>NC_064627.1:69965671-74854105 GCF_023864275.1 Schistocerca cancellata
CACTAACTTTGAAACACAAGAAGCAAACAACATACCATATCATCACTGTCTTTTACCAGGAGGTCAAGACACTCGCTTTTTTGGAAGCCACATCTAGTGAGGAGAAGGATGCGGCACGACGAGAATAACCCAAGGAAAGGAATTTCCAAGTGCTGCTTCAGTAAGTGTGCTGGGAAGTAAGGAAGCGAGTCAGTTTAATAGCAGCTACCATTCAACAATGTGCTTTGTTTCAATAGATAAAAGACAGCTGACACATCACGATCACCATGTTGAGCAATTATTTGAAACGACCTTTCATTCCCCAGCGGGCCACGAAACGACCTCACTGGAAATCAATTAACTGCACCAACTGCGCTTATCTAGATTATAGTGAGATGCGTAGAATGGATAGTAACCTAGGTCGACGGTGTCAAAGAGAGAGGACTTTTTCAGTAAATCATTTACCGTTCCTATTCAATTTTTAGTATTGTTAACCGAGTTTCGTAAACTCCCGTCATCTAATTACTTAATGTGGGTCTTACTAAATTTTGTGTGTTCCATGCTAGTACAATAGTCATTTCTGCATGCACCGTTGCTCATGCCGTGCCACGTGGGAGTCGGTAATTTACGTGAATACGATATTTTCTCAAATAACAACACGGCTATTATTTAACACAGAATGTTTATGGCGTACAGCAGCAATCAGCCACAATGTAGTTCTGATTTATTTTATTGAACAATAAACATAACTTGTCTGGTATTTACGTATTCCTCATTAATCGACTTGCAAGTTTTTTTCCAGAACACATTGTTAATTGGCTGACGGGTGTGCTGACGTAAAAGAACTGTCTGGAATATTTACTATCACTGTTTCTCTTTAACATTCATGTTTTTTGTAATGTTCTGAGACACAATCAAGGTAGTTCATTAACATTTACGTTCGCTGGGCAATAACACAAAATTACATAAAAACACCCTGCGCTTATATTCCCTTACATCAGATGAAAGGAAATGTTCTGCACATTTTTTCATATGGTACAAATCGATGAAGACACCACTTATCCAAGCTCTTGTTTGTGTTCGTGTGTGTGGGAGGGGGGGGGGGAGAGGGGGTAAGAGAGGCAGAGAGAGAGAGAGAGAGAGAGAGAGAGAGAGATAGGGAGAGAGAGAGAGATAGGGAGAGCGCATCTTCTCTGTATTGCAGGTCCGTAATGATAATAATTCAACACAGCTGAGCCACTCTGACGGACTTTAAATTATTTGTTTCACTGATCCCTATTATCGTTTTTTTGATAGCGTCTGTTGATAGCATCATCATCATCCAAGAACAGGCCAGAGGAAGTCTTTATCCGACAATGGATGATGATGGTGATGACGTAGAGCCTATCCTAATAATGAAAATAGAGATTATTCTTGTATTATCGTTGTGGACGTGCAATTCAAGCCAGTTGGTCTCCCCCCCCCCTCCTGGCCCCCCTCCCCCATGCCCCCCCCACACAAACACAATGTTTTTTTTTTATATTTTACGATACGCATTAGGCTATCCACAGAAGAGCAGTGAAAATTATGCACAAGTTTGTAGATGTAGGTGCCTAATATCATGTATTAAATGTCATTCTGAAATTAATGTAGAACGTATAGAATATAACGACCCTCCTCAGAATCACCAGACGGCTCAGTCAATTGTAATCGGAATAAATAAATCAAATGTCTTCCATTGTGCTGTCTCGATATCCATATATGCGTTAGACCCTGAGTTGCTGTTAGGTCAGCATGCGAGAGTCTTCACCGTTACACATCCATGCTGTTTATGAATATTCCATTCGCCTTGCTACATGTCTCGCCCATGTCCATCTCATTTACAGTGTAGTCATGCTGTAATTACGTCTTCCGCTCCGGTGCTATTCCACGTAATTTTCTTTCCTGTGTCTCCTATAATTACCAAGTTACATATCTCCACCTCTCTGAGAGACTTCCTGTATTTGCATAGTTCTCGCATTTGAAGTGCATGTGTCATCCATGTTAGTCGAAACTGGTAGAACACACTGACTACAAACTTTCAGTTTCAGACATGTTAGAAGCTTGTTTTCCCAAAAATCATTTTAAAATCACCCCCATTCCATAGCTACCACGGGGGCACTGGTACAGTAACCGTAATAAATCTCCAGAACAGGTGAAACAGTCTTCGTTGCACAAGATAAGTTTATTTAATCTTCACATGAGACTTGTTTCGCCTGTTCTAGGGCATCATCAGACAATCGATAAAAACTCTTGCTAATTGTAACCGACACGTCGAGCGTAACTGAGAGTTCCATAGAAGTGGGAGGCAACAGCCAGACATACAATGAAGGCTTTCACGACCGGATGGTACTATTGTTGATATTTCTTCCGGGTTATATGGCCATGGTCCATGGAATACTTCTATTCCTAACGTTTCGTCCAATACTACGTTGGACACACGGTAAAAAAGCCTTAGACGAATTTTTTGATTATCTTAATAGCATAAACCCTAAAATTCAGTTTACTATTGAAGTGGAAAAAGACCAGGATATTTCGTTTCTCGATGTGTTAGTCATGAGATAGACTGATGGCAGTCTAAAACATAAAGTGTTTCGGAAGAGCACACATACTGATAGATACTTACATAAGAACTCCAATCATCACCCACAACAAAAAAGAGGTGTAATCAGAAGTTTAGTGGACAGGGCAACATCTGGATACGGAACTGAATCATCTGAAACAGGCCTTCGAAAAGAATGGGTACTCAACCAAAGATATTAATAGAGTTTTAAGAGCTAATTATAGCAGGCCAAAGATCAAGGATGGTACACAACAATTGAAGAATACGGTGCCTTTACCTTTCATTAGTAAGGTTACAAATCGAATCGGCAAAATTTTGCTGAAACATGAAGTGAAACCGGTATTCAAACCTACCAGAAAAATAGGACAAGTACTTCGTTCTGTTAAAGATACAAGGTCACCATTATCATCTAGCGGTGTGTATAAAATTCCGTGTACCTGTGGCAAGGTCTATGATGGTAGTATGAAAAGAAGTGTGAATACGAGGGTAAAGGAGCGTAGAAGTCTTTGCCGACTGGGAAAAATAGATAAATCGGCCGTTGCGGAACATGCACTTCAGTCCGGTGACCGTGTAGTTAAGTTTTCTGAAACTACAGTTTTAAGTGCTACCACGAACTATTATCCACGACTGTATAGGGAGACTATTGAAATTTATAAACATGAAGATAATTTTAACAGAAAACAAGAGGCCTTGAAATTAAGCGAGATATGGACAGTGGCGTTACAGAATCGATAAGTGATTTTTATCTATGACGGACTATTATCGATAATTACATTTTACCTTTGAATAGTTTTACCTCTGCAACTATGTGCAACCTAGACCACGCCCACTATCCTCGGTATTTAGGCCGCTCTCCGACGCCCGACTCGTCAGTCGGTAGGATTCAACAGGACCAGCCATACCTCTGAGGGTGTCCAACGTAGTATTGGACGAAACGTAGGAATAGGAGTATTCCATGGACCACGGCCATATAACCCGGAAGAATTATCAACAACAACAGCCAGACAGCCACTGCCAATGCCTCATTACATCACCGAAAAAATTCTTCCTACTCGTAGCCGAGACGTCGAACGTGATTACGAGTCCCAAAGAACTGGGAGGTGAGAGCCACTGGCTGGATTCTCTGACGACAATATATTGAAAACATTTTCATAAAATAAAATCAAGGAGACGAAAGAACCTGAAGCATGACTTACGATGTTCCTCGTCTGAACCTAAGCCAAACATCGAACAGACTGTTACAGATAATCAGTATGAATCGTGTCATTAACTCTTCTCTTTTTCTGGGTATACTACTCCCGCAGCAACACTTTACTGTTTTTAGTTACAAATAAATAAAATAAAAACTGTAAAGCGTACTATCTCCAGAAAAACGTTGTAAGCTACGCAGCCACAAGTAAAATCCCCAGTCGAAAAGTAAGATGCTCATAAAACGTTGTGCCTTCAACGAGTTTCCTTGCGTAGCTGTCCTCCGCAGCAAGCACAAAAACATTTATTTTGTAAATAAAAACACCTTCTCTTTATTCTCCGAGGCGCGATTCGTCTTTTCCATTTTAAGGCATCATCAGTGGGATGTGTAATGATACAATCACGATACACTTTTGTTTCGATATGTATTTATCATAGATTATAAAAAGTTCTCTTCTAGATTTTTATGTAAACAAGTGCTTACGTACAGTTCTTTGTCTTTGTTAAATACGCTCTTTACGATTTTATTTTATAGCGCGCAGCGTTAATTGAAATTAAATATTTCTCTGACACGCTATAGACGTAAGCCATGGGTCCTAAATACTGGTTATTATTAAATATTGCTGGCTAGTTTTTCTTCTTAATCGTCGCTATGTGTGTAGCACGTCCATACCACACACACAGCAGCGATAATATTGCGTAGAGCGGCAACAACCATCCATGTCATTGCGCTGTTATTAAAATACCACACCGGCTAGCCTCTCCTCACTTTATTTTTCTGTTCGAATTACTTTTTTTAAAAAGTCGCTTCAATCAGCTTGTTCTCTGTATATTTGAAAGGTTATTTCACTACGTAAATCCGAGATAAAGGCCAATGATGCTTGCGTACTTTTTATTTATGTTTTATAAGTCTGTTTTCATCACATCGTGTAGCTTCTGCAGTAAGTTGAGATGGAAACAAAGACACCGTGAGTTACGTGTCATCATTGGCCCCACTTTTATCTCCTGTCACAGGTTACCAGTACATCAGTTACATCCATGGACCTATAGTAACGGGAGATGGCCCTACAGACTTAACGCTGTACGTTGCTTTGAAGCCGGCGCCGCCATGTCCCAAAACATTAGCAAACTACTGTTTACGATTGGTTCTTATTCTTAATTTCTGTCGTGTGCACTCAACAGTTGTCTTAAATGGAAAATTTTACAGTGCTGTCATGAATAACACGACCTCGGGAAGGCATTTTCGAATGCTTTTCTGGTCTTAAATGCGGACGGGCCTATTTGATCCAGTAATACGACAAAATTTCACGTCGTTAAAGTAACTTTGTTGTTGCTACACCTTCAGAATAACCCAGAAGAGAAGTATATGACGTGAAAAGACAGCAGTTTGCTTAACACAGATTGACGAATCTAATGTTCGGTCTGTGTTCTCTTCCCAAGAATTCTGGGAACATATTTCGCTATGTTTGGTTGGTTTTCCGCCTCTCCTTCTCACAGCGTTCATCCAGAGCGATTTTAGTGTTGGACTTATTGGGAACCTGAAGACAAATTATTGAAATAAAGCCACCACAGGAAAATTAAACAGCGCACCAAATTCAAGTACGTAAAAGAAAACATCGCTTGAATGAGTCTGTTTACGAATGAAATGTGATTCATTTACACCTTAGACTGTACTGAGAATGGTTAGTACACCCCTAAATGACGAAAGCTGGCATTTTTTATCAAAACTTTTTCACGAGAAGCTCATGTTTTGAGCAACTAACATGGCGGACTTCAGTTTCGAGTTTGTGACGCCATGACAACATTCTTTATTTATACATCCACGGTAACATCCGTGTGGTTCCGTTACATGTTCGCCAGTCATTTGCTTTCCTGGTGAAGATAATGGTGGTTGTTGTCGGAAACACGGATTCTGATGATGCACTAAAGCGGCAGATATACCGAGAAGTGTGCAGCTCATGGTCTAGTATCTAGCGTTGCTGCCTCGGGTTCGATTCCCGACCGGGTTGGAGATTTTCTCTGCCCGGAGACTGGGTGTTTGTGCTGTCCTCATCATTTCATCATCGTCGTCATGATTCGTGATAGTAGCTGGAATGAACTGTAAAAATTGGGACTTCGTACTGGCGCTGATGAACGCACAGTTGAGCGCCCCAGGAACCGAACATCATCATCATCTGTACGGGGAACAATAATGATGCCGAATTAATCAACGAATGAAAGTTTGTAGCAATGCTGGGATTCGAACACAAGTCTCCTGATTGGTGAGCGGACGCAACAGTCGTTAGGCCACGTTGGCACCGCGGTATTACAGCTGCAAGGATTCCTGTAAGGCTGGAGGCTCTGGCTCGAGTCCCCCGTTCACGTACAAATTTTAATCTATTGCTTCGCGTAAAAGTGAGACTCATTATGTTTCAGGAGCATAAAATGAGTAGTATCGAGAACAGTTTATACAACATCCTTTGTGTTTCCTCGCTAATAAAATGCAACATTAATATTTTTTTAAAAAAACCGAATTTTCTTAGTTTTAAACTTTATTGGGGATATTGGTAATATCCGATCTCGTTCTGCTGTAATGCTCTCAGAGAGAGTAGAAAACACTCGTCTCGAGGCACGTAAAGCACTGCGCGCGATCGTGAGTTCGTAACGAGACCAGAAATTTGCGCCACATCCACTATGAGGCGAAAAAGACACGTAACTGCCACTTCCTCCGAGGCGCTCTCCTCCGACCGCTGTTCAGGGAAGGTATTAGGAGTAAAATTAAGGGAAAGAAAGGCGTGTTTCGGAAGGTGGCAGGATGCGGGTCGGAAACGGGAACGGCGCTTTCAGCTTCACACCGGCTGGCAGGTGAGTGATGTATCGCGGAATTATCCGTCCGCTCGTCGGCGATCATTGAAGAGGTGAGGCGCGGAGGGGGGCGGAGGGGGGCTAGATGAGGGGGCGGTAGGCGGTTAGGAGGCGAGCCCGGGTGTCGATTTATTGCGCCTGCCGCCCCCCGGGGGCCCGGACAACACGAAAATTGGCGCGCTACCGCGGCGCACTCTTATTTATATTAATGCTATCTGATTATGGTAGTAACACTTTAGGCCGGAATTTGCATAATGTAATAATACGAAACCTCAAACAAATTTTCGGCACGATGAATTATGGCCGTAAATTGGACGTTCGTCCGCGGGGCAGGGCGCCATTGATAAAATTCTCCCGGCCCATATTCCTCCCTCCACCTCCCCCTCCCCCCCCCCCTCTCCTCGCCTGCCGTGACGTCTAGACTGAACGTACGCAGTCGTCGGTTTCTCTCTATGCGGCCCGGTATGGTTAATCGTCACTAATCGACCGATCCCAAGCGCTGTCGTAGTTTTAGTGAAGCTGTAGTGCTGTGCTTGCACTGAAACGTAATTCTGGCCATCTTTATCTCTGACTAATTCCCCCTTCCCCCCCTCCTCCCAACCAAATCCATGTTTCCTTCTCATTGAACACGTCTACCTCCATGGCTCGCTTCCCCTGGGTTCCTCCCTATTTTCATGACCATCCGCTGTGCGCCGTACGCACCCGATCACCTTTTCGAAAAGAGCAGAGGAGAAGGAGGGGAAAAAAAAGGAGACCCGATCACGAAACAGGGGCAAAAAAGTTAATTACTATCGATTTATAGCTCATTAAGGAGACTGATGGAAAGTGGGGGCCGTAATTATTATTGGAAATTTTCATGCGTTGTGCCTGATCCTGTTAATAATTACTAAACTCTATATAAGAATCTCGGAAGCTCCGGCCTTTTTTATATAAAAGGTCGCTCGGCTGGCCTCGTTGTTTCGGCTCCTTTTCTGGGCCCTTTTTTTTTTCTTATCGCCCCACTCCTCTCTCCGCTGTTCTAGATCGACGTCCCCATCTGATTTCTGGCCGCGGCAGATAATATCCCCGGGCTATAGCGGCGCGCCTCGCATTCTTCCCGGCGATGCAAAGTTGATTAAAGCTGCTCCCATCCCTTTCTACAGGCGCACTCGGACCATGCCGATCGTCTCTCTCTCTCTCTCTCTCTCTCTCTCTCTCCTCCTCCCCATCTCTCTCGCTCTATCCCTCTCTCCCTCTTTCAAATTTCCGCTCCTCCTCTTCCCGTATTCGGTCGTCGTTGTTAGCAACGGTCGTCTCGGACGGGCAGTTCCAATTAAAGTCCGCACTCTTAAATGCCCTCTGATGGATGTATATTAATTAACGTATAATTAGAACGCCGTTGGAATAATCAAATAACTACTGGAGGTCCTTCGAGGAAATTCAGACGTCCAGCCGTCCGTCCACGAACACGATTGGCGAGAGAAACGTGTCGCGTTAATACCGAGCCAATATACGGAACACATGAGTAGCTCTTACGACAGATTTGAAGATACGACGGTCGGCGGAACATGTACGGGCATGTATGTGCTGTCACTGCGTAACGAGTATAGTTTTACTCCATTACAGGTTCAAAACTAATTTTGGCTGGATGCGGAAAACTGCTGTTAATCTTTTGCATCCTCGCACAAAGCGAAGATCCAGAAACGACGGATGGCGGGTATAAAAATCAAGCAAAATCACTCATTAGAAACATGGCTATTGCGTCTGTTGAGGTCCCCATAACATTCTACGTATATGAATAGTGCAAGAGAATGTGCTCTCCTCCTAGTCCTGTATTGTTTTGTGTTGCCGGACAAACGAGAGTTTCCAGTGGATAGGATAAATGAAGTTCAGAACACATCCATTTTCCAGAAGATTCGGACGCGTGCATTTAACTATCGTCCCCTGTCGAATCTTTGTCTTCAGAAATGTACGATTATGCGCTATCGCAGTAAACTAACCAAATGTCGGACCAGTTTTCTTACTTGATTGACTATTTCCTAGCGGATAAGACTCAATAAGTCGTTCTCGATGGGGGAAATACACTACTGGCCATTAAAATTGCTACACCACGAAGATGACGTCCTACAGACGCGAAATTTAACCGACAGGAAGAAGATGCTGTGGTATGCAAATGATTGGCTTTTCAGAGCATCCACACTAAGTTGGCGCCGGTGGCGACACCTACAACGTGCTGACATGAGGAAAGTTTCCAACCGATTTCTCATACACAAACAGCAGTTGACCGGCGTTGCCTCGTAAAACGTTGTTGTGATGCCTCGTTTAAGGAGGAGGAATGCGTACCATCACGTTTCCGACTTTGATAAAGGTCGGATTGTAGCCTATAGCGATTACGGTTTATCGTATCGCGACATTGATCCTCGCAGTGGTCGAGATCCAATGACTGTTAGCAGAATATGGAATCGGTAGGTTCAGGAGGGTAATACGGAATGCCGTGCTGGATCCCAACGGCCTCGTATCACTAGCAGTAGAGATGACAGGCAGACTTAACAAGTCTTAAGGAGGAGAAATGCGTACCATCACGTTTCCGACTTTATAAAGGTCGCATTGTAGCCTATCGCGATTGCGGTTTATCGTATCGCGACATTGCTCCTCGCGTTGGTCGAGATCCAATGACTGTTAGCAGTATGTGGAATCAGTGGGTTCAGGAGGGTAATACGCAACGCCGTGCTGAAACCCAACGGCCTCGTATCACTAGCAGTCGAGATGACAGGCATCTTAGCCGCATGGCTGTAACAGATCGTGCAGCCAGGTCTCGATCCCTGAGTCAACTGTTGGGGACGTTTGCAAGACAACAACCATCTGCACGAACAGTTCGACGACATTTGCAGCAGCTTAGACTATCAGCTCGGAGACCATGGCTGCGGTGACCCTTGACGCTGCATCACAGACAGGAGCGCCTGCGATGGTGTACTGAACGACGAACCTGGGTGCACCAATGGCAAAACGACATTTTTTCGGATGAATGCAGTTTCTGTTTACAGCATCATGATGGTCGCATCCGTGTTTGGCGACATCGCGGTGAACGCACATTGGAAGCGTATATTCGTCATCGCCATACTGGCATATCACCCGGCGTGATGGTATGGGGGGCCATTGGTTACACGTCTCGGTCACCTCTTGTTCGCATTAACGGCACTTTGAACAGTGGACGTTACATTTCAGATGTGTAACGACCCGTGGCTCTACCCTCCATTCGATCCCTGCGAAACGCTACATTTCAGCAGGATAAAGCACGACCGTATGTTGCAGGTCCTGTACGGGCCTTTCTGGATACAGAAAATGTTCGACTGCTGCCACGGGCAGCACATTCTCCAGATCTCTCACCAATTGAAAACGACTGGTGGGTGGCTAGTCACAATACGCCAGGCACTA
Organism: Schistocerca cancellata; assembly: GCF_023864275.1. NCBI lineage: Eukaryota > Metazoa > Arthropoda > Insecta > Orthoptera > Acrididae > Schistocerca > Schistocerca cancellata. Next base: position 69,975,678 of record NC_064627.1, read on the forward strand.
CTCTTGATGAACTGTGGTATCGTGTTGAAGCTGCATGGGCAGCTGTACCTGTACACGGCATCCAAGCTCTGTTTGACTCAATGCCCAGGAGTATCAAGGCCGTTATTACGGCCAGAGGTGGTCGTTCTGGGTACTGTTTTCTAATGATCTGTGCACCCAAATTGCTTGAAAATGTAATCATATGTCAGTTCTAGTATAATATATTCGTCCAACGAATACCCGTGTTTATCATCTGCATTTCTTCTTCGTGTAGCAATTTTAATGGCCAGTAGCTCTATTCTAACTATTTAATAAACTTGTTTATAAAAAAATTTCATTTTGATTTCCGGGGTATATATGTATAATTTTTTCGAATTTCCTAGTCGAGAGCAAGTTACTTATAACTGACCGTGAGAGAAGTGGGAGTCGTTGACGTTGATGCCGCAATATTTTGAAGTTGGTGTTGCGCTTTGTTAACTGTGAAACTGTAAGCTAAACTGATTGAAAATTGCAGTTTTTTTAAAATTGGAATGGCAGTTCAGTAGAAATCAATGGTTTTCTGGAGTTAAATAGTGTGCGTCCTTTGTACTTTCCAGTCATAAGTTCGGCTTCTATGATGTTATTCGATAGCTGTTTGACGATAATCCTTGTTCCACAACATAGTTTCGGTGAGTTGAGTTTTCTAAGTAGTATGATGGCAGATCCAATTTAGGGACGATTGCAGTGTAATGGCATTCCTGATACTTGCGAAGAGTTTAGAAATTAGGGGAGTTAACACCTTCTTTAATATTCACCACCGTATCGATTGATTTGTATAATCTCTCTTCACCGGGAATTTTCTTTTGAACATTAAAGTTGATATCATCAACAACATTATTTTTATTTGCCAGATTTGGCCTTTCAAATAGCCAGTCCGGATTGGTATTGTTGTGAACAATGTTTGGATAAACTTGGTCAAAGAGTTCATTTTCAGCAGCGGCCATGTTGCAGAAATCACTGCTGAGTTTAATGAAACCGGTCGTCGGGTCAGAAGGATATGTGGCTTCGCCTATTTGTAAAAGTTGTTGAGCAAAATGTGATTCTGTGTCGTTTTTCGATAGTTCAACTCTCATATTTTTCGTTAGTCGCAGTATTTGTACTTGTGGCCACAGATCTGATCCTTTTAAGCGTGAACTGATCTTGTCTGCTGGTGTTGAGTTGGAGATAACTGGAAGTGTTTGTCGAAAATCTCCTGAGAGTATCCTCCCGTCACTTCAGAGTTTCTTGGTAAGTCTTGTGATGTTCTGTCCACCGCTTCGAGTGATTATTTGATGTGGCGTTGTGCATTCGTTCCAGAATATAATTTTAGCTTGCTTTAGAAGTTCACCCCGTCCTGATGCTCTTGAAATTTTACATACCGGGAATTGCTCTAAGGCTATATTCAACGGTAGTTGTGTGGCGGAATTGGTAGCTCGTCTTCCTTCTGTAAGTGTGACTGCAATGCCGGATGATGCCAGCGCAAGTACGATGTGCTGTTTAGCACGTATTTCTGTCAGCAATAGATTTATTAGAAATGTTTTCCCGGTGACGCCTGGTACGTCCCAGTAAATAATTCCGCCAGTTTTGTTGTCGATCCGGTCCATGATAACGTTCTAAATGTCCTTTTGATTGTCATTGAGGAGTGGTTCGTTGTGGGCAATGTACTGAAGTAGTTCGTTGACGCTGTAGCTTTTTTTCGTTTTCGATTTCAAAGTTTAGCACACTGATAGCGTCTTCTCGTGGTGCTCGCATCCCAAGTTGTACTAACTTATTGCTAAACATTTATGTTCCAGGCGAATGAGTGTTTCATTGAAAATATCGTCGCTGAATTCTATGAACAGTTGGGGATGAGCTTGTCGGATCTGGTACAGTATGCCGTCACTCGTACTCTCCTTGATTCGATGGGTTAAGGGGCTCCGGAAAGGCTCAAAATCATGAAAAGTTCAATTTTTACTTTTTTGCGTTTTCTGAATCTGCAGACTATTACCTTTTAATAGATATATAATTTATTCAATTCCGAAGACTACAACTATTTTTAATTTTTTTTAAATGTGTTCTACATGGGCGTGACCCACTGTGGCGCTTTTAAACTGCTGTCAAATGGTGTTATTATTAACGTCCGTGTTCATCAGGTACATTTTAGTGATGTGAGATGCAATAATGGAGGTGATAAAACCTATTTTCAGAGACTTAGCAGCACCTGAACTGTTGAAAAAGTGTATTCACGGAAAAACTCAAAACCCCAATGAAAGTGTAAATAGTGTTATATGGTCGAGAATCCCCAAGACTGTATTTGTTGGAATAGAAACACTTCACTTTGGTGTGTATGATGCTGTTGCTACTTTCAATGATGGCAACATTGTAAGATGCAAAGTATTTAGAAATATGGGAATGAAGATAGGTTCTAACATGGTACGAGCGATGCTTGCTTTAGACAAGGAACGCCTTCGGGCTGCAGACAGGGCTGTAAAGAGTCTAGAAATACAAGCAAGAGTAAACAGGAGGAGGAACAAGAGGAAGCTGGAGGAGGAGTTTGCAGAGGATGAAGATAATCCATCCTATGGTCCTGGAATGCACTAAAAAGTTAATCCAATATTTGTCGCTCGATTCCCAAAACTTTTATTTTCTCATACTAATTACATGTTTTCTAAGGATCTTCCAAACATATTTGTTTCAAACTTTCAGTAAATGTTACACAGTACCTTCTGCATAATTTAACACAGCCTTTTTCCAAAAAACTGTATATTTTTGAATATATAAATAAAAAATTGCAAAAAAATGTTGTGAATTTTCATTACAATTGAAAAAAAATCATCTTTAATAACTGAACTAAAATTTTGTAAAATCCCTGTGTTAAGTTGTAGCCCATATTCCAATAAATAATCTGTAAAAAGTTCAACTTCCTACCTCAAATACTTTGTGAGGAAAGATGTAATTTACAAGCGTTATTTTAACATTGTAAGTATAGGGCGTTCCGGAGCCCCTTAATAGTCATTAGAATTATGGCGAATAAGTCTCTTATTTGCTCCGTTCAGGCGGTGAGTGAGGCTTCTTGTAGGCTTAATTTCCAGCGGTTGTCTTCCAGTAGTGTTAAGCGTTGGCATGTTTCTCTGTACGTCTGGCATCGGTAACCGCTACAGTCTTGAGATCTGCGTTGGTCTCCGTATTTCGTGTAGCAACATCCGGGGACAGAGACCTTCGCCGTTGTTCTGATGTACGGTATATACTCGGCCTAGTGCGCCAGTTTTCATGATTCCTGCATGATCTTCTACTGAAATTCCTTGTTTTCGACGTCGAAAGATTTTTCTTGTTGTGTCCCACGTGTAATAGATAGGGACGTCGACATATAGTAAGGTTTTCGCGAATGGATCCGTTTTGCACCGTAGGTAAAAAGCTGCTAATGTTGCGTTCTGAGATGGTTCGCTTGCAATTTTCCTGGCGGTGTCTTGTGTAAAATAAGCTCTCTGTCCATTCTCCAAATGTACTTCTAGATATTGCACAGCTGGTTTGCGCTCGTGTATGGGAAAACCGAAAATCCGACACTGTGCCTCGTTACTATCGTCGTATCTTCCCATTTCGTACATAAGGATCTCGTAGCTTCTGTTTTGTTGTTCGCTGTCTTTAGCTATTTGAAATACTGCCATGTCACTGCTTTTGTTCACATATTTACAGATATATTTGATGGATTTCACCGAACTGCAGTATTCTACCTTTATGTGTGCTCGGAACATTTTGGAAAGAAGCGTGTTGTACTGAACTACCCACTGATTATCTATTTCCAGTTCATCGCTGCCTTGTATTCGTATTTTTGCGGTGAAGCCATAGTTTTTGGGTGATCGTCTTCTGTATTTGGGATAGCCATCATCTCTAGTTTGTGTATCGTCCATTTTTTTTCCCTATCGTTTCAGCCTGCTATGGACCACGAAGATTTTCATCTCTTCCCTGATTGTGTTTTCCTCTTTTGCCAGTGGATCTGCATTTTCGCTGACTGTGCTACTTTTCTCTGTTTTGACCATTTGCAGGCAGGACGTGGAACTGGCGTAGTAAGTATACATGCAGATGTGGATACATGTAGATGTAGATGGAGCAGACTATTTATTAACATACGCTTTCTGCTCCTCTTGACATACAAATACATAATGCCTGATAAATTAAATTGAAGCACCAAGAAAGGGTGGAGGAACCGAAATGAAACTGCATGCGTAGAGAAGGTATGTGATGTTTTTTACCGGTTACAAAATCGAGTCAAATCTAGAATGAAGTTGGCAGTAAGAGCATATTTATCAGTGTCAGGTTGTACCTCCTATGATGTCGGTGCATGCACTGATTCGGTTGGGAACAGTGTCAAAAAGCCGTTCAATCCTCCCCTGATGCCAACTGGCCCACAATTGTTCTAACTGGTCCTTCGTATGCTGATACTGGGACGAAGTTGCTGTCCGAGTTGGGCCCACACATGTTCTATAGGACACGGATCTGTGGGTCTTGCTAGCCATTTGAGTACCTAAATATCGCGTACACAGTTCATACACATACGTACCATATACAGGGTGGTCCATTGATAGTGACCGGGGCAAATATCTCACGAAATAACCATCAAACGAAAAAACTACACAGAACGAAACTCGTCTAGCTTGAAAGGGGAAACCATATCAACTGCGTTTTTTTTTAAAGAGGGACCCCCATTTTTAATTACATATTCGTGTAGTACGTAAAGAAATATTAATGTTTTAGTTGGACCACTATTTCGCTTTGTGATAGATGGCGCTGTAATAGTCACAAACCTGTAAGTACGTGGTATCACGTAACATTAAGCCAGTGCGGACGGTATTTGCTTCGCGATACATTACCCGTGTTAAAATGAACCGTTTAGCAATTGCGGAAAAGGCGTGTGCTATGTGTTCTGCTCGGTATCCTGCACGACATCATCCAAGTGTCCAGACCGTTTGCCGTATAGTTACGTTATTTAAGGAATCAAGAAGTGTTCAGCCACATGTGAAACGTGAACCACGATCTGCAACAAATGATGATGCCCAAGTAGGTGTTTTAGCAGCTGTCGCGGCTAATCCGCACACCAGTAGCAGACAAATTGCGCGAGAATCGGGAATCTCAAAAACGTCGGTGTTGAAAATGCTACATCAACATCGATTGTACCCGTACCATATTTCTATGCACCAGGAATTGCATGGTGACGACTTTGAACGTCGTGTACTGTTCTGCCACTGGGCACAAGAGAAATTACGGGACGATAACAGATTTTTGGCACGAGTTCTATTTAGCGACGAAGCGTCATTCACCAACAGCGGTAACGTAAACCGGCATAATATGCACTACTGGACAACGGAAAGTCCACGATGGCTGCGACAAGTGGAACATCAGCGACCTTGACGGGTTAATGTATGGTGCGGCATTATGGGAGGAAGGATAATTGGCCCCCATTTTATCGATGGAAATCTAAATGGTGCAATGTATGTTGATTTCATACGTAATGTTCTACCGATGTAAATACAAGATGTTTCACTGCACGACAGAATGGCGATTTACTTCCAACATGATGGATGTCCGGCACATAGCTCGCGTGCGCTTGAAGCGGTATTGAATAGCATATTTCATGACAGGTGGATTGCTCGTCGAAGCACCATACCATGGCCCGCACGTTCACAGGATCTGACGTCCCCGGATTTCCTTTTATGGGGAAAGTTGAAGGATATTTGCTATCGTAATCCACCGATAACGCCTGACAACATGCGTCATCGCATTGTCAATGCATGTGAGAACATTACGGAAGGCGATCTACTCACTGTTGAGAGGAATGTCGTTACACGTATTGCCAAATGCATTGAGGTTTACGGATATCATTTTGAGCATTTATTGTATTAGTGTTGTATTTACAGGTAATCACGCTGTAACAGCATGCGTTCTCAGAAATGTTAAGTTCAAAAAGGTACGTGTATCACATTGGAACAACCGCAATAAAATGTTCAAACGTACCTACGTTCTGTATTATAATTTAAAAAACCTACCTGTTACCAAGTGTTCGTCTAAAATGGTGAGCCATGTGTTTGTGACTATTACAGCGCCGTCTATCACAAAGCGAAAAAAGTGGTCCGATTAAAACATTCACTTATCTTTACGTACTACAAGAATATGTCACAAAAATGGGGGTTCCCATTTAAAAAAAACTCAGTTGATATCCGTTTGACCTATGGCAGCGCCATCTAGCGAGCCAACCATAGCGCCGTCTGGTTTCCCCCTTCAAACTAGATAAGTTTCGTTCTTGTAGTTTTTTCGTTTGATGCTTATTTCGTGAGATATTTGGCCAGGTCACTATCAGTGGACCACCCTGTATGCATTGTAGGGTTTCAAATGAAAAATGATCTATATATAACAAATATTAAAGTTATGGTCATGTATGCCGCCACATCCCCTTTATTTCTGTTACAGAAACCAGTACTATTTCTAAAATAACTGTAAACTTTCTGTTTCCAGTGATTATACGTGTGATACATTGTATATGTTTGTAACAGCGCAGGTTTCTGTGGTCTGTAAATGTTTATGTTTGCTAGTATTTACTTTTGTTTCACAGAAGCAGTTTGTTCACGTGTTACTGAATGTTCTTTGCCCAAGTGATAGATATATTTGAGGAAGTATATTTCCTTCAGTTCTCGTGTGTGTGCCTTTGTTTGTGTTTAGTGTTTGTTCGCCGAAACGCCGCCACTGTTCACGTGTACCATCGCCATCATCCCTGTTTTGTGCGCCGTGTCCCCTAGTGTCAGTGCTGTTTTCTCGTCAGGCGTGAACGGCTCCGTGTTTTTTTGTTGTTTGGTGTCTACATTGTTTTGCCCACCATTTTTGATTGTATTCTCTGTGTCCCCTGTATTTCTTACTTATTGTAAATCTCAAGGCTGAAGAGCGGCGTACTCAGCTGCTGACAGCCCGCCTTGTGTAAGGTGATAAAAATTACAATAAAGAAAAAAAAAATTCCTTTAGTGTGCAAGAAATACGAAGTATGCGACGCATCAAGATATTCAAGTAAAGGAAATTCCGTGGTAAGCAGTTCACAAACAAAGCAAGCTATACTGTTGAAAGTAACCTATGTACCAGTTCTTCAGGGAAGAAACTGCCACATGGAACGCCTCTTGGTGATTCAAATCTTTGTGTTAACAGTGATGCTGTTTGTAGTGGATTTATTGTTGTTGATGTGGGCATCTTATCTTCTTCGATAAATGTTGATATGGTTCAAAAGCCTCTAAGCACTATGGAACTTAACATCTGAGGACACAGTCCCCTAGACTTAGAACTACTTAAACCTAACTAACCTAAGGACATTGCATACATCCAGGTTTCGAACCTGCGACCGTAGCAGCAGCGCGGTTCCGGACTGAAGCGTCTAGAACCGCTCGGACACAGAGCCCGGCTTTGATAAATGAAGTGGCGGAAATGTAAACACTGTTATGATGTAGGCTGTCTGGAAATAACTGAACAACAAAGTAACAGGAAGGGTTTAGCGTTAAAATTAGTTGTTCTGTGTAGATGATGCAAGAAATGTACCTCGAAAATGACGTCGAACATTGTGCATAATTCGTATGATGTGAATTTGAACTTAGTATATGCAACGCGTGCAATAGGAATAGGAAAAAAGGTTGCTCAAACGTTTTGTGATTTGATGGACCTTCCTCCTCCTCCCAATAGGTTCAGCAAGCACATAAAAATACTTTTAGGTTGCTTGACGGTTGTGTGTAAAGCATCTATGAAATGCGCAGTAGAAGAAACGGTAATTATTAGTGCATCTGTTGCACTTGATGGGACATGGCAACATCTAGGACATCATTTCTTGAATGGTATTGTAAGTGCTACTTCTCTGGATAATGGAAAAGTTGTTGATGTTGAGTGCTTATCTAAGTACTGCCAAAACTGATATTTTAACAATGAAGGACATATTGAACATCAGTGTTCTAAGAATTGTGATGGTTACATTGGAGGTATGGAGTGTTATGGAGCTCTAAAAATATTTCAGATGTCGGTGTTCGTTTATAACGTTAGATATACGAAGCACTTAGGCCAAGGTGGCTCGAAAGCTTTCAGTAAACTTAATATGTTCAATGTTTATAGCGATACCCTGGTAACAAAACTGGAGTGTTGTGAACATGTGCAAAAGAGGATAGGTGCTAGGTTGAGGAAGCTACGAAGAGAAATCAAAGAAAAGTTGCTATCTGATGGAAAATCTCTGTCTGGACGATGCCGACTGACAGAAACTGATATAGACCTTCTTCAGAGCTATTATGGACTGGCCATTAGACGAACTGCACCTCTGAATGATATTATAGCAATTAGAAAGCTGTATGGGCCACCTGATTTCATAAGTTGTCCACAGATGATCACCCTGTTCATGGACTGTACCCTGAAGGTGCAGATTCTTAGTGTGGTTACCAAAAAGCAAAAGAATGTGCTCAAATATGCCATCATAAGCATTCTCTTCCTGAGCCTCTTATTAATGAAATAATACCAATTTTTAGAAACCTAAATGACCCTCTTTTGCTTAGTAAATGTTTTCATGGGGGCACTCAGAATAAAAATGAAAGTTTCAACCATTGCATAAGGGAAAGATACCCAAGAATGTTTTTGTACGACTAAATACATCAAAAGTTGGTGTAATAGATGCAGTGATACGTTTCAACGATGGAGTGTTAGGAAGGTTGGAAGTCCTGAGAAATTTAGGCATAAAATGTGGCTCTAATATGGAAGATCAAAAGCTTGCGTCTGACAGACAACAGGTGCGTGAACCTGCAAGATTAGCTCTTAAAGTTACCAAAGAAGCAATAAGTGCTAAAAGGAATGTAAAGAAGAAGCTTGAAGATGAATAAATGCTGCAGGATGAAGACTATGCTACAGGAACTTTCTGAGTCACAGGTTAATTGGACTCATATCTTCATTCGCAATTTCCCGGAAGTTGCTTCAGAATTCAGGCACAAATATTTCCTAAAGTTTATAAAGCATTGCTCTAATTTTTTCTGTAACTGGAAATAGTCCATACATATGAGTAAACTTAAGCTTTATTGGAGAATCAATTAAATTAGAGAAAATATAACAGTTTATTAGGAAAAAATTATAAAAATTAAAATATAAGATATGACATTTTTCATCCTTGTAATGTTCATAAAAGGTGGATTTAAATAGGCCTAGCACCTCAGCCTTAATGTCATGCATATCTGGTAAAAATTTGGTCTCCTTCAAATGTATAACATTGGATTACATGGTACCTCAATTTGAGGAATCAGTTTGGAAAAACAATTGCATCAATTTCTTTGTAATTTTTTTAATAACTCTAAGCAGGGTCAAAAATATTCAAAGTACTTCTAATCTGTTTAGAAAGTGTGCTGCATTACCTGATATCAACAAAAAATTGTAAAACATATACATTATAAACAGTGTCTGAAAGATATATATGTGGATTTTTACATGCTATTGAGCCGCAAAAGTACGGTGTATCCTTAAATATGGCTACCTTCACTGGGCCTGAGGGTGCTAGCTGTGTGTTTTGATTTGAAGAATCGAAGTCGGCGGCAACAGTTCAGCGTAATTTCCGTACCAAGAACGCTAAAATCCTCCTAGTAAGCCTACAATTTATGAGTGACAAAAATGTTTTGTGAAAACAAGGTGCTCGGTAGGACATGTGAAATCATCAGGTTGTCCGAGCACATCTGTCGACGTCGTCTAGCAACGTTTTGTCAACAGCCCTACGAAAGCGACCTGTCGTGCATCTCGCGAACTGCTAATCCCACATACTCCTGTTTGGTGTGTGTTGAGAAATCGTTAGCATTTGAAACCGTACAGGCTGACGGTCGTACAAGCAATAAAAGACACTGATAAAGGGATCGCAAGAACTTCTGTGCAAGTATGTTACATCGATTGCATGAGGAGGAACATTTCTTGGACGAAATCATCTTTTCTGACAAGTCGACTTTTCACTTAAGTGGCAAGGTTAACACACATAACTACACGATTTGGGGCAGTGAAACATGTTCGCGTGAAGCCCTAAACTGAACTTTTTTGTGCATTGAGCAAGAACAAAGTGTACGGCTCCTTTTTTCGGTGAGAGAACCATCAATGGGATTCGGGCGCTGATGACCGCACAGTTCAGCGCCCCACAAACCAAACAGCATCATCATCAACAATTGAATGGTGTACCACGATATTTTACAACAATTTTTGATACCACAGATCGATGAGGATAACCAAGAACAAATTTTTACTTCATGCCACTACCTGGCTGACGTCCTGGATTTTCTCAGTAACGGCTTTCCAGGTCAATGGACTGGCTGTGATGCGCTAATTGCACGGCCCCAACGTTCCCCAGACTTGACAACACTCAGTTTGTTTTTTTGGGGATTCATCAAGGATATCGTGTTTGTACCTGCTGTGCCGGCATCTCTGCCTGAACTTAGAGCAAGAATTTACGCCACCACTGAGCAATGCTACAGCGAGATCGGGAAGAAATTGACTCCCGATGGGATGTGTGCAGGATAACCGACGGAAGCCACATACAACATCTTCAGTTTAAGACAGCAAAAATTGATGTGTTTCCCTATAAAATGACACTAAACCCAGCTTCGCTTTTATCAATAAATTTATATGAATTTTTGAACTTATGAAGGTAGCGACAGGTTCCCAAGAATTCGATCCAGTACCTCCTCATTCGATATTCGATCTACCCATATAATCTACAGCCTACTTCAGAAGCATCACGTTATAAAAGCCACCATTGTCTTCTTGTATGAACTAATTATCGTGCTAGTTTCACTCTCGTACACGGCCGCAATCTAGACAAATACCTTCAAATAAGACAATATAGCCTTCAAATTTATACTCCTTGTTAATAAATTTATCTTTGTCAGAAATATTTCTCCTGCAATCGCCAGCCTACATTTTATTTTCTGTCTACTTCCACTGTGTGATTCAACACAACAAGTCTTACGAGGGAGACATTGGATCTCGACCAACTCGAGCAGCAATGTCGCGATACGATAAACCGCAATCGCGATAGGCTACAATCCGACCTTTATTAAAGTCGAAAACGTGATGGTACGCATTTCTCTCGCCACTTGCGCCAACCTTGTGTGAAGCACGTTGTAGGTGTCGCCACTGGCGCCAACCTTGTGTGAATGCTGTGAAAAGCTAGTCATTTGCATATCATTGCATCTTCTTCCTGTCGTTTAAATTTCGCGTCTGTAGCACGTCATCTTCGTGGTGTAGCAATTTTAATGGCCAGTAGTGTACAACCAGCTACGTTTCTGGGATGATTGCTTAATTATGACGAGTTTTCAGTGTGTGCAGCGGCCAAGCACTATTTTTAAAGATGTAAGAGAGGCGAAAGTGGTAACTAGTTCAAATTTTCACATTTGTGTATAGCAGGTGTAGTTGATGCAAAAGCTATTGAGTTTTATTCGACCTCTTCCAGGTCTGTTAATTATGTCAACATTCTCGCTAATTATGTCATGCTTGGATACTTTTCTTTAATTGCTGCAGGTACTTACATGCCTACAACGTCAATGAACAACAAGAGACACGTAACTTTTTACAAGTAAGCACACATAATTCTCACATGCACAATGAATGGCGAACCAGTCAACCACGTTTTAATTCCGACTTACCTGGTGATTAAATTACACTCTCCTACAGGCTGCTTCTGGAAGACAAATGTCTGAAGTTAATAAACGAGAATAATCTGTTGCGTCAACGGAAGTTGCATTTACGACATAGCACCTATAACGCTTACACATCGATAACCTCGACCTACGACTTCGTTTCCAGAGTTGGAAAATATCGCACACCTGCCTAAAATTGTAGCACACACGTCAAGGAAATAGACATGTAGCACAACGAAGTGATGCGAATAATCTTTGTGACTCTCAGAGCTAAAACTACAAGCTAGCTTCCTGTGTTGGCACAACATACATTTCCGACATCTCATATTTAGAGAAAAATAGGGCAAACCATTGAGCTCTGTCTTACCAAAGAAGTCTGGGATAGCTGCCTCGAATTCTGAAAACTGATTTTTATAGATCTATTCACTAACTTCCCTGATGACTGTAAGAGAGATTGGCAAACTACACTAAAGGGAGGACATGAACAAATGGGAAAACTTGTTTACTGTGCTTGGTGCAGCTAAGACGCTGGGATAGCTTTGACAGATGTATGCAGTAGATGGAGCAAAGTATTCAGCATCGTCAGAAGACGCAGCACGTCCGCCGTCGTTGCCGGCACGCTCACTGAGAAACTTCATTTCGCCTGCCGACAAAGAGTGGAAGTCGGATGGTGCGTTACACGTACACGGAGCTCTCTGACGTACATCTCAGTACGGGGCTGCTGATTGCAGTGGACAAGACTCGCAGCAGTTGTACGTCTGACGTTACCCCTCTAGACAACCTCACTGTCACACTTTCTTTGCTAGCTTGCACAAAAGGTTGTGCTTCAGCGAGGATACACAACGTGAGCGAACAGTAAGAACTACAGCGAACGAGTAGACTTTGCTGGAGCTGGGACAGAACAGCCCCTGTGGCAGTAGCTTGCCATCGCCACTCAAGTAGGGATTCCCCACAGCGGCGTTTAGCGGATGACCCGTGGCAACTCCATGCACACGTATCACACCCAGCGCTTGCAGTTACTGAACGAAGACGACTTTACTACACCGGTGGCCATTGCACGGTGGTATTTACAGATGTACACAATATATCCCTGTATACCAGTCACCACTTTATTCACCGATGAGGCGATCTTCACGCAGGAAGGTATGTTCCTCCTACATAACAGACACGTGTGGTCAGAGGTGAAGCCACGCGCAATAACAGCCCGTGCAGCCCAAAGACGGTTTTAAGTTAAAGTCTGGGCAGGCATCAGCAGGGACCACCTCGCCAGGGCGCACCTGTTTCCCCAACTTTTGACAGGTGCAACCTACCCCATCCTTCTTCGGCAAGTACTAAAACAGCTACATCACGACGCATAAGTACCGACTGCGTGCATTCCGCCGTATGGTTTCAGACCCTTCACATTACAGGGTTGATGAGCTTCGCCATCTGAATGCAACGTCTCACCAACGTGGGATCAGTCGACGTGATTTGGTACATTGGCCAGCGAAATCGCCAGACCTCTACAGCGTTGACTACTTTCTCTGGGGATAAGTCAAGACAGTGGTGTATGAAAGCCCCCTAAATAGCGCATCGCGTCCGTGGCAGCTGCTGGGGAAGACAGGGAGATGCCCGTTATTTTCCAGAACATCAGCACTTCAGTGTGCCGGAAGTGAGACGCCTGCATCACGGTCCGGGGTCGTGATTTCGAACACCTTCTTTGATGACGATTATTGTCTTTTCTTGTCCTTATTTCTTAGTTTCTGCTGTACTAGGCATAATAAACATGTTTTCTGACATTGTTCGTCTCCTTCCTTCCTTGTGTTTTATGTCGTCACTACCATGCCAGGAAAGCGATTCTGATGATGCATTGCTATATGAAATTCCACCGTCTAGGTGAAAATTTGAACTAGTTGCCACTTTCGCCTCTCTTACGTCTTTAAAAATAGTGCTTGGCCGCTGCAGACATTGGAAACTCGTCATAATTAAGCAATCATCCCAGAAATGTAGCTGGTTGTACACTACTGGCCATTAAAATTGCTACACCACGAAGATGACGTGCTACAGACGCGAAATTTAAACGACAGGAAGAAGATGCAATGATATGCAAATGACTAGCTTTTCACAGCATTCACACAACGTTGGCGCCAGTGGCGACACCTACAACGTGCTGACATGGAGGAAGTTTCCAACCGATTTCTCATACACAAACAGCAGTTGACCGGCGTTGCCTGGTGAAACGTTGTTGTGATGCCTCGTGCAAGGAGGAGAAATGCGTACCATCACGTTTCCGACTTTGATAAAGGTCGGATTGTAGCCTATCACGATTGCGGTTTATCGTATCGCGACATTGCTGCTCGCGTTGGTCGAGCAGAATATGGAGTCGGTGGGTTCAGGAGGGTAATACGGAACGCCGTGCTGGATCCCAACGGCCTCGTATCAGTAGCAGTCGAGATGACAGGCATCTTATCCCCATGGCTGTAACGGATAGTGCAGCCACGTCTCGATCCCTGAGCCAAGAGATGGGGACGTTTGCAAGATAACAACCATCTGCAGGAACGGTTCGAAAATTCGTAACTGTAATGTCGAACCATCCTGTATATGCTGTTGAATGACCCATCTACAGAAATGCTTTGAAACACGCTTAACATGATTGAACTGGGGACATACAGATGACAAATGATGAAGTGCTCCGTTGCCGAAGACCCTAGCTGTGGATGCCGGGAGCTGAAGGTGTGAACCACTTCCTGACGTGAAGAGAAATGGGTTTCACTCTAATAATATAGTGGCCGGGTACGAGTTAACAGGCGGTGCGAAAGAATGGGTGTTTATTTGTAACTGGATTTTTTATATCACCTACATATAAATAGGAAAATCTAAAAATTTATACTTTAAGAAAGGAAGATTACTATTCTATAGTATCGTCGGCAACAAGGTCATTAGAGACGGAGCAGAACCTCAGATTAGAGGAGGGTGGGAGTGGAAATCGTCCGTGCCATTGCAAGGGAACAATCCTGCGATTTGCCTTAAGTCATGTAGGGAAACTACAGAAATCAAGCCAGATTGTCGGACAGGGATTTGAACCATTGTCTTCCCAAATGCGAGTCCAGTATCGTAGCCGCTGGCCACCTCTCTCAGTATGTAATCTTTAAGAGGGGAATTAAGATACACAGAAGAAATCGGTCATATTTGCTATGTAATGAGGGTCACCTGATCCCAGGTGTTGCAGGACAATAAAAAGGAGAAAACAAATCAATTATTTTAAAGATTGGATTTATTTTCTCTAAACTGCATCACAAGTAAAATGAACATTTTACCGAAATTAATCTGTGAACATTTTCTTATTTAATGATCGGATAAGAGACAAATTGTCTCTGCAAAATCTAACAAAACAACTTTCACATTGGAATGCTCGTTGATCCGTCCAAAATTACAATAAATGAATGACTGAGCAGGGCTCACTTGGGACAGAGTGTTATGCTAAGATGTGGTGGATACATCTAATTGAACAGAAGATTGCTATGGAACCGCGATTAGCTTTCCAAAATCTGTGGAGCTCGAAAACGCCAGTTAAAACCATATCCAAGAATCTAATAAGTTAAGACGCTGTAAAGCAACACACGTTGCGAAATTGCTCTCGGAAACTGTGAGCTGATGAGAGCAAAAACAGCACTAGGGCTGAAAAGGAGACACTAACCGTCCGATTAAGGGGAAACGGCGCTGGGCCGCAGCCAGGCGCCTCTCCCCCTCTCGTTCCGGCTGCCTCTCGGCCACATGCCACAGCACCGACTCTTCGAGTCCTACTGTTAGTCCCTGCTCCAGAAAATTACCACTTGGAGGGGAGGATTCACGACTTTTGTCACAATGACGACCACGAATTCCTCTCAACATGCTGAAACGCAGCGGAAGCCTGCCAAAACTTCTCTACTATCGATTAAAGTATGTCTATTAACGGCCCAGAGGCTCGTATACTGTGCGTGCTGGGTCGCCACTCATTTGTTCAGACACTTTCACTACAGCTCCGATGCTAATTGCCTCTCTAACTGGCTGACATCATCGGACAGTCAGGCCTAATATCGGAGTCAAGTAGTTCAACTGCCGACAGGAAATTCAGATCTGTCACACCAAGAATGCTCAGGGGGACTTGTGGTCTACATCTACATCTACATCCATACTCCGCAAGCCACCTGACGGTGTGTGGCGGAGAGTACCTTGAGTACCTCTATCGGTTCTCCCTTCTGTTCCAGTCTCGTATTGTTCGTGGAAAGAAGTATTGTCGGTATGCCTCTGTGTGGGCTCTAATCTCTCTGATTTTATCCTCATGGTCTCTTCGCGATATATACGTAGGAGGGACCAATATACTGCTTGACTCTTCGGTGAAGGTATGTTCTCGAAACTTTGACAAAAGCCCGTACCGAGCTACTGAGCGTCTCTCCTGCAGACTCTTCCACTGGAGTTTATCTATCATCTCCGTAACGCTTTCGCTATTACTAAACGATCCTGTAACGAAGCGCGTTGCTCTCCGTTGGATCCTCTCTACACTATCTGGTACGGATCCCACACTGCTGAGCAGTATTCGAGCAGTGGGCGAACAAGCGTACTGTAACCTACTTCCTTTGTTTTCGGATTGCATTTCCTTAGGATTCTTCCAATGAATCTCAGTCTGGCATCTGCTTTACCGAGGATCAACATTATATGATGATTCCATTTTAAATCACTCCTAATGCGTACTCCCAGATAATTTATGGTATTAACTGCTTCCAGTTGCTGACCTGCTATTTTGTAGCTAAATGATAAAGGATCTATCTTTCTGTGTATTCGCAGCACATTACACTTGTCTACATTGACATTCAATTGCCATTCCCTGCACCATGCGTCAATTCGCTGCAGATCCTCCAGCATTTCAGTACAATTTTCCATTGTTACAACCTCTCGATACACCACAGCATCATCTGCAAAAGGCCTCACTGAACTTCCGATGTCATCCACCAGGTCATTTATGTATGTTGTACCTTTCAAGACTGTGCCGCCTCACGGACAACGGAAAAAGGCTAGGAAACCAGCAGCGCAACAGGGGAGAGCTTAAGCAGGTCCGTATTCACAGTGCTACGACAGCCCAGGTCCGTCACTGTACCCTCTCACGCCGGCCACAGCGATTCGAATCTTACACCAGAAGTGACAATTTATCTCCCGCCACTACAGTTAAGAATATTGCTTCTTATCGAAAAGCGATGTACGTGGCAGAACTGTCATACGGTAGTGAACTTTACTGATCAGTTTTACTTTCAGATCCACATTTCGAACGTCAGATGAATTTAACGTAATTGCTCTTGAACGGATAGAATCTACAATATACAGGGTGTTTCCGTAAGAGCGCGAAAAAATTCAACAAGACTTAGAGGATGCTGTAACATTACGAGTCAAGATAGCTGTAACGGAAATTGAATAGCGGAAAGTTATCATTAAAAACGCACGCCGCGCGATTTAATTGAATGGCGTAAAGTTATCATTAAAAACGCACGCCGCGCGATTTGTGACGATTTGTTTGGTCATAATAGTAGTAACATGCTTTCGAATACAATTAAAATATAACGGCGATACCTGCTTAGTGTTATTGGAAACAATATGTAGTAAATTAATGAGTAAGGTAGCCGATCCTATAAGAAGACGTGAAATTGGGTATATTAAGGTGTTTTGCTTTATGTCGACTAAGCCCATGATACGGCGTCTTTTTTTCCGTTTATTCTTAGAAAACAAAAAAACGAGTAATGAAGTGCTAATTGTGCGTTGTGAAAAATATAGGGGCGAATTTTAAATAGCTACAGTGTATAATCAGGCTAACAAATGGACATTCAGTTACGCGAAATAGCGGACAGCGAAGTGTGGTCATTAAATTGAGTACACCTACAGGGCGGTCAATTCCGGGATAAGTCTATTCGCATCTCACGAGGGACGCAGTATTGAGACCGGTTTTTTTCTTATTATATCACGGAGAGCGGGCTTCAACTTATAAAAAGGAGAAAAGCTGTATCATTATCATTGACTGTTGGTGTTAAGCAACCAAAACTGTTCATCAGAGGGTTTCGGTGAATGAGTGGTGAATGCGAAATGAAACTGTGAACGAAGTTATGTTAAATAAAGCACAAGAGACAAGACAGTTTGGTCGTATCTGTAATTATTCCATCAACCGTAACATTTCTTCTCGTTGTACGAAGCCTTTATAGACGATCGTTATGACAATTTGCTTTGAAGGGATCTCGTTACGAGTTACGTTTTGGGGACCTGGTCAACAGGGGATAGTTCGTAGATCTTAACTACTGCAGCTATTCTGGAATTAGGTGCTACCGTGACCGTTGTGTGTTGTCAATGGCTTAAGGTCATCATATCTCATGCTCTAAGATCGACGCAGCTTTCCTCTTGGTATAACGGTGTCTCACGGTAACAACGACAACGCCGACGGTGAAGGAAGATACGGTAGAATGCTCCACTGAACAATTTGTGACAGCGAACCTGGGGTCGGAGAAGCCAGCTTAGGGAAATAATAGGAATGAGATCACATTACTGTGTACTTTTTTATTTAAATTAGTTAGCTGCAAATGCCATCATTGACACAATGAACGTACCATTTATACTGTATCTTACAAAATGTGTTAAAACTGACGGCCGTGAACGGAAATGCAAGCATGACATCGGAGAACCAGATTCTGACGCACCCTGAGAAATATTCCTGCTATGTTTCGAATCACATCACAGGCAGCTACAATTCTAGGAACTAATTCCATCTCCGTATCCATTGGGATTTCGTACATAACTGACATTAGATATCCCGAAGGGAAATAATCAAGGGGATTCAGGTAAAGTGAGTTCGCAGGCCATGGAATAGGACCTCTCCTTCGAATCTAGTAAACACGAAATACTGTACCAATACTGCTCCATCGTATTGTACTGCAAGTCTCTGAATAGGACTGAGTAATGAATGGGTCCGTGGTTGATTCATAGCACGTTCTGTCATGGGGCAATGTAAATACGATACAACAACAAAAAACGGTTCAAATGGCTCTGAATACTACGGGATTTAACTTCTGAGGTCATCAGTTCCCTAGAACGTACGAGGTGCATTCAAGTTCTAAGGCCTCCGATTTTTTTCTAATTAACTACTCACCCGAAATCGATGAAACTGGCGTTACTTCTCGACGTAATCGCCATGCAGACGTACACATTTTTCACAGCGCTGACGCCATGATTCCATGGCAGCGGCGAAGGCTTCTTTAGAAGTCTGTTTTGACCACTGGAAAATCGCTGAGGCAATAGCAGCACGGCTGGTGACTGTGCGGCCACGGAGAGTGTCTTTCATTGTTGGAAAAAGCCAAAAGTCACTAGGAGCCATGTCAGGTGAGTAGGGAGCATGAGGAATCACTTAAAAGTTGTTATCACGAACAAACTGTTGCGTAACGTTTGCTCGATGTGCGGGTGGGTTGTCTTGGTGAATCAGCACACGTGCAGCCCTTCCAGGACGTTTTTGTTGCAGTGCAGGAAGGAATTTGTTCTTCAAAACATTTTCGTAGGATACACCTGTTACCGTAGTGCCCTTTGGAACGCAATGGATAAGGATTACGCCCTCGCTGTCCCAGAACATGGACACCATAATTTTTTCAGCACTGGCGGTTACCCGAAATTTTTTTTGTGGCGGTGAATCTGTGTGCTTCCATTGAGCTGACTGGCGCCTTGTTTCTGGATTGAAAAATGGCATCCACGTCGCATCCATTGTCTCAACCGACGAAAAGAAAGTCCCATTCATGCTGTCGTTACGCATCAACATTGCTTGGCAACATGCCACACGGGCAGCCATGTGGTCGTCCGTCAGCATTCGTGGCACCCACGTGGATGACACTTTTCGCATTTTCAGGTCGTCATGCAGGATTGTGTGCACAGAACCCACAGGAATGCCAACTCTGGAGGCGATCTGTTCAACAGTCATTCGGCGATCCCCCAAAACAATTCTCTCCACTTTCTCAGACCGGCTTGTGCGAGCCTGAGGTTGTTTCGGTTTGTTGTCACACGATGTTCTGCCTTCATTAAACTGTCGCACCCACGAACGCACTTTCGACACATCCATAACTCCATCACCACATGTCTCCTTTAACTGTCGATGAATTTCAATTGGTTTCACACCACGCAAACTCAGAAAACGAATGATTGCACGCTGTTCAAGTAAGGAAAACGTCGCCATTTTAAGTATTTAAAACAGTTCTCATTCTCGCCGCTGGCGGTAAAATACTATCTGCCGTACGGTGCTGCCATCTCTGGGACGTATTGACAATGAACGCGGCCTCATTTTAAAACAATGCGCATGTTTCTATCTCTTTCCAGTCCGGAGAAAAAATCGGAGGCCTTGGAACTTGAATGCACCTCGTAGAACTACTTAAACCTAACTAACCTAAGGACAACACACACATCCCTGCCCGAGGCATGATTCGAACCTGCGACCGTAGCAGCATTGCGGTTCCGGGCTGAAGCGCTTAGAAACATCTGAGGTCATTAGTCCACTAGACTAAGAACTACTTGAACCTAACTAACCTAAGGACAACATACACATCCATGCCCGAAGCAGGATTCGAACCTGCGAGCGTAGCAACAGCACAGTTCCGGACTGAAGCCCTTAGAACCGGTCAGTCACAGCGGCCGGCTGAGCGATGGGACACAGCGTCTCCGAGATAGCGCTGAAGTGGTGATCTTCTCGTACAATCATTTCACGAATATACCGTGAATATCAGGAATCCGGTAAAACATCACATCTCCGACCTCGCTGCGGCTGGGAAAAGATCCTGCAAGAGCGGTACCAAAGACGACTGAAGAGAATCGTTCAACGTGACAGAAGTTCAAGTCTACCGTACTTTGCTGCAGATTTCAATGCTGGGCCATCAGCAGGTATCAGCCTGCGAAGCATTCAACGGAACAACATAGATATGGGCTTTCGGAGCCGAAGATCCTCTCGTTTACCCTTGATGACTGCATGACACAAATCTTTACACCTCGCCTGGGCCCTTCAACACCGACATTGGACTGTTGATGATTGGAAACATGTTGACTGGTGTGACGAGTCTTGCTTCAAATTGTACAGATGGACGTGTACGGGTACGGAGACAGCCTCATGTATCCATGGATCCTGCATGTCAGCAGTGGACTGTTTAAGTTGCAGGAGGCTCTTAAATGGTGTGGGGCGTGTGCAGTTGGAATGATATGGGCCCCTGGTACGTCTAGATACGAAACTGACAGGTGACATGTACGTAAGCATCATGTCTGATCACCTGCATCCATTCATGTCCATTGTGCATCCCGACTGACTTGGGCAATTCCAGCAGGACAATGCGACACCCTACACGTCCAGAATTGCTACAGGAACACAATCCTGAGCTTAAACACTTTCGCTGGCCACCAAACTTCCCAGACATGAACATTATTCAGCATATCTGCCTTGCAACGTGCTGTTCAGAAGAGATTTCCACCCCCTCGTACGTTTATTGGTTTATAGACAGCCCTGCAGGAATCGTTGTGTCGATTCCCTCCAGCACTACTTCAGACATTAGTCGAGTCCATGTCTCGTCGTGTTGCGGCACTTCTGCGTGCTCGCGGGGTCCCTACACGACACTAGGCATGTATACCAGTTTCTTTGGCTCCTCACTGTATTTAGTGTTTGTCCTGTTTATCTTCAATTTGCAAGCTGCCCACGTATGGTAGTCTTGTTGCTTCTTCTTTGTGCAGTTTTACAATGAAATGCAAGACCCACAGTGCTTAGCGTCGTTTTACTTTAGTTTATCCCATTTCTTCGGAACATTCTTCTGTGCTATTTGTTGTCAATTATTAACTTGACTAGAGCAAATAGAAGTTTCCATTCACAATCGTGAATTAGATTTTGAGATCCCTTGTTTCCTACGTCGTCCACTTGATTAGCTGACCCTTCAGTAGCAAATATAACCAGCTGCGTTTTGAGGATGTTGCTGCAATGTTATGAGATTCCTCCGTGTGCAGAGTCCAGGCATTAGATTCAAAAGGTATGAGAAATGTAGAGGTGATATCCAGTGAAGCCCTCATGATTGATTTGTGTACCAGCTATTGAGTCTTTTTTCCACATCTTCCAGGTCTCTTGCTGTGTCATTATTCGTGTTAATTGTGTTATGCCATTCGCGATGGGACATCTGCACACTTTCTGTTAAACTTTCTGTTAAACTTCTGGATGCACTCAGTCGCAGATACATTTTTTTCTTTCATTTGCGATAGTACGGTGTAAGTAATTTCACATAATGGCTAGCGGTTAATGATTCACTGTAAAGCCCTTCCCAGGTCTTAACCAGTTAAATTCCATGGCAGCCTTTTTACTGCAATTAACTTAGAATCAAAAACGTAATTTTCAACCTGTAATTGGAATGAAAAGTAATTGAAATACTCAATATAAACATAGATTTTATGACGTACAAACATTAAAAGCTCATTATTACACAGGAATGTTATGTTCAGTGGCTTATATTTTCCTTCTTTCTTCCCTTTGAAACATCTAATACAGCTTTCTCTCCGATGAACTGCCTGTTGTATGTCTCGGCGAAGTTATCAACGGTAGTTCCCCATCACACTGGTATCCCAGCGCTGCTGACATCGTCTTTATATCATTTTGTTGTCTTCACAAATGTGTTCATCTTATTCCTCACATCACACAAATTTTCCGGGAAAAATGTTTAAAGAAATTATTCAAAACTTAAATCTTGTTGAAGCTCATCAAGCAGTCTAACTTTTTGAAATTCACAAACGTGATGGCTTTACAGAAATACAATCACGATCCCCCCGGTGTTTAAAATCGTACCAACTACCTTCATGAATGATAGCCATACGTCTTTGTCCGCCATTGTCTACTTTTTTGATTTGAAATTGGAATAGAACATAACTTTTCGAATGCTATGTCGGACAAACTCACCATCTGTCAATTTCGCTTCCATTAGTTGAGTAAAGATTTCAGAGAGATACTTGAAACATTATCAGTCTTCTTGACTTCCACAAACTTTTTAAGGATAGCTACTCAACTTACTGTTTTCGGTGCAACAGGCTTCCTTGGGAAAAAAATTGGCAAAGAAATAGTCATAGTGACTGCGAAACATGCTAACCAATGTGGACACTGCCACCGAAATTTCAACTTAATAGTATTATTACCTGGAATAGCATATAAAATACATAACTATAATTTAAATCGTTAAAAATACAACTTTAAATACTCAGTTTTAATTATAAGATAATAATAATTGTTGTTGTATTAGGGCCGGCAGGAGTGGCCGAGCGGTTCTAAGCGGTACAGTCTGGAACCGCGCGACCGCTACGGTCGCAGGTTCGAGTTCTGCCTCGGATATGGATGTGTGTGATGTCCTTAGGTTAGTTAGGTTTAAGTAGTTCTACGTTCTAGGGGACCGATGGCCTCAGAAGTTAAGTCCCATAGTGCTCAGAGCCATTTGAACCATTTTTTGTTGTATTAGGACTCGGCACACTAAGAACTACAAGAATGGACCACTTTTATTAAAAGTACTTTTTTCTGTGTTCTATGTATCTTTCCTCCTCTATCTTGAATGCCAATTTGTGCACTGTCTCTAGTAATTGTATCGAGCACTAAACACTAATCTTCCATCATACACTCCTGGAAATTGAAATAAGAACACCGTGAATTCATTGTCCCAGGAAGGGGAAACTTTATCGACACATTCCTGGGGTCAGATACATCACATGATCACACTGATAGAACCACAGGCACATAGACACAGGCAACAGAGCATGCAAAATGTCGGCACTAGTACAGTGTATATCCACCTTTCGCATCAATGCAGGCTGCTATTCTCCCATGGAGACGATCGTAGAGATGCTGGATGTAGTCCTGTGGAACGGCTTGCCATGCCATTTCCACCTGGCGCCTCAGTTGGACCAGCGTTCGTGCTGGACGTGCAGACCGCGTGAGACGACGCTTCATCCAGTCCCAAACATGCTCAATGGGGGACAGATCCGGAGATCTTGCTGGCCAGGGTAGTTGACTTACACCTTCTAGAGCACGTTGGGTGGCACGGGATACATGCGGACGTGCATTGTCCTGTTGGAACAGCAAGTTCCCTTGCCGGTCTGGGAATGGTAGAACGATGGGTTCGATGACGGTTTGGATGTACCGTGCACTATTCAGTGTCCCCTCGACGATCACCGGCCAGTGTAGGAGATCGCTCCCCACACCATGATGCCGGGTGTTGGCCCTGTGTGCCTCGGTCGTATGCAGTCCTGATTGTGGCGCTCACCTGCACGGCGCCAAACACGCATACGACCATCAGTGGCACCAAGGCAGAAGCGACTCTCATCGCTGAAGACGACACGTCTCCATTCGTCCCTCCATTCACGCCTGTCGCGACACCACTGGAGGCGGGCTGCACGATGTTGGGGCGTGAGCGGAAGACGGCCTAACGGTGTGCGGGACCGTAGCCCAGCTTCATGGAGACGGTTGCGAATGGTCCTCGCCGATACCCCAGGAGCAACAGTGTCCCTAATTTGCTGGGAAGTGGCGGTGCGGTCCCCTACGGCACTGCGTAGGATCCTACGGTCTTGGCGTGCATCCGTGCGTCGCTGCGGTCCGGTCCCAGGTCGACGGGCACGTGCACCTTCCGCCGACCACTGGCGACAACATCGATGTACTGTGGAGACCTCACGCCCCACGTGTTGAGCAATTCGGCGGTACGTGCACCCGGCCTCCCGCATGCCCACTATACGCCCTCGCTCAAAGTCCGTCAACTGCACATACGGTTCACGTCCACGCTGTCGCGGCATGCTACCAGTGTTAAAGATTGCGATGGAGCTCCGTATGCCACGGCAAACTGGCTGACACTGACGGCGGCGGTGCACAAATGCTGCGCAGCTAGCGCCATTCGACGGCCAACACCGCGGTTCCTGGTGTGTCCGCTGTGCCGTGCGTGTGATCATTGCTTGTACAGCCCTCTCGCAGTGTCCGGAGCAAGTATGGTGGGTCTGACACACCGGTATCAATGTGTTCTATTTTCCATTTCCAGGAGTGTATTTACGATGATCTATATGTCTTCCTCAGCGGAAGTGGAGTTTGGTGAGGTACTGAACTGTTCCAAGAATGTGAGGCAACAGAAATTGCTGGGATCACAGTGTACGACTCAGTTTACAGCTCAGCTTCGCATGCAAACTCTTGAGGTCGTGTCAATAAACACGTGAAAAAACTCTAAGCAGTTAGGAAAGCAACATTAGCGTGAAATAAACATCGTTGTTGAATGTACATATTTAACGAATATATATGACCAAAAAAAGTTGTCTGTAATTACTGCCCGCGGTTAGGCTACTATTATGGTTGGTTTCTGCAGAGAATCGAATACATAGTCCAATAGAAGACACAGAGAAATTTTGAGACATGTAGTTCGGAATGAATATTTCGTATTCCATTGTTTGGACGCCAACATAAAGTTGGTACACGTTCCCCATTACCCGAGGCGGGAACGGACAACCAACGGCTGTGTCTGGAAAACAAAAAAGGAAATAATAAACGGGGAATAGAGCAAGTCACGTACTAATCTAAATTCAGTTCGGACGATAGGTTTAATTTGAGCGCATCTGTGTCTCTAATTGCGAGAACGAGCCGCGATCGTCCGTAGGTACATATTTAAACTAAACTGCTTTCATGCCTCATTAGAATGTAACAATGCGCTCCCAGCCCTCGGGCGAGGGGGGAACTTTTTAATTGAAATATTACGTAATAAATCCGAGCACCGGTACCAGTAATATGGTAATGCGTTCCACGGGCTGTCAGCTAATTGCCGAAAGCACGTCTTTCCCGTATTCATTATGCTAAACATTTGACGTCTCAGCGACGGGCAAACATTCAGACGCCCGTTTTAAATTATTGCAGTTAGAGTACGAGCTCATTAGCATGGCCAGACAATGACGTTTGATTCACGATTTTAATTATTTTACATAATTCCATTAGGACCGGTCGGAGCGAGTCCCCAGTCACAAAAGGCGTGGGCGGACAACGGCGAACACGTGTCCCCCTTAATGCGCCCGCTGTCAGCGCGCCATTCCAGCGACACGGCGCACCTTCACTTACACTACACAGCCACCTGGTGACGTAGCGCCTCCTGTCAGTATGGTCATAATATTCTAAATGGTGGCTCTATGAAATCTTTGTATGCAAATCGCGCAGCGTGAAAGTTCGTTTACACCAACGTGTCGTCACTGCAACGGTGGTTCCTCAGCCGTTAAATGACGTTAGACTTTCTTCTTAACTTTTTAATTTTAACCACTGTGAACTGACGTCTTAGTGCTTACGGGAGGCTGGCGTGTCACATAAGAAGAAAGCTGCTATATTCAGGCCGCCTTTTTAGACATAAGTATTTAATGGAAAATGAGCACCCCTTAAGACACCATGTAAATACACCATATGAGAATTTGGGTAATGGAGAGGGCACCAAAGACAGTGAACTTTAACGCCATGCTAAGTTTGAAAATTTTGAGCCCATCATAAGTGGTGAAAGAGCAGTCCAGTGTTTTGAGTATTTTACTTCGTAGCTAAACATTGCAAATTTGTTACACGAGCAATGGTGTGTAGAAGTTGTTAACTTGAAATTTCTACTGTATTCATCATTTAGAGAGAAAATGGATACAGAAATACATCCTGACCGATTAAAGTACTCGGTAGTGAAGCAACTTTATAAAAAGGGAAACGGATAATGTTGACAATTTCTATGCAATCGGTGTTTGCTAAAATTATCGAGAAGGTTGTATATACAAGGTTACTGGAGCATTTACATTCACTTAATTTGCTGTCAAATGTACAGTTTGCTTTTAGAAATGGTTTAACAACTGAAAATGCTATGCTCTCTTTTCTCTGTGAGGTTTAGGACGGATGAAATAAAAGGTTGCGAACGATAGGTATTTTCTTTGATTTAACGAAGGCTTTTGACTGTGTTGACCACATAATATTTCTGCAGAAGTAGGACCATTATGGAGTAAGGGGAGTAGCTTACAGTTGGTTCGCCTCTTACTTTAAGAACAGAAAGCAGAAGGTAATCCTCCGCAATATTGAGAGTTGCAGTGATGTTCAGTCCCAATGGGGCACTGTTAAGGGGGGCGTTCTCCAAGGGTCGGTGCTGGAGCCACTGCTGTTTCTTATTTATATAAATGATATGCCTTCTAGTGTTACAGTTGATTCAAAAATATTTCTGTTTGCTGATGACACCAGCTTGGTAGTGAAGGATCTTGTGTGTAATATTGACACAGATCAAATAATGTAGTTCATGAAATAAGTTCGTGGCTTGTGGAAAATAATTTGATGCTACATCACAGTAAGACTCAGTTTTTACAGTTTCTAACTCACAATTCAACAAGAACCGATATTTTGATCAGACAGAATGGGCATATTATAAGCGAGACGGAACAGTTCAAGTTCCTAAGCGTTCGGATAGATAGTAAGCTGTTGTGGAAAGCCCATGTTCAGGATCTTATTCATAAACTAAATGCTGCTTTATTTACCATTACAACAGTATCTGAAATAACTGACAGTTCAACACGAAAAGTAATCTACTTCGCATACTTTCATACGCTTATGTCGTATGGTATTATTTTTTGGGGTAATTCTTCTGATTCAAAAAGAATATTTTTGGCTCAAAAACGGGCTGTTCGAGCTATATGTGGTGTTACTTCTAGAACCTCGTGTCGACCCCTATTCAATAGTCTGGGAATTCTGACATTGCCCTCACAGAATAAATTTTCTTTAATGCCGTTTACTGTTAGAAATATTACCTTATTCCCAAGAGCTAGCAGCTTTCACTCAGTTAATACTAGGCAGAAATCAAATCTGCATGTGGAATGCACTTCCTCGACTCTTGTGCACAAAGGAGTGCAGTATTCTGCTGCATCCATTTTCAATAAGCTGCCATAAGAACTCAAAAATCTTAGCAGTAGCCCAAAGACTTTAAAGTCTAAACTGAAGAGTTTCCTCACGGCTCACTCCTTCTATTCTCTTAATGAGCTCCTGGAAGAGCTGAAAAATTAACGAAATTCCAGTGTTACATTGTTGATTTTCTTTATTTAAACTTAAGATTTGTCGCCTGAATATGTTTCTTGTATTTCATTTTACCTGTTTCTACTATCGTGTTATAATTTCATGTATTGACTCGTTCCATGACCATGGAGACTTCTCCTTAATTTGGTTCCACGGAAGAATAAATAAATAAATAAACCACTGCCTTTGAAGCTTTCCCTAGAATGGGGTAAATATGATACCAGAAATGTCGACCCAATGATAAGGAATTTAGCTTGCGTTTTAGATGATCAATAATAGCAAACTGCACATTTTATAGAAACACTTGTGAGTTGAAAGTTCAGTTAGAGCGAAGTGGCGGTTATCTGGTCAGTTAAGGAAAAGAAGGAAATTAGGATTTAACGTCCCGTCCACATCGAGGCCTCAGGGATGGAACATAAGCTTCGATTTTTCAAGTATAGGGATGGAAATCGGCAGTGCTCTTTCAAGGAATAGTCTCGGCATTTGCCAGTAGCGATGTAGGGATATCACAAAAACCTAAATCAGGGCTGGTGGACGTGAATTTGAACAGCCGTCCTCCAGAAGGCAAGGTCAGTGCGCTAGCCACTGCGCAGTCTCGCTCGATTTGGTCTCTTGTTTATGGCAAAAAATTTCTCCGATCACATTAGGGACTATGGTAAAATCATTGTCTGTGTTTTTCGACGTTACGCCAGTAGACACTCAAGCAAATAAAAAATAAAACCTCTTAAGATTTCTATGTGATTAATAATTAATTATTTGTGAAGAGATTTGCTGGTTTGGATTTTCCATGTGTTCGAAGCTATCTGTTCACACGAACGTTGATCCTCCTTCAGCTTGATGAATGCTCCTTTCGTAAAACCTTGACTCTGTCAACGAAAAGCTCTGATTTTGCCTCATTCTGCGAGGAGACGCGATTCGGATTCTGCCGTGGATGATGGTGTGAAGTTTAAATTATATCAGCTTTGTCTGCCGGATACCCTTCTGATGCTTTACCGCCAGTCTGGAGACAGTGTTTTGTTTTTCTCTCTGCCTACAGAATTCGGATGTGTCAACGACCTTGTGTATTCAAGTGGTCCCCTGTTTCGAATTTCCGATATTTTGGATACATTATTCGTTTGAGTATCAAGCAATTGCCACTTTCCTTTACTACGTAGTATGCAATACACACTATCAGCTCTTATGTCCATCCTCTATCTAAATTAAGGGTTCCCAACAAAATTTTCTCGAGGACCCCCTCATCGAACCTTATTGGTACCTTGTCATATCACAGTACCAAGTACATAAAAAAGGCAAATTAAGAGTCTTTTTATACGTTTTCTATTTTTTGGACTTAGAAAAAACACTGACATATTGATTACTGAAAAAATATTGAGCTTAAAGCTTTTTCAGTTTAGCCATCATTGTTATTGTCAAATTTTTGATTATTGCTCAAAATTTTCGTCTTCAAATCTGGGTGTTTAGAATAACAAACTCCTTAAAAAAATAAAAAAATGAGTATGAACTGAAAATGACAGGAAAAACTTAAAACTGAGTGTATTCGTCTTTCAAGTGTATTACACTTGAGATTGCATTGAGTAGACATGTGTGAAAAATAAGAAAACATTAATTCCATACAAGGTATTACTTACTTGAAAAAATACACTCACAACAGAGTACTTTATCAATATACGGTTAGTTTTAAGGTTCAGTTCTTAATGATATGAGTTCAATCTGATCAAAACAAAAAATCTGTTATCATACAAAATATATTTAATATATTTTTTATTCTAATAGCATCTTGCGGACCCCTCTGGCATAGCTAGCGGACCCCTGGGGATCCGCGGACCACCTGTTGGGAACCACTGGTCATAATTCAGTGTACACTGAGGTAACAGAAGTCATAGGATACCTCCTGTCTTCGAGTCAGACCTTCTTTTGCCCGGTGTAGTGAAGCAGCTTCGACGTGGCTTGGACACAGAAAGTCATTGGAAGCCCCTGCAGAAATTCTGAGCCATACGGCCTTTATAGCCATCCATAGCTGCGAAAGTGCTGCCCATGCAGGATTTTGTGCACGAGCGGACCTCACGATTATGCCATATAAATGTTCCATGGGGTTCATTTCGGGCGATCTGGATGGCCAAATCATTTCCTCGAATAGCCCAGAATAAGCTTTAAACCAATCGCCAACAATAGAGGCCCGGTGACGTTTGGGAACATGAAATCCGTGAATGGCTGCAAATGGTCCCCTAACTATTTCCAGTCAATGATAGGTTCGGTTTAGCGAAATGGCCTGGACTAGTCCATATAAAGACAGGTCACACGATTATGGAGCCACCATCAGCTCGCACAGTGCCTTGTTGTTGTTGTTGTGGTCTTCAGTCCTGAGACTGGTTTGATGCAGCTCTCCATGCTACTCTATCCTGTGCAAGCTTCTTCGTCTCCCAGTACCTACTGCAACCTACATCCTTCTGAATCTGCTTAGTGTATTCATCTCTGGGTCTCCCCCTACGATTTTTACCCTCCACGCTGCCCTCCAATACTAAATTGGTGATCCCTTGATGCCTCAGAACATGTCCTACCAACCGATCCCTTCTTCTGGTCAAGTTGTGCCACAAACTTCTCTTCTCCCCAATCCTATTCAATACTTCCTCATTAGTTATGTGATCTACCCATCTAATCTTCAGCATTCTTCTGTAGCGCCACATTTCGAATGCTTCTATTTTCTTCTTGTCCAAACTATTTATCGTCCATATTCTACTTCCATACATGGCTACACTCCATACAATTGCTTTCAGAAACGACTTCCAGACACTTAAATCTATACTCGATGTTAATAAATTTCTGTTCTTCAGAAACGCTTTCCTTGCTATTGCCAGTCTACAATTTATATCCACTCTACTTCGATCATCATCAGTTAATTTGCTCCCTAATAGCAAAACTCATCTACTACTTTAAGTGTCTCATTTCCTAATCACATTCCCTCAACATCACCCGACTTAATTCGACTACATTCCATTATTCTCGTTTTGTTTTTGTTGATGTTCATCTTATATCCTCCCTTCAAGACACCATCCATTCCGTTCAACTGCTCTTCCAAGTCCTTTGCTGTCTCTGACAGAATTACAATGTCATCGGCGAACCTCAAAGTTTTTATTTCTTCTCCATGGATTTTAATACCTAACCCGAATTTTTCTTTTGTTTCCTTTATTGCTTGCTCAATATACAGATTGAATAACATCGGGGAGAGGCTACAACCCTGTCTTACTCCCTTCCCAACCATTGCTTCCCTTTCATGTCCCTCGACTCTTATAACTGCCATCTGGTTTCTGTACAAATTGTAAATAGCCTTTCGCTCCCTGTATTTTACCCCTGCCACCTTTAGAATTTGAAAGAGAGTATTCCAGTCAACATTGTCAAAAGCTTTCTCTAAGTCTACAAATGCTAGAAACGTAGGTTTGCCTTTCCTTAATCTTTCTTCTAAGATAAGTCGTAGGGTCAGTATTGCCTCACGTGTTCCAGTATTTCTACGGAATCCAAACTGATCTTCCCCGAGGTGCCTTGTTGGCAACTTATGTCCATGTCTTCGTAGGATCTTATAACGATATGT
The DNA here is from genome assembly GCF_023864275.1 of Schistocerca cancellata. Lineage (NCBI taxonomy): Eukaryota > Metazoa > Arthropoda > Insecta > Orthoptera > Acrididae > Schistocerca > Schistocerca cancellata. The sequence goes on from NC_064627.1 coordinate 70,006,972, forward strand.
TTACGTAATGTGTATACATAAACATACAGTTACAAATGTCCCCGTTCGTAGTCACTAATTATAACAATATGTTACTTTTGTGCGGTAACATATAGCTATAATCAGCGGTGGAAACATATTTGCGAACGCCGACTGTGTGCGGCTGTTTCTTGTTGGATCGTCTGATCAGTCGGAAGTTGCATTGCAGAGGAGAGTAAATGCCTATTCAAAATATAATTATTTTGGATAGCTCAACATGAATTTCCTAAGGGACCGTAGTTTATCATGCCTTTACCACTAGAATATGGCGCGGAGAAAATATTTCGCCGCATGCAACTTCCGTCCGAACTCGACGAAAGAATTCGTGACTGTGAACTCTCTATTTGGCAGAAACATATAGAAAATTAAATAATTTCATGAAGAAGTGAGACATAGATTCCATAGTAAATGAATAGTCCATACACCAGTTCCATTTAACTCTGAATTTATGGCAATTAATAGACGAACTTACACTGCAATGAAGGATTTAACATGGATGCCGTTCTGACTGGCACTTCTCTTCATGAAAACAATTCCTTTGACGTTTTCACATACACGTCGCACAATAAATCTACTGCTAGGCTCTTTTAGTATTACACATTTACTTTACACTAGAACAATATTATTTTTAACAATAATAATACGGCGGCAAGACATGCGCGTCCGACACAAGTTACAGGAGACAAGAGAAGAATGAGTAACTCTTCATCGAGAATATCTCGTACCTCAAAAAAAAAAAAGTGTAAAAGTGTTCTTCTTCTGTCCGTTTTTCGCGCCGCGGTTTTCAGAGTCAATAACTCACTGCATCTCTGACGGCGCTTCGACAATAAACAAGTTACGTCACAGGTCGTTCACCTTTTACATTCTCGCAACATTATTTGCTAACTGTAGCTGTTGCCGAGCGACTGCTCGATTAGTGAATGATTTAAAATAATAAGGCAATCACATAATGTTACAATCCGCACCACACTCGAACACTGCCATCAGCTCTTACCAACTGAAATCGAGACTCGTCTCACCAGGTCACGGCCTTCCAGAAGGGTCCAACCGATATGGTCATGAACCGAGGAGAGGTGCTGCAGGCGATCTCGTACTGACGCACCGTCCTAACGGATACGTTTGCCGTACGTCCCACATTTCCGCGGTTATTTCACGCTGTGTTGCTTGTCTGTTAGCACTGACAACTCTACTCTTACGCCGCACCTCTCGGTCGTTAAATAAAAGCCGCCGGCCACTGCGTTGTCCGTGGTGAGAGGCTATGCCTGAAATGCGGTATTCTCGGCACGCACCTGACACTGTGGTCCTCGGAATGTTGAATTCCATAACGAACTACGAAACACAATGTCGTGTGTGTCTAGCTTCAACTACCATTGCGCGTTCAAAGTCTGTTAATTCCCGTCGTCCAGCCATAACCAACTTGGAACCCTCTTCACATGAATCACCTGAGTACAAATGGCAGCTCCGCCAATGGAATCCCCTTTTATACCCTGTGTACTCGATACTACCACCACGAGTATATGCTCATATCGCTATTCCACGACTTTTGTCACCTCTGTGTACGGATAACATTCATATAAAGTGTGTTCAGCATTGCCTACAGTCTGCGGTTCCTCATTGAACTAGATGAATAACAAAATACGAGACGTTTCGATCAAGAAAGTGAAGTAAGTAGCAGTCGAAACAGTTTGTTAGGCATTACACTCGAGCGTGTTCGAACTACCCCTGCAGATGGAGAAATATCACTAGGGTTTACGAAGATCAAGGCGTGGCTTTTCAAACAACGCGATATGTCAGAAGGCTACGGAAGATCTGTGGCAAAGGAACTACTAACAGAAGACAACTTTTGTGAGTACAACTGATGGATCGAGCTGGCTCGTACGTGTGCCGTGCTGTGCCAGGACAGTCTAGCAGAAATGGCTCCAGTTGAGTCCGGTAGGGACGCAGTGTTGGATGCTGACAGAGCGCCCCATTGAGGATGCAGAGCCGCTGCTGTGACACCAGGAAAACTTTTCTGTCCACGCAGTGGTCACCTCGGGCTCATAAAAGGACACTATATCGTGTCAGATACACTTTTAGTCCACTTGATAATGTAACACTAAACAGAGTAAATCATTAGTACTCTAAGTGCAGTAATGTAGTGTATAGTTGTAGAGATTAGTTGTACTTAGTTTCTCAAATGGCTTAGTATATATTTCGAGTGCCGGAATACACTTGCTTCATCAGTACAAGGTCCTAATTCCTATACACAATGGAACATGTGCCCAGAATGACATAATCCTCACATTTGGTTTTACGAGATTAGATGGTGTGTTCATAAGTTAAATTATTGTATGTGGCGAATTCATGCAGCAATTAATGACTGAGTGAATGTACTCTAACCCCGTCGCTAAATTTTGGGAATTACTGAATTAAAGGACCTCCGTCGGAGCCGTGTCTGAGGTAAGCGGGCAGACACGGTTGGGGCCGACACGTAGTTTCACAACAGAGCCTATCTGTACAGCTCAAGGCGGCCAGATTAAGCGCGCAATCATGGTGACGTCGCAGAGAGACAGTGCAACGGTGGGCCTGCGTGCTGTAAACACTGATCGGCCAGGTCATTGTGACCAACGACCTACTGTCGGTATAAACCCGTCCAGGCGATATAGCGCCACCTGCCGAGAATCACTACTACTCAGACGAAAGCACAGTGCATGTAGGATCAGTGGGCGTGCTGTGCACGTGTAGAACAGGGAAGGCGCGGAATCTGAGTTTGACCGTGGGCAGATTGTGATGATCCAGAGGCTTTGCACGAGCGTTTTAGAAAAAGCACGAACTGTCGGATGTTCGAGGGGTGCTGCAGTGAGTGTCTTCAACACGTGGTGAAACCACGTCCAGACATCGTGCGATTGGGCAGCCACCCCTCATCGAAAGATGTCAGACATCGTAAGCTGGGCAGACTGGTAAAACAGGACAGGCGGCGAATTGTGGCGTAACCAGCATTAGATTTACATGATGGGTCTAGTACAGTGTGTCTGAACATACAGTGCACCTAAAACATAACGACGGGCTTCCGCAGTCGACGATACATGCATGCAAAAGTTAACACAAGGACATCGGTGTCCACGAATGAAATGGGCAGGTGACCATTGGCACTGGACGATGGCACAGTGGCATAGTGCTGCATGGTCTAGTGAATACCGATACCTTCTTCATCGTGCCGATGGGAGAGCTCGAATTCTCCGTCTTCCAGAGGAAGATCTCCTTGACAACTGTACTGCGGGACGGATACGTCTCCGTTATCATCTGGGGAACATTCACCTGTGCATCCATGGGTCCAGTAGAGCTCGTGCAAGGCACAATGACGGCCAAGAAGTATTGTCACTGGTTGCAGACCACGTACACCCTTTCATGATGCTTATGTTTGCTGACGGCAGTAGCAATTTCTCAACAAGACAATTCGCTATGTCACAAGACCAAGAGTGTGATGGAGTGGCCAGTAGGCACCCCAACTCGCTAGATCTGAACCCGATCGAATACATGTAGGATGTGACTGAACATGGTGTCAGAGCTTATCGCCCCTCCCCGGAATTTACGGGAATTGCGTGATTTGTGTGTGCAGATGTGATGTCAACTCCCTACAGCGACCGACCAAGGCCGGCCGGAGTGGCCGAGCGGTTCTAGGCGCTTCAGTCTGGAATCGCGCGACTGCTACGGTCGCAGTTTCGAATCCTGCCTCGGGCATGGATGTGTGTTATGTCCTTAGGTTAGTTAGGTTTAAGTAGTTCCAAGTTCTAGGGGACTGATGACCTCAGAAGTTAAGTCCCATAGTGCTCAGACTATTGAACTATTTGATCGACCAAGGCCTTCCACGCTACGACTTGTTGCTACTGTCATACGTGTCAAAGGCGGCCGTACCAGCTATTAGGTAGGTGGTCATAATGTCGTAACTGATCAGTGTACTTCCACACCGGAGAGAGATAGAGCTGTTGATCTTTGTGCCTGGAAGAAGCATAATGCACAATAAGTGTGCTGCTAACTGCTATCAATACCCTCTCTGAGTCTAGCACAGTTATATGGAGCCTGGCAGCACCCTCCACGACATAGGGTCCGTGTCAGTCTCCAGTAAGCTATGGGCCAGCCAGCAGCCGACGCCGGTCTGAGCTGTCAGCTCCACCAGACAGCGCACTATTCTGTCCGCCCTGCGCACTTGATGATACAACGGGAAGCCATCCCCCGAGCGCCGCAGCAACACCAATCTTCTGCCTCGGGGAGCAGCGGTTCGCAGCCAGGCTGATACTGCGGCCATCACTCCTCACAAGGAGGCCCCTAACCCAGTAGCCATGGCCGCCTAAGGGAATTCACTGGATGTTCGCGTCGCTGGTATTGCTCACTCAGGGATGCACTGAGCTAGCTCAGGCACGTGCTGCTGAATGAACTAAACAGTGTCAGCAAAGTAGGACGCGGGCGCCAAACAGCCACTTCACCACCGCGGCCTTCCGACATCATCGGCATCACCGATGTCTAAGGATATAAGCGGGACACACCTGCAGACAAATGTTGGCTCTCGGTAGCTGCGCCATTGATCTGAAATTTGCTGAAAATTTGGTGATAGGATTGTGTCTCTTAATAAATGAAAAGAGAAGTCAAGTAGTAAATCTCTAATGTTCACACGAAATCATATGGTTCAAATGGCTCTTTTTTTGTGGTTTTAGGGCGCAAAACTGCTATGGTCATTAGCGCCCGGTCCGTGACTTAGGAAACAGTAAAAAACCGAAAATGGAAATCAGCAGCAATGGGAACGAAAGTCATAAAATTGGAGAAACTAAAAGCAGAAGTAAGGCTTAAAAATCCTCTACAGAAAGGGGTTGGTTGTCCCCAAAAAAAGCTTCAAATGACTGACGTCATTTCATTGGCACTAATAAATTCGAGAACGTGATCGGCTGAGCGCGTGTCATCTGCTAAAATCGACGACATATCAGGCGACAGCTGTAGACGGGAGCGTAACGGATTAAAATAGGGGCACTCAATTAAAAGGTGTCTTACTGTCCACAGCTGAGAGCAGTGGGGACAGAGTGGAGGAGGATCGCCACTTAAAAGATGTCGATGGCTAAAAAGACAGTGCCCAATCCGGAGTCTAGTTAAAATTACGTCCTCCCAACGACGCGTTCGGGAGGAAGAGGTCCAAGCACAGGGAAGAGCTTTCACGTCCCGCAATTTATTATGGGGAAGTGTCGACCAATGTGCGTGCCATAAAAGAACAACACGACGACATAAAACGCTCCGTAGATCGGCGGCGGGAATCGATTGAATAGCTGGCCGGAGAAGAGAGACTGCAGCCTTGGCCGCAATATCGGCCGCCTCATTTCCACATATACCAACGTGTCCCGGGAGCCAGAGGAACGCCACCGAGACGCCCCCCAAGTGGAGCAAGCGCAGACAGTCCTGGATCCGGTGGACCAGAGGGTGCACAGGGTAAACAGCTTGGAGACTGAGGAGAGAGCTGAGAGAATCGGAGCAGATAACGTACTGTATCCGCTGATGGCGGCGGATGTAGTGGACAGCCTGGAGAACAGCGTAAAACTTCGCAGTATAGACCGAACACTGGTCGGGAAGCCGAAAGTGATTTGGGGTGTCGCCAACAACATAGGCACTCCCTACACCTAACGATGTTTTCGAGCCATCGGTGTAAATAAATGTGGCTTCCATCATTTGTGCACATAGAGCAGCAAATGCCCGACGATAAACAAGTGAAGTGGTACCATCCTTGGGAAATCGACAAAGGTCACGGAGCAGGCACATCCGGGAACGGAGCCAAGGCGGTGCTGTACCCCAAGTTGTCAAGAAGGTTTTAGGAAAGTGGAAGGAAACAGAACGGAGCAGTTGACGGAAGCGGACTCCCGGTGGTAGTAGGGAGGAGGGGCGGCCTGCATACCCTACATCAAAGGAGGCGTCGAAAAAAATGTCATGAGCTGGATCAAATGACTCTGAGCACTATGGGACTTAACATCTGAGGTCATCAGTCCCCTAGAACTTAGTACTACTTAGACCTAACTAACCTAAGGACATCACACACATCCATGCCCGAGGCAGGATTCGAACCTGCAACCGTAGCAGTCTCGCAGTTCCGGACTGAAGCGCCTACAACCGCTCAGCCACCACGGTCGGCTCACACGAAATTGCTTGGCATCTTTCTTTACGTAGTTTGATTCTCATCACTAAAGACCAGGGCTCATTACAAATCAAAAATGTTTATGCAGGTCTCCTTGCACTCACATCTGTCGGATAACTTTAAATCATATTGTGCCAAAATGATGAGAATCATGAATTAATTAGCTCACAAAGTAATTTTTCATATAGCATATCAACAAATTGTCTGCAAGGCACAAGAAATGATCATAATAGTTCGTTAAGGAACAGTGGCATGTTTACGAATGTTACTTGTTAAGTCTATCACTGATTCTAATAGCCACTGCTCACATCCTCGAATAAGACAACGACTTTACAGCATACAGTGAAGAGAATACTGAAATCTCGAAGCATGTTAGATATTGACCAAGACTTAACTCCAAGAAAAACGAGAAGAGTAATTACAGAATTACGCACGTTTCGTCTATATGCAGACGCTCGCTAGGATTTTGATTATTATTGATTATTATTTGAAATTTCCATAGGTCAAATTATTCCATATTAAATAGATGTAATAATGTCTGTCAGACTTTGTTTATCAACTTTTAAAATATACAGAAGCAATTTATGGTTACACTATGGGAATTCCTGAGTTTTAGGTATGGCCTGCGTATTCATTATTAACATTTCGAAGTTAAAAATTACGCATTTCTTAATTATGGCAATTGCATACTTTTATTGGTGTCGTTGGGTTTACAAAATTTAGCCCATCAATATTAGTTAACATATTCCAGAAATTTATAGTGGTTTGGTCGCATTATAAACTGAAAGTTTTGGCTGTTTGAAATCTGTAATTAACCATACCTCCTGAATTAATTAGGTTTGAGCTAAAATAAACATGCCTGAAAAAGTGCAAAAATTGGTTCGACAATTTAGAGATAACTTACTTTTCTGTATATATTTATTAGCTCATTAGATTTTTATGGATGTCCTCTCGATCGACAACTTCGTAATACAATAACTTTTTAAATACATCATTTCCAGCAAAACTAATAAATACATAACGTTCAGAACAGTGAATTGCATAATCTGAATAAATAGGTTTCACAGGGGAAATAAATTTAAATCAGTTTGTAAACTCATACAATGAGTGCTCATATAATAGATTCTATCATGAAGATTTTGTAGATTAAACCTGAAGAAACGGCAAAAAGGTGAGAATTTATGGAGACGGGACCTGGATTAACAGACAGAATCAGAGGTTACGGAGAGTTTCAGGGAGAGCATTAGCAAACGATTGACAGGACTGGGGCAAAGAATTATAGTAGAAGAGAAGTGGGTAGCTTTGAGGGATGAAATAGTGAAGGCACCAAAGGATCAGGTAGGTAGAAAGACGAAGGCCAGTAGAAATCCTTGGGTAACAGAAGATATATTGAATTTAACTGATGAAAGGAGAAAATATAAAAATGCAGCAAATGAGGCAGGCAAGAAGGCATACAAAAGTCTCAAAAATGAGATCGACAAGAAGTGCAAAATGGCTAAGCAGGTATGACCAGATGACAAATTCAAGGATGTAGAGACATGTCTCACTAGGGGTAAGATAGATACTGCCCACAGGAAAATTAAAGAGACCTTTGGAGAAAAAGAGAACCACTTGTATGAATATCAAGATCTCAGATGAAATCCCAGTTCTAAGGAAAGAAGGGAAACCAGAAAGGTGGAAGGAATATATAGAAGGTCTATACAAGGGCGATGTACTTGAGGAAAATATTATGGAAATGGAAGAGCATTCAGATTAAAATGAAATGGGAGATATGATACTGCATGAAGAGTTTGACAGAGCACTGAAAGACCTAAGTCACCAAGGCCCCGGGAGTAACAACATTCCATCAGAACTACTGACAGCGTTGGGAGAGCCAGCCCTGACAAAACTGTACCATCTGGTGAGCAAGATGTACGAGACAGGTGAAATACTCTGAGTTCAAGAAGAATATTATAATTCCAATCCCAAAAAAAGCAGGTGTTGAAAGATGTGAAAATCACCGAACTATCAGTTTAATAAGTCACAGCTGCAAAATACTAACGCGAATTCTTTACAGACGAATGGAAAAACTGGTAGAAGCCGACCTCGGGGAAGATCAGTCTGGATACCGTAGAAATGTTGGACCCCGTGAGGCAATACAGACCCTACGACTTATCGTAGAAGATAGATTAAGGAAAGGCAAACCTATGTTTCTAGTATTTGTAGACTTACAGAAAGCTTTTGACTATGTTGACTGGAATACTATCTTTTAAATTCTGAAGGTGGCAGGGGTCAAATAAAGGGAGCGAAATGCTATTTACAATTTGCATAGAAACAAGATGGCAGTTATAAGAGTCGACAGACATGAAAGGGAAGCAGTGGTTGTGAAGGGAGTGAAACAGGGTTGTAGCATATCGCCGATGTTATTCAATCTGTATATTGAGCAAGCAGTAAAGGAAACAAAAGAATAATTCGGAGTAGGTATTAAAATCCATGGACAAGGAATAAAAACTTTGAGGTTCACCGATGACATTGTAATTCTGCCAGAAATAGCAAAGGACCTGGAAGAGCAGTTGAACGGGATGGACAGTGTCTTGAAAGGAGGATATAAGGTGAATATCAACGAAAGCAAAACCAGGATAATGGAATGAAGTCGAATTAAGTCGGGTGATGCTGAGGGAATGTGATTAGGAAATGAGACACTTAAAGTAGTAGATGAGTTTTGCTATTAGGGAGCAAATTAACTGATGATGATCGAAGTAGAGTGGATATAAATTGTAGACTGGCAATAGCAAGGAAAGCGTTTCTGAAGAACAGAAATTTATTAACATCGAGTATAGATTTATGTGTCTGGAAGTCGTTTCTGAAAGCAATTGTATGGAGTGTAGCCATGTATGGAAGTAGAATATGGACGATAAATAGTTTGGACAAGAAGAAAATAGAAGCATTCGAAATGTGGCGCTACAGAAGAATGCTGAAGATTAGATGGGTAGATCACACAACTAATGAGGAAGTATTGAATAGGATTGGGGAGAAGAGAAGTTTGTGGCATAACTAGACTAGAAGAAGGGGTCGGTTAGTAGGACCTATTCTGAGGTATTAGGGGATCACCAATATAGTACTGGAGGGCAGCGTGGAAGGTAAAAATCGCAGAGGGAGACCCAGAGATGAATACACTGAGCAGATTCAGAAGGATGTACGTTGCAGTAGGTACTGGGAGATGAAGAAGCTTGCACAGGATGGAGTAGCATGGAGAGCTGTGTCGCAGCACTCCAGCATTGTAATCCAAGACGAGTAAAATATGTTTTACGTCGCAGCGGAATTTTCCTAGTCACTCCATTGCCTCCACAACCTGCCATCCACCACCTCTGCACCGTAGCGCCTCCTCTCACCCCGCGTCGCTATATTACGCTTTAATATTTGTACTATTATAGTTTGTGTTATACAACTCACCATAGGGTAGCGAGACTCCAGGTTCAGTTTTTTAGCAGCTACTATGCATCTTATACTAAAAATCTGTGTTGCTAATTATGTTCGTGACATTCTCACTCCCTTCTATAATGACCAGTGACCACTGGGAGGCGATGAGTTGGTGGGTAGTTTGAAGGGCGATGAAGGCAACATTGTCAGCACACTTGAGAAGGTAGACTGGAGCCTATGGTTTACAAGTGTTAACTGTGTACAGAAGATAGAAGAATGTGGACGAAACAGGTTCCTGTTCCACCCATGAAGAGATGGAAGATTCGAGACTTGGCATGGTTGATGATGAGAAAAGAGGAGTGGTACATCAAAACGGATAGTGTGGGATGGTTGCAGTTGATTGAATATGCATAGGTTTGTCTTTGGAGTATATGTATCAGCAAACACTTTGATCGTTGGGAAGATGTAGGTGACGAAGTAAGTAAGGGAGGTGAGGTACTGTCTACAGTCAAATCACTGGAACGAAGGATCATACATACTAAGGATGGACAGGGTATTATTGTCCGTGACTTTTTAAGGCGTTTTTGTTAGTTCATTTTCTTATCTGCCTGTTTCTCTACTCAGTACAGATTTTGAAATTGATTTTAAATTTACGTTTCGATGAGCTGGACACTTGAAACTTTTAACATCGATCAGGACTGAATGACAAAGCAGTGTTAACTCGCGTTTTTGTCTGGTGTGTGGCGAAGAGTATTTTGTTTACCAATATCATTTCCCAATGAACTAGAGACTTGAGACTTTCAACGTAGCTCAGAACTGGATGACAACGCAATATTAACGCGCTTTCTTGTCCGGTGTGTGGCGGAGGGTAATTTGTGTACCGCGGCCATTTGCCCCTTTCCCTTCTCCAGTCTCGAATGGTTCGCAGGAAAAACGATTGGTGTTAGGCCTCTGTGTGACCTCGAATCTCTCGAATATTTACCTTCAAGTCTTTTCTAGAGATATACGAAGGAAGAAGCAATGCAAAGGTCGATCCAGATACAGATAAACTGTAATAAAATGAAATTTACCACATGTCTCGTTGTAACCTCAACAGAATATTTTATATCAATTTGAATATTTTACAAACACAATACTAAAATTTAGACTATAATTATTCAAATAAAAATCAATTTTCAATATATCTAGCTTTTTAGAATAGACTAAAAAGTATAAGACAACTTGTCCTAGCCCTCTACTAATTTCTAACCTCAAACAAGACAGTCCTGATAATCTGTGATTGTGACTTTTTAATAGCTATAAAAATACTTGTAAGATTTAAAACGAAAAACATGGGGGGAGGGGGGACATGCAGTTCATAATTGATCCATGAATAGTTCACCTTCTTGTATTATCTATTGCATGTGACCATACATTTTCGTTTTAGTATTATCATAGCTATTAAAAATTCACAACCACAGATTTCCAGGACCACGTGTTTGGGGTTAGGAATCTGTATGCGGCTTGGAAAAATTATTTTATACTTTTTAGTCCGATTTAAAAACGTGGTATACTAAAAATTAATTTTTATTTAAATAATTATTTAAGGATCTGACCCTAGCATGGAAGGGATACTTTCTGTTCTAGGTGTTTGGATGCACTAACGTACTGTAGGGCCTTGCTGAGTCGATAGGAAGAATTTTCTTTGGAATTTTTGCTAGATTAAAGATATTAGTTTGAAAGTCTTCCACATTGAATGGTAGAATCCAGTACTTGCATATTACTGTAAAACGTGGCTAGAGCCTTTGAGAAAGACGAGTGAAATTCTGTGATGCCCAGGCTATTAAATGTATCAAGCGCTGAACTGTGATATCTGGAGCGACGGCTTCACTATCTCATTTTCTACGTGCGAGTTTAATTCGATTTGTCTTGAACTGTTTACTTACTGGAAAAACAGGGTAAAAGGGCATATAGTTGTATTGGAACGCTGGTAGACGTAAGAAATTTTGGAACACCGGATGCAGTAACTGGTGGCTAAGAGTTGGCTGTTTTGAGGGAGAATATAATGTGGTAACGATTTTCTACTGTTGAGATTGTTAAAGCTTCCCAACAGTTTGTAGAGCTTAAGGTAAGCGTAATGTTTGGGTTAGTACATATACAGGGTGTTTCAAAAATGACCGTTATATTTGAAACGGCAATAAAAACTAAACGAGCAGCGATAGAAATACACCGTTTGTTGCAATATGCTTGGGACAATAGTACATTTTCAGGCGGACAAACTTTCGAAATTACAGTAGTTACAATTTTCAACAACAGATGGCGCTGCGATCTGGGAAACTCTATAGTACGATATGTTCCACATATCCACCATGCGTAGCAATAATATGGCGTAGTCTCTGAATGAAATTACCCGAAACCTTTGACAACGTGTCTGGGGGAATGGCTTCACATGCAGATGAGATGTACTGCTTCAGCTGTTCAATTGTTTCTGGATTCTGGCGGTACACCTGGTCTTTCAAGTGTCCCCACATAAAGAAATCACAGGGGTTCATGTCTGGCGAATAGGGAGGCAAATCCACACCGCCTCCTGTATGTTTCGGATAGCCCAAAGCAATCACACGATCATCGAAATATTCATTCAGGAAATTAAAGACGTCGGCCGTGCGATGTGGCCGGGCACCATCTTGCATAAACCACGAGGCGTTCGCAGTGTCGTCTAAGCCAGTTTGTACCGCCACAAATTCACAAAGAATGTCCAGATAGCGTGATGCAGTAATCGTTTCGGATCTGAAAAATGGGCCAATGATTCCTTTGAAAGAAATGGCGGCCCAGACCAGTACTTTTTGAGGATGCAGGGACGATGAGACTGCAACATGGGGCTTTTCGGTTCCCCATATGCGCCAGTTCTGTTTATTGACGAAGCCGTCCCGGTAAAAATAAGCTTCTTCAGTAAACCAAATGCTGCCCACATGCATATCGCCGTCATCAATCCTGTGCACTATATCGTTAGCGAATGTCTCTCGTGCAGCAATGGTAGCGGCGCTGAGGGGTTGCCGCGGTTGAATTTTGTATGGATAGAGGTGTAAACTCTGGCGCATGAGACGATACGTGGACGTTGGCGTCATTTGGACCGCAGCTGCAACACGGCGAACGGAAACCCGAGGCCGCTGTCGGATCACCTGCTGCACTAGCTGCGCGTTGCCCTCTGTGGTTGCCGTACGCGATCGCCCTACCTTTCCAGCACGTTCATCCATCACGTTCCCAGTCCGTTGAAATTTTTCAAACAGATCCTTTACTGTATCGCTTTTCGGTCCTTTGGTTACATTAAACCTCCGTTGAAAACTTCGTCTTGTTGCAACAACACTGTGTTCTAGGCGGTGGAATTCCAACACCAGAAAAATCCTCTGTTCTAAGGAATAAACCATGTTGTCTACAGCACACTTGCACGTTGTGAACAGCACACGCTTACAGCAGAAAGACGACGTACAGAATGGCGCACCCACAGACTGCGTTGTCTTCTATATCTTTCACATCACTTGCAGCGCCATCTGTTGTTGAAAATTGTAACTACTGTAATTTCGAAAGTTTGTCCGCCTGAAAATGTACTGTTGTCCCAAGCAAATTGCAACAAACGGTGTATTTCTATCGCTGCTCGTTTAGTTTTTATTGCCGTTTCAAATATACCGGTCATTTTTGAAACACCCTGTATGTCGCAAGTCACCTCTTTGCTCTGCTCGTTTGACGTTACGGATTCGGCACATTAGTTGCCGCTGGCGTGATAGACTGTACCATACTCTTGTGTCCGTGAGGAGCAGCTTCTGAGGAGACGTAGGCCATTTGGGGGCAAAGGAACTTTGTTGAATCGTGCTGATATACAAGGTGCCCCAGAAGGAGCGATGAATAATATAGGGCACACGAGGGCAACGATCACTTGAAGCAAAGAATTCTAGAAGACATGGCATGGGCCCTAAAATGCATACGTTAAGAGCTACGAGCATTTCTTCATCTTCGATACTGTCAAACAAACCTCTTGTATTACAAGCTCTTTGCTTTCCATATTTTGAGAGAAGGCGGTATGGATCAAAACAAGAGAAAATTGTCTCCTAAACACGGGTTCTAAAATGAATGCCATTTGATCACTACTGTGAAACACATCTCTCGTATTGAACAGGTGCTCATAGTACTTAACTTATGCATTTCAGAGCCCACATTTACTACACACTTTTTTCTTGTTTGGGTGCATACGAACTCTGCTCAAAATACACTCTGCGTTTGGTGGATGGAATGTTGGTGGATACAGCTGCAGACATGGTTACGTGAGGAAAGGATGTATCTGTAGCCATTGCGGCAACAGAAATTTATAGGCAACAATTGATAAAGGTAGAACACTTCCAGTATACCGAAGCTCAAGGAGTTTAAAGCACTCCAAACTGTTGCCTTAAAAGTGGAGAAGGAAAATTGTGGAGCATCGTTTTAAACCGTATTATGTACATGGATCATAATTTTATAGGAAGCCAAATAAACATTTCTCTTCCTAATCATACGAAATATTTCAAAAATATCGACACCACGACCTCGATATTTAGTTTATATTCGAGAATTAGTCATGACAAAATCATTTCCTAACGCATGAAAGTACCATTATAATTTTTAAGTTGCACGTCATACGTTTGAACCAATTCACTGAACCACGTAGTTTTGATCCAGTTATGTTTATACATTTCAATTTTTTATTGATTTTATTGTTGGAAATTGTCCAACAGGTAAGCAAATAAAGTTGTTAACATGTTGACGTAACTAGTCATTCTTCCTCGTGCAAACAGTCACAATCATCATCCTCATGAGTCAGCCCACTGGTTTCAGCTGATGATGCATCGACGTTTATTGCCGAAGCATGAAACTGCAAGGTATGGACCTCTCTCTAGGTGCCTTCAAACCTTGTATTCAACAGGTTATCGACATGCCGTTTCTCAGCGTCAGGAAATACTCTCGGTTTCTCAATTATGGGACGTTCGCGTAAGTGGTCAATCCTTATGCCTCGTTTAAGTCTTGTTTCCCACTCTTTTCCTTTGTTTCATCCCAACCAAAGTCTTACAGTTCTCAAGTTGTTGCACCCCCTTATAAAGCACTCTTCGCCCATAAATCTTGCTATTCACATAGTCTAATAAAAGCCTCCGTATTTCTGAAATGTAGTAGCCATATTATATACAACACTGCAACCTAACTCGTGTGGTCAAAGCACAGAATCTAGACTGCGCTCTCCTTCCTAATCCTTTCTAGGTCTTTGTGGTTTTGGAGTCTGCGACCTTGATCCATTTCGTTCCGTGCGCTGTAAACTTTATTTTTTACTTTCGCCAGGTAAAACACTGGGACTCTTCCACACTTGAATCTGCTTTCTTTGTGATTACACGGAAGTTCAGAAGTATTTAAATGTGGATCTCGTTTGATGTATCTAAAACGAAATACGTCTCCTCACGTCATAACAACAGGGCAAAAAACTCAGTCAAAGTATAAAAACATGGATTTATTCAATCTATCTCACAAAAATAACACATCAGTGCTCCGTCGATACAGTGTTCAATGAAAATGATCATTCGTGAAAACCATCAGGTGTTAGAACCTAGTGAGGTTCCTTTTTCCGCTTTCTTTTAGTTTTCGCAGCTATAATTCTCATTCTCTTTCCTTTCGATCGCTCTCCCACGGGCAAACAGCCATCCATGGTATTCGAAAGTGCCCCCACTGCAAGATGAAAATGTTGTGTCTAGACAAGACCGCCTAGACACAATGAGAGGAAGCCGAAAGGCACGCGCTAAAACTCACGCAGGCCGGCGTGAGGTCTGAAACAGGATACGTAATGAATGCTATAAAGAAAAGTACGTAGCTTCTGGAATACTTAACTTTAATCCACATTTGCAGAACATAGCTCTTGATGATACATTAATAGAATCTCAACATCATTTGAATACGGCGCCTTGCTAGGTCGTAGCAAATGTAGCTGAACGCGATGCTAACTATCGTCTCGGCAAATGAGAGCGTAATCGTCAATGAACCATGGCTAGCAACGTCGGCTGTACAACTGGGGCGAGTGCTAGTCAGTGCCTCTAGACCTGCCGTGTGGCGGCGCTCGGTCTGCCATCACTGACAGTGGCGACACGCGGGTCCGTCGTATACTAGCGGACCGTGGCCGATTTAAAAGCTACCACCTAGCAAGTGTGGTGTCTGGCGGTGACAGTACAGAAAATAGCTGGGAAAGCCAAGAAAAGAGTGGGCTGCTAGTGCACGCTGAGAAACATGTTTTAAACGTAATACGTTTTGAATCGCCGACTGTGGTGTACATAACACGATTTGATCGCATTCATGTTTTTTTCGGCGCAAAATTACTATGGGAAAGAGTAACGATATGACCCTATGTGACTCAACAGCGTTAAAGATCACACCACAATTAGACTGCATTTTGACGTCGGCTGCATTTAAGGGGCTCCGGAACGCCCTATACTTGCAATGTTAAAATAACGCTTATAAATTACATCTTTCCTCAGATAGTATTTGAGGTAGGAAGTTGAACTTTTTACAGATTATTTATTGGAATATGGGCTACAACTTAACACAGGGATTTTACAAAATTTTAGTTCAGTTATTAAAGATGATTTTTTTTTCAATTGTAATGAAAATTCACAACATTTTTTTGCAATTTTTTTATTTATATATTCAAAAATATACAGTTTTTTGGAAAAAGGCTGTGTTAAATTATGCAGAAGGCACTGTGTAGCATTTACTGAAAGTTTGAAACAAATATGTTTGGAAGATCCTTAGAAAACATGTAATTAGTATGAGAAAATAAAAGTTTTGGGAATCGAGCGACAAAGATTGGATTAACTTTTTAGTGCATTCCAGGTGCATAGGATGGATTATCTTCATCCTCTGCAAACTCCTCCTCCAGCTTCCTCTTGTTCCTCCTCCTATTTACTCTTGCTTGTGTTTCTAGACTCTTTACAGCCCTGTCTGCAGCCCGAAGGCGTTCCTTGTCTAAAGCAAGCATCGCTCGTACCATGTTAGAATCTATCTTCATTCCCATATTTCTAAATACCTTGCACCTTACAATGTTGTCATCATTGAAAGTCGCAACAGGATCATACACACCAAAGTGAAGTGTTTCTATTCCAACGAATACAGTCTTGGGGATTCTCGACAATATAACACTATTTACACTTTCATTGGGGTTTTGAGTTTTTCCGTGAGTACACTTTTTCAATAGTTCAGGTGCCGCTAAGTCTCTGAAAATAGGTTAGCCACAACACATACTTTATCTCACATCACTAAAATGTACCTGATGAACACGGACGTTAACAATAACACCATTTGACAGCAGTTTAACAGCGCCACAGTGGGTCACGCCCATGTAGAACACATTTCAAAAAAAATTTAAAAACAGTTGTAGTCTTCGGAATTGAATAAGCTATATATCTATTAAAAGCTAATAGTCTGTAGATTCAGAAAACGCAAAAAAGTAAAAATTGAACTTTTCATGATTTTGAGCCTTTCCGGAGCCCCTTAATACATTTTGAAACGATGCTCCCCAGACGTACTCGTACCGGAACACTGCTGCTGCCTTGTTGCGGATCCGGCGTGTTCACCAGTCCGCGAAGCAACGCCGCCGGCTGGTGCTCGAAGCGGAGGTTGTGTTGGCAGCTGTCTCGCGGTCCGCGTCACGACCTCAGACCGCAGTCACGAGCACCGGCCACGCCTTGAAATACCGGCGCACCGCCGCGGCCGCTACACGGCCATCCGGCGCGTTACCTCTAATTACCCGAGCGCGACACATCCAATTAAAACTGATGGATGTGCCGCACGGCAGTCCTGCGGGCCGGGGTGGCCACGCGCCACGGGGGCGTGACGTGCGACCTCACCCAGCTGTTACACTCCAGTTTTGCACGATTAGTTCGCGGTATCTGATCAATACGGGAGACCAATAACGTATTTAGCTTTCTCTCTCTGTCTCTCGCTTACTCCATCATTCATTCTCAGTATCGAGAACTAACATCTTGTAATATCCCCTTCTGCCCCGAATGACTCATGAAGCATCTTCATGACCAGCTAAGGGAAGTAATACTAAACCGGGTGCCAGGGCACGTTGGATTCTAAATTGCAGCATTAGAAAATTGCATCGAAATGCAGGAAGATCTGCAGCGGATAGGCACTTGGTGCAGTGAGTGGCAACTGACCCTTAACATAGACAAACGTAATGTATTGCGAATACAAATAAAGAAGGATCCTTTATTGTATGATTGTATGAGAGCGGAACAAACACTGGTAGCAGTTACTTCTGTAAAATATCTGGGAGTATGCTGGCGGAACGATTTGAACTCGAATGATCATATAAAATTAATTGTTCGTAAGGTGGGTACCAGGTGAGATTCATTGGGAGAGTCCTTAGAAAATGTAGTCCATCAACAAAGGAGGTGGCTTACAAAACACTCGTCCGACCTATACTTGAGTATTGCTCATCAGTGTGGGATCCGTACCAGGTCGGGTTGGCGGAGAAGATAGAGAAGATCCAAAGAAGAGCGGCGCGTTTCGTCACACGGTTCTTTGGTAAGCGTGATAGCGTTACGAAGATGTTTAGCAAACTCAAGTGGCAGACTCCGCAAGAGAGGCGCTCTGCATCGCGGTGTAGTTTGCTGTCCAGGTTTCGAGAGGGTGCGTTTCTGGATGAGGTATAGAATATATTGCTTCCCCCTACTTATACCCCCGAGGAGATAACGAATGTAAAATTAGAGAGATTCGAGCGCGCACGGAGGCTTTCCGGCAGTCGTTCTTCCCGCGAATCATACGCGACTGAAACAGGAAAGGAAGGTAATGATAGTGGCACGTAAAGTGCCCTCCGCCACACACCGCTGGGTGGCTTGCGGAGTATAAAGGTAGATGTAGATGTAAATGTGGAAGCGAACGATGCAACCGAGGTAGCTTGTCAGGACCACCCTGTAGTAACATGTGCTTCGCACTTACGAGCCATATCCTCGCTGTTGAATCAAAAACTCTTCAATCACTGGGAGGCATGATGGCTGGAAGTGTCTAAAAGACCGTGGTCTGTGAAACCAACTGTTCGCGGAGTCTATTCTCCTCCCTGTCACAGAGATGGGACGAAGCAACTTTGACCCCTGAGGAATGGTCGAGGACATCTAAAAACAAAGGCAGTCTCTACGAACTTAAATGATGGTTCAAATGGCTCTGAGCACTGAGGGACTTAACAACTGAGGTCATCAGTCCCCTAGAACGTAGAACTAACCTAAGGACATCACACACATCCATGCCCGAGGCAGGATTCGAACCTGCGACCGTAGCGGTTGCGACGTTCCATACTGAAGTGCCTACGACCGCTCGACCACCCCGGCCGGCCGCTACGAACTAATTCATCCCACGATTACAAGGGTACCATGGTATAATGAGACACAAACGTCGAGGAGTTTCATGACCACGGCTGAAAATTAACTTTGGAAGTTCAGAAAACACCTCTATCGACTCAACTTAAAGCCCACCTCTCTCTGCATGTGCGGAGTGGAAGGAAATCCAAATGATTTATTCCTACGATGTCCTCGAAACACATACAACATCAACGTCCTGACAAGTAATTTCCGGGCGCTTGGTTATCAGTTCCCATATACACTCAAAACCTTGTTAGTATCCAGCGATATAGCAACGTTAAGATACTGTATAAGTTCATTAACAGTGCCAGCTTCCACCCTGCGCTACTAGTCTAACGTTCTTAGTAATCAGAATTCCAGGAGACGATCAAAGCACAATTAACTGACTATATTCCCAGGTGCTAAGCAGGCTACAGAAAATATATATGTTGTTATGTTGCTCCTACATGTTTGTGCCTGAATACTGGTGTATCTGTAGGTATGGCTGTAATACCTAATCTGGTTATTGTGTACTATTTTCACGTTCTGTATAGAAGGTACTTACAGACGTACGCAGATATTCAGCTATTGATCCGCAGGTTTTGAAACACTTTATCGTTAATTTAGATCTTTGTCATTAATATGGACTGAATTGGGAATACCCTAAACGTGTACCAACGGCGTTTTATAATTTTTATTGTGTTATAAGTAGAATTTTTATGGCATACTTCCTCTGTGTATTCTGCGTAACATTTTCGTCTTGTTTTCTCTTTCCAGTACGCTGTGCACGTAAAAATCTGATTCATGTCGGTATCTGTATTTTTTTGAGCCCATGTACCAGGGTATGACTTAAACTAATGCACGTTCTGTATTTCCAAAACAAATTATAGAATCATATTTCCAGTGTTTAGATGGCTGTATGGGCACATAAAGAAATCCAATTTATAAAAAAAATATCTGACATGTCTCCGTATAGGTCATAAGTTTCTGCTCCTTGGCTTCTTGCTGCAGCAAGAGAACCCATCGGTTTGTGTGTTTCCATACATCACATTTTAAAAGTGTGTATGTTATGTTCTGACGGGAGTGCAGCAGTAAATTTAATTGGGGACTTGCCCGGTAGTTTAGCTGATGATGGGACAAGAGGGAAACGAGTTATAAAATTTTGTGAATTGCCCCGCATCCAACCTAAAATGTTTGATTGGAGGTTTTAGTGTGTTTCTGAGTGGCTGGCACGTCCTTTTTTATTTACTAACAGCACCCACAAATATTTGTTGCAATATTTTAATACATTTTGTTCATCTCTCCATTTCCTTTTATTTTCCTTTCAGAACAGACACGTCACAAGTTGTTATAGTAGGTTTTTTATGTATTTGTGAGTGTGTGTTTCACAAGAGAAGATTTAGGAAACATTTATTCCTTTTTTCTACAACACTGTTACTCATTTTAACCACATTCACCTCACCTGATTTTAGCAAGATCGAATGATGTCGCTGTCGTGTGTCGACATCATAGATCACAAACAAAACTAATTCTCAGTATTGTTTAATTAATTTTTTGGCACGCTGAAAATTTAGTAAAATTTTTATCTGGTACGAACTGCTGGCGTATGGTTAGTTAATTACGATTTCGCATATTTGCGTCACTTGAGGTGTCGCGTAATAGTGACTTATTTAGTTGCATAACCGAAAAAAGGATTTAGAACACACACACACACACACACACACATACATACTAACATCTAAATATTGTACTGCATTTGCTACCTCATAATGTAGACGAGTAAACTATCTCGAGGGAACCAATGTATTCGTCCTGCACAGATTTAAAGTAAAAGAAATTTACTTTTAATCAGGAATTACATTTCAGATCAATCATTTCCATCTGCACATGCACAGGGGTACTTTCAATTAAAATATTAAAGGTCTCGAAAACAGCTCCAAACGGTCATAAAACAGGCAGTGCATTCAAAATATTTAGAAAACTAACATTGCTGTTCTTTCAAGACCACGATGAATTCTTTAATATGGAGTTTCCTTTAATGCCACAGGGCTTAAGGAAATGGATGGTGTTTATCGTCAGTATTTGTCCCTTCGAAAATGCAATTTTCTTTTAAAATGCATCCTCATCAAATCAAGTTGTTTCTCACCTTGTAACGTCTTATTCTGGATCGTGCGCCATCAAATAATCTTAAAATGCGGCATCTATACTCAATTTCACATGTTCTAATTTTCGTCCCTGTTTTCCTTTTTTCTTCGCCAATTCCAAAATAGTGGGTTTTAAATCGAAAAATCGTTCCTGACGTGCCCCTTGATTTAACCAAAGTCCTTTGCAGTAATACGTAAAGTTTCCATATTCTTTGACTGGTTCCACCAAAAAGTGTTACAACTTACAGTCTTAAAATGTGGGTGACTTCAGAAAATTTACTGTTATGTATCAACAATTTCATCATCTGCTCCACGCCTGCAAATTTTACTCGAAGTACATCTTGATGTGCAAAACAATGGATCTTCTACCAATCGTTTGTACATCGTTGAAATTCGTTGCTGTTTTACTGTCAACTAAATCCTTCTGCATGGCGTTGTAAAATGATTCCGTTGCAAAGTTGCAGTACCCGTCGATTATGCGACAGCGTAACAGGTAATGAAAATTCTTATCTTTCTCTTCTGTGATTCCCATTCATTTTTAAAGCTTGTGACTACATAAAAATGGTTCAAATGGCTCTGAGCGCTATGGGACTTAACATCTGAGGTCATCAGTCCCCTAGAACTTAGAACTACTTAAACCTAACTAACCTATGGACATCACAAACATCCATGCCTGAGGCAGGATTCGAACCTGCGACCGTAGCGGTCTCGCGGTTCCAAATTGCAGCGCCCAGAACCGCTAGGCCACACCGGCTGGCAACCTTCCTTTATACCACGACCAAGTAGTACTGGAGACTAGAAATTTACTCTGTCGGAAGGGAGGATGACCCGTAGTCTAGGGGTAGCGTCTTTGATTTATCATCAAGACGTTTTCGGTCCCGGGTTCGATCCCCGCCACTGCCTAAACTTTGATAAATAATCAGCATTGGCGGCCGAAGACTTCCGGCATAAGAATTCAGCCTCATTCTGCCAACGGCCTTGTCAAAGAGAGCTAAGGAGAGGATAGAGGTTCAGGGCACTCTTGTTCTAGGGGTGGGAAATTGCCCATAAAGGCGGAGGAATCAGCAATGATCAACGACATGAGGATGCAGAAGGCAATGGAAACCACTGCATTAAAGACACGTAACGTGTATCCACAGGACATGTGGCCTGTATTTGAAGAAGTGTCATGATGATCTCTCCATTGGCAAAAGATTCCGGAATAGTCCCCCATTCGGATCTCCGTGAGGGGACTGCCAAGGGGGAGGTTACCATGAGAAAAAGATTGAATAATCAACCAAAGGATAACGTTCTACAAGTCGGGGCGTGGAATGTCAGAAGCTTGAACGTGGTAGGGAAACTAGAAAATCTGAAAATGGAAATGCTAAGGCTCAATCTAGATATAGTAGGGGTCAGTGAAGTGAAGTGGAAGGAAGACAAGGATTTCTGGTCAGATGAGTATCGGGTAATATCAACAGCAGCAGAAAATGTTATAACAGGTGTGGGATTCGTTATGAATAGGAAGGTATGGCAGAGGGTGTGTTACTGTGAACAGTTCAGTGACCGGGTTGTTCTAATCAGAATCGACAGCAGACCAACACCGACAACGATAGTTCAGGTATACATGCCGACGTCGCAAGCTGAAGATGAACAGATAGATAAAGTGTATGAGGATATTGAAAGGGTAATGCAGTATGTAAAGGGGGACGAAAATCTAATAGTCATGGGCGACTGGAATGCAGTTGTAGGGGAAGGAGTCGAAGAATAAGTTACAGGAGAATATGGGCTTGGGACAAGGAATGAAAGAGGAGAAAGACTAATTGAGTTCTGTAACAAGTTTCAGCTAGTAATAGCGAATACCCTGTTCAACAATCACAAGAGTAGGAGGTATACTTGGAAAAGGCCGGGAAATACGGGATGATTTCAATTAGATTACATCATGGTCAGACAGAGGTTCCGAAATCAGATACTTGATTGTAAGCCGTACCCAGGAGCAGATATAGACTCAGATCACAATATAGTAGTGATGAAGAGTAGGTTGAAGTTCAAGACATTAGTCAGGACGAATCAATACGCAAAGAAGTGGGATACGGAAGTACTAAGGAATGACGAGATACGTTTGAAGTTCTCTAACGCTATAGATACAGCAATAAGGAATAGCGCAGTAGGCAGTACAGTTGAAGAGGAATGGACATCTCTTAAAAGGGCCATCACAGAAGTTGGGAAGGAAAACATAGGTTCAAAGAAGGTAGCTGCGAAGAAACCATGGGTAACAGAAGAAATACTTCAGTTGATTGATGAAAGGAGGAAGTACAAACATGTTCCGGGAAAATCAGGAATGCAGAAATACAAGTCGCTGAGGAATGAAATCAATAGGAAGTGCAGGGAAGCTAAGACGAAATGGCTGCAGGAAAAATGTGAAGACATTGAAAAAGATATGATTGTCGAAAGGACAGACTCAGCATACAGGGAAGTCAAAACAACCTTTGGTGACATTAAAAGCAACGGTGGTAACATTAAGAGTGCAATGGGAATTCCACTGTTAAATGCAGAGGAGAGAGCAGATAGGTGGAAAGAATACATTGAAAGCTTCTATGAGAGTGAAGATTTGTCTGGTGTGATAGAAGAAGAAACAGGAGTCGATTTAGAAGAGATAGGGGATCGAGTATTAGAATCGGAATTTAAAAGAGCTTTGGAGGACTTACGGTCAAATAAGATAGAAGCGATAGATAACATTCCATCAGAATTTCTAAAATCATTGGGGGAAGTGGCAACAAAACGACTATTCACGTTGGTGCGTAGAATATATGAGTCTGGCGATATACCATCTGACTTTCGGAAAAGCATCATCCACACAATTATGAAGACGGCAAGAGCTGACAAGTGCGAGAATTATCGCACAATCAGCTTAACAGCCACGCATCGAAGCTGCTTACAATAATAATACAAAGAAGAGTGGAAAAGAAAATTGAGAATGCGCTAGGTGACTATCAGTTTGGCTTTAGGAAAAGTAAAGGGACGAGAGAGGCAATTCTGACGTTATGGCTAATAATGGAAGCAAGGCTAAAGAAAAATCAAGACACACAGGATTTGTCGACCTGGAAAAAGCGTTCGACAATATAAAATGGTGCAAGCTGTTCGAGATTCTGAAAAAAGTAGGGGTAAGCTATAGGGAGAGACGGGTCATATACAATATGTACAACAACCAAGAGGGAATAAAAAGAGTGGACAATCAAGAACGAAGTGCTCCTATTAAGAAGGGTGTAAGACAAGGCTGCAGCCTTTCGCCCCTACTCTTCAATCTGTACATCGAGGAAGCAATGATGGAAATAAAAGAAAGGTTCAGGAGTGGAATTAAAATACAAGGTGAAAGGATATCAATGATACGATTCGCTGATGACATTGCTATCCTGAGTGAAAGTGAAGAAGAATTAAATGATCTGCTGAACGGAATGAACAGTCTAATGAGTACACGGTATGGTTTGAGATTAAATCGGAGAAAGACGAAGGTAATGAGAAGTACTAGAAATGAGAACAGCGAGAAACTTACCATCAGGATTGATGGTCACGAAGTCAATGAAGTTAAGGAATTCTGCTACCTACGCAGTAAAATAAGCAATGACGGACGGAGCAAAGAGGACATCAAAAGCAGACTCGCTATGGCAAAAAAGGCATTTCTGGCCAAGAGAAGTCTACTAATATCAAATACCGGCCTTAATTTGAGGAAGAAATTTCTGAGGGTGTACGTCTGGAGGACAGTATTGTATGGTAGTGAAACATGGACTGTGGGAAAACCGGAACAGAAGAGAATCGAAGCATTTGAGATGTGGTTCTATAGACGAATGTTGAAAATTAGGTGGACTGATAAGGTAAGGAATGAGGAGGTTCTACGCAGAATCGGAGAGGAAAGGAATATGTGGAAAACACTGATAAGGAGAAGGGAGAGGATGATAGGACATCTGCTAAGACATGAGGGAATAACTTCCATGGTACTAGAGGGAGCTGTAAAGGGCAAAAACTGTAGAGGAAGACAGAGATTGGAATACGTCAAGCAAATAATTGAGGACGTAGGTTGCAAGTGCTACTCTGAGATGAAGAGGTTAGCACAGGAAAGGAATTCGTGGCGGACCGCATCAAACCAGTCAGTAGACTGATGACCAAAGAAAAAAAAAGTAATCAACATGGGTTTCGAAAAAGACGATCGTGGGAAACCCAGCTTGCGCTATTCGTCCACGAGACTCAGGGGGTCATAGACACGGGTTCCCAGGTAGATGCCGTGTTTCTTGACTTCCGCAAGGGGTTCGATACAGGTCCTCACAGTTGTTTAATGAACAAAGTAAGAGCGTATGGACTATCAGACGAATTGTGTGATTGGATTGAAGCAGCATGTCATTCTCAATGGAGAGAAGTCTTCCGAAGAAAGAGTGTGCCGCAAGTGAGTGTCGTAGGAGCGTTGCTATTCAAAATATCCATAAATGACCTTGTGGATAACATCGGAAGTTCACCGAGGCTTTTTGCGGATGATGCTGTGGTATATCGAGAAGTTGTAACAATGGAAAACTGTACGGAAGGGCAGGAGGATTTGCAACGAATTGACGCATGGTGCAGGGAATGGCAATTGAATCTCAATGTAGACAAGTGTAATGTGCTGCGAATACATAGAAAGAAAGATCCCTTGTCATTTAGCTACAAAATAGCAGGTCAGTAACTGGAAGCAGTTAATTCCATAAATTATCTGGGAGTAGGCATTAGGAGTGATTTAAAATGGAATGATCACATAAAGTTGATCGTCGGTAAATCAGATGCCAGATTGAGATTCATTGGAAGAATCCTAAGGAAATGCAATCCAAAAACAAAAGAACAAGGTTACAGTACACTTCTTCGCCCACTGCTTGAATATTGCTCACCAGTGTGGGATCCGTACCAGATAGGCTTGGTAGAAGAGATAGAGAAGAACTAACGGAGAGCAGCGCGCTTCGTTACAGGATCATTTAGTCAATGCGAAAACGTTACGGAGATGATAGATAAACTCCAGTGGAAGACTTTGTAGGAGAGACGCTCAGTAGCTCGGTACGGGCTTTTGTTGAAGTTTCGAGAATATACCTTCACCGTGGAGTTAAGCAGTATATTGCTCCCTCCTATGTATATCTCGCGAAGAGACCATGAGGATAAAATCGGAGAGATTAGAGCCCACACAGAAGCATACCGACAATCTTTCTTTCCCCGAACAATACGAGACTGGAATAGAAGGGAGAGCCGATAGAGGTACTCAAAGTACCTTCCGCCACGCACCGTCAGGTGGCTTGCGGAGTATGGATGTAGATGTAGATGAAGAATCAACCGCACTGACACCATTATTCTGACGAAGTGATGAAACCCGTGCCGCACTGAATGAAATGTCGGGCATTACCGCGTATTTCCGAGGATGAACAAGCTAAGCCGAAACATATCAAATAGTGTCGAGATTGGCTGAGCCTCGAGTGCGAGTGTGCAACAAATCGTGCATGTGTGCAGCTTTGCACGCCTTGGGTGACCCTGCCCTAGATGCTCTACAAATTCCCATGGTAGACGCCACAAGAAACTTGTGTGCATCAATGACAGGTTTATTGTCAAAATTACTAGAGCACGCGTTCTCTGAAGAGTTGGTCGCATATTACTTCCATCTGAATACTTCTCGTGAAATGAACACGACGGAAAATCAGAATAATTGCAGCTTATATGGAGACTTACCTACATACTTTCCAGGCATCAGACGTACACTGATAAGCCAAAACATTATGGCCATTTCCCACCGCGACTTTGGATGCCGCCTGGTGCCGTTGCGGACAAAAATGGCTCAATTAGCTCTAGGCACTATGGGACTTAACGTCTGAGGTCATCAGTACCCTAGACTTATAACTACGTAAACCTAACTAACCTAGCACTCACATCCATGCCCGAAGCAGGATCCGAACCTGCGACCGTAGCAGGAGCGCGGTTCCGGACGTAAACGGAGCAAACACGGACGGGGGATCACTCTAGCAAAGATATGGGCTGGGGAAATCCACTGAGATAAGTGATTTTGACAAAGGGCAGATTATTATTACGCAGAGCCTGTGAACGAGTATTTCTAAAATTGGGATGTTGATTCAGTGCTCAAGTGCAACTATCGTGAGCATCTACGGGAAGAGGTAGAAGGAGACTGAAGTTACCACCAGGTGCTAAATGGCTCGACGCCCAAGGCTCTTCAAAGAACGTGGCGTTCGGATGCTGGTCTGCTCTGTAAAGTAGGGTAGATGGTGATGTGTGGCATCTCTGCTGAAAGAGCACAATGCCGGTGCACGCACAAATGTTTCGGAGCATACGGTCCATCGCTGAACCTGGAGCTCCGCAGCAGACCATCCGTACGCGTTCACATGTTGACCGAATGACATCGTCAATTAAGACTGCAATGGGCACGGGACCGTCGGGATTCGACCGTCGATCGATGGAAACGTGTCGGCTGTTTGGGTGCCTCATATTTTTGCTACACTAGATCGATGGTCGTATCCATAAACACGTCATCGAGGTGAACGGCGGCTCGAAAAGTGAAGCGCCACGAAGGCAGGTTGGTGGGAGCAGTATTATACTAGGCGAGACATTGCCCTGCGCTTGCATGGGACCTGTGACAGTAGTCCAAGACACGCTAAAAGCTGTGAACCACATGCATGCCTTCATGCTTGATGTCTTCCCTCATAGCGATGACATATTTCAAAAGTAAAACTGTCACTGTTTCCCTCACCTTAATGTCTCGGCGACAAAATTCACCTGCTGTAAATCCTATGGAACATATCTCGATCGCTATCGGGCACCATCACCGCGTACGTAAATCAGCGCCCCGTTATTTACGCGAATTACATGACCTGTTCGTAAACATGTAATCCCACATACCCCCACTAGCCTGCCAGCAAACTTTCGGATCCCTGATACCAATAATCAGTGATGTATTTCGTTCCAAAGATGGACAAACAACCTATTATTCATTTGGTCGTAATATTGTGCCTCATCAGTTTAGATGTAGAATGATCGTCATTTCAACCAAGCGATGTGCAGTCTGTTTTGCAACACGGTAAAGAAAATATACTATTAACTATCTGTTGTGTCTAGACAAGACAGCCTGGACACAATGAGAGTAAGCCGAAAGGCACGCGCTTAAACTCACGCAGACTGGCGTGAGGTCTGAAACAGGATACGTAATGAATGCTATAAAGAAAAGTACGTAGCTTCTGGAATACTTAACTTTAATCCACATTTGTAGAACATCGCTCTTGATGATACTTTAATAGAATCTCAATATCAATTGAATATGGCGCCTTGCTAGGTCGTAGCAAATGTAGCTGAAGGCTATGCAACCTATCGCCTCGGCAAATGAGGGCGTAGTTGTCAGTGAACCGTTCCTTGCAAAGTCGGCTGTACAGCTAGGGTGAGTGCTAGGATCTGTCTCTAGACCTGCCGTGTGGCGGCGCTCGGTCTGCAATTACTGACAGTGGCGACACGCGGGTCCGACGTATACTAGCGGACCGCGGCCGATTTAAAAGCTACCACCTAGCAAGTGTGGTGTCTGGCGGTGACACCACACTATCAATACACGAGAAAATATTTTACTAAGAATCAGCAGCCTTGCTTTGATCCGTGGGATAATATTAAGTAACAACAATGCATTCATAGGCACTCTTGATCCACTGGATCAGAAATTACACGTCGTGGTGTCCTCTTTATCAGTCAGCTTATTTCCTATATCAGCCTCCTATCTCAGGAGTGACCATGACGGAAATATCTGAGAAATTGCAGCTTATCTGGAGGCTTACCTACGGTCTTCCTTCCTACACATCAGATGTAAATGTAGAATGACCGACTGCTGCAATCGACATGTCACCACAGTTATGTACGACCTACTTTGCAACTAGGTACAGGAGACACTTATTCCTTTTCTGTACTTGCGACACGAGTTTAATAAGAATCACCAACCTTGCTTTGTTCTGCAGAGTAAAGTTAGACAGCCACAGTGCTATCGGAAAACTCTCGATACGACCACTAGACTGCAAATCACACAGCGCATTCTCCTCTTAATCTGTAGGTTGTCCTTGGCAGAGTCACCGTATCTCACAAAATAAGTACCGGTGTGTTAGTTAAAACGTATGAGAGATAATCAATCACATAACAAGAAGTGTTTCCTCATAAGGAATACGATTTATTTCTAAGTATAGGAAACCTTTCATTCGGTCACAACATTTATCCTATTGCTCCTAGCAAACTTTACACGCCGTCCGGTGTGGTCGAGCGGTTCTAGGCGCTTCAGTCTGGAACCGCGCGACTGCTACGGTCGCAGTTTCGAATCCTGCCTCGGGCATGGATGTGTGTGATGTCCTTAGGTTAGTTAGGTTTAAGTAGTTCTAAGTTCTAGGGGACTGATGATCTCTGATGTTAAGTCCCATAGTGCTCAGAGTCATTTGAACTATTTGAAACTTTACACGTGACTATGCTGTATCATAACATTCGCTTTTGAACATCGGAACTGCTGAATACTAGACTGTCCAGTCACATTCATCTGACCGCCTCGTAAAAGCCTGAATAACCACCTTTAGCCGCGTGAACCGCTGCGAGCCGTGCAGGAAGAGGGTCAGTGAGCTTCTGGAAAGTACCAGTTGAAATGTGGAGCCATGCCGACTCCAGCGCCGTGTCCTGCTGCACTAGGTTTCTCGGTCGAGGATCTACGGCGCTGACATCCCGATCTACATCTACATCTACATCCATACTCCGCAAGCCACCTGACGGTGTGTGGCGGAGGGTACCTTCAGTACCTCTATCGGTTCTCCCTTCTATTCCATTCTCGTATTGTTCGTGGAAAGAAGGATTGTCGGTATGCTTCTGTGTGGGCTCTAATCTCTCTGATTTTATCCTCATGGTCTCTTCGCGAGATATACGTAGGAGGGAGCAATATACTGCTTGACTCTTCGGTGAAGGTATGTTCTCGAAACTTTGACAAAAGCCCGTACCGAGCTACTGAGCTTCTCCTGCAGAGTCTTCCACTGGAGTTTATCTATCATCTCCGTAACGCTTTCGCGATTACTAAATGATCCTGTAACGAAGCGCGCAGCTCTCCGTTGGATCTTCTCTATGTCTTGTATCAACCCTATCTGGTACGGATCCCACGCTGCTGAGCAGTATTCAAGCAGTGGGCGAACAAGCGTACTGTAACCTACTTCCTTTGTTTTCGGATTGCATTTCCTTAGGATTCTTCCAATGAATCTCAATCTGGCATCTGCTTTACCGACGATCAACATTATATGATCATTCCATTTTAAATCACTCCTAATGCGTACTCCCAGATAATTTATGGTATTAACTGTTTCCAGTTGCTGACCTGCTATTTTGTAGCTAAATGATAAAGGAGCTATCTTTCTGTGTATTCGCAGCACATTACACTTGTCTACATTGAGATTCAATTTCCATTCCCTGCACCATGCGTCAATTCGCTGCAGACCCTCCTGCATTTCAGTACAATTTTCCATTGTTACAACCTCTCGATACACCACAGCATCATCTGCAAAAAGCCTCAGTGAACTTCCGATGTCATCCACCAGGTCATTTACGTATATTGTGAATAGCAACGGTCCTATGACACTCCCCTGCGGCACACCTGAAATCACTCTTACTTCGGAAGACTTCTCTCCATTGAGAATAACATGCTGCGTCCTGTTATCTAGGAACTCCTCAATCCAATCACACAATTGGTCTGATAGTCCATATGCTCTTACTTTGTTCATTAAACGACTGTGGGGAACTGTATCGAACGCCTTGTGGAAGTCAAGAAACACGGCATCTACCTGTGAACCCGTGTCTATGGCCCTCTGAGTCTCGTGGACGAATAGCGCGAGCTGGGTTTCACATGACCGTCTTTTTCGAAACCCATGCTGATTCCTACAGAGTAGATTTCTAGTCTCCAGAAAAGTCATTATACTCGAACATAATAGTGTTCCAAAATTCTACAACTGATCGACGTTAGAGATATAGGTCTATAGTTCTGCACATCTGTTCCACGTCCCTTCTTGAAAACGGGGATGACCTGTGCCCTTTTCCAATCCTTTGGATCGCTACGCTCTTCTAGAAACCTACGATACACCGCTGCAAGAAGTGGGGCAAGTTCCTTCGCGTACTCTGTGTAAAATTGAACTGGTATCCCATCAGGTCCAGAGGCCTTTCCTCTTTTGAGCGATTTTAATTGTTTCTCTATCCCTCTGTCGTCTATTTCGATATCTACCATATTGTCATCTGTGCGACAATCTAGAGAAGGAACTACAGTGCAATCTTCCTCTGTGAAACAACTTTGGAAAAAGACATTTAGTATTTCGGCCTTTAGTCTGTCATCCTCTGTTTCAGTACCATTTTGATCACATGTTGTCTGGACATTTTGTTTTGATCCACCTACCGCTTTGACATAAGACCAAAATGTCTTAGGATTTTCTGCCAAGTCAGTACATAGAACTTTACTTTCGAATTCATTGAACGCCTCTCGCATAGCCCTCCTCACACTACATTTCGCTTCGCGTAATTTTTGTTTGTCTGCAAGGCTTTGGCTATGTTTATGTTTGCTGTGAAGTTCCCTTTGCTTCCGCAGCAGTTTTCTAACTCGGTTGTTGTACCACGGTGGCTCTTTTCCATCTCTTACGATCTTGCTTGGCACATACTCATCTAACGCATAATGTACGACGGTTTTGAACTTTGTCCACTGATCCTCAACTCTATCTGTAATTGAGACAAAACTTTTGTGTTGAGCCAACAGGTAATCTGAAATCTGCTTTTTGTCACTTTTTCTAAACAGAAAAATCTTCCTACCCTTTTTAATATTCCTATTTACGGCTGAAATCATCGATGCCGTAACCGCTTTATGATCGCTGATTCCCTGTACATCGAGGTGGTCCCACAGATTCTCGATCGGGTTTAAATCCTGTGAGTCTGGTGGCCAGGGGAGTATGGTAAACAAATCTTGGTACTCTTCGAACTGTTCACGTGCGCTGCAAACTGTATGGCACGTAGCATTAGCATTGTCCTACTAGTAGATGCCATCGTACCGAGGAGAAACTAACTGCGCGTAAAGCCATTGGCACACAGACCGTACTGTCGAACGTCAACGTTGAGCGTGCTATGTTCAACGTGCTGCTGAACGCTCAGAAATGATGCGACTTGTGCATACGGTGCGTGGGCCCCAGCGTGGTATACGCGATCGCAACGCACTCCAGCGGCAGTTGAGGGATGTTTCTGGTTCGTAAATCACACTGTTTACTAAACGGCCGCGCGTATAATTCCCACGTTAGCTCTATTAAAACGCACTTTTCCTCCATTGTCCGCGAAAAGGAAATTGCCATGTCCAATCAGTAAGGATACAGGCTTATAAACGTTCCATTACAAACAGTGCGATACAAATTTGTAATACTTTTGTACATAAGATAAACATTGTTTCATCATTCCCATATTTTAGCCGGCCAGTGTGGCCGTGCGGTTCTAGGCACTTCAGTCTGGAATCGTGTGACCGCTACGGTCGCAGGTTCGAATCCTGCCTCGGGCATGGATGTGCGTGATGTCCTTAGGTTAGTTAGGTTTAAGTAGTTCTAAGTTCTAGGGGACTGATGACCACAGATGTTAAGACCCATAGTGCTCAGAGCCATTT
Organism: Schistocerca cancellata; assembly: GCF_023864275.1. NCBI lineage: Eukaryota > Metazoa > Arthropoda > Insecta > Orthoptera > Acrididae > Schistocerca > Schistocerca cancellata. Next base: position 70,039,726 of record NC_064627.1, read on the forward strand.
TGAACCATATTTTAGTAAAACCCCAAGGTCAGTCTTACTTCAACACTGTTCCTACCCAGAGGCAGAATCATTACAACATGTGACTTACGATGTGTAAAAGAGAAAGGAGCAAAATATCTTTATACAAGTAGCGCAAGCTGTCCTGTACATTAAGCCAATCGAACAAACTCACCCCTCGAAAAAACTTGTATTTACGTAACATCAAATAGTATAGTATACACTTATATTAAACTAATAATAAAGTATCGGAACCTGATAAAAACGCAAATGTTAGGAAAAAAATTTGAAAATTCCGTGACGCGGACCACTACCCAGCTTTGATCTGGATACGAATCAGTGAAGCTACTCACTACGCTAAACCCACAACACACTGCTCGCAAACAGTCACAGCATATTAGGACACGCTGAAAACTTTGATCATAGATCTGTTACTGATTGAAATTCAATTATAACTCATTGTACCAAGAAGAACCGCGGGTTTTGGGTGGATCTTCAGTGTGTCGCTGCCTTCAAATAGCCTACTCTCATAATACGCAAGTTACAATAATTCTTTGGCCACGAATATGTTGTTTCTCATTATTTTATTGGGACAAATCACACAGCTAATAACAGGTTTTCCAGTGATTCTCAGTTTGCTGGTGCTCAAAAACGGCATACATACGTATAGGCTTGAAATGAATGCCAATGTGGCGCCTCACAACTCTGTGCTGAAGGGAGATGGCTTGCATGTGACGTAGGTGTGGTTGTGCCATCTCATTGGTCAACGCTCAGACGCACGCTCAGAAAATCTGACATGCTAGATGTTGTGGGTTGGCAGGAGAGCCAACACCGGTTTACTACAGGAAGCCGAAAGGCACGCGTTTTAGCTCACGCAGGCTGGCGTGAGGTCTGGAACAGGACAAGGAAATTAGACTTTAGAAAAACGGACGTTGCTGGTGAAATACTTAACTTTAATCCATTAATGATGAGCGTCGCTCTTCACTGTACATGATTCAGTATCTGTTGCGACTTGGCAAGACAGCCAAGCCACTATGATTGGTAGCCGAAAGGCACGCGTCTAAGTTCACGCAGGCTGGCGTGAGGTCTGGAACAGTTATAGGAGTTTATAGTAGGAAGAAAAGTACGTAGCTTCTGGAATACTTAACTTTAATCCATAACTGGTGAACATCGGTCTGACGGTACATGCATCACAAGATAAATAGCAAATGATAATGGCGCCTTGCTAGGTCGTAGCAAATGACGTAGCTGAAGGCTATGCTAACTATCGTCTCGGCAAATGAGAGCGTAATTCGTCAGTGAACCATCTCTAGCAAAGTCGGCTGTACAACTGGGGCGAGTGCTAGGGCGTCTCTCTAGACCTGCCGTGTGGCGGCGCTCGGTCTGCAATCACTGATAGTGGCGACACGCGGGTCCGACGTATACTAACGGACCGCGGCCGATTTAAAGGCTACCACCTAGCAAGTGTGGTGTCTGGCGGTGACACCACACTAGATATTGCTCTGCAAGTTTGGAAAGACTCCCGAACGTGCTACTCGACGCTACGACGTCAGAAACTTGGCACGCTCAACGCTCAACGTTCTGATGCACGGTCCGTTAACGGGAGACATCGTCCCCAAGGGTAGATGCATACTTCTGTTGATCCAATGCGTGTTTCAGAACGACGAGATCGCCTAGGAAATACCACGAAAACATTCCCCAAAAGATAACGCTCTCTCCTTGTTTGCTTTCAGAGGTTTCAGGCCGTACATGTCAACGGACGTCTGTCCAATTGGACATAAAACATGATTCATCTGAAAAGACAACCACTCGCAACTCAGTTGAGTCCAGTTGCGATACTGTCGTGCAAATTCCACGAGAAGCAGTCAATAAGGGTGCATGAACCAGGCTCATGGTTCGGAGACCCGGGCGCAGCAACGTCCGCTGAACGCTCGTTGAGGAGACACCGTTGGTGGCCCCTCGGTTCGTCTGGCTGGTCAGTTCCTCAACAGTTGCACGTCGCTTCGCCCGTCCACATTTCCACAGCCGACGTTCACCCGTGTCGTATATGGCCAGTGGCGCAGCACAGTTGCCTCGGAACCGATTTTGAATCGCGCCACATTGCCATACCCGGTATATTTTAACCACTTTGGCACAGGAACAGTTCACAAACTCAGCCGTTTCGGAAATGTTGACGTGCAGTTCAACCTAGGACGCCGTTCATAGAAAAATTATTGTTCTTAGGAACTACAAGCCAACCCTCTAATCCCTTCAACGGCCAAATACTGACGATGGAAACTGCTTTAACGAACATAATTCGAGTATATTACCTCCGGATGGGGCACCACCGCATTATAATCGACTGGCGAGCTCAGATAAGCTACTGGTTACACGAATCACGGCTGGTGTTTACATCTCCGGAAATTTATTTGCAATATTATCACATTACTGATCAGAAGTACCTCTCATGAAAATCTTACTCCACTTCCAAAAGACGCACCACTAGGACCGTCTGATCTCGTATTCTGAAGGAATTTTTGAAAAGAATTCGTCGTCAAAATGCTAATGATGTTATATCTTACACAAACGCCTTTAACTTGCAATATAAACCTACTTTACACGGGCACGTTATTTTAACTGTCAGAATAGTCACATCTGGGTCTAGAGAACTCATTTGTGATTATTATTAGCTCTCACCAACTTAGGTTTCTTTTGGACTTTTGGTTGGAATGTTTGTGGCATTGTGCTGGTTCCAGAAACTCGTCAACTTTGAAGGATAGATCATGTTGAGAGGGTCAGTATTTGTTAAGGGTGTTTACTTTCTTCCTTCTGTTTGGTAGTTACGTTAATGAGATGTCTCTAAGACACTGAGAAGGAAAGACAACACTTTTAGCCGAACTCTATGTTACTAAATCCACATTTGAATAAATTTAGGCTATATTTTCCGACGGCCTGCCCTGTGCCTCCTTACCTCTGAAGCAATAAATCGTTTAACTATCAAGCAAGGAGGGACCCCGTTTCATGGCGTGGAGTATATTAAGGACTTGGATAGGTATAATGTCATTTGGGGCAATGTACACCGCAGGAATGTACCAACTGAATAGAAATAGGTAAAGGAGTTTGACAAGGCTGCTATGTGTTTCCCACCATTTTCAATCTGTACTTATAAAACATGATTGACCACTGCTCTCAAAATTGGATAAAAATTGGAGGGAGAAGAATATGGCGTCTGAGATTTGCAGATAACGTGGTCCTTTTAGCAAGAGATGAATGTCAATTACAAGAAATAGTCGATACCATTGAACCTAAAGGAGAGCTTTGTGGAATGAAAATTAATACAAAGGAAACAAAAGTAGTGGAACTAGGCGGAAGTTGAAAGGTAAAGATAATGCTGTATGGAGAAATATTAGAATACGCGCAAAACTTCAAGTACCTAGGAAGCAGCATACAAAATGACACAATGAGCACCACGTAAATTAAAAATCGCGATAGCAAAGGCGAAAGGGGAATTTTTTAAACAAATGAGAATTTTCTGCAGGAATGTGGGCGAAGATTTGAGGTAAAGGCTAACAAAATGTTTTAGTATGGCGTTCCTTCTGTATGGTGCTGAAACATGGTCAATGGGGAAGAAAGACTGAGGAAGGTTGGAGACTTTTGAGATGTGGACTTGGCGGAGGATGGAAAGAACAAGTTGGATGGATAGCCTGAAAAGCTGAGAAGAGCGAAACAGTAAAAAGTACTGCTGAATGCAATAGAAAGAAGGAAACGAAACTGGATGTGACAAACATTAAAAAAAGGAAGAGGGGTTTGTAAAAAAACAGTTTTGGAGAGGTGTGTGAAGAGGAACAGGAGGCGAGAGAGGAAGTGATTTCAAATCCTGGGTCGGTGTTCCGAACGGCAGTACATACAGCAAAATTAAGAAGAACATGGAAACACAGAAGATAATAAAAAACTGATATTGACGATGATGAAGAAGATGATGACACCACATCCTTTTCCTTCTTCAAAAAAGAGTTCAAAGATTGTTGAATCAGGCGATCGCATTACCTGTACAACATCTCCTGTTCGACTTTCCCAGTGTAGCTTAAAAGTCGACAGTTAGCTGTGCTCGTACATTTACGCTTACAGTTTCTGGTTCTACATTATGCTGAAACTAGAGGTCACGGTACACAGAGAGCGAGCCGCAGGTTCCGTAAGCGTGATACACAGTGGCTGATGGTGATCTGCTCCAGTTAAGCCTGACCATAGACGTATAGGTCCTACGATACGATCGCCAATCATTGCAGCCGATACGTCCACGGTAATGTTTTATTGATGTAATCCTACATCACTCACTAGCGGACTGTGATAGTTCCTTGTGTGGCTGATACAACTGTTAACGAATTCTGAGTAAAGTAGATTTCAGAATGAAATTTTCAGTGTGCACCGGAGTGTGCGCTGGTATGAAACTTTCGGGCAGAATAAAACCGTGTGCCAGACTTAGACTCGAACTCGACACCTTCGTCTTTCGCGGGCAAGTGGTATACCGACTGATCTACTCAACCACACACACAATCCTTCCTCACAGCTTTACTTCCGCCGACGTTACTTCTGGTAGAGCGCTTGCTTGTGAAAGGCAAAGGTTCCGAGTTCGAGTCTCGGTCCGGTACACAGTTTGGTTCAAATGGTTCAAATGGCTCAGATCACTATGGGACTTAACATCTGTGGTCATCAGTCCCCTAGAACTTAGAACTACTTAAACCTAACTAATCTAAGGACATCACACACATCCATGCCCGAGGCAGGATTTGAGCCTGCGACCGTAGCGGTCACGCGGTTCCAGACTGAAGCGCCTAGAACCACACGGCCACACCGGCCGGCGGTACACAGTTTCAATCTGCCAGGAAGTCTGAAGTGGGCTTTGTTAGGGAGTAAGGCCTCAATGTGAAAGACACCATGAGGAATACATGTTTTAATGGATGAATCACACGAGGTCCTAGTGCTTCCATGTTCTGGAGGTCGCGCGCCTACAGGTTTTACTCCAGCCGTATCCTCCAAACAGTTTTGCGACCTGCAAAAATAATTAGTAATAAATACTGTTCTTAATATGACCTTTCGAAACTCGTCTGACACTTCATGATGTTGTCAGGGCCCGGCGATGCAAAGGCCGGGCAGTCAATAACTATAGAGGCTTTGTGGACACGGCTAAGAGATTGCTCTCTGGAGCAATCGTGACAGTGCTGGTTGTTTTGCAGGTCGGTCGCTTCGCTGCGCCACTCTCTCGCTATCTCTCTCTCCCTCTCGCTATCTCTCTCTCTCTCTCTCTCTCTTTCTTTCGCCGAGGACACATGCAATTTCGGCTCGCCGCCAAAATTTAACTGGGGAGTACAACGCAGCATTTGTAAAGTAATTATAACCACAAAGGACGTAATGGCTTTGATAAATATCTGATACGCGCACAAGAATCAGCTTCTTCGTTACACATTGCTCGTTAGCGTATTAAGAAAACTAGTTAAGAGAGCGTCACGGTCGGTTAGGACGGTCCAGCCCGCTGCCGCCGCCGCAAACGCACATTCATGCAGGTTAATTACGGCAGGGGAAGGGGCCACCACTGCCCACTGGACCTCAGGAGATATGAGGGGGAGGGGAGGAAGAAGAGGGGGGGGGGTAGCGGCCCCGGCGCCAGGGCGGCCGCCCGTGTCCCCCGCGGAGGTCTGCGTCATGCGGCCACGGGGGACGGAACAGGGCGCTCCACAGCGGCCGCCAAGGTCACTGTCCTCTCCTCCCGACGGCTGACACAACACGCGCACGTGCGCTACAATCGGTGCCGTGGATCTACGCATACATTAACGGATATACACCGAGGTGACAAAAGTCATGGGATAGCGATATGCACATATACAGGTTGTAATGGTACTTAAATTACGTAACCATTACGGCACCTCAACTAAACCTCTCGATACCAGCGATATTCTACTGTGTTTCTGTTAACTACTAACATATTTCCGAGACAACATTCAGATTTGATTTCATTTGTGATACCTCGATATGTTTATATGGCAATGATCTTTGACGTACTTGTAACTCTTGACTTTTGGGCGCGTAAGCGATTATTAGTTATAGAGAGTCGGACCTTGAGAAAGTCAAGTCTTGGACGTCACGTTGGAAAGACGCATATTGTAGTCAGCTTATAAAATGTGAACTTTAACAGTGACTGTGAGGACTATGTTTTCAAGTTTAATCTTCAAGAATGGTTTGTGAAGCGCATCTACAAAACTTTTGAATATAGCAGAATAAAAGCCAGGCCTTTTTTCATCCGAGCTTGGAATCACCACCACCTAGATTTTCGACGATTGAGCCATGAGCGTTGGAAACACGAAAAGATGAGTGTCTACTTTATTCATTATTACATGAAATGATTTTAATAACGGTGCTCTAATGACACCTGCCACATAATAACTTTGTTGTTGTCCGAAAATGCAGTATTTACCAGCGTCAGCAACACCACAATCATTATTAAATTTTGACCTTTGTTGTGGTAGGGTTGTTAGAAGGTGGAATTGCTTACGCGTAAATGAGGTACCAAAGTAAAGAGTGAGCCGTGGTCTCTCCCAGTTATGCGTTTTCGTGAACTTCGCTGTCTATCTGTGTTTGGTATCCCGCCCTTGTCGCGGTTACGTCGTGGTTCTTCTTCCTTCTACGTGTGGCAGCAGTGATGTGTATAGATATTTGCGCCGTTTACCATCTTGGGTTTGGTGCATATACAGGGTTATTACAAATGATTGAAGCGATTTCACAGCTCTACAATAACTTTATTATTTGAGATATTTTCACAATGCTTTGCACACACATACAAAAACTCAAAAAGTTTTTTTTAGGCATTTACAAATGTTCGATATGTGCCCCTTTAGTGATTCGGCAGACATCAAGCCGTTAATCAAGTTCCTCCCACACTCGGCGTAGCATGACCCCATGCGAGCTCGCACTTCTGCCACGTTTCTTGGTAGAGGAGGTTTAAACACTGAATCTTTCACATAACCCCACAGAAAGAAATCGCATGGGGTTAAGTCGGGAGAGCGTGGAGGCCATGACATGAATTGCTTATCATGATCTCCACCACGACCGATCCATCGGTTTTCCAATCTCCTGTTTAAGAAATGCCGAACATCATGATGGAAGTGCGGTGGAGCACCATCCTGTTGAAAGATGAAGTCGGCGCTGTCGGTCTCCAGTTGTGGCATGAGCCAATTTTCCAGCATGTCCAGATACACGTGTCCTGTAACGTTTTTTTCGCAGAAGAAAAAGGGGCCGTAAACTTTAAGCCGTGAGGTTGCACAAAACACGTTAACTTTTGGTGAATTGCGAATTTGCTGCACAAATGCGGGAGGATTCTCTATTGCCCAGAGTCGCACATTGTGTCTGTTCACTTCACCATTAAGAAAAAATGTAGCTTCATCACTAAAAACAAGTTTCCCACTGAACGCATCCTCTTCCATGTGCTGTTGCAACCGCGCCGAAAATTCAACGCGTTTGACTTTGTCATCAGGTATCAGGGCTTGTAGCAATTGTAAACGGTAAGGCTTCTGCTTTAGCCTTTTCCGTAAGATTTTCCGAACCGTCGGCTGTGGTACGTTTAGCTCCCTGCTTGCTTTATTCCGCGGGCTACGCCTGAAACTTGCCCGCACGCGTTCAACCGTTTCTTCGCTCACTGCAGGCCGACCCATTGATTTCCCCTTACAGAGACATCCAGAAGCTCTAAACTGCGCACACCATCGCCGAATGGAGTTATCAGTTGGTGGATCTTTGTTGAACTTCGTCCTGAAGTGTCGTTGCACTGTTATGACTGACTGATGTGAGTGCATTTCAAGCACGACATACGCTTTCTCGGCTCCTGTCGCCATTTTGTCTCACTGCGCTCTCGAGCGCTCTGACGGCAGGAACGTGAAGTGCGGCTTCAGCCGAACAAAACTTTATGAGTTTTTCTACGTATCTGTAGTGTGTCGTGACCATATGTCAATGAATGGAGCTACAGTGAATTTATGAAATCGCTTCAATCATTTGTAATAGCCCTGTAGTGTCCAGCAAGGGTGTCTGGAGGGAATCGGTCGGTTGTTGCGGACGAGGGAAGTTATCTGTGCGCGGTGCAGTCGGCTGGGTCCGCTGGCAGCCCCTGCGCAGTGCCGGAGCGTGTGTGGAGCTGTACGATCGCTAGGAGCTTCGTGGTTCGCCGACTCAGGACGTCAAAGTTGAGCAGTGGTTTCAACTACCCAAGCCACGCCTATTCATGTTGTGGTGGTTCGCTTCGGTGATTTGCTGTTGGGGAGGTTTTCCGGTGAGCAACACCGAGTGGTTCTGCTGCTGAGATTTAGCCGCTATGCGGTGCGATTAACTAGTTTGGTCGACTACGATTTGAGTGCACCAGTAGAATTTTATGTCTTGTGGCCGTTAGTGTGTTGGTTACCTGCTCTGGGCACTGACGTAAATTCAGGCAGTGTTGTTTTGAGCGAAGTTAGCTATTACCGTGTTTCAAATTTAAGAGTACCAGCAGAATTTTCTGCCTAGTGGCCGTTAGTGTTCCGGTTACCTGCCCTGGCCACTAACGTAATTTCAGGCAGCGTCCTTTCCTCACCTGTTGTCGCTGTCCAACATGGTGTGTAATTTTGACAGCTAATACGTACTCCATTGTGGATTATCACGTTTGTAACATCGCCGATTGGGGTTCTCATGTACTGATTGACGGGAAGCAAGTTGTGTCGTTCGGTCCGTGGCTGCCCCCTGGTTGGGTTCCGATGGATCAAGTATAGTTGGGCTCACCATCTGTCTCGCCTAAGTGAACGAGGGCAAACCGATCTCCCTGGAGACCTTCTGAGTGCCACCGGTGTTTAATTATCTGTTGTCTGCTATTTTAAATTTCAGGCTTATGGTTATTGTTTGTTTCTTAAAATTTTGCAAATTAATTTTTAAATTTATCTTTCAAGCTTAAGCACTGCGGCCTTCTGCCTTTAAACATTATAGTAATATATTTTGAAATTTTGAAGTTTGATTGTGGCCCTAAGCCATTGGTATCGCACCCTACATACGCTAGCCGGCCGGAGTGGCCGAGCGGTTCTAGGCGTTACAGTCTGGAACCGCGCGACCGCTACGGTCGCAGGTTCGAATCCTGCCTCGGGCATGGATGTGTGTGATGTCCTTAGGTTAGTTAGGTTTAAGTAGTTCTGAGTTCTAGGGGACTTATGACCTCAGATTTTAAGTCTCATAGTGCTCAGAGCCATCTGAACTCTTTTGAACCTACATACGCTAATTCCTTAAATTATTTTATTGCCGTTTTAATTGGATTTTTACCTTGTTGATTTGTAAGATTTCTTATTGTTAAACATGCTGGCCTTCTGCTTTTAAAGGTCTATGTTAATATAGTCAAAATTTTGGAAATTAATTTTGGCCCTCATCCGTTTGTATTTCACTTTGTGTATGTTGTTTTTTGAATTATTTTATTGCTTTTTATCGTGTTAAGATTTCTTGTTGGAGGCCTTGAGCCGAGAAAGAGTTGCTAAATTACAATAAATGACAATTAGAAGCAGAAACTGACTTCAACACTTGGCTCTTTCCACAATCTTATTACCTGTTCTGCCCAGGGGGTTTAGCGGGCGTAGCGAAGAGCACAGGCGTAGCTCTTATTTGTGCTCAGGTGATTCATGTGAAATTTTTCCGACGTGACTATGGCGGCACGACTGGAATTAACAGACTCCGAACGCACAATGGTAGTTGAAGTTAGAATCGTGGGACATTTCAATTCGGAAATCGTTAGAGAATCTAATATTCCGAGATCCACCGTGTCAAGTGTGTGCCGAGAATAACATATTTCCTGTATGAACTCTCACCACGGAAAACTTTGTGGCCGACGGCCTTCACCTAACGACCGAGAGCAGCAGCGTTTGCGTTGAGACGTCAGGGCTAACAGACAAACAACACTGCGCGAAACAACTGCACCGATCAGTGTGGACAGGTAGGGGAAATCTGGCGTTAATGGCCTATGGCAGCAGACGACGGGCACGAGTGCCTTTGGTATAAGAACGACATGGCCTGCAGAGCCTCTTCTGGGCTCGTGACAATATCGTTTGGACAGTATAAGATTGGGGAACTGTGGCCTGCTTAGATGAGTACTGATTTCCATTGGTAAGAGCTGATGGTAAGGTTCGAGTGTGGCTCAAACCTCACGAAGTCATGGACCCAAGTTGTCAACAAGGCACTGTGCAAGCTGGTGGTGGCTCCATAATGGTGTTGGCTGTATTTACACGGAATGGGCTGGGTCCTCTGGTCCAAATGAAACGATCATTGCCAAGAAGACTTGGAGACCATCTGCAGCCATTCATGTTACCAGACAACGACGGAATTTTTATGGACGGCAGTGTGCCATGTCAGAACATTCTGGACAGTTCGAGCGAGCGATTTGGTCACTCCGATAGCCCGACATCAGTCCCATCAAACACTTATGGGACATAATCGAGAGATCAGTACGTGCACAAAATCCTGCACCGGCTACACTTTCGCAATTATGGACGGCTGTAGGGGCAACATGGCTCATTATTTCTGCAGGGGACTTCCAACGCCTTCTTGAGTCCAAGACATGTCGAGCTGCTGCACTACACCGGGTGAAAGGAGGTTCGACAGGATATCAGGATGTATCCCATGACTTTTATAACCTTAGTGTACTCGACAAATCACCTTACAGTACGCTATGACAGTATTACGTTTTGGTACTGGCGATTTTATGCCCTAGTTCAATTAGCGTTTTGAGCGAGGAAAGATTGAATTTGTTGTTGTTGTGGTCTTCATTCCTGAGACTGGTTTGATGCAGCTCTCCATGCTACTCTATCCTGTGCAAGCTTCTTCATCTCCCAGTACCTACTGCAACCTACATACTTCTGAATCTGCTTAGTGTATTCATCTCTTGGTCTCCCCCTACGATTTTTACCCTCCACGCTGCCTCTAATACTAAATTGGTGATCCCTTGATGCCTCAGAACATGTCCTACCAACCGATCCCTTCTTCTGGTCAAGTTGTGCCACAAACTTCTCTTCTCCCCAATCTTATTCAATACTTCCTCATTAGTTATGTGATCTACCCATCTAATCTTCAGCATTCTTCTGTAGCACCACATTTCGAAAGCTTCTATTCTCTTCTTGTCCAAACTATTTACCGTCCATGTTTCACTTCCATACATGGCTACACTCCATACAAATACTTTCAGAAATGACTTCCTGACACTTAAATCTATACTCGATGTTAACAAATTTCTCTTCTTCAGAAACGCTTTCCTTGCCGTTGCTAGTCTACATTTTATATCCTCTCTACTTCGACCATCAACGGTTATTTTGCTCCCCAAATAGCAAAACTCCTTTACTACTTTAAGTGTCTCATTTCCTAATCCAATACCCTCAACATCACCCGACTTAATTCGACTACATTCCATTATCCTCGTTTTGCTTTTGTTGATGTTCATCTTATATCCTCCTTTCAAGACACCATCCATTCCGTTCAACTGCTCTTCCAAGTCCTTTGCTGTCTCTGACAGAATTACAATGTCATCGGCGAACCTCAACGTTTTTATTTCTTCTCCATGGATTTGAATACCTACTCCGAATTTTTCTTTTGTTTCCTTTACTGCTGGCTCAATATACAGATTGAATAACATCGGGGAGAGGCTACAACCCTGTCTTACTCCCTTCCCAACCGCTGCTTCCCTTTCATGTCCCTCGACTTTTATAACTGCCATCTGGTTTCTTACAAATTGTAAATAGCCTTTCGCTCCCTGTATTTTACCCCTGCCACCTTCAGAATTTGAAAGAGAGTATTCCAGTCAACATTGTCAAAAGCTTTCTCTAAGTCTACAAATGCTAGAAACGTAGGTTTGCGTTTCCTTAATCTTTCTTCTAAGATAAGTCGTAAGGTCAGTCTGGCCTCACGGGTTCCAGTATTTCTACGGAATCCAAACTGATCTTCCCCGAGGTCGGCTTCTACTAGTTTTTCCATTCGTATGTAAAGAATTCGTGTTAGTATTTTGCAGTTGTGGCTTATTAAACTGATTATTGTTCGGTAATTTTCACATCTGTCAACACCTGCTTGCTTTGGGATTGGAATTATTATGTTCTTCTTGAAGTCTGAGGGTATTTCGCCTGTTTCATACAAAGTCAAATAGGGGTAATGCAGGAGTAGGTTCAATAATGAATAGGAAAATAGGAATGCGGGTAAGCTACTACAAACAGCATAGTGAACGTATTATTGTGGCCAAGTTAGATACGAACCCCACACCTACTACAGTAATACAAGTTTATATGCCAACTAGCTCTGCAGATGATGAAGAAATTGATGAAATGTATGATGAAATAAAAGAAATTATTCAGATAGTGAAGGGAGACGAAAATTTAATAGTCAGGGGTTACTGGAATTCGAGTGTAGGAAAAGGGAGAGAAGGAAACGTAGTAGGTGAATATGGATTGGGGCTAAGAAATGAAAGAGGAAGCCGCCTGGTAGACACTCATCTTTTCGTGTTTCCAACGCTCATGGCTCAATCGTCGAAAATCTAGGTGGTGGTGATTCCAAGCTCGGATGCAAAAAGGCCTAGGTTTTATTCTGCTGTATTCAATAGTTTTGTAGATGCGCTTCACAAACCATTCTAGAGCTGATGGTAGGGTTCGAGTGAGGCTCAAACCTCACGAAGTCGTAGACCCAAGTTGTCTACAAGGCACTGTGCAAGCTGGTGGTGGCTCCATAATGGTGTTGGCTGTAATTACACGGAATGGACTGGGTCCTCTGGTCCAACTGAAACGATCATTGCCAAGAAGACTTGGAGACCATCTACAGCCATTCATGTTACCAGACAACGACGGAATTTTTATGGACGGCAGTGTGCCATGTCAGAACATTCTGGACAGTTCGAGCGAACGATTTGGTCACTCCGATAGCCCGACATCAATCCCATCCAACACTTATGGGACATAATCGTGAGATCAGTACGTGCACAAAATCCGGCACCGGCTACACTTTCGCAATTATGGACGGCTGTAGAGGCAACATGGCTCATTATTTCTGCAGGGGACTTCCAACGACTTCTTGAGTCCGTATCATGTCGAGCTGCTGCACTACACCGGGTGAAAGGAGGTTCGACAGGATATCAGGATGTATCCCATGACTTTTATAACCTTAGTGTACTCGACAAGTCACCTTACAGTACGCTATGACAGTATTACGTTTTGGTACTGGCGATTTTCTGCCCTAGTTCATTAGCGTATTGAGCGAGGAAAGACTGACTTTACATATGCTAATCTCTCTTACATATAACTCTCTTAAACCCTATGCGAAATAAACGATGGGCGATGTCTGCAGCGGAACTGTCTATTTTACTCGAATATCGGTTTTATAAGTTGACCTAGGACTTCCACGAGAATAATACACAGAAGGTAATCGGAAACGTAGGTTTCATAGCTAATGTTCTTGGAGTTTCGCCCGCTACAGAAAAAAATTAGTAGTGTGTGGAGTTTCTGATGTATGCAGTTGGCAATTGCGTAGAGCTTCAGCCACCCGCCACCTACCACGCTAGTTGTAAGTAAACACAAATGGCGACCAGGTAGGAAAACTGGTCTCACGAGGAAATCAGCTCAGTTATTCGATTGCTGTGGGCGGAACATGTAAGCGTGGTTAAAGTTTGCTGGCGGATGATAGATGTTTACAGAAAGTCGATACTGTATCGTCAGCATGTCTCACAGTGGTGTCGAAAGTTTGCATTCGTTACAGTAAACGTCACTAAGGAGGACTGCAGAGGCCGGCTCGGCACGGCATCAACAGATGTGATCATAGCTCGCGTGGAGGAGCTTAATCAGGAGAAAGGGAGGACCACGATACGGCGTATGACCGTGGAATTGGGACTGTCGCTTGGAAGCGTTCGTCACATTGTTCACGATACTCTGCAGTAGTGGAAAGTTCGTTCCGTTTGGGTTTCACGAAATATGACCAAGAAGAAATAGGGGCAAAATGGTTCAAATGGCTCCGAGCACTATGCGACTTAACTTCTGAGGTCATCAGTCACCTAGAACTTAGAACTAATTAAACCTAACTAACCTAAGGACATCAAACACACCCATGCCCGAGGCAGGATTCGAACCTGCGACCGTAGCGGTCACTCGGTTCCAGACTGCAGCGCCTAGAACCGCACGGACACTCTAGCCGGCAATAGGGGCAAGTCTGCAACTTTGACAAAGGTTATCCACCGAAGAAATGTTTCCTCCATTTTGTTCTCAGGGATGACGAAAGATGCCGCACCACTACAGCCCCAGCAGCAGCTGTCGTCAATAGAGTGGAAACACCCCTCCTCTCCAAAGACAAAGGAGTTTAAGGTGACGACTTCTGCCGGAAAGGTGTGGCCACAATATTTTCAGACAGCGTGGGTATCATGCTCGAGGAAAAAGAGTGACCTCTAACCGATGCAGCGAGACCTTCACAGAACTGCGGAAAACAACCAGGAGGAAATGGCCAGGACTTCCCATTGAGGGAGTCAGTTTCCATCATGACAACGAGCGACCTTATACAGCCAAAAAGACCACCACGCTGTTGAAGCTGTTTCGCTCGAAGATCATCGACTACCTTCCCTTCGGCCCAGACCTCGCTCCAACCGAGTTCCACCTCTTTTCTCATTTCAAGGGCGATTTAGGTGGCCGACGATACGGCTCCGACGAGGCGATGAAACACTTCGCGACAACGTGGGTGAACGCGGTAGGATGGTATATTCAGAATCATCCCACGAAGCGAGATATGCCTAAACCTAACGTGGCTGTATTGCTTGCAGGAAATAAAATTACACGTCTCAGTGCATGTTATGTAACCACAGTTTCTTATCACCCTCGTATATAAGTTTGAAAAAATGTTTTAATGGCAATATCCTGGCCATTACAATGATTGTTTCTGTGAAAATGGTGAATTATTAATAGTCAAGAATTCCTCTGTGATATAGAAAGAGTTGTTAAGTAAAAACATGTGTAATTTGCATTTTAAGACACTTATGCTATCTGCATGACAGTTTATTTCCAAGGGTAGATTGTCGAAGAGTTGTACAGCGGCATATTTCAATCCTTTCTGTGCTAAGCATTTAGTGGCGCATTTTGTGGAACGCACTCTCCTAAAAAAAAAAATTAGGAAAGAGGCAGTATTAGGATTCTAAGATGTGACGGCAGCACAAGTTCTAACGCGTGTATCAGAGACTTAGACTCCGACTGCCAGTCAACGGAGAAGGACTCAAGCAACAGAGATGTAACTCCTAAAACCACTACGTGACTACAAACTCATATATCAGGAAAACGATAGTGGAAAAAATGAACGAAAAAAAGCTGACCGTCGGAAGCACATTTCCGAAAATAGAGGTGTACAGAAAAAAGGGTATTATAACGGGCGTATATTCAGGCTCTCGTGTAATTACACAACAGCCTTTTACTAGTTGAGTGCAGCACAGGACTGCATTATAAAGTTGTATATTTTCATTTCTTTTTACTTCATTTCCTTTATTTGCTTCATAGGTCATGTAAATCAATATGTACAGGTTAGTATTATGATATTCTTTCAGTGTATGAGATTACCGTACGAAAACGTTGCTGAAGCGTACATGCAACGTAGCGCGACTCCGATGCGGGTATATAAGCACCGTCGTGTATCCAAGGGATTAGTGTGGCATTCGTGCCTTTCCAACGTTCATGCGTTAAATGCGAAAACATGAACTATGGCGACGTTGTATCAAATGCGTCCAAACAGGACCAACGTGCTCTTATTATTTTCTTGGATGCCGAAGGACAAACAACGATAGATATCCGTCGGAAAATGAAGGATGTGTATGAAGCCACCTTCAAATTTGAAAGAGAGTATTCAAGTCAATATTGTCAAAAGCTTTCTCGAACTCTACAAGTGCTAGAAACGTAGGTTTGTCTCTACTTAATCTATTTTCTAAGATAAGTCGTAGGGTCAGTATTGCTTTACATGTTCCAACATTTCTACGGAATCCAAACTGATCTCCCCCGAAGTCGGCTTCTACCAGTTTTTCCATTCGTCTGTAAAGAATTCGTGTTAGTATTTTCCTCAAGTACATCGCCCTTGTATAGACCCTCTATATACTCCTTCCACCTTTCTGCTTTCCCTTCTTTGCTTATTACTGGATTTCCATCTGAGCTCTTGATATTCATCCAAGTGGCTCTCTTTTCTCCAAAGGTCTCTTTAATTTTCCTGTAGGCAGTATCTATCTTGCCCCTAGTGAGATAAGCCTCTACATCCTTACATTTGTACTGTAGCCATCTCTGCTTAGCCATTTTGCACTTCCTGTCGATCTCATTTTTGAGACGTCTGTATTCCTTTTTGCCTACTTCATTTACTACATTTTTATATTTTCTCCTTTCATCAATTAAATTCAATATTTCTTCTGTTAACCAAGGACTTCTACTAGCCCTCGTCTTTTTATCTACTTGATCCTTTGCTGCCTTCACTACTTCATCCCTCAAAGCTACCCACTCTTCTTCTACTGTATTTCTTTCCCCCATTGCTGTCAATTGTTCCCTTATGCTCTCCATGAAATTCTGTACAACTTCTGGTTTAGTCAGTTTATCCAGGTCCCATCTCCTTAAATTCCCACCTTTTTGCAGTTTCTTTAGTTTCAATCTACAGTTCATAACCAAAAGATTGTGGTCAGAGTCCACATCTGCCCCTGGAAATGCCTTACAATTTAAA
This sequence comes from Schistocerca cancellata, assembly GCF_023864275.1. Classification (NCBI taxonomy): domain Eukaryota; kingdom Metazoa; phylum Arthropoda; class Insecta; order Orthoptera; family Acrididae; genus Schistocerca; species Schistocerca cancellata. Next base: position 70,056,439 of record NC_064627.1, read on the forward strand.
CCTTGTTCCTGAATCTCTGTCTTACCATTAAATAATCTGTCTGATACCTTTCATTATCTCCAGGCTTCTTCCATGTATTCAACCTTCTTTCATTATTCTTGAATCAAGTGTTAGCTATGATTAAGTTATGCTCTGTGCAAAATTCTACCAGGCGGCTTCCTCTTTCATTCCTTACTCCCATTCCATATTCGCCTACTACGTTTCCTTCTCTTCCTTTTCCTACTGTGGAGTTCCAGTCACCCATGACTATTCAATTTTCGTCTCCCCTCACTATCTGAATACTTTCTTTTATCTCATCATACATTTCATCAATCTCTTCGCCATCTGTGGAGCTAGTTGGCATATAAACTTGTACTGCTGTGGTAGGCGTGGACTTCGTATCTTTCCTGGCTACAATAATGCGTTCACTATGCTGTTTGTTGTTGCTTACCCGCATTCCTCCTTTTTATTCATGATTAAATCTACTCCTGCATTACCCCTATTTGATTTTGTAATTATAATCCTGTATTCACCTGACCAAAAGTCTTGTTCCTCCTGCCACCGAACTTCACTAATTCCCACTATATCTAACTTTAACCTATCCATTTCCCTTTTCTAATTTTTAACCTACATGCCTGATTACGGGATCTGACATTCCACGCTCCGATCCGTAGGACGCCATTTTTCTTTCTCCTGATAACAACGTCCTCCTGCGTAGTCCCTCGCCCGGAGATCCGAATGGGGGACTATTTTACCTCCGGAATATTTTACCCAAGAGGACGCCATCATCATTTAACCACACAGTAAAGCTGCATGCCATCGGGAAAAATTACAGCTGTAGTTTCCCCTTGCTTTCTGCCGTTCGCAGTACCAGCACAGCAAGGCAGTTTTGGTTTGTGTTACAAGGCTGGATCAGTCAATCATCCAGAATGTTGCCCCTGCAACTACTGAAAAGGCTGCTGGCCCTCTTCAGGAACCACCCCTGCGGGTCCGGGGTTAGAATAGGCCCGAGGTATTCCTGCCTGTCGTAAGAGGCGACTAACAGTAGTCCCTCCCCCTCAAGGGGCTAGTTTGCGCCTGCGTCCTGAGATGGACGGTTCCACGACTTCTCTTTGTGGTCATTTTGGTTTTTCGCTTATTCTGGTTTCTTCCTTCCTTTGTTTGGTTCCTTTCTTTGTCCTTCTCCCTCTCACTGTCTTCCTTACGTTTTCCCTTGCCTTCTTCTCCTTGCCTTCTTCTCCTTGCCTTCTTGTCCACCCTGTGGTCTCCGCCTCGGCGTTTGAGACAGTCTGTCCTTTCTCTCCCTCTCTCCCTTTTTTTCCCCTCTTCTTCTTTTCTCCCTGTGCGTGCCTGAAGGCCGACCCACGCGTTTGCACGCGTAGCCGGTGACGGGGTAACGCGTAATTCCCCGCCCTGGGTAGACAAGTAAGGTACACACGTACTCCCTGGTAAAGGCCAGGCCCAGGGACGGGTGATTGCTTGAGCTGACACTTTCCGACCATGCCGATTGGTGACTCCGTCCGTTTCTCGGGAGGTGTGACCTGAGGTGTAAACATTCACCTAAGGTGGGAGCGCCCTCTGCGAAGGTCCCCACAAGGAAGGAGCGCGCCATTGGAGACGCTGGCAATCATGGGGGATTCCTCCTCAATGGATTTCTCTTCTTCTTCTCTCTCGACTTCTGCCCAAAAACGGAAACTTGACCAGCCGCCAGTGACAAAAGTACTACCGCCTGCCCCAAAGTTCCTCGTAGTTTCTAGATCTGAGGACGGAAAGGATTTTTCATCTGTCAACCCTTTCGTTATTCAGAAGGGCGTAGATGCCATAGCCGGATCTGTCAAGTCTTCTACCAGGATGCGTAACGGTACCTTGTTGTTAGAAACTGAGAGCGCCTTTCAGGCACAAAAACTGCTTCGGGCCACACTCCTGTACAAGTTCCCTGTCCGGGTGGAGGCTCACCGCACTTTGAATTCGTCGCGTGGTGTGGTATATACTAGATCACTCGACGGATTGACTGACGAGGAGATTCAGTCTTTCCTCGCTGAGCAGGGCGTGACAGCTGTCCATAGGGTCATGAAAAAGGTCAACAATGACATAGTACCGACTTGAACACTTTTCCTGACCTTTGATAGTGTTCAGCTGCCGTCGCGCATCAAAGCGGGCTATGAGATTATTTCTGTTCGCCCCTATGTCCCGACACCTAAACGCTGCTACCAGTGTCAGCGTTTTAATCACACTCGCCAGTCTTGTTCTAATGCGGCTAAATGCGTTAGTTGTGACAGGGACGCCCATGAGTGTGACTGTCCACCTCCGTCTCCTCGTTGCGTGAACTGTCAGGGTGACCATGCAGCGTCCTGCCGCGATTTTCCCATCTACAAGTGTGCTTCGTTTAGGGCAGAAACTAGTACACTGAAGGATGAAAGAAACTTACACACCTGACTAATATCGTGTAGGGCCCCGCAAGCAGGTAGAAGTGCCCCTACACGACGTGGCACGGACTCGATTAATGTCTGAGGTAGTGCTGGAGGGAACGGACACCATGAATCCTGGAGGGCTGTCATTAAACCCGTAAGAGTCCGAGGGGGTGGAGATCTCTTCTGAACACTACGTTGGAAGGCACCCCAGATATGCTCAATAATGTTCATGACTGGGGAAATGGCAGCCAGCAGAAGTGTTTAAACTCAAAAGTGTGTTCCTGGAGCCACTCTGTAGCCTTGTAGTGCTGGAATTTCCCAAGTCCGTTGGAATGAACAGTGGATGGGAATGAATGTGGGTGATCAGACTGAATGCTTACGTACATGTCACCTGTCAGAGTGGTATCTAGACGTATCAGGGGTTCCACATCACTGCAACTGCACACGCCCCAGACCATTACAGAGTCTCCGCTGGTCCCGGCGGAGGTTCGAGTCCTCCCTCGGGCATGACTATGTGTGTTTGTCGTTGGGATAATTTAGGTTAAGTAGTGTGTAAGCTTTGGAAATGATAACTGTTGTGTCTAGACAAGACAGCCTAGACACAATGAGAGGAAGCCGAAAGGCATGCGCTTAATCTCACGCAGGCTGGCGTGAGGTCTGAAACAGGATACGTAATGAATGCTATAAAGAAAAGTACGTAACTTCTGGAATACTTAACTTTAATTCACATTTGTAGAACATCGCTCTTGATGATACATTAATAGAATCGCAATATCAATTGAGGTCGTAGCAAATGCAGCTGAGGGCTATGCTAACTATCGTCTCGGCAAATGAGAGCGTAATTGTCAGTGAACCATGGCTATCAACGTCGGCTGTACAACTGGGGCGAGTGCTAGTACGTCTCTCTAGACCTGCCGTGTGGCGGCGCTCGGTCTGCCATCACTGACAGTGGCGACACGCGGGTCCGTCGTATACTAGCGGACCGCGGCCGATTTAAAAGCTACCACCTAGCAAGTGTGGCGTCTGGCGGTGACACCACAATAACCTTAGCAGTTAAGTCCCATAGGATTTCACACACATTTGAACATTTGTACAGAGGCTCTACCAGCTTGAACAGCCCCTGCTGATAAGCAGGGTCCATGTATTCATGAGGTTGACTCCATACCCGAGCACGTACATCCGCTGGATACAATTTGAAACGAGACTCGTCAGACCAGGTAACATCTTTCCAATCATCATCAGTTCAATGTCGATTTTGACGGGTCCAGGCGAGCCGTAAAGTCTTGTGTCCTGCAGTCATCAAGCGCACGAGCGGGCCTTCGGCTCCGAAAGCCCATATCGATGAGTTTCATTGAATGGTTCGCACACTGACTCTTGCTGACAGACCAGCACTGAAATCTGCAGGAATTTGCAGAAGGGTTGCACTTCCGTCACGTTGAACGATTCTCTTCTGTCGTCGTTGGTCCAGTTCTTCTTGCAGGATCTTTTTTTCCGGCCGCAGCGAGGTCGGAGATTTAATGTTTTACCGTATTGCTGATATTCACGGCACACTCGTGAAATGGTCGAACGAGGATATCCCCACTTCATCGCAACCTCGGAAATGCTGTGTTCCATCGCTCGTGCACCGACTACAAAACATCGTTCAAGTTCAGTTAAATCTTGATAACCTGCCATAGTAACAGCAGAAACTGATCTAATAACTGTAGCATTCAGTTGTCTTACAGGGTTATAACAAATTATAGAAGCGATTGCACAGCTCTACGACAACTTTATTATTTGAGATATTTTCATAATGCTTTGCACACACATACAAAAACTCAAAAAGTTTTTTTAGGCATTCACAAAATGTTCGATATGTGCCCCTTTAGTGATTCGGCAGACATCAAGCCAAAAATCAAGTTCCTCCCACACTCGGCACTGCATGTCCCCATCAATGAGTTCGAAAGCATCGTTGATGCGAGCTCGCAGTTCTGGCACGTTTCTTGGTAGAGGAGGTTTAAACACTGAATCTTTCACATAACCCCACAGAAAGAAATCGCATGGGGTTAAGTCGGGAGAGCCTGGAGGCCATGACATGAATTGCTGATCATGATCTCCACCACGACCGATACATCGGTTTTCCAATCTCCTGTTTAAGAAATGCCGAACATCATGATGGAAGTGCGGTGGAGCACCATCCTGTTGAAAGATGAAGTCGGCGCTGTCGGTCTCCAGTTGTGGCATGAGCCAATTTTCCGCGAGCTACGCGTGAAACTTGCCCGCGCGCGTTCAACCGTTTCTTCGCTCACTGCAGGCCGACCCGTCGATTTCCCCTTACAGAGGCATCCAGAAGCTTTAAACTGCGCATACCATGGCCGAATGGAGTTATCAGTTGGTGGATCTTCGTTGAACTTCGTCGTGAAGTGTCGTTGCACTGTTATGACTGACTGATGTGAGTGCATTTCAAGCACGACATACGCTTTCTCGGCTCCTGTCGCCATTTTGTCTCACTGCGCTCTCGAGCGCTCTGACGGCAGAAACCTGAAGTGCGGCTTCAGCCGAACAAAACTTTATGAGTTTTTCTACGTATCTGTAGTGTATCGTGACCATGTGTCAATGAATGGAGCTACAGTGAATTTATGAAATCGCTTCAGTCATTCTGCCTGTTTACATATCTCTGTATTTGAACACGCATACCAGTTTCTTTGGGGCTTCAGTGTATTTTTGTCTGGTGAGCTTACTGTCAGGTTCTCCTCCCACCATCTTCTCTGAGACATTCGTTGGCTACAGAAACCAAAGATGAGTCGGAAATCTCAGCAGTACATGCCTTACACTCGATGCAATCGTAAATGATAAATAGATTCAGGGAACGGAAATAAGCACCGCCGACTGGCTTGCGTGCAGTGTGGGTGGTAAATTGCGTCTCCATGACCACTCAAAGACTGGAAGCGTTTTCGGCGCTTTTGATTCCGTTTCGGCGGGCCGGAGGGCGCCGGAGATGGATGGAGCGCGGACCGACGGCCGACCGAGCGGCCGGAGCCGCTGATGAGTTCCCGGTAAGACAAAGGGCGGGGCCGGCTATCGCGGCCGCATCGGCGTAATGCTCGCTACCTGGTAATGAGTAAACATAGTTTAGCGGCCATTACGGCCGCCGCTGATTGGCCGGCGGTGACGCGGCGCATTCTGGCGGCAGGTAGCAGCTAGCAGGTAGCCGCCCGCCGTAATTGTATTACGCCGCTCCAATAACAAACCCCAGGGACACGCCATGATACTCGCGCCTTGTGCGTAATTATACCGGCCCTGTGTGGACCTACTGTATCGCGGAGAGACCACGCAACGTCCACGACGACATCCGTACTCTGCCGATAGCTGTGAGATACGCTTTGCAATACCATTCATTGAGAACTTCTGGAATGATATCATCTGCATACAGCGTGAACCTGAGGTCCACCGACAAAATTTTCGAGGTGCTCCGATAATATTTTCTGGGTATGTTGATACAATGAAACCGTGCTCAGCAGTGGCTCGCTAGTGAAGATTGCTAGTTCGCGAACTAACAGGTCCAAAGGAACCGTTCATCAAGATGAACGGAACGACCGAGGAACGAATTCTAAGGAACGGTCTTTCACAGTTCACTTCGGTCGTGGCTTTCTACTTATAGTTCCCGGGGAACGGGAAACGGTCGGTCTCGTTCCTGCAACGGCACGTCGGCCGGTGCCGTTCCAGCCTCGGTCCCGTTCCGGTCTGTCTCGGTCTCGCTCGGGAGGATTCGTCCTTCTTCGCGTGGCCACTCGTCGTAGTTCCACTGCCGACAACTCATAGTTTAGCTCAGGGGTTCCCAACAAAATTTTCTCGAGGACCCGCTCATCGAGCATGATTGGTACCTTGTTGTCATATCACAGTAACAAGTACCTAAAAAAAGCCAAATTAAGAGTCTTTTTATACGTTTTCTATTTTTGGTACTTAGAAAAAACATTGACATATTCATTATCGAAAAAAATATTGAGCTTAATAGTTTTCCAATTTGGCCTCGCTGTTATTGTTAAATTTTTGATTATTGCTCAAAATCTTTGGCTTCAGATCTGGGTGTTTAGTATAACAAACTCCTTAAAAAGTAGAGTCTGCTAGTGTCAGTTGGCTCTAGGAAGACGCTAGACGCAGAAGTTAGGGTTCGCTAAGGCTCTCCTCATGCAGGAAGCGGCCAAAACAAAAAGTCTGTTATCATACGAAATACATTATATATATATATATATATTTTTACACTAATAGCCTCTTGCGGACCCCTCTGGCATAGCTCGCCACTGATTTAGCTCAGTGTCGAGTTGTTTTTCGTTTGTTCGTTGCGCACGACTATTCTAGATCTGTTGCAAACCTTTTTTGAACTCTGAACTTCTGGTTCTTTTCGTATTCTATTCACCGTCCATGACCGGTAGTTAAAATGTATTTTATAATTACGTAAATTACGTGGTATGTAATGCATACATATTTACATGCATATTAGCTTACTTCACTATTTCGATAAACTGCAGAAGAAATACTTGTGAAAAGGCAAGATCTTTTTTTGTTAGTACACATGCAAAGGAATTCGGCACGGCACACACGAGTGGGCATCTTCCGTCTTGTTTTTTATCTAAGGTAAAAGAGCACGTTCATTGTTACGGAAGACAGACCGATTTACAACCGAATGAAGCCCGCGCTCCATAATCGAGTGTCTGGTGTCACATTTTGTAAAGAGAATATGATAACTTCTACAATATTATTTCAGTGGTACAGCGTGGCGCACGAAAAATCGGCCCACCAATCGTCATTTATTGTTTCGAAGTTGTTGTTTGCATTAGTTTATTTGTTATATCTTCACTGCCTAATTACTACGTGTTTATCTATTCTGTTCGTCTGCTGCGGTCGCAGGTTCGAATCCTGCCTCGGGCATGGGTGTGTGTGATGTCCTTAGGTTAGTTAGGTTTAAGTAGTTCTAAGTTCTAGGGGACTTATGACCTAAGATGTTGAGTCCCATAGTGCTCAGAGCCATTTGAACCACCACCATTCTGTTCGTAGCGGTCAACAGATCGTGCCTAATTAGCGAGTAACTTGTACTCGGGGCCAGTTTTCCGTGCGCCACCTTATATTATTTCACTGCGATCAGCCTCATAACGCTACAGTTGGCTATACGAGAAGCTTTGCTGAATCACGAAAATTACAAGTGTGTGAGAATTCTGCTATGAATAAAAACTCTGTACTCCAGTGGGGACGCAAGTGCCCCTCTCTTGGGGCCTTCCAGCTTCAGTCACCTATGCTACTAATTTTCAATTTTTCATAAGAACCATATACCATGCTCAAATGAACGGTGAACGAGTAAAAATGAACGGTTCCCAAAAATGAGCGATCACCAGTGAACTAGTTCCCAAGGATGAACGAGCCTGGCCAACTCTACTCGCTATGGAGTAGTACTTAAAATAAATTAAACGCCATTTCTCGTTGTTGGCTGGGAAATTCCACGGGGTGGGTTCAGCGGCCTAGTCGGCTCACTGGCTCACTGGCCTCTTTCCTTGTATACGTGCCAGAGTTTTGTAGTACTTGTATTTGGAGAGTGTATCTGAGTGTAATGGACACATGTATATTGTAGTACTATCTTTGTCTTGCATGATAACGATGATGTTACAAAGGGGCTGCAGAGACTAACGATCACTTCCGACTGACGCATCAGCAACAAATTTTCACGTACCCTCACTTCGCGAGCCACCGTCGAAAGGTTTGGAGTTCCATTCAGGACATTAGGGCGAAGACTGGTGAACAGGAAATTTATGCCAACACTTCTCCTCCCCTTGACTGCCAAATACTCGCACTGAAAATTTCATCCACCACCAAGATTCGAACCGGCTTACTTTAGAATCGAGCACCACTGCAATGGAGCGCTTTACCGACCAAAGCTAATGGGGCGGGTAGAGTGATAATGAAATTATGATTCAGAGGTACTATGAATAATAAAGCTTTGAGTCAAAAAATTATCTTGTTTCACTCAATTACACATTACTTCCATTAGCAGGTTCAATACGTTAAATACAGTATTTTCTCTAGCTCTTGAGAGACGTGATGTGAAATGCGCGTTCTTGTTATGTTGAATTTCGAAATTTGCGAATCAGACAACTGTATATAACTGTTTCAGGGGTTTCCGGGTATGGGTGAAAGATATTTCAATGAGACAGTTACTTGTTATCTTCAGGTGCTTACTGACACTTTGCTTCAAATTGGCTCTGAGCACTATGCGACTTAACTTCTGAGGTCATCAGTCGCCTAGAACTTAGAACTAATTAAACCTAACTAACCTAAGGACATCACACACATCCATGCCCGAGGCAGGATTCCAACGTGCGACCGTAGCGGTCGCTCGGCTCCAGACTGTAGACCCTAGAATCGCACGGCCACTCCGGCCGGCCGTGTTGCTTAACTGACTCGCCAATACATGCGCTGGCTCGCTAGAGAAGTGCAGGCGCCCGAGGGTGGAGCTATAACGTCATCGTAGACATATCATAGAGGAAGACGACATCCAGTACTCCCTGCCGCGGAAGCGGGCCACGGTCTTCGAAAAACGAGGGTGGAGGCCGCGGCATAGCGCGCGCGTGGGCAGTGTTTTCGTCTACAGTTTAAGCATAGCTTGTAAACGTGCACAAGCAGAAAGTGTAATCTCTTGTCTCCAATTACGTGGGCTGAATAGGGTTAGTGCGGTAATCTCCCACTGCGCAACGCTGCGATCGTTTTGTGCCCCCTGTTGTCTATGTTTATAAACGTTATATCGTGTGTTTCGTTGCCGATTTGCAGATATTTTAAGCCATATATGTGCAATTCTGCAGCGGTACATACAGGGTTATTACAAATGATTGAAGCGATTTCACAGCTCTACGACAACTTTATTATTTGAGATATTTTCACAATGCTTTGCACACACATACAAAAACTCAAAACGTTTTTTTAGGCATTCACAAATGTTCGATATGTGCCCCTTTAGTGATTCGGCAGACATCAAGCCGATAATCAAGTTCCTCCCACACTCGGCGCTGCATGTCCCCATCAATGAGTTCGAAAGCATCGTTGATGCGAGCTCGCAGTTCTGGTACGTTTCTTGGTAGAGGAGGTTTAAACACTGAATCTTTCACATAACCCCACAGAAAGAAATCGCATGGGGTTAAGTCGGGAGAGCGTGGAGGCCATGACATGAATTGCTGATCACGATCTCCACCACGACCGATCCATCGGTTTTCCAATCTCCTGTTTAAGAAATGCCGAACATCGTGATGGAAGTGCGGTGGAGCACCATCTTGTTGAAAGATGAAGTCGGCGCTGTCGGTCTCCAGTTGTGGCATGAGCCAATTTTCCGCGAGCTACGCGTGAAACTTGCCCGCACGCGTTCAACCGTTTCTTCGCTCACTGCAGGCCGACCCGTTGATTTACCCTTACAGAGGCATCCAGAAGCTTTAAACTGCGCATACCATGGCCGAATGGAGTTAGCAGTTGGTGGATCTTTGTTGAACTTCGTCCTGAAGTGTCGTTGCACTGTTATGACTGACTGATGTGAGTGCATTTCAAGCACGACATACGCTTTCTCGGCTCCTGTCGCCATTTTGTCTCACTGCGCTCTCGAGCGCTCTGACGGCAGAAACCTGAAGTGCGGCTTCAGCCGAACAAAACTTTATGAGTTTTTCTACGTATCTGTAGTGTGTCGTGACCATATGTCAATAAATGGAGCTACAGTGAATTTATGAAATCGCTTCAATCATTTGTAATAGCCCTTATTATTAGTGGTGCTTGATTATAAATTAAACCGAAATACGTGGTTACCAAGCGAATACTGCGTCTGCAGTCTCCTAAACCGAAGTGACGATGCCTTCCTATTTTGTGCCTCAGATCAGATTATAGAAGTTGCACAAAAACTTTAAACAACGGAAAGAAGTTATTCCAAAAGAAGACAAGGAACTAACAAGAAATTTATACATTTGTGATACTCACTTTGCTGAAAATTTAATATTAAAACAGACAAATTCGTTACTGATGGAAAGGAAGTACAACTGCCCAGAATTAATTGGCACTTGAAACAAAATTCAGTTGCTCACATTTTCCTAAATTTTCCCAAGTATTTGCCTACCCTATTAAAGCAAAGGAAATCTTCCACAAAAAGGAAAGCTGTCTGCAAAACAGTGAATAAAACAGCTACCAAATGTTTAAGAATTTGTGACATTGATAATACTTCTGATTTAGGCAGAACCCAGTTGTTTGATAAGTCTACATTAGCAGATCCACTTGATGAAGTAACTTTATTGAAACTACAAATAAAAAAATTAAAAAGTACCTTGGCTAGGGCAAACAGTAAACCCAAGTCAGAGAAGGCTATAGTAGTTGTGCCGCAGGCACCCAGTCCTGAATTCTATGTCAATCACATAAGAATCTTGGTAAAGAAGACTAACAAGGAATATACTGACATCAAAAAATCTGTACTAAGGAGCATATAACAAAAGCTGATTACCATCAATGCCAGTGAAAATCATTCTGAGCGGAAAGCCAACGAGACCCCTACAACAATGTTCTTGACAACGCAACAATTTATTGTGCACAGCGTAACAGATTATATTGTACATCAGGCCTCAAAAATGACTAAATCTTGTGCCTACTCAGATTCACTAAAAAGAATTCGTCAGTCAAAAATTGTCCTTTTTCATTTTTCACTAACTTGAAGGACTATGATATTCATCAAGGGAAAAGTTATTTATATTACCCTTCAAAAGCATTGTTTAATGTCTTGCTACAGGCAGAAGATACCTTAGGTACTAATATTTCTTCTCTGCTTTCCGCGGTGACTTGTTCTATGACCATTTGGAAGGCACCAAAACAATTAAAATGAAGACTTCAGGCTTATCTTGTACTGCAGAACATGCCATGGAGATTGTATCCCAACTAATTTTTGGCTACGTGAAATGTCGATTCCGTTTCAAAATGAAGGAATTCAGGAGAAACTGAAGTCAACAAGGAAGCTTTCCAAAGTGAGGAAATACTCATAAAATGTTTTTAATTTTTTATTTTAGTGTAGTAATTTTTATTTACTGCCTAATTTTGCTCTATGAATTGGTAGATCTATGAGAATTTTTTTCCAGCTGTAGAGACCCTACATTGCGGTCACTTTTTGGCAGGCAGCATTTATTTTAAGCATACTCTTGTTGTGCTTTGTGAAATGTATGTGCAGATGCATTCTTGGTTCACTACTGGCCAAGAAAATCTAAATCCTGACTGAAAGACTGGCAAGTAATGGTTGAAAACACAACACTGGGAGAGGATTAAAAGTGGACAGTATTCTGCAATACATGTTACAGGATTGAAAACTTTTCTCAACAAATGACGTACATTATTATAACTCTAGTTCATTCGCAGCATTACAAAAAGTAAGTTGTTAATGTGTCATATTTTGTAGTAGGTATCACGGTCATTATCTAGTTGGTCAGCTGTAGAAATATGAAATGACGTGGTAAGAATAAATATTGGTGTTGTCATCTAACATTCAGTGATTCCTTTTTTTCCTTATCTTGCTACTTTAATACATTGACAATCCAAAACTTCATTACTGTCTGTGAAGTCGTACAGTTTATTTACTGCCGTGTTCTCCTGTTACCATGTCTGAACGATTCAAAAAATCAATTGTCAGTATTGACTCTGGGCTTAAGTGTCTAGTTCAAGTATGTTCCCACAGCTTATATGCGAATCGTGACTATACATCACATAAAATAGAGGTACGAATGTAAAAGTGTAGTTCGACTGCATGGTAGAGCAGAGTTTAAATCGAAGCTAGCGCCGCCAAGTGGCGAAACGGGTGTACTCCACTAATGAACACACTTTCTACCTTTTTTTTTCCTTTATTGTAATTTTCATCAACTCAGACAGGCGGGCTATCAGCAGCATAGTACGCTGCTCTTCAGCCTTAAGTAGAACAATAACAAGACAAATAGGTGATACAGACAAGACAGTAAAAACGGCGGGCAAAAAAAGGAGATACAAAAAACAATAAACATGAAGCCGTTCACGCTGGACGCGAAAAAACAGTAAACGCTTGGTGACATGGCGCACAGAAACAGAACACCGACGGCGGCGACGGCACACGTGAACAGTTGATGCGTGACGGGGACAGAACACTAACCACAAATCGAGGCACACACACGACACACAGATGGCGATGATCTCCGGCGCGCGAAAGTCCACTGAGCGTGTACGAGTCCGGGGACCTGCCAGGAGTGGAGGAGGGGGAGGAGGAGGGGAATGGGAGAGGGGAGAGAGGAGATGCCATGGGTGGAGAAGAGAGGGGGAGGGAGGAAGGGGGAGGGGAAGCCTGGGGGAAGAGGGGAAGAGGAAGGGGGGAGAGGAAAGAGAAGGGAAGGGAAGGGAAGGGAGGGGAAGGGAAGGGAAGGGCGGGAGGGAGGGAGGGTGCCTAAAGGAAAGGACATAGGAGGTGGGGGGCGAAGGTCAAAGTTGATAGGAGTGGTAGATGGAGGGGAGGAGGACATCATCAGGGAGGGGAAGCTGGCAGAAGCCACCTTGGGAGAGAGTAAGGAGGGTGGAGAGATGGAGACCGGGTGGGACGTGGGAATACAGGCGCGGCAATGGGCGGGGGTGGGAGAGGATCGGAGATACGAGCGGGTGAGGAGGATCAAGTTTACGGGAGGTGTACAGGATCCGTATCCTTTCAAGGAAAAGGAGGAGGTGGGGGAAGGGGATGAGATCATACAGGATCCGCGTGGGGGAGGGGAGACGGATGCGATAGGCAAGGTGGAGAGCATGGCGTTCAAGGATTTGGAGGGATTTATAAAAGGTAGGGGGGCGGAGATCCAGGCTGGATGGGCGTAACAAAGGATAGGGCGGATGAGGGATTTATAGGTGTGGAGGATTGTGGAGGGGTCCAGACCCCACGTACGGCCGGAAAGGAGCTTGAGGAGACGGAGTCGGGAAAGTGCCTTGGCTTGGATTGTCCGGAGATGGGGAGTCCAGGAGAGGCGACGGTCGAGGGTGACGCCAAGGTACTTAAGGGTGGGAGTGAGGGCGATGGGACGGCCATAGACGGTGAGATAGAAATCAAGGAGGCGGAAGGAAGGGGTGGTTTTGCCTACAATGATCGCCTGGGTTTTGGCACTTTCTACCTTCTGTACGCTATGATTTAAGTGTGCGGTCTTTGTTTCTCCGTCTGAGTTGCCTCGGATTTGTTCGTCTGCTGTTGGCTTAGTACCGCCGATGCTGGTTCCCATGCCTTGCTAAGCTGAAATCCCGAGTCTCTATTAATCAGGTCATTATTTACACGTATTTCGACTGTGTATTTCTTGATGGAATTCCAGTACGTGGACGCAGGTGAAAGGATCTTTGTCTCTCAGTAGTTCACGCTATGTTCCACGTCAAGACAGTGTTCAGCATCAGCAGTCACTCCTGGCTGACTCAGTCTCGTGTGACGTCTATGTTGCGCATCTATTTTTAACAGGGCGACACGTCTGGCCAATGTGCGATTTCCCACACTGGTACGGAATTTATACATCCCTGGTCTCCTTAGAGCTACAGGGGATAGGCAAAATAATATGAACACCTGTACTTATTTTGGAATGGTTTATTAATAAGGGGTTACACCCCCATTTGCCCACAACACAAATGCGATTCTTCTTGGAATGCTGCCATATAATGATTGTGTAGTCTCCAGTAGAATGTTATGCCACCCTTCGATCAGAGCCCCTTCTAACCCCTGTAGTGATGAGAAAGGTGGAAATCTACTCCGGAGTCTGCGCTCCAACACCGCCCACAAGGGTTCGATAATGTTTAGGTGCGGGGACTGTGCAGGCCAGGAAAGACGCTGCAGTTCAGTTGCATGCGCCTCACAACACGATTGCACTACCATGGCGGCGTGAATGGGTGCATTATCATCCTGAAATATGACATCATTGTTCGTGAGCAATATTTGTATCATGGGATGCACCTAACCATCTGAAATGTTGGCTTAATCGTTGGCTGTAATACGGCCTTTGAGATTAATGATGGACCAGTAGAATAGCGTGATATGGCTGCTTACATCATCACACTTCCATCTCTATGCTTAACCGTTGGAATCACGCAATCAGGACTGTAGGCTTCTTCTCTAGACATAAACCCGGCTCAATGTTGGAAGTAACGAAAACAGTGACTCGTCGAATCATATGACGTGTTTCCACTGATCATCTGTCCAGGATTTATGCTACTGACACCACGTTTTAAGCTTCTTTGTGTTGGTTGTCGTCACTAATGGTTTCGGTATAGCAGCTCGTCCATGAATATTCGCTTTATGGACAATGTCGATAGATACCGGGTCCAAAAGACGGCTGTTGAGCTCTGCAGTCACTTTAGCCGCCATAGTGCTGTGTTGTTTTGACACACGTTAGCGTACGACGACGCCTGTCATTTAGTTTTGATTTGCGCCCACTGTTACGTTTACACGATGATATCTTTATATGTTTTCTGTAGGATGTCATTACTGTTCAAACAGTTGCTCTTGGAACATTCAGTAAGTTGGCTGTCCTGTTTACTGCTGCTCCAGCTAATCGGGCCCCCAGAATTTTCCCTCTTTGAAACTCTGTTAGGTCTTTCACTGCACATCGACCTTGGCCTCTGAATTCAAATACGAAGTGCGCACTACTCGTAAACAACCAGCACCGGTGCCTAGTCCGTACTGAACACGCACAGTCCAGCGCGATACGTGCCTTACCTGCGGTGTTGACCATCAAACACAACCATCCTATTTCTACGACTGTTCACATTATTTTGCCTTTACGCTGTAGGTATCTTTGACAGAACCCAGCATCGCTGGCACTTGCGCTAAGGGCGGAAAACACATTTTATTTGACATTTATTGAAGAGCCTGCCGGTCTTTGACATACGACCAACATAGGATATAAAAACCATCTTCGTGAACTTATCCGTTTCTTCTAGTTGTTCTTCAGGTTTGGTGAATGTGGGTCGAAATGCATTTCGAATCTGTTTAGCTGAGTACCCGTTTTGTACAAACATAGTCTCAAGCAGCACCACTGCAAATAAGACGAAGAACAGTCAAAAACTTATCAGAAGATGCAGGAAGAATATTTTTAATGCTGTAATGTCAGCAAACGTCGATTTATCGATTCCGTAATTGCACATCACGTCACTCAAGGCACATATTATTTTGTACGTGCCTTGGACCGGTAGGTTCCGAAATGCATCGTTAAGATTTGTAACGGCGAAACAGGGCGGACGCTACGGTGGGAAGCGTTTCGACGTCAGGAGGTTGCCAGAGCACCATCCAGGTATATGGGTAACACCCAGTCAGAGGGTAGATGCCTGTCTGATGCAGAAGTCGTTATTGGAGCAGAAGTTCAGGTATCGTCTTTCAGGTATCCATTGCTGGCGGGGCAGTTGGTCTCCACGGGCCTGCTGACGCATGGCAGCGCCATCTCAGCTCCCTGACGACACAGGGCCACCAGCGCCATGTCGAACTATCGCGAGGCAGCGCCCGCACTGTGTGCGACTGCACACAGCTGCTAGGAGACGACGACTATGGCGCCCGTGACCCCGTCGTAGACTGTGCAAAGGAAACCCAGGACTTGCAACAGTATCTGCCCTCAGTAACAGTTGGTGACCAGCTGTGTTGGTTCGCCCCTCGCCGTGAAGGCAGAGCAGCTCTACATCACCGGATGGGAACCACAGACACTCAGATTGAAGGCCTGCAGCAGTCGTAATCAAACCCGCCATACGGCCTGCAGGTCGAACGTGCCTAAATTATTTTCATTGATATCACCACGAATGACGGCGCTACAACTGGCAGTGTCCAAGTCCCAATGGTGGGACTTGCTGTTCCATAGCTCGTAGGCACATAGATGAATAGACGGTAGACCGGCAAAGGTTTCTCCACCAGGCAGGTCGGCTGTAGACTGACCGTTCATCCACTGTAAATGAGTAATATTTACATGAGAATGTCCCATGTTCGTCATGCTACCGTGAGGTGGCAATGACCTAACTTGGCCTGCTTTCCTCGTCTGGCCAGCTCTCCTGGTTGCTTGAGGATTTCACAACTTTACCTTTCAGGCATTCTTTCGGCCGTCTCAGTATTATGAAGACTGTTGCGTCGCGCCTATGCCGCCTTCTCCCACTTCATGTGACCAACATTGCATCTCTCTGTCACTAAGATGTCATTCTGCTGCGTTGCCGGCTCGGACACCCAGCTAATACGATGTGTAGCAACAGTTTTCGTGTTTGCTGCAATATCAGCGATCCTTCCTTGTTTGAACTCCACCTTGACATTAATCTGTTCTAAGTGAACTGTATTCGCAGCTGCAAATATGGACAGCCATCAGTTGTATACACCTATGAGCCAATACATTATGACCACCAGTTTAATAGTGTGTCGTTCCAATTTTCAAACACAGTACGGTAGATATTGTGCTTGACGTGGATTTTACAAGTCTTTGGCAGGATTCTAGAAGTGTGTGGCACCATATGTCTATGCACAGGTCAAACAATTCCCGCAAATTACCGGATGGTGGTTTACGGGTGCGCAGCTGGAGCCGATAGGTGTTCCAATGGGTCCAGATCACGCACATTTGCTGGCCGAAACATCAGTGCCCCTCAAACCACTGTAGTACGATTCCGACCATGCAACACGGACCGTTATCCTGGTGGAAGATGGCATTGCCGTAGGGGGAGACTTCGAGCATGAAGCGACACAGGTAGTCTGTAATAATGTTCACGTGGTTCAAAGCTGGCATGATGGCTTCAGCCACCTTCACAGATCCCACGGAAGGCCGACTCAGTGCACCCCATAGCATGATTCTGCCCTACTAGCCTGCATCTGTGGCGCATTGCATGATTCGTGCATCCATTGGCCTGGATGACGGCTTGTAAGGGCCCAGCCATCAACCTGGTGTAACAAGAAATGCGATTCATTGGACAGGCGACATGTTTCTATTGGCAGACGGTGAAACCTCAGTGATTCTGTGCCCACTACTATCATAACTGACGATCTCGTTCGGTCAACACAGCCGGCCGCGGTGGTCTCGCGGTACTAGGCGCTCAGTCCGGAACCGCGCGACTGCTGCGGTCGCAGGTTCGAATCCTGCCTCGGGCATGGATGTGTGTGATGTCCTTAGGTTAGTTAGGTTTAAGTAGTTCTAAGTTCTAGGGGACTGATGACCACAGCTGTTAAGTCCCATAGTGCTCAGAGCCATTTGAACCATCGGTCAACACAGGAACACGAAGGGGTCATATGAAGTGGAGCTCCATGCTACACTCCTGGAGATGGAAAAAAGAACACATTGACACCGGTGTGTCAGACCCACCATACTTGCTCCGGACACTGCGAGAGGGCTGTACAAGCAATGATCACACGCACGGCACAGCGGACACACCAGGAACCGCGGTGTTGGCCGTCGAATGGCGCTAGCTGCGCAGCATTTGTGCACCGCCGCCGTCAGTGTCAGCCAGTTTGCCGTGGCATACGGAGCTCCATCGCAGTCTTTAACACTGGTAGCATGCCGCGACAGCGTGGACGTGAACCGTATGTGCAGTTGACGGACTTTGAGCGAGGGCGTATAGTGGGCATGCGGGAGGCCGGGTGGACGTACCGCCGAATTGCTCAACACGTGGGGCGTGAGGTCTCCACAGTACATCGATGTTGTCGCCAGTGGCCGGTGGAAGGTGCACGTGCCCGTCGACCCGGGACCGGACCGCAGCGACGCACGGATGCACGCCAAGACCGTAGGATCCTACGCAGTGCCGTAGGGGACCGCACCGCCACTTCCCAGCAAATTAGGGACACTGTTGCTCCTGGGGTATCGGCGAGGACCATTCGCAACCGTCTCCATGAAGCTGGGCTACGGTCCCGCACACCGTTAGGCTGTCTTCCGCTCACGCCCCAACATCGTGCAGCCCGCCTCCAGTGGTGTCGCGACAGGCGTGAATGGAGGGACGAATGGAGACGTGTCGTCTTCAGCGATGAGAGTCGCTTCTGCCTTGGTGCCAATGATGGTCGTATGCGTGTTTGGCGCCGTGCAGGTGAGCGCCACAATCAGGACTGCATACGACCGAGGCACACAGGGCCAACACCCGGCATCATGGTGTGGGGAGCGATCTCCTACACTGGCCGTACACCACTGGTGATCGTCGAGGGGACACTGAATAGTGCACGGTACTACCATTCCTACCATTCCTAGACCGGCAAGGGAACTTGCTGTTCCAACAGGACAATGCACGTCCGCATGTATCCCGTGCCACCCAACGTGCTCTAGAAGGTGTAAGTCAACTACCCTGGCCAGCAAGATCTCCGGATCTGTCCCCCATTGAGCATGTTTGGGACTGGATGAAGCGTCGTCTCACGCGGTCTGCACGTCCAGCACGAACCCTGGTCCAACTGAGGCGCCAGGTGGAAATGGCATGGCAAGCCGTTCCACAGGCCTACATCTAGCATCTCTACGGTCGTCTCCATGGGAGAATAGCAGCCTGCATTGCTGCGAAAGGTGGATATACACTGTACTAGTGCCGACATTGTGCATGCTCTGTTGCCTGTGTCTATGTGCCTGTGGTTCTGTCAGTGTGATCATGTGATGTATCTGACCCCAGGAATGTGTCAATAAAGTTTCCCCTTCCTGGGACAATGAATTCACGGTGTTCTTATTTCAATTTCCAGGAGTGTATATTATAGCCTTTGAACGGTGTGCTCCGAAACATTTGTGCCTGGACTAGCACTGTGCTCTGTCATCAGACCTGCCACAGATCGCTGCGTAACCTGGATTATACAGCGGGCGATCCTCAACATCTACGTTTTTGATGAGACGTGATCGTCCTATATCACACAGCCTACTCGTTGTTTCACCATTCTTCAACCACTTTCTATAAGTGCTCACGGCAGTAGTACACCAACAGGTGACCAGCTTCACCGTTTCAGAGATTCTCCTTTCCAGCCGAAGGGCCCTTTGTCATAACCGCTTATTTCAGTCGATTTTCGGCCCGTATCTTCACTATAATGACTGCCCATTCATCTCTCTTCCGTTTACAATTTTTCCTTACTGCGTCACTTGCCCGTAGCACTACCAGGATGCATTCAGCCCCGCGGTAGGCAGTGGTCATAATGCTTTGGCTGATAGGTGTAATGGAATACCGACAACGAAAATTTCTGCTGGACCGGATTTCCTGCTACCGCGAGCGGTCGCCGTTCCATTAGGCTATCCGAACACAAGTCGCGATCAGACCCAAACTTGCATACTTCGTAACCAAGTGTGTGCATCGTGCACTCATCCATTCATTATGTGTATTCCCGTACAGAGGAAACATTTTAATTGAAAGTCGCTTGCGCAGCATTGGCGGATAAATATGACATTGCAATGCATGTGTCGTTCGTGCCTGTTTGAAGGAACATTGTGTCGTACTTGTGAACAACACAGGCACTGCAATGTCGTATTGACCTCTTCAGTTCTTCCTTTTGTGTCACAAGAGAAGACATCTGAAACTGATCTGGCTGCACCAAGTATACTACTGTGTGACGCTTGAGATTTGATGAAACTCGAAATTTCTTGAGACTACGCGTTATTATTCATACTACCTTTGTACTGAATATAGTCACTCCTACAACTGCAACATGGGAATAAAACTATGATAATTATGATCTGTTCTTTGTGTTCTCCTAATTTTATTTTTTTCTGTGTAAATGCCTTCAGACTACCAAAAACACCTATAATATCCAGTCACCAAAGTATACAACTCAAACAATGAGTAAAACAACAAACCTCCAACGAAATACGTAAACTTTCTTCACAGAGTTTCCAATCTATCACACAAATAATCTGTCTACCAATACGAACGAAAACTGCTGAACACGTTTTCAATGTGTTTTAAATTTTTCCTAACACACGCACTGCCTTGAACGTACCTGTGTACCCTCAATTGTATTCAACATTCACTGTAATAAAAAGTTTGGCTTTGCAACAGATATCATTACATCAGTCACTCAGTTACACAGAGCAAAGTGTGACGAACTTTTTTTCCATATCTTGCATGCCGATGTTTCATGGCAGCGAAAGTATTCTCGACCTGCTCTCACAACACATGCCGTTCTGGGCAGGTACTTTATCTTCCTCAGCACTTGTGAATACTGCGTTGAATTGGAATAATTCATTTCTGCAGCATATTTTAACACAAATAAGCACATTATAAGTCCCCTGCTTATGACTTAGTCTGCTCCCGAAGCCAGGTTTTTCACTACAGTCCTCCTACCTTTATTATTTGCTAGAAAACCCTGAAATGCATCAAAAGCGAAGTATTTTTGGGAACTGGATCTCGTAATCATCTTCTCCGCCCTCTCTCTCTGCCCATCTCTTGCTCGTCCCTCTCTTTCAGTCCATCTCCTACTCATCCTGTCTCTCTCTACGCACTCCCTCACCTCTCTTTGTCCATCTCCTCCTTCCCCCTCTTTATGTCAATTTCTCCCCACCTTCTCTATCCATCTCCTCTTACCCTCTGTCTCTGACCTTGATCCTTGTTTATTGTTGCTCCAAAGAAACCCTGATTAGGAACTAATGTCGCTTACAATCAATGGGTAAACTGACTGGGATCATTGATATGTGGTATATGAGGGACCTATTCTGCTGCTGGATCTGTGGCGATGGTAGCTTCAATAACAGTATTTCAAGTAGGTTTAATGAGCAAATGAGTAGGATTATAAAGTTTAGGACTATTCAGATGACATAGTCGTGTTCTAATCACAAACCAATAAGCGATAAATACAAGTGCCCTGTTTCCTTTTAAAACCAACTACGAGGAAGAAAAGAAAACTGCACTTAGTTATGCATTAACTTTCTCTTTAAAATCATATGTAAGGGGAAACAATATGCTGTATTGTCCGAACAAGACACAGCCAGGGCCAATGAACCACAGGCGCAAATATGCGAGCTGGTGCCACTGCGATAGAGACTCGCCACTTGCGTCAGTTCCATCATAGTCACGGGCGGCGCGAAGGATGAAGATATCGACTTCGCCTCGGCCAATTGCCGGCCGAGTACAATCCGCCAATGAACGGACGACAACGGACAGAAACCTACTCGGACGATAAAAGAGCAGCTCTCGCCTACTTGGTTATAGATCATCGTCCAGGGCTGACTTAGACAGGGAACGTCATTCCGTGCATTTCCAATGTATTGTGAAGATTACCTACGGTTATAGGCACAGAGCCATTGAGGGCTTTATTTGTGTTATATTACAAGCAGTGTAGCAGATTTCATTACTCAACAAGTGAAAAAGATAAGTAAACCTTTTAACTCATTTGTGTGGCCGGCCGGTGTGACCAAGCGGTTAAAGACGCTACAGTCTGGAACCGCGTGACCGCTACGGTCGCAGGTTCGAATCCTGCCTCGGGCATGGATGTGTGTGATGTCCTTAGGTTGGTTAGGTTTAAGTAGTTCTAAGTTCTAGGGGACTCATGACCTTAGACGTTAAGTCCCATAGTGCTCAGAGCCATTTGAACCGTCATTTGTGTGACTTCGTTATTAAATTTCTGGAGTGTTGTAGAACCTTCGTTCTCGTATCCTGTTTCCTGACCATGGGGCGTAGCTGTGTAATAGCGGCAGGGAGAAATTGTCTTAGCGGTGTGCTGCACCAGAAGTCGTTTCAGGAACTCACAAACACTTAAATTAGTCTAATATTTTAAATTTCCTGCTATAGTAGTTAAAAATGACTGCGAAAAAGGAAACAAAACTTCACGTTCTCATAGCCCAACATTTACTTCCTCTTAGTCAGTTTTAACTGAAAACCTTAACATGGTTGTTTAAAAATATGTAGCCTATCTCCATCTCAATGTTTATAAGAGTATTGTGCAAAATTTGATGTACATAGGTCAAGAAGTTTTCAAAATTTTGGGAACCGCGTCAAATAACGACTCGTCTTTAAACAGCAGTATAGATTGGAGGAGTAAAGCTAGCGTACAGACGGTGTGACATAGGCGAACCGTTACGCAGTATACACCACAACATATAGCAAAAGCATAACTGTTCCCTTACAGGTGTTGTTCAAAACGTCGAACACCATGATCAGGGTGGCGCATCATCGACCGTCATACACGCTCCAGAACCCCACGAGCTTGGTGAACAAATTTCGTGGCTGTGACAATCCTAGAAACCAGGCCCAAGTGAGTATTGACCGGAGTCTTGCAAACTAGATTCTTCACATCAGGACTGTTGATATTTTCTAATATATCGGGGATCTGATATATCGATATCGGCAATTGATTAGAGAAAAAGTATCGATATACCGTCTGAAAAAATATCGACTGACCAGCCTATAAATACAGGGTGATTCAAAAAGAATACCACAACTTTAAAAATGTGTATTTAATGAAAGAAACATAATATAACCTTCTGTTATACATCATTACAAAGAGTATTTAAAAAGGTTTTATTTCACTCAAAAACAAGTTCAGAGATGTTCAATATGGCCCCCTCCAGACACTCGAGCAATATCAACCCGATACTCCAACTCGTTCCACTCTCTCTGTAGCATATCAGGCGTAACAGTTTGGATAGCTGCTGTTATTTCTCGTTTCAAATCATCAATGGTGGCTGGGAGAGGTGGCCGAAACACCATATCCTTAACATAATAAGAAAAAATCGCAGGGGGTAAGATCAGGGCTTCTTGGAGGCCAGTGATGAAGTGCTCTGTCACGGGCTGCCTGGCGGCCGATCCTGACGTTCAGACGGACAGATAAGTGCCAATGTGGTGGCGCTCCATCCTGCTGAAATATGAATTGTTGTGCTTCTTGTTCGAGCTGAGGGAACAGCCAATTCTCTAACATCTCCAGATACTGTGGTCCAGTTACAGTAGCACCTTCGAAGAAAAAGGGACCAAAAACTTTATTGGCTGAAATGACACAGAAAACGTTCACCTTAGGCGTGTCACGTTCATACTGAGTTGTGTCCCGCGGATTCTCAGTGCCCCAACTGTCGTCGATTCACTTCTGCCGTACTCAATAACACAAAAAGCTTTCTGTTGAGCTGTCGCCATCTTAGCATCAACTGACGCTGACGCCTAGTCAACAGCGCCTCAAGCGAACAAATGTACAACTAAATAAAACTTTATAGCTCCCTTAATTCGCCGACAGATAGTGCTTAGCTCTGCCTTTCGTCGTTGCAGAGTTTTAAATTCCTAAACTTGGGGTATTCTTTTTGAATCAGCCTGTATATAGGCTACACATTGTAAATATACTGCCTGTTTTAGAGCTGTATATGTATTTGTTTTTTTGTTAGATATTCTGTACATAAACAAGCTATCAACCTGCCTATCCGCCTTAGAGCAACTATTGAAAGGAAAACGATGCACCTTCACGTTTCATGATAACCACTTTGCTAACAATGGTAACTGCATGCAGGTGGCACAACAAAAGGTGTCTGATGGGCCCGTCGTCGCGTTTCGTCACATATCGGATTTGTCCGGAATATTTATGTCGACTTGTCTGTATTTTTCATTGTGTCAACGCCAGCGAGGTAGCAGTTGCAGTATCAAAATTGCATGATGAAGCTAAACGTTGTAGTTTCTGTTTGTAGCTCTGAGCGCCGATTACATCAGCATTTCCTTTCACACGTCTCCGCCCATCGCGAAGAACAATCTTGTCACCAGAATGAGATTTTCACTCTGCAGCGGAGTGTGCGCTGATACGAAACTTCCTGGCAGATTAAAACTGTGTGCCCGACCGAGACTCGAACTCGGGACCTTTGCCTTTCGCGGGCAAGTGCTCTACCATCTGAGCTACCGAAGCACGACTCACGCCCAGTACTCACAGCTTTACTTCTGCCAGTATCTCGTCTCCTACCAAGGCAAAGCTCCCGAGTTCGAGTCTCGGTCGGGCACACAGTTTTAATCTGCCACTAAGTTTCAACAATCTTGTCATTTAGATTTTTGTTCATTATTTTCAGCAACTGTTTCTGAAGAATGCCGATGCGAAAAAATACCACACTAACTGCGTTAAAAATTGAATTTAACGTAATTGGTGCGCTATTTCTTCACATTGGATATCTTGTTATTCCATTCACACCGCCACCCACCCCAGTGCAATTGGATTTCTTCTTTTGTGCCACTATACTTGCTTCACACAATCAAACAGAAGAATTGGAAGTGATGATAGCTCAAAAAGTAGTAACACTCCTTCACATAGTGAAAATAAAATTTAGTTCTACTACAGCTTCAAAAGAACAGCTTCAATATTTACCGAACATTGTTAAAAAATATAATATAAAATAAAAATATCGTCACTTGCTATAGCCATTTTGATATCGATACTTCGGCGACAAAGTACGGCCGGTTTCTTATCGATTTACACTGGTGGAAATATCGATACAACGATGTTTTATCTTCACCTCTACTTCACATGCTCCCAGAAGATACCTAATCTGATGTCGTTGAAAATGAGCTGGCATCCTGCCATGTTGAAAGCACATAAGCTGACCAGTTTCAGAGGTATATCTCCTAACTGTGGACGGACATGCTTGAGGAATGTTTTGTAAAGGACTTCGTTATGTTGAAGTGCGAAAAGTCCAATCACATAATCGTAGACCACGTTACGCCATACGTTAACAGCGGACTCGCTCTTATAGGTTCGACACACGAGTGCGTGCTGGTTCTACTCAATGGACGAGTTTCTGTTTCAGAACTGGTAAAAAAATTTATACCTCTAAACTTAGTAACATGTGTAGAATTACAAATTTCAATAATATTAATATTAGCACTATTCATGTGTGTATATATATCTTGTAATCTGACTTGTTCCACATCAAAGTGGGTCAAATGGCTCTGAGCACTATGGGACTTAACATCTGAGGTCATCAGTCCCCTACAACTTAGAACTACTTAAACTGAACTAACCTAAGGACATCACACACATCCATGCCCGAGGCAGGATTCGAACCTGCGACCGTAGCAGTCACGGGGTTCCGGACTGAAGCGCCCAGAGCCCTTCGTTCCACATCATATCGATAAAATAATCGTGAAAATGATCTACGGAACATGACATAACTAAACTAAACTAGACTGCACGTTTCAGCTGGCCCTCACCGTGCTTAATCGGTTCACGCTAGCAGTTACCACAGATCGTTCCACGCTGTTGATGGTAGTCCCCTGGAAAAAGGTGTTCTCCAGCATTATTGCCTTAAAAGACGAATCCATTTCGATATTTAACTGTAGAGCTGGGCAGTAGGAGGCGGGATCATGACCCGATATCGCACAGTTTCCACATTAATCTTGACAGTGAAGAGAGTCGTTCATCATCCGTACATAATACTGGTCCAAAACATGACGCACGTCGCAGCCAAACGCGTGGGACAGCTTCCCTAAGACGTATTGCTACCTGCGTACCTCCACTCCCTTCTACGACTACCTTCAGAGGTGAGACAAATCAGGCACTCAGTGAACAGTACCCGATGCCCCTAATCAGGTTCCGTTCCAAGTGTCCACTTTCCCACATTCTTCGAGCATCATGGTGGATCCGAAAAATAGTTTGTAAATGACATCTTGAGGCCACATTGATCGTCTTGGGTCAACACATTTCCCATAATTGCCACCAAGAAGGCATCACCAAGCTCTGTTGCATTCTCCTCGGGAAACTACAAGTCTAGTCGGTGATCAGCTGGTATAGTTGGCTGAGGGCGACCACTGGGAGGCAGTGTTCTCCAGGTGATGACTGTTAAATGTTCGAATGATTTCGCTACAGTATAGGCCAATTATTGCTGTACAGTGACAATGCTCGCGTGGTCTAAGCTTGAAATGACTCTTCCAGATGTTTCGACAATCTGCGTAATATCTAGAATCCCGTTCACGAACGGAGTACAGCGTACTGCACTGAGAATGCAGATATAAAGTGTTATCGTCACGTGAGGAAATCACGTGGTAGTTATTAGGCAACGTACGCATTGGTTCCGTGAGGAGAAGAGATAAGCGAATACCGAGCAGGTAATTTTCACTAATTGAGTTGCAAATAAAACTTACAATAATACGCCAATTTGTCATAGCGACCTATCGAAAAACCAGGATGAGCCGAGAAAGAATGGTACTTCGTCCGATACTCGGCCAGTTAAGCAGTTTTTCTGGTGATGGGATACCACTTTCAAGCAACCAGCGAATTCAGGCATTCTGACCTGTACTGATGCAAGTAGTACGTCAGATGTTCGGAGGTGGTGACAGTTCGCAGAAGGTGCTTCGTCATGCTCTTAGTGCTTACAACCACTCCACCTAGAGAAGAGTTCTATCAAGAGTGCCTCATGACAACCACTTGGACTTCATGAAGCTGTTGCGCTAGGGCACCAGAAGGCACAGAAACGGTTGTTTCATTGCTGTCACTATAATGGTTGGCGCTGACGAGAGAGCTTCTAAAATAATATCTTGTTAAATGAGATATGCTACAGACATAAAACAAATTAATAGAAGTATTAAGACGGATCAACGTTACTGGTAGATTCAAAAGACTTAATCTTGTTCCTTGCTTTCATGAAATTTAACTCATTGCTGGTGTCATTAGTGTTGTGGATTGGCAAGACAGCCAACCCACTATGAAGAAGCCGAAAGGCACGTGATTAAGCTCACGCAGGCTGGCGTGAGGTCTGGAACAGGACACGGATTTTATACTTCAGAAAAAAGGAGGTAACTGGTAGAATACTTAACTTTAATCCATAATAGGTGAACATCGCTCTTGACGGTACATGTTTTACAGCATCAATAGTAACTGGTAATGGTGCCTTGCTAGGTCGTAGCAAATGACGTAGCTGAAGGCTATGCTAACTAACGTCTCGGCAAATGAGAGCCTAATTTGTCGGTGAACCATGGCTAGCAACGTCGGCTGTACAACTGGGGCGAGTGCTAGTACGTCTCTCTAGACCTGCCGTGTGGCGGCGCTCGGTCTGCAATCACTGATAGTGGCGACGCGCGGATCCGACGTATACTAGCGGACCGCGGCCGATTTAAAGGCTACCACCTAGCAAGTGTGGTGTCTGGCGGTGACACCACAATTAGATTCTTCTACACATCCATAGTTAAGTCGTTATGCCCTTAATAACAACTTTCCATAAGCATGAAAAGAAGTTCTCAATACAGAAAGCATATAGAACAGATAACATGATAAATCACAGAGGATAGCTCCTAAAATTTATCCAATGCATCAAAAATTCCACACGTTAATTTCATTTCGAGGGTTGAATTGAAGGAGTCCATTACACCGCCAAACATAATTTAAAATGGCTGATGCAGATGAATTAAAATTCTGGGTTGTTCCCTCTCAGAGGACTATTCATATTCTTCATAGACAGTTTTTTGTCACAGCTGTAAACTCTATAATCTAAGAATGTTGCCTATTCTGGGTAAAACAACTTATTACTGCGTTCACACATACGATCGTGCTCATTCACAGATACAAAATACATTCTATTTTTATTGTTCAGTAAAGTCTCTAAGTTGACACGTGACGTAAATTCTGGCCTGTTATCACGTCACAGGTTGAGTATGGACCTCGTATATTTCAAAATTACGTCCCATCTAGCTATGGATACAGAAATAGCAACAATCAGTTTCTCCTCAGTCATTAGAGAGTGTGTTGTAGTTAAGGTACAATAAGTGTATAAATTATATGGATTAACAGGGTGAAACATAGTAGATGTTGCACCTAGCACTGAACCGTAGGAAATGCAAGAACTGGTCCGTATACAACAGCACACTGTCTTTGATTATGAGAAACTGTCATCTCACGACTATCGGTTTTGTTCCATAATAAGCATCCTCAGATCTGGGTAAAACACACGAATGCTTGTATTATATTAATATGATTATCCCAAAGTGACATCTTCAGCTGATTATAAACACAATTAGCTTCGCACCGTAGAAGAAATACTATAATTACAGCACAAACTGGCCACAGTGCCGAGAGGGTTGTGGTGTGAACAGCACTACTGTTTTTGCTGTAAATTGTAGCGCCTTTCACCCAGTGTCTGTTCAGCGATGCCAAGCTAATTCTGTTTCTGTCTATTGGCGATGACACTTTCACTTATTAGTGTTAAGAGCAAGTTCGTTTTAATCAGATCTGAAGAGTGTCATAATGGACAGAAATCGATATTACGACAAAGATTTTTTTGGATGGTAGACGGGAATTAAAGGAATATCTTTCGTACTCCCTCGATTTCAATTTCTTGAACAGTTTTCACTTTGCTTCAGTGCTTCATTGCAACAAATTATTCAAAACGGAAGAATCAAGTCGGAGTAACAAGCTCGATCTTCAGACAGATATTAACAAATTACAAAGCGAAATTCAAGCAGACAAGAGTGAGTGTTGCCTTGAGAATGTTTTGGAAAATGACAGCTCATGCTCCGTTGGCCTAATAAAGACCTTTTCGTTATTACCATCGCTACCCGCGTGCGATGGATAACCTAAGGAGCACGTAAACGCATCCTTTCGGAAACTCGAAGGCGCTGCCTTGCTGGATAAACTGACTCATTACGGTAAGTTAAGAACTCCTAAATTAAGAATATTGGGAGCTGCACAAGATTCTACAGAGAGAAACTTTATAGTCTGCTTTTGCTGCTGGACGAATCTATTGAGTAATTTACCTACGGAATACTAAACATTAACGCTCAGATGTACGAGATGGTAAAAGACGGTTCAGCTTTTCGAATCTTATCAGAGAGCTTCGGACATCTTCATCCACTGCTTGTATGGAAAGGTAGTAAGCAAAGTAGTCGACTGACAGGATGTAAGACCTTTCAGGAAGCAGCAGAAGCAGTTCTTGGCTTCGTGGAAAAATCAGGAGGCCGAATGACTTTGGCAAAGAAGAGTGTCATGTATTCAACACAAGTGCAGATGTAACAAGCCTGGTGACGAATGTGACGACTGTAAAGATAAAGGAATCTGCCTGAGTTGCAAGACAGAAGGTCGCGTAACGACAGGTTACCACATTGGCGAAGTTAACGTCCTGCTCGTTGAGGAGACAAAAGCCGCTGACTTGTCATGCACGCAACGGGAAATGCTTACAGGATAAAGAGATGTCAATTATGAAACTTGTAAGTCATTTAAGGTCTCCGGAAACGTTCAAAATCACAAAATGTTCAATTTTTACTTTTTTGCATTTTAAAAATCTAGAGAGTTTCCTATTTCAATTGATATATAATTTACTCAGTTCGGAAGCCTACAACTATTTTAAAATATTTTTAAGATATGTTCTGCATGGATACGACCCACTGCGACACTGTTAAACTGTTGTCAAATATTGTACTCATGAATCCACAGGCTCATCATGTACATTTCAGTGATGTGAGAGAAAATAAGTGTTACAAAATACGTGTTACGAGCTGTGGCTAACATTGGATTGTTCGAAATAAATCGCTGGCTCGATTGTCTGTATTTCACATTTATTTACTCTTTTGTAATCCTGAAAATATTCTTAGTGAACGCTATTCATTGAAGACTGTTTTATTGAAGGATAATCAAGGGGAAACTTAAGTGACTAGAAACCCTCTGAAGGCTTTTAAGAAAAGAAGAAATGGTGGAAAGCCAAAGGTTGGTGTTATTACCGTAAACAATAAAGACGAGAATCAAGTATGTGAACCTAGCCTTGCTGGTACACACGCCCATTGCAATAAAATTGACAAAGTAAGTACTTCGCAAAGGAAGCTTGGTTCAGTTATTGAAAAGTATGACTGTTTTATAGGCGATACGTCAGTTTTCAATGGAATTTTTGCTAACGGTGTAAGATTTATTCAGTGTAGTGAAATCCGTCTGGAACTCAGTATAAAAAATCACGTAAGACTTGCCAGTAACTCCAAACGAAGAAAATGGTAGCAAAATCTATTAACACAACAGTAAATTTGTTTATGTCTTGCGTACAATTGGTAAAAATGCTACTGCAGGTGCAGTCTTTCGCGGCATGATGAATCTTCCAAATCCCTCAACAATTTTAAGAGCTATAATAGATTTATAGGGTCTAACAAGGGAACCTCCCCATCGCACCCCCCTCAGATTTCGTTATAAGTTGGCACAGTGGATAGGCCTTGAAAAACTGAACACAGATCAATCGAGAAAACAGGAAGAAACTGTGTGGAACTATGAAAAAAATAAGCAAAATATACAAACTGAGTAGTCCATGCGTAACAAAGGCAACATCAAGGATAGTGTGAGTTCAGGAGCGCCGTTGTCCCGTGGTTAGCGTGAGCAGCTGCGGAACGAGAGGTACTTGGTTCAAGTCTTCCCTCGAGTGAAAAGTTTAAATTTTTATTTTCAGACAATTGTTATCTGACAAACTCTTACCTTTTCATCACTTTTTTGGGAGTGATTATCACATCCACAAGAAAAGCTAAATCGGGCAAAGTAGAAGAATCTTTTTACCCATTCGCCAAGTGTACAAGTTAATTGAGCCGACAATAACAAAGGACTAGAAGTGACTGGTGTTGCTAGTATATTCCAATGTCCTGTTGCGTGTGATAAGTTCGATATGTAAATTACCTTGGTGATGGTGATTCTAAAAGTTTCAAACATATTCAAGAAGTGAAGTATATGGATATGATGTGGTAGTGCAGAAATTTGAGTGTATTGGCCACGTACAGAAACGAATGGGATGAAGACATCGGCGACTGAAATCCTTGTATAAAAAGCAAAAATTCAGCGATGGTAAAGGGTTGTATGGGAAGAGAAGGTTAACTGATAGTGTAATTGACGAAACACAGAACTACTACGGAATGGCTCTTAGGCAAAACACACGCAGTAGCGATGAAATGAAGAGGGTTGTTCGGGCTCTTCCTTCTCATACTTTTTTCAACCGACGAAACTCCCCATAATTATTTGTGTTGCAAAGGAGAAAAGGGTTGGTGTAAGTACAACAAGCGATTGCTGTTGCGACTGCTAACTAGTGAAGTGTATACTCGTAAACATACTGTGCCTGATGCGGTAATCGAGGTGATACAACCGTTTTTCAGAGACGTAGCAGCACCTTAACTGTTGAGAAAGTGTGTTCATGGAAAACTCGAAACTCCAATGAACGTGTAAATTGTGTTATATGGTCAAGAATCCCCAAGACTGTGTCTGTTGGAATAGAAACACTTCACTTCGGTGTGTGTGGTATGATTCTGCTGCTACTTTCAATGAAGACTACGTTGTAAGGTGCGAAGTATTTCGAAATATGGAAATGAAGATAAATTTCAACGTGGTACGAACGATGTCCGCTTTGGACAACGAACGTCTTCTGGCTGCTGAGAGGGCTGTAAATAGCCTTGAAATACAAGGCAGAGTAAACAGAAGGAGGACAAAGGGGCAACTGGCGGACGAGTTAGTAGAAGATGAAGATGCACTAAAAAGGTAATCCAAACTTGGTCGCTCGATTCCGGAAAGTTTTATTTTTTCATACTAATTACATGTTTCCTCAGGATCTACCAAACAAATTTGTTTTAAATTTTCAGGAAATATTACACAGTCCCTTTTGCGTAATTTAACACAGTCTTTTGCCAAAAACGCGTGGTGTTGAATTTATAAACAAAATATGGCACGAAAGTATTGAATTTTAATTACAACAGTAAAAAATTAATCTCTTACTACTGAAATAAATTTTTTGTTAAATCCCTGTGTTAAGTTGTAGCCCATACTCCAATAAATAACCTGTAAAAATTTAAATTTCCTACCTCCAACACTTTATGAAAAACACGTAATTTATAAACGCTATTTTAAGGCTCGGAAGACAGGGCCTCCCGGAGTGCCTTAAGAAGCTGTCAATGATGGGGCGATATACATCCAGGAAACTGGTGTTTCTTGGAGTACACTGCCCTTTGAGTGCCTATCTCCCGCATTTGTCGAATTAAGCATAAAATCTTATTTCTTGATATACATGGCCATTAAGAATCCCTTGTTCATTGTGCAAAGAATTACGACAAAGCTTTCCTTACTATGCACCGTATGACTACGTTGTGTGATGTGCACTGTGAAGGTAGATTTGCTTCCTACTATATGGTTTTACGTTTTAATTCTGTGTGTTCCTTGTATCGTCTTTAAAATTACTTCCCATTCGTCCAGTACAGGCAGAGCAGCAGACTTTGTATACGCCACACTTTTGGTACAGGTCTTGCGTTGTTTTTATGTAGTCCGTTGAAAGATGTAGCAGTATAAGTTCGATTTCACCTGTCACTCATTTGGTTCAGCATCGTACACAAACCGTAAAAACAGCACCCATCACTCAGTACCTCTATCCACCAATGTACCATACAGTCAGAGAGAGTTGTGTAACAGAAATAGTTACAGAACAATTGTAACACGAAATTATAAAGCCAAGATATCTTGAAAATCTACAGTGCTTCTCGCCAGAAGTTATAGACAAGAAGAAAATGGTTTCAGGTGACATGCACTTCTTGTGTCAATTACCGAGATCTGAATGCAATCGCTACACGTGACTTTACCTCTTGCAAACTTTGTCGGAGCTCTGGATCCAGTTTTAAGATTCAGTTTTACGAAGGCTCGCCCGACGAAAGCTTTTACGTTACATCGAAGATGTAATCATTGTTCGTGAACACACGAAATAAGCATAGAGAGAAACTTCCTTTTTCAAGGCTATAATAACCGCGAAACTTTATTTATCAAAGATAAATTACATTTTTCACAAAGTGAAGTGAACTACCTACCTCGGACATATTACAGCCAGTGAAGCTGTTCGCCTTGATCTAAAAATTAATTCAAGCTGGCAAAAATTTCCTTCAATAACATAATGTAAAGGAGCAAATATCATTTAATTTCATTAACCATAATCGATATTTTATGGAAAACCTGCAGCTATATCACTCATGATTTAAATAATGAAACACCGTACTATTTGCATGTTTTTTCAGGCTTAGCAAGGGACGTTTCGAGAAAGTATTCCCACTGTCAAGTGCAAATATTTACATAATTATTTTTTGTAATGTTTGAATGTGCGTTGTTCTACCTCTCCTGCTTTCTAATCGTCTTTTTGAGGTTACACCTCAATCATAAAAATGGAAAAATTAAATCCTAAGATTTTTCTACGTGATAATGTTAGAAAATAGTATTTTAGTTATTCTATTTGTAGGTGCTGCGTCTCTTTCCTTACGCAGAAATCCACACACACGCGAACCACTACTTAAACAGTTTGTTTCTGAAATAAAAGTACCATATAAAGACAGTATGGCTTCACAAGAAGCTTGGACAGAGTCAGGAGTGTTACATTTTTTACGGATGGCATTATACACACAAAATTATTACCTATAAATTTTATATTACCGTAACCGACTATTACTGACTACCAAATTATTGTTCGGGTGTATCAAGAAATGAAGATATTTATGAGATCCGCTATGGTTGTCATATGTAGGAGAAACATTTGATATATTAAGTGACTCACTATATAGTTCATCACTGCGATTTTTTTTTTTGTGGGGTACTAACATTTCCACATCCTTCATTAAAGCAACTGTATATGATTTGCGGAAGTGATGGAGTGTTTTAAGGTCTTACGTGTTTTAAATTGATATCTAGTATTTTTTACATGTTTTGCTTCTTCT
This sequence comes from Schistocerca cancellata, assembly GCF_023864275.1. Taxonomy (NCBI): domain Eukaryota; kingdom Metazoa; phylum Arthropoda; class Insecta; order Orthoptera; family Acrididae; genus Schistocerca; species Schistocerca cancellata. The sequence goes on from NC_064627.1 coordinate 70,090,383, forward strand.
GGTTTTGTGAATTCTTTATGTGTGTAACAGCTGACGTGTTCAGTATATCTAATATGAAAATTCCTGTCAGTTGTCCTATATAGCAGCTTACTTAAGTTTTACATGTGATTTTGTATATTCCTGAGAATGACAATTTGCCTTTTTTATCGTTTAAGGTGTCCAATAATTTCTGTTGTAGGTTGCTGTTTATGGAGAAAGCTACTTTCATTTTATGTGGCCTAAGTAGATTTGCTATTTTTTGGGAAATATTATTTACGTACATAAGTGTGCTTGCCATCCATTTGATTGCATTATTAATTCCCTTTAAAGAGGTAGAAATTTCTTTCTTTTTTGCTGTTTGCTTTTGTATTTCGTCTATCACTGCGCTGGGGAAGTCACTAGCTGCTGTAGTTTGGTTAGTAACTTCTGAATCCTACTTCTTGTCTTCTTTGTTCGGTGGAATTTTGTTTGCTCTGTATACCATCGTTTTGAATGAGACTTTCTTGTTTATATCTGGATGTCAGGATGTGGCAAGAATTGTGATGCCGCAAGTTGTCCTTTTCCTGTAAATCTTGAAATTATACCTTTTGTTAGAATTTTCTACGCAAAAATCTAGGTAACTAATGGTATCATTTTTCCGGTACTGAATTCTAAATTTATTTTCCTGCGAAGATTATTGAACAAATTTATGACGTTAGTGGTGTCTTGGGTATCACCTTTGACTTAAATTATCATCTAGACATCTTTGTAGTACACTATACTTTTTAATCAGGATTCTTGACCGTTCAGTTTTTTCTGTTCTAGATGGTTTATGAAAATGTCTACTATTGTTCTACATATGGATGAGCCCATGCCTAGCCTGTTAGGCTGTCGAGTCTTTTCAAAATATTCATTTCTTTCATAATGACAATTGTGTGGCCCTTATCTGCTTTTGTGGTTATTGCCTGACTGTCTCTTAGGTTTTGTTTATACTACTTATTGTTTTTGAATTATTTTGTATGTGTCTATCGTTATCTTCGTATCTCACTAGTTCCTGTACTAGCAGTTTGTTTAGTTTCTGACCTGTGACAGATTTTTCATTATTGCTAAGTTTTGCACTATCTGCTGTATTCCTTGTTGCCATTATGAACTGTTTTATTGTGTTGTCTTATAGATTTTCCTTTGCATTATACTTCAGACGTATGTTTAACAGGTTTAATTCTCTCTCATTCAATGTCACGTACTTGTTGTTCACTACCCTGCTGAAGAAATGTGTGTATTTTATCATTATTTCCTTGTTTGTTGTTCTGATATTATTTGGATTTCAGATTATTTTCTTACTGTGAGTGTTGCAGATTCTAACATTCTCCTTAAAAACTGTGTCATGAATTTTCTCCTGTACAAGGTTTCGCATGTTAGAGCCGACGCTGTTGGCTATTTGTAAATGTATGTCCACAATTTGGCCGTTTAGAATGTCTTTCTCCTTGTATGACATCTTTATTTCTGTATTTAAAAACATATCATCTGTTTTTCACTGCATGATCCTTGTTCAGTGATCCTGTATCCTAGTGTAACAGTGTAGTGTGAAATCGGACCTTTCTTCCCTAACGTCTTTGTTGAATTGTAGGTGCATACGTTTGGATTAGTTTCATTTTCGTGTTTTGATCTTTCATGTTCCTTTTATATACTGTCTAGGCATTAAAAATTTAATTTAATTCATTATAATCGATGTTTTTTGAAAGTCTGAAACTGTGTCATTTATGATTTAAATAATGACATATTGTACCAGGTACCTACATTTTGATGTTTAGTATGTTGCACTGCAGACTATATATATATATATAGTTCGTGCGTGTGTGTGTAAATAGGAATCAATGATCTGTGTTTAGTGTAACTGTAACTTGTTGTGTGAAATTGTCTTTCAACAGATAACGGTTAATAATTTTTTTCAGAGAACTTCTTACAGTCTTTTAAACTGTAAGAATATTAACACAGATTTATTACACCCAACACTTCGGTGTGCTATATAATTGATTATAATTGTTTTCTTTTATTGAAGTTACGCTATCGTGCACATTCGTTATTGCACACCAAAGCAAAAACGATGTACGAACATGATCTCTTTTGGTCTCAGGGGTTGAAATTTTAGGGTTCATATGTATGTATATTTGTTAGTAGCACACTGGTTTGTTAATTTTAATTGCATGGAATTTTAGTTATAGCTTTCTCTGTAATCGCGCTTATATGAAAAATAACGTCCTTGACATTTGTGCTTCCGTACGCCAAAATTCGTATCAGAAAATGAAAAAAAACGAGTGAGACACTTCAATACTTTCATAAATGCATAGACCGAATAAGTTATCTCAATATAATGTAGCCTAGAAAAGCCGTAATTACCGAAAATAGTTGTACCGACCGTAATGGTGGACAATAATATTGTAAGATGGTAACTAATAAGACTTCTAATAAATGCAGGAAAGGGCAGAACTCTTCTATAAGTAAAAGATGGTTTCAATAGTAACAAATAACATTTTGTATTCTGAAAACAATTTACATAAATTAACGATTGCTACACTTGTTACACACCTTTTAATATGGAACGTAGGAAGACTTACACTTGCTAGGTCAATGGTACTACTCGAAAAGGTATAATGTATTTTATTTTATCAGACAAAAGGAAATTAACAGAGTATATATTGTCTTCTTTACTCATTGCGTACACAGATAATAAACCGTGCTGATTGCCTTTGTCCTTTTCATTCGATGTACTTCACTTGAAAAAAGTCAATCTTTTTCATATATTACAGAAAAAAATTAAGTCATTTTTTCAAGTAGACGGACAGCGTTTCGAGGATTTATTATCCTTGTCAAGTGGAAATATTTGCATAATCATTTTATGTGATGTTTTCATTTGTGTTGCTTTGCCTTTCTTGTACTGTACTTAGTCTTTTTTTATTCATAAAAGCTGCAACAGTGATATAGAAATCTTAATACACATGCAAACATCACACAAAGTAGTTATGTAAATATTTGCACTTGACAATGATGATAATTGCTCGAAAAATCTCTTTCTAAGAATAAAAAAAAAACATAACTGTAGCAGTGTTCTACCATCTAAAATGATTTCGGGGATTACCGTATTTCTGAATACATCGTATACGAAGAGTGTGGGGTATAAACACGACAGGATATTGATTCTGTTACCACTTTAAACAGAATCACAGGTAACCCAAAAGCTGTACACACAATCCATATATATTTTATTAAGTGACATGATGATGGAAGTTTAAACCTTTGAACTACCAAAGGGGAAAAAGAAATTAAACTGTCACAGGTAACAGTAATCTCGTATTTTCCGTAGACGTTTATAACACTCCCGTTAAGGATATAAAGTTTTAGCGCAAGTTTTCTAAAGTAGCCGTTGTTTTCATTTCTCTTTTTTTTCTTTTCTTCTTTCAAATCTTGTGAATGACGGTGTTAACACGTCCCTTGCTAGCTGGAAACTCATTCGACGATGGTCTCGAAAACAGTGGGTGATACATCAGTAATCCATAAAAATGCCAGTTTTTGCGGCTACCAGCTACGTGCTGGCAGTTGTGATGTTGCATGAGAAACGGCGCGTCCCTTTCCGAAAATTTTTATTAAAAAATATTGCACCGAATCACGTCATCTTCAACGCAAGCAAGCGAGTCATTTAAAAGTCGTGCACGGATCGAATTACTAGTAACAGTGCAGGGATGGGCAGCAGCAATTGAAGTAACGGACGGCCCTCGAGGAAATGCCTGTTGAGAAAAGCAGGCGCTGATTGTAGCGTTACTGTCAGTGCAGCTAACGACATGAATACAGGGCAGCTCCGAGCACTGTGGGACTTAACATCTGAGGTCATCAGTCCCCTAGAACTTAGAACTACTTAAACCTAACTAAGCTAAGGACATCACACACATCCATGCCCGAGGCAGGATTCGAACCTGCGACCGTAGCGGTCACGCGGCAAACCTAAATATTGCGGAGATGGAATGTGGAATGTGCTTCTGATGTGTGGGTTTCACAGAATGGGTTGGCGGTCATCGGCTCGTATTTTTATCGAATAAAAAGATTGTAATAACACTTAGGAAGTGTATTTCTTGTGCAAACATACACTTTTTCAAACTGAACAGTGTCTACTGACACTAACAAACTAAATAAACTAGAACGTCATGTGTGTTTGATGCAGGATTCTAGTGCGAGTTGTTTGCTAGATATCGTATTGAGCGAAGTTCAACTTGCGTAGTTGCTAGGTATGATGTTGTCACGTTTACTCATAGTGTGCTTGTGTGTTCCTTGAGTGCATTGCGAGTTGCTAGTCAGTTATCGTGTAGTAGTCGAAGCAGTAGATCTTAAGTGGACGATGTTACCAATGCAGAAAAACCCGACATGCTCATAGTCAGTGGAGAGTGTAGGATGAAGTTCTTGTATGGTGTATGCGCCAAAAGATATCGCAATTGATATCAACTCATCTCGGCAATTATTTGTCAACCGCTTCAACCATTTACATGAATTTGGTGGTGTAATACGTAGACAACCTAAAAGAAGAAGACAAGTGGCGACAGAAGAGGGGGACATTAATGTTGTTGCTGCTGTTGCGGTTGACCCGCACGTTAGTCACGAGGAAGAGTCAGGAGAGTGTCTTACGCAGATTCCATCGACATAGATTCCATCCCTGTCACGTCTCTCTCCATCAAGAGCTGAATGGAAACTGTTACACTATTGGTTTGTTGACACTTCCCGTTGGCTTCGTAGGGTGGAACTTCAGTGCCCATGAAGTGTAAACGTCTGGTGTTGGATAATGAACCATCAGCTCAAATGCTCATTAGAAGGAGCACTGAAAGCGCGTAAGTATTGATCAGACCCACAATCTATTGGTTATGACCTGTAGATTAAAACTGAAGAAACTGCAAAAAGGTGAGAATTTAAGGAGATGGGACCTGGATAAACTGAAAGAACCAGAGGTTGTAGAGAGTTTCAGGGAGCGAATAAGGGAACAATTGACAGGAATGGGGGAAAGAAATACAGTAGAAGAAGAATGGGTAGCTTTGAGGGATGAAGTAGTGAAGGCAGCAGAGGATCAAGTAGGTAAAAAGACGAGGGCTAGTAGAAATCCTTGGGTAACAGATGAAATATTGAATTTAATTGATGAAAGGAGAAAATATAAAAATGCAGTAAATGAAGCAGGCAAAAAGGAATACAAACGTCTCAAAAATGAGATCGACAGGAAGTGCAGAATGGCTAAGCAGGGATGGCTAGATGGTTCAAATGTAAGGATGTAGAGGCTTATCTCACTAGGGGTAAGATAGGTACTGCCTACAGGAAAATTAAAGAGACCTTTGGAGATAAGAGAACCACTTGTATGAACATTAAGAGCTCAGATGGAAACCCAGTTCTAAGCAAAGAAGGGAAAGCAGAAAGGTGGAAGGAGTATATAGAGGGTCTATACAAGGGCGATGTACTGGGGGACAATATTATGGAAATGGAAGAGGATGTAGATGAAGATGAAATGGGAGATACGATACTGCGTGAAGAGTTTGACAGAGCACTGAAAGACCTGAGTCAAAACAAGGCCCCCGGAGTAGACAACATTCCAGTAGAACTACTGACGGCCTTGGGAGAGCCAGTCCTGACAAAACTCTACCATCTGGTGAGCAAGATGTATGAAACAGGCGAAATACCCTCAGACTTCAAGAAGAATATAATCATTCCAATCCCAAAGAAAGCAGGTGTTGACAAATGTGAAAATTAGCGATCAATCAGTTTAATAAGCCACAGCTGCAAAATACTAACACTAATTCTTTACAGACGAATGGAAAAACTAGTAGAAGCCGACCTCGGGGAAGATCAGTTTGGATTCCGTAGAAATACTGGAACACATGAGGCAATACTGACCTTACGACTTATCTTAGAAGAAAGATTAAGGAAAGGCAAACCTACGTTTCTAGCATTTGTAGACTTAGAGAAAGCTTTTGACAATGTTGACTGGAATACTCTCTTTCAAATTCTAAAGGTGGCAGGGGTAAAATACAGGGAGCGAAAGGCTATTTACAATTTGTACAGAAACCAGATGGCAGTTATAAGAGTCGAGGGGCATGAGAGGGAAGCAGCGGTTGGGAAGGGAGTGAGACAGGGTTGCAACCTCTCCCCAATGTTATTCAATCTGTATATTGAGCAAGCAGTAAAGGAAAGAAAAGAAAAATTTGGAGTAGGTATTAAAATGCATGGAGAAGAAATAAAAACTTTAAGGTTCGCCGATGACATTGTAATTCTGTCAGAGACAGCAAAGGACTTGGAAGAGCAGTTGAACGGAATGGATGGTGTCTTGAAGGGAGCATATAAGATGAACATCAACAAAAGCAAAACGAGGATAATGGAATGTAGTCGAATTAAGTCGGGTGATGCTGAGGGTATTAGATTACGAAATGAGACACTTAAAGTAGTAAAGGAGTTTTGCTATTTGGGGAGCAAAATAACTGATGATGGTCGAAGTAGAGAGGATATAAAATGTAGACTGGCAATGGCAAGGAAAGCGTTTCTGAAGAAGAGAAATTTGTTAACATCGAGTATAGATTTAAGTGTCAGGAAGTCATTTCTGAAAGTATTTGTATGGAGTGTAGCCATGTATGGAAGTGAAACATGGACGGTAAATAGTTTGGACAAGAAGAGAATAGAAGCTTTCGAAATGTGGTGCTACAGAAGAATGCTGAAGATTAGATGGGTAGATCACATAACTAATGAGGAAGTATTGAATAGGATTGGGGAGAAGAGAAGTTTGTGGCACAACTTGACCAGAAGAAGGGATCGGTTGGTAGGACATGTTCTGAGGCATCAAGGGATCACCAATTTAGTATTGGAAGGCAGCGTGGTGGGTAAAAATCGTAGGGGGAGACCAAGAGATGAATACACTAAGCAGATTCAGAAGGATGTAGGTTGCAGTAGGTACTGGGAGATGAAGAATCTTGCACAGGATAGAGTAGCATGGAGAGCTGCATCAAACCAGTCTCAGGACTGAAGACAACAACAACAACATTGATCAGACCACCTTCTACAGACGCTATAAGACTTTCCTCCGCAGACAAGGAGCAACCTACGGTACATCGTGATGGTTGTCCTGCCCACAGTGCAGGAAATGCTACAGCATCTCATCACGAATTGAAACTTCCTGACAGATTAAAACTGTGTGCCGGACTGAGACTCGAACTCGGGATAGGCAAAGGTCCCGAGTTCGAGTCTCGGTCCGGACACAGTTTTAATCTGTCACGAAGTTTCACATCAGCGCACACTTCACTGCAGAGTGAAAAACTCATTCTGGAATCATCACGAATTGTTTCCAGATCGGTGGACTGGACGCAGAGGGCATGTACGATGGTAGACCAGTTCCCCGAATTGACTCCTATAGACCTTTTTTTCTGTGGGGAGAGCTGAAAGTCGCTGTCTACAACGACATACCACCTGCACCCGGTGATATGCAACGACTTATTACTGCAGCCCGCTCGGACATCTCCGCAGAAATGCTACCACGTGTGCAGCAGTCTTTCCACACCAGACTGGAAGCATGTGTTGCCGCTGCCGGTGGTCATTTTGGAGGCAACCTGTGATGGTCAACTAGTGTATGAACTTGTGTTGTTCTTTAGTGTGTGTTATCACAGGTATTCGACAAGTGTAGCTGCAGGAACTTTTCAAAATACGATATTTCGTAAACGACTCGCACTAGAGCCCTGCAACAAACACCACCGACATTCTAATTTACCGTACTTTTAATTTGTAAATGTCAATAGACATTGTTCCATCTAAAAAGGATATATTTGCACAAAAAACACTCTCTAAGTATTAATACAATCTGTTTATTGGCTAACAGTACAAGTCCTGGCTACCAACCCATTCTGTTAAAATTGCACACTAAAAGCACTGGCACAATTCTGTCCACCTTTAACCCATACGGGCACAGACTCTGATTCATTTACTTTTAACAGCCGTGAAGTTATTGCTTATCGTACATTTCAGATATGTGAAACGTATAACAGAGATCTTGGTTCATCTTACTATATGTCTACAATGCCGTTGGTTCTTAGGACAAGGGATCGTCGTAAAGTAAATGAATCAGAGTCTGTATCCGTATGGGTTAAAGGTACACTGAACTGTGCCAAGATTAACGTTGTTGGTGATGTGACGCATTACTATAGAAACTGAAATAAAGTACCTGTCCTTTCCTTGAGAAAATAAAAAAATGAGAAAACTGCAAGCTGAAATAAAGTACCTGTCCATTTCTTGAGAAATTAAGAAAAATAATAATAAATATTACACGACAGCAAAAACGAAACCTATGACCAATCCCAAGTCATGCAGATACTGATTCACCAACAGACACTGACATCTCAGAGAGGGGAACCATGACAATGGGGGGGAGCGCTGCGCTGCCATCTTTGATTATATATATATAAACATTCATTTGCTCCCAGTTGCTACGATATATATCTTCGATATGCTAGTCTACTATGTGCGGAGTTCTAGGTACTTTGCATTGCCCACTGGGCGTTCTAGCGCGACACTCACACTCAGTGAAACATAGACCCAGGCAAACAAAATTTAGTATTAAAATGTGGGGACTGTATTGTGAAATCGACGACGCACGAAAGTTTACGATGATGAACAGCACCAATTTTAAGGCAATGGAGGGGCGGCTTCCAGAGCTCTTGAAAATAGGATTCAATGCCATCGTATTGGAGTCCCCAAAGCCAGCGAAACTATAAGGGGCGATGAAATGTTTCCGATCGAAGGCCGTACAGTCCCGAATCAGTATGGCGATCGGGCAAAATCACCGTGAGCATTGAGACAATCATACCACCGACGCACCAGTTCGGTAATGGATCGTGTCCTGCTGTGTGAAAAAGTCCGTAACTGTTTGCTGAACATCTTCGTCTGACGGGAATCGTCGAGTCTTTAATGGCTTTTTGAAAGGACTGAAGGCCTGATAATCGCATGGGGAGACATCAGGACCATGGAGCGCGTATTCGAGTGTCTGCCACTTGGGTTGTCGCGACTTCTGCGGTAGGTACGTTGTCGTGAAGCGGCAGCAGTCGTAGGGGCACCATGCCATGAAGGTGGTTTTCGACACGCAACTTGCCTCATATACACTCCTGGAAATTGAAATAAGAACACCGTGAATTCATTGTCCCAGGAAGGGGAAACTTTATTGACACATTCCTGGAGTCAGATACATCACATGATCACACTGACAGAACCACAGGCACATAGACACAGGCAACAGAGCATGCACAATGTCGGCACTAGTACAGTGTATATCCACCTTTCGCAGCAATGCAGGCTGCTATTCTCCCATGGAGACGATTGTAGAGATGCTGGATGTAGTCCTGTGGAACGGCTTGCCATGCCATTTCCACCTGGCGCCTCAGTTGGACCAGCGTTCGTGCTGGACGTGCAGACCGCGTGAGACGACGCTTCATCCAGTCCCAAACATGCTCAATGGGGGACAGATCCGGAGATCTTGCTGGCCATGGTAGTTGACTTACACCTTCTAGAGCACGTTGGGTGGCACGGGATAATGCGGACGTGCATTGTCCTGTTGGAACAGCAAGTTCCCTTGCCGGTCTAGGAATGGTAGAACGATGGGTTCGATGACGGTTTGGATGTACCGTGCACTATTCAGTGTCCCCTCGACGATCACCAGTGGTGTACGGCCAGTGTAGGAGATCGCTCCCCACTCCATGATGCCGGGTGTTGGCCCTGTGTGCCTCGGTCGTATGCAGTCCTGATTGTGGCGCTCACCTGCACGGCGCCAAACACGCATACGACCATCATTGGCACCAAGGCAGAAGCGACTCTCATCGCTGAAGACGACACGTCTCCATTCGTCCCTCCATTCACGCCTGTCGCGACACCACTGGAGGCGGGCTGCACGATGTTGGGGCGTGAGCGGAAGACGGCCTAACGGTGTGCGGGACCGTAGCCCAGCTTCATGGAGACGGTTGCGAATGGTCCTCGCCGATACCCCAGGAGCAACAGTGTCCCTAATTTGCTGGGAAGTGGCGGTGCGGTCCCCTACGGCGCTGCGTAGGATCCTACGGTCTTGGCGTGCATCCGTGCGTCGCTGCGGTCCGGTCCCAGGTCGACGGGCACGTGCACCTTCCGCCGACCACTGGCGACAACATCGATGTACTGTGGAGACCTCACGCCCCACGTGTTGAGCAATTCGGCGGTACGTCCACCCGGCCTCCCGCATGCCCACTATACGCCCTCGCTCAAAGTCCGTCAACTGCACATACGGCTCACGTCTATGCTGTCGCGGCATCCTACCAGTGTTAAAGACTGCGATGGAGCTCCGTATGCCACGGCAAACTGGCTGACACTGACGGCGGCGGTGCACAAATGCTGCGCAGCTAGCGCCATTCGACGGCCAACACCGCGGTTCCTGGTGTGTCCGCTGTGCCGTGCGTGTGATCATTGCTTGTACAGCCCTCTCGCAGTGTCCGGAGCAAGTATGGTGGGTCTGACACACCGGTGTCAATGTGTTCTTTTTTCCATTTCCAGGAGTGTATATTCTTCGTTCACCGAAGACTGGATGTCTGCCAGTGTTCGTCCTTCGGCTGCCAAGGAAAGAACAGCAGCACGTCGGTCGGTCTGGAGGCATTTGGTAATGACGTAGCCATATTTAACGTATCCGCATTTACCGCAGGCACGTCGGAAAGATACTACTACCACACTAATCCTTTGCTTGCATGTTGGTGCTTATACAGGGTGGTCAGAAACAATCCGTAAAGCTTATAAGGGAGTTGTAGGAGAGGCTGCATTGAGAAATAGTTGTTAAGACGAAATTCAATATACTGTGCCGTTTCCATGATAATTAGCATTGAAGTTAGCCAGTGCGGCCGTTGCGCGCTCAGATTCAGGTGGCCTGCGACGCACAGTTCCTGTCAGTTGTTCTTACAGCATAGATGACAGTGCAGGAGTGTGTTCAGACTGTGCCTAGTGAGCAATCTTCGCTACTGTCGCATGTCAGACTTTTGTGTCACTCTCTTGTTCGGTGTTAGGAAACAAAACGTAGAACATGTTTTACGACACCGTCACCGCCGCGCCGCCTAAGTTTGCGCGCAACGACCTGATTGAATAACTTCGATGCTAATTAACCAGAAAACGGTGCAACGTATAGATTTTTTTCTTTGACAGTTATTTCTCAGCACAACCTATCCTGCAAAACCCTTACAAGCTTTTAAGCTGGCCACGCAATACAGGGTGGTCCATTGACAGTGACCGGGCCAAATATCTCAAGAAATAAGCGTTAAACGAAAAAACTACAAAGAAAGAAACTCGCCCAGCTTGAATGGGGAAACCTGATGGCGCTGCCATAGATCAAACGAATATCAACTGCGTTTTTTTAAAAATAGGAACCACCATTTTTATTACATATTCGTGTAGTACGTAAAGAAATATGAATGATTTAGTTGGACCACTTTTTTCGCTTTCTGATAGATGGCGCTGTAATAGTCACAAACGTATAAGTACGTGGTATCACGTAACATTAGGCCGGTGCGGGCGGTATTTCCTTCGTGATACATTTTCCGTGTTAAAATGGACCGTTTACCAATTGCGGAAAAGGTCGATTTCGAGTTGATGTACGGCTATTGTGATCCAAATCCCCAACGGGCGTGTGCTATGTATGCTGCTCGGTATCCTGGACGACATCATCCAAGAGTACGGAACGTTCGCCGGATAATTACGTTATTTAAGGATAAAGGAAGTGTTCAGCCACATCAGAAACGTCAAGCACGACCTGCAACAAATGATGATGCCCAAGTAGGTGTTTTAGCTGCTGTCGCGGCTAATCCGCCATCAGTAGCAGACCAATTGCGCGAGAATCGGGAATCTCAAAAACGTCGGTGTTGAGAATGCTACATCAAAAACGATTGCACCCGTATCATATTTCTATGCACCAGGAATTGCATGGCGACGACTTTGAACGCCGTGTACAGTTCTGCCACTGGGCACAAGAGAAATTACGGGACGATGACGGATTTTTTGCATTCGTTCCATTTAGTGACGAAGAGTCATTCACCAACAGCGGTAACGTAAACCGGCACAACATTAATTGTTGGGAAACGGAAAATCCACGATGGCTGCAAGAACTGGAACATCAGCGACCTTGGCGGGTTTATGTATGGTGCAGCATTATGGGAGGAAGGATAATTGGCCCCCATTTTATCGATGGCAATCTAAATGGTGCAATGTATGCTGATTTCCTACGTAATGTTCTACCAATGTTACTACAAGATGTTTCACTGCATGACAGAATGGTGATGTACTTCCAACATGATGGATGTCCGGCACATAGCTCGCGTGCGGTTGAAGCGATACTCAATAACTTATTTCATGATAGGTGGCTTGGTCGTCGAAGCAGATGGCCCGCACGTTCACCGGATTTGGCGTCCCCGGATATCTTTCTGTGGGGAAAGTTGAAGGATATTTGCTATGGTGATCCACCGACAACGCCTGACAACATGCGTCACCGCATTGTCAATGCATGTGAGAACATCACGGAAGGGGAACTACTTGCTGTTGAGAGGAATGTCGTTACACGTATTGCCAAATGCATTGAGGTTGACGGACATCATTTTGAGCATTTATTGCATTAATGTGGTTTTTGCAGGTAACAACGCTGTAACAGCATGCGTTCTCAGAAATGATAAGTTCACAAGGGTACGTGTATCACATTGGGACAACCTAAATAAAATGTTCAAACGTACGTACGTTCTGTATATTAATTTAAAAAACCTACCTCTTACCAACTGTTCGTCTAAAATTGTGAGCCATATGTTTGTGACTGATACAGCACCATCTATCACAAAGCGAAAAAAGTGGTCCAGCTAATACATTCATATTTCCATACGCACTACACGAATATGTAATAAAAAATGGGGGTTCCTATTTTAAAAAAACGCAGTTGATATCCGTTTGACCTATGGCTGCGCCATCTAGTGGGCCAACCATAGCGCCTTCTGGTTTCCCCGTTCAAGTTAGACAAGTTTCGTTTTTTGTAGTTTTTTCGTTTGGCACTGACTTAGTTAGATATTTGGCACGATCACGATCAATGGACCACCCTGTATACCCGCATCGGAGTCGCGGTACGTTGCATATACGCTCCTCCAACGTCCTGAAACGGAAACTTTTTAACTACCAAAACAGTGGTTCCAATGGCTCTGAGCATTATGGGTCTTAACCCTATAACTTAGAACTACTTAAACCTAACTAACCTATGGACATCACACACATCCATGCCCGAGGCAGGATTCGAACCTGCGACCGTAGCGGTCACGCGGTTCCAGACCGAAGCGCCTAGAACCGCACGGCCACACCGGCCGGTTTTTAACTACCCCTGATATTACTTACAACGATTCATCTTCAGAAAGTTCGGTCTGTGATATATGCACAAGAAAAGTGGGAGAGAAAAATATTTATGGTATTTTGTTGCTGTGATAATGTCGATTCCATTTATTTTGGATTGCCTATCAATATTAAGGTTCTTCAGCACTAGAAATAAGTCTGAATAAAAAAAATTATATATCAAAAAGTGTCCACTACTAAGCACCTGAAAACCACCACTTATGGCACCAAAGTCATTCTAGTACATAGTTTTAAAGTTGCGACAGATCGAGGAATTGCGAGATAGACACTGCACAATAGATGACAAGAAACAGTGTAACGTTGCGCCTTTATTGGAAAGTGTCGACAGACACACAAAGTAATACGGACTGCCCTATTGCCTCATATGTCTGTCGGCGGAGAATAAATAAATCAGTGTTGCTGTGAGACAACCTATTACGAAAAGATATTATTATTATTATTATTTCTTTCCTTTCTCAGACGTTATGTCTGGTTAAAAATGGAAAGTGACGCGGACCTTGACCAAGCGTGACTTCCTTTTAACTGTACAGTATAAGTTACATTGCATTTAGGAGCTTTCGGGTAATTGAACATGTATAAATAATTACAGATTTCTGAAGTTGTATATCTATGTTTGGATGTAGCTGTATTGCGTTGATGTACTGGTGGATATTGTGTGGTATGACTCCTGTAGTTGATAGTATAATTGGTATAATGTCAAATTTATCTTGATGCCACATGTCCTTGACTTCCTCAGCCAGTTGGATGTATTTCTCAATTTTTTCTCCTGTTTTCTTCTGTATATTTGTTGTATTGGGTATGGATATATCGATTAGTTGTGTTAATTTCTTCTTTTTATTGGTGAGTATGATGTCACGTTTGTTATGTGGTGTTGTTTTATCTGTTATAATGGTTCTGTTCCAGTATAATTAGTATTCATCATTCTCCAGTACATTTTGTGGTGCATACTTGTATGTGTGAAAGTGTTTTATTAGTTTATGTTGGATGGCAAGTTGTTGATGTATTATTTTTGCTACATTGTCATGTCTTCTGGGGTATTCTGTATTTCCTAGTATTGTACATCCGCTTGTGTTGTGATCTACTGTTTCTCTTTGCTGTTTGCAAAGTCTGCATTTATCTGTTTTAGTATTGCGATCTTTAATAATATGCTTGCTGTAATATCTGGTGTCTATTGTTTGATCCTGAATTGCAATCATGAATCCTTCCGTCTCACTGTATATATTGCCTTTTCTTAGCCATGTGTTGGATGCGTCTTGATCGATGTTTGGCTGTGTTAGATGATACGGGTGCTTGCCATGTAGTGTTTTCTTTTTCCAATTTACTTTCTTCGTATCTGTTGATGTTATGTGATCTAAAGGGTTGTAGAAGTGGTTATGAAATTGCAGTGGTGTAGCCGATGTATTTATATGAGTGATTGCTTTGTGTATTTTGCTAGTTTCAGCTCGTTCTAGAAAGAATTTTCTTAAATTGTCTACCTGTCCATAATGTACGTTTTTTATGTTGATGAATCCCCTTCCTCCTTCCTTTCTGCTTAATGTGAATCTTTCTGTTGCTGAATGTATGTGATGTGTTCTATATTTGTGGCATTGTGAACGGGTGAGTGTATTGAGTGCTTCTAGGTCTGTGTTACTCCATTTCACTACTCCAAATGAGTAGGTCAATATTGGTATAGCATAGGTATTTATAGCTTTTGTCTTGTTTCTTGCTGTCAATTCTGTTTTCAGTATTTTTGTTAGTCTTTGTCTATATTTTTCTTTTAGTTCTTCTTTAATATTTGTATTATCTATTCCTATTTTTGTCTGTATCCTAGATATTTATAGGCATCTGTTTTTTCCGTCATTATTATTATTATTATTATTATTATTATTATTATTACTATGACTGTTATTATTGCTATGAAAATACACGGTTAATTAAGACAGAGGTCAATTAATAACACTATATTGCCGTATTACTTTTTTCTTCTACCAAACGACCTTATTCAGACCATGCTCTAGTGCAAATGGTCACTGCCGTATCGAAAGCAGACTCAGTACCAAGTTGGAGGGTTTGCGGGCTCCAATGAAATTTAGTGCTATGCCAGTGGTAATGCAGCTGTAAGCAGGACCACCCAGGGCTGACACACCTCAGCAGAGGAACCAGACAAATTGTGTCCCGCCAAGGCAAAGGGGTGCACTTTACGAGTAGTGAATCCAACCTTGTTAGGGGTGTGAACCGTAATGTCAAATCCTGCTCTTCCAGGTTGGGGGTTGAGCCAATGGGCCAGCAACCACGTAACGCTCGAGAATCTAAAGCAGAGGTCGTGAAAATTCTTTGCTCAAGAACCAATACTGACGCTGTCGAGTCGTACCAAGGGGCCGTATATGGACCCATTTTATCTTTAAAGTGTAACTTGTACAAAGTAGTACGTTATGAGCCTAGCAGTAGAAAGGACATGACCACTAAGCGTTTCAGATTGTTGCCAAGTTCAACGACGCCAAACGCGTGGCATTTTGCCTTATGACGTGTGTTGTGTAATCTGCGAGACCGGGTGATTACCTGATTGGTAATAGCAATTGTACTTATGTTTAAATGCATTATGCAAGACGATACACGATCTCAAATATTTGCTAAATGCTTTGAACGTATTTTTTCTTCTACCCAGTTCGTTGTATTACTGAAGGCTTAATATGCACACATGAAAAAAGTTTTGCATCACCCTGGTTCCCAAAACTCTTGAAGATAGACGTTGACTGTGGATATTGCATCACAGACACAGTCCCATTGACTGTTCAGGGATGTCACTAAGCCCGTCCAAAGATGTAAACAACCATGCACGAACAGCGCCTATTAGACAGAGGGGGCCCGACGACCGATCACATCGAGTCATCCCACCAGGAAGGAGGTACACGGCTCGTGTTGTACGTAGCTCAACCATGCCTAGACGGTCAGTACCGCGGTTCGATTGCGTCCGCATTGTCACTTTGTGCCAGGAAGGACTCTCAACAAGGGAAGTGTCCAGACGTCTCGGAGTGAACCAAAGAGATGTAGTTCGGTCATGGAGGAGATACCGAAGGACAGGAACTGTCGATGACATGCCTCGTTCAGGCCGCCCAACGGCCTCTACTGCAAAGGATGACCGC
Organism: Schistocerca cancellata; assembly: GCF_023864275.1. Taxonomy (NCBI): domain Eukaryota; kingdom Metazoa; phylum Arthropoda; class Insecta; order Orthoptera; family Acrididae; genus Schistocerca; species Schistocerca cancellata. The sequence continues at coordinate 70,106,906 of NC_064627.1, forward strand.
TACCTACGGATTATGGCTCGGAGGAACCCTGACAGCAACGCGACCATGTTGAATAATGCTTATCGTGCAGCCACAGGAAGTCGTGTCATGACTCAAACCGTGCTCAATAGGCTGCATGAGGCGCAACTTCACTCCCGACGTCCATGGCGGGGTCCATGTTTGCTACCACGACAGCATGCAGCGCGGTACAAATGGGCCCAACAACATTCCGAATGGACAGCTGAGGATTGGCATCACGTTCTCGTCACCGATGAGTGTCGCATATGCCTTCAACCACACAATCGTCGGAGACGTGTTTTGGGGCAACGCGATCAGTCTGAACGCCTTAGACACACTGTCCAGCGAGTGCAGCAACGTGGAGGTTCCTTGATGTTTTGGGGTGGCATTATGTGGTGCCGACGTACGCCGCTGGTGGTAATGGAAGGTGGCGTAACCGCTGTACGATACGTGAATGCCATCCTCCGACCGATAGTGGAACCATATCGGTAGCATATTGGCGAGGCATTCCCCTCCATGGACGACAATTCGCGCCCGCATCGTGCACATCTTGTGAATGACTTCGTTCAGGATAACGACATCCCTCGACTGGAGTTGCCAGTATGTTCTCCAGACACGAACCGTATCAAAGAAGCCTGGGATAGATTGAAAAGGGCTGTTTATGGACGACGTGACCGACCATCCTCTCTGAGGGATCAACACCTAATCGCCGTTGAGGAGTGGGACAATCTGGGCCAACAGTGCCTTGATGAACTTGTGGATAGCATGCCACGAAGAATACAGGCATTCTTCAATGCAAGGGGACGCGCTGTTGAGTATTATAGGTACCGCTGTGTACAACAATCTGCTCCACCAACTCTGAAGGTCTCGTTGTATGGTGGTACAACGTGCAATGTGTGGTTTTCATGAGCTATAAAAAAGGTGGAAATGATGTTTTGTGTTGATCTCTATTCCAAGTTTCTGCACAGGTTACGGATCTCCCGGAACCGGATTGAGGCAAAACTTTTTTGGTCTGTGTAGTTCTATATTCTATGCTAGAAGTATGAACCACATTTGAAAATGGTCGTATTCGGTTTGAAATTCCTAGCAGCTGATCGGTACGAGATACACAAGCCCACGACGTGTCAGAACTATAAGACAAACTATAAAATCATCAACTTCCTCAGACGCTCTAACCCCGCAGTGGTCGCACTACTTAGCCCTCTGCCACTGCAGTAAGCTGTTAACCTTTCTGGATTCGGCTATTAGTAGCTAGATGCATATTACGATAAAATACGGCTGCCTTTTTAAGTAATAGAACCCAGTACGTTGTCCTCGATTGTGAGTGTTAATCGGAGGTGAGGGTATCATCTTGAGTGCCCCAGGGAAGTGTGGTAGATCCGATGTTGTTTTCTATTTACATAAATGATCTTTTGGATAGGGTGGATAGCAATGTGCGGCTGTTTGCTGATGATGATGTGGTGTACGGGAAGGTGTCGTCGTTGAGTGACTGTAGGAGGATACAAGATGACTTGGACAGGATTTGTGATTGGTGTAAAGAATGGCAGCTAACTCTAAATATAGATAAATGTAAATTAATGCAGATGAATAGGAAGAAGAATCCCGTAATGTTTGAATACTCCATTAGTAGTGTAGCGCTTGACACAGTCACATCGATTAAATATTTGGGCGTAACATTGCAGAGCGATATGAAGTGGGACAAGCATGTAATGGCACTTGTGGGGAATTCGGATAGTCGTCTTCGGTTCATTGGTAGAATTTTGGGAAGATGTGGCTCATCTGTAAAGGAGACCGCCTATAAAACACTAATACGACCTATTCTTGAGTACTGCTCGAGGGTTTGGGACCCCTGTCAGGTCGGATTGAGGGAGGACATAAAAGCAGTTCAGAGGCGGGCTGCTAGATTTGTTACTGGTAGGTCTGATCATGATGGGAGTGTTACGGAAATGCTTCAGGAACTCGGGTGGGAGTCTCTAGAGGAAAGGAGGCGTTCTTTTCGTGAATCGCTACTGAGGAAATTTAGAGGATCAGCATTTGAGGGTGACTGCAGTACAATTTTACAGCCGCCAACTTTCATTTCGCGGAAAGACCACAAAAATAAGATAAGAGAGATTAGGGCTCGTACAGAGGCATATAGCCAGTCATTTTTCCCTCGTTCTGTTTGGGAGTGGAGCAGGGAGAGAAGATGCTAGTTGTAGTACGAGGTTCCCTCCGCCACGCACCGTATGGTGAATTGCGGAGTATGTATGTCGATCTAGATGTAGATGTAGACATTGCGGCAGTTTGACGACCGCCGTTCTACAGCGAAGCGTCGGAACTCGGATGAGAAAAAAATCATTACACCAATTATTGGCAAGGGAAAGGACATTGTGAGTTAGTACATTGGACGTTCACAGCATAAGAAATAAAGTGAAACAGAGGATAAAATGAATCGACTGAACGTCGACATAATTATATGTACGTATGGTGTCTGTTCCCTCGGACATACTCGAAAGAACAGATGCCACACGTTCATACAACTGATTCGCTTCGATGGTCAACGAATGCACAATCTTCACTAGGGATGCACGTTTACTTTCGACTTCCAGCGGGAATGTAAAGTCAGCGAGCACGGAGGATATGGACGGGGACTACGGATAAGTGGCGCTGGGTAAGAGTGTGTATCGGCCGAGATAGTCGGCGCATTTGCGATAAAAACTGTGTCCGAGTGGCGCAGTGATTAACGCAACTGCCAAGTAATCAGGACGTCCTGGGTTCGAGTCTCGGCCTGGCACACATTTTTATTCGTCGCCGCGGCTTCCGAAAAGAGTGCCAATGCGGCTGACACCATTAGCTCCTTCCTTTTCCTTTCCTTTCTCCCCCCTCTTCCTTCACTTTACATAATATGGGCATAATTGTTTTGTCTGAAAATAAACAAAAAGAAGGAATGATAGTAGTTGTGTGTAATCATGCTAGATGCTGGTAACTTTGAATGTGGCCTCAGACTTATAGGACAAGGATACCACGGGCAGTGTTACGAGGTGCATTCAAGTTCTAAGGCCTCTGATTTTTTTTCTAATTAACTACTCACCTGAAATCGATGAAACTGGCATTACTTTTCGACGTAATCGCCCTGCAGACGTACACATTTTTCACAATGCTGACGCCATGATTCCATGGCAGCGGCGAAGGCTTCTTTAGGAGTCTGTTTTGACCACTGGAAAATCGCTGAGGCAATAGAAGCACGGCTGGTGAATGTGCGGCCACGGAGAGTGTCTTTCATTGTTGGAAAAAGCCAAAAGTCACTAGGATGCAGGTCAGGTGTGTAGGGAGCATGAGGAATCACTTCAAAGTTGTTATCACAAAGAAACTGTTGCGTAACGTTAACTCGATGTGCGTGTGTGTTGTCTTGGTGAAACAGCACACGCGCAGCCCTTCCCAGACGTTTTTGTTGCAGTTCTTCAAAACATTTTCGTAGGATGCACGTGTTACCGTAGTGCCCTTTGGAACGCAATGGGTAAGTATTACGCCCTCGCTGTCCCAGAACATGGACACCATCATTTTTTCAGCACTGGCGGTTACCCGAAATTTTTTTGGTGGCGGTGAATCTGTGTGCTTCCATTGAGCTGACTGGCGCTTTGTTTCTGGATTGAAAAATGGCATCCACGTCTCATCCATCGTCACAACCGACGAAAAGAAAGTCCCATTCATGCTGTCGTTGCACATCAACATTGCATTGCAACATGCCACACGGGCAGCCATGTGGTCGTCCGTCAGCATTCGTGGCACCCACCTGGATGACACTTTTCGCATTTTCAGGTCGTCATGCAGGATTGTGTGCACAGAACCCACAGAAATGCCAACTCTGGAGGCGATCTGTTCAACAGTCATTCGGCGATCCCCCACAACAATTCTCTCCACTTTCTCGATCATGTCGTCAGACCGGCTTGTGTGAGCCCGAGGTTGTTTCGGTTTGTTGTCACACGATATTCTGCCTTCATCAAACTGTCGTAACCCACGAACGCACTTTCGACACATCCATAACTCCATCACCACATGTCTCCTTCAACTGTCGATGAATTTCAATTGGTTTCACACCACGCAAATTCAGAAAACGAATGATTGCACGCTGTTGAAGTAAGGAAAACGTTGCCATTTTAAGTATTTAAAACAGTTCTCATTCTCGCCGCTTGCGGTAAAATTCCATCTGCCGTACGGTGCTGCCATCTCTGGGACGTATTGACAATGAACGCGGCCTCATTTTAAAACAATGCGCATGTTTCTATCTCTTTCCAGTCCGGAGAAAAAAAATCGGAGGCCTTAGAACTTGAATGCACCTCGTCGTGCCACGGTCGCTGTCGGAAGACGAGTAGACCACACGATGAGACGTAATGTATGACGGCAGACAACAGGTGTCGGGCTGGGGACGGCGCTGTCCCGCTAAGTGAAAGCCGTCGCGTCGTGCCTGCCGGCCGCGGGGGACTCGGACGCCGGCCCGGCGGGGCGCTAATTTCCGTAATCAGGGCTCGCGCCGGGCAAACACGCGTTATTAGGGCCGCGGCATGCCGCGCGCCGCTCGACTCGGCGCCAAATTACATTCATAAAGCACATTAGCGCTAATTCTCCGGCGTTCTCGGAAAGGCAAGTCGTAAAGAAAGCCCTGGAAGGAGCGCCCCTAATGAGCGGGCACCTAACCACTTCCTGCTGCGCGGATGTTCCAGCCTCCGGCAGCAGGCGGCGACCGCGGCTGGGAGCTGATCGGGCCGCATCCGAGAGCCGACACTGGGCGGAGGGAAAAGAAGTCCTCATACACTTTTGTGAAATTTGCAGCACCAAGGACGGTACGCGGCATGGTCAGAACTCGAGTGTACTAGACCTGTGGTGTAGGGATGCGGACACGGTTTCCTCGGCGTGCTCGGTCAGACGGCTAGCTGACCTCTACAGGGTGGTCCATTGATCGCGACCGGGCCAAATATCTCACGAAATAAGCGTCAAACGAAAAATCATAGCTAGTGGCTGGCAGGTACACCGCTCCTCTCAACCTCTCGCTTCACACCTGCTACCGACTCGCTTCACTTCTCGCTTACTACTGACTTCCTACGAACGCTAAAGTGCGGTCTCTTCTGCCAACAATGCTTTCTGGTGCAGACAATCCCTGCTACCATTACAAAATGTATCAATGCGCGGTCTTTCCCGATCTTTTCTTAAAATGTATCCATACGGGGTCTCTCCCGCCCTCTTTCAAATTATATCAATTTGCGGTCTCTCTTGTCAACAATACAGACATTCCCTGCTACCACAATTATTTCCAACATGACAAATATTAATTATTCCTACTTAATCCTATTAATAAGATATAAACATCTTTCATAAAATGTGATTTGACAATAGACGATGGAAATATACACGTCTTACAACATATTCTTCTAGTACTTAAAGAAATCTGAATGTTTTAGTTAGACAACTTTTTTCGCTTTGTGATAGATGGCGCTGTAATAGTTACAAACGTATAAGTATGTGGTATGAGGTAACATTCCGACAGTGCGGACGGTATTTACTTCGTGATACATTAACCGTGTTAAAATGGACGGTTTACCAATTGCGGAAAAGGTCGATATCGTGTTGATGTATGGCTATTGTGATCAAAATGCCAAACGGGCGTGCGGAACGTTCGCCGGATAGTTATATTATTTAAGGAAACAGGAGGTGTTCAGCCACATGTGAAACGTCAACCACGACCTGCAACAAATGATTATGCCCAAGTAGGGGTTTTAGCTGCTGTCGCGGCTAATCCACACATCAGTAGCACATAAACTGCGCGAGAATCGGGAATCTCAAGAACGTCGGCGTTGAGAATGCTACATCAACATCGATTGCACGTGTACTATATTTCTATGCATCAGGAATTGCATGACGACGACTTTGAACGTCGTTTACAGTTCTGCCACTGGGCACAAGAGAAATTACGTGACGATGACAGATTTTTTGCACGCGTTCTATTCAGCGACGAAGCGTCATTCACCAACAGCGGTAGCGTAAACCGTCATAATATGCACTATTGGGCAACGGATAATCCACGATGGCTGTGACAAGTGGAACTTCAGCGACCTTAGCGGGTTAATGTATGGTGCGGCATTATGGGAGGAAGGATAATTGGCCCCCATTTTATAAATGACAATCTAAATGGTGCAATGTATGCTGATTTCCTACGTAATGTTCTACCGATGTTACTACAAGACGTTTCATTACATGACAGAATAGAGATGTACTTCCAATATGATGGATGTTCGGCACATAGCTCGCGTGCGGTTGAAGCGGTATTGAATAGCATATTTCATAACAGGGGGATTGGTCGTCGCAGCACTGTACCATGGCTCGCACGTTCACCGGATCTGACGTCCCCGGATTTCTTTCTGTCGGGAAATTTGAAGGATATTTGCCATCATGATCCACCGACAACGTCTGACAACGTGCGTCAGCGCATTGTCAGTGCATTTGCGAACATTACGGAAGGCGAACTACTCGCTGTTGAGAGGAATGTCGTTACACGTATTGCCAAATGCATTGAGGTTGACCGACACCATTTTGTGCATTTATTGCATTAATGTGGTATTTACAGGTAATCACGCTGTAACAGCATGCGTTCTCAGATATGATAAGTTCACAAAGGTACATGTATCACAGTGGAACAACCGAAATACGTTCTGTATTTTAATTTTAAAAACCTACCTGTTACCAACTGTTCGTCTAAAATTGTAAGCCATATGTTTGTGACTATTACAGCGTCATCTATCACAAAGCGAAAAAAGCGGTCCAACTAAAACATTCATATTTCTTTACGCACTAGACGAATATGTAATAAAAATGAGGGTTCCTATTTTAAAAAACGTAGTTGATATCCTTTTGACCGTTGGCAGCGCCATTTAGCAGGTTAACCATAGTGCCATCTTGTTCCCCCCTTCAAGCTAGACGCGTTTCGTTCTTTGTAGTTTTTTCGTTTGATGCTTATTTCGTGAGATATTTGGTTCAGTCACGATCAATGGACTACCTTGTATAATAAGAAATCTGAGTGAAGTATTCAACGATGTATTTGAGCAGGTGACAGGTGTCGTCCGCCCAGACCAAATGCTGAGAGCAACAGTGACCCGAAGAAATGGATGCAGTGTCTTTGATTAGTGATAAAAACGTCCTCGGTCCCGGGTTCGAACCCCCGTCACAGATTAAATTTTGAACAATAATCGGCTTTGGGGTCCGAAGTATTCCTCGTTAAGAAGTCACCCTCATTTTGCCAAAGTCCTTGTAAATGAGGGCGGAGGAGCGGAAAGAGGCTCAGGGTACTCTCTTGCCCTTGCGCTGGGAAACTGTCCCTAAAGACGGAAGTACCAGGAATGATCAACGGCATGAGGATGCAGAAGGTAATGGAAAGCACTGTTTCCACAGGACATGTGGCCTGTAATTGAAAAAGTGTCATGATGATCTCTCCATTGACAAAAGACTGCGGAATTGTCCGCCATTCGGATCTCTGGGAGGGGACTGCCAAGGGGGAGGTGACCATGAATAAAAGACTGAATAACCAACGAAAGGATAACGTTCTACGAGTCGCGGCGTGAAATCTCAGAAGTTTGAACGTGATAGGGAAGCCAGAAAACCTGAAAAGAGAAACACAAAGGCTCATTCTAGATATTCTGCAGCTCAGTGACGTGAAATGGAAAGAATACAACGATTTATGGTCATACGAGAATAGTGCAAGTACCAGCAGCAGCAGGGGATCGTATAAAGGGAGTGGGATTAGTTATGAATAGGAAGGTAGGGTACAGAATGTGTTACTGTGAATGGTTCGGTAATAGGGTTGTTCTCATCAGCATCGACAGCAAACTAACACCGACAGCATTTCAGGTATACATCCCGACGTCGCAAGCTGAAAATAAAAAGATCGAGAAAGTATATGACGGTATTTAACGGGTAACGCAGTGCGTAAAGGGAGATGTAAATCTGATAGTCACGGGTGGGATTGGAATTCGGCTATAGGGGAAGGAGCAGAAGACAGGGTTACTGGGGAATACGGCCTTGGTACTAGGAATGAAAGAGGGTCAAGGCTACTTGAGTTTTGTTTTAAATTTCAGCTATTAATAGTGAATAATCTGTTCAAGAATCACAAAAGGAGGAGGTACACTTGGAAAAGGCCGGGTGATACGGGAAGATTTCAGTTAGCTTAATTATGGTCAAACAGAGTTTCCGAAATCAGATACTGGATTGTAAGGCATACCCAGGAGCAGATATACACTCTGAACACAATGTGGCAGTAATGAAGAGTAGCCTGAATTTCAAGAGAAGACAGGAGAATCTATACGCAAAGAAGTGGGATGGAGAAGTACTAAGGAATGACGAGATACGCTTGAAGTTCTCGGAGTGTATAGATACAGCAATAAAGAATACCTCAGTGGGCAGTGCAGTTGAAGATGAACAGATGTCTCTAAAAAGGGACATCACAGAAACTGGAAAGAAAAGCATAGGTACAAAGACGGTATCTGCGAAGAAACCATGGGTAATAGAAGAAATGACTTAGTTGATCGACAGTAGAAGGAAGTACAAAAATGTTCAGAGGAATTCAGGAAAACAGAAATACATGTCGCTGAGGAATGAAATAAATAGGAGTGCAGGAGAGCTAAGACAAAATGACTGCATGAAAAATGTGAAGAAACTGAAAAAGAAATTATTTTCTGAAGGACTGACTCAGCATATAGGAATATAAAAAAAAACTTCGGTAAAATTAAAAGCAATGGTGGTAACATTGAGACTACGACGGGAATTCCCGAGTTGAATGCAGAGGAGAGAGCCGACAGGCAGAAAGAGTACATTGAAGGCCTGTTTGAGGAGGAAGATTTGTCTTATGTGATAGAAGCAGGAGGGGAGTCGATTTAGAAGAGATAGGGGATCCACTATTAAAACCAGAATTTAAAAGACTTTGGATGACTTTAGATCAAATAAGGCAGAAGAGACAAATAACATTCCATCAGAATTTCTAAAACCACTGGGGGAAGTGTCAACAAACCGACTATTCACGTTGGAGTGTAGAATATACGAGTCTGGCGATATACCTTCTGACTTTCGGAAAATACCATCCATACAGTTCGGAAGACCACAAGAGCTGTCAAGTGCGAGAATTACCGCAAAATCAGCTTAACACTCATGTATCCTAGTTGCTGAAAAGAATAATACACAGATGATGATGAGGAGGTCCCATATTCCGTGGAGGGTAGGGGACGATGCGGGAGACCCGCACCGCCGTACTATACAGAATAATGGAAAAGAAAATCGGGGATGTCTTAGGTGACGATCATTTAGGCTGTAGGAAAGGTAAGGGCACCAGAGAGGCAAAGCTGAAGTTGCGGTTGATAATGGATGCAACACTAAAGAAAAAACAAGATGCGTACATAGAATTTCTCGATCTGGAAAAAGCTTTCGACGATGTCAAGTGGTGCAAGATGTTCGAAATTTTGAAGAAAACAGGGGTAAGTTATAGGGAGGATGGTAATATACAATTTGTACAAGAGCCGAGAGGGAATAATATGTGAGGAAGACCAAGAATAAAGTGCTCGGATTAAAAGTGATTTAAGACGGAATGTAGTCTGTCGCTCGTAATTTTCACTCTATACATCGAAGAAATAATGATGGAAATAAAAGAAAGGTTCAGGAATGGAATTAAAATTCGAGGTGAAAAGATAGCTATGATACAATTCGCTGATGATATTGCCATCGTCAGTGAAAGTGATGAAGAATTACATGATCTGCTGGCTGGAATGAAGGGTCTAATGAGTACAGAATATGGACTGAGAGTGAATCAATGAAAGACGAAAGTAATGAGAACCAGTAGCAATGAGAACAGCGAGATACTTAACATCAGCATTGATGGTCACGAAGTAGAGAAAGCAAAATAACCAATGACGGACATAGCAAGGATGACATCAAAAGTAGACTAACACTGGCAAGGCGGAATCAGAGAGGAAAGGAATACATGGAAAACACTGACAAGAAGGGAAACGACGATTGGACATCTGTTAAGACATAAGGGAATACCTTCCACGGTACTAGAGGGAGCTGTAGAGGGTAGAAACTATACTTTCACTGACAGTGAAAGTAAGCATAACTTAAGTTACTGCAACGTAAATTGGAGTTTGTGCTATTGCTGTTATGAATGATTTTGAAATGAAACCACTGCAGCAGCATGTGCTTTTTAATACAAATTGATTATATTTTATGCCCATTTTTGCTTATTATTTAGAACTGTGGTTTGTTTTAGGCATTATGAGTTCATGGAAGCTTCGAGGTGTGGGACCGTCTCTAGCAAAAATGATAAATCGCTTTCAAATATATCTCATGAAATGATGGCTGACTGAAAAGTGTATGTCCCGGTGGTTCCAAAGTGAAACCAGAAATTTAAAACAATTTAATGTTTACTTTTTGCCAATGTCTTCTTTTATTCGTTGTTCACGATGACGATAAAGTTAATTTTGTGAAAAATTTTGTAATATATAGCAAACTGACACTACCACCTAAAGTAATTGATTGTTTACTTTTTGTCAATTTCTTCAGGTATTCGTTGCTCACTATGATGACAAAGGTTAATTATGTGAACATTTTCAAATTTTGTTTTGTATAGTTGCGAGTCAAATTGTTAAAAGATTGCCTCTTAATATGAACAGTCATGCAATGAACGGACTACATTATGTGAAACATCACCCGTTTTGATGTAATCGGGCATGTTACGTAACCACGCAGGTTTAATTGTAGGTCCGGTCTTGTAGCGCCCCCAAATCAATATGTGGTAATAATGTTTTTCGCGAGTGAAGTGAGACGTGTGAAAACTATAAAAAAAGGTCGTATGACTGTGAAATGCGTAGAGACTGTTTCATTCGAACGATTATGAAAATTAGTAGTTTAAAAAACAAAAACAACAATGATGTATTTAAAAAATAAACAATATTATTGTATTGATAAGTGTTAGTCTGCGGTCTTCAACCGATTTATACACGTAAGGGTTCTCTCTCTCTCTCTCTCTCTCTCTCTCTCTGGTTGTCTTGCGAAGAGTGATTAAGTATACTTATTATCCATGTTTGTAACGTAATGTAATGGGTAATGTAATGTAATTTACTGGGGTAATGTCATGTAGATACTAAGGTACGTTTGATTTCATTTTTATTTATAGAATCGTGGTTTTGAGCCGATTGCTCTGTTTTCAGAATTATAACATTGTCTGCAGCGGAGCAAAAACAGTACCGCTAGAGGGCTATGGTCTCCCGGCCGCTGTTGCCGAGCGGTTTAGGCGCTTCAGTCTGGAGCCGCGCTACCGCTACGGTCGCAGGTTCGAATCCTACCTTGGGCATGGATGTGTGTGATGCCGTTAGGTTTCAGTAGTTCTAAGTTCTAGGGAGCTGATGACCTCAAAAGTTAAGTCCCATAGTGCTCATAGCCATTTGAACCATTTTCAACCGCTACGGTCAGCCTCCATGAAGCGGCACATTTAAATTTTACGTTATTGTTTTACAGGCGCGTTACTATCAGCGCAGACTATTTAATAATTTTTCTTCTACCAAAGCTGGAAACCTGTGCCCGGCGGTTTCATGAGAATGTGACAGTCATTTTAAGATATTTTGTGGTATTAGTCCCGGCCTGTACCGCGTCTAAAGGAGTACAACTTTCATTACAAAGAGTAAACATTATATTTGACCCAGCACGTTGAAAAGCAAAGTGATAGCTAAAAGTATATTTATTTTCGCGAATAGTTATCAAGGTGCAATCAGTGTGTTCGTAATATATCGATCGTATGTGCCTTAGAATTTGCGTAGCGTCAGTAGATTGTTTTTAATGTTTCATGAATGGTAGCAAAACTACGCCACATATAGACAATTTCACTGAAATGATAATAGCAATATTTAGTTAACATAATAAATACATTGTCAAAATATGTATGAAACGTTATTCAGTCAGAGTACGGGGACATAGGTCCTTGTACAGGAAAATCAACACAATCTCGTTTAAACCGGAACATCAGGTTGTAAGGTTGCGGAGGTTTTTTATTTATTCTTGAATTGGGAACACTGTGTGAGGTGAAATGAAAAGTTTAATGTCGCAATATTTCTCAGCAAATTACAGCTTTGCCAACATCAAAAAGTGAAATAAGTTTATACACAACAGTGTTAAATTTTAACTCTCTGAAAGAACATTAATCTTAAGCAGAATATGAAAGTTTAATCGGAAGTTTCTTTACATTAATCCTAAGCACAATAATATGAAAGTTTAATTGGACGTTTCTTTACAAAATTACTCCTACACGTGCGTTGGTCAGTACTACGAAAATCGTCCGATTCCGGTTCAAAGTTCGGTACTATTTAGGATGGCAATCAAGTCTACGGTGGATGGTTAGTGAAGTGACAAATTCGAGCGCAAGATTACCAAAGGCCGCTCGAGTTTGCAGTGGACGCAAGCTGGTGACCCAACAAAGTTTATGCCTCTGCACGCGGTATTTACCTTAAGCTGTGACGAGCTGCTGTCTGCAAGGCCGCTCTAAAAAATGGTTCAAATGGCTCTGAGCACTATGGGACTCAACTGCTGTGGTCATAAGTCCCCTAGAACTTAGAACTACTTAAACCTAACTAACCTAAGGACAGCACACAACACCCAGCCATCACGAGGCAGAGAAAATCCCTGACCCCGCCGGGAATCGAACCCGGGAACCCGGGCGTGGGAAGCGAGAACGCTACCGCACGACCACGAGATGCGGGCAAGGCCGCTCTCTCCCACTGAAATTCCTACAAAACTAATCTGGCCTTTGCTGAACTTTCCAGGAGAAACTTTCCCTATGTTTCTCGTTATGCGAGAAAACATGTACTCAGCTGTAGTCTTATTATGTGGCGATATACACGCGCATGGTTGGAGCAGCGTGCATATCATAGTGCCCTCTCAGTTCTCGCAAGAACAGTTAACTAGTTTGGCTGGTTCGTTTCTCCACAGTTGGAACTAAACGTTGCTACAGCTGATCTCTAGCTGGAGCGCAGCCGCAGTGAACGCAGTGTGGACACCAATTTCTTCTCTGCACTGTACGGAGCGTTAAACGCTCCGTTGTGCACTTGACGCCAGCTGCTGCTCCTTTTATGACTTCCTCACTGTGAGGAGGTTCGGTTGGAAGTTTGTGGCCTGTTGGCCTTTACTCCCCTGGGAATCTTGACGAATCTTCTTTCTGTACTGGTAGGTATTTCTGGACTGGCAAGGAGTGCCGGTGACCTATTTCCTGTACTTGTCGGTGTGACGATTTTTCTTCTTCTTCTTGGCTGTTGCTGAGGGCTCTTCCTCGGTTGGGATATTGTGCAAAATGCATCCCGCTTTATCGTCTTCTCCGTTGACCAGAGCGATGGTGATACAGCGCATTTGCCACTCTGTGAAGATAGGGTAGGAGTCAATCAGATTGAACTCCTCCCTAGAAAGACCAAGAAGGCCTTCTGGATACCCAACTGGGCGATGTGGGAGTTGAGGTTTAGGATGTTTAGGTGGAACGAAAGGATATGGGTTGTCGTGGTGGGGGTACGTACCATCGCGGAGCGATCTTCTGCGTTACAGCGCTTGCGCTGTACATATCTGGAAGCGGGAGGAATGGGACTTCTTCCCACTCTTCTTCTTGCGCTGCTGCTTCGGTGTCCGTCGTGTGCTGTGTTGCCTCCCCTTCGGCAGGCACGTCGGGATGCGTGGCCACCGTCGCGAACTCCACGCGTGGAGGAGTCGCCTGGGTGGCGGTGTCGACTGTTGTGGCGGAAGCTGCTTTGGCTGAGCGAAGCTCCCGCGTCAGCACAGCAATCTGACGCCGAGCCTCGCCCAGTTCCGCCAGCATGGCCGCCCTCTCTTCCGCCATGGCGGATTTGAAGGCGGGCATGGCTTCTTGTACAGCGTCGTTAAGGCGCCTGGTGACGACGTCTTCTGTGCAAGTGACCACCTCTTCGTGTGTGGTGGTCACTTGCTTCTGCGTCTTCTTCTCCGGTCCGCGCCAATTTCTTCTGTAGGCACAGGAACGGGCGTTGGCCGCGTGTGCGCCACCGCAGTTGGCGCAGGTGCAGGGGGGCGTCCTTCTGCTTCTTACAGTTACGTGTGTCGTGTGCTTGCGCACACTTCAAGCACGCAACTGCTCCGCTGCAGTGCTTGGCGACGTAGCCAAGCTTTTGGCAGCGAAAGCACTGCGCTGCAGTCTTCCTCTTCTTCTTGCCGGATGTTCCTGCTAACGTGAGCAGCAACTCCGCCAAGGCAGCAGCTTTACGTCCCCTTCCACGTCCCGACATTTCCAATAGCAACAGCGACAATCGGCTATGCGTCACTGACCGCAGCGTGAGCGGGAATCCACTTGACGCCACTTCAGAGAAGAGTCCACTTACACAAAATTTATCTCTTGTCCTACTCGTGGCAGAGCTGCCTCCCTCCACTTGGGCTCCTTTTTCACGTCACGGCTGTTTTCGACCAATAAGAGCGTTCCTCTCATTTTGTAGAAACACCCTCTACCAATCGCACCGTCCCTTCTATCAAAATGCGTCGAAACTTCAATAGTTTTCACCTTCCTAGTGGGTTTCTGCCAAGCAGACGTTTTGTACCCGTTCTAGACGCCTAAAGTACATTGACCTTTCCATGTGTCCGACTCGCTGGACGAAAAGGCGTCACTTGCTTTTGTTCGTCTCCCATTGGAATTTCGAAACGCAGTTTTCTAAAGCTGCTTCTCTGCCCTTACACCGATGTCCTCGCTACAGGCGGCCCTCCAGCTTGAATCACCTGGCCCGCCGTCGCTGCCCTCTTTCCTGCCACCCTTTTAAGTGGTCGCCGGCGTAACTTCTGCAGTGCGGTTTCGCTACGCCGTTGTGGTGCTGGATTTTCAAAACTAAAAGCACTCGATTCGCTTTTCCTGTTCTGCCTTCTGCACAAAGACATGCATTGTATAGGAATGGCGCGTTAGCTACTGTCGATTCACTGCCATCCCTTTTTGCATTACATGTTGATAGGCATATGTTCTCATAACTGTCGATTTACGTTAGGTGTTATCTTCACCTACTCATTGCGATTTGTAAAGGTCTCATGTAAAGTGCGAATCTGACCATTTATTCCGCCACCTTACAAGGTGATACTGCTTGTAACAAACCAAGGCTATGTAAAATATAAGAAAAATCAACAAAATTTAACCCATATCGGAATACCTGGCGATGTAACAAACCTAGGTTCTGCAAAATATGAGAACATATCGCCAAACACACGGAAAAAATTTCTTTTCTGATGCAGTTGAGAGGTGGCATGAGCCCACTCTCATATTTCTATCTTACGATTCTCCTCTCTAATTGCATGCAGTAAAAAGTCGCTATTCCTTTACACACGGACTTCCCACGCAGCGTCTCTCGTCACCCGGGTGGTCCAGTGACAGGCGGGCTCTGCTGATCTGGAAAGCGTTAAGCCGATGGGTGTGAGGAAGTCGAGTGAATGCTTTGCAGACGCCGACATTGTCAAAAGACACGCCCGGAGGGGTCTGAAGTAGCGGCTGGGCTAGAGGTTCCGTTACTTCGCAGAAACTTTGCGAAAACACTTTCTGGCGGGCTACCAGCGAGGCGTGGGAATGACTTGTGTACCCAGGCAGTTGTGGCGGGAAAATTCCCGCGCTTTCTGCAAAATAGTAACTGATTGGCTTGCTCAGGGCATAGCTCCGTGACGTAGCAAAATCAGCGCAGAAATTGGCCGCCAAGAATCTCCATTGGTGGAATGGTAGTGCTCCGGCAATAGAGTGGAATTTTCCGCCGGTTTTCGAGTTGCTGATTGGAACGTTTAACCACGGCCACTGTCGTGGGGGCGGGAATGTTTTGTGTTCGGCCTGTACGGGTGCTCTAGGTAGTCGGCTCTCGCCTTTCGGTCGAGGACGTCGAAGCAACCGGCCATCGCCTCCGGTACGCCAGATCTGTTCTGGCAGTTAAGAAGACAGTTTGGTAATGTATGTCCGCAGCACCGGCAGATAGGGATTTTCCTAGATGATAATCAGAGCTCAGCAGAGCGCGCCTGTTCGTCTTTTTTCTAACTTTGTTCTGTCTTGAGTAGCAGCAATTAATGTTGGGTTAGCTGTGTGTCTCTCTTAAGATCTGAGTGGCAAGGAATTGGCTCCACATACTACTTCGTCTTAAACCTCACAATCTAGTTTAGGGACAACTTCACCTTCATAGCGTTTGTTTGAGTATCCAATTTGAGCCAATTTGATGTATTGTAAATGTTTCATGTGTTTTTATTGATTGTTTTGTGTTTAGTATTAATAAATCATTGTTATTTTGGACAGAACTTTCATTCTGTTAATCGGTACAGCAACCCATCATTTCTCACTACGTTAATGAAACCTTCCTTTATTTAACTTATTTATCAAATTAAATTATTGCAGGTGCCAAACTCTTTTCTACTCCACTTGCAGGGTTGATTACAGTCAGTTCGCGTATATTTTTTAATCCATGTGCAACAGCAAAAGTCGGAGTTAGAATAGGGGGGGGGGGGGCTCAGAGCATCATTTACATATGGAGATTCTAGAAGAATTTAGTGTTAAATACACTGCTTGCCCCGGCACCTCGCACAGTTACAATTTCTCACCAAGAACCCACAAGTAAGTTAGTTACAAACTGTTAAACACCGATGATGAGGAACTCTGTTAGCTTAACTCAGTTCATGGTGTATGAAATCACACTAAGCACCTGGTTAAGCTTTGATTTAATTCATCGCTCTAACTGATTCACGAATTACAACCGCGTCATCAGGTGTAGCGTCTGCCCCGGTAGCTGAGTGGTTGCCGGCTCGGTAGCTCAGCGTGTTCGGTCAGAGAGCCGGTTGGCCTCTGTAATAAAAAACTGAGTGGAAGGATCAACAAATGAACTTAAACGGATGTCATGTGACGTCCGCAACGACCAACAGCGACAAAGTGAAGAAAAAATAATTGGTCAGCATGACGGATTGCCGTCCTATGGGCCCGGGTTCGATATCCAGCTGGGTCGAAGATTTTCTCCGTTCAGGAACTGGGTGTTGTGTTGTCATCATCATTTCAACCCCATCCGGCGCGCAGGTCGCCCAATGTGGCATCGAATGTAATAAGACCTGCACCGTAGCGGCCGGACCTGCCCCGGAAGGGGCCTCCCGGCCAATGACGACTAACGATCATTTTAGGTGCAACAAAATTATTACATTAATCCATTATAGGTGAATCCATCTTTCTTAGTCAAGGATTGCCATTCTTAGAATATTTTCAGACCCACAATGGCAATTCTTGACTAAGAACGTTGTATTTACCTATAATGGATTGACGTGGTTCGCTCTGAGCACTATGGGACTTAACATCTGAGGTCATCAGTCCCCTAGAACTTAGAACTACTTAAACGTAACTAACCTAAGGACATCACATACATCCATGCCCGAGGCAGGATTCGAACCTGCGACCGTAGCAGTCGCGCGGTTCCGGACTGCGCGCCTAGAACCGCTAGACCACCGCGGCCGGATATGGATTAACGTATTAATTATCGTTGCACCTGAAGACGCCAGTGTAAGCCGCGAAAAAGGTGTCGTGTGCATTTAAAACTAAGTTCAATCAGCTGTCGGCGCTGTTTTCATTCATCATGAACTTAAGCACTGCGGATGCCCTGCAAATAAAATACAGGGCTATTACAAATGATTGAAGCGATTTCATAAATTCACTGTAGCTCCATTCATTGACATATGGTCACGACACACTACAGATACGTAGAAAAACTCAAAGTTTTGTTCGGCTGAAGCCGCACTTCAGGTTTCTGCCGCCAGAGCGTCGAGAGCGCAGTGAGACAAAATGGCGACAGGAGCCGAGAGAGCGGATGTCGTGCTTGAAATGCACTCACATCAGTTAGTCATAACAGTGCAACGACACTTCAGGACGAAGTTCAACAAAGATCCACCAACTGCTAACTCCATTCGGCGATTGTATGCGCAGTTTAAAGCTTCTGGATGCCTCTGTAAGGGGAAATTAACGGGTCGGCCTACAGTGAGCGAAGAAACGGTTGAACACGTGTATCTGGACAGGCTGGAAAATTGGCTCATGCCACAACTGGAGACCGACAGCGCCGACTTCCTCTTTCAACAGGATGGTGCTCCACCTCACTTCCATCATGATGTTCCGCAGTTCTTAAACAGGAGATTGGAAAACCGATGAATCGGTCGTGGTGGAGATCATGATCAGCAATTCATGTCATGGCCTCCACGCTCTCCCGACTTAACCCCATGCGATTTCTTTCTGTGGGGTTATGTGAAAGATTCAGTGTTTAAACCTCCTCTACCAAGAAACGCGCTCGCATCAACGATGCTTTCGAACTCATTGATGGGGACATGCTGCGCCGAGTGTGGGAGGAACTTGATTATCCGCTTGACGTCTGCCGAATCACTAAATTTGTGAATGCCTAAAAAACTTTGAGTTTTTGTATGTGTGTGCAAAGCATTGTGAAAATATCTCAAATAATAAAGTTATTGTAGAGCTGTGAAATCGCTTCAATCATTTGTAATAACCCTGTAGTTAATCCTGGTCGATTTCGATCTGCGCAACTATCGAGTATTTGAATAAAACCACTGAAGTCGGAAAGCTAGAACAGGATGACTTCGGGCAGATCCAAAATCCGTTTCTCGGAAATACGTGTCCAGTGTCTCAATCACAGTGACGCCCCGCCTTCTGGCTACCTCCGGACAACGAACAAGCACGTAGCGGCAATGAAGTAACACGGGCCGTGGAGAGCAGACAGAGTCTTAAGCTACGTGTTATTCCGGAATTTTCTCGACGTTTGGCTCTGCTTATGAGGCTGCAGCAACGAAAGGCAGCTAATGAGCACGTGTCGGTCTGTGCAGGCGGCTGCTCCGTCGAGCAGAAACGTGTCTGTCTTCGCGCTTAGTTTTCTAATTAAGGGAGGCTTTTTACGCCCATCAGCCGTTTGTTCCGCGCGAGATGATTAAAGCGGCGCCCGGGCGGAATATTTATCGCGTCCTGAGGTAGCGCCGCCGGCCACTTAAAATTCCAGGACAGAGGCTGGGAATAATCACGCGCATCACATACGCTGCAGCCACACCGTGGGCAGTTACCGCGCCACGGCGCCGGGCTCCACCCTCAAGCCACTGACGCCTCTCTGGTTAGGCGACGATGTGCCGTCATCTGACTATAGGGACACTAACTCCCACACGAAGTGCCCAAGTACGAGGGTCACCCCAGAAGCAATGCGCACTTTTTTTTTTAAATCCGTCTTTTATTCTACATGTTTGAAAGTTTTACAGTGTGTAGATACATCCTTTAGGAACTACTTTCATTTCTCCCCATAACTTCCATCCCTCTTAACTGCCTTACGCCATCTTGGAACCAGCGCCAGTATACCCGCACGGTAAAATTCTGGACCAACCTGTTGCAGCCACTGTTTGGCAGCGTGCACAAGGGAGTCATCATCTTCAAACCTTGTTCCACGAAGAGAGTCTTTCAGTTTCCCAAAGATGATAGTCACATGGAGCCAGGTCAGGACTGTAAGGCGGGTGTTTCAGTGTTGCTCATTCGAGTTTTGTGATCGCTTCCGTGGTTTTTTGACTGTCACGTGGCCGTTCATTGTCGTGTGACAGCAAAACATCCTGCTTTTGCCGATGTGGTCGAACAGGACTCAGTCGAGGTTGAAGTTCCTTCAGTGTCGTTACATATGCATCAGAATTTATGGTGGCTCCACTTGGCATGATGTCCACAAGCACGAGTCCTTCGGAATCGAAAAACACCGTAGCCATAACTTTTCCAGCAGAAGGTGTGGTTTTGAATTTTTTTTTCTTGTGTGAATTTGCATGATGCCACTCCATTGATTGCCTCTTCGTCTCTGGTGAAAAATTATGGAGCCATGTTTCATCACCTGACAATTCTTCCTCGAAATTCATCTCCACCATTCTCGTACTGTTCTGAAAGTTCGTTGCATACCATTTTTCTTGTTTCTTTGTGAGCCACTGTCAACATCCTGGGAACCTACCTGGCACAAACCTTTTTCAACGCCAACACTTTCAGTATTCTGCAAACACTTCCTTCCCCTATCCCAACGAAGCGTGACAATTCGTTCACTGCGATGCGTCTGTCAGCAGTCACCAACTCGTTAACTCTGCACATTGTCTGGAGTGAGTGCAGTGCGATGCCTGCCACTGCGAGGACAATCCTCAATACTGCCTTGCCCACTTTTATCATGTAACCTGCTTGCCCGCCAACTCACTGTACTGCGATCGACAGCAGCATCTCCATACACCTTTCTGAACCTCTGGTGGATGTTTCCCGCTGTCTCGTTTTCACAGCACAGGAATTCTATCATATCACGTTGCTTCTGACGAACGTCAAGTGTAGCAGCCATCTTTAAGACATGCTGTGACGGCGCCACTCACGGGAACAGGTTCAACTAAGTTTGACAACAAGCGGGAAGGATGTATCTACACACTGTAAAACTTTCACACTTTTTACAAAAATAGCGTGCATTTCTTTTGGAGTGACCCTCGTACATCTGTCACACAAATGAAAGTTATAGATATCGCCATATCCGTGTTAATATGTGTAAGTACACTAAGGGGACTAAAGTAATGGTATAGCGATATGCACATACGCAGACGGCGGTAATATCGCGTACACAAGGTATTAAAGGGCAGTGCAATGGTGGAGCTGTCATTTGTACTCAGGTGGTCATATGAAAAAGTTTCCGACGTGATTATGGCCACACGGCGGGAGTTAACTGAGTTTCGACGGTTAATGGTTGTTGGAGCTAGACGCATGGGACATTTCATTTCGTAAGTCATTAATATTCCGAAATCCAAAGTGCCAAGAGTGTTCTGAGAATACCAGATTTCAGCCGGTACCTCTCACCACGGACAACGCAGTAGAGTTTGCTCAGAGTTGTCAGTGATAACAGACAAGCATCACTGCATGACATAACCACAGAAATCAATGTAGGACGTCGAAACGCGTACGTTTCATATGTATTCATTACCAGAAATGGCGAGGCATGTCAGAATCTCTGACTATAGAGTTATTTATCGTGGCTAGTCTGCGCTTGACCGCGCGAGACGACAGTAGTAGCGTGTTGCGAGTCGGCAAGAGTAGTTGCGAGTTGCACTCTGTCGGCAGTAGTTGAAGCGAGTGGACGATTGTACTGAGCGGGCGTCGACATGGGTCGGCGGCGTGCTCTCCCTCCGTCTCTGGTCACGATTCAGGACGAGGTATTTAATTATGAAAAAATTTGTTGCTCATGGCAAGTCCAAATGACTCACCATCGCTGCCAATTTCCCCCCCCCCCCCCAGTGGAGGGTTATGAAACGCGTACGTTTCATATGTATTCATTACCAGCGATGGCGAGGCATGACAGAATCTCTGACCAGAGAATTATTTATCGTGGCTAGTCTGCGCTTGACCGCGCGAGAGTTCAGTTCAGTAGTAGTAGCGCGCGCGAGACGACTGGAGTAGCGTGTTGCGAGTCGGCAAGAGCTGTTGCGAGATGCACTCTGTCGGCAGTAGTTGTAGCGAGTGGACGGTTGTACTGAGCGGGCGTCGACATGGGTCGGCGGCGTGCTTTCCCTCCATCTCTGGTCACGGTTCGGGACGAGATATATTGTTATCGAAGGTAATGAAGCAGCATTGCGCTCAGCTAATAACATATGTTAATTGTAATTAATTTGTTCAAGAAATGCCCCAATAAAATTTTTTTTATAAAGTAAATCTTTTAAAGAAAAGCAATCATTTCAATTTAAAGAATCTATCCACCCTTTTAAAGAAAAAGATTCATTTCAATTCAAAGAATATTTCCTATGCATTTCCTCCAAGAATCAGAATTAGATATACGCCAGCATTGTACGAAGCTGTGCCAAAAATAAGAGCAGATGGAGTTTTACTGAGGTAATAATTTATCAGGTTCAATTATTTCACAGGGCCGTAGGTCAGCGCTGCTGTACCTATAAAATTTATCAGGTTTTATTATTGCTGTTTAGATGTTACATTCAGTTCATGGTTCATTATCTAATTAATATTATTGTGTGGGTTTCTCACCAGTCTTCATTCCTTAACGTTAATTTTGTGGGGAGTTAACATACTGGCTCATTTGTTATTCAGTTAATATTTTATCATTTTTGCGGGGAGGTTACAACGTATAACGAACGTATCCGTCAGGACAGCGCGGCGAAATTTGGCGCCTGGAGCGCCTCTCCTGGACCCTAGACGACTGGAAAAGTGTGGCCTGGTCAGATACGTCCCGGTTGCTGTAAGAGTTGATGGTAGGGTTCGAGTGTGGTGCAGAGTCTACGAAGCAGTTAACAAGACACCGTGTAAGCTCGTGGTGGCTCCGTGACGGTGTGGGCTGTGTTTACATGGAATAGGCTGGGTCCTCGCGTCGAACTGAACCGTTCACTGACTGTCAATAGCTATGCTCGGCTACTTGGAGAACATTTGCATTAATTCATGGTCTCCACGTTGCTAATAACGATGGAAATTTCGTGGATGACACGGTGGTGTGTTATCGGGCCGCAATTGTTGACGATTGGTTTGAAGAACATTCTGCACAATTAGAGTGAATGATTTGGCCACGCAGATCACCCAGTATGAATCCCATCGAGCATTTACGGGAAATAATCGATTGGCTTCAAATGGCTCAAATGGCTCTTAGCACTATGGGACTTAACATTTATGGTCATCAGTCCCCTAGAACTTAGAACTACTTAAACCTAACTAACCTAACGACATCACACAACACCCACTCATCACGAGGCAGAGAAATCCCTGACACCGCCAGGAATCGAACCCGGGAACCCGGGCGCGGGAAGCGAGAACGCTACCGCACGACCACGAGCTGCGGACAGGAAATAATCGAAAGCAAGTTCATGCACAAAATTCTGGAACGGCAACACTGTCGCAATTATGGACGGTTTTAAAGGCAGTATGGCTCATTAGTTTCTGCAGGGGACTTCCAACGGCTTATCGACTCCATGCCACGTCGGGTTGCTGCACTACGCCGCGAAAAAGGAGATCCGGCACGACATTGGCGATTATCCCATAACTTTTATCACCTCATTGTAAGAAGCTGCAGAAATGTCAACATAAAACTAAGAACCAGAAACTTGCAGTGTAAGTCACGAATCGCATCGCTCGTGCTCCAGCAATAAGGTGAGTTTCGCGTACTACCGTTAGACATCTGTCTGACAATACTTGAATTATCAAATTATGAAATGAAGTCGTTTGGAAACAGTCTGCCAGAATAGCGTAGCAATAAAAAAGCGCAGTGGTTATCTGCACAGTCGCCAAAGTGCCTCCTCCTACTGCCTTATTCCTCCACGTCTTCATCGTCAACAGTGACGATAAAACACGAAACCTTAAATGCATTAGTTAATTTATGTAACTTGCGCCTGCCAGCCATGAAAGTAGCGGAACACGGTAACTCGTGGAATAAAAACCAAGTAGGCCGCTGCAAATTGAACTCTTCTGCCGTCGGTCGATGAAGTAAATAGCCGTACGGGACTTCCTAAAGCAACTGTGTACATCGTGTGAGGATATATGCTATTTCTTTCATCGTTGCCTTGTATGGATAATGTACTTGATAGTTTTCACATGCTGGGAGGCATGCGTTCATCATCACTCACAGTTATCTGTCTGAGCTACTTGATGTACAGTATTTTAATCTGTAACTCACGCACAAAACGAGGATGAACCTAAGTTTGTAAGTAGGTGAAGAGAGTGAGATCACAGTAAAGGGTGGAAAGGATGCTGTTTATACAGAACACACATTTGTTACCCATAGCGCATGTTATACTCGGATACATGAATTAAACAAGGTCAAAATATTATCCGCGAACTACCCTTCAAAGACGTAACATATGTCAACAACTAAACAAAACAGGAAAAATATTAGACCTGGGCAGATGATTCATCAGGCTGACGAATATACTGCGTGTAAAAAGCTACAGGTTTGTATTGTTATTAGAGGAGATAAAAAGAAACACTTTTGCTGAGTGACACATATGTCACAGGTGCACCGTCTTCCTACTAGGGGGTCCTTGAGCTCTTTGACCCTCGACTTCCCTTAGGCCAACGTCCACATTTGTTGTAGCTGCTTCATATGCATATGTTGACATTGGAACGTGATTTGCAACACAGTTATGTGTTACTGCTAGGAAGGGGAAAGTTATCATTACTGTTAGCAGTGTACACATCTGTGGGTTAACAATTACATTGCCGTTATTTATGTTACGTTGTGTCACATGGAAGTTTTTCTTTAGGTTTAGAGGTTCTTGTTGGTTGATTACACTCTAACCAAGATAGCTGCGATGCGTCTTGTTGATTTTGAGGTACGACGTAGCAGTCGCAACAGCAACGCGCCAGTAAAATGGGAAACCCGGTAGACCTCGTGTGCGAACTACTCAGGTTTGAGAAGCTGCGCTGCAGTAAACTAAGGCCGGACCTACCACCAGCATGTGATCCATATCCATTGCGAAGGATCTACATAACTCCAGCGCCAACGCCTGATACGTCCCGAATGACACGGTCATGCGTCTATTCAAGTATACTCTGTATTAAGCTACAATACCTATCAGGTGATAACTTTCCCCCGGCGCATGAAATTCTGCCAGTGGTATCTACATCAGAATTTAAAGATCATGTACTCCCAAGGGCGTATTGTATTTACTGACCAGGCTATCTTCACAAAGGAAGAAATATTCCGGGAAGAAATATTCCAGCCGGCCGGAATGACCGAGCGGTTCTAGGCGCTTCAGTCTGAAACCGCGCCACCGCTACGGCCGCAGGTTCGAATCCTGCCTCGGGCACGGATGTGTGAGATGTGCTTAGGTTAGTTAGGTTTAAGTAGTTCTAAGTTCTAGGGGACTGATGACCTCAGATGTTAAATCCCATACTCTTTAGAACCATTTGAACCATAAATAGCATCAAAACCTTCATAAACCACCGGCAGGAAAACGATGCGCCTATGACATTTTTGTCACTTAAAAAATGTTTCTTCATTTCTCTTCTGACGCTTTAAAACTTTGTATACACGTTTCTTTTACACCCTGTATATTTCGGTACGAGGGTCTCGTAGTTTACAGTGGCTTTGTATAGAATAACTTTGTTTCGTTTGATTTCTTATTCCCATTTATCTTTGTATCTGTATCATACCTGAACTATTTGCACAGCAGTACTAATTTCGACGGTATGCACTGTACATCTTGTTTGGAAACGTACAGCAGCAACGCTCACTTTACTTTTCGTCCTCAAGCTTTCATTTAGTACTATTCGATTCAATACAGTATGCTTTTTGGACAGTGTATGCTATAGCGAAAGGCTATTTGCAATTTGTACAGAAACCAGATGGCAGTTACAAGAGTCGAGGGGCATGAAAGGGAAGCAGTGGTTGGGAAAGGAGTGAGACAGGGTTGTAGCCTATCCCAAATGTTATTCAATCTGTATATTGAGCAAGCAGTAAAGGAAACAAAAGAAAAATTCTGAGTAGGTATTAAAATTCATGGAGAAGAAGTAAAAACTTTGAGGTTCGCCGATGACATTGTAATTCTGTCAGAGACAGCAAAGGACTTGGAAGAACAGTTGAATGGAATGGACAGTGTCTTGAAAGGAGGATATAAGATGAACATCAACAAAAGTAAAACAAGGATAATGGAATGTAGTCGAATTAAGTCGGGTGATGCTGAGGGAATTTGATTAGGAAATGAGACACTTAAAGTAGTAAAGGAGTTTTGCTATTTAGGGAGTAAAATAACTTATGATGGTCGAAGTAGAGAGGATATAAAATGTAGACTGGCAATGGCAAGGAAATCGTTTCTGAAGAGGAGAAATCTGTTAACATCGAGTATAGATTTAAGTGTCAGGAAGTCGTTTCTGAAAGTATTTGTATGGAGTGTAGCCATGTATGGAAGCGAAACATGGACGATAACTAGTATGGACAAGAAGAGAATAGAAGCTTTCGAAATGTAGTGCTACAGAAGAATGCTGAAGATAAGGTGGGTAGATCACGTAACTAATGAGGAGGTACTGAATAGGATTGGGGAGAAGAGAAGTTTGTGGCACAACATGACTAGAAGAAGGGATCGGTTGGTAGGACATGTTTTGAGGCATCAAGGGATCACAAATTTAGCATTGGAGGGCAGCGTGGAGGGTAAAAATCGTAGAGGGTGACCAAGAGATGAATACACTAAGCAGATTCAGAAGGATGTAGGTTGCAGTAGGTACTGGGAGATGAAGAAGCTTGCAGAGGATAGAGTAGCATGGAGAGCTGCATCAAACCAGTCTCAGGACTGAAGACCACAACAACAACAACAACAACAACAACAACATGCTATCGCTGTTTTACAGCAGTATTTACGGGTCTACTGATGATATTCACCTCGTCACAGGGTTCATTGGCTGGAGTAGGAGAGCGACGTAGCGACACTGGGCTGAGCTGTTCGCGCAGCGACAGCAGCCGCGTCGCAGTGTATGCCTACCGTCAGACGAGGGGAACATGGCAAGGGCCACAACCCGATTTCCCAGAACTTCGCTCAGTGGAAGAGGGGTCAAAATTAACGAACACGCGTCTCCACTCATTCGTAGGTACCCGACCATTTCTGAAAAAACGACGGCAAAGTTTTAGAGGTACCTTTCACCGCCGTGCATCGACAGGGGAAGTGGTGGCTATTTTCTTAATCTTTTTTCTTTTTGCGCCCGTGTTCGACACCCGATAATAACTTTTATTTTGGTTTTTTATTTATATACCCATGTCTGTATAAGATTACTACACGAATGTTTTCCAGTGTACACTGATGTAAAGTTGCCCTTGTTCGTCTGCCGGCTGGTGTGACCGAGCGGTTCTAGGCGCTTCGGACTGGAACCGCGCCACCGCTACGGCCGCAGGTTCGAATCCTGCCTCGGGCATGGATGTGTGTGATTGTCCTTAGGGTAGTTAGGTTTAAGTAGTTCTAAGTTCTAGGGGACTGATGACCTCAGATGTTAAGTCCCATAGTGCTGAGAGCCATTTTGAACCTTGTTCGTCTACTAAATTTGTGTCAGATGAATGGAAAAAAAGAGAAATACGAGAAAAATTATTTGAAATTATTTTTAGTGAAATTCCTGTAGTGTATCTTGATTCATAAACAACTGCAGGCGCCAGTATTCGGAAAAGTGATACATCATCAGTGGTGTGCCGCGAAATTACAGCCAAGGCGCGAAATCTTCACCAGTGTTAACATCGTTTCATTCCAAAGTCAGATTCGCACGAAGAAATGACAATGTGGAAAACCTGCCTTCGCACGGTGATCGTGGCTTTCGGGATATAAGTGCTTCGAATGTTTCTTCGATCGGTATAGTCAAAGGGAATGCACCAAATCTTCCTGAACAATAAACGTATCAATAAAATATATATGAATTAATATACGAATCGATATGAGAAAGAAATATCAAAATATGAGAATCTAAAAAGAGTTTAAAGACTCAACCTACCACACACATACTCATACAATATACACTCCTGGAAATGGAAAAAAGAACACATTGACACCGGTGTGTCAGACCCACCATACTTGCTCCGGACACTGCGAGAGGGCTGTAGAAGCAATGATCACACGCACGGCACAGCGGACACACCAGGAACCGGGGTGTTGGCCGTCGAATGGCGCTAGCTGCGCAGCATTTGTGCACCGCCGCCGTCAGTGTCAGCCAGTTTTCCGTGGCATACGGAGCTCCATCGCAGTCTTTAACACTGGTAGCATGCCGCGACAGCGTGGACGTGAACCGTATGTGCAGTTGACGGACTTTGAGCGAGGGCGTATAGTGGGCATGCGGGAGGCCGGGTGGACGTACCGCCGAATTGCTCAACACGTGGGGCGTGAGGTCTCCACAGTACATCGATGTTGTCGCCAGTGGTCGGCGGAAGGTGCACGTGCCCGTCGACCTGGGACCGGACCGCAGCGACGCACGGATGCACGCCAAGACCGTAGGATCCTACGCAGTGCCGTAGGGGACCGCACCGCCACTTCCCAGCAAATTAGGGACACTGTTGCTCCTGGGGTATCGGCGAGGACCATTCGCAACCGTCTCCATGAAGCTGGGCTACGGTCCCGCACACCGTTAGGCCGTCTTCCGCTCACGCCCCAACATCGTGCAGCCCGCCTCCAGTGGTGTCGCGACAGGCGTGAATGGAGGGACGAATGGAGACGTGTCGTCTTCAGCGATGAGAGTCGCTTCTGCCTTGGTGCCAATGATGGTCATATGCGTGTTTGGCGCCGAGCAGGTGAGCGCCACAATCAGGACTGCATACGACCGAGGCACACAGGGCCAACACCCGGCATCATGGTGTGGGGAGCGATCTCCTACACTGGCCGTACACCACTGGTGATCGTCGAGGGGACACTGAATAGTGCACGGTACATCCAAACCGTCATCGAACCCATCGTTCTACCATTCCTAGACCGGCAAGGGAACTTGCTGTTCCAACAGGACAATGCACGTCCGCATGTATCCCGTGCCACCCAACGTGCTCTAGAAGGTGTAAGTCAACTACCCTGGCCAGCAAGATCTCCGGATCTGTCCCCCATTGAGCATGTTTGGGACTGGATGAAGCGTCGTCTCACGCGGTCTGCACGTCCAGCACCGACGCTGGTCCAACTGAGGCGCCAGGTGGAAATGGCATGGCAAGCCGTTCCACAGAACTACATCCAGCATCTCTACGTTCGTCTCCATGGGAGAATAGCAGCCTGCATTGCTGCGAAAGGTGGATATACACTGTACTAGTGCCGACATTGTGCATGCTCTGTTGCCTGTGTCTATGTGCCTGTGGTTCTGTCAGTGTGATCATGTGATGTATCTGACCCCAGGAATGTGTCAATAAAGTTTCCCCTTCCTGGGACAATGAATTCACGGTGTTCTTATTTCAATTTCCAGGAGTGTATAATAAATGCGTGACTTATTGTGAAATGCAGTAGTAATTATACGATTGATATAACGCCCCTAATTTGATAAGAAACATTCAAGTAGTGACCTACGGACATTGACAGATAAATGACATAAATAAAAAAATAAGTAAAAATAAAACTCGTGGTTCGAACACGGGGTGCAGTATTAAGAAACCACGACCCTACTACTCATCCAGCATTCATTCAGCCACCATTTCGTCTGACGATATAGCGCGGCGAAAGACACATAAAGTAACTGGAAAATACAACGAAGACTTTTTTTTCCAGAAACCGTCGAGTATCTACGGATAAATCGAGACAGGATTTTGCTTACTTTGACTCCTCTTCCACTGAGTAAAGTTCTGGGAAATCGGGTAATAGCCCTTGCCGTCTTCACCTCGTAAGAGTTGCTCCGTTATTCAGGGTTTTCTGTTGTATGTTTTAGTGATCCGATATTACAGGTTGTTTCCTTGCTGTGAAAGTATTTTCTGAGAGTTAAAGACAACTCCGTAACAAATAGAATAAATGATTACTACATTGTTACACTGCAGCGAGTCCCTCATATCAAAATAATCAGAAAATGTCCCTGAACAAATTCTGAAATTTTTCGGTGGAGTTCGTGTTCATCATGTATAATCTCCAAATCACACGCATACTCATCGACAGATAATACAAAACGGCAGAAAATATACTCAGCTGTGATACCAAGCTACATCACCAGTGATTAATCTTCACAAAGTGGACAGATAATTGGCAAGTTTTCCGAAATTAAATATGCCGAGGAGCGACTGAAGAAAACTGGGAACAAGAAAAACCATCGGAGACAAATAATGGAACAAGGTACATTTATACTTTGCAGGATGCCTGCCAACAAGATCCGCCCACCCCCTCCCCAACGCCACTCGTTTCACGATACTGTTCGACTCAGGAAACATTACATTGAATACTCAGTCTCCAACGCTTTGTCGTTTCTGTTCCCTTTTTTGTTTTCGATTTTTACCGTCTTCTGGTTCTTTATCTTGATGTTCCTTCAGAAAAACTTTTTTTTCTTGCCGAGAGTTTCTTTCTTGATAATCATTCGTTAACTACGAAAGACGAAAAAGAAAACTGAGACCATGTTATCAGATGCAATTTCGACGGAGATCTACCAAGAATATCCAAATTTATGTTTCTTGGTTCTACAGTGTCTAGAGATGGCCAGCTTACAGAGGAGATGAATGCAAGGACACAGGGGGCCTGGCTGAAGTGGTGAGCGACAACAGGAGTCATCTGTGATCGTCAGATTAAGGATCATCTGAAGTCAAAGATCTACCTGACTGTCATCCGTGCTATTGCTTTCTACTGCATTGAGTTTTGGCCAGCTACAAGAGAGACAGAACGACGATTTGGGGTCACGAAGACTAAGTTGCTTAGATGGACACGTGATATCACTCGACTGGATCATGTTTCGAACGACTATATCTCTTTCTGCTAGTAAAATATGTATTGCTACGTGTTTATCGCTTACTACTCTTACACTATACATGCAGTAAAGTACCGCATGAGGCATGACGTTAAAATTTATTACTCCTCTTCCATTAACTGTACTCGCGACATGTTTTACAAACAGTATGCGCATATACCACTTAATGTAAGTGCAAAATTATATCATTGTACGACACACAGGTCTGGAGATTTGACGTCATAAACTATAAGATACGTGGGAAACTGCCGCAACATGCATGACGTTTAAATGTATGAGTATTTGCTACTGAGTCTATTCGCAACATATCCACATAAGCCGCTGAAAGCACCTACAGGATTACATTATTGTACGGCACATAATTCAGGAGATATGACATCACAGACTAAGCACAAGGCCAGGCGCTGTGTGATATGGGCGTAGAAGCACAGACATAAGTATGTGGGCAGCACGAAAATTCGTGCGTGCGTGTGTGTGTTAGAATGTTTGTTACTCCTTCGCGCTGAAAAGTCTGGAAAAATTTGCATGAAATTTGGAATGGAGATAGCTTATACCGTCAATTAACACGTAGGCTACCTTATATATACCTACCTATCAAAGGGGTTGGGGAGTAGGGGTGGAAAAGAAGTGTAGCTCATGCCGCGTTAAGCCATGCTTTATTCATACGGTATTTGAGAATGACAGAAATTAGTGACTTCCAACAAACTTTATACATAACATAGAATGTTTCAGAAACTGCACCCCGTTAACAAACCCCACAAAATGATGAAAGGAAAACATTTATCGTTTATTATATTGTCGTTGTTCATGCAGTAAAAGTGCCGTATGAAGTATGACGTTTTAATTTATTACTTCTTCACTACTGACTTCATTCAATACAAATTTCGCAAGCAGCAGCCCATATATCTCTGGATGTACTTGCAAAATCATATCATTGTACGAAAAATGTTTCAGGACATATGAGGTCATAAACTTTGAGATACGTAAAAATGAAAGTGCAGGAAGAAATTCCCTATAGATACAAGCGAAATACGTGCACGAATACATGCGAAATATGTTAATTGCATGTGAAATATATGTGACATATGCTTATGTGCGCAACGAACAGGTAAAAGTATCATAAGCCACTGGAATGAATTCAACGAAATTTGTTACACACATTAGTTACGATCTTGAAAGAAATACTGTTGGGGTGAGAACCACCATCTTTCTATTGGCATGGGGCTGATAACGTGGAGAGAGAAGGGGGAGGACGAGATGAACATACAGAGAGAGGGATGGAGGAGATGGAGAGAGGGGGAGGGGAGGAGAAAATGGACAGAAAAAGGGAAGAGGAGGAAATCTATGGGAAGAGGCGAGAGGAGGAGATGGATAGGAAGAGATGAAGGAGAATTCTGTCAGAGTCAGGGAGGAGGAGGAGGAGATGGACTAATAGAAGAGAGGAATAAAAACATACCCGGACATTGTTTTGTAAGTAACTGTTTCGATGCGGATAACACCGCGGGGTGCAGCTAGTGAAAAATAAACACTCCAGGGCGTGTCTGAGCACTGCGGAGCTACTGATTTCAAAGTTGTCATGGGGAACGGCCGATACAACTTTATGAAAGCCAGTAGATGATGATGTTACGTAGAGTCATAAACTGGGTTTGGACTCGCCTGTTTGCTCTTCAGTTCACAGACAGATTACGTGTAGTTTTTTTTATTATGAGTCCTTCACTATGATAAAGTAGTCTAAACTGGCCAATTGTTAAAGTAATTCACTATATGTCACATACGGTCTACATCGAAAATATGTCTTTATACCAGACGTTTATGCACGTCTGTCTACTGGATGTTAAAGAACGCCTAAACATATTGAGCTGCACTTAAAATGTTTAATAGCCAAACTGACATTCGGTTTATAACCCTCCTCAGTGCCATCTGATACAGAGGGTCACAAACAGTTTTACGTATAGCGATATCCAAACTTGACAGCTGCGTACACGACGGCAGAACAGAAGTCTTTTACGTCACGTAATTCTGTAACAATGACATCCGCGTCAGTTATAAATTCTTTGTGATGTCAAACTCGATGTTCATCTAGGAAGCGATCAACCTTGTGGAAATCTAGAAGACAATTGCAATCATGTGTATGTTAATACGTTGGGGCATGAAATCCTTTCCACCTCATACATAGACAGGAAGGAAGAAGAAAGATAGATTAATGTTAAACGTCCCGTCGACATCGAGCTTATTAGGGACGGATACAGTACACAGATATGTTGCTGCTCTCAATCTTTAGGAATTGACATTGTTCACATTTGACATAACTGTCGCGTAATATAAACATAAACTGAAAGATAGGTGAAAGAGTATATATTACATCGCTTTTGTTATTTCTAACATCGTATTTACAACAACCTGTGACATGGATTCATGTAAAACACCAAATCTGAACAATTAGTATGTAAGGGTAGAATCGACAAAAACTATAAAACATATACAGAAATAGAACTAATGTTAATTGTCACGAACTACACATTAAGCAGTTTGGCCTTAATGCAAAACCGATATTTATCCCATAATGAGGCTGTCAACTAGGAATTTGAGTCAACGGTGATCCAATATATCGTGTCAAGTTAGACCTGTCTGTCTGTCAGTTCCTTGTCTCCATTACATGCCGGCCGGGGTGGCCGAGCGGTTCTAGGCGCTACAGTCTGGAACCGCGCGACCGCTACGGTCGCAGGTTCGCATCCTGCCTCGGGCATGGATGTGTGTGATGTCCTTAGGTTAGTTAGGTTTAAGTAGTTCTAAGTTGTAGGGGACTGATGACCTCAGAAGTTAAGTCCCATAGTGCTCAGAGCCATTTGAACCATTTTTTTCCATTATATGACAGTTATATCAAATGTCAACAACAAATGTCCGTGCCTAAGAACTGATAGCACGACAACCTGCACACTGTGAGGTGGGGTGGATTTCACATCGTAATATGTTAACACATAGACTGTTGTAATTGGGCTCTAGGTATCCACAAGGGCATTTGCTTTCTAGATGAACTTCAAGTTGAACATCACAGAGAATTTGAAACTGACACGCAAGTCACTGATATATAAATACATAATGAGAGTAGACTACCGCTACTACTGTTATACACACATCAAAAAAGTTTTCCATCACCTCGGTTCCCAGAACTCCTGAAGACAGACGTTGACTGTGGATATTGTATCACAGACACAGTCTCTTTGGCTGTTCAGAGTTGTCACTAAACCCGCCCAAAGATGTAAACAACCATGCACGATGTAACATTATGTGATTGCCTTATCATTTTAAATCATTCACTAATCGAGCAGTCGCTCGGCAACAGCTACAGTTACAAATAATGTTGCGAGAATGTAAAAGGTGAACGACCTGTGACGTAGCTTGTTTATTGTCGAAGCGCCGTCAGAGATGCAGTTGGTTATTGACTTTGAAAACCGCGGCGCGAAAAACGGACAGAAGAAGAACACTTTTCACTTTTTTTTTTTTTTTTTTTTTTTTTGATGTACGAGATATTCCCGATGAACAGTTACTCATTCTTCTCTTGTCTCTTGTCTCTTGTAACTTGTGTCGGACGCGCATGTGTTGCCGCCGTATTATTATCGTTAAAAATAATATCGTTTTAGTGTAAAGTAAATGTGTAATACTAAAAGTGCCCAGCAGTAGATTTATTGTGCGACGTGTGTGTGAAAACGTCAAAGGAATTGTTTTCATTACGAGAAGTGCCAGTCAAAACGGTATCCATGTTAAATCCTTCATTGCAGTGTAAGTTCGTCTATTAATTGCCATAAATTCAGAGTTAAATGGAACTGGTGTACGGACTATTTATTTAATATAGAATCTATGTCTCACTCCTTCATGAAGTTATTTAATTTTCTTTATGTTTCTGCCAAA
This sequence comes from Schistocerca cancellata, assembly GCF_023864275.1. Classification (NCBI taxonomy): domain Eukaryota; kingdom Metazoa; phylum Arthropoda; class Insecta; order Orthoptera; family Acrididae; genus Schistocerca; species Schistocerca cancellata. The sequence goes on from NC_064627.1 coordinate 70,141,221, forward strand.
TAGAGTGTTCACAGTCACGAATTCTTTCGTCTAGTTCGGACGGAAGTTGCATGCGGCGAAATATTTTCTCCGCGCCATATTCTACTGGTAAATGCATGATAAACTACGGTCCCTTAGGAAATTCATGTTGAGCTATCCAAATATAATTATATTTTGAATAGGCATTTTCTCTCCTCTGCAATGCAACTTCCGACCGATCAGACGATCAAACAAGAAACAGCCGCACACGGTCGGCGTTCGCAAATATGTTTCCTTCGCTGATTATAGCTATATGTTACAGCACAAAAGTAAACATATTGTTATAATTAGCGACTACGAACGGGGACATTTATAACTGTATGTTTATGTATACACATTATGAAAAACATATCGTTATAACGAGCAGCGCCTATTAGACGGAGGGGTCCGACAGCCGATCAGTTCCAGTCATTACACCAGGAAGGAGGTACACGGCGCGTGCTGTCTGTAGTTCAACCATGCCTAGACGGTCCATACCGCGGTTCAGTCGCGTCCGCATTGTTACTTTGTGCCAGGAAGGGCTCTCAACAAGGGAAGTGACCAGGCGTCTCGGAGTGAACCAAAGCGATGTTGTTCGGACATGGGGAAGATACAGAGAGACAGGAACTGTCGATGTCATGCCCCGCTCAGGCCGCCCAACGGCTACTACTGCAGTGGATGACCGCTACCTACGGATTATGGCTCGGAGGAACACTGACAGCAACGCCACCATGTTGAATAATGCTTTTCGTGCAGTCACATGACGTCGTGTTACGACTCAAGCTGTGCGCAATAGGCTGCATGATGCGCATCTTCACTCCCGACGCCCATGGCGAGGTCCATCTTTGCAACCACGACGCCATGCAGCGCGGTACATATGGGCCTAACAACATGCCGAATGGACCACTCAGGATTAGCAACACGTTCTCTTCACCGATGAGTGTCTCATATTGTCTCAATTAGACAATAGTCGGGGACATGTTTGGAGGCATCTCGGTCAGGCTGAACGCCTTAGACACACTGTCCAGCAAGTGCAACAAGGTGGAGGTTCCCTGCTGTTTTGGGGTGGCATTACGTGGGGTCGACGTACGCCACTGGTGGTCATTGTAGTCGCCGTAACGACTGCAAAATACGTGAATGCCGTCCTCCGACCGACATTGGAACCGTATCGACAGCATATTGGCGAGGCTTTCGTGTTCGCCGACGACAATTCGCGGCCCCATCGTATTCATCTTGTGAATTACTTCCTTCAGGATAACGACATTGCTCGACTAGAGTGGCCAGCATGTTCTCCAGACTTGAACACTATCGAACATGCCTGGGCTCGATCTAAAAGGGCTGTTAATGGAAAACCTGACCCACCAACCAGTCTACACCGAATTGCTGTTGATTAGTCGAACAATCTGGATTAACAGTTCTTGATAAACTTGTGGATAGTATGTCACGACGAATACAGGCATGCATCAGTGCAAGAGGACATGCTACTGGGTATTAGAGGCACCGGTTTGTACAACAATTTGGGATACCACCTCTGTGTGGTGGTACAATGTGCAATGTGTGGTTTTCATGAGCAATAAAACGGGCGGAAATGATGTTCATGTTGATCTCTATCCCAGTTTTCTGTACAAGTTCCGCAGCTCTTGGAAGCGAGGTGATGCAAAACTTTTTTGTCTACAACGTGTCCCTTAAGATATATTTACAAGCTGTGGAGCACCAAGAATTCAAGATTTTTGTATTTAGTGACTGTTTCATAGTTACTTGGAATCACATTGAGTAACAACTTCTACATCTTTTCCTGCTTCCCAGTAGATTAAATAATAGCTTCTGGCTGATTTGGTACTTTGGAATTGCTTGGTTGCTCTCAATCGGAAGTTGTCTTATCTTTCTTGTGTAATATATGGATTTTCCATACTCGTTTCGCAGCAGTTTATCGAGAAGCATCGTCAGCGGCAATGTGTGTTTACCTTATTACTAACCGTAGATTGACAGGTTAGTATCTTTGAATAGTGAAAGCTGTGTTGTGTATGGAAAGGGAATACTACTCTAATTCAATTATTACCATACTTAAGGTTAAACATCAAGCGCAGTATAATGAAATTCAAGTAGCATTAAATTTATTAAAATTCATGTGGAAATAGTTTTTTTGTATTGACAGTGAAGTTGCAAGCTTCCCATACGGTATTCGTTTCTTATTTCTACTTCAACACCATATACAAATTTTGTAAACTTGACACTCGTTTAAGAGCTGAAAATACCGCGAGGCTGCAGTTGGTTACTTCTGCGTTAGGCACTGGAGGTCCTCGCATGTACTGTACAACGCACTCGATTTCAGTCTTCGGGCACGTCAGCAGTTTGTGAGGACTTGGTCGGACGAGAAAGCTCGCGGTAATGCGGTACTAACGCTGTGGTTCGAGTCATGGATGGTGCGGGGCGGTTATATGTAGGCTGGAGCAACGGGTGCAATGCCCCGGAGCCCTCGATCATAAGTGACTTCTGGCACCCGAATGGAAACGGAAATACAAGAAATATTAAAATGATAAAACTAATAAAGTCATTCAGTTATGTGAAATCTTCCCCTACACTAACATAATCGTAGTTGGTTTTGGCACTCATTCTGATTGAAAGATATGCGAATCTTTTAGTCAACTTGAAACTTCCCCTTGGAAAAATTAATGAATTGCTGTGCTGATAAACCTCTACGTTATTTGATTTTCAAACATCTGAGCAAAACTGAACGTACTCAGACATTACTCTCTCTACTTATTCTGATCAACACTAAACTGACACACAATATTTTTAGCGCAACGCAATCTGACTTTCAAAAAACCCTACTAAACAATGGCTCTGACTAACAATAACCAATACCTTTCATGAATCACTTACCTTACAAAAATCTTCGTTACTCGAACTACTGCAATACAGCGAGCGCCACTACTGCCAACTAAATAAAAGATTCTAACTACTGAAGGCACTAACTACTGATAGGCATAGTTAGCAAATGAAAGATTTTGATAGAGAATAAACAATGTATTTACCTTAATAGTGTTAAAAAGTCATTATATATATATATATATATATATATATATATATATATATATATATATATATATCAGTTCATGATATCCAGTATTACAAATTTACTCTTTCTGGCGGACACACTTCCAGATCGTCAGATCGTCCGCTCTTAAAATTCTGCCATCTCTCTCCCCAGATCCACCACTGCTGGCGGCTCACCTCCAACTGCGCAACGTTATGCGCTGCTCACATCCAGCTGCCCAACACTACAATAGCGAATATTTCAACAGTGCCAACCAGCCACAGACTACACACAGCACAGTCAGTGATTTTCATACGGAGCGCTACGCGGTGTTACCAACATAAAAACCTAAACAGCCTACTTACAAACTTTATCTAGCAGACTATGCTGTGTTCGGTTCGTCTATATACTCGTAAACGAGGACAGATGCAATAGGTGGAGTTAAGAATCACAGAACGTTATATTAACGTGATAAAATTTAAATTTATTAATAAGTTCAGTGAAGGTACTCAGTGCACGCAATGTTGAGAGATAAGATTGGTAGCGATCGGAAACAAGTGAGTATCAATCCGAAGTCATCCACAGCCTCGACTCTCTGCTCCCATCAGCCACTGCTCTGACGGTCTTCCCACAGTGAATGATTAACATCCATTGTATCATATCATCTACGAATGATACTTATTGCTACAAATTACTTATCACAGAAATGAAACATAGCGTTAAACAATAGCGACATATTAACAGCTCTAGCCCTGAGACCTATACAGTACTACAGAGACGGGAAACGAAGAAAATATATGCGTACTTTATTGAGAATGAGGATACGAACCGCACAGACAAAAAGACGAAAGCCGACTCCCATTTTTTAATTATACGTGAGCAGAAACAACAATTGCGAGACATACTTCGTCCCATTCATAAGGCAGCTATGATTTCGAAAGCAAATTAGTTTTCTAACAAAAATACAGCTCAATGATTGAAATTCGTCTGTAACTGTTGGGAATCTTTACAAAAATGTACTATTTCGTATGACATTTGCACGTAAAACGTGTATTTCAAGAAATCATTATGACACCATTAGTACTACTACTACTACTACTACTACTACTACACAATCACTTTTAATTTCTATACGAAGCAATTGCTTAACTGGCACAGTAACTTCATAGAAGCACATGTAATTTGAAGTAGTCCAATTTTTCTATAATTATACGATTTATAAAATTCGTGCCCCTCCAATACAATTTGCCTGACAAACATTAATAAACAACCCGGATGACTGGTTTGCAAAATCGTATTACCCTGAATGTAACCGCAATGTCGAAGATCTCCTTATTCCTTAAATATAAGTTATTTGACTGTGAGAATTTATGCCACGTCTCCGCAAAATGGCATTATGCGTTAGCGCCACGGAATCGAAGAAGTGAGTTGTTCGTTGATCACTTACCTCCTGACCGCCGCCGCTGCTCCATGCTCTGATTTTCGTAACAGTTTTCTAACTGGGGTCTGACACATTCCTATTGCTCGCCAGTTACCTCGTTCAGAGTGTTGCTACACAACGGCATGGGCCGCTGCGGAGACTCAGGTATTGTTGAGAAACACGTCACGTCCAGAGATATTGCTTACTACTCTAAAAGCAAGCGCAGAAAAGAATCCTTGCAGAATTAAGAAAACTATTCAGCCACAACTGTAGTTGCGTATCTAGGTTGGAATGACCGGGCCTATCCCCTTCACAATAAGTTAGCTTTGGGACAGAAATTTTGGTATTAAAATGGAGAGATAATTGGAAAAATTCATAAAGTCGGTCACTCAAGAGAAGTATTTCGATATCTCAAAATAATAAAAGTTTGTATTGGAAGTCGTTCTTGGGCACAGATAAGAGAGTCTGCATCAGGATACTAACATCAGTAACCATAAATATGTAGAATGAAAGGACGTAAATGTTAGTGTTTCGGCTAAGGATACGACGGAGCTCCGCCATGAGTGTCGCGTATGGTGATGTCCAAAACAGGATAAAGTTACAATTTAAGTTTAGTCCTTAAAGTTACTGTAGAGGCTAAGAGGTTAATCAAGAAACAGGTTGTATTTCGAAATTGTTGAGAACGTCTACAAACATTGGTCACAGCGTGCTTCGATGGTAGGATTTAAAAACTTATTCTGTGACTACTTCCAAGCTAACGGTAAAGACACCAAATCCAACGCTTAGGGCTAGCAAAAAAGTGACTGTCTATAGACTGAGAGATACACTGAAGTTCTTAAGGCTGTGATAACAGGATTCATCAGATTAAGAAATATAACGAATCAAACGTAGCAACAGGTCTTATAAATATAATCTTACCATTTCCGGATCAAGTACGAACCACCAGAAAAAATGAATACACTACCTAACACGTTGCATTCCTGAGAATACGGACATTGTAGGTGCGTGTGACATCTTAAGGGCGGCTCTGTCAGAAGCAATGATGGAAGATTAGCGTCTAACGTCCTGTCGACAATGAGACCATTAAGGACGGAATGCAAACGCGTTTAGGGGAAGAATAGGTAAGGAAAGAGGCCGTATCCTGTTCAAAGGAAGCATTCCGACATTTTCTACAAGCGATTTGAGGGGAAACAGCGGAAAATCTCAATCTGGTTGGGTGAAGAGTGTCTGAATCACCGTCCTCTGCGGCCATCCTGATTTAGGTTTTCCGTGATTTCCCAAACCATTCCAGGCAAATGCCGGGATCGTTCCTCTGAAAGGGCCCGGCCGACTTCCTTCCTAATCCTTCCCTAATCCGATGAGACCGATGACCACGCTGTCTGGTCTCCTTCCCCAAACCAACCAACCATCACCGACCTCTGTAATGCGAGTCCAATGTACTAACCACTGGGCCGTATCACTGGGCTGCTGCCGGAAGTAGCTGGCTTCAAAGTATCACACGACAAAGCATTTTATAAAACTTTGAACTCCTGTAAAAGATGGGACACTGAGTATACATTACTTGAAAATCGAATTAAAGAAGTAGAGAATCTTTTCGACGAGCTTTGCGAAGACTAGAGGCTGACGGGGACTGTAACAGAGCTTCAAGTAACATTTTTTTATCCAGTGACTGAAAATATTTATCCACAAATAAATAATTGTTTTTAAGGGATGAAGAATGTTATCGACGCATACCTAGAATTATAACATTTTTTTCTTGTCTACCACCTGTGACGAACATCTTAAAAATGAAGCACTTAATGCACTCCGAGATTTTTCTCTCCTGTTTCCAGCAAAGGTCATGTTGATAAGAATTTTAGTTAAAGCTGCCTAACAGAATTCAAGACTATTGCAAAAGCTAAGCATCCTTTTTACAAGCTAAAACATATCTGTTTTAAATTCTTACATTCTACGGTGAGTCAAGAATATTTATCCGGTTTGGAAATTCTCTCAGTAAGAGATAAGCGACACGAATGGTCTCAGACTTGTTTGACTGGTAACACAGTGTAACAGAAAAGCTGAAAAATTTTAAAAGCCAGGACTCACAGCAATACGCCGTACATCTCTCAAGAACGTGTTCGAGCCTCTTACGCGTTTATCCACTAAAGATCTTGTAGGCAGAAGCTTTCATTTGTGCCTTGCTCCGTCTGCAAATAGAAAAGAAACAGAATTTAATGTATTGTTCAATGAAAAGTATCTCCTGCTACGCTGTTTACAGTTATTCACAGCGTGTACATGAAGATGTAGAAGTACAGGTAATGCAGAAATTAAAAGAGAATGAAATATTGACTTTTCTAATATAACAAACCACTGGTATACATAATATCGTGGAGAAACTAATTCAAGTACGACAAGACTTAAGGTCATTAATCAAATACAGTTTACTAACAGTTTTCACCTTTACATAGATATTCTAACTTATGTACTTCTCTGAAAGCATCTATTCTTTATGTTTGGCGTTTAGTGCAGTATTATATATTAGTTCACTTTTGCTGACTTTATTCTAAGTTGTAATAAATAATTTTGAACATTTTTTGTTCGGAACGTAAAAAGAATGTCTTACTAGTTAAATAAAAACTCTGAAGAGAACCACTTTAGTTTTGTGTGCAACCTGACTACTCCGCAGAATTTTTTATGTGCAATTATGCAGGGTATCATATCTGTTTTATGTACTGATAAATCGGGGAAAATTGTGAACCATCTCTTTCTCTGCACCAAAGAAATTAAAACAAAATAAACTTTTGTTTCAGTTTTTCTTGGTTATTTCACCTTTCGTATCACGTGGCAGGAGAACTGCAAAGCCTTGTGTTTATCCTCCTCTGTTATAATTTAATATCCACTGACTCATTGACAATGGTTTCAATTAAAGTTTGAGCCTGTAGTCCCAGTTTGAACGGAAGGAAACGTCAGCACATGGTCCAAATCACTCCTGTTTTCACCACTGGAGGGCAGCACTAGACGATAAAGTAAAAATGGTTGGATGTTACTATTGAGAGGTCGCTAGGGAGTTGGACCATCAATAGAGGAGGATAGGAAGCGGAATTTCATTGATGGTAACTTGGAAGGAATGCGTATGAGGAATCGGGAGTGTGATTTGATTTATCTTGTATCTTGATTTGGTTTCACATGTGGCTATGTTTTCGAAAGAGTAAATAAGAACTAAATTCAAATTTAAAATATCATATTTACGGACATTGAATATTAATAAAAAGTAAATGGACGTCATTGTCAATTTTCTTGTATCACATTAATTTTTACATGCACCTAGTTGTGTACAAACTAGTTCTCTTCACACTATTGATAAAATGAAGTTGAAAAGAAAAAAAAAATTACTTATGACCAGCAGCTTATTGTAGGTAATAAACATATTTAACATATCCGTAACTATCCCAAAAAAGTAGTACTTTAGTAAGACAGAAACATATAAGGACTTCTTAGAGCTTTTTGAGTAGTTGATGATGTGGGTCAGATAAAAGATAGAAACATATGTGGGCTTAAGAGTTTTTTGAGTAGTTTGTGATCAGTGTCGGATATTGGTAGAATTTTTATTTATTATGGTGAATATTTTATGGGACGTTTTAGACATATTTTTGATTTATTTGTTTGTAAACAAAACAGCCTTTTCTTGCTGCAACTGTAATTTATTTTTTCCTGACGCTTTTCGCCTTTCTCTTGTTTTGCGCCATCTTCATTTCCGAAATGAAGTGGTACTGCGACCTCCAGACCAGATGAGAGGAAACGCAGATGCCAGCAAACTGTAATTACTTATTTCCGTAAAAAAAAGACGTGACACGAACTGTTTGATAGCCTAAAAATAACAAAACTGTAATTGTACCTTTCTAGATCACACTGATGAAGCCTTAGAGTAAGAAAAAGGCGAAACGCGTCTGGGAAAAATTAAAACCGCCTTGTCTTGCAGCAACAGTAATTTTTTTACGAAGCGAATATTTCTGTGCTTAGTGCGGAGAATGGCAACGCAGACAAACTTGTAATATTTTTGATTGAATGAAGCGAATTTTGTTTGATTTTGTCGTGTTTCATTGTCAATGGACTGCAATAATACTTGGTGATGCGGAAGGTGGTCTTCACATTGGAGTACCAGTAAATCAAATGATAGCTACTGATCGAACGTCAGGTACCCCGTTGATATGCGCTATCCGAAAATCACGTATCTATTGAGAGGAGACCTGTAATTATTACTGCAGTCGCATATGCTTTTTCTGGTTATAAATAACAAAACAATAGGATATAGTAGGAAGGAGGTAGTAGGCACCACTGCGTAAAAGTCACACCGATTTTGATTGCTGTAATTATATTTTGCTGAAAATCACAGGGCAGAGCAAACACGGAGTCAAATAAGAAAACCGTAAGTGACACAGTAACCACGACAACAAAAAAACTTAAAGATTTATTTTCGTAATACAATAGAACACGGCCTCGCAAGGAACGAACATACGCATCATGTGCACTCACGTTATGAATATACGAATACAAAAACAGGACAATAGGACAATCAACACCACTGAAAATAACAAGCTCACATTTGTTTTATTGAGTTTGTTTTCGAGATCATTGACAGAGATTGTCTGTCCGATATGAATTTTATGTAATTAAGGGTCTCGTAAATAAATCTGTCAACTGTCTATCAGAACAAGCATAACGAACTTCAATCTCACTGCCATCAACATGTTCATTAATTAACAGTATTTCAAGTGTTTGTGCTTGGTACGTTTGTAATACTCTGCATTTTTAATCAAGCAAATCGCTTTTTGATTGTCGACACAGTCTAGCTATAAGGCGACCAATTTTTAGTCATAATTCTGCTTCACACGATAGACCCACTTGTACCCAACTGCCTTGCAAATGTCTGTTAATGGTAGCAGATGCCAAGTTCTGTTTTTCAAAGATACCATTTTCTCTTCCATTGTTTGCTTCCACTTTGATGGCTCTTGTGAGGGCCATTGCTCCTCCAACAGTTTGATGTTCAGAAATAGCGGCAGAACAGGGCATATCTTGGTCCCGAAGACGACTAAGTGCTCGCAGATTAGACCGATCTCTCAGATTCTTTTTTTTTTCATTTTCTTTCCAGTGTGCACTAATATAACACTCTTCAGGTTTCCCTTAAACATGTTCTGCAGCATGGTGCCCAGAAGTCAAATTCAGCATATCTCTGTTCCATGTTCTTGAGCTATGGTTTTCTTCTTTATTGAAAGAGACACAGCATGAGATTCTAATATTCTTCGGCTCAGGTTTGCAAAAACGATAATTGACACTATATAAATCATACCCAACCACGATAAATTTCTTCGATTTATTGTACCATTTTGATCTAAACTGATCAGGAACGAGTACATATGCTGCTGATTCAAACTTTCTCGTGTGTATTAAAAAAGGAAGTTTTCCAAACAATTTTTCATATGGAGTAACATTATTGCTTGTTTTACATCGTCGTCGTTTTAAGATATATGCAGCTCAGTTTAATACCCTGCCCATAGTTCTTGAGATAAGTCTGTACTGAATACATAGTGCATGCACGCTCAACAACGGATATATTCTCTCGCTCAATTTGGCTATTCTGCAGCATTGTATAGGGACTTGTTTTCTCATGTGTTATTCCATTTTGCTTTAAATAATCTCCATATTGCTTACTTATCAATTTGGTCCCATTGTCAGTTTTCTAAACTCTGATTTAGTTTCCAGTTTGTCTTTCAATCATTGTCTGCAATTCCAGACACGCAGGGAAAGTATCATGTTAATTTCTAATAAAACACACAAGCTGGTATCAAGTGCAGTCATCTTTGAAAACTATGAACAAATGTGCATCTTCAAGAAACGATTTTCTCATACATTCGAACGAAAGTGCATGAATAAATTCTCCAGAAACCTTTGCTCTTGATTCCAAATTTGAATTGAATGATTTTCTCTTCATATTGCCGTGTTTCATAATAAGGATCCTCATCGTTCTTCATTTTTAAGTCGGGAATGAAATTCATATCAGCCAAATTTTTCAGACCTTTGAAGTGGGTGTGTCGACGTCTCTCACATCAGGTAGTTGTGGTGCTGAGGGATGCAAAATTTGTCTTCAATACATCTGCACGTTTAAGCAACATTACCAGCTTCTATTCTGTCGTCGACAAAAATAATTTCAGTCCTTTTTTTGTGATAGCTCGCAATGAAAATAAATTTCTCTTTGGCTTAGGAAAGTGTAATGTATTTAGAGAGTGCGAGGTTGCCAAGTTTTCCTCAACTATAGACAATACTTCAACGGATCCGTTGCCTTCTAATTTAACAGTTGTTTTGTCTCGAGTCAGAGAATAGGAGTCATCAGGCTGAATTCGCTTTGCGTGACGTCAAATATTCTGATGCAGCACTATCAGCTACCAAAATATTTTCGCATCCTGGAGCAGAAATATTCGTTTGTTCTACACTTAAAGTCTGCCGGTCAGAAGTATCACTCAGTATTCAAGCTGAGTTTTGCTAAAGGTTTCTGCACTGAGATTTAAAACGTCCCTTTTTTTGACAATAGAAACTTTCACGTCTTTCCTACCGACCCTGTTAGACGAAATGTTATTCATTGAATTGTATTTATTTGTTTGTTTTGTCCAAATTAACTGCAGCGAATGCTGCGGGCGTTTCATCACGTTCTAAAAGTTTCTGCTCCTCTTTCAGTAATCTTGATGTATAATTATCTAACGATTGTTTACCTTCAGCACATGAGTCCAACTTAGCAGAAAAATTTCCAAATTTTCGTGGCAGACTTCCCAAAATTTTAGCCATTTTATCAACTTCTGTAAAAAATTCACTAGTATTATGTAATGCTAGCATGAAAGAGTCAACTAGACTGATGGGTTGTGCTATCGTGTCTGTCGGTTACACTCTGTAACTAAAAAACTTCTGCTTCAAGGTTCAAAATGGTTCAATTGGCTCTGAGCACTATGCGACTTAACTTCTGTGGTCATCAGTCGCCTAGAACGTACAACTAACCTAAGGACATCACACACATCCATGACCGAGGCAGGATTCGAACCTGCGACCGTAGCGGTCGATCGGTTCCAGACTGTAACGCCTACAACCGCACGGGCACTCCGGCCAGCCTGCTTCAAGGCTATGTTATTAACTGCAAATCGCTGTTCATGGATAGCCTTTACTCTGGCCCACGTTTCAACTGCATCTGCGCACGTCGTAACACATTGCAATTCGTCATATTCTATCGCAGGTGATAGAATGAGCATCGGCTAGGCTACTGACTCATCAGTTTCATTTGGCCTCGGATTTACCCCCACGATATAAAGATCGTTTCAACACGAAAAATAATTTGCAACTGATATTTCAACTGCTGGAAATTCTTACCGTGAAAGTTTTGGTTACTGTAACGTTCCATGTTATGCATCGTCGTAGAAATTTGAACGAAAATCAAACTAAAAGTACTTAGTTCAAAACGTCAATGAAGGTTTTCCATAAAAAAGCATTGAGACAACGGTTCCAGACCGTGAGCGTCAATTATTCACTCGAATAAAACTCGGATGAAATGTAGTAAATTCAGTTAACAGATATGTATACGATTGCCTGGGCCCATAACAATATATCTTAAATTATATTTTGCTGAAAATCACAGAGCAGAACAAACTCGGAGTCAACGAAACGCTCTTTTTATTATACCTAAACGTGACACAGTAACCACGACGATTAAACGACCAATGATATATTTTTACAATGCAACACGGCAGTGCACAGAATAAACATACATCTTTGGTGTCCTCACACTACGAGTATACGAATACTTCAAATAGGGCAATCACCACCCTTCTACATAACAAGCTCACACTTGTCAATAGTTTTCTCGCAACATGCGCTACCGCTATGCCAACGGGCTGGAGCGATGCATATTGCCAGCATAACTTTTACAGACAGTGCAAGGGCACTAGTTCGTGGCCTGAAAAGGCGAGCGAACGACACGCAAGCTGGGCGTGCGAGAGTGTCCAGTGTACACGACTCTAGTTCTTGTTGTAGAATTTGTGTAGAGTGGCAGAGAGGTATAAGCTCATCAGTTCCATAGAATTAGGTTATAGATCCGTCTCAGGACTTGTAGTTTCACTGCCGTTCAGAAAATACAGAACTCCTCGATCGACTCGAGATAGGACGCTCACACTCACCGGACATGTACATTAGTATGTCCTACAGAAATAATTAGCACGAACACTGTCGGGCTACGGCTTCAAGGTCAACATCGATATCACGGCCCGACACCACCTACGGCTGAGATGTGCCTGCGGCTCTCGGTGCCGCTGTAAACCGAAGGTAATGGATCAGTATGAATTGAACAGACGTACAAGGTGCCTCGCAAACGTATGAGCGAACGGTGCCGTCAATTCAGTGAGTTTGAAAGGGAGTGCGTTATTGGCATGGGAGAATGTGATCCAATCCTCCGGCAAGTTGCTGCTCGTGTGAAACGAAGTGTTGAAGCTGTACAACGGCTGTGTGGTTAATGGTTCACGGAAGGCCGTAGAACAGAACGAGATGGGTCGCGTCGCAGCACCCAGACCACCCCCCGCGGAGATCGACACCTCATCCTAATGGCGTCCTTCTCAGCTATGGCGCAACAGTGGAACAGTGGAACACATGGTACACTATCAGAGGTGAGAAACCGCCGCCGTTTTTTACGGCATGGGTTACGTGCGGGTCGTCCACTTCTCCGCCTACTTTTGACGAATGTGCAGAAACGTGCTAGACGGCAATGGTGTATGGAACGACGTCACTGGGGACAGGAATGGCATCAGATAGTATTTTTCGGACCAGTCCATGTTCTGTTTGTTTGAAAATTTTGGTTCGCCGCAGACGTGGAAGACGCATCACAGTAACTGCAATCGCACAAGACATACAGCGCCAACACAAGGCCCCATGGCGTGGGGGGGGGGGGGGGGGGATATTGGGTACAACCACAAATCACAGTTGTTGAGTGTCCAGGGCACTGTGACCAGTATGACCTACAGCCCGCAGCCATACCCTTTCTGCACAACACACAATGCGCTGTTTTTCAGTAAGACAATGTACGATCATATGTTGCTGCACGAACACATACCTTCGTCGTGTCACAGGATGTCAGCCTTTTGCCCAGATGCGCGCCTGCGTTCCTAAATTAGTAAACAAAACACACACAAAATTTAACCAAGGTAGGCACCGTTAACAGTAGCGAAAACTTAATAAAAATGTAATTAAAGACAATTGGCCCATAATAAAGGATAACCGTCAGCATGTCGTCCATGATGGTGATCCTACACTATGAGCCAAATGAGTTATTTCACTTTTTCGTTGTGTTTCTATTACTGTTGACCATGTCTATTGTCTGAGTCACGTAAATGACGCGGAAGGCAGATTAGTGGTAAATAAGTCGTCAACGAGTAAGTGAACAGAGAGCAACGAAATCTCGGACTGAACAAGGCTGAAAAGCCGGCCGTTGTGGCCGACCGGTTCTAGGTGCTTCAGTCTGGAACCGCGCGACCGCTACGGTCGCAGGTTCGAATCCTGCCTCGGGCATGGATGAGTGTGATGTCCTTAGGTTACTTAGGTTTAAGTAGTTTTAAGTTGTAGGGACTGATGACTTCAAATGTTAAGTCCCATAGTGCTCAGAGCTATTTGAACCAAGCACCTATTTCCTTCAAAGGAAATATTCTGCCACTTGCATTAACCGCTTTAGAGAAACCTCGGATTGTCTACATACTGTATATTACTATGCTTCCTAGACGATGACCCAGTAACCCAATTCCAGTTTCAGGTTGATGTTATAATGCTGTCATAATCGACTCTTTAAGAGGTAGACTATTGCGTTAAAGATTTAACACAGTAAGTCAAGTATTAGAATATATATATATATATATATATATAACTCGAAGCAAAGTAGCTCACGGCGCGCAAATGGTCCAGACTTTAGTCATCCAGTATTTGAGAGGGAGAGCACTAAGCGATTTACAACAAATTGGCCACTCTCGCCGGAGGTTCGATTCCTCCCTCGGTCTTGGGTGTGTGTGTTGTTCTCAGCATAAGGTACTTTAAGTAGTGTGTAAGTCTAGAGACCGATGACCTCAGCAGTTCGGTCCCTTTGGAATTCACACACATTTGAACATTTTACAACAAATTAGTAAGCTCTAGTGCAAAACATTCAGCTTCAGTTGGCTGAATGGTTGTCAAACCAAAATACCGACGTCATCTACATGTGAATCCCGAAATTTTTACGTTGTTGCTGGAGCAAATTCATGTCAACACAGCTTGAGTTGATGTCTTTGACTATGAATTACAGTCTCTGCAAGATTCAGGTGAAGAGTGACACTTGAAGGATAATTGGAAACTTTCGTTGTGTACTGCAAAAATATCATGTCGGAAAGAGTAAACTGGCCTGACATGTAGTGGTCCGAAATTGAAAGATTGGTATGCAGCATTATTAATGTCAAAGCATTAATTCTCGTATGAAACATACCATGTTCTATAAATTTAATGATTTATTATATTTTTAACTTTTTTTTCTTCTTTTAAATAGTGTTAAATGAAAGCATATCATCCAAGTTCTCTCGTTATTTCCTGTTAGTATTTATAATTGCTGTGGAAGAGATGATAGCGATTCTGAGAAAAATTTTGAATTTGCAGCACAACTGTTTGCATTAATTCGGCTAAAGATCAAAATTGATCTAACGGTGACACTGAAGATGAGAAAGGTGAAGAACATGGCGTCCACCTTCAGTGTAGACACCGGACATTTGTCGCTCTGACAGATATCGTTCTCCTGTTCACGCGGAGTGTTATCAGTGGTAGGCAGCAGCACACAGCCACACGCTTGACTTACGGTTCCCTATAGAAGTGGATATCACTGTGATGATGATGATGATGTTTGGTTTGTGGGGCGCTCAACTGCGTGGTTATCAGCGCCCGTACAATTACCCAATCTTTGCTCAGTCCAATTTCGCCACTTTCCTGGATGATGATGAAATGATGAGGACAACACAAACACCCAGTCATCTCGAGACAGGTGAAAATCCCTGACCCCGCCGGGATATCACTGTGGATGTGCGTGGCTGCTACGAACGATTTTACGACATCTGTTTCACATCACTTAAGCTGGTAAATGAATGTGGAGCGAAGAACAGTTCCGAATCTCGATTTGACAATAGATTGTTAAGCGCACTGACAAGGGAACCTCCCCATCGCACCCCCCTCAGATTTAGCTATAAGTTGGCACAGTGGATAGGCCTTGAAAAACTGAACACAGATCAATCGAGAAAACAGGAAGAAGTTGAGTGGAACAATGAAAAAAATAAGAAAATATACAAACTAAGTAGTCCAGCGCAAAATAAGCAACATCAAGGACAGTATGAACTCAGGAGCGCCGTGGTCCCGTGGTTAGCGTGAGCAGCTTCGGAACCAGAGGTCCTTGGTTCTTCCCTCGGGTGTAAAAAGTTTATTTTCTTTATTTTCGCAAAGTTATGATCTGCCCGTTCGTTCATTGACGTCTCTGCTCACTGTAATAAGTTTAGTGTCTGTGTTTTGCGACCGCACCGCAAAACCGTGCGATTAGTAGACGAAAGGACGTGCGTCTGCAATGGGAACTGAAAACATTTGATCGCAAGGTCATAGGTCAACCGATTCCTCCACAGGAAAACACGTCTGATATATTCTATACGACACTGGTGACGGCATGTGCGTCACATGACAGGAATATGTTGTCGACCCAGCTAACTTGTACACTTGGCGAATGGGTAAAAAGATTCTTCTACCTTGCCCGATTTAGGTTTTCTTGTGGATGTGATAATCACTCCCCAAAAAGTGATGAAAACATAAGAGTTTGTCACATAAACTGCAACAAATGAATGCAACAGTTTCCCAGTCGCACAGTTTTCCCTGTACTCTGTCAAAACAGATGTTTTTAACGTTTTCAGATCTTTCCGTGTGTAGACCGTCAAATCCTGCGTACGTCCCCTGGAATTTTGGACAGCGAAGTTCATTAGATAAAAAGTTAAACTTCTCACTCGAGGGAAGACTTGAACCAAGGACCTCTAGCTTCGCGGCTGCTCACGCTAACCACGGGACCACGGCGCTCCTTATCTCACACTCTCCATGATGCCTATTTTGCACATGGACTACCCAGTTTGTATATTTTCTTTATTTTTTTCATAGTTCCACACAACTGCTTCCTGTTTTCTCGATTGATCTGTGTTCAGTTTTTCAAGGCCTATCCACAGTGCCAACTTATAACTAAATCTGAGGGAGGTGCGATGAGGAGGTTCCCTTGTGAGTGTCAATGGTAACCATGGTGGACTAGTGCGCAGAACACTAGACTCTGGGCCCGGCGGTTTCGTGTTCAATCCGGGATAGGGGTGGGGAATTTTCCTCTTTTCTGTTCTTCCAAGTCGGCCGCAGCTTCCTCAGCCTGCTACCTAAATGAGTACTGTGTCTGTTTTTCGGAGGTAAAGGGCGGCCAAGGCGATGGGCCCGTCACACTCCCCCCCCCCCTCCCCAACCCTTCCACTTCTACTTCTAGTGCCGAGGCGAAGTAAGTCTTCACTGCACCTGCAGTCAGACCAATAGCCCGGCTTGCATTAGAGACTTTACCCGGTTGTAAATGTAAAAAATATTTCGGAAAGCGACAGTGGTTTATTACATTTGGTAACTTCTTAACCAGTCTCCGTAACCGAAGTCGCCAACGCTTGCCTGTGCAGTAGTGCTCGAACTGTAAATTACCGTTTTAAATCCTGTTAACATAGGAAATTTTGACCACCGGTGTTTCACCCGAAAAAAAGGCGGGAAGCGATCGTGTAAAGTTTCTCATCACCACACTTTGCACCAATGCCCTGAATTAAATTCTGAACCTCTTCAGAGTGTCTCTTACGGTGAACGCCATGTGACACTGTTGATGCTGACCTCATTGTCGGATAGAGGGGATAGTCCTTCATTTACCGACGGAACTTACGAGTATCGGCAGATTCTGTGCGGAGTGATTTAACTGAATAGCCCGTCAGACCCATACAGTTTGTACTTTCTACGCTGGATGTTAGCACCACCTGTACGCCATTTCGAAGTCTATACATCAGTCTGAAATGTGAACAGCTTTATTTTGAACAGCTACTTGGTGTGTGGTACAACGCTGCAAAGTGTGTGTGAATTTCTAAGGGACCAAACTGCTGAGGTCATCGGTCCCTAGACTTACACGCTATTTAAACTAACATTTGCTAAGAACAACACGTACACCCATGCCCGAGGGAGGACTCGAACCTCCGGCGGAAGGGGCCGCGCAATCCGTGATATGGCGCTTCAACCATGCGGCCACTCCGCGCGGCCAACGCTGCTAGGTTACGTAAATAAAAGTAAGGTCTACAGGTGAACTAAAGTGAGTGCTAATTCCAATGTAGTTACCTTTATACATAATGTTATTCAAATCGTTCAAGTGTCTCTTAGCACTATGGAACTTAACATCTGAGGTCATCAGTACCCTAGAACTTAGAACTACTTAAGCCTAACCAACCTAAGGACATCGCACACATCCATGTCCGAGGCAGGATTCGAACCTGCGACAGTAGCAGTCGCGCGGTTACGGACTGAAGCTCCTAGAACCACTCGGCCACCGCGGCCGGTATAATAATATTAATTTGAATAAAATATCAATATAGTACCCTTGAAATTAGGGCTGTTGATAAAATATCGTTGTATGGGGTATTACGGAATTTTTCCAAAATACACTCCTGGAAATGGAAAAAAGAACACATCGACACCGGTGTGTCAGACCCACCATACTTGCTCCGGACACTGCGAGAGGGCTGTACAAGCAATGATCACACGCACGGCACAGCGGACACACCAAGAACCGCGGTGTTGGCCGTCGAATGGCGCTAGCTGCGCAGCATTTGTGCACCGCCGCCGTCAGTGTCAGCCAGTTTGCCGTGACATACGGAGCTCCATCACAGTCTGTAACACTGGTAGCATGCCGCGACAGCGTGGACGTGAACCGTATGTGCAGTTGACGGACTTTGAGCGAGGGCGTATAGTGGGCATGCGGGAGGCCGGGTGGACGTACCGCCGAATTGCTCAACACGTGGGGCGTGAGGTCTCCACAGTACATCGATGTTGTCGCCAGTGGTCGGCGGAAGGTGCACGTGCCCGTCGACCTGGGACCGGACCGCAGCGACGCACGGATGCACTCCAAGACCGTAGGATCCTACGCAGTGCCGTAGGGGACCGCACCGCCACTTCCCAGCAAATTAGGGACACTGTTGCTCCTGGGGTATCGGCGAGGACCATTCGCAACCGTCTCCATGAAGCTGGGCTACGGTCCCGCACACCGTTAGGCCGTCTTCCGCTCACGCCCCAACATCGTGCAGCCCGCCTCCAGTGGTGTCGCGACAGGCGTGAATGGAGGGACGAATGGAGACGTGTCGTCTTCAGCGATGAGAGTCGCTTCTGCCTTGGTGCCAATGATGGTCGTATGCGTGTTTGGCGCCGTGCAGGTGAGCGCCACAATCAGGACTGCATACGACCGAGGCACACAGGGCCAACACCCGGCATCATGGTGTGGGGAGCGATCTCCTACACTGGCCGTACACCACTGGTGATCGTCGAGGGGACACTGAGTAGTGCACGGTACATCCAAACCGTCATCGAACCCATCGTTCTACCATTCCTAGACCGGCAAGGGAACTTGCTGTTCCAACAGGACAATGCACGTCCGCATGTATCCCGTGCCACCCAACGTGCTCTAGAAGGTGTAAGTCAACTACCCTGGCCAGCAAGATCTCCGGATCTGTCCCCCATTGAGCATGTTTGGGACTGGATGAAGCGTCGTCTCACGCGGTCTGCACGTCCAGCACGAACGCTGGTCCAACTGAGGCGCCAGGTGGAAATGGTATGGCAAGCCGTTCCACAGGACTACATCCAACATCTCTACGATCGTCTCCATGGGAGAATAGCAGCCTGCATTGCTGCGAAAGGTGGATATACACTGTACTAGTGCCGACATTGTGCATGCTCTGTTGCCTGTGTCTATGTGCCTGTGGTTCTGTCAGTGTGATCATGTGATGTATCTGACCCCAGGAATGTGTCAATAAAGTTTCCCCTTCCTGGGACAATGAATTCACGGTGTTCTTATTTCAATTTCCAGGAGTGTATTTCGATACGTGACGGCGATGCATTTTCCCCGGTATATCGATATCAAAACTGCAATATTACTTTATATTACATTTTTTCACAATTTTCAGTAAATGTTTAAAGTTGTTCTTTTGAAACCGTAGTAGGTTAATTTTGCTTTCACTGCGTGAAAGAGTCTTACTATTTTTTGAGCTTTCATCACTCTCTCTTTGTCTGTGTGATTCAAATATATGTGGCACAAAAGAAAAAGTCCGATTGCACTGAGGGGTGGCAGTTTGAATGAAATGAAGAAATTTACTGTGTGAAGAAATGGCATACAAGTTGCGTTAAAAACAATGCGCGTGCTTTCCGCTTGAAGAAAGCGTATATCCTGCAAATTATGTCTCTCGCTTACTCACGCAGAAGTTATCATTTACCACCACAATCAGCGACGGCAGTTCGCAACAAATGGAATCGAATTTCGCGAAACAACTCGCTACGATCACGTTTAATGCTCCCATTAGCTACGGCATTAACAGCAAACCGCTCGGAACATAATGAACAGTCATTGGCTGTTGGAGCTTACGTGACGTAGGTGATCAGAATAAGCCTAAACTCGACCGCCATCGTTCGTGACTGCAACTATAGTGTGCAATTTCTTCGCACCGGCATTCTTCAAAAACAGCTGCTTTGGCGCTACCAACAACAAACTGCAACCTTTGGCGTCGCCACCCAATTTTAACGCTACAAATGCTAAGTCGCTGCGGTGGCAGAAATGAAAAAACAAATCCTGTATCTGACGAAACCGCACCTTTTATTGTGCTACTTACATACAGTTACCACTGTTAGCGAAGTCGTCATCGCCAAGCGTGAACATGCATCGTTTTCCTTTCAGTTCTTGCTCTATGGAGGGACAGGTATGTTGCTAGCTTATTGATGTGCAGAAGATCTAATAATAAGGCAGTACTTAAATACACAACCCTGAAGCCGGTAGTATATTTACAATGTGCAGCCGATATTTTTATAGACTGGTACGTCAACATTTCTTCCGTCGATTTATGGATATTTCTATACCTTTTGCCAATAAATCGAGAGCTGGTAATGATGTCTTGTTTTTTAAATATCGATATATCGCTACATCGATACTTTTCGGAAAATATGACTGGGACTTGACAGCCCCGTCTGGTGCAGGGCGGCGACTTCACAGGTTGAGGTTACACTGAGTTTTGGTTGCTCTGATTTCACATTTACAGCTTTTTCTGCTTACGGGACCTTTTGTGAATAAAGAACTACCACTGCTAAGGAAAATATGGCATTTCATTTTATAAAAGCAATAGAAATAATGCGTGACTTATGAAACATTAGTGAACTTAATAAGACTTGTTTTAGGCTACGGTTACCTAATAATACAGAGCTGCTTTATGCAGTGGTGGAAGACCCTTGTGAATTCCTCTATTTCGTACTGTGACATAAAGCTGAGTGAAGAACTGCATGGGTTTAGGAAAGGAAGGAGCACAATCGACCTGATATTTTCTATCCGTCAACTGATGGAAAAAAGTTGGGAGTATAACAAAAGGGTGATAACGGTTTTTATAGACATAGAAAAGGCATATGACTCAGTTGACAGGGAAAGACTCTGGGAAGAACTGAAGAAGATAAATATAGAAGATGGATACATTAATGTTATAAAGACAATGTACAGAGGCCACAATTGTAGAATTAGAACACCATTGGGGAACTCTGAATACTTCGAAATAAGACAAGGACTTAAACAAGGAAGTATTCTATCTCCGGCGCTTTTTAATGTTGTGATGGAGGGAATGAATAGGGCAGTTAAAGATATAGTAAAAGAAAAAGACAAAAAGATGATTTTTGCAGATATGGTAATATGGGGTGATAAAGAGGTAGATGTACAGTTACAGCTTGATGCGTGGAAAGAAATAATGAAAAGGTAGGGATTAAGAATAAATAAAGATAAGAGTGAAGTAATGGTATTTGGAAGAGAGAAAGGAATCAATGGAAATATTACCTTGAATGGAGAACCCCTCAAAGTGGTAGAAAGTTTCACTTATTTAGGGAGTGAAATATCTAGGGATGGAAGAATAACTAACAAAATTAATAGGAGGCTACAGAAGGGAGGCAATTTCTACCAAACAATAAAACATCTGATTTGGAAGAATGAAGTTTCAGAAAGAGCAAAACTCCTGATGTATAAGAATTATTACTTCCCTATTGTCATCTATGGTGGAGAAACATGGACAATGAAAGAAAGGGACTGGAGCAGACTGCAAGCAGGGGAAATGAAATTTCTCAGAGCAGTTAAGGGAAAAACAAGAATGGACAGAGTAAGGAATGTAGAGATTAGAAAGGACCTCAAACAAGAAAGTATGAGAGAAGAAATTGAAAGAAAGAGATTAAGATGGTATGGGCATGTTAAGAGGATGCATGGGCAGAGACTCCCCAAAATTATGGAAGAACTAAAGATGGATGGGAAAAGACCTAGAGGGCGCCCAAGAACACGGTGGAAAATGGGAGTGAGAATATCTGTTGAAAGGAGAGGTGTGACCTGGCAGCAAGTGGAGGAAGAAAAGTGGTGGGAGGACCGAGCCAAATGGAGAGGACTCGTCAGCACCCAGACCCGGCAGTAGCTGGAGCGGGATTCGGATATAGATAGATAGGTAGATAGATTTTAAATTTTGCACAGGTACAGTATATAAAGGGTTACACTCGGTCGCGTCGTTAGTGGCGTTCGAGAGAAACAGGCTATGAGCTGGAAATTAATTCACACTCTCCCTTCACTCATCATAATACAGCAGAAAAAAATCCACCACACCACATACGCCTCAATTACAGAGGACCTGCACCTGACAGTTAAACATACACAAATCTCGCGCACAACGAGGAGAGCTGTCATTCTGTGCCGTGGGAGGAAACAGTTACCCTATATGGCTCCTAACGCTAACCCTCAGCATATCCTAACCCAGGATTCCAAGTGACTATTGGTTTCTTTGTTTTATTTGTTACAACGAGAATGACGCGTAACAATCATATCAAATTGCGTATATTAGATCCACTAAGAGCAACTTCATTTCGACATTAAAAAAAAAAAAACCATCAACTGAAAATCGTCTTCTACATTGCTGCATAACACACGAAAGGAATTAACATACTTGGATGAAAGTATCAGAAATATGAGAATAAAGTTCAGACTAAGTAAAAGATGCAAGCAACAATTCAGATTCCCAGTTACGTGCCACATTTATGTTGCCAAGTAGCTATACAGACAGTCCATAAAGCAGGGTGGGGGTCACTGTGTTATATAGCCTTTACTTGAAAAATTACCTTGCTTTGTGTTCAGACGTGTAACACACTCTTCACTACCAGGCATGGTCCAGGTAACTGCTAGAAGAGGAAGCAGCAATCTTATTCCAATGGCACCACTCGCTATATGGCTACCGACAAGAAGCATAACAGATACGGGTGGTGCAAGAAAATTGCGAAGAAACAGTATTCTAGAAAGAATGTATATGTGTAAACACATTTCTCTATATTCATTCATTTTCCTTGCCAACAGGTTTACTACTTTTTAAAACTTAAATTCTTATACGTCTATGATTTGTGTTGGTGTAGGAACTTCAGGCTGACAAAAATGCAAAGTGCACAAATTTATTAAATATAAATTTCTCGCTTAATTTTATACTTGTCACTGAAATAGCTGACCCACACATAACATGGACTTTGTACAAAGCGTTTAATGGAAAGACAGTTGATGTCAAGATTTAACTTATACGCAGTAATGCACCTTATAGTAGATTTTTTATGTGGTGTCATTAGTGTACATTGTTTCAAAACTTGAACACACGCATAATTTCCTTTTTCTCTTACACATCTCAAATTAACACTCATTTAAAACAAGAACAGTTGTGGTGCGCTAATGGGCTAAAGAGGGCGTACGTTTACAGGAAGCTGCTTATCCGAAAAGACGTTTCGACACAAAGAGCCACAGATGAACGTTTACTGCCATTGACTAAGGAGCAGGAATTGTAGGCCTACGTTTCAACCGACCGAACCCACTGTTATCCCGCAGTCAAGAGAAAAAGAGTCCAACGAGCCCTTCAAGAAGGTGCATCGTAGTCGTAAATGTTAGAAACAATTATCTTCGAACTGCCGGAAAAATTGTCCCTAACTGACATTCTCTGTAAAGTAAAAAACGCCGTCGAGGTAGCCGAGGTCACACAAAACGCTGGTGCTAATGTTCCTATTACGTCGCTGGGGTTTAGTATAGCCTACGCCGCTTCCTCGAATCTATTAACGCCGTCGCCATCTTCTCAAAAAGATGGCTGCCTGTGTTTTTACTCGACTGTTTTGAGAGTCCCCGTTGCCTTAACGACGCTTTCTGGCATTAAAGCGGCCGTTACGAAACAGAATATACTTCATACTTCAGTCATAACAAACTGATTTACGAAGACGTTGGTAATTAGAGACTTCAGTAGTTAACAGCGCTTTCCTCTGTGACTTTCAGGTAGTTATGTAGACACTAGGAAAACTGTGCAGGAGACGACGTTGCCATTTTGTGCTGCCCTATCGAAAGAAAAAAAGTTCTCTCTGACACCAACGAGTCACAAACGGGTGGGATGCTGGGAATGGAATTAGTTTCGTTGCTTTCTGGTGTGTCAGCTATTTAAAGTTGTTCAGTTGCTTTTCCTGAACGCAACGTTTGTAGCTGGCAAAATTTATTCTACATAATGAATTTTACGACGTCAATGTACAATTTAAATCGGTATACAGAATCGACTGTTACAAATTCGAACATCAGTGAAAGCTTGCGCGTCGGGGCTCGAGCACCCACATGCATACTCTTGTCGGTGCACCGCACCCAGAAATTTTTGGTTTGACAGAAAAATAAAATAAATGTTTCTCACTTGCCTTTATCATAAAGTAATGAACTATTAAAAAACTTAGATGGACGTTAAAATTTCCGAACTCTAAAATATATATGTTAGTTTCAGATGTCTTTGTGCAAAGGCAACCAAGCAATACACTCCTCCTTTCCCTGCATGGCCAAGTCCAAAGCACTCGCCACAATAACAGTCTCACTGTGAACGGAATCCCGTCTTTTCGGCTGGCTTTCATGTCTCCTTACAAGTGACATGCTGTAAAACGCCCACTCCATTCGTCAACAACTGCTTTTAAATATCTGCTTGCCAATTTGAGCAATTATAAAGAACAATCCGAGATACAAGAAAGCCGACTGTCATAAACTACCTCAGTTATTGCTTTTTTTAAACAACAGCGGTGTGACTTAGTATTTCAACGACATTGGTTTCAGGTAATCAGATTATTATCGTTTTGTTTGTTGAAACAATGGCTCTGAAGGACGATGGAGCCTGTAGACTGAAGGGATGGTATCGCATTAATAGCTAGAACAAAGAAGAGAGTCTACTGACGGCGTGCGTGGAGCAAAAGCTCTTCGCCGGCAAAAATTTTCACAGTTTACAACCGTAGCGCGATTAGAGGTCGCGTGTGGAAAGCTAAAACACAAAATTGAGTACTGCTTCTATACATACTTTGAAGTCGAACAATTTCCTAGTCGCTATGGATAAACTCGTCATTCGTTTTTCGTCATCGTCATAGGTGGAATTGAACGTTTCAGGGTCCATGAAAAATGTACACTTCACCGTTCGTCCGTGGCTGCCCTACTGACTGCGAAACAATGTACGGTACCAATGTGTCATCCGTTATCTCAACACATAAATTAGAAGATATGAAAACTGCACTCAAGGCGCTTTTAAACATAATAACGTCCTTCCAGTTTTTAAATAAGCAAGGAATAGCAATTCGTGATCACGCCGATGAAACACGAAATATTCATCAGTTGCTGCTGCTTCGAGCAGAAGATACTCCTGGCTTGAAATCTTGGCTACAGCGTATTTCTTATAAGTGGGTTTCTCACGATATATTGAATAAAATTGTCTCGTTATTATCCAGCGATGTACAGCAAAACATTGTGAAATGTATTAAGGAGGCACTATATTGTTCTCATTTGTAGATGAGACTCCCGACATGTCAGTGAAGGAACAACTAACCATATGTTTCAGATATGCAGATAAAAATTTTCCGATTGAAGAAATTTTAATGGGTTTCTATGAAGAACAAGTTCTAGGACATTGTTCGAAGTCGTCTAGGTTGTCGTAAGATGTTTATCCCTCGATATAAAATACTGTCGTTTTCAAAGTTATGATAGAGCGAGCCATGTCAGTGGACATTTAACAGGATTACAAAGAAGGATTATTCAGTTGGAGCCGAGAGCCTTATTTGTTCTTTGTTCAGCGCATACTTTGAATTTGGTAGTTCGAGATCCGGTGCAAGGTATTATTTACGTGCGATACTTCCTGGTGATTCTTCGTGAAAGAGGCTCACAGTGTTTCAATCGCTACAAGAAGACAACGAAGATGGTGTAGAAAACGTCCACAGAGGGACGTTGCGACCTTTCTGTCCTACGAGGTGGTGTGTCAGGGCACACTCACTAAAGTCGTTGGAAAGTGATTATGACTTTCTCTTGAAATTAATGGAAGATGTGTCAGAAGAAAAAAACATGGTCGGTGGGAAGGCTAATGGATAGTTTTCAAACCTTCGTCAATTCAGATTTCGTATTTGTCTCAAAATGATAATTTCAGTTTCGGCAGGACTGAGCAACTTCATTGTCCTTTTCAGAGGAAATGATTGTCATACCGACAAATAAAAACACTGGTGAAAATGAAAGTATAGGTTCACAAAGGGATATATTTTTTGGGTTGTGGAATGAAATCATTAGGAAAGCGGAGGAACTTAACACTGATGAAAGAGTTTTGGCTAGAAAAAGGAAGATGCCACAACGCTACGACAAAGGTAGTGATCCTCATACGTATCAAACGCCTGAGTAAAAAAGTACAGGCAAACATTCTTTTAAAAGTAGTTGATGTGGTTGCGGATTCCCTACGTCGTAGATTTGACTCAAAGTTTCTGGAACTTATTTCACAACTTTAAGCTTTTGCTATGGGTCAAATTGGTGCTGATTGAATGCTGAAGGTCTGGGGGACTGATCTTGATAAACACAAGCTAACATTCCTTACGGACATGTTTCCTGAAGCGTGCAGAACGAAGGAAGAGGAAATGGCCAACTGGTCGGACATTGCAAATATTTTAAGTAGAGGGAACAGTGGTCCCGTGCGTGAATGCTCACACGGTTTGTGAAGTTCGTTCCGATGATTTTAACTATACCTGTTATTTCTTGTACGTATAAGCGGTCGTTTCCAGCACTTAGACGAGTGAAACACGATCAAAAATGTCACAAAAGACGTTGAATATTTGGAAATTTAACAGGTTTCTAAAAATATTGATATTACTAAATATGCTAACAAATTCATACGTGCAAATGACCTAAGAAAGAAAATGTGTTATACTGAAAATTAATGTCATGATTACTATCTGGTATATAAAGTGAGTTATTTTGTAGTTCTGTTCACAAATAAACCTTTGCATAGTTCGTTCTCCAGTAAATTAATACTATCTGAAGATCTTTTCTTTTTAATTTATAGGAATGTGTTATTTTCTTTTAGTAACTTATTGATAACAACATTACCTTTTGCAATCACTGCAAATGTGGGTTGTTTAAAGTATACAACACCTGATACAGATCTAACTGGCATTTTGTTAGCAAATTAAAAGCTGAAAAAGAGAAGACAGTTTAATACCAAAAGAATCTATTAATGTTACGATTACATATTTTGACAATATCCGTTACAGTAAGTTATCCTTTTGATCCAAATCCACTAGCGCGATAGCCCTTACGGCCCAGGGCCTGTCACAGAGGCCTTTGTGTGGGCGAACAAGTGGTCGGTGAGATGCTTTGATCCCAACGTCGCCTCCTGTACTCATTTCAGACCGAGTAGACCTCGGAAACGTACGGCCTATGCAGGTATGTAGGGGTATAACGTTAGTGCCTGCAGTGCGGCCCACCTGATACTTTAGCTGCCCGTAGAAAGTAACTTAAAATTAAAAAAAATTAAAATGTATACAAATATAAACACACAAATATGTATACGATAAACAGTAATGTCAAGCCCATAGGAATGATCAGACCAACATTGTTTCGTAGAATCAGTCAGTGCTAAATTGAGTTTATCACGCAGTAAGTAAACAATGCTTGTCCTTGCCTTCTCTCGTACCACTCTGACTGAAGCATGTTCCTCAGACCTCACAAAAGAGCGGCGCCGATTAGTCATTACAAAACAATGACATCAATGGAAATGTGTAGCACAATATCACATTCAGGTAGAAAATTATTCATTCTTGATGTTTAGCGTACCCGAGACTGTATAATGCACATTTTTTCTGTACATTTAACTTTTGTCGTATCCTTATTCGACAAGACTGTCAGTTATCCACTAAGACGTATTGGTGTAATAACGGGCAGTCTTCTCAGTTTAATGCGACGGTTACAGAAGTTTAGTGTCACAAGTGAGTGCTATTGTGAAACGAAAAGTTAAAACAGCAATTATTAAGCCGAAAAACAAGATGTAACAAAATCGCGATAAATGTAATTAGGCCTGTTAATATCGCAGACTATTCAAATGATCACGTAGATTATCAGATGCCGCGCGGGATTAGCCGAGCGGTCTTAGGCGCTGCAGTCATGGACTGTGCGGCTGCCCCGGCGGAGGTTCGAGTCCTCCCTCGGGCATGGGTGTGTGTGTGTTTGTCCTTAGGATAATTTAGGTTAAGTAGTGTGTAAGCTTAGGGACTGATGACCTTAGCAGTTAAGTCCCATAAGATTTCACACACATTTGAAAAAAAAAAAAAAAGATTATCAAATGATGAAACTAAGAAGCTATTTGTTTGACAAAATCCTTTAGCTTGGAAGTAAGTATAGTGTGACAGGAAACGATATGCACGTCTCAAGGCATGCGTTTTACTCAGTTCGCGGTCTAAGAAAAACACAGTTGACGCCGGTATGTATTCATATGTAAGGGTAAGTAAGAACGTGTGAAAATAGGTGCTTCAGCTTATTGCTAATATGACGCTAACACCGGAATCGCTTTTCGGGGACTTAAAGAGAAAATAGGAAAATCAAAGGGTGAAAATTTATTAGCAACCATCAAACTTCCTGCAAAGTACAATCCGGTATTATGCTATCTAATAAATAAACCAAAATGGGCCCACACGCAAAAGTACCTTAGCCCATCAATTCAGAATGTCCTATCTAGTGTAGTTGAAAAAGAAATTATTAATGACATTAATGCTGCCTCATTAGTTTCTATTATTACACATGCAACAAAGGACGTTACAAAAAGACATCACTTAACTCAGATATTTTCGAGTGGTAAGCCTTGTGACGTGAATAAAAATAAAAGCTTTTTATGTCAGGCATACACAAAGCTATTAAAACGGGATTTCAACAAACACAAAAGACTGCAGAATACGTGCATTGTGCAGTGCACACTTTAAGTCGAGCACTTAAAGATGCTACATGTGGAATTCAAGAAGTCTGGTCCTTTTACGACACCGTAGAAATGTTGTATCTTTGTGTCACTCACATAACTAAAAGATGGGAACTTTTGGTATCTTCTTGTACCTTAAAAAAGCTTGGACTAACACGTTCGCCCTAGTGTTACCAATCTGTAAAAGCATTTCGTTATGCATATGTCTATCGGTCTACTTAATGCTCTGTAAAAAATAGTACTGACATCTAAGTAAAGGGAAGAAAGAACCAGTTGTTTTGAAAAACCAATTAGAGAAATGAAAATTCATTTTCCAGATCGCGCTGCAATCAAAGCTTTGAAATTTACCATCTCAAATTATACAATCGGGAAATGTAGAGCTTGTTAAAGCGCGTTCTCTAGTTCAGACGCAGCAAATAATTTATCTTGCGATCGGCAGAATTTTCAAGAAGCGACGTCATCCACTACAACTTTGGCAAAGAAATGGGTCATTTTAATGGCTGTCTGGACATAGTTGTAGTCAAATAAAAGAGCAAATTTGAGGATACGCATTATGTTACCCATTTCTTCAAAATTATTTTCCCATAACTTATAAATTCTGCTTCCGACGAAGGGATTCATAATGCAGAAGTAATTCTTCAAAATTAATATGAGGAGGTCTTATTTAACCAATTCTCAAATCAAACAATGCTTTGAAAAAAGAAATAGCCTCATAACCTAGGTAGTTGATCAACGAAACTATTAGTAATAGAGATTTCAGTCGTAGATGTAGCGTTACGGATCAATGCACAAAATTTAACTGTTTTAACTATTCCCGTTGTTTCTTCGACTGGACGCTTATTTTTGAAGATCATGCTTATAAAGAACTGTCTGTGGAATTCTACGACCGAAGACAGAGTTAGTGAACTCTGCGTCCACAGCATCCAAAGTGATCTACTGATGCCAGTGAAATGAACTATACCTTCCATCACAGAACATACGCCACATCGTCCAGTTTCACTAGAGGTCAAGGTGAGTATTGTGACGTTTTATAAATACAAATTATTCAAACAACAGATAGAGCTATAGGTCTTTGCAAACTGATAATGACTCTCATTCACTGTAACGTACTTAATTTTTAATAACTAATAGCAGTATTAATAATTTTTCTTTAATAGTATTAATGTAGCGTCCGAATAATCTCTTTGTTTATATTACAGATGATTTTACAGCACACTCCATTAATTTCTGTTTGTACCTGCTATAATGAAAGTTGTTGTGGACTGGCAAGACAGCCAATACACTAGGAGGAAGCCGAAAGGCACGCGTTTAAGCTCACGCAGGCTGGCGTGAGGTCTGGAACTGGACAAGGACGTTATAGTAGCAAAGAACGTACGTAACTACTGGAATACTTAACTTTAATTCATAATTGGTGAACATCGCTCTTGACGGTACATGCATCACAAGATAAATAGCAATTGATAAAGGCGCCTTGCTAGGTCGTAGCAAATGACGTAGCTGAAGGCTACGCTAACTATCGTCTCGGCAAATGAGAGCGTAATTTGTCAGTGAACCATCGCTAGCAAAGTCGGCTGTACAACTGGGGCGAGTGCTAGGAAGTCTCTCTAGACCCGCCGTGTGGCGGCGCTCGGTCTGCAATCACTGATAGTGGCGACACGCGGGTCCGACGTATACTAACGGACCGCGGCCGATTTAAAGGCTACCACCTAGCAAGTGTGGTGTCTGGCGGTGACACTACAAAAGTTACGACAATTAATGATAGGTAATACGTTTTATGTTAGGGGGTCAGGATTTTTATTTTTTCCGGTCGGCCCTTGTGGCATTCGTTACGCCTCTGGGTCTTTGGGTTCGTCCAAGTGCATCCGAACCAAAGTTTGATCTCATTTCTGTTGCTTTTAAGTCAGCTGTGTTACCAACTGAGCTAGGGCGTCTCGACGTTTGCTTATACTCGAAGTACCGGTATATTTTACTTCATCACAGAACAGGTCTGTATGACACAGGCAGCGTTCATAAAAGATTATAAATGAAAGGTAATTATTGTAAACAAATATCGAAACTCCCTAGAAAACATATACTACATTCCGCCGTACATATGTACCCCCAGAAATATTGCAAAGTCTGAGCCCTTGTAGTGAATAGAATTTTTTGATATGTCGAACTGGTTGTCATGTTTCTGGAAAAAAATCTCGAAAAATGTAAGAAATTCTGTGTGTCTGGTGCATTCAATAACTCAGAACCCCCGACTGTCATTCGGTTAACTGTTTCGTCTTCAACATTTTGCGATACTTCTTTAGTCTCTTAACAGTGTATAATTTAGTTCAGTGTATAGGTCAGTTGTGAAAATTCAAAAAGTAAAAGTTTTTGACGTTTGGAAGAAAGACAGGAAACAGGTTGCAGTAGCCTGGAACATGGAGAGAAAAAACAAGGCTGTAGACAAAAATTTCGCAACATCGTAGTCCAAGCTGCCACCAGTTCTGAAGGAGAAAGATAAGAGTGCTGAAGATGTATCATATGAAAATATGGAGGGAGCAACCGTATGTGGCAGTGTGAGCCCCCGCGTTTGAAGAATGTTTACTGAAATAGTAGAGTCATAGCAGAGGACAAAACACAACTGTCGAAGCTTACACTCTTAAACAAGCGCTAAGTTATTCTCTGCTACTTTGGACACTGAATGTTTCACAGCTAGTGAGTGATGGTTTACAAACTTTAAAATACATGACTTTGTTTTTAAAATTTGTGGAGAAAATACAAGTGTTGATAACTGTTTGTTCAGCACGCAAAAGTGAGTGAAACTGAAGTTTTCTTATGTATTGTTTAGAAACTGTACGTGCCGCTCGCTTGAAATGTTAAAATAGGTATAAAATATTTAAGTAGGTAAAACCTAATTTCTTTTGAGTTACAGTTCCTGCTTCTCTCTTTAAAATAAATGTGAATGCTAAAGAAACAACATTACCATTACTTAAAATTCGTATAGTCTTATTTGCACTTTTTATCTGATTTCATCATGATCAGTCAGCCATTCTTTAAACAGAACTCTCAATTGTTCAAACTCTTTGGTAGGTGCCGTAAGCTTCGAACCATCGACGGTCGAGTGTTTTTGATCGCTTTACTACTGACTTTCTCATATGACGTAACAACGCCACAAGAACAATCGGCGAATTTCCGACGTATAGCTTGACATCGATAATAACTGGCTAACACCGATGCTGAAACTTCCAGACAAACTAAAACCGTGTGCTGGACCGTTGCTCGAACCAATACATTGGCTTTCGCGGCAGTGCCCTTCCAGCAAGAGAAGGTAGGGACTGATGAACGGAATAACAACAACCTAGCTTTGCGGGCATATTTGGACTGGTGTTCTGTGATTAAATACAGTTTTACAACTCCTGCCGTCTGCATGAAGAGGGGCAGAAATGACAACGCATCCAATAGTAGTAGTAGTATATAGTAGCATTGTGAGGTGGGCATGTCACTCTGATTCCAGTAAGTTATAGGTATACACGTCAGAGAGAAAGTTATGTTACTGTTTAACAACCTTTGGTCTTGTTGTGACACTTTTTTTTTCCTCTGCGCAATTTGGTACACTGTTAGCTGAAGTGTAGGTAATGGACGTTTGCAGTAGTGCTGTGTTGACTTATGATTGTATCTGTTGGATAAAGAAAGATTTACTGCAAAGGACAGCAATGATGAATACGATGTATATACTGAAAGGCGGAGAGAATATAAATTTTGAATAATGTAATTTTTTGAAGAGTAGAAGTTTCAGGCAAGACTGCAGCACTGCGCAGCTAGTTTGTCGAAATGATTATTGTCAGCTAATTAAATTTGTTCACTTGCTAAGAGCTGAGAGAAAGATCACCCCACTTCTCTGGGTCATACATTAACACATTAAGCTCTTTGGTTTTTATAGAAATTCTCTGTTGACACTATACCCTTTTTAGATCATTATTCACTTTGTTAAGCCTAGTATTGTTCAGACCAATATTATGTGTGCAAATCACGAGAAATTTTACTCTGTCTTTTTGGATACATATTTCATTCTTAAATCGTTAACTTTGAATATCATTTCATAGGGATAGTTACTCTCCCCATCCTGTTTAAAGAAGGCTTATCATTACGCATCATACGGTATGCAACAGTTTGAATACAGTTCGGAAATTTTATTTAAAAACAGAAATCTTGCTTAGCCGCTACCTGCTTGCTGTCTGCTGTCGTGCTTTCGAGCAGTCTGCAAGAATGTTGTGGAGGTAAGTGGAAATTTGGGTAGATCCAGATATATGTTTTACTTCAGTTGCCCATTTAATGTGATGACAAGTTGTATTCAGACCAGTTAAAGTTAAATTCAGGTTAGGTTCTGTTAATTAAAGCAGGGTCGCCATATGAAACGTCCCCTTAGAACATTTATACATGACTGTGCTTAAACTGACACACAATATTTTTTAGCGCAACGCAATCTGACTTTCAATAATCCCTACAAAAGAATGGCCCTGACTAACATTAACCTGTACTTTTCACAAATCACTTACCTCACAAAAATCTTCGTTACTCGAACTACTGCAATACAGCGAGCGCCACTACTGCCAGCTAAATAACAGATTCAAACTACGGAAGGCACTAACTACTAGTAGGCATAGTTAGAAAATGAAAGATTTTAATAGAGAACAAACAATGTATTTACCTTAATAGTCATCAAAAGTCATAAAATATACAGCAGTTCATGACATCCATTTTTACAAATTTCAAAACTCCACCATTTCTCTCCCCACATCCACCACTGCTGGCGGCTCACCTCCAACTGCGCAACGCTACGCGCTGTTCACATCCAGCTGCCCAACACTACAATGGCAGACAACAAAGCAAACTAGCCACAGACTGCACACAGCACAGCCAGTGATTTTCATCAGAGCGCTACGTGGCGTTACCAATATAAAAATCCTAAACAGCCTACTTACAAGTTGTTTGCTGGGTAGCTTAATCGTGTCAAAATGGCAACAAAGAGTTCCTTCCAACGCTTAGTCCGAAAATAGCCTCAGACATTATTGTTTTGAAAAGTCAAAAGAAAAAAAAAACATTCCTAAACGTACGTGCACACCAGAAAATGTGGCTACAGTTCGGCGGAAAATTCTTCAGAGTCCTGTAAAACCAACCCGACGCCTGTCGCTAAACCCCGACGTACTACGTCGATCATGCGGGCGATTACTCCACCTGGACCTGCACATGCATCCCTGCCAAGTGTCTGTCATTCATGCATTAAAACCAGTAGATGCGTCTCAGCGTGTGCAGTTTTGTGAGCGGCTGCTCACCGAGGTAACAGTGAATGACTTGGACATGGATCTGTTCTTTTTGTCGCATGAAGTCTGGTTTCACCTGAGTGTTTATGTCAATTGACAGAATCACTCGTTCTTGGCAGTGGAGAATCCACATAACTTCCACAAAACATCACTGCATGATCAGGTGGTTGGGATTTGATGTGCAGTGTTGCACGCGGCATTAATGGTCTCGTCTTCTTTCATCAGACACTGATTCGGCGAGTTACATTGCAAACATTTTGAAACCATTTATGGCCTGACAGAGGTGTTATCAGAGATCAGTCTAGCCGCGGCGGTAGCTGACCACCCAGGTAACCTGATATGCCAGCGTGCTATTACTTGTAACCTCCCCAGAGAATTTTTAACAAGGACAATAATTAAATGTTAATGGGAATCGTGTTAAACGTAACCTCCCAGCAAAAATAAAAGAAAAGTCTATGATAATGAAAATGTGCAAAAATGTTAAGTCCCCACAAAATTAACGTTATGCTAAACCTGATAAATCTTATAAGGCCAGCTGCGCTAACCTTAGGCCCTGTGCAATAACCAGCGTGATAAATTGATTCTTGGAGGAAAAGCAAAGGAAATTTTCTTTCAATAAAATGTTTGTTTTGTTAAAATGCTTGGTTTGAAAACAAAATTATTATTGGGGCGATTCTTGAACAAATTAATTACACTTAAGATCCATTACATTATCAGATGAGCGCAATGCTGCTTCATTACCTTATTTAACAATATACCTCGTCCTGAATCCCGACCATAGAGCCATGTCGACGCCCGCCGACTCCTCACTCACAACTGCTAACTCGCAACTGCGTCCCACTCACGACTCGCTCTCATTCGCAACTGAGCTGACTACATGCTCTCTGGTCAGAGATTCTGTGGCTCGCCATCGCTGCCTATGAAACGTACGCGTTTCGTACTGTGTGTGGAGAGCGCTCAGGCCTAAGGTGTATCGCAACAACTCTTACATTCTTCGAGAACTGCAGCAGAAGGTTTCAGATGAGACTGCAGAAATTCCAGCAGTCCATCTTCGATCTGCCTCCAGGAACTTTCTGAGCAGGGCTTAAGAGGGCCGAAAGATAAATGGTGGTCACTTCCAACACATGCTATAGTCAAGTTAGTACTGTATTTCCTTTCCTCTGCTCTGTTTCTTTGTATCCTGTCACTCTGTTCCCCAGGTCACTTTTATTTGTCTCACCGTGTAAATACAGCAGCATGATCTGTGATAAGAATTGTCTAACTTAGCACCACCAGACCTCAGCCAACGACAGTCAGTGGACTGAGAATCGAGTAATATACAGAAACAGTTCCTAGAAACTCTCCAATGAAACAAAGTTGTTTCTCATGTGCTCAGAATTTGAAATTTCGTGACAGATTCGAATTCCCACGCACCCAACTGGTCGTGTCAACACAGCTCCAGCACTGAATCGCACCAGAGAGTGAAACTGTTAGCAAGTGGCTCAGCCAGTGCCGCGCCGTGGCAGAGAGCATGTCGGTCAGCTGTACAGAGAGAAAGCAGGGACTTCGACTTGAGACAGCGCCGAAAGCCAGTGTGGGCAGCGGATGATGCGTTGTGGCGCAGCACTAGAGCCTTGTATGGTGTCGGGTCGTGTGCGGCTCGCGTTCATGCCGTTTGTTCTTTGGCATTTCTGTTCTTTCCTTACTTGCTGGCGTATCGAAGTGGCTGGCTTGGCTCCTTGAGTGGCAGCAGCAGGGCTTATCGCTACTAGTATTGTCGTACTATCTTTGGTGCGGCCGCTAGTATTTCCGGGTGGTGGTTGTGTGTGTGGTGGTCAGTGGGTTAGGACGGAGCAGCGAGGAAGTCTCCATGGCGAGCGGCCAGGCCGGGCCCCATGGCGACGTGCACGCGCTGTCAGATCGTGAGGCGCCAGCTGCGAGAGCGACACAGTTCGTTGGCCGCCGAATCTGGACCCTCAAGTTGAGTGATCAGTTAAGGGGCTCCGGAAAGGCTCAAAATCATGAAAAGTTCAATTTTTACTTTTTTGCGTTTTCTGAATCTGCAGACTATTACCTTTTAATAGATATATAATTTATTCAATTCCGAAGACTACAACTATTTTTAAATTTTTTCTGAAATGTGTTCTACATGGGCGTGACCCACTGTGGCGCTGTTAAACTGCTGTCAAATGGTGTTATTATTAACGTCCGTGTTCATCAGGTACATTTTAGTGATGTGAGATAAAGTATGTGTTGTGGCTAACCTGTGATGGTTCAATATATATCGCTGGTGTGATTGTCGGTTGTTTCATGTTTATTTACTCTGTCGTTATCTCGAAAATATTCGTAATTAATTCAGTTTCTTGAGTCTCTGTTTTGTTGAAGTATAATAATGAGTAAAAGTAAAGTTGCTGTTGCGACTTTCAATGATGGCAACATTGTAAGGTGCAAGGTATTTAGAAATATGGGAATGAAGATAGGTTCTAAGATGGTACGAGCGATGCTTGCTTTAGACAAGGAACGCCTTCAGGCTGCAGACAGGGCTGTAAAGAGTCTAGAAATACAAGCAAGTGTAAACAGGAGGAGGAACAATGGGAAGCTGGAGAAGGAGTTTGCAGAGGATGAAGATAATCCATCCTATGGACCTGGAATGCACTAAAAAGTTAATCCTATCTTTGTCGCTCGATTGCCAAAACTTTTATTTTCTCATACTAATTACATTTTTTCTAAGGATCTTCCAAACATATTTGTTTCAAACTTTCAGTAAATGTTACACAGTACCTTCTGCATAATTTAACACAGCCTTTTTCCAAAAAACTGTATATTTTTGAATATATAAATAAAAAATTGCAAAAAAAGTTGTGAATTTTCATTGCAATTGGAAAAAAATCATCTTTAATAACTGAACTAAAATTTTGTAAAATCCCTGTATTAAGTTGTAGCCCATATTCCAATAAATAATCTGTAAAAAGTTTAACTTCCTACCTCAAATACTTTGTGAGGAAAGATGTAATTTATAAGCGTTATTTTAAGATTGCAAGTATAGGGCGTTCCGGAGCCCCTTAACCTGTTATGAAACCTCAACTATTGTGACATCTCTCCGTTCATTTGCAGGTTGTTGCGCTCTGGGCTGTTCGGGCTAGTATCAGCATATGATATGCTGGAGTTGCAGAATCTTGCAGCTGTCTTCCTATATTGTGATTAATTACTAAATTGACTGTTACTTGCCGGTGATGTGCACCAGCGGTATTTTCTGCTCTGTGGCTGTTAACGCCCCAGTTACCTGCCCTGGTCGCTAGCGTAGTTTTCCGGCAGTGAGCCTTTCCTCGTCGTGTTGATGCTGTCCGCCACAGCGTGCAGTACGACAGCCTTTTAAGTTGTTTGGTTCATATTTTGCTTAGAGTGGTTGTAGTTCCCTTGGCTGTCCTTGGACGCCAGTTTCTCAAGATGTAATGCTGTTCTTATCCTCATCCTCAGCCGATATTTTCCATTGTTGTGCCGTCGGTCAGACGGAAGGGAATTGGTTAAATTGTTGGTCGGTCCTTGGGCTGTTCCTGGTTTGTGTTGCCATCCGATTATTTAACTTCAACTCTTGGCAGCCTGTCTCACCTCACCTGACATTTGAGCTACCTTCTCAGGCCGACCCTTGGAACACTTCTGAGTACCACTTGTTCTGTTTGTTTTAGATTGTGATTTTCATTTTAGTTTGAAGTATTGTGCGAGGCCTTCGGTCGAGTATTACTTCACATCTTTTTAAATTTTCCATAAAGGCCCTCAGCCACGTTAAATTAAAATTTTGAAGATTGATTTTATATAAAAAAAATTTTCATTAAAATTTGTTCTATCTCAAATTGTTTGTCATCCAGGTCCTAAGCTGTTAGTTGTTCGATATGTTACATGTGGCCTTCAGCCGAGGATTTACGTGAAACCCTCTTAATAAGGCCTTCAGCCATTTGTATTCCTTAAAGGAGAATTTTTTATAAGAAGGAAGGGGTTTATTTTAAATTGTTTGACTAGTTGTTCAGGCCTTCAGCCGTTGTTTCAAATTTGTTTGTGACCTTCAGCCATGCAATAAGTTAACATCTCCTTAATTAGGCTTTTGGTTGTTCTGTTGTAAGTTTAAAAAGAAATTTCTTGGTTAGAAAAAATTGCTTCTTAATGTGTTTTAATTATAGTTGTCCTTCAGACATGTAGTGTAGGCCTCAGCCGATAATTGTTTTCAGTTGCATTTTTTTTAAATTTTACCTTCTATTTTTAATTGCTTTTGATTTCTAAGCCAGGCCGTTCTTGTTTTTGGTGTGGTTTTGGGCCTTCAGCCCAGAAAGCATCCTAAGTTTTCTTTAACTAGGAATTCAGCAGTATTGTCTAATTGCGATCTTTTAAAATAATGTGTAAATAAGTGGTTCTCAGAAAATTAAAGTTGTGTGTTTGATTGTGCAACTCACAGTAACCTTTTACGGCCCCATCCACTATCGTAACATTATCCTGTGCGCTCTCTGAGTACCTACCATCCAGGTTCCAGGTGTACTGGCCATACATGTTTGAGTCAGCTAGGCTCGCCCAAGGATTCACCTTAGAACACAGTCAGTAGTGGGGAACGGGAGCTATCAAACCATTCTGTTGCAGTACCACTGGCTGCTGTGAGGAGTGGCGGGCAGGTTGTGGAGTGGCATCAGGGTACTGTTAGCCCGCAGGCCAGACTTGTCTTCGTATGGACTTAGATAGCCTTGGGCTGGCCGCAGTCATCGGCTGAAGGTGCCTCAGACGAGGCAGAATAGGGCTGAGAGTTTGTGGATGACCACCAAGTATGACGAACCCTGAAGGGGAGGTTGCCGTGCAACTGTGAGAGGTGTGAAACCAGCAGCAGTGGACTGCAACAGTCAGTACAGGGCACAGCCAAATGTAATGGAGACATCGTCAAGCTCGTGTAGTGGTTGGAGTCTTCCTACCAATGTCCAGGAGAAGAGGGCAGCACAGAGCAAAGCTGTAGTGGTCCAGTTGCTTGTCCCAGTTTATTTTAGTTTGACACTGAAAGGTTATTAATGGGCAGAAGTAATTTTGTCCTGTTCGATGTCTAGTAGTTAAGTTAATCTTAGGCAGAAAGAAGTTGTCATTACATTTAGAGCCGAAGGCGAGTTTACTTTATTTTTTCAATATATGAATATATTTTAGCGTAAGTTCTGTTGTAAATCTTACAGTGAGATAACCTTATTGTATTTCTGTTAAGATGCAATATTGTTTTGATCTATTGTATCATTAGACCCCTGAAAGTTTTATTCCTGAAAGTGGAATTGAGTGCAAAGTCTTACACTCTGGTATTGTTATACAGGGTGAGTCACCTAACGTTACCGCTGGATATATTTCGTAAACCATATCAAGTACTGACGAATCGATTCCACAGACCGAACGTGAGGAGAGGGGCTTGTGTAACTGGTTAATACAAACCATTAAAAATGCACGGAAGTATGTTTTTTAACACAAACCTACGTCTTTTTTTTAATGGAACCCCGTTAGTTTTGTTAGCACATCTGAACATATAAACAAATACGTAATCAGTGCCGTTTGTTGCGTTGTAAAATGTTAATTACAAAAAAAAATGGTTAAAATGGCTCTGAGCACCATGGCACTCAACATCTGAGGTCATCAGGCCCCTAGAACTTAGAACTACTTAAACCTAACTAACCTAAGGACATCACACATAACCATGCCCGAGGCAGAATTCGAACCTGCGACCGTAGCGGTCGCGCGGTTCCAGACTGTAGCGCCTAGAACCGCTCGGCCACTTCTGCCGGCTGTTAATTACATCCGGAAATATTGTAACCTAAAGTTGACACTTGAGTACCACTCTTCCGCTGTTCGATCGTGTGTATCGGTGAGCACCGAATTACGTAGGGATCCAAAGGGAACGGTGATGGACCTTAGGTACGTAAGAGACTGGAACATCACATTACGTCCACATGCTAACACTTTTTTATTGCTCTTTTTCACTGACACACATGTACATTAAAATGAGGGGTGAGGTACACGTACACACGTGGTTTCCGTTTTCAATTACGGAGTGGAATAGAGTGTGTCTCGACAGGTCAGGCTAATAGATGTCCAATGTGGTGGCCATCATTTGCTGCACACAATTGCAATCTCAGGCGTAATGAATGTCGTACACGCCGCAGTACATCTGGTGTAATGTCGCCGCAGGCTGCCACGATACGTTGTTTCATATCCTCTGGGGTTGTAGGCACATAACGGTACACATTCTCCTTTAACGTACCCCACAGAAAGAAGTCCAGAGCTGTAAGATCAGGAGAACGGGCTGGCCAGTTTATGCGTCCTCCACGTCCTATGAAACGCCCGTCGAACATCCTGTCAAGGGTCACCCTAGTGTTAATTGCGGAATGTGCAGGTGCACCATCATGCTGATACCACATACGTCGACGCGTTTCCAGTGGGACATTTTCGAGCAACGTTGGCAGATCATTCTGTAGAAACGCGATGTATGTTGCAGCTGTTTGGGCCCCTGCAATGAAGTGAGGACCAATGAGGTGGTCGCCAATCATTCCGCACCCTACATTTACAGTTCACGGTCGCTGTCGCACTACCTGTCTGAGCCAGCGAGGATTGTCCACGGACCAGTAATGCATGTTCCGTAGATTCACTGCCCCGTGGTTAGTGAAACCCGCTTCATCGGTAAACAGGAAGAACTGCAACGCATTCTCTGTCAATGCCCATTGACAGAACTGCACTCGATGATTAAAGTCATCACCATGTAATTGCTGATGTAGCGACACATGAAACGGGTGAAAGCGGTGACGATGCAGTATGCGCATGACACTACTTTGACTCAGTCCACCGGCTCTCGCAATGTCCCGTGTACTCATGTGTGGGTTCATGGCAACAGCAACTAACACACCAACTGCACCCGCTTCTCCTGTGACGGGCCTGTTACGGACCCGTTTGCGTGCTACGACCATACCTGTCGCATACAGTTGGCGGTAGATGTTTTGCAATGTGCAGCACGTTGGATGCTCTCTATCTGGGTACCGTTCTGCATACACCCTGCAGGCTTCAGCTGCATTTCGTCGACACTCGCGATAGATGAGTATCATCTCCGCCTTTTCAGAGTTCGAAAACACCATGGTCACAGTTCCTACAACACTACACTATCACAGACGTCTGGTAACACGGTGCATTACAGTTGGTATGCGTGCGGAGACGAATGCAGAATAACAATAGCAGCAAGCGCTACATGCGGACACTGCGACAGCTAGACCAAACCACAACAGTGCACTACAGCCACACTCGTAAACACGGTCGTCATCGTAAACATGTCCCTGCAGATGCTGCTCGCCGACCGTGGCCCGTGTTTGTTACAACACGCAACTGAACGTCGGAGGTTTCAAGCGTCAACTATAGGTTACAATATCTCCGGATGTAATTAACATTTTACAATGCAATAAACGGCACTGATTACGTATTTGTTTATATGTTCAGATGTGCTAACAAAACTAACGTGGTTCCATTTAAAAAAAACGTAGGTTTGTGTTAAAAAACATACTTCCGTCCATTTTTGTATGGTTTGTATTAAACAGTTACACTAGACCCTCTCCTCACGTTCGGGCTGTGGAGTCGGTTCGTCAGTATTTGATGTGGTTTGCGAAATACACTCATGGAAATTGAAATAAGATCACCGTGAATTCATTGTCCCACGAACGGGAAACTTTATTGACACATTCCTGGGGTCAGATACATCACATGATCACACTGACAGAACCACAGGCACATAGACACAGGCAACAGAGCATGCACAATGTCGGCACTAGTACAGTGTATATCCACCTTTCGCAGCAATGCAGGCTGCTATTCTCCCATGGAGACGATCGTAGAGATGCTGGATGTAGTCCTGTGGAACGGCTTGCCATGCCATTTCCACCTGGCGCCTCAGTTGGACCAGCGTTCGTGCTGGACGTGCAAACCGCGTGAGACGACGCTTCATCCAGTCCCAAACATGCTCAATGGGGGACAGATCCGGAGATCTTGCTGACCAGGGTAGTTGACTTACACCTTCTAGAGCACGTTGGGTGGCACGGGATACATGCGGACGTGCATTGTCCTGTTGGAACAGCAAGTTCCCTTGCCGGTCTAGGAATGGTAGAACGATGGGTTCGATGACGGTTTGGATGTACCGTGCACTATTCAGTGTCCCCTCGACGATCACCAGTGGTGTACGGCCAGTGTAGGAGATCGCTCCCCACACCATGATGCCGGGTGTTGGCCCTGTGTGCCTCGGTCGTATGCAGTCCTGATTGTGGCGCTCACCTGCACGGCGCCAAACACGCATACGACCATCATTGGCACCAAGGCAGAAGCGACTCTCATCGCTGAAGACGACACGTCTCCATTCGTCCCTCCATTCACGCCTGTCGCGACACCACTGGAGGCGGGCTGCACGATGTTGGGGCGTGAGCGGAAGACGGCCTAACGGTGTGCGGGACCGTAGCCCAGCTTCATGGAGACGGTTGCGAATGGTCCTCGCCGATACCCCAGGAGCAACAGTGTCCCTAATTTGCTGGGAAGTGGCGGTGCGGTCCCCTACGGCACTGCGTAGGATCCTACGGTCTTGGCGTGCATCCGTGCGTCGCTGCGGTCCGGTCCCAGGTCGACGGGCACGTGCACCTTCCGCCGACCACTGGCGACAACATCGATGTACTGTGGAGACCTCACGTCCCACGTGTTGAGCAATTCGGCGGTACGTCCACCCGGCCTCCCGCATGCCCACTATACGCCCTCGCTCAAAGTCCGTCAACTGCACATACGGTTCACGTCCACGCTGTCGCGGCATGCTACCAGTGTTAAAGACTGCGATGGAGCTCCGTATGCCACTGCAAACTGGCTGACACTGACGGCGGCGGTGCACAAATGCTGCGCAGCTAGCGCCATTCGACGGCCAACACCGCGGTTCCTGGTGTGTCCGCTGTGCCGTGCGTGTGATCATTCCTTGTACAGCCCTCTCGCAGTGTCCGGAGCAAGTATGGTGGGTCTGACACACCGGTGTCAATGTGTTCTTTTTTCCATTTCCAGGAGTGTATATCCAGCGGTAACGTTAGGTGACTCAAACTGTATATAGTAAAGGATACACTAACTATGAGCCCAAACTTGCACAGCCTCCAGCCAAACTCCACTTCATATAAATCCAGAGGCACAGTTTGGTAGCAGAGCGTGGTTGTGTCTCATACTGCAGCGGTGCCTCGGGTACCCTTAGTATTATTTTTGTGGAAATAGTATCTTAGGCCTATTTTTTGCGTTTCTCTTATGGTCATGAGGGACGGCCTGCATGCCATTTGGTGGCAGAAAGATTAAATGGCTTGTGAGTTGTCCATTTAAGGCAGGGCACCTGCAAGGAATGTGACCAGTTTAACTAAACATCTTCACTGGTGATGGGGGAGCCGTTATGATTGAAACTGGAAGGGGTCTGGGCTGTTTGTAAGGATATTAACTGTATTCAGATCGCTCTGACCGAGGCAGGTTTGGTATTAAATCCTTTCACGTACACATCTATATTTTCACGTGTAAGAAAAGTAATAAAAAACCACGTCGCTCTAAAAGTTTCCAAAACACTCAGAAGTTGGCAGCACATGTAAGAAGTGTTCGTAGTTTCGTGTAGAATCTGCATCTAGAGGCACTAGCACTCAAAACAGTTAACGTTCCATTTATTAGTGTCGAACTGATATGATGCTAAGTTGCTACACTGAGCATTAAAAAGGTTAAATTTTTCAAGTGTGACACAACCAGTTGTATGCAGTTATATAGACTACAGGGTGGAGTACTCATTACATAAATGAGGTAAATGATTTGATATTTGAACTAAGA
Organism: Schistocerca cancellata; assembly: GCF_023864275.1. NCBI lineage: Eukaryota > Metazoa > Arthropoda > Insecta > Orthoptera > Acrididae > Schistocerca > Schistocerca cancellata. Next base: position 70,185,429 of record NC_064627.1, read on the forward strand.
AAGGAGTAAGCAAGGAGGCACAGAATAACAGCGAAGGTAGATATCATTATGAGTGATAGTATGCTGTTGTCTTCATCCTTGCAATACTAAAGAAGGATTTGAACATGACACCAGAAAACGACGTTAATAAAGATGGGGAGTTAGAAGCATTAGAACTGGGAGGTAGAAAATGGAGTAAACAGTTTTATAGGATACCACACCCACTAGTTGATACGATTAATAACTGTGACTTCTATATCGATTCTATATTGGAAACAGTCAGGTGTCGTTATTATTTAGGAGCATGAAGTGGGCGGAAACTGGTGTTTGGGATAAGTGATGCACCATCTTACAATTTTTGTATCCACATGCCAGGTTTGGTTTAGTACAAACAATAGCAAATGCTATTATTGAAAAGGAAACAGTGGATTAGGAAATGAGACACTTAAAGTAGTAAAGGAGTTTTGCTATTTGGGGAGCAAAATAACTGATGATGGTCGAAGTAGAGAGGATTTAAAATGTAGACAGGCAATGGCAAGGAAAGCGTTTCTGAAGAAGAGAAATTTGTTAACATCGAGTATAGATTTAAGTGTCAGGAAGTCGTTTCTGAAAGTATTTGTATGGAGTGTAGCCATGTATGGAAGTGAAACATGAACATGGGCGATAAATAGTTTAGACAAGAAGAGAATAGAAGCTTTCGAAATGTGGTGCTACAGAAGAATGCTGAAGATTAGATGGGTAGATCACATAACTAATGAGGAGGTACTGAATATAACTGGGGAGAAGAGGAGTTTGTGGCACAACTTGACAAGAAGAAGGGACCGGTTGGTAGGACATGTTCTGAGGCATCAAGGGATCACAAATTTAGCATTGTAGGGCAGCGCGGAGGGTAAAAATCGTAGAGGGAGACCAAGAGATGAATACACTAAGCAGATACAGAAGGATGTAGGTTGCAGTAAGTACTGGGGGATGAAGAAGCTTGCACAGGATAGAGTAGCGTGGAGAGCTGCATCAAACCAGTCTCAGGACTGAAGACAACAACAACAACAACGTAAGGGGTGCAGCATGCATTATTCTCCGGTTTCTGCTCTGTGTGACAAGAAGTGCTGTACCTGATCCCCTCTTACGACATAATGTTTGTTTTATTTGTGACTCAGTGGTAGCCAGAGGTCTCCTTTCGTCCTCTTGTAAAAGACTTCCTTTGTTTGTAGTGGTTGTTGGTGACTGTCACTCCCTTTGTAGATGGTGACAGCTGGGTTTGAATTGAAATTTTATGGCACATTTCAGTTCTCATCCACATAGCTGATGACACAGGCATGTGCCTGTCACTTAAACGTGCCAGAGGGGCCATGATTTGGGAAGGGATGAAGCAGTGGAACACCCAGATTGTATGTGGCAGTGCGACAGAAGGAACTTGGTTGGTGGCTGTGTGGACAACAAGTGGTGACTTTGGCTTGAGCCTTTTGCAGAGATCTCTGTGGGCCATGGCTAACAAGTGGAAGGGCACCACTGGAATCGTGTATAGTACGTTTGACACACTTCCTTGGGTTGGCTTGGCTGGCCCAAGGAGCTGCTGTGGGATGCAGTCAGCGGCCACATCATTTTGTGCCTGTGTCAGAAGTGGCTGTGGGTAGCAGCCAACAAGCCACAGGGCAGCTGGAGCGTTCTTGGTGTTTACTCTGAACTATCTTCGCATTGACGTGGCTGACCAAAGTGTTGGACATACCCCTCTGATAAAGGTGCTGTAGTGGAGGCACAATCGGAGAGAGGGTAATCAAGCCATAATAAAGTTGATGGCGATGACAGCTGTAGCATAGCTACTGGTAGGGACACCTATATGCCGGAAAGCCCTTAGCAAAGGGATGTGACAAAGCACTGGTTAGCTCCGTGGAATAGAGTTAAAATGCGAGTGCGCAGTTAATAACATCTCAAAATATTCGGCTGTTATAATTTTGTGCTACTTTGTTAATATTTTCGTATACTAGTTCTACAGGTTATTAGATTGTTTTGGATATGTTACAGTGTCCTGTAGTTTTTCCATAAGCCACATAAAGTAAATAAATAGACTGAGTTACCTGAGCATAGATATCAACGTTCTATGTGCATGCCATATTATTACAAGTTGTCACATCATCATCGGATACTAAAAGTAACACTTCGTTGACATAGACATCCTTCTCTGCCCTCACCATTTTTAACATTTATTTGTAGTTGCTGCATTTCGTTCCAATGACAACAGTTTGTAATGTGCGTTTTCTGGAGTTTCCATTTAAATTCTTTTAGTTTCTGTAGTTTAGATTTCCTTTCATCCTAGAATATTTTTGTGGCTCTTTTCCGCATCCACTTCTCTATTCCTCTAATATTTTCCTTTTTTGTTTCCACAGGATTCATCCTTCATAACAATAACTTAAAATGTTGCGTGTAAAAATCTTAATGGATTTTTCCTACGTTGCTGTTTATTAATAAACTACTCCTATTTCGCCGCACGGGATTGGCCGAGCGGTCTAGGGCGCTGCAGTGATGGACTGTGCGGCTGGTCCCGGCGGAGGTTCGAGTCCTCCCTCGGGCATGGGTGTGTGTGTTTGTCCTTAGGATAATTTAGGTTAAGTAGTGTGTAAGCTTAGGGACTGATGACCTTAGCACTTAAGTCCCATAAGATTTCAGAAACATTTGAACTCTTATTTCGGGACGCCTTTTAGTAATTGCTTTCTTCTTTCAGTACCCATTAAACTTCTGTTGTTGTCTGTTACTGTACTTCCAAAGTAGTAAAATACATTTACTTCTATTCGTATTTTATTTTCTATCTTAGTGTTTGCCATGCCCTTACTTACTGCTCGATTTACGTACACCGTTATTTTGCTGTGTTTTGTACCTATTTTCAGTTTGTTGTGATCCAAGTCGTCGGATAAAATTTTTAACATATAGTTCATTCCTGTTCAGAATCTGCTAAGACAAATACCGTCTGATCGAAACTATCCCGACAACTATGAGTGGACATTAAAATGGGATGTGTCCAAACTTCGCCTTTATTACGGCTTTCGCTCTGCTGGCGGACATATTAAGTGAGTTGTCCGAGTTTCTGTGAAGGAATGGTAGTCCATACTTTCTGAAGAGTCTAAACCAGAGAAAGTACGGTTGCCGGAGCGAAGTCGACTTTCTAACTCATCCGAAAGGTGTTCCATTAGGTTAAGATCGGGACTCTGTGGAGGCCAGTCCATGTCAGTAATGTTATTGTCCACACAGCATTGCTTCACATATGCTGCTTTATGACATGACACATTGAAGTGCCGATACAATCATCGTTTCCGAACTGTTTCTCTGGCGTATGCAGTACACAATGTGGTAACATGTGTCCATATCCTTCCGCATAGCGTTTCCTTAAGTACAATAGGGGGAGCACTCGGAAACCACGTAAAACACATCCATAACGTAACACCAGCTCCTCCAACCCCACCGTTGACCGTACGCATGATGTAGTTAACGTACTCTATGCACTATCTAAACCTAAACCCCTCGTTTCCAGTCATCCGACGTTCTACGGCGTCGCTGTCTACATCACCGCAAGCGTTGGCTACAAAAATGTGAGGCTCATAACGAGCTGCTCGACCGTTGTACACCAGTGCACTTCTGGACTGCTGCCAGAAGTTTAAAACTCGCGAGTGATTCGTACAGCTAACTTGATGTGATTTTTTTGCAACTACCCTCTGCAACGCTCGACGATCCCTGTCCCTCAATACATGACCTCTAGCTGGTCTCAGGCTAAGTGTTGGTGTTACCTCGCATTTTAGTTCACAACCACACCATCAGTAGTCCTCTTGGGCAACTGTAGAAGGCTTAAAATGCCGCTGATGGATATTTTACGAAGGTGACAGCCAATGGCAGGTGCACGATCCAAGTCAACGAGCTCCCCTCACCGACCGATCTGCTTTTGCTGCTTCTTTACTAACAACACAACACTCCCCGTTCCCTTTTATACTTGGTGGTCCACTTCTCGTGACATCTAGCGATCAATTCCGCGTTACATATGCGTCCCAGATATATTTGATCAGGTAGTGTATACTATCAGCAAATGTTGTTGTTGTTGTTGTCTTCAGTCCTGAGACTGGTTTGATGCAGCTCTCCATGCTGCTCTATCCTGTGCAAGCTTCTTCATCTCCCAGTACCTACTGCAACCTACATCCTTCTGAATCTGCTTAGTGTATTCATCTCTTGCTCTCCCCCTACGATTTTTACCCTCCACCCTGTCCTCCAATACTAAATTGGTAATCCCTTGATGCCTCAGAACATGTCCTACCAACCGATCCCTTCTTCTGGTCAAATTGTGCCACGAACTCCTCTTCTCCCCAGTTCTTTTCAATACCTCCTCATTAGTTATGTGATCTACCCATCTAATCTTCAGCATTCTTCTGTAGCACCACATTTCGAAAGCTTCTATTCTCTTCTTGTCCAAACTATTTACCGTCCATGTTTCACTTCCATACATGGCTACACTCCATACAAATACTTTCAGAAATGACTTCCTGACACTTAAATCTATACTCGATGTTAACAAATTTCTCTTCTTCAGAAACGCTTTCCTTGCCATTGTCAGTCTACATTTTATATCCTCTCTACTTCGACCATCATCAGTTATTTTGCTCCCCAAATAGCGAAACTCCTTTACTACTTTAAGTGTCTCATTTCCTAATCTAATACCCTCAGCATCACCCGACTTAATTCGATTACATTCCATTATCCTTGTTTTGCTTTTGTTGACGTTCATCTTATATCCTCCTTTCAAGACACCGTCCATTCCATTCAACTGTTCTTCCAAGTCCTTTGCTGTCTCTGACAGAATTACAATGTCATCGGCGAACCTCAAAGTTTTTATTTCTTCTCCATGGATTTTAATACCTACTCCGAAATTTTCTTTTGTTTCCTTTACTGCTTGCTCAATATACAGATTGAATAACAAATGTAATGCAGTGTATTTGTCTACCATTAATTTTGTTACTTATGTGCTTCTTCTCATTGTTTGTATTGTTCTTTGAATAAATCAATTAAATAAGTAAGGAAAGAGAGGACAGCTCGTCGGACACTTCCTTCCATTCTAGCCTCTTTGTTAGTGGTACTGCCTTGTACGAGTGAAGTTCAATCAGTAACGCAACACTTTTTTTTCTGAAAGCAGGTTGGTTTTATTCAGGTTTCCAATACCCCACGTTATTCCCCACTCTTTTGGGTACAAGACCCTATTTTTCAAAATAATCTCCAATTGCGCAGCAAGGTGCTTGATTATGATCTGTCGAGCACTTAGAATGAGAGTGTCCGCACGCTCCGACTTTGCTGGAGTCACAGCCCTGTGCCACCTGCGCTGGCGCGCTGAAGACCGGACACGCTTGCGCGACATTGTTGCGATGATGACAGACGCCTCGCCCAACAATTCAGAGTGCTTTTGTCCGCTGTCAGGTCTCCGTAACCTTTCTGCAAGCGCCTGCGAATATCTGCTGTGGTCTGGTTTTCCGCCAAAAGAAACTCGGTGACACCTCTCTGGTGGAACGCACCTCCGTTACAGGCGCCATTTTAAAGGCTACGTATAAGTGCTCCACCTGCCGGGACGTCATGAAACTATAGCCGGAATATTCCACGACCTCCCACAGCAAATTTCGCGATTTCTCAACCGAAATTGGGCGAGAAATAAAAGGGTGTTGCAATGCTTATAGAACGCCCCTCCTACACTCCTGGAAATGGAAATAAGAACACCGTGAATTCATTGTCCCAGGAAGGGGAAACTTTATTGACACATTCCTGAGGTCAGATACATCACATGATCACACTGACAGAACCACAGGCACTTAGACACAGGCAACAGAGCATGCACAATGTCGGCACTAGTACAGTGTACATCCACCTTTCGCAGCAATGCAGGCTGCTATTCTCCCATGGAGACGATCGTAGAGATGCTGGATGTAGTCCTGTGGAACGGCTTGCCATGCCATTTCCACCTGGCGCCTCAGTTGGACCAGCGTTCGTGCTGGACGTGCAGACCGTGTGCCTCGGTCGTATGCAGTCCTGATTGTGGCGCTCACCTGCACGGCGCCAAACACGCATACGACCATCATTGGCACCAAGGCAGAAGCGACTCTCATCGCTGAGGACGACACGTCTCCATTCGTCCCTCCATTCACGCCTGTCGCGACACCACTGGAGGCGGGCTGCACGATGTTGGGGCGTGAGCGGAAGACGGCCTAACGGTGTGCGGGACCGTAGCCCAGCTTCATGGAGACGGTTGCGAATGGTCCTCGCCGATACCCCAGGAGCAACAGTGTCCCTAATTTGCTGGGAAGTGGCGGTGCGGTCCCCTACGGCACTGCGTAGGATCCTACGGTCTTGGCGTGCATCCGTGCGTCGCTGCGGTCCGGTCCCAGGTCGACGGGCACGTGCACCTTCCGCCGACCACTGGCGACAACATCGATGTTCTGTGGAGACCTCACGCCCCACGTGTTGAGCAATTCGGCGGTACGTCCACCCGGCCTCCCGCATGCCCACTATACGCCCTCGCTCAAAGTCCGTCAACTGCACATACGGTTCACGTCCACGCTGTCGCGGCATGCTACCAGTGTTAAAGACTGCGATGGAGCTCCGTATGCCACGGCAAACTGGCTGACACTGATGGCGGCGGTGCACAAATGCTGCGCAGCTAGCGCCATTCGACGGCCAACACCGCGGTTCCTGGTGTGTCCGCTGTGCCGTGCGTGTGATCATTGCTTGTACAGCCCTCTCGCAGTGTCCGGAGCAAGTATGGTGGGTCTGACACACCGGTGTCAATGTGTTCTTTTTTCCATTTCCAGGAGTGTATTTCTGCACTTTGACTTTTAAACATTTATTTTCATTCCAGTCTTTGATCACAATATAAATTCCTTGACGATGACCGGTTCCGGTCAGTAATGACCATCTTCATATCTACAATATAAAAAATATGTATACCTCGTGGGCAGTCTATCTTTGACCCAATACAGCACTTCATAACACAGAGGTTGTAGGTTAGTATATTGTGATATGAAGTGCTGTATTGTGTTGAAAGGTAGACTGCCCACGAGGTATACATATTTTTTATATTGTAGATATGAAGATGGTCATTACTGACTGAAACCGGTCATCGTCAAAGGAATTTACACTACTGGCCATTAACATTGCTACACGACGAAAGACGACGTGCTACAGACGCGAAATTTAACCGACAGGATGAAGATGCTATAATATGCAAATGATTAGCTTTTCAGAGCCTTCACACAAGATTGGCCCCGGTGGCGACACCTACAACGTGCTGACATGAGGAAAGTTTCCAACCGATTTCTCATACACAAACAGCAGTTGACCGGCGTTGCCTGGTGAAACGTTGTTGTGATGCCTCGTGTAAGGAGGAGAAATGCGTAACATCACGTTTCCGACTTTGATAAAGGTCGGATTGTAGCCTATCGCGATTGCGGTTCATCCTATCGCGAGAATGCTGCTCGCGTTGGTCGAGATCCAATGACTGTTAGCAGAATATGGAATCGGTGGGTTCAGGAGAGTAATACGGAACGCCGTGCTGGATCCCAACGGCCTCGTATCACTAGCAGTCGAGATGACAGGCAACTCGTCCGCATGGCTGTAACGGATCGTGCAGTCACGTCTCGGTCCCTGAGTCAACAGATGGGGACGTTTGCAAGACTACAACCATGTGCACGAACAGTTCGACGACGTTTGCAGCAGCATGGACTATCAGCCCGGAGACCATGGCTGCGGTTACCCTTGACGCTGCATCACAGACAGGAGCGCCTGCGATGGTGTACTCAACGACGAACCTGGGTGCACGATTCGGATGAATCCAGGTTCTGTTTACAGCATCATGATGGTCGCATCGGTGTTTGGCGACATCGCGGTGAACGCAGATTGGAAGCGTGTATTCGTCATCGCCATACTGGCGTAACACCCGGCGTGATGGTATGGGGTGCCATTGGTTACACGTCTCGGTCACCTCTCGTTCGCATTGACGGCACTTTGAACATTGGACGTTACATTTCAGTTGTGTTACTACCCGTGGCTCTACCCTTGATTCGATCCCTGCGAAGCCCTACATTTCAGCAGGATAATGTACGACCGCATGTTGCAGGTCCTGTACGGGCCGTTCTGGATACAGAAAATGTTCGACTGCTGCCCTGGCCAGCACATTCTCCAGATCTCTCACCAACTGAAAACGTCTGATCAATGGTGGCCGAGCAACTGGCTCGTCACAATACGGCAGTCACTACTGTTGATGAACTGGGGTATCGTGTTGAAGCTGCACGGGCAGCTGTACCTGTACACGCCATCCAAGCTCTGTTTGACTCAATGCCCAGGCGTATGAAGGCCGTTATTACGGTCAGAGGTGGTTGTTCTTGGTACTGATTTCTCAGGATCTATGCACCCAAATTGCGTGAAGATGTAATCACATGTCAGTTCTAGTATAATATATTTGTCCAATGAATACCCGTTTATCACCTGCATTTCCACTTGGTGTAGCAACTTTAATGGCCAGTAGTGTATATTGTGATCAAAGAGTGGAATAGGAAAAAAAAGTTTCCCATTGTTGGATCACTGTTCATATTCGCGATTATGTCGCAGCTGGTGACTCTGACTTTTGTATAGTTTGCGAATAAGTGTTTCACATCTCCGGTCTATACCACTTTTAGTCTGTTTTTCATGCCAGTGTTTGACATAGCGTAGTTAAAAATCGTAAATAGTGTGTCACCTCTGCAGGTCCTTGGACCTACGGTTGGCCACGTGTTTCAAAGTAGAGGAACTGACGCGGAAGCTTGTAGATAAATTAATATCATCATCGCCGTCGTGAGGGGAGTTGACTGGCAGGGAGTCGTGCCGGACGGTAGCAGCTGTCGGGGGCAGGCAGCAGTGGACGGCTAATTAGGGGGGCGGCGGCGCCCGAGGCTGCCGGGCGCCCGAGGCTGGCACTGCTGCTGCTGCTGCTGCTGCTGCGGCCCTAATCAAATCTAAACACATGTAACAAACAGCTAAACAGTTAATTGCGGACGCGAAATCACCGTCATTTCCCAAATTGGCCCGTAACATGTCATTAATGACTGGCCCCGCGGGCCGCAGGCGGAGGCGCTGGAATGCCGTCTAATGGGAATCCGGTGCAGCAGTTCGATATCCAGAGTTACGGCGGGGGCGTGGCTTGGCTGCGCACGGCCTGGCGGGGCGAGGCAGTCCGCGTCCGTGCCTCCCGGCTACGCACTGGCCGGGGATAGCGGCTGCCGTGAGACAGCGAGTACTCGAGTATCATGCCGACGGTTACAGATTCAACACTTCTTCTATTACGTCCTTTCCACAGACTTCACTTTATTTGCCGGCCGAAGTGGCCGTGCGGTTCTAGGCGCTGCAGTCTGGAACCGCGAGACTGCTACGGCCGCAGGTTCGAATCCTGCCTCGGGCATGGATGTGTGTGACGTCCTTAGGTTACTTAGGTTTAACTAGTTCTAAGTTTTAGGGGACTAATGGCCTCAGAAGTTAAGTCCCATAGTGCTTAGAGCCATTTGAACCATCCCTTTATTTTTGAACATGAAAGTAAGCCTTAACTACCTAGATGTGGTTCATTTACGAAATAATGAGTTCAAAGGAACGACCTCCTTGCCGGCCGCGGTGGCCATGCGGTTCTAGGCGCTCAGTCCGGAACCGCGCGACTGCTACTGTCGCAGGTTCGAATCCTGCCTCGGGCATGGATGTATGTGATGTCCTTAGGTTAGTTAGGTTTAAGTAGTTCTTAGTTCTAGGGGACTGATGACCACAGATGTTAAGTTCCATAGTGCTCAGAGCCATTTGAACCATTGAACGACTTCCTTCTCTGCCTCGTGATGACTGGGTGATGTATGCTGTCCTTAGGTTAGTTAGGTTTAAGTAGTTCTAAGTTCTAGGGGACTGATGACCATCGATGTTAAGTCCCATAGTGCTCAGAGCCATTTGAACGACTTCCAAGGAGTGGTCGTTCACCTTTCTCTTCATATCAATCTCGTTCCCACCTAGGTCTCATTCAGTCTCGTTCTTCATTCCAGTTTCTCTGTTTCTCGTTCCCTCTGCAGCTTAGTTCCTCGTTTCAGGTCTCCCGTTTGTCATTCCCATCTTGGTCTGATTTCTCGCACTTCTTCCATTTCTCGTTCCCACCTCTGTCTCGTTCCTTGTTCTTGTTCCATTTCCTCTATTCCTCATTCCCACCTCAGTCCCGTTCAATCGGTGTCTTTTCTCATTCCAGTTCTTCCGTTTCTCATTCCACCTTGGTCTCATTATTCTTTCCAGTTACGTTTCTACCATTCCTCATTCACACCTTAGTTCCTGTTGGATCAGTCTCGTTCCTGGTTCAATTTCCGCCGTTTCTTGCTCCCATCTCGATCTCGTTTCTTGTTCTAGTTTCATTTCACCATATCCGCACCGATAGCTGAGTCGGCAGCGTGACGGATTGCTGTTCTACGTGACCGGGTTCGATTCCAGGCTGGGTCGGGGATTTTCTCCGCTCAGGGACTAGGTGTTGAGTTGTCTTCATCATCATTTCATCCCGATCCGACGTGCTGGTCGCCCAATGTGGCGTCGAATGTAATAAGACCTTCACCAAGGCGGCCGGACCTCCCCCGCAAAGAGCCTCCCGGCCGATGACGCCAAACGCTCACTTCCACTTCACCATTCCTCTTTTCCACCTCGGTCTCGTTCACTCTGTGTAGTGGTTTTTCGGGCAGCCACTCATTGCTCGTTCCAGCTCCACCGTTCTTCATTCAGTTACGGTTGCTTTCGCTCATTGTGGTCTCCTGTTCTTGTTCAGTTCAGAACCCTTTTCGAAATCTCCACGTTCAACCTCCACGACCAATAATATAACAAAATTGTAATTATATATTCAAATTAACACAAATACTGTCGTTTCGCTCTGTCCCATCGAGAGAGCCAAGTGTTAGCACTCTGCTTATGAGATTCAGGAATGTGTGTTGGCACAAGATCGAAAATGTCTGGTGGATTAATGATGAGGGCCAGTGTGCCGGCCAGCCTGGCTGGGGTTTTCTGGCAGTTTCCCACATCCGAGTACCTGAATACTGGGTTGGTATCCACGTTCCGCCACAGTTAATGCAATTCGAAAACATTTGGAAGTAGCTAGTAGACTTTCACATGGGTAACATGCAGCTGGAGTACACATATCTCGTCCTGGGGGGGGGGGTTAAGGTGTAACGACATGGAGGGCATTCTACCCACCTTCTAAGACTCAAACCGAGCGAGGTAGTACACTGGAATCGCATTCGGGAGTCAAACCCACGTGCGGGCATCCAGATTTAAGTTTTCTGTGATTTCCCTAAGCAGCTCCAGGCAAATGCCGGGTTGGTTCCTTTGAAAGACACGGCCTATTTCCTTCCCCTTCCTTGACACTATCCGAACTTGCGCTCAGTCTCTAATAACCTCGATGTCGACGGGGCGTTAAACCCAACCTTCCTTACTTCCTTCTAATACTCACCAATCGAAATCCGATAATAATCGTGCCGATCCTGTATAGGTACGGGATGAAGGTAAAAGAAAACGAAGTAGTCTCAGTTCATTGGAACTCGTCTTTTGACATGCTACTGCATGTGTTTGAAAACAAAGTGCCCTAGTTATAGAAGATGAACACACCCCTGTATGAACATGCTGAGCTAAGGTGCTGACATCAGGCCAGCACGCTCGGAAAAACAGTGAACGAGGTGAATGGATACGTCTCAAATAGGATCGATAATCAGTGAACTACTTCCTAAAAATGAATAAGTTTGCCCATCTCTAATACGGACGAGTTAACTATTTGCTCAATACTGTCATATGGGCAGTTGAAATTATAGTGCTCAGTACAGGAAACATACACGGTAGCAAACTGTTGTCTTAACAGTCTGACGCACTGGAATATACAGCGTATAAAAAAACTACATGCAAAGAATTTTAGAGTGCTTGAGGGCATAAAAAGAAAAACTATTTTATGTGACAAAAATGTCACAGGTGCGTCGGTTCCCCACTAGTGGTATATAAACTTTTTGGCGTTACTAAAGCTCAGAGACAATATTAAAACTGCCGTATGCTCCTTGATTAAGAGGTGTTGTCGTCCGTTTAGAATAGCGCAGAACTGGCATATACATTCTAATAATAGTGGAATACTCACAAAACAACCAGGAGTTTCACAAATAGCGGCTGCAGCTTGAGCCAAATGGCTGGAGTTTATGTTGTATCTGGTATAACAAATGCATCATCTCTCACCAGAATAAGAAACCCGTAGGAGTGGGGTTGGAGAAACATTTATCCAGGAACGTGGTCAGTGATAGCAGTACTGAAAACTTAATCTTCCTAGCGGTAAGATGTAACTGTGTTGCAAATCAAATACTATTTTCAACGTGTTGCGTGCGAAACAGTCATAACAACTATCTACAGTGGCCTAAGATAAGACCAGCGTCACACCCTTCAAGGATCCCAAGCGAGGAAACGGTGCACTTGCGACATCTGTGTCACGTTACGAAAGTGTTTCTCTTTATCTCTATTAATAATTCTGCACATTTGTTTGTGTAGTGCTTTTACACCCTTTATGAATTATAAATTGTAAAAATTGGACATTTTTTGACTTGGCTAAGCCTTTTGATAGATGAACCATGTTTTATTCAGCAGCAGTTAAATATTAACTAATAGTAGACGCAGAAAATCTGTAGTGTCTATCTTACAAGCATGACAGAGGTCAAAGTATAGCTACACTATGTGATCAAAAGTATCCGGACACCCCCAAAGACATACGTTTTTCGTATCAGGTGCATTGTGCTGCCACCTACTACCAGGTACTCCGTATCAGAGATCTCAGAAGGCATTAGATTTCGCGAGAGAGCATAATGGGGAGCTCCAAGGAACTTACGGACTTCGAATGTGGTCAGGTGGTTGGGTGTCAGTTGTGTCATACCTTTGTACGCGAAATTTCTACACCCCTTCAACATCCCTAGCTCCAATGTTTCCGATGTAATAGTGAAGTGGAAACGTGAAGGGACACGTACAGCACAAAAGCGTACAGGCCGACCTCGTCTGTTGACTGACAGCGACCGCCGACAGTTGAAGAGGGCCGTAATGTGTAATAGGCAGACATCTATGCAGACCATCACACAGGAATTCCAAACTGCATCAGGATCTACTGCAAGTACTATGACGGGAGGTAAGAAAACTTGGATTTCATGGTCGAGCGGCTGTTCATAAGCCACACATCACGCCGGTAAGTGTCAAACGACGCCTCACTTAGTGTAAGGAGCGTAAACATTGGACGATTGAACAGTGGAAAAACGTTGAGTGGAGTGACTAATCGCGGTACACAATGTGGAGATCCTATGGCAGGGTGTGGGTAGGGCGAATGCCGGGTGATCGTCATCTGGCAGCGTTTGTAGTGCCGACAGTGAAATTCGGAAGGTCGTGTTTTTCATGGAGAGGGCTTACACTCCATGTTTTGCATGGCACTACCATAGCTACACTATGTGATCAAAAGTACTGGACACCCCCAAAGATATACGTGTTCCATATTAGGTGCATTGTACTGCCACCTCCCGGCAGGCACACCATATCGGAGACTTAGGCCTTGCTGTGCTGGTACTGCGAACGGCTGAAAGCAAGGGGAAACTACAGCCGTAATTTTTCCTGGGGGCATGCAGCTTTAATGTATGCTTAAATGTCCGCTTGGGTAAGATATTTTAGAGGTAAAATAATACCCCATTCGGATCTCCGGCGGAGACTACTCAGGAGGACGTTGTTATCAGATTATAAAGATGAAATGGGAGATATGATACTGCGTGAAGAGTTTCACAGGGCACAGAAAGACCTAAGTCGAAACAAGGCCCCGGGAGTAGACAACATTCCATTAGAACTACTGTAGCCTTGGGAGAGCCAGCCCTGACAAAATACCATCTGGTGACCAAGATGTATGAGACAGGCGAAATACCTTCAGACTTCACGAAGAATATAATAATTCCATTCCCAAAGAAAGCAGGTGTTGACAGATGTGAAAATTACCAAACTATCTGTTTAAAAAGCCAAGGCTGCCAAATACTAACAGGAATTCTGTACAGACGAACGGAATAACTGGTAGAAGCCGACCTCGGGGAAGATCAGTTTGGATTCCGTAGAAATGTTGGAACAAGTCAGGCAGTACTGACCCTACGACTTATCTTAGAAAATAGATAAAGGAAAGGCAAACCTACGTTTCTAGCATTTGTAGACTTAGAGAAAGCTTTTGACAATGTTGACTGGAATACCCTCTTTCAAACTCTGAAGGTGACAGGGGTAAAATACAGGGAGCGAAAGACTATTTACAATTTGTACAGAAACCAAATGGCAGTTATAAGAGTCGTGGGGCATGAAACGGAAGCAGTGGTTTGGATGGGGGTGAGACAGGGTTGTAGCCTATCCCCGATGTTATTCAATCTGTATATTGAGCAAGCAGCAAAGGAAACAAAAGAAAAATTCGGAGTAGGTATTAAAATCCATGGAGAATAAATAAAAACCTTGAGTTTCAAATGACTCTGAGCACTATGGGAGCTGAGGTCATCAGTCCCTTAGAACTCAGAACTACTTAAAGCTAACTAACCTAGGGACATCACCCACACCCATGCCCGAGGCAGGATTCGAACCTGAGACCGTAGCGGTCACGCAGTTCCAGACTGTAGCGCCTAGAACCGCTCGGCCACTCCGACCAGCCGAGTAGGTATTGAATAGGATTGGGGAGAAGAGGAGTTTGTGGCACAACTTGACTAGAAGAAGGGATCGCTTGGTAGGACATATTCGAGGCATCAAGGGATCACCAATTTAGTATTGGAGGGCAGCGTGGAGGGAGACCCTTGGTGAATACACTAAACAGATTCAGAAGGATGTAGGTTGCAGTAGGTACTGGGAGATGAAGAACCTTGCACAGGATACAGTAGCATGGAGATCTGCATCAAACCAGTCTCTGGACTGAAGACCACAACAACAACAACAACCACAGCACAGGTCTAAATTGATGTTTTAAGCACTTTCTTGCTTGCCACTGTTGCAGAGCAATTCGGGGATGGCGACAACATTTTTCAACACGATCGAGCACCTGTTCATAGTGCACGGCCTGTGGCGGAGTGGTTACACGACAGTAACATCCCTGCAATGGACTGGCCTGCACACAGTCCTGATCTGAATCCAATAGAACACGTTTAGGATGTTTTGGAACGCCGACTTCGTGCCAGGTCTCAGCGACCGACATCGATACGTCTCCTCAGTATAGTACTCCCTGAAGAATGAGCTGCCATTCCCCAAGAAACCTTCCAGCACCTGATTGAATGTATGCCTGCGAGAGTGGAAGCTGTCATCAAGGCTAAGGGTTAGCCAACACCATATTGCATTCCAGCATAAGCAATGAAGGTAACCACGAACTTGTAACTCATTTTCAGCCAGGTGTCCGGATACTTCGATCACATAGTGTAGTTACATTCCGACCATGTAGCAATAGGCATTCACACAAGGGTTACCTCCCCCTGCTGTTTCTGATATACGTTCATGTTTCTCTTGCATTCTCCAAAGATACAAATATTTCCCTTTTTGCCGGTGACACAAAAGTGAGAATAAAATGTAGTGCCAGTCCTCTTCCTGGGATGACAGCTAACGAAATATCTGAAGTCCTCAACACATGTTTTAAGCCAGTTACATTTGGATTTAAATTTGACAAAATTCAAAAGCACGTGCGACTGAGTACTTGTCATGGATTTCGCACACTATAAAAATAGTCTGTTGAAACAGTGCAATAAAAAGAAATACTGTTAAGTTTTTGGTACCACACATAGATCACAACCTTCATTAAAAAGTTTACTTCCTACACTGGTAAGAAAGCTCCTTCATTCAGATGCATTTGCGGCAGCATGATTTAAACTGGATGTAATTAACATATGAAGGAATACGTTTATTCAGCATACTTCCATGATCTAACACTTGCAGAATGCATGTTCTGGGGAAATTAAACTTACAGGAAATGTGTTTTCAGAACGTAGATGCGTTTTGTATTTGATTTAATTCCTCTAACATCCGCCTGCTCAAGAAACGTAATACTCTGAATTTTTTAGCAACACGTATTTATTAATATCCTTTACGTTACTAATATTTACGTTTTCTTAAATAGTACATGGACAATAATAGTATGACTGAATTACAGAAATCTGTGTTACGAAACTTCTTCTGTTCCACTGACGAGAATCTTACAGAAGCTTTTAATATTAATTACTACTAACAATGTAAACCAATAATGTTTCAAAATATTAAGTCATTTCATTGCATTACTTCAAAATAAAATGTATATTTTTTACTTTTTTTATACTTCCCAGAGGACACTCTCTGCGGGATGTATGGACTACGACTGACATAATGTAGTGTGAGATACGTCATTTTCTACTGTTTCGTAAATATCAGAATTATTGTTATTTGTCAGGCAAATATAAGAGGGTTCCAGAATGAGATTTTCACTCTGCAGTGGAGTGAGCGCTGATACGAAACTTCCTGTCAGGTTAAAACTGTGTGCGGGACCTAGACTCGAACTCCGGACCTTCACCTTTCGCGGGCAAGTGCCCTACCATCTGAACTACCCAAGCACGACTGACGCCTCTTCCTCACAGCTTTACTTCTGCCAGTACCTCGTCTCCTACCTTCCAAACTTTACAGAAGTTCTCCTGCGAACCTTGCTGAACTAGCACTCCTGAAAGAGAGGATATTGCGGAGACATGGCTTAGCCACAGCCTGGGGGATGTTTCTATAACGAGATTTTCACTTTCCAGCGGAGTGTGCGCTGATATGAAACTTCCAGGCTGATGAAAACTGTGTACCGGACATCACAAAACCCTAAAATACATATCACATTCGCCTCATTGTGAGTTAAAACATAGGTCAAATTGGTCGGCAAATCGGCTGCTGCCTTCTTACCGATGACATTGTAATTCTACCAAAGACGACAGACGACACGGGATAGGAGATGATTGGACTGCCAATGTCTTTAAAAAAATAAAAAGAAAGGTTGAATATCAACAACAATAAATCGAGGTAATGGAATGTGGTTGAAATAAATAAGAGATGCTTAGAGAATTATATCATGAAATGACACACTGAAAGTAGTAGATAAGCTATGCTGTTTAGGAAGCAAAATAACTGACGACAGCTTAAGTATATAAAATATGGACTGTCAGTAGCAAGATAAGCGTTTCTAGAAAAGATAAATTTATTAATGTCTTTTCTAAAAGAAACTTGCCTGGAGAATAACTTTCTACGGACGTGAAACATTGACAATAAACAAAACCGATAAGAGGATGGTAGAAGCATTTGAAATGTCGTGCTACAAAATAATGCTTGAGATTAATTCAGTAACTGATGGAGACAACTGTATCAAACTGGGTAGAAAATAAATTTATGGATCGGCTTGACTAGAAGAAAGTTTCGGATAACAAACGTCCTGAGACACCACGAAATAGTTAATTTGGTAACGATGGGAAATGTGGTGGACAAAAATTGTAGAGGCAGAGCAGCTTCAAATGGACATAGATGGTAGTAGTTATGCAGAGATGGAGAGGGTTGCACAAGATGGAGTAGGGTTCTCAGAATGAGCGCAACAGTGATAACATGTGTACGGAACAGACAACATGAACAGAAAAAGTGTTTGCAATGGATTTATCCATAAACCGCTTCTGATGTACTGTTACATAAAAGGGAACCATGAACAAGAGCCGTGACATCCAACATCGAAAATCGTGGACAGGTGACGGCACGAAATCTGCTACTGTCTCTGAAGTTGTTACCGGAGGACTTAGGCATTAGCAAGGAGTGTGATTATGTCAACAAGTACAGATACCAGGGTAAAAAGAAAGGGAGGAGAATAAGGGTTATCATTCCATATTCGAGGAAGACATTAGAGACGCAGCAAACGCTCGGATTTCTTCAAGGATGAGGATGGAAATCGGCTGTGTCCTTTGAAGCACGTACGTGGTTTACTATTTATGCCTATCTGCTAGAGCCGGGATAGCCAATGTGGAGGCAAAGAGCTCAAAAAATGTGTGGCTCTTGTTTACTTCATGTAGGGCTAATACATTTCTGTGAAAGTGCAATAGAAAAGGTAAGGGAATACAAATACTTCAACGGAATCAATCATGCCCTGGATTAGATGATGTTATACCTAATGAAACTGCAACTGCATTTAAAAAACGCACAAATTTAACCTGTTACGTAAACACAAAAAATAATAAATGAGTACCTAAAAAATTTCTTTTCCTCGCTTTCGACTTAGCGAAATCCTCTATCACATCCTGGGAATCAATAGAACTGGTCACCTTAAGTTCAATTGATAACAAGGGGATAGTTAAAATGTGTTCATCTTTTATTGTAGCACGTAATTTGTTCTTAAAAAGGGATAGTTTGGAGAAGCACTAAAATGAAGAACTTCATAACGAAAACTTTCTCCATCGATATCACCTCGCTATTTTTCACAAACTTTTCACGTTTCCCTCAAGAGTTCTATAGCTTCTTGGTGCAGTATATTGTGTGTCAAAGGTAAGAAAAGATCGACTATTTGGCAATAATTTTCCTCTCCCATTTTTAGTTCTGCTTGTAATTTATCAACAATCGCAATATGTGCCACACGAAATTTATCACGTTCAGTCAATTCCTCTGATTTTTCTCCTTCAGGGAACCATCTTATTTTGCGTTTCCTTTCGTCGCTGTGTTCTTGATACACGTGCTCACTTAAACTCCTGGCTTGGTTTTCATATTCACCAAATTTTTTCCTGACATGGCTGAAAAATGATCGCAACGTTTGACACAGGCTGATTAAGTCCAGTACAGGTTTTTGATAATATTTCTTACTTTTGTCCACTCGAAACAACAAGACATCCCATAAAACTACCATTATTACTGACTCCAGTCTTTTTATTTTTTACACGATTCTGCCACATTTCTTGTCGCTGCTTTTTCTTCTCTGTTCTCGACAATTTCTACAAAATGTGGCACGGAAACGGCATCGAAACTCTGTCGAATTCGATATTTATTCCTCACGCTACGAACATGTAATACCGGGCAATGTCTTACGTAACCCATTATTCTTCACAAGAATGTGCCAATGATGAGTAGAAGCTACCAAAAAGACTGATTCTAACGATTCCTGTGCACTGTTTTGGACCACGAGGTTTAATGAGTACGCAGCACAGGGCGCATGAAAAGCTAATGAATTCAATTTCTTTGTGTTTGCACATAAATCTGAATACTTTCTACTCATGTTACTGGCGTTGTCAAAGGACTGCGAACGACAATCTTCTCTCCTAACATTGTTTTTTCCAAAGAGATCTAGGATAACGTTGCTAAGATTTCCTTCCGAATGACTATGTATGGGAACAAAACAAAAAATTTTCCGTGAACTCTTCCTTCAAAACAATAGCTTCATGTACCGTGTCTACAGTTGAATCTGCAGCTAGTCCATAGTATTTTGCTGTTTGAATTTCACCAACCATTTCTCTCAGTCCCTTGTTTCCCATAAGGCCGATGGATTCTTCACATGTAGTCATGGACAAACACGATTAATGGCCACGACCTTTCGAGACATGTCCTTGGGAGTTACAAAAATGAGTCAGAATGAGCAGTTAGTTAGAGGGAACCCAAATAGGTACCACTGTTTGTGATTCCAAAAATTTCCTTATCACCACGAAAGCAAATTCTCTTATTGCCAAACGCTTAACTGCTATCACGCACCAAAGCACTTCTTGCCAATTATTTTCCTCTGTTGTAATCGTATGCTGCTGTTGACTGTCGATAAGTCCCCTTTCCTCGATCGTAGAAACTACGTCACTAAACTTTTGCGATGATTAGTGCTGTTCTTCCTGTCAGAAAATCTACATGTTGATAACTGAATATGCATTTTTTCCAAGTCCACGGTGTCAGTGAATAATTTACAGAAAATACAAAATGTATTTCCTCCAGATTCGGAATACCACAGCCATTTTGTTTCAGTTTTCCATTCGTTTAGCAGTTTTCTAGAGAACAAGTTTTCGAGAGCGTATCTCTTTTGTGATTTGTTCTTAAAATAACCCAAACCTTTCTTTATACACAGTTCCATGAATCCGTATTTCACGTTTTTCCATTTCGATGCATTAGACTCCGATGTTGCGGACTTCAACTAATTCACAGTCAGTACTGTCACCGGTTTCGGTTTTGTGATCGCCTGGTTCAACAATCGCTTTAATACCCGTTTTACCTACAAACTATCGCTCCACAACAATTTCATATTCGCCGGAACTTATCAAACACTCCTTAGTGTAAGTTGACACAGGTGCATGAGGTTCTGGTTCGGTACACATTAGACTAATATTACCAATGGAGTAATCTTTCTACGTAAAATGTGAATTCATTTTTAGAAGTTACTTCACAAATTTAGGTACTTATTTCTGTGCTGCTTTTCTTTTGCTGGAACTAATGGAAAACTTTCTCGCGCAAAGGCATTTCATTTCAAGTCACGAAAACCACAAAAGAAATGGTTCAAATGGCTCTGAGCACTATGCGACTTAACTTCTGAGGTCATCAGTCACCTAGAACCTAGAACTAATTAAACCTAACTAATCTAAGGACATCACACACATCCAAGCCCGAGGCAGGATTCGAACCTGCGACCGTAGAGCCGAAAACCACAAATGAAACTCAAATAAGAGCTACACACCAATTAACCAGTATAAGTAATGTCATCCCACCTATTAACAACAGCCAAGCTATAAATATACAGTACTTCATAAGTTCTAAACAACACTGACTCGCCGGCCGCGGTGGTCTCGCGGTTAAGGCGCTCAGTCCCGAACCGCGCGACTGCTACGGTCGCAGGTTCGAATCCTGCCTCGGGCATGGATGTGTGTGATGTCCTTAGGTTAGTGAGGTTTAAGTAGTTCTAAGTTCTAGGGGACTGATGACCACAGCAGTTAAGTCCGATAGTGCTCAGAGCCATTTTTTTTAACACTGACTCGGAATTAACACTTAAGCTCTACAACAACAAAAGAAGGAAGGGGCGAGAGCGCACGAAAGTCTTAGAAGCAATCCACTTTCTGGTAAAAATCTTCCACGCAACTCCGCGCTTATGTTGCTTACAAATAGACGGAATGAAGGGAATATAACCTATTGCGAAACTACATAGTGACTTAATTTTTCGCTGGACTGGTTTAAATGGCTCTGAGTACTATGGGATTCAACTTCTGAGGTCATTAGTCCCCTAGAACTTAGAACTAGTTAAACCTAACTAACCGAAGGACATCACAAACATCCATGCCCGAGGCAGGATTCGAACCTGCGACCGTAGCGGTCTTGCGGTTCCAGACTGCAGCGCCTTTAACCGCACGGCCACTTCGGCCGGCCCGCTGGACTGGGTCTGGGTATTCTATAACTGCATGAGACTGCAGAACACTTCTGTTCAACGAGAAAATGTGAATCACGATTGTCATGCCCTGTATTCGATATGCCTTTTTAAAAAACTGGTTTTTGCTAATTTATTAAGAGAGCCGATGTAAGAAACGAAGAAATTTGTTTCATCTTTTTGGTTATATTTTATCCTATGACGATGATTGTACCTTGAATGACTGTTATTTGACATCCAGTTTAGAACTCGATCGGAGGGAAGGCCCCCGTCCACCTAGAGCTCCGGGTCTGGATCCCCTCTATGGCTTCCGTCCCTCTTAACCCGGCCCTGCTATGTGGCTTTGAGTTGTTTACTTGTTTGTGTTGCCGGGATTTGCGACACGTCCATAAAATGGGGAAATACTTGTGCACCTGACGTGAGCTACTTGCCTGTGTATTACTTATTTCGCCTATCACGCACTAAGTGAAGATGAAATGCAAAAGGAAAACTTATCTTATGGGTAGCTAGGTACGTTGGAAGCTCAGCAAATTGGGGAAAAATGAATAGTTAATTTCTTAAGACGTTTATTACGTGACTAAGACAGGGACTACGATGTAATACGTCATAGGGTCCTGTGGCTGTGGCGGAATCAACCCAAATGATAAACAAAAAACAAGGAAGTTGTAGATTAGCTAAATGTGTCAAAGAATTAAAACGAGCTAGTCCAAATGAAGATCTTACACATTATTCCTGTTGTTAAGATCACATGTTAATCTACATCAAGAAATAAAGTAAGAAAAATTTTTAAAAGACGTGGGGCGCTAAGGATTCATGTATATTTATAGCGAAATGTGAGCAGAATGAATCTTAGGTCCAGAAAGCGATAATATAGGGGACACCCGGACAAAGTGCATTTGGCGGACAAAGTGACAATTTGTGTCCCTGACGGTTATAATGTACTGGCATGACGCGAGAAATGCTTTAACGTATTCTCCCTGGAGAGCCAAGTCAACCCCATGAAGTGTAACCTGTTGCTGTTACGCCCCTCACAGTTATAATGATTTTTGGTGATTTTAGTTATTCTTATGTAAGGCAAGTTGTCAGTTTGTGTATTTATTGTGGAGAGGTGTGACTTACGTCTTTTCAATGAAATTGTGTTGAAAGTTTCAGATCTAGACTCCATAAGCCTACTTCAGTTATTCAAATCTCGGTCATTCTATTAGAGGGTATACACCTTTCATGTAATGGTGTCAGTCTGGTCAAAGTGGACATTTCGGCAATGGCTTTTGCGTACTCTCAGTAGGAGGAAAACGTAAAAGCAGTGACCGGAAGATGAACTCTAAGGTGTTTCTTACAGCAAGTCCTCATAAAAGTGATGTAGACGAGCAAATAAGGGAAGACAAGAAAAATAAAATATAAAGAAGGAAAAACGGAAAGCAGTCGAAGAGAAGAAAGGCAGTAAAAGGAACAGAGTCAAGAGCAGGAAACCCAACCCTAGAAAACCTCTTTTTAACGGCAACAACGAAGACAGTGAGTGTATGTGTTTCGTAGAAAGATTTTCAAATTCAAGGACAGAAGAGTAGTGGGCTAGTGCCAGGTGTGCTCCCTCTGGGCCCAAGAATTCTGAACAGGAGCTAAGGAACACAGTTTGACTTTTATTTGGGAAAGTGTACATAATTTAATTCGAATCATGTTACACAATACAAATATTTAGTTCTTATTTTGAGTTTAAAATTAAGTGGTCACTTTGCCCCCTCATGTCACGCAAAGTGGCCATTTTGAAACTTCGTGAATACTGAATTGTTTAAAGTCCGTAATTTCATCCTAAAGTACTTAAAGTATTCACCATTACACTTCAACAGTTGCAGATTATAATCGCTCATTTCTATGCAATCCCATCTATTGCTACTCAGTTTAAAGAAATTGGAGTACCTTAGCCTGGCCACTTTGCTCGGCTCTTTGCTATATAGACTCTGCATTTCTCTTACACAATGGGCATGACCAAAATCACCGGGTCTGTTTGACTGAATATAGTAAAAGGAATTTTATACGAATACATTTTGGGACATGACAAAACTCCTTGGGAAAAACAGAAAAAATAGATAAATAAAAAGAAATGAAACAAGGTACAATAGTTTCCGGTTCTGTGTGATTGCTACCAACCCTGCAAACTTAATGACCCCGCATGCTAGATTGTGTTGAGGATACCAAAAATTACACTGAAGAGCTAAAGAAACTGGTACACCAGCCCAATATCATGTAGGGCCTCGCAAGCACACGGAAGTGCCACAACACGACGTGGTATGGACTCGACTAATGTCTGAAGTAGTAGTGGAGGGAACTGACACCATGAATCCTGCAAGGCTGCCCATAAATCTATAGGAGTACGAGGGGCTGGAGATATCTACTGTACAGCACTTTGCAAGTCATCCCAAATATGCTCAATAATGATCATATCTGGGGAGTATGGTGGCCAGCGGAAGTGTTTAAACTCAGAAGAGTGTTCCTGGAGCCACTCTGTAACAATTCCCTACGTGTGGGGTATTGGATTGTCCTGCTGGAATTGCCCAAGTCCGTCGGAATGCACAATGCATATGAATGGATGCAGGTGATCAGACAGGATGCTTATGTACGTGTCATCTGTCAGTGTCGTATCTAGACGTATCAGGGGTTCCATATCACTCAAACTGCACACACCCCACACCATTACAGAGCCCCAACCAGCGTGAGCAGTCCTCTGCTGACATGTAGGGTCCATAGATTCAAGAGGTTATCTCCATACCCATACACGTCCATCCGCTCGATAGAATTTGAAACGAGACTCGACCGACGAGGCAACATGTTTCCAGTCATCAACAGCCCAGTGTCGGTGTTGACGGGCCCCGGCGAGGCGTAAAACATTTTGTCGTGCAGTCATCAAGTGGTCCTCCGGCTCCGGAAGCCCATATCGCTGATATTTCATTGAATGGTTCGCTCACTGACACTTGTTGATGGCCCTACATTGAAATCTGCAGTAATTTGCGGAAGGGTTGCGGTTTGTAAGGGGTCCGTAGGCCCTTACTATAAGTTTGCACTCGGCACAGGTCGATAGGGCAAACAATCGATTGTGTCGTGTTGCGAGAGCGAGTGTAGAGTTGAGTCAGTCCCACGTTGCGGGCCGAGCTGTGTGGAGGCCTGTTGTTAATGCAAGGCTTTACCGACAAAGGGAGTGGCCATCGCCGCGGTTTAACCCCTTTGTGCTAGAATAATACGGGGAAAGTGAAGAAGTATAATTACGAGAGTGATCAGTGATATTTCAGTGTCGATATTTTGGTTTCGCGTCTACCGCGCCGGCATCATTTTGGATTGCAGTGTTGGATTGCAGTGATTGGATTAACGTGTGACGATAATGAATAACGAAGAAGCCTGTGCTGAGATTAGCCGTAATTAGATGTGTATGACGAAGGCAGTGGCTGTCCCCTTCTTTTTGTGTTTTTGAGACGAATATAGGTTCTTGATTAGTGAAACTGTGTTGGTGTTCTTCTTGTTACCAGACATTTCATTATTACAGCATTTGAGAAGGACAAACTGGAAAGTAACAACTCCGTAGCAGTCAATTCCGATTGCCAGCACCATTAGGTACACGGTCACATTAATTAATAATTATTTGGGCTGCTATTCGGTCAGGTCAGATCGGGTCGAAAATAATAAATCGGAGGTGTTACAAGTTCTGTCAAGTTAAACGATCCTTTTCAGTCTTCGTTGGCCCCTTTCTTGCAGTATCTTTTCCCGGCCGCATGGATATCGGGGTTTTGACGTTTTACCGGATTCCTGATATTCACGGTATCCTACTCTAGTGAAATGGTCGTACGGGGAAATTCTCACTTCATCTCTACCTCGGAGGTGCTGTGTCCCATCGCTCGCGCACCGACTACAACACTGTGTATTTGGATACGCATGCCTGTACCGGTTTCTTTGGCGCTTCAGTGTATAAGATAGAAAGGGACGGTGGAGGGAAGATTTCAACATAGGAACATGACATGTTTAAAACTATTTTATGTCTTATCTAACATACACGTAAACTGTGGTGACGAAAGTCATGCGATAGCGATACGCACATTTGCAGACGACAGTAGTATCGCGTACGCAGGGTATAAAAGGGCATTTGCATTGGCGGAGCTGCCATTTCTACACAGGTGATTCGTGTGAAAAGGATTGCGACTTGATTATGGCCGCAAAACGGGAATTAACAGATTCTCAATGTGGAATGTTAGTTGAGCTGGACGCATGGGACATTCCATTTCGGAAAATCGTTAGGGAATTTCGAGATCCTCCAATGTCCAGAGTGTTCCGAGAATACCAAATCTGAGTCATTACCTCTCACCACGGACAACGTAGTGGTCGACAGCTTTTACGTAACGACTGACAGCAGCGTCGGTTGCGCCGAGTTGTCAGTGCTAACAGACAAGCAATTCTGCGTGAAATAACCACAGAAATCAATGTGGGACGTACGTCGAACTCATCCGCTGGGACAGTGCGGCGAAATTTGACGTTAACGGGCTATGGCAGCAGACGACCGACGCGAGTGTCTTTGCTAACAGCGCGACATCGCATGCGGCGCCTCTCCTGGGCCCGTGTCGACGACCTGAAACCTGTGGCCTGGTCACATGAGTTCCCGTCTCAGTCGGTAAGAGCTGACAGTAGTTTAGAGTGCGGCGAAGACCCTACGGAGACATGGACCCGAGTTGTCAACAAGGCACTGTATAAACTAGTTGTCGCTCCCTGATTATATCTACATCTACATGGATACTCTTAAAATCACAGTCAAGTGTCTGGCAGAGGGTTGTTCGAACCACCTTCACAATTCTCTATTATTGCAATCTCGTATAGCCCGCAGAAATAATGAACACCTATATCTTTCCGTACGAGCTTTGATTGCCCTTATTTTATCGTGGTGATCGTTCCTCCCTACGTAGGTTGGTGTCAACAAAATACTTTCGCATTCGGAGGAGAAAGTTGGTGAATTGAATTTCGTGAGAAGATTCCGTCGCCTTTATTTTAATGATGTCCACCCAAATCCTGCATCATTTCAGTGACACTCTCTCCCTTATTTCGCGATAATACAAAACGTGCTGCCTTTCGTTCAACTTCTTCGATTTACTTCATCAGTCCTATCTAGTAAGGATCCCACACCGCGCAGCAGTATTCTAAAAGATAATGGACAAACGTAGTGTAGGCAGTCTCCTTAGTAGGTCTCCTACATTTTCTAAGTGTCCTTCCAATAAAACTCATTCTTTGGTTAGCCTTCCCTCAACATTTTCTATGTGTTCCTTCCAATTTAAGTTGTTCGTAATTGTAATTGTAACCAATGTAGTTGAATTTACTGATTTTAGAGTAGACTGATTTATCGTGTAACCGCCGTTTAACGAGTTCCTTTTAGCACTCATGTGAATGACCTCACACTTTTCGTTATTTAGGGCCAACTGCCACTTTTCTCACCATTCATATATCTTTTCTAAATCGTTTTGCAGTATGTTCTGTTCTTCTGATGAATTCATTAGTCGATAAACGACAGTGTCATCTGCAAACAACCAGAGACTGCTGCTCAGATTATCTCCCAAATCATTTATATAGATAAGGAACAGCAAAGGGCCTATAACATTACATTGGGGAACGCCAGAAATCACTTCTGTTTTACTCGATGACTTTCCGTGAGTTCTACGAACTGTGACCTCTCTGACAGGAAATCATAAATCCACTCACACAACTGAGACGATATTCCATAAGCACGCAATTTCACTCCGAGCCGCTTGTGTGGTACAGTGTCAAAAGCCTTCCGGAAATCCAGATATACGGGATCAATCTGAAATCCCTTGTCAATAGCATTCAACACTCCATGTGAATAAAGAGCTAGTTGTGTTTCACAGGAACGATGTTTCCTAAACCCATGTTGACTGTGTGTCAATAGGCTGTTTTCTTCGAGGTAATTCATAATGTTCGAACACAATATATGTTCTAAAATCCTGCTGCATATGGACGCTAACAATATGGGCCTGTAATTTAGCGGATTACTACAAGTACCTTTCTTGAATATTGGTGTGACCTGTACAACTTTCCAGTCTTTGGGTACGGATCTTTCGTCGTGCGAACGGTTGTATGTGATTGTTAAGTATGGAGCTATTGTATCAGCATACTCCGAAAGCAATATGCTGATGCATTAGTTCCATACTTAACATTAATATACAACCGTTCGCTCGACAAAAGATCCTTACCCAAAGACTGGAAAGAAAGTATGGGCTGTATTTACATGAAATGAACGGAACACTGACGGGAAATGGTTATATTCGGCTACTTGGAGACCATTTGCAGCCATTCATGCACTTCACGTTCCCGTACAACGATGCAGTTTTTATGGGTGACAACGCGCCACGTCACCAGGGCACAATTGTTCACGACTGGTTTGAAGAATCTTCCGAATAATTCGAGCAAATGATTTGACTGACCACCGAGATCGCCCGACATAAAGCTCGTCGAACACTATGTGACGTAATCGAGAGGTCAGTTTGTCCACAAAATGCTACACCGGCAACGCTTTCGCAGTTATGGACGGCTCTAGAGGTATTTGGCTCAATACTTCTGCAGAGGACTTCCAACCACTTGTCGAATCGATGCCACGTGGTGCTGCTGCATTACGGCGGTCAAAAACAGGTTCGACGCCATTTTCGGAGGTATCCCGTGACTTTTGTCACCTCAGTTCACAGTAAGAAGCAAATTATGTACTGCGGATGCTTCAGACAAACAAAGAGGCAAACGCGTGTTGCAGTCATATAAGCAAACAGCTTCTTATTTGTTCCCAGAGACAAATTTTATAGACAGAAGTCTTGTTTTTTTCTGAGATCCCATTCGTAGACGCACGCTGAATATACGCTCCTGGAAATGGAAAAAAGAACACATTGACACCGGTGTGTCAGACCCACCATACTTGCTCCGGACACTGCGAGAGGGCTGTACAAGCAATGATCACACGCACGGCACAGCGGACACACCAGGAACCGCGGTGTTGGCCGTCGAATGGCGCTAGCTGCGCAGCATTTGTGCACCGCCGCCGTCAGTGTCAGCCAGTTTGCCGTGGCATACGGAGCTCCATCGCAGTCTTTAACACTGGTAGCATGCCGCGACAGCGTGGACGTGAACCGTATGTGCAGTTGACGGACTTTGAGCGAGGGCGTATAGTGGGCATGCGGGAGACCGGGTGGACGTACCGCCGAATTGCTCAACACGTGGGGCGTGAGGTCTCCACAGTACATCGATGTTGTCGCCAGTGGTCGGCGGAAGGTGCACGTGCCCGTCGACCTGGGACCGGACCGCAGCGACGCACGGATGCACGCCAAGACCGTAGGATCCTACGCAGTGCCGTAGGGGACCGCACCGCCACTTCCCAGCAAATTAGGGACACTGTTGCTCCTGGGGTATCGGCGAGGACCATTCGCAATCGTCTCCATGAAGCTGGGCTACGGTCCCGCACACCGTTAGGCAGTCTTCCGCTCACGCCCCAACATCGTGCAGCCCGCCTCCAGTGGTGTCGCGACAGGCGTGAATGGAGGGACGAATGGAGACGTGTCGTCTTCAGCGATGAGAGTCGCTTCTGCCTTGGTGCCAATGATGGTCGTATGCGTGTTTGGCGCCGTGCAGGTGAGCGCCACAATCAGGACTGCATACGACCGAGGCACACAGGGCCAACACCCGGCATCATGGTGTGGGGAGCGATCTCCTACACTGGCCGTACACCACTGGTGATCGTCGAGGGGACACTGAATAGTGCACGGTACATCCAAACCGTCATCGAACCCATCGTTCTACCATTCCTAGACCGGCAAGGGAACTTGCTGTTCCAACAGGACAATGCACGTCCGCATGTATCCCGTGCCACCCAACGTGCTCTAGAAGGTGTAAGTCAACTACCCTGGCCAGCAAGATCTCCGAATCTGTCCCCCATTGAGCATGTTTGGGACTGGATGAAGCGTCGTCTCACGCGGTCTGCACGTCCAGCACGAACGCTGGTCCAACTGAGGCGCCAGGTGGAAATGGCATGGCAAGCCGTTCCACAGGACTACATCCAGCATCTCTACGATCGTCTCCATGGGAGAATAGCAGCCTGCATTGCTGCGAAAGGTGGATATACACTGTACTAGTGCCGACATTGTGCATGCTCTGTTGCCTGTGTCTATGTGCCTGTGGTTCTGTCAGTGTGATCATGTGATGTATCTGACCCCAGGAATGTGTCAATAAAGTTTCCCCTTCCTGGGACAATGAATTCACGGTGTTCTTATTTCAATTTCCAGGAGTGTATTTCCTCCTTCTCTTTATGAAATCGGAAAATAAATATATAAAACTGTTACTGTTACTCCTAACGGCTGACTTAATTCGGTCTCATTCCGTTACTCTTGTTTTACCTTTGTATTTGACCACGTCACAGCCTCTTTTCAAGACACTATCGATTTCGTTAAATCCTCTTCCAAATTCTTTACTTCTCTGATTGTATTACACTTTCATCAGGTAACCTCAAAGTTATTATCTCAGGAAGAAAAAATAAAACCTTTGAGTACTGCCGTTGACATTAGGGGTGGGGAAAACCGACTGTTTAAAAACGATAGGGCTACTTTAGTTGTTAGTAAGAATAATGCTTCGACATTCGTGTTGTCTATTGTATAACAGATGTTTCTTTTTTTATTTTTTACTAATAACTAGGTAAAGAAACAAAATGTCTATTAGCTATAGCAGCAGTGCCAAAATCCTGGGTTTTTAAATAGACTTTGTTTTTAAAAAAATCAGTACAATTTTTATTCATAAAATTTCTATTGCATTCAAATATTGCATTATTGCTGAAGATGCAAAAAGTAATCAGCGGTATTTTAATGACAATGTCGACATAAGCCAGCAATAAATACGTGGCATAAAAGTTGGTACAGCATTGCTGAGAATAATGAACCTGTTGCCACGCGGCGTGGACTCTTGGATGGTATTCGTGTACACGCAGTATGCGAGACTTGACACATCTGGTCTGATGCTGTCGGCGGACATTAGTTGTATTACAGAATGGCATCATCCCCAGTCTGGAAGTATTTTGCGAATTGCACTGCCAATGAAGTACAACGCTCAGTTGCTTAAAAATACTAAGAACGGGAGGAGCCACAACAAACTTGCGACATCGTACGAAGAGAAAAGTTATAACAATCCATTCATAGTGTACAAGAAAAAATTGAAAATAACTGATCTGTTGCCAGTGTGTATGTAATATGCCTTTATTTGCCTATACCCCTTGAAAATGGCCAAATTCACACCAAAAACAGAGTACCTAAACCTAATTTTGCACCCTTCATCAGTCACTGTTCTTAATGCCACGATATTCGAGTAGAGTTTCAAAAAATTAGAATCAATTGGAGAATACTGGCGATTTTCTGTAGAATCCAATCATTTATCATTCGTCCGCCCCCGGTGACTGAGTGGTCAGCGCGACAGAATGTCGATCCTAAGGGCCCGGGTTCGATTCCCGGCTGGGTCGGAGATTTTCTCCGCTCAGCGACTGGGTGTTGTGTTGTACTGATCTTCATCCCCCACTGACGCGCAAGTCGCCGAAGTGGCGTCAAATCGTAAGAGTTGCACCCGGCGAACGGTCTACCCGACGGGAGGCCGTAGTCACACGACATTTTTTAGTTATCATTTTTCGTGGAAAGCAGCGAACTGTGGATGGACTAAGTTTCTTTTTATTTACCTGTTAATTTAGTATTTTGGTTTTACGTCTCTTAAAACTGGGGGATTCAAAATTTTCCAGTTTTAGTTCGATTTATACATTTATTATTGGAAAAACAGAAATAAAAAAACTAAAATCGGTTATTCCAGAAACCGGTTATTTTGAGCGGTTTTAACAGTCAGTTGAAGAAAACAACGTAACCGAAAACTGGTTGTTTTAGTGATAACAGCCATCCATAGTTCGAACTGCAATTCTGTGAAAGATAACAAAGGATGAGGAAGAGTTGATGAACAGAATGGATAGTGCCTTGAAAAGATGTTACAAGATAAACGTCAAGAAAATTAAAGCAAAGGTAATGGAATGTAGTCGACTTAATCAAGGCGAGGCGGAGAGAATCAGATTAAGAAATGTGGCGCTAAAACCAGTATGAGTTTTACTAATTGGGCAACAAAATAACTGATGATGACCGAAGCAGAGAGGATATAAAACGTAGTCTGGCAATATCAAGATAATAATTTGTGAAAAAAAAAACAAATTTGTTGGAACTGAATAAAAATGTGTTAGGAAGTCTTTCCTGAAGATATTTGTCAGGAGTTAGCCTTGCACGGCAGTGGGAAGTGGACGGTAAGCAGGTCAGACAAAAAGAGAATAGAAACGTTTGAAATGTGGTGCTACCGAAGAATGCTGAAGATTAGGTCGGTTGCTCGATTAAATAATGAAGAGGTACAGAATCGAACTGGGGAGAGGAAGTAATTTATGACACAACTTGAAGAAAAGAAGATAGGAAACTACGTGAGGGATCAACGAATCGTCAGTTTGTTAATAGAAGGAAGAGTGAAGGCGAGATGAAGAAGCTTGTACAGGATATAGTAGCTACAGAGCAGAATTAAACCAGAGTTCTGACAGAAGACCACAACAACGATTTTCATAGATTGAAGTTGCCTTAGACATAAATGTAGACGTGCAGATGACTTCTGACTGGTTGTTATTAACCGTGGAAGCACTCCTCCATTGAACTCGAGGCCGCGAAGCAACGGTTCCTTTTCAGGTTGTCCGAGCATAATGGGCACTTTCCAGACAGCTTACACACAAACGGAGGGCATTGACTGGGAGCCTCCACAACCGTACAATAGAGCATTGCTCCGATACGCTGCCATGCGTTTCACGACACTCGACAGTGCCCCCTTGTGCACTCAGAGAAATCATTCGCTCATAGTTGTGTATCGCCCCATGACTTGCTCGCCTGTTGTCGAAACCTGTAACGCGTCGCCATCAATAACTTCTCACAGTGTAATATTTACGCCGTCATTCAGGACGAAATAGGCGGCGCGCTCGCATTCGTTTTGTTCGCCGGCTACAAGGCGGCAGTAGCAGCGCTACGCTATATATGCACTGCTCAATTAAGTGCCCACTGTGCGAGTATAATAGGCATGGAATGTGTAATTATCCCATTCTGTTCGGAGCCACAAAGCGACTGCCGCCGCAGGGCGTTGATAGACTCTTGCAACGGTGCGGAGTAACGAGTCACTAAAGCTGTGTCATTGTGCCGGCACGAGAAGCCTTTTATTGAAGGAAGGTAACACGATGCGAGTGAGGGACACAAATTTAAGTCCACGGTCGCTCTAAAAACTTTTGTCTTGCTGTGCTAACAACAGTGTAAATTAATACATTATCAATACGAATACATACTGCAGACTACTGTACACTGCATGGCGATGGGTTCTTCGTACATTACTGATGTTTTTCCTGTTCCAATCACAAAGTGAGAGGAAAAATTACTACCTACGTGGGATTTCACACGTCCTAATACTAGTTCTTCGACCGTCAGGATGCCAACACTAGACATACTAAGATGGCAGAAGAGCTCTGGCTCAGACTTCCTCACATATGGTTCTTCCAAAGTTATTTAGCATTTTTTAGAGCGAAGAACGTCACATTTCTTCTAAAGATTAAAGTACCCCGAACATCTCTGTTACGATTTCGTATGAGCACGTGAACAGGTAGACTCCATTGTTCTAAATTTTCGAGGGACATTACGCACTATACAACATTGTTGACTAGCAGTCAAGATACGATCACAAGTTGTGTCTTCGAAAATAGGTGATTGCCTTGAGGAGTAATTGGCTAATTCTACCGAGTACGGTGTGGGGGCGAATGTTCCTTAGAAAAGAAAGTAACATTGCGTGTGCCCGAAGGACCTCTCGGTTTTCAGTGGTGATGAAGGATTACTGAGACAGAATCAGAGGTACAATAGGAATGTTGGCCTACTTTGATGTTGTACACGGGAAAATATCGTCGTGGAACAATTGCAAGGAAATGAAGAAAAACTTGGAACAAACATGGTGTAATGAGGAGTAACCGTAGGCGTATGTAAGGAGGGACGATGTCATTCAGTAGTAAAGACAGGTCACAGGTCGTCCATTTAAGATGCCACTGTGGGTTCCTCATCATGCATTCAAAGGTGACAGGAGCTTTCACACACCAAACACCGTGAGATTGAACTTACAGAAGCCATCAGTATTTATGAAAGTAATCTTCCAGGTAGGCCTCGGCAACTTCGACCTACTAGTAACCAGTCTGCACATCCGTAGTGGATATGACTGTGTTGTCCTAGGCGTCATGAATTCGTGACAGGTGGTATATTTCATTTCTTTAAACGTTTTTTAGGCATGTCTTTCTTCTCAATAGCTACCACAGAGTAGAACTACAAATAATATCGGGATTGAGAGTTTAAAAATCGATGTTTCAGTATGGATACTGACGTCACTAAAACATCGTAGCATCGATCGACCATAAAAGTTGGCAAAACTGCCACACTACTTGTTACCGTAGTCAGCAATTTTTTCGTCTTTTAAGCAAATCATTTTTCTGAACGTGTCTCACAATGACACCATTGCAAGACACTTGTGGCTTTTTAGATGTGGCCGAGAGGGGTCTGGGGACGAAGGATGGGAGGGAAGGAATATTTTGTCAGTTATTTATCATATGAAGCTCCCAGAGACAGATTGTGAAGGTCGTCCATTGTCCCTCTGAATGGTCTAAAAGAACATTCAAGTATTGTAATTATGATGTACAGTTTGCTGTTCTTCGCACCAGCGGTATTCGGGGAACAACTCCCATCCCCAATGATGCAGCAGTCCTCCACATCTGCCCAGTTCAGCACTGGTTCGGTTCAGCACACGTCAAGGTCGTCGGTAAGGACGAAAACGTGCTGGTCACACTCAGGGAGGTTTAATTAGCTGGAGATGCGTCACGGAAGTTCGTTCCTGCTATTTATTGCTCCAGACACCTTTCATATTCCAATGATTCTTTTGCAGACCGATTGCTGTACGCATTGAGAGATTACGGAAAACCAAATTTATCATGGACTGAGTTATCAGATAGCATAAGAACACCGGTAAAGAAACGAAACTACCATCACAACTGAATTATTACCTGAAAGATCGTCTTTCATAGCTTAAATATGATCCGTTAGAAGTATATAGTCACATAATCTACATCTTAGCAAACCACCAGACTGTTTGTGGCGGAGAGTTCTTCTGGTACCATTAACTGATCCTCTCCTTCCGTGTTCCACTCGCGAATGGCACTTGGAAAGGATAATTATCTGTAATCCTCTACATAAGCTCAAATGTCTCGAATTTTTTCGTCTTTGTTATTTCGCGGATTGCATGTGGAAGAAAGGAACGTGTTATCCGACTCTTCCCAGATCGTATTATCTCGAAATTTCAACATTAAACCTCTCGGTGAGCCGGTCGGAGTGGCGGAACGGTTCTCGGCGCTACAGTCTGGAACCGCGCCGCCGCTACGGTCAAAGGTTCGAATCCTACCTCGGGCATGGATGTGTGTGATGTCGTTTAAGTAGTTCTAAGTTTCAGGGGACTGATGACCTCAGCAGTTAAGTCCCATAGTGCTCAGAGCCATTTGAACCATTTTGAACCTAATGGTGATGCACAACGCCTCTCTTGTAGCGTTTGTCAGTGGAGTCTGTCAAGCATCTCTGTAACGATCGTTTTGACTAAACAATCACTGACGAAACACTACACTCTTCGTCGGATCTCCGCTATCTTTACTATTCCTCCTACATGGTAAGTGTTGTGTCGGCAGATTAGCCAACACAACGCACACTAATTGAGAGAGGAGGCCGAAATGCACGCGTCAACTCACGCAGGCTGGCGTTAGGTCTGAAACAGGATACGTAATGAATGCTATAAAGAAAAGTACGTAGCTGCTGGAATACTTAACTTTAATCCATCATTTGTATACAGCGTTCTTGATGATACAGGTGAGACTCTCTCTATACAAATGGAATACGGCGCCTTGCTAGGTCGTAGCAAATGTAGCTGAAGGCTATGCTAACTATCGTCTCGGCAAATGAGAGCGTAGTTGTCAGTGAACCATGGCTAGCAACGTCGGCTGTACAACTGAGGCGAGTCCTAGTACGTACGTCTCACTAGACCCTCCGTTTGGTGGCGCTCGGTCTCCAATTACTGACAGTGGCGACACGCGGGTCCGTCGTATACTAGCGGACCGCGGCCGATTTAAAAGCTACCACCTAGCAAGTGTGGTGTCTGGCGGTGACACCACAGGAAGTATCACAGACTGATGAACAATACTCAAGAATCTGTCGATCAAGCGCCTTGTAAGCCACTTCTTTCGTAGATGAGTTACAATTTCTGTAGACCGTTCGTATGAATCTCAGTCAGTCGCCGGTTTTTCCTGCTGTTTATTTTAGGTGATCACTCTGGATGGTTACTCCTAGACATTTCACGGTTTTGCTGCTCCAGAAATTTGTCATCAATAGTGTAGTTCTGCAGAAGATGAATTTTTTCCTATGTTGTGCAATATGTTATACCTATTCACGTTCAGGATCGTCTGGCAGATATTGCTCCATTCATCTAGCTTCTGTAGGTCATTTTGCTAATCGATGCTCTCTTCTCGCGTTGCTAGTTTCTTATAGACAACTGTATCATCTGTGAGCAATCATAAAGAGTTTCCGGAACTTTCTACTACATCATTTATACACATTGTAAACAATAACGGTCCTCCAGAATGAGATTTTCACTCTGCAGCGGAGTGTGCGCTGATATGAAACTTCCTGGCAGATTAAAACTGTGTGCCCGACCGAGACTCGAACTCGGGACCTTTGCCTTTCGCGGGCAAGTGCTCTACCATCTGAGCTACCGAAGCACGACTCACGCCCGGTACTCACAGCTTTACTTCCGCCAGTACCTCGTCTCCTACCTTCCAAACTTTACAGAAGCTCTCCTGCGAACCTTGCAGAACTAGCACTCCTGAAAGAAAGGATATTGCGGAGACATGGCTTAGCCACAGCCTGGGGAATGTTTCCAGAATGAGATTTTCACTCTGCAGCACACAGTTTTAATCTGCCAGGAAGTTTCATATCAGCGCACACTCCGCTGCAGAGTGAAAATCTCATTCTGGAAACATTCCCCAGGCTGTGGCTAAACCATGTCTCCGCAATATCCTTTCTTTCAGGAGTGCTAGTGCTGCAAGGTTCGCAGGAGAGCTTCTGTAAAGTTTGGAAGGTACGAGACGAGGTACTGGCAGAAGTAAAGCTGTGAGTAGCGGGAATGAGTCGTTCTTCGGTAGCTCAGATGGTAGGGCACTTGCCCGCGAAAGGCAAAGGTCCCGAGTTCGAGTCTCGGTCGGGCACGCAGTTTTAATCTGCCACGAAGTTTCAATAACGGTCCTGTCACAGTATTTATATTGCATTTAAGTGTGACATGTTGAGTTCTGTTTGCAAGGAAGCCTTGAATAGTGGCACAAATCTGGTCCGATACTCGCTAAGCTCGCATTTTGTTCACTAGGCGACAGTGCGGGACGATGTCAAGCGCGTTCTTGACCTCAAGGAACACGGCATCAAGCTGAGCGCCGTTGTCTACAGCGCTGTCAATCTCACGGAGAAACAGATCGACCTGAATTTCTCAAAATTCCTGTTTAGGGAGTCCATGTTGATATTTATAGAGGCTTTCAATCTGCAAAAATGTCACAATTCTTGAGCGAAAAAGGTGTTGCATAATTCTACAACAGATTGTCGTCAATGATTTAGGACTATGATTCTGTACATCAGTTCTGTGAACCTTCTCGAAAACGGGAATGACCTTCGCTTTCTTTCGGTCGCCAGCCGGTGAGGCCGAGCGGTTCTAGGCGCTTCAGTCTGGAACCGCGCGACCGCTACGGTGGCAGGTTCGAATCCCGCCTCGGGCATGGATGTGTTTGATGTCCTTAGGTTAGTTAGGTTCAAGTAGTTATAAGTTCTAGGGGACTGATGACCTCAGACGTTAAGTCTCGTAGTGCTCAGAGCCATTTGAAACATTTTCTTCCAGTCGCTAGGTACCCTTCGTTGCTTCAGCGAAGTGCGAAAAACTGCTGGTAGAAGGGGAGCGAGCACTTTGTCATACTCTTTGTAGAATCTTACATGTATCTTATCTGGTTTTGTTGCCTTTCCACTACTAAGCGGTTGTAGTTGCTTTTCTGTTCCACGATCGGTTATCTCAATGTCTGTCTTGCGATGGTTGAAAGGAGAGACCGTATTCCGATTTTTCGCTGTGAAACAGTTTTGCAAGACCGAATTCACTGTTTCGGACTTCATCGGTACTAGTTATCCGCAGCTACAAGAAATGGCACTTAAATATTTGAGCTGTATGGCGACATCGTCAGTTTCTGAAAGACCGTTCTCAAATTGCAGGATGTGCTCTGTATCAACAACGCAATAGACTGGAATGGAGTACTAGGGTAGGTCAATTATTATCCGCAAAGTAGTTATAAAATTTTATTATAATCAAATAGGACACTTACAAGGACATTTTTGACATAGTCTCCTTGCGTTTCAACGCACTTGGCCCATCGTTGTACAAACTTCCTGATGCCCTCGTAAAAGAAGGTTCTCGGTTGAGCTGCGAGCCAGAAACGCACCATTTCTTTCTCTTTGTCCGAGGCAAATCGACGGCCCCTTAATGCCTGTTTGAGTGGACCAAACAAGTGATTGTCAGGAGGGGCAAGGTCAGGACTATATGGACGATGACGCAGTACTTCAAATCTCAGTTTCTGCAGCGTTTCAGGAGTGCGGGCAGTAGTATGCGGACGGGCATTGTCGTGCAACAGCACAACACCTTTTGACAGCAATCCTAGCCGTTTGCTTCGAATTGCAGGCTTTAGCCTGCCAGTATGCATCTCACTGTAACGTACACTGTTTATTGTTGTGCCCACTGTAACGTACACTGTTTATTGTTGTGCCCCTTCCCCATAATGTTCCAGTACTGGACCTTGTGCGTCCCAAAAAACGGTAAGCATCAGTTTTCCTATGGATGGTTGGGTCTTGAACTTTTTCTTGCACGGCGAATTTGGATATTTCCATTCCATACCCTGCCGTTTACTCTCAGACATGGATCCATGCTTCTTCACCATTGATGTTCCTGAATAAGAAGTTGTACCCTTCGTTACCATAACGATCAAGAATTTTTTTGCAGATGTCCAAGGGTGTTTATTTATGCAACAGTGTGCGTTGTTTTGGGACCGGTATTGCACAAACTTTATGAAACCCAAGTCTGTTGTGGATGATTTCGTAGGGAGGACCGTTATTAATTTGCAGACAATGTCCCACTTCGTCAATGGTTAATCGTCTGTCTAAGACAATTATTTCTTGTGAACGCTCAATGGTTTCGTCGTTTGTGGCGGTAAACTGTCGTCGGCTCTTTCCTGTTGCGTAACACTTATGCGACCATTTCGGAATTTTTAAATCCATTCTTAGACTCCGTTGTGGCAAAACACTATTCCCGTACCATACCGAAAGTCCTCGATGAATTTTGCCCCTGATACGCCTTCCTACCACAAGAAACGGATCAATGAACGTTGCTCTTCTTTGGTGCTAATGTACAGCGGAGCCGCCATGATTAACAGCACGACAGCGATAACGAAACTAATCTAGCGGCTTGAAAATTGCAGATATAACAAAAAATAAATAAAGTATGCGTCATCAACGTAAAACGACAGTACTACCAAAATAAACAAAAATATAACTTAATTGCGGATAATAACTGACTCACCCTCGTATTTTGACAGATATGTTATATCTAAAGTCTTTAAAGAAAACGTTGTCGGGAATGGAACTTAAATTATTGCTGTATTTATTGATTAATAACTACCAGATGGCAGTTATAAGAGTCGAGGGGCATGAGAGGGAAGCAGCAGTTGGGAAGGGAGTGAGACAAGGTTGTAGCCTCTCCCCAATGTTATTCAATCTGTATATTGAGCAAGCAGTAAGGGAAACAAAAGAAAAATTCGGAGTAGGTATTAAAATCCATGGAGAAGAAATAAAAACTTTGAGGTTCGCCGATGACATTGTAATTCTGTCAGAGACAGCAAAGGACTTGGAAGAGTAGTTGAACGGAATGGATGGTGTCTTGTAGGGAGGATATAAGATGAACATCAACAAAAGCAAAACGAGGATAATGGAATGTAGTCGAATTAAGTCGGGTGATGCTGAGGGTATTAGATTAGGAAATGAGACACTTAAAGTAGTAAAGGAGTTTTGCTATTTGGGGAGCAAAATAACTGATGATGGTCGAAGTAGAGAGGATATAAAATGTAGACAGGCAATGGCAAGGAAAGCGTTTCTGAAGAAGAGAAATTTGTTAACATCGAGTATAGATTTAAGTGTCAGGAAGTCATTTCTGAAAGTATTTGTATGGAGTGTAGCCGTGTATGGAAGTGAAACATGTACGGTAAATAGTTTGGACAAGAAGAGAATAGAAGCTTTTGAAATGTGGTGCTACAGAAGAATGCTGAAGATTAGATGGGTAGATCACATAACTAATGAGGAAATATTGAATAGGATTGGGGAGAAGAGAAGTTTGTGGCACAACTTGACCAGAAGAAGGGATCGGTTGGTAGGACATGTTCTGAGGCATCAAGGGATCACCAATTTAGTATTGGAAGGCAGCGTGGAGGGTAAAAATCGTAGGGGGAGACCAAGAGATGAATACACTAAGCAGATTCAGAAGGATGTAGGTTGCAGTAGGTACTGGGAGATGAAGAAGCTTGCACAGGATAGAGTAGCATGGAGAGCTGCATCAAACCAGTCTCAGGACTGAAGACAACAACAACAACAACAACTACTACATTATATGTATTTAATGGCTCTGAGCACTATGGGACTTAACATCTGAGGTCATCAGTCCCCTAGAACGTAGAACTACTTAAGCCTAACCAACCTAAGGAAATCACACATCCATGCCCGAGGCGGGATTCGAACCTGCAACCGCGGTTCCCGACTGAAGCGCCTAGAACCGCTCGGTCACACCGGCCGGCAGATGTATTTATTCTTTGGTTTCTACACAATCCTATAAATTCATCATTTACCGTCAAAGTTAAAAACGTCGGTGTTTTGTAGTAGGATATTATTGGCCATCGATGTTTAGGCGTCGATGACGAAATCGAAATAAAGGTTTGTCAGCATTGCTCATCGCTAGAGAGGACAAAGAGCACTCTGGTGGCTGAGAGACGTCGTGCGCAGTTTTTTCGCTACTGCCTCGTGACGTGTCCGTCGTTCAGCTGTAGACGCTGTGTATGAGGTGTATGATCCCCAGTGTTGATATTGAGCTTCATTTCCGGTTGTCTTGCCTATCTTGTCTGGATTAATGATTTAAACGCGCTCATAAGTGACGAATAGTGGCCAACACTCTTCGACGCTGTTCTTCTATCGAGGCGGTACCTGTTGGAAGCTCAATGGTTGACTCCTCCAGTGTTCAGTCGCTAATACCAGCATAGCACGATTCTCGATCTGTGATTCTGATGTCCTCTTGTTGCACTGGTTGCGCTGTTCCTGTGCACGGACCCTTAAGACTGACTGTGGCTGTCGATGGTAACTGAGGAAGCAGAGCTCTATTTGTCCACTTGCGATGATACTGATCGCTACGAGCGTTTAGATTTTTATGTGAGGTTGATTACTTGCAGATTTTTAGACTAAATGAAATGCTAGTAACCTAGTTCGCCTGCCCGGTTGGCCAAGCGCTCTAACGCGCGGCTTTCCGGAGTGGGAAGGAGCGCCTGGTCCCCGGCACGAATCCACCCGGCGGACTTGTGTCCAGGTCCGGTGAACCGACCAGTGTATGGATGGTTTTAGGTGGTTTTCCATCTGCCTCGGTGAATGCGGGCTGGTTCCCCTTATTCCGCCTCAATTACACCATGTCGGCGATTGCTGCGCAAACAAGTTCTCCACGTACGCATACACCACCATTACTCCATCACGCAAACATAGGGGTTACACTCGTCTGGTGTGAGACGTTCGCTGGGGGGTCCAATAACCGCACAATAACCCTGGGTTCGGTGTGGGGCGGCGGAGGGGTGAAGTGGACTGCGGTAGTCGTCGTGGGGTTGCGGACCATTGCGCCTGCGGCGGGGACGGCGCCTCTACGTCGTTTCTACGTCCCCGGTTAACATACAACATACATACAACCTAGTTCGGTATATTACCTTTTGGTACATTTTAAAACGCAAATATAATGAAAATTATCTGTTTATTGTCCGCCCCCGGTAGCTGAGTGGTCAGCGCGGCACACTGTCAATCCAAAGGGCCCGG
Organism: Schistocerca cancellata; assembly: GCF_023864275.1. Lineage (NCBI taxonomy): Eukaryota > Metazoa > Arthropoda > Insecta > Orthoptera > Acrididae > Schistocerca > Schistocerca cancellata. The sequence continues at coordinate 70,227,132 of NC_064627.1, forward strand.
GTTCGATTCCCGGCTGGGTCGGAGATTTTCTCCGCCCAGGGACTGGGTATTGTGTTGTCCGATTCATCATCGTTTCATCCCCGTCGACGCGCAAGTCGCCGAAGTGGCATCAAATCGAAAGACTTGCACCAGGCGAACGGTCTACCCGACGGGAGGCCCTCGTCACACGACATTTCATTTCATTTCTTTTCATCTGTTTATTTGGAATAGTGTCACGTCAGGTATCTTCGCACACTAAGGACATGAGCGACACGCAGTCTCTGGTTTCCAGATGTTGCGCTATTAAGCAAAGCATGAGCAAGCCAGTAGGTAACATTCTAGTCGCAGCCGTGGGCAGCAGTAGCTCTGGAGTCGTGGAGGTGTTGGATCATGGCGGCATGAAGAGCATAGATAGCGGATGTGCCTCACAGAGATTCCTATTTAAGATATCTCTTGATGTGCAACCTGAGAATGAAGGATGATTGTTAAGATGATTGGCTAAAGAGATGGCACTTCAGAAAAAGGTAACTTAAGTTTGTTAGCTGCAAGCGCGACTTCAGTAATTATTTCTGTCAGTCAGGGAGAACAATCAATGACGTGTTCAGTATTCGAATTAGGCTTCCCCCATTTAGAATACTTAAATATTTTTGTATTAGAAATTAAAAAAAACAAATATTTGTAGTAGAAATATTTTGTAGACGCTCACATTACCGAGTAGGAAAATGCGGAGAGAGGGAATGCTCATTGTTCATTTTAATTCGACATTTATTTTGTGTCCTTAAAAGGTCTGACTTTCAGAGCACTTCCTTTGGCCGTTTATAAATATTTCACATAGCGTATCCGCTCTGTTCAAAGAAAAATGTTTCGTTCTGTTTCCATTGTCACGTCTTGCAATTTTGCATGAACAATAATTGATAATTTTGAAAAGAATCAAAACCTAAGTTGCTAAAACGTCAACTCTAAAGAAAAAATTATTAAGAAGGCAAACTACTGAGCAGCGATTTATTCCAGATCATCATCATTTGCAGTGCAGCCAAAGCAGAGGCAGGATAACAGTTGCATGGTGTGAGTAATGTAATATAATGAACATTTTTGATAGAGTAGTAGGAACAATTTTCAATAAGTGAAATTTCATGTACATTCAGTACATGCGGTTTTTGCAATAAGGAACATTTAAATTACTTAAAAGTTAATCATTCTCTAACCTGCCCGGTTGGCCGTGCGGTCTAACGCACGGCTTTCCAAGCGGGAAGGAGCGCCAGGTCCCCGGCACGAATCTGCCCGGCGGATTTGTGTCGAGGTCCGGTGAACCGGCCAGTCTGTGTATGGTTTTTAGGCGGTTTTCCATCTGCCTCGGTGAATGCGGGCTGGTTCCCCTTATTCCGCCTCAGTTACACTGTGTCGGCGATTGCTGCGCAAACAAGTGCTCCACGTACGCATACACCACCATTACTCCACCACGCAAACATAGGGGTTACACCCGTCTGGTGTGAGACGTTCCCCGGGGGGGTCCAATAACCGCACAATAACCCTGGGTTCGGTGTGGGGCGGCGGAGGGGTGAACTGGACTGCAGTAGTCGTCGTAAGGGTTGTGGGCCACTGCAGCTGCAGCAGGTACGAAGCCTCTCCGTCGTTTCTAGGTCCCCAGTTAACGTACAATGCAATACGATAATCATTCGCTTATGCAATATAATGTACAGACAGTCACATGCATTTCAGGCTAATTAAAAACACATTCCTAAACAGTAACTGGCATAAATAATGTCGTGTTCAAAATTAGGGTAGCTACGGCGATTTCAATCTGTAAACGGAATTTTAGAAATCAGATAGTTTTGAGGTTATTAGCGAGAAATTCAGTTACAAACAGAAGCTCCCAAGTATACAGTTGAGTTCCACTGTTGGCACCCGACTAGAGCTTCACATCTTAAGCGCCCAGACTGTTGTACAGAACTCGTGCCGTCGATAACAGTGGGATATGCGTGTCTTCAGACTGGACTCGCCCAGAGCAGTCGTAGTAGTGCGAACTTGTCGCAGTAACATCTCAAAATCCTTCCACAAGTCGGGATTCTTACAAATTTGCAGTATTACTGGATGTGAAAAACACACACATTTATCCAGTTTCTTTATTCGTGTCATTTGCCCTCTGCCATAGACAGACCCACGGCAGGGTACAGCAGTGAATGGCCTTTGTGGAGCGCAGCATGCTCGCACGTAGCCCCATGCGTGCCTGGTGCAGCACTTCACGCCCCGTTATGGGTTTTTGTGTAGAGGGAGAGACTGCCGGTGGCCCCTAGCCAGATAGACTCATCATTGTCCTGCCGTTCTCCGAAAACAGCCCGCCCACGACTCACTGCCGCCCACACGGCAGGGCAGAGGTACATCGGTTCGGCATGCACACCCGGCGTGGAAGGGGAGACGTTCTACCGTACGTTACGGGCATCAGCGACGCTGGATTATCGTATGAGAGAAGTCCAGCAAAAAAATATAGGCATGGAACCAATCTGCACGCAATACAACGTTCAGGACCTATCTTCGTCAGTAATGTTACTACACGTGAACTTCGTGTCAAGTAAAAGTTTACGTTTAAAGATTATATTGGCTGTTGAAGTCTTCGTGGAGATATCTAAAACTGGTCTGAGTTCCATAATCGAGTAGTCGAACAGAGCATAAATACACACTGAAGCATCGAAGAAATTGGTATAGCCATGCGTATTCAAATACACACATATGTAAACAGACAGAACACGGCCTGCGGTCGGAAAGGCCTATATAAGACAGCAAGTGCCTGGCGCAGTTGTTTGATCGATTACTGCTGCTACAATGGCAGTTTATAACGATTTAAGTGAGTTTCAAAATGGTGTTATAGTCGGTGCAAGAGCGGTGGTACACAACACCTCCGTGACAGCGATGAAGTGAGGATTTTCTGGTACGACAATTTTGCTAGTGTACGTGAATATCAGGAATCCGGTAAAACATTAAATTTGCGACATCGCTGCGTCCGGAAAAAGATCGTGCAAGAACGGGACCAACGACGACTGAAGAGAATCGTTAAACGTGACAGAATTGCAACCGTTCCGCAAATTGCTACAGATTTCACTGATGGGCCATCAACAAGTATCAGTGGAACCATTCAATGAAACATCATCGATTTGGGCTTTCGGAGCCGAACGTCCACTCGTCTACCCTTGATGACTACAGGCCACACAGTTCTATGTCTTGCCTGGGCCCGCCAACACCGACATTGGACTGTTGGCGACTGGAAACATATTGCTTAGTCGGACAAGTCTCGTTTCAAATTGTAGCGAGCGGATGGACGTTTATACACTCCTGGAAATTGAAATAAGAACACCGTGAATTCATTGTCCCAGGAAGGGGAAACTTTATTGACACATTCCTGGGGTCAGATACATCACATGATCACACTGACAGAACCACAGGCACATAGACACAGGCAACAGAGCATGCACAATGTCGGCACTAGTACAGTGGATATCCACCTTTCGCAGCAATGCAGGCTGCTATTCTCCCATGGAGACGATCGTAGAGATGCTGGATGTAGTCCTGTGGAACGGCTTGCTATGCCATTTCCACCTGGCGCCTCAGTTGGACCAGTGTTCGTGCTGGACGTGCAGACCGCGTGAGACGACGCTTCATCCAGTCCCAAACATGCTCAATGGGGGACAGATCCGGAGATCTTGCTGGCCAGGGTAGTTGACTTACACCTTCTAGAGCACGTTGGGTGGCACGGGATACATACGGACGTGCATTGTCCTGTTGGAACAGCAAGTTCCCTTGCCGGCCTAGGAATGGTAGAACGATGGGTTCGATGACGGTTTGGATGTACCGTGCACTATTCAGTGTCCCCTCGACGATCACCAGTGGTGTACGGCCAGTGTAGGAGATCGCTCCCCACACCATGATGCCGGGTGTTGGCCCTGTGTGCCTCGGTCGTATGCAGTCCTGATTGTGGCGCTCACCTGCACGGCGCCAAACACGCATACGACCATCATTGGCACCAAGGCAGAAGCGACTCTCATCGCTGAAGACGACACGTCTCCATTCGTCCCTCCATTCACGCCTGTCGCGACACCACTGGAGGCGGGCTGCACGATGTTGGGGCGTGAGCGGAAGACGGCCTAACGGTGTGCGGGACCGTAGCCCAGCTTCATGGAGACGGTTGCGAATGGTCCTCGCCGATACCCCAGGAGCAACAGTGTGCCTAAATTGCTGGGAAGTGGCGGTGCGGTCCCCTACGGCACTGCGTAGGATCCTACGGTCTTGGCGTGCATCCGTGCGTCGCTGCGGTCCGGTCCCAGGTCGACGGGCACGTGCACCTTCCGCCGACCACTGGCGACAACATCGATGTACTGTGGAGACCTCACGCCCCACGTGTTGAGCAATTCGGCGGTACGTCCACCCGGCCTCCCGCATGCCCTCTATACGCCCTCGCTCAAAGTCCGTCAGCTGCACATACGGTTCACGTCCACGCTGTCGCGGCATGCTACGAGTGTTAAAGACTGCGATGGAGCTCCGTATGCCACGGCAAACTGGCTGACACTGACGGCGGCGGTGCACAAATGCTGCGCAGCTAGCGCCATTCGACGGCCAACACCGCGGTTCCTGGTGTGTCCGCTGTGCCGTGCGTGTGATCATTGCTTGTACAGCCCTCTCGCAGTGTCCGGAGCAAGTATGGTGGGTCTGACACACCGGTGTCAATGTGTTCTTTTTTCCATTTGCAGGAGTGTATGTGTGGAAACAACCTCACGAACTGTTCACGCTGGTGGAGGCTCTGTAACGGTGTGGAGCGCGTGCAGTTGGAATGATATGGTACCCCTGATACGTCTAGATACGACTCTCACAGATGACACGCGGGTAAGCATCCTGTCTGATCACCTGCATCCATTCATGTCCCTTGTGCATCCCGACGGACTTGGGCAATTCCGGCAGGACAATGAGACACCCCACGCGTCAAGAACTGCTACAGAGTGGCGCCAGAAACACTCATCTGAGTTTAAACACTTCCGCTGGCCACCAAAATACCCAGACATGAACATTATTGAGCGTATCTGGGATGCCTCTTATGGATTTATGGGCAGCCCTGTAGGGTTCATGGTGTGAATTCCCTCCAGCATTAATTCAGTCATTAGCCGAGTCCATGCCACGTCGTGTTGCGGTATTTTTGAGTACTCGCGGGGGCCCTGCACGATATTAGGCAGGTGTATCAGTTTCTTTGGTTCTTCAGTGTAGTACGATAATATGAAATTACTGAACATTTTTCAGCAAATAAATAAATTAGTTACTATTTAACACTGTCCTCTTATTAAGTTTGGTGTTAATATAAGATTTATCACTCGAAATTGATAACAGCTCTTTCATTCTTTTTTCAAATAATACAAGCACTTCTTTTATCAGATACCGCGAAATTAATGAAAGGCTTCATTCGAACACAAGCTTTTCCGACCTTATTGCTCATCCTCAGGTGCGTAAATAAGGAAAAAACATACAGGAATACAAAATTTTATTGTAGCTGTTGTAGAGCTGTACAGATATATCCAGTTAATTACAAAATAAAGCACTTCTACATTACATATCAACAAAGGCGTTCCCTATAGCACATGTATGAATACCTGTCGTTGAGTAACTTGATTCTAAAATCATAAAGGAATATTAAACTATGCTCCATGGAAGCACACATCGTAATTCGTAAGCTGGTGTGTATGTGGCTCATGTGTGAAAACAGACGACTGCGTTGTGTACTTCCATTTTACGTAGTTTCATATTTTTTATTATTTTAGATACGAGTTACATGACAATGAGAACTGTTTAGGTATGTGACAACAGTGAAAGCACTTAGCATGTTGTAAAATGACTGTCCGTTACTCTATTTTTTGTGAGTGAGTGATTTGATATAGGCTATTTTTTCCTTTTCTCATATAATAGACAAAAAAATAATTCATCTATAATTTTCTGTATTCGGACACTCTATACTCACCAAGATGGTTGTTGCGCTCCAGAAAACTTCGACTGCACTGACAGTCCAATGAGGCGTTCAACACAAAAAATGGCTCTGACCACTATGGGACTTAACTTCTGAGGTCATCAGTCCCCTAGAACTTAGAACTACTTAAACCTAACTAACCTAAGGACATCACACACATCCATGCCCGAGGCAGGATTCGAACCTGCGACCGTAGCGGTCGCTCGGTTCCAGACTGTAGCGCCTAGAACCGCACGGCCACTCCCACCGGCTCTCACAGTTCCCTCAGCGTCTTCATCAGAGGCATAATGATGTCCTCACAGATCGTCTTTCGCTATCAGGAACAGATGGAAATCAGACGGTGCTAAATCTGGAGTGTATGGAGGATTCCGTACGGTGGTCAGATTCAGTCTCTAAAGTTCTGCTGTGGTGGCACATGAAGTGTGTGGTTTGGAATTGTCATGATGCAGGAAAACATTTCCCTTTTTCTTTCGGACCTGAGCCGTCGTCAAAATTGCAGTTTCGAAGAGCACGCCGCAGCGCGTAGTGTGAAGCATTAGCCCTCCGTTTCTGGCGGGGCCGCCGCTGTGGCAATCGCAGCTTTGGTGTCTCCCTCTGGTGGGAAAGGGGAAGCGTTGCCCGTTCACGCGCGTTTAAGGGGCGCTATGAGCTCACCAGTGGTCAGTCTGGGGAGTCTGGATAGTCTCTCGTCTGTCTGTCTCTCGTCCGAGTTAGTCTCTGTCTGTCGTCCGGAGTGCTAGTATGTCTGTCGTTCGGATCAATCTTTAAATCCGGATAAATGAGTCTTTCCACTCCGCCAGTAAGAGAAACCAGCGAGTGGTCGCCCGGTCGCGACTTAGTTCCTGCATCTGAGTCTGCCCGTTAGGCCGTCAGTCTGCTCGAGTTGCTCGGGCAATGGTCATTGGCGGTTGGATCGATCGGTTCAACAGTCCGCTTGCAGACGCGGAAGTGTTAAGACGTGCTGCGCGGTCGCTCTTCCGTGTGACACTTTTGTTTACCTACTAGTGCACGCGCGTAACAGCTTTCGTTCGGTACGGTTTTCTGTTTGGCACGTTAACACCTGACATTACTATCGCTGACGGCCAGCCCCGCCATGTATGGTGGGGTGTATGGAGAAGGGGGTGGTGACTTCGACGCCCCTATGGGACAACATCAACAATAACCACCTGCGCAGCGGCTGCATCCAGATGCAGCTCCCTTACCAGCTCCTCCAGGAACTACACTGGACAACACGACGGCTGTGATCAGCCACTCGTTACCAGTTGTTCGGGGAGAATCTGGAATACATCCGGCAGAAGAGCATACGGATTTATCGGAACAGGATTCCTCCGGCTTCTCCGCTACGAGAAACAAGTGACAAAGTGAGGTCAGTCTGGATTTAAGAAATTCCAAAACCTTCATAGCAGACGCTAATCAACTCTTACCTGTAACTGACGTTTCAAAGGTAGCTGACCCCCCTGTAGCAACTGCTTCTGGGCTCACTCCTAACCAACATGCTGCAACTAACACCTCTCCTGTGGGACCTGCACCTACTCCGACGTCTCTCAACTTTTACAAACGTACAGGTAGGGGACCATTCGTAGTTTACGTGGAATGTTTGGACAAAAACTTAGGCCGCTTGCACCCTATGGCACTAGGGAAATTATTGCATATTTCCTTGCCAGAAGTGAAGAATTCTATACTTTTCAGCAGGAAAAACAAAAGTTAAGGTGGAACTGAAAACCCCAGACAAGGCTAATTTCCTAGTTACCAGTGAGGTATTAAAGTCAAAAAATATAGAAGCTTACATTCCTTCCTTTGTTGTCCATAAGCTGGGAGTAATCAGGAAAGTAGACACCAACCTTGAAGAAGCGGAGATTTTGGAAGTCGTACAATCTCCCTTCCCTGTTGTAGGCGTTCGGAGGTTTACGAAGAGATATGGTAAAGACCAAATCGTTAAATAGCAAACCTGTTTGGCCGGCCGCGGTGGTCTAGCGGTTCTAGGCGCTCAGTCCGGAACCGCGCGACTGCTACGGTCGCAGGTTCGAATCCTGCCTCGGGCATGGATGTGTGTGATGTCCTTAGGTTAGTTAGGTTTAAGTAGTTCTAAGTTCTAGGGGACTGATGACCACAGATGTTAAGTCCCATAGTGCTCAGAGCCATTTGAACCAAACCTGTTTGTTGACCTTCGACTCTCAAACCTTACCGGAAGCTGTGTCTATTCACGGAACAAGATGTCCCGTCGACCTTTATGTACCAACTGTCAGGCAGTGCTTTAATTGTCTTCGTTACGGGCACATCAGCAAACAATGTCTAGCTCAGATGAGATGCATTAAATGTAGTGGTCCACATAATGTTGAATCCTGTGTCTCACCTATCACTATTTGCGCTTATTGCGGGGGACAACACGCATCCACGGACCGTTCCTGCCCGGAATACCATATACGGCGACGAGCTCAAGAATTAGCTACGTTCGACAACATTGACTTCAGGGATGCGCTGTCTATTGCTCGTATGCCAACCTATGCATCCGTCACCGGGGTTCAACAACATCACTTGCCGGCTCCGATCATTCCTGCTCCAACAAATTTGAGCTCTCCGGACTTTCAAAACCCCCAACTCTTCCCGCCGCTGCCCGCCGCAAGTATGCAGAGTCAACAACGCGGAAGTGGGGACGCAACTCAGTGTGCAACTGTGCCCCAGCAGACACACGTCGCTTACCGGCCTCCCCGGCGGCAGGCGCAAGCAAACAACCATAGTAACGTTCGTGAGTGGTCTCAGTACCGCAGCCTGTTATATCCCATGCAACATTCATTCACTCCTATCAGCCAAAATCCATACCAGCCTGCTGCTCACAGATTAGCAACCCCACAAGCGCCGAATCAACGACAGCCTCAAGGTCATGCTGAACTTATAGATAATAAATGTGATTGATATTGTCATGCAAAACATGAGACAAAATAGTGCTATGAACAATTCCGATATCCGGCACCTCGTTACTGGCATATTTCAATCTCTCTCTCCCTAAATTATGGTGGCTTTAAAAGTATTGCAGTGGAATGCGAGATCGGCTAATTCTAATAGAGAAAGCTTGCAACGAGAACTGTTCGTAAGTCAGCCTGATAGCGTTCTGTTATGTGAAACTTGGTTCAAATTCGAACAAACTGTTCGCTTTCAAAATTATTTTATAGTATGGGAAGACCGTCTCGATGGGTGGGGCGGCGTAGCTATACTGGTAAAAACTTCGCTGCCGCATCGACCACACCTGTCACCAACCTTGAATTAGTTGCTGTGGAGATACGAACTGCCCACAAAACCCTTACAGTTGTCTCGTTATATAACGCTCCCCACCACAGTATCGTGGAAGATGACTGGAGACAATTAATAAGTCAGCTTCGTCCTCCCTTTATCGTAGCTGGAGACGTGAATGCCCACCATGTAGCGTGGGGAGGAGACGTGACAGACAGGAACGGCAGGACCTTGATAAGCGTTATCGAAGATAATAACCTAGTGATACTCAACGATGACTCTCCTACTATGATAACTTCTCCTCTCCGTAGACCCTCCGCAGTTGATGTAACTCTTTGCACCCCCTGCTTTACTGAAATATCTAATTGGTGCGTTAAACAGGATTCAATGGGATCCGATCATCTCCCAATATAGTTTCACATTAACATCAACGTCGATACTATTCACATCTGTTACTGTGGTGTCACCGCCAGACACCACACTTGCTAGGTGGTAGCTTTTAAATCGGCCGCGGTCCGCTAGTATACGACGGACCCGCGTGTCGCCACTGTCAGTAATTGCAGACCGAGCGCCACCACACGGCAGGTCTAGTGAGACGTACTAGCACTCGCCCCAGTTGTACAGCCGACGTTGCTAGCCATGGTTCACTGAGAATTACGCTCTCATTTGCCGAGACGATAGTTAGCATAGCTTTCAGCTACATTTGCTACGACCTAGCAAGGCGCCATTACCAGTATAGATATTGAGATTCTATTAATGTATCATCAAGAGCGATGTTCTACAAATGTGGATTAAAGTTAAGTATTCCAGAAGCTACGTACTTTTCTTTATAGCATTCATTACATATCCTGTTTCAGACCTCACGCCAGCCTGCGTGAGCTTAGCGTTCATTTCGGCCTCCTCTAACTACAAGGTGTTGGAACTTCTGCCAACACTTCCGTTACTCTAATAGTACGTGGAAAATCAAGGAAGCCAATTGGGCCTCTCATAAGGAAACGGTTCGGCGGGCACTCGCGAATACGAGACGTGACTTACGGGACGAAGATGCATACCCAGTTTTACTCAATGCTATGAACGTCGCAGCTGGCATCAGCATCCCTAATAAAAAATAGTTTACAGTAATGAAGCACCGTTCTCCTCCTTGGTGGAATTCTGAATGCTCTCGGGAAGTTGCGAAGCGACGATTCGCCTTGAAAACCTATCGTCAGAATCCTTCATTGGACTACTTCTTGGCTGTGCAAAAATTGAATGCGCGAGTTACCAAATTCCTGAAGAAAACCAAGAAGGACAGTTGGAAACAATTTTGCCTGTCCCTAAATAATGAAACCAGTATGGCAAGCATCTGGCATAGAATAAAAGCTTTTAGTACAAGAAGACTGTGTTCCTCCCCTCCTGCTACGACGGCCTGGTTAGAGGAATTCATAGATACAATCGCTCCTCCCACGGTGCCACTTTTAAACCATCGGTTCCCTGCTGAAGAAAACCGCTATCATGTTCTCCTTCGTCCTTTCTCTAAAGAAGAACTCAACGAAGCTATTAAAGTATCGAGCGACACTTGCCCTGGCATTGCTCTTATACACTACTCTATGCTTGCACACCTGCCTATAGACACGAAAGACTTTCTCTTAACATTTTTAATCAGTACTGGATGAAGAAAGACCTCATATCAACATGGAAGACGCAAGTAATAATTCCAATACTCAAAAGTGGTAAAGATCCAAATGTCGGTACTAATTATAGACCTATTGCCTTGTCGTCGTGTGTTGCAAAAACACTGGAACGAATGGTAAAAGGGAGACTAGAATGGTGGCTTGAAAAAAGTAATTTGTTGCCTCGGAGTCAATACGGCTTCAGAAAAGGCAAAGGGACCATGGATAACCTGTTTTTGCTTAATATGGATATCACGTCCGCCTTTCAAACGAAAGAGACAGTAGTGGCAGCTTTTCTTGACGCTAAGGGTGAATATGATCACGTACAAATACCGATACTCTTGTACAAGCTGGCAGGATTCGGAATTCCTTCACGGGTGAACTACGTTATCAGCACCCTGATTACTCAAAGAACGATCTACGTCCGTTTCAAAGGTACCATGATCGGACCTTTTTATGTCTCCAAGGGCTTTCCGCAAGGTGCAATTTTAAGTCCTCTCCTGTATACTCTATATACGCACGGCGTAGAACGCATACTTACTCCCCCCACAAAAATCTAACAGTATGCTGATGATATACACTCCTGGAAATGGAAAAAAGAACACAATGACACCGGTGTGTCAGACCCACCATACTTGCTCCAGACACTGCGAGAGGGCTGTACAAGCAATGATCACACGCACGGCACAGCGGACACACAAGGAACCGCGGTGTTGGCCGTCGAATGGCGCTAGCTGCGCAGCATTTGTGCACCGCCGCCGTCAGTGTTAGCCAGTTTGCCGTGGCATACGGAGCTCCATCGCAGTCTTTAACACTGGTAGCATGCCGCGACAGCGTGGACGTGAACCGTATGTGCAGTTGACGGACTTGGAGCGAGGGCGTATAGTGGGCATGCGGGAGGCCGGGTGGACGTACCGCCGAATTGCTCAACACGTGGGGCGTGAGGTCTCCACAGTACATCGATGTTGTCGCCAGTGGTCGGCGGAAGGTGCACGTGCCCGTCGACCTGGGACCGGACCGCAGCGACGCACGGATGCACGCCAAGACCGTAGGATCCTACGCAGTGCCGTAGGGGACCGCACCGCCACTTCCCAGCAAATTAGGGACACTGTTGCTCCTGGGGTATCGGCGAGGACCATTCGCAACCGTCTCCATGAAGCTGGGCTACGGTCCCGCACACCGTTACGCCGTCTTCCGCTCACGCCCCAACATCGTGCAGCCCGCCTCCAGTGGTGTCGCGACAGGCGTGAATGGAGGGACGAATGGAGACGTGTCGCCTTCAGCGATGAGAGTCGCTTCTGCCTTGGTGCCAATGATGGTCGTATGCGTGTTTGGCGCCGTGCAGGTGAGCGCCACAATCAGGACTGCATACGACCGAGGCACACAGGGCCAACACCCGGCGATCTCCTACACTGGCCGTACACCACTGGTGATCGTCGAGGGGACACTGAATAGTGCACGGTACATCCAAACCGTCATCGAACCCATCGTTCTACCATTCCTAGACCGGCAAGGGAACTTGCTGTTCCAACAGGACAATGCACGTCCGCATGTATCCCGTGCCACCCAACGTGCTCTAGAAGGTGTAAGTCAACTACCCTGGACAGCAAGATCTCCGGATCTGTCCCCCATTGAGCATGTTTGGGACTGGATGAAGCGTCGTCTCACGCGGTCTGCACGTCCAGCACGAACGCTGGTTCAACTGAGGCGCCAGGTGGGAATGGCATGGCAAGCCGTTCCACAGGACTACATCCAGCATCTCTACGATCGTCTCCATGGGAGAATAGCAGCTTGCATTGCTGCGAAAGGTGGATATACACTGTACTAGTGCCGACATTGTGCATGCTCTGTTGCCTGTGTCTATGTGCCTGTGGTTCTGTCAGTGTGATCATGTGATGTATCTGACCCCAGGAATGTGTCAATAAAGTTTCCCCTTCCTGGGACAATGAATTCACTGTGTTCTTATTTCAATTTCCAGGAGTGTATGTGTTTATTCTACTGCTGCTTCATATCTTCAGGCCAAAACGGCACTAACCACAGCCATCGCACACATCGATGAGTGGCTCTCTGTCAATGGGCTGGAGATCTCGGCTGAGAAATCAGCAGTCGTTCCCAAGTCGATGACAGCTCGCACTGAAGATCACATTACCTGTGGCAAGTGCACCTTCCAATAAAATCTCAAGTTCGATTTCTGGGGATGATTTTTGACTCTCGGTTAAGCTGGGCGCCCCACATCCGATCCACCGTTACCAAGTGTGAAGAAGGTTTAAATGTAATCAGATCACTCACTCGTGTCTGGTGGGGAGCGCACCAGAGTGTTTTACTCACTATGTACCGAGGGATAATTCGATCTCGATTAGACTATGGCTGTCAATTCTACCACACTGCGTCAAAGATTCATGTTTCCAAATTAGATACTCTTCAATATAGCGCCATTCGTACCTGTCTTGGATCCATGCGATCGACGCCCACCAACGCCCTTTTAATGGAAGCAGGGGAGATGCCCTTGAGCATTAGGTGCCAAATGTTATCGGACAAATTCTACATTCAAGGCATGGCCATTATGGACAGTTCCGTCTATCAAAGTAGAGACTGCATTTATCGACTGTGGATTGCATCCCACATAAGGAAAAAAGTGCCAGCCGTTTGTACCAGCTTTGACACTTGCTCACCTGTCATACATTCTATACGGCGTTCAGCGCATCTACCTGTTTTTGAATATGATCTTTAAACGCTCTGCTCCCAGATCCCAGTCCATTATTTAAGTACGACCTGGTTGGACAGTACTAATGTCAACGTTGGCTTCAATCGTCTCGTTCAAGCACAATGGCCGGGTTTTCTCTGTGTATATACCGATGGCTCCAAAATTCCGCAAGAAGAGTGTACATGATGCGCTTTTTTCTGCCCTCAGATCCAGATCCGCAAAACCTTCAAACTGCCTACGAGCACTTCTATTTTTACGGCGGAGACAGTGGCAGTTTTGGAAGCACTTAAGTTTGTCTCTAGCACTTCCTTCCCCAAGATATTGATAGTATCTGACTCGCAAAGCGTTCTTAAAAACATCCAGTACAGTCGATGGAACAAAACAACCAACAGTTATATCTTGGATGTGATATCTGAATATATTCGCAGCACACGCACGGGCCGGACGATCCATTTGTTGTGAGTATCTTCCCACTCTGGTATCCTCTATAATGATGAAGTTGATGCATTAGCCAAACAAGCGGCAACCTGGAACTGCACCTTCCTTATACAGACTACTCACGTGAAGTCAAGGATCACGCAAGACAACAATGGCAGGAAATGTGGAACGTTTCTCAACAGACAAAAGGAGGTTATTACGCAGTGCTACAACCTCGGATTCCTTCACAGCCGTTTTTCATGAGGACACATCTGGACCGATCCACGATTTCTACCGTCATAACACTCCGCTTCAATCATGCCTCTTTCCCACAACATCTACATCGGATCAACGTTTACAGTTCACCAGTATGTGAGTGTGGTCCTGAGTCGGAAGCTGATGTCAACCACATCTTATGTATGTGCCCCAAATTTGACCGTGAACGGTTGGTCTTTCTGAAGTCATTGCTGCGTATGGGCTACCATCTTCCTCAATCAGCTTCTTCTCTTTTGTGCACTAAAGACGTTCGTCTATATAAAGTGATAGTTACCTTCATCAAGAGTACTGGTTACAATCTGTAGGTTTTAATGGTGTACGTAAATTATAAATATGTCTTGCTGATGAAGGTATTTCAGAATTGGTGTGAATTGTAAGCCAAGACACTTTTAATTCTTTTCCAATTCAAATTCAATTTTTAAAACATTATGTACAAAACTGTAACAGTTAAGCTTTTTATTCTTGTAAATATGCATTTCTGTATTTGTTTATTCAATTATGTGTACATTGTCACTGTGTGTTGCCGATGGCTAAATTGAGTACACTCTCAAAGGCCAAATAAAAAAAAAAAAAAAAGATCGATCGGTTGGTCGGTCGCGCACTGAGACACGAGATGACTTGTCCGTCTTGAGCGTCGGCGCATGTGAGGTCCCTACGTGAGTCCAGTCGGCCGCGCCGTATAGCGAGGGGTAGTGGCTTCGCGGTCGACACGAGAGCAACAGGAGTCAACCCACGACATCAGTCTGGCCGGTGCGAGCTGCGACGCCGTGAGACGGGAGATCGGCGCGTCTTCCTGCGTCCGTTGAAGCGGCTGGCAGCGGACGGTTCGAGGGTGCGATTTGGAGGTGCTGTGCCAGGTCTTCTCGAGAAATTGCAGTTTATTAGAAGTTCAGTGATTGGTGATATGTTGTTTCATTTACCTGTTAAATTCTACTTGTTTTCTTGGTGACGTCACCAGCCGCTTTGTTTTGGGGTCGTCTCACCGTTTGCCCACCCACGGGAAGGTGGTTATTTATGAATTGGGTGGTCCGTTTTTCCCTTGTGGAGTAGGGGCGGGTTAGAGCAACATGCGGTTCGCGTTGTTCGGTAATCTTCCTATCAATCTGCGATACTTTAGTAGCTGCCTCTGTCATGTTTGTCGGATTCGGCGTGCTAACAGATTTATTGCTTGGATTGTAACGGCCTAATCCCTGAAATATGTTTTGATCTTGCCTATCATCTTGAGAGGCGGTATCTGTGTACTGTGGAGCATCTTAAATTGTTTGGCCAACCTTGTAGAATTTTATATAAGATTGCATTTCATACGCTTTTATTTAAATGGTCATTTTAGTATATAAAGTTGCCACCCTTCCACCGTAAGACTTTTCTTAGAAGTTAAAATCAAGTTGCACCTTCGGTGGCAAAGTTAATTTTTTAATTTTAGTGTTTTGTACCATTCCCATCCCTCCTACGGGGTGCATAGTTCGTGTGCTTGTGTGAATTGTTAAAACTTTTAGTTTAAAGTAATCTGGTGTATTGCAGATTTGCACCAGTGTAGTCTTTCAGAGGTTGTTGCGACCGGTCGTAACTATGGCCGTGTCAAAAGGGAGCGGCAAGGTTCTCTGCCCGAAAACTCATACAGTCAAAACTTGTTTCTTTCTGCCTCTGAAAAAATTGTAACTTGGTATTTAGAGGGCACTTTCTGATAATAATTTTAAATCTGTTTCTTTTAAAAAATGCTTTTAGGCACTGTTAAAGTAAATAAGATTCCCATTTCCTAAAAGGAATATGCTTATGATTTCATCCGTTACTCCCTGGCAACTACTTCCACGCTCACATAGTGTGATTAAATGTGTTAATGTTCTTGATGAATCGCTAGTAAGTAGAATAAATTCTAAAAAAAATTCTTTGGAAATAAATCACGCTTCGGGACCCTTGTTAGAAGTCGTTTCAGAGTTCGCAGCATTGTGATATAACGCTCAGAATTTATTGTTGTTCCACCATCAAGGAAATCAACATGGATAACACCATCTGCGTCCCAGAACACTGTGGCCATTATTTTTCCGGCTGAGGGCTGCGTCTTGAATTTCTTTTTCTGGGCGAGTCTTTGTGTCGATGTTCCATAGATTGACGTTCCGTCTCCGCGTCATAATGGTGTACCCATGTTTCGTCTCCTGTCACAATTAAATGGCGAAAGGTGTCACCATCATTCTCGTAACGCCAGAGGAGTTCATGGCAAATTTCAAGTCTGCGCGCTTTCATTTCAGGAATCAGCATCCGGGGTACCCAGCGTGCACTGATCTTCCGATAGCAAGCAAAGCAATACTGTGATCCACACGTTCTTGTGGAATGCCGATTGTGCTTGCAGTTTCTCTCTTAGTGGTACGACGAGCGTCCTGAATCAATCTGTCAACATTTTGACTGTGAAACTCGGTGGTTGCTGTCACAGGACGTCCAACACTTTGTCAGGTCAGATGTTCCCACCTCAACATCTTTAAACTTACGCGCCCAATGACGCACAGTACTCACATCAAAACAATCACCATAAATTGCTTTCATTCTCTGATGAATCTCCTTTGGGGTGACACCTTCTGCTGTCAAAAGATTCGATGGCTGCACGTTGCTTAGGTCACATTGACAGTCCGTCTGCGCAGCGTTCCATACTTAACACTGTAACAAAACAACCGTTCAATGCTAAGGCTTCCTGCCAACTGGAGCTGTAGAAAAGAGCCTACGGTACAAGCCATTATATATCGCATACGAATGCTGCCAACTGTTGAAGAGTTACGAAGATGGAGGCATTACCTTTCAGTCAACCCTCGCACAAGTACAGAGGATAGGGGACAGATCTACTATAGATGTTGTGGCCGAGGCATCGACTTCGTTTGCGTTGGACGAGGACGTCGAGGAAGGGAAATGTACCGTCTTTTTCTACGTCCATGGTGAAGTGGATGTTACTATCATTGGCGCTGAAGTGTTCCAAGAACTCGTCAAGCTACTCACGTCCATGGAATCAAACGACGAACATGTCACCAGTGTATCGAAAGAAACAACTAGGTTTTAATGGCCGATATGTACTTGCACGCTATCAGCCGACTGGTGAAGATGCTGTACATAGTCTTCAAAATGGTGTCTGTAACAGAGGAGTTTTGCTATTTGGGGAGCAAAATAACTGATGATGGTCGAAGTAGAGAGGATATAAAATGTAGACTGGCAATGGCAAGGAAAGCGTTTCTGAAGAAGAGAAATTTGTTAACATCTAGTATAAATTTAAGTGTCAGGAAGTCGTTTCTGAAAGTATTTGTATGGAGTGTAGCCATGTATGGAAGTGAAACGTGGACGATAAATAGTTTAGACAAGAAGAGAATAGAAGCTTTCGAAATGTGGTGCTACAGAGGAATGCTGAAGATTCGATGGGTAGATCACATAACTAATGAGGAGGAATTGAATAGAATTGGGGAGAAGAGGAGCTTGTGGCACAACTTGACTAGAAGAAGGGATCGGTTGGTAGGACATATTCTCAGACATCGAGGGATCACCAATTTAGTATTGGAGGGCAGCGTGGAGGGTAAAAATCGTACAGGGAGACTAAGATATGAATACACTAAGCAGATTCAGAAGGATGTAGGCTGCAGTAGGTACTGGGAGATGAAGAAGTTTGCACAGGATAGAGTAGCATGGAGAGCTGCATCAAACCAGTCTCAGGACTGAAGACCACAACAACAACAACAGAGGTGCATTCCAAGCGGAGAGCTGTTATTGAATTTCTTTTGGCGGAAAACAACAGCATCGCAGTTATATCTATAGGCGTCTATAGAGTATCTACGGAGAACTAGCGGTGAACAAAAGCACGGTGAGTCAATGGGGAGGTGTCGGTCATCATTGCAAGAAGGTCGAGCAAACCTGTCCTACCTTCCGCAAGCCCGGTGGCAGCACACAGCTGTGACTCCCACAATGTTGGAACGTGTGGACACTCCCCCAGGTGATCGACAGATCACAATAAACACCTCGCTGCTCAGCTGGACGTCTCAGCTGGTAGTGCTGACACACTGTCCCACCAGTTGGGGTACTCAAAGGCGTATCCCCACTCGGTTCCTCACCGTCTAACAGAAGACTATAAAAAGCAACGAAGGACCATCGATGCGGAATTGCTTGCGCGTTACGAGGCCGATCGTGACAGTTTTATGTCGAACATAGTCAAAAGCGACGAAACATGGGTTCATCACTTCCAACCGGAACGAAACGGCAATCCATGGAGTAGCGCCTCAGTAACTATCCTCCGTAGAAGAAGTTCAAAACCGCTCCCTCAGCTGGTAAAGTCATGGCAACGATCTTCTGGAACTATGAAGGGGTTATTCTGTTTGGTGTCGTCCCTCATGCTACAACAATGAATTCTGAAGCGTACTGTGCTACTATCAGGAAACTGAAGAAAGGACCTCAGCATGTTGATCATCACAAAAATTCAAATCAAGTCCCCGATAAGTCTGCGCACGCAACAAGAGCTCAGAGAACATCATCGGACTGATCTTTTTCATCCCCTCTACCGCCCGGATCCCGCACCTTCCGTCTTCTATCTGTTTGGCCCAATGAAGGATGCACTCCACGGGAAGCAGAAGCTGGATGATGGTAAGGTTATTCATGTAGCAAGAAGTTGTAGACCAGTGGAGTGGTAACATGCGGGCATACAGGCCCTCCCAGTAAGGTGGCGTAAGGCCGTCTCCTTGAACGGAGATTATTTTGAAAAATTAGATTTTGTAGCTACAAGATTGGCTAATAAAATATTGGAATCCTGAATAAAACAAACCTGATTTCAGAAAAAAAAAATTGTTACTTTACTTATTGAACGCGCGTCTCACCTTGCGAATGTGACCTGTCTTATGTCGGACACATTGTACGCACTCTAGAACAATGCAGGAAGAAACAAGAGAGGTTTTGTATCCTACGCTACCCTAAGAAATACGCTAGCTGAGCTTGCTTTAGAAAATGCTCAGCGGATCAAGTTTGATGAAACCTCAGCCGTCGTTCGCACTGGTGACTTCTGGGACTGTGGGATTAAAGGAGCCATTGAAATAATAAGCACGGGTAATAGGCCTATCCTTAATAGAGACGGTGGCATACAGCACAGCACAACATTGGGTCCAGTGATTGCGTGGTTGAAGCGGACGCATCGAACTGAGAGTCAAAATATGCCGTATATGACGATGCTGACAGGACCAGTGACCTCACAGCCGTGTTAGTGCAGCGTGACTGTCCTTCTTCCGAATTTTGTATCTGTTTACTTATTATGTGTTGGCTCTGATGTTACAACATTCTGAAGATTGCCCATTGTGGTATCGTCCAAATATCGCGGCACCACACCAGAGTCGACAAAGGTTGAAAAAATGGTTCAAATGGCTCTGAGCACTATGAGACTTAACTACTGAGGTCATCAGTCCCCTAGAACTTAGAACTACTTAAACCTAACTAACCTAAGGACATCACACACATCCATGCCCGAGGCAGGATTCGAACCTGCGACCGTAGCGGTCACGCGGTTCCAAACTGAAGCGGTTAGAACCGCACGGCCACACCGGCCGGCGACAAAGGTTGAAGAGGACACGCTCTTTCTCTCTCTCTCTCTCTCTCTCTCTCTCTCTCTCTCTCGCTATCTCTCAGTAGTACTAAATAGTCAAGTCGCAGATAGGAATGTACTTTTATAAATGATGAATATTGTATTTCAACAGACGAGTTGCAACTGTATGCATGAAGTGATTCCTCAATAGTCCCTGCTAGTTGTAAATTATCAGGCACCCCTGTGGCAATGGACTGCATCAAGTTAAGTAAACGTTTTCATTCATTGACCTAACACAGAGAGGTGACGCAAGCCATTGGCTACCTCCTAATAACGTGTCGCACTTCCTTTTACCCGGCGTAGTGCAGCATGATCTCAATAAGTCACTGGAAGTCCCCTGGAGAAATACGGAGCCAAGCTGCCTCCGTAGCCGTCCATAATTGTGAAAGTGTTGCCGGTGCAAGATTTTGTGCACAAACAGACCTCTCGATTATGTCCAATAAATATTCGATGGGATTCATATTGGCTGATCTGGGTGGCCAAATCATTCAGATGAATTGTAAAGAATGTTCTTCAAACTAATCGCGAACAGTTGTCGCCCAGTGACATGCCATATTGTCATCCAAAAAAATTCTATCATTTTTCGTGAATATGAAGGATATTAATGGCTACAAATGGTCTCAAAATAGTCGAACATAGCCATTTCCAGTCAATTGGAATAGAGGAACCAATCGATTCCTTGTAAACACAGCCCACATCATTATGGAACCATCACCAACTTGACCGATGACCTCGCTGCTTGGGCTCTTCCGCCAATCAACTCAACCCATCACCAGCTTACACGATGTCTTGTTGACAAGCGGGGTCCACTGCTTCGTAGGCTCTGCGCCACACTCAAACGCTACCACCAGCTCTTACCAACTGAAATCGGGACTCATCTGACCAGGCCACGGTTCTCCAGGGCCCAGGAGAGGCGCTGTAGGCGATGTTGTGCTGTTAGCATGGCCACTCTCAAGGTCGCCTCATTGTCCAGAAGGGTACGTTCGTCGTACGTCCCACAATGATTTAAATGATAATTTCACGAATTGTTGCTTGTCTGTTTGCAGTGACAACTCCACGCAAATGCCGCCCACTGCGTTGTCCGTGGTGAGAGTTAATATCTGAAATTTGGTATTCTCAGCACACACTTCACACTGCGGATCTCGTAATAGTGAATTACCTATCGATTTCTAGAACGGAATGTCCCAAGCATCTACCTCCAATCACCCTTCTCCTTTCAAAGCCTGTTTATTCCAGTCGGTGAGGCCATAATCACGTCGGAAGCCTTTTGACGTGAATCAAAAGAGTCCAAATGACAACTCTGCCAATGCACTGTGTTATACGAGGTGCATTCAAGTTCTAAGGCCTCCGATTTATTTTCTCCGGACTGGAAAGAGATAGAAACATGCGCATTTGTTTTTTCTCCAGACTGGAAAGAGATAGAAACATGTGCATTGTTTTAAAATGAGGCCGCGTTCATTGTCAATACGTGCCAGAGATGGCAGCACCGTACGGCAGATGGAATTTTACCGCCAGCGGCGAGAATGAGAACTGTTTTAAATACTTAAAATGGCGACGTTTTCCTTACTTGAACAGCGTGCAATCATTCGTTTTCTGAATTTGCGGGGTGTGAAACCAATTGAAATTCTACGACAGTTGAAGCAGACATGTGGTGACGGAGTTATGGATGTGTCGAAAGTGCGTTCGTGGGTGCGACAGTTTAATGAAGGCAGAACATCGTGTGACAACAAACCGAAACAACCTCGGGCTCGCACAAGCCGGTCTGACGACACGATCGAGAAAGTGGAGAGAATTGCTTTGGGGGATCGCCGAATGACTGTTGAACAGCTCGCCTCCAGAGTTGGCATTTCTGTGGGTTCTGTGCACACAATCCTGCATGACGACCTGAAAATGAGAAAAGTGTCATCTAGGTGGGTGCCACGAATGCTGACCGACGACCACATGGCTGCCCGTGTGGCATGTTGCCAAGCAATGTTGACGCGCAGCGACAGCATGAATGGGACTTTCTTTTCGTCGGTTGTGACAATGGATGAGACGTGGATGCCACTTTTCAATCCACAAACAAAGCGCCAGTCAGCTCAATGGAAGTACACAGATTCACCGTCACCAAAAAAATTTCGGGTAACCGCCAGTGCTGAAAAAATGTTCTGGGACAGCGAGGGCGTAATCCTTGCCCATTGCGTTCCAAAGGGCACTACGGTAACAGGTGCATCCTACGAAAATGTTTTGAAGAACAAATTCCTTCCTGCACGTCCGGGAAGGGCTGTGCGTGTGTTGTTTCACCAAGACAACGCACCCGCACATCGAGCTAACGTTACGCAACAGTTTCTTCGTGATAACAACTTTGAAGTGATTCCCCATGATCCCTACTCACCTGACCTGGCTCCTAGTGACTTTTGGCTTTTTCCAACAATGAAAGACACTCTCCGTGGCCGCACATTCACCAGCCGTGCTGCTATTGCCTCAGCCATTTTCCAGTGGTCAAAACAGACTCCTAAAGAAGCCTTCGCTGCTGCCATGGAATCATGGCGTCAGCGTTGTGTAAAATGTGTACGTCTGCAGGGCGATTACGTCGAGAAGTAACGCCAGTTCCATCGATTTCGGGTGAGTAGTTAATTAGAAAAAAAATCGGAGGCCTTGGAACTTGAATGCACCTCGTAACTCGTGTACGGAATATTCCCGCCACCTGTGTGTGTGCATGTCGCTATCTTCCAATGGGCCGTCGGCCAGAGCAATCAAAAAACCCACAGTTACGACCGGACGACCGTAGTTTCGTCTGGTCGTAGCACTCGCACGAATCAGCCACACGCAAGGAGCTCCGGGGTGGCTGCTGGGCTGGTGTTTTTGCCGGGATTACGGCAGGTCGCGTGAAACAGGCGTGGCTAAGCACCCGCGACCGCGCTGAGTGAGAGATCACGCCGCACAAAGCCAGCCAGAGTCCAAACCCCGGACCAGACGGGCTCCGCGCGGCGCAGATGAGTTTTCCCCGAACGCGCGGCGCCAACCAGGGAGGGCCGGCGCACAAAAAGCGCGGAATTGGAAGAACAACACGCCGCAGCGGCCGCCATTGTCCTGCGGGCGCGCACCTCCAAAAGCTCCCCTTTGTGCCCGCGTCCTGCAACAATGGCCGTGAAGCGCCGCGCGGCTGACGAAATTGACAAAAATTTTTGGTCGGCTGTTAATCGACCGAGGGGGGGCCTGCCGCCGGTTTTTTGTCCGCCCCGCCGACTTGCGGGCTACGGGTTAACTCGATCCAATAAACTCGATACGTTCCGTGTCGTGAATGGACCTCGGGTCTAGCTACTACTCCGGCACCTGAGGCTTCTAAATCACTGAGACACGTTTTGGTTTTTCACTCACTGCTTTTCGCACTCTTGTAGCAGTAAGTAAATGTAACTGATTTTCAGCCTGTCTCCAGTACCCTATACTTTGTTTTATCAATAAAAATTTGAAATTAAGCGTGAAGTACCTGTACTGTGAGATACCCAGTTACTAATAGTAGACTAAAAATAACTTCTATTACTTTTTAATTAGAAAATAGCTCAATCCCATCGGCCTTTGATACTGAATCCATATCTTTCCACAAAGTAATGTGACCGCGCTGCAGACTAGAAAATCAGCAAAACATCTGTAACTGGAATGCTACGCAGTTTAATTTTACAACATGAATAAAAGTTTTATTGAAATATAAAAAGAGAAATTACCTTGTCATTACACACCTATCGTATCCATAGGCCTGATTTTCCTTTCTCTTTCCTTAAGATGTCTAATGTTGCTTTTCCCCTGATGAAGACTTCAAGGGTAGTCTCTCGTCGTATTCGTATTCCAGAGACCCTGATTTCGCTTTTCCAGCAACCTGATGTTTTATGAAAGAGCTGACCCAGTGCGTCGCTGACGTCACCACAAATTTGAGTACAAAATCAATGTAACTGTTCAGAAAGAGTGTCTTTTGTCTATTGGATAATTTTTTGAATATTTGAAGCTTGTTGAAATCAACAGAAACATAATGTGGAGTCTTGTGTTGCCTAATAGATAGCTAACAACCACACTTAATGACATCCAAGCCTTCTCCTAACTCTTGAAACGTCCCCTTAGAACAATTTTATACATGACTGTGCTTAACCTGACACACAATATTTTTAGCGCAACGCAATCTGACTTTCAAAATTCCCTACAAAAGAATAGCCCTGACTAACACTAACCTATACCTTTCACAAATCACTTACCTCACCAAAAATCTTCGTTACTCGAACTACTGCTAAACAGCGAGCGCCACTACTGCCAGCTAAATAAAAGATTCAAACTACGGAAGGCACTAACTACTGATAGGCATAGTTAGCAAATGAAAGATTTTATTAGAGAACAAACAATGTATTTACCTTAATATCATCAAAAGTCATAATATATGTAATTTCAAAACTCCGCCATTTCCTTCCACACATCCACCACTGCTGGCGGGTCACCTCTAACTGCGCAACGCTACGCGCTGTTCACATCCAGCTGCCGCTGCCCAACACTACAATGGCAGACAACAATGCAAACTAGCCACAGACTGCACACAGCACAGCCAGTGATTTTCATACAGAGCGCTATGTAACGTTGCCAATAAGAAAACATAAACAGCCTACTTACATAAAGAAAACATAAACAGCCTACTTACACTCTGTCATTTTTTATATAAAGTTGGCGTCGAGCAAGGGTTTTCTTGTTTCATTTCTAAGCACATCCCTTCTGGTGGATGAAGCAACTGCTCACTGAGATACTGGAAACATGATTCATCTTTGAGTAAGACTTTCACAAACAGTTTCAGTAGTCCGAATTTAATGTGTAGATGTGGTTACAGATGCAATTATGTTCGGCAGCGAGATGTTCTTGCGCAAAACGTACACTGAGGTGACGAAACATGTCCACAGCGCCAAGTGGGTGCCGAGAATACCAAATTTCAGGCATTACCGCTCACCATGGACAACACAGGGGCGACGGTCTTCACTTGACGAGCGAAAGCAGCGGCGTTTGCGTAGAGTTGTCAGTGGTGACAGACAAGGCCCTCTGCAGCAACCAATGTGGGACGAGCGGCGAACGTATCCGTTAGGTCAGTGCAACGGAATTCGTCTTGATGGGCTATGGCAGCAAACGAAAAATGCGGATGCCTTTGCTAGCAACACGAAATGGCCTGCAGCGCGTCTCCTGGGTTCGTGACCATATTGGCTCTGAGCACTATGGGACTTAACATCTACGAGGGCAGTTCAATAAGTAATGCAACACATTTTTTTTCTGAAACAGGGGTTGTTTTATTCAGCATTGAAATTCACCAGGTTATTCCCCAATCTTTTAGCTACACAACACTATTTTTCAACGTAATCTCCATTCAATGCTACGGCCTTATGCCACCTTGAAATGAGGGCCTGTATGCCTGCACGGTACCATTCCACTGGTCGATGTCGGGGCCAACGTCGTACTGCATCAATAACTTCTTCATCATCCGCGTAGTGCCTCCCACGGATTGCGTCCTTCATTGGGCCAAACATATGGAAATCCGACGGTGCGAGATCGGGGCTGTAGGGTGCATGAGGAAGAACAGTCCACTGAAGTTTTGTGAGCTCCTCTCGGATGCGAAGACTTGTGTGAGGTCTTGCGTTGTCATGAAGAAGGAGAAGTTCGTTCAGATTTTTGTGCCTACGAGCACGCTGAAGTCGTTTCTTCAATTTCTCAAGAGTAGCACAATACACTTCAGAGTTGATCGTTTGACCATGGGGAAGGACATCAACAGAATAACCCCTTCAGCGTCCCAGAAGACTGTAACCATGACTTTACCGGCTGAGGGTATGGCTTTAAACTTTTTCTTGGTAGGGGAGTGGGTGTGGCGCCACTCCATTGATTGCCGTTTTGTTTCAGGTTCGCACGGCCGGACCGCACGCGGGAGATCAGACAGTCTTGCTTGATCTTGCGGCGATGATGACACACGCTTTGCCCAACGACTCACCGTGCTTTTGTCCACTGCCAGATCACCGTAGACATTCTGCAAGCGCCTATGAATATCTGAGATGCCCTGGTTTTCCGCCAAAAGAAACTCGATCAATGCCCGTTGTTTGCAACGCACATCTGTTACAGACGCCATTTTAACAGCTCCGTACAGCGCTGCCACCTGTCGGAAGTCAATGAAACTATACGAGACGAAGCGGGAATGTTTGAAAATATTCCACAAGAAATTTCCGGTTTTTTCAACCAAAATTGGCCGAGAAAAAAAATGTGTTGCATTACTTATTGAACTGCCCTCGTAGTTCAATCCCGCGTCCAGCCATCTTGATTTAGGTTTTCCGTGATTTCCCTAAATCACTCCAGGCAAATGCCGGGATGGTTCCTCTGAAAGGGCACGGCCGACTTCCTTCCCAGTCCTTTCCTAATCCGATGAGACCGATGACCACGCTGTCTGGTCTCCTTCCCCAAAGCAACCAACCAACTTAACATCTATGGTCATCAGTCCCCTATAACTTAGAACTACTTAAACCTAACTAACCTAAGGACATCACACAACACCCAGTCATCACGAGGCAGAGAAAATCCCTGACCCCGCCGGGAATCGAACCCGGGAACCCGGGCGTGGGAAGCGAGAACGCTACCGCACGACCACGAGCTGCGGACTCGTGACCATATTGGTTGGACCCTAGATGACTGCAAAACCGTGACCTGGTCAGAAGAGTCTCGCTTTTAGTTGGTAAGAGCTGATGGTAGGGCACGAAACCATGGACCCAATTTGTTAACAAGGCATTGTGCAAGCCGACGCTAGTTCCGTAATGATGTGGGCTGTGCTTACATGGAACCGACCGGGTCCTCTGGCCCAGCTGAACTTCTTGGAGACCATTTGCAGACATTCATGAACTTTATGTTCCTAAACATCGATGAAATTTTTACGGAAGAGAATGCGCCATGTCACCGTGTCGCAATTGTTCGCAATTGCTTTGAAGAATATTCTGGACAATTCGAGCGCATAATTTGACCATCCAGATATTCCTACATGGATCATATCGAACAATTATGGGAAGTAATCGAGACGTCAGATGGCGCACAAAATCCTGCACCAGCAACTCTTTTGCACTTATGTACGGCTATAGAGGCAGCATGGCTCAATATTTTTGGAGGGGACTTCAGCAACTTGTTCTCTTCATGTTTCGTTGACTTGCTGCACTACGCCGAGAAAAAAGAGGTCCGACACGGTATTAGGAGGTATCAGATGACTTTTGTCATCGCAGTGTAAGTCGAATAACCACAAAGGTATTTTATTTCACTTAATGTTTTATAATTTAATGAAAAACTTCACACATCAATAGGGGAGCGGAAAGCGGTCATCATTGACAATACCTATGCAACATGGTAGCCTAACGACACTGCAATAAGCCGATTTGGAACAATATTACCACGATTCACAGTATACGTATGGAACAGCAAGATATACCCTCATAGGAAATACAGGTACTCGTTTCTGTAAAAGCTATAATGGCTTTGTGACGTGTAGGTACATTAATCCCTCTTTCGAAACTAAATCGTGCCATTAACTATTCACTGAGTTCTAACACAAGTTTATAAAAATACTGTACATTGACAATCAAGGTAATTAAGTACTGACTGTCAGTACACTGTTCAGTCGTAACAACATTAGTCGTTGCAAAAAAGCAGCTAAGAACTATAAGCAAACATCACCAAATGAATTATAAATTTATACAGGCGTCTGAAGAACAACCCGTCGTTTCGAAACCGGTAGCAGAGCTATTTGCGTAAATAGTTACCATTGTGGCTGGATGCTGTATTCTTCTTTGCGAGAATCAACTTATAAAAACTTTCTTTTTGGCTCGTGGAACTAGTCAACTTCCTGGTACAGCACTTACAACTTCCTAATAAAGCACTTATTTTCTAATTTTTGGTTCAAATCGTTCAAATGGCTCTGAGCACTATGGGACTCAACTGCTGTGGTCATAAGTCCCCTAGAACTTAGAACTACTTAAACCTAACTAACCTAAGGACTGCACACACATCCATGCCCGAGGCACGATTCGAACCTGCGACCGTAGCGGTCGTGCGGTTCCAGACTGTAGCGCCTTTAACCGCTCGGCCACTCCGGCCGGCTTCTAATTTTTATCATGATTTCTTTGCGGTGATGTGGTGAACAGCATAATTCTGTGGTGTCAATATAACTTCTCAGTTTTTTGGATACAAATAAGTTGCGTACAAACAGAAATACATTGGTTTTTTTTTTCATTCTTTTGACAAATTTCAGATCTTCCACTTACAACGTTTTCCATTTCCACTCTTTGAATGCGCCGTTAAATCACAAGTTTATAAAAAAAATTTTTTTTCGTCAAAAAAGATTTGCCTAAATATTTTGAACTGTCCACTGAACAGTTGAAGTATTTCTAAATCTGTTTCAAGAAAATTACCGCTGCTATACTTCCGCTCTTTTAAGGGCAGTAACCTTTTCTAATCAGTTCTTCGGAACAGAACAGTGCCTTGTTGGTTCCGTGTTGCTGACTTTTCCAGTTAATATGACATCGGCAACTTTTTGCAGTGTGTCTTCGTCTTGTTTTGATTTCTTTGAAACTGCCATTGTGACAATAACCCCAAAAAGATGTTAATATTTCAAATGCTGTATCTTATTCTTAATTCTTGTGCATTTCAATCAACATTATCATTATAATAGTTCCGTTAAACGTATCAGAAGAGGATCTAAGTTTTCTATGAAAGCTATTTGCGTAACACTAGTAACAATTGTTGTTCACTCAGCAACTGATTGGCTACCACTGACATGGTCAAAAGGAAATTGGTGTGAGAAACAACTCACATACGTGTTCCTCTTCAATTACAGAACGGTGAACTTCTGTTTTTAACCACGCAAATGGATAAATCAAACCCGTGGCCATTCCACCGGCGGGGTAAAGTCCCTTGCATGGGCAAAGTGAGTGATATCACCCAAATCCACCGGATGTGTTCGTTTAAAGTTACATGACCACATGAGGCGTGATATGGAAAACACCAGTAGCAGCCTGAGATTCACTGGAGGACCTAGGGGGAGGGGGTCAGTAAGATGAATGGGGAGGGGGAATGAGGGTTACAAGCGGCCAACCATTATGTACTGCACATCTGGCATGAACTCTGGTATTTAGTGCACCGTGAAACCACCCTTCACAATATATCAGTAAACAGCATCAATATACGATTTGAATCTGGAATATTTACAATACACATAGAAATATCAGAAAATTTTCTCCACGGTTCACATATTAACTTCGCATATTTATAATTTCCGATTATGCGTGGTATATTTTGAGGAATTACGTGTAAAAAGAACAAAAACAGCTACACCCTAAGTTTACACGCTTCCAAGGTTTTAGCATAACACCTTGTGTAAGCATACAGAGCATCCGAATAATAAGTTGAGCGTGCCACAAAGAATTTAGTTTTCCGACGTATTAGATTTACGAATTAGTTTTTCCCCGTGAGCGTCATCGTTAGAACATTCATAGAGTAAACGCTTTGTTTCTAGCAGGTTCATAGCTACATCATACTGGAGGTTGTGCGCAATACCTCATGTGAACAGACGAGCTGGCAAACTGCCGTGATTGAATCTCGATCTTGTTCGATTCGACAAGACATCCGCTAATCTTGTATTTGGTGAAAACAGTCTTAGAGGGACAGGATAGTGGCATAGCACTAGCGTCTGATTACACTAGTATCACGAAATGGTAGTACCAGTACCATATACTTTCACCACACACCTTGCAGCGGACTCTAAAAAAGTAGATGTGCATGTAGCTGACGATTTAGCAAAACTGATATCAGCAAGCGAACTGATATGATATATGGAAACAATATAGTTTGTTGTTTTTAGTTTGCCTTCAGTTTCCTCCAAGAGGAGATGTACACTCCTGGAAATTGAAATAAGAACACCGTGAATTCATTGTCCCAGGAAGGAGAAACTTTATTGACACATTCCTGGGGTCAGATACATCACATGATCACACTGACAGAACCACAGGCACATAGACACAGGCAACAGAGCATGCACAATGTCGGCACTAGTACAGTGTATATCCACCTTTCGCAGCAATGCAGGCTGCTATTCTCCCATGGAGACGATCGTAGAAATGCTGGATGTAGTCCTGTGGAACGGCTTGCCATGCCATTTCCACCTGGCGCCTCAGTTGGACCAGCGTTCGTGCTGGACGTGCAGACCGCGTGAGACGACGCTTCATCCAGTCCCAAACATGCTCAATGGGGGACAGATCCGGAGATCTTGCTGGCCAGGGTAGTTGACTTACACCTTCTAGAGCACGTTGGGTGGCACGGGATACATGCGGACGTGCATTGTCCTGTTGGAACAGCAAGTTCCCTTGCCGGTCTAGGAATGGTAGAACGATTGGTTCGATGACGGTTTGGATGTACCGTGCACTATTCAGTGTCCCCTCGACGATCACCAGTGGTGTACGGCCAGTGTAGGAGATCGCTCCCCACTCCATGATGCCGGGTGTTGGCCCTGTGTGCCTCGGTCGTATGCAGTCCTGATTGTGGCGCTCACCTGCACGGCGCCAAACACGCATACGACCATCATTGGCACCAAGGCAGAAGCGACTCTCATCGCTGAAGACGACACGTCTCCATTCGTCCCTCCATTCACGCCTGTCGCGACACCACTGGAGGCGGGCTGCACGATGTTGGGGCGTGAGCAGAAGACGGCCTAACGGTGTGCGGGACCGTAGCCCAGCTTCATGGAGACGGTTGCGAATGGTCCTCGCCGATACCCCAGGAGCAACAGTGTCCCTAATTTGCTGGGAAGTGGCGGTGCGGTCCCCTACGGCACTGCGTAGGATCCTACGGTCTTGGCGTGCATCCGTGCGTCGCTGCGGTCCGGTCCCAGGTCGACGGGCACGTGCACCTTCCGCCGACCACTGGCGACAACATCGATGTACTGTGGAGACCTCACGCCCCACGTGTTGAGCAATTCGGCGGTACGTCCACCCGGCCTCCCGCATGCCCACTATACGCCCTCGCTCAAAGTCCGTCAACTGCACATACGGTTCACGTCCACGCTGTCGCGGCATGCTACCAGTGTTAAAGACTGCGATGGAGCTCCGTATGCCACGGCAAACTGGCTGACACTGACGGCGGCGGTGCACAAATGCTGCGCAGCTAGCGCCATTCGACGACCAACACCGCGGTTCCTGGTGTGTCCGCTGTGCCGTGCGTGTGATCATTGCTTGTACAGCCCTCTCGCAGTGTCCGGAGCAAGTATGGTGGGTCTGACACACCGGTGTCAATGTGTTCTTTTTTCCATTTCCAGGAGTGTATTATACCTATCGGAAGGAACGTGTTTTCCGAGAGCACGTACGGTAAATTGTGATAACATTGGCCGCCTGGGATAATTTCAGCCAATAGCCAGTCAAATCTGTTTTTTGGTGTTGCCATCTGTTGAATTCATTGTTTAACTGTTTCGAAAGCTGTAATGTGTAGTGGATAGAACAGTGGGTTCCAACCTTTCAGAGACCATTACCCATGAGTGTAGTCAGAAATTAGGAAGTATCCCTCTTCCCCTTAGAATAAAAAAGAATTTCCTTTGAATTCATTTATTTTTAAAAGGCCAAAAGATAAAAGACATGAAATTTTTGTGGGTTTTGTATGAAACGACGAACAGTGAGTCAGACAATTGGCAATGCTTTAACCTAACCACCTTTCTTTCACAGAATAATGAAGCTATTCAACGCGAACATCGAGTGCTGTCCACAACTGTTTCTCAGAAAAGAAAGTTAACTATCTATGTTAAAGGCAGACACTTGTTACAAAACATTTTTCTTCTGGACCACTCACCTCCCTGGTGGCATCCCCACCTTGCACCCTTGTTCAAAATGAACCAAATTAAAACGTATGCACCATACTTAACTGCTTGCAAACAGTTTGTTTACTGGACCCCTTACTTCTGAACTGGTAGAAATTGCAAGACTTCTGGCTGCCAATGCTTTGTGTCTGAACCTTCCACTAACAATATTATCAATAGTAGAGATAATAGGAATAATGATAATAACAATAGTATTGTGTAGTGCCCACAGCAATATAGTAGAGATTACATACCTGCAGCTATGTTGTACAGTGAATTAATTTGTTGCGAAGTGCATAATGAAGCAATTTCTTGTCCATTTCGGTAGCTGTTTACAACTCGGAGAAGGCATTTTCATGAGCTATTCAAGCATATGCGACGTATATGTCTCAGTTTTACCAGTGTGGACGCATGGTACAAAGTTTGTGTGTAGTGGGTAGACTACATAAGGGAGGTGTTGTTCGTACATTCATTTCACAGAAGGTAACCACCACTAAATTGTCACACGTTAATACCACTATTTGAAAAACTGCCATTATTAGCATTACAGTCTTACGAAATAGTAATAATAGTAACGATCTTTTAAAAATAATTTAATTTCGTGACCGAATCACAATCAAATCCTTTTATTTTTCCTTTTATTTTTACCCCTCAGAAGATTGTATTTTACCCGTTAGTGGTTAATTACCTCCAGGTTGGGAACCACTGAGATAGAAGTTTCACATGACTTTCGCGCGAAAACTTCCATTCAGTGATTTGCAATTTTCAGTCAGTGCTGAAATGTGAAGACAAATTTCTGCAGAGCTGAAACCCGACTTCGTGGAACATTACCTCTTTAACAGAACAGGAGTGTAGTTACTTCTTTATACATACACGCAAAAAGTATATTTAAACGGCAATCAGAGCTAAGTTTTAAGATCGCAGGTGTGATTTTTCAGGGTAACTTCAGCCATGCTGAAAGTAAATAAGAACAGGAATGCGCGCTTACTGTAATTACAATCCGGTTGATATACGAAATACGTTATAGGAGACTCGAAAAGAGAAAACAGCGTTAAACCAGGCCTGCTAAATGTACGCCAATTTTCACTTTACTATTCTTACTCAGAAATGTATATTGTGAATGATTAAATTTTGCTATATATCTTTTCAAGAACGTTAAGAACAGACCATATTTTGAAATATAGTATTGAAGTGTAAATACATCCATATTCTTATATTGTAACATCTGCAGTTATTGAACTGAAAGTCTTACGACAAAAAGAACTACATTTAAGTAACAGGCTATTATTTTGTTACAGATTACTTTTCAGTATACTGAGTAACAAAATTATTTGTTAATTTAATTTCCTAACACAACATTTAGTCAGAGACAATTAGATGAAGTTACTGTGATCTGATAGCGTTCATTTTAAGTCGATAATGCTAACGCAGACGAATAAAATTTCGTGTTTCCGTAATATTTCAATGCTGGCCGAAGTTGCACCATGTGGTGTCACCGCCAGACACCACACTTGCTAGGTGGTAGCTTTTAAATCGGCCGCGGTCCGCTAGTATACGTCGGACCCGCGTGTCGCCACTGTCAGTAATTGCAGACCGAGCGCCGCCACACGGCAGGTCTAGAGACAGATCCTAGCACTCGCCCCAGTTGTACAGCCGACTTTGCAAGGAACGGTTCACTGACAACTACGCTCTCATTTGCCGAGACGATAGTTAGCATAGCCTTCAGCTACATTTGCTACGACATAGCAAGGCGCCGTATTCAATTGATATTGAGTTTCTATTAATGTATCATCAAGAGCGATGTTCTACAAATGTGCATTAAAGTTAAGTATTCCAGAAGCTACGTACATTTCTTTATAGAATTCATTACGTATCCTGTTTCAGACCTCACGCCAGCCTGCGTGAGTTTAAGCGCGTGCCTTTCGGCTTCCTCTCATTGTGTCTAGGCTGTCTTGTCTAGACACAACACACCATTTCCTGGAAAACTTCGATCACAACTAAATATTTTATATACTGAACAGAATGCATTCTGGTAGTTATCTTTTCACATGATTTTGCGTTATATACTATGGAGATTGGTCTCTAACATAATCACAAAGTTTAGTTTTTATTTTCACAAGAAGACCTCAAAAAGTGGTCGAAGCTAAACCACTTTACGGTACTCACGAAGAGGACAACACTGCGTAATCGAATGCCCGGTCACGCCAGAGAGCTCACAGAACCTCACCTTTCAAGTTCGCCGCTTAAATCGTAAAATGTAAGCTGGAGGACATGACGCTATCCTCGTCTGTGTATCCTGCCATTAGTGCCAAATGTAGCAGGAACAGCCACAGATGTAATAAGAAAAGGAAGCTGTGGACAAGTTTATGCCGCATTCGGACCACGAAATGTTTTCGCTGGCAATACACTCCTCATCACTTTACTTAATGTACGGAGGGGCAATTCTGAAAAACAAAGTTCTCGCTCCGTGTAGCAGAGCGCGCGCTGCCCTCGGCCCATTTGGGGAATATCCGCAGCCCCGCGCTGCCGGGCCGACCCGCCCACAAATCCATTCCGCGTGACGTTAATACCTCCGTGTTAACAGGGTGCCTCTGACACAACGGCGGGCGTCGGGCCGGCCCGCCTAAGACAAACAATAGGTTGCCCCAGGCCGCGGCTGTATTCAAATGAGCCGCAAGACACTCTTCGCGATAAACACTCCACCGGAATACTTGCATACGTTAGCGAGCGTAATTTATTTAATCTCGGCGCTCGCATCGGTATCCGCTTCCCAGATAAATAATCTCGGAGCAGTTTCTCTGCTGATTGGAACGCATTAATTATGTTTTTCAATTTCCGAGCTGTTTGTTTTAGTGCGGGCAGGCGGTAAATCATCCCCAGGGTATATGTGTTCTCGGCGCACCCCCAACCACCCCTAACACCCGAGCCCTTTTCTCCTAATTCTTAATTAGCGGCCGTTGGTTTTTCTTGTTCTCGCAGAGGTAATTTGTAGCGCGCTTCCCTACAGGGTGTGTCACCAGCTGCGTACCTGCTGGGGAGCGAGGGAGGATACAGTTCGGCAGACCGTCCACATCGGGGCCATGAGGTACCGGTATATACAACAAATGTGGCTTGTGAAGGGCAAAGATTTTCAACGTGACAATTAGTGTAAGACATCATTCGATACGTAGACTATCACTGAATGGCAACTGACCGAGAAATGCCAGGTACCTTTCTCTGTGTAAATTATTATTTCTATATTCCGCTATGTATGATAACAAAGAAACGTATAATAACCGCCTTTTGACAAATTTCATCGATAAATTGTTTTAAAGAAAGCGACGACGTGTCTGCAAGGATATCAACAGTCACATATAGCACAAACAATCTTGGACTATGCACAGTAAAGCTGCAAAATTAACAGTCGACATACAAAAGTGTTCAGCACAAGGTGGTCCTGGACACCACCGAAAAATTTCCGGGGTTGTTCAAAGATATTTTCTAAGTAATTTGGTATGAGGGACTCTTTGTCTCTGCCGGCCGGAGTGACCGAGCGGTTCTAGGCCCTGCAGTCGGAAACCGCGCGGCCGCCACGGTCGCAGGTTCGAATCCTGCCTCTGGCATGGATGTGTGTGATGTCCTTAGGTTGGTTAGGTTTAACTAGTAATAAGTTCTAGGGGACTGATGACCTCAGCTGTTAAGTCCCATAGAGCTCAGAGCCATTTCAACCATTTGAACAGCAATGAGATTTTCAAACCAACCTTCGCATCGACAAAAGATTTAACTTTTAATATAATGCAAGCGGTAAATTGAGTTCATGGTTCAGAGTAGTTTCAGGGGTAAGACAAGGCTGCAACCTGTCTCCACTGTTGTTCATATTATTTATGGATCATATGTTGAAAACAATAGACTGGCTGGGTGAGATTAAGATATGTGAACACAAAATAAGCAGTCTTGCATATGCAGATGACTTAGTTGTGATGGCAGATTCGATTGAAAGTTTCCAAAGTAATATTTCAGAGCTAGATCAGAAATGTAAGGACTATGGTATGAAGATTAGCATCTCCAAAACGAAAGTAATGTCAGTGGGAAAGAAATATAAACGGATTGAGTGCCAAATAGGAGGAACAAAGTTAGAACAGGTGGACGGTTTCAAGTACTTAGGATGCATATTCTCACAGGATGGCAACATAGTGAAAGAACTGGAAGCGAGGTGTAGTAAAGCTAATGCAGTGAGCGCTCAGCTACGATCTACTCTCTTCTGCAAGAAGGAAGTCAGTACCAAG
Source organism: Schistocerca cancellata (assembly GCF_023864275.1). Taxonomy (NCBI): domain Eukaryota; kingdom Metazoa; phylum Arthropoda; class Insecta; order Orthoptera; family Acrididae; genus Schistocerca; species Schistocerca cancellata. The sequence continues at coordinate 70,263,098 of NC_064627.1, forward strand.
ACTAAGTTATCTGTGCACCGTTCAATCTTTCGACCAACTTTGTTGTATGGGAGCGAAAGCTGGGTGGATTCAGGTTACCTTATCAACAAGGTTGAGTTTACGGATATGAAAGTAGCTAGGATGATTGCAGGTACTAGTAGATGGGAACAATGGCAGGAGGGTGTCCACAATGAGGAAATCAAAGGAAAACTGGGAATGAACGGTATAGATGTAGCAGTCAGGGCGAACAGGCTTAGATGGTGGGGTCATGTTACACGCATGGGAGAAGCAAGGTTACCCAAGAGACTCATGAATTCAGCAGTAGAGGGTAGGAGGAGTCGGGGCAGACCGAGCAGAAGGTACCTGGATTCGGTTAAGAATGATTTTGAAGTAATAGGTTTAACTTCAGAAGAGGCACCAATGTTAGCACTGAATAGGGGATCATGGAGGAACTGTATAAGTGGTGCTATGCTTCAGACTGAACGCTGAAAGGCATAATCAGTCTTAAATGATGATGATGATGATGATGATGATGGTGATATAATGCAAGCAGCCTCTTCCCTGCAGTTTCATCCATGCACGTGTTCGACACATATACTGCACACATCTCTTCCTCCACTCTCTTGGTCCATCTCCTCTTCCTTCCAACTGTCCATCTCCTCCTCCCCTTCCCACTTAGCGTATTTAACCCTTGTCTCCCCTGTTCCATTTTCTTCTCAGCCCCCCCTCTTGTTATCTCCTCCTATTCGCCCTCACTGCCCATGTCCGACTCACCTACCTCTCTGCCCACCTTTTCCTCCATTCCTCTCTGCCCATCTTCCTCTCTCACCCTCTCTGCCCATGCTCTCCTGCCCCTCTCCCTGTATATCTACTCCTCTCCCTCTCTGTCTGTTCGTATCGTCTTCAGTTTTCTCATTGTCCATGTACACCTCCTCTTCCATCTCTGTCCATCTCCTCCACCCCTGTCTCTCTCTGTCCATCTCATGCTTCCCCTCTTTCTACTACCCTCATGACCCCCTCCCTAAACATCTCCTAGTTCACTGTCTCCGTATCCATCTCCTCCTCCGCCTCTTCCTACCCCTCTTTCCATCCCCCTCGTACTATTGACCTCTTCACCATCCATTTCTTCCCTCCCTAGCTCAGCCCCATATCCTGCCCCTCTCTCTGTGTCTGCCCCTCCTGCTATCCTCTCTCAGTCCGTCTCTTCCTGCTTCCCATCCGTTCCTGCTCCCTATGTCTCTCTCCATTCCCTCCTGCTACCCTCTCTCCCTAACCGTCCCTCCTTGTTCCCTCTCACTCTGTCCATCCTCTCCTCTACCCATCTCAACCTTCCTCCAGCCAAGACCATCTGCCTGTCTAGGCTCTGCAAAACAGGCCAAAATCGCAGGCCGATATTATTCCCACAACATGTCTGTTATGCACGGCAGCCTGCTTGTGAAGGCTTGAGAACCGCTATTTCTCCCTGCAGGACAGTAAGGCACTCCCACATAATCTGCTTGTTGTGTTGCCAGGGCTGTAATAAATACGTTTTTCCTCTCATCTCTCCACCTACTTGAGTTAGGAGATTATAGACGCTACACTGCTGCTACTCATGAGGTCTGCTGTTTCTGTGCCAAATTTGGTTGAAATCGAAGCAAAAATTTGGGAGGAGATTCCAGAAATACACTTATACACATATACACACATATGCCATGCACTGGTATTGCTTGATTGTTATAATTTATTTTTCTCTCCAGTCATCCCTATTAGAAGATTTGTAGATGTAATCTATCATGAATTCATGATTTTGGGCTCATAGATCTTTCACACAGATGGCGTGCCCAGTCTTGCGTCAGTATTGGTGATCAGCCTGTTACCATTCAGCAGTAGCTTGAGAAGAGACTCGCATAGAAAATTATGTCGACTCCAGAGCCCTATTTCATGACGAATGTCATCTATTTTGTATGCTACTGAGCTCATTCTGTCTTTGAGGCAAATATGGGAAAAATGTAAGGGGTTTTGAAAAGATCTATGGCATTAGTGCTCCTCCATATTTTGACTGTGAGGAGAATTTGTGATTCAGAGCAGCACATTCATCTTATCTTTGCAGTCAACTAGCTGTGTATCTCTGATATTCTACTTATTCACCTGTTTGAGTTCGCCCATTTAACTTACTGAAATGACCCATAAGATACGTGTGAATGAAAATGTATGGGAGCAGTTCATTTGCAGGTAACAATACATTAGTGATACTGTTACTTTTGACAAAAAGTGTTAGCGATTAATGTTTAGTGTGCACTTTTACTATTTTAAGAAATTTAAGTATCATGATTCATAGTGAGTGCTGTATTGATGGGATTCTGATCATTCTTCGCTGTGACTCTTGCTGCATTACGGAATCATTCTCTCCTTCCCCAACAGCTCTCTTCTCCATTTTTACCACTTTCTTCACCATGTCACAGGTACTCGATTAACAGTTTCAGTGGAGTCATTTTCCAATGTTGACTATAAATATATTGCTTAATGAGCCAAAAATGTTTGACGACTTGCTTAACAGAGTGTGCGAGGTGCTGGGGCAAGCAGTGTATTTAACACTAAATTCTTCTAGAATCTCCATGTGTAAATGATGCTCTAAGCCCCCCCCCCCCCATTCTAACTCCGACTTTTGCTGTTGCACATGGATTAAAAAATATACGCGAACTGACTGTAATCAACCCTGCAAGTGGAGTAAAAAAAAGAGTTTGGCACCTGCAATAATTTAATTTGAGAAATAAGTTAAATAAAGGAAGGTTTCATTAACATAGTGAGGAATGATAGGGTTGCTCTACCGATTAACAGAATGAAAGTTCTGTCCAAAATAACAATATGATTTATTAAGACTAAACACAAAATAATAAACAAAAACACATGAAACATTTACAATACATCAAATTGGCTCAAATTGGATACTCAAACAAACGCTATGAAGGTGAAGTTGTCCCTAAACTAGATTGTGAGGTTTAAGACGAAGTGGTATGTGGAGCCAATTCCTTGCCACTCAAATCTTAAGAGAGACACACAGCTAACCCAACATTAATTGCTGCTACTCAGGACAGAACAAAGTTAGAAAAAGACGAACAGGCGCGCTCTGCTGAGCTCTCATTATCACCTAGGAAAATGCCCATCTGCCGGTGCTGCGGACATACATTACTAAACTGTCTTCGTAACTGCCAGAACACGATATGGCGTACCGGAGGCGATGGCTGGTTGCTTCGACGTCCTCGACCGAAAGGTGAGAGCCGACTACCTAGAGCACCTGTACAGGCCGAACACACAACATTCCCGCCCCCACGACAGTGGCCGTGGTTAAACGTTCCAATCAGCAACTCGAAAACCGGCGGAAAATTCCATTCTATTGCCGGAGCACTACCATTCCACCAATGGAGATTCTTGGCGCCAATTTCTGCGCTGATTTTGCTACGTCACGGAGCTATGCCCTGAGCAAGCCAATCACAGCTACTATTTTGCAGAAAGCGCGGGAATTTTCCCGCCACAACTGCCTGGGTGCACAAGTCATTCCCACGCCTCGCTGGTAGCCCGCCAGAAAGTGTTTTCGCTAAGTTTCTGCGAAGTAACGGAACCTCTAGCCCAGCCGATACTTCAGACCCCTCCGGGCGTGTCTTTTGACAATGTCGGCGTCTGAAAAACATTCACTCGACTTCCTCACACCCGTCGGCTTAACGCTTTCCAGATCAGCAGAGCCCGCCTGTCACCGGACCACCCGGGTGACGAGAGACGCTGCGTGGGAAATCCGTGTGTGAAGGAATAGCGACTTTTCACTGCATGCAATTAGAGAGGAAAATCGTAAGATAGAAATATGAGAGGGGGCTCATGCCACCTCTCAAGTGTTGATCCGCCTCTGAAACACAGTGCAGTAGCGATTCTTTGTTGCATGGACTCTCAAAGTCCTTGGTACTTTTCCGTAGTAACTGGTACCAGATATCTACACGCAAGTCAGACAATTCCCAGAAATTATTGCCCGGGATTTGTGGGCGCGACTAGCGCACGCTAGAGTTTCAGGTATGTTGCATCGTGTTCAGATATGGCGGATCTGGTGGCAAAATATCAGTGTGGGCTCAGTGTCACACTCATCACATCACTGTGACACGATTCTGGCCTTGTGGCGCCCACAGTTAACCTGCTGGAGCAGGTATCAGCTTGAGGGGACGCCGGTGGTTTGCAATAACATTTGCGTAGTCCACAACTGCCAAATAGCCCATGAATCCTAGGGATTCTTGAAAGGAAGTTTAGTGTCCTAACCGGCGGCACGTCTCGAAGACGATCTGAAAGAAAGTTACTAATTATTCTCTAGAATGGCACCTAACAATGGTCAATATTCAGTTAAGGCCACGTATACTCAGGACAAGTAAGGTTGAAGAATACACATTATTGAATCCTGTACACAAATCTGAAGTTATGAACAACAATATTTTTTCTTCGTTTTAAACTTACATTGACAATTACAGCAAGATGAACTTCATACAATCGTTCTTTTCTCTTCAAGTCCAATAACAGAAGAAGACGACCAAAGTATAGAGAGATCAGACACAGAATCTCTAATGTCTCTTTGGTGCACTGTGCCAGTAATTCATACAATACCTATCACAACATGGCACTTATAAACTTCAAATTCATGACCGCCCTACGAAATGCAGTACATCATGGAAACACATAGGGGTCGTCAGCTGTGGAGACCCCTCTTGAACGATTTGCACAGAGACCACTGTGCCTGTAACGACATCATACTCTGCCGTCAGATCTGCCACGGATCGCCGCCTATCCTGCTTGAAAAAATTGATAAACTCCGACCTCTACGGTCTGTGATGATGCATTTACGTCCAATACCTTGTCGTCAGCTCGTGGTTTCACTGTCCTAACCACTTTCCATAGATGCTCACCATAGGAGCACGCAAACTGTCGACCAGCTTCCCCGTTTCCGAAATGCTCATCCCAGGCGCTGGGCCATAATAATCTGCTCTTCATCAAAGTCGCTTGTGTCACTGGATTTCTCCATTAGCGAAAGGTATCATCGCTGGAACGATTCCCCGTTCGTCTCTTGTCCAGTAATATGCTTCTTTTACCACCAAGTGGCTTTTAGTCTCCCAGAGGATTGTTCTTTTAATCAACTGGATTCTTGAATTTTCTCTTTACATCGATAAGCAACATTTCATCCCCATCCGGCGTGCAGGTCGCCCAATGTGGCGCCGAATGTAATAAGCCTTGCGCCAAGGCGGCCGGACCTGCCCCGCGAGGGGCCTTCCGGCCAATGACGCCAAACGCTCATTTCCATTTCCATCGATAAGCAAGATTACTTCCTTATTTTCACCTCTGTTTGCAGTACACTTGTCGTTGCCTTTCTCGCCTTAATTGTTTCTACGTTTATTACATTCATATATACAAGGTCAGATTCGACGCTTGTACTTGGGCCTGAGATAGTTTCTTTTCCGTTTTATTTTGAGCTAAATTTTTAGTGTTTTACCTCATCATGCATAATATTTTCTTTGTCGTCTTGAATTTATGTCTATTGGTCATCCATACGTAGCAACAACCTGAATAAAATACGTGGTGTTCCAGAAGAAATGGTCAATATTCAGAGATATGACGGGAACCATCGCTTGAAGCAAAAAAACTGCACATGGACACACACCCTATTACGAATTGTTCCGAGATATAACATAAATAAATTTAATGCACTTGCTATTTATTTTCTGTATTATTCAATACATCGTCAAGTTTACACATGTTCATTTGTACAACACGCTTTTTGTTGTGTCGGCAGATTAGCCAACACAACGCACACTAATTGAGAGAGGAGGCCGAAATGCACGCGTCAACTCACGCCGGCTGGCGTTAGGTCTGAAACAGGATACGTAATGAATGCTATAAAGAAAAGTACGTAGCTGCTGGAATACTTAACTTTAATCCATCATTTGTATACAGCGTTCTTGATGATACAAGTGAGACTCTCTCTAGAAATGGTTAATGGCGCCTTGCTAAGTCGTAGCCATGGACTTAGCTGAAGGCTATTCTAACTATCTCTCGGCAAATGAGAAAAAGGCTTCGTCAGTGTAGTCGCTAGCAAAGTCGTCCGTACAACTGGGGCGAGTGCTAGTCAGTCTCTCAAGACCTGCCGTGTGGTGGCGCTCGGTCTGCGATCACTGACAGTGGCGACACGCGGGTCCGACATGTACTAATGGACCGCGGCCGATTTAAAGCTACCACCTAGCAGAGAAGGCGGTGACACCACACATTTTACAAAGTGTCAATGGAAAATACGTATTTTTGACGTATTCACCTCTATGCATTACAATACACTTCACATTACTGATGCTGTGCAGTTCACAACAAATGTTCGAAAGTTCCAACAACTTCAACGCACTTGTGCACTCTCGGGAGAACATGTTGTGTTCTTTGTCTGAGTGTCTCTGCACGTTCCCCAACGAGGGAAGTGAGAGCAGCAGTCTCCATGGTACGACCAAATACTTTATCTTGCATATTCACCTTCCTTTCGTACATCTCAGGCTTCATGCAAGGCCATAAACAAAACTCTAATGCAGGCAACCTTGTAGGTGGGCAAAAATCTAATGGCGTAAGTTTTGCCGATATTGGTGCCCAGTCAATTGTACTGCCACAATCAATCCAGCAATTAGGGTATAGCTGGTTGAGATGCCTGGTAAAATGTGTCCTATCTTAGAAATATTCGGAAAAGGGCATATGTCCATATGACTTTTCTGGCTTCAGATGAGCACCCCTGTTTTTATCTATGAGTACTGACAATTCCTCCTAGGACACTCTATATACACACACCTCCTTATTCTTTTCTATTAACTGTTTGGTTTTAAGATTTCCTTGTCTCCCGGTCGCTACGAAATCAGTCACCTTCTCTCTTGATTCTTCAAGAGATACAACAAATAGAACACAGAATTTCAGAAGCCTTCTTCCCTTCCCTTTCTTTTCCTCGCGGCCTTATTCTCAATTTCTTCTTTTTACTATTCTCGTCCAATCTATATAAATCTACTGACAAGAAAAGCTATCCAATTTTCCCTAATTCCTCAGCACTAGTTCACGACGTGAGAAAGTAAACTTGTACAGCGTCGGTTGCAGTCACGTTACCTTAAATCTCCAGAAAAATAATTCGCCAATTGCCTTATTCTTAGTGATTTATAGGGTCTGATTCTGATTCCTAAATCTGTCCACCCCTGTTAAATCATTCGTCTATGCAATTGGTACTATATTTTCATAACTTGACTAGAGTACATTATCCTCTTTCCATTTCATGGTGTTGGCCCTTACCAAGTCTGCCTTCAGCCTGTTCCCCTCTCTCTTCGGATTTTCCAATATTCCTACGATACCGAAACTAAACATTTCGAACACTTTTATCCGTTCCTCTGGACGTTGTTAACAAGGCCGGTGGCAGGACAAGTGTGACTCACTACGCACGAAATTGACTCATGATTTGCATTAAAAATCTGGACAGTGTCCGAGATAGAACCTGAGACGTTTAGAATATTAATCATCCTTAGATTCAGGTTACCAGTTTTCCATGAAAGTGTAATCATTGACTACCGAGATGTCTTGAGATAAACATGAAATCTTCCGGACGACGAGAGTTGCAGCTCATCACAGTAAGTAGCTAGTCGAAGTAACAGACAGACAACGGAATGAAGGCTCGCCCGGCTAGCCGCGCGGTCTAACGCGCTGCTTCCCGAGCTGGAGGGCTTGCCGCTCCCCGGCACGAATCCGCACGGCGGATTAGTATCGAGGTCCGGTGTGCCGGCCACCATGTGGATGGTTTTTAAGGCGGTTTTCCATCTGCCTCGGCGAATGCAGGCTGCTTCCCCTTTCTTCCGTCTCAGTTGCTCTATATCAACGACTGCTGCACAAACACTGTCTCCACCCACGCATACACCATAATTACTCTACCACGCAAACATTCGGGGTTACACTGGGGCCGAACCACACAGTAACCCTTAATACAAACATACACACACACACACACACACACACACACACATGGAATGAAAATGTGAAACGGTACTGGACAAATATCAGTAACCTTTGAAAAAAGGTTCATAATCCTGAGACGATTAACGCCAGAGACAGACGAAAAATCTTAAAATGCCTACGAAAAGGAAGTAGAGGCAGTAAGAAGAGAAATGAAAGTTCAAGCAAATAAGTTGATGTAAGGAAGACCATCAGTCAAAGTTGTAATCATATCAGAGTTGTACCTTCAATATGAATATCAATGAACCAACGAAAGAAATAAAAGAAACAAAGTTAGTGCAGTGTCCATATCTGACAGTTCTGTATAGTTCGATACAAATGTTCTTCCAACATGCATTCATGTCTGGAGGCGTGCATGGAGAGCTGAAGAGGTTAAGACGAACGCTAGCAGTAAGTGGGAAATCCGGGTTCGAGATTTTCTTATGTCTGTAGTAAATCACACAGCAGATGTAACATCACATTTGCGATTTTGCGAATACATTTCAAATACAAAAGGAAGTCTCAGAAGTGGAATAACAGTCCCATAAAGTAAGAGAATAGGTTCGATAATGATCCTGAGTGCATTACATGTTCACAGCTCTTGCCATTTGAGAGTATGAAGAGCACTGTCGAATAGTTGATGATCCGTGTGTTATGGTGTGATATAATACACTACTGGCCATTAAAATTGCTACACCAAGAAGAAATGCTGATGATAAACGGGTATTCGTTGGACAAATATATTATACTAGAACTGACATATGATTGCATTTTCCCGCAATTTGGGTGCATAGATCCTGAGAAATCAGTACCCAGAACAACCACCTCTGGCCGTAATAACGGCCTTGATACGCCTGGGCGTTGAGTCAAACAGAGTTTTGATGGCGTGTACAGGTACAGCTGCCCGTGCAGCTTCAACACGATACCACAGTTCATCAAGAGTAGTGACCGGCGTGTTGTGACGAGCCAGTTGCTCGGCCACCATTGACCAGACGTTTTCAATCGGTGAGAGATCTGGAGAATATGCTGGCCAGGGCAGCAGTCGAACATTTTCTGTATCCACAAAGGCCCATACAGGACCTGCAACATGCAGTCGTGCGTTATCGTGTTGAAATGTAGGGTTTCGCAAGGATCGAACGAAGGGTAGAACCACGGGTCGTAATACATCCGAAATGTAATGTCCACTGTTCAAAGTGCCGTCAATGTGAACAAGAGGTGACTGAGATGTGTAACCAATGGCAGCCCATACCATCACGCCTGGTGATACGACAGTATGGCGATGACGAATACGCCCTTCCAATGTGCGTTCACCGCGATGTCGTCAAACACGGATGCGACCATCATGATGCTGTAAACAGAACCTGGATTCATCCGAAAAAATGACGTTTTGCCATTCGTGCACCCAGGTTCGTCGTTGAGTACATCATCGCTGGCGCTCCTGTCTGTGATGCAGCGTCAAGGGTAACCGCAGCCATGGTCTCCGAGCTGCTAGTCCATACTGCTACAAACGTCGTCGAACTGTTCGTGCATATGGTTTGAGAGATTGCAGGGCACTCTCACTTCTGTTTTGGTGTAGGGTATACGATCTACGGCGATTTGACTTCATACATTGTGATGAAATGGTGGGCAGCAGTTTATGGTCTTGTCTGCGTGCTCTAGGTAAAGACATATGGTAAGCTTTACCTGCGTTCAAAGGAACAGGGTTCCGACTTAAACGACTGCAGTAATAGCACGGCGTTGGTGGGGCTAAAAAGCGCTTTTTTTCTGGAGAACGATGAAGAGACATTTCCAGACGGCCCCGTGCCGCGGTCGTATTGCGCAGGAACACATTAAGCTTGGCGCCACAGGCAGGGGCAGACGTCCAGGTATACAGCATAGTGCCGAAAAGTTGCTGAAAGCGCATTGTAGGCCTTGTTAGCGAGCAAGCCTCCAAAAGAAATGTAAGCGTTCTGCAAATGTTCATAGGACAGGAAGTGCAGACTCTGTTTCAAAACAGGCTTTGTCAATTAAATGGACGCAACAGGGGAGATAACAAGCTTTTTATGGACGGCTGTGCTTCCACCCTGTATTGTGTTAGCGAAAGACATGGCAAATGTGTGGGAAAGAGGCCGTGAAGCTGAATATTTTTCCGTTTTCTGCCAATCAACTTTAAGTTTCTGATTGCTCAAATCAGTTTGCAGTGCAAAGACCATTCACTGAGCTTAGAATGCCGGGCTCCAGCTCGTGATTGGCTTGTGCGAAATTGGGGGGAAGTCAAAAAAGAGAAATGTGCTTTTGGAACTGAGCTGAGGAGGCAAGACAGAGAAAGGGAGATCGTCACTCGTGTACAAGTCTCTTGTACTGGCGCTTCGCTGGTAAAGAACTGCAGGTCTCTACCTAAACGGTGAGACTTGTGTCCTTTGCTAGGGCGCGACATAGAGCCTGTACCAATCACTTTCTGAACCAGCAGAGGAACTGCTTATATCACCACGGTCACAAAGCGCGACGTGTGGGTGTACTTATTTGTCTTGAGTCGGCCGTCTAAACATTTGACGTATTCCGACACGCACAGTCGTGGCACGGAGTCAGATTGGTTTGGCAGACCAGCAAACAGGTCCACCTGCACACTGGAAACCTTCGGGGTTTCAGAGGCTGTTACGGAAGTACCTGCGTTCTGAATTAACGCGAGACCACGTACTTGCATTTTTCGGGGACGCGCATTTAATAACAGATTGCTGCCGTCCATGACTTCAGTCGCCGAACGCATCGTAGTGTGGCGCCTTGACCAGCAGTATGGTAAAGAATTCGCTGCTGCGAAGTAGGGCTATAATATCTATTTCTCAGCAACCTGTTCTTTCGAACCATATTTTCCTTTTTTTATGGTAGAATATAGATGCTTGGTGGTGGCGTAGTTTGATGCCATAGCCTGGATTCACGTGTATGAAGTCAGATAGAGCGAGTAGTGTCCTGGTTAGTGTCGTGTGTTGATCCCCAGCAGATCACTTTGTCCACCATAGATCCCATTTTAATAAGGCTTTTGTTAAATAAACATTTTTTTGTATGAAGATTATTTAATAATTTTGTTGTCTTGTGTTCTTTAAGATCAATAAATCGATTGTGGATTAGCCTACAACTTCTCCCTGAGTTCTGATTTATAGTACCTTCGCATTTTTATGGCAGTGTAGATCGCAAACAAAAGGTGTAGTCTTTCTTCATTTGGTGTCCACTGCGTGGATCTTTTACTCCATTAACAGTAATCGCCTTTCAGGTTATTGTCTTGCAAACGTCTCCATCTGTTGACTCATGGACCAAGACGTGGCTGCACGATCCATTACAGCCATGCGGATCAGATGCCTGTCATCCCGACTGCTAGTGATACGAGGCCGTTGGGATCCCGCACAGCGTTCCGTATTACCCTCCTGAACCCATTGATTCCATATTCTGGTAACAGTCCTTGGATCTCGACCAACGCGAGCAGCAATGTCGTGATACGATAAACAGCAATCGCGATAGGCTAGAATCCGACCTTTATCAAAGTCGGAAACGTGATGTTACGCATCTATATTCCTTACACGAGCCATCACAACAACGTTTCACCAGGCAACGCCGGTCAACTGCTGTTTGTGTATGAGAAATCGGTTTGAAAGTTTCCTCATGTCAGCACGTTGTAAGCGTCGCCACCGGCGCCAACCTTGTGTGAATGCTCTTCTTCCTGTCGGTTAAATTTCGCGCCTGTAGCACGTCATTTTCGTGGTGTAGCAATTTTAATGGCCAGTAGTGTATGTTACTTGGCAATGACACATCATGTGAAAGGTACTTTCGTCCACACAGGTGTATCCACTGTCCAGTCACAAAAATGTGACCTCCTGTCAAAAGTCTGAACAATCAAGATTTGCAGAGTCGACCGCTGTAGTGCGTCCAGGAAGAAGTGAGGTTCTGAACGGAACCCACAAGGACCTGGTCCTATGATGACTTCAGTGCCATGCCAAGCTATGCTAGGTTTGTCGACTGAGGATCCATGTCACCAACAGCCCGATGGAGGGGATCCCACCAACAACGCGATGGAGGGGATCCCACAGATTCCAGATTGCTTTTAAATCTGGGGAATTTGGTGGCCAGGGCAGTACAGTTAACTTATCCTGGTGCTGCGAGCTGTGTGACATGCTGCATAGTCCTGCTGGTAGATGCCAAATTGCCGAGGAAAAGCAAACACATGTAGCAGTGGACATTGTCCCCAAGGATAGAAGGATACGTAGTATGATTCACTGTGCTTTTCATGGTGAAAAAGTCGCCCAGGTTATGCCACGAAAACATTCCTCAGACCATGAGGCTGCTGCAGTTTGTTTGCTTTCAGTTACATGCCGTACTTGACACTGGACATCTGTGCGATTGAACATAAAACGTGATTCATCTGAAAAAGCTACCTGACGTCCAGTTGCCGTACTGGCGTGCAAATTCCAGCCTTCCTCGAGGATGAATAGCAGTCTGCGTGTATATGCCTGCTACAGTGGCCCACAGACACATCATCGCTGTAGAGACCATGTTTATAGCACTGGGCAATCAGTTGCTCAACAGATGCATGTCTATTCGCCCGTACACATCTCCGCAGCAATCTTTCACGCCTGTCATCTGTGGTCCGTAGTGTACCACAGTTGCCTCGGCACCGGTCTTGAATAGCGCCAGTTTGCCATACATGTTATACTTTAAGCACGGCGGCAGCTCTTAAACTTACCCGTTTCGAAAATACTTCCGCCCTTGACCCCAAAGCCAGTGACCATGTCCTTTTGGACGTCAGACAAATTGCTCCGTTTCATCATCTCAATGGCTGCACTGTTTCGCGTCCTCCTGACGTGCTTTTTTTGCACTCCCAGTGATGCCACCTGCTATCTCAGAGCGTTTGTTACACGTTGACATTCGGCGTAGGCAATGGTATAGCATTAATACGACTGAACCGAGGCAGCCAAGTCAAATATATTCTTACTGTGGTTTTAGCTAAATTGTTGCTGACAATCCGCATATTTACTGACGTGTGTAACTAATTTCCTTTTTTTTTAGCCACCACGGTAAGGCGCCGTTTTTATAGAACTGATACGGTTTTCAATGACACTCCTTGAATGACCGTTTAATGGCATGTTCTGTGTGAAGCTATGACAAATAGTTACACGATGAGAGCGCGAAAAGTTACATGTCTCCTTAAATTTGGTACAGTAGCTGTACTGTAACAAATTTAAGCAAACGTGTAACTCAGGTACGGTCTCTGTGTTTAAAGTCATGAAAGCCATATCAGTGTCATTTTGTTGTTGTGGTCTTCGGTCCTGAGACTGGTTTGATGCAGTTCGCCATGCTACCCTATCCTGTGCAAGCTTCTTCATCTCCCAGTACCTACTGCAACCTACATCCTTCTGAATCTGCTTAGTGTATTCATCTCTTGGTCCCCCCTATGATTTTTACCCTCCACGCTGCCCTCCAATACTAAATTGGTGATCCCTTGATGCCTCAGAACATGTCCTACCAACCGATCCCTTCTTCTGGTCAAGTTGTGCCACAAACTTCTCTTCTCCCCAATTCTATTCAATACTTCCTCATTAGTTATGTGATCTACCCATCTAATCTTCAGCATTCTTCTGTAGCACCACATTTCGAAAGCTTCTATTCTCTTCTTGTCTAAACTATTTATCATCCATGTTTCACTTCCATACATGGCTACACTCCACACAAATACTTTCAGAAATGACTTCCTGACACTTAAATCTATACTCGATGTTAACAAATTTCTCTTCTTCAGAAACGCTTTCCTTGCCATTGCCAGTCTACATTTTATATCCTCTCTACTTCGACCATCATCAGCTATTTTGCTCCCCAAATAGCAAAACTCCTTTACTACTTTAAGTGTCTCATTTCCTAATCTAATACCCTCAGCATCACCCGACTTAATTCGACTACATTCCATTATCCGCGTTTTGCTTTTGTTGATGTTCATCTTATATCCTTCCTTCAAGACACCTTCCATTCCGTTCAACTGCTCTTCGAAGTCCTATGCTGTCTCTGACAGAATTACAATGTCATCGGCGAACCTCAAAGTTTTTATTTCTTCTCCATGGATTTTAATACCTACTCCAAAATTTTCTTTTGCTTCCTTTACTGCTTGCTCAATATAGAGATTGAATAACATCGGGGAGAGGCTACAACCCTGCCTTACTCCCTTCCCAACCACTGCTTCCCTTTCATGTCCCTCGACTCTTATAACTGCCATCTGGTTTCTGTACAAATTGTAAATAGCCTTTCGCTCCCTGTATTTTACCCCTGCCACCTTTAGAATTTGAAAGAGAGTATTCCAGTCAACATTGTCAAAAGCTTTCTCTAAGTCTACAAATGCTAGAAACGTAGGTTTGCCTTCCCTTAATCTTTCTTCTAAGATAAGTCGTAAGGTCAGTATTGCCTCACGTGTTCCAGTATTTCTACGGAATCCAAACTGATCTTCCACGAGGTCGGCTTCTACTAGTTTTTCCATTCGTCTGTAATGAATTCGTTTTAGCACTTTGCATCTGTGGCTTATTAAACTGATTGTTCGGTAATTTTCATATCTGTCAATACCTGCTTTCTTTGGGAATGGAATTATTATATTCTTCTTGAAGTCTGAGGGTATTTCGCCTGTTTCATACATCTTGCTCACCAGATGGTAGAGGTTTGTCAGGACTGGCTCTCCCAAGGCCGTCAGTAGTTCCAATGGAATGCTGTCTACTCCAGGGGCCTTGTTTCGACTCAGGTCTTTCAGTGCTCTGTCAAACTCTTCACGCAGTATCGTATCTCCCATTTCATCTTCATCTACATCCTCTTCCATTTCCATAATATTGTCCTCAAGTGCATCGCCCTTGTATAGACCCTCTATATACTCCTTCCACCTTTCTGCTTTCCCTTCTTTGCTTAGAACTGGGTTTCCATCTGAGCTCTTGATGTTCATACAAGTGGTTCTCTTATCTCCAAAGGTCTCTTTAATTTTCCTGTAGGCAGTATCTATCTTACCACTAGTGAGATAAGTCTCTACATCCTTACATTTGTCCTCTAGCCATCCCTGCTTAGCCATTGTGCACTTCCTGTGGATCTCATTTTTAAGACGTTTGTATTCCTTTTTGCCTGCTTCATTTACTGCATTTTTATATTTTCTCCTTTCATCAATTAAATTCAATATTTCTTCTGTTACCCAAGGATTTCTACCAGCCCTAGTCTTTTTACCTACTTGATCCTCTGTTGTCTTCACTACTTCATCCCTCAAAGCTACCCATTCTTCTTCTACTGTATTTCTTTCCCCCATTCCTGTCAATTGTTCCCTTATGCTCTCCCTGAAACTCTGTACAACCTCTGGATCTTTCAGTTTATCCAGGTCCCATCTCCTTAAATTCCCACCTTTTTGCAGTTTCTTCAGTTTTAATCTACAGGCCATAACCAATAGATTGTGGTCAGAGTCCACATCTGCCCCTGGAAATGTCTTACAATTTAAAACCTGGTTCCTAAATCTCTGTCTTACCATTATATAATCTATCTGATACCTTTTAGTATCTCCAGGGTTCTTCCATGTATACAACCTTCAATCATGATTCTGAAACCAATTGTTAGCTATGATTAAGTTGTGCTCTGTGCAAAATTCTATCAGGCGGCTTCCTCTTTCATTTCTTAGCCCCAATCCATATTCACCCACTACGTTTTCTTCTCTCCCTTTTCCTACACTCGAATTCCAGTCACCCATGACTATTAAATTTTCGTCTCCCTTCACTATCTGAATAATTTCTTTTATTTCATCATACATTTCTTCAATTTCTTCGTCATCTGCAGAGCTAGGTGGCATATAAACTTGTACTACTGTAGTAGGTGTGGGCTTCGTATCTATCTTGGCCACAATAATGCGTTCACTATGCTGTTTGTAGTAGCTTACCCGCATTCCTATTTTCCTATTCATTATTAAACCTACTCCTGCATTACCCCTATTTGTGTTTATAACCCTGTAGTCACCTGACCAGAAGTCTTGTTCCTCCTGTCACCGAACTTCACTAATTCCCACTATATCTGACTTTAACCTATCCATTTCTCTTTTTAAATTTTCTAACCTACCTGCCCGATTAAGGGATCTGA
Source organism: Schistocerca cancellata (assembly GCF_023864275.1). Taxonomy (NCBI): domain Eukaryota; kingdom Metazoa; phylum Arthropoda; class Insecta; order Orthoptera; family Acrididae; genus Schistocerca; species Schistocerca cancellata. The sequence goes on from NC_064627.1 coordinate 70,279,184, forward strand.
CATTCCACGCTCCGATCCGTAGAACGCCAGTTTTCATTCTCCTGATAACGACATCCTCTAAAGTAGTCCCCGCCCGGAGATCCGAATGGGGAACTATTTTACCTCCGGAATATTTTACCCAAGAGGACGCCATCATCATTTAATCATACAGTAAAGCTGCATGCCCTCGGGAAAAATTACGGCCGTAGTTTCCCCTTGCTTTCAGCCGGTCGCAGTACCAGCACAGCAAGGCCGTTTTGGTTATTGTTACAAGGCCAGATCAGTCAATCATCCAGGCTGTTGCCCTTGCAACTACTGAAAAGGCTGCTGCCCCTCTTCAGGAACCACACGTTTGTCTGGCCTCTCAACAGATACCCCTCCGTTGTGGTTGCACCTACGGTACGGCTATCTGTGTCGCTGAGGCACGCAAGCCTCCTCACCAACGGCAAGGTCCATGGTTCATGGGGGGGGGGGGGGGGGATCAGTGTCATATCAAGTGTTTTTAATATGGACCTGATGACTGATACATGCTACTTAGCGATTCCCGACAGATGATACTGCACTTTGGGGTTTATCTGGACATATCAGGGCACAGGGCCATGTTACAAAGCATTTGTCTTCCAGAGTTGACGGTATTTCCTTGTAGACTTCTTGCATAAGTAGTATTACTACGCAGATTCCAGACCACCCCTCAGTCCTGGATTTGGATGTAGAGTTCCTGGCTTCAGGACGCAACGAGGGCATCGTTGCCAATATTTTCAGGTTGCCTAGATGCAAGGGCAATGACATCACAATGCAAGATGACGCTGGGGCGAAAAATAAAAAAATGCAAATTAATGATTTTAGCATTCATTAAAATGGAACAGCCAATCATACCATAGTATTTTACAATATTAACGTGAAACAGAGAACCAGTATGTAGCTGCGATGTTCAAAAATATTCGAATAATCTGAATTTTTCAGCATCATCTTCAAAAGCGTTTGCATGACCTGAATTATTCGTCAAAATGCGTAAAGATATTCACAACACTACAGTTTTTCCAAACCAAAAAATTGCATAAGCTTCACCTAAACTGAGTAAATAGGCATCATGTTCAAAATTGTATGAAGTACCTATATTATTTAATCAGAAATACGTAAATTCTCTCTCTCTCTCTCTCTTTCTCTCTCTCTCTCTCTCTCTCTCTCTCTGTGTGTGTGTGTGTGTGTATGTGTGTGTGTGTATGTGTTTTACATCCACAAAAAATGTTTATGAAAAATACTGTCTAGTATCATTAGTATATTTCAGTATCAGATTAATGGCCCATCTTCTATCAATTTGAAGGAACATTTAGTTAAAACACATACAACTGATGTGTTATGTGTCTTTTTATTTTCGCATAATGAATCAATTGCGATTCTTATTTATTATTTTACCTTCTTCACACATATACCTACACATATTACCCATAATTCAGTTCTCAAACGCATTGAACACTTTTTACACTCTAAAGCAGTTGCCAATAAGATTTAATATTTCGCATTTTCATACATACGCTGAATTCTGTTACAAATAACATTTTAGTTTCACAGATGCACAATGAAATCAGTCACCATTTTTTCTGTTGGTAGTGCCCCCAAGTTAAGGTATTCAATTTATCTAGAAGTAAAAATGTTTATCATCTTGTGCTGACAATCCTAACTTGTTCTGTTTTACAACAGAAACTACACGGTACTTGGCTTCGATAACGTAGTGTACAATTGTTTTAACTTCAAAATTCTACATGCTTTGCCGGCAGTTATCGATGGTTAACTCAATAACAGAAGATTCTTTCACTCCCTTTGTGGTAAACTGTTTGTTCACACTCAGTCGTGAGTGCATAGATTTTAGTTTATAGATTGACTAATTCAGTAACAGATTCGCACTTCACCTTGTCCTTCATCAATCCAACCTCCTTTCTATTTACAACTGGTATTCTATACTTATTATTATTTACAGGGAAACTTGAAGTAGCAAACCATGTATGTACATCAGTTCTGATACCGTCATAGATCTGTGCAATACTGTTGTACGTGGTTCGTTGGAAACTTGTTTAGTATATATCCATAATGAAAGCCTATAAGATGAGTCTTTCAAATACTCAAAATAACCATTCCTACTGCTATGAGTTTATAACACTACATTAAATCTGTTTAATTCAGTACCAACTTACTTTTCGTTATAAATAATGCTGCATTGAATATTAGGTTTTGCAGTCAATGCAACAGCTCCATATCTACCTCCTTAGGGTGTCACTAGTCTTAAATCTCACATATTTCACACTTTTGAATAGTTTTATGAGCTTGAAAATTACGATGTATCGCTCCATCAAGAGAGCTTGTCTAAATGATGCAATTCTGTGAATCTTTTTAATACCATTTTATGTAGGAAACATTATTTTAGATTTCTGTAGTAAATTACAAAATTTTACTTATAAGGTCGAAATTATTTTTTGTTTTGTTATTGTCAGGCAGTGGAACCATTTTTCCAGGTCACAATGGAAAAACTGAACGAAAATAGTGAGTACTCACAGGATGTTCGAGACTCACTTCTAAATTGTATCAATGTCATGATCGTCCGGTATGTTTTTCGTATCAAAAGCTTTAACATCGCCTCGAGTAACCCATATTAAATTGAACACTCAAAGATATTGCTTCATTTCCCAGCTGCAAAGGATATTCACATGAAGATATACACTGTAAGATTCGTCAGTTTTGTCTTTATAACTATCCATGAATCTATTATTTGCCGTGTGACATGTCTTCATGTACAATGAACAATCCCACCTCCAGTGCCTCTTTCAATAAACCAAAATTGCTTAGCATGGATGCTGTACTAATAATTTTCAGTAAAGCATCCCACGCCAAGATAGGTGAGGTAATTCAAAGAGCAGGATACAGTTCGTACATTTTAAGACAGAAGCCACGAAAGGTTTCGAACTATTAGCAAGCTGTAGCACATCATTACTCAAACACAGATGGGAAACTTGTGTAACAGAATGACTGAAGCAGTGTTCTAGTTTTAGATGTTTTTTGTATTTGTTAGTTGTATAAGGCAGCTGTAAATGAGTGTAAGTAATGAAGGTGAATATGGCAAGAGGACTTTCCTACAACTACCCACTTCTCTTAAGGTCTCGACTCAATGAATTATGTTGATGCGTAATTTCGTAGCGTCTTTCCATAAGTTTAATAAACACAAAAGATATACATAAAAAGACATTAGTCCTCAATAGTTTATTCTCATACACTCCTGGAAATGGAAAAAAGAACACATTGACACCGGTGTGTCAGACCCACCATACTTGCTCCGGACACTGCGAGAGGGCTGTACAAGCAATGATCACACGCACGGCACAGCGGACACACCAGGAACCGCGGTGTTGGCCGTCGAATGGCGCTAGCTGCGCAGCATTTGTGCACCGCCGCCGTCAGTGTCAGCCAGTTTGCCGTGGCATACGGAGCTCCATCGCAGTCTTTATCACTGGTAGCATGCCGCGACAGCGTGGACGTGAACCGTATGTGCAGTTGACGGACTTTGAGCGAGGGCGTATAGTGGGCATGCGGGAGGCCGGGTGGACGTACCGCCGAATTGCTCAACACGTGGGGCGTGAGGTCTCCACAGTACATCGATGTTGTCGCCAGTGGTCGGCGGAAGGTGCACGTGCCCGTCGACCTGGGACCGGACCGCAGCGACGCACGGATGCACGCCAAGACCGTAGGATCCTACGCAGTGCCGTAGGGGACCGCACCGCCACTTCCCAGCAAATTAGGGACACTGTTGCTCCTGGGGTATCGGCGAGGACCATTCGCAACCGTCTCCATGAAGCTGGGCTACGGTCCCGCACACCGTTAGGCCGTCTTCCGCTCACGCCCCAACATCGTGCAGCCCGCCTCCAGTGGTGTCGCGACAGGCGTGAATGGAGGGACGAATGGAGACGTGTCGTCTCCATCGATGAGAATCGCTTCTGCCTTGGTGCCAATGATGGTCGTATGCGTGTTTGGCGCCGTGCAGGTGAGCGCCACAACCAGGACTGCATACGACCGAGGCACACAGGGCCAACACCCGGCATCATGGTGTGGGGAGCGATCTCCTACACTGGCCGTACACCACTGGTGATCGTCGAGGGGACACTGAATAGTGCACGGTACATCCAAACCGTCATCGAACCCATCGTTCTACCATTCCTAGACCGGCAAGGGAACTGGCTGTTCCAACAGGACAATGCACGTCCGCATGTATCCCGTGCCACCCAACGTGCTCTAGAAGGTGTAAGTCAACTACCCTGGCCAGCAAGATCTCCGGATCTGTCCCCCATTGAGCATGTTTGGGACTGGATGAAGCGTCGTCTCACGCGGTCTGCACGTCCAGCACGAACGCTGGTCCAACTGAGGCGCCACGTGGAAATGGCATGGCAAGCCGTTCCGCAGGACTACATCCAGCATCTCTACGATCGTCTCCATGGGAGAATAGCAGCCTGCATTGCTGCGAAAGGTGGATATACACTGTACTAGTGCCGACATTGTGCATGCTCTGTTGCCTGTGTCTATGTGCCTGTGGTTCTGTCAGTGTGGTCATGTGATGTATCTGACCTCAGGAATGTGTCAATAAAGTTTCCCCTTCCTGGGACAATGAATTCACGGTGTTCTTATTTCAATTTCCAGGAGTGTATTTACAACCTGGGCTAACTTTTCCATTCCATGACTGTAGAAATCACGTGGTTTTAAGTTGAACTCAGTGAACAGTGAAGTACAAGTAAAAAGTGAAAACCGATAAATAAACCCATAGCAACCGGAATACCGACATGCAAAACAGTGGAAATACTGCAGTATTATCAATAGCTTTACATACAGGTATTTTAGATTTAACGTATCACTTCAGGTATCAACAATGTAAAAATGTATTTGAGAAGTATGTGTCCTTGTTCTTGTGAACATCAGATTGCCATCGTTAATGACCCATATGAACTCTCGATTTTTATGAATTAAATAAAATTATGTTCTATACACAAGCATATGTGGCATAGTAGCTCATCAACTGAAGAGGTCTAGAGGGCGCTTGCGATGTAAATATGTCTGTGCTCTGTTGTTTTCCATCTGCTTGGCCTTACACAAACACCATCTTGGTTGTTCCCGACGTGAATACCGGACCATTCTGCTCCTTACAGTACGCTGTGTCAATCACGCAGCGTGCAACACACAAGGAACACTCGGCATGTGGTCAGTGAAACCGTCACTCGTTAGTGTCATCTCCCGGGACGACGATCCATTTCCGGACACACGTTTACAGTACCTTTTTTCCTCCATTACCAGTCAGGAATCCGTCTCTGCAGCTTGTCTGTTTTATTAATGTTCACCCCGTACAGCAAAATAATGTGGTGGACATATGTACAAAAATGTGGTATCGTACAGACGCCATTGCTGTACAGCTTAAAATGTTAGGAAAGTACATTAACCGCGCACTGCAAACTACCAAAGAAAATCAAAGAAAATAATCGTAGCGGATGTTTGTCCAGTATTCCGCTTCGAGGTGAAAACTTGCGAGTGAAACTGCAGTATATCAAACTGCGGTCCGTATGTTGGTTCTGGGTTTCCGATAACGAGAACAGATAATTAATCAAGTGGAATGATTAACTGTGCACGCTCTGTAATATGAAACTGCCGTGCTATGTTCATCGATAGGCTTGGAGTACGAGATAATTGGGACTGCGGCTCGGATTTCCATTTGCGTTATTATACCTTCTTGCTAAATGTTTGCTGACAAACTCGTTCCATAACTCATAATCTGTCCGAAGTAGTACTTCCGTTTTAAGTGAACTGCCGCATTCTCAAACGAATACTCGTTTTTCAAGTGCGTAAATTACAGAGCATACTCTTATCCGTCCTCTAGCGGATGTGGCCTTCTCTGAGGGCAATGTGCTGGTCCTTACTTCATTAATATGGATGAAAGCCAATATATATTTCGAAATTAGTAACTATACACTTGCGTCCGTAACCATTATATGGCGTAATTCTTCTTAGTGTGCTGATTAGGACAGCACCTAGAAGTAAGCCATGATGTTTCTTTGATTGCAGCACTATCGGTCTACTTTTAGCGAAACAAAGATTATTATGCCAGTGACGAGCAGTTACACGGAAGCAACATCCGTTGAAACGTCTCCTAGCTCATTCATTGTCACATAAGAAGAAACACTTGAGTCACAAATTCTTTCTAGTTTACAATGGACCTTACAGAATCCGACGTATACCACATGATAATTGCGTTGAAGTTGAAACTCTGCGTACTAGGAAGAGTAAAGGGTCTACACCTTTGATGATCCACAAATACCATTATTTCTACAAAGACTACAGTGGGTCTACACCTTTGCTGACTCACCAATACCATTATTTCTACAAGGACTGCAGTGGGTCTGCGCCTCTGGTGGCCCACCAATACCATACTCTCTACCAGGACTACAGTGGGTCTACTCTGTGATGACCTACCTACCAATACTTCAAAACTTCGACTGACTCTGCTGTGGGTTTGCATGTCAAGAGTCAGCACAGTCTTTCCGTTGGAAGGACTACTTCTTCACGACTGCATGGAAATCCACTACTTCCGTGTGCATTGTCTTTTACTGCTCAGACTTTGAGAAAACAAACTGCAGGTTTACTCTTATGATGAATGATCAGGACTGTCTTTATGGACTGTGAGAAAATTTTAGCTTTTGACCAACATTGTATAAATAAGTGTGTGCATTTGATATCTTTGTTATTGTAATTATGAAAAATTTTATCATATCATTATTGGCCACTGCCCAAAACAATTTGTAAAATTTTTTGTGGGGAGCATGGGGGCTATGTAAGTAGGCTGTTTATGTTTTCTTATTGGCAACGTTACATAGCGCTCTGTATGAAAATCACTGGCTGTGCTGTGTGCAGATTGCGTTGCGCTAAAAAATATTGTGTGTCAGTTTAAGCACAGTCTTGTATAAATTGTTCTAAGGGGACGTTTCACCGTCTACTACCACGAAATCTCAGATCCGTAAAGCTGCAGTGAGCTGACACAAGACTATCAGAATCACTCAATGTGGTTCTGGCAGAATGTGTGTATCTATTTGATCCTAAACGACTTGACAGCAGTTGTAAATGTGACATACTTCAGTCTTTCTTCCTGTGTTCCACTGTAACGCTAAACGGGTCACATACCGTCAAAATGAAAACAAGTTCCCGGCCGGGATTCGAAGTCGGATGTCCTACTTACCGCGAAAAGTTACTGTAATTTTCGATTTCTCTTAGGTACAAATTTTTATGGATGTTAAGTTTCCTTGGTGTATTTTACATTCATGCCACTCTTCCTGTAAGTAGGCTGTTTATGTTTTCTTATTGGCAACGTTATGTAGCGCTCTGTATGAAAATCACTGGCTGTGCTGTGTGCAGTCTGTGGCTAGTTTGCATTGTTGTCTGTCACTGTAGTGTTTGGCAGCGACAGCTGGATGCGAACAGCGCGTAGCGTTGCGCGGTAAATACATTGTTTGTTCTCTATTAAAATCTTTCATTTGCTAACTATGCCTATCAGTAGTTAGTGCCTTCCGTAGTTTGAATCTTTTATTTAGCTGGCAGTAGTAGCGCTCGCTATATTGCAGTAGTTCGAGTAACGGAGATTTTTGGTGAGGTAAGTGATTTGTGAAAGGTATAGATTAATGTTAGTCAGGGCCATTCTTTTGCAGGGATTTTTGAAAGTCAGATTGCGTTGCGCTAAAAATATTGTGTGTCAGTTTAAGCATAGTCTTGTAAAAATTGCTCTAAGGGGACGTTTCATTCCATATTATTTCCGCTAGTGGGGCTGTTCCTACCAATGCTCTGGGAGTACGACTGATTGTTGCATTCTGAAGTAATAGCCCAGACACGTCAGCGACAATGAATTTCTGAGTCGGTCTTCGAGGCGTCTTCGCAGAGTGATCTGTGATCGAAATTTGGTCTTGTGTAAATTTTCATCTGCCACTGTGTCCCCGTCGGAGGTTCGAGTCCTCCCTCGGGCATGCGTGTGTGCGTCGTCCATAGCGTGAGTTAGTTTAAGTTAGATTAAGTAGTGTGTAAGCTTAGGTACCGATGACCTAAGCAGTTTTGTCGCATGCGATCTCACCACGAATTTTTTTTATACCAGTATTGTTTGGGGTCACGCTAACGACACGTGCAGTAAGGTGTTTCCGTGTGTAAGGGTGGTTCACAGTGGTCTTTAGGATTTCTGCTTTCTCTCCGGGGTTCGGCTGCATCTGGCAGTTGATTTAGATGTGGTGGTGTATTTAGTTGGCAAGCATCAAGCAGTATTTTAGTGTAACGTGTCCAGTTAATTACATTGCGCAACATAATTAAAGGATCAGTTTTTTGAAACCCCGTAGTTGTCTGCCACTGCAACTCAGAAGTTTGAAATACGGATAAAAAGCGTCTACAGCCTTTCTCTGTAACGGTGCGAAAGTGTGGCGCCCTCTGACTTCGCCCTCTGGCTCGAGAATACTTCAGAGAACACGGTGTCGACACACGCGAAAAAAAAAGCCACAGTTTGGAATTTCATATGAGGTATGATCTGATTTAATGATGTCACATTGGCACCAAATCTCATCACAGTTCTGCCCAATGCCGCTGTGGACAAGTGATACGATGGAACGGTTGTCTCACCCCTTCTTACACATTTTCACCCCTTCTTTTGACGCTTCTGCAACGGAGATGAGAACTGCGAAGCTCGGCATTGAAAGCATGCCGTTTTCTTATGGGTGGCATACGAAAACAGTTCAGACGCCCCGTCGCCCTATAGGTCAGAAAGTGTCTCAGAGGGTGATTTAAAGGGCACAACTAAAAGCACCCCTTCCCTTAGGACGTTGATACCCACACATTTCGCGGTCGACGACGGCAGTTCGCAGTACGATGCGATGAGCAGCAGGAAGACGTTCTTGGCACCTTCTGATACTGCTGACATCTCCCGGCTGATTCAACCCCTCTCTAAGTACCTGACCGCACTCCTTTGGATTGTAGCGTGGCCAAAATGTTTGCTCTTGTGTACAAGATGGAACCACTGGGGACCGTTCGAAACCATTCGATAAAATTTGAACCTGATTCGATGCAGGAAAGGGCGTCTGTGCTTTTTCAACTCTCCTGTGGCGTGATCACGTGGGTGGGGAGGCGGGAGTGGGGGGAGGGGGCGATGGAGGGGTTCGCGACATTGACACATGCGTGAATAAAGCGTCAAAGATTCCCTCTAAGAGCGCCCAATTCGGAAGACCCCTGGTGCCACCCGCCCTCCCCTGCTGAGCAACTTAAAAATATATCTGTACACAGACAGATCCCTAGGCGTCGGTGAGACAGGCAAACCTCAGCTGAATGGTGTTACATTGCTGAACTAGCGTCTACTGCCCTCATATGATACCTAACGCTTGCCGAAATACATGCCTGTCATACCAGTGTCTAAGAATCAATAATTGGCTGTCCCCGCACAAGTAGAGTTTTAAGGCGCCCAATGAAGATACGTGGGGGACACTAAGGGTGTTAACGAATGGGGGAGGGGATCTCGGACGGACCCCTTGCCGTTATTTTGTTATTTTATTCACGCATGTGCCAATGTCGCAACCTCAGCCCCCTTCCCCCCCCCCCCCCCCCCCCACTAACCAAGGCACAAGAGGGTGCGCCACAGTAGGGCTGCAAAACCATAAACAACCTTTGCTCCTTCGGCTCAGGTTCAATTTTCATCGACCGGAACTGACACCCACCAACGTAACAGAGCATCCATTCGTAGGAGACAAAGCCTGTCTGCACAGCAGTTATCTCCGTCCTTTTCTCCCGGGACCCTCTAAAATCTGCACTATTTTTTGGTATACAGGACGAAAGAAAGTGCTGACGGATCACCGTGTCTGAAACCGTCATCCATGAAAGCGGCTGAGCCTCGCATTCTTCGGAGTCAAAGGCAGTCTACTCAACGGTTAGCTCCGTCCTCTTCATTGGCGACAGTGGCAATCAGTCACAAGAGCATTGCGACACGTTCCGCATACGGTCCGTCAGCATACAGAGTGACACTTGCTGCCAAGTGGATTTGAAATTTGAAGATGAGGATTAACACAACTCCACTTTTTATGGTAGCAGATAGGCATTTTTTTTTTTTTTAGTGGCTTCATACCTTCATTCTCTTCCGTAAGGGTACAGATTTCTGTTCCTACAGTGGCCCATTATAGAATCAGAGACGTTGCAGCCAAAAATCAGGTAAGCGTGTAGTGGGGCAAAGGAAATTTTGAATATATAGGAATGTATTTGCCCTAAAACCAAGGAAAACCTCCCAAAAGAACTGGAGGAAGAAACCACTTACATTTTTATTCTGGGACAATACATCCCATAGAAGAATACGAAAGCCTAGTGTGTGTATAAATATATACATTACTGGCCATTAATATTGCTACACCAAGAAGGAATGCAGATGATAAACAGGTATTCATTGGACAAATATATTATACTAGTACTCACATGTGATTACATTTTCACGCAATTTCGGTGCATAGATCCTGAGAAATCAGTACCCAGAACAACCACCTCTGGATGTAATACCGGCCTTGATACGCCTGGGCATTGAGTCAAACATAGCTTGGATGGCGTGTGCAGGTACAGCTGCCCATGCAGCTTCAACACGATACCACAGTTCATCAAGAGGAGTGACTGGCGTATTGTGACGAGACAGTTGCTCGGCCACCATTGACCAGACGTTTTCAATTGGTGAGAGATCTGGAGAGTGTGCTGGCCAGGGCAGCAGTCGAACATTTTCTTTATCTAGAACGGCCCGTACAGGACCTGCGGACATGCGGTCGTGCATTATCCTGCTGAAATGTAGGATTTCGCAGGGATCGAATGAAGCGTAGATCCACGGGTCGTAACACATCTGAAATGTAACGTCCACTGTTCAAAGTGCCGTCAATGCGAACAACAGGTGACCGAGACGTGTAACCAAAGGCACCCCATCCCTTCACGCCGGGTAATACGCCAGTATGGCGATGACGAATACACGCTTCCAATGTGCGTTCACCTCGATGTCGCCAAACACGGATGCGACCATCATGCTGCTGTAAACAGAACCTGGATTCATCCGAAAAAATAACGTTTTGCCATTCGTGCAAGCAGGTTCGTCGTTGAGTGCATCATCGCAGGCGCTCCTGCCTGTGATGCAGCGTCAAGGGTAACCGGAGCCATGGTCTCCGAGCTGATAGTCCATGCTGCTACAAACGTCGTCGAACTGTTCGTGCAGATGGTTGTTCTCTTGCAAACGTCCCCATCTGTTGACTCAGGGATCGAGACGTGGCTACACGATCCGTTACAGCCATGCGGATCAGATGCCTGTCGTCTCAACTGCTAGTGATACGAGGCCGTTGGGATCCAGCACGGCGTTCCGTATTACCTTCCTGAACCCACCGATTCCATATTGTGCTAACAGTCATTGGATCTCGACCAACGCGAGCAGCAATGTCGTGATACGATAAACAGCAATCGCGATAGGCTACAATCCGACCTTTATCAAAGTCGGAAACGTGATGTTACGCATTTCTCTTGCTTACACGAGCCATCACAAGAACGTTTCACCAGGCAACGCCGGTCAACTGCTGTTTGTGTATGAGAAATCGGTTGGAAACTTTCCTCATGTCAGCACGTTGTAGGTGCCGCCACCGGCACCAACCTTGTGTGAATGCTCTGAAAAGCTAATCATTTGCATATCACAGCATCTTCTTCCCGTCGGTTAAATTTCGCGTCTGTAGCACGTCATCTTCGTGGTGTAGCAATTTTAATGGCCAGTAAGAGTTATGTTTATTTTTACGCAGAGTGAAATCGACGATATGGTCGATGTGTGCAGTGAACTTTTGCGGTGAAAATCTTAGAATGAGCGCTATAGATTATCTCTGATTATCTTCAAACCGTTCCATTAAGGGGCTCCGGAACGCCCTATACTTGCAATGTTAAAATAACGCTTATAAATTACATCTTTCCTCACAAAGTATTTGAGGTAGGAAGTTGAACTTTTTACAGATTATTTATTGGAATATGGGCTTCAACTTAACACAGGGATATTACAAAATTTTAGTTCAGTTATTAAAGATGATTTTTTTTCTATTGTAATGAAAATTCACAACATTTTTTTGCAATTTTTTATTTATATATTCAAAAATATACAGTTTTTTGGAAAAAGGCTGTGTTAAATTATGCAGAAGGTACTGTGTAACATTTACTGAAAGTTTGAAACAAATATCTTTGGAAGATGCTTAGAAAACATGTATGAGAAAATAAAAGTTTTGGGAATCGAGCGACAAAGATTGGATTAACTTTTTAGTGCATTCCAGGTCCATAGGATGGATTACCTTCATACTCTGCAAACTCCTCCTCCAGCTTCCTCTTGTTCCTCCTCCTGTTTACTCTTGCTTGTATTTCTAGACTCTTTACAGCCCTGTCTGCAGCCCGAAGGCGTTCCTTGTCTAAAGCAAGCATCGCTCGTATCATGTTAGAATCTATCTTCATTCCCATATTTCTAAATACCTTGCACCTTACAATGTTGCCATCATTGAAAGTCGCAACAGCAACTTTACTTTTACTCATTATTATACTTCAACAAAACAGAGACTCAAGAAACAGAATTAATTACGAATATTTTCGAGATAACGACAGAGTAAATAAACATGAAACAATCGACAATCACACCAGCGATATATATTGAACCATCACAGGTTAGCCACAACACATACTTTGTCTCACATCACTAAAATGTACCTGATGAACACGGACGTTAATAATAACACCATTTGACAGCAGTTTAACAGCGCCACAGTGGGTCACGTCCATGTAGAACACATTTCAAAAAATATTTAAAAATAGTTGTAGTCTTCGGAATTGAATAAATTATATATCTATTAAAAGGTAATAGTCTGCAGATTCAGAAAACGCAAAAAATTAAAAATTGAAGTTTTCATGATTTTGAGCCTTTCCGGAGCCCCATTGTTCCTTTGCGATAGTGGCGATGGCTGATATTTTTGTACAGCGAGTTAGCGCAGTGCCAGAGCGGGTTAGGGATGCCTCCGAAAGGCTGTGCTGCCAGCCAGCTACCTGGAGTGGCGACCCAGCCGGGACGCTGGGGCGGCCGCGCGGTGACTCCACACAAGCCGGCGAGTTATTAGGGTCGCTATTAATTACCGCGGGTACCCCTGCTCTGCCCCGCCCTGCCCTGGCTTTCAGAGTCCGCGCCTCATCCGTCGCAACAAGAATGAGGACAGGCAATTACTCCCATAATAAAGTGGGCTTTCTTCGATGCATTATCAATGTCGCGATGACTTTCAGTTTCTCCTCTTTAAACTGGCAGTAAATAACACTCGTGAGAGATTATTACGTAAAATCATCAACGAGTCTTGTTCTTTCGTGCCCAGTATATTGTCTCTTGTCTCGTTACTAAAATAGTGTAATAGTGCCAGTAACGGTAACTGCATTGGGGGCAGCTGTAGGATCTTGGTGAATTAAATAAGTCAGTTGGTGTTGGGGGGGGGGGGTATCTTTAATAAATATTTCCAGGAAAGAACACACCGCTTTTCACCAAAAAAGCTTACTTCAAAGACACTATTTGTTACTGGCAATAGAAATTTGCAACCATGCTGAAACGCCCCTTACGCTCGTCCTCGTAACTAAAGTGGAGTCTCGCGTTGCCATTCACGATAAGCAGCACGAGGGATGAATTCACTACTTGTTCTCCGCTGATTTGTGTCGGGCGTGGATTATTTACATGCACTGATACACTGGCAAATCAATTCCCACGAATTAGACTTAAGACAGTTATTTCTTCCACCTGATCAAAAGTATACGTACACGTAATAGGAGACATCAATATGGAGTGTGTCCACTCTTCGCCTTTATAACAGTTTGAACTCTGCTGCGGCCGCTTCCAGTGAAGTGGCTGAATACCTGCGAAGGGATGACTGAAACGAAGTCAACATTTTAACTCATGGAAAAGGGGTTCCACTAAGTTCACGTCGATAGTCTGGGCAGGTTAGTCCATTTCAGGAATGTTATTGTCTAAAAACCTTTGTCTCACAGATGTTGGTTTATGACAGAGTGCAACTTCATCCTGATACAATCGTTCATCGACTCCGAACTGTTCCTCTATCATATGTAGAACACAGTGCTGTAAAACGTATTCATATCCTTCCGAAATTAGCGTTTTCTTAAGGCTAATAATGAGACCATACCCTAATCATGTTGAACACGCCCGCATCGTAAGACCACCTGCCCTGCACTTCACTGTTGGTAACAGACGATGGCAGCTGAAGTTCTCCAAGCATTCGCCAACACCCTCCCATCGGATTTCCAGTGGGTGTAGCGTGATTTATCGCCCCAGATCACTAGTTTCCAGCCATCCACTGCCCAGAGGCGTCAATTGGCACTGGTTACAGAAATGTGTAGCTTATATGTTGTTGCTCGACCTTCGTACCCCATTCTGCTAGATGGACTGCTGACAGCACTGTAAAACTCACGACTGATTCCTTCCACTGGTTTAATGAGATGTTTTACAACCATCCTGCGTAAAGCTTTACGATCCCTGTCCATTATTACGAGGGTAATCCCAAAAGTTAGGTCTCCTTTTTTTATAAGTACATAGACCTGTTCGTTTCTACAATGGTTTACATCAGAACATTTAGCTATTTTTCGTCATAATCACCATTTCTGTCGATACATTTTTGTAGACGCTGTGGCAGTTTTTGTATGCCCATGTCATACCAGCCCGCCGCCATGCTGTTCAGAAAGTTATGAACTGGCGCGATTGTTGCTTGATCTCAGGTGTCAAGTGGTATGCCCAGGTTTCATCACCCGTGACAGTTGAGTCCAGAAAGTTGTCCTGTTGGGTTGCAAGGCGGTGAAGAAATGCGCGGGAAGCATCAACTCGTTGCCGCATGTGGTCCTCAGTCAGCATGCGTGGCACTCACCTTGTGCCCACCTTCCGGTAGTTCAATGTTTTCGTTAAAATTCTGTGAGCGGTGCTTTGGGGAACCTCAGAAACCAAGGTGCAGAGACCATCCAGGGTGATCCGTCGACCTTCACGCATGCTTTGTTCAACCTTTAACACTGTCTCCTCAGAAACTGACGGTATCCCGCTCCTTTTGTTCGTCGTGAATTTTGGTCCGACCAGCTGCAAACTCTCTACACCACTTACGAATATTTTTGACATCCATGCACGACGCACCATACACTTCGGTCAATTGGCGATGGATTTCAATCGGCGCAGTGCCCTTTGCGTTCATAAACCGAGTAACTGCGCGCAGTTCGCACTTGGCGGTAACATCCAACTCCTTTCTCAACGGCTGCCAAGCCAAGACTGAGCGCCTCAGCTCGGCGTATGTTTTTACTCATAGCGCGTGAAGCACTCTTCCTAACAGTGTGACCAACTGCCACACAAACAGAGTTCTGTACTTATAAAAAAATAGGAGACCTTACCTTTGGGATTACCCTCGTACGTGATGGGTGCCTAGTCTTGCCTCAGCTGCGTTCTTTCTCCCCGTTTCCACTTAAGAATCCCATCGCCAAGAACAAGCTTGATCAGCTGCAGAAGCATTTAAAAGTCCCAGTTGAATTGCTTACACAGGTGACATCCAGTGTCTAGCTACTGAGCTCTCCTGACCCACCCATTCTGCTGTTACTGCTTTTCTACTGACAAGACCACACTCCCCCCTCCTTTTATACTGACAGGTCCGCACCTTGTAGCATCTACTGGTCAACTCCGCATTAGAGAAAGATGTTCGGATACTTTTGATAGGATAGTTTATACTGCTGATCCATGTCCTTCACTAAACGGCTACTTTTTCCGTAGCTCGGAGAGCAGTGGTTACGGTCGCTCTCTATAGATCGAGGTGTCACGCGTTCAGTTCCTGGCTAGGGGAGATTTTCTTCTCTCGGGATCTGGGTGTTCGTATTGTCGCCATCATTTCATCTCATCTTCATCCCAAAGAAGCGCAGGTACCGAAATGCTGCCAAATGGGAAGGCTTGTACCAGGTGGTCGAACAACCACAGACGCAGTCACCCGGCCAGTAGTGTCATACGATCATTTCACCAGCTATGTTCAACACGTTCCGAAATCCGGCTACTGGAGAGCCGTAGACACTCACTACACCGTCTTCTGCAGTTTTAGTGTTACCTACTCCATAAAAAAGTATATTAACAATCTAAAAAGAAAGCTAGAAGGACAGATACAAAAATACTACACTCCTGGAAATTGAAATAAGAACACCGTGAATTCATTGTCCCAGGAAGGGGAAACTTTATTGACACATTCCTGGGGTCAGATACATCACATGATCACACTGACAGAACCACAGGCACATAGACACAGGCAACAGAGCATGCACAATGTCGGCACTAGTACAGTGTATATCCACTTTTCGCAGCAATGCAGGCTGCTATTCTCCCATGGACACGATCGTAGAGATGCTGGATGTAGTCCTGTGGAACGGCTTGCCATGCCATTTCCACCTGGCGCCTCAGTTGGACCAGCGTTCGTGCTGGACGTGCAGACCGCGTGAGACGACGCTTCATCCAGTCCCAAACATGCTCAATGGGGGACAGATCCGGAGATCTTGCTGGCCAGGGTAGTTGACTTACACCTTCTAGAGCACGTTGGGTGGCACGGGATACATGCGGACGTGCATTGTCCTGTTGGAACAGCAAGTTCCCTTGCCTGTCTAGGAATGGTAGAACGATGGGTTCGATGACGGTTTGGATGTACCGTGCACTATTCAGTGTCCCCTCGACGATCACCAGTGGTGTACGGCCAGTGTAGGAGATCGCTCCCCACACCATGATGCCGGGTGTTGGCCCTGTGTGCCTCGGTCGTATGCAGTCCTGATTGTGGCGCACACCTGCACGGCGCCAAACACGCATACGACCATCATTGGCACCAAGGCAGAAGCGACTCTCATCGCTGAAGACGACACGTCTCCATTCGTCCCTCCATTCACGCCTGTCGCGACACCACTGGAGGCGGGCTGCACGATGTTGGGGCGTGAGCGGAAGACGGCCTAACGGTGTGCGGGACCGTAGCACAGCTTCATGGAGACGGTTGCGAATGGTCCTCGCCGATACCCCAGGAGCAACAGTGTCCCTAATTTGCTGGGAAGTGGCGGTGCGGTCCCCTACGGCACTGCGTAGGATCCTACGGTCTTGGCGTGCATCCGTGCGTCGCTGCGGTCCGGTCCCAGGTCGACGGGCACGTGCACCTTCCGCCGACCACTGGCGACAATATCGATGTACTGTGGAGACCTCATGCCCCACGTGTTGAGCAATTCGGCGGTACGTCCACCCGGCCTCCCGCATGCCCACTATACGCCCTCGCTCAAAGTCCGTCAACTGCACATACGGTTCACGTCCACGCTGTCGCGGCATGCTACCAGTGTTAAAGACTGCGATGGAGCTCCGTATGCCACGGCAAACTGGCTGACACTGACGGCGGCGGTGCACAAATGCTGCGCAGCTAGCGCCATTCGACGGCCAACACCGCGGTTCCTGGTGTGTCCGCTGTGCCGTGCGTGTGATCATTGCTTGTACAGCCCTCTCGCAGTGTCCGGAGCAAGTATGGTGGGTCTGACACACCGGTGTCAATGTGTTCTTTTTTCCATTTCCAGGAGTGTACATGTTTGCCTCCCTTGTAAGACCTCGACGAGTCTACCTCGTTGTTATCAAATACTGTCTCCAAATAACTGATGTCGGCAGGTTGAGAACCTTGTGACAGAAACCGGAAATGAAATACGTATGCTGATCATTGAGGATGACTTACTCCCCGCTTCATACACACAATCAAAGCCTCAGTTCCGCGTCACAAGGCCCATTACCTTCGTCCTACTCTCGCGAGGGCAGTCGGCTAACTCTCAATTTCTCGAGCTACCAACACCACTCCATGAAATTATTTTAACACCGAGACAGTCAGCCTTCAGAGCAGAATGTAGGCATTTCAATCGGCTGTTTCGTGCTAACACACATTGTGCTTGTTGTAAGGTGCTGCATGTTGGCAACGCTCTCATAAACTTCTTTTCCAAAAGGTGTTAGCAAACACCACACATTTGGTAGAAATCAATCGTCTTTGAAACCGGCATAGTTGCTCCAGACTCTACCATTTATCCAGATTACGAAGAGATCGGCACATTATAGATGAACTTAAGTTCTACACACATACACACACACAACCTGGCCGTGCGGTTCTAGGCGTTTCAGTCTGGAACCGCGCGACCACTACGGTCGCAGATTCGAATCCTGCCTCGGGCATGGATGTGTGTGACGTCCTTAGGTTAGTTAGGTTGAAGTAGTTCGAAGTTCTAGGGGACTGATGACCTCGGATGTTAAGTCGCATAGTGCTCAGAGCCATTTGAACCATTTCTACACACAAGCATATGTAGCATAGTAACTAGTCAACTGAAGAGTTTTAAAGAGACACTAGTCAACTGAAGAGGTGTAGAAAGGCATTTGGAGCGTAAATATGTCCATCGGAGGTGCCGCTGGCGTTCACAGTTAGGTTCGTTTAAGTCACTGCCAGCGGGCTGAAGCGGATGCGTTTAAGCAGCGCGTACTACCGCTTCAGGCTAATTTGAGTGCGGCTGTTAGCTGTTTAAGCAGTGAGCAGCAAGCAGGCAGAATCCCTCTGCCAAAAATTTTATGGCGCTGTCAAGCTGCAAGTTTCGCGCATGCGTATAGTCGACACCCCCGGGATAACAAGGCCGCCCAGCAGTGTTAGTGACGTCACACTAAGCGGCCCATAGCCGACGCAGCAGTCCACGGACACCTCCGTACAGACGCGCCTGATGCTAACGATCGTCTGTCCGTCATACAGAAAGGAGCGAACTATAATTCGAACCAAAGACCAAATTATATATACTCTTGTAAACAGCAT
Source organism: Schistocerca cancellata (assembly GCF_023864275.1). Taxonomy (NCBI): domain Eukaryota; kingdom Metazoa; phylum Arthropoda; class Insecta; order Orthoptera; family Acrididae; genus Schistocerca; species Schistocerca cancellata. The sequence goes on from NC_064627.1 coordinate 70,298,092, forward strand.
GAAAGTTCATAACGAAATACCGATTACATATACGGGAAGGAATAAGTTTAATCGATTGAGGAACTTTGCCACTATTTTATAATTGTCAGAACACTGTTTGGCTTTAAAACTCGTATACAGGTGGTGACAAATGCCAACTGACAGCAGGACTTAACATTTTCAAGCTATTACACTGAAAGTAAATTATCTTAAACACTGTCATACATAAACCGAGCGGGGTGGCGCAGTGGTTAGACACTGGACTCGCATTCGGGAGGACGACGGTTCAATCCCGCGTCCGGCCATTCTGATTTAGGTTTTCCGTGATTTCCCTAAATCACTCCAGGCAAATGCTGGGATGGTTCCTCTGAAAGGGCACGGCCGACTTCCTTCCCAATCGTTCCCTAATCCGATGAGACCGATGACCACGCTGTCTGGTCTCCTTCCTCAAACCAAACCAAACTGTCATACATAGCAAAACCCTCACAACTTTCGTTTACAATAAGGTAACAAGAGTTCACTTTATCTCATAAAACACATGACTATTGTGAATTTACTGATATGTACATGGTGACAGCTCTTTTCAAGAATCTTTGCAAGTGTATCCCTAGTAATAAAGAATGGAAACAAAAGATATATCTCAAATATTCTCCTTTTAACATAGACATCACTGAACACAAGATTCTGTCTTGCACTGTGATACTAAGGGACTGCTCTTTCCTTTAAGAAAAGCCTGACAATTTGAAGTTCACTCTGCTATTGAAGATACACTTCTTGAAACAATATTAAAAATGTTATGAAAGGTAAGGAAATGAAAAACAACCAAGTGCATTACATGTAAGAATGTGAGCAAAAGGCTAAGGCTCTCTTTACTTACCATTTTCAATCTCTCTACAGCTTATTTCCTTTTCCACGTAGAAATCAACAACTGCAAGTCTCATTACTGCTGTCTGTTACTAACAAAGTGCTTTTCTATTTAGAAAACCTGACAATTTGATGTTCATTCTGGTACTGAAGATAAACACTTTTCAGAGGATTTCTAGAACCTATTCCTGCCCGTATATGTAATCGGTATTTCGTTATGAACCTTTATGCTGTTTACAGGAATATATACAATTTGGTCCTTGGTTCGAATTATAGTTGGCTCCTGTCTGTATGACGGACAGAAGATCGTTGGCATCAGGCGCGTCTGTACGGAGGTGTCCGTGGACTGCTGCGTCGGCTATGGGCCGCTTAGTGTGACGTCACTAACACTGCTGGGCGGCCTTGTTATCCCGGGGGTGTCGGTATAGTTCTCTGAGTTGCATGGGGGGAGGGGGGAGGGGGGGAGGGGGTAGACTCCATTCGACCTGTGTTTACGTTTTAATATCTTAGTGTTTACTGGTTTTACTTCGTGTACAGCCCTCACCTCAAATGAAAACAAAACGGGTTTATGTGACTGGGAACTATCAAGTAAATTAAAACACATTCACGTAATTGCGGTAGTTTCTGTTTTCTGATTTGATTATATTTCTCGTTATTGATAGCAGTTAGTGGCTTGCAGACAACTGAAATTATGTTTGTCAGCTTGCTAAAAAGATTTTTCTGCTCTTAATCAACTAAAATATACTGCTGTTTTTGAGGCTGTCAGTTTATTTGAAACAACGTTTTTCATTCTCCACTATTAGCTAGTTTCAACTCAATTCCAAATGCACATTTTCTTTCCTAATTCACAGAGTATCTAGAGATCACATATTATGCCGTCATAAAGATTAGATTAGATTCATAAAGAACCAAACATGAGAAAACACTCCAAGAGATCTCGCACCCTGAAAGGCACACCGGAAAGCTTAATAATGTGTAATCCAGTGTGAATCTGGACATACGAATTTGCGCTTTAAACCGAATTTTTAGTGTGGTTTGCGAAATTCTGATGCTCTTGGCATATCCTGTGATCTCTTGTTTTATTTATGACATAGCCAGCTGAGTACCCACCGTTATCTGAGTATGCATTTACTGAACTCCTCTATTAGCCCATCAACTTCTTCCGCCTTTCTCTATCTCTACCTTCCAAACTTTACACCTCCTCCACCCCCGTCCCCTCCGCTCTCAGTCGATCTCCTCCTGCCCCTCTGTCCATCTCTTCCTCCCTCTTTCTCTTCCCTTCTGTCTGTCTGTTCCTTCCCCATCTGTCCATCTCCTCCTCCATTGTCTCTGTGCCTGTCTCTTATTCCCCAGTCTCTGTTCATCTCCTCTGCTTTCCTTTCTCTGTCCATCTCTTCCTCTCCCATTTCTCCCCACTTCCCCCTCCCATAACTTTGTCCATCTCCTTCTCCTTCAGCCTGCCTATCGCCTCCACCCTCCTCACTGTCTGTTCACCCCGTATTATGACACTCACCCTACTAGAGGGTTCGTGGTTCTTACCCCTACAGAATTTCTTTCCAGATTGCAACTAATATGTGTATCAAACTTCACTGAAATCTCCCAGGGCCTTAGAATGAGCTATTCACTCCTGGATTTGGTTGTATACGCCAATCTGAAACATATTTCGCACATATTTAACATATTTTAAGAGTATTTGTACAAGTATTTCACCTTTATTTCTAGCGAATTTCGCCCTGCAGTTTGATTTTCACGCAGTTTAACATTTATGATGTCGTACGTCCTGAACTATCATCTACACAGTGATACAATTTTGCAAGTATATCCTGTGGTATATGTGCCTACTGTCTGCGAAATACGTTGTGAATAGAGTTAGTAGGGTCTAAGTAATAAATTAAAACGTCATTCAAGATGCGGCTGTTTCTCACGCATCTCGGTATTTCTGACTTTGTGTCTCGAGAACTGTGTGTCGTAAAATGATATTATTTTTCTAGGTGTGTTCAGCGGTATATGTGGATGCCGTCTACGAAATGCGTTGCCAACAGAGTTTACAGCAAAGATATAATAAATTACAACGTCATACATGACGTGGCTGTTTTTTTCTCACGTCTCAGTATTTCACGTCATATCTCTAGAAACACGTGTCATATAATAATATATTTGTTTAGGTACATTCAGCGGCAAACATTGATACTGCCTCCGAAAATTAATGCAAATATAGTAGCAAGGAAGTAATAAATTCATATGTGTTTCATGATGTGGTAGCTCTAGACGCATTCAGTGTTTATGAGGTCGTATCTCCTGAACTAGGCATCGCAGTATGCTGTAATTTTTTCTGGTACTTTCACAGGTATATGTCAATATGTCCGTAAAATTTGTCTCGAATGTCGTTAAATGCAAAGAAGTAATAAATTAGAGCATAACGCTTTATGTGGCAGTTTTGCTTCATGAACAGTAAAAATTTAGTAAGGAACAAACGGTTTTCCTTTCAACATTTTGTGGTGGTTGTCAGCGAGTACAGGTTTCATAAAGGGTTAAGATTTTATGTAAAGTTTGTTGAGGGCGCCTCAGTCTAAAATACTGCGTGAATAATGTATGGGTATTTTAGCGTCGTCGGCTACACTGCTTTTTCACTCCCATCCTCGTCGGTAGCTCGTGGTCTAGTGGCTGGCGTTACTGCCTCCGGATCATTGGTTCCCGGGTTAGATTCCCGGACGGGTTGGGGATTTTCCCAGCCCAGGGACTGGGTGTTTGTGTTCTCCTCATCATTTCACCATTATCATCATCATTCGTGACAGTGGCACAATTGAAACTTTGGACGGGCGCTGTTGCGCGCCCCTCGAACCAAACAACATCATCATCATCATCATCACTCCCATCCTCCCCCTGTGCTAGATGGGTGGGTCTTAGCCCCATAGTGATTCTTTACAGGCAGTGAATCATACATGTATCAAGTTTGGTTGAAATTGGTCCAGTGGTTTAGGGGAAATGTGGAATATACATGCATACACTTATGTGACGAAAGTCATGGTCTACCTCCTACTATCTTGCCGAAATTCCTTTTGCTCGGCGTAGTGGAGCAACTCGACGTGATCTGAATCTTACAAGTGCCTTGCAGAAATGGTACCTCTAAAGTCATCAATAATTGAGGAAGTGTTCCCGGTGTAGGAGTTTGTGAACTAACTCACCTCTCGATTATAGTCAATGGTATTCATGTCGGCCGGTCTGCGTGGCCAAATCATTCGCTCGAATTCTCACATTATTCTCGAACACTTGTGGCCCAGTAAAATCACACTGTTGCTTGGAAACATGAAGCCCATGAATGGCTGCAAATGGTTTCCAAGTAGCCGAACATAACCATTTCCAGATGAAGCTTATCTATTACGGATATTTTCGAACGCGAGACTGTTAACTGAACATAAATACATGAAACTGCGACCAGTCACTTTCTTGAATAGTTATTTATTATTATACAAACCGGTTTTCGAACCTTTCCAGGTTCATCTTCAGATTGATTCCTGGATGTTACATCACTATTTCCTGCATAATGCTGGGTGATGGCTTGCGGGGACGGCTTTTTTCCGTTAATTTGCGTGTGTTCAAATGGCTCTAAGCACTATGGGACTTAACGTCTCTGGTCATCAGTCCCCTAGACTTAGAACTACTTAAACCTAACTAAGGACATCACACACATCCATGCCCGAACCTGCGACCGTAGCAGCCGCGTGGTTCCGGATTGAGACGCCTAGAGCCGCTAGGCCATCGCGGCCGACTTGTCCATCTGTCTGATTACATTTTGAAGACTAGTTGGTACATCACTTCACACGCTATTACACGATCTGTATTCATTTACACTGTGACACTGATACTTTGTCAGCGTCCAGCATCTGCTATACAAGCTGGCAAAGTTTCGCTGTCACAGTGTAAATGAATACAGATTGTGTAAAAGTGTGTGGAGTGATGTACCAACTAGTCTTCAAAATGGAAGCAGACAGATGGACATTAATGGAAAAAAGACGCCCATACTGTGGCAAGCCACCATCCTGCATTGTGCTAGATGATGTGTTGGCAGAAGAGCCAGCACCGTATAGCTAGAGGAGGCCGAAATGCACGCGTTAAAGCTCACGCAGGCAGTCGTGAGGTCTGGAAAATGACAAGGAATTATAGTAGCCAAAAATAGTACACAGCTTCTGGAATACTTAACTTTAATCCATAATTGGTGTACATCGCTCTTTACGGTACAGGTTTTACAATCTCAATATTAACTGATAATGGCGCCTTGCTAGGTCGTAGCAAATGACGTAGCTGAAGGCTATGCTAACTATCGTCTCGGCAAATGAGAGCGTATTTGTCAGTGTAGCTTCGCTAGCAAAGTCGGCTGTACAGCTGGGGCGAGTGCTAGGACGTCTCTCTAGACCTGCCGTGTGGCGGCGCTCGGTCTACAATCACTGACAGTGGCGACACGCGGGTCCGATGTATATTAGCGGACAACGGCCGATTTAAAGGCTACCACCTAGCAAGTGTGGTGTCTGGCGGTGACACCACACTAGAAATAGTGATTTAACTTCCAGAAAACCATATGAAAATGAACCTGAAAAGGTTCGAAAACCGCTTCACGGAATAATAAATAACTATTCAAGAAAGCGACTGGTCGCAGTTTTATGTATTTATATTCCAGTCAGTGATCGGTTAAGTTGAACCAGAGGACCCAGCTCATTCGATGCCAACACAGTCCACACCATTATGGAACCACCGCCAGCTTGCACAGGGCCTGGTTGACAACTTGGCTCCATGGCTTCGCAGTGTCTATGCCACACTCGAACTTTACCATCAGCTCTTACCAACTAAAATCGGGACTCGGGACCAGGCTACGGTATTCCAGTCGTCTAGTGTCCAACCGATACCTTCACAAGCCTAGGAGAGCGCTGAAGGCGATGTAATGTTGTTAGCAAAGGCACTCGCTCGCGTCGGTCGTCTGTTGCCATTGCCCACTAACACCAGATTTCGCCGCGCTGTCCTAACGGATACGTTCGTCGTACGTACCACATTGATTTCTGCGGTTATTTCACGCACTGTTGCTTGTCTGTTAGCACTGAAATCTCTGTCTAAATGCCGCTGGTCTCGTTCGTTATCTGATTGCCGTCGGCCACAACGTTCTCCGTGGTGAGAGGAGATGCCTGAAACGTGGTGTTCTCGGCACACTCTTGACACTTGTGGTTCTCGAAATATTGAATTTTTCTACCGATTCTCAAAATAAAATGTCCCATGCCTCTAGCGCCAACTACTATTCTGCGTTCAACGTCTGTTAATTCCCGCCGTGCGGCCATAATCACGTCAGAAACCTTTCCTCACGAGTCAACTGAGTACAAATGACAGCTCCGCGAATGCATTGCCCTTTTTTATACACTCCTGGAAATGGAAAAAAGAACACATTGACACCGGTGTGTCAGACCCACCATACTTGCTCTGGACACTGCGAGAGGGCTGTACAAGCAATGATCACACGCACGGCACAGCGGACACACCAGGAACCGCGGTGTTGGCCGTCGAATGGCGCTAGCTGCGCAGCATTTGTGCACCGCCGCCGTCAGTGTCAGCCAGTTTGCCGTGGCATACGGAGCTCCATCGCAGTCTTTAGCACTAGTAGCATGCCGCGACAGCGTGGACGTGAACCGTATGTGCAGTTGACGGACTTTGAGCGAGGGCGTATAGTGGGCATGCGGGAGGCCGGGTGGACGTACCGCCGAATTGCTCAACACGTGGGGCGTGAGGTCTCCACAGTACATCGATGTTGTCGCCAGTGGTCGGCGGAAGGTGCACGTGCCCGTCGACCTGGGACCGGACCGCAGCGACGCACGGATGCACGCCAAGACCGTAGGATCCTACGCAGTGCCGTAGGGGACCGCACCGCCACTTCCCAGCAAATTAGGGACACTGTTGCTCCTGGGGTATCGGCGAGGACCATTCGCAACCGTCTCCATGAAGCCGGGCTACGGTCCCGCACACCGTTAGGCCGTCTTCCGCCCACGCCCCAACATCGTGCAGCCCGCCTCCAGTGGTGTCGCGACAGGCGTGAATGGAGGGACGAATGGAGACGTGTCGTCTTCAGCGATGAGAGTCGCTTCTGCCTTGGTGCCAATGATGGTCGTTAGCGTGTTTGGCGCCGTGCAGGTGAGCGCCACAATCAGGACTGCATACGACCGAGGCACACAGGGCCAACACCCGGCATCATGGTGTGGGGAGCGATCTCCTACACTGGCCGTACACCACTGGTGATCGTCGAGGGGACACTGAATAGTGCACGGTACATCGAAACCGTCATCGAACCCATCGTTCTACCACTCCTAGACCGGCAAGGGAACTGGCTGTTCCAACAGGACAATGCACGTCCGCATGTATCCCGTGCCACCCAACGTGCTCTAGAAGGTGTAAGTCAACTACCCTGGCCAGCAAGATCTCCGGATCTGTCCCCCATTGAGCATGTTTGGGACTGGATGAAGCGTCGTCTCACGCGGTCTGCACGTCCAGCACGAACGCTGGTCCAACTGAGGCGCCAGGTGGAAATGGCATGGCAAGCCGTTCCACAGGACTACATCCAGCATCTCTACGATCGTCTCCATGGGAGAATAGCAGCCTGCATTGCTGCGAAAGGTGGATATACACTGTACTAGTGCCGACATTGTGCATGCTCTGTTGCCTGTGTCTATGTGCCTGTGGTTCTGTCAGTGTGATCATGTGATGTATCTGACCCCAGGAATGTGTCAATAAAGTTTCCCCTTCCTGGGACAATGAATTCACGGTGTTCTTATTTCAATTTCCAGGAGTGTATTTTGCGTACGCGATTATACCCCCATATGCATCGCTATCTGTATGCTTGGTTGCTCTACCGATCACAGAAGTCTTTCTCACTCAGAAAAGGGCAATGAACAACACAAAACCTACAGAAGTAACTAGAAGACCTGCTTTCCCCAGCATTCCCTTATTTCACATCTTCATAGTGTCTAAGTATTGACATAATACAAATCTGTTAGAAATGACAACAAAAAATTAGATGCTCCTGTTCAGAGTACAAAGACACAGAATGCATCACTACGTTCGTACAACAGAAGTGTTGCCTTTATAAAAATAGCCCTGTTAATCAAGGACTTAAGTTTTTTTAAAAAATCGGAAATTTGTGGTAAGATCTTATGGGACCAAACTGCTGAAGTCATAGGTCCTTAAGCTTAAACACTACTTAATCTAACTTAAAGTAGTACAGCACACACACTCATGCCCGAGGGAGGCAGCAGCCGCGCGGACCGTGACAAGACGCCCAAGACCACGCGGCTACCCCGCGCAGCAAGTTTTAAAACCTGCCGCCACAAACAAATTATTGGAAAGAGTTTACCTCTGCGTTACAACAATGTACTTGTTCCAAGTGCTTTCTGGAGGTTTTTTATGACTATTATGTAAGTACAGGTGAAGGAGTCATAATACACAAGATTAAAAAAAAGTAGCTTGTTTTCTAATCGTAAACAGAGACACAAGAGACAATCAAATGAAAACGAGACTGATGGAAATGTTTGCTTTTGCCTACGGAATCACCAGTACACACAAGCGTGCACCTCGTCGGCCGAAGAAAATCGGACGCAACTTGAAGTGTCGGCAGACGTGCCAACACTGTTTTTAGAGGAGGCCGAAATGCACGCTAAATGCTCACGCAGGCTGGTGTGAGGTCTGAAACAGAGTACGTAATGAATGCTATAAAGAAAAGTACCTAGCTTCTGGAATACTTAACTTTAATCCACATTTGTAGAACATCTCTTGTTACTGTACAGGCTTTATAATCACAATATCAATTGGTAATGGCGCCTTGCTAGGTCGTAGCAAAAGTAGATGAAGGCTATGCTAGCTATCGTCTCGGCAAATGAGAGTGTAAATCTCAGTGAACCATGGCTAGCAACGTCGGCTGTACAACTGGGGCGAGTGCTAGTACGTCTCTCTAGACCTGCCGTGTGGTGGCGCTCGGTCTGCAATTACTGACAGTGGCGACACGCGGGTCCGTCGTATACTAGCGGACCGCGGCCTATTTAAAAGCTACCACCTAGCAAGTGTGGTGTCTGGCGGTGACACCACACAACTAATGTCTGTCCTCAGGTCTCCAGAAATATTGGAATAGCATGGGGAGAGATAGGAACTGTATGGAGGATATGTGAGACCTTCCCAGCACAACTTCTGCAGCGTACTCGAAACAACCTCGGCAACACATGACTAGAGACCCCGGCATAACGCGAAATTGGCCACTATACGTCACTAGGGACAGACCCTCCAGTATAAAAAGAGGCGTGGAGGATTGCAATGTCAGCAGAGAAACAGTAGCAAAATAGGTCGATCGAGAGGTCATTCAGTTCGAACGTGGATTAATCACTGGATGTCACCTGAGCAAACATTTCCTCAGGGACATTCCAACATTTCTAAGGTTACCCAGTTTTGCTGCTGCTCACATGATAGTGAAGCGAAACGTGAAGGAACCACAACAGCTACACCAATGACAGGTAGACTTAATGTACGGTTTTATTAATGTTCACCCCGTACAGCAAAATAATGTGGTGGACATATGTACAAAAATGTGGTATCGTATAGACGCCATTGCTGTACAGCTTAAAATGTTAGGAAAGTACATTAACCGCGCACTGCAAACTACCAAAGGAAATCAAAGAAAATAATCGTAGCGGATGTTTGTCCAGTATTCCGCTTCGAGGTGAAAACTTGCGAGTGAAACTGCAGTATATCAAACTGGCTGTGCTGTGTGCAGTCTGTGGCTGGGTGGCATTGTTGGAATTTGCCATTGTAGTGTTGGGCAGTTGGCTGGTAACAGCGCATAGCGCTGCGCAGTTGGAGGTGAGCCGCCAGCAGTGGTGGATGTGGGGAGAGAAATGGCGGAGTTTTGAAATTTGTAAGACTGGATGTGATGAACTGCTATGTATATTATGATTTTTCAACACTATTAAGGTTAATACATTGTTTGTTCTCTATCAAAATCTTTCATTTGCTAACTATGCCTATCAGTAGTTAGTGCCTTCAGTAGTTTGAATCTTTTATTTAGCTGGCAGTAGTGGCGCTCGCTGTATTGCAGTAGTTCGAGTAACAAAGATTTTTGTTGAGGTAAGTGATTTGTGAAAGGTATAGGTTAATGTTAGTCAGGGCCATTATTTTTTAGGGATTTTTGAAAGTCAGATTGCGTTGCGCTAAAAATACTGTGTGTCAGTTTAAGCACAGTCATGTATAATTTTTCTAAGGGAATGTTTCAGGGTTCTTCCTCTCAATCACATTGCGAGTGATGGACCTTAGCAGCAGCCTGTAAACGTCTCTCGCCTTGGGAGGGCGAGTGTTGGGGAGGTCTGGGTGCACGTAACTATACTCAAGAATAAATGCCGAGAGGTGCGAGAGTGAGGGTGTAATGTGCGCAATCGTGACAGGTGGCAGAAGAGACGCCGGCAGCAATTCCGCTAACAGGCGTCCCGTAAGGGAAGTATCTTTGTGGGTCCACAATTTCAACATTGTGCACAAGTATAACGCTGTAGCTCTCGCTCGTACATTTATAAGTCCCAGTCCGCCATCACGTGGAGGGAGGGTGAGTGTTTCGTAGCGGACTTTGAATAGGTGTCCGGCGGTAAAGTAATATCCAAACGCTGCTTGCAGTCTGTGTCCATCGCTGTCCATATCGGTAGGACCTGAGCCATGTAGATCATCTTAGTCGCCACGTGAAGGTTGAGATATTCCACACGCTGTAGGAGGTCCATCCGTTGAAGTAGGCTCCGGCGAACTTCTGTGCGTATTGCCTGTAGTAATCGTGCATAGTTCATGGCAGCCGTGCGGCGCACATCCTGTGTAAATGTTATGCCCAAGAACCGGATCTTGTTAACTAGTGGGAGTGGGGCTAAAGCGTCCTCCTGTAGACCTCTCCCAATGGGCATCGCTGCCGACTTGGCCACATTCATGCGGCTGCCCGCTGCCAAACCATAGCGATTGACCCATTGTATCACCGAGCGTACCTCGTCATCAGATCGGACAAGTAATAGAAGGTCATCAGCATATATCCTGCAGTGAAAGATGTGATCCCTCAACGACATGCCCAAGAGCATGTTTTTTAACCCTCCGACAAGTGGTTCGAGTGCGATCGCGTAAAGGATCATGGAGAGTGGGCATCCTTGGCGAACTGACCGTCGGATCGGAAAGGAACCCGCAATCCGTCCATTCACCAGTACACGGGATGCAGCTACACGGAAGAGGCGCTGAAAGATGTCGAGAAAGTCAGGCGGGAAGCCCATGCGAGCCATAACGGACACAAGGAACTTGTGGTGAACTCTGTCGAAAGCGTGGTCGAAATCAATGGAGATCAGAGCAGCTCGAAGGCGACAGGATGTGGCGATGGCTATTAAATCCCTGCATTCGCTGGTTGCCGTTTGCATGTTTGTCACTCCGCCCTGTGTCGTTTGCTCCATGGTGAGGAGTAGGGGCAGAACCTTCTTTATACGGCTGGCGAGTAGCCGGGCGAAGATTTTATAGTCCGAGTTGAGCATTGTAATTGACCTGTAGTCCTCGACCGTCCGTCCTCTGGAAGGCTTGTGTATCGGTATGAGGAGACCTCCCACGAATCCAGGTGGCACGTGGGATCCGGGGGTCATCAGTTCTTGGTACATGATGATCCATCGGGGCATCATTAGATCGCGGAAAGTCCGATAACTCTAGCGGCAGTCCGTCTGGCCCGGGAGATTAGTTGAGTGCTCCCTTTTTAAGCTCGTCCTCGATGTCGTCCCGTGCAAGTCCAGCTAACAGCGTCGCCGCTGACAATATTTTACCTTTAATTCGGCGACTTTCCATTTGTCGGTTTGGGGATGGTGGTTGGCTGCTGAGTTCGCGGAGCATCGTGTAATAAAAGTTCAATGTGTGACGATGCCACGCTGCGATATCTTTCCCGAATTTTGTTAGCACACGTCGAAACGCTGGTTTTGCACATTCCACCCACCATGCTAGAGTCGAAGGGTAGCGGGGAAGACGACGTTCGCAGGCCATCCATGTGTTGGCGATACTCTGACGGCATTCCGGGTCTTGAAGATGCGCCAGATTCAGCTTCCAGGATCCACGGTTGCGCCATATCCGCTGCTGCTGTAGAGTGAGTGTGCATATGAAACCGCTATGATCGGAGAAGGCAAGCGGCCAACGTTCGGAGTCAAATACTCCCGGCGCTAGAGCTCGTGAGAAATAAATGCGGTCTAGGCGACTGGCTGAGTGACTAGTAAGGTATGTCGGCCCGGGACAGTCACCGTACACTGTCTCCCACGTGTCGGTGGGAAGCAGATCTCGAACCAGGAGCCGAAGTTCTTGACAAGTCGAGAGATGTGAGACTTGGTCTTTGCGGTGGAGCACGCAGTTAAAGTCGCCGCCGAAGATATATTGATCGAAGCGACTGATAAAGAGGGGGGCAATATCCTCCGAGTAGAACAGCGATCGTTTGCGGCGTTGGTCAGTTCCTGAAGGAGCGTAAATGTTAATGATGCGCGTGCCCAGTGCTGTGATCGCCAGCCCCCTTCCTGACGGAAGGTAAGTCACTTCTTCGATGGCAATTCCGTCGCGCACTAGTATTGCCGAACCGCTGCCATTTCGGTCCGCCGGTGACATATATTTCACATCATCGTAGAAAACGGGGAGGGCCGCTATATACACTTCTTGCAACAGGGCAATGTCAACATCCGAAGAACAAAGCATCTCACGCAGCAGCTGGATCTTCACTGCCGTTCATATCGTGTTAAGCGTGGCGATACGATAAGCTTGTTGCCGAACCGCAGGTGCTAAGTTATCCATTAAGACTGGAATTACCTATGACGCTTCTGACTGTATTGACACATCCCCCCAAACCTCACCTGCAGTCCGTTCTAGAGAGGCGGTGCCAATGGCATGGGCCCTGTTGGCATAACTTGCATGGTGCCGTCGTCGTCGTGGTCATCTGCCCACGTCGGGGAACTCAAAGCAAGATAGGCTTCCTTAGCTTCCTCAGGACACGGCATGGGTGCTTGCTCTCCAGAAGGTGGTGGGCAGCATCTGTCCTACAAATCGGCATCCGATTTTGCCACTATAGATATGTGTGGTTTGTCCTCAGTTCCGTTCGGTAACCGAGCGAGGTGGCGCAGTGGTTAGCACACTGGACTCGCATTTGGGAGGACGACGGTTCAATCCCGTCTCCGGCCATCCTGATTTAGGTTTTCCGTGATTTCCCTCATTCGCTTCAGGCAAATGCCGGGATGGTTCCTTTGAAAGGGCACGGCCGATTTCCTTCCCCATCCTTCCCTACCCCGAGCTTGTGCTCCGTCTCTAATGACCTCGTTGTCGACGGGACGTTAAACACTAATCTCCTCCTCCTCCTCCTCCTCCTCCGTTCGGTGGTGCCACACTGCAGTAAATGGCGGCTGCCTCTGTGGTAGCGTCGTCATTGAAGGTGGAGTCGTCGTCATCTGGAGGCTGTGTCGCATCCCGTTCGGAAGTTGCTCTACGCCTCCGCTTCCGTCGCTTCGGAGAGCGTTGCTTCCTGGTGTGTCCTTCTGTGTCAGACGATGGCAAAGATTCACGACGTTCCGGTACAAAGGCAGCCGTAGGCACAATAAGCGAGTCTACGACCATGCTGTCGTCATGCATCTTGTTGTCCGTCGACGGGGGCGGCTGCATCGGAGTGGAATCCATAGCTTGTGGAACGGGTGTGTCGTCATCGCCCTGTATTGGAGGACGGAGCCGCGACCCGACAGTGGATGTCGGCTGTCGTGGTGAAGTGGTAGCTGTGAGGGCTGCTGCGTAAGTCACGGGAAGCAGCGTCGGCTGCGATGGCGGGTCCGCGTCAGCCGGCGGCAGTTGTGATTCGTTGTTGGATACATTCGGATCTGAGGTGTCCCTCCTTCCCACAACCAGAGCAGGTCTTCGGTTGCCCATCGTAGATGACGATGGCACGGCAGCCACCGATATTCAGATATGAAGGTACATGTCTTTTAAGTTCTATACGGACCTGGCGGACTCCGTTCAGTGCAGGATATGTCTGGAATTGCGTCCATTTTTCCGCAATATAATCATGCATCGTGCCGTAGGGGCACAGCGCTGTCACGACGGTCCTCCGCCGGTAGTTCGAAAGGAAGTTCGAAAAGTCTGATCGTGCGAAGTCCCATGCCAGAATAATCGACGTGCACAGTCCCCACACTGCCATCAGCATGGCAGAAACGGAGGCCCTGTTTCGTTTCCCGAAGGATCCGTTCACACGTTGCGTCGTTGATGATCTTGACATATACGATACTACTCACAATGGACAAGTGAATACCGAGAATGTCGGTCGCCGGGATTTTAACTTCTTCTCGTAGAAATCGTTCGACTTCGAGTGCTTTGGGCCGTGCAAATTCGTTACGGAACGTAAATTTGAGCGACGATTTTCTGTATTGGTGCGCCATAGTGATCTATATGCTTAGTACGGCACGCGCGAAACGGCCGAGTACGATGTAAACAACACGAGCGCTCGCTCCGCGGCAGGAACACAAGCAGCGCGTCCTCACCGCAGCACAGCCAAAGGCCAACTGTGCGCTCGACCACCCTGGTAGGTCTCTCAAAATGAGACAGCATAACGTGTGAAATCGTATATGCTCGACTATGCAGGAAATGAGCATGAGAAGTATAATGATGAGGATACTTGCTCAACAACTGAAAGTAACATTAAAACAAGTATCGAGCCATGTAGTTCATCATCCTTGTAGGACAAGTATTCACAAATTCCGTCTCCAGTGAAATACAGTAAAAGGCAGTCGCTACTCAAGGAGCAGATGCTAAACATAATTACATACATGGAAGACCATCAGCGGCATATTTTAAAAACAACGATGAACAGATTTCGAATAATTTCGCAGCGATATGATCGTGTAGTGCACAAGAAGAACCACGCATGTTCAAGGGACAACAAGGCGCACTTGTTACAAAAACTGGTGTTGGCGCGTTTCATCGATCATCGATACAATTAACAGGATGTGCATGACACTGACCTTCTACAGGGTGTTTCAAAAATGACCGGTATATTTGAAACGGCAATAAAAACTAAACGAGCAGTGATAGAAATACACCGTTTGTGGCAATATGCTTGGGACAACAGTACATTTTCAGGCAGACAAACTTTCGAAATTACAGTAGTTACAAGTTTCAACAACAGATGGTGCTGCGGTCTGGGAAACTCTATAGTACGATATTTTCCACATATCCACCATGCGTAGCAATAATATGGCGTAGTCTCTGAATGAAATTACCCGAAACCTTTGACAACGTGTCTGGCGGAATGGCTTCACATGCAGATGAGATGTACTGCTTCAGCTGTTCAATTGTTTCTGCATTCTGGCGGTACACCTGGTCTTTCAAGTGTCCCCACAGAAAGAAGTCACAGGGGTTCATGTCTGGCGAATAGGGAGGCCAATCCACGCCGCCTCCTGTATGTTTCGGATAGCCCAAAGCAATCACACGATCATCGAAATATTCATTCAGGAAATTAAAGACGTCGGCCGTGCGATGTGGCCGGCCACCATCTTGCATAAACCACGAGGTGTTCGCAGTGTCGTCTAAGGCAGTTTGTACCGCCACAAATTCACGAAGAATGTCCAGATAGCGTGATGCAGTAATCGTTTCGGATCTGAAAAATGGGCCAATGATTCCTTTGGAAGAAATGGCGGCCCAGACCAGTACTTTTTGAGGATGCAGGGACGATGGGACTGCAACATGGGGCTTTTCGGTTCCCCATATGCGCCAGTTCTGTTTATTGACGAAGCCGTCCAGGTAAAAATAAGCTTCGTCAGTAAACCAAATGCTGCCCACATCCATATCGCCGTCATCAATCCTGTGCACTATATCGTTAGCGAATGTCTCTCGTGCAGCAATGGTAGCGGCGCTGAGCGGTTGCCGCGTTTGAATTTTGTATGGATAGAGGTGTAAACTCTGGCGCATGAGACGATACGAGGACGTTGGCGTCATTTGGACCGCAGCTGCAACACGGCGAACGGAAACCCGAGGCCGCTGTCGGATCACCTGCTGCACTAGTTGCGCGTTGCCCTCTGTGGTTGCCGTACGCGGTCGCCCTACCTTTCCAGCACGTTCATCCGTCACGTTACCAGTCCGTTGAAATTTTTCAAACAGATCCTTTATTGTATCGCTTTTCGGTCCTTTGGTTACATTAAACCTCCGTTGAAAACTTCGTCTTGTTGCAACAACACTGTGTTCTAGGCGGTGGAATTCCAACACCAGAAAAATCCTCTGTTCTAAGGAATAAACCATGTTGTCTACAGCACACTTGCACGTTGTGAACAGCACATGCTTACAGCAGAAAGACGACGTACAGAATGGCGCACCCACAGCCTGCGTTGTCTTCTATATCTTTCACATCACTTGCAGCGCCATCTGTTGTTGAAAATTGTAACTACTGTAATTTCGAACTTTTGTCCTCCTGAAAATGTACTGTTGTCCCAAGCATATTGCAACAAACGGTGTATTTCTATCGCTGCTCGTTTAGTTTTTATTGCCGTTTCAAATATACCGGTCATTTTTGAAACACCCTGTACGTTATGCACATCAAACTGCAAGCGACGTAGATTACAGTGATTTCAAGGGTAGTAGTGGATGGCTGCATAGCTTCAAACAATGCTAGAGAATTGGAAGCCGGACAGTAAAGAAATTTCAAAGAAAGTGCCAACTTGATGATGCACAACAAACTGCGCAATTGGCCCGAAAGTTTGTAGATGAGATAAACAAACATATCCCAACGTTCAGTCAGCAATTAGTTTTCAACTTCAACCAATTGAGATTGGAAGATGAAATGCATATGAAGGAGTCCCTAGAAATTAGAGGTACCAAGAGAGTTGCATTAAGATCATCTAGCGTCAACGCATTAACGCGTTCGTGTACAATTACGCCGACTGCTAATTTATGTGCTAAAGTGGCTGGAAACTTGTTTAATGTGCTGCAAGAAGTTGGAGGTGCTTTTCCCCCTACGATTCTTTCTTGTGTGCGTTGTCTTTCAAGGACAGTAGGGGATATTTAAATCAGAGCAAGCAAGAGTGGGAAAATTGGTGTAAGAGAACTACAACTATGGTATGAGCACTACTTTTGACCTATCGCTGGTCATAACTTACTTTTGCTCGATTCCTGGTCTGGCTATAAAAATCATACTCATGTAGAGCTAAGTGGATACACCGGTTCCCGTCAGATCACCGAAGTTAAGCGCTGTCGGGCGTGGCCGACACTTGGATGGGTGTCCATCCTGGCCGCCGTGCTCTGTTGCCATTTTTCTGGGTGCACTCAGCCTCGTGCTGCCAATTGAGGAGCTACTCGACCGAATACTAGCGGCTCCGGTCACAGAAAACCATCATAACGACCGGGAGAGCGGTGTGCTGACCACACGCCCCTCCTATCCGCATCCTGAGTGAGGATGACACGGCGGTCGGATGGTCCCGTTGGGCCACTTGTGGCCTGAAAACGGAGTGCTGTAGAGCAAACTATTCCTCTCATGGAAAGTCTGTGACATTGCAGTTCATATCACCTGGAACCACTGAACAAATTCAGCCTTTGAATGTTTTTCTGTGCCTAGAAAACATATTATTGCAGTACCTGCAGCCACACCTTAAAGAATAGACAGTTTCACGATAAGCTCCACGACACATTGTTTCACTTTCGGTTGCTTGGCAGTTCTCATTAACCCATTACACCGATGTGATTCTATACGTATTCTTCAAGAGAGGATACCTAGCTGAACGTCTTGCACTGTTTGCTGCTCCCAAGGAGTTCGTCGTCGATCTTGATGGTGCGAACCTTTGTGACCACTGTGGCCCGCCATTTTTCATTTGCTGTTTATGGTGAAAGTAAACGGTTTGATTTGAACATTTCTTGAATGTAGACAACGTCCTTTTTCTGAAGTGTAATACATACATTCCATGGAAGGTTGATCGCTGCATCTCCGGGACACTAATTTTCTGTCGCCCTCCTAATGCACATGGCGTGTCATTAGCGCTAATATTTTTCGTCGTAACTGTTAACACAACATTTTCAAATGAGCCTTACCAAAGACTGAACTTGCCACCTTAGGCTCAAGGGGTTCCTCGTTACCTTAAAGCTCGGAGAAAGACAATGGCATACTGTAACTCCTGAAGTACTATGGTACTGAAATAATCCTTCGGATTCAGTGCAACTGAACCTTTCCTGAACAAACCAGTAAACCTTCGATTAAGTAAAGAATCGAACTCCCGTGTAAAAAACGAGTTCAAACTTACGTAACTTTAGTTACATAGCGGGCCATACTAAACACGGAACGCCACTTGAACGATGTTAGGCGGAAATATCAAGTACAGACTTGTGAATATCCGGGTGAAGACACACTGAAAGATGACGATCAGAAAAACGGAAACTGGACCTACACTAAAATCGATAAAGATTACACAACATCTTTCCAAAATGTTAGCAAAGAACAATTTTCGAGTTGTTGAAAGCAAAACTATTGAGAAAATGAAAATGAAGCCTCCTTTTTCCCGGCATAGTGCAGAAACGTGACGTGGCATGGGCTCAAGAAATCGTGGAAAATCCCCTACAAACTGAGCCATGCTGCCTCTATAACCGTCCGTAATTGGGAGTGTGTAGCCGGTGCAGCGTTTTGCGCAGGAATTGACCCTCCAATATGTCCCATAAATGTTCGATGGGATTCATGTTGACGATCTGGGTGACCAAATCAACCGCTCGTATTTCCAGCGGTTCTAGGCGCTTCAGTTCGGAGCCGCGCTACTGCTACGGTCGCAGGTTCGAATCCTGCCTCGGGCATGGATGTGTGTGTTGTCCTTAGGTTAGTTAGGTTTAAGTAGTTCTAAGTTCTAGGTGAGTGATGGCCTCAGAAGTTAAGTCGCATAGTGCTCAGAGCCACTTGAACCATTTTTGAAAACTTTAAATATTATCTTTTTAGTGAATAACACAATTGGACTTGATTTACTGGCACGTTAGTAAAATCTGCAAACCATTCATTCTTACTGCACAAGACCTTTCAGTATGTGTATTTACGGTGGTGTCCAAAACGAAAGCAACAAACGAGAATTTTCGACGCTGCGTTTATTTTGCCACAAAACAGTCTAAAAGGTGATAGTCAAGTTAGACAATATAAAGAATACAATACTTAATCAACTGCAACATGACAAAATCGCTAGACAAAAATGTTCTTCGTTGTTTTCCAACTGAACGGATTTGCACACACATTCTGACAACTGATTAATGTGCTCAATATGGGGTTTCCACCTCTGGCAGCAATACAGGCCTGACAACAACGGGACATGCTGTGAATGATGTCATCAATCTCATGTTGAGGCACTAATGCCCATTCTTCCTGCAGAGCTGCCAACAAGCTTTGAAGGGTGCTTGGTGGATGCTGACGTGATGCAGCCCGTCTCTCTGGTGCATCCCAAACACGCTCTATAGGATTGAAATCGGAAGAGCGAGCAGGCCACGCCATGTGTGTAATACCTTCCGCTTCCAAAAATATATCAACCACCCGTGCCACGAAGTCTGGGCCCACAGCACCACGCAACACCCGCGCATGAGATCGCAAGATCTCCTCACGGGATCTGACAACATTTAAGTCTTGCTGATTCACCCGTACAATTTCATGAAGAGTTGTTCGTGTGGCCAACATAATCCCTGGCCTCACCATTAGGGATCCTGCTCGATGTCCGCTTCTTTCCACAATGTTTGTGTGCCTAAATCGTGTTCCACGTGCTCTTCAGATGAGAATCCGTCGAGAATCACTCTCCAGACCTAATCGGGTCTCATCTGTGAAAAGAACATTGGCGCACCGTTTACAGTTGGCCTGTTGACGGCTCCACTCTGCCCGCATCTCGTGGTCGTGCGGTAGCGTTCTCGCTTCCCACGCCAGGGTTCCCGGCGGGGTCAGGTATTTTCTCTGCCTCGTGATGGCTGGGTGTTGTGTGCTGTCCTTAGGTTAGTTAGGTTTAAGTAGTTCTAAGATCTAGGGGACTGATGACCATAGATGTTAAGTCCCATAGTGCTCAGAGCCATTTGAACCATTTTTTTTTTTTTTTTTTGGCTCCACTCTAGACGTTCCCTTCCGTTAAGACACGCCAGTGGTAAACAGACAGCAGGTCTTCTACAGTAAAGGCCACTCTGTTGAAGCCTCCTGTACACCGTTTGCTTCGGTACAACACGTCCAGGGGATGCTGCGAAGTCAGATGCCAGATCCAGTGCAGTACCGAGCCGGTACCGTCGTGCCCTTACAGCCAAATAACGGTCCACTCTTTCTGATGCATATGTTGTCGGTCGTGTCCTGGTCTCCTGGATACAGTTTCGGTCTCTATAAACTGTCGCCTCATCCGAGAAGCAACAGAACGATTCACATTAGGCCATCGGGCCACACCAGTTTGCGACTCTCCTGCTTCCGTTCTTCTTATGGCCCTCTATAGCAGAGAGTACGTAGGCGTCTTCTCTGTGCCATACTGCATCGTCTGTTGCTGCGTAGCCGGCGTCTGTGGCCGAGCGGTTCTGGGCACTTCAGACCGGAACCGCGCTGCTGCTACGGTCGCAGATTCGAATCCTGCCTCGAACATGGATGTATGTGATGTCCTCAGGTTAGTTAGGTTTAAGTAGTTGTAAATCTTGGGACTGATGACCTCAGATGTTAAGGGGCTCCGGAAAGGCTCAAAATCATGGAAAGTTCAATTTTTACTTTTTTGCGTTTTCTGAATCTGCAGACTATTACCTTTTAATAGATATATAATTTATTCAATTCCGAAGACTACAACTATTTTTAAATTTTTTTGAAATGTGTTCTACATGGGCGTGACCCACTGTGGCGCTGTTAAACTGCTGTGAAATGGTGTTATTATTAACGTCCGTGTTCATCAGGTACATTTTAGTGATGTGAGATAAAGTATGTGTTGTGGCTAACCTGTTATGGTTCAATATATATCGCTGGTGTGATTGTCGATTGTTTCATGTTTATTTACTCTGTCGTTATCTCGAAAATATTCGTAATTAATTCTGTTTCTTGAGTCTCTGTTTTGTTGAAGTATAATAATGAGTAAAAGTAAAGTTATTAGAAATCCTCTGAAGGCTTTTAAGAAAAGGAGAAATGTTGGAAAGCCAAAGGTATGTGTTATTACTGTAAATAATAACATTCTAACATGGTACGAGCGATGCTTGCTTTAGACAAGGAACGCCTTCGGGCTGCAGACAGGGCTGTAAAGAGTCTAGAAATACAAGCAAGAGTAAACAGGAGGAGGAACAAGAGGAAGCTGGAGGAGGAGTTTGCAGAGGATGAAGATAATCCATCCTATGGACCTGGAATGCACTAAAAAGTTAATCCAATCTTTGTCGCTCGATTCCCAAAACTTTTATTTTCTCATACTAATTACATGTTTTCTAAGGATCTTCCAAACATATTTGTTTCAAACTTTCAGTAAATGTTACACAGTACCTTCTGCATAATTTAACACAGCCTTTTTCCAAAAAACTGTATATTTTTGAATATATAAATAGAAAATTGCAAAAAAATGTTGTGAATTTTCATTACAATTGAAACAAAATCATCTTTAATAACTGAACTAAAATTTTGTAAAATCACTGTGTTAAGTTGTAGCCCATATTGCAATAAATAATCTGTAAAAAGTTCAACTTCCTACCTCAAATACTTTGTGAGGAAAGATGTAATTTATAAGCGTTATTTTAACATTGCAAGTATAGGGCGTTCCGGAGCCCCTTAAGTCCCATAGTGCTTAGAGCCACTTGAACCATTTTTGTGACTGTGTACACAGCGATTGTGCATGTGGCACTACTCTGCAAACACTGTCCCACTTGATAGGCGCGCTGACGTCATAGCTGGGTTAGTTGTCCGTTGATCGGAATGCCATCTCCCGAGCAGAACACGATCGTACCGACGTCTGTTGACAGTTTATATGATTATATCGTGAATTAGGCACAGGACAGGGAAATAGCAGTTTGCTACTTTAATTTGGACTCTATTGTATTTAATTTTGGATATATTCATTCAACGGTGTTACGGTATCATTTTTTATCAGCCAGACTCAAAAAATTGAAATTGCTTTTCAGAAGATATTGGGGGGACAAGTCCTACTTGTCCCTTGTTCCCTGTTCCCTGGCGGTAACGCCCATGGTCGAATGCATAATTGCATTCGATAATATTTTTTAAATATCTCTTCTCGTACAATGTCTCTTTTCTCCTCATCCTTACGACTTCACTGACGTTCATAAGGAAATCGAAGCAGTATGGCCTATAAATATGACAGCAAGAAGTATCAATTAGTTTTAAATGGCTATCAGTTCATTTTTAGGGACCACCAATTCGTTCTCATTCTACGGTCCGTATTTATTGAAATTTTACGAAAAAACTGTCATGACCAAATGTAAGAACTGGAAATGCTTTCAAAGTCTAACTTAACTCTTAATTTTCCGTCGTAACAGTGCTCTAGATGTAAAGCAATTATTCATTTATATGGTTTTATTTTATAATATAAATGCGAATGCGTTCTAAGATTGTCATAGTAAGAAATGCTCTGTGTAGATTATCACCTAAAAATGTATGAAGATTTGCGTTGTGTGAGACACATAAAAGAGAACGTCTGTTAGATACAAATGCTACAGCTACATAAATTTCCTGATCACGACTCGTAATTAATTTTTGAATGTGTACGCCTTATTACCAGCCATTTTTCTAGGCTGAGGGACTTAGATTGTCATTGTCGACTGCCGTGTGGTTGCATTTCTCTACTACAGGCTGAATTCGCTAACAAGCCTGTAAAGAAATAATTAGTGGCCACTCTGTCTGGCGTGGAACGTGCATTCCTACAGTCGCAATATATTTCGTGCTGCATTTCGATTAGACCGCTCCTTGCAGGGAAGTGCAATAAACTGCGATCTCTATAAATCAGCCTAGTGGGTATTATTCAAAGGAGTTGCCCTGCAGTAAACCAGTAGCAACGATTTTATCACTGCGATCTGATTTTTTGCAGAACAAGTTCATTAGCCGATAAAGACGTAAGAAAAGTAATGCCGTGCACGTGTTCAGTGGATCCTCGTGCCATTGTATGCAAACAAGCTGCTTACCAAATTTCCCCTCCCACGCTTGATTTTCCTCGAACATTAAGTTTGGGCTAAAAGTCAATAATTTAGATACAGGAACTAGATCAGGGAGTGCTGGGTCAACAAGTGGAAACACCCTCGAAAAACCATATCAGGTTAAGTTGATATCGAAGACAGAATGCACAAAGGGAAAAAGATGCTTCCACGTTGTCAGTAAACTAAAGAACTCTCTAAGTGTGTTCAGAGCTCAAGTTAACTGTCTTCAAAGACTTAAATCTTCCTGTTGTTCTTTATGGATATCAGATATGAAGTATACGAGAGCAGTGATTGAAACGATTTCCTAGTTGTGAGAGAAAGATCATCGAGAAGATCTATGGTAAAATTAAAGAAGATCAACAAATTTATTGGCTAGACACATGAATGTACCTGCGCAAATTTATCTTTCGTGTTTGGTCTCCATAGGAATAACTATTAATATGTTTTATTCTGCTACATTTGAGAGGAAATAAATTCAGTTTGCAGAAAAGACGTTTCTGCATGTGGTGTGATTAGTTAAAAAGTGAATCTGTACTCGCAGATGACGTTACATGCAGCTGAATATTACAGTGGGATGGAACTCAAGTGTCCGGAGATGTCGCTAATATTGGAAGTAACGACAATTTTCTCCTAACCACAGGTAAGTAAAACTTTGTAGATCAATATCACAATTAAATTTATGATTTAACGAACATTTGAAATAGATGATTATTCTGTTTGAGAATTTCTGGAGCATGCAGAAAGCGGCTTCAACAGAAAGAATATTGTAAACAACCCGAAAAATGTTTCTCGCTGCTTAATAGATTAGTTAGTCCACGAACCCACGCGAATTGTAAATGGTTGCGAAAACACACTTGACCTCTTAGCCACAAACAATCCAGAGCTGATAGAGAGCATCATGACTGATACAGGGATTAGTGATCAAAAGGTCGTTGTAGCTAGGCTCAATACCGTTTCTTCCAAATCCACCAGAAACAAACGCAAAATAATTTATTTTAAAAAAGCGGATAAAGTGTCACTAGAAGCCTTCCTAAGAGACAATCTCCATTCCTTCCGAACTGACTTTGCAAATGTAGACGAGATGTGGCTCAAATTCAAAGATATAGTAGCAACAGCAATTGAGATATTCATAACTCATAAATTGGTAAGAGATGGAACTGATCCCCCGTGGTACACAAAACAGGTCCGAACTCTGTTGCAGAGGCAACGGAAAAAGCATGCGAAGTTCAGAAGAACGCGAAATCCCGAAGATTGGCTAAAATTTACAGACGCGCGAAATTTGGCACGGACTTCAATGCGAGATGTTCCAAACGAAACATTGTCTCGAAATTTGGTAGAAAATCCGAAGAAATTCTGGTCGTATGTAAAGTACACAAGCGGCAAGACGCAGTCAATACCTTCGCTGCGCAGTGCCGATGGTACTGTTACCGACGACTGTGCCGCTAAAGCGGACTTATTGAACGCAGTTTTCCGAAATTCCTTCACCAGGGAAGATGAATGGAATATTCCAGAATTTGAAACACGAACAGCTGCTAGCATGAGTTTCTTAGAAGTAGATACCTTAGGGGTTGCGAAGCAACTCAAATCGCTTGATACGGGCAAGTCTTCAGGTCCAGATTGTATACCGATTAGGTTTCTTTCAGATTACGCTGATACAATAGCTCCCTACTTAGCACTCATATACAACCGCTCGCTCACCGATAGATCTGTACCTACAGATTGGAAAATTGCGCAGGTCGCACCAGTGTTTAAGAACGGTAGTAGGAGTAATCCATCTAACTACAGACCTATATCATTGACGTCGGTTTGCAGTAGGGTTTTGGAACATATACTGTATTCAAACATTATGAATCACCTCGAAGGGAACGATCTATTGATACGTAATCAGCATGGTTTCAGAAAACATCGTTCTTGTGCAACGCAGCTAGCTCTTTCTTCGCACGAAGTAATGGCCGCTATCGACAGGGGATCTCAAGTTGATTCCGTATTTCTAGATTTCCGGAAAGCTTTTAACACCGTTCCTCACAAGCGACTTCTAATCAAGCTGCGGGCCTATGGGGTATCGTCTCAGTTGTGCGACTGGATTCGTGATTTCCTGTCAGGAAGGTCACAGTTCGTAGTAATAGACGGCAAATCATCGAGTAAAACTGAAGTGATATCAGGTGTTCCCCAGGGAAGCGTCCTGGGACCTCTGCTGTTCCTGATCTATATAAATGACCTGGGTGACAATCTGAGCAGTTCTCTTAGGTTGTTCGCAGATGATGCTGTAATTTACCGTCTAGTAAGGTCATCCGAAGACCAGTATCAGTTGCAAAGCGATTTAGAAAAGATTGCTGTATGGTGCGGCAGGTGCCAGTTGACGCTAAATAACGAAAAGTGTGAGGTGATCCACATGAGTTTCCAAAAGAAATCCGTTGGAATTCGATTACTCGATAAATAGTACAATTCTCAAGGCTGTAAATTCAACTAAGTACCTGGGTGTTAAAATTACGAACAACTTCAGTTGGAAAGACCACATAGATAATATTGTGGGGAAGGCGAGCCAAAGGTTGCGTTTCATTAGCAGGACACTTAGAAGATGCAACAAGCCCACTAAAGAGACAGCTTACACTACACTCGTTCGTCCTCTGTTAGAATATTGCTGCGCGGTGTGGGATCCTTACCAGGTGGGATTGACGGAGGACATCGAAAGCCGGCCTCGATGGTCTAGCGGTTCTAGGCGCTCAGTCCGGAACCGCGCGACTGCTACGGTCGCAGGTTCGAATCCTGCCTCGGGCATGGATGTGTGTGATGTCCTTAGGTTAGTTAGGTTTAAGTAGTTCTAAGTTCTAGGGGACTGATGACCACAGATGTTAAGTCCCATAGTGCTCAGAGCCATTTGACATCGAAAGGGTGCAAAAAATGGCAGCTCGTTTTGTATTATCACGTAGTGGGGGAGAGAGTGTGGAGATATGATACGCGAATTGGGATGGAAGTCATTACAGCAAAGACGTTTTTCGTCTCGGCGAGATCTATTTACGAAATTTCAGTCACCAACTTTCTCTTCTGAATGCGAAAATATTTTGTTGAGCCCAACCTACTTAGGTAGGAATGATCATCAAAATAAAATAAGAGAATCAGAGCTCGAACAGAAAGGTTTAGGTTTTCGTTTTTCCCGCGCGCTGTTCGGGAGTGGAAAGGTAGAGAGATAGTATGATTGTGGTTCAACGAACCCTCTGCCAAGCACTTAAATGTGAATTGCAGAGTAGTCATGTACATGTAGATGTAATAGAGCTCGCCACATTTGATACGCCATCTAACCGACTGTCGTTAACCTAACACTATAGTAAGAAAACTGCTGACCTTCATTACTAACAGATGAAGGTAGGTACATTTTATATTAATTGTAATTGCATCTCAGATGTATTTGTGTCAACATGCTTTTGTTGTACAGAAAAGCTTCAGGCTACCAATTAACAGTGCACTGACAATCTCAAGGAAGCTGTATTACATCAAAGTTATTTAATTTCGAGACTGTCAAACTTTCAGAGGATAATATTGCATTACGTGCATTGTTTTGGTGACTCTGAAACGATAAGAACTACAGGGTTATTACAAATGATTGAAGCGATTTCACAACTCTACAATAACTTTATTATTTGAGATATTTTCAAAATGCTTTGCACACATGTACAAAAACTCAAAAAGTTTTTTTAGGCATTCACAAATGTTCGATATGTGCCCCTCTAGTGATTCGGCAGACATCAAGCCGATAATCAAGTTCCTCCCACACTCGGCGCAGCTTGTCCCCATCAATGAATTCGAAAGCATCGTTGATGCGAGCTCGCAGTTCTGGCACGTTTCTTGGTAGAGGAGGTTTAAACAGTAAATCTTTCACATAACCCCACAGAAAGAAATCGCATGGGGTTAAGTCGGGAGAGCGTGGAGGCCATGACATGAATTGCTGATCATGATCTCCACCACGACCGATCCATCGGTTTTCCAATCTCCTGTTTAAGAAATGCCGAACATCATGATGGAAGTGCGGTGGAGCACCATCCTGTTGAAAAATGAAGTCGGCGCTGTCTGTTCCTCTTACAGAGGCATCCAGAAGCCTTAAACTGCGCATACCATCGCCGAATGGAGTTAGCAGTTGGTGGATCTTTGTTGAACTTTGTCCTGAAGTGTCGTTGCACTGTTATGACTGACTGACGTGAGTGCATTTCAAGCACGACATACGCTTTCTCGGCTCCTGTCGCCATTTTGTCTCACTGCGCTCTCGAGCGCTCTGGCTGCAGAAACCTGAAGTGCGGCTTCAGCCGAACAAAACTTTATGAGTTTTTCTACGTATCTGTAGTGTGTAGTGACCATATGTAAATGAATGGAGCTACAGTGAATTTATGAAATCGCTTCAATCATTTGTAATAGCCCTGTATGTGTCATCGATATCAGTGTGCATGCTGTGTCGTAGTAACTTTACCAGGTAGTTTCATGTAAGGGTGAGACCACAGTGCCAGCAACAGCCAACAATAGCCGTTTCCAACGTTAGTGGAATCATACAGATATCAAGACGCTAACCTAGTTCAATCTCTAACAAAGGTTTAAATTTTAAAAACTTATTGAAACATTCCCATTTTAAAAATTACGGGGAAATATGTTTTATTTCATTTACATTCACCAAATGAAGCTCACGTTTTTTGTAGGCGTTATATTAAATAAAGAATTAATGAAAGTCAATGAGATTGTTAGTATTGCTTATTTCTATTTGTCTTTTTTGTATTCAGTTTAGCCTCAACCAGTCCACGTGGTAAAACGCGTAGCAAGTTCAGAAGTTCTTTCCTTTTCTTTTATTGCCACCATAGTTGGAAATCGACTTTCATACCAATAAGTTTTCTCGGACGGGATCAGTATTCTTCAGGTTTTTTTTCAAATGATAATGAATTGTCGTCACCCTTCATTCTCCAAAATGTTGTTAGTTCTGACTGACCAACGGAAGAAGAACACTGAACGAGCTGATTACTCGGTGAACCCAACAATGAACTTGCCGCACCAACCAAGTGGCCGGCTGCGGCTAGTAGTCACCGTTGACAGCACTAATTTTTAATAATTTCGTTAATACATTCGCTGCGGTCTTTGCCGCATCATGTCACTCATTAATGCTAATATTTGACAATTTCAGAATTAGTCACGTATTTAAAAATTATTAGTCTAATGAATTATTGATATTGATTTTTCGAAACTAAACCGTAATCGAAACCTTCCTGTTTTTACCCCACATGAAGTTTCATATTACCCCTATGGAGGTACTTAGCGACAGGATGGGAACCTCTGGCCTGTACTATATATATGCAGTAATTATCGACACACTGTTCTGCCGGCGTATACGTATTAAACCAGAAGTTTCCTAAATAGTGTGAATGAGTATTTGAAAGAATTAAGTAACAGTAGACACTGAAAACTAAATACACTCCTGGAAATGGAAAAAAGAACACATTGACACCGGTGTGTCAGACCCACCATACTTGCTCCGGACACTGCGAGAGGACTGTACAAGCAATGATCACACGCACGGCACAGCGGACACACCAGGAACCGCGGTGTTGGCCGTCGAATGGAGCTAGCTGCGCAGCATTTGTGCACCGCCGCCGTCAGTGTCAGCCAGTTTGCCGTGGCATACGGAGCTCCATCGCAGTCTTTAACACTGGTAGCATGCCGCGACAGCGTGGACGTGAACCGTATGTGCAGTTGACGGACTTTGAACGAGGGCGTATAATGGGCATGCGGGAGGCCGGGTGGACGTACCGCCGAATTGCTCAACACGTGGGGCGTGAGGTCTCCACAGTACATCGATGTTGTCGCCAGTGGTCGGCGGAAGGTGCACGTGCCCGTCGACCTGGGACCGGACCGCAGCGACGCACGGATGCACGCCAAGACCGTAGGATCCTACGCAGTGCCGTAGGGGACCGCACCGCCACTTCCCAGCAAATTAGGGACACTGTTGCTCCTGGGGTATCGGCGAGGACCATTCGCAACCGTCTCCATGAAGCTGGGCTACGGTCCCGCACACCGTTAGGCCGTCTTCCGCTCACGCCCCAACATCGTGCAGCCCGCCTCCAGTGGTGTCGCGACAGGCGTGAATGGAGGGACGAATGGAGACGTGTCGTCTTCAGCGATGAGAGTCGCTTCTGCCTTGGTGCCAATGATGGTCGTATGCGTGTTTGGCGCCGTGCAGGTGAGCGCCACAATCAGGACTGCATACGACCGAGGCACACAGGGCCAACACCCGGCATCATGGTGTGGGGAGCGATCTCCTACACTGGCCGTACACCACTGGTGATCGTCGAGGGGACACTGAATAGTGCACGGTACATCCAAACCGTCATCGAACCCATCGTTCTACCATTCCTAGACCGGCAACGGAACTTGCTGTTCCAACAGGACAATGCACGTCCGCATGTATCCCGTGCCACCCAACGTGCTCTAGAAGGTGTAAGTCAACTACCCTGGCCAGCAAGATCTCCGGATCTGTCCCCCGTTGAGCATGTTTGGGACTGGATGAAGCGTCGTCTCACGCGGTCTGCACGTCCAGCACGAACGCTGGTCCAACTGAGGCGCCAGGTGGAAATGGCATGGCAAGCCGTTCCACAGGACTACATCCAGCATCTCTACGATCGTCTCCATGGGAGAATAGCAGCCTGCATTGCTGCGAAAGGTGGATATACACTGTACTAGTGCCGACATTGTGCATGCTCTGTTGCCTGTGTCTATGTGCCTGTGGTTCTGTCAGTGTGATCATGTGATGTATCTGACCCCAGGAATGTGTCAATAAAGTTTCCCCTTCCTGGGACAATGATTTCACGGTGAACTTATTTCAATTTCCAGGAGTGTATATATATGCTGTAATTATCGACTCACTGTACTGCCGGCGTATACTTAATAAACCAGAAGTTTCATAAATAGTGTGAATGAGTGTTTGAAAGAATTAAGTAACAGTAGACACTGGATACTAAATACATTATACATGACGGAAAAATATTGCAACACCAAAAATTAATTAATGTAGAGTAATAGAATTTAGGGAATGCAATTTGTCTAGGTAACATATTGAAGTGATTAACACTGCAATATCACAGGTTAATGTAGGCATCGGATTAATCGTTGCAAATGTGAAATGCTAGTACATTAATAACCGGTGTAACCGCCAGCATGCTGAATGCAAGCATGCAAACGTGCATGAATTGTGTTGTGCAGGTGCCAGATGTCAGTTCGTGGGATGGCGTTCCATGCCTGTTGCAATTGGTAGGGCAATACAGGGACCGGACTGTTAGTGCTGTTTGTGAATGACGCTGGAGTTGTCTTCCGATAGTGTCCCACACGTGCTCGATTGGAGAGAGAGCTGGAAATCGAGCACATTGGGTTACAATGGCGGCATGTCGGCGTGCGTTGTTCTGTTGAAACCCCTCCCCCTGCCCCCCCCCTTCCGGACACTGTACAGATACGGCAGCACAACAGACCGAATCACCAGACTGACGTAAAATATTTCAGTCAGTGTACGTGGGTAACCATGTTCGTATTCCTGCTGTCACACAAAATCGAATCCCAGACCATAACCCCAGGTGTAGGTCCAGTGTGTCTCGCACGCAGATAGGTTGGAGCAGGGCGTCATCTGGCCTTCTTGTAACCAACACATGGCCATCACTGGCACCGACGCAGGACCACCTTTGATCAGAAAATGCCACAGACCTCCATCCTGCAATCCAGTGAGCTCCCGATTGACGTCACTGAATTCGAAGCTTGTCTGGGATCAGTGGACTGCATACTACGAGGTGCATTCAAGTTCTAAGGCCTCCGTTTTTTTTTCTCCGGACCGGAAATAGGTAGAAACATGCACATTGATTTAAAATGAAGCCGCGTTCATTGTCAATACGTCCCAGAGATGGCAGCACTGTACGGCAGATGGAATTTTCCGCCACCGGCGAGAATGAGAACTGTTTTAAATACATAAAATGGCGACGTTTCCCTTACTTGAACAGCGTGCATTCATTCGTTTTCTGAATTTGTGTGGTGTGAAACCAATTGAAATTCATCGACAGTTGAAGGAGACATGTTGTTATGGAGTTATGGATGTGTCGAAAGTGCGTTAGTGGGTGCGACAGTTTGATGAAGGCAGAACATCCTGTGACAACAAACCGAAACAACCTCAGGCTCGCACAAGCTGGTCTGACGACATGATCGAGAAAGTGGAGAGAATTGTTTTGGGGGATCGCCGAATGACTGTTGAACAGATCGCCTCCTGAGTTGGCATTTCTGTGGGTTCTGTGCACACAATCCTGCATGACGACATGAAAATGCGAAAAGTGTCATCCAGGTGGGTGCCACGAATGCTGATGGACGACCACATGGCTGCCCATGTGGCATGTTGCCAAGCAATGTTGACGCGCAACGACAGCACGAATGGGACTCTCTTTTCGTCGGTTGTGACAATGGATGAGACGTGGATGCCATTTTTCAATCCAGAAACAAAGCGCCAGTCAGCTTATGAAACGTCCCCTTAGAACAATTTATACATGACTGTGCTTAAACTGACACACAATATTTTTTTAGCGCAACGCAATCTGACTTTCAGAAATCCCTACAAAGGATTGGCCCTGACTAACATTAACCTGTACCTTTCACAAATCACTTACCTCACCAAAAATCTTCGTTACTCGAACTACTGCAATATAGCGAGCGCCACTACTGCCAGCTAAATAAAGGATTCAAACTACGGAAGTCACTAACTACTGATAGGGATAGTTAGCAAATGAAAGATTTTAATAGAGAACAAACAATGTATTTACCTTAATATCATCAAAAGTCATAATATATGTAATTTCAAAACTCCGCCATTTCCTTCCACACATCCACCACTGCTGGCGGCTCACCTCCAACTGCGCAACGCTACGTGCTGTTCACATCCAGCTGCCGCTGCCCAACACTACAATGGCAGACAACAATGCAAACTAGCTACAGACTGCACACAGCACAGCCAGTGATTTTCATAGAGAGCGCTACGTAACGTTGCCAATAAGAAAACATAAACAGCCTACTTGCATAGCCCCCATGCTCCCCACAAAAAAATTTTACAAATTGTTTTGGGCAGTGGCCAATAATGATTTGATAAAATTTTTCATAAATATTATAACAAAGAAATCAAATGCACACACTTATTGATACAATGTTGGTCAAAAGCTAAAATTGTCTCACAGTCCATAAAGATAGTCCTGATCATTCATCATAATAGTAATTACAGTTTTTTTTCACAAAGTCTCGTTAGTAAAAGAAATTGCACACAGAAGTAGTGGATTTCCATGCAGTCTTGAAGAAGTAGTGTTGTCCTTCCAACGGAATGACAGCGCAGACTCTTGACATGCTGACAGGTAATGGGCCACAACAGAGCAAACCCACAGCAGAGTCATTCGACGTTTTGAAGAATATTGGTAGGTAGGTCATCACAGAGCAGACCCACTGTAGTCCTGGTAGAGATTACGGTATTGGTGGGCCACCAGAGGTGCAGACCCATTGCAGTCCTTGTAGAAATAATGGTACTGGTGAGTCAGCAAAGGTGTAGACCCACTATAGTCCTTGTAGAGATGTCAGCAGCCATATGTTGTAACTGTACAGGTGCACAATCACCATTGAAGAGTCTTGCGGATAATATAGCAAGTCCATAACCACCACTTGAGCACTCACAAACTTTTTGAAATTGTCCTTAGAACCAGCAATGCTGTTATCCAGTCCCTTGCTGAATTATTAACACACGTGCAAACACTAACAGTCCCAACTTCTCACATATTGTCCATATACTATGACCAACAGAAACGTGTGCAGTGAAATGTAACTAACAAGTTAATAATATTATGAACTGGTGTCAATTGCAATTTTATAACATAAAAATACAGTAACAAAGGTACAAAATACATCATTAAAGAACATAACAATACAGATAACAATTGTAGTACAGGCTTTACAAAAGAATAGAAATAACATATACATCAGTGTTACAGGAATTATGACATGAGTACATACATAAAAGATCAGAATAACTTTCGAAACATCAACTTCACACATGAGCATTAAAACAAAACAGAATAAATAATGTCTAAGCAAGTTTACAAGGTAAATAACATATTATTAATGCCAATTATATTTGAGGATAACAGTATTCCTCATCATAGTGAATGTAGCTTAGTATTAGAAGAAGAAAAAATTCTATGAAACTAGACAGAGACAGGAAGAAAACAAATACACAAGGGTACACAGACACATAGTGGGATAACACAAAAGGAAAGGACAGAGTTTGTTTTCAGTGTAACATTTGGTACTGCAGTCCAATCCAAAACTTCATTCCATAGATCTTTCGTCTTATTTCGATATTTGCTCCAGCCAAAAAAATCGTATCCAAGCATGCTTTCTGTATTTATTTCACATATTTCTTACCTCATTATTTATTTCCAAGAAAATCCTACCTATACCTGCTTTCTGTACTTTTTTCGTATAACTTCTCAATGCATTTCTTCCAATTCATTGCAACTCATTCTCTTCTATAGTCTACCCCCTCTTAGGCTAACTTAAATCTACTGAGCTCAGATGCTAAACTAAGGGACAAGGCAATGCAGCAGCACAAAACAATTAATGCAAACAGCAAAGACAAAAAAATGCAAATTATCAGCAGCAGTAAATCTAAATTTACAGAGAAAATGCAACATTACAACTAATATGAGCCAATGTGCAGCAACAAGAAAAATAAATCAGTAGTAAAACTAGCTTAACAGAGTAATACAAAGTGAAATTTAGTAGCACTATGCCTGGCAAACAGCAGCAGCAACTTATATCTAAACATGACATAGCTCAAGCAGAAAAAATATTACAGTAAAAATGGCCATGTTTAATACCTATGTCACATCTTAACACTAGAGTGATGCATCACAATTTATTCTACAAAAGATATTACCAAGTAGTTGAAAAGAAAATTCCGTATGCAATTCCTGTGAAGGGAAACGTCTTTTTATGCTCCTTCGTTTTTTTTAATAGATCATAAAAGTATTTACTGGATCTGTAGGCATAAAATATTTATATTAGTACATCTATTAAATTTTATTTTAACCAATGCTGCAGTGCAGCTAGAAACTTGATATTAAACAAAATGTGTAAATAAATACATAAAGCAAGCCATATGGCAGTTTTCTCAACTAGCAAGACAATAGCCGTGAAATGTTTCTCAACATTTCATTAGGCATTTCAGTAAATATCATAAATTACGAGCTCCACAGTATGCTTTCAACAAGGAAATAGCAATAGCGAGGATAATGGCCTCCTTTTTTTTTTCTACCTGTGCTTCCGAAAAGGCAAACCCTAATGGCTTGTTCTCCAGGCGTCTGACACAGCTGGGTGCCCACGATGCATTACGTGCAGGTGGTCACTTAACTTTCTTACGGAAATATTTACAACAGCAGTTTCCGCTACAGTGACAGTCTCATATACAAAATTTCACGGGTCGAGAATTTGCGTTGCAAATGTGTAGAAACAAAATCTTATGAATATAACAGTATCCAAAAAATTATCGCCTGCATTGTGATACATTCACGCATTTACACACATTTCATAACTCTTGAAGTATGATTCTCGGTTTCCAACATCCTTATTCACAAACCAGAGTCCCTAACCACTACTCATCATTCCTTACCTCATTATACATATACATATTCGTCGACACTTCTTCAATATTTCATCATAAGAGATACGTAGCATAATCAAATAACTCATATAGCATCAGCCTATTAATCATAAACATACCTCAGCAGCATAATACACATCGTCGTCATAATAATAACATCATAACACCTCAGTCAAATATCAAAAACGTCGTAGCTTTCTGCAATAATTTCAAAACCTAAAGAAAATTCTCTGCTCATTTCAGTAGTGTCATCTACCTCAAACGTACTTTAAAAATCATGATCTCATACCAAATACATCATTCAAAGCTCTCATAGTATCACAATGGGTCCGAAAAAATATGAACAGTTCACACAGTACAGACAAAATACTATTTCGTAGGTGTGAAGTAATCCAACTCTGTAATTGGGTAAACATGTGTCACTGACGTAATAACAAAGTTTGTCTCTCTCAGTTAAATGATCAGATAGCTGTGTAATTTATGTGTTAGAGAAATATGGTACCGATGTGTAAAGTTGTATAAGCAAATACCATATTAGCTAGGGCTCCTTGTGCTTGCCAAACACATGGTACACAAAGTAAGCGTGTACCCCCCTGAGGATTAATGTAATTATACTCTCAGGTGTTACAGATTACAACAATGGAATGAAATGTATCACGGAAAACCTTTGTATCATTGTACTTCAAATATCTTTAAAAATAAATGTTTTAAGTACAAAATTAATCACTCAAATACGTGTCCTGTAGCGCTAAATGTGCGTCTTGCTGTAAGATAATCTCTGAAGGAGAATCGTAGTTATCGTCCTCCGAAAGCTAAGTTCTGCAGAAGCCAATGTACTTACCTCATGATAAACAAAAGTGAAATGCTTTGCGTATAGATATCTTAGTTATTATGCTTATTGTTGTGCTACGGAAAAGGCTGTCTCATTGTAGCTATACCACAAAAGTTACTATTAAACATGTTTTACTTTCCAGAAGAATTCAGAAAAACTGTGCAGATATAAAACAGGTACACTGCAAAAGCAACAATGTAAATTGTGTCACACATTAGTAGTGTCGTAATATAATCGTGTAGCTGTCAAAGAAACCAAATACTAGGTCATCTTTAATCTCACAGAAAGTACTTTAAATCCCAAATGTATTTTCAAGTGCATCAAAATATTGCATTAAAATCTCCTTAGCAGTACAGGTAAATGTTCTAAGTATGT
The DNA here is from genome assembly GCF_023864275.1 of Schistocerca cancellata. Lineage (NCBI taxonomy): Eukaryota > Metazoa > Arthropoda > Insecta > Orthoptera > Acrididae > Schistocerca > Schistocerca cancellata. The sequence continues at coordinate 70,333,998 of NC_064627.1, forward strand.
GAGCCTTATAGTCGTTACGTAATCGTGCAACTAACAAACAAGAATGTACACACACAATAACACTGTGTCGTTTGTTCGCAATAACAATGCATTCATAATTTCTGTTTAAATAATTTCTCTTGGTTCTTGACTGGATATTTAACTTCAAACATTGTAGCATGGTAACAGTTTCTAAGTCTGACAATGCATACTAGAAATGTGAAGTGAAACGTTTTACGGCAAAGACCAAGTTAAAAAGCAGATTATCTTTCAATAAAGGGTTTTACATGTGAAATGTGGTGTAAACCTTTACTCTTCCTAGTACGCAGAGTTTCAACTTTAACGCAATTATCATGTGGTATACGTCGGTAAAGAATACTGGAATTTTTCTCAAGGTTAGCGTCTATGTTGTTTTTCTCTGAGCCAGCCGGCACACGCGGCAGCCTGCGGTGCGAGTCATTGTCTGTTCCTTTGTTGGCGCGCGTCGTTGTTGGGATTTGGAGACCTAACTTCTACAAATTCACCGTGACGAGAAGGCTCTGCCCTGTTTGAAGTTCGCCAGTTCTGATGGAATTCAGATCTGTCGTTTTGTCGGTAGTTTACATAGTTTCTTGTTTGTCGGTCATGTGGTGGAGAATTTCTCCCGGATTCGTAACTGCGTGGTGGACCGTTGCGTCTGAAGTTATTCTGTCTCCCTTGATAATAATTGCTTTGGTTCCCATATTGTCTGTTTCTAAGGTAATCTCTGTAATATTCATTACTACGGAAATGCGATCTTTCTCTGTAACTATTATTACTCTGCCAGTGGTTGTCATATGGGTGATGTCTGTTTTGGTCACGATTTGCGTTGTAAGAATAGCCTTGTCGTGTATTATTTCTGTCATCGCGGAATTGTGACAGATGTGACCTGTAATTGTTGTACTCCTGTTTTCGCGTTCCGCGATTGTCAGTGTCAATTTCCAGTTCTTGTAACAGTCCCTGAAAAGCTTCAATGTCGTCTTTGCAACGTCCTGCTAAAATAATATGTCGCAAATGTTCAGGTAATTTGATTAAGCAAATGCGTATGAGTTCTGAGGGGCTGCATGGATTTGAAAGATATTCTTATGCAAATGTCTTCAAAATATTTCACAAGACTGGAAAATTCAGATTGTTCGAAATGTTTCATCATCATGATGCTATGTTTTACTCGGTCTTGTGTAGCTTGAGACCAATATGCTAAGAGGAACACATGGTAAAATTCTCCTTCACTGTGACAATCGTGGATGACCGATCACATTCTTACAGCTGGTTCATTCTCCAAGTAGCCACACATAAATTCTAACCTGTGCTCCAATGACCAGTTGGGAGGAAAACAATGAGAGAATTGAAGGAGCCACGCTTGTGGATGATGTCGTTGCCAGAATTCTTAAACGTTTTGAATTTACGTGTAGTAATGAACAGCTTATAGTCAAAATCATCATGTCGGCGAGTCGCATGTCGGTCATTGTTACGTCGTTTCGGCGGTTCCATCTCAAAATTCGGTGTACCTTGCCAATTTCTTTCATAATTTCCGAAGTGCCCTGTGTTATTAATTTGTGGCTGTTGCGTATTTCTAAGTTCCTCTTCCCGTGTTGGAGCACGAGTGTCCTCTGAAATATGTAATTCTTGTATTACCTGTGTCAGCTGATCTTGTACTTCCCGGATTTCTCTTTTGTACTGTGTATTGATTTGATTTTGATTTTGTTTGAATTTTCTTATTTGTTCATACTCTTCTGTGTCAGTAAAGGCTACGGGTCTTGTGTCATTCAGATCATCATCTACCTTTGCAGATAAGTTAGTGAACTGATCCGAAAGTTCGGCTACTTTCTCCGATAGTGTACTTATTTCCTCAGTGTGTTTTTCTGAACCAAGTTTCAGAGTGTCCATTTGTGTTGAAATCGTATCTACTGTGTCCTTTAAGTTTTCCTGAGTTTTTGCAAGTTGCGTAACCGAATCGGTAGATGTCACTGAGTCAATTTTAGCTTGCAAGGTCTCATGATTTTCATGAACAATAGTTTGCAGTTCTTTTATGGCTGCTTCATGATTCTGTAATGCATTTTCATGACGCGAAAAAATAGGTTGGAAATGCTCACAAATTTGTGTTTTTACGTCATTACAGACTTTCTGACATTTCGATTCAATGTTATGTAACTCAGCAGTTAAATCTTCACGTGTTTGTTCGAGAGTTTGTTCCAATGAGTCTAACTTTTGAAGCTTTTGCTGTGTTTGTCTCTCATTTTGTTCCATTGTGTGTAACTGTTGCTGTGTTTGTCTCTAGTGTTGTTCCATTGTGTCTAACTGTTGCTGTGTTTGTTTCTGATTTTGTTCCATTTGTTGCATTAATTGCAATAATAATGTATTAGTGTCTGGAATCTGTTTCTCTATGCTTTTTGGCAGTGCATTTTCACCGGCAACATTCACATTTTGACAAGCAGAAAATGTGTCTTGACTCATTTGAGAAAACGGTGAGGACCCAAAACCTAAGTCTACAGTATTTGCAATATTGTGTTCTGTCATTTCGGATTCCTGAGGCGAGCTGTTGCCGACCGATCGATCGATAATGCTGCTCTGTTCACTAATTGTTTCACCGTCTACACCACTATTTGCCGCCCGCTCCATTTCCCTATGCACAGTTACCAAATTACTACTTTGAATGTCTGTTAATTCACTTCACAGTGGTGCTGATAAGCTACGCTCGTCGTCACTATTATTTCACAGTTTACTTTGGAGCCTAGTGTTACGTTTTTCACACGCCATTATTGTCACAATATTTCACACGATAACACAGAAAAGCACAATTTGAATAGCAAAAATAAGAAAACACAGTAACATAGCACTGAAAAGAATATCTAGTTAATTTCAAGCGTAGCTGCGAAATACTTGGTGCAAATCTACATGCATGCCACAAGTGTTGTACTGTACAACAATGAAAGGCTGCAACTACAAAGGAGACTATCTCTACAATTACGCGCTAGCAATAAACAAAATCTACACTAATTACACAAACTACAAGAAGAAATCAGAAGATTCCAGTGAGGTATCCTCGGCTAAGGGTCGACATATGAAACGTCCCCTTAGAACAATTTATACATGACTGTGCTTAAACTGACACACAATATTTTTTTAGCGCAACTCAATCTGACTTTCAGAAATCCCTACAAAGGAATGGCCCTGACTAACATTAACCTGTACCTTTCACAAATCACTTACCTCACCAAAAATCTTCGTTACTCAAACTACTGCAATACAGTGAGCGCCACTACTGCCAGCTAAATAAAGGATTCAAACTACGGAAGTCACTAACTACTGATAGGGATAGTTAGCAAATGAAAGATTTTAATAGTGAACAAACAATGTATTTACCTTAATATCATCAAAAGTCATAATATATGTAATTTCAAAACTCCGCCATTTCCTTCCACACATCCACCACTGCTGGCGGCTCACCTCCAACTGCGCAGCGCTACGTGCTGTTCACATCCAGCTGCCGCTGCCCAACACTACAATGGCAGACAACAATGCAAACTAGCTACAGACTGCATACAGCACAGCCAGTGATTTTCATACAGAGCGCTACGTAACGTTGCCAATAAGAAAACATAAACAGCCTACTTACAAGCTTAATGGAAGCACACAGATTCACCGCCACCAAAAAAATTTCGGGTAACCGCCAGTGCTGAAAAAGTGATGGTGTCCATGTTCTGGGACAGCGAGGGCGTAATCCTTGCCCATTGTGTTCCAAAGGGCACTACGGTAACAGGTGCGTCCTAAGAAAATGTTTTGAAGAACAAATTCCTCCCTGCACTGCAACAAAAACGTCTGGGAAGGGCTGCGCGTGTGCTGTTTCGCCAAGCAACGCACCCGCACATCGAGCTAACGTTACGCTACAGTTTCTTCGTGATAACAACTTTGAAGTGATTCCTCATGCTCCCTACTCACCTGTCCTGGCTCCTAGTGGCTTTCGGCTTTTTCCAGCAATGAAAGACACTCTCCGTGGCCGCACATTCACCAGCCGTGCTGCTATTGCCTCAGCGATTTTCCAGTGGTCAAAACAGACTCCTAAAGAAGTCTTCGCCGCTGCCATGGATTCATGGCGTCAGCGTTGTGAAAAATGTGTACGTCTGCAGTGCGATTACGTCGAGAAGTAACGCCAGTTTCATCGATTTCGGGTGAGTAGTTAATTAGAAAAAAAATCGGAGGCCTTGGAACTTAAATGCACCTCGTAAAGGGCGTCTGACTGTTGTTCTTGAAGTGACCGATTTGTTACAGTTCGCTTTGCCTCTGTGGTGCCAATTCCTGTTTGGAATGCTGCTGCAGATGCAATACGATGTGACAAAGCCGTATGGCAAACAGGACGGTCCTCCCTGTCGGTAGTGCCACGTGGCCGTCCGGAGCCCGGTCTTGCTGCGACCGCACATTGTCGCGACCACCTCTGCCAGCAACCATGTACAGTGGCTACATGTCTGCCAAGACTTTCTGCAACATCGCAAAAGGAACGTCTAACCTCTCCTAGCTCATTTACACGACATCATTCAAACCCGGTGAAATGTTAAGAATGGCGTCTTTGTAGCCTTAAAGACATTCTTGAGTGACATCAATTCACCACGTCCAGTCACAAAGGTAACTAACGCTCATGACCGTTACAGCGTGTATTTAGTGCAAACCTGATTTGCTTTCTCTTAGTGGCGTCCTAGCGCCACTCTTATGTGACAGGCGCGAAATCTGAATAGACGTCATCTTTCAGATGTGTTGTTGTTGTTGTGGTCTTCAGTCCTGAGACTGGTTTGATGCAGCTCTCCATGCTACTCTATCCTGTGCAAGCTTCTTCATGTCCTAGTACCTACTGCAGCCTACATCCTTCTGAATCTGCTTAGGGTATTCATCTCTGGGTCTCCCCCTACGATTTTTACCCTCCACGCTGCCCTCCAATACTAAATTGGTGATCCCTCGATGCCTCAGAACATGTCCTACCAACCGATCCCTTCTTCTGGTCAAGTTGTGCCACAAACTTCTCTTCTCCCCAATCCTATTCAATACTTCCACATTAGTTATGTGATCTACCCATCTAATCTTCAGCATTCTTCTGTAGCACCACATTTCGAAAGCTTCTATTCTCTTCTTGTCCAAACTATTTACCGTCCATGTTTCACTTCCATACATGGCTACACTCCATACAAATACTTTCAGAAATGACTTCCTGACACTTCAATCTATACTTGATGTTAACAAATTTCTCTTCTTCAGAAACGCTTTCCTTGCCATTGCCAGTCTACATTTTATATCCTCTCTACTTCGACCATCATCGGTTATTTTGCTCCCCAAATAGCAAAACTCCTTTACTACTTTAAGTGTCTCATTTCCTAATCTAATACCCTCAACATCACCCGACTTAATTCGACTACATTCCATTATCCTCGTTTTGCTTTTGTTGATGTTCATCTTATATCCTCCCTCCAAGACACCATCCATTCCGTTTAACTGCTCTTCCAAGTCTTTTGCTGTCTCTAACAGAATTACAATGTCATCGGCGAACCTCAAAGTTTTTATTTCTTCTCCATGGATTTTAATACCTACCCCGAATTTTTCTTTTGTTTCCTTTACTGCTTGCTCAATATACAGATTGAATAACATCGGGGAGAGGCTACAACCCTGTCTTACTCCCTTGCCAACCACTGCTTCCCTTTCATGTCCCTCGACTCTTATAACTACCATCTGGTTTCTGTACAAACTGTAAATAGCCTTTCGCTCCCTGTATTTTACCCCTGCCACCTTTAGAATTTGAAAGAGAGTATTCCAGTCAACATTGTCAAAAGCTTTCTCTAAGTCTACAAATGCTAGAAACGTAGGTTTGCCTTTCCTTAATCTTTCTTCTAAGATAAGTCGTAAGGTCAGTATTGCCTCACGTGTTGCAGTATTTCTACGGAATCCAAACTGATCTTCCCCGAGGTCGGCTTCTACTAGTTTTTCCATTCGCCTGTAAAGAATTCGTGTTAGTATTTTGCAGCTGTGGCTTATTAAACTGATTGTTCGGTAATTTTCACATCTGTTAACACCTGATTTCTTTGGGATTGGAATTATTATATTCTTCTTGAAGTCTGAGGGTATTTCGCCTGTTTCATACATCTTGCTCACCAGATGGTAGAGTTTTGTCAGGTCTGGCTCTCCCAAGGCCGTCAGTAGTTCCAATGGAATGTTGTCTACTCCGGGGGCCTTGTTTCGACTCAGGGCTTTCAGTGCTCTGTCTTTCAGATGTAGAAAGACATGTACCAACCTTCGGTTATGTGGCACAACTCCATCTTGGTATTGTGATTTTGTTTTCCTTCAGAAAATAGTTTATTACGTCCAAGATCACTTAAACATTAAAATTCTCATGTTATTGGTCTCAGTACTTGATTGCCATCTTCATATGGGATTAATCCACTAACAGCTTCGTTCCACTTAATTCTCTTCTGATATGAGACGAAATGATGTATAAGTAATAAATTTATTTAATGAGGCTTCATGAAGTGCAGAACATTTAAGAGGAATTGTTATACATCTAGTCAAACTTGTTAGCGGATGACAAGTGTTGAAACTGATAATGTGAACCCCGTAACTTTTAAGTGATCTTAGACGTAATGAATTATTGTACAAAGTCTTAAAACTTCAGTTTAGCAATATGTCCCTTTTGTACATTTGTTATATTTGATAAACGGTCTAGTACTTCGTGTCAAAGTTTGGATGCACCTGTAGTCGTAATGACATTTAGATATTACTGTAATGTGGATGTGACCAAAAGTCTGTGATTTTACTATCTGTATTATTGCTGTATTGACTACCGGTATCTATGATTTACGTGGTGGACTGCGATTTCAGCATTGTTCTAAAAACGTCCCAAGACTTATTCTGTACAGTGCAGTTCTTTTACAGAATAAACGTCATTGCAAAAGAAGTCATTGCTTAATTCTTTAGAGAACTAATTTGCCATGCCTGGCTCACGATAATGACTGGCCATATTAAATTGTATCTACCTCTTGAGTTACAGTATTTATACGGCAAATTTTGTTGAAAAGAAGGGATTAAGTGTAAGACTGGCGAGCGCATGTACTGAAGAATCGCTCCAGCTTCATTCAGAATTTAAGCAGTACTGAACATTCGCAGGAAGTCTCTACATATCAAACAGCACACACATCACTTGGTAAGCCGAAACATTATGAACAAGTTCTTCATAGCGTGTCGGTCCACTTGTGGAACGCAGTGAAGTAATGATTCTTTGTGGCATGGAGTCGAATATTCCATGACAGGTTTCCGGAGACATGTGGCGTCAGACATCTGTGCACAGTTCACAAAATTCTTTAAAATAGCGGGCCGCTGGTCCGTGGTAGCGGAGCTGGCTCCAGATAGTGTCCCAGATGTTGTCCGTGGGCTTCAGATCAGACGAATTTAGGGCCCAACATATCAAAGTGAGCTCGCCGTAACGCTCCTCAAATCACTGTAGTACGGACAGTTATTCGCCCGGAATATGCCACCAACGTTGGGAAACACATCAAACAAAAGCAGATGCAGGAGATCCGGAATAACGCTCGCGTATTCCACATCTGCCGTGGCGCCTTAGGGTACTACAACGGCTCCCAAGTAAGCCCAGGTGAATGCCCCCATAGCATAATACTACCCATATAGACCTGCATATGAGGTGTCATGAATGTTTCGAGCAGCCGATCGCTCGGATGACGCCGTAACTGCCATCGTTACAGGATCATTTAGTAATCGCGAAAGCGTTACGGAGATGATAGATAAACTCCAGTGGAAGACTCTGCAGGAGAGACGCTCAGTTGCTCGGTACGGGATTTTGTCAAAGTTTCGAGAACATACCTTCACCGAAGAGCCAAGCAGTATGTTGCTCCCTCCTACGTATATCTCGCGAAGAGACCATGAGGATAAAATCAGAGAGATTAGAGCCCACACAGAGGCATACCGATAATCCTTCTTTCCACGAACAATACGAGACTGGAATAGAAGGGAGAACCGATTGAGGTACTCAAGGTACCCTCCGCCACACACCGTCAGGTGGCTTGCGGAGTATGGATGTAGATGTAGATGTAGATGTAGACATAGTGTAAAGAGAAATTAGATTCAACTAGGCGGCACGTTTCCATATATTGGCGCTCCTGCCTCGCTGATGTTCTGCCCACTGCAGGCGGAACTGACGATGTCTTTGGGTCATCGTACGAACACAGAGGTCTCGTACGCTGCGAAGCACCGTGTTCAACAACGTTCAAAAGTTGGTTCAAATGGCTCTGAGCACTGTGGGACTTAACATCTATGGTCATCAGTCCCCTAGATCTTAGAACTACTTAAACCTAACTACCCTAAGGACAGCACACAACACCCAGTCATCACGAGGCAGAGAAAATCCCTGACCCCGCCGGGAATCGAACCCGGGAACCCGGGCGTGGGAAGCGAGAACGCTACCGCACGACCACGAGATGCGGGTCTTCAACAACGTTCGCTGAAAGGAGTTCTCCGAAACTCTTGTTCCTGCACCAGCACCGTACTCCATCGTCAGGTGTGCCACAGATTGCTGCCTATCCAGCGTTGCAGGACGAGAAAGCTTCCGACCTCCACGTTTAGGGTTGAGGCGTCCAGCACGTTGTGACGTACTCGAGGTTTCACCGTCGTTCTTCTGCTTTCCACACAGGTTCATGGCAAAAACAGCCGACCACTTGCGGTTACCGAGATCCTCGTTTCCAGCTCCCAGGCCAAAACCGTCTCCCCACCGCCAAAGTCGTTTGTGTCCACCGCCTTCGCCATTTACGGCCCACATCATTGATAGAATGATTCTTAGTTCGTTTGTTCTCGAACTGTATATTTTAGTATCCACTTAAGTTGCCCCCTATGTCCCAGCTGGCATTTCCCCCAGCAGAGAGCAGTGGTCTCCATGTTTTGGCTCGTCAGTGTACACTCCTGGAAATTGAAATAAGAACACCGTGAATTCATTGTCCCAGGAAGGGGAAACTTTATTGACACATTCCTGGGGTCAGATACATCACATGATCACACTGACAGAACCACAGGCACATAGACACAGGCAACAGAGCATGCACAATGTCGGCACTAGTACAGTGTATATCCACCTTTCGCAGCAATGCAGGCTGCTATTCTCCCATGGAGACGATCGTAGAGATGCTGGATGTAGTCCTGTGGAACGGCTTGCCATGCCATTTCCACCTGGCTCCTCAGTTGGACCAGCGTTCGTGCTGGACGTGCAGACCGCGTGAGACGCCGCTTCATCCAGTCCCAAACAAGCTCAATGGGGGACAGATCCGGAGATCTTGCTGGCCAGGGTAGTTGACTTACACCTTCTAGAGCACGTTGTGTGGCACGGGATACATGCGGACGTGCATTGTCCTGTTGGAACAGCAAGTTCCCTTGCCGGTCTAGGAATGGTAGAACGATGGGTTCGATGACGGTTTGGATGTACCGTGCACTATTCAGTGTCCCCTCGACGATCACCAGTGGTGTACGGCCAGTGTAGGAGATCGCTCCCCACACCATGATGCCGGGTGTTGGCCCTGTGTGCCTCGGTCGTATGCAGTCCTGATCGTGGCGCTCACCTGCACGGCGCCAAACACGCATACGACCATCATTGGCACCAAGGCAGAAGCGACCCTCATCGCTGAAGACGACACGTCTCCATTCGTCCCTCCATTCACGCCTGTCGCGACACCACTGGAGGCGGGCTGCACGATGTTGGGCCGTGAGCGGAAGACGGCCTAACGGTGTGCGGGACCGTAGCCCAGCTTCATGGAGACGGTTGCGAATGGTCCTCGCTGATACCCCAGGAGCAACAGTGTCCCTAATTTGCTGGGAAGTGGCGGTGCGGTCCCCTACGGCACTGCGTAGGATCCTACGGTCTTGGCGTGCATCCGTGCGTCGCTGCGGTCCGGTCCCAGGTCGACGGGCACGCGCACCTTCCGCCGACCACTGGCGACAACATAGATGTACTGTGGAGACCTCACGCTCCACGTGTTGAGCAATTCGGCGGTACGTCCACCCGACCTCCCGCATGCCCACTATACGCCCTCGCTCAAAGTCCGTCAACTGCACATACGGTTCACGTCCACGCTGTCGCGGCATGCTACCAGTGTTAAAGACTGCGATGGAGCTCCGTATGCCACGGCAAACTGGCTGACACTGACGGCGGCGGTGCACAAATGCTGCGCAGCTAGCGCCATTCGACGGCCAACACCGCGGTTCCTGGTGTGTCCGCTGTGCCGTGCGTGTGATCATTGCTTGTACAGCCCTCTCGCAGTGTCCGGAGCAAGTATGGTGGGTCTGACACACCGGTGTCAATGTGTTCTTTTTTCCATTTCCAGGAGTGTATATCGCATCGCCAGTGGAATATTTTCGTTGTGTTGTGATGAAAGAGTAATCGATACGTTTCCTGAAAGAATAATCGGAGAGCCTCCTAATATGAGGGACCCTGCGTTGTGACAGAACATCAATTACTGGATAGAGTTTTAAAAAGTCACATGTAAAACTCCTCTCTTTAGTGAGATATTTCGAATCTCTCTAACGGAGCAACGAAAACTTTTTTTTTCTGCTAGCCCATCTCGCCTTTCGCTCTTTCTGCTCATCTCTTCCACTCGTCCCTTTCTCTTTTCTCTGTCCATTTACCTCTCCCCTCTCTCTGTTCACCTCCTCTTCCGCCACACCTGTGTCCATCACCACCTTCCCCTTCTCTGTCTCTTCTACACTCCCTCACCCCATTCTCTCTCCGTGTTATCAGCCCCTCCCTCACTGCTACAGTAGGTTGCTGGTTGCCACCTCCAGGGAATTTGTCTCCAGATAGTAAGTAATATGTGTACCAAGTTTGGTGGAAATCGGTCAAGTAGTTTAGGAGATGTTGAACATAAATAGATACATACATTTTTATAAATTGTATTGATATAAATGTGTAGTTGTTAAGGATAGTTGGTGAAGTAATTACAAATGAAAAATTTTAGTGCTTCATTTATGTGCTTTATAGAAATAATAGTGCAGTTATGACACTAATGAGCTGCCTCTTGAAAGTCGTTAACAAGACACGTTAATTTCCTGCTAATGTGCTACGTCCGGAGATTTTTCATGGGATTATAAAAAATATTGTACACATCGACGAGTGTACGGCAATGTAACTTTGGTTTCGGTGAATTCTTTGTAGGGTAAACAACCCTCTGAACAGCTTCCTTTTGAGTGTGGTAAGTGACAATACTGCACTCAGAATGTCGCATGCATAGCCCGTGTTTCAGTCCTCCGCTTCATATACTGAGTAGGAAACCAAACTCTATCAGGGATCTGTGTTAATACCAAATTTGTTCTTTAAGCCCCCTCCGTGGAAGACGGATAAGAGACAGAATTAACGATCTGTTGCTCTACAACACCCATGTACAAGAAACGAAGCAGGGCATTAGTGAGAATGTACTTGAACATAATTTTTATGGCCCACGCGCATCTAATTTATTGTACCTGACAGAGACAGAGACAGTAGTTAGCTCTGCTGGCGACTAACTCAGAGATCCGGAGTGTCATTTCCGACTACTAAATAAGATTTTTGTATGGGGTGATGGTCAGTACCGGGTTTCACCAAACTTTGTGTGGCCAGATGAGAAACTGCTCGACAGAACAAGCAGCGAAACGGACTGTCACGCCAGTGAAGTGGCTGGTTTGAAACAGTCACGAAAGAGCTAAAGAGGTAAGTTAGCCCTGACACCTTTACCGCTTGCAGCAAAGGGAGTGTAAAAGTCATTTATATGTTACCTTTCAAGTAATATCATGTTTATATGAATGGTACACTCTAAAACGGTTTTGCAAATGTCTTAAGGGGCTCCGGAAAGGCTCAAAATCATGAAAAGTTCAATTTTTACTTTTTTGCGTTTTCTGAATCTGCAGACTATTACCTTTTAATAGATATATAATTTATTCAATTCCGAAGACTACAACTATTTTTAAATTTTTTTTGAAATGTGTTCTACGTGGGCGAGAACCACTGTGGCGCTGTTAAACTGCTGTCAAATGGTGTTATTATTAACGTCCGTGTTCATCAGGTACATTTTAGTGATGTGAGATAAGGTATGTGTTGTGGCTAACCTGTGATGGTTCAATATATATCGCTGGTGTGATTGTCGATTGTTTCATGTTTATTTACTCTGTCGTTATCTCGAAAATATTCGTAATTAATTCTGTTTCTTGAGTCTCTGTTTTGTTGAAGTATAATAATGAGTAAAAGTAAAGTTATTATAAATCCTCTGAAGGCTTTCAAGAAAAGGAGAAATGTTGGAAAGCCAATGGTATGTGTTATTACTGTAAACAATAAAGACGATAACCAAGTGAGTGAACCTAACCTCTCAAGTACACCTGCCCATAGCAGTCAAAGTGGGAAAGAAAATACTTCACAGAAGAAGCTTGGTTCAATGAGTGTTTTATGGGCGAATCGGATGTGAATGAAATATTTGATATGTCGGTTCTCAAAGGAATTTTTTCAAACTGTGTAAGATGTATTCATTGTAGTGAAGTTGGTCTGGAACTATCCATAATAAAGCACGTAGGACTTGCTAGTGAAATACAACTGAAATGTGATAAGTGTTCATACATGACCACCTTTTGGAACAGTGTTGCAGTAACTGCAACTGAAGAAAATGGTAGCAAAATCTACGAACACAACATCAGATTTGTTTATTCCTTGCGTTCAGTTGGTAAGGGTGCTACTGCAGGTGCAATTTTCTGTGGCATCATGAATCTTGCAAATCCCCCAACCAAGTTTACGACCAATAATAAATTAATAGGATCTAAAGTAGAAGATGTCTGTATAGAATCTATGAAGAACGCTGTGGAAGAGGCAGTAATGGAAAATAATGGTAACAGAGATTTGACTGCAGCGTTCGATGGTACCTGGCATAAACGGGGACACACATCTCTTCATGGTGTAGTATCTGCCACCAGTATGTATACAGGGAAAGTTTTAGATGTAGCAGTAATATCAAAGTATTGTAGATGTCCACAAAAATATAAAGGTACACATGAAAATAATTGCAAAGCTAACTATAGTGGCAGTAGTGGAGGAATGGAAGTGGCTGGTGTTGCCAGTATATTCCAGCGTTCTGAGGCGTGTGATAAAGTGCGATTGTTAATTACCTTGGTGACGGTGATTCTAAAAGTTTCAAACATGTTCAAGGACTGAAACCCTATGGTGATGATGTTGTAGTGCAGAAATTTGAGTGTATTGGACACGTACAGAAGCGAATGGGAACAAGACTTCGGCGACTGAATGCATCGTACAAAAAACAAAAACTCAGTGATGGTAAAGGGTTGGATGGGAAGGGAAGGTTAACTGACAGTGTAATTGACAAAATACAGAACTATTATGGAATGGCTATTAGGCAAAATACACAAAGTGTCGACGAAATGAAGAAGGCTGTTTGGGCTCTTTTAGACAGTTGGTGTAAATATAACAAAGGATTGCTAACTGGTGAAGTGTACACTCATAAGCATAGTCTGCCTCATGCAATAATGGAGGTGATAAAACCTATTTTCAGAGATTAGCAGCACCTGAACTGTTGAAAAAGTGTATTCACGGAAAAACTCAAAACCCAAATGAAAGTGTAAATAGTGTTATATGGTCGAGAATCCCCAAGACTGTATTTGTTGGAATAGAAACACTTCACTTTGGTGTGTATGATGCTGTTGCGACTTTCAATGATGGCAACGTTGTAAGGTGCAAGATATTTAGAAATATGGGAATGAAGATAGGTTCTAACATGGTACGAGTGATGCTTGCTTTAGACAAGGAACGCCTTCGGGCTGCAGACAGGGCTGTAAAGAGTCTAGAAATACAAGCAAGAGTAAACAGGAGGAGGAACAAGAGGAAGCTGGGGGAGGAGTTTGCAGAGGATGAAGATAATCCATCCTATGGACCTGGAATGCACTAAAAAGTTAATCCAATCTTTGTCGCTCGATTCCCAAAACTTTTATTTTCTCATACTAATTACATGTTTTCTAAGGATCTTCCAAACATATTTGTTTCAAACTTTCAGTAAATGTTACACAGTACCTTCTGCATAATTTAACACAGCCTTTTTCCAAAAAACTGTATATTTTTGAATATATAAATAAAAAATTGCAAAAAATGTTGTGAATTTTCATTACAATTGAAAAAAAAATCATCTTTAATAACTGAACTAAAATTTTGTAAAATCCCTGTGTTAAGTTTCAGCCCATATTCCAATAAATAATCTGTAAAAAGTTCAACTTCCTACCTCAAATACTTTGTGAGGAAAGATGTAATTTATAAGCATTATTTTAACATTGCAAGTATAGGGCGTTCCGGAGCCCCTTAAGGAGAGGAAGTGGACTATCGAATAAAAAATAGAGGGTGATATTCAAAAAAGACGTACTGCTGTTCGTATCCTGGTGTTGAACGAAATTCTATCGAGATGTGGTGTTATGAAAAGAAAAAGAAAATGGACTAATATGTTGCAAGAGAAGAGATCCTTGCTGGAGTGAGTGCGAAGAGCAGCCTGTAAAAGTCCGTTCTCAAAAGAAGAGTTGAAATTATTGACCGTCTAATGAGATACGAGGGATTCCTGAACACAATAACAGAGGAGTATGTTAATGGGAAAAGAAGAAGAAATGAACAAAAGATCCGAAAGACGACCAGAGTGGAGATCCGCTGCCTGTGTAGGTGCTTCCAATCCATCCTCGTATTGATCACTAGAGAAGATGAAGCTATGTGATGTGAGAAACAATACGAAACTGAGGAACGCGACCTTTGGTTTGGAAGCAGACTAACTACTACGCTAGTGCAGCTGTGAAATCTGCATTAGTAAACCAACACGATCACACGGCCATTCAGTCCCAGTTGCATAGTACTTATCTAAAGGCTTCCAGAGAACATAAAAAACTGATTTTCAGTATTTCATATTCTTCTTATTTTGTTTTACCCTCTGGAGTACGATGATTCCCTCGTTTCTTTGAGTGTTGCTCCTTCCTTTGTGGTCGTGCGGTAGCGTTCTCGCTTCCCCCACCCGGGTTCCCGGGTTCGATTCCCGGCGGGGTCAGGGATTTTCTCTGCCTCGTGATGGCTGGGTGTTGTGTGCTGTCCTTAGGTTAGTTAGGTTTAAGTAGTTCTAAGTTCTAGGGGACTGATGACCATAGATGTTAAGTCCCATAGTGCTCAGAGCCTTCCTTTGTGACTTGTATTTCGTCATCCTCTCTGATCTTCCTCTCATCCTCTCCTCTTCCAAGATGATGAGGTTCGACTTTATTTTAAGACAGCTTACGAACCCAGCATTACCCGGCTATTCATTTTGCCAGTTTTCTATTAGAAACGAAAACAAAAAATTGTCTGCAATAAAGTATCGAAACAATTTCATTTCCGTGTGTTCGTGAAAGCACGTTTGAAATTATGAAACAGTTAACAAAGAATTATGTATATGTATAACGTAGAAATGTATAAGAACAGTATCCAATTTAAGAAACATGATCCCGGACAGCGTCTTGACACTGCGGGCAGCTGCTTCGTGTGTGTACAGCGCGATTTTGTAAACGTCTCTATGGCAACGGCTCTTTACAGCTCTATAGCCGGCTATCGTTTTCGCCTACAGTTTGTAAGTAGGCTGTTTAGGTTCTTATTGGCAACGTTACGTAGCGCTCTGTATGAAAATCACTGCTGTGCTGTGTGCAGTCTGTGGCTAGTTTGCATTGTTGTCTGCCATTGTAGTGTTGGGCAGCGGCAGCTGGATGTTAACAGCGCGTAGCGTTGCGCAGTTGGAGGTGAGCCGCCAGCAGTGGTGGATGTGGGGGGAGAAATGGCGGAGTTTTGAAATTTGTAAGACTGGATGTCATGACTTTTGAACACTACTAAGGTAAATAAATTGTTTGTTCTCTATCAAAATCTTTCATTTGCTAACTATGCCTATCAGTAGTTAGTGCCTTCCGTAGTTTGAATCTTTTATTTAGCTGGCAGTAGTGGCGCTCGCTGTATTGCTGTAGTTCGAGAACCGAAGATTTTTATGAGGTAAGCGATTTGTGAAACGCATAGGTTAATGTTAGTCAGGGCCATTATTTTGTAGGGATTTCTGAAAGTCAGATTGCGTTGCGCTAAAAATATTGTGTGTCAGTTTAAGCACAGGCTTGTATAAATTTTTCAAAGGGGACGTTTCAAGTTGTTTGCGCTCCGTAACTCAAAGCTGTCAAAAGCGCTGCCAGGATTTCCTTAAGATGACTCTGCTGAAGGAGCATCTTAGTGGTAAAGAAGCGATCTAGTAAAACTTCATGCTCGTTGTGGCATTCTTTCACGTATTTCTTGGTTCGCGGGGACATATCTCTTGAGCTTTTTGTCGTACAATGATGTGTATGTATAGGTACATTCAGTGACATAGGTGAATACCTTCTGCGAAATATGTTGTGAATAGAGTTAGTAGCAGAGAAGTAATAAATTTATAACATCACATCTCCTGAACTATGATAGGTAGGTAGTTCTTACCCCAGCAATGATTGTTGCCTGACAGTAAGTGGTATTGTACCAATTTTGGTTCCCATCGATCTAGTGTTTTAGGGGTAGATATGGAACACACACACACTCGCACACACACACAGCCATTTTTATAATATGAACGGATTAGCCTTGAAACCTTATTTTTCATCCTTTGTACTTACCTGAGCATTTCTCTCGAGTAATGACTTTTTTGTAATTTTTAACCGTCTCAGGTATTTTTCAGTTTATGTTAAATGAAAGAAATCAAAATTTCGTTTATTTAGTATTTAGACTTAATTCTGAGAAGACGCCCAGAGATTTCATTCCTGATGCGTACAAATATTTCAAGAAAATAAAAGTAAACCGGACAGAACACAGAAAAAAATATTTTGTCATCCTGAAATTTCGCTCCTAGGATTTATCTTAAAATTTATCTTTTTTTCGTTTTAATTGTTCTATCTGCCCTATGCGATTCATGGCTAACGTTTCTGCTGCATATAATGTTTCAGGATGGATCATTGTTTTGTAATGCTTAATTTTGGACTCCAATGAAAGGTATTTCACGTTGTATGTCTCTTTTGTCATTTAGAGAGCCAGTTCAGATTTGTTTTTCCTATATTCTATTGCCTTGCATTCTATTGCATTTCAGCTAATCCACTAACCAGATATTTAAATTCTTTTATTGTTTTTATTTTCAGTGCTTGGACTTTTAGATGTTTATTTTGGCGTCTGTTGTTCGACATGATTTCAGTTTTTTCACAGAAAATGTTAAAACCTGTTTCAGCTGCCCGTTTCTGTAGTTCAAGGATTTGTATACTTGAAAAAAGAGACAGCATTGGTCGTATATTTTTTACTATCGCAAAATCGATTTTCTGTCACTGAGTGACCATCTTCAGTGCTATATTGTATAACTTAAATTAGGATGCACTGTTGTCAATAAGCTTACGGCAATCACATAGACACATAGAGAGTCTATGTGATTGCCATAAGCTTATTGACAACAATGCAGCCTAATTTAAGTTATACAATATAGCACTGAAGATGGTCACTCAGTGACAGAAAATCGATTTTGCGATAGTAAAAAATATACGACCAATGCTGTCTCTTTTTTCAAGTATACCTGTTATCTGGTCGTAGTGCACAGGACAACATGGAGTCGCCAATCAATCAAGGATTTGTTCCTTTGCCTCCTCCATTGTTTTAGCAAACGACAAGATCATCTGCAAAGGACGATGAAGTTGATTTGAGATTCTTCTTCTAGCAACACGGTTTTATACCAATATTTAAATTTTTGTTCCATTATCTGATTATTTTCTCAAGTGCTCAATTAAGCACTAACGGGAAAAGGCCTTCAACTTGCTTTACTCCTGTTTTTAATCAAAATGGGTTGGATAATTCACCCTTGAAAACATGTTTGTAATAGTGGCTATTATTATGTTAGTTGTTTTCTTATCCTAATCCAGTACTTCTACCACGGATATTGGGGATTTCCTATTAATTAAATCATATGTCTTCTTGGAATCAACGTAAGAAATTACATACGTCTTTGTCCATGACTTTTGGTATTCCATAGTGCGTTTGAGGTTTAGTTCATAGCGTGAGCTACCTTTTCTGAAGCGTCACTGGTACTCCCCGAGTTGTTGGTCAAGTTACGGCTCTGCTCTATTTAAAAGGACTGTTGAAAGAATCTTATAGGTTATACCCAGCAATGACATTCATCTGTTATTGTTTGAGTCTGTTTTGAAGCCTCTTTTTAAAGATTGAAGATGAGAGGTGTTTTCCACTCAACTGGGATCTCTTCTTCTTTTCAAATTTTACTAAGGACAGACTGAAGAGATTTAATGGTTTTTTACTATCTTTCCTCAGTAGCTTGACCATTGTTTTATTTTCAATTGATTCTTAATTATTTTTTAATTCTGAAATGATATTTTGTGATTCTTCAAGTGTTGTTAGTTCTGATTATGGTTATAAGAGTTATTTGGAGTGAATCAAAATTTTTCAAGAATGGGTTCACAGTTAAGGAGTTTCTCGAAGTATCCTACTACTAATATCTTACAATTTTCCGTATCGTAGTGAGCAATGTTCCCATTAGTATTTCGATATTGGAGGGTTGGTGCTTTGTATTTTTTGTTTGAAAGCTCCGTGGATGTTTCCTGTGTTGTTTTTGATAACCTCTTGACCAGTTTTGAGAGTAATTTTGTTTTCGTGTCCCTCCTTAATCATTTTTATATTTTTATCAATCTTTTCCTAATTATAATGAGATTTGATCTGTTTTTCTCTGTTTTTTTTGTGATTGCCACTGTTGCCAAGCCTGTTTTCTTTTTACAATGTATGTATCACACTGCATGGGCCACTATGTACGTTTTCTAATTTTAGTTTGGGGTGCTATTTGTTCAGCTTTGTTAAGTAAGTTTTCAGTCTGGATGTCTCCTGTCACCATTATGAAGTCATCTGAATTATTATGTTTTCCGTGGGGTATTCCCGGCCTTCAATTTTTTTATATTGTATTTTCTGTTTGGGATGATTTTAAACTCGATTTTATACATGTAATAGTTCCAATTCAAATTTTCACCCCTGAGCACATCCATAATTTCTTTGCGAAATCTTCATCATTGCTACATGGTCAACTTGGAATTCCCCTGAGCTGGCATTTAGGGAAGGCCTTTCTTTTTTTTTTTTTTCGTTGTTCTCTTCTGAGTACTGCAGATTTAAGAATTAGACTATGTGCCTGATGCCATTTCTATTTGTTCTGTAATAGATGGGATGGTTTCCAACGATTTTCTTACACTTTTTTATTTGCCAATCTGTGCATTAACATTTATGATAGTCTTATTTTTTTGGAATTTTCTGAGTAGGGTTGTCTAGTTGGTTGCAAAAGGTCTCCACTTTCTCCTTACTTTTCCTATTGTGTTCATTTATGGGTGCATGTGCATTAATAATATTGTGCGTTTTATTTGTTCTTTTAGACATGAGACATGAACGTTTTATTTGTGGTTTTTAAAAAAAGGCTTGAGATTCTATCAGATTGTGAATCAAATTTAACTACCGAAATAAACAATTTTGTGTCTATATAAATGCTGTTCCAAACCGCATATTTTTCATCACTCTCTTTCCTACTTCTCCTTCATATATCGTCAAATGGTCTGAATCAAAATTATCTGTGTCTATAAATGTTGGTTTTGATTACTAATCGTTATTAAAAGTAGGAAAATTTAAGCACTTAATGGACACAATAAAGAATCACAAAATAATTATAACAGCCTTACAAGAAACAAGATTTATAGTGTTTCATTTTATTATTGATCGGATTTCCAAATTTAAAATTCTGTCATAATCTTACATTAAAGGCTTGACGCAGTAACTATTAAAGCGATAAACTTGACAGCGTAACTGATAGAGTGCTAGTAACGCTAGTAACCCGTACCATACTCATCCAGTATTTGCGAATGAGAGCACTTAGCTACTTCCAACGAACTTTATACATAATTTCAAACCGTTTCGAAAGTGTTTCCCGCTGACACCCTTACGAAATAATTAAGGGAAAAAAGTTTATCAAGTTCTACTTTTTCACTGTTTTTTTTTTTTTCAGCAAAACTTCAGCACCAGGCATGATATTCTAATGTATTACGTCTTTACTACTACCTCTATTCGCAACACATTTTCCAGACTGCACACAGATATACCACAGAATATACCTGCAAGTTTACATCATTGTGCGACTATACTTCAGGAGACACGATGTCATAAAACTTGATATGGGAGAGAGACTAGCTTTCCTTAAAAGGGAACCCATATCATCTGTAAACAATGTCTGATTTACCACTGAAAATACCTACATCAACATCTGCCTGTATGATCTGTATTTCACACAAGTGCGTGACAGAGGTTTAGTGAAACCGTCTTTAGACTATTTCTCTAGCATTCCATTGTCTTAAAGCGCGCGGAGAAACGAACACTTAGATCCTGCGTGCTGTAATTCCCCTTGTTTCATTGCGATGGTCATTTCTCCCTATGTAGGTTGTCGTTAAAAAAATATTTTCTCCTAAGGAGAAAAATGTTGGTGGCTGTAATTTCGTGAAAAAATCTCACAGCTACGAAAAACGCCGTTGTTTTAATGATTGCCACTCCAACTCGAGCATCTTACCTGTGATACTCGCTCTCGTATTTCGTGATAGTACAAAACCAGCTATTTTTCTCTGGACTTCCTCGAAATTCTCCATCTGTCCTGTCTGGTACGGATCTCATATAGCGCAGTAATTTTGCAGCAGAGAGCGGGCAAGCGCAGTGCAGGCAGTGTCTTCATTAGACACTTTGCCTCATCTAAGTGTTCTGCCAATAAAACGCCGTCTTTTGTTCGTTTCCCCCTCTGCGTATTCTATGTGATCGTTGCTGTTTAAGTCGTTCGTAATTGTAATACCTACGTGTTTAGCTGAACTGACAGCCTTTAGATTTGTTTGATTTATCGTGTACCCGAAATTTAAAGGATTCCTTTTAGCGCGCACGTAGATAACGTCAGGCTTTTCATTACTTAAGGTAAATTACCACTTCTTCCACCATATAGATATATTGTCTAAATCATTTTGTAATTAGGGTGTAGAAAAATTTCCGCTACCACTCACAATAAAAGGTTATTTATTTGTCACACGACCGGTTTCGGGCATGCGCCGATCCTCAGGTGTTTATATACTAATGTACATGTCCATATTGCTGGAGATCACTGTATAAATACAAAAAAAAATATTTGCTTCGGACTAAACAGATACAAGTGGGACAGTTGTAAGTGGCAAGCCAGCATTTCTCGAAAATATATCTGTACTTACATATAGATGAAGCGTCATTATTACAGTTACGCTGAGGTGACAGTTTTTCCACTTAGTTGCACACTTATTATCATTTTCACGTCCATATTTCAGTTTTATAAAGTTTAGCTGCATATTTTACTATTACGATGTGCACTAGTGAAATACACCGTGTTTACATACAAACATGTGGGCTATGGTCAAAGAACTTAGACGTAGCAGGTGTAAATATGTTGCTCATGCAGAAACATGTTAGTTATGGTCAAAGAAGTTAGTCACAGGAAGTGCAAGGGTGTTGCACATACAGAAACTTAAAAAGCTATTATAGACTGCGAAGATTTTTGTGTATCAAAAAACTTCGCAGTCTGTAATAGCTTTCTATGTTTCTATATGTGCAACACCCTTGCACTTCCTGTGACTAAGTTCTTTGACCATAACCTACATGTTTCTGTATGAGCAACATCTTTACACAGCAAAGTTCTTTGTGTATCAAAACGTGTGACAAATCAATAACCTTTCATTGTGTAGCGGAAATTTTTGTACACACTGTAAAGGAACAGTAACGGAGTTCAACAGCATCCACTATGGGTAAATTTCATTATATGATTAGTTTTGATCGTTTGGAGCCTTTACTAGACAGTAAATGACAGCATAACCAATAAACAATCTAAGAGATGAAACGTACCAATACATTATCGTTAGGATAAGTATGACATGAAGTGTTGCCCTCAGGTGTCAGGTTGTCATATTTATAATGATATATACATTTTGTATCAATCTTATTTCGTTTATGTTTTAATTTTAGAACTCGGTCTATTATACTGTTTCAAATTGTGTCATTAATTTCCTTTCGACTTTAGCAAGCACACACATACCTCTGCAGTTGTTCGACTTTTACTAATGAAACATAAACAGTTCTCATTCTCTAATTGGTTAATACCTTTCAGAAGAAATGAAACTAGCTTTTCCTTGGTATTTACGGAATGAACACATGCAAATGATAGGAACATTTTGCAACTAATAATCTTGATAATATAAGTAACTTTATGAAAAGCGTTATGAATTTCAATACTAAAAGCTAAAAGCCGTGTAAAACTCTGTGTTGCAAGGTGAGAGGAGAGGTGTAATACGTAATTCCGTGATGTGAGCATTTATATCCCGGCATGTTTTCAATTGAAATCCATGAATTTTTTTCTAATAATGGACGACGTAACCAGTGATTTAAAATATATTAAAGTGACGAATCAGCCACGCGGGTCCCAGTTTCCCGACAGTTTTTATCATGCAGTTTTTTTTACGGTTTTGTAACCGTATTACACAATAAGCGGCTAATTCTGAAAGAGATACGTTGTGTCAACGAAAATTTCTTGAAATTTCTCTTGGCACTATCAAATAATTAGCTACACTCTCAAGAGCTCATCAAATTGCAGCGAATTTTGGTGGAGCAGATACTCGCAAATTCTTTTGCAGCTACTGAAGCATCGGAGATCACCGAGAAATGAACATGAGTATTTACTATTAATTGTTACATTTCAGAGGGCTGCTCAGATTGTCTTCTAATTCGTTTATACAGATTAGGAGCAGAAGAGGCCCTATAACACTTCCTTGGGGATCAGCATGTAACACTTCTGTTTTACTGGACGACGTTACTGCGAACTCTTACTTACGGGTGAATAATACAAACCTAATAAAACCAACATAATTACGGTTTTGGGCCTCCAGTCCTGGAGGTTTCACAAGCATGTTCTCAAAAATGCGACACATTAACTCATATGTAAAGGAAGTACTTGTTTGAATCCGTTGTATACATGGGAGTTAGATTCTTTAAGGGGGATAGGACGTGAAACGGGCCGACTTGGAGCAGTAGAGGCACCACAGGACATTTTAATTTGCACTGTCTATACCTTTACAAATAAATTCATAAAACTTTGTCAGCATGACCAGGAAGGATTCAGGATTCACACTCATAGCAGAGGAAGTTCAAAAACATCATAAAACAATTTTTTTTTACATGTGAAATTTCATAATTTTTTCTCTTGGTACTGGCTGCATTTGTTGCTGTAAGTACACTTTTCTTCATAAGTAAGAGAGATTCTTCGATGAATTTTGCACAGCATACGAACCATACTTACAGACGTATGAAACACTAGAAATTATTTAATTTATGAAAAAATGAATGTGCTGTTACATTTTAAACTTCATGTTTAGAAGAAAACTCAAATTTTATAGTTAATTATCTCAATTTGTACCACAGTTTTTAATAGATTTGGAAAATTCTAGAGTTTCATACACCTGTAAGTATGGTTTGTATTCTGTGGAAAATTCATCGAAGAATCTCCCTTACTTATGAAGGAAAGTGTACCTATAGCAACAAATGCAGCCAATGGTAAGTGAACTAAAGGTAAAATACAAATGTAAAAAAATAAATTATTTACTTATATTTTTGAACTTCCACTATTAGTGTAAATCGTGAATCCTTTCTGGTCATTCTGACAAAGTTTTATGAATTTATTTTTAAAAATATATACAGGGTTATTACAAATAATTGAAGCGATTTTACAGCTCTACAATAACTTTATTATTTGAGATATTTTCACAATGCTTTGCACACACATACAAAAACTCAAAAAGTTTTTTTAGGCATTCACAAATGTTCGATATGTGCCCCTTTAGTGATTCAGCAGACATAAAGCCGGTAATCAAGTTCCTCCCACACTCAGCTCAACATGTCCCCATCAATGAGTTTGAAAGCATCGTTGATGCGAGCTCGCAGTTCTGGCACGTTTCTTGATAGAGGAGGTTTAAACACTGAATCTTTCACATAACCCCACAGAAAGAAATCGCATGGGGTTAAGTCGGGAGAGCGTGGAGGCCATGACATGAATTGCTGATCATGATCTCCACCACGACCGATCCATCGGTTTTCCAATCTCCTGTTTAAGAAATACCGAACATCATGATGAAAGTGCGGTCGAGCACCATCCTGTTGAAAGAAGAAGTCGGCGCTGTCGGTCTCCAGTTGTGGCATGAGCCAATTATCCGCGGGCTACGCGTGAAACTTGTCCGCACGCGTTTCTTCGCTCACTGCAGGCCGACCCGTTGATTTCCCCTTACAGAGGCATCCAGAAGCTTTAAACTGCGCATACCATCGCCGAATGGAGCTAGTAGTTGGTGGATCTTTGTTGAACTTCGTCCTGAAGTGTCGTTGCACTGTTATGACTGACTGATGTGAGTGCATTTCAAGCACGACATACGCTTTGTCGGCTCCTGTCGCCATTTTGTCTCACTGCGCTCTCGAGCGCTCTGACGGCAGAAACCTGAAGTGCGGTTTCAGCCGAACAAAACTTTATGAGTTTTTCTACGTATCTGTAGAGTGTCGTGACCATATGTCAATGAATGGAGCTACAGTGAATTTATGAAATCGCTTCAATCATTTGTAATAGCCCTGTAGATAGTGGAAAATAAAATTGCTGTGGTGTCTCTTCTGCTCCAAGTCGTCCCGTTTAGCCTCCTACGCCCTTAAAGAATTAGGGTGGGGTTTACTGGCGATTCATATAAACCGCGTGAACAGTGCACTTGGCTATGAAAACGAAAAAAAAAAAAAAATGGTTGAAATGGCTCTGAGCACTATGGGACTTAACATCTGAGGTCATCAGTCCCCTAGAACTTAGAACTACTTAAACCTAACCTAACCTAAGGACATGACACACACCCATGCCGAAGCAGGATTCGAACCTGCGACCGTAGCGGTCGCGCGGTGAGAGACTGAAGCGCCTAGAACTGCTCGGCGACACTGGCCGGCGAAAACGAACATCTGGCAGACAGGTGTTACACTCCCACTAATCAGATGTTAATACAAAATCCTTTTAAAAAAAACTCAGTTCCTCAGACGCACGACGTGAAACGCCTCGATTAACAGGAACGTATGATTACGGGAGGTTAATAATATGCAGAGGGAGCCACACAGAAGCATCGGAATGCGCCGGCACCGGCTGGTCCCGCAACACGCCCACGGCAGGGCTGGCGCTCGCGTAATCTACTGGCTGGCGGTACGGTAGGGAAAGGTGAGCCTGTCATTTGGCCGATCGCCACGGGATAGCGCGCCGGGTCCCGCGAGGCCGTCAGGAATGCGAGCGGCGCGGCGACGTCCCGGCAGCGGCAGCGGCAGCGGCGGCAAGGGCGGTTGCGAGCACCTGGCGCGCCGCCCACATGCCTCTTCCCAGCCGTATTAAACGGGGCTATTAAAATTCTAAACACCGCCGGCGCCGGCCAATTTCCACCAGCGCTGCCGCCCCCTCGCCCGCAGGTAATCGCCGGCGGCGACGCCCCCGCAGCCGACCCCCACCCCCGCCTCGTACCCACACACGGTCGCCAGATGCCGGGCGCGAGCTGACAGCCAGGGGTTCTCTTCGCCCGACTCAGGTGATCGTTGCAGGTAAGTCTTATACCGTCTAAGCCAGGGGCGGGCAAACGTTGCACGCGGCTCACGAGCACACAGCGCTGCACGTGTGCTGCTCGCGTGCAGGCGTCGACCGGGGCTGTGGCGACAGCCGACAGGTTGCGGCAGTGTAGTACCAGGCTAAGCTGCGGACGTTGATGCGAAGCGAGCACTACGTAGTGAACGTTGTATTTCAAGAAACGGAGAAGTGGAGATTTGCTATCTTTTAAAAAGTAATGGGAGAATCATTTTTTCTTTGTGCAAAAACGTGAAAATCCGAAATGTTTAATATGTGGCAGTATTCTCGCTGGTCAACGGAAGTTTAGTATTGAAGGCCATTATAATAAATTTCACAAGGACGAGTACAATTTATTGTCGGATTGTGAGCGGATGGGGAATTGACTGAGCTTAAGAAGAGCGATCTGACGATACCAGATGAATCTGTCGTAGTTGGCCGGCCGGAGTGGCCGAGCGGTTCTAGGCACTACAGTCTGGAACCGCGCGACCGCTATGGTCGCAGGTTCGAATCCTGCCTCGGGCATGGATGTTTGTGATGTCCTTAGGTTAGTTAGGTTTAAGTAGTTCTAAGTTCTAGGGGACTGATGACCACAGCAGTTAAGTCCCACAGTGCTCAGAGCCATTTGAATTTGTCGTAGTTGCTGTTGTCACGAGAGATCTGCGACTTTCTCTCGTCATGTCTCTCATCTAACTGATTTAACATTTTATGGAGCACTGTTTTCAAGTTTTCAGGACGACAACAATAATAGCCCAGCGGTATGTGCAAGTTATAAGACTGCGCTTAATATAGCGAGAGCTGGAAAACCATTTGCTGAATTAATAAGTCTCGGTTAAGAGCAAACATCAGTGATGAAAATTTACGTAACTGTTTGTGTTTGTCTGTATGTAGAAATTTTGTTCCAGATGTTAAACGTATTGTAAACTCCACCTGTGATAATTAAATAAAACGTATCGTAGGTAATAGGTACTCTTTCAAACCATGATTTCTTTCAAGCACTCCTACTAACCTTATTCATTCACTCAATAAAGCAAGCTAGGAAACAAAACGAAGGAGCGGACAGAAGGCATGGTGGGGATGGGAGATAAGCGGGTGGCCAGCTTGCCCCTGTGTGCACGCGGAACACCTGTTAACTGCACGCGTGCAAGTGCACCGCACATGTGCAGGATTCCTGCCCGCCCCTGGTCTAAGCACTTACATATCAGTGCGGCATTCTTCGAATTTCACCTTGATGATCTCATATTCTATCCCAGCCAGTATGCAACAAAGTTCCACTTTGTTGCGCTACACAATTATCATCCTTCGGAAGAAATAATTATAGTCAAAATACCGGTTGGTTGTAATAAATTAAAGTGCGTCTACAAACGGAGGTCCACTGTGGGCTGTAATTAGCGTATGGCAGCGAAACTCGGCAGATATTCTAATACGTTAATGAGAAAACGATTTATGCTGGAAAAAAATTAGTTCCTGTTTTCGCCACCAGGTGCAAATCTGGCGCTGTGAATGCAACAAAGACGTATAGCCGTGTCTGTAACGGATTAGGAATAGGACATGGGCAGGAAAGGTCAAACAACTGAAAAAGACATATTCTGGTTTTGTTACGTATTAATTCCTGCTCACACAATTTGTCCAATATAAACACTGGAGAAAAATGCTGCCACTCTACGAACAGCTGCACTGGCACTGATGTATAGCGCTTCAGAATACTGTGCCCCAGTCTGGAGCAGAAGTCCGCACGCCATAAAAGTTGCTGTACAACTGAATGCCACTCTGAGAACCGTCACCGGCACTCTCAGGCCAACCACCGTTGAGTGGCTTCCGGTGCTGCCAAACACCACTCCTGCTTCC
This sequence comes from Schistocerca cancellata, assembly GCF_023864275.1. Taxonomy (NCBI): domain Eukaryota; kingdom Metazoa; phylum Arthropoda; class Insecta; order Orthoptera; family Acrididae; genus Schistocerca; species Schistocerca cancellata. The sequence continues at coordinate 70,361,588 of NC_064627.1, forward strand.
ATACGTAGAGAGAAAGCAGCCCAGGACATAGTAGAAAAAATTGAAGCAAACCCAAAGCTACCCATAAATGCCGACATGGGAGGACCCACGAGATTCAAGTCCAGGAAACCTATCGTCTGCAGCAGAACGTTGGGCACATAGGGTCTCGATGCTGAATGGAAAAATGCATGGCACGGTCTGAGAATAGGCGTTGTGGAAAACCATCACCTAATCCACGACCAAACCAAAAGGGTTGAAGGCTTCAATCTCAACAGTAAACACTGGCCCGCTCTAAACAGGTTTCGCACGGGAGTTGGACAATGCAGACAGCAAACAACCAAATGAGGCTTCCAGAATGAGATTTTCACTCTGCAGCGGAGTGTGCGCTGATATGAAACTTCCTGGCAGATTAAAACTGTGTGCCCGACCGAGACTCGAACTAGGGACCTTTGCCTTTCACGGGCAAGTGCTCTACCATCTGAGCTACCGAAGCACGACTCACGCCCGGTCCTCACAGCTTTACTTGTGCCAGTATCTCGTCTCCTACCTTCCAAACTTTACAGAAGCTCTTCTGCGAGCCGTGCAGAACTAGCACTCCTGAAAGAAAGGATATTGCGGAGACATGGCCCAGCCACAGCCTGGGGGATGTTTCCAGAATGAGACTTTCACTCTGCAGCGGACTGTACGCTGATATGAAACTTCCTGGCAGATTAAAACTGTGTGCCCGACCGAGACTCGAACTCGGGACCTTTGCCTTTCGCAGGCAACTGCTCTACTGGCAGAAGTAAAGCTGTGAGGACCGGGCGTGAGTCGTGCTTCAGTAGCTCAGATGGTAGAGCACTTGCCCGTGAAAAGCAAAGGTCCCGAGTTCGAGTCTCTGTCGGCCACACAGTTTTATTCAGCCAGGAAGTTTCATATCAGCGCCCACTCCGCTGCAGAGTGAAAATTAAATTCTGGAAACATCCCCCAGGCTGTGGCTAGGCCATGTCTCCGCAATATCCTTCTCTAGCGTTTCCTGCGTGTTCTCTCAGGTCGGGTTTCTTACATGGACTGGAACACATTTCTCTGCCTTTTACGTCATTTATTAACATCGGATCAGGTGTTCACGACGCGGCTTCTGAAGACAAGTGAGGCAAATGACAAACATCTTCAGGCGAGTGACGTAGTGTCTTTACAGGTCGCAAGCTATACTCAGACTCTCCCACTCAGCACGAAGTACCCTTATTTATAATCTCGCATTTTCCATTACAATTTTCGCGAAACAGAAATATTTTAGTTACCCGAATTTTTATAATTTGCATATTAATACTTACAATGCATACATTTTCAGAAATTTCAAATTTGGGATTACAAGAGTATAGTATTACTTATTAAAGTCTTACTCACTTTCACGAAAAAATATTCTGGAAAGCGAATGTTTTTATCTCCAAAAACTTTCCAAACAAGTTAGTTTTGGAGAAAGAAAACTGTTGTTCCATAAGTGGAGAAAACGAGGTTTCAATATACGTATGTGAACGTTAATACAGATAACAACATAACAACGTGCAGTCAAGACAGATATCTATGAATAAAGTGCTAAATATGATCGCAGACTTATTTATAGCCTTCACGTCTTCAGTTGATAGTAAATAACGTTCACTTTTGTATAAATTTTAGGCAATACGTACATTGTAATATCTTTAATATGATTTCGACTGTTGCTCGAAGATATTCATTGCATATTATTCATTTAATAAACAGTATAAAACAAACATTGACTGTCATTGGAGCATTAACGCCCCCTTTTGTTTTTAATTACATAATTTATGTTAAAATAAATGACGTGACCAGGACCGTTCATTACCATGTGTTTAATGTACATGTTTTACTTTATTATAGCTCTAAAGAAATGCTTCTATGAGTTACAACACATAGTCATTTAAATACTTACTCACATCTGCCATTATTCAGATATAAGTTAGTATCGATATTTTGTGTTAACATTAGTATCGCCTTCTACAATAATAGAAATTTACCTACCCCTTGCCCCTGTAGCTAGCTGCCTACGGGGCTTTCTTAATTAACACCAAAAACCGACACAGGAAAAAATATTTATTTGTTCATTTAACCTGATCAGATTAGAGCTTTCAATGTCCCTCTCACATCGCTCTAGTGTTTCACACATAAACTAATTTTTTACATTGTATTTCATTAAAAATGAAAAATCTGGTAAGTAGTAAGACAGTGGTATTAAAAGAATGAAAAATGATTTACTGTGTGTAATAACAGTACCGAGTAAGAACAAATAACGTTAACGGTATTATTACTGCTACTGCTATTGCTGCGCTAATAATAATAATAGTAATAGCAGACACAGAATATATTTATGGTATAAAAATGATATTTTCTGGGATATCGAGTTGTGCATGGAAGAAATTAAGATATATTGCGCTAGCTAAGAACCTTGGAAAGTGAGGTAGATATGGTTGGAAAGAAGAATATTTCATTGTAATGAGGAAAATTAGTTCGTACAAGAAATTAGAGAGACGATATTGTTGCTTCAGTAGATGTGTTATTGACTGTCTTTTGGAGATGGAGCTGTTGTACAGTTCTCCGATACTGTGACGTAAGTCATTCCGGAGTCGGATGAATGGGACATAAAAGATTGTGCTTTGATGGGACGGGCTCTCCTGTGTTGTTATTCAGACAGGATTGTTAAGACAGAGTTGTCTTAGAACCTGTTGTATTTGTTGGTAAGGCAATAGATCAAAGTCTACTGGTACGTGACTGATCTGTAATCCACAACTAAGTGCCTGGCATAGGGTTTGTCGAAAGCCTAACATTCCACTATCGAATGTGTGGGAAAAACGAACACTTAAATCTTTCCGTGCCAGCTCTAATTTCTATTATTTTATTACAATAGTCATTTCTCCCTTTGTATGTGGGCGCTAACAAAATAATTTCACATTCAGAGGAGAAAGTGGGTGATTCAAATTTCGGAAAAGATATATCCACAATGAAAAAACGCCTTCGCTTTAATGATTGCCACCTCAAACTGCTTACCGAGCGAGGTGGAGCAGTGGTTAGCAAACTGGACTCGTATTCGAGAGGACGATGGTACAAATTCGCGTCCGGCCATGCTGGTTTAGGTTTTCCGTGATTTTCCTAAATCGCTCCTGCGAAATGCCGGGATGGTTCCTCTGAAAGAGCACAGCCGCTTTCCTTCCATATCCTTCAGTAATCCGATGGAACAGATGACCTCGCTGTTTGATCCCCTCACCCAAACCAACTAACCAACCCAATTCTTATACCATAGCCGTAAAAATGTCTCTCCTGTTTCTCAATAGTACAAAACGAGCCGCCCTTCTTTGAACTTTTTCGATGTTTTTCGTCAATCCTGAGATGTAGATGAGACAGACTGTATGGAAATCTCTGCGCTTGTCTGCACGTAGACATGACAACTGCGCAAAAATGAAATATGGCTAAAGAGTCGAACGCCCCAGGTAGATCGAACACAGACGTTCATTACGAGTTCCAAGAGCCGTTGGCTTTACTGAGAAAGGCTTCCCAGATAACGTGGCTGTAATCAGTACGAAAACAGAAGAAAAAACATTTCAGCACACTTCGTCCACAAAGAAGCCGATTCTGAGGTAACTGCTATTACGTCGTTACGAACTGCTGCTGAATTTATAAAATATTGTACAAGTTAATATAAATGAACAACTTTGTAGAGGAAGTTGAAGAGAAAGACGATGCGATCTAACAACGCAGAAGATTTCACCTTAATAGCATAAATATCTTTAAAACGTAAACCTTTCGAGTAAGTTCCTATCTAACTGGGCTCAAATTCCACCCACGCCCAATCAGTACAACGCGTAAAACATTTTTATTCACATTAAAATGCTGAGGCTATGGCTGAAGTGGCAAACTCACAGCGCACTTTATGAAGAATGAAGAGTATCCGTCTGAAAACGAAGCTCAGCCGTTCCATGAGGCGTGACCACCGAGTTCAACAGAAAAAGAACTGCACATTTTGTTCGATGTACAGGCTAGAGCTGCGGGTCCAATTTGTAACAAATCATATTCTAAAGTAAGACGTAGGATCATCATTACTTCCTGTCTTCTTAAATTTCTGCGGGACATAAACTGATCTTACCCAGACTCGGCTTTTACCAGTCCTTCCAGTTGTCTGTATATAATTCATGTTAGTGTTTTCCAACCGTAGTTTGTTAAGCGGTCGGTTCAGTATTGCTGAAATCTGTCAGCAGTTGTGTCCTTCGTAAATGGGATTGTTATAGTCTTCTGGAAGTACGAGACTTGTTCGCCTGTGTCATACATTTTGTACACAAGCTCGAACAGTTCTACCGTAGCTGGTTCTCCAAAGTGTCTTAATAAATTTGAGAGAATATTTTCTACTCCATGTGCCTTGTTTAGACTTAGACCATACAGTACTTTGTGAAATACTTCTCGCAGTGTCACATAATTTCATTCTTAACATCCTCCTCTCTTTCTATAATATTGTTATCAAGATTCCTTCCACTTTTCAGCCTCCTCTTCTTTGGTTACAAGGAGTGGAATCGACTTTTTGAAAACATCTATATTGTTATGTACGTTAAGATCTCAGATATCACACACTGCAGACATTTACTCTGGTGGGCCATCTTTTGCGAGTAACTAACGAAAGAAATTTAGGTACTTTTTGTCACACTCAGTAGCGTTAAAGAAGTCGCATCAACCACTCTGGTAGCGAAGTGTAATGAAGAGGATGATAGTTACACACACAGGAAGTCGAGGGCTCTAATCTCGGCAGGTGCAGAAAATTATTTTTATCTTGAAATCTATATTGAAATGACTGTGATCATTTTGTCATTCAATTAACTGATTTCAATGTAATTTTTTATTTCCATTGCTTTGTCACATCATTTTCATCATAGTATCAACTTCTTCGTTTACACTCATTTTTCTTCCTACCATTGTTCCTCCATTTGGAAATTTTGTTCATGTCTTTTTAATTAATTTTATGTATTATTTTCGATTTAATTTCCTCTGTTTTATCACCTTGTTTTTTTTTTGTCCACATTATTGCGTTCATTGCGTCTATTTCTCACTTAGTTTGAATTTCGTTACACTTTTAAACCCTTCTTTCATTTAAATCTTCATAGACATTATTTTGTCCATAGTGCAATAGGTGTTAAGGTTATGTTTTAAATGTTTGCATGACTATTACCATGCAAAAGAACTGCACATCTTGTAACGAAAAATACATTTTACACAGTACTGCCCATTCAGTATATAAATAGATAATTTTGTCTTTTGCTTTTTTAAATCATATGTCGGAATTTTCAAATACCTGAATATTGTAGCAGATAAGTGAAATTAAATTCATAGTCACAAAAATTCCGATTGGAAAAAGAGTGATGTAAAGAAAAATGAAACAAAAGAAAAAAGTTCTTACGGTAATTAAAAGAGTATCACAAAGGAATAGAAATAAAAATTAGATTTAAACTAATGAACTAAATAAAAATAATGATCAAAGTCATTTCAATAAAGATTTAATAATAATAAAAATTTAATACACCTGACGAAATTCTAACCTACAATCTCTTATATCTGAAGCTGTTATCCCGTCCATGATACCACTCAAACCCACAACATATTTCGACTATTTTAACGTTATTGCATATCACGCAACAACCCGAAATTTAATTCGTCAGTTAGTCACCAACGAGGGCCCACCAAGTGTTTGATACCTGGGATCTTAACCTGCATCACGGTAATTTGGTTTCAAAAAGTCGATACCACCGATGAGAACCTCTCGTCAATAGTACTGACTCTTCATCTTATCTCTCGATAAATCCCTTTTTTCGAATCCGTCTTTCATATCCTATAAGCGGCATCTACGTTCTCTGTTGTCAAGAATGCTTGTACGTCATTGAAGTGCTGCTCTAACTATCCCTGCTTTGCCACTTGCAGAGTGTGTAGGGCGATAATTACTCGGCGGATGAGTACACAGTAACTTGCGGCTTATTCCACTGGTGGTGCAAGCCCTCTGGCATCCATATGTGACAGGGCGACACATGGGACGAAATGGGACCGCTCTCTGGGCTGGCACAAGAGGTTGGCACAGAACTAGCGCCTCACTACTCCTCGCATGTAGCAATGATCGCTGGATAGTGACCGGTTTCTAACTCAGACCATGTTACAAAGTGTTTTCTGTAACAACGTGTAATTTCTGGTATTGAACAACGACATGACAATTTATGGGATTACAATATTCCGGGAATTTTTTCCGATTGCGGTTGCATTAGGGCACCGAAATTAATGAATGATGCGAGTTGAAAATTTGTGCAGGATTAGGACTCGAACACGGATGCTCCTCTTCTGTAGAACTGTTGCCTTGACAGCCTCGGCCAGCGGGACACGCTTTCCGTCCGTGCGAAATTCACTACTCGTCATATACCAAAGCCGCATCGCTGTCCACGTACTTTCCACTCACAGCGCAACCTGTACTCTCCCGAGAGAGAAATGGTTCAAATGGCTCTGAGAACTATGGGACTTAACTTCTGAGGCCATCAGTCCCCTAGAACATAAAACTAGTTTAACTAACCTAAGGACATCACACACATCCATTCCCGAGGTAGGATTCGAACCTACGACCGTAGCGGTCGCGCCGTTACAGACTGTAGGGCCTAGAACCACTCGGCCACTGCAGCCGGCCGAAATATAACGAAGCCTGGTGTGCATTCGCACTGAGGGAAACATGTTTGGCTGTCAAGCCTACAGAAATACTGCATATGTATGGGTGAGGACTGTAGGACATGTCCGACAGAACAGACCCAACAAATATGTACGCTGAGCAACCAAAGAAATTGGTACTCCTAACTAATATCGTGTGGTGCCCCCGCGAGCACGCAGAAGTGGCGCAACACGACGTGGCATGAACTTGACTAATGTCTTAAGTAGTGGTGGAGAGAATTGACATTATTAATGCTGCAGGACTGCCCATAAATCCGTAAGAGTACGAGGGAAGTAGATCTCTTCCGAGCAGCTCGTTGTAAGGCATCACAGATATGCTCAATAATTTATTTCTTGGGAGTTTGGTGGCCAGTGCAAGTGTTTAAGCACAGAAGAGTGTTATTGGAGCCAGTCTGTTGCAGTTCTGGACGTGTGGGGTGTCGCATTGAACTGTTGAAATTGCCCAAGTCCGTCGGAATGCACAATGGACATGACTGGATGCAGGTGATCAGACATGATGCTTACGTATCTGTCACATGTCAGAGTCGTATCTGGACGTACCAAGGGTCCCATATCACTCCAACTTGATACGCCCCACACCATTACAGAGCCTCCACCAGCTTGACATGCAGGGTCCATGGATTCATAAGGTTGTCTCCATACCCGTACAATTCCATTCTCTCGATACAATTTGAAAAGAGATTCGTCCTATCACTCCAACTTGACACGCCCCACACCATTACAGAGCCTCCACCAGCTTGACATGCAGGGTCCATGGATTCATAAGGTTGTCTCCATTCCTGTACAATTCCATCGTCTCGATACAATTTGAAAAGAGACTCGTCCTATCACTCCAACTGCACACGCCTCACACCATTACAGAGCCTCCACCAGCTTCACATGCAGGGTCCATGTGTTCATGAGGTTGTCTCCATACCCGTACAATTCCATCATCTCGATACAATTTGAAAAGAGATTCGTCCTATCACTCCAACTTGACACGCCCCACACCATTACAGAGCCTCCACCAGCTTGACATGCAGGGTCCATGGATTCATAAGGTTGTCTCCATTCCTGTACAATTCCATCGTCTCGATACAATTTGAAAAGAGACTCGTCCTATCACTCCAACTTGACACGCCCCACACCATTACAGAGCCTCCACCAGCTTGACATGCAGGGTCCATGGATTCATAAGGTTGTCTCCATTCCTGTACAATTCCATCCTCTCGATACAATTTGAAAAGAGATTCGTCCTATCACTCCAACTTGACACGCCCCACACCATTACAGAGCCTCCACCAGCTTGACATGCAGGGTCCATGTGTTCATGAGGTTGTCTCCATACCCGTACAATTCCATCATCTCGATACAATTTGAAAAGAGACTCGTCCTATCACTCCAACTGCACACGCCCCACACCATTACAGAGCCTCCACCAGCTTGACATGCAGGGTCCATGGATTCATAAGGTTGTCTCCATACCCGTACAATTCCTTTCTCTCGGTACAATTTGAAAAGAGATTCGTCCTATCACTCCAACTTGACACGCCCCACACCATTACAGAGCCTCCACCAGCTTGACATGCAGGGTCCATGGATTCATAAGGTTGTCTCCATTCCTGTACAATTCCATCGTCTCGATACAATTTGAAAAGAGACTCGTCCTATCACTCCAACTTCACACGCCCCACACCATTACAGAGCCTCCACCAGCTTGACATGCAGGGTCCATGGTTTCATAAGTTTGTCTCCATACCCATACAATTCCATCCTCTCGATACAATTTGAAAAGAGATTCGTCCTATCACTCCAACTTAACACGCCCCACACCATTACAGAGCCTCCACCAGCTTGACATGCAGGGTCCATGGATTCATAAGGTTGTCTCCATTCCTGTACAATTCCATCCTCTCGATACAATTTGAAAAGAGATTCGTCCTATCACTCCAACTTGACACGCCCCACACCATTACAGAGCCTCCACCAGCTTGACATGCAGGGTCCATGGATTCATAAGGTTGTCTCCATTCTTGTACAATTCCATCCTCTCGATACAATTTGAAAAGAGATTCGTCCTATCACTCCAACTTGACACGCCCCACACCATTACAGAGCCTCCACGAAAGAAATTTAGGTACTTTTTGTCACACTCAGTAGCGTTAAAGAAGTTGCATCAACCACTCTGGTACCGAAGTGTAATGAAGAGGATGATAGTTACACACACACAGGAAGTCTAGGGCTCTAATCTCGTCAGGTGCAGAAAATTATTTTTATTTTTAAATCTATATTGAAATGACTGTGATCATATCGTCATTCAATTAACTGATTTCAATGTAATTTTTTATTTCCATTGCTTTGTCACATCATTTTCATCATAGTATCAACTTCTTCGTTTACACTCATTTTTCTTCCTACCATTGTTCCTCCATTTGGAAATTTTGTTCATGTCTTTTAAATTAATTTTATGTATTAATTTCGATTTAATTTCCTCTGTTTTATCACCTTGTTTTTTTTTTTTTTGTCTACATTATTGCGTTCATTGCGTCTATTTCTCACTTCGTTTGAATTTCGTTACACTTTTAAACCCTTCTTTCATTTAAATCTTAATCCGCATTATTTTGTCCATAGTGCAATAGGTGTTAAGGTTATGTTTTAAATGTTTGCATAACTATTACCATGCAAAAGAATTGCACATCTTGTAACGCAAAATACATTTTACACAGTACTGCACAGTCAGTATATAAATAGATTATTTTGTCTTTTGTTTTTTAAATCATATGTCGGAATTTTCAAATAACTGAATATTGTAGCAGATAAGTAAAATTAAATTCATAGTCACAAAAATTCCGATTGGAAAAAGAGTGATGTAAGGAAGAATGAAACAAAAGAAAAAAGTTCTTACGGTAATTAAAATAGTATCACAAAGGAATAGAAATAAAAATTAGATTTAAACCAATGAATTAAATAAAAATAATGATCAAAGTCATTTCAATAAAGATTTAATAATAATAAAAATTTAATACACCTGACGAAATTCTAACCTACAATCTCTTATATCTGAAGCTGTTATCCCGTCCATGATACCACTCAAACCCACAACGTATTTCGACTATTTTAACGTTATTGCATATCACGCAAAAACCCGAAATTTAATTCGTCAATTAGTCACCAGCGAGGGCCCACCAAGTGTTTGATACCTGGGATCTTAACCTGCATCACGGTAATTTAGTTTCAAAAAGTCGATACCACCGATGAGAACCTCTCATCAATAGTACTGACTCTTCATCTTTCGATAAATCTCTTTTTTCGAATCTGTCTTTCATATCCTATAAGCGGCATCTACGTTCTCTGTTGCCAAGAATGCTTGTACGTCATTGAAGTGCTGCTCTAGCTATCCCTGCTTTGCCACTTGCAGAGTGTGTAGGCCGATAATTACTCGGCGGATGAGTACACAGTAACTTGCGGCTTATTCCACTGGTGGTGCAAGCCCTCTGGCATCCATATGTGACAGAGTGACACATGGGACGAAATGGGACCGCTCTCTGGGCTGGCACAAGAGGTTGGCACAGAACTAGAGCCTCACTGCTGCTCGCATGTAGCAATGATCGCTGGATAGTGACTGGTTTCTAACTCAGACCATGTTACAAAGTGTTTTCTATAACAACGTGTAATTTCTGGTATTGACCAACGACATGACAATTTATGGGATTACAATATTCCGGGAATTTTTTCCGATTGCGGTTGCGTTAGGGCACTGAAATTAATGAATGATGCGAGATGAAAATTTGTGCAGGATTAGGACTCGAACACGGATGCTCCTCTTCTGTAGAACTGTTGCCTTGACAGCCTCGGCCAGCGGGACACGCTTTCCGTCCGTGCGAAATTCACTACTCGTCATATACCAAAGCCGCATCGCTGTCCACGTACTTTCCACTCACAGCGCAACCTGTACTCTCCCGAGAGAGAAATGGTTCAAATGGCTCTGAGCACTATGGGACTTAACTTCTGAGGCCATCAGTCCCCTAGAACATAAAACTAGTTTAACTAACCTAAGGACATCACACACATCCATTCCCGAGGTAGGATTCGAACCTACGACCGTAGCGGTCGCGCCGTTACAGAATGTAGGGCCTAGAACCACTCGGCCACTCGAGCCGGCCGAGAGATAACGAAGCATGGTGTGCATTCGCACTGAGGGAAACATGTTTGGCTGTCAAGCCTACAGAAATACTCCATATGTATGGGTGAGGACTGTAGGACATGTCCGACAGAACAGACCCCACAAATATGTACGCTGAGCAACCAAAGAAATTGGTACTCCTAACTAATATCGTGTGGTGCCCCCGCGAGCACGCAGAAGTGGCGCAACACGACGTGGCATGAACTTGACTAATGTCTTAAGTAGTGGTGGAGAGAATTGACATTATTAATGCTGCAGGACTGCCCATACATCCGTAAGAGTACGAGGGAAGTAGATCTCTTCCGAGCAGCTCGTTGTAAGGCATCACAGATATGCTCAATAATTTATTTCTTGGGAGTTTGGTGGCCAGTGCAAGTGTTTAAGCACAGAAGAGTGTTATTGGAGCCAGTCTGTTGCAGTTCTGGACGTGTGGGGTGTCGCATTGAACTGTTGAAATTGCCCAAGTCCGTCGGAATGCACAATGGACATGAATGGATGCAGGTGATCAGACATGATGCTTACGTATCTGTCACATGTCAGAGTCGTATCTGGACGTACCAAGGGTCCCATATCACTCCAACTTGATACGCCCCACACCATTACAGAGCCTCCACCAGCTTGACATGCAGGGTCCATGGATTCATAAGGTTGTCTCCATACCCGTACAATTCCATTCTCTCGATACAATTTGAAAAGAGATTCGTCCTATCACTCCAACTTGACACGCCCCACACCATTACAGAGCCTCCACCAGCTTGACATGCAGGGTCCATGGATTCATAAGGTTGTCTCCATTCCTGTACAATTCCATCGTCTCGATACAATTTGAAAAGAGACTCGTCCTATCACTCCAACTGCACACGCCTCACACCATTACAGAGCCTCCACCAGCTTCACATGCAGGGTCCATGTGTTCATGAGGTTGTCTCCATACCCGTACAATTCCATCATCTCGATACAATTTGAAAAGAGATTCGTCCTATCACTCCAACTTGACACGCCCCACACCATTACAGAGCCTCCACCAGCTTGACATGCAGGGTCCATGGATTCATAAGGTTGTCTCCATTCCTGTACAATTCCATCATCTCGATACAATTTGAAAAGAGACTCGTCCTATCACTCCAACTTCACACGCCCCACACCATTACAGAGCCTCCACCAGCTTGACATGCAGGGTCCATGGATTCATAAGGTTGTCTCCATACCCGTACAATTCCATCCTCTCGATACAATTTGAAAAGAGATTCGTCCTATCACTCCAACTTGACACGCCCCACACCATTACAGAGCCTCCACCAGCTTGACATGCAGGGTCCATGTGTTCATGAGGTTGTCTCCATACCCGTACAATTCCATCATCTCGATACAATTTGAAAAGAGACTCGTCCTATCACTCCAACTGCACACGCCCCACACCATTACAGAGCCTCCACCAGCTTGACATGCAGGGTCCATGGATTCATAAGGTTGTCTCCATACCCGTACAATTCCATTCTGTCGATACAATTTGAAAAGAGATTCGTCCTATCACTCCAACTTGACACGCCCCACACCATTACAGAGCCTCCACCAGCTTGACATGCAGGGTCCATGGATTCATAAGGTTGTCTCCATTCCTGTACAATTCCATCGTCTCGATACAATTTGAAAAGAGACTCGTCCTATCACTCCAACTGCACACGCCCCACACCATTACAGAGCCTCCACCAGCTTGACATGCAGGGTCCATGGATTCATAAGGTTGTCTCCATTCCTGTACAATTCCATCGTCTCGATACAATTTGAAAAGAGACTCGTCCTATCACTCCAACTTCACACGCCCCACACCATTACAGAGCCTCCACCAGCTTGACATGCAGGGTCCATGGATTCATGAGGTTGTCTCCATACCCGTACAATTCCATCCTCTCGATACAATTTGAAAAGAGACTCGTCGTATCACTCCAACTTCACACGCCCCACACCATTACAGAGCCTCCACCAGCTTGACATGCAGGGTCCATGGATTCATGAGATTGTCTCCATACCCGTACAATTCCATCGTCTCGATACAATTTGAAAAGAGACTCGTCCTATCACTCCAACTTGAGACACCCCACACCATTAAAGAGCCTCCACCAGCTTGACATGCAGGGTCCATGGATTCATAAGATTGTCTCCATTCCTGTACAATTCCATCGTCTCAATACAATTTGAAAAGAGACTCGTCCTATCACTCCAACTTCACACGCCCCACACCATTACAGAGCCTCCACCAGCTTGACATGCAGGGTCCATGGATTCATGAGGTTGTCTCCATACCCGTACAATTCCATCGTCTCGATACAATTTGAAAAGAGACTCGTCCTATCACTCCAACTTCACACGCCCCACACCATTACAGAGCCTCCACCAGCTTGACATGCAGGGTCCATGGTTTCATAAGTTTGTCTCCATACCCATACAATTCCATCCTCTCGATACAATTTGAAAAGAGATTCGTCCTATCACTCCAACTTAACACGCCCCACACCATTACAGAGCCTCCACCAGCTTGACATGCAGGGTCCATGGATTCATAAGGTTGTCTCCATTCCTGTACAATTCCATCCTCTCGATACAATTTGAAAAGAGATTCGTCCTATCACTCCAACTTGACACGCCCCACACCATTACAGAGCCTCCACCAGCTTGACATGCAGGGTCCATGGATTCATAAGGTTGTCTCCATTCTTGTACAATTCCATCCTCTCGATACAATTTGAAAAGAGATTCGTCCTATCACTCCAACTTGACACGCCCCACACCATTACAGAGCCTCCACGAAAGAAATTTAGGTACTTTTTGTCACACTCAGTAGCGTTAAAGAAGTTGCATCAACCACTCTGGTACCGAAGTGTAATGAAGAGGATGATAGTTACACACACACAGGAAGTCTAGGGCTCTAATCTCGTCAGGTGCAGAAAATTATTTTTATTTTTAAATCTATATTGAAATGACTGTGATCATATCGTCATTCAATTAACTGATTTCAATGTAATTTTTTATTTCCATTGCTTTGTCACATCATTTTCATCATAGTATCAACTTCTTCGTTTACACTCATTTTTCTTCCTACCATTGTTCCTCCATTTGGAAATTTTGTTCATGTCTTTTAAATTAATTTTATGTATTAATTTCGATTTAATTTCCTCTGTTTTATCACCTTGTTTTTTTTTTTTTTGTCTACATTATTGCGTTCATTGCGTCTATTTCTCACTTCGTTTGAATTTCGTTACACTTTTAAACCCTTCTTTCATTTAAATCTTAATCCGCATTATTTTGTCCATAGTGCAATAGGTGTTAAGGTTATGTTTTAAATGTTTGCATAACTATTACCATGCAAAAGAATTGCACATCTTGTAACGCAAAATACATTTTACACAGTACTGCACAGTCAGTATATAAATAGATTATTTTGTCTTTTGTTTTTTAAATCATATGTCGGAATTTTCAAATAACTGAATATTGTAGCAGATAAGTAAAATTAAATTCATAGTCACAAAAATTCCGATTGGAAAAAGAGTGATGTAAGGAAGAATGAAACAAAAGAAAAAAGTTCTTACGGTAATTAAAATAGTATCACAAAGGAATAGAAATAAAAATTAGATTTAAACCAATGAATTAAATAAAAATAATGATCAAAGTCATTTCAATAAAGATTTAATAATAATAAAAATTTAATACACCTGACGAAATTCTAACCTACAATCTCTTATATCTGAAGCTGTTATCCCGTCCATGATACCACTCAAACCCACAACGTATTTCGACTATTTTAACGTTATTGCATATCACGCAAAAACCCGAAATTTAATTCGTCAATTAGTCACCAGCGAGGGCCCACCAAGTGTTTGATACCTGGGATCTTAACCTGCATCACGGTAATTTAGTTTCAAAAAGTCGATACCACCGATGAGAACCTCTCATCAATAGTACTGACTCTTCATCTTTCGATAAATCTCTTTTTTCGAATCTGTCTTTCATATCCTATAAGCGGCATCTACGTTCTCTGTTGCCAAGAATGCTTGTACGTCATTGAAGTGCTGCTCTAGCTATCCCTGCTTTGCCACTTGCAGAGTGTGTAGGCCGATAATTACTCGGCGGATGAGTACACAGTAACTTGCGGCTTATTCCACTGGTGGTGCAAGCCCTCTGGCATCCATATGTGACAGAGTGACACATGGGACGAAATGGGACCGCTCTCTGGGCTGGCACAAGAGGTTGGCACAGAACTAGAGCCTCACTGCTGCTCGCATGTAGCAATGATCGCTGGATAGTGACTGGTTTCTAACTCAGACCATGTTACAAAGTGTTTTCTATAACAACGTGTAATTTCTGGTATTGACCAACGACATGACAATTTATGGGATTACAATATTCCGGGAATTTTTTCCGATTGCGGTTGCGTTAGGGCACTGAAATTAATGAATGATGCGAGATGAAAATTTGTGCAGGATTAGGACTCGAACACGGATGCTCCTCTTCTGTAGAACTGTTGCCTTGACAGCCTCGGCCAGCGGGACACGCTTTCCGTCCGTGCGAAATTCACTACTCGTCATATACCAAAGCCGCATCGCTGTCCACGTACTTTCCACTCACAGCGCAACCTGTACTCTCCCGAGAGAGAAATGGTTCAAATGGCTCTGAGCACTATGGGACTTAACTTCTGAGGCCATCAGTCCCCTAGAACATAAAACTAGTTTAACTAACCTAAGGACATCACACACATCCATTCCCGAGGTAGGATTCGAACCTACGACCGTAGCGGTCGCGCCGTTACAGAATGTAGGGCCTAGAACCACTCGGCCACTCGAGCCGGCCGAGAGATAACGAAGCATGGTGTGCATTCGCACTGAGGGAAACATGTTTGGCTGTCAAGCCTACAGAAATACTGCATATGTATGGGTGAGGACTGTAGGACATGTCCGACAGAACAGACCCCACAAATATGTACGCTGAGCAACCAAAGAAATTGGTACTCCTAACTAATATCGTGTGGTGCCCCCGCGAGCACGCAGAAGTGGCGCAACACGACGTGGCATGAACTTGACTAATGTCTTAAGTAGTGGTGGAGAGAATTGACATTATTAATGCTGCAGGACTGCCCATAAATCCGTAAGAGTACGAGGGAAGTAGATCTCTTCCGAGCAGCTCGTTGTAAGGCATCACAGATATGCTCAATAATTTATTTCTTGGGAGTTTGGTGGCCAGTGCAAGTGTTTAAGCACAGAAGAGTGTTATTGGAGCCAGTCTGTTGCAGTTCTGGACGTGTGGGGTGTCGCATTGAACTGTTGAAATTGCCCAAGTCCGTCGGAATGCACAATGGACATGAATGGATGCAGGTGATCAGACATGATGCTTACGTATCTGTCACATGTCAGAGTCGTATCTGGACGTACCAAGGGTCCCATATCACTCCAACTTGATACGCCCCACACCATTACAGAGCCTCCACCAGCTTGACATGCAGGGTCCATGGATTCATAAGGTTGTCTCCATACCCGTACAATTCCATTCTCTCGATACAATTTGAAAAGAGATTCGTCCTATCACTCCAACTTGACACGCCCCACACCATTACAGAGCCTCCACCAGCTTGACATGCAGGGTCCATGGATTCATAAGGTTGTCTCCATTCCTGTACAATTCCATTGTCTCGATACAATTTGAAAAGAGACTCGTCCTATCACTCCAACTGCACACGCCTCACACCATTACAGAGCCTCCACCAGCTTCACATGCAGGGTCCATGTGTTCATGAGGTTGTCTCCATACCCGTACAATTCCATCATCTCGATACAATTTGAAAAGAGATTCGTCCTATCACTCCAACTTGACACGCCCCACACCATTACAGAGCCTCCACCAGCTTGACATGCAGGGTCCATGGATTCATAAGGTTGTCTCCATTCCTGTACAATTCCATCATCTCGATACAATTTGAAAAGAGACTCGTCCTATCACTCCAACTTCACACGCCCCACACCATTACAGAGCCTCCACCAGCTTGACATGCAGGGTCCATGGATTCATAAGGTTGTCTCCATTCCTGTACAATTCCATCATCTCGATACAATTTGAAAAGAGACTCGTCCTATCACTCCAACTTGACACGCCCCACACCATTACAGAGCCTCCACCAGCTTGACATGCAGGGTCCATGGATTCATAAGGTTGTCTCCATACCCGTACAATTCCATCCTCTCGATACAATTTGAAAAGAGATTCGTCCTATCACTCCAACTTGACACGCCCCACACCATTACAGAGCCTCCACCAGCTTGACATGCAGGGTCCACGTGTTCATGAGTTTGTCTCCATACCCGTACAATTCCATCATCTCGATACAATTTGAAAAGAGACTCGTCCTATCACTCCAACTGCACACGCCCCACACCATTACAGAGCCTCCACCAGCTTGACATGCAGGGTCCATGGATTCATAAGGTTGTCTCCATACCCGTACAATTCCATTCTGTCGATACAATTTGAAAAGAGATTCGTCCTATCACTCCAACTTGACACACCCCACACCATTACAGAGCCTCCACCAGCTTGACATGCAGGGTCCATGGATTCATAAGGTTGTCTCCATTCCTGTACAATTCCATCGTCTCGATACAATTTGAAAAGAGACTCGTCCTATCACTCCAACTGCACACGCCCCACACCATTACAGAGCCTCCACCAGCTTGACATGCAGGGTCCATGGATTCATAAGGTTGTCTCCATTCCTGTACAATTCCATCGTCTCGATACAATTTGAAAAGAGACTCGTCCTATCACTCCAACTTCACACGCCCCACACCATTACAGAGCCTCCACCAGCTTGACATGCAGGGTCCATGGATTCATGAGGTTGTCTCCATACCCGTACAATTCCATCCTCTCGATACAATTTGAAAAGAGATTCGTCCTATCACTCCAACTTGACACGCCCCACACCATTACAGAGCCTCCACCAGCTTGACATGCAGGGTCCATGGATTCATAAGGTTGTCTCCATTCCTGTACAATTCCATCGTCTCGATACAATTTGAAAAGAGACTCGTCCTATCACTCCAACTTCACACGCCCCACACCATTACAGAGCCTCCACCAGCTTGACATGCAGGGTCCATGGATTCATAAGGTTGTCTCCATACCCATACAATTCCATCCTCTCGATACAATTTGAAAAGAGATTCGTCCTATCACTCCAACTTGATACGCCCCACACCATTACAGAGCCTCCACCAGCTTGACATGCAGGGTCCATGGATTCATGAGGTTGTCTCCATATCCGTGTAATTCCATCGTCTCGATACAATTTGAAAAGAGACTCGTCCTATCACTCCAACTGCACACGCCCCACACCATTACAGAGCCTCCACCAGCTTGACATGCAGGGTCCATGGATTCATGTGGTTGTCTCCATACCCGTACAATTCCATCGTCTCGATACAATTTGAAAAGAGACTCGTCGTATCACTCCAACTTCACACGCCCCACACCATTAGAGAGCCTCCACCAGCTTGACATGCAGGGTCCATGGATTCATGAGGTTGTCTCCATACCCGTACAATTCCATCCTCTCGATACAATTTGAAAAGAGACTCGTCCTATCACTCCAACTGCACACGCCCCACACCATTACAAGCCTCCACCAGCTTGACATGCAGGGTCCATGGATTCATGAGGTTGTCTCCATACCCGTACAATTCCATCCTCTCGATACAATTTGAAAAGAGACTCGTCCTATCACTCCAACTGCACACGCCCCACACCATTACAGAGCCTCCACCAGCTTGACATGCAGGGTCCATGGATTCATGAGGTTGTCTCCATACCCGTACAATTCCATCCTCTCGATACTATTTGAAAAGAGACTCGTCCTATCACTTCAACTGCACACGCCCCACACCATTACAGAGCCTCCACCAGCTTGACATGCAGGGTCCATGGATTCATGAGGTTGTCTCCATACCCGTACAATTCCATCCTCTCGATACAATTTGAAAAGAGACTCGTCCTATCACTCCAACTGCACACGCCCCACACCATTACAAGCCTCCACCAGCTTGACATGCAGGGTCCATGGATTCATGAGGTTGTCTCCATACCCATACAATTCCATCCTCTCGATACAATTTGAAAAGAGACTCGTCCTATCACTTCAACTGCACACGCCCCACACCATTACAGTGCCTCCACCAGCTCGACATGCAGGGTCCATGGATTCATAAGGTTGTCTCCATACCCGTACAATTCCATCCTCTCGATATAATTTGAAAAGAGACTCGTCCTATCACTCCAACTGCACACGCCCCACACCATTACAGAGCCTCCACCAGCTTGACATGCAGGGTCCATGGATTCATGAGGTTGTCTCCATACCCGTACAATTCCATCCTCTCGATACAATTTGAAAAGAGACTCGTCCCATCACTCCAACTGCACACGCCCCACACCATTACAGAGCCTCCACCAGCTTGACATGCAGGGTCCATGGATTCATGAGGTTGTCTCCATACCCGTACAATTCCATCCTCTCGATACAATTTGAAAAGAGACTCGTCCTATCACTCCAACTGCACACGCCCCACACCATTACAGAGCCTCCACCAGCTTGACATGCAGGGTCCATGGATTCATGAGGTTGTCTCCATACCCGTACAATTCCATCCTCTCGATACAATTTGAAAAGAGACTCGTCCTATCACTCCAACTGCACACGCCCCACACCATTACAAGCCTCCACCAGCTTGACATGCAGGGTCCATGGATTCATGAGGTTGTCTCCATACCCGTACAATTCCATCCTCTCGATACAATTTGAAAAGAGACTCGTCCTATCACTCCAACTGCACACGCCCCACACCATTACAGAGCCTCCACCAGCTTGACATGCAGGGTCCATGGATTCATGAGGTTGTCTCCATACCCGTACAATTCCATCCTCTCGATACAATTTGAAAAGAGACTCGTCCTATCACTTCAACTGCACACGCCCCACACCATTACAGAGCCTCCACCAGCTTGACATGCAGGGTCCATGGGTTCATGAGGTTGTCTCCACACCCATACAATTCCATCCTCTCGATACAATTTGAAAAGAGACTCGTCCTGTCACTCCAACTGCACACGCCCCACACCATTACAGAGCCTCCACCAGCTTGACATGCAGGGTCCATGGATTCATGAGGTTGTCTCCATACCCGTACAATTCCATCCTCTCGATACAATTTGAAAAGAGACTCGTCCTATCACTCCAACTGCACACGCCCCACACCATTACAGAGCCTCCACCAGCTTGACATGCAGGGTCCATGGATTCATGAGGTTATCTCCATACCCGTACAATTCCATCCTCTCGATACAATTTGAAAAGAGACTCGTCGTATCACTCCAACTGCACACACCCCACACCATTACAGAGCCTCCACCAGCTTGACATGCAGGGTCCATGGATTCATGAGGTTGTCTCCATACCCGTACAATTCCATCCTCTCGATACAATTTGAAAAGAGACTCTTCCTATCACTCCAACTGCACACGCCCCACACCATTACAGAGCCTCCACCAGCTTGACATGCAGGGTCCATGGATTCATGAGGTTGTCTCCATACCCGTACAATTCCATCCTCTCGATACAATTTGAAAAGAGACTCGTCCTATCACTCCAACTGCACACGCCCCACACCATTACAGAGCCTCCACCAGCTTGACATGCAGGGTCCATGGATTCATGAGGTTGTCTCCATACTCGTACAATTCCATCCTCTCGATACAATTTGAAAAGGTACTCGTCCTATCAGGCAACATGTTTCCACTCATTAATATCCAATGTTGGTGTTGACGAGTCCAGGCGGGGCGTAAAGCTTTGTGTCGTGCAAGCATCAAGGGTACACGAGTGGGTCTTCGGCTACGAAAACCTTTATCTATGATGTTTCGTTGAATGGTTCGCACACTGACACTTGTTGATGGCCCAACATGAAATGTGCAGCAATTTGCGGAAGAGTTGCACTTCTATCACGTGGAACGATTCTCTTCAGTCGTCATTTGTCCCCTTGTTACAGGATCTTTTTCCGGCTGCAGCGATGCCGGCGATTTGCCGTTTTACCGGATTCCTGATATTCAAGCTATACTCATGAAATGGTCGTTCCTAAAGGTCCCCACTTTTTTAAATTTTGATAACCTGCCGTTATTGCAACAATAATCGATGTAATAACTGCGACAGACAGTTGTCTTATATAGTCGTTGCCGACCGCAGCGCATATTCAGCCTGCTCACATATATCTGTACTTGAATACGTATGTCTGTACCAGTTTCTTTGGCGCTTCAGTGCATATTTTAAACTTACGTAAGATATATTTTACAGAGGGGCAGTTGGGGGGATGGGGTAGATATACAGCTTTTACATCCCTCCACACATCCCTCCCAACCCCGACCCGAAAAGATTGTGTCCCTGAACTTGGTGGCGTTGTTGGTCCTTCTCTAAAAATTCTCTCTGTAGTACAACATATTTTTTTTCCTAACGATATACGAGTATGAGTCGGTGGAGACCTTGGTTGTAGAGCTCTGCAGTTTGGCTGGTCCGTAAACGTTACACCTCAGAAATGACCTCTTCGAATTTCGATAGGTCATGATATGGATCTCCAGTATACCACTCGCTTTTGGAGGGAGCTTTCACTACTCATTTTTGTGAAGTTGCAGGATCTTCAATAAGCAATACCCAAAAAGGGCTTGAGCGTATTGTTTTGGTATAACCATAATGTCTCTCGACCATTTCCATCTGCTTTGCCGTATACAAACAGCATCTCGGTTTGTTCCCGACGTACAAAGCTCGACCATTCCGCTGCTGACAGTACACTGCGTCAATCACACAGCCTGCAACACACGACGAACACGCGGCCAGTGGTCAGAGTAACTTTCTGCCGTCACCGTCACCTACCGTGGCAACGATGCATTTCCGGACGTATGTTCATAGGACCTTTTTGTCCTCCATTTCCATTCAGCAAACGTCCCTGTATTTTGTCGGTTTTACTAATGTTCATCATGTACGTCAACATTTACAACGAAGGCTGTTGTTTGAGAAAAACTCGATTTAATCCAAAAGTAGGCACCAAAATAAAAATTCTGAACGGGACTGCGACAGAAACAGAAAAAATAAAATTTAGTAATCGTAGTTGCTGGTCTTCGCTCCTACATTATGTTGGTGCTTCTAGCAAATTTATGACTACTCTTTGCACAGTTGCGAGGTGCCGGGGCAAGCAGTGTATTTAACACTAAATTCTTCTAGAATCTACATATGTAAATTATGCTCTAAGCCCCCCCTATTCTAACTCCGACCTTTGCTGTTGCACAAGGATTAAAAAAATATGCGAACTGACTCTAATCAACCCTGCCAGTGGAATAGAAGAGAGTTTGGCACCTGCAATAATTTAATTTGATAAATAAGTTAAATAAACGAAGGTTTCATTAACATAGTGAGGAATGATAGGGTTGCTCTATCGATTAACAGAATGAAAGTTCTGTCCAAAATAACAATATGATTTATTAAGATTAAACACAAAATAATAAATAAAAACACATGAAACATTTACAATACATCAAATTGGCTCAAATTGGATACTCAAACAAACGCTGTGTATGTGAAGTTGTCCCTAAACTAGATTGTGAGGATTATGACGAAGTGGTATGTGGAGCCAATTCCTTGCCACTCAAATCTTAAGAGAAAACACATAGCCAACCCAACATTAATTGCTGCTACCCAAGACAGAACAAAGTTAGAAAAAGACGAACAGGCGCGCTCTGCTGAGCTCTGATTATCACGTAGGAAAATCCCTGTCTGCCGGTGCTGCGGACATACCTTACCAAACTGTCTTCTTAACTGCCAGAACACGACCTGGCGTACCGGAGGCGATGGCTGGTTGCTTCGACGTCCTCGACCGAAAGGCGAGAGCCGACTACCCACAAGAGCACCCGTAAAAAACCGAACACAGAACATTCCCGCCCCCACGACAGTGGCCGTGGTTAACCGTTCCAATCAGCAACTCGAAAACCGGCGGAAAATTCCACTCCATTGCCGGATCACTACCATTCCACCAATGGAGATTCTTGGCGCCAATTTCTGCGCCGATTTTGCTACGTCACGGATCTATGCCCTGAGTAAGCCAATCACAGTTACTATTTTGCAGAAAGCGCGGGAATTTTCCCGCCACAACTGCCTGGGTACACAAGTCATTCCCACGCCTCGCTGGTAGCCAGCCAGAAAGTGTTTTCGCTAAGTTTCTGCGAAGTAACGGAACCTCTAGCCCAGCCGCTACTTCAGACCCCTCCGGGCGTGTCTTTTGACAATGTCGGCGTCTGCAAAGCATTCACTCGACTTCCTCACACCCGTCGGCTTAACGCTTTCCAGATCAACAGAGCCCGCCTGTCACCGGACCAACCAGGTGACGAGAGACGCTGCGTGGGAAGTCCGCGTGTGAAGGAACAGCGACTTATCACTGCATGCAATTAGAGAGGAGAATCGTAAGATAGAAATATGAGAGGGGGCTCATGCCACCTCTCACAGTCTCAGTGTCAGAAATAGGAAGCTTAGTTTTAGCTACACCTGTAATCCAAAGCCTTATACTGTATTGATTTTAACTTACGGAACGATTCTTTCCTTGGAACTGTTTTCGTTTCCAGTCATCATTTATGTAGCGACGGCACTGTCGTCACCGATCTCTCACCCGCTCCAGTTGCATTTAAAAGGGTTAAGACTAGTGACCGGTAAAATATCAAATGGTTCCCTCTACGCTAACTGTTCAAAGACTGCCCAACTTTCGATTCAAAACTGAGCCCGACCCTATCCAGCAAGCCGCTTTTTGTGAGAAACTAATATAGTTGAACACCAGTTTGCCTTTAGAATCAGTACTATCCTTCTCATCAGAGAGGAAAGTTAAGGAACGAGCAAGAATATTTTTAAGAGATTCTGTTCTGCATATAATACCACAGGTAACTTCGAAATAATCTCAAAGACTGCTTCTCAGTCCATCGTGTCATATCTACGCATTGTTAAAGATTCGCTTTTATGGAATAAATTGCATTTGTTCTTTTTTTAGATTATTGAAGGGTAAAAACAGTTAACAATTGTGTTTGTAGCCAGTTCACCCTAACGTGGTTTTATGCTGTGTCATTTTTCATTTTTTATCTCTTACTCCGTACTTCCTTACATACTTTACTTGACTCATCAGTGCAGCAATTATGTGATACGGGGCTACCGATACGGCATACACAACAAACGCCAATAAATAAGGCAGCACTGTTTTTCAAAGATGCACATTTCATGATTACGCACAAGTTTTTGTGTCTGCTTGCAGGCCTAAAGGAAATGCTTGAATTTAGTAATAATTAGGTGTCGTAGAAAACTGCTTAGTGATAGTTAGGCAGGACGTTACAACGTCTTGATGTTAAGATTTTGAAATTATCCTATCCTTCACCAAAGGATGCGCTCAGAGTTGCAAATGTTCTCTCGTACTTGCTTCAAAACTAGTGGATTTTTTACGTGCATAATTCTCAGAGTTCAAATGCCACAGACGCGTGTTTCTTTCCCTCATTAAGTTTTCCTTGTATAATTTAATAGCCGAAGCCATACTGTACGACTGTCATATAATTGCAGCTGCAAAGAGCAATCAAAAATATTTATGTTCCAACGATAAAAGTATTTCTCAGACTTCTGAGCAGGTGTTCTGAAACACGAAACGTAATTACTAACCTTCAATGAGAACCTTGCATAGTCACTTTCACCTTAACGAAATTCTGCGTAGTGTGCCAACAACAAATTACTGATATCCTTGCTGGATTTTTATAAATTCCACACAGTAATGTACAGTATTACCGCCCGTTAGTACCAAAGGTCACGTGCACGGTGTACCGTAATAACACGGAATGAATGAATTTACATGTTATTAAATTAATGTGTGTTCAGGTATTGATTATGCAACCCATTTACGCAGTTCATATGACAGGAAAAAATTTTTCAAGCGAGAAATGAGTAATTTCTGAGTTGAGTCAGGCCTAATGAAGAGTAACGACACGTCGTATTTCTTCTAATGCTCTAAACAAGTGACACTGTTGCTGTTGTCGTGGTGTTCAGCCAGGAGACTGGTTTCGTGCAGCTCCACTTAGTCCGTCCTGTGCAGGACTAGTACGCAACTAGTGCAACCTACCAGTACATCCATTTGAACCTGCTTGCTATATTCAAGTTCTGGTCTCCATCAACAATATTTACCGCCACACATCCAGTTCGACGATTCTTTGATGCCGCGGAATGTGTCCTATCAACCGATTCCTTCTGCTAGTCAAGATGTGCCATAAATTTCTTTTTTCTCTAGCTTGATTCAGCACATCCTCATTAATTATTAAGCCTACCTATCCAATTTTCAGCATTCTTCTGTAGGGCCAGACTTCAAAAGCTTCTGTACTCTCCTGGCCTGAATTGCTTACTGTCTACGTATCGCTTCCGTAAAAGGCTATGCTCCAAACTAATGCTTCCTGAAAAGGCTTCCAAGTATTTAAATTTATATTCTTCGTTTACACATCTCTTTTTTTTTTGACTCGCTTTTCTTGCTACTTCCCGTCTGCATTCGATATCCTCTCCACCTCGGCAATCGTTAATTATATTCCTGCCTAAATAGTGAAAATTATCTACTACGTTTAGTGCCCCGTTTTCTAATCTGTCAGCACCACCCGTTTTAATTCGACCACATTCCATTGTCTTTGTCTCAGTTTTGTTGATATTCACCTCATAACCTCTTTTCAGTTCTTTGTGCATTCCACTCGACTGCTCTTCCAAGTCCATTGCCGTGTCTGACAGAACCGTAATGTCACAGAAAAACTGGCGTGTTTTTTATTTCTTCTCTCTGAACGTTAATTCCTTAGACACAATTCTCCTTGGTTTCTTTTACTGCTTATACAATACACAAACTGAATAACATCGGGGATAAGCTAAAATCCTGGCCCACTCAACTACTATTTCCTTTTCACGCCCTGAGACTCTTTCAGCTGCAGCCTGGTATCTGTAAACGTTGTAGATAAGTTTTCGCTCAGTGTACTTCATTCTTACTACCTACAAACATAGGTTTGCCTTTCTCCAGTCTAACACAAGTCGTAGTGTGGGTACGGCTTCACGTGTTCCTATATTTTTCTGGAACACAAGTAGATCTTCCCCGAGGTCCGCTTCACGCAGTTACCTGTTTTTAATTGCAAACGATTATTTAGATCTGATTCCATGAAAAAAATGCATGTGTCCTGATTTTTCAGTAAAAATAAACAAACCCTTAATCACTTAACTGCAAGTCAGTTATGGTGACGAACGCATATTACTGTTATTGCAAGCCTTTATGTAATGTTAACTTTGTTTCTTAAAAACCGAGTTACACTAGAGTATAATTATACGTTCCTAGGATATTACTGAATAAAATTGACGAAAGTAGGTAAATTCACTGATTTATCCTTCGCCAATATTTTACAGTGACACAAACTACAACAGTGGATGAATTGAGTTGTTTACGAAGCAGTAAAATGCGTTTGTGTGTTCTATTTCTACTATAAAATCGCATCAACAATTTTTTTTCAAAAGCTTTCTAAAGTGTCATCTGTTTATCAAGTCTTGCATGTAAGTGAAACTTGTAGGGTTTAATACGTACAACGGTTTATTCTTCGTCAAAATAAAATAAAATATAATATAATAAATACCGTTTCCCAAAACCAGTCAGTAATTGCTTCTGAAACGTTATTTATAATTCTTTCTGTTGTTGTAAGGACTACTGTGAATTATCATAAAATTCACTATATCTGCTTAAACAATCGTCTCTTCTTTATTTCCATTAGATCCACGTCGAAGATCATTATATACGTAAGAACCGTACATCAAAGTTTGAATATGGTGGAACGTCACTAATAGTTTCTACACACTCAAACAGTTCTCCCCTACCTATAATTTGTTCAGTAACATAACACAGTTTTCTGCTTCCTTTCTTGTTCAAGCTGTACGCATAGCGTCGACAATCTGGTAACTAGTCTGTTACAAGAATTAAATTATAGGAGACTGCGCCAGTCGCTATTTTTTGCGACCAGTCCAAGATATCTGATTGTGTAGATCGTGACATATTGTCGGAAAAAATGAATATTTCATAGAAATAAAAACTATCGTTTTTCTAACAATATATTTTTTCACAACCAGATACCTTGACAAGTAAAAAAAATGCAGCATTTAGTAAGTTGGAATTTAATTCTTGTTAAATCTGGTGATTGAATATTTAACTAGCGCCATCCATTGAGCAAACGTTCTTAAATACAAATAGTGACGCTTACATAATCACTTCTTTCCCCTTTGATAACGTTTGTTAACGTGAAAAATGCCGTGCCACACCGTTTTCGGGGTCCACGTTAAACTGTAAGGCATACTACGTTCAACAGCACCATGTCTAGTAAAGCACAGTACGGTTCCGGTCAACGTTCGGGCTATGTCCACTTTACCTTTTACGGCACTGGTGTAGATTTTAACATTCTGGGGGGGAAAAACGCCCCAGTTCGTAGTTCGTCGAGACCGTGCACGCTATAGTCACCACTGCGATACTTGAGAAAAGTTTGTGAAAGATAAAGCTGAAGCAACGAAGCTAATGTGCGCTGCTATTCAAGTCAACAGCGCCTGCAGAGGAAACCAACACCAAAGGAGCAAAATTCATATCACATGTCTCTCATGCGTGACATAATATTTGGAAATATCTGTATAATATTGGGAAAAAATGTTATTCAGAGATTTTGTTGTCTTTCCATGCGACATTAACTAATAGAAAATTCTCGGGTATCTAGCAGTGTTAAAGCAGTGAAACATGTCCGATGTTTTGTTAAGTGTCACTCGCATCATGTTGTGAGTTCGCCGCAAGATGATGGGAGTAATGGTATTTATAACGCTGCAATATTGACTTACTGTGATTAAACTCCATGAAACTATTGTGACCCTTGCTGTTCATCTCGTTTATTAATGACCTCGCTCACAATATTAATAGTAACCTCAGATTTCCGCAGATGCGGAACATATCTTTAATGAAGCACCGTCTGAAAAAAAGCTTCAGAAATATTCAGTCGGATCTTGATAAGATTTGAAAGTGGCGTAAAGGCTGTCAACTTTCTTTAACTGTTCATAAATGAAAATTGCACACTTCACAGACCTAAAAAAGGCAGTATCCTATGTCTGCAGTGTGAACGAGTAACAACTGTAATCGCTCGAATCATACAATTACAAGGGTGTAACACTTCGTAGAGATATGAAGTGATATTGGTTCAGTTGTAGGTAAAGCAGGTGGCAGACTTGGTTCATTGGTAGATTGCCAGGGAAATACAGTCATTTCACGAAGGAGATTGGCTACAAATCACCTGTGCGGGCCATACTAGTATAGTGCTCAAATGTGTGGAGGCAGTACCTAACAAGAGATACTGAACTGTACAGAGAAGTGCGCGAATGGTGACAAGCTTGTTGGACCGCTGGGAGGGTGTCACAGCGACGCTGATGAAACTCAACTGGCAGGCCAAATTACAGAGTTTCAAGAACCACCTTTAAATGATGAATTTAGGACTATATTACAACAATCTAGGACTATATTATAGCACCGTATGTATTGCTCCCTTAGGGAACGTGAGGACCAAGTCACATTAGCTACAGCTTGCACAGAGGCATTTCAACAGTCAATCTTCCCGCGCTCCATACGTGAATATAAAGGGAAGAAGTTTAACAAACGGTTCAATGGGAAGTATCCTCTGCTGTATACTTCAGAGTGGTTTGCAGAGTATGGGTGCAGATTTAGACATCTTGTCTAGCCCTACAGTCTCAACATTTCGACGATCGTCCCACGGTTCAGCCTGGATATGTACATCACGGATGTTTGAAACTTGAGAAGTCTCTGGAACCATGTAGTTTCATCTGATTGTAGCACCTATGCCTGGGTTTCATCCAGGATCCTCCGTTTCGTTCGATGCTAAGGTATTATTCCAACACAGTTGGAGTGCCTTTGAAATGCTGTTGGAGACTAGGAGGAATACCAACTGGGAATTTGGACTGAGGAGGGAAGCAATCTAGGGCACTCCGTGCAGTCGTGCAAAGCCACGGCGACGTTAGAGCATCTGCCCAGTGAACTTTCACGTGCTGACTTCTGTCGGTGGTTTCTGAATGAAGTGAAGCAGTACTACTTTAACCGCAGTTCTTCAGAGACCTTGTTCAGCTTTCCATGGTTTGTGAACTCACAAATAGTGCGACATTATGCACCAGATAATCCCCAAAGTGTTGTGAAGAGCCACTGCATAATCTCATGACTGGTGTTTGGCGCACAAGGTCTGGTATTCGTATCGTAACACACCAAGATGTTCATGCTAACCTCTACGTCCAGAAACCGCTTAATTTCTATATGGACCAACTCACAGAAGATGAACGACTGTATAGATATTTTCATCAAGTGTGAGCAACAGTACACGTCGTATTCACAACTTTGTCAGGAGTGTATGGCGTGTTCGGTGAGGAGGCGACATTCAGTACAGACACTGCCATCTCCTGACTGCCTTGACCGCGTGTTCAGTCTCCCTGTGGTTTTTACCTGTGGGGCAAATTGAAGGATGAGGTACACTTAAACAATCCTCACACACTGAAAGATCCACAGAAGAACATTGACAACGGTATTGGCTGCTGTCCACCGGGCAGAAGTGACGCGAGTGTCCCACTGTTCGATAAATCAAGACAGAGCTTCATCGATGTCATCGATGGAATTTTCAGCATTTTCTTTGATTTCCACTTACTAGGGTCAGTCCCGTGTCAGTCGTATTGCCAATATCTTCAGGACCAATTTTATTTCGGCCTCCCTGTAATTCTTTCACAGTTACATTATATTTTTATTTTTATAAAAGGTTTATTACATCATTCCTTGATCCCTTGAATCCAATTTCCTACACGTTCGTAGTTATGACGATAGTGCACTTTCTAGTACTTTACGTGCCCAGTGTATCCTGTTAGTCTGTCCTTCTCTCATACACTTCAGCCACATTTAAGTACGGGCCGTGCAAGTCTTTTGTATCCAATCTCGATTGACGTCAAGCCTCAGTTTCCCAGTCTCTTAGAAGTAAATTGTAGTGTGTCATTTGCTTCACCTACAGCTGAAACTACAAAGTCGTTACACTTCATATCTGTACGCATTGTTCCCCCAGATATTTTTAAGAGATTAATTATATTCGGTGGGATGAAGATGACCAATTTTAGAATTTAAACTTAAATGTTTCTGAAGCTAAGACAATCAAAATACTGGTTTATTTTTCGGAACATGTATATTAAGCTGCAGTAAAAAGCTTTTGGTTTTTAATACCTTGCGCTCTAACAGATGATAAAGTTTTTTTTAAAAAAATGCGTCAGCAAACATCAGCTTAAATGGCAGTGAACCTTTTATGTGACCATCGAGGATTGTTTATAACTCTAGGGTGATTTTAATTATTCTGAAACTTTATCAATAATTGAAAAATATATCTGAAATAATAATTACAGTTTAACACTAGTTTCAAAACAAAGCACAAAGAAAAGTGAAGACAAAAAACTGTGATCACAAATTTATTTTATGAAATTCCGAGAAACAATAACTACCTCACTCCATCACTAGGTTGTCGTAGACAACTGCTGCTGCATCCATTGTGTCACGGTGTTACTGCGTTCATTAGAACACGTTCGTGCCGCACTCACGTACGTTTGCTCGTAAAAGATCCACGCGAGAAAAAAACAGTCAACTTGACCCCATTTCCACCAAGAATTTGCAATGTGTTATTTATGTGCCTCTAAATAAGTGTAACAGATTAATTTTTGCTATTGCCCTAGATGTGATTGTGAAGTGTCAATGCATAACAAACATTAGACCTATTGCTACTCACCATGTGATGGAGACGTTGCGTCGCAAACAGGCACAATAAAAAGACTACTAAACAAGTAAGCTGTCGCCCAAAAGGCCTTATTATGAAATCTGTGTTGTCTGTTTCAGAAGATGGCCTTTTGGCGGCAAACTTACTTGTTTACAAGTCTTTTTATTGTGCCTGTCTGCGGCTCAACATCTCCACTATATGGTGAGTACCAGTCTATGCTTTTCATAATATTGTCATTATTTTGTCCTGGATTTTCCATTGTTTGATTTAAACATAGGATCTAGACACATGAGTTGTTTTATACCAATTACAAGAATAAGTCTTAGCCCATTAAAGAAGAACAGCAGTCCTCCTTAAAACGGTTACTAATCAGGTAGAGATTCGGAATACTACACGTTTAGACACTACCACTAATTAAGAATTTTCCAACAGTAAATATAACAACTAAAATAAGAAAATTTTCACCACCATTGTGCAGCCTACTGTAAATACAAGACACAATATACCCTAGTGTCCAAAATTAAAACAACAGACAGAAATTTTGCAAAGTTGCGTTTATTTTGCCACATAACAGTACAAATAGGTAATAGTAGATCAGAAATAATGTAAAGAATGCAGAACGTAATCAACTGCAACATGCATAGCGGTTGACAAAAATGTTCTCCTTTTTTTTCCAACTTAACGTATTTGCACACCCATTTTGGCAACTGGTTATTGTCCTCAGTATGGAGTGTTACCAACTTTGGCACCAATACAGCCCTGACAACGACGAGATATGCTGTGAATAATGTCACGAATCTCGTTGTTGTTGTTGTGGTCTTCAGTCCTGAGACTGGTTTCAAGCAGCTCTCCATGCTACTCTATCCTGTGCAAGCTTCTTCATCTCCCAGTACGTACTGCAGCCTACATCCTTCTGAATCTGCTTAGTGTATTCATATCTTGGTCTCCCTCTACGATTTTTACCCTCCACGCTGCCCTCCAATACTAAATTGGTCATCCCTTGATGCCTCAGAACATGTCCTACCAACGGATCCCTTCTTCTAGTCAAGTTGTGCCACAAACTCCTCTTCTCCCCAATCCTATTCAGTACCTCCTCGTTAGTTATGTGATCTACCCATCTAATCTTCAGCATTCTTCTGTAGCACCACATTTCGAAAGCTTCTATTTTCTTCTTGTCCAAACTATTTATCGTCCATGTTTTACTTCCATACATGGCTACACTCCATACAAATAATTTCAGAAACGACTTCCTGACACCTAAATCTGTACTTGATGTTAACAAATTTCTCTTCTTCAGAAACGCTTTCCTTGCCATTGCCAGTCTACATTTTATATCCTCTCTACTTCGGCCATCATCAGTTATTTTGCTCCCCAAATAGCAAAACTCCTTTACTACTTTAAGTGTCTCATTTCCTAATCTATTTCTAATCAGCATCACCCGACTTAATTCGAATACATTCCATTATCCTCGTTTTGCTTTTGTTGATGTTAATCTTATGTCATCCTTCCATGACACTGTCCATTACGTTCAACTGCTCATCCAAGTCCTTTGCTGTCTCTGACAGAATTACAATGTCATCGGCGAACCTCAAAGTTTTTATTTCTTCTCCATGGATTTTAATACCTACTCCGCATTTTTCTTTTGTTTCCTTTACTGCTTCCTCAATATACAGATTGAACAACATCGGGGAGAGGCTACAACCCTGTCTCACTCCCTTCCCAACCACTGCTACCCTTTCATGCCACTCGACCCTTATTACTGCCATCTGGTTTCTGAACAAATTGTAAATAACCTTTCGCTCCCTGTATTTTACCCCTGCACCCTTCAGAATTTGAAAGAGAGTATTCCAGTCAACATTGTCAAAAGCTTTCTCTAAGTCTACAATTGCTAGAAACGTAGGTTTGCCTTTTCTTAATCTAACTTCTAAAATAAGTCGTAGGGTCAGTATTGCCTCACGTGTTCCCATATTTCTACGGAATCCAAACTGTTCTTCCCCGAGGTCGGCTTCTACCAGTTTTTCCATTCGTCTGTAAAGAATTCGCGTTAGTATTTTGCAGCTGTGACTTAT
Source organism: Schistocerca cancellata (assembly GCF_023864275.1). Taxonomy (NCBI): domain Eukaryota; kingdom Metazoa; phylum Arthropoda; class Insecta; order Orthoptera; family Acrididae; genus Schistocerca; species Schistocerca cancellata. Next base: position 70,394,474 of record NC_064627.1, read on the forward strand.
TAAACTGATAGTTCGGTAATTTTCACATCTGTCAGCGCCTGCTTTCTTTGGGATTGGAATTATTATATTCTTCTTGAAGTCTGAGGGTACTTCTCCTGTCTCATACATTTTGCTCACCAGATGATAGAGTTTTGTCAAGACTGGCTCTCCAAACGCTGTCAGTAGTTCTAATGGAATGTTGTCTACTCCCGGGGCCTTGTTTCAACTTAGGTCTTTCAGTGCTCTATCAAACTCTTCACGCAGTATCATATCTCCCCCTTCATCTTCATCTTCCTCTTCCATTTCTATAACATTGCCCTCAACTACATCGGACTTGTACAGACCCTCTATATACTCCTTCCATCTTTCTGCTTTCCCTTCTTTGCTTAGAACTGGGTTTCCATCTGAGCTCTTGTTATTCATACAAGTGGTTATCTTTTCTCCAAAGGTCTCCTTAATTTTCCTGTAGGCAGTATCTATCTTACCCCTAGTGAGATAAGCCTCTACATCATTACATTTGTCCTCTAGCCATGCCTGATTAGCCATTTTGCACATCCTGTCGATCTCATTTTTGAGACGTTTGTATTCCTTTTTGCCTGCTTCACTTACTGCAGTTTTGTATTTTCTCCTTTCATCAATTAAATTCAATATTTCTTCTGTCACCCAAGGATTTCTACTAGCCCTCGTCTTTTTACCTACTTGATCCACTGCTGCCGTCACTACTTTATCCCTCAAAGCTACCCATTCTTCTTCTCCTGTATTTATTTCCCCCATTCTTGTCAACTGTTCCCTTATGCTCTCCCTGCAACTCTGTACAACCTCTGGTTCTTTCAGTTTATCCAGGTCCCTTCTCCTTAAACTCCCACCTTTTTGTAGTTTCTTTAGTTTTAATCTACAGTTCATAACCAATAGATTGTGATCAGAGTCCACACCTGCCCCTGGAAAAGTCTTACAATTTAAAACCTGGTTCCTAAATCTCTGTCTTACCATCATATAATCTATCTGAAACCTGTCAGTATCGCCAGGCTTCTTCCATGTATACAGCCTGCTTTTATGATTCTTGAACCAAGTGTTAGCAATGATTAAGTTGTGCTCTGTGCAAAATTCCACCAGGCGGTTTCCTCTTTCATTTCTTACCCCAAATCCATATTCGCCTACTACGTTTCCTTCTCTTCCTTTTTCTACTATCGAATTCCAGTCACCCATGACTATTAAATTTTCGTCTCCCTTCACTATCTGAATAATTTCTTTTATCTCATCGTACATTTCTTCAATTTCTTCGTCATCTGCAGAGCTAGTTGGCATATAGACTTGTACTACTGTCGTAGGTGTGGGCTTCATGTCTATCTTGGCCACAATAATGCGTTCGCTGTGCAGTTTGTAGTAGCTTACCCGCATTCCTATTGTTTTATTCATTATTAAACCTACTCCTGGATTATCCATATTTGATTTTGTATTTATAACCCTGTATACACCTGACCAAAAGTCTTGTTCCTCCTGCCACCGAACTTCACTAATTTCCACTATATCCAACCTATCCATTTCCTTTTTAAATTTTCTAACCTACCTGCCCGATTAATGGATCTGACAGTCCACGCTCCGATCCGTAGAACGCCAGTTTTCTTTCTCCTGATAACGACGTCCTGAGTAGTCCCCGCCCGTAGATCCGAATGGAGGACTATCTTACCTCCGGAATATTTTACCCAAGATGACGCCATCATCATTTACCCACACAGTAAAGCTGCATGCCCTCGGGAAAAATTACGGCCGTAGTTTCCCCTTGCTTTCAGCCGTTCGCAGTACCAGCACAGCAAGGCCGTTTTGGTTAGTGTTACAAGGCCAGATCAGTCAATCATCCAGACTGTTGCCCCTGCAACTACTGAAAAGGCTGGTGCCCCTCTTCAGGAACCATACGTTTGTCTGGCCTCTCAACAGATACCCCTCCGTTGTGGTTGCACCTACGGTACGGCTATCTGTATCGTTGAGGCACGCAAGCCTCCCCACCAACGGCAAGGTCTATGGTTCATGGGGGTGATCATCAATCTCATGTTGAGGCAATAACGCCCATTCTTCCTGCAGAGCAGCCCACAAGTCTTAGAGAGTGGTCGGTGGATGCTGACGTGATGCAGCCCGTCTCCCTGATGCACCCCAGACATGCTGTATGAGATTCAAATCGGGAAAGCGGGCAGGCCGCTCCCTGTGGGCCATATCTTCCGGTTCCAAAAAACATAAGCCACCCTGTGCTCTATGAGGTCGAGCATCATCGTCCATCAATGCGAAGTCTGGACCCCACCACCTCGCAACTGTCGTGCCTGAGATCCCAAAATCTCCTCCCGGTATCTGACAGCAGTTAAGTCTTCCTGATTCACCCGTAGAATTTCATAAAGAGGTGTACGAATGGTCAACATAGCCCCTGTCCACACTATCCATTGGCCCACCGTTCGACGGTCCGGTCCAGGTGGCAAGTTGACAGCTACTTCTGTGAAGACACCCCATGGGTCAGCAGACAGCAGGTCTCCAACAATAAAGGCCACTCTGCTGGAGCCTTCTGTGCACCGTTTGCTTCGGTACAACACGTCCAGGGGATGCTGCGAGGTCAGATGCCAGTTGTAGTGCAGTACTAATAAGGTACCGTCGTGCCCTTAACAGCCAAATAACGGTCCACTCTTTCTGATGTCAAACGTAGTCGGGCCTGTCCCGTCTCCGGGATACAGTTTCGGTCTCTGTAAACTGTCACCTCATCCAAGGAACAACAGGACGATTCACATTAAGCCATCGGGCCACAACAGTTTGCGACTCTCCTGCTTCCATTCTTCCAATCACCCTCCACAGCAGAGAATATGAAGGCGTCTTCCGTGTGCCATACTGCGCAGTCTGTGTACACAGCGATTGTGGACGTGGGACTACCCTGCAAACACTATCCCTTTTGATAGGCGTGCTTGTCCGTTGATCCGAATTCCATCTTCCGTGCAGAACACTATCGTGACGAGCATATATGATTATATCGTGAATTAGACACAGGACGGGGAAACAGCAGTTAGTTGCTTTAATTTTGGACACCAATGTAAATGACAGATAGGAGACTGTGGCGATGGGAGATGCTATGTAAGCTAGAAGCGAGAAAGGAACAACTGCGGGCAGTGGCAGGAATGAGAGGATTCTGCATGACCGCTAGTTACCGGTTTAGAGATGATCGGTCGACTTTTGTCAATTTTCCCCCATCGTCCTATTCCATGTATTGAAAAGTTTGCCCAATTTTCCCCCTCCTCTATATCTACATGTACAAGTTTCCCAGTGTAGGGCTCAAAACCTGGAGCAAACCCTCCCCATGGACTTGTGTGAACAGGCTACATTGGTGGTTGAAGAGAAACACAGCAGAGCGTAAGCGAGAAAGAAAGAGGCAGTGGGAATGAGAGAGAAAAAAATAGGACGAAGAGAATGACAGTGGGAAAGAGAGGCAGTGAAAGTGACATAGAAGAAAACACGTAAGAAAGAGTGAGAGAACGGAATTAAGAAAGCAACAGTTGGAGAGATAAACAGGAGAAAGTGCTAATGGGAGGTGAAGGGGACAGTGGGAGAGAGACTTATATAGACAGCAGCAGTGAGAGGAGAATATAGACAGCAGCAGTGAGAGGAGAATACTGAGTATGAAGGCTTGCGAGGTGCCAGGGCTAGCAGTGTATTTAACGCTAAATTCTTCTAGAATCTACATATGTAAATGATGCTCTAAGCCCCCCCTATTCTAACTCCGACTTTTGTTGTAGCACAAGGATTAAAAAAAAAATGCGAACTGACTCTAATCAACCCTGCCAGTGGAGTAGAAGAGAGTTTGGCACCTGCAATAATTTAATTTGATAAATAAGTTAAATAAACGAAGGTTTCATTAACATAGTGAGAAATGATAGGGTTGCTCTACCGATTAACAGAATGAAAGTTCTGTCCAAAATAACAATATGATTTATTAAGACTAAACACAAAATAATAAACAAAAACACATGAAACATTTACAATGCATCAAATTGGCTCAAATTGGATACTCAAACAAACGCTGTGAATGTGAAGTTGTCCCTAAACTAGATTGTGAGGATTATGACGAAGTGGTATGTGGAGCTAATTCCTTGCCACTCAAATCTTAAGAGAAAACACATAGCCAACCCAACATTAATTGCTGCTACCCAAGACAGAACAAAGTTAGAAAAAGACGAACAGGCGCGCTCTGCTGAGCTCTGATTATCACCTAGGAAAATCCCTATCTGCCGGTGCTGCGGACATACAGTACCAAACTGTCTTCTTAACTGCCAGAACACGATCTGGCGTACCGGAGGCGATGGCTGGTTGCTTCGACGTCCTCGACCGAAAGGCGAGAGAGCCGACTACCTAGAGCACCCGTACAGGCCGAACACACGACATTCCCGCCCCCACGACAGTGGCCGTGGTTAAACGTTCCAATCAGCAAGTCGAGAACCGGCGGAAAATTCCACTCTATTGCCGGAGCACTACCATTCCACCAATGGAGATTCTTGGCGCCAATTTCTGCGCTGATTTTGCTATGTCACGGACCTTTGCCCTGAGCAAGCCAATCACAGTTACTATTTTGCAGAAAGCGCGGGAATTTTCCCGCCACAACTGCCTGGGTACACAAGTCATTCCCACGCCTCGCTGGTAGCCCGCCAGAAAGTGTTTTCGCTAAGTTTCTGCGAAGTAACGGAACCTCTAGCCCAGCCGCTACTTCAGACCCCTCCAGGCATGTCTTTTGACAATGTCGGCGTCTGCAAAGCATTCACTCGACTTCCTCACACCCGTCGGCTTAACCCTGTCCAGATCAGCAGAGCCCGCCTGTCACTGGACCACCCGGGTGACGAGAGACGCTGTGTGGGAAGTCCGCGTGTGAAGGAATAGCGACTTTTCACTGCATGCAATTAGAGAGGAAAATCGTAAGATAGAAACATGAGAGGGGGCTCATGCCACCTCTCAGGCTTCACTAAAACGAGAGACTAGGTACAAGGGTTAAGAATATTCTGCGTTAAAAGGGAGCGAGTATGTTCGCATGCCAAAATGTTTGGTGAGGGAGGTGCAATAAAGAATGAGGCGGTCTGTTCCCTACGTTTTTGTCAGAGAACATTTTCGCCTTTTTTGTTCTCCGACGAGGGAATTTATGCGATGGGTAAATGATGTAGCTCTACATTAAGTCTGATCCGAAGCATTTACAGCTAGCAGGTTTAAAGGCACGTAAAAAGAAGCAACTCCACGTAATTTCCTTGGTCCATGGCTGTTATGAAAGAAAAACTTAAATCTTGTCTCCCCCTTTTACAAAGGAATGGACAGATCTTTATTGGAAAACCGCAACCGTTAAGAAATGAGAGGAAACTTAATGTACATCGGAATGAAAATGAATTAGACTGGCTGCACAGCAACGAACACAAAACAAAGTGATGTTTTAAATCAACCATTGACAGGAAACATGGTTTCCGCAAACAATGATCGATGAAACCCTGCTGCCCCTGTTCGTCCAATAGACCCACAAAGCAATGTATACCGGCGCCCAGGTTGATGCGTTGACTCCAGTACCGCATTCCATAGAGTTCCGCATTCCCCTTCATAGCTCGTTATTATTGCCCAGGCTCTTCGGTATTGGAGTAGCACCCTAGCGTTGGCCGTAATGGGGAAATCCTGCCTGTACCTCTGGTGTATGTGATCTACAGATCTGGTACAATTAAATTTTCCTTAAGACATTTGAGTCTCATCTTTATCTACAGTAATGATAGAAGCCGGGGAATTAAATTAAAATTTATACCACAGCTGGGATTTGAAAGCAAGTCTCCTTGCCCAGTAGGAAGGTGTGCTAGCCGTTACCCCAATGCAGCAGCATAGCTAACACCCAAGACTTAACTACCCCGATAGCCTCCCTATTACAGACTTCAATTCACGTCTTCCTCATAGTTGGCTATCGGAAAAAAAAAAAAAATGTGAGCCCACGGAATATCAGACCAGCTGTTCAACTGGATCGAAGAGTTCCTACTAAACAGAACACAACAAGCCATGTCGAACATCTTGCACGATTTTTACATTGTCGAACGCTTTTCCCTGGTCGACAAATCCTATGAACGTGTCTTGATTTTTCTTTAGTCTCTAGCGTTAAAAGGTTTTTTGGCTTTTCACATTTAACCAAATATAACATTGATGTTGATAATTCATGGCAATGTTTGCCGACAAGATAAAGAATGCAACCTTTTAACACTAGATTGCGTACTCACGGCAGTTCTCCTTGGCCGTTTCTTGGTACGACTTGGAAAAAGAGGAAAATTAATGAATGATCGACGATGCGTCGGTTCTCGATTGTGTTTAGGAGACGTACGGATTGATTGCGTGAAAATAGTTTCTCAAATGACCTCTTAACCCGGATTGCTTTCACGCAATCAGACTCTTCAATGAAATTACCTAAGGGACCTATTTGAATAATAATAAAAAAAATTGGAAATGAATGCAAAACAGTGAAATTTTGTAAAAAAAGTTGTCAGATCGTAAATTGAACACGTTAATGGTCTCCCAAATACAATCGACACACCGCGATAAAGAGCGAACCTGTAACAAAGTTCATTTAAACATAAACATTATTTGTGGTTAATTTAAAGAAAAGAAGTGGAGGAAAAGTATATTCTCAAAGAAGAAAGGCGTTAAACTATAAACATTACCAAATTTACAATGAATACAAAACTTACATTTTTATGTTTTTCTCATACATGGAGCAGTCCAACAATCGCTGCTTTTGTATGTGTGATATTTTGTAAAAATTAAATGTCCTGGCGTGCGCGTAAGTATTTTTTATCGTCACTAGGTTTACAAAAGCGTTTTCTTTCTTGATGATTACGTGGTTTTTCACACTAAACTTGTAGCGGTGCTACACAACACGTCTTAACAAGTCGGCAACCAAACAGCAAAGGTAATGAAGTACATGTTAACATATCGGCGACCAGAAGTACAACCTACTATAAAGACTCTAGAATTTTCCTAACAAATGATAAATTGTTCTTTCTTCTGTTTCGCAGCTTCTTGCTATCAAGCGCTGCGGCAATGATTTTAAATATCTGCGCCCAGCGAGTCATAGTATTTAAAAGTACCTTTTAAACGCTGGCCGCGCGTCTTGGTGTAGGCGAACGTTATAAACAGATTTCGTTTTTTTTTTACTCTCGTGTTGTCATGCTTAGTATCACTGCAAACTACAGCTTGGTGGCTGTCCTTTTCTCATATGCAAAATGTCTGAAATCCAATAATATCACAAGTCTTGCTTCCATTAACAATCGCAGCGTCAGATTGTCGCATGTTGGTTATAAGGAGGCCAGTTGGGGCCTGCAACGAACCTATCTGCCTACTAGACTCACTGGGTGCGATTTCGTATAACAGCAGCAGCACTCTCGCGCTTGTCTCACGCACCCTGACTGCAAATCTGTATATCCGTCCGGTGATTCGACATGTTGCGCTGCCATTCTCGAACAGCATTCCAGGGGGTGCTTTCCAACAGGATAACGGCATCCCACATACCGCTGTAGTAACCCAACACGTTCTAAGGAATGTCGACGTGTCGCCTTGGCCCGCTAGATCACCAGACCTGTCTCCAGTGGAGCACATATAGGCCACCATCGGACGGCAACTCCAGCGTAATCCACAAACACCATTAACCGTCCCTGTACGAGGTGCATTCAAGTTCTAAGCCCTCCGATTTTTTTTCTAATTAACTACTCACCCGAAATCGATGAAACTGGCGTTACTTCTCGACGTAATCGCCCTGCAGACGTACACATTTTTCACAACGCTGACGCCATGATTCCATGGCACCGGCGAAGGCTTCTTTAGGAGTCTGTTTTGACCACTGGAAAATCGCTGAGGCAATAGCAGCACGGCTGGTGAACGTGCGGCCACGGAGAGTGTCTTTCATTGTTGGAAAAAGCCAAAAGTCACTAGGAGCCAGGTCAGGTGAGTAGGGAGCATGAGGAATCACTTCAAAGTTGTTATCACGAAGAAACTGTTGCGTAACGTTAGCTCGATGTGCGGGTGCGTTGTCTCGGTGAAACAGCACACGCGCAGCCCTTCCCGGACGTTTTTGTTGCAGTGCAGGAAGGAATTTGTTCTTCAAAACATTTTCGTAGGATGCACCTGTTACCGTAGTGCCCTTTGGAACGCAATGGGTAAGGATTACGCCCTCGCTGTCCCAGAACATGGATACCATCATTTTCTCAGCACTGGCGGTTACCCGAAATTTTTTTGGTGACGGTGAATCTGTGTGCTTCCATTGAGCTGACTGGCGCTTTGTTTCTGGATTGAAAAATGACATCCACGTCTCATCCATTGTCACAACAGACGAAAAGAAAGTCCCATTCATGCTGTCGTTGCGCGTCAACATTGCTCGGCAACGTGCCACACGGGCAGCCGTGTGGTCGTCCGTCAGCATTCGTGGCACCCACCTGGATGACACTTTTCGCATTTTCAGGTCGTCATGCAGGGTTGTGTGCACAGAACACACAGAAATGCCAACTCTGGAGGCGATCTGTTCAACAGTCATTCGGCGATCCCCCAAAACAATTCTCTCCACTTTCTCGATCGTGTCGTCAGACCGGCTTGTGCGAGCCCGAGGTTGTTTCGGTTTGTTGTCACACAATGTTCTGCCTTTAAACTGTCCCACCCACGAACGCAGTTTCGACACATCCGTAACTCCATCACCACATGTCTGCTTCGACTGTCGATGAATTTCAATTGGTTTCACACCACGCAAATTCAGAAAACGAATGATTGCACGCTGTTCAAGTAAGGAAAACGTCGTAATTTTAAGTATTTAAAACAGTTCTCATTTTCGCCGCTGGCGGTAAAATTCCATCTGCCGTACGGTGCTGCCATCTCTGGGACGTATTGACAATGAACGCGGCCTCATTTTAAAACAATGCGCATGTTTCTATCTCTTCCCAGTCCGGAGAAAAAAAATCGGCGGCCTTAGAACTTGAATGCACCTCGTATTGATCAACCAGGTGCAACAGACATAGAACTCCATCCCACAAACTGACATCAAGCAGCTGTACAACACAATGCAGTGACGTTTCCATGTTTGTATTCAACTTTCCGGCGGTTACACCCGTTATCAGTGTACCAGCATTTCACATTTGCAGTGGCTTATCTCACACTTACATTAACCTGTGGGTTTGTAATGTTAATTATTTAAATACGAGAGTGGCTTTAAAAAGTTCTTGGAATCACCTCGAGAGGTCAGCGCTAGCGCAACAAGTCGTTCACGTGATATTCATTCGACTGTTGCCTGTAAACACGTGCCACGTCAGTGCTCTTGGGAGAGAGCTGAGGCGGTGACGGGGCCCTGTTGTTGGTCCCGCGTAGTGATTTGCGAAAATGGAAAAAATCGACATTCGAATACTGATTAAGAAATTCGTAAAGAAAGGTATGAAAGCAAAGGACATTCATGTCGATATCCAGAATACACTGGGGGACTCTGCTCCTTCATATTGAGCTGTTGCCAAGTGGGCAAATGAATTTAAATTTGGTCGTGAGAGCGTAGACTATAATGCGCGCAGTTATCGGCCACGACGTGTCTTAACTACTCCAGAAATCACTGCAAAAGTGCACAAAATGGTCATGGAGAACCGCCGGTTGAAAATTCGTGAAATTTCTCACTCTTGCCAGATGTCATCTGAAAGGCTATACCACATTTTAACTGAAGAATTAGTAATGAAAAACTTATCTGCAAGATGGGTACTGCGACTCCTAACTGTGGACCTGATACGCATGAGAATGGACATATAGGAACAATGTTTGGCCCGTTTTAAGAGAATCAGACAAGATTTTTTGCACCAGTTTGTGAACAAAGATGAAACTTGGGTGCACTACTATACCCCAGAGACAAAACAACACTCAAAGTAGTGGAAACATGCTGATTCTGCTCCACCAAAGAAAGCAAAGACAATTCCTTCGCCGGGGAAGGTCAGGGCATCAGTGTTCTGGGATGCGAAGGGGATTCTGTTTGTACATTACCTGCCCACTGGGCAAACAATTACTGGAGAATACTATGCTAACCTCCTGGAAAAATTGTAACAAAAGATACGCGAAAAAAGGTCAATTTTAGTAACGAAGAAAGTCATCTTCCATCAAGACAATGCGCGCTCGCACACATGCGCCCGCGCCATGGTAAAATTACACAAACTAAGGTATGAATTGTTGCCACACCCGCCTAATTCACATGATAAGGCTCCGTCAGACTTCCATCTCTTCCTAAAACTGAAAATTTTTCTTCGTGGACGAAGATTCTCTGGAGGAAACTCATTTTCGAGAAGGGGTCAAGTCACTGGAACATCGTTGGACCAAGTGAATTAATCTACAAGGAGACTACATTGAAAAATAAAAAAAGTTTCAGTGATGTAAGTACTTTTTTTTTTATTCCGTTCCGAGATCTTTTCCAGCCACCCTCATACGTTACCTACACAAATGTATTCCCGAAATTTCAAAAAGTTGTTCAAATGGCTCTGAGCACTATGGGACTTAACATCTGAGGTCATCAGTCCCCTAGAACTTAAGAACCTAAGTAACCTAAGGACATCACACACATCCATGCCCGAGGCAGGATTCTAACCTGCGACCGCAGCGGTCACGCGGTTCCAGACTGAAGCGCCTAGAACCGCTCGGTCACAACAGCCGGCTCCCAAAATTTCGTTAACGTACGTTAATTAGTTTTGGTGTTGTGTTTTTTTCTCAGTGTAGTTTGAAGTTGGTTGGATGAACCTTCAGCCAAGCACTTAATTGCGATTCACGGATTAAGCACGTAGATGTGTTAGGGGAGTATACGTCATCATCTGGTTCATAATCGTTGTTCCCGTGTGCCAAACTCGACTGGGAACAGGGAAGGCGGCAAGTAACAGTGGCACACGAAGTAACCTTTCCTAAATACCGTAAGGTGGCTTGTGGAATATAGATGTTTATGTAAGTGTAGAACGGTATTATTCAGAGAAGTCCGCACCCGGTGGCTGAGTATAGCCGGCACGGTAGCTCATCGTATTCGGTCAGAGGGTTAGCTGCCCTCTGTAATAAAAACACTGAATTAGAGGATCAACGCTGAACTTGAACAAGTTCAAAAATGGTTGAAATGGCTCTGAGCACTATGGGACTCAACAGCTTAGGTCATAAGTCCCCTAGAACTTAGAACTACTTAAACCTAACTAACCTAAGGACATCACACACACCCATGCCCGAGGCAGGATTCGAACCTGCGACCGTAGCAGTCTCGCGGTTCCGGACTGCAGCGCCAGAACCGCTAGACCACCACGGCCGGCCTTGAACAAGTGTCATAGGACATCAGCCCCGAACAAATACAACGATCAGTTACGAACAAAATGGTCAGCGCGACAGGATGTCAATCCTAAGGGCCCGGGTTCGATTCCCGGCTGGTTCGGAGATTTTCTCCGCTCAGGGACTGGGTGTTGTGTTGTCCTAATCATCATCATTTTCATTCCCATCGACGGAAGATTGGTGACTGGTACATTTAGCCATAGCGAGAGCGTTATAAATCTCATAGAAAGTTTGAAGTGGGATACACTTGCAGATAGACGACGCGCTAAACAGCGGGGCTGCTCATTAAATTCCGAAATCCAATCTTCACCGAGGATGTAGAGCATATATTATTACCACCAACTTTCAAATCGCGTAATGATCATCACTCAAAGATAAGGGAAATAAGAGCTCGTACCGAGGCGTTCAGACAGTCGTTTTTCCCTAGTGCTGTCCGCGAGTGGAACAGAGGGGGCGAAATATGACTTGGGCGTGAATTGTGCCCTCCGCCACAGACCACTTGATGGCTAGCGGAGTATATATGTAGATGTAGATGTAGAAGTGGCGTCAAATCGAATGACTTGCACCCGGCGAATGGTCTACCCGATAGAAGCCCTAGTCGCACGACATTTATTTATTATTTTATTCAGAGAAAATGTGTAGGAAACACGTAACTATAATGAATTAAATCTTGTCTCCATAGTAGATACTCAAATGACCAGGGCGATTGTCTGTGAAGCTCCGCGTGATTCCGAGCGGCGCGAGCAGTGAATGGACCGCAGGCGTTGAGAATGGAGGGCGAAGCGGCCTTGCCGCGCGAGCGGCGGCTTCCCGGCAGGAAGTGCCTGCAGATAAATCACTCACAGCCGGGAATCCCATTATAGCGGGACGGGACGGGACGCTCAACCTCACCGGGAGCCATTCATGCCGCGCCGCTGGAAAGGACACGCCGTGTGACGCAACGCGCGGCAGCCCGCCATTGGCCTGCGCGCTACGCGTGGGGCGGGACTCGGCGGGACATGGGCGTGGCGCTCCTCTGTTGTCACGGTAACAGGCGCCGCGACGGGGCTTCCAAGGGTTGGGGCGGGGGGACGGGGGGGGGTGGCGGGGGGGGGGGGGCCGGAGATTCTAGAGATAGTCGCGGACCGTCCGACGCTTCCTAAGGTCTTTGACAACCAATCCACAGGAGCGCCGCGTTATGTTTACGTTCCTGAGACGAAAATGTTAGTATAGGTGCTGTAGCAGGGATGCAGATATTGCAGGCCTCGTTCATTCAGAGCTCTCTCGAGCAGGTTGTCCATGGAGAGTCGTGGCAAGTTGTTTGGCGCTTAGCCAGCATTCTGCTTGTAGCTTTTGGTTTAAGAGACACAGTATAACGATGCCGCGCCTACCGTATCTACACGACCTAATCTTCCCCTTCGTCTCAGAAGGAAACAGCGAACTCTGCTAGGACGAAGTCATTTTCAGCCAGTAGTTAATGCTGTTGGGCCACTTTTTATTTTTAACCTCGGTTTCTTATTTGGTTAGGAAATGGTATGTAATGCTCGTGAATAGCACTAAGATGTTCGTATGCTTGGTACTTAATCAAGGCTGAACCGCGATTTATTTTCAAAAAATTATACTTAAGAATTTATTTTATTTACTAGCGATTCATCAAGAACATTAACACATTTAATCACACGATGTAAACATGGAAATGATTGCCAGGGAGTAACTGATGAAATCATAACCAAATTCCTTTTAACAACTGGGAATTTTATTCACTTTAATAGTGCCTAAAAGCATTTTTAAAAGAAACAGATTTAAAATTATAATCAGAAAGCACCCTTTAAATATCAAAGTTACCATTTTATCAGAGGCAGAAAGAAACAAGTTTTGACTGTATGACCTTTCGGGCAGAGGACCTTGCCGCTCCTTTTTGACACGGCTGCAGTTACAACCTCTCACAACAGCCTATGAAAAACTACACTGGTGCAAATCTGCAACACACCAGATTACTTCAAGAGTTTTAACAATTACATAAGCACACAAACTATGCATCCCCCCGTAGGAGGATGGAAACGGTACAAAACACTAACAATTAAAATATTAACCTTGCCACCGAAGCTGAAACTTGATTTTAACTTCTAAGAAAAGTTTTACGGTGAAAGGGTAGCAACTTTATAGACTAAAATGATCATTTAAATAAAAGCCCATGAAATGCAATCTTATATAAAATTCTAGAAGGTTACCTAAACAATAGTTAAGAAGCTCCACAGTACACAGATACCGCCTCTCTAGATCATAGACAATAGTATCAAAGTTTCCAAAGATCAAAACATACACTCCCGGAAATTGAAATAAGAACACCGTGAATTCATTGTCCCAGGAATGGGAAACTTTATTGAAACATTCCTGGGGTCAGATACATCACATGATCACACTGACAGAACCACAGGCACATAGACACAGGCAACAGAGCATGCACAATGTCGGCACTAGTACAGTGTATATCCACCTTTCGCAGCAATGCAGGCTGCTATTCTCCCATGGAGACGATCGTAGAGATGCTGGATGTAGTCCTGTGGAACGGCTTGCCATGCCATTTCCACGTGGCGCCTCAGTTGGACCAGCGTTCGTGCTGGACGTGCAGACCGCGTGAGACGACGCTTCATCCAGTCCCAAACATGCTCAATGGGGGACAGATCCGGAGATCTTGCTGGCCAGGGTAGTTGACTTACACCTTCTAAAGCACGTTGGGTGGCACGGGATACATGCGGACGTGCATTGTCCTGTTGGAACAGCAAGTTCCCTTGCCGGTCTAGGAATGGTAGAACGATGGGTTCGATGACGGTTTGGATGTACCGTGCACTATTCAGTGTCCCCTCGACGATCACCAGTGGTGTACGGCCAGTGTAAGAGATCTCTCCCCACACCATGATGCCGGGTGTTGGCCCTGTGTGCCTCGGTCGTATGCAGTCCTGATTGTGGCGCTCACCTGCACGGCGCCAAACACGCATACGACCATCATTGGCACCAAGGCAGAAGCGACTCTCATCGCTGAAGACGACACGTCTCCATTCGTCCCACCATTCACGCCTGTCGCGACACCACTGGAGGCGGGCTGCACGATGTTGGGGCGTGAGCGGAAGACGGCCTAACGGTGTGCGGGACTGTAGCCCAGCTTCATGGAGACGGTTGCGAATGGTCCTCGCCGATACACCAGGAGCAACAGTGTCCCTAATTTGCTGGGAAGTGGCGGTGCGGTCCCCTACGGCACTGCGTAGGATCCTACGGTCTTGGCGTGCATCCGTGCGTCGCTGCGGTCCGGTCCCAGGTCGACGGGCACGTGCACCTTCCGCCGACCACTGGCGGCAACATCGATGTACTGTGGAGACCTCACGCCCCACGTGTTGAGCAATTCGGCGGTACGTCCACCCGGCTTCTCGCATGCCCACTATACGCCCTCGCTCAAAGTCCGTCAACTGCACATACGGTTCACGTCCACGCTGTCGCGGCATGCTACCAGTGTTAAAGACTGCGATGGAGCTCCGTATGCCACGGCAAACTGGCTGACACTGACGGCGGCGGTGCACAAATGCTGCGCAGCTAGCGCCATTCGACGGCCAACACCGCGGTTCCTGGTGTGTCCGCTGTGCCGTGCGTGTGATCATTGCTTGTACAGCCCTCTCGCAGTGTCCGGAGCAAGTATGGTGGGTCTGACACACCGGTGTCAATGTGTTCTTTTTTCCATTTCCAGGAGTGTATTTCAGGTATTAGGCCGTCACACTCCAAATCCGTCAAACATGACAGAGGCAGCTACTAACGGACGGTAGATTGATATGGAGATTACCGAACAACCCCAACAGCAGGTTGCTCTAACCCGCCCCTACTCCATAAGGGAAAAACGGACCACCCAATTTATAAACAACCACCTTCCCGCGAGTGGGCGAACGGAGAAGAATGGTGGGACGACCCCAAAGCAAAACGGTTGCTGACTTCACCAAGAAAACAAATTGAATTTAACAAGAGTAAATCCAACAACATATCACCAATCACTTAACTTCTAATAAGCTGCGATTTCTGGCGAAGACCTGGCGCAGCACCCCCAAATCGCTCTCCCGAACCGTCCGCTGCCAGCCGCTTCAGCGGACGCAGAAAGGCGCGCCGATCTCCCGTCGCACGGCGTCGCAGCTCGCACCGGCCAGACTGATGTCGTGGGTTGACTCCTGTTGCTCTCGCATCCACCGCGAAGCCACTACCCCTCGCTATACGCCGCGGCCTACTGGACTCACGTGGCGACCTCACATGCGCCGACGCTCAAGACGGACAAGTCATCTTGTGTCCCAGTGTGAGACCGACCAACCGATCGATCCAACCGCCAATGACCATTGCCTGAGCAAACTCGAGCAGATTGGCGGCCTAACGCGCAGACTCAGATGCAGGAACTAAGCCCCGACCGGGCGACCACTCGCTGAGTTCTCTTACTGGCGGAGTGGAAAGACTCTCATTTTGCCGGCTTTGAAGGTTGATCCGAACGACAGACATACTATCACTCCGAACGATAGACAGACACTAACTGCCTAACAAATGCGGACGAGAGACAGACTAGCAAGCTGGGGACGAGAGACTGACCCAGACTGACCACTGGCGAGCTCATAGCGCCCCTTAAATGCACGTGAACAGGCAACCTTTCCCTTTTCCCACCAGAGGGAGACACCAAAGCTGCGATTGCCACAGCGGCGCCACCGCCAGAAACGGAGGGCGACTGCTTCACACTACTATTCAAAACAGCAATTTTTACCACGGCTCAAAGGCTAAGGAAAAATCTCCGTGTAGAGAAACCTGTTTGTCTTAGATCAAATCATTTTTTTGTCTTGTTCCTTTGCATAGTCTGATTCCTTGTGTGGCAAATTGCATTTTGGCTTCTGTCCGGGGATCTTCGACCGACGTTCGTCTGATGACTTTTCTGACGTTTCGCCAGCACGTGTGGCAGACATTGTTAAGGTTTCATCTTTCATTGCTGTCAGTTTCTCAACAAGTGGCCACGAAAGCCTTAACAATTTTGTATTCATTTTCTCTTGGACTCTTACCTTTTCTTTCCTAGCTAATGTAGTGATATCAGTCCTTTGTTTCTTTGCTAAATCATTCCGGATGGTGCAGTGGATGTTTGATGGATCTTATTTACGAGCTGGCGGAATATATCCGATGTATCCAGAATGAGATTTTCACTCTGCAGCGGAGTGTGCGCTGATATGAAACTTCCTGACAGATTAAAACTGTGCGCCCGACCGAGACTCGAAATCTGGACCTTTGCCTTTCGCGGGCAAGTGCTCGAGCACTTGCCCGCGAAAGGCAAAGGTCCCGAGTTCGAGTCTCGTTCGGGCATACAGTTTTAATCTGCCAGGAAGTTTCATATCCGATGTAGTTTCGAGAAAGCCGGGTGCATATGTATTTGAAGTGCGGGTAGTTGAAAGTCTCTGGGCATCGGGGCTCATTTCGAAGAGGGCCTCATCACTGAAGACAATATTACTCCAGTCTTGAGATCCCAGGTCGAAAACGACTCGTAGGCGCTCCGGACAGTGGTAGGATATCAGCCTGATTGTCGCCCGCCATACGACCCGACAAACAGGGGTGGTGGTCTGGGGTGCCAATTCTTTTGGTAGCAAAACCCCTTTCGTCGACATCCGCGGCACTCTTACAGCACAGAAATACGTCTACGGTATTGTACACCATGTTTTGTTACCCTTCATGGCACCCCATGCTGCACTTACACTTCAACAAGACAATGCCCAACGGCACGCAGCGAGAATTTCCAGAGCTTGTCTTCGTGCTTGCAAACCCTACCTTGGCCAGCAAGGTTGCCGGATCTCTCCCCAATTGACAACGTTTGGAGCAATATGGGCAGGTCCATCAATCATCTCGGGATTTTGACAATCTAAAGCGCCAGTTAGACAGAATTTGGCACGGTATCCCTCAGGAGTATATACACTCCTGGAAATGGAAAAAAGAACACACTGACACCGGTGTGTCAGACCCACCATACTTGCTCCGGACACTGCGAGAGGGCTGTACAAGCAATGATCACACGCACGGCACAGCGGACACACCAGGAACCGCGGTGTTGGCCGTCAAATGGCGCTAGCTGCGCAGCATTTGTGCACCGCCGCCGTCAGTGTCAGCCAGTTTGCCGTGCCATACGGAGCTCCATCGCAGTCTTTAACACTGGTAGCATGCCGCGACAGCGTGGACGTGAACCGTATGTGCAGTTGACGGACTTTGAGCGAGGGCGTATAGTGGGCATGCGGGAGGCCGGGTGGACGTACCGCCGAATTGCTCAACACGTGGGGCGTGAGGTCTCCACAGTACATCGATGTTGTCGCCAGTGGTCGGCGGAAGGTGCACGTGCCCGTCGACCTGGGACCGGACCGCAGCGACGCACGGATGCACGCCAAGACCGTAGGATCCTACGCAGTGCCGTAGGGGACCGCACCGCCACTTCCCAGCAAATTAGGGACACTGTTGCTCCTGGGGTATCGGCGAGGACCATTCGCAACCGTCTCCATGAAGCTGGGCTACGGTCCCGCACACCGTTAGGCCGTCTTCCGCTCACGCCCCAACATCGTGCAGCCCGCCTCCAGTGGTGTCGCGACAGGCGTGAATGGAGGGACGAATGGAGACGTGTCGTCTTCAGCGATGAGAGTCGCTTCTGCCTTGGTGCCAATGATGGTCGTATGCGTGTTTGGCGCCGTGCAGGTGAGCGCCACAATCAGGACTGCATACGACCGAGGCACACAGGGCCAACACCCGGCATCATGGTGTGGGGAGCGATCTCCTACACTGGCCGTACACCACTGGTGATCGTCGAGGGACACTGAATAGTGCACGGTACATCCAAACCGTCATCGAACCCATCGTTCTACCATTCCTAGACCGGCAAGGGAACTTGCTGTTCCAACAGGACAATGCACGTCCGCATGTATCCCGTGCCACCCAACGTGCTCTAGAAGGTGTAAGTCAACTACCCTGGCCAGCAAGACCTCTGGATCTGTCCCCCATTGAGCATGTTTGGGACTGGATGAAGCGTCGTCTCACGCGGTCTGCACGTCCAGCACGAACGCTGGTCCAACTGAGGCGCCAGGTGGAAATGGCATGGCAAGCCGTTCCACAGGACTACATCCAGCATCTCTACGATCGTCTCCATGGGAGAATAGCAGCCTGCATTGCTGCGAAAGGTGGATATACACTGTACTAGTGCCGACATTGAGCATGCTCTGTCGCCTGTGTCTATGCGCCTGTGGTTCTGTCAGTGTGATCATGTGATGTATCTGACCCCAGGAATGTATCAATAAAGTTTCCCCTTCCTGGGACAATGAATTCACGGTGTTTTTATTTCAATTTCCAGGAGTGTACAACAACTCAATCAGTGCCAAGCCAAATTACTGCTTCCATAAGGGCCAGAGATCGAACAACGCGTTATTGACTTGCTCAATGTGTGAAGCTCTTTCTCTTGAATTAATGATCCTATTTTGTTTTGTTTTTGTAACTGTAATCATATGTTTTCTTCTCCACATGTACACATCTACCCATTTCCGTCCAATTCGGATAACTTTCTCTCTTTTTTGTGAGAATATATATTAAAAATCTCAGTAATCGAGGAGTCTTATCTTTTCTTTGATAGCTAATGTAGTAAAGGCAGGTCTTCATCTTATCGTCAAACAATCCCATGATCCAGGGTATAGTTGGTCTTTGAAGGACCTTACTTATTTATTCGTTGCTTGCAAGCTGGTGGATTATGTGCGATATAGCTTCGAGTATGACGTGAAGGCATATGCGTATTTGAAGTGTGGGTAGTTGATGGTGGTAGGCTGAGGGAGAGATTTCGTGGACCCAAGTTGTTATAATCTATTGTGCCAGCACAGTTAGTCTATCCTGTATTTCCTTTGTACTGCTAGCTTCATGTCATGAGATGTAGGAAAGTCATATGGTAGGTATCAGCTACTTCTTGCACCCTCTTATCTGTATCCATGATCATCTTAGTTCGATTTCGTGGCATTATCCATGTCTGCATGCCATATTCAAGTATTGGGCGACCGAATACATTGTATACAAACGAAGACACTGGTGGATCGGCGTCACACATACTATATTTTACTAACTGTACTCTGCTTAATCTATTCTCTGCTTGTTTTATTTTTTTCTGTTGTATTTCTCCGTCAGTTTCATTGTCCAAAATGGTTCAAATGGCTCTAAGCACTATGGGACTTAACATCTGAGATCATCAGTGTCCTAGACTTAGAACTACTTAAACCTGACTAACCTAAGGCCATCACACACCTCCATGCCCGAGGCAGGATTCGAACCTGCGACCGTAGTAGTAGCGCGGTTCCGGACTGGAGCGCCTAGAACCGTTCGGCCACAACTGCCGGCTTTCATAGTCCGTCGAAGTGAATTCCAAGGTATTTCACTGCTTACGGGGTCATTTCTTGTTCTCAGAGACGAATATTTAGTTTGTGCGATTTTTGTGCTTACACATTAACGAGATGTTGGTGACGAAACATAATTAACTGCCTTTTTGTGGGGTTAGGTCTAATCCTCCAACTGCTTAACCAATATTTCAGTCTTTTTATATAGTCGTTGTGTGACTCTAGTTATAGTTTTATAAGGTGTATTAACCGTACAAATGCTGCAGGGCAGCCCAATTCTTTTATCAACATACTGTTCGCAGGTACACCATATAGACAAGATGCTTCCAAGAAATGAAATGTGATCAGCCTGCCCCAGTACTGAGTCTAGGATAGTTACTGTATTGTATAGAACTGGGGACCTAGAAACGACGAAGAGGCTTCGTCCCTGCCGTAGCCCTCAGTGGTACACAACCCCACAACAGGCTACAGCAGTCCACCCACCCCACCCCCGCCCCACACTGAACCCAGGGTTATTGTGCGGCTTGGCTCTGCCCCGCCCCCCTTCCCGGGAACGTCTCGGAGCAGACGAGCGTAACCCCAATGTTTGCGTGGTAGAGTAACTATGGTGTACGCGTACGTGGAGGAAGTGTTGGCGCAGCAATCGCCGACATAGCGTAACTGAGTCGTAATAAGGGGAACCAGCCCACATTCGCCGAGGCAGATGGAAAACCACCTTAAGGGGCTCCGGAACGCCCTATACTTGCAATGTTAAAATAACGCTTATAAATTACATCTTTCCTCACAAAGTATTTGAGGTAGGAAGTTGAACTTTTTACAGATTATTTATTGGAATATGGGCTACAACTTAACACAGGGATTTTACAAAATTTTAGTTCAGTTATTGAAGATGATTTTTTATCAATTGTAATGCATATTCACAATATTTTTCTGCAATTTTTTATTTATATTTTCAAAAATATACAGTTTTTTGGAAAAAGGCTGTGTTAAATTATGCAGAAGGTACTGTGTAACATTTACTGAAAGTTTGAAACAAATATGTTTGGAAGATACTTAGAAAACATGTAATTAGTATGAGAAAATAAAAGTTTTGGGAATCGAGCGACAAAGATTGGATTAACTTTTTAGTGCATTCCAGGTCCATAGGATGTTTTATCTTCATCTTCTGCAAACGCCTCCTCTAGCTTCCTCTTGTTCCTCCTGCTGTTTACTCTTGCTTGTATTTCTTGACTCTTTACAGCCCTGTCTGCAGCCCGAAGGCGTTCCTTGTCTAAAGCAAGCAACGCTCGTACCATGTTAGAAGCTATCTTCATTCCCATATTTCTAAATACCTTGCATCTTACAATGTTGCCATCATTGAAAGTCGCAACAGCATCATACACACCAAAGTGAAGTGTTTCTATTCCAACAAATACAGTCTTGGGAATTCTCGACCATATAACACTATTTACACTTTCATTGGGGTTTTGAGTTTTTCCGTGAATACACTTTTTCAACAGTTTAGGCGCTGCTAAGTCTCTGAAAACAGGTTTTATCACCTCCATTATTGCATGAGGCAGACTATGCTTATGAGTGTACACTTCACCAGTTAGCAATCCTTTGTTACATTTACACCAACTGTCTTCTTCTTTGGGACACAAGCTATGTTGGGGATTTTCATCGGTTGAAGTCGTATGAAAAAAAAGAGTCCAAACAGCCTTCTTCATTTCGTCGACACTTTGTGTATTTTGCCTAATAGCCATTCCATAATAGTTCTGTATTTTGTCAATTACACTGTCAGTTAACCTTCCCTTCTCATCCAACCCTTTACCATCACTGAGTTTTTGTTTTTTGTACGAAGCTTTCAGTCGCCGAAGTCTTGTTCCCATTCGCTTCTGTACGTGTCCAATACACTCAAATTTCTGCACTACAACATCATCACCATAGGGCTTCAGTCCTTGAACATGTTTGAAACTTTTAGAATCACCGTCACCAACGTAATTAACATATCGCACAGCGCCACAGTGGGTCACGCCCATGTACAACACATTTCAAAAAAAATTTAAAAATAGTTGTAGTCTTTGGAATTGAATAAATTATATATCTATTAAAAGGTAATAGTCTGCAGATTCAGAAAACGCAAAAAAGTAAAAATTGAACTTTTCATGATTTTGAGCCTTTCCGGAGCCCCTTAAAACGATCCACAGACCGGCCGGTACACCGGACCTCGACACGAACCCGCCGGGCGTTAGACCGCACTGGAAACCGGGCGGGCAGGGTAGAGATACTAAGCTCAGCGAATGTTATTCCTGCGTCAGGTGACGGGAGTACCTTCGCTGCGCGGTTTGAGACGCCATGTCAGTAATTGCGCGGCCCCTCCCGCCGGAGGTTCGAATCCTCCCTCGGGCATGGGTGTGTGTGTTGTTCTTAGCATACGTTAGTTTAAGTAGTGTGTGATGACCTCTGCAGTTTGGTCGCTTAGTAATTCACTCACATTTGAACCTTTTGGAGTACCTTCGTTTTTACAGCATTAATGGTAAGACCAAAGCGATCACTTGCAGCTTTAAAGCAGTTCACTGAGTTAGAGCAGCTGGTGCAGTATCATTGGCGTACAGCAGTTCTGTCGCCCGATGTGCAAATGCACTGTAAACAGTTTTTTGTCAAAATTAACGTAAATAATATAACAATTATTGGTAAATGAATCTAATAAAAATTCTTGTAGATAGAACTAAAATGTATTTCCTGATTAATAATCATGCTTCTTGGTTGCAAGTTAAATATACTATTTACTGTATCAAATCCTCCCTTTCTGTACACTTTACTATACTGAACTCTACTTAATTAGTATATATTTCAGGCAAACCACGCTCTTCTTATAAAACTGTGTGATGTACACACGTAGGCTGGCTGTAGTCTCAGTATGTACGTGTAACGGGCAATACTCTTGAGCTTTTTAATAATGCTGTCGAATAAACTACCAACGGTTGCTTTATGTTGTGTACTTTAATCATGTTGCATCCGATATGTATTGCAGACACTTGAGAATGGTTACGCAGTGTATAGTAGTTAACAATGTAAAACAAAATAATCGGTGAACACTAACAATAACGGTGAATGGAGCAAACTGACATCGTTTGAGACAAGTCAGATTATGTGTTTCAGTTGAATAAACACTTAATTTTGCTACTACCGTATTTGCAAGCCCCACATAAAAATTTAGGCATTTTACATCATATAATATCACAGAACTCATGACAACATAATACAGTGCACGTTAACAGAAGAACGATGTTCTCCTCCTAGACTTCATTTATAGTTTTCTGATGGTTACGAAATTTGTCATTTCTCTTACCAGTACAAAATGGGAAATTTGGGCCCTAAATTCTATGCGAAGCTCCCATCACCTGATCTATGAGTAAGACTTACTTGTATGTAAACTATATTGTAACTAAAAGATTATAATTGATTAATGAATAACAACGAGCGTTTGTAGTGTCTCAGCGGCACAGTCCATTCCTAAAATTGAGAAAACTGAAGATATGCAGTTAATGAGAATCCATAATAAACTACGGGTATTAATTTAGTTTCTAACAATGGCTTAATAATGTACTCATGAAAGTTGTGAAAGCTTGAATCGGGAAAGAACTTTTTGTATACTAGAGGCACAAGAATTTTAATTCAAAATAAACGCTTGTTATTGGGAGATGAAAGTTAGTGACATTTAATCGCTAATGCTTAATTTTTACAAATTTGTATAAAGCGTGATAATTTGTTCATCAATGTAGTTTGATACCTGCATAATTTTGTATAGCTGTACTGGCAGCTAGTTATCTTTGTTCAGTTGCTCAGAGATGAGACAAAGACCACCCCACTTCCCTGGGTCATGCGTTAACATATTAACTGATTAAGTTGTTCAGTTTCCATAGCAATTCTCTGTTAACATTGTACGCTTTTAAAATCATTGTTCACTTTGTTTAGCGTAGTGCTGTTCAGACCAATGTTATGTGTGACGACCATGCGAAGTTTTACTCTGTCTTTTTGGATACATGCTTCATTCTAAAATCGTTCTCTTGGAATATCATTTCAAAGTAATAGTTACTCACCCCACCCCATGTTTAAGGAAGTTTATCCTTATGTATTACCACATTGCACATGGGTATGCAACAGTTTGAATATTTATTTAGAGATAGAAATCTAGCTTAGTTTCTTCCTGCTTACCGTTAGCTGTTGTGCTTTCAAGAAATCTGTAGCAATATTGTCAAGACGCGAGGTAACTGGAAAATTTGACTGGCATCAGATAATTGTTTTATTTTATTATTTTATGCAGGCATAAGATCACACGTGTTTCTTTTTTAATCGGTCAACTGGAGTTTCTACGGTATTCCTGTGATGAAATGGTGTTGCTGGTTGACCTATAGCATCAGCCTATAGTGAAACCTATCCACCTTCCGACTAATGATTTCTCCACCAGACTGTCATAAGAACGACGCCACTTCTCTAGTCCTATCACTGTTGTTGATAGTAATGAAAACAGCACAGGATGATAAACCATGTCACAGGAACAGCCTTACGATATCTTCATCATCATCTTCATCATCATCTAATAGTAGAGTTAGTCGTTTTATCTGCACATGTAACTTATTCACTTGTCAATTCTCCCCTTTATTCTAACGATTACACTTTGCCGTATGGGCTTTCTGGGTGGCTATTTGTCTACATAGATGTTCTTTGTAAATTCGTTAGACGGAATTAAGTTGCA
The DNA here is from genome assembly GCF_023864275.1 of Schistocerca cancellata. Taxonomy (NCBI): domain Eukaryota; kingdom Metazoa; phylum Arthropoda; class Insecta; order Orthoptera; family Acrididae; genus Schistocerca; species Schistocerca cancellata. Next base: position 70,418,912 of record NC_064627.1, read on the forward strand.
ACATAAATTACTTTTTTCCGTTCTCTGCTTAAAACAGATCATCTTTTGATAAATTTCTTTTTGTTTATACCTTAAGTCTTAGTTGTAGTGATATCGTCTGAGAGACCCCGTGAAACTTCGATTGTACAACAGGCTACTTCGCTGGCTAAACCAAAGACAAAATTAAAACTCGTTGTACTTTACTGCGGTTAGTAGTTAAACTGTCGGTGAAAGCACACTGCATTAATGCCATCCTGAAGTTAAATATCGCTATATTTACCCGTTTGGATCCCACCAGAACGCGAATGTATATTTTTTCGTATCTCATTTTAGCCGAAGTTTCCATCAGTTCGCTAAATCTTCATTACAAAAGAAACAGTTTATTGCTACTTTATCGACATAATGTAACAAAACGTTCGTTATATATTACAGCAATACAGCTTGCCGGAAACCGCTTTGCAGCTATCTTGCATGTGCTGAAATTGGGAATCTTCTCAGTGGTCCGTACATCTTCGAGTATGACGAGTGTGGCGATGACAAGTAATTTCTACGCAGAAAAGTTTGGAGATGTTACAAAACGTGTTAGGCACGTCCCCGATCTCGAGCTAAATATATTATTATTTATCTTCCTGTATCCTTAAATGAATGTGAAACTATTTAATGGATACCGTGAAATATATTGAAACTTCGAACATAATATTAAAAGTTCCTCGAGGCAGCTACTATAGTAAACGCGGTTCTGACAACAAAACAGCTTACTCAGATATTGGGAACTTCGACGAATAAATCATCTTCTAGTCGAAACTCCTCGGAAACAGAGTCGTTACGTGGTCACGAGTCAGATCTCTGCGCTATAAGCATTGCTCCTCCCATCGAATTACACGTTAGATAAATAATCGAAAAAGATCAATTCGGTAACGACGATAGCTTGTTACAGCTAGTGTAAACGTGTTGTCTGACTACTCAAGAACAAGGCTTACCCTTTAAGGCCCGTGAAAATTGAACATACACTTTAAAATGCTATGGTATCGGATCGTAATGTGTGAAGAGTTTCCATATTGAGAAAGGACCCATATACCCTGCATGGAAGTGCATCTACTAATTTTCAGCTTACTTGTGCGAACAAGAACTTAAAAAACCCTGTGAGATCTCAAGTAAATCTTCGCTGCTTTTGTTTGAATCGACAAGGTTTCACATACAAAATTCTACCTAAATTACTTTGGAAGTGATTAATCATGACCCTGTATGTTAAATATTAACGGTGTTTGTGAGAGTTCGCTAGTGCACTAGTTCAGGAAGACAATGAATAATTCAAGTCTAACCACAGTTAGGACTACACGGACGGAAAAAGATCACCACACCAAGAAGGGGTTGTGTTGCATAAACTTAAGTTAGGAGGCGTGTTTCTACATCTGAAAGATGATGTCTATTCGAACTCCGTGCTAGTCTCATAAGAGTGGCGCTATTAGTGCCACTATGAGGATACTAATCAAGTTTGCTTTAAATACACACTGTGACGGTCGTGAGCATTAGTCGCCTTTGAGACTGGACGTTGAGAGTTGATGTTGGTCAAGAATGCCTTTAAGGCGACAAAGAGGCCACTATCAACACCTCACTGAGTTTGACAGAGGTCGTTTAAGAGGGCTGTGAGGGGCTGGATACTGCAGAAAGACTTACAAGGGAACCTCCCCATCGCACCCCCCTCAGATTTAGTTATAAGTCGGCACAGTGGATAGGCCCTGAAAAACTGAACACAAATCAAGCGAGAAAACAGGAAGAAGATGTGTGAAACCATGAAAAAATAAGCAAAATATACAAACTGAGTAGTCCATGTGCAAGACAGGCAACATCAAGTAATGTGAGCTCAGGAGCGCCGTGGTCCAGTGGTTAGCGTGAGCAGCTACGGAACGAAAGGTCCTTGGTTCGAGTCTTACCTCGGGTGAAAAGTTTACCTTCTTTATTTTCGCAAAGTTATGATCTGTCCGTTCGTTCATTGACGTCTCTGTTCACTGTAATAAGTTTAGTGTCTGTGTTTTGCGACCGCACCGCACCGCACCGCAAAATTGCGATTAGTAGACGAAAGGACGTGCCTCTCCAATGGGAACCGCAAACATCTGATCGCAAGGCCATAGGTCAACCGATTCCTCCACAGGAAAATACGTCTGATATATTCTATACGACACTGGTGACGGCATGTGCGTCACATGACAGGAATATGTTGCCGACCCACCTAACTTGTACACTTGGCGAATGGGTAAAAACATTCTTCTACCTTGCCCGATTTAGGTTTTCTTGAGGATGTGGTAATCACTCCCAAAAAAAAGTGATGAAAACAGAAGAGTTTGTCACATAAACTGAAAATAAAAAATTAAAATTTTCACTGAAGGGAAGACTTGAACCAAGGACCTCTCAGTCCGCAGCTGCTCACGCTAACCACGGGGCCACAGCGCTCCTGATCTCAAACTGTCCTAGTTGTAGCCTATCTTGCACATGGACTACTCAGTTTGCATAATTTGCTTATTTTTTCATAGTTCCACACAACTTCTTCCTGTTCTCTCGATTGATATGTGTTCAGTTTTTGAAGGCCTATCCACTGTGCCAACTTATAACTAAATCTGAGAGGGGTGCGATGGGGAGGTTCCCTTGTTAGCAGGAATGTAGCCACTGTACCTGATAGTGCTCACGAGAATGTACGGTTGCAAGAAGACCGATTTCCGGACGGCCACATTGTACTACCGAGAGGGAAAAGCATCGTGTTGGGCGTACGGTTCTGGCGCATCTCCGAGCCACATGCCGTGTACTGTGTATCCCACTCACCCTGAACCACTGCCATTTGCGACTGCAGCGGCGTCAAGCGGCAGCTCATTGGAGGGCTAGCAGCTTCTCCCTGCGCGCAAGTGATGGCTGGTTGGAAGTGGCCCAATTGAGGGGCTGCTTGAGAGACAAGCTGGCCTTACACATGACGTTATGACAGCAGGAGTATTCTCGCTGTTATCCTGCACAGCATGACTGCAAATTTGTGCGTTAACCTGGTAATTCGACCTGTCGAGCTGCCATTCATGAACAACATTCCAGAGAGTGTTTTCCAACAGTATACCGCTCGCTCACATACCATTGTTGTAACTGTTGAGGACTGACAAGACAGCCAGTCCACAGTGACGGGTAACCGAAAGGCACGCGTTTACACACGCCGGCTGGCGTTAGGTCTGAAACAGGATACGTAATGAATGCTATAAAGAAAAGTACGTAGCTGCTGGAATACTTAACTTTAATCCATCATTTGTATACAGCATTCTGGATGATACAAGTGAGACTCTCTCTAGAAATGGTTAATGGCGCCTTGCTAGGTCGTAGCCATGGACTTAGCTGAAGGCTATTCTAACTATCTCTCGGCAAATGAGAGAAAGGCTTCGTCAGTGTAGTCGCTAGCAAAGTCGTCCGTACAACTGGGCGAGTGCTAGTCAGTCTCTCTAGACCTGCCGTGTGGTGGCGCTCGGTCTGCAACTACTGACAGTGGCGACACGCGGGTCCGACATGTACTAATGGACCGCCGCCGATTTAAAGCTACCACCTAGCAAGTGTGGTGTCTGGCGGTGACACCACAGTAACCCGAAACGTTCTATAGTGTCGTCATGTTGCCTTGGCCTGTTCCACCTCCTGACTCTCATATGTCTCCAGTTGAGCACATATACGACATCATCGGACGCCAACTCCATTGTCATCGGTAAACAGCAGTAAGCGTCCCTTTACTGACCGAGCAAGTGCAAGAGGCATGCAACTCCATCCCACAAACGTACATCCGGCACCTGCAAGCATGTTTTCATGCTTACATTCAGTATTCTGGCGGTCACGCCGATCATTAATGTTGAAGTGTTTCACATTTACAACGGTTTACCTCGCGTTTAGATTAACCTGTGATCTTCCAATGTTAATCAGTTAATTTATTTCCTAGACAAATTAATTCCAGAAATTTCATTGCTCTGTATTAATTATTCTTTGATATTGCGATTTTTTTTCCATCAGTGTATTTTTAGTTTTTCATCGCATCAGTTCCGAGATATTCAGTTTCGTTGTTAAGTATTACGTGAATCGTCTTGTGTAATGGCTAAACATCAGATAATGTGATACAAAAACTACATTGCATGTTATGACCACCAACGAAGTTCCATGTATTAGAATGAACAGCATTCCTTCGTAAATCGAGCGTATGAAAAATTCGAAGTGTTGTGATGACAAACCTGTGTTTTGTGTTTGTCCAAAAGTCTCGATTTCTATGAAAATTTTCAAAAGTAACATGTCCTACACGCAACACATTTTTTGCAGTGGTTTTCTAGGGATCTTAATATTTTTATCAAAGGTTTTATTCATTTTAATTGCATCTATGTGGGGAAAATGCAGGAAGTTTGTTTTTTACTGTCGTACTTTAAAAATATATGTCTCAGCATGTTGTTATACTGTCTGAGAAGTATCATAACTGAAATTAAAATTGTAATGGAAGAAAGGAAAGAAGTGAAAATTGTGTCATCATGTGATTTTCGAGTTCAAACACTGTCCATAAGGGCAACAATGAAATGAATGAATGAATGTAATGTTTTTACACTAATTCAGTTATGAAACTTTTCTGAAGTTCTCGCAGTATCCAAAGTTCTGCCTTGTCAATAACTGACTTTTAGCTTTTATTCTGGAACAGTACCCAGGATTGCTATTAATAATATAATACTTCAAGTGCGCCTCACCTCTTATGTCTAATTTTCTTATATAGGGTGGAGCAAATAAAAGTGGCCTGGATGGGTGGGTGCGATTTCGCGTGCATTTGTGGCAGCAGTAACGAAGGAGGAAATCATCTACCGCTACTTACAAAAGGATCGAGTAACTGCCGGTGCAGGCAGGCCAACCTCGGAGCACATTTACACAGTCTTCACGCCTGACAGAGTTGTTAGCAGAGGTGAGTCTGTTCGCGGCCCTAGCTGGCAACCCAGGCCACCTTATTTGTCAGTATGCTAGTACTCTGCGTGGGGACCCGTACGTCTAAGGTGTATTGCAACAACCTCCAAAGTCTTCAGCAGTAGCAACAGAACATTTCGGGTGAGAGTGCAGTAGTTCCAGCAAAATGGCTCTGAGCACTATGGACTCAACTGCTGTAGTCATAAGTCCCCTAGAACTTAGAACTACTTAAACCTAACTAACCTAAGGACATCACACACATCCATGCCCGAGGCAGGATTCGAACCTGCGACCGTAGCGGTCGTGCGGTTCCAGACTGTAGCGCCTTTAACCGCTCGGCCACTTGGGCCGGCGCAGTTCCAGCAGTCCTGCTCCGATCCGCCATCAGCAACTCGCTGACCAGGGCCCAAAAGTGCCAAGGGGTGACTGGTGGCCACTTTCAACATCTGCCACAGTCAGGTTAGTACTGTATTTCCTTTCCACTGCTGTGTTTCTTTGTATTCTGGAATTCTGTTCTTCTGCCCACTATTATCTGCTCTACCCTGTAGTTTGCTCTATGAAATGTGCACTACACTAGAAATACACTCCTGGAAATTGAAATAAGAACACCGTGAATTCATTGTCCCAGGAAGGGGAAACTTTATTGACACATTCCTGGGGTCAGATACATCACATGATCACACTGACAGAACCACAGGCACATAGACACAGGCAACAGAGCATGCACAATGTCGGCACTAGTACAGTGTATATCCACCTTTCGCAGCAATGCAGGCTGCTATTCTCCCATGGAGACGATCGTAGAGATGCTGGATGTAGTCCTGTGGAACGGCTTGCCATGCCATTTCCACCTGGCGCCTCAGTTGGACCAGCGTTCGTGCTGGACGTGCAGACCGCGTGAGACGACGCTTCATCCAGTCCCAAACATGCTCAATGGGGGACAGATCCGGAGATCTTGCTGGCCAGGGTAGTTGACTTACACCTTCTATAGCACGTTGGGTGGCACGGGATACATGCGGACGTGCATTGTCCTGTTGGAACAGCAAGTTCCCTTGCCGGTCTAGGAACGGTAGAACGATGGGTTCGATGACGGTTTGGATGTACCGTGCACTATTCAGTGTCCCCTCGACGATCACCAGTGGTGTACGGCCAGTGTAGGAGATCGCTCCCCACACCATGGTGCCGGGTGTTGGCCCTGTGTGGCTCGGTCGTATGCAGTCCTGATTGTGGCGCTCACCTGCACGGCGCCAAACACGCATACGACCATCATTGGCACCAAGGCAGAAGCGACTCTCATCGCTGAAGACGACACGTCTCCATTCGTCCCTCCATTCGCGCCTGTCGCGACACCACTGGAGGCGGGCTGCACGATGTTGGGGCGTGAGCGGAAGACCGCCTAACGGTGTGCGGGACCGTAGCCCAGCTTCATGGAGACGGTTGCGAATGGTCCTCGCCGATACCCCAGGAGCAACAGTGTCCCTAATTTGCTGGGAAGTGGCGGTGCGGTCCCCTACGGCACTGCGTAGGATCCTACGGTCTTGGCGTGCATCCGTGCGTCGCTGCGGTCCGGTCCCAGGTCGACGGGCACGTGCACCTTCCGCCGACCACTGGCGACAACATCGATGTACTGTGGAGACCTCACGCCCCACGTGTTGAGCAATTCGGCGGTACGTCCACCCGGCCTCCCGCATGCCCACTATACGCCCTCGCTCAAAGTCCGGCAACTGCACATACGGTTCACGTCGACGCTGTCGCGGCATGCTACCAGTGTTAAAGACTGCGATGGAGCTCCGTATGCCACGGCAAACTGGCTGACACTGACGGCGGCGGTGCACAAATGCTGCGCAGCTAGCGCCATTCGACGGCCAACACCGCGGTTCCTGGTGTGTCCGCTGTGCCGACGTGTGATCATTGCTTGTACAGCCCTCTCGCAGTGTCCGGAGCAAGTATGGTGGGTCTGACACACCGGTGTCAATGTGTTCTTTTTTCCATTTCCAGGAGTGTATATTTGTATATCCCATTTTGTGTGAAATTGTCTGCAATTTGTGTATTCATTTTATCACGGTATAGTAAGCTGGTCTTGTAGCCATTTGTATGACGTGTCTGTTCCACTGTTAGTGCTTTAGAGGTCTAAGGATTCCACTTGCTTACAACACGTTATGAAGGTCATTACGTGGTTATTTCATTGCAATAGATAACAAGTACATAGCAGTAATGCAATCCGAAAACAAAGGAAGTAGGTTACAGTACGCTTGTTCGCCCACTGCTTGAATACTGCTCAGCAGTGTGGGATCCGTACCAGATAGGGTTGATAGTAGATATAGAGAAGATCCAACGGAGAGCAGCGCGCTTCGTTACAGGATCATTTAGTAATCGCGAAAGCGTTACGGAGATGATAGATAAACTCCAGTGGAAGACTCTGCAGGAGAGACGCTCAGTAGCTCGGTACGGGCATTTGTCAAAGTTTCGAGAACATACCTTCACCGAAGAATCAAGCAGTATATTGGTCCCTCCTACGTATATCTCGCGAAGAGACCATGAGGATAAAATCAGAGAGATTAGAGCCCACACAGAGGCACACCGACAATCCTTCTTTCCACGAACAATACGAGACTGTGAAACGTCCCCTTAGAACAATTATACACGACTGTGCTTAAACTGACACACAATATTTTTAGCGCAACGCAATCTGACTTTCAATAATCCCTACAAAACAATGGCCCTGACTAACATTAACCTATACCTTTCACAAATCACTTACCTCACAAAAATCTTCGTTACTCGAACTACTGCAATGCAGCGATCGCCACTACTGCCAGCTAAATAACAGATTCAAACTACGGAAGGCACTAACTACTAGTAGACATAGTTAGCAAATGAAAGATTTTAATAGAGAACAAACAATGTATTTACCTTAATAGTCATCAAAAGTCATAATATATACAGCAGTTCATGACATCCATTTTTACAAATAACCGCGCAACTGCTACGGTCGCAGGTTCGAATCCTGCCTCGGGCATGGATGTGTGTGATGTCCATAGGTTAGTTACGTTTAAGTAGTTCTAAGTTCTAGGGGACTGATGACCACAGATGTTAAGTCCCATAGTGCTCGGTGCCATTTGAACCATTTTTTTACAAATTTCAAAACTCCGCCATTTCTCTCGTCACATCCACCACTGCTGGCGGCTCACCTCCAACTGCGCAACGCTACGCGCTGTTCACATCCAGCTGCCCAACACTACAATGGCAGACAACAATGCAAACTAGCCACAGACTGCACACAGCACAGCCAGTGATTTTCATACAGAGCGCTACGGAACGTTGCCAATAAGAAAACATAAACAGCCTACTTACAACTGGAATAGAAGGGAGAACCTATAGAGGTACTCAAGGTACCCTCCGCCACACACCATCAGGTGGCTTGCGGAGTATGGATGTAGATGTAGATGTAGATGAACGAACTTTTGTATCCCGCCTGGAAGGCGGCGCGTGGGTTGGATCAGGAAAAGGTAAAACACGTCGGTACTGCTGTATGAATTTAAATACCCTTTACTTAAGCAATACGAATACATAACTTAGAATGAGGTGTGAAGCTGAAGCGAAGTGTCCTGGCTGGCTGCACCCTGATCAAGTGGGCTGAAGCTGTCGCGGAGCTCCCAGACCTAGTCAGCAACGGCTAGAGGGCGCTGTCGTCTGTGTCTAATGGTAGTGCCAACCTTTGAAACTATGAGTTGCTATCGATAACACACGAACGAAACAAGCATGTATTTGATGGTACAACATGACGATAATACACTGCCTTATAAAATAAGTGAAACACGCGTAATGCGTGGAGGGACAGATACTTCACAGGGTGATAGAGTATGCCATGTTATTCCAGTGATTACAAAATAGAGTCAAATTTACAGGTAACTTGGCAGCATCAGCCCATTTATCAGTACGACGTTGCAACCCCTCTGGCCGGGATGCACGGAGGCAAACTAGCCCACAGCTGTAGTAACTGGTCCTTCATATGCTGGATACTGGAAATGAGATGGAGTTACGTATTCTAACGTGCGCCAATCTGGGGATCTACATCTACATCTACATCTAAATCTACATCCATACTCCGCAAGCCACGTGACGGTGTGTGGCGGAGGGTACCCTGAGTACCTCTATCGGTTCTCCTTTCTATTCCAGTCTCGTATTGTTCGTGGAAAGAAGGATTGTCGGTATGCTTCTGTGTGGGCTCTAATCTCTCTGATTTTATCCTCATGGTCTCTTCGCGAGATATACGTAGGAGGGAGCAATATACTGCTTGACTCTTCGGTGAAGGTATGTTGTCGAAACTGTAACAAAAGCCCGTACCGAGCTACTGAGCGTCTCTCCTGCAGAGTCTTCCACTGGAGTTTATGGAGTTTATCTATCATCTCCGTAACGCTTTCGCGATTACTAAATGATCCTGTAACGAAGCGCGCTGCTCTCCGTTACATCTTCTCTATCTCTTCTATCAACCCCATCTGGTACGGATCCCACACTGCTGAGCAGTATTCAAGCAGTGGGCGAACAAGCGTACTGTAACCTACTTCCTTTGTTTTCGGATTGCATTTCCCTAGGATTCTTCCATTGAATCTCAGTCTGGCAACTCTTACTTCGGAAGACTTCTCTCCATTGTGAATGACATGCTGCGTTCTGTTATCCAGGAATTCTTCAATCCAATCACACAATTGGTCTGATAGTCCATATGCTCTTACTTTGTGGGGAACTGTATCGAACGCCTTGCGGAAGTCACGGCATCTACCTGTGAACCCGTGTCTATGTGTCTCGTGGACGAATAGCGCCATCTGGGTTTCACACGACCGTCTTTTTCGAAACCCTTGCTGATTCCTACAGAGTAGATTTCTAGTCTCCAGAAAAGTCATTATACTCGAACATAATACGTGCTCCAAAATTCTACAACTGATCGACGTTAGAGATATAGGTCTACAGTTCTGCAAATCTGTTCGACGTCCCTTCTTGAAAACGGGGATGACCTGTGCCCTTCTCCAATCCTTTGGAACGCTACGCTCTACCTACAGTACACCGCTGCAAGAAGGGGGGCAAGTTCCTTCGCGTACTCTGTGTAAAATCGAACTGGTATCCCATCAGGTCCAGCGGCCTTTCCTCTTTTGAGCGATTTTAATTGTTTTTCTGTCCCTCTGTCGTCTATTTCGATATCTACCATTTTGTCATCTGTGCGACAATCTAGAGAAGGAACTACAGTGCAGTCTTCCTCTGTGAAACAGCCTTGGAAAAAGACATTTAGTATTTCGGCCTTTAGTCTGTCATCCTCTGTTTCAGTACCATTTTGGTCACAGAATATCTGGACATTTTGTTTTGATCCACCTACCGCTTTGACATAAGACCAAAATTTCTTTGGATTTTCTGCCAAGTCAGTACATAGAACTTTACTTTCGAATTAATTGAACGCCTCTCGCATAGCCCTCCTCACACTACATTTCGCTTCGCGTAATTTTTTTTTTGTCTGCAAGGCTTATGTTTGCTGTTTGCAAGGTTTATGTTTGCTGTGAAGTTCCCTTTGCTTCCGCAGCAGTTTTCTAACTCGTCTGTTGTACCACGGTGGTTCTTTTCCATCTCTTACGATCTTGCTTGGCACATACTCATCGAACGCATATTGTACGATGGTTTTGAACTTTGTCCACTGATCCTCAACACTATCTGTACTTGAGACAAAACTTTTGTGTTGAGCCGTCAGGTACTCTGTAATCTGCTTTTTGTCACTTTTGCTAAACAGAAAAATCTTCCTACCTTTTTTAATATTTCTATTTACGGCTGAAATCATCGATGCCGTAACCGCTTTATGATCGGTTATTCCCTGTTCTGCGTTAACTGTTTCAAATAGTTCGTGTCTGTTTGTCACCAGATGGTCTAATATGTTATCGCCACGAGTCGGTTCTCTGTTTAACTGCTCAAGGTAGTTTTCAGATAAAGCACTTAAAAAAATTTCACTGGATTCTTTGTCCCTGCCTCCCGTTATGAACGTTTAAGTCTCCCAGTCTATATCCGGCAAATTAAAATCTCCACCCAGAACTATAACATGGTGGGGAAATCTACTCGAAATATTTTCTAAATTATCCTTAAGGTGCTCAGCCACAACAGCTGCTGAGCCAGGGGGCCTATTACCATGTCTGAGCCTGCTTTAACCGTGACCTTCACCCAAATTATTTCACATTTCGGATCCCCGTCAATTTCCTTCGATACTATTGCACTTCTTATCGCTATAAACACGCATCACCCTTCACTGTCCAGTCTGTCTCTGCGGTATACATTCCAATCTGAGTTTAGGATCTTGCTGGTTACGGGAGTGCCTCAATACCGTCGCATGAAAGGCCTCACATAAGGGTGCGGGATGTCCATGAAGGCCGATATGTCGTCGGGGTCACACTATGTGATCAAAAGTGTCCGACACCTGGCGACCTCCAACGGTAATGCTGGAATTCAATATGGTGTTGGGCCACCCTTAACCTTGACGCCAGCTTCCACTCTCGCAGTCATAGGTTCAGTCAGGTGCTGGAAGGTTTCTTTGGGAATGGCAGCCCATTCTTCACGGAGTGCTGCACTGAGGAGAGGTACCGATGTCGGTCGGTGAGGCCTGGAACAAAGTCGGCGTTCCAAAATATCCCAAAGGTGTTCTCTAGGACTCAGGTTAGGGCTCTGTATAGGCCAGTCCATTACAGGGATGTTATTGTCGTGTAATCATTCCGCCACAAGAGGTCCAGTATGAACTGGTGCTCCATTGTGTTAAAAGATGCAATCGCCATCCCCGAGTTGCTGTTCAACAGTGGGAACCAAGAAGGTGCTTAAACATCAATGTAGAGTTGTGCTGTGATAGTGCCACTCAAAAGAACAAGGGGTGCAAGCCCCCTCCATGAAAAACACGACCACACCATAACACAACCGCCTCTGAATTTTACTGTTGGCACTACACACGCCGGCAGAAGACGTTCACCGGCCGTACCCACACCCTGCCATCGGATCGCCACATTGTGTGCTGTGATTCGTCACTCCACACAACGTTTTTCCACTGTTCGATCTTCTAGTGTTTAAGCTCCTTACACCAAGCGGGGTGTCGTTTGGCATTTACCGGCGTGGTGTGTGGCTATTCTGATACAGTTTGGAATTCCTGTGTGATGATTTGTGATGTGATGTGCCTTTTACACATTACGACTTTCTTCAACTATCGGCTGTCTGTCAGTCAACAGACGAGGGCGACCTGTACGGTTTTGTGCTGTACGTGTCCCTTCACGTTACCACTTCACCATCACATTGGAAACAGTGGACGTAGGGATGTTTAGGAGTGGGGTAATCTCGCGTACAGACGTATGACACAAGTGACACCCAATCACCTGACCACGTTAGATATCCCTGAGTTCCGTGGAGCGCCCCATTCTGCTCTCTCACGATGTCTAATGACTACTGAGGTCGCTGATATGGAGTACCTGGCAGTAGGTGGCAGCACAACGCACCTAATATGAAAAATGTATGTTTTGGGGGTGTCCGGATTCTTCCGATGACATAGTGTATCTCAGTCACTACCAACTATGACCTGAAGTCATACTTGATGGCTCCCCAATCTACGATGGTACGAATAATATCTCTGTGCCCTTCCAAAACATTAGTAGAATTCGATCCCTCCCGTTGCCACCATACTCGTTGACGTTAGTCATTCAGCTTAGTGCAGAACTGCGAATCATTGCCAGACGCAGTGTAACGTTTTTCATCAGCAGTCCATTCTGCCTGTTCACGGGACGACTCCAAATGCAGCATTTTGTGTTGATGTAATTCCCTTGTCCAGCTACTGCTATTTTGCGACCAATGACGCAGGATGAAATAGATATGTGTTAAATCCAGCTTACTCGCCAAACATGGGGTGTCAAGGAAACCTGCTTTCTCGGATCGCTAGACAGCATTCAAACAAATACACTCCTGGAAATGGAAAAAAGAACACATTGACACCAGTGTGTCAGACCCACCATACTTGCTCCGGACACTGCGAGAGGGCTGTACAAGCAATGATCACACGCACGGCACAGCGGACGCACCAGGAACCGCGGTGTTGGCCGTCGAATGGCGCTAGCTGCGCAGCATTTGTGCACCGCCGCCGTCAGTGTCAGCCAGTTTGCCGTGGCATACGGAGTTCCATCGCAGTCTTTAACACTGGTAGCATGCCGCGACAGCGTGGACGTGAACCGTATGTGCAGTTGACGGACTTTGAGCGAGGGCGTATAGTGGACATGCGGGAGGCCGGGTGGACGTACCGCCGAATTGCTCAACACGTGGGGCGTGAGGTCTCCACAGTACATCGATGTTGTCGCCAGTGGTCGGCGGAAGGTGCACGTGCCCGTCGACCTGGGACCGGACCGCAGCGACGCACGGATGCACGCCAAGACCGTAGGATCGTACGCAGTGCCGTAGGGGACCGCACCGCCACTTCCCAGCAAATTAGGGACACTGTTGCTCCTGGGGTATCGGCGAGGACCATTCGCAACCGTCTCCATGAAGCTGGGCTACGGTCCCGCACACCGTTAGGCCGTCTTCCGCTCACGCCCCAACATCGTGCAGCCCGCCTCCAGTGGTGTCGCGACAGGCGTGAATGGAGGGACGAACGGAGACGTGTCGTCTTCAGCGATGAGAGTCGCTTCTGCCTTGGTGCCAATGATGGTCGTATGCGTGTTTGGCGCCGTGCAGGTGAGCGCCACAATCAGGACTGCATACGACCGAGCCACACAGGGCCAACACCCGGCATCATGGTGTGGGGAGCGATCTCCTACACTGGCCGTACACCACTGGTGATCGTCGAGGGGACACTGAATAGTGCACGGTACATCCAAACCGTCATCGAACCCATCGTTCTACCATTCCTAGACCGGCAAGGGAACTTGCTGTTCCAACAGGACAATGCACGTCCTCATGTATCCCGTGCCACCCAACGTGCTCTAGAGGGTGTAAGTCAACTACCCTGGCCAGCAAGATCTCCGGATCTGTCCCCCATTGAGCATGTTTGGGACTGGATGAAGCGTCGTCTCACGCGGTCTGCACGTCCAGCACGAACGCTGGTCCAACTGAGGCGCCAGGTGGAAATGGCATGGCAAGCCGTTCCACAGGACTACATCCAGCATCTCTACGATCGTCTCCATGGGAGAATAGCAGCCTGCATTGCTGCGAAAGGTGGATATACACTGTACTAGTGCCGACATTGTGCATGCTCTGTTGCCTGTGTCTATGTGCCTGTGGTTCTGTCAGTGTGATCATGTGATGTATCTGACCCCAGGAATGTGTCAATAAAGTTTCCCCTTCCTGGGACAATGAATTCACGGTGTTCTTATTTCAATTTCCAGGAGTGTAGTATTAATGAGTTTTATTACAAAACGAAAAGATGACAATACTTAACTTTCTCCATTACACAGACATGCATGATAGTCAATGTTCTTCATTATATGTACACAATCCTAAGTCGCTGCTACACAAGTGCCTAATCTCGAAGTTGCTGTAGAACTGGGCCGCGACCAGTTGGGAGTAGCACATATGGCCTCTTCACGTAGGGGCCACTGCTGTAACGTTGTCTTCCTGGAGAGGGGTCGGTCAGTGTGCGACTGGCTGACGTCTTGTCACCGCCATCTCTTCTCTATCGTTCCCGACTGGAGTGCCGGCGCTTGACTTTACGCCGTAATAACATGATTGGTGCACAATAGGATCCTCCTCCTTTATGGTGGTCAGATGTGGTTGACTGGAACCTTGACGACGAGTATGCCTCTCCTCACGCCCCATGCAGTCCTGCATCTAGTTAACCATCACATCCAAATGCCCCATAAATCTGAAAATTGCATAAATCCATCCGTTGTGGCAGAGCGGATCTAGGCGCTTCAGTCCGGAACCGCGCAGCTGCTACCGTCACAGGTTCGAATCCTGCCTCGGACATGGATCTGCGTGATGTCCTTAGGTTAGTTTGGTTTAAGTAGTTCTAAAGCTAGGGGACTGATGACCTCAGCTGTTAGATCCCATGGTGCTCAGAGCCATTTGAACCACAATTCGATCAGCAGATCAAATGTTGATCCACAATGAGGCCCTATTGCAACGCTCTTCATGTCCTTGATAGAGAGCAAACAAAATCTGATGCTGTTCATATCGCTCATATACCCTACCACGCCTGGAAACAACACTAAACACGAACAACACTAACGCGCTTCGGTGGCCACGCTATCTGTCACACACAGTTGTGACTCTTATCATTTACATACCGACCACTGGTGTGTGCATGTACGCTGTTAAACTGAGTCCCGACCATGTATTCTGGGTGCCTCACATTTTTGTCAGGCGGCATATATTACTTCAACTAGAAACATAACGAGTAAGAAAACACAATTATAAGATTAACCTCAAAGACTTCAAATTAGTTCTGATTAATTAAATTAATCTGGAAATTCCCCTGCCAAATGTGCAGTCGCACTTAAACTGTAAATGTAAAATGTAATATAAGTAACTCACGGATGGAAACTAACAAAGTCGATAGCAATGGCATTAAGAGAGCTTTGATAGCGTGCAAGAAGAAAGATTTTGCAGAGAAAATAGAAACGGAAAAAATGCTATATATCTCTGGGACCATGTGGTCGCCAAGTATATGACATACAAAGTGCGTAAGTCCTGCGAAGGGCTTACATCATACAGAGTCCAAACGTTACAACCTCAAAGTAAACACTAACTATGTCTGTTCATCTCCTGATATTAAACACAGGTACAGTTATCGCATCATCGTATCATCATAATGAAATATAATCCTAATCACTGCACATTATGGAGCATAGTATAAAATGTATCAGCGTAATACAAGGTAAGTTCTATCACGAAATATAACAGAGACAAAAGTGTCAAATGAGAAAAGCAACATATATTTAACACAATGTGGAATCATTATAAAAATTCATGTGATGATCATTTATAGTATAATATAAATCTTAGCATAAATCACAAAATAGTAAAATCAAAGTTCATTTAGCAAAATAAAAGAAAGAATAAATCTTTTAATTCTATCTTGGAGACAAATTCATACACATCATTGTTGTTTCTCCATGACTCACTAACACATTTGATGGTTTTTTGACTCTCTTAATTAATACATCCAGTGACACCTTTTCTATCAAAATGCCATAACTATACACATCGCTACTTTTACATTTTACCACCAGTCTTTCCCTTAAATCTACTGTCAAATCTGCAGTCTGTGTCAGTAACTCTGCTTTCACATGCTTCAGTTACTCTAACTGAAAGGCGAAAATTAGGAATTTTCTGTTCAGAGTCAAACATTGCACACCAATCAACATCATTTACTACTTTACCACTAAGTTGTTTTGAATTACGTTTACAGAATTGATTTAGATATTCCTCCCACCAGTCAAGCTGCAGTTTTTTACAAAATTTAGATAGTCTTTCCAGACAGATACTTCACGTGTAATTCAATTTGAATAGTTTTCTGCATTTAAATGTTGAATATTACTGTGTTTTTGACAATCTGAATACAACGCGTTTCCTTTCCTATAGAACCCCCCCCCCCCTTTCAAAATAAGAAAATGTTTTATCTTTTTTCTGAGTTTCACTCTTTAGTTCGTTATTTCCAAGCAAAGTTTTCCCATTTGTTTCCGATATTTGATTATCCGAATCGTGTTTCACCGTTTTATATGGTTCCCTTACATTTTTTGTCTTATCTTTTGTTTCTTACACTGGCAAATAAAAAAATTTTAAAGCAGGAAACGATTCATTAATTTGATAACAACTGTTTATCTTAATTATACATATACTACGCTGCAGTATCCAAGGCTTAATTTTGAGACTACTTCATATTCTTTATTTGGACATGGGATTTATATCTTTCGAATAATTTTTTTACATCCAACTTGCAATTTTTTTCATTTGTTAATACTTCCAACTTCCAGCCTCTCACGACAATGAAACTTTCATCTTGTTTAGTCATAGCAACAACTTTGTAACAACATCCCTCTAACTGACTAGTAACTTAACAGCCAGTTACTTTTGCTTAACACTTGCCTTCATGTAGATTGATGCAATACATACTCTTTACAATATTATTGTTATTATTATTTCTTGTGTTTTACACTGGAGAGAAATTTGTTTAAACTGATGTACGGCGTAGAACGTAGTCAGCAGGATATAATAATATATTTTACATAAATTATTTTGAAACATGCAAAGATTTCTCATCTAAGTTTCGTAAAACGAATAGTTTTAACAATTAATGTTGAAATTTGCAAGTTCCACAAAATGACGGTGAATAGTTTAGTCCGCTACAACAGCAGCGATTCTAATGCCGAAGTTTTATGATTGTGTAAAAAAAAAATATTTCAAGTTATGCCGAAGACTAGCAACGTGGTACCTGTTACGTTTTGAGTGCTTGGTTACGTCATTTTACAAGGCTCAAAAATGAATTCCCTCAAAATATTTTATGTTGTTAATTATACAGGGTGTTACAAAACGGTACGGCCAAACTTTCAGGAAACATTTCTCACACACAAATAAAAAAAAGATGTTATGTGGACATGTGTCCGGAAACGCTTAATTTCCATGTTAGAGCTCATTTTAGTTTCGTCAGTATGTACTGTACTTCCTCGATTCACCGTCAGTTGGCCCAATTGAAGGAATGTAATTTGACTTAGGTGCTTGTGTTGACATGCGACTCATTGGTCTACAGTACTAGCATCAAGCACATCAGTACATAGCATCAACAGGTTAGTGTTCATCACGAACGTGGTTTTGCAGTTAGTGCAATGTTTACAAATGCGGAGTTGGCAGATGCCCATTTGATGTATGGATTAGCACGGGGCAATAGCCGTGGCGCGGAACGTTTGTATCGAGACAGATTTCCAGAACGAAGGTGTCCCTACAGGAAGACGTTCGAAGCAATTGATCGGAGTCTTAGGGAGCACGGAACATTCCAGCCTATGACTCTCAACTGGGGAAGACCTAGAACGACGAGGACACCTGCAATGCACGAGGCAATTCTTCGTGCAGTTGACGATAACCCTAATGTCAGCGTCAGAGAAGTTGCTGCTGTACAAGGTAATGTTGACCACGTCACTGTATGGAGAGTGCTACGGGAGAACCAGTTGTTTCCGTACCATTTACAGCGTGTGCAGGCATTATCAGCAGCTGATTGGCCTCCACGGGTACACTTCTGCGAATGGTTCATCCAACAATGTGTCAATCCTCATTTCAGTGCAAATGTTCTCTTTACGGATGAGGCTTCATTCCAAGGTGATCAAATTGTAAATTTTCACAATCAACATGTGTGGGCTGACGAGAATCCGTACGCAGTTGTGCAATCATGTCATCAACACAGATTTTCTGTGAACGTTTGGGCAGGCATTGTTGGTGATGTCTTGATTGGGCCCCATGTTCTTCCACCTACGCTCAATGGAGCACGTTATCATGATGTCATACGGGATACTCTACCTGTGCTGCTAGAACATGTGCCTTTACAAGTACGACACATGTGGTTCATGCACGATGGAGCTCCTGCACATTTCAGTCGAAGTGTTCGTACGCTTCTCAACAACAGATTCGGTGACCGATGGATTGGTAGAGGCGGACCAATTCCATGGCCTCCACGCTCTCCTGACCCCAACCCTCTTGACTTTCATTTATGGGGGCATTTGAAAGCTCTTGTCTACGCAACCCCGGTACCACATGTAGAGATTCTTCGTGCTCGTATCGCTGTGATACAATACGCCATTCTCCAGGGCTGCATCAGCGCATCAGGGATTCCATGCGACGGAGGGTGGATGCATGTATCCTCGCTAACGGAGGACATTTTGAACGTTTCCTGTAACAAAGTGTTTGAAGTCACGCTGGTACGTTCTGTTGATGTGTGTTTCCATTCCATAATTAATGTGATTTGAAGAGAAGTAATAAAATGAGTTCTAACATGGAAAGTGAGCGTTTACGGACTCATGTCCACATAACATATTTTCTTTCTTTGTGTGTGAGGAATGTTTCCCGAAAGCTTGGCCGTACCTTTTTGTAACAGCCTGTATATTGCGTCAAATGTTTATTAAACAATAATTAGTAGAAGATGAAAAGTAAGACATTATCGTCATAAATATATAACCACATGACGAAAATAATGGTATATCCGTTTCTTTAACAAATAGATGCCTCGTAAAATTCCATAGGAGAATCTCTGTCTGTTACATTACAATATGTAGTGTTGTTAATATTGCTCCTGGACGGCAGAAACCTGTTTATTTGTTATGTTTCGCGACTTTTGGCGGAATTAGACTACTGTGCAGGGGCATCTTAGAAGGCAGTTTGACAAACTGTACTCGTAGATTATCAAACATGGTAGTAGAAAAATTGCTTATGTATAGTGTTAGTGTGGACGAATTTGATTTACTTTCGTCTTTGGACGAGGATACTGTGAGTATTGTCACTTCTGGTCTGGTGTTACGAAGCCTAGAATATTGCTCTCTCTCCACACACTTTCAAGAAACGAGGCTGATGACGATGACGGGGAAGAGGATGACGTCAGGATTGCTCTCCTCTCAGTGAATTAATTTCAGTTTAAGAGAAAGCACAAGAATGGCCATCACAGAACAGCCGAGACTGGCGTTAGCGCGCTTTGCTGGCGCCGACTCAGCGTTGAATGCGTCAATGGAAGTCATCCGGCAAGTGAAAAACCGGAAGGTTTTATTAGAGCGTAAGAAGTATTCAATTCATGAGACTCTTTGATAGTACAGTTGTCATACAAACCGCTAGAGCGTGTTGTCGAAGTTCATTGAGATTTCGAGATGTCATAACGGTCGCCGAATCAGCACGTGACCTGACCACAGCGTATTCTTACTGTGTACTGTGCCTGTCGAGCTCAGACACGGTATTTGCATGTAGACTCTATCCCACCTGGTGTCCTTTCCGTGGCACTTTCGTGTCTATGCTGACGGTACTGGGATACGAAAGCGTTCCTGTGAGGATATCAGATTTAGGCGCGATGTCAATCGCCACTTATCCACTCGTGGACTTAAAACGACCATTGTTCTGGCGCTGTATGTTCCTCATTGCGGGGCGGCGGTTCGCGGAACCGGGGAACTCGCTGGGCAGTCATTAGAAGTGACCTGCGACGCGCGAGCCGGGGTCGCCGCCCCTAATGACAGCGTGGAGGCTCTAATGACCGGCTAGCTGTCGCTTCACACAATGGGACGGAGCGCATCGCAGCTGTCCCCGATGTGACGGGCATCTCTGAGCACGAGCCTTTCTCTGACTGACTGCCGGTATCAGCACTTGCTCTCTGTTCAGGCCTGGTCTATACATAACGTTCTGTCGTCACCCTTGCGTGAGCATGCCAGATTTTTCAAAGAAAACAGCACGTGTGGGCAGCTTGACAGTCTTGCGTAAACTGAACGAAGTTCGGAAAAATCGCAAAAGACTGATGGGCTGGAGCTTTATGTACGTGCAAGACTGTCGACAAGTTTGTGCATGTAGACGAGCGTCAGTCTTACCCTGAAACTCAGCTCCGCTTACAGTGTACTCTCGCTATACGTTCCTACTGTTATTTTATTCCCGAATGAAATTTTCACTCTGCAGCGGAGTTTGTGCTGATATGAAACTTCGTTGCAGAGCATAACAGTGTGCCGGATCGAGACTCGAACTCGCGACCTTTGCATTTCGTAGGCCAACACTCAAGGTAGGAGACGAGGTACTGGCAGAATTGAAGCTGTGAGGAGAGGACGGGTCTGAGTCGTGCTTGGATAGCGCAATCGGTATACCACTTGCCGGCGGAAGGCAAAGGTCCGGAGTTCGAGTCTCAGTCTGGCACACAGTTTAAATCTGCCGGGAAGTTTGGTGTTTTATTGTGTGTAGTGCCGAAAGACAATGGCAGACTTACGACAATGGAATCAACAATTTTTCACTGCGTTCATAGAGGTGCACCAGAGTTTTCGTTGCCTATGGCAAGTAAAATCTGTCGGTTAGAGCAAGCGAGACCAGAAAAATCCGGCTTATGCCGCTTTAGTTGGTGAGTACGAGGAAATGGATCATAAAGCAACAAAGGAGTTGGTCATCAAAAAGATAGAATCAGATGGTTCAAATGGCCCTGATCACTATGGGACTTACCATCGGAGGTCATCAGTCCCCTAGAACTTACAACTACTTAAACCTAACTAACCTAAGGACATCACACACATCCATGCCCGAGGCAGGATTCGAACCTGCGTCCGTAGCAGGCGCGCGGTTCCGGTCTGAAGCGCCTAGAACCGCTCGGCTACCGCGGCCGGCAAAGATAGAATCATTTGGAGCAATTTAACGCAAAGAGAGTGCGAAAATGAAAGCGTCCATGCGACTTGGAGCTGGTACGGACAAAATTTATACACCTTCCTTCTGCTGCTTTGATTTACTTTTCTTCTTGAATGTCGAAGACCAGCATCCGAGAAGATCAGGATTAAATATTAAAAACCGTTCATTCTAACAATGTACACGATTGTTACAGGAAATATACAGCACATAAATTATTTTATCTTGTAGGGTACCAACATATACTTCCGCGAAGAATCAACAAAAGACTTTACAGTTGTTCATAATGCTAGTACTTCTGGAGGAGAGAGTATAACGCAACAGAATTTTCCTTATAGTTATCAGAAATATCTCCCCAGTGCCCCAAATGGGTTATCCACAACCTAGTAATCCAGTTCAGTCTATTACTTGCGCAAATAGCAACATAATAAATATAGATATCTAAAATTATGAAGATCTTAATCTATTTATAAAATAGTTTCTGTACATTTGAGATCCTTGTAGCTCCTGCCAATCGCTAAAAACCCTGACGTTGCGCTGAGTTGCTGGTGTAGGTTAACAGCCGCTCTCCAGATACTACCTTCTGTTTCAGTTTCTGGGGTTACAAGCCTCAACAGTTTATTATGCGTCTCTGTGTCCATACGTAATTAATCGCACCACTCTCTGTAGTTCTCGGAGAAGATCCGCGTGGGAGAATATCGCTCTCTTCAGTATCACGTCTCGGGACCACCGTGCACGACGTGTAGATTTAGTTTTCTTCTTCAATTTAAGAATGGGCTACATACTGCAACTGTTTGTCACTAGTCTTCCTGCATGATGATTTCGGAACGAATGAGCGAAATGCTGAACATAATACTGAAGGCGAGTTTGAGCAGTTCAGCTGCGCGATTTCAGTTAGTCTTGCCCTCAGGCTTGCGTGAACGTTCAAGACTGACGACAAAACGTTACGTGCAGACCAGGCTTGAGTCCTCCTACAGAAAAGAGGAAGTCTATGCTCGGCTTCTTTCACACACACGAATGCTGTCGGGTAATCATGTACACAATTGGCAATTAAAACTATAGCACCTGGAAGGGCAGAAAATAAATAAATTTAATTTATTGCTTTTTTTTAAGTATCATCAGGCCATCGACTGGTTCGATGCCACCCGCCACGAATTCCTCTCCGGTACCAACCTCTTCATCTGAGAGCAGCACTTGCACTCAATTAGATGTTGGAAGAATTCTAATCTGTGTCTTCCTCGAACAGTTTTTACCCTCCACTCCTCCCTCTAGTGCTATAGAACCATGGGAATTAGTCCCTGGTGTTGTAACGCATATCCTGTCGTCCTTCCCCTTCTTATTTTCAGTGTTTTCCAGCTGTTTCTTTGTTCGGTGATTCATTGGAGAACATCGTTACTCCTTATCTTATCCGTCCACCTCTTTTTCAACATTCTTCTTCAGCACCACATCAAAAACGCGTCGATTCTCTCCTTTTCCGGTGATTCAGTTCCCTGCAATGCCGTGCTCCAAACGTGGATCTGCATATTCATCACTACTCTGCAGTTCGCACTAAAATGCTTGGCTCAGGATTACGTGAGCCACCTTCAGACTGTTTCTCTAATGAACCATTTGTGGTGTCACCGCCAGACACCACACTTGCTACGTGGTAGCCTTTAAATCGGCCGCAGTCCGTTAGTATACGTCGGACCCGCGTGTCGCCACTATCAGTGATTGCAGACCGAGCGACGCCACACGGCGGGTCTAGTCTAGAGAGACTCCCTAGCACTCGCCCCAGTTGTACAGCCGACTTTGCTAGCGATGGTTCACTGTCTACAGACGCTCTCAATTGCAGAGACGACAGTTTAGCATAGCCTTCAGCTACGGCATTTGCTACGACCTAGCAAGGCGCCATATTCCGTTACTATACTGAACAGATAATATTGTGAATCATGTACCGCCAAGAGCGATGTTCATCATTAATGGATTAAAGTTAAGTATCAAACTAATTACGTCCGCTTTCTGAATTCTAATTCCTTGTCATGTTACAGACCTAACGTCAGTATAGTTCTTACATCCTCACGCCAGCCTGCGTGAGCTAAAACGCGTGCACTTCGGCCTCCCCTAGTAACACGGTATTGGCTCTTTTGCCAACACAACACCATTCTCTAACAGTGTGGGGCAAAAATGAACACTTAAATATTTCTGTACGAGCTCTGGTTTCTCTTATTTTATTATGATAATCATTTTTCAGTGATTCCCCCCCCCCTACACCCCGCTCATGTCCGTGACACTCTCCCCTCTATTTGGCGATGTTACAAAACGAGCTGCCCTTCTTCCGACTTTTTCATTGTCCTCAGTCAGTCTTATCTGGTAAGGACCGATTCCTCACAGCAATACTTTAACAAAGGACGAACAACCTTAGCGTAGGCAGTCTCTATAGTAGACCTACTGCATCTTCTAAGTGTTCTGCTAATGTAACGCAGTCTTAGGTTTGCGTTCTCCACTTATCTATGCGATCGTTCCTTTGTAAGTTGTTCGTAAATGTAATTTCCAGGTATTTAGTTGAATTGACAGTCTTTAAATTTTGTGTGATTTGTCGTAGAAATGAAATTTAACGGATTTCTTTTCGTACTCATCTGGATGACCTCACAATTCTCCTTATGCAGAGACAATTGCCACTTTTGGCGCATTACGGATATTGTGTCTAAATCATTTTACTGTCATTTTGGTCTTCTGATGTCTTTACTCGATGGTAAATGGCACATTGATTTGCAAACAGTCTAAAACGTCTGCTCACATGGTGTCCTAAAACGTTTGTGTAGATTATGAACAGCAGAGGTAGAGAGACACAGTGGCGAGAGAGTGTGTCAAGACTTATTCCAGTCCATGATTGATGACTATGCAGGTCAGTCACTTTACAAACCAACCAACCAGGCCAGTTCACTGCTGCTAGTGCCACGTCACCATAATGTACCTGCGCTTAGCATATAAGGTATTGCCCCATAATCTAAGAGTAAAATTGAAAATTGAAATAGCTTCTCCAAACTTTATCAATGTGTGCCTCAGTATATTAATGTTATCATCGTGAAGTATCAGAATGATGATATAATGAATATGTAACGCTAAATATCTTCAGAGAAAAATAAGGAGCTCTAAAATGCAACTAGAAGGCTAAGAATTGTTCAGGATGTGCCAACGTATGTCACAAGCGAAAGTTAGAAGTCTCAACTTGATCGGTGGAAAATTTTGGTCAAAATCGTCGTTTTTACAAAAAATTGAAGGCACTAAGTATTAGACTCAGTAAGATGAAAATTAGTATGTAGCCTGAGTTTGTATAAAAAAAATTAATTATGTGACTCCATTAAGCTACCTTATTAGTTTTCAAATTATTTCCTAAAAACCAAATTTGAGACAGAGACGTCACTGTTTATAAAAGATTAAGTGTAATTTGTAATTTTTACAGGAAGTTCTATTTACAAAAATAGTTCAATTGCTCTTAGCACTATGGGACTTAACAGCTGAGGTCATGAGTCCCATAGAACTTAGAATTACTTAAACCTAACTAATCTAAGAATATTACAAACATCCACGCCCGAGGCAGGATTCGAACCGGCGACGATAGCGGTCGCGCAGTTCCAGATTAAAGGGCCTAGAACCGCTCGGCCACAACGGCCGGCTTTTAATTACTGCTTTTGATTCCATTCATTAAATAATACAGCTGCACGAAGATCCAAGACTTTAGTGTAAATAACAATCAATACAAGGACACTTAAAGAGGTAGTTTAGAGGTCATTTTCTACTGTGTTACTGTTCTAAAAATTCTAGCCGGAAAATTTATATGCAGTCGAGCGAAAAGATTTTCAGTTACTAGAGCAAACTTAACTTTAATTATATGAAATTTATGAAGATTGTAAATTGTTACATGACACAGGCGGCCGGAGTGGCGGTGCGGTTCTAGGCGCTACAGTCTGGAACCGAGCGACCACTACGATCGCAGGTTCGAATCCTGAATCAGGCATGCATGTGTGTGATGTCCTTAGGTTAGTTAGGTTTAAGTAGTTCTAAGTTCTAGGGGACTTATGACCTAAGATGTTGAGTCCCTTAGTGCTCAGAGCCATTTTTTGTCCGCTGCTCCTACATACAGGGTGTTACAAAAAGGTACGGCCAAACTTTCAGGAAACATTCCTCACACACAAAGAAAAGATTTTATGTGGGCATGTGTCCGGAGACGCTTAATTTCCATGTTAGAGCTCATTTTAGTTTCGTCAGTATGTACTGTACTTCCTCGATTCACCGTCAGTTGGCCCAATTGAAGGAAGGTAATGTTGACTTCGGTGCTTGTGTTGACATGCGACTCATTGCTCTACAGTACTAGCATCAAGCACATCATTACGTAGCATCAACAGGTTAGTGTTCATCACGAACGTAGTTTTGCAGTCAGTGCAATGTTTACAAACGCGGAGTTGGCAGATGCCCATTTGATGTATGGATTAGCACGGGGCAATAGCCGTGGCACGGAACGTTTGTATCGAGACTGATTTCCAGAACGAAGGTGTCCCGACAGGAAGACGTTCGAAGCAATTGATTGGAGTCTTATAAAAGATTAAGTGTAATTTGTAATTTTTACAGGAAGTTCTATTTACAAAAATAGTTCAATTGCTCTTAGCACTATGGGACTTAACAGCTGAGGTCATGAGTCCCATAGAACTTAGAATTACTTAAACCTAACTAATCTAAGAATATTACAAACATCCACGCCCGAGGGATACTCTACCTGTGCTGCTAGAACATGTGCCTTTACAAGTACGACACAACATGTGGTTCATGCACGATGGAGCTCCTGCACATTTCAGTCGAAGTGTTCGTACGCTTCTCAACAACAGATTCGGTGACCGATGGATTGGTAGAGGCGGACCAATTCCATGGCCTCCATGCTCTCCTAACCTCAACCCTCTTGACTTTCATTTATGGGGGCATTTGAAAGCTCTTGTCTACGCAACCCCGGTACCAAATGTAGAGACTCTTCGTGCTCGTATTGTGGACGGCTGTGATACAATACGCCATTCTCCAGGGCTGCATCAGCGCATCAGGGATTCCATGCGACGGGGGGTGGATGCATGTATCCTCGCTAACGGAGGACACTTTGAACATTTCCTGTAACTGTGTTTGAAGTCCCGCTGGTGGTACGTTCTGTTTCTGTGTTTCCATTCCATGATTAATGTGATTTGAAGAGAAGTAATAAAATGAGCTCTAACATGGAAAGTAAGCGTTTCCTGACACATATCCACATAACATATTTTCCTTCTTTGTATGTGAGGAATGTTTCCTGAAAGTTTGGCCGTACCCTTTTGTAACACCCTGTACAAATACGCCCTGAGGAGCAGTCGGGAGAGACACTGAGTACCGCGCTATCAATCCCGTCTGCGTCAGTCAAACGCCGGAATACGTTCTGCCTTGCTGACGTCAGAGGCAGGCACCTACCAAACGTGTTTTCAGTTAAAGTAGGCAGTGAACTCTCGAGGACTGGACGCCGTCCTGGGTCGCTTAGATTTCACGGAAGTAACTGTTTGTGCGCCGCCCGTAATGTTGACAAAAACGCGTAGCTAATGGTGAGATTATTTTCCACTTTCGTGGCGAGCAATTAACTGTTATGATTAGAAGTCAGGCCGATAGACCATTTTACTTGGAACTTACCGTAGAGGCCGCCTCTGAAGTGCTAATAGTACTGCTTCTGACAGGACATTATTATTATTATTATTATTATTGTTATTATCAGTGTAAGCAGGCTGTTTAGGTTTTTATGTTGGTAACGCCACGTAGCGCTCTATATGAAAATCACTGACTGTGCTGAGTGCAGTCTGTGGCTGGTTTGCATTGTTGGAATTTGCTATTGTAGTGTTGGGCAGTTGGCTGTTAACAGCGCGTAGCGTTGCGCAGTCGGATGTGAGCCACCAGCAGTGGTGGATGTGGGGAGAGAGATGGCGGAGTTTTGAGAGCGGGTGATCTGGACGTGTGTCCATCAGAGACAGTAAATTTGTAAGAGTGGACGTCACGAACTGATATATATATATATATATATATATATATATATATATATATATATATATATATATATATATAATGACTTTTGAACTCTATTAAGGTAAATACATTGTTTGTTCTCTATCAAAATCTCTCATTTGCTAACTATGCCAATCAGTAGTTAGTGCCTTCAGTAGTTAGAATCTTTTATTTAGCTGGCAGTACTGGCGCTCGATGTATTGCAGTAGTTCGAGTAACGAAGATTTTTGTGAGGTAAGTGATTCATGAAAGGCATAGGTTATTGTTAGTCAGGGCCATTGTTTTGTACGGATTATTAAAAGTAAGATTGCGTTGAGCTAAATATATTGTGTGTCAGTCTAGTGTTGATCAGACTAAGTAAAGAGAGTGATGTCTGAGTACGTTCAGTTTTGCTCAGCTGTTTGAAAAGCAAATATTGTAAGAGATTTATCAGCACAGTCAATTATCAGCAGCGTCATTCATAAATTTTTCTAAGGGGGCGTTTCATATGTCGACCGTTAGCCGTGGATACCTCACTGGATTCTTCTTACCTTTTCTTGCAGTTTGTGTAATTAGTGTAGCTTTTGTTTATTGCTAGTGCGTAATTGTAGAGAGAATCTCCTTTGTAGTTACAGTCTTTCGTTGTTGTACAGTAAAACAGTTGTGGAATGCATGTAGATTTGCACCAAGTATTTCGCAGCTGCGCTTTCGATTACGAGATATTATTTTCAGTGCTATGCTAATGCGTTTTCTTGTTTTTGTTCTTCAAATTGTGCTTTTCTGTGTTACCGTGTGAAATATTGTGACAATTATGGCGTCTCAAAAATGTAATACCAGGCTCCAAAGTAAACTGAGAAATGACAGTGAAGACGAAAGCAGTGTGTTAGATCCACCATGTAATGAAACAAGTAATTTGGTAATTGTGCATAGGGAAATGGAGTGGGCGGCAATTAATGGTGTAGACACTGAAACAGTTAGTGAACAGGGAAGCATTATCGATCGATCGGTCGGCAATAGCTCGCCTGAGGAATCCGGAATGACAGGACACAATCTTGCAAGATTCAGGTTTTGGGTCCTCGCAGTTTTCTCAAATGAGTCAAGACATTTTCTGCTTGTCAAAATGTGAATTTTGCCGGTGAAAGTGCACTGCCAAACAGCATAGAGAAACAGATACCAGTTACTAATACATTATTATTGCAATTAATGCAACAAATGAAACAAAATCGGAGACAAACACAACAACAGCTTCAAAAGTTAGACTCTATGGAACAAACGCTTGAACAAACACGTGAAGGTTTAACTGCCGAGTTACTTAAAATCGAATCGAAATGTCAAAAAGTCTGTAATGACGTAAAAACACAAATTTGTGAGCATTTCCAACTTATTTTTTCGCGTCATGAAAATGCATTACAAAATCACGAAGCAACCATAAAAGAACTGCAAACTATTGTTCATAAAAATCACGAAACCCTGCAAGCTAAAATTGACCTAGTTGCATCTACCGATTCGGTTACGCAACTTACAAAAACTCAGGAAAACTTAAAGGACACAATAGCTACGATTTCAACACAAATGGACACTCTGAAACTTGGTTCAGAAAAACCCACTGAGGAAATCAGTTCACTATCGGAGAAAATAGCCGAACTTTCGGATCAGTTCACTAACTTATCTACAAAGGTAGATGATGATCTGAATGACACAAGACCCGTAGCCTTCACTGACACAGAAGAGTCTGAACAAATTAGAAAATGCAAACAAAATCAAAATCAAATCAATACACAGTACTAAAGAGAAATTCGGGAAGTAAAAGATCAGTTGACTCAGATAATACAAGAATTACATATTTCAGAGGACACTCGCGCTCCAGTATGGGAAGAGGGACATAGAAATACGGAACAGCCACAAAATAATAACACAGGGCACTTCGGAAATTATGAAAGAAATTGGCAAGGTACACTGAACTTTGAGGTGGAACCACTGAAAAGAAGTAACAATGACCAATCGCCTACATGATGATTTTGACTATGAGCTGTTCGTTACTACACGTAAATTCAAAACATTTAAGAATTCTGGCAACGACATTCATCCACAAGCATGGCTCCATCAATTCTCTCATTGTTTTCCTCCCAACTGGTCATTGGAGCACAGGTTAGAATTCATGTGTGGCTACTTAGAGAATGAACCAGCTGTAAGAATGCGATCGGTCATTCACGATTGTCACAGTGAAGGAGAATTTGATCATGCCTTCCTCTCAGCATATTGGTCTCAAGCTACTCAAGACAGAGTAAAACATAGCATCACAATGATGAAACATTTCAAACAATCTGAATTTTCCAGTCTTGTCAAATATTTCGAAGACATGTTACATAAGAATCAGTATCTTTCAAACCCATACAGCCCCTCAGAACTCACCCTCATTTGCTTAATCAAATTGCCTGAACATTTACGACATATTATTTTGGCAGGACGTTGCAAAGACGACATTGAAGCTTTTCAGGGACTGTTACAAGAATTGGAAATTGATACTGACAATCGCGGAACGTGATAACAGGAGCACAACAATTACAGGTCACATCCGTCACAATTCTGTGATGACAGATATAATAACTGGACATGACAAGGCCATTCTTACAACGTAATTCGTGACCAAACCAGACACCACCCATATGACAACCGTTGGCAGAGTAGTAATAATTACAGGGAAAGATCACCTCTCTGTGGTAATGACTATCACAGAGACAATCAGAGAAAGAGACATAGGGGAACCAAAATAATTGTTATCAAGGGAGACAGAATAACTTCAGTCGCAACGGTGCACCGTGCAGTTACGATTCCGGGAGAAATTCTCCACCACATGACTGACAAAAAAGAAACTATGTAAATTACCGACAAAACGACAGACCTGAATTTCATCAGAATTGGCGGGATTCAAACAGGGCAGGGCCCTCTCGACAAGGTGAATTTGTAGAAGTTAGATCTCCAAATCCCAATAACGATGCACGCCAACAAAGCGACAATAGGCAATGACTCACACCGCTGGCAGCCACAAAACGTACTTATGAAGCTGACGACGTAGCTACTGTGGCTAGTAATTACATAACAATGGAAGACATTAAGGACATCTCACTCCAGGAACTCGACGTAAAACATAACAACATTGCATATCCTGTAATTCGCATTACAGTAAATGACGTAAAATTTGCGGCAGTACTTGATTCTGGTAGTCCCATTTCAGTAATTAGTGAAACAGCCTTTAGCAAATGCAACAAATCGAACGATTGCCCCGCACTTCCGTTACGTAAGATTAAATTACAAGGTGCAATCTTTGGAAAAAGTGTAGATGTACGCCAACAAACCAATTTAGAATTCTTTAGCCAAAGCCACATCTTCTCTATGAACTCTTTTATTGTTCCATTATTGTCGCCAGAAATTATATTGAGAGTAGACTTTTTGAATGAATACAAAGCAATCTTAAACTTTCACGATGCTGAAATAAGTTTATAGAAAGAAGGTAAGTCAATAGCTTTGATATTTGAAGATTGGCTCTCAAACCATGACGAGGAAATTAAGCGGATTTACCTCCTGTTAGACAACAGTTCGGAATTTTCGACGGAACTTGACACTAACAATCACTCTGCAAGTACTGACAAGGATGATATTGACAGCGTATTTGATACTAACGAGTTAATTCAGAATAAAATTCAAACAATTGAGAATTGTAATGACACTGATGGGCAGGACCTTTTTGAGATTTTACAAGCATATTCCACAGTTTTTACTCACAAATCAGGAACAATCAAGGGATTTCAATACCAATTTCGTGTTCGTGAGCATACTAAATTTTGGGTTAGACCATACGTAATGCTGGCACATTATAGGAACCGTGTTAGAACAGAAATACGATCTATGCTTCACGAGGGCATTATTGAGCCTGCAGTTAGCTCATACAATAGTCCATTACTTGTTGCTGAGAAGAAAAAATGCATCGATCAGGCTTGTCTTAGATTCGAGACAAATCAACACTATCATCATTCCTGAAACGGACAGGCCGCAAACGTTGGAAGAACTTCTTCAAAATTTTAATGGTGTGAAAGTGTTGTCTTCTATTGATCTCAGATCCAGCTTTTATCAGATCGAACTTCATCCAGAATGTAGAAAATACACAGCTTTTCTTTGTTTCGGCGTTCGTTATCAAATTCGGAAACTTCCTTTTGGTTTGAACATTTCTTCGGCAGCATTCATTCGTGGGCTAAATTCCATATTACCTGATATCTTAAAACGTCACATCACCTTATACGTGGATGATATTCTAATAGCAGAAGCCTCATGGGAACAATATAATCGAATCCTCAACAGTTTGTTACGTATCTTTGCAGAATCTGGAATTACAGTTAACTTGGAAAATGAATTCGGTAGGTCAAAGGTGAGGTTTTTGGGACATATTATTTCTTCTGAAGGCATTCAGCCGGATCCTGAAAAGTTAGAAGCAATCAGAGCCATTCCAGTTCCATCCACAAAAAACAAGTCCGCAGTTTTCTAGGTCTCGTAAATTTTTACCGTCGTTTTCTGAATATGCAAATTCTAGTTACACCAAAACTTTTTTCTCTCACTGAAAAAAATTCTATTTGAAACTGGGACGAACAAGCACAGTTGGAATTCAATTCTTTGAAAGCAGTGCTACTTTACGCGCCAATACTAGCTCATCCAGATCTGTCACAAGATTTCTGCCTTAGCACGGATTCTTCTACAGTCGGTCTTGGTGCCCATTTATTTCAAGAAGCCATAGAAAATGACACTACTGTTCAGAAGACCATTGATTTTGCTAGTCGAGTGCTAACAAAATCTGAAAAAAATTATTCCGTTACTCAATTAGAAGCTTTAGCTATCGTTTGGGCATTTAACAAATTCCATTTCTTTCTTTTTGGTTAGCATGTAAAAGTATACATTGATCATCGTGCATTACAATTTCTTATGTCTACAAAATTAAATCATGACAAGTTAAAAGGTGGGGCATTGTTTCTGCAAGAATTCCACTTCACAGTAGTCTACATTCTCGGGAAGGAGAACATTGTTGCGGACGCTCTGTGACGCGCACCGGCTGGGCTTGAGAAAAGTAACAGACGCTAACCTTGAGAAAAATTCCAGTATTCTTTACCGCCGTATACCGCATGATAATTGTGTTGAAGTTGAAACTCTGCGTACTAGGAATAGTAAAGGATTGCACCACATTTCACATGTAAAACCGTTTATTGAGAGACAATCTGTTGTTTTAACTTAGCCTCTGTTATAAAATTTTCACTTCACGTTAC
Source organism: Schistocerca cancellata (assembly GCF_023864275.1). Taxonomy (NCBI): domain Eukaryota; kingdom Metazoa; phylum Arthropoda; class Insecta; order Orthoptera; family Acrididae; genus Schistocerca; species Schistocerca cancellata. Next base: position 70,451,491 of record NC_064627.1, read on the forward strand.
TAGTACTCTTTGTCATACCTAGAAACTATTAACATGCAACTATGTTTTAAAATTAACTATCCAGTCAAGAACCTAGGGAACTTATTTAGATAGTAATTACGAATGCATTGTTATAGTGAACAGACGAAACAGTATTATTGTGTGTGTACATTCTTGCTTGTTAGTTGCACGATTACGTAACGACTATAAGGCTTACATACTTAGAACATATACCAGTACTGCTAATGAGATTTTACTGCTACATTTTGGTTTACTTGAAAGTACATTATGGATTTAAAGTGCTTTCTGAGAGATACCAGATGACACAGTGGTTAGTTTATTTGACAGCTACACGACTATGTCACGACGCTACTAATGTGACACAATTTACATTGTTGCTTTTGCGGTGTATCTGTTTTATATCTGCTCAATTTTTCTGAATTCTTCTGGAAAGGAAAACATGTTTTAGTAGTAACTTTTGCGGTATAGCTACAATGAGACAACCTTTATCGTAGCACAACAATACGTTACAGTATAGTACTTTCTTGATCACTGTAATGTACGTAATAACTACGACATCTATATGTATAGCATTTCACTTTTGTTTATGATGAGGTAAGTACATTGACTTCTGCAGAACTTAGCTTTCGGAGGACGATAACTACGACACTTCCACAGAATTATCTTACAGCAAGACGCACATATAGCGCTAAAGGACACTTATTTGAGTGATTGATTTTGTACTTTAAACATTTATGTTTAAAGATTTTTGAATTATAATGATACAAAGGTTTTCCGTGATACATTTCATTCCATTGCTGTAATCTGTAACACCTGACGGTATAATTACATTAATCCTTAGGGGGTACGCGCTTACTTTGTGTACCATGTGTTTGGCAAGCACAAGGAGTCCTAGCTAATATGGTATTTGCTTATACAACTTTAAACATCGGTACCATATTTCTCTAACACAGAATTAGACAGCTATCTGATTGTTTAACAGAGAAACAAACATTTATTTTACTATGTCAGTGACACATGTTTACGCAATTACACTGTTGGATAATTTCACACTTATGAAATTGTGTTTTGTCTGCACTCTGTGAACTGTTCATATTTTTTCGGAACCATTGTGATACTATGAGAGCTTTGAATGTCGTGTTTGGTAAGGGATCATGATTTTTGAAGTACGTTTGAGGTAGATAACTTTATTGAAGGTCTTGAAATTATTGAAAGAAGCTGCGACGATTTTGAGATGTCATTGATCTGTTATGATGTTATTATTACGATGACGATGTGCATTATGCTGTTGAGGTATGTTTATGATCAGTAAGATGATGCTACCGTGTATGAGGAATTTGATTACGTGTTTATATGTATATGAATAATGAGCAGGGGTTAGGGACTCAGATTTGCGGAAAAGGATGTTGGGAACCAAGAGTCATACATCAAGAATTATGAAATGTGTGTACATGTGTGAATTTATCACAATGCCACCAAACAATACTTTCTTAAAAAAAGGGAACACAAATAGACAATTCCCTTCACAGGAATTGCATAAATAATTTCTTTACAGTTTGGTAACTTGTCTGCTACAGTAAGTTATCGTGATGCATCACTCTAGTGTCAAGATGTGACATAGGTATTAAACATGGCCATTTTTACTGTAATATTTTTTCTGCTTGAGCTTTGTCATGTTTAGGTGTAAGTTATAGCATTTGCTGCTGTTGTTTGCCAGGTATAGTTCTACTGAATTTTACATGGTATTAAGCCAGTTTTACTAATTTATTTTTCTTTTTGCTGCACATTACCTGATATTAGTGATAATGTTGCTTTGCTTTGCTAATTTATATTTATTGCTGCTTGCTTTGCCAATTTTCATTTTTTGTCATTGCTGTTTGTGTTAATTGTTTTGTGCTGCTGCATTGCCTCGTCCCATAGTTTAGCATCTGAGCTCAGTAGATTTAAGTTAGCTTAAGAGGGGGTAGGCTATATAAGAGAATGAGTTGTGATGAATTGGAAGAAATGCATTGACAAGGTATAAAAAAGTGAAATAAGAGGAAACATTTATGAAATGAAGTTTTGGGTTGGACTGCAGTACCAAATGTCACACTGAAAACAAACCCTGTCCTTTCCTTTTGTGTTATTCCACTATGTGTCTGTGTACCTAGTGTGTTTGTGTTCTTCCCGTCTTTATGTGTTTATCTGATAAGACTTATGTTGCTGAATTTTTCTAATACTCAGCTACATTCACTATGATGAGGAATACTGTTATCCTCAAATATAATTTGCATTTATAATATGTTATTTACTCTTTAAAGATGTTTAGGCATTATTTATTCTGTTTTGTTTTAATCCTCACGTGTGAAGTTGTTTCGAAAGTTATTCTGACCTTTTATGTATTTACTTATGTCATAATTCCTGTAACACTGATGTATATGTTATTTAGATTCTTTTGTAAAGCCCGTATTACCACAAATGTTATCTGTATTGTTATGTTCTTTAATGATGTATTTTGTACCTTTGTAATTGTATTCTCATGTCGTAAATTTAAAACTCTAATTGACACTAGTTCATCAAATTATTAACTTGTAAGCATTCATTTCAGTGCACACATTTCTGTTGGTCATAGTATATGCAGAATATGTGACAAATTGGGATTGTTAGTGTTTGCACATGTGTTAATAATTTAGCAATTCCAAAAACTTTGTGAGTGCACAAATGGAGGTTTATGGACTTGCTATATTCTCCGCAACACTCTTCGATGGTGATTGTGCACCTGCCCAGTCGCAACAGATGGCTGCTGGCCGTCTCTACAAGGGCTAAAGTGGGTCTGCATCTTTGATGGCCCACCAATACCATTATTTCTACAAGGACTGCAGTGGGTCTGCACCTATGGTTGCCCACCAATACCGTTATCTCTTACAGTACTGGAGTGGTCTGCTCTGTGATGACCTACCTACCAATATACTTCAACTTCGACTGACCCTGCTGTGGGTTTGCTCTGTTGTGGTCCATTACCTGTCTGCATGTCAAGAGTCAGCACTGTCTTTCCGTTGGAAGGACAACACTACTTCTTCAAGACTGCATGGAAATCCACTACTTCTGTGTGCATTTTCTTTTGCTGCTCAGACTTTGTGCATAAAATTGTAATTAATACTGTGATGAATGATCAGGACTGTCTTTATGGACTGTGAGAAAATTTTAGCTTTTGACCAACATTGTACCAATAAGTGTGTGCATTTGATATCTTTGTTATTGTAATTATGAAGATTTTTTTCAAGTCTGTATTGGCCACTGCCCAAAACAATTTGTAAAAATTTTTGTGGGGAGCATGGGGGCTATTTAAGTAGGCTGTTTAGGTTTTTATGTTGGTAACGCCATGTAGTGCTCTATATGAAAATCACTGATTGTGCTGTGTGCAGTCTGTGGCTGGTTTGCATTGTTGGAATTTGCTATTGTAGTGTTGGGCAGTTGGATGTGAACAGCGCGTAGCTGTGAGCCGCCACCAGTGGTGGATGTGGGGAGACAGATGGCAGAGTTTTGAGAGCGGATTATCTGGACGTGTGTCCATCAGAGACAGTAAATTTGTAAGAGTGGATGTAACGAACTGATATATATATTGACTTTTGAACCCTATTAAGGTAAATACATTGTTTGTTCTCTATCAAAATCTTTCATTTGCTAACTATGCCTATCAGTAGTTAGTGCCTTCAGTAGTTAGAATCTTTTATTTAGCTGGCAGTATTAGCGCTCGCTGTATTGCAGTAGTTCGAGTAACGAAGATTTTTGTGAGGTAAGTGAGTCATGAAAGGTATAGGTTATTGTTAGTCACGGCCATTGTTTTGTAGGTATTATTTAAAGTCAGATTACGTTGCGCTAAAAGAAATATTGTGTGTCAGTTTAGTGTTGTTCAGAGTAAGTAATGTCTGAGTACGTTCAGTTTTGCTCAGCTGTTTGAAAAGCAAATAATGTAAGAGGTTTATCAGCACAGTCATTCATAAATTTTTCTAAAGGGACGTTTCATCAGGAATATTATGTTTGTGCATGTAAACTTGTACTCAATATGTTAATCAGTTAGAACTCAAAACGTCATAGTTCCTGATCCCGATGAGTAGATAGCAAGTAGGAACCTTTTCTTTCAGTGAGCACAAGAATAACGTGGACTTGAAAACTGGAAGTTATGTATGTCGAGAATTCTTCCAGGTTGAATGGCCATGGTCCATGGAACTCTGTTTTTGTATGGCCGTGGCCCATGAAACTATTCTTCAAGAGTTCCTCTTCTTCAAGAGTTCCATGGACCACGGCCATACAACCCGGAAGAATTCTAGGCAGCTGAAACATCCGTTCGTGAAAGCCTTCATTGTATCATTATAACCAGTATGTTATCCATAGTTTTATGGCTGACCACTAATATGATTTTCAGGCTCTTGTAAACGGCAATGAGTATTTAAAATCTACCCGCCGTCGCACAGAGGGTCTCCGTATTTCTTTCTCAAAAAGAAGCCAATTTTCGATACTACGTGGTAGAATTCTTTTGACCAGGATTGCCCTCTTCGCCTGTGCTGGTCTGCTTTTTATGGACTCCTTTTTCGTCCGTCATGTGTTGTTTTGCTTCCAAGGTACCAGAATTTCTTCACTTCGTCCGTTTCGTGGTCCCCAGTTTTGATCCCCAATTGTGATGTTATGTTTATCGCTAATCACATTTCTGCTAGTCCTCATTACTTTCTACTTTCTTCAGGTTGCTAACAATCCATAATGTGTGCTCAGTAGACAATTCCATTTAACGTATTGTGTCATTCTTCTTCACAGTGCAGTTACAAGGATATACGATTAAATTTACAGATTTTTGGGGGTACACACGGTGCGATATTTAATACCCAGAGCTACGAACTCTAACAGAAACATTGGCTATCATCTGACTCGGCACTGAGTCTAACTTAATTTGGATGACAGGTAACGTGGACTAATTTCATGCTCCTTGAACTGTACGCCGCAGTTCGTTTATCGGAGTGGCTGGTGAGTGGTGGTTTGCCAGTCCTTCGTCTACCCCTGATCAGATGCTTTCTCTCGATGACAGATCTGGAGAAAGTGGCGGCGTGGGCAAAGCTCGAACACTCCCTGTATGGAAGTAGGTGAGGGCAGCGTAGGCAACGTGCGGTGTTGTGATGTCCTGTTGAAAGATAAAGATCTCGAAGAGAGGGCACAGCTACCTGTCTTAAAGTCCCAGAAATTTTGGGCCTGCGTTTCAAATTACCGGCTATGTGGACCAGAGGTGAGTGTGTCCTGCACCGCAGCGGGACTAGAGTGCTGCAACGCTCAGTGTTTGACCGGTCACTGCTCGCCTGTTGACGGGGGGACCGAGCCGCTCGTGTCGGGCCCAACACGACTCGGCTCGGTCACGTACTCTCCCCGTGTCTGTTGTCCGGATTCCGGACACGCGGATAACCGAGCATGACCTGTCACCGCTGACGTCTCACCTCGCCTCGCCACGGCTTGCTGCACTGTACTTTACTGTACAAATCCAACGCCTCTCTATCTCTCTCTCTCTCTCTCTCTCTCTCTCTTTTAATACAAAAGTAACATTTCCAAGAACGGGTACGTGACACAGCTATATTCATAAAGCACCTGGAAAGTAAAATCATATTTCAATACAATCGCGGATAGAAGACGAGTCTCATTTCCAAACATAAGAGATATTTTTCCTTTCATTTATAGGAAACATTAAATAAGTGCTTTCCCTGTACTCTAGAAGACAACCATCTTCATAAAGAAAGCATACAAAGAACATTAAACATTTACAGACGTAACTTGTCACACGTTTCAATTGTTTGCAACATAAACAAAATTATAGTTATTGTTGATCAGCATGAAATCACTAACGCGTTCCGGATTTAATTGGCTGCGGCAATTTGTTAGTAACGTGCCGGCTTTACTAAAGCACCTTTCACTAGGTGCGCTTGTTGCTGGGATACATAAAATACGTCTTGCAACTGCAGCCAAAGCTGGCAGATCTGTTTCATGTCTGCTCCACCACTTTAAGATGTCATCATCATCTCCGGGGTGCATTAAAATGTACAGATCTACTTCATCTGCTGCGGATGATCTGTTGTTCCTGCATTCCTTGAAACGAGCTCTCTTTCTGGGTGGTGATGACACAGTACTTGAAGGATCTGTGATAATAAACAAAAGAGGCAAGTAATACAGAACTGATATGGAAATCATCGAAACATTCCCGTAAGAGACCGATGACCTCGCCGTTTGGTCTCTCCCCCCAAACAACCCGATCCCCGTTCCCATAAAAACGAGATGTTTTACGTTAATGAAATATTATACGAGTCACAACATTCCCGTTTCTCTATAATACACTTTCCACTAACTATGCATAAACGATTATGTTAATGATTGAATGTTGTACCTGCGTACGTAGCACACATTTGTCGCACATTGTTAAGGATTTCCTGCTTTTCACTTATTTCAAGCGTATTAAGATAACGGAAGGACGGCCAAAGAAACGATCTTTGTGAGGTTTCTTGCAACTGTGTTTCTTTAAATGAGTAGTTCCCGACTGGAAAAACAATAAAGTGGAGCAATTTATGCACGATACGTACCCAGTAGACGCAATGTTTTCGTCTACAACCAACAGAAATGTACTCCATACTTGGCTTTTTAGACCTTCCCGTTTCTTTAATGTGTAAACATTGGTTTCAATTTTACGTCTTACTACACTGGCTTCCTCGCGCTGCATGATTACAGAGAGAGACACACCACAAATAAGAAGCCCGTACTGGCTCCAGCGTCACACGGATAATAACACGTGTAATGTGTTTGAAGTTATGTGCTACGCATTCGGTCACGGCTTCTATGCTCGGTCACAAGAATTAGTGCAGGTAGCCTATCCAGTTAGAGTGTGCTCGCCCCACCTCGTATTTTGTGCTCGCTTACTCGGTCATGCAGGACTCTAAGCGGGACCCTATACCACCAGGACAGGTGCTGGGCCCATATGACAATGATAATGCAATCTGGCAACAGTCGCTCCTTCCCGAGACTGTCGTTATGCTGCACATGGGACTAGGACTAATCTGAGCAGACGATGTGTGCCACTCGTATGTACTGTGTTATTGGTTGCACCACTGCTGACGCATATCTCTGTTCTGCCTCAAGGAAAGCCGCAAAGATGTCACCGCTTTGTCCGTTCTGCTTCCAGACATCGTCGAACATGTTCTCGTGAATATTTATCTTGTTAGAAACAAGTCCTTTTTGTGGCACAAGGTTTTTCACGTGATTGTAGGAGGAGCGTTCAGTAAGTAATGCAACACATTTTTTACCGGCCAGTTTCGGTTGAAAAAATGCGTAATTCGTTTGGGGCATCGCTGAATGTTACCGTTTAAGGCTTTGTGGTTTCATGAAGTTCCCATAGGTGGCGCCACTGTACGTAGCCTTCAAAGTGGTGTCTGTAACGGGGATGCATTCCAAGCAGTGAGCAGTCATTGAGTTTCTTTTGACAGAAAACCAAAGCACCGCAGATATTCATACGCGATCGCAGAATGTTTACGGAAACCTGGCAGTGTCCAAAAGAATCGGGAATTGCTGGACGAGGCGTCTGTCATCATTGCAACAAGGTCGCACAAACGTGTTCGATCCCTCGCATGGTGGCCGGCCGCACGCAGATGTGACTTACTGCACTGTTGGAACGTGCGGACACTCTCATTCGAGGCTGATCCGCGGACCACAGTCAAACACGTCGCTGCACAACTGGACGTCTCTGTTAGTGGTCTGGCACACTCGTCCATCAGCTTGGCCACTCAAAAGTGTGTTCCCTCAGAAAATCGAAGAAACGACTTTGGAGTGTTCGTCGCCACAGAAATGGAAAAGAACTTGTCCATGACAATACAAGGCCTCACACAAGACTGTGCACGTGAAAGGAGCTCACAAAACTTCACTGGATTGTTCTTCCTAATGCACGCTACAGCCTGCATTTTTCAACTTCCGACTTCGAAGAGTTTGGCCCAATGAAGAAAGTTCTCCGCGGGAAGCAGTACATGGATAAAGGGGGTGTTATTGATGAAGCAAAACGTTGGCTCCAGCGTTGACGAGTAGAATGCTACCATGCGAGCATACAGGCCCTCCGCATCAGCGAATAAAACCCTTCAAGATAGAATATGATAACCAAGACAGGAGATGAACAGCGCATCGATAAATGCTAGGTAATAAATAATGTCGTGGTTTCTGCAGTCGAAAGTTGTTGATTCGCAGTCCGTTACGCCCAGTCTTTTTTAACGTTAGTATTATTAACATGTTATACTACTTACTTTGAATGAAATAAAAGTATGTTCTGCAATACTGGATGTTATTTACATTCAGTCGGATCTGAGAACGGAGGATGAAATAAATATTTACAGATTTCCGTGTATGTGGTTAGGCACCTTAGCACAAATACAGGGTTATTACAAATCATTGCAGCGATTTCACAGCTCTACAATAACTTTACTATTTGAGATATTTTCACAATGCTTCGCACACACATACAAAAACTCAAAAAGTTTTTTTAGGCATTCACAAATGTTCGATATGTTCCCCTTTAGTGATTCGGCAGACATCTAGCCGATAATCAAGTTCCTCCCACACTCGGCGCAGCATGTCCCCATCAATGAGTTCGAAAGCATCGTTGATGCGAGCTAGCAGTTCTGGCACGTTTCTTGGTAGAGGAGGTTTAAACACTGAATCTTTCACATAACCCCACAGAAAGAAATCGCATGGGGTTGAGTTGGGAGAGCGTGGAGGCCATGACATGAATTGCTGATCATGATCTCCACCACGACCGATCCATCGGTTTTCCAATCTCCTATTTAAGAAATGCCGAACATCATGATGGAAGTGCGGTGGAGCACCATCCTGTTGAAAGATGAAGTTGGCGCTGTCGGTCTCCAGTTGTGGAATGAGCCAATTTTCCGTGGGCTACGCGTGAAACTTGCCCCCACGCGTTCAACCGTTTCTTCGCTCACTGCAGGCCGACCCGTTGATTTCCCCTTACAGAGGCATCCAGAAGCTTCAAACTGCGTATACCATCGCCGAATGGAGTTAGCAGTTGGTGGATCTTTGTTGAACTTCGTCCTGAAGTGTCGTTGCACTGTTATGACTGACTGATGTGAGTGCATTTCAAGCACGACTTACGCTTTCTCGGCTCCTGTCGCCATTTTGTCTCACTGCGCTCTCGAGCGCTCTGACGGCAGAAACCTGAAGTGCGGCTTCAGCCGAACAAAACTTTATGAGTTTTCTACGTATCTGTAGTGTGTCGTGACCATATGTCAATGAATGGAGCTACAGTGAATTTATGAAATCGCTTCCATCATTTGTAATAGCCCTGTACATGGATAAAGGGGGTGTTATTGATGAAGCAAAACTTTGGCTCCAGCGTTGACGAGTAGAATGCTACCATGCGAGCATACAGGCCATCCGCATCAGCGAATAAAACCCTTCAAGATAGGATATGATAACCAAGACAGGAGACGAACAGCGCATCGATAAATGCTAGGTAATGAATAATGTCGTGGTTTCTGCAGTCAAAAGTTGTTGATTCGCAGTCCGTTACGCCCAGTCTTTTTTAATGTTAGTATTATTAACATGTTATACTACTTACTTTGAATGAAAGAAAAGTATGTTCTGCAATACTGGATGTTATTTACATTCAGTCGGATCTGAGAACGAAGGATGAAATAAATATTTACAGATCTCCGTGTATGTGGTTAGGCACCTTAGCACAAATATTTCGCTCTTGTTTACGAATATGTGCCGCCTTCGACTGTGTTGTTACGCAGGAACCTAAGATGACAGTTTAAACTGCTCCGAGTGAAACGAGGAGCATTGAAATTCATACTATTATCGCCTGTGATCTAAATTTGACCAACTGTGTGTATAAAGTAACTAAACTCTTTTTTTTTAATAATTAGTTGGAATTTATTCGTATGCACATTCTTAGTTCTTAGATGAACAAAGACTTTCAAAAATTGTATCTCTCTAGCTCTTTATCATCAGTGCACTGACGCGTTGCTTCCTGGCCTCGGGGAGGCGCGCCGGCCCCGGATCGAATCTGCGCAGGGGATTAACGACGAGGAGCATTGAAATTCATACTATTATCGCCTGTGATCTAAATTTGACCAACTGTGTGTATAAAGTAACTAAACTCTTTTTTTAATAATTAGTTGGAATTTAATTATTAAGTGAGTTTGTAAAATAAGTCACTGTGTGAAACTTCCTGACAGATTAAAACTGTGTGCTGGGCCGTTACTCGAACTCGGGACATTTGCCTTTCACGGGCCAGTGGTCTTCCAGCTGAGGTACTCAAGTACCACTCACGCCGTGACGTTACAGCTTTACTTCCGCCAGTACCATATCACCTAGCTTTTTAACTTCACAGAGTACTTGCCCGCAAAAGGCAAACGTCCCAAAATCGAATCTCGCTACGGCACACAGTTCTAATCTGCCAGGAAGGTGCACAGCAACGTACTTTACAGACTCACTTAACAAAATGAAAACAGCTCCACTATATAAACATGCGCTCAACGAAGTTATTATTTCTACTCACAAAAGAGAACTGGTCGGGAAATAAGGGAGCGATGTAGCCGCGAGCAGCGTTCATGGTGGGGAGATTGCTTTTCTCGGCATAAAACTACAGCTGTCGTCCAGGATGACTAAGGATCAATTGCTCCTCCATCAGTGTACAACAGCGTGCAGATGGTTATGTAGATTCTGTGGGTATGAATTACCAGAGTTAATGTTACTGATGACTTATATCTGCACTCCATGTAGTGTTAACGCATTTTGTGCGAAATAAGCACCACCCAGGCATGTCTTTGCACTATGTCGGCAGTGAGCCATAAGACACGCTGTGGAGGGCCTTTATATCACGATGCTCTGTTCTCCAGCTTCTGCCACCTGAGTGTGTGAAGTAAACTTATAGTCTTTTTTATTATATGTATATGTATTTATCGCGTATTCCGTAGGTGAACTTGCTCGAACCTCTTTAGTAATCATCTTCGAATACCTCTGCATTCTATAACGAAAATCAGCATTCTCGTCTTGCCATACAAATTACAGCTTGGGCATACTGAAAATAAACCATTAGCTGTACCGTGATTGAAATTCAGTATAAATAAGTTATTAAGGAACCAATAAGATGGAACCGTAGTTTCGCGCTCTTTGTCGTGAACTCATCTAGCCAGCCGAGGAACATGCGGATCTTCCCACCTTAGAACACTATAAAGTGGGACGTACTCGTAGACATACTCAGTGTATTAGCCAAATTATACTGATTGTGAGTGAAGGAAAATACTACCAATCGCATACTGTGGTAAAGCGCAGGTACTTTCACTGTACGGCATAACAAAACGTCAATGAACAAACATGATGCTCTTTCTCATCAAGTCCTATGATCACAAGCTGTGCTTCACTTTCAATATGCAGTTATCAAAATAAGTTTTGGGTGTGTTTTCAACATATAAAGGAGATTATAAAGATACTACTTAGCATTAAATTGTACATACATCGTTTACGTGCTATGGTGTCGTCGTCGTGTCGTGAGTATTATGTATTATATTTTAACTCCTCCAAATTAGATGAAATCCACGAAACAATTCAGACAGCAAAGAATCTCAAACAGAGTTTAACGTTTCGTTCATTGACCGATGATGTTAATTTCGCTTTTAGATTGCAGGTGCCGCGGATAGAGACTGTATAAGCTTCTAGTAGAAGGAGCAGTCAAATAAAACGAGATACATGGAAAAAAGTTAGTAAACTGTTTATTTTTCAAAAGTAATTGCCATAACTTTTAATACATTTATCCCACTGTGAGATAAAACAGTCAAATGTTTGGGGTTGCCTACGAAGCCATGATCGTACCGATGGTTCAAATGGCTCTGAGCACTATGGGACTTAACTTCTAAGGTCATCGGTCCCCTGTAACTTAGAACTACTTAAACCTAACTAACCTAAGGACATCACACACATCCATGCCGGAGGCATGATTCGAACCTGCGACCGTAGCTGTCGCGCGGTTCCAGACTGTAGCGCCTAGAACCGCTCGGCCACCCCCGCCGGCGATCGTACCGAGGCTTGCACCCCTTCGACCGAAGCTAATGGACAGTTACGAAGTTCTTTCTTCGGGGCCCCAAAAATACGTAAATCGCATGGGGAGGTATTGGGACTGTATGGAGGATGTGTAAGGAATTACCAGCTGAACTTTTACAAAGTACGCCTACATGTTGTCCTGATGAAAGACATTCGCTGTCGTCGATTTGCGTCGGACGAACAGGAACATGCCGTGGTACAATCATGGCTCTGTAGGCAGCCGCAAATATTTTTCAATAAACGCACTGACTGTCTTGTCTCATAGTGGGAGAAATTCACTCGTATTAACAGCTACGTCGATTGCTTTTGAAATAACAAACAGTTTACTAACTTTTTTCACACCTGTCTTGTTTTCATTTGACTGTCCCTTATAGAGTAATGGAAATAAGTATGAAGGCACGAATATTTTCAGGAAAATTAACATTATCTGTTGGAAAAGCAGTGCAAAATGTATATGCAGTTGTATGAAATTCATTATATCCACGTAAGTATACCGACAAATATAGTCAAATAATATCGTATTTGATGTCAGTAGTACAGCATATAAGAAGACATCAACGATTCAGGTGGTAGAGTGTGGAGCTCTGTACAAAGGCAGTTGGCTCTGCACGGTGTTACAGTGTACGTACGTGCCTTCACAGCAGACAGGAAACAGCCACCGTTAGTGACAGTGTGTGTTGTGTACATAAGCCGCGATTATGATAGTGCCACGAGGAAAAGCAGAAACCGGTACGTACAAGGAAATGGGACTCTGTAATGGTCAAATTACCGAGAAGTTGAGCTGTTCAAGAACAGTAATTGATAATTTCGTTAGACTGGGCGCACGATATGGACAGAACGGGAAATATAGCCAAGGCAGAAAATTATCTGAGTTACGCGGAAGTATTACTTTTGCGTAAAGCAAGAGCCGCAAAGCGTTATTCTTGTCAACTTGTTGCAGATTTACAGTTGTCTGTAACTGTCAGGTGAGTACGAAAGAAAGAAACCACTGCAGAAACCCGCTCTCACACCCAAACATACGCAGGCTAGTTTGGAATGTGCTGAAAAACATGTGTCATGAAGTTCATAATGAGATAAAGTGCCCTTCAGTGATGAGAAGAAGTTTAATTTAGATCGTTAGGAGATTTTCAATATTATTGGCATGATTTGACAACAGAGCAGCAGCTAAGAATGAGCAGAAATTTTGGTGGTGGAAGTGCTATCATTTGGGCAGACTTCTGCTCTAAAGGTAAGTCAGGCACTGTGTGACTTAACACTAGAATAAACTCTAACACGTACACTGAGATGCTAGCAACAGAACTGGTTACAATTTATGACGAAAGTCTAATGTTTCAACAAGATAGTGCTTCTGTGCGTGTTTGTGCTACAACCGAAAATTGCTTTGAAGGTAAAGATATCGATTTCGTAATCTGGTGAGGACGTAGCCCAGATTTAAACTCCGTGAAAAACGTTTGGAGAATATTTACAAGGTTTGTATATCGCAATGGAAGGCCGTATATGAGCCGAAAAGAGTGACGCGAGAAGAATGGGCAATAATTTCACTGTAAGAACTACAAACCCCAACAAAATCAATGCTGAAGAGATTTTTTGAGGTAATTAGAGAGTACGGAACTGAGACAACTACTAACAATACAATAACACAATAGGACAGCAAATGCCTCTATGCCAATTCCCATCCAGGAAATTCAGACAGCTTATTCTGCTATTTGTGTCGTGAACTAAACTATTTAATTTCGTCATGGCTGTTAATGTCCTATATGTATGTACTACTTTCGTAGTAAATTTTATCATTGTGTCAGTTTACTGTATTTTCTGTACTTTCAGTAGAGATTCAATCATTTAGTACAGGTGTCAGTACGTGACGGTTACTGGTGTGTCTAACGTTTCGCAACACAGAATGGCAAGAGGACGTGTAAGTGGAGCTTACTGCCATATTTCGGACTGTGAGAAAGGTACAATCATTGCCATGGGGGACGTGGGAGCATCATATTGGCAGATCGCCCACACAGGTAAGTGCAGAGACTGGAGATTGAGCGGTGATGACAAGGAGTACACCACGATATGATGGTAGAACTGTCCGATTCGATGTGTCTAACAGGCTGTTGGCAGCAGCTGAATCCACCTCGAGGTTACAGGCGGAGTGTCACGACGAACCCCGGAGCCAGATTACTGCTAACCAGGTTGAGATGTAGAATTGCCATCCGTCGTTTAACCCTGACACTACACCACAAGCACCAGGGACTCGCATGGCGTAGAGCCACAGTCAACTAGGACACTGGTCGGCATTCTGTGGCGTCCAGCGCTGAGTCTCAAATGGTTCAAATGGCTCTGAGCACTATGGGACTTAACTTCTGAGTTCATCATTCCCCTAGAACTTAGAACTACTTAAACCTAACTAACCCAAGGACATTACACACATCCATGCCCGAGGCAGGGTTCGAACCTGCGACCGTAGTGGTCGCGCGGTTCCAGACTGTAGCGCCTAGAACCCATTCGGCCACTCCGGCCGGCGATGAGTCTCATTTCTGCAGGGTGGGTCACGGAAGACGCAATGCCCCTTTTATTTCGTGAACTGTTATAAACATCGACACCCGGTTTTCGGCAAATGTTAGAGCGTCGAGGGGCGCAAATTTTGTTGTTCGGTTAATGTTTTTAGCGTTTTTACGGAGATATTGAAGGAAGTGCGTTATTGTTTAAAATGGAACAGTGTAGTTCTTATAACTTTAATCCATAACTCTTGAGAATACAAATACAGTGATATAGCGTTAATGTTGGTGTTGAAACCTGGAATGTCCTAGAATTTGAGAGCACGGTCGCCGGAATCGGCATTACCGGTGCAAACACCGCCAAGCAGAGTTCTCGTGCTAAGCCATGTCAGAATGACAACACATTTGCCTGTTTACGTGTCGGCACTGCAGGCCGCTCATTTCTGCATCAAAATTCGTTGCGTGCAGGCATGTACACCAATGATGGGAAGTTTCTATGTGATTCAGAAGGAAATGCCGTAAAAACAGTACAGCGGTGTAGGGATATCCATCCAGATAGCCAATGTCTGACACGCCAGGCCACTGCACGAATTATTAAGTCGCTAGTGCGGGCAGGCTTCTGGAACATCAAAAAGAGGACGAGAAACAAGACTGCAACTCACAGTCAACACTAAGAAGCTGTTCTTGCTGGGCACTAGTGAGTCCGCACAGTGGTACGAGACGTATTGCCAAGGAATGTGGAATCAGCCAGATGAGTGTCATTCGCATCCTGCATAGAGATGGGGGATCCGCTCTTGAACTGATTCATAGAGTTGAATCTTTCAAAAGAGTGAACAATCAGTGATTCAGAAAAAAAGAACGGTAGCTCCAAACGTTTCCCACGGCAGAGAGAGAGAGAGAGAGAGAGAGAGAGAGAGACGGGGCATATCAGCAGCGCCTCTGCTGGTCACAGCACAGTGCACGCCACACAACACAGCCAGCGCCGGCCTCTGCCCTGCTTCTACCTTGGCTGCCTGCATTGTGCAGTGCCCCATTGGATTTTGTGTTTCACATATGCCGTGCCGTCTCTGTGTGTCGTCTGCCGCGTGCAGTGTCTGGCGCAGCTTAACTTCGCATCGCACTCTGTCGGCGATCGTTTCAGTCGCACGTCCTGCCCTCTGGGCAGTTGATGCGAGCAACAGGACAGAGAGCCTCCTAGTGGAGAACATAGGAACTACTTGCAACAACCTGCTCGCAAGGGAACGCACGATTTGTCTCGGAGCGGGTGAGTGGTGGCCGTTCACCGCTCCCCCCACCCTCGGAACTCGCCCGCTCAACGCTCACCCCACCGTTCTCGACTCTAGCCAGAGCGTTGAGCAAAGCAACTCAGGTGTCACTCTGGTCTCTGCGGTCTTAGCTCACGCAGTAATACAGCTCGCGGCTCGACCTGCTCGACTCAGTGCTTCTGCATCGGAGTTCGTCTCTACTGGATATTGTTCTTCATAGTAATACCACTATGTATATTACATTATTATGTTATGTATACATCATTTGTTTTTATTTTATTTTTATTTGTTTAAACTGATCAGATTAGATTCCTGACGACTCCTCTTACTATAGGATTTTTATTATTGACACTCGAATTTACGCTTTAATTACGAGCGAACCGATAAACGTATCGCAAAATGTGATACACCAATATTTTCCTTGTTTTGTTCTGCGTAAGGCTATATGCAGCACTTTCGTTTTACAGTCAAATTTATATATTTTTTTCTTATTCTGGTACGGATTTTGCGATTTTAGGCGCCTTCGGAAGGAAACGTTCACTTTAAAAATATATGGCTTGCGATGTATTTGTATGAGGTTAATGAAATTTTAATACATTATAGCCAAATATATTGTTAATGTAAATCTCAAGTTACAACATTTTCCGATCACCCAAAAAACCACGATAGTGCAAAATAAATCAATAATCAAAAACTTTGTCATACCGTGGAAATTTCAATAAACAATACAAAATTCTTACTCATTATCTGTGTTACTTCAAAATAGGATCAAATAAGATCAAAATACAGGTATAGTACTGGAATAAACCAAGTTTAAAGGGCAATGTGCCTTCCATTTATTTTCTATTGTAAATGAGTGGTGAGTCATGAAAAAGAGCTAATTCATTTCAGGGAGTGAACAGTTCTGATCCGATCTCTGAAAAGAACAGTTTCGCTCATCTCTAATCCTGCATCGACAGAATTTCCATTCCTGTCATCTGTCACTACAGCAGGCACATCACGGCCGCGATTTCGAACGTCATACAGAATTTTGTCGTTATGCCCTCCAGCAACTGAGAGACGAATCTACGTTTTTCCAATGTGTAATCTTTACAGATGAAACAGCGTTTACTAATCACGCTAATGTAGGTTTGCATAACATGCACTATTGGGTAGTCGAAAATCGACACTGGCAGCGTTAGGTGCAACATTATTGGCCGTGGAGCATAAACGCATGTGTACGCGGCATCAAAGGAAACTGCGTTGTAGGACCTTAAATCATTTCAGGTGTTCCAAGTCTATGTCTACGTGATTACTCTGCTATTCACAACAAAGTGCCTGGCAGAACCACCTTCAAGCTGTCTCTCTACCGTTCCACCCTCGAACGGCACGCGGGAAAAGCGAGGACTTAAAAATATTCTGTGCGAGCCCTGATTTCTCTTATTTTATCGTGATGATCATTTCTCCCTATGTAGGTGGGTGCCAACAGAATGTTTTCGCAATCGGAAGAGAAAACTGGTGATTGAAATTTCATGAGAAGATCCCGTCGCAACGAAAAACGCCTTTGTTTTAATGATTGCCGCTCCAATTCACGTATCATGTCTGTGACACTATCTCCCCTATTTCACGATAATACAAAACGAGCCGCCCTTCTTTGTACTTTTTCGTTGTCATCCGTCAGTCCCACTTGGTGCGGATCCCACACCGCACAGCAATTCTCCAGAATAGGGCGGACAAGCGTGGTGTAAGCATTCTCTTTAGTAGACCTGTTGCACCTTCTAAGTGTTCTGACAATGAATCGCAGTCTTTGGTTTGCTCTAACCACAACACTATCTATGTGATCGTTCCAATTTAGGTTATTTGTAATTGTCATCCCTAAGTATTTAGTTGAATTTACAGCTTTCATATTTCTGTGACTTATCGCGTAACCGAAATTTAACTGATTTCTTTTAGTACTCATGTGAATAACTTCACACTTTTCCTTATTCGGGGTCAATTGCCACTCTTCGCACCATACAGATATCTTATCTAAATCATTTTGCAAGTCGTTTTGATCATCTGATGACTTTAGAAGACGGTAAATGACAGCATCATCTGCAAACAATCTATGACGGCTACTCAGATTGTCTCCTATGTCGTTAATATAGATCAGGAACAGTAGAGGACATTCGTACCCACAATTTCTGACGATATATCTGCCGGTTCTTCTAGACGAGGTACCACTGGATATTCGACAGTGTATCTGGCTGCAAAACGACGTTTTTCCAGCTCACTCGTCCCGTGTTGTAACGCAAATACTGAATGAGAACTTTCCTGGAAGTTGGGTAAGGCGAAATTCTTTTGTCAAAGGGCCTGCGAGGTCCTCCGATTTGACTCCTCTTAATTTCTTTCTTTGGGAAGCTCTCAGAGATGCAATCTATGACTACGCCCCTACTATGCCAGACAATATGTGTCATCGAATCGCCGGCGCATGTACTACCTTATCATCCACTGTAAATACATCTGTTCATCGTTATTTCGAACGTCGATTGCATACTTGCCTTTCAGTCCATGGTCAACCAAGTGTGATTGAAATCGGTCCAGTAATTTAGCTGAAGATGTGGGAATCGTTTCCTAGTGTCTCCCATGCAAAATACATATTCGTTTATAGTTTTTCTTTGATTTTTCCTTAAATGTGTTCCAATATATGGAAGTGACTTTTCCTTTTTCCTTAATATAGTATGTTCCTTCTACAGCAAGTCTTCTGGGTTACAGTTTTCTTTTGCAGATAATAGACTATTCCGATGTTCGATAATTTCTCATAAACCTCTGTGGTATCTTTGCTAAATTTATAATTGTGTGTTTGTGAGGTATGTTGTTGATCAGTCCAAAGTACTCAGTGTTTTGTAAGGATTTTTCATTCTGTTAGAGTGCTGCCAAGTACGTAAGCAGTCTCCTTACTGTCAATTTATATGCATTGTTTCTGTTGTTCTGTTATCAGTGATACCTGTTGTTTAACCTTTTTGTCTGTGATGTCCATTTTATTTTTTGTGTTTTACCCTACTTCTAGAAATTGTTTCCAGTGGCTCTTACGTTCATTTATTATGCGCATTTCTCTCTGCTGTTGATGTTTTTTTTTTAAGTGTGCAGCATGTACCTAGAGATTGCACGTTTATACCTTGCTGCAGTGAATGACAACATCTAGTTGTTGTAGATCCACTGTTTAGTGAGAATTTGGGCTGAGATGAAATCCAGTAAATTAGCTTCTTGTGCTTTTTATTGTAAATGGGAACACCGACGTATATGTAGTCAGATTGTAGCTTTATGTCTGTTTCAATTCCAGTTATAAAATGGAATCGGAAGTGGAATATATCAGTCTCCGTGCGACGTTATTATAGTCTGTCTCTCGTCTCATCCTTTGATGCACTTATTTAATAACTTTTGAAGTAAAATTGACTGATCCTGTTAACATGTAGTAGAAAACTAGACCCTATTTTGGGTACAGTAGACAGATATGTTCAAAAGAGGTCGCACTCTAGTTCTACAGTGTAATAGTTCGTAATTTTATGCAACACTGTCAGTCACCACAAGACAACAATGTTCTGTTTCGGGATATTTTTCGGCTAAGTAATCGATCGCTAATATGAAAAGTAATTTTTATTTTCTTAACTCTGACGTAAATAGAGTAATTCATGCAAAAGTTGTAATTTTAGCATTTCATAGAATATTACGTATTTTACTTCTAAAGGCTGGTACCGCTAATGTTTTCAATGTCACTCTATTCTAAACGAGCTGCTACATAATTTTCTTGTAGACACTATTGCACTGTTAAACAATAATTTGTTTACTGATGTACAAGCTGCTAATCTGTCAATATATTCTAAAAGTATAAGAAATGACAATGTTTTCTTAGTAGTCATTTTAGTGTGTCAGGTATGCCGCTGTCTAACACATGAATCAGACGTTGATGAAGACAGATGCGTTCATGAACTTAGTCGAATCGTTAATCTCCAGTGCACCAATGCATGTTGTCATGTTGTAACATTTTAGGAACGTATTTCGTCATATGAAACAACTTAACAAGAAAGAGAAAAACGTCCTCTTGTCTCAGTTTCTATATCCGCATCTACACCCGCGTCCGCAGCTCCTGGTCTCGCGGTCTCCTTCTCGCTTCCCGTTTTTGGGGTCCCGGCTTTGATTACCGGCGGGGTCAGGGATTTTCACCTGCCTCGAGATGATTGGGTGTTTGTGTTGTCCGCATCAATTCATCATCATTCATGAAAGTGGCGAGATTGGAATGAACACAGGTTGGGAATTTGTGTAGGCAGGCGCTGATAACCGCGCAGTTGGGCGCCCCACAAACCAAACATCGTCTTCATCTACATCCGCACTCTGCAAATCACTGTGAAGCGCAAGGCAGAAGGTGCGTACCGTTGTATCAGTCATTAGGGTTTCTTCCCGTTCCATTCACTCCTGTGTGACCTCTAATTAGTCTTCTATTGTATTTACGATTACTGTTGCAACGATATGTAGAGTGTTCTAGTACATTCCTAGAGTCGTCAATTAACGTCGGTTCTCGAAATTTTGTAAGCATGCTTTTGTCGGAATAATTTTTGTCTATAATTTCTAAAACCACAAACACAAAATATTGAAATTCCTTAGCTTTCAAGTTCCTGACCAACATTATCATATTCATAGAAGACAATGTGACGATCGTGAGCTAATAAAAGAATGAGTAATTAAATAAATCATTTACAAATCTGTATTTCAATGAGGGCTGTACATACTTCCGCAAGGTGTCGTTCAATGGATCATTTAAGTTTAGATTTGGAAAGATTACTTGTGTCTGTGATGAACAAGGAGTGCAAGTGATATGTTTGTATAAATGACAATTGCACAGTTGTTTCCATATAATGAGGTTAAGATCTGAAATGTCATGCTGCTGTGTGAAAGTATCCAATTCCAAAATTCTTTGCTCGGTATAAACGTGTAATTTGTTGTCTCCATTATATAGAGTGTCAAATAAAACACCTCTCAGTCGTCTAATTTTTGAACTTATTTTATTTGGCTACCAGTTTCAGCGATTTGCTGCGCACTCTTCAGGCCCCTGACCGACGTGTAGCACCGTTCCATCTCGGCTCTGGTCAAAATAGCGGTCAGCACTCAAATACTGGTGTCTGCACATTTCTGCTTGCTATAGCGATTACTTCAACCATCATCTGCTGAAGATGATGGTTTCAATCAAACATGTTGCACCCATTCATATTAGGCATTATCAATGATCTATAAAAAATAAACGTATATTTACTTTTCTATGAAACATGTAGTGTTTCTGGAGAGTGAGCATGTCCGTTCTTTCATTTTTTGGGCACAAGATCGTCACATCTGTTTTTAATATTTTGTACATCTTCATGAACAGTGAAATAATAAGCAACCATTTGCATAAAAGAAATTTAATTTCCTTACCGATTTCGCGTACTTACTGCCCTTCTTTAGAAGGTTGTGCCTGTTGCATTATTTGCGAGTGTCAGTAATTAAGTGCATACAGCACAATGATATGGTCCTAAAATATTCAGGAGCAGTAAGTGATACAATTCTGAATTAATACAATAAGAACTCTTAGAAGCCTACAAGTAGTTCACAGTGTCTGCAGTGTGCAGCTGGTTGCATATTATTTCATTATATACGTTTGTCTGTATTCGAGTGTAGTGATGTATCCTTACACATATGCAGAACATCTTGTAGAAGAAAATCACCAGTTCACTGAAATAAAATAGCCATGGCAGTCTTACACCGTAGTAACAAAGGAAAGGGTGTACTCTTCTCACCCAGTAGGATAAGTGTACAACAAACAACATTAAACCGTCATGGCTTTATTCATATCTAGTGCTGCAAGGTGCAGTTTCTTAGTAACGGTAAGATTGCAACATAAAACTGCTTAAAATACACCTAGTACTTACTGAATGGGGAAGGTTCTTGGGCAATCACGCAACATGTACACAAGTCAGGCCCTAGTACATCGATACAGAGTAAAGAAGATACTTCCGCCATCAAATTGAAGGATTATTAAAAGAAAGAATACCTTAAACTAACACACTTCAGTAGGTACCATGTGTTACAGGATAAAAGTAAAACTACAAATGTAGGAAACAGTCTAACAAAACATTTTATGTTGCGTATTTCCAAGTGTCTTGATACATTTCGTAACACAGAAAGTGAGAAATGTGTCTTAGTTAATCCTGTAGCAAGGTCAAGAAAAGTATATATAGCCGCTTCGGTTGCACAAAACCTAAGTGGCTCTACAGAAAGTAAATTTGCGTCCAGGGCAACGAATAAATGTGACACACAGTTAACTGATTCTTATACCGTTTTCACCTGCCCAAACAACTGCGAAGGGGTACACCAAAAGAAGAGAAGCAATAGAAGTAAGAGATAATCACTGTCTGATAATTCCAAACAGTAAGATAACCGAAATGTGCTCCCAGAATACTCTATATATCTCTTATCAAAATATGTGTAGTTAAACAATTATTTCTACGAAGTGAAAAAGATACACTTCGCTGGGTCTTTTTTCCATTTGTTTTCTTAATTCGGAAAAAAAGCTCAGGTAATTATTATACTTGTACAGCAATGTAATTACAGAACATATATATAGCCGCTTCGGTTGCACAAAACCGAAGTGGCTGTACATATAACCTGTAATTAAATAACATACGGTTGCTGCAATCACAGCGAATAAAATATTTAAAACTTGTACAGCAGCTAGCTGTAAACTACATTTGATGTTTTGTTTCCTGGTGTAAAGACGAGTAAGTTCTCTGCTTGTCGAACACACACTACATGGAATTGTCCATGTGAGGCACACGAATATTTTACACTCAATCCACAAGATTGGAATGTCGGCGTTTGTGCGTTGTTGATACTGACACTGTACGCTGATTTTGCTGAAAATTGGAGTCTTTTAAAACTGAGTGGTAAGGTAAATATAATGGTGATAGGAATACAGATTTCCGTTTCTCTTTTCCAGTTAATATTTTCGCTTCTACACTCCTGGAAATGGAAAAAAGAACACATTGACACCGGTGTGTCAGACCCACCATACTTGCTCCGGACACTGCGAGAGGGCTGTACAAGCAATGATCACACGCACGGCACAGCGGACACACCAGGAACCGCGGTGTTGGCCGTCGAATGGCGCTAGCTGCGCAGCATTTGTGCACCGCCGCCGTCAGTGTCAGCCAGTTTGCCGTGGCATACGGAGCTCCATCGCAGTCTTTAACACTGGTAGCATGCCGCGACAGCGTGGACGTGAACCGTATGTGCAGTTGACGGACTTTGAGCGAGGGCGTATAGTGGGCATGCGGGAGGCCTGGTGGACGTACCGCCGAATTGCTCAACACGTGGGGCGTGAGGTCTCCACAGTACATCGATGTTGTCGCCAGTGGTCGGCGGAAGGTGCACGTGCCCGTCGACCTGGGACCGGACCGCAGCGACGCACGGATGCACGCCAAGACCGTAGGATCCTACGCAGTGCCGTAGGGGACCGCACCGCCACTTCCCAGCAAATTAGGGACACTGTTGCTCCTGGGGTATCGGCGAGGACCATTCGCAACCGTCTCCATGAAGCTGGGCTACGGTCCCGCACACCGTTAGGCCGTCTTCCGCTCACGCCCCAACATCGTGCAGCCCGCCTCCAGTGGTGTCGCGACAGGCGTGAATGGAGGGACGAATGGAGACGTGTCGTCTTCAGCGATGAGAGTCGCTTCTGCCTTGGTGCCAATGATGGTCGTATGCGTGTTTGGCGCCGTGCAGGTGAGCGCCACAATCAGGACTGCATACGACCGAGGCACACAGGGCCAACACCCGGCATCATGGTGTGGGGAGCGATCTCCTACACTGGCCGTACACCACTGGTGATCGTCGAGGGGACACTGAATAGTGCACGGTACATCCAAACCGTCATCGAACCCATCGTTCTACCATTCCTAGACGGGCAAGGGAACTTGCTGTTCCAACAGGACAAGCACGTCCGCATGTATCCCGTGCCACCCAACGTGCTCTAGAAGGTGTAAGTCAACTACCCTGGCCAGCAAGATCTCCGGATCTGTCCCCCATTGAGCATGTTTGGGACTGGATGAAGCGTCGTCTCACGCGGTCTGCACGTCCAGCACGAACGCTGGTCCAACTGAGGCGCCAGGTGGAAATGGCATGGCAAGCCGTTCCACAGGACTACATCCAGCATCTCTACGATCGTCTCCATGGGAGAATAGCAGCCTGCATTGCTGCGAAAGGTGGATATACACTGTACTAGTGCCGACATTGTGCATGCTCTGTTGCCTGTGTCTATGTGCCTGTGGTTCTGTCAGTGTGATCATGTGATGTATCTGACCCCAGGAATGTGTCAATAAAGTTTCCCCTTCCTGGGACAATGAATTCACGGTGTTCTTATTTCAATTTCCAGGAGTGTATAATGATATTTACAATCTGTTTTTTGGAAGCATACATGGTACATTTAGCGAATTTAGGAATTATGTTGGGATATTTACGCGTTCGTCTTGGTTCATAATTTTATCCGTAGATTTAAATACACGCCTGAACAAAAGTTTGGTGTATCATGGAGTTTACTACAGTGACTTCTCATAGTAAACTCATTGAGGTTTGCGCAATGCGTTATTAACAAAATAAACATTTTCCTTTCTGAAAACATGAACGATTCTTGTTAGTTACAAAAAATCTTACAAAACGAAGCAGGCTCTCTCCTAAGCGTACATCTTGAAAACAAAAACAGTGAAAATCTTTATCTCATGACGATGATTATCAGTCTCCAGAGGTGAGTATGTCCTCCTACACAAGGATGAGAACTTTCACTCTGCGAGCCATTCTCCGGATGAGACCATGAAGTTTATCTTGGGGCATGAGTTCTTACTCCTCGATGGCAGCTTCAGTGAGGTCCTGATGATTGTCAGGTGGATTCGAACACGCTGTGCAACGGCCACCTTCAACAGATCCCATGCATGCTCAATTGCGTTCATGTTTGGGGACAGTGTTGGCAATGTATTCTGTCGGTATTGCATCTTTAAAGATACCGAGAAACTGTTAGGGTACGGTGCGGTCTTGCATTGTCATCGATTATAATGAAGTCATCACCGACTTCACGTCTGTAGGTTCTTACAATGACTTCTTATAGTAAACCCATTGAAGTTTGTGCAATACCTTATTAACGAAATAAACATCATTCTTTCTGAAAACCAGAACGACTCTGGGTAGTTACTAAAAATCCTTACAAAACAAAACATGCTCTTCAAAAGTCTTTGCACTAATCCACGCTCTTTCAAATCGAAACTGAAGAGTTTCCTCATGGGTCACTCCTCCTATTTTGTTGAGGAGTTCCTTAAAAAATTAAGATGATTCTTATGTTATATTGTTGATTGCGTTTCCTTAAGCTTATGGCTTGACTCTTTCTTGGTTTATAAACATTTCATTCTTATCTGTTCTTACTTTTATGTTGTAATTTCATTTTGTTTTATGTTGTAATTTCATGTACTGACACGTTCCATGACTCTTTATATTTCCTCCTCAGTTTGGTCCTACGGAACTTGACGTGTAAATAAATAAATAAACATTCGAAAACTTTCGTTAATATTCAAGAATATTGGTAAACGTTCGTGCAATTAGTGGTGTATGACGATATGGCACGGGAAATCTGTTTGCGTGCTAGGTTTGGGGGCGGGTGGGTGGGCGGATGTGGGTGGGGAGGGATACTGCTTGTCTGTAAGGTCCTCATGACGGCTTCAGCGTACTAGGCAAGAAAATTCTCGTTACTGCATATAGTATCGTCGTCCACGGGTGGCCAGGCCGTGTGGGAAAGATCTCTTGGTGCGGAAGGGTTGTCATATGCCGAAATGCAGATACTGTTCTTGGTTAGCGAGTGTAATATGGACAGAGGTGTTGATGGAACCATAAGAGAGGTAGAGGTCAATGTCCAGGAAGGTGGCAAGTTGTTGCGCTGGGAAGGGCCAGATAAAGCGGATGGGATAGAAGGAGTTGCTGTGGAGAACGTCTAGACGCTGAGTTTAGACCATACAGATATCACTAATGAACCTGAACCATACAAGGGTTTTGACGTTTTGTGAGGCTAGGAGGATTTCCTCTAGATGGCTCCTGAAAAGGTTGGCATAGAATGAGCCATGCGAGCGGCCATGTCTATGCCGCGGATTATGAGAACAGATGTCCTGGTGACACCTCGATTTGATGCCGATCATTTCACTTATCTCTCCACAGCCACAAGAGATACAACCGCACAGTCAGTGGTAGACAACGAGGGAACAGAGAGTAGCACCAGACAAAAATCCAGTGACTGATGGGTGGTTGGTTTTGGAGGTATCGTGATCTTCACCCACAAACACTTTGATTTTCACATTTCTCCATAGCGTTACCTTGCAACTCCATCATTAATGGGTAGTAATACTGTTTCTAAGATTTTACCTGTTTTTGTAACTTGATTCCTTTAGCCACTTTTATCGTTGATTAAATTGGCAGTCCTAAGTGAAATTTTACTTTTTAAATGAAACCAATTTCTTCTTTATTTTTTTTTCTTTATTTATTGTTCCGTGGGACCAAATTAAGGAGAAGTCTCCATGGTCATGGAACGAGTCAATACATGAAATTATAACACGATATAGAAACAGATGAAATGAAATATAAGAAACATATTTAGTGACAAGTCGTAAGTTTAAATAAAGAAAATCAACAATGTAACATTGGAATTTGCTTAATTTTTCAGCTCTTCCAGGATCTCCTCGACATAATAGAAGGATTGAGCCACGAGGAAACTCTTCAGTTTAGACTTAAAAGTGTTTGTGCTACTGCTGAGATTTTTGAGTTCTTGTGATAGCTTATTGAAAATGGATGCAGCAGAATACTGCACTCCTTTCTGCACAAGAGTCAAGGAAGTGCATTCCACATGCAGATTTAATTTCTGCCTAGAAGTAACTGAGTGAAAGCTGCTAACTCTTGGGAACAGGCTAATATTGCTAACAACAAACGACATTAAAGAAAATATATACTGTCAGGGCAATGTCAGAATTCCCAGATTTTTGAATAGGGGTCGACAAGAGGTTCTCGAACTTATACCACATATATCTCGAACAGCGCGTTTTTGAGCCAAAAATACTCTTTTTGAATCAGAAGAATTACCCCAAAAAATAATACCGTACGACATAAGCGTATGAAAATATGCGTTGTAGACTACTTTTCGTGTTGAACTGTCACTTATACTTCAGATACTGTTCTAATGGTAAATAAAGCAGCATTAATTTTCTGAACAAGGTCGATCCTACTGAAATGTATTAGTTGAAGTGTTTTTTTAATTTAATACTTGTTTTATTTGATGAAGGAAGTGTCTCCTTTAGACTGTAGCAATATACTGGACTCTGACTTGTGCACATGTCACGCGATTGCCCAACAACCTTCCTCATTCCATACTCTGCACATTTTTACGTAGCTTTATTTTGCATTTTTACGATTACTAACAAACTGCACCTTGCAGTAATAGGTATGAATAAAGTCATGATGTTTTAATGTTATTTGTTGTATCATTGTCGGTATTATTTATGGAGTTAAGTTTATGTACGTTTCATAGTGCTACGTCTCATTCTTCCTTTTCCCAACTTAGATCTGAAATGATATGCTAGTCATGTCGTAACTGGTCTTATTAATCAAAATGTTCAAATGTGTGTGAAATCCGATGGGACTTGACGGTCTTATTAATAAAAACAATAGTAAGCCAGACGGTGCTTTTCATTTTAACTAGATATTCTGGAATTTTGTGCATAGAATTACACTGCCTAACAAAATAAGTGAAGCCCCAGAAGACGACTCTGTCGGATGTCAATGTAATTTCCTGCGCGTACACAACACAGACAGCTATACGGTATAAATGATTACCCTTTCAATTCTCCGTGACGGGTAGAAAGGCGTCCAGAGTGAATTAGCGATGTTCGCGTCTAGTGACACTAACAGGTCTGATAGAACTTATAACTGTCGTGATGAGCGTCAGATCACTGTGAAGAACACGGAGATGCAGCATTCTCGTTCGTCTGACAGGGGCCTCATTTTGGGTCTCTATTTGTCATGCTCGAATCATGCTCTATCCAGAGTTGTGAAGCATTTGTGTGCGACAGTGGAGCGATGTCGGACTGCTTGGGAACATGAAGGCGAGCACACTCCTCGCAGACATACCGCGGTCGGTCATGTGTGACCACCACGAGACAGGATCGCCGTTTTGTGCACCAATCAGTTCTTTAACTCCCTCACATCTGCGCCTGCCATCCGAGATCAACTAATGGACTTCCTGCAAAATTCTGTGTAGACCCACACCATTGGTTCAAGAGAAAAGCAGAGAGACTAGATAATTTCAGTACGATGCGTAGACTGGCGTAAACAAAACGGCACAAACAGTTGCACTAATGGCATTGCTGTAATCGGGAAGCATAGACTGCTGATAAGTGGCGTCGCGTTATGTTCAACGATGAATCGTGATTCTGCATATCATTACCGGCTCTCGATATATCGAGAAACTGTACCGATACATCGACGGAAAAAATATCGACGTACCGGCCCATAAAAATATCGGCTTCATATTTTAAATACATTGACAGTTTTGGAGCGGAGCAGTAGATTTATGTAAAGGAAATTTGCAGTAAGTTCTTATGGGACCAAATTGCTGAGGTCATCCGTCCCTAGGCTCACACACTACTTAGCGTGACTGAAACTAACTTACGCTAAGGACAACACACACTCATGCCCGTTAGATGACTTGAAACTCCGACGGAGGAAGCCGCGTGAACCGTGGCAAGGTGCCCTAGACAGCGCGGTTTCCCCGCGCGGCATTTAAGTATTCATTTATTATTAGATATTCTGTACATCAATAAACTAGGCGCCGGTCTATCCCCCTTAGAGCAAGAATTGAATGGAAAACGATGCACGTTCACACTTGACGGTAACCACTTTGCTAACAATGGTAACTGCATTTAAGTGGCACAGTAGAAGGTCCAGAACGAGATTTTCACTCTGCAGCGGAGTGTGCGTTGATATAACCGAAGGACATCACACAACACCCAGCCATCACGAGGCAGAGAAAATCCCTGACCCCGCCGGGAATCGAACCCGGGAACCCGGGCGTGGGAAGCGAGAACGCTACCGCACGACCACGAGATGCGGGCTTTGGGGAATCAAGTAATACATTCATAGCATACGTAAAGAAAGCGATCGTTACGAGGTAACGCTCATTTGGGGTGCAACACACCCAACATACAGATAATGCGAGTACGACCTCAATAGACCAAAGCTGCTAGAAAAACTACCGTAGTCTCGCTTACTTATGGTAGTGGACGATAGCTTAGGGTAGTTTTGGTGTCAAACAAATACGGCACCAGGCTCAGACCGAACCCCAGACGTTTCCTCTGACGTCAGCTGAGTTAGCGGACCACACCTGTGTCCTTAGTAAGAGAAGAAGACAGGCGAGAACGCTGCGGGAAGGCCAGAAGAGACCAGACAGCTGACGCGAGGTAGCGTGACGGCAGGCAGCGCGGGGCTAATAGAGCCACGACGGGGCGGCGTGCACGCGACGCGCGGCCGGCCTGACGTAGATGGCGCTCGCGTGACAGCACGGCTGTGTCGCGCGTGTAACAGCATTAGGAGGACATCTCCCCCTGCTTGGCGTGTGGCTGTGTGGGAGGGTCAGAAGGCGGGGCGGGGGGACAACAGGGACACGGAGGGGACAGAGACCGAGGCTGCAAGTGCCGCAGCCCGGAAGGTCCGCTACCTGACTCCCGCTCCGTGAAAACTTTAATAGCGTGCGCCCGATAAACATCGGGACAAACTGTGCTACACGACTTTGTTATTTCCAGGACGACGGAGGGACAGCAGCGACGAAACAAAGTGGGTGCATCACATCGGGCGGACGGCACGAGATGGTAGGGGGATAGTAGGAGGGGGGGGGGGGGGGTAGCGACTCCTCGGAGCCTCGTATTTCAGGCTGGCTGACGGCGGAGATACCGCCGACCTGTGCCTGCCGCCCCTACCCCTCTTCCCCTGTTCCTCCCTCCCCCACCCCTCTCGCTTCCTCATCTCTCCCCACCCCATCCATACTCATTCTCTCCCACAACCATTACCTAATTGCGGAGTGCCACACAATGATATGATACCTCGGAATTATAGCATGACTGCAAACGACATGTGAACCCACAATTTGGCTATCACGTAATTCCACTCTGTGCGGCCCGACAATAAACTGACTTACACGTATGGCTTAACTTCTGAACAGACACAGAAATAAGTTTTCGTGAATAAATTTGTACTTACAGTTCAGCTACTCACAAAGGTTCAAATTGGGCTGTAATTATTGCACATCAGCAAAACTTGGTAGATATTCCATTGCGTTAATGTGGAACCAATATGCACTGAAAAAAAATTACTTCCAATTTTGGCTACCAGGTGGAGATCTGGCTTTGTACAGCATCTCCTCTAAGTCTCCAGCGCTCTTATTGAGCAAACTGTGAAGACGCCACGTAGTAACAACATCAGCATTACGCCATCCTCAGTTGCTTGACCTTTCCTGCCCACATCCCATTCCTAATCCATTACATATGTATACATTTCCACATTTCATTCTTTCGTCTGGTGGCCACAATTGGAACTTTTTTTCCTGTATAAATCGATTCCGCTCTAGCGCATTAGATTATCTACCAAGTTACACCGCCATATGATAATTACAGCCATCACAGGATCTCTTTCAGTAGCTGTACTTTAATTATAACCACCCTGTACTTTTTTTACATTCAACTCCCATGACGGCTTAGGGCTAGTAAAGTGACAACGACGACTTGATGATTATTTCATCATCTGTTGCAAGCCGATTCCGATCATTTTCAGATTGCTTTGCTTTGTATGTGCAAGGTGTCGGACACGCATATTATGTACCATTGGACGTTTTGGTTAGGAAATTATAACATGAAGATAGAACATATAAAATGACCATACGAGAGCAATTGAAATTTTGTAGGATCTCTGCTTTCCTACATTATTACATGGCACAGTGTCATAGGCCATAAGTAAATAACGAGCCACTACATTTCAGGCTGCATTATTCAGATGTCTTAGAGCATTGAAACGATGCAAAAGGTTAGAAAGAATTGAGATTTATGGAATTAGAAACGAATTGCTCCTCTATATATTAGGAAATGAGATACAATAAAACAAAACAGAACTATCAGAACACATTATCAGAGTGAGTAGTCATATGCTTAAGATATAAGAAGGGGGATCAGATCCTAGAAGGTCGAAGAAAAGATGGGTAAGGTAATAGGCCAGCTCCTACTCCGTGAAGTATAGAAGAACCAAAGAAATGGTTCAAATGCCTCTGAGCACTATGGGACTTAACTGCTGAGGTCATCAGTCCCCTAGAACTTAGGACTACTTAAACCTAACTAACCTAAGGACATCACACACATCCATGCCCGAGGCAGGATTCGAACCTGCGACCGTAGCGGTCGCGCGGTTCCAGACTGTAGCGGCTAGAACCGCTCGGCCACAAAGGCCGGCAGAAGAAGCAAAAAACTAAAAGAAACAATATTTGCACTCTTTATACGCAATCAAAAATTGCTACATAAACCACTGAGTGTGTAAACGCCACTCGGTAATAAAATAAGCATTACGCGTTCATCACTTGTTTCACCTTTTCTGTTCACATCCCATTCCTAACATACAGACTTGTGATTTGTGCATGAAGATCGACGCTGTGGAGGTGCTCGACGCGATTTTCGGGTGAAAGTGCAGTTGTGAAGTTGGGGTTAAGGTTTCACAAATTCAGTGCTTTGAGTGTAGTAAAGTATTGTACAATCACAATTTCATTCCGCGCGTCTAAGCTACGGCAAACTACCTTTACTATCAGCCATGTCAAATACATTGTTACTGATATTACCATCAAGCTAAAAGCCCTGCATATTTCTTGCAAGGGAAGATGACTTTCTTGAAAGACATAGAGATTTCTTGAACTGCTCTACGTTGGCAGCAAAGCAAATAGTCAAGCAGACACAGCTGCCCAATTAGAACTCTCCCACCTGCCCAATGTGCTAACAACCCATCCTAGCGCCTGTAATACATTACATCTTGACAAATAAAAGTGATCAAACTGTGTAGCTAACTAGGAAACCCGCTGTAGCTTAAAATACGTGCTGTCCACAGTTAAAGTTCCACTTTAAAAGCGCTGTAGAAAGAGAACCAGTGCTCACATTCACGTCAGGTTTGAACACCGTATTGTAAGTAGGCTGTTTAGGTTTTTTTAATGGTAACGCCACGTAGCGCTCTGTATCAAAATCACTGGTTGTGCTGTGTGCAGACTGTGGCTGGGTGGCATTGTTGGAATTTGCCATTGTAGTGTTGAGCAGTTGGCTGTTAACAGCGCGTAGCGTTGCGCAGTTGGAGGTGAACTGCCAGCAGTGGTGGATGTGGGGAGAGAAATGGCGGATTTTTGTAATTTGTAAGACTGGATGTCACGAACTGCTATATATATTATGACTTTTGAATACTATTAAGGTAAATACATTGTTTGTTCTCTATCAAAATCTTTCATTTGCTAACTATGACTATCAGTAAATAGTGCCTTCAATAGTTTGAATATTTTATTTAGCTGGCAGTAGTGGCGCTCGCTGTATTGCAGTAGTTCGAGTAACGAAGATTTTTGGTGAGGTAAGTGATTTGTGAAAGGTATAGGTTAATGTTAGTCAGGGCCATTCTTCTGTAGGGATTTTTGAAAGTCAGATTGCGTTGCGCCAAAAATATTGTGTGTCAGTTTAAGCACAGTCGTGTATAATTTTTCTAAGGGGACGTTTCATATGTCGACCCTTAGCCGAGGATACCTCACTGGAATCTTCTGATTTTTTCTTGTAGTTTGTGTAATTAGTGTAGATTTTGTTTATTGCTAGCGCGTAATTATAGAGAGAATTTCCTTTGTAGTTGTAGTTTTACATTGTTGTACAGTAAAACAGTTGTGGCATGCATGTAGATTTGCACCAAGTATTTCGCAGCTGCGCTTGCAATTAACTAGATATTATTTTCAGTGCTATGTTAATGTGTTTTCTTATTTTGCTCTTCAAATTGTGCTTTTCTGTGTTATCGTGTGAAATACGTGATAATTATGGCTTGTGAAAAACGTAACACTAGGCTCCAATGTAAACTGAGAAATAATAGTGACGACGAGCGTAGCTTTTCAGCACCACTGTGTAATGAATTAACAGACATTCAAAGTAGTAATTTGGTAATTGTGCATAGGGGAAATGGAGCGGGCGGCAAATAATGGCGTAGACAGTGAAACAAATAGTGAACAGGGAAGCATTATCGATCGGTCGGTCGGCAACAGCTCGCCTTAGGAATCCGAAATGACAGGGCACAATCTTGCAAATACTGTAGATTCAGGTTTTGCGTCCTTACCGTTTTCTCAAATAAGTCAAGACACATTTTCTGCTTTTCAAAATTCGAGTATTGCCAGTTCAAATGCACTGCCGAATAGCACTGAGGAACATGTTTCAGACACCAGTGCATTGTTATTACAGTTAATGCAACAAATGAGACAACGGCTACAAAAATTAGACACAATGGAACAAAATCTTCAAAAGTTAGACACGATGGAACAAAATCAGAGACAAACACAGCAAAAGCTTCAAAAGTTAGACACAATGGAACAAAATCTTTGGAAGTTAGACACCACGCTTGAACAAACACGTGAAGACTTAACTAATGAGTTACATCACATTGAATCGAAATGTCAAAAAGTCTGTAATGACGTAGAAACACAAATTTGTGAGCATTTTCAACCCATTTTTTCGCGGCATGAAAATGCATTACAGAATCACGAAGCAGCCATAAAAGAACTGCAAACTGTTGTTCATGAAAATCATTAGACCTTGCATGCTAAAATTGACTCAGTTGCATCTACCGATTCAGTTACGCAACTTGCAAAAACTCAGGAAAACTTAAAGGACACAGCAGATACGATTTCAACACAAATGGACAGTCTGAAACTTGGTTCAGAAAAACACACAGAGGAAATAATTTCACTATCGGATAAAGTAGCCGAACTTTCAGATCAGTTCACTAACTTATCTACAAAGGTAGATGATGATCTGAATGACACAAGACCTGTAGCTTCACTGACACTGAAGAGTATGAACAAATTAGAAAATTCAAACAAAATCAAAATCAAATCAATACACAGTACAAAAGAGAAATCCGGGAAGTACAAGATCAGTTGGCACAAGTAATACAAGAATTACATATTTCAGAGGACACTCGCGCTCCAGTATGGGAAGAGGAACATAGAAATACGGAACAACCACAAAATAATAACACAGGACACTTCGGAAATTACGAAAGAAATCGGCAAGGCGCATTGAATTTTGAGATGGAACCGCCGAAACGAAGTAACAATGAGCGATGTGCAACTCGCCGACACGATGATTTTGACTATAAGCTGTTCATTACTACACGTAAATTCAAAACATTTAAGAATTCTGGCAACGACATTCATCCACGAGCATGGCTTCATCAATTCTCTCATTGTTTTCCTCTCAACTGGTCATTGCAACACATATTAGAATTTATGTGTGGCTATTTAGAGAATGAACCAGCTACAAGAATGCAATCGGTCATTCACGATTGCCACAGTGAAGAAGAATTTTATCATGCCTTCCTCTCAGCATATTGGTCTCAAGCTACACAAGACCGAGTAAAACATAGCGTCATAATGATAAAACATTTCGAACAATCTGAATTTTCCAGTCTTGTGAAATATTTTGAAGACATGTTGAACAAGAATCAGTACCTGTCAAACCCATACAGCCCCTAAGAACTCATCCGCATTTGCTTAATCAAATTACCTGAACATTTACCACATATTATTTTGGCAGGACGTTGCAAAGACGACATTGAAGCTTTTCAGGGACTCTTACAAGAATTAGATATTGACACTGACAATCACGGAATGCAAAAACAGGAACACAACAATTACACGTCACATCCGTGGCAATTCCGCAATGAAAGATATAATAACTGGACACGACAAGGCTATTCTCACAACACAAATCGTCACCAAAACAGACACCACCCATATGACAACCACTGGCAGAGTAATAGATACAAAGAAAGATCGCATTTCTGTAGTAATGAATATAACAGAGACAATCATAGAAACAGACAATATGGAAACCAGAACTATTATTATCACGGGAGACAGAATAATGTCAGGCGCAACAGTCCACCGTGCAGTGATAATTCAGGGAGAAATTCTCCACCACTTAACCGACAAGAAAGAAACTACAGGAACTACCGACATGACGACAGACGATACAATCGAAACGACAGACTTGAATTGCATCAGAACTGGCGAGATTCAAACAGAACAGGGCACTCTCGACAAGGTGAATTAGTAGAAGTTAGGTCTCCTAATCCTAATAATGACGCGCGCCAACAAAGAGACAGACAATGACTATCACCACAGGCAGCCACGTGCGCCGGCTGGCTCAGAGAAAAATAACTTAGACGATAACCTTGAGAAAAATTTTAGCATTCCTTACCGACGTATACCACATGATAATTGCGTTGAAGTCGAAACTCTGTGTACTAGGAAGAGTAAAGGTTTATTGAAAGATAATTTGCTTTTTAACTTTGTCTTTGCCATAAATCTTTTCACTTCTCGTTACTAGTATGCTTTGTCAGACTTAGAAACTGTTAATATGCAACAATGTTTTGAAGTTCACTATCCAGTCTAGAACCTAGCGATCATATTTAGACAGTATTTACGAGTGCATTGTTATAGTGAACAGACGATACAGTGTTATTGTGTGTGTACATTCTTGCTTGTTAGTTGCACAATTATGTAACGACTATAAGCCTGACATACTTAGAACATATACCAGTACTGCTAATGAGATTTTACTGCAACGTTTTGGTTTACTTGAAAATACATTCTGGATTTAAAGTACTTTCTAAGAGATACCAGATGACACAGTGGTTAGTTTATTTGACAGCTACACGATTATATCACGACGCTACTAGTATGTGACACAATTTACACTGTTGCTTTTGCGGTGTTTCTGTTTTATATCTGCACAGTTTTTCTGTATTATTGTGGAAAGTAAAACATGTTTTAGTAGTAACTTTTGTGGTATAGCTACAATGAGATAGCCTTTTCTGTAGAACAACAATACGTTACATTATAGTACTTTCTTGATCACGGTAAGGTACGTAATAACCACGATACCTATACGCAAAGCATTTCACTTTCGTTTATGATGAGGTAAGTACATTGACTTCAGCAGAACTTTGCTTACAGAGGACGATAACTATGACACTTCCACAGAATTATCTTACAGCAAGATGCACATTTCGCGCTACAGGACACGCATTTGAGTGATTAATTTTGTACTTAAAACATTTATTTTTCATGATTTTTCAATTACAAAGAAAGTTTTCCATGATACATGTCATTCCATTGCTGTAATCTGTAACAACTGATGGTATAATTACATTAATCCTCAGGGGGGTACACGCTTACTTTGTGTACCATGTGTGTGGCAAGCACAAGGAGCCCTAGCTAATATGGTATTTGCTTATACAACTTTACACATCGGTACCATATTTCTCTAACGCAGAATTACACAGCTATCTGATCATTTAACTGAGAGAGACAAATATTTATTTTACTACATCAGTGACAGATGTTTACGTAATTAAACAGTTGGATAACTTCACACTTATGAAATTGTATTTTGTCTGTACTTTGTGAAATGATCATATTTTTTCAGAACCATTATGATACTATGAGAGCTTTGAATGATGTATTTGGTATGGGATTATGATTTTTTAAAGTATGCTTGGGGTAGATGAAACTTTTGACATGAGCAGAAAATTTTTTTTAGCTTTTGAAATTATTGGAGGAAGCTACGACGATTTTGAGATTTGGCTGAGATTTTATGATGTTATGATGACGATGTGTATTACACTGTAGTGGTATATTTATGATCAATAAGCTGGTGCTATATGAGGAATTTGATTATGCTACGTATTTATTATGATGAAATATTGAAGAAGTGTCTACGAATATGTATATGTGTAATAAAGCAAGGAATAATGAGTAGTGGTTAGGGACTCCGGTTTGTGAAAAAGGATGTTGGAAACCGAGAATCGTACTTTAAGAGTTATGAAATGTGTGTATATGCGTGAATGTATCACTATGCTGGCGAAAATTTTTTGGACACTGTTATATTTACAGGCTTTTGTTTATACAGATTTGAAACGCAAATTCTCGACCTGTGGAATTTTTATATGAGACTGTCACTGTAGTGAAAACTGGTGTCGTAAATATTTCGGTAAGAAAGCTTGACGTAATGCGTTTTGGGCGCCTAGCTGAGAGATAGTCGTCTGACAAAAGAAAGCCATTAGGTGGAGAAAAAAAAAGAGGCCATTATCCTCGCTGTTGACATTTCTTTGTCGAAAGCATCGCAAATATGACACGCTCAAACTTGAAAACATATTATTACACTGTGGAGCTCTTAATTTATGATATTTACTAAAATGCCTAATGAAATTATGAGAAACATTTTACATCTATTGTCTTTCTACTTGAGAGATTGCTCATTTTGTTTAATATCTGGTCTCCAGCTGTGTTGCAGCATTGGTTTTATAAAATAAAATTAAGGGCATTTGCTAATGTGAACACTTTCTTCCAACAGATCTATTAAATAATAATTTTATGAACCATATTCTTCGAAAAAGGAGCACTTGGAATGGAAAGAACAATAAGAAGGGACTAGTAACAGTAACTGCATACATAATTTTCTTTTCAAGTACATGGTAATATTTTTTTTTACAATAAGTTGTTGTGGTGCACCACTTTAATTACATAGACACTAAGATGTGACATAGGTATAAGACATGGCCATCTTTAGTGTACTATTTTTTCTGCTTGAGCTATGTCATGTTTAGATAGAAGTTATTACATTTACTGCTGCATGCTTTGCCAATTTGCATTTTTTTGTCATTGCTGTGTGTGAATTGTTTTGTGCTGCTGCATTGCCTCATCCCTTAGTTTATGCATCTGAACTCAGTTGATTTAAGTTAGCTTAAGATGGGGTAGGCTATGTAAGAGAACGAGTTGTGGTGAATTGGAAGAAATGCATTGAGAAGCTATAAGAAAATGGTTTGGCCAAAAAAGGATTTTGAAAGAGGATGAATAGAATACAGAAAGCAGGCTTAGATAGGACTTTTTGGGAATAATGATGAACGAAGGGAGATCTCAATTAAAAATACTGCAGTAAAACAAACCCTGTCCTGTCCTTTTGTGATATCGCACTATGCGTTTGTGTATCCTTGTGTATTTGTGTTCTTCCTGTCTTTATGTGTTTAGTTAATGAGATTTATGTTGCAGAATTTTTCTAGTACTAAGCTACATTCACTATGATGAGGAATACTGTTATCCTCAAATTTAATTTGCATTTATAATATGTCATTTTCTTTGTAAAGATGTTTACACATTATTAATTCTGTTCTGTTTCAATTCTCGTGTGTGAAATTAATGTTTCGAAAACTATTCTCATTATTTTATTTATTTGCTTATGTCATAATTCCTGTAACACTGATGTATATGTCTATTTCTATTCTTTTGTAAAGCCTGTATTACTACAAATGTTAACTGTATTATTCTGTTTTTAATTATGTATTTTGTACCTTTGTTATTGTATTCTTATGTTATAAAATTGTAATTGACACCAGTTCATCAAATTAAGTAACTTGTAAGTTACATTTCACTGGTCATAGTACATGGACAATATGTGAGAAGTAGGGACTGATAGTGTATGCACGTGTGTTAATAATTCAAGCATTTCTGGTTCTAAGGACGATTAAAAAAAAAAAGGACTTTGTGAGTGCACAAGTGGTGGTTTATGGACTTGCTGTATTCTCTGCAAGACTCTTCGATGGTGATTGTGCATCTGCGCAGTCGCAACAGATGGCTGCTGGCCGTCTCTACATGGACTACAGTGTGTCTGCATCTTTGGTGGCCCACCAATACCATTATTTCTACAAGGACTGCAGTGGGTCTGCACCTCTGGTGGCCCACCAATACCATAATCTCTACCAGGACTACAGTGGGTCTGCTCTGTGATGACCTACCTACCAATATTCTTCAAAACTTCGACTGACTCTGCTGTGGGTTTGCTCTGTTGTGGCAATTATCTGTCTGCATGTCAAGAGTCAGCACTGTCTTTCCGTTGGAAGGACAACACTACTTCTTCAATACTGCATGGAAATCCACTACTTCCGTGTGCATTCTCTTTTGCTGCTCACACTTTGAGAAATACACTGCTATTTTACTGTGATGAACGATCAGGACTGTCTTTATGGACTGTGAGAAAATTTTAGCTTTTGACCAATATTGTATCAATAAGTGTGTGCATTTGATTTCTTTGTTATTGTAATCATGAAAATTTTTTTCAAATCTGTATTGGCCACTGCCCAAAACAATTTGTAAAATTTTTTGTGGGGAGCATGGGGGCTATGTAAGCAGACTGTTTGGTTTTTTTTTAATGGTAACGCCACGTAGCACTCTGTATGAAAATCACTGGCTGTGCTGTGCGCAGTCTGTGGCTGGGTGGCTTTGTCGGAATTTACCATTGTAGTGTTGGGCAGTTGGTTGTTAACAGTGCGTAGCGTTGCGCAGCTGGAGGTGAACCGCCAGCAGTGGTGGATGTGGGGAGAGAAATGGCAGAGTTATGAAATTTGTAAGACTGGATTTCATGAACTGCTATATATATTATGACTTTCGAACACTATTAAGGTAAATACATTGTTTGTTCCCTATCAAAATCTTTCATTGGCTAACTATGCCTATCAGTAATTAGTGCCTTCAGTAGTTTGAATCTATTATTTAGCTGGCAGTAGTGGCGCTCGCTGTATTGCAGTAGTTCGAGTAACGAAGATTTTTGGTGAGGTAAGTGATTTGTGAAAGATATAGGTTAATGTTAGTCAGGGCCATTATTTTGTAGGGATTCTTGAAAGTCAGATTGCGTTGCGCTAAAAATATTGTGTGTCAGTTTAGTGTTGATCAGAATAGGTAAAGAGCGAAATGTCTGAGTGCGTTCAGTTCTGCTCAGCTGTTTGAAAATCAAATAATGTAAGAGGTTTATCAGCACAGTAATTAATTAATCTTTCTAAGGGGACGTTTCAGTATTACTGACGCAGGGCGAAAGGTCATTGAACTAAATAAAAAGTAACGGAAATTTTACAACTGAAGGCGCTGTAAGAGTCTTAACTGCTGAAAATAACAAATGAATCGTCTTACGACGGCTATGGTATGAGTGAGTCGCACATTACACCGTCTGTACTGTTCAATTTGCATGACTGCAGAAATTCGGCATTCAGCAGTTGTGTTCTTTTAGTTACATCACCCCATCCACCACGACCAGGTGGATCGGATGAGAAAATCGGTTTTTAATTGCCCTGAGTCCGAAAACGGTATAAAAAGCAAATCGGTTTATGATTGTCGCCAGACTGGCGCAAGATGTGTTCAATATGCTTTATTTTCGAAAAGTGACATTTCTACCCTGTGGCTGTGTGCAGATTACAGGGTGATTGCTGCAGAGGAGAGACAAGCAATCAAGCACTTTTTGTGCCATTTTTTATATATATAGCACCGTTGTCGGTTTCGAACCGACAAATGCACCTTCAGACGGCTTTTCACGTTAAGATACATTTTTCTTACTTTATATTAGTTTCAACTTCTATCTCCACATACGATGAAATTTCAATGGGGTAGTGGTGTTCCACAACCAAAACATGATGTGAGAAAATACCTATTTAACTGCAATTGTCCTTTACAACAATTTTAAGCCATATAAACAAGCGAAAATACTTTTGTACTTACATCGAAAATTTCGCGTCATTGTGTTCCAGTGTTGATGCTTGTATTCATGCCACAGCAAACACTATGAAGCCCTTCTCTATAAATATGTACACATATACTCTAAAGCGCCACTCACAAGCCAAGAAGTTTCTCCACATGGAAGGATGTATACAAAGATAGCGATATTACAACCATAACAATACCAAAGACTTCCTCGCTCAGAGATATTTCGATACATACATTGATGTGACAGTAGAAATTTACAAAGTTCAAACGTTCCATTACTTACAACTGATATATGCTCTGCTTAATATCTACTACACGTTTGACAACAAATTCTGCTTTAAGAACACATGAGCTCATTGTCAAAATTAAAGACGTGTACATTCCACCTACAGCCAGATTTGCATAGCTTGACATAGTAACCCTTTTATACTAACAGTCCTATAGAGGACACCATAAACATAACCAGGAATTATCTACATAAGCATAAGAAACTAAGCATGGCAAAGATTTGTGATCTCATCGTTTCGCTTACCTTGGTTCTGTCATACAATTATTTCAATTTTAATAACAAAATATACAAAAAGAAATATGAGTCGGCAATGAGTAGTAACCTAGATGGGATGTTAGTAGATATTTACATAAATTACTTAGAGCAAACTTTTTCGAAGCTAACAGTCACAGCAACAGCAAATGATCCACTACAAAAGGTATGTCGATGGTAATTATACTTTTTGATGGCACCAGTGAGGAAAATGGCACATTAGCAACAAATCTGAGTACCATGCAAAGAAAGATTAAATTCACAGTTGAACATGAGACCAATTACGCCATCAATTTCTTATAGAAAAAGTCACCAACAAAAACCAAAAACATTGCATTGAGATTTATAGAATACAAACATCCACTGAAGTTTAGGTCAACAGCTCATGTTGTCATCCAAACCAGTATAGAATGGCATATTTTAGATCCAAATTTCATCGCCTGCATAAAATTTCACTTGAACAAGTTCAAAATCAGCATAATGAAAACCATAGCCTTAGGCAGTGGATACAGAGGCTCTGTTCAAAAAGCATATACGAGTAGATGCCATACGTTTGAATAACACTTAGAGATCCACATTTACTATGCACATAACTATTAAAAATCATGAAATCAGGAGCATTGAAGACCACGTTCAGGTATTTCATAATGGTGAGAAAGGTAGCTTTACAAATTTGCTTGAAGAGATTGAAATACACGTAGATAAAAGCAAATCACCACAAAATGTCTTCAACGAAGTGGTGGAGCTAGCCAATGCAGCATTTCTTCAAAACTTCATTCACCTGCTTTCCAGTTTCCAATCATCACTATTCCCTTGAACAACAACAAAGTGCAGACGCTAACTCAACATGAAATAGTGCAAACAATATAACAGTTTGCTTATTCATACAATACCTTCAACTAGCTATCAAATAATTTTAAAATAATGTCCACTCTTGTACTATTTATTTATCTGTATCTGTCCCCTGTCATTTACTTTGCTTCCAGTGTATACCATAATACTTGCATATCATTGCAATAACACATTATACCAAACTGACTGTTCTATTTGTTTCTCTTAATTTTAGTCAGTTCTCTTTAAATATAAATTGTAAGTAATGAACGTTCATAGTTTGTAAATTTCTGCTGACACATCAATGTATATATCGAAATATCTCTGAGACAGAAACTTTTTGGCACTGGTATGGTTGTGTTATGGCCAGCTTTGTTAACATCCTTCCATATGGCGAACGTTCTTGGTGCATGAGTGGTGGTTTAGAGTATCTGTGAACAGATATATAAAGAAAGTGCTTCGTATAGTATTCGCTGCGGCATGAACACAAGTAGTCAGCAC
Organism: Schistocerca cancellata; assembly: GCF_023864275.1. Lineage (NCBI taxonomy): Eukaryota > Metazoa > Arthropoda > Insecta > Orthoptera > Acrididae > Schistocerca > Schistocerca cancellata. Next base: position 70,494,139 of record NC_064627.1, read on the forward strand.
TGGAACAAAAACAAAAGGTTCAAATGGCTCTGTGCACTATGGGACTTTAACAACTGTGGTCATCAGTCCCCTAGAACTTAGAACTACTTAAACCTAACTAACCTAAGGAAATCACACACACCCATGCCTGAGGCAGGATTCGAACCTGCGACCGTAGCGGTCACTCGGTTCCAGACTGTAGCGCCTAGAACCGCTCGGCCACATCGGCCGGCCACTGGAACATGTCCCGGAATTTTAGACATAAGTAATCAAAATATTTTCTAAATAAAATATGGCGTTTCAGTCTTCGAATCGGAATTCCCAGTGAGACAACCATGTCTAGTTTTGATAAAAATATTTTCTGTATCAAAAAACTATAAACCCGCCTCGATTGCAAAAAAAACACCTAGTGTTAACCTAGGTTTCGGCGTAGATAACTACACCTTCTTCAGAACAATAAAACCCATAAGTGCCTAAGAAGACCTTTGTCAATGATTAAAGGAACACCATAGCTATACATTTATAAACGAAAAAAAGGAAAACACAAACAGTACATATGTACAAAGTCTAAACCATTACTTAACTTAATGGTGTAACCTCCACCTCATACCGACCTATGTTCGATGGGCCATGACCCGCCATAAACTGCAGCTACAAATGATCGCTCACTTACACGCCCGACCCGCTACCTATGCACATGCGCAAGACAAGGGAAGTTGCTTGAATTGCAATCGAGGCGGGTTTCTAGTTTTTTAATATATTAACCAACGATTGCTGACGCACTGCGATGTTGAGGACCCAAAATATTTTCACTTAAATAATTTGTTTACATAGTTTAAAATCGTCGTGAGGCACAACTGCAGTTACACAGACAGTTTCTCACGTCTCGTTTTTCTTTCAGAGCACCACCACACCAAAAATATTTCATCACATGGTGGAATAAAAATTGAAAACGAATGTAAAGCCACAAAAACGTCAACACGCCGTCTGATGATGAATAAACCGATAACAGTGCTATTTATATTAAAAAATAGCATTAGAAAAAGCGACTGTCTGCTGTTATTGCTCTGCAAGAATAAACATGTATCACATTCAATATGCTGTCCGTAGTTTTCTGCCACAAAGCATGTACCAAGAAAATCGGAGTGTCTCGGGGGCACGTTCGGAATGAGATGCCCAAAGAGTGCCTCCAGTTCACCTACGTTCGTGATCGGAGCATTGAAGACAACTTCGTTCAGAGAATCCCACAGCCAGAAGTCACACTAATTGATCCGTTGGTCTGGACGGACAGGCTGTAGGAAAATGGCGGCTGATAATTCTAGCATTTCCGAAATGCTTCTGCAGCGTTCGCTTCAGTGGTTGCGCAATGAGCGGAGGAGCCCCAACTGGCATAAAAATGACCTTACCCACGCATCCGCGCTATTGAAGGGTTGGAATGGCGTTCGTGTACAGAAGACTCTTATGGCGTTTACCGGTGACGCTACAGGTAATATGACCTGCAGGACTCACCCCCTGCGATAAAAGATACGGCCAACCCGCACCACACGGTCACAAACAGAATGAAGTGGTACCGACTGGTGTGCGAGGGGTTCTTCCATTGTCAGTATTGTGCAACTGTGCGCCTTCACGTGTCGTTGGAGACGGAAATGGGCTTTTTCTATGCACAATATATTCATGGCCATTCACTGTCCACTTCCATTGCTAGTGAGAAATTCAAGAACGAACTTTTGTCTTGTTGGCAGGTCAGCAGGAAGCAACTCCTGAACATGGCTGATTTTGTGTGGACAGCAACGTAGGATGTTTCGTAGGATTTTATGTGGCTTGCTCGCAGGCATGTCCAACGTTCGGGCAATTCCCCGTGCACTGAACGTTTGCACACCAACGCTCGACCTCTCATGCAATACTGCGGCCGTATCTTCGACAGACGTCGAATCAACTGATTTTCTCCCTCTGCCACGTTGCACTTCAAAAGAACCTGTCTTCTCGAATTTTGCAATCATTTTCTTCAGTCCCTTAACGGAAATCGAACTAACGCATTGCCGCGCGGGATTAGCCGAGCGGTCTTAGGCGCTGCAGTCATGGACTGTGCGGCTGGTCCCGGCAGAGGTTCGAGTCCTCCCTCGGGCATGGGTGTGTGTGTTTGTCCTTAGGATAATTTAGGTTAAGTAGTGTGTAAGCTTAGGGACTGATGACCTTAGCAGTTAAGTCCCATAAGATTTCACACACATTTGAACTAACGCATTTTCATGCCCTTGAATGTCCGAAATATCTGCAGGCTTGCAGAGTCGCCGTTGTTGCAAAAGAACTTCACCAGCACCGCGCGATCCTTCATGAGTACTGTCATGTTGGGCGTCTCGGAAGCAAACAGAGGAACAGTTGTGCGCCGCGAGTTTGTTGCTGTACGCTTACAGGGCTACCTATTGGTGAAATTTTCGTTATTTTTTTTTCATTAATTTTTTTCAATGAAGTTTTCCCCTGCGTCAATGATATTCTGTCAATAATATGCTGGATCTCTCTGTACAGCGTTTCGAAAGGAGAACGTTAGTTAAACATGTTGAATATTAAGGGATGTGTGTTACTCTTTCTATTTTTTTTTATTTTGCCCCCAGCTGATGATCTTATGTTTCAGTCAATATAAGAGCGAAAGAGACTGCGGTACATGATTCAGATAATTCAGTTTATGCTGGTAATTTGAATACCATTCCACGGTTCCATCGTCTATCTTTGAAATAATAGATAATTTCGTAACGAAATGACGATAACAACGAGCTTCATGTAAACACTGATTTTTAACTTGAAAGACTTTTCCGCAGCCCCGCACTAAATGACGAATACACGATAAAACTTTCATCCAGACTGCAGATACATTCACGTTCAGAAAAAAACAGAACACCTTGAACGACTAGAGATAGGACATTGATATATATTCATGTACATCAGTATGTTCTGCAGAAATGATTAGTATTTGAACCTGCCAGCCCGCGGATTCAAGGTCAACATCGACTTCGCAACACCACCTACCGGTAAAACATTCCTGTGCCTCTCGTTGTCGCTATAAAACTAAGGTAACGGATAAGCTTGACTTGAGCAGCCTCGCGGGATGTCTCGGAGACGTATGTGTGGACGGTACCGTCAAATCAGTGAGTCTGAAAGCGGGGTGTGTTGTTGGCATGAGAGAATGTGATGCATCCATCCGGGAAATTCCTGCTCGCGTCGGTCGAAGTGTTTCGGAGGAGCAACGGCTGTGTGCAAGTTGATTCATGGAAAGCCGTACAACACGACGAGGTGGTTGAGGTCGCACCACCCAGACCAACCCCCCGATAGTTCAGTAAGGAAATACCAGAATAAACTTACCGCTTCTTGCGTTGGACCGACTTTCAGTTTTAGTCTAAGTACCAAGGTTTCAGTACAGGATGTTCTTTTGTTCTGATCTTCAACCCGACACTGATCTGACGTAGCTCCCCACACGAGTCCGTCTTGCACAAGCCTTCTCATCTCTTCGTAATTACTGAAACCTAGATCCATCTGAACCAGCTTACATCATTTCCTATCCGCCCCACTAGGCACACACACTTCCCTCCACTGTCAAATTCATTATTCTTTGATGTTTCTGGGTGTGGCTCATCAACCTATCCCTATCAAGTTTTGCCATAAAGATCTTTTCTTCTCGAATGGATTGGTTATCCTGCGTATCTTCAGCATTCTTCTGCAACGACGTATTTCGAAACCTTCTACATTCTTGCTGCAGGTACTGTTTATCGTCCACGTTTCGCTTCCACGTAAGGCTACACTAGAGACAAATACTTTCAGAAACAACTTTGTAAAACTTAAGTTTATTTATCATGTTAACATATTTCTCTTCTTTAAATAATCGTAGGCCCACCTTCCTAGACCAGTCTGCATTTTATATGCTCTTAACTTCAGCCACTGTCAAGCAGTTTGCTGCGGAAATAGCAAAACTCGCTTAGTATCTTTAATGCTTCAGTTCCTTCTCTGCCCTCCTCAGAATCACCTGATTTCTTTTTACTGCAATGCCTCATACGTGTTTCACTTTTGATACTCATCTACTAACATCTTTTCTAGACATTATCCATTTCATTTCAGAGCGATTATAGGCATGACTTAGCTAACAGTAGTCTTTCTCCCCATGTATTGCATAACATTAAAGTAGCTAATATCAAACTTAGAAAACTATAGTTACTTTCCTGTAGTATGACTCTCCAGATTGTATGAATTTTTTAAATGATTTCATCTTGCTTTCAGCTGTTAGAATTTTATTTTGCAATAGCAATTTTAGCATTAAGCCATTTCAAGCATTTACAAAACATAATACAATGTAGTGACAATAATTTACAGGGGAATTAATTGTAGCTGCAACCGATTTTGTAGTTTTTTGACATTCATTTATGTAGGGCAAACAGGTACATGTTTCTCTATCATATTCAGGGAGCATACAAACATAAGCGAAAAGTGTAAATCTTCATTTAGTGCATATCTACGATACTGTAACCATAATTAAATCAGCATTGAGGAAATTTTAAAGGTACTACACAGGGTACAGAAAGTCGGATTAATGGATGTTCTGGAAGAAATTGAAATTTATAGCTCCTTCACAGAACAACCACAATACTTACTTAATTAACTAACAGATCTCAAAAATAAAAGTTTCTCTGCTGTTTTAGACATTTACTCTAATGTATTGTAAGTGTTACTTGGTAGTATCTATTACTAATGGCGCTGTAAATTTTTGCACTACGATGTATTATGTTTTATGAGATGCTTCAAAAGGGCTCAGCCATTGTTGCTACAATGTCTCTGCATATAAAGTTGTCACTAGTACCAGCACAGAAAACAGATGACTCTGCGTCTTGAACGAACTTTAGATTAGTATGAGTATCTATATAAGAGTGTTAAACCACGTAAATAAACATGGCGCTAATTTACCCATGTATGGGATTATTTTTAATTTTATATGTGTCAGCAGAAATGTTGATTACCTGAAGTTTATCGTAAAAAATTTGCTTCAGCAGCTTAACGTGTTGCAGGAGTGTAGCGATGAGTGTATATCATTTCAGCATTTATTCGTGTCTGATGCAAGTATTACCTCTAATAAAAGTGAACCAAAAATTAATGCTGCAATACACTGATTTAAAGAATTCGAACATTTTCTGTAATAAGATTTGAACATAAATTAATCATACTTAGAGCTGCAGATTTAATGATATTTGTCTTGTTTCTTGGTGTACTGCTATTAGCGAGATTTCATACAATATTGATCTGTTTCCCTCTTTTTGTTTCCAAGGGGGATGAGTGTATTCTGGAGGATGCAGTCGTCAGTTTATTCAAATATGCTGCGAGAGGAGTTGGTCAAATAAGAAAACATTTCTAGATCTACATATATTTATATAATTTAATAAAAACACAAATTCATATAATATTACATAACAACAAATAAAATATTTTAACCAATTAGAAGCTTTAATTCCTGCAACAAAAGAGGTTATAAGACCTGACTCATTCTCTTCGGTATCAATTCATACTATTTCAGTACACTTTCTAGTCTACTCAACGTAACATTTTCTTGTGTTAATTAAATAATAAGTACCTGATATGATACGAAAATGTTTTATGTGCTATAACAATGAAGTCTTTCTTAAAATGACTCAGCACAAACAGTCAATGAATAATCTTTGTGACGCTCACTCTAGAGTACATAAAAAAAATCAGAGTTCAAAAAGAACAAATGCAGTCAGTATCTGACAAGTAATCAACAATTTTGATGGGCAGCTGCAGTACTAAATGTTGTGTAGGACGACAGGTATGCTACTTTTCCACACACCGTGAGCATGAGAGTCATGTAAATGCAGACGCAGACAAGGATAATACTTTATGACTTAATCACAAATACTTAAATAACGATAGGCACCTTGATCATGGATACTTTGCGTAACTTCAGGTATAAATGAAAAAGTTAATGAGCTTATTGGTTTCTTAACATTTGTTATTTGTTGTTTTCTACAGTATCTGTCATGCCTCACGTGATTTTTCCGAATCTAACAAATAAATGATACGAAACTGGTGAAACTTACTAAAGAATAGCGACTGGAGCTGTACTTATGTTAAAATCGTTGTTACTGAATAATACAACTTTATGGAAATGTAGAGAGACACTTAAGTCATCGTCACAGTGTAGTGTGCTTGAATGAGGAAAGAGCATGACGAGGAGTACGTCATTGATGGAATCATACCCCTTCCTATCCATAGGAGTTTACCTGTCAGTTGCAAGGAATTCTCAATGAAGTGTTACCAGTACATATTTTTTTCTGTCAGCTATCTCTAAAGGCACAAAGTTTTATTTCTGCAGTATCTTAATTACAGTAGTCGACATCATTGTATTTCCTGATTTGAGTTACTTGTAAATAACGAAAATCATTTCCATATGAGTAACATAAGCTCTGTTACCGCATAGTATCATAGGCGAAGGTTCCTGTCGTTAGGCACACAAATTATTTTAATTCTGCTTCTGTACATTGTACTTAGAATGTCCCCACCAGTATCTCATTATTTGGCTAGCTGAATGATAACACAATTCATTCCATATCGAGACTTAGCTGCAGCCACACTTAAAACAATCAAAGTAGCATCTGTACAAACGGGATATCACCCGTCGCTTCACACAACATTCTTCATTAACATCATAATTGTATTGTCACTTTTAGCAGTAAAACTTTAAACTACAGCCTGGTTATGTACCCTAGAAGCACAGAAAAATAATCCACTTTATAGATAAATGAGACGCGCATGTGTTTCTATGCGCATCTGACCTCTCTTTGCAGCGCTGGTCGAGAAAAGAAACAATGAACGTTTTCATACTACAAAATTATTTTACGTGGTATCGAATATCATCATCATTCTGAGGAACACGAACAGCGACATCGGAATATAATCTCTAACGTAGTCCCATTCTACATGTTGCACATGAAACTGGGCAATATTTGAGATACGAATACATAAAAATCGAATCAGCATACTGACTAAATGTGTTCTGTACCTAATTCAACATTCAAGCTCACTGTTTACCAGTGCGTCCGTTCTTATAAGTAATTCTTTCATTGTGCGATTTGATTTATAGTTAACGATCCACTACGTTGGACAGTATATATTTTTAAAAACAGCGTCGGTTTGAAATGGATAAAAATACAATCCAACTACTAGTACATAAGGAAGGAGACGCTCTTTCTAAAATTTCGAAGTGCAGAAGCTATGAAATAATCTCTCCGACATGAAAATAAAATATTATTTAGGGACAGTCTTTACAAGAGAGCGAAGAAACACAACTGGACAAAACAGTGAAATATCCACAAAATGTAGAAGGCTTTTAATTATGTGGAATAGGGTAATACGTTTTCTATTCTTATGGCGTGTGGTAAAAACTACCGGTTCAGATGGGAGTAGTGAGCCTTGCCGGAATGACACGAGGGGCCAGATATCAAGGAAGGTGTCAGACAGTCTCGATCTTTGTCACCATTTATAATTAATTTGTGTTCTGAAGAAGCAATGACGGAGTTGTATGACAGTGAAAGAGAATCACAGTGATACATTTCACTGATAACACCGCAGTGGTCGCTGAAATTAAACAGAAATTGAGACATGTTTAATCAGGTGGTACGTGTGCTAGTTGACAGCTATTACACATGCGCAAACATTGGAATATAGTGATAAGTTGCCTTGGTGACTTTGCTAACTTAAGTGAAAGTGCAAAGATTTTCAGGACGTGGTGAATGAAATAAACCGTCTAATGAGAACACACTATGGGTTGAAAGTAAGTAGAAGGAAAACGAAAGTAACGAAGAGTAGCAAATATGAGAATAGCAAGCAACTTAACATTGATATTGACGAACATGAAATAGACGAAGTGAGAAAGTTCTGGTATCTTCGTAGTAAAGTAATATGTGACGGACGAAGCAAGGAGGACATAAAAAGCAGTCTAACACAGGCAATGAATCACGGACTGTGGAAAAACCGAAAAAAGGAGAACTGAAGCGTCTGGGATGCGGTGCTGTAGAAGGATGCTAAAACGTAAGTGGACTGATAAGGTAAGAAATGAGGAGGTTGTGTCAGAATCGGAGAAAAGAAGGTCACTTGGGAAAACTGGACAAGAAAGTAGAGGATGGCAGTACTCGTTTAAAGACATCAGGGAATCACTAGTATGGTAGTGGACGTAGCTATAGAGAGAAAACAGTATAGGGGTAGAGGGGAAGACAGACATTGAAACACATCCAACAAATAAATGAGTGCTACTCTGAAACGAAGAGTTTAGAATTGGAGAGGAGTTCGTGGCGGGACCCATCAAACCAGTTAGAAGACTGATGACAAAAGAATCATTCAGCAGCTCGTTGACTTAAAGAGTTGAAAGCGTCTGTCCTACACAGAGGCAACTTGTGCGAACATGGGGTACTCGAACACTATGTGCTCGGCCGTTGCTTCTGCTTTACCAGAGTCACATTTCACCCACGCAAAAAAAGCAATTGTGTGCGCCGCATTTAGAGATGATGGACGGCTACGTGTCAAACTTGAACAGGAGACTCTTAAAGAGGCAGATGAATTACATCTCGTAAGTAGATAATGAAGGAAAATGGAAGGAAAATATAGTAGCAACTATGGTACAAAGCAAAAAGGGCCTAAACAAAAAGAAACATCTCATACCTTCGGTAAGTACAAACCTTGAGAGCAGGAAAAGATTCCTGAAAATCTGGGTTTACGACATAGCTCTATACGAATCTGAAATTTGGACAATGGGGCAAGACAGAACTGAAATAACGTAAAATGCATGGGGAAGTCTTCCCTTAATCCGGCTAAATGGTTGGTGGCCTGGATCGAACCTCCTGTTTGCAAAGGTGAATGACTTTCGCAGGATGTTCCTAACAACTTCTGCAAATGAAACTTCTGAGACGCAGGAAGGAGCACCTCGCAGGAGGTACTATGAGTTTTAGCAGGAAATTTCCAATTGAAGTCCCACATTCTGCCCTGCAGACTGATTGACCTAAAAGTGATGCACATTAATATAATTTCGAGGGGCGTTTTTAGTAGCTCTCTATAAAATATTACGATTATTACAATAATATTTTAATCAGTTACCTTTTACGATTGAAGAGTGCCTTAAAGAGGACGTGCGCATCTAGTGAAAAGAGTAGGGGAGGAAAAGTACACTTGGTTGTACGTATGTAATTCTCTGATTTCTGATTTTATTTAGTTGACAACGCATGAACACTTGATCATCAATTACCGCCTATAGGTATACCATATGCATGTTAAACTTCCTGGCAGATTAAAACGGTGTGCCGGACCGAGACTCGGTCGGGCACACAGTTTTAATCTGCCAGGAAGTTTCATATCAGCGCACACTCCGCTGTAGAGTGAAAATTTCATTCATATGCATGTTAATAGCACAATACTAAGCTCACAAAAAGACCCAGTGAAATTAACTGCACTTGTGTCAGGTCTTAAATTAAGCTTTTCTGTTCTCTATAGTAGTATCTCAAGGTGGCATTTGAAGGCCGAAACTGATTATGGCTGTGTCATAAAAAAGTGATTGGGTCAAAAATATCCTACAATAAGTCAATCACCGTTTCCACAAACAAAATGTCGTTTTTTTCCTACAACATGTAGTGTATTTGAGTTTAGCCTGCTCTCTTCTAACTTCAGTTTCCTTATCCTCATTTTTTCCGAGTAGATATTAGAAACCAGTTGGGGAAGGTGTAGTTGCCGTCGGCGGTGTTGGTTTTCAAAACCAATGGCAGGATCTGAGAGTCTTTTGAAAGTAGTTGGACTGCTACAGTGCACTGGTTAGTGATGTAGAAGAATTGACTAATTTAAGCATGTCTCGTGGGTCAAAGAGAGGCAGCCGACCCTTATAAAGTCTGCATACTATACATATGGCTCTCTCAGGTTCCTTATCCTCATTTTTTCCGAGTAGATATTAGAAACCAATTGGAGAAGGTGTAGTTGCCGTCGGAGGTGTTGGTTTTCAAAAGCAATGGCAGGATCTGAGAGTCTTTTGAAAGTAGTTGGACTGCAACAGTGCACTGGTTAGTGATGTAGAAGAATTGACTAATTTAAGCATGTCTCGTGGGTCAAAGAGAGGCAGCCGACCCTTATAAAGTCTGCATACTTTTTGGAGGATGTCTACGGAGCAGTAGGTCGCGTGGTTAGTCTCCTGCACTTCACGGCGCTAAAAGTTTGTGGATCATGGTTGTGACCGCGAGAGGAACTTCGCTTAACAATACGGAAACTCCGAGACCACAGACCAAAAGAACGATTCACCTGTTGATGATCAGCTGGACTGATCGAGTAAGGAATGGAGAGACCCTGCAACGAATCAGCGAGACAAAATACCAGATAAAGATCGTGATGACTCGAAGAGATGGAACGGCAAGCTGTAGTTGAAGGGATGATGGAAAGACAGTATGGCAGTGACAGGCCGGGGTATGAGTAGGTACGACAGGTCGTTGCAAATGTGTAATGCAGCAGCTATGCTGAAGTGTGAAGGGTTGTTGGTAGGCGCAGTTTGTGTGAGTGCTATATGAATCCTCAGCTTATCTTTATGTCTATAGATTGGAGGTTCCACAGTGTGGCCAAAATAAAACTGACCCATAAAATATTTCATTTCCCTTAAGATAGACAACCCAGCATACATCATCAGCATCTGAGCCAGATGATGTAAGTTTTTCTTTATTTTTCGTGTCGTTTATCACATTATCTGATGCCTCATCTGAATTAGATTTTGCGTCTTCTAAGAAAACGTCGGTAACTGTGTAAGAATTCCGCTTTATTGTAAAGGGATAGATCCTAAGCAAGCTCATTTGACAGACATCTCTAACCTGTTACGAGGTGTCAGGTGTCTGTCTCCTGTGGATGATTCAGATGAGTAATGTTTGTATTACGGTGGACTGGTAAATAATGAAAGAGTGGGAGACGGTGAAAACGGATGCCTGCATCTTTATTAAAGTTTAGGGGGCTGTCGAGTTTAATGTCAGCACCATACAAACAGCTTGTCACCAACAGTGTCAGATACTATCACTCCACGACCCACTGCACAAAACTCTGACCAGCTAGACCAGCTACATGTGGATGGAGCACCTCCACGCTAGTGTGCATTGGCAACGTCATTTACGGAAGCTGGTGTTGTAGGCACTGCATCTTTTATCCCTTATGAGGCATAGACTAATAATAGTATAACGTGTATACCATTTCTGATTTGTCGACTTTGCTTTTATTTTATTTATTTAACTTTCATTCTTCGCGACTAGTTTCCAGTTTCCAGCCCCATTTCCAAGTAATCAACAGGTTGGGATTGTACGTGGAAGAAACAGCTGCTGACCCACCAGTACAATTCTCCTTGAAAACTAAACCAGAATATAATGACAAATTTTCTCACTCGGTTTTGTCCAGTAGATTCATTGCAAATGGGCCAGAGAAGTCAGCTACTTTCCAGTTTCTTCAATTAAAAAATGTAAAATAATTCTCCATATTGTGTGCACATGAACGGCTTGTCATTATTTACAATATTACGCTCAAAATTGTACATAGTCGTTGAGGAAACAATACCGTCTAACTGACTTTTTCAATTTTCTGGATTTCGAGCAGTTCATCTAGAGCACCTCCTGTTACTTTTAGAATGACAAATTTTCAGTTATTTGTAATAGGAATGAAGTTGAAAGAATTCCGCATAAGTGAAGCAAAGTAATAAATGTGTACACCTCGCGTAACTACAAAAAATGAAATGTCTCGTAACTGAAGAGTCGGAAGCTCCATGGTGTGATCAACGGTGACTTTGCAACGCCAGATCATTGTGATGAAATTCGGGAACACCTACAATTGCACAAGATTGGTGCAGTGGCGTGCAGCACTACTTTTATACGCCACTTTCAAGTGAGTGGCGATTTTGCTCTTGGTGAAAAAACGAGCTTGTGACACGCTGATAGTTTCTGTCCACTAATTTCTCGACTCAAGAACCAATTTCCAGCGCTGGGAGGTACACAATAACCTTTAACAATGTGCTGTGGCAGTGTGAACTTCTGGATTTACATAACAAATAAACACAGTCGGTTACGTGGTATTGTTTCTTGAACGAGCAAATACTTCTATAGTTTTAGTAATGCCTGCCAGTTTTCTCGGAATCTATCCCCCAAAGGGAGTAATGACAGTTATTTCAACAGGCTATCACTTAGTGTAAATCATGGACGGACTATGTTAGTTTAACCCAGACTGTTCCAACGCTGTCCTCAGGTAGGTAGTATAAGGTGCCTGACAGATAGCCCTACTGCACGCGCTCTGCGCATGCCCGAGCCAGTCGGCTACACCCTCCTGCAGGCGCTCGGTCAGGGCAGTTCGATCGAGTAGACTACAGGCAGGTTGCCTGACTGGCCAGGTGTCAGATATTTGTCTGCCCCTGTCCACCGCTGCCTGCGAGTGCCCGACTGCCTCTCGGCTCTCGAAATGGAACGGCCTGGTCTGAGGATGCGGTAACAAAGAGGTGTGAAGATGTGGAGTGGATCCGCCGTGACGGACGGATCGCGTCCGTTTGTGTGTTCTGGCCAGTACGGATGGGTACTCTAGGAGTCCAGAGGGGCGCACAGCCGGGCGAGCGGCGGCGCCGGGCAGGCGGCGCGGGCTCAGCTGGCGACGTCGCCGTCGTTGCGCAGCATCTCGAGGCGCAGCTCGTGCTCGCGGGCCTTGAGGCGCAGCGCCGCGATGCTGGAGCTGCGCACGTCCAGGCCGAGGGGCGGCGCGTCCTTGGCGGAGGCGGCGGCCAGCAGCAGGCTGTGGAAGCCCGCGTGCGGGGGCGGCGGCGGCAGCAGGTGCGCGGCCGGCGGCGGCGGGGGCGGCGCGTGCGCGTGGTGGTGGTGCTGGTGGTGGTGGTGGTGGTGGTGGGGGTGCGGGGGCGGCGGGGGCGGCAGGTAGGCGGCGAGCGGCGGGGGCGGCGGCCGGAAGGGCACGGGCCCGGCCGCCAGGAAGGGCTTCCCGCGCAGCGCCGCCAGCGACGCCAGGTGCGAGAAGGGGTGCGGCAGCGACGGCGCGACGGCGGCGGCGGCGGGCGGCGCGCCGTAGGCCTGCAGCGGCGAGTAGGGGTGCGCCTGCGGGCCCACCTTCTCCTGCTTGCGCCACTTGGCGCGCCGGTTCTGGAACCACACCTGCAACACCGCCGCACACGTGAACCAACAGTACACACGTCACGTTCACTCCCACTAAATAGACAAAACCCTTCAAGAAACAACCAGCCACACATATTATAAAAAATGGATGTATCTATGTATGCATTTATGTACGTACATATGTATGTGCATAGGAAATAAGACGTCAAAAGCGGTGAGCTGCGTGAAAAAGAAATTGCAGGGCGAAATATACTGGAGATATAGGTGAAGCACATGTAAAATTATGTGTGAATTATGCTAAATGTACGAGGTGTGGCTAGAAAAAAACCGGACTAGTACTGGTGAAACAATAAAACGAATGCAATAAGGCTGAAAGTCGCGTGGCCTGTCACGTGACTCTCGCTCCGCCTACTGCTCGAGTTTCATCTGCCTCCTGCACTCAGTCTGCCCGTGGCGTCTGTTTTAAGTAGTTGATGTTTTGTCTGTGCGTCGGAAAATGTTGAGTGCACAGAAAGAACAGCGTGTTAACATCAAATTTTGTTTCAAACTAGGAAAATCTGCAAATGAAACGTTTGTAATGTTACAACAAGTGTACGGCGATGATTGTTTATCGCGAACACAAGTGTTTGAGTGGTTTAAACGATTTAAAGATGGCCGCGAAGACACCAGTGATGACACTCGCACTGGCAGACCATTGTCAGCAAAAACTGATGCAAACATTGAAAAAATCGGTAAACTTGTTCGACAAGATCGCCGTTTAACAATCAGAGGAGAGCAGCGATCTTGTCGAACAAGTTTACCGATGTTTTCAATGTTTGCATCGGTTTTTGCTGACAATGGTCTGCCAGTGCGAGTGTCATCGCTGGTGTCTTCGCGGCCATCTTTAAATCGTTTAAACCACTCAAACACTTGTGTTCGCGATAAACAATCATCGCCGTACACTTGTTGTAACATTACAAACGTTTCACTTGCAGATTTTCCTAGTTTGAAACAAAATTTGATGTTAACACGCTGTTCTTTCTGTACACTCAACATTTTCCGACGCACAGACAAAACGTCAACTACTTAAAACAGACGCCACGGGCAGACTGAGTGCAGGAGGCAGATGAAACTCGAGCAGTAGGCGGAGCGAGAGTCATGTGACAGGCCACGCGACTTTCAGCCTTATTGCATTCGTTTTATTGTTTCACCAGTACTAGTCCGGTTTTTTTCTAGCCACACCTCGTATGTGATACGTGTGTTTATGGGCAAACCCCTTGCTAAGCTTTTAAGCTCCTTCTTCGATTTCAACCAAACTTGATACGTGTATTACTTACTATCTGGTAACAAGTACTGTGGGGCTAAGAACCAGCGACCACCTACTCAAGTTGGGGGGATAACATGGAGAGAGAACGTCAGGAGGAAAAGGTGGACAGACAGAAAAGGGGATGGTGGAGACGGATGAAGAGGGGGAGAAAATAGGCTGAGAGAGAGATGAGGAGGGGCAGACAGAGGGATGAAGAGGAGAATATGGACAGAAGAGTGAAGAGGAGATTTACAGAGGGATGGGGTGGAGCAGACACAAGGTATGTGGAGTAGATAGGTGGGGCAGCAGTCGATAGAGGGTGAGGAGTAGGTGAACACTGGTATGGAGGAGTTGGAGAGAGAGGGGAGGGGAGAGGTGGACTGTGAGAGAGGTCAGGAAGAGATGGACAGAAAGAGAGGGAGAAGCAAATTAACAGTGAGAGGGAAGAGGATATGGACAGAGGATGAGGAGGAGATGGACAGAGAGAGGGTGAGAATGAGATGTGCAGAGAGTGAGAGGTGGAGGAGGTACGCAGAGAGGACCAAGAAAGAGATGGTCAGAGAGAGTCAAAGGAGGTAGGCAGAGAGAGAAGGAGATGGAAAGAGAGAGAGCGAGAGGGCAGAGAAGATGCATAAGAGAGAGGGCAGGAGGAGATGCACAGAGAGTGGGGGATGGGGGAGATGGAGGACAGGGGGAGGGAGAGTGGCAGATGGCGAGAGAGGGGGGGCAGAGTAGAACGGCACATTTGGGGGGGGGAGGAAGAGATAGACTAATAGCTAATAAAATTGGAACGCATACATACCTGCGCAGCGCTGGGTACTTCACTAGTAGTGTCTTATATCCATTACTAATCACTAGATCATCTCGTAATAGGGAAAACAAACTACTTAACGAAATGATAATACTGTATACCTGCCCCATATGGGGGACACGCTCTTTCTACTGATATTAACAAAGTTCAGGTTCCCGAAAATAAGATATTGAAACTAATATTAAATGCCCCATTCTTTGTTAGAAACTTAACAATCCACAATGACTTAAAAACGAAAATTGTTCCAGAGTCAGTTCTCTCCCTATCTGACAACTTTTACAGCGGACTTTCTCACTCCGCCAGCACACTAATTCATCAATGATCAATTTATGACATGGATAACGAACAAAAACATAACTTCCGAAGTTGGTACAGTCACCACATCAAAAATACAAAATGAGTCTAAAGGACAACACCATAAGTATTCTAACCAGTACTTAATTGTAAGAAGCCTTTCCAAGAAATGAAGAAGCAGGTAGAATAAGTTTTTCTCATATCAACCAGATTTTTATGGTTCCATACCTCAATACGTTAAAACGTAACCCTTCTAGAATCACTTTGTTGTCCATGTGTCGTCTGTCTCCCCGTCATTTAAGACGCCTTATTTCTCCCGAACGTGTACAAATATCAAGTTTAAATTCACGCCAAACACTAAGATCTACGGCGCCTTGGCGGTGAAAGAATGAAGCATCTAAGTCAATCCGAACAAAAAATACCGGCATTTATGTTACACATTGGATACTCGCTAATTCTCTCGACAAAACCTACAGGGTTCTAGACTCATGAAATTTGGCAAGAAGTAAGATTTCGCAGTAAATGTAAATGGAAACATCCCACAGGCTGTGACTAAGCCATGTCTCCGCAATATCCTTTCTTCTAGGAGTGCTAGTTCTGCAAGGTTCGCAGGAGAGCTTCTGTAAAGTTTGGAAGGTAGGAGACGAGGTGCTGGCAGAATTGAAGCTGTGAGGAGGGGTCGTGAGTTGTGTTGTGGTAACTCAGATGGCAGAGCACCTGCTCGCGAATGGCAAAGGTCCCGAGTTCAAGCCTCCGTCCGGCACACAGTTTTAATCTGCCAGGAAGTTTCAAAGAGCTACTGCCTAATAACAACTACAACAATCATGATACAAACAGGAATGAACAGTTTCATATTGAAATGAGCCTCTTATTATCTTTTCTGTCTGACGGTTTGTTTACCTTGCCTGAAATCAATCTTTCCAACCACGAAAGACTCACTTGAAGCGAGGCAGTCTTTTTTTTTAGCAATAGAACATTACATAAACATCATTAATGAAATAATTTAACGGTAGCCAAGATGTCTACCAAAACGTACTCATTTGTGTTATAAAGGGATTGTAAAATAACAGTTCTTGCAAGTACGCTGTACGCAGATTGGAGAATGTTTCCTACACGATGACTGCAATCCGCCAAAGAGCGGTAACCAGCTGGTGTATTTGAAGGATCGTATCTCAGTCATAAGCTTTTGATGAAAGATCAGATCACTTTTGATTAAGCCGCATGTCGCTTTTTTTCGAATGAAACAATTTCGCTCTAGACTTGGCATTTCTTTATTTACGTTGGCGATTGACCTGTTTCGAACTTTTGATTATTGCCAAGGGGAAACCTCACGACCTCCTGGAACGCATTTAAAATATTTTCTTAATGCAAGTTTCTACGGCATCGATGAAATGTTTGAATGAAGACATGTGTGTAGAAAACATTTTTATCATTGCGCAACAAAGCAATTCGATTACCTTGAGGTTGATCTAAATATCGAAAGCAGACAATCATAAAGACGAAAAATTTAAAGCCTCAAAAATAAAATGTCCTGACTGAAATATTTAATAGAGGCTATGAACCGTGTGTATAAAAAATATACTTTTAACACATCGTTTCTTCTTTCGCGGATGTATTACTTAGGAACACGCAAAAGCAACATTTGTTGCCCTTCCTTTTACCCCACTATTCTGTTATGCACAACGAGACAACGTGTGTTGTTGTTCATATATGTTCTTTGTTCTTCGAAGCCTTATGTCTTCGTAACTTTCGTGACTGTACCCCGGTACGTTAGGTTTGATGACTCTAATACCGTAAAGTCTTTCTCTGTTTATTTCTACGATTAGTCTATAGTAATTGTGTTTTCGAAGAACTGGTAGTTAGCTTGTTTATGTCTATTCTTCTTCTGTGTTCCATTTGCTGGCTGTTTCGTATTCGCTTTGTAACCATGATTTTACGATTTTGCTATAGTTTTCTGCCTTGGATTTTGGTGACACAATTCATCTCTTATTATCTTCAGAATTTCTCATTATTTTACATTCTGTTACTTTCCATAGCACTTTTAGTGTACTTTTTTTCTTGATGTAAGTGTGTAACTACTGTTACCAGTCGTTTATGAGGAGCACACATAGACTGATGAGCCAAAACATTGTGACCACCTGCTTAATAAATTGTTTGTCCATCTTTGGAACAAAATGCAATACTGATTCTGCGTATCAGAGATCCGAACGTTTGTTGTTAGGTTTGTGGAGTTATGTAGCATTAGCTGTCAGCCCCCGGTCATGTAATTCGCACGAAAAACTGGCCTCTGGTTTGCGTACTCGGTGATGGTGCCCGATAGTGACCTAGATGGAGTCCGTGCGATCGACATAAGGCAAATTTGGTCACCGATTCATCAACGTGAGTTCACTATAATGCTCATCGAACCACTGTAGTACGGTTCTGGCTCCGAGACAATTGTTGTTGTTGTTGTGGTCTTCAGTACTGAGACTGGTTTGATGCAGCTCTCCATGCTACTCTATTCTTTGCAAGCTGCTTCATCCCCCAGTATGTACTGCAGCCTACATCCCTCTGAACCTGCTTACTGTATTCGTCTGTAGGTCTCCCTCTACGATTTTTACCCTCCACGCTGCGCTCTAGTACTAAATTGGTGATCCGTTGATGCCTCAGAACATGTCCTACCAACCGATCCCTTCTTCTAGTCAAGTTGTGCCACAAACTTCTCTTCTCCCCAATTCTATTCAATACCTCCTCATTAGTTATGTGATCTACCCATCTAATATTCAGCATTCTTCTGTAGCACCACATTTCGAAAGCTTCTATTCTCTTCTTTTCCAAACTACACTCCTGGAAAAGGAAAAAAGAACACACTGACACCGGTGTGTCAGACCCACCATACTTGCTCCGGACACTGCGAGAGGGCTGTACAAGCAATGATCACACGCACGGCACAGCGGACACACCAGGAACCGCGGAGTTGGCCGTCGAATGGCGCTAGCTGCGCAGCATTTGTGCACCGCCGCCGTCAGTGTCAGCCAGTTTGCCGTGGCATACGGAGCTCCATCGCAGTCTTTAACACTAGTAGCATGCCGCGACAGCGTGGACGTGAACCGTATGTGCAGCTGACGGACTTTGAGCGAGGGCGTATAGTGGGCATGCGGGAGGCCGGGTGGACGTACCGCCGAATTGCTCAACACGTGGGGCGTGAGGTCTCCACAGTACATCGATGTTGTCGCCAGTGGTCGGCTACGGTCCCGCACACCGTCAGGCCGTCTTCCGCTCACGCCCCAACATCGTGCAGCCCGCCTCCAGTGGTGTCGCGACAGGCGTGAATGGAGGGACGAATGGAGACGTGTCGTCTTCAGCGATGAGAGTCGCTTCTGCCTTGGTGCCAATGATGGTCGTATGCGTGTTTGGCGCCGTGCAGGTGAGCGCCACAATCAGGACTGCATACGACCGAGGCACACAGGGCCAACACCCGGCATCATGGTGTGGGGAGCGATCTCCTACACTGGCCGTACACTACTGGTGATCGTCGATGGGACACTGAATAGTGCACGGTACATCCAAACCGTCATCGAACCCATCGTTCTACCATTCCTAGACCGGCAAGGGAACTTGCTGTTCCAACAGGACAATGCACGTCCGCATGTATCCCGTGCCACCGAACGTGCTCTAGAAGGTGTAAGTCAACTACCCTGGCCAGCAAGATCTCCGGATCTGTCCCCCATTGAGCATGTTTGGGACTGGATGAAGCGTCGTCTCACGCGGTCTGCACGTCCAGCACGAACGTTGGTCCAACTGAGGCGCCAGGTGGAAATGGCATGACAAGCCGTTCCACAGGACTACATCCAGCATCTCTACGATCGTCTCCATGGGAGAATAGCAGCCTGCATTGCTGCGAAAGGTGGATATACACTGTACTAGTGCCGACATTGTGCATGCTCTGTTGCCTGTGTCTATGTGCCTGTGGTTCTGTCAGTGTGATCATGTGATGTATCTGACCCCAGGCATGTGTCAATAAAGTTTCCCCTTCCTGGGACAATGAATTCACGGTGTTCTTATTTCAATTTCCAGGAGTGTATTTATCGTCCATGTTTCGCTTCCATACATGGCTACACTCCATACAAATACTTCCAGAAACGACTTCCTGGCACTTAAATCTATTCTCGATGTTAACAAATTTCTCTTCTTCAGAAAATTATACTGCTGAAAGATGACATCGCCGTCGGGGAAGGCATCAAGTACGAAGGGATGCAGGTGGTTCCCAGCCTTTAGTGTGTCTTCTGTTAGCACTACCGGCCCCATGCAAGCACAGGAGGATATCTCCCATACCATAATAGTGCTCCCATCAGCCTGCATCGGTGGTGAGTTCCACGTTTCGAGCTGGCGTTCATGTCGATGAAGCCTGTTTGTGTTGACGACCTTTCACCTACAGCAGCAAAAATGTGATTCACCCGAAGAGTCGACACGTTTCCACTGATCTACGGTCGAATCCCGGTGGTCCCGTGCCCAATTCTGTAGTAACTGAGGATGTTGTGGAATCAACGTGTGAACACGTAGGGGTGGTCTGCTGCGGAGTTCCTTGTTCTACACTATACGATGAAAGGTGCGCTCCGAAACACTTGAGAGTGGAACAAAATTGCACTCCTTCGGCAGAGATGCCAAAGATCACCGTCTGTCTTACTTTACAGAGCAGACAGGCCTCCGAAACCCACATTCCGTGAAGAGTCGTTGACGTCAATCCATTTAGCAGCTGGTGGTAGTGTCACTGTCCTTATACCTCTTTCCGTAGATGCTCGCGAAAGTTGTACGTGAACATTCGACAAACTTTACCGTTTTCGAGATACTTTTTCACAGGTTCTGCGTAATAAAAATCTGCCCTTCGTCAAAGTTTCTTATCTCAATGGATTTCGCCATTTTCAGCCCTTATTTTCACTAGGGTGATTCCTGTCCGCGTCTGCTCCGCTTGCATACTTTCGTTACCGCGTCACTTGCCCGCAACGCCACCAGGTTCCATCCAAAGTCGCGGTGGGCAGTTGTCATAATGTTTTGGCTGTTCGGTGTAAGTGACTTGCTGGTGTTGTATGCTAGGTGGCAACAGACAATTCGTAGTTCAGAGTATCTTATCCATTCTGACGCAGTATGGATGATTCATGTGGGAAATGCAGTTGGACAACAAATAAAGTTAAAAATAATATAAATGTATAGTTGCTGTTTAACACGAATCATCCACCAATTCACAGATGTTGCTTATTGTAATTTTCATTGTGCCTTACCAAGCGTTGTTTTTCACATATGAAGCTGTAGGTTGTAATGATCCCGATAGGAGGGAAAAGAAGTATGGAAGTATGCGATACTGAGGATAAATTATGATTTTTCAGTAAATTAAACTCAAATTAGTTAAATTTCGTATGGTTGCAATTATGATGCAATGTTTTTCAACGTCATTAATATATAATATTTCGATCCAAAAGAGACTGCAAAAGCAAGGTACATTCATTTAAACTGTTTTAACACGAATATTTCATTAGGAACTCTTATGTTTTGCTCATATAGGCTTATTCAGAGTGTCAACATATGTGACTACGAAATTGCTTGTTATAAAATTTGGCAACGAAAACCTGATTATTCACTACACTTAGTATGAAAAACAAATAAGTTTAATAATACTTTTGTACTGTATACTCACTTAATTTACATATTTGCACTTTTTAACCCCAATATTATGCAAATGAGAAAGGTCATATTCAACACTTTGTAATCCAGCTATTTCACTTGGTTGACACTTGTAATTATTAGTAAAATGCACCATTTATGGTTTTAATCTAAACACCTGAGCACCAGAATCATTTGTAACTATTTCATGTAAATAATTCATTTCATAACTGTGGTGTCACCGCCATACACCACACTTGCTAGGTGGTAGCCTTTAAATCGGCCGCGGTCCGGTAGTATACGTCGGACCCGCGTGTCGCCACTGTCAGTGATTGCAGACCGAGCGCCGCCACACGGCAGGTCTAGAGACACTTCCTAGCACGCGCCCCAGTTGTACAGCAGACTTTGCTAGAGATGGTTCACTGACAAATTACGCTCTCATTTGCCGAGACGATAGTTAGCATAGCCTTCAGCTACGTCATTTGCTACGACCTAGCAAGGCGCCATTATCATTTGCTATTTATCTTGTGATGCATGTACCGTCAGACCGATGTTCAACAATTATGGATTAAAGTTAAGTATTCCAACAGCTACGTCCCTTTTTTACTAGACTCAACTCCTATAACTGTTCCAGACCTCACGCCAGCCTGCGTGAGCTTAAACGCGTGCCATTCGGCTACCAATCATTGTGGCTTGGCTGTCTTGCCAAGTCACAACAATAACAATTTAATTGACTCTAAAAAAGAAATAATTTGTTGATCTCTTTGGAAGGTTATAAATACGAGCACTGTCAAAGACCGGCAGGCAGTTGGCTCAGTGTAGTTGTGAAAGTCACGTCGGTCAGTGTTTTTAGTCCCGGCTAATTCCATTGTATGTAAACATGTGTGGATTGCAGAACCAAAGAGGTTGATGCACAAGATGTAACTGTTTTGTCAGAGACGCCATGTGAAGTTTACGTGTGTTTTTTAGAGAGCAAGAAAAGCGTGTGATGACTTTTATAAAACTACTAGATGTCTCTAGCCTTACCTTTTTTAAAAATCCGGACCTCTTATAAATATGTAATACCCTAGGCAACAAAAGTGAAGAGCCATAAACCTTATCTTGGAAACAGTATTATTCAGCGTTGTGACGACCACCCTGCGAACATCTTTCTAATGTTTTGATGAGAAGTTATATTCTCCTAAAGCATGTGACATTTTATTTACTAACATAAAACTGAATTTTCATCATATTAAGGCAGGGGGCCGTTATTAGGGCCATCGCGAACGACATATTATTTGAGCTCAATGGCGTGAATGCGGTATGGGTCGACAGTAGCCAATGGAAGAGTAAATACGAGTATAGCGCACAGTCCGGCGGTCATGAACTATACGCTACTATTTCTCGTCGTCTTGCAACCCAAAAGTTGGCGATGAAGATATCTGCCTCCACCATAATTTGAATCATTTTTTTTATAGGTCGAGCACCTCTGCACCAGCCTCGTTTTGGTGAACCCGTCAGGAAAATACCCGATGGCTGTAACGTTACTGTGGCGTCAGCTGCTTGAAAGAGAAGATCAATGAACTCCTCACACTTCACCAGAAGCTGCGGTACCTATGCCTGCTCCGGCAGATGCAGCAAAGAATGCGCCGCTACCTGGCAACTGGCGAACCCCGTTTCCTGGGACACCTGAACACGGCTGACAAAGCGCCTTCTCAATTAGCGCCCGTAATCCGGGTAATGGGCACCCTCTGGAATTAGGTAGATTTGCACGCCCCGGCAGTCGTGAGGCACGTAGTGAGTTCGCTAATTGCGTTCGCCAGGCAGGAGACAGCCGGTGGCAGGTCGGGCACTGCAAAAACACCGGCGGCGTTTCGTGACGGTCCACTCCCACGCCGGCAAGGCACCTCCCCACCAGAAGGCGAGGGACACTACCGCAGCTGCACGAAAGGTCTCAGCTACCACTGGAAGCTTCTGTGCATCTGCAAGTAAGGCACTGGCCAGCAGAAAACGAGCAGTATACGAGGTGATGCAAATGCCCGTACCGCTGTCGTTTTACGCAACCCGCAATCTTCCAGCTGGCCTTCTTAAACCAAGCGCGAGATTTTCGTATACTCTCGCTCGCTAGGCCTCAAATTATTAGTCCTACAGAAAAAATGAGCAGGACATTACTGTAAGTTCAAAAAAATGGCTCTGAGCACTATGGGACTTAACATCTATGGTCATCAGTCCCCTAGAACTTAGAACTACTTAAACCTAACTAACCTAAGGACATCACACACATCCATGCCCGAGGCAGGATTCGAACCTGCGACCGTAGCAGTCGCGCGGCTCCGGACTGAGCGCCTAGAACCGCTAGACCACTGCGGCCGGCCCATTACTGTAAGAAATTTAATGAATTTAAATTTTTTCCTGAGATACGGTTCCGCTGGAAGCCACGGTTTTCGAATTATTCACGAAAAACGTACAAAAGTGACCTTCAAACGCACCTCCACCCCTCCACTTACGCCTCATCAGTCAGATTTCTGGTATACTGTTCGTAGCACTCCCTCCTACCACTGAACAAAAATTGCTGACTACACGAGCTATTCCCGATATTAGTCCTCTTTTGGTCTCTATTGTTTGGGCTGTTATGGCGCCTGCATAGTCGGCTACTTCATTAACATTATTAATTTAAACGTGCCCCTGAGTGTATTGAACAAAAACGATTTTTGTAAACGTTACATTAAACCTAATTACGTTGATAGTGCGATCCGAACTTAAGCCTTACAAGCACAACAGCTTTGCAGACAGAAGGCCTGACGAAAAAAACGAAGTAATAGTTCATTTTATACTATTAAATTTCACGAAATTGTCAAGTAAACCTCAGTTTTGCAGTCTACTACAGTGCTCGACTATGCTGGCGCTGTTGTAGGCTAGTCATTAAAGGCCAAAACAGGTCGAATGTCGAAAGTAATTTGTGTAGTTGCGAATATTTGCACAGTGATGGTAGGGAGCGCCACGAACGTACTAGAAATCCTGACTGGTGGTGCCTCAGTATGAGAGCGGGAGTGCATTTGAAGGTCACTTTTGTACGGTTATTTTTTTTACGAAAAAAAGAAACTTGTGAATTACAGCCTCTAGCGAAAACTTATCGCCGGCCGCTGTGGCCGAGCGGTTCTAGGCGTTACTGTCTGGAACCGTGCGACCGCTACGGTCGCAGGTTCGAGTCCTGCCTCGGGCATGGATGTGTGTGATATCCTTAGGTTAGTTAGGTTTAAATAGTTCTATGTTCTAGGGGACTGATGACCTCATAAGTTAGGTCCTAGAGTGCTCAGAGCCGTTTGAACTAAGTTTTTTGAAAACTTATTCCAGTACCAAATCTAGTTACATTAAGACTGCTACAAAAAGATTCTGTTCATTTTTTTCAAGGGCTAATTGTTTGCGCGTAGTGAGCGAGCGAAAATTAAAATATCGCGTGTGATGTATGAATGCCAGCTGTAGCAATGCGGGCTGCATAAAACGACAGTGATAAGGGGAGTTAAATGACCCTGTATGTTCGAGGGGCAGTTATACACTTTTAATCACCATCTCGAAAAAAATTAATCTACGATCATGAAATTTGGTGTTGGTGTTAGTCCTTCTCCACGTATTTATCCCTCAATGGGACACATTCTTCCCAATGATGCATGACTTGGCAATGATCCCGGCCATACAAATCTGCAACTTAGTTGTTCAGCAACCTTCTACTTCGAAAATCACCTCGTCGTCACATGTCATGTGAAAAGATCTATTCGCGAAGAATGCAGCTACTGCCACTGTCACATCTTAGCAAAATATCTGGCAGAGGACTCAGGCCCTATGTAAAACCGCTGAGTGGGTCTAAGGCTTCCATACAGCCCCTTCTTGACCAGTCTGGTGTGGCAGTTGAAGACCGCAAAACAAAAGCTGAAGTTTTAAATTTCACATTCAAGAAATAGATCACACGGGAGAATTGTACAACCACACCGTCGTTTGACCATCGAACAGACTCCTATATGCATGACATAGTAATAAACATGCCTCGCTTAGAGAAACAACTGAAAGAGTTGAAAACAAGTAAGTCACTAGGTCCGCATGGAATTACAATTCGGTTTTTAAAAGAGTGCTCTGTGTCATTTTTAGCTTTATCGCGAATTTCTTGCCGAGTGTCCACGAATCACCATGGTTATGGAAAACATCGCTCGTGCGATACTCAGAGTACCCTTTTCTCAGACGATATACTGAGAACTATGGGTGAACGGAAATAGACACATTCAATATTTCTAGATTTCCGAAAAGCATTCGACACGGTACGCCCTGCAGACTGTTAACGAAGGTACGTGCACACGGAATAGGCTCTCAGATATGTGACTGGCTCGAAGACTTCCTAGCCGGCCGCCGGTGGTCTAGCGGTTCTAGGCGCTCAGTCCGAAACCGCGCGACTGCTGCGGTCGCAGGTTCGAATCCTGCCTCGGGCATGGATGTGTGTGATGTCCTTAGGCTAGTTAGGTTTAAGTAGTTCTAAGTTCTACGGGACTTATGACCACAGATGTTGAGTCCCATAGTGCTCAGAGCCATTTGAACCATCTTTGAAGACTTCCTAAATAATAGACGGCGGGTGATCATCGGAGACAGGGGTAACATCAGGAGTGCCCCAGGCAAGTGTGACAGGACCGCTGTTACTGCCCTTATACACAAAATGACTTGGCGGACGGGGTGGACAGCAATCTGCGGTTGTTTTCTGATGATTCTGTGGTGTACGGTAAGGTGTCGAAGTTGAGTAACTGTAGAAGGATACAAGATGACTTAGATAAAATTTCAATTTCGTGTGATAAAAGTAGAAAAATGCGGATGAGTAGGAAAAACGAACCCGTAATGTTCGGACAGAGCATTAGCAGTATCCTGCTAGACATAGTCACATCGTTTAAATACCTGGCCGTACCGTTGCAAAGCGATGTTAGATGCAAGGAGCATGTGAGGATTGTGGTAGGCAAGACGAATGGTCGACTTCGATTTATTGGGAGAATTCAAGGAAAATGTGGTACATCTGCAAAAGAGACCGCATAAATACACTAGTGAAACCTAATCTTGAGTACATTGAAGCATTTCAGATTCGTTACTAGCAGGTTCGAACAACATGCAAGTGTTTCGGACATGCTTCGGAAACTCAAATGGGAATTCTTGGAGGAAAAGCGACTTCCTTTTCAAGGAATGCTGTTGTGGAAATTTAGAGAACCGGCATCTGAAGCTGGCTGCTGAACGATTTTGCTGCCTCCAAAACGAAGAGAAGATACGAGAGGTTGGGTCTCATACGGGGGCATATAGACAATCGTTTTTCTCTTATTCTGTGGGGAGTGGAACGGGAAAGGAAATGACTTGCTGTGATACTGGGTACCTTCTGCCTTACGGTGGATTGCGGAATATCAGTGTAGATGTGGAATACGGGGGGTTGGGCAAAATTTGATAGCCGAAAGGAGCAGCTTGTATGACTGTGTCCGGTGCGATATGAGCCTAGGTGTTGTCTTGGAGCAAAAGTACCCTGTTGGATGTCTTCCCTCAACGCTTATCCTCGACACCCTCCCTTAAAGTTGTCAAGAGGTTTCGGTCGTATGCTCCTACAACGGTCTGCCTCGGCGGTGTTAAATCCACGAGTTTCGATTGCTGCTCCTTTGTCTCGAGAACGTAGTGATACTCTCAGCACTTGTCTCTGATGATTAGCCTGCTAAAGAAGTCACCTACATTGGCCTAACACAGATGCAACATTTCAACTGCTGTCTCGGATCGTCGGTTTTCTTTTTTTTTTTGACTTGATATTTGTTTTGTATTTCATTTAACTCTTTGCAACTCATTTAAAGGCTGTTTTGCTCATCATCAAATGGCTCTGAGCACTATGAGACTTAACATCTGAGGTCATCAGTCCCCTAGAACTTAGAACTACTTAAACCTAACTAACCTAACGACATCACACACATACATGCCCGAGGCAGGATTCGAACCTGCAACCGTAGCGGTCGCGCGGTTCCTGACTGAAGCGCCTAGAACCTCTCGGCCACCATGGCCGGCTGCTCATCATCGGGCGAGTACGCATACAGATGTTACTTAAAGATGAAATTTAGTCTGTAACAACCAAGAACTGTTTTTATTCGGTGTTCTGTTGGTGCAGTGGCTATTGGGGTATTGGTGGGAAACGGTGAGCAGTGGGTGGCCAGAAATCAGCGTCCAGTCACGTGTTCTACTGACATAAAACGCGCTGTTGTGATTGATAGCACAGACCGCTATTTAAAGAACACATAGACTCCTACACACTACAGAAATGTAACAAATCAGCAGTAGCAACACACATTAATGACACAGGCCAATCTTTGAAAATCGAAGGCAATCTTGAAAGTTAGCTCAAAATCGACAAAAGTAAAAGAATGGATATCATGGAAGAAATCGAAATTTTTATTCGCAATACAGAAAATGGTGATAATATTCTTAATGAAACAACTGAAATTCTTCAGTAGCCTTCAAACAGTGCTAGTGCAATTGATTTAAGGTAGGCAGTGCGAAACAAACGGCTACCAGACTGTCAGTATCGTCAATGTTGCAGGAAAGAAATGGTAGTCGATGCTCATCAACACACTGCAATAGCTTCATACTGCATTTAAGATATCCTCTACAGATCTACTACAGTGGAACTTCAAGAACATGTTCGATTAAGCAATGTAATAGTCTAATGGTGAACCACAGTTCCGCCGGTGATGAAACATTGGGGCGTCTAAATCTTTAAGTGAACACCCAACATATATAAAAGTATATCACACGATTACAACTGACGCAAAACTATCTGCATCTCGCACAGGCTGTGCTATCAATCACAACAGGGAGGCACACCTCCATGCTAGCAGAAGACAAGACTGGATGTCGATTTCTGCCCACACACTGTCAATCCCCACTTACCGAGTACCCCAATAGCCATCCCAGCAGTAAAACGGCGAAAAAAACAGTTCTACGTTATTTTAGATTAAGACATTTTACGTTTAAGTAACATCTGTATGCACAAACGCGTGATGATGAGCAAAACATGTTTGGAACGTGTTACAAAGTGTTAAATTAAACATAAAAGAAATGATTGTGGCTGGTAGTAGAAAAATACAAACAATCTTTGGACTATTTCGTATGTTGTTGTTGTGGCCTTCAGTCCTGAGACTAGTTTGATGCAGCTCTCCATGCTACTCTATCCTGTGCAAGACTCTTCATCTCCCAGTACCTATTGCAACCTACATGCTTCTGAATCTGCTTAGTGTATTCATCTCTTGGTCTCCCCCTATGATTTTTACCCTCCACGCTGCCCTCCAATACTAAATTGGTGATCCCTTGATGCCTCAGAACATGTCCTACCAACCGATCCCTTCTTCTGGTCAAGTTGTGCCACAAACTTCTCTTCTCCCCAATCCTATTCAATACTTCCTCATTAGTTATGTGGTCTACCCATATAATCTTCAGCATTCTTCTGTAGCACCACATTTCGAAAGCTTCTATTCTCTTCTTGTCCAAACTATTTACCGTCCATGTTTCACTTCCATACATGGCTACACTCCATACAAATACTTTCAGAAACGACTTCCTGACACTTAAATCTATACTCGATGTTAGCAAATTTCTGTTATTCAGAAACGCTTTCCTTGCCATTGCCAGTCTACATTTTATATCCTCTCTACTTCGACCATCATCAGTTACTTTGCTCCCCAAATAGCAAAACTCCTTTACTACTTTAAGTGTCTTATTTCCTAATCTAATACCGTCAACATCACCCGACTTAATTCGACTACATTCCATTATCCAATTATTCCTATACCAGGCGCAAATTACCCTGTCGGCAGATCTGATCATTCCGTATTGGTGCTGAGGCTGACTTTTGTGTTCAAGTACATCCTTGCAATGCAAGCTTGCAGTCTCCTGAAAACGCTCCCTTGATTTCATTTTACGCTAGCGACTTTGTGGTCCAAATCTACTGATCATGCCGGGTGCCTGTCACGTGCTCGCTTCTAAATCAGATGCCAACCACGTCGTGAGTGGGCCATTGATCAGTTCACAGCGCCGAGTGCATATCTCTAAAACCCTCACCGTGCCGAACACTGTGCCTGCGCAGAAACAAGGGACTGTAGTGTCGCCAGCAAACGTCAGAAGTTAACGTACTAAAATAAAAATGCTTCCTTCCTGTAGTGGACTGACAAGACAGCCAGTCCACAGTGACGGGTAACCGAAAGGCACGCGTTTACACACGCCGGCTGGCGTTAGGTCTGAAACAGGATACGTAATGAATGCTATAAAGAAAAGTACGTAGCTGATGGAATACTTAACTTTAATCCATCATTTGTATACAGCATTCTTGATGATACAAGTGAGACTCTCTCTAGAAATGGTTAATGGCGCCTTGCTAGGTCGTAGCCATGGACTTAGCTGAAGGCTATTGGAACTATCTCTCGGCTAATGAGAGAAAGGCTTCGTCAGTGTAGTCGCTAGCAAAGTCGTCGTACAACTGGGACGAGTCCTAGTACGTCTCTCTAGACCTGCCGTGTGGTGGCGCTCGGTCTGCAATTACTGACAGTGGCAACACGTGGGTCCGACATGTACTAATGGACCGCGGCCGATTTAAAGCTACCACCTAGCAAGTGTGGTGTCTGGCGGTGACACCACACTTCCCTTAATACAGACCAATGCTTTCGGGAGGTTTGCCTCGGTTGTAACGCAAATGCCGGAATTGGAAACCCTTGCCAGATTTCCCCAATTTGGATGCCTTCTGCCCCACCAGCATAAAATAGGGTGAATAGAAACAATTTTCAATTTCAAAATAAAAGACTGAGAATTTTAAATAGAATAATAAAAATAAAAATTTAAGAGATTGTGGATTTTGTGCTGACTCTGACTTATGCTAACTCTAACTTACAAATAGTTTTCGGACTTAGTTTATGATTTTATAAAATAAAACAAATAAAAAGTTGGTATTTCTATTCACCGTGTAGACAGAAGATATTGTTTCTATTAATGGGCATTTGGTGAATAGGAACGTGTAAGAATCTGTTTTGGTTCTTGCAGAATAAGAAACAAAATTTATCTGGTTGAGAAACTTTTATTCAATACAGAACTAAGAAAATAGCTTCAACCAGGATTTTTTAAAACTTCTGTTTTCCAAACAAACAGTTATATCTGTAGCTACGTTATTGTAACATTAAACTGATGTACTTGATTTGTTGTTAAGTCACTGTGGGTGCACTCAGCCTCGTGATGCCAATTGAGGAGCTACTCGACCGAATAGTAGCGGCTTCGGTCAAGAATACCATCATAACGACCGGGAGAGCGGTGTGCTGACCCCACGCCCCTCCTGCCCGCATCCTCCTCGGAGGATGACACGGCGGTCGGATGGTCCCGGTAGGCCACTCGTGGCCTAACGACGGGGTACTTATTAAGTCACTGGCATCATTTTTAAAAATCCGGATAAGCGATAGTGGAACTAGTGGAACTCGCGTATCGGTGATTCGGTACGAAGTTAATTTTATATATACGTAGTTCATCCATCCCGGTAATCGAGAATCTCGAAGATTTTTGCCTCTTATTGATACCGGTACACGCAATATATACGTGTACCCATTCCTGGGAAAAAGCGTTCTTAACAGAAGGGAAACAGTCAGATAACAAATGATTTTCGTATTATTTTATTACTAATTTCAATTTTCGGTTTTTTTTCCTTTAGTTGAAATGTGAAACCGTGCTTCTCGACAAATTTCATGACTCTAGGTCAATGGGAAGTAGCTTATAGGCTATGACCAATGAGTTTGCGAGTACCAGAATGTGTGACACTAATGGTCGTATCTTTTGATTGCACTGAGTTAGAATATTTAATCTTTTACACAACCAGGGGACCGCAAACCTAATATGTGACTTCAATTTGAACTTGACACGTCTTCTTGTTCCTGAGAAAAAGGATTTTTAATCGTCGGACTGGCAGACCGACAAACGGACAACAAATGATCCTGTAAGGATTCCGCTTTTACTGACTGAGGTACGGAACCCCGCAAATGATCATGTCTTCGAATCCACAAGTCATACGTATCCCACAAGAAAGGCAGAGCTTTCTGACGTATACTTCACTAAAAAGTTGTAAGTAGGCTGTTTAGATTTTTATATTAGTAACACCACGTAGCGCTCTGTATGAAAATCACTGGCTGTGCTGCGTGCACTCACAGACTGGTTGGCATTGTTGGAATATTCGCTATTGCAGTGTTGGGCGGTTGGATGTGAACAGCGCGTAGCGTTGCGCAGTTGGAGGTGAGCCGCCAGCAGTGGTGGATGTGGGGAGAGAGATGGAAGAATTTTAAGAGCAGACGATCTGGACGTAAATTTGTAATACTGGATATATATATATATATATATATATATATATATATATATATATATATAATGACTTTTGAACACTATTAAGGTAAATACATTGTTTGTTCTCTATCAAAATCTTTCATTTGCTAACTATGCCTATCAGTAGTTAGTGCCGTCAGTAGTTAGAATCTTTTATTCAGCTGGCAGTATTGGCGCAGTTAGTTAATCAGGGCCATTCTTTTGTAGGGATTTTTGAAAATCAGATTGCGTTGCGCTAAAAATATTGTGTGTCAGTTTCAGCACAGTCATTTATAATTTTTCTAAGGGGACGTTTCAAAGTGAAACATGATCTTCTGGAATAAATGTTTTTAATCAGCCTGTATTTTATCAAAAAACACCAACATAATCTTTGCCTTGTAAATAACAAATTTTAGACACATACAATCTAAATGGCTGCTTACTTTTTCCGCATAGCTCCACACACACACACACACACACACACACACACACACACACACACTCCTGGGTTGAGAACCGTGCCAGGTGGTTCTTCATTTCCGTCGAATTCTTGGTCTTCTTTTGAAGGAACACTGACGATTACTGTTTCTGTTCAACCCATAAATTCCGAAACCATAAACCTTCCGTTTCCAGTTAGCCGAAATACATGTCACATTAATGTATACTATAAAATTGAACTACTGGTTAATGCAACGCAACCGCAAATTTGCTTCACAGGTTCTTAAATTAAAACAAGCCAATTCAGATAAGTACTTACAAAGTTCGAAGTAAGCAAATTCAGCACCACATCCGATGCTTATCACAGAGTAAACAAAACAAGAATTGACAGTCGCCAGTTTTAAAATTCATAATTTCCTGTTAAATTGATCCACTACCAACCTAGACATAGAAATCTTTGACTCGTATTCCCATTTCGCGTCCGACACGATAGCACACAACTTTTTCGTACATTTCTGTAACTGTCACGCTATTGTACGGTACCTGTTCGACTGGTATTTAGTTGGAAAGACTCTGACACACGAGGAGAAGTCGGCAGGTGCTATAACCCGATTTTCCGAAAATTTCGCCCAGTGGAAGAGAGGTCAAAATAAGCGAGCACGTGTTTTCGTGTCTTGGCTTATCTGTAGATACCCGACCGATTCTGGGAATAATGGCGGTCAAAGTTATCGAGGTACCTTATAAAGCTGTTAGTGGGTAAATAATTTGTAGCAAGCGATGGTACAGCGCCTACGTCACAGTTTCGTACTTTTGCGCTCCGCATTCGAACCCCGGTTATTACTTTTGTGGTTACATGTCCGTAGAAGGTCATTACACAGATGTTTTCCAATGTGCACTGTAATAACGTTGCTCGTTTTCATATCACTTGAATGTCTGGTGACTGAATTTAAAACAAATATATAAATAAATAAACGAGAAAATTAATTGAAATTCCTGTAGTCTACCTTGACTCATAATCAGTTACCAGCACCAGTTTTCGTTCAAGTGATCCGTTATGCTTGGATTGCCTCGAAATTATTGTCAACGTGTGAAATTTTCAGCAATGTTAACGACGTTTCTTTTCAGAGGGCGATTCATGAGTTGTTGGAAACCTGCTTTCCCACGATGCTCGTCGTGTTCGGAATTTCTGTGTTTCGAATGTTTGAACGATCGGTATCATCCAAGTGGAACGACCCAAATCTTCCTGAAGAACTGACGTAAGTTTAAATATAAGAGTTAATATAAGAATTCGTGTAAGAATGAAATATAAGAATATAAACACTCAACAGATCGTAATTCTTGACAATACCATGCACACATGTGTTATTCTTGGGTTGGATAGGAAGTAGTGATAACGCTGCCGTAACATGAAGAATACGCATCAAACAACAAACGCGTTGTCTGTAGCTGACAGCAGAAGGGCAGTTAAAGTAGTACAGTGAGTGGCGACGACTGTGAGTCAGCTGCTGTGTGTGCTGTCTGAAACTTCGGAAGGCCAGTTCAAGCGCCCTAACAGTACGTTCTGGAAACACGGACAACGTGCGTGGATCAACATTCACGTGGCATGTAGGTGCAGCGTATAATAATGTTTCCTTCTGGCACTGCATCCCTTCTATCATTCATGACAATGCACGAAGCCACACGGCGAACCCCGTGCAAGAGCTTCTGCATATGTGGGGGTGGGAGTTACTGATAATATATCCACCGTAGTCACCCCCTATGTGTCCGTGCGATTACGACCCGTAGCATGCTCCGCAACACAACAGAAGGCATCATCTGTACCATAGGGCAGACCTTGTGAGACATCGACGGAGATACACTATGTTATCAAAAGTATCCAGACACCTAGCTGAAAATGACTTTTAAGTTCATGGCACCCTCCATCGGTAATGCTGGAATTCAGCGTGGTGTTGGTCCACCCTTAGGCTTAATGACAGCTTCCAGTCTCACAGGCATTCGTTCAATCAGGTGCTGCAAGGTTTCTTTGGGAATGGCAGCCCATTCTTCACGGAGTGCTGCACTGAGGAGAGGTATCGATGTCTGTCGGTGAGGCCTGGCACGAAGTCGGCGTACCAAACCATTCCAAAGGTGTTCTATAGGGTTCAGGTCAGGTCTCTGTGCAGGCCAGTCCATTACAGGGATGTTATTGTCGTGTAACCACTTTACCACAGGCTATACATTATGAACAAGTGCTAGATTGTGTTGAAAGATGCAGGCGCCATCCCCGAATTGCTCTCCAACAGTAAGAAGGACCTTAAACATCACTGTAGGCCTGTGCTGTGTTAGTGCTACGCAAAACAACAAGGGGTGCAAGTCCTCTCCATGAAAAACACGACCACACCATAACACCACCGCCTCCGAATTGTACTGTTGGGACTACACACGCTGGCCGGTGACGTTCTTTTAGTAACTACATTTTTAGCAATTGTTTCTTTTAGGAACTACATTTTTAGCAATTGGCAGGACACCATCATTTCATGAAGACCTTCGGACATGTATACGTTATCTGTTTGTATAGACATGTCTGTGACTTCCTTGTTTACTTGCGCGTGAGCTCACTCGCGTTTCAGTGTCGTGTTTGGCTACGTGGTGTGTGGTATCAACGAAGACGCACGGGCGGTTTACGACGATAGAGGAGAGAGCCATGTGGTTAGATGTTGAACACCATAGGCGACACCATTTTAGAGTTTCTTATATTTTGACGACTATGTGGAGATGCACCTTGGAAGACAGGGCTGCAACAAGGAAAGTAGCCACGATGTTTTAATTTTATTATCAATGTTATTGTCCCTGGTGGATGTTCCATTTTAGCGAGTTTTAACATTTTCTTTTACTTCTTATTATTCTGATGATGGAAGCTTGACTTCAGAAAAGCGTCAATCTAACTGTTTTACACTATAAACAAATGGTTGAGCCGATATATTTTTTAACATTGACATTCACAACCACGAACTCTCATGCAGTACGGATAAAATCAAAGATGTTGACAATTCCAATGCATCATCGATTAATTTTTATGTTTTGTGCGGGGCTACCAGTCCTCCTTCCACCGTTCTGAAGTCCCACTTGCTTACGATGTACGTATTTCATTACCTTGAAATTAACTGCAATCATTAGGAAATCCTCCACGAGATCCGAGAGCCCGCAGCGAGCACGTAATCGAGAGGATGAAAATGAAGCATCAGCAACCGCGTAATGCACGGCAAGTGGGACCTCTGTAATCGACGACGCTCGCCGCGCCGCCACGAACAAAAAGGAGAGGCGCGGCTGCCGACAGTTGCGCAACGGGACGGGAGGACGCCAAATAAATTGTCCCGCGTCGCTAACAGCCGAGCGTACCGGGCCGGGATCTAATCTCGCGCTGCGGTGGCGGCTTTACGCTCGGCACGGGGCCGCGCCGGCATTCCGGTAGCGGGCGCGCTGCGCTGATCACAGGCTGCGCTGCGGCCCCTTAATGCGCGTAATTAGGCGCGTTCGCGCGCGGCCGGGCTGATGAAAACACGGACGCCGTCACGACGCGCCGTCACGGACGACGTCGGCCCCTGGGCGCCCGCCTGCCGGCTCGGGAGGTCCGCCACCTCGCTGCGAAGACGAGCCTCTAAAACGAGTACGGTACTACTGGCTTTCAGCTGAAATCGACAGATTAAATATGACGCGAACCTAAACACCTCATTTCACGGACTATAAGACTCACCTTAATTTTGAAGCAATTTTGAAAGATAACATTTTTACCACTCTTATTATTAGATTGTGAAGCCAGACTAAAAAAAATTCTTAGTTTATAAAACCAAACTGACCTTCAAAATCCCCTGAAATCATCATCTGTTGTTAGCAAGACACCCTGAAGAAGGCGCCTCGCAAGAGTCGCCGAAACGTCGGTATTTTACAGATAACAATGTGGCCTCAAACCCAGAAGAATTTTATTGATATATTTTTATTTGTTACGTCGTTTCAGGAACATAAATGATCAGTTCTAGAACGGAATTTCCACTCTGCAGTGGAGTGTGAGCTGATGTGAAACTTCCTGGCAAATTAAAACTGTGTAGCAGACCGAGCCTCGAACTCCGGATCTTTGCCTGTCACCGGCAACTGCTCTACCATCTGAGCTACCCAAGTATGACTCACGGCCCGCCCTCGCAGCTTTAATTGTGCCTGTACCTCGTCTCCAGCTTTCTGCAATGTTCGCAGGAGAGTTTCTGCGAATTTTGGAATGTAGGAGATGAGATACTTGCGGAATTAAAGCTGTGAGGAAGGGGCGTCAGTCGTACTTGGGTAGCTCAGACAGAAGAGTACTTGTCCGCAAAGGGTAAATGTCCCGAGTTCGAGTCTCGGTTCGGCACACAGCTTTAATCTGGCACAAAGTTTCGGTTTCATTATCAGGTCTGTCATTACGATTAAAGGGACATAAGAACGAGAGATGTTTGTTATGCATATCATGCTGCAAAAGATGGAAAATTAAAACTTCAAAAAATTTCAAATGTTCACTCACCAAAACCGGGAACTTGTAATACAGCGTTCAGTGCCAGTGTCAATAAAACCTGTTTGTTTAAGTTTTAATTTTTCGTTGCCTTTGACCTGAAACTCACAACAAACATTCTTGTGTTTCTTTAATCTTAATTATTGATATGATATAGCAGTATCTCAAACGACGTAATATACTAAGCGATCTCGACGGCATTACTCTCAAATTACCCACTTTAGCCAGGATAACGGCTCGCGTCGGTGAAATCCGGTATCTTTGCTTTTTGACGCAATTCAGCACCTGCAGCCAGCAAAGATCGTGAGCGAGGAGAAGAGACCGCAACGGGACGCGAACACGGCTGCGGCTACTTGCCGCACCAAGCGAGCGAGCTGAGAGCAAGCCGCGCACTTGCCTGTGCAGCCGTGGGTGACGGGACAACAGCCCTTGGTGCTCCAGAATGGAGCTTCCCGTGGCAAAACTGGGTGTCCGCGCTCCGAAGAAACACGGGAGTGCTTGTGCGTCCATCGTATTTTGCTGAAGATGTAGACTTTCCTACTGGATCGTTCACCATGTTTCCAGGACAACCGCCTCCTTAGTCGACGTCGCCGAAGAACGCCTGTGCGGTGGAGGTACTTAAGGTTTCTCTGCAAACCTGCACCCTCATGTAAGCTGACGGTGGACTGGGACTAAAGGACTTGCACGCAAAATGCGCGGCACTAGTCGCCAACACAACTACCTGTGTTAATAGAAAAGGGACCACACCCTCCAACTGCTATAGTCTTTCACAAATATCGCTCGACATCAGACCGGTTTACATCGTTAGTATCCCACACTCTTTAACATTTGTCTGAAATTGTTACCTCAGTAAGAGATACATATCAAAATAAGTCCTAAAACAACGAGAAGTTTGTAACATGGCCATAGCCGTCAAATCAATATCAGTACATAATAAATGGGAGCTGCGACTACCCTATCACAACTGTAAAATGGTGCGATGAAAATAATACCAGTAGGTGCCAATCGACTTGGTACAAATTGACAAACCGGACAATAGCGACCAACTCCAAGCTTTACTCCACACAGTTAAAACCATCAGCCACATGTGGAAACCAATTCGGGGAAACAATCGAACATCGTTTTGTTTGCCCGAAACTTACCGAGATATTTCACACAGCAGGGGACATACTCAAATGATCAACAGAACGGGCATACACAATATACAGGTTTCTAACGCCGTCACACCCGATTGCAAACCGTTTCCTAAAGCAACACATGGCACACACAGTTCATAAAATTGTTGGACTTAAATTGACGGATAACTTACAATATCTGGCATACTTATGGGATGAATACGAGAAGGTAACTCTGTAAGTAGGCTGTTTATGTTTTCTTATTGGCAACGTTACGTAGCGCTCGATATGAAAATCACTGGCTGTGCTGTGTGCAGTCTGTTGCTAGTTTGCATTGTTGTCTGCCATTGTAGTGTTGGGCAGCGGCAGCTGGATGTGAACAGCGCGTAGCGTTGCGCAGTTGGAGGTGAGCCGCCAGCAGTGGTGGATGTGGGGAGAGAAATGGCGGAGTTTTGATATTTGTAAGAATGGATGTTATGAACTGCTATATATATTATGACTATTAAGGTAAATGCAATGTTTGTTCTCTATTAAAATCTTTCATTTGCTAACTATGCCTACTAGTAGCTAGTGCCTTCCGTAGTTTGAATCTGTTATTTGGCTGGCAGTAGTGGCGCTCGCTGTATTGCAGTAGTTCGAGTAACGGAGATTTTTGGTGAGGTAAGTGATTTGTGAAAGGTATAGATTAATGTTAGTCAGGGCCATTCTTTTGTAGGGATTTTTGAAAGTCAGATTGCGTTGCGCTAAAAAAAAAAAAAAATATTGTGTGTCAGTTTAAGCACAGTCGTGTATAATTGTTCTAAGGGGACGTTTCAACTCGTCGTCCTGAATACAGGCTTACGGACGCGAATTTTTTTAAGATTGCAGTATGTAAACTCTTATGGTAATATTTTGACGTTAAACCACACAAAAAATAATAAAAACAGTAAATGTAATGTGAATACTACAAAACAGTCAAATGACAAATAAATCAGCGGACAATCTCTTGCAGGTTTCCGCGCAAAAGATTGAAATGTGAAAGTGTGGTAATGTATATAATTATTTTTCAAGAGAGTTTGGTTTTTGTTATTATGTCAAACTGTTAAATACTAAACAAATATTTAAAAAAAACGGTTCGTTTTCTGGCGATAGAAGAAATTTGCACCGCCACTGTTCGAGTCGCATAAGAAAATGATACAGAAAAGTGGAAAATATGACGTTCAGTTTTGCTTAAGGAAAGATCAATGCACCAGAGGAGTAGTTATGACATTCCACTTTTGATGGAGACAAGAAAATTCAAGAATTTGTCGACCTAGAAAAAACGTTCGAAATTTAAAGTGATGCCGGCCCGGTGTTGCCGAGCGGTTCTAGGCGCTACAGTCTGGAACCGCACGACCGCTACGGTCGCAGGTCCGAATCCTGCCTCGGGCATGGATGTGTGTGATGTCCTTAGGTTAGTTACGTTTAAGTAGTTCTAAGTTCTAGGGGACTGATGACCTCAGAAGTTAAGTCCCATAGTGCTCAGAGCCATTTGAACCATTTTAAAGTGATGCAAGATGTTCGGAATTCTCGGGAAGATACAACGGGCAGTCGAATTACAACCGAACTCCCATACAACGCGATCATGGAATGGCCCATTCACAAGTAATCACCGCATGCGTTAAGACATGTACCCCACTGGGAGACGAGATGATCGATTCCTGTTCCGCAGACAGCAGGCGACCGATGACGGATCCACAACCGCACCAACTCTCTTGCACTTCATCGTCCGACTGAAACTGACGTCCACGTATGTCTTTCTTAAGGTCGCCAAAGATGTGAAAATCACACAGTGAAGTATCCCGTCTGGACGGAGGACGTCGCAGTTTCCCAACCAAATCGCTGAAGCGTAGCCTTCGTCCGACTGGCAGAGTCTGGACGGCCGCCAGCGTGCAACACGCTGACTCTGTCCGTCAGCATTGCTGTGCGTTTTGACTTTAGGGCGCGCCGCAGTTTCTGCGAAGTGTCTTCATGGCGCTGCGCATCGACTGTGTTGCCAGCTCTAGGAATTCGACGAGCAGAGGGACCCTGCAGTCGAAGAAGAATGTCATCATGACTTTACCGGAACTTGTGTGAACAGCTTTGTTTTGCGGGGGAGATGTGGGATGTTTGCACTACTGGCTTTGCCGTTTGCCCTCGGGCTGTCGGAATCCTGTCAGACAGGCCACGTACCTTTGGACGGAGCTTACACTACTTGTCTTGGTGATGTTACTGGATCCTGAACAAGCACTACTGCTCTGTACGTAAATCAAAATGCCT
This sequence comes from Schistocerca cancellata, assembly GCF_023864275.1. Classification (NCBI taxonomy): domain Eukaryota; kingdom Metazoa; phylum Arthropoda; class Insecta; order Orthoptera; family Acrididae; genus Schistocerca; species Schistocerca cancellata. The sequence goes on from NC_064627.1 coordinate 70,534,001, forward strand.
GTCATGACTATTGTATATGGGTGTACTGGTGCAAATGTACGTTAATATTTACAACGAAGGCTATGGTTTAAGAATGGACGATGTAGTCCGAATGCAGTTACCACAAACTTTGAACGCAATTGTGACAGAAACTGAAAAAATAGTAAGAATGTAAGACCAACAACGAAGTGCTCCCATTAAAAATGGTGTAAGACACGGAAGTAGTCTCATGTACCGACTGTTCAATCTGTATAATCGAAAAAGCAACGAGGGAAATAAAACAAAGGCTCAAGATTGGGATTAAAATTCTCTGTAAAATGATATCAATGACAAGATTCGCTTATATTCCCGTTGTCAGTGAAAACGTGGAAGAATTTCAGGACTTACTGAATGGAATGAACAGTCGTTGAGTAATGAACATGGACTCAAGGTAAACTGAAGAAAGACGAAAGTAATGAGGAGTAGCAGAAATGAGGTTAGTGCGGGGAAAATACGATCAAAGCTGTGGATCATAAAGTAGACGAAGTTAAGGAGTTCTGCTGCCTTGGAAGCGAAATAACCCCTGTCAGCCGAAGCAAGGAGAACACAAAAGACAGACAAACAAACAAGGCATTCCTGTCGGAAAGAAGCCTGTGTTTTTGAAACATTGACTATTTTTGGAAAAAAATTCTTAAGCTGATTGTTCGGAAAACAGCATTGTATGGTAGTGGATCATGCACTATGGGATAGTTGGAAAAGATATGGTGCTACAGAAGGATGTTGAAAGTTATAGGGACTGGTAAGAAATATGGAGCTTCTCCGAAGAATCGGCGATGAGAGGAACAAGAAGAAAACATTGATAAGAAGAAGGGAGAGCATATAGGACATGTGTTCAGACACTAGAAAATACTTGACTACAGTGGGATCTGTATAGGTAATAAAAACAGTATGGGAAGAGAGAGACAGGAATATATTCTGTTAGTAAAAGAGTGAATGCCCTTTCAGACCCTGGTGCACAAATATTAACACTAAAAGGTTTCTGTACTCAGACAAATGTTACATATAACTACAATTTATGTAGGAAAGCTAAACTAAAGGCAAGAAAGAGTTTTTTTAAACCTCATTAAGGAACACGAGTGGCAGGATGTTTATAGAGCCGATAACATAGATGACAAATGTAATGCTTTCCTTAATAATTTTCTCATGCTCTTTGAAAGTTGATTTCTATTAGAACGTTCTAAACAGGGTACTAGCAGTAAAATGCAGTCTGGGTGGCTGACTAGTTGGATAGGGATATCATGTAGAACAAAATGGGAATTATATCAAAATCGTAGAAGTAGTCACAATCGAGATACAGTAGCCCATTATAAACGGTACTATAAGGTGCTTAGGAAGGCAAAGAGTATATGAATAACTAATTCACAGGATACATTAAAACCATATGGTCAGTTGTGAAGGAAGTGTCTGGTCAGCAGCACAATGCTGCCATGTTTACTATTCGAATGGTATCTGAAGTAAGAGACAGTTCGACACGAAAAGTAGTCAACTTGCTTATTTTCATTCGCTTATAACGTATGGTATTATATCCCATTCTCAAAGGATATTTTTGTCTCAGAAACGGCCAGTTCGGGCAATAATTGATGTAAGTTTGCGAACCTCTTGTCGATCCCTGTTCACTAGTTCGGGTATTCTGACATTGGCCTCCGGATGCACATATTATTTACTGTCGTTTCTTGTTAACAATATCGACTTATTCCCAACAGTTAGCAGCTTTCACTCAGTTAATACTAGGCAGAAATCTAAACCGCATTTGGATCGCACTTCCTTGACTCTTGTGCAGAAATGTGTGCAGTATACTGCTACATAAATTTTCAGTAAGCTACCACAGAAATTAAAAAATCTTAGCAGTAATCCACGCGCTTTCAAATCGAAACTGAGTCACTCCTCCTATTCTGTTGAGGAGTTCCTTGAAAAATTACTCTGATTCCTATGTTATATTGTTGACTTCGTTTAGTTAAACTTATGGCTTGACTTTCGTTGGGTTAATAAGCATTTTATTTTATCTGCTATTATTTTTATGTCGTAATTTCATGTACTGACACGTTCCACGACCTTCGAGATTTGCTCTTCAGTTTGGTCCTACGGAACTAGACGTGTAAAATAAAATAAAAAAAATAATTGATGACGTTGGGTGCAAGTACTACTCTGATACGAAGAGGTTGACACAGGAGAGGAATTCGTGGTGAGCCGCATATAACTACCCCCAAAAAGCGGCATAATCTATCAATTTTTAGGGTTTGACACCTCATTCAGTAAAAACGGAACCGTTATAGGATCACTTTGTTGTCTGTCTGTCTATCGTCTCTCTGACGGTTAAAAATCCTTTTTCTCAGCAAAACGAGTAGACATATGGATTTGAAGTATAGGTCACATATTGATGTCTAAGGTCCCTTGGCGTTGTAAAAAATGAAGCTTCTAAGTCAGTTCAATCACAAATTATGGCCATTTATGTCACGTATTTCGATATCCCCCAAGCTCACTTATCAGAACTTACAGGGTACTTTGTCTTGATGTAGAGTCATGAAATTTTCCGAGTAGCAAGATTTCACATTACAACCAAAGAGAAAAACATCCGAAATTTGTTAATTTGCAATTATACCATACGAAAAACTTTTTTGTCATTTGCTGTCAGACTGTTTATACTTGCAACTCGATCATCAAAACCAGTAGGTTACTTCCTGATGGTTGTGCTAAGAAGGAAAGTTTCATTTCACACTCGTTCAGGTAAAGAGAGAAACTCGAAATTGTTAATTTGTAATTATATCACACGAAAAAAATTTGTTTTGTTTCTTATTTGTTATGTGACTGTGTCTTCCTCCATCTGCTAAAACCTCTTTTTGTCTGGAAAGGGGAGACGTACCACGTTAAAAATTATGTCACTGATTAAGGTCTTTAGCCCTATGGTGCAATAAAAATGTTAAGCTTATTAGTCAATGTAATCAAAAAATACGGTCGTTTCTGTCACCCATTTTGAAACCCAGAAACTCACTCATTAACACCTACACGGTAATTCTCCTTGACGTGGAATCGAGAAATTTGGCAAGAAGAAAAACTTCACAGCACATACAAACATAAAATTGTAAATTTGTAATTATATCACCCGTAATTTTTTTTATCATTTGCTATACGACTTCACACCTGAAATTAAAACATTGTCGAAAGTCTTGGTATCTCTGGAACTTGTATCTTGCCGGTATCAATGTAGATAATAGGCAAAACTCTTCGAGATCCTCGATTCCCGAGATGTATAAAATCTCCATTCGTCTATTCGTGCCGTAATTTATAGCAGCCAGTGTGCCTTAAACACTACTGTGACCGCCCCTTTCTTCGTGGAATTCCTCTGTAGATGAGGCCGATGGAGAACAGACGTTAAGTGCCGCCCCCCGGCGCCACGTCGGGTAATTAGCGACGTCCCGGCGCTGTCGCGCGCTGGGCAGCCACGGGAGCGTCCAGCGGGTAGCGGGTAGCGGGTAGCGGGCAGCGAGCGGCGGGCGTGTTAATTGCTGTCCGCTGCGGCCCGGATGTCGTCGGCGGACCCTTTCAAGCCCGGGAGGCGGCGGCGGCGGCGGCGGGGGCGGACAGGGGCCGCGCCGGGCTTTTACCGGCCCGTAATGACACTTTACGAGCGCGCGTCCTCAGTTCCGGCTCGGGGCTATTAACGCGGACAGGGCCGTGGCCGCCCAGCCGTACGTGACACTGGTCGCTGCTCGCTGTGCTGTCTCAGATAACGACGCCCGCCGCCCACCGCCTCCTAAAGTGGCGCTGCAGGGCCCACCGGCCGATTCGTTTTAAGGAGAACGGCCCGCTTTCCAGGAAATCGCTGCCGCGTTAACTCTGGCCAATCCGGTGGTGGTCGGTCACCTAAGCACCCGATACCGAAAGTTGCCCCTGAGGGAAAGCCTGCGGGCTCGTAAGCAAATTCTCGCGGTAGTTAGTGGAAATGTGTGTTTCATAAAACACTTAAAATCGGTCCGATCGTAAATTTTTAAATCAGACAAGAAGTCGTCTAGGGACCTTAAAGTAAAGTACGCTACTTCCCGAGAAAGGCAAGTAAGTCGGACGTGGATCGAACCGGCGTGCTCACTGGCCTAAATGCGGGTGTTTCGCACTTCACGGGCCAAAAGTGCCGGCTAGTTCCTTATCTCTGTCAAGCAAACGCACTGCACAATCATTTAATCATTTCAAATACGAATTTGCACAAAACTAAATTTTTTCGATAAATATTGTACCTAGCATATCTGTGCTCCCGCGATTAAATTCTGGGCCGGCCGGGGTGGCCGAGCGGTACTAGGCGCTTCAGTCTGGAACCGCGCGACCACTACGGTCGCAGGTTCGAGTCCTGCCTCGGGCATGGATGTGTGTGATGTCCTTAGGTTACATAGGTTTAAGTAGTTCTAAGTTCTAGGGGACTGATGACCTCAGAAGGTACGTCCCATAGTGCTCAGAGCCATTTGAACCATTTTTTTTATTAAATTCTGTTTATGTGTTGACAAATACAAAGAGTGAACTATGTGTTCGATAGAGAGTTCTCGAATGACTCGCCTCGTCAAATATGGCTAAAATCCAAAGCTTTCGACGATTGTCTCCACCATCATCGTCAGGGTGACACTTGCAAATCCATTCAGATACCCGTTAGGGTCATGTGCAGCCTCACCGTCTCCTTACTTTTCATTCAATGACAAGAACCAAGACAGTGATCGCATAGACCCAGCCATCTTTATTAATCTCTCCTCTATATACCCTTAGGCAAGCAACTGCAGTCTTTCGCGGCGTATTCCACTGATGAATTGTTCTCGGGTTATCAGCCGAGTGGTGGCGTCGTCTTATCGCAACGTTGCAATGAGTTTCTCGCCGGAAGATGATGGGTACGAAACTCACTGAAACGTTGCGACAAGACGACACCGCCACTCGGCTGATACGTTGTTGTTGTAGTCTTCAGTCCAGAGACTGGTTTGATGCAGCTCTCCATGCTACTCTATCCTGTGCAAGCTTCTTCATCTCCCAGTACTTACTGCAACCTACATCCTTCTGAATGTGCTTAGTGTATTCATCTCTTGGTCCCCCTCTACGATTTTTACACTCCACACTGCCCTCCAATGCTAAATTTGTGATCCCTTGATGCCTCAGAACATGTCCTACTAAACGGTCACTTCTTTTTGTCAAGTTTTGCCACATACTCCTCTTCTCCCCAATTCAATTCAATACCTCCTCATTAGTTATGTGATCTACCCATCTAATCTTCAGCATTCTTCTGTAGCACCACATTTCCAAAGCTTCTATTCTCTTCTTGTCCAAACTATTTATCGTCCATGTTTCGCTTCCATACATGGCTACACGCCATACAAATACTTTCAGAAACGACTGCCTGACACTTAAATCTACACTCGATGTTAACAAATTTCTCTTCTTCAGAAACGCTTTCCTTGCCATTGCCAGTCTTCATTATATATCCTCTCTACTTCGACCATCATCAGTTATTTTGCTCCCCAAATAGTAAAACTCCTTTACTACTTTAAGTGTCTCATTTCCTAATCTAATTCCCTCAGCATCACCAGACTTAATTCGACTACATTCCATTATCCTCGTTTTGCCTTTGTTGATGTTCATCTTATATCCTCCTTTCAAGACACTGTCCATTACGTTCAACTGCTCTTCCAAGTCCTTTGCTGTCTCTGACAGAATTTCAATGTCATCGGCGAACCTCAATGTTTTTATTTCTTCTCCATGGACTTTAATACCTACTCCGAATTTTTCTTTTGTTTCCTTCACTGCTTGCTCAATATACAGATTGAATAACATCGGGGAGAGGCTACAACCCTGTCTCACTCCCTTCCCAACCGCTGCTTCCCTTTCATGCCCCTCGACTCCTATAACTGCCATCTGGTTTCTGTACAAATTGTAAATAGCCTTTTGTTCCCTGTATTTTACCCCTGCCACCTTCAGAATTTGAAAGAGAGTATTCCAGTCAACATTGTCAAAAGGTTTCTCTAAGTCTCGGCTGATAATCCGAGAAGAATTCATCAGCTTATGCAAGCAGTTATTTGGTTTGGCATTGATTGATAGCGTTATTGGATGTCCCCCTGAGAGATACCGTGCTAAATTCTGTCCAACGTGTGAGTTACACTGTAAAAATCCCGAGATGGGTGGAGAGCCATGCCCATAATGCCCCATACGTTCTCAGCTGGGGAGGGATTCGGCGATCTTGTTGGCCAAAGGATCGTTTGGTAAGCACTAAAACAAGCATTAGGAACTCTCGCCCCATGCGAGCGATTAAGGACAACAAAACAAGGCGTATAGTATCGTCGACTTGCCGCTGTGCTGTAAAGGTGCCAAGGGGGACAAGCCAAAGAGGTACCGGTATGAAAAGGAATGCCACACCAGGTGATCACTCCTGGTTCTTCGTCCGTACGGCGGGTGACAGTCAGGTTGGCACCCCACCATTGACTGGGGCGCCTCCTGACACATCTCATCTGCCTATGGAGCTCATTTCGAAGCGGGACTGATCAATAAAAATTCTATCCAGTCAATGCAATTCCTAGCCGAAGACGTGTCCGGAGAATCCCCGGACAGCGCTGGGATACCAGCGTGGTTGTCGCCCGCCATATGAACCGACAGCCAGAAGTGACAATCCAAGTTGCCATTTCTTTCCATAGCAGGACTCCATTGGTTCTCGTCCGCGGCACCCTTAAGAGCACAGTGGTACGCAGACGACTTTCTACCACCCGTTTTGTTGTCTTCCATGGGAAGCCATCCTGGGCTTACATTTCATCAAGATGATGCCCGCCCGCCCAGGGCGAGAGTTTCTACTACTTGTCTTCGCGCTTGTCGAACCCTAACGGGCCAGCAAGATCGCCGGATATCTTCCCAATTGATAACGGCTGGAGCATTGTAAGTAGAGCCCTCCAACCATCTCGAGCCGGAGGTGGGCAAACACGTTACTGACTTGCTCAATCTGTGAAGCTCTTTCTCTTCAATGAATCATCAAGTTTTTTTAGAAATTGTGATCATTTGTTTGTCGTTACATGTATATCACATGTACCGATTTACGTCTCATTCGGATAATTCCTTCGAGCTGTATCTTTTTCTCGTTTTTTTGTCTCTTCTTTTCTTAGAGTGTAGTAACTGGTAAAAACTGCAATAAGGTAGTTTCTCGCTTAGAAACCCTGGACATGGGCAGCCAGTCTTGTAATAGGAGGCAGACACAGCATTCGGTGCATCCCCGGATCGCATCCTCCAGGGGAACGAACTGAGGGCTGACTTGAAAACGGAACCCTACCCTCGGTGGCATGCGCTCTTGCATTGTCAGCCTGGCGCCGACTTGACGGACACTGCTGGCTTGTTCTGAGAATTCTGGAAAGTTGAGAACAGCATGCAGACTCTGTGTGCACACTAAAAAGACAGCCTATGGGATCACCCCACTGATACTGGACACTTTATAACACTAAACGTCCGGATGTGCGCTTTCTGTAGAAGGCATATTCTGCCAGCCAGTGAATTTGCAGAAAGCAGTAGAATGGTGAACGCTGACCGTTTTCCAGTTTCTTTGAGAGCAGTTTAGGGATTGGTAACAAAGAAACGAGGCATTGACGTGAAAGCAAGAGGACGAACGATTGCGTGCCGATTTCTGCGAAGTCCCTAGTAGCAGAAATTAATTCGTCTTTTGATTCTGGCGCAGCATGAGGTTGGGTCGAGACTTCGGTTACTGTGAGCAGCAGCTGGTTACGGCGGAATCGAGGTAAATTTTTGTTAGTATTCCATTAAATACAAGCTGTCTTCTCATGAATCGGTATACAGGCACTGTTGCATGTAATCTCGTCTTCTGTTTTCGGTACGACTATGCAGTCTCGGCTATTTTGTTTGGTACTGATACGCTAGGAAGTGGATATGTACACCTCCCCATTTCTGGTTAAATTATCTTTACCAACCACAACGTACTCCACTGTAACTTACTTTCATGTCTCATTTTGAAGTTCTTGTTGTGTGCGCCATTTCAAAATGTTCTGCCCGCATCTCGTGGTCGTGCGGTAGCGTTCTCGCTTCCCACGCCCGGGTTTCCGGGTTCGATTCCCGGCGAGGTCGGGGATTTTCTCTGCCTCGTGATGGCTGGGTGTTGTGTGCTGTCCTTAGGTTAGTTAGGTTTAAGTAGTTCTAAGTTCTAGGGGACTGATGACCATAGATGTTAAGTCCCATAGTGCTCAGAGCCATTTTCAAAATGTTCTAAACTTCTTACTAGTCCGTGGACACTAAGAATTTGTAATAAGAATCAGGGTTTAACTGGGCCCTGACTTTTATTTCGTAACTACATAAGATCTGTCATGAGATTAATGACGATAGAAAAGTTATAGAATGTCAGAACCTGGCGTTCAAGGCCAGGGCTACCTCACTACAAACTGCGTTAAATTAGGTACGAAGCATAACATTTTTGAGCATTTGGATTCCAGGAAGCGATCTGCCGCTTACGAGGATAGCACAGCACGTACCGTGACCAGATTTTCCGGGAACTTCGCTCTATAGAAGAGGGGTCAAAATAAGCGAACACGAATTTCGACTTATCCGTATATACTTGACCGTTTTTGAAAAAACGACAGCCAAAGTCGTCGAAGTGTTGTCGAAGTACTTTATGACCTTTTAGTTCGCGATACCTTCAGGAGAAATGGTGCCTGAGTGAGTAGCGTACTGTGTTATTAAATTTGGGTCCCTCGTTCAAAACCCGATTATTACTTTTATTTTTGTTTTTCATTTATACAAAAAAAATGGCTCAAATGGCTCTGAGCACTATGGGATCCAACATCTGAGGTCATCAGTCCCCTAGAACTTAGAACTATTTAAACCTAATTAACCTAAGGACATCACACACGTCCATGGCCGAGGCAGGATTCGAACCTGCGACCGTTGCGGTCTCGCAGTTCCAGACTGAAGCGCCTAGAACCGCTCGGCCACACTGGCCGGCTCATTTATACAACACTGTCTGCAGAAGGTTACTAAACAAATGTTTTTCAGCGACTATTGACACAACGTTGGCCTTATTCGTCTACTACTTGTATGTCAGACGAATAAAGTTTTTTAAAAAAAGAGTAAATTATTTGAAATTGTTTTCGGTGATAATATTGTTGTGTGTCTTCATTCATAATCAGTTTCAAGCGCCAGTTTTCCGTAACGTGATCCGTTATGCGCGATTTGCCACCAAATTATTACCAAGAGTGTGAAATCTTCAGCAGTGTTAACGACGTTTCTGTCCCGACTGAGATTCGTACGAATAAAAGTCACTTAGCCAAACCCACCTTCGCGCGATGCTCGTGATATACGAAATTTCTGTTTCGAATGTTTCTGCAATCTGTCCAAGGGAATCATCCAGCGGAATGCACTGAATCTTCCTCAGGAATAAACATCTGAGTAAAATATAAAAATTAATACAAGAATTAATATGAGAGTGATATATCAGAATATGAAAATTTAAAAAGATTATAACCCATCGACATACCATACACAGATATATTCTATAGTAAAAGTGTGGCAATTGTTGTGAAATCGAGTTGCAATTTCACAATAAATTAAGGCCCATGTATCCCCTAATTTGTTGGGAAACATTCGCGCAGTAACCTTATCCGGTCAAGAACAGATAACTGAAAACAATAAAAATAAAATAAAGAAAAACAGTCCGCCCCTGGTAGCTGAGTGGTCAGTGCGCCTGAATGTCGTACCTAACGACCCGGGTTCTATTCCCAGCTGGGTCAGAGATTTTCTCTGCTCAGGCGCTTCAGCCAGAAACCGCGCGACCGCTACGGTCACAGGTTCGAATCCTGCCTCGGGCATGGATGTGTGTGATGTCGTTAGGTTAGTTAGATTTAAGTAGTTCTAAGTTCTAGGTGACTGCGATGAAGCCTGTGCCAGGCACTTAATTATGAATTGCAGAGTAGTCGTGCACATGATCAATTCCTTAGGAAACCGGAAATCGGGCTAAGCAGAATTCAACGAACGCGCCCAGGAATGTACTTCTAATTATTGTAGCTTTCTAGTATGTGAATTTGCCACCACAGGCCACTACCTCAATAAAACACTTTAAGACACGAGGTCCGCTTTACGGGACCCACGACGTCCCATCTCAACCCTGCGAAGGCTACTGGCCGATTTCCCAATTTCGAGAACTGCAAGACGCTCTATGAAATTGTTTACCGTTTAGCCCTTTCCCGCAATCAGAATTAGGAACAGAACACAGGATAAGCTTGAATTTTTCTCAGAGAATAATTATGTGATGTGCAATTTTATTTCAACATGGTCGATTTCGAGGCTTCCAGCTTCGTCTTCAGATGTACCTGAAAGATAAACATGAAATCGATGCACAGGATGATTATCTTTCGACCATGCCTTGCTTTTAATTTCTGTATTCACATGCACTTCGAAGTCAGGGACCCACAAAAACACATACTTAATTCAGTGATGGTGTCATACCGTGATTGATGCTGAGGGTCCCTGGTATGACAAGTGACAATAGCAAGATGTGACCCTACCATAGATCGATCTGGTGTGCTAGGGGACTTCAAAAAGTAAGTTTAACATCTTTTGGCAATCCAAGTAACTTTTATTAAATGCCGCACTACGCTTCAAAGTAAAGTAACACTATTTTTGAAGATAATCACCAAACAGCTGTAAGCAGGGGTCGGAATGCTCTACCAGTTGTTCAGTTCCTCGGCCTTAGAAATCCGCTCCTTCGTCACGAAGTCATCCGAGAGTCGCTGTAAGAATGTCCTACCTGTTGGAAAATTTATAATCCCCGACCTCCCCTTGCCGAAAAGATGGAAATCGCGTGGTGCAAATTGTAGACTCCCCGACAAGCGTCGTCCACGTCCGTGTGGCCTTCGCCAAAGTGTTGGCACCATTTCACTACAGCTGGACCGGACACTGAATTTGGTCTATAAATCCCCAGAATTCCAAGATGGACCTGCGTCCAACTCAGTCGTTTTGTCACAACAACCGTACCGTCCCGCCTACTTCAGCTTTGGAGTACGTTTCCATCTGCTGCGCCATTTCACAACCACACTGTGATGCACCGCAGGGGAACTGTATATACGGAAAACCCGCAATATGTGCGCTCTCTTCACAGTGCGACACTCTTGTTGGGCCATGGTCTTAGCGTGAAACGACGTGTGTAAAATGTCCAAAGTTCCTACGTATAAAAACAGTCAAATGATAACGAAATAGATGGGGAAAAAAGAAATAGGCAGTTTTTTTTCGAAGGTAATCACCACAACTGTTAATACATTTAACGCACTGTGAGACAAGGCGGTCACTGCCTTCATGGAAAAATTTCCGTCGTTGCTCACGGAGCCATGATTGTATGCAGGGGTGCACCTTTTCGTGCGAAGCAAATACACAGCCACGAATGTCTTCCTTCGGGGCTCCAAAAATGACGAAAGAGTATGGGGAGAGATCAGCTCTGTATGGAGGACGTGTAAGGGCTTTACAGCTAAACTTCCACAGGGTGTCTTCTGCTGGGTTGTCTCAGCCACAGTGTTTACCAGAAACTCATCCACACGGACCGACATCTGCACGCTAACAGCTACCACCATCCGTCACAGAAACGTTCTGTTTGAGGACGTTGCTGGATCGAGCGGAAGCCCTCTCAGGCCTGAAAACCTGCCGATGGAACTGAGCCACTTACAGAAAGTATTTAGTGACAGTGGCTACAACAACCGCCAGATCTCGGAAGTCATCTTTCCGAAAACACGTAAGCAGAACGACCCCGAGGAAGATCCGAAAAAGCTTGACTTTTTTCCGTTCTGTGGCTCAATAACAAAAGATTAGTCGGCTACTAAGAGACATAAAATGGATTCGTTATTCAGGGCTACAGCAAAAGTTCGATAACTCATGAGGTCTGTGAAAGACGATGTAGGCCTCAGAATGCCATGAGTATACATAATACCGTGAGGCTGTGGACAGTTTTATATCGGGCAGACTGTGCGTCCTACTGAAAAGCGCTGTGTAGAACACGAGAAATCAGCTGTAGCAGAGAATTCTGTAGACAACGGACACCGCATTGCATTGGATGAGACAGCTGTTACTACACAGACTAAAATTTTCAGCGATAGCGTAATAAAAGAAGTGATCGACATCCAAAGATGCGACATCACCCTCAATAAAGATGGCGGACGGCAGCTAAGCAGGGCTAGGGACCCAGCCATCGGAAGGTTGAGGCGGGTGTGGTGCGGAATGAAAGCATTACCTTATATGGCGCTGGAGCGAGCACCAGTAACGTCATAGAAGGCAGCATGGCTATACCGGGTGAGTCAGGAGGAAAGGTACATGGTTTGAGGGGTGATAGTATTAGTGATTCTGACAAAAAAGCTCCATATGGACGTATGCTCTATTCCGAATGGTTTCCGAGATAGAATACATTTCTTAAATAACTCGAAAACTGCAATCTCCAGCGAAAACGCGTCGTAGTACAAAATTAAAGTATATTAAATTTACTACAAAAAAGTGTCTATTCATTTTTTTCTCTAGAACTAATGGTTTGTGAGAAGGAAGCGCGAGAATGTTGAAAAACTCGCTCGACGCGTATGCGCTGTAGCTTCGTAGTTTTTGTAGGCCAATTTGAGGTAGACCACAAGTGTCCCGTATCAAACTCTTGGTCTCAACTTGTTATCTCAAAATGCGTATCCAAGAAAACCGTACAAAAGTGATATTAAATGTGTTCTATCTCTGAAACCATTCGGGATAGGGCATACGTCCATATAAAGTTTTTTGTTGGGAATTACTAATACTATGACCCCTCAAAGCACGTACCATTCCTCCCGACTCACCGTGGATAAGGACGGTAGCAGCAACAAAACGAGTCACCACTTAAAAACGACCGAGGAGTACTTGGCCGAAAGCAGGTCGATTTTAAAGCACTTGACGCGGCTGGAAGCTAGAGAGAGTTTTGTCAGTTCATAACCGCCGTGCATTCATGCATTCGTATATTTTGCAGGATAGTCGAAAAAAGTTGACAAAAGGACTTGGAAGAACAGTTGAATGGAATGGACAGTGTCTTGAAAGGAGGATATAAGATGAACATCAACAAAAGTAAAACAAGAATAATGGAATGTAGTCGAATTAAGTCGGGTGATGCTGAGGGAATTAGATTAGGAAATGAGACACTTAAAGTAGTAAAGGAGTTTTGCTATTTAGGGAGTAAAATAACTGATGATGGTCGAAGTAGAGAGGATATAAAATGTAGACTGGCAGTGGCAAGGAAAGCGTTTCTGAAGAAGAGAAATTTGTTAACATCGAGTATAGATTTAAGTGTCAGGAAGTCGTTTCTGAAAGTATTTGTATGGAGTGTAGCCATGTATGGAAGTGAAACATGGACGATAACTAGTATGGACAAGAAGAGAATAGAAGCTTTCGAAATGTGGTGCTACAGAAGAATGCTGAAGATTAGATGGGTAGATCACATAACTAAAGAGAAAGTATTGAATATGATTGGGGAGAAGAGAAGTTTGTGGCACAACTTGACTAGAAGAAGGGATCGGTTGGTAGGACATGTTTTGAGGCATCAAGGGATCACAAATTTAGCATTGGAGGGCAGTGTGGAGGGTAAAAATCGTAGAGGGAGACCAAGAGATGAATACACTAAGCAGATTCAGAAGGATGTAGGTTGCAGCAGGTACTGGGAGATGAAGAAGCTTGCACAGGATAGAGTAGCATGGAGAGCTGCATCAAACCAGTCTCAGGACTGAAGACCACAACAACAACAACCTAGTTTACTTACTTCCTTGATCTGTCACGTTTTCATCTGACTATCCCTTATATATGCATAAGGTATATCTTAAGATGAGGCTAGAAGTCTCGACAGAGATTATACTAGATTAAAATTGAAGATAATTTAATTACAGTCTGAGGCAAATCCATTTGCATTCTCAAGTTATCATACGACTGTGTTCCCGCGGATACAATGATGGAAAGTTCAAATAGAAGGTAGGCATTTTCGCTGGGCATTTCTATCCCTTGCAAATAGGACGTGTGGTAGGCGCTGTTGTCTGTCAGGATTTTGAAAAGTTTCTTTCCAGCGGTTGCTGAAACGCACCCGACGTCCTGAGTCCGTTGCTCATCCTTCAAATGGCTATGAGCACTACGGGACTTAACAGCTGTGGTCATCAGTCCCCTAGAACTTAGAACTACTAAAACCTAACTAACCTAAGGACATCATACACATCCATGCCAGAGGCAGGATTCGAACCTGCGACCGTAGCAGTCGCGCGGTTCCGGACTGCGCGGCTCATCCTTCAGGTCAGCCTAGTATGCCCAAACCACTACCCAGTTAAGAGGATTAGGGAAAGAGCAGACTATCATCCGAAAGCTAAACAAAGCTTCCTCCCCGCCTCCCAGGCCCCCTCCGTGAACCGAAAACTGACCACAGCGTCCACAGTAGCGGACATACGGAGCACGCTGACTGCAAGGGAACAGTTCTTCAGCAAAAGTAAGACTCGCAAAGTGACAGAGGAAGTCGTTTCCGTCAGCAGTCACCAGTTACGAACGCTGACTGAAGTTGGGGGCCGCAGACAGCGACTGTGTTGTGCTGAGAGCGCCTTTGTTGGTCCTACCCAGCTCGCCAACCGAGCCGATCTCAGCCCGCCCCCAATTATTCGTGGCCCTGTTAATCGACAGCGGCCGGCGACGGAGCGTCGGCACCGTCTTCATTTAATTAAACACGCTGCGCATTATATCGTAAATTCCGCCCTCGTCCGTCGCGCCTTGGGGGAAGGCGGTTTGACGCAGCAGGCAGGCGGAGGCATAGGCGGAGGCGGCAAAAAACATAGCCACCAGGAACGGGGGGAGGGGGAGGGGGAGGGGGGAGGGAGCGGCTCGATGCATAGCAAGCAGCCTGCTAATAGCGGCCGCTGTCGATGTGTAGCGATAGCCCCGCTACTTGCTGCTAATAGCCGCCGGCGCTGCCACGATAGATGGTGAAACTACCCAAGCTGTCCGCACCGTTGTGTGTTAAGACCGATCCGTGCTGGACTTCAGCCGAGCGACATATCACGTTGAGATGTGTCTATATCCTGTCTAATCAAAAGTATCCCTACGTAATGCGAAACTGACCACCAGATACCACGTGAGGCGGACTCGCCAGTATACAAAGAGGCGGGGAGTACTTTGTTGCCGTCAGAGAAGCGGTAAAGGCAGAATGGGTCAGTCGGAAGAGCTCACTGAGTCATTCAGTGTCATCTGAGTTACTAATTCATCAGGGACATCTCAACCGATCTAAATCAGTCCTTTTCCACTGATGGTCATGCACTCGTGAAGTGTAAACGTGAAGGAACACCCACAGTTAAACAAAAACAAGGCAGATTCAGAAGTCCTCGTGAATTCCTGGCTTTGCTTGAGAGCAAAACATTTTTATAATATATACATTGAAGCATGCCGTAATGGCAGAAGTAGAGCAACAGTATAAAGAAATATATAGGGTGGTCCATTGATATTGAGCGGGCCAAATATCTCACGAAATAAGCATAAAACGAAAAAACTACATAGAACGAAACTTGTCTAGCTTGAAGGGGGAAACCAGATGGCGCTATGGTTGGCCCGCTAGATGGCGCTGCCATAGGTCAAACGGATATCAACTGCGTTTTTTAAAAAATAGGAAGCCTCATTTTTTTATAACATATTCGTGTAGTATATAAAGAAATATGAATGTTTTAGTTGGACCACTTTTTTCGCTTTGTGATAGATGGCGCTGTAATAGTCACAGACGTATAAGTACGATACGTAACATTCTACCAGTGCGGACGATATTTGCTTCGTCCATTTAAACCCGCATTGAAGTGGACCGTTTACCAATTGCGGAAAAGGTCGATATCGTGTTGATGTATGGCTATTGTGATCAAAATGTCCAACGGGCGTGTGCTATGTATGCTGCTCGGTATCCAGGACATCACCACCCAAGTGTCGGGACCGTTCGCCGGATAGTTACGTCATTTAAGGAAACAGGAAGTGTTCAGCCACATGTGAAACGTCAACCACGACCTGCAACAAATGATGATGCCCAAGCAGGTGTTTTAGCTGCTGACGCGGCTAATCCGCACATCAGCAGCAGACAAATTGCACGACAATCGGGAATCTCAAAAACGTCGGTCTTGAGAATGCTACATCAACATCGATTGCACCCATAGCATATTTCTATGCACCAGGAATTACATGGCGACTACTTTGAACGTCGTGTACAGTTCTGCCACTGGGCACAAGAGAAATTACGGGATGACGACAGATTTTTTGCATGCGTTCTATTTAGCGACTAAGCGTCATTGATCAACAGCGGTAACGTAAACCGGCATAATATGCAGTACTGGGCAACGGAAAATCCACGATGGCTGCGACAAGTGGAACATCAGCGACCTTGGCGGGTTAATGTATGGTGCGACATTATGGGAGGAAGGATAATTGGCCCCCATTTTACCGATGGCAATCTAAATGGTGCAATGTATGCTGATTTCCTACGTAATGTTCTACCAATGTTACTACAAGATGTTTCACTGCATGACAGAATGGCGATGTACTTCCAACATGATGGATATTCGGCACATAGCACGCGTGCGGCTGAAACGGTATTTAATAGCAAATTTCATCACAGGTGGATTGGTCGTCGAAGCACCATACCATGCCCCGCACGTTCACTGGATATGACGTCCCCGGATTTCTTTCTGTGGGGAAAGTTGAAGGATATTTGCTATCGTGATCCACCGACAACGCCTGACTACATGCATCAGCGCATTGTCAATGCATGTGCGAACTTTACGGAAGGCGGACTACTCGCTGTTGACAGGAATGTCGTTACACGTATTGCCAAATGCATTGAGGTTGACGGACATCATTTTGAGCATTTATTGCATTAATGTGGTATTTACAGGTAATCACGCTGTAACAGCATGCGTTCGCAGATATGATAAGTTCACAAAGGTACATATATCGCATTGGAACAACCTAAATAAAATGTTCAAACATACCTACGTTCTATATTTTAATTTTAAAAACCTATCTGTTACCAACTGTTAGTCTAAAATTGGGAGCCATATGTTTGTGACTATTACAGCGCCATATATCAAAAAGCGAAAAAAGTGGTCCAACTAAAACATTCATATTTCTTTAAGTACTGCAGGAATATGTAATAAAAAATGGGGGTTCCTATTTAAAAAAAACGCAGTTGATATCCGTTTGAGCTATGGCAGCGCCATCTAGTGGGCCAACCATAGCGTCATCTGGTTTCCCCCTTCAGGCTAGACAAGTTTCGTTCTTTGTAGTTTTCTCGTTTGACGCTTATTTCAAAAAATGGTTCAAATGGCTCTGAGCACTATGGGACTTAACTTCTGAGGTCATCAGTCCCCTAGAACTTAGAACTACTTAAACCTAACTAACCTAAGGACATCACATACATCCATGTCCGAGGTAGGATTCGAACCTGCGACCGTAGCAGTCGCGCGGCTCCAGACTGTAGCGCCTAGAGCCGCTCGGCCACCCCGGCCGGCGACGCTTATTTCGTGAGATATTTGACCCGGTCACGATCAACGGACCACACTATATACACTCCTGGAAATTGAAATAAGAACACCGTGAATTCATTGTCCCAGGAAGGGGAAACTTTATTGACACATTCCTGGGGTCAGATACATCACATGATCACACTGACAGAACCACAGGTACATAGACACAGGCAACAGAGCATGCACAATGTCGGCACTAGTACAGTGTATATCCACCTTTCGCAGCAATGCAGGCTGCTATTCTCCCATGGAGACGATCGTAGAGATGCTGGATGTAGTCCTGTGGAACGGCTTGCCATGCCATTTCCACCTGGCGCCTCAGTTGGACCAGCGTTCGTGCTGGACGTGCAGACCGCGTGAGACGACGCTTCATCCAGTCCCAAACATGCTCAATGGGGGACAGATCCGGAGATCTTGCTGGCCAGGGTAGTTGACTTACACCTTCTAGAGCACGTTGGGTGGCACGGGATACATGCGGACGTGCATTGTCCTGTTGGAACAGCAACTTCCCTTGCCGGTCTAGGAATGGTAGAACGATGGGTTCAATGACGGTTTGGATGTACCGTGTACTATTCAGTGTCCCCTCGACGATCACCAGTGGTGTACGGCCAGTGTAGGAGATCGCTCCCCACACCATGATGCCGGGTGTTGGCCCTGTGTGCCTCGGTCGTATGCAGTCGTGATTGTGGCGCTCACCTGCACGGCGCCAAACACGCATACGACTATCATTGGCACCAAGGCAGAAGCGACTCTCACCGCTGAAGACGACACGTCTCCATTCGTCCCTCCATTCACGCCTGTCGCGACACCACTGGAGGCGGGCTGCACGATGTTGGGGCGTGAGCGGAAGACGGCCTAACGGTGTGCGGGACCGTAGCCCAGCTTCATGGAGACGGTTGCGAATGGTCCTCGCCGATACCCCAGGAGCAACAGTGTCCCTAATTTGCTGGGAAGTGGCGGTGCGGTCCCCTACGGCACTGCGTAGGATCCTACGGTCTTGGCGTGCATCCGTGCGTCGCTGCGGTCCGGTCCCAGGTCGACGGGCACGTGCACCTTCCGCCGACCACTGGCGACAACATCGATGTACTGTGGAGACCTAACGCCCCACGTGTTGAGCAATTCGGCGGTACGTCCACCCGGCCTCCCGCATGCCCACTATACGCCCTCGCTCAAAGTCCGTCAACTGCACATACGGTTCACGTCCACGCTGTCGCGGCATGCTACCAGTGTTAAAGACTGCGATGGAGCTCCGTATGCCACGGCAAACTGGCTGACACTGACGGCGGCGGTGCACAAATGCTGCGCAGCTAGCGCCATTCGGCGGCCAACACCGCGGTTCCTGGTGTGTCCGCTGTGCCGTGCGTGTGATCATTGCTTGTACAGCCCTCTCGCAGTGTCCGGAGCAAGTATGGTGGGTCTGACACACTGGTGTCAATGTGTTCTTTTTTCCATTTCCAGGAGTATATATGTGTGTGTGTGTGTGTGTGTGTGTGTGTGTGTGTGTGTGTGAAGTACAGGAAAACCGAAGTCAGATATTTCATGTACCTTGGCGAGATCATAGACTAAAAGGCCTAAAAAACAAACCACAGAGTTCGAGTACAGATACTCAGGAGAGTACAGGAGGACACACGGCTCTGCAACAGGAAGTCCATGTCCACCTAGACAAAGGTTAGATACTACAACACAGTAACCAAACATGAAGCGTTGCGCACCAGCGAAACTTCTATTCTCAACACAAAAGGCTATGTGGAAAAAACGCTTAAGGAAGAGCGATAGGTTATAAGGAAAATTCTTCGCCCATAAAAATAGAGGACAGATACAGTCTGAAATCTCGAAAAGTAACAGTGGTTATCAAATCTGCCACAAGATATTATAAAACGAAGACTAAAATTTTATGGAGAATTTCGAAGACTCACAACAAATTACGACATGTATAGGAAAATTGGAGAGTGTGCCATGGATCCAAGAAGATGAAAAGGACCTCAAGAGAGCCCAGATAGAAGCAATGGGAGTATTAGACAGAAATCTGTTCTGTCAAAAGGAAGGAAGATTGGAGATTATTGTACCAATGGCAACGATATCATTAGAGACAGAGTACAAGCACAGGTTAAGGGAGGATGGCGAAAGAAATCTGACGTGCTCTTTCAAACGACCGATCCCAGCATCTGCCTTTGGAAAATCACGGAAAACTTAAATCTGGATGGATGGACGGCATTTGAACTATAGTCCTCCCAAATGCCAGTCCAGTGTGATAAACATTGCGCCACCTCGCTGGGTATGTTGAGTAAAAGAGCAAAATGCTACGTAGTTCAGCCAGAGATTGAGGGGAAAAAAAAGAATGCCATTGATTAACCTAGTGGACTGAAGAAATAACAATAAGAAGAATGAGAGCCACATGGGAGATCAGGAATCTGAAAGCACGTTAGCACGCCGCTTTCGGAATTCGGGGAGGCGCACCGACGCAGGACCAAATCTGCTCGGCGAGACTAGCGACTACCGCCGGTGTGGCGACTAGCTCGGACGTTGTTTTTAGGCGGTTTCCCAACATCCGACTAGGTGAACACCGGGCTGACGTCCACATCCTGTCTCAGTTACGCCGTTGACAACCATTTCGATAACGTTCGGGAGCTTTCAGATGGGCTAACACTTGACACAGACAGTTGTGGTAGGGATATTCTGTCCTAATGGTGGAGAGGGATGGCGAAAGGGTTGACAGCACGATGAACATCTGGCCGTCCTCTGCCACTGACATTGGTAAGTCCATAAATTTACAAACCGACCCAGTGAAGAAACAGGACAAAGACGAGGAAAAAGGAGAATATATACAGGCTGATTCAGCTGCCCCTACTTACGGATTTTATGGAACCCGCAACGACTTTTAATACCATGAGTGAGATTTTCATATTCTCTAACTCGCTACACTCAAACTAGGCTGAAGAGCCAAAGAAACTGGTACACCTGCCTAATATCGCGTAGGGCTTCCACGCCCATGAAAAAGTGTCTCTATACGACTTGGCATGGACTCAACTAATGTCCGAAGTAGTGCTGGAGGGAACTGACACCATGAATCCTGCAGGGCTGTCCATAAATCCGTAAGAGTACGAGGGGGTGGAAATCTCTTCTGACTAGCACGTTGCAAGGCATCCCAGATATGGTCAATATTGTTCATGGCTGGGGAGTTTGGAGGCCAGCGGAAGTGTCTAAACTCAGAAGAGTGTTCCTGGAGCCACTCTGTAATTCTGACCGTGTGGGGTGTCGTACTGTACTGCTGGAATTGCCCAAGTCCGTCGGAATGCGCAGTGGACACGAATGGATGCAGGACAGGATGCTTATGTATGTGTCACCTGTCACAGTCGTATCTAGACGTATCAGGGGCACATATCACTCCAACTGCACACACCCCACGCCATTACAGAGCCTCCACCAGCTTGAACAACTCCTACTGACATGCAGGGTCCATGGAGTCATGTGGTTGTCTCCATACACTTACACGTCCATCCGCTCGAAACGATTTGAAACAAGACTCGTCCGACCAGGCTACATGTTTCCAGTCATCAACAGTCCAATGTAGATGTTGACGGACCTAGGCGAGCCGTAAAGCTTTGTCTCGTGCAGTCATCAAGGGTACACGAGTGGGCCTTCGGCTCCGAAAGTCCATATCGACGATGTTTCGTTGAATGGTTCGCACGCTGACACTTCTTGATGGCCTGGCATTAAAATATTCAGCAGTTTGCGGAATGGTGCACTTCTGCCACGTTGAAAGATTCTCTTCAGTCGTCGTTGGTCCCGTTCTTGCAGGATCTTTTTCCAGCCGCAGCGATGTCGGAGATTTGATGTTCTACCGGATTCCTGATATTCACGGTACACTCGTGACATGGTCGTTCGGGAAAGTCCCCACTTTATCGCCACCTCGTAGATGCTGTGTCCCATCGCTTGTGCGCCGACTGTAACTCCACGTTCAAATTCACTTAATCTTGATAATCTGCCATTCTAGCAGCAGTACCCCACCTAACAAATGGGTTGCCGACCGCAGCGCCGTATTCTGCCTGTTTACATATCTTTGTATTTGAATACGCATGCTTATATCAGTGTCTTTGGCGCTTTAGTGTATAAGTCCTACAGAAAAAATTCACAGGACGTTTTCATAGGAAGTTTAATCTAATTAAATTTTGTACTTTTCGAATCATTCAAGAAAAAGGCACAAAAGTTACCTTCAAACGCGTTTTTCTTAAATAGCTCGAAAACTTCAGCCTCCGTCGAAAACATATCGCAGTAAAGAATTTAACCTATATTAAATTTCCTATAAATAGGTTCTCTTCCTGTTTTTGTTGGACTAACAGTTTGCGCGTAGTGGGGGAGGGAAAATGAAAATCTCACTTGTCGTTTCTGAAGGCAGTGCAAGTTTTATAAAAATCATAGACAGGGGCAATTGAATCACCCTGTATGTTATATACCAGGACTCAGATTTTTTTATGGGCAAAGTATCTCTTCTACTGCCACACTTCAGTTTCTTCAGAAAGCTTTTCAAAGACAGAGTCGAAAATTAGTTTGAGACGTACTCTATCGTAAGGCTTTATGGGAATAGTTCATGGAGGTTACTCGACCCCAAAAACCTATAACGGTACTGCGAATAAGAGGTAGTTCTGATTCTCAAAAAATGTTAGCTACGATGGGTATAATTTCTGAAAGAGAAACCAAATACAAAACTTTGAATCACGCGAGGAAAGTTGATAAGTTGAATATAGTGTGTTTAGAAATGTGCGACACATTCCTACAAGGACTAATATTAGCCATAAAGAGAAGAAAAGTTCCTATAACGATATCTACGGAAACCAGTACCTGTTGAGATAAGGACTAATCTGTCCTCTCATTCCCATCTGTCTGTTAGATGAAAGTGGACACTATATCAATAAGTGACACTTTTTCATATAACCTATGTAAACAAAAATATCTATATGGAAAGATGCGGACAACTTCAAACAATTTTATGTAATACCCGAAGTGTCTGTTATGTTACGTTCAACCAACCTTCATCTTAAGATAAAAGAAGAACCTCCCTTCTGAATCAATCGCTTACATATAGATCGAGTGTGACCTCTCGAACTTATATTTACCAAAAGATTGGAAGATTAATTATAATTACATCGCATTCTAACGGCTAGTGGAGGAGAGTTCGCGCTGGACGGAACGTAACGACAGCGACTCCTCCCAGCAGGGAGGTCGTGAGGGACAGTCCGTGCTTCAAGAAGTTGTGATATTACACAAGGGTGGAACAACTGGTGAAAGTGCACCTGAGGCAAGACCGGAACACGCGAGGCTATGCTGTCAAAACATCCTGTCTTAAGTCTATAACATTTGTAGATTTGGAAAGAGCTATTGATAATGTTGAATGGTAAACGCTCTCTGAAATTCTAAAGGCAGCAACGATTAAATACATGGAGAGAAACCTGACATCAGTTAATGATGTCGGGAAAAACGAAAGAAAAGCAGTGATGTGGGAAGGTCGAAGGCTATCCTTGATGTCATTCGGTGCGTACACGGGACAAGCAGTATACGCAACCACAGGGAGAGGAAATAAAAAAAAAATTAGTTTGCAGATGATATATTAAACCTGTCAAAGTCGGCAGAGTGCGAGGAATATCAGTTGACTGGAATAGCTACTGTCCTGAGAAGAAGTTATGAGATGAAGATCGAGTTAAATGAGGGTGATGAAATATAGACGAAATAAATAGGGTTATATTGAGGAATTGGAGTAGGAAATAAGAAACTAAAAGCAGTAAATGAGCTGTGTTATTTGGAGATCAAAACGACTGAATTTGACCGAAGTTGAGAGGATAATATGTAGACTCTTTAAAGTAAGAAACTCTTTGCTATAAAACAGAAATTTTAACAAACATATAAGTATTAGGAAGTCTTTTCTAAGAATATTTGTCTGAAGTGTAGCTTTGTACGGAAGAAAAACACGGACAATATTGAGCAAAGATGCTGTAAAAATGTAATGGCTTTACAGTATTCTAACGGAGTTGATCTCATGGTGACACTTCACCCAGTAAACATCACAGAAAGAGTTTCTGATCTAACAGGCTCTGGAGTTTGCCGTTCATATGTCGTACAGAAATATGTTGAAGATATTAGATGGGTAGATCGGATAACTAATGAAAAGGTACTTAATCGAACTGAGCAGGAAAGAAATTTACATCTCAGCTTACCTAAAAGAAGGGATCGTTAGAAAGGTCTCACTCCGAGGCATCAAAGAAACGTCTGTTTCAGATCAAATGGCTCTGAGCACTATGCGACTTAACTTCTGAGGTCAACAGTCGCCCAGAACTTAGAACTAATTAAACCTAACTAACCCAAGAACATCACACACACATCCATGCCCGAGGCAGGATTCGAACCTGCGACCGTAGCAGTCGCGCGGTTCCGGACTGTAGCGCCTAGAGCCGTTTGGTCACTCCGGTCGGCTTAATTCTTATTTTCTTTTTCATCACTCACCTACTTTACAGTTGATGATCTGCTTGCTAGAGTAAAAGTTAATTTTTAGACTCAGAACATAGCAAACATCAAAATACGTGTCCTTTAGATTTAATCTTTAAAAGCATTTCACCTTACAGTACCACATGTCGACTTGTTAACAGCAGTGCCATCTCTATAGTGAAGGTTTTTACTGTAAAACTGTAATGGCAGTACAGTATTATAACGGAGTTGATCTCATGGTGAAACTTCGCCCAGTAAACATCACAGAAAAAGTTTCTGACCTAATCGGCTCTGGAGCTTGCCGTTCACTATTAAGTGCAGAGTTATACATATTAGTCTCTTTTTTTATCGGTTATTTCTTCGCTTTACGTTAGTTACTGACAGTAAAATTTTAGGAATTGTTGCTGTTGTTGTTGTGGTCTTCAGTCCTGAGACTGGTTTGATGTAGCTCTCCATGCTACCCTATCCTGTGCAAGCTTCTTCATCTCTCAGTACTTACTGCAACCCACATCCTTCTGAATCTGCTTAGCGTATTCATCTCCTGGTCTCCCTCTGCGATTTTTACCCTCCACGCTGCCCTCCAATGCTAAATTTGTGATCCCTTGATGCCTTAGAACATGTCCTACTAACCGGTCACTTCTTTTTGTCAAGTTGCGCCACATACTCCTCCCCAATTCTATTCAATACTTCATCATTAGTTATGTAATCTGCCCATCTAATCTTCAGCATTCTTCTGTAGCACCACATTTTGAAAGCTTCTATTCTCTTCTCGTCCAAACTATTTATCGTCCATGTTTCACTTCCATACATGGCTACACTCCATACAAATACTTTCAGAAACGACTTCCTGACACTTAAATCTATACTCGATGTTAACAAATTTCTCTTCTTCAGAAACGCTTTCCTTGCCATTGCCAGTCTTCATTTTATATCCTCTCTACTTCGACCATCATCAGTTATTTTGCTCCCCAAACAGCAAAACTCCTTTACTACTTTAAGTGTCTCATTTCCTAATTTAATTCCCTCAGCTTCACCCGACTTTATTCGACTACATTCCATTATCCTCGTTTTGCTTTTGTTGATGTTCATCTTATATCCTCCTTTCAAGACACTGTCCATTCCGTTCAACTGCTCTTCCAAGTCCTTTGCTGTCTCTGATAGAATTACAATGTCATCGGCGAACATCAAAGTTTTTATTTCTTCTCCATGGATTTTAATACCTACTCCGAATTTTTCTTTTGTTTCCTTTTTTGCTTGCTCAATATACAGATTGAATAACATCGGGGAGAGGCTACAACCCTGTCTCACTCCCTTTCCAACCACTGCTTCCCTTTCATGCTCTTCGACTCCTATAACTGCCATCTGGTTTCTGTACAAATTGTAAATAGCCATTCGCTCCCTGTATTTTACCCCTGCCACCTTTAGAATTTGAAAGAGAGTGTTCCAGTCAACATTATCAAAAGTTTTCTCTAAGTCTACAAATGCTAGAAACGCAGGTATGCCTTTCCTTAATCTTTCTTCTAAGATAAGTCGTAGGGTCAGTATTTCCTCACGTGTTCCAACGTTTCTACGGAATCCAAACTGATCTTCCCCGAGGTCGGCTTCTACCAGTGTTTCCATTCGTCTGTAAAGAATTCGCGTTAGTATTTTGCAGCTGTGACTTATTAAACTGATAGTTGGGTAATTTTCACATCTGTCAACACCTGCAGTCTTTGGGATTGGAATTATTATATTCTTCTTGAAGTCTGAGGGTATTTCGTCTGTCTCATACATCTTGCTCACCAGGTGGTAGTTTTGTAAGGACTGGCTCTCCCAAGGCCGTCAGTAGTTCTAATGGAATGTTGTCTACTCCCGGGGCTTTGTTTCGACTCATGTCTTTCAGTGCTCTATCACGCAGTATCCTATCTCCCATTTCATCTTCATCTACGTCCTCTTCCATTTCCATAATATTGTCCTCAAGTACATCGCCCTTGTATAGACCCTCTATATACTCCTTCCACCTTTCTACTTTCCCTTCTTTGCTTAGAACTGGGTTTCCATCTGAGCTCTTGATATTCATACATGTGGCTCTCTTTTCTCCAAAGGTCTCTTTAATTTTCCTGTAGGCAGTATCTATCTTACCCCTAGTGATATAAGCCTCCACATCCTTACATTTGTCCTCTAGCCATCCCTGCTTAGCCATTTTGCACTTCCTGTCGATCTCATTTTTGAGACGTCTGTATTCCTTTTTGCCTGCTTCATTTACATCATTTTTATATTTTCTCCTTTCATCAATTAAGTTCAATATTTCTTCTGTTACCCAAGGATTTCTACTAGCCCTCGTCTTTTTACCTACTTGATCCTCTGCTGCCTTCACTACTTCATCCCTCAAAGCTACCCATTCTTCTTCTGCTGTACTTCTTTCCCCCATTCCTGTCAATTGTTCCCTTATGCTCTTCCTGAAACTCTGTACAACCTCTGGTTCTTTCAGTTTATCCAGGTCCCATCTACTTAAATTCCCACCTTTTTGCAGTTTCTTCAGTTTTAATCTACAGTTCATAACCAATAGATTGTGGTCAGAGTCCACATCTGCCCCTGGAAATGTCTTCCAATTTAAAACCTGGTTCCTAAATCTCTGTCTTACCATTATATAATCTATCTGATACCTTCTAGGAATTATAAGATTAAATTTTACATGTAGGTGCTGATATCTCTCTCCGTTAACGGGCTTTTCGAGCTATATGTGGTGTAAGTTCGAGAACGTCTTGTCGACCCCTATTCAATAGTCTGCGAATTCTGACATTGCCCTCACTGTATATATTTTCTTTAATGTCGTTTGTTGTTTGCAATATTAGTCTATTTCCAAGAGTTCGCAGCTTTCACTCAGTTAATACTAGGCAGAAATCCAATCTGCATGTGGAATGCACTTCCTTGACTCTTGTGCAGAAAGGATTGCAGTATTCTGCTGCATCCATTTTCAATAAGCTACCACAAGAACTCAAAAATCTTAGAAGTAGCCCAAACTCTTTTAAGTCTAAACTGAAGAGTTTCCTCATGGCTCACTCCTATTCTGTCGAGGAGCTCCTGGAAGATCTAAAAAATTAAGCAAATTCCAATGTTACATTGTTGATTTTCTTTATTTAAACTTACTTGTCACCTGAATATGTTTTTTATATTTCATTTTATCTGTTTCTAATATCGTGTAATAATTTCATGTATTGACTTGTTCCATGACCATGGAGACTTCTCCTTAATTTGGTCCCACGGAACAATAAATAAATAAATAAAAAGTTAATGGGGTAAAGGTTATTGTCGTTCGACATGGACTGTCTTAGTTCTGGCAGTTCAACGTTTGTACTTCAATTTTTATGGAATGATTTTATACTTAAACTATCGTTTAATTTTTAATTGTTTTATTACAACAGTGATTCCGCCTGAAAACAGGTAGTTCACCCAAAACCGACGACGGAATTGAATAAAGAAGTACATCCCTCTGAGATGGTGCTAAGGAAAACTGATGTTTATCATTGGTTCTGAGCAGCTGGGTTACCTTGAAACAATGGAAAAATATTTAGTCCACATTTTGCTTTCTTTTCAGATTTTATCCCAAGCCTTCCCTTCCAACAGCCTCCTATTAATAAAAAAAACGTTTTCGTTTCCTTAAGGAAGCGTCGAACATAATGAAATTGTATAGCAGCGTGTTTAACACTGATGCAGTTTGTAAACTCGGTATTTGTTTTCATATGTTGTTAACCAAAAAATGTGGTGCATTTTGGAAATGCGTTATGCGACCAAGTGACAGTGTTTTATAAAGCAAAACAACAGATGTGTTGGTGAAAATACAATTTGCGAATATAATTCGTTGCAAGAAAACTACAAAAACAAATGAGTCAGATGGACATTTCTCGTAAGTTGCACTCTAACACAAATCTTTAGCGCAACCGTCTTTGTTACATGTTTGCTACTATGAATTACTGTTTGTCCTAGGGCAGCTCACGGGAAACCAATGTATCATTTGTTTCGACGAAAGCATGAAAGCCGTCTGATGATGAATTGTGTAACTTCGAAACCAGTAAAGGTACATTCTGAATAAAGCAACCTAAAACCAGTTTTTGGCTGGCTGCTGTACACCATCAACAGTTTACACCATGAACAATTTATACCATCAACAATTTATTTCCCGTAACAGCTGCGGGTTCCAATCGTGTCTTTATTTGACGAAACAGCAACCGTGATCAAATTGGCAGGTCGACTGTAATGTGAAATACAGCGATCTCCATCAAACAACAAATAAATAAAATAGGAAAACACGTGCAACGTAGACATTCGCGAGTAAAAGCTTCACGCAATGATATCCTTCAATTGTTTTTAAGTTGTAAATTATAGACTGCAGCAATCAGTCGTCCTTGCTTCGATTTTATTATACAGATCTAGATTTCAGCTAGAAGCTAGCCATTCTCAATGCACTATTATTTTCGCTCAAAGCATCTAAGTCCCTGTTGATACGGGCTTCACCCACAGTTCATTGAATCCTTCATAAGTATTCAATGAACTGTGCGTGAAGCCCAATTTTACATGCTTTGAGCGAAAATAATAGTGCATTGAGAATGGCTAGCTTCTAGCTAAAATCTAGATCTGCATAATAAAATCTAAGCGAGGACGACTGATTGCTGCAATCTATAATTTACAAGTCAATATAACAGTCGCTGAGTGCAACCGCTTTCCAAATGGAAGATAACCTGATGTTTTTAAGTTGCTTAGTCACACAATAGTTTACCACATGTACGTGTATCCAGAGAGCCGTGAGACACAACAATTGATGCAATTTTTCGCTTTCAAACAAAGAAACACTCACGACTGGCGGTATATATCCCTGAAGACTGAATACTGCATCCACGCGATCAAAGTCGTGGTGCGGCCCTCGCGCAGTTGGCCTGGAAGGGACGCCCAGCGAGCCCTACGCCCCAGCAGGTGCTGAGCCCTGCGCTCATTACGGCGAGCCCTACAGGCCGTCCATCATGTGAGCCCTCCATTATCGACACCAGCTCCCTCAAAGTGCCGTCTCCCACACGTATAACCACACGAACAGCCTCACAACCGCCATCACTTTGCGGCAAGATGAAAACGTTTGATCTTTTCTACTATATCAGACGTCTCTCTCGCACCCAGTTTCACCTTCCGTTACTTTTTGTTTCGATTTTTCCATGCCGTACAAAGAAAACACCATCAGTCCTCGAATTTTTGTTTTGTGATATATACACAGACTGGTATGGAAAGTGTTACACCATGACCACCTTGATCGAGGAGCACCAAACTGACACGCCATCATTAGCACGCTTGTAGGATATGCTGATTAAAATTTCTTCCCTATGCGAACTTATTTTCAGCGGTTTCCGACCAGAAAAGCGCCACTCTTGCAGGTGAAAAATGATGTGAGTACATTACGGTTTTCGAGTGTTTCTAACGTTATTGGAACTTTTGTGGTGATGCTCACGGACCCAAGGGCGTGCACCTGCAGAAGAGTAGGCACAGTCCTTCCAGGATTACAACATGAGAAGGTCTAGGATTATTCGACGGGCTCTGATTGATAGGTGGATAACCATAGTAAAATTGCGGGTGGAGATAACAGCCAGTGCATCACTGCTAACAGTTGGCAACAGATAACTGGAAGTTGGGTTGCGATCTCGAGCTACCAAGCGTCTTTTACGATTGCCACTATACCGCAGAAAACACAGTCTTGCGTGATGTAGAGCCAGAGTCAACTCCGGCACTGAGTGCCAGCCTATATCGACATCGACACCCACTCTCTGGAAACCACTGTGAACTGCATGGCAGAGGGTAGTCCCTATTGTAACAGTTATTGGGGCTCCTTCCCGTCCCATTCAACTGTGGAGCACGGGAAGAATGACCGTTTATCTGTGAGCGACGCAGTTAATCTGATCTTCTTCTGACGATCCCTACCGAAGCGATACGTAGGGCTTTGTAGTAGAGTTGTAAATTCACCACTGAAACACGGTACT
Source organism: Schistocerca cancellata (assembly GCF_023864275.1). NCBI lineage: Eukaryota > Metazoa > Arthropoda > Insecta > Orthoptera > Acrididae > Schistocerca > Schistocerca cancellata. The sequence continues at coordinate 70,564,011 of NC_064627.1, forward strand.
TGTAACTTTGTAAGTACGTTGTCTCGAGAAAATTTGCGTCTGTCTTCAAGTGCCCTCCAATTTAGTTTCTTCATCATCTTTGTGACACTATCCAAAAATGATTCAAATGGCTCTAAGCACTATGAGACTTAACATCTGAGGTCATCATTCCCCCTATCTTATAACTACTTAAACCTAGCTAACCTAAAGACATCACACACATCCATGTCCGAGGCAGGATTCGAACCTGCGACCGTAGCAGCAGCGCGGAAGTGCCTAGAACCGCTCGGCCACAACGGCCGGCAACATTCTCCCTGTGCTCAATTCTACCTGTGTCCACCGGTGCTGCCATCTCTGTACAGGGTTGTTATAATTAAACTTTGACTACTTGAACCAATGTAGACGGAAAACGTTCACCGTATGGGTACCCAACTTAATAGGAACGATGTTTGGGCTGTGCGCTGCAGTATTTGCGTTGTTAGTAGTGTTAATGTCATGACTTGCCTTTAGGCACCGCTACTGGTACTGCGACGTAAGATTGGAATACAAGCATCAGTGTGGATTACAGCTACAGCCAGCCAACATTGGTCTGGATAGGGTAAGCAAGGGTTCGCTCGTAAAGATGTTTTATATAAGCAACAGCAATAGCGCTGCTGGTCTTCGCTGTTATCGACGTATTAAAGGAATGCAGAAGGGCCCTCTATCCGCACCGGGTTGAAGGACATGATTCGGAAGTTCCAAACTGCTTCGCCACCAAGTTCAACATATACAGGGTGTTTCAAAAATGACCGGTATATTTGAAACGGCAATAAAAACTAAACGAGCAGCGATAGAAATACACCGTTTGTTGCAATATGCTTGGGACAACAGTACATTTTCAGGCGGACAAACTTTCGAAATTACAGTAGTTACAATTTTCAACAACAGATGGCGCTGCAAGTGATGTGAACGAGATAGAAGACAACGCAGTCTGTGGGTGCGCCATTCTGTACGTCGTCTTTCTGCTGTAAGCGTGTGCTGTTCACAACGTGCAAGTGTGCTGTAGACAACATGGTTTATTCCTTAGAACAGAGGATTATTCTGGTGTTGGAATTCCACCGCCTAGAACACAGTGTTGTTGCAACAAGATGAAGTTTTCAACGGAGGTTTAATGTAACCAAAGGAACGATACGCGATACAATAAAGGATCTGTTTGAAAAATTTCAACGAACTGGGAACGTGTCGGATGAACGTGCCGGAAAGGTAGGGCGACCGCGTACGGCAACCACAGAGGGCAACGCGCAGCTAGTGCAGTAGGTGATCCGACAGCGGCCTCGGGTTTCCGTTCGCCGTGTTGCAGCTGCGGTCCAAATGACGCCAACGTCCACGTATCGTCTCATGCGGCAGAGTTTACACCTCTATCCGTACAAAATTCAAACGCGGCAACCCCTCAGCGCCGCTACCATTGCTGCACGAGAGACATTCGCTAACGATATAGTGCACATGATTGATGACGGCGATATGCATGTGGGCAGCATTTGGTTTACTGACGAAGCTTATTTTTACCTGGACTGCTTCGTCAATAAACAGAACTGGCGCATATGGGGAACCGAAAAGCCCATGTTGCAGTCCCATCGTCCCTGCATCCTCAAAAAGTACTGGTCTGGGCCGCCATTTCTTCCAAAGGAATCATTGGCCCATTTTTCAGATCCGAAACGATTACCACATCACGCTATCTGGACATTCTTCGTGAATTTGTGGCGGTACAAACTGCCTTACACGACACTGCGAACACCTCGTGGTTTATGCAAGATGGTGCCCGACCACATCGCACGGCCGACGTCTTTAATTTCCTGAATGAATATTTCGATGATCGTGTGACTGCTTTGGGCTATCCGAAACATACAGGAGGCGGCGTGGATTGGCCTCCCTATTCGCCAGACATGAACCCCTGTGACTTCTTTCTGTGGGGACACTTGAAAGACCAGGTGTACCGCCAGAATCCAGAAACAATTGAACAGCTGAAGCGGTACGTCTCATCTGCATGTGAAGCCATTCCGCCAGACACGTTGTCAAAGGTTTCGGGTAATTTCATTCAGAGACTACGCCACATTATTGCTACGCATGGTGGATATGTGGAAAATATCGTACTTTAGAGTTTCCCAGACCGCAGCGCCATCTATTGTTGAAAATTGTAACTACTGTAATTTCGAAAGTTTGTCTGCCTGAAAATGTACTGTTGTCCCAAGCATATTGCAACAAACGGTGTATTTCTATCGCTGCTCGTTTAGTTTTTATTGCCGTTTCAAATATACCGGTCATTTTTGAAACACCCTGTATGACCCCGTGTGATTTCTGGCTGTGTGGTTATCTGAAAGACAAGACTCCCCAGCGGCACACTAACACAACGCGAAGGCTGAAGATGAGAATAACGAGGCAAGTAGCCAACATCTCACTCGAGATGTTACGGGCATCAGTAGGGCAATCTCTTGCGCGATTCCAGCTGTCGTGGACGCAGATGATCATCGAGCAACTGTATCGTCGCGAGTCAAACCGCAATAGCATTTTATTGCCGTAAGCTACCTTGCAGCACGGGCTCGTAGTTTTGGAGTCGGTGGCGGTGACAGCCGCTTGTATCTCGGCGTGATTCACACCCAGCACCTGTCGCTAGCACGGCCGTGGGAAGAGCTACTTGTGTCAGTTCCAGTGACAGAATATTCATACCCTAAAGAATCTAAATAAGTTTCACTAAATCTTATTCAATTTCGAAAAAACTTTATATTACACTCTTGTTATTAAAAAGAAGCTGACTGCAAATTCTCAGCTTTCTGGCTGGGATACTTTCAAAGCTAGAGAAAATTACAAAAAATACCAAAAACCGACACTAGTAAGACTAAACTCAGTTCGGATGCATAACAGTTTGTCCTTCGCTATCAGCTGGAATCATTACTGAGGTTTACAAAATTTTAGGTCAGTACGTTTGAATTTTTATACTTAAATAATGTTCACTATTTTTCGTTTTCGTAACAGAGAATTCAGTAAGAATTAATATTCATATTGGTTTGTTGTGTGAATAAATGAGAGTAAATGAGACTGTGTATGCGGGACATATGTAAAGAATCAATATTATCTCCTGTTAAACATAATGTAACTTGGTCATGGGAAAGTGTGCAACAAGCTGTTGCAACGAGAGATGTAATTCCCCTTACTTGCTAATGACTTATCTCCAAGCGTACTTGTTTTTGTAAGAAGGTAGCCAGAATAGTTATTTGTAGGGTAACGTTTTCCTAAAGTTACTTCAAGATTAGTTTTCGTTTCTTTGGATTGGTGGAACATTTTATTAATATTTGCAGCATAAAATGACTTAAATGCATCTGTGAATGTTGATTGGAGTAAAACAGTTTAGGCGCGAATATGATCTTGAAAAATTGATCTCATTGGCTGTTCATTTGATCAACCAATCAGAGTGAAGTCTTTTCCGCGTTCTATCAAGTAGCAAATGCGCTGTGAGCGACGGCATTGAGACAGTCGCAGTCTCGCTGGCGGACGTGCAGGTCATGTTGAATGTGTCCGAAGAAGTTATGTGTAAAATGAAAAAGGCACTGTTATTTCGGGTTCGGTTTATATTTCCGTTAAAGCAGATGCATTTACGAACAGATTGTAAAAATATGAGATCTGTGAAGGAGTTTGTTGGAGAGATAAACGCTTGTGAACTCTCGGTCTTTCTGAAGAATTCCGCGTGGCATATTTCGCAATCATTTACGGAATAGTTGGCGAGCAACTTCTATTTAGGAAACCTACTTAAAAGAACCAAATGTAAAACTCATGTTGTAGCTGAGTATGAACTGCGAAAATCGCGTAACAATTCGGGTTCAGCTTTGGTACATTTCTGGATGTCTTGCGCGTGTACTAGATGGTATGAGCTGAATTTTGATATTTTTCTAAGAGATGAAACAATCGCCCTCCACCCGAAAGTTGTTATAATATATTTACATGAAATTTAGCTACAGAGTTAATGTGGACTGTGCTAACGTAAGTATTGACGATGTTTTTCTTCAACGCTGCTTTTAACATCGCCAGAACAGTATCTACGTTACAGAGGAGCGGGTTGGTGAGCAGAGGGCGTAGTGAGGTAGGTGGAACTTTTGTGGCTGACAGTACGGCGAAAGAAGCAGAAGCAGTTACGCGAATTATAACGTTTATAACCTGAAACATAAACATGGAAGGCAGTTACAAAATGTTATCCTCTCATGTGGAAATTGAAACTTTTCGTTCAATGGTTTATTCGTTATTTCTCTTCCGCATGTCCTTACCAACGTTAACACAACGTTTCATTTTCCTGATATCGCTCGGTTTACATGGGAGTGGCTCGCTCAAGAAACGAAAGTTTAATTATGACCATCCTGTACTTTCAGTATCCCCAGTTAGTCCTATCTGGAATGGGTCTGATACACTTGAGCAATACTCCAGCACCGGCTGCACAGGTAAGCTAGCTCTTTTCCAGCACCGGCTGCACAAGTGATACGTAAGCTAGCTCTTTTCTAGACTCATCTCATTTCCCCAGCATTCTACCAATGAAAGTCACCTGCTTTACCTACAAATGAGCCCATGTGATCGTTCCATTTCACATCCCTGCAATAAGTATTTGTACGAGCTGACCGATTCCAATTGTGACATGCAGATACTGCAGTCGTAGCATACTATGTCTTTTCTTTTTTGTGAAGTGCCCAGTTTTACAGTACTGAACATGCAAAGCAAGTTTACAGTCTCTGCACCACTGAAATTTTATCGAGATTATACGACCATACTCTTAATAAGAAGGTTACACGCCACAAACGCATTGTTTAATTTACATATCCTTGACGGTTCTGCCCATTTGTCACACGTAGAACATGTCTAGGATGCGATGGGAAGCCTGTAGCTATTAATCTTAACGATTTGACACAATATGTGTTTCAGCTGTAAGTGAAAAAATTCCTGAAGTTGACATTCACAGGCTGTTTCCGTCCATGCCATGTGTTCGTACACTTGGGGATCACATCTCATACTTATGCTAATGATGGATATCAGTTCCAAACATGTGATGAACATTTCCACTAATTTAAATATCGCAGTGGTATCTCATGTGGTAACCCTTTCCATTCCCTAAAGAATATTAATGAGTGAAAATGGTGCTAGAAAGCAAAAATTCAGGACAAAATTCCTGTTCAGAAATTGATTCGTATTATTATTTAATACACTCCTGGAAATTGAAATAAGAACACCGTGAATTCATTGTCCCAGGAAGGGGAAACTTTATTGACACATTCCTGGGGTCAGATACATCACATGATCACACTGACAGAACCACAGGCACATAGACACAGGCAACAGAGCATGCACAATGTCGGCACTAGTACAGTGTATATCCACCTTTCGCAGCAATGCAGGCTGCTATTCTCCCATGGAGACGATCGTAGAGATGCTGGATGTAGTCCTGTGGAACGGCTTGCCATGCCATTTCCACCTGGCGCCTCAGTTGGACCAGCGTTCGTGCTGGACGTGCAGACCGCGTGAGACGACGCTTCATCCAGTCCCAAACATGCTCAATGGGGGACAGATCCGGAGATCTTGCTGGCCACGGTAGTTGACTTACACCTTCTAGAGCACGTTGGGTGGCACGGGATACATGCGGACGTGCATTGTCCTGTTGGAACAGCAAGTTCCCTTGCCGGTCTAGGAATGGTAGAACGATGGGTTCGATGACGGTTTGGATGTACCGTGCACTATTCAGTGTCCCCTCGACGATCACCAGTGGTGTACGGCCAGTGTAGGAGATCGCTCCCCACACCATGATGCCGGGTGTTGGCCCTGTGTGCCTCGGTCGTATGCAGTCCTGATTGTGGCGCTCACCTGCACGGCGCCAAACACGCATACGACCATCATTGGCACCAAGGCAGAAGCGACTCTCATCGCTGAAGACGACACGTCTCCATTCGTCCCTCCATTCACGCCTGTCGCGACACCACTGGAGGTGTGCTGCACGATGTTGGGGCGTGAGCGGAAGACGGCCTAACGGTGTGCGGGACCGTAGCCCAGCTTCATGGAGACGGTTGCGAATGGTCCTCGCCGATACCCCAGGAGCAACAGTGTCCCTAATTTGCTGGGAAGTGGCGGTGCGGTCCCCTACGGCACTGCGTAGGATCCTACGGTCTTGGCGTGCATCCGTGCGTCGCTGCGGTCCGGTCCCAGGTCGACGGGCACGTGCACCTTCCGCCGACCACTGGCGACAACATCGATGTACTGTGGAGACCTCACGCCCCACGTGTTGAGCAATTCGGCGGTACGTCCACCCGGCCTCCCGCATGCCCACTATACGCCCTCGCTCAAAGTCCGTCAACTGCACATACGGTTCACGTCCACGCTGTCGCGGCATGCTACCAGTGTTAAAGACTGCGATGGAGCTCCGTATGCCACGGCAAACTGGCTGACACTGACGGCGGCGGTGCACAAATGCTGCGCAGCTAGCGCCATTCGACGGCCAACACCGCGGTTCCTGGTGTGTCCGCTGTGCCGTGCGTGTGATCATTGCTTGTACAGCCCTCTCGCAGTGTCCGGAGCAAGTATGGTGGGTCTGACACACCGGTGTCAATGTGTTTCTTTTTCCATTTCCAGGAGTGTATTTGCTCCATATCACATACAGTGTGTTTAAACGGACGTATGTTGAGGTGACAGTACGGACAATTCTGCATGAAAAACATAATACAAAGACACGTTCTATCGTCACAGAGCTCTTTGAAGCTCGCAGCATTTGTCATGTAACAAACTTGAATGCGAACATCACTGTTTCAGACTAGCTGACTCGTATTTCACAACGACATTCAGTTATGTACGTTAACATTCTGGCATATATGGATTAGGAAAATTGGGCCAGTTTACCAGTGTAGTCGACACCCTGTGTCATAAAGCGTCGAGTATTTACACAACCAGATAATGTCGAGATGGTGTACTACCACTGTTCGAAAATTCCAAAGATGGTTTCCTCGATGAGGAATACACCATTCAGCGATGGTTTCGAGTGTCTTCCAGTCACTACCTGAATCTGATCCTCTTCCCAAAATCTTCATTGTATCGGATGGATAGGACTAATAAGATGTTAATAAAGCGGAGAACATTCTTCGCTATTTGAACTCGGAACGTTGAACAGCCGTAGAAAAATTGGTAGTTGCTTTGACGAACTGTCTAAACAGATTCGGTTATCTAATGGAATCGACGTTTCCTTGGGGTGGAACCAGCTATAGCTCTAACTGAAAAACTATATATTGTGCTGCGTCAGTCGCTAAGTTTTTGCTACATCCAGTACACCTTTGTCAACAGGTGGAAGGCATCTTTTATTGGTTAGCTGCTGTTAGTGGTAAACGTTGGTGGTTTCTTCTAGCTGCATGTGAGGTAGCTGTTAAATTACGTTCTGACTTGTAAGTGCGGGAAAAACACTATGTGTGCTGTATTCTGATCGTGAAAATCACTGAAGCTTCTCATTGTACATTAATCACACAATGCTGCAACTGTTGCACCCCAGAGGTTTCTGTTTGGACTACTACAAAATCTTATTTTTTTCAGTCTTTTTTTCTCAAAATTACAGTGTTCCTTGACATACTCTATCGAACGACTTATCAAAAATTTTGTTTAAATTCAGTATGTTCGGTCATGTTCGTATTGTCGTTTACTTCTAAGTCTCACCTTTTCTGTTAATGATGCTTGTCCATTTGATATTTTCTTCCTACTCCTTTATTCTTACATGGAACATACATCGCAATTTGGATAATAACTTTGTTAAATAGTTATACGTCTCAACTGTGGTGAGCCTTCACTTTCTGCGATGCTTATATAATGATTTAAATAACACTATAATTAATGTACAGTGCGAAACATTCTGCTTTGTACATATTATAAAGTAATGTAACCAGGTATATTACGTCTCTCCAGAGCCTATATACAGAAAGCACAAATGCTCCAACTATGTTTGATCTGCAGGCGGATTGTAAAGTGCTGCTTAGAGTTTGTTCTTCCCTATGTATGTGTGTACACTACTGGCCATCAAAATTGCTACACCACGAAGATGATGTGCTACAGACGCGAAATTTAACCGACAGGAAGAAGATGCTACGATATGCATATGATTAGCTTTTCAGAGCATTCACACAAGGTTGGCGCCGGTGGCGACACCTACAACGTCCTGACATGTGGAAAGTTTCCAACCAATTTCTCATACACAAACAGCAGTTGACCGGCGTTGCCTGGTGAAACGTTGTTGTGATGCCTCGTGTAACGAGGAGAAATGCGTACCATCACGTTTCCGACTTTGATAAAGGTCGGATTGTAGCCTATTGAGATTGAGGTTTATCGTATCGCGACATTACTGCTCGCGTTGGTCGAGATCCAATGACTGTTAGCAGAATATGAAATCGGTCAGTTCAGGAGGGTAATACGGAACTCCGTGCTGGATGCCAAAGGCCTCGTATCACTAGCAGTCGAGATGACAGGCATCTTATGCGCATGGCTTATCATGCAGCCACGTCTCGATCCCTGAGTCAACAGATGGGGACGTTTGCAAGACAACAACCATCTGCACGAACAGTTCGACGACGTTTGCAGCAGCAGGGACTATCAGCTCGGAGACCATGGCTGCGGTTACCCTTGGCGCTGCATCACAGACAGGAGCGCTTGCGATGGTGTACTCAACGACGAACCTGGGTGCACGAATGGCAAAAAGTCATTTTTTTGGATGAATCCAAGTTCTGTTTACAGGAACATGATGGTCGCATCCGTGTTTGGCGACATCGCGGTGAACGCACATTGTAAGCGTGTATTTGTCATTTCCATACTGGCGTATCAAATACACCCGGCGTGATGGTATGGGGTGCCATTGGTTACCTCTTGTTCGCATTGACGGCACTTTGAACAATGGACGTTACATTTCAGATGTGTTACGACCCGTGGCTCCACCCTTCATTCGATCCCTGCGAAACCCTACATTTCAGCAGGATAACGCACGACCGCTTGTTGCAGGTCCTGTACGGGCCTTTCTGGATGCAAAAAATGTTCGACGGCTGCCTTGGCCAGCACATTCTCCAAATCCTTCACCAATTGAAAACGTGTGGTCAATGGTGGCCGAGCGACTGGTTCGTCACAATACGCCAGTCACTACTCTTGATGAACTGTGGTATCGTGTTGAAGCTGCATGGGCAGCTGTACCTGTACACGCCATCCAAGCTCTGTTTGACTCAATACCCAGGCGTATCAAGCCGTTATTACGACCAGAGGTGGTTGTTCTGGGTACTGATTTCCCAGGATCTATGCACGCAAATTGCGTGAAAATGTAATCACATGTCAGTTTTAGTATAATATATGTGTCCAATGAATACTCGTTTATCATCTTCATTTCTTCTTGGTGTAGCAATTTTAATGGCCAGTAGTGTATGTATGTATTAAAGCAGGGACCTAGAAACGACGGAGAAGCTTCGTTCCGCCGTAGCCCTCAGTGGTTCACAACCCCACAACAGGCCACAACAGTCCATCCACCCCACCGCTGTCCCACACCGAACCCAGAATTATTGTGCGGATCGGCCCCAGTGAATCCCGCCGGGAACGTCTCATGCGAGGCGAGTGTAACCCCAAATGCTGGCGTGGAAGATTAAGTATGGTGGAAACGGTGTTTGCAGAGCACTCGCCAACACAGTGTAACTGAGGCGGAATATAGGGAACCAGCCCGCATTCGCCGAGGTAGATGGAAAACCGCCTTAAAAAACCATCCACAGGCTGGCCGGCACACCGGACCTCGACACGAATCCGCCGAGCGGATTCGTCCTGGGGACCGGCACGCCTTCCCGTTCGGCGGGAATCAGCGCGCTAAACAGCGCGCCTAGCGGGCGGGCTTTGTTCTTCCCTAACTCAAGTATCAGCTTAATATCGAAAAGCACCAGGAATTGACTCATTGCCTGCAGAAATCATCAAAGCAGCTGGAACAGAAATAAAAGATAAATTGTATAAATTAATCTGCCAAATATATGATACTGGAGAGCTGCCTGAGGACTTCAAAAAGTGTATTATTGTTCCATTACCAAAGAAAATGCCAGCAAAATCGTGTGCACAATACAGAACCCTCAGCCTAACATCACATGCATCAAAAATTTTGACGACCATCCTCCTCAGAAGAATTGAAGGGAACGTGGAATGCATGCTCACAGAAGACCAGTTTGGCTTTAGAAGAGGGAGAGGTACGCGAGAAGCCATTATGGCCCTAAGGCTCATAATAGAAAAAAGAATGGAAAAAGGAAGGGACACCTACATAGCATTTATTGACCTCGAAAAGCCTTTGATAAGGTTGAATGGAAAAAGCTATTCCAGATATTGAGGGAAACTGGAGCTAAGTATAAGGACAGGAGAACGATATGGAACATATACAAAGAAGAGGTGGCAATAGTGAGATGTGGGGAACATCAACAACAAGCAAAAATTAAACAGGGTGTGAGACAGGGATGTGCACTCTCCCCTGTCCTCTTTAATATGTACATACAGAAAGCAATGGACGAGGTCAGAGAAAAGTTAGGACAAGCTAATGGAATCAGGATCCAGGGAAAAATAGTTGATATGCTGCGTTTTGCGGATGACATTGCTGTCCTAGCGGAAAATGAGGAAGAATTACAAGTAGTGTTGGAGGAAATGGAAAACACTCTTGCTACACGGTACAACATGAAAATTAATAAGTTAAAAACAAAAATCTTAGTTGCAAGCAAACAAAATAATCAAGCTATTACGAATATAAGGCTGAATGGAGAGAAGCTGAAAGAAATACAAGACTTTGTCTACTTGGGAAGCAGAATAACATCAGATGGTCGTAGTAGGAAAGATGTAATAAGTAGAATAAATCAGGCAAAGATTGCATTCTATAAAAGGAAAGGACTCCTCACATCAAATATGACAAGTCTGTCGTTAAGGAAGCGGTTAATAAAGACCTTTGTTGGGAGTGTGCTTCTCTACGGCAGCGAAACCTGGACGCTTGGAGAGGACGAAAGAAGAAGGATTGAAGGATTCGAAATGTGGTGTCTGCGAAGGATGTTAAAAATTCCATGGACGGCCAGGATGACAAATGAAGAAGTCCTGCAGAGAGCGGAGGAAGTTCCAGTTCTTTGGAAGACGGTCAAGAAGAGGAGAGAGATATGGATGGGACACATTCTGAGACATGAAAGTCTTCTCCACACTATAACGGAAGGCCTTGTGGAGGGCAAAAGGGCAAGAGGCAGACCTAGAAGAAAGTACATAAGCCAGATAATGCAGGACCTAGGATGCAGAAGTTTCACGGAATTGAAGAGGCTGGCCGACAATCGCCCTGAATGGAGAGCTGCTGCAAATCAATCTTAGGATTGGCAACTTAAGAAGAAGAAGACAGCGCGCCTAGCGGGCGGGCTTTGTTCTTCCCTAACTCAAGTATCAGCTTAATATCGACTCAGTGACTTTCCAACATTGTGTAAATAACAAGAAAAAAACGGACGAACTGGAGTTGCTTACTGTGCCCGTGTGCAGTGGCTGAAGCTAACGAATTCTTTGATATTCCCTTCGCGTGAGCAGCCGAGCTGTTTACACAACAAGAGGGTAGACGGAGGAAAACGCAGGAATAACAGCAGTGTCCTTAATGCCAAAGAAGACGTTTACCAAGACGTTCACACGTTATGACGAAATGTACCTGCGACAAAGCTGGAAATGTACAATGAAAAAAATGGCCAAACAGCATTAGTCTTCCCAGCAGTTGTGATTCTGAGAATAAAACATGAAAAAGCGGCACTGTGAAATCGGCGTCGCCGATCGTTTCTGACCCGAAGTAGCAGAGATCACTGAAAAATATCGTGCAGCTGCGATTCTAACGTACGGCAGTAATTTGTGATGGCTGCATTCACGTCGTCAACCGTGCCAACGCCATTTCACAAGAAGTATGAGCAAACCCTGCTTGAAGAATTATTGCTGATCACAGAAACGCCCTTTTCTAAAATTCATCCAACAAGATCTGTAGCTCACTTACTGGAAAACTAGGCGTTCCTCGTCAGTTCTGTTTCAGCATTTACCGCTTTAGTCCCAAAAGTTTCGTGACTGGAATAATATCAAAGAGTGAAGCGTTAAGATGGTGGTTTTACTGCTTCAGATGTTCTACAAAGTCTCCACACACTTGAGTACAACGCACGGAACGCTCAAACAACAATGTCAAACTGTCAGAAATGTCGTTCCTTGGGATGTTGTTCAACTCGCGTATCACTTTCGCACCTCCTACTGTCTTGGCGAAAAACCAGATACCCATTCTGCACTTTGTCAGTTTGTGTTTGGTTTTTCCAGAAAAAAAAAAGTATCCACATTTTCCATCATATCAGCCAATCACGGCACGCTTCCACTTGTCGTTGTTTTTGTTCAGGAGTCAACGTGTGCGGGAAAAACCTCGCACACACATTTCTCTTCCGCAAAACATTCTGGAGGATATCTTGAACACCTGGAGAATCATCTGTAAAATCAAAGACTGCATTGGAATTACGTGGAATCTTGTGTAAATCTTGCGGAACAAAACCTCTGTTGCGTGGTTCTTGACACTCCAGATAGAAAAACAGCTTAGCACAGAGACCAATCGCCATCTAGTAATGAATGTTTGAAGCATTTTCTCGATGACTTGGCCACTGGTACAAGTCTAGGGATATGAACCAGAGTACCGAAAGCACAATAGCACTGAAAATATATTTTTGGAAAGAATGGCCATTAGAACTTTTGACTTCTAAATGTTTTCAATTATTCGCCGTCGTTCTGTTCCTCTAAAAGCACTCAAAAGTGTTCTGAAAACATTCACGTCGTTGAGTTTGTCAAGGTGTGTGCTGCTACTAAAATTTCATTAAAAAAAAACTCGAAGCTGATCTCCGTAACTCACTACGTAAAGACGCCACCAATAACCTGTATGAAGGTCTATGTGCGTTAGAGACGACGTTCTACTTCCACCCATGAAGTGTTTACATGTGCTTTTACAGAGATATGGAGTGTGGAAGAATTGGTTGCACGTTTCCACGCTGCTCTTATAACTACACTGCGAAGAATTCACAGAAGCATGACCAAGCGAGTTTCTAACTGCCCGGAGAAGCATGGAGATCACTTTGAACATCTGCTCTAAAGATTAAGTATGTTTTTTACTGATAGTGTACTCAAAATATTACAACTTGCCGCTCTTACTGAATGTAGTAAGTATGTCAAACATTTCGACAGTGATTAAGTTATGTAGTTAGTTCTGTCCTATAACAAGTATTTTTTTTTATAACTGATTATTACTCTTCACGAATATTTCTGCCATTCCTTACCAATAACTGTTCTGAACAAATTTAAGAAAAAAACTGTAGTAGTACGATACGTATCGCTTAGGAAACAGTGTATCAAGAAGTCAAAGTAGTCCTATAGTCAGAGCATGAGTGTATCGTAACGGATACAGGTATCTAGCATCGCGGCTAGTGTCAGGGTCCTAGTGGAGAAGGATTACTGCTGCCTTCCTTCGACCTGTTATGAAATGTCAATTGTGTACCTGTGTCGAATAGATGCCTGTGAGGTGTGCTTTACGGATCACCATCAACAGTGTCGCATGCCTTCACTTCAGGAGACATCGCGGAGAGGTTTACAGTTTAATCCAAGACACCGGCGCAACATCTAATGGTGAAGAACATTACGCCACTAAATCTCCTCCCCTTGCCAGCCAAATACATAAAGCTGGTAAGATGTTTATCCACCCACCAGGATACGAACCGGCTTACCTCCGAGTCGAGTGTCACCACATTAGCGACCACGGTCACAGAGGTCGGTAATAAACATTGTATACTACAGCATCAACAGGTAGATCAAAATTAGAAAACAAAATAACTACCGAATCGAAACAGAATATTCTAACGGGAAGCTTAAAGCTACTGAGGCGGCTTGCCTATCTGGGATGGCAGTGCGTAGGATAAGATTAATTGTAGCTACAATTAGTTTCCAATTAAACGAAGCTTTCAGGTTAGAAATTTGCTGCGCGTATGACAGACGCTGCATTAATATGCTCCGACCTAGTTGGCGATGCGGAGTGACTCAGGCCGCAGCGGGATTAACGAACAGGTGTAATTAAATTTCCTGACAGGCGAACTGGCATAAACAGCGACCCGGCCCGGAAGAGCCAATCGACGCTGGCAAGCAGAGGTGGGGGCGGAGGTGATCGCGTGCGCCCCCGCACCCTCCCCCCTCCCCACCCCCTCCCCCGGTGGCAGCCGGCAGTCGGTCGGTTGTTATGGCGTGTCACTGCCGGCTGCGGCCAGATAGCATCTCTACTTAATTAAACCGCCTACGCTAATCCAATTTAACTTAACATCGACTGCGGCGGGCACGCCGCGCCCGCAGGGAGAAAGGTCAGCCTGAGCAGCGTCCTGGGGAAAAGGCGGATGGACGGGGCTACAGCTGGTTGGCGACGCTGAGTCGGTACTTATTCTGCTGCCCAGGAACCAACAGAGCAGCAGGTGTGGCTGCCACACCGAGACATCTGTCGTGGTGACAATTCCGTTAACTGCCAGAAGATGTAAGACCACTCGGGGACTGAACCTAGCATCTTCTAAACAATATGAATTACTACAATCAAATCTGTCGTAAATATTTCTATGGCTATATCGGTTTCTACTTGGCAGTCATTTTCAACAACCCACGGAATTGCTCTTGGTCCAAGACTGCATCAAACTACGATTTAAGCTCCTTTCCACCACTACTCCGATGCCACAGCCACAAAACTTCTCGAATTAAAAGCCTATTGAACATTTACGTCTGCTTCATACTCCGCAAGCTACCTAATGGCGTGTGGCGGAGGGCTGTTTTGTACCATTAACTGAGGCCTCCAACCCTGTTCCACTCGCGAATAGCGGGTGGGATAAATGATTCTCGGTAGACCTCTGTATTAGCTCTAATTTCTCGAATTTTCTCCTCGCGGTCATTACGTGAGACGTACGTAGAGGGAAGCAATATGGTGTCCGAATCTTCCCGGAAAGTGCTCGCTCGAAATTTCAGTAGTGAATAGAAAAGCCAGGCGTTGTTTCTACCTGGCAGTGTGTTCGGGGCTTAAAACGAGGTCCCCGTGAAGCGCAACGCCTCTCCTGGACACAGTGTGTGCAAAAACACAGAAACGCCACAAGGAAAACATATTACGGAGCCTAATACAGTACAGGAAAACCGTTGGAATTCAAGTCGTCTCTGAATGGATAATTACGGGTCCTCTTTGGTTTTTAGACGCATTTTATATCATTCTTCTTGCAAAATAGTGGCAACTTCAGATGATGTTGATCGAGATGTGTAGCGAACATGCAGCCTTCCTTCCAAAATAGACGACAAATGCTTTATAATACTGAGATCTGGTGAAGGTGGTGGCCAGAGCAGATTGGGCAATTCGTTTCCGTGCTCACGAAACCAGTCCTGGAGAATGCGAGCTCTGCGGACAGGGCTCTGCCTTCTTTGAACACTGCCCCACTGTTGGGGAACAAACATCGTATCATGGGATGGACTTGATCAGCCAGAATGGTCACATAATCCTAGGTACTAGTATGTATGACCTTACACAGTATCCATGGCGCCCATGGAATGTCACAACGCGGCTGCCTAAATTATCACCGGACTCCGCAGCCATATTTCACTCTTGCAACATTAATGTGACCACAAGTTGGAAACAGTGTGAAACAAGACTCATCCGAATAAACTGCATTGTTCCATTGCTCCTTAGTTCAGATTTTATGGCTTCGGTACCACGTTTTTTCCGTTAAAGGCATTTGCGTCACCGATGAGTGGTTTTGCAATTCCAGCTCGCCCTGTGGTTACCTTCCATGGAGCTCCGTTGGTTTTCGTTTCTTGCCGAGAGGGTTCGCTAGTGCGGCATTCCCTCTGCAGTAACTTTTGCAGCTATGGTCCTCTCTTTTTTCGTCACAGTCCTCTTCAATGACCGTCCATCAGGATCACTCAACACGCACTTTCATCTGCATTGTGACTTAGTGGATGGCGTTTCCCCGTTTTCCCTGTATACGGTATAAGTCTTAGACATAGTGCCTCTTGGACACCAAACAGCGTCAGCACCCACCGTACGGTCACCGTTAATTTGACCACGCTCGAATTCACTTAGCTGCGATATACACTCCTGGAAATGGAAAAAAGAACACATTGAAACCGATGTGTCACACCCACCATACTTGCTCCGGACACTGCGAGAGGGCTGTACAAGCAATGATCACACGCACGGCACAGCGGACACACCAGGAACCGCGGTGTTGGCCGTCGAATGGCGCTAGCTGCGCAGCATTTGTGCACCGCCGCCGTCAGTGTCAGCCAGTTTGCCGTGGCATACGGAGCTCCATCGCAGTCTTTAACACTGCTAGCATGCCGCGACAGCGTGGACGTGAACCGTATGTGCAGTTGACAGACTCTGAGCGAGGGCGTATAGTGGGCATGCGGGAGGCCGGGTGGACGTACCGCCGAATTGCTCAACACGTGGGGCGTGAGGTCTTCACAGTACATCGATGTTGTCGCCAGTGGTCGGCGGAAGGTGCACGTGCCCGTCGACCTGGGACCGGACCGCAGCGACGCACGGATGCACGCCAAGACCGTAGGATCCTACGCAGTGCCGTAGGGGACCGCACCGCCACTTCCCAGCAAATTAGGGACACTGTTGCTCCTGGGGTATCGGCGAGGACCATTCGCAACCGTGTCCATGAAGCTGGGCTACGGTCCCGCACACCGTTAGGCCGTCTTCCGCTCACGTCCCAACATCGTGCAGCCCGCCTCCAGTGGTGTCGCGACAGGCGTGAATGGAGGGACGAATGGAGACGTGTCGTCTTCAGAGATGAGAGTCGCTTCTGCCTTGGTGCCAATGATGGTCGTATGCGTGTTTGGCGCCGTGCAGGTGAGCGCCACAATCAGGACTGCATGCGACCGAGGCACACAGGGCCAACACCCGGCATCATGGTGTGGGGAGCGATCTCCTACACTGGCCGTACACCACTGGTGATCGTCGAGGGGACTCTGAATAGTGCACGGTACATCCAAACCGTCATCGAACCCATCGTTCTACCATTCCTAGACCGGCAGGGGAACTTGCTGTACCAACAGGCAATGCACGTCCGCATGTATCCCGTGCCACCCAACGTGCTCTAGAAGGTGTAAGTCAACTACCCTGGCCAGCAAGATCTCCGGATCTGTCCCCCATTGAGCATGTTTGGGACTGGATGAAGCGTCGTCTCACGCGGTCTGCACGTCCAGCACGAACGCTGGTCCAACTGAGGCGCCAGGTGGAAATGGCATGGCAAGCCGTTCCACAGGACTACATCCAGCATCTCTACGATCGTCTCCATGGGAGAATAGCAGCCTGCATTGCTGCGAAAGGTGGATATACACTGTACTAGTGCCGACATTGTGCATGCTCTGTTGCCTGTGTCTATGTGCCTGTGGTTCTGTCAGTGTGATCATGTGATGTATCTGACCCCAGGAATGTGTCAATAAAGTTTCCCCTTCCTGGGACAATGAATTCACGGTGTTCTTATTTCAATTTCCAGGAGTGTAGTCCACTCACGAGTACACAACACACTGTTCTGACCGCGGCTGGCACTTGCAACGTACTGACGTCAATGTAACGGTACTGTTTGTGGTCAAACACAGCAGCCCATCATGCAGGCTTGGCTCGCATTCCCATTTGTCTTCAAGCACGCATTTCTTTCGGTATTTCCATATTTCTGTCCAACCCCTGTATGTCGAGCGGCAGTATTCATGCGAGATTCATGGCAGTAAACCTACTTGCCAATATACACTACTAGCCATTAAAATTGCTACACCAAGAAGAAATGCATATGATAAACGGATATTCATTGGACAAATATGTTATACTAGAACTGACATGTGATTACATTTTCACGCAATTTGGGTGCATAGAGCCTGAGTAACCAGTACCCAGCACAACCACCTCTGGCCATAATAACGGCCTTGATACGCCTGGGCATTGAGTCAAACAGAGCTTGGATGGCGTGTACAGGTACAACTGCCCATGCAGCTTCAACACGATACCACAGTTCATCAACAGTAGTGACTGGTGTATTGTGACGAGCAAGTTGATCGGCCACCATTGACCAGACGTTTTCAATTGGTGAGAGATCTGGAGAATGTGCTGGCCAGGGAAGCAGTAGAATATTTTCTGTATCCAGGAAGGCCCGTACAGGGCCTGCAACATGCTGTCATGCATTATCCTGTTGAAATGCAGGGTTTCGCAGGGATCGAATGAAGGGTAGAACCACGGGTCGTAACACATCTGAAATGTAACGTCCACTGTTCAAAGTGCTGTCAATGCGAACAAGAGGTGACCGACACGTGTAACCAATGGCACCCCATACCATCTCGCCGGGTGATACGCCAGTATGGCGATGACGAATACACGCTTCCAATGTGCGTTCACCGCGATGTCGCCAAACACGGATGCGACCATCATGATGCTGTAAACAGAACCTGGATTCATCCGAAAAAATTACTTTTTGCCATTCGTGCACCCAGTGTCGTCGTTGAGTACACCATCGCAGGCGCTCCTGTCTGTGATGCAGCGTCATGGGTAACCGCATCCATGGTCTCCGAACTGGTAGTCCACGCTGCTGCAAACGTCGTCTAACTGTTCTTGCAGATGGTTGCTGTCTTGCAAACGTCCCCATCTGTTGACTCTGGGATCGAGACGTGGCGGCACGATCCGTTACAGCCATGCGGATAAGATGTCTGTCATCTCAACTGCTAGTGATACGAGGCCGTTGGGATCCAGCACGGCGATCCGTATTACCCTGCTGAATCCACCGATTCCATATTCTGCTAACAGTCATTGGATCTCGATCAACGCGAGCAGCAATGTAGCGATACGATAAACCGCAATCGTGATAGGCTACAATCCGACCTTTATCGAAGTCGAAAACGTGATGGTACGCATTTCTCCTCCTTACACGAGTCATCACAACAACGTTTCACCAGGCAACGCCGGTCAACTGCTGTTTGTGTATGAGAAATCGGTTGGAAACTTTCCTCATGTCAGCACGTTGTTGGTGTCGCCACCGGCGCCAACCTTGTGTGAATGCTCTGAAAAACTAATCATTTGCATATCACAGCATCTTCTTCCTGTCGGTTAAATTTCGCGTCTGTAGCACATCTTCGTTGTGTAGCAGTTTTAATGGTCAGTAGTGTAGTTGTCCAGCTGAAACCGATCTAGCCACAGAACTATTAATGCGAGTATTGACTGTAATAAAATGCGATGTTAATAATCATGCTGATCATTGTTCTCCGCCTGAAATGACAAACATGACACCATTCCGCCACTACGTAGCCACGATTGGTCTTTAAAAGGCTGTAGCGAAAGAAAAACCGCAGCAAAGGACTGCTCACATTTACGAGAGCCATGTCAGCGAACACACAGAGGTTTGCTAGCCTAACCGGCCATAACGCTATCCCCTTGCGCGCAAACTTCCGTAGACGGCGCAGTTAACGCCCAATATAAGAAGGGGATAGTCCTGTTTACAGCGGACGTCGGCTGTCGTACTTGTACTGCATTCAGAGAACTCCTTCCACTCAAGAAAACATTTTATGGGCAACGTAAACCCTTCCCGTTCCAGGAAAGAGACCCTCATTTTGGTCTGCAGTGAAACCTGTTCCGTTCATAATTGTCCTACGTCGACAGGGCCTTGGCAACCACGACTGCGTGGACGCATCTCCAAAACGGTTTTTTATTTAAAAAACGTTATTTTATTTTGAACGAGCTAAATCGTCTTTGAAACCTATGCACTCTTACAGTGGCTTAGAAACATAAACTCTCGTGAAGGAATTTCTCTCTGAAGTTAGCAAGAAAAACAAAATCGTCGGAAATTGCTTTCGTAATGATAAAGCAGTAAAAATATTATCTACACTCGAGAAATAAATTTCTGTGCTGTGAAAACGAGCAGTTTCGTTTTGTCTCTCACAGCCATTTTTAACTACGATAACGTCACATTTTAACTATTGGACATATTGTTTCTGCCATATATATTTTGAACAAAATAATTATAAAACTATGTGAAATACTGTCATCGAATACCAATGATCCAAATCGATTTACCCACTCATTTCAAGCCATTTCAGATGCCAGTCAATGTTTCGTTTGCAAAAACAATAAACAAGGCTCAGAGTTAGAGAGAGGGTAGAAGACGAAATGGGGCAGAGAGGAGGGAGGAGATGAACAGAGAGAGATGGAAGGCGGAGATGGCGAGAGAAAGGGTGGAGGGGGTGATGCACAGAGGGCGGGGTGAGGAGGAAGAGGAGGAAGTGGAGGAAGAGGTTCAAAATGGTTCAAATAGCTCTGAGCACTATGGGACTTAACTTCTGAGGTCATCAGCCGCCTAAGACTTAGAACTAATTAAACCTAACTAACCTAAGGACATCACACACATCCACGCCCGAGGCAGGATTCGAACCTGTGACCGTAGCGGTCGCTCGGCTCCAGACTGTAGCGCCTAGAACTGCACGGCCACTCCGGCCGGCGGAGGAAGAGGAGGAGATTCACAAAGAGAGGAGAAGTGAATGGGCAAGGACAGGGGGCAGGAGGTGATTGAGATGTACATCAACTCCCCATACATATTTTTCAATTGCGATGCATTGCCGGTTTCGCTTTTTATTTAAAAAAACCTCTAAGGCATTATTTTAGTGTGAAATCTGGAAAATTCATACCTGAACGAAAACCTTTAATGCTGTAACACTTCTGTTACCTGCGTCGGACCTAGCCCACGTCGATGGGCTACAGAGAGCATTCCGGCACGGAGTATGCGATCGTTCAAAGACTGCTCGCACTTGCTCCCAACAACAAATCCGACACAGTTCGCTGTTGTGTTAATTGAACTACTGTACCACAGGTAGTCGAGTAAGGTGCAGTAGAAGGGAAAGATCCTCCACAGGAATAAAAAATATTTTGGTCATAACAAGTTTTGTATGACAGAAAAGCTAGAAATTTACTTCAACTTCCGTATGTATGAAATATCCCGATTAAGAACGGCTCGACTGATGGGGTTAACTTTTGTTTTTGCTGTGTTGGTAATTGTCCGGGCAAGGTTTGTATGAAAGAAAATTTTTGTAAAATCCACCGGAAAAGTCGGAAATTAAAATCGGTTGTGAAAGATCATCACGTGAGAGAGGCTCGGTCAGTTTGGTTAATCTGTGTTCATAATTGTGGATGGTAATGGTATTTTTGGAATGAAAAAGAAAATAAAAAGAAATTTTGTGTTCCGTTTGACAGTTCTGCTGTCTCATGCCTTCACAAAAAACCAGTCTGACAGTTTTATGCATAAATACATATGTAAATACAAATGGGAAAAGTTGCTCCTGAAAATCTCGAAAATTTCTTGACTGAATGACTACAAATTTTTACGCGGTACTCTAATGAGCATTCGGACAGACAAAAGATGTATATTTTTGAAATATGTTACATACGTAAATACATATGTAATATATAAGAGGGAAAAGTTGTTTTAACAAAAATCTCGAAAAGGTCTTCACGGATTTCTTTTAAATTTTTGAACGACATTCTATTGAACACTCAGACGGAAATGGACATAGAGAAGGGGGTATGAAGCTATGCACAGAGAGATGGGGGGGGGGGGGGAAGGGGAGGAGAAGACGTAGAGAGAGGGAGGGGAGGAAAGGAATTTAGGATGTATATTCAATCTCCATATATGTTTAGTAATTTCAAATCATTGGCGGGTTCACTGGATTTGTACAAATGAAGACGTGGTCAAAGTTTTGAAGTGTCAATGCTATTATATTTCTTGGAAAAACTTCTCAGATTGCTGAGGGAATCTCACAACCGAACCCGGAATCCGCACCTGGAAACACTTCGTTCCCAGCAGAGTAATGTTAACCGCAATTTCTTCTGATGATCAGAATTCAAATTCTCGTTCATTGCGGCATGGATGTACAATACCGAACAAAAGTTTTCGATCTTCTATCACGACTAAGAATTTCTAGTTAAAACATTGATATCGTTTCGAATATTCTATGATACCCACGCTCCGATAATACAAGGGTCGTTCAATAAGTAATGCTCAAAATTTTATTAAAAAGCCATTAATAAACATATATAAACATCCTTGTTGGTGCTTCACATTTGATTTTTGTTCTGTCGGAACCGTTCTTGCAGATGGCAGAGCCGTACTACGGCGTCAAAATAGCGACTACACCCGACTCACGTTTCAAGCTACGCGCTGTTGTTGAATTCTTGTGTGAAGCTAAGGCAACCGTGGTAAACATTTATTAACGTTGTGCACAGTGTATGGCGATGCTGCAGTTGATAGGAGTACAGTTCTGCAAGGAATTCCAGATATGCTCAATAATGTTCATGTCTGGGAGTTTTGTGGCCAGCATAAGTGTTTAAACTCAGAACAGTGTTCCTGGAGTTACTCTGTAGAAATTCTGGACGTGTGGGGTGTCACAATTTCCTGCTGGAATTGCCCAAGTCCGCCGGAATACACAATGGAAATGAATGGATGCAAGTGATCAGACATGATGCTTACGTACGTGTTACCTGTCAGAGTCGCATCTAGACGTATCAGGGATCCCATATCACCCCAACTGCACACGCCCCACACCATTACAGAACCTCCACCAGCTTGAACAATATCCTGCTGACGTGCAGGGTCCATGAATTAATGAGGTCGTCTCCATACCCGTACACGTTCATCCGCTCGATACAATTTGAAACGAGACTCGTCCGACCAGGCGACATGTTTCCAGTCATCAACAGTCCAATGTCGTTGTTGACGGGCCCAGGCCAGGCATAATTCTTTGTGTAGTGCAGTCATCATGGGTTCAAGAGTGGGCTTTAGGCTCCGAAAGCCCATATCGATGATGTTTCGGTGAATGTTTCGCACGCTGAAACTTGTTGATAGCCCAGCATTGAAATCTGCAGCAGTTTGCGGAAGGGTTGCACTTCTGTCACGGTGAACGATACTCTTCAGTCGTCGTTGGTCCCGTACTTGCAGGATCTTGTTCCGGCCGCAGAGATGTCGAAGATTTGATGTTTTGCCTGATTCCTAATATTCATGGTACACTCGTGAAATGGTCATACGGGAAAATCCCCACTTCATCGCTACCTCAAAGATGCCCACTACAACACCACGTTCAGACTCACTTAAATCTTGATAATCTCCCATTGTAGCAGGAGAAACCGATGTAACAACTGCGCCAGACACTTGCTGTCTTATGGGGGCGATGCCGACCGCAGCGCCATATTCTGCCTGTTTGCATATCTCTGTATTTGAATACAAATGCCTATACCAGTTTCTGTGGCGGTTCAGTGTACTTCGCAGCAAATCATCGGAGACCGCGATACCGGTAAACAAAATAAGAAACCTTACCTCAGAGAAAAAACACGTAATTGCCTAACGTAGTGACAGAAATACTGCCTGCCAAACGCAAGACTCGAACCCTGAGATCCACGCGCTGAATTCGCGCACGTTGGCCCAGAGCAACATCGATGGAAATACTTGACTTGGGTTGGGATAAACAGGTGTGTCAGATCTACAGGCTCAACCGCTGCACGTACGATGATAAATGCCATGTGGTGATGTCACAAGTTCGGCATCTTTCATCCACTTTTAAGGTATTATCTGACATTTGCGATCCCATGTGTCTTAAAGTAATTGTCTCACCGTCATTAATGCCGCATCAGGCGTTTTTGAACGTTAATAATAATCACCCTGAAAATTCTAAGGTCCTGGGCAGTGCAGGAAAAATGCAAATACAGGGTGTTTCAAAAATGACCGGTATATTTGAAACGGCAATAAAAACTAAACGAGCAGCGATAGAAATACACCCTTTGTTGCAATATGCTTGGGACAACAGTACATTTTCAGGCGGACAAACTTTCGAAATTACAGTAGTTACAATTTTCAACAACAGATGGCGCTGCAAGTGATGTGAAAGATATAGAAGACAACGCAGTCTGTGGGTGCGCCATTCTGTACGTCGTCTTTCTGCTGTAAGCGTGTGCTGTTCACAACGTGCAAGTGTGCTGTAGACAACATGGTTTATTCCTTAGAACAGAGGATTTTTCTGGTGTTGGAATTCCACCGCCTAGAACACAGTGTTGTTGCAACAAGACGAAGTTTTCAACGGAGGTTTAGTGGAACCAAAGGACCGAAAAGCGATACAATAAAGGATCTGTTTGCAAAAATTTCAACGGACTGGGAACGTGACGGATGAACGTGCTGGAAAGGTAGGGCGACCGCGTACGGCAACCACAGGGTTTCCGTTCGCCGTGTTGCAGCTGCGGTCCAAATAACGCCAACGTCCACGTATCGTCTCATACGCCAGAGTTTACACCTCTATCCATACAAAATTCAAACGCGGCAACCCCTCAGCGCCGCTACCATTGCTGCACGAGAGACATTCGCTAACGATATAGTGCACAGGATTGATGACGGCGATATGCATGTGGGCAGCATTTGGTTTACTGACGAAGCTTATTTTTACCTGGACGGCTTCGTCAATAAACAGAACTGGCGCATATGGGGAACCGAAAAGCCCCATGTTGCAGTCCCATCGTCCCTGCATCCTCAAAAAGTACTGGTCTGGGCCGCCATTTCTTCCAAAGGAATCATTGGCCCATTTTTCAGATCCGAAACGATTACTGCATCACGCTATCTGGACATTCTTCGTGAATTTGTGGCGGTACAAACTGCCTTAGACGACACTGCGAACACCTCGTGGTTTATGCAAGATGGTGCCCGGCCACATCGCACGGCCGACGTCTTTAATTTCCTGAATGAATATTTCGATGATCGTGTGATTGCTTTGGGCTATCCGAAACATACAGGAGGCGGCGTGGATTGGCCTCCCTATTCGCCGGACATGAACCCCTGTGACGTCTTTCTGTGGGGACACTTGAAAGACCAGGTGTACCGCCAGAATCCAGAAACAATTGAACAGCTGAAGCAGTACATCTCATCTGCACGTGAAGCCATTCCGCCAGACACGTTGTCAAAGGTTTCGGGTAATTTCATTCAGAGACTACGGCATATTATTGCTAGGCATG
Source organism: Schistocerca cancellata (assembly GCF_023864275.1). Lineage (NCBI taxonomy): Eukaryota > Metazoa > Arthropoda > Insecta > Orthoptera > Acrididae > Schistocerca > Schistocerca cancellata. The sequence goes on from NC_064627.1 coordinate 70,589,092, forward strand.
GTGGATATGTGGAAACTATCGTACTATAGAGTTTCCCAGACCGCAGCGCCATCTGTTGTTGAAAATTGTAACTACTGTAATTTCGAAAGTTTGTCTGCCTGAAAATGTACTGTTGTCCCAAGCATATTGCAACAAACGGTGTATTTCTATCGCTGCTCGTTTAGTTTGTATTGCCGTTTCAAATATACCGGTCATTTTTGAAACACCCTGTAGGTGTGCAATCAGAGGGTGCTGTGGAAACGACCTTTATAGGTAACGGCTTAACTAGCCCCTGTTTCCTGGAAAAACGTCGTTGGCGGAGGATGACGAGGTGGACTATCAGCATCGTATGGTGCTCAGCGCCTGACGCGCGGGTTGTAGTTTTATTTGCTCGCTCCATCTTGGGTGTACAGTTCACTAGCAGAAATAATGCAACGTCTGACCACTCCATCGGCGATGTTTTCATCCGGAAGAAATAAGCGAGCTCCTACTTCGAAGGACGCTAATTTTAATCACGCTGCTGCTGTGGTGTTTTCTTTTTTGTTCAGTCGTTCTACATTGCGCGGCAATCACTGAGTTGTCGGTGATGGAAATTTCGGGTGTCTCCGCGGATGGCCGGCGCACTTCTTGCCGCTGCCTGCGGTGCGGCCATGCGGAACGGGCCGGCGGTCGTCACCCAGGGAGGACACGTGTTTCCTGCAGCCGCGCTAATGGCGCCGAGAACACTCGAGTCAGCAGCTGGGTGCGCCGCCTACGTGCAAGGCCTCATGCACAAGGCTCCTAAGATAGTAGTAGTAGTAGTTCCAGTAAGCAATGCTCTACAAAATTGTTAAGGCTTTCGTGGCCACTCGTTGACAAACTGACTATCGGCTTCTGTCTCCGGTCCTTTGGCCGACGTTCATCTAATGATTTTACTGACGTTTCCCCAGCGCAAGTGGCTGGCACTGTCAAAGCTTCACCCTCTATTGCCAGTGGTGAACTGGAGCCGAGCTCGCGGCCGCAGACTATATGTACCTGGCGCGCCGACGTCCGAGGGTTTCTCAGCGGTCATTTGCGGTGCGGTTCTCCTCTTGCTACCTGCGACGGTCGTTCGCTGCAGTACGGGAAGCCAGGATCCGTTTACCTTATGGCTTTCCTCTTTCTTGTTGAAACTGTTCGCGTGTTTTTGTATTTCTACAGCTTCTCTGAACTAGCGCGTTTATAGTGCTTCTCTACAGCCAGAACTTCCGTGTCGGCGAATTTTATTACGTGGTCGGTCTCACTCAGTGCGTGCTCTGCCAGGGCCGATTTCTCCACCTGCCCCAACCTGCAATGTCGTTTATGTTCTTGATCCCGGTGTTGGTTGATCGTCCAGTCATTCCGACATAAACTTTTCCGCATGCGCATGGTTTACAGTATATTCCCGACATCGCAAGTGGGCACCTTTTCTCCTTTGCCGATCTAAGACACTCTTTAATCTTCCTTGTCTCCGGCCGAAGTGGCCGAGCGGTTCTAGGCGCTACAGTCTGGAACCGCGCGACCGCTACGGACGCAGGTTCGAATCCTGCCTCGGGCATGAATGTGTGTGATGTCCTTAGGTTAGTTAGGTTTAAGCAGTTCTAAGTTCTAGGGGACTGATGACCTCAGAAGTTAAGTCCCATAGTGCTCAGAGCCATTTGAACCAATCTTTCTTGTCGGTTTGACTACTGACTCAATGTACTTAAACCTACACCCATTCCCAGCGGCGAGAAACATAGTCTCGACTGTCACCAATAAGTCCACAGACGCCGAAAACAATGGATATCAGTTGTTATCGAATGCTTTTACACGTCACGTCTCCTCAACCCCATCCCTACTGCTAGGGGTGGTTGCAGTACATTACCAACAAAATATCTTTATATAAATAATTACACAAATAATGGGTCAATTATATGCAAAACTTTATTAAAATTTCTCCAGACGTTCCTGAGATACACTTCTGTGTTAACCTCTTTCCGTCCTCATCCCTATTGTTGGCAGGTGGTCCTTCCCCCACAGGAACTTTCGCAGACGTGAATACAACAACAAGCAAATTTTCTTCGTAATCGGATGAATGGTATGGAGATACATAAAGACAAACAAACAAACATTCATTCTTATCGATGAGAATATTTAACTTCCTGGCAGATTAAAACTCTGTGCCGGACCGAGACTCGAACTAGGGACCAGTTTTAATCTGCCAGGAAGTTTAATATCAGTGCACACTCCGCTGCAGGGTGAAAATCTCATTCTGGATAAGATTATTGTTGTTGGTTTTTTCTTCCTAAGGGGCCATACTCGTGAAAATGAACAAAAATTTTAAAAAAAATGCTGGTCTATAGTAAAGAGCATTTCATGCTGATTTCAAAAATGTATAGTTTATGGGCATTATCATTTTCCGTTCGTTCTAAAACTGAGGTTGAACGTGACGTTGCCCAGGGGCCACGCCCATCTGTCAGTTTGAAGTCGATCAGAATACGTGATGCATTACTTTGTTCTTCCGTTTTTTCCGTCGTTGCTTACGGATCGTTAACATAGATGTATTCGAGAACGCACTGATTCCCGGAACCAAAGCACAGGCATGTGTAGAAGGCTATGGTTCGAATGTAAACAAAGATCTGAGAGTATATGATTTCAGAATTTCAAACGCTTGTGGTTTTGTAGTTACTGTGTGTTGTTTTGTTTCTGTGTGTGTGTTTCCTGTGCTACAAATGTCAAGAGTAAAGAAATTTAGCCCCACACGAAAGTTTCGCGGCAACCTGTTCCAAACACAACCGAATAATACAAATCAGTTGCTTCAAAAGTCGCCTGTGGAAACTGTGTCTACAGGCAGCGCGTCTACAAGTGAACTTTCGCTTTCTGAATGTAGTAAGAGCAAGCCTAGTAGTATTATGAACAGCAATAAAGACGGAAATATTATTGTGAAACTAAATATGCTGTCAAGACTTTTGAAAAGTGGTGTGAAGTGTAACTACTGCAATTGTGAAGATAGTATTGACGTTTCTGAGGACACGCCCGCATCTCGTGGTCGTGCGGTATCGTTCTCGCTTCCCACGCCCGGGTTCCCGGGTTCGATTCCCGGCGGGGTCAGGGATTTGCTCTGCCTCTTGATGGCTGGGTGTTGTGTGCTGTCCTTAGGTTAGTTAGGTTTAAGTAGTTCTAAGTTCTAGGGGACTGATGATCTTAGATGTTTAAGTCCCATAGTGCTCAGAGCCATTTGAACCATTTGTTTCTGAGGACATTTCAGTAAGGAAGGGTCTTTAACGCGGTTAGTGATTGTCTGTAACTCGTGTAAGATGCACAGTGGTACTATGACATCGCCAGTAACTGATAGTCGACGTTAGGCTAGGGGCAAATTGAGACGCGTATAGCATGTGTGACGTGACACGACACTACAGCGTGACACGCACGTGCCGCACGTGTCGCGCGGGTGCAGCGCATATTGCGACGCGTGCACCAATACTTCGCACGCGCCGACTGGCGACGCTCTGCGCTGACAGAACCAAACCGCGCGCAACCTGTTATCTTTCTCAAACGACTTTACAGAAACTATTTACTGAAAATATATGATTTTTGCCTTACTTGTAGCGTTATATGTCAGCTTCGTGACGAAGTGCCCATCAACTCGCTAATGACCATTCTTATTGTGATGTATACATTTTAGTAAGACACTACGCAAAACTCAAAAAGTTTGCAACGAAACTTAGGGGTCGCTATGATTTTGCGTTTCGTGCGTATGACACCAATGTTGCTGTCTATGAAATGTAGCTAACATCCTGAATTTTTGTTTAGATTTGGGAGGAGGTCTCTATCTGCCTCCGATCTCGAGAAAATGGATCCCATGTAGCGCGCTCACTGCCGATCTCTTGCCCGCGAGAATGAAATACTCGCAACATCTCTCATATCTCCTAAACCGCTCTTCCCGGCGGGGTCAGGGATTTTCTCTGCCTCGTGATGACTGGGTGTTGTGTGTTGTCCTTAGGTTAGTTAGGTTTAAGTAGTTCTAAGTTTTAGGGGACTGATGACCACAGGTGTCCCATAGTGCTCAGAGCCATTTGAACCATTGCCATTTGACCATAGATCTTAAGTCCCATAGTGCTCAGAGCCATTTGAACCTAAACCGCTCGAGACATCGAATGATAGCACACAAGGAGGAGAGGCTTTTGTCAATTCTTTAACACACGGAACTTTCTTATCTACGGCGATATATTAGTACTTATACTTCGCTTTTTATTTATTTCACTCAAGTGACTGTAATTTTTTAAGAGTTATCGACAGCTAGCGAAACAAGAGCTTCCTAGTATGAAATTAAACATGAAATTTCATCTTTTATGAGCCGGCCGGAGTGGCCGAGCGGTTAAAGGCGCTACAGTCTGGAACCGCACGACCGCTACGGTCGCAGGTTCGAATCCTGCCTCGGGCATGGATGTGTGTGATGTCCTTAGGTTAGTTAGGTTTAAGTAGTTCTAGGGGACTTATGACCACAGCAGTTGAGTCCCATAGTGCTCAGAGCCATTTGAACCAATCATCTTTTATATTACTGCAAACCGACACTATGAGGTTTTTCGTAAGCTTTTGAGCTCTGTGATTGCCAATTACTTGTTTAATGAGGCACTCCGTTTCGGAATCCTGTCTCAGTAGCTGCTGTGAGATGAGTTTGTCAAATTACACTATTCACCAAGAGAAGTGTGGCCGTTACTCACAAACGGTGATGGTTCTCTGAATGAGAAAAGGTTAACAACTCTCACAAAAAAAGATTGCCAATTCCGTTGGAATTTTGGTGGAATCCACGTAACCCACCGTATTTTTAACACTGAGCGATTGGAATGGAAACTTACCAAAGGATTTTATTCCTTCTCTTGATCTGAGCAGTATAAAATAATGACGAGCGTTTCTTCAAATGGTTCAAATGGCTCTGAGCACTCTGGGACTTAACATCTGTGGTCATCAGTCCCCTAGAACGTAGAACTACTTAAACCTAACTAACCTAAGGACATCACACACATCCATGCCCGAGGCAGGATTCGAACCTGCGACGGTAGCAGTCGCGCGGTTCCGGACTGAGCGCCTAGAACCGCTAGACCACCGCGGCCAGCGCGTTCCTTCAGGCGGAATGATAGGCACATGCCAGATACTGGCTACTCACCTGCGGCTTGCCAAACTGACAATGTGTGATCGCGAATAAAATAGTTGTTATTGAGAAAAATAAACAACTGATCTGTCGCACAACACAATGGTCAGTGTATTGTCAGCAGTGGAGGATAATGCGCGCGGCAGGAATGCAAAAGCTAGCCATGTGTACCTTGTGAGTTGGAGTTCGAAAAACATTGTCATGAAAGTAGATCTGCCTTTGTCAGCAGTACATTTCAACAAATTAAATATATCTAATCATAACACTCTTTTAGGATATTCCTACTTTCGCAATAATACCGACCATTTTCTTCATTTGTATAGCCTGTTGTACAGTTACTTTATTAATGCTGATAATGTGCATGCAACAATTGAAATGTTTTTTCTCATCACGGCGAACCAATTAAAACATTGTTATTTGTGACTGCTTTTCGACTGTTCCTAGCTTGCAGTGGAAATGTGATGTTCACATGCACGTAGTACAGTGTGACGTATTACATTATTACATCCACATCCAAGTAATCACAATGAGACTTCTATACTTCAGATCTTGGACGCTTTTCACCAGGAGCACAAAGGGATCACACCTGTGGAGATTATCCCTTTCTAAATTTTTGTAACAGATCGTACAGATACGCCAGCATACGAGTCAGCGTGAAGATAACCTTGTTTTACTTTCCTACCTTGATTCTTAATCACATGATTTTATAATTTTCCTTGCTTCCTTATTCACTACCCTCTGTCCCTTCTTGCGATCTGAAAACATCGCGGAGGCATATGATACAATTCCAGAGGTCAATGGCTCACCAGTTACTGCAGTATGCATTTTTATTGACAGAAGAAAAACAAAAATATACAGATATAAATAACAGAAATGTATAAAGTACTAACGAAGAAAGCTGGAGCGTTTAAATGGCGAAAAACGAAACACTACCCAAAGGCAATGGAATTTAGCACACAGTTAGGCAAAATTTATCATATGGGCTGCTCATATGCGCCGTTCCGATGTGAGCATATGGCCGGCTACTTTTCCGCTCCCCGCCTCAAATTTCCCACGGTGCTAGCGAGGCACGCGCGACGCGCGGCGCGAGAAACTGTGCCTCAACCACAACGCCGCGCGACCTGGCGCAGCCGCGTGTCGCGTCCCAGTCGCGTCGCGTCGCAATTTGCGCTTTCCCATTTGAAACAGTGAAGTTACAAAAATGCGCGCTGCGCTGCGTCGCGCCGCACGCGCTATACGCGTCTCAATTTGCGCCTAGCCTTACAGTGTAAATATTCATCTTGTTTATGCAATGCGATGTATTGGAAGGGGAAGGAGAGCTACCCAGACTTCTGTGCAGCGATGGATTTGCCTCCACCTCCACTGAGGTTTGACAGACACAATAAATTAATACATAACGCTTTACGTGGTGTAAGTGAACATTCAATGAGAAGAGCAACAAGAAGAAGCAGTAGCCTTGTCTGAGAATAAAGACATAGTAGCAGCATTTGATGGATCTTAGCAGAAGAGAGGTCATACTTCTCTGAATGGGGTTGTAATCACCATATTTATTGAAACTCGTAAGATACTAGATTATGAATGTGTAACTAAGCACTGCAATGGTTGTTCAAGTAAATTTATTGGCACCCTTGTTTGTGTAAAGAACTTTGATGGCCCAAGTGGAAACTTGGAAACGAAAGAAGTTCTAAACATTTTTAGAAGATCAGAGGTCAGTCGTGGTGTGAGGTATGTAGGCTACCTTGGGGATAGCAACTGTAAAGGACACACTACTGTTGTTAATGACAGACCATATGGGGACATTCTGATAGAATGCTTGAATGTGTTTGGCATGTACGAAAAAGAGTGAGAGCTCGGCTGAGAAAATTATGTAAAGACATCAGTGGAAAAAAACTGTTAGACGGAAAACATATAGCTGGTCCAGGTCGTCTTACAAAAAGTTAAATTAATTCTTTGACTCAATATTATGTACTAGCAATAAGGAGAAATGTAAGGGATTTGGAGAACATGAGACGAGCTGTTTGGGCAACATGGTTTCACAGAGTGTTCAAATGGTTCAAATGGCTCTGAGCACTATGGGACTCAACATCTGAGGTCATCAGTCCCCTAGAACTTAGAACTACTTAAACCTAACTAACCTAAGGACATCACACACATCCATGCCCGAGGCAGGATTCGAACCTGCGACCGTAGCGGTCACGCGGTTCCAAACTGACGCGCTTAGAACCGCACGGCCACACCGGCCGGCCGGCTTTCACAGAGTGTCAACAGATAAAACCCCACAGCATGGTTTCTGTCCAAAAGGGGAAGATTCGTGGTGCAAGTACTGGTTGAGCAATGGTACAGGCATACAATATACCCACAAGCATTCCTTACCACTTGCTGTATATAGGGACCTGGCAAATAAAAATCTACTTAGGAAATCAATGCATGGTCTCTCTCAGAATCCAAATGAAAGCTTCAGCAGCTGTATATGGGCGAGAATACCCAAAACTGTATTTTGTGGGCTGACAGTGCTGAAGATTGGTGTAACGGATGCTATAATAAAATTCAATGATGGTGCAATTTGAAGGATCAATGTTATGAAGAAATTGAATATTCAGACTGGAAGGAATATGGCTTCAGCTCTAACTGCTATTGATAAGTGGCGGGTAACCGAAGCAGAGGCAGCTGCAGAACCTGCTACCAATGAGTCAAGGATAAAGAAAAGAATGGAGAGAAAGAGTATGGAGGATAAGGGAACAGGAGGACAACTGGAGTATGTTCTAAACGAGCATTATGGTAAGTTAATAAATCTGTAAACCTTCTTTTGCGATTGACCGAAAACTATAATTTTTATCTTTCAGCTACACTTTTCTCCTAAATGACTGAAGCTAGACTCACAAATATTGGTAGAGATATTAAGAACCACCTCGTCTACTTCCCTTCCCTACTATTTTCTGAAAAATTTATAACATGATGATGATGTCGGTGATATTTGAGCTACATTTTTAAATATTTTTATTGTAGTCAAATAAATTACTTGTCTTTTTCACAGATCAGCATCAGGGAAGGAAATTGGAGGCATAAACCACATATAAGAATGTTTTCTGTACTCTGACTCTTTTGCCAAGTTGTGTAGTCAGTGGTTCCAAAGAAAACGGTACCGCAATGAAATAGTGTTCCGTTTTTTATACTATTATAAATATTGTTGTCAGTACCAAAACATAAGAGATAATGATATTTGGGAAATGCTTTAAGTAATGACCGTAATTGGGTGTAAGAATTTTGAGCTGTCTCTGATTTATAGATCAGTTGCAGTATGAGGGTGAAGACAGTACTAAAAATGCAGCCTGTTCAGGGGTGTGTCCCCTAAAGCTAACTAAAATTAAAGAGTATTTTTCACAAGACTCGTTTCACTTTCATTTATGAAATATCTTCTGTGGCGATTTTGCCTCTTGTTTAGATATTCTGAAGTCCATTGCCTTTTTTTTCCTGTTGTTAAAGAAGGATGAGCTCGGAAAATTTTCCACACGCTCATTGAATGTAATTTTTCTTCTATTTTGATCTCTTTATATCTTACGCTGCATTTGCGTTCTTTTTCACGTAAGTTTTGTAAACTTCACAGGAGCAATAGTATTCCAGTTTAACGTGTTCCGCACTCAGCACAGTGTTTCCTGCAAGAGTGACGTGGAAAAAAAGAAAAAATGACAAATGCGGCGTTCAAACAATACGAAAAACTGTGTTAACTGGATTTGTGACAATGTTTTCGACCTCAGCGAAGTAACAGGGAGTGGACTTCGGAATATGAAAACAAGAAACAAAAATACCAATGACCATAGGTTTTGTTAATTACAGAGAAATGCATCTGTTTAAAAACATACTTTAATTGCAGCTAGCTGAGTACGGAAAAACCAATAATAATTCATGCATTGTAGCTACTCCAGAAGATGGCCATAGAAGCAACCATATGACAATTATTATCAGTTGCAGCATGTAAATGATACAGTTAAAAATCAATATGCGTAAAAATATTAAAAAACGTAGTAAACCTATGTATATCTGCAACAGCCTGAATATCTGTTAGTTATTCATGCGTCCATTAACTCGCATATTTTTCTGTTAGTCACTAAGTGCACGGATTGACAGTCCATCGCATTGTTACGCATATTATTGAAGCAATGTCGGATTCTACAAAGAATCTGTTCATGTTTAATTTAATACTAATGCAGTAATATTGCTTACAAGTTAGGATAATCAATTGTAACTTCATCAGAGTTGTATATTTCTTTCATTATTTTTATTGTAGTTCGTCCTGGCAAGTTTTATTAGCGTCTGCAGCTCCCTCTAGTTCCGTGGAAGCTACCTCTGACGCCGTAACACACGTCCAATCACCGCCTACCTTTTTTTGTCAGTCTTCTCCTTATGTTTCTTTCCTCGCTGATTTTTCAGAGAACCTCCTCCTTATTTCTAATCAGTCCACCTATTTTTTAGCATCCTTCTATAGCATCACGTCTCAGATGCCTCGGTTCTCTTCTTTTCCCGTATTTCAACAATCCATGTTTCATCTCCATACAGTGCTGAGTGGAAGAAGTACATCCTCAGAAATTTCTTCCTCAGATTAAAGCCTGTGTTTGACACCACGAGGGCGTGCTGAAAAGTAGTGCCTCCGAATTATATATGTGAAAACTCTTAATCCTTTTCAAATAAAACGAACGGCAGTAACATTCTAAATCTTTGTTCTTCAGGTTTACATAATTTCAGCCCTCTGCTACTAGAGGGCTCCACACTGTAGCGGGTGACTTGGCGGTGTGTGACGTAACTATGACGGTGCGTGAGAAACAGACTGCTGTAATCGAGTTCCGAATCCGTCCACACATGGAGCATGACAGTGTCAGACCACACACGAGCGCTACGAAATCTGGAACAATCCCACGCCTTGGATTCACTGTCACAGATCATCCATCGTACGAGGTGCATTCAAGTTCTAAGGACTCCGACTTTTTTTCTCCGGACTGGAAAGAGATAGAAACATGCGCATTGTTTTAAAATGAGGCCGCGTTCATTGTCAATACGTCCCAGAGATGGCAGCACCGTACGGCAGATGGAATTTTACCGCCAGCGGCGAGAATGAGAACTGTTTTAAATACTTAAAATGGCGACGTTTTCCTCACTTGAACAGCGTGCAATCATTCGTTTTCTGAATTTGTGTGGTGTGAAACCAATTGAAATTCATCGACAGTTGAAGGAGACATGTGGTGATGGAGTTATGGATGTGTCGAAAGTGCGTTCGTGGGTGCGACAGTTTAATGAAGGCAGAACATCGTGTGACAACAAACCGAAACAACTTCGGGCTCGCACAAGCCGGTCTGACGACATGATCGAGAAAGTGGAGAGAATTGTTTTGGGGGATCGCCGAATGACTGTTGAACAGATCGCCTCCAGAGTTGGCATTTCTGTGGGTTCTGTGCACACAATCCTGCTTGACGACCTGAAAATGCGAAAAGTGTCATCCAGGTATCCATGAATGCTGATGGACGACCACATGGCTGGCCGTGTGGCATGTTGCCAAGCAATGTTGACGCGCAACGACAGCATGAATGGGACTTTCTTTTCGTCGGTTGTGACAATGGATGAGACGTGGATGCCATTTCTCAATCAAGAAACAAAGCGCCAGTCAGCTCAATGAAAGCACACAGATTCACTGCCACCAAAAAAATTTCGGGTAACCGCCAGTGCTGAAAAAATGATGGTGACCATGTTCTGGGACAGCGAGGGCGTAATCCTTACCCACTGCGCTCCAAAGGGCACTACGGTAACAGGTGCATCCTACGAAAATGTTTTCAAGAACAAATTCCTTCCTGCACTGCAACAAAAACCTTCGGGAAGGGCTGCACGTGTGCTGTTTCACCAAGACAATGCACCCGCACATTGAGCTGACGTTACGCAACAGTTTCTTCGTGATAACAACTTTGAAGTGATTCCTCATGCTCCCTACTCACCTGACCTGGCTCCTGGTGACTTTTGGCTTTTTCCAACAATGAAAGACACTCTCCGTGGCCGCACATTCACCAGCGGTGCTGCTATTGCCGCAGCGATTTTCCAGTGGTCAAAACAGACTCCTAAAGAAGCCTTCGCCGCTGCCATGGAATCATGGCGTCAGCGTTGTGAAAAATGTGTACGTCTGCAGGGCGATTACGTCGAGAAGTAACGCCAGTTTCATCGATTTCGGGTGAGTAGTTAATCAGAAAAAAAAAATCGGAGGCCTTAGAACTTGAATGCACCTCGTACAATCCCGACTTGACTCCATCTGATTTTCATCTGTTTCCAAAGCATAAAGAACCTCTTCGAGTACTTCACTTTGACAGTGAAGAAGCGTTGCAAGTAGAGCTGAGGTTGTGGCTGCGTCGGCAAAGTCAAACGTTCTACAGTGACGGTATCAACAAACTGGTCCTTCGATGGGAGAAACGTGTTCGTTGCTAGGGTGACTATATGGAAAAATGAATATCTGGACATGAGGAATAAAGATATAGAATGTTAATACCGTTTGTTTTGTTTAAAAAGCTACACGAGTTTTCACATACAAAACCAGAGGCATTGCTTGTCATCAATCTCTTGTAGTTGATTTCTTTTGGCCAGGAATTCCGTCTTTGCTTGTGATAGTTTCCATTTTGTCTTCTCCTTGCTTCGTCCTTCACGTGTTATTTTCGTTCCAAGGTATCAGAATTCCTCCACAGCATCTACTTGGTGATGAACAATTCTAATGTAAAGTTTATTTCTAATCCCTTCTCTGTTACTCCTCATTACATTAGTCCATCTTAGGTTTGTCCTCAACCCGTGTTCTGAATCCAGCAGATCGTTTATTTCATTCAACAGGCGCTGTAATTCTTCTTCACTTTTACTGACGAATGCAATATCATCAATGAATCTGATCAATGATATCATTTGACCCTGATATTTTAACCTCACTTCTGATACTCTCTGTTATTTCCATGGCTGCTTCTTCGATATATAGAATGACTGTAGGCGCAGAAGTATTCACCCCTGTGTAACACTCTTTATAATCCGATAATTTCATTCGTGGTCTTCCATTTTTACTATTTCCACTTGGATTTTTCAAATATTGTACATTAGCTGTCTGCCCCTATAACTTACATATATTTTCCTAAGACTTTAAAACATCTAACACTAATTCATATTGCCCAATGCTTTTTCTAGGTCAACATAACCTATCAGTGTATCTCGATTTTTCTTAAGTGTGGCTTCCATCATTAGTCGCAAAGTCAGAATTGCCTTTTTTTGCCTTTATCTTTCCTAAAGCCAAAGTCATCGTCATTTATAAATCCTCAATTTTCTTTTCCATTCGCCTGTATATTATTCTTATTATCGACTTTGATGCATTAGCTGTAGCTGACGTAGTTTTCGCATTTATCTACATATGCTGTCTTTTGGATTGTGTGAGCGATATTTTTCCGAAGGTTTCATGGTATGTCTCCACTTTCATAGATTATACACGCCAACGTGATATGCTTTAACGTGTCTATAATTTATCTCTCCTTTGATTTCATACAGATCGTTGCGTACAGGACCAGCGATGTCGTGAATCAGACCACTAGGCGAGTTAATAAACCTCAGTCTCAACTTCTCCTTGATGTTAGAGACAGATTTGTACATTGTTCCTGATGTGTTCAAAATGTCTCATGCATATCGCCATAGTTGTAAGAAGGTAGATTGTATTTTTTTTTCTTTGTGTGGACGTGGCTACCATATCCAGAGAGAGTGTTCGAAATTCTCCCATAGCAGACAAACAAAATTTCCAAAATGATCCCGTTTCTTAAGCCTACCAACTCCTTTAATTATAGTTGCTATGGATGTTGGCAGCTTGAAGAGATGGAATTAAGTTTTCAGGCCATAAAATTATCATACAAATCAAATTAAAATTTTTATTTTGTATATAAAACCAATAGTCCGACCATTAAAAAAACCTTGTCTAGGGGTGCCACCTTTCCTTTCGTCATACTTTTTCATTGTTCTACTGATTTAATATCAGCACACTATCTGTATCTCACTTCGCTACTCGACACCTCTGTCCCGCTACTATGAACACAAAAACCTGTTAATTATAACAAATCGTTTCAGTACCGATGTGTTTTTGGGAGATTCTCTATATGTGAAGCAGCATATATTCATAGGTCATACGTTATAATATAAAATACAGAAAATACAATCTTCAACTAAAACTAAGAAATCTAATACGGCGTCTCCTCAGAAATCAGTACGCCCACGAACGTCGATGACATTCCAATCGGCTGGGAATGGAGATGTGGATATCGTAGTGATGTCACGGAAAGGTATCACCGTGGTGAGCCTCCAACGATAGGTAAGGTGTATCCATTGATTTGAAGAGACAGTGGCATCCAAATGTCAATGAAATCAGTTTTAACAGGTAGAACCCAGGTACAGAGTGTTGTGTTGGCAGAAGAGCCAACACCGTGTTACTATAGGATGCCGAAATGCACACGTTTTAGCTTACGCAGGCTGGTGTGAGGAGGGAAGAACTATACTGACGTGAGGTCTGGAACATGAAAAGGAATTAGAATTCAGAAAGCGGACGTAATTAGTTTGATACTTAACTTTAATCCATTAATGATGAACGTCGCTCTTGACAGTACATGATTCACAATATTTTCTGTTCAGAATACATTCTTTAAGAATATGGCGCCTTGCTACGTCGTAGCAAATGACGTAGCTGAAGGCTATGCTAAACTGTCGTCTCGGCAAATGAGCGTGTATGTAGACAGTGAACCATCGCTAGCAAAGTCGGGTGTACAACTGGGGCGAGTGCTAGGGAGTCTCTCTAGACTAGACTTCCCGTGTGGCGGCGCTCGGTCTGCAATCACTGATAGTGGCGACACGCGGGTCCGACGTACACTAACGGACCGTGGCCGATTTAAAGGCTACCACCTAGCAAGTGTGGTGTCTGGCGGTGACACCACACAGAGTCTTTCAGAAGTGCTACTGTCTCTGCTTCTGGAAGTACAACACGAAACACGTAGATGTATATGGTGACGTATAACAAATATCTAAATAACTAGGTACGTGTTGTTTGAACTAAAATACCAGAGAGATGGTATTGTTAGTATTGTTAGGCAGGCAAAATACTTCCCCAATTTCTGCGGTACTGAAAATTTTTTCCCCAATTATTTCCCGAAGGTTTCCGTTTCATCAAAGGTTCCCCCACAGCAATATTTTCCCCCAAATTGCGAAAAAGTCCCCAATCTGGAGTCGATGCCCTGGTTCCAATTACCCCACGTACTTGTGCCGATAGCAGCTGGCAGGGGTGGGGTGGGGGGAGGGACGACTGGGAAGCAGGAGTTGCCGCTGGCTGCACGTGGCTGGGTGTCGACCCGGCCACCCAAAGCAGGCGGGCAGGCACGGCGCGCTTCTTGCTGCCCGGCGACGACACCTGGCACACCAACTGGAGCAGAAACACCCGCGGCGTCGGCGGCCGCTCCGAAGAAAACCAATTTAGCGGTCGCCGCCAGCTGCCGCCGAGTGTTGAGTTAAGATTAAGAAACCTCATAATTAGATTCTTTCTTGGGCGACGGTACAGTTCATTACGCGGCTACCGCACTTCTTGCTCGGCCGGAGCGCATCGACTCCTGCTGGAACAAAGGTCTGCGGTCGCTATGGCCCGCTTCCTCTCGTTACTGCCCCCCCCCCCCCGCCCCACTCGGCGTCGCGCTCTTCCTGGTTCTTGCGGACCGCGCCAGTCTCTTGTCATGGTGAAATTTCTCTACTGGAACTGCCGCCGGCGGCACCGAGTGAGAGGGGGAGGGGAAAAAAAATGGAGAAATGGTCCAAGAACCGTCGTACGCACTCGTGCGTGCTGGAGCGGTGTGCTGTCCCTCTTTAAGGGCACAAAACGTTTTAAATTGGGTTAACGCATGGATGTTTCCGAAAACAGCGTTCCTGTGCCAGTTGCCACGCTAAGTTGCTACCGCCAGCTGCAAACGCGAGACTGCTCCTAAACAGGTACGCCTCTACAGATTTACCAGCCCACTGAAATTTGGGAGCGTACATAGAAAAACTGGTAGAAGCGGACCTCGGGGAAGATCAGTTTGGATTCCGTAGAAATGTTGGAACACGTGAGGCAATACTAACATTACGACTTATCTTAGAAAAAAGATTAAGAAAAGGTAAACCTACGTTTCTAGCATTTGTAGACTTAGAGAAAGCTTTTGACAATGTTGACTGGAATACTCTCTTCCACATTCTAAAGGTGGCAAGGGTAAAATACAGGGAGCGAAAGGCTATTTACAATTTGTACAGAAACCAGATGGCAGTTATAAGAGTCGAGGGGCATGAAAGGGAAGCAGTGGTTGGGAAAGGAGTGAGACAGGGTTGTAGCCTATCCCCGATGTTATTCAATCTGTATATTGAGCAAGCAGTAAAGGAAACAAAAGAAAAATTCGGAGTAGGTATTAAAATTCATGGAGAAGAAGTAAAAACTTTGAGGTTCACCGATGACATTGTAATTCTGTCAGAGACAGCAAAGGACTTGGAAGAACAGTTGAATGGAATGGACAGTGTCTTGAAAGGAGGATATAAGATGAACATCAACAAAAGTAAAACAAGGATAATGGAATGTAGTCGAATTAAGTCGGGTGATGCTGAGGGAATTAGATTACGAAATGAGACACTTAAAGTAGTAAAGGAGTTTTGCTATTTAGGGAGTAAAATAACTGATGATGGTCGAAGTAGAGAGGATATAAAATGTATACTGGCAATGGCAAGGAAATCGTTTCTGAAGAAGAGAAATTTGTTAACATCGAGTATAGCTTTAAGTGTCAGGAAGTCGTTTCTGAAAGTACTTGTATGGAGTGTAGCCATGTATGGAAGTGAAACATGGACGATAACTAGTATGGACAAGAAGAGAATAGAAGCTTTCGAAATGTGGTGCTACAGAAGAATGCTGAAGATAAGGTGGGTAGATCATGTAACTAATGAGGAGGTATTGAATAGGATTGGGGAGAAGAGAAGTTTGTGGCACAACTTGACTAGGAGAAGGGATCGGTTGGTAGGACATGTTCTGAGCCATCAAGGGATCACCAATTTAGCATTGGAGGGGAGTGTGGAGGGTAAAAATCGTAGAGGAAGACCAAGAGATGAATACACTAAGCAGATTCAGAAGGATGTAGGTTGCAGTAGGTACTGGGAGATGAAGAAGCTTGCACAGGATAGAGTAGCATGGAGAGCTGCATCAAACCAGTCTCAGGACTGAAGACCACAACAACAACAACAACTACATTTTGGGCGCTCATTCACAAAATTTCTACAGTTTATATTTTCTGTCCTTTTCTGTTAGTGCTTTTGTCTCTCGTTAGCTACGAGTAGGTTGATTGGTTTCAAATGGTTCAAATGGCTCTAAGCACTATGGGACTCAACATCTGAGGTCATCAGTCCCCTAGACTTAGAACTACTTAAACCTAACTAACCTAAGGACATCACACACATCCGTGCCCGAGGCTGGATTCGAACCTGCGACCGAAGCAGCAGCGCGGTTCCGGACTGAAGCGCCTAGAACAGGGTGGGTCGGTTTGTGGGAGTTGAAGGGACCAGACTGCAAAGGTCATCGGTTCCCTACAAGTGGGGAAAGAATCTTTTTGAATGATTATATTGTAACATTTCTGTCTTTACAGCCATCACATTCGGCTACAAGGAGCTCTTCTTAGAGCAGTTGAGAAGAAAGCAGTGGCAAGTGATATAATGTGGTGTGAGCTACCAATGACAATGATTGGTTCGGTCCATGTATTGTGAGAGAGACCGCCTAAATTGCTGTCCTTCTTCGCGATTGGCTGCTGCGTTCGGAAGTTGCGCGTGAGAATAATAACCTCCTGTCATTAATATTAGAAAAACTATACGGAGTATTTACTTGCATTCAATGTAAAAGCACCTCTCAGTAGCAGGCTATCATTCCATTATTTCCAAAGTGTTAATTACCAGCAGAATAGTAAACAGAATGAGATTTTCACTCTGCAGCGGAGTGTGCGCTGATATGAAACTTCCTGGCAGATTAAAACTGTGTGCCCGACCGAGACTCGAACTCGGGACCTTTGCCTTTCGCGGGCAAGTGCTCTACCAACTGAGCTACCCAAGCACGATTCACGCCCGGTCTCACAGCTTCACTTCTGCCAGTATCTCGTCTCCTACCTTCCAAACTTTACAGAAGCTCTCCTGCTTCTGTAAAGTTTGGAAGGTAGGAGACGAGATACTGGCAGAAGTGAAGCTGTGAGACCGGGCGTGAATCGTGCTTGGGTAGCTCAGTTGGTAGAGCACTTGCCCGCGAAAGGCAAAGGTCCCGAGTTCGAGTCTCGGTCGGGCACACAGTTTTAATCTGCCAGGAAGTTTCAGAATAGTAAACAGTTGCTAAACGGAAAGGCAGACGAAGCACTTCGTTGATCTTCGGATCGCGCCTAACTTGGATGACTGGCGAAGTGGTTCGGCTGTAAGATCAGAGCTGTTTCGGCAGTCTCGGAGGACAGACATGTTGTCTGGCGCGGTCCGTGTCAGTTAAGACTTAATTAGCAATGTCTAGTTTGTAAAACAGATCTGGTTATTTTAAGGAGTCATTTAAAAATCTCTTTTCATTTGGATGTGTAATTGAGAATAATCTGATGGTAACTAACTAAATACTCGGTTCATTGTTTTGTTTATTTTTTATGAACGTGTGAAGAATGGATATTATTTGTGATTCACAAAGTGGACTATAATTGTGCAGTTTCACGTATTCTGCTAATAAAAGGCGACTCGCGTCCCGTATGAACAAACAAATTGTAGATTTAATTATTTATACAATATCAGTTCCTCGCTAAGAACTTACTACAGCCTCAAGATAACAGATTTATGACCTATGTGCTGTTTTCTGCTCAAGGGGTAACAACTATAGAAGACCGCAGGTTGGTGAACATTAATTAGGACCTATGCGATTCACTCAGGGCGGTCGAAGCAAATAGGCCCCTCGCATGTACTGCAGTCTTAGTACAAATGAGATCTGTGCCACATCATCTGTGGTAAAACAGAGGAGGTATGAAGGAGAGAAATTTTCAGGGAAGGAGTTTATTACACACATGTTTATATCACCGTCTCCTCTCATACTCTTTTTCTACTTGCCGTAATGTATGCAGTCTGAACCGAATTAAAATTTGTACCAAGGCCAGAATTCGTTCGAGGGTCTCCTGGTGACTAGTAGATGCGCTAAACACTATGTCACCCTGGCACATTGTTTATGGAGAACACCAAGTGGTGTGAGTGTGGACGAGAATTTGGGCTAAGGAGGGAGGCATGCTAAGGTAGTCTGCGCAGCTGTGCCGGGGTGGCGTAGTGGTTAGCACACCTACCTAGACCTTGGTTCGAATTCTGGCGTTGGTACAAATTTTTCATTCGTCGCTTCAGTCTGCATACGTACATCGGAGATTTTTGAGCCTTGAAAAGGTCTCTAAAACCAAATACTTTTATTTGACTCTTTTTAAGGGAAATTACTTTTAAAAAGTTGACTATAATATAGGTAGTTCATACCTCTCGGAAATGGAGGATCTCGTCGATTTTAGCTGTTATCGATATCGATAATGACTGTCAAGATCTGGGGAAAGACACACAGTAGAAGAAGAATGGGTGGCTCTGAGAGATGAAATACCGAAGGCAGCAGAGTATCAAGCAGGAAAAAATGCGAGGGCTAGTACAAATCCTTGGATAACGAACAGATATTGAATTTAACTGATGAAAGGAGGACACATAAAAACGCAGTAAATGAAGCAGGCAAAAAGCTATACAAAAATCTCAAAAGTGAAATCCACACGAAGTGCAGAATGGAAAACCAGGATTGGCTACAGGAGAAATGTAAGGATGTAGAGGCATTTATCACTACAGGTAAGACAGATACTGCCTACAGGAAAATTAAAGAGACCTTTGGAGAAAAGAGGACCACTTGTATGAAAATTAAAACCTCAAATGGGAAATCAGTTCTAAGCAAAGAAGGGAAAGCTGAAACGTGGAAGGAGTATATACAAGGTCTATACAAGGGCGATGTACTTGAGGGCAATATTATGGAAATGGAAGAGAATGTAGATGAACATGAAATGGGAGGTATGATACTGCGTGAAGAATTTGACAGAACACTGAAAGACCTAAGTCGAAACAAGACCCCGGAAGTAGACAACATTCCGTTAGAAATACTGATAGCCTTGGGAACGCCGACCCTGACAAAACTCTACCACGTGATGAGCAAGATGTATGAGACAGGTGAAATACCCTCAGACTTGAAGAAGAATATAATAATTCCAGTTCCAAAGAAAGGTGTGGACAGTTTGAAAATCACCGAACTATCAGTTTAGTAAGTCACGGTTGCGAAATACTAACGCGAATTCCTTACAGACGAATGGAAAAACTGATAGAAGCCAACCTCGGGGAAGATCAGTTTGGATTCCGTAGAAATGTCGGAACACGTGAGGCAATACTGACCGTACGACTTGTCTTAGAAGCTAGATTAAGGAAAGGCAAACCTACGTTTCTAGCATTTGTAGACTTAGAGAAAGATTTTGACAATGTTGATTGAAATACTCTCTTTCAAATTCTGAAGGTGGACCGGGTAAAATACAGGGAGCGAAAGGCTATTTACCATTTGTACAGAAACCAGATGGCAGTTATAAGAGTCGAGGTGTATGGAAGGGAAGCAGTGGTTGGGAAGGGAGTGAGACAGGGTTGTAACTTATCCCCAATGTTATTCAATCTGTATATTGAGCAAGCAGTAAAGGAAACAAAAGAAAAGTTCGGAGTAGGTATTAAAATCCATGCAGAAGAAACAAAAACTTTGAGGTTCGCAGATGACAGGGTAATTCTGTGATAGACAGCAAAGGACTTGGAAGAGCAGTTGAACGGAATGGACAGTGTCTTGAAAGGAGGGTATAAGATGAACATCAACAAAAGCAATAAGACGATAATGGAATGATTTTGTTGTTTTTGTGGTCTTCAGTCCTGAGACTGGTTTGATGCAGCTCTCCATGCTACTCTATCCTGTGCAAGACTCTTCATCTCAAAGTACCTACTGCAGCCTACATCCTTCTGAATCTGCTTAGTGTTTTCATCTCTTGGACTCGCTCTTCGATTTTTACCCTACACGCTGCCCTCCAATACTAAATTAGTGATCCCTCGATGTCTCAGAACATGTCCTACCAACCGATCCCTTCTTCTAGTCAAGTTGTGCCACAAGCTCCTCTCCTATTCTATTCAATACATCCTCATTAGTTATGTGATCTACCCATCTAATATTCAGCATTCTTCTGTAGCACCACATTTCGAAAGCTTCTATTCTCTTCTTGTCTAAACTATTTATCGTCCACGTTTCACTTCCATACATGGCTACACTACAAATGATTTCAGAAACAACTTCATGAAACTTAAATCAATACTCGATGTTAACAAATTTTTCTTCCTCAGAAACGCTTTCCTTGCCATTGCCAGTCTACATTTTATATCCTCTCTACTTCGACCATCATCAGTTATTTTGCTCCCCAAATAGCAAAACTACTTTACTACTTTAAGTGTCTCATTTCCTAATCTAATTCCCTCAGCATCACCCGACTTAATTAGACTACATTCCATTTTCCTCGTTTTCCTTTTGTTGATGTTCATCTTATACCCTCCTTTCAAGACACTGTCCATTCCGTTCAACTGCTCTTCCAAGTCCTTTGCTGTCTATCAAAGAATTACACTGTCATCTGCGAACCTCAAAGTTTTTGTTTCTTCTGCATGGATTTTAATACCTACTCCGAACTTTTCTTTTGTTTCCTTTACTGCTTGCTCAATATACAGATTGAATAACATTGGGGATAAGCTACAACCCTGCCTCACTCCCTTCCCAACCACTGCTTCCCTTTCATACCCCTCAACTCTTATAACTGCCATCTGGTTTCTGTACAAATTGTAAATAGCCTTTCGCTCCCTGTATTTTACCCATGTCACCTTCAGAATCTGAAAGAGAGTATTCCAATGAACATTTTCAAAAGCTTTCTCTAAGTCTACAAATGCTAGAAACGTAGGTATGCCTTTCCTTAAACTTTCTTCTAAGATAAGTCGTAGGGTCAGTATTGCCTCACGTGTTCCGACATTTCTACGGAATCCAAACTGATCTTCCCCGAGGTCGGCTTTTACTAGTTTTTCCATTCGTCTGTACAGAATTCACGTTAATATTTTGCAGCTGTCACTTATTAAACTGATAGGTCGGTAATTTTCACATCTGTCAACACCTGCTTTCTTTGGGATTGGAATTATTATATTCTTCTCGAAGTCTGAGGCTATTTCGCCTGTCTCATACATCTTGCTCAACAGATGGTAGAGTTTTGTCAGGACTGGCTCTCCCAAGACCGTCAGTGGTTCCAATGGAATGTTGTCTACTCCCGGGGCCTTGTTTCGACTCAGGTCTTTCAGTGCTCTGTCAAACTCTTCACGCAGTATCGTATCTCCCATTTCATCTTCATCTACATCCTCTTCCATTTCCATAATACTGTCCTCAAGTACATCGCCCTTGTATAGACCCTCTATATACTCCTTCCACTTCTCTGCTTTCCAGTCTTTGCTTAGAACTGGGTTTCCATCTAAGCTCTTGATATTCATACAAGTGGCTCTCTTTTCTCCAAAGGTCTCTTTAATTTTCCTGTAGGCAGTATCTATCTTACCCCTAGTGAGATAAGTCTCTACATTCTTACATTTGTCCTCTAGCCATCCCTGCTTAGCCATTTTGCACTTCCTGTCGATCTCATTTTTGAGACGTTTGTATCCCTTTTAGTCTGCTTCATTACTGCATTTTTATAATTTCTCCCTTCATCAATTTAATTCAATACCTCTTCTGTTACCCAAGGGTTTCTACTAGCCCTCGTCTATTTACCTATTTGATCCTCTGCTGCCTTCACTATTTCATCCCTCAAAGCTACTCATTCTTCTTCTACAGTATTTCTTTCCCCCATTCCTGTCAATTGATCCCTTATTCTATCCCTGAAACCCTGTACAACCTCTGGTTCTTTCAGTTTATCCAGGTCCCATCTCCTTAAATTCCCACCTTTTTGCAATTTCTACAGTTTTAATCTACAGTTCATAATCAATAGATTGTGGTTTGAGTCCACATCTGCCCTGTCTTACAATTTAAAACCTGATTCCTAAATATCTGTCTTACCATTATATAATCTATCTGATATCTTCTAGTATCTCCAGGGTTCTTCCATGTATACAGCCTTCTTTCACGATTCTTGAACCAAGTGTTAGCTCTGATTAAGTTATGCTCTGCGCAAAATTCTACCAGCCGGCTTCCTCTTTCATTTCTTAGCCCCAATCCATATTCACCTACTATGTTTCCTATGGAATGTAGTCAAATTAAAGCAGGTGATGCTGAGGGAATCATATTAGGAAATGAGACACATAAAGTAGTAAAGGAGTTTTACCATTTGGGAAGCAAAATAACTGATCATGGTCGAAGTAGAGAGTATATAAAATGTAGACTGGCAATGGCAAGGAAAGCGTTTCTGAAGAAGAGAAGTTTGTTAACATGAAGTACAGATTTAAGTGTCAGGAAGTCGTTTCCGAAAGTATTTGTATGGAGTGTAGCCATGTATGGAAGTGAAACGTGGACGATAAATAGTTTAGACAAGAAGAGAATAGAAGCTTTCGAAATGTGGTGCTACAGAAGAATGCTGAAGATTAGATGGGTAGATTACATAACTAATGAGGAGGTATTGAATAGAATTGGAGAGAAGGGAAATTTGTGGCACAACTTGACTATAAGAAGGGATCAGTTGGTAGAGGCATCAAGGGATCACCAATTTAGTATTGGAGGGCGGCGTGGAGGGTAAAAATCGTAGAATGAGACCAAGAGATGAATACACTAAACAGATTTAGGAGGATGTAGGTTGCAGTAGGTACTTGGACATGAAGAAGCTTGTACAGGATAGAGTAGCATGGAGAGCTGCATTAGACCAGTCTCCAGACTGAAGACCACAGCAACAATAACAACAACAACAACAACAGCACCGATATCGATACCTGTACGATAACGGTCTCGGAAAGTCCAAGACGTCCGTGTGATATAATTACAAATTAACAATTTTAGGATTAATTTTCTTTACGTGTACTGTGAAATCTTGCTTCTTGCCAAATTTCATGACTCATGATCGATGGTACGTACCCTATAGGTTTTGATGAATGAGGTTGTGAGTCTCACAATATATGACACAAACGGTCATATCTTTTGATTGCATAGACTTAGAAACTTACACTTTGTTACACCACCAAGGGACCGTAGACATTAATATGTGACATAAATTTCACCTCGATACAACTTTCTTAACAGTCGGACAGATAGACAGACAAGCAGACAGAGACATGGAGAACATCGTGCCCCTGAAAGATTATCGACTGATGTACGAAACTCTAATTACCTCCGAAGCAGAGAGCTAGGAGAATCTGTTGCTATGTCAGTAGATAGAGGAAGATAAACAAGTGAGGTTGAGCAATTCATAAAGCTGCAGCCAACTGTCAAATTCGACATGGAACATTAGCATCATGTAGTAAGAATTGCCTCCAACATGAAACTGATGATGAAATGGTAGTTCGACCTTGCACCACTTTTGATTATTTTCCAATTATGTTTTTTCTGATGAGGACGAGAAGCAATTAAAGCAATATGTTCTTTATGCTGCCGTTATTTACTCTGGCTTAACGATAAAAGACTTCAAAACTTTGCCATATGATATTCGCGTGGCAAAATCAGTTTAATTATCTAACATCCAAAAATGTGCGCAATTCATTTCTTTGGTTAAGATCTATAGCAACTATTGGCGACAGGAAAAATACAGTTCTAAATAACTCCCGAACAAGAGATATAGCAATTTTAACAGACTGGCCAGAAAAAAGACCTAGCTGAGAATGGAAGTAAAACAATTAATGAAATGTCTATTTAGAAACACAGTTGAAATATACAAGAATGCAAAAAGGAAAGGAATACAAAATCGCAATTGGTTACTAAGATAACAATGATAACTGTTTTCGTTTAGTTAATCTTGAACGATTTTCTAACAGTAAGGCTAAGGGAAAATGGATCCCAATGCATAAAATATATTATGTGGCTCAGTAATTGTATACCGCTAGGCTAAAGAACTTTTATACAATTCAAAATTGTGTGTGTGCATACGGAAGTGACTAGGCTGATATAGAACATATTCTTAAATATTTACTTTAATTAATATTTTAGCTTCTAAAATGATCTTAAATATGTATTTGTGCTTTATCAATATTATTACTTGACTATGTATTCTTAATACAACTTTTTAAATAAACAATTTCCTCTTCCGATCTAAATTATTCTTGAAACCAATTGCAACTTCTATGACAACCAACCTGAAATCGAGCAGGTTGTCACAAAAATTTATTCTCACAAAACACGTTTACCTGAAAATCCAATTGCCGTTGTGGCCTCAGATTTGTGATAAAAATAGAGCCAAGGATACACACTACAAGGCACACTAATAGTTGTAAGAGAAACTTTAAACACTGCCTCTTCAAAAATTAAAAATTATAAATTGTGACAACCTGTCCCTGTCTCCCTACCAGCCAAACACAGATTGTATTATTTTCTTCCTAAGGACTGAAATTGTGAAGAGAACAGTGGATGTATCCGTGACACAATATTTACAGGAAGTCCACCGACCTTTATCTTCTTCCCACGACCCATCATCACCCATTACAAAGGAATTATGGTCCACAGAGAACGTACGTTGTCAGACGAAAACTTCGCCGAAGAACTCGAGTGCTCCAGGGAAATTTTCGAAAAGAATGAATATTCAGAACTACAATCGAGAGTGCCCTACACCGCAAATCGACACCGCAGAAGGAACTGACTCCAATGGAGAACCGACCAAAATCACGTAACTTCCATACGTTTGAGCCAATATGCGTAAAATCGGGGAGATACTTCAAAGATATGGTTTCATATCAAAACTATATCGATCTCTTCGAGGAAATTAAAGTTCTATTATGTCGTGAGGAAGATAATCTAGGGTCCCAAAAACCGATATATAGCTCATATTACATTGAGCAAGAGTGACATGCCATATATCGGAGAGATCGTACGAAACCTCATAATTACGAGCATCAACGTCAAACGCTTTGTACACGCAGCTACATCAAGAAGAGCTAGTTATGGCCTAAGGGCGTCCCATACTTAGGCAAACACCAACTGCAGTCGGTAGAGGACGCTAGCGAAGAGGTAAGCTACGTATCCAGAATCACGGATTCCGTAGTTTAAAATACAATATGCACGGTATTTAATTAAAATTTATTCACGCAGCTATATTTTATTTACTTTGTCATGTTGTAAAGTTTACTGGCAGTAGATTTTACATATTTTATTTTGATTTTAGGTGTGTATATTGCTGCAATATATTATATTGCATCTCTGCTTTACTCTAACACAAACACTTTAACTATATGTAACGTTTCCAGTTAACGACTGTGAATTTCCTATTTTAAATTATTGAACCTATGATGCTTGAAACTTACGTTACCTCACCATTATCGCTCCCTACCGGCTATAATTCGTGTTTGCACAAGTATAGGACGCCGTAAGAGCACCGCTTGTTCATGTATCTGCATGTAGAAAGAATCTGACGTTGTTGTTCGTGTCAGGATACTCATAATGGCATGATCTGGCCTTCAGTCATTTATACCTAACGTTCGATTTTTTTTCTAGAGATTTGGCCTCTAGTCAATTGAAAGTATTATTTCTACATAAGTGCTTTCTCCAATTTTCTTAACAGATCTGACCATGGCAGGAAGCCGAAACGTGTAATACTGCGAATTTCGTAATAAAGTGCAATCAAGACGAACAATTATTCGTAAAGCGCTAAATGTGATCGCTGGCACGTATATGAACTTTATGTCTTCAGTTGATACTCTAAGCATAGATTATTCATCGTTCCAACTACCAGACAGGTAACTAAAGCATTTACAATTTCCAGATGTTACACAGTTCATTGTTCGGAGAAGGCTTCCACAGATTATGACGCATCGAAAACGAATTCTTTTCTTCAAAGTGTCATTCATAGCTGCTGCCAGAGTTTTGGGCGATCTGATATAACTGAAACTGCGTGTGACCAGAGTATCCATTCTACCCCAACGACCTCCAAAATTGTCATCACATGCGTCACAAATTACGATCGACTGGACTTGTTTCGGGATCAAGTTGGCCAACCACCAAATTCATCTCACTTTCTTCGTGCCAGGTTACATTGGTCCTTGTTTTATAGCCAGGGGCAATATCATGTGTGAATCTAAATCTTCGATTCCGAACTGTAAGTGTATTATTTCCTCAAATGTCTTCATAAACACCTGAACCTATTTTACGATCCAGTGAAACTAAGACTCCATTCTCAAATCAAGAAAGTAGTCCAGACTAGCACACCGCCTTCACCGAATTTTCCGTTCCTAATGACCCCTTCCTCGACGGGAAGTTAAATTCTTAATTTTGGATCATCAGAACTTCGCAACTACTCACACAAGTGATTGATCTGTTTCCTAGCCACCTGCCAGGTTCCTAGATGCCCGTCCCTATTCCACATCGTGTACAGTGTGACTCATCACCTCATTACCCCTTCTTCCGCTGCTGTACAAACAACGGCGTTGTTTGCAAAGCTCTAAGAAAAGTCACGCTTTCATTTTTTGTGGCCAGTGACTTGCAGCCAGCAGCACGACCATGAAAATCGTGTGCTGTCGCATCTTCACCGGTCGTTCTGCCACTGGCCTTCGCAGTGACAAAATTCTACAAGGTTTTTTCATAAAAGACGTCCGGCGGTTGGTAAGAACAGCACGCTTTCGAATTTTGAGAACTCATAAACTAATTTCTTATGCCTATCAGAGTAATGAGTAGGTATACTGTGTCCATGTTATTTCTGATCTACAACATCGCTAAAAGTGTACTCCTTCCAGTTTGAATTCTCTCAGTGAAGTCATTCTATCGACAAACGTGTCTGATCGTAACGCATTAGGCCTACACCAGTATTTACACACACTCAGGTAAGTAAGGAAGCTACAATATTTAGGCCATGTTATTAGGGGAGTAAATTACAAAATATTGCAAATAATACTAGAAGGGAAAATTTGTGGGAAGAGAACGAGGGGTAGAAGACGGACATCCTGGATTGACAATTTAAAAAATTGGTACAACTGCTCAACGTCAGAACTCCTTAGATCAGCCAAATCAAGATCAGAAATTGCCATGATGACAGCCAACCTTCTTAGAGGAGACGGCACATGAAGAAGAAGGTGCATTCGCTAGCGTCACACACAACACTTCCGTCAGTGGGGTTCCACACACTTGAGTTCATATAAGGCATTTTTTTGGTTAGCAATGGTAATTTGCACTGATATATACGGAATGATTTTTTCCATCGAGTACAAACTCTAGGGACTGATCGATGACAGGATACAGAACAAAGAAAGGTCTAATGAACTTGCGTCCGGAAATGAATGGTTCTCATGCTAGAGACCATTTATTCAATGATACATTGTCTGAGTCTGCGGTCTAATACAATGTTCAACACATACCGTAACTGTGGCTGCATTGTACAGCAGGTATTAGACCGCAGACTCTGTAACAATGTATGATTGAATAAATGGTCTCTACATCTACATCTACATCTATATGGATACTCTGCAAATCACATTTAAGTGTCTGGCAGTGGTTTCATTTAACCACCTTCACAAGGCTCTATTATTCCAATCTCGTATAGCGCGCGGAATGTATGAACACCTATATCTTTCGTTACGAGCTCTAATTTCCCTCATTTTATCGTGGTGATCGTTACTCCCTATGTAGGTCGGTGTCAACAAAATATTTTCGCATTCGGAAGAGAAAGTTGGTGATTGGAATTTCGTGAGAAGATTCCGTCGCAACGAAAAACGCCTTTCTTTTAATGATTTCCAGTCCAAATCCTGCATCATTTCTGTGACCCTCTCTCCCATATTTTGCGATAATACAAAAATTGCTACCTTTCTTTGAAGTTTTTCGATGTACTCCCTCAGTCCTATCTGGTAAGGATCCCACACCGCGCAGCAGTATTCTAAAAGAGGACGGACAAGCGTAGTGTAGGCAGTCACCTTAGTAGGTCTGTTACTTTTTCTAAGTGTCATGCCAATAAAACGCAGCCTTTGGTTAGCCTTCCCCACAACATTTCCTATATGTTCTTTCCAATTTACGTTGTTCGTAATTGTAATACCTAGGTATTTAGTTGAATGTATGGCTTTTAAATTAGACTGATTTATCGTGTAACCGAAGTTTAACGATTTCCTTTTAGCACTCATGTGGATGACCTCACACTTTTGGTTATTTAGGGTCAACTGCCACTTTTCGCATCATTCAGATATTTTTTCTAAATCGTTTTACAATTTGTTTTGATCTTCTGATGACTTTATTAGTCGATAAACGACAGCGTCATCTGCAAACAACCGAAGACGGCTGCTCAGATTGTCTCCCAAATCGTTTATATAGATAAGGAACAGCAAAGGGCCTATAACACTACCTTCGGGAACGCCAGAAATCACTTCTGTTTTACTCGATGACTTTCCGTCAATTACTACGAACTTTGACCTCTCTGACAGGAAATCGCAAATCCAGTCACATAACTACGAGCCACTTGCGTGGTACAGTGTCAAAAGCCTTCCGGAAATCCAGGAATACGGAATAGATCTGAAATCCCTTGTTAATAGCACTCACACTTCATGTTAATGAAGAGCTAATTGTGTTTCACAGGAACGATGTTTTCTAAACCCATGTTGACTGTGTGTCAATAGACAGTTTCCTTCGAGGTAATTCATAATGTTCGAACACAATATATGTTCTAAAATCCTGCTGCATATTGACGTTAACGATATGGACCTCTAATTTATTTGATTATTCCTACTACCTTTCTTGAATTATGGTGAGACCTGTGCAACTTTCCAGTCCATGGGTACATGGAAACCATTCATTTCCGGACATAAGTTCGTTAGACCTTTTTTGTTCTGCATCTTCTCCTCGATCAGGTCCTAGAGTTTATAGATGATGGAAAAAGTCACCCTGTATATATCACTGAAAAAGAAAATTTATGTTTATGAATGCTTTATTTCTTTTTTATGATTCCCATAGACCCCACGAGAAAAATATACAAAGTGGTGAGAAACAGTCTGAACAGCTTATAAGAGTGTTAAAGCGTAGGTTGGGCTGAGAAATAAATGTTCAGAAAGAAAATCGATACGTAGCGCCTTTTACGAGTTAATTGGCATTGACTCGCCAATCGAGACGCTGCGCGCTCAAATTCAAGCGGCCCACCAGAGATGTTGTCGCCAAACTTGTTCTTCGAATTGGTTTCTTAAAACAGAACAAGAGAAGGATGCAGGAACTGGACATGACACGGTAGTAAGGATCGAACCCGAGCCACAAACTGAGCAGTTCCGTACACTGTCACCTACCCTATGAGAACAACTGACACTGCACCTGGCAGGAGGCTTGAATTTGCGCGCAAGGGCCAGATTCGCTAACTTCAATGCTATTTAACTTGGAAAAGGCGCAACGTACTGAAGTTTTTCGTAACAGTTATTTCTCAGCACAACCTACCCTGCAACAGCCTTACAAGCCTTTCAGACTGTTTCTGACCAACCTATATACTGGGTGTTTCCGTAACAGCGTGCAAAAATGTAACAGGGCGTAGATAATGCTCCACTGAACAATTTAGCTGGCTTCTCCGATCCCAGGTTCTCTACCTATATACCTATATACGTAATTACGTAGACCAACTTGACCTTTTATGGAACAAAGTTTTTCTGCTACAGTCACTTTTTACTGTTCCACCAATATTTACTAGCACGACGCGTTCCGTCGGCTTACTGCCACCATCAAGTGCTTTACAGTCCGTCAATTTATGATACAATCACTGACCTCAACAAATTCCACACACCATGGATAAATTTAATTTTACCATGTAACTTTTGCAACGGTACGGCATTGATTCCTTTGATCCATTAATACCACATTACTAGCGTAGTCAGAAGAGAGTACGCGTTCAGGGTTTCCTGCAGACACATCTTTATGCGATATGGATAGCAAGTGTTTGACAGTGTGTGGGCGAAACTGCATGGCAACTGGAAACGTACTCCCAAGTTTAAGTAGAACAGGCAGTACGATTCTTGTAGGCAAAACGTCTAAATTTCACATGGATTATCAATGAAATTCTGGCGGTATAGCGACCAAAAGCAATGTCGCGTCCAGAAAAAAGATGTCGATGAATGTTATAAAATTAATCTTTTTCTTTAACATATCATTTCGATCCCATATGGAAATTCAGTTCAGATCCTGAACGTGATTCTAATCTAGCGTCGCATCAAAAGACGCATTAATTGTGGGATGTAATTAAGATGTACAGAAAATAACATTAACCTTGGGTTTTACAAAATAGTAAAATAAACTGACCTGTATACGTGCTTCTGTCAGGCCTATCTTCATCGCAAGCTCCTCCCTGAAACAATAAATGTTATATGTACAACTCGAAGGTCTGCGTCTTAGTGAGAAATTCGTTAATTAAAGCACCTTTTATATTGTAGTACATATAGATACACTGTCTGATAAAAAGTATCCGCACACCACTATGTAATGCGGAATTGCCCACTAGATGCCGCGAAAGGCGGACCCACCAGTATAAAAGAAGGCAGGGAGCAGTGTCCTAGAAGCAGTAACAGCAGACTGGGTCGGTCAGGAGAGCTCAGTCACTTATAACGTGACGTCGTTGAGTGTCACCAGACTAACAGATCCATTAGGGACATTTCAACTCTTACACACATCAAAAAAAGTTTGCCATCGCCCCGGTTCCCAGAACACATGAGGACACAAGCTGACTGTGAAATCGTAACACAAACAAAGTCTCTTTGACTGTTCAGAGATGTCACTAAACCCGCCCAAGGATGTAAACAACCGCGCATGAGCATCACGTATTGGTCGGGGTTCGACAGCCGATCAGTTCCAGTCAGTCCACCAGGAAGGAGGTACACAGCTCGTCTTGTACGTAGTTTAACCACGCCTAGACGGTCAGCACCGCGGTTCGATCACGTCCGCATTGTTACATTGTGCCAGGAAGGGCTCTCAACAAGTGAAGTGTCCAGGTGTCTCGCAGTGAACCAAAGCGATGTTGTTCGGACACGGAGGAATACAGAGACAAGAACTGACGATGACATGGCTCGCTCAGGCCGCCCGAGGGCTACTATTGCAGTGGATGACCGCTACCTACGAATTATGGCTCGGAGGAACCCTGACAACAACGCTACCATGTTGAATAATGCTTTTCGTGCAGCCACAGGACGTCGTGTTACGACTCAAACTCTGCGCAATAGGCTGCATGATGCGCAACGTCACTCCCGACGTCCGTGGCGAGGTCCATCTTTGCAACCACGGCAGCATGCAGCACGGTACGGATGGGCCCAACAACATGCCGAATGGACCGCTCAGGATTGGTATCACGTACTTTTCACCGATGAGTTTCCCAAATGCCTTCAACCAGACAATCGTTGAAGACGTGTTTGGAGGCAACCCGATCAGGCTGAACGCCTTAAAGACACTGTCCTGCGAGTGCAGCAAGGTGAAGCTTCCCTGATGTTTTGGGGTGGCATTATGTGGGGCCGATGTACACCGCTGGTAGTTATGGAAGGCGCCGAAACGGTTGTACGATACGTGAATGATATCTTCCGAACGATAGTGCAACTATATCAGCAGCACACTGGCTAGGCATTCGTCTTCATGGGCGACAATTCGCGCCCCCATAGTGCACATCTTGTAAATGAATTCCTTCAGGATAACGACATGGCTCGACTAGAGTGGCCAGCATGTTCTCCAGACATGAACCCTATCGAACATGCCTGGAATAGATTTAAAAGGGCTGTTTATGGAGAACATGATCCACCAACCCCTCGGAGGGATCCACCCCGAAACGCCGTTGAGGAGTGGGACAATCTGGACCAATAGTGTCTTGACGAAATTGTGGATAGTATGCCACGACGAATACAGGCATGCATCAACGCAAGAGAACGTGTAACTGGGTATTAGAGTAACCGGAGTGTACAGCAATCTGGACCACCACCTCTGAAGGTCTCGCTGTATGGTGGTACAACATGCAATGTGTGATTTTCATGAGCAATGAAAAGGTGGAAATGATGTTTATGTTGATCTCTATACCAATTTTCTGTACATATTCCGCAGCTCTCGGAACCGAGGTGATGCAAAACTTTTTTTGATATGTTTATAATGCTACCCAAGTGGACTGATTATGCTGCGCCTCTGAAGTGCAAACTGCGAAGTAACAGCCAAGACCAAGCAGAGCTTACCTCCTGACGGACCGGGAACGTCGAATATTGCAAAGATTGGTTGTGAAAAATCTGATGATATCACCGGAAGGAATCACTGATGAATTCCGTAGTGCTACCACCTGCCCAACTAGCACAGTGACTGTACGTTGGGAGTTAAAACGAATGGTTACAGTGATCAAGCAGCTCCTTGTAAGTCACACACCATTGTAGTCGGTGCTGAGCGATGCTTGAGATGGTGCAAAGAGCCACGCCACTGGACAGTGGATGACTGGAACCGACTGGACTGGACTGGACTGGAGAGATAACTGGACTAATGAATCATGCTTTACACTTTACCAATCCAATAAAAGGGTCTGGGTTTGTCGAGTGCCTGTAGAACGTAGGAACGGAGGAGGCGATCTTACCATAAAGGAGTATTTTTTCTGGTTACAACGTGGTCTCCTTATTGTGCTTCAGAAAACGCTAAACGTGGAAGGAAACGAACACATTCTATAGCACTGTGTATTGGATACAGCAGAGGAACAGTTTGAGGGCGACGATTGTTTGTATCAGCAAGACAATACACCCAGTCATAAAGCAGCATCTGTGGTGCAACGATTTTCTGGAGAATAACTTCCTGAAATGAACTGGTCTGCCCCGGGTATCGACTTCAAACTTTTGAGATGAGTTAGAACGTCGACTTCGCTCCAGACCCGATCGACCAACATCGTTATCTTCTCTAGTTCCGGTTCTTCAGTAAGAATTGGCTGCCATTCCTCCACAGACATTCAAAAACCTCATTTACAATGTCCCCCGCCGATTTTAAGTCACCATAAAGGCGCAGGGTCGACACAGCCCAAATTAATGTACGCTAATAGGTGTCCTGATGCTTCTGATAAAATAGTGTATCATTTGAGGTGCACAAGTTTCAAAACATAGCGAAAGTTGTACAAATATGCATTCAACAAAATGGTTCAAATGGCTCTGAGCGCTACGGGACTTACCAGCTGAGGTCATCAGTCCCCTAGAACTTAGAACTACTTAAACCTAACTAACCTCCGGACATCACACACATCCATGCCCGAGGCAGGATTCGAACCTGCGGCCGTAGCGGTCGCGCGGTTCCAGACTGAAGCGCCTAGAACCGCTCGGCCACACCGGCCGTCCAGTCCCGGAACTGTTCGCAAGCGTGACGAGTCCAAACTCCCTGCAGGGCGCTGAAGTAAGCGACTCAGTCATCTTGTGCTGCCACCAGCTGAGAACTTTTCGCACCCTGGGAACTCCAGCAGTCGCCTGTCACTATTTTTGGGTCACCCAACGAGCAGCGGGATTGAAATCGGTGTGCCGACCTTCAGACAACTAAGAAATACACAGTGGACATTGTGCAACAATTGTAAATGTTTCTCCCGCACAGTTTGAGTTGAAAAGAGAAATCTCGGGTCGTGAGGCTGGTAATTATTATAGACTCTACCCTCGAGGACTTGGTGTTCTGGAGAGGTTGAGTGTGGCTGTAGAGAGTAGAGAGTGGCGTCGGTGCGCGACGTGCAATTTTCGGTCACCGAGACGCTGGTCTGCAGCCTTGGATGGTTTTACTGTTTTAAGTGTCGGAGTTTGGAAGCACCTCTGTCCTTTTACCTCTGAATAACTCGCAACTTGCATGTCCTTTAAATCCCAACTTGTGTTGCATTTGTATTAATTCAGAATTCAAAGTATTCAACACAGTATGTGAGCTTCTCAGACGTATTGAAACGCCACCTGCACTTCCGCTAGCAGTCTTCCTTGTTATCAGCGTCGACTGCTCACAAATAATTGCGGTACTATCCCCGCTCATTTGTGTGTTATTCATATAATGACAATCAACTGTCTCGTTTGGTAAATCAATATTCTTTGTTAATAATTAGTTTAACAGTGTTACACACGAAAGTTTATAACTATTCTGAGCATTTCGTAGATAGTTAAGAATCCACGAGTTTTAGTTTCAAGTTAACTTTTCTTGTTATACTATTCTTACAACAAATACTATTTTTATGAGTATCACTCACTTCAGGTTATTTTGTATATCCTACAGCAACGAAATAACTAGATTAATTAAAAGCGGTTCATTTAACTTCAAGACTCTTAACAGTCTTATGTTCGGTCATATTTGTTTATTTTACTCTAGCCAGCCGGAGTGGCCGTGCGGTTCTAGGCGCTACAGCCTGGAGCCGCGTGACCGCTACGGTCGCAGGTTCGAATCCTGCCTCGGGCATGGATGTGTGTGATGTCCTTAGGTTAATTAGGTTTAAGTAGTTCTAAGTTCTAGGGGACTGATGACCACAGCAGTTAGGTCCCATAGTGCTCAGAGCCATTTGAACCATTTATTTTACTCTGTGTTTCATTGCACCGGCGATCTTTTGCAGTACAGGTACCCATTTTGATACCGTTTTAAGGACTTTTCAGTGTAAAGATTTGGCTGTTATATTCTACATGAATGATTATTCAACGAGCAGAGATCTTTTTTTTTTCTTTATGCGTGAAATCCCCGGGAGAACGCTCCTTTTTTTGTTGAGTTCGTAGGAGTGGCAGGTGGATTGCACGGCCGCTAACGAACCCAGAACGACTCAATGCAAAATAAAACCAATATAGATTTATTTAGACAACGAGTTTAGGATTCCTGTAATGCCATCTTCAGGCCTCTATTCACTCCAAGTATAGACAGATATATCGATACTTGCACGACTGGAGCTATCAATACCTGTTTCCGTAAATTCGTTTCTGGAGCGTGTGCTTCGAAGACTAGACAACAGCAGACAGCGAGTCGTCGTCAAGTCTTCGAAGTAAACGCTCTGAAAACTGCACCAACATCTTCATACGGTTGTCGATATGTATGTAAGTGGGAATTCCATAAATTTGACCGCCATGATCATTGCGAGTAACGTCTGGAAGACGAAGTATTAGTTTTGTTCATTCCTCTTAGATTCCCCCCACTGAATTCTGTTAGCCAGTCGATGAATTTAAAAAAAAGAAGATTTTTATACGTGAGGTTCAGCACAGAATTATTATTTTGTACCGTGCTTTTACGCTTCAGAAGTTTCCTCGTGAGATACTGGAGAGCGAGTAAAACTTTCAAGACAAAAAGAAAAAGAAACGGAAGTGGATTGTAGTCATAGGAAATATTCAATCGTATCATTACAATCAACTAGGGTAACTTTTTACCAGTCAGGGTACCTTTGTACCACTGATCACTTTATTTCAGATGGCTGCTGCTCCACATGCTTGCATTATTTTGTACTAAAAGAAACAATTTTATTACCTCTCTAGTTTCTACTTAGTATTTAAGTTGTCTTTCCACATTATAATCAAGTCTCAGACGTGTGACAAGCCTTAATTGCATCGTCTGCGAAGAGAACTTCTGGCGAGAATGATTTCATTTGAATAACGCCATGTCAGTTCAAATATCTTGATATTTAAAAGTTAGCCTGCAATAGCGAATGAACACTGTTTGTTTTTAATTCTTATAAACACCTGAGCTCCTTCCAGCATGATCTAAATTTACCCAGAGCATTAGATACAGGAAAAATACAATAATTTTTAAGACTGGTCTAAAGTTACCCTACATGGCAGTGTAACTTTGTACCACTATTAGAATAGAAAGTTTTCTTTTGCAGGCAATAGTTAGCGTTCATTTTTACTTTACCGCGCCCTCAGTAACTATAAATATAAAATGTTACGATGTCTGTTGTGATGTCTAACTTATTTCGGTCCACTATTTTCAAAAAAATTGAAAAAAGTGGTCCAAAGCTACCCAGATTTACTGTACTGGTACTCTCAGTAGCAACGAACTATGTTAAGTCGGATTAATGTTTTACTTGAATTATAACTTATGACTTCATGTTAATTTAATTCATACTGTTTGCATGTAACTACAAAAGATGATTTATTTTGTTCTGTGAGTGACGCAGAAAGATACTAGCAGCGATACTCCCCATCAAGTCGATGGCCAGTGGGATGAGGAAGATGCCAAGGGCATCAAGTTCACGCTGCGTCTATTTTTGTTAGTAATGAATAAAGAAAGAAAGATACAATTCGTACGGTAAAACTTTTAATCGGTCCTGAGATCCCGAAATGCTGACAGTTGTAATCTGATCTTCAAGTTAAAAGTTATTACGTGGCACAACGCTGTATGCATTATGTTCCAATAAAACTTCGGTAATGTTGTTGGAATTAATTTAAGATACCGGTGTTCTGATTTATCTCGAAAATTTTGTGAGGAGAATATTTGAAAAAGTGGCACTGGAAGAGGCAATGTCATTTTATGAAAATAATAGTTAAAGAAGAGATTCAGACCGACGCAACTGAAAAAGTAAAAGTTATCTTTGGTTTATTGAAACTTCCGCAACTGAGCAAAAGGACATCAATAACCTGATTGGTGATACGAAGTCAGCTCATGGTAATAAGTGATACTGAGATATTCTTTAGTTAGAACATTATAAACACTTAATCGAAGAGAGTGCTAAAATATAAAGCCAATTTCCATATAATTTGAAAGGTGGATATTACGTATCAGAGACTATATCATTCAACTGCGAGGGAATAGTTATGATCTCTGGTGAAAACAAATTACGCGAAATATAAACCAGAAGGGTAAATGTTTAAAGTTTTATGGTAGTGTAGGATCTCCGATAAGGGAAGAATATTTCACACTGAATAGTTAATGTTCACTGAGAAACTGACGATACTCTAAGTGACTTTCCAAATAACAAAGCGTTGCGAGCAGCCGAGTTGGCGAATCACAACAATGCTACAGTTAGGTGTGATCTCTGTGTTGGCGTAGCAATGGAGAAATAAACGAAACCGATTTGCCGGCCGGAGTTGCCAAGCGGTTCTAGGCGCAACAGTCTGGAACCGCGCGGCCGCTACGGTCGCAGGTTCGAATCCTCCCTCGGTCATGGATGAGTGTGATGTCCTTAGGTTAGTTAGGTTTAAGTAGTTCTAAGTTCTGGGGGACTGATGACCTCAGCAGTTAAGTCCCATAGTGCTCAGAGCCATTTGAACCATTTGAAACCGATTTCAGCTGACTACAAATCTGATTTTTAAAAATAACAGTATTTACCCGTTACCTTTTAAAATTAATACCTACATTCAGACCACGAGAGCGTAGAGCTCTCTACAAAAATTGAACTATCTTCGGGTGCATGTGAGATACGGTTTTCGTGCGTGCAACTCGCAGTCTGACGAAGACAAGGTACATCGTCTAAGATACTTACTGCTGGCTAACAAGGTTAACCCACATTAAGAGCCGGCCGCGGTGGCCGAGTGGTTGCAGGCGCTTCAGTCCGGAACCGCACGACTGCTACGGTCGTACGTTCGAATCCTGCCTCGGATATGGATGTGTGTCAAGTCCTTAGATTAGTTAGGTTTAAGTCGTTCTAGGAGATTGATGACCTCAGATGTTAAGTCCCATAGTGCTCAGAGCCATTTGAACCACATTAAGAAGGTCATACCACTGCAGGATCCATGGAAAGGAAAACAAGTTGTCATAAAGCAAAAGCTAAGCACAGAAATTTCTCTTCGATGGTATACATCACAATCATAGCATCACAAAAACATATGATTTGTCCGAAATTCTGGGTGTATAAAGAGCGACGAAAGAAAATAAAAAGTGGTCGATGCACTCCAACAAGACTTTGTAAAATAGTGGTCCACTCATTTCCATAAATATTGGATCTATAATTAAAACAGTGTTCTTAAATACAGTCAATGGTAAGAGTAATTAAAGGTACATAGTTATTCCACGACGGCAAGGGGCCGATCACTGAGCAACAGAGAAAAATATACTACCCACCTCAGCTGACGCAATAATGTCAGCTAAAATTAATTTGTAATCGGAAAGATTCATAAGCATATAGAGTGTAGCGTAACAATTTCATAAGAGCTCGGGAAAAGCACGCGGCGAGTTCGACACCAGGGGACCGGTTCGGTCGGAACAAAGGCGATCAAGTGTGTGTGTGTGTGGTGTGTGTGTGTGAGTGAGTGAGAGAGAGAGAGAGAGAGAGAGATGTGGAGGAGAGGGGGAGGCGAACGCTAATTAAGAAATGATCGATAGATGGGCCCCGGGCGTTTGCCTGCTTCGCAGCTAGTAGCTGGGACCGCGCGAACCAACTTACCACCCGCCACCATATTTGGCGGACCAGGGGTTACGATATGTATTTCATATTTTAAGAGATCTCGGCTACCAGTACAAAGCACGTCACACTATAGTCATGAGTCGTAAGGTCCGTCAGAGTCTTTCTTAAGTATTCGCCAGTCTTTCTCTCTGTCCCTCTGCCTGTCGCAGTATGTCTCTCTTGTATACACGATGTCGAATAAATTATTCTTTCAAATTAAGGCGTCAAAATCTACCGTAGATTCGGAGAAGGAGTTAGATAAAATGCTGCGAGTAACGAGGTTAATGAACAGGGACACTACATCAGTAGCGCGTGGTATAAGTTGAAGAATCTGGGTGTGATAAGAGGTTTGCTAGGGTATTGTTTTGTTTTATGGGAGCAAAACAACTAGAGTCGTACGCGCTTTGCTAGGTTAGTCTGTGCAGCTGCGATGACCACACTGTCCCGATTGCATAGTGGTCAGCGCATCTGCTTAGTAGACTAGGTTTCGAATCCAGGTCTGGTACATATTCTCAACTTACCCTACTGATATAAATCAGTGCCCACTGGTAGATAAATGTCTTTAATTCTTTGAAGTATTAAAACTAGAAAAGAATTAATCGAGACATTAGTCTGGAGTGTTTTGTTGAGTGGCTGTTGAGTGCTTTGTTGCGTGGCATCGGTCCAAATGGGACAGCGAATACAAAGTCTGGAAGTGGTCGAAATGTGGATGTAGAAAAGCATGGTCAAAATAAGGCGAGGAGAGAAGAAGAACGAATGGGTCCTTAAGGAAGTAGATGAAACAAGGGAATTGATCTTTACCATAAGAAATAGGACTAGGAAATTCGTTGGCTACACGATACATCACAACGAATTCTTGACCAGCAAACTGGAAGAAAAAGTATAATTAAGAAAGGAAGAGGAAGACCGCTGAAGAATAATTTGGATTCTTTGGTGGGTCAGCAGAGGAGAGACAAATATGGTTGCAGCAGCAAGCCCTAGCCTTGGAACATGATGGTGTCAAATTAATGTAATATGAAAGGCAGGAACACTAAACTAAACATATTTAGAATTGAAACAGACGGTCACTGACGTCAACTTTGGATACTAAGGATCAGTAATAAACACGTCAGCGGAGATCGTGTGGCATGGTAGGAACAGTTGTTTTCCAGGAGTCACTTAAGCGTGTGATTGGAGGCTTCAGCTTGTGCAGCTCTGCCTCAGAGTATTGGCTGCTCCTCAACATGAATGTGGCGGAGCTGTCGTGCGGTACCGAACAAGGTGGTGCAGTTGTACGACACGGGATTCGTATTCGGAAGAATTGCAGTTCAAGTTCTCTGCAAGTTATTCATGCTTTTTCTAACCCTAGAACTAGCCTCCAGTGTATTAGTTAGTCTTGTCTGGAATAAACAAATATTTCAAAACCCTGTTTTCCCAAGAGTCTCCACAACGAGTTCCCTACCGAGTCTCACCACATGCATTTCTAGTAAATGGCTGTACCAGTGTTGGCTCAGACAGAAGAAAACAATCACATGCATTGACTGTGAATTGTCCTTCTGCCTTCTGCTCTGTGCCGCTCGGGAGCGCAGACTGTCCAGTAACCCCTGTTTTCCCTCTCCCACCTATGTCAGGACACGACAGTTATTCATTAGTAGCAGTAGTAGTAGTAGTAGTAGTAGTAGTAGTAGTAGGTCATTGAAACCCCCAGCAATTTTTATGGTGTGGTTCGTAAGTTATTTAGTTCAATCCATAACCTTTAAATCGAAATGTGAAAGAAATGTTTTAGTACCCATTTGGAGGCCCTCACATTTACTATAGATTAAGGTCAACTGCCACATTTTGCACCTTGTAGGTGTCTTGTCCAAATCCTTTCGCAATTAGTTTTCCTGTTCTGACGTCTTTACTAAGTGGTAAACGACACCACCATCTGCAGTCTAAGAGGGCTGTTCGGATAATCTCCTAAATCGTTCAAATAAAGAACAGCAGAAGCCCTATGACGCTTCTTTGAAGAATCCCAGCTATCACTTCGGTTTCACTAGATGACTTCCCATCAGTTAATACGAAGTGTGATCTTTCTGTCAGAAAATTTCAGATACAGTCCCACAGCTGAAACGACTGTCTTGTGGTAGATAATTTTATTAGAAATTGCTTCTGAGGAATGGTGTTTGAAAATCTAAAAATATGGTATCGACTTGAGATTACCTGTCGATTATTGTGATGAATGCAGTATGAAGGATACTTGTTGATGCTTCGACTCAGTTTCAGTGCCACAAACCCATAGGCCTATTTGTTCCTGCTGCGTTGGTTCTTATCGCTTAATCGGCAGGTTAATCTTCCTAGAGCAGCAACGAGCATCATAAGAACAGAACAGCTCAAGTACCGAGGAGCAACAGATTGCGGTTTAAATCATCGAACATTAGACGGGAAAAGTGAACTACACAACAAAGACGGCATATCACGCATGGGAGCCGGCGTGTAGCGAAAGCAGTTCCGCGAACGTGTTGGCAATTGCACTTACGCAAGTGAACGCCCAGTACCACCGAGAAGGCAGTTAGAGGCAAATGAAGTCAGGATTGGACAATAAATGAGGAAGATAGCCGCGTGATCTCGCCGATGGCTACAAGTAACGCGCACAGTAATGGCCTGCCTTCACAGTGGACT
The DNA here is from genome assembly GCF_023864275.1 of Schistocerca cancellata. Lineage (NCBI taxonomy): Eukaryota > Metazoa > Arthropoda > Insecta > Orthoptera > Acrididae > Schistocerca > Schistocerca cancellata. The sequence continues at coordinate 70,630,369 of NC_064627.1, forward strand.
AAAGTTCTCATTTGCGCTCTTCAGATTGAGAACTGCCGTCGATTAGCGTACGGTTCTACTTACGCACGTCCTGAAGTTAATATGATTGCCTTCGCCATGTTCTATTTGGCATTTAACTTTCACCTTAGTTATTGAATTTACAGCGGTATCGTTCCCAGCTGAATTGCAGACATAAGGTACCAACAGACGCAGCTAGGACGATGTGAAACCCTTATTGCTCATGGAGTATAGTGTAACTAGCGTGCTTGTAACGTTGGCGCTTGGGATAAACCACTCTGCTGTAGCAAATATCAGTAGAGATTTGCACTGTCTAAGTATTATCAGTGACCTCACGTTTTCCTGCGTTTTTCTTTCACTCTCGTGTCCTTGTTTCTTACGTTTACCAATAACGTTCTCCCTCTCGATTCGTTAAAAAATCGATCTGCCACATCTCCACTTAAGAAAAGCTAGTTTTTCAAACACCTCAGTGTTTATGAATTCATATCTCCATAACTGTGTGTCGTACAATGATATAATTTTGTAGGCACATTCAATTATATAAGTGGATGCTGTCTCTAAAATAGGCCTCGAATAGATTCAGTAGTACAGGAGTAATAAAGTAAAAATGTCACGCCTGATACTTGAAGTGTACTGCATCAATAGCGAAAATTTATTAGGCCTAAGTGATAAACTTTTTTCAATCGTTATTATGTGGAGTGTGTCAGACCTTTCGAGAACAAGCGAGAGCTTTCGATCTGCTAGCAGCAGACGTACAGGAACCATGCAGCAGCGCCTGACTAACTGGGTGATCATTTCAGCCGTTTAGTAATACACAGGGTGTAGTGAATATAAAAGTAGATATTGCTATTGGTGACTGAGGACGGTTACTAAACAACATTACTTCAAAGTTCATCATTGCAGAGTATGTTTTTAGGTTCGGTGGTACCTTCAAGTACATGTGGCGTTAATGCGTGTTTTCCGGTGGCAGCATTTCAGGTGTTGCCATGTGGATACGTGTACGCAATATGATTGGAATATACTGACAGAGATATACACTTACTGCTGCAGTTACGAATGCGCAGAAAACATCAGATGGTAAATTATGTTATGTGTGTGCGGAAAGACTCTTTGACGTGGAGAAAAAAACGACCAATACACTGATGTGTGTACATATTAAAGTACCAACCATACATATACATTATGTGATCAAAAATATCCGGACCCCCCCCCCCCACAAAATATAAATGAATCATATTAGGTGGATTGTGTTGCCACCTACTGCCAGGTACTTCATAAAAGTCGGATTCCATGCGGCTTTTCGCGGATGATGCTGTAGTATACAGAGGAGTTGCAGCATTAGAAAATTGCAGGGAAATGCAGGAAGATCTGCAGCGGATAGGCACTTGGTGCAGGGAGTGGCAACTGACCCTTAACATAGACAAATGTAATGTATTGCGAATACATAGAAAGAAAGATCCTTTATTGTATGATTATATGATAGCGGAACAAACACTGGTAGCAATTACTTCTGTATTATATTATTGGGAGTATGCGTGCGGAATGATTTGAAATGGAATGATCATTTAAAATTAATTGTTGGTAAGGCGGGTACCAGGTTGAGATTCATTGGGAGAGTCCTTAGAAAATGTAGTCCATCAACGAAGGAGATGGCTTACCAAACACTCGTTCGACCTACACTTGAGTATTGCTCGTCAGTGTGGGATCCGTACCAGGTCGGGTTGACGTAGAAGATAGAGAGCGGCGCGTTTCGTCACAGGGTTATTTGGTAACCGTGATAGCGTTACGGAGATGTTTAGCAAACTCAAGTGGCAGACTCTGCAAGAGAGGCGCTCTGCATCGCGGTGTAGCTTGCTGTCCAGGTTTCGAGAGGGTGCGTTTCTGGATGAGGAAGCGACTATATTGCTTCCCCCTACTTATACCTCCAGAGGAGATCACGAATGTAAAATTAGAGAGATTCGAGATCCCACGGAGGCTTTCCGGCAGTCGTTCTTCCCGCGAACCATACGCGACTGGAACAGAAAAGGGAGGTAATGACAGTGGCACGTAAAGTGCCCTCCGCCACACACCGTTGGGTGGCTTGCGGAGTATAAATGTAGATGTCGATGTATAACCCATGAGTACGTCCTAGGCTCCTGCAGACGGACAAACCCTTTGACCTTCTCGGATTCCAGATGGCGTGGTGTCAGGCCGCAAGATCAGCATTGTAGCGGCGAAAGAGCAGCAGCGTAGCCTACCTGCAGGCGCCGGGTTCTGTGCGCAAAGGCGCATTTTTTTATAATTCTCAATAAAGGTGGGCGGGTGCGACTGAGCGTTTTGCCGAACTGATGGATCTTAGAGCGACCCAGTGTCGAATGTTGTCAAGAACGTCATCCTGTCTCTCATCGCACTGTGAACTGTCGTTTCCGACCGCGAAATGTGTGGTAATCAACGCCACAGGGGAAAGAGTGGTTTCATTGACACCCTTTATATCACCCTCTTCTTCTGAGCAGTGATGTGTCGGGAATGTCTTCCTAGGCCACTCGTAACAGAAACACATGATTTCAACGCTGGGCGGGGCGTCGCGGCTCTGACCTCCATCGCAGAGGCGTCAAAAGGACGGGTGAAATGTGGGTAAGAGAGTGTGTGACGACCTTCAGATCGTGTGGCACGTCCACCGTCGCATTGGGAAGAATTGTGATGGAATTTTCTGCCGATGTGACATCCTTAACACACCTTGCACGTCACATGAACTTGTGAGCTCTGGCGGTTGTTTCGTATGTGTCGACACGCTGTTGTTTGAAGCGTCCTCGAGCCCCATAGTGACGTAGCAGGTCTCCATGCTTTTCCACCATTACAGAGGAAGGTTGTAGGCTCCTTTCAGCCAAATTTAAAACTTAAGTGTCGCAATGAGTTTCGAAAAAGTGATCCTTTAATTTTTTAGCGCAGTGTACTTCGGATCCCATGTTTTCTTCTGCTGAATAATTTTTCTATCTGAAAATGCTCCGTATAACGCGAGAATAACAGGAATTGCACACGGTGGGGAAAATAAACTGACCCGCAAATATATTTCGTGTGCGCTAAGATAGGTAAACCAACTTAATCATCTATCCTGGTAGCCTACCTGAAATAAAATATCTTCCAGCCCTGTTCCATTTTACCCACCCTGTAAATTTCATAGGGTTACAGGAGGCTCCCTCTAAAAGTAAAGAGCGTTTTGATATGGAGAACCACCACGATGACGACGGAAGAGGGGGAGGAGGAGATAGTCATTGATAATGAATCGCTTCAGATGTCCAACAGCTCCTTCACGTTTTGGTTTCCCGGTATGTAACTTGGGACATTATGTTGCTCCCTGCTTACGTACTGATAGTAATTTCTGTAAAACTGGTTCAAAGTGCATGGTTAGCTATTTGTGAGGTTACTGTTCAGTTACTCTGTTACTGACAGTTACCTCCACGTTTGGTCTCCAAGTTGCAGTAGAGCTGAAATTGTCTTTCGCCAGCATAGTACCGGCAGTACTTCTTTAGATTAAGAAAATCAACTACGTACACCAAAATAGTCATTCCTTTTCATACTTTTATTTGTCGAATACGTTGTTTCGATATTTTGTGCCATTAATACGATATAAGGGGTTTTCGTAAACCAGCTGAAACGAATGTTGGAATGGTTCATTTATAGCGGTCACTGCCGACTGGTTCGCCATCTTTCTCGTGTTGAGTGAATGTTCAGCCGCTGATGAGAGAACTATCATTTTCCATTAGGTGTAATCTTGGATTAGCATATGAATGTGGGTATTAGGTGAAGAATATATAGACATTATGATGGAGCACCGTCCAACTTCAGCAATGCAGGAAGCTATCAATCATTTGACCGCCATATTGGAAAACTTGATGTTCGAGAGAGTTAACTCCGTGTCTTGACTATCAAAGTGACCCGACGTCACATATCTTAAGCTCGTCTTCTGCCTGTACATCACATATGTAGTGTATGACTCACTGCATCACATGAAAACCTCGTCCCAAGATTCACGTTGCTGCTCCTGCTGCCATCTACAACATGCTGGGAATGTACGAACACAGGATATCTGTCAACAGAAGAAACGAGACAGTTCGCTTTACTAAAGTTGTATTTACTATGTGACACGTTTCATCAAAACCGACCAATTCAGCGGTAGTGAATTTATCTACAAAGCTGAATCTGTTTGACTTCATGCATTTCCGCATTCTTTGCTTCCACTGCTTAAAAGCTCTGTACATGTCATTTTCCACGCAGCTGCACGAGGAGGAAGGAAGGGATATTAGGTGACTACGTAGGCTTTCCCGGCGTAATAAGTCTTGAAAGTCTCTTCGGGTTTGCTGCCGGATCCTAAAATCAACTTGTCTCGATATTTCGGCGATCCAACTGTTCGCCATCTTCAGGAAATGCTGCTTCTGCTGATGAGTCCCGCTGAGAACTGACGCAAGATTGCAATTCGACGTCCTATATACGCCACCTTTCAGTACACGGCGCATGCGCCGCCCATCACGGTTTCTGGCTTCCAAAACAGGGAGGTGGCGCCGCCCTTAGTGAAACACTGTTGATTAATTTAATCAGCAGGGACAATTTTTAAAATGGTGGTGAATAAAATGGGGCCAAAAGAGACTCAAGACTATCACGCAAACCAAATCGATTCCATTTTAAATACGACCACATTTAACATTGAAAGGGTACAGTACCGTCCGACATTGAAAATAGGTACAACATACTTCATTATTTTTGTCAGAACAACACATTTTCTTTGTAAAATAACTCAATTTCAATTAATACAGCGAAGCCGGATACCAGTGTGGGAAAGAATGACAATTTATTTATTTAATTGATCACATGTGCACTCCCACAAAATAAATCCCTACGTCCAGTTTGGTGAGATATTTTGAAATGAATGAATGTATGGCCGTCTGCTAACCACAGATAGTGAATGTGAATATATGATCATCTTTGAGTCGATACTTTGGCCACCTTTGGTGGGACCAAAGAGATGAAATTTACCTGATCTTTGAGCGCCTGAAATGTGGCTGACCAATACGATAGCATGGTCTTCCCCCACCTCGACAGAGGTGCGAGAGGACCTCGAGAACGGCCAAGTTTCGGCACTCTGCCACTGGATCCTGTGCTGTTAACACCTGTTTTAGTTGTGCTCCGTAATGACGAAAGAGTGGAGTCATGGTATTTATGTGGAATATTTAAGAGTAGTTTGAAATAATAATTTCTCTATTTCAGGAACTTTTGTGGGGAGAATTAAATGTCAGGCAGGTAATATTAATGGGATTGTAGTAATCTTCGGAATTGACCAACGGTCACAATGAAACCACGTGTAGCAATAAGTTGAAATACTTCAGTGTGCTTAAGTTAAGCTGAATTACTAGCGTGTGTACAATAACTTGAAATATTTAAGAAATAGCGTGTGTACCATAAGTTGAAATATTTAAGAAATGGCGTGTGCAGGACTTGAAATTAGAGACGAGTACTTCCACGTGGTGAGTACTGTGTGAGTCTCAAACTGTGTAAAGAGAAGTGCTCGTCCATGGTATCAGTTGAGGACTCGCGTGTGTGATGAATACGTTCTTAACATTACTTTGCGTGATATGATTCCGTGTGACGCTAGATTCAAACTCTGAGAGAGAAACAAGGTGAGTCGGCCGTCTATCCAGCAACGCCACTTTGCTTGCATTGCACAGGAAGACGTGCATATATCTCCAGAGTTCATAGTATGAAAGTAGAATTACAAAGTGGGGCAGTGTCGTGTGAAACTGGGATAAATACTAATTGAAGTGGGAAAGCTGAAAGTGATAGTGTTGTGACTATTTAGTGTTTTGTATTCCATGTCGTAGTGTGGTGTATGTCATGTAATTTGGGTATGTGTGGTTTGCATGGCATAGTGGCATGGTAGTTTCAAAAGATTAGTGGGTTATGCTTGTTCCTTCTGTATCGCTCGATCTGGAGGAAAGTTTCGTGATGATAATTGTGAGAGTCGAAGTGTGAGAAATAATAAAAGATCCACCATCCTATCCAGAAAGTGCACTGTAGCGTTAAATAATTACGAGACCATAATATAGAGATTCACCAATGTAAAGTCATGCCCACTGGGCGGAATTTCTCATGTGTTATTGTTGTAGGTTATAGAATTTGTGTGTTTAGGTTAGAGAATTTATCGGAATAAATAAGATAGTGAAAAAGAAAAAGATTGGTGGACTTTTCCATTGAATTGTATGTTGCCATAATGTCCCGAAATTATAATGTGTGCGCCATTCATATTCAGTGCGGTGGCCACGTGTAGACAAAAGCCGTTAAATAAAAAAGGAAAGAAAATGTGGTATTGCCAGTGCGTAGTGTACAGTCAGAGTTCTGTAAGTTACTGATAGTCAGATGCGTGTTTCCGTTGCGTATTATTCATACAGGAGGATAATTTGTAACTTAATTGTGAGTACGAGTGTTCATGTTACTCGATAAATAAGGATGAATCCACTCGCTTGGCAGACCACTCATCTTGCAGGCCTGACTGCTTGATGCCACAGTATGAGCAAGGCATGTGGGTGCCTCTCAACATTACCCGATTATTTCTCTCATTAATTTTCATGAAAGGTAATTTTGACTAAGTCTTTCGACACGATTATTCTTGAAATGAACCAATATTCATTTAAGAGAACGTTACATGTTACTCGCCTTTAATTTGAGCTATATCCCCTAAGATATGACAAAACAGACATTAATCCTTTTATCTACGAAAAGGATAAGGATATTCCTTCTTCATTACGAGTTACAAAATCATTATTCTTCGATCTCTCTGAATCTTCTATTGTCTCTGCATTTACTTGTCGCTGTACCACAACGACGGAATGAAACTACACCGTGCAATGCTATCTGGTGCTCTCAACAAACAGATTAAAAAAATAACTTTACAGAGGAAAGGCAAACCAAAGACAGCGTTTTCCATGCTTAGATACACTGTTCAGATGTTACAGGAGGACGGGGTATTCTTGGAAAGGCTCAGAGACAAGGAAAAATTTCATTTGAATTACATATGGTCAGGCAGAGATTCCCAAATCAGATACTGTATTGTACAGCGTATACGGGAGCAGATATACACTCGAATTACAGTTTCTTAATGATGAGGAATAGAGTGAAATTTAAGAGAATTGTCCAGGAGAGTCGATATGGAAGGAAACGGGACACTGAACAAGTGAGGAATAATGAGACGCGTCTGAAATTCCCCAAGGCTGAAGATACTGCTGTAGTGAGTATCACAATAAGCAGTTCAGTTGAAGAGAAATGGGCATCTCCAAAAAGGACAATAACAGAAGTTAGACGAACATAAGCTCAAGAAAGATAATTGCGAAGGAACCTTGGGTACAGAAGAAATATTTCATTTAATGAACGAAACAAGGAAATACTTCAATAGATGTCAGGAATGAAACAAATAAGGACTAAAGAGAAGACAAGGCGCAATGGATTCAGGAAAAATGCGAAGAAATCGAAAAAAATGTTGTCAAAAGTACTGATCAGCGTGTAGAAAACTCAAAACAACTTTGGGTGAAATTAAAATTAAGAGCAGAACATTATGATTGCTATGGAAATTCTACCGTTAGACACAGAGCAAAGAGCGGAGAAATGAAAAGATTGTATTGGAGACATCTAAGAGGGGAAGGTTTGTCTGATGCGATAGAAGGAAAATGGGACTGGATACGGACGAAAAAAGGATTCAGTGTTAGAGCCAGAGTTTATTAGAGCTTTGGAAGACTTGCGATCAAATAAGTGAGAAGGAGTAGACAAAATTCCTGTGGAATTTATAAAATAATTCGAGAAAGCGCCAAACAAACGATTATTCAAGTCGGTGTGTAGGTACTATGAAGGTAGAGCCCTATCATCAGACTTTCGGAAAAATACCATCCACACAATTCTGAAGATACAAAGGCTGATAAGTTGGAGAATTATCACGTGATTATCTCAACGTCTCATGCATCCAAGATGCTCACAAGACTGATATACAAAAGAATGACAAAGAAATTCGAGGTTCTCGTAGGTGAAAATCAGATTAGCTCCAGGAAAGGGAAAGGCACCAGAAAGGCAGTTTTTAAGTTGCATTTTATAATGGCAGGAAGACAAGAAAGATTCAGACACATTCGTGGGATTTTTCAATCTAGAAAAAGCGTTCGACAAAGTAAAATGGTGCATGATGTTCGAAATTCCGAAAATAAAAGAGTAAGCTACAGGCAAAGACGGGTAATATACGCTATGTACAAGGGCCAAGAACGAAGAGGGAGTAATAAGCTTTGAAGATTTAAAAAAAGTGATCGGATTAAGAAGGTGTAAGAGAGAGCTGCAGTCCTGCGACCCCGCCCTTCAGTCTATACGGCGAAAAAACAGTGATGGAGATAAAAGAAAGGTTCAAGTCCAAAGTTAAAATTCAGGGTAAAAGGGTATCAACAATAAGATTCTCTGATGACATTGCAATCTTCAATGAAACTGAAGAAAATAATAGGATTATATGAAGATGGACAGGTCCGAAAGAACAGAGACCCTCTTCATATAGTTGGGGCTAACCGACCATTGATCTTCTTCTGTGCGGATGCACACGCATTGCCCGAACTCTTACGGGACTCGATAAGATTGTCTGCCGCGAGTAATGAGTGTAATGGGTAGGTGCACTACGAATGTAGTGTGTGGACATTGAGTTGGGAATGTGGATCTCACGGGGAGCGTGCAAGGGATAAATTCCTGCAGTCGCAATATCCTCTCTCCCCTCAGCGGCTCAGATATCGAGCGTCTGCCATGTAAGTGGGAGATCCCGGGTTCGAGTCCCGGTCGGAGCATACATTTTCAACTGTCCCCGTTGATGTATATCAACGACTGTCGAGAGCTTAGGGCCTTGATTTAATTATCGTTTCAGTAATAGGATTTGCTGAGTGGCACGAACAGTCTAATGAGTAAAGTATATGAATTGAGAGAAAACCGAAGAAAGACTAAAGTGACGAGGAGTAGCGGCAGTGAGATTAGCAACAAACTTCACATCAAAACTGGGGACCACGAAGTAGGTGAACTGAAGGAATTCTGCTACCTCAGAAGCAAGGTAACATACGACAAAGTAGACAAGGTCAGACGAAGTTAGCACTCCATTACAGAACAAACCTTCTATCATAAAATATCTACCTTAATTTGAGGAAGAAATTTGTGAGAATGTACGTGTAGAGCACATAATTGTTGTGGCGACATTTTTTCACGAAATTCAATCACCAACTTTTTTTCTGCCAATGGAAAAATATTTTATTGACTCCAGTCTACATAGGGAAAGATGGCCATCATAAGAAAATAAGATATCGGAGCTCCCACGGAAAGATTTAGGGATTCATTTTTTCCACAGTAGAACAGTCGAGAAATGTGTAATTGACAGCGCCTACGTAATGAACACCATACTATTGTAGGAAAGTCTCCGTTATTTCTAAACTTCCTTTGTTGACACAAAGGGACATTCTCATGACTTTAAATTTAGAATAAGTTGGGCCAGCCATTCGTTTCTCAACTAGAGGAAATGTGGAGAAGTGAACATGTACAAAGTATATTATCGGTATGTTATTATAAATAAGATTTCACCACTTTTATTGCCCCCATTAAGAAAACTGTGTGCATTTTGTCTACGTCTCCGTTTTCCTTCTTACATCATCGTTTTTTCGAAAAGCGTCAATCTACAATAAAACAGTTTGTTGTAAAGTATAAAGCTAAACATGTGTTAAGTATTCTATTCAACACAGTTCTATGGGACGTAACGTAACCCATCGGTCCCCTTCCCCACCCCCAGCCCCACCACTATTTCTCTCTTCCATTATCTTCAGCTAGATCTACACTGATAAAGTAACCACACAAGACAAATTATCACTTGCTAGAACTTAACGACACATTGTAAATAAGACACCCGCATGACACCTAGAACTGAAATACTAGGTTAGCGCGTAAGCTCGTAGTGTTTTTGCTTTGCATGTCGGTATTTCGGTTGCTATGGGTTTATTTATCGTCTATTGTCATTTTTATTTGTAGTTCACTGTTGCTATTTGAGTTTGCATACTGTCATTTGGAGACAACGAATGCAGCTGTGGCCGCTAGAAAATTTGGGCCGTGTAGGGGATAATGCTACTGGACAGCACGAAAAGAAAATGGTTTTCTCGTTCTAAGGGGATATACACGTGAAAATGAACAAAAATTTGAAGAAAATTTTCTTGGTCTATAGAAATTAGCATTTCATGCTGATTTCAAAAATGTATAGATTATGGGCATTATCATTTTCCGTTCGTTCTAAAATTGAGGTTGAACGTAATGTTGCACAGGGGTCACGCCCATCTGTCAGTTCGATGTGCGTCAGAATACGTGATGCATTACTTTGTCCTTTCGTTTTTTCCATCGTTAGTTACGGATCGTTAACACAGGTGTGTTGTAGAAGGCACTGACTCCCGGAACCAAAGGATGGGCATGTCTAGAAGGCTAGGGCTCGAATGTAAACAAAGATCTGAGAATATGTGATTTCGGAATTTCATGTACGTATGGTTTTGTAGTTATTGTGTGTTGTTTTGTTTCTTTGTGTGTGTTTCCTGTGCTAAAAATGCCGAGATTGAAGAAATTTAACCCCAAACTAAAATTTCGCGGCAACCAGTTCCAACCACAACCGAATAATAAACATCAGTTGCTTCAAAAGTCACCATTGAAAACTGTGTCTACAGGCAGTGCGCCCGGACGTTAACTTTCGCTTCCTGAATGTAATAAGAACAAGCGTAGTAGTATTGTGAGCAGCAATAAAGACGGAAATGTTATTGTGAACCTAAATAACCTGTTAAGAGTTTTGAAGAGTGCTGTGAAACGTAAGTACTGCAATTGTGAAGACAGTATTCACGTTTCTGAGGACACTTCAGCAAGGAAGGATCTTTCAAGTTGGTTAGTGTTTGCCTGTAACTTGTGTAAGTTGCACAGTCATATTATGACATTGCCACTAACTGATAGTCGATATTACAGTGTAAATATTCAGTTTGCTTATGCAATGCGATGTATTGGAAGGAGAAGGAGAACTGCCCAGGCTTTTTGTGCAGTGATGGATTTGCCTCCACCTCCACTGAGATTTGACAGATACAATAAATTAATACATAATGCTTTATGTGGTATAAGTGAACATTCAATGAAAAGAATAGCAGAAGAAGCAGTAGCCTTGCCTGAGAAGACAGACATTGTAACAGCATTTGACGGATCTTGGCAGAAGATTACTTCTCTGAATGGGGTTGTAACCACAACATTTATTGAAACTGGTAAGATACTAGACTATGAATGTCTGACAAAGCACTGCCAGGAATATTCAAGTATATTTATTGGCACCCATGTTTGTGTATAGAACTTTGATGGCCGAAGTGGAAACTTGGAAACGAAAGAAGTTCTAAACATTTTTAGAAGATCAGAGGTCAGTCGTGGTGTGAGGTATGTAGGCTACCTTGGGGATGGAGACTGTAAAGGACACACTACTATTGTTAATGACAGACCCATATGGGGACACTCTGGTAGAAAAGCTTGAATGTGTTGGGCATGTACGAAAAAGAATGGGAGCTCGGCTGAGAAAATTATGTAAAGACTTCAGTGGAAAAAAACTGTCAGACGGAAAAGACATAGGAGGTCCAGGTCTCGTTACAAGAAGTGAAATTGATTCTTTGACTCAATATTATGGACTAGCAATAAGGAGAAATGTAAGAGATTTGGAGAACATGAGTCGAGCTGTTTGGGTGATGTAGTTTCACAGAATGTCAACAGATGAAACCCCACAGCGTGGTTTTTGTGCTAAAGGGGAAGATTCGTCTTTCAAGTACTGGTTGAGCAATGCTACAGACATACAATATACCCATAAGCATTCCTTACAACTTGCTGTAATGGAGGCAACTAGGCCTGTATATAGGGATCTGGCAAATAAAAATCTAGTTAGGAAATGTATGCATGGTCTCTCTCAGAATACAAATGAAAGCTTCAACAGCTGCATATGGGAGAGAATACCCAAAATTCTATTTATTTGTCTGACAGTACTGAAGACCGGTATAGTGAGTGCAATAACAATATTCAATGATGGTGCAATTTCAAGGATCAATGTTATGAAGAAATCGAACATCCAGGTGGGAAGGAATATGGCTTCAGCTAGAGCTGCTATTGATAAGTGGCGGGTAACGGAAACAGAGACAGCAGCAGAAGCTCCTGCCAAGGATAAAGAAAAGAATGAAGAGAAAGAGTATGGAGTATAAGGAAACAGGTGGACAACTGGAGTATGCAGCTGGAACTCTAAACGAGCACAGTGGTAAGTTAATAAATCTGTATATCTTATTTTGCTATTTACTGAAAACTTGAATTTATATCATTCAGGTACACTTTTCTCCTAAATGTCTCAAGTTAAACTCACAAAAATTGATACAGATATTTAGAATGACCTCCCTCTGCCTCCCTTGCTTACTATTTCGTGAAAAATGTATCTAAAGATGAGGTTTAAAATGTAACAACTCATTCATTTTTTCATAAATTAAAAAAAATTCTAGTGTTTCATACACATGTAAGTATGGTTTGTACGCCGTGGACAATTCAACGAAGAAATTCTCTTACTTATGAAGAAAAGTGTATCTATAGCAACAAATACAGCCATTGGTAAGAGAAGAAATGATGAAATGTCACATGTACAAAAAAATAATTTTGTTATCCACTGCTATGAGTGTGATCCTGAATCCTTCCTGGTCATGCTGACAACGTTTAATGAATTTATTTGTAAAAGTATAGAGAGTGAAAATTAAAATGTGCTGTGGTGCGTGTCCTGCACCAAGTCAGCCCGTTTGACGTCCTACCCCCCCCCCCCCCCCCTCCCTTTAAGGAGGATCGTTTTAACATTAGTTACTCTCCACGTACAAACCTTGTGGGTTTGCTGAAGGTCGTTTAAAAGCATTAATCCACAATGATCCACGTCAGTGTACTCGAGAACTGCAGATGCGATGAACTGTGATCATTCAAACACCAAGCGACATTTGCATGCAATGGGGGAGGTTCGAAATTCGGGTGAACTGGTACCGCATGCTTTAAGTTAAAACCATAAAAATCAGCGGGTGGCCATATGTGCATCTATGGTTGGTCGTCACTAACTGGCTTCTGAACGACACCGACCACTCGTATCGTGTATCTGAGTGGTGACGAGAAATGGTAGTCTGGAACCGCGCGACCGCTACGGTCGCAGGTTCGAATCCTGCCTTTGGTTTGGATGTGTGTGATGTCCATAGGTTAGTTAGGTTTAAGTAGGTCTAAGTTCTAGGGGACTGATGACCTCAGATGTTAAGTCCCATAGTGCTCAGAGCTATTTGAACCATTTTTGAGAAATGGTGTCTTTATGCTAACATAAGGAAAAGGACCTTAAAGAAAACAGCAACTGACCGTACAGAGCCTGCCGCATCCAGAAAAGATATAATCAGTTACAGTGTGGTGTGCTATATATATCTTCCCCGAGGTGTAACCATCACCGCTGACATGTGTGGCAACAACTGAGACGTCTTGCAGATGAAATCCAAGAAGAACGTTCAGGAAGACTGCTACTCGGCGGTAAAGCCCGCCCGCATTGTGCTAGGCTGACAAAAAACACTATACAGGAGTTGGATTGGGAGTTCATTCCGCACCGACCTTATTCACCTGATCTTGCGCCCTCAGATTTTCACCTTCTCCGCTCTCTATCAAACAACATTCAAGGAAATTTATAAAAGACAGAGCGCAGCAATCAGTAGCCTTTTTCTTTTGCCTGTTTTATTACGCAAATCCAGATTTTGGCTAGTGCCTAGCAGTTATCAACACACTATTTTTTTAAAAAAATAATTTTAATTAAAAAATATAGTACACTGATAATGGCTAGGCACTAGCCGAAATCTGGATTTGCGTAATAACACATGCAAAAAAAAGACGACTGGTTTCTTCGCTGTATCATTTGTAAATTACATAACAGTCACTGAGTGCACCCACTTTCCTAATGCAAGATAACCTGATATTCAAGGAAATTTCTTTTTTGATGAAAATGCACCCCGAACATGTCTCGACGATTTCTTCGCCTAAAAACCACGTGATTTCCTCAGTCGCGGAATCGAAAAGTCACCCCAGCATCGGGAGCCTGTTGTAAAAAGTGTAGGAGAACACTAAAATCTCTGTTCTGCATGTCTCTTGTATTTGTTTAACGTGTGGAAAAACGCTACGAACTTACTCCCCAACCCAAAACAAAAAGAAACAGCGCTGACCCCACCTACATAACGTATCTCGAAGTATCGCGTTGTCCACTGGACCCCGGCGCCGCTGGGGCCGTGTTCAGCCTCCGCCAGCCTATCATACAGTTTCCAGAGGACGGAGGCGGCTCAGCAACGGCGCCCGTCGTCTTGGTAACGAGGTGTCCAACCAGCAGCCGCTCCGTCCGTCGTCCGAGCTTGATTAACGACCGCCTTTATTAACGACGCCTGAAATATTAGCCCCGGTAATGGTACGCATTCAATTAGGGACCCGCGACCAGATCCATCATCGAGTTAGAAGACAAGTGATTTTAGGGGCAAGGGCGCCATGGCCAACGACCTCCGTAATTGAATGTTTTTTTCTACACGTAGGTCTATGGTTTTGGTATCGGAGTTACTGATCTCAGGCTCTGAGCTACACAAGAGGCGTCATTTCTGACGTGGACGCGTCAGCAGGCGATCTGTTTCCAGGCACACTCTTCACCAAGCTAAAAATCTACTTCCAACCTTTAACAATCTCAGCTTTGAGCAGCTGAAGAAGATTACCGTTTAATACTATCATTTCAAATACTGGTTTCGTTTTGCGATTCTGCACTCGTGGAAAGAATCCACCTCTTGTCCTACATCGTTATGGAATACTAATATATTTTCTGTGTACTTTCAAATAAGTTGTTTCCAAATCTTTGTGGCTTATTGACCTTGTCGTATGCACAGTGCAGCGCCAAGGGAACTGGTATAGATATGCGTATTCAGCTATAAAGCTATGTAAACAGGCAGAATACGGCGCTGCGGTCTGCGTAAGACGACAAGTGTCTGACGCAGTTGTTAGACCGGTTACTGCTGCTACAGTAGCAGGTTATCAATATTTAAGTGACTCTGAACGTGGTGTCATAGTCGGCGCACGAGAGATCGGACACAGAATCCCGAGGTAACGATGAAGTGGGGATTTTCCCGTACGATCATATCACGAGCGTACCGTGAATATCAGAGATCCGGTAAAACATCAAATCTCCGATATCGCTGTGGCCGGAAAAAGATCCTGCAAGATCGGGACAAACGACGACTGAAGAGAATCGTTCAACGTTACAGAACTGCAAACCTTCCGCAAATTGCTGCAAATTCCGATACGACGCCATCAACAAGTGTCAGCGTGCGAACTATTCAACGAAACATCATCGATATGGGCTTTCGGAGCCGAAGACTCACTCGTTCACACTGGATGACAGCACGACACAAAGCTTTACGCCACGCCTTGGCCCGTCAGCACCGACATTGGACTGTTGATGACTGGAAATATAGTGCCTGGTCCGACGAGTCTCGTTTCAAATTATATCGTCCGGATAGACGTGCACGGATATGGAGACAACCTCATGAATCCTTGGACCCTGCATATCAGCAGGGGAATGTTCAAGCTGGTAGAGGCTCTGTAATGGCGTGGAACGTGTGCAGTTGGAGTGATATGGCACCCCTGAAACCTCTAGATACGACTCTGACAGGTGACACGTACGTAAGTATCTTGTATGACCCATTCATGTCCATTGTGTATTCCGACGGACTTGGACAGTTTCTGCAGGACAATGCGACACCCCACACGTCCAGAATTGCTACAGAGTGGCTCTAGGAACACTCTTCTGAGTTTACACACTTCCGCTGGTCACATGAACATTATTGAGCATATCTGGGATGCCTTGTAAGGTGCTGTTCTGAAGAGATCTCCACCCCCTCGTACTCTTAACGGATTTATTGACAGGCCTGCACGAATCATAGTATCAGTTCCCTCTATCACTGCTTCAGACTTTAGTCAAGTCCATGCCACGTCGTGTTGCGGCACTTCTGCGTGCTCGCGGAGGCCTTACACGATACTAGGCAGGTGTAGGAATTTCTTTGGTTCTTCACAGTATATTTACCGTGAACATTCGAACAAGTTGTTTCCAAACCATTGTGGCTTATTGACCTTGTCGTATCTGTAACGAAGAACGGCAGTTGTGTATGTGTGTGTGTGTGTGTGTGTGTGAGAGAGAGAGAGAGAGAGAGTCCACGCATGTTCATGCACAACTCTAGGA
Source organism: Schistocerca cancellata (assembly GCF_023864275.1). Lineage (NCBI taxonomy): Eukaryota > Metazoa > Arthropoda > Insecta > Orthoptera > Acrididae > Schistocerca > Schistocerca cancellata. The sequence continues at coordinate 70,646,699 of NC_064627.1, forward strand.
ACGTCTGGAAAAATTTTAAGCAAACTTTGTCATATCATCTGGAAAAATATACTGTGAGAGTAACACACGACTGGCAACGTTAGTACGACTAGTGAGATTCCGGGGTATGGGTATACCAATGCTTCTCTGAAATGAAGACATTACATTAGGAGTTGAAATCATGTCGAGCTGTATCAGATTAATCAAAAGACTTATGAAATCTAGGAAAATCAATATTATTCAGACAGGGAAGGGAGGAGAAGTTATTTAACACAGGTACTTCGGCATACAGATAAAGTTGTAACAGCTCTATAGAAGGTAAAGCAAAAGAAAAAATTCTTAAATCGAGAGAGAGTTTCAGACAAACGAGAGCAGGAACACGACTTAACATACTAAATGCTGCAAATTCGTTTACAAGTGTCTTAGAGAGGATGCGTAAGGCGAAAATTTAAAAAGAGAAATTAGTCAGAAAGATAAGAGAACGAGAAATCAAAACAGAGGCAGAACCATGGACCTTGCCGTTGGTGGGGAGGCTTGCGTGCCTCAACGATACAGATAGTCGTACCGTAGGTGCAACCACAACGGAGGGGTATCTGTTGAGAGGCCAGACAAACGTGTGGTTCCTGAAGAGGGGCAGCAGCTTTTTCAGTAGTTGCAGGGGCAACAGTCTGGATGATTGACTGATCTGGCCTTGTAACACTAACCAAAACGGCCTTGCTGTGCTGGTACTGCGAACGGCTGAAAGCAAGGGGAAACTACAGCCGTAATTTTCCCGAGGGCATGCAGCTTTACTGTATGGCTAAATGATGATGGCGTCCTCTTGGGTAAAATATTCCGGAGGTAAAATAGTCCCCCATTCGGATCTCCGGGCGAGGACTACTCAGGAGGACGTAGTTATCAGGAAAAAGAAAACTGGCGTTCTACGGATCGGAGCGTGGAATGTCAGATCCCTTAATCGGGCAGGTAGGTTAGAAAATTTAGAAAGGGAAATGGATAGGTTAAAGTTAGATATAGTGGGAATTGGTGAAGTTCGCTGGCAGGAGGAACAAGACTTTTGGTCAGGTGAATACAGGGCTATAAATACAAAATCAAATAGGGGTAATGCAGGAGTAGGTTTAATAATGAGTAAAAAAATAGGATTACGGGTAAGGTACTACAAACAGCATAGTGAACGCATTCTTGTGACCAAGATAGACACGAAGCCCACGCCTACTACAGTAGTACAAGTTTATATGCCTACTAGCTCTGCAGATGACGAAGAAATTGAAGAAATATATGATGAAATAAAAGAAATTATTCAGATAGTGAAGGGAGATGAAAATTTAATAGTCGTGGATGACTGGAATTTGGTAGTAGGAAAAGGAAGAGAAGGAAACGTAGTAGGTGAATATGGATCGGGGCTAAATAATAGAAGAGGAAGCCGCCTGATAGAATTTTACACAGAGCACAACTTAATCGTAGCTAACACTTGGTTCAAGAATCATAAAAGAAGGTTGTAAACATGGAAGAAGCCTGGAGATACTGACAGGTTTCAGATAGATTATATAATGGTAAGACAGAGATTTAGGAACCAGGTTTTAAATTGTAAGACATTTCCAGGGGCAGATGTGGACTCTGATCACAATCTATTCGTTATGAACTGTAGATAAAAACTGAAGAAACTGCAAAAAGGTGGGAATTTAAGTAGATGGGACCTGGATAAACTGAAAGAACCAGAGGTTGTACAGAGTTTCAGGGAGGGCATAAGGGAACAATTGACAGGAGTGGGGGAAAGAAATACAGTACAAGAAGAATTGGTACCTTTGAGAGATGAAGTAGTGAAATCAGCAGAGGATCCATTTGGTAAAAAGACGAGGTCTAGTAGAAATCCTTGGGTAACAGAAGAAATATTGAATTTAATTGATGAAATGAGAAAATATAAAAATGCAGTAAATGAAGCAGGCAAAAAGGAATACAAACGTCTCAAAAATGAGATCGACAGGAAGCGCAAAATGGCTAAGCAGGGACGGCTAGAGGACAAATGTAAGGATGTAGAAGCTTATCTCACTAGGGGTAAGATAGATACTGCCTACAGGAAAATTAAAGAGACCTTTGGTGAAAAGAGAACCACTTGTATGAATATCAAGAGCTCAGATGGAAACCCAGTTCTAAGCAAAGAAGCGAAAGCTGAAAGGTGGAAGGAGTATATAGAGGGTCTATACAAGAGCAATGTACTCGAGGACAATATTATGGAAATGGAAGAGGATGTAGATGAAGATGAAATGGGAGATACGATACTGCGTGAAGAGTTTGACAGAGCACTGAAAGACCTGAGTCGAAACAAGGCCCCTGGAGTAGACAACATTCCATTGGGACTATTGACGGCGTTGGGAAAGCCATTCCTGACAAAACTCTACCATTTGGTGAGCAAGATGTATGAAAGAGGCGAAATACCCTCAGACCTCAAGAAGAATATAATAATTCCAATCCCAAAGAAAGCAGGTGTTGACAGATGTGAAAATTACCGAACAATCAGTTTAATAAGCCACAGCTGCAAAATACTAACACGAATTCTTTACAGACGAATGGAAAAACTAGTAGAAGCCGACCTCGGGGAAGATCAGTTTGGATTCCGTAGAAATACTGGAACACGTGAGGCAATACTGACCTTACGACTTATCTTAGAAGAAAGATTAAGGAAAGCCAAACCTACGTTTCTAGCATTTGTAGACTTAGAGAAAGCTTTTGACAATGTTGACTGGAATACTCTCTTTCAAATTCTGAAGGTGGCAGGGGTAAAACACACGGAGCGAAAGGCTATTTACAATTTTTACAGAAAACAGATGGCAGTTATAAGAGTCGAGGGGCATGAAAGAGAAGCAGTGGTTGAGAAGGGAGTGAGACAGGGCTGTAGCCTCTCCCCGATGTTATTCAATCTGTATATTGAGCAAGCAGTGAAAGAAACAAAAGAAAAATTCGGAGTAGGTATTAAAATCCATGGAGAAGAAATAAAAACTTTGAGGTTCGCCGATGAACATTGTAATTCTGTCAGAGACAGCAAAGGACTTGGAAGAGCAGTTGAACGGAATGGACAGTGTCATGAAAGGAGGGTATAAGATGAACATCAACAAAAGCATAACGAGGATAATGGAATGTAGTCAAATTAAGTCGGGTGATGCTGAGGGCATTAGATTAGGAAATGAGACACTTAAAGTAGTAAAGGAGTTTTGCTATTTAGGGAGTAAAATAACTGATGATGGTCGAAGTAGAGAGGATATAAAATGTAGACTGGCAATGGCAAGGAAAGCGTTTCTGAAGAAGAGAAATTTGTTAACATCGAGTATAGATTTAAGTGGCAGGAAGTCGTTTCTGAAAGTATTTGTATGGAGTGTAGCCATGTATGGAAGTGAAACATGGACGATAAATAGTTTGGACAAGAAGAGAATAGAAGCTTTCGAAATGTGTGCTACAGAAGAATGCTGAAGATTAGATTGGTAGATCACATAACTAACGAGGAGGTACTGAATGGGATTGGAGAGAAGAGAAGTATGTGGCATAACTTGACTAGAAGAAGGGATCGGTTGGTAGGATATGTTCTGAGGCATCGAGGGATCACGAATTTAGTATTGGAGGGCAGCGTGGAGGGTAAAAACCGTAGAGGGAGACCAAGAGATGAATACACTAAACAGATTCAGAAGGATGTAGGTTGCAGTAGGTACTGGGAGATGAAGAAGCTTGCACAGGATAGAGTAGCATGGAAAGCTGCATCTAACCAGTCTCAGGACTGAAGACCACAACAACATGATAGATAGACATAACATTTCATTACTGAAGATACTCTGATAAAAGAAAAAAATTATCTTTGAATTTGTGGCATTAGCGTACTCAAAAATTCATTTAGTGTACAACATCAATAATTAAAGATGTGAGAAAATTTATTCGTTTCAGTTACCGCTGACTGCTAGTAATAACACAAAAATAATAAAGATTTCACTTTTCTGTAGGATATTATGTAATTTCATGATTAATAGGATGAGTAGGAACTCAATTCGTTCTTCTTTAGTTTGGTAAAGTGTTATAACTGCAGTGATTATCAGTTACTTTCATTGTACTGACAGTGTAACATTCAACATAAATTTTAGACTGAAAAATGAAGCCATTTTCATTTAAATAAGGAGTCACAGAGCTAGAGTTGCACACCAGGAGGATAAAAATAGCAGGATTATTATGAAATGATTAAAAGTCTTAGTTTACAAATATATCAGAGTAGTATATCCGTGATGTATCTGACTCACTTTGCAGTAAAATATCCACGAAAAGTGCAAGTGGACTAGAAACACCATAGTTACACCACTCATGATATCACAAGCCCCACCGTCCTTATCTATGACAGCATAATCATAATGTGACAAGCCACTCCCTCTTCTCTCCCCTTTCTTCCCCCTTCTCCAGCCAAGATCAGCATACTATCAATACCGAAGTGACACTCACAACATAATACTTAATCGGGCATTAAAATGAGATAGCCAACCATGAAATAGCCCCGAGGAGCCGTCTTGGCTGCACTCAAAAGTGTCCGAACGATCTGAAGTTTTTGTACCACATCCTAAAGTATTTATCGAAGAAGCTCTATAAAGCGAGACGTTTGTAGTATTTCTACATCTGAAATACCTCAGAAACACACATGTACAACACACACACACACACACACACACACACACACACACACACACACACACACACTTAAAAACATGTAACCTTCAAATGAATCGCGTAGATTTGTGCCATACCGCCCCCCCCCCCCCCCCAAAAAAAAGTGTCGTCAACATTGTTTTCATACATCACTAGAAAATTGTATATGTCAAATACGCTGCCATCTCATCAGCAAACTCCATTTCATATCTGTAAATTTGATTGTAAACTATAGACGGTGTCCTTGGAGGAACAGTTTATATTCAGGGATACGACAGGAACGATTATTCGAAACAAAAAAGTCCAGTAAATATGGGCTCTAAAATCAGTAGGTTAGGAGTTATGAGCATTTATTCATCTTCGGTAGTGTGAAACAAACCTCTTCTACAGCAAACTCTTTGATTTCCACATTTTGAGAAGTGGTAGTATGGACGAAATCAATGAATAATGTCCAGTAAACATGCATAGCTTAAGAGCCTTGAACATTTGTTCATCTGTGCCACTGTAAAACACGTGTCTTATACTAAGCGGGTGACCACGGCTCTTAAGTTGTACCCTTCATAGCCCTTGTTCACTAGACAATTTTTTATTTTGTTGTTTTATTGTATTGGTCCATACACCCTCCTCCTATACTAATAATGGTGGCTGAAGCCGCAGAATATGACAGAATACAGCAGTTTTGCGGATCATGTGATTTATACGAAGCTAGTTTGAAAAATTTGCAGAATTACCACCGGATGTCACCACTAGCGCAAAGAGATTCCCGCGTAATCATACGTCATTCGTCATCCGCTATCAGCAAACAAGTGACCTATATAGAGATGGAAAAAATCGAGATTAGAGCTCTCATTAAGAACTTTGTAAAGAAAGGTATGAAACCAAACGAAATTCAAGCCGATTTTCAGAAGACACTGGGGGCTCTGCTCCTTCATATTCAGCAGTTGTCAATTGGACAAATGAGTTTAAATTTGAAACTTCCTGGCAGATTAAAACTGTGTGCCCGACCGAGACCCGAACTCGGGACCTTTGCCTTTTGCGGGCAAGTGCTCTATCATCTGAGCTACCGAAGCACGACTCACGCCCGGTACTCACATCATTACTTCTGCCAGTACCTCGTCTCCTACCTTCCAAACTTTACAGAAGCTCTCCTGCGAACCTGAGTTTAAATTTGGTCGGGATAACTTACATGACGACCTGCATAGTGGTCGGCGAAGATGTGCCATCAACCCGGAAATGATTGGTCGTGGAGGATAGCCGACTGAAAGGGCGATTAACTGCTGAATCTGAAGGGATGTCTTCTGAACGAGAATATCACATTTTGGCAGTAGAACTGGAGTGAGAAAAATATATGCTGTAGGTGTGCCGTGCGCCTTGACGCAGGGTCAGAAATGCATCAGTACGGAAATGTCCGAACAGTGTTCGGCTCGTTTCCAAAGCAAGGATCGAGATTTCTTGCCGCGTTTCGTGACGAAATTTGGGTCACTATCACAAAACGAAAACTAAACAACAGTCGAAGCAACGAGGACATGGTGAGCCATCACCACCAAAGAAAGTAGAGGGAACACCGTCGCCCGGTCAGTCATGGAGTCAGTTTTCTGGGAGGTAAAAGCGATTTTGGTGATAGATTATCATCCCACTGGTCAGACAACTACGGGACAATACTACCTCCTGGACCAACTGCAGCAAAACTGCGAAAATAGGCCACGTTTGGTGGGGAAGGAAGTCATCTTTTATCATGACTTCGCACGCACACAGAAGTGTCGCTGGATGGTGAAAATACATGAACTAAGACACTAACTGTTGCCGCAGTCGTCTTATTCCCCTCATTTCCCTCCATCAAATTTCCATCGCTTCTCCAAATTCAAAATGTTCCTCGCTGGACGGAAATTCTCGTCAAACGAAGAAATGAGAGCCGAGGCTGACGGATATTTTGCAGGCCTGGAGGAATCTAATTTTCGAGATAGGATCAAGGCACTGGAATATAGCTGGAGTAATGTGCAGGGAGACTAGACTGAAAAACTAAAAACAAACACTGAGTTAGTCGTTTCTTTCTAATCCGTTCCGACAACTATCCAAACTACCCTCGCAGGAAAGTAAAGCACTCGGCGCGGTCGCTCACCTGGTGAAGACGTCCGGGTAGTGCGTCCTGGCGAAGGCCTTCTCCAGCTCCTCCAGCTGGAACGAGGTGAAGGTGGTGCGGTAGCGGCGCTGCTTGCGCCGCGGCGCCTCCGCCTCGGCATCCGCCTCGTCCAGGTCGTCGTGGTCCGAGGGCGCGCCTCCGCCTCCGCCTGCGGGGGCGGGCGCCAGCGCGGGGGCGGGCACCGCGCCGCAGCCGCCTCCGTGGTCCGAGTCTCCGTCGCAGTGGCTGGCGGGGGTGGCGCCGGCCGCGGGCTTCGACGACTCGCGGCTGCCCTCCGAGGACGAAGGCGGGGACGGCGCAGGCTCGGGATCTGCCAAGACAATCACACTTTGTCACTGTTACGTCAGAGATTGGGTCTGCTTGCAGTGGTAACATCAGCTTGTAGTATACCGGCCGGACGAGAGGCTTAGCCCCCCCGACCATACACTGATGTGACAAAAGCCATGGGACAGTGAGTGATATGCACATACACTCCTGGAAATGGAAAACAGAACACATTGACACCGGTGTGTCAGACCCACCATACTTGCTCCGGACACTGCGAGAGGGCTGTACAAGCAATGATCACACGCACGGCACAGCGGACACACCAGGAGCCGCGGTGTTGGCCGTCGAATGGCGCTAGCTGCGCAGCATTTGTGCACCGCCGCCGTCAGTGTCAGCCAGTTTGCCGTGGCATACGGAGCTCCATCGCAGTCTTTAACACTGGTAGTATGCCGCGACAGCGTGGACGTGAACCGTATGTGCAGTTGATGGACTTTGAGCGAGGGCGTATAGTGGGCATGCGGGAGGCCGGGTGGACGTACCGCCGAATTGCTCAACACGTGGGGCGTGAGGTCTCCACAGTACATCGATGTTGTCGCCAGTGGTCGGCGGAAGGTGCACGTGCCCGTCGACCTGGGACCGGACCGCAGCGACGCACGGATGCACGCCAAGACCGTAGGATCCTACGCAGTGCCGTAGGGGACCGCACCGCCACTTCCCAGCAAATTAGGGACACTGTTGCTCCTGGGGTATCGGCGAGGACCATTCGCAACCGTCTCCATGAAGCTGGGCTACGGTCCCGCACACCGTTAGGCCGTCTTCCGCTCACGCCCCAACATCGTGCAGCCCGCCTCCAGTGGTGTCGCGACAGGCGTGAATGGAGGGACGAATGGAGACGTGTCGTCTTCAGCGATGAGAGTCGCTTCTGCCTTGGTGCCAATGATGGTCGTATGCGTGTTTGGCGCCGTGCAGGTGAGCGCCACAATCAGGACTGCATACGACCGAGGCACACAGGGCCAACACCCGGCATCATGGTGTGGGGAGCGATCTCCTACACTGGCCGTACACCACTGGTGATCGTCGAGGGGACACTGAATAGTGCACGGTACATCCAAACCGTCATCGAACCCATCGTTCTACCATTCCTAGACCGGCAAGGGAACTTGCTGTTCCAACAGGACAATGCACGTCCGCATGTATCCCGTGCCACCCAACGTGCTCTAGAAGGTGTAAGTCAACTACCCTGGCCAGCAAGATCTCCGGATCTGTCCCCCATTGAGCATGTTTGGGACTGGATGAAGCGTCGTCTCACGCGGTCTGCACGTCCAGCACGAACGCTGGTCCAACTGAGGCGCCAGGTGGAAATGGCATGGCAAGCCGTTCCACAGGACTACATCCAGCATCTCTACGATCGTCTCCATGGGAGAATAGCAGCCTGCATTGCTGTGAAAGGTGGATATACACTGTACTAGTGCCGACATTGTGCATGCTCTGTTGCCTGTGTCTATGTGCCTGTGGTTCTGTCAGTGTGATCATGTGATGTATCTGACCCCAGGAATGTGTCAATAAAGTTTCCCCTTCCTGGGACAATGAATTCACGGTGTTCTTATTTCAATTTCCAGGAGTGTACATAGACGGTAGCAGTATGACGTAAACAAGGTATAAAACGGGGGTGCACTGGCGGAACTGTCATTTGTGTTCAGGTGATTCATGTGAGAAGTTTTCCGAAACGATTATGGCCGACGACAGTATTAACGAACTGCGAACGTGGAATGGTACTTGGAGCTAGACGCCTGGGATATTCAGTATCGGAAATCGATTCAGTATTCCGAGAATCACAGTGTGAAGAGTGTGCCGAGGATACCCAATTTCAGGCATTGACTCTCACCACCCACAACACAGTGGCCGACAGCCTTGAGTCGACGACCGAGAGCAGCGGCGTTTGCGTAGAGTTGTCAGTGCTAAGAGACAACCAACGCTACATGAAATAACTGAAAAAATCAATGTGGACCGTACGACGATTATATCAATTAGGACAGTGCGGCGAAATTTGGCTTTAGTGGGCTATGACGAGCGACGCGAGTGCCTTTGCTTAACAGCACGACATCGCCCGAAGTGCCTCTCCTGGATTGGACCCTACACGACTGTAAAACCGCGCCCTTGTCAGATGGGTCCCGATTTCAGTTCGTATGAAGTGATGGTAGGCTTCGAGTGTGGTGCAGACTCCACGGAACTATGGACCCTAATTGTCAAACAAGGCGCTGTGAATGCTGGTTGTGGCTCCATAATGGTGTGGGCTGTGTTTACGTGGAAATGACTAGTTCTTCTTGTCCAACTGAACTAATCACTGACTGGAAATGGTCAAGTTGGGCGACTTGGAGACCATTTGCAACCATTCGTGGCCTTCACGGTTCAAACTGCAATGGAATTTTTACGGACGCCTATGTGCCCTGTCACCAGTCCACAATTGTTCACGATTGGTTTGAAGAACGCTCTGGACAGTTTGAGCGAGTGAGTTGGCCGTTCAGATCGCACGACACGGATCCCATCGAATATTTATAGGATACACTCGAGAGGTCAAGTCGCGCAGAAAATCCTGCATCGGCAACACTTCCGGATATACAGGCTGCACGGATCAGTATTTCTGCAGGGGACTTTCAAGGACTTGTTGAGTCCATGTCAAGTCTAGTTACTGCACTGCACCGAGCAAAAGGAGATTCGACACGATGTTAGGAGGAATCCCATGACTTTTGTCACCTCAGAGTATACAGGGTTATTTCACAATTCCTATTACAGGCTTCTAGTGGTTGCAGGGGGGAGGGGTCTTAATAAACCCTGCGCGGATTTGAATGCCCGCCACGATTCGTACTGCGCGCCACAGGCTACCCAGCCAATCAGAAGCCGCGAGGCAGCCAGCGCAGCGACTAAGTCCGCTTCAAGGTCACCCGCCTAGCGAGCAACCAAGAGAGGCTTAGCCACCAAGTTATAAGTGAATAGTGTTTTTAGTCTTTTTGAAAAAAAAAAAAAATCTCACGGGATAGATAAGGATGGTTCTCGGGTAAGTGGATCAATGTTTATTGTCTATAATACAACATACACTCTCCATTAATTTTTATTTTACAGTTTCCATTGCCAACTTTAGACCATATAAACAAGTACTCGTCAGCATTCAAGCAACACGCCTGGAAAACATGGAGTATAGCCGAGACAACAGGACTCTTAGCTAAGGTTCCATATGGTACGCTTGTTCCATCTATGCCTTTTGTGTTGACTACTAGAAGAAAGAAGAAATTGAATGCTGACGAGTACTTGTTTATATGGGTTAAAGTTGGCAATGGAAACTGTAAAATAAAAATTAATTGTCACTGTATGTTGTATTATAGACAATAAACATTGATCCACTTACCCGAGAACCATCCTTATCTATCCCGTGAGATTATTTTTTTTAAAAAGACTAAAAACCCTATTCACTTATAACTTGGTGGCTAAGCCTCTCTTGGTTGCTCGCTAGGCGGGTGACCTTGAAGCGGTTATTTCACAGTTCCTATTACAGGCTTCTAGTGGTTGTAAGGGGGGAGGGGTCTTAATAAACCCGCATCCGGAAATATACTGTTTGGATGTAAAACAAAGTCGAAGATCAGGGGCTTGAAGATGGCAAGGAAGAAACTTGCTGAAACGTTGCTGGAGAACAACGCATTGACTCGGCTGTCAGCCCGAGAAGATTTTATCATCGAGATTCGCCGAGAAAGCCTGCATTCTCATCGAAGATCAGATATCTCCCACTTCACAGCGGGGACAATGAGCTCTGATGGGTGTACAGTACAGGAGCTATTCCACCTGACGACCCTACTGTTCTTTGCAGAAGGTGTATTTGCGGAGCACGTTTCGATACATACGGTCCAAAATCTCTGGTGTGTGTCGCATAATTTCTGCTGCAGCCAGATCTCGTGCAACCAGATCTTCTTCCGAATGTCATACACAAGAAAAATTCTAGAGGAGGCAAATCTGGCAACCGTGGGGTCAAGAAATTGGTCCATCTAAACTTGTCCACTTTTCACTGTATGTTTGGTTCAGATTAATGCAACACATTTTTTTTTAATGAAACCAGGTTGGTTTTATCAGGTTTCCAGTACAACATGCTATCCCTCACTCTTATTGCCACTTTGATGTTCATTCTTAGTATCAGGCACTGTCGTTGCAGCCTCAGTAGGCTAGGCTTGAAAATGAACCTGTAAGGTTCGACACTGGTCGCATAATGTAAATACTGCAACTATTGACAGATTAGTTACTAATCGCTCTCAGGAAATATTCCACAAATGGGATCTTCGCTTGCGTTGGCTATTTAGATTAAAAGTGCATCTAAAAAAACAGCCCTACATTCTCCTACAGGAGCATGTCCATGACCCAATAGCTGTTCAGATATAGGCCAATCTATCCTCCTTATCTCTCTGTTACATATGAGTACACAAAATTGGCAGTTTTGCATATAGTTACCATGCATCCTGACACATCCTTCAGCCTTTCTTTGCAGTGGATCACGCATTCTTTCTAATACACCTGCCTACATTATGATTGTGTCACATCCTCCTGTAACGTCTGCACATTGTTGATGGGTTGGCCATGCAACGGTACCTTTAAATGTCGGCAAAGCCAGAAATCCAATGGATTCAGGTACGGGGATTGCGGCGGTCATAATACCCGATCTCCTCGACCAACCCATCACCCACGAAAAATTGCAGTGAGGTAGTGTCGTAAGATACGTTGAAAATTATGTGGTAGATTCCGTACAGAATACCTTGGCCAGTAAATGCGCAGACTGCAGGGCACACATGGGGAGACCGGTAGTGGTAGGGTCTGCAGGCAGGCGCTGTAGTGGAAATGCTGAGTGCTGGAGGGAAAGTGCCGTTCTAAACTGAAGCCTACGCTCACATTTTTTGTAAATATTAAGTGGGACCCACTCCAAGCCTGCACTTGCATGGTGACCATTCAATAGGGTCTATTGTCACCTCCACTTTAGTTAGTATCTAAAAAGAATTTTGCCGAAAACGAGGCGATTTATTTTCGGCTGACTTGTTAACCAGTTGTAGCTTTCAGAGAAATGACATGAGTGGCAATTTTGAGTAAAACCTGCACATTTCTCTTGTTGCCAGTTAAATTACGCTTCTTTTGCTACTACACTGGTGAATTTGGACAGTCTCACCTCACTAACATCTTGTGCAAACGCAATTGTGACAGAATTTTAAAACAGTTCAAAAATGGTTCAAATGGCTCTGAGCACTATGCGATTTAACTTCTGAAGTCATCAGTCGCCTAGAACTTAGAACTAATTAAACCTAACTAACCTAAGGACATCACACACATCCATGCCCGAGGCAGGATTCGAACCTGCGACCGTAGCGGTCGCTCGGTTCCAGACTGTAGCGCCTAGAACCGCACGGCCACTCCGGCCGGCTTTAAAACAGTCTCATATCAGTAACTCAAAACCTTTATGAAATATGAGGAATGTCGTCCGCGGTTCGTGGTCTTGCGGTAGCGTGGGGTCCTAGGATCGATTCCCAGTGGGATCAGGGATTTTCCCTGCATCAAGATGACTGGGTGTTGTTGTGTCGTCTTCGTCATCATCATCATTCATCACCATTACGGTCGGAGGAAGGTAATGGCAAACCAGCTCCGCTAGGACCTTGCGTAGTCGGCAGTGCTGATCTCCCGCATTCTCCCCTAAGCTCCTCGGAGTATGGGACCTCATCATCGTCATCTTATCCCTGGCGAGGGCCATCACAAATGAGTCAACTACGTCAGATCAATTTTCGAGAGACTGGTAACAGATAGAGACCTCCACCCAGATCTAAAGAAAGATTCAATATGTTAGCTAAATTTCATAAGTGGTAACATATTATGTAATATGCACCAAACGTAAAATCATAGCGAACCCTATTTTTCATTGCGAACATTTTCGAATTTCGCGCAGTGTCTTACTTCCACGTGTATATCACAATACCTTTACCTTAACTGCGTTTAACCTGACCTACAAAAGCTACAAGTAGCGTAAAAAGGAAATATTTTACCGAATACTTTCTGTAAATCGTAAATTCGTTTGAGAAAGATTGCAGGGCGTGCGCCTCGATTATGTAATCGCCGAGTGACGGAAAGGTGGCAGACAGTGTCGGCCTCCCCTTCCGAACAAACGAATGAACTCGCCCAGCACTTGGACGAAAGCTGGTCACTTCTCATTGGGCACCGTATCCTGTGCGGACTCTACTGCGACGTGCATAAACCACAGTTGCTGTCTTTCTGGAGGGGTAACGTTCTCCAAAGCACTTGCAATTCATCGTGCAGAAGTTGGATATACACTGCACCTGTTCATCTGGCTGGAATAAGTGTATGGCTCCATGAGTCTGTCATCGACGGTACCTGTCCACACAGCGATACTGAAGCGACTGTAATGCATCATCTCCATGATTTCTCGAGGATTTTCGTCTGCCACATGTACGTACTATGGTAGTTTAGTACACCTTCTTTAGTGAATCCTGCCTGCACCACAAAGTACTGCATGTTATTCGAAACAAGTAAAACGGCCATATCTCACATATATTGGTTTCTGGACATGTAATTATAGGAATTTTTCTATTAGTTTTGACCAATAGCACCTCCCGCACCAATATGTGATACTCTGCAGTTTTACACCTCATTCGGTAAAACCAGAACCCTTATGGGATCACTTTGTTGTTCGCCCGTCTGTCCACCTGCTAAGAGCTCCTTTCCTCAGAAAGGTTACAAGTATCAAGTTGAAAATTATGTCAAATACTAAGGTCTATGACATCTTGGTAGTATCAAAAAGTTAAACTTCAAATGCAATGTAGTCAAACTTACGGTCATTTATCTCACAAGTTTTCGATCACGCAAACTCACTGACAAAAACCTAGAGGATACTAAACGTTGACGTAGAATTACGAAGTTGGACAAGAACTAATGTTTCACAGTACAAGTAAAAGAAAAAAATCCGAAAATGATTAATTTGAAATTATACTACAAAAAATCTTCGTCATTTATTGTCCGTCTCGTATTAATAAAGAACAACTGCCTTCAGCCAGAAACCGTGATTTTTGTTAACATGCACTGTAAGTAGGCTGTTTATGTTTTCTTATTGGCAACGTTACGTAGCGCTCTGTATGAAAATCACTGGCTGTGCTGTGTGCAGTCTGTGGCTAGTTTGCATTGTTGTCTGCCATTGTAGTGTTGGGCAGCGGCAGCGGGATGTGAACAGCGCGTAGCGTTGCGCAGTTGGAGGTGAGCCGCCAGCAGTGATGGATGTGGGGAGAGAAATGGCGCAGATTTGAAATTTGTTGTACTGGATATTATGAACTGCTATATATATATATATATCTATATATATATATATATATATATATATATATATATATATATATTATGACTATTAAGGTAAATACATTGTTTGTTCTCTATTAAAATCTTTCATTTGCTAACTATGCCTATCAGTAGTTAGTGCCTTCCGTAGTTTGAATCTTTTATTTAGCTGGCAGTAGTGGCGCTCGCTGTATTGCAGTAGTTCGAGTAACGAAGATTTTTGGTGAGGTAAGTGATTTGTGAAAGGTACAGGTTAATGTTAGTCAGGGCCATTCCTTTGTAGGGATTTCTGAAAGTCAGACTGCGTTGCGCTAAAAAAATATTGTGTGTCAGTTTAAGCACAGTCTCGTATACAATTCTTCAAAAGGGGACGTTTCAGCACAATGTATGTCGAACCCTGGGGGATTCATCTCCAGGTGCTTTGACAGTCTACATCAACTTTACATTTCGTTTAATTCTTGGCCTGGCAAGATCATATGAAATATAAGTTTATAAAACTATGGTAAATCGAAAAGTAACTTACTGTTTCTAGTAGTAGGTGTATGGTTCTGTACAATGTTTACACCTGCTACTAGAAACAGTAAGTTACATTTCGTTTTACCATAGTTTTATAAACTTATATTTCATAACGTAATATAACAATGTGACCCCGCCAGGCCCAGAATTAAAAGAAATATAAAGTTAATGTAGACTGTCAAAGCACCTGAAGATGAGCCCCCAGGGTTCGAAGTGCATTGTGCACGTTAACAATATCACGATTTGTGCCTGAAGACGGTTGTTCTTTATTATTATGAAAGTAATACAATCACAGAAGAAACACTGCAAACAATGGATAAAATTAAGATATTGTCCGTCTGTTAAAACTCCTTTTTTTCTCAGGAAGCGGTACTGGTAAAGTTGAAATGTATGTCAAACTAGCTAAACCGGGAAGACGTTTTTCTGCCTGCTTTTATTCATTTACCTCTGCATACAAAAAAAAGGATGATCTCTGTGTGATCTACAATCCATAATTCGTTGCAGAAAAATATGTACAAATGAAATATAGTTCATAATAATGAGAATCTGCTATTTTTATTGGTATAAATTGATGGTGAACTAGGGTCTATATCCCATTGCTGAATTTATTGACGATGTTCGAGAAAAAAACTCCTTTTCAAGAACTTCAGTTCGTGACTGAAGTTGACAGAAGTATGGTTGGATTGATATACCGTGTGTTTCAGGAAGAACCGGAAGTTTCCTGTTTCCCATATGCAAACGTTGCATGGCAAATGTTTGTGCAGAAATATCTCCAGTTAAATTATGACTGTGAGGACGGGGCGTGAGTCGTGCTTGTTTGGGTAGCTCGCTCAGATGGTTGCCGGCACGATAGCTCAGCGTGTTCGGTGAGAGGGCTGCTCGCCCTCTGTACTAAAAAAAATAAATAAATAAATAAATAAAAACTGAGTAAACGAATCAACGATCAACTTTAACGGATGTCTTGTCACGTGCGCCCAGTGCAAACGCAACGAACAATACCGAAAAAAAAAAAAATATATGGTAGAGCACTTGCCCACGGTAGAGCACTTGCCCTAGTTCGAGTCTCGGTCCGGCACACAGTTTTAATCCGTCAGGAAGTTTCATATCAGCGCACACACCGCTGCAGAGTGAAAATCTCATTCTACATATAACAACTTCCATTTTGATATATATGATGCTAAGGTTGACGGTGGCTTGGTTGTGTTAAGACTGTAAGCTTCTGAGTAAATGCAATGAAAAATACGACCATTTACGTCATATGTTTTGTAACATTTCAAAAACAATAGATGAACTATATATGTATATAGGTAATTAAGTTAGTACAAAAGCCTCAGAACGCAAGTCCTACTCGCACTTGCTCCTGCCTTTTTTTTTTTTTAGCACCCTGTATTTGTTTGCATGCTGGCATTTAGTCTCGCGATCATAAGTTGTATTCTGTCAGCTCTCTACTGGGCGATTACAGACGATGAGAATTATTTTTTGCAGTCAGAGACTCGAACCCAGTACCTCCTGTACCAGTGCGTCGTAGCGGCGGACATTAGCGTCCTCGGTTGTGAACGCGAGTGAGCACCACGGTGTCAGTGTCGGGTGTGTCGTGGCTGGACGGTCAGTGGAGCCGCTGCGTCGTTCCCCGCCCCAGCAGCGGTCGGCGTGGCGCTACGCGGCGGCCGTGTATCGCGGATGTGTCGCGGCTGACGTTAGCTCAGCTCCGCTCCGGAAGGCGCGTGGATTCCTGCGCGCCGTGTCACGGCGGCCCATTAGCCGGCCGCCCCCAGCTAATGGAGCGCGCTGCGCGGGCCCCTGGCCGCCTTATCGCCCCCCTGCCCGGCGCCACCGCGGCTATCGTCGCAGAGAGGACACTCACCGCGTCCGCGTGTCTCTGCCGCCAGCAGCAGGCAACGGGCCGCAGCGATGCCTGCACTGCCGCTTCAGATACATTTATTTAGCACATGCCCTATTACTGCACAACAATTAATTAAATGTGAACCGTCTACTGTACAAACATACAGGTATAAACACTGATAGAGGCGGGGGACGTGCTAAGGTAGTCCACGCAGCTGTGCAAAGCACAGGGTGCAGTAGTGGTCAGCGTATCTGACTATTGAGCAGGAGACCCACGTCCTTATCCCGGTCTTGGTAAAAATTTTCATTCGTCACTTCAGTCTGCGTACATACCGGGTGATCAAAAAGTCAGTATAAATTTGAAAACTGAATAAATCACAGAATAATGTAGATAGAGATGTACAAATTGACACACATGCTTGGAATGACATGGGGTTTTATTATAACTAAAAAAATACAAAAGTTCAAAAAATGTCCAACTGATGGCGCTTCATCTGATCAGAAAAGCAATAACAGCCTATTGGCTTCTGTCTCGGGTTCTTCGGCCGACGTTCATCTAATGATTTTTCTGACGTTTCGCCAGCACGAGTGGCTGGCATTGTCAAAGCTTCACCCTCCATTGCCGGTGGTGAACTGGAGGCGAGCTCTCGGCCGCAGGCTATAATATGTACCTGGCGAGCCAACGTCCGAGGGCTTCTCCGCGGTCATTTCCGGTGCGTTTCTCCTCTTGCTACCTGCGACGGTCGTTCGCTGCAGTACGGGAAGACAGGATCCGTTTACCTTAAGGCTTTCCTCTTTCTTGTTGAAACTGTTCGCGTGTTTCTGGATTCCTACAACTTCTCTGAACAAGCGCGTGTGATAGTGCTTCTCTACAGACAGAACTTCCGTGTCGGCGAATTTTATTACGTGGTCGGTCTCATTCAGTGCGTGCTCTGCTACGGTCGATTTCTCCACCTACCCCAACCTGAAATGTCGATTATGCTCTTTGATCCTGGTGTTAATGGATCGTCCAGTCATTCCGACATAAACTTTTCCGCATGTGCAAGGTATACGGTATATTCCCGACATTGCAAGTGGGTCTCTTTTCTCCTTCGCCGATCTAAGACACTCTTTGATCTTCCTTGTCGGTTTGAAAATCGTCTTTACGCCGTGTTTGCGCAATATACGACTGATTCTTTCCGTCACTCTGGGAATGTATGGCAAAAGGCCGTACCCGACATTTCTTTTTCTGGTTCTGGTTCCTTACTTCGCCTTAACAATTTTATAGAAAAGCAATAATTAGCATAACAAAGTAAGACAAAGCAAAGATGATGTTCTTCACAGGAAATGCTCTATATGTCACCATCATTCCTCAACAATAGCTGTAGTCGAGGAATAATGTTGTGAACAGCACTGTAATGCACGTCCGGAGTTATAGTGAGGTATTGGCGTCGGATTTTGTCTTTCAGCGTTCCTAGACATGTCGGTCGATCACGATACGCTTGCGACTTCAGGTAACACCAAAGCCAATAATCGCATGGACTGAGGTCTGGGGACCTAGGAGGCCAAGCATGATGAAAGTCACGGCTGAGCACACGATCATCACCAAACGACGCGCGCAAGAGATCTTTCACGCGTCTAGCAATATGGGATGGAGCGCCATCCTGCATAAACATAGTATTTTCCAGCAGGTGTTTGTCAGCCAGGCTGGGGATGATGCGACTCTGTAACATATCGGCGTACCTCTCACCCGTCACGGTAGCAGTTACAAAACCAGAATCACGCATTTCCTCGAAGAAAAAATGCCCGATAACGGTAGATGTGGTAAATCCAACCCATACCGTGACTTTCTCGTCGTGCAATGGAGTTTCCACGACAGTTCTAGGATTTTCGGTAGCCTAAATTCTGCAGTTGTGGGGGTTCACAGACCCTCGGAGCGTGAAATGAGCTCCGTCGGTCCACAACACGTTATTCAAACAATCGTCATCTTCCGCCATCTTTTGAGACGCCCACACCGCAAATGCCCTCCGCTTCACTAAATCGCCAGATAACAGTTCATGATGCCGATGGATTTTGTACGGATGGCATCATAGGGTACGCCTAAGTGCCAACCAAACAGTAGTGTATGAAATACCGGTGCGACGTGCGACTGCACGAGCGCTGATTTCCCCGTGCATAGACGAACCCGCTACAGTCTCCATTTCTTCCTGAACTGTCTCAGCAGCATTACGCCTTGTGCTCGGTCGGCCACTACGGCGTGTATCGTCTAAACAACCCGTGGCTTCGAACTTCGAAATCATTCTCGCCACAGCTGCATTTGTCAACGGACCTTTACCCGTTCGAATCCCCTTCCTATGGCGATAGGATCGTAACGCTGAACTAGCACATTCCCCATTCTGATAATACAGCTTCACTAAAAGAGCCTTTTCAGGTAACGTCAACATGCTGCGACTGCTGGCGCATCTGATTCTCTATCTCATTATAGCTCCTTTTATACACGATTGTCATGTGCAGTCACTGACCTTTTGCTGTCCAGCGCCATCTGTCCGACATTTTGTGAACCTTTTTTTTTGTTCAAGTAAAACCCCATGTCATTTCAACCACATGTGTCAATTTGTACCTCTCTATCTGCATTACTCCATGATTTATACAGTTTTCAAATTTGTAGTGACTTTATGATCACCCAGTGCATCATAGCCGTTTGGGACTTAAAAAGGTGTCTGCAACTATATAGCTTCATTTGATTAGAACAAGCATTTTGTATGCATATAAAGAGTATACACCAATGAACTAAGATGTTATGACCACCTGTTTAATAGCGTGTTGTTCCGCTTTTCAAACACAGTACAATTCTGCTTGTTCTGGAGTCTACAAGACCTTGACAGGATTCCAGAAGTACGTGGCACCAGATGTCTACGTACAGGTTAAGCAATTCCCGCAAATTACAGAATGATGGTTCGCGGTTACGCAGCTGGTGTCCGATGTGTGTTCCAATGGGTACAGATCAGGCACATTTGCTGACAAATACGTCAGTGTGAGTACACTGCAACGCCCGTCAAACCACTGCAGAACGGTTGTATCCTTGCAGCACCGACAGTTATCCTGCTGGAAGATTTCATCGCCATAGGGGGAGACTTCAAGCACGAAGCGGTGCAGGTGGTCAACGCAGTTCTCTGCTGTCATGTCGGCTTCGGTAGATCCCATGGAAGCTCAACTCAGTGTGCCCCATAGCATAATTCAGCTCTCAGTGGCCCGCATCTCTGGTGATGTGGATGTTTCGTGCAGCCATTCGGCTGGATGACGGCGTGCGAGGACCCAACCATCGACCTGGTGTAACAAGAAATGCGATTCCTTCGACAGGAAACACGCTTCTACTGAACCACAGTAAAAACTCAGTGATACTTTGCCAATTGCAATCATAACACACGATGTCGATAGGTCAACACAGAAACACTTAGGGGTCGTGTGACGAGGAGCTCCATGTTCAACAATAAACAGTGTGCTTCGAAATACTTGTGCCTCCAGCAGCGGTGTACTCTGCCGTCACATCTGCCACACATTGCTGACTGTCCGGGAGTGTACGTTCCTAGAAGAGTCAACCAATATATAGCTTCCTCCTGTGTATATTTCGCGAACACATTGTTGTTGTTGTTGTTGTTGTTGTGGTCTTCAGTCCTGAGACTGGTTTGATGCAGCTCTCCATGCTACTCTATCCTGTGCAAGCTCCTTCATCTCCAGTACCTACTGCAACCTACATCCCTCTGAATCTGCTTAGTGTATTCATCTCTTGGTCTCCCTCTACGATTTTCACTTCCCACACTTCCCTC
Organism: Schistocerca cancellata; assembly: GCF_023864275.1. Taxonomy (NCBI): domain Eukaryota; kingdom Metazoa; phylum Arthropoda; class Insecta; order Orthoptera; family Acrididae; genus Schistocerca; species Schistocerca cancellata. The sequence goes on from NC_064627.1 coordinate 70,667,282, forward strand.
CAGCACTAAACAGGTGACCCCTTGACGTCTCAGGAAGTGCCCCGTCTACCGATGTCTTCTTCTAGTCAGATTCGTGAAGTTTGAAACGTCCCCTTTGAACAATTGTACACGACTGTGCTTAAACTGACACACAATATTTTTAGCGCAACGCAATCTGACTTTCAAAATTCCCTACAAAAGAATGGTCCTGAATAACATTAATCTATACCCTTCACAAATCACTTACCTCACAAAAATCTTCGTTACTCGAACAACTGCAATACAGCGAGCGCCACTACTGCCAGCTAAATAAAAGATTCAAACTACTGAACGCACTAACTACTGATAGGGATAGTTAGCAAATGAAAGATTTTAATAGAGAACAAACAATGTATTTACGTTAATAGTGTTGAAAAACCATAATATACATGTTCATGACATCCATCTTTACAAATTTCCAAACTCCGCCATCTCTCTCCCCACATCCACCACTGCTGGCGGCTCACCTCCAACTTCGCAACGCTACGCGCTGTTCACATCCAGCTGCCGCTGCCCAACACTACAATGACAGACAACAATGCAAACTAGCCACAGACTGCTCACAGCACAGCCAGTGATTTTCATGCAGAGCGCTATGTGGCGTTACCAATAAAAAAACCTAAACAGCCTACTTACAAGTTGTCTCCATCCAGACGTGTACAGGTATGGAGACAACTTCACGAATCCATAGACCCTGCTTGTCAGCAGTGGACTGTTTAAGCTGGTGGAGGTTCTGTAATGGTGTGTGTCGTGTGCAGTTGGAGCCATATGGGACCCCCGATACGTCTAGATACGACTCTGACGGGTGAGAGTACGTAAGCATCCTGTCTGATCACCTGCATCCATTCATGTCTCTTGTGCATTTCCATGGACTTGGGCAATTCCAGCACGGCAATAAGACACCCCACATGTTCAGAATTGCTACAGAGTGGCTTCAGGAGCACTATTCTGAGTTTAAACAGTTCCGCTGGCTACCAGATTCCCCAGACATGTACATTATTGAGCAATCTGGGATGCCTTCCAACGCACTGTTCAGAAGAGATCTCCATCCTCTCGTACTCTTACGTATTTATGGACTTCTCTGCAGGAATCATGGTGTCAGTTCTCTCCAGAATTACTTCAAACATTAGGTTGTTGTTTTTTTTTTTTTTTTTTTCTTTGCCTCTTCAGTGTAGGAGGATACAAGTGAGATCTATGAGACTTAGCAGAGTGTCCCGTAACACAAAGAAAAAAAGAAAGCAAAGAAGATATGGCTTATAATATTACAGGCTGCAAAGCTCACTTGTCGTGAAGGGAAGTTATTACCGGCCGACTCAGCCTTCCATATTACAGCCATTGTTCGATACGCTCAGTAAGTTTACTTAATAGGCGAATCATTGGCTGAGAGTACAGTAAAACGATGTTTTCCGACAGAAGTGCCGACAACCCCTGCGATGTCGGCCGCGGCAACTCGGCCGCAATTCGCGGTACGGTCACGAGCGGCGGCCGCGTGCAGTCGTGCGACCGCAGCGCCACGCCGCGGCCCGCGATAGAGCCGTCAGCGGGGCAGGTAGCAGGCACCAGCAGGTAGCAGGTGGCTGTGGGGCCGCCACGGCGCCGGCCGCGCCCCGCCAGCGGAAGGGCCCGCTGCCCGCTGCCCGCTGCGCGCTATCTGCCGCCGCCGGTCCGCCGTAATGCCAGAGTCGTGTACGCGGCCGACTCGGATTAATTGTCGCCGCCAGCGTCCGCTTTCCTCAGTAAAAGCATTTCGTGTCAAATTATCTCGTCCACCGTGAAGTCCCGAGCGCCGGGTTTTGCTGTGTCCGCTGGTCGGTATTTCGACCGAGGAAGGCTTTGTCGACAACACGAAATGGATTGCAGAAGGAGAGAGGGAGAAATAGTCGAAGAGTTTAGATATTTCGGCAACTGACGATGGCAGAAGTAGAGAGAATACACACTACAGACTGGCAATAGTAAGAGAAGCGTTTCTGAAGAAAAAAGGAATCTGTTAATGTCGAATATAAATTTAACTGCTAGATAGGCGTTTCTGGAGGTATTTGTCTCGAGTGGCCTTGTATGGATGTGACACTGAGCGATAAACGATTCAAAAAAATGGTTCAAATGGCTCTGAGCACTATGGGACTTAACATCTATGGTCATCAGTCCCCCAGAACTTAGAACTACTTAAACCTAACTAACCTAAGGACAGCACACAACACACAACACCCAGCCATCACGAGGCAGAGAAAATCCCTGACCCCGCCGGGAATCGAACCCGGGAACCCGGGCGTGGAAAGCGAGAACGCTACCGCACGACCACGAGATGCGGGCGATAAACGATTCAGGCAACAAGAGAATAGAAGCTATTGAAAGTAGTGGTACAGGAGAATGCTGAAGATAATATAGGTACATCGATAACTAATGAAAACGTACTGGTCGAATTTAGGAAAAAAGAAATTTGCGTCACAGCTTGATTAAAAGAACATATGGAGCCATACGTCCAGTAGATTCTGGACTAGTGACGCCGGCCGGTGTGGCGGAGCGGTTCTAGGCGCTACAGTCTGGAGCCGCGCGACCGCTACGGTCGCAGGTTCGAATCCTGCCTCGGGCATGGATGTGTGTGATGTCGTTGGGTTAGTTTGGTTTAAGTAGTTCTAAGTTCTACGGAACTGATGACCTTAGAAGTTAAGTCCCATAGTGCTCAGAGTCATTTGAACAATTCTTTTGAACTAGTGACGTACCGCCTTTTAGCGGTTTATTAGTTTGGATTGACAACGAATGTTGGGTACCATGTTCCAGGCTACTTAGCTGTTATGATATATATGAATGCGTGCTGTGTGTTCTTTCGGCATATCGGTAATCTCAAAGTAGTGACCATGGAGGACACGGACAGGGGCTGTGATAGGTGGTGCTAGGTGGAAATGAGGGTCGGCTGAATCGTGTATCGATTATTTGTTCCTAAGAGGTCAAGTGTGTTTTCACAACCGTTTACCGTTGAGTAGACTCATGAACTAACAGCTCGATATAATTGTCAGAGAATGCGTTTAGCATTATTTCGGATGATGTTTTCTGGGTACCTCCAGATGTAAACATGTATTTCGACAACATACTGAAGATAAATTGAAACCACTACGACGGCCGGATTGGCCGAGCGGTTCTAGGCGCTACGGTCGCAGGTTCGAATCCTGCCTCGGTCATGGATATGTGTTATGTCCTTAGGTTAGTTAGGTTTAAGTAGTTCTAAGTTCTAGAGGACTGATGACCTCAGAAGTTGAGTCCCATAGTGCTCAGAGTCCCATTTTTTGAAGCCACTACCAACTATAATCGTACGAGTCGGGTACATGTTTGAAACTAGACTCAAGTTTTCTTTGAACCGTTCAGCAATTGTATCATCTGAGTTGGGAGGTCGATAAAAGGATCCGTTTATTGTTTTATTCCGTTTGCCAAGTATGACCTCTACCCATACTGACACATAGGAACTATCTACTTCAACTTCGCACAAGGTACCCTACCTCTAATAGCAACAAACACGCGACCTCCAACTGTATTTTGCCTACACTTTCTGAAAATGGTTAGTTACTTCGCAAAAATTACGGCTGAGCTAATGTCCGGCTTTATCCAGCTTTCAGAGCATATAACGATTTGAGCATCAGACTTAAGCCCTTTTTGTGTTACCCCGAGACCCTCTAACCTAAGAAAAAACTCCCAGTCCACGCCAGACAACCCCTGTTACCTATTTAGCCGCCTCCTACGTGTAACTGACTCCTGACCTATTTAGCGGAACCCGAAACCCCACTACCCTATAGTGCCAGTCAAGGAATCTGCAGCCTACACGGTCGCAGAACCGTCAGGGCCTCTGATTCAGAATCTCTAACCGCCTCTGTACCAGAGGTCTGCAATCGGTCATGTCGACAATGCTCCAAATGATGAGCTCTGTTTTCATCTCCCACTTAGACTGGTAGCCTTTATCACTTCAGTTAGCCGCTCGAAACCAGAGACAATTTCTTCCAATCCAAAGCGACACACATCATTGGTACCGACGCGAGCCACCACCAGCAGCTGACTGCAGCCTGTACTCTTTATGCATTCCGAAGGATCCTTCCCACGTGTCGAATGACTCCATCCGGTATGCACACAGAGTGCACATTGGCTTTCTTCCCCTCCTTGGAAGGTGTCATCAAGACTGAGGTTGGGCTAGCACCATATTGAATTCCAGCATTACCGATGGTGGACGTCACGAACTTGTAAGTCACTTTAAGCCAGGTGTCCGGATACTTTTGATCACATAGCGTATATATTATTTCTATAAGTCTGTCTTTATTTCTCTATCAAAACGAAAAACAAACAAGTTTGTCTACAGCGACATTTTATCCAGAAAATAAATCAGTTTAACAGTTTTGAATCCGCTTACTGGTGCAATATTTAGTCGCAGTTTACGCCAAGAAATGTGTGGTGTTGCAAGTCTGAGAAAACTATGCCGAAAACACCAGTGCCAAACGCTGTAATACCTGGAAAATATATAGGCAGAAGACAGTTCCGGATGTAATCAAAAATCAGACAAATGATGATATATTAAATGTATGAAACAAAATGGGCATGGCACGATCAGTTAGCATATCTACTAGCTGCAAAGACATTTTTTAACACCTTAAGTATTTATCGAGTATTTTAACACCTTATTTTAGTTTGTCATTAGATTGTTTTTACTGCTGCTACACATAACATCACGAAGAATATGTTGCCCTGATGTACGAGGACGTGCTGAAAAGCAATGCCTGCGAATTTTGTTACTCTGTTCTTCATATAGACTGAGGCATCACATGTCATGCATATTAGTCGGCACTTCGCTGACACAAGTTGCAATACACTGCTGCTAGGGTGCTCCGCATTGTAGCAGACAATATAGACGTTTGTAACCAAACAATGTCGGTTTGTGAGAAACAACGTGCTATAATCTAGTTCCGAATTGGAAGAGTTCGTCCACACGTGGGGCACCTTCTCCTTCAGCACGAAAATGCCAAAGGACACACGAGCGCTGCAACGTCTGCAACACTCTATAAGAGTATTCACATTAGAAATTCGGGGGCATTACTTTTCCGCTCGCACTCGCATGTTTCTCTTGGGTTAACTGTGCTTCATGCTGCGCCTCCTAGTAGCCAGACGGCGTTCCTTTTCTCAGTGTAGCGCAGAAGCATTCATTGCAGTCAAATTGACAATAGCATGCCCGTGCACATTGCTTATGTTACGTCTCTATTCTAATAAGGGTTTTATGGGTGTTTTTGTCTCTTCTTTAAACGACGTAATCATTCCGAATAGTGACAGTCTACAATTAGGGCTCTTTTCTCTTTTTTCTCCTCTTTGGTTATGTTGAGATAATAGCGATTTAAACCTGTCATCTGGATTATTGTCATTTTTACGATGAAGAATAATAATTAATGTTATTATATGTTTCCTCGATTTGTCTTTCTTTTTTTTTTACAACTACGTGTATCTAAGACTTTCCGAATTTTATATCAGTATTTGTACGCAGACACAGTTTGTTTCAACAAGCAGCTACTAAAGATTACACGGAACTCGTGCGCCACCATCTACTAAAAAAATTCTCTTCGTTATCTGAATTTTACGGAAACAGTAGCTTGTTTTATGCATAAAATGTATAAATTAGAGCACGTGGAAAGGAAGAAGGCCGAAAAGAGATAAAGTGCCGAGGCGTTGGGTAGGAAAGTAGCAGCTCAGGAGGAACCTCTTGGACAGTTGAAAAGGAAGAGGGTAATCTCGGATATGCTGTTTAGAGGAAATTATAACACCATCAAAAATTTCGCTGTACAAAGTAACTACCGATGGACACGGCAGATAGGCAGCGACAAGCGGCGAGGCTACGCAGCGAGACTACTACGCGACATACACGACAGGAGTTCCCAGCAGATAAAAGCTACTGAGATTTTTTAATTGCGCCTTCTTACGAAACGCTAGCGCTCAAATAATTACTTAATTATGACAGATTAACAAGCGCTACTCGGGCCTGTTGATAGCGGATGTTCATCAATGCCGTCGCCGACCCTAGGCGCGGCGACTTCGGAACAGTGATGATAATAGCCCGCTAATTGCTACAAATCCAGCGCGGGGTATCCGGGAGCCATCTGCACCGCTCTCGGCTGGCACGCAGGGAGCGACAAGCGAGATAAAATCTGCGCGCTCTGTGACGCACTGGATGGCGACACAGACCGTTTCCTTTGTCTGCGGCCACGCCCTCCGACATAGCGAACCGCGGCGAACGCAGCGTGGGCTGTACGTAATAACGAAGCGTCCGGTGAAAGCACAGCCTCTGAACGGCTTCCTGTTGACTTGACGCCCTGAAAATACCGTATTTAAGTTATTGTGTAACCTATCAGTCAGATAGGATACAATTTGTACAGAAACCAGATGGCAGTTATAAGAGTCGAGGGACATGAAAGGGAAGCAGTGGTTGGGAAGAGAGTAAGACAGGGTTGTAGCCTCTCCCCGATGTTATTCAATCTGTATATTGAGCAAGCAGTAAAGGAAGCAAAAGAAAAATTCGGAGTAGGTATTAAAATCCTTGGAGAAGAAATAAAAACTTTAAGGTTCGCCGATGACATTGTAATTCTGTCAGAGACAGCAAAGGACTTGGAAGAACAGTTGAACGGAATGGATGGTGTCTTGAAGGGAGGATATAAGATGAACATCAACAAAAGCAAAACGAGGATAATGGAATGTAGTCGAATTAAGTCGGGTTATGTTGAGGGTATTAGATTAGGAAATGAGACACTTAAAGTAGTAAAGGAATTTTGCTATTTGGGGAGCAAAATAACTGATGATGGTCGAAGTAGAGAGGATATAAAATGTAGACTGGCAATGGCAAGGAAAGCGTTTCTGGAGAAGAGAAATTTGTTAACATCGAGTATAGATTTAAGTGTCAGGAAGTCATTTCTGAAAGTATTTGTATGGAGTGTAGCCATGTATGGAAGTGAAACGTGGACGGTAAATAGTTTGGACAGGAAGAGAATAGAAGCTTTCGAAACGGGGTGCTACAGAAGAATGCTGAAGATTAGATGGGTAGATCACATAACTAATGAGGAGGTACTGAATAGGATTGGGGAGAAGAGGAGTTTGTGGTACAACTTGACCAGAAGAAGGGATCGGTTTGTAGGACATGTTCTGAGGCATCAAGGGATCACGAATTTAGTATTGGAGGGCAGCGTGGAGGGTAAAAATCGTAGGGGGAGACCAAGAGATGAATACACTAAGCAGATTCAGAAGGATGTAGGTTGCAGTAGGTACTGGGAGATGAAGAAGCTTGCACAGGATAGAGTAGCATGGAGAGCTGCATCAAACCAGTCTCAGGACTGAAGACCACAACAACAACAACGTCAGTCAGTATGTATCAAAGTGCCATTTTTGAACACTGTCCAGTCATATTAATGTAACCACCTGTCAGAAGCCTGAATAACCACCTTTCGCAGGGCGGACCGCTGCAGACGTGTAGGAATAGAGTCAGTGATGTCCTGGAAGGCAGCGACAGAGATGTGGAGCCACGTCAACTCCAGTGACGTGCCCAGCTGCGCAAAGTTTCTCCTCTGAAGATCTGGGGCGCGAAGAGCCCGATAAAGGTGATCCCACAGGTTCTCGATTGAGTCTAATCTCGGGGAGTCTGGTGCGCATGGGAGTACGATAAGCTCATCCTGGTGCTCTGAGAATAGCACATGTACAGTGCGAGCTGTGTGCCTCATTGCTAGAAGATGTCCTTGTGCCGAGGAAAAAGAGACTGCTTGTAGGGATGCACATGCTTCCCAAGAATAGACGCATCCATTTTGCCTTCCAGAATGATAAAATCACACAGGGAATGCCCTGAAGACTGGAGGCTTTCCACAATTATTGCAAGATGTTTGGTTTCAGACGTTTCAAGCTGTACACGCCAACGGACATCTGTCCGATGGAGCGTGTAATGTGATTCATCTGAAAAGTCCACCTGTCGCCACTCACAAGGGAACATCCCCATCGCACCCCTCTCAGATTTAGTTATAAGTTGGCACAATGGATAGGCCTTGAAAAACTGAACACAGATCAATCGAGAAAACAGGAAGAAGTTGTGTGGAACTATGAAAAAATAAGCAAAATATAGAAACTGGGTCGTCCATGCGTAAGATAGGCAATATTAAGGGCAATGTGAGGCGAGGAGTGCCGTGGTCCCGTGGTTAGCGTGAACAGCTGCGAACTGAGAGGTCTTTGGTTCAAATCTGCCCTCCACTGAAAATTTTGCTTTCTTTATTTTCGCAAAGTTATGATCTGTCCGTTCGTTCATTGACGTCTCTATTCACTGTAATAAGTTTAGTGTCTGTGTTTTGCGACCGCACCGCAAAACCGTGTGATTAGTTGACGAAAGGACGTGCCTCTCCAATGGGAACCGAAAACATTACATCGCAAGGTCATAGGTCAACCGATTCCTCCACAGGAAAACATGTCTGATATTTTGTATACGACACTGGTGACAGCATGTGCGTCACATGACAGGAATATGTTGTCGACCCACCTAACTAGTACACTTGGCGAATGGGTGAAAAGTTTCTTCTACCTTGCCCGATTTAGGTTTTCTTGTGGATGTAATAATCACTCCAAAAAAAGTGATGAAAACATAAGAGTTTTTCACATAAACTGAAAATAAAAAGTTAAAATTTTCAGTCGAGGGAAGATTTGAACCAAGGACCTCTCATTCTGCAGCTGTTCACACTAACCACGGGACCACAGAGCTCCTCACCTCACATTGCCCTTAATATTGCCTATCTTATGCATGGACGACCCAGTTTGTGTATTTTGCTTATTTTTTCATAGTTCCACACAACTTCTTCCTGTTTTCTCGATCGATCTGTGTTCAGTTTTTCAAGGCCTATCCACTGTGCCAACTTATAACTAAATCTGAGGGGGGTGCGATGGGGATGTTCCCTTGTCAGTAACGTCCATTTCCAATACAGCCGATGGACAGCAGTCAGCTCGGATGCACGAACGAGGCGCCCTATGCGGAGACCCTCGGTCCGCAACGTTCGCTGAACGGTCGTTGAGGAGAAGCTGTTGGCAGCCCCTTGGTTGATATGGGCGGGCAGTTGTTCAACAGTTGCACGTCTGTTCACCCTTGCGCAGCTCGGCAGCCGTCCTGCACCCCTGTCATCTTTAGCCCGTTGTACTCCACACTTTCTTCAGCCCTCGTTTTCGACAGGGCCATTATCCCATCCATAATATGCTTTAACCATGGCGGCATTGGAACAGTTTACAAACTTGGGGGTTTCGAAAATGCTTGCATCCTTGCCCGGAAGCCGATGATGATGCCATCTTGGGCGTGAGATAAATTGCTCCGTTTCCTCATTGCGACGACAACTGCACTGTTCTCCGCGTCCTCCCGACACAGTTTATGTACCCTCAATTGCTAGTACTACCACCTACCGTTTGTGAGTGGTTATTGGACGTTGACTTCACATTAATGTGAGTGGACCGTGTACTTCGTATACTTCATAGTAGTAATAATAATAAGAAGAAGAAAAATAACGAAAATGAGAACATATCACGTAAAGCACGAATATAGCAAAAGGCAGGATGAGGTCGTCAAAACAACCACCAGACATTGGGACAGCCGTATCAATTAAAGAAAGACGTTCCTCCAACTACAGATAAGATAATCTCACTGTTTTAGAAAAAAGAACCTACAAAATTTACTGGAACCGCAGGTTAACAACAGACAAAACGATCCGTTGTTATCTACTTGACATGACAGTGATCAATAAGGCAGAGCGAGTCACCTTCGCTATAGTAAATCAGGCGTAACGACCACCTGTTAATTTGTGAATCATATACAATGAGAAGGAGGACAAATACAGGGATATCACAGATAAGATAAAATCAATGGAAAACAGAAGACTGAGTACATCGTTACCACTGCATACATCGTTCCTGGGGTAGAGTGAGTGCAAAATGAGGTCACCCATAGCGTGCAGACGACATGTAAGACGAGAGCACAACGGTTGCGGTGGTTGATCGCGAGCGAGTCATTCAATAAACCCTCAATCACTATAGGTATTAGAGTCTCTTCACAAGAGAAAAAGGCCATGTATAAAATATGCAGAAAAAGTAATGATCCAGAACAAAAATTCGGTGAACAGTACTGTAGCATATTAAAAAAAATTGTAAAAAATCCAGAAGTGTGCACTTTTTGCCACAATTTGATAGATGAAATCAATACCGGATATTATTAATAGACAGAAAGCGAAAGAATGGCGATATTTCTCTCAAAGAGAATGGGTGCGTTGTAAAAGAAAGTTTGTGTGTAGCATATATTTTTAATAATTACGTTTTGAAAATATTTGAGTCTGCTAAGATTATTTTATCATCTACAAACAGCAGTGTATTTATAATTTTAGTACTAAGCCTACAATGGTGCACTAATTCATTCTGTCATCATTTAATATATACTCCTGGAAATGAAAAAAAGAACACATTGACACCAGTGTGTCAGACCCACCATACTTGCTCCGGACACTGCGAGAGGTCTGTACAAGCAATGATCACACGCACGGCACAGCGGACACACCAGGAACCGCGGTGTTGGCCGTCAAATGGCGCTAGCTGCGCAGCATTTGTGCACCGCCGCCGTCAGTGTCAGCCAGTTTGCCGTGGCATACGGAGCTCCATCGCAGTCTTTAACACTGGTAGCATGCCGCGACAGCGTGGACGTGAACCGTATGTGCAGTTGACGGACTTTGAGCGAGGGCGTATAGTGGGCATGCGGGAGGCCGGGCGGACGTACCGCCGAATTGCTCAACACGTGGGGCGTGAGGTCTCCACAGTACATCGATGTTGTCGCCAGTGGTCGGCGGAAGGTGCACGTGCCCGTCGACCTGGGACCGGACCGCAGCGACGCGCGGATGCACGCCAAGACCGTAGGATCCTACGCAGTGCCGTAGGGGACTGCACCGCCACTTCCCAGCAAATTAGGGACACTGTTGCTCCTGGGGTATCGGCGAGGACCATTCGCAACCGTCTCCATGAAGCTGGGCTACGGTCCCGCACACCGTTAGGCCGTCTTCCGCTCACGCCCCAACATCGTGCAGCCCGCCTCCAGTGGTGTCGCGACAGGCGTGAATGGACGAATGGAGACGTGTCGTCTTCAGCGATGAGAGTCGCTTCTGCCTTGGTGCCAATGATGGTCGTATGCGTGTTTGGCGCCGTGCAGGTGAGCGCCACAATCAGGACTGCATACGACCGAGGCACACAGGGCCAACACCCGGCACCATGGTGTGGGGAGCGATCTCCTACACTGGCCGTACACCACTGGTGATCGTCGAGGGGACACTGAATAGTGCACGGTACATCCAAACCGTCATCGAACCCATCGTTCTACCATTCCTAGACCGGCAAGGGAACTTGCTGTTCCAACAGGACAATGCACGTCCGCATGTTTCCCGTGCCACCCAACGTGCTCTAGAAGCTGTAAGTCAACTACCCTGGCCAGCAAGATCTCCGGATCTGTCCCCCATTGAGCATGTTTGGGACTGGATGAAGCGTCGTCTCACGCGGTCTGCACGTCCAGCACGAACGCTGGTCCAACTGAGGCGCCAGGTGGAAATGGCATGGCAAGCCGTTCCACAGGACTACATCCAGCATCTCTACGATCGTCTCCATGGGAGAATAGCAGCCTGCATTGCTGCGAAAGGTGGATACACACTGTACTAGTGCCGACATTGTGCATGCTCTGTTGCCTGTGTCTATGTGCCTGTGGTTCTGTCAGTGTGATGATGTGATGTATCTGACCCCAGGAATGTGTCAATAAAGTTTCCCCTTCCTGGGACAATGAATTCACGGTGTTCTTATTTCAATTTCCAGGAGTGTATATGTACACGACGTCATGAAAGCATGGCAGAATAAAGTAGTGCACCATGATAAGCTTAATAATAATGTTATATGTATACTGCTAGATTAAATAGTCTTAGCGGACTCAGGAAATAAATTAAAGAGACCAATTTGGTCCTTGCACGAGGTGGAAAATGATTATAATATGACAAAATCTAAAGGTAAAACTAAGATAATGACACTCCATGGTAAAGAGCATGTAAGGACAAAAATAATAATTAACGATAAGCCGCTAGAACCCATAAACACTTTTAAATATCTGGGAGGTGAAGTCGCACGTACCACACGCAATGATCAAGAATACGGACTGCAAAAGTCCCAACATTCGGTACGTACTATAAGGCACACTCCCCTCAAAAAAGTTAGAAAAGAGACAGTGCTAAATTTTTATGATGTGATGGCAGAACTAGTTCTGGGCCAAAGACTTGGACTCTAACTCCCAGTCAGAGGAAGAGGACTGAGACAGCAAATGTGAGAGTCCTAGGACCTAAGGCTGGTTACAGATTCATAGACCCGACAAAAAAACCGGGGAAATAAAGAATGAACTGTTTGTCAAAATCATACTTCAGAAAATAGAGGAGTATAGAAAGAAATGGGATGCACACATTCAAAGGGTGCCAGGATAATTAATGCCTAAAATAATATCAAATGTACACCTGAGCCGCGCGGGTTTAGCCGAGCGGTCTCAGGCGCTGCAGTCATCGACTGTGCGGCTGGTCCCGGCGGATGTTCGAGTCCTCCCTCGGGCATGGGTGTGTGTGTTTGTCCTTAGGATAATTTAGGTTAAGCAGTGTGTAAGCTTAGGGACTGATGACCTTAGCAGTTAAGTCCCATAAGATATCACTCACATTTAAACACTTTTTTTATTTTGTACACCTGAAGGGAAAAGAAATTTTGGGCTTCTAAGAAGAGATGGACTAGGCTAATGTACTAGGCTAATAGAAGACGGTACACTTTTGACAGTGCAAAACTGGATGAACTGCATTTTTTTTCAAAGCTTAACGCTATATCCTATATCAGATTACATAAGATATGCTCATATTTTTTTCAATAATTTCATTATGCTTCACGCTGTCACAAAAAATATAGATGTCACATACTTCCGCGACAGCCAAAGGCAGAAAAGGAGAAAAAAAAGCATGACTGGATTTGAATGCAGAGCGCAAAAATTCAAAGCACTCTTCCTACTTACTGCGTTATAAACTCACTCGCATCCAGGCTGCGCTGGAGGAGGGATGACCGTCATCCCTCGGAGTTTGATGATGATGATATTTGGTATTTGGGGCGCTCAAAATGGCTCAAATGGCTCTAAGCACTATGCGACTTAACATCTGACGTTATCAGTCCCCTAGACTTGGAATTACTTAAACCTAACTAACCTAAGGGCATCACACACATCCATGCCCGAGGCAGGATTCGAACCTGCGACCGTAGCAGTGGGGCGCTCAACTGCGCGGTCATCAGCGCGCTTACAAAGTCCCAAACTTTACACAGGCCAATACAGCCACTTTCACGAATGATGAGGATAGCACAAACACCCAGTCCCCAGGCAGGGAAAAATCCCAACCCGGTCGGGAATCGAACCCGGGACCCCGTGATCCAGAGGCAGCAACACTAGCCACTAGACCACGAGTTGCGGACATCCCCCGTAGTAATGAAGCAACTTAAATCACTTATAAAAACAAGTCTTCCAGTCCAGATTGCATACCAATTATGTTCCCTCCAAAATATGTTGATGCAATAGCTTCATACGTAACACTCATATAACCGCTCGGTCGACGAAAGATCCGTAGCCAAAGAGTGGAAAGTTGCACAGGTCACACCAATGTTCAAGAAAGGCCATAGGAGTAAACCACTAAATTATAGGCACATATCATTAACGTAGATATGCAGCAGGATTTTGGAACATATATTGTGTTCGAAGAACATGAATTACCTCAAAGAAAACGGTTTATTAGCACTCAGTCAACAGGGATTTAGAAAACATTGTTCTTGTGAGACACAACTAGCTCTTTACTTATACGTAGTGTTGAGTGCTGTTGACAAGGGATTTCAAACTGATTCCGTAATTCTAGATTTCCAGAGGGCTATTCACACTGTAGCTCGCAAACGGCTTGTAATCAAATAGCGTGCTTATCGAATGTTGTCCCAGTTATGTGACTGGATTCATTATTTCCTGTGAGAGAGTTCACAGCTGGCAGTAGTTGACGGAAAGCCATCGAGTAAAACAGAAGTGGTTTCTGATATTCCCCAAGGTAGTGTTATATGCCTTCTGGTGTTCCTTATCTATACAAACGATTCAGGAGACAATCTGATCGGCCGTTTGTACGTTATTTGTAGATGACGCTGTCGTTTATCGTCTAGTCTTGTAAAGTCATCAGAAGATAAAAACCAACTGCAAAACCATTTAGACGTCTGTATGGTGTGAAAATTGGCAATTGGTCTTATATAATGAAAAGTGTGAGGTTCTCTACATGAGTGTTAAAAGAAATCCGTTAAAATTCGGTTACACGATAAATCAGTCAAATCTAAAGACCGTAAATTAAATTAAATACCTAGGAATTACAATTACGAACAACTTAAATTGGAAAGAACATACAGAGAAAGTTGTAGGGAAGGCGAATAAAAGATTGAAACTTCCTCGTAGATTAAAACTGTGTGCCGGACCGAGACTCGAACTCGGGACCTTTGCAATCAAAGATCGCCTACACTACGATTTTATGTTCTCTTCTGTCGTGCTGCTGTGCGGTGTGGGATCCTTACCAAACAGGATAACGGGAAAGTTCAAAGAAGGGCAGCAAGTTTTGTATTATCGAGAAATAGGGGAAAGAGTGTCACGGACATGATACAGGAAGAGGGGTGCACGTCGTTAAAACAAAAAATGGTTCAAATGGCTCTGAGTGCTATGGGGCTTAACTTCTGAGGTAGTCAGTCCCCTAGAACATCCATGCCAGAGGGAGGATTCGAACCTGCGACCGTGGCGGCCGCGTGGTTGAAATGGCTCTGAGCACTATGGGACTTAACATCTTAGGTCATCAGTCCCCTAGAACTTAGAACTACTTAAACATAACTAACCTAAGGACATCACACACATCCATGCCCGAGGCAGGATTCGAACCTGCGACCGTAGCAGTCCCACGGTTCCGGACTGAAGCGCCTAGAACCGCACGGCCACCACGACCGGCGCGGCCGCGTGGCTGCAGACTGTAGCACCTAGAACCGCTCGGCCACTCCGGCCGGCGTTAAAACAAAGGCGTTTCTCTCTGCAGCACGACCCCTCTCAAGAAATTTCAATCACCTCCTTACTCCTCCGAAAGCAAAAATATTTTGTAGACGCCGACCTACATAGGGGAAAAGCGATTATCATAATAAAATAAGGGAAATCAGAGTTCGCACGGAAAGATTTAAGAGTTGCCTTTTCCCGCCCGCTATTCGAGTGTGGAACGGTAGGAAAATAATGTGGAGGTGGTTCGATGAATCCTCTGTCGAGCACTTTCAGCGTGATTTTCAGAGCAGCCTTATAAATGTACATTTTCTCGGGAAGTATTGAGTATTGGCAGGCAAAACCAAAGCAGGTGTTATTTCTTTCACACTGGCAAGGGCTACCTTCGGCGGACTTCCCGGTGAGATGAAGTGGAGGACACATGACAGTAATTCGCGGTGGGGCACAACAAACCATTGGGAAGATTGACGGGAAAGAATAGAAGGAAAGAAACTCATCCCAGCCTGGTGAGTGGTTCACATTGCACAGCAGTAGCGGGTGTGTGTGACACGGGCGTACTGGTGTCGAGACGGCGGCCACCTCGGCGGCGCCGGGCCGTGTCACGTGACCTTGGACGTTGCCCCCGCGGGGACAATGGAATGCGTCGCCGGCAGTCGGCGGGCGCCGCCGTGTCAGGCCGTGGCGGAAGCGGCGGCGCACCGAGCTGACGTCACAGCCCGCCCGCCACCGCGCACCTAATGAGCCTAATTACGGGCGCACCCCCGCTGCCAGACCTGACAGGGGCGGCCGCTTAATAGCCGAGTCACCGAACGCACCGGGGCGCAAACAAGTGGCCCCGAGTGCCAAATGGGCCCGCTTCCTGCCGCCGGCTCCCCGTCTCGTGTCGCGTGCTCACGCCGCGAAACGGCTGCTCGTAGCAGCCACTCGCGCCGTGCTAGCCTTCCACTGCCGAGTACAAACAAACGCATTCACTCGGTACTCGTCAGTTTACTTGCACAAATACACTGAAGGAATAAAAATTGCAGTACCAAAATCTATTCAACGTAGAGCAATGGAATTTCGGAGATACAATTGCCTAGGTAACGTACAGGGTGTTTCAAAAATGACCGGTATATTTGAAACGGCAATAAAAACTAACAGATGGCGCTGCACGTGATGTGAAAGATATAGAAGACAACGCAGTCTGTGGGTGCGCCATTCTGTACGTCGTCTTTCTGCTGTAAGCGTGTGCTGTTCACAACGTGCAAGTGTGCTGTAGACAACATGGTTTATTCCTTACAACAGAGGATTTTTCTGGTGTTGGAATTCCACCGCCTAGAACACAGTGTTGTTGCAACAAGACGAAGTTTTCAACGGAGGTTTAATGTAACCAAAGGACCGAAAAGCGATACAATAAAGGATCTGTTTGAAAAATTTCAATGGACTGGGAACGTGACGGATGAACGTGCTGGAAAGGTAGGGCGACCGCGTACAGTAACCACAGAGGGCAACGCGCAGCTAGTGCAGCAGGTGATCCAACAGCGGCCTCGGGTTTCCGTTCGCCGTGTTGCAGCTGCGGTCCAAATGACGCCAACGTCCACGTATCGTCTCATGCGCCAGAGTTTACACCTCTATCCATACAAAATTCAAACGCGGCAACCCCTCAGCGCCGCTACCATTGCTGCACGAGAGACATTCGCTAACGATATAGTGCACAGCATTGATGACGGCGATATGCATGTGGGCAGCATTTGGTTTACTGACGAAGCTTATTTTTACCTGGACGGCTTCGTCAATAAACGGAACTGGCACATATGGGGAACCGAAAAGCCCCATGTTGCAGTCCCATCGTCCCTGCATCCTCAAAAAGTACTGGTCTGGGCCGCCATTTCTTCCAAAGGAATCATTGGCCCATTTTTCAGTTCTGAAACGATTACTGCATCACGCTATCTGGACATTCTTCGTGAATTTGTGGCGGTACAAACTGCCTTAGACGACACTGCGAACACCTCGTGGTTTATGCAAGATTGTGCCCGGCCACATCGCACGGCCGACGTCTTTAATTTCCTGAATGAATATTTCGATGATCGCGTGATTGCTTTGGGCTATCCGAAACATACAGGAGGCGGCGTGGATTGGCCTCCCTATTCGCCAGTCATGAACCCCTGTGACTTCTTTCTGTGGGGACACTTGAAAGACCAGGTGTACCGCCAGAATCCTGAAACAATTGAACAGCTGGAGCAGTACATCTCATCTGCATGTGAAGCCATTCCGCCAGACACGTTGTCAAAGGTTTCGGGTAATTTCATTCAGAGACTACGCCATATTATTGCTACGCATGGTGGATATGTGGAAAATATCGTACTATGGAGTTTCCCAGACCGCAGCGCCATCTGTTGTTGAAAATTGTAACTACTGTAATTTCGAAAGTTTGTCTGCCTGAAAATGTACTGTTGTCCCAAGCATATCACAACAAACGGTGTATTTCTATCGCTGCTCGTTTAGTTTTTATTGCCGTTTCAAATATACCGGTCATTTTTGGAACACCCTGTATTAGTCATGTACGGTGGCTACGTACCTGTCATATCTTTCTGCAGTATCGCAGAAGAAACATCCCGCTTTTCGTAGCACTATAACACGACCTCGATCAAGCCAGTGAGGTGTTGATAATGGCGTATTTGTCAGCTTAAAGGTGTTCTTCACTAGCATCAACCCACCACGTCGAGTCTCAAGGGTAACTAACGGTCACGACCGTTACGGTATGTATTTAAAGCAAACCTGATCTGTATCCTCATAGTGGCGCTACTATGGCCACTATTGTGCGACTGGAGCGAAATTCAAACAGGCATCATCTTCCAGATGTAAAAACATGCCTACCAATTTTCATTTATGTCGCGCAAATCGTTCTTCGTGCTGCGATTTTTTTCCGCCATAATGAAAAACGGGGTGAGGTTCTTAACTGTCGGATATGATACAGAAATTAATTGATGGGATCGCCTCCAGACTCCCTTTATAAATGCATTACTGAGGAACACCGCATTAAAATACAAGGTGAAATAGTTGCGAGGTTTGTTAACTCGCGGGAGATGTAGTGGTATGAGTGATGTTCAATAAGAGTCCTGCTTCTAGTGCATGGATAATCCTTGCGGCAGTATCGCTCGCAACAGGCTTCAGGCGAGACCCTAAACATGAACATCAAACATTACGGACCTCGAAACTTCCTGGCAGATTAATAATCTGCAAGTTCGGGATTCCAACTCAGAACTTTACCTTTCGAGGACAGTGCTCTAACTGAGTGAGCTATCCCGGCACGATACACGACCCATCCTCAAAGCTTTACTTCCACCGGTTCCTTCTGTATTAAGGGAAAGTGTCAATATCATGTGACTGTAGGAGCATACAGGGTGACCAAGACAGACTTTCTGTATGGTGTGACGAACGGCAGTTTGCTCTGAAAGTACAAAAATGTAAGGTAATGCAGATAGATGGAAAAACAATCCTGCAATGTTCGAATACAGTATTAGTGGTGGACTGCTTGACACACTCACATGGATTAAATATCTATGTCCGACGTTGCAACGTAACGTGAAATGGAATGAGCACATAAGGTCCGTTGTAGTGAAGCCGAATAGTGGACTTCGGTGTATTGGGAGAGTTCTAGGAATGTGCAGCTCATCTGTGTAGGAAAAAGCGAACAGGAAACTTGTCCGAACCATTCTTGAGCATAGCTAGCGTCTCTGGGGTCCCTACTGGATCAGAGTAAAGGACGATATCGAATCAGTTCAGAGGCGTGTTGCTAGAACTGGTACCGACAGCCTCCGTCATCACACGTGTGTCACGGAGATGCTTAGTAAACCCAAATGGTAATCGCTAGAAGAAATGAGTCGTTCTTTTCTCGAAACATTGTTGAGAAAGTTGAGAGAAGAGATATTTGCGACTGACTGCAGAAAAGATTTTACTGCCACGATTGTACATCTTGCTTATGGACCGCGAATAAAAGATAAGAGAAATCAAGGCTTGTACAGAAGCATAGAACAGCCGTTTCTCCCTCACTCAGTTTGCGAGTGGAACAGGAAAGGGAATGACCAATGGTGCAACGTACCCTGTGGCATGCACCGTGTACTGGCTTACGGTGTACGTAGATGAAGACCTAAATGTAGCACAACTGGAGATCCAGTGCGCATTTTTAATCTGACAGGAAGTTTCATAATTTCACACACACCGCTGACGAATAAAAAATTCATTCTGGGCCCAGAGACTTGTCACTGGACTCACCTTCCTCCTGCGTCGAAAAGAACGTATTTGTCACAGCCCACAAATAAGAATGTTCAAGCAATTGTAGATTAAGATGAGTTCGAGCCATAGATTACTGCACGGTGAAAACGGCTGCCGCTATTGAAATCCTTAGCTGGCTAACACTCCAGCAACATTGATACGTTGTCACAGAAATGTAAACACAGTCGCGTGACGTGATTGGTCGTGGCAGACGCGCTTAGCAATAGGACCAAGCCCACTTTTACTGTTAGGGATCTTCTCAGATCTTCTCTTTAGTCTCAGCGTTCTTCCAAGATTTGAATTAAGTAAGAGAGCAGATTAACTTATTTTTCTTTCTATTCTCTAGATAAGGGGCTTTATGTCTTCCTGTCTTTTTTGCTTCATTCTTCATTGTATCTATGAATTAATAAGACCTAGCCACAATGAGAAGTTAAAGATAGCTGCACTATTTATAGATCTTGTTGTATAACACCATTGTAGTGTAACAGAACACTCATTCTGCAAATGGCTGAAATGTTTGGCAAGACAGAGGCGGTCTTAATTTACTTGATTAGTAGTACTGACGAGCTATTCAGTCCTTGTTTATAGTTTAAAAAGTGTTACATGTTTTTTCTCACCAAGTCAGAAAGCTATGTAAGACATTCCTCACGTGGACTTCAGTTATATTTTCTGTAGGCGAATCTCTTAAAAACAGCAAACATTACAGGAACCCACGTTTGCTTTCTTGTTATTTCAGTAATGTATGCACTCAAATGGGAATTCGTGTTCCATTTAGGGCATGGAACAAGTTCAGACTCGGTTTGGAAGAAAGTAAGACTTAAGGTTCGATACGTGCCCAATGATAGCCGAAGGCTGGAAATCCGCACTCGGGAAAACCGCCAAGAACCAGTAGCTTCAGATTAATGGCGAAAGTTCACTAAAAAGGTAAGAAGCACTGTGACCTTATAGCCTGATATTGCTAAAGTAAGTATTGGTGTTACGTGCCAGATTTCCTTTGAAACTGTCACGCAATATACATCAGAATATTATATGCTCCTTTCCCTGAATCAGCGTAGTCGATCGCTTGTGCTGTTTCATGACTGCAGCCCATATTCAGTACTACCAGTGACCTGTTTATTGACTCCTGTTCACTTCTCTTTTATTACAGTGACGATCCTGCAGAGTTGAGGCCCTTCGAGCTGGCTGGCAGAAGGTGGGAGTTCTCTTAAGAGGAACAAGCAGGTTTCGTAAACGTGTTAGTCCAGAGCTGTGTTTCAGAGATTTGATGTTTTACCGGATTCCTGATATTCACAGTACACTCGTACTGGAAAATCCCCAGTTCACCACTACATCAAAGATGCTATAACACCACGGTCAAACTCACTTAAATCTTGATAACCTGCCATTGTAGCAGCAGTAACCGATGTAACAACTTCGCCAGACACTTGTTGAATTATATAGGGGTTGCGGACCGCAGCAACGTATTGTGACTGTTTTCATATCTCTGTATTTGAATACGTATGCCTATACCAGTTCCTTTGGTGCTTCAGTGTATATGCATGGTGTGGTACCCAAATTTTCATGCTTGGTTGCACCACTCCTATTAATTATAATTTCAGTAAGACTTTTCCATTTGCACGACACTTCCTTTCAGTTAACTTGCATGATCGTATGGTGTGCTTCCCTTGTGTGAAAATCACCAGAGACAGTACTATAAGATCATACGGGTATGAAAAACGGCACAACCGCCATCCCACACTGGAGGCTGTGAATATCAGAAAAAAAAGTCAGCCACATGGTCACATTCATTCAGGCTGAACAGCCATACTAGAGAAATCAAACTCATTGCAAAGAGGGTGCGTTAATTGGACGAACAACTGATACACGTCTAACGTCGATCAGTTGTAGAATTTTGGAACACGTATTTTCTTCGAGTATAATGACTTTTCTGCAGACTAGAAATCTACTCTGTAGAAATCAGCATGGGTTTCGAAAAAGACGATCGTGTGAAACCCAGCTCGCGCTATTCGTCCACGAGACTCACAGGGCCATAGACACGGGTTCCCAGGTAGATGCCGTGTTTCTTGACTTCCGCAAGGCGTTTGATACAGTTCCCCACAGTCGTTTAATGAACAAAGTAAGAGCATATAGACTATAAGACCAATTGTGTGATTGGATTGAAGAGTTCCTAGATAACAGAACTCAGCATGTCATTTTCAATGGAGAGAAGTCTTCCGAAGGAAGAGTGATTTCAGGAGTGCTTCAGGGGAGTGTAGTAGAACCGTTGCTATTCACAATATACTTAAATTACCTTGAGGATAACATCGGGAGTTCACTGAGACTTTTTGCGGCTGATGCTGTATTATATCGAGAGGTTGCAACAATGGAAAATTGTACTGAAATGCAGGAGGATCTGCAACGAATTGACGTATGGTGCAGGGAATGGCAATTGAATCTCAATGTAGACAAGTGTAATATGCTGCGAATACATAGAAAGCAAGATCCTTTATCATTTAGCTACAATATAGCAGGTCAGGAACTGGAAGCAGTTAATTCCATAAATTATCTGGGCGTAGGCAATGCTGAAGATTAGATGGGTAGATCACATAACTAATGAGGATTGGGGAGAAGAGAAGTTTGTGGCGCAACTTGAGCAGAAGAAGGGATCGGTTGGTAGGACATGTTCTGAGGCATCAAGGGATCACCAATTTAGTATTGGAGGGCAGCGTGGAGGGTAAAAATCGTAAAGGGAGACCAAGAGATGAATACACTAAGCAGATTCAGAAGGATGTAGGTTGCAGTAGGTACTGGGAGATGAAGAAGCTTGCACAGGATAGAGTAGCATGGAGAGCTGCATCAAACCAGTCTCAGGACTGAAGACTACAACAACAACAGGCATTAGGAGTGATTTGAAATGGAATGACCATATAAAATTAATCGTCGTTAAAGCAGATCCCAGACTGAGATTCATTGGAAGAATCATAAGGAAATTCAATCCGAAAACAAAGGAAGTAGGTTACAGTACACTTGTTCGCCCACTGCTTGAATACTGCTCACCGATATGGGATCCGTACCAGATGGGGTTAATAGAAGAGATAGAGAAGATCCAACGGAGGGCAGCGCGCTTCGTTACAGGATCATTTAGTAACCGCGAAAGCGTTACGGAGATTGATGAACCCCAGTGGAAAACTCTGCAGGAGAGACGCTCAGTAGCTCGGTACGGGCTTTTGTTGAAGTTTCGAGAACATACCTTCACAGAGGAGTCAAACAATATATTGCTCCCTCCTACGTATATCTCGCGAAGAGACCATGAGGATAAAATCAGAGAGATTGTAGCCCATACAGAGGCATACCGACAATATTTCTTTCCACGAACGATACGAGATTGGAATAGAAGGGAGAACCGATAGAGGTACTCCGCCACACATCGTCAGGTGCCTTGCGGAGTATGGATGTAGATGCATTAGTCAGTAGCTCTGAAGATAGAGCCATTTACAGATTTATAACGCTCAACTAGAATCCTCATAAAAAGGATTCCTATTACCCTATGTCAGTTCAAGCAGACTGCAAGTTTTTCTTCAGGAAAGTCTCGAGCAAGTCTGTTCTCTATGCTTGTCCTAATCTCTAATAGTTCTGGAGCTGTTGCGCTTCCAGTTCCCACTTTTCACGTTTGTTGTCTTATTTTTGTGTATTTGTGTGTCCAAATTATCAATTGTTTTGGCAGTGTAGCCATTGCTTACGACAATATTTTTTATTGTGCCCAGTTTTACTGTCGTGTAGTAAACGATTTGCACCTGAAGATAGAGCCATAGGGTCCGAACTGCGTCGTGTAATTTAATAAAACACGAAAAAAGTTGTGACTGCAGGCGTTTTTATTCGAACTTCCTGCGTATTGAATACTGTCATGTTCACAGTTCCTAAACAAGGAAAAAAATTTAAAAAAAAAGACAAGCTTTCGTTTAGCACCATAGAGCGACCACATCTACAAGAACCCGTAGTCACTCTTACAGCTGATGTACTATAGCAATTTATGCACTGTTGAGAAAATAAAAGAGGATAGCGAAGAGGTGAATGACGAAGTAATTATCTAATTAACTGACTAAAAATTTTCGAACTATCGAGTATTGAGTAGACGCTGACTTAGAATTATAGGGTTTGCGGGAACGTCTGCCATACAATCGCTTCGATTTATCGAGCATGCCAAACACTGAGTATTTTTTCGATTTATCGATGTGCTGTTGTACTACTCGAGCGTTTGGGATCCCTATCAGGTCGGATTGAGGGAGGACATAGAAGCAATTCAGAGGCGGGCTGCTAGATTTGTTACTGGTAGGTTTGATCATCACGCGAGTGTTACGGAAATGCTTCAGGAACTCAGGTGAGAGTCTCTAGAGGAAAGGAGGCGTTCTTTTCGTGAATCGCTACTGAGGAAATTTAGAGAACCAGCATTTGAGGCTGACTGCAGTAAAATTTTTACTGTCGGCAACTTACATTTTGCGGAAAGACCACAAAGATAAGATGAGAGATATTAGGGCTCGTACAGAGGCATATAGGCAGTCATTTTTCCCTCGTTCTATTGGGGGGCGGAAGGGAGAGAAGATGCTAGTTGTGGTACGAGGTACCCTCCGCCACGCACCGTATGGTGGATTGCGGAGTATGTATGTAGATGCTCCAAGGGACTTGACGATAAGTTCGATTTATTGAGAAATTATATATATTAAGTTTCAAATTAGCGATAGCAGATGGTAGTGATACAGAGTAGCGAGCGTGTAGTGTTGAGTGCTGTCCACTATTCCTGGAGCGCACAACACGATTGGGGGGGGGGGGGGGGGGAGCGGTAGACGCAGACAGACACAGGGTGACGGACGCTGGCGCCAGCAGTCCGTCTGCTGGCGGCTCAATCAATATCAATCCATCACGGGCCGGGCCGTACAATGAGCGCGTCTTGGGCCCTCCGCCCGTCGCGCTAACAACACCCTCCGCTGCGGTCCCATTGTGTGCTGTCAGAACCACTCCCTCCCCTCCGGCACACACTTCGGCTGTGTTTGATCTAGGGCCGCCTTAGGTTCGCTTTCCTTGTATTACTAGCCATTAACCTTGAAATATTCCTTTCTTCCGCGTCACCTAATAGTTTCCCGTTGTCGTCGTCTTGCGTCCAATCTAGGTATTGCGCTTGATGCGGGAAAAACGACACCCCGTTCTGAACGATAACATTCAGCGGAATTTAACTGACTGAAATTGAAGGAGTGGAGTTTGTGACGTAAGTTAAGCTTCGGCAGTCTGTGAGATTCCTGTGGAGTGACACCTCCGCACTGATGGAATGTGTTGTCAAAGGGCAAAGCGGCGTAGCCGAGCGTTCTAAGGCGCCCTGCTACGGTTCACGCGGCTACCTCCGTCGGAGGTTGGAGTGCCCCCTCGGGCATGAGTGTGTGTGTGTTGTCCTTAGCAAGCAGGATTAAGTAATGTGTAAGCCTAGGGACCAATGACCTCAGCAGTTTGATCCCATAGGAACATACACAAAATTGTCCAGAATGAGATTTTCCCTCTGCAGCAGAGTGAGCGCTGATATGAATCTTCCTGGAAGATTAAAACTGTGTGCCGGATCGAGACTCGAACTCGGGATCTTTGTCTTTCGCGGGCAAGAGGTCTACCAGCTGAGCTGCCCAAGCACTACTCACGCCCCGTCCTCACAGCTTCGTCTCCTACTTTCCAAACTTCACAGAAGCTCTCCTGCGATCCTTGCAGAACTAGCACTCCTGGAAGAAGGGATATTGCGGAGACATGGCTTATCCACAGCCTGTGGGATGTTTCCAGAATGAGATTTTCACTCTGCAGCGGAGTGTGCGCCGGTATGAAACTTCCTGGCAAGTTAAAACTGTGTGCCGGACTCTGGACCATTGCCCTTGAGCGGGCAAGTGCTCTAACAACTTTCTTTTCTTTTTTTCATTTTGTTCGGTATTGTTCGTTGCGTTTGCTCTGGGCGAACGTCACAAGACATCCGTTCAAGTTGATTGTTGATTCCTTTACTCAGTTTTTTATTGCAGATGGCGAGCAGGCCCCCGGCCGAACACGCTGAGCTATGGTGCCGGCCCCGACTTAGCTACCCAAGCACGACTCACGCCCCGCCCTCACAGCTTTACTTCCGCCAGTACCTTATCTCCTACTTTGCAAACTTAACGGGGCGTGAGTCGTGCTTGGGTAGCTCATTCGGTAGAGCACTTGCCCGCGACAGGCAAAGGTCCCGAGTTCTAGTCTCGGTCCGGCACACAGTTTTAAACTGCCAGCAAGTTTAACAAAATTGTTGTCGAAGGAGGTAATTTACAAAATCTTCGTTCCACCAATACCTGAGTGTTGCTCGTCACTCTGTGATCTGTTCCAGGTGCGATTGAAAGGGAACTAAAAGCGATCCAAATAAGAGCGCTGTCTTTCGCAACAGGTTCAAAAGTGTCACGGAGATGCTGATCCAGCTGCTGTGGCAGACGCTGAAAGAGAGGGGTTGGCTATCACGGTGAGGTTTATTATTAAAACCCTGAAATTGTATATTCTTAGAAGCGTCAACAATTATATTGCTTCCTCCTGCGAATATCTCACGAAAAGACAACGACGGTAAAATCAGAGAAAATCGAGCCACACGGATTGTACTAATTAAATAATAATTTTGAGAATAATACGAGTAATTACGATGGGAATATTGTGGTGCTGCACGAGAGGGCAACAACAGTGAGTTCGATCGGGAGCGCACGTCTCGGCTAGTTTATGCACAGCGACACACAAAGGACACAGTAAGGCCTATGATTATTCGTATGCACGAAAAAACTGTAACGTATAAAATTGTATTCTTAGTTGATAGTTGTTCGAGTATTGAAGTTATTTACCTCCTCTTCTTCTTTGAAGACAAATGTTAAGGTGTCCATCTTGCTCTGCTTAAATTTCTTGCTTCTCCGAAGTATTACAGATACCGCTAACGCAGACAGATAGATTGTTTGAAATAAGGAGCTAATAAGTGACATTGACTTTGTACCATAAGAATTAATGTGTTTCACATTATTAGTAAAAACAGAAATCCACGTCTTCTCTCTATCATGGACGGGAAAAGACAGACAATACAAGATCAATGAAACATCCGAAAGCAGTTTTTACCAACATAAGAAGATTAATGTTCATCTTTTCCCGCTACCTTCACAGGTTCGATTGTTATGGCCATACCGCATTTTAATGTTTACCGTGAACTACTTAGGTGATTGAATGCATAAAAATAGACAGAAAAAATAAAACATATATCCATGTAGGTAAACCAGCATAAGTCCCAATACAGGAAGCTTACCAACAATCGTTTTTCCCACAGACCATTCATGATCGGAAGAGAACAGGGGGAAAGTACAGTGGTATACAAACTAGCCTCTGCCATACACCTTTTTCTGGTGGCTTGTGGAGTACAGATATGGATATAGATGTGGAAGATGACGCTTGAATCGTCTTATTGTACGATACATACCAACACAGCACACGAAAATGTTATTGGTATCACATCGTGTCAGAAAGAGAAATATTTTGGTTTAAATGGCACTGAGCACTATGGGATTTAACTTCTGAGGTCACCAGTCCCCTAGAACTTAGAACTACTTAAACCTAACTAACATCACACACATCCATGCCCGAGGCAGGATTCGAACCTGCGACCGTAGCGGTCGCGAGGTTCCAGACTGTAGCGCCTAGAACCGCTCGGCCATCTCGGCCGGCAGAAATATTTTCTTTGCCGTAGTGTAGACCCTTATTTTCACATGTTCGATGCCACCTATTAGTGATACCTTATACGAATCGCACAGGCTTAACCAACATATCAGAATAGGTTATATTCTGTGAACGTTGGCTCAAATTCGAACATCGTAACACAAACGGTCCGGCTCCCTCTGAGGGGTGGTCATCTTTTCCTGCAGTGAATGCCACGGGCCAGTTTCTGGAATCTGGTGGAAGTGGGCTTTGTCCAGCGTAGTGATGATGGGTTGGACTTTCTGTAATCCGTCCAAGTGATAGTCAGAGCTTACGAGGGTGGCCTTTCCCATGAACTCAGGCGTTTACCAGTACATATTAGAAGTAAGCTTGTGGAAGGTCCAGGCGTGTAACAGCATTTTGCAGAGGAGTGCCGTGGTGAGAGCAGAAGATGACCCACCGAAAATCTTGCATTCTCCTCCAAAGAGTGATTGTCTAAGAGGTCTGAAAGTTAAATCTGTTTTGTGACGGTGTGCCGAGCCCCTGAACTCGAGGAAACAGCTGACAGCTGCCAACTGTTTTATTGGCAGGGAAAATAGATATTTCAGGTATTCGGTAGACGAAGTGCAGTTGTCTACTAAAAGAAGCCTTCTTCGCAAGGTAGTAACGTTTTTCAAAAAACTAATCTTGACAGTTCGAACATATTACCATAACGGAACTCGAGACAGGATCTTCGTATTGGGAAAGACCTCCATGGCTATTATTTCTGCATCGTACACAGCGTGATGTTAGACTTCACAAGAGAAAAAAAGACAAGAAACAAAGGCAGAGTTTACAGGCCAGGCATAGTGCGCGAGCCACATCTGAATTGTCCCAACAACAAAAAACGGCAATTGGAATATCTACTATAAGTGGATCGTTCTGTAATCTGGATTTCATTCATTGATAAACAATATCCTTTCTCTGCCACAAAAGACATGTTTCTGCTTCTCTTGATCATTCGTATAAACATTTCCCTCTCTTCGTACTGCAACATCACTTTCTTCTCTCGTCGATAAATTTAAGTCTCCCTTTCTGTGGCATTGCGTCGCATGAGTTTCTAGTTTGAAATATTGATTGCAACCCACATAAACTTTACGTTCAGTTAAAGTTTTCCTGCCGTGGCAATGGATCATTGCGTAATGTGCACGCAGATAAAAGTTATTGGCAGTATAATTAACAGCCAATATTACGACGCTAGACACGACAGCCATTCTCAGAGACACATAATGGGTTTAACTTCCCGGCGCAAAAAGAAACGACCGCAACCCGCCTACCTCACGGTACTTGGCACGTGATTGTTCTGAACACCAGACTCTAGTAGCCACTAATCGACAACGCCTTGTTATTAACTTCGTATTTTGTTGCAGCAGACTTGTATATTTCACGGCAATATTTTAATGTTATCTGCTATTTGGTAACTGTCTCAAACATTGTTCATTTTTCTTTCATCTGTAAAAACAGCAGCAGATCGGTGCCTGGAACCGTTACTAAAGCTTTCGTTCCACGAGAGAACAAAAAGCACTCTGCAGTAAAAGAATCATTTTTCAGGAATCTTGTGAAAAAAAAAATGGTTCAAACGGCTCTGAGCACTATGGGACTCAACATCTTAGGTCATAAGTCCCCTATAACTTAGAACTTCTGAAACCTAACTAACCTAAGGACATCACACACACCCATGCCCGAGGCAGGATTCGAACCTGCGACCGTAGCAGTCCCGCGGTTCCGGACTGCAGCCCCAGAATCGCTAGACCACTGCGGCCGGCTCTTGTGAAAAATTAGAGCGATCGAGAGGAACTTTAAACCCCTTTGTCTAACATTGTATAGTTAAAAATATTTTTAAAACTCGTGCCTGAATGTTAAAATACAGGAGATAAAGCAAAAGCAGCTACTGCAAAATACGCTGACGAACCATAACATTACCACCACCTTCTTGACAGCGTATTGTTCCACCTTAGGAATACAATACAGAAACCATTCTCTGTGGCGTGGATTCGACAAGTCCTTGCTAGTTTTGCGGAAGAGTATAGTACTAGATGTCTACGCACAGGCCAGGCAAATCCAGTGAATTACGAGTCGCTGGTTTCTGGGCGCCGAGCGAGGGCCCGTTGCCGTCCCAGATGCTTTCCGACGCATTCGGATCAGACGAATGTTGTAGCCAAAACATTAATTTGTGTTCCCCAACATGCTCCTTAGACTACTGGAGCACAATGCTGGTCTTTGACATGGACAGTTGTTACTGGAAGATGCCATTCGCGTCGGAAAGATATCAAGCGTGGAAGGATGCAGCTGGTCTGCAGTAATGTGTGTCTACACTCATGCTCATAAATTGAAGATAATTGCAGAATGTGGTGCTACACAATGTGGCACTACACAAAACTGGCCCTAATAGCATAGCCACATGGGGAACACGCTCGACACAGATCTGTACGACCCCGGTGTTGGTGATAAGTTGAGAAAACAGTCCCGAAACACGTGTGCTACAAAACGCCACTGTGTTTCCTGCGCGTGTAACCCGACATGATCACCATGCACACGTACGCAGGCCGCACAACGGGTTGGCATACTCTGGATCAGGTAGTCGTGCAGCTGCTGGGGTATAGTCTCCCTTTCTTGCACCAGTGCCTGTCGGAGCTCCGGAAGTGTCGTAGGGGTTTGAAGACGTGCATCGATGCGTCGACCGAGAGCATCCCAGACGTGCTCGATGGGGTTTCGGTCTGGAGAACAGGCCGGCCACTCCATTCGCCTGATATCTTCTGTTTCAAGGTACTCCTCCATGATGGCAGCTCGGTGGGTCCGTGCGTTATCATCCATCAGGAGGAAGGTGGGACCCACCGCACCCCTGAAAAGGCGGACATACTGATGCAAAATGACGTCTCGGTACACCTGACCTCTTACAGTTCTTCTGTCAAAGACATGCAAGGGTGTACGAGCGCCAATCATAATCCCACCCCACACCATCAAACCACGACCTCCATACAGGTCCCTTTCAAGGACATTAAGGGGTTGGTATCTGGTTCCTGGTTCACGCCAGATGAAAACCCGGCGAGAATCACCGTTCAGACAATACCTTGACTCGTCCGTGAAAATAACCTGAGACCAAAGTTCCAATGATAATGTACTGTGTTCTTGACACCAGGCTTTACGGGCTCTCCTGTGACCTGGGGTCAGTGGAATGCAACTTGCAGGTCTCCGGCCACATAAACCATGTATGTTCAGTCGTCTGTAGACCGTGTGTCTGGAGACAACTGTTCCAGTGGCTGCGGTAAGGTCCCGAGCAGGACAACCTGCAGTACTCCGTGGCCGTCTGCGGGCACTGATGGTGAGATATCGGTCTTCTTGTGGTATTGTACACTGTGGACGTCCCGTATTTTAGCGCCTGGACACGTTTCCTGTCTGCCGGAATAGTTGCCATAATCTTGACATCACACTTTGTGACACACGGAGGGCCCGTGCTACGACCTGCTGTGTTTGACCAGCCTCCGGTCGCCTTAGTATTCTACCCCTCATAACGTCATCAATATGTGTTCTTGAGCCATTTTCAACACCATTAGCACGTCTGAAAACGTCTGCACACATGCTCGCTGCACCGTACTCTGACATGCACCAACACACCTCTGCGTATGTGGACTGCTGCCAGCGCCACCGTGCGACGACCGCAGGTCAAATGCACAGCACGGTCACACCCCGAGATGATTTAAACCTGCTAACCGCCCACCGGAGCGTTGTTTCATCATGTATCAGCATTATCCTTAATTTATGAGCACGAGTGTAGTACGCATCTACCACGGTGTCTTTGATTTCTGCTACGGGTCCCTTCGAGTACCATGCTTCTGTCCGCCATAGCATAATGCTCTGATGAACCAAGACGTTATGACCATCTGCTTAACAGCTTGAATGCGCGGCAAAATGGCGCTGTCCGCAATTGGAGCAGCAACTGTGGTGTATAACAAGCCGTAGGTGACAGCGGTGAACGACGGCTGCGGTGATGTGTATCGCCCAGATGAACCAAGGAGCTACCAGCAGTGTCTTCTCATTGCCCGTTTAGCTAACGTTCCTGCGTATGGGCCTACGCAGCGTCGCCTGGTTCAAGCACTCATGCTGACCGCTATTCATCAGCGTCCAAGGCCGGACTTTGCAGGCCAGTACCGCAACCCGATGTCCAGTAAGTGTACGGAACTAGCGGTGTACGTGCGTGGTTCAAGTAGCACCAGGATGAGTTTATCGTATTCCCCTGGCTTCTAAACACATGGATTACAACCCAGTCGAGAATCTGCGGGACCAGCTCGATATTCTCCATGGATCCTCAGCCAAGAAAGCTAGCGCAGTTGGCCACAGCACAGGAGTTGTCACGGCCCCACATCCCTGTAAGTACCTCAGTGACTCTCTCCCTGCACGTCTCGCAGCGATCTTTGCTGTAAAAGGTGGGTATTCAGGATTTGGACAGGTGATCATGAGAGGTGGCATGAGCCCCCTCTCATATTTCTATCTTACGATTTTCCTCTCTAATTGCATGCAGTGAAAAGTCGCTATTCCTCCACACGCGGACTTCCCACGCAGCGTCTCTTGTCACCCGGGTGGTCCGGTGACAGGTGGGCTCTGCTGATCTGGAAAGCGTTAAGCCGACGGGTGTGAGGAAGTCGAGTGAATGCTTTGCAGACGCCGACATTGTCAAAAGACACGCCCGGAGGGGTCTGAAGTAGCGGCTGGGCTAGAGGTTCCGTTACTTCGCAGAAACTTAGCGGAAACACTTTCTGGCGGGCTACCAGCGAGGCGTGGGAATGACTTGTGTACCCAGGCAGCTGTGGCGGGAAAATTCCCGCGCTTTCTGCAAAATAGTAACTGTGATTGGCTTGCTCAGGGCATAGCTCTGTGACGTAGCAAAATCGGCACAGAAATTGGCGCCAAGAATCTCCATTGGTGGAATGGTAGTGCTCCGGCAATAGAGTGGAATTTTCCGCCGGTTTTCGAGTTGCTGATTGGAACGTTTAACCACGGCCACTGTCGTGGGAGCGGGAATGTTGTGTGTTCGGCCTGTACGGGTGCTCTAGGTAGTCGGCTCTCGCCTTTCGGTCGAGGACATCGAAGCAACCAGCCATCGCCTCCGGTACGCCAGATCGTGTTCTGGCAGTTAAGAAGACAGTTTGGTAATGTATGACCGCAGCACCAGCAGATAGGGATTTTCCTAGGTGATAATCAGAGCTCAGCAGAGCGCGCCTGTTCGTCTTTTTCTAACTTTGTTCTGTCTTGGGTAGCAGGATTTAATGTTGGGTTGGCTATGTTTTTTCTCTAAGATTTGAGTTGCAAGGAATTGGCTGCACATACCACTTCGTCATAATCCTCACAATCTAGTTTAGGGACAACTTCACCTTCATAGCGTTTGTTTGAGTATCCAATTTGAGCCAATTTGATGTATTATAAATGTTTCATGTGTTTTTGTTTATTATTTTGTGTTTAGTCTTAATAAATCATATTGTTATTTTGGACAGAACTTTCATTCTGTTAATCGGTAAAGCAACCCCATCATTCCTCACTATGTTAATGAAACCTTCGTTTATTTAACTTATTTATCAAATTAAATTGTTGCAGGTGCCAAACTCTCTTCTACTCCACTGGCAGGGTTGATTAGAGTCAGTTCGCGTATTTTTTTTAATCCTTGTGCAACAGCAAAAGTTGGAGTTACAATAGGGCGGCTTAGAGCATCATTTACATATGTAGATTCTAGAAGAATTGAGTGTTAAATACCCTGCTAGCCCCGGCACCTCGCAATCACATTAATGTATCTGGATTACAATACTGAATTATGTAAAGAAATAGTGTCTCTCCGTCTCTATAATGAGTTACCCTATATTCTAGGTACACTTTATTGTTCTATAGCATTTTTGAAATCGTGAACCATTTCGTTTTGTTATATCCATAGTTTTTACTTCAGAAATATGTGGCCATTTCTCTCTGTCAAACAGTGTAACGCACAGTTTTAATCTGCCAGGAAGTTTCATATCAGCGCACACTCCGCTGCAGAGTGAAAATCTCATGCCAGTGTAGCAAACTGCAACTCCCCTCCAAGTTTTACAGACACAGCTCTTTTTTTTTTTTATTTAAACGTTCTCCTCTCTTCATTTCTTGCCCTGTTCCTCTCCCACCTCAACTTGTCTCATTCTGTTATCTTTATTACTCTGCTCTTTACAGACAAATATAATTTCCTTTTCTGCTACTATCACTACTATTTTTACTATTTCTGCCATAACTTTTTATAACACAGTCCATATTAAATTTAAGGCCTCTCATAACAGGGTGCATAACAGATGTACTGTAAATGTCAAGAGTGCCTGGTCAGTGTAATTGAGACCAGCATGACTGTAATACTGATGATATAAATAAAAACGTTTGACCTGACGGCGCCACGCTATAGCTTCAGTATGCGAGACAGTTGTTACCACGGTCTTAGTTAGATCTTCGGTTTATCACAAGCGGGTGCATTAATCCTGATTCAGTGAGGCTGGCGGTAACCAACGAATGACCACTTTAGTCACGTTTATTGCGTCACAAACGCACGCTGCCTGCGAGTGAACTTTAGTGCCCTCTTTTACGTTCCAAAGAAAAGTCAAAAAGCGATGTGACTCTAGGTGCTTGGTCAGCTCATAATGGATTAATTTCAACGCAACATAACGTTTTTCAGTTGCATTTGTATCGTCCACATAATTCAGAAAGGATGCAAAAGTTTCTGAGAAAAAGAGAGATGTTATTATTTATCAGTGAATAACTTCTCTATAGATTCCTAGTGATTATCTTTCTCATTTACTGCATACACGGGACAGGCAGAAAAATATTCTTCAGACTGAGTGTCTCTAAAATGGTTCAAATGGCTCTGAGCACTACGGGACATAACATCTGAGGTCATCAGTCCCCTAGAACTTAGAACTACTTAAACCTAACTAACCTAAGGACATCACACACATCCATGCCCGAGGCAGGATTCGAACCTGCGACCGTAGCGGTCGCGCGGTTCCAGACTGAAGCACCTAGAACCGCTCGGCCACACCGGCCGGCTGAGTTTCTCTCATTGGGGCTTTTCGAGAGCACTTGTGGAATATTTTTGGCCTTATTGTTAACTACATGCGTTAATTCCTATCCTCTCTCCCACACACTACAGACAGAATTTTCAGTAGTACCAGTGAAAACTTTAGTTCCACTTTGCTAATTACTGCTATTCTGATCAGATGAAGCGCCACCTGTCGGACATATTTTGAACTTTCGTATTTTTTTGGTTCTAATAAAACCCCATGTCATTCCAAGCATGTACGTCTATTTGTACCTCTCTATCTACATTATTCCGTGATTTATTCAGTTTTCAAATGTATACTGACTTTTTGATCACCTGGTATTTGTGTACGTGGTACTACCATCTGTAAGTGTGCATATCGCTGTCCCTTGACTTTTATCATCTCGGTGTATTCCTGGGCCTACGTTTCAGATCGGGCCCCATGGTTCGAAAAGGCTCAGCCCACGCTCAGTCGCAACTGTTTAACCCAGGTTCTCCACCTGTGCGATTCTGAGCACGCAGTCCTCTCCGCCTAGGTCGGCAACGTTACAGCTGCCCGCGCCACGCCGGCGACGACAGCAGCGGACACCTCTTCCCAGACAGCGGAGGGCGCCCACCCAGTAATTAATACTGCGGCCTAAGCACCGGGAGGGAGTGGCGCTCCCAACTCCCGCGTCTCCGCGCCGCTAATTAATTAAAATTTCAGCACTTAATTCCGAAACGTATTAACGCGCCAAAGCCGCCCGTCTCCAATACAATTAACCACAAAGATTGTATTTTCTAGATAATTATAAAACGCTGCTAATAATGACGCCTATCTCTCTCTGTATTATTTTAATACGCGTTCCCCGCTGCCTGGGAGGAGGAGGAGGAGGAGAGGGGGGGGGGGGAGGAGGAGGATACCCGCGCGGAGGCCTACCTCTCTCCCCGGGCCTCGGGTTCCTTTTTTCCTCGGCGCTGTTTTAGTTTCTCAATTTTAATGTAATTACCGGCCAGCGCGCTCGGTAAGTCGATCACGTCCCGCGGCCGGGCTACGGGGCACGTTGTAATTGGAGATGGCGGCGTAATGGGCGCAATCAGCCAATGGCCGCGGCCGAAGCGCACCGTAATTAACCGGCCCGGCATTAGGGGGGCGAGGCGCTACTTTCAACACGGACTGCCGATCGACTCCCGTCTATTAGCGTCCTGCGCCTGCCGGAGCCGAGGCGAGGCGGGAACTCCGGCGCGGGCAGCTGGTGCCTTATTAGGGAGTCCAGATTCCGGGCGCCGATACACTCCTCCGCCGCTCTCCGCTCTCGACTAATTTCCGTTAACGCAACTACTGTACTCGGTGTGCAGCGACGCGGCCTCCGCTCTTAACGTCTCTCGCACCTCCCAGAGTTTTCCTCCGGCCATTCCCTCGCACCGCCGTTAATCTGATAAGCGCGCGCGGCGCTGCCTACGCCGGTGTTAATGGAAGAACTGGTCCGTGGAGAAGTATCGCGCGCTGTTCGTCCGGTAAACATCGCGCTCTTACTTAATTCGAGCGAGCGCCTCGCAGTACCGAGTCCGCGCCCATGTGTAACCTATCGCTCGTAAGCTGCTTGCGTTTATCCGGTCGGCGTTCTGCGGATCTGGAGATAGAAGCAGTAACGCCTTCCACGATGAGGAAAGTTCTCTTACTTAGTTACTTCGTTAGGTACACGATCCGTAGATAATTTAAAAGATTTTTTTCAATCGAACTGATATCGAACGACTGAGTTTACTATATACGAGGGGCGTTTGAAAATTCCGTGCAAAAATAAAAACTACTTTCGTGTTTGGGATAAACCTTCCTTATTTTCCGACATAGTCTCCTTTTAGACTTATATACTTCGTCCAACGCTGTTTTAATTTGTTGATTGTGGTGTCACCACCAGACACCACACTTGCTTGGTGGTAGCCTTTAAATCGGCCGCGGTCCGCTAGTATACGTCGGACCCGCGTGTCGCCACTGTCAGTGATTGCAGACCGAGCGCCGCCACACGGCAGGTCTAGAGACACTTCGTAGCACTCGCCCCAGTTGTACAGCCGACTTTGCTAGAGATGGTTCACTGACAAATTACGCTCTCATTTGCCGAGACAATAGTTAGCATAGCTTTCAGCTACATCATTTGCTACGACCTAGCAAGGCGCCCTTATCATTTGCTATTTATCTTGTGATGCATGTACCGTCAGACCGATGTTCACCAATTATGGATTAAAGTTAAGTATTCCAGTAGTTACGTACGTTCTTTCCCACTGTAACGTACTTGTCCAGTTCCAGACCTCACGCCAGCCTGCGTGAGCTTAAACGCGTGCCTTTCGGCTACCAATCATAGTGGCTTGGCTGATGATGATGATGATGATGATGATGTTTGGTTTGTGGGGCGCTCAACTGCGTGGTTATCAGCGCCCGTACAATTTCCCAACCTTTTCTCAGTCCAATTTCGCCACTTTCCTGGATGATGATGAAATGATAAGGACAACACAAACACCCAGTCATCTCGAGGCAGGTGAAAATCCCTGACCCCGCCGGGAATCGAACCCGGGACCCTGTGCTCGGGAAGCGAGAACGCTACCGCGAGACCACGAGCGGCGGACAGTGGCTTGGCTGTCTTGCCAAGTCACAACAGTGATCCCTTCCGAATAATAGGAATTGTCCATGTATAGAAAATAGCTATTAGTTGCTGTAATCACTTCCTCGTTTGAATAAATCTTTGTCCTGCCAGCGATTTCTTCAAATTGGGGAACAAATAGTAGTCCGAGGGAGCCAAGTCTGGAGAATAGGGGGGATGTGAAACGAGTTGTAATCCTATTTCCATTAATTTTGCGACCACAACTGCTCAGGTGTGCTGGTGCTTTGTTGTGATGGAAAAGGACATTTTTGCCGTCCAAGTGCCAGCGTTTTTCTTGCAGCTCGGTTTTAAAACGGTCCAATAACGATGAACAATATTCACTTGTAATAGTTTTACCCTTTTCCAGATAGTCGATGGGGATTATCCCTTGCGAATCTCAAAAGACAGTCGCCATAACCTTTCCGGCCCAAGATATGGTCTTCGCCTTTTTTTGGTGCAGATTCTCCCTTGCTAACCCATTGCTTAGATTGTTGTTTGGTCTCAGGAGTATAGTAATGTATCCATGTTTCATCCACAGTGACGGAACGGCACTTAAAGTCCTGCGGATTCTTCCCGAACAGTTGCAAACCACCCTTGCAACACTTCAAACGATTCCGTTTTTGGTCAAGCGTGAGCAATCGCAGAACCTATCTTGCGGATAGCTTTTACATGTCCAAATGTTTATGCAAAATATTGTGTACCCATTCATTCGAGATGCCCACAGCACTAGCAATCTCACGCACCTTAACTCTTCTGTCACCCATCACCATATCATGGATTTTATCAATGATTTCTGGAGTCGTAACCTCCACAGGGCGTCCAGAACGTTCAGCATCACTTGTTCCCACATGGCCACTCCGAAAATTTTGAAACTACTTATAAACTGTTCTAATCGAAGTTTCAGAGTCACCGCAATGGTTATCAAGCTTCTCTTTACTCTCCTGAGGCGTTTTGCCTTTCATAAAGTAATGTTCAATCACCATTCTTTTTCGCCCATTTTTTGACAATCATTCCACTTCCCTGATTCACACGAATGCCTAACACAAAGAAATAGACCAATATGGCTGAAACTTGGTGTGCGTTCTTTCCAAAGATGCTACTAACTAAACATGACCTCGATACTCGTCGGTTGTGCCATCTCTCGGACTTTGCGCGGACTTTTCAAACGCCCCTAGTATATAGGGTTTTTCAGAAGTGACGACCAATATTCAGGGATATGAAAGGAATGACCATTCGAAACAAAAAAGTCAAATAAACATGGGCTCTAAACCGCATACCTTAAGATCGACACTCCTGGAAATGGAAAAAAGAACACATTGACACCGGTGTGTCAGACCCACCATACTTGCTCCGGACACTGCGAGAGGGCTGTACAAGCAATGATCACACGCACGGCACAGCGGACACACCAGGAACCGCGGTGTTGGCCGTCGAATGGCGCTAGCTGCGCAGCATTTGTGCACCGCCGCCGTCAGTGTCAGCCAGTTTGCCGTGGCATACGGAGCTCCATCGCAGTCTTTAACACTGGTAGCATGCCGCGACAGCGTGGACGTGAACCGTATGTGCAGTTGACGGACTTTGAGCGAGGGCGTATAGTGGGCATGCGGGAGGCCGGGTGGACGTACCGCCGAATTGCTCAACATGTGGGGCGTGAGGTCTCCACAGTACATCGATGTTGTCGCCAGTGGTCGGCGGAAGGTGCACGTGCCCGTCGACCTGGGACCGGACCGCAGCGACGCACGGATGCACGCCAAGACCGTAGGATCCTACGCAGTGCCGTAGGGGACCGCACCGCCACTTCCCAGCAAATTAGGGACACTGTTGCTCCTGGGGTATCGGCGAGGACTATTCGCAACCGTCTCCATGAAGCTGGGCTACGGTCCCGCACACCGTTAGGCCGTCTTCCGCTCACGCCCCAACATCGTGCAGCCCGCCTCCAGTGGTGTCGCGACAGGCGTGAATGGAGGGACGAATGGAGACGTGTCGTCTTCAGCGATGAGAGTCGCTTCTGCCTTGGTGCCAATGATGGTCGTATGCGTGTTTGGCGCCGTGCAGGTGAGCGCCACAATCAGGACTGCATACGACCGAGGCACACAGGGCCAACACCCGGCATCATGGTGTGGGAAGCGATCTCCTACACTGGCCGTACACCACTGGTGATCGTCGAGGGGACACTGAATAGTGCACGCTACATCCAAACCGTCATCGAACCCATCGTTCTACCATTCCTAGACCGGCAAGGGAACTTGCTGTTCCAACAGGACAATGCACGTCCGCATGTATCCCGTGCCACCCAACGTGCTCTAGAAGGTGTAAGTCAACTACCCTGGCCAGCAAGATCTCCGGATCTGTCCCCCATTGAGCATGTTTGGGAGTGGATGAACCGTCGTCTCACGCGGTCTGCACGTCCAGCACGAAGGCTGGTCCAACTGAGGCGCCAGGTGGAAATGGCATGGCAAGCCGTTCCACAGGACTACATCCAGCATCTCTACGATCGTCTCCATGGGAGAATAGCAGCCTGCATTGCTGCGAAAGGTGGATATACACTGTACTAGTGCCGACATTGTGCATGCTCTGTTGCCTGTGTCTATGTGCCTGTGGTTCTGTCAGTGTGATCATGTGATGTATCTGACCCCAGGAATGTGTCAATAAAGTTTCCCCTTCCTGGGACAATGAACTCACGGTGTTCTTATTTCAATTTCCAGGAGTGTATGAGCAAGTCTTGATCTTAGACACTGTGAAGGAAATCTCTTCTACTGCAAGTTATAACGCCCCTCAAACAACTGTAGCACTATTTTCACTCCGAGACATGGACAGTTATATTGTTGAAAGACGACATAGCCGTCAGGGAAGACATCAAGCATGAAGGGATGCAGGTGGTCCCAGTTGTCAGCGTTTCTTCGATTACTGCACAGGTCCCATGTAAGTGCAGGAGAATGTCTCCAATAGCGTAATACTGCTGCCGCCAGCCTGCATCCCTGGCGTGCTGCACACTCCGAGCCGCCGTCCACTTCGATGACGGTGCTTGTGGACACGACCATCGACCTACTGTAGCAAAAATGTAATCCACCCGTAGAAACGAGACGTTCCCATGGATCGACGATCGAATCGCGATGGTCTTGTGGCCGCTGCAACCGTAATTGACGAAGTCGTAGGGTCAACATGTGAACACGTAGGGGTGCTCTGCTGCAGAGCTCCATGTTTAACAATGTACCATGAGCGTGTGCTCCAAAACACTAGCGCTTGCACTAGCATTGTCCTCTTTCGACAGAGATGTCACAGATCAACTCGGACCAAACAAACCTCCGAACCCCAAGTTCTGAGGATGATGTTTGGTTTGTGGGGCGCTCAACTGCGTGGTTATCAGCGCCCGTACAAGTATCCAATCTTTGCTCAGTCCAATTTCGCCACTTTCCTGGATGATGATGAAATGATGAGGACAACACAAACACCCAGTCATCTCGAGGCAGGTGAAAATCCCTGACCCCGCCGGGAATCGAACCCGGGACCCCGTGCTCGGGAAGCGAGAACGCTACCGCGAGACCACGAGCGGTGGACACCCCCAAGTTCTGTGAAGAGTCGTGAACTTCCAATCATTTAGCTCCTGATGGTAGTTTCACTGTCCTTCTACCTCTCTCTGTAGATGCTCATCACAGTAGCACATAAACTTTCCACCAGCTTCGAAATTTTCGCTCACAGGCTCTGCGTAAAAATAATTTTGATATTGTCAGATTCACTTGTCTCAATGGATTTCCCCATTTGCAGCCCGTATCTTCGGCAGGGTGATCCCGCTTCTGTGTCTGCCCCGCTTACATGCTTTTTTTTTATCCCTTCACGTGCCCGCAACGCCACCACGCGGACTCCAATGTCGTGGTGGACAATGGTCATAACGTTTTGGCTTGTCAGTGAATGTATGTACGTATGTATGTATGCACGTTCCACATCTCTTCCTAAGCCACAGGACCAATTTCAACCAAACTTGGTACACATATCATTTACTGTATGGAAAAAATCATTGTGGGGGTAAGGACCACCCACCTATCTAAGGGATGGGGGTAGGAGTGTAAAAGCAGTGTATTCCACGAAGCTAAAATACCGGTAGGCATACTTTAGTCATTTAGTACTTGAGAATGAGAGTACTCAGACAACTGCTGCAAAATTTGCACATAATTTCAAACCTTTACGGAGTTTTTTCTCGCTGTCGACCCACACAAAATGTCGAATGGAGAAAAGTTTGTCGCTTATTACATTTTCGCTCTTCATGCAGTAAATCAGCCAAATAAAGCAGGGCGTTTTAATTTATCACTTTTTCACTATACCTCTATTAACACCACATTTTGCAGACAGTAGGAATATCTACCATTGGACATACCTGCAAAAATATAATATTGTACAGTAGTTCAGGACATACGACGTCATAGCATTGAGATGCGTGAAAATGAAACTGCAGGGCGTAATTCGCTATATATACAGTTGAAACGTGCGTACAAATAAGTGTGAAATATATTGAATTTGTGTCAAACGCATTGGAGACGTGCGCATGTGAGCAAAGTCAGGGGTAAAAAGCTCACCCTAAACCCCTCCAACGAATTCAATCAAATTTGGTACACATATTAGCTACAATCTGGAAAGGAATACATTGCCCATAAGAAGCAGTAACCTCCTATTGCTGTGAGTGTGATAACGTGGAGACAGAAGGGAGGACGAGGAGATGGACTGACAGCGAGGGTGAGGGAGGAGATACACTATCTCATCAAAAGTATCCGGACACTTGGCTGAAAATGACTTAGAAGTTTGCGGTGCCCTCCATCGGTAATTCTGGAATTCAGTATGGTGTTGGCCCACCCTTAGCCTTGATGACAACTTACACTCTCGCAGGCATACGTTCAGTCAGGTGCTGGAAGGTGTCTTGGGGAATGGCAGCCCATTCTTCACGGAGTGCTGCACTGAGGAGACGTATCGATGTCGTTCGGTGAGGCCTGGCACCAAGTCGGCGTTCCAAAATATCCCAATGGTGTTCTGTAGTATTCAGGTCAGGACTCTGTGCAGGCCAGTGTATTACAGGGATGTTATTGTCGTGTAACCACTCCGCCACAGGCCGTGTATTATGAGCAGGTGCTCGATCGAGATGAAAGATGCAATCGCCATCCCCGAATTGCTCTTCAGCAGTGGGAAGCAAGAAGGTGTTTAATACATCGATGTAGGCCAGTGCTGTGATAGTGCCACGCAAAACAACAGGAGGTGCAAGCCTGCTCCATGAAAAACATGACCACACCATGAAACTTCCTGGCAGATTAAAACTGTGTGCCGGACCGAGACTCGAACTCGTGCTCGAACTTGTGTTCGGGTAGCTCAGTTGGTAGAGCACTTGCCCGCGAAAGCCAAGTTCCCTAGATCGAGTCTCGGTCCGGCACACAATTTTAATCTGTCAGGAAGTTTCATATCAGCACACACTCCGCTGCAGAGTGGAAATCTCATTATGACCACACCATAATACCACCGCCTCCGAATTTTACTGTCGGTACTACACATGCTGGCAGAATGACGTTCACCGGGCATTCGCCATACCCACACCCTGCCATCGGATCACCACGTTGTGTACCGTGATTCGTTACTCCACATAACGTTTTTCCACTGTGAAATTGTCCATTGTTTACGCTCCTTACACAAAGTGAGGCGTCGTTTGGCATTTACCGGGGTGATGTGTGGGTCCCGCATAACTGTCGTAGTACTTGCAGTGGATCCTGATGCAGTCTGGAATTCCTGTGTGACGGTCTGGATAAATGTCTGCCTATTACACATTACGTCCCTCTTCAACTGTCGGTGGTCTCTGTCAATTAACAGACGAGGTCTTCCTGTACGCTTTTGTGCTATAAGCGTTCCTTCACTTTTCGACTCCACTATCACATCGGAAACAGTGGACTTAGGGATGTTTAAGAGTGTGGAAATCTCGAGTACAGACGTATGCCAAAAATGACACCCAATCGACTGACCATGTTCGAAGTCCGTGAGTTCCGCCGAATGTACCATTCTACTCTCTCACGACGTCTATTAACTACTGAGGTCGCTTATATGGAGTACCTGGCAATAGGTGGCAGCACAATGCACCAAACACTTGTTTGGAGTGATTTACGGAAATCACGAAAAACCTAAATCTGAATGGCTGGACGCAGGTTTGAGCCACTGTCCTCCCGAATACGAGACCGGTGTGCTAACCATTGCACCATCTCACTTGGTCAAAATATGATTCGTTTCTTTCCAAGACCAGCAATTACACAAAAAGCAAAGGTAGCTGACGTTAACTGTTTGAGCAGCTCACTAACAGACATTTTCCAGTTCAAGTTTTAGTCAGTATGAACGTCCAAAAATTTGTAGCGTTCTGCCCTCGTTAGTAACTCATACAGGTATATGACATTATTTCTTGGTATTATTATTTGTTTTGCAGAATTGAATAAAGAGTGTTTTCTCAAAATTTAGTCCATTTCAGAGAACCTCTTAATAATTCTTTGAAAAAATATTAGTAACTTCAGTTCCATTCCACAGATACCTTGCCAATGAGTGACTAAGTTAGCAATTTTTGAATTTTGATCTTAATGTTAATTTGTTGTAGTAACTGCTGTAACCTAATCAAACCAACAAACATTCCTTCCGATGTCTGTGTATGAGGTGATTTTATTTACAACATTACAGGGAATTTGTTCGCAAGGTAAGCACCGCGTCTTCTTACATTGTCACTGCTCTGCCGCGTGAATATAGGCAAACTTCAATTAAGGATGGCGAAGGGGTTGCCTGACCCTCAGGCGGCAGAGCTGCCTTGTGGCTGAAATCTGCAGGTACATTTTTTAACGTGCGTAAGAAAGGTGCGTGAGTAGCACCGATGGTCTTGTCGAACTGGGTTGTCTTACAGGGATACTTTGCCATTTTATTGAAGCATGTATGAACGTCGAAACCTCCCATGACCACACCACAGAACGGCGCGAAAAAGGAGGGAAGACTACGCAAAATAACACATTACAGAGCTGGCTACCGTTCATATTTCGTCGAACGATTTTGAACGGTCCCTAGTGGTTCCATCCTATATGGCACTGTAAGAATTGCTGTCACCCTATACTCTAAAGGGGTGACACCATGTTCAGCGGTGTTGCAGCCCCACGATGTCCTCAGAGTAAGGTTGAAACGCTCAGGGAGTGTCAACAGTGGCCAGGTTTGTCAAGAATGTCGTCCTTTTGCTCGTCGTACTTCGAACTGTCCTTTTTACGACCGCGAAATGTGTAGGAATAAATGCGCCAAGGGAAGAGATGGCTCATTGACGCCCTTTATGCCCAATCCCAGAACCGATTCTGACCTTCATCGCAGAGGCGCCAGGAAAAAGGGGTGAATGTGGGTAACAGGGGGTGTGACGCCGTCCCCATCGTGTCACACATCCACAGCTCACGCGAACTTCTAAACTGTGGCCTTTTTAGTGTATATGTTGTCACCTTGCTGTCTGAAGCGTACTCGAGCGCAAGGCTGACGTCGCCAGCTGCTACCCTTTGGACCAATGC
Organism: Schistocerca cancellata; assembly: GCF_023864275.1. Lineage (NCBI taxonomy): Eukaryota > Metazoa > Arthropoda > Insecta > Orthoptera > Acrididae > Schistocerca > Schistocerca cancellata. The sequence goes on from NC_064627.1 coordinate 70,711,598, forward strand.
AAAGGCAAGTTGTGAGCACCTTTGAGCCAAAATTCAAACATATGCGTTGCAGCGTGTGACAATTAGGGGGTTTCGAAAAAGTGACCCTTTACTTTTGTTACGCACTAAACAATATAAGCGTAGATTAACCTTTGTTCAATCTATCTGCTGGGATAAGTCGAAGAATCAGTATTGCTTCGCGTGTTCCAGTATTTCTCCGAAACGTAAACTTACTCACCCCGAGGTCGGCTTCTACCAGTTATAATATCACGGTGATTTTATAATTATATATAGTATATACACACATGTGTTGGTAAATAACCACGTTAACATTTAAATATAGGTTCATAAGTTCTGTTAGGACTTTATTAATAGCATTGCCGTTCTGATACAACATAGTACGTAAATAATCTTTGGACTTCTACAAATACCAGCTTATACCACCGCATTTACGTGGGCTATACGGAAAGTAAGGTCCGATCGGCCGCGAAGTGGGAACCAGAATGAAAACAAAAATGTTTTATTTGCAACAGTTAGCTACATCTTCCAGCTGTTTCTCCACATAGTCACCGCTCCGACATAGACACTTACAGTAGCGTTGTACGCCGGCTGTTCGGAAAGTAAGGTCTGGTCGGTCGCGAAATGAAAACCACAGCGAAAATCAAAACTTTTTTTATTCGCAACAGTTGGCCACACCTTCCAGTTACCTCTCTAAATAGTCGCCGCTCCGACTTAGACATCTGTCGTGGCGTTGTACAAACTTCCCAGTACCCTCGTCACAGGAATTAGGAACCTGTGCTTCCCGCCAATTCTCTTTGCTGGTCTGCCTTTCGTTGTTTATGCCAAAATTTTGTCCTCGTAGCCAGCGGTTCATGTGAGCAGAGATGAACAACGTAGGCAGCCAATTAAGGGCTGTATTGTGGGTGGTAAAACACTTCCCATCGAAAACGCTGCAGGAACGTCTTCACTGCTCCTGCAGAATGCGGCTGAAAATTGTGTTGGAGAGAGAAACGCATGACATTTATGTTATGTGGGATGCATAGCTTAAGGCGAAATCTCTCACCAGATCGACATACATGGCGGGAGACACTGTTGTTTTGCCCGCATCTCGTGGTCGTGCGGTAGCATTCTCGCTTCCCACGCCCGGGTTCCCGGGTTCGATTCCCGGCGGGGTCAGGGATTTTCTCTGCCTCGTGATGGCTGGGTGTTGTGTGCTGTCCTTAGGTTAGTTAGGTTTAAGTAGTTCTAAGTTCTAGGGGACTTATGACCACAGCAGTTGAGTCCCATAGTGCTCAGAGCCATTTGAACCATTTGAACACTGTTGTTTTAGGCATTTCTACGTGGTCACTTTGCGCTCTGAACTGAAAAGAGTGTCGTGAAGCGATCGACAAGCACACTAAAGACACTGCCACATCTGTGCAAAGTTCCATCAGATTTTCACAGTGGTTTCCATTTCGTGATAGATCGTTCCTTACTTCTCGAATAGTCCTCGTATAACTGGTTGTGGTTGTTGTGGCGTAGCAAGACAGCCACGCCACTCGGAAGTAGCCGAAATGCACGCGTACACACACGCCGGCTGGCGTGAGGTCTGAAACAGGATACTTAATGAGTGCTATAAAGAAAAGTACGTAGCTGCTTTAATACTTAACTTTAATTCATCCTTGTGGTACATCGCTCTTGACAATACAAGTGAGACTCTCAGATATGGTTAATGGCGCCTTGCTAGGTCGTAGCCATGGACTTAGCTGAAGGCTATTCTAACTGTTTCTCGGCAAATTAGAGAAAGGCTTCGTCAGTGTAGTCGCTAGCAAAGTCGTCGTACAACTGGGCGAGTGCTAGTACGTCTCTCTAGACCTGCCGTGTGGTGGCGCTCGGTCTGCAATTACTGACAGTGGCGACACGCGGGTCCGACATGTACTAATGGACCGCGGCCGATTTAAAGCTACCATCTAGCAAGTGTGGTGTCTGGCGGTGACACCACAGTGGTCTTTGTATTTCTGGTTATGTCAAGGGTTTTCTGTTACACACGGATACTGCGATGATGGTTATTAATCGAAACCAGTAATGATAACAAGGGAGATAGAAGGAGCTACATGTCAAATATTTGATTAAAAAGAAAGAGACGTGTGGAGGAGAATCATTTCGCCCCTACGGAGCCATTTCAGCTAGGGATGACGTCAAAAGGCGAGCACTGCAGAGGGGCCACTCTGACATCGGCTGATGCCCGTGCCTAACATCCGACAAGCCGCCACGCATGAACGAGTTCCAGCTACAAACAAGCCTCCAGCGCGATCCACTCGCGCTCCAGCTGCCAGAGTTCCAGCAGCACGTGCTGGCGCCGCGCTGTTGCCGAAGACGCGGACCGCCGGAAATTACGCTCCATCCAGTGCTGATCGAGCCCCGAGTTTCCCCAGATTAAAATCAAACGTGTGAAGAAGCCTATAAAGCGCGGCCCTCTATCGAGCTTTAATAATAACAATAAAGGCGAGGGTAATAGGGATGGGTGGGAGCATCCGCGGCGCGTAATTCTAGCCGAGGACACGCCGCCGCGCCGAGGCCCGTGTTTACGGAATAATGGCGGCGATTATGAGCGCCGCTGCGAGACGGGCTGCGCGCGCACCTGCCGACTCGATAATCCGCCGGGACGCGGCCCGACTGTCGCTTAAACGCCGCAGCCGTCCAGAAGCAATTCAGGATGCTGCACGGCGAATTTTTCACACCGCATCCGCGCAGTGCTCAGTAATGCTCCCATCTTGTACACACGAGCAAAACGAGCAACTGGTTTGCGAACCTCGTGCAGCACCGAACGGGTAACTGGATTGTCAGCTGTCGTTAGTAGGGATATTCGTGACCTCACAGAGGAGTATAGTTACGGGAGAAGTTAACCATAGCGCAGATTATTTCATCCCTTAACCTCTTATCTCGAGGTGGCCTTGACCCTGTAGTTGTTCGCACCGTACCTACCAGCAGGGTCGCATTTACAAGTAGGACGGGTCTCGATCCTAGGGCGCCGAGAGCAAAGGACACAAAAATAAATATGTCTAATTTGAAAACATGCAACCCTATCCAGGAGCAGTGTCGCTGGTGTAACGTTCGGTTCATCACTGAGTTCGGTTGGAGAGAAAAACTTGATAACACTGGTCGCGACTCATGTGTAGTTAGATCTCTGTTACTACATAAAGATGAATCGTTGTTCAACGTTGTTACTTACTACAAATCCTTACGCGGTACTCCAAATAACGTTCCGTCATATTTTCTGCATATGTAGTATACAAATACGTATTTACTACATTGACGCGAAACGTTGTTACCAAACATCTCGAAAAGTTTTTGATCGATTTACTTCAAATTTCTACACGATAATCTAATAAAAATTTGAACATGACAAAAATCATGGGATACCTCCTAATATCTACATCTACATCTACGTGATTACTCTGCTATTCACAATAAAGTGCCTGGCAAAGGGTTCAATGAACCACCTTCATGCTGTCTCTCTACCGTTCCACTCTCGAAAGGCACACAGGAAAAACGAGCACATATATTTTTTTTTTGTACGAGCCCTGATTTCTCTTATTTTATAGTGATGACCATTTCTCCCTATATAGGTGGGTGTCAACAGAATGTTTTTGCAATTGGAGGAGAAAACTGGTGACTGAAATTTCATGAGAAGATCCCGTCGCAACGAAACACGCTTTTGTTTTAATGACTGCCACTCGAATTCACATATCATATCTGTGGCACTATCTCCCCTATTCCGCGGTAATACAAAACGAGCTGCCCTTCTTCGTATTTTTTCGATGCCATCCGTCAGTCCCACCTGATGCGGATCCCACACCGCACAGCAATACTCCAGAATAGGCGGACAAGCGTACTGTAACCAGTCTCTTTGGTAGACTTGTTGGACCTTCTAAGTGTTCTGCCAAAAAATCACAGTCTTTGGTTTGCTCTGCCCACAATATTATCTATGTGATCGTTCTAATTTAGGCTATTTCTAATTGTAATCCCTAAGTATTTAGTTGAATTTACAGCCCTCAGGTTTTTGTGACTTATCGCGTAATCGAAATTTAGCTGATTTCTTTTAATGCTGGACCTTCTTTATCCAAGAGTAGTGCAGAAATTCGACGTGGCATGATTTATTCAACAAGTCGTTGGGAGTCCCCTGCAAAAATATTGAGCCATTCTGCCTCTATAGCCGTTCTTCATTGCGAAAGTGTTACCGATGCGGGATTTTGCGCACGAACTGACCTCTCTATTATGTCCCATAATAACACTAAAAATTGGGCGATTTCGGTGGTCAAGTCATTCGCTCGACTTGTCCAGAATGTTTTTCAAACTAATCGTGAACAGCTGTGGCCCAGTGAGATGGTGTATTGTCAGCCATAAAAGTTCTAAGAAAATTCTCACCGGCTTCTTCAACTCCTTGTCCCTTCTCAAGGTTTTCTAGATACTTCACTCCACTGTAAATGCTAAAATTATTCAACTGCACCGATTTACGTAACCGAATACTTGTGATTTTTGTCCTCATCTTCACTAGATGTATACTGTACACCTGGGGACGCTCTGAGGCCGATGTATTTCAGATTTTTCTTGAAGTGGTCGTGATTTAAGCTCAGGGACTTTACGTTAGTCGTCAAATTTCTTCAATATGGGCACTGTCGCACCAGTAACGCACGCAATAACTAAACTCATATTTGTGCTTCAAGCTCTTTTCCTACTTCTGAAGCAATTTTCCCACTCTTTGTTACATATTTCTCTTGCTGAGACTCTAATTTTTCATAGAAAAACAGTAATTTCTCTATCATGAGTGTTTCCTGACTACGCGAATTGTGGTGCCACTTACTGCTGCTGTTGTCAAGCTTCAGTGGCGATTCCATCATACTAACTGTATGTCATTCTGCTCTTCTTTCATTCTCAGCTCACTCTTGTATGTGGAGTCGGCAGAGTTGCTCCAATCATTGTTGGAGTCATACCCCAGCCCAAGACAACATATGAAGTCACGTGTGGTTATAATCTTCCATTACCTGTCACCATGGTGGAGATGCCGGCACGGTAGCTCTTCGTGTTCGGTCAGAGAGCTGGCTGTCCTTTCCAATAAAAAAACTGATTGAAGTGATTAACTACAGGGTGTTTCAAAAATGACCGGTATATTTGAAACGGCAATAAAAACTAAACGAGCAGCGATAGAAATACACCGTTTGTTGCAATATGCTTGGGACAACAGTACATTTTCAGGCAGACAAACTTTCGAAATTACAGTAGTTACAATTTTCAACAACAGATGGCGCTGCGGTCTGGGAAACTCTATAGTACGATATTTTCCACATATCCACCATGCGTAGCAATAATATGGCGTAGTCTCTGAATGAAATTACCCGAAACCTTTGACAACGTGTCTGGCGGAATGGCTTCACATGCAGATGAGATGTACTGCTTCAGCTGTTCAATTGTTTCTGGTTTCTCACGGTACACCTGGTCTTTCAAGCGTCCCCACAGAAAGAAGTCACAGGGGTTCATGTCTGGCGAATAGGGAGACCAATCCACGACGCCTCCTGTATGTATCGGATAGCCCAAAGCAATCACACGATCATCGAAATATTCATTCAGGAAATTAAAGACGTCGGCCGTGCGATGTGGCCGGGCACCATCTTGCATAAACCACGAGGTGTTCGCAGTGTCGTCTAAGGCAGTTTGTACCGCCACAAATTCACGAAGAGTGTCCAGATAGCGTGATGCAGTAATCGTTTCGGATCTGAAAAATGGGCCAGTGATTCCTTTGGAAGAAATGGCTGCCCAGACCAGTACTTTTTGAGGATGCAGGGACGATCGGACTGCAACATGAGGCTTTTCGGTTCCACATATGCGCCAGTTCTGTTTATTGACGAAGCCGTCCAGGTAAAAATAAGCTTCGTCAGTAAACCAAATGCTGCCCACATGCATATCGCCGTCATCAATCCTGTGCACTATATCGTTAGCGAATGTCTCTCGTGCAGCAATGGTAGCGGCGCTGAGGGGTTGCCGCGTTTGAATTTTGTATGGATAGAGGTGTAAACTCTGGCGCATGAGACGATACGTGGACGTTGGCGTCATTTGGACCGCAGCTGCAACACGGCGAACGGAAACCCGAGGCCGCTGTTGGATCACCTGCTGCAGTAGCTGCGCGTTGCCCTCTGTGGTTGCCGTACGCGGTCGCCCTACCTTTCCAGCACGTTCATCCGTCACGTTCCCAGTCCGTTGAAAATTTTCAAACAGATCCTTTATTGTATCGCTTTTCGGTCCTTTGGTTACATTAAACCTCCGTTGAAAACTTAACCTTGTTGCAACAACACTGTGTTCTAGGCGGTGGAATTCCAACACCAGAAAAATCCTCTGTTCTAAGGAATAAACCATGTTGTCCACAGCACACTTGCACGTTGTGAACAGCACACGCTTACAGCAGAAAGACGACGTACAGAATGGCGCACCCACAGACTGCGTTGTCTTCTATATCGTTCACATCACTTGCAGCGCCATCTGTTGTCGAAAATTGTAACTACTGTAATTTCGAAAGTTTGTCCGCCTGAAAATGTACTGTTGTCCCAAGCATATTGCAACAAACGGTGTATTTCTATCGCTGCTCGTTTAGTTTTTATTGCCGTTTCAAATATACCGGTCATTTTTGAAACACCCTGTATGAACGTCAACGGATGTTATATGACGTCTGCCGCGATGAAACACAACGAAAAGATTTGAAAAAAAAAGGCCGCTAACTCACGCGTGTGCGGTGGTGCTCGATCTGGGGATAAGCCAGTTCGAATCCGGGTGGTGGAAAAATTTTCGCTTCCAGTATTTGGCCGACAAGGGGAGAAAGGGTGGTGGCGTAAAGTTCCTGATAGCCAGATTGTATATCAGGTTTAAATACCAAACTTCTCCGCAGTGTCTCATGAAGCGAGGCCATGTGACACTGCTGATGGTGATCCGTCCGTCAGATGGGGACGTTACACATCATTATCATCATCATCATACAACACTTACGTAACACTCCACTCCAAACACACACACAATACATACATGTAGTATTACAAATACTGAAATGGATCATGTGGTAAATAAATAAACCGAAAAAAACATGTTCTATTGTGTATCACGGTGTGAGACCGCTACTGAAAGAAAAGGAAAAGACAGGGAGGGGGACACAGAATATGACGTATCGATTTATGGTGTTAGAAGCCTTCGCTTCTGGAAAAACTGAATATTACTGCGAGTTTCAGTCCCCCAGTTTAGAGTTTTTACCTCGTAATTACTTGGCAGGTTTCCTAAATCCCAGGTACCTGAGAAGCTTATTGTGGGATAGGTTTAAAGGTAAGCTGCCGTCATGCGGAAGGTCGCGTTTCTTCTCATTCGCATAGAAGCAGATCCAACTGTGCCACCCAGCTACGCAATGTGGTAGAGTTGTCAAGGAGAGTGGCACAGCGCAATGGTTCAGACCCTGGGCTGTTTCAGAGAACCGGGTTTCAGGTCCCAGTCTGAGCCTCCTACATTAAGCTTTCTTTGAATGACGGATAACACTGCGTTGGAATGCCGGAATGATTCTGAAGAGGTGTAACCGTGACCGATGACGGCTTAACCTCTGACCTTCCTTTTATATTGTTAACGAATTCCAGATAGTTAAATTTGATGCCAATGTAGATTGGAAAGCGACAGAAGACGCATAATGGAATTCTACACATGACAGAAAGTGGTAGTAAGAAATGGCGATGAGGAAACAAATAAGACTGGTATTATAAGAGGTATTAGATAGGTGTGCTGTTTGACACCAGTGCTTTTTATTACTTACGCTGAGAAACGAACAGATAAAGCATTAGAAAAAGCAAGCGCCATAAGCGTAGGAGGAGAATGGATAAAGGAAATTAAGTATGCAGATGATCAAGCAATATTTGTTGAATCAGAGGAAGCACTGCAATTTACGACGGGAAGGATCGTAAAACTGGCAAAACATTATGTAGGGAGGGTAAAGGTACGAAAGGTGAAAGTGATTAAAATCAGCAAACGTGGAATTTCTCCCAAAATATCACTGAAAGAAAAGATTTTGGAGTAAGTAAAATCATTCAGGTACTTAGATAGTTTGGTAGCAGAACATGAAAGTTGTGTGGAGGAAATAAAAAGCACATTATGTATAGACAAAGGAGTTTTTGGAATGATGAAAAGTCTGTTAACAATAGATAGGGAGAATTCCGATAGAATTAAGAAATACACTCTAAGAGAAGAAAAACCAACGCACCACGAAGCAATTATCCGAATGGGATGGAAATCGATAGATGTGATGTACGTGTACGATTTGGGGCAGCTTACAACCGAACAGCAACAATGGAAGCATCTGTGAATGCCTTCAGGAAAACAGGTCTCATCCCATCCACATCTTTAGGGAACATGAATTTTCAATTCATCGCCATGCTGACGCTCTTCAAGAAAGAGATGCCAAAAATGAAAATAAAACTACTGGTGGTGATGGTCAAGCTGTCAGTCCACACATCGCAAAACCACCTGGAGATAGTCAAAGAGCTCAAACATCGCGTTCGTGCTCTACTGTGTTACTAACTTCAACTCCTTATGTGAAGCAATTGCAAGAATCTAAACGGAAGAAATCAGAGGCTGAAACTATGAAAGCAGCCAGGAAGTTATTCGGGGAGAAGAGTAGAAAATCTTCAAATCGTAGACCTAAAGCAAAAGAATCGTCTAGTGACTCGGCATCCGATGTCTATGTTGATGACAGTGGGGATTCAGACAGCAGTGACGACGATGACGCAGAGTGCCTGTCCTGTACTGGGCGCTTTTCTGAAGGCAAACAGGGGGAGAAATGGGCACAGTGCACGAAATGTTATCGCTGGGTTCATGAAGATTGCGGTGTCACGGAAGACAATTTTGTGTAAATATAAACCTAAGTAGTGTGAAATGAGTGAAGGATAACAGAAATGAATGAACATGTAAAAATTTTATATTCATATGACATTATTCTGTAATAAAATAATTAAAGCAAAATATTATTACCGTCTCATATTAGGACACCTTGATCTCATTTCTACGAAATGCCTTGTTTGTGAAGATTTAATAACTACTCTGAAAGATTGTTTATTATTGCAAATACGATAATTGTATGATAAAATTAAATAATGCAAGATATTATTACCATCATAAAAAATACAATTGCACTTACTTTTAGGTCTTTCAAATGGGTTTACAAAAGTGTCTCATATTAGGCACCTTTCCTCTACTTCCCAGTTCCACTAGACACGCAGCATGCCACTGAGATATAGCTTGCTTGAGTAGTCCCAGACTCACGCCGCACACAATTTGCAAGCGCTTGTTCTTCGTAACCTTATTGCGAGCGACAGTCACCCTGTAGCAGCCAGAGAACGGTGCAAATCAAAGCAGACACGCAATTGTGGTCACTAAACGTGTTTGCGCCAAGCGCATTTGGTGGCATGCGAAAAAGCCCCACAACACGCTTAACTATAGTTGTGTATAATAACGTGCGTGTACTAGCCGCTTTTGGTAAGGAGAATCATGCTTTGAATAGTTGTTTTGCTATCGATAAAAATACTACACACTCTAATTGCCTCTAGGTTTCCTCGCAATATTGCTTAATGGCTAGTCATACATATAAATGAGGGCAGTACTTCACCCCCGACGATAACTGGCGAGGTGTCTGTGTGAACGGATTATTTTTCTTTCCTCCTTCTTCTCGCTTCCCGTGAAACTTCTTATACCACATGGACTAATACGTAACTGAATTCACCCAACCGCATTATATAATGATTAAAGGAATGCTACCAGGTTTGTCTGTATCGACATTCTCTGGGCAAACGGTGCACTTCTGAGGACCACGCTTAGAACTAGAAATATTCACCCCAGCATAAATTTCGTGTCCCAATCAAACAAAACAACCAAGTCAACACTAATTTACTCTGGTAGATTCTTCTCACTTGTGGGTCGAGAGAGACTAAGCTCGCATGAAATTTACCATAGTAAACGTAGGAACACGCGAGATTCCTAACGAGCCAGCAGCTGACACCAGATTGAGGACGGTACTGTAAATAAAACGCACAAGTGGCCGGATGCTATGGGTAACTACATACTTTTCTTTTCTTCTCTCCATGTTAGAAACAAAGAAAAGTAAGATTGAAGCCACTCGTTAAGTGATGTAAAAGTGTAAAACTTACGTTGTGTTACGTTTGGTTCAAATGGCTCTGAGCACTATGGGACTTAACATCTGAGGTCATCTGTCCCCTAGAACTTAGAACTACTTAAACCTAACTAACGTAAGGACATCACACACATCCATGCCCGAGGCAGGATTCGAACCTGCGACCGTAGCGGTCTCGCGGTTCCAGACTGAAGCGCCTAGAACCGCACGGCCATACCGGCCGGCTGTGTTACGTTTATTTAGTTCGTTAATTACGTGTTTTATAGATCATTTGAGCCATTAGTTTTATCGAAATGATGGTGAAAGCGTCAGTTTACATGCTATGTGTGCATGAATCCTAGTAAAGTGAATGAAATTATTTTCCAGCCCTACTCATGCAACTAACTTAAAACTGTGCTACTAGATTTTAAATAAAAATATATCTTTGAAATAGAAGGACTCGTCTAGACGATATGATTATAGGTTAGATTCAGAGTTTGTTTGCTACCTTTCAGAAATTTTATCTTATTGGGCAATTGATAAATAAAATTTGATGCCTCTTGACCTCGTTTCAGAGAGCCGCTAACATCATTAATAATGAACAATAAAGATCATTTTTTTCATCTAGTGTTGTAGTCCTCCCTCATTGTCAGGGATTATTTATGATGAATATTTTTGTGCAATCATTACTATCTTTAAAACCCCAGAAAACCATGAAACTATTCCATTGAAATATGCAAAATACGTATGTTAGGGGGTTGATTCATTTGTTTACGAGTATAATAACTGTCGAAGAGCAGAAGTAGCTGAACTCAATTTCTTGAGCAGTTCAGCAATATGCTTTTTCCAGTTCAAGTTTTCCTCAGTATGTACCCCAAAAAATTTAGGACATCCTACACCTTTATTTGATTCCATATCATATGCTGCATAAATTTTGTAAAATCTTCGCTGTCCCCTTAACCGTGGACCCGACCCAAGAAAGTTAATTTTTACGCAGATCAGTGTCCGAGAATCATAGAGAACTCGTCATTCAAAGTTTGATGTGTAATTCATACATCCACCTTCTCAGCTAACGTAAGCTAAAGTAAAATGAGAAACACATTCGTATATCTCAAATGGAGGAAGCGCGGGCATTTCAAATGACTTTTCGATCACAACATTGCCGCAACTCAACATTAATAATTACGGCATTTTTGAAGACAATTCGGGACGGAACTGCTGCCAACTGTGAAAACGTATTTTTCCTTCCTTGTTAGTTAGAATAACATCTCGACTACAGGAAAACGGTCGTCGAATATCTGGATAATTTACGCAGCTGCCCACTTAGCTGAAAATTTGTGGGTAAGATACTTGTATTCTGCTACCAGTTTTATTCCGGTAAGTTAACTTTATCACAGATGGTATTCGATCTGTGCGTCGAACAAACAGTAAACGAAAGCAAAGAAAAATTTGGAGAAGAAATTAAAGTTCAAGAAGAAGAAGAAAAAACATTGAGGTTTTCTAATGGCGTTGTAATTCTGTCAGACACAGCAGAGAACTGGGAAGTCCAGTTGAAAGGAGTGGACAGTGTCTTGAAAGGAAGATATGAGACGCACAGTGACACACTCAAAACAAAGGTAATGGAATGTAGCAAATTAAATTAGGCGATGTTGTGGGAATTAGATTAGAGATTGAGACACTAAAAGTAGTAGATATGTTTTGCTATTTTGGCAGCAAAATAACTGATGGTGGCCGAAGTAAAAAGGATACAAAATGTAGACGGCAAAGCAAGAAAGGCGTTTCTGAATAAGAGAAATTTGTTATCTTCGAGTATAAATTTCAGTGTTAGGAAGTCTTTCCTGAAGCCTTTGTTTTGAATGCAGCCTTGTACGGAAGTGAAACTTGGTCAATAAGCAGTTCAGAAAAAAGGGGCATAGACGCTTTTGAAACTACAGAAGATTTCGAAAGATTATACGACTGGTGAGGAGTCACTGAATGAAACTGGACTGGAAAGAAATTTGTGAGGTAACATGACTACAAGAGGGGGACTCGATAGGACGCATTCTGAGACATCAGGGAAGTGTGGAAGGAAGTGAGGTAGAGCAAGAGACAAGTTTAGTAACCAGGTACAAGTGCATGTGGGTTGCAGTAGTTACTCATAGAGGAAGAGCCTTGCACAAAATAGGGCAGTGCAGAGAACTGTATCAAACCAGTCATCGGACTGAAGACAACGACGACAGCAGCAGCAGCAACAACAACAACAAGCAGACAAATAAATGACGCGGCAGTAGTTTCAGGATATATTTTAGGCGTGTCCTGGATCTGCTATTTGTCTTTCGCTTCATCGGTGAAGAATCACATGAAAAGCAGATGCTGAAAACTGCATTTTAACAGTTCTGCGAAAATTTTGAAGTTCGGTGGTCCTAGTACAAAAAGTTAACTTTTACGGAGTTTGTTCTCCAATATCCCTAACATCGATTTGCTCCAGAACCTTCGAAGAAATTCTCGCTTCGAATACAACAAATTTTCTTGAGATCGAGGAGCTTATATCCACGAACCAACACGGTTTTAGAAAGCTGCGAAACTCAACTTCCCCTTTTCTTATGTGATATACTGCTAATTAAGGATACAGACCAACAGGCAGATTCCATATTTCTAGATTTACAGAAACCGTTTAACATACTGCCTCAATGTAGATTGTTAACGAAGATACGAGCATAGGTTCCCAGATACGTGAATGGCTTGAAGACTTCTTAAGTAATAGAAAACAGTATGTTGTCCTCGACGGGGAGTGCCCATCAGAGACAAGGGTGTTGTCAGAAGTGCGCCAGGGAGGCGTGATAGGAGCGCTATTAATTTCTATGTACATAAATTATCTTGTGGGCAGGGCGGGCAGAAATCTGCGGTCCTCTGCTGATGATGCTGTGGTATACAGGATGGTGTCGAAGTTGAATGACTGCAGGAGAACACGAGAAGATTTACACAAAATTCCTAGCTGGTGTGATAAATAGCAGCTAGCTCTAAATGTAGAAGAATGTTAAGTTAATGCGGATGGGTAGGAAAAACAAAGCTGTAAAGCATTAATAGTGTCAAATACAGCATTAGTCGTGTACTGACTAACACAGTCACGTCATTTAAATATCTTTGCGTAACGTTGAAAATTGATATGACATGGAAAGAGCATGTGAAAATTATGGTACGGAAGGCGAATGGTTGACTTCGGTTTATTGGGACAATTTGAGGAAACTGAGCTTCATTTGCAAAGGAGGCATATACGCATATAGGATGCCAGTGTGACCTGTTCATGAGTACTTATCGAGCGTTTGGGATTCGTAACAGGTCTGGTTAAAGGAATACGTCGAAGCAATTCAAAATCGGGCTGCTACATTTGTTACCTGTATGTTCGAACAACACGTAAGTATTACGGAGATGCTTCGGGAACTCGAATGGGAATCCCTGCAGGGAAGGCGACGTTCTTATCGAGGAAAACTATTCAGAAAGTCTGAAGAAGCAGCGTTTGAAGCTGACTGCAGAACGATTTTACTGCATCAAACATATATTTCGCATAAGGACCACGAAGGTAAGACATGAGGAAATAGAGCTCAGACGGAGGCATAGCTCTGTTTGCGAGTGGGACACGAAAGAAAGCGATTGGTAGTGGTACAGTGTACTCTCCGCCACGCACCGTACGGTGGTTCGCGGAGTATGTATGTACGTGTAGATGTAGAAAGAAAAGAAGGCTCGTGTTGAGAGAAGTGTTACCCACGTCGTTGGTAAGAAAAGTGAGTTATTGATGCTAAGTGACAACAACATGACATAAACTGCACGATAAGGCCACTGTATTCAAAGTACTACACGTGTTAGCTTTGAAGACGCGCGTGGCATGTCGCTTCGCTTAACTAAAGAACTGCGGCGAGTTTTATTATTTCCGGTCTCTGAGAGCTAAAAGCAGTTTGCAAGCATGTTACAGAGAATCGTTGTCGACGCCAGAGACGGAAGAAGAACTAGACACGTATTTAGTCGTGCAACATAGTGCGGTGTGCATAACAGCACTCTACAGGGGATCCGAGTGTACACAAATAGACTTAAATATATGTTAACTTGGAAGAGTGGAGGACGTGGCACTTAACTTGTGACGACCGTCCATACAAGCTTTGCAGCTTTGTTTTGCTGCTATAACAGGCATTATTATTCTTTTCTCGTCCCTGAAGACTCGTTGAACTATCATACCGTTCTCAAGTGAGATACGTAGCTATGTTCGCAGAGGGACCACAATTGATATCTTTCAGTTTTCATGGCCATACGATCTGTTGCAATAAAGTCCCTTATGAATTTTTTTTGCAAGCACGTTACAGAGAATCGTTGTCGACGCCAGAGACGGAAGAAGAACTAGACACGTATTTAGTCGTGCAACATAGTGCGGTGTACATAACAGCACTCTACAGGGGATCCGTAACAATCTGTACAGAAACCAGATGGCAGTTATAAGAGTCGAGGGGCATGAAAGGGAAGCAGTGGTTGGGAAAGGAGTGAGACAGGGTTATAGCCTATCCCCGATGTTATTCAATCTGTATATTGAGCAAGCAGTAAAGGAAACAAAAGAAAAAATCGGAGTAGGTATTAAAATTCATGGAGAAGAAGTAAAAACTTTGAGGTTCGCCGATGACATTGTAATTCTGTCAGAGACAGCAAAGGACTTGGAAGAACAGTTGAATGGAATGGACAGTGTCTTGAAAGGAGGATATAAGATGAACATCAACAAAAGTAAAACAAGGATAATGGAATGTAGTCGAATTAAGTCGGGTGATGCCGAGGGAATTAGATTAGGAAATGAGACACTTAAAGTAGTGAAGCAGTTTTGCTATTTAGGGAGTAAAATAACTGATGATGGTCGAAGTAGAGAGGATATAAAATGTAGACTGGCAATGGCAAGGAAATCGTTTGTGAAGAAGAGAAATTTGTTAACATCGAGTATAGATTTAAGTGTCAGGAAGTCGTTTCTGAAAGTATTTGTATGGAGTGTAGCGATGTATGGAAGTGAAACATGGACGATAACTAGTATGGACAAGAAGAGAATAGAAGCTTTCGAAATGTGGTGCTACAGAAGAATGCTGAAGATAAGGTGGGTAGATCACGTAACTAATGAGGAGGTATTGAGTAGGATTGGGGAGAAGAGAAGTTTGTGGTACAACTTGACTAGAAGAAGGGATCGGTTGGTAGGACATGTTTTGAGGCATCAAGGGATCACAAATTTAGCATTGGAGGGCAGCGTGGAGGGTAAAAATTGTAGAGGGAGACCAAGAGATGAATACACTAAGCAGATTCAGAAGGATGTAGGTTGCAGTAGGTACTGGGAGATGAAGAAGCTTGCACAGGATAGAGTAGCATGGAGAGCTGCATCAAACCAGTCTCAGGACTGAAGACCACAACAACAACATGAATTTTTAAAATAATCCCAATCGTCCAACAATCTTTCGTTAATAGATTATATCTCACTTCTTCTTCTTCTTCTTCTTCTTCTTCTTCTACTTCTTCTCCTGTAGAACATTAACACTCTTCTGACATCGCTTTTTGTATGAGATTTCAGCTACATTTGCATAAGCATTTCACAAACCACAATACGGTGCATAGTGGGCGCTACCTTATACCACTGCTATAGTTCCCTTTGTCGTTCCACTCGCAAATGGAGCGAGGGAAAAACGTCTATCTATATGCTGCCGTACGAGCCCCGATTTCTAACACCTTGTCTTCACGGACTTCATGCTAGATGTACACTGGTGATACCAGGATCGTTCTCATCTCGGTCGTAAATGCCGGCTCTCTAAAGCTCTCGATAGTGTTTCGCGGAAGGAATGACTTTTCCCTCCAGGTATTCCCATTTGAGGTCATGGAGCATTTCCGTAATACCCGCGTGCTGGTCAACCTTAGCGGTAACCAATCTAACAGCACACCTCTGAATTGCTGCGATGCCGCCTTCTTTTAATCCGACCTGGGGGCCAGTACTCGAGCAGTACCCAGGAGTGGGTCCCACGGGTGTTCGGAACGCCGTCTCCTCTGTAGATTTCACCCAATAACCCGGAGTTGACCATTCGCCTCCCCTACAACAGACCTTACATCCAGGTTCTGTTTCATAGAGTTTTGCAACATTACGCCTAGATATTTAATTGACGTGGATATGTCAAGCGGCACAACACTAATACTGTATTCGAACATTACATGCTTGTTTTACCTACTCATCTGCATCACGTTACATTTTTCGGTATTTGCAGCAAGTTGCCATTAATCACAACGAACAGTAAATCTGTTCTAGTCCTGTTGTATCACCTTACAAGGGAACATCCCCATCGCACCCCCCTCAGATTTAGTTATAAGTTGGCACAGTGGATAGGCCTTGAAAAACTGAACACAGATCAATCGAGAAAACAGGAAGAAGTTGTGTGGAACTATGAAAAAATAAGCAAAATATACAAACTGGGTCGTCCATGTGTAAGATAGGCAACATTAAGGGCAATGTGAATCGAGGGGCGCCGTGGCCCCGTGGTTAGCGTCAACAGCTGCGGAACGAGAGGTCCTTGGTTCAAATCTGCCCTCGACTGAAAATTTTGCATTCTTTATTTTCGCAAAGTTATGATCTGTCCGTTCGTTCATTGACGTCTCTGTTCACTGTAATAAGTTAAGTGTCTGTGTTTTGCGGCCGCACCGCAAAACCGTGTGATTAGTTGACGAAAGGACGTGCCTCTCCAATGGGAACCGAAAACATTTGATCGCAAGGTCATAGGTCAACCGACTCCTCCACAGGAAAACACGTCTGATATTTTGTATACGACACTGGTGACAGCATGTGCGTCACATGACAGGAATGTGTTGTCGACCCACCTAACTAGTACACTTGGTGAATGGGTGAAAAGATTCTTCTACCTTGCCCGATTTAGGTTTTCTTGTGGATGTAATAATCACTCCAAAAAAAGTGATGAAAACATAAGAGTTTTTCACATAAACTGATAATAAAAATTAAAATTTTCGGTCGAGGGACGATTTGAACATAAGACCTCTTGTTCTGCAGCTGCTCGCGCTAACCATGGGACGACGGCGCTCCTCACGCCACATTGCCCTTAATGTTGCCTATCTTACGCATGGACGACCCAGTTTGTATATTTTGCTTATTTTTTCATAGTTCCACACAACTTCTTCCTGTTTTCTCGATCTATCTGTGGTCAGTTTTTCAAGCCCTATCCACTGTGCCAGCTTATAACTAAATCTGAGGGGGGTGCGATGGGGATGTTCCCTTGTTAGAACCACCAAACGACGGCACTTTCCTAAACACAACAGCATCGTCAGCAAACACTCACAGATTGCTGCTCGCGCTATCCGTCAGATAATTTATGTATACAGAGACCAAGAGTGGTGCTGTCACACTTAGCCCGATGCACTCCTGACGATACCTATACCTCTGATGTACACTCACCGTACTGGGTTCCATTGCTTACAAAGTCTTAAAAATTCGCAAGTGTAAGAACCTACACGGCATGCTCGGACATTTGTTAACAGTCTGCAATGGGCACTGTGTCAAATACTTTCCGGGTGTGTAGGAATGCGGAATCTGCCTGTTGCCCTTCATCCATGGCTGGCAACATAGCGTGGGAGAAAATGGCAAGCTGGGTTTCGTACGTGCGATGCTGTCCACTCCCGTTTCCCAGTTTACCACAAGCGAAGGAGCCGTGCCATGTACTTATACGTTCACAACATGCCGCAACTGTAACATAAACGGAGTCCCAAGCTTTTAAGCCCAAAGTTATACAGACTGCGGTGGATCCAAAACTGAGCATTTTGGAAACGAACGTTTCAGGTGGTGGGAGGCCTTCGGCAGCATTGTACTTGACGTACATGATTGTAGGTGCATACGTTTGGCAAGAAACTACTACTTGTTGCAAAGGCGTCTGTGGCACTAACGTGAAAACAACCCACAATCGTCGATGGTGTGTGTCTACAGCGTAATTTACTACGGTTCACATTTCGCAGCTAGTTATTGAAACCCGCCGTTACAGCGATTTCCAGGCCCGAAGACTGAATTTAGAGGAGTCTACAAAAAATAAACACAAAAAAGGTAATAGTTATTTGATTATTAATACTCGTAATGTCCTGAAACTGCTGTTTGCGAGAAAGGCACTCTGGAAATACTCGGTTTACACTAGTGCTTAGTTGCAGAGGGCTTAGTTACGGACACTGTTCTTCCTTCCTGAACCCAAGAGTATAGAGATGCGAAGCTTCGCCAAATCGTCATAGAGTAGGCGCCGGTCACTGTGTGTCAGAAGAACATCTCTCACTTTCGTAACTGTACTATTGGGACACGTGTCGCATTTGCAGATGCAAGCTTACGAATTTCTATAATCATGTTTTAAATAACAGATAAATAACCGTGAGATTAACAAATGCATTCACGAGTAGCTCATGCTTCCTTGGGTCAGGCATATATCATTTACAAACAGCTAGCAAAAGCATAAACCAACCGAAAGGATCATAATAGTGCCGTTCTTATGATCAGGCCATGAAACTAATACATAAGGTTCCACAAAACGGGCAGCATCATTTCTTTGATAAATATAAGTTATATACACTGCTGGAAATGGAAAAAAAGAACACATTGACACCGGTGTGTCAGACCCACCAAACTTGCTCCGGACACTGCGAGAGGGCTGTACAAGCACGGCACAGCGGACACACCAGGAACCGCGGTGTTGGCCGTCGAATGGCGCTAGCTTCGCTGCATTTGTGCACCGCCGCCGTCAGTGTCAGCCAGTTTGCCGTCGCATACGGAGCTCCATCGCAGTCTTTAACACTGGTAGCATGCCGCGACAGCGTGGACGTGAACCGTATGTGCAGTTGACGGACTTTGAGCGAGGGCGTATAGTGGGCATGCGGGAGGCCGGGTGGACGTACCGCCGAATTGCTCAACACGTGGGGCGTGAGGTCTCCACAGTACATCGATGTTGTCACCAGTGGTCGGCGGAAGGTGCACGTGCCCGTCGACCTGGGACCGGACCGCAGCGACGCACGGATGCACGCCAAGACCGTAGGATCCTACGCAGTGCCGTAGGGGACCGCACCGCCACTTCCCAGCAAATTAGGGACACTGTTGCTCCTGGGGTATCGGCGAGGACCATTCGCAACCGTCTCCATGAAGCTGGGCTACGGTCCCGCACACCGTTAGGCCGTCTTCCGCTCACGCCCCAACATCGTGCAGCCCGCCTCGAGCGGTGTCGCGACAGGCGTGAATGGAGGGACGAATGAAGACGTGTCGTCTTCAGCGATGAGAGTCGCTTCTGCCTTGGTGCCAATGATGGTCGTATGCGTGTTTGGCGCCGTGCAGGTGAGCGCCACAATCAGGACTGCATACGACCGAGGCACACAGGGCCAACACCCGGCATCATGGTGTGGGGAGCGATCTCCTACACTGGCCGTACACCACTGGTGATCGTCGAGGGGACACTGAATAGTGCACGGTACATCCAAACCGTCATCGAACCCATCGTTCTACCATTCCTAGACCGGCAAGGGAACTTGCTGTTCCAACAGGACAATGCACGTCCGCATGTATCCCGTGCCACCCAACGTGCTCTAGAAGGTGTAAGTCAACTACCCTGGCCAGCAAGATCTCCGGATCTGTCCCCGATTGAGCATGTTTGGGACTGGATGAAGCGTCGTCTCACGCGGTCTGCACGTCCAGCACGAACGCTGGTCCAACTGAGGCGCCAGGTGGAAATGGCATGGCAAGCCGTTCCACAGGACTACATCCAGCATCTCTACGATCGTCTCCATGGGAGAATAGCAGCCTGCATTGCTGCGAAAGGTGGATATACACTGTACTAGTGCCGACATTGTGCATGCTCTGTTGCCTGTGTCTATGTGCCTGTGGTTCTGTCAGTGTGATCATGTGATGTATCTGACCTCAGGAATGTGTCAATAAAGTTTCCCCTTCCTGGGACAATGAATTCACGGTGTTCTTATTTCAATTTCCAGGAGTGTAGTAACACACAGACATATTCGTAGGTCTGACTCTCCAAGATGAGCTAGTGCAGCCCTAATGAGTGTGCAAAATGTACAAGTAGAATGACATTAAAAATAACCGAGCGAGGTGGCGCAGTGGCTACAACACTGGACTCGCATTCGGGAGGACGACGGTTCAGACTCGCGTCCGGCCTTCCTCATTTAGGTTTTCCATGATTTCCCTAAATCGCTTCAGGAAACTGCCGGGATAGTTCCTTTGAAAGGACAGGGCCGACTACCTTCCCTATCCTTCCTTAATCTGCTGGGACCCACGACCTCGCTGTTTGGTCCTCTCTCCCTAAACCATTACACATAATGATTGACGTAGTTGAGGTCAAACAGTGAAAAATGAAATTGTGTTTCATTATTGGAGAAGAACTACAAGATAGACTCGTCTACATACTTCTGTCAATTTTCAATCCATCCTTCCACTAAGCCGATGATCTGGCACAAGCGTGTCGAGGAAAATCTTCTGAAGATTCGAAGCCCACATGACAGAAGCTTTCAGGTTGCTGGGTGCCAGTTACTCCAACTACGAACATCGTCCAAACCCGGCTGAAACACAACTGCAAGCCTTTCATCTTAAGCAGACTCTGCTACGTAGCAAACTTGACACCACATAGTAAAGGATACAGTTAGTAAATAGTTCTTATCCCACAGTATCTGGGAAGCACTGTGGATCGTATTCTGAGCTGAAAATAGCATTGTGATAATGAAAGAGGAAGCCAGAAATAATATCCTTCGCAAGGTCACTGGTAACAAGTGGGGCTCTCTACCACAAATCCTGCGAATGACGGCGCTTGCAACCCGTGCAGAGTATGCGTGCCTAGTCTGGTAGAAATCCACCCACGTAAACATAGTGGGCAAGGCGCTAAACTAAACGTGTCGGCGTATTACAGTTTCTCATAAACCTACACCACTTGAAAAACTCTAGCAACTCGCTGGCATGACGACAAGAGGTATTCGCAATGAAGTAATAACCAAAGCGGAGGGAACAAATCAGGCTCAACAGGAAACCCGCCCACTACATGGTCACGTTCCAGCAGCCCCAATGCTGAAGTCCAGAAGAATTTTCCTCAAGACCACTTCAGTCTTGCAAACATCATCAGCTGCTGCAAGTAAACAGATGTGCTTTTCTCGACTCGAGAATAACTCAGCCTGGCCTCTCTCTTTAGAAACGTTCCCACCTGGGCATCAACAGAACTGCACTGTCTTGATGTCTCTCAACCGTTTTCGTTCTGGAGCCGGAAGATCCAGAAGTATCCTTCCAGAAATGGCACTTCCCTATGGATACCACCAACTTTGACTGAGGAAAACTACAGACCATGGAGCTCCTACTGGATTTTCAGCTATGCCCTGCATCTCCCACAGAAGATCTGCTTGCGACACAACGTGCAGGATTTCGGTCAAGAGTAGTGGACCTTTGTAATTTCTGAATGAACAGCTGTGACTGTACAATGAGATGACACCCTTCTGTTTGAGTCGGTCAATAGATGTAACATTTGCAACAGTATATTGTTTTTGTGCCACATGAGCACAAAAGTAAGATAATTGCTGTCGACATGCACCAGCGTTATATTGTAATGTAAAATGAAGCTGGAAGCTTAAGATACGTACTTGAAAATGACTAAAAGTCTAAGTTGGCCAATCGCATACTCAATAAAAAAAATAAAACAGCATATCCATTCACGAATAAAATTTTAAAAAGCGCCGTAATTCTTTCTTTCATTTGTTTCTAATGGTAATCATGTATTATATTTGTTTTCTGACTCGAATAAATATATACAGCGAAAAGCGTACCTTCAACGTGATTTAACTGTTGGCTGATAAAGTCTTACGCAGTCGATAACATATGGAAAAATTGTTTTTCGTATCAGCACAAGCTTTAACAGATGCACATTTTGTTAGAGAATAGAGTGAATATGTGACTCTGCAAAGAGCTGGATGGTTTAGTGAATGAACAAGCGCTGGCACGCATTAACAGTAGAAGAGGCCGTACGCATGAGTACAGAGATGATACCATGAATTTCAAAACGTGCATCTGGGCGCATAATACTATGCAAAATGTTTCTGAAGGTACACAGTAGCTGTGTTATGGGGTCAGTGGTAACATTAATACATGAACATTTACCACCGATGGAAAAATATGTTTTTGGTAAACCCTAGGTATTTGTTCGAACATAATCCCAATCTGCAATAAAAATGGGAAGTTTTCATTTGAAAATAAAAAGTTAATCTCCCATGGGGAAAGGGGGGGGGCGGATTAGAGATTTAGCAGGTGGCCTTTCTAGCACAGACAAATGATGTTCACTTGAAAAAATTTGTCACCACGGACATTTCTATTTTTCGTACGATGCTTATTTTTCGAAATATGTAGTTGTCCCTAGTTAAAAAATGATTCAAATGGCTCTGAGCACTATGGGACTTCACATCTGAGGTTATCAGTCCTCTAGAACTCAGAACTACTTAAACCTAACTAACCTAAGGACATCACATACATCCATGCCCGAGGCAGGATTCGAACGCGGTTCCAGACTGAAGCGCCTAGAACCGCTCGGCCACACCGGCCGGCTCCGAATTAAAACAAACACCCTGGGTACATAATGAAACATACGGAAAATTCTTCAAAGTTTAAAGTTCCCTTTTGCAAAGAGTAATAAAATGGTAAATACATTTGGCAAAAACTCTATCATTTTATTAAGAAAATTAATTGAACTAAAATAATTAATTCTTAATTTTTAAAATATTGTATAGTGTCAATGTTCTTGGTTGATTGTAGTTATCACTTTCTCTTACTATATGCACAACGCTCTCTTCAACGAGGCAGGTATCGCTTGTTGAAAACAGTATCGGTTTTAACAAAAGTCTCGTTTTATCAGGGTTCCGTGGTTCAATGTGTAAAAATAGAACACTTTCAGGGTCGCCATATTCTCCATCTGTCTGTCTGTCTATCCGACTGTTAAGAATCCTTTTCCTCAGAAACAGGTAGACGAAAATAATGGAAATTTATGTCACATACTGCCTGTTGTCCCTTGGCAGTGTTGTGGTGTCACCGCCAGACACCACACTTGCTAGGTGGTAGCTTAAATCGGCCGCGGTCCATTAGTACATGTCGGACCCGCGTGTCGCCACTGTCAGTACTTGCAGACCTAGCGCCACCACATGGCAGGTCTAGAAAGACGGACTAGCACTCGCCCCAGTTGTACGGACGACATTGCTAGCGACTAGACGTACGAAGCCTTCCTCTCATTTGCCGAGAGACAGTTAGAATAGCCTTCAGCTAAGTCCATAGATACGACCTAGCAAGGCGCAGTTAACCATATCTGGAGAGAGTCTTACTTGTATTCACCATAAACGATGTATACCAAAAGGATGGATTAAAGTTAAGTATTACCAAAGCAACGTACTTTTCTTATTAGCATTCATTGAGCATCCTGTTTCAGACTTCACGATATTCTGGGGGAGCTGATAGCGTGCCTATTCGGCCCTTCTAAATAACACTGTGTCGGCACTTCTGTCGACACATAACAAGTGTAATAAATGTAAGCTCCCAAGTCAGTGCAAACAAAAGATACGGACATTTAGGTCACATATTATGATATTTGCAAACTCACTCATCAAAACCTTTAGGTACTTCCCGTTGGCGTAGAATCATGAAATTAGGTAAAACGCAAAGTTTCACAATACAGCTAAATAAAGATATCCGAACTTTCTCAACTTGTAGTTATATTGCACGAAAAAATATTTCTTTGTTATTTGTTATCCACGTCAAACGAAAAATAAAAACAGTTTGTAATTCTGCATTCAGGCTGACTAGGTCCCATAGAAAAAGTCAATAACGGGCAAGAAATGACTTTACTGCTCATATGACGCGTCTGGGAACTCATCTACCAGACCAGTCTGATGGAGAAATACGAGTATCTATGTGCAGTAGTTGCTCCTGGATGTCAGATGATTTAAAAATTCCCAAACGTGTCATATGAGAAATAAAGGCATTCCTTGCCTCATGTTTGACTTTCACCATTGCGCCCCGATCAGCCTGACCGGAGAACTACTGATTATTGTAATAATTGTCGTCTGCCTCTTCTATGACTTTATGTCACATTCATATTAATGAAATTAGAACATTCTCGGAAATCTTGGTATCTCTGGGACCGATATCCTATTAGTACCAATGTCGATAACAGGCAAAAATGGTGGAGATCCTGGCTCCCCGAAATGGATGAACTGTCTTTATACGCAATTAAGATAGTACGGAACCCTCAATGCGCTAGTTCTACTCGCACCTGACCCATATTTAGTATTTCTGTGACCTGTTCTTACTCTGTTGATAGTACCAAGTGAAGCAACCAAGGGTGGGCGTAGAATCTGATGCTGAATTTTCCACTACCATGTGCCTTCAAGGCTACGGACCGTGTCCACAAATATCGTCCATTTCGTTTTTGCTTGGTTGCCCAGTGTGCCACGAACATCACTGAATGATAGGGGTGTAGATGCTGCAGCATTTTCTCCACTTGGCCGGTACGTTCTTTGTCCCTAATATCAACATGTCCTGGTATACATTCTGTATTAATCCTTTCCTCTATAGAGACTTCTCAATACACCGTGTGCCAAGGGATTTACAGTTTTTCCTTGGGCGTCCTCGTAAGGGACTGTATGGCACACGTCGAGTCAGTACGTTTTATACGCTTATTGGCTGAAGTCGAGCCGGTCACGGCGGCGAATCACGGGTTGGCAAGGCGTCTGTTACGAGGTACCAGTGAGAGACGAGAAAAGAGGCAATGTATTTCTATGAGCAGCAATTAAATTTGTAATCCCGACTGTCACAAGCATTTGATTGTTCCTTCCCAACATTTCGCAATTTACGAGCTTTGCGGATACCTTGTGACCTGAGAATCCAGCTGTATTTTTTTCTTTCCTTTACTTTTTTTTTTCCAGCTACATAGTGGACGTAGCATCCACATCGACGCGAGAATGTGTCAATATTCCTTCGTCTCTTGCTTCCAAACAGGTCTTCTACCCGCTGTTCTATCACTGGCTGCGTGGAGCCAGCAGCTGACACACTCCATTTCGTTCCCTTCATGCCTCAAGGCGAGCGTTGACAACAGCAAAGCGCTTACGCCACTGGTTCGTATCTGGATTATTACCAGCTTTATTGGTAGGCTACTTTATCGACACAGATGTGCTGCTTCGTAACCTCCTTTAATCACTTGTCCGAGAGTCTCTGTGTTAAAATCTTCTCATTAAAGCGCAGCATAAGCATTACCCGCGCACCGCCCGCCAGTATAACGACGGCAAGCCACTGGGACCGTGCGCGCCGTCCCCGTCTCCTCCACTGGCGCCAGACGCATCCAGCGTTCACTGGCAGCTGCGCGCTAGCCGCTACCGAGATAATCCCTGGCGAGACGCGAGATGGGGTGTCACTAGCTGGGCGCTGCTGTCACCTCCCCCCACCACCGCACTCTCGCCGGCCAATCAAGTCCCGCCGCGGGACACGCCCACTGCTACTGCTGGGCGGGGCCGAGGGAGAGAGACCGGTCCGCGGCGTTAATTGGAATAATTACCGCCTCCTCACCCTCGCCCTCCCACCATCTCCCGCGCTTCATTGACGCACTGACATTGCAGCCAGACATACGGCGCAGCGGAGATCGCTGCCTCTCTGCGAGACTCACCGGGCACTCGCTGAACCAGTCATCTTAGATGAGCAACCGAGCCCCTTCTGTTTTTCGTCTTCAGAGTAGGGAAATAAAAACGGAAACTACAGTTTCGTACACAAGTTTTTCATAGTGTACCAGTTTTACACCAAGCTTCTGCTCATGTTTGTTGATGCGCGAATAAGCTTGAATGACGCTTCTATTTCTTCTGAGTGTTCTTCCTAATATGAGTAGCGTTTCATGGTATGGATGCCTATAAATCCAACGCCATTTTTGGCGCACACAGACACACACAAACACACACACACACACACACATACACACACACATTACTCAGGCTCAAATACTAAAAGTCTGCGCCATCATATCATCCACATTACACGGGACTGCTACGGTCACAGGTTCGAATCCTGCCTCGGGTATGGGTGTGTGTGATGTCCTTAGGTTAGTTAGGTTTAAGTAGTTCTAAGTTCTAGGGGACTTATGACCTAAGATGTTGAGTCCCATAGTGCTCAGAGCCATTTGAGCCATCCACATTACATAGGCCTATCAACTACAAGGTTTTAATAAAATAGAAACACTGATACAATACAATCGAATTTGGCGAGTTGAAAGTTCAAGGAATACCAGAAATATTTCGAATAACAGAAATTCTTAGATTTAACGACAGTTCGACTGATCAAGGTGCAGTGAAGAAATAGTAGTCAAAATAAGGTTATCCGCTAAAGAAAGAAAGTTAAAAAACAAACGTATGATCGTTTTCCACTTCAGTGACTTCCAATGTTCTTGGTTAAGAAAATTTATATTGTGACCAAAGCCGAAAATATATCCTCGTCACTTTCCATTCTAAGGATGTAAGTTACAAGCACAGCATCTCCATGGATGACTTTGCCACTTGTCGAGTAAGAGATGGGACCAGCTTTACTTCTTCATCTTCTTCTTCCTTCTCTTCTGTTCTTCTTCTTCTGCTTCTCCTTTCCAAAAAATCATTGAAACGCGTGAAATCACCTAATGCCACATTTTTTCCTAAATCAGACGGTCTTGCGAGAATCAAGCACGTGTACTTCTTTGAAGTCATTTTGCAACCGACTTATGTACTCTAGTACGTTATTCATTGTTAAATAAACGAAGGAGTGTCTCGAAGAGATGAATCTCAAACAATTACCTAGACTATTTGACGAAACCTTCGAATTACCCAGTGTTAGATAGTCACTAATTTCGAATTATGGAGTGTTTGTGCGCTGTATGTTATGACAACTGCGCCGATTTAATAAGTGTGACAAAACACATAAAATTTCTTCGCTTTATCGATATCTTTTCGAAATACGTGACAAGTATTTCACTGTATCGAAAACTTCGTTTTATCGAAGTTATTAGCAAGAGTCGACTGCATTATCTTTTCGCAGTAGTTGCACTGCCGTTGTCTGTATTGCCTCAGTAGCCCGTCAGATTTCGCTAGCTCTCGTTGTTGTGTTTGATTCCTAATCGTGCTTGTGTACTGCGTTCGTGCTGACAATGAATAAGGGACTTTGACACACTGCACTATTCCGCGACACATTAACCGTCAAGAGAAAAATCGGAGCATCATGTGGAAAAATGTTTGGGGCCTCCTCCTGAGATTGAAAAAATGCGTTTCTCGTCTAATTGTTGCCTCAGAGAAAAAATATTTCTTACGCAGTCTACTTCGATACGTTACAAATACTGCTTGGTGTTGCTTAAAGCGAGCTGCAAGGAAAATCTCCTGAAACGAGCTTGAACCTTTATCTGGGGCTGGTCGGATGGAACGTCTATATTTTGCAGTCCTTACGTTAACTGCTCTGGTTCGTGTAATATCGACTCGTCCTGACCTCTATAATTACAGGTCATTCCATTCGAAAAAAATTACATTACATTGAATGCTTGATTTTTGTAAAGACTTATGTTCATCCAACGTATTTTCTATAAATATTCTATATGACAATATCTGTTATCAACAAGTAGAAGACATCGAATAACAAAGTGTGTTTATATGTAGAAGCCAGAAACCTTGTGGATGGATCCAGGGGAAACAGAAATTTCATTGCATTTGACTCAAAATTATTTGTATGTACACTCAGCTCAAAGCACGACAATGACTTTTCCACACACACAGCACGAGAATTCCTAAAAATATTTCACACTGTCCATAACAGGTTTCAATTCACTTCCGTTTCTTTCAAAACTTTAAGGAATATTTTAGATAAACGGTTAAACGTTTAAAGTAGGACTGTTGTTATTTTCAAAAATATTGGGAACCCGGTACATCGATATTTACAAAAGTGTCGTTATTGCCTCTCGATAAATCGTGATTTAAAGACAGTAGTGCTGAAAACATCGATAGCTGCTACACTGGTTCACTTCATTTCGATTCGTCTCAGCGGCGACTAGAATGTAATACGGCTTTTTCTGAAGGAATAGCTTTGTGATAAAGTTTTGAAAACAAAATTTAGGTTCAAGGGACGACGAAATGCAGATGACATGGTCACGGAAAGCTTCGGCACTCTGTGATTAAAAAAAAAAACTCACAAAGCGTTTGGCCATCTGTGATGGTCACTTGTAAAAGTAGCTATACGAATGGACTAAAAATACACCAAATTAATACGAAAATATATCAACTGCAAAAATGTCTGTACTTGGTGTAATTTCTTTGCGATAATATTCGGTCAAATTCGTCATAGCTCATTTGTCGTCCGTGCTTAATTACCGTTGTTGTTGTTGTTGTTGTTGTTGTAGTCTTCAGTCCTAAGACTGGTTTATGCAATTCCTTTACAAGCCTGTTCATCTCTACTTAACTACTGCAACCTACCTCCACTGGAACAACATTAAGCCGATGTTTTTTGATGTCTCAGGATGTGCCCTATCAACCGATCCCTGCTTTTAGTCAAACTGCATTAACTTACCCGCAATATTATTTTCCTATTTATTGTTTGTCCCACTCCTGCATTACCCCTACTTAATTTCCTGCCGATAACCGTGTACTGATCTGACCAGAAGTCCTGTTCTTCCTGCCACCGCACTTCATTAACTCCTACTACACCTGGCTTCTATCTACCCATTTCACTTTTTAAACTCTCTCTAACCTACCTATCCGACTAAGGGGTCTAATATCCCACGCTCCGATCCGTAGAACGCCATTCTCCAAAGCAGTCTATGCCCGTGCTCTGAATGGGGGACTATTTTACCTCCGAAATATTTTGTTCAAGAGGGTGCCATCGCCAATAAGCCATAAATAGAGATGCATGGCGTCTGGAAATGTAGCAGATGTAGTTTCCCTTTTCTTTGATCCGTTCCTAGTACCAACATAACGAGGCCCTGATGGTTAATTTTAGAAGTCCGGATCAGTCAGCTATGGAAATTGTTTCCTTTCAACTTCTAAAAAGGCTACTGCCCCTTTCCAGGAACCGTAGCTCAATCTGGTCTCTCGACACATACCTCTCCGAAATGGTTATTCGGCTGTGTCGTAAAGGCACGCAACCCACACACCTTGATAAAGTCCATGGATTATTACAGCAATTAAAATTTAGTGAGGAGGAAAACTGCAAGTGGATTCTAGATGATTACGACAAGGGACAATCTCGACTGTGTGTTCTACATAGCAGCTCTTACGAACAAGTTGGGCAGCCACTATTTGGCTAGACTGTATTTGTGGCTCGTATGGATTACATCGAAAAGAGAACGTGAGATGCGACCAAACTAGTGGAATGCAAACATTCTTACCACTGCCTTGCTTGAAGTTAAAAGTTGACAGGACAGTTCTAATTTTTCCGCAGCTTGTATAGATTTCATACTAGGGGTTAACTGTAACAGTTTAGGGTTAAATTACGCAGATTCTCTCGTTTGTGTTTAGCCGACTCCTAAGATTACTTTTTTTTTTTTTTTTTTTTTTTTTTTTTACCTAAATGCCACCAAGCACATGGGGAGTCAGCTATAGGTATACTGCGTATCATTGGAGTCTCCAGAGAGGTTGACCTTTTTTTTTTAAATTATCTGCGGTGCATACTGTTTCTAATCTGTTCTTATTGATACATACCTAACACCATTATAACACAGTTAACAATGAAATCATTGGTGCTAACGCAAAATAACAGCCACGCCGCAGCACTGTAAGATTTTCATTAATGGGGGTTATTAACTGACAATGGACTGCAGATTGTCTTTAGGCATTTGGCATGCGTGAAAATGTAGTAAAGCTTAATTTGTAGGAGTGCTTCATTTTTACGCCGATCCTTGATGATCGCCCTTGCCGTTAGCTGCTTGCCTATAGCTTCAACGGAGTAGATAGTAGTAAGCAGTAGGGATGTGAACAGTTAGAAATATAGTTACGACAAGTACGACGGCGTGATGAAAAATAATGCCTCCGAAGTTTTTATGTGAAAATGCTAAGGCTATTTAAATAAATAGAACTTCCACATTCTCCAACTTTTTCCTACATGTCTATATATTTGGAGTCCTGCGCAGTTAGAGGACTCTCAATTGTAGCGTGTAATATGGCGGTATGTAACGATAACTACGTAGCTGCGTGAGAAACAGCGAGCTGTAATCGAGTTTCGAATTCGAAGAGCTCAACCACGCATGGACTTTGACAATACTAGTCCACACACAAATTGGTGTTAACAAATGGTTCACACCATTCAAAAATGACCAGACAGAAGTCAAAGGCGACCTTTGTTCAGGACTTCTTCGACGTCTACCAACGACGCTCATGTCAGGAACGTCAGTGAAATTATGTGTGCCAATCAAAGACTGACTGTCTGAGAGATGCAGAAAAATGTAACATTTCAGTTGGCTAATGTCATGAAATTCTGATACACTATCTTGGAATGCATTGTGTTGCCACCAAGTTTGTTCTACGGCTCATGAGTCAAGACCAAAAAGACCTTCACCTCGCAATCTGTGAAGAGCTTTTGGATTGTGTGAATGAGAATGAGATGTTCCTTAAGACAATCATAACTAGTGATTAGCATCTGCAACAAGCCCGTACCTTGGCTTGACTGTCGTCGATCAACCTCCATACTGTCACAACTTCACGCCATCCGATTTTAGTCTGTTTCCAAAACTTGAAGAACACTTCGTGGACTTCACTTTGATACTGATGAAGCGGTGCAATCAGAGGTGAGCTTGCGGCTCCGACAAATAGTCAGATATTTTACAGTGACCGTATCAACAAACTGATCTCTCTCTGGGAGAAATGTGTTCGTCGCCAGGGTGACTGTGCTGAGAAATAAATATGTGGACGTGAAGAATAAAGATGTAGAATGTCAGTAGCGTTTGTTTTATTTAAAAAGCTTTAAGATTTATCACACAAAAATTCAGAGACATTACTTTTCAGCATAAATAGTTCAAATGGCTCTGAGCACTATGGGACTTAGCATCTGAGGTCATCAATCCCCTACAACTTAGAAGTACTTAAACCTAATTAACCTAAGGACATCACACACATCCATGCCCGAGGCAGGATTCGAACCTGCGACCGTAACAGTCTCGCAGTTCCTGACTGAAGCACCTAGAACCGCTCGGTCACAGCGGCCGGCACTTTTCAGCACACCCTCGAGTAAAACAATAATAATGATATGGTGCCTAACACCACAACATTTCGCTTCACACAGGTAGTGTTTACAACAGGATCGGCCCTATTCTGAGGAAACACGTTGTGAGTTGTGTTTTTCGGGCACCATCTACACTCCTGGAAATGGAAAAAAGAACACATTGACACCGGTGTGTCAGACCCACCATACTTGCTCTGGACACTGCGAGAGGGCTGTACAAGCAATGATCACACGCACGGCACAGCGGACACACCAGGAACCGCGGTGTTGGCCGTCGAATGGCGCTAGCTGCGCAGCATTTGTGCACCGCCGCCGTCAGTGTCAGCCAGTTTGCCGTGGCATACGGAGCTCCATCGCAGTCTTTAACACTGGTAGCATGCCGCGACAGCGTGGACGTGAACCGTATGTGCAGCTGACGGACTTTGAGCGAGGGCGTATAGTGGGCATGCGGGAGGCCGGGTGGACGTACCGCCGAATTGCTCAACACGTGGGGCGTGAGGTCTCCACAGTACATCGATGTTGTCGCCAGTGGTCGGCGGAAGGTGCACGTGCCCGTCGACCTGGGACCGGACCGCAGCGACGCACGGATGCACGCCAAGACCGTAGGATCCTACGCAGTGCCGTAGGGGACCGCACCGCCACTTCCCAGCAAATTAGGGACACTGTTGCTCCTGGGGTATCGGCGAGGACCATTCGCAACCGTCTCCATGAAGCTGGGCTACGGTCTCGCACACCGTTAGGCCGTCTTCCGCTCACGCCCCAACATCGTGCAGCCCGCCTCCAGTGGTGTCGCGACAGGCGTGAATGGAGGGACGAATGGAGACGTGTCGTCTTCAGCGATGAGAGTCGCTTCTGCCTTGGTGTCAATGATGGTCGTATGCGTGTTTGGCGCCGTGCAGGTGAGCGCCACAATCAGGACTGCATACGACCGAGGCACACAGGGCCAACACCCGGCATCATGGTGTGGGGAGCGATCTCCTACACTGGCTGTACACCACTGGTGATCGTCGAGGGGACACTGAATAGTGCACTTTACATCCAAACCATCATCGAACAAATCGTTCTACCATTCCTAGACCGGCAAGGGAACTTGCTGTTCCAACAGGACAATGCACGTCCGCATGTATCCCGTGCCACCCAACGTGCTCTAGAAGGTGTAAGTCAACTACCCTGGCCAGCAAGATCTCTGGATCTGTCCCCCATTGAGCATGTTTGGGACTGGATGAAGCGTCGTCTCACGCGGTCTGCACGTCCAGCACGAACGCTGGTCCAACTGAGGCGCCAGGTGGAAATGGCATGGCAAGCCGTTCCACAGGACTACATCCAGCATCTCTACGATCGTCTCCATGGGAGAATAGCAGCCTGCATTGCTGCGAAAGGTGGATATACACTGTACTAGTGCCGACATTGTGCATGCTCTGTTGCCTGTGTCTATGTGCCTGTGGTTCTGTCAGTGTGATCATGTGATGTATCTGACCCCAGGAATGTGTCAATAAAGTTTCCCGTTCCTGGGACAATGAATTCACGATGTTCTTATTTCAATTTCCAGGAGTGTATGATAGGGCGATTTCGGGATTTGCAAGGGATCTTGGTGTGTAAGGTGGCTGTAGCATGCCCTATAATATATTACAGGGTACTGGTGTACAGAGCATATGTGTTGTACGAAGTTTCAACAGCCGAGAGAATCTGCGATTGCAGATATTTCCTTGTTACCTGTCGTGTGATGGAATACAAAATGAGGAGATCCTGACGTGCACTTCCAGTTACTGCGGAACGTTTTTAAGGGGGCTGTTGAGATTAAACTAGCAAGTAACGTTACCAATAGAACGAAAGATTTTGTTCAAATTCTTGGTAGACTCCTACTCTCTCCCTGGTCAAACAAAACAAGAACACAGTTAAAACTACTCGCTCAGCCGTTTTTAATTAATACTTTACAATCGATATCGTCTGAAGTAAGTCATCTTCAGTTCTGTGATGGCGCTACCTGTTTACGGTATGTGTTGTGCTTTGTCCAAAGGGCATACGCTACTTTTTTGGTTTTCTAGTTAGCGCAGCCCTGCCCTCCGGCTGATGAAGTTGTTGTGCACACTGATCTCTCTTTACACTAGAGCCTTCAAAAAAATGTTCAAATGTGTGTGAAACCTTGTGGGACTTAACTGCTAAGGTCATCAGTCCCTAAGCTTACACACTAGTTAACCTAAATTGTCCTAAGGACAAACACACACACCCATGCCCGAGGGAGGACTCGAACCTCCACCGGGACCAGCCGCACAGTACATGACTGCAGCGTCTCAGACCGCTCGGCTACACTCGAGCCTTGAAAATGACGGAGCGTTCACTTGCAGAACTAGAGTAGTTGTAGATGCCACTATCAGGTGCATTCGCGTAAGTTAAATGACCATTCGGTGTGCCAGCAAAGGGTGCAGTTTCACAACTATGAAAAGTGAGGCAAGCAACACAAGCAGCCGCTTAGGGCGACAAGTTGGGAGGAGCACCAGAGGTACACAAGCGCGAAACTTACGTATAGTCAGTGTCATAATTAGTAGCAAAAACTAATACGGTTGAAAATATACGACAATAGAAGCAAAAACGTTCCAGAAAACGTGGGTCCAAAAGCGAGCCGACAGTGGCTTCAGTATCAAATATTGTCCTAGTTAGTGTAAACCTATTTGAAAGGTAATCTTCTCCAATAAGTTCTCCATCTGACTGGGTCGCTCGAAATTCGCACATGGGCAACCTTAATATTTTGTTACAGTGTTCAACTGATTTAATGTTATTAGTGTTGTGGAGTTAGAGTAATAATACAGTTTTCTTTTTATTTGGAGCTAAAACAAAGAGTTTTGTTCCAAATATTGGTGACAACATTGTTAATGAGCCTTGATAACATACATCAGTTCCAAAAAGTTCCGATTTTCCCGTAACAATACTGCTCTCTTAAACAGACAAATTTATACGCAGGGCAAACAGAGCCGGAATAGACCCTGAAGATACAAAATTTAATTTGCGAAACCGATCGTGTTATCCAATAAAGAATTCTAATAGCCTAAGCGGTCTTGTTTATTCAAATCATGGTTTTCTTAGCGTTCTGAAAAATGTTGTAATTTTCAATCACAATGCTCACGTGGTTAAAAATATAAGGGGCGGTCAAATGAATACAAGGCAGATAGAAAAATAATAAGTAGACTCTTTATTAATCCAAAAGTAATAGCTATAGCTGTTAATACAATTATTCCACAGTGAGACAAGACATTAATGACATCATGGAGAGCCGGCTGGAGTGGCCGAGCGGTTCTAGGCGCTACAGTCTGGAACCGCGCAACCGCTACGGTCGTAGGTGCGAATCCTGCCTCGGGCATGGATGTGTGTGATATCGTTAGGTTAGTTAGGTTTAAGTAGTTCTAAGTTCTAGGGGACTGGCGACCACAGCAGTTAAGTCCCATAGTGCTCAGAGCCATTTTTTGAACTTCACGGAGAAATGTTTGCTGTTGCCGACGGACGCATAATTGCACAAAGCGTGCATCCCTTCTTAAAAAGGAATCGACAGCCCTGAATGTCTTTCTTCAGAGCTCCAAGAATATGGAAATTGCACTTGGAGAGATAGGGACTGCACAGAGGATGTGTACGGGCTTCGCAGCGAAACTTCTGCAACGAACTTGTAACAAACTTGGAAACACGTGGACGTGCATTTTTTTGGCAAATTGTCAGGACTATGTTGTAGAAGTTACGCTGGGAAGCCCAATCCTCTGATTCTCCATACAGTCCCGATCTCTCCACATGTTATTTCCATATTTTTGCAGCCTTGAAGAAAGACATTCAGGTTCGTCGATTTGCTTCTGACAAA
Source organism: Schistocerca cancellata (assembly GCF_023864275.1). Taxonomy (NCBI): domain Eukaryota; kingdom Metazoa; phylum Arthropoda; class Insecta; order Orthoptera; family Acrididae; genus Schistocerca; species Schistocerca cancellata. Next base: position 70,746,821 of record NC_064627.1, read on the forward strand.
GAAGTACACGTCTGGGTCAATTATGGTTCTGCAGGCAACCGCAAAAATTTTCCATTAATTCATTGACCGTCTTCTTTCACAGTGGGATAAATTTTGTAACAGTCATGGCGATTACTTTTGAAATAAGAAACACTTTACTTACTTTTTCTCATCTGACTCTCCCTTTAAAGTGTATTAATAAATCCACTTATATTGTTTAGTTTTAGACATGATGTACAGTTTGCTTACATGTAATATTTGATTCACTGTCTTCTTCCTTACTGAATCACCTTTCACGTATTGAAATGATGTGTTCTAAGCACAAGAATTTGCTGCACGTATGGCGTCAATGTTTGGTTTTTCTATTTTTATGTTTAGGGCATATAAAGCACCAGCATTATCATTATGTCTTTTAGGGGCTGTTTCGTTGGAATTTTTGTTAAATTTCCTTTTCAGTCTCACTCGAACTCTTGCCAGTCTACATGATGGCTCTCCTTTGCGTTGGATGTAATTTTCTAGCGTCCAAAGTCTAATGATCTTTTGAAATTCTCTTCTCTTCATATTATACCCAGTGACAGAAAAACCATATTTGCGTTGATTTATATTACGATTTCAAGTTATCATATTTGTGTAAATAGACAGACACCCCTATTGTGACTGGGTTTCATAAACCGCAACAACGAAAAACGCGTCGCTCTCCCTCCAGAAACAGAACTAAATTGATGTTAATTACAATAACGGCATCTACAAATTATAAAAATGAGATAGTCAGACGTTCACGTACAAATTATGTGCAATGTGATGATATCGTTGAGCAATAACTCTACTGTAATGTGTGAAAACCCACCTCAGTAACGAAGTGTTTAATATGTTGCGCATGTGGAACAATGTTTTCGAACCGGCCCTGAGCCGGTTTTGACAGTAACGTCTTGTCATGAGAATCCACAAACTATATATTAGGTCTACAAATTTGCTTCCACCAGTTTTCAATAGACGGCAGTAGCGGCAAGTGGGGTTCGGGTGGTTGGTCGTAGGTGTAAAACAATAAGCTTAGGCATTTGTAAACATAGTGCCATAAAAATATTAGTCGATTTGTGATTACATCGTACGGTTATTCTCGATTAAATACGTTAACTCACGTACTCATTTCTCGCGATTTGTGGGAAGTTTTAATTTTCTGCATTAACATGAAGAAATGTGCGTCTGTGGCTCTTAAAATGCTGGGTAAGACCAATGGTGAGAGAACTATTAGTGGAAGAATGTGCAAAGGATGTTTTCAACGCCTTAAGAACTGTGATTTTGATGTCGAAGAGCGGCATGGCGGTAGAAGACAACGTTTTTGTAGCTACTGGAACAGACGAAGACAGTCACAGCACATCATTATCGAAAGCAACTGATGCGGTCGAGCCCAGCACTGAAACACAAACGGCCACAACTCAGAGATAGACACGTAAAGGTAATTTTGCAGCAGGTCAGTGCTCGACCCCATGTCGCAAAACCCGTCAAAATGTACATGGAAACGTTGAAATGAGAAGTCCGATCCCTCCCGCCGTATCCTCCATACATTGCTCTGTCTGACTACCACCTTTTTCGATCAGTGGCACGCAGTCTAGTTGACCAGCACTTTCGATCATATGAACAAGTGCAAAATTGAATCGATTCATGGATCACCACAAAAGACGCCCAATTCTTCCGCCAAGAGATTCGTATGCTATCCGAAAGATGATAGAATGTAGTGGCCTGCGATGGGCAATAGTATGAATCATAATTTTTTGGTGAGTTTTTCATAAGGCCTTGAACTTCGAGGAAAAACGGTGGAAGCAAAGTTGTAGACCTAGTCAATACTTTAAATGACGTCAATTTCGTTTATGGTAATTAGTAACGGCTGCAGTCCTGATATGGTAGAGACGAACTGAAAACATAAACAGTGCTCAATTACGCAGTTGGGGCACTCAAAGATGTGTGCCCGTAGGGTTCTTTGCCGCCTAATCGAAGACCAATAAAGAGCAACGAAGGACCATTGCACGTTACGAGGCTGATGTGACCTGATGTGACCTCTTTTTTTTTTTTTTTTTTTTTTTTTTTTTTTTTTTTTTTTTTTTTTTTTTTTTTTTTTTTTTTTGGAACGTCCTCGCTGTGAAACATGGGTTAATCACTTCGAACCGGGAACAAAACGGCAGTCCATGGAGCGGTGCTAAACAACGTCTCCACCGAAGAAAAAGTTCAAAGCTACGCCCTCAGCCAGTAAATTCATGGCGACAATCTTCTGAGGCTCTGAAGGGGTTATTCTGTTTGATTATTTATTTATTTATTTGTTTCATTAACAATACAGAGTAACCCACCGCCTTGAAATGTAAGGCGGGTCGGATGCTTCCGAATCTAATAGCAAAGACTTCTCATTGTTACAATCTTATTGTTTTGTAAGTAGGCTGTTTATGTTTTCTTATCGGCAACGTTACGTAGCGCTCTGTATGAAAATCACTGGCTGTGCTGTGTGCAGCCTGTGGCTAGTTTGCATTGTTGTCTGCCATTGTAGTGTTGGGCAGCGGCAGCTGGATGTGAACAGCGCGTAGCGTTGCGCAGTTGGAGGTGAGCCGCCAGCAGTGGTGGATGTGGGGAGAGAGATGGCGGAGTTTTGTAATTTGTCATGAACTGCTATATATATATTATGACTATTAAGTTAAATACAGTGTTTGTTCTCTATTAAAATCTTTCATTTGCTAACTATCCCTATCAGTAGTTAGTGCCTTCAGTAGTTTGAATCTTTTATTTAGCTGGCAGTAGTGGCGCTCGCTGTATTGCAGTAGTTCCAGTAACGAAGATTTTTGTGAGGTAAGTGATTTGTGAAAGGTATAGGTTAATGTTAGTCAGGGCCATTCTTTTGTAGGGATTTTTGGAAGTCAGATTGCGTTGCGCTAAATAATATTGTGTGTCAGATTAAGCACAGTCGTGTATAAATTGTTCTAAGGGGACGTTTCATATGGCGACCCTGCCAGGATCTAACTGTGTCAACTGCACCATTACACTCTTGCGCCACAACCTCACCTTTCTCAAACCATTCTATACTGGAGTTTATATTCTGCGAACTAAATGCTGGAGCAGCTGCAGTTCCTTGCTGATTTGGTGGCTGGCGTAATGTAAGGGGATATCTTAACTTCTTGCCTTTCCCTGTTGTTGTCTGAGGGGGGGAAGCAGCAACGGCAGTAGCAGGAGCAGTTGTGGATACAGGCACAGAAATTGATGCAACGCTTGCTTTTTTGTCATTTGTAGCCTGCGTCTGTGTTGCAACTTGGACCTGCACTGCAGAGCACTGCTGCTGCAACACATATGGCTGTGAATGGTGTTGCTGTTGCTGCTGTGGTGGTGGAGGTTGCTGCTGTTATTGGAGTGATGGTATTTGCTGCTGCTGCTGCTGTTGCTGCTGCTGCTGCTGCTGCGTTTGTGGTTGATGGTGATGGTGGTGGTGATGGTGGTGCTGCTGCTGTTGCTGTTGTAGCTGCTGAGATGCCTGTGCCTGTTGTTGAGCTTGAGTTTGCAATTGGCCCAAACTCACAGAAACTTCTGACCCAGATTCTGGTGGAGGCAAATAATATAAAGAACGTAATATATAAAGATTTCTCTGAGGTTACAGCGAATTGAATGCTTAACAATTGTTAAAATGGTTCCATATAGTTTGTTACTACGTCGTTGTTGAGAATATAATTTATATAATGCAAATGTCAAATAAAAATAAAAAATGAATAAATAAATGAAAAAAGAAAATGTAACACAATGAGTGTGGTGAAAATAATTTGTAGTATGTAGAGGGTAGTGATATGCTGCATTTGGATGTGTAATACAGTCTAACTAGCGTGTTGGTTAATAATGGCCTAGTTCTACCTATTTCAGATGAGAAGGTCTCGGTACAACCTCGAGGTATTCTCATCTGAAATGGTTTGCGCTATTGTATGTTTACACAGATTATACAGATTAAATACTGATTGAGCACTTAATACACGGAATACATGAATTTTGATGTCGTCCTTGATATTACAACGATCAACTCTGAAGCCTACTGTGCCACCGTCAGGGAATTGAAGAAAGGACTTCTGCGTGTTCCTTGCCAGAAATATGCAAACCAACCTCTCCTCCTCACACAAGGAAGAGGTCACAAAACTGCATTGGACTGTTCTTACTCATTCATTCTACAGCCTGGATCTCGCACCTTCTGATTCCCATCCCTGTTTCCCAATGAAAGATGCACTCTGGGGGAAGCAGTTCGTGGATGATGTGTAGCACGGCGTTGGTCGCGACGTCGGCCAGCAAGGTGGTACCATGCGGGTATACAGGACCTCCTAGTAAGGTGGCGTAAGGTCGTCGCACTGGACGGAGACTATGTTGAAAAATAGAGTTTTGTAGCGAAAAGAGGAGAGAATGATATGGTTGCGAGGTGCCGGGGTGGAGAAGAGTTTGTAACTCTTTAATTCAGACGAATTTTGCATGAGAACGAGACATGCACTCGACCCCCTCCTTGTCTACCACCTAATTAATTATGCGCACAACGGTAACGGAAGAAATGATGGAGCACCCTGCTAGTAGGTAAAATAAGGAGTGCACACTCACAATAATTTAATAAAAATCGTAATCCAATCAGAAAAAAGAGAACTTTATCATAATAACCAACAGAAAATGGGATACTGCATATATCTACGAAATGATATGCACATTAAGTATTACAATGAGATTTATTATACATCAGAACATAAATGCACATGATTGTCGACACAAACAGTAGGTTAAAGGATAGGGTATACTGAACTACACTACTGGAAATTGAAATAAGAACACCGTGAATTCATTGTCCCAGGAACGGGAAACTTTATTGACACATTCCTGGGGTCAGATACATCACATGATCACACTGACAGAACCACAGGCACATAGACACAGGCAACAGAGCATGCACAATGTCGGCACTAGTATAGTGTATATCCACCTTTCGCAGCAATGCAGGCTGCTATTCTCCCATGGAGACGATCGTAGAGATGCTGGATGTAGTCCTGTGGAACGGCTTCCCATGCCATTTCCACCTGGCGCCTCAGTTGGACCAGCGTTCGTGCTGGACGTGCAGACCGCGTGAGACGACGCTTCATCCAGTCCCAAACATGCTCAATGGGGGACAGATCCGGAGATCTTGCTGGCCAGGGTAGTTGACTTACACCTTCTAGAGCACGTTGGGTGGCACGGGATACATGCGGACGTGCATTGTCCTGTTGGAACAGCAAGTTCCCTTGCCGGTCTAGGAATGGTAGAACGATGGGTTCGATGACGGTTTGGATGTACCGTGCACTATTCAGTGTCCCCTCGACGATCACCAGTGGTGTACGGCCAGTGTAGGAGATCGCTCCCCACACCATGATGCCGCGTGTTGGCCCTGTGTGCCTCGGTCGTATGCAGTCCTGATTGTGGCGCTCACCTGCACGGCGCCAAACACGCATACGACCATCATTGGCACCAAGGCAGAAGCGACTCTCATCGCTGAAGACGACACGTCTCCATTCGTCCCTCCATTCACGCCTGTCGCGACACCACTGGAGGCGGGCTGCACGATCTTGGGGCGTGAGCGGAAGACGGCCTAACGGTGTGCGGGACCGTAGCCCAGCTTCATGGAGACGGTTGCGAATGGTCCTCGCCGATACCCCAGGAGCAACAGTGTCCCTAATTTGCTGGGGAGTGGCGGTGCGGTCCCCTACGGCACTGCGTAGGATCCTACGGTCTTGGCGTGCATCCGTGCGTCGCTGCGGTCCGGTCCCAGGTCGACGGGCACGTGCACCTTCCGCCGACCACTGGCGACAACATCGATGTACTGTGGAGACCTCACGCCCCACGTGTTGAGCAATTCGGCGGTACGTCCACCCGGCCTCCCGCATGCCCACTATACGCCCTCGCTCAAAGTCCGTCAACTGCACATACGGTTCACGTCCACGCTGTCGCGGCATGCTACCAGTGTTAAAGACTGCGATGGAGCTCCGTATGCCACGGCAAACTGGCTGACACTGACGGCGGCGGTGCACAAATGCTGCGCAGCTAGCGCCATTCGACGGCCAACACCGCGGTTCCTGGTGTGTCCGCTGTGCCGTGCGTGTGATCATTGCTTGTACAGCCCTCTCGCAGTGTCCGGAGCAAGTATGGTGGGTCTGACACACTGGTGTCAATGTGTTCTTTTTTCCATTTCCAGGAGTGTATTATGAGAACAAGAGTTGCCTCGAGAACAAGGGGCTCCTACTTTCTGTGATGCAATAGATGACTGGAGGTCCTTATGAATCAAATATTAATCTCCCGACTATATAGCAGTATCGCAGTTAGTAGTGAGAGCTCAAATGGGATCACGTGGAGAAACAAGTAAGGTGGACTTGTAGCAAAGCGAGCGTGAGTGCTGCTAAGGGATTCAGCACAAAATTGATGAAGTCCTACAATGCCGGAGCCGCAAAATCCTGTACCAGTACTGAAATCTGCAGCACGCCGTCGGTAGGTAGCGTCCTAATGATGCAGGTGCCGGCTTCTGCCGTGCATCCACTCTGTGTCAACCCCTGGCCGCGAAGGTTGTCCAAGAATTCTAAGTTCTTCCAAAAAGAGCAACCAAGTCGCAAGACTGTCCGACTCCGACCAGATCAGATCCTGAAACCCCTGCGCCCGTGCAACCCACGAGCGAAGCCAGCATTGCTCAACTCCCTACTCTCCTCGAAAACTGCGAATCAGCATTTCAGTTCTGATTTCAAAATTACCCACACTGTCTCACAACATCATTTGCGCCAATAGCGACCGCTCCCCCCAATTTCGAGCAGGGCTTTATGACATCAACTAGCCTCAGTTTAAGCTGACCAATCATGCCTCTGCTATATAGCTGAGGGCACTGAATCTGCCGTTTGACCGGCTACGATAACAACCTGCCTAGGCCACCGGCCATCTGGCGCCAGACAGTCGCACCCAGCAGGGCACAGTCCACAAGTATTCTCAGAATCAAGAGAACAATGCAGTCAGTCTGTGCCAGGAATCTTCCTTCCGGACGCGCCAGAACGGTAAAGACATAAACTGCGGCGACAAAAAAATGGTTCAAATAGCTCTGAGCACTATGGGACTTAACTGCTGAGGTCATCAGTCCGCTACAACTTAGAACTACTTAAGGGGCTCCCGAACGCCCTATACTTGCAATGTTAAAATAACGCTTATAAATTACATCTTTCCTCACAAAGTATTTGAGGTAGGAAGTTGAACTTTTTACACATTATTTATTGGAATATTCCAACAACTTAACACAGGGATTTTACAAAATTTTAGTTCAGTTATTAAAGATGATTTTTTTTCAATTGTGATGAAAGTTCACAACATTTTTTGCAATTTTTTATTTATATATTCAAAAATATACAGTTTTTTGGAAAAAGGCTGTGTTAAATTAAGCAGAAGGTACTGTGTAACATTTACTGAAAGTTTGAATCAAATATGTTTGGAAGATCCTTAGAAACATGTAATTAGTATGAGAAAATAAAAGTTTTGGGAATCGAGCGACAAAGATTGGATTAACTTTTTAGTGCATTCCAGGTCCATAGGATGGATTATCTTCATCCTCTGCAAACTCCTCCTCCAGCTTCCTCTTGTTCCTCCTCCTTTTTACTGTTGCTTATATTTCTAGACTCTTTACAGCCCTGTCTGCAGCCCGAAGGCGTTCCTTGTCTAAAGCAAGCATCGCTCATACCATGTTAGAACCTATCTTCATTCCCATATTTCTAAATACCTTGCATCTTACAATGTTGACATCATTGATAGTCGCAACAGCAACTTTACTTTTACTCATTATTATACTTCAACAAAACAGAGACTCAAGAAACAGAATTAATTACGAATGTTTTCGAGATAACGACAGAGTAAATAAACATGAAACAATGGACAATCACACCAGCGATATATGTTGAACCATCACACGTTAGCCACAACACATACTTTATCTCACATCACTAAAATGTACATGATGAACACGGACGTTAATAATAACACCATTTGACAGCAGTTTAACAGCGCCACAGTGGGTCACGCCCATGTAGAACACATTTCAAAAAAAATTTAAAAATAGTTGTAGGCTTCGGAATTGAATAAATTATATATCTATTAAAAGGTAATAGTCTGCAGATTCAGAAAACGCAAAAAAGTAAAAATTGAACTTTTCATGATTTTGAGCCTTTCCGGAGCCCCTTAAACCTAACTAACCTAAGGACATCACACACATCCATGCCCGAGGCAGGATTCGAACCTGCGACCGTAGCGGTCGCGCGGTTCCAGACTGTAGCGCCTAGAACCGCTCGGCCACCCCGGCCGGCTGTGGCGACACTCAGACGTCTCGCAGGTTGTTTTGCCCAGCATACAACGGACGAAACTCGACCGACGTCAGTCGTTCCGCCAGGCGCTTAAGCCTATTGTACGAATCCCTCAGAATTCAGGAAAATGCAGCCCTCAACCGGAAACGCAGTGTTCCGCGACCTCAGATGCGTGCCTCGCACTGGTCAGCCAGGGAAGTAACCCAATATGCATAGGAATCAAGTGAAAGGTATTTTTTGAGTTCTCAGTACAAATACTCTCAGTACGATAACCTTATTCGGTCTGTTAATACCGTGCAATGACATGGGACAGTAATAAAATTGATGAAAATGAGAGGCGACATGCAAAAGAGGGCATGGAACCTCTCATGGTGTATTGGAATCCTGGATAAAACCAACCTGCTTTCAGGAAAAAATGTGTTGCATTAATTATTGAACGCCCCTCGTTTTTCTTGTATTGACAGTAGGTCATGAAGTGTCGGCAGACGTGGCGACATTGTTTTTAGAGAAGGATGCCGAAATGCACGCGTTAAGCCCACGCAGATGGCCGCTAGGTCTGAAACAGGATACGTAAGGAATGCTATAAAGAAAAGTACGTAGCTGCTGGAATACTTAACTTTAATCCATCAGTTGTATACAGCATTCTTGATGATACAAGTGAGACTCTCTCCAGAAATGGTTAATGGCGCCTTGCTAGGTCGTAGCCATGGACTTAGCTGAAGGCTATTCTGTCTCTCGGCAAATGAGAGAAAGGCTTCGTCAGTGTAGTCGCTAGCAAAGTCGTCGTACAACTGGGGCGAGTGCTAGTCAGTCTCTCTAGACCTGCCGTGTGGTGGCGCTCGGTCTGTAATTACTGACAGTGGCGACACGCGGGTCCGACATGTACTAATGGACCGCGGCCGATTTAAAGCTACCACCTAGCAAGTGTGGTGTCTGGCGGTGACACCACAGGTCAACACGTGCCCTGACTGTTTCACGATGTTTTGAGCGTGTGAGTGACTCAGCGCTCTCGGTGTGGTGGCAGGCCTGGTGGCCTGTGTGACTGGCGACCGCTTCCTGCCACACGTCGGCCACCACGCCGCGCGGCCCGCGGCTGTCATCAGCGAGCCGCCGCCACGCCTGCCAACCGCCCCTGACGTGTAATGAGTACGGCCGCTGACGCGGGGCTCCCCCCGCACTTTATTGGCGTATCGGCTGCCACAGGGAGGGCGACACCTCGCCAAATGATACGGCGGCCCGCGCCAAATGGCCGAGGTGGGCCCGGCGGGTCTGCCATTAGCAGAGGTGCCGACCAGAAGAGGAGAGCTAACGACCAGAGGGGGCAGGTGGCGGCGCCGGGGCAGCGTGTGTGGGCCGGAAGCTGCAATTTGTCCCTCTGGCTGGCCTGGCGTGCGCCCGCCTTGTTAGCGCTGCCGCTCCGCTTGACATCGCCTCGGTTTCCGGCCGCTCGCTCCAGGGACCGCACTGCCGCCCCAGGAGGCAATACGTGCTTTTCTAACGCATTTTTTATTTATTCATCCTGTCGTCAGAGAGCTCGTTACAGATGGGCAACAATGTACAGTTTCGCGGCGGTAAAGCTGAATAAAATGGTCTCGGGCTTCTAGCAGCGTCCAAGTGGTTACGATGCCACGAGATTTCGACCAAGTACAGGGCTATTACAAATGATTGAAGCGATTTCATAAACTCACTGTAGCTCCATTCATTGACATATGGTCACGACACACTACAGATACGTAGAAAAACTCATAAAGTTTTGTTCGGCTGAAGCCGCACTTCAGGTTTCTGCAGCCAGAGCGCTCGAGAGCGCAGTGAGACAAAATGGCGACAGAATCCGAGAGAGCGTATGTCGTGCTTGAAATGTACTCACATCAGTCAGTCATAACAGTGCAACGACACTTCAGGACGAAGTTCAACAAAGATCCACCAACTGCTAACTCCATTCGGCGATGGTATGCGCAGTTTAAAGCTTCTGGATGCCTCTGTAAGGGGAAATCAACGGGTCGGCCTGCAGTGAGCGAAGAAACGGTTGAACGCGTGCGGGCAAGTTTCACGCGTAGCTCGCGGAAGTCGACGAATAAAGCAAGCAGGGAGCTAAACGTACCACAGGATGGTGGTCCACCGCACTTCCATCATGATGTTCGGCATTTCTTAAACAGGAGATTGGAAAACCGATGGATCGGTCGTGGTGGAGATCATGATCAGCAATTCATGTCATGGCCTCCACGCTCTCCCGACTTAACCCCATGCGATTTCTTTCTGTGGCGTTATGTGAAAGATTCAGTGTTTAAACCTCCTCTACCAAGAAACGTGCCAGAACTGCGAGCTCGCATCAACGATGCTTTCGAACTCATTGATGGGGACATGCTGCGCCGAGTGTGGGAGGAACTTGATTATCGGCTTGATGTCTGCCGAATCACTAAAGGGGCACATATCGAACATTTGTGAATGCCTAAAAAACTTTTTGAGTTTTTGTATGTGTGTGCAAAGCATTGTGAAAATATCTCAAATAATAAAGTTATTGTAGAGCTGTGAAATCGCTTCAATCATTTGTAATAACCCTGTACTTCTTCCCCTTTGTCAAACGGAATGATTAATCGCTTATAGAACGCTGGTAGGCCCTTATATGCTCTAGCTGCTGCCTGTGATGTCACTAGTGCCTGCGGCATCGCCATATACGTGTTGATTCAGCTGCCCCTACCGATGTCGTTTTATGCAACCTGCACTAGTCTGTATCCGAACAGGAGACAGCCACATAATCGATATAAGCTCCCTCTCACAAGGGATGCTCACGGTAGCTGTCACGGAGAATATAACAAAACTGTTTTTGTTCTTTTACTGACTAGAAAGAAAAATTCTTTGTAAAGTTGCTGCTGCTATGCTGGAACGGTATTGACATTAGAGGGAGGAATACGTGGGGTGGTAATACGTTTCCTCTCTCTGCTAAAGCCTTCCGTTCACGTACCACTCTGCAAGCAACACAATTTTCACAATACGTCAGACGCGTTCGTGTCTGCTGTTACAGTATATCAGACTGACTTTGTGGTGTGGAAGTGTGTTTACAGAGTTAGTAAGTGTTTCACCATGGACATTGAGAAAGGCAGTAATTGGGAAACAACTTGGTATTACAAAGGATGTACCTGCAGGAGAAGAGCCTGTTGTTTATGTATTTATGAACAAATAGTGCAACACTTGACAAAAGAGGATTATGTAATAGTCGAGGTTACTACACTTTTAATAGATAAGAGTCATCAGATGAAGAAAATGATAGTGCCATGGCAGTGGGGGATGAAGCGACGTCACCAGTGGCGGATTTCCAGGGCTGTAGCGATTCATCTTATCAGCTATTACCTCCAACGAACGACGTCTCCAGAAGAATATCAGGCTCACGCGAAAAAGATATGGACAAAACAATCAAGGGCAAACGATGGAAATGTTGATACTCCCGATCTGTGTCGCCATGAGTTAGCAATTATTATGACACAGCGTCTGAAAATTACAACAATGTGTATTAGAAAATAAAAATAAAGAGCAAGACTGTGCTACAAAATTTTGAAAACTCGCTAAAACCACATCATTCGTCAAACACAAAATTCTGCAGGATATGATAAATCGTGAATAACATGATCATCGCAATAATACATGACCGCACATTGAGAATTTGGGCACTCAAAATAAAGCAGAGAACTGACCGTCATAATTCACTGCAGTTCAAAGCTTACAACTTGTGCGTAAAGAAATTTAAATGTAAGAATGAGATTGCCCACCGCAAAATAATTCACAAAATTAGCAGGAGATTGCCTGAGGTAGATGCCGATATTCAACAGAAATCTTAACAGTTCGTGAGAGAAATTAGGCCTCTCATTGAGGAAAAACGTTTGTCACCGTATCAAGATTTGATAAAGAGTTACGACCGGGTCGGAATCTCGGAGTGAAGCGAAGCAAGCATGTCTTTATTGTGATTGCATCCATAGCGGCAACCACACCACCACTTACCTTTAAAGTTCTGTCTCATCTATTGGAAGTGAAACATGGACGATAAACAGTTTGGATAGAAAGAGAATAGAATAGAAGCTTTTGAAGTGTGGAGCTACCGAAGAATGTTGAAGACTAAATGAGTCGATCATATAACTAATGAGAAGGTACTGAATGAAATTGGCGAGACAAGAAATTCGTGGCACAACTTGACCAAAGGAAGGGGTCGGTTGATAGGACACGTTCTGAGATTTCAAGGTGGTTCGTTGATTCGGGGGAGGAGAAACCGTCGTCCTCCCGAATACGAGTTCAGAGTGCCAAACAAACAATGCGCCATCTCGCTCGCTGATACGAAGGGATCATCAATTTAGTATTGGAGGGAAATGTGGGGGTAAAAATCGTAGAGAGAGCCGAAATCATTCGGCGATGTAGAGGCACGCACAGGACAGAGTAGATGGAGAGCATCGTCAAACCAGCCTTCGGACTGAAGACCACAACAAAAACAACATACAGTTGTCCTACAATTTTGCTTAATTCTAGGTGGAATGACGTCCATGATGAAGCGGTGACAAGTTGTGTGAATCACGTAATTTCATATGTACAAAACGCTGTTTTTAACAGGTAACATGACAATTCTAGATCCTGTGATGCTGTATATTTACAGAGGAAACCGTATCTCTGAAGGTCAGAGATGGTGGTCAGATATTAGCATTTTGTAGTTGACTGTCGTGTTTGTGTCAGAAGAACGCAGACAAAAGTGTTGTGGGGTGGCAGAAATGAGATAGAGATAAGATTAACGTCAAGTATTATACGAATTGATGGATTTCTGATACCTTGGTAGGAATAACGATGTTATTTGAGAACTAGCACAGGCGAAGTTGGCATTACTCGGGGAAAGAAGTCTATTAGCATCAAACATAGACTGTTTGAGGAAGAAGTTTCTGAGAAACTTCGTCTGAAGGGCAGCATTGTATGGAAGTCTATTAGCATCAAACATAGATCGTTTGAGGAAGAAGTTTCTGAGAAACTTCGTCTGAAGGACAGCATTGTATAGAAGGCAACCATGGACTGCTGGAATACCTCGAAAAAAGAGAATCGAAACGTTTAAGATATGGTATCAGAGAATATTGCTGAAAGCTAAATGTACTGATGAGATAATAAATGCGGAGGTCCTTCACAGAATTGACGAGCAAAGTAATATTCAGAAAACGCTGACTAGAGGAAGGAAAGGATGATAGGAAGTGTATTATGACATCAGAGGATAACTTTCATGGTATTAGTGTGAGCAGTAAAGGGCAAAAACTGTAGAAGAAGACGGAAGTTGGAATATATAGAACAAATAATATAGGAAAAAATAGGAAATTTGTGGTAAGTTCTATGGGACAAAACAGCTAAGGTCATCGGTCACTAGGCTTACACACTACTTAATCTAACTTAAACTAACTTACGCTAAGGACAACACAGACACCCATGCCTAAGGAAAGACTCGAACCTCCGACGGGGGGAGCCGCGCAAACCGTGGCAAGGCGTCCCAGACCGCAAGGCTACCCTGTGCGGCATAATGGAGGACACTGGGGGTACGTGCAGCTCTGTAGTCAAGAGTCGGGCGGGACGCATCAAACCAGTCAGAAGATTGATGACAGCGAAAGAGAATGTAATGTCCACGACTAGCTCCATGTATCGTTCAATGTACCGAAGCGTTGCGGCGATTGAAAATATAAGAGCTTGATAACCCTTATTTCGACACTACATCATTTTTGGACATTACAGATGGATTGAGGATCGAAGTGACTGGAATTGCACGCAAATCTGCGAAAAAGATGCTCAGGATGAATAACAAAATAGCATTAAAAATCGACACGATAGAAACTGTTACAAGAAAAACCTTGCTTTCGTGCCAGTATAATGATACACGCAACCTTTAGGTAATGCGATGTATCTTAAATTTGTGTTAAGAACTGAATTTATAGACATAGCAGGAATTTTCACCAGCTATTGTTCTGAAATCTCTTGTCAGTTCCTAAAACATTACGCCGTTGGCACGTGAAACAGTTCATAAATAAAATTGCTTTCTCCGTTTTAATATTCTTCTCCAAAGCGAAGGAAACAAATTCGGTCAAACAGTGCTTTTGTGCTTCTATAAAAGCACGCAAGTGCGAAACAAAAACGGGAGGGTAGCTGATACGGCAGAGTAGTCTTTCGCAAGATGTGGCGCGTGAAGTGAAAGGGACCGTAAAACGCAAACGCCACCCAATTTTCCTTCGCCAGCCAAGCGGTTACTGTATTTCTATAGTCCTGGTACAACAAAGGAGCGAGCGCACCCACTGCTTTTCACATTCCTGCGGGACTGTTTACATTTTGCCAAGATCTTGTGCGTCCAAGCGTAGCGCATTAAAAAAGTGATTAGCAGAAAATGTGTTTCCTATTCTCGTGATATTTTTTCCACTGCCGACATGCCCTGGACGAATGTTCGCTTACGCATTGTCACCTGCTAAGAAACACAAAGGAGTAACAGTAACACTGTGACTTTGCGGATGCTTTATAATAACTGTTATTTACATTGTAACATTCGAGAAAACTTTCTCTTGCCGTCATAGGATACGCTTCGATTTTCGTACCAGCCCATGAACTCTTGTAAGGATATTCTGTGAGCACTGGGCACTTCCCTACGATCGTCTTATGGAAATCCATCTCATATCCATCAGTATGGTCGTCGAGACAGCAAACATCGCTGCCAGTATGCAGACTGGATGCATCTTGCACGCAATCAGCAGAAAGTCTGACATGGTCTCAGTTACAAGTAATTATGCCCATTCATACACTTTCATCGTGAATTTCAGTCCCACTCCCATATTTTTATTTTTATTTATTTATTTTATTTTATTTCCGCCACTGATTCTTAGGAGTATAGGTTCAACAATAGGAGAGAGAACTTGCATCATTGCGTTATACCATTTCTAACCCAAACACATCTTTTGATCTTTCTTCATTATCATCATTCCCTCTTGGTTGTTGTACATATCGTGTATTATCTGGCGGTCTCTATACGAAGGGTTGTAGAAGTTTTAATAAAATTACGTAATTTTTTTGTTGATTTGTATGCAGGTACATAATGAAATATCTAGTTTATTACTGGGATGCTGCATTTTGTTTGCTTCTTCTGGCGTCGTGTTTCAGCACTATGGCTCGGGGATTTCACTCTGTACCGAAACTGCAGACGTACCGGGTGATTATAGTTGCACTGATCGGGCTTCGAGAGCTGCAGTGCGGGCTGTATACATCGCAGGACGCTGAAACACCCTAGGTATGTCCATTTATCGGTGCGCTAGCTGAGATTGCTGAAAAAAATACTAGGGCAGTTCAATAAGTTATGCAACACATTTTTTTTCTCGGCCAATTTTGGTTGAAAAAACCGGATATTTCTTGTGGAATATTTTCAAACATTCCCGCTTCGTCTCGTATAGTTTCATTGACTTCCGACAGGTGGCAGCGCTGTATGGAGCTGTTAAAATGGCGTCTGTAACGGATGTGCGTTGCAAACAACGGGCAGTGATCGAGTTTCTTTTGGCGGAAAACCAGGGCATCTCAGATATTCATAGGCGCTTGCAGAATGTCTACGGTGATCTGGCAGTGGACAAAAGCACGGTGAGTCGTTGGGCAAAGCGTGTGTCATCATCGCCGCAAGGTCAAGCAAGACTGTCTGATCTCCCGCGTGCGGGCCGGCCGTGCACAGCTGTGACTCCTGCAATGGCGGAGCGTGCGAACACACTCGTTCGAGATGATCGACGGATCACCATCAAACAACTCAGTGCTCAACTTGACATCTCTGTTGGTAGTGCTGTCACAATTGTTCACCAGTTGGGATATTCAAAGGTTTGTTCCCGCTGGGTCCCTCGTTGTCTAACCGAACACCATAAAGAGCAAAGGAGAACCATCTGTGCGGAATTGCTTGCTCGTCATGTGACTGAGGGTGACAATTTCTTGTCAAAGATTGTTACAGGCGATGAAACTGAAGAAACGACTTCAGCGTGTTCGTAGGCACAAAAATCTAAACGAATTTCTCCTTCTTCACGACAACGCAAGTCCTCACACAAGTCTTTGCACCCGAGAGGAGCTCACAAAACTTCAGTGGACTGTTCTTCCTCATGCACCCTACAGCCCCGATCTCGCACCGTCGGATTTCCATATGTTTGGCCCAATGAAGGACGCAATCCGTGGGAGGCACTACGCGGATGATGAAGAAGTTATTGATGCAGTACGACGTTGGCTCCGACATCGACCAGTGGTATGGTACCGTGCAGTCATACAGGCCCTCATTTCAAGGTGGAGTAAGGCCGTAGCATTGAATGGAGATTACGTTGAAAAATAGTGTTGTGTAGCTAAAAGATTGGGGAATAACCTGGTGTATTTCAATGCTGAATAAAACAACCCCTGTTTCAGAAAAAAAATGTGTTGCATTACTTATTGAACTGCCCTCGTAATAGTTCCACTTTCCGCCACCAGGTGAAAATGCTGCGATAAACAGTTAGAATGTGGTGTGGGTGCGGGAAACGGGGAGAAAGATCAAACACAAAATAACGGTGGTTCTGGCGCGTTTATTGGGATACAGTCACAAGTTCCAATTTGTGTTCAGTATGGTTTCCTGACTCAGCAACACGCTGCATCTATGTCACGGCACGGTCGGCAGTTGTTCGCAGCCTATCCGGTGTTATCAGAATGGCATGTCGTCTTCTGATCAGGAACGGTCCGGACGCATCCCTGATAGACACGATCTTTCCGATATCCCCCAACCAGAAGTCATACGGGTTTAGACTGGGGGATCTAGAAGGCCGCACATCTTGAAATTTCTTAGAGATGATGTGGTCGTTACTGAAGATTTCTCGAACCAAATACTTCACTTGGCAGGAGACATGTGGTGTCGCTCCGTCTAGCATGAGAATAGTGGTGTGGACACAGTTGAGTTCTTGCAAAGCTGGAATCATGTATTACAGGAGATCCTCATAACGCGTAGATGTCACTCTACACCTAACAGGCCTGAGATGTGTCATCACTTCAATGAATAACGAACCGAGAATTAAGGTACATGTGAAAGCACACCGCACAGTCTCATAAGCTGTGTGCAGAGGATGATCCTGCACGACATGTGGCGTAGCAGAGGCTCATATGCTACAGTTCAGTGCATTCGCGGCAGCATGTGGAGTAAAATGTGCCTCGTCCGTCCTAACAGTGTTCCCCGGACACCTATCATCCATTTCTGTCATGCGAGACAAAAACAAAAGACCAAAGTTACGGCATTGTAGTCTATCTCGAGGCTTCATTTGGTGGACATTCTGAATCTCGTTGGGATGCCAGTGTAAAATGGACCGCAAAACATTTTGAACTCTTGACCAGGGGAGAGACAGTTCCTGTGACACAGCGCGGTCAGTGGCTGGAGAGTCTGCGGCATGTGCTGCACTGAAGGCTGTAGCTGCAGAGACTTCAATAACAACTGCCATGGAGATGGGCCGCCTCTCTCCCTCTGCTGCACCACCCAATTCATCTGTGTCTTCAGACCTCTTGATCATATTGTTTAGCCCATTACTTGACATGGGGCCTTTTCGCAGCTGTTTCTGTCATCGATATTCCCGCAATGCACCGCTGCTGTTGCTGCCGTTCTGATAAAACAAGTTAACAAGCAGTGCACGGTTTTTTTTTCTCAATGGAAAACTTCAGTCATTTACACCAACAGTCACTTTACAGAAGAAATTAACACTGGTCGCCAAAAAACAAACCGCATACTGACGTCAAAACAGGATACAGTTCGCATTCTGACGGCTTATAGCCCCATATTTTCGCCTGGTGGCAGAGAGTAGACCTAAAATTTTTTCAGCATACTACGCGAGCGCACCGATTAACGAACGTACCTACGTCGTTTCAGTGTCCTGCGGTGCATAGAGCCTACACTGCAGGAGTCGGAACACCGTCAGTTTAATTATATCTATCTGGAATATCCGTAAAGAAACAAAAATTAATTATGTAATTTCATTTCTTTGGGATGATAATTAAATTTGTATGACTACCCCTTATACCTTATAGCTATTTTTATGAGAATTTCAAACATTTTACACAAAAAGAGATACACACACACACACACACACACACACACACACACACACACACACACACACACATCCTACCTACTTTCGAGGGGAACAGCAACAAATCAGATTAGGTCGAATGTCCTGTATCAATTCAAAGTTTAGTTCTAAGGCACAGAGCGAGAGCGAGTAATTAAGACACTGCTCTTGTGTTATATAGGATCACGTTTAAATTTCCATCCAGCTATCGATATATAGGTTTCTGTGTTTTTCCTGAATCGATTAAGGCGAATATCGGGATGGTTCCGCTGAAAGGACTAGGCCGCTTTCCATCCCAATCGCTGTGCTACTTGAGCTTATGCATTACGAAAATATATTTAAAATATATTACAAAAGTTTGTAGTTTGGAAATAATCGTGTGTTAGTCAAGAACTGTGAGTTTGAATACTGACTGTTATTCAGCGCACTATTTAATTCCATTTTAAAATAATTTTGTGAAATAGTGAACAACATTTATTCTTTGAAAAAGCTATAGTTCCTGAAGAAAGTATAAGTTTAGATTCGCGTAGGTACGAAGTGATATTAAGGCAGTCAGACGGAAACCCAGGACCCCAGTATTAACATTTTAATTTAATAATATTGCTTTGCGTGTATTCTGGGGATACAAATAACACAAAAACACCAACCATTCCTATCTTGTATCGTTAGTAGTCACGAGAAATTGTGTCTTTATGCTAACATAAGGAAAAGAAAGATATGGCTGAGTCCAGACAAAGCAGTAACTCCCCGTACGAAGGCCTGCGCTCATCCGTGAAAGATAATGTTATGCATCTGCTGGAACAGCGACGGTGTGGTGTACTAGGAATTGCTTCCCCGGCAACTGAAACGTCTCGCAGACACAGTCCAAGAACAATGGCCAGGAAGATCGCGTCAAATCATGCTGTTCCACGATATCTCCCGCCCGTATTCTGCAAGACCGACAAAAAACACTATACAGGAATTGGGTTGGGAAGTCATTGCGCGGCCACCTGATTCACATGATCTTGCGCCCTCAGATTTTCACCTTTTCCGCTCTCTATCGAACAACCTGCAAAGAACTTCCTCCTCGGATGGAAATGCGCTCCGAACATGGTTCGACGAGTTATTCGTCTCAAAACCACCCGCTTTCTATAGCTGCGAAATCGAAAATTTAGCGTAGCCTTGACACAATGATGCAGATACTGAAGGAGAATATATTACTGATGACTGAAGTCTCTGTCAGGTGTAACTGTTGTGTTTATTATTAAACTTATGGAAGCCGCGCGGAGTGGCCGCGCTGTTAGATGCGCCGGTCCCTCCCGCCGGAGGTTCGAGTCCTCCCTCGGGCATGGGTGTGTGTGTTGTTCTTAGCATAGGTTAGTTTAAGTTTAAGTAGTATGTAAGTCTAGAGACCGATGACCTCAGCAGTTTCGTCCCTCGGGAATTCACTCACATTTGAACATTTTGAAACTTATGGAAAAACGCACCAACCCACTATGTTGCGTTTGCGTTAGTGGCGCTGTTGGGTAACAGCTTCAGTCATGATTGTGGAGCTATATCAGGATAGATGATTTTATTTATTTTATTTGAAGTAAAATGTAAATGAACGCCGGCCGGGGTGGCCGAGCGGTTCTAGGAGCTACAGTCTGGAACCGCGCGACCGCTACGGTCGCAGGTTCGAATCCTGCCTCGGGCATGGGTGTATGTGATGTCCTTAGGTCAGTTAGGTTTAAGTAGTTCTAGGTTCTTGGGGACTGATGACCTCAGATGTTAAGTCCCATAGTTCTCAGAGCCATTTGTAAATGAACAAAGAAGTAAGTAGTTCAAATGGTAGTTAGTATTTATTATCAATGATAATGGATTGTAATGAAAGGTATTAAAAATGTAAAGCGGTATTTACTGATTAAAGAATAGCTACACACACCTGTAGGTTTAAGGGGTAATTGTTGGATTGAATAAAATTAATAGAATTAATAACACATTGCCGCTCTATACGTAAAATCAGTAACCCACAAAGATATGAGTCTATGATTATAATACTAGAAAAAACACTTCTGTTGTCATACGATCTGCCCAGTTTGCAGCTTGTTTGGCCGACTCAGCAATTTAGAGAGTGTAGCGTAGCATTTGAACCGCTTTCAAGAGAAAGAAGAAGATGGAACGCGATGGCATTAAGCAGCATATTCCTCTTGAGTAAAATCAACCAGTACCACCATGCTCAATGTCCGCATTGGGTATCTTCAGTTCTCACTCCGTGAGATGCTGTGAGAGGTTTGGGATTTAACACTGCACAGTGTGGCCTAAAGGGAGTTAGAAGGAAATAACAAATTTCCATTTGTGGATTTTTATCTCGTTATAAAATTTGCAATTTTCTTAATAAAATGGTATATAAATCAATTATAAATTTGCATGGAAACTATTTCATTTGTTTTTTAGGTATTGTCTGCATATGATTAAAATGATAACAATTTTTCATGAACTACTTCAGGACCAAATGAAGTCTGTAACTTTCTATATGGAAGGCTGAGGATTACAGTATTACACAGCCGAAACTGTGTTGTTTCTCTTGGTAGCTCTGTCGAAAACAATATCGTAGGTTTTCGTAAAGTCAACAGATGTTGTATCTAGAAGTACTAATTAAATATGGATACCGGAAAGGTAATGTTCTTTCAGATTCCAAAAAACAAACATTTTTATAGGCGTAAGTCAGGGAGCGAAGCAGAACATGTCTGTGACATGACTTCGAACGAACAAGTGGTGAAATGAAGGCCTCTTCAGCTATTGAAATTTTCAGTCCATGAATGAAATCGGTATTTGTTACACTAGTTTCGTAGGCGATGAGAACTAAAAACCATACAGCAGTTTAGTAGCAGTTCGGGCTTATATTGACAAGATTATCACAAAACTGGAATGCGTGGATTACGTGACAGTACAGGTCGTGAATCAGGATGAGGAACTTTTAGTTAAGTTTGAGATACAAGAAACTTTTATGGTAAAACCATAAAGGAGAGGCTGACAGTCAAATTTATTGATAAATTACAATAATACTATGTGATGTACGAGGGCTATTCGAAAAAACTAAGGAACGATAGGTCGCGAAATGGAAACCACAGTGAAAATCAAAACTGTTTTATTGGCAACGGTTAGCTACACCTTCGAGCTACTTCTCTACACAGTCGCCGCTCAGACTTAGACATCTGTCGTAGCGTTGTTCCAACTTTTCAATTCCTCGTTATAGAAGACAGCCATCCGTGCTTTTCGACAATTTTCTACTCTGGACTGTAGCTCGCTGTCTGTGCCAAAATATTGTCATCATAGCCAGCTGTTCATCTGAGCAAAGATGAAACTCAGGGGTAGCCAGTTACGGGCTGTGTTGTGGGAGATCAAACACTTCCCATCGAAAACGCTGCAGGAGTATCTTCATTGCCCCTGCAGAGTGCGGCCGAGAATTGTCGTGTAGAACAAACTGCATGACAGTTATGTCATGTGGATTGCATAGCTTCAGGCTAAATCTTTCGCCACGCCCTCATACTTGGCGGGAGACGCTAATCTCTAGCCATCTTTAAGTTCTCACTGTGAGCTCAGAACTGAAAAGAGCGACATGATGCGATCGACGGGCGTACTAGACACAGTACCCAAACCATCTGTGGAAAGTTTCATCAGATTTTCACTATATTTTCTGTTTCAAGTCCGATCGTTCCTTACTTTCCGAATAACCCTCGCACGTCAGGAATAACACTGATCATTTGTGTAGAATGGGGCATGCAGTTGGAGGACCTTCTTCCACAAACTGTCGACACATGACAAAACCAGTACATCAACTTTGCTCTTCCAGATCAAATTCATGGGGCAAGTATCGTAACACACATTACTTAAACACTTCATACAGCCGGAAAAATTCCGTACCAGTAGCATTCGTGGAAGTTATAACCCCCATTTACAGAGACCTGGCACATCCTGACTTGATGAAAATGTTGTGCATGGGCTGATTCAGAATCGAAATGAGTCCTTCAGTAATGTCATACCATCTCGCATTCCAAAAATATGATGAGAACGTCGGTACAGTGAAAATGGTACAGTGTATGGGAATTAATCGCGGATCAAAGATCTCCAATCGATGGGCAATGTCCACATAGATAAAGCACAGTATGAAGCAGAAATGGCCGCTAAAGAGTCCAGAAGGGAGAAAGAAAGAGATCCTTGAAAAATGATCAAGAAGACGACATGTGGCATGCTGTAGCGTGCATCTGACTGAGCAAAAATAAAAAATAAAACATGTATTAAGTAAGTTTTTGTCATTTAGAACTTCAGTAACTGTTTCTGAAAATTTATATTTTCATTTGCATTCAGGAACCACATGGAGCAGAGTATTCAAATTTTAGGGGAGTTGCAACGTACATGTTCTGAGTCTACCGTGTTAACATAATGTAACGTATAACTAAAATGATACTGGAGGAAGTATAAGAAATTATACTAAAATGTTAACTTATTCCACAAACCAGGGACTGGAATACTATGATTTTACTAAAGTACACTGAGAACGTAACAAGCCTCGTCCACTAAAATTTTCGTTTCCATTGCTACAGTGGGTTTCTGAAGTACATGGACGCCATTTAACAAAATTTAACATTGCTGATAAAGGACATGCCAGCACCCCCCTAAGAAATTTACACGCTATCAGTTCCACTCTCTGTCCCGGCCGAGAAGCTTCTCACGCATTTCCTTAGTTCTGGCACCACCATCCTAGTGTGGCTTCGTGACTTCGACTACTGGGGATCGTATAGCTGGTGGTATTAACAAATATGTTGTCTGCTGCTCAAAAGCCTTTGTTCCTAGTGAAAAGTTTAGTACCCACTTACAGGACGTTAAACTAACATACCTTCCCTTTCTCCTACTTGTAGAAATGTTATTACGACCTACCTCCTGTTTTGTTCACGTTCTCAAGCGGAGGTATAACCTGGAACATATCTGTAATACACAAGGAGCGGAGTTAACTTTCCTTGACAAAGTTGTCAAGAGCTTTTATTGCTTTCCCGACAAAACTAATTACTAATTTGCCCCAGACGGTTACCCCACTCGCTGAGCCAAGTGTTCATTTAATTTTTTTAGACTGCAATTATCTTGATTTAAAGGCTCTAAATTCGCAGCATTGTCATATAATGTCTCCAGCGCTTCAGTGATGAAATTTACCTCCGTATATGTTCCTGCATTTTATGTCACGCCGCATAAGACCAACTCTCTCTGTCAGCGATTTACATACTTGAGTAGGCAGTGTCTGGGCCTGATAATAAATCCCAAACTTTATTAGCTTTCTAACGACATTTTCGTTCCGCCGGAACTTTCTACTGCTCCATACGTTGACTACAGTAGGAGGTAGGCACTGCTCGGCATTCGCACGCGTTTCGTCAGTAGACTACGTTAACACATCTGTATGCACTATTCATTTTAGTTACATTTACTGTCGGATACAAAAACTATGCAAATGCGCCGCAGTGACACTAATCACCATGACTCGCAGCCCCGTCAGTGTATCGTTTCTCAGTGGCACACAGTGATCTCTGTACCAACTGGAAGGATAACTCTAGTTTTGGAAAATGTAACTAATTCATCCACGAAGATTCATGTCGTTTGTCTCGACTCTGATTGATCTGTAAGTGATAAGGACTATTTTCTTATTTTTGGTAATAATTGCTGTGCCTTGCAGAATAACACTATCTGAAGCGTGTAGGTTTGTTCACGAATTTAAAAAAAAAAAAAAAAAATTGTGCTCTAGAAATATTGTCTCCGATTTGTTTCTTCACTGTGTATATCGTTCTGGAAACTGAAACCTGTTGTCTTCACCTTGTGTAAGTATCTCTGTTGTAGTAACGGACTACATGTGGTGCGCAGAGTGAAGATAATTTTCCTGAAAACTCGAAATGCGTTGTCGCATTCTCAGTGCGTGTCCCGATGGCGCTGCGTTGGCGACGTAAACGCAGGTAGGCAACGCATCGCTTCAGATACCAAGCCTGTAAAAACGAATTTCGCTTTAGATTAAGAAGTAGGAGACATCGTACATTTTGATATCACTTTGTATTTAATGAGTATTTGGTTAGTTCATTCGTCATTCTCTTCATCTTCGGTGGCATGTCTAAGAAAACTACGTCCATTCTGTTCAGGAAATACCTGCTTCGTTTACGAGATTTGATTTTAGGAATTATACACATTTAAATGTGCAGTTATTGAAGTGCCTTATTTATCGACTTTTGCTACACCTCACCACGTTTTTTTCTTCAATGAAATGTATGCGTAAGGCATACCAAAATTCTGAAACGTATGTACGAAAAAAATTTCGTAAACATTTTCTTGAAATGCGTAGTGTACTTACTCCATCATCTTTCGAGCGTGCTTCTGGGACAGCGATATTTTTTCTTCCGATCTTTCGGCTGATGTCTGTGCGACTATCTTCAATAAGATCAAAAAAGACCGAAACAAAAAAAATATTGCTTTCCCGGAAACATTCCCGAAAGACGATGGAATATTCTATCCACCGAGACAAGTCCAAGAAACAGGGAGTCTACAGGTTTCGCCGATTGTATCGTGTACCCATTCACTGCATAAACCAAAGATGAAGAACGCGACCGTTACATAGTAACAGTTAAGATGAGTAATAGAAAAGACGTGCTGAAGTGGAAACAATAGCGAAAAAGTTCAGAAAAGTATTTATTTCATAGTGAAAAATGCTTGAGTGAACAAAAACGAGAAAAAACAAGTTATATTTTGGTATGAGAACGACCTAATATTAAAAAAAATTATTATATAAATTACGAAAAACTCTGAATACAATTTCAGTTACTAAAGATAACTGCTGCAACATTCGTCCAGACTTCTAAGTGGATGTGCAGTGTAATTAATTTTCGTATAGTATTGAAAAATTATCTTTTCGTCAATATAAGTAATAAATATCGGTCATATGGTTTGTAAAAATGATTGGTCTAAAAGTAAAAACAGATTAGCGAAACATTTGGAGCATCTCATTTGCTGTACATGATTTAGAGCGACTTTTAAAGGTTCGCCGGCCGTGGTGGCCGTGCGGTTCTAGGCACTCCAGTCCGGAACCGCGTGACTGCTACGGTCGCAGGTTCGAATCCTGCCTCGGGCATGGATGTATGTGATGTCCTCAGGTTAGTTATGTTTAAGTAGTTCTAAGTTCTAGGGGACTGATGACCTCAGATGTTGAGTCCCATAGTGCTCAGAGCCATTTGAACCATTCAAAGGTTCGTCAAATGTTTCTCTAACCTACTATATTCCATGCTTTTAGACAAATCATTTCGCAAAAATAAAAAATTTCCGGCCTTTCTGGAAACTCCTTTTTGTCTTTCTTTTCATATTTTGTTGAGGAAGCCTTACTTGTTTTTTAGTCTCTTCTTTACTGGAAATGTCCTGAATGTAGTACTCCATTCGAAGCAAACAATTGTAACAGTTAAATATTACAGCAATGTAACTCTTTTATGTGCAAAAATAGCCTGGCCTTGAAAAAAAAACCTTTTGACACCCCATTTCCAACCCAGGCGTCTTCTGTTCTCGAAAGCTGCTAAATTCAGTGCTTGGTTTCAAGGAAGCCTTTTTGTCAGTTGAATATCACACCATTGTAAATTCTAGGCAAAATAGCTAGACCTTGAAGTGATCAAATTTTGACACTTCATTTACACAGCGGCAGCTGTTCTTGAAGTAATTCAATTTTCGCTCAAACCATTAATTAAGTTTTCCTTTTTTTTTTCTTTCTGTTAAACTGGACCTCACATTGGTAAATGTGAAACCCAATTGTCCATTTCGAACTCTTCGAGTGGCTGCGAACATCCGGATAAGAACTCATTGTGTAATTAATAGGGAGCTTTTGTTTTCGTTCCGCTATAACATTTGACGAATAATGTAGAAAGCAGTCTGCACCGCCGGTAGACACGTCAAAGTTGGAAACTACTTGGTCTGTCGACGGCACAATCACTCAAGACGGAGGACAACCTCAGATAGGGCAAATATGAAGTAGTAGTGTGGCGGTTTTCTTTCTTGAGCAGTTAGCCTGTGTTTCGCATTCTTCGATTTTTGGGATACAACGGGGAATTTAAATCAGGATTATCGGGCGGAGATTTCAACTCAAATCCTTCTCTAGGCCAGTCCAGCATCTTAAATATTTTCGGCAGTAGATATTTTACTTGATGCTTACATTCTAATGGTGCTATTTTCAAAAAAAATTGAAGACTTCACAACAAAAATTACCCGTGTGAATTTTTTTCGTTTTCGTTATTTCCGCGCAATCTTGCAGCCATCCTCATTCTAATTGGATATGGCAGAAACGACCTTTGTCGTTGAGTTATTGCACGTCAAAAATGTGATGGTTCTGCAAAAACAGCCTCAATGTTCATTGTCTTCCATCATAGTTCTTGTTGGATTATTTCAGTTTACTCTTTGGCAAGAGACGGTTCAGTGTTTGAGGTTTTGTAATGAATTCCGAAGAAAGTGTTCAGTGACCTAAAATGCAGAACATCAACAAAGGAAGGAAAATGAGATAAAGAATAAGAAGCTGATGGGCGAGGAGCACGTGAATTAGGTAAGAAAAAGTGTTTCCGCCAAACGTGACATCTTTATAGTTTCATTACTTGAAAAGTAGGCATCTATGGAGAGAGATTTATTTTTGATTTCAGAGAGACGCGCTTATCAGAATAAAAATTTTATTATGATGTATTTTCTGCATATGCTGGTGCACAGCCTGAAAATGTTCAACAGAATAATTTACATCTTTCCCGTGAGAAGTAATTCTTCATTGCACAACGATCAAAATTAATCCTTAATTTCAGGTAAGAAACAGAATCAGGTCACTGAAATATCTGAAGATTGGGACGTAGTCATTAACTCTTCTCCAAAACATCCAACATCTTTCGTCACCTGCAAAGTAGACCAGTCAATGGTATTCAGCATGAAAGAAGCTGTTGACCACTACTTGAAGCCATCTACGAAAAAAACTGTTAAATTAAAAGAGCTAAGGATGTATAAAATTTTAACAGCTATATTTTTATGCAGACAGTTATACAGGACTTTCACGTACTGTTACGCTTCGGAACAACGTGAAGCTTCCACATGACTTAACTTCCAATCAGACTTGCAACAATGTATTCAAGATTAAGAAGTCGAAAGTCCAAGTTCTCAAGTCGCTTTTACCTTATTTGACGAGCGACAGCTAAAACTTTTTAAAACAATAATTTCTCGGGGATAGGAAGAAGGTGGGCCGAACTTGTGTATGGCTGAAACTGACGGCACTACTGGAGAGGACCAGTGACCCTTTGTTTGATCAATTCTGTGTACCTTTAATGTAACAAAATCTTTTGTTCTGTGAAAATATATATTTTATAGGCTTATAAAGTACAGGGCTATTACAAATGATTGAAGCGATTTCATAAATTCACTGTAGCTCCATTCATTGACATATGGTCACGACACAATACAGATACGTAGAAAAACTCATAAATTTTTGTTCGGCTGAAGCCGCACTTCAGGTTTCTGCCGTCAGAGCGCTCGAGAGCGCAGTGAGACAAAATGGCGACAGGAGCCGAGAAAGCGTATGTCGTGCTTGAAATGCACTCACATCAGTCAGTCATAACAGTGCAACGACACTTCAGGACGAAGTTCAACAAAGATCCACCAACTGCTAACTCCATTCGGCGATTGTATGCGCAGTTTAAAGCTTCTGGATGCCTCTGTAAGGGGCAATCAACGGGTCGGCCTGCAGTGAGCGAAGAAACGGTTGAACGCGTGCGGGCAAGTTTCACGCTTAGCCCACGGAAAATTGGCTCATGCCACAACTGGAGACCGACAGCGCCGACTTCATCTATCAACAGGATGGTGCTCCACCGCACTTCCATCATGATGTTCGGCATTTCTTAAACAGGAGATTGGAAAACCGATGGAGCGGTCGTGGTGGAGATCGTGATCAGCAATTCATGTCATGGCTCCACGCTCTCCCGACTTAACCCCATGCGATTTCTTTCTGTGGGGTTATGTGAAAGATTCAGTGTTTAAACCTCCTCTACCAAGAAACCTACCAGAACTGCGAGCTCGCATCAACGATGCTTTCGAACTCATTGATGGGGACATGCTGCGCCGAGTGTGGTGGGAACTAGATTATCGGCTTGATGTCTGCCGAATCATTAAAGGGGCACATATCGAACATTTGTGAATGCCTAATAAGACTTTTTCAGTTTTTGTATGTGTGTGCAAAGCATTTTGAAAATATCTCAAATAATAAAGTTATTGTAGAGCTGTGAAATCGCTTCAATCATTTGTAATAACCCTGTATAATTAATGCACCTGTCCTTCACACTCCCAGCTACATTTTCTGACAAAAACAGCCTCTATCAGTGATAATAGTAACTTTAAAAAATAAACAAATAAATAATCTTATTAGCTACACTGAAAAGTAAGTTAGTACAATATCATAAAAATGTTTTAGACCTTCCCAAGAGGCCACACAAGAAATACAACTATTTAGAACGTTTCTTCGCTGCCCTGAAAAATGTAAATTTTTGACAAGTTTTGTTTTTGTTACAAAGTCTTCAATTAGTCTGTATAAACGTGATATGGGACCGCTGAAACCTGTCATTTGTCAAGAAGCTTGACAAGAGACGTATGGTTTCCCTCACTGGGAAACAACATATCCTGTAGCCAGAATGAGATTTTCACTCTGCAGCGGAGTGTGCTCTGATATGAAACTTCCTGGCAGATTAAAACTGTGTGCCCGACCGAGACTCGAACTCGGGACCTTTGCCTTTCGCGGGCAAGTGCCCTACCATCTGAGCTACCGAAGCACGACTCACGCCCGGTACTCACAGCTTTACTTCTGCCAGTATCCGTCTCCTACCTTCCAAACTTTACAGAAGCTCTCAGGCGAACCTTGCAGGACTAGCACTCCTGAAAGAAAGGATACTGCGGAGACATGGCTTAGCCACAGCCTGGGGGATGTTTCCAGAAAGGAAAGGAGTGCTAGTCCTGCAAGGTTCGCCGGAGAGCTTCTGTAAAGTTTGGAAGGTAGGAGACGGATACTGGCAGAAGTAAAGCTGTGAGTAGCGGGCGTGAGTCGTGCTTCGGTAGCTCAGATGGTAGAGCACTTGCCCGCGAAAGGCAAAGGTCCCGAGTTCGAGTCTCGGTCGGGCACACAGTTTTAATCTGCCAGGAAGTTTCATATCCTGTAGCATTTGCGGGAAGAGATGGACACTGCAACTTCCCGGGCTAGATACTCGTCGCTCTCGTGTGGGGACAACACGTCTCTGTTCGTTAGTCGTAATTTTCGTAACCGTAAGAAGAAATTGCTGTGGGTCTCGCCGACAACAGTTATTTTTCTCGAAGATAAAAAATAAAAAAGCCCTTAGAGGAAGTCCTCAGAACAATGGAAAAAATTCTATGCAATCAGTATGGAATGAGAATAAACAAGAAAAAGTCTAAAGTGATGGTATGCAGTACAGGAGCAGAAAATGAACCTCTGAGAATGAGAATTGGAAGAGAGGAGCTGGAAGTGATAAAGGAATTTAATTACCTGTGAAGCAAAATCACAAGGGATGGTAGAAGCCGGAAAGAAATTGCGAGCAGAATACAAAAGGCCAAAATTGCATTTAATCGGAGAACGAACTTATTCACCAGCAACAACATCAGTCTTAAAATAAGGAAACGTATCATGAAAGGTTTCGTTTGGAGTGTGGCCCTATGCGGATATGAAACTTGGACAATAGGAAGAGAAGAGAGAAGACGGCTAGAGGCCCTGGAGATGTGGAGCTATAGAAGCATGATGAAGATGAGCTGGAGAGACAAAGTAACAAATGAAGAAGTGCTTAGAAGAGTACAGGAAACCAGATCTCTGTGGAGGCACATCCAAACAAGAAGAGACAAACTTGTAGTGCACATCCTGCGACACAACAGCGTCATTGGAACAATAGCAGAAGGAGTTATTGAGGGAAGGAATCGTCGGGGCGACCAAGGATATCATACATGCAACAGATCATGAATGACGTTGGATGTAACACATACGTGGAAATGAAGAGGAAGGCAGACAGAAGAGAGGAATGGCGCTCTGCTGCAAACCAATCTCAGGGTTGAACACTAAAAGAAGAAGAAAATTTTTAACACCAACATGGGAAGCCGAGAAATGATGAACGTCACGAGTGTTGTTTTATTTCAGGCAGTAACATTCAGAGGACCGTGGAGTGAGAGAATTGCGCACGGAGAGCAGGGTAAAAACAGACACTTTACAGCCCACTGCGGCATTCCTCGAGAAATCGCCGATAAAGTGGCCGCGCGAATGGTGTTACGTGCGGTTTCCTGGAGGGACAACTTGGCAAGCGCATTCACGAGCTGCAACGAGAGTAATGTCTGCAAGAAACGGACTAATTGCAGCTATCACTGCGAATTACTGAGAACAAATGGCGACAGTACACTAATGGCCGCAGCTCGCTGCGTATGCAAGTCCTAGTAACACTCGCGCAGCCGTGCTCCACGAACAGCCAACTTGAGAACTACTTATAGTTTATCTGAAATGGCATTAACATGAGCACCCACTAATAACGTAGATTCTCTAACCCAGAACCCGCGTGGATATTGTAGTGGTATGTTCTTCAAAGTTGCAGGTCGACAGCTTCATAGGTTAACTGAGGTATTTTTTTAACTCTGTAAACAACGAACAAAAACTTTGCGTAAGTACGAGGGCAGTTCAATAAGTAATGCAACAATTTTTTTTCTGAAACAGGGGTTGTTTTATTCAGCATTGAAATACACCAGGTTATTCCCCAATCTTTTAGCTACACAACACTATTTTTCAACGTAATCTCCATTCAATGCTACGGCCTTACGCCACCTTGAAATGAGGGCCTGTATGCCTGCACGGTACCATTCCACTGGTCGATGTCGGAGCCAACGTCGTACTGCATCAATAACTTCTTCATCATCCGCGTAGTGCCTCCCACGGATTGCGTCCTTCATTGGGCCAAACATATTGAAATCCGACGGTGCGAGATCGGGGCTGTAGGGTGCATGAGGAAGAACAGTCCACTGAAGTTTTGTGAGCTCCTCTCGGGTGCGAAGACTTGTGTGAGGTCTTGCGTTGTCATGAAGAAGGAGAAGTTCGTTCAGATTTTTGTGCCTACGAACACGCTGAAGTCGTTTCTTCAATTTCTGAAGAGTAGCACAATACACTTCAGAGTTGATCGTTTGACCATCGATCATCTCGAACGAGTGTGTTCGCACGCTCCGCCATTGCAGGAGTCACAGCTGTGCACCGCCGGCCCGCACGCGGGAGATCAGACAGTCTTGCTTGACCTTGCGGCGATGATGACACACGCTTTGCCCAATGACTCACCGTGCTTTTTTCCACTGCCAGATCACCGTAGACATTCTGCAAGCGCCTATGAATATCTGAGATGCCCTGGTTTTCCGCCAAAAGAAACTCGATCGCTGCCCGTTGTTTGCAACGCACATCCGTTACAGACGCCATTTTAACAGCTCCGTACAGCGCTGCCACCTGTCGGAAGTCAATGAAACTATACGAGACGAAGCGGAAATGTTTGAAAATATTCCACAAGAAATTTCCGGTTTTTTCAACCAAAATTGGCCGAGAAAAGAAATGTGTTGCATTACTTATTGAACTGCCCTCGTATATTTGCCTTTCAAAATAAAAGCAACACTAGTGAATTGCCGTCAACTGCCTCTCTTCCAACTTCAAGCTAGGGAAAAACAGTACAGCGTCTTCTTCCAAACATACGCACATCTCTAGCTGTCGAGGTGACTGCTTCCTACACATGTCGGTAGCGTGCCAAGACAATCACCCAGGACTGCTGCCACTGTCCCTCCCACCATTTTAGCAGAGGCTACTGCTTTTATTTTATTGGCTTGTGGCGTTGTTACCATGCCGTCAAACAAATCCTTCGTCAATATAAAGGCATCTCTTCTTCTTCTGCACTTCAGGGTTTAGACACTTCTGCCTGTTCCGTCTTCACTTTTCACTACCCCCTACTTGGGATATTCTCTGCATTCATTCTTTGTAGATGACGTTTCGATCACGTTTTATTTTGTTCAGTCTTTTCATTAATATTATAAATGTCTAGTTGGTCCTCAGCAGCCAGAGACTGTAGTCATCTGTGTGTGAGTTACGTTTGCGTGAATGTGTGTGTATGTTGTCTATTTTCGATGAAGGCCTTGTTGACCGAAAGCTTAATTTCTGACAGTCTTTTTCTTGTGGTATCTGCGACCCAGCACCTCCGTTATAAAGCGAGTAGCAATTATCCTTGTCATAATATTGCGTTATTCCATTCTGGATTTTCCATTGTTTGATCATTCTTAATAATTTCATTTCTTATTCCGTCTTCCCTGGTAGCACATCTCACATTCCTAAGAAATCTCATTTCCGCTGTTTATAGTTTGCTTTTATCGACGTTTATAGGGATCCATGAATCTCTTCCGTACAGCAATACAGATGTAGTCATGGTGTTACAAAATTTTAGTATTTTTCCTTCTGTATCTTGTTCTTGAATGTTTTGTTTATCACTCCACATATTGATTGATATTTGATAATGTTACTTTCTATTTCTTTGTTCAAGCTACGACGAAAGGAAACAAAATTAAAATTGTCATCACACTGTGGCTACACCTGTATTGCTATATGGAAGTTAGTCGTGGCTCCCTAAAAACGCGATAAAAACGAACTACAAGTAGCGGAACTGAGATTTCTTATAGGAAAGTGATAGATGTTATCGGGAAAGACCGCATAAGAAATGAAGATATTAGGACTGAATTAAGTATTAGTCTAATGAATCAATGAAATTTCATTTAATTTTATGCTATAGTGATGGCGAATTATAGAGACAGTTCAGAGCGTCCAAATGGCATTGGGATTCCCTCAAAAATTGCCGGCTCTGTTGGCATGTAAATCATGTTTATAACATATTGGCTAAACTGGGATGAAAGGCATGGAACGGATAAAAGCACACGAAAACAATAATCACTAGAAAAGTGCCGAAATAAAAATCAAACACAATGTTAGTTTGGTGTATATCGAACGATTCGGTTTGATCAGAGGATTACGAAACTTCTCCGTCTTTTTGCTGGCCTTTATCCGCTATTATCATGCGGCGACAGGTTAATTATTGGATTTGGTTAGCCTATGACAGAAGTAGGGCGTGGCCCCGCTTTCCGCTCCGGAACGGAATGGTGTACGCCAGTACGCCAACTGTCTGACTTTGGTGTCAGCCCGTGTGAAAGTGTGCAGACTTTTTCTAAATGTCTGCGAAACGTATAACTGTGGCAGGACGTAAATACCATCCGATATTCAGCTAGTCGGATGTGGGAAACCACCTGAAAACCAAATCCACGCTGGCCGGTACAACGGCCCACGTCGTTAATCCGCCGGGTGGATTCTTTCTGGGGCTGGCGCTCCTCCCCATATACGGAAATGGCGTACTAAAGCGCTCGGCTATCCGGAAGGTTCCAGAGATCTGCGAAACTGCGATTGGACTTTCACCAGCCAAAGTATTAGGCTACAATAGTTATCAATGTGTCTTTATAGATGTGTTAATTAAGTAATGGTAATTAAAACTTCGTGTTTTAAGTAAAACTAGTTACCATAACCGACTTTGACCTCCTACTTCCATTGAAATACGTCAAGTACTTCAAAAGGATTTTAAAAAATAGTTTCAAAAGTAAGATTAGCAACGCCCGCGTATAAGGGTACACGTATGCGGGATTAGTTGACTGAAGCTATTCCCCACAAAACCTATTGCGTCACTGCACGCAAGAGGTCGTTCTGACTTTCAATACGTGATAATAAAACTGAGGATATTTTCTAAAAGAGAAACCAAATACGAAAACTTGAATTACACGAAGTAAATGTAAGTGACATAATCGATATGGAGCGGAACGGATAACTGCAAGCAATTTTATGTAGTGGCCGCAAAAAAAACTGTTACGCTACAGCAAACCAACTTTCATTACATAGTATTTAGGTAATGAGGGACAACGCAGTTTTTATCTGAAACAGTCGACATGGAGCAGATTGAATGGTTGCAATCTATCTGGGA
Source organism: Schistocerca cancellata (assembly GCF_023864275.1). NCBI lineage: Eukaryota > Metazoa > Arthropoda > Insecta > Orthoptera > Acrididae > Schistocerca > Schistocerca cancellata. Next base: position 70,781,303 of record NC_064627.1, read on the forward strand.
TTTACAAAAAGAGCGGCGAGTTCAACGGAATTATATCACAAACATTTAATTACTGTGTCTGTCTTTTCTATCAAAAAAGAATGAACTTCATTTACGGAACTCATTTAGTGTATGATAATGATGACAGTTACAATGTAATTCATTGCTTGACTATCATGTAAAAAGACTGTTCATCATCATCTTCGTCTTCAGTGGCTATAACACCCACGCCTGTTTCTGATGTCACCTGTTATTTCGCCAGGTCATCGCCTGGGTCTTTTCTTATCTCTCACAGATCAGCAGAAAAGAACTTCCTTGGACTACCTGTCTTCCATTTGTCTATCTACATGCCCCGCCCACGTATTTTTCTTTTCACTGCAGTCACAATTATATCTTCTATGCCAGCCTGTTCACTGATTTATTTGTTTACTTTTCCCCCTGATCCCGATATGCGTTTCTGCGTTGTTGGCTAAGTACAGTCCACGCCCCACGGTGTTAAGACAAAGCCATCAAAACAAATGGGTTATTAACACCTCTGCGAGCACATTTGAAACTTGGTTATCGAAACCGTATTTAATCCAAGCAGGCGCTGATAACCCATTTCCTTACATGGTGTACTGAACGCTGGCACTGAAAACTGGTTCCGAAGTTTCTAAATTCGTGAGTGACATTTTGCAGTTGCCGAGTGATAATGTTCAACTGTAGACATCTGCCGCAGAGGACGCTGTTGTCTGCAATGTAGTTCGGTCTGAAAAAAGTTGCACAAATATTCAGTCAGGTCCAGATAAGGTTTCAAAGTAGTGCAGAGGCTGGCGGCTTGCTTTTACTGTTGAATATCGCACATAAACACAAAACGAAAATATTTTGGAGATCCTACCGGAGCAGAAGTATGGTACGATACCTTGTAAGTCAAAGAACATTACTAGATAGTACAGCGAATCAAGGACAGTATTCTCATAGATGTTTACATCTTTAGAAGTATTTTACATAATTATTGCTTTTTTGGTATATACATAGATCTCAATCAGTTCATTTGCTAATGAATCGCTGTGATTGGTCGAGGTATCTTCAACGAAAACGATTTACTATAACAGCACGGTAACTCAGCGTGTTCGGTCAGAGGGTTAGCAATCCTCTGTAATAAAAAAACTGAGTTAATCGATCAACAACGAACTTAAACGGATGTCTCACGACGTCCGGCCCGAGCAGATGCAACGAACAAAAGCGAACAAAATGAGAAAAAAAACTAGTATCAAAAATTGACTCGTAGCTGATAAAGATGTCCTGGAAGTGTATGTGTGAAGAACACTCTTTAAAAAGAATTCTGCGCATGCAGAAATAACGAACTATCAGCAATTAATTCCAATAATTTCTTCGGTTCAAAGTCAATGAACGAAACGAGAAATTTTGAATGTTTAGCGGCACTTCATCCACTGCCCAACAGAATTAAAGGATTATTTTTTCAAATCAACGTAACTGCCTCCAGTTGCGACCGAAACGTTTGAAATTTTGCTCAAAGGTGCTCACAACCTGAGACATGACCCTCGGTTTCGGCGACGATTCAAACAGTAACGTGTCGACACGTCTGAAAAGAAAAAGGCACAAACTCGAAAGTTCATGTCAGCTGTAAGGTGGGCTAATGATATCACACTGGCACCAAATTTCACCACAACTCTGTCCACCGCCTCCGTGGACGTGTCACACGACAAGAAGGTCGCCACAGCCTCCCTTACCCACGTTTCACCCCTCCTTTTGACGTCTCTGCTATGAAGGTCATAATGACCATACCCAGCATTGAAATGACGCTGTTTCCTCATGAGTGGCCGAGAAAAACATTTCAGACACGCCGACTTCCAGAATCGACAAAAAATGGCCTCACGGTGTGGCATAAAGGGAGTGAATGAAACCATTGATTTCCACACATTTCGCGACTGAAAACGACAGTTCGCATTGCGATGATAACAGGAAGATGTTCTTGACAACCTTTGAAACTGCTGACATCCTAGGACGTTTCAACCCCTCTCTAAGGAAAATGTGGACATGTATCCCCACTGAACGTGATAGTGCTCCCCTGGAGTGCAGCACGACCGTAAGTTTTTCCCTCGTGAACTGGTTGGAACCAGTAGAGGTCGTTCACAACCATTCAACGAAATTTGAACGTGATCTGAAGCAGCAAAGGACACTTACGCTTTTACAGCCCTCCTGTTTTCGTGTGGTGTGATCACGCCGGAGTGCAACATTATCAAGCGCGTCAATAAAACGTCAAAGTTTCCCTCTAAGACCACCCACGTAACTTTGTCGAGCACGTTACAAATGTACCTGTGACAAACTTTGACTCCACTTCAGCCAGGCGCCTGATCTAGCGCCTGAAAGTACACAAACAGCAACCAGATGGTGTCGAAGGGGTTCCCTAACCTTGACGACGAGTATGGCTAACCTTAACCCTCCAGCAGGCGTGTCAACTTTCATGACGCCACTAGTCGCGATGTATCTCGTGGATGCATGCGACGATTTTTGTGGTTTTTTGTTTGTTTACAGTTTCTTTTTCTTTTGTTTGTGTTTCAAATAGCAGTTACCTTTATTGTTACAGATTTTACAAATACAGAAGTGAACATCAGGCTCATTACACTTTCAAATTAACAGAAATATTTAACATTTTGTAATGGAGAAGTACATGGAATTCCTTTAAAAATTGATTTTATTATAGATACAAATAAATTATTGAACTAATCAAAGCATGTCTCTTTTTACTGATTGCCCTCTACAGAAAGACATTGTTCACAAATTATTTTTGCGTGCTTTTGCAAACAAAGATGTGTACCGCATTTTTCACATGTATACTTGCTGAGACAAGTCTTTTTTGTCTGCCTGTAGCATGACTGGCAACTTTTTCTTTTCTTGTTTTCTGATTCCAAGGATTGTTCAGTGTTTTCTTGCTCTTTTCCTTTAGGTTTGTACTTTACTAGCATTGACTTTATATCATCAGGTAGAGTCATAATAAGAGCTCTTTTTTTGAGATGATCTTGCATTAGAGTCAGAGCCAAAGTTTTGAGGCACTCGCGCCGATTTGAGTATTTATTCTTGTTGCCCAAGAAAATTACTCTTGAGTTGATGCCTGCAATGTTCAACAGGTGGAAAAAAATCACCATAGGTCATCTTCTTGTTGACCTAGCTACATTGTAGGTTGCACAGAGTTTGTCAACTACATCAACTCCATATTTGGTGTCATTATAGTGCAGAATAATTGCTGGTTTTTTCTCTAAACCTCACTTGACGATACATGCATACTCGAAAGGAGGACTACAGTTTCCCCTTTTTTCGGGACATACGACACAAGGGTTTCATTCTTGCTGTAGCCAAATACGCTATCATATTGCTGTCTACTTTTTGGTGCTACGAAATTCGATGGCAGTTCCTTCATGTTTTTTCTAATTGTGCCTACAAACGACAGAGTCCTTTTATGCAGTTCTCTTACTAACTCCAAACTAGTGAACCAGTTATCTGCTGTAATGTTTCTACCCGTCCCATATATTGGTTCGGCAAGTCTCAAAACTACTTCTTTGGCGGAGTTGTTATTCTGAAAGGGTCCTTCTGGTTGTAATCCACAATATATTTCCATGTTGTAAGTATAATAAAGCTTGGCATCACATAGGCAGAAAATTTTGATGCCATATTTAGATGGTTTGGATGATACGAACTGGCGAAATCCACACCGGCCTCGAAATGCTGGTAGCTGCTCATCAGCTGTGACGTTCTGACCGAGGGAGTAATGTGTCTTGCATTTATTCAAACACATGGTGAACATTTCCCTCACAGCTGCTAATTTGTCTGTCTTGCGCCGTTCTTGTCTTGTGGCTCCATCATCAAAACGAACACATCTTATTAGGAACAGGAAACGTTTTTCGTACATGGTCATTCTAAAAATATTCAGACCAAGGTCATCTGCTGTCCAGAAGTCGTGAACATTCTGTCGCCCACCACAGAACACACCAGCAAGGTATAACAAGCCAAGAAAGGCTTTCATTTCGATTGCGTCTGTGTCCTTCCAGTCACTTTCGCGAGCAAAGTTTCCTTTTAGATCAGCTATACGCCTGTTAGTGTTGACCACAATTAGATCTAGGATATCATTACTGATGAATAGGCTCCAGTAGTCAATTTCAGTTACCATTTTCTTTGCGTCTCCAACTACCCCAGGCAGTTTGGTTAGTATATTATGAGGCCGTGTCTGTGTTGCTTTCCAAGGCACTTTCCTCCATTTAGTTCCATCCTTACCAAAAATAAAAAAATAAGTACATTACACCGTTATTAGAGATTGTTATTATTACATCTGAAAGCATATTTATTGTCTTCTCTACTCACCAAAATAGTAATGTTCATCAGTTTCCTGCGCTTCATTATTTTCCTCTTCATCAAATTCATGATCTGTGTCTGAGTCTACAGATCGTATTTCGAGTATATCTTCGGTTTCTGAATCAGTTTCTGCAAGATCATCTTCATTTTCAATGGATACCTCGTCGTCGAGAAGAAGGCGATGTACTTCTTTCAAATCCTTAGGATTTTCTAGATCATATCGTTTACTCGGTTTGAAAGAGAGTACACGTAGTTACAACGGAACGTTGCTTCATTTAGAAGACAACAACGCAACTGCCGACTAGCGTACGCTGCAAACAATCCAACAGCTGCAGTCATTAGTGACGACAAAGCGTTACCCGAGTAGGCGCGCTGTATCTGAGAGATACAGGCAGTACACGTTTCCACACCTGACTCATTTATGACCTTGTCAGTATCGGGATAAGACTGAAATTCCTGTGAAGCAATAAGAAAGGTATGACACAAGATGTCGTGGGCCAGCAAACCGTTACCACTGTTCATTGCGGTAATATTAGAGAAAAAGTAGGTCATGTATCTCACAGATACATGCGAGACTGTCGAAGGGTTAAGTTCCCATGCAGTCCGTTTTTCGTCAGGCAGCGTATTTTTTTTTAGAAATAAAACCATTCTACACTCTCCATTCACATTAATCTGACCTGACTAACCACCTTTTATGGCATGGACCGCTGCGAGATGTGCAAGAAGAGTGTCAGTGAAGTCCTGGAACTGTCCAGGGTTGTGGAGTCATGTTGACTCCAGTGCCGTGGTCAGCTGCGGTAAGTTTATTGGTTAAGGATCCATGGCGCGAGCAGCCCGATCGAGGTGGTCCCAGACGTTCTCTAGTGGGTTTAAATTCGAGGAATCTGGTGACCAGATGAGTATGGTAAATTCATTGCCAACTAGTAGATGCCATCGTGACGAGGAAAAACAGAGTGTGCATGGTTCCTTCCCAAGGATGGATGCATACTTGTGCTGACCTACTGTGCCATCCAGAGCGACAAGATCACCCAGTTAATGCATCCTGCCTGGACCCTTCTGACGGCTGGCGTATATTGTTCGCTTTCAGACGTCTCACACCGTATATACCAACGGCCATCTGTTCCGTGGGGCATAAAACGTGACTCATATGAAAAAACCGCCTGTCGCCAGTCGATGGACGTCCAGCTGTGGTAATGGCGTGCAAATTCCATCATTCCTCGCCGATGAACAGCAGTTCCCAGGGGTGAATGGACCAGATGCCTACTGCGGACGCCCGTATGCAGCAGCTCACCTGGGCGGTCAGTTTCTCAACAGTGTCACCTCTATTCGCCCACACACATCTCTGCAGCTGTGGTTCACCCCGATCATCTATGGACCGCAGTGCAACGCAGCTGCTTCGATACCGGTTTAGGATAGCGCCATTTTGCCATGCACGGTATCCTTTAATCAGGGTGGCACGTGAACAGTTTACAAACTTAGCCGTTTCGGAAATTCTTCCACCCTTGGCCTGAAAGGCAATGATCATTGCGTTTGGACGTCATTTTAATTGCTCAGTTTCTGTATTAGCACAACTAATGCACCGTTTTCAGCGTCCCCCCCCCCCCCCCCCATACACGCTCTATATACCCCCCGCTGCAAGTGCTGCCACCTACCGTCTGTGATTGGTTATTGCACGTTGACGTTGAAAACAGGCAGTGGTCACATTAATGTGACTGGCCCGTGTAATCCTCTCCGTTTACATTCCTCCTGCTGGCAACTCTACTAATTTTATTTGTAATTAGTCGAAGGGCTGTTGGGGAGACCTATGACAAAAGTAACAGGGATCTATTGTAAGAATTCAGATTTCGCGGGTTATATTGGTAACTGACCTTAGTTGCGGGTCGCCTGTTATAGCGATAGGAGTTTGTTTTTACCCGTCAAAAGTTGTATTTTTGTCTCTTGGTTTTTTCCTCCTACATCATTGCAGGTAAGCAATTTTAATAAAAAAACTGTATGCAGACGTAGATTATATATAGTTCCCGCAGAATATTGATGGTATAGACGGAACTTTCCGAGACAAATCAGCGCGCCTCCATGTTAATGTTTTCTACGTGATTCAGTGACGTTTGTAACAATGGCCCCGGGGACGACTGTAACATTTTACCATCGTCTCCGTTGCCGAAGTCCGAAGACTAGTGAATACTTTCATGACTTTATGGTAAATTTTGTGAATAAGAAAATACGTGTGCAATATAATATCTTATTAAATACCTCAATCACTTACGGAAGCGGCTTATAAAGAAGTTATCACCTCAGAGAAAGGCATTCGCAGTGTTGCGAAAAAGGTGTTTTAAATGTCACGTGTCTTTACACAGATTTCGTCAAAAAAAGGAAAAAGGTGAAGATCTAAAAGTTGCTCATAGACATCACAGTCGTGTGTTTAGTGCGAAGAAGAGCAGTTGTTTCCATATGTGAAGCGAGCTGCAGATTTATTTTACGTAAGTTACTTTGTTTAGAGTGCCAGTGTACTACTTTATATGACATTGAAATTACACTTCCATGGATTGAGGAAGAAATGGCTGGCGAGGAATAGTTAAATGACTTTTGGGAAAGGAATTCATCCTTATCCATACGACAATCAGAGGCTTCAAGTGTCGCGAGAGCTATCAGTAAAACACATAAAAGTGTCGAAATATGCTACAACAATCTTTCAAAAGAATTAGATGATCACAATTTGGAGGCCCATTAAATTCACAGTGACGACGAAAGTGATGTAACGACTGTATAATCACATTCTAAAATATTACCAGCAAAACGGAAAAAGGAAATTGGTGAAATTACGTCAACATAAAGAGGCACGCTTGTTAAGATGTGTTTGGTGATCAGTGCCCTTGGTAATCATGTTCTGCAAATGTTCATATTTCCTAGAAGAATTTTTCATGGCTGTTTTATACGAGAAGGTCCAGAAGGCTGTGTTGGAATGGCCAATAGCTCTGGATGGATGCAACACGAAGATTTCACTGCTTACATGAAATACTTCGTGAAACCAACCAGACACAGAAGCGTGCTGCTATTTTTGGATAACCACGAAAGTCATCGTTACTCACTCACCGTAAACTTTTGCAGGGAAATTGGCACCGTTCTCCTATCTTTTCCGCCCTACACTTCACACAGAATTCAGCCACTGGATGTCGTCATACGTATACAATCCATTCAGAATTATATTATTCAAAAAATGGTTCAAATGGCTCTGAGCACTATGGGAGTTAATATCTTAGGTCATCAGTCCCCTAGAACTTAGAACTACTTAAACCTAACTAACCTAAGGACATCACACAACACCCAGCCGTCACGAGGCAGAGAAAATCTCTGACCCCGCCGGGAATCGAACCCGGGAACCCGGGCGTGGGAAGCGAGAACGCTACCGCACGACCACGAGATGCGGGCCAATTATATTATTAATGCAGCTATGATTCGTGAATGAAAACAATAATGGTAATATTTCTTCAGCATTTTCGAAACAAAGAATCTGACCATTTGACGGCGATGCTTTTCAAGATTCTGATCTCACTCCATCTGAAGTAACGGACCGGCCTGAGACACCTGTGAGTTGAGAAATACCTCCACAAAGTTCTAAACCTGTGATGGCTACGTCTTCTATATCTTCAGCTAGCAGCACTCGTAATCCCACGTTTTCAATTAACACTGATCCTGAAATCCAGGGCCATCAACGAGCAGCCTTCCTAAAACTGTCTTGCCTTCAGTCAGCGCTCTTCCTGGAACTCCTGGACCATCAATTTGTAGTCTTCCTGGGACAATCATGCCTTCGAATTACACTAACCATGGAACGCCTGGATCTTCAACTAGCACTTCTGTAACTCCTTGACCTTCTAATAGCACTTTTGCAACCGCTGAATCTTTAACTAGCACTTCTGCAAGTCCTAGATGTTCAACTAACACTTCTGTGACTCCTCGACCTTCAACAAGCACTTCTACTGCAAACGGATCCAAGAATGAAACAACATTTTACCCTGAACTTCTAAGTCTTCACACCAAAGTGATTCGTGAGAATGCTCCGAAGTGCCAAGAAAAGCAAAACTTAAAAGGTTCTGTGAAAACAAGCGCCCCTGATGAAGAAAAATTATTAGTCCTACAGCAGAAGAAGCAGAAAAAGCAGAACACAAGAAAGGAAAGCCCAAAAAACGATATAAAGAACAAGCAAATTACAAGAAAGGTTAGAGTAACTAAAAGGAAGCTTGAATTTCAAAATCATAATGAAAGTTTCGGGAGAAGACGATTATTTTTGTGTCGTGTATATGGGCAAGGCTGGGGGTTGAGTGTTTTGGGTTTGTCGCTCCAAAGGAAAAGCTCTTTCCGATTGTCTCAATTGCTTATCAGATTAATGGGTAGATTTTCTTTCATTTACAATATTTATATACAACGAGCGATACATTTAAAGAAAGAATTTTTTATTTAAAAATATGAAAGTGTTGAAATGGAATGTGGTGTAGCTAGGGCCTCCCGTCGGATAGACCAGTCGCCTGGTGCAAGTGTTTTGATTTTTGGACAACATGGTTGTGGAGATGAAGCAGCGATTAGTATGATTAATCAATTATTCAAAAACAGTCTTAATCGCATTTGTTATTATTATTATTATTATTATTATTATTATTATTATTACACCGCCAACCGGTTTCAGCCCGACGTAGGGGTCACCTTCTGGGCGTTTACACCATTGGTCGACCGCTGGTGGTGTCACTCGTGTCTACAAAACGGCAGGAAACTATGAGACAGGAGTGACACCACCAGCAGTCGACCAATGGTGTAAACGCCCAGAAGGTGACCCCTACGACGGGCTGAAAACGGTTGGCGGTGTAATAATAATAATAATAATAATAATAATAAATGCGATTAAGACTGTTTTTGAATAAATGACAAGTCTTTTGAGTTCAAGCCACTTGGGAGACTTGCGAGTCGATGGGAATGAGATGATGGTGACAACACAGCACCCAGCCTCTGCGCAAAGAAAATCTCCGAGCCAGCCGGGAATCGAACCCGGGCTCCTTGGCATGAAAGTCCGTCGCGCTGACCACTCAGCTATCGGGGCGGACAGATGGAAGTGTTAAGAGTGATAATATTAACTGTAATATTTTCTTAGTTGAGGAATTGTGGTAAAATATAATTAATGTGGTAAAATTTGTACAACCTTAAAAATTATTGCATATTTTAATGTAATTACGCTGTGATTAGGAGAAAGAAACAATAATGTAAGAATTTTTTTGTTTAATTCATTAATTTTATGTTGTAACGTATCATTTCAGTTATAACTGATCACACCTGTCAGTCAGAGTTGTAGTTTATGTCGTCTAAAACGTCCGTTTTAATAAAAATATTTCATTCTTACTCATCAAATATTACTTTTTTTAGACCTTTAAATATTACGTCACAATTGGCTCGCATACCTGTTGTAACTGACCACGTGCACATTGATCTGAATAAACTAATAAACAGCGTTGAAATAAAATTGTATCGAAAATAGTTATCCATCGCTAGAAACACAATATATTAACAGAATGAGATTTTCACTGTGCAGCGAAGAGTGCGCTGATATGAATTCTTGAGCTCGAGTCTCGGTCCGGCACACAGTTTTAATCTGCCAGGTAGTTTCACAAGATATTAACCCATATTTTCAGAGAAGCACATAATTTTATATTTTCAAATGACTAAAATAGAGATATAAGTCTGAAAAGTGTTACAACTGACCTCCGCGTGCTCTACCCAAACCAGAACTGTTTATTATTATTAAATGAAAAATGAACTTGCGGTATCTTCCCAAAGTGAATATTTAAAAACTGTCACTACAAAGTACGTTAAGAAAAGCTTAGTGCATGATAGTGGTGGCACTGAAACGACCAAAAAGTGCTGACTTAAAATTAAAGTTTCTTACCTTACGGGAGAAGACTGTCTTTCTTTATGGGTGGGTCTCAGAAAATTATGCGTGCGAAGGATCGTGGCTTTCTCGTTTTGACTACTCCATTCGATAGAGACGTTCATGACCTGACTCAGAAGAGGCCTTTTCTTGCCCCTTAATTTTCCTTTTGGGAGAACTGAGGGAATAAGTTATTAACGGGCGACGTCAGGCGCACCATCTGTTGGCGCAAGGTGTGCAGCACGGCCCATTGATACCGCCGCGAGAGGTGATTCGTCTCCGGCCCGCAGTCGGGGTGGGGTGTTGTTGCACTGCGCGCCGCGCAAGCGGTTGTTGGGTTGTTGGCCTCTCGGTGTTTCGAACAAGGCGCGGCGCGCCCCCACGGGAACAGAGCAGCACTCATAAGCCTTTCAGCCGTGGTCACGACGCTGGCCGCTGTCACCGGTGCTGACGTCGCTCCGCGCCGAAATTTTAAGCGCCCATTAGCCGAGATAGGCCGCATAAGAATGGCCTCCATTAGCAAGCGCTGGCCCCTGAGCGCCGGTCCAACTCTCTCTCTTTCTTTCTTTCTCTCTCTGTCTGTCTGTCTCTCTCTCTGTGTGTGTGTGTGTGTGTGTGTGTGTGTGTGTGTGTGCGTGAGTGAGAGAGAGAGAGAATGAAACAGAGAAGAAAGACGGGGAAGGGGAGCAGAGACTACGTGTGTTTGTGTCGCTGTGACGTTACGTACGGCCGCGTGTGAACAATGGAACAATTGCGCAGGGATGACAGTCGTGTAGATCAAGCCGAAAGTGCGCTGCAGGGGCGGGGGTAGTCAGGGAACGGTTTTGCATACTCCTCGATTTCAGTTTCTCGGAGAGAAAATACCACACTGCTGCTCCTACGAGAACACGGGTACGACTTTTCGCTGTCTATATCTAGATCTACGTATACATACCGAATGCCGGACATTTGCCACGCCGGACATTTGCCACGATTTTACCTGCTCCGAGGGGTTGGGTCCCTTGTCTGCCCCTCCTCCTCATCGCTGTCGCGCAGTAAAGCTACTTACTGAGCCTTGCCTCTGGTTTACTTAACATAGGACCAGAATCTCTTTGGATTTTCTGCCACATTTCTAGAGAGACTTTCGTTGTGGGAACTGTTAAATGCATCTCGCATTGAAATCCGCACCAAATTTCGAGCCTCAGTAAAACTTCGCCAATCTTGGAGATTTTGCGTCCGTCTAAATTATACGTGCCTTCTTCGGTGCTCCTGCAGCAGCTTTCTGTCGTGTTTTCTGTACCATGGGGGATCAGTTCCGTCTGTTATTAATTTATTTGGGATGAATCTCTCGAGTACTGTTGATACTATTTCTTTGAACTTAAGCCACATATGGTCTTTGTGGTGTCACCGCCAGACACCACACTTGCTAGGTGGTAGCCTTTAAATCGGCCGCGGTCCGTTAGTATACGTCGGATCCGCGTGTCGCCACTATCAGTGATTGCAGACCGAGCGCCGCCACACGGCAGGTCTAGAGAGACGTCCTAGCACTCGCCCCAGTTGTACAGCCGACTTTGCTAGCGATGGTTCACTGACAAATTACGCTCTCATTTGCCGAGACGATAGTTAGCATAGCCTTCAGCTACGTCATTTGCTACGACCTAGCAAGGCGCCATTATCATTTGCTATTTATCTTGTGATGCCTGTACCGTCAGACCGATGTTCACCAATTATGGATTAAAGTTAAGTATTCCAACAGCTACGACCTTTTTTGCTAAAGTCTAACTTCCTTAAATGCTCCAGACCTCACGCCAGCCTGCGTGAGCTTAAACGCGTGCCTTTCGGCTTCCTCCTCCTAGTGGCTTGGCTGTCTTGCCAAGTCACAACAGTCTTCACGTACATAGTTTGGAAGAAAGTCTGTTAGAAAGACGTTAACCGAATTTTTAGCTGCTTTTATAAATAAATATATTTCGCGTTTAGTTTTGCTGAATTTCTTTGTTACGGAATTGAGCCTCGCTACGACTGTGTGTTCACTAATCCCTGTTTCCGTCGTCATGTTCAGGATTATTTGTGGCTAAGAGGTCAAGTGTGTTATTGTAACCATTTAAAATTTGAATGGCCTCGTAAAATAATTGTTCAAAATAATTTAAAAAAAAAGCATTTAGAACAATTACGGAAGTTGTTTTCTATCTACAATAGGGTCTGAAAATGTATTTTTGTCAACATACGGAAGGTAGATTGAAGTCACTGCCAACTATAGTTGTATGAGTAGCGTACCTATTTGTGATGAGACTCAAGTTTTCTTTGAACTGTTCAGTAGCTGTTTCATCTGAGATCGGGGTTCGGTAAACGGAGCCAATTCCTAATTTATTTCGGTTGTCGAATATAACCTCTGCCCATACTAAGTCACAGGAACTATCTGCTTCAATGTCGCTTGTGAGCTGAAACACACATTACATTGTTTTTCCTTAAGTTGTGCTTCTTGTTTCTGTTGTAGTGCAGATCATTAAAATTACGGCTTTTCCCTCCAAAACCTAGGATGATTTTTCTGTGACCCTGTAAATATTCGTTATTTCTAACATTTTAAAACTGTACGTCGACTTTAGATGACATGTCAATCTTTGATGTTCTTATCTCTATTTAGTGAACGTATTTTCAGTCATGTTTTCAACATTGTCCCGCTACACTTTATTAACTAATGTTTCGCCGCAAGGGATAACAGATTTTAGAGAGTAAATTAATATGGAGTATGTCGTTCTCCTTTTCAAACATTCACATTCCCATTTCTTCTTTCGTTATTGTGTTTTGGGCATGCAGCTGTAGTACTTAAAGCGGGCACAAATGCAGTGATCGAAAAGAAATGACTAGCGTACATTCGCATCCTTTTTACATCGTTCCTTTCTTGTTGCTCCCATGGCGATGGACTGTTTCTATCGCAATCAGTAAGCGTGATAGAAAGCTACCGTACAGACAGAGGGATCTATGTTTATACTATACCGACATAATCGTCGGAATTGCTTTCGTTTCCCAAAAGTTATAAATATTTCGATTTCGGAAAAGAAGCTCTGTATTTCTCCAAGATGTCGAAGAACAAGGTCCCTTACGTACTGGTTGTACCGAGTAAGATGTGGAGACGGCGGTTTGAAAGCGGACAGAGAAGAACGAGGAAGGGCGTCCTTTACCTGAGGGATCCTACCTGGCGAAGGGGCGGTGTGGCAAATTTCCGGCGTGGCAAATGTCCGCACACCATACATACCACTCCGCAGTTCACAATTAAGTGCCTGGCAGAGGGTTCATCGAACCACCTTAAAGACATTTCTCTACCTTTCCACTCTTGAACAGCGCGCTGGGAAAACGAAAACTTAAAAACCATTCGTGCGAGCTCTGATTTCTCTTACTTTATTATGAACCATTCCTCCCTATGACGTGGTTGCCAACAAAACATTTCCATGCTGTGAGTCTGAGAAAGCTAGTGAAAGAAATTTCATGAAAAGATCCTGCCCGATGAAAAACGCCTTTGTTTTAATAGTTCCACTCCAATTTGCGTATCGTATCCGTGCCACTCTCCTTCCTGTTTCACGACAATACAAAATGAGCTGCCCTTCTTTGAATTTTCTCGGTGTCCTCCGTCAATCCTATCTGATACCGATCCCACATCGCACAGCAGTACTCCAGAAGAGGGCAGACAAGTGTAGTGTAATCAACTGAACTGCGAATACATTTTCAGTATACTGCGACAGAGCCTGCTTACCAAGTTTCAAGGACCGGCTGTAACTGATGATGAATCCAGGACCACACTAAAATCCCTATGTATCGCTCCCGTACGGATCGCGAGAACAAGGTTAGACTCATTGCAGCGTACAAAGAGTCATTTAAACATGAACTTGCTACGCACTTCACAGTGGATGTAGAAATACATCATGCGTCAGATAAAAAGTGACAAACAGACCTGTCCCATGCACACAGAACCAGCAAAAATAATAACCGGTGTATCTGTATTAAAACACACCAATTATTATTAGCAACTGAGAAACGGAAAAAATGTTATCGTGAATCTGTCGTTTGTTTATAGACATATATCTTGGCTGTTATTCTGTGTGCTTCCATGTATACAGGACAAGATTCGATGTCGTCTAAACGACTGTTGACACATAGATGCCAAATTTCAAATTACTTAAACCCCAAAATAACATAAGACATTTAGTTAAACGCAGAAAAAATGTCTCTAAGCATTATGGGACTTAACTTCTGAGGTCATCAGTCCCCTATAACTTAAACTACTTCAACCTAACTAGCCTAAGGACATCACACACATCCGCGCTCGGGGCAGGATTCGAACCTGCGACCGTAACGGTCGCGCGGTTCCAGACTGTAGCGCCTAGAACCGCTCGGCCACCTGGGCCGGCTTAAACGCAGATTCAGCTGGCATATACCCTATTTTGGCGGTAGAAGAATGATGACGTCTTTTCGTATTGAAAGTATCCGTGACGATTGAAACATCTTTGTTATAGTGAAAATTACGCTTTCTTTATTTCTAGCCACATCTTCCCTCTTGGTACTTTAGTATAGGTACTAAGAACACCAATATTCTGTGCAGCCAGTAATAACTCTTGCGTTAGTCTCATTATCCCTTCACGAAATACTTGGCGGACAGACTGTAGTGTTATACTGCCCATCTCCACTATGAGTGTTCTTAATCGGCCCTTGCTGCAATGATTCCCGTGTACCTTCACAGAGAAACTCAGTTGCACCTTGGTGTGGACTATGTGGAAATGCTCAGATTGTAATAGACCTCTCAAAATTCCATTGTTCTCCGATGTTAGGCCTGCTTCAATTTCCACACCAAAGCTGCAACCTTGAGCACGTTGGATTCGCGTCTTGTGTCGCGCTGCCTTTGCATATGCGCCTCTCTTTCGCAGAACCCACTAACACATCTATGTCCTTTATAGCCTTTCTCTGCAAATGACTTCATTTTCTTGTACCATTTCATATTTAGTTTTACGTCCACACGTTAAAACGGTGTTACATGCGCCAGACTTGTAGCTGTGATCTCAATGCCGAAAAAAGTATTCTTCTCGGTATCTAAGAACTTTTGGCGTCGGTATGTGACTGGAGATCATCGACGAGCCACAGTTAACAATTGAGGACTGAATCAAAACACTGGATCGTTAGTGGTAAAATTGCAGCGAAAAAAAAATCTGTTTCATCTGCCGGAAATGAGGACTGATACAATAGCAATACGACGGGATATTTGTAAAACTGTATATAGTCACTGGCTTGCTTCACTTGCATTCGTCAACTGTTTACCTTGAGAGTTCAAGCACAAGCGACCAGTATTAACGCAAAAAATGTCCTCTTACTATATTAAAAGAAGTTTGCTTATAAGCAGCTATCAGTGCAGTGAGTAATAAATGAAGTGATAAAGAATAATTGGACAAATTTCTGTTTAAATGAGGTGTATATTTCCAAAGACCAATCAGTCACGTTTAACACACACATTGATGAGGCAGAACATAATGACGACTGCCCACCGCGAGGCTGTATGCTGCTTGGTGGCGCTGAAGCCACGTGACGTGGTAAGAGAAGTATATGAGCGTAACAGAGACGACTGGGGAATCATTCTAGCGACAATAACTGGAGCAAATTCGGAACTCCGCCGACCTATACGACGTTGAGGAAAGCCGGATTGTTTTGGCCCAGTGCCTGGGACCGAGAATCTCGGAAACGGCTAAGCTAGTCGTCTGCTCGCTTGCTACAGTGGAGAGTGGTTGAAGAATGCTGAAACCAAGAGCAGGCCACAGGACGTTGTATGTCCATATCTAATCACTGCATATAGGAATCGGAGGGTTGGCCGCTCTCTGAAGCGGGACAGGCGTCGATCTGTGGCGGATCTGACGGCAGAGAGCGGTGCTGGTGTAGGCACGAGTTTCGCAGCCGTGGGACAGTACGGTTTCCCATTTAAGGGGCTCCGGAAAGGCTCAAAATCATGAAAAGTTCAATTTTTACTTTTTTGCGTTTTCTGAATCTGCAGACTATTACCATTTAATAGATATATAATTTATTCAATTCCGAAGACTACAACTATTTTTATATTTTTTTTGAAATGTGTTCTACATGGGCGTGACCCACTGTGGCGCTGTTAAACTGCTGTCAAATGGTGTTATTATTAACGTCCGTGTTCATCAGGTACAATTTAGTGATGTGAGATAAAGTATGTGTTGTGGCTAACCCTATTTTCAGAGACTTTGCAGCACCTGAACTATTGAAAAAGTGTATTCACGGAAAAACTCAAAACCCCAATGAAAGTGTAAATAGTGTTACATGGTCGAGAATCCCCAAGACTGCATTTGTTGGAATAGAAACACTTCACTTTGGTGTGTATGATGCTGTTGCGACTTTCAATGATGGCAACATTGTAAGGTGCAAGGTATTTAGAAATATGGGAATGAAGATAGGTTCTAACATGGTACGAGCGATGCTTGCTTTAGACAAGGAACGCCTTCGGGCTGCAGACAGGGCTAGAAATACAAGCAAGAGTAAACAGGAGGAGGAACAAGAGGAAGCTGGAGGAGGAGTTTGCAGAGGATGAAGATAATCCATCCTATGGACCTGGAATGCACTAAAAAGTTAATCCAATCTTTGTCGCTCGATTCCCAAAACTTTTATTTTCTCATACTAATTACATGTTTTCTAAGGATCTTCCAAACATATTTGTTTCAAACTTTCAGTAAATGTTACACAGTACCTTCTGCATAATTTAACACAGCCTTTTTCCAAAAAAACTGTATATTTTTGAATATATAAATAAAAAATTGCAAAAAAATGTTGTGAATTTGAATTACAATTGAAAAAAAATCATCTTTAATAACTGAACTAAAATTTTGTAAAATCCCTGTGTTAAGTTGTAGCCCATATTCCAATAAATAATCTGTAAAAAGTTCAACTTCCTACCTCAAATACTTTGTGAGGAAAGATGTAATTTATAAGCGTTATTTTAACATTGCAAGTGTAGGGCGTTCCGGAGCCCCTTAACCCAACAACATCGTCAGTTATGATTACTCTGGACACAGGATCATTGAGAGTGGACTTCGGATCAACGGAGTGTCGCCTGGTCGGATGTATCTAGTTTTTTGTTAGACCAGGTCGATGGCCGCGTCGGGATACGCTGTCATGCTGGAGAACGGCTGCTGGAAACATGCAGTGCGCCACGGACTCAAACCTGCGGGAGCGGTTTCGCGTTGTGGAGAACACTCACCTGGGCTTCTATGGGACCTGCAGTAGTATTCGAACGCGCAATGACACCTGTGGACTACGTGAACATTGTGCATCTTCATATTTTCGCGGCGCAAATACTGATCCGTAAAAATTCGGGCGTGCAGCCGCATAAATTTGACTTCTTCTTCTAATAGTTCGGCTGAATACCGCCCAGCCATCTTCAGAGTGAGCCGAGGTGACTGACGCTGTATTGTGAATAGCAACAATCTCACGACACTCCCCTGCGGCACACCTGAAATCACTTCGGAAGACTTCTCTCCATTGAGAATGACACATCGCTGCTGGATCTACGATTCCACCATCTCTCTGCAGTCTTAATCACTTATTATGGTTCCACTGTTGTACACATTCAACGATTTAGGAGTCATTCAGATTATTCCTTCTGGGTGTTCAGCTTTCGCAAACAGTATTGTACAAGTAATTTATGAGTCTTGCCACAAATCTGGTACAATACTCCGTACGATGGTATTTTGTTCACTAAGCGATAGTGCGGAACTACAGGGTGGCGAACGAAATATGTTACCATTTTGTTTTTGAATGTAAATTTTATTGTCAATACAATCTGAGAGGAACATATACTACAATGAAGAGCCGTCTATGGAAATTTGTTCTAACTCAGCACATGCTAAATATGTCCACCATTTAGTTTCCTAACTTCCTTCAAACGAACACTGAAGTTAGTGATTACCCTACGGCATATGTCTTCCGTAATTTCACTGCAAGCTTGAAGAATAAGTCTTCTGAGCTCCATTAAATCACGTGGACGTTTCGGGAAAATTTTTTCCTTTATGTACCCCCAAAGAAAAAAGTCACATGGATTGAGGTCTCGACTATTGGGGGACCCATTTTGTCCGTCATTGAAGCGACCTGGAAACCTGAGTGAAATGATCCGCATGTCGAAATGCTCGCGTAAAAACTCCAACACAGTGTTTGCCGTATGTGGCCTTGCTCCATCTTGCATGAACCACTGCGTGTTGAAGGGCAAGGCAGTAGCAAGAAGCTGTGGAATGAAGCTATTGCGAAGAATGCTCAAATAAAGCTCGCTGTTCACAGTTTCTTCAAAGAAAAAGGGTCCAAAAAGTCCGTGACTGGAAATTGCTGCCCACGCTGTAATCCTCGGAGCATAATGTTGTCGTTCATGAAGCACTTGTGGGTTTTCAGTGGCCCAAAAGCGTACATTTTGTTTGTTAACCACACCGTCTAAATGAAAATGCGCCTCGTCTGAAAACCAAACTTTGTTGAGAGTTTCTTCCCCATCCTCCGCCCACTGAGCAAACAGTAGTCTCTGCTGCTTGTATTCTTCAGTGAGCTTCTGTGCACAGGTCATCTTGTATGGGTAAATATGGAGGTCACTTTTAAGAATGCGTTGAACGGTGCGTCTGGATATTCCCAGTTGCCTTTCTACACGATTTCCCAGGACTTCTCTGTACAGCAACTCGTACCGCTTCAATATTCTCCGGCGAACAAACAGGCTTAGGCCGAGGTCGCTTTGCTTCCAATACTGTTCCTTCCTGTACAAATTTATCGTACAACCTGTGGATGGTCTTTTTGCAAGGGACGCATCGAATGTTAAACTGTTGTCGAAAACGCCTCTGAGTCACAACAAGGCTTTTCGTTTCATGAAAAATTAACACAATTGCCGATCGTTGCTGTGTCGTCAGTCTTCCATTGTCAGCCATTGCTGCTTACTAGTCTCCTAGCGGCAGTATCGTGAATTACCCGTCATTTCGTAACTCATTTGTTTTTCCAAGCTCTGCTGGTACCGCTGTAGAGATCCCAGCGGGATATCTCATGTGCGTCGTAAATTGTGAAAGAAACAATTGGTATCACAAAAAAAATGGCTCTGAGCACTACGGGACTTAGCATCTGAGGTCATCAGTCCCCTAGAACTTAGAACTACTCAAACCTAAGTAACCTAAGGACATCACACACATCCATGTCCGAGGCAGGATTCGAACCTGCGACCGTAGCGGTCTCGCGGTTCCAGACTGTAGCGCCTAGAACCGCTCGGCCAATCCAGCCGGCTGGTATCACATTTCGTGCGCCGCCCTGTATATCGAATGCTTTCCTGAAGTCAAGAAACACAGCATCAAGGTGTGCTCCTTCTCTCGGCGGTGCTTCTCGCAGTGATTTGGCAGTTCGGGACACGTAAACAAACGAAGAGATGGAGTCAATCATGCGTTCCTGTTGGTCAAGAGACTGTACCCGCGGGGAGCCGTCAGTGGCAGCACGGCGCGGCGCGGTGCCGACGACTGCGTCATCTTGGTCGAGCGCGTCGCCTGCCCGCGGACACGGCTGACTAATGGCTCAATTAGGGACGGCCAGCGACGCCGCGAGCCTGAGTTACGGCACCTCCCCCCCTCCCCCTTCGCTCCCCTCCCCCTACGTCCAAAAAGTCTATTTCCCTTTTATTTTGACGTTACACATCTCATTAGCTGCCTAAAATATTTGTTTCAGCCTCGTGGGGAAATCTTCTGACTCGATGCGGTATGTGTGTGTGTGTGTGTGTGTGTGTGTGTGCTTGCTTGTGTGTGTGTGTGTGTGTGGCTCAGTTCTCTCCTCCTCCTCTTCTCCCCGAACTATAAATCTTAGTTGGCCGTCGGAATTTAAATAACAAATACAAGCTCGCGCCGCCGCCGGTCAAAATAAGATGAGGGCGGTATTAATGGGCGGCACACACCTCAGCCGGGCCGTACAGAGAGTGTGGGTGTGGGCGGCTAACGAAGCTTCTCGCGGCTACCGGCGCCTGTTAGCCACCTGCTGGTCGGCGCGCCTCGGGCAGACGAGGTCCACCCGCACGGTGCGCATGCGCATTGGTCCCCATTTCTTCTCTCGGTCAGCTTTTATCGCTGCGTTGACAGTGAGTTACTCGAGCTGCTTTACGAACAAACGGGTAGTATTGAAATAACTAAGTGAAAATTAGAAACTTACGGAGGACAAGGAGGCCCGCCCGGGGCAGTTTACCGACCGAGGTGGCGCAGTGGTTAGCACACTGGACTCGCATTCGGGAGGACGACGGTTCAATCCCGCGTCCGGTCATCCTGCTTTAGGTTTCCCGTGATTTTCCTAAATCGTTTCAGGCAAATGCCGGGATGGTTCCTTTGACAGGGCACGGCCGGCTTCCTTCCCCGTCCTTCCCTAATCCGATGAGACCGATGACCTTGCTGTCTGGTCTCCTTCCCAAAAAACAACAACCCCGGGGCAGTTTCTGGTAGGGTTTATTATTCGACGAAGCAAAGTACAGTCGTCTCTCAAATTCAAGGGACCTCAGAATAAACTGGAATAATTAAGCGTTCGTTTTAACGAAAATTTTACTGATCATGGTGTAATCAAGAAACGATCGAAACCAGTGAGCCTCCCCCCCCCTGTGAATCGAAATCCCATGTGCGAAACAACCTCAAATGTCTGTCTACTCTAGAAATGTGTTAAGGTGTTAAATATTGGACGTTCAGAATCAAATACTGGGTGAACATAGTCTGAGGTTTTCACCCATCTTAATGTTTATCATGATATATCTCCTGTATTATGAGTCGTGCATTAATCTACGACGGGGTACAAAAAAAAAAAAAAAAAAAAAACGAACAAATCTTTTGGTGGGCAGAGCTTTTGTATTACCATATTTTTCCGCTATGAGTGCACAGAGCGAACATTCCACAGTCAGTACGCCGAGTGCCGTCGCTGCAGGAGGTCAGAACTAGTTTCCGAAAAGTTTATAGTGGCAACTGTTTTGTGTGATTGTCGTTTTGTGATGGCTTATTTTCGTGAACAGAGTGCGGAGGTGAAATTCTGCTTTTTGCTCGGAAATATTGGAACAGAAACTGGTGAAATGTTAAAAACGGAGTACACGGACTGTGCTATGAGGAAAACTCAAGTGTTTGAGTGGTTTTCTCGTTTCAAAAATGGTGAAAGGACAGTTGATGACAAACCTCGTTCTGGTTGTCCTTCCAGGGTCCGAACACATGAAAATGTCGAAAACATTCGTGCTGCCATCAGCGAAGATCGACGACGGGCCGCTGAAGAAATTGTAGAGCTGTCGGGAGTAACTTGGCATTCAGTACGGCGAATTGTACGGGATGCTTGGAAATGAAAAGGGTGAGTGCCAAATTCGTGCCACGGGTGCTGACTGTTGAACAAAAACAAGGTCGCGTTAAAGCATGCTGTGCTTTGAAAGAAGAATTTCGAAACGATCCAAATTTCTTTCCCAAAATTATCAAGGGTGACAAAAGTTGGTGCTGTGCTTACGATCCTGAATCAAAGCAACAATCAAGCCAGTGGAAGACTTCAACTTTACCTAGCCCCGACAAAGCTCTTCAGGTGAAACCAAACATTAAGACAGTGCTGACTTGTTTTCCCTATGCGACAGAAGTCGTTCATTCAGCTCGTCCATTCAGAGTTTCTTCCGCAGGGTAGGACAGTTAAACAGGCTTCCTGCTTGGAAGTTTTGAAAAGATTGCGCAACAGTGTGCGGCGGAAGCGGCCTGATTTTTGGCTCTCAGGTGACTGGTTTTTTCCATCACGTCAATGCTCCTGCTCACACAGGTCACTCCGTACGACAATTCTTGCCCAAATATGATATGACCCCTGTCCATCACCACGCACATTCTCACCCGATCTTATCCCGTGTGACATTTTTCTGTTTCCTAGAATGAAAAAAAGACATAAAAGGAAAGCGTTTTGTTGATGTCGCTGAATCTAAGAAAAAAACAACGGAGGTGCTGTGAAGCATCACAAAAGATGAACTTTAGCAATATTTTGAAAAATAGACTTAAGGATTAGACAATGATGTTAATGCAAGTGGAGAGTACTTTGAAGGGGACTGAAAGTTTGTGCTTAAAATGTGAATAAATAAGCTAAAATAAGTTCAGTTTCTTTTGGTTATCCCCTCTTTTTTTTTTTTTTTACGAATGCAGTTAGTTAGTAGCACGAAGTAATAAACTGAAATGCCTAGTGCTGAAGTCTGCTGCTGAAGTTTTACTGCACAAACAGAGAAAATATGGTAAGTGAAAAACATATTTAATTATTTTGCAGTGTGTCAGAGAGAAAAAGTTTCGTAAAGGTTTGAAATAATGTGTGGAGTTTGTTGGAAGTCGCCAGGTGTTCTCATTCTAAATACTAGATGCATATGTGAATCAGTACTTTGTATGCAGAGAATGACACTACCTCAAGACATGTGAAGTTGCTAACATTAATGGTCGATTTAGAGGCTGAAACTTTGGTTCACATGGCTCTGAGCACTATGGGACTTAACATCTATGGTCATCAGTCCCCTAGAACTTAGAACTACTTAAACCTAACGAACATAAGGACATCACACAACACCCAGTCATCACGAGGCAGAGAAAATCCCTGACCCCGCCGGGAATCGAACCCGGGAACCCGGGCGCGGGAAGCTGAAACTTTGACATAGGAGTGTACCTGCTAATGAGTAAATTATGATCGCATTTTAAATTTTGAAATTCGGTCGGTAATTATATGGAACATTGTAAATGACATTTTTGTAGCCCCTGAAAGGAGCAGGATAGGCATCCTTCAACCGATGTTGCGTGACTGGGTGACAGCTGAAACCGTTTAGTTATACGGATAAAAATAATCGATACACACAAAAAAAGCAATCAGTGAACCTTTTCTGCTTTAGTGACTTCCGTCGTGCTTCGGTGAGCACTTATTCTATTGTCGCCAAAGTCGAAAATACATCATCGTCTACTGCTGCTCTGAACATGCTTTTGGGCTACCTTTCTAATGGCGACTTTGCCTCTTCCGGAGACACAGTCGGCATTGACTCTGCTTCTTCACCTGCTTTCATCATAATCGTTGACATATAAAAAATAATCGACTGTCACATTTTCTCCTAAATAGGAAGATGGTCCAGCAAGAGCTAAACGTTTGTCCTTCTTTGAAATCATTTTTGCAAAAGATTTATGTGCTGTAGTATACTACCCATTGTTCATGGGAAAGAATTTAGCGAAGAACTGAATTTTGAAACAGTTACCGACGCGAGAGGTGAAAGAGTCGAACTACCGAGTGTGAAATAGCCGCTGACTTCAAATTATAGAGTGTTTCTATTAATATTTATCGTGTACAAAAATATACAGGGTTTCTTCACTTTATCGAAGTTTTTTTCAAAACACAGGACAACTATGACATCAAAGTCTTCCGCCGCGGCATGTCTGTATGACACCTCCTCGGTTTGGTGAGGGAGGGAGGAGGGCGTCTACTGCCGGATTAACGATTCCTCTATTTGCGCATGTGATGCCTAGCCCGAGGTAATTAGAATTGCGAGAGATATCATCTGGTCAATCACAAGCTTGAACGTTGCTATAAACGAAGCAAACTTCGCTCCTGGCAGACAGTAATCTCCTGACGAAGCAGACGCAGATAATCTTCGAAAGCTCGAGCGTTAACTCCAATCTGACGCGGTCTCCATACGAAAAAGATTTTATACACAGGAAAACTAGTTCAATTTATCGACAAATACGATTTATCTGGGCTAGACTTAGCAAGAGTCAACAGCTTTAGCAAGAACTAGCTTGACCGTATGCCTAGGAACACCCAATAAACGTAGGTGACATTGCTGAGAAACGTCTGATGCCTAAGTTCGTATACCTCTGTCTGGCTTGCAGTCAACGAGAAGAAGCTG
The DNA here is from genome assembly GCF_023864275.1 of Schistocerca cancellata. Taxonomy (NCBI): domain Eukaryota; kingdom Metazoa; phylum Arthropoda; class Insecta; order Orthoptera; family Acrididae; genus Schistocerca; species Schistocerca cancellata. The sequence goes on from NC_064627.1 coordinate 70,805,428, forward strand.
GCTGAAAATGCGAGAGTTTCATTTATATTCGTATATTATGGCGGGGTGGCCAGGACTGTGAACATTCAAGTAAAACATTTGATTACAAACATTTGAGTTTATTAAATGAACATTATTGGCGCTTTTAGGAGATAATTATCACAGAATTACAAACATCAGCTTATTTAATACATTGCTGGCTTAAGATGTTCAAACATCTCGCAACTGTAGGGGAAATATAAATATGATCTGAGTTTTACAAGTAGAAACGGATTCAGCTTTGCTACTAATTACCACGACAGCCTACCACTGCAGTTATTCATCTCATATCTAGGTCACCAGGCCTCTGCATTAAGTGTCACCCTGTCATCGACACAAGAGGGAGAGAATCACAGGCAGACGACACGTTCCGCTGAGAAAGCACTTTTTAAGAAGCGCAAGTCATTCACTGGGCAATCACCCCACCTACGCTGCCTAATTGTGTAGGTACTTTTCAGAACTAAATTCGTTCTTACTTTTGTCAGTCAGTCTTGGCTCGGTTTTAAGCTACTATTTATACTTCGTGCTAGCCCACCTGTACCAATGTTCTGCTCTTCTGGGGGGAGTCCCTACAATCATTGATTTATTTTTAACAGCTGCACGATAAGCCTGTATCGGTAGAAACCATGAAGTACTCCACAAAGTACACATTGTTACCCAGGAAAATAAAAGTAGGATGATTAAGATACAAGGAGAGGTCATCAGGGCCAGAATACAAATTCGGGTTGAGAGAGCGAGGGAGTGGGCAATCGGCCATCCCCTTACCTACATTCTCATTTCTGTTTGCATAACTCTAATTACAACTCAGGCCTTGCATTTTTGGTTAAATAGCAAGTACTTGCATGCTATGCTAGTGATTGTTTTCGCTCCACTTCGAATTCCAACCGGTTTCTACTTGTTGTACCGATGTCGGATACTTTGAGACACTCTATCGGGCAACAGCCACTAGCAGAAGAAGCGACTCTGGTCTTCAATAATTTGGAGTGCAGTGGGGCAATCTTCCTCGAAGTATTATGCGCCTTCAGTAGCGCCTGGAACGAAGGACGCCTATATAAACTCTTTGTTTTGAGCTTAACCATATGATACTTTCGGTTACTGAAAACTTTTCTCGAACAGTGGACTTTCGTCGTTCGAGTCAGCGAAGCTACCTCAACCGAGAGAGCAATTAATGCCTTCGTGCCGCTAGTGTCAGTTGTGATAATTGTCGAAGTAGAGAGGATATAAAATGTAGACTGGCAATGGCAAGGAAAGCGTTTCTGAAGAAGAGAAATTTGTTAACGTCGAATATAGATTTAAGTGTCAGGAAGTCGTTTCTGAAAGTATTTGTATGGAGTGTAGCCATGTATGGAAGTGAAACATGGACGATAAACAGTTTGGACAAGAAGAGAATAGAAGCTTTCGAAATGTGCTGCTACAGAAGAATGTTGAAGATTAGGTGGGTAGATCACGTAACTAATGAGGAGGTATTGAATAGGATTGGGGAGAAGAGAAGTTTGTGGCACAACTTGACTAGAAGAAGCGACCGGTTGGTAGGACATGTCCTGAGGCATCAAGGGATCACAAATTTAGCATTGGAGGGCAGTGTGGAGGGTAAAAATCGTAGAGGGAGACCAGGAGATGAATACACTAAGCAGATTCAGAAGGATGTAGGTTGCAGTAGGTACTGGGAGATGAAGGAGCTTGCACAGGATAGATTAACATGGAGAGCTGCATCAAACCAGTCTCAGGACTGAAGACCACAACAACAACAACAGTGTCAGTTCTTGGTCCCGTACTGTACTCCATGCACACTTTGGACTTGCACTAGATGCCACGAGTTATGGGAGCAATCTATGCTGATGACACAGCGATTATCACGAGAAGCAGGTGGCACCAAGTGCCAATGTGTAGACTTAAAGAGCCATGACAAGCGCTAGAAGCCTGGCCATCACAATGGCGTACTGGCTTCAGCGAGACCAAGGGTGCGGCCATGATTAGCACAAAATGCCACGGACCAGACATCCCAGAGTCCAAAATTTTCGGAGAACCGTTTCATTGGACCGACACAGTGAAATATATTGGTGTCGCAGTTCACAAGCAACTTATGTGGCGACAACATATCCCTGAAGTTAGAACCAGGAAATAGCAGCGACTTGGGATGCAGTACCGAGTACTATATCGAATGCTAAAGCTGAGCTTTCTACAAACTGCGGACTCGGTCCGTTATGGACATACAGAGGCTTCAGAACCCTCGAAAATAAGGCGCTGCAGAAATATTCCATGTGCTGTCCAACGTCACAGCACGCTATTTATACGAAGCCGACGAAATGCTGAAAGTCCTGGAAAGATCTAATAAGACAGATGTAAAATGTTACAAGTAGCATGAGGGTCAACACAGCCACTTATCCGGCGAAGAGGAAGGCCTGGTGACATCGAGACCGCTATAAACGGCGGGTGGCCCTACCAAGCAGATAGTAGAGCCACACCTAAAGTAAATAACCAGGTAAAGTTCCCGCTAGCGAGATACCCAACAAATAAAGAAATTTCTCCTAAACATATACAGAACCGACACTGGCAGTTAATTCCATAAAGGTAAACGCTATGTCTTTCTATTTTTAAAGAAGGAAGAAAGCGACCGTGTGTCTCGTATCGTCAAATGCTCATCATATTCACTGGTCTCTACACAGGGCACCATCATCGCCTTGCTTCTCTCCACAGAGCTTCACCTGACAGTGTCTAATGCTACAGGCCTGTCACGTACAATGGTACGTTCCAAATAATTCTGAAAATTCGTCCTGCATCACCTATTTTTTGTACCGTATATCAGAATTCAGATTGAAATGTGATTATCATGACTGTTTTTAAACTTCTGTGATATTATTGTCACTGAACATAGGGGATCGTGTGAAAGGATTGTATGTATGTATTAGTACAATACATTTTCTAAAGTGCAGAGGAAGTAATGGAAAAAATTGTACATGGTCAAAGTTAGCGTGGATTTGAGGATACACTGCCGGCCTATACTTCCACCATACCTGTCAGCTACTATTCCATTTGCGGTCAATTTTTCAAAAGCACAATAAAACTTTGACCAACCAGAAACAAATAAATTGATCTAAAATTTAGAAGTGTTTTATCAAGGCTCATAAAAAATAACTTAATACGATACATAAACAAAACAATGTGATCCATCATGAAAATTATAAATGTAATGAAAGGTACTAGGATTGATTGCCACACACATAACTCCCAATTTAATTGAGCATAATACCTTAAATTTGACCCATCTTAGACCTAAATTCTCGTTCCAAAACACACGGTGCAGCTCGAACTAAAGTTATCCACTCTTCATTTATTGAGGCGTCCGCGGCTCGTGGTCTTGCGGTAGCGTTCTCGCTTCCCGCGCACGGGGTCCCGGGTTCGATTCCCAGCCTCGGGATGACTGGGTCTTGTGTGTCTTTCATCATCACTTCATCCTCATTCACTCGCAAGTCGCCGTAGTGGCGTTAAAGAACTTGTGGAGCGGCGACCGAACCGCCCCGCGAGCGGTCTCCCGGCCACCAATGCCATACGCTCATTATTATTAATATTTATTGAGGCAATATCTGGCACCTGTGGCCAAGCAAACTTCATTCCTTGTTCCCGAAGATATTTGACATTATATGTTATATCTGAATCACTGCATTAACACAACAGCTTACAATTTGAGCAGTATATGGCTGACATTAGTTTCTATTAGTGGGAGGCACATTAAAAATTACAAATGAGCCTTCGTATATACGGTATGCTGAAGGCTGACGTTTGTATTCCTTAGTGCCACACTGTGATTGGCATCAACACTATTTAATAAACCTATAAACCTAACAATGACCAACGGTCAAAGCAACCCCAAAACAGAGAAATCATGCATATGGCCTCAGAAATCGTAATATAATGGCAGATATACACATGTGAACAAAAAACTAATCAGTGATCTGTTTTGAGAATTAGTCGAGTAACATATATATATATATATGTTATAACATATATATGATATACTTAAAAACTTAGACGACTTTGCAGTTAAACGATATCGATGGATTTTGCACAACCACATTTTAATACACTTTTTCGTATACAATTATAAGTCGCAACAGTTTCACCACCTATTGCGAAGAAAATCGGCACATGATGCCATGTAGCGTATATTAATGGAACTTCACCATCAAACAGTATTTAAGAGACATCCAACTGAGAACCACCAGAGAGCTGTAAAACTTCCGTCGTATGAGTGGTCAAAGTAACTACCGCGGTCAAAGTGCACCAGGTTTACGGCAGCCAGAATTTCGATCCTCCATAAGATGACGTGAAATCAAACTGTTACTACACAGTTTATGTAAATGGTTTACAACTGATCACTATTTAGCTTTGTAATTAGGCGGTTTATGTTTTCTTTATGTAAGTAGGCTGTTTATGTTTTCTTATTGGCAACGTTACGTAGCGCTCTATATGAAAATCACTGGCTGTGCTGTGTGCAGTCTGTGGCTAGTTTGCATTGTTGTCTGCCATTGTAGTGTTGGGCAGCGGTAGCTGGATGTGAACAGCGCGTAGCGTTGCGCAGTTGGAGGTGAGCCACCAGCAGTGGTGGATGTGGGGAGAGAAATGGCGGAGTTTTGAAATTTGTAAAAATGGATATCATGAGCTGCTGAATATATTATGACTTTTGATGACTATTAAGGTAAATACATTGTTTTTCTCTATTAAAATCTTTCATTTGCTAACTATGCCTATCAGTAGTTAGTGCCTTCCGTAGTTTGAATCTTTTATTTAGCTGGCAGTAGTGGCGCTCGCTGTATTGCAGTAGTTCGAGTAACCAAGATTTTTGTGAGGTAAGCGATTTGTGAAACGTACAGGTTAATGTTAGTCAGGGCCATTCCTTTGTAGGGATTTCTGAAAGTCAGATTGCGTTGCGCTAAAAAATATTGTGTGTCAGTTTAAGCACAGTCTTGTACAATTGTTCTAAGGGGACGTTTCAGCTTCTACAGGTATCGTGGCTGATAATGTACCGGCGTTTCTCAACTTATCTCCTGATTTCATGAGTTCATCGAGGTAGACGTTTGAAATCAGTATTTGATATTCGCAGTTCGCGGTATAGTGGTTGCTGCCCCTAGATCGCAGTGTCCTGGATTCAGTTCCTCGCCGGGTCGGAGATTCTATTCGCTCGGGAACCAGGGTTTTGTGTCGTGCCAATCATGTCATCTCATCTTCATCGACTCACCCAGAATGCAGAATACGTAAAAACTCTTTCTCCACGCTTTTATATTGTGTTAGTGTATTTCATTAAAATAATAATGCTTGTTCATTTAAATTATCCCTTATGCATATCTGTCTGTGTTGTTCTTAATTTTTGGTCTTAAATAGAATTATATTTGAAAATTGTTTACTATATTCCTTTCAGTAAATTACTACACATGTTTCATTTTAAGTTAACTTCTGCTTTCCGCTTTATGGAAAGAAAACTCAACGTCTTCCATTTCCCGACGCTTCGATATTACGCAACAGTAGTGACAAGAGTTTGTGAGATTATCTAAAAGTCTCTTATTCCACGGTCATTGCCATAGCCTTCAACCGTTTAGGATATCGCAATAATGGGGGCCATAATTTTTAACTTCTCTGTCTCACACATATCTTAAAATATATCGCTTCACTCTTTTGTGAAAATAGACCAGGAAGAGTGACTGAACTCTTATCATTTGACAGTTTGACACGACGGCCGGTCGAAACTGTTGACTCGAGATTGTTTCGTAAACTCTCTACCAGTGTAACCAGCCGCAAGGGTAGAGGGGTTTTCATGCGTGATGGCAGCAGTTAGCTGCGCTCCAGTCAGTTACCTAAGACACTAGCCACCCGACGCAGGACAAACTCATTCTAACAGTATTACGAAAGAAATTGGTAATATGCGTAGAATTCAAGAGCTGATATTGTTTCATAAGATTTAATTGCATCTTACATCTTCAAAACAAGTTTTAGATGCTATAAACTGTGTTAAAAATAAATATTCAGGTGATTGTGATGAAACCCGTAGTAAAATTATTACAGTATGTTTAGTTGAAGACAACTATCCCATGGCTTTTTTCTTATTTGAATGGCAGAAAACACTGTGGATCAGTTAGATGATGATCACATTACGAAAAGCACCCATAATTTGAAGCAATCAAGCGTTGTGTACTATAAGTTTCAATTTTGAGCTTCTGTTGCTTCTCATGTTTCGTAAATAATCTACCGCTTACAGTTTCAGAAGATGCAAATTTTGTCCTTTTTGCAGATGATACAAGTATGAGATTAAAAAATGCAGGGCCAATCTCGTTACTGTGACCTACCAAACAAAATATTCTTAAACATCCACAGATGGTTCGGTGCAAATGGACTGTCTTTGAATTTTGACAAGATTCTGTATATAACAGCCAGTACTTGTCACAGAACTCAACAAGCTATAAAAATAACTTCTGAAATATATAAAACACAAAAAGGAGAAACTGTTAAGGTTTTCGTATTACAGATAGATGACAACCTTAATTGGAAATCTTACGCTCTAGAACTAATCGAGTTCAGTACGCGTGATTGCTCCTGTGTGTGATTTAAACATAAAAATACCACCTTATTTTGCACATCGCAGTACGCGTGATTCCTCCTGTGTGTGATTTAAACATAAAAATACCACCTTATTTTGCACATTTCTATTCACTATTGCGTAAGCCATCAATTTTTTGGGAAACTCACAGGGACAGTACTTTCACAATGCATAAACATATTATAATATCTGGTGTTACTTGTAGAATTTCCAGCAGACGCAACTACTTGACGAAATGCGTATTGATTAAAGTCCTTTGCCATTACTGTACTAATATTTCGTTTCTCTCAAAATTAGTGGAAAGTATGAAAAGAACGATAACATCAATAACAACCACAAAGAAGTCTTCAAAGTGTTAACATTAGTACAAAAAGTTTCCAGAGACATCGCTACACAAGTGTTCAACAAAACTACCACAGGATATAAAATGTCAAAGAGATAATAGGATGGAGCTTCAGGCTGAGTTAAAGAAATTCCTCCATTGAAGAGTATCTTCACATAAGTTAATGTTTTAACACTGAATACAATAGTCTGTAATAATGTTAAGTCATTTCACTGTGTTGCACAAAAATAAAATTAATACACATCATTTACTTCTTTAAAAATCCCAGTCACACCAGTCAGTGCAATCCGCGGAATACGATTACTGTAACGTAGTGTAATGCTATGTGTCTGTAAATGTATTATATCTTCGGACGAGATTTCTAGTTCTTTGCATTCCAACGGATGACGTTTCGTGGCATCGACAGCTCTAGAATTCACACAGTAGACTGGGAAAGGTCGGTAGGGCTGTATGGATACTAGGTAACATGTACGAACAGATACCAATTACCCATTCTCACAGAACTATTAACACATGCTGATGTGACATACTGCAATGAGATTTTAAATGCGCTACGAAACAGCACGAAGATATGCGAGATAGTATTTTCACCATATGAAAGTTTTACTTCTTATATGCTCTGCATTTTGTTGCGTGATTATAGATACTGGATAAAAAAAAACTCATTTAGTGGCGCTAAAGGTGAAGCGTTATGACATCCGAACCCAGACATCTGAATATACGATTCTCTATGCCATGTTGTTGAAGTTCCTGAGACACACATTGTAAGTGCGTGGAACGTTTCACCAAAGTCCTGTTCTCACCACTGATATCTTCAGCATACGAAGAACATTCGGAAAATGTTATCATTTAGCTTTGAGGTTAATCCAGGGACACAATTCAGCACGGCATGAAACTGGCCGACAATGCTGAAAGACTGCCGCTTCGCAGGAAGAGAATAATTGCTGCATTTTCACAGAATGGAACATAAAAAATTGGAGTAAAAAATGGACAGGGATGTCACTACTTGGACTGTGGGTGATTTTTGCTACAGGAACTGTTACATAACCGGTAGTAATCAGTTCAGCACGTGAGAGACAGACAGTTTTCTGCGATTATCCATTACATCAATAGTAGCAACGATGATGTTGGAACTAGATATAGGCAGAGGTAGTATTAGTAGGATCAGCAGTAACAGCGATATCAACGGTGGTAGTAATAAGGGAAGTCAAAAAGTAATGAAAAGTAATGCCTCCTACTTTTTGGTCAAGAATTCCAAATGCAAATGCGGCCACCGGCCCACCGCTCTGCATTTCGTCGGCCAGCGACGAAAATTAGGAGGCATTACTTTCCGATTGACCCTCGTATTAACAATTACAGCAATATTGGTAACGGCAGTAGTAGTAACTGTAGTAGTAATAGTAATATTCCACTTTGTTTTTAACCTGGATATTATTTAATTTAATGCAGATTTAGAATAGAGTCGTTGATAAAAAAACAGTCCTATTGAAGAGGAAATGTAGAACAAAGAAATGAAATAAATAAAGAGCAAAAAATACCAAATACAAGTCAGATACTTTAAGAGATCTTTGGTTAGGTAAATCATAACCAATCAAGAACAGTTACGGACTATTTTTATTGACACAGAACATGTTGGTTTCTTTAAGACGTCTCGCGCTATAATACGCACGATTTGTGTTGGGGACACTACACTGCAAGGAACTTATGAAACGTCCCCTTTGAAAAATTATATATGACTGTGCTTAAACTGACACACAATATTTTTTAGCGCAACGCAATCTGACTTTCAGAAATCCCTACAAAGGAATGGCCCTGACTAACATTAACCTGTACCTTTCACAAATCACTTACTTCACCAAAAATCTTCGTTACTCGAACTACTGCAATACAGCGAGCGCCACTACTGCCAGCTAAATAAATGATTCAAACTACTGAAGGCACTAACTACTGATAGGCATAGTTAGCAAATGAAAGATTTTAATAGAGAACAAACAATGTATTTACCTTAATAATCATAATATATATAGCACTTCATGCCATCCAGTACTACAAATTTCAAAACTCCGCCATCTCTCTCCCCACATCCACCACTGCTGGCGGCTCACCTCCAACTGCGCAACGCTACGCGCTGTTCACATCCAGCTGCCCAACACTACAATGGCAGACAACAATGCAAACTAGCCACAGACTACACACAACACAGCCAGTGATTTTCATACAGAGCGCTACGTGGTGTTACCAATAAGAAAACCTAAACAGCCTACTTACAAACTTAATATACCAAATAAGCTTCTAATGTAAGGGATACATGCATTTGTGTTTAATGAAACGTCTCATAACAATCGCTGAAGGGCTGGATAACATTTCCTCGCACTGGCTCCTTCTAAGCGTGTGTGTAAGAAGGAAGGAAAATTGGGTTTGACGTCCCGTCGACATCGAGGTCACTAGAGACGGAGCACAAGATCGAAATGTGTCAAGGATGGGGAAGGAAATCGGCCGTGAGTGTGTGTGTGCCTGTGTGTGAAAAATAGTGCATCTATGTAACAGTCGGAACAATACGCTGTGATAAGGTGGGTGCGGAAAGAGTGAGTGCACAAAAAATGAAATGATCGTATGGCATTGTTGGATGGAAGGTTCCATTCGGTGAAGTTCGGCCGCCGGGTTAGTCTTATTTCAGGGGACGCCACATTGGGCAACTTGTGTGGCGGTGGTGATGAAAGGATGATAAGGACAAACCTAAAGCCAGCCCATGAGCGGAGAAAATCTCCAACCCGGCTGGGAATCGAGCCCGGGACCGCCGGCTGATAGGAAAACACATTACCACTTTTTTTTGCGTTTTGTACGTTACTGTTCGTTACATTTGGTCGTGGCGGACGTCACATGACATCCGTTGAAGTCCGTTGGTGAACCCTTCACTCAGTTTTTTTTTGTTTGTTTTATTATATCACAGAGACCTGACGGAACACGCTGACCTACCGTGGCGCGACTCTGCTGAGCAGGCGGACTAGCAAGTGCACATAGTTATACGTACGGAACTAGGAGAGCGCGTCTGCTGTTAAGTCACAAAGCAAATAGTGATATTTATACTGCTGCTGGCAGCTGTAATGGAATCAGTCTGTCTGCATACATACAAGCAATGATTCTCGTTTTACTGCCACATCTGAAAGAACTTGTTCGTCGACACACGGTACTGCAAAAACCGAAGAGCATCGTTAAGCTATTACCGAGGTCGTTAAGTAGTTGCAAAACAGCATGTGAAACATAAGGGTCTGCAATGCTAATGCGAACCCTGTTCTTTCGTGGCAGCAAATGACTACTGGAAACACATGTTTGCCTGGCTGATTTTTATAGTAAATACAAGACTGGTTTACCGGTTCTCTCAACAACTGTGCATGGCGCAGGCTCACCACACGAGCATACTTCCCTGGCACAATGTTAACTGTTTCTCAGCGCACTTGATCACCTCCAAATAATTAATTTTCGTTCGATTTAAACGTATTTTCTGACTCGTTAGGTCCTCAATTGAGCATTTAGTAATTCGCTGGGTTTAAGTTTTCGCCTGCTGTGCCCGTATTATTAGCACGCTTTACAACTGCAGTATGCATTTTGGCTATATAGGCAAGGTGCTCAGTGGTGTCATTATGTACTAGTTGTAAAACTAATCGTTCATCTGGTGTTTTTTAAATGCATACAGCTTAGACTTAGCACCACGTAGATTTAGATTAACTTCAAATATTACTGAATATTCTGATCTGTCGAATGGTGCTCACAACTGGGAGATGAATGTAGTGCACCAAAATATTTCCGTCATGCTCTGTAGCGAGTGCAGTTAGTCTCCAGACACCGTGTGAGTTACGGCGCAGAAAATTGTTTCCCCAGATGGGCAAAATTTTTGCAGGTAAGTTTCCAAAAATATACAATAATGACTAAAACCATACAATTTGTTAAATACAAGAGCGGTACATCTTTAGGCATCGCTCGATTTTTTAGCTATGGATAAAGGTTGTTCTGTTTTTGTGTTGCGAAGTCAAAGATGGCCTGTCGGGCAACATGGAATTCTTGGCAAAATGTGTGTCCATCCTTACTGCGCAGTTGCTCGGAATGAAGATTACTTTTATAACTCCTACAAACAGATCAGACTGAAATGTATCAGATAAAAAAAATTCTGTTTCCAAAGCGTGTTAGTTAGTCAGTAAACATGTGCAAATTTTTGAAGTTTATCAATCAAATTACTTTTTCTGATATTGATAAGCATTTCTCTTAAGACTAAAAAATTGAAGATCAGTCTTTGAATTGTATTTTGTGTACATTTAATATGTTTTACCCAAATTTATTAGATTACATGTATTTTTACCAACCTATTCCACATTTCAGCACTAGTCTATAAACTCTGCAAGTACAACTCTTTTAAATTCTTTTTAGTGGTAAGTTTTTTTTTAATTTAACTGAGACAAACACAAATACCTATTGCTAAATAGTTTATGTTTATGATGAAGAGCTAAGAGTGAGCTACATTTGGAGATACAAATAAAAAAGTAAATGGTATTCCATAATACCTGAACTTTCTCTGCTAAGAATGTTGTTATTTAGGGTAGCGTGCCGTTGCATCCCTCCGATTCCACTACAGACTATGCCTACCGTTTTCAGAGGGGCCTAACGTTTCTTGAACAATTTAAATTTCTTGTAGTTAAAATGCGTTGCCAATGGTGTAGGTCACGATAAGTGTCAGGAGTTGAAACTGGGACCTCGTGAATATTTTTTTTAGTACGGCACTCATGGTGAAAATGGGTAAGGCAAGGATGTTCATTATCACCATATTTGTAACGTTATCACAGAAATATCTATGAAAATCTTCCAAGGAAAAAGATCTGAAATTGAAGTAAACAGAATTCCCGTTCACTGCACAGAATTTGCGGATGATATTGTCCTAACAGTTTTTAACGAAAAACGTCTGGAGAATATACGTTCTAAATTTGTAACAAGTATGAGAACATTAGGCAAAGAACTGGGAGAATATCAGGGTGATTTTCGAAGGGGAAGAACCTGCACAGAAAAATTTTTAACTTAAAATCAACAATTAATCACATAATGATAAATACTGAATCTGTATTGGTATCGTTGATTTCTAAAAAGCATTTGACTCTTTATATAACGTCCCCAACTTTGACACGAAATATACCCAAAGTAATGAAACTATGCCAAACATCTGTGGATAATATAGCAATAATTATTCGAAGATCACAACGTGCAGTTAGTACAAGTAGTCGTGAAACAAGGGCACCGCTCTCTTTTCTTTTCGCTCTGCTCTTTTGCCCTTTTCTTTTTGTCATTGTGCTTGCATCTCTCGGTTATATTGGTTCATGTACCGCAATTAATTCTACAGATTCGATTAGATGGTCATAGGAAATCTTTCTTAGACTGTTACGTAATTATTTGCAGTTGGAATTGTTGATAGATATCAGAATACCAAGTGCATCTGTTTGAATATCGCGCGTTTCAATTCTGAGGAGAGACAAATAATAGGCCTACATAAAATCATTAGAGAATTTGGTTTTAAAGCAAAATTAGCAAACATAATTTGTGAAACTGTAACAGATGGGATAAATAAAGCTGAATTTATGCGAGAGGAATATTAAGCGACTGAAATAAAAACTGTTGTCAGACAAAGGGATGGCATATGACATGTACTGATTAGCTATATTACATAAAATATTGTAAGGATCTCGAATTCTGAGGCAGACAGTCACAAAATTGCAGCAGTAATTCTGGGAAGAAAATCAGTTGGCATTAAGGTAAATTGCCTAAATTTTGTAGACGATTTTGTGATACTTTCAGAAATTCTGAGACAAAGAGTGACACAGAAAATTCTTCTGGAACAAATAGCGAATAGAACTAATCTCAAAATTTCTCGTCCAAAAAATTACGACAAACGTAATAAAATGCGCTGAAATACGTAGAAACTCAAATAGTTAAAATAGAGGGAGTGTCTAAATTTAAATAATTTCGAGGAACCATACAGCAGAATGGACTAGAAAAATCTGCACAGAAAAAAAGCGTTAATAAAATGGAAACTACATATTGTTTGATAAAAATTATCTACTAGAAGAAACATACATTTAGAAAAATCAAAGTAAAAAACTGTACTACAGTGTTAAGACCAGAATGTTTACATGCATGAGAACGCTTGACGGTGAACTATAACCTGGACAGAATACAACTACTTTAAGGTCATATATTAAAAAAATAATCGTTAAATTCAAACTAAAATTGGTTGAGAAATATGAACTAACCAGGAGATCTACGAAAATATAGGGAAAATATCCGAAGTTATGGCAAAGAAAAGATTAATCTTCTTTGAACATTTCTATGGAATGAATGAGAATAGACGAACGAAACACATAAGCCTGTATTTCTGGAAGAAGAAATCTACAACAGAATGCATTAGAGAAATAAGAAAAGAACTGGAATGATACAAAATGAAATGATCCGGACTGACAGAAATGCACTTCTTGAGAATAAAATACTAAATTTAGAAGGCTTTCAAGTCGGAGGAAATAATATATGAGAAACGACATGAACAAATGAAAGCAAAAGAAAACATGGGGAAACATTAAGAAGTACTGGAAAAATAGTAAACAACAAAGAAAGAAGGAAACTGAATTTGTTACGTCATCCTAGTTGGTCAGTACGAAGATAAAAAGAAATAGGAAAGTATCGCAAGGAGCGCGATGCTGTTGGCACCGAACTGTGTAGAAATATGCTGGATATATTCAATAACGAATTTTTCATCGACACGTAAGTAAAGCTTCGGATGAGTTAACATTTTCTATAGTGGTCTACGACAATTCTGAGTTTTTGATAATTATATTCCCTGTAATTGAGATACTTTCCGCAATTGTCACTGCTCTGTTAACAGCCGGTTTACATGATTATTCGCGCAAACTAAATTGATACTCGGCGCAATGGCAGATGGGAATGACTGTAAGTGGGAAATGTACTTACGGTCGCTTCCATCAGCCACTGCACCGAGTGTCAATTTAGTTTGCTCCATTAGTACTTCTATTTGCAAGTGCCAGAAGATCAGAATAAATAATTTTGAGATCACTTAAATGCCACCTGCCGGAGGAAAATGGAACTATTAAGAAAAGACTTTTCCTCTAGTTTCCGTTACTTTCCAATCGCGCAGCACAGTCGTAGAAATATAATTTGTCGATCACTTTCGACCACTTACTTTCAACTTCAGAAATATGTAATACTTTTGAAGACCACCTCCGCCCTGTAAGGCTTCGACCTGCATTCTACACCGATTCCCAGATTCGCGAGTTCCAAGCAATTCCCGAATTTGTTTCAACATGAGGTCTTTCATCCATTCCAGCGTTTTGCTTTCGACCCAAACTCGGGTGTTCTCACTGATCATCACCTTTCTCCAACTAGTAATACTTCCCCGGTAAGTGCTGACTTATTTTTCATTTCTTAAAATTTATTTATTTATAGCCTCCGGTTATTATACATTCACATAGCCTCGGATACATAATATTCCACAAATTATAGCGAGCAAACATTATATTAGTAGGTGAAAGGTGCTTATACTATGCCGGTCGCTAATTGCACCATTGTCATAAATTTCGTATTTCTTGTACTAACCGAATTTAGTAGGATAAGCGTGAACTGCGTGCTTCTTAGACACATAATTTCAGCTATGGGCTCTGTGGGTTGAGGAACAGATCGACTGAAGACAACTCTGATTATGTTGTAGTTCTCACCTAACTTTTTGTGTACATGGCGAAGAAAATTATTCTTATAAGGTAGGTGGCAACATAATATTTTATTTATGAATGACTAATCTTAGTTTTCAGGCAGTCTAAAATTGTATTTCTTGTGATTCGTATGTAGTAAATTCCCAAAGAGAAAATGGCGACGTTGCTTATAGCGTACCGCTATAAGCTTACTATATTGTAATAGTACAATTTGAGAAAGTTGCTCGTACGGTGTGCTTTAAAAACTTTGTTTAGTGTTATTAGTGTAACATAATATTTATAAACGATGTGTTCTTTACCCTAAGTTATTCATTAAACAATTATTTTGTATTACAGTATGACAACAGAAAGGAGTTATGAAAACTGGAACACAGATCAATTACATTTAGTCATACAAGCGTATTTTCATGGGGATCATGGATTAAATGAATGTGCACTCATATACCAGCTGAACAATTAAGAGACTTGCTGAAAATAAAAACGAAAATGCAAACTGGGATATATAAACTTTTGCCCCATCGAAGTTGAAAACGGTTTGGAATGGTATATTCTTATATTTGCAACGATTATGTTCGGTTTACCCCTGCCAGGCGTAAGAAAAGCTGAATTCGACATTGCAGAAGGGAACAGACTTCCCTATGACATCAAGAACGTCACGGCAGACCTAGACAGGGAGCCTGTGCGCTGAGGAGCTGTACATGATATACAGTAATGCCTGCAAATAGTGATGTGAGAACAGAAGTATGGAACATTTCATTAAACTGAGACTTCTTTAAGCTCCGGGACATAGATTAAAATGTAATAAAATTATGCATCCACTGGTAAACATTAGGAAACCAGATTCCTAATTTGTTCCACTTGCAAATGTTTAGAAAATTAAATGTAGTGCCACCCTTATCTTGCAGTTGAGGATGGCATTTTTTAAATAATTTTTTAACTTACTGTTTAGGCTATAAAGTAAAACTTCGAAAGTGGTATAATTTAGGCAACCCTCCCTTAATAAAATACCTGTCTGAGCATTTTACGGTAATTAGACCGTAATGTGTCCAGCTGCTAAAAAATTAAATATTTGTTTGTATATGGACGTATAAGTTTTTGCAACTGTCAGGTAGTTTTTGCCCGCAAAACACTAAGCACGGCTGTAAATTGGATGTGTCGCATGGTATCACAGCGGGGAGACGAAAGTATTTGTGTTCTCTATTTTCCGCGTCAGTTGTGCTGTCTGAACAGTTCTTGGTTAAAATGGAGACGAAACATCCTGACAATGAATTTTGTATGCTACTTCCCAAAGGTGTACCGCGGTCGAGCAGGTACGTTTTGCACCGTCTCTACGTAATGTTTTCCCCCATGTTGGTGGGACAGGTGTCGCTTGTGATTCCGTAAGGCTCTGATTTGCCGCCGGACATCGTGGATTAGGTATGTCACCCAACATGGTCATATGTCTTTCTCAAATGATGGATAGCCCTCTAAACGAGAGAGTCAACAATTTCATTTCCTCTGATGCCACGGTGCACCTTCACCCGTAGCATTTTTACTGGGAAGAGATCTTACTTCACTGGATACTCTCAAACTCTTAAAAGGGACTAGTAGACCCTGATCACAGCATGCAGTTTTGTGAATTTTCCAGACATTCGATTACACTCGTATTTCTGAAAAGCAAGCTACCAGCTCCTACACGCATACAAATAAAGGCATCACTATCGTATGGAGCCCGAAACGTCTGGTGGGAACTCCGCCAGAAGCCCGATCTCGGCTTACTGACATCTAAGATCACGCGCTAAGTTGCGGACGCCTATGGAGTCAGACTTAACTGAGTACAAAAATCACTGCCCCTTAGCTCGAACACAAATTGCGTAAGCAATCCTCCAAACATCGGTCTTTACAGGCTCGGACATGATACGTAACAACGCGTCTCGTGAGAAAGAATTGTCAATTTTCAGTACGTTTAAGATGACAAAAAACTTGTTGTAACAGCTTCTGCGGAAGATTTTCACGAAAAAGATGTACAAAAAAATCCGTTTCTGATCGTCGTATGTCGCTTACAAGAGCAGAGTGACATGTGTGTACTTACAGAGCGTTCCTGGGAAGGACGTATCATTCATGTTCCTTAATGCCAGTCTTTGCTAGTACAGCCCACACATAAGCTAGTTAGCCATGCAGTTCCCAACCCATAACCGGAACGACAGGTAGACTGCCTGCTTAACGTCCAACATGAACGGTTGCCTACACGCATTCGTCTCGCCTGTTACTCGCATTACTGTGAACAATACAAGAATCGCGCATCGCAGCAAAACCGCAGGCGCAGTCGCAAAGCGATTATTTCTATCCACACTAATTTCTCTGCCAGGTAAAGATAATGCTTTCGGCTAGTTTGCTTTACGTCAAACGCTTGACTAGACTACTTTTCCTTGATTTATGTGCCGTAAAGGAGACGTTCGTGGGCAAGTGGCGTAACTTACAGTTGATGATTGCGACCATTTTTAACCGAAAACCCGTTTTATTATCTCTCTGCGACTCGACTTGATATAGTCTTAGTCACCACAGAAAAGTAAGACTGTCCTCGTACCCCCCTATTATCTAAATTAGCTATCTCAGTCTCTGTTTGTTTTCCAAATACGGTTTAAAGTCAAGCTGACAAGAAGGTCAGTAGCCTCACTTAAAAGTAACGCCCTGAGATCTCTTTATTATTCTTTTCTCGGTATTTTTGTCGATCGGAGACTGCAGTAGATGAACAGTTTGGAACAGACAAAACGAATGGTAGAAACGGTCATCTAAGGCATCCTTTCCGAGCTGCTGACACACACATTTCTAATCTAACTAGCACGTATGACAAATGAGAATTTCTATGCAAAAAACAAAGACGTCCAATTTAATTCATTCTGCACGCAGTAGTGACAAGTCTCATTCGTTTGCCAATCCCACTTCTGCCACAGGCATCGTAATTCCCTTGACGAGCATCACCACCAGTCTGTTCGCCTGACATCTAATACACACAGGTGGTTGCACCCACAGACCATATACAAAATAAAGCGCACATGTCCCTAGCTCTTGCGTTTTAACGCTTGAAACCAATATCTAAGTCACGTGACTCGGAGCAGAAAGCCGACTTCCTGTCGTTACGCGCTGTATGAAGTGGAGCTGTCAGTTAAAGGTTCTCGCTACAAATGAAAATGTCGTGTGAGGAGGGCCTCCCGTCGGGTAGACCATTAACCGGGTGCAAGTCTTCCGATTTGACGCCACTTTGGCGGCTTGCGCGTCGATGAGGATGAAATGATGATGATGATTAGGACAACACAACACTCAGTCCCTGAGCGGAGAAAATCTCCGACCCAGCCGGGAATCGAACCCGGGCCCTTAGGGTTAACATTCTGTCGCGGTGACCACTCAGCTACCGTGGGCGGACAAAGGTTCTCGCTGAGATCAAGCATTGATTTTGACAACTCAATGAACTGTAGTACTACTCTTACATATGTAGTAGTGCAGTTAACACAGTTTCTCCTAAATTCTTGAAATGTCGTGTGGCTAGGGCCTCCCGTCGGGTAGACCGGTAGCTGGTGCAAGTCTTTTTAGTTGACGCCACTTCGGCGACTTGTGCATCGATGAGGATGATATGATGATGAAGGCACCCAGTCCCCGAGCGGAGAAAAGTTCCAACTCAACCGGGAATCGAACCCGGGTCCGTTTGCATAGCATTCTGCCGCGCTGACCTCTAAGCTATCAAGGCGGACTCCGATATTCCTGATAATAAAGCAGTGGTTATCGTTTTTACACAAAGTTGAAACGTATTGACAGTTCCTTTAACAAGCGACAGAATGACTGTTCTTTAGTGAATACATCTTATTTATTTATTTACACTGCTATTTCTTGTAGTTCGCCGCTTCCACAGGAGAGGAAGACAAAATAACAATTTCGAACGGAGCATTAAGAGTTTAACTATTCCACAAGAATACGTGTGAAATGCTTTAGTAAGCTTTTGTAAGAAAGGAAATTAGTTTATGTGCATGATGTCAAGTATTTACACAAAATAAGCACGTATGTTTTCTGACTTTTGCTTAATCCAGTACAGATACCGAAACGATATCAAGATAGGAAGCGTAATATATTACAGAACGTTGATTATACTGTCGTTGTGAGCTAGATATTAACGATATGTCGTCTCAGAATCTTAGTCATTCACGTAGTTTTACATCCAAGAACCAACATCCATCCTAACTTTCAATTTATGGAAATACCTCTGCAAGTATGTTAAAGTAATTCACTTACCTAATCTATAAGATACAAATCAAGACTAATCTGAGCATGATCTATAAGATACGAATCCAGACTAATCTGAGCATGTGAGAAGGTCTTTACTTCTGCATCTAATAGAAAGCACAACATTTGATCTGTAAAAAAACGTCGTAAACTGTGCACTATAAATGCATAATGACATGCTCGGCTTCGTGCTCCGAGTCACGTGACTTAGATGTTGGTTTCAGTACAATAACGTCATGAGCAGTCTGTGTTATCTGTGGTCTATGGCTACACGCATTCGTTGCGCTTGTTACTTCCATCACAGTGAACAATACAAGAACAGCGTATTTTAGGAAGTTTCCCTCCGTTCCCTCTCCCTCTTTTGTCATTCTCCAGCTTTCCCTAACTCTTCGTTTAACCCAAAACAAAGGAAAAAAACAACCCTAAAATCTTGTGTACGGATGTTATCAAAATGTTCGTTTGCATGACTGTGCATGTGGAAAAAAACTGTGGTTGCCTTATAACAGATTACATATTGACCTTTTTCGTATATTTACATTAAAAAATGAAGAAATTCGTCCAGCTGTTTTTAAGGTGTCGATTTTATTTTGGCAGCTAGTTTCAACGTTGTAACAACGTCACCTTTGCCGGCCGGGATGGCCGAGCGGTTCTAGGCGCTACAGTCTGGAACCGCGCGACCGCTACGGTCGCAGGTTCGACTCCTGCCTCGGGCATGGGTGTGTGTGTTGTCCTTAGGTTAGTTAGGTTTAAGTAGTTCTAAGTTCTAGGGGACTGATGACCTCAGAAGCTAAGTCCCATAGTGCTCAGAGCCATTTGAAGCCAACGTCACCTTCAGGCCGATACTCTTGTGGACGCCAACTGCGTGCGGCTGATATTAGAAGTCAGTGGTGAGATATGGACGTGTTCCGTGAGGGAGGTAGGCATCAAGGGCCTGGAAACACGATAGCCTTGGCAGAAGCTGGTGGATGCATAGTAGAAAGAATATAAAAATGTGTTCACCAATATGACCAATCATTGCACAACAAGCTAATGAGCTACGGGAAAGTTCTGGTAAGCATGAAAGTACACAGGTTATCTCCCTTAAGCGTATAGTGGGTGCAGCTAGCTGGCAGTAATAGTTAGATTAGCAAAATTCAAACTTCGTAGCAAAATAAATAGCTTCATGCTCGACTCGTCTTAGTAACTGAAAATGTGGCCCACGCTTACCACTCTAATGGTTTACAAGACCAGAGGATGGCTGCAGTAGTGGCTGATAACTGCTGAATTCTACTCTAAGTTGACAACATCTCGCTCTGCAACTCTAACACGAAGCGTACTGTACTCGATGATGCCTCTGGTGCAAGTTCTCTTGCCTCTGGGGCAAGTGCTTTCTTACTCTCCTCCACAAAACTTAACTTGTTCTGCCACCACTGCAATGTCACAGGCCTGTTGTAACAGACGTTGCGAGTGTCGAGCTATGATAATTTAATGAACGTGCTAGTAAATCTATTCTCTTATAGATTCTGCCGTGCTTAACCACTGGTGCATAGCTCCCTTGGAACATGGTTGAAGGCGGAAAGTCTCTCCCCACTATGTGATTGATTTATAGGTATGGCCAATGAGAAGGCGTACACGGTGCACACCAGGGAGAACACTCCCACGCTACCAAAAAAATTGCTGTAAACCATTCAGGTATCTCCTTACTAAATTTTGAACAAAAATTCCATCTGGCCTCCTTTGGGCCTATCGGCTGGGTACCGAGCTAGTAGCTTAGTGTTTTCTCTTGTCCTTCAGGTCTTACCTTTGCTTAAAGCAAAGCATTATAATGACAATAGAAGGAGCAATATTTAATAAATAGTTACAACTTGTGGAGCAGATACAACATTCTGTACGGACGTGGCCAAGCTAAATTCATAGCCCCATATAGCAGTTACTATAGTGTAGAAACAGAGTACAGCAGTTCAAACATGGTTCAAATGGCTCTGAGCACTATGGGACTTAACTTCTGAGGTCATCAGTCCCCTAGAACTTAGAACTACTTAAACCTAACTAACCTAAGGAGACCACACACATCCATGCCCGAGGCAGGATTCGAACCTGCAACCATAGCGGTCACGCGGTTCCAAACTGAAGCGCTTAGAACCGCGTGGCCACACCGGTCGGCAGTACAGCAGTTCCCCTCAAGTTAAATAATAAAATTTAAAGCCACTTTGCAGCTGCTAGATTTTCTCTTGTCAAAACTGCTTACTTATTCTTGGTGTTTACAATATTTTTACACCTAACTAGCGACCTGCCCAGATTTCGCACGGGCAACATTAAGGACGTGTGGGCGGACGACTTGTCTAGCGTAGTGGTAAGAACTTCGTTAACCAGTCTTTTTATTAGAGAAAACTGTTTCACAATCCCTACAGTAGTTCCTGAGATTAGACTTCACACGCAGACAGAAAAACGAGCGGAGCACTTTAATTTGTAATGTAAATCGAAGAGGGTGATAATAATTTCCTATGGCTCAGTGGCTCGGTGCAGATCTTTCAATTGGATGCCACTTCGGTGATTTCTGTGTCCTTAATCTACCGCAGTTGTCCAACTGGGGCAACGCGAGATGTTGTTTAAAGTGAAATCCGAACCTCATGCCATTTCTGGCTTATCTCCGCATCATTGAGAGATGAGTGTTATGTTGAAAAGCAGACTGCTAAATCCGCGCTCGGAGTGAAATTCGGTCTCGAAACCATCAGGATTTTCAGACATGTGCTTTCCCGCCAGACCACCAGGCCAGATATAAATTTTGGTTCAAGCTTCCATGCTGTCTGAATTCGCAATGGCTGTTTGCTACCCGCCACACAACGCCTCTTACCTAGTTGACCAGCTCGTAGCTTCCATCTTCCATCACTGCCACGAGATGTCACTCCAAAAGTCAACTAAATTTAGGACAGATAATAATACATATCTTACACGTCCAGCATTACTTAGCGTTAGTAAATTATACACATAAACCTTCGTCGTGACTCTGTATATCTATCCGTGAAAGCCGTAGCAAAATCCCTACATTACTTCTTGAGATTGATCCGAACATACGGACAGCAACCGCAGCCGGGAACTTTAATTTATAATGTGTAAAGACGACAGACAGACAATATTCTCACTATCAAATGTAACGATAATATAACTTTGCAAAGGTGATACCTGGTAGAACACACGGAACGGATAAGTATACTGAAATCTTGTCGCCCTAGTACCGTACTACCAAACTCTTACGATTATAGCCGATATCTGCGACTCAATTCTCGTGCAAGGACAGACAATGAAAAGTGTCTCTTCCAGAGGCGCGTACCATCGACTGAAATTACCCTCTAAGATAGCCATAGGGAAATAAGTTCTTCGTCCAAATGTATCTGAAATACAACCCTGAATATTAGATTGATAATATATCCCAACGTCATTGACAGAAGCGTGATACGAGCACAGGAGGAAAATTACTATTACTCCAAGTTGTTACGAAAAGAAGTCACTCACTTCAAGAGCAGCAAAAATATACTCGTGCAAAAATATCACTCCTCTCACAAGAACTGGAGAAGCATAATAAGATTTTTGTTTGAGCATTGATCAGGAAACGTAAAATACACAACTGAAAATTTTCATTTGTTTGTAAGTGCTTTTGATGTGACATCATAGCGAATACACTTGCGGGTAAAATGTCTCTGAAAGTTTGCATGTTATTCTACACTATGTGATCAAAAGTACCCGGACACATCCAAAAACATAGGTTTTTCATATTAGGTGCATTGTGCTGCCACCTACTGCCAGGTACTTCATATCAACGAGCTCAGTAGTCATTAGACATCGTGAGAGAGCAGAATAGGGCGCTCCGTGGAACTCATGAACTTCGAACGTGGTAAGGTGATCGGGTGTCACTTGTGTCATACGTCTGTACGCGAGATTTCCACACTCCCACACACACCAGGTCCACTGTTTCCGATGTGATAGAGAAGTGGAAACGTGAAGGGACACGTACAGCAGAAAAGCGTACAGGCCGACCTCGTCTGTTGACTGGCAAGAGACCGCCGACACCTGAAGAGGGTCGTAATGTGTAATAGGCAGACTTTTCTCCAAATCATCACACAGGAATGCCAAACGGCATGAGGATCCACTGCAATTATGTGGGAGGTGAGAAAAGTTGGATTTCATGGTCGAGCCGCTGCTCATGAGCCACACATCCCGCCGGTAAATGCCAAACGATGCCTCGCTTCGTGTAAGGAGCGTAAACATTGGACGATTTAACAGTGGAGAAACGTTGTGTGGAGTGGCGAATCACGGTACACAATGCGGCAATACGATGGCAGGGTGTGGATATGGCGAATGCCCGGTGAACGTCACCTGCCAGCGTGTGTAGTGCCAACAGTAAATTTCGGAGGCGTTGGTGTTATAGTGTGATCGCGCTTTCCATGGAGAGGGTTTGCAACCCTTGTTGTTTTGCGTAGCACTATCACAGCATAGGCCTACATCGATGTTTCAAGCACCTTCTTGCTTCCCACTGTTGAAGAGCAATTAGCGAATGGTGACTGAATCTTTCAACACGATCTAGCACCAGTTCATAATGTGCGGCCTATGGCGAGTCGGTTACACGACTACGACAATAACATTCCTGTAATGGACTGGCCTGCACAGAGTCCTGACCTGTATCCTAGAGAACACCTTTGGGTTGTTTTTGGACGCCGACTTCGTGCCAGGCCTCACTGACTGACGACTCCGTGAAGAATGGGCTGCCATTCCCCAAGAAACCCAGCACCTGACAGAACGTATGCCTGCAAGAGTGAAAGGTGTCCTCAAGGCTAAGGGTGGGCCAACACCATATTGAATTCTAGCATTACCGATGGAGGGCGCCACGAATCTTAAGTCATTTTCGTCCAGGTGTCCGGATACTTTTGATCACATAGTGTATTTGCATGGAAACGTTCAGGGAGAAGAAACTAAAATTTCATGGTTTGCCAGTGACATTACAAATGTATCAGAGCGATGAGTTGTACTGGGTGGGTAGCGTTTTCAAATTTGTTATAAAATGAAAACAATGAAAAGTACAATAATGGTAAAAGATTAGAAACAGAGTAAAAAAGTAGAACAGTGGTAATAGAGTGCACTCGAATTAAAACGAGTGATACCGAGGGAATTAGATTAGGATATTAGGCACTAAAACTCGTAGGCAAGTTTTGGTGTTTGGGCCTCGAAATAAATGTTTATGGATGAAGTAAAGAGGACATTACAGACTGGCAATAGCAGCAAAGTTTCCTTGAAAAAAATAATTTGTAGGAAGTCTTTCCTGAAAGTAAGTTACACATTATTATGGCAGGTCAAATAATTTTTATTAAATGCATGCACTACACTATTGTTCAACATAGTCTCAAAGGCTCTGTGAATAATGGCTGGAACTTTCTACCAGTTGTTGAATTCCTCCTTTGTAAAAATCTGTTCATTGACCGTGAGACCATTAGACTACCACTGCGTGAACGTCCTCATCATTGGAAAATCTGCGACCGCTTCGTATCAGTTCCTGTACTGCCTGGACGTTGCCGTCTGTGGCCGATGTCGATGGCCTTTCGTGCCCATCAACATCACCCACGTCTGTGCAGCCCTGCTCAAATTGATGCCACCATTTTCCTACAGTTGCATGCGACACTGCATTTGGTCCTGTGCTACTAGTATTTTACGGTGAAGCCGTGTTGATTTCAGACGTTTTGCCCTCCAGAATCGTACTGTCCCACCTAATTCAACTTTGGAGTGCGTTTCCAGCTGCCGTACCATTTCAATCGCTATTGTGATGCAGCTGTTAACCGTACCGTAGCAGAACTGTATCTGCAGGGAATCTACCGAGTGGTCAAAAAGTCAGTATAAATTTGAAAACTAAATAAATCACGGAATAATGTAGATAGGTAGGTACAAATTGACACACATGCTTGGAATGACATGGGGTTTTATTAGAACCGAAAAAATACAAAAGTTCAAAAAATGTCCGACAGATGGCGCTTCATCTGATCAGAAAAGCAATAATTAGCATAACAAAGTAAGACAAAGCAAATATGATGTTCTTTAAAGGAAATGCTCAATATTATATCCACCATCATTCCTCAACAATAGCTGTAGTCGAGGAATAATGTTGTGAACAGCACTGTAAAGCATGTCCGGAGTTATGATGAGGCATTGGCGTCGTATGTTGTCTTTCAGCATTCCTAGGGATGTCGGTCAATCACGATACACTTGCGACTTCAGGTAACCCCAAAGCCAATAATCGAACGGTCTGAGGTCTGGGGAGCTGGGAGGCCAAGCATGACGAAAGTGGCGGCTGAGCACACGATCATCACCAAACGACGCGCGCAAGAGATCTATCACGCGTCTAGAAATATGGGGTGGTTCTAATAAAACTTCATGTCATTCCAAGCATGTGTGTCAATTTTTACCTCTCCATCTACATTATTCTGCGGTTTATTAAGTTTTTAAATTTATACTGACTTTTTGATCACCCGGTAGATCATAAACTCTCTTTTGAGAATGTGCCACTCTTGTTATGCAATGGTCTTAGAGTGGGGTGGCATCTGTAACATACTGTTTTATGTCCTCTCATATTTGTCTGGTGTGTATTTGTCTGGTGTGTAGCGTCTTATGGAGGTGAAACATCGATAGTACGGATAGCATAAGAATAAGAGCTCTTGAAATATAGTGAATAGCGTTTGAGATGCGAATATTGAGTAAGTAAACGAAGAGGTACTGTATCGGAAAGAGGAAACAATTTTTTCGCTGTATTTGGCTAAAAAGAGGGGGGGGGGGGGTGAGAGAGAGTTCTTGCTAGGAAACAACACCTCCTAAGTTATCAAGAAACACGAAATAGCAGTGTTTCTGTTATTAAAAAGTACAATGAAATGCTCGTTCGAACAAGTATGCATGTCCGAAGAAACATTGCGTAGTACTTCTTAGTAACATAGGCACTCCTATTTCGTATTTATCCACCAATTACAGGCCCTCTACACTCGATAATATGTTCTTCTTGGACGATAATATGCGTAATGTATAAGTCTAGACTGCGACATCTTGACGGCGACCTATGGAAGTTTGAGTATGGCCATGATTCGTGCACGGATAGTCGAAGCGGTAATAGCAACCGTTCGCATAAAGTGGAAAATCTGAGTTCGAGTTACGGTCCGGCACAAATTTTCATTGCCGTCGTTCCAATATACAGTCAATTGTGGTTCATATTCGCAGTTGAGAATACATTTCCTGTAGATCTAGGAATGGCTGATTTGGTTATAGAGGGTCATGTGGGAGGGGGGGGGGAGGGCGGAGGGGGGGAGATCAAGTTCGTGGAGGTACAAATCCTTAACTACGGCAGGCAGGTTGAGGTGGACGTTCACTGCAGTAATTGTCAGAGGTGAAGAGACTAGCGCGGAAAACTGCAGAAAACCAGTCCTCGGACTTAAGACAACAACGACAACAAGATGGGTAACACCAAAGGATCGCCGGCCGAAGTGGCCGTGCGGTTCTAGGCGCTGCAGTCTGGAACCGCGAGACCGCTACGGTCGCAGGTTCGAATCCTGCCTCGTGCATGGATGTGTGTGATGTCCTTAGGGTAGTTAGGTTTCAGTAGTTCTACGTTCTAGGGGACTAATGACCTCAGAAGTTGAGTCCCATAGTGCTCAAAGCCATTTGAACCATTTGAACCATCAAAGGATCATTATTGTTGTCACCTCTCATAGTTAAATACACAGTGAAACAAGAAACCGTGCGGTCTGAGGCGCCTTACCACGGTTCGGGTGGCTCCCCCGGTCGGAGGTTCTAATCCTCCCTCGGGCGTGTGTGTGTGTGTGTGTGTGTGTGTGTGTGTGTGTGTGTGTGTATGTGTGCTGTCCTTAACATAAGTTAAGGTTAGATTAAGTAGGGTGTAAGCCTAGGGAGCGATGACCTCAGCAGTTTGGTCCCGCAGGAACTTACCACAAACTTCCAAACAAGAAACTGCCCCTGCCCTACTTCTCACCTTTATGACTGTCATAGCTGTGAAGAATGCCAAGTCAGTGTTATAGCTAAAGTTCTGAGTTACGAAACAAGTTAGTAACACAAAGTGTAGTCTTTACTACGTAGAATCTTAGTTGCAGGACTTCGGAACCACGCGGTAATAACATAAACTGCAAATAGCCTGCATCAGATGTAACAAAATTAAATAGGCCGCGTGAAATGGCACTGGTAGGGTTGGTGGGAAGGGAGGGGGGGGGGGGGGTTTACGGCCCCGTGCTACTGGCAACACAACTTTATGGAGCATAAAAGCGGAACCTTAATTTTTACAGCAGCAGCGCCGCTTTTCCGTGCGTGTAATGGCGGCCGTTCGCAATTAGCGGAACAGTGTTCCGCTAATGAACGGATATGAGCCTGCGGGAGGCGGGCGGTTCGCTGATTGTTGTTCAAGAAACAGCAGAGCGCCGCTACCGCCACGCCGCGCCGGCCGCGGGTCGCACGCACTCGCACGCACACGCACTTTTCCCACCAGAGACCGCACTACAACGCTGGACTCTGAATAAAGATCAGCCTGCCGTACGTCTACCTAAATCATCTCCGGTAAACACCTAAATGATTCCGTCAAAAAGAATACGATCTATTTCCATTCCCATATTTGACCAATGCGCGCTGATTATCGTCCGCTCATCAGTATAATGTGTCCTCGACTTTAAATTCTGGTCTACATTCCTTTTAACGCCACAGTAAGAACTATTCTCCGCATCATTTGCAAAAAGTACGAATTCTGCTTAATCTATGTGAAGCACCAGAACGCTAGAGCGAGCTGTGGACCAACGATTGAACCCTTTGGGACTCCATTCACTGTACTTAAAGATTCCAGAATTGTAGGCAGGATGTGAATATATAACGAGTCTCATCAATCTCGTCACACTAGTCTCACCTTTGCTTTCTTTCTTTCTTTCGCTTACGCCATAGTCCCGCAGCGATTGCAGGGTCGGCGTAGTTGCAACGAATTTGGCAATGTTAGTGTCAGGCAGTTATAAGAGTCAAGGGACATGAAAGGGAAGCAGTGGTTGGGAAGGGAGTCAGACAGGGTTGTAGCCTCTCCCCGATGCTATTCAATCTGTATATTGAGCAAGCAGTAAAGGAAACAAAAGAAAAGTTCGGAGTACGTATTAAAATCCATGGAGAAGAAATAAAAACTTTGAGGTTAGCCGATGACATTGTAATTCTGTCAGAGACAGCAAAGGACTTGGAAGAGCAATTGAACGGAATGGACAGTGTCTTGAAAGGAGAGTATAAGATGAATAGCAATAAAAGCAAAACGAGGATAATGGAATGTAGTCGAATCAAGTCGGGTGATGTTGAGGGTATTAGATTAGGAAATGAGACACTTAAAGTAGTAAAGGAGTTTTGCTATTTGGGGAGCAAAATAACTGATGATGGTCGAAGTAGAGAGGATATAAAATGTAGACTGCAAAGAAATCGTTTCTAAAGAAGATTTGTTAACATCGATTGTAGATTTAAGTGTCAGGATGTCGTTTCTGAAAGTATTTGTGTGGAGTGTAGCCATGTATGGAAGTGAAACATGGACGATAAATAGTTTAGACAAGAAGAGAATAGAATCTTTCGAAATGTGGTGCTGCAGAAGAATGCTGAAGATTAGGTGGGTAGATCACATAACTAATGAGGAGGTATTGAGTAGAATTAGGGAGAAGAGAAATTTGTGGCACACCTTGACTAGAGGAAGCGATCGGTTGGTAGGACATGTTCTGAGGCATGAAGGGATCAATAATTTAGTATTGGAGGGCAGTGTGAAGGGTGAAAATCACAGAGGGAGACCAAGAGATGAATACACTAAACAGATTCAGAAGGATGTAGATTGCAGTAGGTACTGGGAGATGAAGAAGATTGCACAGGATAGTGTAGCATGGAGAGCTGCATCAAACCAGTCTCAGGACTGAAGACCACAACAACAACAACAGTGTTAGGGATGGCCGGATGCCCTTCCTGCCGCCACCCCGTACCCTCCAGGACGTCATCAGTGTACCCCAACTGTCTGCGTCTACTGTAAATCGTGAAATAGTGCGGATGTGTTTTCAAATGTTTGCGACGCGTGTAACGTAGGCATAAAGTGGGGACCATCTCGGTATTCACCTATCGGGATGTGGAAAACCGCCTAAAAACCACACCCAGGCTCGCCGGCACACCGACCGCCGCCAGGTGGATTCGATCGGGGACCGACGCGCCTACCTGAGCCCAGGAAGCAGCGCGTTAGCACGCTCGGCTACCCTGGCGGGTTCTAGTCTCACCTTTGCTAACGCCACTTGAATCTGAAGATTTACTTTCTTTTATGTAATAGCACTCAATAAAGTTAATAATAATTTTCTGAAATTGTAGAATATGATAATCTCTGTTTATACGTTCACTCGTAACTTCCGTCATTAAATGAAATATTTTTCTGTTAATGTGTTCTCTGTAAGACATAGTCTTACCACATTATAACACTTATAGTCGCGACACTTCTGCTCATTTCAGTTAATAGGTACATTGCAAAGACTGTCAAGTGGACTCGCCAGTGCAGTATTCGTTGAATGCAGATAGTACATTTATACTGACAGGTAACATGATTATACAAAGGGCCGCGAATCTCGTGCAATAAATTCCAGCAATAAAGAAATAACAAAATCTGTCATTCAACAGGGTACCTAAGGACCCACTAGAGGTGTTAAGCAGCACGTTACAAGGCTGTTTAGTTACAATTCTCTTGTCACCCACAGACGAATAACGTTTCTCTTGAAGAATAAGAAATACATAGTTATCAGTAGAAGACGTGATGAACTGGAGAAAGACTTCGTATATAGAGGAAGTGACGGATATAAGTGTAGATACTTTCATTTTTACTGTCTTAAAATGTATACACATCACTTTAATGGCTGTTTTTTTTTTTCTCTGAATCGAACAGTCTTCGCACAAACACTTAACATAATCCACTGCCTGATGATTTCTGCATGGTTATAGCTGCGTCACTAAGTAGACTACCCTGTCAGTATAGACTAACCATTTTCCGATCACGTGTACACACATCAACGGTTGACCTACTGCCCACAGGAAAACAAGCATTGGATTGCTCTTGCCACAAGTACTTGTAGCTATTATCCAACCTAAAAACATACGACTTGTGATAGCTGTAGTTATTAGTCTGCAAACGACATAAATACTGATGTAATGTTCTTCACGTCCTCAGTAACCAATAGAAATATTTGCACTTATACCCATTGTACGTTTTATACACAATAACGGGTAGTTTTCTCCACTACACTTCAACACAAACCAGTTTGTGTATCTATAAGCTAGGGAACTGATACGGAGTGCTGTACCTTTCATGTTTAATGTACTAGATAAGTCACCACAGCTGTAGCTGAAGAGAAAACTACGACACAGGAGTAATGATAAAATGACAAAACAATAACACTGTTTCCTGTATCCAAAAAACCGACTCCGCAATTGTTTGCTACATCAGAGCCACAAACGTTAGAATTTTTCAATACAGTTGGTTTTCCAGAAAAAGGAGAAGAAGAAGAAGAACTAGTAATAATAGTTATAGTGGTAGAAGTAGTTACATTAAAGAAACATCCACAAACTGGAAACTTGAGGGAACTGCACAAAGAACAAATCTGGTGTATCGAAGAGAGTACCCACCACAAGAACAGACAACTACAGAAATATAAGGCGGGCAAAATAACACTGGGCCAGAAAATATTGCAACAGTTATATGCAATTTCGTGAGTGTTTCTTCACGAAGAGATTGCAGATTATGTCATTTCAATCACGAGTTTCGGCTTTGTTTGCATTTGTTTTACGTTTTTTTTTTTTTTGAGTCTCGTCATATCCTAATAACGTTAAGGGTGCAAGAATGTAACAACTATTTCGTAAGTAGGAAAAGAATTAAAAACCTAAATTAACGTTACCGCACGAATGTCGTTAACTGAAGAATGGTTTTCTTATCTCTAGTAGTGCTAGTGTGTCTTCAACTACGAGACGATATCCTCTTTCGCAGCAGTGAGTGTCGTGACTGCACGTGTTAAACTGTAGTTTCAGGTTTCAGCGTAATTGTAACGTCTGTAGCTCTACGATGAAGTTCGCATACGACGCATTTAGGTACAGAGACGCGTCGTCGTTGCGAAAGTGTTAGTGAAACCAGAGAGGCTATCAGATGGCCAGAGTCTGTCGCCAACATTTTT
Organism: Schistocerca cancellata; assembly: GCF_023864275.1. Taxonomy (NCBI): domain Eukaryota; kingdom Metazoa; phylum Arthropoda; class Insecta; order Orthoptera; family Acrididae; genus Schistocerca; species Schistocerca cancellata. Next base: position 70,836,604 of record NC_064627.1, read on the forward strand.
AGGTTATGCACAATGTCAATAAATTCAAAGTAATCAGCGATCGACGATACAATTTTAGAATCATTTATGTAGCAGTAACTGTCCGGACGATTTAAGGTGCAACGGCGTGAATATACATTCTAACACCTAGAAATCTAAACTGTGGTCCAACCAAATAATTACTTTAAAATTTCACGAACTGTGTCACTATATCGTGAGTTTAATTGCCTAAAATTTCGCCTTCACATTTTAAGTGAATGCACTGTCCGATGTAAGAGGTAAATCTTGTTAGTATTATTTAAATACTATTTGTATTCTGACTCACCAGTCGAAGAATTTTTAATCTTTATTGCATTATGTTTAGCTTGCAATAATATAATATTAGGCTTAGGGATCACAACTGGAACAAAACCACTGGAAATAAATTTCTGTGTGAATTACATATTTTTACACGTGTCATACTATTTCCTCGATTACTCCATAATTTTCACCTAAAATGTCTTTAGTTATATTATTTGAGGCTCGATGAGGCAAAGAGGAGCTCTGCAACTGGACTCGTCTGGCTTCACGTGTTCGATGGGCTGTTTTCTTCTTTTTACGTACGGAAGTACAATACCGTCTGTCAACACGGCTTGTGTGGAGTGAGCTGCTACCGGAAGCCTCCGGTCGTGGTGCAAACACAGTTGGGTGTTGTCGCCGGGGAGAGCTTCTAGATAAAAGTATTCGCTGCATACACGTGGTATCAGACAAGACCTGATCGTCACTTCAGAGTTTTTATACCCTCCAGGAGGACCAGTAAGGCTAATCAGACGGTTCGTATCAGTGCAAGCGGCAGTGGAATAAAGAGTAAGGAAACCAACAAGACACAAAATTCGTAAACGACATGGACTTCATTCTAGCATTCCTTAAATTTGTACCGGCAGTTGTAGATTACGTTTGAAGCTATTAACATATTTGGCAATATATAAGCAAAAACACAACCAAGATATATTGAGAGGAAGCCAGCTAACTACAGTACAAGCCTGGAAACTGGGCTGCCTTATTGTCCAGTTTAACTGTACCTTCTAAAGTAAAGTCTGGGGCAAGAGTCCATGGCCGGGCTATTGGCAGGATTGCAAGAAGATTACAGCCTTTCTTTGCCGCGTCACTAGGAGGGGGCAGGTAGCAAGTTCAACGATCCAGCCGCCTTTTACCCTCTAGGAAGGACGGCGATACTAACTGAATAAGGCAGAGTGGATCTGGGCCGTCCTGGATGGACTGGAACCATGAAAAACCCACGAACCCTCTCGCCTTTCCTGGATTTAACCGGACGTGCAGTGCGAGAGGCTAGTGCTCTATCCGATACACTACCACGACCATGAACATAAATCGGTTTTATGAACGCGAACATCAGTGGAATTAACTGATTACTTTTATTTACCACCAACGTACGCGAAATCCAAGTTTAGCTTTCACTGCTGCAGTTAAAATGAAAAAAACATGTCCTCCTCTCCTCCTATTTGTAGATTTACAGATATATTTTTCTGTTTTCATTATTTAGCGAATTCCTATTTTTCAGGTGCAACAGCAGATTGCTTATGCATAAATTTCATCTGTTAAGTGATATCTTTTAATTCAACTACTTAACAAAACACCTGTTTGTATTTAACATATAGATGAAATTTCATACGTAACATTCTACCACCGCCACATGAACCACAGGTGGTGTTGATACTACTGACTTCCGAATAGTACGATCTCGACTGGGACCCATTCAGTCAACGCAGGAACTGTAGAGTGAAGAAAAAGATGAACATCTACATCTACATTTATACTCCGCAAGCCACCCAACGGTGTGTGGCGGAGGGCACTTTACGTGCCACTGTCATTACCTCCCTTTCCTGTTCCAGTCGCGTATGGTTCGCGGGAAGAACGACTGTCTGAAAGCCTCTGTGCGCGCTCTAATCTCTCTAATTTTACATTCGTGATGTCCTCGGGAGGTATAAGTAGGGGGAAGCAATATATTCGATACCTCATCCAGAAACGCACCCTCTCGAAACCTGGCAAGCAAGCTACACCGCGATGCAGAGCGCCTCTCTTGCAGAGTCTGCCACTTGAGTTTGTTAAACATCTCCGTAACGCTATCACGGTTACCAAATAACCCTGTGACGAAACGCGCCGCTCTTCTTTGGATCTTCTCTATCTCATCCGTCAACCCGATCTGGTACGGATCCCACACTGATGAGCAATACTCAAGTATAGGTCGAACGAATGTTTTGTAAGCCACCTCCTTTGCTGATGGACTACATTTTCTAAGGACTCTCCCAATGAATCTCAACCTGGTACCCGCCTTACCAACAATTAATTTTATATGATCATTCCACTTCAAATCGTTCCGCACGCATACTCCCAGATATATACAATAAAGGATCCTTCTTTCTATGTATTCGCAATAGATTACATTTGTCTATGTTAAGGGTCAGTTGCCACTCCCAGCACCAAGTGCCTATCCGCTGCAGATCTTCTTGCATTTCGCTACAATTTTCTAATGCTGCAACTTCTCTGTATACTACAGCATCATCCGCGAAAAGCCGCATGGAACTTCCGACACTATCTACTAGGTCATTTATATATATTGTGAAAAGCAATGGTCCCATGACACTCCCCTGTGGCACGCTAGAGGTTACTTTAATGTCTGTAGACGTCTCTCCGTTGATAACAACATGCTGTGTTCTGTTTGCTAAAAACTCTTCAATCCAGCCACACAGCTGGTCTGATATTCCGTAGGCTCTTACTTTGTTTATCAGGCGACAGTGCGGAACTGTATCGAACGCCTTCCGGAAGTCAAGAAAAATAGCATCTACCTGGGAGCCTGTATCTAATATTTTCTGGGTCTCATGAACAAATAAAGCGAGTTGGGTTTCACACGATCGCTGTTTCCGGAATCCATGTTGATTGCTACATAGTAGATTCTGAGTTTCCAAAAACGACATGATACTCGAGCAAAACACATGTTCTAAAATTCTACAACAGATCGACGTCAGAGATATAGGTCTATAGTTTTGCGCATCTGCTCGACGCCCCTTCTTGAAGACTGGGACTACCTGTGCTCTTTTCCAATCATTTGGAACCTTCTGTTCCTCTAGAGACTTGCTGTACACGGCTGTTAGAAGGGGGGCAAGTTCTTTCGCGTACTCTGTGTGAAATGCAAGCACATACGAATTTATTACGAGTTGCACATCACACTGCATAATGCGGGGCGACAAACCGATTTTTACTTCTTTTTGAGACTTTTAATTGTTTTTTTTTTTCATGCTCCAGCGCGTTCGATGTCAGGCATGCCTAATTTCGCATTCAGGGAACTTCCAAAAATGGTGGGGATCTGAAATACTCTCTACGTGCAGTGCATTACGCACTAGTTAATGAAATTATAATAAAAAAGTAATCATAATACAATGTGAATTGCTCATTTCTTACCGTTTACAGTGATACTTTAAACGCTTATTGGCTTAACGCCTCATAATGAGATTCTAGGTTATTATATGCAGAGTCATAAATTAGGTTTCTATCAAACGTCAAGTCTAAACTAGAAGGGATCGAATGGAAGGCAGCGATCTCATAATCTGGAGGGCCTGGCTCAAAACCTCGTCCGGTCAACTTAATTTAGCTGCTATTTATTTTTTATTCTGTAAATTGCTTTAAGCGAATGCCAAGGTAGTTTCACTGAATAGCCGAGCGGCCGTTTGCCGTCGTCAGAAGCCATCAAATTTAGGTGGTAGTCCGTCTGTAGCTAGTAGCATGTGAAGTGGCTCTGTGCCGCCACGCCCATATCTTCTGCTGAGAGGGGAGGATTTGGAGCGTGAGCAGTTAGTGATTTGCCAGTCACCGCTTCTAGCACGACCGCGACAAGAAAGCAGCTGACCCAGGTGACATCTAAAAGGGACGGCGGATGAAGCCCTGTAGGCACTATCATACAAACAGTTGTAATGCAACGCCAGCAGAAGTGGTTCTTGCACAGTGATCACGTGATTGTTTTTTCCGGACGTTATTCTGCGGTAAGGGAAGAAGCCACACACTGCAGTGGAACTGCTTCCAAATTTCTCAACTGTTGGATTCTTCTTTTTATTAGGGAGGGGCGGGGGAGGGGGATGGTCTGCTTTCTAACTGGTTTGATGCTGTCAGCTACGAATTCCTCCGTTGTGTCAATCTCTTGATTTCAAGGTCTCACTTGCTCTCAAGATTCTCCATTATTTGTTGGATATATTTCAATTTGTTTCTTTCCTTGCTGTTTTTGCTCTCTACAGCTCCCTCTAGTAACATGGAAGCTGTTCCCTGATGTCGACACATGTCCTATCATCCTGTCCCTTCATCTTGTCATTGTTTTCCACACGTTCCTCTCCTCGCCGATTCTTCTCTTACCACTCCATCTTTCAACATTTCTGGATAGCACTACAGAAGCTTCGATTCCCTTCTCTTACGGTCATTCCACAGTCCACGATTCACTAACTATACAAGCCGGCTGGAGTGGCCGAGCGGTTCTAAGCGCTTCAGTATGTAACCGCGCGACCGCTCCGGTCGCAGGTTCGAATTCTGCCTCGGGCATGGATGTGTGTGTTGTCTTTAGGTTAGTTAGGTTTAAGTAGTTCTAAGTTCTATTTCTAGGGGACGGATGACCTCAGAAGTTAGTTCCCATAGTGCTCAGAGCCATTTGAACGATTTTGAACTACTATACAATGCTGCGCCCCAAACGCACATTCTCTGAAATTTGTTCCTTAAATTAAAGCTGCTGTTTGATGCTAGTAGACTTCTTTTCTCCTTACTTCGTCTGCCCTGCTTCCACAGTACTTCGTCTCCTTCATGGTTGCCAATACTGACGCTGCGGGCACTACGTTTCTCGCTGTTCTCATTTCCGCTGCTTCTCATTACATTCCTCTTTCTTCGGTGCGCACTCATTAGACTGTTTATTCCGTTCAACATATCCTGTAATTCTCCTTCACTTCCACTGAGAACAGCAGTTGCTCTATCGCTTCTTCGATGCCTATACTGGTAAGTACACCCTAATCCCAGAACTTTGTACTTGGTCTTGTATTATTAGTGTTCTCTCTTAGTTCGGTACACACTGTATATGGCCTGCTTCTTTCTATGTCCTTCATCCATCTTCCTAAGAACATCGAACACTTTGTTCCACTTTACACTGTCGAACGCTTTTTCCTCGTCGACAAATCCTATAAACGTTTGACCTCTACCCTGAAAACCAACACACTTCTGCCGATGGCAGGCACGTATTGTCGCATTGAAGTCGTAGAAGCAATCTCCAGATCTCCTCTATGAGATTTCTACATGCTTTAAGTGACTGGTATGACGCAATTGTCGGAATATACCATTTGACAGGAGTGGGGACATTTCGAATCCCAAGCAGTATATTTACCTATAAAGTTTATCTTATCGTTACTGCGAGAGTACACTCTAACAAGCTATTAGGTTTGAAAATCGTATTTCGCACCTTACGAATGCAGATTTTCTGTTATTCGTTTATTATCATTATCTAAGCACCCAGCTTTATTCCCCCTCTCCTGTTGCTGGAGATTCAGGTCTTAGAAGTACCTGTCAGGCAGAGTGTGTTTTGCAGCTAGTACACCTGACACATTGCACGTTTCTGGTTTCTTGCAGTGACAGAGAACATAAAACTTTATCCGACAGTCCTGTTTGCATACAATACGGCTTCACGACAGACTTCAACGGTTTACGGCCATCAGCAGAATTTCTTACAACAACACAGCCTCTGAAAAGTTGGTCGGTATTTTCATTGGATGAAAGTAAATACAACTCACACGAATTTGTTCTTAAAGAGGCAAACATTAAGAAAATGTGTGGAATTTTCCGCAGATCTGGTTACGATAGTTTAATAATACAGTAATGGCAACGATGATATACGACGTTGGACATAAAAATCTAGAACTGGCCGTGAAGTTAAATAATGTATGTTGACAAGACTTAAGTCAACTTTTAAAAGAGATAATGTAGTTTGCTAGAACTACTTTCACAAAAGACATTTCCTTACGTCAAGTTTGATGAAACGGAATCAGCTGCCCTAACCCCTGTTCAAGCTGTATTGATAACGATGATGGAGACAATCATCTTTTTTTTTTTTTTTCAAAATGGTTCAAATGGCTCTGAGCACTATGGGTTCAAAATTGTTCAAATGGCTCTGAGCACTATGGGACTTAACATCTATGGTCATCAGTCCCCTAGAACTTAGAACTACTTAAACCTAACTAACCTAAGGACATCACACACATCCATGCCCGAGGCAGGATTCGAACCTGCGACCGTAGCAGTCGCGCGGCTCCGGACTGAGCTCCTAGAACCGCTAGACCACCGCGGCCGGCTGAGCACTATGGGACTCAACATCTTAGGTCATAAGTCCCCTAGAACTTAGAACTACTTAAACCTAACTAACCTAAGGACACCACTCACACCCATGCCCGAGGCAGGATTCGAACCTGCGACCGTAGCAGTCCCGCTCTTTTTTTTTATTTATTGTTATTTCATCCTCTCGCTCCGTAGGCAAGTGGGGTGGGTGAGTTGTCACCAACACATCCAACACGCTCTTCTGCCAAGAGACAAGTAATACCAACGAAGACGAAGAAAGCATTAAATCAAAAACTGAGTAATTTAGAAAAAAAGAATAAAAATTTGTAATGGTGAAATTAATGAGTGTTTTTGTATAAAAGAAACTTGTTCTATGTTTTTAATTTAAAATACTATCAATGAAAAGATGAAACGAAAACAGTAATAACAAAACTAAAACATTTAAAACGCGATACAAGACAATTATCTTAAAAAGAATCGTTTCGCTGACACTAAAACAGTGATAGCCATCGAAAGGATGGGGTTTTATCCGCTTTTTAAGTAGCAAGTTAACCGAGAAATTTTTATGGAAGTATCCGTCGCGAAAGACTTGGTACACATTTATTAGCACTGTCAATGCAGCCGCTGTCGGTGTCTTCTGGTAGCTATTACCTAATTGCATAAAGGTAGTCAAGCGATAGTTGCTTATGGTAATGGCCTGTTGTAGACTATGTGTATTTATTATGATGCGAATAGTTCGTACACAGAAAAAAAATGGGAAAAGTCAAAAGTTCGACGGCTGAAAGGTAAAGCGTATAAGATCCATGAATATATCATGAAAACACAACATGTGGAATTCTTACCAGCATTTCAATTCGAATATGCAAAAACGAAAGAGATAAAAATCAGCACGGTGAAAGCAGAATCACGCGTCAACAAGTTACAGTACTGTTGCATTAAACATCCACTGGATACTCTACTGACATCTAATACGTCATAAGGACTACTTGGCGAAGTCTGTACACGTTAATAGTCGTGTGAATTACATTTCAGTAAAAAGCAGCTGTTGGTGATGTATGTTATTCACTTAAGTCGACTCTTATTCCGTTTCTTAGTGCTGCAATAAAGTAAATTGGTTCTGACATGCCGAAAGCATTTTGTTTCTTTTTGTTCCTGATTTTTTTGCTCTTGCCGTACATGTCAATAAGTTTTATGTATTGAACAATACAAGGATAGGTCGTTTCCTTATATTACGGTTTTTGTTCTTTATAAACGCATCTCCATTATTCATATGTAACAGCTAAGCAAGATACATCTTGAATGTCTTATCTGATGTTTGTAGAAAATGACATTAACGGACAAATTGCTGCTGTGTGATTAAGATGGTTTTGAATGACGCCAAGTTGCGATACGGCAACTGCCTTAATAAGATGAACATATACGGCTTCGGTTTAGTCATAATTACGTTTATTTAGAGTCTTTCTTTTCTCTGTGAGTTGGTGGCTTTTTCATAAAGGTCAACTGCTTGTTTTACTACCATGCGTAGTGAGACTTTCCCTGTTCTCTGACGGCAAAAAGGGTCATACGTATGAGGTACGCAATATTTCTCTGTATTATTTGTATGACTTAATTCCAACGTGGATTAATTTGATGTGAGACGTTCCAGAGTTTGCGCCGTTAATGGATTGGTTTTTCTTTCCTTCTTTTCGTGTTTCCCGCCGAATTGGAGAATTTTATAGCTATATCTGTAGTCTGGAATCGGCTGCTTTCAAACTATTTTCTGACAATATACTGACTGATGTATTGGAATCAGACACAAAGAATATATGTTAAACTCTGAAGCAATACGAAATGGAGTGAACAGGAGAAATCGATGACAAGGGAGCCGAATGGTAGGCTTAGGTTTGTTGAGAAAGTTCTGTGAAAGTGCATTATATCTCTTCATTCTATCTTCTAAGGAAAACACGTATGTAGCCTATTGTACAGTACTGCTCCACTTTGGCAGTTTTATCACGTTTACCTGATGTTTGACGTCGAAGGAATAGTTGAATAGAAGGCATGTTACGTCACAATATTATGCAGGGTGTTTATAAATGAATATAGGGGCTTTAACGCTTTATAATATTTATTATATTAAACTTACAGTTATAAATGATGTGTTAAATGAAAGAGCAACTCAAACAGTTTTACCAAGAACCATATAAATGTTTGCGAAGTACGCGATTGGTTGAACTTCACTATACCCAAACGCTGGATAGGCCACAAAGGGCCCAATGACAGGGCTTGCTTTGCATGGTCTCCATGTTCACCCGACCTAACACCATGCGATTTTTTCCTTTGCGGCTTCATCAAGGATCGTGTGTACGTGCCTCCGCTATCAGCAGACCTACCTGAATAAAGAAACGGGATTGAAGCAGCTGTTGCTACAAACACTGAAGACAACTTATCAACGTTTGGGAAGAACTTTGCTGGCCCAGTTCGCTCGAACACTCTTAATAAATCACCTGTAATGAGAAATCAAAGTAGAAATCCAGCTGTCAGAGCTGATTGACAGAATCCATAATTAAATCATATCTAAGAATCTCTTTATCGAAATGTGGCAATGTTACGGGACGATTAGATCGACGCTACGCAAGAGATAGCTGAAAAGTGCTGACGTGGACAGTCCACACCTGCGTACGCCGCACAGTCGCGAGCGTTTACCGATTACTCGTGCCCCGATGAACAACGAAAGGAAAAAATAGAAATACTTCAACAAACGTTAACGGATCTTCCTCTCCAGTCCGTGCCTGCTCATCTGGAAAAAGCAAGACACGAGGATATAAGAGGTTTATTTTATTGGCGTGCTAGATCTGTTGTGATGGTGTGAAATATGAAAGTATTCCACAAAGGCCCATTGTCATTATATTATTAAACGTTAATGCCATTTCAGTCGCAGATGCAGCAGCGGCTTAATGTGTTCTTACGCGACTCCATATAGGCTGTGACAAATACGCGGGCTATTTTTCTAAAGGTCCGATCAGTTGCGAAATTAAAAGCACAGAGAAAATCCGATGAAGCTTCGCGCCGACGTGTTGCGTTGTGTCTAGTTCGCCCGTTGTTCGCTTCAGTTTTCAGTTATGGGCGCACAGCGCGCACGTAAATATGTATTGAACGGTAGAGTCTCCCACGAGGTGAGAAGTGCATGCTTTCATTTGATTTCTTCGAGGTGAGGGGTTCCGCCTTATTCCATGCCGCCCACATGTAACTGTCATTTCCATTTGACGACAGATCGGAATCCTCGTACTTTCTTCACAATCCCTGCATGACAAGTGCAGTGTGCCTACAGAGTTTATCGAGATGTCACAGTCGAAGCTGATGTTATGGAAAATAATGTATTCATAACTAGTTTGGACTCTGTCTACGTATATGCAGTTGAATAAATCCAATTTTCGTTTTGCCAGACTCATTTCGCCTTGTGATTGTGAGCGGGCGGGGTGGCGCAGTGCTTAAAACACTGGACCCGCATTCGGGAGGACGGCGGTTAAGACCCGCGTCCAGCCATCCTGATTTAGGTTTTTCCGTGATTCCCCTAAATCGCTTAAGGCAACTGCAGGGATGGTCCCTTGAAAAGGGCATGGCCGATTTCCTTCTCCATCCTTCCCTCATCCGAGCTTGTCCTCCGTCTCTAGTGGCCTCGTCGTCGGCGGGACGTTAAACACTAACCGCCTCCTCTCCTCCTTGGGACTGAAGTTCTTCTGGTGAAGCTGTTATTTTGCGTTGAGCACTATGGGACTTAACATCTGAGGTCATCAGTCCCCTAGAACTCAGAACTACTTAAACCTAACTAACCTAAGGACATCACACACATACATGCCCGAGGCAGGACTCGAAACTGCGACCGTAGCGGTCGCGCGGTTCCAGATTGAAGCGCCTAGAATCCTTTCAGCCACACCGGCCGGCTTTTGTGTAGTACTGGAAAGAACTCTTAATGGTGTAGTCGAAAGAATAGATTCCTCAGTATAAAAGCACCCATGTGAAAGACATCTCTATACGTACTGCCAATGAAGATGTAAAACGCGTCTGGCAAAACGAAGCCTGCATTTATTCAGTTGCACATTGACAGATGTAACTTAAGGGGCTCCGGAACGCCCTATACTTGCAATGTTAAAATAACGCTTATAAATTACATCTTTCCTCACAAAGTATTTGAGGTAGGAAGTTTAACTTTTTACATTGAAATATGGGCTACAACTTAACATAGGGATTTTACAAAATTTTAGTTCAGTTATTAAAGATGATTTTTTTCAATTGTAATGAAAATTCACTACATTATTTTGCAATTTTTTATTTATATATTCAAAAATATACAGTTTTTTGGAAAAAGGCTGTGTTAAATTATGCAGAAGGTACTGTGTAACATTTACTGAAAGTTTGAAACAAATATGTTTGGAAGATCCTTAGAAAACATGTAATTAGTATGAGAAAATAAAAGTTTTGGGAATCGAGCGACAAAGATTGGATTAACTTTTTAGTGCATTCCAGGTCCATAGGATGGATTATCTTCATCCTCTGCAAACTCCTCCTCCAGCTTCCTTTTGTTCCTCCTCCTGTTTACTCTTGCTTGTATTTCTAGACTCTTTACAGCCCTGTCTGCAGCCCGAAGGCGTTCCTTGTCTAAAGCAAGCATCGCTCGTACCATGTTAGAGCCTATCTTCATTCCCATATTTCTAAATACCTTGCACCTTACAATGTTGCCATCATTGAAAGTCGCAACAGCATCATACACACCAAAGTGAAGTGTTTCTATTCCAACAAATACAGTCTTGGGGATTCTCGACCATATAACACTATTTACACTTTCATTGGGGTTTTGAGTTTTTCCGTGAATACACTTTTTCAACAGTTCAGGTGCTGCTAAGTCTCTGAAAATAGGTTAGCCACAACACATACTTTATCTCACATCACTAAAATGTACCTGATGAACAGGGACGTTAATAAAACACAATTTGACAGCAGTTTAACAGCGCCACAGTGGGTCACGCCCATGTAGAACACATTTCAAAAAAAATTTAAAAATAGTTGTAGTCTTCGGAATTGAATAAATTATATATCTATTAAAAGGTAATAGTCTGCAGATTCAGAAAACGCAAAAAAGTAAAAATTGAACTTTTCATGATTTTGAGCCTTTCCGGAGCCCCTTAAGAAGATCACTAACATGTTATTACTGATAACTGAGGTAGACAGATCAACAACTTTTATTTAAGTGTCTAGACATCTCTTTAACAGTTACCGTTGCCATCGATGCAACACAAAAGCCCTAGATTGTGACGGCATGCCGAATCCCCAGTACCATTATAAAACGCGCACGGAATGCTTCAATCTTTAAGTTCTTTCATAATGGTGACGGCGTACTCTAGTACAGAAATGCACAACACGACTTGGCATGGACTCAACAAGTCATTCGAAAGTCCCCTGAAGAAATACTGAGCAATGCTGCCTCTACAGTCGACCATAATCGAGAAAGCGTTGCTGGTGCAGGATTTCGTGCACAAACTGACCTCTCGACTATGTCCCATAAATGTTCGATGGGATTCATTTCGGCCGATCTGGGTGGCCAAACCATTCGCTCGAATTTTCCACAGTGTTCTTCAAATTAGTCACTAACAATTGTGGCTCGGTGACATGGCGCACTGTCGTTCATAAAAAGTCAGTTTTTGTTTGGGAACATGAATTCCATGAATGACTGCAAATGGTTTCTAGATAGCCGAATATAACTATTTCCAGCCAATGAGCGATTCCCTTACACCAGAGGACCCAATCCATTCCGTGCAAACACAGCCCACACCATTACGGGTGCACCACAATGCCTTGTTGGCAGCAAAGGTCAATGGCTTCGCGAGGTCTGCACCACACGCAGACCATACCATCAGCTCTTACGACTGAAATCGGGACTCATCTGACCCTGCCACGGTTTTCCAGTCGCCTAGGATCCAACCGATATGTTACTTAAAATCCGTCTTGATTGCAAAAAAAATTTGTTTAAATATTATTCATATGACCGGTTTCGGTTCATTCAGAACCATCTTCAGATCTGTAAAAATAATTATACTAATTTACTATTTCACGGAAGCAAATGTTTTTCATCCTATCTAATCAACATCAAATGTACCAGAACGTACCTGATATTTTAGTTACAAGAGTAACCCGTCCAAATCCAGCAACTTGCACATGCTACGTCACATAAAATTGGTTGGCAGAGTGCACGTCATTTATATTAATTATAACACTATTACCGACAGGTGGCGTCTGGTACATTTGTTACATTCCATTTGTACATACTGTATTCAGTAGATATTTTTTATATTAAAAATATTTGGTTAAAATATGTAGATGCCAAAGTTAAAATCTGTACTTGTCAGGTTTAAAAACAGTAAAATTATCATTTTTATACGATCTAAAAGCATAGGGCGATTTATATATCTATGGTGCTGGTGTGAACTTGTTTTCCTCTCGCTTCCCACGCCCGGGTTCCCGGGTTCGATTCCCGGCGGGGTCAGGGATTTTCTCTGCCTCGTGATGGCTGGGTGTTGTGTGCTGTCCTTAGGTTAGTTAGGTTTAAGTAGTTCTAAGTTCTAGGGGACTTATGACCACAGCAGTTGAGTCCCATAGTGCTCAGAGCCATTTGAACCATTTTTTTTTTTTTTTTTTTTTTTTTTCCTCTATGGTCTGCTTCCGTGATTCCCGCCATTTTGGTGTTGTGCCGCGGTGCGCTCAGTCGTCTGATGTCCATCGCCGCGGGCAAGAGGGCCGCACAGGAGGGCCCCGTCGACGACGCCAGGCGCTGCACGCGTCTTTTGCAATCAAGACGGATTTTAAGTAACTTTATAAAATCACTGATTGCTGTTATCCCACAAGACATTATGTCTGTTTTTCCAACCGATATGGCCACGAACCCAGGTGAGGCGCTGCAGGCGATGTCAGACTGCTAGCAAAGGCACTCGCATTCGTCATATGTTGCCATAGCCTGTTAACGCCGAATTTCCCCACACTGTCCTAGCGGATACGTTCGTCGTACGTCCTGTATTGAATTCTGCGGTTATTTCACCCAGTGTTGCTTGTCTGTTAGCACTGACAACTCTACGCGAACGCCGCTGATCTCGCTCGTTAAGTGAAGGCCGTTGGCGTCTGCGTTGTCCGTGGCGAGCGAAAATGTCTGAAATTGGTATTTTCGGCACACTCTTTACATTGTGGATCTCGGAATATTGAATTTTCTAACAATTTCCGAAATGGAATGTCCCATACGCCTAGCTCCAGCTACCACTCCTCGTGGAATTCCAGATCTGAAAAAAACCACGTAAGTCTGTCGAGCTTGAGATGCGTCTAAGGTAATTCTTTAAACATGCTTTTTCAGTTCTAGGCCTTTTCGCTTCAAATTACACAGTAATATGAATTACTCTCCGTATTAAGCGAGAAGAAAGGAACATTAGGGGTTTAACGTCCATTCGATGACGAGATCATTAGCGATGGAGTAGAAGCTCGCGTTGGACAAGGGGCAGAAGAAATGATCTGGTACTTTTCGAAGTTACCATTCCATTATTCGCCATAAGCAGACTGGAGAAAGCTTGTATCCGAAAAAGAACCGCTATAAGGGAGGAAATAAGGAAGGAAAAGTAGGCTTTAGCGTCCTGTCATTGGAAATTTGGAAATTAGTGGTAAGATCTTTTGGGACCAAACTGCTGAGGTCATCGGTCCCTAAGCCTACACACTACTTAATCTAACTTAGGTTAACTTACGCTAAGGACGACACACACACCCATGCCCGACGGAGGACTCGAACCTCCAACGGGAGGAGCCACGCGAACCGTGGCAGGACGCCTGAGGCCGAGTCCTGTCATTGTCGAGGTCTTTAGAGATGGGGCACAAGTTTGGAATGAGAAAGAACGTGTGTCGTGGCCATTCAAGGAAGTCATCCCGGTATTTGTCGTAAGTGATTTAGGGCAGCCACTCACAACCTATACATGTACTGCCCGACGGGGATTTGAACCGCTGTCATCCAGTGGCTTACCATGTGCCACCTCACTAGTTCAGAGAAAATGCGTGGTTAGTGTTCAAGAGCCCTTCCCTCCATTCTAATCTTACGAGTGATGGTCTAGGACACGAAGACCGAATCCACCCCATCTCCCAGTATTCACGATGCTGCAAGTTTACACCGGAACAGCAGCTCCGAGAGAGCTGACGCAATGCAAAGGATTCACATTCGACGATGAACAGAGTTTAAACTCCGTCTGACCATCAGGACGCACATTTTCCTTAATTTTCCAAAATCTGTTAGAGTGAATGTTGGCGTGGGTCCGTTGGAAAGAACACTGACGATTTCTTCTCTAATTGATACGCAAACCTATTTTGACATCCCTAGCTCCTCCCATCGCGCCATCCCCCCTCTCTCTATCTCTTTCTCTTTCTCTCTCTCTCTCTCTCTCTCTCTCTCTCTCTCTCTCGCTCCCTCCCTCCCCCTCCCTCCCTCCCTCTCTCTCTCTCTCTCTCTCTCTCTCTCTCTCTCTCTCTCTCTTTCCCTGTCTTTGTCTTTACCTCTACCACGAGCACATTACTCTAAGCACTCACACATAGGTGTACAAATGGAGAGACGTAAGGAATGGCTCGAATTCAGTAAAACGCAGTAGTCGAGATCATTGGAAACAACTGATTCTGTATTGACCAGGAGGATGTGATGTAATTAATCAGCTCCACCACATTGGGGGAGTAATAACATGCCAATATATTATGTTGCCAACTGAGTGTTAGAAATTGAAGTTGCGAACTATCGGAAGGAGCAGCGAAGAAGTCGAACAAAAAGCGCTGAGAGAGAAAGGCTTGTACCAAACAAAGGAAAAAAACGCAATCTACGGATAATTTCCGTGAGCTCCGAAATTACCTAGACGTTGTTTTCCTTATCATCCTAAAAGACACTGTAATGTGTTAAAGATATGCAAATTTTCAGACTAAATGTCCAAGTACACGTATTTTTGTGAGACTTTCACGGAGATAAACTACGATAGAACTGACCCGAAATGTTTTTGAAACGGTAAACTGTAGGTAAATTTTCCTGCAGGCAGCTTACAAGAAACTTTTGAGTTCTTAATTGATCCCTCACATCCTTTATCTACGGCAAGAAAATTGTTTCGTTTAAGTTTACGGCTTAGAGAAAGCTTTCTGGCAGACCTCTTCGAATTTCATACGCGACGCCATGAAACGGAGTGATAACGTAAGAATAACTGTCAGAGGTAAGTGGCATATTCACGTTCCCTGGCAGGCTACTAGGAAACTATTGTTATATTCATTCGACATGTGAAAGAGTGTAACAGGAGCAAGTTTCCAGTCCACAGTGGCAGAATGTGGAAAACAAAAACAAATCGTTAACGGACCGAAAAGGGCTTTTAAGACCTTCAGCAACTGGCGATGGAATAAAATTTGATAATACGTGTGTAGTGACAAACACGTCGATTTGTAAGTCACAATAATTTTCTCTGAGTACGAAAGTAGATTGGTCAAACGAGGAGAAGGGAATGAAATATTTTGCAAAAACGAAAATTATGTCTTAATGGAATCAATGGAAACAGACAAGTAACTTTAATCAAATCTTTTTACTGACGTTCCTACAACGAATTTCCGAGAAATATACGCCTATCGCCAAGTGAAGTCATTTAAATTAACAACACATAGACGGTTTGTACACGCACTTTTATAGGCAGTGTGTGGCACTGTCTTTCAGTGCTCACAGGCTGCGTTTCTAAATCGTGTTTATTTCACATACACTTTGCAAATCTCGTACATCATGAAAAATAGCAGTTTGTTTGGAATGTTTGACACTATGAGCGCCTTTGGATGCCAGAATACGTGCATGATATGTACTCTCTGGCTTTCAGAGGTTGTACTACTAGTAGAAAACAAGTGAATGAGTGAGTCGACTGCAGATAGGAAGGAAGAGAGAGAGAGAGAGAGAGAGAGAGAGAGAGAGAGGAGAGAGAGAGAGAGAGAGAGACAGACAGGGAAAGAGTTGGGTCGCTCTGAGTGAGGAGCTTTGATCGCGAACGTACTGAATAGAGAGGGAATTTTATTTGAGACGTTCCCTGGTGTAATTCTTTACTTTTTATTGTACTCCCGTACGAGAGCACTTTCTAGCCGTAGAGGCTGAGGTGGTGTGTGACTAACTATGGGTAGCCAGAAAATAGGCGTAGTTTTGACGGTACCAGTTGTAAGATGTATAGTATCACATAGTATCACTAAGCTGTGTGTGAACAAGTTTTGCACTAAATAATCAGAGGAAAACATAGGAATACGATTTTTAAACGGATCAGGAGTGTTGTGGGGTTACTCTTTACTGCGAAAGATGCTCATTAGCGTATTTTTGCAAGGAAGCAAGTAGCGTATTTGCTCTTTGGCCACATGTATTTCAAGGTTCAATCCGCAACGAAACAGCCTCTTAATCCCTGCTCCTAAGAAAACTTCTCACATTCATTTCCATTTAAAAGCTTGTCTTTCCACCGTTTATGTTCTCACTAATATTCGTGTATAATATTGAGAATGAGACAAACTCTCTTTAAACTTGTTGGTTATCTTAAAACATTTAGAACGATAGCTTACACGAGAGGGCGGTAAACCTGGACAAGTTGAAATCGGCGCTACTGATCATCTGGTACAATAGCAAAATTGGGTATGGGTTTAGACCAAGGTTGTACAGATTTGCTAGTACCGCAGACCGAAATCTCCTTACTGTGACTACATAAAGGACGCAAATTCAAAAATATAATGCCGTGAGACAGTATATTATTCTGTATTGCGTTCTTCCCGTCCCAATGTCAGCTAGACTGGGCTCGAAAGAAATAATTTCTACAAAGGCTCGCTCTCCCCGTTTCGGGAAGCAAAGAAAGATGAGCAAAAAAAAAATAATTTACAAGAACGAAGGTGTGTTCCGCCATCAGATCAATGGCAGGCCGCATGCGGCCTGCGGGCCACAGTCTGTGCACTCCTGGTTTAGATTGTTTGTCAGATCCCTACAGGCGAATATCAGAATACTCTTCTCCTACCCAATCAAAATCACAGGAACACAATGCATCAATAGTTAAAATACGAAAACAAATGTACGAAGTTTAAACGATTCACGAACTGACGGCGTGTGTGACACTCCACCCACTGTATTAAATTTTCGCATAGTACTATCCGAAAGGACATTCGTCAACAGATCGTCTTTATGATAAAGGACGGGAGGAGGAATATTAGATATTCACACCGTATCGACGACGAAGCTGTTAGAAACGAACCATGAACTCGGAATAGAAAAGATCAATACCGCCTTCCCCCATCCGCCAACCACTATTCTTCAACGAAAGGAATTCCCATGCATACGACGGCTTCAAACGTCTGATTATTTCACAAATGTGGTTAATGTATTAAATATTTGAAGTTATGCACATAAAAAATATACGGTCGAGGACGCCATGCCCTAATCATGTTGGTTTTATTATTTTCGTATTATTCACGCAGAGACTAATGAAACAGACAATACCAAATACATAAATTTTAGGAAAGCTTTGAAATTATGTTTACAGTTTCTTTGAAGTGACTAAGTTCTCACTTTATCAAATACTGGATGAGGGTAGTCTGGGTGATTTGCACTTCTTTTTAATAAGAGGTAGTTTTTTTACGCGTCTCAATGTTCATGACGTGATACCACCTGAATTATGTGTCGTACAATGATACAATTTTGCAGCTGCATCTATTGGTTTACTTGGATACTGTCTGCAAAATGTAGTGCGAATACCAGTCAGTGGTAAAATAGTAATAAATGAAACATTTTGTCTCCTGCTGAAATTTTTCTGTATGAACAGTGAAAATATAGTAGGAGGTAAATGTGTTTTCCGTTCGGTATTTTGAACGTTTTGTCAGCAAGAAAAGTTTCGAAATGATTTGAAATCATTTGAAAAGTTTGTAAGAAGTCTCTAATTGCTCTCATTCCCATACACTGCACTACTTGACGTGCTTCCTATGGCCGAATGAGCATTTGTAATCTCTAAAAATTAAAATTTCCAGTAGTCACTAGCATGCCTGACAGCGAAGAAACGCTTACCCTGAACACTTGTTCTCTGCCTCACTTCCTGCATCGAAAAGTCTACTTCAGGGATTTCTTGATAACAGAGTGATGTTTCAAAACGTCCTCAACAGAAACCTGTCCAGGTGTTCCAAACTAGTGAAGAAGGACCATATAGTCACTTCCATCGATACTGTGTCCTTCTACACCGACGAGATTTTAAATGCTGAGAATAATAAAGTTCAAAATGGTTCAAATGGCTCTGAGCACTATGGGACTTAACTGCTGCGGTCATAAGTCCCCTAGAACTTATAACTACTTAAATCTAACTAACTTAAGGACATCACACACATTCATGCCCGAGGCAGGATTCGAACCTGCGACCGTAGTGTTCGCGCGGTTCCAGACTGTAGCGCCTAGAACCGCTCGGCCGTTGCGGGCGGCGAGAATAATAAAGGATTCGGCGTACCCTAACATGGCAGAATACAAGTAAAGCGGTCTAGTCAGCGCTTCCACTACATGTCAGCCATTTAAGGTACTTAATGAACAACAATTACATTTGGGTATTCCAGCTGTGAGAAAAACCTAGTGACGATCTAAACAGGCATTCTGAATTGACAGCAATGATAACCATGTGGTCACTTGCCTCCTTCTTCGGAACCTATGTCCAAAGAGGGAGCACGTCACGGTGCTCAAAGTTGCTTTACCGAATGCACATAGACCAGCTAGAACCTTACGACCATCTACCTAATAACCAGAATGTCCATCTTTGGCACGGATAACAGCAGCGGCGCGTCGTTGCATAGAAGCTTTCAGGCCTAGGTAGGTGGCAGGAAAGAGTCGGCATCACATCGGCACACGCAAGTCACCAAATTCCCGTAAATTCCAGGGAGGGGTGGCGATGAGCTCTGGCGCCACGTTCGATCACATCTCCCGGCGTGTTCGACTAGGTTTAGATCCGGCGATTGAAACTGGTCACTGCATTCCTTGAACCACTCCATCACACTTCTGGTCTTGAGACATGGCTGATTATGTGGTTGAAAACTGCCACTGCCATCAGGAAACAGAACCGTCATGAAGGGATGTACGTGGTCTGCAACCAGTGTACGACACTCTTTGGCTGTCATGGTGCTTTGCACGAGCTCCACTGGACCCATGGATGTTCCCCAGAGCATAATGGAGCCGCTGCCAGCTTGACTCTCTCCCGCAGTACAGGTGTCAAGGAGCTGTTCCCGTAGAAGACAGCGGACTAGCGCCCTCCCGTCGGCATGATAAAGAAGGTATCGGGATTCCTCAGACCATGCAAAGCTTTGACACTCTGCTGCTAGGCCAACATCCAGTGCCTATGGAGACGCGCCCATTTCGGTCGTAGTTGCTAATGTCATGGTGTTAGTTGGCACACGCATGGGTCCTCGGCTGCGGAGGCCAATCCGTTGGAGTGTTCGGTGCTCTGTGTCTTCAGACACACTTGTACTCTGCTCAGCATTAAAGTCTGGGGTTAGTTCCACCACTGTTCGTCGCCTGTCCTGTTCTACCAGTCTGCCCATCTTACGACGTCTGTAATGAAGAGTGGCCACCCAGCCCAACGACGTCTGGACGTGGTTTCATCTTGGTGTCACCATGTGTTCAACACACTCACCACAGCACTCCTCAAACGCTCGACAACTCGTACAGTTTCCGAAAAGCTCGTGCCGAAACTCTGGGCCGTCACAGTCTGCCCTCGGTGAAACTCAGATAGATCGCGTGCGTTGCCCATTCTACACACGGACAGCGCGCTCGCTGATACTACAGGGTGTTTCAAAAATGACCGGTATATTTGAAACGGCAATACAAACTAAACGAGCAGCGATAAAAATACACCGTTTGTTGCAATATGCTTGGGACAACAGTACATTTTCAGGCAGACAAACTTTCGAAATTACAGTAGTTACAATTGTCAACAACAGATGGCGCTGCGGGCTGGGAAACTCTATAGTACGATATTTTCCACATATCCACCATGCGTAGCAATAATATGGCGTAGTCTCTGAATGCAGTTACCCGAAACCTTTGCCCGCATCTCGTGGTCGTGCGGTAGCGTTCTCGCTTCCCACGCCCGGGTTCCCGGGTTCGATTCCCGGCGGGGTCAGGGATTTTCTCTGCCTCGTGATGGCTGGGTGTTGTGTGCTGTCCTTAGGTTAGTTAGGTTTAAGTAGTTCTAAGTTCTAGGGGACTGATGACCATAGCTGTTAAGTCCCATAGTGCTCAGAGCCATTTTGAACCGAAACCTTTGACAACGTGTCTGGAGGAATGGCTTCACATGCAGATGAGATGTACTGCTTCAGCTGTTCAATTGTTTCTGGATTCTGGCGGTACACCTGGTCTTTCAAGCGTCCCCACAGAAAGAAGTCACAGGGGTTCATGTCTGGCGAATAGGGAGGCCAATCCAAGCCGCCTCCTGTATGTTTCGGATAGCCCAAAGCAATCACACGCTCATCGAAATATTCATTCAGGAAATTAAAGACGTCGGCCGTGCGATGTGGCCGGGCACCATCTTGCATAAACCACGAGGTGTTCGCAGTATCGTCTAAGGCAGTTTGTACCGCCACAAATTCACGAAGAATGTCCAGATAGCGTGATGCAGTAATCGTTTCGGATCTGAAAAATGGGCCAATGATTCCTTTGGAAGAAATGGCGGCGCAGACCAGTACTTTTAGAGGATGCAGGGACGATGGGACTGCAACATGGGGCTTTTCGGTTCCCCATATGCGCCAGTTCTGTTTATTGACGAAGCCGTCCAGATAAAAATAAGCTTCGTCAGTAAACCAAATGCTGCCCACATGCATATCCCCGTCATCAATCCTGTGCACTATATCGTTAGCGAATGTCTCTCGTGCAGCAATGGTAGCGGCGCTGAGGGGTTGCCGCGTTTGAATTTTGTACGGATAGAGGTGTAAACTCTGGCGCATGAGACGATACGTAGACGTTGGCGTCATTTGGACCGCAGCTGCAACACGGCGAACGGAAACCCGAGGCCGCTGTCGGATCACCTGCTGCACTAGCTGCGCGTTGCCCTCTGTGGTTGCCGTACGCGGTCGCCCTACCTTTCCAGCACGTTCATCCGTCACGTTCCCAGTCCGTTGAAATTTTTCTAACAGATCCTTTATTGTATCGCTTTTCGGTCCTTTGGTTACATTAAACCTCCGTTGAAAACTTCGTCGTGTTGCAACAACACTGTGTTCTAGGTGGTGGAATTCCAACACCAGAAAAATCCTCTGTTCTAAGGAATAAACCATGTTGTCTACAGCACACTTGCACGTTGTGAACAGCACACGCTTACAGCAGAAAGACGACGTACAGAATGGCGCACCCACAGACTGCGTTGTCTTCTATATCTTTCACATCACTTGCAGCGCCATCTGTTGTTGAAAATTGTAACTACTGTAATTTCGAAAGTTTGTCCGCCTGAAAATGTACTGTTGTCCCAAGCATATTGCAACAAACGGTGTATTTCTATCGCTGCTCGTTTAGCTTTTATTGCCGTTTCAAATATACCGGTCATTTTTGAAACACCCTGTAAATGTACCGTGCGTGTGTCCGACTAGCGGTCATTAATCGCCATGTGACGCTGCTATCACCTGGACGGGTTTATATCGATAGCACATCAGTAGGCATAATGTTCTGGCTGATCAGTATACACACAGGCAGAGTTCTACTGCTTACGGAATATCTTCACAATAACGAAGAATTTAATGTTTAACGCTTTGCAACTGCACAAATAGCAGGTCCATTAAATGCCTTGAAGTCTATTAGCGAAGGTCCATGCGAGTAATCCACGATAATGAGCCATATCATTACAACGTTCCGCTAAATAGTGTGGTGCTCCACAGTGGGATCGCAATATAGAGCGATTCTACGTGGAATGCATTCGACAAGTCGTTTGTAAGTTTCCGAAAGTCTGTAGTACCAGGTGTCTACCCACAGTTCAGGGAACTCCCGCAAATTACTTGTCGGAAGTTTGTAGGTGCAGAGCTGGCGCCAGATAGAATCCCAGATGTGTTCCATCGGTTCACATCAGGTGAATTTGGTGGCCAAGACATCAACATCAAGTGGGCCATAGTGTTCCTTAAGTCACTGGAGTGTTAACGAATGCAGAAGGTCCGTAATAATGTTCACCTATTCCACAGCCGTCATGGCGCCTTGGTTTGTTAGCACAGGCCCCATGGCAACCTAGATGATTCTCCCCATCGATCTGCATCCGTGGCACAGTCCATGTTTCGAACAGTCTTTCAGCAGAATGACGAGGTACCTAACATGCCCATCCCCCCGTGTAACAATAAACGTGATTCATCCCATTGGGCGACGCGTTTCATTGATCCACGATCCCGTATCCATGATCATGAGACCACTGCTGTTGATGCTAATTATTAGAGGTTTATGGCGTCAAACGGTATTGTTATCAGGGCCCTCCTGCCCGTTGCACTCCTAGCTCCTAGCTGACAATGTCATTGGGTCGCCTTGGGAGCACGTTGACGTCGTCTGCTGCCGAACCACAGGACCAGCAACGTGCACTGAACGGTGTGCTCCAAAACATTTGTCCCTGCACTGGCACTGTACTTTGTGGTCAGATCTGCCTCCGATCGCCACCTGTCGTGCTTTACCAAACGACAGACCTGTGAGGAGGCGTCGACGTCCAACACCTTGTCTACTTGTCGTTCCACAGTCCGTCAACCATTCTCCATAGACGCTCACGACTGTAGCACGCGAACAGCCCACCAGCTTCGCCGTTTCTAAGGTGCTTGTCCCCAGGCGCCGCGCTGTATTAATCTGATCTTAATCAAAGCTGCTTATAATTGTGGATTTTTCCATTTGCGGGACACGTCGTAACTAGAAAGATCTCCCATTCGTTTTTTCCCCGCTCGTATATTTGCCACACAATCTCACGTGCTCGTAACGTCATCAGGTGGCATTCATATCTTGGTGAGTAGTTACTTTATCATGTTAGAATGTCTTGTACGTTTGGTGCTCTTCAGTTTAAACAAACAGCAAATACGTCATAATATTAATTAAGTGTTCGACAAAAACTGTTTTGGGGTTGTACTGATGCGCAGCATTTGCCAGTGACAACTGTATATATTTCATAAAAAATACTTAATTTTGATTACATATGTGTATATACACTGAAGCGACAAAGAAAATGCGTATTCAAATAAAGAGGTATATGAGCAGGCAAAATACGGCGCTGCGGTCGGCAACGCCTTTATAAGACAACAAGTGTCTGCTGCACTTGTTAGATCGATTACTGCTGCTACAATGGCAGTCTATCAAGATTTACGTGAGCTTGGCGTGCTGTTATAGTCGGGGCCCGAGCGATGGGACACAGCATCTCCGAGGAAGTGATGAAGTGAGGATTTTCTCGTACGACCAATTCACGAGTGTACCCTGAATTTCAGGAATACGGTAATACATCAAATCTCCGACATCGCTGCGGTCGGAAAAAGATCCTGTAAGAACCGGACCAACGACGACTGAAGAGAAATGTTAAATGTCACAGAAGTGCACCATTCCGCAAACTGCTGAAGATTTTAATGCTGGGCCATCAAGATGTGTCAGAGTGCAAACTATTCAACGAAACATCGTCGATATGGGCTTTCGGAGCAGAAGGCCCACTCGTGTATCCTTGATGACTGCACGACATGAAGCTTTACGCCTCACCTGAGAAACATGTTGCCTGATCGGACGAGTCTCGTTTCAAATTGTATCGAGCGGATGGACGTGACAACGTCATGAATCTATGGAGCCTGCACGTCAGGCAGGGGACTGTTCAAGCTGGTGGAGGCTCTGTAATTGTGTGGGGCGTGTGCAGTTGGAGTGATATGGGACCCCTGATACATGTAGATACGACTCTGACAGGTGACACGAACGTAAGCATCTTGTCTGATCACCTGCATCCATTCATGTCCATTGTGCATTCCGACGGACTTGGGAAATTCCAGTAGGCGCATACGACACCCCACACGTTCAGAATTACTACAGAGCGGATCGAGGAATACTCTTCTGAGTTTAAACACTTCCGCTGGCCACCAAAGTCCCCAGACACGAACATTATTGAGCATATCTGGGATGCCTTGCAACGTCCTGTTCAGAAGAGATCACTACCCCTCGTGCTCTTACGGATTTATGGACATATCTGTAGGATTCATGATGTCAATTCCTTCCAGCACTACTTCAGACATTATGCGAGTCCATGCCACGTCGTGTTGTGGCACTTCTGCGTGGTCGCGGGGGCCCTACACGATATTAGGCAGATGTACCAGTTTCCTTGGCTCTTCAGTCTACAAATCATGTAATCGCATCATTATATGAACATTACGAGATACTGTCATTGGGATACGCTATAGAACATCACCAATAAGATAGCGCTTATGATCGGCAACGCTCGAAACTAGTCCGGTGAAATTAAATACTACAACAAAGCGGCTTTGCTGAACTAATAATTAATGACATGAGATATTTACTGTTATCATTTTGTTTAGGCTCTTCAGTGTATGTGTAGTGTACACTCTTTGCTCTTGTGCCGCGCCTGTCACTCGTGTCTGTAGTAAATAACAAAAAAATGGTTCAAATGGCTCTGAGCACTATGGGACTCAACATCTGAGGTCATCAGTCCCCTAGAACTTAGAACTACTTAAACCTAACTAACCTAAGGACATCACACACATCCATGCCCGAGGCAGGATTCGAACCTGCGACCGTAGCAGTCGCGCGGTTCCGGACTGACGCACCTAGAACCGCTCGCCCACCGCGGCCGGCAGTAAATAACAAATCTCTAGAAATTCTTCTGAGAACAGCAAAGAAATTTCAAAGTAAAATACAGGATGGCTTTCGTGAATGTTTTTCTTGGAGCGTCCTGAGCAGAAATTGTTGAGCATATGTGTAATGCCCTCATGATGGAAAAAATTGATAATAATGCGCTACGCAGCTCTTTCTTTGAAAATCTTCTCTATGTCTCCGTTAATCCACCTTTTTAATGGTAGCAGGCTAACAACCGGTATCCACGTAGTTTTTTACAGTTACCTTTTTTGAGAATAAGTTAGCCTTTTTTAGGGTTATTCCAGTAAAAATTAGACTAACGTCTTTTACATTACCATCGCCATGATCTTCAGTCGTTCTGGATGGCGACCGACGAAATAGTCATACAGTATCAGTTCTTATGGGCTAGTTACCCGTATTACTTGTCATCTGTTTATGTTTATACCGAATTAGTAGCTGCCAGATGCCACGTACACATTTTCTCCTGTTTTCTTTTTTGGGGATCTCTCTCTGCCCAGATCATCAATTGCCACGTAATTATCAATACAGTCCATTTTCTGGTCTGGTACAAGGAGTAGACAAAAACTATGAACACCAAAATCACAACAGACTACCAGGCCTATTTCGGTATAGGACAACTGTCGGCGTTCAGAGCAGCTTCCTGCAAAATAGTGGCTAACTCAGGTAAGGACGATGCAGCTGCATCACGCAGGCATATCTCTGAATTAAACCACAAAGGATCCATAATTTTGAGATCAGGTGACTGTGATGGCCAGAGGAAATGCGTAAATTCATCGTCCTGCTCACAAAACTAGTGCTGGACGGTGCGAGATGTTTGAACGGGAGCCCTGTTGTCTTGGAAAATAGCGTCACCTCTGGGGAACATGTATTATACCAAGAAGTTGACTGAAGAGCCAAAATTTCACATAATTCCTGGCAGTAAAGCGACCTTGCAGAGTACCCATGGGGCCCATGGAATACCACGATATGGTTGGCCAAATTATCTCCGAACCCCCGCTACATTTCGCTCTTGGAACGTAAAGTGGGCTGGGAGTTGGATGTAGTGTCGAACAAGACTCATCAGACCAAATGACTTTCTTCCACGGCTCCATAATCCAGATTTTATGGCTGACACCATATTTTCCTATCACCGGTATTTGCGTCACTGATGAGTGGTTTTGGAATTCCAGCTCTCCGTGCAGTTCTCTGCTTCTGGAGCTCCATTCGTGTTTTTTTGGTGCTGGCAGGGTTCGCGAGTCAGACATTCACTTCTGCAACGGCTCTTGCAGCTGTCGTCTTCTTACATTTCGTCACAATCCTCTTTGATGGCCGTCTGTCACGATGACTCAACTCACACTTCCGTCGTTGTGACTTAGAAGACAATGTTCTTCGACTTTCCCTGTATATGGTATAAATCTTTGATATAGGCCTACTAATGATCGAGGACATGGCCCAAGTGCCGTTCGTGGTCAAATACAACATAACAATCTGAAGTTCAAGGATGCATTTTTCGCGGTGTTTCCATATTTTTCTCCAAGCCCTGTAGTTCGTTTACCAAGCAAGAGTTTGGAAAGAACCGTAAGACTTCTTTGTTTCTCAGAAATCAAAATTCAGCTTTACTGTCTGAAAGTCTCATCAAGGAACAACATGAAAATAGTGCTACACGTATATCTTGTGTAACCCATATAGAGCCCCACGGACGAACTGTTGATTTACCACACCAATAAAGCACATACTAGAGCACATAAAAATGTAGACCTGTACTTCAGTGCAATCCTCCAAGCAGCACTCTCAAAAACTGAATGCGTCTGCGCCCATTTGCAATGACACGGAACGCTCCGTTAGTTGCATCCATGTACTGAATCACGATTTACAGAAGATATCTTGCTTCTACGAGGGAACTTCAAAAACTAAGTTATTATAACAGGCCAAGAAATGTACTGAATCCTGAGAACACTTCAAAGTGACACAGATACGTGATACTATTTTTTAAGATATTCAACGAGGGTCTGTAGGCAACGGTAAGAACTTTCTACCAATCGTTCAGTTCCTCGACGACGGGAACCCGCTCCTTGATCACTGATCCATTCTAGAACGTCCTAATGATTGGCAAACCTTTGCGATCTGCTGCGAATAAGTTACTGGATTGCCTGGACATTGTCGTCAGGATACCCGGAACATTAACCCTCTTCTGACAACAAATGGCATCATGTGGAATGATATGTGTAACTTACTATATGAAGGCCCATAGGACACTGATTTCTTGCCATTATGGCTGCTTCCTAGGCAACTACAGCAAGCAGCATATATATGCGGTGCGTACTAAATTATTATAGGGCTCCACTTTTATTTCTGAAATTGAAAGTGATTTATCACATACAATCGAAATGATGCCAAATAATAAAAAGAGCAAGAATAACGGAATAAGAAACAGAAGGAGATAAAAGGAGACAATGAATAAATGGATTAATCTAGAGCATCATTACATCCTATGTTACACCTAAGTGGTGACGTGTGGTCTCGGAATGTGCATCTGTCTCACCAGACCCTGCAACGCTATGAATAATCAAATTTTATTTACGTATATCTAACTGAAATAAGTGTACCACGTTAGAAAAAGCTGTGTAAGCATTAAATATTGTTGATATATCGACTTTGTTCAATCTGTATATTGACCAAACAGAAGAAAAATTCGGAGTACGAATTAAAATCTATGGAGAAGAAATAAATACTTTGAGGTTCGCCGATGACATTGTAATTCTGTCAGAGACACCAAACGACCTGGAAGAGCAGTTTAACGGAATGGACAGTGTGTTGAAAGGAAGATATAAGATGAACATCAACAAAAGCAAAACAAGGATAATGGAATGTAGTCGAGTTACCTCGGGTGACGCTGAGGGAACTAGATTACGAAATGAGACACTTAAAGTACTAAATGACTTTTGCTATTTGGGGAGCAAAATAACTGATGATGGTCGAAGTAGAGAGGATATAAAATGTAGACTGGCAATGACAAGGAAAGCGTTTCGGAAGAAGACAAATTTGTTAACGTCGAGTATAGATTTAAGTGTCAGGGAGTCGCTTCTGAAAGTATTTGTATGGAGTGTAGCCATGTATGGAAGTGAAACATGGGTGAGAAATAGTTTGGACAAGAAGAGAAGAGTAGCTTTCGAAATGTGGTGCTGCAGAAGAATGCTGAAGATTAGATGGGTAGATCACATAACTAATGAGGAGGTACTGAATACAATTGGAGAGAAGAGAAATTTGTGACACAAGTTGACTAGATGAAGGGATCGGTTGGTAGGACATGTTCTGAGGCATCAAGGGATCACCAATCTGGTATTGGGGGGGCAGCGTGGAGGGTAAAAATTGTAGAGGGAGACCGAGAGATGAATACACTAAGCAGATTCAGAAGGATGTAGGTTGCAGTAGGTAGTGGGAGACGAAGAAGCTTGCACAGGATAGAGTAGCACGGAGAGCTGCATCAAACCAGTCTCTGGACTGAAGACCACAACAACAACAACATCGTCTTTGTTATACACTAGTGTATTCATAGATATATCCTTGCTACTGGACTAGTGTCTGAGCTACTTCGAGGAGACTTGGAATTCTCAGTCGCATCACAAACGACGTTTCCACATTTTACGCTGACTGTGTCAGTCCTCAGGATGTAGAAACGAAATGCCATTCACGCCCCCGACGCAACTGAATCCCTGTCTCTGCGAGTCTCTGCGACCACCAAAGACCTTCTATCATTTTAGTTTAATGTACTTCGGATTTTATGATGCGAAGCGTTTGCCTGGCAGTACCCACGCCCTCCTCGAGTCCCTCTCAGTCATCATCGAGGATGCCACAAACGCTGCTGTCAAAGCGTTGGCTTTGTTTCCACCTTGCAGCTTCAATGCTGTTGCCAGTTACTTCATTTTCCTCTGTAACGTCTCCCACTGCCACATACTGGATTTCGAACCATTCTCCTTTCATGAAGATAGCCCTCCATTTAATTTAATTTTGGCATAAGGAATTTGCTACTTTATCAGTTTCGGCGCAGTTCTCGGAAATCTCTACAAATTGTCTCAGATCGTCATTGTAAGACGATCTGCTTGTATACGTAAAATAAAACTGGCCCACAAAATATTTCATGCACCTTAAAATAGCCAACACAACTTACATCATCCATACCCTGGAAGCTGGCTTGCCGGCTAGTGAAGGTAGCGTTATTTAAAAAGGATTTTGTGATAAATGTTTTTGACGAATATTGAAGATGTTGAGCAAATATTAATGGAAGAATTACAAATTCAAGAGTTAATGTAATCCAGTTTTTTTTTTCATTTTTGTAAGTGTGTGGTTTCTTATTGTTCGAACACTTCGTATGGCTGATCTTTGCAGTAGAATTTTTATAACGCAACATTCAGTTTTGTACTATAGCTGATACAAATATTAAGCAAGGTAACACTGGAGAGTTATTAGAAAATACTTTGCTTACTTGTCTAGGTCTCTCAACTTTATGTAAATGTGAATTGTTGCATGGCGTAAAGAAGCATAATTTAACTTGGAGTATTCGTTCTCATTTATTAATCGTTACGTTTGGCCCCTCATTTTTCATTCCACTCCCTTAACAATGTGTTTGTGTACTCGCACTGCACGTCACGAGTTGTGTGCTAGGGAAACATGTTGTGGAAATTGGTAAGATATCGTCTTGCATTGCATATCGCAAGTACGGCAAATGAAGTTTGGTGCTGGACAGTCAGATCGCTATCTCTAATAGAACAAGTTGAGGAATAGACAAGTGTTCCGCGCACATAGGTAGGCTAATTAATTCAATTATCATCAAGGTTCATATCCATCGTAAGGCGTAGTGTTTTTGTGAATAATATCACATCAGCTAAGAGGCTTAAGATCAGTGGAAGATTTCAGTAAAATGTTATCTTGTGAATTTTCAAGCAGTTTTATGAAAAGTCAGATGAGTTAAATTTTATGTTCATTTGTTATTACAATAACAGTTTCGATTTAGTTATTGTGTACAAGACTAAAATAAAGATTAATAATATTCGGGGCCAACATTTTAATCTGACTCATTTGTTGTGAAATCAAATAGTATATGAAAATTTCATTCAAAACGGATTACTTTCTCGCAGGCGAATTGTTTAATGTACTGTCAAGCCTAGATTTCGCGTCATGCCGTGTGTGCTTCACATATTTCCGTTCAGAATTTAATTTTAACATAGTTCTGTTGCGCTTCACTGAGATTTACGTATTGTGATATCAAAATAAATTTTATACACATATTTCAGACAACAGCCTGACACTTACAAACAAGAGTTTCAACAAATACAAACACGAGTTTAGAATTTTGACATTATCCTTTCACTCTTATGCTTCAGAGGGTGTCCCTACTAATTTCGTTAGCAGAAACACTAAATGTCCCTGTTCTGGAGAAATGACCTCTAATTACCTTCACCTAGAGCAACGCTCCCGCCGTCACATTAATGTCTCGCTATCTGCGCAACGCACGTAAAGAACACACGAGCTAAACGTCAGGCTGAGCTCTGGCCGTGTGCAGCAAATATTCTTATCTTTAGCTCCGCGTGCGACAAGCAGGGCCGACGTTTATAAAGCGGCCGTCGAGAGACTGATGTGATGCAAGCCACACTGCCCCCACTCCACCTAGATTAGGGGCAAGTGACCCCCGCTTTGCTAACTAACTTAATAACGACAACCAGTATTTCTGAAAAATTCGGGGTAATAAGTCCACTCACTCGTGATCAAGCACACTTAAACGCTTCAGAGGCTTATTTACTCTGTTCTTTTCCATTGACAGCCATTTAGATAGTGAAATGTTGTAAATCACTTTCCAGAAGTAAAGATAAAACCTTCACATTACTAATGCTTGTACTCGAGTGTTATCGCAGTTACATTTCTCGAGGTAGGTAGCACCAACGTTCTACGAATTTTTTATTTCAATATTTTTTTATTTTTATTGTTGAGCTGTGATGGACATTAACATCATTTGCCATATGCTTCCTTTGGAAGTGAAAATATGTTCGAGCAAACCCCAAGGGAGTGTTACAGGAACATTATTGTCTACCATACATAAGTATATTGGCATAGTTGGAAGTGTCATTAACCTATTTGCAGTTCATACTGTCGTTCACAATGAAGTCGCAATGCTAGAAAATTGTAGCAAAGTGCAGACAGACGCCGGCCGTTGAGGCCGTGCGGTTCTAGGCGCTTCAGTCTGGAACCGCGTGGCCGCTACGGTCGCAGGTTCGAATCCTGCCTCGGGCATGGTGTGTGTGTGATGTCCTTAGGTTAGTTAGGTTTAAGTAGTTATAAGTTCTAGGGGACTGATGACCACAGATGTTAAGTCCCATAGTGCTCAGAGCCATTTGAACCTTTTTTTTTTTTTTTTTTTTTTTTTTCAGACAGACCTACAGAGAATCATCCCTTGGTGCAGTGATTGCCAGTAGACCCTCAATACAAATCAGTATAACACACTGCACACAAATAGGCAGAAAGACCTATTATTCTAAGATTAAACAACTGCAGATCAGTCACTGAAAACAAACACATGGATTACATACCTGGGGCTATACTTACGGAGCTATTAAAACAGTGACTAGTACATAAAACAAACCGCAGGTAAGACAAACGCCAGAGTACGAAGAATCATTAGGAAGTGTGAAACGTCCCCTTAGAACAATTTATACACGACTGTGCTTAAACTGACACACAATATTTTTAGCGCAACGCAACCTGACTTTCAAAAATCCCTACAAAAGAATGGCCCTGACTAACATTAACCTATACCTTTCACAAATCACTTACCTCACAACAATCTTCGTTACTCGAACTACTGCAATACGGCGAGCGCCACTACTGCCAGATAAATAAAAGATTCAAACTACTGAAGGCACTAACTACTGATAGGCATAGTTAGCAAATGAAAGATTTTAATAGAGAACAAACAATGTATTTACCTTAATATCATCAAAAGTCATAATATACGTAATTTCAAAACTCCGTCATTTCCTTCCACACATCCACCACTGCTGGCGGCTCACCTCTAACTGCGCAACGCTACGCGCTGTTCACATCCAGCTGCCGCTGCCCAACACTACAAGGGCAGACAACAATGCAAACTAGCCACAGACTGCACACAGCACAGCCAGTGATTTTCATACAGAGCGCTACGTAACGTTGCCAATAAGAAAATATAAACAGCCTACTTACATAAAGAAAACATAAACAGCCTACTTACAAGTGTAGTCCACATACGAACGAGGTAGCTTACAGAACACTCTTTCGACCAGTGGTTTAATAATGCTCGTCAGTCTGGGACACGTACTAGATACAATTCATGCACAAAACAGACAATATTCAAAGAATAGTAGCGCGTTTCGTTACAGACTCACTTAGAAACGTGAAAGGGTTACGGAGATGCACAGCCAGTTCCAGTGGTAAACAATGCACAAGAGGCGTTCTGAATCAATCACAGTATGGTCTACTGTTAAAGTTCCGAGAGCGTATATTCCCGGAACAGTCAACTATTACACAGCTTTTTCCTACGTATATCTCACGAAAAGACTGTGAAGGTGAAATTAGAGAAATTTGAACTCACATGGAGGCTTACCAACAATCGTTTCCCCCCCCCCCCCCCCCCCAGACTCTTAGAGACTGCAAGGGGAAACTGACAGTGGCACAGTCACCAGATAACATAATGTGGCTTTAGAGATGTCGATGTAGATGAAACACCACTGTTTCCCCACTTACCACCGCACGCAGTCCTCGAACGTCTGGTAAAACAAGAAAAATTAAAACACCGATGGAGCGCGGAACTCACGAGGACCGAGATACAGTACTCCGTCCAGCAATCCTGATTAAAGTTTTCCGCGTTTTTTTGTCTAAAGCACTTTAAGTGGAACATAAGATAGTTCAGTTAAAAATATCGCAGCCGAGTCTCAGTCTGACTTAGCGTCACTACTCCAATGACCTGCCACGACGGGATGTTCTGCTCCAGCTGACCTGCAATTCTTATTGTTTTTTCGTTTCGCTTTTATTTACGAAGCATCTTCAGTGGTCATTCTGAAAATAGGGTACTTACATGTTTCTACGTTTTGCTATTCCTAGCTAGAAAATCGTTTTTTTTAAACTTGGCGTGCATTTTACATAAGGGGTTTTCTCTCCCTCTTTTTTTTTCGTTATGAAGTGCATTAATTTCTCCATTGTCAGCGGAAAAAGTTACAGTCGATAAAAATGGTTTCACGTTTGTCTTTTTTTCGGCTTTTACGAACTCACTTGTTCTGCATATATTTTTAACTTCACTTTTGTAAACCCTTACAAAACTTGTCATCAAATAAATGTGACGGAGTTGAATCTGTACTGTACTCAGGACGGTGTTATTGTGTGTGTTTTTTTTTTTTTTTTTTTTTTTTTTTTTTTTTTTTTTTTTTTTTTTTTGGGAGGTTGAGCGTACTAGCAATTTTGTGAATGTATTGGAATTTGTATGTGTGAGGGAGAGGCGTGTATGTGTTTGTGTTTGTGTGTATGTGTGTGTGTGTGTGTGTGTGTGCGTGTGAGAGAGAGAGAGAGAGAGAGAGAGAGAGAGAGAGAGAGTAAAGTAGGGAAGATGGTAGATGTTCAGCATAGTTGTGAGTGCACGGGGAGGGGGCAGTGTGGTGGGGAAGGGTAGTAGGTGGAACCCCAATGTAGAGGTGGGATCATATTTCTATGTTTAATGTTATAATATGTGGTCGAACCGACGTCTGCCATTTACGAGCCAACCTATATACCGCCATACCCTGCTCATCCGTGGATTTCTAGCAATGAGTGTTTCAGTGCGTTTTCTTTTTCTTACTCCTTCTCCTCATAGAAACGGTTGACGATTAAATACATGCAAGCCGAGCGGTCTGAGGTGCTGCAGTCATGGACTGTGCGGCTGATCCCGGCGGAGGTTCGAGTCCTCCCTCGGGCATGGGTGTGTGTGTTTGTACTTAGGATAATTTAGGTTAAGTAGTGTGTACGCTTAGGAACTGACGACGTTAGCAGTTAAGTCCCATAATATTTCATACACATTTGAAAATTTTCAAATACATGCAAGCGCGTTTGCTGATAAATTAAATTAGCGAAACGTCATAGCTCAGTGTTAAGTGCCTTCATAAATTGGTGATTTGCTATATTTCATCGCCTGTACATGTAATAGCAGTTTGTTTTGTACCATTTTCTGTAACAGACAGATAAAATTTTATTCATTTCTGATGACTTCTTCTGGAATAAGGATTTCTAACATAGAGGACACTGCACGTTATCTTGATTGGAGAACTGTCGACACATGTAGAAATAATTTCAGGCGTGCCCCAGGAAAGTTTGTTGGAGTCATTCCTATTCATGTCATATACTAATGACCTGTCAGACAATATTAACAGTAACCTGAGAGTTCCTGCAAATGTTGCCGTTGTCTGTAATAAAGTACTATCTAAAAAAAAAAAACAGCTGCGAAACTTACAGTACAGTCCTACCTTTAAAGGTTACAAGAAAGTGTAAAAATTGTCATCTAGCTTTAAATGTTCAGAAATATAAAGCAACACAAGTCACTAAACGTATAAACTAAGTATCACTACAATACCTAGATGCAACTACCTATCGCAGGCTCCTTATTAGGGTACTAGAAAAAGCAGTCTCTCTGCAACCAGATTGCTTACTAAACAAGTGTATGGCGCCACTAGCTCATATTATTAGCAGTGGTTATTTAACGTTCACAAACAAAGACTAGTACGTAAGGTCAAGGGCTTGTTTTTCCCAGACCTCCACGCATCTGATCAAGAACCTGAAATGATGGACACCATCTACCCCGAGAAATACTTGGTACAAAATTTCATCTCCGTGAAGACAAGACTAGTGTAATTACAGCGTGTTCAGAGGCATTTTAAAAGGCCATTCTTCTCACCGCACCCCATGCGCGGAAACCCTAATATGTGCTTCAATGTGACATATGTTCTGCCTTGCACCCGACAACTGTTTTCTAGAATATGGATGTAGATGAAGAGTGGTAAGTACACACATGTACAACAAAAGCCTCCTATCTCATGTGTCAGACCTCTTAGGCGACATTTTCCGCAAGGAGACAGCTGAGGGTAGATAAACAGTCGTGCCCTAATACGCAACGACAAATATATTTCGCGATAATGCGAGAAGTATTGTTTTTTCTTATCAAGGCGGTACTTATTCCAGTATCTTAGAAAATGAAAATAATTTCAGCTTTCATGACAGTGAAACACTCCATTGCAGAAAAATTTAGATTTTAAGTTTGTAGACATATTCAAGTTTCAAAATTATGATTAATTATCACTTGTGCAAATTCTGATTTTTGTCTTGTGACGACATCCTGGAATATAAAAACGTTTAAATTCTGCTGCAAATGTCGACGTATATGATCTAAAACAAAGGGCTAACAATAGAAATTATTTGTGGTTTAGAGTCAAACTAGAATACTGGATGCTTTCTATAATCATTTGTATATCACGAAAGCGTAAGACGTGTTGCTTAATACACAATTTTTTATAATTCGTGTATTTGACATAGACAATACCGGAAAATTATTTTAATCGAGAAACAACTTATGGCTTTTGCGAGTTTATAGAGATCTCCCTCTTGTAGTGAATTAACTTGTTCTTGCTTCGTTACCTTCAGAAACCTAAGCTGCGTTCCACAATTTCATATTTCCTTATCAATATCTTATGCTGCAGTTGAGAATATTGTTTACGAAATATAGATGAATAAAAAAAATTCTGCTACTAGAACGCTATGGGAAGACAGTAAGCTATTTTCTTTCAGAGACTTTTGTTTGGTGCAGCCATTTTCCGCCAAAAGAAGCTAAATCTTCCGCTCATGTAGTAATATTTGGTAGATTATCTCGAGCTTTTCCCGGCTACGGGAGGTGTCAGTGTTCTAGGTATTTAGTGGGTTATAAAAACGCACAAATTTGAAGTCTGAAAATAAGTAGGCTAAATAAAATGTCGTCCATGAATCTCTGGCAGACAGAGATATCAAATTATATATATATAAATATTCCACTTTCATCATCAATATCATGTATGTTTTTATTTCTTCAATTACGTATTTTATTGCTGAGTTTCTGAATATTACAAACGAAACGTTTTACTGTGAACGATAAAAGGTATGGCAACATATTTATCCCTCTTTAGTGTGCGATAACTCATATCTGTGTCAATTTTAGTCTATTCGTTGTAAAACGCGGGTAAAGTAAGTACTATTCGAGTACATATGTCAGTGAGATATTGTCTTTCTTAAGTGTCTCTGTGCTTCTTTCACGTTCTGCTACAAAATTATTCTAAAATTATATATTCAGGTAAAAGGTTTTTCTTTTTGACTTGATGTCATCTGCTATAATTTCATCGTTTAATTATGTGGTGACTGTTGCACTTTATGTGCTGCATATGCTGAATGCAGAATCCGATGTGCAGTTTGTAACAATTGCCTAAAAAATTATTTTTATTTCTTGTCATTTTCCATTTCGTTCGCTTTCTTGTATCTGTCATTCCCCTCCGAAGCGGAGTTCACATAGTAAACATCTGCTGTTATGCTTCCACCGTTTTGTGTAGATAAATTAACTTGGACAACGACTACTGTTAAAGAAACAGAAAATTGCGAGTATAGATAACTTTTTTTAGGTTTGCAAACATGCTACTATTTGACAAATTCTGCAGACGATGCAAAATGTTAGATGCAAGAAACAGTTAATGTCTTATTTCGAGGGTGATCTGACGCATAGCAATATTGATTATGAAAATGGCGGTATTGCTGAATGAAGGTGGCCCGAATTTTCTCGGAGCTTCAAACGTCCGGAACAATATTTCAAACTGTAAGCTGTCTTGAATCTCTTTGCTTTAGTTTCGTTAGTGTATGCAGCAATGCGTAAAAGACAGTTCAACGTGAACAACAAAACAAGCTGACTAGTGCTTCTTCGATACTGGAAGTCTGCATAATTCTTGCATCAGGCAAACTATTTCACTTAACTACTCGTAATGTGTTGAATAGAGCAGTCAAACTGCCATCGAGAAACGACTTCTAGAGCAGGAAAACGTCACATTATTGTGTCATTAATTGACATAAATTTTTATTTAATGATCTACAGCGTTTATTAGTGACATGTGATTTTTTGGAGCGATGGAAGATGAAGATAATGGATCAAATAACGTAGTCGATGGAATCACACTACCTCTGGTTTATTACCCGATTGCATTCATAGTGTCGAGTGAAAAGTAACCGGCAGAAACGTGATTCCCTTAATTTGATTTTCTTCTATCAGATCTCGTTTCTTTCAATTCCTCCGTACATTTATTCCAGATTCACCCCTTACATTACTGTACAAACGCTGAGTTTTAATTTTTGATACTTGTGGTGAGAAATGAAAACGACAGTCAAATTTAGTCCCATACTTAGAAAATATCAAGTTTCTTTCTTACAAGGAATTAATATAGTTCAGTCTCAATCCTCTTTGTGTGGGAGTCACCATTTTCTACATCTTTTTATTATTATCATTATTCAATAGCTTCTACACACTAGATGTATTCTCATTTTCAGCAAAGAATGCTTTATCGTCATCATTTTTTTTTTCCGCGACCTAATTGTTGTACCTCATTTTTCTTATTTCTCAAAAATGCACTTTATATTTTATTTTCCTCACCTTTTGCGAACTGCAGAACGCAGAAATGATGGCGCTATTTAAATTCGCAATAACTTTCATTTTAATAATTTAAGGTATTTAGTTGGTGCAAGTTGTGAAATCTACTTTTTTTTCCTGTAGGTGCATTGATGGTTGCATTAAGGTTTTTTTTAATGTTGTGCAGAATTATACTGTTTTTATTTGGTCGCGAACCGGCTTTCGGCTTCTTAGGCCACATTCAGGTGACAAATGAATGTAACAAACACAGATAAAATGACGTACAAGCTACAAAGATATTATTTACGCAGAAGATACAAGAATTATGACATGTAAAGAGTTAACATAGGAAAACATTAATTTTTTTATTACGCAGAAATAGTTACATTGACTAAAAATGGAAACAAAGGTTTTTGTACGGAGATGCATTTAAAAGTTGATGGAAAAATAATTTTGGATTTACGGTTTCATTCCATTTTTTTAATTTAAAATTAATTTACTAGAGAGGAAGAAGAAAACTGAGTTTGATCATGTAATACTAAGTTGGCTTTCTGTGGCAGATGTTTGTTGATTTCCAGTACCATCTATCTGTTCTTCTCTATTTCACATTCTACGTCATATGGGTGGCTTCCTGTTAAAAAACTATTGGCCAAAATTGAATCTTTCTTTCTTAATCTCCAGCTTCTCTCAGGTTCAGATAACGCAATTGCCACAGCTCTGCCTCTCTGATCGATATGTATTTTCCGACAGTGCTTGCATGTAATGTTATGCAAGTCACTCTGTGCCAAGGAGTGCAGTTTGTCTTTGCTATTGAATAAAAATGTGATATGTTCTTGATATTATAAAGAATATGTCTGAAGTGCGCGAGACTTCAACTTTTTAGCGAGGTTGTCTGTAGTTTTGCAACAGTATGGGATGATACACCACTTTTTGTAATTACTGACTGGTTCCCTTTGTCCAGCGTACATAAGTGATGTAATTTTAGGCATTTCCTTTTTTTTTGTCAGTATATTAACAATCAGAGCAGAGCTGCAGCCATAACTGGAAGCCATATGTTTGATGGTCTGTAGTTTTGTTTGAAGGGCAGGCCCAGATATGAGGCGATCCACCACTGAATGGAAAGCAGTATCTTTATGGCTGTGTGCGTGCTGGGAGCTTACCGGCATTACAGTATCTGTGGTTATATTTTTTCTGTAAAAGCTAAAAAGTGTCTCTTTGTGTCAATGTCCTTTTTAGTTAATGTAACCATTTTTGAGGGACAAAAAATATCATATTTTCCTACGTAAACACTCTAATTTAATCATTTTTGGGTCTTATGCGTAAATAATATCTGCATAAGTCGCACGTCATTTTATCTGCGTTTGCGACATTCACTTGTCAACTGAAGATGGCTTAAGAAGTTGTGTCGTAACCAAATAAATATAATTTTGGAGAACACTGGGAAGAGCTCCTTATTTAATATTAACGTCATATTCTACCAAGCATCGACAGAAATTCAGTTAATGTTAACATTTATTTTTATTTTTAGTTGAAATGACGGTGCTGTTTGACGGTCCAGCTATAGAATGCTACGCTACTAATATAGAGGTGTGGGATACGCCCTGTTGATGCTATATTTTTTCTGAAGCTTAACGCTACTTACGTCAACTGTCAACTTTAATTCTTGGTTTATATGTCACTCTTATAACGCGCCCATAACGGTGTGTTCACGTCTACGTCGTCAGAGACAGAGTGCGTCGACGCCAGGATTTGAAGCTATACGCTCCAGAATACGAGCGCGTTACCCTAACAACCGAATCGCCGAGCTCACACTCCCGCTGGAAGCAGTTCCAGGGGAGCGCTGCTGCGAAACGAACCGTGGCGCTGATACGGTTTCTACTCGAGCCAAAGTCGGTTCGAAATCGGGCCTAATGTGTCAACACGGCACTGTTTCTCACAGGTAACCGCTGGCGCACGTGTCACGACCGTGTGACCTAGCTGTCTTGCTTCCTTATCTCTGTTACACGAATCGCCTTATGAATATGGAAATTCTCCGCGGAGGCGTATATTTTTGCATGTAGTTAATTACTTTTACGACAGCAAAATGATACGTCCCAGAAGAGTGTAACAGCAAAGCAAAACACCGAACAATATCGAACTTTCAAGCGAAATATGCAGATGTAAAGTGCGCCGTGTAACCTAGCGTGAAATATTATTAATTAAAAGAGGTTAATTTTCGCGATGATACGTAGACGTTAGATGCCAAATTTTAGAGACTTGAAACCGGCGAAACAGTCAGCTGTACTTTATTGGTAATGGTGGTGATGTTCCATACAAGCTAAACGTGAAGGTGTAGTCTGTGGCACATAGACCTTGACTGGGATAATGACCTGACTATGGATGGGGTACAGCCTTTCTTCGCCGAGCAATTGGGAAGGGGGCAGTAGCGGGCCCATCGCCCCAGCTGCCTTTTACCTTAGCGAAAGATCACCATTGCTCATTTGATATCAACCCTAAGTAGACCTGGAGCCATCGTGGAAGGACTGCAACGAGGAAAATCACCACATCCACCCAGGATTGAAGGCAGGACCTCAAGGCCCAGAGTCTAGTGCTCAATCCGCTAGATCACCACTACCGTATGGCGATGTTATATACCAAAAGTTAAATACTGAACAACTAAAACTAGGAGTTGACAACATAAAATTGGCCAGACAGTGCCAGAAAAGTGGAAGAAATGACTGTACCGAAATGGAATTGTGTAGCAAATATCCAGCGAAAGCAAGGGCGGAGGATAACTGAATGATCTGACACTATATAGGGTGATTCAAAAAGAATACCACAACTTTAGGAATTTAAAACTCTGCAACGACAAAAGGCAGAGCTAAGCACTATCTGTCGGCGAATTAAGGGAGCTATAAAGTTTCATTTAGTTGTACATTTGTTTGCTTGAGGCGCTGTTGACTAGGCGTCAGCGTCAGTTGATGCTAAGATGGCGACCGCTCAACAGAAAGCTTTTTGTGTTATTGAGTACGGCAGAAGTGAATCGACGACAGTTGTTCAGCGTGCATTTCGAACGAAGTATGATGTTAAACCTCCTGATAGGTGGTGTATTAAACGTTGGTATAAACAGTTTTCAGGGAATGGGTCGGCCGCCAGGCAGCCCGTGACAGAGCACTTCATCACTGGCCTCCAAGAAGCCCTGATCTTACCCCCTGCGATTTTTTCTTATGGGGGTATGTTAAGGATATGGTGTTTCGGCCACCTCTCCCAGCCACCATTGATGATTTGAAACGAGAAATAACAGCAGCTATCCAAACTGTTATGCCTGATATGCTACAGAGAGTGTGGAACGAGTTGGAGTATCGGGTTGATATTGCTCGAGTGTCTGGAGGGGGCCATATTGAACACCTCTGAACTTGTTTTTGAGTGAAAAAAAAAACCTTTTTAAATACTCTTTGTAATGATGTATAACAGAAGGTTATATTATGTTTCTTTCATTAAATACACATTTTTAAAGTTGTGGTATTCTTTTTGAATCACCCTGTATATTGGCAGCAGCTACGTGAATCCGTTGCTCTGAGTAGTGTAAGAGCAAATGTCTCACGAGTCAGGCCGAATACTGCCATTTTTTTAAAAAAACTGCGGAATAAACTATGAAGAAGAAATGTTGCTGAATGTTGCACGATGGTCTGAAGCTTCAGCTCAAAATTAAAGTAAACAATTATCACAAATTTCCGAAAATAAATTGGAAGCGACTAAAATGACCTTGCAACTCTCTTCGATAAATTTATAATTATTTGTATTTACGAAGGCGGATACACTTGTATCACTTTCTTCGTGTATTCGTTACTTAGGGCATTTAAAAATTGTGATGGCAACGTGGATGACATCTGTTGACGTCTGGAACATCGTATTTGCCTATAGAATTTGCATGGAAAAAGTCATTCCACATAATTTCATAGTACTGAGCGACAGAGAGACGTTCGCTTTTTTTCGTGTTTGTGTCTTACGCTTCTCTAGTCAGCCACTGAAAAGAGTTCCTCGTTTCCACTTTATACATACGGTATCCACGAAATGAAATGCGAAACAACATAGAAAAAAATTCCGCTCTTTTAACAGAGGGTAACCAGTAGTGATTAGACGATACAGTCTAGTACAATTCAAAGAAACGCTGTTCATCATACATTTCAATTCGATAGCTGTCGGAATATTTGCAATATTTCGAGCAATGACTTATTTGTGTGTCTAAAACAATTATTTTATGTGTGTGATTGTGTTTATTTGTAATATCATGCGAAAGGTTTCATATCTAAATCGTAATGTTGGACATCATTACGTCGTATACCGCGGCTCTGTCCATCTGCAGAGAGAAGGAAATGCTAAGCAGAATGTTTCAACTTGGTGTTAGCAAAGAGATAATTAGAGTCCGACCCGAGGGTTTCATTAGGCAAGGGTGGCGAAGAAGGCGACCGGATCCTTTTCCAAAGCAGCCACGCCCGATCCTCCCCCGTTCACCTAAATCTGTTTAGAAAGAACACAAACCTGGACCCGTGACGGGTGTTTTAACCTCGCTCCTCCCAAATGCAAGACCATCATCTTAATCTTTGCTCCACTCCACTTAGTAAAAATAAATAAACAATAATAATTAATATAAGGTTTTCGCAGAAGATGTATTTCTCTGTTATAAATTGTGCGATTTTGTACAGTCGCCGGTACTTCATCGCCGAACATTCAATGCTACATATTTGTTTTAGCAAAACACAACAACAGTGCCTGACAGATGAGGAGTTTGAGAGCCAACAAGAGATCAAGGCCTCCACCTAGTGAAATTATTAATCGAGAATATAACTTATGAAATAAACAAATTAAAAAAATAAAAAATTCTACAGTGTTTTGATTAACTTAATGAACTTAGCACCAACCACCGTGAAAACAGAAGGTAATTTAAATGTAAATTAAAAGAGGATCGGCACTTGTTTTCAGTCCCATGACTGACAGCCAACGGGAGCGGAAGACGCCTTGATATGTGTCGTTGAAAGGACATATGAGAGACCACAGAAAGAGGCGAAAAAAATTTTTTTTTACCTGAATTTAAAGTCAAGTAAATGGAGGAGCATGTTGCGTTCTTTGCGGTACGTCAGTTTACAAACTACGTTTTCGTCTCACATTGGATTTAACGTGTACAATTAGGATAACTTTGAAACTCTGTATCTCGGATACGGGGAGAGATATGAAGAAAATTTTCAACGCTGTTTGAGATCTGGATCTTAGAAATACATCATAAAAATTATAGGCATTTGTTGTGCATAGCCGCCTCCGGATTCGCGGCTGGGTTTTGGTAACCAAAAACATTTTTTGGGGTGTTTTTCGGCAAAGGATAAAGATTTAGCAAAACGGGAGCTGACTCATCTAAGTGAATTCCTAGAGAATATACCGATAAATTTTAGCGATTTGCTGCAGTTATTTATTGTTTAGATTTCGCGTCATATTGGATTTTACGTGTAGAAAGAGGGTAACTTTGAACCTCTATATCTTGGAAACGTATAAGGATGACAAGAAAATTTTAAAGGTTATTCGAGCTGGGGCCTTAGGAATATGTTGTAGAAATTTCAGCTATTTGCCGAGCATAGCCGTCTTGGAATCCTCAGCTGGTTGTACCCCACTAGTGACGGCGAAAATACAGTAAAAACGCCTTTTTTGGGTTTTTCCGAGGAACCGCCCAGGAACTAATGATGCCTCCGTAAGTCCCATCAGTCCCAAAATAGACCACATCAAATGCAAAAAGAATCAACCGATTTGCTCCATTTATGTGTTATATTCATACTTTGACCCTAAACTGTAGGGATAGTGACACAAAGACGATCCTTGTGGTGGATGTACAAATGGTCCCTATCCCAAGGGCTATCCAAAACAGGGGAAAAATGTGTGTGACATCTTATGGGACTTAACTGCTAAGGTCACCAGTCCCTAAGATTACACACTACTTAACCTAAATTATCCTAAGGACAAACACACACACCCATGCCCGAGGGAGGACTCGAACCTCCGCCGGGACCAGCCGCACAGTCCATGACTGCAGCGCCTTAAACCGCTCGGCTAATCCCGCGCGGCTTGGAAGAGTCAACCTATATCATGCTTCCTCCTACATATATCTCGTGAAAGGTAAAATTAGATTCGGACTCATGCGGAGTTTTCCGGCAATCATTCCCGAGCACTCCGTTCGCGACTAGAACAGGAAAGCATCAAGTGGCAATGGACCGTGGAGTACTGTTCGGTACACACCATAACGTGGCTTACAGAGGACAGATATGAAGCTGTTTGTATGACAAGGATTCGACAGTGCTTTTTCTGGTGAAACAACCACAGCATTACTTTCTCAGCAATTTAAGGAAAGAGTAAAGAACGTCATCCTTGACTAGAGAGACCTATCTTTCTTCCTCTCCTTTTTTAATAAAATTCCGTCTTTCTCCGAAGGGTAGAGTGATTTGTCCCATATCCAGCACTCTGTAGAACTGCATCCTTTTCAGTAAGCCGCAGCGAGTTGGTAGTGCGGCGGAGGGGTACGCAGTTGTGAATATTTCGAAAGGAATCGCCAGTTCTCGCTTTACAAGCAAGGGAACTCTTCTGAATACTTTTGTCCGAACCGACGTATTACCGCTATTTTTAGGGTTACGTGCCTC
Source organism: Schistocerca cancellata (assembly GCF_023864275.1). NCBI lineage: Eukaryota > Metazoa > Arthropoda > Insecta > Orthoptera > Acrididae > Schistocerca > Schistocerca cancellata. The sequence continues at coordinate 70,881,110 of NC_064627.1, forward strand.
AGTCTGAGAAAACGGAACCTGTGTAGTACCGATTTTCTGTCCGTCCGTCAGTCTGTATGTCTGTCTAACCGTCTGTTAAGAATCCTTTTCATCAGAGGGGAGTAGACGTATCAGGTTCAAATTTATGTCACGTACTGAGGTCTATGGTGCCTTGGCGCTGCAAAAATTTTTAGTTTCTAAGTCATTTTAATCAAAAGAATAGACCATTTACGTCTCATTTTGATACTCGAAAGTTCACCCTTCAAGACCCATGGGGTCTTTCCCGGTCATTCCCGTTGTCCTGTAATCATTACATTTGGAAAGATGCGAGGTTTCGCAGTTCAAATAAAGGAAAAATCCGAAAATTGTTAAGTTATAATTATATGATGAAAAAATATTTCTTTGTTTGTTTCCGACTTCAAACTTGAAATTATGACATTGTTTGGAACCGATATCTTACCAGTATCAATGTCGATAACGCGCAAAAACCGACAATATCCTCTGTTCCCAGAATGGATAAACTGTCTATATAAATAACCAAATTTCCAGGGAACCCTGAGTGCGCGAGTCGTACTCGCACCTGGCCAACTTTCAGTTCGATTTTGGCGATATATCCGATAATCTTTTTAAAGACTAGTGTGGAAGTAAGTGTTTGCAACAAAATGAAGTCGAAGACTTGTTCGGCAAGAGTTTCGGCCCACCTCTGTGGCTGCAGCCGCACGACAAGACACGCGCTGGGAGCAGGATATAAAACCCGGTCCTCGCCACTAAGTGCTTTGCGTTTTGAAAGGAAGGAAAAGGATCATTAGGGTTTAACGTTCCACCCACGTGATTAGAGGCGGAGCACAAGCATCGATTGGGCGAGGAAACTGACGTACCCTTTCAGAGGATCCACTTCGGCATTCGCCTTAACCACGTAAAATCTTGATATGCATTACTGGACGTAGATTTGAACCTTTGACCTCCACATTGCCATATTTTGTTTCATCGCTGCGTGAATGGTTGGCAGCTTCATAAGTGGCGGCAGTGTAGCTGACATAAATAATATAAGGACTGTCCACCTATAGTGTGCTAACAATAACTACTTGACGGGAATATCTGAAGTAGTGTTTGTAACGTACACTACAATAAAGTGCAAAAGTCGTGGGCTAGCGATATGCGCATATGCAGATGGTTGCAGTATCGCGTAGGCAGGGTAAAAAGGGCAGTACATTGTCGGAGCTGTCATTTGTACTCACTAGGGAACCTCCCCATCGCACCCCCCTCAGATTTAGTTATAAGTTGTCACAGTGGATAGGCCTTGAAAAACTGAACACAGATCACTCGAGAAAACAGGAAGAACTTGTGTGGAACTGTGAAAAAAATAAGCAAAATATACAAACTGAGTAGTCTATGCGCAAGATAGGCAACATCAAGGAGAACGTGAGCTCAGCAGCGCCATGGTCCCGTGGTTAGCGTGAGCAGCTGCGGAACGAGAGGTCCTTGGTTCAAATCTTCCCTAGAGTGAGAAAATTACTTTCTTTATTTTCGCAAAGTTATGATTTGTTCGTTCGTTCATTTACGTCTCTGTTCACTGCAATAAGTTTACTGTCTGTGTTTTGCGACCGCACCGTAAAACCGTGCGATTAGTAGACGAAAGGACGTGCCTCTCCAATGGGAACCGAAAAAATTTGATCGCAAGGTCATAGCTCAACCGATTCCTCCACAAGAAAAGACGTCTAATATATTCTGTACGACACTGGTGAGGGCATGTGCGTCACATGACAGGAATATGTTATCGACCCACCTAACTTGTACACTTGGCGAATGGGTAAAAAGATTCCTCTACCTTGCCCGATTTAGGTTTTCTTGTGGATAAGATAATCATAAAATAAAATAAATTTAACTTTTCACACGATAAAACACTTGAACCAAGGACCTCTCGTTCCGCAGCTGCTCACGCTAACCACTGGACCACGGCGCTCCTGAGCTCCCAGTGTCATTGATGTTGCTTATCTTGCGCATGGACTACTCAGTTTGTATATTTCGCTTATTTTTTCGTAGTTCCACGCTTCTTCCTGCTTTCTCGATTGATCTGCGTTCAGTTTTTCAATGTCTATTCACTGTGCCAACTTATAACTAAATCTGAGGGGGATGCAATGGGGAGGTTCCCTTGTCAGGTATTCATGTGAAAATGTTCCGACTTGACTATGGCCGCACGACGGGAATGTACAGATTTTGAACGTGGAATGGTAGTTGGAGCTGGATGCATGTGACATTCTATTTCAGAAATCAGAGATCCACAGTGTCGAGAGGGTGCAGACAATACCGAATTTCAGCCATTAACTCTCCCCACGGACAACGCAGTGGCCGACAGCCTGTAACATTATGTGATTGCCTTATCATTTTAAATCATTCACTAATCGAGCAGTCGCTCGGAAACAGCTACAGTTAGCAAATAATGTTGCGAGAATGTAAAAGGTGAACGACCTGTGACGTAACTTGTTTATTGTCGAAGCACCGTCAGAGATGCAGTGAGTTATTGACTTTGAAAACCGCGGCGCGAAAAACGGACAGAAGAAGAACACTTTTACACATTTTTTTTTTTTTTGAGGTACGAGATATTCTCGATGAACAGTTACTCATTCTTCTCTTGTCTCCTGTAACTTGTATCGGACGCGCATGTCTTGCCGCCGTATTATTATTGTTAAAATTAATATTGTTCTAGTGCAAAGTAAACGTGTAATAGTAAAAGTGCCTAGCAGTAGATTTATTGTGCGACGTGTATGTGAAAACGTCAAAGGAATTGTTTTCATTAAGAAAAGTGCCAGTCAAAACGGCATCCATGTTAAATCCTTCATTGCAGTGCAAGTTCGTCTATTAATTGCCATAAATTCAGAGTTAAATGGAACTGGTGTATGGACTATTCATTTACTATAGAATCTATGTCTCACTTCTTCATGAAATTATTTAATTTTCTATATGTTTCTGCCAAATAGAGAGTTCACAGTCACGAATTCTTTCGTCGAGTTCGGACGGAAGTTGCATGCGGCGAAATATTTTCTCCGCGCCATATTCTACTGGTAAATGCATGATAAACTACGGTCCCTTAGGAAATTCATGTTGAGCTATCCAAAATAATTATATTTTGAATAGGCATTTACTCTCCTCTGCAACGCAACTTCCGACTGATCAGACGATCCAACAAGAAACAGCCGCACACAGTCGGCGTTCGCAAATATGTTTCCGCCGCTGATTATAGCTATATGTTACAGCACAAAAGTAACATATTGTTATAATTAGAGACTACGAACGGGGACATTTATAACTGTATGTTTATGTATACACATTACGTAAACATATCGTTATAAGCCTTCAGTTGACGACGGACAGCAACGGCGATTGCGTAAACTTGTAATTGCTAACGGACAAACAACGCTGCGTGAAATAACCGCAGAAATCAATGTGGAACCTAGACGAACGTATCCTTTAGAATAGTGTGGAAAAATTTGGCTTTTATGGGCTATGACAGCAGACGAAAGCAGCGAGTGCCTTTGCTAACAGTACGACATCACCTGTAGCCCTTCTTCTGGGCTTGACCATATCGGTTGCGCCCTAGACGACTGAAGATCGTGACCCGGTAGGTTCGAGTGTGGCACAGACCCCATGAAGCCAGTGCCCCAAGCTGTCGACAAGGCACTGTGCAAGCTAGTCGTGGGTCCATAATAGTGTGAGATGTGTTTACACGGAATGGACTGGGTCGTTTGGTCCAGTTGAACCGATCACTGACAGAAAATGGCTATGTACAGCTACGCGGAGACCATTTGCAACCATTTATGGAATTCGTATTCCCAAGCAACAATGTCATTTCAGTGGACCACAATTGTTTGCGACTGGTTTGGAGAACATTCTGGGCAATTGGAGCAGATGATTTGGCACCCAGATTGCCCTAAGTGAATCCCCCCAAACATTTATGGGACGTAACACAGGCCAACGATGGAAAAACATTTTTGCTGAAAAGACCTTATTCTTACTTTTTTAGGGTGGGAAATCCAAATATGATACTTAAAAAGCAGTATCTCACCATTTATTCACATTTTACAGTTAAATTTGTTAAATGAAGCGATTTTTAAAAGAATTTAACAGCTTTTATACAGTTCAAATAGTTTAAAAAGTAGGTTTAGTGAATGTAGATGACGTTGGTAGCACTGCTGAAAAACATTTGCCGGCAAAAAAAGGTCGTTTCTATTTTTGTGTTAACAGATGGTGTTTTGTTTACTGTCAACATTACCTGACTTTCCCGTTCCCTGTACATGTGCTCAGTACAAAGTCTAATCGTGGTTGTAAATACTCTGCTGACAGTTTTTTGTTATATTTGTGATGAATTTGTGATTAAAAACACAAAAAAAACATTACAGACTTTGTGAAAAAGGTTTATCTATCATACTTTTGATCTAAACTTGGTGATCAAGATAAATCTTGGGCGCCGCATAAGGTATGTTATGTGTGTGTTGAAGATCTGGGAAAATTTTCCGAAAAGGAGAAAAAAGCTTTTCGATTTGCTGTTCCTATGCTATGGAGGGAGCCAAGAAATCATTCCGATGATTTCTACTTTTGCAGTGTTCATATTACTGGTCATAATACGAAAAACAAGCAGATAATGACCTACTCTAACCTTCCGTCCGCCATCCTACCATTAGGACATGGTGTAGATTTGCCTGTTCCTGAATCACCAGATGATTTAAATTCTATTCCAACACAAGTATTTTCTGATGTACAATCTGATTTAGATGAACCAGATGGTGATGAATTCCATAGTAATACAGAAAGTCTACAGCCCAAATTGTTCACTCAGACCGAACTTAACGATTTGGTTAGGGATCTCGGCTTAATGAAAGAAAAAGCTGAATTGCTTGGCTCTGGATTAAAAGAAAATAACTTATTGGCCGTGAAACCAGCATATACATGTAAAAGAATGAGAGAGCAGCCATTTTCCAAGTTTTTTCAACAAGAAGGTGATTTAGTGTACTGCTCAGATATTTCGGGTCTGATGAATATGGGAGATAGTAGTAAGGAGCAAGGACAGCGTTATCACCAGGACATTAAAGTGATGGAAAAACGCTACTAAGGCCGCTGGAACACCAACACGATGGGGGACTACTGTTGGTCACTTCACCGACAAGTTCAGCAAGCGACTCATCGTAGAAAAAGCTACACAGGAAGCTTCAAGGAAAAAAGAGAAATAAGATACAAACCATTTCCAGCTGACAAGTGAAACCTTTATTAACACATATCATTGTTTTAAATATCTTACTGTAAATACACTCCTGGAAATGGAAAAAAGAACACATTGACACCGGTGTGTCAGACCCACCATACTTGCTCCGGACACTGCGAGAGGGCTGTACAAGCAATGATCACACGCACGGCACAGCGGACACACCAGGAACCGCGGTGTTGGCCGTCGAATGGCGCTAGCTGCGCAGCATTTGTGCACCGCCGCCGTCAGTGTCAGCCAGTTTGCCGTGGCATACGGAGCTCCATCGCAGTCTTTAACACTGGTAGCATGCCGCGACAGCGTGGACGTGAACCGTATGTGCAGTTGACGGACTTTGAGCGAGGGCGTATAGTGGGCATGCGGGAGGCCGGGTGGACGTACCGCCGAATTGCTCAATACGTGGGGCGTGAGGTCTCCACAGTACATCGATGTTGTCGCCAGTGGTCGGCGGAAGGTGCACGTGCCCGTCGACCTGGGACCGGACCGCAGCGACGCACGGATGCACGCCAAGACCGTAGGATCCTTCGCAGTGCCGTAGGGGACCGCACCGCCACCTCCCAGCAAATTAGGGACACTGTTGCTCCTGGGGTATCGGCGAGGACCATTAGCAACCGTCTCCATGAAGCTGGGCTACGGTCCCGCACACCGTTAGGCCGTCTTCCGCTCACGCCCCAACATCGTGCAGCCCGCCTCCAGTGGTGTCGCGACAGGCGTGAATGGAGGGACGAATGGAGACGTGTCGTCTTCAGCGATGAGAGTCGCTTCTGCCTTGGTGACAATGATGGTCGTATGCGTGTTTGGCGCCGTGCAGGTGAGCGCCACAATCAGGACTGCATACGACCGAGGCACACAGGGCCAACACCAGGCATCATGGTGTGCGGAGCGATCTCCTACACTGGCCGTACACCACTGGTGATCGTCGAGGGGACACTGAATAGTGCACGGTACATCCAAACCGTCATCGAACCCATCGTTCTACCATTCCTAGACCGGCAAGGGAACTTACTGTTCCAACAGGACAATGCACGTCCGCATGTATCCCGTGCCACCCAACGTGCTCTAGAAGGTGTAAGTCAACTACCCTGGCCAGCAAGATCTCCGGATCTGTCCCCCATTGAGCATGTTTGGGACTGGATGAAGCGTCGTCTCACGCGGACTGCACGTCCAGCACGAACGCTGGTCCAACTGAGGCGCCAGGTGGAAATGGCATGGCAAGCCGTTCCACAGGACTACATCCAGCATCTCTACGATCGTCTCCATGGGAGAATAGCAGCCTGCATTGCTGCGAAAGGTAGATATACACTGTACTAGTGCCGACATTGTGCATGCTCTGTTGCCTGTGTCTATGTGCCTGTGGTTCTGTCAGTGTGATCATGTGATGTATCTGACCCCAGGAATGTGTCAATAAAGTTTCCCCTTCCTGGGACAATGAATTCACGGTGTTCTTATTTCAATTTCCAGGAGTGTACAAACTATGCTTATGTTATAACAAACCGTTTCGTTAATTTCCCCGTTTACCGTGTAGCAAAGGATTTTTATACTATATAATAAGAAGCATATTGCTCGAAAACTATGGGTGATACAAAGAAACTAAGGCTAGATTTGAATTCAGCTCATAGAAATCTATAAAGATCAGCTATCAAAGTAAAAAAAAAGTTTTTAAAAAAAAATTTGTTGGCCTTGTAATCGAGAGGTCAATTGGTTACACAACATCCTGCAACGGCAACACTTTCGCAATTAAGGACGGCTACGGAGACAGCGTGGCTCAATATTTCAGTTGGGGACTTCCAACGACTTACTGAGTCCACGACACGTCGATATGCTGTACTACGCAGTGAAAAGGAGGTTTTGTAGATGATATTAGGAGGAGTTCCATGAATTTTGTCACCCGAGTGTACTTAACCAAACGTATCAGTACACACGTGAGTAATGCGCAATAGTCCACTAGGTAGCAAGAGAAGCGTATGTACCAGTATAAATGGAGTCCGGGAGCATTATGACGTCATTAGGGAAGCAATAACAGCACAGTGGGTCGGTAGAGCTCAGTGGCTTCGAACGTGGCCAAGCTACTAGTCACTGGATGTCACCTAACAAACACTTCTAAGGCCCTCCAGGTCGACGTTTGGTGTTGTGGATGTGAAGTGGAACCGCGAAGGAACGACAACAGGTAAAGCAAGAACAGGCGAACCTCTTGTGGTGACGGACAGGGACTGTCGAGCACAGCGGAGGGAGGTTGTACAAAATCGCCCGGTAGGTAACACTCGTGAGTTCAAAAGGACTACCAACAGTCCAGCTAGCACAATAACTGTGTTTAGGGAGTTAAAAAGAATGGTTTAAAAAAATGGTTCAAATGGCTCTGAGCACTATGGGACTCAACTGCTGTGGTCATAAGTCCCCTAGAACTTAGAACTACTTAAACCTAACTAACCTAAGGACAGCACACAACACCCAGCCATCACGAGGCAGAGAAAATCCCTGACCCCGCCGGGAATCGAACCCGGGAACCCGGGCGTGGGAAGCGAGAACGCTACCGCACGACCACGAGATGCGGGCGAATGGTTTAAATGGCTGCTCATAAGCCACAGCAGCTACTCACAAGGCACACATTTCTGGAGCCGTTGCTAAGCACCACTTGACGTGGTGCAAGGAGCGACAAAACTGGACAGTGGCTACGAAACGAGTGATTTGTAGAGATGGATCATGCTATACCCTGTGGCCATCCGAAGGAAAGATTTTAGTTTGCTGAATGCCTGGAGAACACTATCTGCCAGCATGTGTTCTGTCAGTAGTAAAGTACGGAGGTGATGTTACGGTATAGGGGTGTTCCTAGTGGTTAGGGGGTGGTCCCCTTATTGCGCTTAAGTAAACGCCAAACGCGGAAGGGTATCAACACGTTTTATATGTAGTGTCTGACAGCTTGCTCCCGCGCGAGGCGGAACAGTTGCACGTCAGGTGGCGCCTCCCACTGACAAGTGTTTACCGCTAAATAGCCCGCACATCTCTTGCTGGCAAATCTCTCTCTAGTCTCTGAAGCCTTTAGTCACGTGCCATTGACCTAACCTCACGTGGACTGTTCCGTGGATTACTGTAACCGGTTTATACGACTTTGCTAGACTCTGACCTTGTTTTGGTTATCAGCTCACTATGTTACCACCAGTGCGAGGTACCATACAGGCTATGGTTTGTGGACAATAACGCTCCTGAAATAGACTGGCATCACAAACCAGACCTGATGTTTTAAGAAGAAGGCACACTTCCAAGATGTCAGGGCTAACAATGGATCCCATGTAAAAATTTGGGCCGTAATTGAGGGACTGATAGTATAGGTGGTACAAGTGCTTGCTGAAACAAACTTAGTAAATGACTACCAAAGTTAAATATCTATTTATAAATCATGTGAGCTACTATCAAAAGATCAGATTTTTTTTCCTAATAGTCAGTTACTCCGCGTATAGTTGTAGGTATGGTTAGAGACTGTAATGTCCCTGCATTACTTTTTATAAAATATTAAAAATACTTATACACCTTGTCTCTTACAACTTTTCAGAGTAAAACGGGTGCAAGTGCAAAAACATTTCATTTACTGTTCTAATTTTGAAGATTTTTTTTAGTACAGGGTCGTCATTATAAAAGACGAATATATAAGTAATTAAACAGAAATTTATGTAACAAATTGACAAACAATCTGTTAATAGCATATAAAATTAAGATACCAAACGAAAATATATTAGTGTGTTTCCAACTTATACGAGAGATTATTCATTGTTACTTTCAATAATCACTCCACACTCAGTGTCTATAGAACCATAAAGATTTCCTTCTGTGGCATCTCTTGATTAATGACCTTCGTGGGCAGTACTCGTGATGCAGTACCGTTGCGCTCTGCATTTTTCAGTATTTCTCGTCCCATTCTTTGGCCACGTCTCCTCCTTTCTCCATTCCCTCTTCTTATACCGGTGGCAACTACTGTCTTGGAATGAGATATATTGTTGTAGAACTCATAATAAAAGGGAGCGACGTAGTTTTTCATCTGCGGAAAATTGTTCCAATTCTCAGATTTTATTTCGAACTCATCTTCATGCAAAAGTTGCAGAAGAAGTGTTGATGCGGACCAGCATTGGGCCTCCAAAATCCCGCTTCTGTAAACTCAAGATGACGGTTTAGTCGGTACTTGAACTGCATTGTTAGAATATTTTTCTCTGTTAATTCAGCCCACTTGGTATTCCTCCTTTGTATTTTGTTCCCTTTTGTGTCTCTAAGAACGTTATGCTTTGCTATTGCGCCCATAGGTTTAACTGAAAGAAAGTTTTCTGGTTTCATTTACACTATAGAAAACGTTCTGCCGACCTGCTTCACTGCATCCATCCTGTCTTGGGGGACCATTATATGTTTAAAAGTGTTTCTTTGGCTTTTCAGAGAGACGAAAATCTTTACCACATTCCATATATGTACGGCCAGACTCAAGGACCTTAAATCTATTGTGTCATTATGCTGATTGTGCCTCAAGATGTAAAAGTGGTATTTCAAAATATGTATATTTAAACATTCGTTAAATATGAATATAAGTACTCTTCAAAGCATTGCATTGCGCTATTGCCGTACTTTCAAAAAAAATACATACCTGAACCTTGAACAAGATAGCAGAACTTCCTCTTCTGTCCGCCACTTCACTTACACTATTTGTATTCTAAATGCAGTCCAGGCACTGGCTTGGAGCCCAGGCTTCATCATCACAGTGTGAAACACTATGCAGGAAATCGCTTGCATTTCTGTTACTCAGATGAGATCCACGCTTTAATTTTCCAAACATGCATTTAGATCATTTTCTTGTGACATGTCACGTGTACCACTTGTATTCTCAGCTCCTCTATTCTGATAGTACGCAGTTATGGCCTTCTAAAGGCACAGCTTTTAAACTTCCACACTTGCCAGTTGTTTGTCGCTCGCTCTGTCCTATTTTAGGGGCCTAACGCCTGAGCGCAAAGTATTGTACAGCGAACTGACAGCAAGAGCCTGGCTGGCAATTCACTGCATGTTTGGATGTTGAAGGCGCAGGAAGAGGAACGGGGGGTGGGGGGGGGGTGGAAGGGGGGGGGGGGGGTATGGGGCAGGTCCACATCTGCGTAACGTGTCCTGAAATCTTGTTCGAGAACACGTTATTCTGAGCGAAAAATTTTTCTTGTAATAATATTACATATTATGTCAATCCCACACACATATACTCGTATATCCAATCTCTATACACAGGTGTAAATGGAAATATCATGGCTGATTCAACATCGGCCAGCGGAAAACGCTAAGGATGGCAACTTTAAATTTTGAGAGGGTGTTGACCTAGTCGTTTCAGAAGTGATTCTTCGAAAATCCACGCCTAAGGGTGTAATATAGGAGACGAAACGTTTTTAAAAAATTTATCGCTAATAAGGCAATTTTGAAAGTAGAATTACGAAAACTGGTATTTTGTTTTACACTGTTTGCACAGTGTGTTGATTTAAACATGAGCAGTGGGCGTAATAACATAAAAATTCGATTAAATAAAAACAAAAAACCTGTACAAACCACACAGTCAACGTGAGCCAAGTAGCGGGAGCTAAGCTAGTATTACTTTAAAATGTTCTCTTATTAATACTGTGTAGCTGTATATACTACTCAAAATCAAATTGAGTAAACGTGAGCCACTGGAGAATGGTTGTGATTTTAATGACTTTCGATTTACAATTTGATCATGCCAATCACACTGCATTTGCATCTCCTGCAATGTACTTCACTTTAACAGTTCCAGTTTTAAAATCCAAACGAAATTACCCACAACAGCGATGTTAATAATTGGGTGACGCTACGCCACTACTTTAATGACACATTAACTCGTTTCATTCATTTATACTGCATTAGTGAATCGCAACACGAAAATGTTCAAAGCAAAGAGATCTCCGGCACCAGCTCTACAGGTTAGAAACCGCGCAGTTTGACACAATGGAGAAAGCGTGTTAGGAATGTGAAGAGAGTAATGCACAGAGCTCTTACTCACTCCACTGTGTAGAGCTTCGTGCTTGGGCGTGAGGCGGCTGCAGTGAGGCAGAGCGATTGGCAAACGTCCCGTGCCCGTCGAAGCTTAAATGCTGTACCTTCGGAAGGTCACAACAGCGCACTGACAGAACTATGGCCCAAATGGTCGCACTTGACCGATTCCTTGAGCTGATACGGTACATGTGTGCCTCTTTTCTCCTTAAAATGTGAGGTCGAGTTGGTAATGTTTCCTTGTTACACACCTCACTGAAATCGTCGCCTGTGGACACACTCCTCATTACCATTCTGATACTTCTGAACAGATAGTATACACCCCAGTGGCGTTGATCAGTGGTCTCTTGTGTCGTGTAAACGGGAACAGTTTCCACGTGGCCAACGAGATGACATCGGCAGTTCACTGAGGCTTTTTGCAGATGATGCTGTGGTGTATCGAGAGGTTGTAACAATGGAAAATTGTACTGAAATGCAGGAGGATCTGCAGCGAATTGACGCATGGTGCAGGGAATGGCAATTGAATCTCAATGTAGACAAGTGTAATGTGCTGCGAGTACACAGAAAGATAGATCCTTTATTATTTAGCTACAAAATAGCAGGTCAGCAACTGGAAGCGGTTAATACCATAAATTATCTGGGAGCACGCATTAGGAGTGATTTAAAATGGAATGATCATATAATGTTGATCGTCGGTAAAGCAGATGCCAGACTGAGATTCATTGGAAGAATCCTAAGGAAATGCAATCCGAAAACAAAGGAAGTAGGTTACAGTACGCTTGTTCGCCCACTGCTTAAACACTGGTCAGCAGTGTGGGATCCGTACCAGATAGGGTTGATAGAAGATATAGAGAAGATTCAACGGAGAGCAGCTTGCTTCGTTACAGGATCATTTAGTAATCGCGAAAGCGTTACGGAGATGATAGATAAACTCCAGTGCAAGACTCTGCAGGAGAGACGCTCAGTAGCTCGGTACGGGCTTTTGTCAAAGTTTCGAGAACATACCTTCACCGAAGAGTCAAGCAGTATATTGCTCCCTCCTACGTATATCTCGCGAAGAGACCATGAGGATAAAATCAGAGAGATTAGAGCCCACACAGAGGCATACCGACAATCCTTCTTTCCACGAACAATACGAGACTGGACTAGAAGGGAGAACCGATAGAGGTACTCAAGGTACCCTCCGCCACACACCGTCAGGTGGCTTGCGGAGTATGGATGTAGATGTAGATGTAGATGTAGAGATCTCTCTTCTGAACAGCGTTCACCTTGAGGACAACACAGGACACGGCCAGTGCGTAAGTCAGTGAACTCTGATATGGCGAGGACGGTATTTAGTGTTTCGTTCGGCTTCCATTTACAGCTGTTGTTTGTCTCTCCTTGTCGCAAAAGGGCCAAGGTCAAGAGCACAAACACTAGCACGGTGTTAGAGGGACAGTTCTAAGGAACGGAGCGAGTTAGCATGCTGGAAAACACTGGACTCGCATTCGATAGGGCGCCGGATCCACTTCCCAACCGACCATCTTTATTTACAGTAAGGTGACTCATGCATGGTTTCTCTGAAAGGCATGGCCGATCTGTTCCGCACGATTCCCCAGTTCTGTTAATCTTCCTCTTTTGTTTCGTTTCGAGGGAAGAATGGCAGCACGAACGGGATATGGGGAAATACACCTATTTCAGGACATCGTTGACTTGAGTGTAGTTCCTTGTCATATACGGAGTTTATACATCGACATGATTATTCTGCAGCTCACACTTATGTGTATAGCAATGGGTCGCAGACCACTTTCAGATGACTATTTGTTGACCGTTCCATTCTTGAATAACATATGGGAAGAATGAACGAACACCTGAATCTTTCCGTGCGTGCTCTGATTTCTCGGTGTTCCATTACACTGAAGATTATGTAAAGGAACCCAGACACTTGTTGTAAACAAATTAAATAAAAAAGAGACGACTGCACCAAATGCGATAGTATTTTGTCGCAGTAGAAGGAAACAGTTGGTGATTTAAGTTTTGTGAAGAGGCGTCGCCGTGACGATAAACGTATTTGTTCTAGTGATCGCTACTGCAGCTTCCTTGTCATATCTGTGACATTATCCCCCTACTTCTCGATAATGCAAAAAGAGCTGTCCATCTTTGAATTTTTTCAATGTCCAGCGTCATTTCTATCCGTTAAGTGGAATGAAAATTAAAATACCTCCAGTCTTCTCTTTTGCATTTCATTTACTTACGGAACCAGTTTCGGTGTTCCATTACACTGAGGATGATGTACAGGAAAACCGAAACTAGACGGCTCCAGGTGCTTCAGGAGCAGAAGTCCTTGTAACCACCTGTTACAAACATCGGCATCCAAAAATTATCTGGTAAGTGCTCCATAATGCGCAGCAGTACTCCAGGAGACGACGGACAAGCGTAGTGTGAGCAGTCTCTTTAGTAGATTTGTTGCATCATCTAAATGTTCTGCCAATAAAACGCAATCTTTGATTCTCCTTCCGCAAAACATTTTCAGTGTGATGGTTCTAATTTATGTTGTTTGTAAACGAAATCCCACTTTACGTAGTTGATCCTACAACCTATACATTTGTGTTATTTATTGTGTAACCGAAAAGTAACGGATTATTTCAGTACTCACGTAGCACCTCATATATTTTACTGTTTACGGTCAATTGCCATATTTCGCAACATTCACATAACTTGTCTAAGCCGTTTAATAATTCCTTTTGACGTTCTTATTAGTTTGCTGGACGGTAAATAGCACAAGCATCTGCAAACAGTCTAAGAGGGCTGCTCAGTTTCGTTCCTAAACAGTTTGTATAGGTTAAGAACAGCACAGGGGCTATAATACTGCGACTAGACTACATGAATTAACGTCAGTTACCAAAGACCACGACATTTCTGGCAGGAAATCACGAAGCCAGTCGCACAACTGAGACAATACTTCGTAGGCTCGTAATTTAATCAAGAAGCCGCTTCTGAACGGCGTCAAAAACCTTCTGGAAAAGTAGAATCAACTTCAGATAACTTGTCGATCTCACTCATTACTTCGTCTGAACAAAGAGCCAGTTGTATTTCACTAGAACGGTATTTCCTGAGTTCATTCTGGCCATGTGTCAATAGAGCGTTTCATTCGAGGCGTTTCATAATTTTAGAACATAATATATGTTTGAAGACCGTGCTACAAATCGACGTCAATGATATGGGCCCATTATCTACAGATTATTTTTATTCTCTTTCTTGTGAATTGATGTAACATGCGGAACTTCCCAGGCTTTAGGTACGGATCTTTCGTACGAAATGGCGCCTGGATGTTGTATACCATCATCGTAGGTAGCTACACTTAATTGAGGACTGACGCAGTTACGTAAGCAGTATATCCTCTCCACCACATTTCAGCATGATCCACGAAACTTTTTTTTCTGCTTGCACTATTTTGATTTTCTGCCTCCTTCCTTCTTCCGGTTTAGAGCTAACATTTTTTTCATTTTGCTTTAAGAATAATACGTGCTGATGCGATTACAAGAATGGAAGTTTGCGGTTTAACAACTCTTCTGCGACAAGGCTGTCCGGTAAACTGTGCCCAGTGAAATTTGCGTCCAGAAAAGGTCCACTAAACCCTGTGGACCTTTTCTGGACGCAAGTCCGCAACTTGGCAGAAGGATAGAGGGCTCTTACGTTGTATACCGACGAATAGGACAGGAGAAGTTCGAACAAGAACTGTAATAATAATCATTTTAAACTGAAAGTGATCTAAATTTACTTTAGTATGTCTCGGATGAGATCGCAAAGTTTTACTAACTACCGGCCCTTCAGAAATTACAATGGAAAACATGAAAAGTAAATAACAAATATGGAATTTAAAAATGGTCCGTCTACTGCTTGTCAAAGCGTACTTTAAAATAAATATAAAAAGTATGATCCAGATCTGCGGATAAGCCTGGTGTACGTAATGTACATACGAAAGGCGTACATACGAGACATAAGATGTACATTGTTTCTCCTCTTACTCCTAGCGCTCATGGGCACGATCTATATGTGACTTCAAAACACGAAAATAATTTTGTTTATAGCTATAATTCCGAACATTATGGCCAGTATTTCGAAGTAGAAGAAACAGTATATGACCTTTCTATACATGCTGCACAACACAATTGAAGGATCACTTTTTCGGAATCCCATAATTGTCTTCCACTGCGACGTTTGAAATCTAACTCGAAGGCGCCTACAACCTTCCCCTGTAAGAGCGTGGCACCCTTCGACGCCATCCTCGGGATCGACAATGCTTCAAACAACAAGATAACAAGATATCGACACATGCGGAAGAAAGACCACTGTGTGAGGTGTAAGGTGGGTTAATGACGTCGCATTGGCACCAAAATTCTGTCCAGCGCCATTGTGGACGTGTCACACAATGGAAAGATCGTCACACCCCCTCTTACCCACGTTTCACCCCTTCTTTTGACGTCTCTGCTATGGGGGTCAGAATCGTGACAACCAACAATAAACTCAGGCGGTTTTTTGTGGGTGGCCGAGGAAAGCATTTCAGACACATGGTCGCTCAGAATCGACACGACATGCCCCACGGGTGACATAAAGAGCGTCATTTTAGACACCCCTTTCCTTGGACATTGATTCCCACACATTTCGTGGTCGAAAACGACAGTTCGCAGTGCCACGAGGACTTTGACGACGTTCTAGTCAAGCTACCACACTCTTGGCACCGTCAGATGTTTCACTCCTTCTCTATGGACATTTGGGGGATTGGGGGGGGGGGGGGGCGACCACTAGGAACCGTTCAAACCATTCTACGAAATCTGAATCTGATCCGAAGCAGCAAAGAGTTTTTATGCATTCTCAGTCGTCCTGTTTTGCGTTCTCCTATGGTATTATCACAATAGCGGTGTGGATGGGAAGGGGCGAGAGGAGGGGGCGGGGTGAGGGATGTGTGACACTGACACATGTGAGAACAGAGACGACCTGTGAAGTAGTCCTAGGCCCCTAAATGCAGGGAAACCGTTGACACGGCACCGATTCCAGATACCACCTTTGACCCAAATTTCAAACTTCCGCGTCGCACTGGGAGACGGTAAAAGTTTTCGAAAAGGTGGTCCTGTAATTGAGTTGTGTAGCATACGTATAACTAAGATATTCTTTAAAACAGCGGAATGTGCATAGTAATATAGCTTACGTAGTGATAAACAAATTTTTAAGGTTACATTACATAAGATTTTTCATATTATGACATCTACATCTACATCTCCATTTATACTCCGCAAGCCACCCAATGGTGTGTGGCGGAGGGCACTTTACATGCCACTGTCATTACCTCCCTTTCCTGTTCCAGTCGCGTATGGTTCGCGGGAAGAACGACTCTCTGAAAGCCTCTGTGTGCGCTCTAATCTCTCTAATTTTACATTCGTGATCTCCTCGGGAGGTATAAGTAGGGGAAAGCAATATATTCGATACCTCATCCAGAAACGCACCCTCTCGAAACCTGGCGAGCAAGCTACACCGCGATGCAGAGCGCCTCTCTTGCAGAGTCTGCCACTTGAGTTTGTTAAACATCTCCGTAACGCTATCACGGTTACCAAATAACCCTGTGACGAAACGCGCCGCTCTTCTTTGGATCTTCTCTATCTCCTCCGTCAACCCGATCTGGTACGGATCCCACACTGATGAGCAATACTCAAGTATAGGTCGAACGAGTGTTTTGTAAGCCACGTCCTTTGTTGATGGACTACATTTTCTAAGGACTCTCCCAATGAATCTCAACCTGGTACCCGCCTTACCAACAATTAATTTTATATGATCATCCCACTTCAAATCGTTCCGCACGCATACTCCCAGATATTTTACAGAAGTAACTGCTACCAGTGTTTGTTCCGCTATCATATAATCATACAATATAGGATCCTTCTTTCTATGTATTCGCAATACATTACATTTGTCTATGTTAAGGGTCAGTTGCCACTCCCTGCACCAAGTGCCTATCCGCTGCAGATCTTCCTGCATTTCGCTACAATTTTCTAATGCTGCAACTTCTCTGTATACTACAGCATCATCCGCGAAAAGCCGCATGGAACTTCCGACACTATCTACTAGGTCATTTATATATATTGTGAAAAGCAATGGTCCCATAACACTCCCCTGTGGCACGCCAGAGGTTACTTTAACGTCTGTAAACGTCTTTCCGTTGATAACAACATGCTGTGTTCTGTTTGCTAAAAACTCTTCAATCCAGCCACACAGCTGGTCTGATATTCCGTAGGCTCTTACTTTGTTTATCAGGCGACAGTGCGGAACTGTATCGAACGCCTTCCGGAAGTAAAGAAAAGCCTGTATCTAATATTTTCTGGGTCTCATGAACAAATAAAGCGAGTTGGGTCTCACACGATCGCTGTTTCCGGAATCCATGTTGATTCCTACATAGTAGATTCTGAGTTTCCAAAAACGACATGATACTCGAGCAAAAAACATGTTCTAAAATTCTACAACAGATCGACGTCAGAGATATAGGTCTATAGTTTTGCGCATCTGCTCGACGACCCTTCTTGAAGACTGGGACTACATGTGCTCTTTTCCAATCATTTGGACAGAGTATGCATCTAGATAATGGAAAAGCAGGATTTAAAATTTAAAACAACTATAATCAGTGCAATGTACGTATTGAAGAGGGCAAACCACAGAATGTTATGGCGACCATTGGTGGCGCTCTTGCTCTTCTTCCGGCAGCAGCATGTTTACGTTTCTGCTCATTTGCATGCCGGTGTCGACGCGACACAGCGCCTCAGCGTGAGCGTACGGAGCATTTCTGGTGGTCGAGGCTGTACGAAGACTGTGACGCAGTGAAGTGGCAGTTTCCAGTAGTACTGGGAGCAAACGTCACAGGTTTTTGTATAGGCGCAAATTTACTGGCCGTAGTTTTCATTTATCTGACGAAAGGATGGGGGAAGATGGAGAAGGACATCGGCCACGTCCTTCCGAAGGAACCATTCTCTAATTTGCCAGAGGCGACTTAGGGAAAACACGGAAAGCCTCGAATCGGACCGCTGGAAGGAAGTTCAAACTGTCGCTCTCCCGCGAATGCGAGCCCAGTTTGTTCTTCCGATTTTAAAGGATACCTGACCGACTGTCTCGAAATTCGTGGTAAACGATCCATGTGTACGGAAGTAAAAAACGTCGGAACGATACTATGAATGAGATCGCATTGAAAACGTAATGTTTCACGCAAGCATAACACAAATGTGTAGTAGTATTTCTGAAGAAAGAGATTATATATAAAGGTGGGTGGGACGGGCCATGCGTGAAGATAAATAAAACAGATTTCTCTCAACAGCCTGCAGTTAGTGTCGTCGCGACGCCGTGGCCGCTTCTGTTTCAGATTCTTGGGAACTCTAGCTGGAGTTGGGTTAAAATCGCTTTGTGGTTGAGACCTGAGAGCGCGCCGCAGGAACGAGCGTGTTCTCGCTGACTTGAGCGTTTCCATCGGCGATCCACCGCAGCGAATAAGAGCAGTTTAACATAGAGGTCGCGTTTGGAGGACGAATGCCCACACCACTGTGTTCAACAAACCGCCAGTCGCAACGTTATTTGGAACGATTCATAGTGCACCAGCTCTGCTGACCTTAACATTGAATTGAAACATGCTTTACCTCGATTTAACAGCGTGCTGTTTCGATAGCTAACTTGCTTATAATAACACGACAACCAGAAACTCTTATAAAATACGGTGTACCATGGGTGATGTGGTCGAACGCTTGAATAACATATTAAAAATAATAGCAGGACCAAACTGGCAATTTTTAGCAATAAGTAGAGACGTACAAACCTGCCAACAAGCTAATATCGCGTTTCAATTCAGGAGCGATATTTGTTTCGACAACGACAAAAAAAAGTGTTTTCTTTACATAGTGCCGTATACTAAGCATATTCGGGGTTAAAACGTAGAGCTGAACCGGTATGAAAACGAACGGTGCAACTTTACTCTTCAGCAGTTATACTGTTATGTAAGTTAACAATTTAGATAAACTTGTTTCTAGGACTCAATAAGTAACTTACAGAGAAAAATGAAATCGTAGTTTAATGTGTCAAAGGGAGAAAGCTATTTCTACTGATTTTTTTTTAATGTATGAGTTTTTTGTGATTAATGACGGGCGTCAAAATTTGGTGCGGTCTTGTACAAAGTTTCATCTGTAATTGTTGAATACCTCTTCTTTACTGTGTCCTTGAATGGAGTTTCGTGACAGATAAAAAGTAACACATTGTCTCCTCCGGCAAATTCCGCCTTTTATAAAACTGTTGTGTTTGCATCCTGATGCAGACAAAAATGCTCACTACAATTCCCAATTTATTTTGGTTAATACATCGCATTTCTCAGGCATAAATGCGAATTATCACTATCTGCATGTACCTGCAGTGCCCTCACTGCAATTTCGGTACACTATAATGTGCAGCAATTGAGTCACTTTGAAAATTTGGTTCATTTGTGATGTTAATGTTTTGTATTTTCTCAACATTATTTTAATTCATTCCACTCCCAAACACTCGTTCTCTCTCTCTCTCTCTCCCTCTCTCTCTCTCTCTCTCTCTCTCTCTCTCTCTCTCTCTCTCTCTCTCTCTCTCTCTCTCTCTCTCACACACACACACACACACACACACACGCGTGCGCACGCACGCACGCACGCACACACAGCGTAGAGTGAAGTTCAGTGATATGAATCACAGAATGAAAAACGTTTACCAGTCACTGGAACAGTCTACACGTAACTAAAAGTAAGTGAATGATGAGTCTAGAGACGGTAAGGACGAGATGACTTGTATTAAAAAATCAGTAGCTCTTTCGTAGCCCTTTTGTTCATTGTAGATATCGATGAGAGATTATGTGACGGACATTTATAGTAGCCGAACGCTCGTCATTTGTCACAGTAAAACGGTCACGTGTCAGCCTGCTAATTTACATATCATATGAAACTGCAAGTAGTTAATAAACTTCTTCGTAATATTGTAATAGTACACGTGATGTGTTGTTCCTGTGTGAGATATAGAATTTGGTGAGTGTGTTTCGGATAAAATGTGATTTTTCATGGCAAAAGATAGTTTTACACGCACACCTATCTAAATTAATCAAAAATATATGCGATTATCGTGGCGTAAGTATTCGCAAAGCGGCACAGCACGTAGAACCATTAAAAAAAATACTTAGACAGATTTACGAGTATTTCAATATTAACTGACAGCATGTAGCAGCAACAGATATTATTAGAACAGCCTAAATTTAAATAAAATTTGTCGCTCTCTGACTGCCGAACAGCATGAAAAAGTTCACAGAAATTCAAATCAGAATCATGAACAGCCTATAGAAATTGAGTCGACAAGACCAGATATTAAAGCACCGGTATCGAATATGGCGTGCTAGGCAGCTTAAAACAGAAATGGACACAGCAAGTTACTCCAGAACTCTTTAAAAGAACATATTTTAAATTGAGTGACACGAGAGTTGCTGCCGGCCGGAGTGGCCGAGCGGTTCTAGGCACTACAGTCTGGAACCGCGCGACCGCTACGGTTCGAATCCATGGATGTGTGTGATGTCCTTAGGTTAGTTAGGTTTAAGTAGTTCTAAGTTCTAGGGGACTGATGACCTCAGAAGTTAAGTCCCATAGTGCCCAGACCCATTTGAACCACGAGAGTTGCTAACGACAGGCAAATTTTTTGCTGCTGTGAGAGACCAAAGGTTTTCTATTCTAATAAAACGAAAATAGTGCATAACACTTGTTACCGTAAGCTCTCATATAGTCCTATTACTGCTAATGATGCGCACGATGAGCACTATCTAATAAAGCGCATCCTAAGGTAATTGAACACCATGCAGGTGTATTGACCCTTACCTTCCTTCGCCCTATGAAACCTTCCTTTGACATGTGAAACTACTTCTCCAACCAGTTTCTGGGAACTGTAGTACAAGATGGTATTTTTTATATGCACCAAGCAGTGCGCGGCTAGTGGTAACAGGCAAAGGGTGAAAAAAAAAAAAAAAAAAGCGGCCAAGCGATTGCTGCAAAACCGTGAGCCTTCCGTCTATTAGAATGACATTTATCTACTCAAATACATGCCCTGCCATGTTTAGGTTCACATTCCTTACACCAATCAAGCTTCAGTATTGTGCTGTTTCTGTGCTAAGCCTTTAATTTAAAAGGGGCAGTCAACAAAATTAGCAAGCTGTCACTCATCCAGAACATGTAAGGCATGTACACTTAGCGATAAGATTTTAAAAGAAAAAAATAATACAATAATGGATTACTGGTTATGGTGTACGGTCAGTTTTGTTAATTTCTCTGCCTTGTCAAAACTATCATAATATCTACGTTATGTGATAATAGAGGTAATTTCGTACTGAAAGAGTGACCATCGTTTTTATGGGATAATTCTTTTGAATGTGTACCTGTAAAAATAATGTGTAATAGCATGTGCCTCATTACCTGAACAGAACTTTTTTTTTTACCGAAAAATATTTCGTCGTAGTAATGGCATCTATAGTGGGCATCTAGCGCTATTTCATTTTAATTTACGTTTTCGGTCTTCGGAGACAACTATACACTTATTCCGTTGATCTGTACTTAAAGTAGCACCTGACTATAACAACACTAGAGGTAGCTGAGTAGATCGGCTACTAGACGATTTGGATTTTGTATTTCATTTCTTCCTTTTGTATTTTGGCGGTATTTCCCTCATAATTGTTCGGAATTTTAGTCGTAGATTTGAACATTTTCTAATTGTGTTCATAACAGAAGTAGTTTGATTCACTTGCCCTAGTTGCATTTACCTGTATAAGTACCATAAGAAAGTAGCCACAGAAGTATTCGTGTGAAGGGAGATATATATATATCTTGACGGTAGAACATTTATTTTTTACGGTTTGGCTGCTTGATTTGCAGGCGCATTTAGTGCCATTATTATGTATTATATTTATCTCAGCGGGGCGAGGTGCGTAGTGGTGTAGAAACTGAAAAGTTAGAGCTTAGACGGTATTCCATGTTTTATACGTTATATTCTCAAACATTTCTTTGTTGAAAAGGGGAGGAGGCGCGACTGTTCATATTGGTGACATGATGGTGGTGTGACCGAAATATTGGGGAGTAAGATATTACAATCTTTTTTATTTTCTTGCTCCATAACACTGATAACAACAGTAAACTTCCGATAAACACCCACTTCACACTGACAACAGCAAAATGAAGAGGTAGAGTAAAAAATTGTACTGAACGAATCTCTGAAAAGAAACCTCTTGAAAATTTTACGGGTAAAAAGGAAAGGAAATGAAAGCTAGATTTCAAAAATCGATAAGGGTCTTAATATCTTTTGTACAAATTCAAATAACGGAAGCACACAAATTGTCTAAGCAAATTTTTCCATTATTTCAACTACAAAAAGAAACAAAAATATACGGCTCAGTGACATTCAGGAAACTTTCAAGAAATGAAGATGACGGATGCAAAGATTCAAACACAGAAATAAAATTAAATCCCTTCCGGAACCTGTAAAAAAATTGGCGAATTTAGAAGACAGTCTGAAGGAACGATAAAGAAGGGGGAGAAAAAAATAAAAAACCAAGCGAACAGTTACATTGTAGGTAATTATTTTATTTCCTCCGGAGTTCGCGTAAATCGACTGAATAAGAAGCAGCCCGACTAATCTTAATACAATTTGGCGTTTATAAGGTTTCTTACTCACATAATTTTTTACTTGACTTAAAATACCGGCATTTGTACAGAAGCACAACAGTTTTGATGAAAATGGCCATACCACTACAAAATAAATTATTGTTGCATGTTCGGCAGTACTGCGCTTTTATCTGGTGATAAACGGGGATATCAGCAGAAGTTAGCAAATAAAGCGCTGTAGAAAAATAGGAAAGACAGCTGAGTAAATGAACGTTATTATTATCAAAATCACGAAGAAGAGAAACACTGACACGCTGCATTTGAGACACGTGAAACTGACGGTAGAATTTTAAAACCCAAAATATAAGCGATTTCGGGATAGAAGTTACACCTTAACTAGCAAGTCGTAATCACACAGCTCAGTTTAACCAAACAAACCAATTACTAGTTTCTAAGCGGAAATATTCCCGATCAATCACCAGCACACCTTTTCTAAAAGATGTTCCACAGTGTATGGTGGACACCGGCAGGTGCGATGACATTTTCAGCATCGTGGCGTACTGGTGCCCCTCAGAAAAAAGATATTGAAACTTTTTTTTATTTACTTCTCAAAACTTGAACCACGACAACATGAAACTGCTAAAATGACGCTCAGTCCGGAACCGCGCGACTGCTACGGTCGCAGGTTCGAATCCTGCCTCGGGCATGGATGTGTGTGATGTCCTTAGGTTAGTTAGGTTTAAGTAGTTCTAAGTTCTAGGGGACTGATGACCACAGATGTTAAGCCCCATAGTGCTCAGAGCCATTTGAACCATTTTTTTTTTTCTAAAATGAATCCAAATCTCGCTGCCTCCAGCTAAATGGAGGAGGTTGCATCTAAAATTAGATTTTTCAGTCCCAAAAAAAGCACTATTGCAGAATTCAGAACACGAATATGAAATGTCTGGAGCAGCAAAAGCTGCAGAAAGATCAGTGTAAACACTAGTAGTCAGTAAGAAGTCCGAAGGTTGCGCCGCGCTGTCGTCACACTGCCGACATACAGATCTCTGAAGGTCGTAGTATACAACGAATGAACGGCAGAAACGAATATAAGGGGTACAAATACAACGTTAACTATACCACAAGCGTGCACACACCCCTAAAATATCTGCATGCAGTTGTGACGCCAGGTAGACAACGCAGTTGCAACCTACATTATACTTGCACAGTCCCAGCAAATATGACGATTCTTCTTCCTCATTTACCGTCACTGTCTATACGTATACTCGGATTCAACCGAGTGCCAAACTAATGAGTCGGCAGTCTGTCGATTAGCCAATCAAAATTAGTCTTTAAACAACATTAACGAGAACAAAAACAACATCTGACCTTGACACTGAGGGGCGGCATTTACTTCTACATGACCACTTTGTGATTCACCATCAGATGCTTGACAGAAGGTTGACAGCACTTTCAAACAATAAGTCTACCTCTGCACTCTGGAATAGCGCTTAGGAAATATAAATACCTAAATATTTCGGTGCGACCTCTGACTTACATTTCATTGCTATGGTCACTCCTTCCAATATAAGCAGGAGATAAAAAAGAAAAAGCGCCTTCGTTTTATTTATTACTATACCATCTTGCTTATGATATCCTTCAAACTTTCCCCTATTCCGTCATAATAAAAGACGAGCCGTCCGTCTTAGAATTTTTTCAGTGACATTTGTCAGTCCTATCTGATACCGACTGTATACTGTAGAAAAGGACGAACGAACGTAGTGTCAGCTTGTTCTTTCATATATTTGGTGCATCTTTTAAAATTAGCTGTCGATAAAGGGCAGTTTATAGTTCGCCCTTCCTAAAACAGTTTCTATACGATTGTTTCAAATTACGTTGTTCTTAGCTGTAATCCCTAGATATTTATCTAAATAGGCAATCTCTAAATTTAAATAATTTGTCATGTAACAAAAATTTCACGGAATTCACTTAGTTATCATGTGGAAAAGC
The DNA here is from genome assembly GCF_023864275.1 of Schistocerca cancellata. Taxonomy (NCBI): domain Eukaryota; kingdom Metazoa; phylum Arthropoda; class Insecta; order Orthoptera; family Acrididae; genus Schistocerca; species Schistocerca cancellata. Next base: position 70,906,010 of record NC_064627.1, read on the forward strand.
TTCCAAATTTTTGTTATTAAAGGTCAACTGGTAATTTTCACACCTATCACATATCTTGTCTAAATCATTTGGTCTGTTTAATGCAGTAGACAGTAAATAACTGAAATAAAGTAAGCAGGATGGGTAAATCGTCTCCCGTAGTAATTATCTTAACTCAGACAATGGAAAATAGAGCAGCAATCGATTGGGAAATCCGTCGTTTTTCGAAATCGATTGCTGCTCTTTTCTCGGTTGTTTATATTCAATGTCCTTTGCGCACAAAAGGTCATATGGATTCCAATCTAATCATCTCATATTGTCTTCTGTTATCAATCACGTAGAGCAAGGATAACAAATGATCTGTCATATTTCCTCTGGGAAACACAAAAGCAAAATTTAAAATGTCTTTGGAAGCATCAATGACAACATACGTGGGGACTTTTAGAAGAGATTCCCGACGTGTAAATAAAAACGTCTCACTTACTGCAAATGTAATGACGAAATATGGAACTATTAAGTAGATGGGCACTTCCAAAAGGAATTGTGTCAAATAAATATTGGTCATTTTATGTATCTGCTGTATTAGAAGTGTGTAATTATTTGGTTTTGAGAGTGATTGCCGATTTCTTTTAAAAACAGACTGCTGAAATCGCGAATGTGTTTGTGAAAGTTACACACAACTGTAAAGAATAGAACCTTCTGGACCGTATAGAACGACCAGACGCGGTTCCATTGTGGTACATACGTGAGAAGCACTACACGAAATCGGAACTGAAGATACTCCGAAAATAAAAATAAAGTATAAAAAAAGCGAAACGCATCTCACAAAAACGATCAGCTTTTTATTTACCCTTAGAGACAGCATTTATACGTTAAGACGGGTCTAATAACAAATATTAATATTACAATGGAACTGAAGCAGAAAAGAGTGTTTTTATGAAAGAAAATCGCCTTCCAGAAAGAAGTAAAATAGTTCATCAAAAGTAATAGAAGCCGAAGTAAATTAACTCCAATGTCATTGTAAGAGAGATAATCCTGACACGAAAGTAACGTTTCTAGTAGTTTGTCTTTGCTGGTCTACCTTCCACGAGCACTTTTTATGTCAGAGTTGTTTCTAAATGTAGAATCATGTATTAGATGTAAGACCTCTCACAACTTACTTGTCACAATTAATTCAATGTAAATTATGTAGAAGGTCTTGTTACATGTAGGAGAGCGTCTGACAGCCTTTCCAGGATAAATTAATAATTAATAGATGAATAAATAAATCGAAAATAACAGGAAGAAACTTTTTCAAGAACGCAGTACTACATTTAAAAGGTTTTCAGAGCAATATAAATTATATATCATGAAGAATGTGGAGAGACGAAAAGAAAGAGAATGAGGAGAAGATGGGGTGAGAAAGACAGGACACAGAAACCTTCAAAGAGGAACAGAAGTTGTTACATTATGTTAGTTGGTCGATAAGAAGATAATAAATAATTTCACGTCTCGGATGCAAGGAAAAAAGAATACAGGTATACCGTTTGGCGTTCGCCGACGATATTGTGATATTACCGAAATTATTGGCAGAGGCGACTCCAGAGACAAGTGGCTATAGCAGATTTAGAGTTCTCTATCGAGAAGACGAACATCAGCACAGGTTCTGCATGTATAATGTTAGAAAGAGGGAAAGTTCAGTGTCTAGAGAAATTTAAATACCGAGGAGATCGGATGATAACTCGTTTGGCAGAGAAGAAGCTATGGAAGCACGAATAACCCAGATGAATTTAGCATGAAACGTCACTATGAAAGTCTACAATAAGCAGAACTTTTCTGTCACTGCAAAATTTTGACAATACCTGACAGTTGTCCAGCCTGAAACCTTATGCACAGCTGAATGTCTGAATATCGGACGAACAGGATTAGTTAAGAGGGAAGAACTTGTGGAACGAAGGACTCTCAGTGGGATGTTAGCATATCGCAAAACACGAGACGATCAATATAGATGAAGAGCAAAAAACTTACTGTGTACCCAGACGGAGAGAATTTCGGATTCCATCAGGAAAAGATGGAGCATGTCCTTCAGCTACTTCCTTCGAATGGATCAAGGGGCTGACATATCAGATCCTACAGTTTCTTGCGAACAAGAGATCCAGAGTACGCTGGATGCAAGAGGTACGACCGAGCAAGGTGGACTCGCATTCGGGAGGACGACGGTTCAATCCCGCGTCCGGCCATCCTGATTTACGTTTTCGGTGATTTCCCTAAATCGTTCCAGGCTAATGCCGGGATGCTTTCTTTGAAAGGACACGGCCGACTTCCTTCCCCGTCCTTCCCTAATCCGATGAGGCCGATGACCTCGCTGTTTGGTCTCCTCCCACAAAAATAACCCAACCCAAGAGGTACGAAGGGTTCCTGAAGAAGCGGGAATACAGGACACAGAGATTTTTGCAGCATTTTTCGGATAAAAGGGTCTGGATGTCAAAAGTTTCCAGGACAGAATTAGACCTAAAGCAAAAGCATGATGGGCAGAAGAAAAAAAGAATGCTGCGAAGTATGAGCATGAAATAATATTGGATAAGGATGATGACCAAAATAAACGAAGAATTAACTTAGCTGTCAAGAAGGCGCGGATACCACCAACCCTCTCCCATACAACACCCTCAACAACAACAAAATTCAGAACTATCTTTCGGAGAGTAAAGTGGCGTGAAAACTAATGGATCACGAAAATGGCAAGCAGTTCTAGAAACTACAAGCTACATCTAATAGAGGGTAATATTCAGTTGCTTGTATGGGGTCCTGCATGCGCGGACCTCAAGTGTAAAATTCTAACCAGGTAAAGGTGTAAATTCTTAGGTTTACCATAGCTGCTGTCAACAACAAATCCGATACAGTTCGTACGTTCACAGGTAGATACAGTACTGCACTAATTACTGATTCACTTGCGTAAGAAAAGACGCAGAGTGAAAGACCATCCACAGAAACAAAAAGATTAAATAACAATACACAGACTGACTTCTCAAACAGATGAAAACGGCCGAAAGAAGCAGCATTACGCCCACGTTCACGGTCACTCAGCCAGTCTTAAGATCTGTGTTCATAGTCGTAGTGTTAAATAAACACAGGCAATTGTGAGTGCGCATTTCGACGTTATATCGTGTAAATTATAACACTGACAAAGGATTAAGAGTTAGTTATTGTTACAACTGATAAATTCATTGCATGACACACGTTCTTCCGAAATTCAGTTTCTTGGATATGTAAACGCGATGTACTAAATACTGATAGTACAAGCAAATGAATATTTATTACTACACTAAAACATTTAATATATTTCGTTTTTATTATTGCTAAAATCCTTGCCTCTATGGCACGGTAAGAGCGTGCGTGATACCAAGTAATATTTGGGGGGTGGGGGAAGACAATAATCGACTATGATCCTACCCCCGCAGAACCCCTCCCTGGATCTGCGCTGCCCCGAGGTAGTCAAAACGAAACTAAGAAACATTAATTCACCGGTACCTATTTTACTGCCTGTTGAGCTCCGTGGCTGCGAATTTTATTACTTTAATAAATACAACAGCCGATCATTTTTATACATTTTATTTGCCCCGATACCATTGTCTTCAGTTGGTGTAACACATTTTTAAATCTTCAGTACCACATCATTATCACATCGACTGTTCTGCTTATTTTTGCAAATGTGCCAATGAAGACTTAGAAATGTATTACGAGAACTGAAGAGGGGCGAAAGCCCGAAACGCATGTTGGGACAAATACAAATATAGCAAAATGTGGCTGGCTGTTGTATTTGTTTTAATAATTAAAAATGTATTACAAGAACTGACGAGGGGCGAAAGCCCGAAACGCATGTTGGGACAAATACAAATATCGCAAAATGTGGCTGGCTGTTGTATTTGTTGAAATAATTAAAAATGTATTACAAGAACTGACGAGGGGCGAAAGCCCGAAACGCATGTTGGGACAAATACAAATATCGCAAAATGTGGCTGGCTGTTGTATTTGTTGAAATAATTAAAAATGTATTACAAGAACTGACGAGGGGCGAAAGCCCGAAACGCATGTTGGGACAAATACAAATATCGCAAAATGTGGCTGGCTGTTGTATTTGTTGAAATAATAAAGGAAAATGACAAAAGTTCATGAATTTTTCGGCGGTGGAACGGCGAGTGGAGGAAGCTGTGCGGACTTACCGGTGCAGGCGAGCTCGTCTCCGACCAGCGACCGTATGGAGAACACGCTCTTGGCGACTCGCGTCGTCAGCACGTCCGTGGGCGGCTTGGCTTCGCTGTCTGTCTCGGGTAGCGGCTGCAACGGCCGCGTGCTCAAATCCATCTTGTCCCCCTCCTGGTGACTCAGTCCTCAGCACAGGTAGATGTCCCTTTGCACTTCTTCTACAGTACGAATCCTAGTTACAACTTCCCAGGTATATATTGTACAGTACGACCCTAGTTACAGCTTCCCAGATATATATTGCACAAAATACAGTCCACGGAGCAGATGTTCTACTCCTAGAAATTTCATCCCAAAATTTAAACAGAATGTATGTTGCCAGATATGAGGATTTGTGTATCAAATATTGCAGCACACCTTCTTCTTCTACATATTCGAAGCTCAAATTATAATTTTCGTCTCATACATTAACCCACAAACTTCCGTCGACAGGCTTGTATCACAGAATTCAGGTGCTTGTCGATAGATTGCAATCGTCGTTTTCTAGAACAGAGAATTGACAAGCTGTACTACTGTACTTCGTCCACTCGTCACTCCAGCCAAAGTAAAATTAAATCTCTGTTACTACAGAGTCATTACAATTTACAAGCTGCAACACATATCTGACAGGTCACTGGAGTTCTGCGCAAAGCACACAATACATTTTTTTTTTTCTGTACGTGGACTACTCAGTTATGAAGTTTGTTACGGAGTTAACCACAACACACAGTAAAGCGGAAGTACAAGGTCAACTTCACTGCACGCCGCAGATTGGCGTCACTGATACGCAACACAGCTGAGGAGGCGACGACTGTCCGGAGCAGTAACCTGCGCACCGTAGCAGCACCGGCGAAGTTCGCAAATGGCGGTGTGTCGACCGTCAAGGTCTTGCGTAACTGCCAATGACAGGGCCTCGGACGTCTTGCTGTGCGCTGTCACTGCCTCAGCGTGCTGGCCGTCCGTCGTGCAGCACCAGACTGGGTGAGCCGACACGAGCGCGCTGCCCTCCCCCTCCCAAACGGTTTCCGTGGCAACGGTAGTTGGGCGATAAATTTCCACCGCCGCCTCTCACTGTTCCCTCGCGGCCTGCCGCGAGCAGACTGCGCCTGGCACGCGACGGACGGAGTTCCTCCCCACACGAAACAAACGAGGGGCGAAAAAGGAAAAAGAAGACGAGCGACGTCAGAGATAACAGCTCACGAACCGCTCCCGCCGCGCACCAATGAGAGCGCGGTCACCGCCCTACGCCATTTCAACGATCCCCTCCTCGCCGCTGACGGAGCCCCGCCTACCTCTCTTCTGGCCACGCCTTGAAAATGGCGGTGACTGATACCGCCAGCCACTGCCACCGGGAACCTGGCCGCCCTCTTTTAAATGTAATTATCTCTTTTTCTTTCTCCCCGGAATAATTTCAAGGAAGGGGAAGACTCTACCCCATTACAGAAAGACATCTGTTCCCTTTAACAATATTTCTCCATCCGACTTATTCGACCGAGCACATGAGAAATAGCTACTTTATTCTGACTTCCGCTGTATCAAAAAAACTACAGAGGAAATAGCGATTTATGAATTTTTTGCGTGTGTCTTCCAACTTGCTTCTTGGGTGACGGACTTGTACTTTGTCCACTGCCTTCTAATTCGTAAGAAGTAAAAAATTTAAAAATTAAAGCATAAAATAAAACTGACGTCTCGGAAACGCAGAGAATCGGACAGTGGCACTGTCCAGGAAACAAAATAAGTATATAGAGTCTGTCTTTTCATAACACAACGTAACACGTTCCTTGCTAACTTGCGACGTTCCGTAACGCAATACTGAAGCGATAGCACGGAAATGTGTAAAGATGCCACTTAATCATGTTGCAACTTAAACCAACGTTACTCCACGAACAGTCAAATGAACGAGGGTCAAGTAGCTACATCTAGTGAGTGAGGTAGTAATGGGAAATAGAGTGCATCGTACTTAATAGCGAAAACTGACACAGATGAAGAAATGCCATAGAGTGAATCAGGTTAAGATGGTAACCGTGGTATGACGTCTGTTTGCTCGTGTTATTTTATTTCGTCAAGGGAGCATAGCACTCAGTAACTCATTGCTTACTTGAGCTCAAATGTCGAAAGGTAAGGGGTGGGTGCAGTTGTAACTGACATTTTTCACTTTCGATGCAAAACAACTGTGGTACCTACTAAAATGTACGCTGTAAAATAATCGCACATGTATTTTAAAAACAATAATACTAATTTATTAACATTTTACCAACAGTAACCGTGTGTTTATCGTGTGTTCTATATCTTGAAGTAGGTGTGCGTCCAGTTACTTCCCGTTTGCTGCCATTGTGGAATTCTTATTTCAACTTGCATCTCACCACAATATCTAGGAAACACACCGTACAGATGGACCCCGGTAATAACGTTTTCTTTACGTTTATTAATTTGCAGAGGATATCTAGAAACCACAAGATAAAGGGCACAGAAGCGACTGAGGCCAGATGGTCTTTTAGTTAAGGTACAGGCCGGCACCTTTCAATCTGCGCGGTCTGTTCAAAAAATTCCGGAACATTCGTAATTTCGTGCCAGTGGTGTGTTTGAGCGAAATGCAGTTGGCATTCCTGCACACGCCTGTGTTTAATGTTTAACTGCCGGAAGTTTCATTGTTGTATGTCTGTCAGTTATTGTTCAGTGCTGTACTGAGTAGAACGTCGTGTCGTACAGTTCGCGAATTTCGATGCGGCAGAGTTGGAGGAGCAACGCGCCTGCATTAAATTTTGCGTGAAACTCAGGAAAACCTTTACAGACACCCACCAAATAATGCAGGAAGCCTACGGTGATGGGTGCTTCAGCCGTGTCGGTGTTACGAACGGTTCACACGGACTAAAAATGCCTGGACGGAAGCTGAAGATGCTGATGCCATGCTTATAGTTTTCGTTGACTTTGAAGGATGAGAAGGAAACGGCCTGAAATGTGGCGAGACAATTCATGGCTCTTGCATCACGATAACGCCCCCGCACATTGATCCCTGTTGGTGCGTGACTATTGCACAAAAAAAGAAAATCACTATGCTGCATCATCCTCCGTACTCTCCAAATCTCGCCCACGTGGACGTTTTTTATTTCCAAAGCTGAAAACCACATTGAAAGAGCAAAGATTTGCAACGATAGACGAGATAAAAGAAAATTTTGTAGACGGCGCTTCGCGCTATCCAGTAAGCGGCGTACCAAGACTGCTTCAGGAAGCGGAAACGGCATTCGGAGCGATGTATCAATTGTAGAGGAGTATTTCGAAGGAGATCATGTGCAATACCAAATAGGTAAGCGCAGAAAAAATTTTTGGACAAAGTTCCGGAATTTTCTGAAGAGACATCGTGTGCAGCGACTTCAGAAGGTAAGTTAGACATGTCGTCCCACGCTAAGACCATTATGCTACAAGAGTAGCGCATTGTTAGAAGAGAGTACTCCGACGTGAAACACTAATGTCGCTGGACAACGCCATAACAAATAAGAGGCTTGAAACATTAAGCAGAGGAGTTTTTCTCTTGCACAACGATGCAGTATCCCACACGGCGCGCACAACGTGTTCGATGGGAAGTTTGGAAGCATCGGCAATAGTTACCAACTTTTCAGCAACATGAAAGAAAACATGCAACCGCGGGGGGGGGGGGGGGGGGGAGGACGTTCATACAGCGGTTCTCCATTGGCTGCTGCGGGACCAACGAGCGGATTTGTAACAATGAGGAATTCGACGATTGAAACTCTACGACCGTTTTTACAGAGACTTGCGAACTGTGTTGAAAAATAGTGTCAAGTAATAGTGTAGTGCAGCATTCGATAAAAGTTACTAACACTAAACTGAAAATAAACACCGTCTGAACAGGTCTCGAAAGACCGTAACAGTACTGACCGACCGCTGTGTCATCCTAAGCCTATAGCCCCTGCTTGCCAACAGCGCTCGGCGGAAGTCGTTTCACATCTGCAGAAAACTGTTTCAGTCTCCCATCATGCATATACCACGTATGCCAACGTTGTGGGAGGAGCATGATGAAATTAACGCCCACTCTAGTTGATTAAGGCAATATCTCGTACTGAAATAAGTCGTTCTGAGTTAGTCGAGTTTTCCATATATCATGTAAATGATTATTTATCGAAACAGTGGCTAGGAAAAACACATTCGCAATTATATCGCAACCAGCTCGTTTTCGTATACATTGTAATGGTCGCCTAGTCTTAGATATAGCTAATTGCTATAATCGCACTATTTCACTCCCATTTACGGAGCTTGTTAGCACTTGATGTTAGGTTGGCGCCATTAAAATGCATTGTGTTGTGGTAATCGCTGCCACTTGCTGGATCGCTGCTGTGTCTCGATGGTGATGCTGGCTCTAAATCTGGTTGTCTAGGGTTAAAAACATGAGGTCCCGTGTTTTTTATGTGCTTTTGATGATAAAGAACGAGCGAAACCAACAAATATGTAAACTTCAAATATTTATTACTCTGGTGGCCATCTTAATTCCACTGTCCACCAAAGACCATGACACAACACAAAGTAGTACTTCCTTTAAATGTTCTTTGCATTGTTTATCCACCTCAAACAATAACACACAAACACACTTTACCAAAGTGACATTCCGACTGCCTCTCGACCCTTCTTGCTGCTTGTATTTATAACATTGTCAAAGAACTACTAAAAAGAGATATAGTTTATAAGTCACATGTACATCTGTTATCATAATTTGTGCAGAAAAGTTATTAATTTGCATCGAGTGACATAATTTAACATGTTATTAAAATGACAGACAGATTTGTTGACTTGACAGAATAATTCTTTGTTACAAAAAGGCCGTTTTTTAGAAGTTTCTCAATTGATTTCTCTAATTTGCATCAATAAGTAAATAACATGAATTATTAAGAATTACATTGGTTTTCGTCTAAAATAGGATTGCTTACGTGAATACTGAGTGAAAACGCTCCTAGTGAACAAATAGGTTTCACTGGGTGATTTTTATTTAAGGAGATCCAAAATACCTAAGTTGGCCACTATTTTTCGTACTTCATATTAATTATTTAAGATGAACTTAGTGTTTTTACATGATGACATTTGCTGTATCAGTGATCAAGTGATATAAACTTTTGTGTGGGTCAGTTACTCAGTATAATTTAATGGGTTGACTGTTTATGCAGACATGTTATGCAATCATTGTTAACATACACAATATCTTTTCTATAATCATAAATACTCGTTAAACTGGTTGAATTTGGAGGGTATCGCATACTTCGGTAAAGTAAAGCCTTTAATATGTTCCGTTACAACATGTTTACTGAATTGTTTCTGTTGCTATCATCGTATAGGTCTACTTTCATCCGTTTCAGCTTTCAGTGTTAATAATGTTCCCATTGGTTGACCTGTGGAACTGTGGTCGACAGGGCTAGTTCACCAGCCTACCTAAGGTGCGACGCGTGGTGCGTTCATGTTTGTTTGGGGATGGTAAGTATTTCCTGTAACTCCGGTTCTAAACATTTAAAATGGTTTTCCCAGCTATCACAGAGTTATTCGCTTAGACATAAGTAATACTAGCGTAGGTCGTGTAAACAGAATTTCGGAACAGGGGATTCCTGAAGGCTGTAACTTTCGGAAACCTGATGTGTCCCATTGCTTCAGATGAGGAACCGCCAGTGCGCCATCTGCTGGGACGGTAGTGTAAATGACGAACACGTTGTTTAAGGGTTTGGCTAGTTTTTCCTTTTTATTTTACATTTAATTTCGCCAACTATTGTAAATACTTAATCTACATCAGAAATCGCGAATCAAATGTATAATCACAGTTGTCCACAATTTTCTATAGCTATGTGAAAATACGACACGTATTAGATTCTAGGTATCGGGTTGCAAGAGGGTTAGCAATAATAAATAAATAATAAATACACACTGCATATTTGGCCAACTTACGTACCAGATAATACTTCTCACTGGGTAGTAGCTCAAAATGTTCAAATGTGTGTGAAATCTGTAAGTAGGCTATGTAAGTAGGCTGTTTAGGTTCTTATATTGGTAACGCCGCCGCCCGCTCCATTTACCTATGCACAATTACCAAATTACTACTTCGAATGTCTGTTAATTCAATACACAGTGGTGATAAGCTACGCTCGTCTTCACTATTATTTCTCAGTTTACTTTGGAGCCTAGTGTTACGTTTTTCACACGCCATTATTGTCACAATATTTCACACGACAACACAGAAAAACACTATTTGAAGAGCAAAAATAGGGGAACACATTAACATAGCACTGAAAATAATATCTAGTTAATTGCAAGCGCAGCTGCGAAATACTTGGTGCAAATCTACATGCATGCCACAACTGTTTTACTGTACAACAATGAAAGACTGCAACTACAAAGGAGATTCTCTCTACAATTACGCACTAGCAATAAACAAGATCTACACTAATTACACAAACTACAAGAAAAAATCAGAAGATTCCAGTGAGGTATCCTTGGCTAAGGGTCGACATATGAAACGTCCCCTTAGAACAATTATATAAGACTGTGCTTAACCTGACACACAATATTATTTAGCGCAACGCAATCTGACTTTCAAAAATACCTACAAAAGGAATGGCCCTTACTAACATTAACCTGTACCTTTCACAAATCACTTACCTCACAAAAATCTTCGTTACTCAAGCTACTGCAATACAGCGAGCGCCACTACTGCCAGCTAAATAAAAGATTCAAACTACGGAAGGCACTAACTACTAGTAGGCATAGTTAGCAATTGAAAGATTTTAATGGAGAACAAACAATGTATTTACCTTAATATCATCACAAGTCATATTATATGTAATTTCAAAACTCCGCCATCTCTCTCCTCACATCCACCACTGCTGGCGGCTCACCTCTAACTGCGCAACGCTACGCGCTGTTCACATCCAGCTGCCGCTGCCCAACACTACAATGGCAGACAACAATGCAAAGTAGCCACAGACTGCACACAGCACAGCCAGTGATTTTCATACAGAGAACGCTACGTGGCGGCGGCGTTACCAATATAAGAACCTAAACAGCCTACTTACATAGCCTACATACAAATCCTATGGGACTTAACTGCTAAGGTCATCAGTCCCTAAGCTTACACACTACTTAACCTAAAGTATCCTAAGGACAAACACATACACCCATGCCCGAGGGAGGACTCGAACCTCCGCCGGGACCAGCCGCACAGTCCATGACTGAAGCGCCCAAGACCGCTCGGCTAATCCCGCGCGGCTGGGTAGTAGCAAGTGGATCTGATCACATGTAAACGTACAACCAACCGCCTTCGGGTTCAAAGACTTTATTGTATATTATTTGCTACTTCGCTGCTGAAATTAAGAAAGCGGTATCTTCCAGTGTAGAGGATGCGGCTTCATGTTAAGACTCCTCACGACCGGTAGAAGAGATGGTAAAGCTGATGAAAAGTTGGACTGAACTAGTGTTTTTACGACTATCATACTAATTGACTATAAACAGTGCAGATTATTTCAAAAATATGTGTCATGATTACTGGACGACGTTTGCCTTTATGGACGATGAAACCGAAAACAGAGTGTTGTCAGTCTGTCGCACGTAACCCATCACTGGGATCGACGACTGAATCGCTAGACGGTAATTCTACGCTCGCACCACAGAAAGTTGTGCAGATACTGCAACGATACTCAATGAGTCGTAGAGAAACGAGCAGCTGAAGTTTCGTATCAACTAGGGTCCAGGCGGTCAGTGCAATGATCACACATCCTAGTAGGCTATAGTGTGCCATCGGTCCAGTCTATCGTCACACCACCTCCTTGCCGATGGGAGTTAAACTTCAATCTTTGTTTCTTGCTGTACGTACAATACTGCTGTTCCATTGTCCCAAATACACATCAATCAGTGTACGGTCGTAACTTGCAAGTTGAGTGCGATGGTACGTGGAAATGCATCTAATTTTAAAACTTTGATATCCGTACTAATGGTACTATTACTGGTTTTATGACAACTATAACGTCTGCGCAATGCCAGTGGACTCATTCCAACATAACATGAGCAGAGATTGTTACGGCATAATGTGCCATCGCTGAATTTTTTTAGAGATCTTTAAAAATGATCTTAGGTCGAAATTGTACAGAGACGTCACTGAGTCTTCCATTTTCATTTCGGATGATATCAACTTTTATGTATTCTCAGGTGGAGCGTATTAACACTTCTGCTGCCTGAATTCTTCGGTTTTGTTTATATCTCGCGTCCAACAATCAGTTCCGTAAATGATTGTAGGTCTGCCAAGTTTCTATTAGATTTTATCAATTAGTCAACACTAGCTTTGGTATCTAAGTTTCTTGTAACTGAGCCGCATAAACTGGAGGAGAATCATTTAATTCTGGAGTTAATGTCAGTGGAACTAGTAACGCTTTGACTATAACCAATGTAATTTAAAAACACCAACCTTTCCCACAAATTTGAATCCTTGTGAGACTTTTGCTCTTGTAGCTGTTTCCCAATGAATGCTTGTTTCTAAATTTTGTCGTCTGTTTTCCTTGCGAAGCGCAGTTTATGGACTGACTCTTGTAAATCGTCTCCTGACTCTGTTATAGTTACCAGGACATCTGCAAAGAGCAAGTTCATTCTTGGTAGCTCTATCAAGTCGCATAATTCCACTCAATGTGTAGGTCTGCTATAAATGGCCCAATGAGGACAGCACAGAATCTATATCTTCAAAGCCTGAGACACGCCTCCACGTCCACATGGATATAAAAACGGTGTTTCACACTTGCAACTAGAGTGGCGCAACAGCTCGTGGCATATCGTAATGGCGCTGTCAATTAAAGTCCACAAAGGACACCACGAGATCTACATGGTCCCACGCATTTTCAATATAGCGTCAAGTGAGACGATTCAGGTGGATATTAATGTTGCAGTGTACGTTATGGATCATCAGATGAGGTGAGAGCTAAATACAAGGAAAGAAAACCTAAATGTTGGATCCGAAATGGATGTGTTGTAGGAATAAACGGAGGCAACCGCATCACCCTTACAACGTTTTGAATGTTATCGTATGCGTTAATGTAGGCACTTCGAATAGTTTTAATTTCTACTTTCACGACTGTCACATCACACACGTTGTCTATTTTTTGCATACAGTCCACAATTTCTAGTAGTGCTCAGTCTCTCAGATCACTCTGTCGACACTTTTTTTTATTTCATCCTTATGTTATGTATTTACTCATCAAAATATGTTTTCACATTGAGGGATCCGTCATTAGTTTATAAATACTGTGTTTGAAGATTCCTCTCTCCCACCCCACATACGCACACACACACCTACAAGGTTACTAGGTTACTAACATCACTAACATCACTTTTCAGTGGTGGGGAAGTTTAGTGGCGTCATAAGTAGAGCCGAATTTAACTTTCAGAGGCTTTGCAGAAAGTGACACCAGTGCAGTGATGCCACCGAAAAATTTGAAGTTGACACACGCTACTGCGGCGCCAGTGTAGTACGGCGCGGGTAGTGGTGTGTGTGTGCGTGTGTGTGTGTGTGTGTGTGTGTGTGTGTGTGTGTGTGTGTGCGGCTCCAGAGGGTTTTATATTTTTATGTTTTATTTTTTAGCCGGCCGAAGTGGCCGTGCGGTTAAAGGCGCTGCAGTCTGGAACCGCAGGACCGCTACGGTCGCAGGTTCGAATCCTGCCTCGGGCATGGATGTTTGTGATGTCCTTAGGTTAGTTAGGTTTAACTAGTTCTAAGTTCTAGGGGACTAATGACCTCAGCAGTTGAGTCCTGTAGTGCTCAGAGCCATTTGAGCCATTTTTATTTTTTATTACTTTAAGTAGTAATAGGCTGCTTAGTACATGAACAGCGCTCTTGTTATCCAGATTATTACTGTACATTCGAACTAAACCGCAAACGAGTTGTGATTGTATATCACGATATACACGATGTTTGGCTATTGAAGATACAAAAGGGGAGCAGAGGAGAATGAAACAAGCGTATAATCCTAATAAACATAGTTCCTTAAACCAGTTCCTCCTCCGATACGAGGTTCTATGTCCGAAAGTATCAACACCTTACAATAGAGTCCCCGAGGGTCCAGACTACAGACATGAACTTGGGGACAAACACATTACATCAAGCGTCCCACACGGCCACGCCACATGTGAAGGCTACCTTCAGCGCGTCTCTTCAGCGATGCCTGAACACGTTCACAAATCCCAGGCGTGTTCCGAATGCACTGACAAACAACCTATAACACTCCTGTCTACTACTACTGTACCATAACCTCAAAACTGGAGGCAATTTGCAAAACAGAATTATTTTGTTGTGTTAATAATGGTATAAAGCAACAGAACAGTGTTACCCTCTGAGAGGAATTTTCCTAGGTTGACCGTGTTGTTCCTAACGGAGGTGGCTTATCGGAAGTGAAAGTCAGAATTACGTAAATATTTGAACAGTAACAAACAAAATTTTGCCTATCTGCACTGTTTATAGAATAAGGGAAACGGTCGCCAGCCTAATTAGGCAAGAGAAAGATTAACGTTCTCGTTTAAGAAAGTAGGTATAAGTAACTATAATGGACAAACACAACCTAGACTTAGCCACACGCGAGTGCAATGAACTCTGACACACACATATGTTTTAAGATTGAAGCTAACAGTTAGAGCAGCAGAACTATTTGCAAAATTATAAGAGATACCAAAACACCCTATTACTTTCAGGCTTTAAAGAAATTATGGTTTTTTATAATTAGTGGTCTTCCCATTACTTGATACTCAGCATTAATACAATAGACAAACTGTGGATCTCGTTATATTATTAATATGCACTTCCTATACACAAGAGAGACATACACTTAACAAACATGACTATATAATGTTTCACAACTGCACTTTTCCACTTTTACTACAGCGAAACACAATGTTGACAAAATTTCAAGAAACTGACTCACCTTTTTGAATTTACTACAGATATCAAGGTGATCATTTGCTAAGCAAAACTTTAGAAGTCTCAGTCTTAAGAACTTTTAATTTTGCAGTTGGCAACAGCACTTTAATAAGCAGTTTTAATGGGAAAATTATTTTCAGCAAACAACATTTACTTTAACTCACTCTCTTGCCACATTAACTTTAACTTTCTTTTTACTAAGTTCAAGAGGCATTAATTAAAAAAAAAAAAAGAACTGGTTTTTAATGTTCTTTCAGTAGGGACACTCGGTAATCACTTTAGTTCAAACGGAGAGGAACCTGAGAGGTGTTATGATGAGGAGAAAAATCAGGGTAGGTACGTAAATTCAGATATAAATTACCTTATATTTGAGCACACTAACACATCCATTAAACTGATCCTTCACTGTACATCATTGTAGTATTTCGTTACACTGATTGCGCAACGTGGTGGCAACTGCATGTTGGTAGGTGGATTCGCAGACAGAATTGCTGGACTCTGTCATTTCTTGGTGGCGACGACAGATACCAATTCCAGAATAGTTCCAGCTATTTATCCATCCATCCGAGGCCTTGGAAAGAAGCAGGAAAAGCCTCTCTCGGAATCAGCACAATATGCATCTTTTACATGGCAGTGCACGGACTCGTAGCTCGTCCCCGACTGCTTGCTCGTCCCCGACTCGTAGCTCGTCTCCGACTCGTAGCTCGTCTCCGACTCGTAGCTCGTCTCCGACTGACTATCAGTTCCATCTTTTCTACCTAGGCCAACCACAATTTGCGCGCGCTACACAGTTCCGTTCCCGAGGGGAACAACTACACCTTTTACATACACACTAACTAAGAATCCTAAGTGAGGATCAGCAGTTTACATAACAGTAACCAAATACATTAAATAAAACAGAACATTTACACATATTGACATCTCTACAAAAAATTATTCACACAAAATTACAATCATATACAGTAAGTTTTGTTCCCTCCAAATGAGACAAAGCATTTACAGTACAGATACACTACTTTGCATTGAACCAAACCATGACATCAAAGTTTGTACAAAGAATGGAGTATACAATTCTGTGTTATCTATTCAATCAAACACATCTACAGAAGCTCAATGATGTAACATTAAATGAAACAAAAGTAAAATAAATCCGTACAGCATAAGAGCTATGGTGTTACAAATATCAATGAATTTACGACATTTCATCGATATCTCCCATAGGGTTGAAATACACCAAAACTTTTAAATATCCACACACAAAAAATTCCAGGGGCTTCAAGTCGGGGGACCAAAGAGGCCATGGTATTGGCAAGCCAAGAATGATGCGCTTGTTGTCGAAATTTTATTACTTAGCACTTAGATATCCGGACATATGATCAAATCAAAAGAGAGAAGTTTATCACTTCGTCATTTACGTCTCACCTTAGGTGTTTCAAAATAAACAGCGTTGTAACATTGGCGTGACTGCACCTGTGCATATGACGTATCAGAGAAACCTTCGGTTTCCAAGCCTATGCTCGATAAGATTATTTCCTTGTTGCACTGTCTTCGTTTCGTCTTTTCTACCTAAGAAGGATGGTAGAATAACAAATGGAACACTTTTGCTTCTGGAAGCAGATTGCACTTACTCAGGATTCCAATACACCGTATTGTTCCTCATTCTTTTGGCTACGAATTCCTCTTTTTGAACATAATCTCCGCTCAGAGCGACGCTCTTACTCCACCTTAATGGGAGAGTCTGTATGCCCGCGTGGTACCGTTCTTTTCTTCACCCTGTAAACAGAAATAAGAAATGTTTCGGAATGCAATATTGTCGTTTTGAGTATCTGCTCTGCAGACTATGTATGTTTAGCGAAAGACATAATTTCACTTATAGTGTATCCAAAATATTACAACTGGTCATACCTACTGAAAGTAGTACGTTTACAATGTCAACATTAATAAGTTTTTAAATTATTTCTTTACTATGACAGGTACTTCATTTTGAACTGACTATAGCACTTTACGAGTATTTCTGACCGATAGTTGTTATGTTCAGTATTTTAAAAAAATGTATTTGTAGGAGACACATCGTTTAACAGAAAATGGATAGGCTACGGCAGCATAATTTGTCGCATCAAAATATTAAAATATAAAAAATTATAGTAACAAAAATTTCTAATAATAAAACCAAAACAATGGCGTTCCGAGGACAATACGCAGACTGATAAGGAATCGTTTTGGACAATTTAGTTGTAGAACAATTGTGCTAACTCTCTTATTTATGCTGTGCTGTGCTATAAGTTTTGATATTGACTCTGATATAGAAAATAAGACGCACAAATTCCAAGCTGCCTGTTATACAACTCGGAGAACATTGTGCAGTAAACTACGAAAAGAGACCATCATGAAATTCTATAAAGTGACGGCGGTTCCTGTATTACCTTAAAAAATAAAAATTAGATAGAAGAGATGAGATTTCCAGGGAAGACGAAGCGCTGTACAAGAAGAGACATAATTGAAAATGAAGGTACAAGCACAGAATTAAATATTTTATATATGAATTAAAAAATTCAAAAGCGTCGTGAAGATTGGAGACAACAGCTCATGAAGAACGTCATGACACAGAATTCCACAGAAAATCCTAAACTACGAGCGGAATGGGAAAAGAGATATTGGAAGGCCTCAAAAATGATTTTATATGTGAGTTCATAACAGGCAAAAATTCACCTAGACCCAGAACTGAACTCGTTAACTCGCACATTCTAACGCAAAATTCTGCTCACTGCCCTATCTGGGCAGCATCGGTGCGTATATTGACTGAAGATTCTTTTCGGACATGTGATTACGCGTTTCCAAACTGCTTTTCTTTCCTTTCTTTGACGCCCATTTTCAAGCAGAAACAGTCTGTGGGTGAAATTTTGGAAGACACATTCAGTACTGGTAGTTTGCAAGGTATCACACAGTGGATTCTTAGAGTGCGAATTCTGGTTCGGGCTGTATGTAAATGACGTAGTCCTAATGGTGAACCTCCAAGAGGCCGTTCGCAAAAGATGCTACTGTATTCGGACATCCTGGGACCTTAGGCATTTGCAGCGAATTGCAGAAAACCTGAAAGCTATCCATGCTTGATGCTGGGATCGACAGCTCGCCTTCAATACAAACAAATGTAATGTATTGCTCATAAACGGGCGGAGAGACCCGCAATTGTGTGGACAAATGACTGCCGAACAATTGCTGGAAAGAGTCTCATATATTAAATACCTGAGAGTATCCGTACATAGTGGTGTGAAATGGAACAACAACATAAAAATAAGTGTAGGAAAAGCAGATGTCAGACAGAGATTCACTGGCTGGACCCACAGAAAATGTAATCCACCCACGAAGCAGGAATGCTACACAACAATCGTTCGACCGATACTGGAATATTGTTCGTTAGTCGGGGATCGATACCAGATAGGATAGAGGAAACGGAGAAGATTCAAAGAAGACCAGCGCTTCTCGTCACAGTCGTTTAGTAAGAGCGATATTGTCAAGGAGATGCTCACTCAACTCCATTGTCAGACGCTATAAGACAGGCATTGTGCACCACGGAGTGGTTTACACTTAAAGTTCTTAGAGCGTTAAATCCTGGAGGAATCCTGTGCGTATCTCGAGAAAAGACCACGAAAGTAAAATTACAGATTCGACTTCACACGATGCTTACGAACAATCGCTCTATCCGCTTACTATTCGCTGCTTGAACGGGAAAGGGAGGAAGTGACAGTAGTACCAGAGAGAAAGCAAATAGATGATAGATGGACCAAAGAAGTTTCTGGATTCCAAGTCGTTGGAAATGGCCGCAACGATGACCTAATGGAATGTGATGTGATGACATTAATAAACATGCAGCAGCGACAGTAATGCTTACAGCTGAAGAACATATCGTAGGAAAGAGTCGAAAGGAGACTCTTATCCGCTTTTGATGTTCCACGGTTGATAACGGTGATGAGGAGGGCGAGGAAGAGACAGAGTTAAGCTACTCCACAAAGCTCTTACAGAGCAGCGTGACGTCTTCGTTCTGGTATTACTGGCAATACATTTCCTACTTGACAATCTCATAAAGTTTGATTTGCCTTCGAGGTTTGTTTTACGGCAGCACCCCAGTAAAACAGCGCCAGCAAAATAGGTGCGTTGCTCTGTAGAACTGACAGACCCCTTCCCTGTGACAATTGGCGTCCATCAAGACTCAGTTCCGTCTCTGCTGTTCTTTGTTACCTTGACGGATACCATTAACATTTCAATACACCCTGATATTTCAGATTTACAACACAAATCAAACGTTATTTCTCACAAAATACAATTATATTAGCTTTCACATATATAATACAATCACAATCATATTTTACTTTGATCAAAGTATCCTCATTTGGATTTAATGACTGCCTCACAAACTCGAGGTATGCCGTCAATAAGTTTTGTAGGTATCGTGAATCTATATGAGTCCACACACCCTTAACAATATTCCAGAGATGTTCCTTGCTGGATATATTAACTTCCCTGATACGTCTGTCCACTTCATCCCAAACCATTTTAATGGGTTTACAACCGGCGCCTCGGGACGGCCATACCATATGATTCAGTACTTTCCGTTTTTTCTTTGATGCAGTGTAGTTCGTACAGTATGCCGACCAATGCTTTGGGTCAGTATCCTTTTATAAGGTGAAACCTTTCCCTATTAAGTGCAATGCACTTCGTATTGCATGATACTGAGGTATGCGGTGGTACCGCTTCTGATCCATACATCCTTCTGTTTTCACAATGTCGCCGAGTCTATCTCCGGTAAAACATCCCCAAACCATAACAGAAGCTCAGCCGTGTTTAGCTGTAGGTAGAATACCCTGCTGAGCTATTCTTTACCCTACAAATCGGCGAAAAAATATTCTCCTTCTGGTTCCAAAAATCTCGAACTTCGATTCATCGGTGAATAACACCTTCTTCCACCCTTCCAATGTCCAATTACAATGTTTTCTAGCGCATTCAAGTCTCTTCTGTTTAGAAGGGGTTTTCTTGCTGTGACACATCCTTTCAAGCCGGCTTCAGTCACTCTCCTTTTTACTGTTGTAGTAGATATTGTTGCCGTGTTTATTTCTACCAATTCTGCGAATTTGGGGCGCTGTTTTGAATCTCTTTGTCTTACTGGTAATTCTTATATATTTATCATCACTTTTAGTAGTCCCTGGTCGTGGTATGTCCTTATTGCTACCTCTTGCCTTCTGGCGATGAATGGTGTATTGCACTCCCCAAGTAGACACACTACACTTTTTCGCAATTTGGCGAATAGATAAACCTGCTTGGCTAAGTGCTACAACTGCAGTACGTTTTTCTATGGACATCTCCACTCGTGGAGCCATACTAGCGATGTGCACACTTCAATGTCACGAAGGAACTGACGTGCAGGAACCACAAGTTATGTATCGGAGCAATGCTTGCCATTCGCTGCGGACATCACGTCACTACAGGGAACAACACAGGTGCACCAAATGCGGCGTCCTTCGGCAAATAGGCAAATAAACATATCACATAAGTATATAACGTTTATGCACATAACATTGTTTGTTGGATACTTTTGTATCTCGATGGCCGCCAACAAATCTCATGACATGTGTACAACTGTTGTACTATTCCTTTGCTTCCTTAAACGTACCCACGGTACCTTATCTACAGAGAACTAGATGTCATCTATTGGGTGTTGTTGTTGTTGTTGTTGTTGTGGTCTTCAGTCCTGAGACTGGTTTGATGCAGCTCTCCATGCTACTCTATCCTGTGCAAGCTTCTTCATCTCCCAGTATCTACTGCAACCTACATCCTTCTGAATCTGCTTAGTGTATTCATCTCTTGGTCTCCCTCTACGATTTTTACCCTCCACACTGCCCTCCCAATACCAGATTGGTGATCCCTTGATGCCAATGCTAAATTTGTGATCCCTTGATGCCTCAAAACATGTCCTACCAACCGATCCCTTCTTCTAGTCAAGTTGTGCCACAAACTTCTATTCTTCCCAATCCTATTCAATACCTCCTCATCAGTTACGTGATCTACCCACCTTATCTTCAGCATTCTTCTGTAGCACCACATTTCGAAAGCTTCTATTCTCTTCTTGTCCAAACTATTTATCATCCATGTTTCACTTCCATACATGGCTACACTCCATACAAATACTTTCAGAAACGACTTCCTGACACTTAAACCTATACTCGATGTTAACAAATTCCTCTTCTTGAGAAACGCTTTCCTTGCCATTGCCAGTCTACATTTTATATCCTCTCTACTTCGACCATCATCGGTTATTTTACTCCCTAAATAGCAAAACTCTTTTACTACTTTAAGTGTCTCATTTCCTAATCTAATTCCCTCAGCATCACCCGACTTAATTTGACTACATTCCATTATCCTCGTTTTGCTTTTGTTGATGTTCATCTTATATCCTCCTTTCAAGACACTGTCCATTCCGTTCAACTGCTCTTCCAAGTCCTTTGCTGTCTCTGACAGAATGACAATGTCATCGGCGAACCTCAAAGTTTTTACTTCTTCTCCATGAATTTTAATACCTACTCCGAATTTTTCTTTTGTTTCCTTTACTGCTTGCTCAATATACAGATTGAATAACATCGGGGAGAGGCTACAACCCTGTCTTACTCCTTTCCCAACCACTGCTTCCCTTTCATGCCCGTCGACTCTTATAACTGCCATCTGGTTTCTGTACAAACTGTAAATAGCCTTTCGCTCCCTGTATTTTACTATTGGGTGTATTGAAATTAATCAGCGGTGGTGTACATTAAGTGTGTACTATGGACAATGTTATACGATTATGAGATGCCTCCGACAGATACCAGAAAATATCTTGAAACTGAAGTCCAAACGTGGTATCATCGTCTGCGTGGATTTCGCCTCCGTTTAAACATCGACAACACTGAGTACCTCGAAGCGTTTGCTTCTCCTGGAACTACATAATTAATGGATCTCCTCTCAACAAGATGTATACATTTCAATGTCTAGCTTCTAGACTACAGAGTGAATGCTGTGTGGGTGAGGATGTGCTAGTAAGAATCAAAGCGACATCGATGCGATTAAGAGACATCACTGACGTTCTTTGTGATGCGTAATTCACAAAAATCAAGGATATACCGCACAATGGTAAGGCCAGTTGCATTATACACGTATGGAGGGCGACAGTCAGGTTGATATCTCACTGTTGTCCAGGGCGTCTCTAGACACGTTTTCGTTGCTCATCGAGGCTCAGTTTGAAGCGGGACTCTCCAGTGAACACAGTTCTACTCCAGTCAATGAGATTCCAGGCCGAATATGGCCGACACCACTTAAACGGGCTTGTTGACGCACAGAGGTCAATGGAAGTAGGACCAAGGAGTGTAGTGACCTCAGCCCCCTTTCTATGAGACGCCTGATAGTCTGGGGCGCTACTTCATTTCTTAGCAAGACCCCTTTGGTTATCATCCGCGGCAGCCTTAGAGCAAAAATATGGTTCAAATGGCTCTGAGCACTATGGGACTCAACATCTTAGGTCATAAGTCCCCTATAACTTAGAACTACTTAAACCTAACTAACCTAAGGACATCACACACACCCATGCCCGAGGCAGGATTCGAACCTGCGACCGTAGCAGTCCCGCGGTTCCGGACTGCAGCGCCAGAACCTCTAGACCGCCGCGGCCGGCAGCCTTAGAGCACAACGGTCTGTCAACTGAATTCTACGCCCCGTTTTGTTGCCCTTCATGGCAAGACATTCCTTGGCTTACATTTCAGCAACATAATGCTCGCCGCGCATGGCGAGAGTTGCTACTACTTGTCTTCTTGACTGCCAAACCCTACCTTTGCCAGCAAGATCGCCGGAAATCTCCCCAACTAAGACAGTTCGGAGCATTATGGTCAGAGCCCTCCAGGCAGGTCAGTATTTTGACGATCTAACGCACCAATTGGACAGAATTTGGCATGGTATCCCTCAGGAGGTCATCCAAAATCCCTATCAATCAATGCCAAGAGAAATAACTGCTTGCATAAGGACCAGAGATGGGCCAACGCGTTATGAACTTGTTCAACTGGTGACGCAGTCCCACTTGCGTAAATCACCCCATTTTTCTGAAATTGTAATCACTTGTTTTTCTGTACATGCGCGTCACTCCAACCGACTAGCGATTTCCGTTAGCGATTATTTGTCCGTACCTAAAAGTGCTTAGCACTCTCCGCTTGAGATGCAGATTCTGGGAATATCTTTTGGTTTTTCTCTCCCCGACAACATCAACAAGACAACGGTCCGACATCGAGCTGGAGGGTCTCTAATTAACGGGAAGATGCAAGAATGGAGACTTCGTTGATAGGGACTCATCGAACGAGCATCTCTCAGTTCAGTCATCAGCTCGGCCTGCTATCTCACTGTCGAAGGCCAGAGACAGCGCGGAAGATCTACATTACGGTGGCTATACATTGTAAACGCAGACCTAATATCGAGAAGCGTAAATCCAGCAGAAGCGTTAGATTGAAAGAAAAGGTGTCCGTTGATCCAGAAATCGGATCCCGTTTCAACGGGACGGCGCTAGGCAGGAGGAGAAGAAGAAGAGGATCCTATATAAAAGATTCTGCACATCTGATGCCGAAGGTAAAAATTTAAACGTGGATTATATGAATGAAACCAATCTCTTAGAGATTCCTATATTTAATGTGTCAATCCCTCGTATCAAACGAGTTCGGGAAGCTCAACTCACCCTCCAATTACAGTCTGTTTGTCAGTATATCAGGCGTATTTGGCCTATACAGTAGTTTTCAGTATAACGTAAAGACCAAAAATTGAAATGTTCTTGGGAAGAATAATGGATTTATGAATCACTACAAAGTAGATCATACAACGACGGAAATTTATGTAGTTTCTCTCCTCAGATACAAAACATTCGGGTGGAGTGATGTCCAAATCCACGTTCAGATATCCGGATTTAGAATACCCGCGGTTTTTCTGAACCGAGTGAGATCTCCGGGATGTTCACTTTGAAAAGAACGTGGTCGATTTCCTACCGCCTCAAGGTCTCATGCACCGCCTGTAAAAGATCTCGCAGGGAGACGAAACCTTAAAACTCATTCCTATATTTTAAAGATATTGCTATGGTAGAACGTTCAGTACTGGCTAATTTACACTTTCCTCCTTATTACCGTATACACTTCGTATTAGTTGCGAAATATCAGATAAATTAAGCAGACCTATCTAAAGATTAGCTCCACTGGCTTCAGAAAGGTTTTCGAGCGATAAGCAAACATAATAGTCCCGATGTGATGTGCGGTTGTTCGTATATTCTAGCTAGAAAACAAGCCAAGGAGGATCTCCATAGCAGATGAAAACTTAGATTTAATTTGCGCTATAGAGGCTGATTTGGCAAAATAAAGTTCTTGGTATCCTCAAAATTAGCCGATTACAAATCCGACCGTGAGAGAGAATACATTCCCTTCATTCGACACTCAACACTAACAATACGAACAGTTGTAAGGTGATCAAGTTATTGTGATTTTTGTATGTTGTCGATATGCATGTATGCGAGAGAGCAAGTTATTTTACTGTTAAACAATGTTTGATCTTGTCGTGGCACAGTCTTTGGCTGTGTGCAGTTTGATACATTCTTAGTTGAAGTGTGGCAGATGATGGACGTATTTAGTAGTGTTGTGTGGACTTGTGATTATATCTGTTAGATGAAGGAAGGACAGCAAGGATGAGCATGAAGGGTACATTGAAAAATGAAAGGAATATAAATTTTGTATAATATTACTTTTGAAGAGAACAAGTTTGAGGTAAGAATGCAGCACTGCTCAGCTAGGAATGATTATTGTCAGCTAGTTAACTTGCTGAAAGCTGAGAGAAAGACCACTCCGCTTCCCTAAGTCATGGATTTGCATGTTAATTGATTAAGCTGTTTGATTTTTTTGTAGAAATTCTCTGTTAACTTTGTACCTTTTTTTAAATCATTGTCCGCCTTGTTAAGCCTAGTATTTTTCAGACCAGTGTTATGTGTGAAGATCACACCAAGTTTCACTCTGTCTTTTTTAATATATATTTCATTTTAAAATCGTTGTCTTGAAATACCATTTCACAGGAATAGTAACTCTCCGCGCCCCACTGTTTGCCATTATCCACTACCACGTGGAAAAGTTTGAATGTATATTTGGAAACAAAAATTTATCTTAGTCCTTTCCTGCTTGCTGTTTGCTGTAGTAAGTTCGAGAAATCTGCAACAATGTTGTCAAGACGCGAGGTAAGTGAAATTTTAACTAGGGACAGATAATTGTTTTACTTCCGTTGTGCATTTAATACAAAGTCAAGCTGCATTCACTTCAGTTACAGCTCAGCTCATATTATGTTCTGTAAAGTTGAGCTAAATATGAGACAGAAACAAAAATATAGAGGGACGCTTACACACTATATTATTGTCGTCACACGCATTTTCTATGTCATGTACACTATTCATTTAAATATTCGATGTTCCATCCACACGTCTGCCAACTCTGTGGTACCTTTTCGATTCCGCGACTGCAGAAATCACGTGGTTTTGAGGCGAAGAACTCGTCTAGCTATGTTCCAAGAGCATTTTGATTCAGAAAGGAAGTTCCTTGAAGGTTGTTCGATAGAGTACGGGAAAGGTGAAAGCCTGAGAAAGCGAGATCAGGTGAGTAATGTGGTGCCGAATGATTTGCCAACCCAACTCCTGTATAGTGCTTCCTGTCAGATTAGCAGAATGCTCTCATCTGTTCACGCAGCGTTCCTGGTCGTTGTTCTTGGAGTGCATCTGCAAAATGTCTATTTGGTGACGATAAATGTCAACAGTGATGGTTACACCCGGGGGAAGCCATTTGTAGTACACCACATCGTCGCTGTTCCAGCAGATGCAGAACATTATCTGTTGTACGGGGAGTTGCTGTTTTGTTTGGGCTCAGCCATTCCTTTCTTTTCCTTGGGTTAATATAAGTGTGGTGTCACCGCCAGACACCACACTTGCTAGGTGGTAGCTTTAAATCAGCCGCGGTCCATTAGTACATGTCGGACCCGCGTGTCGCCACTGTCAGTAATTGCAGACCGAGCGCCACCACACGGCAGGTCTAGAGACGTACTAGGACTCGTCCCAGTTGTACGACGACTTTGCTAGCTACTACACTGACGAAGCCTTTCTCTCATTTGCCGAGAGATAGTTAGAATAGCCTTCAGCTAAATCCATGGCTACGACCTAGCAAGGCGCCATTAACCATATCTGAGAGTCTCACTTGTATCATCAAGAATGCTGTATACAAATGATGGATTAAAGTTAAGTATTCCAGCAGCTACGTACTTTTCTTTATAGCATTCATTACGTATCCTGTTTCAGACCTAACGCCAGCCGGCGTGTGTAAACGCGTGCCTTTCGGTTACCCGTCACTGTGGACTGGCTGTCTTGTCAGTCCACAACAATAAGAACGCTACTTCTCGTCACCAATAATGATACAGCATGGGAACTGTCGGTGCTGTTCGTGAGGCAGTTGATGACGAGCAAGCAGAGATGCACTTATGGACACCTACTGATTTTTGTGATTTTGGCGTAGAGCATGCAGTACACACACACCCTATTTTTTAATCTTCCCCACTGCATGCAATGTTGCACGATGATGGAATGCTGGCAGTTCATCGCATTTGCCAATTCTCGAGTTCTCTGATGTCGATAATTGTCGATTAATGCGTTTGGACGATTTTCATCAAAACTCGAAGGTGTTCTTGAACATGGAGTGTCGTTAATGTCAAAAGGATCCTCCTGTAAAAGAGAAAACCATTTTCTTGCCGTGCTTCGTCCAGTGTCATTATCCCCATACACTGTGGATATGTTTTTGGCTGTCTCTGCATCTATCAGCCCTGTATTGAACTCAAAGTGAAGAACATATCGAAAATGTTCCGATTCACTTGGCACTCCATTCTCTAGCGTCCACACACTCTCTAAGCGACAAAATGACACAATACGTAAACTCAAATAGCCACAGTGAAGTACAAGTA
Organism: Schistocerca cancellata; assembly: GCF_023864275.1. Classification (NCBI taxonomy): domain Eukaryota; kingdom Metazoa; phylum Arthropoda; class Insecta; order Orthoptera; family Acrididae; genus Schistocerca; species Schistocerca cancellata. The sequence continues at coordinate 70,933,173 of NC_064627.1, forward strand.
AAAATGGCGATCGAGAAATAAATCCATAGCAACCACAATACCAACGTGCAAAACAAAAAAGGTACTAACTTATGCACCAACCCAATAGTTGCAAACTGACATGTTTTTCAAATGGCTCTGAGCACATCTGAGGTTATCAGTCCCCTAGAACTTAGAACTACTTAAACATAACTAACCTAAAGAATCATAAATATCCATGCCCGAGGCAGTATTCGAACCTGCGACCGTAGCAGTATCGCAGTTGCGGACTGAAGCGCCTAGAAACGCTCGGCCACAGCTCAATACTCAATTCATTGAACTGTGGATGGATCCCGACCAACAGGCATTACATTACTGAGGAAAAATAATAGTGCATTGAGATAGGCTAGCTTCTAGCCGAAATCTAGATCTGCACAATAAAATGAAAAAAGAAGACTGATCGCTGCAATCTATATGTTACAAAACCCTTTCTGCTATCACTCACCAGAGCTGATGTTTTTAGACGCGAATAAAGAACCGTTGGCCAGCTTACAAATCACTTGGTACGCTGGTTTAACACACGGTCCCACTGTGGTTTAAATGTATTTTTATTTTTGGAAATTTGTGGTAAGGTCTTAGGGGACTAAAGTGCTGAGGTCATCTGTTCCTAAGCTTACACACTGCTTAATATAACTCAAGGACAACACACACATCCGTGCTCGAGGGAGGACTCGAAACCTGGTAACTCCGACCTCCGACGGGGTGGGGGGGGGGGGGGTTGCGTATTTGTATTTTTATCATACACTATTTGTATGATGTCGTAACGGAAAGAAGAAATCGAAAAGACACTATCTACTGCAGCATTCCCCTTTTCGTACAGTAGAATAGTATCGACAGATTACAATGAAATATATCCTTCTATGGTATTTCAGGCGGTCCTTGTTAATGGCCACAAGAGTACAAAATTAATAGTTGACCTCAGTCAACTCCTGACACGAAACTGGAATTGAAACGAACTCAAAGCACCAACCCATCGTTTTTAATTTTAGTTTCTCGTTTATGTTCCTGAATCACCTCAGCCGAATAATATGACGCATAAAACAAAGCACAATCCGAAGCTTTCCTACATACAAGCGTAACTCGTCCTCGTCTGTGATGATTTCGTTGCCAACGTATCACAAGTTCGAATGGCCATGCTCCTTCTCTTCGCTTTTAGTTGCGTTCGCAGTACAATTGATCGATAGCTTGTCACTAGCCGCGTGCAGCCGGCTCGATTTAGAATAAGATCAATGCCTTTTCTGAGTTAAATCAGACTTAAATTTTAGAGTGCTTTTTGCGTGGTTGAATTCCTCCTTTCCCGCGTCATACACGACGTATTAAGTTTCTGAGCATGGCTCAGTGTTTATTAGCTTACATAACGTAATTGTAAATTGATAGTATTGTCCATATTCTACAAATTACTTCTTCCACTGTTTTGCTCTCCTATTGACTGTTATATACAAGTAAGTTCAACTTCTGCGAGAGAAGAAGAAGTAGTTATTGCTGACATCTCCCTGAAACAATTTTCTAAATACCGCGTGCTTATAATTAGAGTGCAACTATTTACAAACGTCTGGTGTGCCCTGTAATTATCGTACGGCAGCAAAACTTGGTAGATATTATAATGTGCTAATGCGGAACCGATTTGCTCCAGAAAAAAATAGTTCCAGTTTTGAACACCAAGCACAATTACCGCGCTGCAAATGCAATAAATACGTATAGAAATGTTTTCCCATGTAATTGATTAGGAACGGGACGTGAGCAGAAAAACAAGCGAGAAGGCATAATTTTGATTTTATTAACCGCTATTAGACAATTTTTTTTCAATATGAGCACAGGAGACGTGGAAGAGCTGTACTGCGACAGATTTGGTCCTGGTGGCAAAAATTGGAATTAATTTTTTCCAGCGTAAATCGGTTCCGTGTTAAATAATTATCGTATCTACCAAGTTTCGCTTCCGTGAAATACTTGCAGCCCACATTGGAGCTCTGTGGGTAGCTGCACTTCAGCTATAACCATCCTTTACAGTTAATACGAAAACAGTAACGTATTATAATTGACACAATCACTTTTCCAGCTCTGGAACTTCAGCGATAACTTTAATACTTTTTTCCATCTGATATTCGACGCAGAAATAATAATTTTGACGTGTATCGTCTGATGTTTTGACATATTGTTAGAGGAAGGGCTCATTATGTCCTTAATCAACCTTATATGACAGTCGCCTTTTAAAGCTTTTATAAACGATTACCAGATGGTGCTATTAAGAAGTGACGTTACTGCTATTTTAAAATTTATGATTTGAAGAGTGGAAGAGGAAAAATTGGTACAGAGCAAATGTCGGACGGAAAATTTGTCAGGGGAATCAAAAAACGATGTATCTTTTTTTGTACATAGCTTAATTGTATCCAAACAATCGTGAAGGTATTCTGGTATCACAGAAGTTTTCTGCCCACCTCAACAGTGCAAAAATTATGAAACAGTTTAGAAAATAAATAATTCATTAAGAACGTTCCAGGTATCATATCAGGGAACTGACTGGTTCTAAAAGCGAATAAGATTTTCTCTTCCATGCTGCATTAACACAAAGTAACGACATTTTATTTGTGATAACACAAATACAGAAATACAGCAGAATATTGTAAGCAGTGGAACGTTTTAGACCTCATAGCAACAAATAGACCGGAACTTTTCGACTCCGTGAATGTAGAAGAGGGTATCAGTGATCATAAGTCAGTGGTTGCATCAATGACTACAAGTGTAATAAGAAATGCCAAGAAAGGAAGCAAAATATATTTGCTTAACAAGAGTGATAGGGCACAAATCGCAGAATATCTGAGTGACCACCATCAAACGTTCATTTCTGAGGAAGAGGATGTGGAACAAAAATGGAAAAAATTCAGAAACATCGTCCAGTACGCCTTAGATAAGTTCGTACCGACTAAGGTCCAAAGCGAGGGGAAAGATCCACCGTGGTATAACAATCATGTACGAAAGGTACTACGGAAACAAAGAAAGCTTCATCATAGGTTTAAGAGTAGTCGAATCATAGCTGATAAGGAAAAGCTGAACGAAGCGAAAAAGAGCGTAAAGAGAGCAATGAGAGAAGCATTCAACGAATTCGAACATAAAACATTGGCAAACAATCTAAACAAGAACCCTAAAAAGTTTTGGTCATATGTAAAATCGGTAAGCGGATCTAAATCCCCTATTCAGTCACTCGTTGACCACGATGGCACCGAAACAGAGGACGACCGAAGAAAGGCAGAAATACTGAATTCAGTGTTCCGAAACTGTTTCACTGCGGAAAATCGTAACACGGTCCCTGACTTCAGCCGTCGCACGGACGCCAAAATGGAAAATATTGAAATAAACGATATCGGAATTGAAAAACAACTGCTATCACTTAGTAGCGGAAAAGCATCCGGACCAGACGAGATACCCTTAAGATTCTACAGTGATTATGCTAAAGAACTTGCCCCCTTTCTATCAGCAATTTATCGTAGATCGCTGGAAGAACGTAAAGTACCTAGCGACTGGAAGAAAGCGCAGGTCGTTCCCATTTTCAAGAAGGGTCATAAAACAGATGCGAATAATTATAGGCCTATTTCGCTTACGTCAATCTGTTGTAGATTAATGGAACATGTTTTGTGTTCTCGTATTATGACGTTCTTAGATAATACAAATCTCCTTCATCATAACCAACATGGATTCCGCAAACAGAGATCATGTGAAACTCAGCTCGCCCTATTTGCCCAAGAAATTCACAGTGCCGTAGACACTGGCGAGCAGATTGATGCCGTATTCCTGGACTTCAGGAAGGCATTTGATACGGTTCCGCACTTACGTTTAATGAAAAAAATACGAGCTTACGGAATATCGGACCAGGTTTGTGATTGGATTCAGGATTTCCTAGAAGAAAGAACTCAACATGTCATTCTTAACGGTTCAAAATCTGCAGATGTAGAGGTAATTTCGGGAGTGCCGCAAGGAAGCGTGATAGGACCTTTATTGTTTACAATATACATAAATGACTTAGTTGACAACATCGGTAGCTCCGTGAGGCTATTTGCAGATGACACGGTTGTCTACAAGAAAGTAGCAACATCAGAAGACTCGTACGTACTCCAGGAAGACCTGCAGAGGATTAATGCATGGTGCGACAGCTGGCAGCTTTCCCTAAACGTAGATAAATGTAATATAATGCGCATACATAGGGGCAGAAATCCATTCCAGTACGATTATGCCATAGGTGGTAAATCATTGGAAGCGGTAACGACCGTAAAATACTTAGGAGTTACTATCCGGAGCGATCTGAAGTGGAATGATCACATAAAACAAATAGTGAGAAAAGCAGGCGCCAGGTTGAGATTCATAGGAAGAATTCTAAGAAAATGTGACTCATCGACGAAAGAAGTAGCTTACAAAACGCTTGTTCGTCCGATTCTTGAGTATTGCTCATCAGTGTGGGACCCTTACCAGGTTGGATTAATAGAAGAGATAGACATGATCCAGCGAAAAGCAGCGCGATTCGTCATGGGGACATTTAGTCAGCGCGAGAGCGTTACGGAGATGCTGAACAAGCTCCAGTGGCGGACACTTCAAGGTAGGCGTTACGCAATACGGAGAGGTTTATTATCGAAATTACGAGAGAGCACATTCCGGGAAGAGATGGGCAACATATTACTACCGCCCACATATATCTCGCGTAATGATCACAACGAAAAGATCCGAGAAATTAGAGCAAATACGGAGACTTACAAGCAGTCGTTCTTCCCACGCACAATTCGTGAATGGAACAGGGAAGGGGGGATCAGATAGTGGTACAATAAGTACCCTCCGCCACACACCGTAAGGTGGCTCGCGGAGTATAGATGTAGATGTAGATGTAGACAGTCAACAACAACAACCATTTCTCGTTTCTTTTACACTTTTTTACAAAAGAATAATAGAATTAAATTAATAGAAAAATCTCAGTACTGATTTCTGTTTCTCATGAAGTTCCATTCTGAGGATCATGTGTTGAAAAGTGCACTGTCAAATTCCCTATGTTGTTGAGCAAGAAATGGCAATTCGTCAACAACCACTTTCTGTTTTGCGACTGATAAACGTATCTGGTCTCTCAGATGAAGTACGGAATGACATATATCTGCCGTTGTATTTTCTCTTTTGAAAACATTGACCTGTTTCATTCTTCTGTTTTGGAGATCGTATGCGCCTCCATTGACTACAACGTTTTAGCAGCATCTTTAAAATGAAAGAAGTCAGTTGTACGCAATTGAATTACATGGAACCAGCTCATAGCTTTAGCTGACATGTTTATCTTGAGTAAATATTGCGGGACAAACACTTTTACCGTGGCACTTGGAACTCCCGAGGAAAGAACTGCTTGCCGGGAAGACCATACACCTCCTAATTATGGATGTCTGAAACATTTTCTTCATGATTTTCCACTTGGAAGAAGTCTAGAAACATGCGACAGGGCACCGAGAACACAATAGCACTCCAAGGCTTTTTTCAATGTCACTTGGAACGCTACCCATTCCCATTCTTCTATTGTTTTTGTAAAAACAATAGCAAAACAGAATTTGGCAGTGTGTGTTTGTTTACAGCGAGCCTTTATAGAAACAACCTTTTGACAAAACGGATATTTCGTGTGAAACATTGCGTTAGAATAATTTTTTTATGATTTCCGTGTAGTCTAATTGAACAACAATACGTTGAACCGCTTAAACCACCCTTTCGCGCTCTACCACGTTCATACTTGAACGTTAACAATTGTGTAAAATTTCGACATGGTCGTGCTTCCGTCAGCGATGAATTTCGTGAAGATCGACCAAAACGGTTTCTTGTTTCGAAAAACATCAACACTGCGCCAAACATCAGTGAGAACGACGTGATTTAGCACGAAAGATATTCTCGGCAAATCGTAGAATCCTGCACACTGGATTTCACGTAAATATTTGATTGTGGAAACGATCTATTCCGGAAGGACTCTGGACAATTCGACCGAAGCTCAAAAAACAGGCTCATTTCAGTAGGTGTCATGAATGTACAAAAAAGAAATCGACTGAGTAAATGCAAAATATGTACAGAACATCACAGGAGGAAAAGAATGTTGCGCTCATTGGTGCGACCACAAAGCTAAGTAGCAATCAACTGTTTGGTATTTCGAGATAAACTGATACTAATAAAAGTGGTTCTCTTGTCAAGTACTTCCAGGAAAAAGATTGCGTATTTCCTTGTCTGCACTAGATATGTGACAGTTGCTTGACAGAAATGAAGAACAGCTAATATTGTGTGATATTTAACAGTTTGTTAGCCACAATTAATGGATTGCTTCAAGATAAACCATCGAAAACTTACATCATTCCTCTTGACAGTGTCAGATGTCATATGTTACTTCGAATGAGTGGTCATTTGGAGGAGGAAAACATTGAGTTAGTGTCTCTTTGCAGGTGATCATCAACAGTGTAGGTAGTACAGTAAGTGGGCGTCAGGATTTGGTAAGAATGGACTTCAATGGTCGAGCAGCTCCTCATAAGCCACATAATTTTGTTGTGAGGAAATAAAAGGCCTGCAGCCGTTCTTATGACTCTATTTATTTTGTAGTTACCAGTTCCAGCGCTTCAATGCACTATCTTCAGGCTGTAGTTGATGCTAAAAGGACTGACACGATCCCTATATATACCGCATCAGTGGCCAACATAACTGGTTTTCATCATCAGCTACAACCTGAAGATGGCGCATCGAAGCGCAGAAACTGGTAGCTACAAAATAAATAAAATCATAAAGACGGCTGTAGGCGTTTCATTTTATCACAACAGTAAACGGTAGTCGTCCCCATGATCTCCTGTCAAAAATATGGGCATACAAAACACAGTCGCGCGGGGTAGCCACGTGGTCTTAGGCGCCTTGTCACGGTTTGCGCAGCTGCCCCCGTCGGAGGTTCTAGTCCTCCCTCGCGCATGGGTGTGTGTGTCGTCCTTAACGTTATGAGTTAGTTAGATTAAGTAGTGTGTAAGCTTAGGGACCGATGACCTCAGCAGTTTGGTCCCATAACACCTTATCACAAATTTCCAAATTGTTGTTGTTGTGGTCTTCAGTCCTGAGACTTGTTTGATGCAGCTCTCCATGCTACTCTATCCTGTGCAAGCTTCTTCATCTCCCAGTACCTACTGCAACCTACATCCTTCATTATCTGCTTAGTGTATTCGTCTCTTGGTCTCCCCCTACGATTTTTACCCTCCACGCTGCCCTCCAATACCAAACTGGTGATCCCCTGATGCCTCAGAACATGTCCTACCAACCGATCCCTTCTTCTGGTCAAGTTGTGCCACAAACTTCTCTGCTCCCCAATCCTATTCAATACTTCCTCATTAGTTATGTGATCTATCCATCTAATCTTCAGCATTCTTCTGTAGCACCACATTTCGAAAGCTTCTATTCTCTTCTTGTCCAAACTATTTACCGTCCATGTTTCACTTCCATACATGGCTACACTCCATACAAATACTTTCAGAAATTACTTCCTGACACTTAAATTTATACTCGATGTTAACAAATTTCTCTTCTTCAGAAACGCTTTCCTTGCCATTGCCAGTCTACATTTTATATCCTCTCTACTTCGACCATCATCAGTTATTTTGCTCCCCAAATAGCAAAACTCCTTTACTACTTTAAGTGTCTCATTTCCTAATCTAATACCCTCAACATCACCCGACTTAATTCGACTACATTCCATTATCCTCGTTTTGCTTTTGTTGATGTTCATCTTATATCCTCCCTTCAAGACACCATCCATTCCGTTCAACTGCTCTTCCAAGTCCTTTGCTGTCTCTGACAGAATTACAATGTCATCGGCGAACCTCAAAGTTTTTACTTCTTCTCCATGAATTTTAATACCTACTCCGAATTTTTCTTTTGTTTCCTTTACTGCTTGCTCAATATACAGATTGAATAACATGGGGGAGAGGCTACAACCCTGTCTTACTCCTTTCCCAACCACTGCTTCCCTTTCATGCCCCTCGACTCTTATAACTGCCTTCTGGTTTCTGTACAAATTGTAAATAGCCTTTCGCTCCCTGTATTTTACCCCTGCCACCTTAAGAATCTGAAAGAGAGTATTCTAGTCAACATTGCCAAAAGCTTTCTCTAAGTCTACAAATGCTAGAAACGTAGGTTTGCCTTTCCTTAATCTTTCTTCTAAGATAAGTCGTAAGGTCATTATTGCCTCACGTGTTCCAGTATTTCTACGGAATCCAAACTGATCTTCCCCGAGGTCGGCTTCTACTAGTTTTTCCATTCGTCTGTAAAGAATTCGTGTTAGTATTTTGCAGCTGTGGCTTATTAAACTGATTGTTCGGTAATTTTCACATCTGTCAACACCTGCTTTCTTTGGGATTGGAATTATTTTATTCTTCTTGAAGTCTGAGGGTATTTCACCTGTCTCATACATCTTGCTCACCTTGATCCTCTGCTGCCTTCACTACTTCATCCCTCAAAGCTACCCATTCCTCTTCTACTGTATTTCTTTCCCCGATTCCTGTCAATTGTTCCCTTATGCTCTCCCTGAAACTCTGTACAACCTCTGGTTCTTTCAGTTTATCCAGGTCCCATCTCCTTAAATTCCCACCTTTTTGCAGTTTCTTCAGTTTTAATCTACAGGTCATAACCAATAGATTGTGGTCAGAGTCCACATCTTCCAAATTACAGAAACATATTTCTGTATTCAGTGCTACGAGACGTTTGAGGTGGCGTAAAGATGACGCCACAGGACAGTGTGAGCGAATGCTTGGGAGTGATGAATCATGTTATACCGTGTTACAATACGATGGAAGGGTTTTAGTTTGACGAATGGCTGGAGACGGTTGTCTGCCATCGTGTGTAGTGCCAACTGTGAAGTATAGAGGAGGTGGCGCTACGATACGGGAGTGTTTTCGGGGTTAGGGAGTGGTCTCGGTATTGCGGTTAAGAAAATGCTAAATGCGGAAGGATACGGTGTGTAGGTAGTATCGCTGTCTCGTAAAGCATTTATCGCTGTTTCGACTCCCGTCTCGGGCATAACTGTGGTTTTAAATGTGTCATTACTGTGGACGTCCTCTGTATTCACATATTGATAGAAACAAATGAGACCGCTCGCAGTTGGGAAAGAAGTATTTATCGCAGCATGTTAGTGAGTGATTTTTTTAATACTTTTTATCTTCAACTTTTTCCTTTCACTGTGACTAGTTCCAACAAAATCGGTCAGCTCGGTCGCAACGGACAGTAGTTTCTTGTGGACGCGTCGTATATACACTCGAACACAAAAGATTCGAAATGGATCTTACAAATTAGTGTAGTTAACCATTTCGTCGCCTTCAAAGAAGCACGCAACTTGCGTTCGTTCCTTCCATTGCTCTAAGCATTTTTGCACGTCGCTTTCCGGGTGGCTGCGCATGGGATCTGTCTGTCGTTTTTCCCTACCGGCGGAGAGGAAGACTACGTCTGCAGTGAAGTACTCGGGCACGGGAGCAGAGCTCTTCGGTTTTTGTGGAATTCGTCACACACAGTGAGGACACAGCTCGAGGTCGAAGAACAGTGGCGCCCTAATACGCCACATGCAGCAGTTGCTTAGTAAAGCGAGCAGTCCCTATGGTTGTGTTCAGTCCTGCTATAGCAGAATCTTCACAAAAAAAACATTGTACCGCATCTCAATGGGCTGTTTGTCAACTAAACAGATACGGAGCTTGTAAAATTCTTCCATAAAACGCTAACTAGCTTGCTGCGTGAATAAATTATCCATTTCCAATTTATATTGTATTGTATTGTATGCTAACCGGGAGCATAGGCACTACGGAGAGGCTCCGTCCCCGCCGCAGCCGCAGTGGTCCACAACCCCACGACGACTACCGCAGTCTCCCCCCCGCAAGGAATGTCTCACACCAGACGAGTGTAACCCCTATGTTTGCGTGGTAGTGTAATGGTGGTATACGCGTACGTGGAGAGCTTGTTTACGCAGCAATCGCCGACATAGTGTAGATGAGGCGGAATAAGGGGAACTAGCACGCATTCGCCGAGGCAGATGGAGAACCGCCTAAAAACCGTTCACAGACTGGCCGGCTCACCGCACCACGGCACAAGTCCGCTGGGCGGATTCCTGCCGGGGAGGGGGGGAGGGGGGCTAACCGGGCGGGCATTTCCAAGTCAATAAAAAACTCATGCATAGATTGATAGTTTTCCTTCTGTATTGTGAATGTTGTATTTTAAGTACATTCGTTTAGTGTAAATGACTGCATGATTATGGCCAGTGCCATAGTCATCTGCAAGGGGGCCAAGAGGGCGTACATGCCCCCGCCTAAAATATAGAATTATAAAATTCTCACCGTTTTCTAGAAGTGATTTCCTGTGCTGCGATTAAAGCATAGATCCAGCAATGCAAAGTGCAACATGTACACTATATCCTCAGGAAGAAGGGCTATATAACTTGGGTCTGTTTGGTAGTCATTTTGTCCACCGTCATGTATAGCGCTTCAGCGGCCCGGCGGCGGTTTCGGTGCTGCTTCTCAGTCATGATGGATGCAGATCTTTAGGGAACATTACCGAAATATAGTCCCCAACCTTTTCAACACAGTGCAACATGCAGGAATCTTGTTACCAAGTGTGCAATGAATTCGACATGACGGAAAAGCGAAGTATGAAACTGAGGGGAAATTGACTGTATTAGTGCAGTTCTAGGCTGTTAAGAGTCGCTTCTACCGATCAATTTGAGGGTTGTTTACGAAGATTTATTAATTTCATATTGTCGAATACTGGCTCTGGGTTTAGTCTTACCGAAACAACCCAAAAAATGTACCTTTCAAGACATATTTTTGTTGTATCCTGCCTACTCGTCGAAAATGGGGTGCCTAGGAAACCTGCTTTCTCGGATCGCTAGACAACAAGTCAAGCAAATCGTATTAATGAAGGTTATTACAAAAGAAAATGATTACAATACTTAACTTAGTGTTATCAGGTGCGTCGCAAGCAAAGGGCGACAGACAAAGTAAGAAATCTCTTCAGCATAGACCATCCTACATAACAGAAGCGAAATGGCTAGTATTGATGATATTCTTGAACGCGCTGTTGTAGAACTCGCAGAACTGGCTAGTCCTCAACTGCGCCGCGGGCAGGTGGCGCGGCGCTTATGTCCACTTCGTGTAGAGGGCGCTGCCGTCGCGTTGTCGTCCTAGAGAGAGGTCGGGCTGCGTGCAATGGGCTGACGCCGCCTCACAGCCCTCTCCGATCTGAAACGTCCCCTTAGAACAATTATACAAGACTGTGCTTAAACTGACACACAATATTTTTAGCAAAACGCAATCTGACTTTCAGAAATCCCTACAAAAGAATGGCCCTGACTAACATTAACCTATACCTTTCACAAATCACTTATGTCACCAAAAATCTTCGTTACTCGAACTACTGCAATACAGCGAGCGCCACTACTGCCAGCTAAATAAAAGATTCAAACTACTGAAGGCACTAACTACTGATAGGCATAGTTAGCAAATGAAAGATTTTAATAGAGAACAAACAATGTATTTACCTTAATAATCATAATATATATGCCATCCACTCTTACAAATTTCAAGTCTCCGCCATTTCTCTCCCCACATCCACCACTGCTGGCGGCTCACCTCCAACTGCGCAACGCTACGCGCTGTTCACGTCCAGCTGCCGCTGCCCAACACTACAATGGCAGACAACAATGCAAACTAGCCACAGACTGCACACAGCACAGCCAGTGATTTTCATACCGAGCGCTACGTGGCGTTACCAATAAGAAAACCTAAACAGCCTCCTTACAGATCTAATGTTCCTGCTTGGCGTGTCGGCGCTTGGCTTCAAGCCGGAACGAGTTTGATCAACTTATATTATGACAACGAGCATTAATAATTACAGTTCATGAAAATAACGAAATAAAACCACTGGCATTATAAGATGTAAAGTTTTCTAAGCAAAAAACGATATCAAAGGTAGGGGAAGGGCGGGTATTATGGGCCATTTAAGGAAAAATGTAAATTACAAAATATATTTGTAGCTTAACTCAGTTATGAGCGAAAAAAAATCATATTTTCAACTTCTTTTCTCTAAAAAATAAAAAAATTTAGCAATATATGAAGGAAAGATAATGTAATTAGAATTAACCTTGCATTTTGGGCTATTTAAAAATTTGGGGTAGTATGGGCCATACCAATATGATTATGTTTATAAATTAAAAACATTGTTTTGAACAAAAGTTTTATTTTTTAATACTACACACAAAGTATAACATGTTATAGCTCATTTACCCTATGATTTATTTAGCTTACAGAGATCACAAAAGTAAAAAAGTAAGTCGTCAATGCCCGCACAGAGCTCAAGTGCCCAGCCTTCACACTTCTTGCACTGAATCTAGTTTTCCTCATAGCTTTCTCCACACACACACTACATTGTTCATCTGCAACGCTTTGAGATGTGCTTGATGTAGGACGGTCATCATGAAAAATTTTGATTTGTTCATTTTTCTTCTTCTTATTGATCATTGTTTGTCTTTGTTTTGAAAATTTCATTTGGCTCTTTTTCTGCTGTACTTTTTCCTTTTGCTCTTCTGAATCTTTCTTGTCTGTCAGCATATATTTTATTGGAATTGATGTCAATATTTCGCTTCTCTCTGCCTTTCTTTTTCGACATGTCAACCTCTTTTCGGTGCAGGAGGGCAAAGGCGACACCTCTTTTAAAACAATTGCAAAATCAGAATGTTCGCTTGAGTGCAGTGCATGGAAGGAAGTGGTGGTCTCTCCAGAAGTGATTGTATATTCTGCCTGAGAAGCAAGCTGAAGGGGCTGGTGGGTGGTGGGAAGGGGCTATCAGAGTTGCTGGTGAGATCGATGTTGGTGTCCTAGCTCAATCCGACGTCATCTCTGGGAGAGGTTCCTGTACAGTGTTGGTAACATCACTGCCCATTAAGTCCAAATCAGTAAATATGTCTGGGTTTATCAGGTGAGTGGGCTCTAAATCCATATTCAGCAATATCTAGTCGACACACTAGCTTGTAGGCGTCAGCTACCAATTTTGTAACATCAAAGTCAGGTTTCATGGACGTCCCATCCAGAGGCTGCAACTTATGAGAAGTTTGTGGGGGAAAACTTAACATATGGACACCGGCAAACATGATGACATCTAAGTCCTTGTGAATGGCGTGCCCATCTACAATCAGCAAGACAGAATCTCCTGCTGAGGGCTTTGTGAAGGAAAAAAGTGTCGAAGCCACTTAAGATAAGCCTCAGCTGTCATACAACTGCTAAAAGTTGGAAAACTAATGCTTTCGGTTGGAGCACCAATCCTGAGGCTGTCATTCATTCGTTTCCTTGGGAAAATAAAATGCGAAGGGATAAATTGCACGGTTGCACTCATGCTAAATAGAAGTGTAACATAAAGTCCCCCCTCTACAGAAGTAATTTTCCCCACTTGACGTTTGCCTTTCATTTTAATGACCTTGCTATGTTCATAAACACACGATACGCCAGTTTCGTCGACATTAAAAATTCGGGATGTACGAAAGGAATGTTTTTTTAAGAGAGTTTCAAACTGGCTGAAGACCCTTTCGACCTGTGGCTTATTGAACCCTATACATAGGATCAGACTAGTTGATTGTGGTTTTCTATAGGTCAAATTTAGGTGCTGTTTCATAAAACTGGCATAAAAATCTTTTCCAACCATTTTTGTCCTTTTGTTGAATCTTTGACTCAAATTTAATTTTTCTGCCAGGTCATGGGCCAGTTTCAAAACTCTGTTTTGGCCAGGGCCATTTGTCTCGAATCTAAACGCATCATGAGCTACTAACAGTTTTTCACATCTTTCATCAAAGGTTGCTTTAAAAGACCCCATTTGTGGTTTAATATCAGTTGGCTCATTACTTGCTATAGCTTTCAACTTTCTTTACAGAGCGCTTCTAGGTACATGGTATCGATCAGATGCGGATTTTTCGGAAAGTTGATTTTCCAGTACACTTGCGACAGCGTTTTTCATATCATTCTCTGACCATTCTCCGCGACCATCACCTTCTGGCTTTTCCTTAAATGTTTGCATAGTATCCTTAAAAGAAAAGAAAAAAAAAGAAAATGAGTTCCGTGGGCCATCCCACCCGAATGTTGCATGGCCCATACTACCCAACCCACACTGATGTGAAAATACGGTAGTAAGCGATACATTGCTAGAGCAAACGAAATGCAGTTGTCAGTGTCTTATATCAATAGAATAAACTATATAATAGCTCTTGTTTCATAAGTATATTCTTACCTGTAATGATTCAGGGTGATGTTAAAAAGTATTGGAGGCAACAACTTGTAGGAGCACAAAGAAACAATAATCACTCACAGACGATACGACACTGGGAATCAAACAAACTCTCTGCACATGGCGAAATGGCTCTGGTGGCAAAGATTACACTGTGTACCGTGTTGATGTCCGCATCTCGTGGTCGTGCGGTAGCGTTCTCGCTTCCCACGCCCGGGTTCCCGGGTTCGATTCCCGGCGGGGTCAGGGATTTTCTCTGCCTCGTGATGGCTGGGTGTTGTGTGCTGTCCTTAGGTTAGTTAGGTTTAAGTAGTTCTAAGTTCTAGGGGACTGATGACCATAGATGTTAAGTCCCATAGTGCTCAGAGCCACCGTGTTGATACCTAGTAGTGAATAGCTGAAACACCAACTGGACCGTACTACCCGCTGGTCCAAAATACCCGTCGTCCCTCTAAATAGTTTATTTCCTGTTTTTCTACTTAGAGGAGTATCAAACGGGGGAATTTTATGCTGGTTATTTTTGCAGGTATACAATAGGATTCCTTCGACTGATCTGGTTTTTTTCTAATTCAGGCTTTTTTTTATTTTCAGTAACGATCTAACATTATTGATGTATGTATAAAAATAGAGATGTTTCAGAAGTGATGGTCAATATTCAGGAATATGGTGGGAATGATCATTTGAAACAAAAAAATAGAGTAAACATAGTCTCTAAAACGCATGCCTTAAGAGCTATGAGCAATTCTTGATCTTCGATACTCTGAAACAAATCTCTTCTACTGCAGGCTCTTTGCTCCCAGTATTTTGGGAAGTGGTAGTATGGGCGATCACAAGGCAAAAAAAAAAAAAACAAAAAACATGTGCTCTAAAATGCATACCGTAAGGGCTGTGAGCATTCGTTAATCTTCGCTGCTTTGAAACACAACTCTTCTAATGAAGAAGTGCTCATAACTTTTAAAGTATGCATTGTAGAGCACATGTTTATTGGTCCTATGTTTTCTTGTTTTGGTCAAGCTCTAGAGCTATGCGTTTTTGAGCCCATGTTTACTTAACATTTTTGTTTCGAATAGTCATTCCTACCATGTCCCTGAATATTGACCATCACTTCTGAAACACCCTGCATATTTAGTAAACATTTTCGAGTTTCATTTCGTAAGTCGAAATATGCTTTAAGTAGATAAGTATCAAATATTTGGGGTAGAATAATTCTGTGTACTTCCTGCCAAATAAAATTCTTAAAGTACAAAACGTTCCAAACTCGCCGAATTATGGAGAATTAGTAATTTCAGTACCTTGGCCCCGCTTGGATAAATTTCTGTGGACGCCCGTGAGCGTAGAGCTAGCATTGCTGAGAACGAGTGGCAAAGTTGCGGCTTTTGCAGTCACTATATAGCTTGGTTTTGTATAGTGTCTTGGCTGGTTTGTGGGGGTTATACGATTTGATTTGCGCCGCGGTGGTTTCGGAGCAATCCTGCAGTCATGACGTATGGAGGAGTTCAAGAACATTGCCAAAAGATTCCCCAGTATAGTCTCTGCCCCCTTATTCGTACACTCCTTATCGACTTACATACACGTTGGCGCACAGCGCACACTAAACGTGGCTGCAATATTCCTTCCCGACATCCGCGCACGTTTTCCGCAAGGATACCCCCCTACAGCTGCTGCACAACGCAATCACAGCAGTGGTTTATTGTTCGCCTGTGGTCAAAGAAGACAAAAAAGAAAACTCTTGGGCGCAACACCTGCAGTAGTTAACTGGCTAGAGGCTTTGGATATTCAACTATGATAGAAAATAGATATCTCTATCCTCTTTAGCTAGTGCCTGTTATACACTGAAGCACAAAAGGAACTGGTACAGGCATGTGTATTCAAATACAGAGATATGTAAAGAGGCTGAATACGGCGCTGCGCTTAGCAAGGTCTACATAAAACAAGCGTCTCGCGCAGTTGTTAGATCTGTTACTGCTGCTACAATGGCAGATTATCAAGATTTAAGAGAGTTTGAACGTGGTGTTATAGAGGGTTCACGAACTATAGGGCACAGAATCATCGAGATAGCAATGAAGTGGGGATTTTCCCGCACGACCATCTCACGAGTGTATCGTGAATATCAGGAATCCCGTAAAACATCAAATCTCTGCGGCCGGAAAAAGGTCCTGCAAGAACGGGAGCAACGACGACTGAAGAGAATCGTTCAAGGTGACAGAGAACCCTCCCGCAAACTGCTGCACATTTCAATGCTAGGTCATCAACAAGTGTCAGCGTGCGAACCGTACAACGAAACATCATTGATGTGGGCTTTCGGAGCCAAATGCCCATTCGTGTACCCTTCATGACTGCACGACATGAAGCTTTACGCCTCGCCTGGACCCGTAAGCACCGGCATTGGACTGTTGATGACTGGAAACATGTTGCCTGGTCGAACGAGTCTCGTTGCGAATTGTATCGAGCGGGTGGACGTGTACGGGTACGGAGACAACCTCATGAATCCAAGGACCCTGCATGTCAGGCAGGGGACTGTTCAAGCTGGTGGAGGCTCTGTAATGGTGTGGGGCGTGTGCAGTTGGAGTGATATGGGACCCCTGACACGTCTAGATACGAATCTGACAGGTGACACTTACGTAAGCATCCTGTCTGATCACCTGCATCCATTCATGTCCATTGTGCATTCCGATGGACTTGGGCAATTTCATTAGGACAATGCGACACCCAACTGTTCAGAATTTCTACAGAGTGGCTCCAGGAACACTCTTCTGCGTTTAAACACTTCCGTAGGCCACCGAACTCTCCAGACATTAACATTATTGAGCATATCTGGGATGTTTCCAGAATGAGATTTTCACTCTGCAGCGGAGTGTGCGCTGATATGAAACTTCCTGGCAGATTAAAACTGTGTGC
This sequence comes from Schistocerca cancellata, assembly GCF_023864275.1. NCBI lineage: Eukaryota > Metazoa > Arthropoda > Insecta > Orthoptera > Acrididae > Schistocerca > Schistocerca cancellata. The sequence goes on from NC_064627.1 coordinate 70,950,363, forward strand.
CCGACCGAGACTCGAACTCGGGACCTTTGCCTTTCGCGGGCAAGTGCTCTACCAACTGAGCTACCGAAGCACGACTCACGCCCGGCACTCATAGCTTTACTTCTGCCAGTACCTCGTCTCCTACCTTCCAAACTTTACAGAAGCTCTCCTGCGAACCTTGCAGAACTAGCACTCCTGAAAGAAAGGATATAGCGGAGACATGGCTTAGCCACAGCCTGGGGGATGTTTCCAGAATGAGATTTTCACTCTGCAGCGGAGTGTGCGCTGATATGAAACTTCCTGGCAGATTAAAACTGTGTGCCCGACCGAGACTCGAACTCGGGACCTTTGCCTTTCGCGGGCAAGTGGTCTACCAACTGAGCTACCGAAGCACGACTCACGCCCGGCACTCACAGCTTTACTTCTGCCGGTACCTCGTCTCCTACCTTCCAAACCTTACAGAAGCTCTCCTGCGAACCTTGCAGAACTAGCACTCCTGGAAGAAAGGATATTGCGGAGACATGGCTTAGCCACAGCCTGGGGGATGTTTCCAGAATGAGATTTTCACTCTGCAGCGGAGTGTGCGCTGATATGAAACTTCCTGGCAGATTAAAACTGTAAAGTTTGGAAGGTAGGAGACGAGGTACTGGCAGAAGTAAAGCTGTGAGTGCCGGCCGTGAGTCGTGCTTCGGTAGCTCAGTTGGTAGAGCACTTGCCCGCGAAAGGCAAAGGTCCCGAGTTCGAGTCTCGGTCGGGCACACAGTTTCAATCTGCCAGGAAGTTTCATATCTGGGATGCGTTGAAACGTGCTGTTGAGAAGAGATCTCCACCGCCCCGTACTCTTACGGATTTATGGAGTGCCCTGCAGGGTTAATGTGTCAGTTCCCTCCAGCACTACTTCAGACATAGTCGCGTCCATGCCGCAGCGTGTTGCGGCATTTCTGCGTGCTCGCGGGGGCCCTACAGGGTTTGAGGCAGGTGTACAGGTTTCTTTGGCTCTTCAGGTATATTTATTAATTGTCGCTTTAACCTCTCTCGCCGGCCGTGGTGGCCAAGCGGTTAAAGGCGCTACAGTCTGGAACCGCGCGGCCGCTAAGGTCGCAGGTTCGAATCCTGCCTTGGGCATGGATGTGTGTGATTTCCTTAGGTTAGTTAGGTTTAAGTAGTTCTAAGTTCTAGGGGACTGATGACCTTAGAAGTTAAGTCCCATAGTGCTCAGAGCCATTTTTTTAACCTCTCTCTGATATGTCGTAGGACTGGCGTTGACTGCTTTTCCTCCATCTCTTCCAGCAGTATGAGTAATTATTACATAAATCGGAGGGCAGTAATGCTTTCTTTTATTCTTCCACTGAAATCTGGACCTGATATTGCAACTTTGAACAGAGGCCATGCGTTATAAGCACCTAAAATTTGGGTTTTTTGTATATTGTTTCATTTGGGAACCATTTAGCGACCTACCATTTCGCCCTAGGTGCACGCAAGGTTTGTGCTTTTTTAGTTTTTAATTAGAAAACGTTTAGTGACCTACCATTTAATCTACTATTAGCTAAGCGCCCGCTATTTTCCTCGCGTAGACTGTATGGCCTGCAGAGATTCGTTTTTATTTAGTAGAATTTTTATGTCGTTCATAAACTGCAAGACCTTCTAAGTTTTCACGCTAGTTAAGGCCATAAAAGCGTGGTCTTTACCTAATGTACTTCTGACAAAAGAGCGATTCTGGTAGATGGAGTCAAAAGGTTTTGTTAATCATGCCTTTTGGGTAGTGGTGGAGGTATTTCCTAAGCAACTTCCATCCACTAACAAATATTTCTTTATATCTAACCGAGAAGAATTGTTGTAGTTGTGCTGGGAAAGTCCCTGAGCTACAAGCGCTAATAGAAAGCACGGAAGCCGTTATAGGTACAGAACGCTGGCTAAAGCCTGAAATAAATTCTGCAGAAATTTTTACGAAGTCTCAGACGGTGTTCAGGAAAGACAGTTTAGGCAGAATTGGTGGTGGAGTGTTTGTGTCTGTCAGTAGTGGTTTATCTTGTAGTGAAGTCGAAGTAGATACTCCGTGCGAATTGGTATGGGTGGAGGTTATTCTTAACAGCCAAACTAAGTTAATAATTGGCTCCTTCTACCGACCCCCAGACTCCGATGATATAGTTGCTGAACAGTTCAGAGAAAATTTGAGTCTCGTAACAAATAAATACCCCACTCATACGGTTATAGTTGGTGGGGACTTCAACCTTCCCTCGATATGTTGGCAAAAATACTTGTTCAAAACCGGTGGTAGGCAGAAAACATCTTCCGAGATTGTCCTAAATGCTTTCTCCGAAAATTATTTCGAGCAGTTAGTCCACGAACCCACGCGAATTGTAAATGGTTGCGAAAACACACTTGACCTCTTATCCACAAACAATCCAGAGCTAATAGAGAGCATCTTGACTGATACAGGGATTAGTGATCACAAGGTCGTTGTAGCTAGGCTCAATACCGTTTCCTCCAAATCCACCGGAAACAAACGCAAAATAATTTTATTTAAAAAAAGCGGTTAAAGTGTCACTAGAAGCCTTCCTAAGAGACAATCTCCATTCCTTCCGAACTGACTATGCAAATGTAGACGAGATGTGGCTCAAATTAAAAGATATAGTAGCAACAGAAATTGAAAGATTCATACCTCATAAATTGGTAAGATATGGAACTGATCCCCCATGGTACACAAAACAGGTCCGAACACTGTTGCAGAGGCAACGGAAAAAGCATGCGAAGTTCAGAAGAACGCGAAATCCCGAAGATTGGCTAAAATTTACACACGCGCGAAATTTGGCACGGACTTCAATGCCAGATGCCTTTAATAGGTTCCACAACGAAACATTGTCTCGAAACTTGGTAGAAAATCCGAAGAAATTCTGGACGTATGTAAAGTACACAAGCGGCAAGACGCAGTCAATACCCTCGCTGCGCAGTGCCGATGGTGCTGTTACCGACGACTGTGTCGCTAAAGCGGAGTTATTGAACGCAGTTTTCCGAAATTCCTTCACCAGGGAAGACGAATGGAATATTCCAGAATTTGAAACATAAACAGCTGCTAGCATGAGTTTCTTAGAAAAAGATACCTTAGGGGTTGCGAAGCAACTCAAATCGCTTGATACGTGCAAGTCTTCAGGTCCAGATTGTATACCGATTAGATTCCTTTCAGATTACGCTGATACAATAGCTCCCTACTTAGCACTCATATACAACCGCTCGCTCACCGATAGATCTGTACCTACAGATTGGAAAAATTCGCAGGTCGCACCAGTGCTTAAGAAGGGTAGTAGGAGTAATCCATCGAACTACAGATCTATATCACTGACGTCGGTTTGCAGTAGGGTTTTGGATCATACACTGTATTCAAACATTATGAATCACCTCGAAGGGAACGATCTATTGATACGTAATCAGCATGGTTTCAGAAAACATCGTTCTTGTGCAACGCAGCTAGCTATTTATTCGCACGAAGTAATGGCCGCTAGTGACAGGGGATCTCAAGTTGATTCCGTATTTCTAGATTTCCGGAAAGCTTTTGACACCGTTCCTCACAAGCGACTTCTAATCAAGCTGCGGGCCTATGGGCTATCGTCTCAGTTGTGCGACTGGATTCGTGATTTCCTGTCAAGAAGGTCGCAGTTCGTAGTGATAGACGGCAAATCATCGAGTAAAACTGAAGTGATATCAGGTGTTCCCCAGGGAAGCGTCCTGGGACCTCTGCTGTTCCTGATGTATATAAATGACTTGGGTGACAATCTGAGCAGTTCTCTTAGGTTGTTCGCAGATGATTCTGTAATTTACCGTCTAGTAAGGTCATACGAAGGCCAGTATCAGTTGCAAAGCGATTTAGAAAAGATTGCTGTATGGTGTGGCAGGTGGCAGTTGACGCTAAATAACGAAAAGTGAGAGGTGATCCACATGAGTTCCAAAAGAAATCCGTTGGGATTCGATTACTCGATAAATAACACAATATCAAGGATGTCAATTCAACTAAGTACCTGGGTGTTAAAATTACGAACACCTTCAGTTGGAAAGACCACATAGATAATATTGTGGGGATGGAGAGCCAAAGTTTGCGTTTCATTGGCAGGACACTTAGAAGATGCAACAAGTCCACTAAAGAGACAGCTTGCACTACATTCGTTCGTCCTCTGTTAGAATATTGCTGCGCGGTGTGGGATCCTTACCAGGTGGGATTGATGGAGGACATCGAAAGGGTGCAAAAAAGGGCAGCTCGTTTTGTATTATCACGTAATAGGGGAGATAGTGTGGCAGATATGATAATCGAGTTGGGATGGAAGTCATTAAAGCAAAGACGTTTTTCGTCACGGCGAGATCTATTTACGAAATTTCAGTCGCCAAATTTCTCTTCCGAATGCGAAAATATTTTGTTGAGCCCAACCTACATAGGTAGGAATGCTCATCAAGCTAAAATAAGAGAAATCAGAGCTCGAACAGAAAGGTTTAGGTGTTCGTTTTTCCCGCGCGCTGTTCGGGGGTGGAATGGTAGAGAGATAGTATGATTGTTTTTCGATGATCCCTCTGCAAAACACTTATATGTGAATTGCAGAGGGGTCATGTAGATGTACCATTTTTTGTAAATTTAGATTTACATTTTTTTATGTAACAAATATTTTGTTAAATATTTCATCCCATTTTGCGCTTCCTTAGGGGCTCAATTTTCAGAACCACTGAAACACATAGTTTTTTTTATATTTCCAATCGAGAAATAAAATACTAATTGTCATATATATAGCCTTAAAAATCCTTTAGTAGTTTTTTAGTAATTATTTCTTTTCAAAAAAACTTTTACGCACTGTTTTACCTCCTTAGTGGCTGAATTTCCAAAAATTCTGAGACACGTATATTTTATTTTTTGACTGAGAAACAAAATATTAGTTTTCGTAGTTCTAGCTTCAAAATTCCCTTAATGGCCATATACGTTGTAAAAGCCGTTCATGTCCTGTTTCACCCCTTATGAGTGGACATTCGGACAATGCCTTCTTACACGATGCCTACAGTATAAGAAACACATACTCTCCAAGCTTCAAGTTTCTATCCTTGGTGGTTTGAGCTGGGCGATGATAAGTCATTAAATCAATCTGACCTTATTTCACCCCTTGGGGGTTGAATTTCCAAAAACAGTGAAATACGTGTATTTCATCTCTAATCAAGAAGCCAAACACCAGTTTTCGAAGATTTAGCTTTAAAAATCCTTCGCAATGAAATATTTTCATAAAACGTTTCACTCCTTATTTCATCCCATAAAAGGTTGAATTTTCAAATACAGTGATATGCGTATGTTTTATTTCTAATACAGAATCCCAAAACAAATTCTCGTAGATTTAACTTTGGTAGATTTCTTGCGGTAGCGTTCTCGCTTCCCGCGCACAGGGTCCCGGGTTCGATACCCGGCGAGGTCAGGGATTTTCCATGCCTCGAGATGACTGGGTGTTGTTGTTTGTCTTCATCATCATCATTCATCCCCATTACGGTCGGAGGAAGGCAATGGCAAACCACCCCCGCAACGACCTTGCCTAGTCGGCGGTGCGGGTCTCCTGCATCGTTCCCTACGCTCCTCGGAGTATGGGACCTCATCATCATCATCATCATCATCATCATTAGCTTCAAAAAGGCTTACACAATGAAATATATCCATAAAAACTATCATCGCCGTTTCACTCCCGTAGGATTTGAGTTTCCAAAAGCAGTGAAGCACGTAGTTTTTTTGTTTCTAACTTTTTTGTGAAAAATCTCATCCCCTGTTTCTCCCCCTCAGTCGTTCAATTGCCAGAAACGATGATACAAGCATTTTTTTTAAATTTCTAACCAAGAAATCAAATACCAGTGTTCATAGATGTAGTTTTAAAATACTTTAGTAGTTCTTTAATAATGATATATGTCCAAAAAAAGCTTTCATCCATTATTTCAACCCATACGGTTAAATTTACAAAAATGCGGATACGCGAATTTCTTTATTTCTGACCGAGAAACCAGATAACAAATTTCGTAAGCCCAGCTTCAAAATTGCCTTAATGTCGATATTTAAAAAAAACAACGTCCCCTATTACCACTCTTAGAGTTGGAATTTCGAAGAATCCCTTCTTAAACGACACCTATAGTACAAGATCCACACCTTCTCCAAGTTTCACGTTCCTCTTCTTAGCGGTTTGGGCTGAGCAATGATGAGTCAGCTACTCAGTTAGCCAGTCAAGACATTGCGTTTTATATACACAGATTAAGATTCTTTTTGATAATACAAAAAGGTGAACTTAGCATGTGTTAATAACGTACGTTTACCTTTTAGATACCAAAATAATCTGCCTTCAAAAAACCTTGTGCTGAAACCATCAGTCGTTTGGCATGCAACACATTTAGTAATCTCCTTGTCAAATCTAGTTTCTACACTCATTAATCGATAACATCAAAAATGGCAATTTTGGAAACTTCCCCTTCTGAATAAATATCTGCGGACGCCCATGGACAACGTGCGGAGAAGGCGCGCGTCAACGAGGTGCTGTAGAGCCAAAACGTGAACTACGGGATTGGCATTTCTCCCACTTCAGCAAAGAACAACGAATGTGTGTTTGCATAATTACTGACTCTTGTAAAGCGTAAGACTTGATTTCTCGCACAGTGTTTTTTGTGTCCACGTCTGCCAAAAGAGACGGTCATCGAAGTGAAGTCCGTCTGGTGAAAACGAGACGGTCTGTGGAGCTGGCCGACGCATGAACGCGCCGTGCGTATGTGGGATCGCAAGAGGACCGACTTTTTATCTGTACTAATCATCGGTTGCTGTTTGGTTTACCTGGTCGAAGGTTCTTGTATTGAGACATTTTTCACTTGTAATTGAACTTACAGTATAATACTATAACAGACGGTTATTGCAGAAAGATTTGGCACTGCATTCAGTAGAAACGAACATTACATTTTGAACAGACATGTACGAACGTGTTTCTGATTCGTAGATGCAGTGATTATTTTTGTGAGATTTCATATTTCAACTAATGGCGGCAGAAATACTACTAAAAACTTTCAACCTATTGAAGTTATTAATCTCTGAAACAATAGTCCACGGATTTTGAATTGTTATAAGTACCAATATTATCTCTTTGGTCTGCAGCGTGTTTTTGGAACTGAAAAACCCGCGACACAACTTCTATGCAAAAAGCTACTACTATAATTTTAATACGTAGAGGACAGAAAGAACTGATAAATGCCGTATTACGGCCTTGAGCTGAAGGTAGAATATTTTATTCACACAACCAGTTTCAGTTGTCTGACCATCTTCAGGTGAATATAAGTATTTATAGCATCATATTAGGCGAAATATAAAATCATTATCGCCAAGTGATAAAAACATGAATTGTACACTGTTATCATATCGTAATATACACTCCTGGAAATGGAAAAAAGAACACATTGACACCGGTGTGTCAGACCCACCATACTTGCTCTGGACACTGCGAGAGGGCTGTACAAGCAATGATCACACGCACGGCACAGCGGTCACACCAGGAACCGCGGTGTTGGCCGTCGAATGGCGCTAGCTGCGCAGCATTTGTGCACCGACGCCGTCAGTGTCAGCCAGTTTGCCGTGGCATACGGAGCTCCATCGCAGTCTTTAACACTGGTAGCATGCCGCGACAGCGTGGACGTGAACCGTATGTGCAGTTCACGGACTTTGAGCGAGGGCGTATAGTGGGCATGCGGGAGGCCGGGTGGACGTACCGCCGAATTGCTCAACACGTGGGGCGTGCGGTCTCCACAGTACATCGATGTTGTCGCCAGTGGTCGGCGGAAGGTGCACGTGCCCATCGACCTGGGACCGGACCGCAGCGACGCACGGATGCACGCCAAGACCGTAGGATCCTACGCAGTGCCGTAGGGGACCGCACCGCCACTTCCCAGCAAATTAGGGACACTGTTGCTCCTCGGGTATCGGCGAGGACCATTCGCAACCGTCTCCATGAAGCTGGGCTACGGTCCCGCACACCGTTAGGCCGTCTTCCGCTCACGCCCCAACATCGTGCAGCCCGCCTCCAGTGGTGTCGCGACAGGCGTGAATGGAGGGACGAATGGAGACGTGTCGTCTTCAGCGATGAGAGTCGCTTCTGCCTTGGTGCCAATGATGGTCGTATGCGTGTTTGGCGCCGTGCAGGTGAGCGCCACAATCAGGACTGCATACGACCGAGGCACACAGGGCCAACACCCGGCATCATGGTGTGGGGAGCGATCTCCTACACTGGCCGTACACCACTGGTGATCGTCGAGGGGACACTGAATAGTGCACGGTACATCCAAACCGTCATCGAACCCATCGTTCTACCATTCCTAGACCGGCAAGGGAACTTGCTGTTCCAACGGGACAATGCACGTCCGCATGTATCCCGTGCCACCCAACATGCTCTAGAAGGTGTAAGTCAACTACCCTGGCCAGCAAGATCTCCGGATCTGTCCCCCATTGAGCATGTTTGGGACTGGATGAAGCGTCGTCTCACGCGGTCTGCACGTCCAGCACGAACGCTGGTCCAACTGAGGCGCCAGGTGGAAATGGCATGGCAAGCCGTTCCACAGGACTACATCCAGCATCTCTACGATCGTCTCCATGGGAGAGTAGCAGCCTGCATTGCTGCGAAAGGTGGATATACACTGTACTAGTGCCGACATTGTGCATGCTTTGTTGCCTGTGTCTATGTGCCTGTGGTTCTGTCAGTGTGATCATGTGATGTATCTGACCCCAGGAATGTGTCAATAAAGTTTCCCCTTCCTGGGACAATGAATTCACGGTGTTCTTATTTCAATTTCCAGGAGTGTAGATTACATCGTCAGTCTCTTAAAACTATGCTAGATAGCGAGCTCATTCATGTTATATTTGCAATCGGTGTTAACGCTATGAACATATTCATAAACTACTTAGACAACTGTTTCTGTAAATAAAAACTTCTACCAGCAGCTCAAAGCGGTAGTATTAGATTTTTAAAATATATGAGAGCTGTTGGACATCCCTACTTAAAATATAGTGAATAATTAACCGTTTCTGATTAAATCAGCGATGATATTTTGTATATAACTGCTACCAGCGGCTGCGCTCCCATTATCAGTAGTTTGGTTGTGATGAATGACAGTAAGTAAGGTAATTTATAAACGTATCAGCGTATAGTAGTATAGACGTGTACGTTTATGTTTAAATGTATTTAGTGCTGGAGCATAGATACATAATGAATTCTTTCTATAACTTAGTAGTACATCAAATCTGAAACCACTCTCTTTTCTAATTATATTTAAAAATGTCTCTATTCGTAGCATTCGTACAAAAATAGAGTTTTCGGGATCACGTGGTAGGGTAAGTGAAAGCAACACACACACGCCATTTCTTCATTCCATTTCAACGCATTACAATGCCTACATTTTAGATCTATTCCCCCAAGATGACTAATCGATGATTAACGTAGTCAGTTAATTGATCATAATCAAATTCAGGTCGAGGTCTCTCTGTCTATCGTAGAGCATTTAAATGTCGCTGTGAGTTTTAAAGCGTCACAGAAGCCACAAGAGATGTGTAAATTGAGACGCACTCTTGACTGTTCAAAGGTCTCTGTAGGTCTTAAGTTCGCATGACGTTCTGCATATAAGATCCGGCGGATCTGAGACTGCTACGACGTGTCTTAAGTTTGAACTACTTTCGCAACTAAAACTTCTCTTAGAACCAAACGCTAAGTCGACCTTACATTTGCGATGTTCTCGAGGTTACCGTCGGATTTTATTATTGTATGTCCACAATATTTCGCGAAAAAATTGTTCACCTTCGCCAGGTGCGTTAGCAGTTCTTTTCAAAATTTCAGAAGCCGTGTGCATGAGCAGCAACTGGATTCGGATTGTCACAAAATTGTCTACAGACAGTAAGATCCGCCGACCACCGAACAAGCATCGCCCATATGTCACTCACTTACTCCCTATTACGGGGTCTTTTTTATTACGTTTTAGTTTTAGTTAAGCCTGTGTTCTTCCTTAGGGTTCAAGTAATCTCCATACCTATTTTCATCAAAATCGGTTCAGCTGTTTAGCAGTGAAAGCGTAGTTATTTTCGATTTTATGATATTACTGTGGACTTATAGTATCGAACTATGGATTAAATATGCTGAGGATTGTTAAAGCATTCTATTCATTAGGTGGACTAGTATTATCTAGAACATATCAGTTTATAACATTATTGTGGATTTCGCCCCTAAAGGAGCTCCGTACTGTAACATTGTTCGGGGCTGTAATCACTGAACATGGGTCAAACAAACACGTTGCATGTTACTTGCTTAACAACTCCATGCATTATCAAGCAGAACCGGGGCCTACACTTCCACTGATTGCTGAAATTAATTTCTCATACAAAGGCAACAGGAGCACGTAACACCTCTGAGCTCATTAAATACGGGGCACAAGATCGGAATGTCGAAGGAAATCATCCCAGCATTTACTTCAAGTGACTTCTATGTACTCTTAGAGTTGATGATTCATAGAATAAAATAAATTATCGCGTCAGTGGGAGAACGTTATGCACTGTGAGCCAGCCTGACAATAGAAGGATGGGACGGCTCAGTACTGTTCAAGTACAAGATCTTCATTCGGATCACTACCCCTAGATATTAGCAGCTGAACTGTCATAAACTGTTTAAATATCTACAATTTTAACAGTAGCTGAAGCTACTGAAAACTCTAATACAAGGACATGGAAATGAAAGCATTGTAGCAGAAAAATAGTGATGTGCACTGATGTTGATGCATATTGCGAGTACATTTAACGGCTGTAAACTGCGTGTTATGTGACAGTCCACTTCAAATGCTTTCTTTCTCAGCATAGTTGATGGGGAAAGAAAGCACTTTACAAAATGTAGCACACGTGTAAATAAATGGGCAAATTATTAGTCAGCCTGAGGATTACTGTTTCTGAAAAGCTTTTATCCTATATGCTTTTAGGGCTAAATATAAGAAGCATTGGCGACATCTGTACCAAGTGTGTCTTTCTACGGATGAATTTTTATATCTGGGATCTCTTCCAACACCCATGGATCAATTCGAAAAAAAAAATTTGGCACAAAAACAGCAAAATTCTAGAGTATCAGCATCCTAGCTCTATCAGAAGCAAAGATAAGGGCAAAAACATTTTTTCTCAATCCCTGATATATAGGTTGTCCTGTACAACAGATGAGGTGTGTGGGAATAGTATTGGCCTGCCTTATTATTCTACTCTTCACGGCAACCTACAGTCAGGAACAAAAAGCGGTTCTCGAGCCCGTGTTGTGTATGCTGCCTGGCACAACAGACATGTTGTGGGAGTAATTTTGGCCTGCTTTATTGACATGTGGGGGCTCCATGTGCAGATGAGCATTGCTGTAAAAAGGATGAAATGGGTAGATTATGGGACAGACGAGGGAGGGGGCAGTAGGGGATAGTTACAGAGAGAGGCGGCTGGAAGTAATGGTAAGAGAGAGGGAGGCAGGACGGAATGGAAAGAGATAATAGGGACAGTTCATAAGACAGGAGGGAGAGCAGATGGATACAGAAAGACGGAGGAGGATATAAACAAAAAGTGTGGAGGAAGAGGACATGGGAGGAATCAAATGGCTCTGAGCACTTCTGAGGTCATCAGTCCCCTAGAACTTACAACTATTTAAACCTAAGTAACCTAAGGACATCACACACATCCATGCCCGAAGCAGGATTCGAACCTGCGACCGTAGCGATTGCGCGGTTCCAGACTGTAGAGCCTAGAACCGCTCGGCCACCCCGGCTGGCGGACATGGGAGGTGGTGGTGGACATAATGGGAGGTGGAGGAGATGGACACAGGGATTAGGAGGGGGTGGATCGGAGAGGAGGAGATGGACAGGAAGAGGGAGGAAGAAGGGAAGATACAGGAGGCAGGTGGAAGGTATAGTGGAGTAGTGGGAAAGTGAAAGAAGAGAGAGGAGGAAGAGATGAACAGGGACAAGGAAGAGGATCAGAACAGAGCAAGTCATTTGTCAGAGTGAGGTGGCAGGGTAGATGGACAAAGTGAGGGATCAGGAGGAGATGAAGAGATGACAGAGGAATGAAGAGATGGGCACAGAGAGGCAGGAGAGGCAGGTGTGTGCAGTACATGTGTCAAACACGTATGTGTCCAAAGCTGTGCCGAAAAAAGATAGTATATCCTCTTAAACAATTGAATTTATTTCAACCAAGTTTGAGGTACATACTACTTGCTATATGAGAATCAGCACTGGTATTTAGAGCCTCCTAGTTCCTGTAGGAGCAGGGATGTGGACAAGATACAGGCTGCCCTCCATAGGCGTTTGTGCAGGTACTGTTGTTATGCCTTGCAGGGGTGGGGCGGGGGTGACTGACATCTCACATATAGGACACCCTGTTAATCAAGATAATTTGTTTTTAAGCATGAAACTAGTTTTCACAGTTTATATGATGCCTATGTAACACTTTTCTGTAAGAAATACACAAAATTTCACAAAAAATTAATTTACTCTTATGTGGATTAAACGCATCTGTATGCGTTGTAATTACTCTTTGTCGTCGTGGTACGTACAGGATCGATACGTAGGGATTTGTGGTTTAATTCTAGGTTTGTCATTCAAACTTTATTCATGTAACTTTGAAAGTAGACTTTCTCGGAACATGTGGCGTCTATTTACAAGCCCCTGTCAGTTCAGTTTATTCAGTGTCTCCGTGACATTTTCCCTCAGGCCAAACAGCCTATCACTATTCGTGCTGCTCTCCTCTGTTCATATTCTACTCGTATATGCCCTGTTAGTCCTATCTGATATGGATCCCACACGCTTGAACAACACTCTACGATGTATCGTAGAAATGTTGTGTAAGCTATCTCCTGTGCAGACTGGCTGCACTTCCCTAGTATTCTGCGAATCGACTGACTCCTGTTACCTGCCTTAACTGCGACTGAGACTGTGCGTTCGTTTTATTTCATATCCCCACAAATTGTTACACCGAGGTATTTGTATGACTTGCCCTATTTCATATGTGGCTCGTTGACCCTGCAGTCAAAGGGTATTACGCTCTTCCCTTTGTGAAGGACGTAATTTTGTATTTCTGTACGCTTAAAGGAAGCTACCAATCTCTGCTCCATTTTGAAATCTTATCAATATCCGACGAAATATTTGCATAGCTTTTTTTCCAAATAGTTCAAATGGCTCTAAGCACTATGGGACTACATCTGAGGTCATCTGTCCCCTAAACTTAGAACTACTTAAACCTAACTAAGGACATCACACACATCCATGCCCAAGACAGGATTCGAACCTGCGACAGTAGCAGCAGCGCAGTTCCGGACTGAAGCGCCTAGAACCGCTCGGCCACAGCGGCCAGCATAGCTTTTTTCAGTTAGTATTTCTTTACAAATGACCGCATGGTCTCTGTAACATCTAAGGTTTCTATTGATATTTTCTACAAGATGAATGATATGCAACATGACCAGAAAGGATTCCCAGATACTTCTCTAGGGCACAACTGAAGTTATTTCTACAGCTGTCGTTGACTAAACCATCTACGATAGCATCTGCTCCCTCCTTACCTAGAAATCCTCAATACAGTCACAAATATCGCTTGATACCTTATAACTAAGGCAAATCCCTTCACTTAACGTGAATCCCTTAATAAAAACGAGTTATTTCTTTCCGCTTCCTTTCTGTAAATAAGATTTTGAATCAACTGTAATGACTTCAGTGGCGACACTAAGTTTCATTGCCCTTCTTCTTTCCCCCTCTTCTTATATACGTATCTCAGTCACTGCAGAATCCATTGGTTTCAGGTTCCAGTCAGTAAATCATCAGTGTGATTATTTTTCTTACTGTTTTGGAAATACCGAAGTGTGTCCCGTTGCCGACATACCGCAGCAGACGTCGTTCCTACAGTGTTTTTGTAAGATTAATCTTTTTCTCTGCACAGATTAAATGGTAAATCTACAGCTACACCCACATACACACTCCGCAAACCACGAGTGGCGGAGGGTATCTTGTATAATTACTAGTCATTCACTTCCCTGTTTCACTCGCAAAAAAACGAGGGAAGAAAGACTGTCTATATGCCACCTTACCAGTTCTAGTTTCTTTTATCTTACCTTCGAGGTACTTCCGCGAAATGTACGTTGGCAGCAGTAGAATCGTTACGCATTCAACTTTAAATACCAGCTCTCTAAAATTTATCAGTAGAGTTCTTCGCTCCAGGGATTCCCAACTGAGTTCACGAAGCATTTCCGTGACACTCCAGCAGCCCACCTCTGAACTGCTTTGATGTGTTCCTTTAATCCTTCTTGGTGGGAACCTCAAATACTTGAGTGGTACTCTCGAATGGGTAGCACTAGCGTCCTGTACACTGTCTGCTTTACAGATAAGCCACAGTTTCTTAAAATAAGCCTAATAAACCAAAGTCGGCCATTCGCCTTCCCTGCTGTAGTCCTTACGTGCTCATTCCATTTTCTTATCGTTTTTCAACATCACGCCTACGTATTTGATCGACGTGACTGTGTCAAGCGCCACATTATAATGTGTATTCTAACATCGCGGAATTGTTTTCTCTACTCAGCCGGCCGAAGTGGCCGTGCGGTTAAAGGCGCTGCAGTCTGGAACCGCAAGACCGCTACGGTCGCAGGTTCGAATCCTGCCTCGGGCATGGATGTTTGTGATGTCCTTAGGTTAGTTAGGTTTAACTAGTTCTAAGTTCTATGGGACTAATCACCTCAGCAGTTGAGTCCCATAGTGCTCAGAGCCATTTGAACCATTTCTCTACTCATCTGCATTAACTTAAGTTTTGTTAAATTTAGAGCAAGCTGCCATTCATCACAGCAGTTAGAAATCTTGTCTAAGTCTTCTTGTATCCTCCTCTAGTCACTCAACTACAATTTCCCGTACAGCACAGAGTCATCAGCATATGCCGCAGACTGCTGAACACCCTGTCTGTCAGATCATATATATATAGAAAATAAGAGCGGCTCTATCACATTCCCCTGGGATAATCTTCAGATACTTTTGTCTGTGATGGACACTCACCGCCTAGGATGACGTATTGAGTTCTATTACTTAAGAATTCTTCGTGCCAGTCACATATCTGGGAATCTAGTCCATACGCTCTTACCTTCGTTAACAGTCTGCAGTAGGGCGAGGTGATAAATGCTTTTTCGAAATGTAGGAGTATGAAATCTGCCTCTTGCCCTTCGTGTGTTGTTCGCAGAACCTCATGTGAGAAAATGGCAAACTGATTTTCACACGAGCGATGCTTTCTAAACCCAAGCTGATTTGTGGACAGAAGCTTCTCTGTCTCAAGCAAATTTGTTATACTCAATCTCAGAACACGTTCAAGAATTCTGCAGCAAACCGATGTTAAGTATATTTAATCTGTAATTCTGCGCGTCCGTTCCTTCACCCTTCTCGTATACAGGCGTCACCTACGCTATTTTGCAGTCGCTTGGGGCTTCGCGCTGAGCGAGAGATTTCCGATAAATGCAAGCTACGTAAGGAGTCAATGTCGTAGAGCACCCTCTGTAAAACCGGACTGGTATTCCATCCGCACCTGGTGACTTATTTTTCAACTCTTTATGTTGCTTCCCTACGCCAGCGATATCTATTACCATGTCCCTCCTACGGGAGTCTGTACGACGGTCAAACAACGATATGTTTGTAGGATCCTCCTAAGTGAATCAATTCTTAAAAGCAGAATTTAAAACTACGGCTTTCCCTTTGCTGTCTCCTATTGTCACAGCACACTGGTCAATGAATGTCTACATAGACGTCTTCGACACGTTTAGCGATATTTACGCAAGAACAGAACTTTCTCGACTTCTCGAAAAGATCTTTTACTAAGGTATGACGGTGCCACGTGTTGTATTCTTCGTGAATTGATCTTTTCGCAGACACACGAATTCCTGCTAACTTTTGGCTGTCGTCAATTGCGCGTACTTTTTCCCCGGAGTCTCTTCTTCTTCCAAAATTTCAGAATTTTGGTATTAAACCACGGTGAGTCTCATCCTTAATCCAATTATTCGGCACTTACTTCTATAGAGCGCGATTACAGTTCGTTTAAACTTCGCCCATAGTTCCTTTAGTGCATCATACTGGAACTTAATTATGTCCATTCATTTTCTAAATGGGATGCTAACAACTGTTCTGTTCTTTCTAACAAATGTACCCTCCTAGCCTACTCGATCGACTTATTAACTTTAGCAATCGTCTTCGCAATAATCACATCATGATCACTAATTCCTGTCTCTATACTGACAACGTCTGTAAGATAAGACCAGTTTGGAGCTACAAGTCCATTGCTTGTGGGCAGTCGAACTATCTGCTCAAGACAATTTTCGGAAAACGTGTTCAAAATTGCTTCACAAGACTGACTGTCCATACCACGTGAATGAGTCCATAGAAGTCCCAGTCTATTTTCGGAAGGTTGAAGTCGCCTCCAGCTAATTTTGCATGATCTGGGTATTTCCGCGCTACTGAACGTAGACTTTTTTGATTCGAAAATAGTGACGGTGGAATCACGTGGCCACTAAAAAAATCCGATAAGAAGCATGAGTTTACTCAGATCTGCTACATTCGTCCATATAAATTCACAGTGGGACTCAATTTCGATCTCGATACATACAAGGTTTTTGTTGACTGCAGTGAACACCCCTCGTCCTATGGAGTCCGTTTCGTCTTTTCGACATACGTTTCATGCCTGGCCAAATAGTTCAGGGCTTTCTAACTCGGCTTTCGGGCAGCTCTCCGTTTCGAGAGCTGGGTGCTATTGTTAACGTAATGTGTGACACTGCTGCATTGTTTCACTTAGTTACTTCGGAGAACTTTGTCGATTTGAATCTTGGAGGTCGCCTCGCAAGGACTATTGCCGTGGCGCGAACACGATTTTCATCAGCACGCCCTCACGGCGCCTTGTATGGCACTATCCATTTCTGGGATACGAAGGTTAGAATAATTTCCAATTAACTGCATGGAGTCGCCAATCAATAAAATTTATCTCCTCCATCTTGCGTCCTTTCTTACCCTGCTCATGTAGCAACATCCGCGTAATTCCCTGCAGTAACATTCTCTATCTATGTGTCCTTTCACTTGTATGTCGGGCACCATTTGTTCTAGTTTTCTCTCTGCCTACTTGAAGTTATACAGCTCCACTGATATTTGTGACCTATGTATTTCACCTAAAATAAATACCGAAACGGTGAAAATATCTCTCTCAAAAACAGATTACCTATCTTGTAACCAAAATATTTGTCTGTCCTCTACATCAACATCCACATGATTCGCTGCAATTCACAATTAAATGTTTGGCAGAGAGTTTACTGAACCACCTTCAAGCTATTTCTCTAGTCGACTGAATGGTAGCGGCACCGGTCAAAGAAAACCATCACAACGACCGGGAGAGCGGTGTGCTGACCACACGCCCCTCCTATCCGCATTCTCAACTGAGGATGACACGGAGGTCGGATGGTCCCGGTGGGCTACATGTGGCCTGATGACGGAGTGCTTTTTGTTTTTTTTTTTCAATCTACTTCTCTACTGTTCCACTCTCGAACAACGCACAGGGAAAATCAACACTCACACTTTTTTGTGCGACCTCGGATTTCTCTTATTATATTATGATCAACATTCTTACCTATGTAGGTTGGCGCCAATAGAATATTTTCACACTCTGATTGTGGTGTCACCGCCAGACACCACACTTGCTAGGTGATAGCCTTTAAATCGGCCGCGGTCCGCTAGTATACGTCGGACCCGCGTGTCGCCACTGTCAGTGATTGCAGACCGAGCGCCGCCACACGGCAGGTCTAGAGAGACTTCCTAGCACTCGCCCCAGTTGTACAGCCAACTTTGCTAGAGATGGAACTGACAAATTACGCTCTCATTTGCCGAGACGATAGTTAGCATAGCCTTCAGCTACGTCATTTGCTACGACCTAGCAAGGCGCCATTTATCCTTTGCTATTTATATTGTGATGCCTGTACCATCAGACCGATGTACACCAATTATGGATTAAAGTTAAGTATTCCAGAAGCTATGTACTATTTTTGGCTACTATAATTCCTTGTCATTTTCCAGACCTCACGCCAGCCTGCGTCAGCTTAAATGCTTGCCTTTCGGCTTCCTCCAAACTCCGTGAATTGGCTCCTGCCAATTCACAACACTGATGACAAAGTTGGTGATTGAAATTTCATTAGAAGATCCTGGCGCAACAAAAATCTCCTTTGCTTTAAGATTACCACCCCAATCAGCTTATCACATCCATGGTTCTCTTTCCCCTACTTCGCGATGATATAAAACGAGCTGCCCTTCTTTGAACTTTTTACATGTCCTCTGTCAATACTGTTTCATGCGGGTCTCACGCCACACAGCAGTACTCCTGAAGCCGGTGGATAAGCGTGGTGTAAGCAGCCTCTTTAACTGATCTGTTGCATTTTTTGTCAAGAAATCGTAGTCTTTGGCTTGGTTTTCCCACAACTTTATCTATGTGATCGTTCCAATTTAAGTTATTCGTAACATTTGTTTTGTAAATAAACGGCCTTTTCTTGCTGCACTCCCCCAGACACGTTTCGCTTTCTTTTACTCTAAGGAATCTACAGTTAAGTAATTACTTACAGTTTGTTTGCATCTGTATTTCCCCTAATTCGGTCTGGAGGTCGCACTACCACTTCATTTCTGAAACATAAGCACATTTTTATATTCCGAATTTTTTCTTCACACTGTTCACCATGTTTACCTTTATATTTGTGGTGCATTATTACTCTGGCAAAAGAGAAATAATACATCATCCAACTGCAAGTAAATACTGAATTACACAAAAACACGACGTGAACTGTTTGAATCAAAAAATAACACATTAAAACAAAACCGTATACTTTTAGATTCCACTGGAGACGCCTTGGAAAGGCGAAATGCGTCAGGGAGAAATAAATCACAGTGCAGCAAGAAAAGTTGGTTTTATTTACAAAATAAGTATTTCTCTGATTGCAGAGGATGGCTAGGCAAACAAACTTGTTAAGTTATTCGTAACTGTAATTGTTGTGGCCTGACAAGACAGCCAGTCCACAATGACGGGTAACCGAAAGGCACGCGTTTACACACGCCGGCGTTAAGTCTGAAACAGGATACGTAATGAATGCTATAAAGAAAAGTACGTAGCTGCTGGAATACTTAACTTTAATCCATCATTTGTATACAGCATTCTTGATGATACAAGTGAGACTCTCTCTAGATATGGTTAATGGCGCCTTGCTAGGTCGTAGCCATGGACTTAGCTGAAGGCTATTCTAACTATCTCTCGGCAAATGAGAGAAAGGCTTCGTCAGTGTAGTCGCTAGCGAAGTCGTCCGTACAACTGGGGCGAGTGCTAGTACGTCTCTCTAGACCTACCGTGTGGTGGCGCTCGGTCTGCAATTACTGATAGTGATGACACGCGGGTCCGACATGTACTAATGGACCGCGGCCGATTTAAAGCTACCACCTAGCAAGTGTGGTGTCTGGCGGTGACACCACAGTAATCCCTAAAACACTACCTGTCTGATCGTTCCAAGTTATTCGTAATTGTAATTCCTAAGTATTTAATTTAATTTACAGCCAGTAGTTTTGTGTGTTTTATCCTGTAACCGAAATTTTGCAGATTCCTTTTAGTACGCATGTAGATGTCTTAATACTTTTCATTATTTAGAATCAATTGCCACTTTTCACACTGTACATATATCGTGTCTCGTGTCTAAATCGACGTAGTGTTTTGATCATCTGATAACTTTATAAGACGTCAAATAACATAATTATCTGCAAACAATCTTAGAGGACGTCTGAGATTGCTTCCTAAACCGTTCATGCAGATCAGGAACAGCAGACGGACTAGAACACTGTCCTGTCGAATGCCAGATGTTACTTCTGTTTTACTCGATGACTTTCGGTCAGTTGCTACGAACTGTGGCCTTTCTGACATGAAATCATGAATCCAGTCGCACAACTGAGACGATGCTCCACAGGCGTGAAATTTGATTAGAAGTCGCTCGTGAGGAAGGGTGTCAAAAGCCTCCTGGAAATCTAAAAAAATGTGGAATCAGTTTGACATCCCCTGTCGATAGCCCTCATTACTTCGTGAGCGTAAAAAGATGGTTGAGTTTCAGAACTACATTTTCTGAGTACGTGTTGGCTGTTTGTCAATAAGTTGTTCTCTTCGAGGTAAACCGTAATGTTCGAACACAGTATATGTTCCAAAATCCTACAGCAAAAAGACTTTAGCGATACAGGTCTGTAATTTAGAAAATTACTCTTACTTCTTTCTTGAGTATTGGTGTGACTTGTGCAACGTTCCAGTCTTTAGGTGCGGAATTTTCGACGAGCGAGAAGTAGTATAAGATTGCTAAATATGGGGTTACTGCATCAGTATAGTCTGAAAGGAACCTGACTGGTATACAATTTGGACCGCATGCCTTGCCTTTATAAAGTGATTTAAATTGCTTCGATACACCGAGGGTGTCTACTTCTAAGTTACTCATGTTGCCATTTGTTCTTGATTCGAATTCAGGAATATTTACTTCACGTTCTTTGGTGAAGGAATTTCGGTAAACTGTGTTTAGAAACTGCTTTAGTGGCACTGTCATCCGTAACATGACCATTGTTATCGATTAGTGAGGGCATTCAGTGTGTGTCCTTCCGCTGGTGTACTTTATATGCAACAAGAACCTCTTCGGATTTTCTAACAGATTTCTAACAGTTTCGTTGTGGAAACTATTAAAAGTATCTCGAATTGTAGTTCGCTCTAAGTTTCGAGTATTTCTAAAACTTCGCCAATCTTAGTGATTTTGCGTTCTTTGAAATTTAGCATGCGGTTTTCGTTGCTTCTGCGGCAGTGATTGACCTGTTTTGTGTACCACGGGGGTTCCGCACCACCTCTTATTAGTTTATTTGGTATATACCTTTCAATTGCAGTCGATAATATTTCTCTGAATTTAAACCACGTTTGGTCTTCACTCACATAGTCAGATCGAAAGGAGTGAAGCCTGTCTCTCAGGAATGCCTTAAACGAATTTTTATCTGTTTTTTAAATAAATGAATTTTGCGTTTATTTTTAGTGTGTTTTGATGTTACGGTATTTAGTCTCGCTATGACAACCTTGTGGTCACTAATCCCTGTACCTATCATGGTGCTCCCTATTTTCTCAGGTTTGTTTGTTGCAAAGAGGTCGAGCACATTTTTGGAATCGTTTACACTTGGAGTGGGTTGCTGACCTAATTGTTCAAGAACATTTTCTGAGAAAATATTCAGAATGATTTTCGACGACGTTTTTTGTCTACCACCGACTTTAAAAATTTATTTTCGCCAACATATTGAGAGTAGATTAAAGTCGCCACCAACTATAATTGTATCAGTGGCGTACCTGTTTGTAATGAGACTCAACAACTCTTTGAACTGTTGGGCATTTGTATCCTCTGTCGGGAGTCGATAAAAAGAACCAATTATTAATTTATTCCGGTCGCCAAGTACAACCTCTACCCATACTGACTCACAGGGTCTATCTACCGTATTTCAATTTCACTACAAGGTAAACTACTTCTAACAACCAACTGTGTTTAATCTATCCTTTTTGAAGGTTTGGTCCTTTGTAAAGATTTCGGTTGAACTTATTTCCGTACTTATAACGATTTGAGTTTCAGTTCTTGTTATTAGGGCATGGAACTCTGCATTGTTTTCCAACACAGCTGCGACAATTTACGACTACAATACCGAGTGTTTCTAGGGCTATCTTCCTGTTTTGACTTGCACCATTTTAGACTGACGCTCTTTCTATAATTTCCCGAGACCCTCCAACCAAAAAACCACCCAGTCCCCTCCACACAGCCCCTACTACACTTGTAGTCGCTTCCTGTGTAAAACGGAACCCTGTCCTATTAAGCGATACTCGGAAACCCTCCACCTCACGGCGCAGGTTGAAGAATCTGCAACTTACCCGATCACAGAACAGTCTAAGCCTGTGACGCAGATCCTCCACTCGGCTCTGTATCAAAGGATCACACACATTTTTGTCGACAATGCTACAGGCGATGAGCTCCGCCTTCATCTCGTAAGAAAGACTGACAGTCTTGACCATTTCGACTAGCCGCCTGAAACCAGAGAGAATCTCTTCGGATTAAAAGCGACACACACATCAATACCGACATCAGTCACCACCTGCTGTTGACTGTACCCTGTGCTTTTCATGGCATCTGGAAGCAGCCTTTCCACATCTAGAATGACTCCTTCCTGTATGCACACAGAGCGCTTACTGGATTCCTTCACCTCCTTGACGGCCATATCCCTAACAGTCCCCAAATGAGCCTAATGTTGGAGCTCCCGACTATTAGTAATCTTACCCTCTGCGAATGCCCAGACCTTGCCCGCCGAGAACCTTCCTCTGGAACAGGCCAAGCGGCTGTATCTGGGCCAGGGATTTCGTCAGCCATAGACAGCTCCCGAAACCTCTTCGTCAGACGAACTAGGAGGCCCTCCGGTCGGCCTCCTGGAAAGTCTTCTCCACCTGCCATACCGTGGAGCGACCTCCCCCTCCCAGGTGAGGGGTCAGCAGTGGGCAGTGCCCAGGGCGGCGACAGCAGTGTACCTATGGGGGGACACGTGGGACATGCTGGACGACCTGCAGATCCCGACGACCGGCCCTCCACACTGACGCCCATTGTCAAAAGCCTCAAATTGTGTGACTGAAGCCAACACCACCTGGAGCTGTGCGCTAAGGGTCACCAACTCGCTTCACATCTGAACACAGCAAACACAGTCCCTGTTCTTGTCAAAGAAGGCAAAACTGTACACTACACAGTTATGAGAAGGGCAGTCTGTGCCTACTAACGCAAGAAATTAAAAAACTAAAACAGTATCCGTACTGCCGGCCGGAGTGGCCGAGCGCTTCTAGGCGCTACAGTCTGGAACCGCGCGATCGCAACGGTCGCAGGTTCGAATCCTGCCTCGGGCATGGATGTGTGTGATGTCCTTAGATTAGTTAGATTTAAGTATTTCTAAGTTCTAGGGGACTTATGACCTCAGCAGTTGAGTCCCATAGTGCTCAGAGCCATTTGAACCATTAGTATGCGTACTGATAACTGGAAATAAGTCTCTTCTGTTTGAAGCTGGTAAATACGGTATAATTCACAAATGAATAGTGTACCCGCCTTTATCTGCAGCAAGAACGCAAGGTTCTCTTTCACTGACGGTAGAACCGACCGTTAATTCCAGCATTCTGTTTTTCATTTGCTGTGGACATCTTACAGCTAATGGATATTTGGCACATTTTTGTCTCTGTATGTGTTCCATAGGTTAGAAACGACAATAGAAGCAAAAAATAGACTTTCCTCTTCAGGCATGCTGAGAATTTATTTTCGAATATAACATTCAATTTCCCTAATGCTCTATCAGCGAATTTCTTTCTCTTGTTTGTTTCTTTCAGCCTTCACCCTCATGTCGTTTCCTGTCGTTCTAAGCTGTTTCAATAAAGCAACTGCAGTTCTTCAGAATCTTCCTTTCAGTATAACGAGTAAGCATCGATTTGGTTTTCAGTTTCGCTAGTAAAACGTAAATTGAATTTTGGCGTGAATGTACTCATTGTGTTAAATTTCTTTATTTCCCCAACACTGCTGTTAACATCAGTTTCCTTTGTACGTATTTAAGTTTCATATTTCCCAAAGTTTTACGATAAAGCTCACTTGTTCACACCGATCTAAAATAATTTCGTCCTACCGTGTCATCAGTGATAATTTCATGCGCAATTATTTTCTCTCTCCCTCTCTCTCTCTCTCTCTCTCTCTCTCTCTCTCTCTCTCTCGGCATGGCTTGTTAATAGGAACATTAAAAGATCTTATATGGCCTACAAACAGTATAGCACTTCGAGAACACACATTTTCTTACGCCTCTCTTAAGTATAGCAGCGACAACAGTTGTGGTCATAAATATGTAACGCAAGGTTACATTATTTTTATTCTATATCTCGTACGCATACAGTAGTTGAAGCAGTTCTTCCTCGATCGTCCGTAAAAAGCTGTCTAGCGACGACACATTCGGGACGAAGTGGTTCAGTTCTTCGTCAGGAAATCCACATTTTGGTTTTTCATTAGTTTTCCAAACCTATGTAGGTAAATTATAGGGTGGTTCCTTCGAAGAGGACACAACCAGTTTCTTTCGCAATCTTTCCCCAGTCAGAGCTTATGGTCCATTTCTAATCTCTCGTATCATTAGAGAAATTCGAAATTTAACTATGTTACTGAGAAAGCCAGAATTCGCACCGTGTGTCACAATTCCCGTAACTTATTGACAATCTACATCCACGAATGTACTTCTTCAGCAAAGAGGAAACGCAGAAATCGCATTTGAAAATACCTATGATATTTCTTGATATTGAGACACAATAAAAAGTAACCGAGACAGATTTTACAGTGGCTAAAATAATTGATACTTCGTGCAGGGACGTAGAACAATATTGTTTAGGTATTCTGTGGCTTCTCAAAATGAGTTTAACCTTCTCAGCATTTTCCCCCAATCCACTGTTAGAAAACGCTAAAAAGACATTCAAAAACCTTCTAGGTCTAAAAGTATTCCTTGCGCACACTTTAACGGCTGTTAATTTGTACGGTATGCCTTTCAAGGATATGTCAGGGAAACGTTCCCTGCTCAGATCCTTTGCTGAATGTTTTTGGTGAAGTGGACATTGTTTGAGACACAAGAGAACTGTGTCATAGCAAGATTTCGTAACTCTTCATGAGTCCTTCTACCAATGGAACTGTTCGTCTTAAGCTTCAGGTAAATGGAGTACGTGATTCTTGTGAAGAATATGTCTGAAATAAGAAATCTATATTAAATTTCTTTGGAGCCGAGCAGTTTTCACTTAATTAGAAAGTTTATCGTCGAAAATTCCTGTCGATTTTCATCGTCCATTTTGGGTATACTTTCTAGTGCTGCTCATACTATTTCCGACAGACCGTCTTACCAAAGAAAAATCGCGCGGTTACTTAGGTGCTGCATACACCGAACCCGTACTTGCTACTTGCGGTTGACGTTTTATGTTACAGCACTTACTTTTAATGAATCAGAAAAAATAAGGCATAGAGACAGCGGTGTAATGTTCTGTCTGGTTCTGTACTTCCCATTCCTCGAAAGAAATTTCTCACATGCATTCTAAAGCCTGGTGGGAATATTAAGACTTACTAATGTTTGCAGTTCTTTTCACAGGGAACGAAATCTCGTTAGCTGTTTCAATGTCCGATGCTGGCGACTCAGTTCTCGTTGAATGTGATAGTAACTCAGGGTAATGCAATTTCAGAGATATTGACAGTAAAATGTGATTATCCGTACGCTTGAAGCAGTCAAGTCTTTGGAATGCCCTTGTCTAATTAATGCATTTAATTCTCAACAACCTTCCATAGCACCACATCGTAAATGTTTCTGGTTGCTTATTTTCCGGTTTTCCCACAGTCCATGATTCACTACCATACAGTGTAGCGTTCTGACGTATATTCCCAGAAATTTCTTTCTGGAATTAAGCTCTATTTTTGAATCTAGCTCACTTCATTTTGATCAGGAGCGCCCTCTTTGCCTCTTCATTCAGTCCTTGCTTCGTCTTTCATGTGCTATTTTCCTCCCGAGGTGACAGAATTCCTTAATCCAGTCTGCATCGTTGTCGCCAACTTTGATGTTAAGTTCTTCACTAATCTCATTTCTGTTACTTCGCAGTACTTTCGTCTTTCTTCAATTTCCTCTCAATCCATAGTGCGTTCATTCAACCCTTCATTTCATTTAACAGATCCTGTAGTTCGTCTTCACTTTCTCTGATGACAGCAGTGATAGATGATAGACATCCATTAAAACATTACTAAATAACTTCCCTGGAAACTACCTAGAACCCCACTCATAACGGAAATATAATGGATCTAATGGCAACAATCAGGCCTGAATTCTTTGATGATGTTCACATCGAAATGGTATCAGTGATCATGACGTAGTTGTCATAACAATAATTACCAAAGTAAAAAGGTCGACTAAAAAAAGCAGAAAGATATATATGTTGATTAAACTAGATAAAAACGTCTGTAGTGTCATATCTTAATGAGGAACTTCAAACTATCAGCACAAGGCAGGGCCATATAGAGGAACTATGGCTCAAATTTTAAAGAATAGTTTGTCATGCGCTGGACAGATATGTACGCAGTAGGAAAATACATAATTGGAGGGACTCTACGTGCTGTACACCTACTATAAAGAAACTTCTAAAGGAAAAGTCTGGTGCATTGTAGGTGTAATACAAAGCATAGGAGTAAGGCAGAGAGATGCTGAATGAAACGCGTTTGGCTTTCAAGAGGCCATGCCATGAACCTTCAATAATTTCCATAGAGAATACTGTCAAATGATATTTCACAAAACCCAAAGATATTCTGGTCGTATATAAAGGCTGTTAGTGGCACCAAATTTAGTATCCACTCCCTAAGAGTAGCAAATGCTTAACTCTTTTTTCAAGTATTACTTTACAAAGGAAAACCCAGGAGAATTGTCCCAATGTAATTCTTGTGCCACTAAAAAATTAGTGATATCACTATTAGTGTCAGTGGTGCTGAGAAACAGCTGAAATCTTTAAAACTGAACAAAGCTCCAGGGCCCGATGGAATCCCTATCAGATTCTATACTGAACGTGCGCCTGAATTAGCCACTTTTCTGCTGTAATCTATCGTAGATCCCTCGAACAAGAAAGCAGTGGATGGGAAGGGAGTGAGACAGGGTTGTAGCCTCTCCCCGATGTTATTCAATCTGTGTATTGAGCAAGCAGTGAAGGAAACAAAAGAAAAGTTCGGAGTAGGTATTAAAATCCATGGAGATGAAATAAAAACATTGAGGTTCGCCGATGACATTGTAATTCTGTCAGAGACAGCAAAGGACTTGGAAGTGCAGTTGAACGGAATGGATAGCGTCTTGAAAGGAGGATATAAGATGAAGATCAACAAAAGCAAAACGACGATAATGGAATGTAGTTGAAGGAAGTCGGGTGATGGTGAGGGAATTAGATTAGGAAATGAGACGCTTCAAGTAGTAAAAGAGTTTTGCTGTTTGGGGAGAAAAATAACTGATGATGGTCGAAGTAGAGAGGATATAAAATGTATACTGGCAATGGCAAGAAAAGTGTTTTGAAGAAGAGAAATTTGTTGATATCGAGTATAGATTAGTCTCAGAAGTCGTTTCTGAAAGTATTTGTATGGAGTGTGGCCATGTATGGAAGTGAAACGTGGACGATAAATAGTTTGGACAAGAAGAGAATAGAAGCTTTCGAAATGTGGTGCTACAGAAGAATGCTGAAGGTTAGGTGGATAGATCACATAACTAATGAGGAGGTATTGAGTAGAATTAGGGAGAAGAGAAATTTGTGGCACACCTTCACTAGAAGAAGCGATCGGTCGGTAGCACATGGTCTGAGGCATGAAGGGATCAATAATTTAGTATTGGAGGGCAGCGTGAAGGGTGAAAATCAAAGAGGGAGACCAAGAGATGAATACACTAAACAGATTCAGAACGATGTAGATTGCAGTAGGTACTGGGAGATGAAGAAGCTTGCACAGGACAGAGTAACATGGGGAGCTGCATCAAACCAGTCTCTGGACTGAAGACCACAACAACAACGACATGTGTAGATAGTACGAAAGGGGCCAAAGACTACATCTGTCTTTCACCCCTTCTAATCCTGAAACTTCTTCGTTTATCTTCCCTTTTTATTGTTCTTAACCTATCTTCCCATATAGCGTACTCCAGTTTTCCTGAGAATTTCGAACACGTTGCACCATCTTACATTGTTGTCTAGGCCGACATCCCTACGAAGTTGTCTTGAATTTTCTTAAGTCTTGCTTCTGTCATCAAATGCATTTCTCGTGCCTCTACCTTTCCGAAAGCCAAACTGATCGTCATCTAACAGACCTTTAATTATCTTCTGTGTATTATTCTTGACAGTAATTTGTATGCATGAGATCTTAAGCTGCTTGCCCACAAAGGCAGATACTGTGAATGATATTTTTCCGATAGTCTAGTGGTTTGTCTCCAGTCCGCTAAGGTCGCAGATTCGAATCCTGGCTCGGGCATGGATGTGTGTGCTGTCATTAGGTTAGTTAGGCTTAAGTAGTTCTAAGTTCTAGGGGACTGATGACCTCAGATGTTAAGTCCCATACTGCTCAGAGCCAATTGAACCATTTGTCTCAAGTCTCAAATTGCATGGGAATGTTATCAATGTTGTTTGCTGTTGTGGTCATCAGTACAGAGACTGGTTTGATGAAGCTCTCCTTGCTACTCTATCACCAAGTAACTACTGCTGCCTACATCTTTCTGACTGGTGTATTCAACTCTTGGTCTCCCTCTACGATTTTTACCCTCCACGCTGTCCTCCAATACTAAATTGGTGATTCCTTGATGGCTCAGAACATGTCCCACCAACCGATCCCTTCTTCTAGTCAATTTGTGCCACAAGTTCCTCTTCTCCCCAACTCTATTCATTATCTCCTCATTAGTTAAGAGATCTACCCATCTGATCTTCAGCATTGATCTGTAGCTCCACATTTTGAAAGCTTCTCTTCTCTTCTTGTCTAAACTATTTATCGTTCATGTTTCACATACATGGACGGCTACGCTCCATACGAACACTTTTAGAAAAGACTTCCTGACAATTAAATCTGTACTCGATGTTAACAAATTTCTCTTCCTCAGAAACGTTTGCCTTGCCATTGCCAATCTACGTTTTATATACTCTCCACTTCGAACATCATCAGTTATTTTGCTCCCCAAATAACAAAACTCATTTACTACTTTAAGTGCCTCATTTCCTAATCTAATTCCCGCAGCATCACCTGATTTAATTCGACTACATTCCATTATCCTCGTTTTGCTTTTGTTGATGTTCATCTTATATCCTCCTTTCAATACACTGTCCATTCCGTTCAACTGGTCTTCCAGGTCCTTTGCTGTCTCTGACAGGATTACAATGTCATCGGTAAACCTCAAACGTTTTATTTCTTCTCCATGGATTTTAATCCCAGCTCCAAATTTTTCTTTTTTTTCTTTTAGTGCTTGCTCAATATAAAGACAGAATAACATCAGGGATATGCTGCAACCATATCTCACTCCCTTGCCAACCACTACTTCCCTTTCATGCCCCTACACTGCTATAACTGCCATCTGGTTTAAGTAACCTTATGTATGTATTGGGACTTATTTGATCACAGGTTCTCCACAGCTCTGTGGAACTGAGTTTCAAATGCTTGATCCGCTGTGTCTTATAATCGATACTGACTCCCAACTCCCAATTCCAATTCTCCTTCCCCCTCCCCCCCCCGCCCCCATTAATAGTGAATTAATGCCCTTATTTTTTATTTTTTTGTCTTTTCTATATGCTGAGTTATTCCTTCCGAGGAGAACTGGAAGGGAAATCAGTAGTATTCATTTTAGATCATTCATTCTAGCTAATTGGTTTAGGGAAGACAATAACAATGGAAGACGTAAGTCCCATGGTCGAATGAGGATTTGGACATGTTTTTGAAATATCAGTGCGTCAGGAATTAGTTACTGTTCCTCCGTTGCGCCCTCGCATTCTTCTGTATAACTGTCAACTCTACACAATCACTTCAGGAAAACTTTCCTCATATTCTAATCGTAAGTGCTGTGATTTGATCAGTATCTATTACCTTATTTTAAGATAATAATACACATTTCCAAAATTACGAAACTGCTTGCCGTTCACAGACTCTTATTGTGAGCAAGTCTTGGTTTATCTCGCTTTCTACGTAAAAAACGGTAACAACCAAAGATCTCTTGACACACCTGTCGGGCATGATACCCGCTACATGACAAACTTATCTTATCCGGCACAGGAGATTTAATGAAATGTAATAATGCTCTTCCTAGCTGTCACTTTCGTTAAATGTTGATTGCTGTTGCAGTATTGTAAATAGTCGATGAGCGATCCAGGAAAACAGTAACAAGTGATTTATAGTGCCGAAAAAATCTTTCTTGGTTTCTCAAGAACTACGAGGAGTTTTAGAGTAACTACTGGTTCATAATTTTGAAGAACGAAATATTTTATTAAAAGTTTTCTGCTGCAGTATTTATTTATTTATATTTATTTACTCGTAGTGATACAAGTTACACGACGCGCTAGTTTTGGCGATTTGGTATTATATCATTATGGTTATGAGCATCGCTAAGCCGAAGCTGTCGGAAAAGCTGTCAAAAATAGCTTTACAAGATCGCTCAAATAAAAGGTAAACATACAAATAACGTGATCGTGTCATAGCAAAAGACCAACTACATTCACTGTCCAAGATGCCATATGGACCACGACATACCAGCTAAGACGTACACTTGATAGTGGCAAATCGCCGAAACGAGCTTGCAGTGTGACTTTGTAACCTCCCCGTAATTTTGAAAGACAATAATTAAATGTTAACGAGAATAGAACCTAGTGTAACCTACCAGCAAATAAAATAATTTATTGACAATGACAATTATATGAGAACTAGCAATCTGACCTATGTGTAAGCTCCCCACAAAAATGTAAGTCAATTCAATAAAAAAAATGAAATCTCATTGACAATGAAAACGCAAATAGACCGAAATGTCGATCTTTAGGCCCTGATTAAACTTAAATTCTTACCTCAGTAATACTGCATCTGCTCTTATTTTTCGCCATAGCTTGGAGGAAATGCATCGCAAATATATATATATATATATATATATATATATATATATATATATATATATATATATATATATATATATATATATATATATTTATTTAAATTTAAGAGAAACTTTTCTTTAAGGAAATGCAAGGGAAATATTATTTCAAAAGAGGATTCTTTGTTAAAAATGGTTGGTTTAAAAACAAAATTATTATTGGGGCGATTCTTGAACAAATTAGTTACAGTTAATTTACATTACATTATCAAATGTGCGCAAAGCTGCTTCATTACCTTATTTAAAAAATATACCTCGTCCTGAATCTTGACCAGAATGCCATGTCGACGCCCGCCGACTCGTCACACACAACTGCTAACTCGCAACAGCAACTACCGACTCCCTACATGCAACTGCACTGTACTCTCGCGCGCTATTACTCTCTCGCAACTGAACTGACTACATGCTCTCTGGTCAGAGATTCTGCGGCTCGCCATCGCTGCCTATGAAACGTACGCGTTTCAACTTGTATCACTACTATAAATAAATAATTAATGTACCAGAAAACCTGTGCTTATAATAAAATATGTCGTTCTTCTGCACGCTACGGACACACTGGAAAGGAAAATTGTTGGAAACAATTTTTTGCTTTATTTTGTTCATGTTGATCAAGTTCATCGGTAGGGGCGCGGCTGACGAAGATTGAATACGCATATTATTTTCAGTAACAGAGTAGCTCACGAAAAGCATAGTAATCTGCATATTTAAGAAACTTATTTGTGAAGTAGGTGTGGATCATCCGCCGAGATGTAGCGATGTCATAACGTAAAATACACAATTGCAAAAAAATGGTTCAGATGTCTCTGAGCACTATGGGACTTAGCATCTGGGGTCATCAGTCCCCTAGAACTTAGAACTACTTCAACCTAACTAACGTAAGGACATCACACACATCCATGCCCGAGGCAGGATTCGAACCGGCGACCGTAGCGGTAGCGCGGTTCCAGACTGTAGCGCTTAGAACCGCTCGGTCACCTCGGCCGGCACACAAATGCAGCAACATTCAGTTTTTACCAAAGCGAAAACAGTCATGCGGAACAATCAATGAAACATTGAAAAGTGGAATGGGAACAGACACAAAAATTAAGTTTTATAGGGTAATAGTCGCCCCCACGTTGCTATTTGGAAGTGAAATTTGGACAACTAGTAAAAAAGCAAGAAAGCAGGACCCAAGCGACTGAAATGAAATTCTAAGAGCGAAGGGCTGCACAAGATTACCTAGACTAAGAAACGAAGATATATGAGCGCAACCTGGCATTTATGCCGTAAATGAGAAGATAGAGTCTAATCGACAAACCAGGCTAGAACATCTACAAATAACGTCAGATTCAAGGCTGCTAAAACAGGCCTTAAATTTCCGACCTTTAGAGACAAGATCGATAGGAAGACCAAGAAGAAGATGGCTCGATACTTAGAAGACGGAACAGGTCTGTGGCGCAGACCATGGTGAAAGATGAAGAAAAAGAAGAATAAGAAACCGAAGTAAACAAATCTTATTAACTGTTGACTCAGTCAATTTATACAGTGCTCGTGAACCATGTGCACTTCAAACTCTACATTTCAAGGTTTGCTAAGAGATGTATGTTGGCACATTGCTTTTTCGCAAGGTGTTTAATTTAATTTATATTTTTTACTTTTCCTAAGAATTAATAAAATGCTTAAGTATTTTATAAACTGTGAAACTGACACACGCAAAGTAAAAAATTACTATCAGATAACATGTTCAAAATTTAAATTTGTGTATTTAATGAAAGTTAAATTAAAACATGAAGATGATCATCACTGTGTGCGTCGGGAAATTGGATTATCCTGAAGTATATGTTTTAATATTTTGTTAACAAATACTAGTATATAACAAACAATTGAAAAAACCTGTTTTTAACACTTATTACACCTGCGCACTGAGGTGAGGGGAGGGGAGGCATAGGATGGCGATATGTACTTATACATGTAGCGATAGTGCCGCGTATACAAAGTGCATAGGGGCAGTGCATCGGCGGAACTATCGTTTGTACTCCAGTGATTCATGTGAGAAGGTTTCCGACGTGATTATGGATGCTCAACGGGAATTAATAGACCTTGAACGTGGAATGGTAACTGGAGCTAGAAGCATGATGCATTCCATTTCGGAAATCGCTAGAGAATGCGATATTCCGCTTTCCACAGCGTCAAGATTGGGCCGAGCCTATCAGATTTCTGGCATTGTCTCTCACAACGGAGTGACCGACGGCCTTCACTTGACGATCAAGAGCAGCGGCGTCTGTATAGAGTTGCCAGTGTTAACAGTAAAGCTAGACTGTGTGAAATAACCGGAAAAAACAATGTGCGACGTACGACTAACGCATTCGTTAGAGCAGTGCAGCGAAGTTTGGCGTTGATGGGCTATGGCGGCAGAAGACCTACGCGTTGTGGCTTCGCTAACAGCACCACATCACCTCCAGCGCCTCTTCTGAGCTCGTGACCATAACGGTTGGACCCTAGACGAGCGGAAAACCGTGGCCTGGTCATATTGTAAGTAGGCTGTTTATGTTTTCTTATTGGCAACGTTACGTAGCGGTCTGTATGAAAATAACTGGCTGTGCTGTGTGCAGTCTGTGGCTAGTTTGCATTGTTGTCTGCCATTGTAGTGTTGGGCAGCTGGGTGTGAACAGCGCGTAGCGTTGCGCAGTTGGAGGTGAGCCGCCAGCAGTGGTGGATGTGGGGAGAGAGATGGCGGAGTTTGGACATTTGTAAGACTGGATGTCATGAACTGATATATACACTCCTGGAAATTGAAATAAGAGCACCGTGAATTCATTGTCCCAGGAAGGGGAAACTTTATTGACACATTCCTGGGGTCAGATACATCACATGATCACACTGACAGAACCACAGGCACATAGATACAGGCAACAGAGCATGCACAATGTCGGCACTAGTACAGTGTATATCCACCTTTCGCAGCAATGCAGGCTGCTATTCTCCCATGGAGACGATCGTAGAGATGCTGGATGTAGTCCTGTGGAACGGCTTGCCATGCCATTTCCACCTGGCGCCTCAGTTCTACCAGCGTTCGTGCTGGACGTGCAGACAGCGTGAGACGACGCTTCATCCAGTCCCAAACATGCTCAAGGGGGGACAGATCCGGAGATCTTGCTGGCCAGGGTAGTTGACTTACACCTTCTAGAGCACGTTGGGTGGCACGGGATACATGCGGACGTGCATTGTCCTGTTGGAACAGCAAGTTCCCTTGCCGGTCTAGGAATGGTAGAACGATGGGTTCGATGACGGTTTGGATGTACCGTGCACTATTCAGTGTCCCCTCGACGATCGCCAGTGGTGTACGGCCAGTGTAGGAGATCGCTCCCCACACCATGATGCCGGGTGTTGGCCCTGTGTGCCTCGGTCGTATGCAGTCCTGATTGTGGCGCTCACCTGCACGGCGCCAAACACGCATACGACCATCATTGGCACCAAGGCAGAAGCGACTCTCATCGCTGAAGACGACACGTCTCCATTCGTCCCTCCATTCACGCCTGTCGCGACACCACTGGAGGCGGGCTGCACGATGTTGGGGCGTGAGCGGAAGACGGCCTAACGGTGTGCGGGACCGTAGCCCAGCTTCATGGAGACGGTTGCGAATGGTCCTCGCCGATACCCCAGGAGCAACAGTGTCCCTAATTTGCTGGGAAGTGGCGGTGCGGTCCCCTACGGCACTGCGTAGGATCCTACGGTCTTGGCGTGCATCCGTGCGTCGCTGCGGTCCGGTCCCAGGTCGACGGGCACGTGCACCTTCCGTCGACGATTGGCGACAACATCGATGTACTGTGGAGACCTCACGCCCCACGTGTTGAGCAATTCGGCGGTACGTCCACCCGGCCTCCCGCATGCCCACTATACGCCCTCGCTCAAAGTCCGTCAACTGCACATACGGTTCACGTCCACGCTGTCGCGGCATGCTACCAGTGTTAAAGACTGCGATGGAGCTCCGTATGCCACGGCAAACTGGCTGACACTGACGGCGGCGGTGCACAAATGCTGCGCAGCTAGTGCCATTCGACGGCCAACACCGCGGTTCCTGGTGTGTCCGCTGTGCCGTGCGTGTGATCATTGCTTGTACAGCCCTCTCGCAGTGTCCGGAGCAAGTATGGTGGGTCTGACGCACCGGTGTCAATGTGTTCTTTTTTCCATTTCCAGGAGTGTATAATATGACTTTTGAACGATATTAAGGTAAATACATTGTTCTCTATCAAAATCTTTCTTTTGCTAACTGTGCCTATCAGTAGTTAGTGCCTTCAGTAGTTTGAATCTTTTATTTAGCTGGCAGTAGTGGCGCTCGCTGTATTGCAGTAGTTCGAGTAACGAAGATTTTTGGTGAGGTAAGTGATTTGTGAAACGTATAGGTTAATGTTAGTCAGGGCCATTCTTTTGTATGGATTTTTGAAAGTCAGATGGCGTTGCGCTAAAAATATTGTGTGTCAGTTTAAGCACAGTCATGTACAATTTTTCATAAGGGGACGTTTCAAGATGAATCCCGATTTCAGTTGGTGAGAGCTGATGATAGGGTTCTAGTGTGGCCCAGACCCCACTGACTCAAGTTGTCAACAAGGCACTGTGCAAACTCCATAATGGTGTGGGCTGTGTTTACATGGAATGGACTGGGTGCTCTGCTTATGTTTGGCTACTTGTAGACCATCTGCAGCCATTCATCGGCTTCATGTTCCCAAACAATTATGGAATCTGTGTGGATGACAATGAGCCGTGTCACCCCGACACACTGGTTAGCGTTCGGTTTGAAGCACATTCTGCCCAGTTCAAGCGACTGATTTGGCTACCCAGATCGCCCGAGATGAATCGCACCGAATTTTTATGGGACATAATTGGGAGGTCTGTTCGTGCAAAATATTCTGCGTCGGCAACACTTTCGTAGTCACGGACGCTTACAAAGGCAGCATGGCTCCGTATTTCTGCAGCGAAATTCTAGCGGCTTGTTGACTCCATTCCACGTCGAGTTGCTTCATTACGCCGGGCGAAAGGATACAATATTAAGGTGCATTCCATGATTTTTGTCACATCAGTGTGAAGGCTTTTAAAGTAATCCGTGGTTGTGTAACGCTGGACTGTGAGTCCTCACTACGTACCGATATAGGAGTCGTCGACACGATGTTAGGATGTTTCCCATGACCTTTGTGACTTTGATGTATAATAAACTATAAATCTACATCTACATCATACTCCGCAAGCCACATAATGGTGTGTGGTGGAGGGTACTTACGGTACCATTATCTGCTCCCTCCAATCCTGTTCCACTCGCGAAGAATGATTGTCGATAAGCCTCTGTATTGGCTCTAATTTCCCGAATTTTCTCCTCGTGGTCAATATGCGAGATGTATGTGGGGGGAAGCAATATGTTGTCCGACTCCTCCTGAAAAGTGCTGTCCCGAAATTTCAGTTGTAAATCTCTCCTTGATGCACAACGCCTCCCTCGTATTGTCTGCCTGTGAAATTTGTTATCATCTCTGTAACTCTCGCTCTCGCCAACTAAACGACACCGTGACGAAACGCGCTGTTCTTCGTTGGGTCTTCTCTCTCTCTTCTATCAGTCCTATCTGATAGGGATCCCAGATAGATAAGTAGTACTCAAGAATCGGGCGAACAAGCGCCTTATAAGACACTTATTTCGTGGGTGAGTTACCTGTCCTTAAGACTCTTCCAATGAATCTGAGTCTGGTGTCTGCTTTTTCCACTATCTGTTTTATATGGTCATTCCACTTAATGTCGCTCTGGATAATTACATTTAGATATTTTACGGCAGACGAAGAAGAATCCTAAGGAAATGTGGTCCGAAAACAAAGGAAGTAGGTTACAGTACATTTGTTCGCCCACTACTTGAATACTGCTCGCCGGTGTAGGATCCGTACCAGATAGGTTTGATAGAAGAGATAGAGAAGATCCAACGGAGAGCAGCGCGCTTCGTTACAGGATCATTTAGTAATCGCGAAAGCATTATGGAGATGATAGATAAACTCCAGTGGAAGACTGCAAGAGAGACACTCAACAGCTCGGTACGGGCTTTTGTTGAAGTTTCGAGAACATACCTTCACCGAGGAGTCAAGCAGTATATTCCTCCCTCCTACGTATATCTCGCGAAGAGACCATGAGAATAAAATCAGAGAGATTAGAGCCCACACAGAGGCATACCGACAATCTTTCTTTCCGCGAACAGTACGGGATTGGAATAGAAGGGAGAACCGACAGAGGTACCCAAGGTACCCTCCGCCACACACCGTCAGGTGGCTTTCAGAGTACGGATGTAGATATAGATGTAGACGCTGTCTCTAGCTGTTTGTCATCAATAGTGTAGTTGTACAGTAGTGGATTTCTTTTCCTATGAATGCTCAATATGTCACGTTTATTTACGTTCAGGGTCAACTGTCAGAGCCTGAACCATTCATCAGTTCTCTGCAGGTCGTTCTTCAAATTCTTACTATCTTCCGCTGCTTTGGTACAGACGACTGCATCATCTGCAAATAGTCTTAGAGAGCATCCGACGCTTTCTACTGGATCATTTATATGTACCGTAAACAGCTAAGTTCATATCACACTTCCCTGTGGTACTCGGGTTACTACCTTTACATCAGTATTTTTTTTTTTTTTAATTTGTGGTAAGTTGCTACTTGGCCAAACAACTAAGGTCATCTGTCCCTAGGCTTACACACTACTTAATCTAACTTAACCAAACTTAGGCTAAGCGCACACACACACACACACACACACACACACACACACACACACACAAGCACGAGGGAGGACTCGAACCTCCGACGGGGGTAGCCGCGCGAACCGTGGCGAGGCGCCCTAGACCGCATGGCTACCCCGCGCGGCTTTTACATCTGTCGACTTAGTACCGTTAAGAGCGACGTGCTGAGTTCTATCTGCAAGAAAGTCTTGAATGCAATCATAGTTCTCCTCCGGAACTCCATAAACTCGTATTTTTTTCATTAAACGGCAATGCGGGACGGTGTCAAATGCCTTACGAATCGAAAATTTTTACTTTTATCTGCTTCTAAGGTGTACTTCTTTGACAACTTATTTATTGCAGCAAGGAGAGCTGAAATGACGTTTTGAATTGTAAATAACTTTCCTTTTTACACACAACCATCTAATTGTTCCGACATTTGCTTTTACACATGCTCTTCGCAAATCTTTGTCCAGTCCCGATAGGTTGTCGAGTTGCAGGTGACTGCTTTGTACATGGGAACGTCTTCGGACCATTTGTACAACTGATTTAGAATTTCTGAAACTGTTACAACAATTATATCTGTGGATCTCGTAACCGTCGAAATATTTAAATTATCTTTCTTTCGTAATTTACCTTAAACGTCATTCGCATTTGATCAAATGCCTAAGCAAAGTATTAAATAAGATGTATTTCATACACGCCTAATGATTTTTGGTATTTTGTACATTGTCTAGTCATTCCATAAAATGCCAGATTTCACAGTACGCCGGTAATAAATACACCACACTGGAATAAGAAGAGATGTGATCACATAATCTTGCCGAAAAATTTATGCTTCTTCAAGAGGCTCGGAGTATATTGCAGTCATGTTTCGGAAGTAATGTTTCCAGAAGCAAGGTTCGCAGGAAAGCTTCTGTGAGGATCGGTAAGTATGATACGAGGTACTGGGAGAATTACAGCTGCCAGGAGTGGTTGTGATCGTGCTTGGGTAGCTCAGTCGGCAGAGCACTTGCCCGCGAAAGGCAAAGGCAACGAGTTCGAATCTCTTTCCGGCATTGGGTTCTAATCTGCCAGGAAGTTTCGTATCAGCGCACACTCCGGTGCAGAGTGAAAATTCTGTTCTGCAATGCTTGAATACTTTCGGAACGATCACTTATGGTGTCCTGGATACATGCCAAATATGGATGCAACTGTCCTCTGCGTCAGATTTGCGGTAGGCAATGCCAGCATAATCAGGCACCGGTTATTGCAGAATCTACGACCAATTACGAAGCGTCAGAAAGGAAAGTAACTACTGGTACACTTTATATCCACCAAAATGACCCTGACCAATTGGATTTATGAGAAATTTAAATGCAATTAGGATCTCCCTGGATGTAGTCTTTGCCCACCGCTGAAAGTAGCTAATCGTGACTATCTAGTCCACCTGCGTGCAGGGAGTCTGATGGCGTTATTGTTTGGTGTATAATAACCACGTATATCGAGGAGATATACAAAAATATTCACAAACGTTGTCACGTGGTGCCTCTGGTGTGAAAGTAACGTGTATATGAGCAGTAAATTGTAAGTGTGCTCGGATAGGCAAAATACTGATATCAACGAAATGGAACCGTTTATTTTATACACAAACAGTCCAAATTTGACCTCGGCACAGCAGAAACCTCTGATAACATAAACAGCTCTTTAGTACTTGATACGGCGAATGATTTTTTTGAATTAGTTGTGTGTCAAATAGGAAAAACTAGCATAAATTCACTTTGTTTTTAAAACCGCGACGGACACAGAACTGACAAGAGATGTCCATTACGACACGTCTTATCAGAACAACTTACAGAAGCCTTTCCTGAGTACAGTGGATGGCATATGATGTGCCACCTGGAATTAAGTCTTTTACTTATATCCCAGGACAAAGAAATATCTTTTCTGATCAGATGACAGGTACCCTCAACAAAATCTTATGCAACATACAAAAAAAATAAAAAAGCCTTGTGCATGACGTAAAAAGCGACTCTTCTAACTGGGAGAACGAACCTTCTCATATCTCAACAAACATTTTGCTACGTCCCATAAACAGAATATATTCTGGGTGGGCGCATGAACATGCCTGTAGTAAACGACTAGGCAACTGCCGCCGAGTTACATTCTGATGGAACTTGACAGAGCTAGGTCGAAATAAATAAGCCATACATAACTTGCCAGTAGGGTCATTTTAACAAGCCAGGTGCTGATCCTTGCACCTTTTTGTAATAGTTGCAGCCTGCAGCACTGGCTGGCATTAATTGGATTAAAAAGTTCTTTAATTTTTAATCATAACTATTGCGCACTTTAGGCTATGCAGTCATTTTTAGGTCTTTTCTGAACAGCTTAAGTGGTATGATACGTCACAGCTGTTCAGGAAACACTTGATGTCATGTTTACAAAATCCATTGATGTGGCCGAATCACAACATTTTAACAGTGTACTTATAGTTTGACAATCGTTGAGACTGCACCCCACACATGGAAAACATAAAGCATAAACGCTGTAAAACACAAAGAAATGCACTTGAAAATAGCAGTAATTTCCCGAAATGCGTCGTCGAAGAAAGAAATAAAATAAAATGGTGACTGGCAGCAGCAAAAAAGATATTTTATAAACAAACCCATTGTTAATTAATTTGAATCACATTGTATTTAACTTCAACAAAACTCACATCCTGCTATGAACATTAATGCACACTGAATGCATAATTTAGGAAGGAATAAGCCAAGGTTAGTTTGAGATTGGATAATGGAATGTAGTCGAATTAAGTCGGGTGAGGTTGAGGGTATTACATTAGGAAATGAGACACTTAAAGTAGTAAAGGTGTTTGCTATTTGGGGAGCAAAATCACTGATGATGGTCGAAGTAGAGAGGATATAAAATGTAGACTGGCAATGGCAAGGAAAGCGTTTCTGAAGAAGAGAAATTTGTTAACATCGAGTTTAGATTTAAGTGTCAGGAAGTCATTTCTGAAAGTATTTGTATGGAGTGTAGCCATGTATGGAAGTGAAACATGGACGGTAAATAGTTTGGACAAGAAGAGAATAGAAGCTTTCGAAATGTGGTGCTACAGAAGAATGCTGAAGATTAGATGGGTAGATCACATAACTAATGAGGAAGTATTGAATAGAATTGGGGAGAAGAGAAGTTGGTGGCACAACTTGACCAGAAGAAGGGATCGGTTGGTAGGACATGTTCTGAGGCATCAAGGGATCACCAATTTAGTATTGGAGGGCAGCGTGGAGGGTAAAAATTGTAGGGGGAGACCAAGAGATGAATACACTAAGCAGATTCAGAAGGATGTAGGTTGCAGTAGGTACTGGGAGATGAAGAAGCTAGCACAGGATAGAGTAGCATGGAGAGCTGCATCAAACCAGTCTCAGGACTGAAGACCACAACAACAACAGTTTGAGATTTCGTCAATATGAAAGTCTAATGCTATTTTGTCTAAAACTGACATGGTGAGACCGTCGCTGTGTACAATTAATGATGAACTTGCTATTTACCTAAATAAACAGCAGTATTAATAGTGGCTGGTTGCTGTCTTCTTCTTTGTAAGAATTAACCTACATTAATATGAAATTCCTTTAGCGATGTGAGCTAGCTTGGAATGGGCAAGGAAGTTCCAGTGATATATTTATGTTTTAGTTGCAGTGGAATCCACAATCAAAATAAACTTTTTGAATGACAAGAAACTGCAGCCCCCACTTTCTTTGCTTTGATTAAAATATCCTCTTTTCTGTTGATCACCGTTACTGCGCAGATTCGGCCACGTGGTCTTTTCAAATGAGTGTACCTTAATCCATAAGCTGATTTTTTTATTTTCAAAAATTCGTTAAGCTCTCTTCCATTGTATTTTTTTAAATAATTAACTGTTTTTGACAGAATTTTTTTCTATTATGTCTCAAATGGGTACAGATCACTTTCCGCGACCAACATGCGGCACAACTTGTATTGCTTCAATGGCATCAGTGTAAGCCACTTGGGCCTATTAGTCCGATGTTGTTCCTAGAAAGGCAAACGTGCCAAAAACTGGAACATGTTTAATTTTAATTTTTGACTTGAGCATATATACTCTAAGCTTTGACCATTGCCTTCTCGCCATGTAATTTTACGCAAGTAACGTTTGTATATCATGATAGTCAAGCAAATGAAGTACAACTAATAGCCACCTATCAGACTTTGCAGTAATTCCCATTACGTAAAGCAAAGAATATTATAGAATATTTTTACGTTCACCTGTACAATCCAGAAATATATCTGCATGAAGGTAACTTTAGTAGTACACATCTATGAGATCCGAAGAAAAAGATGTTTCGCAACAAGAGACAGGAAAACATAGTAAAAATATAGGTATCAAAATTCCGCGAGTAGTGGATTAAAGCCATTGAAAAAAAATTTTGTTACATAATTGTAACTGTTCACTAAGGATGTGGTCATCGTTCTTAGAAATGTGCTAGAAAATCTCCCGCTCTTCTAGTACGTCGAGCCTACGATCATTCTTTTCCCTACGTAATATGGAAATTTTGGTTTGTGACCAGAAATTAACAGATGATCAGCAAAACTGGAATTATGTACATTAGTGCCTCACTTTACTAATAAATGTTCCTTCTACCTGACACAGAAATGTCTTCCAGTTTGTCTTATATAATAAACGGGACACATATCACAAGTGATTTTATAAACTCCTGAATTGTTTATAGGATCAACTGTGGACTTGAGATTGTGAATAAATTTTTTTTTCCCAGTTACTGTTAGTCGAAAAGGTAACTTCGCATCCATACTTTTTAATTAAAAGACGACGAATTCTGTAAGAAGCAGGTCCTAAAAATAAAATACAAAAACCTTTTTATTCACGTTACTGTCGGAAACTGCACTGATACCAAAACTGGTCACTTTAGAAGATCTTTTCAACTAACGAGGAATCACAGCCGTTAGTAACTGCAGCAGTTTTTATTACATTCATGTCTTCATTGAGGTTGTCAGGTGATAGAGCTACAGAAACTGCAGCATGAATGGCTGAATGGAAAAATGCTTTTTTATGAGAATGGGGATGCATTGAACTAGCGGACAGAATCTGATCTGTACAAGTGGCTTTTCGAAAAATACTGAATAAAAGTCTGTCGTTTTCAATAGCAATACTAAGGTCCAAGTAATGAAGCTGATGATCGTTATTATTTAATTGCAAGTGAAGCTGATTTTTACATGAAGACTGTTAAAAATTTCAAACAAATGTGCAATCCCTTCTCGGGAACCACTGTACATGATCAAAGTGTCGTCTGCGTATCGAGAATATGACAAAATATCCATATCAGCAGTTAAAAAATTATTCAAGAATTTTTCTTTCAGTGAATTAATGAAAATATCGGCCAACATGCCTGCAATAGGATTACCTATCGCCAGGACGTGGGGCTGATGGTACAGTTTACGACAGAAAGCAAAACAGTTGTATATTACTACAATTCTTATCAAACGAATTAGGTCAGTAGTTTGCTCATTAGAAGTTCTTTTTTAAAAGTAAGTAGCTAGCCATGTTTAAAACTGTAATATAAGCTTATAATACTTCAGATTATTTCGCTGTACGACAAGAATCTCTGCAAGGAAGAGTGGTGTAAGTATTCTGTGGAGGATCTACGCATTATCTCTGTTGACTATACGTAAATATCTTTGTGACTGTTATTACACGTTTGCTGTTTTCAACGTGAACTGTGCGCTATAAATCGTGTGAGTGATGTTTAAATGTGCGAGTTTCTGTAGGAGAGGATTACAAGAAAACCGTAAGTAAAAATATTTTCAAATTTGCCATTGTCATAAAAACCCATTATTGATTATAAAACTGCACGTGTTTATTTGTTGCACAAAAGGTAACAGAATAATGCAGCACCTTACACATCGCAAAACATCGCGCATAAATGCCATAAATAACGAAAAAAATCGCCGTTGAAAACTGCAATCACTTCCAGAAGCTCGCAGAACAAGAAATAAATAAAAGAAAATCGTGACTCGTAGTAGAAAAGTTGTTTATTAACAAACCAATTATCTTTACCGGTTGCAGTATTTCACCAACAGTTTGTATTGGATTAAATTAATTAGATTACAAAAAGCTTCTCCTTACTAAGACGAAGGAATAAGGTTACTGTGCAAAATTTTTCTAGGTGTTTCTTCCCATCTTCAGCAGGAGATCGTTTAGATAGGGCGCAAGGGTCTAATACAATAGTCGTCAAACTTTTTTGCTCAAGAGCCAATACTGACGTTGTGGTGCGGCACCTATATATACACATCTGTCGATCTGTTTACATTAATGAGTAACCTATAACCTAGATAAATTAGTACGCTATGATCCTCTAAAAGACTAGCTAGAGTAACGGCGCGGTAAGCTGGCCTTAGGCCTTCCAAGAACTGACAATTAAGAGTTGGCACCATTCAGAATACTTCATGTCGATT
This sequence comes from Schistocerca cancellata, assembly GCF_023864275.1. Classification (NCBI taxonomy): domain Eukaryota; kingdom Metazoa; phylum Arthropoda; class Insecta; order Orthoptera; family Acrididae; genus Schistocerca; species Schistocerca cancellata. The sequence continues at coordinate 70,994,305 of NC_064627.1, forward strand.
ATTCTGTTTCAAGATTTTCGCCGCCCTCAGTGACCTCAAAGTTGGGACACTGTAATTTCCTGACAATGTGATGTTACTTTGTTTCTGAAGCGGATGATTAACTAATTCATCACAGTAATTTTATTTACATTTTAAATGCATTATTCAACATGAAACATGACCATAAATGGATACTAAACGTTTCTAAAGTCATTTTTCTGCTACACATTGCATTGTATTTCAGCCTTAATTTAATTATATATTTCTTGCTACCAATAAATACTGCATTTGAAGATGACCGTCTCTACTATGCTCATTCACCAGTCTATTTTACTTCCGTGTCAAAATTTACACCACAGCTGCTGATAGGTACTAGTCGCGCACGCCATTAGCGGAAGACACATCCTCCAATCTTGCAATGGGCAGACTACTTACCCCTCTACCTCTGAAGTAAGCGGCCATCTTTACTTAGCCGATGTCATATTCACAAATGTCAACCAAAATTAGTCATATCTTAAGATATTACTGTCTCTGTAAGAAGGGTAGGGTAGGTTGAGACTTTCTGAATCATGAGGCTGTAGGAATGGCAATAAGAAGACATTCTACTGCTCCGCCCGTATGCGCATCTCGGAAGCCATCACGCTACCATCGTGCACAGGTGACAAGAAACTTTTTCCATACATATTTAATCCGGAATGCAAACAGACGGAAAAAAGTAGGAGAGATAAGACAGTATCGCTTATAACAATGCACGATGCAATGTGAAATCTGTTTAAAATAAGATTTATTGTTGAGAAACATTACTGATAGCTATAAATCTTTCTGCTACCGGTTGTATAATATGGCTAGCAGAATGACTAGCGACATCTGTTATAAATTTGAGCAACTGCTTACAGCTAAAAAAAAATAATAAAAAAAAGGAATGGGTCTATGTAAATCAGACTTCGTGGGGCTTTCTGCATCGAAATATATTATCTATTATTTCTTCTTTATTTAAGTATTTATGTAGAATAATTACACACAATACTCACTCAGCCACCATTACAGAATTTGTTTTTGATGATATTTTCGACATCGCCTGGAGACCTGGAGGTAATGTAGGAAATGTTGAGAAGGAATTTGAGTGCACGGGAATTTTCCCCTTCAGTCCCAAAAAAATACCATCAAACAAATTCCTTCCTTTGTCATCATACCTGAACAACGAGTCCTGCTCTGTTACCACAGAATCATAAGCAAAACCAACTCTGCAACTCCTATTAATACTCGCACAAGTTCGTGAAGTCAGAGATCAGCACCATCATCTTCAACATTTTCTTTTCTTTTGCGAACTCTAACGAAAATCACCGGTACCACACACGTGAGGAAGGAGAAAACCGCAGCTTGTCATCTGAAATCACCAGTTTTATCTTAGTCTTACAAGAGGGAAAAGGATAGTGTATTTTGGAAATTCTCGAAGAAAGAAACCTTCAGCTCTAAAACAGGACTCATATTGATCATCATCTGAAGCTGAGTTGAAGAAATAAAGCATACCTTGCGATTTCTGCAACAGAATATTACGATTCTAGATCTACGAAGAAGGGATTGGTTCAGATTTGATAAGAGCAAGGAGTGGTTTTACCTAATTTGTGTGGGGACAGTAGAGCGTTAGAGTGGGAAATGCAGTTTACAATTACTGGAACAGTTAAAAATTTTAGTCTTCCATACTCTGCGCAACTGTACGACAGTTTACAATGATTCACACAGCCCCATTTTCGATTCAAACAACCCCACGAGTTCTTAATTTTTCTGTTGATCCAACATTTTAAATTGTACTATTTACCACGATGAAGAATAGATGTTGAAGCAATGAATTTTTACCATACAAAGATGATAATTATGATCCATTCACATATTAACATATGTAGCAAAATACTTATTACCGCTTTGCGGCTCAAAAATTTGCATATATATATATATATATATATATATATATATATATATATATATATATATATGTATATATAATGTGTGTGTGTGTGTGTGTGTGTGTTTTCGGGCGAATCTCAAGTGTTATTGTAGAGATTTTCATCCGGTTCTGACTAATAAGTAAACTGTTTCATGAGGAAGGTTGTGTATATAATTTTATAAATATTTCGTGGAAATTGTATAAACTATGCTGAATTATAGTCCGCCGCTACTGTGAAAATAATGCCATTGCCATTTAGCGGTACAATCGCTGCACTCAAGAGAACAGCGAAGCCTGAGAAGAATCCGAGTCGGTACTGTTGGTCTACCGGTAAAAGAGCGTGCCTGAAAAAAGAAACGTCATGGAACCGAATGCCGGTCGGACGACAGACCATAGCGTTAACCTCTCACTGATGTGGAGTTTCACCAGAAGCAGAATGAGTTTCGGATTCTATGATGAAATCTAGAGTAAAATCGAAGTCGTGCTTGGTGGTCTAGCGGTTAAGTGCGTGCTTGGTAATGGAAACGTCGCGAGATTGAATGCTTAAGTCGTTTAATTTGTACGAAAGTTAGGATTTTCAGTTTTTAAAGTTTTTCCCTGATTTTTAATCATAATTCTACAGGGTAGCCCTTAAACAACATTATTTCTACGCCAGATGAGTCGTCCAGGTGTAGGGGAATGCTACCTGTGTGAAGCCGAAGCGGATCGCTAGTAATATTATAAAATATAGCTGATAACCGCGGGCCGTACGAATACTTGATTAGAGCTGAAGTTTGACGACCACTGGTGTGATTTCTACAGTCAACGAGAGCAGCAACATATTTCAAGATGAAAATCTTACAGGTTCTTTGTGTCCCGTTATTACGTCAAAGTAAGGAGACCCTACTAGCGGTGTATATGAAGCACCTCTGGATGGCCTTAGAGTCCTCCACGGAGCGCGAACGGCGCGGCTGGGCCAGAAGACAAAAACACGTCCCGCCAGACCCTTCTACATAGTGTGGGGGAATTAGGCTGGCCAGCGGAGCGTGCAGCAGCTGGTGTGGCGGGGGCGACGTCTTCTTGCCACCCAGGCCTTTGCTTCCGTCGACGACTCAAAGAAACGCTGATCGATAGTTGCTCATTTCGCGTGGAATCGGAGCTACGTTAAAAGGTCTACTCTCCTTAGCTGGTTTACTTTTTGTGCTATTTTCTTTTGGTCACAAACGTACGCCATTCGAACAATGTGTTACTAATGATCCGCAAGTCCCCTTCTCCCTTCTTCGTGAACTGTACAAGAAATGCTCTGCATTAACTGCTAGCCAAGCAAAAATATTACGGGACCTAATTCCTTAAAGTCCTGTTCGTCGTCCAGTAGCGTGTAGGACAACAATGTGCTGCTAAGAATCGGCAATAATCAACTCGTCAGGCACAAAATTTCAGATAGTGCCACCTGGAGTCTTCTTGTTCGGAATATTTACGAGGATGTGTCAGGCGCCTTGAGAACGACGGGAAACTTGCCTATCGCAGTATCGACTGAGTTTTATGGTCTTACCTGACCGCATTACAGTAAATAAAAACTTTATATTCAATGAACTCTTTCATTTAGCTCGTCCTCATTACTAGCTTTAAATGAGTTGCAGATCACTCATGTAGTCACGTAAATGGCCTAAAATATGCGATTGAAACACAACACCGCAGATAAGCATACGTCACAAGAAAACAAACATTGGGGAGATCGGGGCAGATTGCGACAACTTATAATTTATTTTTTATTTTTGAAGAGATAGTGTTTACAGCTTCCGATTCTATTACTGCTGTAACTCGTAATATGTATCCTTGGCTATATGTTCCCAAAACTTTGACGACATAACAACATCTGATTTTTCAGAAAAAAAGGTTATGTTGGAGTAAAATTTTGTGACAACCTGCCTCAGCTCCGGGTTGGTAGTCACTGACAATGAGGTTGACTGTCACACTGCGAACAAAAAAACTATTCATTCCAAAAAAATTGAATTAAGAATAGAAAAATCAAACAATGATGTTAATAAAATGTTAATAACACCAACTTAGACACTTCAACAGTAATTTAAGTAAATATTTAAGGAAATGTTCTACATTAGCCTAGTCAGTTTCGAGCACACTCACACAGTTCTCACATTTATGAAAGTTATTTGACCTTGGGGTACATAATTCGTGAGTCCACTTCTTACATTCATTACAGTGAATTCAATTCTTCTTAACTTTATTATTGGCAATAATTCTATTCGTTCTCTGCACGGAACTAACGCCCGTTATGTCCATATTCCAAATTTTGTGAGTTCGAAAATTATGATTTACAAAAAGTGTTGATAATTTTTTTTTTAATTTTACCTTTGTTCGGTCTAACCTAGAAGTTCGTGCTAAACTGATCACCACTGGTTTTCGTAATGAAAGCGTTGGGTGTCCACTGTCCTTTCCACAAATCATCTCGTTCACATCCATTTTGCTGCCACGATTTAGGACATTAATTTGTTATGCAATCATCATGACCCAGAGTTTGATACCTTTTGGCGTTAAACCGTAGAAATATCGGCTGCTACAAGAACTCATTGCTTCAATTCCTTCTCGTCGTCATCAGAAAAAAACAGTTTTTTTCTGTGTGGAAAATAACCATTTGTGATGGAAGGGCAAACTCTCTTTTAATCGCCAGTTTCATCTTGAGGAATTGTCTTAAAATATCTTGCTAAAGTTCGACAGTTGATTAGTTAACCGGCAGCAGCTGTGCGAATTGATAATACCTCCTTTTTCTTCTTCCTTGCTGCTGCAGGCATTATTTCTGTAACATGCGTTGGTCGCCTTTTATGATTTCTCTGTTTCTTTACATGAAGCAATCCTGGCGGGACATGTTGTGTCATGTGACAACCAACACATTTAAGATACAATACACTTAAGACAAAAAAAACTTTTGAATGTAACTTCTACGGTGCTGTAGAATAATATTGTGCAACTGTTATCAAATGAGAGAAAATAGTTGGGATACAGAATCCACTGAATACAGGATGAATTCTGAGAGACAGTTGTATTAATAAATGAAAACTTACAGCTGTGAAAGCACAAGAACAGGGATAAAATTCAGAAAATCGTCGTCAAAAGCTAAAAGCTACGTACACGCTACTCAGAGTACTTTAATGGTATTGTGGTTTGTGTTAAGAGCACTAAGAAGCAGCAACGGATGAGAACTGAGACGAGTGACAACTAACCTCGGTGACATCCTGCCCACTGTATTCCATACTGTCAGGCCGTAGGGGAAGGTTGTCTATATTAGATCGCTTTTTCATTTTGCTACCCCAAGCCTTTATTATGTATCTAATCGAAACGAAATGCAATGTACAAAAAGCTACATGTTGCACTCTTTCATCAGGTGGTATTATATTTTGAATAAACACGTAGCATATCGTTTAAAATTTAGAAATGTGTAAATGATCAGAATTAGGAAACCGGCTGCTTAATTTGCACCTTCAGTTGCTTAAATTGGACCATATGGTAAAACAACGAGTAAAAAGTAAAAAAAAAGAACTTTAATATTTTAAATAAATCATCAATGCAACATATTTATTAAACAAACATATTAGTGAGGTACTTAGGCTATGTTACACAAAACAAAGAGTTTTGAAATATTCAGCTCCTTAAGACGTTTATATCAGGAAATTACTCAAATAATTTTCGTACTTGTAGTTATAATCGCTTCAAATCAAAACAAAGAATATACTAGAAAACTACTTGCACAGAAAAATATAAAACAACTTGACACATTGAAATATACTAATAATTTATATTAACTGGGATTAAGAATGGCAAGTTACATTGAAGTCTAAGTGCAGTCTAAACAGAAAAATAGCTTCACGTTGGCATATCGTGTATGAACCCATAATTTACAGTCCACACACTGTATCATGTCATCTTCTTTAACTTCTTACATAAAACACAGAGTCAGCTCGAATTTCCAGCAGTGCCATTTATCTTCTGTTCTTTGGGGAAAAAAGGAGTTTTAGCAGACCCTTCGATTTTTCTAATTGCTGCTTATAAGAGCTGCTAGTGATTACGGTGACATTCCGTGCTTTTCCACTACCTCGGATAGCAGGCTTGTTGTATGAATTTGGAAGGCGTGACATCTCGTTCACAATCTTCTTGAATTTCTTTGTGGGTATCCTAGGCCAACACTAGTCATCACTTGAAATGTCTTGTGAAGGGGATGCCTTTCTAACGTTCGTAGAACTGGGTTTCCCTACAAAATCATAATCACTCTTCAAGCAATTAGTTGGTGAAACTTGATGATCTGAAAACACATTCCTATTCACGGGCCAAATTCCCGCTGTGCGGAAGACACTCTCCGCTATTCCAATTGTTGCTGTTCGGCCATACGCTTCATTCAGCAGTCAAGATACTTGAAATTGTGTTACAGTTTTACCTATATTTTCACGTAACCACTTGTCCTGGGCTTGAATGAAGTAGGTTTGAAGAGGTGCAAAAATCCAAACATCAAGTGGTGGCTACCTGTGGGTAGTGTGCCCAGGTAATGGGAACATAATACCATTATCAAGAGAGTATCAACAGCTCTAGATTTCTGCTGTGTTGTGTCACCATCAAGTAGCAGGAGCACAGGTGAATCCTTGCTACTGCTCACATGGTTTCTGATGTGTTTGAGCCACGACACAAACAACTCAGAATTCATGTAGCCAGTGTCTGACATGTCAACTACACTGCCCGGTGGGGCACCGATTTCAAGTTCTTGCTGCCTCCTCTTACGCTTGAGTATAATCATAGGTGGAATAAAGTATCCAGAAGCACTGACAGCACAAACAAATGTGATGTTAACTCCCTGCTCCCCGGTTGTGATAAATCCCGCTTGGTGCTTGCCTACTCACGCGATGACTTTTTTTTTTACCGTTGTAAATCCAGAATCATCGACGTTAAATACACTGTTGGCTAAAATTTTATTCTAATCGACTGTTTTCTCAGGGAGGTCAAAGAATTGTTTCACATTCTCTCTATTAAACCCATTTGCTCTGGCTGCTGATGTTCTTTCTGACTGAGGGAGGGAAAGCTGTGCATTTCGTCCAATAAATAAATAAAACCACTTTTTACCCACTGCCTTCCTTTCTCTGTTGAAAGTATAAGGTAGTTGATATTTATCTGCTATGTCGAAAGCAAATTTTCTAACATCTTTGATGGTAAATCCCAAATCCTCTCTGCAAATAAAAGGAGATGATCGGCGAGAACTTCTTCCATCTCAGTCGTAAAAGTATATTGTCATCTGAAAAACTTCAATTGATAACGTGTTTTTACTGTCAGCATGTCTCTTTATTGCAGCTTTGGATACTCCATATATATGATCACACTCGTTAAGTCCCTTCAGCTCATCTTCTATCCATTTGCTGTGCATTCCACTTTTTGCCATTTTGGAAACCTATTAAGATTGTCCGTACTATTACTTAAAAAGGTTTGTCATCTTGAAAAGCTAAAAACATTACCCGCACCTAGTAGTTATTGAAAAAATGCGCTTAAATATTATTTGTTATGAGTATCTCCTAAATTGGACCGATCCCAATTTGGAAAGAGGCATTGGGCCAATTTCGGCGACTGGACGCCATATTAGTGAAGAAAACGTTACAGGAACACACAAAAGTAAAATCTAGTTTTGCGTGTTTAATTATTAACTAATGAATGGCACTTATGAACTATACTGCAGATAACTGATTTACTTACTTGTACCGTACAGAAAAGCTTATGATTTGTAGCTCAACACGTGCAGCAAGAACGAAGAAAATACAATCATGACAACTCTTCTCCCTTCGAGGGCTATTGTCGGTTGTCCGCTGTCACGTGACCTCGACGACATTTCTCACCAGTGTAGCCATTTAAACTAAGTTATCAACACGAAGGTGGTCCAACTTAGGCAACGGTCCAACTTGCGTAACTCTCCCCTATAATGTAATAAACAATATCGTCTTACTTCACTCAGGATCTAAATGAGTTTGAAGAAATCAAAAGAGACTCTTATAAAATGTCACACAGGGGCCTAAGGGTGACTGCCAAAGTGAAATTCGCGCGACTGTGACATCAACCCATTTCGCTAAAGGGAAAGTAAAAGGAGATGCAATTACAATTACTTTGTTTTTCAGAAAGCGGCTTTAGGTCAGCAATCCGACTAATTCCTTACTATCACTTTTCCGACAGGCTAACAGGCACAACATTCAGCACCTACAGGGTGTTTCAAAAATGACCGGTATATTTGAAACGGCAATAAAAACTAAACGAGCAGCGATAGAAATACACCGTTTGTTGCAATATGCTTGGGACAACAGTACATTTTCAGGCAGACAAACTTTCGAAATTACAGTAGTTACAATTTTCAACAACAGATGGTGCTGCGGTCTGGGAAACTCTATAGTGCGATATTTTCCACATATCCACCATGCGTAGCAATAATATGGCGTAGTCTCTGAATGAAATTACCAGAAACCTTTGACAACGTGTCTGGCGGAATGGCTTCACATGCAGAAGAGATGTACTGCATCAGCTGTTCAATTGTTTCTGGATTCTGGCGGTACACCTGGTCTTTCAAGTGTCCCCACAGAAAGAAGTGACAGGGGTTCATGTCTGGCGAATAGGGAGGCCAATCCACGCCGCCTCCTGTATGTTTCGGATAGCCCAAAGCAATCACACGATCATCGAAATATTCATTCAGGAAATTAAAGACGTCGGCCGTGCGATGTGGCCGGGCACCATCTTGCATAAACCACGAGGTGTTCGAAGTGTCGTCTAAGGCAGTTTGTACCGCCACAAATTCACGAAGAATGTCCAGATAGCGTGATGCAGTAATCGTTTCGGATCTGAAAAATGGGCCAATGATTCCTTTGGAAGAAATGGCGGCCCAGACCAGTACTTTTTGAGGATGCAGGGACGATGGGACTGCAACATGGGGCTTTTCGGTTCCCCATATGCGCCAGTTCTGTTTATTGACGAAGCCGTCCAAGTAAAAATAAGCTTCGTCAGTAAACCAAATGCTGCCCACATGCATATCGCCGTCATCAATCCTGTGCACTATATCGTTAGCGAATGTCTCTCGTGCAGCAATGGTAGCGGCGCTGAGGGGTTGCCGCGTTTGAATTTTGTACGGATAGAGGTGTAAACTCTGGCGCATGAGACGATACGTGGACGTTGGCGTCATTTGGACCGCAGCTGCAACACGGCAAACGGAAACCCGAGGCCGCTGTCGGATCACCTGCTGCACTAGCTGCGCGTTGCCCTCTGTGGTTGCCGTACGCGGTCGCCCTACCTTTCCAGCACGTTCATCCGTCACGTTCCCAGTCCGTTGAAATTTGTCAAACAGATCCTTTATTGTATCCCTTTTCGGTCCTTTGGTTACATTAAACCTCCGTTGAAAACTTCGTCTTGTTGCAACAACACTGTGTTCTAGGCGGTGGAATTCCAACAGCAGAAAAATCCTCTGTTCTAAGGAATAAACCATGTTGTCTACAGCACACTTGCACGTTGTGAACAGCACACGCTTACAGCAGAAAGACGACGTACAGAATGGCGCACCCACAGACTGCGTTGTCTTCTATATCGTTCACATCACTTGCAGCGCCATCTGTTGTTGAAAATTGTAACTACTGTAATTTCTAAAGTTTGTCCGCCTGAAAATGTACTGTTGTCCCAAGCATATTGCAACAAACGGCGTATTTCTATCGCTGCTCGTTTAGTTTTTATTGCCGTTTCAAATATACCGGTCATTTTTGAAACACCCTGTATGAGACGCCCGCCCGACTAACCGCGCGCTCTAACGCGCTGCTTCCGAGCGGGAAGGCGTGCCGCTCCCCGGCACGAATCCGCCCGGCGGATTAGTGTCGAGGTCCGGTGCGCCGGCCAGCCTGTGGATGTTTTTTAAGGCGGTTTTCCATCTACCTCGACGAATGCGGGCTGCTTCCCTTATTCCGGCTCAGTTACAATATGTCGGCGATTACTTCACAAGCACTGTCTCCACGTACGCGCACACCGTAATTGCTCTACTACGCAAATATTTGGGGCCACACTCGTCTCGTATGAGACGTTCCCGGAAGGTGGGAGGTTGGGTGGGAGAGGATTTGGGGGGGGGGGGGGCACTGGGGGCCGAACCGCACAATAACCCTGGGTTCGGTGTGGGGCGGCGGTGGAGTGGGTGGACTTCTGTGGGATGTTGTGAGGTTGTGAACCACTGAGGGTTACGGCGGGACGAAGCCTATCTGTTGTTTCTAGGTACCCAGTGTAATACACAATATACACCTATGAGACAATGGTGCCTTTTAAAATTCTGATGAGACTTCTAGGACGCCTGTTGTTATTTATTTAGTTTCAGATAGATCTGATGGTAACCCGTTCCGGAAAAGAAACGCGTTGATTGCTTGTGTCTGAAGCAAAATTTTCTATAAAGAGTTCTGCTTGTGAGAAAAGCAGATGTTAGCCGCCTAAATCATAGTATTGCTTGGGAACGCCTTTAACTTATCCTCCAAAATACTACTAACGGAATATTGTTCTGACTCCGCACTTCCACCTCAGATGTGCACTATATAAAGCCGCCCAGAAAGAGTAGTGTGTGGTCAACACGAAATACAGTCGATGGCCACATTCGTGATTTCAGCACGACGGTGGGTTTAAAATAATGTAACAGCTGAAACTTCCTGGCAGATTAAAACTGTGTGCCCGACCGAGACTCGAACTCGGGACCTTTGCCTTTCGCGGGCAAGTGCTCTACCATCTGAGCTACCGAAGCACGACTCATGCCCGGTACTCACAGCTTTACTTCTGCCAGTACCTCGTCTCCTACCTTCCAAACTTTACAGAAGCTCTCCTGCGAACCTTGCAGACCTAGCACTCCTGAAAGAAAGGATAATGCGGAGACATGGCTTAGCCACAGCCTGGGGGATGTTTCCAGAATGAGATTTTCACTCTGCAGCGGAGTGTGCGCTGATATGAAACTTCCTGGCAGATTAAAACTGTGTGCCCGACCGAGACTCGAACTCGGGACCTTTGCCTTTCGCGGGCAAGGTTCGCAGGAGAGCTTCTGTAAAGTTTGGAAGGTAGGAGACGAGGTGCTGGCAGAATTGAAGCTGTGAGTACCGGGCGTGAGTCGTGCTTCGGTAGCTCAGATGGTAGAGCACTTGCCCGCGAAAGGCAAAGGTCCCGAGTTCGAGTCTCGGTCGGGCACACAGTTTTAATCTGCCAGGCAGTTTCATATCAGCGGACACTCCGCTGCAGAGTGAAAATCTCATTCTGGAATGTAACAGCTGTTTGTAAGGGAAACAGACCGCAGAATCTCGTGGAAATTACAGGTTCAATGAAGGGTCACCAAAAGTAGTGACGTCACGTGTAGCAGAGAACGTAACGGAATAAGATGCTATTCACTGTCCGTTAAAAATACGAAGATGTATTTCAACTCCACAATACTTACTTGGCAATATCCTTTTGGAGTTAACTAGGTATTTTTATCTCTCTCTCTCTCTCTCTCTCTCTCTCTCTCTCTCTCTCTCTCTCTCTCTCTCTCTCTCTTTCTCCCCTTAACACATGACCTTTCATCCTTTCCCTTCTTATTGTCAGTTTTTTCCATCTATTCCTTGCCTCACCGATTCTGCGGAGAACCTCCACATTTCGAATCTTGTTATACATAGTTTTCAACATTTTATGTAGCAGCGCATCACTTCGAGTCTCTGACTTTCCAGATTTCCCAGAATATGTAATTTTCTTCCGTACATTGCTGTCCTACAGACGTAGTAAAATCGAGAGTCCATATGGCATTTACTGGCCAGGAGACTTGTTTCGGGTCGTTCGGCCACCTACTGTAAGTCTTTTTATCTGACGCCAGCGACTTGCGCTTCTGTGATGGTAAAACTATGCCGAGGACTACAGACACACTGAGCCCCGAACGGAGAAAATCCCACCAGCAGTCGAACCCGGGGCCCTGCGATCATAAATCAGCAACAGAAACCATAATAGAACCCAGAGATCGAGATTCTGCAACGGAAACCACAAGAGAACGAGCTGCTGATTCCAAAAGTAAATTTTCAGAAAATAATTCCTCAAATTAATTCTTATGTTTAGTGCTCTTACACTTCATTCAGCGGGAAATACCATTAAGCTCTTCTGTTAAGAGACGTTTTGTTCCAATAGTCCACGATCGATTTCTAATACATTCTTCTTCAACTGAACAGACGCTACGTTTCTAGTGAATTTAGAACCGGAAATTTTATAAGGACTATATCCTTCCACATATTACCCCTATAGGGTCACGAAAAAATGATTAAATGACAGGTCCTGGAACAAGACGTCACTGTCTCATGCAAATTTGTACGGACCTTCAACGAGTACTGCTACTACCTAAGCGACCGGAGTACTTCAACAAAATGAACAGAAAGAAAGCAGCATGACGCAAACGAACAATACAGAGAAAAACCAGTTCGTTCAACAATAACTCTTGGCAGCTGATGCTGTTTGACACTTTCAGATCTTCTTGCCCTGCTTCTAAACCTGCGTTTTACCTATTTTTGATTCCGGCATTAAGATATTCATACACAGTTTGTTCTAGGCCATCTATTAAAACTACTTGAATTTTGGTATCTTTGAAGGAACCACATCACAGCGTAAAACATTCCCTACTGCGCCCCAAGACCATTAGATATTGTTTCAAGCCAATGGAAAGATGCAAGTATGTACAAAATCACACAAGGCGATACACTCCTCTAAGGCAGCAGCCATCATCAAGTCGAAAATGGGTGCTACAAGCCACTATCTAGGTTTCTTTAAGCTAGTCTCTCATGGATACTGCAACGGTGCAGGCCATCTCTGGATTTATTAAACGCACAAATTTAAGATGCAACCCACTTAAGCTCTGTGTGTGGTGGACGGCGAAAAAGGCACAAAGATGCACTTACCGGTCAAAATGCTTGCGCATATTCAAGCAACTCTGGGGAACCAGAATATTTTGGCTCCGCCAAGCATAGGTAAGCGGCAAGGTTATCAGTGTGTGCTATAGGGGGGGTTGGGGGCAAAGGGGGCGGGGGTAGTGGCTAGCCGAAAGATCGCGCCAAATACTGCAGCAGGAAATCATAAAGCATTGCCACCTAGTATCATACTGTAAAGTACGGAGCTAGTGAAATGTGTGGGATGGGCGGAATGTTAGATATGGTGATCATGGACGATTGACAGATAGAAATATTTTGAAAATAATTTCTACGTTTCTGACGTCACCTTACGGTGCTTGGCGGAGGATATCCCGTTCCACTACTAGTCCTTTCCTTCCCTATTCCATTCCCAAACAGAACGAGAGAAAAACGTCTGTATGCCTCCGCATGAACCTTAATTTCTTGTATCTTATCTTCGTTGTTCTTAGGCGCATTGTATGTTGGAGGCAACAGAATCGTTCTGCAGTCAGCTTCAAATGTCGTTTCTCTAAATTTTCTCAACATTGTTTCTCGAAAAGAAGGTCGCCTTCCCTCCAGGGATTCCCATTAGAGTTCCCGAAGCATCTCCGTAACACTTACGTGTTGTTCGAACCTATCAGTAACAAATCTAGTAACCCGCCTCCGAATTGCTTCGATGTCTTCCATTAGTCCGACTTGGTACACATCGCAAACATTCGAGCAGTACTCAAAAATAGGTCGCATTAGCGTCCTATATGCGGTCTCTGTTAGAGACGAACCACACTTTCTTAGAATTCTCTCAATAAACCAAAGTCGACCATTCGCCTACCCTACCATAAACCTCACAAGTTCTTTCCATTTCATATGGGTCCGCAGCTGTACGCACACATATTTAAACGACTGACTGTGTCAGGCAGGAAACTACTAATGCTGTATCAGAACATTACGGGTTTATTTTTCCTTCTCATCTGCATTAACTTAAGTTTATATACACTTAGAGCTAGCTCTTATTCGTCACACCAACTAGAGATTTTGTCCCCTACTGCAGCCACACAACTTCGACACCTTACCGTACAACACAGATCATCAGCAAACAACCGTAGATTGCTGTCCACCCTGACCGCCAAATCATTTACGTATATAGAGAGTAACAGAGGTCCTATCAGACTTCCCTGGGGCACTCCTGATGATACTCTTTTCTCTGATGAACACTCGCCGTCGAGGACAACATACTGGGTTCCGTAACTTAAAAAGTCTACGAGCCATTCGCATATCTGTGCACATATTCTATATGCTCGTACATTCTTTCACAGCGTGCAATGACGCACCATGTCAAACGCTTTTTGGAAATCTGTAAACATACAATCTGCCTGTTGCACCTCATCTATAGTTCGCAGTATATCATGTGAGAAGAGGGCAAGCTGAGTTTCGCCCGAGCGATGCTTTCTAAAAGCATGCTGATTTGTGGACATAACCTTCTCGGTCTCAAGAAAATTTATTACTTTCGAACTGAGAACATGTTCAAGGATTCTACAGCAAACCGATGTTAGGGGTATTCGTTTGTAATTTTGGGACCACTTCGTTTTCCATCCTTATACACAGGAGTCACCTGCGCTCTTTTCCGTCGTTTAGGACTTGACGCTGGGCGAGAGATTTGCGATAAATACAGTTACTGGTTACAAAGTGACGCTCCAGGAAAGATATACACTCCTGGAAATTGAAATAAAAACACCGTGAATTCATTGTCCCAGGAAGGGGAAACTTTATTGACACATTTCCTGGGGTCAGATACATCACATGATCACACTGACAGAACCACAGGCACATAGACACAGGCAACAGAGCATGCACAATGTCGGCACTAGTACAGTGTATATCCACCTTTCGCAGCAATGCAGGCTGCTATTCTCCCATGGAGACGATCGTAGAGATGCTGGATGTAGTCCCGTGGAACGGCTTGCCATGCCATTTCCACCTGGCGCCTCAGTTGGACCAGCGTTCGTGCTGGACGTGCAGACCGCGTGAGACGACGCTTCATCCAGTCCCAAACATGCTCAATGGGGCACAGATCCGGAGATCTTGCTGGCCAGGGTAGTTGACTTACACCTTCTAGAGCACGTTGGGTGGCACGGGATACATGCGGACGTGCATTGTCCTGTTGGAACAGCAAGTTCCCTTGCCGGTCTAGGAATGGTAGAACGATGGGTTCGATGACGGTTTGGATGTACCGTGCACTATTCAGTGTCCCCTCGACGATCACCAGTGGTGTACGGCCAGTGTAGGAAATCGCTCCCCACACCATGATTCCGGGTGTTGGCCCTGTGTGCCTCGGTCGTATGCAGTCCTGATTGTGGCGCTCACCTGCACGGCGCCAAACACGCATACGACCATCATTGGCACCAAGGCAGAAGCGACTCTCATCGCTGAAGACGACACGTCTCCATTCGTCCCTCCATTCACGCCTGTCGCGACACCACTGGAGGCGGGCTGCACGATGTTGGGGCGTGAGCGGAAGACGGCCTAACGGTGTGCGGGACCGTAGCCCAGCTTCATGGAGACGGTTGCGAATGGTCCTCGCCGATATCCCAGGAGCAACAGTGTCCCTAATTTGCTGGGAAGTGGCGGGGCGGTCCCCTACGGCACTGCGTAGGATCCTACGGTCTTGGCGTGCATCCGTGCGTCGCTGCGGTCCGGTCCCAGGTCGACGGGCACGTGCACCCTCCGCCGACCACTGGCGACAACATCGATGTACTGTGGAGACCTCACGCCCCACGTGTTGAGCAATTCGGCGGTACGTCCACCCGGCCTCCCGCATGCCCACTATACGCCCTCGCTCAAAGTCCGTCAACTGCACATACGGTTCACGTCCACGCTGTCGCGGCAGGCTACCAGTGTTAGACTGCGATGGAGCTCCGTATGCCACGGCAAACTGGCTGACACTGACGGCGGCGGTGCACAAATGCTGCGCAGCTAGCGCCATTCGACGGCCAACACCGCGGTTCCTGGTGTGTCCGCTGTGCCGTGCGTGTGATCATTGCTTGTACAGCCCTCTCGCAGTGTTCGGATCAAGTATGGTGGGTCTGACACACCGGTGTCAATGTGTTCTTTTTTCCATTTCCAGGAGTGTAATTGCCAGCACGGGCGACAGGAGTGGGTGGCCAAAAGTTAAAAAGACATTGGAAAGAGTCTTTGATATTATAGGGGCCGATGCCGACATACAGAGAGAGGGGCAGACGCAAGTTACGAGACAGTCTGGAGCAGACGTCCTAAGCCTTTTTCCCAGGACGAGTTAAAACACAAGAGATTCGGAGGCAGACGGCGTTTAGCACGTTGTCCTTCAGCAGAGGTGAGTTCGTAGACACTTCAGAAAGTAAACTGCTCTTCTTGTCCCACGCTAAAGGCATCCAGAAACAAGGTTGGCACTTAGAAGAGAGTATTTGTTCCTATTATCCTGCAGACACAGTTTCGCTGCGATATGGATAACAGGTGAATCACATTGTGAGCGTGAAATGGCACAGCAACTGGAAACATATTGCAAAGCTGAAATACGAGGATCAGTCCGATTCGACGACAAGAAGCCCTAATGACTGTTACATTGGGATGTACCCTTTTCCTTGTACTTCATAGCGATTTTCAGAGTAAACTGAAATGTTGATGCAGAAGTACCTTTTATCACACGGAGTAGAGTCATAGATGTACAAACATGTCGCAACAGCAGTGCTACAGATGAACAACGAATAATGGGGTATGAGACCTGTTCAGCTAAAACGGCAAATAGCAACAAATGTTTCAAATGTCTTCCCCCTGGATTAATACACCAATGAAAATATCGGATCATGGATTGCCGCATCCTTTCAAAAAACATTTACCTACCGCCCACTTTCGCATTGTGTAGAAATCGGGAACTATCAGCACATACTTACGCCAGAGCGTAACCGAGAATCATAACATCGTCAGCAAATGCCAGGATTGTCTCTGCTTCCAATATCTCCATTTCTCTGATTCTAACAGAGTCACGGTTTACTTTTTCAAGTCCGAGTTGAATAGTATTGGCGCCAGTGGATCCCCTTGCCTCAATCTATTTCACATACTGAATGGTGGCGATAGCTGGTTACCGAACCATACCTGACAATTTAACTGAGAGTAGAAAGCTCTAATTAGTCGGATGTATTTCAGTGGGATGCCTAATTCTTCTATCGGTTTCTGCAACATGGTGCGGTCGATGCAGTCATACGCTTGTCGAAAATCGGCATTTTTCTTTGCACATTTCTCTCGTACGATGAGAAATTACGCCGAAGGCAGTGACATTTCGCTGACACCAGCGAATCCCCGAGAGCAGAGGTTATCCAGCTTCTCTCGGTGCGATTCAGAGCAACGTGGTTGGCTGCAGTCCTATCTGCAGATAACCACACAGTCGTCCGCTTCTTATCAGACGTGTCAGAATGTTTATCCGCTAAAAAGGTGTTGAAGACGTACTTTCCTTTCACGTTGTGTTGGGCGTTACTTCGATTTTTTTTTCTAAATAAAAATATGTCCACGTGTCTACGTGTCGCTAATATTAGATTAAAGAGGCTGAAAAAGGGTCCCTCCACTCGTTAATCATTATCTCATCATCAACACATTTGCTCTAGTCGGTCAACACATACTTTGGTCAGGGTAAAGTGACCAAATGAACAAACACGATTCATGAGGAAAGAAATACAGTATCAGATATCCGGAAGCAACTGGAGCGGATAGTTGTTTCATTCCACCTGCTAGTATCGAGATTGTGCTGCCCACAGTCCCCGGATGACCCCATAAAAATTAATAATTTTTTTAACATGTTCATATCCAAACCTGGTCTTAAAATTTTTTTCGTAACAGAACGTTTCCAGTTGTAGGCAAAACATATTCATACTGCCACACTTCTGCTCTCATCTTAAACGTCTTCTTATTTTCGTTCTTTTTCTCTCGTTTCTGTTTTCTTCTCGCGCTCTCTCTCCCAATTATATTGTCTTTCTTTCACATTTTACACCTGTACGAAAGCAAGGTATTTGAATACAAGGGAACAACATTATATTATACTGCATGGTGTTGAGAACCAGGTAAAGAACTAAAACAAAGCTTCCAATGGAAACTCTAGCTGATGAGTTATTGTTTGCACTGCCGTGTCAGTTTCGTCCGTTACTCTACAGAGCATCTACCGAGCCCAGATCATACCTCACAATATTTCTCGCGTTATTTGACGTAGGACAAGCTATCAGGACAGCTTTGCTGGAAAACTGCTTACCTTGCTTTATAGCTACCATTGCGTAGCAAATTAGTGAAGAAAATTACGCTGCTACCATCGCAACAACTAAAAAATAGCCAGCGTTGATAGGTCATACGATACTTCTTTACCTGTTCTTGTAATCCGTGTCTTTAGTTATCAACTTCGTGAAATGAATCCTCCAACAATCATGATAAAGTGACTAAACAATCAAAACGTCTAAAAAAGGCACCGAAAGACAACAAAATTTTACCTACGTGTGCGTAGTCGTTAACATAACTGATATTAGACTCGAAGTTTCTACATACCTTTTCACCCCGGATTTAAAAACTGGTAAAGCTGTAGGAATATAGGCTTTAAAAATCGTGAAGAATTCATCACCCAGGAAAGGTGGGAAGTATGAAAATCTGTTAGAAACCAAGACTGTTGCAAGTAAATTTTCCTCTATCTTTTTATGAGTCCTCAAACGATGGCTAGCATCTGCTTCAGCCAATTACTGGCAGAATTTTACATTAAAATGTGAATCTTAGGTTGTTGGTGAATTACAGCTATTGTAGCATCTCCTTCCCCCTGTTCCGAAGGAATGTAATGGATTTAGTAAATGTAAAACATTTATGTGTTAACTGTCAGTCTGAAATGGCAGCAGTAATTCCTAATAACAAAAATGGTAACTTTCGACATTAAATAATGTAGACGAGTGATTTTTACATGTGTCGGTTTTGTCATTACAATTTATAAACTCAAATCTATAATGTTTTAAAAGATTTAGTCGACCGACGAGGAGGAAATATTTCACATTCCGGAGTCAAATAAAAAGGAGTGGCTTGCATAAGACAAGCAACAAATGTAAAAGCTAATGCATCTGCTTTCTGAAGTTCCGTAAATTCATAAAAAAAATTGGGTTTTTCACACTGAACTTCAAAAGAGCTGCATTTAATTGAAAGGCATTTGTTCTATGATCAACTTACTGCACAAAGCTGCGTGTTTAAATATACGGTCTATTACTCCACTGATGTGATGAAAAACTAGTTAGCGGCAGTATCCTCAAAAGCGTGTTACCTTTCACGCTTCCCTTGCATAAAAAATTTCCATGCTTGTTATGCATAGAAAGTTCGTCTATTACTTCCGTGGAAGTATTCTAATACATTGGTTTAACATCTACTTTGTGTTAACATCTTGCAAAACGAACTTTAGAAAAGTACAGCAGAAACTCCATCAACTCACAATAAAGATAAAAGAACTATATTGCGTTTTTCTTTCGTGCAATTATTTTTTCTTTCAGTTTCATTGTTCATCGTAGGCTAATTAACCGTTCCGTTGAACTATAGCTTATTTTTGAATGTTTAAGTAATATCCTCTACATCCACTTTCGTAGAAGAATTTGTAAAAATCGTTCTTTTAAAATGCATCATTTTAGCAGTAAATAACACACTTATAATATTCCTACACAATCCGTTTCGCAACTGGCGAGAGTATAGACATCCATATTCGTGTATCTAAATAAATACTCGTAGAAAAATGAAAGTGATGTTTTGACGCGATTGCTTGTTCCATTGTGTGAACTGAGGTTGTGTAACGATTACTAAGCGCAGAAATCTGAAATCTCACGCGTGTGGGGTCAAGGAAACTACTGCGTAGTTCGTGTCTTCAGACTAGTCATGCTTTACTGTAAGATTCTAGAAACGATTCCAAACTGTAATTGTGAGACAAAATATCATCAAGTCTCCGAATGGCATGTCGCTGCGTACTGACCGAGTATCGAATTTCCTGCAGTAGAGATGTTACACCTCCGCTGCAACTAAAGTTTTGAAGACATGGGTTAATCATAAAAAGAAAAAAAACTAGAAATATCGCAAGTACGCCTACACATTTGTCTTAGTTAAATTAGCCATTATCTCCGTTTCATCCCGCTGTCTCGATATTCCGTCTCTTCCATGGGGATTTATTAATTACGGCAGCTTGAAATGCGGCAGAAAACAATACAGATGACCGCTGCGTCTTCGAGCGAATAATAAGAGACGCGTTGGGAAGGACTATGCAGTTTTGCAAAAATGAAATTAAACTGTTATCGTAAAGAATTGATTAGAGCAAAATTAAAGATTTAAGTGGTCTACACTTGCTTTTTGAGACACAGGACAGATACGACAACAGTGAAAAAAGTATTAACCCATCCGCTACAAAAAAGAGGCACAAACACTATGTCAACAGTTAACTAATAGTGTCACTCCCGCCAGTGGCATACTCGTACAAAATGTTATGAAAAATTCTCCTGATCACAGTTGAACAAACTGTAAGCAAATAACAGAGTGTTTTTGAAGTGAAGGTGTTGTACAGAAAATTTTTAAGTAAAAATCATAACTCGCCATAGAGTGTTAATCAGAAAACCTACAAAACTACAGTTTATTGATTTCCAGAAAGCATTTGATTCCGTAAACAGACAAGCAATATGTAAAATCATTCCAGAGTTTGGTGTTAAAAGTATATTAACAGACATAATTCGTAAAACTCTAAACAAACACGACATTTGAAGTTAAATTTGTGGGAGAAGTATCTCAGTCATTTCAAATAAAAACTGGTGTTTGACAAGCGGATGAAATTTGGAGCTGAAAAGTCACAAAACAGAACCAGTAATACAGGGGAAGGGAAACAAATGGAATTAAAATAATCTGCCTGGTTTCTGCACACGATTTTGGAACGGTTTCTGAATATCTGGTAGAAGCAGTTATTCAGATAAAGCTTCTGGAAAAGATAACGAATGGAACAGATCTCAAAATGTCATCTGAAAAAACGAAAGCCATTGCAAATGTTTAAAAACTACACTAAAGTGTATAGAAACAAAAACAGTTGAAATTGAGCCGATTAGCAAATTTAGATGTCTTTGACAAGCCGCGCAGCAAAATGGACTAGAAAAATTTGCAGCAGATGTAATACTAAAATAGAAAGAACATGGGGTTTTGACAAAAAATATTTGCAACAAGAAATGCTTAACTAGAAAAACCAGAATGAAACACTGTACCGCGGTGGTAACACCAGAATGTTTATACGCATGTGAATGCTTCACGATGAGCTAGAAGCTGGACAAACTGGAGGTGAAGACAGAATATTAGAGAAACAATAGGTGCAAAAGAAACTACAGATGACTGGAAAATGAGAAGTAACTAGGAGATCTAGGAAAGTACAGAGAAAATACTAGAAGTAATGGCAAAGCGAAAATAAATCTCCTCTCATATGTCTGTCGAATGAATGACAACAGGTTAACGAAAGAAATGTTCCTATACCTCTGGAGAAAGAAAACGACATTTGCATACATTACAGAAATACGAAAAAACTAGAAAGAAGCAACATCAAAAAACCGGAAACAACAGAAAGAAACTCTTTTAAGAATGAAATGCTTAATTTAAAAGGCTTTCAAGACAAAAGAAATAAGAAATCGGACAGGAGAAAGGAAAAGACAACATGGGAAGAAGGTGAAGGCGTACTGGAAAAATAAGAAACAAGAAAGAACGGAGAAGAACTGAAGTAGCTACATGATCCTAGCTGGTCCACAAGAAGTTTATTCCTATGGCAGTAGGCGTTAAAGAAACAAATTCATAGAGCTAACAAAAAACATAATCATGAACTGTAATGACACACCAAAGTGTCGTGTGCAGCACTAATAAGAACATCACTCCAAATAAGGACGCAGCCAGTTACGAAGAGCCTTTGAAATAGGGAGCTTTTGACTAGACATATTTGAAATATCGACTTACACGGTTTAAACTTTGCTGAAAAGCTATTTCTAGATCGAGGAAATACTAAGCAGCGCAAGTAGCCTACAATCATTTATAGTAGTGGATATAAAGAATAGGACATACTTACAAAGCAAATTAACAGAAAGAAGATAATGTATCCAGATTCTCAGTTCATTGCTCTAGTTCAGTAAAATAAAAATTAGTATGTACAGAGCAACTATAACGCCTGTTAGTATCTAGGTACGAATTTTCTACTGAACAACATCGAAAAAACAATAGGTTAGACGTACAAAACATAGACTAACTTAGACAACAAAAAACCAAGAACGGTAGAATAAGAAGTGACACGAATATGAAAGAAGCTATAAGCGAAACAGTAGAACAAGACAATGCAGAATCAATGCAGACTGTTATCCAAAAGGAGCTATGATGTATGTTCCCACAGCAGAAGAAAAAGAGGAAGACCATAGATATTTTGAAAAAACTAATGACTCTGTATCCTCTTGGACAACGTTGAAAATGGTCATTGGGTGGTCAATGCGACGTACCCACTGAAATCCGGAATCAATTCGCACCCGTAGAAACACACTGAAATGAAGTTAAAGATGAAGAACAAGTAGAAGATCGTGAAGAAGAAGAACAATGATATGTTGTTGATGATGATGATGATGATGATGATGATAACGACGATCAAAATAGAAGAAGATTATTTTTTATTCCGTGGATACAGAGTTCGTTCGACACAGGTTGCCAGCTCGGAGTGGACAAGGTCGGGGCAGGAAATGAGCCTCGTCCATTACAAGGCTGCATCAAGGCATTGACCTTAAGTGATTTGAGGATACCATGGAAAACGTAAAGCTGAATTGTCGAATGGATATTTGTATCCATCTCCCATCTAAACAAGTTCAAGACATAATAAAAAGTAAGTGTACAAACATATTATATTTGGATGAACTGGAGCTCCACTAATAGACTGTATAGCTCTGTAGACAAAACACGGACGTGGACAAACTATAATTGCCTTTAAAATGATTTAAAGAATGTAATTTGTAGATCTGAAGGAGGTGGAAGATTCCATTTGATTGCCAACGTGAATACGTTATTATGCAGGTAAGAAACAGTTGTAGGCGTAATGAATCTGGATACGAATATACTGTGTTCAAGGATTTTTCGGTCGCTCGTTTATTGGTGACCTATTGAAGGTATGGAAAAGTTTATGTTTTCAATGATGATTATAATTTTAGCCATTTAACTGATATTCTTGGAATTTTGATCTTTCATCCAGAGAAACTGATTAGCAAATATTTATCATTTGTGCAATTCGATGTCAATGTATGGATATATATACTACCTAATATATCAATAGCCTAGACACCTTAGTTCTGGATTTATGTTTGATGAATGAGAACCTTGTATTGGTGGTAATATGTTGTTCTGGGGCAAAAAGAGTAGAATAATAAATTTAAAATTTGATGTGAGACACTAAAATTTTAATGTATGCTCAGAGTGAATACTATTTACGTTAGAAAAATAACTGAAATATATGCAATACTCAGGAGTCTCAGTATTAAACACCTAAATTATGAAAATAACGCCACTGTAATGTGAGAGTATAGGACGCTGTTGAATTTAGACCTTTTGCTACACGAAAATATATTGTCTTAACGTTAAGAACCAGTTACTAGGCAGTGAGTGTATATTAGCATACTATCGAACCGAGCAAAGCTTCGCAATTGCTGAATATATATTGGAATTGGATATATATCGTAATCTCCTTCTCCTCCCTGTCACTATCCATCTCCTCCTTCCCTCTCTCTTTATCCATCTCCACCCCCCCCCCACCACCCCTTCTGTCCATCTCGCCCCTTCTTTATGACCTTGAGCCTTGTATATCGTTATTACAAACAAAACTTTCATTGGGAATCGAAGTCGCTTTAAACGAATGAGTAAATCGATTGGAATCATTGGTATAAGGGTATGAGAGACACCTCTCCAACTGCTCGATAGGTATCACATTTCGCATAATTTTAATCAGTGAGCGGATAGGATTACAAAGTTTCGGACGATTCAGATTCAGTAGCAGCACTCTAATCATAAGCCGATAAGGCATAAATAAAGCTTTACTGTTTTCTGTTAAAATCGAGTGCGAGGAAGAAAACAAAACAGTAAACTAAGGTTTATAATTTACAAAAAAAACAGCTACCAGCCACATGTATGGTTTAAAAAGGTTTGTTATCTTCAGACCATGACCGGTTTCGGATTTTTCTTTACAAATCCATCTTCAGATGGCAGTTACAAGCATTCTAAGTTTGACCTAGTTTTGTTTTTGTTATTCGTTTGCTGCAGAGCTATGTAGTTCTGCCTGACGAAATATTCGTGCGTTTATGTTTTCGAGCGCAAGCTTAATACACTTTTCAATATGCACTATGTGAGTGCTATTCCAGTCAATGGACGTCACTTTCAACCTCATCATCTTAATTACACACGCAGCACACACGAATAACGTTTACAAAACGAGGCCCAGCTTCATATCAAGTAAACTGTTATGTAAAAATTTTTTGTTTAAAATTATGTAGAAGGAGAAAGAAACTAATGTATATGGAAGAAACAATTTGTCTAATGCTCAGTAAAATTCTTCTGGGTATGTGACAACACTGTCAATGTGCAAATCGAAGAATGTGTCAAATACCCAGAAGAATTTTAACGACTGTGACAATGGCCCGGAAAGTCTACGCTTACAAAAATTTGTTTAATGGTTAAAATGACCTGCTATAGTAGTTAAAACGAACTGCGAAGAAGAAATCTAAACCGCATAGCACTACATTTTCTTCCTAGCAGTCTGTTTTTTACAGAAAACCTGTAAGTCGTTGTTTAAAGAAGTGTATGTCCTTCTGAATGTTTATTAGAGTATTACGTAAAAACGTGCAGTAGATTGGTCAAGAAATTTTCGAGGCTTTCCCTTTTATATATGGTTATGTATTACATATATTAAAAATATATAGCCATACCTATCCGAGCAAAAACCTGGAGTAAATCAGTAAAGGAGTTTTTGAAATGTTTGGCAACAACCTTAAAGGTCTTGTCTTTACACGGTAAAATAGACTACAGCATGTTCTAAACGCACTCTAGGTCACACAAAAATAAATAAATAAAACTTTTATTTCTCGAATGCCTGTTGACACTGTGACAAACAACTTTCTTCATGCAGATAGTGCCACCTGCTGGGCATATGCAGAAACGAAAGCAAATGTTGGATAGGTAGCACGTGATGTAAAGGATATGCTAGACAGAAACAATGAGTTTAGTTTACTCCCTGACCTATACGTTGGAGCCGGCCGGAGTGACCGAGCGGTTCTAGACGCTATACAGTCTGGAACCGCGCGACCGCTGCGGTCGCAGGTTCGAATCCTGCCTCGGGCACGGATGTGTTTGATGTCCTTAGGTTAGTCAGGTTTAAGTAGTTCTAGGTTCTAGGGGACTGATGACTTCTGAAGTCCCATAGTGCTCAGAGATATTATACGTTGGACCTAGCAGATACGCTACAAAATGACTGAGGAGGATAGGGAGCCAAAAGTATAAAAACTAAGGACAGGAAAGCTACTCGCATAATGTTCTGAACTTTCTCTCTTCCTTCCCGCTAGCTAGTGCAAGGTCAATATTGCACCGGCTTTTCCTGAAACGGAACCATTGTCGGTCCAGACCTGCCTGCCGCCGTGCTCGTGCCGTATCTGCGACGCCACTGTGCCGTAATGGGGGACCGCCTATCTGACATCGGACAGAAATTGATTGCGTTTTAACGTCCGCCCAGCTCTATCTGCCCATCCCTCCCCCCACCTTCCCAATGCCTCCCCCCTACCCCAGCGCTCCTCTGGTGGCATTAGCCCACTTTCCGGAGAGTCGTGCCTGAGATTACTAAACCCCTCGCTATCCGCAGACTCCCGATACCTAACGGCGCACACAATGCCGGCGCAGGTATTCAGCTATTTACGGCGTCGCCTCAGCCGTGGTGTTCAGAAGTTCGCTCTAATGTCCCGGTAATGTCTCAGGCTGCCCGCAGTCAACCCCGACGATATCATAAGTGGAGGAAGCGAACCACTCGCCGAACTGGCGCCGGAGGAGAGTTATCTTACGACCGACGCTTGGTTGTTATGTGCACGCCCGTCTGTCGGCTGACGTATCCATCTATTCCTAGCGTCTACTAAGGGCAGCCAGGAACAAAGAACCAAATTGCCTGATTTTTCATTTTGTGACATCACACCACTATTTTGTGCAAGCTGTCGTTGACAACTATGAGACATTTGAGGATTTTCTGTCTATTTTGACCAACCTCAGGCTACATAAAACATGATCAGCTGCGTAATATACGTAACTTATCCTTACAACAGAACCGCAGTAGAAACATGACCAGCTGCGCATTATATGTAACCTATCCTTACAACAGAACCACTTTATGATATACAAAATTGTCGAAACTCACATTTAAAATGACACAAGTGCTTACATGTTTTGTAAAGCACTTTCACGATGTTACAAGTGCGTTGTACCAATGAAAATTATAAAAAGTCACATTTAAAACCCCACATGAAAATACAAGCTTTGTAAAGCACATTCATGACGTTATCGGCATCATATTTTAAGGGTTTTTATGATGCTCAGCTGACCGTGTTTTACACAGCTTGACGACGCTGTAGTATAGATATAAATCTGTTAATGAAAGATGAATTAAAAACTAAGCGCAGATGATGTACATACAATTAAAATTAAATGTCGTGTGACTAGGGCCTTCCGTCGAGTAGACCGTTCGCCGGGTGCAAATCTTTCGAAATAACGCCACTTCGGCGACTTGCTCGTCGATGGGGATGAAATGATGATGATTAGGACAACACGACACCCAGGCGCTGAGAGGAGAAAATCTCCGACCCACCCGGGAATCGAACCCGGGCCCCGGGCCCGGAGGATCGACATTTTGTCGCGCTGACCCCTTAGCTATCGGGGGCGGACATGGACATACAATGAAATTACTCAAATATACTGCAGATTTTCGCCAATCGTCTCTATGACATACAAATTTCATGTAAAATTTCCCGTCTGTATAAATGTGTCTCACTTCTATGGCACACGGGGATTAGCCTGTTCCATCTTCGCAAAGCTTACGTTCACTTTCTTGGTCGACCTACAGTATGTCTCTCCTTCCTTTCGGTTTGTAGTTCTGGTTGTATGTAAAGTGAAGGTAGAGAGGGGAAGAAAGGAGAGAGTAGGGATTACTGTTGTCGGCTGTCTTGGGACATTATGCGGATTCGGCGGCGACGAGTGAAAAATGTGAACAAGACCGGGTTTCGAAGCCGGGATCTCCTGCCGGGACACACTGTTGCCTCAGCTACGTGGATTACCTCGCCTCGCCTCACGGCCGCTCCACACTCTCTTTGAGCGCCACGTAACCGCAGCCCCTGTCCATTCCCTCCATATTCGCTCTTTCGAGATTCACTAACGAGGTTGGACATGTCCGAAAGAACAGACACCATGAAGAATATTACACAGTTATAACTAAAGCTCTTATTTCTAAGCAAAATGCATAACTTTTTCCATTCTTTTATCGGTAAGAAGAAAGGTTATACCTCGTAACACACACCAAGATGAGCAGTTTTAATTATGTTTGTTTATGCTTACTTACTCTTACTTTGCAAAATAAAACGTTTTTGGTTACTTATTTTACCATTTTAACTAAAATAGCATATTTTACCGAAGACTCTGATTTCAAAAGAGCATATTTCACACCTAGGGTCATTTATCAATCAGTGACTATTTTTTGTCAGCTTATCAAAATTAAGGTCAAATGCACAATATTGTGAAATAATACCGCAAGGAAAAAAACTTGCTGTGATTGGGCAGATGAGTCATTATTCTATCAATCAGTTACCCTATCGTAATGTACGGTGAATCCTCGAGTTCCAAGCTGCAGAGTTTTGTGCAATGCTCGTTAATTTAACTGTGCCTGATTGCTAGTTGTTGTAATACGGAATGCCACCAACTAAAAATCACCATTCTTACGCAATTGTATAAACGAGTTGTGAAAACATGTTTTCAGAGAAAACGGCAGGGTATATTTTTCTCGGTGTCAGAGTGTTTCTACGAAGAAAAAACATGACATCGTGCACTACTTTAATATCACAAAGGATAAGGTGAGGTTTAAGAATAACTCATTAAAAGCAACGTTGGTGAACAATCAAAAAAATGGTTCAAATGGCTCTGAGCACTATGGGACTCAACATCTTAGGTCATAAGTCCCCTAGAACTTAGAACTACTTAAACCTAACTAACCTAAGGACATCACACACACCCATGCCCGAGGCAGGATTCGAACCTGCGACCGTAGCAGTCCCGCGGTTCCGGACTGCAGCGCCAGAACCGCTAGACCACCGCGGCCGGCGGTGAACAATCGAAAAGGGCACCAGGCGAATCTACATTGCACAAAAACTGTATGCCACTATGTTTTCAAGAAATAATTTGCAATATTCGGAACACACTGAAGCATGAAAACATTTGTACTTCTACTAACGAAACCACAGATGCATCGAAAGCCATGCGTATGCAGCGCTGTAGTAGATGCTATGGAAGCAGTAAGGAGATCATTTCTTCTTAATATACAAGTACACGACCGAGTAAATCATTCCACTGCTCCCAAATTTTTTAATGACTCGTTGGCTTCCTTGTAGCCAGAAGGGATAGGGTATGACAGTGTACTGTTATTATCAAGTTACCAGTTAGAATTAAAAAATTCCGTGTGCTGCTTCTAATTTCGTATTTACCTCTTCATCCAGTTTTAACTCGCTGGGGAATGTGGTTAAGGACTTTGTCATACTACGCAGAAAAATTCACTGAAGTGAAAAATGTTTTGAGTTCCCTAATTGCGGAAGAGGTAGTCAGTATAGCCACAGCCTAGAATATTCTGATAAAAACGGCACCCAAGAAAAGATACAGTACATCCATAATCGTTTTCCCAAAATGCTTGATATTTTAAAGCAGATGGAAGCTTGAAATTATTCCTTGGAATATTCACTTTATCAGTAAGACGAAATTTTAGTAACATTGTTGTTAGAAACACAAGGGGTTGCAAAATTTGCGTTCGATAAACTGAACCAGATGTTACAGAAAAATTCCGGTTGCAAAACATTGTCAAATATTTAAAAAGCTTTCTGGTGAAGAAACAAGTATCAAACATGAATTCAACGAAGAAGAAATGTGGTGCTTTTCACGTGTGCCTGTGACGTAATGAAACGTCGGACGAACATTTTCACTGTATAAATCGTTCTTCACTGATAGACTTAGGAGTTTTACATAACAATACCTCAGAGTGTCCTTCCTTGTGTACTGTAATAGTCTTCAATGAGGTAAGAGTTTTGTAAAAATATCATATTCGCGTGTGTTCATGTCTGCTTATTTTTGTGTTTACTGTCACCATTTTTCTGCTTATCTGCTAGCTTATTTTACTATTTTATTGTGCTTACAAATCAGGGCATTAATTATTAATTTGTATAATGTATGTAAACGATATAATAGGTAACGTCGGATGTTCCATGATGGTGCTATTATAGAGGATATTCGGGAATTCTTGTTACAAACTTCTAGGACTTGTAGCGGGGAGTGAGTACATAATATTTTGAGTGGGAACCCGCGTTCGGGAACGTATCGTTTCCCTTCTTCGATGGTTTCAGTTCAGATGTTTAACTGATCCAGTTCTGCATGAGGAATTGAATTAGGCGTGTCGCATGCAATTACTAGGTAACACATCGAAAGTAAACTTAACGAAACATCCATGTATCAGTTAAGCACAGCTGTTTGTATTTACGCTTAAACATTATGTGTTTACATTATTCCAAAACAAAAAAGGATCCATCATACCGTACGCACAGAACAATACTGATGCATTACAATAGCGGCTCGGTGTGGCGACCACCAACGTTGCTACATTGTACCCACTAAACGTGTTCCAATACACACTCCCTATCGCATCTGGTGTCTCTTCAGTGTCTAGTTCAGCGGCCAGAACTCTTGCTAGCAGATCTTCTTCTTCCTCTGAGTGAGTCTCGTGAATTAAACTTTACTTACGACCCCACAACAAGTAGTCAACAGGAGTTAAATCCGGCGATGGCAGTGGCTACGCGGTTGGACCATCTCGGCCTATGCGTCTTTCACCATATCATCTGTTGAGATGTTTCCGAACCGCACGTGAGACGTGAGGTGGTGCACCATCATGCTGAAACCACATTTTCAGACGGACATTCTGTGGCACAGCTTCCAAGAATTGATCCAATACGTTTTGTAGGAAGATCATGTACGCAGGACCAGTTAGTTTGAGTGAAAGCAGACGTGGAAGCGTGACACATCTGAATTTAAACGGTCGTAGAATGGAAACGGTGCGTTTCTCGTTACGCCTTCTTATTCGAAATATTATGTACTCGCTTCCCTCTACAGCCGCCGGCCGCGGTGGCCGTGCGGTTCTAGGCGCTCCAGTCCGGAGCCGCGCTGCTGCTACCGTCGCAGGTTCGAATCCTGCCTCGGGCATGAGTGTGTGTCATGTCCTTAGGTTAGTTAGGTTTAAGTAGTTCTCAGTTCTAGGGGACTAATGACCACAGCAGTTGAGTCCCATAGTGCTCAGAGCCATTTGAACCAACCCTCTACAGCTTCTAGAAGTTTGTAACGGGAATTTCCGAACGCCCTGTATACGCAGAAATCGCAACGCTGCACACTTATGCCGAAACGCAGGCCGGCCGGTGTGGCCGACCGGTTCTAGGCGCTACAGTCTGGCACCACGTGACCGCTACGGTCGCAGGGCATGAATGTGTGTGATGTCCTTAGATTAGTTAGGTTTATGTAATTCCAGCTTTTAGGGGACTGATGACCTCAGATGTTAAGTCCCATAGTGCTCAGAGCCATTTGAACCGAAACGCAGGAATACCTGCAGAGGGTCGGCACTTAACACAGGAACTGGCAGTTGATCCTCAGTGTAAACAAATGTAACATATTGCACATAAATAGGCAGAGAGACCCATCTCTGTGTTAAAACCCATCTGCCGAACAATCAAAATCCAGAAAATATCTAGGAACACATAAAACTAATCGCAGTTGCCAGACTGAGATTCATAGGAATAAACTTCAGGAACTGCAGTCCACTCACAAAGGAAGTAGCTTACAAATCCCTCGTTCGGCCAGTAATTGAATATTCCTCATCAGTCTGGAACAGAGAAGAACCGAAGAAGAGCAGCGCATTTCGTTACGGGTTCATTTACTAAGCACGAAAGCGTCATGGAGGTTCTCAGACAGCTGCAGTAGCAGACGCCGCGAGAAAGGCCTTCTGCATCACATTGTAGTTTATGGTTGAAATATCGAGAGCGTACGTTCCTACAAGAGTCCACCAATACGTTGCTCCCTCCTACGCATATCTCGAGAAAAGTCCGTGAACTTAAAATTAGAGAGCTTCGATCTCAAACGGAGGTTTATCAACACTCCTTCTTCCCACGAACCAGGAAAGGGGGGAAATGACAATGTCACACGAAGTACCCAAAGTACCGTACACTTGCGGAGCACAGGTGTTGATGGAGAATTTAGACATATTCGCTACCTTGACGCTTCGTGGACTGCAACGAATCAGATGTTGTTATAGAAAGACTCAGAACAGCTTATCTGAATGGTCAGCACAGACTTCAGCGATGTCTGCATAGGAATAACGACTTACATACATTTTAGATTTGTATGGCAGTCCCAGTGAATGTCCTCTTCAATTTTAATACGGTTACTTTAGTCTGTAGTGGCCTTGTCACTTTCCAAGCAGTAGCAGCAGTAGGAGCCTCATGGATCCGAGGATCACTTCTACAACGGTACTGAATATATATTGGTGCTGCAATTTAAGAAACACAAAAGTAATACAGTTCACATATACAGGCATTAACTTATCGTGAACCGGGTATACTTCGACCACCGTGGTTATTTTGACCACACGTACACCAAAAGTTTTACAGCTCTTTGCTGCAGTTATACTATTTGGTGGTAAAGTTCCATCAGTATATACTAGATGGCGCCATGTAGTGCCGATTTTCTTGCGCAACAGTTGGCGAACCTGTTGTGATTTACAGTTGTATACCAAAAAAGTAAATCTCGTTGTGCAATAACCACCGATATCATTTCAGTGCAAAGCCACCGGTATTTTCAACTACATCATGTATGTAACACGATTAATTTTCAAAACAAACCACTGATTAGTTCTTTGTTCACATGGCTATATCTGCTATTATATTACCATTTCTCAGGTTATGTGCATGATTGTCGGTTCTGGGGCTACTTTGACCACTGGTGATTGCTACCCCAAGATTACAGATACACAATTTATTTTCAGTGTTGATGCCAATGACAACGTGGAACTAAGAACTACAGACATTAACCATCAGTATACAGATGAAGGCTGACTTGCAATTGTTAATGTGACTACAGTTAAGAAAAACAAAAGTAAGTTACATATTTTTCAAATTTCAGGCTATTGTGCTTCAAGCATTGATTCACGTATAACCTATAATGTCAAATATCTCCGGAAACCAGCAATGAAGTTCCTTTGGCCACAAGTGCCAGATATGGACTCGACAAATGACGAGTGAGTAACATTAATTGTAGCTGTTCAAAAATGGCTCTGAGCACTATGGGACTCAAATGCTGAGGTCATTAGTCCCCTAGAACTTAGAACTAGTTAAACCTAACTAACCTAAGAACATCACAAACATCCATGTCCGAGGCAGGATTCGAACCTGCGACCGTAGCGGTCTTGCGGTTCCAGACTGGAGCGCCTTTAACCGCACGGCCACTTCGACCGGCAATTGTAGCTGTACCTGGTATTTTAAGATGAGCATTTATATTAGAGTTGGCTGAAACTGAGGGTATTATGCTCAACTAAATTTGGAGCTGTGTTTGTGGTACTACATCCTAGTACCTGTCTTTATTATTTTGATAACAACTCACACTGATTTATGTACCATAGTAGATTATTTTATTTTATGAGGCTTAGTAAAGCACTAAAGATTATTTTTTAGTAGTCAGATTTTCATTACGTTTTCAAAATATTCACTCCAATAAAGAATGGTAGCTGACAGTTGTGGTGGAATTGTAGGCTAGTCAATGAATCCCCAAATCCATGCTAATTTTGATCTCCTACAATTTTTTCGATTACTTCCTCTGCATTTTAGGAACTGTACTGTACTAATCAGTATGTAATCCTTTCCTACAAGCCCCTATGTCCACTGCTACAAATAGCACATACGCTAAGAAACAGTCTTGATAGTCATATTTGAGTCGGAAAATCGATCAAAGTATACCTAGTTTATGGTTCTTAGAAGTCTAGTATGACAAGGATGAGACAGGTAGTCGGTAATGGCCTTATAGTAGGAACTATCCCTGCATTTGCCACAACTAATTTAGGGCAACAACGGACTCGTTAATCAGGATGACCAGATGAACAGTATTTGAAACAGAGCTACTTCATTCAGTTTATCCGTACCGCTATATACTACTTTGCATATCATGTTATTTAATAAGTCACTGCGCACACTACACACCACATTATTTCATACTGTAACACTACACACACTGTAAGCTGACATCAGGACCATAGCGAAGATGTTTGGTTTCCATTTTGTGTACTACTTCTTCCCATTTGTGAGCCGTAAAAACTGATGCAGTATACCTGATGAGTGAGACGCTGAACTCGGAAAGAGGATAAAGTGATGGTATCAAATATTGCATAGCTTCGCAAATAAAGTTTTGCAGAAAAAATAAAAGAAAAGAAAACATACTGTGAAAGTGTGATAAGAAATAACAGATGTTTTATTATTATAATTATAATAGTAATTATTATTATTTACTTATATTACCCATTTTCTGCTCTGTACTATCTAAATAGTCCTTCACTATGTAGAATACATTGCCTAAAAGTTATTTTTAACTGCATATTTAAATAAGTTCGTTTTAAATAACTTCGTTAGTCTCTTTGGGCAATTCATTGTACAGTTTTATTCCTTTGTTAACCCTTGAGTAATCCTGTTATTATTCCTGATTATAATTCAACTATCGTTTTAAGACAATATTAAAATGATAGATGCATGAAAGAAGTATCGGTTTTGTTTGCAGTTTTCTCAAGTGAAATAATGTAATTATCACTGAAAGAGGTCGATGACAACAAACTGTCAGCCTTTAGTCTTTAGACTGTTTAAATGAACATGTGTCGTTTCAGTGAAACTAAAACAGAAACTAATAACTTCTGATAATAAATGAAAAGCACCAGTTTGCTTTTGTTCTACAATATTATTGTTATTGCTAACCGGTTTTCGGCTTACAAGGCCATCTTCAGACATTTACTTCAAACTCAGAGAATATGCTTTTGCATGAAATGATTGCATATTTAGCATCCTCTTTCTGAATACCACAAGCTTCCAAGTCCTTCCTAAAGACCCTACTAAATTGTTCAAAGAGGAACAATTAACAAACATCTTGCTCACAGTCCAGATCTCATCCTAAATGACCAGACACAACTCAACACTTCCCCTCTCCTAATCTTCATATAATCATCTTTGTTGTTCATTACTTCCCACACTCTCTCTTCCTACATATTCCCATTTTCCTGTAGTCATTAAGTTGTTTTATTTGTTGCAGTTATCTTTGTATTCCACATATGCTGTAGTTTCAATAGTTAAGGGTTTGCTTTTAACTTGTACTTGTATTACTGTCCATGTTTAACTCCCCTTGTAGTTGTCTCATCAAATACTGTTCATATTTTTCTTTGCTCATTTATTTAATGTAAACTGGTACACAGCCACTGCTTTGATTATAATGTTAATGTTAAAGTGCAGTACCACCACACTCTCAAGCTGTAGGTTCCCTCAAACACCTCAATTTTCCTGAATTTACTAATTTCTGTTTATCTTATTGATATTGCTTAAGTTCCTCGTGTATTCTATATTTACATTGACAACTGTCTCTTCTTTTTTAATTGGTAGTGTATCACTCACCATGTTTCATACCTCTTGATGCAGCCTTGTCTAGTACTAATTTCATCTTATTTTATTAGTTTTGTTTATTAATAGAAACTGTTATGTAGGCATGCTATTCCTATTTTGTGCTAAAGGTTTTCCTGTCAAGTTCATTGTTATTTATGCACTGTCCAGTTTTTACTATTTCATTGCAAAGACATTACTCGCTGTATGTTTCTACTCCACTCTAGATGTGTTACTTCTCTTCCAATGTTGTCTGCTAACATTTAACTTCTTTGGTGATAATACTCAGTAAATGTCTGAAGATGGCCTTGTAAGCCGAAAACCGGTTAGCAATAAAAATAATATTGTAGAACAAAAGCAAACTGGTGCTTTACATTTAATATTATAATGTTGTTCTACCAAGAACCGACGGAAGATTCTGTTAATATAATAACTTCCGGGTCATTTATGAAAAATTATTGGTTACCATTTTCCATATTTAAAGTCGTACTGCAATTTTTCTGAGTTTACTTAGTATGTAGTATTCCTTTGTTCTCTAATATTTTGTCTGTCTCCTTGGATAATTGGCATGAAAAGTGTATGTCAATCAGTTTGACAAGTTATGGCAGTACAACTTGAAGCGTTAATGTGTGGTGATGCAACTGTCTTAGCGTGCATGAGTAATTATTTCACTAGATATTGTAGAGTTGTTTTCCAAGTTGCATGGCAAATTGTTATCTTCTGTGCGGACTTTCAGCTTTCCTCCTGGGAGAAACACTTTTTTCCTCATCGTGCACGTGTCATTATTAACCGTTCGTAATATATGCACATTGTCAGAAACGTTATTTACTGTTACAATAAACAGCTGGTTGAAACTAAAAAGTAGAGAACTGACGATCATATTACTAAATTATTCATTTTTTTAATAATTGGTTTTCAGTTTCTCAATGATCTACGTTAGTAAGGGCATCAAAAAAATTTTTTAAGCATCTTAAAGGCGAGAGGAGTAGCTTAGGTTTGGATGGAAGCCGTGTGCCTTCCCCACTGTGAAGCCTTACGCCAGAGCCCATTAAGAACGCTGTCGTGTAGTTCAGTGGCTTACCGTTCGCATGAAGACACATATAACAAACCTTAGTATAAAATACCACAGACTCAACAGCAGAGAAATCGATCGGATATACTTAAGCGAAGAAATCAGCCAAAACAAATATTTTCGTAAAATTATTGTGTAATGATCCTGGGTATATAAACTGACATTACTGTTGATCTTTGCATTTAACTAGCTACCATTTTCTGTTTGCTTGTGTATTATCGTTTCGCAGGACGCGCGGTCTTAAGAAAGATAGATTCGGCTGCAATACCGTTAAGCAGCCACGGGAATCGTGTACAGAATACGACAGCAGGGTGGTTAATGAAAGTCAGATTATTGCGTACATAATGCGTTTATTATGCAAACATGACACAAAAAACAGAAGGAGCTGAACTGCTCCTGAATGGAGACGTCTGATTTGTATGCTACAAGGAATCTTCCTCAATGATCCTGTCATTTTGTTGACGGTTTCACAAATCTTCTAATACAGCTGAATCTTAAGTGACAAATACCAATCGATGATTGAATCAAATTTGTAATTTTAGCCTCGCTAGCTGTGAGCGCGATAGTGCAGGCTGACGCTCAAGTGCGACTTGAAAATGAAATATAACGAAGGCCAACGGTGCAATTTCTTATTATTGTAAGTTTTAATGTGCTGAATCATGACATGGTAACAAAAAGTCCGTCTCATCTACCGTCTTTTACAATTACCAGTCAGTGTCTACAAAATATTTTTTACTGCTTTTAAGTATGTAGATTTCATATACTATCTCAATTCTTCTTCGTCCTGCTGCTATCCCTTACCTCGTACATAAACGGAGTCGGCATATTAATCTGGATTTGGCAGCGTTAGTGATAGACGGTAGCCTGTTGTCCTTTCTGTCACCGTCTCGTTCTATCCCTCCCCCTCCCCTCTCCCTCCCCCCCCCCCCCTCATTCCTGGTACGGAATATGTCTACCTCAACTGGATGCGTGCAAAGTTTTATAAATATTAGTGAATCTTGGAACTGAGTCGGGACTTGGGTACGAGTCCGATATTCACCTAGTGAAGTGTTGAAAACCGCCTAAAAACCGCAGTCAGAGTGGCCGGCACACCGCCCTTCGTCATTAACCCGTCGGGTCGAATCGACCCGTTGCCAATTCACCTCCCCATTCC
Source organism: Schistocerca cancellata (assembly GCF_023864275.1). Lineage (NCBI taxonomy): Eukaryota > Metazoa > Arthropoda > Insecta > Orthoptera > Acrididae > Schistocerca > Schistocerca cancellata. Next base: position 71,031,377 of record NC_064627.1, read on the forward strand.
GGAACCAGAGCCTCAACAAAGATGAGTATCCGGGCGGGTAAAATGTGGTTACGGTAAATATATTAATATCAAAAATTGCCTTCCAGAAACGTAGCTGTCCCTGAGGGATAAGAGCAATTTAAAGTTTTGCCATTGCAATAACACTCGTCTTTATCAGTTGCTACGATCACAGCAGATAACTGTAAATAAACAATTGCACTTTAAGTTGTGTCTGAAAGATTAAACAAAACCGGCGCAAGAATCATGGCAACAGTCGTATCACCAAACACCTATTTAGAAATCCAACTGATCTAATAATCCATCCTCCAGTTACGGGAAAAGAGATTATCGGCTACGCAAGAATCGTGACAAAAAAATTCCTTCTTTTCACAAACGTTTCACTCAGAAGTGCGATGTAATTCTGAAGCGTTACGGTCAACAACTCGTATCCTAACACATGTGTGTGAATGCTAATGTCAAAGATAATTTCTACATTTAGGTATTAATATTATCGCAGCCAAACACTTTTACTCTGTTGTTTATTTACATGTTTTCACATATGTGTGATTAAAAGCTCGTGCTACAACAATTCAACTGCGTAAAAATAAAGAATAAAGATGCATGGTGTCCACAGCCTGTACAAAATTGTCAAATTACGTCATTTTTTCCTTTATGTGGCGGTAATATTTAGATTCAGGTGTAAACTTCTGTCTACTTCCTGTGCAGCTTGCTGACATAAGCCTCTGTGGATTATGCCAAGTGAACAATGCGTAAGTATAACTTGGAAATATGCATGTAATGTCCAACTCACATTTGTGTCAACGCTGAAAGTAATGAGCAGCCAACACATATGTTGAAACTGATTTAGCAGTAAGCAATGCACATCCGTACTCAACAATTTACACAGCATTCACGTAACTCGCATAAAATTGTATTTGATTACAATAGCCGAATAAACGGTAAATGATTTCATTTCTACATGGTTTAAAAGTTCCTGTATGGCACGCGCCTCTCGATGTAATAAGATGAAAAAGAGAAGAAATAGGGACCTTATCAGTTCCTGAAGCACTAACCGTCCCATATACTACTTATTGAAGATGAGAACAGAATAGGTCTCTTGAGCAGGATCTGAAACCAGACAGCAGGCAGGTCTCATGTTTATTTGGATCCTGTTGCCACAAGAAAGCTAGTTACGACCTGGTAGGTGCTTGCTCTTAATTGGCTCTCCTACTGGTATTTTTCCTTTAGCCAACGGGCAATTAGTGGCGACAACTTCGAGCAGGTCCATTACATGTCGACAGCTAATGAAAGTTTATTCGATAAGATAAAGTCATTTCACATATATTGAGAGTTATCGGAAGCAGTTGTTTACAGCATTTACTGATCCACCCTTATCATCGCCGTCGAGTACCCTTGCGTAAACTGCACCGCATTCTCAGACTCCATTGACATCTCTTATTAGCTCAAGGAAATACATTAACGCAGTGTAGCTAGAAGCACCTGCAGATGGAAAATATGCCACGTGTAGAAGCGCTGGAATTATTTGTAATAGAATAGTTCTACTTTAATTCAGATTTCATTTCAGTTCCATTTGGTTACTATGTAGGGAAGTCAATACAAACCACTACACAAACATTTGTACGAATCCAAAGCACCGCTTCTTTTTCATAACTGTGACACCATATCTATAAATCATTGCGTAAAATTGTAGAATCACCTAGCTACTATTGTCTGGAGAATATGCCAGGATGCCATGAGACTACTTCAGGCAGGTACTATATAAGTTTAAACTTGAAAAAATGCTTTTATTCATAATGTAAACACAAGTAAAATTTCTGTATACTTTACCTTTATTCCAGTAAGCTATTAAAAGTAAATGTACGCGTCTTCGGTAGTTTGTGTTTTGCATGAAGAATATTTTGAATTTTGTGTCTATTTTACACAGAGTTATTCTTTATTTTTTTGCTAAATACGTACAAGTATACTAGTGTTTCATGTGCTGAGTATGTAATTACCTACGATGTTGAAACAACAATGAAATATATTTGGATATCAACAAAAATACACCCGTGTTATGTCTTAAGCGGTGCCAACGGTCGAAGTACTCATTTACAAGTTGCGTAACAAACGAATAATTATCTCACATCTAGAAAAACTACCACCAGGGAAAAGTTTCGAACGAGAAACAAACATCAAAACTGAACTTCCTGTCCATTTTCAAGCGAACAAAGGTGTTTTTAGGCATCCAGTATTATCCAGCACTGAAAATTTTATAAGATTATTATCAGTTGCGTTACTCTATAATGTGAGTTTACCTTTATTCAAAACTTAATTTAGTAGGGAAAGAGTCAAGCCAAAGTGGTTTTAAATCTCTACAAACCCAGGAATCAGTAATTTACATGAGAGCGCACGCAGAGAATCATTTCCATCTATTTTCAAAACTCTTTAAGAAGGTACTCAACATTGCCAGAATAGAAGCTACTGTACATGGAAACGATACACTAATGAGCCCCATGCTAGTAACAAATGTATAAAATATTATCATGTACACAAGGTGTTAACGAAAATTATGTACAACGTACGACAATCGTGTAGAAGTTGAGAAGAACAATTTGACATACCTAGGACACTTGCGGGAAACTACCATAAACTAGCCTAGAAAAATTAAGTTATAGCGCATGCGCGATGCTTTTCAGTATTCTCTCGAAGCTATTGTTCCTAGACAGAAAAATTAATAGGACCTTCTTTGTAAGAAATTTAATGTACTTTGCGCTTTGATAAGTTTTCGCCAGAGGTCGTGGTTTTCGAGTTATTCAAGGATAATGCACGAAAGTCGCTTTTAAACGCAATCCCCCCCCCCCCCCAAAAAAAAATCACACATACTCACAGACTCGTCTCTCACATTGGCACTCACACTATTCACTCCCCTCCCTCCCAATCATCCTAGATCAGGATTTTTAGTATGTTGTCCATTGCACTTCGTCCTACCACGGCACGAAAATATGCGGCTACACCAGTTTTGTCTCACATTTGATATTCTTTGGTCTATTAAGCCGCTGGATTAGTCGGCTATTTCGTTAAAAATATTAGTTAAAACTTTCCATGAGAGTATTGAAAGAAACGATAGTTTTGTAAACGTTCTGCGCGGAGTAACAACTTTTACAATTCGGTCTCAGCTTAACTGCTACAAGCACAGCAATTACGTAGAAGGAAGACCAGAAAAACAAAACGATTTAATTGTTAGTTTAATGCTGTTAAAATTCACAAACTGTGTGGTACGATTTACACCAACGTCAGTTTTACAATTTGTTAAGTCCACGACCAAGCCGGTGGCGCAATATAGCTCAGAAAACGACAAGCAAAAATGGTCGAACATCTGAAATAATTCGTGTGCCAGCAACTGTTTTTGCAGTGATAGGAGGGATTGCAGTAACCAGCATACTGAAAATCGTGGCTCAGGGGTTGGGTTGCAGGGCGTGAGGGGGCGAGGACTATAGTATGAGGGTGTGTTTGGAAGTTATTTTTACACGTTTTTCTTGAATAACTCGAAAACCGCAGCCTCTGGCGAAAACTTATCCTAGTGCAAAATTAAACTACATTAAATTTCTTATAAGAAGATCCTTTTCTTTTTTTTTTTTCCTCCAAGACCAATACTATGCTCGCAGAGAGCAAAGCCGTAGCTTAGATGGCAATTGTAGGCCAATTTTTATTAGTTTCTCGACTTGATACATCACAAGTGATCTATGTCAAATTATTCGCCTCTACTTCCTCTACACCGATGTGGTAAGTTGCAAACAATTTTCGCTTTCACCCTGTACAGGCATAATGGTGAAACTCACTGTTGTGCAGCACACACTTATATGAAAAGCCAATGGCAGCGAGATGTGCAAAATTTAGACCGGATACAACAACTAAATGCTTTATCATTTGTACTAACAGTTATCATTCATAGATATAATTCCATAAAAGCGAGAACTGCAAAAACTGAACTGTCCTCTACTATATTCTATAATCGCTGTTACTGACAGATAAAAATTAAGGATTTTCAGTCTTCTATACATGTATGGTATTACTTTTGTTATTTTTGACACAATCTTTTTTATTATACAATCATAACCGGTACAGATGCCACGGGCGGAATTTGATGGGCAAGTGTTCATGCGTTGCCATATGAACATTTGTTTAAAAAATGCTGCCCTTAGCATCTCAAGATGGCCTTTCAAACCGAAACCGGTTATGACTGTATCATAAAAAAGTTATTGCGTCAAAAATAAAAAAGTAATACCCTAAAGTAGGTCAAGCTCCTTCTCCGCAAACTGAATGTCTTTTTCTCCAAAATTCTATAGAAGTTTTAGTGAACTTCGAAATTGACCTTTAATGCTAGTGCAACGTCCATAATGTTGCGTGAAATTAGTAACAAGCTGTAAAATGTTTATTAATTGCACTGTATTATTAACACAGTAATGCTGGTTATAAGAGTGATTCTGCGAATAAAAAGATTAAAGTGAACTATTTGTAACAGACACATGTTTAGGAAGAGAATAATGCAGTGACGTAAAGTCGACACCAACGTTGTAAGCTAACGCGATAGAGCAGTAAGAGAAGATCGTCAATTCAATACGGATTTATCACAGAAAGCAATGTTATTGCTATTTTTAACATTTCCGGTCACTTTTCCTCAGTTACCAACAATAACTTGGATTACGTTTTATCATAAAGAACAGTAAAATTCTATTTTTTTAAATTGAAATTTACTGTTGAGCACGAGAGATGTTTCCTATCGATGTTAGGCATCTTCAGTAGTGTATAACACATATGAAATTATTTAATTATTAATATTTTAAAGTGAGATTTGTAGTGATTAATAACAGAAAAATAAAAATAAGTAAATAAATAAAAGTAAAAAAATGGTCTCTCTCTCACACACATACCACACCGACACACACATACAGTGCCCCACCATCCACCCTTCCTTCATCCCCACTACAATAGCCTACTCCACTCTACCATGGTCAGTTCCCATGATCCCTAGTCAGTTCTAAACTATGTGACCAAGAGCATTCTAAGTACGTGCAGTTTTCTTCGGTATAAGTGATTATATATATAATTGTAAAAGGAATATTTAGATCTAAACAAACTGCAAAAGAATGACCAAATCTCACACCAAAATACACTTAATTAAATAATTTTTTATGTATTACAGGCAGTTGAAGATGCCTAACACGAATAAGCGAAACATTTCTCGTACTCAAGAATAAATTTCAGTTGCAGAAGACGGAAGTTTCCTTATCTTTATGATAAAACGTAGTTGAAGTTAATATTACTGCTCCCGTTATAGCTACAATTTTTGCAGTATATTACGTCTGATTACAAAAACATTATTTGAAAGTTGTAGGTATCTGAAATATTGTTTCAAAATCCCGACTCACGAAAAATACTGCAGTACAATTAAGTTTCTTTTTCTTTGCAATAGACAATTACCCTTCCCTCCGTTCCCCTCTCCCTTTATGAACCACGCTCCTACCGATGTGGAGTGGCCCGTATGCCTCAACGGTAGAGATAACGAAACCGTAGGTACAACCACAAAAAGGAAGTATCTGTGGAGTAGCCAGGACATCGATAGTTCCCGAAGGGGTTCAGCAGCCTTTTCAGTAATTTCAGGGGTAACAGTCTGGATTATCAACTGATCTGGCTTTGTAACATCAGCCAATATGACTTTGTTGTGCTGGTAGTGCGAATGGCTGAAAGCAACGGAAAAATACTCCCGTGAGTTTTCCTGAAGCATGCAGCTCTACTCTGTGGTTAAATGATAATGTCATTCTCTGGAGTAAAATATTCCGGACGTAAAACAGTCCCCCATTCGCCTTTTCAGCTAGGATTACGTAGGAGAATGTCGTCATCAGGGAAAACAAAAGTGGCATTCAACCGATCGAAGCGTGAACTGGTAGATCCCATAATTGGAATACGTAGACTGCAGAATTTAGGAAGGTGAATGAATTGATTGAAGTACGGTGGCAGGAAGAGCAATACTTGTGTTCAAGTGAGTACAGGGTTTTAACGTAAAATCAAATAGGCAAATACTGCAGCCGGTCAAACAACAAATAAGAAAACAGAGCAGCGGGTAAGCTACTAGGAACATCAAAGTGATCGCACTACTGTAGCCAATATAGACACGAAGCCAAATAGAAGTAGTTTATGCGCTGACTTGTTTAGTAAACGATGAAGAGACTGAAAGAATATATGACAAGATTAGGCAAATTATTCGGATAAGGTGATAAAGATAGAATTGTGATGGGTGTTTGAAATTCGGTAACAGGGAAAGGACGAGAAGGGAAAAAAGTAGGAGAAAATGGACTTGGGGAAATGAATGAAACAGGAAGCCATTTGATACAATTTTGGACAGAGTATAATTTAATCATTCATAACACATGGTTTAAGAATCTCGTTAGAAGGTTGTATGCATGGAAGACACCTGGATATACCGGAAGGTTTCAATTTGATTATATAGTGGCAAGGCACAGATTGTGAAACCATATTTTAAATTGTATCCACGAAAAAATGTGGACTCGTAACATAACATGCTGCCTATGAACGGCAGATTAAAACTCAAGAAAGGTGGGAAACAAAGAAGATGGACATGGATAAAATGTAGGAACATAGGTTATTGAGAATTTGAGGGAGCATTAGGCAACGATTGGCTGAAACTGGGAAAAGGAATACAATAAAAGACGAACTGGCAGTTTTGTAAGATGAAATAGTGCCAGCAGAGGATCAGATATACTGTTTAACAAGACAAGGTCAAGTAGAAATTATTCGGTAACGCAGTTGATACTGAATGTAACTGTCGAAAGGAGAAAATATGAAAATGAAGCAGGCGAAGGAGAATACATACATGAAAATGTGTCTTTGACAGGAAGTGCAAAATGGCTAAGCGGGAATGGCTCTAGGGCAAATGAAAGGCTGTAGAAACATGCATAACTATGGAAAAGATAGATGCCTCCTATAAGAAAACTACAGAGACCTTTAAAAACGAGAAGCATCCGTAGTAATATCAACAGCTCAGATAGCAAGACAATACTATACAAAGAAAGGAAAACTGAAAGGTAAGAGTAATATACAGGCTATGTAAGGGAAATGAACTTGATGGCGGTATGTGAAGATGGAATTGAACATATTGTACTAATATAAGAATTTGTCAGAAAACTGAAATATCTATAGGCGACGGTCCCTCAGAATTAATCAGATCCTTGATAGCGCCAGCGACGACAGAATTATTCCATCTAGTGAGAAGATATGTGAGACTGAACAAACACTCACAGACTTCAAGAAAAATGTAATGATTCGAATTCCGAACAAGGCTGGTGCTGACGGGTGTGAATATTACCGAACCATCGGTTTAATAAGTTATTGTTGCACAATATTGACACGAGTTATGTACTGAAGAATGGAAGATGTAGTACAAACAACCTCGGAGAAGATTAGTTTGGATACCGGAGAAACGTAGGAAGACAGGAGGTAACGACCTTACGACTTATCTCAAAGGAAAAACAGACTTAAGCTCATTTGTAGATTAAAAAAGAAGTTTTAAAATATTAACTGGAATATGCTGCTTGGAATACTGAAGGTAGCAGGGATAAAATACGGGGAGGGAAATATTTTATATAACTTCTACACAAATCAGACAGCAATTATAAGAACCGAATGACATGAAAGGAAAGCAGCGGTTGAGAAGGAAGTGTGACAGGTTGTAGCCTGTCCCCGGCGTTGTTCAATCTGTACACCAGCGAGTGGTAAAGGACACCAACGAAAAATTGTAAGTGGAATCAAAGCTCGAAGAGAAGAAATAAAAAATTTGAGGTTTGTTAATGACATTGAAATTTTGTCAGAGACAACAAGGGACTTGGAAGGAAAAACAGCTGTACGGTATGGATACCGTCTTGTAAAGACTCTAACAGAAGTGAGACAAGGGTAATTTAATGTAATCGAATTAAATCAGTCGAAGCAGGGGGAATTACGTTAGGAAATAAAACACAAAAAGCAGTAGACGAGTTTTGCTAACTGGGTAGCAAAATAACTCATAATGTCCATAATATAAAAGATCTGATAGACAGACTGACAATAGCGAGAAAAACATTTTTGAAAAGGGGAATTTGTTAACAATGAATATAAATTAAAATGCTTGGAAGTTTTTCCTGGAGTGTAGCCTTCTGTGGAAGTGAAACGTGGACGATAAGCATTATATACAAGAAGAGAGAGAAGAACAGATTTAGATGGTGATTCACTAGAATGCTGAAGATTAGATGGGTAGAAAGAATAACTAATGAGGTGCTTAATCGAGTTAGAGGAATAAGAATTTTATGCCACAACGTGATTAAATGAAAGGATTGGTTAACAGTAGAGAAGTGTATGGGCTACAAATTACACTGGGAGACCAAGGTACTGATGTACTAAGCGGTTTCATATCGAACTAGGTTGCAATAGTTACTCAGAGGTTAGGTGGCTTTCAGAGAATAGATTAGTGTTGAGAGCTACATCAAATCAATCTTCGGACAGAAGAACACAATAATAGTAGACGACGTATGTAATTTGTCGATTCATTCACGAACCAATAATTTCACAATTTATTCCACTAAATGATCTCATTTTGAGGATACATTATTGCACAACGAGGAAAAAAATGTGCATTTGATAGTAAGGAACTACTTCACTCTTCTACTTAGTATGGGAAGTTCACAAGCTCTCCAAACTTTCTCTTTGTTAAAATTTTCCTTATCTTGTAATTACTCTCAGTACACTTTAATAGTATAAAATAAACCAGTTTCCTTCCGAACGGCCTGCCGAAACAGTCATTGATGTATATGAAGTCCAGGAATTCCTTTAATTCTCTTCTGCAGAAAAGCAAATCACCAAGAGAAAATAGTTTGCTATCCTGCTCTGACAGGCGTACCATGAATCATTGGTGACCTGCTTTCGTTCTTCCTGGGAAAGTGGCTATACAGGTGAATGGATTGGATGATGTAAAGACGTCAAAGATATCAATAGAAAAGAAATATATCAAAGTCAGAATGATCCATTAGCGAATAAGAAAATTGTTTTGGCAATTATAAAATGAAAGAAAAAACTAGAGCAAAGAACGTGTGGTGAAAAAATAAATAGAGCCTCAAATTTAAAAAATTCTAGTCGTTCTTCAGTTGTCCATAATTGTCGTTATCATTTCACTGATCTGAATGTTAACTTAAATTCGTCTATGGTGACCAGTTGTTTTGCAAGCCGCGACAGTTAAGATATGAGCCAAAAAACACTGTCATTAGCGTCAGTTACAATTTTCTAATTTTTTAGTAAAATTTAGAAACAGTAAAGCTTATTTAATCACACAGCTAACTGTATTTTTTATGCTGATTGTCATAATAATACAATGTTCGGAGTATTACAGACTCGTCCCAAGGAATGCTTTGCAGAGTGTTAAAACTGAACTGGCAGTCCAGAAGCAATTTCATTAGACTGTAATACCATCGTAAGTCGATAGCTACAGTGCAATCAAAACTGAGACTGTAGTAAACACAGCCCAGCACTATGAATGGAAAATATGGAGACCAGACTCATCCCTGGCGATAGACAGTATACGAAAATTACACTTACTGGTACTTCGTTAGTCTATACAACACAGGTAAATTTCATTAGAAATGTTGTGTGTGTCACTCACGCAAAATAAAACAAAACTGTAATATGTTAGAAAAATAGAAAGTGCAAATGTCATCGTACTTAATACCTTACAGTAGTATATGTATCTGGTAAAGATGTACATAGTTAAATAAATCGTCCTGTGTATGATACATATATAATAAGTACAGGCTACTTTCTGTTCTTATACTACTACGAATACGTTGCAGCTCATGGTATCGAGCATGTTTAGTACTCAAGATTACAAAGTACAGCAGTGGAAATCAGTATAAAGACATGGATATTTTTAGGAAAATCAACATTTTCCGTTGTAATAGCACCGTATCTGCAGCAACATGGCATAGAATATATTGACAAATCCAGTCAAATGGTATCGCAAGCGATGTCAGAGGCACTACTTACTACCTTTCAGTAGTATGTGTATCTGATGAAGAAGTACATAATTAAATAAATCGTCCTGCGTATGATACATATATAATAAATACACGCTATTTCCTGCTCTTATATTACTACGAATACGTTGCAGCTCATGGTATCGAGCACGTTCACCACTGGTGTGTATGGTTCTGTTACAAACAAAACGTGGTTTGAAGATAAAAATATCGATGTCTTACCCAGGCATGCACGTAACTCGGGTTTGGACGCCTTGAACAATCTTTGAGGAATACTTGCAAGGCGTGTTTATCGCAGTGGAAGACAATTTGAGGCCATATGCGAGAGGAAAAGAGCGATACGGTAAGAGTGGACGACAATTTCACTGCAAGAACTATAGACTGTAACAAAATGAGTGCGGAAGATTATTTTTGAGGTACTTAGGAAGAACGGGACAAAGCAACAACACGACAGGATAGTGTGTGCCTTTATACCAATTTCCATTGAGGAATTGCAAACGCCTTGTTTGTTGCGCGTGTTTTGAAAGAAGCTATGTAATTCCGCCATTACTGTTTGTATTTTATATGTATCTATTACTTTCATAATAAGTTCGATACATGTATGTTTCAAACATTGTGCTATTACTTTTGTAGGAACGCTGTCTTTATCTTAATTTCCGCTATTGTGATCTCGCTTCTTGCGCTCTTACTGACATACAAATGGGTAATTGCCTACTGCAGGTACTGTATTATAGGCGGACAACACAGCACTTCCACATTCTTGTGTGTTCCGCACTTAGTATTTCATTAGACTTTCATTTTAGGTTATATACACAAGCGACCTGTCAAATATAAGGCTAATCGGGTGACCTTGTCTAAGGCCTTAGAGCTGTAATGTAAGGTGAAAGTTAATATTACCGATGCAATATCAAGAGGAGGCCCCATGATATCTCGCTGTGACAAAATAAAGACTGATAACCAGGAAGAGCTAGTTTCAAGCCATATTTCAGCAATTATGTTTTTGAGTTTCCCTACTAGAAAGGCGAATGCTGTGATTTCCTCTAAGGGTGTAATAACCAGTTATTTACTTTAGTTCCAAAAGCGTTCGCTGCTGATAGGACGTCACGTTTCAATATAAATAATATTCGTCCACTCTCTGTAAAGTAATGCAGCAACATTTGGCAGCGGAATGAGAAATAACATAATAAGTCTATTTCTTCACCAGTTATCCAAGTACGTGACGCACCAATAGCAGAAGAACAGCCGGTAGATGGCCCCTCTCGCGCCTCTGTGATTGCTTTTCTTTTGACAACTCCCTGCACCGTAATTGACTCGCCAGCTGTCTTTGTCCCGGCAGTCGTGCAAATGAGTCAAACAGTTTCCTCCGTGTAGCTGTTAACGAGTCCCCGGGTGCCGTCCACAACGAATGAGATGGCCGACAGATACCGTTCCTCTGGCCGCCGTGCTGCTCATTGTCACCTCGCCCCGAGGCACTCATTTCCGTCCTGACTGCCGGCGCTCCTGCACGGCCAGCTCTGATTGAGACGTCTCAATAAGCGACGCCGTTAGCTTTTATTTTCATTTCTCGTTTCATCAGTCTGCATTTCTACATAAGTGTTCCGTAAGTACAGGGTGATTCAAAAAGAGTACCACAACTTTAAAAATGTGTATTTAATGAAAGAAACATAATATAACCTTCTGTTATACATCATTACAAAGAGTATTTAAAAAGGTTTTTTTTTACTCAAAAACAAGTTCAGAGATGTTCAATATGGCCCCCTCCAGACACTCGAGCAATATCAACCCGATACTCCAACTCGTTCCACACTCTCTGTAGCATATCAGGCGTAACAGTTTGGATAGCTGCTGTTATTTCTCGTTTCAAATCATCAATGGTGGCTGGGAGAGGTGGCCGAAACACCATATCCTTAACATACCCCCATAAGAAAAAATCGCAGGGGGTAAGATCAGGGCTTCTTGGAGGCCAGTGATGAAGTGCTCTGTCACGGGCTGCCTGACGGCCGATCCATCGCCTCGGGTAGTTGACGTTCAGACGGACAGATAAGTGCCAATGTGGTGGCGCTCCATCCTGCTGAAATATGAATTGTTGTGCTTCTTGTTCGAGCTGAGGGAACAGCCAATTCTCTAACATCTCCAGATACTGTAGTCCAGTTACAGTAGCACCTTCGAAGAAAAAGGGACCAAAAACTTTATTGGCTGAAATGGCACAGAAAACGTTCACCTTAGGCGAGTCACGTTCATACTGAGTTGTGTCCCGCGGATTCTCAGTGCCCCAACTGTCGTCGATTCACTTCTGCCGTACTCAATAACACAAAAAGCTTTCTGTTGAGCGGTCGCCATCTTAGCATCAACTGACGCTGACGCCTAGTCAACAGCGCCTCAAGCGAACAAATGTACAAGTAAATGAAACTTTATAGCTCCCTTAATTCGCCGACAGATAGTGCTTAGCTCTGCCTTTTGTCGTTGCAGAGTTTTAAATTCCTAAAGTTGTGGTATTCTTTTTGAATCACCCTGTATAAAACCGTTCTGTACCCACTTAAGATCGTTCAACCTGAAAGTAAGCGCTCCCGATAAAATATTTCTAATTACCACTGCGAGAATGAAATTCGGTCACTATTTTTACTGACAACAACTTCATAGAATTCATACCATCAATACTCTGAGACATGGAGGAGATCAAGCATGACAACCACGTACGTTTGCACTTTGGGCGACCTAGAGACAGAAAAGAACCCAAATGGATACCGAACAGAGGTTGATAAATTGAAACAAGAATTTCTTTCGAATTCTCAGCAACACTGAACATAAATACTTTTTTATAAATTGCTCATGGAATTCTTGTTAAGCGTTGGCATCTGTTGTAAGAGACTAACACAGGCAGGGACCATCACTTGTTAGTTACAGTTGCAGATTGCCTATCTAATGCCTTCCAGGGGCAGAAAAATTGATTTTCAATAATTCGTTTATTGATGGACCAAATTTCTGCAAAATGATATCATTGTAAGACGCATAGTCCAGGAGATATGCATCATAAAAATTAAGAGGCGAGGGAAAGTGAATTTTGCTTAAAACGGAGCACAATTACTCAGACAATACTCATCGAGGGTTTGATAATGGGAGTACTTAACAACATCCAACAAAGTTCAAGCGTTATTTCACACATCATTTCACATCTTTCCTAAACTTTTCCTCGCATGCATGCTTAACGTCTAATATTTAACATATTAACTCATTCGTAAAGTAATCACAAGTTTGTTGCTGTTCTTGTGAAACACAACTGGCTCTTTGCTAACACGAAGCGTTGAGTGCCGTTGACGAGGGATTTCAAAGTGATTCCGTATTTCTAGGTTTACAGAAGGCTTCTGACATTGTGCCTCACAAGCGGCTTGTAATCAAACTGCATGCCTATGGAATATCGTCTCAGCTACGCTACTGGACTCGTGATTTCCTGTCAGAGAGGTCACTGTCCGTATTAACTGACGGAAAGCCATCGAGTAAAATTGATTCCTGGCGTTCCCCAAGTTAGTATTACAGGCCCTCTGCTGTTTCTTACCTATACGAACGATTTAGGAAAAAATCTGAGCAGCCGCCTTGGGTTGTTTGCAGATGATGCTGTCATTTATCACCAGTAGACTCATCAGAAGATCAAAAAAAATTGCAAAACGATTTAGAAAAGATATCTGTATGGGTTGAAAATTGGCAATTGACCCTAATTAATGAAAAGTTTAAGGTCATCGACATGAGTGCTAAAAGGAATCCGTTAAACTTCAATTACTCGATAAATCAGTCAAATCTAAAGGCAGCGAATTCCACTAATACCTAAGAATTATAATTACAAACAACTTAAATTGGAAAAAACACATACGAAATGTTGTGGGGAAGTCGAACCAAAGTCTGCGATTCATTGGTAGAACACTTAGAAGGTGGAACAGATCTACTAAGGAGACTGCCTACATTACGCTTGTCCGTCCTCTTTTGGGGTACTGATGCGCGGCGCGCGAGCCATACCAGACAGAATTTAAGGTGTACATCGAGAAAGTTCAAAGAAGAGCAGCCCGTTTTGTATTATCGAGAAATAAGGGAAAGAATGTCACGAACATGATACAGGATTTGGGGTGGATCTTCTCAAGAAATCTTCTCAAGAAAATTCAATCACCAACTTTCTGCTCCGAATGCGAAAATATTTTTTTGATACCGACCTACACAGGAAGAAACGATTACCATAATAAAATAAGGGAAATCGCGCGGAAAGATATACGTGTTGGTTTTTTCCGCGCCCTGTTCGAGAGTGGAGTAATAGAGAACTGTTGTGAAGGTGGTTTGATGAACTCTCAGCCAGGCATTTAAATGTGATTTGCAAAGTAATAGTGTAGATGCAGATGTAGATACATGTGCGGCCGATACTCTAAAGAGTCGAGGTAAACTGATTACAAAATAATCGCCCTATTTGGAGTTATGTGTGGCAATTTAGAACATGCATCGAACTATTCTTGCACAATATCATTCCGCATTTTCCTACCTTGCGAGCGACAATTTTTTTGTTTCGATCGTTTCCGCACTGACCCAGTGCTCTGTTAATCACTGTACCACCGCCTCTTGATCTTCATCATCGTGTGCAAGCGTTTTCATACACAACTACTGTCTCAGCGGCGGAAACAAATGAAGTTTATTTGCTTCGAAATGTTGATTGCACAACGGATGTGCTGAAGTTTCTACCGACAAGGATTGCAACACCCCACATGCACCATCTGCAATATGCGAATGTGTACTGTGTGGTAAAGAAACCACCGTGTCATTATTTTTAACGATGCCTTGCGATATTTTATGATTTGTACCTTCATGTAGCTATATAGTATGGCGGTAGTTTCACGGATATTCCTGCGACGAAATCCTGCCGAAGTCGGGAGTGAAAGTTAGATCTTTATATGTTGTGTTGTTCACTTAAAAATATATTAATATGTTCACGGAAAAAAAAGCAGTAGACGTAATCGCGGCGCACTGGTTGTTGTGTATAAGCATTTTCGGTTGGTGGGCAGAGCCATCTGTGAGTCAAGCAGCTCATCGTAGTGGCGTACGAAACTCGGCACAGACATGAAAGCTGTGCCATGGCGGCCAAGACATATTTGGTCACGTCTGAATAAGAAAGGAAGACTGACAATGATAAGTCATTCTGAATGCTATAGAGGAGAGAGGTTGCTTTTACTTTGTCGATATTTCACGTTGAGACGCAGTACGAAGCAATTGCCTTGACGCGGACGACAGATTCCCGTAGATTCGCAGGCTGGGACGCTTGTTCGAGAGACAGAAATTACATCTAGAAACGATCTTACTTCCCTTTTTAGCACAGTTTGGCACTGAGCTAAAAGACTTCCTTTGTTCTGCCTTTCATCTTCACGGGGTCGGCACGTCATTTGTTAGTTTTGACAGTGTTAACGGTAGAGGATGGACGGACGTTCTTTCTGTCGCCACCCTTTCCTCCCCTCCCCCTCCTCATCTCTTTTGTAAAAACAAAGCATTAAAAAAATAAGTTCTGGACTCAAAAAATAAATTTCCTCAAATGGCTCCAAGCACTATGGGACTTAACATCGGAGGTCACCAGTCCCCTAGACGTAGAACTACTTAAACCTAACTAAACTAAGGACATCACACATCCATGCCCGAGGCAGGATACGAAACTGTGACCGTAGCAGCAGCGTGGTTCCGGACTGAAGCGCTTAGAACCGCTCGGCCACAGCGGACGGCCAAGTTTTCGACTAAATATAACTACAGTCTACTGAGCTTTAGCGTGGGACTGTTATTTTTACTGCCCTTAACTGCAAAAAGTGGAGCAAAAAAATGGCTCTGAGCACTATGGGACTCAACATCTTAGGTCATAAGTCCCCTAGAACTTAGAACTACTTAAACCTAACTAACCTAAGGACATCACACACACCCATGCCCGAGGCAGGATTCGAACCTGCGACCGTAGCAGTCCCGCGGTTCCCGACTGCAGCGCCAGAACCGCTAGACCACCGCGGCCGGCAAAAGTGGAGCAGCGTAATTCATCTGACAAAGAATGAAGAATGAAGTTCAGTTAGTTTTATTCTGTGGACACATAGCATTAACTGCAGTGTTAAAGAAAATTAAATGTAAATACAGGGCGACGCTTTAGACATCGTTTGTCAATTGTTTTCAATAGCGGAACACAGTTTCGGTAAAGTGTCGTGGAAAACACCTGTTTGGGTTAACTTGATGAGAGCTCTTCCTTTTTTTTCATTTTAAATCCTTACTGATGTTGTTTGTGTAAAGCTCTGTTGCATTGATGGTCGCTTAAATTTCGGTGTACTGTGAGCTATCAATTGCCACCACCCGACGCGGTACGGTAAACTTCGCATTTGGCGAATTTTGGGATCGACTTGACCATTTTGAAGTTTCCGATACAGCTATGCACACGAGGCGTCCGACGAATTGATACTCGTTATACACAGGCAATTAGAAGAAACGATGCCAACGCTCACTGAGAAATAAGTAACTTCCTTCCATTTTTATTCCTGTTGTGGCCGTATTGTGTGGTTAACGTGCAAACATACGAATCGTTAACTCTGTATTACATCAGCAGTTTGTCTTAAGAACATTTTGAAGCATGATATACAATGTAGCAGTTACCTGTGTCGATCAGTTTGAGGAATCACAAACTGACAAAACATTTTTGCTGTTGGCATTCGACGATGATAGACTGTGGCAAAAGGATATTTGGACGAATCCACATCGCTGTGCAGACAGTGTTGTGGTGTAAAATGATTTAGGATATTACCAGAAAATATACCCTTTGGTATTTCTTCTTGTTTGAGGAATAACGAGAGGAAGGGCACTGCACTGTTGTGACTCAGACAGTAAATAACGTGATGGGAGATATTATTTGGTTAATTATTGACTTTTGGTTTGATGACCATACTGCCATCCATAATTTATGTATAACAACAGTTGTCAGGATTATGTGTTATCTAGGTACAGTGATATACTCGGACTAAAAACAATATTGCCGAGGAGAAAAATTAATTTCGTTTACATAAAAGGCATATAGTTTCATAAATTTGAAGTAAAATTTGCTAGTGGAGACCGCCCATTTTATCTTTCGACATTTTGGGTAGCATCTAAGTCGTCGTAATCGAGAGTGTCCTCGCACTGCAGATCGTATCCGGCATTTGTGGAGTAATGAGAGACACTGCGCACCCCATCATTTTCAGGTGTTCCTCTTTCCCGCGTACGTTAATGTGACACTGACGATTGAGTTGTTACCCTGTTTATAAACTATTTTTACTAGTCGAACAGAATAGAATTATCTTCCCTGAAGTTACTCACAACTTTTGAGGTAGTGCGACAGGTATCTCACAGTTCCAGAGAATGTGAACAGCTGCTCATTTACACTACCTTGACAAAGAATAGAAACTCGTGTGATGTTCATGTGCTGCTGTCAGTGTTACGTATAACAGCACGACCAGTGACGAAGAATTGCTAACAGAGGTCCACGAGTCGTTCAAGTTGAAACTGTAATTGATTAATTTCAATTAGGATTATCCAGTATATACTCTTTCGCTTAACGTATGTCGGTGCTTTCATAACGAAGTGAGAAAAAAGAAAAGCTGGCGCACGCTTGGCGTTCTAGAAGCGAAAATGCATTCTGAAGTGATTCAACACGTTTCATAACGCCGTTAAAGTGTAGCGCCACTGAGGGGGGAGTTTGAAACAGAATCCCAAACCCGACTAACAAATACATTATTGATAAGTTTGAGAAGCATGGAACGATTGTTTATGCTCACAAAGGAAGATCTGGAATACCGAGTACACCTGCAAATAGTGATTCGTCGACTCTCGTGTTGGAAAAGTTTGTTACTTTTCCACAAATGTTTTCTATGTAAAGTGCACGCGAAGTAGGGACTAGCGGTGTAAGTGTACGAAGATTCTAAAACCTGCTACGTGAAAAGTTTACATCCTGCAAATACCGCATCCAATTAATGATGACTATCCTGATTATCGAATACTATTTTGCGAATGGCATCAGCAAATGGAAACTGAAGATGAACAACTTTGATGAAGGTAGTGTGGTTTGCTGACGACCAGTTTAAATGGGAGAGTGAATCGGCATTACTGCTTACACTGGACACCAGGTTCAAATGGTTCAAATGGCTCTGAGCACTATGGGACTCAACATTTTAGGTCATAAGTCCCCTAGAACTTAGAACTACTTAAACCTAACTAACCTAAGGACATCACACACACCCATGCCCGAGGCAGGATTCGAACCTGCGACCGTAGCAGTCCCGCGGTTCCGGACTGCAGCGCCAGAACCGCACGGCCACCGGACACCAGGAAATCCGTGAATTCATGTGGATAAGGCGGTCAATCTACCAAGGATCCACGTGTGGTGTGGACTATCATCTAGGGACTTAGTGAAACCCTTTTTCTTTGATGATACTGTCACTGGAGAAGTATAGTTGTAAATGTTCCGCGAATTAATTTTGCTAGGTGTGTATGGAGCTGATGATGTCATCTACCAACAAGAACAGGCCATATGAGCTTTCCTGGATGACTGTCTGTAAGATTATCGGAGTGGACAAAGAACAATCATTGAGCTCCCCCTACAGTTCCCACATCTTCTATGGACTTCTCCTAGTGAAGGACTGTGAAAATCAAGTCTATAGACGTAGGCCGCGCGTTTTGGAAGACCATCACCAGGAGGTTACAAAGGATGTTTAACGATTTCCATTGAAACACTGACCGATGTATCTGCGGCGACTTGTCGTCATTCCGTTACGTGTCTTGATTGCTCGCATTGTTTTTTCCTTCCCCAAGTGCAGTTCCTGCCTGACTCGGACTACTTAGCGGTTTTCGTTTTAGTTACTCTCAGATACGGTTCGTTACTCCCCTGTGTTTGTTCTCCCGGAGTACGTTGCCTGGGCCCCACAAATGAACGTCTTATGAATTTAGTAAAACTGTTGTTACAGTGTTCGTAATGTTATTTCGAGCTGTCAGCGATCGGGTGCTAATAACCTCGCCGTTGATTGCCATAAAGTCGGAAACACATACAGAAATAAGCACGTAGACGCACGCGCGCATACACAATGCATAATCGTCCATCTTAATAAAGCTGTTTGTTTTTAACAAATAATGTATGTGGAGCATGCAAACAGTATCCGAAGTGTTAGACGAAATATCTTCAATACTCGTGTGAGGAATGTTTTAACAGTAGGAGCTAAAAGTGGTAGCTACTGGACCCAGGAGTCACGAAGCTACATAGTCTATGTAAAGCGCATAGTTCGGTGTGGCACACTATTTAGCGTAAGATTACTAATTTCTCTACGTGTTAACCGAATCTTCGTCGGTTCTTGGTAGAACAGCTTCATAACAAATGAAAAGGGCTAGTTTGATTTTGTTCTACAGTATTAATTTATTGTGTTAACCGATTTTCGGTTCACTAGACCATCATCGGACTAGTACTGACTGTTGTCGCCAAGGAAGTTACAATATTTGTAAACGACATTGAAAAAGAAGTTACACATGTAGACTGAATCACAAACGCATATTAAATGAAACCTTTGACAGTGTGGTGGTAATGCAATGTAAAACGTAAAAAGATGAACAATTAATAAATAAAAAGTGAGTAAACAGAAAAAAACTTTAACAAAAAACTGGAAAAGCATGTCTTCATAAAAGTTTACGTTAGTAAACAAAACCTATAAAATAAAATAAGTGCTTGACAAGGCCACATCAAGAGGTATAAAACATGAAAAGTGATACACAAACCAATTAAAAGAAATAATTATCAATTGGAACAACAGAATATAAGAGCAACTTAAACAATATCAGTAAGGTAAACAGAAATTAATAAATGCAGGAAAATGGAGGAACGTGAGGGAACATACAGGTCAAATGGTTCAAATGTCTCTAAGCTTTATGGGACTTAACATCTGAGGTCATCAGTCCCCTAGAACTTAGAACTACTTAAACCTAACTAACCTAAGGACATCACACACATCCATGTCCGAGGCAGGATTCGAACCTGCAACGATAGCAGCAACGCGGTCCCGGACTAAAGCGCCTTGAACCCTCAGCCACAGCGGCCGGCGAACATACAGTAAATACCAATTTTGAGAGTGTGGTGGTACTGTATTTTAAAAAGTAAAAAGTTCAACAATATTCAAATATAAAGGGAACAAACAGGAAAAATACTAACACTATACTATACTCAAAAACTGTGCCTATATAACAGTTTGCATTAAATAAATAAACCAAGTAAAATAAAAACAGTAGCTGGTGAGACAACTTCAAGAGCTATTAAACATGGAAACTAATACAAGCACCAATTAAAAGAAAGGCTTATCAATTGTAATTAGAGACTATACGGTTTACATAAACAATTTCAATAAAATAAAAGAACTCAATGAATACTGGAAGATGGGGTAATATGGGGGATCAGACACTGTCTTTAACAGCGGTAAGACATTCAATACAGTCCCGCACTGCTCTGTAGTGAATAATACGAGCCTACAGAGCATAGAGCCAGATTTGTGATCGGATTCAGGACTTTCTCGTTAACTAGTCGACTGAATGCTACGCAGACCATTTCCACTACTCTTTTGTCCAAATCAGTTATTTATTTGATATGTATACATGATTAGTGGTAACATCAATGAACACAATTATTTAGTTCTACTGAAGCGACTACACTTAAAAACTAGACTTCTCTTAATTTTTTTTCAGGTTACCAGTTTTTAAATAGAAACACGTCCGTGCAATGGAAGGAGTTATCGCGGAGACGTGGTTGCAGTTTATACTTAAAACTAACTTGGGTAAATGTCACACATTTAATGTTATTGGGCAAATGATCAAAATTTTTTGTTGCTGCATATTGGAGTTCTTGCTGAGACGCTGGCATCTTTAATAGTGGGTAATTAAGTTAATTTTATACTCTAGTATTGTAGGTATTACCATCACTAATCTACTGAAATTGTGGGAAGTATTTACTACGAATTTTTTTAGTGAATATATGTATTTTGATGCTTCAAAATGTTAAACTCCTTGAAGAGGGTAAATGCTACATCTTATTCTTGTTGCTCACTTTTGTCCAGTCGACACTTTCATTCTAAGCAATGAATTATAATAAGTTACTGCAGAAAATTATTCCTTTAGACATTACTGAGTGGAAATCGCAAAATATGTGGATTCCTTTGTTTCCAAGACTAACAACTATACGAAAAGAAAAAGTAGATGGTTAATTGTTTGAAACGCTCACTAACATGCTTTTTTCAGATTGTGTTTTTATTGATAGCTACAAACAAAAATTTGTAGTATTCTGGTGTGTTTCATGTGCTATATCAACTGTTGGCAGGACTCTGTTTGTTGTGCAGAACTAAATATAGTGTGTTTTCTAAAATATTAAGGAGAATTCATTTTCAGAGAACCACTTATTAATTCTTTGGAAAACATCATTAATATTTTGTTCTGTTGCTTCTTCTCTAACGGAATTTATTGTAACACTGATATCGTCTACAAAACGTTCCAATTCTGCTTGTTGACTGTTCAAAACTTGTTCAAATGGCTCTAAGCACTATGGGACTTAACATCTGAGGTCATCAATCCCGTAGACTTAGAACTACGTAAACCTAACTAACCTTCACACAGTCAACCAACATTTATTTGCTCTATCAGGGTGGACGCAGAACGTTGGCTTGAACAATAACTTAAGTAAAACGCAAACAGGCTTAGTCGCTCATAAAATATTTACTACTCGTCAGTTCAGAGACTCTGCCGGGATGGTTCCTTTGAAAGTGCACGGCCGACTTCCTTCCCCGTCCTTCCATAATCCAATGAGACCGATGACCTCGCTGTCTGGTCTCCTCCCCAGAACAACCCAACCCCAACCCCATTTAATCCTAAACAGCACAGATACAACCCTTCCTTCTTTTGTGAAGAACTTGGGCTTAATTCTGGTCAATCAGTTAGACTGGAGTGAACAAGCAGCTACGGCCTGTTAGAAGGAGCAACACCACTTCATTCACTACAGAAATGTAAAACAGTATTTTCTTTCTAGCTTATAAAGGAACTCGTACAGTCACTAATAATCAAATGGTTCAAATTGATCCAAGCTCTATGGGACTTAACATCTAAGGTCATGAGTCCCCTAGACTTAGAACTACTTAAACCTAACTAACGTAAGGACATCACATACGTCCATGCCCGAGGCAGGATTCGAACCTGCGACCGTAATAGCAGCACGGTTCCAGACTGAAGCGCCTAGAACCGCTCGGCCACAGCAGCTGGCTGTTGAATGTTACATGGACCGTCATTCACAAATATAAGGAATACGAGTGGACCCAAAATTGAAACCTGTGAGACTCCCATTGTGAATTTTCCCTTGCTAATAGAACTCAACCTGTCGCTCTTAACGGAACAAAATCAACACATATGAAGCCAATTTCGAGAGTCTGTCATGGGAGCTTTGTAGGCCATAACTGTTTACAGTTTATATTAATGATCTACTGGGAAACGTTGCTGCCTATACGGGGGTTCGAACGACAGAAGTATGTAGTGATATGGAAGTGGACATGTAGAGGATCGATGATTGTTGCAGGAATTGGCAGTTGACCCTGAATATTAATAAGCACAACGTATTGTTCATAATTAGGCGAAGAGGGTCACTACTGTCCTTTGGATCCGCCCCTGTACGAAGGTCCAGAATGTTTCAGAAGGTAATATAGTTTGAAATCTGCAAAGCCTTTACACGAAGCTCTGATTTCCAATACTCCAATCACTCTACCAGCGGCAGTGCTGAAAAACATTAATACGAAAATATTAAACTAAGTCACAATTTTCACGTCGTTCTTTATTGAGGAACGGCTTTCATGCCCTTTCGATTCGTAAGCGTGCAACTGCCACAGCAAGAGTCAGAGTTTAGCTCAGAGATGGGAACGGAAATCGGAATACATTACCTAGATGGCCGAACCTGAATTTACATCTACTCCTCGTCATTGCGAGTCCAGTGCATACACCACTGGCTTAACTCGTTCGAGTGATACATCAGCTAAGACCACTTTCAGTTTGTCAGATATGAAGTGTACGCAAGCATGAGTGTCTCTGTGTGTGTGTGTGTGTGTGTGTGTGTGTGTGCGTGAGAGAGAGAGAGAGAGAGAGAGAGAGAGAGTGGGTGGGCGGTGCGCTGGCGCCAGGTAGCGAGACTACAGGTATCCGCTTGTCAGATCCGGACGCTTGGATGGCTCATTCAGTATCACGTCGGTCCTGTTATCGCGGCTGCCGTGCATGTACTCCGTCGTGTTTGAGAATCAATAAACATCCGGCAGATTGCGTCTTATCGCATTCGGCGCGTTTCCGCTTCCGTAGTTCTCAACACTTCAGTGTCACTCGTTCAGCAGGTGCCTCATCAGAATTTTGCAGCGTGCAGCTCCTCTCAACACGATTTCACGTTATGGTTCGGTTAAGTATAGCATTTTTTGTTTGCATTTTCTATAAAAGCATTAAACCATCCGCTTCCTTAAAGAATCGAACGCCTATGTATAACACAGCTTGAAACATCTTGAACTGATCTCATTATGAAACACTGGACGAACATAAATCGGGTGTTGTCATATCTTTTGAACTATGTGTCGGTCAATAATATAATTTTGCAGGTACATTCACTGGTCTATGCAGATACTGTAGGTAAAGTGTGGCGCAAATAGAGTCAATAGTAAATAAGTAATAAATTAGAACATTGCCATGGATGTTAAAGTTTTACTGCTCTCCATTTTAAGTAAAAGCTAGTGTTTCACGCATCTAAATGTTTATTTCATCACAGCTCCTGAAACATGTGGTACAATTACATAATTTTGCAGACACATTCCGTCGTCCGTGTGGGCACCGTCTGCAAACACTGATGCAAATAGAGTTAGTCGTAAAGAAGTACTAAACTAAAACGTCATGCCGGATGTTGAAGTTTGACCGCATGAAGAGCGAAAACACGTATAGTAAGCGATAAACTTATTTCCTTACATCGTTTTGTGGAGAGTGCTGCCGAGAAAAAGTTTCGTAAGGGTTTGATGGAAGTCACTAAGTGCTCTGATTGTCGAATAACAGAAGAATGAAGTCCGTGGTTTTGCCGTCAGTTACGCTGCTTCAACACGAATGTAAGATACTAACTGTAATATCTGTCTTAGTGCGTTATACTTTAGAAGAAAATTACACCTCTTAATCAGGAGACTGCGACAGCATTTTAAATTTTTCAATTGGGCAGATAAATAGGGGTAAATATTGAAAATCAAATTTTTTTTGCCTCTACGATGCAACTGGTACCAGGTTCCGGGACAGCGTTTTAGTGATATATAAACCGTAGCACCAGGATGGTCCACTTTTCCTCTTTGCTAGTCCATTGTATACACCATTGACTAAAATATTTAGGTTGTTCCCACAACTACCTGCTTTATGTTAGTTAATGGGTAGCTAATGTGTTACGCAAAACTAAAAATTCACTAACGAGTCATTGTTTATGATTACCTAGTAGAGCAAACGTCATTTCCACTCAAGAGTTTTTTCTGTTTCAAGCGAGCTGTTGTTTGCCTCTTACGTTCTGTACAAAGTATAGAGGAATGCATATTTCTCGAAAATGGGTAACAGTGTTTCGAGAGTCAGTAGGCACCTTGAAAAAGGATGTCAACAGAGGAAGTATCTTACGAGGGCCGTTCAATAAGTGAAAGCAAATTGGTTTTATACAAGATTCCAGTACACTATTTTATTCCCCACTCTTTTAGGTGAAAACCCGATTTTTCAACATAATCCGGTTCAATACGATGATCTTACGCCACCTAGCTAGGAGGGCCTATATTGCCCCATGATATCACTCTACTACTCTACATCTTGCTGCATCAATAACTTTCAGGTACTGCTTCCCGCGTAATGCATTCTTCATTGTGCCAAACAGATGGAAGTCCGAAGGTGTGAGATTCGGTCTGTAGGCTGGATGAGGAAAAACAGTCCAATGAAGTTTTGTGAGCTTCTCTCGAGTTCGCGGACTTGTGTGAGGCCGTGCGTTGCCAGGGAGAAGGAGAAGTTCGTTCGCATTTTTGTGCAACGAACACACTGAAGTCGTTTCTTCAATTTCCTGAGGGTAGCACACTACACTTCAGAATTGACCGTTGCACCATGAGTGAGGACATCAACCAGAATAACCCCTTCAGAGTCTCAGAATGCCGGCCGAAGTGGCCGTGCGGTTAAAGGCGCTGCAGTCTGGAACCGCAAGACCGCTACGGTCGCAGGTTCGAATCCTGCCTCGGGCATGGATGTTTGTGATGTCCTTAGGTTAGTTAGGTTTAACTAGTTCTAAGTTCTAGGGGACTAATGACCTCAGAAGTTGAGTCCCATAGTGCTCAGAGCCATTTGAACCACCCAGTCTCAGAAGACAGTTGCCATGACTTTACCGTCTGAGGGTGCTGCTTTCAACTTTTTCTTTGGATGAGAGGTGTCGTGACGCCACTCTATGGATTGTCGATGTGTTTCCGCTTCGAAGTGATGAACCCACGTTGCATCGCCTGTGATGGTGTACCACAAAAAAATTTCACGATAAGCCTCGTAAGGCGCAAGCAACTCCGCACAGATAACCCTTCGTTTTTCTTTATAATATGTTAGAACCTCGAATGACAGTATCCGCATGCTCCAACATTGCAGGAGTCACAGTTGTGTGTGGCCGGCGAGAACTTATTGCGATGATGACAAACGCCTCGCCCGAACGACTCACTGTGCTTTTGTTCACTGCCAGGTCCCCACATGGCGTAGACATTCTGCAAGAGCCCATGAATCTCTGTGATACTCTGGTTTTCCGCCAAAAGAACCACGTTGACAACTCTCTGCTTGGAATGCGTCTCCGTTACAGACGCCATTTTGAAGGCTACGTATACCGCAGCCATCTATCGGAACTTATTGGAACTACAGGAACTGAAGCTGAAATATTCCATGATGAGCCTCAAAACATTCTGCATTTTTTTCAACCGAAATTGGCCGAAAGATAAAATGTGTTGCTTTATTTATTGATTGCCTCTTATAATTCATGTAAATATCGCCATTTTAGTAAACATGTGTCCGCAAACGAGCTGTTTGCGAGATAGCCGCAACTGTATGATAGTATGTTGCCCCTGCTATAGTATGAAGTATTGTCCTCGTTAGCATAAACGTATTTGAAATGTAAACATTTCCATTAAATTTCCATCTAGCTGGCCTCAATATTTCAGTCATGGCTTACCTTAACCAAGGTAAACAACACCACTACAGAATTTTTCCATGTTTCAGTTTACTGTAGACTCGATTTGAATGAACTGTTCTACGTGTCGTCCCCGCAATTACATGCCATATTGCACCAATCTCCGCACTGAGGTGCGGGAAAACTTTCAGCCGTCCCCGGATCATCAAATAAATCTCAACCACAGATTCGCAATAAACTCAGCAATGGTTCGTTTACGGACCTGTGTTTACTGGGAAGTTTTTGCTTCACATATTTTTACCCAAAATTAGTTTTTGCTTATTAAGGCGCACACTATGTGTGAGAACTGCACCCACCCAGTCGTCGAACTGGAGGGCACAACAGTGGTTTCATGTTTCTGCAGCTGCCTTTCTATGACTTCGTATGTAAAATAACACCGGCCAGAACAGTATACACGGCTCCCTCCATAGCCGAGTGGTCAGCGCATTTGACTCCTATGTGGAGGACCCGGGTGTAATTCGCAGGACACCCACGGCTGTGTGGGTGGAAGGACTCAGCCTCTTGATGTCAGGTGAGGAACTCGTTGTGTGAGAAGATCAGAAAAGCCGGCGAGGCCGGGAGAGTAGTGTGCTTATCCCATGGCCTTCCACACGCCAATCGTATGACGCCTTACGGGAGAGGAGGACACAGCGCCGGTCGATGTCGCCTGGTCTTTAGGACCCGATGGCGGAGTTTAGTTTTAATCGCTCTAAAAATTTTATAAACATGTGCTGAATTGTTACCTGGTATTATTAAAGCATTTTAGAAAACCTTTCGTTACAAGTAAGTCCATGATGGATGCAAGCGAATAGTCATATAAAAACATAGAAGCTCTGCTCAACTTTTTGTTTGTTTGAACACCACAGTCCCTTAGTATTCATAGTCCTGTTGGACTTGGTATCTCCTCACCTTACTACGCCATTTGAACCGAAGCTCGTGGTCGTGCGGTAGCGTTCTCGCTTCCCGCGCCCGGGTTCCCGGGTTCCCGGGTTCGATTGCCGGCGGGGTCAGGGATTTTCTCTGCCTCGTGATGACTAGGTGTTGTGTGATGTCCTTAGGTTAGTTAGGTTTAAGTAGTTCTAAGTTCTAGGGGACTGATGACCATAAATGTTAAGTCCCATAGTGCTCAGAGCCATTTGAACCATTTTTTGAACCGAATAACCCGACCGGTTATAGGGGGACCTGGAGTTTTACGTGAATTCCGAATCACAGTGCAACCTTTGTGCATAAAACAGCTCGTTCCCAGAAGAGAAGGAGACGTTGGATTTTACAGTAATCAGTAGTTCCGCATTCAGGCATTCTGGCACTTATCCACTCAGACACTGACTGACCCACACCGTACAAAACTGTGTCAGGTTTCTAGCCTAATGCATCGGTGCTTCAATACATCGTGGGAATAGATGTGACAGACAGATTACAAGGAGACGCAGCGAAATTTGACAAGAACAGTGTACGCGGTTAATAAAAATAGTCCAAAGGAACGTTTTACGAAAGTAAAGTAGATTACGTATGAATCAAAAGATATTTACTTTAGAAACAAAGACATTAAAGGAAAGTACATATAAAAAAGACATCGAACGAAAGAGGGCAGTGACGTGATTCCTGTTACTGAAAATCGTGGTTCGAATACGCAGCAGCTCATCCCAGTTTATGTTCTTCGCAGTTTCCCTCAATCACCTTTAACGATATCCTGTACGATTCATAAAAAATGAAGCCCATAGCCGATCTCCTTTCTTAATATTTCTATTCCAGTTTGTACTCCGTCTCTAGTCACATATTCGTAGACGCGGCAGTAAAGTCATCTCTTCATTCCTTTTTAATAAAAAATATTTCGTACAGTATATTGTTTGGGAGTATTGTTTTAAAAACACCTCAGAACAACAATACGTTCGTACGTATAAGGCGTCACTAGTGTAAGAGCAGATATTTTTTTGGTGATGGAGGACAGTGTTCTGAACGACATTACATAAGTATTTACTTCATTTGCAGGCTAATAATTACAGTTATTCGGAGTAGTATGATTTTAGGTTCAGTAGTACCTCCAATAATATGTGGCAAGGTCAAACCATTAATGTTTATTTTCTCCTGGGCTACACGTCAGGTGTTGAAGTGTGGACTCGTGGTCGTAAAATGGTTAGTGTATATTGATAGGCGTAGTCCACTAAGTGATGCAGTTACAGCCATGCGGAAAACATCACGTCGTAATGTCTGTGACGTGTTTGTGGGAGACTGTTCGAAGCAGAAAAAAAACAGCCAAAACACTGATGTGTGTACATATTAAGGCACCAAATACTAAAAAAAAATCTGTACTTATACTCGTTACACTCTGTATAACACAAATTGCATGCGTCTACTAATGAGACGGTAATTGCAGCAATATGTCCAAAGGACAGGGCACAGCTTGTCCGAAGGACGGGGCACTGCAGATGGACTACACTCCAATGCTCACTTGAAAAGCGTTCTTTTATGGTTTAAAGGGAATCAAAAGAAGATCATAGCACCGTGACTTGTAACGTGAAGAACACTATTTTAGATAAATAAAGATGACTATGAATATATTCATATTACCTTAGGCTCATATGCACTAAGACATAGTTTAAAATATTGATAAAGGAAAAATGATATAAATTGTGAGATAAGACTGTAGTATTTAATTACTACATAAGTTTCCAGAATGAGATTTTTACTCTGCAGCGGAGTGTGCGCTGATATGAAACTTCTTGGCAGATTAAAACTGTGTGCCCGACCGAGACTCGAACTCGGAACCTTTGCCTTTCGCGGGCAAGTGCTCTACCATCTGAGCTACCGAAGCACGACTCACGCCCGGTCTCACAGCTTTACTTCTGCCAGTACCTCGTCTCCTACCTTCCAAACTTTACAGAAGCTCTCCTGCGAGGTACTGGCAGAAATAAAGCTGTGAGTACCGGGCGTGAGTCGTGCTTCGGTAGCTCAGATGGTAGAGCACTTGCCCGCGAAAGGCAAAGGTCCCGAGTTCGAGTCTCGGTCGGGCACACAGTTTTAATCTTCCAGGAAGTTTCATATCAGCGCACACTCCGCTGCAGAGTGAAAATCTCATTCTGGAAACATCCCCCAGGCTGTGGCTAAGCCATGTCTCCGCAATATCCTTTCTTTCAGGAGTGCTAGTTCTGCAGGTTCGCAGGAGAGCTTCTGTAAAGTTTGGAAGGTAGGAGACGAGGTACTGGCAGAAGTAAAGCTGTGAGTACCGAGCGTGAGTCGTGCTTCGGTAGCTCAGATGGTAGAGCACTTGCCCGCGAAAGGCAAAGGTCCCGAGTTCGAGTCTCGGTCGGGCACACAGTTTTAATCTGCCAGGAAGTTTCACTACATAAGTTGTTGCTAGACAAGCAGCTTAAGAAGTGGATAATGTAAGAGAGTTAGAAATTGTGAGAGAACATTAAATGATCAGATCTCTGAACATGGCTTGTCTACCCATGATGTAATATGCACAATTTACTTGTTGCAATGTCCAAAGAACAATCAGCAATTAGCGGCTTTAAGAGATTTTAACGCTTGAACATGTCTTGAGCCCACTGCTGATGCCTATGACATTTCTTGGCAGGCAGAGACAGCAAATAGCTTTGACATAAATATCGAAGTGTCTAATTTTACTGAAAGAATAATTTATCCAATAAACATGCTCATATGAAAACTGTAAGTCAGTAGGAAACATGCACCGCGGCTTTCCGATCAACTAAAACACGTTATGAGCCCAGAGACGCAGCATACCTCAGAGAATCGCCTCGCCTACAGGTGAGTACGCAACCGAGTTAGTCAGTCTGTGATGAACTCACAAATCAGGCGCGGCCAATCGTTAAGAGACAACTTTCGCAGACCCTCCGTTTGGGAAAAATCCACGAGCACAAGGAACAAGCTAACCCAAGTCTGCACCTAGTTCCTATTAAGGACCTAAATGAGTATTTCGCCGCACCTATGTGTCTATTTGACCAACTCACAATGACACAAACTATTGATCCCCTTAAAGTATCAGTGACTGGTAAAACGAACACTTTTTTCTGCTGCCGGAAAGCCTCAACACACTCAGGAAGTCAGCTGTACGAATTCAAACGGCAACTGCAGGACGCGTCAATATTAGAATGGAAGTGAACAGTTTCCTCGTCGATCCACTACTTCCCATAATAAAAGACAATTTTAATCGTCCTGACCTCCAGCATCTTGCCAATAGCTTGGAAGCAGAGACTTAAGAAACCTCTACATAAAAAATACTTTGTGAAATGACCCTCTCACTACAGACCCATCATTCTACCATATTTATCTAAAGTTTTACAATACACAGTTCACGATCATCTTACAAATTACTTAACATCAAATAACCTTCTGGATGAATAGCGGTCTGCAGCACGACGACTGTTCTTGTCAAATTGACTGACGAAATGAAATAAGCTATTGACAAACCGGAGGCGACAATCATGTGCTTTTTTGCATTTCAGCAATGTTTTCAACACTGCCGATTTTGATATTTTACCTTCTAAACTCAAAAATCAAAAATTTTTCTTCAGTGCTGATTCAACGTATATCTTGCATTCCGCCAATATTGTGACGTGATCGGAACAGAGAAGTCACAGTGGAGGACTGTAGTATCAGAGGCCCTTTAAGGACTAGTATTGGGTCCATTATTTTTCTCGTTGTATGTTAATGGTTTGTCGACTGTTATCTCCCATCGCAGTATCATCTATGCGCTGATGACTTTCATTTATACCTAAGTGCAAGCCCACCACACTGGCGCACAGTCATCCAACGTTTATTTGCTCTATCAGGGTGGACGCAGAACGTAGGCTTGAACAATAAGCTAAGTAAAACGCAAACAGACTTAGTCGCTCAAACAATATTTACTACTCGTCAGTTCAGAGAGTCTGCCGGAATGGTTCCTTTGAAAGTGCACGGCGGACTTCCTTCCCCGTCCTTCCCTAATCCGATGAGACCGATGACCTCGCTGTCTGGTTTCCTCCCCAAACAATCCAACCCCAATCCCCCCCCCCCCCCCTATCAGAGAGTTTCTTCAATTTAATCCTAAACAGCACAGATACAACCCTTTCTTCTTCTGCGAAGAACTTGTTGGGAATAATTCTGGACAACCAGTTAGACTGGAGTGAACAAGCAGCTACGGTCTGTTAGAAGGTGACAGCAACATTTCATTCACTAC
Organism: Schistocerca cancellata; assembly: GCF_023864275.1. NCBI lineage: Eukaryota > Metazoa > Arthropoda > Insecta > Orthoptera > Acrididae > Schistocerca > Schistocerca cancellata. Next base: position 71,062,869 of record NC_064627.1, read on the forward strand.
AGAAACGTAAAACAGTATTTTCTTTCTAGCTTAAAAAGGGACTCGCAGGGTCACTAATACTCAAATGGTTCAAATGGCTCCAAGCACTATGGGACTTAACATCTGAGGTCATCAGTCCCCTAGACTTAGAACTACGTAAACCTAACTAACCTGAGGACATCACACACATCCATGCCCGAGGCAGGATTCGAACTTGCGACCGTAGCCGCCGCGTGGTTCCGGACTGAAGCGCCTAGAACTGAGCGGTCATAGCTACCGGCCACTAGTACTCCCTATGCTGGACTGTGGTGATCTTGCTCTCCAAAGACTTTCGTGTGAGAACTCACGGCTGGAACTGGTGACAAATGCTTGTGTGCGATACTTTTGTGGTGTATACCCTTTCAACCGTATAACTCCCTGCCTACGAACAATTATGGATATTCTGGCTACGTGCCGATAAGCGTAGAGATTATCATACGTCGCGTTTGCTCTATTGTAATCTCAGTCATTGTACTTCTCAGTTATTGTACGTATTTATTTTCAATCCTTATATTACTATCTGAACAGCACAGTTGAAATACTCTTTCTCGACTAACCAAAATCCTTTACAGCACTATCTGAATCATTTTCTGAACCAACTTCCGAACAGTCATCCTCCGATTATAAGGCAAATTCTTTTCAAACGCCAAAAGATAACTGATGTCCCATCTTCTATCACAATAGCTATCTCTTCCACATACTTGTCTGCAGTTCTATCTCATTAATTCTCCGTCCTCCGTTACTTTCCCCTTCCTCTTGTCAACAGAGTTCTCTACTGAAATTCTCTGCTTCCTAACAGCCAGTGTCACTTTCATTTCAATCTTCTCCGCTGTCATTATCTCTTCCACTTCTTACAATACCGGACAAAACTTCCAATGTGCTAAACTAATCAATATCATTCTTCATACCTCCATTATTTTATTATTGCTCGTTGTATCCAGTCGCGTGTTCATTTGGCTCAGTCTGGTTAAATGGAAAAGAAAGAAACGTGAAAGCACACGTTTCTAATATGTTAAATGTCACAGTGCCAAGAGATGTGCTGGAACATTAGCAGCAGATGTTGGAGTGAATTTCCGAAACTGGGCAATGCTACGCAATTGCTAAATATGTATGGGTATTGGATAAACATCGTAACTCCTCTTCCTCTCTCTTTGCCTAACTCCCCTCCCCCTCCCCCTTCCTCGCTTTGTCCTTCTCCTTCACTCCCGGATTCGGTTCCCGACCGCGTCGGGGATTTTATCCGCCCGGGGACTGGGTGTTTGTGTTGTTCTCATCATCTTATCGTCATTCGGGAAGTGGCGAGATTGGAACTGGGAACATTGGGAACTTGTACGGGTGTTGATGACCAAGATGTTGAGCACCCCAGAAACCATCATCATCATCATGATCATCATCATCATCATCATCGTCCCTCGTCTCTCAGTCCCTCTCCCCCTCCACCTCTCTATATCTATTTGATCCCTGTCCCCCTTCTCTGTCATCTTAACCTCTCTCTGACCTTGAGGCTTGTTTACTTTTATTGCAAACGAAACCTCAATTGGGAATCGAAGAACTGAAGTCGCTTAAAATAAATGAGTAAATCGGTTGGAATCAGTGACGTACGGGGTATGAGAGAGATCTCTCCAGCTGCTGGAACTGTGAGGATTCTAGTTTCAGTTACAGTATTTCGCATCTTTTTAATCTCCGAATGGGTAGCGTTACAAATATTCGGACGATTCACACTCTGCAGTATTATTACAGTCATAAGTCAATAAGAATAAATATAAAACTGTCGTCTAAAAGAATATATAGCCTATGTCCAACTGAATTTTTATTAGTGAATCGTGTAAAATTTGAAGTAAATCGGAGAAGAAATTTCGAGAATTTTTGTAACAACGTTTTCCTTCACATATTACATATAAATTATATATGGCTCTTCAGTGGATATATAAAAACACGGACATATTAGTATGCAGCGCTGTTTCAAAATTTCAAACCAGACGGTGCAGAACTTCCGGAGACTGAAGATTTTGAACAAACAAGTATTTACATTTTTAACAACGTTTCCCTGTATACATTACTATAGATTCAGTACATACTTACATATTAGTTATGGCGCTCCAGTAAGTATATAAAAAAATTGCGCTTTCGAATGCAAAGTTGTGTCAAAATTTCAAAACAGTCGGTGAGTAACTTTCAAAGATTTAAGACTCTGAGAAAACTAACATTTACATTTTTTAAGGATTATTTATTTAAATTGTTTAGACCCATATAGGATCACACAAAGCGGAACTACGATCTATGGTTGCTGTTTTTCTTGTCCTTCCAGAATGGTTTCACCCTCTCGCTATGTTTAGCTCGACATTCTTCGGTCTATTTTCTCGTAGATCTTTTGGGTTTTTCTTCTGGTGCAACTTCCCAGCAGTGGATCTTTTGTCTGAAGATTTTTCGATCTGCGATGTCTGCTGATGTGATGTTGGCATTTTTGAGATTAATTTGAACTTGTTTGATCCAGACTGTTGTCGTTTTTAGTTTCAGCCGTCGTTTGCAGAAGTCTGTTTCAATGCTGGAGTATTTTTCCGTTGTCGTGTTTGATTGTAGCCGATATCCTTCGTCTGTGACTTTTGGACCCAGGATTTTGCGAATGATTTTCCTTTCAAATTATTTGATGTTGTTGAGATCCCCTTTGTTCTCGCTTGCATACAGTGTTTTGGGTTTGATGACAGTCGCATAATGTCGAATTTTTGTGTTGGTATTCATGCACCTTTTGTTGTAGATTTCGCAGTTTTCCCGTATGCTTTTCGCATTTTGACTTCACGTGCTTCTTGGGCTAATAGTTCTGTTCCTATGGATTCGCTGATTTCACCCAATTATTTAAAGTGACTGACTCTGTTTATTGTGCCGTATTCTGCGATAAAATTTTCTGTTTTGGCTTGTTTTGTGGCCATAAATTTAGTTTTTATGAAAGAGATTTGGAACCCGACTTTTTTTGGCGCATTCTTTGTGTACTTCGATCTGATGAACTGCTGTTTGTTCATCCTCCGAGAGGATCGCTTGATCGTCAGCGAAGGCTAAACGTGTGACACTGATGTTATCCCGTTTTTTTCCCCCCCTAGCATAATGGGTCTCCAGCTGTTTTGTTTTTTTCAGTTCCTTTTCCCATTCTTTGATGACCATATCGAGAACGATGTTGAAGAGTAGTGGGGAGAGTCTGTCACCCTGTCGGATGTCGTTTTGATGAGGAAAGTTTGGAAGATTTCTCCGCTGAACATGACTTTGGAAGTTGTGCCGGTTAGGGTTTGTTGCATGAGTCGTCGTGTTTTCGGGTCAAGATTACTCTCTTCGAGTATATTAAAGTTGGATTGTCGATCGATGAAGTTGTAGGCTTTCTTGAAGTCGACGAATGTGCAGATGGTTGGGAGATTCCGTGTGGCTCGACGTTTAAATGTAGATTTCAGGTTGAAAATTTGTTCAGTGTGTGATCTGTGTTGTTTAAACCCTTTCTGGTACTCACCAGTCAGGGGCTCGAGCTGTTGAGCGCGTTGTAGGAGGCAGGCGGAGAGTACTTTTTAAGGGACGGGGAGGAGGGAGATTCCTCTGTAGCTATTTACGTCAGATTTGTTTCCTTTTTTTGTGGATTGGGTGTTTTTCACATTCTCAGACTTCTTGGATGATCTGTTTGATTTCCTGAAATGATCGTGCCCCCAAGATTTTTCAGTAATTATGCGACGGTTCCATTTTCTCTTGATGCCTTTCCGTTCTTGAGTTTCTTGATGTGGCCATGGATTTTTGCTTGTGTTGGTGGTTCTGCATCGGGTTTTGTGTGCTCTGGGACTAGGTGTTGGGAACGTTCGGGTGGTTCGGGGCAGTTGAGGAGGTCCGAAAAGTACCGTGCCAGTTCTTCGCAGTTTTCTTGATTAGTGAGTGCAAGTTTTCCGTCTCGTTTCCTGAAAGTCAGATTTTGCGGTAAGTAACCTTTAATCTTGCTCGCGAAGGTTTTATGGAAATTTCTATTGTTGATGTTATCCCTTATTGATTTGAGTTGTTCAGTGATGTAGTTTTTCCGCTGGTTCTATTTGTCTGCTTGCAGATGTTGAGTAAGTGCTGTTGGGTTTCTGGTGATTTGTGGCAGTTGTATTTTTGGAAGGCGAAACGGCGGTTAATGATGGCTTGATCACAGTCAGAATTTCACTCGGGGTGTTTTACCTTTTTTTGCAGTGGGATCAGTTCTTTGGCTTTTCTGATTATTTTGTTGCGGAAGTCAGTCCAATTATTCGTTGGTTCTTTCTCCCATTCTTCTGGGATTTTCAATTCCTGATTTTTCGATACATCAAACTAGTGGGTGTAGGCTTTTTTGTGGTAAACTCTCTTCGGGGAAAATTTTCCAGTCGGACTTGGACATCCTGGATGGGCGTGGGAGACAGCCACGTGATCGTTCTAGTGTTATAAGGATTATTATTATTGCAATTATTATTTCTTATGAATAATGCTAATTATTATTATTGAGACTGTTAAGTTGGTAATCCATATCATTCTTAATAATTGCATTATCTTACCATTATTATCAGTGTTACTGTTATTATTATAGACAATTATTTTTTTTAATGAATAATGCAAATTATTACTATTGTGAATGCTACGTAATATTTTTTTGTATCTGTTGTTCCTGCCATATGTAACAGAACGCCTTAAGCCCTAACCAGATCAGGCTAAATAAGCACTAAATAAATGAATTAGGTAGTTACCATACCAGATATTGGCAGACACCATAAAAAGACTTTTAAACTCGTTCTGTGGGAAGATATTGCCACGTCTTTAAGCGAACCATAGTCCACTAACACAATTACGACGTAAAACTGATAGCAGATTTATAGCAGACAGATTATTAAGTTATGTAATAGCATGTAACCACGTAACGTTGTCTCAACAGGATCGAGGTGTCAAGCGGTGTGGAACTGTTCACACACCCAGATCGGGTGACAGGTATTCGCTGGTCATGCTGTTGCAATTATAGTATTTGCTAGTCATGCAGCTGCAATTATTTTTCAAACAGGAACTGGAACAAAACATTTAGTGGCTCTAGGCAACAACGTATGTGACAGTGAGCTGGTGATCCGTAGCGATCGATTCACACGGACACTCCATTTGGGCGAAGACAAACAGGTTTGACAAAAGTAAGTATATGGATGATGCAGCATTGATGCGTGGACAGCAAACTCAAAGTAGCTGTCAATAAATCAACTGTTACGCTGCTGAAAAGTATATGGCTTGTACTTTGACGAAAAACGAATTCTTTTATTTCAACTTGCAGTATCATGCACCAGTTGGCTCGAGCTGGAACTGCGACATACGTAAATTACGTTTGACAGCCGTGAGCATATAGCATAATGCCGTCCTTATTGCCGTTGTCGGACTGGCAACAAGCGTGTGGGCACACCACTTTCCTACAATGTGGTCAAAAGAAAACTAGTTCTGACACCTGCTTTGGGCGTTCCATGATAGACTTACACAGGGTGTTCCACTCAAAAGAGCCCCCATGCGCATGTATAGTAATTCCGCTGAAATTGCACCGTGTAATTTGTGATGTCTGACGTGGCAACACTGCACTCTGCAATATAGTTTGAACAGAAGTATGTTTCCGCGCTCAGTGATCAGTGTTTCGTGACAATGCTGTGGTGTCACCGCCAGACACCACACTTGTTAGGTGGTAGCTTTTAAATCGGCCGCGGTCCGCTAGTATACGACGGACCCGCGTGTCGCCACTGTCAGTAATTGCAGACCGAGCGCCGCCACACGGCAGGTCTAGAGAGACTTTCTAGCACTCGACCCAGTTGTACAGCCGACTTGCTAGCGAAGCTACATTGACAAATACGCTCTCATTTGCCGAGACGATAGTTAGCATAGCCTTCAAAATGGTTCAAATGGCTCTGAGCACTATGGGACTCAACTGCTGAGGTCATTAGTCCCCTAGAACTTAGAACTAGTTAAACCTAACTAGCCTAAGGACATCACAAACATCCATGCCCGAGGCAGGATTCGAACCTGCGACCGTAGCGGTCTTGCGGTTCCAGACTGCAGCGCCTTTAACCGCACGGCCACTTCGGCCGGCGCATAGCCTTCAGCTACGTCATTTGCTACGACCTAGCAAAGCGCCATTTGCTATGTATCTAATGAAGCATGTACAGTAATGAGAGATGTACAACAATAATGGATTAAAGTTAAGTATTCCAGCAACTACGTTCTTTTCTTACTAGACTCAACTACTTTACTGTTCCAGACCTCACGCCAGTCTGCGTGAGCTTAACGCGTGCTTTTCGGCACCCTCGCATAGTGACTTGGCTGTCTTGCCAAGTCACAACAAATGCATCGCTATTGTGTCGAAGAGCCCGTGTTTCTTGTGAAACAATGTTGGATTACTGGTTCCATTAAGAAATGACAGCGTATGTTTGTTGAATGGTCTTGTGGCCAGCATATAACGACTATATGCCACATACAAAGTTAGTGAACAAGATGGAGAGCAGTGGAATAGTGTTGGATCTTCACGGTGGGGGACGGCCGCCAAAATCGAAAGAAAGAGTGACTGACGTGAAACAACGATTGTAGACCTCCCCTGCAAAGTGTGTTCCACGTTTATCTCAGGAATGTCAAGGAGCACATTTCTCAGAGCTGCGGGGCAAGCCAGCATGTATCCACATAGGTTCACAGTTGTTCAGGAGATGAATGTCTGTGACAAACACGAAGGCATTTTATTCTAGAATGAGATTTTCACTCTGCAGCGGAGTGTGCGCTGATATGAAACTTCCTGGCAGATTAAAACTGTGTGCCCGACCGAGACTCGAACTCGGGACCTTTGCCTTTCGCGGGCAAGTGCTCTACTTTCCCGCGAAAGGCAAAGGTCCCGAGTGCGAGTCTCGGTCGGGCACACAGTTTTAATCTACCAGGAAGTTTCGCATTTTATTCTGCCGCTGGTTTCAGCAGTTTATTTCTCAGAGGCCGGGAATATTTCAGTACACATGGTGCAGTGATGAGGAATGGTTTCACCTCTCTGGCTATGTAAACTCTCAGAATACGCGTTTGTGGTGAATGAAAATCCACATGCACTGATCGAGCAACCCCTGCATTCACAAAAGGTTAGCGTGTTCTGTGAAATGCCACAGCGACGCATCAGGACCAGTTTCTTTCGAGTTTACTGTGACAATTGCAGTTTATATCGAAATGTTTCAGTAATTTGTGAACCAGTTGGACGATGAAGAACTTACCTACAGCTGGTACCAACAGGATGGCGCCACATGCCACACATGTCGAGTGCCCATGTCTGAGGTTGAATCACTTTGCCTGGCGGAGTGATTTCTAAAGGACTGTGGCCTCCAAGGTCACCTGTTTTAACAGCATCCGACTTTTTCCTCTGGGTGGCCTAAAAGGCAATATCTACAGGAAAAAACCACACAACTTGGAAGATTTAAGAGAGAACATAATCCGTGAAATCTAGAGGTCCTGGTAGCAACATTCGAGAATCTGAAACGTCGTGTTCAACAGTGTTAAAAAGTCGAGAGTGGTCACTTCCAGCACCTTTTGTGATTGACATTTACTTCCCCATGATCAAGGTATGACTTGTTCATTTCATTTCCTGATTTTTAAGAAAGGTTTCTAAGTATAATTGAAGTAAATGTTTGTTTGTGGGGCCTCTTTCGAGTGATACACCGTGCACAAACAGCTAAGACATCACGAGCAATCATGAGAGGGATAGTAAGTTTCGGAATACTGTATGAAGAGCAGTGTTTCTCCTTATTAACTATGATCACTTACGAGGGGAGTTCAATAAGTAATGCAACACATTTTTCTTCTGAAAGCAGATAAGTTTTATCCAGGATTCCAGTACACCATAGGGTTCCCCACTCTTGTGGCTACCAAACCAAATTTTTCAACATACTCTCCGTTCAGTACGACGGCATTACGCCACCTTAACAGAAGGGTCAGTATGCTCGCATGGTACCACTCCACTAATCGACGTCGGAAGCAACGTCTTGCTGCATCAGTAGCCTCTCCAAAACCCTCATACACCTCCCTTGGAGTGCATCCTTAATTGGGCTAAACAGATGGAAATGGGATGGTGCGACATCCGAGCTGTAGCGTGGACGAGGAAGAACAGTCCAGTGAAGTTCTGTAAGCTCCTCTCGGGTGCGCAGTCTTGTGCGGCCTTGCGTTGTCATCGAAGCTCGTCCTGATTTTTGAGGCGACGAACACGCTGAAGGCGTTTCTTCACAGCTGTGTGCTGCCGACCGCCACACAGGAGATCGGACAGGTTAGCGCGCGATGTCATTGCGATGATGACAGACGCTTCGCCCGACGACTCACCGTGCTTTTGGTCTCTGCCAGATCACCGTAGACATTCTGTAAGCCCGATGAATAGATGCGATGCTTCGATTTGCCGCCAAAAGGACCTCAGTGACACAACTCTGCTTGGAACTCACCTCAGTTATAGACGCCATTTTGTAGGCTACATATAGGTGCCGCCACCCATCGCAGCTTCATGAAACTATAGGGGCTTAAGCGGAAATATTCCACAATGTCCCACAACAAATTCCTCATTTTTTCAACCTAAATTGGCCGAGAAAAAAAAAGAATTGCATTACTTATCGAACTCCCCTCTTATTTGGTGTCAATTTGAAAAGAAACTTCCGCTTCAGTTTCATTTTGGCCACCCTGGATAATTGATTCACAAGCAAAAATTACTCCCAAGCGTTCCTCGTTGATGCTATTAGAAAAATAGTGGACGGAATACATTTACACACAAAACATTAACAGCTTGTTTCATTAGGGGAAGGAAGAGGGGAAGGGGTTATGGACTTTTTGATTACTTACTATGGGCATTTAAGTGTCTTTTAAGAAGTACTTCATTTTGTGTTAAGTTGCACATAATTCTTTTCTGTTGCTTGGTCAGGTTTTATAGATTCGTACCTTTAAAATACCGTGTGAGACTAAATGATGTATTTCTCTGTTTCCGAAATGTATTTCACTCAGTACCACATCTACGATTACTACCAAAAGTTCGGTCGTATGCGGTATCAAGCGAAAATTGTGACTGAATTGAGGATTTTTTGGTAGGAAGGACGCAGGAAGTTATTTTGGATGGAGAATAATCGATAGATGTAGAAGTAAGTTCAGGTGTGCCCCAGGGAAGTACGGTGAGACTCTTCCTGTTCGTGTTTTTATATTAATGACGTTGTAGACAGCATGAACTGTAAGCTCAAACTTTTCGTATTTTATGCGGTTGTCTGTAATGAATTTTAAGGGGCCTCAGAAAAAGTGCGGATGATAGATAATTCTATTTAAAGAATGTGTGACTGCCGAAGATAGTATCAAGAAAAATTCAAAGTATTCCCTACAAAAGCAAAGCTAAAAAATATTATTGTAGCTTTTATTTCAGTCGTTCAAACTAAAGCTACACACAAATTTTCGAGAATACGCTAGATAAATTCTATAAATAAGCGATATTTTTTTCATTCAATGACCTCCAGCGTGCCTGGTGAAGCGCATTTCTTTTTTCGACAATACCGAAAAACACCGTCTACTGTCGTTCTAGTGTTATACATGCGCAGTATTCCCAATGACAGTTTTGCATCTTTTCCAGTCACACGTGGATTCAGATCTCATTCATTTCTTCTTCTGTTGTTGCTGCTGCTTCGTCATTGTCTTCATTAGTGTCACCTGGAATAGCCAAAATTTCAGCATCAGTCAGAGCACCACTGACTTCCACGTGGTTAACAAAACATACGATATAATCAAAAGTCAAATTTTCTGCTAAGTCCTAAGAAGGCCTCAGGTACCGTGGAAACGGGAGTCCATTTCTCCGCTGTGCCGTTGTTCAAGTTCATAAATTCGCAGTTCTTGAAACAATTCGAAATCATCGTCGGGGTTACGTTCTACGATGCTTTATCGGTCATAGGGATCGGTACCAAAACTTTCATGTTGAGCATTTCACTATAAAACATCATCGTGACAACCAATATGTGATAAAAAATATAAAATACTGAATTATTCCGTGACCAACCGGTTGTAATGTCGAAATAGTGTTCGTGGGAAAAACATGAAGTTCTATATTATCTAGAGGTGGTGGGTCATTGTGAACTGTGCAGTTGTCCAGAAAAAAGGTTTTTCGCTTCTGGTATTTAATGTCTACGCTCAAAAACCCATTCAATTCTGTAATTATGCTGACATTTTTACTGAAGCGGTAAAGCACAGGAAGTTTTGTGATATCATTGAAACATCTAGGGTTAGCAGCTTTCGCTGTAGTATCAAAAGAGGTTTTAGTTACTGAGAACAGTCCATATTCACTGCAAACAGAAGCGTTAATCGTTCTTTGCTGCCGCCCCCTCCCCTCCCAATTATATTTTTCGTCTGTAATAATCAATATTTTTTTGCGAAGATGAAGGAAAGAACTTCTCTTTCGTCGGGAATTTGTTAGCAGGTTTCCAGTTTATTTTTCCGTGCCGAACAAACTGTATCTACGTTGGCACATTCACCACAGATCATTAAAAAACGATATTGTATCTTTTTCTCGTGAGCCACCCTTTCCAGCGACGAACCTTTCTAAGCCCAGATTAATGGCTTATCCTCTTCTTTAAGCATGCAACTTCCGACAGGTACGTTTTGTCCACTACACTGATTAAACCTTTCAATAAACTTCCTTCAAGACTCAGCAACTTACCTTGCTGGCATCCTTCTGCCCTCCATACTAGTTTGATCTTCCTGATCCAGGGCTGTCAGAAACATGGATGAGGACACGCAGAAAGTTTTGCGAGAGTCACACACTTGTACTTCTTTCAAGCCATTTTTGCAACTTATTGACGTTCCGTAGCATGTAATACATTGATGGGAAAACAAGTGGAGTGAAACAAAGAGTTGAATGATGAAACATTTAGTTGACGAAACAGTTCGAACTGCCGAACGTTCGAGAGCATCTGACTTAGAATTACACAGTGTTTTAGGCCGGTCTGTCATGAAAATAGCTTCGATTTCGCCAGTATATCAAAACACATAGGATATCTTCTATCGAGATTTCCCCAAAGTTCTGGACTACTGTTGTTGCTGCTGCTTCGTCATTGTCTTCATTAGTGTCACCTGGAATAGCCAAAATTTATATATATTTTAATTGGTAAACCAGGTGGTTATGCACTGAAAATTTTAACTAACATATTGTTGCCGATCAATTGACAGAAGTCTTTATAAAACCGGAGCATTTCACGTTACTGGGTTTACAAGAAAAGCGCAGTAGTGGAGGGGTTTTATTGGAGAGAGAGTATTTTGCAGTGGGGCAGGGGTCCAAGAAACAAGCGTTTCGAAAGGGAGTAAGGAAAAGAGAGGGGGCGGGGGAGGAGGGATGGTCAAAGACGAGTTCTAACGGAACTAGAAGAGTTAAAGCAGAAAGGATAAGTAGATCTCTGGGGGAGGGAGGTTGGGAATTTGTGATTAGGTAAGTGGAAGGCGGTTAATACTTCTTTGGAACGTGACGTCGAGAGAGTATAGGTGTAAGGCTATGGGAATGCGTTGTAGAAAAGCGATACGAGGGTTCTCATAAGTCTTTTAACGATCTCATTAATTAATAAACGGACATTTAGCGTTAAAGTCGACTGTATTAGTAAATACTAAATAGCCTTGTGTGTGACAGTTACGCTAACAATAACAGGGAAAACTAAAAAAATTGGACAACTTCCGCGAGACCTCCATCGGCGAGGAGAAAGAACAGCCGGCAAGTACTCGATTAACCCTCTTTTCCGGGGCGGATGCTTGATTGGCGCCATCTGCGACCTTAATAACCGCTAGCGGTAGGATGGAAGATGCATCGCTTGTCTGGAAATCAGGGCGGTAGCCTTTATCTTCTCTGCGTCAGCTGGGCAGCCCTCTCAAAATAATTAATCCACTATTACTATTAAGCGGCTTTTAGCCGGGGAATGGTGCGCAGGTACTACTTTTGAAGTTGTTGGATGTCGTGGGTTCACGCCAAATCCCAGGTCAGAGTCCTCCGACTATATATTTTGTCTCTCTCTCTCTCTCTCTCTCTCTCTCTCTCTCTCTCTCTGGCTGTTGATGAGGTTTATGGGAGCATTTTATTTTTACGCAGCAAGACAGTTACTAAATAATAATTTCGTGGGGCTCAACAGCCTGCTACAAATCTTTGAATTGGAAGCCATCTCGGCGACTTGCGTATCCCTAACTTGTCGCAGCTATCCAACCGGTAAGATACAATGGTGAATCAAATGAAAACCTTAAATTTGTCATAACAAATCGAAATTTCGCGCAGGTATCCTGTAAGTTGGTAAACGTGCTACAAACAACTTGCAGATTGGCCTTTACGTGGCAGCATAGTGCAGATGCACACATACCGTCGCAGTATCAGTATAAAGATGGCCACCCACTTGCGACTTGCACCGGGGAAGAAAAGCGTTCTGTTATTCGGTTTTTGCGTAGTGAATGTGTGAAACCTATTGAAATTCATCGACGAATGAAGGTTCAGTACGGTGATGCATATTTGTCACAGCAGAAAGTCTACTAATGGAATAGGAAGTTCACAAATGCTGTGACTTCAGTGGAACATGCTCCTCGTCCAGGTCAGGCACAACGAGTTGTGACTCCACAGAACAGTGCATCATACACAGATCTCCTAAGAAATTATCTGCGGCCTGCAATCAAATCAAAGCGACGTGGATTGCTGTCAGCAGGTGTCCTTTTGCAACATGACAATGCAAGGCCCCACACTGCCCGTACAACAGTTGCAACAATCACATACCTGCATTTTGAGTGTCTTCCTCGTCCAACATACTCACCAGGCCTTGCCCCAAGTGATTTCCATATGTTTGGACCACTCAAAGACGCAATGGGAGGAAAGAATTTCCGTTATGATGAAGAGGTACGCCACGCGGTGCATGAGTGGTTGCACGGACTGCCAAAATAATTTTTTTCTAAAGGAATTTATGCACTTCGTAAGCGCTGGAGGACTTGGAGGACTTGCATTGAGCGTGGGGGAGATTATTTTGGAAAGTCATACAGCTTTGTACCACTTCTGCCCAATAAATAATTAAAAAGAAATATTTAAGGTTTTCATTTGACTCACCCTTGTAGTACCTACAGTTTAACATGAAATCCGAAACACGTGTCTTTCCAGGCGAATCTCTACGTCATTGAGAGATGAATGATAGGTTGAAAGGCAGACTGAGAAACCAGTGGTACGAATGGGATTCGATCCTGCTAGCACCAGCTTTACAGCTAGGCCTCAAGATCTACTTGTACAGTTACTAAAACGGGCTGTTTGTGAAACGAGTAGAATTCCCGTGAAATTAAACCGTATTATACTCGCTTATTAACGCACCAACTGTGAGAAGTGGCCTCCATTCATGCTTACTGAGGTGACAAATGTCATGGCATAGCGATGTACACATACACAGATGGCGGTAGTACCGCGTGCACAAGCTATAAGAGGACAGTGCATTGGCGGAGCTGTCATCTGTGGTCAGGTGATACATGTGAAAAGGTTTTTGAGTGTTTATAGCTGTACGACGGAATTAACTGACTTTGAACGCGGAATGGTAGCTAGCTGGACGGGAAATTCCATTTTGAAAGTGGTTATGGAATTCAGTATTCCGAAACCCACAGTGTCAGGTGTGTGCCGTTGTTGTTGTTGTTGTTGTGGTCTTCAGTCCTGAGACTGGTTTGATGCAGCTCTCCATGCTACTCTATCCTGTGCAAGCTTCTTCATCTCCCAGTACCTACTGCAACCTACATCCTTCTGAATCTGCTTAGTGTATTCATCTCTTGGTCTCCCCCTACGATTTTTACCCTCCACGCTGCCCTCCAATACTAAATTGGTGATCCCTTGATGCCTCAGAACATGTCCTACCAGCCGATCCCTTCTTCTGGTCAAGTTGTGCCACAAACTTCTCTTCTCCCCAATCCTATTCAATACTTCCTCATTAGTTATGTGATCTACCCATCTAATCTTCAGCATTCTTCTGTAGCACCACATTTCGAAAGCTTCTATTCTCTTCTTGTCCAAACTATTTATCGTCCACATTTCACTTCCATACATGGCCACACTCCATACAAATACTTTCAGAAACGACTTCTGAGACTAATCTATACTCGATATCAACAAATTTCTCTTCTTCAAAACGCTTTTCTTGCCATTGCCAGTATACATTTTATATCCTCTCTACTTCGACCATCATCAGTTATTTTTCTCCCCAAATAGCAAAACTCTTTTACTACTTTAAGCGTCTCATTTCCTAATCTAATTCCCTCACCATCACCCGACTTAATTCGACTACATTCCATTATCCTCGTTTTGCTTTTGTTGATGTTCATCTTATATCCTCCCTTCAAGACACTATCCATTCCATTCAACTGCTCTTCCAAGTCCTTTGCTGTCTCTGACAGAATTACAATGTCATCGGCGAATCTCAAAGTTTTTATTTCTTCTCCATGGATTTTAATACCTACTCCGAATTTTCCTTTCGTTTCCTTTACTGCTTGCTCTATATACAGATTGAATAACATCGGGGAGAGGCTACAACCCTGTCTTACTCCCTTCCCAACAACTGCTTCCCTTTCATGTCCCTCGACTCTTATGACTGCCACCTGGTTTCTGTACAAACTGTAAATAGCCTTTCGCTCCCTGTATTTTACTCCTGCCACCCTTAGAATTTGAAAGAGAGTATTCCAGTCAACATTGTCAAAAGCTTTCTGTAAGTCTACAAATGCTAGAAACGTAGGTTTGCCTTTCCTTAATCTTTCTTCTAAGATAAGTCGTAAGGTCAGTATTGCCTCACGTGTTCCAGTATTTCTACGGAATCCAAACTGTGCCGAGAATACCAAATTTCAGGCATTACCTCTCACCATGCACAGTGCAGTGACCGACGGCCTTTAACGACTGAGACCAGCAGTGTTTACATAGAGTTGTTAGTGCTAAAAGACAAGCAACACTGCATGAAATAACAGCAGAAATCAGAGTGGGGCTACGACGAACGTATGCGTTAGGACAGTGCGGCGAAGGTTGTTCTTAATGGGCTATGGCAGGAGACGACCGACGTGAATGGTTTTGCTAACAGCACGACATCGCCTCAGAGCTGCTCTTAGGCTTGTGATCACATCGGTTGGAACCTAGAGGACTGGAAAACAGTGGCCTGGCCAGATGAGTCCCGATTTCAGTTGGTAAGAGCTGATTGTAGGGTTCGAGTACGACGCAGAAGCCACGAAGCCATCGATCCAAGTTGTCAACAAGGCACCCTGCAGGCTGGTGTTGGCTCCATAATGGTTTGATCTATGTTTTCGTGGAATCGACTGTGTCCATCTGAACTGATCAATGGAAATGGTCACGTTCAGCTAATCGGAGACCATTTTGAGCAATTCATGGATTTCATGTTGCCAAAAAAACGACGTAGTTTTTGTGGTGTCACCGCCAGACACCACACTTGCTAGGTGGTAGCTTTAAATCGGCCGCGGTCCATTAGTACATGTCGGACCCGCGTGTCGCCACTGTCAGTAATTGCAGACCGAGCGCCACCACACGGCAGGTCTAGAGAGACGTAGTAGCACTCGCCCCAGTTGTACGGACGACTTTGCTAGCGACTACACTGACGAAGCCTTTCTCTCATTTGCCGAGAGACAGTTAGAATAGCCTTCAGCTAAGTCCATGGCTACGACCTAGCAAGGCGCCATTAACCATTTCTAGAGAGAGTCTCACTTGTATCATCAAGAATGCTGTATACAAATGATGGATTAAAGTTAAGTATTCCAGCAGCTACGTACTTTTCTTTATAGCATTCATTACGTATCCTGTTTCAGACCTAAATCCAGCCGGCGTGAGTTGACGCGTGCGTTTCGGCCTCCTCCTCTAAAAACAGTGTCGGCACGTCTGCCGACACTTCAATTTTTATGGATGACAATGCGCCATATCACTGTGACACAACTGTACGCGACTGGTTTGAAGAATATCCTGGACAGTTTCAAGCGATTGATTTGTCTACCCAGGTCGTTCGACATCAGTCCCTTCGAACGTGTATGGAACATAATCGAGGGGTCAGTTCGTTCACAAAATGCTGCGACGGCAACACTTTCGCAGTTACGGACAACTATAGGCGCAGCATGGCTCAGTATTTCTGCAGGGGACTTCCAGCGACTTGTTGCTGCTGCTGCTCCTTTTATGACTTCCTCACTGTGAGGAGGTTCGGTTGGAAGTTTGTGGCCTGTTGGCCTTTACTCCCCTGGGAATCTTGACGAATCTTCTTTCTGTACTGGTAGGTATTTCTGGACTGGCAAGGAGTGCCGGTGGCCTATTTCCTGTACTTTTCGGTGTGACGATTTTTCTTCTTCTTCTTGGCTGTTGCTGAGGGCTCTTCCTCGGTTGGGATATTGTGCGAAATGCATCCCGCTTTATCGTATTCTCCGTTGACCAGAGCGATGATGATACAGCGCATTTGCCACTCTCTGAAGATAGGGTAGGAGTCAATCAGATTGAACTCCTCCCTAGAAAGACCAAGAAGGCCTTCTGGATACCCTAGTGGGCGATGTGGGAGTTGAGGTTTAGGATGGTTAGGTGGAACGAAAGGATATGGGTTGTCGTGGTGGGGGTACGTACCAACGCGGAGCGATGCAGCGATCTTCTGCGTTACAGCGCTTGCGCTGTACATATCTGGAAGCGGGAGGAATGGGACTTCTTCCCACTCTTCTTCTTGCGCTGCTGCTTCGGTGTCCGTCGTGTGCTGTGTTGCCTCCCCTTCGGCAGGCTCGTCTTGTCGAGTCCATGCCAAGTCGAGTTGCTGAACTATGCCAGACAGAACGGGTTCCGACACGAGATTAGGAGGTATCCAATGTCTTTTGTCACCTCAGTGCATATGCCCAGGCGATAACGGACTAAATAAGCAATAACATCCACAGTCGGCAAGCCGATGTTTAAGCCATTATTGGGTAGAATTTTATTTGAAAATCTCATAGTCATCACTATATGAAAGAGGTGCATTAGACAGTAGAATGACTTGGAGTCAGTCTCGAACATTGGCACTCGAAATTTCGCCACGAGCTTTTTGGAGAGAAATGTAGTCTGCTCTAAACCAGATGACGTAGAACCTTTATGGTTCACTACTAGAAGAAATAGGTTCACCCTAGAAAACTATACTGGAGAAGATTACGGGACGACCATAAAAATTGGAAGCAGGCAATATAGGTAAGCCTGTCGAACAACTGCACTCAGATGTTTCAGAGAAGTGTAACCAGCGCTGTGTGGCGTGTGTGTGGCGGTTCTCCTACCCCGTAGGCTTATCTTCCTCGCTTGCAGATGTTTTATCAACCGACCGACCTAAGGAAATCTGAGTGCTTCGAGATGCAGTCACCGGCTCAGAGAAAAGCTACACAAAACGGGGCTTTAATAGAAATCCAAGTAGTTATTACATTTCTGCTACTATAATATAATATAATATATAATATAATATAATTCTGCCCTGACTTGTGTGACTGGAGTCTGACTAACCAGAAGGAGTCGACGGGAAAAATGCGTAACTATGGCAGTGCGTGAAAAATTCACCAAATTCAAAAAGTAATCTCAGTGCGGCCGAGTACATAAACTGTCCCTCGTGTGAATTGCTCTAATGCTTTAGCAAGGATGTATCTAATCAAGATCGAGTCCGAATAACAACAGCATCCGTCGCAATCATTCAATAAAAGCACTCGTCCACGTCCATACTACCAAACACTTCCACAAAACTGCAAAATCGACAGCGCTCTATTTTCTGGTAAGAGATACATCAGCGCGCTACTTAAAATCCCGATTAGTGTCTTGATTTGAGTAGAATGTTTAAGAATAAATTCCAGTTTGGCGCTGTGTAGGTTAATGTATGACCAAATCCTACGTATCACTGTGTTTTATTTTTAATATTTTGTAGAAGTTCAATCTTTCGATGTCAAACGCAGTATCGAAAAAGGAAAGAGCTGTCTATCGACTTTCGTGATCGTACGGTTCACAACACGAGAAGCGGAAATGACGTTCAAAACAATAACATTCGCCTCAATTAGCGAGAAGTGGATGTTACGTTTTTTTCTTTACTGTATTGTCCGTTAACCTCGAAGTTAAGTTGCTTATAAATGTGTAAATTTCTTAATTCATGTGAACTGGGATATGGATAAAGGAGAGATTAAAGTGTTTGCACGAATTAATTCCAAAACTTACTGAAAAAGCTGAACTACCTGTTTTTTCTTTATACGTCTTCATCAAACCCGAACATGAGGCAACTTGCCGATTTACAAGCAAAAAAATTAGCTGAAGCCGAATCCAGTTAACGTGTATACTCAACATTGTTCATTAAGGTGCCTCAACAGCATAATTCTCTAAAAGTAAACTCCGAAAAGCAGTTTCAGGAGTTGGTTTGTAATCCAAAAGGGAGGACAGCCATTCTAGCAAATGAATTAGAGCGGCAGCTTATTTAACTTTTGTTCTATGAATAAATTATGTTTCAAAACATCAGCACTCCGAGGATCTCTCGAAAACTTGTCGGTATTGGTATCATTTGTTTGAAAAAAAAAGTAGGTGGCCTAGACGAAGTTACCTTTTAATTCTTTTGCAAATGTGTCAGTCTTTTCTATACTTTTTACGGTGAGTAGTAATTTGTTTCACCAGATGAGCACTGTATTCTGAATGTTTATTCGCATTCGCGTGTTTCATTCACAATTGGTAAGTTATTGACAATGACTTCTCATTCCAGAGAAAGCACTCTTATATATAGTAACATGGAATATTACAGAACACATTTTTTTTAATTAATACGGAAGTCACGGAATTTTTTAGAAAGGGGAAAAACTGGAAGTAAGAGGACACGAACTATCAACTAGCAGACTTCCACTTCACAATTCCACAAGTCATAACCACTACACCATTACGACGTTGCAATACATTAGACACTGTCCTGCAAATTAGACCTCACTTGAAAGCTGTAACCGCCGAGAAGTCGTTATGTGACGTCTAATTATAGCATTAATTTTAATAAACCGTATCAAGAACGACGTGTTTGTATAAATCACCGAATCGTCAAAATAACGTCACATGTGTACGAAGACCCCTTGTCCGCGACTGTTGACTGGTACTTCTTTTGCAGTATCAGTATTTGCTACGGGACTAGCATTGGCCGCTATGGGGTCTTGGTTGTTGGATAAGATATCACTAGGAATAATTCGTCAGTCATCTCTTTGCTCCAAGAAGCTTGATTTTTCACTGCGTTGTTCCGAAAAAACCTCATTCTGTCGTTCAAGGCGCTGATCTTAGTCCGCTATGGCAGCATGTTTAGTATCCATTGGTGTGACACAGGTTTCGCCGACAGTCTGGTGAATTTCGCACAAAGCCTGTACCTGAGACTTTGAAAAGTTCCGACCGATCACAATTTCAATGCTGTTGGGGGTTTCGCGGGGGTCTGAAGCCCAAGTTCATGGTTTCTAGCCTCCTCGTAGATTTCACCAAACATGGTGAGTTCGCGACAGAGGGTAAGGAATCAAAACGTAACGACATAGCATCACCAGCGTTTGTATATGGGTAACGCCGAGTTACGAATTCAAACAATATCACAAATTCTCTCTGGAGGGAAAGGAGTTACTAGCTGATCGTGTGATGTGTAACAATGCCATCTCACATATTTCCATAACAGACGAAACAATTCGATTAAATTAGTGACCTTTGAGAATGATATCCATATGTAAAATGTTGTACAACACCATTATTTTCGATTACCTCGCTGCGCACGTCAGTTTACCATTAAGAGTAATTAGTTATAGCTGCGGGAGATATATCGACAGACATTTCTGATAAAAGCTTTCCGCTCCACTCACCAGTGTCGATCATTTGTATTGAAATGTCTCCCGGAAAGAATACATATTGCGTCAAATATTTCGTGTAGTCATCGGAAAACTCTCTTTAATCCCTTGATGTTGTGACACACGATGATTTCAAAGCCCTCAGACTATATAGTAATGATGACACTTATACTTCTATAATTAACATAGCAATGGAAAAAACTGTGTTTTGTTGTTCCTTGTCGAAAACATACACGTAGGACCACCCTGTTAAATACTTTGCTTGACGTATAGCAGGGATGGCCAACTTAATTATGTCCATGATCTACTGTTCGCTGACGAAACCTTGCGCGATCTACCACTTACATACTTCTTGAAATTTTAAATGAAACATTATAGTTCAGTAAACCGTTATCTAATATATTTTTATTTTATTAAGAGGGAAAACATAAAACTGAAAATTATTCTTACTAACTACTTATTCACATTAGCGTGAGCATCTTCCAAAAATGGTTCAAATGGCTTTGAGCACTATGGGACTTAACATCTGAGGTCATCAGTCCCCTAGAACGTAAAACTACTTAAACCTAACTAACCTAAGGACATCACACACATCCATGCCCGAGGCAGGATTCGAACCTGCGACCGTAGCAGTCACGCGGTTCCAGACTGAAGTGCCTAGAACCGCTCGGCCACCACGACCGGCACGTGAGCATCTTCCGCTAGATTAGCAAAGTCAGGTTTGTAGCTGGAAACTGCCAAATTTTAAAGAATCCAATGTATGAGTGTCTGCCAACCGAGGACGGTGTTTACTTTATGTTGGTTTCAAGTAGGAAAATGCTAATTCACATAAATATGTTTAAAGAAAACACGAATGCAGTTGTTCAACACATTTCTTCAAATTTGGATATTTCTCGTTGGAAAACAACGTTCAGAAATCTAGACCAAGTGATGACTTTTCCTTTCAGAAATATGTCACAGCGCACAGTAATAATTTCGTTTTGCAGAGTCATGTGGTCCATTTGAAACGTATCTGCAAATTTTTTACCCATTTCATAGATTTCACTATGATCAACGGAATCATTAAACGGATAGCTGATGAATTCTACCAACTTGTCAATTTCTTTTTTCAAATCACTAAGGTGAATTTCGAAGTCTGGTACCACTGTCTTAATTTCTACCGCTTAATTGTCAGGAATGAAATTGTAGGTAGGATGTTTTTCCATATGATCCTTGATGTTTACAACTATTGAAATTATTTCTTCTAAAAATCAAATATCATAGGTGCTGTTTGAGTTTGTAAGCTGCAATAGGGCTCACCATTTCCGCTATTGTATCATTCTTGCCTTGTAATTCTATATTTAATGTGCTCAGTTTTCCGGTAAAATCTGCTAAGAATGCCAAATCGCCTTGCCAGTCGAAATCGCCAAGTTTCTGATAATCATCACCTCTCTCTTCAATAAACCTTATTACTTCGTCTAATAGATCTCGAAATATTTGCAAAAACTTGCTTGGACTCAGCCATCTCACGTCAGTGTGCAGTGCCAAATCTGGTTCCTTCTCATCTAATAGCTGCTTAAAGAGCTGCCTTTGGAGAGATTTTTTTAAATGGAATTTACAGTCTTGAAACAAATATCCATTACATGTTCTGTGTTGTCTCTTACTAGGCAGTACTTGTTGATGAATTATGCAGTGGTAGCTAATGAAACCTGGAAAGTCTTCGTGTTTGTGAGAAAGAGCAATAAAACCATCATGAATACTTGTCATTGCTGGAGCCTCGCCAGTTGTCAGTGATATGAGTTTGTACAAAGCTAGCATACTCCTGCTAATATATGCTTTGAATTCCGTGCATATATCAAGGCTACGAGTTTTTTCTTTTTAAGGAAATCATACTTAGCAGTTCCTCTTTCGTCTACAGATCTTCAAAGACCTTCCGACTAAAAATAAGTAATTGCGCGGCACCAGGGATATCTCTTGATCCGTCAGGTTGCAGCGAAAGAAGCAGCGCAGCGGATAATACGTCTCTGTAGTTCTTCGTTTATGAAAATTCATCGTTTCCCTACGGCGCATCACAGTATTTCGAGACAGCAGTAAGCCATGAATAGCTTTTTAATTTCATTTTTGTTTTTAAAACTCAAAAGCAGTGAATCTGACACTTCTATGAAAATTTCCTTGATGTACTATCCATTGGAAAAAGTTTTACACTTTAGTGCAATTTTTTAACTTCCTTGGAAAGAAGCCTCCGTTGCAGCCTTACTTCGCTCAGTAGGCCTACAAAACACGTCTTCTTGGAGTATTAGCTGCGATTCCAATGCTTGCAATTTACTCTTTCTTATTTCGCTGTTAGGTGGAAAGCCTGCCCGATGTTTACTACGAATTGTGTTAAAATGTCGGTCTTAGTTTTTTTTGTATTCCCACAGACATATTGCATATTAAACAGCAACAGTTTTCTTTCACGATAGTAAAGAGGTAGTCCAGTTCCTATTCTTGGTGAAAGTAATAAGTTCTTGAATTCTTTGGAGCACATTTTTCGAGGATCTACAAAAATAAAATTAAAATGTCGACAACATAATTCGTATAATAACAGAATTAGACATATCCTAGCACTAAATGTGCATTAAATTTAATTTCGTAATAACGGCAAAAATTTAGCGAATGAAGTTTTTAGTTATATTTACGCTTTTGGTCTAGCGGGATGATTTCGAACAGTGTGGTTTATCTTCTCCCTCCCGTTGTCACCTGTATTTCTCGCGTTCTGAAACTTATACGTTGGCTCTGTTGGTTACTAAGGTAATTATCTCTGAACAGTCTGACCGTCGAAAGTTCAAGCAGTATTATGAAGCGGAAACTTCCTGTTGTTGCAGCCGGTGGAAAGTTGCAGTTGTCAAATAGACCAGTAGCCTACGGAATTTTGACAATTGCTGTAAAAGGTTGTCAAGATTTTAGTATAAAGTTATAAAATAACGGAGATTTTTGAAAAATTGTGTACTTTTTGGGGTGGTTTCGTTGTACGCATAACCCAATACTTTTGTAACAAACAATGCAATCCAACAAAACCCGTGAAATTATGGTGAAAATATCAAAATCGTCCGAAATCATTCCCTTTGACTTAGTAGGTGGGTGATTCGCTTGATCCACCGAGTAAAATTATATTGAGTATATAATCTTACTTTATTTGATGAACCTTCAGAAGCATTGCATTGGTCATTTGAACTTCGTTCAGCGTTTCTCTTCAGCCACTCATCCACAGCGCATGAAGCGCGATGCAGAGACTAATTCTGGTTTACATTGGTAGTCGTTAACGTCGTAACTCCACTAGTTCCAGTCGTCAACTGATGGATTGACACCAGCCCAACTCCAGAGTCACACTTCCATCGCTTGGAAGAGGGGAGAAATAACATGACGGAACTGCGATTGAAAAATGATACAAGATAATGCGCACAGCAGTTGGTGGTTACGTCGCGCAGTGTATTCTGCCTGTTTTTTTTTTTTTTTAATATATAACTGCTGTTATTAGGTATATTAAAAACTTAAATGTTTTTTGCCTTGCCACAATCGACTGGCCGATCGCAATCGACCGATTGGCCACCCCTGATGTATAGTATCTCACTTTTGCCCCGTAGCTAAATTTGAGGTTAAAAATTCAGTGATTGACCTGCCATCGTGCAAGAAAATTTTTGGTTCTTTAAAGGCACCCTTCGCTTTGGCAGTGCACTGTATGTGTGACAAATGCCAAGTTCGGCCATGCTTTGTTTTATACGCAAAAGTTAGATGAGTGACTCCTGAGTTTTTAATGCAAAGGAAAAAGAATATTGTAACGGTTGAAACAAAGACTGTACATTCTGTCCAAGCTACAGAAAACTGTTGACTCGCGGTTTTCATACATTTTGGCTACGGAATCCTTTTGAAATGCTAAATATTTTACAGAGTCCTGAAATATGTAGTACCTGGTTTACGTCCATTATCTAATTATAATTATTTGATGAAAACCGTACTGAAATAGATATATTATTCACTACTGACTTCTATGACAATATACAAAACAACGCACAACATTACAGTACACAAAATAAAACTGTACTGAGTCCACCGTAAATTGATAAAATTGTTTATACATAATTAATGCAAGGTGTGTGTGTTTTTCTCATTTTTTACCAAGTTTTTAATGTCAGGCTTGACAGAAGAAAAGTTGAACGCGCTGGTCAGGTTCAACATCCAGTCTTGTATAGTATTTTGTCATTATAGATACATATTCTGAGAATACCGCTTCACACTAGTATGTTGCTGATAATTTTTTCTGGACCATCAGTCTTCTGAATGGTTTGATACGACCCACCATGAATTCCTCTCCTGTGCCAACCTCTTCATCTCAGAGTAGCACTTGCAACCTACGAGCTCTATTGTTTGCTGGCTGTATTGCAGTCTCTGTCTTCCTCTACAGTTTTTGCCCTCTGCAGCTCCCTCTAGTACCATGGAATTCATTCCCTCATGTCTTAACAGATGTTCTATCATCCTGTCCCTTCTCCTTATCAGTGTTTTCCACATATTCCTTCCCTCTCAGATTCTTCGGAAAAGCTCCTCATTTCTTACCTTATCAGTCCACCTAATTTTCAACATTCGTCTGTAGCATCACATCTCAAATGCTTCGATTGCCTTCTATTCAGTTTTTCCCACAGTCCATATTTTACTACCATACAATGCTGTATTCTAGACGTACATTCTCATAAATCTCTTTCTCAAATTAAGGCCTATGTTTGATACTAGTAGACTTCTCTTGGCCAGGAATGCCCTTTTTGCCATTGTTAGCCTGCTTTTGATTCCTCCTTGTTTCGTCCATCATTGCCTTGGTAACAGAATTTCTTAACTTCATCTACTTCGTGACCATCAATCCAAATATTAAGTTTCTCGCTGTTCTCATTTCTACTACTTCTCATTTCATTCGTCTTTCTTCGATTTACTCTCAGTCCATATTCTTTACTCATTAGTTTGTCATTCCATTCAGCAGATCTCGTAATTGTTCTTCACTTTCACTCAGGATAGCAGTGTCATCAGCGAATTATTGACATCCTTTCACCTTGAATTTTAATTCCACTCCTAAACCTTTCTTTTATTCCCTTCATTGCTTCTTCGATGTACAGGTTGGACAGTAGCGGCTAAAGACTACAACCCTGTCTTACACCCTTCTTAATCCGACCACTTCTTTCTTGGTCGTCCCTCTTGGCTCTTGTACGTACTGTACATTACTCGTCTCTCCCTATAGCTTACCCCTATTTTTCTCAGAAAATTCGGACATCTAGCACCATTTTACATTGTCGAACGCTTTTTCTAGGTCGTCTAATACTATGAACGTGTTTTGATTTTCATTTAGTCTTGGTTCCATTCTCAACTGCAATGTCAGAATTGCCTCTCTGGTGCCTTTACCTTTTCTAAAGCCAAATTGTTCGTCTTCTAGCTCATCCTCAATTTCCTTTTCGATTCTTCTGTATATTATTCTTCTCAGCAACTTGGACGCATGAGCTGTTAAATTCATTGTGCGTTAATTCTCGCACTTGTTAGCTGTTGCAGTCTTCGGAATTGTGTGGATGATATTTTTCCGAAAGTCAGATGGTATGTCACCAGACTCATACATTCTACACAACAACGTGAATAGTCATTTTGTTGCCATTTCCCGCAATGATTTTAGAAACTCTGATGAAATGTTATCTCTCCCTTCTGCCTTATTTGATCTTAAGTCCTCCCAAGCCCTCTTAAATTCTGATTTTAATACTGGATCCCATATCTCTAATAAATAGACTCCTGTTTCTTCTTCTATCACATCTGACGAATCTTTCCCTCATAGAGGCTTTCAATGTATTCTTTCCACCTATCCGCCCTATCCTCTGCATTTAACAGTGGAATTCCCGTTGTACTCTTAATGTTAGCACTCTTGCTTTTAATTTCACCGAAGGTTGTTTTGACTTTCCTGTATGCTGAGTCAATCCTTCCGACAGTCATTTCTTTTTCATGTACTTTTTCATGCAGCCATTTCGTCTTAGCTTCCCTGCACTTCCTATTTATTTCATTCCTCAGCAGCTTGTATTTCTGTATTCCTGAGTTTCCTGGAACATTTTTGCGCTTTCTCCTTCCATCGATCAAATTAAGTATTTCTTCTGTTACCATGGTTCCTTCGCGGTTACCTTCTTTCCAGCTCCTATGATGGCCCTTTTTAAAGATGTCTATTTCTCTTCAGCTCTACTTCCTACTGAGCTACTCCTTATTGTTGTATCTTACGGCCATTTGTCATAGAATCAGTTTTTGAGGACCCAACTACTACTAATGATTATGTCTTGTACAGTGTTAATAACCCATTTGATAATGTATTATTATAATTCATGTGTTACATCCTCTCTATAACGAATGATTTCAATACATTTTTAATAAAAATCACCACAATTGTTCATACTGCCGGAGATGGTTCGGAAGATGTTACAATCTCTCCTGTGCAACTTTGTCAAAATATACATAAATGGATTACGTTATCCCTAGATATGATTTGAGCAACTTCATGAAATTGGATGTCACTAAAAAAGAAATTCACCTAAATGACGTTCGCATTTATACTGGACTAGAAGCAGATGCGATACTGAAATGTATAAAATAAAAGCCCCAGTAGAAGAAATGTACAAATTTTGTGCAAGTTGTCGAGAATTTCGTGTGGAAATAACATTACAGATACAACTGTTCTTCGAATTGAATGAGAAATTTCTCGATTTATTGAAATATGTAAGTATCCAAGCAACATGAAATCTGGAGAAACCGTCTGTGAAATATGTGTTTAGTTATTTTAATTTTTTGATGACAAAAAGCAACATGCAAAAAGCAGACAATGAGTGGAGACATCAAAGACTGATTCTGGGGATGAAGGTAAGGAAGGAATTAAAGAACCGCCATCTGAAATTTACTGGCGCAAGCTACTAAACTTGAAAGATCATCATGCCAATTTCATTTTCGAAAACCCCAAAGTGGTCGTTTCAATTTCACTACAGTTCCATCTTCAAGCAGCGAGGTAGAAAGATTATTCAGTGTTCTCAAAAATGAAAAAACAGGCAAAAAATGGATTTAACAATGAAACCCTTAAAGGGTTGCTTCTCACGAAACTGGGAGGTTTCTGGATTGCTCAGTTTTAGAACCCAACAGTGCCACGCTAAATGCAGCGAAAACGAGTAAAATTAGTGCTTCAGTTTCTTACCCTGTAAATCCGTGAATGTTTTTATAGTGTACTATAGATATTTTATGTTATTAAATAAGTGAATTTATATGTTGTTCTTTAGTATAAACGTACGCCATAAATATAGGGATTTTTAAGATGATACGGATATTTTAGGGATATTTCCGAAAGCAACTAGGATAAAACCAAAATCGTAAGTCTAAAAACACTGGTAGACGTTCTCTTGGTGAATAATCACCCGAAATTGCGAGCGACATTTCAAAAGTTAAGGCAAGGTTGTTCAAATGGTTCAAATGACTCTGAGCACTTTGGGACTTAACATCTGCGTCATCAGTCCCCTAGAACCTAGAACTACTTAAACGTAACTAACCTAAGGACGTCACACACATCCATGCCCGGTCGCGCGGTTCCAGATTGAAGCGCCTAGAACCGCTCGGCCACACCGGCCGTCTGCGAGGTTGTTCCTTTGACGCCATCACACATGGTATATGCACCGAGGCAGACGCCAACTTTTAGTAGCATTAAGATCCTGATGAACCTTTATTTGCGTACTATTTTCATTATTGCCTCCGCCTCCGCCTCCGTAGCCGGTTCAGATACGTTAAATGAGGCGCGATCACTTGTGGCTAATTGATACAAGGTCAGAATGGACATACTGTGTCTTCACTACTGTTACTAGAGAACACAAGTTCGTAGACACATGTTGACACAGTTCTACTAGCGTTGGTGCGGATATACAGTTCACGGGAGATGGAAGTCTCTTCACTCCCGACAGTTAACACGGGTTGTGCCACGGCGAGTAGGCACCACATAAACTTTACTCCCTTAGCAACTTCCTGGAAGTGGGCAGGAACCGACTTCGACAAGACCTGCTCTCCTGGCCTCTGGCGGCGCTGTTTAAGGGGCTCCGGAAAGGCTCAAAATCATGAAAATTCAATTTTTACTTTTTTGCGTTTTCTGAATCTGCAGACTATTACCTTTTAATAGATATATAATTTATTCAATTCCGAAGACTACAGCTATTTTTAAATTTTTTTTAAATGTGTTCTACATGGGCGTGACCCACTGTGGCGCTGTTAAACTGCTGTCAAATGGTGTTATTATTAACGTCCGTGTTCATCAGGTACATTTTACTGATGTGAGATGCAATAATGGAGGTGATAAAACCTATTTTCAGAGACTTAGCAGCACCTGACCTGTTGAAAAAGTGTATTCACGGAAAAACTCAAAACCCCAAATAAAGTGTAAATAGTGTTATATGGTCGAGAATCCCCAAGACTGTATTTGTTGGAATAGAAACACTTCACTTTGGTGTGTATGATGCTGTTGCGACTTTCAATGATGGCAACATTGTAAGGTGCAAGGTATTTAGAAATATGGGAATGAAGATAGGTTCTAACATGGTACGAGCGATGCTTGCTTTAGACAAGGAACGCCTTCGGGCTGCAGACAGGGCTGTAAAGAGTCTAGAAATACAAGCAAGAGTAAACAGGAGGAGGAACAAGAGGAAGCTGGAGGAGGAGTTTGCAGAGGATGAAGATAATCCATCGTATGGACCCGGAATGCACTAAAAAGTTAATCCAATCTTTGTCGCTCGATTCCCAAAACTTTTATTTTCTCATACTAATTACATATTTTCTAAGGATCTTCCAAACATATCTGTTTCAAACTTTCAGTAAATGTTACACAGTACCTTCTGCATAATTTAACGCAGCCTTTTTCCAAAAAACTGTATATTTTTGAATATATAAATAAAAAATTGCAAAAAATGTTGTGAATTTTCATTACAATTGAAAAAAAATCATCTTTCATAACTGAACTAAAATTTTGTAAAATCCCTGTGTTAAGTTGTAGCCCATATTCCAATAAATAATCTGTAAAAAGTTCAACTTCCTACCTCAAATACTTTGTGAGGAAAGATGTAATTTATAAGCGTTATTTTAACATTGCAAGTATAGGGCGTTCCGGAGCCCCTTAAGGTCAGAGGCGCAGCGGTGGCGCCTCGAAACACGGGGGACAGCGCTCCTTCGTCGCATCTCATTGACGCCTCGTGATACCGCTTTCCTGTGCAGTATCTCTGTAGTCGTCAACACTTTTGCGTGCTCTCGTTAGACGACGACACCGCAAAGTCGTGTTTTCCAACAGGAAATCCGCCCTGGCACCAGGTATGGAGGTGGGACACGACGGCAGGGAGACGGGGAAGGGTAGGACGGAACGCTGACGCAAACCGTTAGTGCCGGGCGCTCAGCAGCAACCCTGTATCCACTTTGCTCCTGGCTGGAGACGCCGACCGGGAAACCAAGTACAGGGTGCGCCTCGCCAGCCGTAGGCTCAGAGGCGGACGATGGGACGGGCGGGC
Organism: Schistocerca cancellata; assembly: GCF_023864275.1. Lineage (NCBI taxonomy): Eukaryota > Metazoa > Arthropoda > Insecta > Orthoptera > Acrididae > Schistocerca > Schistocerca cancellata. The sequence goes on from NC_064627.1 coordinate 71,092,256, forward strand.
AGCTGGAGATGGCGTCTGGGCCCTCCGGGCGTTCGGGCGGGCTGAGTAGAACTGCGGCGCTGGCGGCAGCGCCGGGTCGAACGGTAGTCTTCCACTGCGGAGTAGACCGTTCTGCCGGAGGCTACGCCTGCAGCTCCGACGAAGGGTGCTACATGCCCTAGCTGTGTGCTGGAAACGTGAGAAAAAGAAAGGGCGCGGCAGCCTCTCCTGAGTCTCTAATACGGTCTAAAACAAATTAACATATAAACTCCTGCAGCAACAAGAGTAGAAGAGTGGACTAAAGCAGAAACAGGACTAGGAGCAGCCATAGCAGCAGAAAGTCAAGAAGAAAAAGGAATCTGACATCTTTTGGTTATAGCTGCTAAAACAATTAATATAGTAATAAGCTTTATTTCAAAAGAACTAGAAATAAAATCATAATAATAAATATAATTTCAACCACCAAAATTTTTCAAGCAATAGAAATTAAAATAGCAACATCACCAGTAGATTAGAAAGAGCAGTTAATATACCAACAGTATAAGATTTTACATTTTGGTAATAAATAACTAAACAATAAGAAACCAAACCCAAAACATCCCAGCCTAGAAAAATACTAATCAAATGAGGACTAATAATTAAAAATTATGATTGGTGAAAGGTGGTTCTGAATCTTCCTGTGCAACCCAGTCAGTCCCTGAGTGGTGTGTTCCATCTGCAACTTCTGCCAAACACATAAAAGACCAATGGTTGCTGAGGCCAAAACTGTGACTCGGAAGGAGCAACATAAGGTCTCTGCAACTGATGAAGCAAATGGAACAGAGTCCTATGGCGTCGACTACGCAGGAGCTCCATGGGCGACTTCCAATCTTTGGGCAGGGAGCGATGCGACGACAGAAAAACTTCCAGTCTCGTCCCGTGGGTGGGTGCCTCGCAACTTGTCACTCTGTGATTTGAAGGTCTTTAAGAAGTGTTCGGCTTCACCATTCGATTGTGGATGAAAGGGCGCTGTAAGGACAGTGGCTTCCAAATTATCCATCTGTGATTTGAAGGTTTTTAAGAAGCGTTCGGCTGCAGGTGAAAGGGCTCTGTGAGGGCATGGTGAATACCACTGCTGTACAAAGCGATTCAAACTGGGGCCCCTTATACAATGCTATCATCTCATGTAAGCCTTCAGTGCAGAAAATCGACGTAAGAGCTGATACTGTGCTGACTGACGTGTTAGAGTTCATTGGAACAACAAAAGGAAACTTAGTCTAAGAATCAACAACCACTGGACATCTTATGTTCCAGTATGGCCCAGACAGATCCATGTGCAGGCACTGTCAAGGTCTGTCAGAACATGGCCACTCAAAGTAGTAGTGAGTGAGTGGACTGGTACTCTACTCCCATTGCACACTGTGAAGTCGTGACCTCGGTTTGTGCATCTATTCCTAAGCATGTACAATAGCGCCTTGTCAACTGCTTGGTGCAGACAAGACTCTAATGTCATTGATGCGACAACCAAAGAACTGCCCACTCGAGGGACTGAGGAACCAAGACTCTCGCATCACCACTTTCCGTGTGTATCAGGAGGATGCCCATCTGTACAAAAATGGCACTCCGATGCGCAAAGTTGCGATGAACCACGAGGTGGTGGATCAGATTCTGCGGCCAGCTAAGACAAACAAACTCGAGCGCCATCTGCAACAATGGGTGTCATGCCGGCTCCTATGACACACAGTGGAATGTGACCGGAAAGCCTTCCAAAAGTCACATTTCTTCTGAATCAATGTGATTACAGGAGAGCTCGGAGCAATCAAATGTAGCATTCGATCCAATACGCAGCATCGACAGTAAGTCGGTTTGGAGAGTTTGGTATGGCCCAATATGTCAGTTTGTAGTGGTAATTAGACACGAGAAGGGCCCACCTTTGCAACTTCTGCCCTGTACATGCTAGAACAAGCTGGTAGGACCGGCACAAAGATGTCAATGGTCTGTGACCTGTAACTAGAGAAGTGCCCACACAGATGTTGACGGAAGTCCATGACCCCATAAATGACAGCCAAACCCTCCTTTTCAAGTTGGCTGTACTTGCGTTCTGCCTTAGACAATGTCTTTGACGCAAATACAGTTGGCTTGTTATTACACCTCACTTGATTTGACAACACCGCACCAATGCCGTAAGATGAGGCATCGACTGCAAGAATGACAGGCTTGATGAGGTCAAAGCGCTCCAAACACCACTCACATCTTTCAGCCGCTGGAAAGCGGACTGACATTCGGCCTATCATATGAATGGAATTCCCTTGCGGCGCAACAGATGTAGAGACGCCGTAATCTGAGCAGAATTCAAGATAAAATGGATACAATAGGTTAGCTTCCTCATTATAGCTTGTAATTCCGATACATTGGTTGCCGCAGGCAAGTCACAAATGGCCACTCGTGCGGCTGTGAGGGATGGAAGCCGTGTAAATTAATCACGTGGCCAAGATAGTTTCAGTGAGAAAGAAGGAAGTCCTAGAATGGTTGCACTTTGGACAACTCTTCAAACAATGCCTGTCAATTCTGTAAGTGCTCTTTTGGCATACGACCAGAGATAACTGTGTCGTCTAAATAGTTAGAGCAAGAATGTACCTGCGACGTCAGTTGCTCGAGGAACGGGGCAACGGAAAAGAAGCAACAACAGTTTGTTGTTTGATGGTTGACTTAACGTCTGCACAGGCCACCAAACGGTTAGTAATGTCCACGAGAGGTGACGCCCATTGGCTGTACGACACTGGATTGATGACGGTACTGTCCTAAAATTCTTGCAACTCTGCGGCAACGTGGTCCCGCAATGCATAAAGGACAGGGCAAGAATGAAAAGTTTGAGCTCTGCATTGTCTTTCAGTGTCATGAGCCTTGGACCCTTGGGTCTTGCCTTAACTGCGATGGAATCGCGAACTGTGCTTGTCACATAATGCATTAATATTGGTCAGAAACTCAAATGAATTAATTTGTAACACCTTCCCGTGAATGGACGATCCAAAGAGGTCAAAGCTATCCATGCCAAAAATGTTAGTAGATTCACAAGAGCACAACACATGAAATAACAGTGTCTCAGTAGTACCAAGGATAGTGTTAAACTGCACACCCCAAGCATTGAAATAGGCTGTCCACTGTATGCTGACAACGAGTTATGTGGCTGCTGAAGCTGTTGGCTACTTGACCATTCATACATAGCACGGATGAGCAGCGTAACAGTAGCACTAGTATGTAGCTGGAAATTAACATACTTGCTGAACACATGCAACTGAACATACAACTTATTGGATTAATGATTTATAACTTCAGAGTTTATATGCTGGCAATCTGACGAAACAACAGGATTGGCGGACCGCTGTGCAGCAGACACAACATACAGTTCGTCAGAATCACTGTCTGACACCGAATGTGAGAGCTGCCTACCACCACCCACACTTAAAAATAACGACTTTATGTAGCCTTTTGCCATATGTGAAACATTTTGCTTTGCCCTATCATGTGTTTGCATTCGAGGCGCGTAGGACTTTCGCGATTGTCCGGGCTGTGCCGTGGCCTGACGGTGCGACTGGTTGAGACGTCGGACGGAATATGACGTGAGGAGGGGAGGGGCGGGGGCTGGCTCCTGAACTGTCTTACTTTTGACAACAGATATTGCAGGTGCCTGAAAACAAGCTCAGTTACATCGACAGCGTTCTGTGACTCAGTAATTGACTATACTGTACTGAGGTCAGGGCTTGAATGCTTTAGCATGGCAGCACGGATACAGGAATCAGACACGGTCTGAGTAATTGTATCTCTCATCATATTGTCATAGTAACTTAACCCACATGAACACTAGAGGTGATGTTGTCTTGTAAGGCCACGAAGTTCTCTTACCCACTGTCTACAGGACTGCTTGGCTGCTATTTTAATCTAAAAAACCAACGAGCAGCTGCTACGTGCACTTGTGAGTTACAAGATTTGACAGTTTGTCAACTAACTCATCATAGGAGACCTCATGAGTTGGCGATCTAGAAACGGTTTTACAACCAACCAGAATACATCTGAGCCAGTGGTCGAGAGAAAATGGTAAATAAACTGGTTACTTGTCACGCCGTAGGCGTAGAAATGCATCGTCATCTGCGCAACATAATCAGCCCAGTCTTCGCTTTGCCCCAGAAACTCTCTGAGTTTAGGCCCTTGAACCGCTTGTTGAGTTGTTTCCAATCGAACAAGCTGGGGTGGTGGTTGTGGTAGTGCCACAATTCCATGGAGTGCTTGTAATAATTGTTCAATTTTTTTCCAGCAATTGCATAGCTTGCATTAAAGAGATATTCGAAAGAGACATCGGGAACACTCAATATAACAACACACACGAACAGAAAAATAGCACATCTGCAAGAGAGATTTAATTACACAATGTGCCACAATGAGATAATTGCGAGATGCATCCTCTGCTCAATTTACTTCTTGTGTCAGACTTCTTCGATATTGAGGTGGCTAGTAACGGTAGAGTTAATTAGAACACTCGCGTAGTAACCAAGTAATACGCAGAACCGATCCATGTAACACAAATACGGCTTTATTCACAAACTTCTTAACAATAAATGAGGTAAGACTCTTGTGACTCCACTCGTAGTTCAGTCTGGAACCGCGCGACCGCTACGGTCGCAAGTTCGAATCCAGCCTCGAGCATGGATGTGTGTGATGTCCTTAGGTTAGTTAGGTTTAAGTAGTTCTAAGTTCTAGGGGCCTGATGACCTCAGATGTTAAGTCCCATAGTGCTCAGAGCCATTTGAACCATTTTTGAACTCCACTCGTAAACAAGACGAAAGACTCATAAAGAAGGTCTAACATGAACGATACATAAAACAATTAATGGTACCAGTACAAAGTAGAAGAACATTCGAATGTCCTATAAAACTCCAACGGGAGCCCACTGGATAATGGTGATTTGTTAGCAGTTCCTTTATAGATAGTGTCGCTAACTTCACCTTCCATCACGTTCTGCAATGATTCCGTTGCCAAGTCTGGTGAAACCGTACCATGGAGTAATCTGGAAGCTGTGGCTACTGTCATAGGATCTGCGCCCTCTGCCGTGTAGAGGCACGCGTAATGCACATGGATGGCTCATACAGTTTCCCATTGCACCTTTACAAATTGAGTACTGTTAGCAAGCGTTCTCAGGCATTTTTACACTCCAGGTTACCGTCGTGCATCGAAGGTTCTTCCTGATGGGCCCTGTAATGAGCTCGCGCCTTTGTAGCTCAAGGCTCATCAGGATGACGATTCCAGCCGATCAGTTTCTGGCGATCTGGTGAGGGTGATACAGTGGAACGTTCTCATAGGATGGTATAATAAAAGTCGGCCATGTGTCGTCTCTGTTACTATGTCCCAGCCATACACGATCAGCGTCCAGCGGAGAGCAGGCTTGGCACATTTGATCCACCAAGTTAATACCGGTCCGAAGTGAGTGTGGCGGCCGACGGACTGGTGCCATGTGGTCTCCACTGTATCCCTGCGTAGCTTTGAGGCGAGATGGTTGTTGTTCATCTTCCAGGGAGCTAACTTCTCCATATGCAGAGGGGACAGTAGACAATAGCACAGATATAGGTAATGTGGTCTGTGAAAGGAGTAGACCATACTTCCACACCATTTATCACTGCCTTTAGGGTATGTGGGATGTAAAACCGATTCTTCCTTCACGATGAGCTACTGGTAAGGTGGATGAATCTAGGGGCGTCACCAATTGTATGTCGCCTGGTCTTGACCAGATGAAGGCACCATAAAGGATCTAGAGTTCAGGGGAAGCAGTTGGTCGGCAGCCGTCTGTGTACAATTGAAGTCGCCATCTATCATCGTGTCATCCAGTCGACGCTGATAGTGTTGCACTATATACTATATACTCCACGAACAAACACAAGTGTTCTTTCTGTTGACATGAGCCTAAAAAAGTGTAGATGTTAACGTGCTGCATGGGTTTAATTGTAACGGCCATGCCCCTCACATTCCATGCCCCTCACATTCGGTATGTACCACATGATGGTGGCCATCAAATCCTAAAGGATAAGGGTGGGAACCCTGCTGTCTACGAGGGCACGTGTGAGACACAAGCCATATATCCAAAGAGTCGGGGAAGCTTGCTACATGGAGCTCTTGTAGGAAGACAGCCACAACTGCAATGAGATTTGTTGGAGGAAGGTCAGCTTATGTCGCATCAGGATTGTACTGATGCCAATAGGAAAGAAGGTCTGTTGCCTAGACCTTCTGGCTGGAGGTATAATCATAGCAGAGAGAAAACCCCTGAACTTCATGGGTCGCAACCCCAGTTAAGGGGGCTGGTGGTCGAAGGTGGCAGGTGAAATGCTATGGCTCTCCACCTCCCACACAGCCACATCAGCAGCAGCCTCAACATCATCAGCCCACAGGACAAGAGCTGATGTTGGTCTGAAGGGTGACCCGCCATTCCCTTCATCGCGAGCTGCTGTGTCATTAGTCGGCGCTGCAGAATTACTGTCCTGGCTGCCTAACGCCGGCGTCTGGCTGGGGAGTGATGTGGCACCAGTATCACGACCGAGGTGTGGACTGGATATCTAGTATCACCGTTCGGCGTTCCTTCCAAATCACCACCATCATCGTCATTTTCCAAGCCAGACGGATGATGGAGGCGTTCGCTACAAGGAGCCCGTCGCCGTTTCTTGTGGCGCAGAGGTGATTGTTGTTTACACGCATGGGCGACTGTGTTGGTGAGCCGTGGACATTCTGTGAAGACCTCATTGTCCATAAGGAAGGCCGACGTTGGCACGACCTAACGTCCACTTCCACCTTCCCCTGAGATACAACCTCAGCTGGTGGTCTGTGGTCGCAGAAGACGCCGTCGGAGTCGTCGAAAGCTCCAACATTGTGGTGTCGTGCCCTCCTGAGGCTACCGTTTCCTTCTGCAAAAATGGCTGTGAGCACTATGGGACTCAACTGCTGTGGTCATAAGTCCCCTAGAACTTAGAACTACTTAAACCTAACTAACCTAAGGACAGCACACAACACCCAGCCATCACGAGGCAGAGAAAATCCCTGACCCCGCCGGGAATCGAACCCGGGAACCCGGGCGTGGGAAGCGAGAACGCTACCGCACGACCACGAGATGCGGGCTTTCCTTCAGCACATCGCTCCTTTCGTCACCCACCGAGGGTGGTATGGAAGGCTTGACATAATGTAGAGGGAGAATAATGGTCTCTGTAAGTTCAACAACATCCTGTGATGGAGAGCTCTTAGCACTACGCTGAAGGCACGCTGATATAATATGGCTTCCTTGTCCGCAGCTGGAACACGTTCGAGCCTGGCCGTCGTACACGATGTCATGGCATCCACCTATGTTCAGATGTGATGGGACATGTTTTGAAAGGTCGGTTTTCACCTGACGCACTTCTCTGTAGACTTCGTACATTTCGACAGTTCACCATTTTTCCACCATATGGCTGATCACATTCGCATACAGTCGAGCAGTTGCCTTTACATCATCTACTGGCACCTCAAAAGGAAGCTTAAATACTCGCACCTCCCGTGGGCCAAGTTCCACGTAGTCCACTGTGACAGCTCCGATACGAGTATCAGTGTGATGGAAATTAGGCCGTCAGCGTTCTTACTGGACCATGTTAATGCATGTCATGTTTGCACAAAGATGTCATCTTTACACAAAGGATACTGGCCGCAATCCAAAAATGTATGCCCACAATGAGCGATGGGTCTAGTCTCAGCTGGTCTCGGAGGTACTGCTCAACTTCGCAAGCACGTAGTTGGGTGTGGTACGTGTAGTGGACTGACAAGACAGCCAGTCCACAGTGACGGGTAACCGAAAGGCACGCGTTTACACACGCCGGCTGGCGTTAGGTCTGAAACAGGATACGTAATGAATGCTATAAAGAAAAGTACGTAGCTGCTGGAATACTTAACTTTAATCCATCATTTGTATACAGCATTCTGGATGATACAAGTGAGACTCTCTCTAGATATGGTTAATGGCGCCTTGCTAGGTCGTAGCCATGGACTTAGCTGAAGGCTATTCTAACTATCTCTCGGCAAATGAGAGAAAGGCTTCGTCAGTGTAGTCGCTAGCAAAGTCGTCGAACAACTGGGGCGAGTGCTAGTACGTCTCTCTAGACCTGCCGTGTGGTGGCGCTCGGTCTGCAATTACTGACAGTGGCGACACGCGGGTCCGACATGTACTAATGGACCGCGGCCGCTTTAAAGCTACCACCTAGCAAGTGTGGTGTCTGGCGGTGACACCACAGTACGGTTGAAAAGTGATCTTTATCGCGTCCTGCCTATAGGAACGTGCCATAGTACCCTGAACGTAAAAACAAAACTAACCCATAAGCGACGAGGAAGTAAAAACAAACTAGTCGTGTGCAGTCCCGCTTGCGGGACGCAGCAAGTGTCTTCCTCTCTCCGCTGCTAAAAGCGGAATGAACCCTTCGCAGCTCCTAAGCCCAGGACGTTACCAACTGCGCTACAGCTTCGAAAAAGGAAGCGAGTCTCTGAATATGGTATACACTGTGTAAAGAGTATCTAAAAACGTCATTATTTGATATTTGATGTGCATGTTGTATCAAAAAGATGCCCTTTTGATAGATTATCGCTGTGCCGTAGCATTGAGACAGTATGCTTTTGTAGAACACAAGTCATAACACTAAAAAATCAACCACAGGAAGCCTTTACTTAGCTAAATGTCGCTTCCTGTCGTTTTATTATAACAAAACGAAGATAGAATTTCAATTTGCTACTGCTTTAAAACAGCTTATATTTATATCATATACACTATGAGAAAGAAAACACATCAAATACGATATTTAACGCCATACGGTATGGCGGCTTCTATGTTCCGTTTGTGACGTAAAATGATGGCGCATCTCATTGGCCACATGCTTCACCGCGAGGCAAAAATCTGACATGCCAGATTATTTCACGCTCCACATTGTTGTGGAACGTTGGAATTCTACGCTGTATTGTCACCAGCTCAATGTTCACGTGCGTTTTCACGTCCCATGAGAGGACAGCTGAACCAGAGTTAATAAAGGATGTTGTCACTACTGTATGAAATCTAAATTCCACGATGCAGCAACAAAGATGGCGGCTGTATGATAATCTCCGAATCGCTGATACTATTCACCATGGAGGTAAAAAAAGGAGATGGCACTACGGACTTACGCTGTACGTAGTTTTGAATCCAGAGTGGGCGCCATTTTAAGCAGCCCAAAACATTAGCAAGAGTACTGTTTACAAGTACTACTTGTTCATTGTTTCTGTCGTGTGCGCGCAGAACTGTTTTAAATACTAAAAATTGTAAAGCTTAAATGAATAACACACTGTCAGGAACCCAATTTCGAACGTTTTTCTGTTCTTAAATGCGTATTTGCTTTAGTAATACAACACAGAGTAACGTCAGGGGGAAGTGTCACCGCGGTGAAATGTGGGGGTATGAATGCGATGTTTCGCGCTGGTTAAGATGGTGGTCATCGGGTTCAGGTTTGTGTCGTAATGCCACCTCCGCTCTTCTAGTACCTCCATGTTCCTCACATTATGATGGACTGCAGCGTGGTAGACTCTTTACTACCGATGCGATGTTGTTGTTCTTTGAAGACCACTGACACTCAGTGAGATGGTGGTCACTGTGTCATTAATTAGAAAATTAGCTACCAAAACTGAAATAAAACTTCGTGCCTACTCTACGTGCCGTTTAGTACCAAAACACACTGCAAATAAAACATATAGGCCTATCTCTTTCCAAGTGGGATGCAATACTGGATACCCCAGCATAGTAAATTTAGTAGTACAGTACTTGCGCTTTCGAAAATGATCTCAACGTTACATTATTTTTAATGGCAGATAGTCCCTTTATTACTCCGTCCTAAACTAAGTAATCGAAATTTCGAGCCCTAACACTGTTTATTTTTAACTTTAGAAGCAATTCACTTTTTGCTGGACAAAACAGTATCGGTCAGTTTCCACTAGTAAGTCCATATAACAGTAAAATTCCTTGTTTTCTCTTAAATGTCGGTGAAAAAGGTTCGATATGCCTCACGAATAAATCACGGTGTAATAGCGCTCTCTTAATGTGATTGCTTCAGTTTATTGGCTGTTAGGCACATTTCAGCTTCTTCTTCTATTAGTCTTCTGCGATGATATGGAAATATTTCTCCTGTGGTTCTTGGTTCCTCTTCAAGGTCTTACCATTTGTGGCTCCCTCTCGATCTTAGAAATAAAAGCTTCCTTTTGGAGTATTAGTAAATTGTAGCAACAATACTGAAGCAATCTTTTTCCAGAAGGTTCTGGCTTCTACCCGTCTACCCACGTAAAGTTACAGCGTCATTAGTCTCAAAACACTGACCCTGAGATCTTCCAGTCTTCTCTTCCTTCCATCACTACTGAAACTATTCTTCGTTCCATAAAATAATTACGTTTCACAAATGTATGCAGCGCTCGCGCCCAGCTGTCTCAACGTACCCGAGTCCCGCCACGAACAACTAAACTTAAGAAAAACTTCCAATCTGCATCTTTTTTTCTCCAGTTTCCACCTTCAACTCGTTAATATTATGAAACAACGTTTCCTCACAAAACTCAACTGATTTTGTTCAATGACTACACGCGCCTCATCTGTCCATCTTAACACTGCCGACCCTACCATTAGACTCCTCACTCAACTGTCACTTCCTTGCTCACAGTTCTTTGTTACTCAGATAAAATATTTCCTACTGGGCCGAAACTTCTATTACTACACAGAGGGTTGTTGTTGTTGTGGTCTTCAGTCCTGAGACTGGTTTGATGCAGCTCTCCATGCTACTCTATCCTGTGCAAGCTTCTTCATCTCCCAGTACCTACTGCAACCTACATCCTTCTGAATCTGCTTAGTGTATTCATCTCTTGGTCTCCCCCTACGATTTTTACCCTCCACGCTGCCCTCCAATACTAAATTCGTGATCCCTTGATGCCTCAGAACATGTCCTACCGACCGATCCCTTCTTATGGTCAAGTTGTATCACAAACTCCTCTTCTCCCCAATTCTATTCAATACCTCCTCATTAGTTACGTGATCTACCCATCTAATCTTCAGCATTCTTCTGTAGCACCACATTTCGAAAGCTTCTATTCTCTTCTTGTCCAAACTATTTATCGTCCATGTTTCACTTCCATACATGGCTACACTCCATACAAATACTTTCAGAAACGACTTCCTGACACTTAAATCTATACTCGATGTTAACAAATTTCTCTTCTTCAGAAACGCTTTCCTTGCCATTGCCAGTCTACATTTTATATCCTCTCTACTTCGACCATCATCAGTTATTTTGCTCCCCAAATAGCAAAACTCCTTTACTACTTTAAGTGTCTCATTTCCTAATCTAATTCCCTCAGCATCACCCGACTTAATCCGACTACATTCCATTATCCTCGTTTTGCTTTTGTTGATGTTCATCTTATATCCTCCCTTCAAGACACCATCCATTCCGTTCAACTGCTCTTCCAAGTCCTTTGCTGTCTCTGACAGAATTACAATGTCATCGGCGAACCTCAAAGTTTTTATTTCTTCTCCATGGATTTTAATACCTACTCCGAATTTTTCTTTTGTTTCCTTTACTGCTTGCTCAATATACAGATTGAATAACATCGGGGAGAGGCTACAACCCTGTCTCACTCCCCTCCCAACCACTGCTTCCCTTTTATGTCCCTCGACTCTTATAACTGCCATCTGGTTTCTGTACAAATTGTACATTAAAATAATTTTAGGCTCAAATAACTTTTTTTCTTTATATATCTGCACATAGACAAAGTAAAGGAATAGATAAAAGAAAAGAAAGAAAAAATATGTATAGTATTTTGCAGTATGTTCCTATGGGACACTAAATTGGAGGGGGAGGCTGTTGCGTAATCATCAAAGCGGGTGAAATATGCACGTTACACTACAAAGTAAGTCAAGTTTTCTGAAAACATATGTTTGGATTGTGGCATTGAGCGAGTGCGAGACCTGAACTCTGTACACAGAAAAATAAAAATCTGAGTACTTTTGAGGCGAGGTGTTGCAGACAAATCCTGAAAATCGAAAGGAGTTGTGAGACCATGAACGGCAAAATCCTCAAGAGTGGGCGAAGAGATAATTTTATGGAACACTATTGCAAAAAGAAGTTTTCAGATTATTGGTCATTGACACATGAGTGTTACTGTGTGTTTTGCTACTAGACTGCTCGCCGAGCAGCCACGAAGTCATATTTCAGTTTTGGTAACTAATTTTTAAGGAATATGTAGTCTACCAATGTCTAGCAGTAACGTTTTTGACTAGTAATCAAAACCTCCTGGGTTTCGGTTCGAACCTAGCTGCAGCTTAACTTTTGACATATATTATCAGCAAAGGCGGTCGAAGACTTAGGCCGTGTCCTGCGTGAGCGACAGAAGCGAGCGACTTCTGGATACGCGGCACTCCAGCGACAAGCAGCAACAATGGGCGAAAACCTTGTGTGTCCTGCATGCGAGCGATCATGTCGCGCTCTAAGATGGCTGCTTAAGAGCTGACCAGCTGTTTCTATAAAACGGCGTCCTTAACCTGTAGAATACTGCAATTGGAGAGTAGGGCTACAGAATTAGGTTTACTTCAGAAAAGGAATGCTGTGCATGAAATTTACAAAGGGAGGAATCTCCACGGAGAACTTCAAGTATCGTCAACGACGAAGATCTCCAGACAAGTTCTTCGAATACACGTCAATGAGCCGAGGAGCAATCGACTCTCTCATCAATAAATTAAATACGAACATTTTTTACATGATCAAGAACTTTTAACAGCCAATAAATGTGGAGGAATGACTATTACATGACCAACTACGCTAAATACAAGCGTAAGTACAAAGATAGACATCAACGAATAACAGCTAGCTGTGCTGTAGGGGTAGTGTAGGAAGACCTCAATTTACATCTGCAGTAAAAGCTCTGGGTTCGATTCTCGCCTGTTCTTACATTTTTACTGACTCAGTTACGATTCTGTATACTACGATTTATGTATACTGTTTACACTGCATCGCTAAGTATATTTTTAAGGTCTTTCCAAAGAACGTTATCTTCACGCCCATCCCAGTATATCACACACATTTCATTCCTAATAAATTACAATGAACCATGAAATTTTACAGATATTTGATGTTGCGAACGCAATTCATCAGCAGTAAATGTTAAGGCCAAGCGTTTCAATTACTCTAAATAGTCTGTAAAAGTAAAACTTCCAAATTTTTGAAAAGAAAGTCAAACCTTTTTAATAATGATTTGTCTAAAACTATGAAATAAAAAATATTTGAGAAACGTTTGCCGCACCTCATTTTCTGTTCATGATTTCGAGCATCATTCGAAGGCACGTAGAACGTTTCTCTGATCTACTTATTCCTTTAGGTAAATCATTTCATAAAATATTTGACTGATTTCTTCCATTTTTTAATTTCGAGTTTTGTTCAGAAAGCATGATATTACTGACTCCTCGTTTGCATTCCTAACGTACTTGATTCGAAGAATGGCTTTTTGACATTTAAATACAGCACCAATGTATCTTTTTATGCGCAAAGTAGCAGGTCTTGAACACATGACATTTTTGACACTTCATTTACAGCAGCTTTTCGTGAAATATTTCAATTTTTCCTCAGCTTATTAATTTAGTTTTCGTTCATTACCCTGATTGCTTTCAAGCAGTTAAATATTTTCATGACAAACTAGATCTCATGCTGGTCACTTTGATAACCCGTTTACCTGTTTCTCTCCCTGTGTTTGGCTATGAAAATTTGGGCAAAACCTCATGGTGTAAGTTATAGGGAGTCTTTTTTACGCTCTGCTCACGCGTTTATAAAAACGTATCGAGTGTTAATCACATGATAAAATAGTCCTTTCTGCGTGTTGTCATTTGCAGAATTCGTTGTTTCGATATCTTGATCCTTTTATGAGATACGACGATTTTTGTGACCAACTTGATTCCCGAAGCACAGGAAAGGTTCGGACGCGCCGCGAGCGACCCGTCCGAGGATATAACAACCAATATCTTAAGAATGAAAAGAGATATTATTCCGGTCTCAACTTTAAATACAATTTAGATATATTGGTTACATTTAATATGCAATAATGTATGGCCTTAAATGAACTATACGGGAAGTCTACACAATGTGGTTTTACCTCCCCCGATTCTTAAAAATTTCGTGCAGCCATGTACTCAATTTCGTGCAGCACAGTAAATATAACGAATAACGTCAATAAATTCTGACCTTTACCATTTAAGGATATCAAGCTATAGGTTGCGGAAGAATCAAATTTTTCCACCTAATAGTTTTCGTAAAATCGGATGTTATGTAATTCATAGCTACCGCCGCCTCCGCTCCACTGCTTTGCCAAGGAGACACGTGGCTGTCGCTCTGTGTCGTGCGCGCTGCAGCGACAAGATTCAAACACGTTTGAATTCAAACGTAGCCAGTGGCAGCGGGAGACAGGCAGCAACACAGATGTCGCTCATGTAGGACACTTCCGTAAGTACACGTGCGGTAGTGTTTTGTCGCCTGAAGCTGTCGCGCGCTGTCGCTCGATTCTGTCCATGGAGGTAAGAATAAGGGGAGATGGCGCTACGTATCCCAGCCGTACTACGTTTTGAAGCCATGGGGGCGTGGCTCGCTGCCATGACACTCTGACCAAAACATTGCCAGTGTGCTATAGCGCTGAGTGTATTACAGTCGCTAATTGCACCATATACGCATGTAACGTCATCAGATTGGTTGTTTCAAAGTTTTTGTTTAAAATAAAATCTCGTAAAGGCGAAATTCCGCGTTTCTTCTGATTAAAAATAGTTTTTAGTGTATTATTACGAATAGCTAGCCTTCAATGTAACCGATACAATTTTGTTAATTCAGTAATAAACGTGTATCACAAATTAATAATAGAAACTGAAAAGTAAGTTAGCTATACCCTCCCTCCAAAGCCCCATAAATACATCGTTTTTTTAATACGTACTGGGACATTTCAGTTACGTTACACTACTGGGAAACACTGTTCATTACCACCAATATTTACTGAAATACGGTACATAGAATGGCAAATCTACACAGTGTCCTGTTTAGGCCTAGAATTTACGCCAGTTAATGTAATGTTAGCTTTTAATTTGGTACATGATGAAGACAAAGTGAGTTACTCAACACTTCGATTATCGACGATACGTACGTATTATACTGAAACGTGAACTTGAAAACTAAGAATTTAATTCTTTGAATTAACATACCTTTTGCAAATGTTTTGGGTGTGTAGGGAAAACTGATGGTACAGCATTTTCTCGGAGCCCTACAGTTGAAAGGGAAGTTCGGTCTATGTCGTCTTCTCGGAAATGCTGAGAACTTATAGTGCTCCATTTAGACGCACGCCAATTCTTCCTCCTCACGGCATTCTCCCACAGAGCTTTCCGACTTTCATTTTTAGGAAATCTAAAATCATACAGGAGAAAAACACGCTATAGTACAAGTACCGATGTAGCACACGTTCATTCACAATGAAGTTGTAAAATCACACTTAACGAGACAACTTACACATGAAATGTTATTCCCTTCGATTTCGCGTCACAATCAGAACGATTCGTCCATCCGAACACCACACAAGTCACCATAATAGCGCAAAATCCTTCCAAAAGCGAGCGACAAGCCTATGCACACAAGCTTACAGCAGCAATGTTTTGGTCGGATTGAGATGGCTACCCTCGGCTTCACATAGCTTCACAGCTGTGACGTCACGGCGTCTCCCTCTATTCTTACCTCCATGATTCTGTCGCTCACGGGGAAGTCACCCTCATTGAGCCAGTGGCCTTTTCAAAGAGAGCAGCGGAGCGGGCAGATGGTCAGGGCTCTCTCTTGCTATAGTGATGGGAACCTGCTTCTAAAAGGCGGATGAATCAACGATAATCAACGACGTGAGGATGCGGAAGGCAATGGAAATAGCTGAATTATAGACGCATGAGGTGTATCCATAGGAAACGTAGTCTGTAGTTGTAAAAGTGTCATGATGATCTCTCCATTGGCAAAAGATCTCGGATTAGTCCCCCATTCGGATCTCTGCGAATGGAAGGCCAAGAGAGCGGGGACCACGAGAAAAAGAAGGAGTACCCAACGAAGGGCGTGAACTGTAAGAAGCTTGAACGTGTAGGTAATCTCGAAAATCAGAAAAGGTAAATGCAGAAGCTCATTCTAGATACAGCGGGGATCAGTGAAGTGAAATGAAAAGAACACAGGGATTTCTGGTCAAACGCATACAGGGTAATATCAACAGCATCAGAAAAGATACAACGGGAGTAGGATTCTTTATGAATAGGAAGAAAGATAGAGCAGACAGTGATGTACTGTGAACAGCTCAGTAATACGGTTGTTCTTGTTAGATTCGATAGCAAACAAACGCCGGCAACAATAGATCAAGTGTTCATGATGACATCGCAACAGAAGATGAAAAGACTGAGAAAGTATACCAGGTAATTCAGTGTGTAAATGTAGATGAAAATCTAATAATCAAGCGGGACTGGGATGCGGTTGTAGGAGAATGAACAGAAGAAAGTGTTACAGGAGATTACAGGCGTAATAGTAAGAATGAGGAAGAAGAAAGACTGAGTTCTACAATAATAAACTTCAGTTATTAATAGCAAATACACTGGTCAAAAATCACAAGAAGAGGAGATACACTTGGAAAAAGCCTGGAGACACGGAAAGATTCCAGTTGTATTACATCGCAATAGGACAAAACTCAGATATTGGAATCTGCGGGGTACCCAGTAGCAGATATAACTTAGTTCACGATTTAGTAACGATGAAGAGTAGACTGGAGTAAAAGAATCGCACGAAAAGATCAGTGTGGAAGGAAGTGGGATACTTAAGTTGTAAATAGGCTGTTTAGGTTTTCTTACTGGTAACGCCATGTAGCGCTCTGTATGAAAATCACTGCCTGTGCTGTGTGCAGTCTGTGGCTAGTTTGCGTTGTTGTCTGCCATTGTAGTGTTGGGCAGCTGAATGTTAACAGTGCATAGCGTTGCGCAGTTGGAGGTGAGCCGCCAGCAGTGGTGGAAGTGAGGAGAGAGATGGCGGAGTTTTGAAATTTGTAATACTGGATATCATGAACTGCTATATACATTATGACTTTTGAACACTATTGAGGTAAATACATTGTTTGTTCTCTATTAAAATATTTCATTTGCTAACTATGCCTATCAGTAGTTAGTGCCTTCCGTAGTTTGAATCTGTTATTTAGCTGGCAGTAGTGGCGCTCGCTGTATTGCTGTAGCTTGAGTAACGAAGATTTTTGTGAGGTAAGTGATTTGTGAAAGGTATAGGTTAATGTTAGTCAGGGCCATTCTTTTGTAGGGATTTTTGAAAGTCAGATTGCGTTGCGCTAAAAATATTGTGTGTCAGTTTAAGCACAGTCTTGTATAATTCTTCTAAGGGGACGTTTCAAAGTACTGAGGAATGATGAGTTGCGGCTGGAGTTCGCTAAGAACGTGGATACCGTGGTAAGGAGTGCTACAGTAGGTAGTTGTAGTGAAGAGGTGTGTACATCTGTTAAAAGAGCATTCATAGATGTTGGAAAGACAAGCGTAGGTAACTGCGAAGAAATCTTGGGTAAAAGATGAAATACATCAGCTGATCGACAAAAGAAGGATGTAGGAACGTGTTCACGAAAGACAGGAATACAGCGACATAAATTACTCCAGAAATAAATATGTAATACACAGAAGCCAAGGTGAAATAACTGCAGGAAAATTCTGAAGAAATCAAAAAACAAACGGTGGTCCGAGGGACTGACTCAAAATAACCTTCAGTGAAATAAAAGCAAAGGCAGCAACATTAAGAGCCCAATGGGAATTCCACGATTAAACGTAGATAGGTGGAAAGAAGAAATAAATATGAAATACACAGAAGCCAAGGTGAAACAACTGCAGGAAAATTCTGAAGAAATCAAAAAACAAACGGTGGTCCGAGGGACTGACTCAAAATAATCTTCAGTGAAATAAAAGCAAAGGCAGCAACATTAAGAGCCCAATGGGAATTCCACGATTAAACGCAGATAGGTGGAAAGAGTACACTGAAGGCATCTGTGAGCGGGAGGAATTGCCTGATGACGCGATAGAAGAAGCTCTGTGGAAAATAGAGTAAGCTATAAGAAAATATGAGTAATATACAGTATGAACAAGAATCAAGAGGGAAGAACAACAGTGGAAAACCAAGAGCAAAGTGCTCGGATTAAAAAGGGGATAAGAAACAGATGCAATCTTTCTCTGCTACCACTCAATGTATACAACGAAGAAGCAATGACATATATACTAGAGAGGTTCAACAGTAAAAGGATATCAGTGATAAGGTTCGCTGATAACATTCCTGTCCTCAATGAAGATGAAGAATTATAAGATACATTGAATGGAATTAAAAGTCTAATGGGTACTGAATATGGGTTGAGAGTAAACCTAGAAAGGCGACAGTAATGAAAAGTATCAAAAATGGGAAGAACGACATACTTCACACTAAAATTTTTGATCATATACAAAATTAAGGGATTCTTCTACTTCGAAAGCAAAGTATCACATGACGGACGAAGCAAGGACGACATGAAAAGCAGGCTAGCACTGGCCAGGAGGGTATTTCTGGTCAAAAAGGTCAAATATGTGCCTTAAATTGAGGAAGAAATTTCTAAGAATGTACGTTTGGAGCACAGCATTGTATGGTAGAGAATCATGTAGTGTAAGAAAACCAGAACAGAAGAAAATGGAAGCGTTTGAGATGTGGTATTACAGAAGAAGAATTTAGGTATGCTGAGAAGGTAATGAAACGAGAGGTTTCCTTCAGGTTGAACGAAGAAAGAAAAATATGGAAAACACAGACAAGAAGACGGATAAGAATGATTGGACGTATGTTTAGACATCACAGAATAAGTTCCACGGTAGTAGAGGGAGCTGCAGAGGTAAAAACTGTAGAGGACCACAGAGATTGGAATACATCCAGCAAATGGTTGAGGACATACAGTAGTTTGCAAGTGTTACTCTGAGATGAAGAGGTTGGCACAGGAGAGGAATTTATCGCGGGCCGCGTCATACCGGTCAAAAGACTGATAACTCAATAAGGAAGAAAAGGAAAAAAATGTCATGAGAGTTTTCTAAAAACAATAATACAGGGTTATCAATAGAAAACAAAAACAGGGGAAGGTCACGGATGAAGGACGTATATCAGATCATAAAAGATGTCGGCTGCAAACTCCTACAAAGAAACGAAGATGATGGCGGCAAGACATAACGACTCGAAATGTGCTGCCGACCAGCCCTCGAAATTAGCGCGAAATGAGGTTGTAAACGATTATTACAACGGCTCATCACACCCTTTTGGGTTTATGTATGGATACGACTGAAATGAAACTTATCTCTTAAGGACAGTGTTGGCCGAATAACAAGGTAGCTTGTATGCAAATCCCGGATAACGACTAAGGGAGTTGTCAATGGTTGTACAGCAGATTTACGATATGGAAATACTTTTATAAATAGTGTATTTACAGATGAGAGTCCTCTAAATCACTTACTACTCGGTGGAATCTGGTTAGAAAGACCACAGCTGCACAGTTTTAACTCTAGAACAACGAATTAAACATACGAAAATATGTTGGAAATAGTGCAATTAAACTAAAACAGTGACTGTCCCATAATAAGCAGACAGTTCAGCGCGAAAGACACATTTCTGTAATTCATGAGAATGTGTCGCAGCGATACTGGATGATGTGCATTGTACTCACTAGAAGAAATAGGCCACTTACCCTGTGGAAATAGCCGGCCGGCGTGGCCGTGTGGTTCTAGGCGCTTCAGTCTGGAACCGTGTGACCGCTACGGTCGCAGGTTCGAATCCTGCATCGGGCATGGATGTGTGTGATGTCCTTAGGTTAGTTAGGTTTAATTAGTTCTAAGTTCTAGGTGACTGATGACCTCAGAAGTTAAGTCGCATAGTGCTCAGAGCCATTTGAACCATTTTTTGAACCCTGTGGAAATATATGTTCTAATGGCAAAATTTTTGTGCGAAGAAGGCAGACGTTTCCACGCCTGTTGACATTCGTTTGTCATTTATTAGCTCTATTAGCAATTTATGCTGAAATGACCAGCCAAATACCAGAAGAGGTAATATCCGGTATCGGATGAGGCAAATGGTTCTCCATTTTTTGTGAACTTCCTAGGAGGGGATTATCCGACATTTCTGTGCTCCGACAGGAGCATTTTTCAACCTGTTCCCTTTTTTTCCCTGACACAGCAGGGTGTACTGCTTATATAAAACGACTGCTGTAGATTAGTCAAGTGTTGACAGTTTATTTGTTGGAGGGACCCGAAAGTAATGTTTTTATATTAAATTCAAACAGATAAAATAGTTAATAAGTTTATATTTTAACGAATGATGTAGTAACCCTTCTTATCAACAACCGTTTGCCATCTGGTGTGCGTATTTTCAATGCTAGAACGATAAAAATCGATTGGTTTTTAAGTGAAATATCTGGAGATGGCATTTTGGAAATCATTCACATTTACAAGTTTTTTGCCGCTTACAAAATGTTATAGCGATCGGAATGAATGGAAATTCGTTGGCACATTATCGGGCAAGTATGGTTGGTGAGGCAATAGCTCCCACCCCAATTTATTAATATTTTTCCATGTTCGTCTTGCACAATGCTGTCTTTCATTATTGTGTTGCAGAATAAGACCATCTCCGTTGGCAATCGATGGGCACTGTTGAATTAAAGATTAATTTTCTCGATCCAGGTGTTCACAGTAAGGGTCTGCATCCACAGTTTGTTCAGATTTCGGCATTTCAGAATTAAGTACCCCGCGATCACTGCACCAAGCGTACAAAAGCCCCTTTTTGGGGTGTAAATCTGGCTTAGCTGTACGTCATGACGATTAATTGGGAGAGACGCAGCTCCCTTTGCGTTTCGCATTAGGAGGGTCGACGTCTCATCTGAAGTGATCAAGCGATCAAAAAACGCTTCTTTATATTGCCGCTGAAGCAATTATTTGCATGTGGTATATCGGTTATCTTCGTTTTTGTTGTGTCCTGCCTACTCGTCGAATATGGGGTGCCTAGGAAACCTTCTTCTCGGATCGCTAGACAACAATTTAAGCAAATAGTATTACTGAATTGTTATTTACAGAAAATAAATGAAAATACGAGAATTTATAATGATGTGTTGAAAGCAAAGGGCGACTTGCAAATAATCAATGTCCTTCAATGGATACAATTCCAATACAAGTCTAGTAATACAGTTCCTAAATCGCTGCTGTACAAGTGTCTATTCTTGATGCCGCTGAGGAACTCGTAGAACTGCTTGTCTTCAACTGGGCCGCGGCCAGGCGGTGCGGCGCTAATGTCCTCTTCCTCTTCGTGTAGAGGGCGCTGCCGTCGAGTTGTCGTCCTCGGGAGGGGTCGGTCCCCGTGCAATTGGCTGACGTCTTCTTCACAGCCCTCTCTGCTCTATTGTTCCCGACAGGCGTGCCGACGTTTGACTTTACAGCGAAACAATTTGTTTTTAGCAGTCTTCTGAAAATATTCTTGCATGGTCGCCAAAAGTTGGTAAAGAGTGTTTGACAGGTCTTCGATTGTCTGACGGGAATTTGCTTCCTCTTCCACATTTAGCATATTGTCTTAAGTATTTGGTCTTCCCGATCGATACGAGTTGGAAGATCACAATTACTGGATTTGAACTTGGAAAACTGTCTTTGGCATTTAAGTACGTCTAATGTGCTTGGATAGAGATCGTAAATGTTTTTGGCAGCTACTGATACGTTACTACCATTGCGATACTCAAAAAGTATATGATACCGGATATTATCTCTTCTGGTATTTGGCTGGTCATTTCAGCATAAATTGCTAAAAGAGCTAATAAATGACAAACGAATGTCAACAGGCGCGGAAACGTCTTTACTTTCCGGTCCCCATAATGTAACGGGTGTCCACAATTTAAGTTCCAGTTTCAAAATGTGCATTAAGAGAACACTGTTCAGAATGACGTCATATTTGGACAGCATATTATTGAGGCAGGGGGAAACATCATCGAACAGAAAAAAATTAACGACAGTTCTATCAATAGATGGCGATTAAGCGTCTTAATGTAAATGTGGTCGACTACAAATGACAGAGTTCGGTAGTCAACAGTAGTGGAACTTTTAGCAATGTTAGCCTATCCACCATGGCAAGTTCGTACCACATCGGATGGCAAAAATCGGATTTTAATTGTCCTGGGACCAAAAAGTGCTTAAAAAGCTAAGATACAAGTTTCTGTTTGTCGTGAGGTTGGTGCAAGATGGTTCAAATGGCTCTGAGCACTATGGGACTCAACTGCTGTGGTCATAAGTCCCCTAGAACTTAGAACTACTTAAACCTAACTAACCTAAGGACATCACACACATCCATGCCCGAGGCAGGATTCGAACCTGCGACCGTAGCGGTCGTGCGGTTCCAGACTGTAGTGCCTTTAACCGCTCGGCCACTCCGGCCGGCTGGTTGGTGCAAGACATGCTCAATATGCCGTCTGCCGTTTTCTACCACAAGTTGAAATCGAGAAACCGCATGCTCCACGACAGATCGGAATCACTTGCGGGTCATGTTCAGAACGCGTTGCGCAGTGTGTGCTTTCAGTGCAGCCATGTTCGTCAGTGAAGCACTGAACACATCTTTCAGATAAGCCAACAGCCGAAGTCACCGGATGGATCTGGTGGTCAGGATGACCAGGCTGCAGGGAACTGATAATTCCAGCATTTCGGTAACGCCTCTGCAGCAGCGGCTTCGCGTGTCTCTGCAATGTGCGGAGAAGCCCCATCTTGCATAAAAATGATCCTGACCACACATCCACAAAAGACTCTCACATCGTTTACCAGTGACTGTACAGTTAACAGGACCCGCAGGAGTCATCTCTTCGAAAAAATACGGCCATACGATAAACGACGCCGTCAACCCCCACCACACAGTCAATTTTGCCCATCGTTCGGGCAATTTCCCGTACACTACATGTTTGCACATCACCGTTCCATCCCTCTGGCAATGTTGTGGCCACGTCTTCGGCAAACGTCGGATCAACTGCTAAACGCAGTTGAAATCGATACTGCGTCGGTCTGTGAAATAGTCTGGATAAAACTGTCAATCAGACAAGGATTGACCATTGTATTATGATGTTTTTATAGACCACCAGCATCCGCAACAAACGTCGCAGAACGTTTCAGGGAAAGTCTTGAGTACATACGAAGTAAATTTCCAAATTATCCATTAGTTATAGGTGGAGACTTAAATATAGCATCCATTGACTGGGAAAATTACACGTTTATCACAGGGGGCAGAAGCAAAGATTCGTGTGAAGTTATTCTAGGAGCGTTCTCAACATACAACCTTGAGCAATTGGTTAGAAAACCAACTCGAAATGGGAACATATTAGATATCCTGGCGACAAACAGACCTGATCTTTTTGAGGAAGTTAATCTAGAAGAAGGTATTTGCGACCATAATGTCGTTGTGGCTTCTATGACAGTGGAAGTTGAAAAAAAAAGCGTAGAGTTTTGTAGAGTTTTATTATTTGGGAAAGCAAACAAAAGTGTCATTAATGAATATCTTCATAATCAGCTCCAGGCATTCACCGCGGGACACAAAGATATTGAGCATCTTTGTTCGGAATTTAATGGTATTGTCCACAGTGTGCTAGAGAAGTATAGGGGAGGGAAGGGATTCATCTTGGTACAACAAACATATTAGGAAGTTGCTGAGAAAGCAGAGAATTTTTCACAGTCGTTTTAAGCGTAGTCACTGCCCCGCTGACAAACATAAATTATGCGAAATGAAAGCAGCTGTCAGAAGGACAATGAGAGACTCTTTTAACGAATTTGAAAGCAATATTTTATCGCAGATTCTAAAAATAACCCCAAAACATTTTGGTCGTAGATAAAATCTATGAACGCTACAAAGAATTCAATACCTTCTCTTGCTGGCAGTGCGGGTAATGTAAGTGATGATGATAAACAGAAGGCCGAAATTCTAAACCTAGCTTTCAAAAACTCGTTTACGATAGAGGACTGCAGCACCATTCCCCCTTTCAATTATCAAACAAACGCAAGGATGGCTGACATAGTGTTTAGTATATCTGGGATTGTAAAACAGTTAAGATCCTTAGATGCCAGAAAGGCATCTGGCACAGACGCTATCACCGTAAGATTTTATGTTGACTATGCTACAAATATAGCACCATTCTTATCCGTCATATGTCAGAGATCATTGGAACGGCGGAAAGTTCCACGGGACTGGAAGAAGACCCAGGTCATAGCAATCTATAAAAAGGGTAGAAAATCGGATGCAGATAATTACCGGCCAATTTCACTGACCGATTTGTTGTAGAATCATGGAACATATTTTGTGTTCAGACATAATGACCTTTCTAGACTCTGAGAAGCTCATCTGCAGAAACCAGCACGGTTTTAGGAAACAATGGTCATGTGAGACACAGCTGGCCCTCTTTGTGCATGATATACAACAGGCTGTAGATACCGGATCCCAGGTTGATGCCATACTTCTTGACTTTCGGTCTATCCAATGACATATGCGGTTGGATAGAAAGTTTTCTAACAGACAGCGAGGAGTATATCGTCCTGAACGGGGTAAGTTCAACAGAAACAAGAGTAACTTCAGGTGTGCCCGAGGGCAGCGTAATAGGTTCTCTGCTTTTTACGATTTACATGAACGATCTGGTTGATGGTATTGACAGCGGCCTTAGACTGTTTGCCGATGAAGCTGTAGTCTACAGGAAAGTAGTATCACACGAAAGTTGTTAACAAACCAGTGAGAATTTGCAGAAAATAAATGCGTGGTGTAATGTCTGGCTGTTGTCTCTCAATAGTAGTAAGTGTAACCTACTGCGTATAACAAGGCGAAAATCCCCATCAAAATATGAGTACACAATAAATGATCAGTCTTTGGAAGCGGTAACATCAGTGAAGTATCTGGGTGTGACTGTTCGAAATGATCTCAAATGGAATGATTAGATTACACAAGTAACTGGTAAGGCGAACTCTAGATTGCGGTTTATTGGTAGAATCCTGAAGCGATGCAGCCCTACAACAAAGTAAATAGCTTACAATACGTTAGTTCGTCCAGTCTTGGAGTATTGTTCGTCTGTATGGGACCCTTACCAGTTGGGTCTGATTCAAGAGATTGAGAAGGTCCAAAGAAGAGCGGCAAGATTCGTGACTGGTACATTTAGCCATCGCGAGAGCGTTACAAATCTCATAGAAAGTTTTAAGTGGGGCACACTTGCAGATAGACGACGCGCTAAACAGAAGGACCTGCTCACTAAATTCCGAAATCCAAACTTCGCCGAGGATGTAGAGCATATATTATTACCACCAACTTTCAAATCGCGTAATGATCATCATTCAAAGATAAGGGAAATAAGAGCTCGTACTGAGGCGTTCTGACAGTCGTTTTTCCCTCGCGCGATCCGCGAGTAGAAAAGAGGGGGGGTAAATATGACTTTGGCGCGAATTGTGCCCTCCGCCACACACCGCTTGGTGGCTAGCGGAGTATATATGTAGATGTAGATGTACCTCCCTGTGACACACTGCACTGCAATATAATATGTCTTTTCGAATTTTGTGTTCTTTTCTGCAGACCGTTATCAGACATCACTTTTTTTTTAGCCTTCAGCGCTACTGGCTCACAGTCACCGTTCTTGTAACAGAAGTTTACCAGCAACACGCGATCCTTGACGGGGCCAGTCATGTTGGGCGTCTCGGACGCAAACTGAGGAACAGTCGTGTGCCGCGCGTCTAAATGGCTCTGAGCACTATGGGACTCAACATCTTAGGTCATAAGTTCCCTAGAACTTAGAACTACTTAAACCTAACTAACCTAAGGATATCACACACACCCATGCCCGAGGCAGGATTCGAACCTGCGACCGTAGCAATCCCGCGGTTCCGGACTGCAGCGCCAGAACCGCTAGACCACCGCGGCCGGCATGTGCCGCGCTTCTGCTGGAGTGCATATTCTGATGCTTACAGTGACATGTGTTGGTCAAATTTTCGTTCAATTTTGTTTTGTTCCATGACGTTTCCCCCTGTGTGAATAAAATACTGTTCAAACATGAGCAGTAGCTCTCCTACACCCTTTTGGAACTGGAAGTTTAATTATGGACACCCTGTATACTTCGACACATTACGTATTTGGCACATATAAACAACAAATACTGTAAGTACGCATAATATAAGGTTGAAACAAAATCGTCTCCCGTCCAACGCAAGTTTATTTTACAATATTTTGTATAAAAAAGCAATACTTTTTAGTGTCCACCTACAGTGTACTAAAACATGCGGTGTTTGTTCTGCAAGTACAAAGAATCTGGTGTGACAAAATAATTTTTTGTAAGTTGCTTACGCCGCCGGGTGGCACCGTGGAACAATTCCCAGGTCAAGACAGCCTCTATAAGTGTGACGGTGGTTCAAGAAGTTTTATTGCTGAAAAAAATGGCAGCTAAGACATAGTATGGTGACAGAAGCCTTGCAGTGACACCAAAACCCTTTGTATGTTTTCACTACAGCAGTGAAAACCACATTTACGCCGCAGACCGGATATTACGAGTCCATTTTACATGCATGGGTACAGTAATTTTGAGCCTCTGGATCTCAATAACGGACAATGATATCTAAAAAACTAGCAAGGTTGAAAACTTCATCTTAAGAACGTATGGTGAAAATTTCCACGATTTGACATAAACAGAAATTATAGAAGTGCCTATCCTCACAGTTAGTAGTTTTCGTGTTGAAAAACCATGGTTTTTCGGCATTTTGTCAGGAACTACCAGCGAATAAGTGGTGCTTTCATGATGCGTCCAAGGGCAGTTTAGAACACACCTAATGCAAGAGAACCAACTGATTTGCTCCATTTGCCTGGTCTGGAGGAAGTGTATAATGCTTAAATTTTGACACTGTGCTGTAGGATAACCACAATATGCCCGTTTTTTCGGTAGGTATACAAATGATCGCTAGACCAAGGGGTACGCAAAACACATGACCCCTTATCTTTGTGATCAAAAGCCCCCCATATATGACTGCGTGAAAACTAACATTTTCGCGCGCTTCTATTTGGAACATACTGGTACCCTACACTGCCGCGCACACACCGATAACTTTAGTCTGAAGATGTCTCATATTACCTGTGTGCTTTCAACACGAACAGGATAATTGAATTAAAACAGTGACTAATGAACAATAAACAGACATTACGGAAATAAACAGACATGTAAATGTATCACAAAATACTGAAAGATGTGAACAGCATCAAGTGGAAGAATGATGCCAATTATCTTATGCAAATATATTTCAGAAAGTAAAGATGGAGAACAAGTTGATGTCAGAAATATAGGTATGTTGTCCATTCTATGACTTAGCGCTGCCATTGTATCTGAACGATTACATGAAATTAAATTAAATGGCAATAAAGAACAACGAAAAAACCCACGGCTATGGGCTTAATTCACTTCTGGCTGTAGAGAATCCGTATGGTCTCCATGTATCTTATAGACGCGAGAAACGGCCTTACGTTGAGACTTAAGTCAGCGCTGGGCATGTGACACTAAACATGTGTGCTGAGAAAAAGGTAACCGAGAACAGAAAAGTTTTTGCTGTAAGTCGGTTGCAGAAATAAAATCCAATGGGTGAAAAGTGAAGCAGCACACGTAGCCGGCAATTCAGACTTTGCGGAAAGCGCCGAATTGATTTCAGAATCGCAAGAAGAAAAACATCCCTGATATCATGAGGACATAAATAGTGAAGTAGTTTTAGTAATTTATTTATTGGTCTCTTAGTACACCAGAATGGCCAGTTCAAACTTACACGACTGCCTTTCCATTGAACGCCACAACCTATCTTCTTCACTGATGAATGCGTAATTTAAAAGACGAATTTCACTGACGTTAAAGAAAACTCTTCAGTAAGCACAGTAGCCAAGAACTCTCGGTCTCTTTGCTTATCAAACAAATTTCTAAACAAACAAAAGGAATCAACGCACCAAACACACACACACCCACACACACACACACACACACACACACACACACACACACACACACGCGCGCGCGATAATTTAGTGACTACTCTTAACAGGAATTCGATAACTAAACACTATTCGTAGGGAACTCTCTGGGTGTGGAACTGGGAAGGGCTTCACGAGGTTTGGTTTTTGTGCAAACGTGCCATCTGCTACCAACAGGGAGTAACCGCTGTGCTTTTCTCTGATACAAATGTCGGCTGTGGAAGTTGCTGTGCATTTTCAATAACCTTCTCATAAATTATTATAATTGCAAAGACAGCATCCTCTAACATTATCGTGCGGTATCCCACATCGGAGTACCGAATTCCGCAGTCAGCGTCCGCAATAGCTATCAAAACGGCACTGTATGTTCTATGACAGTTGTAATATACATTTTCACTGTTTTCTGTTGCTTCAGTCAGTACACGTTTTCCATCAATTATGTCGGTACAGTCGGGAATATTCCATTTTAAGTTACATCCGTTTGCAATTTCTCGGAATTCTTCCTCTGAACGTTATATCTGCAAGCAATACAAAATAAATAGGTACGATTTAGGCATGTCCTCTTCTTTGCTGACAAAACTGTTTTAAACATAATCTCTAAACATTGTGTATTAAATTAATAAATAACAATAATAATAATTTTTTGAAGACTCGGCAGAAGATGCAAACCACGATTTCGACGGCAAAGGAGCATACAGCATGACAGTTATGGGTTCATTGCAAATAAATAGTCCATGTCTGTAACTTCTCAATGCAAAATACCGAAAGTAAAAACAAGTTATAATCCCAGGATGGATGCAGCCTAAAAAATTATGCGAAGTGTTCAATAAAGTGTGAAATCGAAAGATGCTTTTGTCGTTTATCGGGAACATGTACCCAGCAGAACGCGCGGCGCAAATGAGAACAGTCGGGCAATATGTATATCAAAAAAATGTATATAAAATATTCTCTTCCAGTTAGAAATGAGTGAATTTGCAGCGCAAGAAGCGATAACGACCGACCTACAAAGACCATCCATCGATCGATTACCAACTGATCAAAGGGACCGTTCGACAGGTTAGTATTCTCCTGCAGCGTCATCTACATCGCCTTCGGCTTCACTACCAATGTCTACAATAACAACTTCAGTACTCTACCCGTCACTGTCGTCGACGCCAACTCAGTCAAAGCGTTTTTTTCAAATGTTTCGGTCGCAATACCCGTCAATTCCACACTCTTCTAATTCAGAATCTCAGGCAGAAATGCCTTGGCAACCACATTAATGTTATAATACATAATAAAATCAACAGTCTCGATCGCAAACGTTTTTGCTACAACAAAATTTAAACACTCTTGAAACTGAGTTGCCTCAGCCACAGAATATACACTCCTGGAAATGGAAAAAAGAACACATTGACACCGGTGTGTCAGACCCACCGTACTTGCTCCGGACACTGCGAGAGGGCTGTACAAGCAATGATCACACGCACGGCACAGCGGACACAACAGGAACCGTGGTGTTGGCCGTCGAATGGCGCTAGCTGCGCAGCATTTGTGCACCGCCGTCGTCAGTGCGTCAGTGTCAGCCAGTTTGCCGTGGCATACGGAGCTCCATCGCAGTCTTTAACACTGGTAGCATGCCGCGACAGCGTGGACATGAACCGTATGTGCAGTTGACGGACTTTGAGCGAGGGTGTATAGTGGGCATGCGGGAGGCCGGGTGGACGTACCGCCGAATTGCTCAACACGTGGGGCGTGAGGTCTCCACAGTACATCGATGTTGTCGCCAGTGGTCGGCGGAAGGTGCACATGCCCGTCGACCTGGGACCGGACCGCAGCGACGTACGGATGCACGCCAAGACCGTAGGATCCTACGCAGTGCCGTAGGGGACCGCACCGCCACTTCCCAGCAAATTAGGGACACTGTTGCTCCTGGGGTATCGGCGAGGACCATTCGCAACCGTCTCCATGAAGCTGGGCTACGGTCCCGCACACCGTTAGGCCGTCTTCCGCTCACGCCCCAACATCGTGCAGCCCGCCTCCAGTGGTGTCGCGACAGGCGTGAATGGAGGGACGAATAGAGACGTGTCGTCTTCAGCGATGAGAGTCGCTTCTGCCTTGGTGCCAATGATGGTCGTATGCGTGTTTGGCGCCGTGCAGGTGAGCGCCACAATCAGGACTGCATACGACCGAGGCACACAGGGCCAACACCCGGCATCATGGTGTGGGGAGCGATCTCCTACACTGGCCGTACACCACTGGTGATCGTCGAGGGGACACTGAATAGTGCACGGTACATCCAAACCGTCATCGAACCCATCGTTCTACCATTCCTAGACCGGCAAGGGAACTTGCTGTTCCAACAGGACAATGTACGTCCGCATGTATCCCGTGCCACCCAACGTGCTCTAGAAGGTGTAAGTCAACTACCCTGGCCAGCAAGATATCCGGATCTGTCCCCCATTGAGCATGTTTGGGACTGGATGAAGCGTCGTCTCACGCGGTTTGCACGTCCAGCACGAACGCTGGTCCAACTGAGGCGCCAGGTGGAAATGGCATGGCAAGCCGTTCCACAGGACTACTTCCAGCATCTCTACGATCGTCTACATGGGAGAATAGCAGCCTGCATTGCTGCGAAAGGTGGATACACACTGTACTAGTGCTGACATTGTGGGTGCTCTGTTGCCTGTGTCTATGTGCCTGTGGTTCTGTCAGTGTGATCATGTGATGTATCTGACCCCAGGAATGTGTCAATAAAGTTTCCTCTTCCTGGGACAATGAATTCACGGTGTTCTTATTTCAATTTCCGGGAGTGTATCTCTGAAGGAAGACATACACCAGAATCTCGCTCAGCTACAGTGAGGTGACAAAAATCGAGGGATACCTCCTAATATCGTTCCGGACCTCATCTGCAAGGCGTAGTCCAGCAACTCGACGTGGTGAGAACTCAACAAGTCGATGGAGATACCCTGTAGAAATATTGAGTGATGCTGCCTCTACAGCCATCCACAGATGCGAAAGTGGTGTCGGTGTAGGATTTTGTGCACGTACTGACCTCTCGATTACGTCCCATAAATGTTCGATGCGATTCATGTCGGGTGACCTGAGTGGCCAAACCATTCGCTCTAACTGTGCAGAATGATCTTCAAACCAATCACGAACAATTGTGGCCTGTTGACATCATTTGGGAGCATGAAGATCAGGAATGCAAACGGTCTCCAAACAGCCGGAAGTAACGATTTCCAGTCAATGATCGGCTGGGTTGAACCAGAAAAGCCAGTCCATTCCATGGAAACACAGCCCATACCATTATGGAGCCAGCACCAGATGGCACAGTTCCCTGTTGACATCTTGGGTCCACGGATTCGTCGGATCTACGCCACACTCGAGCCCTGCCAACAGCTCCTACCAACTAAAAATGCGACTCATATGACCAGGCCACTGTCTTCCAGTCGTCTGGGATCCAGCCAACATGGTCACGAACCCAGGAGAGGCGCTACAAAAATGGTTCAAATGGCTCTGAGCACTATGGGATTTAACATCTATGGTCATCAGTCCCCTAGAACTTAGAACTACTTAAACCTAACTAACCTAAGGACATGGCACACATCCATGCCCGAGGCAGGATTAGAACCTGCGACCGTAGCAGTCGCGCGGCTCCGGACTGAGCGCCTAGAACCGCTAGACCACCGCGGCCGGCAGAGGCGCTACAGGCGACGCCGTGCTGTTAGCGAAGGGATTCGCATCCATCGTCTGCTGCCATAGCCCATTAACGCCAAAATTTGCCACAGTGTCCTAATGGGTACGTTCGTCGTACGTCCCACATTGAATTCTTCGTTTATTTCTCGTGGTGTTGCTTGCCTGTTAGCAATAACGACTCTACACTAACGTCGCTGCTCTCTGTTGTTCGTCCACTGCGTTGTCCATAGTGAGAGGTAATGTCTGAAATTTGGTATTCCTGGCACACTCTTACACTGTGGATCTCTAAATATTGAATTCCCTAACGATATCCAAAATGGAAAATCCCACGCGTCTGACTTTCAGAAATCCCTACAAAAGAATGGCCCTGACTAACATTAAGCTATACCTTTCACAAATCACTTACCTCACAAAAATCTTCGTTACTCGAACTACTGCAATACAGCGAGCGCCACTACTGCCAGCTAAATAAAAGATTCAAACTACGGAAGTCACTAACTACTCATAGGGATAGTTAGCAAATGAAAGATTTTAATAGAGAACAAACAATGTATTTACCTTAATAGTCATAATATATATAGCAGTTCATAATATCCAGTATAACAAATTTCAAAACTCCGCCATCTCTCTACCCACATCCACCACTGCTGGCAGCTCACCTCCAACTGCGCAACGCTACGTGCTGTTCACATCCAGCTGCCACTGCCCAACACTACAATGGCAGACAACAATGCAAACTATCCACAGACTGCACACAGCACAGCCAGTGATTTTCATACAGAGCGCTACGTAACGTTGCCAATAAGAAAACATAAACAGCCTACTTACATAAAGAAAACATAAACAGCCTACTTACATAGCCCCCATGCTCCCCACAAAAAATTTTACCAATTGTTTTGGGCAGTGGCCAATAATGATTTGATAAAATTTTTCATAATTACAGTAATAATGATATCAAATGCACACACTTATTAATACAATGTTGGTCAAAAGCTAAAATTTTCTCACAGTCCATAAAGATAGTCCTGATCATTCATCATAATAGTAATTACAGTTTTTTTCACAAAGTCTCATTAGTAAAAGAAATTGCACACAGAAGTAGTGGATTTCCTTGCTGTCTTGAAGAAGTAGTGTTGTCCTTCCAACGGAAAGACAGTGCTGACTCTTGACATGCTGACAGGTAATGGGCCACAACAGAGCAAACAAACCGCAGAGTCAGTCGAAGTTGATGAATATTGGTAGGTAGGTCATCACAGAGTAGACCCACTGTAGTCCTGGTGGAGATTACGGTATTGGTGGGCCACCAGAGGTGCAGACCCACTGTAGTCCTTGTAGAAATAATGGTATTGGTGAGTCAGCAAAGGTGTAGACCCACTGTAGTCCTTGTAGAAATAATGGTATTGGTGGGTCAACAAAGGTGTAGACCCACTGTAGTCCTTGTAGAGATGGCCAGCAGCCATCTGCTGCGACTGTGCTGGTGCACAATCACCATCGAAGAGTGTTGCAGAGAAGATAACAAGTCCATAAACCACCACTTGTGCACGCACAAAGTTTTTGGAATTGTCCTTTGAACCAGATATGCTGTTATCCAGTCCCTTGCTGAATTATTAACAGACGTGCAAACAGTATCAGTCCCTACTCCTCACATATTGTCCATATCCTATGACCAACAGAAACGTGTGCAGTGAAATGGAACTTACAAGTTACTTAATTTGATGAACTGCTGTCAATTACAATTTTATAACATAAGAATACAATGACAAAGGTACAAAATACATAATTAAAAACATAATAATACAGATAACATTTGTAGTAATACAGGCTTTACAAAATAATAGAAATAAACATATACATTAGTGTTACAGGAATTATGACATAAGTAAATACATAAAAGATCAGAATAACTTGCGAAACATCAACTTCACACATGAGCATTAAAATAAAACAGAATAAATAATGTCTAAGCATATTTACAAGGTAAATAACATATTATTAATGCCAATTATATTTGAGGATAACAGTATTCCTCATCATAGTGAATATAGCTTAGTATTAGAAGAAGAAAAACTTCTATGAAACTACACAGAGACAGGAAGAAAACAAATACACAAGGGTACACAAAAACATAGTGGGATAACACAAAAGGAAAGGACAGGGTTTGTTTTCAGTGTAACATTTGGTACTGCAGTCCAACCCAAAACTTCATTCCATAGATCTTTCGTCTTATTTCGATATTTGCTCCAGCCAAAAAAATCATATCCAAGCTTGCATTCTGTATTTTTCTCGTATAACCTCTCAGTGCATTTCTTCAAATTCATCGCAACTCATTCTCTTATAGGCTACCCCCTCTTAAGCTAACTTAAATCTACTGAGCTCAGATGCTAAACTAAGGGACGAGGCAATGCAGCAGCACAAAACAATTAACACGAACAGCAATGACAAAAAATTCAAATTTGCAAAGCAAGCAGCATTATTACAACTAATATGCAATGAGCAGCAAACAAGAAAAATAAATCAGTAATAAACTGGTTTAGCAGAGTAACACAAAGTCAAATTCAGTAACACTATGCCTGGCAAACAGCAGTAACTTATACCTAAACATGACATAGCTCAAGAAGAAAAAATATTACAGTAAAAACAACAATGCAGATAAGGGAAATGTATATTCACATCTTAATGTCTATGTAATTAAAGTGGTGCACCACAACTTATTCTACAAAAAAATTACCAAGTAGTTCAAAGGAAAATTATATATGCAGTTACTGTTACTAGTCCCTTTTTATTGTTCTTTCCATTCCAAGAGCTCCTTTTTCAAAGAATGTGGACCATAAAATAATTATTTAATAGATCTGTTGACAGAAAGTGTTCACATTAGCAAATGCATCTAAGTTTATTTTATAAAACTAATGCTGCAACACAGCTGGAAACTAGATATCAAATGAAATAAGCAACTATGAAAAGCAAAGCATAAAAATATCATTCAATAGTCATGTGACATTTCATAAGTTAGTAGCTCTTAACTCTCGTAGAAAGACACTTGTCATAATCAGGTTTGCAGATGTAAGAATATTTCCCATCTATAAGCAATTCAGTAAGTAGCACAAGTACGATATGTTTCCAAGTAATGAGCGTGTCGTATTTGCAATGCTTTCTACAATGGAATGTCAATAGCGAGGTTAATGGCCTCCCTTTTTTTTCTACCTGTGCCTCTGAAATTCACACCCTAATGGCTTTTTCTCAAGGCGGCTGGCACACCTGCCCGCTCACAACGCATTACGTCATGGTCACTTACCTTTCTTACCGAAATATTTACGACAGCAGTTTCCGCTACAGTGACAGTTTCATATAAAAATATTTCACAGGTCGAGAATTTACGTTGCAAATGTGTAGAAACAAAATCTTATGAATATAACAGTGTCCAAAAAATTTTTGTCGGCATTGTGATACATTCATGCATTGACATACATTTCATAACTCTTAAGGTACGATTCTTGGTTTCCAACAACCTTTTTCACGAGTCAGAGTCCCTAAATACTACTCATTATTCCTTACCTTATTCGTCGACACTTCTTCAATATTTCATCATAACAGATATGTAGCATAATCAAATAACTCATATAGCATCAGCTTACTGATCATAAACATACCGCAACAGCATAATACACATAGTCATCGTAATAATAACATCATAACACCTCAGTCAACTCTCAAAATCGTCGTAGCTTCCTCCAATAATTAAAAAAATTCTCTGCTCATGACAAAAGTATCATCTGCCTCAAACGTACTTTAAAAATCGTGATCCCATACCAAATATATCATTCAAAGCTCTCATAATATTACAATGGGTCTGAAAAAATAAGAACAGTTCACAAAGTACAGACAAAATACAATTTCGTAAGTGTGAAGTTACCCAACTGTGTAATTGCGTAAACGTGTATCACTGATGTAGTAAAAAAAAATGTTTATCTCTCAGTTAAATGATCAGATAGCTGTGTAATTTGTGTGTTAGAGAAATATGGTACCGATGTGTAAAGTTGTATAAGCAAATACCATATTAGCTAGGGCTCCTTGTGCTTGCCAAACAGATGGTACACAAAGTAAGCGTGTACCCCCCTGAGGATTATTGTAATTATACCCTCAGGTGTTACAGATTACAAGAATGGAATGAAATGTATCACGGAAAACCTTTGTATCATAGTAATTCAAATATCTTTAAAATTAAATGTTTTAAGTACAAAATTAATCACTCAAATACGTGTCCTGTAGCGCTAAATGTGCGTCTTGCTGTAAGATAATCTCTGTGGAAGTGTCGTAGTTATCGTCCTCCAAAAGCTAAATTCTGCAGAAGTCAATGTACTTACCTCATGATAAACAAAAGTGAAATGCTTTGCGTATAGATATCTTACTTATTACGCTTATTGCCGTGATGAAGAAAGTACTGTGCTGTAACGTATTGTTGTGCTACAGAAAAGGCTGTCTCCTTGTAGCTATACCACAAAAGTTACTACTAAAACATGTTTTGCTTTCCAGAAGAATTCAGAAAAACCGTCCAGATGTAAAACAGATACTCCGCAAAAGCAACAATGTAAATTGTCACACATTAGTAACGTCGTGATATAATCGTGTAGCTGTCACATAAACTAACCACTGTGTCATCTGGTATCTCTCAGAAAGTACTTTAATTCAGAATGTATTTTCAAGTACACCAAAATGTTGCATTAAAATCTCATTAGCAGTACTGGTAAATGTTCTAAGTATGTGAGCCTTATAGTCGTTACGTAATCGTGCAACTAACAAGCAAGAATGCACACACACAATAACACTGTGTCGTCTGTACACAATGACAATGCATTCGTAATTTCTCTTTAAATAAGTTCTCTTGGTTCTTGACTGGATATTTAACTTCTAACATTGTTGCATGGTAACAGTTTCTAAAGCATACTACCGATGTAAAGTGAGAAGTTATATGGCAAAGACAAAGTTAAAAAACAGATTATCTCTCAATAAATGGTTTCACATGTGAAATGTGGTGTAGCCCTTTGCTCTTCCTAGTATGCAGAGTTTCAACTTTAACGCAATTATCATGTGGTATATGTCGGTAAAAAATACTGGAATTTTTCTCAAGGTTAGCGTCTATGTTATTTTTCTCTGAGCCAGCCGGCGCATGCGGCAGCCTGCGGTGCGAGTCATTGTCTGTTCCTTTGTTGGCGCGCATCGTTATTGGGATTTGGAGACCTAGCTTCTACAAATTCACGTTGTCGAAAGTGCCCTGCTCTGTTTGAATCCCGCCAGTTCTGATGAAATTCAGGTATGTCGTTATGATTACCTCGTCTGTCGTCATGTCGGTAGTTCCTGTACTTTCTTTCTTGTCGGTTAAGTGGTGGAGAATTTCTCCCTGAATTATCACTGCACGGTGGACCGTTGCGTCTGAAGTTATTCTGTCTCCTGTGATAATAATTATTTTCGTTCCCATATTGTCTGTTTCTATGCTTATCTCTGTCATATTCATTACTACGGAAGTGCGATCTTTCTCTGTAACTATTACTCTGCCAGTGGTTGTCATATGGGTGGTGACTGTTTTGTTGGGGGGGGGGGGGGTGCGCCCAACTACCGATCTGAGACACTCACCGATTTCCACACTAGGTTAAGATAGGTTAGACGTAGGATAAGCTAGGATAGAAACCACTAGTATAGTGCTGCAGCGATCTACAACTCCGGCCAGCCCGGTGCCAGGGGCACGCTCACCGGGATTAGCTCGGTGAACAGGGCCAACAACGTAGGTTTATACTATGCTGGCACGTTTGTAACGCTGCAGGTAGAGGTAGCTTAGCATAAGTAGAATAAAATAACATAGGAAGACAAAACAGTAGTGCCCATAGTGAGAGCAATAGAAAACTAATATGGAGTAAGCTGTATTACTAACACCAAACTGTATCAACTAGGACCCACTAATTGCATAAGGTGGTGGGTTGTTATGTATCATATATATTGTGAAATAAAGATTTTTTTAAAAAAAATGTATAAGAACCAAGAGGGAATGATAAGAATCGAAGAGCAAGAACGAAGTGCTCTGATTAAAAAAGGTTTAAGGTAGGGATGTAGGCTCTAACTCCTACTGTCCATCCTACACATCGAAGAAGCAATGATGTAAACAAGCGAAAGGTTAAAGATTGGGGTTACTATTCAAGGTAAAAGTATATCAGTCTTAAGATTTGCTGTGAAGAAAAATTCAAGATTTGTTGGATGAAATGAACGTTCTAATGAGTAAAGAATATGCACTGAGAGGAAACCGAAGATAGTTGAGAGTAACGACTATATGCCCTCCTTAACAGCACCGAGTGACCCCTATGGGCTGACGACGACACGGCGGAAATGCGATTACCGATAAGATTAAAATTAAAATTGGGGATCATAAAGTATAGGTTAATGAATTCTGCTACCTTGGAAGCAAAATAACTCATGGCTAACATCGTGAGGACGACGTCAAAAGCAGGTTACTACAGGGAAGTACGGCACTCGTGGCCAAGAGAGGTCTGCTAGCTCCAACATTGGTCTTAATCTGAGGAAGAAATTTCTGAGAATGTACGTTTCGAGCACGGCATTGTATGGTAGTGAAGCATGGACTGTGGGACAATCGGAAAGGAAGAGAATCAAAGCGTCTGAAATGTGGTGCTATAAGGTTCGTTTGAGCAGTTACCAGAAAGCGCCAGACAACAGGCTGTAGTGCGCAGATACGATGACGTAGGCA
Organism: Schistocerca cancellata; assembly: GCF_023864275.1. Classification (NCBI taxonomy): domain Eukaryota; kingdom Metazoa; phylum Arthropoda; class Insecta; order Orthoptera; family Acrididae; genus Schistocerca; species Schistocerca cancellata. The sequence continues at coordinate 71,130,764 of NC_064627.1, forward strand.
GCCCGTGCTTGGTGCTTGCTCTGCTCTTACGCTTTTCGTCGTATTTCTGGTGGGGCATCACGTGACCATGTGTAGCCGTGCGGCATGTTGTTGAGAGGACATACTGAATTGTACTTAGAGCAATTGTTTTATCATATCCCACACAGATAAAGGATGCAAATAAGGAAGCAGTTCTTGGCAAAATATCATTTCAAAATTAGACTCCACAGCTCGAAGTACCAGAAAATTTTGCTAAGGGGTAACTTTGACAGATTTTTTTTTTTTAATTCGTACTCTGCAATATTGTTATGTAGCATTTCCAACTGGTTTACATCTACACAGCACCGCAAAAGCTACTAGGATGGAATACAAATTACTTGCAACAAAAATGAGCCAGTTTCTTGTGTAGCTTACACCGGAATAAAGGACAATAAATTTCATGACTATTTCAAAATGTGAAAAAATTAGCATGGTGGTCTGTGAGGCAAAGAAACTGTACAACTGACAGTTTATATTCTATTCTAGCAATAAATATGAAGCCATGTGGGGAGTTAAAACGATAAAACATGGTATGCTGCCAGTCTAAAATTTAGCATGGAATGGCATTCTATAAATTTAAGACGTAAACACAAATTAAGAAATAACTTCAGGCCCAGAAGTAGTACTAGACAAGTGCCTTATGATCGAAAAACACTTTCACAGAAGGCAGATCTATAAAATTCTGCTACAGCTGTCATTATATTTGAAACAAAATATTTAGTTCAAAACTATTGAGCAAATTTGGCTACTTAGCTTCAAGTCAATGTTTACGTATGTTCGTATGCATATAGAATTAAGAGACCTTACAGTGTCATAAAAGGAACAGGGAATCAGAGACTACTCCAGCAACATCGGAATTTCATAAACCATACTAAAATGCTTCATACCGCTCTAATTGCACATTTCTATGTCCCGATGGACTCTGAAGTACCTGATATTCAGCGTTTCATGTGGTTCTCGTGATACTAATTTTCTTGGAGGTCCAGTACTGTATTCTCATGTTTGGTTCTTTATTATGGTATAACGTCATTCGTCCCAGAAGATGAAAATTTGCACTTTAAACTGAACGAGGCTGAAAGTAGCCAACAGCGCGCAATGAAACACTTCGTTTCAACTAAACTAACTGCCTCAGCGGAAAAAAAATTAACTGAAGCAAATTTCTCTATAAAACGGACAGAAATAGCTTCATTAAGACATTAATGGTTGATTGCTAATAACGTGGAAATAATATAAAATCAGAAAACTTATTTTGGTCTTTCATGGTTATGAGAATGTACACTCCTGGAAATGGAAAAAAGAACACATTGACACCGGTGTGTCAGACCCACCATACTTGCTCCGGGCACTGCGAAAGGGCTGTACAAGCAATGATCACACGCACGGCACAGCGGACACACCAGGAACCGCGGTGTTGGCCGTCGAATGGCGCTAGCTGCGCAGCATTTGTGCACCGCCGCCGTCAGTGTCAGCCAGTTTGCCGTGGCATACGGAGCTCCATCGCAGTCTTTAACACTGGTAGCATGCCGCGACAGCGTGGACGTGAACCGTATGTGCAGTTGACGGACTTTGAGCGAGGGCGTATAGTGGGCATGCGGGAGGCCGGGTGGACGTACCGCCGAATTGCTCAACACGTGAGGCGTAAGGTCTCCACAGTACATCGATGTTGTCGCCAGTGGTCGGCGGAAGGTGCACGTGCCCGTCGACCTGGGACCGGACCGCAGCGACGCACGGATGCACGCCAAGACCGTAGGATCCTACGCAGTGCCGTAGGGGACCGCACCGCCACTTCCCAGCAAATTAGGGACACTGTTGCTCCTGGGGAATCGGCGAGGACCATTCGCAACCGTCTCCATGAAGCTGGGCTACGGTCCCGCACACCGTTAGGCCGTCTTCCGCTCACGCCCCAACATCGTGCAGCCCGCCTCCAGTGGTGTCGCGACAGGCGTGAATGGAGGGACGAATGGAGACGTGTCGTCTTCAGCGATGAGAGTCGCTTCTGCCTTGGTGCCAATGATGGTCGTATGCGTGTTTGGCGCCGTGGAGGTGAGCGCCACAATCAGGACTGCATACGACCGAGGCACACAGGGCCAACACCCGGCATCATGGTGTGGGGAGCGATCTCCTACACTGGCCGTACACCACTGGTGATCGTCGAGGGGACACTGAATAGTGCACGGTACATCCAAACCGTCATCGAACCCATCGTTCTACCATTCCTGGACCGGCAAGGGAACTTGCTGTTCCAACAGGACAATGCACGTCCGCATGTATCCCGTGCCACCCAACGTGCTCTAGAAGGTGTAAGTCAACTACCCTGGCCAGCAAGATCTCCGGATCTGTCCCCCATTGAGCATGTTTGGGACTGGATGAAGCGTCGTCTCACGCGGTCTGCACGTCCAGCACGAACGCTGGTCCAACTGAGGCGCCAGGTGGAAATGGCATGGCAAGCCGTTCCACAGGACTACATCCAGCATCTCTACGATCGTCTCCATGGGAGAATAGCAGCCTGCATTGCTGCGAAAGGTGGATATACACTGTACTAGTGCCGACATTGTGCATGCTCTGTTGCCTGTGTCTATGTGCCTGTGGTTCTGTCAGTGTGATCATGTGATGTATCTGACCCCAGGAATGTGTCAATAAAGTTTCCCCTTCCTGGGACAATGAATTCACGGTGTTCTTATTTCAATTTCCAGGAGTGTATATTAATTCACTTGATGGCTCCCAGCCACAGAAATCTGTTTTGTTTTCATTTGACGTGCGAGCTGTAAACGAAAACACGGCCACGGGTCACGTGGGGAAGGATCCCCCCCCCCCCCCCCCCACTATAACTCAGCTTGCTCTGCGCATGTGCGGATCTGGCAGCTTGGGCGCGCCAGGAAAATTTCTCCGGGTAGCTTCTGGGTGCTTGCTGCTACTGCTCATACACCAAACAGCCACGCTCCAAGTAGCCAGAAGCGGGAGGAAGGCACTGCTCATACGCGAATTCAGCTCTGCGCATGCGCACGAGCCCGCTGGCAACTGCTCATACGAACCTATAGACTACGTCCGAACAGGCCTCGAAGACCCAACGGTACCGAGAGACCGCCGTGTCGTTGTCAGCCCATAGCCGTCACTGGGTGCTGTTAAGGAGGGGCATGTGGTCAGCACTCCGCTATCCCTGCCGTATGTCAGTTTACGTAACCTGAGCTGGTGCTCTTCAGTGAAATAGCTCCTCAATTATCCTCTCAAGCGCTCGGTGCACCCCCGCTTGCCAACAGCGCTCGGCAAACCCAGACGTCACCCATCCAAGTGCTAGCCAGGCTGGACAGCTCCCGAATTCGGTGGTCTGGTAGAAACTGGTGTTCCCACTGCGGCAAGGCCGTTCACCTGCTGCTACAGAAGAACTGATAAGAACTGATAAGAAATGAGGAGGTTGTTCCATAAAAACACGGGAGAACTGCCGGATATCAGCAACTTCCTGCCACGATATTTCGGCGCAGAGTCTTCTGGCCATCTTCAGGTGAATGCCACTGTAGTAGTACTGGCGAGTACGCGCTGAGCTCCGCTTTTTAAAGCCTTCTGAGGTGACATTGCGCATGCGCTGCTCAGCGTGCGCGTTCATAACGGCTCCGTGCGCTGCGCCTCGCGCCCTCCACTGCGAAAGCCTGGCGTATCGGTGTCAGGTCGATTCCCATCTTTATGCAGATAACTACGTCGACTACGAAGTTTCTCTATAAGAGGATTCCAAGCAGAGTTCAGCTGATAACCGCTACCTCGATTGATGAGAGTCTCGTTGTCAGACAATCTTATTTCCACAGTATTTTGGCGGTACGTTGACGACACTTTTATAGTCTCGCCTCATGGTATAGACCGTCTCCAAAATTTTTACGTCACATGAACTCCGTACATGAAAACATGAAATTTACCATGGAGATAGAGAGAGATGGTTGTCTGCCATTTTTAGACGTCTTGGTACGACGGAAGACTGATGGCACACTTGGTCACTCGGTGTACAGGAAGCCCAGTCATACAGACCTGTATCTACAAGCTACTAGTTGCCACCATCCAGCACAAACAATGGGCGTTCTCGAAACCTTGGACCACCGTGCCCATACTATCTCTGACGCCGACAGTCTTCAAGCGGAACTGGAACACCTGCAAAAAGTATTTTTGAAAAATGGCTTTTCACCTAGGCAAGTGAACAGAGTGTTGAAGACCTACAAACGACGGAACAAGGAAGAGGAAGAGGCCTTCAGGTCGACTGTTCATCTACCATTTATTGGGAATATTTCTTCACAGATAGGCAGAATATTGAGAAAGTATCAAGTGAGAGTCATCTTTCGCCCTCCTTCCAAAATTTCATCACTGGTGGGATCCGTTAAAGACGACCTGGGCCTGCGTAAACCAGGTGTTTACAAAATTCCGTGTGAATGCGGCAAATCATATATAGGGCAAACAACACGAACTGTGCAGGAACGCATTGTGGAACACCAACGGCATAATCGCCTTCTCCAACCCACCAAGTCCGCAATCGCCGAACATTGTATTTCCACAGCCCATTCCATGAATTACAACGACACAAAAATTTTGGCCCATACATCAAACTTTTGGAGCTCGATTATCAATGAATCTGTGGAAATAAGATTGTCTGACAACGAGACTCTCATCAATCGAGATAGCGGTTATCAGCTGAACTCTGCTTGGAATCCTGTTATAGAGAAACTTCGTAGTCGACGTAGTTATCTGCATAAAGATGGAAATCGACCTGACACCGATACGCCAGGCTTTCGCAGTGGAGGGCGCGAGGCGCAGCGCACGGAGCCGTTATGAACGCGCACGCTGAGCAGCGCATGCGCAATGTCACCTCAGAAGGCTTTAAATAGCGGAGCTCAGCGCGTACTCGCCAGTACTACTACAGTGGCATTCACCTGAAGATGGCCAGAAGACTCTGCGCCGAAATATCGTGGCAGGAAGTTACTGATATCCGGCAGTTCTCCCGTGTTTTTATGGAACAATCAGTACGCCGGGAAAGCTTTAAACATCACATCAATGAGGAGGTTCTCTGACGAATCGGCGAGGAGAGAAACAAATCGAAAACACTAACAGAAAGAAGGAACACGATGACAGGACAAGTGTTTAGACGTCAGGGAATGATGTCTATGGTTCAACAGGGAGCTGTAGAGGGTAAATGAGGACGTAGAGTGCAAGTGCTACGCTGAAATGAAAAGGCTGGCACAAGAGAGAAATTCGTGGTGGGAATTATCGAACCACTCGAAAGACTGGTGACCAAAAATAAAAATAACCTCACGAATGGATACACGCGATCGAATACGGAGGCCACACTTCGTCTCATGCCATCACCCCTGCATTAGAATTGCTCAACAACCTACTTGAACGTGACCAATGAAATAAAGCTCTGAATGCTGAGTTTTACAGGGAAAGGCTTCTCCTCGTATGCCTTTGGAGATGCTCGTCTCTGCTATTGCCGTGTACGTTTCTCCATTATTTGTCTAGCACCTCAAACAACCTACTGTTGTGACTTGGCAAGACAGCCAAGCCACTATGATTGGTAGCCGAAAGGCAAGCGTTAAGCTCACGCAGGCTGGCGTGAGGTCTGGAACAGTTAAGGGAATTTATAGTAGCAAAGAAAGTAAGAAACTACTGCAATACTTAACTTTAATTCATAATTGGTGAACATCGGTCTGACGGTACATGCATCACAAGATAAATAGCAAATGATAATGGCGCCTTGCTAGGTCGTAGCAAATGACGTAGCTTAAGGCTATGCTAACTATCGTCTCGGCAAATGAGAGCGTAATTTGTCAGTGAACCATCGCTAGCAAAGTCGGCTGTACAACTGGGTCGAGTGCTAGGAAGACGCTCTAGACCTGCCGTGTGGCGGCGCTCGGTCTGCAATCACTGACAGTGGCGACACGCGGGTCCGTCGTACTAACGGACCGCGGCCGATTTAAAGGCTACCACCCTAGTAAGTGTGGTGTCTGGCGGTGACACCTCACCTACCACTATAGACAAACGTTCAAGGCGAGGTAGTATCATTAATGTGGCAGATAGTTACGCTTTCGACTGCCGCGTCTCTGCAGTTTGCGACAAGAATGTCACATGGGGGTGGTAGTTGGCCCTCTACCGGAGACAAATACCCAGCTTGTGTAAAATCATGCACAAACCTTTAAAATTCATAAAAATTGGATTGCAGTTTTATCCATTGGCAGCCTGTCCCCCTGGTTTGGAATTGAGACAAGAATAAAGAAAAAAGTACCATATCAAGAGTTAGTACCTTTTTTGAAGCCCCAGTACTCCTAAACGCAAACACAACTATCACCTTGGTTTCGGGGCCTGGTCTTTGAATAGGAACTGAATGTGTGATGCAACGGCGCAGTAGGGGAGAGGATAGTGACAGCGCTGGGACTCTGTTGTTTCCAATCACCGCGCAGTGGGGGAGGTCAGTTCGACAGCTGAAGACTACGCAAAAACGTATACCTTGCGTAACTTGTAAGCTCTAGCTAACGAGACTGCAAACGACCGCTTTGGTAGGTTAAGTGAGTATGAGCAATAATTCGAGGAATTTAGACGTTCAAAGTAAACAGTTTCTCATTGAAGTACCGAAAAAGAACTAATCACATAAACAAAAGAGCAACCACAGCAAAAAAAAAGAAACAGATTAGCGATGCAAGACCAGACGAATGTCACGTATTCAACATAGTAAACAAAGTTGGTTAACACAGTATTCAAAAAGTAAAATAAAGAATAGGGATCTTGTGGAAATCCCCTGAAGACCTATTAGACAATATTATCTAAAACTAAAATGTTATTCTATTTCTTCTGCGTCTTTATGAAGTAGTAACAATACACCGTTCTTCATTGTCGTCATTGAGACTGTGTTTTCAGGGTTCCATATATCAATCAATAAAAATGGAACCCTTATAGTATCACTTTGTTGTCTGGCAGACTGTTAAGACCATTGTTACTCAGGAACGGATAGATGTATCAAATTGAAATTTATGTCACATACTATAGGTTACAGATCCTTGTCGGTGAAAAAAATTTAAGCTCTAAGTGAACGCAGTCACATATTTTGACACTCGCGAACTCACTCATCAGAACTTGTAGGGTACTTCCCATTGTCCTAGAATAGTGAAATTTGGCAAGAAGAAAGTGTAAGTAGGCTGTTTATGTTTTCTTATTGGCAACGTTACGTAGCGCTCTGTATTAAAATCACTGGCAGTGCTGTGTGCAGTCTGTGGCTAGTTTGCACTGTTGTCTCCCATTGTAGTGTTGGGCAGCAGCAGCTGGATGTGAACAGTGCGTAGCGTTGCGCAGTTGGAGGTGAGCCGCCAGCAGTGGTGGATGTGGGAAATGAGATGGCGGATTTTTGAGTACAGAATGGATATTATGAACTGCTATGTATATTATGCTTTTTCAACTCTATTAAGGTAAATACATTGTTTGTTCTCTATTAAAATCTTTCATTTGCTAACTATGCCTATCAGTAGTTAGTCACTTCCGTTGTTTGAATCTTTTATTTAGCTGGCAGTAGGAGCGCTCGCTGTATTGCAGTAGTTCGAGTAACGAAGATTTTTGGTGAGGTAAGTAATTTGTGAAAGGTACAGGTTAATGTTAGTTAGGGCCATTCCTTTGTAGGGATTTCTGAAAGTCAGATTGCGTTGCGCTAAAAAATATTGTGTGTCAATTTAAGCTCAGTCCTGTATAATTGTTCATAAGGGGACGTTTCATAAAAGGTTTCACAGTATAAGTAAAGGAAAAAATCAGAAAACTGTTAATTTGTTATTAATCACATAAAAATACTTTTTCTATCACAAAGGTCCATTATATTCATGCTCTGTCAAAAATCTCAGGAACTACTGCAGGGATTTTGATGTGGTTTCAGAATAGGAGGAAGATTTGTGCATATGATTTACAAATATTTCTTGCTAAAAGGTGCCTTTGCTATCTAGTGCTAGTTTGCGTATGCCACCCGACTACGATACGGACAGTGTATGCCTACGACACGTACAGAATCTCTAATGTTTCAAAGCAAATTAGTATTGTTAACTGATGCAGGATTGTACTTCCATTGCTTGGCATGAGATTCTGATATCCTATAAAATAGCCACTGAAATGTTCCGCGGAACAATTCGGCATCTGCGTAACAAAATCGCAACAGGAATGAGAGCAGGTGAAATCAACGCATCTCCAAATTGCTCGTTAATATAGCGTGTTAATATGAGTCCAGAATTGATAAAACAAATGATGAATTACAGAAGCAAATGCGAAATTACACAAAAAATTACACTTAAAATTGAAACATTCACAAAGATCTTAGAATTAGTGGGACTGATGTTTTGCAGTATCGACACTGATAGTAGATAAAAATCTTCGAGATTCTTGATTCCCGGTCGTGCAGTAGCGTTCTCGCTTCCTGCGCCCGGATTCCCGGGTTCGATTCCCGGTGGGGTCAGGGATTTTCTCTGCCTCGTGATGACTGGGTGTTGTGTGATGTCCTTAGGTTAGTTAGGGTTTAAGTAGTTCTAAGTTCTAGGGGACTGATGACCATAGATGTTAAGTCCCATAGTGCTCAGAGCCTTCTGAACCATTCTTGATTCCGAGGACATATGAAATATCTATATACATATTTATATTTGTGCAGAAACGGTGCGCGAGTCCTACTCAGATCTAGACTTTTTAATGTCTTCGCTTCCTCGTTTCAATCATTTGGCAACAGTTTGGTGGCACTCCACATAATCACATGTGCCTGATTATGAAGAACTTACCTGGTATCTGCAGCGCACTGAGACTGCAGTGCTTCCTCTGTAGTAAAGAGGTAGCATCGAGAACACTCGAAATGCGCAGTCCGGCAGGTCACTGTCGACTGAGGTGGCCGCCCCTCAGGATCAAAGGGATGGACTCTCCCAGCGCTCAGGACGAAAATGCGTTTCTGCGCATGCTCCACTTTATTTTGTGCGATGAGTGTTCACATTACTTGCGGTCGTCGAGTTTTCAGCATAGTTTGTGTTGTGCTACAGTGCTTGGATTTCTGTGCCAGTATGGGCTTAGTAATCACAAACTCCTTTTTTAAACATAAGAACATTCACCGGTATACTTGGGAAGGCAGGGGAACCAGATCTGTCATTGACTATATAATAACAGATCAGGAATTCAGGAAGGCTGTGAGGGACACACGTGTATTCAGGGGATTCTTTGATCACACTGATCATTATTTAATCTGCAGTGAAATTGGGATTGTGAGGCCGAAAGTGCAGGAGGTCAGGTCCATATGTAGGAGGATAAGATTGGAGAAACTTCAGGATAAGGAAATCAGGCACAAGTACATAACAGCGATCTCAGAAAGGTACCAGTTAGTTGAATGTGGTCAATTACAGTCACTGGAAAAGGAATTGACAAGGTACAGGGACACAGTACTAGAAGTGGCTAAAGAATGTCTTGGAACAGTAGTGTGTAAAAGTAGGATGAAGCAAACAGCTTGGTGGAATGATACAATCAAGGCAGCCTGTAAAAGGAAAAAGAAGGCGTATCAAAAATGGCTGCATACCAGAACCCAGGTAGACAGAGAAAGTTATGTTGAAGAAAGAAACAAAGCCAAACAGATAATTGCAGCAGCCAAGAAGAAATCGTGGGAAGACTTTGGAAACAGGTTGGAGACTATGGGTCAAGCTGCTGGAAAACCATTCTGGAGTGTAATTAGCAGTCTTCGAAAGGGAGGTAAGAAGAAAATGACAAGTATTTTAGACAGGTCAGGAAAACTTCTGGTGAATCCTGTGGATGCCTTGGGCAGATGGAGGGAATATTTTGAAGAGTTGCTCAATGTAGGTGAAAATGCGATCAGTAATGTTTCAGATTTCGAGGTAGACTGGGATAGGAATGATGATGGAAATAGGATCACATTTGAGGAAGTGGAAAAAACGGTCAATAGATTGCAGTGCAATAAAGCGGCTGGGGTGGATGAAATTAAGTCGGAACTCATCAAATACAGTGGAATGTCAGGTCTTAAATGGCTACACAGGATAATTGAAATGGCCTGGGAGTTGGGACAGGTTCCATCAGATTCGACAAAAGCAGTAATCACACCAATCTTTAAACATGGAAACAGAAAAGATTGTAACAACTACAGAGGTATCTCTTTAATCAGCGTTGTGGGTAAAATCTTCTCAGGTATTGTTGAAAGGAAAGTGCGAGTATTAGTTGAGGACCAATTGGATGAAAATCAGTGTGGGTTTAGGCCTCTTAGAGATTCTCAGGACCGAATCTTTAGCTTAGGGCAAATAATGGAGAAGCGTTATGAGTGGAACAGGGAATTGTATCTATGCTTTATAGATCTACAAAAGGCATTTGACCGGGTTCCTAGGAGGAAGTTATTGTCTGTTCTGCAAGATTATGGAATAGGAGGCAAACTTTTGCAAGCAATTAAAGATCTTTACATGGATAGTCAGGCAGCAGTTAGAGTTGACGGTAAATTGAGTTCATGGTTCAGAGTAGTTTCAGGGGTAAGACAAGGCTGCAACCTGTCTCCACTGTTGTTCATATTATTTATGGATCATATGTTGAAAACAATAGACTGGCTGGGTGAGATTAAGATATGTGAACACAAAATAAGCAGTCTTGCATATGCGGATGATTTAGTTGTGATGGCAGATTCGATTCAAAGTTTGCAAAGTAATATTTCAGAGCCTGATCAGAAATGTAAGGACTACGGTATGAAGATTAGCATTTCCAAAATGAAAGTAATGTCAGTGGGAAAGAAATATAAACGGATTGAGTGCCAAATAGGAGGAACAAAGTTAGAACAGGTGGACGGTTTCAAGTACTTAGGATGCATATTCTCACAGGATGGCAACATAGTGAAAGAACTGGAAGCGAGGTGTAGCAAGGCTAATGCAGTGAGCGCTCAGCTACGATCTACTCTCTTCTGCAAGAAGAAAGTCAGTACCAAGACTAAGTTATCTGTGCACCGTTCAATCTTTCGACCAACTTTGTTGTATGGGAGCGAAAGCTGTGTGGATTCAGGTTACCTTATCAACAAGGTTGAGGTTACGGATATGAAAGTAGCTAGGATGATTGCAGGTACTAGCAGATGGGAACAATGGCAGGAGGGCGTCCACAATGAGGAAATCAAAGAAAAACTGGGAATGAACTCTATAGATGTAGCAGTCAGGGCGAACAGGCTTAGATGGTGGGGTCATGTTACACGCATGGGAGAAGCAAGGTTACCCAAGAGACTCATGGATTCAGCAGTAGAGGGTAAGAGGAGTCGGGACAGACCGAGGAGAAGGTACCTGGATTCGGTTAAGAATGATTTTGAAGTAATAGGTTTAACATCAGAAGAGGCACCAATTTTAGCACTGAATAGGGGATCATGGAGGAACTGTATAACGGAGGCTATGCTCCAGACTGAACGCTGAAAGGCATAATCAGTCTTAAATGATGATGATGATGATACAGTGCTGTACTCTGATTGTCCAATGACAGTGTTCCGGCGTCTAGACAAATGAATTTCTGTTATCTGTGACGTAAGGTCAGCAGAGATGAACGCCTGGGGCGGCGATTCCGGCACCCCACAACGAAGACGTGGTTCTGGAGCGTATGGGTATTCACTGGTTAATAATATCCTGTACCATACTGAAGAGTGGTTTCTTGCGCTGTGGTATGCTTACTCACTGATTCAGTCCGTGACAGCTGGGTTTTTTCCAAATCTACACCGGGTACTCGCTGTTCGTCTTACAAGAGGATCATCAGACCTGTTAAGCAGGGATTTTGATGAGTCTTGGATTTGTTGTAGGGGGATCTGTCCTGAGTACCTCGCTAGTTACTTTCTCCTTTACGTTGGTGTGCTCGTTACCCAAAGATGACCACCCTTCTTTTGTCGTAACTGCAAGCTGTCAACAGTATTCACAGTGGACAAGGGTTATTAAAGTGCATACTAGTTGTTGCAATTTATTGGTAAACTGGTCTGCGCGTTCGTTGCCCCTTATACCGATTTATCTACTGAAGACTGACCGATTTACTGTCCTCCGATTCCGTAAGATGTCTTTATCCCGGGTTGAACCGACTGCAGTTTTTTCCGAAGCTGCTCTTGAAGGGTGAACCCAAGACTCATGGAATCGGCACCCATCAGGACTCCGATAACTTGTAGGTGTGTTGGATATACGAGGGCTATTCGGAAAGTAAGGAACGATCGGTCGCGAAATGGAAATCACGTTGAAAATATTTTTTTTATTTTTTGCAACTGTTAACTACACCTTCCAGCTACGTCTCTACATAGTCGCCGCTCCGAGTTAGATACCTGTTGTAGCGTAGTACCAACTTTCCAATACCCTCGTCATTGAAGGCAGCCTCATGTGCTTTCCGACAATTCTTCACGCTGAGCTGCAGCTCGTGTGGGACTCCCTGGAGTGAAGAAGACATTCATTTCGGAAATCGCTACTGAGAAAGTTCAGAGAACCGGCATTTGAAGCTGACTCCAGAACGATCCGAATGCCGCCAACATACATTCCACGTAGGGACCACGAAGATAATATATGAGAAATAAGGGCTCATATACGAGGGTTAAATAGTGGCATCTATTTACTCACAACAGTTACAAAAGAGTTACAGGTTTGCACCTGTTCCTGTCCTTCAAAGTAGTCACCAGCGTTGTGTAGAACCCGTTGCAAACGATGTGGAAGGCGTAGTACGCCGTTAGCAGAGCCTGTTCTCTTGATGGTGCGAATGGAGCGGTCTACTGCCTGTCGAATCTCTGGAACAGTTCTGAGGCGACCACGAAGTGGTTCCTTCATCTTCGGTATCAAATCAAAGTCACAGGGACTGAAGTCCGGGGAGTATGGTGGATGGTACAGTACTTTCCAGTCACATCGACCGAACAGAGCAGCCACAGCTTGCGCTGTATGCGCCCGCGCACTGTCGTGCAAAATGATGGGTGGTTTGCGGGGAAAGTGTAACCGCTTCTTTCGCAAAGCTGGTCGCAGGTGATGCTCCAAAAACGAACAGTAATACTGTGCACTGACGGTCTGCTCTGGAGAAACGTAATGCGTTAGGATAACACCATCACAGTCGTACACGAGAATCCCCATAACTTCAGGCCGCTCTATTCGCACCATCAACAGAACAGGCTCTGCTAACGGTATACTACGCCTTCCACATCGCTGGCAAAGGGTTCTACACAACGCTGATGACTGCTTTGAAGGACAGTAACAGGTGCAAACATGTAACGCTTTTGTATCAGTTGTGAATAAATACACTCCTGGAAATTGAAATAAGAACACCGTGAATTCATTGTCCCAGGAAGGGGAAACTTTATTGACACATTCCTGGGGTCAGATACATCACATGATCACACTGACAGAACCACAGGCACATAGACACAGGCAACAGAGCATGCACAATGTCGGCGCTAGTACAGTGTATATCCACCTTTCGCAGCAATGCAGGCTGCTATTCTCCCATGGAGACGATCGTAGAGATGCTGGATGTGGTCCTGTGGAACGGCTTGCCATGCCATTTCCACCTGGCGCCTCAGTTGGACCAGCGTTCGTGCTGGACGTGCAGACCGCGTGAGACGACGCTTCATCCAGTCCCAAACATGCTCAATGGGGGACAGATCCGGAGATCTTGCTGGCCAGGGTAGTTGACTTACACCTTCTAGAGCACGTTGGGTGGCACGGGATACATGCGGGCGTGCATTGTCCTGTTGGAACAGCAAGTTCCCTTGCCGGTCTAGGAATGGTAGAACGATGGGTTCGATGACGGTTTGGATGTACCGTGCACTATTCAGTGTCCCCTCGACGATCACCAGTGGTGTACGGCCAGTGTAGGAGATCGCTCCCCACACCATGATGCCGGGTGTTGGCCCTGTGTGCCTCGGTCGTATGCAGTCCTGATTGTGGCGCTCACCTGCACGGCGCCAAACACGCATACGACCATCATTGGCACCGAGGCAGAAGCGACTCTCATCGCTGAAGACGACACGTCTCCATTCGTACCTCCATTCACGCCTGTCGCGACATCACTGGAGGCGGGCTGCACGATGTTGGAGCGTGAGCGGAAGACGGCCTAACGGTCTGCGGGACCGTAGCCCAGCTTCATGGAGACGGTTGCGAATGGTCCTCGCCGATACCCCAGGAGCAACAGTGTCCCTAATTTGCTGGGAAGTGGCGGTGCGGTCCCCTACGGCACTGCGTAGGATCCTACGGTCTTGGCGTGCATCCGTGCGTCGCTGCGGTCCGGTCCCAGGTCGACGGGCACGTGCACCTTCCGCCGACCACTGGCGACAACATCGATGTACTGTGGAGACCTCACGCCCCACGTGTTGAGCAATTCGGCGGTACGTCCACCCGGCCTCCCGCATGCCCACTATACGCCCTCGCTCAAAGTCCGTCACGTCCACGCTGTCGCGGCATGCTACCAGTGTTAAAGACTGCGATGGAGCTCCGTATGCCACGGCAAACTGGCTGACACTGACGGCGGCGGTGCACAAATGCTGCGCAGCTAGCGCCATTCGACGGCCAACACCGCGGTTCCTGGTGTGTCCGCTGTGCCGTGCGTGTGATCATTGCTTGTACAGCCCTCTCGCAGTGTCCGGAGCAAGTATGGTGGGTCTGACACACCGGTGTCAATGTGTTCTTTTTTCCATTTCCAGGAGTGTAGTTGTCACTATTTAAGTTCCAACCCTCGTAGATAGTCGCTTCTCCCTAGCTCTGTCTGCGAGTGGAACAGGAAAGGAAACGACTAGCTGTGGTACAGACTACCCTCGCCACGGATCATACGGTGGCTTGCGGGGTATGTATGTAGATGTAGATGTTGTCGGTACGAAAGCTTTCTTCGTAGTCAGTGATTCATTTGAGCAGAGATTAAAATCAGAGGGACCCAGGTCCAGGCTGTAGAGTAGGTGATCAAAAATTTCCTATCGAAAACACTGCAAAAGTGTCCTCATTGGTTCTACAGTGTGCGGCCGAGAACCGCCATGAAGCATGAAATGCATGACAGTTATGTTATACATGGTTGCATGAAATCAGGCGAAATCTACCGGCAGACACCTATGCTTTGTGGGACACACTATTTTCTAGGCACACTTACACGCTGACTGTGCACTCCGAACTGAGAAGAGCGAGGTGATACTATCTACGAGTATACTAGAGACATTGCCCAAAACATCTGTAAAAAGCTTTATTGTATTTTCAATGTGGTTTCAACTTTTCGACAGATCATTCCTTGTTTTCTGAATAGGCCTCCTATTACGGCCCGTAAGATAGCAAATAATTCAGTGCTACTATGGGTAAAAATATGGATACTCCATACCCGTCTCTCAGCGTAAAGTACGGTACCACATCCACTGTCCTTGCACTAGTGAAAGATATAATACACTCCTGGAAATGAAAAAAAGAACACATTGACACCGGTGTGTCAGACCCACCATACTTGCTCCGGACACTGCGAGAGGGCTGTACAAGCAATGATCACACGCACGGCACAGCGGACACACCAGGAACCGCGGTGTTGGCCGTCGAATGGCGCTAGCTGCGCAGCATTTGTGCACCGCCGCCGTCAGTGTCAGCCAGTTTGCCGTGGCATACGGAGGTCCATCGCAGTCTTTAACACTGGTAGCATGCCGCGACAGCGTGGACGTGAACCGTATGTGCAGTTGACGGACTTTGAGCGAGGGCGTATAGTGGGCATGCGGGAGGCCGGCTGGACGTACCGCCGAATTGCTCAACACGTGGGGCGTGAGGTCTCCACAGTACATCGATGTTGTCGCCAGTGGTCGGCGGAAGGTGCACGTGCCCGTCGACCTGGGACCGGACCGCAGCGACGCACGGATGCACGCCAAGACCGTAGGATCCTACGCAGTGCCGTAGGGGACCGCACCGCCACTTCCCAGCAAATTAGGGACACTGTTGCTCCTGGGGTATCGGCGAGGACCATTCGCAACCGTCTCCATGAAGCTGGGCTACGGTCCCGCACACCGTTAGGCCGTCTTCCGCTCACGCCCCAACATCGTGCAGCCCGCCTCCAGTGGTGTCGCGACAGGCGTGAATGGAGGGACGAATGGAGACGTGTCGTCTTCAGCGATGAGAGTCGCTTCTGCCTTGGTGCCAATGATGGTCGTATGCGTGTTTGGCGCCGTGCAGGTGAGCGCCACAATCAGGACTGCATACGACCAAGGCACACAGGGCCAACACCCGGCATCATGGTGTGGGGAGCGATCTCCTACACTGGCCGTACACCACTGGTGATCGTCGAGGGGACACTGAATAGTGCACGGTACATCCAAACCGTCATCGAACCCATCGTTCTACCATTCCTAGACCGGCAAGGGAACTTGCTGTTCCAACAGGACAATGCACGCCCGCATGTATCCCGTGCCACCCAACGTGCTCTAGAAGGTGTAAGTCAACTACCCTGGCCAGCAAGATCTCCGGATCTGTCCCCCATTGAGCATGTTTGGGACTGGATGAAGCGTCGTCTCACGCGGTCTGCACGTCCAGCACGAACGCTGGTCCAACTGAGGCGCCAGGTGGAAATGGCATGGCAAGCCGTTCCCCAGGACTACATCCAGCATCTCTACGATCGTCTCCATGGGAGAATAGCAGCCTGCATTGCTGCGAAAGGTGGATATACACTGTACTAGTGCCGACATTGTGCATGCTCTGTTGCCTGTGTCTATGTGCCTGTGGTTCTGTCAGTGTGATCATGTGATGTATCTGACCCCAGGAATGTGTCAATAAAGTTTCCCCTTCCTGGGACAATGAATTCACGGTGTTCTTATTTCAATTTCCAGGAGTGTATTTCCCTAATGCAACCACCATCAATCCTCCACCCCCCCCCCCCCCCCCCCCCCCTGTGGGTAAGTTCTTGGCGATTGAAGTTTCATTCAGCGGTGGTGTAGTAGCGAGTGGAGGGGCTATGGGGGTATGGAAGAATGTGAACTGGATACCAATAAGTTACGGTCCGTAGTGTTATAGCAATTTAATCATGCAGACTGGTGCACATTTATAATATGTTTTACAATTTCGTTTTCGACTTAATGTTTTTACAGTGTTGTGAATATCGGCAACTTGTAGGAATGAGTTTCTTAGTCGCACACATACAACCAACCTGTTAGCACGCTACGCTGACTAGTGTTCTGTTGAAAGCTACCTCTTTTCTGATTACAGAGTAATGGACCGTCCATAAAAGCATAAAATTCCCTACGCGAGTAATTGACATAATGTTGCAGAAGTTGTGCAAGTAGTCGCCGTTAATCACGCGGGCAACAACACAAGACTCCCGCTAGTACTAAAGGCCGGAGAGGCAGCTGAAAGAAGCGCCGCTAAACGTCGGTCGCCGAAGCGCTTCCCTGCCGGCAGCAGACAGTATTTTCCGCTTTACTGCGCGCCTTGTTCCCCGGGTGTTTTGCATCGGCCGAGCTTTTTCCCGACCCGAGATGCCCGGCGAGCGCTTCGGAAGGGCAGCTCATCCGCTCATTAAAAGTAGCTGCAGTGTGTCAGGGCGCTCAATTAGCCCGTCCGTAGGTACTGTAAATACTGGCGCGCCGTTAATATTTCATAGCTGCGACTTCGGTTGCAGAAGTAAAAACTCGCCCTAATTTTATTACTGCCCCGCCGCGCAGGTTTCCCGAACGGGTAACAAGCGTCTTTAGAGAAGTCCTGCCCCCCCGCACCCCACTCCCGTGCAGTCGCTAATGAACGGATATGGCCCATAAAGCGGCCGCGCGTATTGCATTTGATTATACACGTCAGTTGCCGTAATGGCGGCGACTTCTCGGTACAACACTGTAAAACAGTCGACACGCGCTGGCCGCACGATGCTAATGAGGCGCCGGCCACCGCTCTAAGTTGATTTCAGAGGCCTCGACTTGGGCTGGCAAACTGCTCGTTTTCGTGGATGTTTTTTTCTTTTTTTCTGGCTAAGGTTTCATAAAGGAATGGCTCTCACAATTTTTTGTCAGTTGATCTCTGAGGTTTTCGCGGAGTGATAGTTAAAGAGAATAGCGGACGGATCCCTGGGTCACAGCTACGCCTGTCTCCTCAAACTATTACCATTCGTAACAAATAAGTTCTGGACCATAGAGGTCGAACACTTTCAGAAAAGAACAGCCCCACCGAAGAATTACAAGAGCTATTAGTAGTGTTCCGAAGGAATGGGTACTCACATCGCCAAACTGAGTGGCCGTTGCACTCAAGATAAAGTACGCCAGAGAAATACAGGGCTATTACAAATGATTGAAGCGATTTCACAGCTCTACAATAATTTTATTATTTGAGATATTTCCACAATGCTTTGCACACACATACAAAAACTCAAAAAGTTTTTTTAGGCATTCACAAATGTTCGATATGTGCCCCCTTAGTGATTCGGCAGACATCAAGCCGATAATCAAGTTCCTCCCACACTCGGCGCAGCATGTCCCCATCAATGAGTTCGAAAGCATCGTTGATGCGAGCTCGCAGTTCTGGCACGTTTCTTGGTAGAGGAGGTTTAAACACCGAATCTTTCACATAACCCCACAGAAAGAAATCGCATGGGGTTAAGTCGGGAGAGCGTGGAGGCCATGACATGAATTGCCGATCATGATCTCCACCACGACCGATCCATCGGTTTTCCAATCTTCTGTTTAAACTTCACGATGGAAGTGCGGTGGAGCACCATCCTGTTGAAAGATGAAGTCGGCGCTGTCGGTCTCCAGTTGTGGCATGAGCCAATTTTCCAGCATGTCCAGATACATGTGTCCTGTAACGCGTGAAACTTGCCCTCACGCGTTCAACCGTTTCTTCGCTCACTGCAGGCCGACCCGTTTATTTCCCCTTACAGAGGCATCCAGAAGCTTTAAACTGCGCATACCATCGCCGAATGGAGTTAGCAGTTGGTGGATCTTTGTTCAACTTCGTCCTGAAGTGTCGTTGCACTGTTATGACTGACTGACGTGAGTGCATTTCAAGCACGACATACGCTTTCTCGACTCCTGTCGCCATTTTGTCTCACTGCGCTCTCGAGCGCTCTGGCGGCAGAAACCTGAAGTGCGGCTTCAGCCGAACAAAACTTTATGAGTTTTTCTACGTATCTGTAGTGTGTCGTGACCATATGTCAATGAATGGAGCTGCAGTGAATTTATGGAATCGCTTCAATCATTTGTAATAGCCCTGTAGATTGAGACTGAAATACGAGGGTAATCTCAAAGGTAAGGTCTCTCATTTTTTTATAACTACAGAACTCTGTTTGTGTGGCAGTCGGCCCCACTGCTATGAAGAGTGCTTCACGGCCTGTGTGTAAACATACGCACGCCGCTCTGAGGCGGTCAGTCTTGGCTTGGCAGCCGTGGAGAATGGAGCTCCCGTTGGATGTTACCGCCAAGTGCGAAATGCGCGCAGTTATTCGGTTTTTGAACGCAAAGGGTATTGCGCCGATTGAAATCCATCGCCAATTGACGGAAGTGTGTAGAGAGACGTACATGGATGTCAAAAATGTTCGTAAGTGATGTAGAGAGTTTGCAGCTGGTCATGACAATCGCTTTTTGGGATCGGAAAGGGGTATTGTTGGTCGACTTTATGCCCACTGGGACCACAATTAACGCTGACAGGTACTGTGAGACTCTGAAAAAACTCAAACGGGTAATTCAGAACCGGAGAAGAGGAACGTTGAGCAAGGGCGTACACATTCTCCATGGCAACGCTCTCCCACACATCTCTCGGCAAACCGTTGCTCTCCTGCAAGAGTTTCAGTGGAACATAATCACCCATCCATCCTATAGTCCTGACTTGGCGCCCACGTTGAGCAAGGGCGTACACATTCTCCATGGCAACGCTCTCCCACACATCGCTCGGCAAACCGTTGCTCTCCTGCAAAAGTTTCAGTGGAACATAATCACCCATCCATCCTATAGTCCTGACTTGGCGCCCAGTGACTATCACCTGTTTCCTGGGTTAAAAGAACGTTTGGCCGGAAAGCGATTCAGCTCCGGCGACGAGGTGAAAGAAGAGGTTCATAGCTTTCGGAACAGCATGGCGGCGAGCTGGTATTACATGGGCATACAAAAACTGCCGCAGCGTCTACAAAAACGCATCGACAGAAATGGTGATTATGTCTAAAAACAGCTAAATGTTGAAGCTGTAAACTGATGTAAACCACTGTAGAAAAAATAGGTCTATATACTTATAAAAAAATAGGAGACCATACTTTTGGGATTACCCTCGTATAAAGAGAAGACAACAATCGCTTATCTACCTTATGCTGACCCAGTATCCGGAAAGATTGATAGACTCCCATGGAAATATGGCACCCAATGACTTTCGCTCCCATCAACAAAAATTAAAAGTTTTATTTTCCGGTATGTACCGCATCGCATTCCATGCGAATGTGGCATGTCCCCTAATGTGTGTGTGTGGGGGGAAGGGGGGGGGGGGAGGAAGGGAGGGCAAGGCACACTATTAGAACAGACGAGGACAGATGCAAGGAGCTTCAGCGACCTGGTGTTGCTGAACACTGCCTCATATCCACCAGAGATACGAAACACTGAGAGAATGTGTTATCACGGAAAATGAGTGTGTGCTCTGAAAAAGCAAGCAGCATTAATATGGGTAGTGGGCGTCAAGAAACATCCACAGCTATAAATAGGAAATATCTAATATCATACATTCTTTCCTGGGCCAATTTCGGTTGAAAAAATACGAAATTTGTTGTGGGACAGCGTGCAATATTTTCGCTTCAGCTCCTGTAGTTTCATGAAGTTCCGATAGGTGACGCCGCTATACGTTGCTTTCAAAGCGGCCTCTGTAACGGAGGTGCATGTCAAGCAAAGTGCTGTCACTGAGTGTCTTTTCTCGGAAAACTGGAGCATCGCAGATATTCATAGGCGCTTGCAGAATGTCAGCGGAGAGCTAGCAGTGAACAAAAGCACGGTGCATCTTTGGGCGAGGTGTCTGTCATCACTGCAACAAGGTGGTGCGAACCTGTCCGATTTCCCGCGTGCCAACCGGCCGCGTACAACAGTGACTGCTGCAATCTTGGAACGTGCGGTCACTCTCGTTCGAGGTGACCGACGGATCACGAAGACCTCGCTGCTCAACTGGACGTCTCTGTTGGTAGTGCTGTTACACTCGCCTACCAACTTTGCGGTACTCAAAGTTTGTGCCCTCTGTGTTCCTCGCCGCCTAATAGAAGACCATAAAGTGCGACAAAAGACCATCTCTGCGCAGTTGTTTGCACATTACGAAGTTGATCGTGACTATTTTTTGTCGTATACCGTCTCCTCCGAAGAAAAAGTTCAAAGCTGCATCCTCAAAGGATAAAGTCAGGGCGACGGATTTCTGGGACCCAGCGGGTGATATTCTGTTTGAATTCCTCCCTCAACGTGCAACGATCAATTCTGAAATGTATTGTGCTACATTCAGGAAACTGAAGAAACGGCTTCAGCGCGTTCGTTTCTACAAAAATGCAAACGAGATTCCGCTTCCACCAGACAACGGAAGACCTCACACAAGTCTGCGCACCCGAGAGGAGGTCACAAAACTTCTTTGGACTACTCTTCCTCGTCCACCCTACAGCCCAGATCGCGCACCTTCCGACTTGCATCTGTTTGGCCCAATTAAGGATGCACTCCGCGGAAAAAAAGTATATGGATGAAGGGTGGGCTATTGATGCAGCAAGGCGTTGTCTCCGACGTCGACCAGTAGAGTGGTGCCGTGCGGGCGTACAGGCCCTGCCACTGGGTTGGCGTAAGGCCTCGTATTGAATGGAGATTATGTTTAAAAACAAGGTTTTCTAGCTAGAAGATGGGGAATAATCCGGTGGATTGGAATCCTAATGATTTCAGCCGTAAATAGGAATATTAAAAAGGGTAGGAAGATTTTTCTGTTTAGAAAAAGTGACAAAAAGCAGATTTCAGAGTACCTGTTGGCTCAACACAAAAGTTTTGTCTCAAGTACTGATAGTGTTGAGGATCAGTGGACAAAGTTCAAAACCATCGTACAATATGCGTTAGATGAGTATGTGCCAAGCAAGATCGTAAGAGATGGAAAAGAGTCACCGTGGTTCAACAACCGAGTTAGAAAACTGCTGCGGAAGCAAAGGGAACTTCACAGCAAACATAAACATAGCCAAAGCCTTGCAGACAAACAAAAATTACGCGAAGCGAAATGTAGTGTGAAGAGAGCTATGCGAGAGGCGTTCAATGAATTCGAAAGTAAAGTTCTATGTACTGACTTGGCAGAAAATCCTAAGAAATTTTGGTCTTATGTCAAAGCGGTAGGTGGATCAAAACAAAATGTCCAGACACTCTGTGACCAAAATGATACTGAAACAGACGATGACAGACTAAAGGCCGAGATACTAAATGTCTTTTTCCAAAGTTGTTTCACAGAGGAAGATTGCACTGTAGTTCCTTCTCTAGATTGTCGCACAGATGACAAAATGGTAGATATCGAAATAGACGACAGAGGGATAGAGAAACAATTAAAATCGCTCAAAAGAGGAAAGGCCTCTGGACCTGATGGGATACCAGTTCAATTTTACACAGAGTACGCGAAGGAACTTGCCCCCCTTCTTGCAGCGGTGTACCGTAGGTCTCTAGAATAGCGTAGCGTTCCAAAGGATTGGAAAAGGGCACAGGTCATCCCCGTTTTCAAGAAGGGACGTCGAACAGATGTGCAGAACTATAGACCTATATCTCTAACGTCGATCAGTTGTAGAATTTTGGAACACGTATTGTGTTCGAGTATAATGACTTTTCTGGAGACTAGAAATCTACTCTGTAGGAATCAGCATGGGTTTCGAAAAAGACGGTCATGTGAAACCCAGCTCGCGCTATTCGTCCACGAGACTCAGAGGGCCATAGACACGGGTTCACAGGTAGATGCCGTGTTTCTTGACTTCCGCAAGGCGTTCGATACAGTTCCCCACAGTCGTTTATTGAACAAAGTAAGAGCATATGGACTATCAGACCAATTGTGTGATTGGATTGAGGAGTTCCTAGATAACAGGACGCAGCATGTTATTCTCAATGGAGAGAAGTCTTCCGAAGTAAGAGTAATTTCAGGTGTGCCGCAGGGGAGTGTCATAGGACCGTTGCTGTTCACAATATACATAAATGACCTGGTGGATGACATCGGAAGTTCACTGAGGCTTTTTGCAGATGATGCTGTGGTGTATCGAGAGGTTGTAACAATGGAAAATTGTACTGAAATGCAGGAGGATCTGCAGCGAATTGACGCATGGTGCAGGGAATGGCAACTGAATCTCAATGTAGACAAGTGTAATGTGCTGCGTATACACAGAAAGATAGATCCTTTATCATTTAGCTACAAAATAGCAGGTCAGCAACTGGAAGCAGTTAATACCATAAATTATCTGGGAGTACGCATTAGGAGTGATTTAAAATGGAATGATCATATAATGTTGATTGTCGGTAAAGCAGATGCCAGACTGAGATTCATTGGAAGAATCCTAAGGAAATGCAATCCGAAAACAAAGGAAGTAGGTTACAGTACGCTTGTTCGCCCACTGCTTGAATACTGCTCAGCAGTGTGGGATCCGTACCAGATAGGGTTGATACAAGACATAGAGAAGATCCAACGGAGAGCAGCGCGCTTCGTTACAGGATCATTTAGTAATCGCGAAAGCGTTACGGAGATGATAGATAAACTCCAGTGGAAGACTCTGCAGGAGAGACGCTCAGTAGCTCGGTACGGGCTTTTGTCAAAGTTTCGAGAACATACCTTCACCGAAGAGTCAAGCAGTATATTGCTCCCTCCTACGTATATCTCGCGAAGAGACCATGAGGATAAAATCAGAGAGATTAGAGCCCACACAGAGGCATACCGACAATCCTTCTTTCCACGAACAATACGAGACTGGAATAGAAGGGAGAACCGATAGAGGTACTGAAGGTACCCTCCGCCACACACCGTTAGGTGGCTTGCGGAGTATGGATGTAGATGTAGATGTAGATGTAACTAAAACCAACCCTACTTTCAGATAAAAACGTGTTGTGTTACCTACTGAAAGCCCCTCGCAGTCGCGCGAGACAACCACTAGCTCTATGCAGCGAGTATACATAACAGCACAATTCGCAGCAGCAGAAGAAGACGACGAATAGGCCAGTCGTCGAAGTATTGTCCATAAGTTGGAAACAACAACTCAGCTGAATACCCAGAAGCAAGCTTTCGACCCGCTCCTTTGTTGAACAAAGTCATCAAAGAAGGGCTGTCCTGAGAGAATTAGTGCCCTTCAAATTGTATGCTTTGACATGATAACCAGATGAAGGTTTCTTCTTTTGCTGGACCTCACTCCGTAGTCGGCGTGATTTTAGCGCTGTCAGCACCAGACTAACATACCTCACAGACAGTCGAAATATCGCGCGATTGAATATGATCAGACTCTTTGATAACAAACGCAGAAAGAGGAATCAGTACGTGGCGATCTTGCCAATACTTCTTTTCTGGTATTTAAGAATAGTAGGTATGGAAACAATAGCAATGGTCTATTAATGTGTGCTTAAAATATAATAATTAGCTACAGAAGTATGATGCAACTGCTATAAGAGGACATTAGGAAAGATCAGTTTGAGTTCGGGAAAAATTATGGAACTCTCGAACTAATACTGACCATATAATTTATTTGAGAGGACATGTTGATGAAACACAAACTCTCATTACGGAATTTGTAGTTTTAGGAAAAGCTTTTGACATTGTTGAACAGCACACACTTTTAAATTCTCAAGTTATCGAGAATGGAAACAGGGCGGGAAAGGCTGTCTACAACTTACAAGTGGACTACTGTTTTAAACAGACTGGATTACCAGAGTACCTATTGTCCCTAGACTCTGTTTCTCCTTGTTACCAATAAATTCGTCGCACTACTTGCAATAAGATATTTTGCATTTTTTATTTAGTCTTCTATTCCACATGGTCTAAAGATTCTGCTACTGAAGAGAAACAACGACCAAATAAGAGTGACCTTAGGGTTTCTCTAAACGCTGAAAATGGTGAAATAATTTTATCCTGTGTGGAAGACTACTGTAAAATTGTGTCAGACTACTCCCGGCGGGGTCAGGGATTTTCTCTGCCTCGTGATGACTGGGTGTTGTGTGATGTCCTTAGGTTAGTTAGATTTAAGTAGTTCTAAGTTCTAGGGGACTGATGACCATAGATGTTAAGTCCCATAGTGCTCAGAGCCATTTGAACCATTCTTTGTCACACTACTTTAAATTGAATTTTTATAAGCTAATGTCCTCACTGATTGCATATGGAACGTTCCTTTTTGACTTACATTTTCACGAATACTGAAGTTACTGTTTGTGTACACTACAGACAGAACAACATGACTAGTATACGGAAGACCTTCCATTTCGTAAATGAACTCGTGTTTAGCGATACAGATACAGGCGACAACTGCGACAGTGTGTACTGCATTGAAGCATGTGTATCGTTTGCGCAAGCCGCATCGTTTCTGGGCGTTGAACAACACGTTGAGCTCGACACGCTCTCAGCTGAAGTCCGAATGCACGGTCCGCCCCTCCATGGTGAACGCGGCCATCCGTACTACATACAGCTCAGGGGCAGCTGCTACCGACTATGCGCTGCCAACCGACAATCTCATGTCCGAGCACCGCTGACCGGCGGACAACTCCTACAGCAGCGACTGCTGGACGCGCGCGACCTGGCTGGCGTCGCACTCAGGGGACTTGGCCTCCACTGCTGTCTACGCTGCTGCGGTGCCTACAAGTTGCTTCTGCCTTCTCGTACCACTGAACACACAATATCAACACTGCGCTCTCAGTGCTCTCCAGCGGCAGTTTTGGCTTTAT
The DNA here is from genome assembly GCF_023864275.1 of Schistocerca cancellata. Classification (NCBI taxonomy): domain Eukaryota; kingdom Metazoa; phylum Arthropoda; class Insecta; order Orthoptera; family Acrididae; genus Schistocerca; species Schistocerca cancellata. The sequence continues at coordinate 71,156,589 of NC_064627.1, forward strand.
TTGGCTCGAAAACCACATAGTTTGCTCACGACAATGGACGTGCATACAATTCCTACGTTACCTCTATTAAAACGCGCATTTCCGTTCTTGACTGCATGCTAGTCATGTTATTCTGTCTGTGTTATACATAAATAAAAACTTTCAATACCCATAAACATGATGTTCTGTGGACTCATGTGCTTTTGTTCCTGCTTACAAGTCAGTGTGTCAACTGCTCAATTTACATGCATTGTAGGTACAGTGCCAATATTCATTTTTGTTCGAATTCGTTTTTCGTACTTTCTCACATTTAATTGAGGTCTCCAAATTTTCATTGGAGGGCGAACATTATCCTAGTAAACTGATTTCTGGTAAATTATATCCTTTGTAGTGCCTGATAATATTGTGTGAACACATTTGACTAACTACTTTTGTATTTTTAGCATTTGCACAGAAGAATCTTCTAGTCACTAAGACTGCAAAGCTTAGGGGCAAGAAGCAACACCATTCAAAGGAAAATTACAGATTCATTCCGTGAAATAGTGTAATGAAGCTGTATACCAATGTTGTCAAAAGCTGCTATCATGGACTTCCTTATTAAATGCTAGAAAACATGGAAAACAGGTGCAAACAAAAATAAAATAGGATATGAGCACTTTACTTACAATGTATTTAAATGGAACGGTTCACACATTAATTCGTAAGCAGGAACAAACAGATGTGAATCCGCCGAACGCCATGTGACGATACCAGCTTCTGTTTTGTATTAATCGGAAACAAACATGGAAAATTTACCCCACTCAGAATTAAGGATGCGAGGAAAACAGACGCAATATACGAGCAACATATTTACTACTAATTCAAACAAATGAATACACAACAAAAAGTCGTAACCAGGAAGACAACGTGATGAAACCAGTTTCTGTTTACTACGAAACGACAACAAATGTGCAAGACTTTAAATCACCCAACAAGAAAATTGTATGAAGGATTGATTGAAGCCCTGAGTAAAGAAAGTAGCGACAACATTTTATGTCTGAATTGTCGACAGTTGCCATCAGTCAGTTGAAAGTCACATGGCACAAGGCACCCATTTTGGACCCAAGTAGTACACGAGAGTTAGTGGGAAACTAATATAATTATTAGTTATTATAGTACATAGACATGTGTGAAACACACTGATTATTTTTTATTAAATTAAAGTCCTAATAAAACTTGTCAAATTTTCTATTGGGAAAAATGTCGCAATGTTGTGCCGAGGCATAGGGCGGTAGCAGGTTCTTCTGGAGTGCAGAAAGATACGAACACTTGTTGCATTGAATTGGAGGGAGAAATACATTTCCATGCGATTCTCCTGACTATATAGAATAATAAAAATTTCTCTCATTCTGGATTAATTAACAATGGACTTATATATCATATTATTTAGTTCTGTCAACGGGGAATTATTTGTAGCTTAATCGGTAGAGAGCTGCACTTCAAATGCAATATTTCCAAGATCGGTCCTCCATAAGTCCTTTTTTCCCTTTCTCTTCTCTTTGCTTGATACTAACGCCTTGGTAAGTTTACGTTATTCGTGGTATAGTAATGTAGGAGATTTATAATCCATATCAAAATTGTATTTTGATATTTATTTTCATTTTATTTTTAGCTTCATTTTACACGTTATCAGTTTGTGATGAATCACAAGGACGGTGTTACATCATGTCTGATGTAGCTCCTATTCTGAAGAATCTGGAAACCAATTAACAATTTGCAACCACGTTGTTCTTCTGAACAATTCGTTAAAGCAGTTAAACAACAGACACCTTAGGTTTCTGTTTTGTCAACTGCGTATTTTAGAGACATAACTTTCGGGTAGTTTAAATCAATGACTTGAAAGAGCACAAAAATACAGTGAGTAAAGCTGTTGAAAGCAAACATAATGATGCTCTGCAGATCCTCTGAGTGTTATTACGCTGTTTGAAAGCTGAAAACTGAGAAAAGAGGTATATGGAAAACAGTTCTCTCAACAACAACAGCAACTAACAATCACAATCAATTTTTGAATAAAAAAAGGCAGTATTTTACAATGGGTTGAGATTCACATGGGCGCCATTGAGACCTGTGGTAGTAACCGAAAGCGTATACACAGAATTGACGTCCCATACAAAGGTTTTATTTTACAGTTCATTGTGAACCGGCTTTGGAGTTTAAAAGCCACCCTCACAGAACTTAAAGCGAAACAGACAGGTGAAAAAACATTAGTAAGCGTTTATAGCTGTACAAAGATTGTTTTCCCAAAGATATTTAAACGTTTACGAGTATACAGTATATCTACACGAAAACCACAAGCGTATTCAAATACGCAAAGAAGGTATGAACACATTAACATTAGATTAACATAAATAAAAGATTAAAAGTATAGGAATGTAAAGGACAAAACTGTTCACAAGTGAGTACTGATGCAAGCTACTATGGTATATGGGCACAGTAATTGGTGAATGTGAAGCACAGCTCACAATAGGGGGACGGTGGCGGAGGGAAGGAAAAGTCAGTAGAATGTACTTGAGGAACAGTTGCACTGTTGACAAGTATGTTATGGTGGGAAAAAAACTGGCTACTGCCACTTTAGTGAGGGTAAATAATGGAACTGTACTCAATCACTAAGAATTAAATCACGATTCTTTGGATGGTGTTTATTAATGCCCATAATTTCAAGTAAACCTAGTTTTTTTTATTTGATCCGTGAAAGACATGACATTCATTATCATAAACAACATTCATTCAGAGCATGTTCAACACGGATCGAATCTTTATTTTTGAGCCTCCAACTCCTTTCATGTTCAGTCAATCTAATAGGTAAAGTTTTTAATAGCTCTTGCATTGAAAACGTCCAGGTCTCACTGTCATAAAACAAAACTGCTCATACATACTCGTTATGAAAGTTCAACTTCAGGCACTTAAACAGTTTAGTTCTGAAAATCTTATTTGGTTTACGAAACAGCGCTCCACGCCCATTTTATCGCGCTGATACATTCATTGGCTGTCCTCCGAGTTAATTCTTCCACTAACTTAAATCTTCAACTAGTTCTATGAGGTTATTGTTAATACTTACTGTTTTCTTCTCGATATATTCGTTGGTATATTTTTTGTTCAGGCTCAAGCAAGCATATATTTATGAGTAATTTTTTCCAATAATTTAAGCATCACCTAATATTTCGCTGAAAATTGATTTGATTTATTTGTTACGACATGCAGGAGCTGCTATGTGCTACAAACACGTATTTTTTCCGTTTCTTAAAATATGCTTATTCCTTTTCTTCTTTATTCGCCCACGGGTACACTGTAATTTTCCCCTGTCGTTTTGGATCAGAACCTAGGCGCAGCTGCAACTCCAGATTTCTGTTACGGCTGGGGAGCAGTAGAGATTCTAGTACGTTCGCGAACATCTTGAGAACTGCACAACAAGTGTCTCCCTCGCTAAAATAAAGGAAGCCTTCTTCTGAATAAGTGTTCAAGGCACAGTATGTCGACATAGCGTCTATATTTCGTTGTACCGGTCCGTTACAGTATATTCGTTTACTTCGTCCGAAGCTTCGTTAGGTATCGTTCTAGCCAAAAACGAATACAGCTACCGTTGCATTTTTAAGCAGAGTTCTCAAAGAGTGTGTCCGCGACAGTAGTAGAAAGAGAGGGATCCAGGGAATTTTGGAGTAGGGTACTTATCTGAAAGAGTCGTATTGAAAAAGGAGACTTTTCTCTAGAGCAGCCGTTAATTACTTACTATGTGTTGATTTACACTCATGAGCAAAAACATAATGTTCATCATAAATAATTTACCGGGTTGTAGCCAGGTAACGTGAACAACCGCCGAGTTTTCGACAGGTGCCCATCGGACCATCCTGTCATTTTCAAGGGAAAATTGCAGGAAGTAAGTTGCTGTGCATGTTGATTTAAAACCCAGGTCTGTAGAGCTATTTGGAAAACACACACACTCTGTAAGCATTAGCGGCACCACACAATCAAAGATGACCGACGCCAATTATCGATAGTGAAGATTACAAAACAATGAGTGAAGCAGCATTCACCCTGTACCCATGTGTTTCGACGAGCGTGAGAGCAGGATTCCACATTCCACGCATAACTGAAGCAGATACTTCCATCTCTATTTACTAGTTACTTCCTAATAGAATCTCAACTGCTTGCGTAATGACACATTGCCAATACCTGGAGGTGAATGCCAGAATCATCCATAGGATGACCGGAGCCAAGACAATGTTCTGCAATAGCCAATTTCCTTGGCTGTTGTAAGAGTGTGTGAACGCTCATGCTCAGGACACCGGTTTTCCACCGTGCTGATAGTCCGACCAATATATGACATGCCACAACTGCAAGGGATGCGATAGACACTTGCCTTATGCAAATCAAAATCATCCTTAACGAAACCCAAAGGGGCCATAATCTTAAATGGAGGTCGGTAAAGACATTTGACATCATATCTCCGCAAAATACAACCAATCTTGTTTGAAATAGTCCCTGCATTAGGAAGGGAGGCTGCAAATTCTGAGAGGGACCCTGCTGCCTCCCTCAACAAAAACGGAGGGACAGAGTTAATGTTACCTCAGCCGTTGTTTTGAAATGTTCACTATCGATACCTTCTGGCGCCAGTCAAGTTTGTTTGTTTGGTGGTGTTCGAGTTTACAGTGCGCGCGTGCGCCCGTTTGTGTGTGTGTGTGTGATCTTTTCGAAATTACTCTGCAAACAGAGGTCTTAAACTCATTTGAGCCGCGCTTACTTGCTGGAGTTTTGCCTTGAAAATAACAGGCTGGTCATCTGACGAAATATCTGCGGTTGTGACGAAGTCAGCCGGCCTCGTCGTTCTCGTAAGTTATTTGAGATGATCACCATGTTTCGGCTCATCAGGGTAAATAAAAACATAGCACGTAATTAACGACTGTTCTAGAGAAAAGTTTCATTTTTCAATGAGAATCTTTTAGATAAATATCCGACTCCCTCATCCCCAGGCTCCCCACTTCCAAAAATCGTCGCAATCACACTCTTTGAAAACCTCTCTTTTAGTTAATAGATAAATCCAACGGTAGCTATATCTGCCATTGGCTAGAACGGTAGTTAATGAAGCTTCGGACGCAGTAAACTAACGTACTGTAACGAACGGTTACAACGCAATATAGACACTATATGGGCATACTCCACTTTGCAGTCTTATTCAGAGGAAGTCTTCTTTTATTTTAGTGTGGGAAACGCTTGTAATGCAGTTCTCAAGATGTTCGCGAACGTACTAGAATCTCTACTGCATCCCAGCCGTAACAGAAATCTGGAGTTGCAGCTGTGCCTAGGTTCTGATCCAAGACGACAGGGGAAAATTACAGTGTACCCGTGGGTGAATACAGAAGAAAAGGAATAAGCATATTTTAAGAAACGGAAAAAAATACGTGTTTGTAGCACATAGCAGCTCCTGCATGTCGTAACAAATAAATCAAATCAATTTTCAGCGAAATATTAGGTGATGCTTAAATTATTGGAAAAAATTAGTCATAAATATATGTTTGCTTGAGCCTGAACAAAAAATATACCAACGAATATATCGAGAAGAAAACAGTAAGTATTAACAATAACCTCATAGAACTAGTTGAAGATTTAAGTTAGTGGAAGAATTAACTCGGAGGACAGCCAATGAATGTATCAGCGCGATAAAATGGGCGTGGAGCGCTGTTTCGTAAACCAAATAAGATTTTCAGAACTAAACTGTTTAAGGGGAGCCGGAGGTGGTCAAATCGGAAAAATTACGATTTTTTTTTTTGCAACCATAAATTAATTGGGTCATTCATCTTTAATGTAAACTTTGAATTATTGTTCTACTCGCCCTAGAAGTGGAGTTATTGCCATTTTCCCCCATGCCTGCAGAGGAAATGGGCGGCCGCTGAATGCATCTAACACCCTCTCGTGACTTCCTGGCGAACTGCTTGGGATTTTCTCGGCCCCTTACGCATACAGCTCCTTATGTTACGCATACAGCGAGTGTGCAAGGGTTGGCTACATTGTTTTCTGTGACAAATAAAGCGCTAAGAGCGCGGAACATCGTCTCTTTGCTGTTTACCGTTTCGAATTAGTTCAGTGTTGCGCCTGTTGTTGGTACTATTATACCTCTTGTGTAAAGCGTTGTTCTGGTTACGATGCCACGTTTTAGTGACCGTGTATATAAGAAGAGGAAGAACGTAGGGAAAAGAAAATTAACACTACTACCAAGTTGCGATACTATAATTACTGAAACAGTGCGTTCTTCTGCTACGCAACACATGGCTGGCCATAGCCCTGTGACATCTTCTAGCAAGAAGCTGACTGGTGGAAGTGACAGATTTCGTGAATATGTTACTGACAGTGATGATATTAACGAAGTACTGAATATTGGATTATTATCTTCTCTGCTGAAAGAAAGTGTTCCGTGCAAAATGTGTTCAAGTGTAGGAGTGGGACTAGAGATAACAAAGGACTTTGGTTTAGCTTGTGAGATGAAGATAATCTGTGCAAGTATCAAGTGACTTTCTACAATTCACAATGCCAGTCTCTTTGGTGAAATTGGATGATCTAGAGTGTTTGATGTGAATGTTCGACTTGTGTATGGTCTTCGATCCATTGGAAAAGGGTCTGCTGCTGGTAAACTGTTTTGTGGTATTATGAACTTGCCATCGCCTCCGAGCAAATTTGGGTACTACTGTGAACTGGTAGGATCCTCTGTTGAAGATGTGGCTTTGAAAACCATGAAGGAAGCAGTGGAGGAATCTGTAGAAATGAACGGTGGTTCTAGGGATTTGGTAGTGGCATTAGATGGTTCCTGGCAAAAGAAGGGTCATAAATCCCTGAATGGGGTTGTAACTGCTACTTGTGGTGATAGTGAAAAAGTGATAGATGTTGCAATATTATCAAAACATTGTAGGTGCAAAAATAAAATCAAAGGAGAGCACAGTGGAACCTGTGAGGCAAATTTTAGTGGATCAAGTGGAGCAATGGAAGTGGATGGAGTGAAACAAATTTTTGAACGTTCAGTTCCCAGATACAACATTAGGTACAAATACTACCTTGGGGATGGTGACTCCAAAGGTTTCAAGACTATAGAGGAACTGAAATCATATGGAAATGAATTTGTAGTTGAAAAGTTGGAATGCGTTGGGCATGTGCGAAAGCGTATGGGTGCACAGCTTCGAAGGCTCAACAAACTTCTGGTTCAAGCAAGCTCAGTGATGGAAAGACAATAGGGGGGAGAGGCAGGCTTACTGATGAGGTGATTGAACGTCTACAGAGATACTATGGGTATGCTGTAAGGCAAAATACTAGTAATGTTAGTGACATGCGAAAAGCAGTGTGGGCATTGTTCCTTCATACTGCCTCTTCCAATGAATACCCTCAACACAGCCTGTGCCCAAAAGATTCCTGGTGCAAATATAATGCAAAAAAGGATTATGATCACAAACATGGTTTGCCAGCAGCTGTGATAAATTCAATGAAACCAATTTTTCATGACTTAGCACAGCCAGAATTGTTACACAAATGTCTACACGGAAAGATGCAGAATCCTAATGAGAGCATAAACAATTTGATTTGGAAAGTGATTCCTAAAAGGGTGTTTGTAAGCATAAAAACACTGCACTTTGGCATTTATGATGCAATAGCAACCTACAACCAAGGGAAAAGTGTGAAGTGTGAAGTTCTGAAGGCATTAGGATTTACAGCTGGGGTGAACAGTGCACGAGCACTAAGAAATATTGACAGAGAAAGGATAAGAGGAGCAGAAAGAAGAGAAAGGCATATGAAGTATGATGGAACAACAGGCCAGAAAAGAAGACAGAAGAGGAAGCTTTTGGAGGATGAAGAAGAAGACACTGATAATCCATCCGATATTGCAGGAATGTATTGGGAAACTTTGATAGCCATTTCCCGTAAATTAGAATTTTTCGAATATAAGGAACATTTTCTCAAAATCCACTCAAGCTAGAGAGATGAAATTTTTATACAGCACTCCTAGTGGTCAAACCTACATTGTAACACAGCCATTTGGCAATATGTTCAGTAGTTTCATTTCAGTTTAATTATAAAGCAATTATTTGTAAAAAAATTTGGGTCATTAATAAAAAAAATAATTGGAAGGAAACTAGAAAAGACACTCCAAAATCCCTGTGTCATAACTGCAATACTAAACCACTCTATATGAAAAAAAAATTCAAATTTTTCTATTTGATAGTTTACTCATAAATGTTCCTCAAACTTAGTGATTTTAACATGGGCAGCATAGGCACCTCCGGCTCCCCTTAAGTGTCTGAAGTGGAACTTTCATAACGAGTATGTATGAGCAGTTTTGTTTTATGACAGTGAGACCTGGACGTTTTCAATGCAAGAGCTATTAGAAACGTTACCTATTAGATTGACTGAACACGAAAAGAGTTGGAGGCTCAAAAATAAAGATTCGATCTTTGCTGAACATGCTCTGAATGAATGATGTTTAGGACCATTAATGTCATGTTTTTCATGGATCAAATAAATGCAGAAAACTAAGCTTTCTTGAAATTCTGAGAATTAATAAACACTATCCAAAGGATCATGACTTAATTCTTAGTGACTGAATAGAGTTCCATTATTTACCCTTACTAAAGTGGCAGGAACTAGTTGATTTATTTTTTCACCATAACATACTTCTAGTAAATAGTGCAACTGTTCCACACGTACATTTTACTGACATTTTCTTCCCTCCGCCCCCTCCATAGTGCAACTGTTCCTCACGTACATTCTACTGACTTTTTCTTCCCTCAGCCCCCCTCCCCCTTTTGTGACCTGTTCTTCACATACACCAATTACTGTGCCCATATGCCATAGTAGTTTGTGACAGTACTCACTTGTGAACAGTTTTGTCCTTTACATTCTTATACTTTTAATCTTTTCGTTTAAAATAATATAAGGTTAATTTGTTGATACCTTCTTTGCGTATTTCAATAGACTTGTGTTTTTTGTGTAGATATATATTCGTACACTTTTAAATATCTTTGGGAAAATAATCTTTGTACAGCTATAAACGCTTACTAATGTCGTTTGGACTGTCTGTTTAGTTTTAAGCTGTGGGAAAGTGGCTTATAAACCCCAACGCCGGTTCACAACGAACTGTAAAATAAAACCTTTGTGTGGGACGTCAATTCTGTGAATCTCAGAGCTGCTGTCAGCTGACACCAATCTCTTAGTAGCCATAAAGTTCCTAAAATTGCAGCTCTGAAAGAGTTCGAAAGTGTTTTCTGGAGTAAAAGTATTTCACAGTGTTTGTAGTGCATCGTGAAATATTGTCATTTGCTAGTTTTGTGTGAGTAACGATGACAACATATTACTCTGCATCCTAGCTGCCAGAAACACCTAAAATGTTAACAGCCTGTCAGGTCTCAGCAATACACTGCAACCCGCAAAACAAAAATAAAAAACTCGAATTTCTGAACCTTAATTCGAGAGTCTTTATACTTTATTTCCTCATCTTGTTTTCTTGCAATGAGATACACAATTTACGTGTAATTCGTGAATCACAGCAGAGTGCTAACAAAATTATAATAATTTTTCTTTGTTTACTTTTAGGTGTATGTACAAATAGAGTTTTTCTTGTGCCGTGATTTTTAGTGATGTTTTTCGCTCTTGTGTAATGATGTTCCAATGAGCTTCTGCATTGCTAATGTTCTCTTTCAGAGCCAATTACATTTATGAAATGATTATTACGTAAGACTCACACGTCATTTCCGAATACAACACACTTTCATTCGTCCTATGCTCCACTTGCTCCTCCAGAAACGACTGAAAAGTCCTCAGCGCTACTCTCCCTCGGAAACGTCACGGAAGTTTCTCAACGTTCTGCCCAACCAGCAACGGGTGGCAGAGATCTAAACCGTCTGCTGTGCGTCCATAGATATTCACTGCCTCGGTGCAGTTCTTTGCCGAGGAGTAAGTTACAGTTAACATTTTTTACTGCGGAACACACTATCATTTAGATGAAACTAGCGATGTCCGTCAACACGAGCAAATTTCTATTTTCTTTCGACGTGTCAGTGGCGATAAATTTAAAATTAATGATTTTTTTTCTATAATACTGTATCTACCACAACTGAAGTACTGTTGACAGTTTTAATGTGTGTCTCTAGACAAGTCATGCAGAGCTATTGCTGCTGATGGAGCGGTAAACATGATCGGCGATTTTTCTTGATTGCAAGCAAAAGTCAGCGAAACTGAGCTGTGTGTTCTGTATGTTCACTGTTTGGCCCATTTTGTGAACATTGTGACACAAGACGCAATGCAAAATGAGACCGTGGTGAGAGACTGTTTTTCAGATGTGAACGAAATGACCCAATTTGTAAGCAGGTCCCCCAAGCGGCTATCAATATTTGAGTCTCTGGAAGCTGTCCAAGGCTGTTTTGTAGACCAAGTTCGTTGAGAACTATTTTCCAGGATTAGGTACAATTAATTTTGTTATTTGAGGAATTCCAGCTTAAAACATCCGATGCCAGTGCTACAACAAAGGTTTCTTAAATTTTCTGTGTTCTTTTGAATTTATCTTTGTTACTACACTAATTATTAAAATTTTATAATCTGATATTTTGAATGCTTTACTGCAAAATTCCTCCTTACAGCTCCAAAGAGCCATGGACAATATTAATAATGTCCGAGATGTTGTGAAGTTGTCTCGAACTGATGAAAGTTTCCATGAAGTACGGAACTCTTGCTTGGAACTGACCCGAAAGTTAGAAAGATTTCTCGAAAAACTGATGACAGCGTTCTATCCTATGGTTTTACCAGCCCCCGTGATTATTACTGATATTTTAATTTAAGATTTTAGATACTGTAGTTCAGTGTTCCGAGGACCGAGTTTTTAAAGACTCTGCGACTCTTTTCAAAGAAAGAATTCCTTCGAAAACTAAAAATTACAGTTACGTTATAGAATTTTACGGATGACTGTGACACAGAACTTTGCACACAAGTATGATGTTAGGCGCTTGTAAATTTCAAAATTATTTTCCTCAAAATATGCAAGTCGGTGAGCTGATTCCGGAGGTGATGAAATTGACAAAGATCGCTTTAACAGTACCAGTTTCTACATGTACAGCAGAACGTTCTTTCTCCGCCCTTAGGAGATAGAAACTTTTCTGCGCAAGAGAAAGTGAAAAATAATGAGATCACGGGTGTCCGTATACAAGATGCAAAACACTTGAACGTTGAATTGTGGTGAACATTTTCATCAAACGATCCACTGTTCGTAGGAACATATTCGTTATGAGCGAGAATTAGAAGTTACACAAGGTAAAACAAATCTATGTGGATTGTGGATTATTTTTTGTATTCATTAATTAGTGTGGAAAAAGTTAGTTTGTTTACCGTTCATTCAAAAATATCTGAAACTATAGACTCAGGAGGGAAAGCTTTCAACATCTGTGAATTTTGATTTAGAGCAACCACATTTATTTTGAAAAGCCGGCGCTCCCGACAGCAACCAACGTTCCTAACTCTAGATATGGCTGCAAATAGCAATTTACCTTCACGCAATGTAATAGGGTAACCTGGTTGTACTGTCTCTTCCACCATTTACAAATTTAGAAAATGCAACTAAACCGAACGTTTTTCAGAATTTGGTCTGCTTTCCATTTCCACTGTAAATTTCACAATCAATTTAATTATCGAGCAATTCTTTTGTCATTACTGACTACCTTCCTGCTGGTAATTTAAAAACGTCAAATTTTCTTTCACTTTTAGTTTATGCTTATGAGAGAGTTTTATCTTTATCGTAGCTCTTGCAAATATTGGTAGTATTTTCGTTTTTCTTGTAGTGGGTAACAAAAAAGATCATATTTTTAAAGGAATGTGTGACCCTCGAAAAGTTTGCCCACAGGAAAATGGCCGCAACTGACAAGATCATGATATTGCCGCCGTACACTAATTCTCTTCTCTTTTAGTACTCGGCTACCAACAAGAGAAACGATGAAGTGAAAATTCAGCAAGCGCCCACACATTTCGCGCTGAGCGGAATGTTCTATCAGCAATTTTAAAAGTATCTTTGTCTATAATGTATACAACGACTATTTCAATTCGACCCGTATCAAATAACATTAAATGAGTCATAAATTTTTTTCCGTGCGCACTCCGTAGCAAATTTAACGATTAATATTACAGTATGGAGCGCACCAAATACATTGAAGAAATTTGTCAGATTCGTTGATTTTCTTACACGCGTCTGATTAAACCCTCAATTTCGCTTATCCTTCTACTCTGTGTACAATTATCACAGAAAATGTTCCTAGCATACGCCATGATACATTACATGCCGGAAAACCGATGCAAAAACATGAATGAAACGTTCTTGCGTTCTTGCGATCACATTGAATAACTTTCATTGTTCTAAGTGCCGTGTAACATTTGCTGTTACAGCTAGAAAGAAAATATTCAAACTTTTTGCCAATATGTAAAATGAAGAAAGTTTCATCGAATCCGTCAGTAGCTTGTAAATCAGTTGAATACTCCACTGATTTCCACTGCCAGTAACCCAAGTGAATTATGGTACAAAACGGGAAACATTTTAGATTAACCTTTCAGAATATTAGTCACTCGCATCGCTCTGAACGACCGAAAGAAATCACCATCCATAGCGCAGCGATAGCTGCACTCAATTAGATTTCAGTGTGTTTTCTGATCATTTCAGAGGAATGGCGGCATCATCTCTCGAAGAACACTTTAGTTTCCTGTTCCTATGCTTACTGACGATAAGCATTTGCTCTGCCTCTACGCTCTTTACGTCATTAACGAAGCGGTATTGCCTAAAATTCAAAATGGCTCTGAGCACTATGGGACTTAACATCTAAGGTCATCTGTCCCCTAGACTCAGAACTACTTAAACTTAACTAACCTAAGGACATCTCACACATCTATGCCCGAGGCAGGATTCGAACCTGCGACCGTAGCAGCAGCGCGGTTAGACTGAAGCCCCTAGAACCGCTCGGCCACAACGTCCGGCTATTGCCTAAAAAGTCAAGTGACATATGTCTCATAAAGTCTAACATATGAAAATTTTTTCAAATGCCGCTACCAACTACTAAATTTGTTGACAACTAAATTACTTATTTAGCTATATATTTCGACATGATACATTATCATCAGGCTATACCGGCATTAGAAAAACATTTAACACACGTTCACACATATATTAAAGCTTTTATACATGACTGTCGTGATCGTCCTGTCATTTAAAGAAGCTTTAATATCTGTATAAACATGTATTAAATGTTCTTTGTAATGCCGGTGTATCCTGATGATGAGGTATCACTTCGAAACATATCGCTAAATAATTTACTTATCAACAAATTTTGAAAGCCTTTTCATACTTTCGAAACAGTCACGATCGATTGTTAGAAATCGGCTTCAAGTTATTAAGTTTAATGTAGTTCGCACATCTATAATTTGTGGGTTTGAGGTTACATATGCCTACATTTACAAGCTCTGATGCGAGCAGGGTTTTGCCTGTTTTGAACCAGTGATATCTACATAAACTTAACTATTTGATTAAACGTATCTGTACACCTATTAGTAGACATTGAAAGTGTCATAAAGGCGGCTTGAGCTCTGCTTGGCATACTTTCAGTGAGGTATCTGAATCAAGGGCACCCATAGCAGGGGGTTGGGGGTGAGGGGCGCAAGGAGGCCGCCCCCCCCCCCCCGCCGCCACCCCCCCCCCCCCATGTACAAACTATCGTCTGGGCGCCCTTGGTCTGAACGTCTCTGAGCCAATGTTTGCCCATTGTTCATAAGTAGCCGAAACATGCGTAGATATGTTGGACGCTGGAGTCTGGAGCGCAGTCAGCGTATTACTTCACCCCAAAAGTATTCAGTTGGGTTTAGGTCGGAACTCTGTGCAGGCCAGCCCGTTTTAGCAGTGACATTGTCCACAAATGTTGCTTTATGACAGCGTGCATTGTCATGGTGTTGCAGACGATCATCATCTCCGAACTGTTCCTCTGCTGTACGCAGTACACAGTGCTGTCACCTGTGTCCGTATCCTTCCGCATTTGCCGCAACTGCTGGCACTACACTTCACTGCAGTTCGTCAGATGTTTGCCAAACCCACACTTTTTCATCGGATTGCGACAGGGTACAACGTGACTCGTTATACAAAATCAGTCGTTTCCAGTGGCCTCTGTCTTTACACGATCCCAACCATTGCTTAGCGTTGACTACAGAAACGTCTGGCTTATGATAAACTGCTCGACCACTGTACCACATTCCTTTTAACCCCCTGTGCACTGTCATTGTGCTAGCTGAACTGCTGTAACTCAGGGATGGTTCTTACCACTGATTTCATACGACGTTATTGTACAACCAAACTCCGTTAAGGGGCTCCGGAAAGGCTCAAAATCATGAAAAAGTTCAATTTTTATTTTTTTGCGTTTTCTGAATCTGCAGACTATTACCTTTTAATAGATATATAATTTATTCAATTCCGAAGACTACAACTACTTTTAAATTTTTTTTGAAATGTGTTCTACATGGGCGTGACCCACTGTGGCGCTGTGCGATATGTTAATTACCTAGGTGACGGTGATTTTAAAAGTTTCAAACATGTTCAAGGACTGAAGCCCTATGGTGATGATGTTGTAGTGCAGAAATCTGAGTGTATTGGACACGTACAGAAGCGAATGGGAACAAGACTTCGGCGACTGAAAGCTTCGTACAAAAAACAAAAACTCAGTGTTGGTAAAGGGTTGGATGGGAAGGGAAGGTTAACTGACAGTGTAATTGACAAAATACAGAACTATTATGGAATGGCTACTAGGCAAAATACACAAAGTTTCGACGAAATGAAGAAGGCTGTTTGGGCTCTTTTTTTTCATAATTCTTCAACCGATGAAAATCCCCAACATAGCTTGTGTCCCAAAGAAGAAGACAGTTGGTGTAAATATAACAAAGGATTGCTAACTGGTGAAGTGTACACTCATAAGCATAGTCTGCCTCATGCAATAATGGAGGTGATAAAACCTATTTTCAGAGACTTAGCAGCACCTGAACTGTTGAAAAAGTGTATTCACGGAAAAACTCAAAACGTCAATGAAAGTGTAAATAGTGTTATATGGTCGAGAATCCCCAAGACTGTATTTGTTGGAATAGAAACACTTCACTTTGGTGTGTATGATGCTGTTGCGACTTTCAATGATGGCAACATTGTAAGATGCAAGGTATTTAGAAATATGGGAATGAAGATAGGTTCTAACATGGTACGAGCGATGCTTGCTTTAGACAAGGAACGCCTTCGGGCTGCAGACAGGACTGTAAAGAGTCTAGAAATACAAGCAAGAGTAAACAGGAGGAGGAACAAGAGGAAGCTGGAGGAGGAGTTTGCAGAGGATGAAGATAATCCATCCTATGGACCTGGAATGCACTAAAAAGTTAATCCAATCTTTGTCGCTCGATTCCCAAAACTTTTATTTTCTCATACTAATTACATGTTTTCTAAGGATCTTCCAAACATATTTGTTTCAAACTTTCAGTAAATGTTACACAGTACCTTCTTCATAATTTAACACAGCCTTTTTCCAAAAAACTGTATATTTTTGAATATATAAATAAAAAATTGCAAAAAAATGTTGTGAATTTTCATTACAGTTGAAAAAAAATCATCTTTAATAACTGAACTAAAATTTTGTAAAATCCCTGTGTTAAGTTGTAGCCCATATTCCAATAAATAATCTGTAAAAAGTTCAACTTTGTGAGGAAAGATGTAATTTATAAGCGTTATTTTAACATTGCAAGTATAGGGCGTTCCGGAGCCCCTTAATACACGAATCCTACTTGGTCTTGGTTCAGCGGTGGTTGTTCCTTCGTGTTTCCACTTCATAACCAGAGCGCCAACAGTCTACTTGACCAGCTTTAGAAGAGCTGAAGGGCCTCAGTGGATTTGTTACTCAGATGGCATCCAATGACTTGTCCGCGTTCGAAGTCATTAACCTGTCTTGAACGCTCCATTTTGTTGTTACTGTCCCTCTTGTGACATCACAATACTCCCCGCCTCCATTCAGTTAGTTATTTACACACTCCACAGATAATTTGAACGATTCTTTTGCCAAAATGATGCGGAACAGGTCAGTTTAGATTATACGTATACGTGATTAGTGTTAACATTAATGAACACTTTATTTTTTTGGTCCAACTCATACAACTACACTTTAAAGCTAGTGTTTTTTACTAGCTACCAGTTTTTATACAGAAGTTCGTCCATGGAATAAAAGAAGTTACCCAGGAGGAATGATTTTAAGTTAGATTTAAAACTTGCTTTGCTGCCTGTCAGACATTTCGTGTTACTGGGCAAATGATCAAACTTTTTTGTTGTTGCGTACTGGATACCTCTCTGAGTCACTGGTACCTCTAATAACTGGGAATTTATACTAGAGGGTCAACGCCTCGTGACACTCAATGGTCAACCCCGTATTACATAGGAGCGTACGCACACTTTTAATCAGATAGTGTAGATGTCGAACTGCTGGTGTCTGAAGCGACCAGTACAATATGTTGACTGTTGACTACAGTGAAGGGATACTGCGCAGTCTTAATGTCAGATCTCGAAGGTGCAAACATAGCATGGTCACCAGTTGTTATTTGGCCCTAGGACTGACTTTGTTCTAGCGGAAAGAAAAACAAGTGTACTGGATGAAGGAATGGTATAAGAATACATGAAGACTGATGCACGAAAATTTATTAAGCGACTTCAGAATAAGCCAGATATAATTAAGAGACACTCATTTGCGACACGCTATTCCTGTGAATCATCGTGTGTCAATTATATTACTTGATTTGCCGACTGGAAATTCATTTCAAGACCCAAAATACATAAATGCAGTGCCACCACAGTTGAATCTTAAACGTGACGTAAAAGTTCGCAACAGTCACAGAAATCTTGTAACATTACATATAGGTTAGAAAAGACGTTTATACGTATTTAACGCTGAAATAGTTATTGTAGTTGAATTAGGATGGATTTCTTAGCTGAGTTTAAAGTTCATGGCATTTAGAGCACTGAATTGTTGGGTTCAGTAGCTCGTCAGTTCTAGGCCCGTTTTTCATTCCATTGTCCATAATTCGTCTGCAATGAATTTAACTTCTTCAGTAATCCCTATACTTTGACAATAACCGACCCGATTGCGTAGTTTTCTTCTGACAGTTACTACACTCGTAACATTTTACACACATTAGGCCAGAAAACCTCGATAGACTTTCAATATTTCTAAAACGAATTTGTGGTTCGCAGATTTCGACGCCATTTCCACAATTCGGTTTACAAAACACAACAAATCGCGCAAAACAAATAGTTTTGGTGTTGTATCTGAGCTGACAATGACAGAGACTATAAAGTGCAACTAGTTTACATAATATATAGTACAATATATTGCACAACCTTAGATCCTATCCACGTACGTTCACAAATTTTGGACAGTTCGAAATACTGCACACTATTACTGAAAGTCTACGGGTACCGCCAAAATACCCTCGAAGTTCGTTTCTTGCCAAACCATATAATGGCAGCCAAAAGAGTCACTTGAACCTACAGGAAAATACTTTTCCAATATGCACCCATACGGGCCTATCACATCGCATGTTCCAGATTTATGGAGAATAATAAGATGAACTGGTTCATAACTATACAAAACACCATGTGGTAGTTCCGCTGTTACCATTTCAAGTGTCCAGTGCTATACGGTCATTTAGATGGTGTTATCACTTATCCTATATTTTACTTATGCTTCACGCATTCATTGTAGTGAAAAACAACGGCATGAGATGCAATAGAAGTCGAAAGGAAGTAAAGAGGATAAATGATTAACGTCCCGTCCACAACGAGTTCATTAGAGACGGAGTACAAGCTCACATTGTGTCGTTAAGGTTCCTTTTCAAAGGAAGCATCCAGGTATTTGCCTCAAGCGATTTGGAGGAATCACTAAAAACCTAAATATGGGTGGTCGGACGGGGATTTGAACCAGCGTCTTCCAGAATGCTAATGTAGTGTGCTAGCCAATGCGCCACCTCACTCGGCAATATCAGTTGATAAACTGGGTACTATAAGAACCAGAGATTTAAGCACCAGTAATTTTTAACATCAAGTGCTTGAAACAGTGCATACACATCCGGGAAAATTTCCATGGTCCGCCCAGACATGTCACCACTAATGATAAAAATTTTTCATGAACAACTGCTTGCATCAAGTATGAACTGGTATTAAAATATGGTAGTGAACTACTTCTCAAACTAAAGCCAAATACATTTTTATATACTCAGTATCTGTCATGATGCAAAGTCGACAACAGATTTATCTCAACAGAAAATTAAGTAGCGAGTCTTCAGGAAGATTATCTGCACATCTGGGTACTTCATGTGGTCCTTTTTGACAGCAGATGTGCGTGTATAAGGTGACACTTAACATATTCATGGAATATTAAGGTAACCCATATGTATGTATTTCCATCAGTTTATACACAGTAAACATACAATGCACACGAACTATTTCTGGAAAACTACATTTTCTGTTACTCATCAGGAGCAACAACATAATAAAAATTATAACATTCATTGTTTATGCGACGGTAGCATTTATTCTGGTAGTGTGGGATCTTCTAATGAAGTAAGAGAAGGTCTGGATGTCTCTGTCTGCTTGTTGTATCGGACAAGAGCTGTTTCTAAACTCTAGCACTAGTGGCAGCACCTGTCGCGCCACTGCAGTGTGAACTCTGAAGGAACAACACCGCTCACGCGATTTTGAATCAAAAGAGCAGTGCGTTTTGGAATGGCAACAAATTATCTGTTCCTAGCGAGTTTTTCGATTCACTAACTTAAATTCGCAGTGTTGTGATTGAAAGCGAGTAACGATGAAACTTATTGTATTCTTAGAAACAGCGGTTATTATTCCGTATGTTGTAGGCGGTCACAGCGTTTAGCCTCAGCAATAACGATGTGTTTGTTGAACAACCGCAGCAATACTTTTGGGTTGTATCGGACAAAATACATAGCATAAAACAGTTTTGTACGGCATTTCCTGTAGTAGGCGAAGATGTGAGTGAGAAATATTCAGTTCCACGCAGGCATTAAACGACAGACTTAAATGGTATAACAACGCTGCTGGAGGTTGAGGAATTCTGACTCCACATTTCCTGAACATATACTGAGTGAGGGTCGCACTTAGCAAATGAAGGCCATAAACACAATATGCTGGAAGCCTTGTAAATTAACAAACATCTAGCTCACAGTCCATATCTAATCTTAAATGACCAGACACAGTTCAATACTTCCCCTCATCTAAATTTCACATAAATCTCTCATCTTTTCATTGCATCCCACGTCCGCCCTCGGTATCTGACTGGTCAGCGCGACGGAATGTCAATCCTAAGGGCCTGGGTTCGATTCCCGACTGGGTCGGAGATTTCCTACGCTCAGGGACTGGGTGTTGTGTTGTCCTAATCATCTTCATTTCATACCCATCGTCGCTCAAATCGCCGAAGTGGCGTCAAATCGAAAGACTTGCACCTGGCGAACGGTCTAACCGACGGGAGGCCCTAGTCACACAACATTTATTTATTACTTCCCACACTGTCTGTTCCTTGATATTCCACCATTTTCCTGTATTCATTGACTTCTTTTATTCCACTGAAATAGTTCCATCTAGTCTCCAGTTACAACTGTTAAATCTTTCTTTTAATTGGTACTTGTAATACGAGGGTGATTTGAAAAGTTCTCGGAACGGAATATAAAAAAAGTACTTACATCACTAAAACTTTTTTTTATATTTTTCAATGTAGCCTCCTTGTAGATTAATGCACTTGATCCACTGATGTTCCAGTGCCTTGATCCCATCTCGAAAATAGTTGTCAACTTCAGCCATCAATTCTTTGTTTGAAGTGATTCTTCGTCCGCCAAGAAAAATTTTCAGTTTTGGGAAAGATGGAAGTCTGACTGAGCGATATCGGGTGAATAAGGTAGGTGTAGCAACCTTATTTCGTGTGATTTTGCCTTGGTGACGACACATGTTTTTGATCCAGTGTGAAGGGTAGCGCCACCCATGTTGCAGAATTTTTTTTTTTTCATTTCTAATTCTTCAGTTAAAATTTGATATACGCTTTCAGATGACATCTGGAAAGCTTGAGCAATGTCACGCTCTTTCAAATGGCGATCCTCCATGACGAATTTGTGCACTTTTAAAATGATTTCTGGAGCAGTGACACATCTTGGCCGACCACTGCTCGGATCATCATCTAAGCTCTCCCGACAAAATTTAAATTCATTTGTCCGCTTGGAAATAGTGGAATATGAAGGAGCAGCGTCTCCCAGTGTATTATGGAAATCGGTATGAATGTCCTTCGCTTTCATAACTTTCTTTGCGAAGTACTTAATGACTGCTCGAATCTCGACTTTTTCCATCTTCGCAAATCACTGCGTGGGAACATCAGAGCCACGTCACCGCCACAGCTCTCTTCCAAGAGCACTGACATGGCCTGATTTTACAGGCAACAGTCCAATGAATACCACGTGAACAAGTCGTTGCGCTAGCGCTGGTCTCTCATGGTGATTGCGAGAACTTTCCAAACCACCGTCGTACTTTCCATGTTTAATATCTGCTGAAGTTGTCCCACCAAGTACTGTTTTGATTTTACTTGGTTCATTTATTTAATGCAAATAGTTATATAAGTACAGTTTTTGAGTATAGTGTCAGTGTTTTTCCTGTTTGCGCCATTTATATTTGTATATTGTTCAACTTTTTACTTTTTAAATTGCAGTACCACCACACTTTCAAAGATGCACTCTCACCTTCTTTCATTTTCCTGCACTTACTCATTTCTGTTTACCTTATTGATATCGCTTACGTTCTTCATATATTCTGTAGTTACAATGAATAATACTTTCTTTTAATTGGTTTGTGTATGACCCTTCGTGATTTATACCTCTGGAAGTAGCCTTGTCAAGTACTAATTTTATTTTATTTTATTGGTTTCCCGATATTAATAAAAACTTTTGTGTAGCCATTTTGTGTTAAAGTTTTTTATGTTTACTCCATTTATGTTTATTTATTGCTCAACTTGTTACTTTTTGCATTGCATTACTACCACACTCTCAAAGATGTCATTTACTGTGCGTTTGTATTTCAGTCTAGATGTGTAACTTGTTTCCCAATGTCGTTTACACACATTATTACTTCTTTGGCGACAACATTGAGTAAAAGTCTGATGATGGCCTTGTAAGCCGAGAACCGGTTAACACAATAAATTAATACTGTAGAACAAAAGCAGACTAGCACTTTCCATTTATTTTAATGTTGTTCTACAAATAACCGACGGAAGGTTCAGTTAACACGTAAAACAAAGAGGTGACCATGAAACCTGTTTTGCGCAAGTCTTCTTCCGAGACTATTCTGTGATGAACAAGGAACAGTATTGTACGGACTTGATAAAAAAAATTAAATATCTGCTTATGTCGTCAAGTAAAAATGCGTTCTTAAATCTAGTACACAAATAGGCAGAGCAAACGGGAAATACGTAGATCTTCGAATCAGTAAGATAAAAACGAAAGAGGGTAAAGAGTTTTACCATGATTTCATGAAAAGACATGAAAACTTAAGGCTGCCGACAGCTGAACCCATGAGTCTGAGGGGAACTACGTTTCAACAAATTGACAGATTCTTTGACAAAATAGGTGAGCTGATGGACAAGTTCAAGTTTATAACCATTTACGATCCATTTAAACATTTAAACCCTTTTTGCAACAAAAATGACTTTTATGGACATTAGTTACATATCTAACAAAATTCTCCAAAGCTAAATGAATAAATAAAGGACCAGTCTGCAAGGAGTGGAAAGAATATTGAAAAATCAAGGGCCATATATCCTTATTACATTGAGTTTTATATTATCATGTACGGTATCATAGCATTGTTTAGTATGAAAAGTATTCCAATAAAACCATCAGAAAATATAATAATTTTCAGAAAGGTTATGTTGTCGGCATTACTCGATCTATTGCAGTCTTGTGCTGATTTTTTTCTCCCTTCTTCAGAGAACCACAATCTATTACATTGGGTGTATAATCACAAGCACGTAAATAATCCTTCATCACGTACCGACTGCTTGAAACTTTTTGTCCAGCAACAATAATGAGGCCGATAGGGGCGATGGAAATTCGTGGGTACGTTGAAGTTCCGTGCTTAGAGACCAGGCACCGTAGAGAGGGGTGGTGAGGCGGAGAACGTGTGGCGAGAGGGGGGCGGCTGCACACGCTCCTGCAGTGCTGGTGGAAATGACACGTAGAAGTAACGAACACTCAAATGTTTTGAGAAAGTTCCTTACTTTCATCTTCATTTTCATGTGTGGTACTCATTGCTGGAGGTTCCATATGGGATCTCAAAAGCAGCATTCGGTGCCGTTGTGTGTTTTCCTCGTTTCACTCCAAATTTAAGAAAGACATCTCCCTGGAACCACATGTAGCTCCTGTGATGGGTCCAGCGTTGCTTCATTGCATGTCCTGAAACGAGAAACCACACTGTAGTGGCCATTTACTACGTTAGACAGTTTTCCAGTCGGTAGAAACGGAACCGTTGGAGTATCACTTTGTTGTCCGTCGGTCTGTCTTTCCGATTTTTCAAAATCCTTTTTCTCAAAACCGGGTAGACGTATAAAGTTGAAATTTATATCACATATTAAGATCTACGGTACCTTGGAGATTTAAAAAGGTGAATCTCTTAGCTCCATGCAGTCAAAAGATACGGCGCTTTATGTGACATATTTTGACACTCGCGAACTTACTCATCAAAACCTACAGGGGTACTTCTCGTTGACCTAGAATCACGGAATTTTCCAAGAATCGAGATTTCACACTACAACCAAAGGAAAAAAATCGAAAAATTGTTAATCTGTAATTACATCAAACGAGAAAAAGTAATTTGTAATCTGTTTTGCTGTCCATCTACAGGGCTATTACAAATGGTTGAAGCGATTTCATAAATTCACTGTAGCTCCATTCATTGACATATGGTCACGACACACTACAGATACGTAGAAAAACTCATAAAGCCGCACTTCAGGTTTCTGCCGCCAGAACGCTCGAGAGCGCAGTGAGACAAAATGGCGACAGGAGCCGAGAAAGCGTATGTCGTGCTTGAAATGCACTCACATCAGTCAGTCGTAACAGTGCAACGACACTTCAGGACGAAGTTCAACAAAGATCCACCAACTGCTAACTCCATTCGGCGATGGTATGCGCAGTTTAAAGCTTCTGGATGCCTCTGTAAGGGGAAATCAACGGGTCAGCCTGCAGTGAGCGAAGAAACGGTTGAACGCGTGCGGGCAAGTTTCACGCGTAGCCCGCGGAAAATTGGCTCGTGCCACAACTGGAGACCGACAGCGCCGACTTCATCTTTCAACAGGATGGTGCCCCACCGCACTTCCATCATGATGTTCGGCATTTCTTAAACAGGAGATTGGAAAACCGGTGGATCGGTCGTGGTGGAGATCGTGATCAGCAATTCGTGTCATGGTCTCCACGCTCTCCCGACTTAACCCCATGCGATTTCTTTCTGTGGGGTTATGTGAAAGATTCAGTGTTTAAACCTCCTCTACCAAGAAACGTGCCAGAACTGCGAGCTCGCATCAACGATGCTTTCGAACTCATTGATGGGGACATGCTGCGCCGAGTGTGGGAGGAACTTGATTATCGGCTTGATGCCTGCAGAATCACTAAAGGGGCACATCGAACATTTGTGAATGCCTAAAAAAACTTTTTGAGTTTTTGTATGTGTGTGCAAAGCATTGTGAAAATATCTAATATAATAAAGTTATTGTAGAGCTGTGAAATCGCTTCAATCATTTGTAATAACCCTGTATATGTTAAAACCGTTTTCTCACGAAAGATTAGACGTATCAAGTTGAAAATTGTGTCACATACTAAGGTCTATGCTATCTCGGCGATATAAAATAATTAGCTTCTAGGTCTCTGCAAGAAAACGATACAGCATCTGGTCTACAGGTTCACTGAATGTAGTGGGAGAGCGCCACGAAGGCGATATGCTGACGTGTTCCCACAGCGACGGCAACCGCAGCTCCGCACTTTCACATCCGTTCGTAGGCGCCTACGAAAACTTGGATTCTTCCGTCTTACGTTGATAGCATATTACAGTATTTTCACTGCTGTTACGCCATTTTCACAGAAACAAGGCTAACTGAGGTAACAAACCGAACATATCATAATTACATTTTTACTCTGTAACGAACTACCGTTGATTACTGGTATCTTTTACGCGGATGCTCTGAAAATATCCTTGAACAACCTCCGAGACTTTGTCGTTGGAAATACGAGAACACGCATTCAACTGATGCAGACAATCTGATCAAGCATCCCCACATACCTTAAAAATTGAACAATATATGTTGGTCATGATCATAAACAACAATAATAAAAAGCTCACTGCAGTAATATTTCCACATACAAAAGTTTATTTTCAGTGAATAAGAAAGTAGTACAATCGTACCAATGCGCGCATACACACACACACACACACACACACACATATATATATACACACAGTGAGAGGTACCAGTATTACCAAATTCCACAAGCCGCACACATACAGATTCTGTTTCATTATCTCTCTGCACCACACACAGATGCACCTGCAGCCACACAACAAAAAGATAATACAGCCACAAAACAAAAAACAAAATGACCACAGAAAGGCGCATCATGATAGTTACCAGTTCTGCAGGCATTTCAAATGCATGTACAACTACCCTAGCTAGAAACGAGGCGCTCGTTCTTCTTTTTCGCAAATATCCAACATAGGACATACTGAACTGGTACCAACAAGTGTTAACAATTCGATTACATGCACGCCAAAAGTTGTTTTAAATCTGAAATTATGTAAGAGGGCTATTCGGGAAGTATACTCCGTTCGGGTACGAAATGGAAACCACGGTGAAAATCGGATGAAGCTTTGCACAAATATGTTGGACAGTGTCACTGGTATGCTATTGACCGCGTCACGCCGCTATTTCTACACTCCTGGAAATTGAAATAAGAACACCGTGAATTCATTGTCCCACGAAGGGGAAACTTTATTGAGACATTCCTGGGGTCAGATACATCACATGATCACACCGACAGAACCACAGGCACATAGACACAGGCAACAGAGCATGCACAATGTCGGCACTAGTACAGTGTATATCCACCTTTCGCAGCAATGCAGGCTGCTATTCTCCCATGGAGACGATCGTAGAGACGCTGGATGTAGTCCTGTGGAACGGCTTGCCATGCCATTTCCACCTGGCGCCTCAGTTGGACCAGCGTTCGTGCTGGACGTGCAGACCGCGTGAGACGACGCTTCATCCAGTCCCAAACATGCTCAATGGGGGACAGATCCGGAGATCTTGCTGGCCAGGGTAGTTGACTTACACCTTCTAGAGCACGTTGGGTGGCACGGGATACATGTGGACGTGCATTGTCCTGTTGGAACAGCAAGTTCCCTTGCCGGTCTAGGAATGGTAGAACGATGGGTTCGATGACGGTTTGGATGTACCGTGCACTATTCAGTGTCCCCTCGACGATCACCAGTGGTGTACGGCCAGTGTAGGAGATCGCTCCCCACACCATGATGCCGGGTGTTGGCCCTGTGTGCCTCGGTGGTATGCAGTCCTGATTGTGGCGCTCACCTGCACGGCGCCAAACACGCATACGACCATCATTGGCACCAAGGCAGAAGCGACTCTCATCGCTGAAGACGACACGTCTCCATTCGTCCCTCCATTCACGCCTGTCGCGACACCACTGGAGGCGGGCTGCACGATGTTGGGGCGTGAGCGGAAGACGGCCTAACGGCGTGCGGGACCGTAGTGCAGCTTCATGGAGACGGTTGCGAATGGTCCTCGCCGATACCCCAGGAGCAACAGTGTCCCTAATTTGCTGGGAAGTGGCGGTGCGGTCCCCTACGGCACTGCGTAGGATCCTACGGTCTTGGCGTGCATCCGTGCGTCGCTGCGGTCCGGTCCCAGGTCGACGGGCACGTGCACCTTCCGCCGACCACTGGCGACAACATCGATGTACTGTGGAGACCTCACGCACCACGTGTTGAGCAATTCGGCGGTACGTCCACCCGGCGTCCCGCATGCCCACTATACGCCCTCGCTCAAAGTCCGTCAACTGCACATACGGTTCACGTCCACGCTGTCGCGGCATGCTACCAGTGTTAAAGACTGCGATGGAGCTCCGTATGCCACGGCAAACTGGCTGACACTGACGGCGGCGGTGCACAAATGCTGCGCAGCTAGCGCCATTCGACGGCCAACACCGCGGTTCCTGGTGTGTCCGCTGCGCCGTGCGTGTGATCATTGCTTGTACAGCCCTCTCGCAGTGTCCGGAGCAAGTATGGTGGGTCTGACACACCGGTGTCAATGTGTTCTTTTTTCCATTTCCAGGAGTGTAGTTCTGTGCCCACAGTGAGCACGCAAGTTGCCTTGAAAATAGGTCGCCCGCCAAGTGTTGGTACCTGTGAGAAATTTTGCCTGATTTGAAGCAACCCACTTACCGTACCTGTCATGTATTTCCTTGTTCATGACTTTCCTCGGCAGCACACTGCAAGGGCAACGACGACGCTCCTGCACCGTTTTCGATAGGAAGTCTTTGATCGCCCGCCATACAGCCCTGACCGTGGCTCCACGTGATGTTCACCTGTGCTCACATGAACCGCTGGCTTTGATGACATTTTGGCACAGACAATGAGTTTCAGACCAGCGTAGAGACCTGGCGGAAGGTTATATGACGGGGGCATTGGAAAGTTGGTACAATGCTACGATAAATATCTGTGTCGTAGAAGAGAAGTAGCTAGAAAGTGTAGCTAAAAGCTTCAAGAAAACATTTTTGATTTTCACACTGGTTTCCATTTCGCGGCGGATTGGGCCTTACTTTCCAAATAACCCTAATAGGTACGAATGTAAATTCAAAAACTCCAGTGAAAAAGAAAACTCCTTTGTCTATGTAGACTCGTATGTTGTAGATATATTTAAAAAAAGAGAACATATTCTATTAGCTACTGAAGATGCCTCATAAATAACGGAGACGAAACTTTCGCGACAGAAAAGTAAAAGCCTTTTATTTTAGTAGCAGTGACAGTCCACATATATAGCTATTTTAGTAATAGTTTTTCATGAATACTAGTCCAATATTTATATGCATTTCTGTGGACACCTAATGCCAACAATAGTAGTCGAAACTGGTGATATCAATTATATATTCATTAGGGCGTGGCATAAGGCATATGTTCGTGCCTGACGTTTAACCTTCTAAGGCTAAAGCCATCATCAGAGGATACAAAGATTCAGAACGTAGTTCCCAACTCATTCAAGCTCAGTAAACTAAACTGTTTATTCGCATGCACGAAATCGCTCGTCTCCGGCCTTCGCGTCAGCAGACCGCCTCGTAAGAATTATTGATATATGTTTTCTTTTTTTTTTTCACTCAGTGCTTAGAGTGGGTCTATTGGTATTTTCTGTGTGTTTCACTTGCCATTTGTCAAGTGAATTGTACGAGATCAAAGAAGTAAAAGTTTGCATGCGGGAGTAAATCTTTTCCTTCCTCACATTTTCAGTGCGTTTCTTTTTGTTAATATTTGGATGTCTTTTTCATCTTGAATGATCTGCAATTTCTGCATTTCAAAGGAGCACTTATTGACTGATTTCTGAGTCAACTTGTTTAATATCCGCCCGCTGGATGTAGTAACTGTTATTATTCTCAATTACTGCTCTTTAGTTTCGTCTTAAGACGATAATTTACTGTGAGTGTCTTCAGTTGGAAAATAGCAGATACCGTCCTAAATTTATTCACTAATCTCGATGTAATATTACATATATACCGAAAATCATTTTAAAAATAAACACCCTCTGGTATCTATGAAACTCATGCGCAAATAAGAATTTCATTGTATTTTCATAGCTGTAAGGTTGTATATCTACAGGTCTCTGATACCTGGAATTTTGAGTTTGACGTTTCAATGCCTGAATCGTTAGCAACTGGGTTTTTTGTCTTCAGAACAGCTCTTACTCCCATAGCCCTCGATTATTTGTTGGATATATTCCAATCTCTGTCTTTGTGTTTACAAATTTCCAGCTCGGTTCTACTTGTATTCATTTTTTTCAAACGCTGTCTTTTGATGGATAAATGAAGTATTCAAAACGTCTATCATCAGCTCTGACGTACGCTTCTAAACGCCTCATCGTGGATTGTCTTACTCGCTCCCGTACTCCAGGCGCCTTCTGGATCTGATGGAATTCTTGTGCTTTAAAAGCCCATGAAATAAAAATCCAATAGGAGATCAAGAGACTGAGTAGGTCACGACGTTGCTGCTCCACGACTTAGTCATTTATTTGAGAAACGCTGATTTAAAATTTTCTTCCTTGCAGAGCAAAGTGATATGGTGCTCCATCGTGCATTAACCACATGTTCTGACGTAAGTGTAGTGGAACATCTTCCAAAAAAACATTTAAGTGTTGCATTAAAAGTTCACTATATGAACTAGTCAGTGTTCCATGTACAATGAAAGGTTCAATTAATCGGCCTTCAGTTATGCCAACCCATACATAAATGCTAAACTATTGTTGATGTCTTCCTTCCAAAACTGAAAAAGAATTCTCATTCACCCATTCGTGAGGGTTGTGAAAATTCTGCACTCCATTCCTGGTACTCTGTGCTTCATCATAAATAGTATGGTGGACAGAAAGTGTTGGTCCTGAGCATCAATTCCCTATAACCAAACACAAAAGCCTTTCCTCGACCACAAATCTGTTTCAATAAGATCTTGCACTCTCTGGAGGTGGTGTGGATAAAGGACTCCACACTGTCACGTGACTCACATTTTCAGTTTCCACTATTTCCGTAGCACTGCTGCCATTATTGTCCTCACTGCAGTGACGTACTCGATCTCCTAAATCAGGTGTTCTCACACTGCCTGGTCTTGCACAATGATACGATCTCCACAAGTTGTTCATGTATTCTTTGGAAGAAATAATTGTCGGTAAATGTCTAGAGGGAAAGTTTACAGTATACAAACGTTTGATTTCAGACCCACTGCAATTTGCAAAGTCATAGGTTGGGTGCATGCCGCCATGTCGGAGTAGAATACATTTTATCCAGAAATGTACAGTACGCACTAGTCCAGCAAGGATACGGCCGAGCAGGCGTCACGTCCGTGACTGGAAATCACACACAACGCATTGCTCTCCAGCTGAGGTCGCTAAAGCACGCTTCTTCGATGGTGCTCTTCTCGCAAGTAGTCGATTCGTTTCCTGGTGGGGGAGAATGTTCGGCACACACTAAACACTAGTCCAATAATAACTGTAGAGTAAGCTTCACTAATGACTGTGTCTTTAATAATAAAAGGATCTGACTATTTACTAGTATCATGGCAATTAAGGGAAACAGAACAAGGCTTAGACTCAACACTTCCCAAAACAAACACCATTTGAGAAGAAAAAATACGTGCAATACCAATCTGTAAATTTGGAAATAAAGACAAAAACAAAGCAAACATATAACAACAATAAAGTTTCTGTAGCTAAGAAAATAAAAAAAGACCATCTGTATATGTGAACTTTTGCTACTTCTTACCGTCTTATTCATTTCTCAGATGTTTCCCACATATTTGTTAACACCACTTATACTACAGGTATGCTCCACAAATTGCTATGCAGTGCGTGGCAGAAGGTATTTAATACTAATATTAATGATTTTCTGTCATATTTCATTTTCGTATGGAGCAAGAGGAAATCGTTGTCGATGTGCCTCCCTAAGCACCGTAATACGTATTACATTATTCTCATGACACCCGTGTCAGACACACGCCGTAGACAGCGGAAGTGTCATAGAATTTTCCTTCAGTAAGGATGCTCCAAAAATACCCGTTAGTTTTTCTCGAGCACAACGCAGCATCTCTCGGCCGTGCAAGGCCTATCAGATTCCACGTTACACTTTCAGGTGAACTATAGTGAGTTTGTTTATGCTGATTACTGGGTACTTTCAACAATGCGTACCTCAACTGAACAGTCAGAAGAAATCCTAATGGAGGACCTAGATGCAATGGGAAAGAACTTTCGCAAATGCGACCTCCAGCGACATGCCATCGGAACGGAGATTTCCTGCTCTCATCTAAATAATAAACTTGCGAAAGAAAACTCGCCGTACAGTTTGAAAACACTACACTCTCTCATAATTAAGCATCAAAGTACCTGGGTGTAACCACCGAAGGGAACTCAGTCTTTCAGACAGCATCTAACAACAGCAGCCGAAAAACTAAAAAAAAAAAAAAAAAAACACCATTCAAAAGAAACGTCTTTCAATCTGGGGTGCATCAGCATGTTCTTGTGTCTTGCGCTCTACGTCTTGCCTTCTGAAACTCTCCAGTTTGCCTAAAAATCCCGTATGCACAAAAGGTAAACTCCATCTAACGCAATGAGATTATTGCTGGCGTCATTAAATAAACAACTACGCATGGCTACCAGTGCTGAGTTACATTCCGCCCCCTCAACTACGTCGCATATATACTTTCACAAATGAGTAGAAAAATATTATGGATAATAAAAGTCTACCGATCCATCAAGATTTAAATGATTCAAAACATAACCGACTCCACTCTAGTCGACCGCCAACAGTGAGGGCCGCTGTGGAAGTCGAGTTCAGCATTACTATCGCATGAACTCAAGAGTGGACTGGACAAGAAAATAACAACATGCAATGTATCGCCCGAAAAGCAAAGGTATTCGACTCTCCACGCAAAAAATGTTAAATGCTAAACAGAATTAGGACCCAACACCGCAGATGTGCATATTTCTTACACAAGTGGTTTAAGCAGCCACCCTCGCTTTGTGGTTGCGAGCAACTACAGACCATCGGATACATCACAGAAGAATGCCCCGCAAAATCATACGATTATAGACCAGGAAACATAAGTGATCTACATGTTTGTTTATGAGATTTTATGTTGTAAATATTATTCTTCACACTTCACGTACTTTTCCAAATTGTCCGATAAATAAATGTACTGACCCGTTAACGGTTCTAGCAGCGCAAGTCTCAGTTACTTCGGTTTCTGTTATCTTGTCTAAATATCCTAAACTCCAGAGACATAAGTATTCCTGTAATTTGTAGGACTAGCGTCTTGTAAGTATTGTAAGTTAATTTCTCTACGGATACACTGGACTTCGCCATTACCCACTCAACAAATCTAAGTCTTCCAGTCGCCTTTGTTAGAACTGAATTTACTTATTTGTTCCATGTCACATAACTCATTAGCATTATCCCTAAATGCTTAAAGAGTATGTTGTTGTTGTTGTGGTGGTCTTCAGTCCTGAGACTGGTTTGATGCAGCTCTCCATGCTACTCTATCCTGTGCAAGCTTCTTCATCTCCCAGTACCTACTGCAACCTACATCCTGCTGAATCTGCTTAGTGTATTCATCTCTGGGTCTCCCCCTACGATTTTTACCCTCCACGCTGCCCTCCAATACTAAATTGGTGATCCCTTGCTGCCTCAGAACATGTCCTACCAACCGATCCCTTCTTCTGGTCAAGTTGTGCCACAAACTTCTCTTCTCCCCAATCCTATTCAATACTTCCTCATTAGTTATGTGATCTACCCATCTAATCTTCAGCATTCTTCTGTAGCACCACATTTCGAAAGCTTCTATTCTCTTCTTGTCCAAACTATTTACCGTCCATGTTTCACTTCCATACATGGAAGTTCATACAAATACTTTCAGAAATGACTTCCTGACACTTAAATCTATACTCGATGTTAACAAATTTCTCTTCTTCAGAAACGCTTTCCTTGCCATTGCCAGTCTACATTTTATATCCTCTCTACTTCGACCATCATCAGTTATTTTGCTCCCCAAATAGCAAACCTCCTTTACTACTTTAAGTGTCTCATTTCCTAATCTAATACCCTCAACATCACCCGACTTAATTCGACTACATTCCATTATTCTCGTTTTGTTTTTGTTGATGTTCATCTTATATCCTCCCTTCAAGACACCATCCATTCCGTTCAACTGCTCTTCCAAGTCCTTTGCTGTCTCTGACAGAATTACAATGTCATCGGCGAACCTCAAAGTTTTTACTTCTTCTCCATGAATTTTAATACCTACTCCGAATTTTTCTTTTGTTTCCTTTACTGCTTGCTCAATATACAGATTGAATAACATCGGGGATAGGCTACAACCCTGTCTCACTCCTTTCCCAACCACTGCTTCCCTTTCATACCCCTCGACTCTTATAACTGCCATCTGGTTTCTGTACAAATTGTAAATAGCCTTTCGCTCCCTGTACTTTACCCTTGCCACCTTTAGAATGTGGAAGAGAGTATTCCAGTCAACATTGTCAAAAGCTTTCTCTAACTCTACAAATGCTAGAAACGTAGGTTTGCCTTTTCTTAATCTTTCTTCTAAGATAAGTCGTAAGATTAGTATTGCCTCACGTGTTCCAACATTTCTACGGAATCCAAACTGATCTTCCCCGAGGTCCGCTTCTACTAGTTTTTCCATTCGTCTGTAAAGAATTCGCGTTAGTATTTTGCAGCTGTGACTTATTAAACTGATAGTTCGGTAATTTTCACATCTGTCAACACCTGCTTTCTTTGGGATTGGAATTATTATATTCTTCTTGAAGTCTGAGGGTATTTCACCTGTCTCATACATCTTGCTCACCAGATGGTAGAGTTTTGTCAGGACTGGCTCTCCCAAGGCCGTCAGTAGTTCTAATGGAATGTTGTCTACTCCCGGGGCCTTGTTTCGACTCAGGTCTTTCAGTGCTCTGTCAAACTCTTCACGCAGTATCGTATCTCCCATTTCATCTTCATCTACATCCTCTTCCATTTCCATAATTTTGTCCTCAAGTACATCACCCTTGTATAAACCCTCTATATACTCCTTCCACCTTTCTGCCTTCCCTTCTTTGCTTAGAACTGGGTTGCCATCTGAGCTCTTGATATTCATACAAGTGGTTCTCTTCTCTCCAAAGGTCTCTTTAATTTTCCTGTAGGCAGTATCTATCTTACCCCTAGTGAGACAAGCGTCTACATCCTTACATTTGTCCTCTAGCCATCCCTGCTTAGCCATTTTGCACTTCCTGTCGATCTCATTTTTGAGACGTTTGTATTCCTTTTTGCCTGCTTCATTTACTGCATTTTTATATTTTCTCCTTTCATCAATTAAATTCAATATTTCTTCTGTTACCCAAGGATTTCTATTAGCCCTCGTCTTTTTACCTGATCGTCTGCTGCTTTCACTACTTCATCCCTCAGAGCTACCCATTCTTCTTCTACTGTATTTCTTTCCCCCATTCCTGTCAATTGTTCCCTTATGCTCTCCCTGAAACTCTCTACAACCTCTCGTTCTTTCAGTTTATCCAGGTCCCATCTCCTTAAATTCCCACCTTTTTGCAGTTTCTTCAGTTTCAATCTGCAGTTCATAACCAAGAGATTGTGGTCAGAGTCCACATCTGCCCCTGGAAATGTCTTACAATTTAAAACCTGGTTCCTAAATCTCTGTCTTACCATTATATAATCTATCTGATACCTTTTAGTATCTCCAGGATTCTTCCAGGTATACAACCTTCTTTTATGATTCTTGAACCAAGTGTTAGCTATGATTAAGTTATGCTCTGTGCAAAATTCTACAAGGCGGCTTCCTCTTTCATTTCTTCCCCCCAATCCATATTCACCTACTATGTTTCCTTCTCTCCCTTTTCCTACTGACGAATTCCAGTCACCCATGACTATTAAATTTTCGTCTCCCTTCACTATCTGAATAATTTCTTTTATTTCATCATACATTTCTTCAATTTCTTCGTCATCTGCAGAGCTATTTGGCATATAAACTTGTACTACTGTAGTAGGCATGGGCTTTGTGTCTATCTTGGCCACAATAATGCGTTCACTATGCTGTTTGTAGTAGCTAACCCGCACTCCTATTTTTTTATTCATTATTAAACCAACTCCTGCATTACATCTATTTGATTTTGTATTCATAACCCTGTAATCACCTGACTAAAAGTCTTGTTCCTCCTGCCACCGAACTTCACTAATTCCCACTATATCTAACTTTAACCTATCCATTTCCCTTTTTAAATTTTCTAACCTACTTGCCCGATTAAGGAATCTGACATTCCACGCTCCGATCCGTAGAACGCCAGTTTTCTTTCTCCTGATAACGACGTCCTCTTGAGTAGTCCCCGCCCGGAGATCCGAATGGGGGACTATTTTACCTCCGGAATATTTTACCCAAGAGGACGCCATCATCATTTAATCATACAGTAAAGCTGCATGTCCTCGGGAAAAATTACGGCTGTAGTTTCCCCTTGCTTTCAGCCGTTCGCAGTACCAGCACAGCAAGGCCGTTTCTGTTAATGTTACAAGGCCAGATCAGTCAATCATCCAGACTGTTGCCCCTGCAACTACTGAAAAGGCTGCTGCCCCTCTTCAGGAACCACATGTTTGTCTGGCCTCTCAACAGATACCCCTCCGTTGTGATTGCACCTACGGTACGGCTATCTGTATCGCTGAGGCACGCAAGCCTCCCCGCGAACGGCAAGGTCCATGGTTCATGGGGGGCGTATGACGACACCAATCTGATACCACTGGATTCTTTCTCTGCGTTATGGGGATTATGTTACATTTAACCATGTTTAGAGAGAGCTATATTTCATTACAAGTGGAAACACTGTCTAAGTCGTTAGTCGCTCCTATAGAGGACGGTATTGTGGCAGAGAATGTTACTTGCCGCATTTTTTTTGAATCGTTTATGATCGGTATTATTATGCTTCTTTTGGACACACACGATGCTACTTTCGTACTGGAATATTTAACGTCCACTGTAGCGCAGTAAGTTCTGTTACTTATAACATCTTGTGGCCAATCACGCCCGTGAGGAGGTAGCCGTATGATCGTATCCTGCTTATCAGTCGACGCTGTGATGCACTGTCGAATTCTCTGAGATTCTGGATTAATGAATCTACCTGTACACAATCCTATTAAGTTTATAAGATCGTTATAGTGTGGTCTTCAGTCCGAAGATTGGTTTGTTGCTACTTAAACTACGCAGGCTCTTCATCTCTAAATAATCTTGAATCTGCTCACTGTATTCGTCTCTTGGTCTCCTTCTGCAGTTTTTACCCCCTCCCCTCCCCCCCCCCTCCCTACACATTTGCTTGCAGTATTAAATATCCTATGTGAATAAAGCGGTCTGTGTTTCATGCGACTGTTTTGCCTGAACCTATGATGATCGATCGAAAGAAGCTTATTAGAGCTTCGAATATGCCTAAGGATCATACAATAGACGTACTTTACAAATACTGGTCCATAACTGTGTGTGCATCCATTCCTTTCATCCGTTTGTGAAGAGGGAAGACCTGCGCTACAGTTCCGTACGCGAGATATGTTCCATAGCTATCAGCTAGGAAAAGGGCAAATGTATTTATTGTAAATTCTCACAAGAAGTTCGTCAGGTCTGGCCCTTGATTGAATAGTCTTCACGGTTTTTAAGTACCGTTAGTACTCGATTCGGTCCCTGCGATATGTGATTATATGTAGCAATCAAACGTTGGTGTGTTAGTATCTTTAAAAGCGAACGTATTTTTAGGTGGAATTTAAAAATTTAAGATTTCTCTGTGCTAGCTCCAGTCTTGGCACCAGACTGATTCGCGTGATGCGAAGGAAAGTTTTCAGTCCGTCCATTGTCTTTACAAAGGACTAGATCACCTTGAAATTGACTAACAAATATTATTGTTGGATGATTTGGGCCTAGCCCTTATGGATGCGCGAATTGTCATTAACACCCCCCCCCCCCCCACATTTTGTGGCGAGAGTGTAGCAGTTATTGTTTCAGTAATTTTGTCCTGATGGTTCGATTAAACCAAGCTATCTAGGGTGCAGTCCAACATGTATTTAACCTTTCCCAGAAACTGTTTTCCGTTTGCTGGTTTGCCTAATCATGTTCTCAGACCGCCTTTTAAGACTTCTTGATATATGTGTAAAGACAAGAGGCAGTACACTGCTGCTATTTGTTTCGTAAGATCAAAAAATAAGCTACAGTGTATCATGTAAAAATAACACAAATACTTTATTTAACAACAATTTACTTAGCTATACAAACAGTTTTTTAATTACGCAGAACTTTTTGATAGCTCAGCAACAATACACACGAAACAAGAAATGAAACTAGAATAGTTTACAATAATGTTCCGTTAATGTAACACAGAAACGAAAGTGGTATACATTTCAATTCTCATACAGAAATATTACATTTAATCATAAAAAATTATAAGCATTCATAATGAGTGAAATTGCAAACAAAAACTGCAAATGAACTTATTTTTGGGTTGAACTTGACTTGTGGAGAAACTAAATTATATTACATTCATTGGGTGTCATATAATTAACAAAACATTTCAAGTTATCTTCATGCAGATGAAATGTCTCTTTTACCCCTTCAATAGGTGCGGTCAGATTAATTAAGAAATTCAAATACAGCTCTCTGCAGAACAGTTTCTTGATGAACATAATAAAATTCGTTTTCCTCCAGATTAAAAGAAAATCATACAGGAAAGAATATATATTATATTGTTCATTTTCGACACGTTATGAGCAAAGTGATTTTGGTATCCCATATTTCTCTTTTGACTTAAATGCTGTTAGTATCGCATATTTCACTTGTGACTTAAACGCTCTTGGTATGGTATCTTTAACTTGTACTGAAATTTGGATAGTGCAACTAACGCCCTCTAATGGCAAGAAACAATAAACGCTGAAAGTAACATAGATACCAACATGTAGGGGGAGATTTTTAGCTATATTTACGTGATCTCTGAACGGCAACTGAAAAAAAATTTTAAAAACGTAAGCAGCAAATATAATACAATTTGAATTGTCTGTACTTAATTGAATTGTGCAGCTTGCTCAATATTTCATGAAATATGTGTGGGTATTTGTTTAATTGTAATGTGGGACGAGGGTCGTCGATTGTTATTACAGAGAACTATGTAGCGGGTCGTCTTGGAGTACTGCTGCACATGGAAAGGCGTGTTGTATACTGGGATTACTAAAATAAGTGGTAAGTGGTTTCGAAATTGAACAATCCGGTGACGTACATTTCTTGTAATGAACAGCGACAAATTTCGTTCTTTCGAGTAAATACAGTACGATGAATTACAAGTAAAAAGTACATGTAACGTACCCAGACGTGGTTTCGTGCACGGAATAATATTGCGTTGCCTTGTGTGGACTGGAACGAATTCAGAGTTACTCAGTTGACTCCGCTTTTCTTTGTGTATGCAGGAGACAGTACGCAGAAACAGAAACAAAAGAACAAAACCCGCGCAAAGATATTCAGTAATTAAAAGTGACTGTCAGCTCTAAATAACATGTCTATGTTAAACAACATACTCACTTCATCAATATTTGTATAAAAACTAACAACGTTCTTTTTTTAAAAAATAAAAAAGACAGTTTTCTTGACAAGAAGCAAACTGGTGCTACGAAAGAAGAGTGACGGAGACTTTGACCCAGAGTGGCAGTAGTAAAGCAATAACAGCACCAGTTTTCTGTTTCAAAAGGCAGCTCCCATCAGCACTGACTGTCTTCTTTTTTATGGCATACGAATATGTTTTTAATTCTCCGAGGGTTAGTTGAATCTTTTATGAACAACAATTATTTTCGAATAAAAGGAAATACTGTACTGGTGGAAATTTTAGACAGTTAAAAACAACTGCAGAGTACTTACTAGTATGGACACAATTTTGGATTTAAGCAAATTGCTTTCATTTGAATAAATCTCAGCATATTTTTGATTTGAATTGCAGTGCACATGGAAATGAAGAATGTAACAGTATTTTATTGAGATTTTTATTTTTTTCAGTTTTAGATGTAGGTATTTTTGCAGTGTTTACTCGCTACTTTTAGTGGGAACATATTTTGGTATACGGAATGTCGCGAAATTATCAGTGACACTCGCTGCCTGTAATGGCCGACTCAGTGTATGTACAAGTTATTTCGCAATTTGTTATATATGTTAAACTATGTGTGTGTTGTATGACTACAGAAACAGTACTTTTATCCTTCGACCATCGGGATGATGTGTGACACCTTTGCAGACGGGCTCTGATGTCGAATATCGGGTCACAAGCCGCAACGGCTCGCTCAGAACAACAATGACATATTTTTCTTGTTTTCACTGTGAGACTTTCATGTAGTTTTTTTCTAACTTCACATAATTGCGAATGATTTGGAATTGAGTCCAGTATCTTTTTAGATTATTGTACAAAGCTTATATCATCAATAATTATGTACTGGAGGCTGAAAGTAGGAGAAATATTTGCTCTGCACTTAAATACAATACATTTTATTAGACAGACGGAAATTAATTTTTTCCGAAGAAGGGATTATAATTTTTTTACACGCTGAAACCAGGAGAGATGTTTTTGAATCGTATGAGAAAAGATTAGTGTAGTATCTATGAGTCTGACGACAATTTCAAGAGAGAAGAGTTTGATTTGTTATTTATGAACCACATGTAGAAGTTCTGTGCCACCCACCAGCAAAACTAATGACTGCTTAGATTACAGACAGATTCTAAGTTTATCACAGTTGACGTCCCTGCTCTGGGCATCCTATTATGTTTTCTTCCTTACAATGCAGGAAACTGAATATGCAAGTATAAAAATTGAAATTAATTTTATCAGCCAATGAAGAATTGTGGTACACAGCAGAGAACATAGAACTTGGATAGAGATTGTTTGTTATCGCAACTGAAGGGTTCGATGGAAGACTGTGCCAACCCTCAATGTAGTGAGAATCAATCTGATAACGCTGTCTGACATGGTCAGCTGCACTAGTTCCATTTGAACTCTTAGAAAGCAGTTGTCAGCCGTATACACTGTTTTACCTTACCTTACGCGTATTCTCATTTTTGGTCGAAAATAGTGAAGACTAAATTTTGCAATCTAGTAAAGGGATGAGTGTCTGTCGGGGATATTAATCGCAACAGTGAGACATCTGTTGATGATAGTGTTGCAGACCTCGATTACACACCAGGAAATTCATCAGACATTGAACGTACTATAAATGTGCATAGCATTATATTGTCACCAGTTCAACCTGGAAAGCTTTAGACTTGCCATTTGTTAAAATTTTGGGAAATTCTTTAATGTTAGCTTGTTGTAGTCAGTGGTTTGGTTTACGTTCTAACAACAGAAAAACCTACCATAACTGTGTTTGAGGATTAGCGTTGTTTTGGCCCTGACTTTCAACGTTGTTGGTTAGCACTATTTTTATCCTATTTTATTTCTCTACAAACGTTTGCGTATATTTACTTTTAGGCAGATGCACAATCTACATCCAGTGAAACAGAAGCAGGAAACTGGTGAGAAGGTCAACGAAGATCGAAGATCAAGTGAAAGCAGATTTTTGAATGTTTCATTAGGAAAAAGAAGTAGAAAGGCACTCCTATCATCTTAAAATTAGCAAAAAAAATATGATATTCCACTTCCTATCAATCGAGGAAAAATAGTTACTTGCTACGTAGCTCCCAAAAATCATTACTATTTTAAAGGTTTTCCTTATCTATATTAACTTTTTTGGAGACAATCTGAACAGCCGTCTTCGGTTGTTTGCAGATGACGCTGTCGTTTAACGGCTAATAAAGTCATCAGAAGACCAGAGCAAACTGTAAAACGATTTAGAAAAGATATCTGAATGGTGCGAAAAGTGGCAGTTGACCCTAAAAAACGAAAAGTGTGAGGTCATTCACATGAGTGCTAAAAGGAACTCGTTAAACTTCGGTTACACAATAAATCAGTCTAATCTAAAAGCCGTAAATTCAACTTAATACCTAGGTATTACAATTACGAACAACTTAAATTGGAAGGAACACATAGAAAATGTTGTGGGGAAAGCTAACCAAAGACTGCGTTTTATTGGGAGGACACTTATAAAATGTAACAGGTCTACTAAGGATGTCCGTCCTCTTTTAGAATACTGCTGCACGGTGTGGGATCCTTACCAGGTAGGACTGACGGAGTACATCGAAAAAGTTCAAAGAAAGGCAGCACGTTTTATATTATCGCGAAATATGGGAGAGAGTGTCACAGAAATTGTACGGGATATGGGCTGGAAATCATTAAAAGAAAGGCGTTTTTCGTTGCGACGGAATCTTCTCATGAAATTCCAATCACCAACTTTCTCTTCCGAATGCCAAAATATTTTGTTGACACCGACCTACATAGGGAGGAACGATGACCACGATAAAATAAGGGAAATCAGTGCTCGTACGGAAAGATACAGGTGTTCATTCTTTCCGCGCGCTACACGAGATTGGAATAATAGAGAATTGTGAAGGTAGTTCGATGAACCCTCTACCAGGCACTTAAATGTGATTTGCAGAATATCCATGTAGATGTAGAAAAGCTTTCACGTAAATAACAAAGAAAGCGAAAACTTAACATTGCGTTATTTATGTTGTGACTCACATAGCTTCTTTTTGAGTATTTTACACATATTGAACTGCAGTTTATGTTAGGAGATTTGATTCCAGTAATCTGTTTGCTAATGCAAAACAAAACGAACACGAAAGTTTGGAAACACCTGGTGTAGTGATTCAGTCACTGCAAATAATTTAACATTGTTACTTCCTGAATATTTCTGTAATTGCATTTTTTGTTTTTAACGTCTCTAGTGTACTAGTCTGTGGTGTGAAATAGTAAATGAGACATATTCGATCTCAAACCGTACCTAAGTCTACTCTACAAAGACAGTACTAACCGACAATAGTAGAGACAACGTTATAAGTAAACAATTTTATGGGACAACAAGATATTTATCCGTGTGGCATATCATATAGCTAAAAATCGTTAATATTCGTAGCTGAAGCTACAAATATGTCCATTGCAATTTAAAATTACAGATATAGCCAAATGTGTGACAGGAGACAACTCAAAACTCTGTTCTCGTAGGTTAACCCTCTCTTCCGCCGACCGCTTCAGTTGTGTCTGGTGTTCGACAAACTCAGCGGAGATCAAATATAAGTAAAAACTACGCCCATGACGAAGTAATACTGCAAGAAGTGGGTATGATACAAGATGGGAATTTCGGATGATTCTGTAAGGGTTTGTCCAAGAAAAAATCAAGTTAGCGCAGAGTTGATAAGCAAAATACACTGAGGCAACGAAAGTCACGGGATAACTCCTAATATCGTGTCGGACCTCCATTTTCTCGGCGTAGTGAGCAACTCGACGTGACATGGACTCAACAAGTATTATGCAGAAATATTGAGCCATGCTGCCTCTACAACCGTCTATAACTGCGAAAGTGTTGCCTGTTCAAGATTTCGTGCACGAGCTGACCTGTCGATTATGTCCCATAAATGTTCGATGGGATTCATGTCGGGCGATCTGGGCGGCCATATCGTTCGCTCGAACTGTCCAGAATGGTCTTCAAGCCAGTCGCGAAAAACGTGGTCTGGTGATAATTCAATGGTTGTATGGAAATATGAAGTCCATAAATGGCTGCAAAACGTCTCCAAGTTTCGAATCAATAATCGGATCAGCTGCAGCAGAGGACCCAGTCCATTCCTATTGTGGAGCCCGTCAGGTTGCACACTGCCTTGTTGTCAACCTGGGTCCATGTTTTCGTGGGGTTTCGGCCCCTACCATTAGCTCTTACCAACTGAGATCTGAGCTCATCTGACCAGGTCACGTTTTTCTAGTCGTATAGGGTCCAACCCATATGCTCAACTGCCCAGGAGAAGCGCTGCAGGCGAACTCGTACTGTTAGCAAAGGCACTTGCAGCGGTCGTCTGCTGCCATTGTCCATTAATGCCAAATTTCGCCCATATGTCTACATCTACATCTACATCCGTACTCCGCAAGCCACCTGACGGTGTGTGGCGGAGGGTACCTTCAGTACCTCTATCGGTTCTCCCTTCTATTCCAGTCTCGTATTGTTCGCGGAAAGAAGGATTGTCGGTATGCCTCTGTGTGAGCTCTAATCTCTCTGATTTTATCCTCATGGTCTCTTCGCGAGATATACGTAGGAGGGAGCAATATACTGCTTGACTCTTCGGTGAAGGTATATTCTCGAAACTTTGACAAAAGCCCGTACCGAGCTACTGAGCGTCTCTCCTGCAGAGTCTTCCACTGGAGTTTATCTATCATCTCCGTAACGCTTTCGCGATTACTAAATGATCCTGTAACGAAGCGCGCTGCTCTCCGTTGGATCTTCTCTATGTCTTGTATCAACCCCATCTGGCACGGATCCCACACTGCTGAGCAGTATTCAAGCAGTGGGCGGACAAGCGTACTGTAACCTACTTCCTTTGTTTTCGGATTGCATTTCCTTAGGATCCTAACGGATACGTTTGTCGTTCACCCCACATTGATTTCTACGGTTCTGTTGGTTGTCTGTTAGGACTGACAACTCTACTCAAACGCCGTCGCTCTCGGTCGTTAAGAAAGGACTGTCGGCCACTGCGTTGTCCGTGATGAAACGTAATGCCTGAAATTTGGTATTCTCGACGCACTCTTGACGCTGCAGATCTCTGTTTACTGGACTCCCTAACGATTTCCGAAATGTAATTTCCCATGCGTCTAGCTCCAACTACCATTCCCCGTTCAAAGTTTGTTAATTACCGTCGTGCGGCAACAATTAAATCGGAAACCTTTCCACACGAATCACCTGAGTACAAATGATAGTTCCGCCAATGCACCGCGATCTTGTGTACGCGATACTGATTCAATCCGTATGTGTGCAGATCTCTGTCCAATGTCTTTCGTCAACTCTTCGTGGGACCTCTCCCTTTTTGTCAATTGACGAAGGACAGCGCCACAATGTCTTGATTTGCACGACGGTGGTGGACTGTTTTTGTAACTTTAAAGAGTATATAGAATTACACTAGGGTGACCAAATTATTTTCGGTGAAAACCGGGACACCTTCACCCGGGTGCCAATGGACACCTCATTCCACATGTACCCAGGTTTCTTAATTTTAAATATTAATGTTTTGTTGATACATTTTGTTATCCCGATTATTATAACTACTTAGAGGATACAAAGGATTGATATAATCTAGATTATCTGTATAATTAATGACATTTAATAAACGTATACACTAATAAAGAAATGTACACTCCTGGAAATGGAAAAAAGAACACATTGACACCGGTGTGTCAGACCCACCATACTTGCTCCGGACACTGCGAGAGGGCTGTACAAGCAATGATCACACGCACGGCACAGCGGACACACCAGGAACCGCGGTGTTGGCCGTCGAATGGCGCTAGCTGCGCAGCATTTGTGCACCGCCGCCGTCAGTGTCAGCCAGTTTGCCGTGGCATACGGAGCTCCATCGCAGTCCTTAACACTGTTAGCATGCCGCGACAGCGTGGACGTGAACCGTATGTGCAGTTGACGGACTTTGAGCGAGGGCGTATAGTGGGCATGCGGGAGGCCGGGAGGACGTACTGCCGAATTGCTCAACACGTGGGGCGTGAGGTCTCCACAGTACATCGATGTTGTCGCCAGTGGTCGGCGGAAGGTGCACGTGCCCGTCGACCTGGGACCGGACCGCAGCGACGCACGGATGCACGCCAAGACCGTAGGATCCTACCCAGTGCCGTAGGGGACCGCACCGCCACTTCCCAGCAAATTAGGGACACTGTTGCTCCTGGGGTATCGGCGAGGACCATTCGCAACCGTCTCCATGAAGCTGGGCTACGGTCCCGCACACCGTTAGGCCGTCTTCCGCTCACGCCCCAGCATCGTGCAGCCCGCCTCCAGTGGTGTCGAGACAGGCGTGAATGGAGGGACGAATGGAGACGTGTCGTCTTCAGCGATGAGAGTCGCTTCTGCCTTGGTGCCAATGATGGTCGTATGCGTGTTTGGCGCCGTGCAGGTGAGCGCCACAATCAGGACTGCATACGACCGAGGCACACAGGGCCAATACCCGGCATCATGGTGTGGGGAGCGATCTCCTACACTGGCCGTACACCACTGGTGATCGTCGAGGGGACACTGAATAGTGCACGGTACATCCAAACCGTCATCGAACCCATCGTTCTACCATTCCTAGACCGGCAAGGGAACTTGCTGTTCCAACAGGACAATGCACGTCCGCATGTATCCCATGCCACCCAACGTGCTCTAGAAGGTGTAAGTCAACTACCCTGGCCAGCAAGATCTCCGGATCTGTCCCCCATTGAGCATGTTTGGGACTGGATGAAGCGTCGTCTCACGCGGTCTGCACGTCCAGCACGAACGCTGGTCCAACTGAGGCGCCAGGTGGAAATGGCATGGCAAGCCGTTCCACAGGACTACATCCAGCATCTCTACGATCGTCTCCATGGGAGAATAGCAGCCTGCATTGCTGCGAAAGGTGGATATACACTGTACTAGTGCGGACATTGTGCATGCTCTGTTGCCTGTGTCTATGTGCCTGTGGTTCTGTCAGTGTGATCATGTGATGTATCTGACCCCAGGAATGTGTCAATAAAGTTTCCCCTTCCTGGGACAATGAATTCACGGTGTTCTTATTTCAATTTCCAGGAGTGTATTACGATTTTACAAAATTTTACAGCCATTCAATTAATATTAACATGAGCTGTAATATTACTGAACACTTGTAGATGGAATTGTCTGTCCTTGGAGAAAAGGGATTTTTCACTGCCTGTAGCCTTGTTGACCATGTTTTTGTTCTTTGAGACACAGTGATAAAACTCGGCACAATCCATTTTGTAGTTGTACAGGATCTGCAGGATTGCTTCAAGAGAGTCCACCTCCATTCTATTAAACACCGGCGATGAGGATAAATATGAGGCGCTCCA
Organism: Schistocerca cancellata; assembly: GCF_023864275.1. NCBI lineage: Eukaryota > Metazoa > Arthropoda > Insecta > Orthoptera > Acrididae > Schistocerca > Schistocerca cancellata. The sequence goes on from NC_064627.1 coordinate 71,201,498, forward strand.
CTTGCTGAGATATTCTACACAAGTGTCATAAAACTTGTTAACTTCTTCTCTAAAACTCCTTTCCGCTGCTTCTGATACTTCTGCTCTTCATATCTTCAGTTCCCACATAATCACAGAACTCCTTAAGCCTCTCTGTTCTAACAGTATTTATGTAAAAGTGTGAGTTTAACTTCATGACGATAGTTTCAACATCACAGCTTAAACTGTCAGCAGATGTCTGCACGCTATTGTGTAAAACATGTGCAGGGCACCCTATGCCTTCAACGTTTTCATTCAACGTTGTCTTTAATTTGGTAAATACGTTGCATTTGCCTTGTCTTTTTAAACCACCAAAGTTTGTGTTGGTGTTGTCTCCACAAAATTCCACACATTTATTTTTCTCAAGATCAAACTTTTCGATAGTATTCATACAAAATCTTGAAATTTCGTCAGATGTTTCATTAGGTAGGGAACTCACCTTCAAAAGTTTGGTTTGAATTCCCTGATTAGTATCGAAAAACTGAACAACAAACGGAAATATTTTAGTGGCGTTATGATTGCTGGCATCAGTGGATATCCCGTAGAAAGAAGACTTTTTGATGTATTCAAGGCTTTCCTTTACACTCTGGGAAGCAATAACTCTTTTCACTAAGGCACTTTAGTTCTTGCTGCACTAAACTTTTTACCGTGGAAGAATCATCAAACATAATGCTGTTAAGCTTATTGGTACAATCACTAGATCTATAAGTTTGGTGATGTTTTACCGTGTGGTAGGCTAGTGTAAGCTCGGCTGTTCGAACTTTTGTCTCTTCACTTGACTGATGTTTCACAAAATAATATTGTAGAGTTTTACTGCAGCTCGGTGCACTGTATCTGTTAATGTGTTTCTTTGACCTGATGTGATCAACTATGTCGGAACGTCCACCATGACTTATACTAATAAAACAGTTACATACCGAACACTCTGCTTCGTAATCAAAACGACCTTTCTTAATGAAATTCCATTCCTTGGAATAACAGTCACTGAACTTGCAGGCACGTTTCGGCATTGCGTTTCACAGTACTGCAGCAATAATACCACTAATATGAGAAAAAACTATTGCAGTTTGTCTGACAAAACATCAACTACTAGACTGTTCTGACAATGAGTGTGTAAGTGGCGCGACAATCGGACGGTTTCATAGCTCTGTTACAATAACACAACTTACTATTTGACGGCCAAAGTACCGCTCAAAGTAAATTTTTGCCTGAGTGTATCAATACTGATACTGTGATTACTAGTACGGGACAGTGAAGGTTTCAGAAAAATAAGCTAAAATATATAAATTTCTTGTGTTGTATTTCCTTTAATACAGCGAAATCCCGAAAATTTGAGAAAGTTTCACGAAATGTATTTAAAAACTGAATTCCGGGACTTTTGAGCGTCCCGAAACAAAATTTCGGGACACCGGAACACAGGGATGAAAACCGGGACAATCCCGGTTTTCCGGGACGTTTGGTCACCCTAAATTACACCATCCAATGCTGATCTAGGCTGTTACAAGTTACACTGGATCCTTACTTACTGAGGGACACAATCTGCGCTCATTGTTGCCTTCATTGTTACCGGCAGTTAACAGCTGAATAATGCGTTCGAGTGTGTTTTAAAAGGCTTAACGGCGGTGGCAGCGCAGGATGCCGGAGGGCCGCTAGTGCTATCCCGAGAGCACTTTAGGCGCGTCCCACAGCCTCGCATTTACTGTGAGGGGGTGTGGGGGGGGGGGGAGTGGGGGTACGTAGTTAACCAGGCGAGGTGAGGCGAGCGCCGCAGCAGGCCGGCCGGGGTGGGCCGATGGCTGCCGAGATACTGCGGCGCGGCTCGGTCCGGGCTGCGGAGCTGGCTGCTTCCAGCTATTTGTCAGGAGGCGCCACTGATCGGTGAGCACCTAATGTGACGTCACGCCCATAAATCACCCCCGGACCATTAAAGCGGCGCCACAAATGAGCTTCCGTGGACTGAACCTCGCGACTCGCAGGTCCCGATAACGGCGCATTTCTCCAGATACCACGGGCGGTATTACTTTCCTCACGTGCTGTGCCGGATAACAAATAAGCACGCGCGACGAAGAAGTAGTCACCTGGTGCAGGTTTCAAGGGCCACGTAACAACGTCTCTAGTCTTGATAAAGGCCTCAGTTCGGCGAGGAAGAGACTCCATATGTTTATTAAGGCATGTTGTGAGAGAATTGCGTTGAAACTCTTACATTAATATTAAATGCGACTTCCGCCTTAGCAGCCTGACTTTGTGTGTTTCTTATTTCTGTATTTTAAGTAGTTTTCTTTGTGAATCACGTCTTCGTCATTGTAGTCTTCGCTCAACCACATGGTCCTTTCTCTGTCCCCCACTGCTTTGGTTCCATAACAAAATGATTGCCTTTATTATACTAAGTACAATGACGTGCAATTTGCGTGTGGAATTTTCGTAGTTTCCTCTCTGAACTGTATCTTTGCCCGAGTACTGTCCAGTCAAGCTTTAGTCTGCCTCTTGCAACGGTAGAACCATAATAAAGTGCTTGCCTACCGCTACGTCACGGTACGTACGGTGACGTACAACTGGGGCATGAAACCTCGTATTTTTAAGTACTTTTTGTTGTGCTCGCAGAAGAGCCAACACTGTGTTACTAGTGGAGATCGAAATGCACGCGTTTTAGCTCACGCAGGCTGGCGTGAGGAGGGAAGGACTGTACTGACGTGAGCTCTGGAACATGACAAGGAATTAGAATTCAGAAAGCGGACGTAATTAGTTTGGTACTTAACTGCAATCCATTAATGATGAACGTCGCTCTTGACGGTACATGATTCACAATATTATCTGTTCAGATTATAGTAACTGAATATGGCGCCTTGCTAGGTCGTAGCAAATGACGTAGCTGAAGGCTATGCTAAACTGTCGTCTCTGCAAATGAGAACGTATGTAGACAGTGAACCATCGCTAGCAAAGTCGGCTGTACAACTGGGGCGAGAGCTAGGGAGTCTCTCTAGACTAGACCTGCCGTGTGGCGGCGTCCGGTCTGCAATCACTTATAGTGGCGACACGCGGGTCCGACGTATACTAACGGACCGATTTAAAGGCTACCACCTAGCAAGTGTGGTGTCTGGCGGTGACACCACACTTTTCTTCGTTGACAATACTTCAGCTTTGCGACATGAACCAACCACGTGGTGGCTACTTTATAGTCAGTTGTTTTTGGAGCTTGAGTAAAGTGTTAGGATTTATTTTACTTCAGCAGTACGTTAACTGAAATTACCCTTCACATGGGTATGACGTACGTGAAGAAACTTGTGGACTCTGTAGGTTAGAATTTTTTTACGCCAGCGTTCTTACACAGAGTTACACGATCATGGATGTTACACTTACCAAAAACTGATTATCGATAATCTTTCGTATTTTAAAAACATCTCGCTAATGATATTGACAGTCAAGGGGACGCGGGATACGAGCTAACATCTGATTTCACTCCGAGAAGTGCTCCCAGAAGGTTTGGGAACCACTTCTCTACCGGACCTAATCATCAATGAGTGTCTTCAGCTGCACGTGGTACACCTGAAGAAATTTGTGGGCTCTCTGTAATTTGGGCTTTTTTTACAGTCACTGTTCTCACACCGAGCTACGTGGCAGCGAACGTACACCATTCCTTGTAGACATGTTGGACAATACGCTTTGATACTCCAAGAAATTGGTCAAACTTCACTTACGGTATGATCATGGGTGCATCTAAACACGGTATATCCTCTCTCCCATTCTGCCACGTCTCTACGTCGATCCATCCCACTGCGTTGATTCCGTACTACCGACTCTCACATACGCACGAATAGACCGCCATTACTGACGTCAGCGATGGGCGGTTGCATTAACACCTGGTGCCAGTTATTTAACATCTACAGCACTACAAAGAGTGTAGTGTGCTTTTACGGTGGCGACTAGTATTTTGTCCGCTGCACTTAGATTCTCAATAGCTAAATGAAATATTTAGCTACTATAACCTAGTCACTCTCCTTGTAGAAGGGACGGTTGATTACTTGGTTGTTCTTGCGAATCATTCTATTATCTGAGAGTAACAGGATCTACCTTCTGGCCACTCTTACGTTAACCGAAATGTCTTTCGCCACAGATTTGGAATCTTCAGAGCGTGTTTATTTATTTCCAATGAAAATACAAATGTTTGAAATTCTTTATGATTGGAAGAAGTAATCACAAGGTAAGTACTACTGCACACATTCTGTCATGTCGAGGTCTTTGTACGCGACACTCACTAGATCGCTGATGACATACGCAGATCCAGTCTGGCGTTACGCAGTTCTGGCACATCTGCCTGTAAGTCATAAAGAACAAGGTATTACAAATAATAAGCAATGCTCCAAGATTCACATGCACGGCGGACTTTCTGCGCGTAATGAACTGAAAACTCTTATCGAAGTGTTCAAAAAACTCGCCACAAGACTGTACAAGAACTCGAGACAATGGAACAATCCGTTGATCCTGAATCTACGGAATTGCGATCGCAACCACAGGTGAGAGCATAACGGCCCAAAAACAATTTTTTCAAAACGAAATTAACCACCTATGTTAGGTTTAAACTAAACACCAACAACGTCATACCGGCGAACCCCTGTAATACAGCAAACCTGACTAACATCGTCAGCTGTACTCATACAGCCTACCAACCGGTCAGATCAGGAAATCCGAACACACGATTCTGTAATCAAAACGACGTCTCATATGACGACTTTGCAATGTTACAGCTACGCTGACGCATCAGCTGGCGCAGCAGATACACTATGTGATCAAAAGTATCAGGACACCTGGCTGAAAATTACTTAAAAGTTTGTGGCGCCCTCCTTCGATTATGCTGGAATTCAGTGTGGTGTTGGCCCACCCTTAGCCTTGATGACAGATTCCACACGTTCAATCAGGAGTTGGAAGGCTTCTTGGGGAATGTCAGACCATTCTTCACGGAGTGCTGCACTGAGGAGAGGTAGCGATTTCGGCCGGTGAGACCTGGCACGAAGTCGGCGTTCCAAAACATCCCAAAGCTGTTCTATAGGATTCAGGTCAGAACTCTCTGCAGGCAGTCCATTACAGGGACGTTATTGTCGTGTAACCACACCGCCACAGACAGTGAATTATGAACTGATGCTCGATCGTGTTGAGAGATGCAATCGCCATCCCCAATTGCTCTTCAATAGTGGGAAGCAAGAAGGTGCTTAAAACATCAATGTAGGCCTGAGCTGTGTTAGTGCCACGCAAAACAACAAGGTGTACAAGCCCCCTCCATGAAAAACACGACCACATCACAACACCATCGCCTCCGAATTTTACTGTTTGCACTACACACGCTGGCAGATGACGTTCACATTGTGTACCGTCATTCCTCACTCAATACAAAGTTTTTCCACTGTTTAATCGTCCAATGTTTACTCTCCTTACTCCAAGCGAGGCGTCGTTTGCTATTTACCGGCGTGATGTGTGGCTTATGAACAGCCGCTCGAACATGAAATCCAAGTTTTCTCACCTCCCGCCTAATTCTCATAGTACTTTCAGTGGATCCTGATGTAGTATGGAATTCCTGTGTGATGGTCTGGATAGATGTCTGCCTATTACACATTACGACCCTCTTCCACTGGCGGCTGTCTCTGTCAGTCAACATCCGAGGTCGGCCTGTACGCTTTTGTGCTGTACGTGTCCCTTCACGTTTCAACTTCACTATCACATCGAAAACAGTGAACCTAGGGATGTTTAGGAGTGTGGAAATCTCGCGTACAGACGTATGACACAAGTGACACCGAATCATCTGACCACGATAGAAGTCCGTGAGTTCCGTGGAGCGCCCCATTCTGTTCTCTCACGATGTCTAATGAGTACTGAGGTCGCTGATACGGAGTACCTGGCAGTAGGGGCAGCACAGTGCACCTAATATGAAAAAGTATGTTTGTGGAGTGTCCGGCTACTTTTGATCACATAGTGTACGTTCGGCGTGTAACTACAACGGTAACACCTATTCACTAACATCTCCTGACACCCAAGCATGAACTGTCGCTACTGGCAGAAAATCCGCCAGCAACTCTACTCCACAATATAGTAGTGGCTTTTTTCTTTCTCTCTTTCTTTCTTTTTTTTCACAGCGCTTTCCGTAGCACTTTCTTCCCTCCACCGTTAAAACCGCTACCCTTCATCCTTCAATTGCTTGGGACCTATTATATCCTTAAAAGAAAAAATAATGTTATGTTATTTATTTAGCGGAAACACTCTCCTAGTAAATTTGTTTGAAAATACAAAAGAGATATAATAAGCAAAATAATGAATTTCGTAGGTTGCCAATTACGTATTATATCTGGTTTTATCGAGCGCCAGGCTCCCTACAAATTACTGTAAATGCAATAGCGTAGTAGTACTCAGCTCTGAAATTATTACTATCACAGAAAATAGACAAGTTTTAATAAAATTATTTCACTGGATTACTTCAATTAATCTCACAGAATATTTTTACGTAATTTCTTCCGCTCCGGCTATCAGATATTGTGCTGTGAAAAAATATTTTTAAATGTACCGCGTAATGGCGGCTAATTGTTAACAGTCAGAGATTACTGTTACTCCCTCCGCAGCAGCTGGAAACATGCTAAATAATTTTCATTAAATATTCTTTTCATAAGATAAATGTGGCGTAGGTTCTTGAAATAACACACGGAGATCACTTTATACTAATATATTCGTACTAGGACACAGTTTACACCATTAAATATTTGCAATTACGTTACGACAGAAACAAATGCTAGCGCAGCACAATAGCTTGCGTACCTTATTCCAGCTAACACCAGAACGAACAGAACAAACAGACTAGACAGAAGAATGAGCATTGCATTGTATTTTATACTCTAACAAAGATAATCACATTATAATCTCATACACTAAAAATAATGTCTTTTCTGCATTTATCGATATATATTGTATATTTTTACAGTTAAATCAATGATAAATCAATGTTTGCAATTGATTTTGATTCACATACAGTCATTTTTATTTATTTTTCACCTCGATAATGGTGAATATTGCAAAAGGGACACTACAGACCCTATTAGTGGGTGGTCTCACCCAGGTGAACGGACATCACAGTCCCGCATCGTGCGGCTCCTAGATTAGGATACTAACACTTTTCGCAGACATGACAGTAGAACTCTTTGTGTCGGTCACCATGCTTGTGCGGTTGTGGGAGGCCTTTACTTATAATTTAAAGTAAAACACTCTGTCCATGTCTATTACGTTTCTTGCCCATCCCCCCCCCCCCCCCCCCCCCCGCCCCAGTAAAAGTGAAAAGTGTTTTCGATATCATAATTTCAGTTGAATGTCAAACAGAATTATTATCTGAGTATATTTGTGTTGGAGATGGCCTGGAGTTATTTAAATCAGTGGCAGAAAGTGATAGATAGTCTCTGAAGAAATATTGCAGCCAACGACTTACATATAGCCTTATTTACCTGTACCAAGACGTGTTTAGGGGTTTTCACTCATTTCCAATTGCTCTTATAATTTTTTGTGGTCCTCAATACTATTGCTTTTCGACTGAATTTTTGAACGGTGCAACTGCCCTGGACAAAATAACAGTTCGTTTAGACACCGCATTTGCCGAGCTGTATATTTACGTTAAATTAATAAGTAGGTGCTGTTTTCCTTTCTGTAGAATGTAGTTCTTTTTTTTAGCATTAATATGCGTAACGTACCCACTTTTAACTTGATCGATACCCTGACTCAGAGCAGTTCTCACCATGTGTCTGACTTATGAGTTTGTTTGTATCGGAAATAATCTTAAAGTCACGTACATTTTACCTGTACTTTCATAAACTACTTTTGAAATCAGTCGTGTTTATAGAAGTCCCAGTACTGTCTTTAAAACTTGATACACTCGCGTCTATGGCTGATGCATATCTTGCTTTAATGAGTAAAATGAGAAGAGTTGTTTGAGAGATAGACTTTTATCCACATGTATGACATAAAAGCTACTACAGGCTTATTAGCATTTAACACAAAATGTTACGTGACTTGTGGAATAGTGACTGTCTACCCGTAGAGAGGCATGTGCCAAGTTTTAAGATCGCCAATAGTAAGTCTGTCAACACAACTGACTTCAGAAGTAATGTATGAATGTATAAGAAAACTGTAATTAGACTCTGAGTGTATTTCCGATATAAACAGGCACACAACTAGGCCACATTGAAAAAGGTACGCTCCCCGGTATATCGATGAAGCTAAAAGTGGCTGTGTTATGAATGTAAATGCTAAATAAAAGAAGTACAGAATAAACTTATGTTCACCTAAATATTAATCTTCTTCTCTCTCAAGCATTAGACTAGTTCGTCCGTGGTTACTTCTTAATACAACTATCTTCTCGTGGGTCTACCAATGTTCTTTCTTCCATTACAGGTATACTGCAGCAGTTTTTTGGGATACTTTCATCAACTATTCTTTTTGCATGTTCTGCCCTTTTTTTCTGCATTCCTTCACCTCTTCATTTAAGTTGTAAATCTCTATGTTCTTCCGGATGATCTCATTTCTTAATCTGTCTCTTCTTGTTACTCTTTGGAATGTTCTCAGAAATCTCGTCTGGTTGGTGTCTAGTATGTGTTCCAGAGCTCATAGTCCAATTTTCACTTCCGTACTGTCCACAGAGCACTGCCAACTTTATTTTAACATTTTGTCCTTTCATACTTTACTTTACATGACGCCACATATCATATTAAGTATTCCAGTCGCTTCTTCTATCTCAGCTTCGCCGAGATATGTCACAGGCCAAGTATCTGAAGGTGTCAGCTTGTTCAATAGTTTTGTGTAATAATATGAATGCATGTCTCAAAAGTTACGAACTTTGAAATCCCATGGACGTGGTTTAATATGTCGAATTGCTTACATTGTGTTGTTTTGCTATTTTATACAGTTCATAAAGCGCTATCTATGAGTTATCTTCGTCATTCGCCACTAGAATCTAATCGTCATCAAACTTAAGACTTCTGATTACATTTTTTACTTTGAAGTTGTTCTGTATATTGAATTTTATAATTCGTTGTTTCCATTCGCTCACAACGTCTTTCATATATAAGTAAAAAGATATCAGTGAAATACAACTTCCTTTTCTGACCCCTTATTAATCTACCTTGGGCGATATTTGCAGATTTTAACTTTAATTTATTTGTGTTCCTGTGCATATATTTTGGATAATCCGATCATATGTAGCGGTATTCCTCTTTTTTCCGTAATATTTCACAGTTTTCCTCTGATGTCATTATCAAAAGCTTTACTGTAGTCTGTAAGACTACCTATGCCTTTAAATTGTATTTTCTTCTCTTTTCCAGTACTTTTTTAGTGACAAAATGTCATCTGAGCCTTGTCAAACACTTGTTTGTTCTTCGAGTAATATACTGTCTGCAATGTTTCTCCTTCTTTTTACTATTATCTCGCACTTATTTTGTACACCATATTTAAGAGACTTATACCTCTATAATTTCCATAGTCCTAACTTTTAATTAAATATACAGACACAACTCGACAAATGTGATATCTAAAGGAATTGTTATCTTGTCCAAAGTAGTTGCAGCTTTTAAAATATAGTCGACGAAAAAGTGATATTGATGAACAATCAAATATTTTACGGCAACGAAGATAGTTGAAAACCCTAAACGAAAATTGGCAGAAAGAAAACTGTATAAAAAGTGGCTGGTTGCTGTGTTTTTCAAGTAATTTAATCTACAGTCACGGAACTGAACCTGCACATCAAGGGTAACTGAATTTCAAAAACTGATATTTTTAGAGAAAACAAATAAACGTCTGTAGATGATGCCACAACACTGGTGAAATATGTTTGAGTAAATACAAATATATACCTGTTTTTCATCGGAAGATGGATCCTGCTAGTGACTGTTTGTGGAAGCACTGACAAAGAGCTTAAAAATACGAGACAATTGTCATCCATGATATGTGCAAGTGATAAACGAGTTGCAGCGAAGACTGCTAAGATTATCGTTAACTACTGTTGAGTTATCAATCATTTAGTATTTTCCCAAAAACATTTAGCAATTTAGATACCTCAGTTTTACTATTTTGTTATTTGCATTAAGCTTCAGCATGTGCGATTTGCAATCAGTGTCAAATGAGCTGCAACAGGATCTTTTTGTTATGCAATAAACTAACAATATTTTAGATTTCTCAGGGATGAATTGTGGGAAGTTGCTCGTACGTCTTTGTGGGAAGCGTTACTTTCCGGCTGCATATGTAAGGAACTGAAAAATCTTAGCACTTTTCGCTCTTGTTGGTTTTCTGAATTTTCTATATGGTGTCTCCTGAGAAATACGACATTTTGGTCAGAGCGTCTCACTTGAGATTGTTCAGTACTTCCGTCAGCAATTTTTCGCCAACACTTCTTTTCTATGCGCTTACTATTTTATGTTAGTCCAGCCCAATACGAAACCCACAAACCTAAGAAATTTTCCAGAAGGACCGCAAAAGTGTTTTTGCAAGCGCTTTCGTAGAATTCCAACAGTAAATTTTCTTTGTCTACAAATGGGCTTACAAGATCGTTACTATACATTCTTAAAGTGTCAGTTACATTTACGTATTTTCTAACCGCCACAGATTAAATTTATTACTTGTCGATTATTTGCGAGCAACGTTTGCTGTTATCTTTAAACCAAATGTTCGTCTTTAGCTGCTGCGCCTGCTACGACAGTTTCCGAATTGAAGTTTTTCAGGCTTATCGGCAAAGTCAGTAGGAGTGATAGCGCGCTGACGGTAAGGCACGCTTTCAAAGATTTGACTAAGAACAAAAACTGGACTACGGAGCGAAGGAAAAAAGTCATTGGGTCGGATGGGTCTAGTTTCACACCGCTTGCGACATCTGGCACAGTTTAAGTCTCAAGTGTGATGATGTGTGTGCGTGTGAGAATTCCTAAGGGACCGAAATGCTGAGGACGCCGGTCCCGTGACACACACACTACTTAAACTAACTTGCGCTAAGAACAACACACGCACCCATGCCCGAGGGAGGACTCGAACCCCCGGCGGGATGGGCGCCTCTTAACAGCGCGGCTCGGTGATTTTTTGGGCAGTCTTATCGCGGCATTCCATGGGCCCTATGGGCAATCTACAAGGTCGCATTTATTGCCGAGGATCATGTGACCATTTCGGCTGATCAATCCCATCCCATGGTACAATTTTTGCTCCCCATTGTTGATGCTATTTTCCAAGAGCACACTGCCACTGTTCACACAGCTAATATTTTCCACGGCTGATTTTGCGAGCACGACGATGAATTGTGGCATCTTTCCCAGCCTCCACAGACGCCAGATCTCAATATTACTGAGCCTTTTTGGTCTACTTTGGAGAGAAGGGTGCATGGTCGCTGTCCACCTCCATCATTGTTATCTGAACATGTCACTGTTTTACAGGAAGGATAAAATTCTCTTGTAAACCATACAGGGGCTGTAATTATCCAATCCGAGTCGACTGTAAGCTGCTTTGAAAGCCTATGGTAATGTATTGTGTCTGCGGTGCTCCCATGGTTTGTCCACCCCCTATATACCACAAATAAACCGTAATGAAATTAATTCTATAGCCGATACGATTTTACTAGCAGTAGCTTCAAGTAATAAACTGTTTCTGGTTTCGTCTGCCCTCCAAGTTCTTGGCCCAAACATCTTCTCTTAAAGTACAGTCTTCCTTCATCAATATTTCCGACTGTAGTTCACCGCCATATTTGGAATTTTGGTCCCCCTTCAATCTTATTTAGAGTTCCTGCCATTTTACTACATTTCTTTGTAATTTCTCTTTTACGCTATTTGTATTATGTTGTTTAAGATTTCCTGATTTCGCTTCCTCTCAAGTAGTAAGTTCGTAGAATATATCAAGTAATTTCTTTGACGTTTTCTATTGTGTGGCAGCTTAGTCCACTGTGACTCGTTTTCTTTGAATATAGTGACGTCATCCTAAACCGGACGCCGAACTGCTGCTATCTGAGCGTGTCGGTCAGGGATCTTCCAACTTCGATTCTTCCCCAGTTACAACATGGGGGCCACTAACTGTTTCTAGAACGCAAAAGAGAATATTTCCGATTCTATACCCACATGAATCTATTACATCGATATTCCAGATTTCTGCAGAAGAACAAAACAAGCTGTGTCAAAACTATTACAAAACGTGGAGACATTTCTGGTGTATCATTTTTAAAACTTAGTATGACCTACATGTTTACAAGTAACTTAGAAAACTTCTTTATTTTACTTATGCTTGATTCATACATTTGTCTGTCGTTGAAAACAACGCCAAGAGATACAGTAAAAGTCGATAAATAGTAGCCAAACCATTAAGTATGCGTAATTCGTAAAATCAAGTGTTGTAAACATTGCTGACGTCTCTTTAACAATGTTGACATTAACAATTACGAGTGAACTAAGCAAGTACCCTTTAAGTACAAACTCATGATGGAGTTATTATCTCTTACATTACTATCCGCTTCTGTGAGTCCTCTACGTAATCTTTAACTGTGCAATACACATTACTCTTCAAGGTCACTTTAGCCCCATTTTTAAACAGTATTCTTTCCAATTTCCTTCGGCATTTGTTATACAGTTTTGTTCCCTAATACAAAATGCTATTTTGAGCTTTTCATTTGTTTTTCCTAAGTAAATGTAATTGAAAATGATCTTGTTCCATGATTATTTGTGGAATTATTAACGCATTATTTAGTAATATTTTTTCTGATGTGCTCCACAGATTAGTAGATGTATTCACCTGGTGCAGTAAGGATGTCCATTACTCCAAAAAGCTCTTTACATTGAGCCAGACAACCATTTCCAGTTATTATTCTTATGGCCTTTATCTGTAGTTTAAAAACCATGTCAATGTTTTGCACCCTCGATCCCCAGAAAATAGCTAAGAATTGAGTATATGTGGCATAAATGTCACCATGAGACATTAGCTGTAACAAACTCATGCATAAGTCCTCAACACATAACATGCTGATGACGTTCTCTTTGCTAGTATCTTTGTATGTTCACTCCTTGTTAGCTGATAATCAATGTCCATCCCTAAAAACTTCGTGTTGCTACAACATCTGTCTGAGTCATACATAATTGCTTCAGTTACAATTTTTCTCTTGCCTATACTCATCAAAATCTTTCAAAACATAATCTCTCTCTATCGATTTCGAAGTATCGCTTTTAATGGTTGAAGTGATAGTAACACATTCGTTCTTAAGAATGTGTTCACCTAAGGTATGTCTTTATTAAAATGAGTTTCGATACTACTGATATAGTCAGGAGGTATCGTAAGCTTACAAAAGTATCGGGAGATATTTCAATAAAATTATTTTTTTAATGCAATGTAATGAGCTTTGTGGAAAACGTCCAGCAGGAAGAATGGACATCTAAGCTTCATCGTTTAGTTCGTTCCCAAACTCCCAAACTCAGTCTCAAGAGCCACGCATACGCCCATTTTAGTTTTCCACAGTCTCACATTTACAAGCCTCTTCATCTTGGAAATCTACATGTATTTGGACCTGCTTACAGCACTAAAGTATTGGTCTGCCTCTAATTTTGCCCGTTGCCCGATCCTCATTTATCAAACTGGACATGCTTTGATGGCTCAGGTTGCGTCCTATCAACCGATGTCTTTTTTATACAGTTTATGCCATAAAGTTCTTTTTTCCTCAATTCGATTGAGTACCTCCTCGTCCGATCTATCCATCTAATCTACAATATCCGCCACTGGTTACAAATTTCAAAATCCTCTGTTACCTTCGTGACTGAGACCGAGCGAGGTGGCGCAGTGGTAGCACACTGGACTCGCATTCGGGAGGACGACGGTTCAATCCCGCGTCCGGCCATCCTGATTTAGGTTTTCCGTGATTTCCCTAAATCACTCCAGGCAAATGCTGGGATGGTTCCTTTGAAAGGGCACGGCCGACTTCCTTCCCCATCCTTTCCTAATCCGATGAGACCGATGACCTCGCTGTTTGGTCTCTTCCCCCAAAAACAACAACAACAACAACTTTGTGACTGAACTATTAACCAACAATGTTTCGTGTGCGTACGAGGCTACACTCCAGGCAGATAACTTCAAAAAAGACTTCCTAACATTTAAATTGCTTTTCTTGGTATTGCCAGTCTGAATTTTATAACCTTTCTACAATACTACGGCCATCATCGCTTTTTTGCTGATCAAATAACAAAACTCAGCTATTACTTTCTTAGTGTCGTTTCCTCATCTAACTCCCTTAGTATTTGTCTGATTTAATTCGACTACACTCCATTACTATTGTTTCAGATTTCTCGATATTCATTCTATAGCCTCGTTTCAGACACTACCAAGTCTGTTCAGCTGATCGTCTAAACATTTTGGCGTTTCTGAAAGTAATCGGTAAACTTCAAAGTTTATAATTCTTCATCCTGAACTTCAGTAGCCTTCCTAAATATTTGTTTGCATTTCCTCTACTGCTCAATGTACAGACTGAATAACATCGGGACTTGGCTGCAAATTTATATCACTCCCTTCTCAACTACTGCTTTCCTTTCATGGCCATCAACATCTACACCTATTGTCCTGTCCACTGTTGTAATATTTATTCATGTACGATTGTTTATCACATTCATTTCGTTCCCTGTGTATACCAAAAATTTATATAACACAATTTCTGTAACATTTTCAAACAAACTCTTTTTTGTTTATTTTATTTGTGATTGGTACTCACTGAACGTAAGTTGCATGCAATGAAACGGTTATACTTCGTAAAATTTCTGCGAACACATCAATGTACATATTGTAACATCTCTGAGAGAGAAACTGTTTGGCATTGTTATAAGTGTGATATCAACATCTCAGTATACAGTCTCCCACCCGGCAAAAACTTCTTACGTTTCTGTGTGTGGTTCTGTACACTATGCACATATACATGAAAAATGCTTTATATACTTTGCACTATTTCGTAAACGTAAGCAGTCAACATTACAAGATAGTTTTGCAAGATTTTTGACGTAAGTAACCTAAAATTGAAACAGTTCAATGTTTACATTGTGTTCATTCGTTATTAGATACAATTACAGTTAAACAGCTCGTTTTCCACGTCGGTTTTTACTGTAGGTCACCAGCAGCTCAAGGACATTTCATCACATCGGAATACGAAGAACCGAAAACTGTTGTGAACTACAACAAACATATATCTAAACGTGAGAAACCTCCTGAAGAGGAACCTGCCGGTCGATTAGGGTAACGGCGCTATTTGTGTAAATAAATAGTATTATCAACTCTGGAAGATTGCTGTTTCCTTCTTTGCGTGATTATTCTGTATTTTGTAGCAGCTACTGTCTCAATATGTTAGTTTTCCACATAATAGCGTCAAACTAAAAGGTTCTTAGTAAATGATGTGTTAGCTCATTTTGCACTAGTTACGTATTTGGGACGTGTGACGTTCAGATGGCCAGCTAGCCATTCTGACGTTTTCCTTCGTTTTTGTAAATCTCCCCAGATAAAAGCTGGTGTGCTGCCTCTGAAAACCTGACGACAAATTTACTTTCGCATCCTTGTTTAACTTAATTTCTATATTCGATTATAAACGTACTAGATTTTGTGGTAAAAAATAATACTATTTCGGCGCTATGCATTACATTGAAAATTTATGATTTTGTAGCCAGAAAATCCTAATTTTGTACGACTCTCATCACAAAATACAGGAATATCGCATTCCATATCGCCGTACACGCTACGTACAGTTGTCCATTCATGAATTTTCACTACGAGGTAACCAAAATGAACAGCGTTAACGTCCCAGAAATTCATATCTCTCATCCTGTAAATTAAAGATAAACCTGCATACAGAGAGATGCTAATTCAAGAGAGCTTCTGGGCCAAAAATATGTCGATTATGTTAATAATGTGTAAGTAGTAATTTGATTTCTTTTTTGTATCTGTTTGAGTATATATCGTCCAAACACACCGAGTTTTAGAAGACTCTGGAGCTCCAAATGAACTTCACCAGCGATGCTGATAAATTGCTCGCTCGCATTTGTGGCGAATGCCACGCGTCAGGAAATCACAGTACCTTAACGACTCTTGCTATCGAAACCTCTATAGCAAACCGAATAAAGTATAGCGAATAGAAATAATGACGCTGTTGCTGTGTGATACGATGCATTAAAATTTGAGTCCTGATCCTGCGCTGCTACAGGAAAGAAGTATGATATACTGAAAGTTGTGCATTTGGGTCTTGGGTTCAATTAACAAACTGGATATTTCCTTAGTTGAGGAATGAAAAGCTAATAAATTGGAGTACAATCATTGATTAATTATTTGCAAACCGTATTATGCCAAGGGATAATATTAAACACTAATCAATTGATAGTTTTCTATGTGTTAAGGAAGAAGTACGAAACAAACGTTTAATACTTCCAGAGGGAAAACAACAAAAACAGTCGATATCCGTTGCTTAATTAAACCAATTTCCCTACAGGAATAATTACAACAGCACGACATTGGTACAACCTAACAAGAAAGAAAAACCTTAAGGTTTGAACACCGCATTGCTTTATTAGGCAAGGTCCCATCGGAAATTGTGTGCTTTGTTTTCCTCAAATCTTCGAACTGTCTTACCCAGCCAGTTTTATGGGGTGTTATAGATTAACGTGGACTCCGGTTGTGCTCAGTATTTTTTACATTAACGAATCATTGCGAATGTGAAAGAAGCGTTAAATGAAAAAAAAAGAGAGAGAGACTGAGACCTCAACGTCGACTAGTGGGATAAAGGCACCGGCGCAATTTTGATATCAAATTGATATGCAAATTAATTGAATTGATCAGTTAATTACTCCCAACCCCAGACGACGCCATCTGTTTTCTTCAGCAGGCACGTGGGTTCCGACTCTCACCCTCCCACTCCCCCACATACCTTAATGGCGGGAATTCCGAAATCTGGTGGGAATTTCGAATTTTTGCGAGAATTTCAGAAATGGCCCCCAAGGCTGTGCTCCATCCCACCCCCGACCATCAGAGAAGAGCAGCGTATTTACAAGACGATCACACTCACCTGCATATTTCGAAATATGTAGTGGCCCAATTACAGTATGCGTGTCCTGCTCATCTGGCATGCTTTTCTGTTTCTTCAGACCATAAACGTGAAACAATATTCTGGGATATTTTGCTTTACATTTTGGTATGTCCTGAATCTTTATCGGGAACTCAATACTGTCAAATTTATAACACCCACGAATGTTAAGGCCTATTCCGTACGTACCTAGATGTGTGTTGCAGATCTTTTGTGTAACTTCTTTTGCAAGCCACTATTGACCATGCAAAACAGGTGTTCTCCTTTTCATTATGGACATTAATACATGCCTCCTTATCAGTTATATCTTAAAGAAGTTTGATATAACTGAACCCTCCATTTATAGGATCATAGACATGAATATGGATGTCGAGGTGTGGTATTTGACTGAGATCTTTAGTTGACCCTCTTACTTCCATATTGGAAAGGCGGCCAGTGTAGCACCCAAACTGGATTCACGATACCACTCTGCATTTGAGGTACTCTTGAGATATGACACCATTATCACCCTAGGTGTAGTGTAAACTTCTCTCCTCACAAGGGACTCTCCCCATTGCACACCCCACTGATTTGGCGTTAAGATGGCCCAGTGGACACCCCGTCAAAAAATGAACACAGATCAAGCATGAAAACAGGAAGAAAGTGTGTTGAATTGTGAAAAAAGAAATAAAACCAGTGAACTGTTCAAGAACAAGAACTGTAACAAAGAGTAGGCGGCGGCGTGGGTAATTGGTCATGGTGCTGGACTACTAAGTGAGTGAGCTGTGGTCGAACTGCCCATCTGATCATTGGAATGTTTGTTCTCTTTCTATGACTATGGCAGTTGTCATACTATACATTGCTTATAGAATATGAGTGGTGTAGTAAGAATACGTTGCTGCCGCAAGTAAATGTGATGAATAGTGACAGCAGGCGAGGTACCACTTAGACGTCTCACATAAACGAAAACAAAAAATAAACGAGTGTAAACTGTGTTACAACAAGGGAATTCAAGAGCCAAGGCTTCCAGAACGGAACGCAACTTCAAAAATGTGAAAAATATATTACTTTTGAATACATTATGGGAGTGACAGTGATCAATGTGTTAGAAATATTTACTATGAAAACAGCCTTGATCACGATTTATTTATTAAGGTGACCGGTTACGACCACTATTGTGGTCATCTTCAGAACTACAAGTCGTATACAAAGCTTTAATTAGAGGGCTACATACATTAAAGAAAGTACATAAAGTTATAAAGCTATAAAACGATGAATTACCGTTGAGTAAGAACCTCTTTCTGCTGGAGAATGAGTACTGGAGAAATCAGTGCACGCCTTACTATACATAATGGAGGCTCCGCCACTTCTGATGGCATGATGTCATTACTAACCAATGAGTTATAAGTCGAATAACAATGTAAAATTTCTTAGTTAAAAGAACATTGTCAAGAAATAAAAATAAACACACACTAAACTTAGCTTATTAAACAGTATTATTAAATATTAAATTAAATATTAAATTAATTATTAAATTAAGAAGCGTTAAAAATATTTAAATATGTACGATAAATGAACTTCGGTTTGGCAGTACATGAGTTGCCCTCTCAAGGCTGTTAGTCAACCATTTGGAACCACTGGTTGCCATGGTGAGGTTGGATGCCATTCCAAAGATGAGGCAGCAGGCTTCTTTCCACTGAAGTTGTTATAAAGTCGATAGGCATATTAGTGGTTGCCATGGTAAGGATAAACGCCAGTGCAAAGATGTGGCAGCAGGCTTCTTTCCAACGCAGTTGTTGCGAAAGTGTAATGGCGAAGACTGTCACGTCAGACGATGTATTATTGAGCAGCAATATGTCTTTATTGAAACGATTTTCAATGAGTAGGATGCAATAATCTTAAGCTGACATGTATACTACATGCTGCACAAATACGATACGAAGTAGTTGTCCATATTTATGAAATATTGACTATGAAGTTCGTATGTAGATTGCATTTTTTAAAAATTATATTTGACAATTTTTAAAAGGCATTGCTATTCCTTAAGTTGTATGCCAGTCTTATAAACAAATAAAAATAATGAAAATCGAAGGAAAATTATAATACTATGAGCTGTAGTGTCCAAAATAAAGGATTACTCTAGATTCTAATTATTTTTCATTTACTAATAAAATATATATTCAGGAAGATGGACTTGCAATGGGGAATTCCCTGGCTAGCACTATAGCAGATATCTTCGTCATTTATGTTGAAATTCAATTTTTCAAAGATAATCCAGAAATAACAAATATAATTATATACTACAAAAGATATGTTGACGACACAATGCTATTATATAACGGTTCTAAAGAAGAAATTGATGCTTTCTCTATTAACATACAAAATGGAATTTTTTTAAACTATGATACATAGGATACTGAAATTACCTCTTCAACCTCATGCAATCCAGAAGGAAATTGCTACATTAAAACAGATGGAAGTTGCTAACAATTATAATTCCCATCAGGTTGATCTGTTATATCAAAAATTACAAGAAACAAATGATGGTGTTATAAATTCCAAGAAGAGATTTGCAAACATGACATACATGGGACCTATTTCAGATAAAATAAATAAATTATTTAAAAATACAAGCATAACTATAGCATTTAAAGCCAACAGCCCACTACAGATAAAACTGAAACACACAATTTGGGAATCAAATATATACCAAAAGTCAGGCATTTACAAAATAATATGTAATGACTGTGAGAAACAGTATATTGGCCAAACTGGCCCTAACTTTCTAATACGTTTTAAAGAAAATACTACTGGTACTGCACGTACCAAATCAATATTTGGTCAACATCTTGATGGATACAATCATTCTGAGGGTTGTATTTCTAAAAGTTTGAAAATATTACCTACTGTGCCAAAAGCACTACTGCTAAACACTTTAGGAGAAATTGAAACCCTTTCATTTCACAAAAGTGATCCTTTGTCTGTTTTAAACGAATATCTTCAATTCAAAGACAACG
Source organism: Schistocerca cancellata (assembly GCF_023864275.1). NCBI lineage: Eukaryota > Metazoa > Arthropoda > Insecta > Orthoptera > Acrididae > Schistocerca > Schistocerca cancellata. Next base: position 71,221,586 of record NC_064627.1, read on the forward strand.
ATTTCTTTGAGCTTCACGATGATCTGCTATAGAATGTTCATTCTTCTGTCCTTCGTTTTTTAAAATTATTAAGATTTTTAGGAAATATTTTATCTTTGCTTTACAATTTTATTTCACCAAACTTTATCTTATGACTGACTATCTGTTTTAGAATGTTTGCTTGTATGCATATTGCAAATTCACATCCTTTATTTTGGACACTACAGCTCATAGTATTATAATTTTCCTTCGATTTTCATTATTTTTATTTGTTTATAAGACTGGCATACAACTTAAGGAATAGCAATGCCTTTTAAAAATTGTCAAATATAATTTTTAAAAAATGCAATCTACATACGAACTTCATAGTCAATATTTCATAAATATGGACAACTACTTCGTATCGTATTTGTGCAGCATGTAGTATACATGTCAGCTAAAGATTATTGCATCCTACTCATTGAAAATCGTTTCAATAAAGACATATTGCTGCTCAATAATACATCGTCTGACGTGACAGTCTTCGCCATTACACTTTCGCAACAACTGCGTTGGAAAGAAGCCTGCTGCCACATCTTTGCACTGGCGTTTATCCTTACCATGGCAACCACTAATATGCCTATCGACTTTATAACAACTTCAGTGGAAAGAAGCCTGCTGCCTCATCTTTGGAATGGCGTCCAACCTCACCAAGGCAACCAGTGGTTCCAAATGGTTGACTAACAGCCTTGAGAGGGCAACTCATGTACTGCCAAACCGAAGTTCATTTATCGTACATATTTAAATATTTTTAACGCTTCTTAATTTAATAATTAATTTAATATTTAATTTAATATTTAATAATACTGTTTAATAAGCTAAGTTTAGTGTGTGTTTATTGTTATTTCTTGACAATGTTCTTTTAACTAAGAAATTTTACATTGTTATTCGACTTATAACTCATTGGTTAGTAATGACATCATGCCATCAGAAGTGGCGGAGCCTCCATTATACACTCCTGGAAATTGAAATAAGAACACCGTGAATTCATTGTCCCAGGAAGGGGAAACTTTATTGACACATTCCTGGGGTCAGATACATCACATGATCACACTGACAGAACCACAGGCACATAGACACAGGCAACAGAGCATGCACAATGTCGGCACTAGTACAGTGTATATCCACCTTTCGCAGCAATGCAGGCTGCTATTCTCCCATGGAGACGATCGTAGAGATGCTGGATGTAGTCCTGTGGAACGGTTTGCCATGCCATTTCCACCTGCCGCCTCAGTTGGACCAGCGTTCGTGCTGGACGTGCAGACCGCGTGAGACGACGCTTCATCCAGTCCCAAACATGCTCAATGGGGGACAGATCCGGAGATCTTGCTGGCCAGGGTAGTTGACTTACACCTTCTAGAGCACGTTGGGTGGCACGGGATACATGCGGACGTGCATTGTCCTGTTGGAACAGCAAGTTCCCTTGCCGGTCTAGGAATGGTAGAACGATGGGTTCGATGACGGTTTGGATGTACCGTGCACTATTCAGTGTCCCCTCGACGATCACCAGTGGTGTACGGCCAGTGTAGGAGATCGCTCCCCACACCATGATGCCGGGTGTTGGCCCTGTGTGCCTCGGTCGTATGCAGTCCTGATTGTGGCGCTCACCTGCACGGCGCCAAACACGCATACGAGCATCATTGGCACCAAGGCAGGTGCGACTCTCATCGCTGAAGACGACACGTCTCCATTCGTCCCTCCATTCACGCCTGTCGCGACACCACTGGAGGCGGGCTGCACGATGTTGGGGCGTGAGCGGAAGACGGCCTAACGGTGTGAGGGGCCGTAGCCCAGCTTTTTTGGAGACGGTTGCGAATGGTCCTCGCCGATACCCCAGGAGCAACAGTGTCCCTAATTTGCTGGGAAGTGGCGGTGCGGTCCCCTACGGCACTGCGTAGGATCCTACGGTCTTGGCGTGCATCCGTGCGTCGCTGCGGTCCGGTCCCAGGTCGACGGGCACGTGCACCTTCCGCCGACCACTGGCGACAACATCGATGTACTGTGGAGACCTCACGCCCCACGTGTTGAGCAATTCGGCGGTACGTCCACCCGGCCTCCCGCATGCCCACTATACGCCCTCGCTCAAAGTCCGTCAACTGCACATACGGTTCACGTCCACGCTGTCGCGGCATGCTACCAGTGTTAAAGACTGCGATGGAGCTCCGTATGCCACGGCAAACTGGCTGACACTGACGGCGGCGGTGCACAAATGCTGCGCAGCTAGCGCCATTCGACGGCCAACACCGCGGTTCCTGGTGTGTCCGCTGTGCCGTGCGTGTGATCATTGCTTGTACAGCCCTCTCGCAGTGTCCGGAGCAAGTATGGTGGGTCTGACACACCGGTGTCAATGTGTTCTTTTTCCATTTCCAGGAGTGTATATAGTAAGGCGTGCACTGATTTCTCCAGTACTGATTCACCAGTAGAAAGAGGTTCCTACTCAATGGTAATTCATCGTTTTATATCTTTATAACTTTATGTACTTTCTTTAATGCATGTAGTCCTCTAATTAAAGCTTTGTATGCGACTTGTAGTTCTGAAGATGACCACAGTAGTGGCCGAAACCGGTCACCTTAATAAATAAATCGTGATCAAGACTGTTTTTATTGTAAATAGTTAAAAATATATGTGCTGACAGACCACAGAGAAACTGTGTGATTGTGAAACTGTTGTGTTCATTTGTTGCAGCTTATGCGACAAACTATTTTTTTTTCATCATTTCCTTGGGAGTGATCACATTCACATTCATATGAACACCTATACAGGGTGTTACAAAAAGGTACGGCCAAAGTTTCCGGAAACATTCCTAACACACAAAGAAAGAAAATATGTCATGTGGACATGCGTCCGAAAACACTTACTTTCCATGTTGGAGCTCATTTTATTACTTCTCTTCAAATCACATTAATCATGGAATGGAAACACACAGCAACAGAACGTACCAGTGTGACTTCAAACATCTTGTTACAGGGAAGGTTCAAAATGTCCTCCGTTAGCACGAAGAGTCTCTACATTTGGTACCGGGGTTGCGCAGACAAGAGCTTTCAAATGCCCCCATAAATGAAAGTCAAGAGGGTTGAGGTCAGGAGAGCGTGGAGGCCATGGAATTGGTCCGCCTCTACCAATGCATCGGTCACCGAATCTGTTGTTGAGAAGCGTACGAACACTTCGACTGAAATGTGCAGGAGCTCCATTGTGTCGTACTTGTAAAGGTACATGTTCTAGCAGCACAGGTAGATTATCCCGTATGAAATCATGCTAACGTGCTCCATTGTGCGTATGTGGAAGAACATGGGGCCCAATCAAGACATCACCAACAATGCCTGCCCAAACCTTCACAGAAAAGCTGTGTTGATGACGTGATTGCACAATTTCGTGCGGATTCTCGTCAGCCCACACATGTTGATTGTGAAAATTTACAATTTGATCTCGTTGGAATGAAGCCTCATTCGTAAAGAGAACATTTGCACCGAAATGAGGATTGACTCATTGTTGGATGAGCCATTCGCAGAAGTGTACCCGTGGAGGCCAATCAGTTGCTGATAGAGACTGCACACGCTGTACATGGTACGGAAACAAATCGTTCTCCCGTAGCACTCTCCATACAGTGACGTGGTCAACGTTACCTTGTACAGCAGCAACTTCTCTGACGCTGACATTAGGGTTATCGTCAACTGCACGAAGAATTGCCTCGTCCATAGCAGGTGTCCTCGTCGTTCTAGGTCCCTCCCTAGTCGCGAGTCATAGGCTGGAATGTTCCGTGCTCCCTAAGACATCGATCAATTGCTTCGAACGTCTTCCTGTCGGGACGCCTTCGTTCTGGAAATCTGTCTCGATACAAACGTACCGCGCCACGGCTATTGCCCCGTGCTAATCCATACATCAAATGGGCATCTGCCAACTCCGCATTTGTAAACATTGCACTGACTGCAAAACTACGTTCGTGATGAACACTAACCAGTTGATGCTACGTACTGATGTTCTCGATGCTAGTACTGTAGAGCAATGAGTCGCATGTCAACACAAGCACCGAAGTCAACATTACCTTCCTTCAACTGGGCCAACTGGCGGTGAATCGAGGAAGTACAGTACATACTGACGAAACTAAAATGAGCTCTGACATGGAAATTAAGCGTTTCCGGACACATGTCCACATAACATCTTTTCTTTATTTGTGTGTGAGGAATGTTTCCTGAAAGTTTGGCCGTAACGTTTTGCAACACCCTGTATTGGGCAAGGAGGCATAACTCACTCACTTAGCAGCCACACAAATTAGGTGCTTCGATAAGAGATTCCTATCATGTGAAACACATATTGGCACTAATGCCGTGTATGACACACCAGACGTGTTTTCCTGAGCAGTATTTAGTTCACTCTTCGCCTTTACATCAAACGTTTGTGGTTCCATTCGAAAGCCACTTCCTTTACGCTCCTAATAGAGCAGTTGTGCAGAATCAACTGTCGTTTTAGGTCCCTACTTCACATCTCTTCCCCCATGAACCATGGACCTTGCCGTTGGTGGGGAGGCTTGCGTGCCTCAACGACACAGATAGCCGTACCGTAGGTGCAACCACAACGGAGGGGTATCTTTTGAGAGGCCAGACAAACGTGTGGTTCCTGAAGAGGGGCAGCAGCCTTTTCAGTAGATGCAGGGGCAACAGTCCGGATGATTGACAGATATGGCCTTGTAACACTAACCAAAACGGCCTTGCTGTGCTTGTACTGAGAACGGCTGAAAGCAAGGGGAAACTACTGCCGTAATTTTTCCCGTGGGCATGCAGCTTTACTGTATGGTTAAATGATGGTGAGGTCCTCTTGGGTAAAATATTCCTGCGGTAAAACAGTCCCCCATTCGGATCTCCGGGCGGGAACTACTCAAGAGGACGGCATTATCAGGAGAAAAAAAACTCGCGTTCTACGGATCGGAGCGTGGAATGTCAGATCCCATAATCGGGCAGGTAGGTTAGAAAACTTAAAAAGGGAAATGGAAAGGTTAAAGTTAGAAATAGTGGGAATTAGTGAAGTTCGGTGGCGGGAGGAACAAGACTTTTGGTCAGATGAATACAGGGTTATAAATACAAAATCAAATAGGGGTAATACAGGAGTACGTTTAATAATGAATAAAAAAATAGGAGTGCGGGTAAGCTACTTCAAATAGCATAGTGAACGCATTATTGTGGCCAAGATAGACACGAAGCGCACACCTACTACAGTAGTACAAGTTTATATGCCAACTAGCTCTGCAGATGATGAAGAAATTGATGAAACGTATGATGAGATAAAAGAAATTATTCAGATAGTGAAGGGAGACGAAAATTTAATAGTGATGGGTGACTGGAATTCGAGAGTAGAAAAAGGGAGAGAAGGAACCATAGTAGGTGAATATGGATTGGGGGAAAGAAATGAAAGAGAAAGCCAACTGGTAGAATTTTGCACAGAGGATAACTTAATCATAGCTAACACTTGGTTCAAGAATCATAAAAGAAGGCTGTACACATGGAAGAATCCTGGAAATACTAGAAGGTATCAGATAGATTATATAATGGTAAGACAGAGATTTAGGAACCAGGTTTTAAATTGTAAGACATTTCCAGGGGCAGATATGGCCTCTGACCACAATCTATTGGTTATGAGCTGCAGATTAAAACTGAAGAAACTGCAAAAAGGTGGGAATTTAAGGAGATGGGACCTGGAAAAACTGATAAAACCAGAGGTTTTACAGAGTTTTCGGGAGAGCATAAGGGAACAATTGACAAAAATTGGGGGAAAAATACCGTAGAAGAAGAATGGATAGCTTTGAGGGATGAAGTAGTGAAGGCAGCAGAGGATCAAGTAGGTAAAAAGACGAGGGCTAATAGAAATCTTTGGGCAACAGAAGAAATATTGAATTTAACTGATGAAAGGAGAAAATATAATAATGCAGTAAATGAAGCAGGCAAAAAGGAATACAAACGTCTCAAAAATGAGATCGACAAGAAGTGCAAAATGGCTAAGCAGGGGTGGCTAGAGGACAAATGTAAGGATGTAGAGGATTATCTCACTAGTGGTAAGATAGATACTGCCTAAAGGAAAATTAAAGAGTTCTTTGGAGAAAAGAGAAACACTTGTATGAATATCAAGAGCTCAGATGGAAACCCAGTTCTAAGCAAAGAAGGGAAAGCAGAAAGGTGGAAGAGTATATAGAGGGTCGATACAAGGGCGACGTACTTGAGAACAATATTCTGGAAATGGAAGAGAATGTAGATGAAGACGAAATGGGTGATACAATACTGCGTGAAGAGTTTGATAGAGCACTGAAAGACCTGAGTCGAAACAAGGCCCCGGGAGTAGACAACATTCCTTTAGAACTACTGACGGCCTTGGGAGAACCAGTCCTTACAAAACTCTACCATCTGGTGAGCAAGATGTATGAGACAGGCGAAATACCCTCAGGCTTCAAGAAGAGTATAATAATTCCAATCCCAAAGAAAGGAGGTGTTGACAGATGTGAAAATTTCTGAACAATGTTTAATAAGCCACAGCTGCAAAATACTAACGCGAATTCTTTACAGTGGAATGGAAAAACTGGTAGAAGCCGACCTCGGTGAAGATAAGTTTGAATTCCTTAGAAATGTTGGAACACGTGAGGCAATACTGACCCTACGACTTATCTTAGAAAATAGATTAAGGAAAGGCAAACCTACGTTTCTAGCATTTGTAGACGTAGAGAAAGATTTTGACAATGTTGACTGGAATACTCTCTTTCAAATTCTGAAGGTGGCAGGGGTAAAACACAGGGAGCGAAAGGCTATTTACAATTTGTACAGAAACCAGATGGCAGTCATACGAGTCGAGGGGTATGAAAGTGAAGCAGTGGTTGGGAAGGGAGTGACACAGGGTTGTAGCCTCTCCGAGATGTTATTCAATCTGTATATTGAGCAAGCAATAAAGGAAACAAAAGAAAAGATCGGAGTAGGTATTAAAATCCATGGAGAAGAAATTAAAACTTTGAGGTTCGCCGATGACATTGTAATTCCGTCAGAGACAGAAAAGGACTTGGAAGAGCAGTTGAACGGAATGGACAGTGTCTTGAAAGGAGCATATAAGATGAACATCAACAAAATCAAAACAAGGATAATGGAATGTAGTCGAATTACGTCGGGTGAAGCAGAGGAAATCAGATTAGGAAATGAGACACTTAAAGTAGTAAAGGAGTTTTGCTATTTGGGGATCAAAATAACTGATGATGGTCGGAGTAGAGAGGATATAAATGTCGACTGGCAATGGCAAGGAAAGCGTTTCTGAAGAAGAGAAATTTGTTAACATCGAGTATAGATTTAAGTGTCAGGAAGTCGTTTCTGAAAGTATTTGTATGGTGTGTAGCCATGTATGGAACTGAAAGATGGACGATAAATAGTTTGGACAAGAAGAGAATAGAAGCTTTCGAAATGTGGTGCTACAGAAGAATGCTGAAGATTAGATGAGTAGATCACATAGCTTATGAGGAGGTACTGAATAGAATTGGGGAGAAGAGGAGTTTGTGGCAGAACTTGACAAGAAGAAGGGACCGGTTGGTAGGACATGTTCTGAGGCATCAAGGGATCACAAACGTAGCGTTGGAGGGCAGCGTGGAGGGTAAAAATGGTAGAGGGAGACCAAGAGATGAATACATTAAACAGATTCAGAAAGATGTAAGTTGCAGTAAGTACTGGGAGATGAAGAAGCTTGCACAGGATAGAGTAGCATGGAGAGCTGCATCAAACCAGTCTCAGGACTGAAGACCACAACAACAACAATACTTCACATCTCGCTGTCGCAAACGGACGTGGCACCATGACGTATACACAAATACGAATAATGTGAACAGCGAAGAAGAAAAAAATTAGTCCGAGGGAGGTTTGTACTCGGTTCTGCCCGTTGGTAGTCCAACTTCGTAACCACTTAACCACGACGCCACATCTCTTAACATCTCCTCTATGTTGGACTTCTTGTTCTTGGACCATTCACTGTCACACCTTCTTCCTGTTTTCATGCTTGATCTGTGTTCCGTTTTTGACAGGCTGTCCACTGGGACCTCTTAACACTAAATCTGAGGGGGGAGGGGGTGCGATGGGGAGTTTTTCTTGTCAGCAACACCTTGCTGTTTGATGGGGTGAATCAACTCGCAGCTGAGGACTGCCTTACATTTAATGGAATTATATCTCGGATCATCTAGGGCTTGGAGGAGCTCTGTCTCCAGCGTCGGGAGGCATGCTTCTAGAAACCTGACTGGGTCGCAACAACGCCATCCGGATTCTCAATTCTAGTCAACGAGATACACCTTCAAAAGCCCTCGCAACCGCCGAGTATTCTAAAGGGGTCTTGAAGCAGCTCGTGTCCTTCACTATCAGGATGGGAGACAGCACTACGCTAGCCAGAGGTTCTTTATCGTTAACACTACAACTAGGAGACAACTGCATCAACCCCACGGATGACAGCAATGGAGAATGACGCCTTCTGGCATGAGTGCTATGCGTCGAGGCACACATACCTTTCACTGCCGGCGAGGGCGAACAGTCAGAGACGGAGCAGGAGGAGGTGGCCGCGGCGGTGAGCTCCTGTGGGGGCAGCCAGGGTGTGAAGTGGGTGTTCGCTCATGCTGCTGCAGGCTGGGGCGGAAGATTGGTGCTCTGACTGATCTACCCACAGCTGCTGGAGGGAGTGCGATGGTGTGGGGCCGGCACTGCAGCCACCACTGCTGCTTCCGTTGCCTCTCTCGTGGCCACAAGTTGTGCTTTGCACGGTGGGGCACGCCGCTCGGATGTGTGTTTGATGCCAGCCACCATTCTAGGTGCCCGTTCTCAGCAAGCTGTTGTGGTGGCTTGTTAGTGGCCCTCTGTAACATACGAATAATTGAAAAAGCTTAAGTACAATGCTCCAGATTTGGTAAATACACTACTGGTCATTAAAATTGCTACACCACGAAGATGACATGCTACAGACGCGAAATTTAATCGACAGGAAGAAGATGCTGTGATATGCAAATGATTAGCTTTTCAGAGCATTCACACAAGGTTGGCGCCGGTGCCGACACCTACAACGTGTTGACATGAGGAGAGTTTCCAACCGATTTCTCATACACAAACAGCAGTTGACGGGCGTTGCATGGTGGAACGTTGTTGTGATGCCGCGTGTAAGGAGAAGAAATGCGTACCATCACGTTTCCGACTTTTGATAGAGGTCGGATTGCAGCCTATCGCGATTCCGGTTGATCGTATCGCGACACTGCTGTTCGCGTTGGTCGAGATCCAATGACTGTTAGCAGAATATGGAATCGGTGGGTTCAGGAGGGTAATACGGAACGCCGTGCTGGATCCCAACGGCCTCGTATCACTGGCAGTCGGGATGACAGGCATCTTATCCGCATTGTTGTAACGGATCGTGCAGCCACGTCTCGATCCCTGAGTCACAGATGGGGACGTTTGCAAGACAACAACCATCTGCACGAACAGTTCGATGACGTCTGCAGCAGCATCGACTATCAGCTCGGAGACCATGGCTGCGGTTACGCTTGACGCTGCATCACAGACAGGAGCGCCTGCGATGGTGTACTCCACGACGAACCTGAGTGCACGAATAGCAAAACGTCATTTTTTCTGATGAATCCAGGTTGTGTTTACAGCATCATGATGGTCGCATCCGTGTTTGGCGACATCGCGGTGAACGCACATTGGAAGCGTGTATTCGTCATCGCCATACTGGCGTATCACCTGGCGTGATGGTATTGGGTGCCATTGGTTACACGTCTCGGTCACCTCTTGTTCGCATTGACGGCACTTTGAGCAGTGGACGTTACATTTCAGATGTGTTAGGACCCGTGGCTCTACCCTTCATTCGATCCCTGCGAATTCTACATTTCAGCAGGATAATGCACGACCGCATGTTGCAGGTCCTATACGGGCCTTTCTGGATACAGAAAATATTCGACTGCTGCCCTGGCCAGCACATTCTCCAGATCTCTCACCAATTGGAAACGACTGGTCAATGGTGGCCGAGCAACTGGCTCGTCACAATACGCCAGTCACTACTCTTGATGAACTGTGGTATCGTGTTGAAGGTGCATGGGCAGCTGTGTCTGAACACGCCATCCAAGCTCTGCCCAGGCGTATCAAAGCCGTTATTACGGCCAGAGGTGGTTGTTCTGGGTACTGATTTCTCAAGATCTATGCACCCAAATTGCGTGAAAATGTAATCACATGTCAGTACTAGTATAATATACTTGTCGAAGGAATACCCGTTTATCATCTGCATTTCTTCTTGGTGTAGCAATTTTACTGTAATAGCAACAATAGATTACATCAAAATTACAGAATAATAATTATATGCTGTAATGACGACAGTTGAATTATAATCTTCTCCTTTTACACTCTGGGTCCCAGGACCGAGTGGTTCAGTCGATCTTTCTGCTAGTTCTCCCACCCAGTCAAATCTTTTGTCCCAATCATCTAAAGGGGCGGAACAATGCCGCTTTTCAGCAACCACCATCTCATGCACCCCACCCAGTATTTCACCTTCGCCCGAAGTGTTGTTGTGGAGCCACTGATGAGCCTCGCAAAAGTCATTTACAAGATACTGATTATAAGAAACAACGACAATAAAAATCGGTACTGAATTTGCATACAGCGAGATATTTATGATACACAACTACAAAAAAATAAAAATAAAAAGTTCATACCAGATGGTAGTCATGACTTGATTCATTTTTTTTGTTTTTTTGTTTTTTGTTTTTGATTTGGTCATCAGTCTACTGACTGGTTTGATGCGGCCCGCCACGAATTCCTTTCCTGTGCTAACCTCTTCATCTCAGAGTAGCACTTGCAACCTACGTCCTCAATTATTTGCTTGACGTATTCCAATCTCTGTCTTCCTCTACAGCTCCCTCTAGTACCATGGAAGTCATTCCCTCATGTCTTAGCAGATGTCCTATCATCCTGTCCCTTCTCCTTATCAGTGTTTTCCACATATTCCTTTCCTCTCCGATTCTGCGTAGAACCTCCTAATTCCTTACCTTATCAGTCCATCTAATTTTCAACATTCGTCTATAGCACCACATCTCAAATGCTTCGATTCTCTTCTGTTCCGGTTTTCCCACAGTCCATGTTTCACTACCATACAATGCTGTGCTCCAGACGTACATCCTCAGAAATTTCTTCCTCAAATTAAGGCCGGTATTTGATATTAGTAGACTTCTCTTGGCCAGAAATGCCTTTTTTGCCACAGCGAGTCTGCTTTTGATGTCCTCCTTGCTCCGTCCGTCATTGGTTATTTTACTGCCGAGGTAGCAGAATTCCTTAACTTCATTGACTTCGTGACCATCAATCCTGATGTTAAGATTCTCGCTGTTCTCATTTCTACTACTTCTCATTACCTTCGTCTTTCTCCGATTTACTCTCAAACCATACTGTGTACTCATTAGACCGTACATTCCGTTCAGCAGATCATTTAATTCTTCTTCACTTTCACTCAGGATAGCAATGTCATCAGCGAATCGTGTCATTGATATCCTTTCACCTTGTATTTTAATTCCACTCCTGAACCTCTCTTTTATTTCCATCATTGCTTCCTCGATGTACAGATTGAAGAATAGGGGCGAAAGGCTACAGCCTTGTCTTACACCGTTCTTAATACGAGCACTTCGTTCTTGATCGTCCACTCTTATTATTCCCTCTTGGTTGTTGTACATATTGTATATGACCCGTCTCTCTATATAGCTTACCCCTACTTTTTTCAGAATCTCGAACAGCTTGCACCATTTTATATTGTCGAACGCTTTTTCCAGGTCGACAAATCCTATGAAAGTGTCTTGATTTTTCTTTAGCCTTGCTTCTTGATTCATACCCCTGCTCAATTCTTGTCCTCCTATTGCTCCAGAGAAACATCTACAACAATGAAGAATATATGCCTCAGACAACTGTATATGATGGAAAAAAAGAAAAATATCTAGTAGCAATATACACTGCAGTGCCAAAGTAACTGGTATAGGCATGTGTGTTGAAATACAGAGATATGTAAACAGGCAGAATACGGCGCTACGGTCGGCAGCGCCAATATAAGACAACATGAGTCTGTCGCGTTTGTTACATCGGTTACTGCCGCTACAATGACAGGTTATCAACATTTAAATGAGTTTGAACGTGGTGTTATAGTCGGCGCACGAGTGCTGGGACACAGAATCTCCGAGGGAGTGATTAAGTGAGGTTTTCCCGTATGACTGTTTCAAAGATGTACCGTGAATATCAGGAATTCGGTAAAACATCAAATCTCAGACATCGCTACGGTCGGAAAAAGATCCTACAAGAACGGGACCAACGACGACTGAATAGAATCTTTCAGCGTGACAGTAGTGCAACCCTTCCGCCAACTGCTGCACATTTCAATGCTGGGCAATCAACAAGTGTCGGCGTGCTAACCGTTCAACGAAACATCATCGATGTCAGCTTTTGGAGCTGAAGAACCACTCGTATACCCTTGATGACTGCACGACATAAAGCTTTAAGCCTCGCCAGGGCCCGTCAACACTGACATTGCGCTATTGATGACTGGAAACACGTTGCCTGATCGGGCGAGTCTAGTTTCAAGTTGTATCGAGCGGATGTACGTGTACGAGAATGGAGACAACCTCAGAAATCCGCGGACCCTGCATGTCAGCAGGGGACAGTTCAAGCTGGTGGAGGCTCTGTAATGGTGTGGGGCGTGTGCAGATGGAGTGATATGGGACCCCTGATACGTCTAGATACGACTCTGACGGGTGACAGTACGTAAGCATCCTGCCATATCACCTGCATCCATTCATGCCCCTTGTGCATTCCGACGGTCTTTGGTAATTCCAGCAGGACAATGCAACACCCCACACATACAGAATTGCTACAGAGTGGCACCAGAAACACTCTTCTGAGCTTAAATACTTCCGCTGACCACCAAACTCCCCAGATATTTCATTATTGAGCATATCTGGGATGCCTTGCAACGTGGTGTTCAGAAGAGGTCGTCACCCCCTCGAACTCTTACGGATTTATGAACAGTCCTGCTGGATTCGTGGTATCGCTTCCCTCGAGCACTATTTCAGACATAAGTAGAGTCCGTGCCACGTCATGTTGCAGCACTTGTGCGTGCTTGGAGGGGCCGTACACGAGGCAGGTATACCAGATTCTTTGGCGCTTCAGTGTATAACAAAATAATAAAAAAATGTACAAAAATGAATAGAGCACAAAACTCCATAGCGAATTACGTACAAAACACAGGGCCCAGACCCAAAACCAATTCAGCACAGATAATTAAAGAAACACACAGTCAACTCAGGTGGCATCTGCCGAACCGCAGGAAAATATTTATGTGTATTCCTTTGCTGGTTACGTCGTGACTGCACTGGAGATGGATGTAATCACAATGTGCTATGCATAAATAGAATTTTCGTGTAACCAACGCCAGTAGTTTCCGACATGTCTTTAGTTTTTCCCTAAAACATTCGTTCTTTCCATTAAGGTTTCGTTTCCATGTTAGAATTCATTTTCTTCTTCTCCCCACAATAATATTAATCATGAAAAACACACAGGAACAGAACCTACTAGCATTACATGGAATGGTCTTCTACATAAAAAGTTAAAGATACTTGTTTTGTTAAGTTTGGTTAGAATGTACAGTAATTTGTAATTCTTAGCTTCAAGGTTTTTTGTTCTCAAGGGATGAATGTAACGTTAATGTGTGACTCACTTCAGTACCTATGTTGACATGTGACTAACCTCATCTCTTTATCACCATCAAGCTCAGTGTTGGTTAGACTGTCAGCGAGAGCAGCACAGCTAGTTCCTGCTACTAATAAGGCGAGTACACCGTTCGCTTGTTACATATTTTTACGAGCTTCAAACAGGAGCAACTGCAGTAATGGATAGGAACTGTGCATGTTGTGTACAGATGCGAGCTGCTCCAGGCTGCTTTGGCTTCCGTCACACAGCTTGAGGCTGCTGCCAAGGGGCGTCACTGTGGGGGATCAAACGAGGGGATGCGAGGGACGTCGAACACGTCCCACGTGTCCTCTGATCAGTCCACTGCTGTGGCCGCCCCAGGTACTGCCTGCACTGAGGTTGACAACTCACCTGTGGTTGAGTGGGAGATCATTCCGAAGTCTGGCAGGCAGCGAAAAACTTTCCGAGCGGCCGATCGTAGGGCCTCCCTGGTTCGTTTGGCGAACAGGTTTCGGGCGTTATCTGTGGTTGACGATGTCTCTGAGCCGGATGCAGTCGTCCACTCTGTTCCAGAGGAAGCTTCTCGGCCCGCAAGGTCTGGGCATTCAGAGAGGGTGGGTTTGCTGGTAGTTGGGAGTTCCAATGTTAGGCGCGTAATGGAGTCCTTTAGGAACATGGCTGCCAAGAAGGGGAAGGAAGCCAGTGTGCACTCTGTGTGCATTCCGGGGGGAGTCATTCCGGATGTGGAAAGGGTGCTTCCGGATGCCATGAAGAGTACAGGGTGCAGCCAACTGCAGGTGGTAGCTCATGTCAATACCAATGATATTTGTCGCTTTGGATCGGAGCAGATTCTGTCTGGTTTCGGGCGGCTAGCGGAAAATGGTAGAGACTGCCAGCCTTGCTTCCGAGATTAAGGCGGAGGTCACCATCTGCAGCATCTTCGATAGAACCGATTGTGGTCCTTTGGTGCAGAGCCGAGTGGAGGGTCTGAATCGGAGGGTAATGTGGTACTGTGACCGTGTAGGCTGCAGGTTCCTTGACTTGCGCCATCGGGTGGTGGGTTTCCGGGTTCTACTTAATACGTCAGGAGTCAACGACACACAGGAGGCGGCTACACCGGTAGCGGAGGCTATGTGGAAGAGACTGGGCTTCTTTTCAGGTTAGAGGGTCTGAGGGAACCACAGAAGGGACGTCCGTCTAAAAGAGGGCAGGTAGTTGTAGAAACGATTGGTACTGTAGTTGTAAATTGTCGTAGCTGTGTTGGGAAAGAACCAGAGCTCCAAGCCCTAATAGAAAGCACTGAAGCTCAAATAGTTGTAGGTATAGAGAGCTGGCTAAAGCCGGAAATAAGTTCAGCTGAAATATTTTCAAACGATCTAACAGTGTTCAGAAAGGATGGATTAAATACAGTTGGTGGTGGAGTATTTATTGCTCTCAGGAGTAGTCTGCCTTGTAGCGAAATTGAACTAGATAGTTTGTGTGAAATAGTAGGGGTAGAGGTTGTACCTGACAATCGGACTAAACTATTAATTGGATCGTTTTACCGACCCCCCCGAACCCGAAGATATAGTTGCTGAACAGTTCCAAGAAAACTTGAGTATTATTTCAAATAAGTACCCCGCTCATACAATTATAGTCAGTGGTGACTTTAATCTACCATCGATATGCTGGAAAAATTATACGTTTAAAGCAGGCGGCAGGCATAAAACGTCATCCGAAACTGTACTGAATGCTTTCTCATAAAATTATTTTAAACAATTAGTTCATGAGCCCACTCGAAGCGTAAATGGTGACGAAAGCATACTTGACCTTTTAGCAACAAATACTCCTGGACAAATAGTGAGTATTGTGACGAATACAGGGATTAGCGACTACAAGGCAGTTGCTGCTAGGCTGAATACCGTAATACTTACAACCATCAAAAAGAAACGCGAAGTAAATCTATTGAAAAAAGCTGATAAAAATGCTCTTAACGCCTTTTTAAGAGACAGTCTTCACTCCTTCCGATATGATCATGTAAGTGTAGAAAAGTTGTGGAATGTTTTCAAAGAGTTAGTATCGACAGCAATTGAGAGATATATACCATTTATATTAATAAGTTATGATAATGAGCCCCCATGGTACATAAAACGGGTCAGATCGTTGTCGCAGAAGCAACGGAAAAAGCACGCCAAATTTAAAAGAACGCAAAATCCCCAAGATTAGTAAAGTTTTGCAGAAATTCGAAATCTGGCGCGTATATCAATGCCAGATGCTTTTAATAATTTCCACAACGAATTTCTGTCTCGAAATCTGGCAGAAAACCCAAAGAGATTCTGGTCATACATTAAGCACACCAATAGCAAGAGGCAATCAACATCTTCACTGCACGATAAGGACGGTGAGTCACTGATGACAGTGCCACTAAAGCAGAGTTATTAAAAACTGTTTTCCGAAACTCCTTCACCAAAGAAGACGAAGTAAATATTCCTGAATTCCAGTCAAGAACAACTGCCAAGGTGAGAAACATAGAAGTAGATATCCTCAGTGTAACAAAGCAGCTTAAATCACTTAAGGCAAGGCCTCCGGCCCAGATTGTATACCAGTCAGGTTCCTCTCTGAGTACGCTGATCAAACAGCTCCATATTTAGCAATTATTCAACCACTCGCTCACAGAAAGATCCGTACCTAAAGACTGGAAAATTGCTCAAGTCATACCAATACCCAAAATGGGAAGTAGGAGTAATCCGCTGAATTACAGGCCTATATCACCAACGTCGATTTGCAGTAAGGTTTTGGAACATATACTGTATTCGAACATTATGAAGTACCTCGAAAAAAACGATTTATTGACACACAGCACGGTTTCAGAAAATATCGTTCTTGTGAAACACAACTAGCTCTTTATACTCATGAAGTAATAAGTGCTATCGCCAGGAGATGTCAAATTGATTCCATATTTTTAGATTTCCAGAAGGCTTTCGACACGGTTCCTCACAAGCGTCTTCTACCCAAACTGCATGCCTACGGAGTATCGCCTCAGTTGTGCAACTGGATTCGTGATTTCCTGTCAGAAAGGTTACAGTTCGTAGTAATAGACGAAAAGTCATCAAGTAAAACAAAAGTAATATCCGGCGTTCCCCAAGGAAGTGTAATAGGCCATCTATTGTTCCTGATCTATATTAACGACATACGAGACAATCTGAGTAGCCGTCTTAGATTGTTTGCAGATGATTCTGTCATTTACCGTCTTATAAAGTCATAAGATGATCGAAACGACTTGCAAAATGATTTAGATAAGATATCTATATGGTGCGAAAAGTGACAACTGTCCCTGAATAAAGAAAAGTGTGAAGTTATTCACATGAGTGGTAAAAGAAATCAGCTAAATTTCGATTACGCGTTAAGTCACACAAATCTGAGGGCTGTAAATTCAACTAAATACTTAGGGATTAAAATTACAAATAACCTAAATTGGAACGATCACATAGATAATATTGTGGATAGAGCAAACCAAAGACTGCGATTTATTGGCAGAATACTTAGAAGGTGCAACAGGTCTACTAAAGAGACTGCTTACACCACGCTTGTCCGCCCTGTTCTGTAGTATTGCTGTGCGGTGTGGGATCCGCATCAGGTGGGACTGACGGATGACATCAAAAAAGTACTAAGAAGGGCAGCTCGTTTTGTATTATCTCGAAATAGGGGAGATAGTGTCACAGACATGATACATGAATTGGAGTGGCAATCATTAAAACAAAGGCGTTTTTCGTTGCGACGGGATCTTCTCATGAAATTTCAATCAGCAGTTTTCTCCTTCGATTGCGGAAACATTCAGTTGGCACCCACCTACATAGGGAGAAACGATCGTCACGATAAAATAAGAGAAATCAGGGATCGCTCAGAAAAATTTAAGTACTCGTTTTTCCCGCGTGCCTTCGAGAGTGGAACGGTAGAGAGACAGTTTGAAGATGGTTCAATGAACCCTCTGCCATGCACTTTATTTTGAATAGCAGAGTAATGACGTAGATGTAGATGTAGAAGCACGTAGCTTCAACTGTTTGGTGTTCATCACTGACTTGGTTTCCGATAAAGTGCCGTGGAAGTGTATTCAGACGCGGAGTTGGCAGATACCCATTTACTATACGTATTAGCTAGTGGTGAAGGCCGTGGCGCTCAACTTTTGTTTCGGGAGAGATTTCCGGAGCGACAGCGTCCCGACAGGAAACGTCTGAAGCAACTGATCGTCCTCTTAGGGAGCATGGGAAGTTTCAGCTTACTACACGCGACTGTGCGAGGCGTAGCAGGAGGAAGAAACCTCAGCTGGAGAAGGACCTTTTTCGCGCAGTTGACAATAACCTCATTGTCAGCGTAAGACTGTGTGTGTTTCGTGATTAATTTATTAGAGTGTAATTTAAATTAAGCTCTAACACGGAATTAAAGCGTTTCTGGAGCCATGTCCATATAATATCGTTCTTCCTCTACGTGTAAGAAATGTATCCTGAAAGTTTGCGGATATCTTCTTGTTACACGCTGTATACAACATAATGGTCTCTGTTGTACTTTAAGCGGAACCACATATTAATTTACCACTCGCCCTCATATAAGCTTATTCTTACCACAAAAACTTTTATTCCCTCAATGAATCTTTTTCTTAATTTTGCCTTCTTTCTTTCTCTTGGCACGGATTCTCTTCGAAGTCATTATGGCTGGCACTCTCCCAGCAACCTACTCATGTGTTCTTGTCATGAAAATTGCTTCTCTCCTAAAATATCGATAAAGGTCTTTATTTCTTTTTAAGTTTCATGTCTCTCTTACTTTCTGTAATTCTACTTTTCTCATAAACTCACCTCATATTATGTCGGGTCTAGTGGTCAAGCGATAAAGCCGGTAGAAAGCGGGATCGAACCCTAGTTGGACCATAAAAATTTTCAGTCTGCCTGTAACCTAACCTGCTACCCTCAACGACGTGGCGAGCCGCCAGAAACGAAACCGACCTCGGATTCCACTTTAAACTGCAAGCCCGCTTTCCTCAGTTGAATGACTGGGGTAGATTAGGGACAAACAAGCTGTCCAAGTCTCGTCCAATTGAAGGAGTTGAACCAAGACACTAGGCCACATGAAATTACATCTCCTTAGCATGACGTCTAAAATCATTTTCTAAGTTGCTTATTCTTGATTTTAAATTTGTGTTGAGCACCTGTTCTTGAGATCCGCAGTCTTCTTCACATATAACTGAAACCGAGATATTTTTCGTTTCTCTGATGTTATCATTCAGCAAGGCATAGGTCAGTCTTGTTATGACTTTTCCTGGTCCAGCTTTACGGTTCAAGTCTTTTTCATCGGTGTTCCCTGGAGTGACTCTTCCTTACATATCTGATTTCTTTTTATTTTTAGTACCTGTGAGTATCAAACGCATTCCCAGGTATCCAGCTACCAAATATTTTGATTTTATTATTATTTATTTCCAAATACAATCTACTATTCTTCTGTTACATATAGAGGGTGTTAAATAGGTCGAATATTTGGTGGATGGAAGGTGGATGGAAGGAATCATCAAAACAAGAAAAAAAGTCCAGTAGACACGGACTGTCGACGATTTTGAGAGATAATTGGAACCATCAAAACAAGAAACAAGTCCAATAAACATGGACGCTAAAAAGATCAATGTGTAGTTTTTTTGAGAATAAGGATTCTTTATTTATGATAATATACAGTCAAATCACCAACAAGGTTTACATTTTCACATGTACCAAATCTTTTACACTACACATAAATAGCTTCGTCTTCATCCTCCTTACAACATCCCCCTGTCCTCAATAAAGAAGGCATTGCAGAGTAATAATACGACGTACCAATAACCTTACTAAATACTTCACCAACACTGCAAGAACGACAAACAGTGACATCACGATTATTAAAACTTTCAAGGCCACCAACGCTCTCAATATCTCCAGAGCCAGCGACAACGAGCAATGGCCAAGGTTAGCCATACATCGCCGTGACTAAATTTATTTGTTAAAAAGTGCAAATACAAAGGATCGTCAAGCACAGCATGGGAACCAATGACTTTTGACATTCAGTTCATTCTTCTCTTTGGTCCCTGTAGCCATTTTAATGTTTTCAATTTCCCTACAAATGGTAGCGAGAGAGCCACAGCTTCTCCTAAAACGATGCGCTAAAGGTACGACGGAGGCCTTTGATGATGTGTACAGGGTGTAACAAAAGCCGGCCGCGGTGGTCTAGCGGTTCTAGGCGCTCAGTCTGGAACCGCGCGACTGCTACGGTCGCAGGTTCGAATCCTGCCTCGGGCATGGATGTGTGTGATGTCCTTAGGTTAGATAGGTTTAAGTAGTTCTAAGTTCTAGGGGACTGATGACCACAGATGTTAAGTCCCATGGTGCTCAGAGCCATTTGAACCATTTTTTTTTTTTTTTGTAACAAAAAGGTATCGGCAAATTTTCAAGAAAATTTCCTCACACGTAGAGGAAGAAATTACGTTACATGATTATGGGTCCACAAATGCTTTATTTCCCTGTTAGAGCTCAATTCTCATAACACGTCATAATCAGTCGCGAAAAACCACAGGAGAATAGGTATGAGCACTTGTTCATCTTCGATAATATGAATCATATCTCTTTTACAGGAAGCTACTTGCTTCCATATTTTGGGAAGAGGTAGTACGGACCAAAAACTAGAAAGTCCAGTAAACATGAGCTCTAAAATGCATACCTTAAGAGGTATGAGCAGTTTTTCAATATAAGAGATGTGTTTCTCATTAACGAAGACGAACAAGCGCTCGTAAGTCTTAAAGTATGCATTTTAGACAGCTCGTTTATTGGACATTTTCCGTGTTTTGATAGTTCCTGCCACCACTCAAAATATTCGACACGGTTTTTTAACACTCATATACATAAGACTGATTCTGTTAGTCACAGCTCGTTTTCATTGTCCTTAGAGTGTGTGTGTGGGGGGGGGGGGGGGTCGATGTTATGAGAAGAAAATGTGAACAATGCTCTAAACTCAAAATTTTGAGTTAAACTGCTTTCTGCTACACAAAATGTTGAGTCACTAGCGAAGGAGTATCGGTGATCTTTCACGCTGCTTTGAGCGTGACGTTTACTCCAGCTAAGTGTGGTTGTTAGTATAAAAAGCTCTGATCTCCCGAGCTAATGGAAGAAAAATCACTTCCACGTATCGGGAAGTTCTTTCCCGCTGAGGTCAGCTGTTCGGCTTCGCGGCCGTCTTTGAGGTCGCCGTGGAGAGCAGAGGGACCGAAATCATTTTGGCGCCTTTGTGGAGAGCCTGCCCGGCGCTTCTTGCGGGTCCCCCGGGTGGGGGCGTTTTCTCGGGCCAGCGCAGCGGGGACATTGCGGACGTGGCCCGCCGCCGCCGCTGCCGCTGCCGCCTTTTTGCTCTGCCGCAGTCGCCGCGCGACAAACGAGCCACCTCGTTAGCGTCCCGCGTGCAAAGTGGAGCGTGTCGTGTCGCGGACAGCATTAGCCGCACAAAGCAGCGGCCCTTATTATCCCCCAATAAGCTATTAGGCCGGGCGTGCCGGCATCTTAATAGTGCGCGCTACACACTACGACGGCCGACGACGCAGCTCGCCAGCCGCGAGGCCTCACTGGTTAGCAGACAGCTGTTGTGGTGTAATGGGACGTGAACTACCTACATGACGTCTACATCTATACTCGCCCGATTGTGTGTAGCAGAGGGTGCTAACACTGGACAAACAAACAAACTGCAAAAAGTTGGGAATTTAAGGAGATGGGACCTGAATAAATTGAAAGAACCAGAGGTTGTACAGAGTTTCAGGGAGCACATAAGGGAACAATTGACAGGAATGGGGGAAAGAAATACAGTTGAAGAAGAATCGGTAGCTTTGAGGAATGAAATAGTGAAGGCAGCAGAGGATCTAGTAGGTAAAAAGACAAGGGCTAGTACAAATCCTTGGGTAACAGAAGAGATACTGAATTTAATTGATGATAGGAGAAAATACAAAAATTCAGTAAGTGAAAACGTCTCAAACGTCTCAAAAATGAGATCGACAGGAAGTGCAAAATGGCTAAGCAGGGATGGCTACAGGACAAATGTAAGGATGTAGAGACTTATCTCACGAGGGGTAAGATAGATACTGCCTACAGGAAAATTAAAAAGACCTTTGGAGCAAGGAGAACCTCTTGCATGAATATCGAGACCTCAGATGCAAACCCAGTTCTAAGCAAAGAAGGGAAAGTAGAAAGGTGGAAGGAGTATATAGAGGGTTTATACAGGGGCGATGTCCTTGAGGACAATATTATGGAAGTGGAAGAGCAGGCAGATGAAGATGAAATGGGAGATACGATACTGCGTGAGGAGTTTGACAGAGCACTGAAAGACCTAAGTCGAAACAAGGCCCTGGGAGTAGACAACATTCCTTGGCCTTGAGAGAGCCAGTCCTGACAAAACTCTACCATCTGGTGAGCAAGATGTAAGAGACAGGCGAAATTACCTCAGACTTGAACATAATTCCAACCCCAAAGAAAGCAGGTGTTGACAGATGTGAAAATTACCAAACTATCAGTTTAATAAGTCACAGCTGCAAAATACTGACACGAATTCCTTACAGACGAATGGAAAAACTGGTAGAAGCCGACCTCGGGGAAGATCAGTTTGGATTCCGTAGAGATGTTGGAACACGTGAGGCAATACTGACCCTACGACTTATCTTAGAAGAAAGATTAAGGGAAGACAAACCTAAGTTTCTAGCATTTCTAAGCTTAGAGAAAGCTTTTGACACTGTTTACTGCAATACTCTCTTTCAAATTCTGAAGGTGGCAGGGGTAAAATACAGGGAGCGAAAGGCTATTTACAATTTGTACAGGAACCAGATGGCAGTCATACGAGTCGAGGGGTATGAAAGGGAAGCAGTGGTTGGGAAGGGAGTGACACAGGGTTGTAGCCTCTCCCCGATGTTACTCAATCTGTATATTGAGCAAGCAATAAAGGAAACAAAAGAAAAGTTCGGAGTAGGTATTAAAATCCATGGAGAAGAAATAAAAACTTTGAGGTTCGCCGATGATATTGTAATTCTGTCAGAGACAGCAAAGGACTTGGAAGAGCAGTTGAACGGAATGGACAGTGTCTTGAAAGGAGGATATAAGATGAACATCAACAAAAGCAAAACGAGGATAATGGAATGTAGTCGAATTACGTCAGGTGAAGCAGAGGGAATCAGATTAGGAAATGAGACACTTAAAGTAGTAAAGGAGTTTTGCTATTTGGGGATCAAAATAACTGATGATGGTCGAAGTAGAGAGGATATAAATGTCGACTGGCAATGGCAAGGAAAGCGTTTCTGAAGAAGAGAAATTTGTTAACATCGAGTATTGATTTAAGTGTCAGGAAGTCGTTTCTGAAAGTATTTGTATGGAGTGTAGCCATGTATGGAAGTGAAACATGGACGATAAATAGTTTAGACAAGAAGAGAATAGAAGCTTTCGAAATGTGGCGCTACAGAAGAATGCTGAAGATTAGATGGGTAGAGCACATAACTAATGAGGAGGTATTGAATAGAATCGGGGAGAAGAGAAATTTGTGACACAGCTTGACTAGAAGAATGGAAAGGTTGGTAGGACATGTTCTGAGGCATCAAGGGATTTGGTACTGGAGGGCAGCGTGGAGGGTAAAAATCGTAGAGGGAGACCAAGAGATGAATACACTAAGCAGATTCAGAAGGATGTAGGCTGCAGTAGGTACTGGGAGATGAAGAAGCTTGCACAGGATAGAGCAGCATGGAGAGCTGCATCAAACCAGTCTCAGGACTGAAGACCACAACAACAACAACAACACGTCTCCGATGTTCGTCTGTTGTAGAATTATGGAACATGTTCTGTGATCACTCATTCTGACGTTTCCAGAGAACGAAAATCTATGTTTATCAAAACGAATTGTGTAGAGATATTGTAAAACACATTTGCTCTAGTCACCCATGAAATCCAGGGTGTCATAGACAAGGACTAAAACCATGTTACCAGACTTTCGCAAGACATGCGATACCGTTCAGCCATATCGTTTAATGAACAATATTTTTATGAAATATAAATGATGAAATCGACAGATGTAGTGATTAAGTCTGGACTACAATGGACTGTTATAGCGCCATATACAAACATCAAAAAAAGTTTTGCATCATCTCGGTTCCCAGAGTTTCGGAAGCTACACAGAAAATTGGAATATAGATCAACATAAACATCATTTCCGCCCTTTTTATTGCTCATGAAAGCCACACATTGCATGTTGTACCACCATACAGCGAGACCTTCACAGCTGGTGGTCCAGATTTCTGTACACACCGGTACCTCTAATAGCCAATAGCACGTCCTCTTGCATTGATGCATGCCTGTACTCGCCGTGGCATACTAGCCACATGTTCACCAAGGCACTGTTCGTCCAGATTGTCCCACTAGTCAACGGCGATTCGGCGTAGATCCATCAGAGTGGTTGGTGGGTCACGTCGTCCATAAACAGCCCTTTCCAATCTATCCCAGGCTTGCTCGATAGGTTTCATGTCTGGAGAACATGCTGGCCACTCTAGTCGAGCGATGTCGTTATCCTGAGGGAAATCATTCACAAGACGTGCACGATGGGGGCACGACTTCCATGAGAGATTCCGTGAGGGATTAGTCCATGACGAATCCTTCACCAATATGCTGCCGATATGGTTGCACATTCGGTCGGAGGATTGCATTCACGTATCGTACAGCCGTTACGGCGCCTTCTATGACCACCAGCGGCGTTCGTCGGCCCCACATAATGCCACGCTTCAACAGCAGGGAACGTCCACCTTGTTGCACTCACTGAACAGTGTGTCTAAAGCGTTCAGCCTGACGGGGTTGCCTCCAAACACTTCTCCGACAATTGTGTGGTTGAAGGCAAATGCGACACTCATTGGTGAATGTAACGTGATGCCATTCCTGAGCGGTCCATTCGGCATGTTGTTGGGCCCATCTGTACCGCACTGCATGGTGTCGTGGCTGCAAAGATGGACCTCGCCATGGACGTCAGGAGTGACGTTGCGCATCATGCAGCCTATTGTGTACAGTTTGAATCGTAACACGACGTCCTGTGGCTGGACGAAAAGCATTATTCAACGTGGTGGCGTTGCTGTCAGGGTTCCCCCGAGCTATAATCCGTAGGAAGCGGTCTTCCACTGCAGCAGTAGTCTTTGGGCGGCCTGAGCGACGCATGTCATCGACAGTTCCTGTCTCTGTACCTCCTCCATGTCCGAACAAAATCGCTTTGGCTCACTCTCAGACGCCTGGACACTTCCCTTGTTGAGAGCCTTTCCCGGCACAAAGTGCGGGCGCGATCGAGCCCCGGAATTGTCCGTCTGGGCGTGGTTGAACTACAGAAAAACACGGGCCGTGTGCGTCCTTCCTGGTGGAGTGACTGGAACTGATCGGCTTTCGGACCCACTCCGTCTAATTGCCGCTGCTCGTGAATGGTTGTTTACAGCTTTGGGAGGGTTTAGTGACATCTCTGAACAGTCAACGTCTATCACCAGGAGTTCTGGGAACTGGGTTGATGCAAAACTTTTTCTTCAGTTATATTACATCATAGTCAGCCAGAGATTCCGAAATCAGATAATGGATTGTAAGACATGCCCAGGAGCAGATGTAGACTCAGATCACAATTTAGTAGAGATGAAGGAGGCTGAAGTTTAAGAAATTAGTCAGAAAAAATCTAACACAAAAGCAAGTGGAACACGGGCCAGAAGTTGGAAAGAAAATTATAGGCACACAGTAGGTAACTGCGAAGAAACCATGAGTAACAGGAGAAATTCTTCAGCTAATCGACGAAAGAAGGAAGTACAAAAATATGAAGATGGTATCTGTTGTGGATTGACAAGACAGCCAACCCACTATGACAGGAAGCCGAAAGGCACGCGTTAAGCTCACGCAGGCTGGCGTGAGGTCTGGAACAGGTCTAGGAAGTTAGACTTTAGCAAAAAAGGTCGTAGCTGTTGAAATACTTAACTTTAATCCATAATTGGTGAACATAGCTCTTGACGGTACATGTTTTACAGCATCAATAGTAACTGGTAATGGTGCCTTGCTAGGTCGTAGCAAATGACGTAGCTGAAGGCTAGGCTAACTATCGTCTCGGCAAATGAGAGCGTATTTTGTCAGTGAACCATCGCTAGCAAAGTCGGCTGTACAACTGGGGCGAGTGCTAGGAAGACTCTCTAGACCTGCCGTGTGGCGGCGCTCGGTCTGCAATCACTGATAGTGGCGACACGCTGGTCCGACGTATACTAACGGACCGCGGCCGATTTAAAGGCTACCAAAAAATGGCTCTGAGAGCTATGGGACTCAACATCTTAGGTCATAAGTCCCCTAGAACTTAGAACTACTTAAACCTAACCAACCTAAGGACATCACACACACCCATACCCGAGGCAGGATTCGAACCTGCGACCGTAGCAGTCCCGCGGTTCCGGACTGCAGC
This sequence comes from Schistocerca cancellata, assembly GCF_023864275.1. Lineage (NCBI taxonomy): Eukaryota > Metazoa > Arthropoda > Insecta > Orthoptera > Acrididae > Schistocerca > Schistocerca cancellata. The sequence goes on from NC_064627.1 coordinate 71,247,772, forward strand.
GCCAGAACCGCTAGACCACCGCGGCCGGCTTAAAGGTTACCACCTAGCAAGTGTGGTGTCTGGCGGTGACACCACAGTATCTGTTCTTTCGGACATATCCGAAAGAACAGATACCATCTTCATATAGTTAAGGCTAACCGTCCATTGGCCTTCTTCTTCTGTGCGGATGCACACGGATTACCCGAACTCTTAAGGGACTCGATAAGATTGTCTGCCGCGAGTAATGAGTGTAATGGGCAGGGGCACTACGAATGTAGTGTGTGGGCATTGAGTTGGGAATGTGGGTCTCACGGGGAGCGTGCAAGGGATAAGTCTCTGCAGTCGCTCTATCCTCTGTGCCCTCGGTGGCTCAGATGGAGAGAGCGTCTGCCCTGTAAGCACGAGATCACGTGTTCGAGTCCCGGTCGGGGCACACATTTTCAACTGTCCCCGTCAACTCCTGTCGACAGCTTAAGGACTTGATTTAATTATCAAGTACAAAAATGTTCAGTGAATGAAGCAAATAACAAATGCAGTGAATCTAAGGCGAAATGGTTGCAGGAAGAATATGAAGAAATCGAAAAAGAAATGATTGTCGGAAGAACTGACTCAGAACGTAGAAAAGTCAAAATAACCTTTGCTGAAATTAAAAGCAAGAGTGGTAACATTAAGAGTGCAATAAGAATTTCAATGGGAACAGGTGGACCGGATGCTTCTGCGAGGGGAAGACTTATCTGAAGATGTAATGAAAGAAGAGACAAGGCTTGATATAGAAGAGAGAGGGTATCCACTGTTAGAATCAGAATTAGAAAGAACTTTGGAAGAATCACGATCGAATAAGGTAGAAGGAATAGATAACATTCCAACAGAAATGCTAAAATCAGTGGAGCAAATGGCAAAAAAGTTACTATCCCCGTTGGTGTGCAGAATGTATGAGCCTGGCGCTATACCGTCCGACTTTCGGAAAAACATCACCCACACAGTTCCGAAGATTACAAAAGGCACAAGTGAGACAGTTATATATATATATATATATATATATATATATATATATATATATATATATATATATCAATAAATCCAACATGAGTAGCAAATTGCGCTGTCTGCATTACAAACGGGCTTCGAACTGCGTACCGTACCCCCGACGTCAATGCAGAGCCTATATCGGCGATACTGAGCGACACACATACGCATATGGGCCGATATGTGTAGCTATCTTTGAAGGATTTCGTTCGCCCCGTAGACTCGAGCAGTAGGGTCCTTCACTAACGTTACAGATGTGCCATACGCAATTCTCTTCATACCGCCCCACAGAAATTAATGGAGAGTTGTCGGACCTGGCGACCGTGCTGATCGTGAAAACTGGACCACTTAGGGATCCATCGACTGGGACATACGACGTTGAGGTGATTCCGCACATCGACATGAAAGTGTGCTGGAGCTCCGTCTTCCTGCAACCACATATTCAACCGAACATTTACTGGCACTACATCTAATACGGTAGGCAAAAAATCTCTAATAAATGTGAGGTACATCCCTCAGGTTAGTCTGTTTGAAAGTAGATATGGTCCACTGATATTATCACCAACTATCCCGGCCCAGATGTTAATGCTGCCCCAGTGTTGGTGATTTCGAAACACCCGCGCATGTGGATTTCGTCCGCCTAAACACGAATGCTGTGCATGTTTAATTCACCGTCTTTCATAAATGAGCATTTATCCGCGAGTAGCACAATACTGAGGAATTTTCGCTGCAGTATTCATTATTGTAAATCCTATTGCGCAAGCTGTACCCGTCGTGGGTAGTCCTCCTCCCGTAACGCCTGGACGTTTTGCAGATGGTGTGGATGGAGCCAGTGATCATGGACAACATGCCACACGGCACCATTACCCGTGTGTAGCGTGCGTGTCACCTGCCGAGTGCTGGTGGCTGGGTCCTCTTCAAACATTGTTAACGCGTCCTCCTCCAACTGCATTATTGGAGCTGAGCGTGGACGACCCTCATCAAATTTCGACAGCTACCAGACGATAAACAGTACACTGGGAATAGTCTTCGCAAGTACCAGAAACAAAATGCTACTACTTCGCTGTACAATGCGCATATTTCAGGCAGAAAATACACTACTGGCCATTAATTTTTCCTACACCACGAAGACGACGTACTACAGACGCGTAATTTAACCGACCGGAAGAAGATGGTGTGATATGCAAGTGATTAGCTTTTCACACAACGTTGGCGCCGATGGCAACACCTACAACGTGCTGACATGAGGAAAGTTTCCAACTGATTTCTCATACACAAACAGCAGTTGACCGGCGTTGCCTAGTGAAACGTTGTTGTGATGCCTCGTGTAAGGACGAGAAATGCGTACCATCACGTTTCCGACTTTGATAAATGTCGCATTGTAGCCTATCGCAATTGCGGTTTATTCTATCGCGACATATCTGCTCGCGTTGGTCGAGATCCAATGACTGTTAGCAGAATGTGGAATCGGTGGGTTCAGGAGGGTAATACGGAACGCCGTGCTGGATCCCAACGGCCTCGTATCACTGGCAGTCGAGATGACAGGCATCTTATACGCATTGTTGTAACAGATCGTGCAGCCACGTCTCGATCCCTGAGTCAACAGATGGGGACGTTTGCAAGACAACAACCATCTGCACGAACAGTTCGATGACGTTTGCAGCAGCATCGACTATCAAATCGGAGACCATGGCTGCGGTTACCCTTGACGCTGCAACACAGACAGGAGCGCCTGCGATGGTGTACTGAACGACGAACCTGGGTGCACGAGAGGCAAAACGTCATTTTTTCGGATGAATCCAGGTTCTGTTTACAGCATCATGAAACGTCTATTCGTCATCGCCATAGTGGCGTATCATCAGGCGTGATAGTATGAGGTGCCATTGGTTACACGTCTCGGTCACCTCTTGTTCGCATTGACGGCACTTTGAACAGCGGACGTTGCATTTCATATGTGTTACGACCTGTGGCTCTACCCTTCATTCGATCCCTGCGAAACCCTACATTTCAGCAGGATAATGCACGACCATATGTAGCAGGTTCTGTACGGGCCTTTCTGGATACAGAAAATGTTCGACTGCTGCCCTGGCCAGCACTTTCTCCAGACTTCTCATCAATTGAAAACGTCTGGTCAATGGTGGCTGAGCAACTGGCTCGTCACAATACGCCAGTCACTAATCTTGATGAACTGTGGTATCGTGTTGAAGCTGCATGGGCAGCTGTACCTGTACACGCCATCCAAGCTCTGTTTGACTCAATGCCCAGGCGTATGAAGGTCGTTACTATGACCAGAGGTAACCACCTCTGGGTACTTATTTCTCAGGATCTATGCACCCAAATGGCTTTGATATGTAATCACATGTCAGTTTTAGTATACTATATTTGTCCAATGAATACCCATTTATCATCTGCATTTCTTCCTGGTGTAGAAATTTTAATGACCAGTAGTGTACTTACGCGCAACTTACCAGCTTCTCTGAGGCTTCTCTCGATGTTATCGAAAGTGGAACGATATGGGGGAAAACGTTGCGCATAGTATTTTGCAGCAGCTCTCCCACTGCAATCCACTTTTCTGTACGCAAGCACAATGTCGGTCATTTCCGTCATTTCCGCAGCTGCACGCTGGTAAATGTCGCACAGCTGTCAGATAAGGCACTATACTTGCAGACAACTCAAGTCCGCAGTAGGATGCGCACAAGGGCTGTGTGGAATAACGTAGCGCATACGCAGAAGGTTTATTAGGCTCAGGTCGTCCATCCACAGTACACAGATGGCTAAAGGCTAGGATATCTTCCGCATTAAGGTACTAAAGGAACAAACCGTCACAACCATTCGTTCCAAACTTCGACTCTCCCAAGCGTCCAAGCCGTACATTTCCGGATATGGTTTCCTTCTTGAAAACCGATCAGTTTGCCATTCAGTGTAACATACAAAGCGTTGTGTTTTTTGCGACATCGTTTTTATATAAATGATTTAGGGGATAACGTCGGGAACTCTATGAGGCTCTTGATTTTGTTGTCTACATACCGATCTAGGTGGCGTAATGGTTAGCGCAGAGGACCAGTCTTCTTGAGGACGACGGTTCAAATCCCTATCCGGCCATCCAGATTTAGGTTTTTCGTGATTCCCCTAAGTCGCTCCAGGCAAACGCAGAGATCGTTCGTTTGAAATGGCACAGTCGATTTCCTTCCCCATTCTCCCGTAACTCGGGCTTCTGTTCCGTCTCTAATGACCTCTCTGTCGAGTGGACGTTACGCTCTGATCTTCCTTCTTTCTTTCCGTTTTCTGTAGGAACACTGGAACGCCATAAGACTTTGGCGAAATAAAGAAAGATCTCTAGCAGATCGATTATTGCTGCAGGGAGTGATAGTTGATCTTGGACGCAAATAATTGTAACATATTACGTGTAAATATGCGATGACATTCATTACTGTTCGATCACGGTGCTTCTGAAAAATCGCTGGAAAGAGCGACAACAATTACACACCTGTAATGACCATCCGGAGCAATCTAATCAGGAATGACAGCACAAATCAGATCGTACGATAAACAGATGCCAGGTTGAGATTCACTGGAAAAATTCCCAGGAAGTTAAATTCATCCACAAAAGAATTGGCTTACAAAACACTTCTTCAACCAATTCTTGAGTTCTGTTCATAAACGTGGGATTTATACTTAACAGAAGAGAGACAGCAGGACGATGTTTAGGACGTTTCGTCGCGGGATAGTTTACTCGAGAGCTATAAAAAGATGCTCAACAGATTCCAGTGGCAATCATTATATGAAAGACGTTGTGTATCACGCAGAAAGTTACTGTTGAAATTCCTAGAGTGTACATTTAAAGGCGAACTTATCAACATGTTACATTTCCATGTCTCAAGAAATGATCATGATGAAAGAAAACACCAGAGAAATTAAAAGCTGTTATTCATCCCACGCACCATTCATAAACGAAGCAGAGAATATGACAGCGCTGCCTGAGGTACTCTCCACCACACACTGTAAGGTGGCTTGCGTATTCTAGATGTAGGTGTAGATCACTACGAGACACTATTGTGGCGAACAATATATCCCTAACTCCATACGATCAAACATACGGACATAACACGCATTATCTTCAGGGGAATCCAGTGAAGACACTTCAAGTGAGAATACTGCTGAAAACGATTATTTTCCTAAGTAACGATAAACAATAAGCAAACCCTACGCCACAACCGTACTAATAGTGACATATCCGCCGAAGGCGTCACAGGGAAAATACTCAAGTATAAAATGAATATGAAGTTCATTGTAACAAACATAAACATCTTCTCTGATGGGAGTTAGTTTGGAACGCAATAATTGAAAACAAGTCACTTCTTGCATACTGAAACAACAACAATGATTTTTTTAGGCTGCGAGCTTGAAAATGTCATAATAAGTTGAATGTTCCAAATCCGACGTCCATAGACCAACTGTGCCACAATCAGAGTCCGGCAGGGACATGCAAAAGTTAAAATTCCCAAAGGATGAGCAAAAGTAAAAGTCCCAAAGGGACACAAAAAAGTTTCAGTCTTGCTTATTGCCGATGATAAACGAAGACAAATATTACGAAACCCATTTGCTGGTCATACCGTCAGAGATCACGTTTCCTCAGTGTAGAGGCAACAAATGGTGTGGACCTCCAGCTGGCAACTCCTGAAGCCGAAGGTCAATGTGGATGGCGTCGTTCTTATAGCGGCGGCTCCAAGGTGAGATGCTGATAGTGGGAATTCTTTCACAATTGGTTCCTGGTCCAGGAAACACTCTTAGGGTTAACTGTTCGAGCGAAGCCTATATAATGCTCAGGCACCAGGACACTTCAGGTGCTACTTTTCGTCACGTGGCCCTGGAGGAGAAGAGGTTTGCGGGGCCAGTGACCTTGGGTTGCCACCAGATGGCCGAGAAAAGTATGGCAATCCCTTGTCTGTCATCTGAAGAGCTGTACCATGTGACTGTATAACACATCTGCATTGTTGGTTGCTGGCTTGTTAGTCACAAGTCCTCCATACAACACATAACAGACGTTTTCATGGATATACGAATATTCATAGACCAGACATACAACCAAAACGCGCAGGAAACCTGAGACACATCGTACACTTTGAGTATACAAAGAAAATAATAAGAAGTAAAAACTGACCCCGGGGTTTTGTACTTGCAAGAGACTTGCTAGAATAATTAGGACAAATCGTGCCCAGTTGCTGTACACCGACAGTTCTCGTAAGAAGTGTGCCTCAGCTGCGCGGAACTTGGACTGTAGTAGTTCTGAAACTCTGTGCTTGTGCAGCATGCAGTCTAGTGAGTCCTCATTCAACACAAGCCGGGCAGGGACACAGGACTCAGCATTTTTACGAGTCCTCTGTACCTCGGCTGCGATGGTGGCTTCTTTCTTCCCTGTCTTGTTTATTCTCTCTTCTTAAAATCGATCACCGTTGTTATTTCAGTACCTTCCTAGTACTTATCTCTAATAAGTTTCAGAATTTTCATTAAAAGCAGCTAACAAGGTAACAACATAATAACATGATAATTGTAAAGTAAATTATGAATTAGCATGTGCTTCACAGCGTGACATTTATAAACCGCACGTATTCTATAGTCCATGTAAAAGGTAAACACAAAATTCATGGCAGTAAATAAATAAACTTCGCCCTTCTCTGTTCCACTAACGAATGTTGCGCGGTAAGACCGATTGTTAGCGGAGCTCCAATACCTCAAATGTTACTTTCCCGATCTTTTCGTGAGGTATACGCTAGAGGAAGAAATGCAAGGTCAGCATAAAGCTTTTCCTTGATTACATAATTTTGTTTTTAAGGAACTATGCTAGATACAGCTGTGGAGTTTGTTGCAAATGGTACCCTAACTCACAAAGTTCTATGGATACACTTCGAAATATTCTTCGTTTTCTGCCTGTAAAACGTCTAGGTGAGACTAAATTTCTCTCCACGTCTTTGCCAATATCTCTTACATCACCACCTCTACAGCGTCTGGTATTCGTGCCGTAAGAGTCTGCACATCAGGAACTGGTGAACTCAACAATTTATCCTTAATGATACTCCAGAAACAACTCAAGAGGGGTTATTTATGGTGAGTGTGGTGATATGTCTGTACTGATCCATCTGTCCGGAAATGATTCGTGTAAGAATTGGCCGATAAATAATCCCCATTATGGTGTTGCATCATCCTGTTGAAACACTACCCGTGATTGAAATTTCCGTAGCTGAGGTGAAACGTTAAGTGTCAACGTGTTCAGATAACTGTTGACCTAATGGTAGCTTCAGTAGGAAAGAAAGGTCCAACAAATGGATTGTGCAATAATTAGACCACACCACACATTCACTTTTGAACTGTCTCTTATCTGTTATATCACGATATGTGGATTCTCCAAGCCCCAGATCTGACCGAGCGGGGTGGCGCAGTGGTTAGCACACTGGACTCGCATTCGGGAGGACGACGGTTCAATCCCGTCTCCGGCCATCCTGATTTAGGTTTTCCGTGATTTCCCTAAATCCTTTCAGGCAAATGCCGGGATGGTTCCTTTGAAAGGGCACGGCCGATTTCCTTCCCCGTCCTTCCCTAACCCGAGCTTCAGCTCCGTCTCTAATGACCTCGTTGTCGACGGGACGTTAAACACTAAGCTCCTCCTCCTCCTCCAGATCTGAACATTAAACCTGTTTACTTTCCCAGAAGTGTGAAAAGTCGCTTCATCGGAAAAAGGTAGCCATTGTTTGTATCGGTTCGTTTCGGTATGTTTCTAGCAAATTCAGCTCGTCTGGGTTTATAGTCTACCTGCAGGGCTTGAGGGAATTGCACTTTTTATGCATGGGAATGCAAATGTTCGCGTAAAATCTTCACCATAGTACTCTGAGGTATTCCTGTTTCATTGGAGACGGGACAAATATATTTCCGCGGACTAGGTTGAACTGCTGTACGCACCATATCACAGTGTCGTCACACTCGCTCTGGGTCTATCGCTTCTTCGCTTTTCACCAACATTGCCAGTCTCTGTAAATTTTTTATACCAACCTTTGATGGTCTTCATATCTGGCGGACCTCAATGAGAGCCAAATGGAAACTGTTGCTGAATTGTGGTAGGCTACAGTGTTTCATGAAGCCGAAAAACATATTGCACTTTCTCCTACATAGATGCCAATGTGTCAGCTACAACACCAAATTAGCCTACCTACAACAAGAGAAAGAAAAAATAAATCAGATTCTGTCAGACCATATGCGGAAGTCTCATCATCATCATCATCATCATTTAAGACTGATTATGCCTTTCAGCGTTCAGTCTGGAGCATAGCCCCCCTTATACAGTTCCTCCATGATCCCCTATTCAGTGCTAACATTGGTGCCTCTTCTGATGTTAAACCTATTACTTCAAAATCATTCTTAACCGAATCCAGGTACCTTCTCCTCGGTCTGCCCCGACTCCTCCTACCCTCTACTGCTGAATCCATGAGTCTCTTGGGTAACCTTGCTTCTCCCATGCGTGTAACATGACTGACCCCACCATCTAAGCCTGTTCGCCCTGACTGCTACATCTATAGAGTTCATTTCCAGTTTTTCTTTGATTTCCTCATTGTGGACACCCTCCTGCCATTGTTCATCTCCGTGACGCTTTCGAACTTACTAAGCGAACAGATGAAGTTGTTCAATTGCTCTATGAAAGAAGGGAGAACAAAAATGTCTAGGTAATGACAGGACTACAGCAATATAAATCCCTTAGGAATGAAATAAATGGAAAGAGCAGGCAAGGTAAAGCGATATGGCTGCATGAAAAGTGTGAAGAAACCGAAAAAGAAAGTATTGTCGGACGGACTGACTGAATACAGAAAAGTCAAAACAACCTTCGGTGAAATTGAAAGCAAGGGCGGTAACATTAAGAGTGAAACGGGAATTCCATTGTTAAACGCAGAAGAGAGAGAGAGACAGGTGGGAAGACTAAACTGAAGGCCTCCATGAAGGGGAAAACTTGCATGACGATGTGTTAGAAGAAGAAATTAGATTCGATGGAGATGACACAGGGGATACAGTATTATATGAATGTGTGGTCATAATTTAAAAGAGCTCTGGAAGACTTGTGACCAAATAATTCAGAAGAGATGGATAATATTCCATCGGAATATCTATGATCTGTGATATGATACGATATAAAATTTGGTCATAATTCAGTCAAATGTACTGCAGAAGATCTGATGATGGTAACACAGTTTCTTAAACCGGTCATCACAATAAATGTTGTAGAACAGCGATCTTGCGTGTTTGAAGTTTTACTTCTCTTTCTGCATTAATCTAGATCGCTCCGTATCTTAATATCAAGCATATGTGATTAATGAATGGACTATGGTTGTCCAACAATCGTGTGATCAAAGTATAAGGTGAATATCCACCTATGTATGCACAATACGTTATTTTCCTATATGTCATGGGTCAACTTATGAAATCGCATGTGTGTAAGGGAATGTAACTGAATCAGAACTAACAGTGATACAGAGACACCCTTGAGAGCCAGCATGGAATAAATGAACGCAACATATTAACTATCGTTATCAAAAATTCTGGCATTAGTAGAGAGTCTTCAGGTGGGAATTTGCATTCTATCAGTGAAAAACTTTCAGTTGTGATTAGGGAGGTAACCTCTACTCGAATCAAAGGCATGCCTCAAGTGAACTTTTTAGTTTATTAAAAAAAAGCATTAGAATGGACAAGCATCTAAATAAATCATGGAATCATGAGAGTTACAAAAGTGAACTATCACTTGGTAAAGTTTATCAGTAGGAGTCATAACTAGTTTATAATCATGTATCCGTCTTCGTGAAATTTATGCCGACCTGCCTACACGTCAGTTACAACGACTGTTTGTCTGCACTGAAAGCCCGGAAATCCATGCAAATATGAATGCTCTGGCGAATGTGGGAAAGGTAAACCGATAATGAATCCGATCTTTTAGCTTGTGACGGTCCTAACAAGTCGGAACTGCTAATAATGCTCACCATTATCGTCGGTGCGATAAATGCAGGGCAGTGACACCGTGGCTAGCTGCCGTCAACTATGATGCTAGAATCTCTCCGCCAAGGACTCTAACATTTCTGTCAACTCTGCTGATGGAGTCTGCTGTTTCAGTTGAGAGCACACCCTGCAGAGAGACAAGGCCTTTGTTTCTAGACAGTAAAGGACTAATTGCACTTTTATTCCCACCACGAATCTGGGCAACCAATACTCCTCAAAGTTATATTGGCATCCAACTGTGGGCTGTTGCCTTAGAAAATTATGCCACTGAGAAGAAGCGAAACGTTTTAAAAAATAGTAATCTCTACTTCCTTCCTACTTTTTTAAAGAAAGTTTACACTGTGTGTACGTCCTCCTGATGTCACATCAGTTTCACCAATTGGTGTCCTCTCAAGTAGCAGCTAGTCTCGCATCACAGGTCCTGGGATAAGCTAAAAAACTTTGTTACAGGCTAGCCTCCAAGTCTGCATTCTCTTCTGAATCTATAAATTGTCAAAACTCTTTTGTCATGTTTTTTTGGAAAACTATGAGATGTTCATCAGCTGAATGCACTTTCCTTAACATAGTCCGAATGCCTACCTCCTGCTGCCAGAGTTTCGTTGTCCAGAATAGATGCTTTCAGCCCGCTTGTCCAAATTTGGCAGTTGCAATAAGCTGCACAATAGGCCATGCACCAAGATGACTTTCCCAAGACAACGAGAAGGGGGCTGTACCTGTCACTCTCCCACTCACAGTTCTGTGAAGACCACATTCCCTCAGTCAACAGAGAACAGCTTTCGCCACATGCCTTTTGACTCTTGTCCAGTATCAGCAGCGCTCTTCAACTCTAAAAGTCACCCACAAAGGTTATGTATACAACCGGCATCAAGTTGAATTAAAGAATATTAAAAAAAGAGGAAATGAAGTAAGTGTATGCCATCACTCAAATCTCATTAATCCACTTAAACCTTTATATTGACAGAGCCTCGCTAACTCAACACCTGTCCAATCGAATTATTTATCGTAAACAAATGAAAAGAGACAAGCTGAACGGCTTGGAGCTTTTCAGATTACAAATCTGTACACCAAGTATCGAACATCTGAAAATTTTCCTGCACTTTGCTACAATTTTCTAGAGTAGATGTATTGGCACTTCCGACGTTATTAACTACACTCCTGGAAATGGAAAAAAGAACACATTGACACCGGTGTGTCAGACCCACCATACTTGCTCCGGACACTGCGAGAGGGCTGTACAAGCAATGATCACACGCACGGCACAGCGGACACACCAGGAACCGCGGTGTTGGCCGTCGAATGGCGCTAGCTGCGCAGCATTTGTGCACCGCCGCCGTCAGTGTCAGCCAGTTTGCCGTGGCATACGGAGCTCCATCGCAGTCTTTAACACTGGTAGCATGCCGCGACAGCGTGGACGTGAACCGTATGTGCAGTTGACGGACTTTGAGCGAGGGCGTATAGTGGGCATGCGGGAGGCCGGGTGGACGTACCGCCGAATTGCTCAACACGTGGGGCGTGAGGTCTCCACAGTACATCGCTGTTGTCGCCAGTGGTCGGCGGAAGGTGCACGTGCCTGTCGACCTGGGACCGGACCGCAGCGACGCACGGATGCACGCCAAGACCGTAGGATCCTACGCAGTGCCGTAGGGGACCGCACCGCCACTTCCCAGCAAATTAGGGACACTGTTGCTCCTGGGGTATCGGCGAGGACCATTCGCAACCGTCTCCATGAAGCTGGGCTACGGTCCCGCACACCGTTAGGCCGTCTTCCGCTCACGACCCAACATCGTGCAGCCCGCCTCCAGTGGTGTCGCGACAGGCGTGAATGGAGGGACGAATGGAGACGTGTCGTCTTCAGCGATGAGAGTCGCTTCTGCCTTGGTGCCAATGATGGTCGTATGCGTGTTTGGCGCCGTGCAGGTGAGCGCCACAATCAGGACTGCATACGACCGAGGCACACAGGGCCAACATCCGGCATCATGGTGTGGGGAGCGATCTCCTACACTGGCCGTACACCACTGGTGATCGTCGAGGGGACACTGAATAGTGCACGGTACATCCAAACCGTCATCGAACCCATCGTTCTACCATTCCTAGACCGGCAAGGGAACTTGCTGTTCCAACAGGACAATGCACGTCCGCATGTATCCCGTGCAACCCAACGTGCTCTAGAAGGTGTAAATCAACTACCCTGGCCAGCAAGATCTCCGGATCTGTCCCCCATTGAGCATGTTTGGGACTGGATGACGCGTCGTCTCACGCGGTCTGCACGTCCAGCACGAACGCTGGTCCAACTGAGGCGCCAGGTGGAAATGGCATGGCAAGCCGTTCCACAGGACTACATCCAGCATCTCTACGATCGTCTCCATGGGAGAATAGCAGCCTGCATTGCTGCGAAAGGTGGATATACACTGTACTAGTGCCGACATTGTGCATGCTCTGTTGCCTGTGTCTATGTGCCTGTGGTTCTGTCAGTGTGATCATGTGATGTATCTGACCCCAGGAATGTGTCAATAAAGTTTCCCCTTCCTGGGACAATGAATTCACGGTGTTCTTATTTCAATTTCCAGGAGTGTAGATCAGTTATACACTATATACAATAAAAAGTAATGGACCTACAACATTCCCTTGGGGTAGACCGAAGTTACTTTTACATATGAAGATATCAATCGGTTGAGAATGACATGTTGTGCTCCATTTGATACGAACTCCAGTCACGCAGTTCGTCTGATATTCTGTATGCTCTTATTTTGTTCATTAGATGACACTGTATCGAACACCTTCCGGAGTCAAAGAACACAGTCTCAACCTAGGTGCCTCTGTCTACTGCTTTCTGCGTTTCGTGGATGAACAGAAACGGCTGGTTCTTACACGATAATTGTTTATGGAATCCATGTCGATTCCTATTGAGGATGTTTTTGGCCTCCTGAAGTGGGAGGGTTAGGAAAGTGTGACAGCGCGGTACATGCACACACTGCGTGACCCTAAGTCTCCTTACATCCTACTGAAAACCCTGCGTATGACATGAGGATATAACTTCCTTACTACCGACGGAAACAGTTTTACTGAAGGTGTTACGAAAGAAAGAAGCACTAGTGATCGTGATACCACAATAGCGATGATGCTCATCAACAGAATTTACTTATTCGAGTGAGCTAGGTAATTGTGTTTGGAAGAAACGATAGACAGTGGTATCATGCTAGAAAATCAATGGGAACAACTCATACGAAAGCGACACACATGGAGCTGCTGCCTTTCAAACTCGAACACTCCTTAAATCAAGCTCTCGATAAATATGTACCCATACAAGTAATAAAAAACAGTCTTGGCTTAGCGGCTCCATTCAAAGAACGACTGAAAACAGATTCTTACTCTTCCAAGGTGGGGAGTAAAAAAAAATCACATTCTCTCAGGACAAAACAGTATCAAGGCTCTCCAGAATTCTCATCGGCGTTATTGTTATTGGGCCTTCGTCACTGTTTAAAAACTTATAACAGATACTGAAAGGGAGAGGGAATCCAAAATATTATTGTTACATAAATCTACTTTATCTGGCTTGCAATGTTAGGTCTTTATAATCCATGACATTCTTCTTGGTATTTTGCCACTGTTGATCTTACATTTTTTCTTAGACATGGTTTGTCTTTGTGCCCACCAATAGCAGACTACCTAGTATCTTCACTTCTCCGGAAAAGCATGAGAAAACAGCGTTTCTTAAGTGACCCCGGCACTGTATTTCGACAGTGTTCAGCCATAGAGTAACAAAAAGGTATTCAGGTATACAGAAGTAGGTACCAACAGAGGGATCGAAACGTCGAGCACTGATGAATATCAATATGACGCAGCAGAGGATTTTAGTGGCTTGGTGCATAAGTTTGCAACCTTTTCCTGTAAGTTTAATAAACACAACATATACACATAACAAAAACTTTAGTCATCAGAAATATATTCTCCTTCACTATTTACAACAGTCTGTCAACGTTGGGGTAACTTTTCGATTCTGCGACTGTAGAAATCACGTGACTTGGAAGCAAAGAACTCGTTCAGCCATGTGAGAGCGCATTTTCATCCGGAAACGAAGCTTCTTGAAGGCTGCTGATGAAAATATGGAGCCGCAAGATAAGGTGAATAAGGTGGGTGCGGAATGACTTCCCAACCCAGTCTCTGCACAGGATTTTTTGTCAGTCTGGCCGAATGCGGGCGGGCATTTCGTGGAGTAACATCAGTTCACGCAGTCGTCCTGGTCATTGTTCTTGGACTGCGTCTGCGAGAAGTGTCAGTTGTTGACAAGGAATGTCAGCAGTGATGGGCACACCTCGGGAAGCAGTTCGTAGTACAGCACACCGTCGCTGTTCCACCAGATGCATAACGTTATCTTTTGTGGATGCGGACAGGTCTTTGTACGCTGAATTGATGCTGTACGTAGCCAGTTTGTATGTTGGCAGCGCTATAGGCTGTGTTAATATCGATGACAGCGCTCTGCGCCCTGGGCAAGAGATTCTGTGGTTGGACGGACTAGCAGTTAGCGAGTGGATGGAGAAGTGTATGGACATGTTTTTTCCTAGTGGAGACTCTGTGTTGGTAGAACATGCATTGTAAAGTGAGACGCAAGGAAATGTAAAATGAGTATGGATGTTGTTGGCAATGTTTAGGTTGTGGAATTATTAAAACTATATTATTTTTGGAACTGGACGTCACCTGAATGAGGTAAAATTTCCTAAATACATTGTTTGCTCTTCAACAAAATCTTTCTTTTCCTAACCATATGCCTCCTAGTAGTTGGTCTATAATAGTTAGAATCTTTTTATTTAGGTGGCTGTAGTTGCTGCTTGCTGTAGAGCTGTATTTCGTGTTACGAAGATTTTCTGTGGGGTAAGTGACTTATAAAAAAATGGGGTTTGTGACTGAAATGAGTTTAGGCAGTTAACAGAGTTGGAGATAGTTTCACATTTCTTTAATTTCATATTATTTAGATTTTTATTACTGTTAGGATTTCTTGCAATTCAGGGCCATTATTTTGTGTTAATTATTGGAAGTCATGGTGTCACTGTATAGCACTGAGATTGCTTTAGGCTTGTATATTGTGGGTAATAAATGAATAGGTCAAAATCGAGTTGTCTTTGTCAGGAAGGGTCGTGTAGGTCAGTGTTTAAACGATAAAAATAGTTAAAGGCAGTCGTTTCAATGCTTTGTTTGGGCTCAACGATTCCTTTGTTTTCCTTGTGTTAGCATAAAGACGTTTCTCGTCTCCAGTAATGATACAGGAAAGGAGTGGTCGGTGTTTTTCACGAGTCAATTGATGACGAGCAAGCAGATATGCATACTGTAGCATAAACTCGATTTTTGAACCTTCCCCAAAGCATGAAAATGTTGCACGACGTTTGAACGATCGCAGTTCATCACATTTTCCCGTTTTCAAGTACAATAACGTGGATCACTGTGGGTTTATGCGTTTAACGATCTTCATCAAACTCCGAAGGTTTTCCTGAACGTGAAGAGTCTCTAATGTCAAAACGATTCTCATTAAAAAAAAAAATTTCTTGCGATGCTCTATGCAATGGCATTATCCCCATACAGGAAGCAAATGTCTCTGGCTGCTCCCCATACTGAACTAAGACAGAAGAATATGCCGGAAATGTTGCAATTTCTCCACTTGGCACTCCATTTTCAAGCGTCCACAGTTCCACTCACTATCTCCAGATGACAACACGACAATACGTAAATTCAAAAAGCAACAGTGGAGTACAAACCAAAAATGTCAGTCGATTAATAGACCCGTAGCAGCCGGAATACCAAAACGCAAAACAAAAGCGCTGCGAACTTATGCGCAAACCTAACACCAGCCAGCGCAACAAGCATAGTTTCACTTTTGACCGCGTGTGGATACCGTCTCGCTTTCACTGCTCGACAGTAATCTGGGACACACAGTGTAATTCGTAGATCGGTGTTGGTGTTGAGCTGTTCACCTGCTAAGCGACCTGGGGCAGCAGCTGTACACTTGGGCAGAGCTGTCAGCGTGGGAGCAGAGGGCGGGCCCACGCCGCCAGGCGCGTGTAATGAGCGGCCAGCCTCCAGCCTCCAGCCTCCAGCCCCCAGAGGCCGGCTGGCGCCTGCCTAACCGCCGGCCGGCGGCCCACGGCACATCAGAGCAGCTCACCCGCTGCGCTGCAGATTGCTGCCCCCAGGGGTCCTCGCCCGGGCGCCTGCTCTGCCACGGGGCAAAGGAGTCGCTACGGCCACTTCTGTTAACCGCAGCCAAGTCCGTGCGCTTTCATACGGCTCCCACGTCGTATCTTTATTCTATGCTTACCCAACAGCCAACCTGTTAACGCAGCTGGACAGTGACAGATAAGAGGTCAACGTACACACGAGGATGACATGCTTCATGCCAACCAATACAGAATCCGAAAACTCCGATCACATGAGACCTACACTACTGGCCATTAAAACTGCTACACCAAGAAGAAATTCAGATGATAAACGGGTATTCATAGGACAAATATGTTATACTACAACTGACATGTGATTACATTGTCAAGCAAATTGGGTGCATAGATCCTGAGAAATTAGTACTCACAACAACCACCTCTGGCCGTAATAACGGCCTTGATACGCCTGGGCATTGAGTCAAACACAGCTTTTCTGGCACGTGCAGAAACAGCTGCCCATGCAGCTTCAACACGATACCACAGTTGATCAAGATTAGTGACTGGCGTATTGTGACGAGCCAGTTGCTCAGCCACCTTTGACCAAACGGTTTCAATTGGTGAGGGATCTGGAGAATGTGCTGGCCAGGGCAGCAGTCGAATATTTTCTGTATCCAGAAAGGCCCGTACTGGACCTGCAACATGCGGTCGTGCATTATCCTGCTGAAATGTAGGGTTTCGCAGGGATCGAATGAAGGGTAGAACCACGGGTCGTAACACATCTGAAATGTAACGTCCACTGTTCAAAGTGCCGTCAATGCGAACAAGAGGTGACCGAGACGTGTAACCACGGCACCTCATACCATCACGCCAGATGATACGCCACTATGGCGATGACGAATAGACGTTTCATGATGCTGTAAACAGAACCTGGATTCATCCGAAAAAATGACGTTTTGCCACTCGTGCACCAAGGTTCGTCGTTGAGTACACCATCGCAGGCGCTCCTGTCTGTGTTGCAGCATCAAGGGTAACCGCAGCCATGGTCTCCGAGCTGATAGTCGATGCTGCTGCAAACGTCAACGAACCGTTCGTGCAGATGGTTGTTGTCTTGCAAACGTCCCCATCTGTTGACACAGGGATCGAGACGTGGTTGCACGATCCGTTACAGCCACGCGGATAAGTTGCCTGTCATCTCGACTGCTAGTGATACGAGGCCGTTGGGATTCAACACGGCGTTCCGTATTACCCTCCTGAACCCACCGATTGCACATTCTGTCAACAGTCATTGGATCTCGACCAACGCGAGCAACAATGTCGCGATACGAGAAATCGCAATCGCGATAGGCTACAATCCGACCTTTATCGAAGTCGGAAACGTGATGGTACGCATTTCTCCTCCTTACACGGGGCATCACAACAACGTGTCACCAGGCAACGCCGGTCAACTGCTGTTTGTGTATGAGAAATCGGTTGGAAACTTTCCTCATGTCAGCACGTTGTAGGTGACGCCACCGGCGCCAGCCTTGTGTGAATGCTGTGAAAATTTGCATGTCACAGCATCTTGTATCGGTGTAGCAATTTTAATGGCCAGTAGTGTATATCGCACTTTTGTCACATGACATCTTGAAAAGCCATGGATCTAAGCAGATAGATGCAGTAATTCTTTGACTTCCAAAATGCATTGGACTCACAAGGGGAAGCCAAGACGCTGGGATCACAGATATACTTCACACTTTGTACACTTTTAGTAAATCATTGAAACAACTTAATGTGGAAGGAGTAAGGGGCACTACTTTGAAAATATCCGGAAAATCGCAAGAGAAGTTTTGGGGTCTATTATATGCCGTATGTATCTGTGCGTAGTAGAAGACCGTTGAGCTTATGGTGGTCAAGTGGCTAGCGTTCGAGCTTCCCAAGACGAACGTGTGTAATGCGTCGGTTCGACTCAGGCTAAAACATCATTTTAACCCGCAGTTTTCTCTTCTATATGGCTTGCATCGAAACAATCGAATGAAAGAGAAATTTTTCGAAATTTCGGCGTCGTGTGTTTTCCCTTACAAACCCTCAACATTCCTTGTAAATGCGGGAAAACTGCAACGTGTGATGTCAAAAATAGTTCAAATGGCTCTACACACTATGGGACTTAACATCTGAGGTCATCAGTCCCCTGGACTTAGAACTACTTAAACCTAACTAACGTAAGGACGTCACACACATCCATGCCCGAGACAGGATTCGAAACTGCGACAATAGCAGCAGCGCGGTTCCAGAACCTAGAACCTAGAACCGCTCGGCCCTGTGATGTCGAGTGCACATCCGATGAGTAATTGTACATTACTCTCGTGGTCTGGCACATTGTGACTTACTATATTATACCTACTAAATAACGTCATTCGCATAATTATTTATTGAGGTTTGACTTGGGCTCTTCCGGCCTGTCCCTCGTTATTTAAATTTTAATTAAAAGTGGTAAATAGACAACAAATAAAATTCACTACAACTTCATGAAAATACACGTGGTTTTTTTTCGTTATATTGCCTCTCAAATGCCATATAAATTAAATGTGACTCCTGATGAAAGAAACAGAGATTGAAAAGTGGGTATTCGAGGTATTCGAAACGTCTCCTCGTCCTCCACCCTGCTGCTGGGCGCGCACGCTAGCCACGTGACACACTGACTTCTTGCCGGTATTACCTACGCATAGGTACATCAGATACGTAATAGACGCGTAACGCTTCTCTTGCGATTTTCTCGGAATTGCTAGAGTAGTGCACCTCACTACTTGCACATTATGTTGTTGTAATGGCTTACTACAAGTGTACAAAGTCTGAAGTAAACCCGTGATACCAAATTCGTGTGCCCGCATCTCGTGGTCGTGCGGTAGCATTCTCGCTTCCCACGCCCGGGTTCCCGGGTTCGATTCCCGGCGGGGTCAGGGATTTTCTCTGCCTCGTGATGGCTGGGTGTTGTGTGCTGTCCTTAGGTTAGTTAGGTTTAAGTAGTTCTAAGTTCTAGGGGACTTATGACCACAGCAGTTGGGTCCCATAGTGCTCAGAGCCATTTGAACCATTTTTGAACCAAATTCGTGGCCTCCCCTTTTTAGTACCGCGCCTACCCTTATTATTGAAAGTAAAATTTTAAGGGATATCAAGAGCAATATGTATCTGTATTGAGCATTTTTTGGTAGGAAGGACACTGCTTGCTACCTTAGATGGACAGGCATCGACATACATAGAAGTTGTAAGTAGGCTGTTTATGTTTTCTTTATGTAAGTAGGCTGTTTAGGTTCTTATATTGGTAACGCCGCCGCCACTTAGCGCTCTCTGTATGAAAATTACTGGCTGTGCTGTGTGCAGTCTGTTGCTAGTTTGCATTGTTGTCTGCCATTGTAGAGGGGCAGCTGGATGTTAACAGCGCGTAGCATTACGCAGTTGGAGGTGAGCCGCCAGCAGTGGTGGATGTGGGGAGAGAGATGGCGGAGTTTTGATAATTTGTAATACTGGATGTCAATTATGAATATTAAGGTAAATACATTGTTTGTTCTCTATTAATATCTTTCATTTGCTAACTATCCCTATCAGTAGTTAGTGCCTTCAGTAGTTTGAATCTTTTATTTAGCTGGCAGTAGTGGTGCTCGCTGGGCTCTGCTGTGGGTTTGCTTTGTTGTGGCCCATTACCTGTCAGCATGTCAAGAGTCAGCACTGTCTTTGCATTGGAAGGACAACACTACTTCTTCAAGACTGCATGGAAATCCACTACTTCCGTGTGCATTGTCTTTTACTGCTCAGACTTTGAGAAAAGAAATGGCAGTTTTACTCTGATGAATGATCAGGACTGTCTTTATTGACTGTGAGAAAATTTTAGCTGTTGACCAACATTGTATTAATAAGTGTGTGCATTTGATATCTTTGTGATTGTAATTATGAAAATTTTTTTCAAATCTGTATTGGCCAGTGCCCAACACCATTTGTAAAAAAATTTTTTGTGGGGAGCATGGGGGCTATGTAAGTAGGCTGTTTATGTTTTCTTTATGTAAGTAGGCTGTTTAGGTTCTTATATTGGTAACGCCGCCGCCACGTAGTGCTCTCTGTATGAAAATCACTGGCTGTAACTTAGGGTGTGTCGCAGGGAAGTGGGTTGGGACCCTTGTTGATCATGTTGTATATTACTCACCTTGTAAGCGTATTGTCATATCGCTGGCTTAGTTGTGGAGTATCTTTGCGGGCAGCTACGTCTGTAGTGAGTCGAGCACGGGACACGAAACTGTTATGTTGTGTTATGGGTAGTTCTGCATGTGAGAGGCATCGTTAGTATGGAAGTTGAAGTGTTGCTACAAGTGCTATTACAGTAAAGTAATGAAATATGGAAATGATTCAGAGGAAAGTGCGTCAAGAAGTAATTAAAAGATGAGCAGTGCCACTGATAACGTATTTGTGTATCCTCTCGTTGCGTGTCGTACCGTACAGTATCAATCATCCGCACCGTGTTCGGCCTCCAAGAATGAACTAATGTGAATCAGTAATTCTATTTACCACAAAAGAGAGCATTTAAGAGCCAGTGTCTTGTAGCGAGCGTGAGGACGTGCGTTCGATCATCGCGTTTCCGTATTATCAATAATAAACCGCGCGGCGACGGTTACGCGCACGCTCGTACAACTGAGAACTGTGAACTGTAAATTGAACTTTGTGAAAAGTGTTAAAATATCATTACTAGTGGCAAGGAGGACTGGTACCGAAAATCTGTGTATGCGTGGCGAGCGTAAGAACTTTCGTTCGATTATTCGGCTTTCGTATCATCAACAATCATCCGCGCCGTGTTCGGTACGCGTACGCTCGTCCAAGTGATATTGTGGACACATAATCATCAAGACTGTCAATTGGGATAAACATTTACGACTTAGAGTGTAAACAGTGCAACCTGTGATTTCCATATCGTCTCAGAATATACACTCCTGGAAATGGAAAAAAGAACACATTGACACCGGTGTCTCAGACCCACCATACTTGCTCCGGACACTGCGAGAGGGCTGTACAAGCAATGATCACACGCACGGCACAGCGGACACACCAGGAACCGCGGTGTTGGCCGTCGAATGGCGCTAGCTGCGCAGCATTTGTGCACCGCCGCCGTCAGTGTCAGCCAGTTTGCCGTGGCATACGGAGCTCCATCGCAGTCTTTAACACTGGTAGCATGCCGCGACAGCGTGGACGTGAACCGTATGTGCAGTTGACGGACTTTGAGCGAGGGCGTATAGTGGGCATGCGGGAGGCCGGGTGGACGTACCGCCGAATTGCTCAACACGTGGGGCGTGAGGTCTCCACAGTACATCGATGTTGTCGCCAGTGGTCGGCGGAAGGTGCACGTGCCCGTCGACCTGGGACCGGACCGCAGCGACGCACGGATGCACGCCAAGACCGTAGGATCCTACGCAGTGCTGTAGGGGACCGCACCGCCACTTCCCAGCAAATTAGGGACACTGTTGCTCCTGGGGTATCGGCGAGGACCATTCGCAACCGTCTCCATGAAGCTGGGCTACGGTCCCGCACACCGTTAGGCCGTCTTCCGCTCACGCCCCAACATCGTGCAGCCCGCCTCCAGTGGTGTCACGACAGGCGTGAATGGAGGGACGAATGGAGACGTGTCGTCTTCAGCGATGAGAGTCGCTTCTGCCTTGGTGCCAATGATGGTCGTATGCGTGTTTGGCGCCGTGCAGGTGAGCGCCACAATCAGGACTGCATACGACCGAGGCACACAGGGCCAACACTCGGCATCATGGTGTGGGGAGCGATCTCCTACACTGGCCGTACACCACTGGTGATCGTCGAGGGGACACTGAATAGTGCACGGTACATCCAAACCGTCATCGAACCCATCGTTCTACCATTCCTAGACCGGCATGGGAACTTGCTGTTCCAACAGGACAATGCACGTCCGCATGTATCCCGTGCCACCCAACGTGCTCTAGAAGGTGTAAGTCAACTACCCTGGCCAGCAAGATCTCCGGATCTGTCCCCCATTGAGCATGTTTGGGACTGGATGAAGCGTCGTCTCACGCGGTCTGCACGTCCAGCACGAACGCTGGTCCAACTGAGGCGCCAGGTGGAAATGGCATGGCAAGCCGTTCCACAGGACTACATCCAGCATCTCTCCGATCGTCTCCATGGGAGAATAGCAGGCTGCATTGCTGCGAAAGGTGGATATACACTGTGCTAGTGCCGACATTGTGCATGCTCTGTTGCCTGTGTCTATGTGCCTGTGGTTCTGTCAGTGTGATCATGCGATGTATCTGACCCCAGGAATGTGTCAATAAAGTTTCCCCTTCCTGGGACAATGAATTCACGGTGTTCTTATTTCAATTTCCAGGAGTGTAGATGTTCATACCAGACGTAGAACAGTGTTGTGCTTAACGTTGAGTGGCTCCCCTAAATCCGCTGGCATATTTCGATAGATAATTTCAGGGAAGTCAGCAGCAATGTTGAGCAGAACAGTACGACCGCCGCGGGATTATCAGGTACGTGGTGTGGACAGGGCGCACGGTCGGAACGACAACCAGTTTAAGGGTCCCCCACCCCCATTTGTACTCCCGGGAGTGTTACAACCTTGAAGACAATATAAATAGTAACCTCAGACTTTTCGTACATTACGCAGGTATCTGTAATGAAGTACTGTCTGAAAACAGAGCTGTACAAATATTCAACTGGATCTTCATCAAATTTCAAAGTGATGCAAAGACTGACAATATGTTTTGAAAGTTCAGAAATCGCAAAACGAAAACAATATAGTGTCCTATAACCACAACATGAGTGAGTCACAGTTCGAATTGCTCAACTCCTACAAATACCTGGATCTAACAACATGGAGGGATATGAAATGGAATGATCACATTGGGTCAGTCGTAGGTAAAGTTAATGGCATGCTTCAGTTCATTGGTAGAATACTAGCAAAATTTAATCAGTCTGCAAAGGAGATTGCTAACAAAATACTGGTGCTACCCGTTTTAGAATATTGCTCAAGAGTGTGGGGCCTATATCAAACAGGACTGACAGAGGATATTGAACGTATACAAAGTAGCGCAGCAGGAGTGGGTGCACATAGGTTTCACATAGGTTTCGCCCATGGCACAGTGTCATGTTCATGCTGAAGAAACCGAACTGGCAGTCACCTAAAGACAGGCGCTTCGTTCTGTTGTCTATCTGTAAAATTGCCAGCCCAGGCTAATGGAGTTGTCAAAAAATATAACTGCTACCGGTACTTGATATATTAGCAATCACTGTCGGTAAAACAACTAAATGAAGCGGATACGTGGCTAATCTTTAACAAGAATAAAGGAATATGTTGTTTGCAAATTATTTTAATTCGATTTACATACCTCAGTGTATAATTTGCACAACAAATGTAAATAACGTGAGAGTCGACGACACCGCCAGTTTCGACGTTTTTCAACCGCACCAAGTCGCGAACTGCTATCTTACGAGGCAGAAGTTTGGCTGCTGCCACAGAACCTGTAGATGGCTCACCCGTTTTACTGCTACAAGTCCACTGGTGCAGACTTAACTCCGTGAGCTGGCCGGTGTCAGTTGCATGCGTGGTCCTGGTGTCGCGGAGAGTGTTGCCAACTCAGTCGTGCAACGCTTCTAGAATCCTAACTATGGCATGCTAAGCAAATTGGTTCCACTTAAATGTGAGGCCATACTTCAGTACATTATTTTTTGTACATTCTGGAATAAGATGCCATTAAAGAAACTAGACGATAATTATTTACCTTTTGTGTCACATTTCTTATGAAGAGGTTTAACATCTGCACATTTTAATCTGTCTGGAAACATTCCTTGTGCCAGTGATGTGTCACATAACTGTGCTAGAATCAAATGGTATTTCTAGTGGTTGATGGCACGTTTATTGTGCTGAAATGTGCTGACACTTTACTTCTAGGTACGTAGAGATCAACACCTGTGTGGCCCAGTAGTGTGGAAACTCCCCTCAGACCTCTTCGTAGTTGCACTGCTTTTCTGCGACGTCACCAAGTTTACACTGCTCGACTTGCTCGTCTTCTGGTAGGTAAAATGGCTCGCTTACAAAAGTGCAACCAGCGACTCCGTGCCTGCCTGCTCGCCTCTCATACCGCTGTTATGGAGCTGCTTTTCTCACAATAACCCGAAATAAGAGACGGAGCA
The DNA here is from genome assembly GCF_023864275.1 of Schistocerca cancellata. Lineage (NCBI taxonomy): Eukaryota > Metazoa > Arthropoda > Insecta > Orthoptera > Acrididae > Schistocerca > Schistocerca cancellata. The sequence goes on from NC_064627.1 coordinate 71,272,128, forward strand.
ACAACACAAAATAGTTTTATTAGTCCTAGTTAAATGTAACTACGTCTCAATGACATAAAAACGTTAAACTGTCTATACAAGCCAATATTTTTGTGTCTTTTGTTTCTTCTGTAAAAGTAACGTTTGTGTATGTTGTAGCATCCCACCCGTCACCTATCTGGTTTTGGCGTGTGTTCACCCCGGCTAATTGACTAACAGATCAACAGAGAGTGCAAAAACTGCCGCAATATCGGATAACGCAAAGAAAGTAATAAGGCCCTGTGACTCCTGATTGAACTGCGGTGGCAGTGTTGACATTAATTGATTCAGAATTGATCACTTTTAATTAAAAAGGGGTGCACATTGATGTTATATGCAGCTATTGAACAGCAGATGCAAATGTTGAACATAAAATTAATTAAGAAAGTGACTTGGGATTTCAACTACTTGATTGAAAACAGATGCAGTCGATTATCACACATTTATTTTAACTCACGACCTTCAATCATCACATTACATGACTCTCCTACCAGGCAGTGGTAATAAATTGCGTTTGCATGGAGTAAAGCTCGATAACTCAAAAGTAATTCCTATCGACTAACCCAGGCGTAATGCGAAGTGCGAGAAGAATTCTACAGCACACGGCCCATGAAACCCTCGTGGAAACTTTGCCGACGTGATCCAACAAATTAATCAGTGGCCGGAGCAGGCGCAATATCACCGAATACAGCGTGGTGGAGCGGCGTCGTTGTGTGGACGTCGGCCGACCTCGTGGTGCTGCAAGGGTGCGCTCGTCTATTCACTCCTAGCTATCTTGCTCAGTACGTAGCGAACCAAAACTTTCTATCTCCAAGCTCAATCGTTCCATTTGCTAAGTCCTAAACTGCAGAGATGCTCACTCTTTCTCAGACAAGCTGAGTAAAGAACGCCACGTCCGCACTCTAGGCAAGCCGGGAACGGCAGACCTCTACTGAGACTTCTGCCATTCTGCGCTTCACCTCTGTTTCCCTTCCAGCAAAATCACTTACGCCAATTGCAGTGCAAGTCGCATTAATTATGCGTCGCTTCCCAGCGCCTACCAGTGCCTGCTCTGGGAAGTGAACAAATTCCCACAAAATTTCCCTTCCTCTCATCTTCTTCTATTTAGCTCCCCCCAGGCCACCCATCAAGGTTAGCGCCTGCACAAACACCAAGTTTTCCATAATTCTGACTCCCAGGAGAGTACTTCAAATTCCTTGGTCCTATGTTCCCATCGGAGGCCGGCGTATTTCATGCTGTCGCTCTTCACCTGATTTACTTCAGGCTCTGCGGACCGTGAATTCAGCATGAAGTTGCTATAGTCACGAACACGCATTTTTTGACCTCTGTTGACCGCTCCACTGTAGCTTGCACGGCTTTGTCGCATGTTTCCCAGAAAACGGGATGACAGACATTTATTAACAGGTGTACTAGTTCTCCGTCTGTTTCCCAGTACACCAGTATGGAGTCGGGATCAACAACCCATTCACTGTCACTCATCTTAAGGTGGCTGGAGGCCGCGTCGCGTTACCGCTTTCTCAGAGCTTGAGCTACCCTACGCTGCCTATTGTCGCTTCCCTTCGCCATTCCCCATCTGGCCATGGTCAATTCTAAGTACTTCCCTGGGGTAAACTAGCGTCCAGTAAATCGATTCGTTTCCACAAAGTTTTCATGTCGTGGAATTACTTTAAAACCATCACCCGACATTAATTATTCCACTATGTTCATACTATACCCCCTACAAGATGCATTGTGTCTTGTCAGTCATTTTGTTCAGCCCTACTGTTCGCTCAACGTGAGTTAGGTGATCATTAATGACTTCATGTAAGGGGCATAGTTCTCGCCATCTTACATAGCCCCTCTCTTCAAATCAATTTTGTAGTACAGTTGATGACTCCTATGGTGTTACCACCTGTGGTACAAAATTAATATCTCCATAACTGGTATTTTTAATCCGTTCGCGTGAGTAGTTACGGGCGATTGATTACCACTGCCTCCTTTCTGATGCAAACTCCCCCTCTTTCCTAGGGTACCTGTCTTCAGTGACTGGATTTACTGTTAAAGACGTGGTCATTATTTAGTCTACTTTTAATCTCTGCCGATTCCTGAGACATCTATTGGTCAGAGTACTCAAAAGAGAACTACAATTATATTACAAGGACACACGTCGCAAAGGGCAAATACACATGTTTAAGCACCTCTGTGCTCATCATTTGAATGGCAAGACACGCAATTATAACTTAAGGTCCATTCACTCTCAGTTATCCATCCCTACTCGACTTAAATTACTAAAAACATACATGAACAATATTCGTGTAACATTTTGTGAAGTTGATAGTAGTTGCTCTCATTAAATTATATGTGAATCCCCCTTTGACATTTTATAAATACAGGTTTTTTTGTGTCTGTCTCTGGACGTTTATATTGTGCATGGTGTAAGTGTCATCTTTACACAATTCAACAAGGTCTGGCCCAGTCCAGTGTCTGGATTGTGTACACACATGTACCTTTTTTATATACATATATCTATGAACACAAGCAAAATGACAATGGCGAGCAACAAATATAGAAACCTTCTTGGACCTCTTCATTGCTGCCCTCGATCCGTACCGTGTACAGAGACCAGGACCGACCTCTTTGTCGTACACAGAGGTGCTGGATGTCACCTCTCCTTGGCTTCTGAGTTGACCACCGTCCCCGTCGATTCAGGGCGTGGTCTGCATGCCATCACCATCGTCAGCTGTGTGCTCCGCTCATTGCTGTCGTCCTCGTTCCTTGTCAGCTCGTGTGTGGTGTGCCAGGTGTCGTAGCTTCAACTCCCTCTTGCTCAGTTACGCCACCTTAACACACTAAGACAACTAATTTTAGTACATGGAAAGTGCTCATGTTTAACCATCAGTACCATACATTTTTTATACATCAACATAAAAAATGTGCAAGATAACTTGCTTCACAGCCGTTCACACACACACACACACTCAAGGGATAGGGAATCAATATTATCTGGACAGGATCCCATCACCATTTCTAACTACTAATTCCTACGACTAACACAGTGTTGGCCAGCCCGACTACATATCTACTATTTACTACTTTTCATCTCTAATCTTGTTTTTTCTTCTGAATTCCCTATGTGGCTGACGTCCCTCTTATTGTGCCTGCGAACATGTATAAAACACAACAAACTTAGACATGTGTCACTCTTACCAAGATTTTTTTGTTGGAAGTTTGGATAGCGTCCTTTATCGTGTTCTATTGCGACACTTCTTCTCTCCTCTATTTTCTTCACGTTGTCTCCTTTTGTCACGAATGGGTTTATAATGCCTGTGAACATGTTTCGGATAAGCAATGTCATAATGACACAACACAAATATAACTCACTGCTCACACTCGCAGTTGTTACACTATCTTGGTATCAACAAGTGTTTCTGGTGTATCAATGCTGCTGTTCGCTCTGTAGATGATTACATCCGGTTCATTTTAACATACGCTTGGTGCGCTAATTCACGCAACTGCGCATAGCTGTCCACCTCTTACGTATTCAGGGGTCCTCGTAACGACCTACGGGACCGGCCACCTTAAATACACTCCTGGAAATTGAAATAAGAACACCGTGAATTCATTGTCCCAGGAAGGGGAAACTTTATTGACACATTCCTGGGGTCAGATACATCACATGATCACACTGACAGAACCACAGGCACATAGACACAGGCAACAGAGCATGCACAATGTCGGCACTAGTACAGTGTATATCCACCTTTCGCAGCAATGCAGGCTGCTATTCTCCCATGGAGACGATCGTAGAGATGCTGGATGTAGTCCTGTGGAACGGCTTGCCATGCCATTTCCACCTGGCGCCTCAGTTGGACCAGCGTTCGTGCTGGACGTGCAGACCGCGTGAGACGACGCTTCATCCAGTCCCAAACATGCTCAATGGGGGACAGATCCGGAGATCTTGCTGGCCAGGGTAGTTGACTTACACCTTCTAGAGAACGTTGGGTGGCACGGGATACATGCGGACGTGCATTGTCCTGTTGGAACAGCAAGTTCCCTTGCCGGTCTAGGAATGGTAGAACGATGGGTTCGATGACGGTTTGGATGTACCGTGCACTATTCAGTGTCCCCTCGACGATCACCAGTGGTGTACGGCCAGTGTAGGAGATCGCTCCCCACACCATGATGCCGGGTGTTGGCCCTGTGTGCCTCGGTCGTATGCAGTCCTGATTGTGGCGCTCACCTGCACGGCGCCAAACACGCATACGACCATCATTGGCACCAAGGCAGAAGCGACTCTCATCGCTGAAGACGACAAGTCTCCATTCGTCCCTCCATTCACGCCTGTCGCGACACCACTGGAGGCGGGCTGCACGATGTTGGGGCGTGAGCGGAAGACGGCCTAACGGTGTGCGGGACCGTAGCCCAGCTTCATGGAGACGGTTGCGAATGGTCCTCGCCGATACCCCAGGAGCAACAGTGTCCCTAATTTGCTGGGAAGTGGCGGTGCGGTCCCCTACGGCACTGCGTAGGATCCTACGGTCTTGGCGTGCATCCGTGCGTCGCTGCGGTCCGGTCCCAGGTCGACGGGCACGTGCACCTTCCGCCGACCGCTGGCGACATCGATGTACTGTGGAGACCTCACGCCCCACGTGTTGAGCAATTCGGCGGTACGTCCACCCGGCCTCCCGCATGCCCACTATACGCCCTCGCTCAAAGTCCGTCAACTGCACATACGGTTCACGTCCACGCTGTCGCGGCATGCTATCAGTGTTAAAGACTGCGATGGAGCTCCGTATGCCACGGCAAACTGGCTGACACTGACGGCGGCGGTGCACAAATGCTGCGCAGCTAGCGCCATTCGACGGCCAACACCGCGGTTCCTGGTGTGTCCGCTGTGCCGTGCGTGTGATCATTGCTTGTACAGCCCTCTCGCAGTGTCCGGAGCAAGTATGGTGGGTCTGACACACCGGTGTCAATGTGTTCTTTTTTCCATTTCCAGGAGTGTATGTTCTCCAATGACGGAGATACAATTACGGGAAACTTTTCTGTAATTTACAGAGTTCCTTATCAATCTTTTTCTAGGGGTACGCCCAGAAATACTTGAACTCCATTCTTTAATCATGTGTTTTTACAAAATAATCTAGTGCTTCACTTTCACAGCATCGAGAGGCGAGATATCATTATTAATAATAAAACACAAAATATAGGGACATATAAACGACACACTCTACCACTAAGATCAGTATATACACAAACAAACAAGACACTTTAGCAAAAATCCTTATTCTAAGCTTATATTTACTACAATTCCATGTACAAAATCTGCAGTTCATCATTCCACAAATGCCTTTACATTTGCTATCGGATGCACACCCAGTGATTTTCCTGTTTTTATGGATTCTACTTCCAATGCGTTGGCATGCGCTATTCTCCGCACGCGCACAGGCCCACTATACGCGGCGAAGAATTTGTGGCACAACTTCCTTTGCTTGTTCGACAGTCGCTGTGTCTTAATGAGTACTTTTTCCCCAACCACAAATTGTCGTACTCGCGCCCCTTTATCCGCTCATGCTTTGCGCTTCTCGCCTGCACGTCGGATATTTTGTAGGGCTTTCTCCACGACGGTCCCATGTCGCTGCCGTGTTCTTGGAGGAAACTCCACTAACTGACGGAGCCTGTCCGGCGGGTCCCGGTTCTTTCGTACCGTGATTGGAGCTAACAGGGTGGTGCTGTGGGGTATCTCATTAATTACTTCCTGGAAATCTTTGATGAAGATGTCCCGCGTGGCGTGCTTCTTACTGCAGTACAATCTGCAAAGGTTTCTTAAATCCTTCATTGTTCTATCAGAGGGATTAGAACTGGGGTGGAAGCGCGATATGAAAACTGGTTTAATTCCATGACTTTCAAGTGTTCTCTTTCATACCTCCGACCTGTACTGTGGCCCATTGTCTGACAAAATATACTCTACTGGCCCTACCTGTGCCAGGAAATCTTTACGTAGCGCCCTGCTCACCATTGTCCCGGTTGCTCTTTTCAATGGTGTCATGGTGACGTACTTAGACGTTAATTCTAAGACCACCATGATGTATCTATAACCCCTTTGTGTGGTTGGTAACGGACCCATCAAGTCCGTCGCCGCTGTTTGTCTTAATTTCTCCGGAATAATGGGGTACAGAGGCGGCTGCATGGCTACAGTAATTGTTTTCGCCTTCTGACACTTCTTACATACCGCGAGAACCTTTCGTATTCGTCTCTTCATGTTTTTCAAGTGACAGACGCTTTTTAGTTTCAAGAAGCACTTCCTGGGTCCGAAGTGAGCGTAACTGAGATGTGTATACCAGATGAGTTTGTTTATTACTTCCTCTGGCACACACACGACCCACAACGTCTCACCCGGATTTATTCTGTAAAACAGGACCCCCTTTCTTAACAGATAATGCTGCCTAAGCCTTTCTTGCGTTCTATCTTTCCACTTTTCTTTTATTCCTCTCAGCACAGGATCTTTGTCTTGTTCTCGCCCAATATCACGCAATGTCACTGTGATATAATTTGCAAATGCCACTTTTCGTAGATAGAACAAGGAGAAATGTCCTTGTTCCAGTTCTTCAGCCTGATAATCGCTTATCCCCAGAGAGGAACGGGATAGCGCATCCGCTATTACATTTGTGGGTCCCGGTACGTAGACTATTGTGAAATTGAATTCCTGGAGGACAGCAACCCATCTCGCAAACCTCCCATGCGTTAATTTGGCCGTAAGTAAGAACTCCAGAGCTCTATGATCGGTATAGACATGTGTCTTACGTCCGAATAAAAAGTACTTGAACTTCTGGAACCCCCACACTATCGCGAGGGCCTCTAGTTCGGTTACTGAGTAGTTCCTTTCGCTTTAGCAGCCGACTCCCGAACGCGATCGTTTTGTGTATCTTTACTCCATCTTCTTCATATTCTTGGAAGACCATTACGCCTAGCCCGGTTTTCGCGCTATCCGTGGCCATACAGAAGTCATGCGCCAGATCAGGATGTGACAGAATCGGAGCCTTTACCAGAGCTGATTTTAGCATACTGAATTCGCTTTCTGCATCATTGTCCCATACCCACGCCGCGTTCTTTCCCGTTAATTGACACAGTCGTGGTGTCGCCAATGCCTCTATATACATGAATTTTTTCTAAAAATTCACGACACCGAGAAAGCCTCTCAGCTGTTTCCTTGTGGTAGGTGTTGCAAGTTCTGCGATTGACCTCATCTGCTCTGGGTCTGGCATAATTCCTTCCCCTGAGATGACATGACCCAAAAAATGTACTTGTCTTCCTCCAAAACAGGATTTTTTTATATTTACCGTCACCCCATGCTTTCTTAATTTGGAGATCACTTCCCTGGGGTAAACTAGCGTCCAGTAAATCGACTCGTTTCCACAAAGTTTTCATGTCGTGTGAATTACTTTAAACCATCACCCGACATTAATTATTCCACTACGTCCATACTATACCCTCTACAAGATGCATTGTGCCTTGTCAGTCATTTTGTTCAGCCCTACTGTTCGCTCAACGTGAGTTAGGTGATCTTTAATGACTTCATGTAAGGGGCATAGCTCTCGCCATCTTACAATGTCACACGTTATTTAACGTGTGTTTGCAACATTCAGCTGTCACCTGATGATGGCCTGCGGCAGGGCTGCAAACACACGAGGGCTTTCAGTGACACGACGTTGATTCACTGCCAGGCCGCTAGGAACGCTACATGTTTATCAGTACATCATCTTGGTTTCTTATTCGGTGACAGAATGTCTTCCACATTTGTTTTCGTTTCGTTGTAAACAGAAGCTGTTTTCATTACATTGTGTTCCTAGTTACGACTTCTTGTAGGTACTGCGCACTTTGACTTACATTGTGAATAAGTTGCTCGTTTCTGTTTGATTTTTGCCCACATCTGTCTGTAATATGGGGTGGAGCAAATTTTCCGTATTTGTGTTTGTTTCATATAAAACAGAAGTTGATTTCGTGGCATTGTGTTCTGTCTCTATTTGTTTCTACCCACTAATCCGTGTGCAGCCTACTCGATTTCAGTCTGTTGCAAGTATATTGTTCGTACTCTACTTTATTTTAGTTCTCATACGATTTTCGTATCTTCTCGCATTTAACAGACAGAAATGGTATTGAACTTTATTACGTCTTGTCAGTGAATGAGCATGTATTTTTACATTGAACTATGCTGCTGTTTATCACTGAGTATGCTTTTTACAGTTAGAGAGGATGTAGTAATTGTGCTAGGTGCTGCTGTGCAGAAAAAGTATTCTACATCGAAATGCATATTTGTACATGACATTGTGGGTGAATACAGATCCACCACGATGACTGCTGTTGTATGTAACGAGCTCTAGTCATACGTAATTCACTAATAGGTATAATGTTGAAAACATCGGAGTATATACCTTTTTCCCTTTGAAATGAGAGGATGATTAAGTACATTGATGTCTGCTAAAATGTATTGTTTGTAGCACCTGTTAATAATGTGTGAACACATTTTTGTAACTGCTGTTGTATTTTTAGCATTTGCAAGGAAGAGTATCTAATCCATCAGAACAAAACTACATGCTCATCTCTTGACAAGATGTAATAAAGGTGAACACCAATTCTGCCAGAAGCTGCCGACATGAAATTATCCATCAAATGCGAGAAATACGGAAAACGGTTGTGAACGTAGAATACAAACAATATAATTACAACAGCTTTAAATCGAGCAGCTCACACGCAGATTTGCAAGCAGGAAAAAATGTATGAGTCCAGAGAACACTATGTGACGAAAACATGTACATGAGCCCAGACAACATAATGCGACAAAATCACATTCCGTTTTATATTAAACAAAAACAAATATGAAATCGCTAGCTTAGCCCCTGCTATTTTGCTCGTGAAGATTGCATGGTCTGCAGAGTTTCTTTTATGAATTTTTATGTTACTCAAAAAAGTGCAACACCTTCTAAGCTTTCCACGCCAGTTAAGACCATATAAGCGTGGTGTTTTAGCAATGTACTTCTGACAAAAAAAGCGATTCTGGCATCTGGAGTTAAAAGTTTTTGCTAATCATGCCTTTTGCGTTCTTGTGTAGATATTTCCACAGCAACTTTCATCCTCTAACAAATATTTCTTTACATCTAACGGAGAAGTGAAATACTAATTTTCACAAATTTAACTTTAAATTTTTTTTTTTTTTTTATATAACGAAATGTTTTGGTCCCCTATTCCACTCCCTTAGGGGTTAAGTTTCCAGAGACACTGAGACATCCTAATCGAGAAGTCAAATACCAGTTGTCGTAGAGGTAGCCTCAAAAATCCTTTAGCAGTTCTTTAGTAAATATTTATTTTCCAAAATAAGGTTCACCCATTATTTTACCCCCTTAGTGGTTGAATTTCCAAAAAGGCTGAAATACTACTTTTTTATTCTGACTGAGAAACTAGTTTTCGTAGTTCTAACTTCAAAATTCCCTTAATAGTGACATAGTTTCAAAAAGCCTTTCATTCCCTATTTCACTCCCTTAGGAGTGGAATTTCGAACAATTCCGTCTTAAACGATGCCTACAGTGTAAGATCCGCACCCTCTCCAAACTTCAAGTTCCTTTTTAGTGGTTTGCTCTGGGCAATGATGAATCAGTGATTCGTTCTGGCCCTATTTCACCCCTTTGGTGGTTAAATTCCCAAAAACAGTGAAATACATAAATTTTCATCTCTAACCGAGAAGCCAAACACCAATTTTCAAAGATATAGCTTTAAAAACGCTTTCGAAATGAAATATTTCATAAAACATTTCACCCGTATTTCACACCATTAGGGGTCGGATTTCAAAAACCAGTGACATTCGTATGTTTTATTACTAAGTGAGAAGCCAAATACAAATTTTCATAGACTCAGCTTCAAAAATGCTTGCACAATTAAATACTTCCATAAAAACTTTCATCTCCTGTTTCACCCCCATAAGTGTTGAATTTACAAAATACTGAAACACGTATTTTTTTAATCTCTAACTGAGAAGCTAAATTTAAATTTTGATTGATTTAACTTTAAAAATGCTTTCATAACCAAATATTTTCTTAAAAATTTTTCACCCCAATTTCACCCCCTTCGGGGTTCAGTTTCCAAAAACGCTGAAACACGTGGTTTTTTTTTAATTTGTAACCGAGAAGTCAAATAGTCAAATACCAGTGTTCACAGATGTAGCTTTAAAAATACTTCAGTAGTTCTTCAATAGTGATACATTGTCAAAAACAGCTTTCACCCGCTGTTTCACCGCCATGAGGATAAATTTTTAAAAACGCTGAAACACGTATTTCTTTATTTCTGGTCAAAACACCAGATACCAATTTTCACAGGTCTAACTTCAAAATTTCGTCAATAGTGTCATTTTTCAAAAAAGGCCTTTATCTTTCATTTTACCCCCTTAGAGTTGGAATTTCGAAAAATCGCTTCTTGAACGACGGCTACTATATATTATCCATACCTTCTCCAAATTTCAAGTTTCTAACCTTAGCGGTTTGAGCTGGGCTATGACCAGTTGGGCAATCAGTCAGATATTTACTCCACGCAGTACTACGGATGTCTGCAAAAATAAATCAGAATATGAGCAACAAATTTACAATGACATTCAAAGACTGCAATACACGAAGTAGTAGTCACGAATACAATGTGATGAAAACAGCTTCTGTGCTATGCCATGTCAAATTATTCTAAGGTTTTGACGTGTGGTAAGGTGCTCTTATTTTCACTTGATAATGCCCACAAGGCCGAAATTGCAGTACTGTGTTTTACAAATAAATAATTGTACAGTCAAAAGGCGACCACGACGTCATTTGCAAAATTTAATTCACTGTGAATCCCAGCTGCGGAAACTTAATCTTAGTTTTTGACTAAGACTTTTCAAATACGAGGTGCATTCAAGTTCTAAGGCCTCCGATTTTTTTTCTCCGGACTGGAGAGAGATAGAAACGTGCGCATTGTTTTAAAATGAGGCCGCGTTCATTGTCAATACGTACCAGAGATGGCAGCACCGTACGGCAGATGGAATTTTACCACCAGCGGCGAGAATGAGAACTGTTTTAAATACTTAAAATGGCAACGTTTTCCTTACTTGAACAGTGTGCATTCATTCGTTTTCTGAATTTGCGTGGTGTGAAACCAATTGAAATTCATCGACAGTTGAAGGAGACAGGTGGTGATGGAGTTATGGATGTGTCAAAACTGCGTTCGTGGGTGCGACAGTTTAATGAAGGCAGAACATCGTGTGACAACAAACCGAAACAAACTCGGGCTCGCACAAGCCGGTCTGACGACATGATCGAGAAAGTGGAGAGAATTGTTTTGGGGGATCGCCGAATGACTGTTGAACAGATCGCCTCCAGAGTTGGCATTTCTGTGGGTTCTGTGCACACAATCCTGCATGACGACCTGAAAATGCGAAAAGTGTCATCCATGTGGGCGCCACGAATGCTGACGGACGACCACACGGCTGCCCGTGTGGCATGTTGCCAAGCAATGTTGACGCGCAACGACAGCACGAATGGGACTTTCTTTTCGTCGGTTGTGACAATGGATGAGACGTGGATGCCATTTTTCAATCCAGAAACAAAGCGCCAGTCAGCTCAATGGAAGCACACAGATTCACCGCCACCAGAAAAATTTCGGGTAACCGCCAGTTCTGAAAAAATGATAGTGTCCATGTTCTGGGACAGCGAGGGCGTAATCCTTACCCATTGCGTTCCAAAGGGCACTACCGTAACAGGTGCATCCTACGAAAATGTTTTGAAGAACAAATTCCTCCCTGCACTGCAACAAAAACGTCCGGGAAGGGCTGCGCGTGTGCTGTTTCACCAAGACAACGCACCCGCACATCGAGCTAACGTTACGCAACAGTTTCTTCGTGATCACAACTTTGAAGTGATTCCTCATGCTCCCTACTCACCTGCCTCCTAGTGACTTTTGGCTTTTTCCAACAATGAAAGACACTCTCCGTGGCCGCACATTCACCAGCCGTGCTGCTATTGCCTCAGCGATTTTGCAGTGGTCAAAACAGACTCCTAAAGAAGCCTTCGCCGCTGCCATGGAATCATGGCGTCAGCGTTTTGAAAAATGTGTACGTCTGCAGGGCGATTACGTCGAGAAGTAACGTCAGTTTCATCGATTTCGGGTGAGTAGTTAATTAGAAAAAAAATCGGAGGCCTTAGAACTTGAATGCACCTCGTACATTACTTTGATCGGTTTCAGCTTCCAGGCACGTGCTTTACTACTAGATTACTAGGCCACCCATAATGTATAAATGAAAAATATTCCCACTTAAATCGCGTATTATAACACGACGATCCTAGTAGGCGCCTGTGCTGCGTGGACGTCCAGAACCTCGTCTACTGGTGTTCACGTGACCATTGATACCAGCATCGTTACACAGTTGATGCTGCACGTGTGACAGTTCTCCGGAAGGACCATCCCGCCACTAGGAAGGCCACAGTTTGGCCTCTTCCAAACTCGCTAACATCGCTGTAGTAAGCACGAGTGCGTCACCGTGGCATCGTTACTTGCTTGCTTCACATGTTTGCACCACACTCAGCCTTCTGCGTGTGAGCATTCCCTATTGAAGGGCAGACATAGATGGCGCTCCGACAGCTATGCCATTACGCTATCTGTTGGCTGATGACGTGAAACCATTACCAGTACAGCTACTATCCCCGAGGTAGTACATTCCCGTCATCGGGTCAAAATCGACGTGTTTCCAGGTGTACTAATTAGTTTGTCGGTAGTGTATAATTCTGTTTATTAATATAGCGTATCAGTCTGAAGGTGCTTTCCATGCCCTTTTCAGAATCCACATATTTAACAACATTTTTTACTTACATTCAGTTTTATTAACTGCTTTTTCAAATTAATGCTGTAATTTTAATGTGAACCCAACTATACCAACAATCCTTCTGCATAAGAAGAAAGGTAAGATGTATGTTTACGTTGTGCTGTCGTCAAACGACGCGTATATGCCAAAATCTCGGCGTTTCGTCTGAATTTGCATGTTGCTTTCTTTTGATTTTTGTTGTAGAGTCTGAACCACTTAAGTAATCGCCAAGACATTTAGGTCGGAAGTAACTGTTGACAGTATTTATAATTTGATGTCCCTGTAGATATATGGACGTAAGAGTAACCCTTCGACTGTTATTTTTTTTCGGGGTGAAAGACAATGCATGGTTATTTTAATTACTGTCATATTCGGAAGTAGCGGTATGAAGAACTATTTTCACGGTGTCATTTTTCAGTACAGTAAGGCTTGGGACATGCATTGTTATTTATAGGTTCTCTCAAAACTGCGCAAAAACTACAGGACATAAAGAAAACAGACACAAATCAGTGTACAGGTCATCTCTCCAAGTTTTTATCTCACACTATAGGTGCTCGAAAATGGGCACAGCAAACGTCAATACGTGCGTGCAATTTGTTAACGCGAACTGTCTGGAAGGACGTGACAGCAACCAGCTATGTAAGTCTGTTCAATGGGTTGCCTATCTGCAGGGTATCAATTAATTCGATACAACAATACCGAACAGAGGGATAAAAATTTCATCTACAGACAGGGGAATCTACAGGTACAATCGGCAATGATGAAAATTCTATAAAGCATTGACAGGCTTCCCTTTATCAGTGGTGTAAGTAGGCTGTTTAGGTTTCTATATTGGTAACGCCACGTAGCGCTCTGTATGAAAATCACTGGTTGTGCTGTGTGCAGTCTGTGGCTGGTCTGCATTGTTGTAGTATTCCTATTGTAGTGTTGGGCAGTTAGATGTTAACAGCGCGTAGTGTTGCGCAGTTGGAGGTGAGCCGCCAGCAGTGGTGGATGTGGGGAGAGAGATGGCGGATTATTAGAGCGGATGATCTGGACGTGTGTCCATCAGAGACAGTAAATTTGTAATACTGGATGTCATGAACTGATATATATATTATGACTTTTGAACACTATTAAGGTAAATACATTGTTTGTTCTCAATCAAAATCTTTCGTTTGCTAACTATGCCTATCAGTAGTTAGTGCCTTCAGTAGTGAGAACGTTTTATGTAGCTGGCAATAGTGGCGCTCGCTGTATTGCAGTAGTTCGAGTAACGACGATTTTTGTGAGGTAAGAATTCATGAAAGGTATAGGTTATTGTTAGTCAGGGCCATTCTTTTGTAGGGATTATTAAAAGTCAGATTGCGTTGCACTAAAAATATTATGTGTCAGTTTAGTGTTGATCAGAATAAGTAAAGAGAGTAATGTCTGAGTACGTTCAGTTATTATTTCTTTCATCGCGGAATTGTAACGGATGTGACTTGTAATTGTTGTGCTCCTGTTTTCGCGTTCCACGATTGTCAGTGTCAATTTCCAGTTCTTGTAAGAGTCCCTGAAAAGCTTCAATATCGTCTTCGCAACGTCTTGCCAAAATAATATGTCGTAAATGTTTAGGCAATTTGATTAAGCAAATGCGGATGAGTTCTGAGGGGCTGTATGGGTTTGAAAGATACTGATTTTTATGTAACATGTCTTTGAAATATTTGACAAGACTAGACAAGACCGATTGTTCGAAATGTTTCATCATTATGATGCTATGTTTTACGCAGTATTGTGTGGCTTGAGACTAATATGCTGAGAGGAAGGCATGATAAAATTCTCCTTCACTGTGACAATCGTAAATGACCAATCTCATTCTTACAGCTGGTTCATTCTCTAAGTAGCCACACATAAATTCTAACCTGTGCTCCAATGACCATTTGGAAGGAAAACAATGAGAGAATTGATGAAGCCATGCTTGTGGATGAATATCGTTGCCAGAATTCTTGAGTGTTTTGAATTTACGTGTAGTAATGAACAACGTATAGTCAAAATCATCATGTTGGCGACTCGCATATATGTCATTGTTATTTCGTTTCGGCGGTTCAGTCTCAAAATTCAGTGCGCCTTGCCAATTTTTTCATAATTTCCGAAATGTCCTATGTTATTATTTTCTGACTTTTCCGTATTTCTAAGTCCCTCTTCCCTTGTTGGAGCGCGAGTCTCCTCTGAAATATGTAATTCTTGCATTATCTGTGTCAACTGATCTTGTACTTACCGGATTTCTCTTTTGTACTGTGTATTGATTTGATTTTGATTGTGTTTGAATTTTCTAATTTGTTCATGCTCTTCTGTGTCAGTGAAGGCTACGGGTCTTGTGTCATTCATATCATCATCTACCTTTGTGGATAAGTTGGTGAACTGATCCGAAAGTTCGGCTACTTTCTCCGATAGAGAATTTATTTCCTCAGTGTGTTTTTCTGAACCAAGTTTCAGAGTGTCCATTTGTGTTGAAATCGTATCTACTGTGTCCTTTAAGTTTTCCTGAGTTTTTGCAAGTTGCGTAACCGAATCGGTAGATGCAACTGAGTCAATTTTAGCTTGCGAGGTGTCGTGATTTTCATGAACCATAGTTTGCAGTTCCTTTATGGCTGCTTTGTGATTCTGTAATGCATTTTCATGACGCGAAAAGATAGGTTGGAAATGCTCACAAACTTGTGTTTTTACGTCATTACAGACTTTTTAACATTTCGATTCGATTTTAAGTAACTCAGCAGTTAAACCTTCACGTGTTTGTTCAAGCGTGGTGTCTAACTTCTAAAGCTGTTGCTGTGACTGTTTTTGATTTTGTTCCATTGCGTCTAAGTGTTGCTGTGTTTGTCTCTGGTGTTGTTCCATTGTGTCTAACTGTTGCTGTGTTTGTCTCTGATTTTGTATCATTTGTTGCATTAATTGCAATAATAATGTATTAGTGTGTGGAATCTGTTCCTCTATGCTTTTCGGCTGTGCATTTGCACCGGCAACATTCACATTTTGACGAGCAGAAAATGTGTCTTGACTTATTTGAGGAAACGGTGAGGATGCAAAACCTGAATCTACAGTGTTTGCAAGATTGTGTCCTGTCATTTCGGATTCCTGAGGCGAACTGTTGCCGACCGATCGATCGATAATGCTTCCCTGTTCACTAATTGTTTCACTGCCTACACCATTATTTGCTGCCCACTGCATTTCCCTATGCACAGTTACCAAATTACTATGTTGAACATTAGTTAATTCTTTACACGGTGGTGCTGATACACTGCTATCGTCTTCACTGTCATTTCACAGTTTACTTTGGAGCCCAGTATTACGTTTTTCACACGCCATAATTGTCACAATGTTTCACATGATAACACAGAAAAGCACAATTGGAAGAGTAAAATAAGAAAACACGTTAACATAGCACTGAAAATAATATCTAGTTAATCGCAAGCGCAGCTGCAAAATACTTGGTGCAAATCTACATGCATGCACAACTTTTTTACTGTACAACAATGAAAAACTACAACTGCGAAGGAGATTCTCTCTATAATTACGCACTAGCAATAAACAATTGCTACATTAATTACACAAACTACAAGAAAAAATCAGAAGATTCCAGTAAGGTATCCTCGGCTAAGGGTCGACATATGTAACATCCCCTTAGAAAAATTAATGAATTACTGTGCTGATAAACATCTTATGTTATTTGATTTTCAAACAGCTGAGCACGACTGAACGTACTCAGACATTACTCTCTTTACTTATTCTGATCAACATGAAACTGACACACAATATTTTTAGCGCAACGCAATCTGACTTTTAATAATCCCTACAAAAGAATGGCCCTGACTAACAATAACCTATACCTTTCATTAATTCTTACCTCACAAAAATTTTCGTTACTCGAACTACTGCAGTACAGCGAGCGCCAATACTGCCAGCTAAATAAAAGGCTCTCACTACTGAAGGCACTAACTACTAATAGGCATAGTTAGCAAATGAAAGATTTTGATAGAGAACAAACAATGTATTTACCTTAATAGTGTTCAAAAGTCATAATATATATATCAGTTCATGACATCCAGTCTTACAAATTTACTGTCTCTGATGGACACACGCTCTCAAAAATCCGCCATCTCTCTCCCCACATCCACCACTGCTGGCGGCTCACCTCCAACTGCACAACGCTACGCGCTGTTAACAGCCAACTGCCCTACGCTACAATGGCGAGTATTACAACAACGCCACCCAGCCACAGACTGCACACAGCACAGCCAGTGATTTTCATACAGAGCGCTACGTGGCGTTACCAATAAAAAAACGTAAACAGCCTACTTACAGTGGGAACATTGATACATAGAAGTAACAGACAGCAAACTCACTCTGGTTTCCTCATAACTTAGCATGGGAGACATACGTTCCAATGGTAGACATAGGATTAAAGTTTTATTGATTAGTGTAAATTGATAGTTATTTTATATGCCATAATGTTGCCAGTTTTCTTCGTAGAGACTTCTGTGAGACATATAAAACGGGTGCTCAGAATTTTTGTAGTATTGGTGGGTCCTAGACAACATACACACTCATGCAGCTACACTTAGAAATAAGTCCACCTTTCTTTAGGCTGATTTTAAATGCAATTTCGTCTATGGAATAGATGAGGTTGTCCAAAAGAAATGAATTGAAGTTAAATTTGTAACTTGCTTTACTACCTGTCAGGCAATTTATGTTACTGAGCAAATGACCAAAAAGTTTTACTACTGCATATTTAACTACTTCCTGAGCCACTGACAGCTTTAATAATGGGTAGTAAGGGTCACTTTTACCTCTACTGTCGTAGTTTTGGACATCACTGTCCTCCTCAAATTGTGATTATTTATGACGAATTTCATTAGCCAATATATTTATTACCACGGCCCAGATAAAATGCCTAACTTTTTGAAGAGATAGCTACATGATGTCCATGGATGAACACTAGTTATTATTCTTACTGCTCGCTTTTGTGGAATCATTGCTTCTCAATTTCGCCAGAAAACTGTTCCCATAACATTATTGAGTGCAAATATGCTAAATATATCATGAGATTAATTCGTTTTTCAAGATCAGCAATTATACGACAGGAAAAAGTAGCCGAAATGTACTGTTTTAGAAATTCAGTGATATACATCTTCCAGTTCAAGTTTTCATCAATATGTACACCCAAGAATTTGATGCATTCTGCGCTGTTAATTGACTCCTACACATATGCTACATTAATTGTTGGTATGGTTCTATTCGTTATACAGAACACGATATAGTGTGTTTCACAAAATGTAGGGAGAGTTCAGTTTCAGAGAAACACTTAATAATTCTTTGAAAAACATCAATAACAGACCTCTCTGGTGCTTTCTCTCTAATGAGATTTATTACAACACTAGTGTCATCTGCAAAAACTATCAAATCTGCTTCTTGAAAGTTAAGTGGAAGGTCTTCACATACTCAGTGGATAGTAGTGGATCCATAACTGAAACCTGTGGGGCTCCGTTTGTGATTTCTTCCCAGTCAGTAAAATTTTCTACCTTCCAAACCTGTTTGAATTATTCAGCACAACGTTTTGCATTCTGTTTGTTAAATGTGATTCAAATCAGTTGTGTGTAAAGCCATCAGTTCTAAAAAAAATTAAGTTTTTCTGAGAGTGTAATATGTCCTACACAATCAAATGTCTTGGAAAATTTACAAAAATACCATCTGGCGATATTTTATTATTTGAGGCTTATAACATTTGATGTAAGGGTGTGTAAGTGGTGTAATAAGTCGTGCAGTCCTTCTGGAATCCAAACTGTGATATCCTAAGTAATATTTTTCTGCTTAAATGTCAGGTTATTTTTGAATACATTACTTTTTCGAATAATTTGGAAAAAAGATGTCAGTAAGGAATCTTTTGTGGATGATGATTATTTAAGTTTCTTGTCATCTTTTCATGAAGTGGTTTAACAGTTCCACATTTTCGTCTGTCTGGAAACACCCCCTGTGCCAGTGATGTATTACGTATGTGACTAAGGACATGAAGTTAGAGCAATTTTTCAGAATTCATTTGAAATTCTGTCGACTCCGTGTGATCTTATGTTTTAGAATTTTTATAATTATATTAAGTTCAGTGAAGGATGCTGGTGCTACTTCTAATTGCTTAAAATTTTGTGGAATGACATTTTTAATATATTCTCTTGCTTCTTCAACTAAACCATTTAACCTGCTACATTTAGAAACTGATTGTTAAATGCAGCCACAGCTTCTAAATTACCAGTCACAACGTCGTCATTTAATTCAGTTGGCATGGTATCTTGCACAGTGACTAGCTGTCCTGCCTCCCATCTGACTAGCTCTCATATAGTTTTAATCTTATTAACAGCATTATAAATTTCTGTCAGGTCATACATACTTCTTGATGTTTTAATGACTTTCCTTAAAGATGTTTCAGTATATTTTCTAGTATGTGGAGTAATGTCAATCTTGGCTTATTCTGGCTTCATGTAAATTTCCCTTTACATGTTACATGATATTTTAATTACCTTAAATTACCTTAAATATGGCTTATCTGTTTTTTAATGGATCTTCTTTTCCTTCTCTTACTTTTTTAAGCAAGCAGCTTTCCAATGCTGACACCAATTTTCTACGTAAAAAAATGAGTCTGACATTAGCATTGAGCAGTCCTTACAGTAGCACTGGGCAAAAAACTTAAGTATGTTCAGTTCTGTCGTGGAACGATGGTGGACAGAAATCAAGTGTAACACCCATAAATTATATTCATTTATTCAACAGGAAATTACAAACAAATAAAGTAAAAAAAATTTTCAAATGAGATTGATATTTTCACAGAAAGAATGGCACAGCCTTCAAACAAGTAGTCCCTTTGGCTTTGATGACCACCAGCTTCACAGAATACGTTAACACATGTTGGGTACAGGCAAATCTAAAACACACATACATTAAAAAATTACAAAATGTCCACTGGGAAATAATCATTCAACATAATTAAACAACACCTGCTTCAAAGTTAAATAGCCAATCTTGGTATAAAATCAATTAAACTAAATGAGTTTAAGAACCAGTAATATATTCACTAAAAGGGATACGCCCAGGGATACCAAAGAAAATTTTTAACACAAAATACGCTTTGTTTTAAAGTAGAATTTTACCCCTTGGAACTTACGTAAATTCAATTTCGACTCAGTAAAACCAGCTAACAGAGACCTACAAGGTTTTGCAAACTAGCCGTAACCTTTCGTAACTATCTTCAAGCGTCGTAACCATTTAAATTCAAAGGAAGTACCAAGTTTATGGTACTGAAATAAGCGGACTCACACGTTACGAACGTTTAAAACGTATTGAGTCAACAAACATATAATAAAATTAAAACAGTTTAACTCCTATTCATAAAACAACCTATTCTTAAAACAATAAAAACCTTAGGCCCAGTTAAATTTAGCAACAGCCCAAACACAAACCTGAACGTTCAGAGCACAAATGTGACCTGTCAGGAGAACTCAAATTGGTTCATAGCAATTATTTCGGTAGCAAGGGAGAGTTCCCGCACGTGTTTACATGGACACCTTCGTATTGACTGTAATTAGAAATCTGTTACACAGTGGATGAGTTTTTCTGCCTTCTACCCCACTCCGGGGAGGAAGTATACTTCATCCGTTAACCATGGATAAATTCGTAAGAGCATGGCAATTTTTTAAAGTGTTTATTAGTTCCATTCGTTGCAACTCAAAAAGTCTGTTGTAGTTGGTTGGCGAGGTTCCGATACTAGCAGAACCAGCTAACAAGTTTTGTAGAGGATAACAGAAAAACGCTTGCTGCGGGACACCAGAGAGAGCATTTCTTCTTGGGACTACGTAGAGTTGCAGAGCGAGATGTCTCCAATTTATAGCAGAACTCAGATGGCGGGGCTGAATATAAATTCTCAGCCATTACTACAGTTGTCTTCAATTCTATAACCTCATTGAAGTGTAGGCCACATCTGCATTTACCGAGACGAAGTGAGTGCGAAGCCATTTGTCCTGCATCAGGAATTCCTTTTGTGACGTAATTTCCACGGCCAGCTAGCTTCACCCACTATGCGCTTAGGAGAAATTACTATTGTTTTCTCATTCTTTTCTGGGACTTTTCTTTAACTCATGAATTTGTTCCGCTATCATTGGCATATCTGGGAACACAGTGTTATCTCGTCTCTGTCATGTTTCCAACCACCTAACGAAGTCCGTCATATGTATTCTCAATCTCCTGTTCAGTAGATAAAACATTTTTTATGGCTCTTAGCAATAAATGAGGCTGTTATAGTGACCCTTAGTTTCTTTTCGTAGTTTGATGGGTCCTATTATCAATATATCCGTGTGAGTTTTGTTACCAATATTGTCATACTTAATTGGGTCGCCCATGATAATTTAAGCGATAAGCCGTTGTGTTCTTTTAATCTGTATGATCTTATGGGGAATTATCTATCACTGTAGGTCACTGGAGATAGATTCTGTAGCATTTCGGGGTTATACTAAATTGGAAATCCCTGCGGCATAGTACCGTAGCACACTGCTGGGGAAACTAAAATGAAATAGATCAGCCCATTGATGGAGTATCATGTCGTAATTCGCTTTCTGAATTTCAAGGCAACGTCTGTACACATCCTTGTTGAGTTGGTGGAGTGCACAGCAATAATGTACCATCGTAAGATACATTGTCTAGGTGTCGCAGACGAATCCAGTGTGGTCAGAGTAGTCTGAATGACAAAGGACGATGTGGCAGACCATCTCTGTGAAGAAGTGGGCGTCGCAAGGCAAGTGGAAGCTCTGGTGATCCAATCCTGACATATTTCAAGCGAACCTACAGTAGGAAAAGCGAAAATCAGTCATGAATCAGTGTAAAACATCTTGCACGATGTTTTGAACACGATAAAGGTCGCTGCCCGCTTGGATACCGCGACTGCTCGCAACCATTCAAAAAACCTCGCCGAATCGAGAAAGGAGTGGAAGTAATGCAGCTGTGTCAACCAAATCCAGATGATTTCTTAGCAACCTAGTCACCATGGATAAGTGCTGGCTGGGTCACTATGACCACGAGACAAAGGGGGAAAGCAAGCTGTGGAAACTCCACCGTAGTAAAAGGCGAAGATGCCGCCATCGTCGGCCAAGGTGATGCTGCATGTTTTCTGTGACTTCATAGTGTGGTGCTTACAGCTTATGCTCGTAAGTTACAAACCGTCATTGGAGCATGCTACCAAAATCTGCAGTCGAGTTTGCAGTAGACTATCAGGCCGAAGGGTTGGGGAAGCTGTCTAAAGGGTGTTTTCCCTTCATGACAGTCCCCACTTGTTCTGTATAGGACAATGTCACATTTTCAGCTTGTAAGAATGTAACTTTTGTCTCGTACCACCTGTTCCTCCCCCCCTCCCTATCCACCCCCCCACCCCCCGTATTCTCCTGAGATGGCATTTAATAACTTCCTCCTCTTTCCTCGGATAAAGTAACCATTGCGGGGCAGGAGTCTGCAAAATGAGGCCGAGGCAAGTCTCGAGGTGAAAGTAAAAATTCAGGCTTCTTCAGCTATATTGAAACATGATTTCTTTCGAGATGATAATTAAAATTTAATGACTATTCCTCGTTTGTATCACAGATGCCCAAGACGTGTGACGGCTCATGGCGCTAGTGGGAAGTCCCTCTTCCGCTGTTCATCTCAAGAACCTCATACACATCGCAGTGTGCTTAGTTAGAATTAAATGGCGCCAAGTCTGGTGAATAAGTTGAAAACTTCGCCAATTAGTAGTCTGAATTCTCAAATATTATGTAGCCATAATAAACCATGTGTTAGTGCATTTTCTGGTAAAAGATGACTTTCTCCTTTTGCCATTCAGACATCTTATCAGGTAGAGCAGACTGAAGTAAGTTAAAGAGCGGGACGAGATGACCAACCACTTGGTTTAAGTTCACACAACCTACGACCCAAAATAAAAGATTTGTGTAAAGAAAAGGGACTATTCACATTACATTTACTTTTCTACAGGGCGCATGACAAAAACAACAAATTATTGATAATTGAGCCACTCGTGACAGCCGGAGAGTTTTTCAACTTTCCCTAATATAGCTTTCACCAACTGACGCCCCTGTTTCAGCAGAATATTACAAAAATTTATTGCAATAATATTTTTGACACTAGAGTAAACCGTCTTTCATTTAATTATTGTAAGTGTAGCAGGCTTCGTCATCTCTTTTCCAGAACTAGCAATAAATCCAATAACACAGCTACGTGCTATCATAGCAGTTACGTACCGACAGGGACATTGTGCGATGTTTCAGGGCTACTGCTTGTGGCAATCATATAGGACTACAGAGCTACTAATGCTAGTTTGCATTCATAAAATAAATGTAGTGACCGACGTAATCTTTCTGTAATATCAGTGAAATTCTTATGCTGCACCTATGTTCTGACTATATATCAACTCAAAAAATTGGCTTAACAGATAATCAAACGAATACATAGTCTTTTAGATAAAAATCTACGTATCTGAAAGTAAAAACTAGTCCAGAGCTAATAAAGTGTAAATCAGTAACTCATTGCGTTTCACGATGTGAACTTTTTCAAGCAGATGTCGTATAAACATTGTAGTAATGCAAATAACATTAATTAATTAAAGAAATTTACATTACTACTTTTTTATTGCATCATTCCAGACAGATTCTCTAGTTGCAAGGTATAAAAATCAGCGTTTTGCGTAACAGGATGATTACATTACCAGACTTTTGATTACATTCATATTAATGACATTATTGTTATAAAATTTTACATTTCAAATGAGGCTTACAAACCACTTTGAATGAAGCATCTTCCTATTGAGTGAAGCTGGCAAATCTATTAAGTTGATGCTTAAGTTCGTAGCGTTCTTCTTTATTTGTACTTCACTGTAGCTATTTGAATTTACGCATTGTCATTTTGTCGTTTTGAGACAGTGAGTGGAGCTGTGGACGTCATAAAATGGAGTGCCAAGTGGAGAAATCGGAACGTTTCCGACGTATTCTTCTCTTTGAGTTCAGTAGGGGGGAGGCAGCAGCGGAGGCAAACAGAAACATTTTCACTGTGTTTGGGGCTAATGCCATTTGACAGAACACGATTAAAGAGGATCGTTTTGACATAAATAAATCTCCACATTCAGGAAGAACTTCGGGGCTTGATAAAGATCGTTTAAACACCGTTCGCGCACAATGATCCACGTCAGTCTGTCCGAGAACTGATAGTTGTGATGAAGCGTTATCATTCCACCATCGTGCGACATTTGCATGCTCCAAGCCGAAATAAAAGGACCAGACACAGGATTCGGGATCCACGCACATCAAGGAAGAAGGCCGGGTGAAGTGTCAGCAGACGTGCCAACACTGTTTTGTTGGAGGAAACCGAAATGCACGCTATAAGCTCACGCAGGCTGGCGTGAGGTCTGAAACAGGATACGTAATGAATGCTATAAAGAAAAGTACGTAGCTTCTGGAATACTTAACTTTAATCCACTTTTGTAGAACATCTCTCGTTACTGTACAGGCTTTATAATCACAATATCAATTGGTAATGGCGCCTTGCTAGGTCGTAGCAAAAGTAGCTGAAGGCTATGCTAACTATCGTCTCGGTAAATGAGAGCGCTATGTGTCAGTGAACCATTGCTCGCTAAGTCGGCTATACAACTGGGGCGAGTGCTAGTACGTCTCTCTAGACCTGCCGTGTGGCGGCGCTCGGTCTGCCATCACTGACAGTGGCGACAGGCGGGTCCGTCGTATACTAGCGGACCGCGGCCGATTTAAAAGCTACCACCTAGCAAGTGTGGTGTCTGGCGGTGACACCACACCGGGCAAGAAACTGGAGGTGAATTAACTGTTGTGGCAGTTTGGCGACGGCGAACGTTTCGGTCTTGACCTGGAGCGCTCTCACTGTAGGATGAACAGCTGAACCGCGGGACTGCTACGGTCGCAGGTTCGAATCCTGTCTCGGGCATGGGTGTGTGTGATGTCCTTAGGTTAGTTAGGTTTAAGTAGTTCTAAGTTCTAGGGGAGTTATGACCTAAGCTGTTGAGTCCCATAGTGCTCAGAGCCATTTGATGAACAGCTACAGCGCGTGACGTGTCAACTATCAAGTAATTCTGGTGGGGCTGCAATTGCAGAAGTGCCTCGAGGAGCAGAGTTGTCCCCGTAGGCGACGCCGGAAGTGACGTGTGCGAGGGCGGGCGCTCTGCTGCTGCTGTCCCGCAGTGAGCTATTGATTCCCCATCGGCCGCGAGCGTCTGACGCGCTCAGAGCAGACGAACGTGGGTCGGCCAGGCCTGGCCGCAGCGCCAGGTAGCCGGCCGGCTGTTTACCCAGTCATTACCCGGCCTGCCTGCCACCCGATGCCTATCTGCCGCGGTCGCCGCCGAGATTGATGGCGCAGGCTGCTCGAGACCGGACCCCCTGGCTGACCCGTCCTCTCGCCGCCCCATTAACCCGCCCCGCGAGTAGCCAGCGGAAGATGTGCACGTAAAGCCGTCGGCACACGGACCGTGCATCCGAACGTTGAGTATTGAACGTGCAGAGTTTCTGACGTCATAGCGTGGAACAGCACGTTCAGGAGTCTTCCCGAACGTGCGGAGCAATATCTGGCATGTCAGATATTCCGAGATTGCATTCACAAATGTTCGATATGTGCCCCTTTAGTGATTCGGCAGACATCAAGCCGATAATCAAGTTCCTCACACACTCGGCGCAGCATGTCCCCATCAATGAGTTCGAAAGCATCGTTGATGCGAGCTCGCAGTTCTGGCACTTTTCTTGGTAGAGGAGGTTTAATCATTGAATCTTTCACATAACCCCACAGAAAGAAATCGCATGGGGTTAAGTCGGGAGAGCGTGGAGACCATGACACGAATTGCTGATCACGATCTCCACCACGACCGATCATCGGTTTTCCAATCTCCTGTTTAAGAAATGCCGAACATCATGATGGAAGTGCGGTGGAGCACCATCCTGTTGAAAGATGAAGTCGGCGCTGTCGGTCTCCAGTTGCGGCACGAGCCAATTTTCCGCAGGCTACGCGTGAAACTTGCCCGCACGCGTTCAACTGTTTCTTCGCTCACTGCAGGCCGACCCGTTGATTTCCCCTTACAGAGGCATCCAGAAGCTTTAAACTGCGCATACCACCGCCGAATGGAGTTAGCAGTTGGTGGATCTTTGTCGAACTTCGTCCTGAAGTGTCGTTGCACTGTTATGACTGACTGATGTGAGTGCATTTCAAGCACGACATACGCTTTCTCGGTTCCTGTCGCCATTTTGTCTCACTGCGCTCTCGAGCGCTCTGACGGCAGAAACCTGAAGTGCGGCTTGAGCCGAACAAAACTTTATGAGTTTTTCTACGTATCTGTAGTGTGTCGTGACCATATGTCAATGAATGGAGCTACAGTGAATTTATGAAATCGCTTCAATCATTTGTAATAGCCCTGTAGTTGTGAGGCGCCATATTGGCATTTATTTCAAGCCTATATGTATATATGCCGTTTCTGAGCACCAGCAAATTGAGAATCACTGGAAAACCCGTTGTTAACTGTGTGATTAGTTCCAATAAAATAATGAGAAACATCATATTCGTGGCAAAAGAATTATTGTAACTTGCGTATTATGAGAGTAGGCTATTTGAAGTCAGCGTCACGCTGAAGATCCACCAAAAGCGCATTGTTCTTGGTACAATTTGTTATAATTAAATTTCAATTAGTAACATATCTACGATTAAGGTTTTCAGAAAGCCACAACATAATATGATTAGATACATCGGATGAGGTGTTGGTTTAGCATAACGAGTCGTGTTTCTGTCATGTATGGAGTTGTTTGTTGGGGTGTGGCTCGCGTCTTGACACTTCCAAATTTTTTTTTACCTAACATTTGCGTTTTTGTTAGGTTCTGATACTTTATTATTAGTTTAATATAAGTATATACTATAATAGTTGGTGTTATGTAAATACAAGTTCACCTTTTTTTGAGGGATGACTTTCTTCCATTTCCTTAATCTACAGGACACCTTGCGCTACTTGTACAAAGATATTTTGCTCCTTTCTCTTTTACGCTTCGTAATTCACATGTTGCAAAGATTCTGCTACTGGGCAGGAACAGTGTGCAAAGAAGACTGACCTTGGGGTTTTACTAAAATGTGGAAATGATGATATAATGTTTATCTTATGCGGAGAAGTATTCCAAATTTGTACCGCACTGTTTGTAATGGAACTTTTATAAGTCTGTGTCCTTATTGATTGGACATGGAGGAAATGTGCGTTTTAATAGAGGTAACGTGGGAATTTTACGCGTGCCCGTTGAGTAAATAGTGTGATTTACGAACTAGAAACATCCCTCAACTGCCGCTGGAGTGCGTTGCGATCGCGTATACCACGTTGGTCCCACGTACCGTATGCACAAGTCGCTTCGTTCCTGAGCGTTCAGCAGCACGTTGAACTTCGCACGCTCAACGTTAACGTTCGACAGCACGGTTCGTGTGCCGACGGCTTAACAGTGAAGCGTTCATCAGTTCCAAGTGAACCAGACAAATGTGTAGTGCGAGGATTGCACGGATGAGGTGCAGAATGACACTTTGATACATTTATTAAAACCAAGATATTTGAAATGCGCATTACATTACTGACCACAAGTAACATACTCTCTTTCTTGATCAGAGCTTGTTAATTTGTTAAGGCAACTCTTTAAAAGTCCGCAGCTCGTGGTCGTGCGGTAGCCTTCTCGCTTCCCGCGCCCGGGTTCCCGGGTTCGATTCCCGGCGGGGTCAGGGATTTTCTCTGCCTCGTGATGACTGGGTGTTGTGTGATGTCCTTAGGTTAGTTAGGTTTAAGTAGTTCTAAGTTCTAGGGGACTAATGACCATAGATGTTAAGTCCCATAGTGCTCAGAGCCATTTGAACCAACAACAACAACAACTCTTTAAAAAATTATTAAAACCTTTTATCATTAAGTCTTACAGGTCCTGCAGGAGAATTGATTTTTAAAAAGAGGGGCAGTGCAGCTGAAGGCTTTACTGAATTTCACCGAGCGAGGTGGCGCAGTGGTTAGCAGTCTGGCTCGCATTCGGGAGGACGACGGTTGAAACCCGCGTTAGGCCATCCAGATTTAGGTTTTCCGTGATTTCCCTAAATTGCTTCAGACAAATACTGGGATGGTTCCTTTGAAAGGACATGGCCGATTTCCTTCCTCATTCTTCTATAATCCGAGCTTCTGCTCCGTCTCTAGTGATCTCGTTGTCGACGGGACGTTAAACACTAGTGTCCTCCTACTCCTCTACTGAATTTCAGTAAAAAGTAAAAACACGCAAGTATTTACAACAGATTAATAATAATAAACCTTAATGATGAAAGTTAATTGAAGATTTAGTCACTTAACAGCCACTTTATGTAACAGAGCCGTGATTTGCTTGTACTTAACCGAAGAGCCAAAACAGATACTGTATTTAAAACAAAATTACAGAATTGAATTAATTAAAACATCAAAAGGAGACCAGCGGCAGCGAGCACACTCACCGATTAAATTTACCTGTTCCCGTACGGAAATTAATCCCGTAGCATAATCCAAATTCAGAAATGTTTAAGGTAACTGAAACTCTAGTCAATGATTTATTTTAATAAAACAAAAACTCCAGTATCATTACGTGGAAGACCATACACTAATAACTAATAATCGCGTTGTAATTCAGCAACAAGTTACGTAACTAGCAAAAGCATAAGTCAACAATTAGCATTACTACAATAACAACAAACAATTCATCACCTGTTCCAGCTACGAGACCATTAATCTGGTGTTTCAATGTATATGTAGTAACCGTTGCAGAACGGCGCAATATTCAACTGGACAGCGTCATTGTGTCACCGTTTAAAATTCAGAAGAGCACGGTTACCTTACGTGGTAGACAAAAAGCGCTTAGAAAATCTATAAAGAAACTATTTCAGCTCTAGAAATAGTTGCACATCAAGGAGACACGTTGTGATGTCAAGTTTCACAGTTACCAGAGTGTGAGGTTACAAGGGATACTGTAATAGTATAACTAATTTGCTGCATGTGGTAATGTTTACTGTGGAAGAACAGTTGCAGTGTAGCAAGCACAAGTCAATATATTTATGGAGTCACCTTTTTGATAAAGAGAGGAGGCAGCATATAGCAGTTTCACATTGAATTACTTAGTTACATAATTGCCTATGTCTCAGTGCATAACTTGGTACATATGTTAATAATGTAAGGTGTGCTTGTCTCACAAATGATTGGATTTGCTGGGTGTCTGATCATTGAAATAGGAGTACTTCATAAACATAAGAGCTCTTCAGAATAGTTCAGAACTCAAATTTAAAGCATAATACCAGGGATAATATTTTGGACATTAAAGAACATGTTTTACATAAAAATTAAGTTGTAAGGATGTTTGAGAACCTCTGCATAATAAGTGATTGTCTTTTATTGTGAAGGTATTGTTCAGTTTTCAATCTATGTAGAGCAAAATGAGTATTTCGTATGCCACACCTTTCAGGCAAAGACATGATTAAACAAAAGAAGAGGGGTGAAACTGCCAAAAAATGGAGTGCCCCTAAATATGTAAATAATCTGATGATTGTCTACAAAATAATACAAGGTATTTAGTTTTACGTATTTTAATATTTTAATATTGTAAATGCATGATGGCCATGTTTAGAAATAATATATTTGACTAATATAATGTCACGTGACCGGACTCAGGACAGAGGATAGGGGACAAAGGTCGTGGTATTTTGATCGTGGTATTTTGATCGTGGTCCGTCGGTGCGGTAAGGGTGGTGCGGCTAAGAGCCGCTGACATAGTATCACGTGGCCATCAGTTTGTTTTGTGGATGTGATTAGTAAAATAAAAAACCTTTTCATTCTAAACTGTTGCCGGTATAAAACATTTGTGGACGATCGTAATTTAGACAAATACTCGAATTCATTCACTGCTGTACTTAGGCTGGCTATTTACTCAAGATAGGGCGCGAATGCAAATGTGCACAACCGAACCCTTTTTGCAGACGAGTCATGATAAAACGTTGTGTACAAGCCCGAGTGAAGTTGCAAGAGTCCCAGACAACGTAAGATTGTTTAGTCTTAGGCCCTTACACAAAGTGCCCACAGAATACAATTGCAACAGCTAGTACTGAATGCCTGTTTACACACCCAGCAGAGGCACCGCCCCGTCACTGAGTTATTTGAAATGAAACGATCGTACAGCACTGATGTCCGGGTCTCCAGGTCTGGGGAAGTTCAGCCGCCGAGATGCAAGTCTTTTCAGTTGACGCCACACTGGGCGACTTGCGTGTCGATGAAATGATGATGAGGACAACACAACACTACCGAGCGGAGAAAATCTCCGACCTCGTCGGGAATCGAACCCAGGCGCGCTACATGGCACTCAAACCCGCTGACCACTTAGCCAAGGGGACGGACAATTATTTGAGATAACGGTCGGGTATCCACAGTTGACATGGACGGTTAGGAGGGGAAAACAACAAGCGAACAAGAGTTGGTAGAGTTCAACACACTCAATACTTAAGCATTGAACAACGTACCGTTGAACTCAGTTGCAGATCCAGCTCTAACCAGCTAGAAATACCGCTCCTCTTTCAGGAGTTTCAGCTGCAGAATTCATGCACTACCGCCTGGTAGTTGTTTCTTATTCCGTCCATATTAGCAGGGCCAAGCCAACGCCATCCAACAGGGTTCTGCCTCCGAACATCAGTACTGCAGCTCGCACCGCACCGCACACGCCGCTTTCCGTTACCAGCAGGCGCCACACGAACCTTGCTACCTCTCCTTCTTGCTCAACCTAGACCGTCACTCACGGCTCCTGCGTACGGCCTTTCGGTGCCGCCATCTCACACGCAAAGAGTCTAGGAACCAGAGATGTGCCGGATCAAAGATGAACTGGCATCCGGCACACAGCCAACATCACACTGCTTTACTTGATACAGTCCCGATGTAACCGGTACAACTGGAGAATCAGCTCACTCAGCCTGTTACGTGAAGCCTCACAGTTCCGCAGTACTCCGCAAGTCCGCAATAAGGCACGTGGCGGAGGATACACAGCACACCTCTTCACCCTCCAACCCGCTCTCCTTCATAGCCCACAGGACGTGTAAACGAGAGTTCTGACACAGATCTGTTGATACTGGGACAGGGTTGTAAGAGAGTCTATAGACATAAAGGTGGCAGACAATCTCATGAACCGTGACACTCGGTACCAACCCAACAAAGCCTGATATCCTGCACTGGAGTTGCTAGAAACGCAACGGTTGTAGCAGCAGAGCTTAAGAAAAAGAATAATAGAGAATGTGGACATGGGGAACGAACACCAGACAGAGCGAGAGGTGCACTGGACCGAGAAAAAAAGGCAGATCGCTGTCAGGCGGACAGGGTGTAAACGGTATGTTGCAAGACGATTCTTGTGCAAACAGACCGCAGACACCCGAAAGCAAAGGAAGTAGGTTACAGTACACTTGTTCGACCAGTGCTTGAATATTGCGCACCAGTGTGGGATCCGTACCAGATAGGGTTAATAGAAGAGATAAAATAAATCCAACGGAGAGCAGCGCGCTTCGTTACAGGATCGTTTAGTAATCGCGAAAGCGTTACGGAGATGCTAGATAGACTCCAGTGGAAGACTCTGCAGGAGAGACGCTCAGTAGCTCGGTACAGGCTTTTGTTGAAGTTTCGAGAACATACCTTCAACGAGGAGTCAAGCAGTATATTGCTCCCTCCTACGTATATCTCGCGAAGAGACTACGAGGATAAAATCAGAGAGATTAGATCCCACACAGAGGCATACCGACTATCTTTCTTTCCACGAACAATACGAGACTGGAATTGAAGGGAGAACCGATAGAGGTACTCAAAGTACCCTCCGCCACACACCGTCAGGTGGCTTTCGGAGAATGGATGAAGATGTAGACGAAGCAGTTGGAGCCGGCCATGGAGGGGGGGGGGGGGGGGGGGGATGGCGGTGGACATAAACACTGGGCCCACTCCACTGGACTAGAGGTCTCAGGTGCCACTTGATGAAGAGGTCGCGTCACATCTTCCAAATATTGTGCTTGGACAAGAATGATATCCGTCAGAACACGCGACACCCCAACATGTTAAACCGGCGGGAAAGCCAGAAAAATTACGGTAACAAAAATGAGGCGAGCTACTTTTAATATCCAGTATTTCGTGTTCCAGCATTAATGTTTACATTATTCGATACGATCCTATGGGAATATCTCATTGGTTCAAATGGCTCTGAGCACTATGGGACTCAACATCTTAGGTCATAAGTCCCCTAGAACTTAGAACTACTTAAACCTAACTAACCTAAGGACATCACACACACCCATGCCCGAGGCAGGATTCGAACCTGCGACCGTAGCAGTCCCGCGGTTCCGGACTGCAGCGCCAGAACCGCTAGACCACCGCGGCCGGCGAATATCTCATTGTTAGGAAGGTACAAACACAGAACCTCTGATCTTAAAGGTTCCCCCCCCCCTTTTTTTTTTTTTTTTTTTTTTTTACAGTCATACGTTGGTGGTTCAGGCCGCACAACTTCGTTCCATTACGCCGCCCCTGGTAATAAGAAAATAGTTGCGCAGCACATTATCACGCATCGCGAAGCATTAATGAGAATGAGAAAAGCAGTAAGAAAAGCCGGCGCGCACACTCATTACAAGTGCACCTGACGCGCCGCCGGCGCGAGATAAGCGACGCAGCTCGGAGACGTCGGCGCAGGCGAGAAATCATTTTTCTTCATCGCTGCCAGAGCCGGGGCGGTGGCGGCGGCGGCGGCGGCGGGCAAGAAACGCTGACTGACAAAGTGGGCAGCGCATTGTGGCGGGATGGAGATACCAGGGAATTAATTAGACTACCCGGCGACACCTGCCGCCGCAAAGAAACCACCCGACGGCGGCGACGGACGCCGCCGAGAAAGGCCGAGCGCCGGAAAAAATACACGGCCAATTGTGTCGCCGGTGCGTCGGTCGCCGGCCGAGCAGGGAGGAAGCGGAGGCATTCACGCGGTGGCCGGCCGTGTCCGGGCGCACACAGCGGCGGCGCGCCGTAATTACGTTTACACTCGATTAGGCGGCGTCAGTTTTTGACGCGGACGCCTCGCCGCCGCTTCCGGCCACAGGGCCCTCCGCGGCCGTCGCCTTCGATCGCCGGCGGCGGCTTCTTCTTGCCGACAGAGGCCGCGCGCGGCCGGCCGCCCGCGTGGACAATGCATTCGCCGCGCACCTCCCGCAGGTGCAGCGCGCCGAGACCACCGAGGCGCTCAGCGCCGGCACCCGCTGCGGCCGAGGTGCCCGAGCACCCTCACTAAACAGCGCTCCGAAGTCTAGTGTGGTACGTACAGTGAGGTGCCCAAAGTCACGGGGTAGATTGGCACAGTATCACGTATACGAGGTATAAAAGGGCAGTGCATTGGTGGATCTGTCATTTGCACCCTGGTGATTCATACGAGACGGTGTCCGACGTGATTATGGACGTACGACGGGAATTAACAGACTCTCAAGGCGGAATGCTACACTACTGGCCATTAAAATTGCTACACCAAGAAGAAATGCAGATGATAAAGGGGTATTCACTGGACAAATATATTATACTAGAACTGACATGTGATAACATTTTCACGCAATTTGGGTGCATAGATACTTAGAAATCAGTACCCAGGACAACCACCTCTGACCGTAATGACGGCCTTGATACACCTGGGCATTGAGTCAAACAGAGCTTGGATGGCGTGTACAGGTACAGCTTCCCATTCAGCTTCAACACGATACCACAGTCCATCAAGAGTAGTGGCTGGCGTACTGTGACGAGCCAGTTGCTCAGTCATCATTGACCAGACGTTTTCAATTGGAGATTGGCAAGGGCAGCAGTCGAACATTTTCTGTATCCAGAAAGGCCCGTACAGGACCTGCAACATGCGGTCGTGCATTATCCTGCTGAATGTAGAGTTTCGCAGGGATCGAATGAAGGGTAGAGCCACGGATCGTAACACATCTGAAATGTAACGGCCACTGTTCAAAGTGCCGTCAATGTAAACAAGAGGTGACCGAGACGTGTAACCAATGGCACCCCATACCATCACGCCGGGCGATACGCCAATATGGCGATGACGAATACACGCTTCCAATGTGCGTTCACCGCGATATCGCCATACACGGATGCGACCATCATGATGCTGTAAATGTGGTGTCACCGCCAGACACCACACTTGCTAGGTGGTAGCCTTTAAATTGGCCGCGGTCCGCTAGTATACGTCGGACCCGCGTGTCGCCACTGTCAGTGATTGCAGACCGAGCGCCGCCACACGGCAGGTCTAGAGAGACTTCCTAGCACTCGCCCCAGTTGTACAGCCGACTTTCCTAGAAATGGTTCACTGACAAATTACGCTCTCATTTGCCGAGACGATAGTTAGCATAGCCTTCAGCTACGTCATTTGCTACGACCTAGCAAGGCGCCATTATCATTTGCTATTTATCTTGTGATGCATGTACCGTCAGACCGATGTTCACCAATTATGGATTAAAGTTAAGTATTACAACAGCTACGACTTTTTTTGCTAAAGTCTAACTTCCTTAAATGTTCCAGACCTCACGCCAGCCTGCGTGAGCTTAACGCGTACCTTTCGGCTACCAATCATAGTGGCTTCGCTGTCTTGCCAAGTCACAACAGTAAACAGAACCTGGATTCATCCGAAAAAAAATGTTTTGTCATTCGTCCACCCAGGTTCGTCGTTGACTACACCATCGCAGGCGCTCCTGTCTGTGATGCAGCTTCAAGGGTAACCGCAGCCATGGTCTCCGGGCTGATAATGTATGCTGCTGCAAACGTCGTCGAACTGTTCGTGCAGATGGTAGTTCTCTTGCAAACGTCCCCATCTCTTGACTCAGGCATCTAGACGTAGCTGCACGATCCGTTACAGCTATGCGGATAAGATGCCTGTCATCTCGACTGCTAGTGATACGAGGCCGTTGCAGCACATGTCAATCACATCGTGATTACGGGCAGCATGGGGTTCAGGCCTGAGCCTCAGGACATGCGCTAGCAGCGCATGTCGGGTGTTTCAAGCGTCAACTTCGCGTCTCAATATCTCGGGATGTAAAGGGAATATTGCGATGCAATCAACGCCATTGTGTATGTGCTTTGTCATGCTATGGATTGCTGAAGAAAAAATATAGGAGGTCCATTTAAAAAAACATAAGTTTGTGTTAAAAAACACATATGCTTTCGTTTTAGAATGTTTCCAAATATGTAAATTCATGGGCCCCAGCCCTACATTGATACCGGTGAAAGTCGTTTTCCAATAGTTGTTATTGTTCCAGAGATATTTTGGGTGGACAAGATATATAAATGACCTTGTGGATAACATCGGAAGTTCACTGAGGCTTTTTGAGGATGATGCTGTGGTATATCGAGAGGTTGTAACAATGGAAAATTGTACTGAAATGCAGGAGGATCTGCAACGAATTGACGCATGGTGCAGGGAATGGCAATTTAATCTCAATGTAGACAAGTGTAATGTGTTGCGAATACATAGAAAGAAAGATCCATTATCATTTAGCTACAATATAGCAGGTCAGCAACTGGAAGTAGTTAATTCCATAAATTATCTGGGAGTAGGCATTAGGAGTGATTTAAAATGGAATGATCATATAAAGTTTATGGTCGGTAAATCAGATACCAGACTGAGATTCATTGGAAGAATCCTAAGGCAATGCAGTCCGAAAACAAAGCAAGTAGGTTACAGTACACTTGTTCACCCACTGCTTGAATAGTGCTCTCCAGTGTGGGATCCGTACCAGATAGGGCTGATAGAGGAGATAGAGAAGATCCAACGGAGATCAGCGCGCTTCGTTACAGGATCATTTAGTAATCGCAAAAACATTACGGAGATGATAGATAAACTCCAGTGGAGGACTCTGCAGGTGAGACGCTCAGTAGCTCGGTACGGGCTTTTGTTAAAGTTTCGAGAACATACATTCACCGAGGAGTCAAGCAGTATGTTGCTCCCTCCTACGTACATCTCGCGAAGAGACCATGAGGATAAAATCAGATAGATTAAGAGCCCACACAGAGGCATACCAACAATCTTTCTTTCCACGAACAATACGAGACTGGAATAGAAGAGAGAACCGATAGAGGTACTCAAGGTACCCTCCGCCACACACCACCAGGTGGCTTGCGGAGTATGGATGTAGATGTAGATTTCAGGTTCCGCGACGTGAAGGCTGGTTCGGACGGCTGTGGCGGAGTTGTGGTGGCTACAGAGTGAGCTCCTGACTGAAGAAATGCGTAAACATTTGGCACCTAGCCCAGGAGGCCCACTCAGAGTGAATTGGGTTCTCGGGGACCATGCGCTGGCCTAAGTACAGTTCTTGGCGCCAGGATACAGCCGGTCTTGTTTCCTGTCGCGTGAGTGGCATAAGAAAGAGGTCCGCGGAGCCAACAGCCTCTGCTGGCACTTCGGCCGCTGTCAGGTGTCTGTGTGTAGCGTGACAGCCCTCGAGTTTCGCCTGGTAAGAAGCAGGCTGCCTGCATAACTTGGATATAACGTGGCTTGCTGCCGGAGCAGGCGCAAGTCCATCATACTGCAGTATATGCATCCAAAACACCCTGCATCATACTGTGGATCATCCCCACCGTGTTCACCACCACTACCTTCACCATGTTTAACACCACCATGATCACCACCAAGGTTATACCAAGTGCACAGCGATACTGGCCCCAGCCAACAGTAAAAACAGAGCGAGGCAGCATGCACAGAGAGGGAGCAAAAAACTGACTACAAACAAATAATCAAGCAAAAAAGACGGTTAATGGTCCAACATAGAGGAGTACATGATGTTGGAACTTCCGGATCGTATGGCCGTGATCCGTGAAACTTCATTTTTCCTGCTGTTTCGTCTAGATGTGCGTTTGACGCCTTCAGTGGTGATCCAGATATTGCTGAAGATTACCAGTTGATGCGTCGGAAGTCGGAAGAGCAGCAAAAATACCGTGCAAAGGGATACAAGTTTATACGTGATTGGCAGAGATAATCCTTGTCAAAAATAGAATATAAGTTCAAGCACTCAGATCTGCAAAGGGTAAAAGCCCACCTCTGTCGGCATACAGTGTATGTAAGATTTCATGTACTTGTGGTAAGGTCTACACAGGAATTACAAAGAAAAATGTTAATACATGCCTCAAAGAACACAAAAGTCTTTGCCTACTAAGTTAAGTGGAAAAATCAGTTGTAACCAGAGCAGGCTCTTAAGTGAAAAAACAGTGAAGTGAAGTTTTACAAAACCAAAATTCTCTCTACAATGGCGAACAATTCTCCTCTGCCATATAATAAAAACTTCATATGGACCTATGCCTTATTCTGAATTGCTTCTGAGATAGAATACATTTAATGCACTTTTTTTGTCTTCTATATTATTCAATGCACTGTCAGGTTTACGCACGTACAATTCTATAACATTTAGTAAACATTAGAATACGCGTTTAGCAAAATATCAACAGAAAAATTCGCGTTTGTATCACTTTCGCCTCTAAGCATTATTCAACATGTAGGAAAGCGCCGACAATAATAGGAGAGCTGCCATCGCAGAAGCATAAACGTACACCACATCTGGATATTCTTCATTAGTGTAGGTGTGCGGAATTTTATCCAGTACGAATAAAAAACACATATAAACCGATGTTTCTCTCTGATACACTCTCAGTCGCTCGGACTAGTTCACTCACAACGCAGCATCGGCAACTACGTGTTCAACAGTCTAATTTAATGACAAAAAGACATTCCGAGCAAAGAGGTTGAAACCAGTAAGTGAGATAGGGCTAGAGTAAAATGTCAATGAAGTGGGTAAGACACATTCGTGGACGTCCCAAGTTCAAAAACAATTGTATATTAAATGTGATTCCCTGTCGGTAATCATTAGGAATTGGGTATATGTCCTTCAAATGAGTGTACTGTCATATCCCTGAATACTTACAATTCTTCCTCTAACGTCCTGTATAAACGCAGAGACAATTTTAAAAGAAAATAAGCCATGAACCTTTTATGGAGAGTGACTCTACAGAATCGATAGATAACTTATATCTTTGACAAGAATTACCCCTAATGATGAAGTGTAAACTTCTACCAAGCCACCATTTCACGGAATTTATGTAGGCACCATGAGAAACTCTGAAAATGTGGAATACTACTCAGGGAAAAATGTCAGGAACAATAAAGTTTCATCGAAAACCCGGAAGCACCACCAACAACTAAGGCACAGTATGATCAGAAGTAAGTGAATTCTCCTACCCCTGGTGTTCCTATCTTTTGCCTACGAGAAGATTCCTTTTCCTCGGTCCACAACTGTAAGCGCACGCTGTTGTCACAGTGTCACTGCCACAGCTTCATTTCATCAGAGCAGCTTTATCAAGAAACGTCTAGTACCGATCAGACGTCTGTCGATAATTTGCTTTACGGCTGTGACAAAGTGCGCTTGGTTCACGCAACTGTAGTCCATGCAGTTCGCTCATTTTGAACAACTGAGTTCTTTCTGCTACTTCGCTGCGGTATTGCAGGATCTCAAAAGCAGACTAGCGGGTACTGACCCAAAAATTTCTATTGGAACGAAAGCTTCCGGTTTGTGCCGATTTCTACCGGCTGAGGAATGAGAGTGATCGGTGGATCAAACAAGCAAAAAAGGTAGAGGATATATGGAATTAGTTAGCCCCAAAGCCAATAGTTTTTCTGCTCGCATGCTTCTGTTGGTACGATCTGCTATGTAAATAAAGGGGGATCCATGAATAAGCAATCTCTGGTTGTTTAATGTACGACTGTTACAGGGACTGTTAGCCGTTGTACCTATAAACAGCGATACTTTGTTCATTTAACAATAAATTGAACCCTCCTGTAGACAAACATATTCTCTATCACTGCTGATCGGCGACTTCATGAAGCGCCTCGTATCGTAAGTCAGTTCGAATAAGATATTTTTTAATATAGCGCGAATGAAACTATGACATACGTCAAAGCATCGAAAGTCTTAAATTTCTTCGTTACTCATTATTTTAAACATTTAAACATGTTGTTCTTGTATCAGATCTCACTTGAGGGTCCATTTCACCATGGCTGAGGGTCGTGCCCATGTGGAAATGTTCGCATACGCATATCCGAGTGTATATAATGACCGGAGATATGTAGTTTTAAGATTTGGGAGGAGCTGGTGAAGTTTTGCCAGGGGCGTAGCATCACCATAGTATGGCTGTGATCACCACCACCATGATCAACATCGACATCATCAGCAGCAGCTATTTTACGTCCACTGCAGGACAAAGGCCTTTTCTAAACTTGTCACCGCATTACGGTAGTCAAGTATACGCACCTAAGCAGCCTGGACAAAAACTGAGTCCCGCCCCGCCCCTCCCCTTCCTCAGATAACACCACACTAGTACCAGATAAAACCACCTCATGCCTTCATAATGAACTCGATTCACCGAGGAAGAGAATTCACAAATTTCATCAAGTATGCCACATCCATCCGGATTTACCCACTGATAATTAAATCATTTAGAGCTACCAAATTGTAGCGATGTCGTTTCATGCATTTCCACTACTGTTCCAAATACCTCCAGACATGCCCTACAAGAATAAAATCGACTGATTTAGCGGGCCAGTCAAGGTGCGATAAGGAACCTGCGTATTCGTCAGACGAGGAACGTATGTGTGCGGCTCTGTAAACACAGATGTCATCTTGGAAGATGGAGTGTCCACAGCATACTCATCATGAAAATGTAGAAGAAAGAGTAACACTTGGTGTCGGAGAATACTGAAATATTCGAATTCATTTTCACGGTAACCTTCATGATTCGATCCAAATCATGATACGGTATGAAAAACGTGTCCTAAACATCATAGTACCACCTCTGGCTTGAACTACGCCCTTCACATACTGCGCGTTAAAGGCGTCACTGGGGCACCAGTACATCCGAGGCACAACTGCAACACAACCGGAAATCATTGTACCACCTGTACACCTTCAGCTACTGGCCAATTTTTGTGATGTCTGGGTCACTGAATCCTGGCAATTTTATGTGCTACTGCGAGTAGTGGCCTTATGTGATGTAGCCGAATCCCATTCCCTTCGCTCGGAAACTAGTTGTGACTGATCTGCAACGTTGTAGCAACGAAAGGAGATTTTTATTTACAAAAAGAAGATTGCTGTTGGGTTTGAAAGCTACTGTCACTGTCAGAACGTGACACTCATATTAAGTCCATGTCGGTTAGGATGTTTTTACGACGACTGTTCTTACGCTGTGTTACATGGCTGTGAGTGGTACACCATTCCTTTTAGACTCGCTGGAGGGTTCACGTTGATACACCAAAAAAATCGGTTAACTTCATTCGTTTTATAGTCATCTTTATGTCCAAACGCGATAGCTCCTTTTTGTCACTGTGTCACGCCTCCACATCGACCCATCTTATTGCACTGATTCCATACAACCGAATGGCACATACATACCAATTACTTACGTCAGAGGTGAAGGGGCACATGATCACCCGGTACCATTTTACACCAACGTTTCAAAGCGATGTCTGATCTTTAAATGGAGTGACTAATATTACACTATTTGGTGAACTTGCAATGATAAGCTAAATCATTATGACAATTGTCCACCGTGACGTTGGATACTGCCTTGTGGCGTTGCGGGCACATGACGAGGTAACAAAAGTACGTAAGCGGACGGGGGATCACCCTAGCGAAGATATGGGCTGCAAACGGGGAAATGCATTGAGAAAGCGACTTTGACAAAGGTCAGATTATTTTTACACAGAGCCTGTGAACGAGTATCTCGAAAACTGTGAAGCTGGTCGAATGTTCACGTGCTACTGTCGTGAGCATCGACGGAAAGAGGTAGGACAGTGGAACTGCCAGTAGGCGCTAGATGATTGGTCGTCCACGACTTTTCACAGAACGTGGGGTTCGAGGACTTGACTGCTCTGTAAAGTAGGACAGACGGTGATGTGTGGAAACTCTGCAGAAAGAGCACAATGCTGGTGCAATCACAAGTATTTAGAAGCGCACTGTCCATCGTACACTGTTGAACATGCGAGCCTCGCAGCAGGCCACCCCTACGTGTTCACGTGTTGAGCCAACGACATCGACAGTTACGACTCCAGTGGGCACAGGACCACCGGCAGATGACTGTCGATTAATGGAAACGTGTCGGCTCTTCGGGTGGCTCACATTTTTGCTACACTGCCTTGAAGGTCGTCTCCACGAACGCAGTCAAATAGGTTGAATGGGACCTGTGGTGGTAACCGAAGACACACTGACAGCTGCGGACAACCTGCATGCATTCATGCTTGATGCCTTCCCCGACAGCGATGTCATCTTTCAGCAGCTCCGTGTCTCAGAGCTAGAACCGTGCTTCAGTGCTACGAGGAGCATTGCAGTGAACTCAGGTTGTGTCTCGGCGACCATATTCGCTTGATGTAAATCCTGTAGCACCCCTCTACGTCTGTATCTGGCACCATCACCAAGTACGCAAATCAGCGACCTGTTATTTACGCGGATTACATGACCTGTGAATAGACATATAATGTGTGCTGTCACCGCCAGACACCATACTTGCTAGGTGGTAGCTTTAAATCGGCCGCGGTCCATTAGTACATGTCGGACCCGCGTGTCGCCACTGTCAGTAATTGCAGACCGAGCGCCACCACACGGCAGGTCTAGAGAGACGTACTAGGACTCGCCCCAGTTGTACGACGACTTTGCTACCGACTACACTCACGAAGCCTTTCTCTCATTTGCCGAGAGATAGTTAGAATAGCCTTCAGCTAAGTCCATGGCTACGACCTAGCAAGGCGCCATTAACCATTTCTAGAGAGAGCCTCTCTTGTATCATCAAGAATGCTGTATACAAATGATGGATTAAAGTTAAGTATTCCAGCAGCTACGTACTTTTCTTTGTAGCATTCATTACGTATCCTGTTTCAGACCTAGCGCCACCTGCGTGATTTGACGCGTGCATTTCGGCCTCCTCTTGGAACACAGTGTTGGCTCTTCTGCCAACACTACATAACGTCACATACACAATGTGATTTAAAGTATCCGGATACCTCGCTGAAAATGACTTACAAGTTCGTGGCACCCTCCATCGGTAATGCTGGAATTTAATATGGTGTTGGCCCACCCTTAACCTTGATGGTTGCTTCTACTCTAACAGGCATACCTTCAGTCAGGTGCTGGTAGATTTCTTGGGGAATGGCAGCCCATTGCTCACCAAGTGCTGCACTGAGGAGAGGTATCGATGTCGGTCGGTGAGACCTGGCACGGCGTTCCAAAACATCCCAAAGGTGTTCTATAGGATTCAGGTCAGGACCCTGTGCAGGCCAGTCAATTACAGGGATGTTATAGTCGTGTAACCACTCCGCCACAGGCTGTGCATTATGAACAGGTGCCCGATCGTATTGAAAGATGCAAGCGCCATCCTCGAATTGCTCTTCAAGAGTGGGAAGCAAGAAGGTGCTTAAAACATCAGTGTAGGCCTGCGCTGTGATACTGCCACGCAAAACAGCAAGGGGTGCAAGCCCCCTCCGTGAAAAACACGACCACACCATGAAATCACCGCCTCCGAATTTTACTGTTGGCACTACAGATTCTGGCAGATGACGATCACCGGACATTCACCATACCCACACGCTGCCATCGGATCGCCTCATTGTTCACCGTTATTCGGCACTCCAAACAACGTTTTTTCACTGTTCAATCGTCCAATGTTTACGCTCCTTAACTCCAAGCGAGGCGTCGTTGCCGGCCGGGGTGGCCGAGGGGCTCTAGGCTCTACAGTCTGGAACCGCGCAACCGCTACGGTCGCAGGTTCAACTCCTGCCTCGGGCATGGATGTGTGTGATGTCCTTAGGTTAGGTAGGTTTAAGTAGTTCTAAGTTCTAGGGGACTGATGACCTTAGAAGTTAAGTCCCATAGTGCTCAGAGCCATTTGAACTTTTTTTTTTTTTTTTTTTTTTTTTAATCCGTCGCTTGGCATTTGCAGGCGTGATGTGTGGCTTATGAGCAGCCGCTCGACCATAATATCCAAGTTTTATCACCTCCCGCCTGTCATAGTAGTTGCAGTAGATCCTGATGCAGTTTGGAAATCCTGTGTGATGGTCTGGATAGAAGTCTGTTTATTACACATTAAGACTCTCTTCAACTGTCGGCGGTCTCTGTCAGTCAACAGACGATGTCGGCCTGTACGTTTTTGTGGTGTACGTTTCCCTCCACGTTTCCACTTCACTATCACATCGGAAACAGTGGACCTAGGGATGTTTAGGAGCGTGTCATACAGTCGTATGACACAAGTGACATCCAGTCAACTGACGTCATTCGGAGTCTGTGAGTTCCGCGGAGCGCCCCATTCTGCTCTCTCACGATCTCTAATGACTACTGAGGTCGCTGATATGGAGTACCTGGCTGTAAGTGGCAGTAGAGTGCACCTAATATGAAAAACGTATGTTTTTGTGGGTGTCCGGATACTTTTGATTACATAGTGTACCTCCACAAAGCTGCCAACAAACTGCCAGATCTTTGATACGCAGAATGAGTGATATACTTCATTCAAAAGACGGAGAAACAATTTATTAAGTAGATGGTCATAATGTCTTGGCTCATCAGTGTATGTTGCTTCTGCTTGTCATTTAGCTATATTTCTTTAGATTATATGCCAATCTGTTTTTTTTTTTCTTAAAATGCAACATATACACTCCTGGAAATGGAAAAAAGAACACATTGACACCGGTGTGTCAGACCCACCAGACTTGCTCCGGACACTGCGAGAGGGCTGTACAAGCAATGATCACACGCACGGCACAGCGGACACACCAGGAACCGCGGTGTTGGCCGTCGAATGGCGCTAGCTGCGCAGCATTTGTGCACCGCCGCCGTCAGTGTCAGCCAGTTTGCCGTGGCATACGGAGCTCCATCGCAGTCTTTAACACTGGTAGCATGCCGCGACAGCGTGGACGTGAACCGTATGTGCAGTTGACGGACTTTGAGCGAGGGCGTATAGTGGGCATGCGGGAGGCCGGGTGGACGTACCGCCGAATTGCTCAACACGTGGGGCGTGAGGTCTCCACAGTACATCGATGTTGTCGCCAGTGGTCGGCGGAAGGTGCACGTGCCCGTCGACCTGGGACCGGACCGCAGCGACGCACGGATGCACGCCAAGACCGTAGGATCCTACGCAGTGCCGTAGGGGACCGCACCGCCACTTCCCAGCAAATTAGGGACACTGTTGCTCCTGGGGTATCGGCGAGGACCATTCGCAACCGTCTCCACGAAGCTGGGCTACGGTCCCGCACACCGTTAGGCCGTCTTCCGCTCACGCCCCAACATCGTGCAGCCCGCCTCCAGTGGTGTCGCGACAGGCGTGAATGGAGGGACGAATGGAGACGTGTCGTCTTCAGCGATGAGAGTCGCTTCTGCCTTGGTGCCAATGATGGTCGTATGCGTGTTTAGCGCCGTGCAGGTGTGCGCCACAATCAGGATTGCATACGACCGAGGCACACAGGGCCAACACCCGGCATCATGGTGTGGGGAGCGATCTCCTACACTGGCCGTACAACACTGGTGATCGTCGAGGGGA
The DNA here is from genome assembly GCF_023864275.1 of Schistocerca cancellata. Lineage (NCBI taxonomy): Eukaryota > Metazoa > Arthropoda > Insecta > Orthoptera > Acrididae > Schistocerca > Schistocerca cancellata. Next base: position 71,316,671 of record NC_064627.1, read on the forward strand.
CACTGAATAGTGCACGGTACATCCAAACCGTCATCGAACCCATCGTTCTACCATTCCTAGACCGGCAAGGGAACTTGCTGTTCCAACAGGACAATGCACGTCCGCATGTATCCCGTGCCACCCAACGTGCTCTAGAAGGTGTAAGTCAACTACCCTGGCCAGCAAGATCTCCGGATCTGTCCCCCATTGAGCATGTGTGGGACTGGATGAAGCGTCGTCTCACGCGGTCTGCACGTCCAGCACGAACGCTGGTCCAACTGAGGCGCCAGGTGGAAATGGCATGGCAAGCCGTTCCACAGGACTACATCCAGCATCTCTACGATCGTCTCCATGGGAGAATAGCAGCCTGCATTGCTGCGAAAGGTGGATATACACTGTACTAGTGCCGACATTGTGCATGCTCTGTTGCCTGTGTCTATGTGCCTGTGGTTCTGTCAGTGTGATCATGTGATGTATCTGACCCCAGGAATGTGTCAATAAAGTTTCCCCTTCCTGGGACAATGAATTCACGGTGTTCTTATTTCAATTTCCAGGAGTGTATCTTCCTAGCTACATTTACTATCTGTTCTGCGGGCCACTGTCCTTTAGATATACACCTCGATTTCATTATGACTGTAATTACGTTGATCGGTCCAATCAGGTCCTTGATATTTGTTTCCCTATATTCTCTAACATCACTGTCACTTATCACAATGCTATACTGTCCCATTCTCTGCAACTGTTCATGGTTATTATTTTCTGAGTAATGGACCTGTGCGCTTGGGAGAAAGGGTTTGAATTTCCCGTCACTGTGAACGATGCACCACCAGTGTTACCTCAGGCTTCTGTTGTCGGGAGGAGTCAGGCAGTTTCATTAAGAGAGGCACGCCAACCCACGGACACAGGCAGTTTTCGTGCAAGTGAGACTGCTGTCTGCCTCGTGCTATTGTGGACAGAGCCAGAACTCTGGCCTAACTGTGGGGAGGGGGCACCGTGCCGCCACAGACATTCCTGGGGTTAATAAATGAAGATCAGACTATGACACCGAAGCACGCCACGGACGGCGTGAGAAACACAGCTACTTTCGCTCCAAAATTTTGGTTATCCAATGGAATTGAGCCACTGTGGCGCGAAGAGCCCCACCAACCGACGAAACAGTGCTCCTGGCGGGTGCCAACCTCGTGTTTCTTAATGTGCGCCAAGGGTGAGAAGTTTCTGCTGCGTACCCCCTATTATATCTCTTAAAAGAAAAAATAATGTTATGTTGTTTATTTAGTTAGCGGAAACACTCTCCTAGTAATTTTGTTTGTCCTTTGATTTATCGTGATCCGTCACTGATCCTTAGTGGAGTTAGTTTTTACTTTTAGCTTTCAAAAGAAAATACAAAAGAGATATAATAAGCAAAATAATGAATTTTGTAGGTTGCCAATTACGTATTATATCTGGTTTTATCGAGCGCCAGGCTCCCTACAAATTACTGTAAATGCGATAGCGTAGTACTACTGAGCTCTGAAATTATTACTATCACAGAAAATAGACAAGTTTTAATAAAATTATTTCACTGGATTCCTTCAATTAATCTCACTGAATATTTTTACATAATTTCTTCCGCTCCGGCTATCAGACATTGTGCTGTGAAAAAATATTTTTAAATGTACCGCGTAATGGCGGCTAATTGTTAACAGTCAGAGATTACTGTTACTCGCTCCGCAGCAGCTGGAAACATGCTAAATAATTTTCATTAAATATTCTTTTCATAAGATAAATGTGGCGTAGGTTCTTGAAATAACACACGGAGATCACTTTATACTAATATATTCTCACTAGGATACAGTTTACACCATTAAATATTTGCAATTACGTTACGACAGAAACAAACGCTAGCGCAGCACAATAGCTTGCGTACCTTATTCCAGCTAACACCAGAACGAACAGAACAAAACAGACTAGACAGAAGAATGAGCATTGCATTGTATTTTATACTCTAACAAAGATAATCACATTATAATGTCATAGAATAGAAATAATGTCTTTTCTGCATTTATCGATATATATATTGTATATTTTTAGAGTTAAATCAATGTTTGCAATTAATTTTGCGTCACATACTGTCTGTTTTATTTATGTTTCACCTTGATAAGGGTGAATATCGCAAAAGGGACACTACACCCCGTTTCTGTCGTCCATTATGTTTGCATCAGCATTGAGTCATTTCCAGAGTTTAGCGTTTCTCAAGGTAGAGAGAGGAGTTCCGTGAACTTACATTCAGGGAATTCGCCTACAGGCCACATCGTTGAAACGGATGCTGACTGGTACACGCTAGCTTACTTGGAGAAATGTAAGTGTTGCAAATTGCAGTAGCGCGATCTACATTCTGAGCAGGTAGCTACTTGCTTATTTGGTAACGCAATTTATGTTGCTGAATTCTGTTATAATTGGTGACATCTTGCTGCATCGTTAACTTTGATTTAGCGTGCTTCCCAGATGAGCAAATCTTATTGTGCTTTCTCCATACCCCAACTTCCGCACTTTCTAATACTACATCGTCTCTCGTCAGTGCAAGGAAGGGTTTTCATTAGTTTTCCATCCAAGCAAAATTCGATAAACACGTGGAAAAAATATGCGCAAATTGATTTCAAGTACAATACAATACAACAAATCAATGTATTTTATTTTCTATTTTTTCTATTCCCGTGGAAGTATAACCACGCGTGGGGCACCAATTACATCGTCTACCTCTCTCTCTCTCCTTTTTTATATAAGTATCGGTTTGTTACGTTTGGAATCGTAGATAAAAATATTTATAAGTCATGACGTCGGGCATATTTCGCACATTCGTAGTAGCGGCTAAAATATACGCTGTCATCAATGTCGCTACGTAGGCAAATAATTCTGAGTAAGGGTAGTAGGGTGGGTTGTAACAGTTTACTTATGTTGTCAACACACACGGCTAGTCCAAAAATACGCCTGGTTTGTTTAAAACTGTAGCAGTTAATGCCCGATAAATAAACGTTGTTGCTGCGCTATTATTCCCAATGTTGCATAAATACTTAGTTGAACACTGACCGTTTATACTGCGAATTATGATCTGGAAAATATTCATGGAAGTAAAAGCAAGATTTCTACCAGTCAGGCCGGCCGGGGTGGCCGAGCGGTTCTAGGCGCTACAGTCTGGAACCGCGCGACCGCTACGGTCAATGTAAGTCAATGTTAAGTCCCATAGTGCTCAGAGCCGTTTGAACCATTTTTTTCTACCAGTCAGCGATTTACTCGTAAACAAGCCTGAGCCTCCTGTTATTATTTATTGCCTTTGGGTTTGTCGTGTATATTAATTTTTTAATGAAAATTTCTCTGCAAAACATATTTTCCTTTCCTTGTAGCAAAAAGTATTTTTCTTGTTATCTTTTGAGTGAAGCCCGAAGATCATTTAATTACTTACAGTTCACGTAATGGCTGCCAATGCGCCATTACGACAAAACCATGTCAAACGGCGAATGATAAATCTTGAATTCTAGCGATAATTAATTATTTCCGCTTACCTATATTCACATTGAGGGATCGGTATGAAATGAGATTAAAAGGACAAATACTTTTCACACTTATATTTTGAAGAAACTTGCGTACAGTTAACAAATGCGTGTGTCCAGAAGCAGCCTTCTACAAGAGAGCGTAACAGCTGACACCAGAGTGGCCATTTTACTCATCCAGGTCTATCCCGCAATTATATACAAATTCCTTGACATGATATACTCAGAATCATTATTATACTTAGTATATGACACACAGAAATTATTTATTATTCATTTTTTTTTTGTTCAAAACACGTAAAGATGTAGAGTTCTCTAGTTCAAAAATAATATTTCATCTTGATAGCATTTTTTCATACATAAAAACTCATATTTTGATTCGTTATTGACACAGTTCACATGTTGTTATCCTAACACTTTACTATGGTTTTTAGAAGGCCTTCCAGGAGACAGTACAGTATCTGCCCACAGTGTTAGGGCCATTTTGTAATTTGATTTGAGTTTTAGAGAAATCTGCTCTTTGTCAATTTTACTGTGGTTCACGTCATTCATTAGAACAATTACATAACTGTTGATCTGATTCTTGATTTAGGTTTCAAATCCCTCGCTGTTCCATGGTTACGCAACCCACAAAGGACAAAATAGCATGTTCTGCACCCCCTGTTGTTCTCGCAGTGGTAGTGTTTTCGCCGTGTACAGTAGCCAAACTCAACTATCAGTTACATTAAGAATTCAGAGAAAGGAACGAGCACAGCTCTCGCTCATTTTCTATGATAAAAGATATGTTTTATAGCGAGCATTGGACTTGCGCTTCTTGAGCCAAATCTGTGACATACCAGACATGTCGGTACTTATCCAGGATCTTATCTCCGGTTTCTTTTGATATCCTACAGTAGGAAGGCACAGTGAAACACCTTGGGGGTGTAAAATGTGGGTTCCATTTTTGTCCCATTTTTCAGCTTGCGCATTAATCCCCAGCTGCGGCACAAGCTAGCGTGGTACATGCAAACTATGTGTCATTTATAATTTTCTTTCTTGTGTGTGTTTATCTGTATCTTGGCGTATTTCTACTGGACAAATTTATATTGCGTGTTGAAATTTCTTGCACTGCGCGTAAATGTGTTCTTTGTGTTAACGTGTAAAGATATTTTTGTGTTTAGGTTTATTCGCTCATGTCAAATTTGTGATAGCGGTAGCACATTTTGATTTCATCTCTTTTGCACATGTTTAGGGCTAGTCGAGAACGACCTAGAGAGGTAACCGAATTCGTAGCCAGGAGGAAGTCGCGTCAAAATTTTCTGTGGAGTGGACGTCAGCAGCACTTGCATTGCGCGAAACCCAAGAAACTACACCGACAGCCGAGCGGTGTTAAAGTAGCAACGCTTGCGAAACAGAGTCGGCTTTGTACACAACAGCTCGAGTGTCGGAAACATGGGAGGTATTCCATTCTAGGTAAAAAAAAGATGGTAGAGAATGCTGAAACAGACAGGATGCAATCCGAAACAGACAGAATAAAATAGAAGCAGACTGTAAAGAAGCACAGGAGAAAGGTAGGGTAGCAGAAGAGAAGGATACGAAAGTCGATGCAGATAGGAAACTAGGAAACGGGGAAAAATGGCAGAGCTACACAGGAAACTCGATTCCTGATTGAGATCAGCGGACGAACAGCTAGGCGAGATTATATAAATGGTGGAAAGTAATGTGACCAGGCTACCCCAGGCTGGGTCATATTTGAAGACAGAGGAGGAAACAATCATCTCACTTTCTCAGACGATTCATACTGAAGAGGAAACTAAATCCTCGGCATCTCAAAGAATGAAGGTTCTTAAGGAGCGACCCCAATCTTAAATAATGGGAAAAATTTGATTCGCAGAAGCTGAGGATTTTACTTCGTGCAAACATGATGTTGAGTTGTTAAGGATGGAGGCTGAGTGACGATGAATAGGGGTGCCCTATCAAACACCTAGGCTGAAGGCTAATAATGAGAGGGACAATCGTGAAAATTTGGGTTCTAGTGGGACTAAAGCATCAGTGCAAGACAGGTCCATTGCGAGAACATCGTATGCAGCATCGGGGTCTGTGTCCTTTAAAAGGCAGAACTTAGATGACAAGCATTTCTTCTACTTAGGAAATTCCTCACTTCTAGCACAGGGGGAGACCCACATATCAAAAGTGGTATGTAAGGTTTAAAGAAAGTCTGCTGAACTTCTGGCTAATTTGGAGCAAGCTGGAATTCATCAGTAGCCAAATGAGTGAAGATGTAATTGCGAACGTGCTGTACAACCTTCACAGAATCTGAATCAGACGTCATCTATAGATCAGCAATTTACGTGTTTATTTTTTTATGTGTTTTCCTCTTAGTTTATTTATTAAATTTCGGGCTTGTTTTTCTGCTTAAGATGTTTATTCTCACGTTTTCGTGAGTGTAAATTCATTTAGTCTGTAGTGCAGTAGCTGTTCACTGAACAGCCAGCTACATAGTTCATTAACGCCTCAGTGTCCATTGGTGACACATCAGGAGGGTAGCAAGTTGCATATCCAATATTCTGTCTGCTTCTGTAGTTTACTTCCTCAGTTAGTCTTACTAGGATGGTTAACATCTGTGCATAGTATGTGCGGAAGTAGGGAGAGCTGGTCGCAGTTCGTGGACAGCTGAATGCATTTCTAGCTACGGTCAGACCCTTCAGGTTCCCGTCTCAGGGTGTATGGTGGCGGAGAATCTGGTGCATGGTATGGTACACCTCACGTGTCGGTTGTTTGACAATGGGCCTTGCTTTCGAGGCACCTTCTTGTGCACCTGACGTGGTGGATCCGCGTTCACACCAGGTTGAGTGGCGGGTGGTTGCGCGTTCGCTTTGCTCGAGGCGAAGGGCCAGTGTGGAGACTGGACGCCTGGCCTCGCCTTTTCTCCCTGTGTGTGGACTGGTGGCCACTCCTTCAGCAGGTTCTGAGCAGGAACACGGGAGGAGGGGTTTACTGGTTACTGGCAGCTGCAAAGTTAGGCGCGTTATGGAGCCCCTTGGACACATGGGGTTCAGGACTGGAAAGAAAGCCAATGTGTACTCGGCATGCACGTCAGGAGGCGAGATGCGGAGGCAATCTTTTGCCAATGTGCACTTGGCATGCCCGTCAGGAGGTGAGATGTGGAGGCAATCTTTTGCCAATGTGCACTCGGCATGCCCGTCAGGAGGCGAGATGCGGAGGCAATCTTTTGCCAATGTGCACTCGGCATGCCCGTCAGGATGCGAGATGCGGAGGCAATCTTTTGCCAATATGCACTCGGCATGTCCGTCAGGAGGCGAGATGCGGAGGCAATCTTTTGCCAATGTGCACTCAGCATGCCCGTCAGGAGGTGAGATGCGGAGGCAATCTTGATTGCGGCTGTCGAGCGTGCAGGGTGCAGCCGTCTGCAAGTTCTGGCTGACGTCTGCACCAACGACGCCTGTCGCACGGGTTCTGAGGCCATCCTCAGTTCGTGCAGGCGGTTGGTGGAGGTGGTGAAGACTGCTGACGTCACGTGTGGGGTGCAAGCAGAACTCGCAATTTGCAGCATTGTTTCCAGAGTTGATCTGGTTTCTTTGGTTTGGAGCCGAGAGGAGGGACTCAACCATAGACGACACTGTGACGGTCTTGGCTGCAGATTTCTAGACCTGCGATATCGCTTGGGGATTTGTAGGACTCCCTTTGATAAGTCAGAGGTGCAGTACACGAAGGAAGCAGCTACGCCTGTAGCAGAATACTTATGGAGTGCACATGAGGGTTTTTTTTTTAGGCTAAGCGGTAGTTTGAGGTGTTCTGATGAACACTAGCCAGTTGTTACATGGCAAGGGAAATCAGACAGTGTTCAGAATATATTAAACTTTCTTGAGATGAGAAGCTTATGTTTTAGAATGAGCATGGTTTTAGAAAACATCGCTGATGCGAAACTCAGTTTGCCCTTTTCTCACTTGATATACTGCAAATTATGGATGTAGAGCAATAGATTTCTAGATTTTCGGAAAGCATTTGTCAGACTACGGGCTGTTAACGAAGGCACGAGCATACGGAATAAGTTCGCAGATGTCTGAGTGGCTCGAAGATTTATTAAGTAATAGGTCCCGGCATGTTGTCTTCGACAGCGAGAGTTCATCAGAGACAAGGATGTTGTCAGGAGTGCCCAGGGAAGTGTGATAGAACCGCTGTTGTTCTCTAGACGCATAATCGATTTGGCGGAGAGGATCGGCAGCAATTTGTGGTTGTTTGCTGGTGAGGCAGTGTTTTACGGTGAGGTGTCAAAATTAAGTGACTGAAGGAAAATACAAGACGATTTACACAAAATTTCCGGTTAGTGTGATGAATGGCAGCTAGCTATAAATGTAGAAAGATATAAGTTAATGAGGATGAGTAGGAAGAACAGATCTGTAATGTCCGGATACAATATTACTAGTGCTCTGCTTGACCCATTCAAGTCGTTTAAATATCTGGGCGTAACGTTGGAAAGCGAAATAAAATGAAACGATCCATGGTGGGAAGGCGAATGGTAGACTTCGGTTTATCGGAAGAATGTTAGGAAAGAGTGGTTCACCTGTAAAGGAGACGGCATACAGGACGGTGGTGCGACCTATTGTTGAGTAATGCTCGAGTGTTTGGGATCCGTACCAAGTCAGACTGAAGGAACACATCGAAGCAGCTCAGAGGCGGATTGCTAGATTTCTTATCAGTAGGCTCGAACAACAAGTAAGTGTTACAGAGACGCTTCGGGAACTCTAATGGGAATCCCTGGAGAGAAGGCGACGTTCTTTTCGAGAAACACTATCGAAAAAATTTAGAGAACCGGCATTTGAAGTTGACTGCCAAACGACTCTACTACCGCCAACGTATACTACGCGTAAGGACCACGAAGATAAGATACGAGAAATTAGGACCCACGCGGAGGCATATAGGCATTCGTTTTTCCCTCACTCCATTTGCCAGGGGAACAGGAAAGAAAATGACCAGTAGTGGTACAGAGTACCCTCAGCCACGCACCGTTTGTTGGTTTGGGGTTTATCTATGTAAATGTAGAGGTAGATACTGGTCCAATGCTGACCAAAATAGGATGTGTCTGAACGTTATAGAAGTTCTGCAGAAGTTGGCCAGGCACAGACTGGTTTTAGTGTCCCATTTGAGCATACGGATTATTCCGTAAACTGTTTACGGGATGCGCAGTTTGTGCAATTGTTATGCCAGTTAGCCGTCTAAAAAAGCTGTACTACATTGCCATTGTGTGGTTCCTTGCCACTCCTTACCTTCAGTAGTTGATTTGTTGCCTTGACTAAGTTTGAATGTAATATAGTTCAAATTCTCATTTGCTTATTGCTAATTCTGATCTCTTCATTTTCACTCGCGCAGGTACGATATCTATTGACTAGATTACAATAAAAAAGTTACTACATGTATTCACTCCCTTTTAATACACATAAATAAACCGCAACCTATAATAACAGGATTATGAAAATCATAGCATGTCACGTAATGTGCAAATTCATTTAAAAAACCACCAGTTCTAGTGAGCGAATAATATTATCGTATGTCGCGCACCATACCCATATCTGAAGCGTATATTTTTGAGTTAGATTACTTTCATTATTACAAGAATTCAGAGTTTACAAATACAATGAACATCAAATGGGATGGACTGTGTAAGGGCGTACTATAATTTGGTGCCCATTCAAGGACGCTTTAAAAACGTGGGGCGGCCGGAGTGGCCAAGCGGTTAAAGGCGCTACAGTCTGGAACCGCGCGACTGCTGCGGTCGCAGGTTCGAATCCTGCCTCGGGCATGGATGTGTGTGATGTCCTTAGGTTAGTTAGGTTTAAGTAGTTCTAGGTTCTACGGGACTGATGACCTTAGAAGTTAAGTCCCATAGTGCTCAGAGCCATTTGAACCTCTTTTTTTTTTTTTTTTAACGTGAATGAATCGCTATTTCATGTGTACTAACACTTATTTGCTTTCAGTTTCATGGTACTGACTTGCTCCACAGTAGAGAGTAAATATCACGAGATGTCAAAGTCCACAGAGAGCTACAGGAGTGTGGCGTCGCTGGAGCAGATTCTGCGCAAGTATATTTATACTTTTTCCGATGAACTTCTTGTATCATGCAACAGGGTGTCTCACAGTTCTACTTTGTAGCTTTATTATTTAATAACACTGTCAATAGGCACTTCGAGTAAATTGAATTCCTCTCATGGTGCAACACAATCATTAATTAGGCGCTAAAAGATTGATTTAAAGCAACCATTAGTGTTGTCATTACTATTGCTCGATAATCATCATTTTCATTATTATTATTATTATTATTAGTTTTTTGGAGGGATACAGGATTTGAAGATTTTAATGTGATTCAATGACGGTAAGAAAACAGTTTCAGGTGGCTAATTTAGAGACTGGCATGGACTCACTGGTCGGGGTAGCCAGCGAAACAGAACTTAACGTTGTGCCAGCTAGTTCGCTGCAAGATTTTTTGAATATTTTGTTACAAAAAACTGCTGTTATTATGAATAAATGGGATAAAATGATTCAGAAACATGATTACATTGCATCCAAAATTACTGAGTTCGTGAATAAGCGGGATACGATTGCGAAGGAACTGACAGACAAGATCACGCCATTGAAGCAGGTATATACTGCCGTGCCAGAATCCATGCAGAAACTTGTCATGCAGATCGTCAGGCACAGTTCAGCAGCTGATACTGCAAGATGAACAACACACTGTAATGAGAGATGCAAGAAGTCATGGGTCAGACCGTTGCCGAAGTTGTTGGAATGAAACTAGAGCAATAACTCTGATGGAAAGTGAACTGCTTATGGATAACGAAACGCTAGATCGTGACTTTTTGGCGATGAAAGGTGAATTGAAAAAAGGAACTGGCTCAAGTAAGAAATATTGTCTGAGACGATGTTTCGTGGACTGGTTGGGAGGAAATTTCCATGCAGAACCTGTGCGGAGTATTACCACGAGTACAGCTCGACCCAACAATATCACCAAGTTTAATGTGTCATGTGGAGAATTACCGCAGGTACAGCCCAACCCATCAGCAACCCCATCATCAAATTTATCGTGAGTAGTAGGGCAAAGACAGCATCACCTTACTCTGCATTGTTGCTGAATTTACTCAAGATGGCGGATCCAAGATGGAGCCATAGACATAGGAACATCACACTGACATCATGGCAGGAAGTTCAAATTTTGGAGGGAAAATGGGTCAATTTGACTGCCTTCACTAACCTAACTCCACCCCCTCCACCCCTCCTCACCCCTCCCCATCCCTCCCCCATGTGGAAATCGGTGGGAAGAGGACTCAAGCTGTGCTGGGCTGCCAGATGGGTTGGACGTAAGTCTACTTAGTTGGCAGTGTAGTGTATTGTTTGTTTAAACATTTTGAGTTTCCATCGATTGAACACTAAACAGTAGCTCCAACCAGTGTGTCCCTCTTCAGGTGCAGAGTTCTGTTGATAGAGAAAGGAACCACGCAATTACACTGCCCTAGATTGTACTAAACATATCTGAAAAACTTTCTTGAGCCCGCTCCATGCACCAGAGTCACACCCTCTGAAAAAAGTCACGTGCCAGGCGCCTTAACCCCAGCCACCAGCCACAGGCAACTGCAGGCCACACCCTAGGCACTTCCTGTCCTGCAGGAAATACCGGCAGCCTTCTTTCTCCTCACACCCGTGCAGTCTCATTCTTTGTGACACACAGAGACCACTTGTCATTGAACACAATCTGCTTCAGCAGTCATGAAATCCAATAGAATATGACTAACCACACTTTCAAAAATACACTCCTGGAAATGGAAAATAGAACACATTGACACCGGTGTGTCAGACCCACCATACTTGCTCCGGACACTGCGAGAGGGCTGTACAAGCAATGATCACACGCACGGCACAGCGGACACACCAGGAACCGCGGTGTTGGCCGTCGAATGGCGCTAGCTACGCAGCATTTGTGCACCGCCGCCGTCAGTGTCAGCCAGTTTGCCGTGGCATACGGAGCTCCATCGCAGTCTTTAACACTGGTAGCATGCCGCGACAGCGTGGACGTGAACCGTATGTGCAGTTGACGGACTTTGAGCGAGGGCGTATAGTGGGCATGCGGGAGGCCGGGTGGACGTACCGCCGAATTGCTCAACACGTGGGGCGTGAGGTCTCCACAGTACATCGATGTTGTCGCCAGTGGTCGGCGGAAGGTGCACGTGCCCGTCGACCTGGGACCGGACCGCAGCGACGCACGGATGCACGCCAAGACCGTAGGATCCTACGCAGTGCCGTAGGGGACCGCACCGCCACTTCCCAGCAAATTAGGGACACTGTTGCTCCTGGGGTATCGGCGAGGACCATTCGCAACCGTCTCCATGAAGCTGGGCTACGGTCCCGCACACCGTTAGGCCGTCTTCCGCTCACGCCCCAACATCGTGCAGCCCGCCTCCAGTGGTGTCGCGACAGGCGCGAATGGAGGGACGAATGGAGACGTGTCGTCTTCAGCGATGAGAGTCGCTTCTGCCTTGGTGCCAATGATGGTCGTATGCGTGTTTGGCGCCGTGCAGGTGAGCGCCACAATCAGGACTGCATACGACCGAGGCACACAGGGCCAACACCCGGCATCATGGTGTGGGGAGCGATCTCCTACACTGGCCGTACACCACTGGTGATCGTCGAGGGGACACTGAATAGTGCACGGTACATCCAAACCGTCATCGAACCCATCGTTCTACCATTCCTAGACCGGCAAGGGAACTTGCTGTTCCAACAGGACAATGCACGTCCGCATGTATCCCGTGCCACCCAACGTGCTCTAGAAGGTGTAAGTCAACTACCCTGGCCAGCAAGATCTCCGGATCTGTCCCCCATTGAGCATGTTTGGGACTGGATGAAGCGTCGTCTCACGCGGTCTGCACGTCCAGCACGAACGCTGGTCCAACTGAGGCGCCAGGTGGAAATGGCATGGCAAGCCGTTCCACAGGAGTACATCCAGCATCTCTACGATCGTCTCCATGGGAGAATAGCAGCCTGCATTGCTGCGAAAGGTGGATATACACTGTACTAGTGCCGACATTGTGCATGCTCTGTTGCCTGTGTCTATGTGCCTGTGGTTCTGTCAGTGTGATCATGTGATGTATCTGACCCCAGGAATGTGTCAATAAAGTTTCCCCTTCCTGGGACAATGAATTCACGGTGTTCTTATTTCAGTTTCCAGGAGTGTATCACTGGACAGTAATTAGCTTCCATTATGCGGTGTACACCGTTACGCTTCAACATACACTCTAAAAAGATCACAGCACACTTGTGTTAGCTCCAGTCTTCTTCGCTGAGACACTACATGCAATTTTGTGGGAAACATATCCCGAAACCGATATCAGCTACAATATCCGATCTTACACGCCAGAAGAACGACATTTGGAAGTGGAAATAAATACCTCTGTAACTCTAAACAGGATGCTCACCACTTTTAGAGTTTTAGCTGCTTGTTTGATTGCAATACCAGAGAGAGACAAAATTTCTCAATCCTACAGCTAATTTTCCGAAATGCTGACTAGGCTTAGTTCATATTTGCTACTGGAGTCAGGGATGTTAAGATTCTTATTTTTTATTTTCCTCACTTCTCAGAGCACACTGGTGTCGAAGTACAGACGGGAAAATCGGAACAATTACATCAGAAGAATTACATCAAGTTTTTGACATATTCACAATCCTGCAACAGATTGTGAAAAATAATACAAACAGAATTCTAAGCACTGTCCTAAAGACGAGAAAGACGACTGCCGTTTTCGGTGAATTTTCGATGTCTTAAAACTGCTGGTCTGGAGATGCTCTAAAGCCACAATGGCGGGAGCGGACAACATCCTAGCTGTCTGAACCATAGGAGACTGGTCTGCTTGGACTTGTCTCTGAATACTCTAACAGACAAGATATTACGTGACTCTCAGACATGACGCAACTTTCTGTGGATACCTTCCACCTGTCTTGTCCGAACCAGTATGTAGAGGCTCCTATGCGCCACACAAAGGATGTCTTGTGACTCTATGACATTATGGAACTTCCTCTGAGTGGCGAATTCTGATGAGTTCTCACCGAATTTACCAACCAAACTGTTGCTGTCGGTGTGTGAGCACTGTCCTCCACTTTATGCAGACGGGCAAATTACTAGATTTCCAGCGGCAAACAGTTCTGTACATATCGAAAAACATACAGCAGTAATATTTCTTTGACATTTAACCCTACAAAAGTGGTCAAATAGATCACGAAATACGGAATCTACCGCCATAGGCACTTCAATTACACTACCCTGCCACTGTCCAGGAAAGCTTGAATTTTTCAACGTGAAACGGATCTCAAATCACAATATGCAATTACAGTTATTGTACCACCATATCATATCTACGTCGTAAAATACAATTCGTATCCTGCACCATACAAAATCATCACTTCTGAATCCTGCGTATAGCTACACAGACACTTGTAGATATACAGCGAAGACACACAGATACCACACAAACTTAGCACATGAACAGTATATATTCGCAAGTCTAGATACTTCCCGCGAGGTCCGTCAGACACCTACCGCACCCAGCGGTCACGAGGCAACTGCCTCTCGCACACGCTGGTCTCGTGAGGTATCAGAGCATCGTCTACAGACAGTGGTCACTCTCTGAACAGGTGTACAAAGTCTGGGTTGGTTGCCCGAGCATAAAGACGTCCGGTAACCGTAGTGCTTGCTACGTATCTTGGTTTCTGCAATGAGATGCGATCATTTTCAGACTCTGGGATTGCAGGATCATATTTATTTTGACGTGGTTTTCCAGAATATCATTCCCTGTACGCGATAGTTCTCGATATCAGCCGCATGGCAGTATACTGCCGAACGCTTGCACAGTATAATTCCGAAGATAAGTGGTTCAAATGGCTCTGAGCACTATGCGACTTAACTTCTGAGGTCATCAGTCGCCTAGAACTTAGAACTACTTAAACGTAACTAACCTAAGGACGTCACACACATCCATGCCCGAGGCAGGATTCGAACCTGCGACCGTAGCGGTCGCTCGGTTCCAGACTGTAGCGCCTAGAACCGCACGGCCACTCCGGCCGGCAATTCCGAAGATAAAGAGTGGAAATTATATCTCCAGAAACTTGAAACTTTAGTGAGATCATTATGTGGGACGTGCTGCAAACCACTGAGTAACTAGAAACTTATCTTATCTGTGAAGATCTTTATGTGAAAACGCGAAAATAGGGGGAACTGGTTGTTCCACTTGCATTTTTTAACGACTACCGGCGCATATGATATAATAGATTCAAGATCATCTTTACACTGTACAAAGTCAACCAGGGTTTTAATTCTTGTAATCACATGTGTTTTTCATGTATACTGAACCAGAAAATGTCACTTATACCTGTTGTTCTCCATCTATATGCCGGCAACACACATCACAATCGATCATTTCTCTCTTACTAATACCTTCTTGGTAGTGACCCCTGACTCTAAAACAATTCTTTAGAACTGATAGTGCAGTTGATTTATGTAAAATGCTTTAGACTCCATCATCTTCTGGAGCGCTAGCATGCATAAAACCACACGTTTTCTTCTTAACCGTCTGTTGTATCCTCACAACACACTGCCACACCTATTATACACCGATAAGGGGTGCTGACCATCTCGACATGCGCGCATCTGAAGAGATCTTGTGCACTTTTATGGGTGTTGTGAATAACACTGGTGCAAAATAGTCTTCACTGAAGAGTTGTTATGGACTTGTCTCACTCTGTTCTTTCACGAGACTGAGCTGTAAATTAAATCGGTGACAGTGTTGCAGGAAGGTTTGGTCAAAGACAATGCGGCGAGCTCTTTCAATCTCTAACTTTATACTAAGAATGCGAGAATTCTCTGTGACTTCCATCCACATAGGGAAAGATGTGCAATCGTAATCGTAAATTACGCACTATGATCGGAGTGGTAGAAATATGTAGAGCGGTATGGGACACTGTCAGGAATATTTTGATATATATATGTTTGAAAATTAACAATGAATGGACATACTGCACAATAATCTATCTGCATTCGCAAATCTGGTACTAGCAAAGTAGTGGACGGGCGGTTTACCGATGATACAGGAATTGTGAAACATGTTGCCATGTCCTTGGTCGACATTGAAATAACGAAAAAAAAAACTGGTAAAATTGCTAAAATCGATTGCACTGACACCTTTGATGCTTATTACAGTACATTGCCCCATATCCATCCTATCTGTCCACTGGTACGCTGTTGATTGCCATATAATGATAGACTGACATCACTTGTTTGAGACGGAGAGAGTCTTGGGGAGGGCAACTGTTGTGGGTTGGCAAGAGAGCCAACCCGGTACTACTAGAGGAAGCCGAAAGGCACGCGTTTTAGCTCACGCAGGCTGGCTTGAGGTCTGGAACAGGACAAGGAAATTAGACTTAGAAAAAACTGACGTAGCTGGTGGAATACTTAACTTTAATCCATAAATGGTGAACGTCGCTCTTGACGGTACATGTTTTACAGTATCAATAGTAACTGGTAATGGCGCCTTGCTAGGTCGTAGCAAATGACGTAGCTGAATGCTATGCTAACTATCGTCTCGGCAAATGAGAGCGTATTTTGTCAGTGAACCATCGCTAGCAAAGTCGGTTGTACCACTGGGGCGAGTGCTAGGAAGTCTCTCTAGACCTGCCGTGTGGCGGCGCTCGGTCTGCAATCACTGATAGTGGCGACATGCGGGTCCGACGTATACTACGGACCGCAGCCGATTTAAAGGCTACCACCTAGCAAGTGTGGTGTCTGGCGGTGACACCACAGCAACACCTTCCAGCGTACGGCCAGTACCGAAGCAGTGATCGCGTACGTAACTGCAGTATGAGAAAGTAATCGAAATGGGACACCGAGACATCAGCTACCGCATTGGACAGCTGTTTGGAAATGTTCCACAATGCTGGAAAACTCTTCCAGTTTCCACATCCTGTGATGTCTTCTGCATTATTGTCGATAAGAAACACCACCTCTGTCTTTTATTTCAATCATTCTGTGTGTTGTGGCAGCAGCATCATAATATACACAATGCAGTGTGTAGTTTTATGTGAGAACCAATGGACCGAAACATGTTAATGTCATTTTAGAACCTGACACAGACCTCGAAGTCATGGTGCAGAAACAAAATCTATGGTGGTGTATAAGGCTGTAATCATACACCGCTTGTATGTGTTACAGCAGAAAAAATATTAAACAACAAAACAAGGACCCTCTCTTACGAGCGATAGTCGTCTGTGGGATATGGTCCAACAGTACAGGCGATGAAACTATACACTGCTCTGTGCAAGCGACTTCGATCATCTGTATATATAATAGGATCGTCACATGTGCTAGATGTCAGCACACAGACGGTATTTGTTTTCGATATACGACGGTCGTTCAGTAATTAAAGCCCCACAACGTCCTTGTTGTTTCTTCACTTTTGATGTTTGTTCTGTGCGCCGCTGAAGTTTCGAACTGTTCTCGTTCAAATGGCTCTGAGCACTTTGGGACCTAACATCTGAGGTCATCAGTCCCATACAACGTACAGCTATTTAAACCTACTAACCTTACGACATCACACACATCCATGCCCGAGACAAGATTCGAACCTGCGACCGTTGCGGTCGCGTGGATCCAGACTGAAGCGCCTAGAACCGCTCAGCCACAAAGGCCGGCAACTGTTCTGGCAGATGGCTGAGTCATAGTACAGCGTCAAAATGGCGTCTACATGCGACGCACGTCACGACCAGCGTGCTGCTATTGAATTCCCGTGTGCAGGAAAGGAAACCGGGGTGAACGTTTGTGTGCAGTGTATGGCGATGCTGCAGTTTATAGGAGTACAACTGGCCGATGGGTAAAGAAAGGTAAAGCGTCAGGAAACGCAGAAACAGAGCTCCATGATCAGCCATGCTCGAGACGTCCTGTCACAACCATTGCTCCGGATATGCACAATTGTGCGGATGCCATTATTCGTAATGACCAGCGCATCACAACTCGACAGTTGGCTCTACTGCTGTAGGTCAGCATTGGAAGCAATAGATGAGACAAGAATCCAGCAGAAATCTTGCTCCAACACGATAATGCACGTCCACACACAAGCCTGAGAATCCGGGAACACATCGCCAAATTGTGTTGGACATCATTGCCTCATCCACCCTACAGTCCAGACCTGGCACCCTCGGACTTCCATCTCTTTGGGCTGCATAAAGATTCTCTATGTAGAAAACACTTTGACGATGACGAGAGTGTCAGTCATGCAGTGAAAACATGGCAACGCCTACAGGACAAGAGCTTTTACCAGCAGAGAATACGAGGGCAGTTCAATAAGTAATGCAACATATTTTTTTTCTGAAACAGGGGTTGTTTTATTCAGCATTGAAATACACCAGGTTATTCCCCAATCTTTTAGCTACACAACACTATTTTTCAACGCAAACTCCATTCAATGCTACGGCCTTACGCCACCTTGAAATGAGGGCCTGTATGCCTGCACGGTACCATTCCACTGGTCGATGTCGGAGCCAACGTCGTACTGCATCAATAACTTCATCATCCGCGTAGTGCCTCCCACGGATTGCGTCCTTCATTGGGTCAAACATATGGAAATCCGACGGTGCGAGATCGGGGCTGTAGGGTGCATGAGGAAGAACAGTCCACTGAAGTTTTGTGAGCTCCTCTCGGGTGCGAAGATTTGTGTGAAGTCTTGCGTTGTCATGAAGAAGGAGAACTTCGTTCAGATTTTTGTGCCTACCAACACGCTGAAGTCGTTTCTTCAATTTCTGAAGAGTAGCACAATACACTTCAGAGTTGATCGTTTGACCATGGGGAAGGACATCGAACAGAATAACCCCTTCAGCGTCCCAGAAGACTGTAACCATGACTTTACCGGCTGAGGGTATGGCTTTAAACTTTTTCTTGGTAGGGGAGTGGGTGTGGCGCCACTCCATTGATTGCCGTTTTGTTTCAGGTTCGAAGTGATGAACCCATGTTTCATCGCCTGTAACAATCTTTGACAAGAAATTGTCACCCTCAGCCACATGACGAGCAAGCAATTCCGCACAGATGGTTCTCCTTTGCTCTTTATGGTGTTCGGTTAGACAACGAGGGACCCAGCGGGAACAAACCTTTGAATATCCCAACTGGTGAACAATTGTGACAGCACTACCAACAGAGATGTCAAGTTGAGCACTGAGTTGTTTGATGGTGATCCGCCGATCATCTCGAACGAGTGTGTTCGCACGCTCCGCCATTGCAGGAGTCACAGCTGTGCACGGCAGGCCCGCACGCGGGAGATCAGACAGTCTTGCTTGACCTTGCGGCGATGATGACACACGCTTTGCCCAACGACTCACCGTGCTTTTGTCCACTGCCAGATCACCGTAGACATTCTGCAAGCGCCTATGAATATCTGAGATGCCCTGGTTTTCCGCCAAAAGAAACTCGATCACTGCCCGTTGTTTGCAACGCACATCCGTTACAGACGCTATTTTAACAGCTCCGTACAGCGCTGCCACCTGTCGGAAGTCAATGAAACTATACGAGACGAAGCGGGAATGTTTGAAAATATTCCACAAGAAATTTCCGGTTTTTTCAACCAAAATTGGCCGACAAAAAAAATGTGTTGCATTACTTATTGAACTGCCCTCGTACATGTTCTTCCACAAGGTTGATGAACAGCCATAGAACGTAATTGAGACTAGGTAGAAAAATAGGACATGGACAAGATATGTTAATGTATTTGTCACCAAATTCTAACTATAAACAATAAATATGTTCTGAGAAAAACAGTGTGGGACATTACTTATTGAACGACCGTCGTATATATCGGAATAGAGAGATGCGGTAAAATCTTTTGAGTTCTCTATCATGTGACGATGTTAGTGCAGTTTTTATATGTTGTAATTTTTCTCTGTTGGATGGTACAAAATAATGACGATAGAGAGAATGTTTTGGTGACAGACGTGAATGCACCCTGAGGGACACAGATCTCCTTCGGACTGCACTACGTGCATGTAGTTTGGGAGCACAATGCACTACAGTAGAAAATCTTTGTCCTTCTCCCAGTTCCCGTATGAACTGAAATTTTCCCAATAAGAAACACCACCGTAACTGCTTGTACTATCTTCTCAACTAACTCATGTTGCAGGAGAAAATTTCGCTTGGCGCTGGCCTTATCCAATGCGCAGGGAGAGTTCAGAGGACAGAGTTTCGTCTATGGCATTAGCGTATGAGAGCTTCTACATCTAGAAGAGGGGAGACTTCGGATCAAAGAAGATACATTTATAGAATCAGTGCGTTAGAGCTTCTGCCTCTAGGGCAAGGGATGCTTCGGCTATTAGAGACCGTCGTCCGCCCCGGTAGCTGAGTGGTCAGCGTGACAGACTGTCAATCCTAAGGGCCCGGGTTCGATTCCCGGCTGGGTCGGAAATTTTCTCCGCTCAGGGACTGGGTGTTGTGTTGTCCTAATCATCATCATTTCATCCCCATCGACGCGCAGGTCGCCGAAGTGGCGTCAAATTGAAAGACTGCACCAGGCGAACGGTCTACCCGACGGGAGGCCCTAGCCACACGACATTTCCATTTAGAGACCGTCTACAGAAGCAATGTGTGTGATAGCTTATACGTCTAGGGTAAGGGAAACTTCAGAGGAAAGAGAGCTGCATGTTCAACAAGTTCTACGGACAAAGCAAGAATCGATAACGGTGAAGCGAAATTCAAATCTAAAATTACAAGCATTTAATCATCACTCAGATTACGATTACTCTAATCACCTTAAATGCGTAACAGCACGAGTGGATGTCATATGTAACTATTGGCAGGAAAATAAATACAAATACGCACCACCAGGTATGTGCTGCTCCAATGGAAATATGAAGCTGTTGCCACTTCACAAGCCTCCAGAGCCACTGCTATCTTACTTATCTGGAAGCACAACAGATTCTAAGTACTTTCTGTACAGTTAAAGTTTTCAAATGACATCTTTTGGAGCGTCGTGTGTAATGCAAGAACGTGGTTTTATACCAACTTATAAAATACAGTGCCAAATTTACCATAAAGTTGGATCTCTTCTTTTCCTTGCAGATGAAAATACAGAACTTCTACAAGTTAACTTCATAGGCAATGAAAAATTAGAGGCTGATCGACGATGTACTAATATATCTGACGTCCGACAAGACATCGTTCTAAATCTGCAAAGACTTCTTCATTCGCACAGCCACTTTGTACGAATGGTTAAAACAGCATTAGACAGAACGCCTATATACGATTGTAAAGCAGTCATACGAGCGGACAAGAAGTCATTCGGTGAATATGAAAGATGTTTTAAGGACCCAACCGTTAATGATGTAGCCATTGTTGGTCTGGAACAATACATTTCTCGTGACATAATATTCAGAGACGAAACGAAAATTTGTTGATGGTTCCAGAAACGCGCGTTTCATACGACGCTCTGCAGAATCCTCTGATTTTCTTTGGTGGTGAGGACGGTTACCACTCTAATATTAAGAAAACACATCCTTGCAAAAGAAGCAGCATGCAAAAAAAATTCTTCTCGGGAGTTTTGTGTGCACCACATCATGGTCAGGGAGGGATCGTCAAACCACTTCCTATGATTTCGACAGCTCTTTCCTCAGTCCGTCGTGGATATGTACGTGAGGATCAACAAGGAGTGACTTTTTTATGTACGACCAGATCAGCGAAAATTGCGCATTGATGACTGCCTTCACTGGCAGTCCGAGGCACCTGTACGAATACGTCCAAGACACAAAGTCCTATGTCTGTAACCATGGCCGTCCGAATCTTTTTGCAACCTTTAGGTTTAAGTCTAAATGGCTAGAGATTATACTTGAACTTGTGGAAGGCCAGTCATATATCGATCGCCACGATTTAACAGCAAGAGTGTTTAAGCAAGAACTTATCTAATTTATTGACGTTACGGAATGTCACATATAATTACAAATTATGTAGGAAAGTTAATCCAACAGCAATAGAGAGTTTTTTAAACCTTGTCAAGGAAGAAGAGTGGCAGAACGTTTATAATACCGATAACATAGATGATAAATGCGTATAATGCTTTCCTTAACACTTTTTTCGTGTTCTTTGAGAGTTGCTTTCCATTAGAACGTTCTAAATGGGGTACCAGCAGTAGTAGAGAGCCTGGGTGGCTAAGTAGTGGAATAAGAATATCATGTAGAACAAAGCGATAATTATATCAAAATGTTACAATTAGTCACAATCAAGCTACAGTACCTCATTACAAACAGTACTGTAAGATGCTTAAAAATGTTATTAGGAAGGCAAAGAATAAGTGGTATGCAAATATAATAGCTAATTCACAGGATGAAATTAAAACCATATTGTCAGTTGTGAAGGAAGTGTCTGGTCAGCAGCACAAAGTCGATGATACAGAGTCAGTTCGTACTAAAAATATTTATGTTATTGATAAATCAGATATATGTACAGTATTTAACAATCATTTTCTGAGCATTGCTGGTGAGTTAAATAAAAATTTAGTTTCTACAGGAAATCATATAACTTTCTTGGCAAATGCCTTTCTGAGATTGGTGTATGAAATACAGTGATACAGACAAGGGGGAGACTGAGTCAATACTTAAATCACTGAAGACTAAGGACTCTCATGGATATGATGGAGTGCCTAGCAGAATATTAAAGTACTGTGCTGCACCTGTTAGCCCTGTATTTGGCCATATTCGTAACTTTCCCTGTAAGAATGGTCAGTTTCCTGAACGATTAAAATACTCAGTTGTAAAGCCGCTTTATAAAACGGGAGAAAGGGATAATGTTGATAATTTTGGACCTATTTCTATTCCATCAGTGTTTGCTAAAGTTATTGAAAAGGCTGTGTATGTAAGGATAATTGATCATTTTATATCACACGATTACCAATCATATGCACAGTTCGGATTTAGAAGTCGTTTAACAACTGAAAATGGTATATTCTCTTTTCTCTGTGAGGTACTGGATGAGTTAAACAAAAGGTTTCGAACGATCGGCGTATTTTTTGATTTAACTAAGCCGTTTTATTGTGCTGACCACAAAATATTGCTCCAGAAGTTGGACCATTAGAGAATACGGTGAGTAGCTCACAATTGGTTCACCTCTTACTTTACCAGCAGACATCAAAAGGTCATTATTCATTATGCTGAGAATGGCTATTATGTGGGGTCTGAGTAGGGTACGATCAAGTGAGGAGTGCCCCAGGGATCAGTGTTGGGGCCACTCCTGTTCCTTATTTGTATAAATGATATAGCCTCTCAAATATTTCTGTTTGTTGATGACACTAGCTTGGTAGTAAAGGATGTTGTGTGCAACACTGGCTCGGTTTCAAATAGCGCAGTTCATGACATAACTTCATGGCCGGTAGAAAATAAACTAACGATAATCACAATAAAGTTCAGTTTTTACAGTTTCGAACACACAATTCAACAAAACCTGACGTTTTAATTTCACAGAATGGGCATATGATTAGTGAAACTGAACAGTTCAAATTGCTGGTTGTTGAAGTAGATAGTAAATGTCGTGGGAAGCTCACGTTCAAGATCTTGTTCAAAAACTTAATGCTGCCATTTTTATTATTCGAACGATATCTGAAGTGAGTGATCGTTCGACACGAAAATTAGTCTACTTTGCTTATTTTCATTCGATTATGTCGTATGGTGTTACATTCTGGGGTAACTCTCCCATTCTAAAAGGATATTTTTGGCTCAGAAACGGGTGGTCCGGGCAATAAGTGGTATACGTTCACGAACCTCTCGTCGACCCTTGTTCACGAGTCTTTGTATTTTGACATTGGCCTCTCAATATATATACTCCTCACTGTCATTTATTGTTAACAATATCAGCTTATTCCCAAGAATAAGCAGCTTTCACACAATTAAACCTCGGCAAAAATCAAACCTGGATTTAAATCGGACTTTCTCAACTCCTGTGTAGAAAGGTGTGCAGTATACTGCTGCACCTATTTCCAATAAGCTACGACTAGAATTCAAAAATCTTAGCAGTAATCCACGCGCTTCCAATCGAAGCTGATGAGTTTCCTCATGGGTCATTCCTTCTATTCTGTCGAGGAGTGCCTTGAAAAATTACGCTGATTCTTTTTGTATTGTTGCTTGCGTTTACTTAAACTTATAGCTTGACTTTTCTCGGATTCATAAACAATTTTTATCTATTATTACTTTTATGTTGTAATTGTTGTAATTTCATGTACTGGCATTGACGTGTAAATAATTTTTTAAAAAGCCGCATATTTGGAGAGATGTGTTGTTGGATGTATTCGGTTGAGGGGCAAAAGTGAGGTCTTCCAGATGCGCAGATATTGGTATGGCTAAAAGAAAAAAAATCCAGCCGACCGAAACAGACAATATAATTTCGGCAGAGCTATTAGAACCTCAAAACGATCCACTGCTATTCGATGTAGTGTCAAAGAAAATGATTCATCGACCGTGCAGAACTTTAAAACTGGGGGAACCTTGCATGAAAGCTGGCAAATGTACTAAGAACTATCCACGTCAGTTCACTGATTTTACCCAATCAGGTAATGATAGTTATCCATTATACTCAAGACAGAAACCTGAAAACGGGGACTTCATAGCGACGATTAAAGTTAAAATCAAAACAGAGATATCAAACTTGATAACAGATGGGTTGTGCCTTGTTGCTCTCTCCTTTCAAGAATGTTTCACGCGCACATTAATGTCGAGTACTGTCACTCTGTTAAATTTATTAATTAGATTTACAAATATGTTACCAAGGGCAGAGACATGGCGGTTTTTCGGTCAGCTGCTGAAAATGCGGTGGATGAGATGTCTCAGTATCAATGAAAAACTCTGTTTATCTGATGCCACTCAAAGGCATTTAGTTTTTCTGTTATTTTCCAGCCAGTTGTCTTCAAATGCCTGGATACAAAAATGCGTCAACTGTTTCTATTACGTCATTGTTAATAGGGCATCCGCATTTTCAAGTGTTGACTGTGCAATATTTTAATTTTGTTTACTTAACTGTGAAGTCTACGTTCAAACTTCCTCCGTTAAGTTCTTCCTCGGTAGCTGTAAGAGCTGCAGTCATCTGAATTGGAGGCAAGCTGCGCAATATCATCAGAAAAATGCAAGTGTTTCACATATGTTCCATTGACCCTGATCCAGCTTTTTATTCACAGGCTTAAAATTGAAAGAAAACAGCCCTCGGTCACTGTTTTCAACGATTTAACCGTGTTTCGACACTGCTAAAAGTGTCTTCCTAAGAATTTAAATCAAAGAAAGGTCTATAACATATTCACGGAATTATGCCTAAAAACATATGATACAGGGTATAAGTACAGAATCATCGTGAAAGATTGGCAGTACTTATATGTCATTTACAGAATAATCAATATGCCAAAAGGGCATTTGTCAGAAAGAAATTTAAGATAAAAATTGTGATGGCGAGCCACTAAGGGCTGCTCGTTACTTGCGTGGTTACAGGTTGCAAACGGACTGATGTGCCCGCGTTATAATTATTTTGTCAACGCGGGCATACCGTTTCCAACCTCTAACCACGCAAGTAACGAGCAGCCCTTAGTGACTCGCTATCACAATTTTTTACCTTAAATTTCTTTCTGGCTAATGCCCTTTTGGCGTATTTATTATTTTATAAATGACATAAAAGTACTGCCAATCTTTCACGACGATTCTGTACTTATACCCTGTCGCAACAATCTATTGGTTATGAACTGTAGATTAAAACTGAAGAAACTGCAAAAAGGTGGGAATTTAAGGAGATGGGACCTGGTTGAACTGGCTAAACCAGAGGTTGTACAGAGTTTCAGGGAGAGCATAAGGGAACAATTGACAAGAATGGGGGAAAGAAATACAGTAGAAGAAGAATGGGTAGCTTTGAGGGATGAAGTGGTGAACGCAGCAGAGGATCAAGTAGGTAAAAAGACGAGGGCTAGTTGAAATCCTTGGGTAACAGAAAAAATATTGAATTTAATTGATGAAAGGAGAAAACATAAAAATGCAGTAAATGGAGCAGGCAAAAAGGAATACAAACGTCTCAAAAACGAGATAGTCAGAAAGTGCAAAATGGCTAAGCAGGGATGGCTACAGGACAAATGTAAGGATGTAGAGGCTTATCTCACTAGGGGTAAGATAGATACTGCCTACAGGAAAATTAAAGAGACCTTTGGAGAAAAGAGAACCACTTGTATGAATATCAAGAGCTCAGATGGAAACCCAGTTCCAAGCAAAGAAGGGAAAGCAGAAAGGTGGAAGGAGTATATAGAGGGTCTATACAAGGGCGATCTTCTTGAGGACAATATTATGGAAATGGAAAAGGATGTAGATGAAGATGAAATGGGAGATATGATACTGCGTGAAGAATTTGACAGAGCACTGAAAGACCTGAGTCGAAACAAGGCCCCCGGAGTAGACAACATTCCATTAGAACTACTGACAGCCTTGGGAGAGCCAGTCCTGAAAAAACTCTACCATCTGAGACAGTATCTGAGATGTATGAGACAGGCGAAATATCCTCAGACTTCAAGAAGAACATAATTCCAACCCCAAAGAAAGCAGGTGTTGACAGATGTGAAAATTACCGAACTATCAGTTTAGTAAGTCACGGCTGCAAAATACTAACACGAATTCTGTACAGACGAATGGAAAAACTAGTAGAAGCCGACCTCGGGGAAGATCAGTTTGGATTCCGTAGAAATATTGGAACACGTGAGGCAATACTGACCCTACGACTTATCTTAGAAGCTAGATTAAGGAAAGGCAAACTTACGTTCCTAGCATTTGTAGAGTTAGAGAAAGCTTTTGACAATATTGACTGGAATTCTCTCTTTCAAATTCTGAAGGTGGCAGGGGTAAAATACAGGGAGCGAAGAGCTATTTACAATTTGTACAGAAACCAGATGGCAGTTATAAGAGTCGAGGGACATCAAAGGGAAGCAGTGGTTGGGAAGGGAGTGAGACATTGTTGTTCAATCTGTATACTGAGCAAGCAGTAAAGGAAACAAAAGAAAAATTTGGAGTAGGTTTTAAAATCCATGGAGAAGAAATAAACGCCGGCCGGAGTGGCCGAGCGCTTCTAGGCGCTACAGTCTGGAACCGCGCGACCACTACGGTCGCAGGTTCGAATCCTGCCTCGGGCATGGATGTCTGTGATGTCCTTAGGTTTGTTAGGTTTAAGTAGTTCTAAGTTCTAGGGGACTGATGACCTCAGCAGTTAAGTCCCATAGTGCTCAGAGCCATTTGAACCAAAAAATAAAAACCTTTAGGTTCGCCGACGACATTGTAATTCTGTCAGAGACAGCAAAGGACTTGGAAGAGCACTTGAACGGAATGGATAGTGTCTTGAAAGGAGGATATAAGATGAACATCAAGAAAAGCAAAACGAGGATAATGGAATGTAGTCGAATTAAGTCGAGTGATTAGGAAATGAGACACTTAAAGTAGTAAAGGAGTTTTTCTATTTGGGGAGCAAAATAACTGATGATGGTCGAAGTAGAGAGGATATAAAATGTAGACTGGCAATGGCAAGGAAAGCGTTTCTGAAGAAGATACATTTGTTAACATCGAGTATTGATTTAAGTGTCAGGAAGTCGTTTCGGAAAGTATTTGTATGGAGCGTAGCCATGTATGGAAGTGAAACATGGACGATAAATAGTTTAGACAAGAAGAGAATAGAAGCTTTCGAAATGTGGTGCAACAGAAGAATGCTGAAGATTATATGGGTAGATCACATAACTAATGAGGAAGTATTGAATAGGGTTGGGGAGAAGAGACGTTTGTTGCACAACTTGACTAGAAGAAGGGATCGGTTGGTAGGACATGTTCTGAGGCATCAAGGGATCACCAGTTTAGTATTGGAGGGCAGTGCGGAGGGTAAAAATCATAGAGGGAGACCAAGAGATGAATATACTAAGCAGATTCAGAAGGATGTAGGTTGCAGTAAGTACTGGGAGATAAAGAAGGTTGCACAAGATAGAGTAGCATGGAGAGCTGCATCAAACCAGTCTCAGGACTGAAGATCACAACAACAACAACCACCATGTGTCATTCTTTTTAGCCATAATTCTATGACCTTATTATAGACCTTTCTTTGATTTAAATTCTGAGGAAGACACGCCTAGAAGTGTCGACACCAGGTTAATTCGTTAAAAATAGTGACCGAGGGCTGTTTTCTTTCAATTATAACTATTCACCGTCTCTGAACGTGCAGCCATGTACAAAAAAAAAATCACAGGCTTAACATAACAAAGAAATTTTCTCAGACTATATGAATCCTAGACTGACACTTCGATATCATTGATCTGTTATATGATTTCTTCACGATTTGCCAGTTGTACATCATGTTACATCCACTTCTAAAGCCACTCTGCAACTGTTGCGCTCGCAGTCGCAAATGTGTAATTTAGATAACAAAGTCAGACAAATCTGCTGAATTTACTGATAATAAATACAGCATAAGTATTACCATATCGCTTCAATTTCCATTAAGAGGTTGACAATGCAAAAGAAGTACACGCGTTAGTGAAGCATCTGGGTTACACGCGACGTAACTTGAACTAAAATGCTCTTGCATCATACCATTGAACGCACGCCTAATAGACATAATCGGGTATTTCGGATGCAGTGTGTCAATGCACCAACCAACAACACGCTGCCGTCTCCACGTTATGCCTCTTCTCCAACGTGTTCCGCACACTGTAGCTTAAAATATGTTACTCTATACCGTAGCGGAACTATTAAACTTCCCTATCTGGACGTTCCGCTGTTTACTAAAAAGCAGTAAATCGAAAACAGATACTTGATTTTCGAAACTAATGCCTATCATTAACTGATACGATGTAACTCCCACTACATTGTCTTGGAAGCTAGTGCATTTAACTAATACAGTAATGTGCATGATTACTTTAAAATAACTGTTGACCACGCGCTGGAAAGATCTGTACAATTTTTAATAGAACAGTTCATGACTAGAGGAACCTTCGATAGTATAGAGTGCAGTCACCGTAAAGAGACTTCTGAAGAAATGACTACTTCGCATACGCTTTTCGCCACAATTACGCAACGGCTTCGAGAAAGGGTGCCTTCACCAAATGGTTCAAATGGCTCTGAGCAGTATGGGACTTAACATCTGAGGTCATTAGTCCCCTAGAACTTAGAACTACTTAAACCTAACTAACCTAAGGACATCACACACATCCATGCCCGAGGCAGAATTGGTGCCTTCACCAAATGGCTCTGAGCAGTATGGGACTTAACATCTGAGGTCATCAGTCCCCTAGAACTTAGAACTACTTAAACCTAACTAACCTAAGGACATCACACACATCCATTCCCGAGACAGAATTCGAACCTGCGACCCCAGCAGCCTCTTGGTTCCGGACTGAAGCGCCCAAATCCGCTCGGTCACAGCGGCCGGCGTGCCGTCATCATCAGTAGGGCTGACTGTGCTCAAGGAGACGCCGCACATCCGAATTGGAAGAAGCCGTACTGCATCACGTTGCAGTGAACCCGTCAACCAGTACACGAGCAATTTCTTTGGCTGTTAACGAGTGGAATTGTAAAACAAGTGCTGTATTGGGTAATGCGGAATGAACTACTTGTAGAAGTGGTCGCGTTACTAATATGTTTTCAAATGGTTGTAGCGCGGATGCCGTACGCATCCGGACACGGATTCCAATAGAAAATACAGGATGTATCAAAAAGAATCATCCGACTTGGCGCGTCTATATTCCTGAAACTAATAAACATATACTACGAATTTTGTTTTCTGATGAACGGGAAACTCTAAAAGTCTTTTTTTTTTTCATACATTTTCATAGGTGTTCAATATGTCCCCCTTGAGATTCACTGCATATGTCAATGCGGTATTCAAATTGTTCCCACACTGCAGCTAGCATGACTTGAGTTACACAGCTTCCACAGCTGGTGTTACACGATGTCTCAGTTCATTGTTATTGGTAACGGTGGCAGATAAAACCGTCTTTTGTAAACCCCCACAAGAAATAACCACATACCGTCAGGTGCGGTGATCTTGGAGGAGAGTAATGTAAGACTGAATTATTTGCTCCAGTGAGACCGATCCATCGCTCAGAAATCCTTTGTTTTAAAAGTTCCCGCACTTCCACATGGCAGTGTGGCGGTGCCCCGTCCTGTTGGTAAATGAGGACGGACATCGGAGATATGTTCAGCTGTCGAGCTGCACGTCGAACGGATTTCTGCGGACTCCTTGTGAAACTATGGTGGATGTGTTCGACGTTTGCGTCAGACTCAGGGACGACCCGTTGATTTGCCTTTACACAAACAACCTGTTCCTCGGAATTGTTCATGCCATTGTCTAATGCTCTGTGCTGTAGGAGGATCCAAAACGCTTTCTGTTGTCCCGAAGCCATTTTTACTGTAACTGAAATGGGCGCACCTCGCTGCTACCTGGTGGAAGCCATGTAAATCTCGAGAGTTTGCTCTTTCCAACAGTACGCTGTTCACGCACATCTGAAACAACATAATAGTTACGATTTTTTTTAAATCGGACGATTCCTTTTTCATACACCCCGTAGTATCTACGTACACCCTCTACAAGTCCTCGAAGTTTGTAACGTGGATTTCCGAACTCCCTGTATAAAGACAATACGTTGTTAGCAGAAATCTCGAAAAACGCATGACCGATTTACTTCCAATTTTTGCACGACACTGTGACGTAACTGTTTAGTCACATGTCAAAAGCAACAGCGTATAAATTGTGTGACGTAACACTACGCCGGCCGCTGTGGCCGAGAGGCTCTACGCGCTTCAGTCCGGAACCGCTCTGCTGCTACGGTCGCAGATTCGAATCCTGCCTTGGGCATGGATGTGTGCGATGTCCTTAGGTTAGTTAGGTTTAAGTAGTTCTAAGTTCTAAGGAACTGATGACCTCAGAAGTCCCATAGTGCTCAGACCCATTTGAACCTCGGATCGGATTCCCCAAAATACTTTCTAGAAGATATAATATTATGTGTAACTTTCCTGGACAAAGGAAAAATATTTATTACATTTGGAACTCGAGAACAGAATTTCTCCGCTGTCGGTGCGATGCAAAAGTGGCTGGCGGCAGGTCTGCCCGCAGTGCACGCACAAAGCAAGGATGGCGGGTAACGACACCCGTTTTTCCGTGTCCGAAGGACTTGAACGGTCTCACTTCATTTGGCGGCGTTCCCGGAAGCGTATCCAAAGGGCATGAGGAGCCTGGAGGGGCTCTGAGCAAAGCTACAACAGGCCACGAAATCTCCCACTTCAACATGCATAGTAGAGCCTCTGCCGGTTTTCCGTACACAACAAGGGAAAACAGCTGCTTCCTTGGTCAGAAAAATTCTCAGCCAATGACGCTGAGCATACCAATTCCCAGTGAGTTTACAGGTATACTACAGCCGACTACCGAAAAATTATGCGTTAATTTCCGGATACTGCGAAGGGAAACAGAAATCATCGAATGTCAGTGTGGCAAAACTTGCAAGTCCTCTCCTCCATGGTCTAGCGTTCGAACAGACACGCGTCTTTGACATTCCACGCGCAGAGTGTACGGACGTGCGTATTAGCTAGCGTCTCCTCTTTGGCATTGAAGTTGGTGTTCGACACACTCGATGTCTAACGCTTAGCTTTCAAGAATCAGTCTCCCCAGTATAAAGGCATTTGTGAACTACCCAGGCCAGTTGTTTAATTTATCCTGCAGCAGTCTACCATATAAAAATCAGATGCCTTGGCACATACTGTATATACATAATCACTAGTCCTGAATAAACTCGTGCCGACAACTGGTGTCAGCAATTTTTGCGTAATTGTACGCTCGTATTTGCAATCGCAATGAGTAATTAAATATTTTTACTGAATATGAGTAGATTTAGTCTCATCTTTTCTTCCTTAAAACTAACTGATGAGGCGATCTGTTAATTTGTACGTTTCTATTAGCTCTGGCCTTGCTGCGGCGACGTTTTTCCTTGTAAAACAGAATGCTGTTATGCGGAACATTACCAAACAGAAGGAGATTGATATAATTATAATACTTTCAGCAATTATCGTTACCAGCAAGTGCACAGAACAGCACAAACGATCTTTCATTGGTAGCGTGTTTCATGGCGCTATTTTACCTACAAGGCGTAATATTAAATGTTGAGCTGGCAGTGTAGCGCGAGAAAGTCTGCACTTACTTCTAGAGTTGGGCAACACGATTCTTTTTCCCGATTCGATTCCTACGAATCAATCACACATTGCGAATCGATTCCTACGATTCGTTCACGATTCTTTCACGATTCATTCTAGTCTGCAATGGCACGATTCTTACGGAATGCAAAAAGTTCTTCATCTTACTTACAGATGGCAGGACATGTCTGAAATTGTCAATGGGGTTAGAATCGAACTGTGTCATGATTAGATATGCCAGAAATAGTTTATTTATGAGTAAACATGCATATGACGTTACAAGTGTGATTCTCGATTTATACGTGTAATGCCTTAATTGATGAAAGGTCACGTTTGATTTGATTGCATCTATTGTTTTATTTCAGTATGCCAGGAAAAAGGAGTCGATTTGTGCGAAAGGTGGTGCAAAATTACGTGATATGCCAGTTTGGTTGTGTGGCTTGAACGTATCTAACTACAGGCGTCTGTTTTATAGTAACAAAATCTAGCAGTTAGACAGACGTAGTTTGGCTCATATCATCCTATGTTTTTCTGTGTTAAGATGTCTTTCCAAGTCCACATCATCCTTGTGATTCATAAAGCAGCTGACAGCCCTCCCACATAGCAAATTTAGCTTAACTTTCATTTCTTCTAAATACAAAAAAAATGGTTCAAATGGCTCTGAGCACTATGGGACTCAACTGCTGTGGTCATAAGTCCCCTAGAACTTAGAACTACTTAAACCTAACTAACCTAAGGACACCACACAACACCCAGCCATCACTAGGCAGAGAAAATCCCTGACCCCGCCGGGAATCGAACCCGGGAACCCGGGCGTGGGAAGCGAGAACGCTACCGCACGACCACGAGATGCGGGCTTCTAAATACAAATAATAGGTATTTTGCTTTTAATTTCCGTATCTAAATATGAAATTTTATCCAAACTATTAAAGCCATTCCCAAGAACCACGAAATTCCCGTTTTTATTTAAGAAATTCTGTTGTGTAAAATCGCTTGCTGTAAGGAAAGATACCTATATACACATAAACATAAAAACCAAAACCTTAACTACATTCAATATCTACTAACAAAGTTTTACGAGATGGCGTTATAAAAACATGTGAAATAGCGTTTTTATAATATAAAATTGCGTTTTTACGAATGGAACTATGTAGAATATATATATTGTAAAATTGACTTTTTACGAAAGAATGGAACTATGTAGGTGATCTCAAAAAGCAAAAACCAGTCAAAATACAAAATTTCATCCAAATCGTTAGGGCCGTTTTAGAGATACCTCAAATATAATACATTACACAAGTGCTATTGCTCCTATGTAAAGGTGTGTGTGTTTTGCATTGCATCTGCAATAAATAAGAAGTACGTATTTATTCATCATAATTGGGTTTCTTGATTTTAATCGTGTGTATTGGGAGCTGTGTACTCGCTGTATATCGTTTCTGTCATCACTAGTTCGTGTATTACTCGCGTAAACTAAGCTGACGTCGGCGCGGTGGCTGATGGTAGCGATAGTAAATGGGAAATGCCTTTACGCTCGTTCCCGTCAGCCACCGCCAAGTGTCAGCTTGGTATTCACGAGTAATATTACGGCCTACGAACTTCGTTTGTTCGTTCCAAGCTTCCTTTGTTCACACGCATCCTCCACTTGACGGCCATCTGGCGGTCGTAATCATTCGGCACGACTCGGCATGATTCGGAAGCAGCCTTCGAAGCATAGCGTACTGAGAATCGACGAATCGTTGGAACTTGGAATCTTCACGACTCGGAAAAACGCAATCGTTCTTACGATTCTTTTGAACGACGATTCGTCCGTATCACGATTCGATTCTTACGATTCTTTATTTAGAGTCGTGCAAATGAGCGACTCATTCACGAATCGCCGCAACTCTACTTACTACTGCCGATCCCTAGACCAGCCATCCACAAGACACGCCTAAAAGCATCGAACGGGCAACTTGCGATGTCCTAATACATATTTGGACGGATACAGGCTATAATTTTTTTTAAGCATCAATGTACACGTTTCTTCTATAAATCGACGGTGAGAAATAAAATGCTTTGCTACAGCTTGAAAATGTGTGGTTTAGTTTTGTTTCCCACAGTGAGTTTTAACTACGATATCAGGCCATTTAAATCATTATACAAATTGTTTCTCCCATACATATTCTTTCTCGTTACATACAAACTTAAACAAAAATTGTATTTCGTTTTCTTCCTCTCAGTCGATTTTGACAGAAAACAAGTTGTATTTGTGGCTTATGATGCTATTGTGCTGAGGAATACTACTACGGAATCTGAATCATCGAAAGTGTGTTATACTACCCGTTCGCAGATTACAACTATGAGAAAGGCTGTCACTGAACCTTCTACTCTCACCTATCCAGTTTGCTGGAAAGGTTTCTTATCCCCTGTATACCAATGATTCCAACTGATTTACAAATTTATTTTAAGTGACTGCATTTGCCAATCAAGGTTTCGTTTGCAGTACCAATAAACAAGGCTCAAAATGAGAATGAGGAGGCGACGTGGACAGAGAGAAAATGGATAGAGAGAATGAAGAAGGAGATGGGCAGAGAGAGGGGGAAGAATTGATGGAGAGAAAGAGGGGAGTGGAGGGAGATATGGAGAAAGATTGGGGGGGAGGGGAGAAATTGACAGAGGGGGGGAGGGGGGAAGACAATAAATAGGACGTATATCCCACTGCCTTACATACTTAGGTATTGCGAACATTGAAGGTTTGCTAGTGTACAACAAGAACAACAATGTTCACAACACACTTCCTTGGAGCACCCCCGAAGTTCCTTCTACTTCTGTCGATGGCTCTCCATCCAGGATGAACATGCTGCATCCTACTTACCAAGAAATCCTTAACCTAGTCACAAATTTCGTTTTGTACGCTGAATAACCGTACTTTTATTAACAAAACGTAGGTATGGTACCGATCAAATGCTTTACGTAAGATAAATACTGCATCCACCTGATTTCCTTGATCCGTGGATTTCAGGATGTCATGTGACGAAAGTGCATGCTGGGCTTCGCACGATCGATGTTTTCGAAATTCGAGCTGATTGGCAGGAGGGAGGTATTCTCTTCGGAATACTTCATTACGTCTGAGCTCAGAAAATGTTAGTAAGATTCTGCAACAGATGGACGTCGGAGAGACTGGATGGTGTAGTTCTGTGGGTCGCTTCTTTTGCCTTTTTTGTAGACGAGAGTGACGTATGCTTTCTTCCAATAATTGGGTACGGATTCTTTTGTTCAGGGATTTACCGTATAACATCATTAAAACAGCAACTAACTCAACTGCAGATTCTCTATAGAATACGGCAGGGGTGTCGTCTGGCCGTGGTGGCTTCTCTGATTTTAGCGGTTTTAGCTGTTTTTTAGTCACCAGTGACACCAACGTCAGTATCATTCATTTTTGTAGTGCTGTGAGAGGTAAACTGGGTCACTACACCTGTATATTCATTAGTAAAGGAACATTCGAGAATATAGTTCAGTATTTCTGCTTTCACGTATCTACTCTCAGTTTCTGTTTCCATCTCAACTGTATCTGGACACTAACTTTGGTGACACTGGAAGCCTTTTCATACAACCAGAGTTTCTTTCAATTTTGTG
The DNA here is from genome assembly GCF_023864275.1 of Schistocerca cancellata. Classification (NCBI taxonomy): domain Eukaryota; kingdom Metazoa; phylum Arthropoda; class Insecta; order Orthoptera; family Acrididae; genus Schistocerca; species Schistocerca cancellata. Next base: position 71,352,025 of record NC_064627.1, read on the forward strand.
TGAAATCTTTCCATGAGGATGTGCTAAGGTAGTAACTGAAGACTTCGTGTATTGTCCTCTTGACAATCAAACACGTATCATTTAGCATTTCTGTATCTACAAACTTTGTACGGCAACGGTACGTTTTCGGTCATGGATTCCTGTTCAAAATACACTCCTGGAAATGGAAAAAAGAACACATTGACACCGGTGTGTCAGACCCACCATACTTGCTCCGGACACTGCGAGAGGGCTGTACAAGCAATGATCACACGCACGGCACAGCGGACACACCAGGAACCGCGGTGTTGGCCTTCGAATGGCGCTAGCTGCGCAGCATTTGTGCACCGCCGCCGTCAGTGTCAGACAGTTTGCCGTGGCATACGGAGCTCCATCGCAGTCTTTAACACTGGTAGCATGCCGCGACAGCGTGGACGTGAACCGTATGTGCAGTTGACGGACTTTGAGCGAGGGCGTATAGTGGCCATGCGGGAGGCCGGGTGGACGTACCGCCGAATTGCTCAACACGTGGGGCGTGAGGTCTCCACAGTACATCGATGTTGTCGCCAGTGGTCGGCGGAAGGTGCACGTGCCCGTCGACCTGGGACCGGACCGCAGCGACGCACGGATGCACGCCAAGACCGTAGGATCCTACGCAGTGCCGTAGGGGACCGCACCGCCACTTCCCAGCAAATTAGGGACACTGTTGCTCCTGGGGTATCGGCGAGGACCAATCGCAACCGTCTCCATGAAGCTGGGCTACGGTCCCGCACACCGTTAGACCGTCTTCCGCTCACGCCCCAACATCGTGCAGCCCGCCTCCAGTGGTGTCGCGACAGGCGTGAATGGAGGGACGAATGGAGACGTGTCGTCTTCAGCGATGAGAGTCGCTTCTGCCTTGGTGCCAATGATGGTCGTATGCGTGTTTGGCGCCGTGCAGGTGAGCGCCACAATCAGGACTGCATACGACCGAGGCACACAGGGCCAACACCCGGCATCATAGTGTGGGGAGCGATCTCCTACACTGGCCGTACACCACTGGTGATCGTCGAGGGGACACTGAATAGTGCACGGTACATCCAAACCGTCATCGAACCCATCGTTCTACCATGCCTAGACCGGCAAGGGAACTTGCTGTTCCAACAGGACAATGCACGTCCGCATGTATCCCGTGCCACCCAACGTGCTCTAGAAGGTGTAAGTCAACTACCCTGGCCAGCAAGATCTCCGGATCTGTCCCCCATTGAGCATGTTTGGGACTGGATGAAGCGTCGTCTCACGCGGTCTGCACGTCCAGCACGAACGCTGGTCCAACTGAGGCGCCAGGTGGAAATGGCATGGCAAGCCGTTCCACAGGACTACATCCAGCATCTCTACGATCGTCTCCATGGGAGAATAGCAGCCTGCATTGATGCGAAAGGTGGATATACACTGTACTAGTGCCGACATTGTGCATGCTCTGTTGCCTGTGTCTATGTGCCTGTGGTTCTGTCAGTGTGATCATGTGATGTATCTGACCCCAGGAATGTGTCAATAAAGTTTCCCCTTCCTGGGGCAATGAATTCACGGTGTTCTTATTTCAATTTCTAGGAGTGTATTATGTACTCACTCCCCTCGACAAGTCCTGGAAGTCTGAAACGGGAATTTCCGAACACCCTGTATAATAGTATTGATCAATAATGCGTCAGACAATGTTGAATGCGATCTGAGTCTTTTCTCAGAATATGCAGTTATCTACAGAGTATTTCAAAAATACTTTTGCAGACTTTGGTGACAACTTTCTTACACCAAATAAAAATGTTCATATAAAGAAAGTCCCAAAACCCTTAGTTTTCAAGTTATTAATGAAAACTGACATTCAACGGCTTCCCAGGTACAACTCAACAACTTCAGTTATGGAAGCACCTGTTTGACTCGTTGTATTCTGGATGGTGTTGTGTTGCCAGGGAGACTTTCACGTTCGTGATTCGTCTGTCTTCAATGTGCCTATTGTCTACATGTGCTACAGGCACTGCAAGTTCTCCGTTCCATTAAAATATGGCACGATATTCATTTCTTGATCAGCTAAACATGATTTTCTCTTGAGGCCACACGGATGGTAATGGACACCAGGCTACACGGCTGTATCGGATGGTCTTTCCAGATCGAACACAGCCGAGTCATCCAAACTTCGGTGCTGTGTATTGTCACGTTCCCGAGACAGTATCCGTAGCACCAAAAATTATTGATCGAGAAAGATCACGTGTTTCTTGTACGCCTGATCAGGAAAAGCACGTGCTATATGGTGTTGAAAAAGAGCCAGGAATCAGCGCAAGACAGGTGGCCTTGTCATACGGTAAATCTCCAAGTTCAGCTTGGAGGATAGCGAGTCACATATTCGCATCATCTTCAACGAATGCAGGGCCTTACGCCTGCTAGTCTCCCGCTATGGGAGAATTTTGGCCGATTGTTTGTTGTAGAAACTGCCAATCCGTTGTTTGTCTTTTCAATCTTGTTTAAAGACGAAGCAACATTTGGAAGATACGGAATGACAAATTCTACAACCAACACATACGGGCCGATTGTATGCTCCATGCTGCTATACAGGATAGGTATCAGAATCTGTTGAGATTAATGCGTCGGTTGGAACTGTAGGTGACTGTCAAGTAGGGTCATACATTTTCTCAGCACATCTTACAGGTACCGTGTACAGGGACTTTATTCAGAACACCCTCCTAGAACTACTAGAAGAATTACCCCTGTCAATAAGAAGAAACTTGTGACTTATGCATGATGGAGATCCAGCACATTTCCATCACAATGTTCACGATGCTGCGGCTGGTATCTACCACGACAGATGAATAGAAGAGGACCAGTTCCAAAGCCTGCACGTTCTCCAGACCTCACTCCTTTGGATTGTTGTCTCTGGAGCCCGGTAAATTTGACCATTTGACAGACTCCCATATGGACACGTAGCCTGGCATAGAGAAACAACGCAAGATTTGAAAGCAAATAAAACACCAGGCCAGGCTGGACTCCCAATTCAGTTTTACAAAGATTACTCTATGGCATTAACCAGTTATATAGCCTGCATTTGTCTTGAATCTCTCGCCTAGGCGACTGGAAAAAGGCGCAAGTGACTCCAGTATATAAGAAGGGTAAAAGATCGGCTCCACAAAGTTACAGGCCTGCTGCAGAATCGTTGAACATGTTCTAAGTTAGAATATTATAAACCTTCTTGACACTGAGAAGCTTATGTCCAAGAATCAACATGGTTTTAGAAAGTATCGTTCGTGTGAAGCTCAGCTTGTCCTTTTCTCATATAGATATACTGCGAACTATGGATGAAGGACAGCAGGTAGATGCCATATTTCTTGATTTCCAAAAGCCGTTTGACACTTCACCCGATTGCAGTCTGTTAACGAAGGCATGAGCAATAGAACTAGTTCCCAGATACGTGAGTAGCTCGAAGACTTCTTAAGTAATATAACCCTGTATGTTGTCCTCGACGACTAGGGTATCGCCAGGACAGTCCCAGGCAGTTGTTTTCTATTTTCATAAATGATTTGGCGGACAGGTGGGTGAGCAACCTGCCGTTGTTTGCTAATGAAGCTGTTGTGCACGGTAAAGTGTGGAAGTTGAGTGACTATTGGAAGATACAAGACGACTTAGACCAAATTTTCCCGTTGGTGTGATGAATGGCAGCTAGCTCTAAATGTGTAAAAATGTAAGTTAATTCGAATGTAATGTTCTAATACAGTATTACTAGTGTCTTGTTCCTCGTTTAAATATCTGGCCGTAACGTTGAAAACCGAAATTGAATGGAACGAGTCTGTGAGAACTGAGGTATGGAAGGTGAACGGTCAACTTCGGTTTATTGGGAGGATTTTAGGAAAGAGGAGACCGCATGTGGCTTGTTTCTAAAAGGGCCAATGTCAAGAGTCTTATTTTAAGTTATAAGCTTCTGAATATTTTCTGTCATTTTCTGACGACTATTAACGGTATATTTGGGGCTATTTGTTACTATCATTATAGCAAATCATCTTAACTGAAGGTTATTTTTAAATAATAAATTTCTAGAATTTCCTACCTCAAAATTAAAGGACATTGGCCCTTTTTAAAGTCATTAACTCTCTTAAATTATTTGACATTGGCCCTTTGGACATCAGGGTCAGGTACACTGAATAACCAGAAACAGGTAATTTTAAGATAAATATGTCCTTGTACTTACTAAGTAAATCACTTTATTCATTTATCAAGAATTTAATAACTGAGAGCAACTGTTACATGTCCCAAAAATCACATTTTATCACCGTAAATCATGAAAACACTGTTTGGTCTCGTAATCAGGGGGGAAAACTTTATTCACAATTGTTAATATCATACAAATAATTTGCATATACTATGGCTGATACTGTAGAAGGAGAATGAAAAAGTATATCACTCGTTTCCGTCATTATAACCATACGCATCCTCCCCTTCGTAAGATATCTGTTTATCTCTTTCATCTGACTGCGTATTGACTCTCGAGTGATTGATGAACTGCATGTAGGATGGACGACTTCGTACACTGATGTACGGAAGGAGATCCCGTAAGTCCTTTAATTTCTTTTCTGAAATGGGTATGATGGCATCAGAAATAGGTACAAGTTTTGGCATAGACAAGCATCGAGTTTCCTTTCTGTTCAGATCTATAATCTTGAATGGTCCTTCAGAGGAGTAACTGTGTTTGTAGGAGACAATTCCTGGCATACCTGAGTAATACTTCATACATTTTATCTTGTTCCAAACAATAGGATTCTCTTCTGTGTTAATTTTCTTGTGCAGATAATGACTTCACATCAGGTCTTTAAAGTTGTAAAAGTTCTTCTGTTGCAGCTCTATTGCAGTTATGGGTGGCTTTCGGACAACCATGCGTTATAATTTGGCCCAATCTCTTGACAGTTCTACGTCAACAGTTGTTGTTTTCTTTGTCTTCTCAGTGGATGCGTGAAATGAGTCAGTGTCCAAGTCAGTATGTCCAGCTTCAAGAAACTTATGGCTGATTTCCAAACGTCTTCCCTGAATCATGAATTCTTCCACTACTCTCAGAAACATAATGGCAATAAAAATATTTCTATTTTGTCCGGTACACGAATCGCTGTACAGGTGTACCTCAACAATTTCTTTGGTCAGTTTCATCAAATAATTATATAGGCAAGAAGCTATTTCTTGGCCACCTCCTCCTGCCACTGTTTCATTCCAAATGTAACATATTGGAGAACATTCTTTATGTCTCTTTACATAGATGGCCAAGTTGAAGATCCAAAGTTGCCTTTTGTAAAATGCCACACCACAGCGTAGAAAAGGAGTGGGTAGACATTTCTGCAAATCAAAGGCCAGTGTTACTACACTGAAATTCTGCTCAGCTTTCTTTTTATCACTGTCTTTCTGATCGTAAGCAGCCTGGGCTAAAATCCAAATGTTGCTGTCGGTCCACTTCAACCTTACGACGTTCAGCATCATCAGTACAATTCTTGAGCATCAAGACGCATTTGTCACATTTTCCCCTAGAACTTAGAACTACTTAAACCTAATAAATCCAAGGACATCACACACATCCATGCCCGAGGCAGGATTCGAACCTGCGACCATAGCATCAGCGCGGTTCCGGACTGAAGCGTTTAGAACCGCTCGGCCAAAACGGCCGGCTCTATCACTACAATTTCATTTATTCACAATATTTAGGACCAGTCAACTCATTTAAATACCTAGGCGTAACAACTCGTACGGATATGTAATAGAAATATCATAGAGGCTCAGGCGCAGGTAATGCAGGTGACAAACTTCGGTTCATTGACAGGATACTAAGAAAATGCCTACAACACAGCATGACTAACTAAGTCACTCACTTCAAATATTTCCACAAACGTTTAAGTTTTCGTAATTCTGTTTGAGAAAGTGCTCACTAAACGACATATAGTCTCATATTAAGTACACGTTTATCATTATCAATTCCGTTTTCTTAACTGGAACTATAGTCATTTCTGTTGGTGCCAGCTCTAAAATAAGGCTAATTGAATGGCGTTTCAGTCTTCAGAATACAGTTACTCGTTACAGAGTGAACAGCATTTAGAACTTAGGATTTACCTGTTTTGAACATGATACTGATCATTATGTACTGGGGGAGTCCGTGATTTCACACCTAAATAAGAAAATACGTCACATCAGATGAAGACGGAATGAAAGTATTACATCGCAGCCATGTTGTTGTTGTGGTCTTCAGTCCTGAGACTGGTTTGATGCAGCTCTCCATGCTACTCTATCCTGTGCAAGCTTCTACATCTCCCAGTACCTACTGCAACCTACATCCTTCAGAATCTGCTTAGTGTATTCATATCTTGGTCTCCCCCTACGATTTTTACCCTCCACGCTGCCCTCCAATACTAAATTGGTGATCCCTTGATGCCTCAGAACATGTCCTACCAACCGATCCCTTCTTCTGGTCAAGTTGTGCCACAAACTTCTCTTCTCCCCAATCCTATTCAATACTTCCTCATTAGTTATGTGATCTACCCATCTAATCTTCAGCATTCTTCTGTAGCACCACATTTCGAAAGCTTCTATTCTCTTCTTGTCCAAACTATTTACCGTCCATGTTTCACTTCCATACATGGCTACACTCCATACAAATACTTTCAGAAATGACTTCCTGACACTTAAATCTATACTCGATGTTAACAAATTTCTCTTCTTCACAAACGCTTCCCTTGCCATTGCCAGTCTACATTTTATATCCTCTCTACTTCGACCATCATCCGTTATTTTACTCCCCAAATAGCAAAACTCATCTATAACTTTAAGTGTCTCTAATCTAATTCCCTCAGCATCACCTGACTTAATTCGACCACATTCCATTATCCTCGTTTTGCTTTTGTTGATGTTCATCTTATATTCTCCCTTCAAGACACCATCCATTCTGTTCAACTGCTCTTCCAAGTCCTTTGCTGTCTCTGACAGAATTACAATGTCATCGGCGAACCTCAAAGTTTTTATTTCTTCTCCATGGATTTTAACACCTACTCCGAATTTTTCTTTTGTCTCCTTCACTGCTTGCTCAATATACAGATTGAATAACATCGGGGAGAGGCTACAACCCTGTCTTACTCCCTTACCAACCACTGCTTCCCTTTCATGTCCCTCGACTCTTATAACTGCCATCTGGTTTCTATACAAATTGTAAATAGCCTTTCGCTCCCTGTATTTTACCCCTGCCACCTTTAGAATTTGAAAGAGAGTATTCCAGTCAACATTGTCAAAAGCTTTCTCTAAGTCTACAAATGCCAAAACGTAGGTTTGCCTTTCCTTAATCTTTCTTCTAAGATAAGTCGTAAGGTCAGTATTGCCTCACGTGTTCCAGTATTTCTACGGAATCCAAACTGATCTTCCCCGAGGTCGGCTTCTACTAGTTTTTCCATTCGTCTGTAAAGAATTCGTGTTAGTATTTTGCAGCTGTGGCTTATTAAACTGATTGTTCGGTAATTTTCACATCTGTCCACACCTGCTTTCTTTGGGATTGGAATTATTATATTCTTCTTGAAGTCTGAGGGTATTTCGCCTGTTTCATACATCTTGCTCACCAGATGGTAGAGTTTTGACAGGACTGGCTCTCCCAAAGCAGCCAGTAGTTCCAATGGAATGTTGTCTACTCCGGGGGCCTTGTTTCGACTCAGGTCTTTCAGTGCTCTGTCAAACTCTTCACGCAGTATCGTATCTCCCATTTCATCTTCATCTACATCCTCTTCCATTTCCATAATATTGTCCTCAAGTGCATCGCCCTTGTATAGACCCTCTATATACTCCTTCCACCTTTCTGCTTTCCCTTCTTTGCTTAGAACTGGGTTTAACTATCCAGTCCATCCCTAAAATCATTTGCTCATTGAGGTCTGGAATAACTAAACAACCATGTTCAAAATTAATGTTGCCAACAGAAAATGTAATTAAAGCTTGTTTATTTATTAACTTACTAAACTTGCCAGTGGCACCTTTAATCCATACCGGCGTAGAAGGTCCATAATGGAAAATAAGCTTTCATTCTGTCAGTTTTGTTTATCGAGTGATAATTGGTCTGAAAAAATTAGTCTTACACAAACCAGGAGAAAATATACCTGTAACTTCTTTACGGAGAATGTAGAAAGAAAGCGAAGAAAACAGTTGAGTTGTACGCACAAAGCTATCCCGACTGGCGGCGTCCAACAAGAATGACAATTGAGCGAATGTGGAAAAAATTGTTATTGTTATTGGAGGGGAATACTACGCAGAAGTTAAGGAGGAAGTCTGCAACGAGCGGAGCGAATGAAATAAATATTCTTGCAGATATTGCTCAGAAACCACATGTTAGCTCCAGAAGAAATGTGAATGCCTCTGGAAGAAGCCAGCCCAGCGCTGTTCGCATTTTACGAGCAAAGAACTTTCACCCGTATATAGTTCAATAATTACGTTGTGGTGATTGAATCAGACATGTTCTTCACCTGATGATATCTCAGAAACGCAGTCATCATCAAGATCCCCGAAGACCTCATCTACAACAGTACAAGTAATGAATCCAAAACATCATCACAACACTTAACAACAACAAATGGCTCAGTACAGACATTACAGCAATTAGGCGAACTGCATATTCCGCAGTTCTTCAGAAAGTCATAGTTGGCACTGCGTAGCAGCAGCAGCGGCAGCTTAGACACAAGAATTTGTACGATGCTTCATTGTGAAGCGATGCAAGAAGTTTTAAATCCACACTAGTAGCTAAAACCTTAAACAATGCCATCGCAAAGTGTGGAATTTGATCTTCAACAGCAACAAACACGACGCGTCATTCAGTACCGCAGGTGCCATTACCGCTCAGGTCAAACCAGCACACCTGCTATGCTATAGAACAATGTGAAGTTTTTAGGCGACGATAACATCAGAAAACTATAGACAGTAGCAATCCCAACAAGCAGACACTGAACGAGCCGTCAGATACATCCACCAAGTTCACACACGAAGCAACACAAACATTCCAGAGCGGACATAACTGCATTCCACTAGAATCGGTTCAACACTGTGACTGATGGACAGAAACTACTCCAGTCTTCCTACGACACTTGTAGGGCGTATACCATATTGCAATTGCGAGAGCTGATCAGTTTCTTTCGAAGAAAGTAATTAAAACTTTAAGATCACAGTACAAACATAGCCTTTTATTTAGTCATCCACTGTGGTTCTATTAGTTTCTGAATGTAAATGCGATTGCCACAAATCAGCAGTAATTCAAGTTTTGCCACGTGCGTGTGAAAATTGTCATTTTCTCCCCCATAGCTTCACTGGATCATATAGATAGGATACTGGGCATGCAGCGCCTTGAACTATCAGATTTCAACTACTTTTCCAATGTAGTCCAGCTACCTTTGAAGTTCACCATCCTAAGAGATACGTCGAATATCGTAAAAAGGAGACTTTTTTAGGATTTTTGTAAGGTTAGTGCATAAATAAAACAAGAAATTTCATTCTTACTGCAAGAATTGTGTTGCTCCAAAAGAAGAAAAAGGCAAGAGTCTCCCTGTTTGCTCGAGTATCATGTCGTTTTTGGAAACTCAGAATCTACTATATAGCAATCAACATGGATTCCGGAAACAGCGATCGTGTGAAACCCAACTCGCTTTATTTGTTCATGAGACCCAGAAAATATTAGATACAGGCTCCCAGGTAGATGCTATTTTTCTTGACTTCCGGAAGGCGTTCGATACAGTTCCGCACTGTCGCCTGATAAACAAAGTAAGAGCCTACGGAATATCAGACCAGCTGTGTGGCTGGATTGAAGAGTTTTTAGCAAACAGAACACAGCATGTTGTTATCAACGGAGAGACGTCTACAGACATTAAAGTAACATCTGGCGTGCCACAGGGGAGTGTTATGGGACCATTGCTTTTCACAATATATATAAATGACCTAGTAGATAGTGTCGGAAGTTCCATGCGGCTTTTCGCGGATGATGCTGTAGTATACAGAGAAGTTGCAGCATTAGAAAATTGTAGCGAAATGCAGGAAGATCTGCAGCGGATAGTCACTTGGTGCAGGGAGTGGCAACTGACCCTTAACATAGACAATTGTAATGTATTGCGAATACGTAGAAAGAAGGAACCTTTATTGTATGATAATATGATAGCGGAACAAACACTGGTAGCAATTACTTCTGTAAAATATCTGGGAGTATGTGTGCGGAACGATTTGAAGTGGAATGATCATATAAAATTAATTGTTGGTAAGGCGGGTACCAGGTTGAGATTCATTGGGAGAGTCCTTAGAAAATGTAGTCCATCGACAAAGGAGGTGGCTTACAAAACACTCGTTCGACCTATACTTGAGTATTGCTCATCAGTGTGGGATCCGTACCAGATCGGGTTGACAGAGGAGATAGAGAAGATCCAAAGAAGAGCGGCGCGTTTCGTCACAGGGTTATTTGGTAACCGTGATAGCGTTACGGAGATGTTTAACAAACTCAAGTGGCAGACTCTGCAAGAGAGGCGCTCTGCATCGCGGTGTAGCTTGCTCGCCAGGTTTCGAGAGGGTGCGTTTCTGGATGAGGTATCGAATATATTGCTTCCCCCTACTTATATCTCCCTAGGAGATCACGAATGTAAAATTAGAGAGATTAGAGCACGCACAGAGGCTTTCAGACAGTCGTTCTTCCCGCGAACCATACGGGACTGGAACAGGAAAGGGAGGTAATGACAGAGGCACGTAAAGTGCCCTCTGCCACACACCGTTGGGTGGCTTGCGGAGTATAAATGTAGATGTAGTTGTAGATGTTCCGCAGCGCATAATTCGGGTACCTCACTGTTCGCCGCAACGAAGGAGGAGAAGGAGATTACTGTTTAACGTCCTGCCCCCAACGAGGGCATTAGAGACGAAGCACAAGCTTGGATGCTTGGATTAGAGAAGGAAAGCGGCCTTGACTTTTCGAAGGAACCTTTGCGCCATGTTCCTTAATCGGTTTAGAGAAATCACGGAAAACCTGGATCAGGATGGCCGGAAGCGGCTTCAACCGACGTTCTCCCAAATGTGAGTCCAATGTGTCAGCCACTGCAATACCCAGCTCAGTCCGCGGACCGCCTACCGAGCCAAATGTAGCACACTCTGGTACCACGCCGCATACCGCCAATGCCGTGCGCCACACGAGCTACTGTGCCACACCTATTAACCAACAATCTGGGTATTGCACCACATGTACTGAGCCGCATAATCCGGATACTGTGCGGGGTACCACACCACACAACACTGCTGGTCATTAAAATTGCTACACCACGAAGATGACGTGCTACAGACGAGAAATTTAACCAACAGGAAGAAGATGCTGTGATATGCAAATGATTAGCTTTTCAGAGCATTCACACAAGGTTGGCGCCGGTGGCGACACCTTCAACGTGCTGACATGTGGAAAGTTTCCAACCGATTTCTCATACACAAAGAGCAGTTGACCGGCGTTGCCTGGTGGAACGTTGTTGTGATGCCTCGTGTAAGGAGGAGAAATACACTCCTGGAAATGGAAAAAAGAACACATTGACACCGGTGTGTCAGACCCACCATACTTGCTCCGGACACTGCGAGAGGGCTGTACAAGCAATAATCACACGCACGGCACAGCGGACACACCAGGAACCGCGGTGTTGGCCGTCGACTGGCGCTAGCTGCGCAGCATTTGTGCACCGCCGCCGTCAGTGTCAGCCAGTTTGCCGTGGCATACGGAGCTCCATCGCAGTCTTTAACACTGGTAGCATGCCGCGACAGCGTGGACGTGAACCGTATGTGCAGTTGACGGACTTTGAGCGAGGGCGTATAGTGGGCATGCGGAAGGCCGGGTGGACGTACCGCCGAATTGCTCAACACGTGGGGCGTGAGGTCTCCACAGTACATCGATGTTGTCGCCAGTGGTCGGCGGAAGGTGCACATGCCCGTCGACCTGGGACCGGGCCGCAGCGACGCACGGATGCACGCCAAGACCGTAGGATCCTATGCAGTGCCGTAGGGGACCGCACCGCCACTTCCCAGCAAATTAGGGACACTGTTGCTCCTGGGGTATCGGCGAGGACCATACGCAACCGTCTCCATGAAGCTGGGCTACGGTCCCGCACACCGTTAGGCCGTCTTCCGCTCACGCCCCAATATCGTGCAGCCCGCCTCCAGTGGTGTCGCGACAGGCGTGAATGGAGGGACGAATGGAGACGTGTCGTCTTCAGCGATGAGAGTCGCTTCTGCCTTGGTGCCAATGATGGTCGTGTGCGTGTTTGGCGCCGTGCAGGTGAGCGCCACAATCAGGACTGCATACGACCGAGGCACACAGGGCCAACACCCGGCATCATGGTGTGGGGAGCGATCTCCTACACTGGCCGTACACCACTGGTGATCGTCGAGGGGACACTGAATAGCGCACGGTACATCCAAACCGTCATCGAACCCATCGTTCTACCATTCCTAGACCGGCAAGGGAACTTGCTGTTCCAACAGGACAATGCACGTCCGCATGTATCCCGTGCCACCCAAGGTGTAAGTCAACTACCCTGGCCAGCAAGATCTCTGGATCTGTCCCCCATTGAGCATGTTTGGGACTGTATGAAGCGTCGTCTCACGCGGTCTGCACGTCCAGCACGAACGCTGGTCCAACTGAGGCGCCAGGTGGAAATGGCATGGCAAGCTGTTCCACAGGACTACATCCAGCATCTCTACGATCGTCTCCATGGGAGAATAGCAGCCTGCATTGCTGCGAAAGGTGGATATACACTGTACTAGTGCCGACATTGTGCATGCTCTGTTGCCTGTGTCTATGTGCCTGTGGTTCTGTCAGTGTGATCATGTGATGTATCTGACCCCAGGAATGTGTCAACAAAGTTTCCCCTTCCTGGGACAATGAATTCACGGTGTTCTTATTTCAATTTCCAGGAGTGTACGTACCATCACGTTCCCGACTTTGATAAAGGTCGGATTGTAGCCCATCGCGATTGCAGTTTATCGTATCGCGACATTGCTGCTCGCGTTGGTGGACATCCAATGACTGTTAGCACAACATGGAATCGGTGGGTCCAGGAGGGTAATACGGAACGCCGTGCTGGATCCCAACGGCCTCGTATCACTAGCAGTCGAGATGACAGGCATCCTATCTGCGTGGCTGTAGCGGATCGTGCAGCCACGTCTCGACCCCTGAGTCAACAGATGGGGACGTATGCAAGACTACAACCATGTGCACGAACAGTTCGATGACGTTTGCAACAGCATGGACTATAGCTCGGAGACCGTGGCTCTGGTTACCCTTGACGCTGCATCACAGACAGGAGCGCCTGCGCTGGTGTACTCAACGACGAACCTGGGTTGCACCAATGGCAAAACGTCATTTTTTCGGATGAATCCATGTTCTGTTTACAGCATCATGATGGTCGCATCCGTGTATGGCGACATCGTGGTGAACGCATAATGGAAGCGTGTATTCCTCATCGCCATCACCCGGCGTGATAGTATGGGGTGCCATTGGTTACACGTCTCGGTCACCTCTTGTCCGCATTGACGGCAGTTTGAACAGTGGACGTTACATTTCAGATGTGTTACGACCCGTAGCTCTACCCTTCATTCGATCCCTGCGAAACCCTACATTTCAGCAGGATAATGCACGACCGCATGTTGCAGGTCCTGAACGGGCCTTTCTGGATACAGAAAATGTTCGACTGCTGCCATGGTTAGCACATTCTCCACATCTCTCGCTAATTGAAAACGTCCGGTTAATGGTTGCCGAGCAAGTGGCTCGTCATAATACTCCAGTCACTACTCTTGATGAACTGTGGTATCGTGTTGAAGCTGCATGGGCAGCTGTACTTGTACACGCCATCCAAGCTCTGTTTGACTCAATGCCCAGGCGTATCAAGGCCGTCATTACGGTCAGACGTGGTTGTTCTGGGTACTGATATCTCAGGATCAATGTACCCAAATTGCGTGAAAATGTAATCACATGTCAGTTCTAGTATAATACATTTGTCCAATGAATACCCGTTTATCATCTGCATTTCTTCTTGGTGCAGCAATTTTAATGGCCAGTAGTGTATCTGGTACGTTGGGGTGGCTCTTAGTGGGTGGTAACTTCCTTCCACAGACATCTTCAATGTTTCAACAATACATACTTTTTTTTTTCTTTTGGCATTACCAACCTTGTAGCGAGCTTATTTACTCATAGTTTCTGGTACACATCTTCAAAAATTCTTGATTATTTTGTACATGATTCTTATTCTTTACCCTGACAGAAATCCTAAAAAAGTCTCCTTTTATGGTATTCTACATATGCCTTTGCATGGTGATTTTGAAAATTAGTTGCAGCGTGGTAGTTGGATGATACTGGGAAAATATTTGATACTGGGAAGTTACAAGCACTGCGTGTCACGTTTCCCCGTGAAGCTACTTCGAAAAGATAAGCGCTGTTCAAATATACATGACACAACTCAAATATAGTTCTGATATGCGGCAGTTGCATTTATATTGGAAAAATAGATAGAGCATGATATGACAGTTACAATTTTTTGATAGAACGCAGTATTGTACCACTGTGGCTGACTAAGTGTAGGTTATCTTTATATTGTGCTCTTAAAGTTACAAACACTTCCTTGGAAAAACTAGCTGATCTGCAATTGGAGGAGAAAGTGAAAATATTGCACTAATTGTGATAGTAGTTTCACTGTAATTAAGGGGAAACGATTCTCCGAAACAGATTTTGTTGCTGAAATTTGTAGAATGCACTAAATACATATTCTCAAAAATATACTTGTATTCATTAGATACAGACTATAATTAAGGTGCAACCAGAAATACTCGTTATCTCACGACAAAATACGTTAAGAAAATATCTAAAATTAAGTTAATATGTTAAGAAATGCGCTAACTGCATGAAATTTCACCACTGATAGATTCGTGACGTCTTGTAAAACAGAGTATGATAGCTTTAATTAACACAATTTTTCATCTAATGACTTTTTACTCATTTACATCAAATGAAGAAGCCATGGATCATAAGTTAATTATCATCATCTTAGGTATCTGTTCAATCCTCGATACAGTGTTTTTGAGGTAGTGTATCATAAACATCATACAAATAATTCTATGATGGTGAACTCTCGCGTTTTTTGCCATCTTCACCAGAAAATGTTTATGGGCATCTCGTTTTATCAGTATGTTGTTATATCAACGTTAGAACGCTTTTATTGATTGTTGACTCTTATGAGACTAAGGGACCCTGATGAAACAACTGAAATGCGCTGTCTGAGTATATGCCGCTATTTCCGCCTAAGCTCTCACAACTGTTGTAATATCGGACAGGCAAAATTCCAACTTCAGGAAGAGTTAGGAAATACAAAACACGATGTGACTGAAGACATGGTGCGGAATGTTTGCTCTTCTTTCGATGTCATTTGTCTTTTACTCTTTGAATTGCATTACAACTACATTCATGCTGATAACTACAGATAAGATTCACCGTTGAATACGAAAGCCCTTAAACTACTTGTTCATGGAACGTTAATTTGTGTGCCATTTGTACCATAGCAGCTGATCGGGGCGTGGCGCATTAGTTGGTAGCTGTTGTGTCGGCTACTGTGGGGGTAGGCATCGACACATACAAGGAAGGAGAGATGTATCGATGGCCGGTGGCAGAAATTTAAAATGGTCTGTACATATACTTTCAAATTAAGAGTACACTTTATTTCTAGAAAGGAAATAAGCATAACTTAACTTCTCATTATGAGGTCTACTAGCACAACGTAGGGTAAGTATCGTCTTCCTATTACTCAACATTGATGCTCTAGAAGTCTGCGTACGAACTGGGCGAAACAGCGATAGGTGGCTCGTTAAGTCAGCGTTGACAGGGGGCGCTGAGCTCTGTCTTCATGGAGGTATTGGGCTGCCGGTTCTTTCAACTGGAGCGCGTGACAGCGCCTTCTTGATGCCGTTGCGTGGTGCTCAGCTGGTCGGTGTGCAACAGATTCTTTAGGACTGCACATTCCTCCCCCCTCTCCCTCCAAATATCGCACCGTTGTCGTCTACGGAGCCATCTTATGGGGCTCCGGAAAGGCTCAAAATCATGAAAAGTTCAATTTTTACTTTTTTGCGTTTTCTGAATCTGCAGACTATTACCTTTTAATAGATATATAATTTATTCAATTCCGAAGACTACAAATATTTTAAAATTTTTTTTGAAATGTGTTCTACATGGGCGTGACCCACTGTGGCGCTGTTAAACTACTGTCAAATGGTGTTATTATTAACGTCCGTGTTCATCAGGTACATTTTAGTGATGTGAGATAAAGTATGTGTTGTGGCTAAACCTATTTTCAGAGACTTAGCAGCACCTGAACTGTTGAAAAAGTGTATTCACGGAAAAACTCAAAACCGCAATGAAAGTGTAAATAGTGTTATATGGTCGAGAATCCCCAAGACTGTATACGTTGGAATAGAAACACTTCACTTTGGTTTGTATGATGCTGTTGCGACTTTCAATGATGGCAACATTGTAAGGTGCAAGGTATTTAGAAATATGGGAATGAAGATAGGTTCTAACATGGTACGAGCGATGATTGCTTCAGACAAGGAACGCCTTCGGGCTGCAGACAGGGCTGTAAAGAGTCTAGAAATACAAGCAAGAGTAAACAGAAGGAGGAACAAGAGGAAGCTGGAGGAGGAGTTTGCAGAGGATGAAGATAATCCATCCTATGGACCTGGAATGCACTAAAAAGTTAATCCAATCTTTGTCGCTCGATTCCCAAAACTTTTATTTTCTCATACTAATTACATGTTTTTAAGGATCTTCCAAACATATTTGCCTCAAACTTTCAGTAAATGTTACACAGTACCTTCTGCATAATTTAACACAGCCTTTTTCCAAAAAACTGTATATTTTTGAATATATAAATAAAAAATTGCAAAAAAATGTTGTGAATTTTCATTACAATAGAAAAAAAATCATCTTTAATAACTGAACTAAAATTTTGTAAAATCCCTGTGTTAAGTTGTAGCCCATATTACAATAAATAATCTGTAAAAAGTTCAACTTCCTACCTCAAATACTTTGTGAGGAAAGATGTAACTTATAAGCGTTATTTTAACATTGCAAGTATAGGGAGTTCCGGAGCCCCTTAAGACAACGGGGAAAGGAGGAGGAGCCTGGAGCAGCAGCTAAGCCGGTCCGACGAAAAACGGAGAGGGCGGCGGCGGTGACGACGAACGACGACGACGACGGCGGCGGCGGCGGCGGCGGCGACGGGTCTACGGCGTGCACCGGGAAGTTGAGCTGCTGCGGCGGCGAAGGCGATGGGTTCGTTTCCATTAGTTCTGCAGGTGGTGACGAAGAGAACCTCGGGGGCTGCCACACCGACCGCGGGATCCCGCTAGGATGCTTATCTGGGAACAGAAAATCTGCGGAAGAATCTCATAGTCGCCAGGCGTAAATCTGGTTCTGATGGTGGCGCAACAACCCAAAAGGACCTTGAATTAAAGACATGCAAGCGCCCAAATTTAGAAGAATCATTGTTCTCTCCTAGCCCCTGGTGTGACCAAAGGCTCTGAAAAGAATAGAATCATTACGAGCAAAGTGATACTTGCGGCGCGTGGAAGGAGCCGTGCGCTGCGGTAGGTGCAGCAACTGGAGCAATGTGCTGTGGTGTCGGCCACGTAGAAGCTCCGCAGGTGACTGATCATCGTGGGGCTAGGAGCGGTGCGTTTTGAGGAAGAGCAGTACCGCTTGCTCCCGTATGTGGGAGGCACGTAGTTTGTACATCTGTTGCTCGAACGAACGCACAAATCGTTCAGCTTCTCCGTTCGACTGAGGACGAAATGGAGCACTGGTAAGATGAGTGATATCAAAGGCTGTCAAAACTGTTCAAAGTCTTGAACCGTAAACTGTGGTCTGTTGTCGGTAACCAACACTTCCGGCAAAGTGAGAGATGACAAGTTACTCTCTCACCTATTTTCCGCATGCAGAGAATTATTAAAGATTTTATTACAACCTGATGCACCTTGAGGGAGACTCTAGAAGGTTGATGGCCTGAGCACACGTTGATTGAGCCTGGTAGGGCGCTAAAACCATGAGGTATTTTTATGATTCTTAGCTTGTAGAAACGGTATGTTGGGAGTTGAAAGAAATTGGCGGCGAGCCCATCGCTTAGTAAATCTTTCCGGACAGGCCGACTGCCATACACTGCGACAGGGCAGCCCCACGTTGAGACAGGACTCCAGTAGAACAATGCCACAATACCTGCAACATCGCAAGCAGAAGCCTGGGCTGGGCGATGGTCAGAACGAACATGTCTAGACATTGGAGTCGTAAACTGGGCATTGTGTGAAAAGCTACACGTAACAAAAATTCACCTGTTTTACATTCACTGATAGTGTAAATAGGCCAGTGAACCACTTGCCACAGCCGCCTCGGTTGTATAAGAAAAATGCAGCGACTGAGAAACGTTTGGAGATTGTAGTACACCTCATAGCTACGACTAACAAACTCCAAGGCACAGGCGACTTAGATAAAGATCTTTGAGATTGTATCTGTTCTCTTGTTGCTACAGGAAGAGGCACGACTTCAGAAAATATCATCTTCTCCCTCTGCGAAAACTTAAAAAAGCCAATAACTGGCAGTTTCTTTTTTTTTCCAGAGACACAGGTTTCTTAACTCTTGCTCTGGTTCGACATGAGTTTGTGCTGTCGGGTGGAAGGGGAGATTTAGCACCTCTAAAGCCCTGTGATTGGCTCAAGATGGGGTGAAGGCGGTGTCGTTCGTGCACTTTGCGGGAAAACGGATTTTTTTTCTGGACAGGTGCGAGGCACTCGGGTGCGAGACTTTGGTCTGGTAAGCACTTTCTGGTCGAAGCTCTGGCATCTGTGGTTGGTATTTGGGACCTGTCCTGAGACTGACTTCACTTGCGTGTAGTTTGGACTGGGGAGCCTGTGGTGAAGTTCTTACTGTACCGACAGTGTGACCTCAAATGTCTCAGAATACTCGTTTGCCGACGGCACACTTATTCGTTTTTGGTTTACCAGTCTTGACGTTTGGTATCCTCGTGCGCTCTGTTGTGTAAGCGAGCCAAACTGGTCCTTGGTTCGACAGCGAACCTGCAGGAGTATCCAGGGCAAGGTTCCTGAATTAGTATCTCCTATTGAACGAAATAGTGCGCATATAGTATTAGGAACGGAAAGTTGGTTAAAACCGGAAGTGAACAGTAACGAAATCCTAGACACAGAATGGAATATATACCGCAAGGATAGGATAAACGCCAATGGTGGAGGAGTATTTATAGCAGTAAAGAATTCAATAATATCCAGTGAAGTTATTAGCAGAAGCGAATGTGAAATAATCTGGGTTAAGCTAAGTATCAAAGGTGGGTCAGATATGATAGTCGGATGCTTCTATAGACCACCTGCATCAGCAACCGTAGTAGTTGAGCGCCTCAGAGAGAACCTGCAGAACGTCGTGAAGAAGTTTCGTGATCATACTATTGTAATAGGGGGAGACTTCAATCTACCAGGTATAGAATGGGATAGTCACACAATCAGAACTGGAGCCAGGGACAGAGACTCTTGTGACATTATCCTGACTGCCTTGTCCGAGAATTACTTCGAGCAGATAGTTAGAGAACCAACTCGTGAAGCTAACGTTTTAGACCTCATAGCAACAAATAGACCGGAACTTTTCGACTCCGTGAATGTAGAAGAGGGTATCAGTGATCATAAGTCAGTGGTTGCATCAATGACTACAAGTGTAATAAGAAATGCCAAGAAAGGAAGGAAAATATATTTGCTTAACAAGAGTGATAGGGCACAAATCGCAGAATATCTGAGTGACCACCATCAAACGTTCATTTCTGAGGAAGAGGATGTGGAACAAAAATGGAAAAAATTCAGAAACATCGTCCAGTACGCCTTAGATAAGTTCGTACCGACTAAGGTCCAAAGCGAGGAGAAAGATCCACCGTGGTATAACAATCATGTACGAAAGGTACTACGGAAACAAAGAAAGCTTCATCATAGGTTTAAGAGTAGTCGAATCATAGCTGATAAGGAAAAGCTGAACGAAGCGAAAAAGAGCGTAAAGAGAGCAATGAGAGAAGCATTCAACGAATTCGAACATAAAACATTGGCAAACAATCTAAACAAGAACCCTAAAAAGTTTTGGTCATATGTAAAATCGGTAAGCGGATCTAAATCCCCTATTCAGTCACTCGTTGACCACGATGGCACCGAAACAGAGGACGACCGAAGAAAGGCAGAAATACTGAATTCAGTGTTCCGAAACTGTTTCACTGCGGAAAATCGTAACACGGTCCCTGACTTCAGCCGTCGCACGGACGCCAAAATGGAAAATATTGAAATAAACGATATCGGAATTGAAAAACAACTGCTATCACTTAGTAGCGGAAAAGCATCCGGACCAGACGAGATACCCTTAAGATTCTACAGTGATTATGCTAAAGAACTTGCCCCCTTTCTATCAGCAATTTATCGTAGATCGCTGGAAGAACGTAAAGTACCTAGCGACTGGAAGAAAGCGCAGGTCGTTCCCATTTTCAAGAAGGGTCATAAATCAGATGCGAATAATTATAGGCCTATTTCGCTTACGTCAATCTGTTGTAGAATAATGGAACATGTTTTGTGTTCTCGTATTATGACGTTCTTAGATAATACAAATCTCCTTCATCATAACCAACATGGATTCCGCAAACAGAGATCATGTGAAACTCAGCTCGCCCTATTTGCCCAAGAAATTCACAGTGCCGTAGACACTGGCGAGCAGATTGATGCCGTATTCCTGGACTTCAGGAAGGCATTTGATACGGTTCCGCACTTACGATTAGTGAAAAAAATACGAGCTTACGGAATATCGGACCAGGTTTGTGATTGGATTCAGGATTTCCTAGAAGAAAGAACACAACATGTCATTCTTAACGGTTCAAAATCTGCAGATGTGGAGGTAGTTTCGGGAGTACCGCAGGGAAGCGTGATAGGACCTTTATTGTTTACAATATACATAAATGACTTAGTTGACAACATCGGTAGCTCCGTGAGGCTATTTGCAGATGACACGGTTGTCTACAAGAAAGTAGCAACATCAGAAGACTCGTACGTACTCCAGGAAGACCTGCAGAGGATTAATGCATGGTGCGACAGCTGGCAGCTTTCCCTAACCGTAGATAAATGTAATATAATGCGCATACATAGGGGCAGAAATCCATTCCAGTACGATTATGCCATAGGTGGTAAATCATTGGAAGCGGTAACGACCGTAAAATACTTAGGAGTTACTATCCGGAGCGATCTGAAGTGGAATGATCACATAAAACAAATAGTGGGAAAAGCAGGCGCCAGGTTGAGATTCATAGGAAGAATTCTAAGAAAATGTGACTCATCGACGAAAGAAGTAGCTTACAAAACGCTTGTTCGTCCGATTCTTGAATATTGCTCATCAGTATGGGACCCTTACCAGGTTGGATTAATAGAAGAGATAGACATGATCCAGCGAAAAGCAGCGCGATTCGTCATGGGGACATTTAGTCAGCGCGAGAGCGTTACGGAGATGCTGAACAAGCTCCAGTGGCGGACACTTCAAGAAAGGCGTTACGCAATACGGAGAGGTTTATTATCGAAATTACGAGAGAGCACATTCCGGGAAGAGATGGGCAACATATTACTACCGCCCACATATATCTCGCGTAATGATCACAACGAAAAGATCCGAGAAATTAGAGCAAATACGGAGACTTACAAGCAGTCGTTCTTCCCACGCACAATTCGTGAATGGAACAGGGAAGGGGGGATCAGATAGTGGTACAATAAGTACCCTCCGCCACACACCGTAAGGTGGCTCGCGGAGTATAGATGTAGATGTAGATGTAGAATGGGTGTGTCACACACTGATTTCAGGGCTCTGACAGAGAGTAAACTGCAATCCGTCTGCCTGATCGCTAGACCGTGAGATTTTTGAATTTCTTTTGTGTCCGCGATCGATTCACAGGTGCCGCCTCCACGTCTCACCTCCATCGCACACTACTCGCCAGCTGCAAGTTACATCGCCGCACGAAGCAAACAGGATAACGTACTGCCGCTGCGGCATTGTCAGGGCGTACAGATCTCAATCGCCACTTGCTCTCAGCTGCACCTACGTAGAGAAATTTCAGTACATTTGATCAATCAAAGTCTGCTCGGCGTCAGATCAAATCAGATTGAGTTATCCAAATCTTCAGGGCCAGAGTACTTGACTCACTGCACTAGTTAAACTGTCTCTGCCACCCAGGATCCTTGTCCAGAGTAGTTTTAAGTCCCCTGTTAGTTGTTTACGGTATTCAACCAGTAACTTGTTTAGCATAATTCTTGTCTGAATTTTAGAAAAAAATAAATGTTGTTAGAACACTGAAATTATGCCAACATTCTCAATCATTTAAACAGTCCCCACTAGGGTTACGTTCCAAAACCTTCCAAGCAGAAAACAGATGACAAAGTCTGAATGGTACTATGCGATGTAGAGTTCATGGGCACTGCAAACGGATATTTGCTAAGAGAGCCCACATCAATAAGACAACGAGTGTTTCAAAAGGGAGTATCTAAGTCAGTATGCACTAATTGCCACTGCGATTGAAACTTTCGCCAAGATCTCAACGTTTACGGAGGGACCGATTGATTTTCAGCACAAGTGCGACACTCTGATCTCATCAGCTCGATGTGGACGCCCATGCCTGGCCAAGTACAGTGCCGAGGCGTTAACTGTTTTGTGCATACAATTCCGCAATGTCCTTGGTGAAGCAATCGCAACACATCTTTTTGCAACACTTTAGGAATAAGCATACGCTATTGTCCAGAGTCAATTTGCAATAAAATCACACCGTGCTGGACGGAGAGGCTACACCGGCGAGCAAAATATAGGCGCAAAAAAGAATTCTCAATGTTTGTCACTGAACTAGGGCAAGCAGTACGGATGTAGTACAACAGAAGGTTCAAGTTAGGGTGGGTGCCCAGTAAATGTGAGTGAAAGGGATGGACATCTTGGCTATGAAGAACATGGCCAAAGTACTGAATTTCAGTCTGAAAAAAGGCACATTTGTCCCGGCGACACAGCTGACCTGAAAGTACTTGAAAAAGCATACGAAGGTTATTGATATGTTTATCCGGTGTACGTTTTGACTTTCTACTAAGCCGTCCTAAGTAGCTTGGGAATAAGGCAGGCGCAGAAGCGATGCCAAAGGATAAGCGAAACAATCTGAACAACGCTAAATGTTTGTTGACCAGAAACACTTTTTGAGACTCCTGATCTAGCAGAATTTGCAGATATGCATCACGTAAGTTAATTTTTGAAAAATAGTGGCCTGCACCAGTTCCTCAGGGTGGTGCAACGGATAAGTATCAATTATTGTTTGTGGATTCACAATGGATTTAAAGTCAATACAAAGACGAAATCTTCCAGGTGGCTTTGGCAAGATTAGTAAGGGAGAATCCCATTGACTAGCCTGGATAGGATCAAAGATACCATTGCCTCGTTATTATTTAAGTTCACCTGCAACTTTGTCTCTAAGCACATTGGGGATGGGACGCGCCCGAAAAAATTTGGTTGCGCATCGTCCTTCCTTGTAACGTGCGCCACAAAATTATTTGCTCTGCCTAGTCCCTGCCGGCCGGAGTGGCCGAGCGGTTAAAGGCGCTACAGTCTGGAACCACACGACCGCTACGGCCGCAGGTTCGAATCCTGCCTCGGACATGGATGTGTGTGATGTCCTTAGGTTAGTTAGGTTCAAGTAGTTCTAAGTTCTAGGGGACTTATGACCACAGCAGTTGAGTCCCATAGTGCTCAGAGCCATTTGAACCATTTGAATTGCCAAGTCCTTAAGAAAATAAATCAGGAAAATCCGCAACCAAATTAGTAACGCTGTCTTTTGGGTTGAAAGCGAAACAGAAAGTATATTGTCTTGAATACGAAGTCAAACAAATCGAATGGATCTGACCCAAAAATATTTTCACAATCCTGCGAACGCAAAATTGTAAAATGCACTGTTCTGGTGTGAGACTGGTGTGACAGGCAAACTATGCCTATCAAGCACTAGAATGTCCTGGCCGTTATAGGCGTGCAAGATTTTGTCAACTGTAGCAAGCCCAACTGTTCATAAATGGCACGATTAAGCAATGTAACGGAAGCGCCTGTGTAACAGAAGTCACACAGATCGTGCAGCAATGAGTTCACAAACAGTTTGTTTGACTGTCGTTGCACAGCACTTGGGCGAAGTGAGGGCATTACTGGTACCAGTAGCCAGTTTAGAAAAATCTACAGTCACTGCATGAGAAAATGCTCCGTTCTTATGAGAGTGAACATGGATGGAGTCCTTTTTCTGATGCAAGTACACAGACTATACATGACCTGGCTTCCCCACTGTAATGGTACTTTGACTTCCGCAAAGTTATAATTTACGATCGCGCACGCAGAAGAGCGCTGCGCCAGCGACCGATTTTATAAATAATTTTGTTCTTCTTTTTTTTTACTTTTGCGTAGTTTTTTGTTTTTAAGAACTAAAGGAGGACTCTCGCTCTCTTGTCTTGATACGAAAGACTTGTATTTTCCCGCTGTGTTGAATGTGCTTTTGGTGAAAATTAAAATTACATGTCAAAGTGATGTTGTTTCAATAGTTAATGAGAAGAAGAGATAATAAAATAAAAAGGTAACACTACAATTGGCGTCCTGGTGACAGGACTTGCAATCTTCGGATTTGATACAAGTGCAGTTTGGATTTGATACAAGTGCAGTTTGGATTTGATACAAGTGCAGTTATTATTAATTTTGGACATTTTATCTAATTTTAACCACTTAATAGCATCAGAAAATGAATTTGGACTAAGTCTCATTCATTTCAATTGTAATGTTACGTGCATGAAATTTACAGCAATATTGTTTTCCCTGTTATTAATTTGTGTTAATTTTCATTTTCATGCTGAGGAAATTAATTTGGTAAAAAAAAGGGAAAAGGAAACGTTCCATAAAATAATTTGCACGGACGCGAAAGAAAAATTTTGGATTGAAAACTGTATATTTGACGCTACATTTGCAACATAAGACTGACAAAGAAAAAATGGTGAGTACAGCAATTTACATTTTTTCCAGTTTCAAGCAGCCATCTGTACTTGCTTTATTCCGATCCATTTATTTCGAAATTATTTTTTTCAATTTGTAGTTAAAACTGATTTACTACTATTATTGCAAATGATAAGTGAAGCGCATATTCACAGTCATTTATTTGTGAGAGGGAAATTTCAGTGCCAATTTTATAATTCTATTTCTAATTAGAAATCATATAGCAATATCCATTTCCATAAGAGAAATTTCAGATTTCAACATATCATATTTAAAAAAAAAATTTTTTACCATTGGAAAATTTTATTTGCAATTAATAATGAAAATCGAAAGATGGACGCTAGACGCGTAGAAATTGTTTCCGCGGACGAGCTTAGTGAAAGTGACACATTGCAAAACATGTCCGACAGTCAAATGAATATTGAACTTAATAGGGAGGATGTTCAAGATATAATTTTACCGGATCGATTAAGACAACAACCCCTATATTTAAACAGATATACAGGCGAGTAGAGAGTGAGTACTACGCGACAAAACGTGACATTGACAACGTCAACTTCAGAACCAGACATCAATCAGACACGGAAAAATGACGAAACTAAGACACAGGACTCTGACATGCTCAACCAGATTCTGAAGTTAATTGGTGACCAAAACAGAAAATTTGACACTTTAGACAAAAGATTTGGCACTAAATTCGATGAACTGACACGGGACATAAAACAAAATTTTGAAAAACAATCGAGACAAATTGCCGACTTGACAGAAACGACCAGTAGTCTTGGAAGGAAATTTACTGACTTATCAGAGAAGGTTACGAGACAAGAAAAGGTATTTGTGGAATTCAGTGACGAGACAAAAACTGACTTACAACGATGTAATGAGAAATTGTTAACAGTAGCTTTTGAACAACAGAAAACCAGTACCCAAGTTGACGTATTACGACAGTCACACAATTCCGTAA
The DNA here is from genome assembly GCF_023864275.1 of Schistocerca cancellata. Lineage (NCBI taxonomy): Eukaryota > Metazoa > Arthropoda > Insecta > Orthoptera > Acrididae > Schistocerca > Schistocerca cancellata. The sequence goes on from NC_064627.1 coordinate 71,378,091, forward strand.
AAACAAACCAAGAATACTTAGACCTGACGATTACAGACCTTTCAGACAGATTAAATGATGTAACATTGGAGCAGAAATCCTTACAGGAAAAGTTAGAAAAGCTTGAAGACAGAGCAGATGTAGCATCTTTAAAGAATGACACAACTCTAGCAGAAAAACTTGTACATGAATGCAAATTATGTGATGATTATTTAGATGAGAAGTTTGAGACAATGACACAGATCATTTTAGATAAGACTAAGAAACAAGTAAAGGGAGAAACAGGTAATATTCAGAAAGAGGTACGTAAACTTAAAGAGAATGTAATACCAAGTTCGTCAGTGATACCAAAACCCATAACAGACAACCAAAACATAAATGAGAATCATAATAATGCTAGACCCAGCACACAGCCGAAAATAGAATTACCAATGAGTGATACAAATCCCAATGAGCCATTTTCAATGCTACCACAAGATCAGAATTACTATCAGACATCACCACATACTATGCACAGTTTGACACAAAATACAGGACCCATAATACCATCGGGAGTAGCTGATGAAAAATTAGTACGACATGGATACTTTCAGACATTTTCAGGTGATGAGAAAGACAAAGTGCATCCGATTGTTTTCATCCGCTCTTTTGATGGTATTTTCCCGAGACATTGGTTAGAAGCCGACAAAATTCGATATGTTACAAATTTGTTACGTGGAAGAGCAGCTAAGTGGGGAGCAGCAATTAAAAGACGATGTTTAACATTTGAACAGTTTGAACAAGCATTTCTTGAGGAATTCTGGTCGATCACAGAACAGCAAAGTTTAAAACGAGAAGTATACAATCCAGAAATTTACAACCCGAAGAAAGAGACTTTACGACAATACTTTGAACGCTACCTAGACAAAACATTATATTGGACAAAACCAGCAGATTTACCAGATGTAATTAGAACACTTAAAAGCCACTTACCATTTCCTTACCGTGATAAATTAATAGGAGTGTCCGAGGACAACATAAAGAATTTTTTCAGTTATGTTGATGAGATAGATGTTGTTTACAGAGATGAGATCAGGAATTTCAATCAATTGTATCCGATCCATCCAAGCAATTCGCGTACGCACAACAGAAATGACAGAGGCTATTGGAATCCGCCTCCGACACCACAACAAAACACTCAAAGAAACAATTCACACTACACTGGGACAAATCCATTCAATATTAGGAGAAACAACTCGCAGCATTGGCAAGGAAACAGTAATTATTACTATAATGGTTATCCGAACAATAATTACAATCAGAACAATAACAGTTATATTCAAAATAACAACAACAGAAGAAGGAACCGAAATTATAGAGATCAAAGAGAGGATAACAGGTACCATCCAGGATATTTTCAGAGAAACAACATCCAACAACATCCAAACATGTATGGCAGGAATAACAGTAATGACAACACCAGTTACAGTCATGGGCGAAATAATGTATGGAGAAATCACAATGGACAACCGCCACGACACATGCAATACAGCAACCCTCAATTTGTACCTAACGGAACTCCCAATGCGACGCGGGGTAATGTCAACAACCAAACAGCTGATACTTGGGTGACGCGCGACAGAAATGTAAATATTATTGAGTTGGGCAATGAACCCAACCCGCAGCAATAACCGAATTTGCCGGAAAACGAACGACGACCGAGCTAAGCGCTCGAGTTACGGTCAGTAGGGAGCAGAGCGCAACGGAACCGACGATTTGTTTTCTCCGATATGATGACAGTAAGAAAATAGAAAAGGAATTATATCAGGATGTAGATTTTAATAGTACCAGTAAAACAAAGAAGATTATTCAGGCTATAACACGAGTTATGATTGGTAGTTATGAAGTGGAAGTAATGTTAGATACAGGAGCAGCAGCAAGTGTCATTTCAATGTCCTTATATAATGAACTCAAACAAATAATGAACATACAAACATTGCCAGTACAGAATTGTCACATTATAAGTGCCACCAGTAACAAATCAAAGAATGTGAAATTTCAAGTGCTAATTAACTTCACATTTTCAAATATACCACTCAATTACAGTTTTCTGGTAGTAGACAAATTAGTTATGCACTGCATATTAGGAATTGACTTTTTGAATGAATATCAAGCAATCATAGATTTAGGAAAAGGGAAATGTCATTTAACCGTAAACCAACAACAACTGACAATAGAGTTAACACAGGGTAAAAACTTAAACAGTAAACAAGGTAAATTTGAACAGTTACATTTTGTGTATCCACCAGCAATAAACATATGTGATTTAACTTTTAATGAAGCTGTATCTCAGGGAATTAAACCTAATGATTTATATGAGAAATGCACAGAATCTGAATATCTGACGAAGGAACAACAACTTGAATTACTTGAAGTTTTGCAGCAATTTGCTGAGGTATTTGTGGAGAAACCTGGAATTATTAGAGGCTATACTTATGAGATGGATGTTAAACCACACAAAACATACTGTAGAACATATTATAATATTCCTTGGTCAAAGAAACCCGCAGATTTGAAAGAGATTGAAAAAATGCAAGTTTGGGGTATCATTGAAAGGTCACATTCACCATATTGCAGTCCGATCCTAGCAGTTAATAAAGAGGATGGTAGTGTAAGGTTAGTGCTGGATGCACGAGAAATTAACAAAGTTATAATCCCAATCAACACACGACCTATTAATTTGGAAGAACAACTTTTAAAATTTCATAATGTACAGTATTTAACCAATATCGACCTCCGCTCATCATTTTGGCAGGTGAACCTCCATAAAAAACAGTCGTAAATACACTGCATTTCTATGTGAGGGACGTAGTTATCAATTTTGTGTTCTACCCTTTGGTCTACGAGTGAGTGCTGGAGTATTTATCGAAGCCTTAGATGCTGTTCTTGGACCACAATTGTTATCGCAAATCACAGTTTTTGTTGACGACATTGTCATTGCCACCACTACTTGGAATGAACATGTAAATCTTTTGAAGCAACTTCTGACTAAATTTTCTGATGCAGGTGTCACTATCAATTTATCAAAGACGAAATTAGGGAGGAGAGAAATCAAATTCCTTGGTCACATCATATCAACTGAAGGCATTTATCCAGACTCAAGAAAAATTGATGCAATAAAGAATTTTCCATCTCCACAGAATCGTAAACAACTCAAAGCCTTTCTTGGTCTATCTTCATTCTTCAGGAAATTTGTACCCTACCACCTTCTTAACAGTCCACATCTTCTATCTTTACTCAAAAGAAATAATATTTGGAAATGGACAGAGTTCTGTCAGACAGATTTTGAAGCGATTAAGAATGCTTTAGTTAATGCACCGTTGTTATGTCATCCTGACATGACGTCAGACTTTTGCCTAGTAACAGATGCAAGTTCCTATGGGCTCGGAGCATTTTTATTCCAAATTCATGTAGAAGATGAACAAACAGTCATCAAACCTATAAGTTTTGCTAGCCGCACTCTCACTGAATGCGAAAAGTCATATTCAGTGACCGAGCGCGAAACACTTGCCATAGTATGGGCGTTTCGCAAGTTTCGCTACTTTCTATGGGGAAAACGTACTAAGCTTTATACTGATCATCAAGCTCTTTCTTTCCTGCTATCATGCAAGTTATTACATCCACGTCTTGCACGCTGGTGTGCATCACTACAAGAATATGATTTTGATATTATATATATAGAAGTCAGAATCCAACATTATAGCCGATGCTCTATCTCGTTTGCCACAAGGCCTACAAGAATTTTCAGATGTGACAGAACAAACATCAGATTTCAAAATTTTACTCATGTATGATGGTACATTTGCACCTTACTACAAAAACATGTGCAGGAAGTTAGCCATATTGCAGGACAATGATCCCAGGTGGATCCAGATAAAGAATAAATTACGTGCAGGAGCAGACCCACATCTTGAAAAATATTACACGTTACACAAAGAAGTATTATTTCACCGACGAAATCCTGAATCACAGCATTGGTGTGTTTGCTTACCTGAAGCTCATGTTGATGATTTTATTTTCTTTACACACAGAACTTGGGGACACTATGGTGTAACCAAATGTACAGATAAGATTATACAATATTGCTATTTTCCAAATTTAAGGCGAAGAGTATTGAGTAATATTAGAAAATGCATCATATGTCAGAAAGCCAAATATTCTAATCGCACAAGCATGAATGAATTGCACCCAATCATACCTAAGAGGCCATTACAGCTAATTTCTTTAGATATTTCAGGACCCTATCCACAAGCACGTGGAGGAATGAAATACATCCTTGCTGTGTTAGATGTTTTCACAAAGTATTTAAAATTATATGCTTTACGTTCAGTTTCTACCACTGCTATTACCAGACGTCTATTAACAGATTATTTTGTCAGAATAGGAAAACCTGAAGTTATGATCACGGATAATGCAGCATATTTTACCAGTTTAAAATGGAAGACATTTATTGAAGAACAGAATGTTAAACATATTTTAATTTCAAGATTTCACACAGCAGGTAACCCAGTAGAAAGAACATTTCGAGAATTTGGACAGTTTATGAGAACACACACACCAGAGAAGCACACAAAATGGGTAGAATACCTAGCACCATTTGAACAAATAGTGAACAATTTAACTCACATTTCTACTGGATACACACCAACTGAATTAATTATGGATAAAACAGAAAGAAATGAATGGACAGACCCTCTACCTAAATTTACAGCAACAACAAATCATGTTAGTTTAGAAGAAAAGGTAAGACAAGCTTACACAACATTATGTGACAAAGCTAAGGAAAGAAAGCAGAAATATGACAGAGGTGTCAGGAAAGCACAAACATTTCAAGTTGATGAGTTAGTTTTACTAAGAACACATCCTAAACCCACAAAACTGAAACATTTAAACAGGAAATGGCAGATCTTATACTCTGGACCATACCGAATTGCAAATATTCCACACCCTGGCTGTTATTCATTAGAATATCCATTAACACATAAACCCAGAGGTCTACATCCACACAGACATTTGAAAAAATACATACAGTAAAATGTTAGCTACTGAGGAGAAGATAATTAATATGATATACAGTTATGATGAGCCTACATTTAAGTTATACAGATACTTACAATCTAATGAATGCAGGTAAGTCTAGAAAGCAATGTGAACCATCCAATAGCTAATAAGATATTTGGTTACAAGAGGAGTTGCTATTGAGGCATATACACATTAGAGGAGGCATATACACATTAGAGGAGGCAGAGAACTGAACAGAATTATTTTCTTTAGGAGGCATGTGATAATAGTGATGTTGATATGAGTGATGTGAGTGACTGAATGAGATGAGTGAATGTAATTTTAGTTTAATAAGAGGATAAATAGTAATATGGAGAGAGGTAAATGGAATATAAGATGAGAAAAGGGTATTATTATTGTTGTTGTTGTTGAAGTAAAAAGTAAGTGGTGATGAATAAGAGGAAAATATATATATATAATGCTGAGGAATAAGTATATGTTATTTTGTGAAGAATGAATAATGGATAGGTGAGAATGTTATGAGTAATTGAGAATATGTTGAGAGGAGAGAAACTAGATTTGAACGCTATATCACATGTACTCATGGAATACAGAATGAAAGTAATGGAAAGAATATTATTTATTGAAAGATTGGTATGCCTGAGATAATAACTTATGTGGTGTCTTATATATTCTTATAACTAAAGGTGAAAGTATAGATTTATGTGGAAAGAATTATTTACAGCAGCCACTGTTGGAAATATACCAGAAGATTTAAATCTATAACACTTTAACACTAATCTAATGGGAACTTGTAATGAAATTTTTGGAGTTATGTAGGCTTGACACTTCAGATTGGAAGAATTATTTAAGAGAACATATTTAGCAGTCATCTAATGACATAATTAAAGCTCATCTACTGAACTGAACTGATGCACCATTAAATAGAAAGGAGAATAAGGAGAAAACAAAACGTCAGTCCTCTGTTGCGGCTCATACTCTCATCCCCTCCTTAGAAAAATTTATACATGTTGATGAAATATTGGACATTATATAATTCGTGATTATCTGACAGTATGGAGAGACATACACAAATATTTATTTATGAATAGAATTTTACAGGTACCACAAGGTAAATACCGAATGGATATACAGCATGGAACACAGCAGCAATTATCTAAGAAGATTTATTTATTTATTAAGTAAAACATTTATTTATATTGCTTGACACTCATGAAAGGAAGGAGATGAACTACACAAACTTTATAGGAACATGATTGACTTGAACTAGATATATATATATATATATATATATATATATATATATATATATATATATATATATATATATATATATATTCACTTACCACACTGATGTACATACTTGTAGGATCCTAAGATATTTAGAGGGGCACCACTCTTAGAAACGGTAATAGAGGGGTACCACTCTTAGAAACAGCAATAGTGGGGACACCACACTTAGAAACGGTATTAGGTATAGGAACTGTTACGTTATATTAAGTTAACATGTATTTTATTAATCATATTTTATTTTGTGTAGTCCATTGTAGGGGATCACTTTACTAGTATTTATGAAGTAGTCAGCAACCATCCCATGAACCTATCCTCCTACAGAGGGCTGTCTTGAAGCTTGAAATATGTGTAAATTTTATTCCAGGAGGCAAGATGAATTTTAAGTTGAATATTCTAGCGAGTTGCCACAATTATCTTCAAATGTTGCAAGTGTAACGAAAAAAAAAAGAGAGAGAGAATGAGCTAACAAATAAAATGTATATTTCAATCTGAATGTAATGTAATTCACATGTCAGCACAATGATATTGAATGTAACGTAAAAAAATTGACTATATTTTTCATTTAATTCTGTATATGTACTATATGACAACAATGTATCTCATGTAATGATTAATTGTAAATATTTGTATATTCATGTACTTATTTTATCGAGAAATGTATTTTAAGGAGATGTTAATGAGATGCAAAGGACTTGTGCATGTAGCACATGATTCATATAAATGGAACTGAAAATGCAAAGAAGAAACCAACGTGATGGAACACTGGTCAAGCAATATTTACGTAGTGTCAACATGCTTTGAAGTGTATGGTGTTGTGGAAGCCGGCAGGTCTTCAGGTTGGTGTAAAAGACAAGCTCATCACCTGTCGTAGGCAGTGAGGTGTTTCCTGTGCCCTCATTGACCATTTATACCCCGGTAGACGCCACCAAAATTCGACTGCTGGAGATCACAATTTCGTGTTGACACATTGAACAAACTTTGGATTTTCTTCAAGTCACACGCAAGAGATCCAGGCAGTACACACACACTCAGAATCCGATACTACGTTTAAAGACATTGGAGCAATATAAAAGAAACATTTATTGTTCGAATTAATTCCATTGTAAACACGAATCATGTGAACTGAATTCAAACGCTGCGCTAAGCAACGATAATACGCTGCAATTCAAAGACATTAATGTTACGACTCCTAAAGAAGATACACACCAAAAAGACTGTATACAAAGACTGATACGCAAAGAGCATTATGCTCAGAAATATTTTTTGTAATATGTAAATTTCTTATTTTCTCATATATGTATGTATGTATGTAAATTTTCTATACTGCCACGCTCGCTTGCGGAGCGTGTCAGTAGAGGAGGCATTGTAATGGTACTTTGACTTCCGCAAAGTTATAATTTACGATCGCGCACGCAGAAGAGCGCTGCGCCAGCGACCGATTTTATAAATAATTTTGTTCTTCTTTTTTTTACTTTTGCGTAGTTTTTTGTTTTTAAGAACTAAAGAAGGACTCTCTCTCTCTCTTGTCTTGATACGAAAGACTTGTATTTTCCCGCTGTGTTGAATGTGCTTTTGGTGAAAATTAAAATTACATGTCAAAGTGATGTTCTTTCAATAGTTAATGAGAAGAAGAGATAATAAAATAAAAAGGTAACACTACACCACAATCACAGCAAATAGTGTTCCGCGAAGAGCAATTTAGTCTTTTATGCATGGAAAAGCAGTGGGCACATGATTTCACAGCAGACGCATGATAGGTGTCATGTATGATTTTGGTATCTGAATCGACTGTGGGCGAGCAGCGATGTTGTAAAGCAGTATCGCAGAAGTTAGTTTATTATCTTTGGTGTGCGCGGAGGTGCAGAGATGAGCAGATAATGTTAAGCTGTGTTAGAGTAAGGAAGAAAAGGTAATGTTATTTCAAATGTAAATTCTCAGTTTATCAGTGTGTTTAATGAACATGATTATATCAAGATTGTAACCGATCTGTGAAGGAGGAAGTTTAATGCGACTAAGTGTATACCAGAAATTGAATATCAGAGGTAAATATTATATATATTATATTGATGTTACTTTTTTTTTCATTATTGCTGCGCTATTGGACGAACTTTGTTATTGTACTGAGAGTTGCTAGATTTGAAGGATAGGAAAGTGTACTTTTGGATGTTAAGACGTTCATTAAATTTAAAATCAGCCTTGAGCAGTTTTTCACAGTATGCAAAAAACTTAAGTGTTGTCATTTATGTCCATATTTCATTTCTCTCTTACCTTTCCCTTACAGTTTTTAATTGATCATGGTTTTTCCTCGATTTGCAGAGAACTCATTGCACGTCACAAGTGTGTGTGTGTGTGTGTGTGTGTGTGTGTGTGTAGGTATAGTAATTTGCAGCTTCGGCATAGCGGCGCGCAAGCCAGAGCAGTACTGCAACGCGTTATCCAGGTTTGAGCAGAATAGAGGTAACTAGTAAATATTTTGATGCTTTTTTATTCAATCAGGGCCAACTTATGTTCAGAGACGGTTAGATTTTCTGTGTTGCGAATCACTTTTAGTTATGGGATCTGGGATCAGTTTTGCAAAACTAATTATCGCAGGTTTTATGTCAAAATTCATTATTCAGGCAGTTTATCCTGTTCAAAATTCTTGCAGTCAGATTGTTAACTTCTACAGTATGAAACATTTCCATTACGTTACGACAATTGATTGTTATTAAATACGACAGTACAAGTTTCATTACGGTAGTTCATTTATCACTACAGCTCAGATCCTACTATCATAAACAGAACTTCCGCACATTATTTTTATTTATTTAGATAAATTTCAAGCGCTTTGACACATTTGCCCTTGTAATGTCTCTTGCAGCGGTCTCTCCGCGATATTTTCAGAAATTTTCATAAATTATATAACTCAGTACATATCTCGAAATATCTCTTCTTATCTTACCGATTATCAATGCAAAGTAGTTTCAAGCCCAATTATTCCTTGGAGCGTCCATTTACTACATGGAATAGCTTCTCTGCTATCTTTGTTTTCTCTTATAAAAAGAATGAGGACTTCTTGCCGATTAGTCGTGAAAGGAGGATGTATATGTATGTATTGTTGGACTAGTCGCCATCTTGATGAGATTCTGTATGAGAAGGAATTTAATACATGAACTAAACTAAAGTAAGTGTGTTCGCGTATTATTTAACTGTTTATTATTGACAGTGTCTGCTTACTACGCTGTGTTGCACGGGATCACTGGGGAACGTCTGATTTATACTGGACGAACCTGCCGTTTTGTATGCTCAAGATATCCAGTTACTTCAAATAAATAGGCTAACACGGTCTTCCCAGCAGATCTCCGGCCTTGCCCATGTGATCACCGAAAGTTAATAATTCTTACAAATGTTTCCAGGAGATCGACTGACAATTTTCGTCGCACCGAGACTTCGAAATTGCTTCACTGCCTTATGGAATTTAAGTTAAGCTCAATTTAATCAGGAAGAATAGTATTGAACTGTGTGAATGTGATAAGCCTGCTTTGTCAATGAAAATTCCCTTAATATACGCATGTTTTTTACTATCCTGATCAGTGAAGCTAAACCAGGCCGGTGTGAGAGAGGCTTTTAAATTTTAGATCACACACAAAAAAAATATTAAACCCTGTTTGCACGCAGTGGTCGGTCGCAAGGTCATACCTATTTGTCATTCTGTGTTACACAGCAAGTGGGAGCTTCCTCAAAGTTTTCCATGGCACTATCACACGAGTTCCAATGTTGCAAAGTAGGATCAGAACAGTTGTGAATTTGTACACGAATCTACTGTCTGACACACTGTACGTAATTTTATCACAAATCATTGTATCGCTATAGTACTATCCACAGCTACATTCAAAATGACACTGGTGGTATGTGTGTTCTGGCTTCTTCCATAATCGAAAGAACTTGTAACGTGCTGCGGCAACCTGTACCTGATCCTCGTAAATCTTAGTGAGGGCAGAAACTAAATCTTCTAAAACTAGCAACTCCGTAGGAATAACGTATGACTGAGGCGGTAAACTCCTGTGCCGGCTGTTGAGAAGAAATAACGAAGTTTCACAGTATCTTGCACGTGATGTATAGAACAATGAGCGCCAAACTGAGTGTACCACTCATTCCGTTCTTCTTCTTGTTCATTGAAAGCTCGGAATGGTAAAATGCACTCAGATTGTGCCATGGATGTGGGCGGCTGTTGCGGCGGAGTTGATGCAGCGGCAGAGTGTGGATTAATGAGCTGCTGGACTGCCCTAATCGACTGCGACATTTGGTGAATAAGCTGCATTAGATCAAAGCCAGCAGCAACCGAGGACGTAGGCCCAGGTGCTGTGGGAGGCGGGTTACAGGCCATTTTAATGAGAGGAGTGCCGCAATCAATAATTGAAGCAATGCAGATACACAAATAGTGGAAGCGTTGCAGCTAGTCTGCAAGAAAGAACACAATTAGTAGCATTGCTCTCCTGAAAGAAAAGAGAAGAAATATTAGTGAATGCTGTGACGGAGCGGCGAAGAATGAAGGCAGCATTGGTTCTGTAATCCGCGTCGGCAGATGTTGTGTCGGCTACTGTGGGAGTCAGCGCAAACACAAGGAGGAAGAGAAGAAGCGATGGCCGATGGCAGGAATCCAAAATGATCTGTACATATACTTTCAAATTAATAGAACACTTTATTTCTAGAGAGGAAAGAAACGTAACTCAACTTCTTGTTACGAGGTGGTTTGATGTACTACAGGAAATATGATCTTCTCCCATCGCGTAAACTTAAAAAAGCCAATAACTGTCTTTTTCTTTTTTTTTCCAGAGATGCAGGTTTCTTAACTCTTGCCCTGTTTGTGCTGTCGCTTGGGGGGGGGGGGGGAGATTTAGTACCTCTAGAGCCCTGTGATTGGGTCAAGATTGTGTGAAGGCGGTATCGTTCGTGCACTTTGTGGGAAAACGGATTTTTTTTTCTGGACAAGTGCGAGGCACTCGGGTGCGAGACTTTGGTCTGGTAAGCACTTTCTGGTCGAAGCTCTGGCATGTGTGGTTGGTATTTGGGACCTGTCCTGAGACTGACTTCAATTGCGTGTAGTTTGGACTGGGGAGCCTGTGGTGAAGTTCTTACTGTACCGACAGTGTGACCTCAAATGTCTCAGACTACTTGTTTGCCGACGGCACACTTATTCGTTTTTGGTTTACCAGTCTTGACGCTTGGTATCCTCGTGCGCTCTGTTGTGTAAGCGAGCCAAACTGGTCCTTGGTTCGACAGCGAATGGGTGTGTCACACACTGATTTCAGGGCTCTGACAGAGAGTAAATTGCAATCCGTCTGCCTGATCGCTAGACCATGAGATTTTTGAGACTTGGTATCATGTTCCTATTGCTCAGCTTTGATGCTCTCGAAGTCTGTGACCGAACTGGGCCCGTCCAGTGATGGGCGGCTGGTTAAGTCACCGTTGACAGGGGGCGCTGAACTCTGTTGTCCTAGAGGTGAGGCGTTGTCCATTCTTTCTATTCGTGCGTGGTCAGCGCTTTTTTGATGCCGTCTCGCAGCGGTGCACTGGCCTACGTGCAGTCGATGCTTTAGGATTGCACAGTAGCAATACAAGATAACGAGTAAAACATTTCCTCTTTTCTCCCGCCCTCATCCGACAGCTGCTATGATCTTCCTCCTCGCCACTCCACCTCATGCGACACTACTTGGGACAGACTGTACGTAATATTCTTGATAGATTTTGTCGTTTGTAAGTTTCATAATGGTGAGTGAAAAAGAGATCAAGTTTTTGTATACACGTAATAAAAAAATAATCTTTCTAATTGTAAAATGTAACCAAACGAATAAAAAATATGTGACTTTTTACAGTTTAACCACTACAAATCTAAATTTTCTTTCTACGAGCAGCAAAATTATTCATTTAAGTAGATATATTTTGGTAACAACTACACAAGAGGTAAAATGAATAGGTTCTCATTGTAATTCTTCATGCTTTCCCGGCGATCTGTTGATATCTTGGATATTCGGGAATCCAGCCGGATGTTCGCGTCGTTCTCGCACGATATTTCAACAGCGTGCCTCGCTGTCTTCTTCAGGTGCTACCTGATACTGGTCCTTGGGTCTTTTTTTTTTTTTTTTTTTTTTTGCACTTTTCATTCCCACCCCTGACGGGGATGGGCGGGCTGTTTGAGGGCTTGCATTGCCCATTTCAGCCATTTGCTGTACATAACTCGTACATTCATTTATTTATTAGTTCAATATTTCTTGCAAAGTGCATTTGATCATATTGAGTATACAAAGATATAGCATATATAAAAATGCAGAAATATAAAATAATACAATAATACAAAATAAAACAAAATATAAAGTAGGTACAAGGATATTAGATAGATACAAAAATATTACGTAAAATGAGGTTAGAGGTTGAGGTTTAAGTATTAAAGATTTTAAGTCATGTTGTCATATAGTGTTTCTTTATAAATTATACCATATTTTCCGTTATGATTATTTTCTTTGTTATCTTGGAGTACTTTAGTGTGTATGGAGGTTGTAGCATACGATAGTAGTACCGTAGTTTGGTGTGTATGCTATTTTTAATGTTTAATTTGTTATTTCTATGCTACTTTTTTGATGTAGCTTAGGTCTACAGTTCTTGTGTATGTTTTGTGTGTGTGCGTGTACGCGCAGGCGCATATGTGTGTATATTCTGGGGTCAGTTTCTGTGTCTTTGGGTGAGGTGTGGGGGAAGTAGGATGCCTTGTGTTAGCGGTTCCATGGTGGGGGCGAGGTCTGGGTATTCTTGGCTGGTGTTTTGTGCTACTGTACGCGCTGGTTGGATATACTTAAATTTTGGTCGTCTGTTCACTCGCGGTCTTGTTGTCAAAATGTCTTCCATGTCTGGGCGTTTCGTTAATATGTGTCTACCGTAGTTCGCTCTGAGTTTGGTCAGTCTGTTTTGTAGCGGCTCCACGCCTGTGATGTCATATACGTCGTCACTGGGCGTGAGCCTTGGCAGTCTACAGATGCTGCGTAAAAGTCGTCTTTCGGTCGAGTAGAGTTGTTCTGCTACCGGTTTGTGCAAGCCTCCTAGGGGAGCTGCTGCATATTCTATCACTGGTCTGATGTACGTCTTGTAGGTGTGTATCGCCGTGTGGTCGTCACATCCATGGAAACGTCCTTGTACTTGTCTGATTAGGAGTTGTCTTTTCCTCGTCTTGTTTAGCAGGTATGTGAGGTGTGTCTTCCAGTTTAAGTACTTGTCTAGGTACACTCCTAGATACCTGGCAGTTTCGTTAAGTCTTAGTGGTGTGTCCCACAGCGTCAGTTGTATGTCATTTGTGTTTTGTTGTCGTTTTTTCGTCAGGTGTCTGTGTCTAAATAAAACCATTTGGGTTTTGGTTGGGTTTGGTCGGATTCTCCATGTCGTCATCCAGTTTTCTAATCTTTGTAGGTAGGTCTGTGTTTTTTGTTGTATGGTTGTCGTCCTCAAGTCTGTGCACCAGTAGGCGGTGTCGTCAGCATACAGTCCTACCGTTTCTTTGGGGGTTGTTGTCGTTGGTACGTCAGCCGTGTAAAGCGCGTACAGCAGCGGGGATAGGATACCTCCTTGTGGCACTCCTGCTTGGGGTGTGAATTCTTGGGAGTAGGCTCCGCCGACATGTACCTTGCACTTCCTGTTTGTGATGTACGTCCGTATTAGTCGTATAACCTTGGTCGGAAGGCCCAATTTGCTCAGTTTGTAGAGCAGTCCTGTATGCCAGAGCTTGTCGAAGGCACGCTCTATGTCTAAGAAAACTGCAAGCGTGCAGTGTCCTTTGTTGAAGCCTTGTGTTATTCCGTTGGTCAGTCTGATTAACGGGTTGTTAGTGGAGTGATTTTGTCGGAAGCCTGATTGGGTCGATCGAGTCCAGTATTTATGCCTGGGAGGAGCTGGGCGTTCCCTAATCGGTCCGCGCCGGGTCGAGTGTTCCATCTGTGGTCCGCGCCCGCCAGACTCGGCTTCAACGGACCCCTCCAGTCGCAGATGTTCCGACTGCCGTCGGCGCCCGTTCTGGCCGTCCTCAACGGATGTGGTTATCATCTGAGGTGTGTCAGACCCGGTCTGAGATGTTGGGTACTCTATGTTTCTATGATTTCCACTTCTGTTTCGTGCTGGGCGCTCCCTAATCGGTCCGCGCCGCGTCGTGTGTTCCGTCTGAGGTCCGCGCCCGCCAGACGCGGCTACATTGTCCCTCTCTGGTCGCTGGTGTTCCCTCCGCCGTCCGAGCCCGGCCTGGCCGTCTTCTGAAGTCGAGTTCATGATCTGGGGTGTGTCAGATCTGGTCTCCAATGTCAGACACCTTGTCTCACGGCTGTTCTCTCGGTCTCCACTTCTATTTCTTGTAGAATCCCGGAGTGTCCTGCGTTGAGTTTTCACAAGCTCAAGCGCTGGATTCCAGGCAGTGCTGATTTGGTATCCCGAGTCACGGTTGATTAGATTGTCTGTGACCTTAATCTCAATGGCTTCTTTAATGACACTGTCCCAAAATCTTGAGGTTCTCATTAATTTGAAGGTGGAAGACTATGCTCAGCAACAATGGTAAAGGCAAAACTCGGAAAAACGAATGTCTTTAACACATTTATGGTATACCAATCTTTGTGTTCCGATAACTTTTCTCTGTAAAATATGTGGCACTAGTATGTCTGCTACTTGTTGTTCTGACATCGAAACGATATGGATGTAAATTGCATTAGATGCATCTTCGTCTCAGTAATAACTGGGATATTGCATTTCAAACTTGTTTTTATTCTGTAAAACAACAAACCTCTCAGTTCTCCTGTATCAGTTAAATCATGCACTTTGTTTATGGCAATTTAAATTAAGTCGAAAATTGCTTGTTAGGTGACGCAACGATCGAGTGCCTTAAGCGCTCCAGCATTAGTTGTTTTATTATTTAAAGAACTTACGCAAAATAGCTTCCTTTGTATGAACCTTAACTATTTATGCTGTCATTCATCACCAAGCATGCCACTAACCAACAATGACTTTTGGGCCTGAAATTAATTTTCATTCAGTCAATTAAAGCCAATCAGTCTATTTTCATCTGATGTAAAAATAATCAGTATTTACAATAATTTCAGTTACCAATGAGGATAGTTGCATTCCCCTTTTTTGCTGAGTTTGGACTGGATCCTATCGTTTCAGATTTTATAATTTATAATTTGGAAGATTAATCAATTTATACGAAAGGAGCCACTCGAAGCTGCGACTGTGCCAAAACCTAAATGTAATTTTGTTGAATTTCCTGTATATATCAATTTTGTCATCACGTAAATACAATTTGAATTTTTTGTTTTTATGTTTTACGTATATGGTCAGTGATACAACCTGATGTGAAGTAAGGAAGTTAATAAGTAATAAATATGGACAGGAAAGTTACAAATTCATGAAATAATATAAATAAAAGTTTTGTAATACGGTTGCAGTGCCTACAATCTGAAATACGGTATCGCACATAAAGTAAGGATACCACTGTTTATCCCTAAGCTTACACTTGTTATAAAATTGGGTGGATAGTTCGCAGCCCATAACTACCCTCAAAATGGAGTTAGCATCAACAAGATGGCTGACTTTGTGCAATATCGGACAGCATTGCTGTCTTGTTTTTGTAGATTAATAATTTCTTGCTGAAACTTTATGCTTTGAGTCAATATTACTTGTATAATGTTGTTTAAAATGGCAACACGAAATTTATTAAAACAATCTGAGCCATCTGTGGCACGGTAAAAAATAAGTAAAATTATGAATATGGGATTTATAGAAAACTGCTAATTACTCTCATACCGACGGCAGCGAAGTTGCTGATTCGGCAGTTGACAAGGTAGAACCTTCAAACTGGCGAGATAGAATCGCAAGCTGAAGCTGAAAAGTGCGTTCCGCAAACTGGCCACATTTGTACACCTGTTCATGGATCTGTACGAAAAATTAAGAACAATGGTGAATGCGAATTTCGATAGCATATCAACAAAAGTGGTGGCCTTTCAGTCCAAAGAGGACGCCCTTCAGCCCACTCAGGACGTCTTTCATTCCACTCACGATGCCCTAAGATCCGAAATTTCGGAATTAAAAGATACTTACAAGGGCATTCCTAACGCTATAAAAAATTTAAGACCAAGTGAGTTCATTGCGATCAGAACATTCCACCCTAAATTAAACTGTTCAGCAGCTAACCAAGAGGGTAGATACCTTAGCTGCTGAACAAGAGGCAGGACTGAAAAAAAAATTTGATTTACGGAGCCAGAATTATTTCCCCCCATCGTGCACATCTTGTGAATGACTTCCTTCAGGATAACAACTCGACTAGAGTGGCCAGCATGTTCTACAGACATGAACCCAATCGAACATGCCTTGGATAGATTGAAAAGGACTGTTTATGGGCGACGTGACCCACCAACCACTCTGAGGGGTCTACGCTGAATCGCCGTTGAGGAGTGGGACAAAAAAAAAAAATGGTTCAAATGGCTCTGAGCACTATGGGACTTAACATCTATGGTCATCAGTCCCCTAGAACTTAGAACTACTTAAACCTAACTAACCTAAGGACAGCACACAACACCCAGCCATCACGAGGCAGAGAAAATCCCTGACCCCGCCGGGAATCGAACCCGGGAACCCGAGCGTGGGAAGCGAGAACGCTACCGCACGACCACGAGATGCGGGCCCACAAGATGCGGGCAGGAGTGGGACAATCTGGGCCAACAGTGGCTTGATGAACTTGTGGCTAGTATGCCACGACGAATACAGGCATGCATCAATGCAAGAGGACGTGCTACTGGGTATTAGAGGTACCGGTGTGTACAGAAATCTGGGCCACCATCTCTGAAGGCCTCGCAGTATGGTTGTACAACATGCAATGTGTGGTTTTTATGAGCAATAAAAAGGGCGGAAATGATGATTTTTATTCCAATTTTCTGTACAGATTCCACAGCTCTCGGAATCGAGGTGATGCAAAACTCTTTTTGGTATGTGCGTATGGGATATTGTGTAATGGCAAACGGACAGTCAGTGCGTGTTCAGGATACCCTGATAGTTAAACTAAAGGACAGCGTTGTGACTCGTAGTTCACAAGTTGCAAGTACTGTAAACATAACTTCCTAAATGAAGTAGCAAAAACAGAATTGAATGGTTCACTTGAAGAAGCAAGAGAATATATTAAAATTGTAATCCCTCAAAACCTTAAGCACTAGTAATAGCACCAACATCTTTCACTGAAAATAAGTGAATTCTAAAAATTAGGTGTTGATGGAATTTCAAAAAGAATTCTGAAAAGATGTTCCAACTTAATAAGTAATGTCCCTTTGATATAGGCAATGTGTCATTGCCACAAGGAATTTTTCTGGACAGTTTAAAAATGCAATTGTCAAACCTATTCACAAGAAAGGTGGCAAGACATACTTAAAATTATTGTCCAGTTTCCTTACTGACTTCTTTTTCCAAAATATTCGAAAAAGTAATTTACTCAAGAGTAGTTACACAGTTATGGGGAAACAATCTACTTTGAACATCACAGATTGGATTCCAGAAGGATTGCTCGATTGAAAATGCTGTTTATACATCCATTCTTTAGGTGTTCGTTAATGTTAACACTGATCCTGTATACACATACTGTAAACTGACTCGCTCCACGCCATTTTCACAAAAGAATCATTCAAATGATCTATGGAGCACTCACTGACTATCCAAATATTGGTCTAATTGTGCCCTCGAACGGCTTAGGATAGAAGTTTTTTATCCAGAGCCCTTCCATAGCTGACGGGGTAGTTTGCATAAATATTTTGAATGGTAGTTAAACAGATCAAGATTCTGGAATGAACCGACCTCACACCCACATGTGCTGCGTATTCTCGAAGCTAAATTACCTTTAGGTGTCAGAGAAAAATTAGTACTTGTCCCCGAAGTAAACTTAGAGCATTTTATGTCCGTATTGGACTCGACTGACTTGATAGATGAGGATTCTAAAATAAATTGTGCCAACAGTGCGTGCCAGTCCACTCTGCTAGTTAACCGTTTCAAGAGGAAGGTAGAACAAATGATTGCTATGTCAGCTTTCTGGTATTAGTAGTCTAATGAACAACTGTGCACAAGAAAATCAAAGTCTTTTGAACTTAAATAAAAGAAAAAGATATAACAGTAGCCTACAAACATGGATACTTTGTTAATGAGGCAAATCAATGGCATAATAAACATCACAATCCGTAGAATGCTAACTTATGAAATCATGATCACTTAAATGTAAATAATACTTTGCAGGGCAATAATCAAATGCAAAACCACACTGCCGAAATGAATTCCCACACCCAGAACCCAACATTTAGTGTGGTTGAGGTGGCTGAAGATGGCAGCTCAGTTCCGACAAATTCAGCAACTTCAAAGCGACCTCATTACGTCCTCAAATGTCAGCCACGGGATGGGGTGAGGGCAATGACGCCAAGTTCCATTAACCTGTCCATAGATTAGAGATGTTCTGTGTTCTGATCGTAACATGAGTAACGAGCAACATGAAAACCTAAATCAGGGTGCTGTTAACAGTGTTGTGAGATACGTACCAACAATGATTGTGCTCAGTACTGGAGCTTTTGTGGATATGATATCTACCAATTTATTCAACAGACTTTTGAGATTCATAAAGTGACTCCCTTGTCAGTTCAGAATTGTACAATTCTTGGTGCAGTCGATATCAGGTCGCTCAGTTTAAGGGTGGCAAGCGCAACATCCTACAGACCTAGGAAATGGAGCCAGTAGATACACATTCCTAATTGTAGTAGGTCTGATCATAAACTGCATTCTTGGCACTGAATTTTTATGAGAGAGGGACGCCACATTAGAGGTTTCTGATGGTAAATGCTATCTGTTTAGTGAAGAACAGAAAATTAGTGTAAATTTATTGAAAACCAAAATCACACATTGCAAATACTGTCGTGGTTGTGTAAGTAGGCTGTTTATGTTTTCTTATTGGCAACGTTACTTAGCGCTCTATATGAAAATCACTGGCTGTGCTGTTGCAGTCTGTGGCTAGTTTGCATTGTTGTCTGCCATTGTAGTGTTGGGCAGCGGCAGCTGGATGTGAACAGCGCGTAGCATTGTGCAGTTGGGGGCTATGTAAGTAGGCTGTTTATGTTTCCTTATTGGCAACGTTACGTAGCGCTCTATATGAAAATCACTGGCTGTGCTGTTGCAGTCTGTGGCTAGTTTGCATTGTTGTCTGCCATTGTAGTGTTGGGCAGCGGCAGCTGGACGTGAACAGCGCGTAGCATTGGGCAGTTAGGGGTGAGCCGCCAGCAGTGGTGGATGTGTGGAAGGAAATGGCGGAGTTTTGAAATTACATATATTATGACTTTTGATGATATTAAGGTAAATACAGTGTTTGTTCTCTATTAAAATCTTTCATTTGCTAACTATCCCTATCAGTAGTTAGTGCCTTCAGTAGTTTGAATCTTTTATTTAGCTCGCAGTAGTGGCGCTCGCTGCATTGCAGTAGTTCCAGTAACGAAGATTTTTGTGAGGTAAGTGATTTGTGAAAGGTATAGGCTAATGTTAGTCAGGGCCATTCTTTTGTAGGGATTTTTGAAAGTCAGATTGCGTTGCGCTAAATAATATTGTGTGTCAGGTTAAGCACAGTCGTGTATAAATTGTTCTAAGGGGACGTTACAGTTGTTGTTGTTGTTGTTGTGGTGGTGGTGGTGGTGGTCTTCCATCCGAAACAAGTTTGATGCCTCTTCATCTCCGAGTAACTACTGCAACCCACATCCTTCTGAATCTGCTTACTACATTTATTTCTTGGCCTCCGTCTACGATTTTTGACCCTCCCCCCCCCCCCCACATGTCGCTCTAGTACTAAATTGGTGATCCCTTGGTGTTTTAAAATGTGCCCTATCAATCGATCTCTTCTAGTCAGGCTGTGCCATGAATTTCTTTTCTGCCCATTTCTGTTTAGTACCTCCTCATTAGTTACTCGATCTACCCATCTCATCTTCAGCATTCTTCTGTAGCATCGCATTTCAAATGCTTCTATTCTCTTTCTGTCTGTACTATTAATTTCGATGTTTCATTTCCGTACATGGCTACATTCGACGCGAATACTTTCAGAAAAGACTTTCTGACACTAAATCTGTATTCGATGTTAACAAGTTTCTCTCCTTCGGAAACGCTTTTCTTGCCATTGCTAGTCTACATTTTATATCCTCTCTACTTGGACCATCATCAATATTTTGCTGCCCAAATAGCGAAACTAATTTATTACTTCAAGAGTCTTGTTTTCTAATCGAATTCCCTTAGCATCACCTGATTTAATTCGACTCATTCCATTTTCCTTGTTTTGCTTTTCTTGGTGTTCGTCTTATATCCTCTTTTCAAGACATTGACTATTCCGTTCAGTGGCTCTTTGAAGTTCTTTGCTGTCTCTGACAGAATTATAGCAGCACCAACAAACCTCGAGGTTCTTATTTCTTCTTCAATGTTTTTCTTTGGTTTCTTTTACCGTTTGCTCAGTGCACAGGTTGAATTACACTGGGGTAGGCTACACCCTGTCTCACTCCCTTCTCAACCACTACTTGCCTTTCGTGCCTCTCAACTCTTATTGACTGCCGTTTCTCGTGTTGCCAGTAAAGAATTAGGTAATAAATGGTCAAAAAAATACGAAAGTTCCTGCCAGAAAGCAACATTAGTCAGACAATTACCAGTAAACTCCCGATTCTTTAAAGAATCGAACTCCCATGTGTAAAGCACCTTCAAACGTCTGATCAAAAATGAGTTAATGTACAGCAGTTGGACAAAAGCAATCTTATGGAGAGAGATCAGGAATATAGGGTGGGTAATCAAGTAACTCCCACTTGAGTAGGCTTAACTTCTGCTTCACGACATTTGCGATATGGGCGTCTTTTATCTTATCGCAACTAGGACGGATATTGGCACATCACTCCACAACGGTGGTTTTCGACAGACGTGGTGCCGTGTACATATTCGTCTATCGGTGTTTGTCATTCGGCAACCAGGACAAGAATAACAGCACGTTGATCCTGTTTGGGCGCATCTGGTAATAACGTCGCCGTAGTTCACTTTCCCTCATTTACTGCACACACACCAGAAAGACACGAATTCCACTCCGATCGGTTGCCTCCATCTCGGTGCTTGTGTACCCGCATCGGAGTCGCGCTACGTTGCATATGCGCTGAAGCAGTGCTCTCAAACGGATACGCTCTGATCGCCGCTTGTAACAGCCTTACAGTAGACGGGGCACAACAATTACGAATCCACTTGATTCAGACAAAAGCAACTCAAATCTGTAAAGGCAGGTTTGAAAGATCAAGATGTTCAACAGTTTTTGGGTAGATAGTTTGCCTATGAAAAAGCAATTCTTATTCATTTAAAGGCGCACTGATATTTTTTTGAATAATTAACTAGTAATTCGATTTTGGCTAGTTTATGCTCGTAGTGCTCTATTTATTCTTTTAGCTAGGCGATGAGATAATGATTACAGTTAAAACACGTCACAGTGTGGGTACAATCCTAAACGAAGGATGATAGGATAGTTAACAGCAGTGTGGTGTATGAAATAAACATATATATTGATGAAACGTATGTGTATGGAAACTTTTCAAAGAAGCAGTAGCAGAGTGACAAAATGTTTACAGTTGAATGACTCGCAGGAAAACAAATATTGTCTTTTTACTCATAGAGTAGGAGTGTTACGGATGCTTCGCTACGGTTACGTTAGAGACTCGTGTTACCCAGGATTACAAATACTGAGTGGTTAGAATTAAAATGCAGCTCCTCATACTGGTCCAGAGCGGGCCGTAGTTATTGTATAGCAGTGAAACGTGGTAGACATGCCACTACGTTAATGCGGAACCGATTGGTGCTGGAAAAAATTAGTTCCAATTTCGGCCACCAGGTGCAAACCTAGCACTGTACAATATCTCGTCGATGTCTCCGGTGCTGAAATTGAACAAATTGTTTAAGCGACGGTTAATAATAAAATCAACATTTTGCCTTTCTCACGTGTTTTACTTTTACTGCTCACGTCCCGTTCCTAATCCATTACATATGTAAACAATTCTATGCTTATTTCTTGCAATCACACCGCCGGATTTGCACTTGGTGGCCAAAATTGGAACTAACTTTTTTCCAGCGTTAATCGGTTCCACGTTAATGCAGTAGAATATTTACCAAGCTTCTCTGCCATACGATAATTACAGCCCACAATGGAACTCTGAGTAGCTGTACTTCAATTATAACCACGCAGAAGTGGTACGATGATCAAGAGAAGCAAAGGATTACCCCCGGAACAGGGAAGCGGTAGGCTAAGTAGACACTGGGAGTAGCAGCTGGCGCAGTCCTTCAGGTTCTTTGTAATTTCTTTAAAGCATGTGTAACAAGAGTAAAAATAATATAACGAAGAGAAACCACATGTAACGACGGCATCTGATGACGTCAAGTACGTCGCTATGAAACGCGTAGGCAAAACATCAGGAAAAACTGAGCACATATTCCACAGAAGCGAGGTTAAAATTGCGTTCAGGACATCAGACAATATGAAAACACGAGGGTGTTATAACATGCCACACAAGACTAACAAACATGGGAAATCTGGGGTTTATAAAATATCATGCCGTGGCTGCGAAGAAAGCTATATCGGCTAGAGAGACGGGTCCTTCGGCTTGCGATTTAAACTGCTCTCCTATGTCAGCAGTGAAACAGCGTTACGCTTGCATAGGCAAAAGGAGGGGCATAATATTCGTAATACTAACAACTAAAAATTTACATAAAGCTGAAAAAAGTAAATGGGTAGATTTTTAGAACAACTGGAGATTTATTTTACGAAACCGATAGAACCAGACAAACTATTCAATGAACAGAATCGGTTTGTAAGAATTGGATATTTTAATATCCAAAAAATTTTTTTGTAGTTGAGGTAGTTACTGTGTCGTACGTGTATGCTCCAGCTGATGATGCGGTCTCCCTGCGAGCGAGTGAAGCACTGTGTCACCCGGGTCGCATCTGCACACGCGAGCGTTTGCCCAGCTAACGCAAACACTCGCAGCCGGAAGAGGAGTGCCGGCGAGTTGAACCGGAAAGCTCGCCTTGTCCGGCCCGTGCGGTGTCGTCTGACCTTATATGGGCAGTAATGTAACCTCCAGCAGCCCTAAGTGCAGCGGAAGCATGTATCATGACGACCGCTCTTTTGTTTCTTTTATTGCGAAGACCTTACCGGGTTTACTTCTTTAACGACTTGCACTCTATTTTTTTGATTTTACGAACATAGTTCTAACCTTGTTATGTTTTATGCTTTTCACATGTGACGAATAACTCACAGAAGACCGGCGCATTAAGTAGGGAAAGAAAAATGGATCTGTTTTTTGGTATTACGTTTAGTTTAACAGAGAATGAACATTTGTTCACCGAATTACACCCTTAGACATGATCCATATGTGCTTTAATAGCATTTTACATAACTCACAGAGATGTAGTGAAAAAAAAATACCTTTTTTTAAGGTCTTAATATAAGCGTTTCATTTTTCCTGTTGTATCGTTTGATGACGGCCATTGTGGGCCGAAACTAGCTATGATTGTGTCATAAAAAGCGATTATGTAAAAAACAAAATTTTATGAGGTCAGAAACCGTTGAAATTCAGCCACAATTGATGTACTTTGTTAATACATTCCTCGCCCACTCCCCTCCCCCTCCCCCCCCCAAAAAAAAAAATTGGATTCGCTTCCTGAATAAATTATGTGGACTGTGTATTCTTACAATAAATCTCCTGCAAGCAGCAGTCCTTAGTCCAACACTATTTCCACACTGGAGTGAATTATTCCCCTCGCTGTGAAAATGCTGATTACGTTAGTATTTACGTGTCAACAAACAGTTTCCATCGGTCAATACTGTTGTTAAACAGTTGCGGGTTAAAGGTTTCTGCAAAAATGTTCGTTATTGTCTTTTTAATTAAACACACTGTACCACTATCGCTGAATATAGTAAGGCTTTTCGCTCATAAAGTAACAGTAAAATCATTGACTAGGTTTATTATTGTTATATTTAACAATAAATTGGGGTCCTCACACGAAGAACGTCAGTGTATACGAGAAAGCACAAAACCTTTTGAGATCAGAGACAAAATTATGGTAGGGAGATCACCTGTACCCTCTATTTACATTTCACCGCGCAGATACGTTAAAGCAGTGGTATTCAGTCTGGTGACTACCGCCCATTAGTGAGTGTTGGAGCTCTCATAGTGGGCAGTGAACGGTTAAAGATATTTTGATCAGGTTTTCATAAAATATTACAAAGTATTTGCTAAATATTTATTACTATATGCTTTATAACGGAAAGTTGCTTGCCCACTTTATAAATCAACGTTACTGTGGGACTGGTCAGCACTTA
This sequence comes from Schistocerca cancellata, assembly GCF_023864275.1. Classification (NCBI taxonomy): domain Eukaryota; kingdom Metazoa; phylum Arthropoda; class Insecta; order Orthoptera; family Acrididae; genus Schistocerca; species Schistocerca cancellata. The sequence continues at coordinate 71,402,827 of NC_064627.1, forward strand.
GAAAATTTTGCTGGCAAAGGAGATACAAAAATGGGCGGTAAATCAACGTTACTGTGGGACTGGTCAGCATTTAAAAAATTTTGCTCGCAAAGGAGATACAGAAATGGGCGGTATCTAAAAAGGTTGATTATCCCTTCGTTAACGTACCGTACAGATCACGGGCGCCCTAGCCAACTATCTCTGATATATGTTTTCTTCTCCCAGTATCGTCGTTTTCTAAAAGCAATAGAAATTCCACTACATATTCCCATATCGTTTTGTTCTACATAAAAATGCGGGAACTAACTATGTACTGACAAAAAATGAGAAATGCTCTCACAACTCGGGAATTTTAGAAATACGGACAATAAGTAATGTCATGTCAACAAAAGCTACGAACACTCAGAATATCTGCAAAATAACATACACCGAAGTGGAGTCCCTGCAGTAAAACGGCTACTGTATGACGCAGCTGTCGCTAGCGCTGCTCCAGCAAAGGAAAAGGATTTGGGCAGTTCTTAGGAGGAGATCAGTGTTTAACGTCCCGTCGACAATGAGGCCATTAGAGACAGAGCACAAGCTCCGTTTATGGACGGATGGGGAAGGGAACCGCCGTGCCCTTTCAAAGGAACCATCCCGGCACTTGCCTGAAACGATTTAGGGAAATCAGGGAAAACCTAAATCAGGATGGCCAGACGAGTCCAGTGTGCTAGCCACTGCGCCACCTCGCTCGGTGGCACTTCTCACTGACATCGTACCTGTAAGGAGAGCACGTAGCAAATATATACAGACAATTAAAAAAATGAACTCAGAAAATCAAACTGCAAAAAATTGGGGCTAAACGCATGTTGAAAACAATAGCATAAAGGTATGACCCGTCTACTTACGGCAATAAAATTTGCCAGTTATTTCGGAAAACGTTCTTACCTACCAAGTGATATTTCCATGATTCTAGTTGAAACATTCATTCCTATGTAAGCAGTAAACCAATACTACGAACATAATATATTATCTCCTGAACATCCCCAGAGAACGATTCACATTGTGGTTAGCAAGCAATCAGTCACGGAAGTTGAGGCAAAGCAACAACTAAGTGCATTCTGGACTTAGTAGACCAAACAAAAGACAATGGTCGAATTATCGAACTCGTGTGGATCAAGTCGCATACTGGTATTAAATACAATGAAAGTGATCAACTAGCGAAATATTCAGTAAGGAGTGAAAGTCACATGGACATCAAATTCGCATACAAAGATTACATTCTGAAAATCAAGCAAGTGATTTTCTCGTTTCAGGAAGAATGGAATCAAAGTCAAAAACAAGAGGTAAAAGGCATGACTGTATTCAGTAATGGGTTAAAACTGACAGTTACGTAGTGCTATCGCTGGCTTAGGGTATCTCATCAAATGTTTGATGTTATGATTAAACTCACGCATTAATAGTCATCTCCGCGTAACCAGGAACACAATGGTTTGTTATTGCTATTGCGTGGTGGATAGGTATTTGTTACGTTATTCTGTTATGTGGGACTTGGATGGTGTCAAGTGGAACACAGTTGGGTAACGACGTGAATGGTCTACTTTACGGACAAAGATCATGAACGTAGTACTGTGATATCCAAACATGGAAAAGCATCAAGTATTACAGCTTGTCAAGACGATCTTTTTCGTACGATTTATTTCACCACAGTTGCCGACTGAGAAGTTACGGAAGCATGACGCTGTTTTTAAGAAAACCAAACATTTCTGCAACAGCGCCCACCAATGATCGTACCGATGTACAAAAATTGAACCTTAGGTAGCAGCCTTGTTTTCTTGGTATTCGAGCAGCAACTCATATACCCATCAACATACATATTTTTGAAAGGAATATATATAATGTAATTGCACAAATTTACTGCTACACACACACACACACACACACACACACACACACACATTGTACGTGTTTTACATTATATTTGTCAACGTCCATGTAAATTTACACTGTCGAAACTATAAAGTAATACAAACAAAATAAGTAACATTTTAATCCATCATGTGGCAGCCATTGTGGTAAGAGGTTATCTGTCAGACAGTTTGTAGTGGCTATCAACTCTGTAGTAACGATAATGAAGTTCTGAAAACAATACTACGGGAAGTGGGGTAACAGTGCACTATAAGCAAAAGTTATTATTTGGGCACCTTCAAAACAAGTAACCTAAAACCAACTGTGTGTAAGATTGCTGTAATTTCTCTACTTTTCTACAGTAAAATAATGTAATGTAATAGAAACAGTACAGTAAAGTTTAACAGCAAATGTCAGAAAGATGCGATTGCGCACGATTCCTTGTCCTATGCGGTTATTATCCGAAGTGGTTGGGGAATTGTGCGTTTGAGAATCTTATATCAAACATTCATGAGTGGAAATAATCGTCACTTAAATTTTCTACCAATTTCTGTTAGCAAATTACAATATTGAATTATATTTAGATAGTAACACGGAATGCGTGATCACTTATACTTTCACATTCAACAAATTATCGAATGCTCCTTTGTTGGACAAGCAACCATCACAAATATAGTCTTGGGGTGTCTTTTCCAGTATACGCAGCATAATTCCAAGCAGGACACCCAACACTATTCTACTGCAAGGTTCCCATTTCATGTTCTTCGACACTAGTTTTTTTTTCTTGCCATTTCTGATTTTCTTCTTCATTTTGTCTTATTTGTCGCCTATCATTTGCAACTGCGTTCAGAAACCCTTCAGATTCCTTTTCTACGTAAGAGATTTTGTTAGTGGTTCGTGTATCATTTCTTGTCATTGAAAATCGGGAATTAAAAAACGATCTCTTGAAAAATCTCATATGTTGGATTATTAGCTATTATACAACTTGTATCAAATAAATAAAGTTCTGGTTCGTTGCTTCAAGCAAATTGTTGAATGAGTTGACGTTGTTGACTAGTTTGATATGGCTCTCTAAGCTAACCATCTTCTTGTAATGAAGTATTTTTCGCGATAATACCAATTTATTTAGCCTGCCACAAAATTTGAAAACAGTGTTATTCATGATGATGATGATGATGTTTGGTTTGTGGGGCGCTCAACAGCGTGGTTATCAGCGCCCATACAATTACCCAATCTTTGCTCAGTCCAATTGCGCCACTTTCCTGGATGATGATGAAATGATGAGGACAACACAAACACCCAGTCATCTCGAGGCAGGTGAAAATCCCTGACCCCGCCGGGAATCGAACCCGGGACCCCGTGCTCGGGAAGCGAGAACGCTACCGCGAGACAGTGTTATTCAAAGACGGGCAATTGTGCGCACCTGTTCTCTTTCAGCACACCATTTCTTCAGTCTTCGATTATATACAAACACAGTCAGATTCTGTCCCTTTAAACTATTACATTTACAAAGAAAATCCATGCTTCAAAAGCATATTCCCATAAAAATAAATCAGTAACAGCTGTAAGCTTGCCTTCTTACTTACTATCCGCAGAATAACATGAAACTTGCCCGTTTTATTTGTCTCATTCTCATGCATTCCACAGTTCGAACGCTACTGTTTGTAATTTACAGGAACCAGAAGTAGCAGGAAGTTATGTCTAGGCCACTGGCTTATACATCCGGCTCACAGCCCGCAGTAACTTTCAAGTCCGTTATTACATTTCCGCCTCTGAGACGGGCCCAGCAGCAATAGAGTCTTCTTTGTGTTTCTGCTTCTCTGTTAATACTCGTAGATGGAATGACAAGTTGCATACCAATGGAAAACTGAGAAATCGATGTATTTAGTGGTCTATTACACATTCAATTTTTTTGAGATATTGTGTGAGTCATAAGCAATACCTTTCAGGTTTTGTTAGGTTTATCCCCCCAATTCTATCAAGAAAACACTCCCCAGAAATTGTGGAGTGTGGATATCAAGGTAAACGAAAAGAGGTACACGGTATGAGTGTCATCAGTCTCTAGTGGCGTTGCTCACGCCTGTATTTTTTCGGGAATACCACACCAACAAAAAATTTCTAAATAAGTATTATCTTCACTCCTTATCAGTTCAGTAAACGATAAGGACAGATTTGTAAAGAATACCTATCAAAAAAATTATATAATTTTGAGAAAAGTGTCTAAGACAAAATATGTTGATTTCTCTAAATTTGAATAGTCAATATAGGGTCGACTATGGGGAAAAGTATTGGTAACTCAGTGGGTTAATGCGAGCTTTAAATGTTGAATGCGTATGATTACCCGTAGCATACGATCGCCGAACTCTCCCTATATGAGACTATCCGACTAGTGTTAGCAGCAAGGTGTCTAAATAACAGAGCGGTGTAGAAGACAAGCAGGGCTGTTCGGGGGTTCCCCTGGGAGCCAGTATGTCGCCCTGCCCGCTCCCGGCCGCTACTAAATTAGGCGCCACCTATTTCCGGTGGGCGTTATTTAACGCCCCGATACTTCCTGCGCGTCACACCTACCACCACCGCATTTCGGGCACGAATTGTACAGATACCCATCTTTACTGCTGCTGCTTATGGCGAGGAAAACTAATGACTGTAAAATGGGACACGGCGACGCATCAAATGAAATTATATCATTATTATTAGGAGGGCGGGAGGCGCGTTAATGGAAAACGTGCTGTCCCCGCGCCGCGGGCGTGTCCGAGCTGCCAGTAACGGCCAGGGAGGCGGCGTGGCGAGTGAGGGCCACTCGGCTTCCCTGTCCAGCCCAGCTCCGCGGCACCCTGCTCGCGAATTTGGTGTCGGCTCGCTGATGGGACGTCACTCTATATTGGCGCAAGTGTTTCGGCGGAGGCATGGAACAGATTGGCTCGGAGTTAGACTGGCTCAAGGTATTTGCAGCTTAGAAAACAGCACAACAGGCTATACAGCATATTATATTCTCGAATTTCTAGCCTGTTCTCGTTTAAACTTTTTAGAAATTATTCTGGTATCACCAGGTGCTGCGAGAACATTAGTATAGTATGAAATGGGTAACGTGTATCGACTTCTGATCTCACTTCAAGCACGAAAGTTTCATTTCTGTTTTCATAGTATTACACAGGCAGGTTCCACAAGAACAACAACTAACAGATACCAACAAATCAGTCCGTGACTTTTTAAAAAAATACTATTTCTTCTCTTTGCTGGTTCTGAATATTTTGCATTGTTTCGCAGAACGTACAGTTGATCATTTACTGAATTTTAAAGTTCCGTGGTGTTTTATAGTGAGAAACAATTTGTTTCCGTAGATATAAGTACGGCATCGATTCATAGGGCAGAAAAGCGAGCGCTGCCGGGATACGTGCATCAACACCGTATTTCACGCTTCATAGAAAACGCAACTTTTTAGGAATAACATTTTTACTCTAAGTACCCATACCATATATTCATCTTTTTTTTTTTTTTTACTTGAGTTTATCTTCGATTTTCGTTTCCATTTCGGACAAACCTGAGTTCAAAACTACTGTTTTTCACTACAGGACATCACGGCACTGTAGGTGCTATAGTCTGGAACCACGCGACCGCTACGGTCGCAGGTTCGAATCCTGCCTCGGGCATGGATGTGTGTGCTATCCTTAGGTTAGTTAGGTTTAAGTAGTTCTGAGTTCTAGGGGACTGATGACCTCAGAAGTTAAGTCCCATAGTGCTCAGAGCCATTTGATTTGAACGGCACTCTAAACATTCAAGAGCAGCTATGTATTTCGTATCAGTTCAATGCAGCCATCTGATGAACAAAATGTTTGACACCGGTAATAGACAGTAATAAAATGTTTTAAAGATATATGCAAGATTAAGTGGTTGGTAACTGTTACAAAGTGTTTTACCGTACAACCACGTAACCTTCACGATGTCATCTACTGAAAAAACAGCTTTACAAGTACATAGGCTTTCACAACCGGCATAAATGTTGACATTCTTTTGGATGTATCGCCACTACGTCATACAAAACACTTAAAATACGTAATACTAGAATATCTGACGTTTCGAGCGTGTTGGAGCGGAGTTCCTCAGAAAACGGCAAAATTTAGCTGGGGGAGGGTGCTACATTATATTTATACAATTTTAGCAAAATCAGTCTAAGGCCTGAATAAGGTCGTTGCACATTGCTGAATCTTCACTCGTTTCGCTACTGCAGTATTTAAAGTAATTTGTGCTATGACACAGCAGTACACCTACAAGCATTTTAATGGTCCGCAATAGTTAGTTTTTAGGGTGTTACATCCACAGTCACAGCTGTACGAGACATCTTCATTATGACTCCATTTGCAACTTTCTTAGGTCCATGCTTCATGCAAAAGCGTGTCGTTTCATGTCAAAGTATTATCAGTGGTCCCTGTAACACATATGGTTTCACTCACAATTTGTTCTGGCGAGGCAGTTTTAATGCTCAATTTTGGCCGAAGAGTTGTCACGTATGTCTTCACCTTACTCGAATCTGGTGTGCTCTCCCGGACAGTGCTGTCAGTTTTTTCGCAGTGTAGTGGTGTGCTGCGTGTGACGGAACCTCAGCGCCAGTGTCTGGTATGTCACACACGTACGGTGTGACCGAGCGGTTCTAGGCGCTACAGTCTGGAACCCCGCGACCGTTACGGTCGCAGGTTCGAATCCTGCCTCTGGCATGGATGTCTGTGATGTCCTTAGGTTAGTTAGGTTTAAGGGGCTCCGGAAAGGCTCAAAATCATGAAAAGTTCAATTTTTACTTTTTTGCGCTTTCTGAATCTGCAGACTATTACCTTTTAATAGATATATAATTTATTCAATTCCGAAGACTACAACTATTTTTAAATTTTTTTGGAAATGTGTTCTACATGGGCGTGACCCACTGTGGCGCTGTTAAACTGATATCAAATGGTGTTATTATTAACGTCCGTGTTCATCGGGTACATTTTAGTGATGTGAGATAAAGTATGTGTTGTGGCTAACCTGTGATGGTTCAATATATATCGCTGGTGTGATTGTCGATTGTTTCATGTTTATTTACTCTGTCGTTATCTCGAAAATATTCGTAATTAATTCTGTTTCTTGAGAATCCCCAAGACTGTATTTGTTGGAATAGAAACACTTCACTTTGGTGTGTATGATGCTGTTGCGAATTCCAATGATGGCAACATTGTAAGGTGCAAGGTATTTAGAAATATGGGAATGAAGATAGGTTCTAACATGGTACGAGCGATGCTTGATTTAGACAAGGAACGCCTTCGGGCTGCAGACAGGGCTGTAAAGAGTCTAGAAATACAAGCAAGAGTAAACAGGAGGAGGAACAAGAGGAAGCTGGAGGAGGAGTTTGCAGAGGATGAAGATAATCCATCCTATGGACCTGGAATGCACTAAAAAGTTAATCCAATCTTTGTCGCTCGATTCCCAAAACTTTTATTTTCTCATACTAATTACATGTTTTCTAAGGATCTTCCAAACATATTTGTTTCAAACTTTCAGTAAATGTTACACAGTACCTTCTGCATAATTTAACACAGCCTTTTTCCAAAAAACTGTATATTTTTGAATATATAAATAAAAAATTGCAAAAAAATGTTGTGAATTTTCATTACAATTGAAAAAAAAAAATCATCTTTAATAACTGAACTAAAATTTTGTAAAATCCCTGTGTTACGTTGTAGCCCATATTCCAATAAATAATCTGTAAAAAGTTCAACTTCCTACCTCAAATACTTTGTGAGGAAAGATGTAATTTATAAGCGTTATTTTAACATTGCAAGTATATGGCGTTCCGGAGCCCCTTAAGTAGTTCTAAGTTCTAGGGGACTGATGACCTCAGAAGTTAAGTCCCATAGTGCTCAGAGCCATTTTTGAACCAAAATAAAGCGTAATATTGTTTTCGGCCTCTTCGACCAAACTGTAAGTGAAATTATTGTTTTTCAGTAGTCACTCATGAAACACTGCAATAAAGAGAAATGTGTTAATTCGAAATAAACCGCTCATAAACGATTTCAACATTGCGAAATACTGTACAATCTAAACATTCCAGAATATTACAAATCATAGTGCGCTTTTTAAACGGGATATCAACTACAATCACCTAAAGAAAATTTGTTTTTAACAGATGTGCCTCCTGAGAAACATAAAATATTTCTTACGTGCACTCAAACAGAAATGTTATGACAGATTTATGTTGTCAGCAGCGGATCTACGACCATTTACTCCCCCTATAAACATCGTCCATTCAGCTCCGGAAAGTTTTTAGGCCTACACTGTTACATGCAGAATTATTTCAGCTCTTTCTTACCTCAGAACAACTGTTTTTAACTTCTTAGGCTACTGTGTAGCTATTCGCTCTCTAAAGTCAACGACAGCTTCTTATCCGTAAAGCTGCTTGAAAACACTAGATTCTCTAACTCCTAAACTTTTTATACTATCTCTTTCTACTATTTGATACTATTTGTTTCGATGGGAACAGTGTTGATGCCTTTATTTTTAGCTCTATAACTTTCCTTCCGGTGTGTTGCTGGAATTTGATATTTGTTTCTCTGGACTTAACATGAATGTCACTAACAGTTAAAGTCTTTAAAACCCCGCTTGAGAGGGGCTAATTTAGTGGAGGTGCTTCTCATTTGGCCTCAGAAGGCTGAGTCCACCCCGTTAAAACTCTTTCCACCCCAAGAAACACTCGTGATAATCACCGGGTAACGAATTTTTTTTTTAAACAGTAGTAAATGTTATTTACAACTGAAAGGTAGCAAACAGAGTTACAAAAACAAGTGCAGCAGATATGTCTATTTTTTCTGTTAAAGTGTTATGTAGATAATTACAGTTTTGTTGTGTCTCTCGTAATCCGCGGACTTCGTTCGTACTTCGCGTTTTTGAAAATAATCGTTTGAATAGCTACTTCCATCTTTTGCGGGGTATCAACTTCTGATAGGCGAAATTTTTTATACATTATATCACACTGTCACATAAATGATACATGGTTTAAAAATGAAATATTCCATCCAACGGAACAGATATACATCGTGTAAATTTTAAGTTGACGAACCAGAATAACTCGAAAAATAAGCTTCACATGAAAAACTGTAGAATCCAAAGTTGATTATTTTCGAGGGGGCATCTGCTGGTGCTAAAATTAGCCCGCCACCCCAGCCCCCTGGAGGTGGGGTGGGAGGCAGCTTTAAAATTTCAAATGGGAACCCCCATTTTTATTCCAGAATCAGATTCTACATAAAAACCTACGTACACTTTATCTTAAACATGTGTATTTATTATTGGTAGCTGGCGCTGTAATTCAAGAATGTCCATGTTCTCATTTTTGCGTGGAAAATCGTTGCAGATAAATAGAAAATACTTATTTACTTCGTAAATTTTGATTAACTGAAGCTAAAACTCTCCCTCTCTCCCCCTAGGGTGGGGTTTGAGACAGAGGAATTAGAGTTTTACAAATGTTGACCCAAATATTAATTTTTTCCACAGATTCGGGTACGTTTTGTTTATTTCGTGGTCATGAGGCCACACAACTTTTAATTACCAAACAAATCATCTGAATAGCTAACTAACTAACCAAAAATCGTACTTGCTAACGAGTGAACTCATTAACTAAAGAACTAACTGAGTCACGAACCTAATATTTTATTAGATTCGGAGTAATCACTCTTGTTTGTCGAGAAGTCACACAACTGCTGCAAAGAATAAGAGATGCTTGCGCTGCAATTACACCAGACACGTTATCAAGAAGTGTGCACGGAGTTACAGCACGAGTCAATAAATGCATCGAGGTTGGAGGTCATCACTTTGCAATTGAAAGGAAAACAACCCTCGGTCACTATTTTTAACGAATTAACCGGGTTTCAACACTGCTAGGAGTGTCTTCTTCAGAATTTAAATCAAAGAATGGTCTGTATTCTAAAACATGGTCACAGAATTACGAGTTGCATTCAAGTTCTAAGGCCTCTGATTTTTTTTCTCCGGACTGGAAAGAGATAGAAACATGCGCATTGTTTCAAAATGAGGCCGTGTTCATTGTCAATACGTCCCAGAGATGGCAGCACCGTACGGCATCTGGAATTTTACCGCCAGCGGCGAGAATGAGAACTGTTTTAAATACTTAAAATGGCGACGTTTTCCTTACTTGAACAGCGTTCAATCATTCGTTTTCTGAATTTGCGAGGTGTGACACCAATTGAAATTCATCGACAGTTGAAGGAGACATGTGGTGATGGAGTTATGGATGTGTCGAAAGTGCGTTCGTGGGTGCGACAGTTTAATGAAGGCAGACCATCGTGTGACAACAAACCGAAACAACCTCGGGCTCGCACAAGCCGTTCTGACGACATGATCGAGAAAGTGGAGAGAATTGTTTTGGGGGATCGCCGAATGACTGTTGAACAGATCGCCTCCAGAGTTGGCATTTCTGTGGGTTCTGTGCACACAATCCTGCATGACGACCTGAAAATGCGAGAAGTGTCATCCAGGTGGGTGCCACGAATGCTGACAGACGACCATAGGACTGCCCGTGTGGCATGTTGCCAAGCAATGTTGACGCGCAACGACAGCACGAATGGGACTTTCTTTTCGTCGGTTGTGACAATGGATGAGGCGTGGATGCCATTTTTCAATCCAGAAACAAAGCGCCAGTCAGCTCAATGGAAGCACACAGATTCACCGGCACCAAAAAAATTTCGGGTAACCGCCAGTGCTGAAAAAATGATGGTGTCCATGTTCTGGGACAGCGAGGGCGTAATCCTTACCCATTGCGTTCCAAAGGGCACTACGGTAACAGGTGCACCCTACGAAAATATTTTGAAGAACAAATTCCTTCCTGCACAGTAACAAAAACGTCCGGGAAGGACTGCGCGTCTGCTGTTTCACCAAGACAACGCATCCGCACATCGAGCTAACGTTACGCAACAGTTTCTTCGTGATAACAACTTTGAAGTGATTCCTCATGCTCCCTACTCACCTGACCTGGCTCCTAGTGAGTTTTGGCTTTTTTCAACAATGAAAGACACTCTCCGTGGCCGCACATTCACCAGCCGTGCTGCTATTGCCTCAGCGATTTTCCAGTGGTCAAAACAGACTCCTAAAGAAGCCTTCACCGCTGCCATGGAATCATGGCGTCAGCGTTGTGAAAAATGTGTACGTCTGCAGGGCGATTACGTCGAGAAGTAACGCCAGTTTCATCGATTTCGGGTGAGTAGTTAATTAGAAAAAAAATCGGAGGCCTTAGAACTTGAATGCACCTCGTATGACTATAAACGTATGATAGAGTATAAGTACGGAATCATCGTGAAAGATTGGCAGTATTTATATGTTATTTATAAAATTCGTTAAAAATAGTGACCGAGGGCTGTTTTTCTTTCAATTGTAACTATTCACGGTCTCCGAACGTACAGCCATGTACAAAATTTAGAGATACAAGGATTTTACGGACAACAAGCAGGCCGAAAGTGGGAGGCGAGGGGACTCACTGAAAAAAAAAAAAACACCGAAATTCATTTACTTGCAAGTATTTGCAAATAATCAACAATAAAACAAAACTAATCGTTCCTCTTCAGGACGAGCAAATCTTAAACGGGAATACGTTCATCTTTAGTTAGCGAGGGGGTTAGTCTTTTCCTCAGTTAGTCTTTTACTTTCTTCACTCTTTGAGTTAATGAGTTCACTCGTTAGTAAGTAGGATGTTTGGTTAGTTGGTTAGCTAGTCAGATGATTTGTTTGATAATTAAAAGTTGCGTGGCCTTATGACCACGAAACAAACACAACTTATCCGAGTCTGCGGAAAAAGTAATATTTGGGCCAACATTTGTAAAACTCTAATTCATCTCTCTCAAACCCCACCCTATGGGGAGAGGGAGAGTTTTAGTTTTAGCGAATCAAAATTTATGAAGTAAATAAGTATTTTTTATGTATCCGTAACCATTTTCCATGCAAAAATGAGAACACGGATTTTCTTGAATTACAGTGCCAGCTACCAAGAATCAAAACAAATGTTTAAGACAAAATGTACGTAGGTTTTTATGTAGAATCTGATTCTGCAATAAAAATTGGGGTTCCCATTTGAAATTTTAAAGTTGCTTCTCACCCCACCCCCAGGGGGCTGGGGTGGCGGGCTAATTTTAGCACCAGCAGATGTCCCCTCGAAAATAATCAGCTTTGGATTCTGCACATTTATTCGTGTGAAGCTTATTTTTCGAGTTATTCTGGTTTGTCAACTTAAAATTTACACCCTTTATATGAATGCTTCTGATGTATACAACAGGAATGGTTTTGTACTCTAGCCACGTGGGACAAATTCATCTATTGTATTACGAAACGCGTTTACAAAGTAAACAGTAATAGACTTTTATTGGAGGTAGTTGATTAGAATTTAAAGGGCTGGCTACTAGGAAGAGACAAAGAACTTATTTATGGACGCTAAACGTATAGAAACAACATGGACACAAAGCTTGACACCTGTGGACCACGGGTAAGAGGCTGCATGTATTTTCAGATTTACTCCCCATACTAGTCGTTTGCTTTTGTATATGTTTCTTAAAGAGTTATATTAAGTATGTTGGCTACTCTGATGTTGGTGCTTGGACCGAAACCTATAGCCAGTAGTGAAAATAAAAGTGTAACTATAGACAAAAATAAATAACTTTTTTGTAATCATAGAAAATGTTATACGTGCAGAGATCTTAAAAAATTTCCATTCGTTGATCAGTCTCTCTCTCTCTCTCTCTCTCTCTCTCTCTCTCTCTCTCTCTCTGTCTGTCTTTCTCTTTCTTCTTGTCACAAAACAGCGTTTCGCAGGCACATGGAGTATCAGAGGCTACTTGAAAAGCAGAGGTATAGATTTCAGGATTTAACTTTTTCTTACGTCGAACACTTTTTGCACTGAAACTCAGTTTCAGAAAATGGAACCGCCGCGTCGACAGTTAAGAATGCTAACTACTTTACTACCGAAGGAGTATATTATTACCATTCTAAGGTAGCTTTACTAACAGACTCCACGATATGATGGAAACATTGACATCACTAATAAATACGTTGCATTTTCTAGACCGAAACTACTAAAATGTGGCGGAAGAGCAATGGGAGAAGATATTTTGAATTACATAGAAAGAGTACAAATTTATCCCGAAAATGCGGTTTACAATATGATCTCCCGCACTTATAAAATTACTAATTAGGAAATTATTTTTCAATTTACGTTAATCTATTGCTCCTACGTGATTTTTATTTACACCGACGGGTTCGCATTCAAAAGGGTAACTTTATAAACGGAAGTATCCGATACACAGGGTTCTGGCAGTGCTAATGGTTGCGAGCAGTCGTTTTTCTTTAACTTCATAATAAGGCTCGAAAGGAAGTGATCGGCTTATTCAGGTATCTTCTGTATTTAACGCTGCACTGACGATGAGATGAACACTATAAAATACATATGAAATTTTATGTTAATGAAAAATGCCAGAAATTGCTTGTAAGCGACGTCCTCCCCAGAAACAAAATTGATAAAATAGTACATAATTCATGCAGAGGCTTCTTTTGTTGACTGAAAAATAATTTCTCTTTTAAGTAGTTCAAGTGAATGACATAAAACAGTGTCCTCTTCTTCTTCCTCATCTCCAACGCTAAACAATTTATTGTCTTTTTGTGAACCGTATGTTCCTTCGTACATTGTGATCTACTTTTCCCCTTTCGGATTAATTCTATTACGTTCACTGCCAGTCTTTCTAATACATTCGCTTATATTCTCCATTTTCTAATTACCTATAACTGTCCTCTGCCTGCTTTCTTATATAAAATTATTTGTAGTATTAGTCAGTCTTTAACATTCAATGCCTGCTCTTAAGAAGTTAATCCCTCTGTTATTATTTATTCCATCTTGTTTTCGACATAAAATCCGCGTGCAACGTTGGTCATGTGTATGATGTATAACGTATTACACTTATGTCTGTTCGCGCTATACTTCTGCTGTGTTGAGTCTCTTCCCTTTATTCGAAATCGTAATCCACAATGAAAGTAAGAAAATTATTTTGCTTGTTTCAGTATTTCATTGTTTACAATTTTCCATTCTGACACTGTCTCTATAAAAACATTCCAACACTGTTTTTGACCTTATTTTTACAATTCATTTAGCACCCTTAATGACATATGAAAGTAAGGTTACTTGAACGTTACTGAAATACTATTATTCAAAAATCGTTGTGCAGTCATCAGCATAAAAAACGTGACTTCGGCTTTGATAAGTCGTTCAGTCGTTGTTGCCCCAAACCCCAACCAACACTCAATAAAAATTCCATCCACCTATAGTGTCGCCGAAGAATATATTAAGCTATCTAAAGGAAAAAGGTTGCAGGTTTGCCTCACACCATTATTTAATAATAATCCGTACAGACTACATGTCTGCCCCTTGCATGTTGTAACATTTCATTTCCTGGTCGCATTGCGCTCGCTATGTCTCTTTTGTGTATACCACAGAACCATTCTGCTATAGCATGGAAAAGGGCCTTTGCTCAGCGTGGAGTGGTGGTGTTATTCTTTCACCAACCTTATTATCTGGGTGTACTCACCGTCGTGTGATGTCTCCTCTGTTGTTAATCCCTCCTAACCTTTTCTGATGAAATTAAACACAGCTTAAAAAGTGCCAAACTAATTAACATTGTTGTTTATGTTTACTATTATTATTATTATTATTATTGTTATTGACTATCATTATTTGTACTGGTAATTATAATTGTTCTCATGGTAATATAATAGATGTACATAATTGAAACACTAGTGAAAATATAAATGGAAATATTTTGTATTAGTTTCTGGTACGTGTAGTTGACGGCCACATGTAAGTGAGGGCCTGAAAATGCTAATGTGGATAGGCTAAATCAGAATCGTATTTTAAACGATGTTGTGGACTCCTCTTTTATTTCATTTTGGTTTGTCTTTTTCAGTACGTATAAATCCAAATGCTTTTCCCAATTTAACTCCCTTATGTCTATAACCTGCCATAAATTAAACACCACTGTAACTTTATCTTGTCCAATGTTCTTTCCACAAGACATCCGCGACTACCGTTATCAGTTTTACCTCAACCAGCAGCTCCAGTTACTCGAAAATGTATACGTTTAAATGACGGGTTTCTGTCCATGGCCTAGGGAGTGAAACCGGTCGCTTAAAAATGGTTCAAATGGCTCTGAGCACTATGGGACTTAACATCTGTGGTCATCAGTCCCCTAGAACTTAGAACTACTGAAACCTAACTAACCTAAGGACATCACACACATCCATGCCCGAGGCAGGATTCGAACCTGCGACCGTAGCAGTCGCGCGGTTCCGGACTGCGCGCCTAGAACCGCTAGACCACCGCGGCCGGCCCGGTCGCTTAAATGTACATATTTTTGAGCTATTGGAGCTGCCATTTGATAAAACCCGCTGCAGTCGTTGGACGTCCATTTCTAATATCTATTTGTTCTTCAGCGAGCAATTATTCTGCTACTTTTTGATATATATTGCGCTCTAGCCTAACAATAAGAATCCATCGTTTTGATTAGCGTAGCAATAATTCCATCTAACCCGATGGCCTTCACGTTTGTTACTGGTTTCAATTACATCAATTTTGCATTGGAACATAATGTTATGAAACGTATGGTCCGAATGTTTTCTTCATTGTTCTGTATATCATCTTAGATTCATTAGTTCCCATTCAGCAAATTTTTTTTGCGTTATCCTCTACCATTTTCATTTTATTTGTATCTTAATTATGGTTCTTGAAATTTCGCGAGAAGGTTTTCATGTGAGTCTGCCAATTCGACTTTTTTTCCATGAGGCTCTTGGATGAGTCAAACAAAACAAACTTGTGACCACTTGTGTCATCCTTCCTTGCCTACATTCAATATCCCCCATTATTCCTATCCGGTACTGGTACCGAATGTTTGAGTGATATTCTGAAATGGACGCAGATGTGATCTGTGAGCAGTCTCCTTTGTAGACTGGCTGCTATTTCTCAGTAGCTTGGTAATGGACCAAAGTTTGTCACCTGCCGAACATGAAACTGAAACAATATGAAAAGATTACGTAGTGAATAGTGGAAGCCATTCTTGTTCCTAATGTTACATGTCTAAATCCTGGCTGATTTATTAATAATAAGCGAGCATACGTATATTCACTGTTACTGCTGAGAATTGGAAAGAAGAGGAAGGAGGAGAGGGGTAGAGAACGAGAGTGAGAGAAAGGGATGAGGAGGGAAGTAATAAGGAAGTAAAAGGAAATGGGGGAGGCGCACGGGGAGGGAGAAATAGAAAGGAAGGAAGAGAAGGGAGGATGTTGCTAATATAGCGTTCCTTAACTTGTTTGAGAACACCCAAATCAGTTTCTGTACATAATTTCTTTCCTTTCGCGTAATAAATTTTCAAGTTTCTTTGTTGTGCCTTTCGTGAGGTACTACTTTTTGCCTTTCGTTTCTGTACTATTCCAGCTTTCAGTTTTAAGTCACATTTCTTAACAGTATTGATCACGTTCCTGTTGCTCGGTTGGTGCTTTCTTTACGGTTTTTTTAGTATTTGACTCTCTATTTAGTATTGTTGCTGTTTTTCTCCAACTCTTCTCCATTTCCTCTAAAACAGTTTTGCTGTAAAAAAAATGTTTTTTAGTGATCGGTAAACTCTTGTTTACATTATTGAGCCTTCCCTTTTTTTCTGTTGATATCTGCTTGGGACAACGTTAGATAATAACCGAATCCTGTTCCACAGCGTCTCTTTACTTGGTCCTTCAAATCTTGTCCATTGTAACCTAGTCACTGTTTCTTAGATATAGCCATGTTTTCCACGAGTAATTATGCGTGAAAAAATTATTTTCCGACACTTGGGGGGTACCCACTGTACTGCTTGCATTGACAGTGTTCCATAGACAAACAAAATTTGTGTAATAGACTTCCATCAGCAAATATTTTATAACTTTTAAGATTCATTTGCGAACAATGTGGGTTATATGATCGGATATATGAACAATGAACACAGGAGAAATTAAATCAACATGCTAATTCCAACTGTGAAATACACTTGAAGTTTTAAACGCTTTTCTGTGATTCAAAGTTCGTAGTACAGTACTACGTCTTCAGAGGTAATTATCCTACTCACAAGCTCAGTTTAATAATCACGATAATGAAATGCCCCTCACTGTTGGATTATCATACTACAAATGGATATGTGGCACTACACACTGTTCCGTGCGCGTTCTATTTCGTGTAACCGCTGTGTATTCAGGAATAGTAGTTTCATACTACACCACATATCTGGGAGTCCGCCATCGGTCCGCGCATTTTCTGTTTTGAGATAGTTCATTTCAGTCATCTAATAGAATACATGACTGAAACAAACTCAGCTCTTTAATAGTTCTGTTCGACACAAGTTTAACACACGTGAATTTCTAGAGAGCTACCACGATGCTCAATATTAGACTTGACGTCCACTTTCCCCTCTCGAGTTTTCATTTCACACATCTAATTATTTTATTTGACTCTCTCGAAATATGTTAATTTTTCCCTAGCACTGTCATTTTTTTCTTCCTGTCCGAACTTAATAGTAATATCTGAGCGCATGTGAAATTCTACAGCAGAGTGACAACACGTCTGTTTTAACGGCTCTGTCTTGCACTGTAAATAAAATGCAGGTGTAGAAACATTTCTTGTGTTGTCATTTTATAGGCCTAAAGCCTATGGTGCTATCTTTCACAATCCCATTCTTTATTCTTAGACCGAAAATAAATTGTAGGCCAGAGAAAAGAAAAGTAAAAACTGTTAAGGTTTATGGTTGGCGTAGTAAATCTCCCAAAGATACACTTTAAAGATCACTTGAACGGTATGGATCCTGTCTGGAAAATGTAAGTAGAGCTCGGATTTATATGTACTATAAAGTATGAATACATTCACGCATCTGCGCACTACAAATCTGGCTAATATCCAATAAAAATCTTAAAACACGCACAAAAAATGAAATACATTTTTAAACTTTCTCGTATTTGTTAAGCTTGATGAAATACTCAACCCGTAAATTTATTCTTGAAATCAGTCACTAACAAATTTAATATTTTATTACTGTCTCTCCCTCTCTATATATATATTAAGAAAATTTAGAGGACTAGCATTTGAATCCGACTGCGGAACGATTCTATTGCCGCCAACGTGCATACGACGTACGGGCCACGAAGAAATTAGAGGAGAAATTAGGGCTCACACGGAGACACATATACAGTATTGAAACTTCCTGGCAGATTAAAACTGTGTGACTCACGCCCGGTACTCACAGCTTTACTTCTGCCAGTATCTCGTACTCTATATACAGTCTTCTTTCCCTTGCTCTGTTTGCGAGTGGAACAGGATACGAAAGACTAAATGGTGGTCGAAGGTACCCTCCGCGACGCACAGTGCGGTCGCTCGTGGAGCATGTATCTAGATATAGATATTTTTCCAGGTATGTTCGAAATTTGGCATTATTTAATTTATTCAAATGGATGTTGGCTGAAACTTATGCTATGAGAGACCTTTAGAAAAATTACCGTTGACATCATTTTCACTTCCGCTTGGTGAAAATGCTGCTAGTAAGGTTGCTTGGATCTTCAAGAGTAATCTGGTGTAATCTGGGTTTTTTTGTTGCAGGGCAGCTATAACAGTAATTCTGAGTTTATTTTAGCTAGCCGCGCGGTCTAGGGCGTCTTGTCACCGCGCAGCTTTCCCTCCCCCCCCCCCCCCACTCACCCTTTCGGAAGTTCGAGTCCTTCCTTGGGCATGGGTGTGTCTGTTGTCCATAGGGAAAGTTAGATCAGGTAGTGTGTAAGCTTAGGGACCGGTGACCTACGGAGTTTGGTCCAATAAGGTCTTACACAAATTTACAAATTTTTATTTTAGTTAAATAAAAACAACAGTCACTGACTGGAAAGTCCCATTGATATTTAAAATACTCTAAAAATACAAAAATAAAACTTACATGTTTTCCATTCACTTAGCATATTACCGTATTTCCATCTGTTGTTAAGAGTGGGATTTCCATCAACCCACGGTCGAAGCAAGTAAGTTTTAATGCAGTTTTTGTTTTTCGTATATATAGTAGTGAAATGGTCACATATCTTCGGAAGTAAGAGTTTTAGTCACTGATAGAAGCTATCGCTGATGTGTGGACTATCCATTCAGTGTTAAGTTGTCTGACGACGGCCTAGAAAGCCGCAGTCAGGTTCACAACTAAATATATAATAAATATACTGGAACATTAATAAGGTGTATTTCATTTTTTAATAATTGATATGTTTTAAATGGTCAGTTCGGTAGTAAATGCTGCTAAACAGATATAGTTACTGTCTTTTCTTTGCTCTAGACATCTGCTTAGAAATAGCTTAATATTCAAGCAATTATATATGAGCAATTATACTCTCCCGTCGAAAATTCAGTTTTGAATTATTTGTTTATCTTATCAGAGCTACATTTTGTGTGGCTCAGCTTAAATTGATTCTTATAGTGAACAAAGATAATATTTTTAATTGTTATTATTACCGATCTCTTCTGCCGTTTGAAAACTATTCAAAAATGATTCTGTCATTAAGAATTGGGCTAATGTAAGAATATTGTATTAATACAAGGCATTGGCTTTTCCAATCTGACGCTAAACCTCAAAAGAACACCGTATGCGATGACATTGTGTTTACTATCATATTTGCATGCTCATCCCGTTTGATGTTTTATAATCTTTCCGCTTGTGTTTGTTAGGCAATTAATAAAATGATCCCTGTTTAGTTAGAAAGGATGGTTTCCCTCTATAGAGTAATAACAGTATCTAATTAAATTTCACTGTGTGTGGTCTCTGTGAGCCGGCCGGAGTGGCCGAGCGGTTAAAGGCGCTACAGTCTGGAACCGCGCGACCGCTACGGTCGCAGGTTCGAATCCTGCCGCGGGCATGGATGTGTGTGATGTCCTTAGGTTAGTTAGGTTTAAGTAGATCTAAGTTCTAGGGGACTTATGACCACAGCAGTTGAGTCCCATAGTGCTCAGAGCCATTTGGTCCCTGTGATAAATAAGCATGAAGGATTCATTTGCTTTATATGACTGCATTCGTGTTACTTTATCATTTATGGCAGTGTTACTGCCATCAGCTATCAGAACTTTTTCTCAAGATTTAGACCTGTCCACTAATTTATTAACAGACAGTGAAAACAGTATTGGTGTATAGGTAAGAAAACAAATGTAAAAATCCAATAGACGTGATAACGTTTGAAAATAGAAATTCATCTCAAATAATTAGTGCAATAAAGAGTAGCCCTGTTTCCGTTTTCCCACGGTCATACAATGCTGTGCTCCAAACGTTCGTTCTCAGAAATTTTTTCTTCACATCAACACTTATGTTTGATACTAGTAGACTTCTCTTGGCCAGGAATCCTCTTTTTGCCAGTGCTACTCTGCTTTTTAGGTCCTCGTTGCTTCGTCCGTCGTGGGTTATTTTGCTGCCTAGGTAGCAAAATTTCTTGACTTCATGTACTTTCATGATCGCCAATTATATAAGTTACTCGCTGTTCTTATTTCTGATACTTCTCATTACTTTCGTCTTTCGATTTAATCTCAATCCATATCTTGTACTAATTAGACTCCTGTAATTCTTCTTCACTTTCACTGTAGATAGCAATGTCATCAGTGAATCTTAACAATGCAGTCATTCGATTTCCGTTTCTCTTAGCTTTTCAGTCATCAGCAAGCGAAAGCCGGAAGGCGTTCGTCAAATAGTATACCTGTTTTAACGACCACTAACAGTTGCTTTAAAAGTTGTACTTCACTATATTTTAAACTGTAGAATGGATAATGATAGATTTAAATACGTCAGAGTTTTCATATAAGTACCACAACATGAAAGAGAGTAGCTCTAGAAATAATCCCTCCTCTTCTCTACCTCGTGTTCTTTTTGTTTATTTCCTTCTTAAATCATTAGTCTTGTGGTTCATCTGTTGGTGTTACCCGTCTGTTTACATACTGTATAGGTTTTCATGCTTAGATGCTTATTATACCCAACTTTACTATCATTTTTTGTACGTACTCCATTTCTCATCTATTACCGTTTTCCCTGCTTTCTGTTGTCAAGTTCATTGTTCCTAAATATGTCAATATATCGAATATGAGACGAACCTTCCACTCACTTTAATTTACCATAGATGTCGTTTCTCATCTAACCTTTCTGTCACTCATTTTGTTTTTACTTGTTCTCTTTATTCTGAATGAACTTCTGTAACAGTACTTTACCAATTCTTTTAGCAACTTCTTCAATTTTCTCATTATCTACCTTTTATTTACATACAGTGCTGTATTTTTTATGTATTTATTTGTCTGTTTTCTCGGATGTGTTGGTACAAATGTAATCTACAGCTGCTTGGACATGTGAAGAGTTTGTAATATCTCTTTATATTCGATGAATTCTACCCTTGAATGACGTTTACAAATTTTCTATCTTCATACTCGCAGAATCCATGCGCAAAATAGTTTCATACAATAGCTATGCCATGAGCGCATAAGTATTCTTTATAGTACTCTCTCTGGTGGTTATTTGAAAAAAAAAAAAGGGAGATTCCGAGATTGTCTTCGTGCCGATTAGCATGAGCTTGGTTTGGAAGAACTGTAATTTGATTATTGAGATTTATCACAGAAGATAACTGATACGAACTGTACGATTAAAAAGGAAATATATATATATATATATATATATATATATATATATATATATATATATATATTGCTCCTTCAAAAAAGAGTGTGTATGTGACATTTGGGAAATAATGATATTTATCGATATATTGCGTAGTTGTTAATCAGAAGGGACTTCCGAAAGACTGGATACGAACCTGCATTTAATAATCCAAGAGCTCCATTGCTTCTTCGGAAGGTTAAACTTCATCAAAGCCAAATATCCGCTTGATCTGAGGTTTCCCGACTGATTATACAACGCTCCCAAAATTACGAGGCATTTTATTTGTACAGATTAGCAGACTGCCGCAAAGCACGAGCCTGCAGAGAAGAAGAATCATCGCCTGATTTCATTCTAACAAGTAAAATTTCAGAATCATTTTGGAGTGACTGAGCTATGACTGTGTTTCCTGTCATGAATGATTGATTGCTCGAACGAATTGAGAGCTACAGAATCACGTAGATAGGAGGAAAAAATTACAAGTTATTACATGTATATTTCATAGGAAGCTTGTGAAACAGTAAGACCGACCAGAGATTTGCGGTGACGTATACACGTGTGGAACGCAGTTTAGCGAATAGCTGTATATTACGCTCAGGAGCTCTTGTACCGAATAAAACGGTTTTCCATGAGGTGCATTTCATAACAGACTTGAATATCTGTGGTTCATCCCTCAGACGGAAATGAAACCTACTTAATGCAGTACATTTTTATGCTTTAACAGTTAAGGTTTATCCAAGCACAAATAGTCGTAAATTCTAGCATGTTCTGAGTGAAAGGTGCAGTCTCTTTGAATGTTATTAACTACAAAACTTGTGAGAGAATGTATGTACAGCAGAGTTTTAATTTTGAAACGCTTCAACGATGGATTAACTACAAAACTTGTGAGGGACTCTATGGACAGCAGAGTTCTAATTTTGAAACGTTTCAACGATGGATGTTAGCTTTCGTATTCATTGGACCGATCGTAGATATTATAAGGGGCATTCAAATGAAACCCGGTCACTAGCGTAAACTAACGGTAACGATTTTATAAACTCAAAAATGTAGTTATACACAGTACACATACTCAAAAATAGTTGCGAAAACTGTTGGCACATTTATCCAACTGTGACACTAGCCGGTTGATTCCATCCTGCTGTCGGATCCAGGCCTGGACCGAGTCACACACTTCGTCTTCCCTTGCGAATCGATGTCCGCGAATAGCTTGTTTTAGAGGCCGAAACACGTGGAAGTCACACGTTGAAAGATCGGGACTGTACGGTGGATGTTCCAGGGTTTCCCACCGAAAATGGTGCAGTGTCGTCTTCACTGCAATGGCCGTGTGAGGGCGGGCATTATCATGCAGCAGGATAAAGCCACTGGACAACATGCCTCGGCGTTTCGACTTGGTGGCTCGTCTAAGGTTCTGTAAAGTGACTTGATAACGCTGGGCATTGATAGTGGTTCCCCGTTCCAGGAGCTCGACAAGCAGTGAGCCCTTGTGGTCAAAAAAGAAGCAGAACTTTTGTGCAATGCCTTTGATTTCTTTGGAGGTGGTGAAGTCGCATGTTTGCACTGTTTGTTCTGAGGCTTGCTTTCCGGTTCAGAACGGTGACACCATATTTCGTCACCTGTGACAATACGTGGCAGAAAGCCGTATTCCTCCTCATGATAACGTTGCAGATGACTCAGACACAGCGCCATTCGAGTATTGCGCTGTTCGGGGGTCAGTTGGTGGGAAACCCACTACGCACAGGTTTTTCGAAAGTTCGAGTGTTGATGCATTATGGCGTGGGTGGTGCCCAAGCTAATACACACTAGCAGATGGATCTCGTCCACGGTGATTCTGCGGTTGTCCAAGACTAAAGCATTCACTTCCGCAACCGTTTCCGACGTGAAGGCATGATGTGCCTGTCCAGGAGGAGCATAGTCTTTCAGTGACTCGCGCCCCTCAAGGAACCGTTTGGGCCATTCCACAACACTTGAACGACTCAGACTGTACTCACCGTACACAGCTTTCATCCATCGATACATTTCGCGGCCTCCCACTCCCTCCGCCGTCAAAAATCGAATCACTCCTCGTTGTTCCTGCTTACTTGCCTGTGTGTTCGGTAGTGGACGACAACTTGTGTGATCACCTTCTCATTGGCGTGAAACCACACTGGCGCTATGCATCAAACGGTGCGCACGCGCCAGTCTACCAATAGATGGCGCCACCATAGTCGCAGTTTCATGGTGCCACCTTAAGTGTAAGGCAGAGGTAGACGCCCTGGCCAGGTCTCGTTTGCATGAACCTCATATTATTATGATGAAATTACCAGCTTACACATGATCCTGAATGTGATTCCTCCAAGATACTTTTCAGCAATCTTCATTTCTGTTTAAAACATTTAGCTTCACTGGTTATTTCTTCTTTTTGTGATAGTCAAACTTCTTTCTGCAAGAGTGGTGCAAGTCTTACGTAAACTAACGCCATTTTATCGTACATCCTCTCTGAAAATTAATGAGGCAAATCTTTACAAAATCGTCTCAGTATATTTCTATTTCTGTCTAATAATGTCTAATCATTTAACTGCTCTCTAAATTTCATGTTTATTTCATGTAGTCTTCATTTCAACCATTAGGTCTTTTAATTTTATAAATCTTTGGTAGAGCTCTATCGGCGTACCTATTTTTGTGTCTATACTGCCCAGCTTGAGTAGGTCATGTAACCTGCCTTACATTCATTGTAATTGATTACTTCTTTGGTGAAATATAGCGTAACATCTACATCTACACTCTGCGAATTGCAGTGAAGTGCGTCACGGAGGTTACTTTTTACTGTGCTAGGCCTGTGTAGTAATCTTTATATCCCGTACATTAATGGACGGATTCTGGGAAGAATGACTGCTACCTCGCCTGTGTGCGAATTCTCCTAATGTGACTAATAGATCTGTGTCTAATGACAGCATCGACAGGGGTACATTTTCCATTTCTTGCTTCTTCCTATCAAATAAGTTATTGCTGGAAATTCATCTCATACTGCCAAAAGCTCAAGTTCCACGTCGAAACTGAAGTATTATAGTTTACGTATCCCTAGTTTAAATCGTACATAACTTCACAGACTGCATTTTACAATGCACAGAGGTAAGAAACGAAGGAAGGTTCAGGTTTACCGTCTCGTCGATACGACGTCATTATAGACGGGCAACAAAATACGTCTGAGGTAGCACGGGGAAGGAAACGAATCGTGTGCTTTTCAAAGGAACCGTCCCAGCGTTTGGCTCAAGCAGTATTACGAAGCTATAGGAAATCTCAATCTATATATCAGGACGTGAATTTGAACCTTCCCCCTCTTTAACGCGTATCGAAGGTCTTACCAATGCATCGCCTTTAAGTAATCAACAATAGAACGCCACCTTCCACTGCATCATTCACTGTTGTAATTTTATTGACGCAGTAACACATTTTCTTGTACAGTCACAATCTGTGTACGCACAATGACAAAGATAACAAAACAGAACTGGAACATAGGTGACGAAAACGGCATTAAAAAATTTCAGTGAGTGAAGGAAAAGAAAAATTACGCAAACGCCCAGTGGGCTTAAACATTACGTCTTAAAAGGCGTCGTCAGTATTCACTAAACGTAGGAACGATATAGACATCCTTATTTATTATTTTTGGTCATAATGGCTGCGTTTGTGAACCGTGACTGTGTGGGACAATTAATTATTTGTAATTTCTGCTACCAGTCACTTTTATTGTTTTATTTTTAATCTAACACAGTACAACACGTTTCGAACATGTTCTGTCCATCGTCGGAGAACAGTGACAAAATACAAAGTGCAATAGTGTAATGTTATTCAACAGCTCCGCCATTACCCCAATGATGCAAGTGAAGCCACATGGCGATAAAATCGTAAGTGATCATCTGTCATAAAAAAGCCTTTCACACGATTTTCGCAAAACATAACTGATACAAAACTATCTGCATCCTATACGGGCTGTGATCTCATACATAACCAACAACAAGAAAAACCAGCAGAAAACATCACTAACATCGATTTCTGGCCATCCACTGCCCCCCCCCCCGCCCAAATGTCACACCATCCACTACAATAACGAACAATGGAGAAAAAGTTCTAGATTAATTTATATCAAGACAATTTATTTTTAAGTAACATTTCTCTGTACATATCTATAAACGCCTGATGATGGAGAGCACATGTTCGAAGCGCATTATATTATGTTAGATTAAACAAAAAACGATAAAAGTTACTAGTAGCAGAAGTTACAAATAAATAATTATCCTTATTTATATCTCGCCAACTGTACTTTATTCCAATGGTCAAATTTTCCTATGTTGATATTCTGGGTATACTTCTATTTTCTTCACACTAATTTCTCTTCAGAGATTCTCTTCATAAACTCGTTATGTCGGATTAGGTGCACATTTAATATAGTTTTCCTTCAGTCTAAGCTGTTAGTCCATATTCTTTTTTCTCTTAATATCTGCTAACTTGACTTTTTCAATCATAAAAGTTTTATACTTTCTCCATTACCCCATCTCTATTGTTTACAATTTATTATTAATAATAAATTACTTTTATTTCATTCTGATGACATGTTCCGTCATTGCGATCTTCTTACAAGTTCCACATTACTTCTAATATCTTACGTTACTGTAGGAACTAATCAGCAGAATGTATTTATCTTCTTTAGAATTGTACATACTGTCTTAACATATCATGTCACTTGTGTATCAAATTTCTCTATTACTGTTTCGGTTTTGATATGTTTAAAAGCGGTCGAACACTTGTTCGTTCCCTAAAACTTATACGGCGAACCAATAAAGTACTTTACAATAAAACTGCAAGATTTTGCTTTTTGTTCAAGATATCTGTTTGCCTAACGATGGAAAATATCACCTCCCCAGCAACTACAAACACTATGCCCCAAGTACCATGCAAGCTCGAACATTTCTGAAACAGTTCAACATGTCCAAAACACGGTGATGTGCAA
Source organism: Schistocerca cancellata (assembly GCF_023864275.1). Classification (NCBI taxonomy): domain Eukaryota; kingdom Metazoa; phylum Arthropoda; class Insecta; order Orthoptera; family Acrididae; genus Schistocerca; species Schistocerca cancellata. Next base: position 71,429,407 of record NC_064627.1, read on the forward strand.
AGTAGAGAATATAATCTTCGTAAAATTTTTACTTGCTGAGATATCATAGCAGGTACGCTTTTTCTTTATCTCTCCTTATCTGTCTCTCTTCATTCTGGCTCCCCTTTTGCCATCCCTCCCATTACCCCCCACATCGTACTCGTTGTCACTATACAGATAGTTTCATTTCACTTGTATACATCACCAAAGCAACAGATTATTATGTTACAGTCTTCCAAGTATAAATTACACACGCGTCGAGGAAAGCAGTTAATTATAAGAAGTATTTTGAGTCACTCTGTATGTTAACAAGCATGTCAGATCTTATGATGAATATGTAATAATCTAGAACTAAAACTGTTAACTATTACCAATACAAGGAAATGTTTAATTTTTTGTTTTACTTCATCAATTTAGTAAATGGAAATAATACGAACTTCAACACTCCATCACGTCACTGTAACATAGATCAAGTATGCGTCGCTTAAGTCATGTATGTATGTGCGAATGTGGACTTTTTCACCAATGCAGAAGAGGAATATTATGTGGTTAAACACAGGTAATATGTTACAATACTTTATTTCTTCTAACTTTCCTCTCATTAATCCCTGCTGAGACAGAATTCTCTTTTAGTCTAATAACTGTGTCTTTCTGTTATTGTTAGGTGAAAACAGAAGTAGACGTCACTCCCATTGTGTCTATATAGTCCTTAAAAATGTAATCTAGCTCCGAAAAGCGTTTGACGGTAAATACAAAATAAAAATATCGTGACTGAAGGCGGAACGCTATAATAAATATATCCCTAACCTAGGGTAGTCAGGGAGAGCCCGCGACTTTCAAACGTAACATTTTTATGATTTTGTAGAGAAAAAAATACTTTTGTGGTGAGATTAGAGGGCTTACGAAAAGAAAATAGTGTTGTAACGTTCATGATAGTTCGGAACAGAACTTTTCTCAAATATAGCCTGGAAATATGGTAAATGTGGGCACAGATCTACCTGTTAAGTAGAGTTTTATCCCTATTACGTTTACATAGCAATGTATGTAAAAATGTGCTGTGGAGGCAGCTTTGCCCAGAATTTTCAGCAACTTTCCAGCTATTTCTGCGGAATGTTTCGTTACAAGTATTAACAGATGTTACATCGCAATACGTCTGATCCAAGAGCTGTTGAACGCCATTCGAAAGGCAGATTTTTTATTTAGTTTCTTCTACCGTACGTGTCGGTAGACATAAATGATTCGCATATTATTCGTAGCCTAGAATACGAGCACTTATCTTTTAAATATGTCTCAAATCTTGCTTCAATATAGTTAACTATCCATGAAATATCTACATGGTGGATCATCCAATTTTATAGTTAAAGACGGTATCCACAACGGGTTTTCGTACTTCAAATGTTCCAATGTACAATAATAAACAAATTACGCATTTTCCATCTGCGCAAAGTATTTACCTTTTACAACAGAATAAATTTTCACCTTATGCTACAGTCAGCGTGCCTCATCGCCGAGATAAGAATCTCAATTTCACTGAACTTTCACTCCGTAGTACCGATCATCTACAATTTTTACAGAAACCAGACAGTTGGTGGACTTGGAAACAAGGCAGTAATGGGTAAGATAAGGTTAGCTGTCAGAGACGGAAAAGGATTTGGAAGAACAGTTCGACGGCACTGATAGTGTCTTGAAAAGATATCAATAAAAGTAAATCAAGAGTAATGGAATACGTCAAATCAAATCAAGCGATGCGCAGGCAATTACATTGCGAAATCACACACTAAAAGTATTAGATGCGATTTTTTATGTTAGCTGCAAAGTAACTGATCATGGCCAAATGAGAAAGGATATAAAGTACAGACTGCCAACAGTAAGAACAGTATTCCTGACAAAATATAAATTTGTAGACCTGTCACACAGATTTAATTTAATTGAAACGTCAGGAAGTCTTTTCTGAAGATTTTTGTCTGGACTGTAGCGTTGCATGTTACGAAACGTGGACGACAAGCGATTCTGACAGGATTAGAATAAAAGCTTTAGAAATGAGTTACTGCTGCAGAATGTTGAATGTTAGACTGGGATTCCAACTAACTAATGAGGAGAGACTAGATCGAATTGGTGGGGAAATAAAATTCATGGCATAAGTCGGGTAAGTGGAGAGATCGGTTGTGTTTTCAAAAACTATATTACAGTTTTTCGCACCAAATATCTCTCAACAGACTACTTTAAAGTAAACTGCAACTCCGTTTCCGCCTAGATGAATAGCTATACGGGACTCCTAAAATAACGAATTATTAGCGAGGTGTCTTCGTAACTGCGTTAGTCACCACGATATCAACATCAACTTAAAAATGGAAATATGCTTAATTCAGGCGGCAGAATGTAGACGATGCCCCACGTAATACGGACACGCATGAAAATATCGAAGCAGTTTATCACACACGTGTCCTTGTGTCGAACGAAAAGAAGAAAAACGGTGGAGCTCCAAGCAGCCTTATGGAGAAAATTTGCAGAAATGTCTTCAGTGGTGGACGGAACAAAAGCGGAAGCGTCTTTTGTAACGAGATTTTATGTAACAATATGTCCTAAAATAATATGAAATATATAAATCTGCGAGTATTCGTAATGCAAAAATTAATTTACTGAATGATTTGACAGCATTTTTGCCCGACGGCCGTAAGGGATATGATGGCAAATTTATTCCACGATCTATTTCGGCGTACGAGTCATTTTCAAGTGGTTTTACAGAGCGTCAACACACTTCATGATGTAAAGCAAAACCACAATGTGGCATTTGATGCAATCAAAGTTCACGACTGCACACGAGTTCTGTAGTACATATAAATGAAAACTCATCACCATCAGAACCGAAAAAAACGTGTATGAGTTGTGAACCATTTTACTCGAATGTTACCATAAGTCGCGATACACGTTTCCCTTTTTATAGTCTGTTTACACAGATGAAATTCGATTATGATAATTGTGTAGGCAAACTGCTATTTGGTTTTAGACTATGACGTGTGCTAACCCTTTCATGCATCAATTAAATTGAAATAAAATAAAATTTAATGAGTGTTTAATTTTAACAAATAATAGTTACAAGTAACCAAAACTCATTTATAATTTATGTATTTATTGCTTAATTGTGCCTGACCAGGAACATCTGACCAGAAACAACACATACAAAAAGAATTACATTGCAATTACAACAATAATAATTTGCATTATTATAAAAAATAATAATTGGCAATAATAATAGTAACAGTAACACTAATATGATGATAAAATAATGGAGGTATTAAAAATGACATTAATTAGTCATTATATAAAAACTCAGTATCAAAAATTTGCTTCACTAATAAAAACAATAATTTGCATTAATAATAATAATAATAAAAATAATACTAACAATTATAAAATAATTATGGGGGTCTTAACAATGATATTCAGTAGTTTAGCACTTTTGAGACCTTGCTTGATGTTAGAAGTGGAAGGCATAATGAAACAGAAAGGGTCTGAAATTAAAGTGACTGTCTCTGCTATAAAAGAGAATTTCAACAGAGAATTCAGGACGAAAGGGGAGAGACAACTGGTGAGGGAGGGAGAGTCGACGAAAGTGAACTGCAAGAAGAGATAGCTGTTGTGATAGAAGGTGGGCCTTGAATTGTCTTTTTAAGTTTTAATTTCTCTAATATTTTGAGGAATATTGGTCCAAAGTCGGGTTCCCGATACAAAAATGACTTAGAGAACATGGCACTGTTGTCTAGTGGCACACAGAGGATTTTACTTTGTTGAGAAGAGTTCTTCAGCTGTGTTGTTCAGAAAATACTGTAAGGGTTGAAGATAAATACGAAGGAGAGCGATGATTATGAGGACGATACAGCAAACACAGTATGATAATCGCTACGCTACTGCCACATAGCTATGGTAAGGAGGCGTGAATGATATGGTCGAAATGGCGTTCTTCACAAATGTCGCAAACAAGCATTCATCGTCAGTTCCAGCCAATCTAGTCCTCATACGAAAGTCGCCGGAGAGTAGGATCACCATGATCAAGGATATGGAGTATTAGTAAGTCTACCAGTTTCTTTTTAAGCTTTTATTGGTGGTTTTTAGATGACTGCATGACAAGTTTCAGAGGTTCATTCCGGCGTGTACTACCCTTGGTTCACCCTCGACTCTACCAATTATACAATTGGTAATACAATACTACCAGTAATACAATTACGTGTGACTATCTGTCAGACAGGCGCAACGAACAAATCCGAACACAATTTTGTGAGACCCATTCAACGCTACCGTCGTCGCTCTAAGCAAACAGTCTATAAAACCATCGAAAACATTGAATTCTCAACATCTGCTGCAGACAAGAAGAAGAATGCTGTGAAGGCTGTTGCTGCCACCGCTCTTGTCGACGGACCCTGTGTTTTCTGTGTATGTAGACTTAATTTTAGTATTGACATTAATGATACATTTACTCATGGTAATGGTTGGCTTACTGTTGCTATTGTACGAGGAGGTACTGGAGTACCTAATGTTCCTGGACTGAAAGCTTTGTAGACAGAGACATTATTGCCTACCGTACCTACCATATGGCTGAACTTGCAAATAAAGACTTTGGTAAATCAGCTTATACGTCTACCTCTGCATTGTCATTGTATACTCGTAATAAGAGAAAAATATCTGTAAATGAGTCTGTATTTATTTGGGTTAAAGGTAAAGGAGTCTGTGAATATGTAAAGTTTGTTGGAGACTGTACTTTGTATTTTCATAAATAAAGTGATCTGTAGCGTAGCTGAAAACCGGACAAGGGTACATCTAGAATCTGTCGGCATAGAGTATGTAACAGCATGTTACGTCATCACACTGACCAGTTGACCTTTGACCCCGCGCCGATAAGGCCGGCCGACGTCATCTTGGCAGCGCGCCAGCGGCGGACTTAGCGCACAGCGGACGGGAGCACCTAGTACGTTGAATGTTCTGAATAAATGAGGTATCACATTATTTGTGGTTTATTTAGTATCACATCATTTTATATGATCTCTGGTTGTCTTTTAAAAAATTTAAATGTATTAAAATAGTAGCCTGAGACTTTTGGATACGCTGCTCCACGGCGAGAAATAGGAAAAGCATCGCCGCTAGATGGTGGAAAGCATGAATGGGCGCGCCGCCCCACAGCGGAAAACACAATTCCTAGCTCCACACACTGGGTCAACGCAACAACGGAATAAAAACAAAGGCGCGTTCTTATTTTAGTCGCGTGAAATCTTGTGTAGATGGCAGTGGTGCATACTTTCCCCATTCTGCGCCGTCATTCCATTTTCAGGTTGACTGATGTGACAGTCGGCGGTAAACAGTGAATCTGACGACAACACATTTTTCAGATATTGTTTACGTGGCTTGTTTAATATACGACAGCGATCCCGACTAGCTGTCAGGATAAAATAAGATGTGCAGTACCACAGAATGCGTGTTTATGACATTTTTAACAGATGTAATGACGTATGTTGTTGTTGTGGTCTTCAGTCCTGAGACTGGTTTGATGCAGCTCTCCATGCTACTCTATCCTGTGCAAGCTTCTTCATCTCCCAGTACCTACTGCAACCTACATCCTTCTGAATCTGCTTAGTGTATTCATCTCTTGGTCTCCCCCTACGATTTTTACCCTCCACGCTGCCTTCCAATACTAAACTGGTGATCCCTTGATGCCTCAGAACATGTCCTACCAACCGATCCCTTCTTCTGGTCAAGTTGTGCCACAAACTTCTCTTCTCCGCAATCCTATTCAATACTTCCTCATTAGTTATGTGATCTACCCATCTAATCTTCAGCATTCTTCTGTAGCACCACATTTCAAAAGCTTCTATTCTCTTCTTGTCCAAACTATTTACCGACCATGTTTCACTTCCATACATGGCTACACTCCATACAAATACTTTCAGAAATGACTTCCTGACACTTAAATCTATACTCGATGTTAACAAATTTCTCTTCTTCAGAAACGCTTTCCTTGCCATTGCCAGTCTACATTTTATGTCCTCTCTACTTCGACCATCATCAGTTATTTTGCTCCCCAAATAGCAAAACTCCTTTACTACTTTAAGTGCCTCATTTCCTAATCTAATACCCTCAACATCACCCGACTTAATTCGACTACATTCCATTACCCTCTTTTTGCTTTTGTTGATGTTCATCTTATATCCTCCCTTCAAGACACCATCCATTCCGTTCAACTGTTCTTCCAAGTCCTTTGCTGTCTCTGACAGAATTACAATGTCATCGGCGAACCTCAAAGTTTTTATTTCTTCTCCATGGATTTTAATACCTACTCCAAATTTTTCTTTTGTTTCCTTTACTGCTTGCTCAATATATGGAGTTAAAACTACACTATTGTCGATATTATCCTAAATCGTTAGCTACAAAATTTGTTCAGCGTGGATCCACTTCTGCAACCGGCTCTCGTACTACATTGATACCAAAGTTAATTAGGTCAAGTGTACTTCCGTGCACATACTTGCACGTTTTTAGTGGACGGTCCTTTGTCTACAGTGCGGCAGTGCCACGCGGTAAAAATGTGTCGTTCATGATAACAGATATCTCAAATCATTATCTACACAAAGAATGTTATCAAGGTTTTATACATAATTCCTGGGACGCTGTCCGGAATTGTGAACATAATATTTTTCGCAAATTAGCAAATAATTTGTTTCACAACATTAAAATTTCCCCGAGTAATATATTTTGTTTCGCGAAATGCTGCAGAAATGTTCACGTTTTGTACAGGGAACTGTAGAACGAAAACGCATATATCAAGAACGCTGCAAAAGATGCATATTTTTCGAAAGTCGGGTGCCATCTTCACCAGTCTCACAATGTTCTGCAATAATGCCCGATGCCGCCATCAGCCCACGTTGTTTTGGCGCACGGAAACACCATAATCCAAGGTGCTCCGTTCCCGGTTGGTCGACTACCCGAAGGCGCGCAGAAAGCTCGGAATGAGTATAATCGGCGTTACTGACAAGATTTTACACGCAAATATTCCCGTGAGAAAACGATGCAAGTCGTATTCCATTGTCTTCTGGCATCTTCGGATCCGTCCATCAAGAGAGTCCAGAAAATGAGAATTGAAGAAGATAAATAGACGTCGCCTGAGCTAAGACATCTGCTTTTCGAACCACCTTCCAGTGGGCAATCCGGTAGCGACCCTTTTGAAAGCAATAATCATAGGAGCGAATTATGTGACTATGATTCCGGCTGAAAACATCAAATATGACATTTCAGTAGATAAATTTTTACTTCTGAACGTCATTAGCGACCTCACAATACTTTATTCCTGAAGTTTTACTCGAATCTGCTAAATTTAAATTTTTTTCCGCTATTTTGAATTTTGTAACTCCGATATTGGACTCTCAATCAGCGACCGAAAGAATCTAAAAAGAACGCAGTTCTGTAGGATTTTATATCAATTTTCCTATTACCAGGTTTTGAAGCGAGTTGGACCATTGAGCGCTGTCGTGGACGTTTTAATGATGTTGACTGCAGTGAACAACATGTGATAATACATATTTTCATAAAAAATGGTTTGCCGGCCGCGGTGGCCGAGTGGTTCTAGGCGCTCCACTCCGGAACCGCACGACTGCTACGGTCGCAGGTTCGAATTCTGCCTCGGGCATGGATGTGTGTGATGTCCTCAGGTTAGTTAGGTGCAAGTAGTTCTAAGTTCTAGCGGACGGATGACCTCAGATGTTAAGTTCCGTAGTGCTCAGAGCCATAAAAATGGTTTCATCAGTTTTTGATGTGAACATTTTCGGGTGAATCAGGACACAAAGGTTCTTTACACTTGATACAAATAAATTTTGTTTTCGTTTTACAACTTTTATAGTGGCAGCGATTTGCATTTTTGACATCTGTTACTTTTGGCCAGTGGTTCCCTGCATGATATCGTGTTTCATCTGGTGTTCTGTTCATTGGGGATCATTTTACTTTAGGTTTACTCAAGCTCGATCTGCTCTTTTTACACTACGTCCATCATGTGAGCCATGTTTATTGGTTCTCTTACTACGGATGCTTTGAAACCGCAAAAGAGTCAAATTATTTTCCTTTGCCCTGTTTATAAATCTTCAGTTGACTACATACATTTATCGAGGAGACGAAGAAACTCCTGCAGGTACCAAATATTGTTGCGACAGCGGTTGGATACGATGCCAAACATTGTTTCATTTGAGCAACACAACCCACGTGAGAGTTATAGTAAGCAACAGCACGTGAATGACAAATGTCAATAACTTTCTTTCCTTTTTCACCCAGTCACTTTGCTGTATCCTAGGTCTCGCTACCAACGCTTGTTGCAGGCAAATGGACAACCGAGTTGTCAAGTCCGTGTGTAACTTTAATATAGTTTTCATTTACTATTGTTGAAAATGACTCTCAGGCATTTCTCTTTAGTTCCTTTTCAAAGTACCGAGCGAGGTGCCGCAGTGGTTAGACACTGGACTCGCATTCGGGAGGACGACGGTTCAATCCCGCGTCCGGCCATCCTGATTTAGGTTTTCCGTGATTTCCCTAAATCACTCCAGGCAAATGCCGGGATGGTTCCTCTGAAAGGGCACGGCCGACTTCCTTCCCCGTCCTTCCCTAATCCGATGAGACCGATGACCTCGCTGTCTGGTCTCCTTCCCCAAACAACCAGCCAACCAACCTTCCTTTTCAAAAACTATCACAGACTGACGACCCCCTCAAATTTAGTGGTAAGTTGGCCCATTGGATAACCCGTCATAAACTGAACAATTATCAAGCATGAAAACAGGAAATTTTTGGAAAATTGTGGCAAGATCCTATGGGACCAAACTGCTGAGGTCATCGGTCCCTTACTTATACTAACATAAACTAAATTACGCTAAGGACAACACACTCTCACACACCCATGTCCGAAGGAGGAATCGAACCTCCGACGGGGGGACCGCCCGGACCATGACAAGACGCCCCAGACCGCGCGGCTGGAAAAAGGAAGAAGGTGTACTGCAGTAAGGAAAAAAAGAAGCGAAATAGAGACAGTGAATGGTACCCATCTAATATATTCAATGTGGAGCAATATTAACGAGTGTCATGTCGTGGCCTTGTGGTCACGGTGGTAGATCAGAAAGAGGAAGATCCCGATTCAAATGTCCCGGGTGCCCAATTTTTTTCTCCGTGTGCAACAGCGCCGTGTAACGAAGGGACCTCCAGACGTACGTACCTCCCATTTGTTCCATACAGGTACCACACGTTATGCCTCTTGCGTTCCGTTCTGGAAGTTTTGAGTCCTTAATACCTTCGTTTTAACACAATTTACACCCGTTCATTTGGGGGTGTAATTACTGAAGACTGAGAAGCAGCTGAGATGGCGGAGCAAGAATCGAAAAGGCGAATGGGGCCTTCCTGCCGCAGTACCAATTATGAAGAGCAAGAGATTTATCCATACTAACTAAACTACGAATATTCCGAGCAAACGTGAAATTAGTGCGGCTATAGGGATACGAAACTTGGAAGGCTCAAAAAATTGCAAGTCTTTCTCAATAGAAGACTTAGGAGAAACCTTAAAAATCTGTTAACCAAATGTAATATCCAATCAAGATCTTAGGAACAGAACTGGAGAGAACCCATCGCCACCCAAATCAAGACAAAGGAGAAGGATCGGACACGCTCTCCAAAACTGCCAGGATGCTGTACAGACAGAAGCTCCCTGCTGGAACCCACAGGGTAAAAGGAAACGAAAAAGTCAAATGACACCATGGAGAAGGAAAGTCTATGAAAATGCCAAGTAGGAGGGGGAAAATATCTCTAAAGATGAAGATCATCGCTCGAAATCGAGTGCGCTGGCGGAGCATCGTCGAAGCCTATGCTCTGCATAAGAGCAAAAGTAAGTAAGTCAAGAGCAACAAAAGAATATTGAAAATTAGGTGAGCAGGTCGAATAGCTAATGAGGAGGTGCTGAATCGAATTGGACGAAAAAAAATCTTGTGGTATAACTTGTACTCTCCTGAGTATAAAAAGATTTTTTATGACCGGTGTACCTAATATTCCGTAAGTAATGGAATCAAGGCATCGTTTCCGAAGATCAGGGTTTTCCGGTACAATATGGATCGTTATAATTTTATCGTTATTGCAAGAGTGTTTACTGTGTAGAACAAGGACCTCAAACTAAAATGAAAGGGTAATAAGTTAAGGATTTGATGTAGTTTGGTTCGAATCCTGCCTCGGGCATGGATGTGTGTAATTTCCATAGTTTACTTAGGTTTAAGTAGTTCTAAGTTCTAGGGGACTGATGACCTCAGATGTTAAGTCCCATAGTGCTCAGAGCCATTTGAACCATTTGATGTAATTTGATCTAATAGTGTATACTAACTTTTTTGAATGAATTGAGGTTGCAGAATAAAAACGATCGCCAGCTCCAAAAATAGCAAAAGTTAAATTTGGTAAATTGCTGTAATGCCTTTGAAATCACGCAAATACTGAGCAAGAATGATAATGCAGCAGCCGAACAAAATGCTGTCGCGAGAGCTCAGATGTAGTAAACTCATGTAACACGAGCACTAAAGAAGTTAATTTCGAAAGCAATAATGTTAATTATAATTCCTATCAACAATAACCTCTAATGACTAGCAACACTTCATGGAAACTGAATAGTAACTAGCGGTAATGCTGTCCGTTTGGGTGTTTGCATATTCTTGACCAAATCTAATTATTATTCTTTACTGAATACTTTTCGAATGATGCCGTAAAAACTTTCATTCATGACAAAAACTATTTGTCAGTGCTAATGTTAGCTAGTACGGACATAATTGCATTTACGGAACACTACATAAAATCACAAAATTACTTTGGCTACAAAAGAACCACCGTACTTTTGTCACAGAAATAGGAACACTACATAAAACCACAAAATTACTTTGACTACAAAAGAACCACCGTACTTTTGTCACAGTAATAGGAATTGCACTTAAATCACTCTTAGTTTGAACTGACTGTCGGCAGTAGTAGCACAACACTATATGAATAACTGTAGTTATAACTGCTTTGTATAATAATAATTACTCGATTGAAAATCAACTATAAATTTAAGTGACTCTTTTCTTTTAACTGTTTCTTTCACTCGTAACTTTCTCGGAAGTTACGTTGACGAGGATAGAACGTTGCTGATGGTTAGCGAATTGGATGAATAAAGTTCCATTTGCAAAGGTTATGCTTTGAATGAACCCATTCCAATATTCCAAAAAAGTTAGTATTACGCTGGCATGCCTATTTCACTGCTATAAAAACACTGCCTGGATCTTACTTTGCAATGAGCTGGTCATGGTGCGATGTGTATTTATTATGAAATTCATTACTAGCAATAGCGAGCAGCTTTCATTTGGCATTCCCGCAACAACACACACTTCTGTACCACACCACGGCGCTTTGCAATTCCTCTCTGCCTTGATCTCTGAGACTGCGCGCTCTCGCAGCAACGATTTTATTGTTACATGAAAGATATTCTTTGTGTTTCGTACAATATAAATTTTCCTGGCATTGCCATCGTGTTTACTATAGCGATTTGACATAATTATTTCTTACTCATTCTTTCAGAATACATTACATTTTCACAAAGACTTGCTGTTGCTAACATTCATAAATACATACAGCTAGAAAAAATTTTTAAGCTCATGAAATCAAGTAACTGAAATGTATGTGAGGCTCTAGGTTGTAGTGTTACAAAGCCTACTAAAATAAAGTGTCGGTTGGTAGTGTATATTCTGTAGCTTCAAGGATTTGACAGTCTGGTAAATGATGGAAGTTTTGGGGGCCACAAACTGTAGACGCGGACCAAAGGTTTGAATAGTGTAAGCAAGTTTAAATAGATGTAGGTGGCAGTAGTTATGCAGAGATGAAGATGATTCCACAGAATACATTACTGGAGAGAGCTGCATCAGAGCAGTCTTCGCACTAAACACCAGCACAACAACAAATCCATTATAGACAGCCAGCGAAACTATTGCCATTTTGTAAATACAGTACTACTGCAGTGCCATTCAGAGTCAATGTACTGTAAATAATTTATCTACAATGTACTGCATATTTCGAAAACTTTGCTTCCACGTTTTGACAATACGTTGCTCTGTGCTTAGCTACGTCGTTACCCATTTGTTTCTCTTCCTCTACTTGCCACATAATATATCTTAATTCTGTCATGTCGATTCTGCAACAGTGTAGGCTGCAGATTCCTCTACTTGCGCCAAAGGGTGGCTGGGTTTCGAGTTCCGCTGAATAGGTCAGGTGCACTATACGCAGGAGACGGCTACACGGGTAGCAGGGGCTGTGTGGCGTGCACTGGCCGGTTTTCTAGGTTAGAGGGTTTCAGGAAATCACAAAAAGGGCTTCAGTCACAGAGGGTTCAGGCCGAACACAGGAAGAATGTGGATACAGGAACCATCGCTATAACAGTTGTAAATTGTCGTAGCTGTGTTGGGAAAGTACCAGAGCTCCAAGTGCTAGTAGAAAGCCTTGATGCTCAAATGGCTATAGGCACTGAAAGCTGGCTGAAGTCGGAGATAAGCTCAGCCGAAATTTTTACGAAGAACCTAACGGTGTTACGAAAGGCTAGCCTAACACTGTCGGCGGTGGCGTGTTTGTTGCTGTTAGAAGTAGTTTAACTTTTCGTGAAACTGAAGTAGATAGTTCCTGTGAGTTAGTATGGGCAGAGGTTATTGTTGGCAAACGGAATAAAATAATAATTTGATCCTTTTACCGATCTCCAAATTCAGACGATACAATTGCTGAAAGGTTCAATGAAAACTTCAGTTTGATTTCAAACACGTACCCGACTCATAAGATTGTTGTTGGTGGTGGCCTAAGTGTACCCTCGATATGTTGGCGAAAATACATGGTTAACTCCGGAGGTAAGCATAAAACATCATCCGAAATCGTGCTAAACGCATTCTCTTAAAATAATTTCGAGCAGTTAATTTATGAACCTAGGCGAATAGTAAACGGTTGTGAAAACACACTTGACCTCATAACAACAAATAATCCTGAGTTAATAACGAGCATCAAATCGGATACAGGGATTAGTGTACACAGGGTCGTCGTAGCGAGATTGAGTACTGTAACCCCCAAATCCACCAAAAATAAACGAAAAATATACCTTCCTGAGAGACAAACTCCATTAACAATGTAAGTGTAGACAAGATGTGGCTTGAATTCAAAGAAATAGTATCGACAGTAATTGAGAGATATATACCGAAAAAATTCTCCTTGGTATACAAAACGGGTCATGACACTGTTGCAGAGACAACGAAAAGAACATGCCAAATTTAAACATTCACAAAATCTCCAATATTGGCGATCTTTTACACAGTCTTGAAATTTTGCTCGGACTTAAATGCGAGATGCTTGTAACAGTTTCCACATCGAAACTTCGTCTCGAAACCTGGCAGAAAATCCAAAGAGATTCTGGTTGTATGTCAAGTATGCTGTCGGCAAGACACAATCAGTGCCTTCTCTGCGCGATAGCAATGGAGATACTATCGAAGACAGTGCTGCCAAAGCAGAGGTACTGAACACAGCCTTCCGATACGCCTTCACAAAAGAAGACGAAGTAAATATTCCACATTCGAATCAAGAACAGCTGCCAACATGAGTACCGTAGAAGTAAATATCCTCGGAGTAGTGATGCAACTCAAATCACTTAAGAAAAGCAAGTCTTCCGACCTAGACTGTATACCAATTAGGTTCCTTTCAGAGTATGGTGATGCAATAGCTTCATACTTAACAGTCATATATAGTCGTTCGCTCGAAAAAAGATCCGTACCCAAAGATTGGAAAGTTGCACAGGTCACACCAGTATTCAAGAAAGGTAGTAGGGGTAATCCCCTAAATTACACGCCCATATCATTAACGACGATATGCAGCAGGATTTTGGAACATATATCGTGTTCGAACATTATGAACTGCCTCGAAGGAAACGGTATTGACACATAGTCAACATAGATTTTTAAAAAATCGTTCTTGTGAAAAACAACTAGCTCTTTATTCGTATGAAGTGTTGAGTGCTATTGACAAGGGTGTTCAGATTGATTCCGTATTTCTGGATTTCTGGAAGACTTTTGACGCTATACCACACAAGCGGCTTGTAGTGAAACTGCGTGCTTATGGAATATCGTCTCAGTTATATGACTGGATTCGTGATGTCCTGTCAGAGAGGTCACAGTTCGTAGTAATTGACGGAAAGTCATCGAGTAAAACAGAAGTGATTTCTGACGTTCCCTAAGGTAGTATTATAGGCCCTTTGCTGTTCCTTATCTATGTAAACGACTTGGGAGACAATCTGAGCAGCCGTCTTACGTTGTCTGCAGATGACGCTGTCGTTTATCGACTAGCAAAGTCATCAGAAGATCAAAATAAATTGGAAAATATATAGGAAAAATGTTCGTATGGTGCAAAAATTGGCAATTAACCCCAAATAACGAAAAGTGTGAGATCATCGACATGGGTGTTAAGAGGAATCCGTTAAATTTTGGTTACGCGATAAATCACTCAAATCTAAAGGCCGAAAATTCAACTAAATACCTAGGAATTACAATTGCGCACAACTTCAAATTGGAAAGAACACATAAAAAATGTTATGGGGAAGGGTAACCAGAGACTGAGTTTTATTGGGAGGACACTTGTAACAGATCTACTAAAGAGACTGCTTACACCACGCTTGTCCGTTCTCTTTTAGAATAACGTTGCGCGGTGTGGTATCCTTACCAGATAGGATTGACGGAGTACATAGAAAAAATTCAAAGAAGGGCGGCACGTTTTGTATTATCGCGAAACGATACAGGATTTGGGACAGACATCATTAAAACAAAGGCGTTTTTCGTTGTGGAGGAGTCTTCTCACGAAACTGCGAATGCGAAACTCCGAATGCGAAAATATTTTGTTGACCTACATAGGGAGAAAGGATTACCACGATAACATAAGGGAAATCTGAGCTCGTACGGGAAGATATAGATGTTCGTTCTTTCCGCGTGCTGTACGAGACTGGAATAATAGAGAATAGTGAAGGTGGTTCGATGAACCCTCTGCCAGGCAGTTGAATGTGATTTGCAAAAAAAATGGTTCAAATGGCTCTGAGCACTATGGGACTCAACTGCTGTGGTCATAAGTTCCCTAGAACTTAGAACTACTTAAACCTAACTATCCTAAGGACATCACACACATCCATGCCCGAGGCAGGATTCGAATCTGCGACCGTAGCGGTCGTGCGGTTCCAGACTGTAGCGCCTTTAACCGCTCGGCCACTCCGACCGGCTGTGATTTGCAAAGTATCGATGTAGATGTAGATGTAGATCTGCAACCACGCGAATTTACTTTCAAAAGGTAATGAAACAGTCGCGCAACGAGTAATGTGGATGGGTGGTCTCTCATTTAAAAGTTAGTAGTCATGTATAAAATACACACGACAGCACATTTCCATTAAGGGAGGCAGCTGACTACTAAATGAAAATGTACGCCTATAAAATATGCTGTTTATTTCTCTTAACGAGTATTCAAGCAGGAAAACCTTCAACAAGAGAGCAATGAATGAAAAGGTAGAGAACAGTAATTCAGCTCTTGAGATCAATTTTTGGATCGCGTAATGAATATTGTCAATCGTCAAGCGAAGAACATACGAGAAAGTACTAATTAAAAGCGAATTCGGAGTAACAAACATTGGGGATTTTGTGTATGTTTAAACTTGGCAAGTTTATTTTGTTGTTTCTGAAACAGTGTTCTGACCCGTTTTGTGTACCAAGGAGGATCAGCTCCGTCGTTTGTTAATTTATTTGGTATAAATCTCTCAATTGCTGCCGATAATATTTCTTTGAATTCAAGCCACATCTGGTCCACACTTATATTGTTAATTTGGAAGGAGTGGACATTGCCTCTCACGAAGAGAGAGCTTCATTCCATTTTCAGATCACGGGGACTTTAATACAGGGTTATTACAAATGATTGAAGCGATTTCATAAATTCTCTGTAGCTCCATTCATTGACATATGGTCACGACACACTGCAGATACGTAGAAAAACTCATAAAGTTTTGTTCGGCTGAAGCCGTACTTCAGGTTTCTGCCGTCAGAGCGCTCGAGAGCGCAGTGAGACAAAATGGCGACAGGTGCCGAGAAAGCGTATGTCGTGCTTGAAATGCACTCACATCAGTCAGTCATAACAGTGCAACGACACTTCAGGACGAAGTTCAACAAAGATCCACCAGCTGGTAACTCCATTCGGCGATGGTATGCGCAGTTTAAAGCTTCCGGATGCCTCTGTAAGGGGAAATCAACGGGTCGGTCTGCAGTGAGCGAAGAAACGGTTGAACGCGTGCGGGCAAGTTTCACGCGTAGCCCGCGGAAAATTGGCTCATGCCACAACTGGAGACCGACAGCGCCGACTTCATCTTTCAACAGGATGGTGCTCCACCGCACTTCCATCATGATGTTCGGCATTTCTTAAACAGTAGATTGGAAAACCGATGGATCGGTCGTGGTGGAGATCACGATCAGCAATTCATGTCATTGCCTCCACGCTCTCCCGACTTAACCCCATGCGATTTCCTTCTGTGGGGTTATGTGAAAGATTCAGTGTTTAAACCTCCTCTACCGAGAAACGTGCCAGAACTGCGAGCTCGCATCAACGATGCTTTCGAACTCATTGATGGGGACATGCAGCGCCGAGTGTGGGAGGAACTTGATTATCGGCTTGATGTCTGCCGAATCACTAAAGGGGCACATATCGAACATTTTGTGAATGCCTAAAAAAACTTTTTGAGTTTTTGTATGTGTGTGCAAAGCATCGTGAAAATATCTCAAATAATAAAGTTGTCGTAGAGCTGTGAAATCGCTTCAATCATTTGTAATAACCCTGTATTACATCTCAGCGGTATGCACACTACAACCACAACGACTTCTACTCGCTGTGCGTGTAGGGCAGGAACTCCATCATGCGTGAAGTGCTGTTTGTTGGGCCATGTCGTCTTCCTCCAGCAGACCACTACACCAGTGCAAGCGCTCGCAGTCTGGACTCTAGAGATGGGGGATCCGCTCTTGAACTAATTCATAGAGTTGAATCTTTCAAAGGAGTGAACAATCAGTGATCCAGAAAAAAAGAACGGTAGCTCCAAACGTTTCCCACGGCAGAGAGAGAGAGAGAGACGGAGCATATCAGCAGCGCCTCTGCTGGTCACAGCACAGTGCACGCCACACAACACAGCCAGCGCCAGCCTCTGCCCTGCTTCTACCTTGGCTGCCTGCATTGTGCAGTGCCCCATTGGATTTTGTGTTTCACATATGCAGTGCCATCTCTGTGCGTCGTCTGCCGCTTGCAGTGTCTGGCGCAGCTTAACTTCGCATCGCACTCTGTCGGCGATCGTTTCAGTCGCACGCACTGCCCTCTGGGCAGTTGATGCGAGCAACAGGACAGAGAGCCACCTAGCGGATAACATAGGAACTACTTGCAACAACCTGCTCGCAAGGGACCAGACGATTTGTCTCGAAGCGGGTGAGTTCACCGCTCCCCCCACCCTCGGAACTCGCCCGCTCAACGCTCACCCCACCGTCTCGACTCTAGCCGGAGCGTTGAGCAAAGCGACTCAGGTGTCACTCTGGTCTCTGCGGTCTCAGCTTACGCAGTAATACAGCTCGCGGCTCGACCTGCTCGACTCAGCGCCTTTGCATCGGAGTTCGTCCCTACTGGATATTGTTCTTCGTAGTAATACCGCTATGTATATTACATTATTATGTTATGTATACATCAATTGTTTTTATTTTATTTTTATTTGTTTAAACTGATTAGATTAGGTTCCTGATGACTCCTCTTACTATAGGATTTTTATTATGGACACTCGAATTTACGCTTTAATTACGAGCGAACCGATAAACGTATCGCAAAATGTGATAACCAATATTTTCCTTGTTTTATTCTGCGTAAGGCTATATGCAGCACTTTCGTTTTACAGTCAAATTTATATATTTTTTTTCTTATTCTGGTACGGATTTTGCGATTTTAGGCGTCTTCGGAAGGAAACGTTCACTTTAAAAATATATGGCTTGCGATGTATTTGTATGAGGTTAATGAAATTTTAATACATTATAGCCAAATATATTGTTAATGTAAATCTCAAGTTACAACATTTTCCGATCACCCAAAAAACCACGATAGTGCAAAATAAATCAATAATCAAAAACTTTGTCATATCGTGGAAATTTCAATAAACAATACAAAATTCTTACTCATTATCTGTGTTACTTCAAAATAGGATCAAATAAGATCAAAATACAGGTATAGTACAGGAATAAACCAAGTTTAAAGGGCAATGTGCCTTCCATTTATTTTCTATTGTGAATGAGTGGTGAGTCATGAAAAAGAGCTAATTCATTTCAGGGAGTGAACAGTTCTGATCCAATCTCTGAAAAGTACAGTTTTGCCCATCTCTACTGGACTCTTCCTACCGCTGCTGACCGCTGACGTCGAGCCAGTGGAGACGTGAGCTGGGCTCGCAGCGGCTACCGGCGGACTTTGGGCCGCAGCACCCGCTGCCTCCATAAATCTGGCGCTGCGAGTCGGCCCGCGGGCAGTCGTGCCGGCCGGGGTCGGGTCTTTCATTAGCGAGCCGCCGCTCGGCTGCCGTTCGCCCGAAATAACGAGCGCCCAGCGGCGTGTTGCAGCCGTCGCCTCGTGATATATCGACCGAACCCGCGCTGCGGTTTGCTAATAACACTTCCGCATAAATTTTTGTCTTGTTCCGGCGATCTAGACACGGCCCACTTAACGTTGCAGCACTTAGTTTGTTCAGACGATCGTAAAGTTTACACGAGCTTATCGTCTTTCCTACCAGACACTAGCTCTCATGTTCGAGACCGATGCTCACTGTTGGCTTTCAAGTGAAGGTAGGCGGCAACTGAAGAAAATCAGCGTAGTGTGTCGCAAACATTTACTGTCGAAATTATACAAACTACAGAGGGTGAAACGCGTACGTTTCATAGGCAGCGATGGCGAGCCACAGAATCTCTGACCAGAGAGCATGTAGTCAGTTCAGTTGCGAGAGAGTAAGAGTCGCGAGAGCATGCAGTTGTTGCGAGTTAGCAGTAGGAGTTGCATGTAGGCAGTCGGTGCTAGTAGCGCGCGAGAGACAGTCGCGGTTGTGTGTGAGGAGTCGGCGGGCGTCGACATGGCTCACTGGTCGGGATTCAGGACGAGGTATATTTTTATATAAAGTAATGAAGCAGCTTTGCGCTCAGCTAGTGTAACCCTCCCAGAGAATTTTGAATGACAATAATTTAAATGTTAACGAGAATAGAACCTAGTGTAACCTACCAGCAAATAAAATAATTTATTGACAATGACAATTAAATGTTAGAACTAGCAATCTGAGCCATGTGTAAGCTGCCCACAAAAATGTAAGACAATTCAATGATAATGAAATCTCTGTGACAATGAAAACACAAATAGACCGAAATGTTGATCTTTAGGCCCTGATTAAACTCAGATTCTTACCTCAATAAAACTGCATCTGCTCTTATTTTTCGCCATAGCTTGGAGGAAATGCATCGCAAAATATATATTTTTTTGAATTTAAGGAAAACTTTACTTTAAAGAAATGCAAGGGAAATATTATTTCAAAAAAGGATTCTTTGTTAAAAATGGTTGCTTTAAAAACGAAATTATTATTGGAGCGATTTTTGAACAAATTAATTACACTTAAGATCCATTACAATACATTATTAGCTGAGCGCAAAGCTGCTTCATTACCTTATATAAAAATATACCTCGTCCTGAATCCCGACCAGTGAGCCCGCCGACTCCTCACACACAACCGCGACTGTCTCTCGCGCGCTACTAGCACCGACTGCCTACATGCAACTCCTACTGCTAACTCGCAACAAACGACTCTCGCGCGCTATTACTCTCTCGCAACTGAACTGACTACATGCTCTCTGGTCAGAGATTCTGTGACTCGCCATCGCTGCCTATGAAACGTACGCGTTTCAAGGGTCCTAAAATACACTGACGGAAAAAAAATCCCAACAAGAACGAGTTGTGCGACATAAACTTGGTAGGCATGTTTCTACATCTGAAAGATGACGTCTGTTCAAATTTCGCGCCAGACGCTTAAGAGTGGTGTTAGTAGCGCCACTGTGAGGATGTACGTAAGGTTTGCTTTACACACGGGCGTCAGCGTCGGCTACCTTTGAGAATGGGTATGCTGACCTGATGTTAGTCAAGAATGGCTTTAAGGCGATAAAGACGCCATTATCAGCCCTTCTCTGAGTTCAAACAAGGTTGTGTACCAGGGCAATATTGCAGAAAGACTTGGCAGAAATGTAGCCACTGCATTAGAATTACTGGCAGCGGTGGTCACGAGAATGTACGGTCACAACACTATGAGCTCCGGACGGCCACGGCAACTACCGAGAGGGAAGAGCACCGTATTCGACGTATGGCTCTGGCGCATGGTACTGCGTCTGCAGCAGCAATCTGAGCAGCAGCTGGCACTACAGTGACACAACGAACTGTTACGAGTCGGTTACCTCAAGCATAACTCCGAACCAGACGCCGCGTAGCGTTTATTCCACTGACCCCAAACTACCTCCATTTCCGATCCGTGGCGGTAAAATGGGAGCTCATTCGAGGGTTGACAGTGTTGGTTAAGTGGAGGCAAGTTGAGGGCCTGCAACGAATCTGTTTGCGTGCTAGACCGACACCGACTCAAAGGAAGGCCTCGGCGCTAGTTGGTGACGTCACGTTACCTAGGCACGGCGAACGCCAGGTCTGTTGCAGGCAGAAACGCCTGGGCGTGCTTATCACTTTAAATCTCTTATTTTTGGACAAAATGTTTGGTATTGTTTTGGATTCTGCAGTTTTACTTACAAGGGAATGGTCAGACTTGTCATGCCGAAACATGTATTGATTTTTTTAGCTCTGTTATTTAACTGTGCAAAAGGTCCGTTTGCAAAATTGTAGCTGCTGACATGAACTGGAAGCCCCTAAAAAAAAATCACGAACATGGCTGTTTCCTGCTTGGCGCTTGCAGTGACGGCTGGCCACCCCTGGAAATGGCGAGTCGCGAGCGTTGTGCGCATGGTCGGGAAGAGCGGCCGTCTTACCGCGGCGTTCACTAAAGAGGAATATCGGTGCAAGGTTTTGGTGGAAAGGGGGAACGAATATTCGTTTCTGTGGCATGCACGTCCTTTTAATTTCTGGTACGTATTTCGAAACATACCGTCCTGAAACTGGTTAGAGATATGAAAGATGTTCTGTACATGTTCATCTATACTCCGCAAGCCACTTTACGGTGAACATTCAATCTCCCCTCACAAGTGATGGCGAACCCTGTAAATGTTTTGCTGCTTGCCATAGAGATATACCACAGGCGCCAAATGAAGCAATCAACAGAAAACACGCGTGAAGACTATGTGTTGTGCGACATGGTTGTTAAACTTCTAGACGAGCATGTAAATGGCGTAGACATGTGGCTAGAAACAACTGGAACACTCGATATTGCCGACTGTGCCTATACAGACGGCGAAGACACCGACGAAAGTAGCACTCGTGAAGACTCTTCGAGTGATAGTGCCGCGTACCATCATCAATTATCTCCGAAAGTAACACCAGCAACTACAATTACCTTATCAGACAAAGAAAAAGCGGTGACGTATTGGTTGACCGAAAGTGGTAAGAAACGCCTACGCGTCAGTACTGTTCAAAATAAGTATCGCTCTGTCCGTTCTGAACGTGAATTGTATAGATGGAAAAAGCAAGTCGCTCGACGACGTAATAGTCGACTGGAAATTGCGACGGAGATAACTGCGCGACTTTTTGAGTTATTTACCGATGCCAGACAACAGTCATTTGGTGTGAGCAATACAACTTTGAGTGACTGGGCGTTAGAGATTGCCAACGCGATAGGCGCTAAAGAATTTACATCTTCTCAAAGTTGGATTAGTCGCTTCAAAAGATCACATAAAATTGTGGCAAGAAAAGTAACAAAATTTGTATCGAGAAACAGGTCGTAAAATGAAGTGACACAAATCGAAATGATAGAAGCTTTTCTTACGAATGGAAAAAATTAGATCGCTAGTTTTAGTGAATCATACTTGTACAATGCAGATCAGTCAGGTTTTCAGAAAGAAATGCGTGCGAAAAGAACACTGTCATTCAAACGGGAAAAACATATTAAGGCGATTGCACAGTCCACGACTGCACTCACCCATTCATACACCATAATGCCCATAATTAGTCTGGATGGTTCATTGCTACCTAAAATTTATGTGTGTCTTCAAGAACCAACTGGACGTTTTGGACCACGTGTCAAAAGAACAATGTTCTACGCAAACAGTCTTGTAGTAGACGCATCGAAGTCTGGAAAAATGGCAAACGAAAATGTTACACTTTTCATACGTCATGCTTTTCTTCCGTTCTGCGGGAACAAATCTCTTCTCCTTCTAGATTCGTGGTCAGGTCATAGAAGGTCTGATTCATTAAAAGCTGTATTTCGAGCCCACCCTGACAAAGAAGTAGAGATGTTTCAGATTCCACCAGGCACGACCAACGTAATTCAACCTGTAGACAGAGAATTTTTCCGCCAGTGGATGGCATTTTACAGAAAACTAACAGAGAAAATTATTGTGTGCTGATCACTGCAATTTCCTGTCTATCACCGTGACAATATTCTCAAGCTGCAATCAGTAGTACATTATCAATTTTCCTCCCAAGATTTGAGAATTTGATTAAATATGCGTGACACTCCTCGAAATATGCTGATATTAGGCCTGATTCATTCCTAACACCAGCCCAGTTTTGTCTACGGACATCTAACAACGTCTGTGATTCGCAGGGCTGTCATATGTCGTCTTTACTTGTATGTTCTTGGTGCACAAAAAACCTATGTTTTGAACAATGTATCAATGTTTCGCATTTTTGCGGTAATTACAAGAAATAAAATTTGGACGTGTTCTAAACCGTATATTTATTTGTGTCTATTTCATAGCTATTTGGAAAGAATGTCGTAGATAACATATCAGCCATATTTGTCAATGAATGTTTAATTATCATACGATCGCTTTCACTGGGTGAATCAGCTCTCTCACCGCTGTGGCAAGAGAGCGGCGCGTAGCTAACGCCACCTTGTCCCTAGATGGCGTTGGTATAACGTAGCGAGAGAGGCCAGGGTTGTACAAGAGGCAGTTATAAGCGTGGAAACCATGCGACAATAATGTCTTGCTTCATAAAATTTTTTACAGACTTCCAGGTCATGTCAGCAGCTAAAATTCTGCATACAGACTTCTTGCAATGTTAACTCACAGTGGTAAAAAAAGCAACACAGGTTTCGACATGACAAGTCTGACCATTCCCTTGTTAGATGAAAGATTTTCTTACTATCGCAAAGCTACAAATGAAGATCATAGTTCTGTATTACTGAATCCTGTCGAAACAAACGTAGATCAATATGAGAAGACGCTTTGCCCCATTGCAAGCTTCGGAAATTTTACATTCAAGTAACTATATTTACTTGATCCATTTTGCTATCGAAACTTACCCCAACCCCGTTACTATGAACTCGTTTCTTTTATTTATTTATTTATTTATTTTCGTTTACATCGTCACTGGAAATATGAACTAATTTACATGTGTAAATGTCCAACTGTTGCCAGTCATCAGATTACAGTCGTTTTCAACGAAAGGAATTCTAAACAGGAAACAAAATAGCTTCAAACATCGAAAATACGGCTGAGCTTAAGCTTTTTAAACATGCACATTAGAAAAGATAAATATTCCCCTCTTGAAACTGAAAGGAGAAACTTTATAAGACAAGAAAATTTTATTTGATAAAACAAGTGTCTCTCTTTTGCCTCTTCTTCTGTCCCCCACCCCCTCCCTCAACGTGTACAATCGCAAGATATTTCATTAACATTCAGTGCTCCTCACCCCATAGTCAACCAAGATACCTAAAGAAGAGCACCAATATGTTCACAGTTTCTTGTAAAAGCAACCCAGTACAAACGTAACTTCCTCAGATTTACAAATAAGGTAAAGAAGCACGAATTCTGTTGCTGCTGGACCATGAAGTTGCTTTTGTATGTCAATCCTTAAAACAGGTGGAAATTTAAGTTAAGGAGTACACTATTTCTTAAGAAGTGTAATGAATTACACAATTAATTGATTGCAGAAATCTCTCAGAACAATGTGTGTTGGTCAACTACCGCCAATAGTTTCACATTTTCCTGTGTCAGGGAGGGAGACACCACCGTTATGAGTATGCCTGCAACAGACCTGGCGTTCGCCGTGCGTAGCTGACGTGACGTCACGAACAAGCGCCGAGGCCTTCCTTTGACTCGGTGTTGGCTAGACACAGTGGAACCGCACCTAGTGTTACAATCTGGGATGTGATTTAGCAGGAGCACTCTCGTGGTTATCCCATGCTCCCTGACTGCAAGGGGACTGATCCCCTTCGATGTTAAGTCCCATAGTGCTTAGAGCCATCTGAACCGTAGCTGCAAATTTGTACGTCAGTCGCCGGCCGGGGTGGCCGAGCTTTGTCAAATGTTTGTCTCCGCTTACAAAACAAGAAAATTACTTAAGTCCCTACAAATTTCATTCAAAAATACACATAATAATATTTTTTACTTGTAAAACTATGACATTACTTACCTGTTTACTGCTTGCACTTGTTCTAGTGTATTTTTCGTCGATTCTGGTTCGTATTGGTATAGATCGTCTTTTATGCCTCGTTGCTCATCGAATCGTATGAAACATGTTTGAAAATCTGAATTGCCCTCATCGCTTGTAAGGTCTATAGTATGGGGTTCAACTACGACCGATTCGGGTTTTCCTGTGGTGTAGTCTGATCTACTTCTGTGCACGGAACAATTTCTGTCAGTTGCACTGTGTTATTGTTTCTCCAGTTTGTATCATTACCAGCTCGGCACATACTTTCTCGAGTGTTCGTATGGCTGTTGTGAAATGTTGCCGTATTGTGATTTTGTTGGGCAAAGGTTTGCTGGGGTACAGCGTGTGGCATGTCATTGTTGTTGCCGCGAGCCGGCCTTAGCTACGGCTGACACGCGGTGCATGATTTTGATATTAGCTTGTGGATGGTAATCTTTCCTGTTATACGGAAAGTTTTATTAAATCTCTTGTTCCTGCCATTTCCATTCCCGTATCCACACCACGGTTAATGTATCCTTGCGGTTGCGCGTACCAGCCTTGCTGTATGTTCGCCTCTGGCTTTTCGTATTGACCATTCGAATAATGTTGTTACGGTGCTTGGCTGTCTGACGCCCTATTTGTTATTACTTTCTCCTCATATATTAGGTCGATTGAATCTAAAATGGATAGAAAATATTCTGTGTCGTGCTCAGGTGTAGTAATTAATTTTTCACGAATGTGTGATGGCAAACGACTTCTTAAAATTTTTAAAACATCAACATGAGAAATAGGATTCGTCCAATAACGTGTTTTATTGAGATACTTCTCAAAATACCCTGGCCAACTACCATATTTGCTATTAAAAAGGGCGGAGTTAAAAAACTCTCTCCTAAGTCTCTCCTGTACAGCTTCTGACCAGTATTTGTCAAGAAATTCCCGTTCAAATTGTAAATATGTGGCACAACGCTCGGCTACCTCGGTTGCCCACAAAAGTACAGCGCCTTGCGTGTACCCAACAACAACCTGATCTTTTGTACTTCCGTCCATGCTAGGGAACACATGTCGAAAAGCATTAATAAATACAACAGGGTTTATCCTCTTACCTTCACTCGTAAATGTTGGAAACTGACAGTGTCTTAATAGACCTTCGTCAGCAAATATAGTGGACAAGCTGTTTGCATTTTGTGCTGTGTTTACATAGCTGTCATAATTATTTACATTTCTCGTAGGTACTGGTTCTGGTGTTATCCCATGAAAACTTACACTCTGTCGTTACTACTGGCATTGTTTGTAGGATTTGCAATGATCGGTGTGCATACATTACTTTGGTTTGCTGTAGCTGGCTCTTTGTTTATGTGTACAACTTGTGTCTCTGCAACACTTTCACCTAAGTAGTTACGTATCCTGTGCTCTGTAGCTTACAAATTGGCGTTCACTTTATCGATAATGTCATTTTCCTTTTGCTGAATAACTTATTCAACTACATCATTGATTAATCTACATTCCTTCACTACCTTTTCCGCTGCGGTACTGGTTTTGTCCAAAGTAGCTGCTTCAGCTTGTGAAATTACATCAGATAAATTTTCACTATTTTTTTCTCTTTCATTTTGGCACAGACTGATTCGATTTCAAGTGATTCTACTTTTAAAATGAGTTCATCAATAGCTGTTGGTATATTTTCGTAATCCTTATGCAGTTTGTTCACTACGGTAGAGAAGTTCTTTATTGTGGAAGATAATTGTGTTTGTGTAGGTTCCAGGTTTGTGTGTGTGTCTTCAATCGCTTTTATTTACTGCTCTAATGTATCATTCTGCTCGTTAAGAGTGTTTAATTTCTGTTTTATTTCCGTAATGTCATTGTTTACGTCGGAAAGTACATCTTGCTTTACCTGTTTTCCCATGTCCTTAAATTTTACATTCATTTCCTCGGGAAAATTCTTAGTGAAATCACTGATCTGTTGTGTAACTGTATCCTGAAAATCTTTTAAAACTTATTTCTGCTCTTGTTTTATATTGTTTATGTCTTGTGTGACTACTGCAAGGTTTTGCGACAAACTATCAAATTTTGAATTTATGCCCGTTCGCAAATTTATATTTTTTACGTCTGCACGCAAACTGGTGTTTGTATTTTGTATGTCTGCACGCAAATTGGTGTAATTGGTGTTTGTATTTTTTATTTCGGTGCTGAAGCTATCGAGTTTTTGAAGTATTGCGGCAAGTGCGCTGTTTTCGTTGCTATCTAATGTACTTTGGTTGTTAACAACTGTACTTTGTAAATCAACATTTGGATTTCGTATGATGGGTGACGGTAAAGTGTCGTCAAAAATCATGTCATCTTTGTTTTCTATGTTCTCCTTTGCGGGCAGAATGTTGCTCGCGGAGATACGTGAGGTAGTTTCATCTATTGTCATCAACATATCATCAAAGTTAGAACTCTGTGAAAGCTCACTAGCACTTGTTACTTCGGTTATGTTCATCTCTGAACTACTTAATACTTCTGAGTGTGGAAGACATAGCGCTGGTATTTCAGATGTTCTGTCTTGCAATTGTACGCCATCTTGGCTCATTATGTTTTCGCCATCGTCAACTATAATGGAAACTGATTTTTGTGCCATTTTGACTGAATATTAAAATTAAAATTTTGAAAAATAGAAAGTTGAAATATATTATTTTTGGAAATTTAAACATACGATTTAGGTGTCGTCAGGCGTTAATTGGCTACTTGTAAGACGCACGAAATGTTGTGGCACAAAAATTTCAAATTTTCTCTCGCTAATCTTTACATAAAATTTCTGAAAAATTCATTACAATCCATTTAGGAAGGGAAATTAAGGAAAAGGATGCCGAATTACTAAGCAGGAGACGCTACCAAGCATAGCTAAGCAAGCGGTTGCGCAGCGGTCCTACCTTTGCTGCGATGAAACAAACAGCGTATTTCCAAAATTTTCCGTAAATTCCCGTTTCACTTTTGATTTCTTATTTCTTTTTGAATTGGTTACTTTATCTACAATAACTTCTGGTTCTGGTTATTTTGCTCCCAGTCGAGGTGTTGCAGATGAAAATTTGAAAATAATTAGTACATGCATAAAATTTCATACAATGTCATAAATAATTTTGAACAATTTACTTGATACACAACTGGTTTCATGGCTTTCTCGGTGTCATGTCACCAGGCGCCAGTTGTGCAAATATATAATATAATAAATGTTCTTATTATTATTATAAGTCGAATTAATTACGAAGTCTTAATTTACAAATCTTGTAAATTGTAAGTCAGTGGTGGCGCAAATTTATGTCGATTTTGGTTGCTTTACGACGTTGAGATTTACGGAATTTGGTGATATACTTCTTCTTCCACCAAGACTACTACTCATTTTTGTCCGGAATACAATACTGACTTTTATCGGACTTCCTCTTCAGATGCAGGCAGCTGCAGTGACATGACATTAGCATAATGCGCGGAAGAAAACAAAATTTTCGTGATTTTGTACTAAAAAGAACTCTCACACTTCATACTTTCATAAAAATTATTATTCAGGTAACAGAATGTCTACTACACACTTCTCACAAGAATACGTCTTCTCCCCACGAGAACTAAAGACAGAGACCATCTAAAAATACTGAATGGAGTTTCCATCATTTGTCATTCGCCTTCCGGCGTAGCAAATTACATCTTTGCCGACGCTTACACTGGCCGCGCTAGTGTTTATTGTCATTGGTAATAACTTTTATCGTACCGTGTTGGGGCTTTTCCTTATGTATCTATACATTTGGTAGCCAGTGGATGAATGTATGATGCTGCTGATCAGTTTGATCTTGCAATGTGTAAGGATAGTAAACAGGGGACATGTCGATATCGGCGAATCAAGTCTTTGCGATTCGCATACGAAACTGGACAGTAACTATGCACCGCAGACAGGAGCGTGAACAATATATGCAGATGTCAGCATTTGTCTAGGCTGAATAGAAACAGGGATAGAGGACATGTAGCTGAGCTCTAAGAAGCCAGTTGGAAAAATCGGGGAATCGCTCGTCATTTGAACAGGAGCGATGGCACTATTCAACGATGAAAAAAAAAAAAGCTCGTGGTTTACGATTGATAATCACACTCTCGTTCACACACCAATGGATAGAAACGAAACTATAAGCCACAGTGCATATTCAATACATGTCTGTTAGATCAATGCAGAGCAAGCGCCAATCTGAGAAAACTCCATTAAATTGCACAACCACAAAGAGATGAAAAATAATAATCTACCCAGCTAACTGTTCATTCTAATCCGCAGTTCTAGATTTGTCAAATGAGTAGCAAAGCCATGAATTTCAATGTTATCTCAATGGCACGTGGCTGAAAACACTGATATGCGTACAAAGAAACTCAGACTCTTTTACGACAAATATTACCTTAAATCCAGCGAACAGCACATAAATCGAATGACCAATGAAGGATGCAAGTGTTTACTAATGATTAGTGTAAGGAGGATCGTGATTTCTACCATCGATCCGGTAGCATTCTGACTCAACAAAGGCATCAAATTTCGATTCCGCGAAATCTAAAGATAATAATAAATTCAGTTCAAAATTCCACTCAATTACACTCCACGAATTTCCTGTATACACTGGAAGCAGTTTTACATTACCAACTGCACCAGAGAACAAAGTTTCTTTGTACTGAACAACACGTGGTAAACAACACCCTTACAGACAATATATTTCCTCCCAGAGACACAAGCATAATGGTAAATTAACATTGGACATCACCCCTACGATAAATGGCATAATTCCTCCCTAATGACCCCCAACGAACTTAAGGTTGTTAAATATCAATACCACACACTACGTTACTTCAAATAACTCTGTGCCCGCATCTCGTGGTCGTGCGGTAGCGTTCTCGCTTCCCACGCCCGTTTTCCCGGGTTCGATTCCCGGCGGGGTCAGGGATTTTCTCTGCCTCGTGATGGCTGGGTGTTGTGTGCTGTCCTTAGGTTAGTTAGGTTTAAGTAGTTCTAAGTTCTAGGGGACTGATGACCATAGATGTTAAGTCCCATAGTGCTCAGAGCCATTTGAACCAAATAACTCTGTCTCCAGACTTTCCGAAGACTTGTTCGTCCTTACACAATCCCACAAGCAAAGCCCGTTCGTACCGGACGAGTGGAAACCGTCTCTCGCTTACCCATAGTAAGCGAGAGATAACGACAGGACTCACTTGCCAACATAAACGCGACTGCCTGTTCAGACGCTTGCCCTGATGGTCACATTAAACCTTTCTGTCACCCCGCTTAAGCTACCACTATTGGCAAAACTGCACTAGCAGGCTAGAAACCAGCTAACCTTGGGAAACTCACATTTAATCATAGTCACAGGTACTGAACTTAACAACAGGTAAAGGATGTGGGGTAGAGACACGTGCATAAATATCAGTGTAAATGTCTAGAATAAAACAACTCACTTCTTCCGAGCGGCATGCTACCTTCATAAACAGTTAGCGAGTGGTAATGCAAAACAGGAGAAACCTGCAAAGCAGAAAGCAGAGATGGATCTGACGAATCCGTCCAACCGCAACAACAAATTATGACTGCCACTAATCTACTCAAACTAATGACTATGGTAATCATAGCTTACTTTCAGAGAAAAAGTCACCTGTTCTTCTCTCTGTACACACTACTCAGATGGTGTGTTGATTTAATACCAACTAGTGTCAGGTGGCTACGCTCTGTCAAAGTTAGGAGGTGTCTAATACAAATATTAGAATTTTAGACGTGGATGTGAGACAACAGCCGTACACTAATATGATATGTATAATAAGGCCAAGTGGTTGCAAGAAGATTTTACTTTTACCTGTTTTCGACACCGACTATGGGTACCTTCATCAGAAAATGCATACAATTTTCTAAAAAGATTGCAAAACCATTAACGCAGATGAAAACCAAGAATAGGTGGTTATTATACCGAACAGATTTATGAGAAGACTGTATTCACACGCAGTAAAAGATGAACGGGTTTAAGCGCAAAATGCTCTCGTCATTTAAAATACTTCATAGGAAAATAATATTTAAACCATATAAAATTACAGATATTGGAAGTAACATAAAATGGGCAATGGTCAGTAAAATTATAGTTCGGTGACATATCTATCGTTCGGTATTAAAAATCTTTACACGCTCGTATCTGTGCAAACAACTTTATATATTGTATAAAAAATTACGAAGTTAATTCAAACTGTAGTCAGATGTAATTACTACGATTTCGGTAGACAGCTGTATCAGCAACGAGCATGTGTGGGTTGCAGTAGGGATGACGAATGGTCGACTTCGGTTTATTGAGAGAATTTTGGGAAAGTGTCATTCACCTGTAAAGGAGGCCGCATATAGGACGCAAGTGGTACCTGTCCATGAGTACTGCTCCAGTGTTTGGGATCCGTACTAGGTCGGATTAAAGGGAGACATTGAAAAAATTCAGAGGCGGGCTACTAGGTTTGTTACCAGTTTTTCCAACAAAACGTGTTACAGAGATGCTTCGGGAGATCAAATGGGAATACCTGGAGGGACGTCCAAGTTCTTTCGAGGAACACTACTGAGAAAATGTGGCGTGCGTACTGTAAGACCTTCGGTACACACACCATCAGATTATTTGACTTGTCGCTCTAAGGAAGTAGGCGAGTGTCAGCAATATGTCTCGTGGTCTTATTGTGGCGTGTTTATCTTCTGCCGTTAGGTCAGATGATAGAAATGCCACTTGCACACTTAAGAGTAGCAGATTGACAGTGACCAACTTTAAACAGAACTTGATTACTTTTCATACACATTTATTAAAATAATACCAAGCATAAACATTATGTAACTTGATTCTGGATGCTATTTACAATTGACAATCTGAAGTACGTTAATCTTATTCTCACATATCTCTGATACTTGACAATGTGTCTGTTCATGAGGAGAAAAGGTTCTACGTTAGCAGCAATCTCATTGGCTGCGTTACATATTAATACGCGGATCGGCAGAAGCAGAATTTGGTCCGTCTCTAAGGTAGCGCCATCTCGTAGTGCGGAGATGGACGAGCGCTGTGTCTGCGCTGTTGTGCTTAGCGGGGCGCACTCTAGTGGGAAAGTTGTGTACGCGCTGACTACGCGGAACTATGTACACAACAGAAAATATAATAATGGAAAGTTGGTGCTTATGGGAAAGGTATGTTGGTGGCATTAGAATCGTTCTGGAGTCAGCTTCAAATGCCCATTCTCTATATTTTTTGTGCACATAAGGAGGCATATGGACAGTCGTTTATCCCTCTCTCTGTTTGCGAGTGGAACGGAAAGGAAATGACTAGTATTGGTACAAGAAACCCGCCGCCGTGCGTCTTATGGTGGCTTGAGGAATATGTATTTAGAATCCGACGATCTTGCAATGGGTAATCCATTAGCTGGTATTCTTGTAGACATATTCATAAATTCCTTACAATAAAAAATTCTTTAAAATTTTTTCAGCCACCGCTCTAGATGTTCTTTTATACTCCAGATGTGTAGACGACGTTTTGATTGTTTACGGAGGACCTAATAACCGCATCGGTCACCTGTGCAAAGTCTTTAACGAACTCACGAAAAACTTACATTCACATGTGAGCTCGAGATCGAATATCATCAGTTAAATTATTTGGATCTACCATTAACAATAGCTGATAACAAAATTTCTTCCTATATTTTCTGAAAAGAAACCTTTCAGTATTTTTCACAAAGAAACATGTACTGATTAAACAAGTGCCGTCCTGTTAAATATACCCTCATCTCACAAAGAAAGCATCTTTTCATTCTTCCAACCATAGCGCTGTTTCTACGAATTTATTTGATGAATATCTCGGTGCTGAGATTAATATGATTAAAACTATTGCAGTCAATAATGGATACGCACCGACCATTGTGTATAATACTTTCAAAAATAAAATCAAGAATAGAATCATCACTCTTGGTACTTCTAATGACGAACGTAATGAAAAGAAAAAAAATCCTATACCATTTTTAGGACTTGTATCATAGAGCAATCAGCATCTCCTCCAAAACAAAAACGACTGCAAAGTAGCATCTTCTGCTAATAATAGCTAAAAAAAATAACCTCATTCATACTTTGAAAGCAGCGTATTCTCACTTACAAAACTCAGATGTCTATAAAGTTCTCTGTGACAAATCTTCAGCCTGTTATATAGAACAAACAGGACGAGCAATATATGTTAGATATAAAGAACATGCCTTAGAAAGAAAGGTATATACGTAACACGTCCTTTGCAGGTGATTTATTAATTACAGACAATAAGCGTAAAGAAGTTCGTGACGTCAGTTTCCTGCACACAAACAAAAAAACCTTCAGACTTAATATCCTTGAAGAATTACAAAGCTTCAGACACATTTCCCTCAATGGCTGTTTCATTCTGATTGAAAAGCTAAGTAATAAAATTTCTTCAGTTGTATAGAGCCTTTACTTAGAAATGCTTGAAATTGACTCCCGTTTTACTCTAAAACATCGTCCTCCTCTCTCCTTTTCATTTATTACATTGTAATCGTTTTCATACAAAATGTATAAAACATCTGCTATTGCATTTCCCTCCACAAATTTCAGTTTGCGTAATACTGGCTATTGAATTGTGAGAGGAACAGTTACGCTATTTAAAGTATTTTTTTTAATGTAAGAAGTGATTTCTTCGATTGTTAATAGACGCCGCGACTTGTTTCGTGTTCACGTTGTGGCAACTTCCGCTTTTGAGCCTCTTAGTCTGATGCCACCTCCGTTGCCTGTTTCCTCTTACAGCTCTTAGCGGCTTACAAATGGTTCCAATGGCTCTGAGCACTATGGGACTTAACTTCTGAGGTCATCAGTCCCCTAGAACTTAGAACCACTTAAAGCTAACTAACCTAAGGACATCACACACATCCATGTCCGAGGCAGGATTCGAACCTGCGATCGTAGCGGTTGCGCGGTTCCAGACTGTAGCGCCTAGGACCGCTCGGCCACCCCGGCCGGCAGCGGCTTGTAAGCTGTAGTGTGTTACGCGATGAAGCTATAATTTTGCTGACTATTACAAATTTTATGTTAGTTCCAATGTATGTAATTTTATATGGTTTAAATATTATCTTCTTACGAGTATTTTGTGTATAATCTCCTCATAAAACTTTTCTGTATAATAACCACCTGTTCTTGGTGTTTCTCTGTGTTAATGGTTTTGTAATTTTTTACGTACTTGTCTGGATTTTCTGATGAAGACACCCATAGTCGTTGTCTAAACCAGGTAA
This sequence comes from Schistocerca cancellata, assembly GCF_023864275.1. Lineage (NCBI taxonomy): Eukaryota > Metazoa > Arthropoda > Insecta > Orthoptera > Acrididae > Schistocerca > Schistocerca cancellata. The sequence goes on from NC_064627.1 coordinate 71,463,343, forward strand.
AAGTAAAATCATCTTTCAACTGTATTATACAAATCGCAGATGTTAGAGATATATGGAATTTACATATCTAAAGCCAAGTATTCTGAAAAATTGTAGAGGAAATGGAGAATGAGGTATTTCTTTCTTGTGTTTTTGAATAACTGGGGTTTTCAAGAACGTGTCTCATATGTCCACTGGCACCGTGTTGTAAAATTTTGCTTCGAAATATAAAACTCCTTTCTGAACCCGAGACAGAGTTTCATAGCGTACATGGGAATTACTTCTCCTTCTAGTTATTAGCCAAAAATACCGTCAAAGGGTAAATGTGTTGACACGTAAGTGTAAGAATCCTAGGTCCTTGAAGAGCCATCTGCGAGATGTTAAACAACGTACTTATTGCACTCTTGTGTAGAATAAATACTTTATCAGTTTAGCTGCAATTACCCAAGGATTATATCACTGGACAAGTGAGTGAAAGTGTGTGAATTGTGCTAGCAATCCTGTCTGCAGGTCAGAATTTCTGAGTGCAAAGTTGGTGCAATTGAACTTTTTGTTTAACTTGTCCACATTCTGGCATGACCTCACTCTTTTATCCGTCTAGATACAAACGATCTTCACACATGGAGCATAGGGATTCTTATACTAATATGCCAATACATTTAGTTCGGAATGCTAATTATGGTTACAAACACCAGTTAATTCAGGATGAATTCAGCTATACACAAGCTCAGTAGTAGAATAATTTCTGTATATATTATACATTCCTCTCTAAGATACAGAACAAAGTTTTACATTCTGGTGCAAAAGCCTGAAGCGGGTGTATCACCATTAACTTCTACTTCTGGTACCAGTAAGTAATTTGTAATTGTTTGGAATTACATAAGCCATTCCTGTTCGGGCTGTTACGTTGACGTTCGTAATAAACGTGCTTTCAGTGGTATGTGTTGTATTTCACTGACGAACCTGCTCACGAATTCGCCGTTGAGTATGGTTACGACGTGACATTGTTTGGTGGGCACGTCGGATACTTCAAATTGGTCTCCAAATACACTCCTGGAAATTGAAATAAGAACACCGTGAATTCATTGTCCCAGGAAGGGGAAACTTTATTGACACATTCCTGGGGTCAGATACATCACATGATCACACTGACAGAACCACAGGCACATAGACACAGGCAACAGAGCATGCACAATGTCGGCACTAGTACAGTGTATATCCACCTTTCGCAGCAATGCAGGCTGCTATTCTCCCATGGAGACGATCGTAGAGATGCTGGATGTAGTCCTGTGGAACGGCTTGCCATGCCATTTCCACCTGGCGCCTCAGTTGGACCAGCGTTCGTGCTGGACATGCAGCCCGCGTGAGACGACGCTTCATCCAGTCCCAAACATGCTCAATGGGGGACAGATCCGGAGATCTTGCTGGCCAGGGTAGTTGACTTACACCTTCTAGAGCACGTTGGGTGGCACGGGATACATGCGGACGTGCATTGTCCTGTTGGAACAGCAAGTTCCCTTGCCGGTCTAGGAATGGTAGAACGATGGGTTCGATGACGGTTTGGATGTACCGTGCACTATTCAGTGTCCCCTCGACGATCACCAGTGGTGTACGGCCAGTGTAGGAGATCGCTCCCCACACCATGATGCCGGGTGTTGGCCCTGTGTGCCTCGGTCGTATGCAGTCCTGATTGTGGCGCTCACCTGCACGGCGCCAAACACGCATACGACCATCATTGGCACCAAGGCAGAAGCGACTCTCATCGCTGAAGACGACACGTCTCCATTCGTCCCTCCATTCACGCCTGTCGCGACACCACTGGAGGCGGGCTGCACGATGTTGGGGCGTGAGCGGAAGACGGCCTAACGGTGTGCGGGACCGTAGCCCAGCTTCATGGAGACGGTTGCGAATGGTCCTCGCCGATACCCCAGGAGCAACAGTGTCCGTAATTTGCTGGGAAGTGGCGGTGCGGTCCCCTACGGCACTGCGTAGGATCCTACGGTCTTGGCGTGCATCCGTGCGTCGCTGCGGTCCGGTCCCAGGTCGACGGGCACGTGCACCTTCCGCCGACCACTGGCGACAACATCGATGTACTGTGGAGACCTCACGCCCCACGTGTTGAGCAATTCGGCGGTACGTCCACCCGGCCTCCCGCATGCCCACTATACGCCCTCGCTCAAAGTCCGTCAACTGCACATACGGTTCACGTCCACGCTGTCGCGGCATGCTACGAGTGTTAAAGACTGCGATGGAGCTCCGTATGCCACGGCAAACTGGCTGACACTGACGGCGGCGGTGCACAAATGCTGCGCAGCTAGCGCCATTCGACGGCCAACACCGCGGTACCTGGTGTGTCCGCTGTGCCGTGCGTGTGATCATTGCTTGTACAGCCCTCTCGCAGTGTCCGGAGCAAGTATGGTGGGTCTGACACACCGGTGTCAATGTGTTCTTTTTTCCATTTCCAGGAGTGTAGGTCATGAAAAGTCGACACCTACAGCGACAGGTACAGGAATATAAGTAGTACATCGTTCCTACAGTCCATGTGGTCAGGAGACCAGTCGATTCCAAGTGAGCAGTAAGGCAGTTGCACACCAACTATCAACCAACATTCTTCGGAGATTCCGGCCAGGACCTCGCGAAATGGCTGAAAGAATTCGGCCGAGTCACCAAATACAACAGGTGGGATGACACGATGTGTTTGGCAGATGTGTAATTTTACTTGGACAACACACCCCAACAATGATTCAAGAAAAACGAAGGGAAGCTCAGTAGCTGGTATAAACTCCTTGCCGAAATGAAGAAAACATTTGGCGACAATCATTAGCAAGCTTCACAGCGAGATTTTCACTCGGCAGGGGAGCGTTTTTTTTTTTTTCTTTTTTCCTTTTTGTCTGGGCGGAAGTCACAAGACATCCGTTCAAGTTGATCGTTGATTTTTTTACTCAGTTTTTTATTACAGAGCGAGAGCAGTCCTCTGACTGGACACGCTGAGCTACCGTGCCGGCTAAAATTTTACAGTTCAGGTGAGTTTTGAACTCACGGCCCTTCATGCAACAGTCCAGTATCATAACCTCTACACCACAGGGAGTGTGCACTTTTTTTTTTTTTTTTACAGTTCAAAAAATTAATATTGGTTTGTCGTGGGCTACATGTTTTGCGTCATCTGAGCTACCCAAGCACGACTCACACCTTGTCCTCACAGCTAAACTTGTGCCAGCACCTCGTCGCCTACGTGTTCTGCAATGTTCGCAGGAGAGTTTCTGTGAAGTTTGGTAGGTAGGAGACGAGGTACTCGCAGAAGTGAAGCTGTGAAGACGGGGCGTGAGTCGTGCTTGGGTAAACTCAGATGGTAGAGTAGTTGCCCGCGAAAGGTAAAGGTCCCGCACACAGTTTTAATCTGTCAGGAAGTTTCAGTAGCAAGTTCGCTTAGCAGAAGAACAATTGGAGAATAGGGCCCAACGTCGTGGGGAAATGATACAGACCTGTGGCACATTGTCAACACTAATATGAAAGAAGCTGACAAACTCTCACATATGATGAATGGGATCGCAGAAGACGTTAGCACGTTCTTCCGGTAAGGGACGTCACAAAAAACTTAAGAACTCATCAGGTGACGCCAGCACATAGAGAGAATGCGACAGAAAATAATCGGACGAAGAAGCAGACTCGACTCTCGAATGCGTTCCTTCCAGTAGTAGTGGAAGATCCCCATGACCTCGCCTCTCTCATACGCCGGATGATGAGATAAGAGACACAGCATTTTATGACAACCAGAACTCACGTACGCAGTAGCAAGAGAAAGCAGCCATGAGTGTCGAGCCACTACACCAGGAGGTAACGGAAAATGGTGATTCATCTTCAACACCAATCTCTGTCACCAGCCAAACACAGCAGAAATAATGGACTTAGCCAACTTGAGTTCATGCCACAGACACCAAACGACAACCAAGTATCCGACCAACGCACGTACAACCAACTGCTGCATCAAGTGTAACACCCATTAGAAGAAAACACATTTGAGATAAAGACAACAACACACTAGTGCGATTCCACTACAGACGCCCAGGACCAGGACACTGTGTACGCTACTTCAGATAATCAACCACCACATCAGTTCTGTTCACTCCAGTCAACAGTAGACTATTATAACCGCCCTGAGGAACGAGGCCCATCGCCACACCCTGAACAAAGCCGATTCCCCTACACGACGTAGGCGTTCCTATCGGCATATGTACGCACCAGTCATTCGCCTAGCCGGCAAATTCAGGAAACTTAAGCCAGGCGACCACCTATAGAAATGAGGCCGCTACTGATGCAAATCCTCCGTGGACGACCATCACCAAGATGTATAATGTGATGTGGGTATATTTAAGTGATCTGCGATTATAAAAATCTGCAGTTTGTGTCGCTTTAAAATGTTTGGCACCATGCGAACGTAATTTGTATATTTATCGCCCTTATTTTGCTCGCTGCATTACGAAAAACTATTAAACGAACTGTTTTGAATCTATAACCTATACTTGCAAACAATAACCCATATGTGCTAGCGAGAAAATCGTTTAATATTTCAGGACACCCATTAAAGTTGCCTTGTAAATCAGGCAAAATACGTATGAATGCGCAAATTAAATAACAAAACTTGATGTGCAGCATGCAAAAGACAGTTTTCTTTTGAACTTTTGCTATTTATATAGAGCTGCTGCAAAAATAGCCACCACAAGAAACTTTTTACGAAAAGCGTTTACGATCATATGTAGTTCCCATTCTGATGTTGCCTCTACCGAAGAAGAACTGGTTGAGGCAACTATATAATATTTATGATAACTGATCGCAAATAATTGAAGCTAAATGTTTTGTTATCATTTAGAAACTAAACCTGAGACATTCCATCAAGCCGGCCGCGGTGGTCTAGCGGTTCTAGGCGCTCAGTCAGGAACCGCGCGACTGCTACGGTCGCAGGTTCGAATCCTGCCTCGGGCATGGATGTGTGTGGTGTCCTTAGGTTAGTTAGGTTTAAGTAGTTCTAAGTTCTAGGGGACTGATGACCTCAGATGTTAAGTCCCATAGTGCTCAGAGCCATTTGAACCATTCCATCAAAATATTATTTCTGTTTAACGCGATTTAAAGTATTATAGAACGTAATGTACTTGTCCGTCTGACACTGCCATTAACAGAGACTTCGATTGCTCATTTTCTTTTGGCGTTATATCTTAGCGTAATTTTACCGGAGACTTATTTTTGTTACGGCTTACAACTAAATTGGTTTGCCTTCTTCCTGTAAGTCATGAGAGTCATTAGAGAGTGCATGCGAATGTTAAATACTTTTCATTTAAATTACACACTATAACGGTCTTCTATGACATGACGTGTTGTAAGTCACTGAATTAACTTATAACTAAACTGATGTATTTTTTTGTTTCATAGTGAACTTATATTTTGAGTGGAGGACGTCTGCGACAAACATAACTAACGAAGAAACGTTGGCAAGCCAAGAGAAGAACAATTTTCATCGGTGAAACTCGACTGCAAATTTGGAATTATACTTACTCCTCCAGTGTCGTGCTTGCTACCAAGCTGCTCTCTCGGATTTATTTCAGGTTCAGCGTAGTAGTCACAGAAAATTTCTACTGTGATATACCAAGTATTATTTGTAATTTTCTGCATCTGAAATGGATGCGCAGCTACATTTTTTTCATTGTTTTTTACGATGTATTCCTTGAATACAGTGATCAATTTTGTTATTTATTATTCTAAAAGTGAGGAAACTTTTTTCGAGATTTCTATTCAATTTCATACTATGGTAAAAAATAGGGAATAAACATAATCACTCTGAGCAGAAGAACCTACTGCTCGTGGAGTTGAATCGAATGCTCAGTTGACCGCTCTTCCAGAAAACGGATGTAATGGCTAAGCTGTCTACTGCAGTCTTAAATCGTATAGACGAAATTTCGAAAACGGAAGTGGTTATTTCGGAAAAACAAAGTTCTATGGCGTCAGAAATTTTAGATGATTCGGAAAAGCAAGACGCTCTGGTGCAGGAACTTTCGGCAAAACAAGACGCCATGTCGAAGGAAATTTCACACGAAATTTCACCATTAATGTTGGCTCAAGCAGGACTGCCAGAAGTCACACGAAAATTAACTGACACATTAGTTGAAATAAAACGAGCTTGCATTACACTATGAGAAACTGTTGATTGGCTCTCAGGTAAATAATATGGCTCCTAAACAGGAAAAGATAATGCACAAAAAGTTCGAAATACAAAGGAAAAAATATGCAGACGCATTAGCAGCTTAAACGTCCAAAATAACTGAAATAATACATGCGAAGTTCTAAGCAAGAATCTGCAAAATAACGAATGAGGTTATGTCTAAACGAGATTGTTCAGTCAGATAAAAACCGAGCTATGGAGTGTAACAGAAAAGATAGACAAAACTTTTATCACTATGGCGAAATGCTGCAAGTGAGATGATAGAAAATGTAAAGAAGGAATCAGTTGAACTAAATGAAGTAGTGCATGACACTCAGTTGGCCCAATTGTTGCACGAATCGCCGTATAATATGGGGGCTAGACTGGTCTATGCTACTCGAAGGGTATTTGATAGAACATTCTCAAATCCGTGTGTTTTTGCCTGATACAAAGAACATCCATCCACTTGTTTTCTATAAGATTATTTCATGGAGTGTTGCCGTTTTGGTCCAGTGTTTAGAAAATAGGTTTTGTAAGCAGTTAGATTCAGGGAGAAGATGCACTCCACATGAGCAGACGAGCATTACTACACATAAAGAATTTTTCCAGTTGTCTATCTGCCCAGTTCCCGAACGATCTTCCGTATTTAAACTGCATAGTCAGCCTTAGACCTGTAAAGAAAAAACTTAAATTGTTTCAAACATATTTTGTGTTAGGTGCTAACTGAAAATAACTTGCCGCAATCTGTAACAGGTGTTTGATTTTGAGATAAATGAACACCAGACATGGCTAAGTGCTACTTGGACCCAAGCTAGTAGTCGTGGATCCAAGTAGCCCTTGTATTTCGTTATCAGTACACCACTATACGCTTAAATGAACAACATTTTAAACGTGATTCATAATCTTTCACATAGAAATTACATAAAGGACCTATGATCACCTACATGCAAAAGAAGAAGGGGACACTAGAACCTGCTTTGGATGTTGAGAAACTACGAGAAAGTGCCATTGAAGAACAATATGCTATAAAAATCAAAAACCGTTTTGAGGTCCTAGAGACCCTAGAACCAAGACAGAACGTGGAGGAAAGGCGGAAAGAAATAAAGTCCACGGTTCTAAGTGTAGCGGAGGATATATCGGGAAGAAAGAAGGAAGAAGAGGAAATGGTTCAACGAGCCATGCCAGACGGCTACAGAAAATGGAAGGAAGATGAGGGAGAAGTGGGTAGCAAACAGGGAGAATGAGCAGAAAAGGGAACATTTTATCAAGAACAGAAGGGAGACAAAGCGAATCCAAAGAGCAGAGAAGAGAATATATCTAACTAGTTTGCTAGAACAAGTTGTGGCAGAGAGCCAAAACAATAACTCAGTGCAATTCTTCCAATACATAAAAATCGGAAACGTGGATTTCAGAGCCCAACTTTTTTCATTGGAGATAAGAACGACAACTTGATAAATGGCAAGGAAAGAATTGTAGAAAGATGGAAAGAATACTTCTCTGAACTGCTGAATCGCCCAGACCAATATGAGATATTACCTGCAAACACTATGGAGGAAAGTAAAGATGAAGAAGAAAGGGAAATAGTGAAGAAGACGTGAAGATCGCAGTCAAGGGACCCAGAAACAACAAATCCCCAGGGGAGGACAGAATAAGAATTAATCAAGGAGGGAGGTGAGAGCTTACATTTAGAGATATATAAACTGATTCAGTTGATATGGGAAAAGGAGACACTGCCAGAAGAATGGAAATTGGCTATAATATGCCCAATATACAAGAAGAGAAGCAAAATGGAATGCGGTAACTACAGAGGAATCAGCTTGTTGAATGTAACGTATAAGGTGCTGTCCATCGTTATCCTCAGAAAATTGCAACCATTCATAGAGAACAACATACAGGAGTTCCAAGCTGGCTTTCTACCAAACCGATCGACAACAGATCACTTTTTCACACTAAGACAATTATTTGAAAAACATTGGAAATATGATAAAGATATCTACAGCCTGTTCGTCGATTTTCAACGTGCGTATGACAACATCCACAGGAATACCCTATACAAAGCAATGCGGGACTTCAGAATCCCTGAGAAGCTAGTGGGAGTGGTGCAAGCTTGTATGGAAGGGTCAAAGGTAGCAGCACGTTTCCGAGGAGCCACATCAGAAACATTCGAGATTGAGACAGGCCTCAGACAAGGGGATGCTCTCTCATGTGTTCTGTTCAATGTCATCTTAGAGAAAGTAATAAAAGAGTGTCAGCAATAGGAATGGGATGGAGTAGAGATTGACGGTAACTTCAATTGTCTCGCACATGCAGATGACATAGTACTACCAAGTGAATCAAAGAACGAATTGAAAGAAATGTACCAGAAAATGGACAGTTATGCACAGAAGGTAGGGCTCAAAGTGAATCGAGAAAAAACAGAGTTCATGAAGTTAGGAAGAAGACAAGAGCAGGAAGAATTTCTTGAGATAGATGGCAAGAGGTTCAAGAGAGTAGACCAGTTCAAATACTTGGGATCTTGGTTTACCACGGACAACAACATAAAAATGGACATCAAGGAAAGAATAGCAGTGGGAATGAAATGCATGCATTTCTTCAGAGAGACACTTGGCTTTAAATCGATCTCAGTGAACACTAAAATGAATATCTACAACACAACGATATGCCCAACAGTAATGTATGGTTCAGAAACATGGAGAATGACTAAGCGAGAAAGGGAAAAACTATTAATATTTGAAAGAACAGTAATAAGGAATATATGGGGACTAGTTTTAGATAACGGAGAATGGAGGACGAGGAAAAACGAGGAAATCTACCTTCTGATGCGACAATCAACTATCCTGTATGTTGGGTGGGCCATGTAGCCCATATGCCAGATGGAAGACAGGCGAAGATTGCACTAGCGGGGAAACCAAACACCAAACGCCCCCCCCCCCCTTCCCATTGGACGACTAAGGCAGCACTGGATGGACGACCTGGCGAAGGACCTAGCAGTCCTGGGAATTGAAGACACCTGGAGGAACATGGAACAAAACAGGAAGGAATGGAGGCAGTTTGTGGAAGTAGCGCGTGATCTGCAGGGCCTGTGATCGCTGAATATCTATCTATCTAACTGTTTATGGAATAAAACTCTCTACTTCCTGTATTCAAAATGTCAGTGCTTTGCACACTGCACAAAGAAGTTGTAAGACGAGAAAAACAATACATGTGTTATTAACATAACCTCCGCTAAACTCTAGCAGCAACTCGTGGAAGTACGTGAAGTGTGCTAGAGCCTGCCGAGTGCTGCTACCTTGTGGACGAACTAAGAACTATGTCGAATATTTCACTAAACCATGCCAGGAGTGGCTTACATCACTTTAACGTTTTGGGTTCAAATAACCCAGCACATGCCAAGTAACTCTGATTTGTAGTACATGTAAACTAATCGTGACGTCAATGAACCCAAAGATGAGGGCTGTGGAGTAGAGCAGGGACTATAACAGATTAATTAACTTGATACGTTAAGGTCGTGGGAGTGACGTTAGAGAAGAACTTTTCTCTGACATACAGCGTGCTTACAATTCAACTTTCCCTACTTGGCGCAGTGTAGACAAAAAAATATCTATTTTATGGTACCCAACTTTATATAGGAACGATGTTCAGACTGTGTGCTCCAGGATTTGCATTGTTAGTAGTGTTAGTGTCATGACTTACCATTATGCACTGGTACTGTTATGGTGATGTAGGGTTGAAATACAAGCATGAGTGCGCACTACAGTCAGCATGGGTCTGGACAAGGTGAGTAGGGCTTAATTCGTAAAGCTGTTTTATCAAAACCATAAAAATAATGCTGCAGCCCTTCGTGAGTATCGGCATCTTAAAGGAATGTTGAGAAGTCTTCTTTCCACACTGGACTCGAAGGACATGATTCAGAACTTCGAATTAACTGGGGATGTGGAAATTACTCCTGAAGACGCCGATAGCTAATTGCGCCGCAAATCGTTGAAGGAGTTGCTGTTACCATCTCTGAGAATGTTGGACTCAATGTGCGACGTTGAGGCAGTGCTTGAGCTGTGTCACGACAGCTGAACATTCCGCGTTCCACTGTTTAAAAAGTGCCGCAACCAATTATGAAACGGTATATCTAGTGTGGTTCCAAGCTTTGTGGACGCAGATGGTCACCACAAGGAGCAACGTTTGTAACCTTGAAAGTAAACATGGTAAGCAATTAACAAATGTTACCTTCTCATGTGCGAATTCAAATGTTTCTTTCAATGGTTTATTCGTTATTTCTCTTCAGCTTGTTGTGCATAATTTAGTATGAAACATTCCAAACACAATAATAATAGATACATGATCATCTGTTAGTATGGTCTCTGATCATTTGTTCAAGAGAGTATATAAAGCTACTGACTAGTCAGTAACTGTAGCAGGTGTAGACGTATGAAATCGGAATTTCCATATAGATGGTGCTAGCCATCAGTGTAGGGCCCACGAGACCGCGTCTGCAGAGCCATCTACTTCCTGTAACGGCTGACGACGAATGTCAACACACAGTAACCCAAGTTCCATACATTAGTTTCTGTTTGAAACCTGTAAGCATGTCGAGTTTTGTGCCTACGAACTACGATTTGCAGACAGCATTGGTTTACTGTTATCATTTGAAGAAAACTGCTGCAGAATCGCACCCAATGCTTGTTGAAGCTTTCAGCAAATATGCTCTTGTGAAAAAAACAGTATTTCGAGTGGTTCAAAAATTACGAAAGTGGTGATTTTGACGTGAGAAACGAGGAGCGCGGAAAACCACCGAAAAAGATTGAAGACAACGACTTGCACATGTTATTGGCTGAAGATGACACTCCACCAGGAACTTGCGGAACAATTGAACGTGACGTAGAAATCCGTTTCTCTTCGTTTGAAAGCTGTGGGAAATGTGCAGAAAAAGGGAAAAGGGGTCCTGCATAAACTGAATGAAAAACAGCAAGGAATTCGAAAGACTACTTGTAAAATGCTGCTCGCCAGATACAAAAGAAAGCCGTTTCTCCATCGAATAGTTACAGGTGATGAAAAATGGATATATTTTGAGAACCCTAAGTGTCGTAAATCGTGGGTGAATCCAGGCAAGCCATCGACGTCCACTGCAAGACCAAATCTCTTTGGAAAGAAGACAACACTCTGTGTTTGGTGGGATCAGAAGGGTGTCATTTGCTGTGAGCTGATGAAACCTGGTGAAAACATTAACACTGGTCGCTACCAACAGCAAATGATCGATTTAAATCGAGTATTACGTGAAAAACGACCGGAAGATGGAAAAGGCAACACAAAGTCATATTGCTCCATGATAACGCCCCGTCACACACAGCAAAACGGGTCAGGGAAACGATCAAGGCGTTCAGTCGGGAAATACTTGGGCATGCAGCTTATTCTCCAGGATTGGCTCCTTCCGATTACCATCTGTTTGCATCACTGAGACACACTCTCGCTGAACAATGTTTCAATTCGTATGACAATGTAGGAAAACGGCTCACTGACTGGTTCACTTCAAAAGAAGAATTGTTTTTTTGGCATGGCATTTATAGCCTGCTGGAGAGGTGGAAGAAAGCTATGGAGATTATTTTGAATAAAATATTGTTTATCAGTTTCAAACAACAGATGTGTAAATATTACAACCAAATTCCAGTTTCATACTTCTACACCTGGTATGAATCTGGAAGCTGCAGGCACCAGGTAACGTAATTTAAAATTACAGTTCTGCCTATTAAGCTGGGAATGTAGCCATTAGTTGCTCATTCCTAGTTGTTGATTCTGTATATCAGAAATGGAGTTTCTTCAGGAAAGTGATGGAAATGCCATCTTTTAGTAGGTGGTGCTAAAACATCTATAGATTTGCTAAAAATTGACGTTTCCCACAGTAAATTTTTCCGAGGCATAAAACTAAAGTTAGTCAGTAGTGGACTAAGTATTCCAATAGATAGAAAACTGAATTAACTACCATTCCTTGTATTAAGAATCAAGTGCTAAATAAATTATCTGAGTCTACATATTTAAGCAATAATACACACTCATGTACAGTACAGCCAGTATCTTATTAAAGTATGGTGATGTGTTTGAAGAGAGATCCAGTATAAACTGAGGTTATGAATACATCCTTAATGTCATTCCACATAAAACGTTCTGTTACAATACTTACTCTATTCCATGGGCAAAAAGAGCTACTGCCAGTAAAGAGATTTGGAAAATATTGGAATGGGACATGATTTAACCATCCATTAGCCTACTTTGTACCCCTCCATTTGCAGTAGGGAAGCCAGGAGGAAATGTTTGACTGGTTAAACTTGTCTGTCGGCCATCAACAGTACAAGAATATGATTTGCATAATATAGCCAACAGGTTGCACCAAGATTTTACTTTAACCACAGTTCAATGGCGACTATGGTTATAAATACAAGAAACATTAATAAAACAATACTACTTTACTGGACCTGAACAGGAGACATAGAGGAACAAATTCAGAAATTTCATACGACCAAACTTCTAAATAGCATAGATCTCTGTTCCCCCTACTGGCAGATTGCTCTATTCAAAGAGTCACAAGAATATACTGCTTTTATCTAGGCAAGTAGAAAATATCAGTTTAAAGTGTTGTCTTTCAGCTTGAACGTTACTTCAGTTGTATTTATTGCAGCATGCGACTCTGTACTTGGATCAGAATTGTCTGACAGAGTATCCCTGTTTGTTAACGTAATTAATAGATACACAAACACGGTAAGATCATACTGAATTTTCTGAGGGAATAGGTAACTTTGTTCTGGTCAAAGGATTGCCCATTTGATAAAATTAAACAACATTAGTAATTTCTAACATGTTCTGTTAACCAGATAGATGATTTGAATTTTATCTTGCAACTGATGCTTCCTCACTGAGCATTAGTGATTGTCTGTTTCAGGTGAGAATTAGAGACAGTAAACCTATGGTTTGCACTTGACTATTTGCCAGGTGGACATTACCTGACTGTGACAGAGCCTACTCAACTACCGAGATAGAAGCCCTTCCAGTAATCTGGGAATTTAATAAGTTTCCTTAATATGTAGCAGGAAATCATAAAGTGTATTGTGATCATCAGACTCAAAATTTTTTACTGAAACGCAAGCTGTTGCTGCTTGCTTAGCCAGAAGGTCACTAGTTCGTCACAAGTATGACTCCTAAATTATTTATGTAAATGGTGAGAAATATGTGGTATCAGATACACTGCAACACTTACTGGAAGGTTTACCAAAAGCAATGGATTGCAATGAGCAACCTTTGGACTTCATTGTTTTACTGAAAAACGATGTGACACATAGAAAGTACGTTACTATCTTAATATGTGTAAGAATATGGGAAAACTTCAGGACACTGATCCATTGTGGAGTAACATTGAGGAACAATTGACAGGTAACCCTTCCGAAAACGTCACAGGAGCTATGTGGTGGGTAATTGAGCTGTGTGAAATAGCACAGCTATTTTCCCCAGCACCAACTTTCTGTTCTTGGGTTTGTGACACCGGCATCATCAGAGGGTGGAAGCTGCAGAAAATGTGAATTATGTGAGAGTCGCCACAGCAGAACTTGGAGAGAGAACATTCAGTAATGTAGAGTTGCAGGAGAGTAACCAAGGCAAGCAGTTCTGTGGGAAGCCAAGTCCAAGCTCCTCTCTGAGTTGAAGTGTACATTGACACCAGGTGGACACAGTCAGCATGGGTGGAACTCATATGGATAACAACCTGTTGGAGTGGGTGCTGTTTTCTTTGGTTGCATACAAAGCATTAAAGGAAGCTGAAAAAAAGCTTTAGTAGACTGCTAGGAGCACAACCACTACTTTTGCGTTAATGTAGATGTCTTGGCGCTCTTGTGTTAAAATTGATTCACAATGTTATATGCAAAGGTGCATTAAGTGATGTCAATTATAGCTCACTTTGTACAATAGTTGTGAGTGTTGAGTTATGGGTTGTTGTGCCTATTGCGTGCAGTGCATCCTTAGTGAATTTTGTGTGTCACACATAGGGCATGCTAAAATAAATACTGTGCATATAAAATAAGCTGGTTCATATCAGTCACTGCAGTGCACATGTTTGACAAAAATTAAATCCAATTTAAAATCTTGTAACAACTGTGTATGTGCTCTGTACTCTGTGTTTTTTATGTTGATTCAGTACAAATCTTATTACTAAACTTGTGGTTCATTCAAGTGTATTGTTATTTGCTTCATTCTCTCATATGAATGACTTTTGTACAGTACATGTAACTAGTGTACTGGTAACTTGGATGTAAGCATTGGTAACTGAGTAACATATTGGCATTTGATGTTTTGGTAATATGTAGTATCTAGTAGAGAGTTTAATCAATTTTCTAATATACATAACTGAATATTTTCTGCTACAATAACTTACCATTGTTATAACTATAGAAGGACAAAGGTCATATACTCGTATGTAAAGAGTGACATTGTTATTTGGGTTGCCCATCTGAGGCAAGACTGAATTGTTTAAATTACTTATTGTTATTATTTCAAAGCAGGTATTTTGTGTTAATTAAGCCCTGTCCATTTGAGCCTTGAAGGAGTTGGTGTTTATAATAGAGTTTCATGGCAAATAAAGTGATAATAAAGCTGTTTAACTCCATTTCTGCTCAACCTCTACTCGAACCCCACTCCACCTAAATGCCACACCACAGTTTGGTAGCAGAGCATGGTTGTGTCATGTGGGTAGGGGCATATTCTAATCGCTTTAAAATCAAAATTAGAGAGTGTGTCTTGCCAGTCATACATACATCTTGTGCGGGTTGGTCTCGAAAAGAACTTATTTGTGAAGTAGCACAGACTAGGGAGGCACTGGTAGACATTGTAGCAGAGCTTTCTCAACAGCTGTGGCACGTCTTAAGGGAGCCAGTGCAGTCAACTGGTTTGCAGCACAGGGACATAACTAGTACTACTGGTGTTGTTAGTTTGGCTGTTTCAGAGTCATAACTTGTTGTACAGCTGTTGCAGAGTGAATTACCTTCATGAGGCCCAGTCTGTAGTTTACAAGCAAGAGTTGCTCATTATAAGAATAGGATTAGTGATCTATTAGAAGATGTTAGGGATGAGAATGTTCCTGAGTTAAAGGAGTTGGAACAGAGGTTGGTCTGTGTAGAAATCGTAGTTGGGGATTTATTATGAATGTTTTCAGTGCAGGGGAGTTGTACTGTTTTAAACAAGGTTGTGGATGACGATGTGATACAAGATATTAAAGGTGAGTTGTCCGCAGGGGTGGCTATAGGGCTGCAGACACAGTTTTCTAGGATTCCCCACCCGAAAGTGGCAGTCTTTAATGATGAGGGTTCCTCTATTGATTCCATACGTGATAACGTGAACTATCTTATTATATGGAATGGTTGACAGAAAAAAGAATTTTTTTAGCTGTGGGACACAGGAATTTTACAGTTAATGTATCCGCATTGAAAGGCTAATTTGGCAAGTAGAACAGCTAAGGCCATAGAGCAAGGTGAGACACTGGGAGGAGTTCACCAGCAGTTATGGCAAAGAGTGATGCCTGCACTTGCTACGAGGAATTTGAGTCACTTTACTGGCACAAGGAAGCCATTTATAAACGGTTTGGTGAATATATTAACAGGTTTCACATCTCTATGAGTGCGTTTTGTGTGCAGGTTATGAAGGCCAAGATGGTTGCACATATTACGAAAGTCTTTAACCAGACGATAGAGCTCAGGTAATATTCACACTACCACCTTTTGTGGTTAGCGATTTAGGATATTTAATGTACCAGGTAGAGTAATTTCAGTATATAGACCAGAGTAGAGGAAACAAACCTCCAGTGAATATGGTTGATAACAAAGGCTTGTGAGATAGAAGTAGTGTCTTAATGGTGTACCTCATGAGATGGACATTTCGAGATACGACTGCGTGCAGCAAGAGAAGTCGTATAGTAGTAATAATTGGTGGCGTCCAATGGCTGCAGTGAAACAGGTTAATTCTATCGTTACCAGGGATAGAAAAGGCTATATTTGGACATCAGCAATGCATTACACCATATCTACTGTGAAATTAATAACGTGCCAGTATGTGGGCTATTACGTGTTGGTAGCCCTGCTACACTCATAAGTAAGGAGTGGTTTCGAACTCACCAAAAGGTATTGGGTTGCCCATGACTGAATTCAGTGGACACTCTGTATGCAGGTGCCAATTCCAGTGCGCTACAAATAATGGGGTGAATTTTGGTTAAGTTAACAATACATTAACTAACATGGAAAATTAAATTAAGAGTAGTAGAAGGGCTATTAGCTCAGCTAATACTGTGCTCAGATGTGATGAGGTAAACTGAACTTATTCCAAATTGGGCTCAAGACAACTTCACCTTCCAGTTTTGTAAGAACATGACATTGTCCTTTTGTCTTCATTTGGCGATACCAGTGGCTGCTGTACAGGAGAAAGATGGAGATGACGTTGTACAATTAGATCATCTGCTACCTAGTCAGAAGAAGTAAGTGCAGTTACTGTGTCGCTAGTTCAGCGATGTGCTGACGGATAGGAAGGATATTCAAACTTAATTAAATGTAGGACTGAGTTGATGGATACGGTATCAATGAGGAGGCCACCGTACCAGCTGTCACCCCATGTATGGAGGAGCTTAATGGTTTAGTAGAGGTTGTGTACCAATGAGACGTTATTCACCATTCCAAATCCCCATATTCGACTTAAGCATTTCTCATGTCTAAACCATCAAGTAGACTGAGAGCAGTAGCTGCACTTACCAACAACAAGGTCGTCTCCAATTGTGTTCCATGGCCTCATTTACTTGTTTTGGCTGGTTTGCTGATGCTCATGGTTTTCGCATCTTGGTCCTGAATCGGGCTTATTATCAGATTCCGTTAAATGAAGAACTGAAGCATGTAATGACATTTGCTACGGATTGGAATTTGTTTGGATTAACTTGGTGGCATTTAGGCTAGGTACTGGTGTAACAGCAAAATATGTTATTTTCTGATGTCAAGTTCAAATTTGTATACCGTTATTTGGGCAATCTAGTGATTTTTAGCAGATGTCGGCAGAAACTATAGGACATTTGAGGGAGGTGTTTGAGAAGCTTGGGAAAGAATGGTTGCCAGTTAAACCTGAGAAAGTAAGGACTGGATTCACGACACATCATTCCTTGGACATACGGATGTAGTACTAGAGGGGGAGATTGGATGTGATCTGGAGCAGACTATGGCTATTAGAGACCGTCCACCCCCTCAGAACGTTAAGGAAATAGTTAGCCTCGTCGGCATGATGGATTTCTTTAGAAAAGTCGTGCCTAATATTCCTCAATTAGGTAGCCCATTGAACGAGGAACACAAAAAGCGATGCAGATTTCAGTGGGGCGAATTCCAACAAGCCGCTTCCGAGAGTACGAAAGAGGCAATGGCGGGTACTTCTCTGTTGGCTATACCTGATTTCAGTAAATATTTCATTGTACGAATGAATGCCTCAGTGTGTACTCTGGTGACGGTTCTACTTCAGGAATATCATGAAGGAAGACGGTTAGAATCATATGCTTCTAGCTGACTAACACTGAAAAAAATGCATTTCATGTATGAAGTGGAAACAGAGGTTATGTTCACTATTGCGAAATTCAAATTGTATCTAGAACATAAACCCTTCTGATTAGAGGCCGACAATCAAGCTTCAAGTTGGCTCTGGGCAACAAAGGAGCATGGGACATACTGCCAGATGCGCGATGTGCATTTCAGTTCGAGATTAAACATATGAAGGGAATTAACAATATTATCGCAGACTGGTTAAGCCACGTTATTTGACAATGATTATGAGGACGTGGAAATGAATTAATTGAATAACGATGCTGGTATGCGTGAAGTTAATTTCATTTTGACGGTCTTCCTGCATTGTTTAAGGGGACTAGTAAATATCAGGATGACGATGATTCACTGTGGAAAATTAAACAGAAAATAGGAAAGGGAGAACCGATTGGACTGTACTCGCTAAGGAAGAGAGATTTGTATCGCAACTCTAAGACAGTACTGGGCTTAGGATTGTGGTACACACCGGACTTGAGTCCACGTTGTTTGCATATTATCGTCGGTCGCTGATAGGATGAAGGCATTTGGGGTTTTTTAAAATTAAACCCCCTCAGAATACCAAGCTTGATGCTCTAGCTTCTAAGCTTGATGCTCTAGCTTATAAGCTAGTAGTTGGGTCCATTTCCGATATTGCAACCAGCACACGAAAGATTTCTGGTACATTGCTCATTACTAGTACCTGACAATGCCATAGGTTTCACCTCCAGAGTATTCAGGAACTTTTTGTGTAGGCTACGAATCAGGCACTCCACCACTCCAATGTATCACACAAACTCTTCGTTTGCATAAACAATTAACCATAATCGAAAGCTGCCTTGATTGCTTGTCATCCCTCCGCCAACACCAGGTTGAACGAAACCCTCGAGTGTTAATATATGCCTTTAATACAGTTATGCATGAGTCACATAAGGGTACTCCCGAGGCGTTAATGTTTGCCTTAAAGACTCACTCTCCATTAGTAATCTGTGTTCTGTAGAAGATCTATTGCCAAATAATGAGATAAGAAAGCAGATGAGAGCATCTGGAGGCTTCTGCAGTTCCTGTTCCACGGATCCGACTCCATGCATCAACTTTGGAGTATGGTCTGAACATGGTCAGCATTTCTCGTACATTTTGGTCCTCAACGAGAATTGTTATCTGACAATGCCATAGGTTTCACCTCCAGAGTATTCAGGAAGTTTTTGTGTAGGTTAGGAATTAGACATTCCACCACTCCAACTTATTACCCAAACTCTTCGTTTGCAGAGAGTGTCTGGTCACCAGTAAATGTGAATCGTACGATCTAGATTGTTTTTGTAAGTATAGGTGTGAAACTGATCTCTGTTTTCCCAAAATGTTTTCGAAAATATAACAGCCTGATGCAAAATGCAATTCTATTTAATAGAATTGCACACATACAATAATCTAATAAAAAATGTTGTAGGTCAAAGACAAAGTAGTGGAATGGTATATGTCGGCAACACTTCAAAACACAAACCACTACACACACTTAGAAGACAGAACAAAAACAGCCAGAATACAGTGGTGTGCATAAAAGTGTGTTGCGAAAAACACAAGAAATGCATAGTGCTGCAGAACAACTAAAAATTAGACCAATTTCATCAGTGTCTGATGCAGAAAAACAACGATGTGCTAACAGAAGGCATTTCCTGATGTATGTATTTAATGTGGGGTAGAGACTGCTAATCAGGAGCCACCCTAGTCCTTAACAAAGAGAATAATATATAGCAGCTGTTATACTCTGGTCCATTTGATACTGCTAGGGTACCACATGCTGGAGCTTATTTACTTTTCTGTTCTCAAACTAACAAAATCAATGGACTAAATCCTCACCAGAATCCAAAAAGATGCTTCCAGTAATTTTCTGTAGCTGTGTGTGTAACAATTATGTAGATATGTAGAGTTTCTTTACTGATTATTTAAGGCATAAATCCATGTAACTGGACTTTTTACCTTCATTGAAAATATGGAGGTGTGTTATTAGCCTGCTACTTTGACTGATGTATGTTTACTCTTCAAATTGTGTGTAGAGACACATACAGAATGGAGTGTTTATGTACCGGGTGATCAAAAAGTCAGTATAAATTTGAAAACTTAATAAACCATGGAATAATGTAGATGTAGAGGTAGAAATTGACACACATGCTTGGAATGACACGGGGTTTTATAAGAACCAAACACAAAACAAAGTTCACAAAATGTCCGACAGATGGTGCTGGACAGCAAAACGTCAGTGACTGCGCATGACAATCGTGTATAAAAGGAGCTGTAATGAGAGAGAGAATCAGATGCGCCAGCATCCGCAGCATGTTGACATTACCTGAAAAAGTGCTTTTAGTGAAGCTGTATTATCAGAATGGGGAATGTGCTAGTCCAGCGTTACGATCCTATCGCCATAGGAGGGGATTCTAACGGGTAAAGGTCCGTTGACAAATGCAGCTGTGGCGAGAATGATTTCGAAGTTCGAAGCCACGGATTGTTTAGACGATAGACCCCGTAGTGGCCGACCGAGCACAAGGCGTAATGCTGCTGAGACAGTTCAGGAAGAAATGGAGACTGCAGCGGGTTCCTCTATGCACGGGGAAGTCAGCGCTGGTGCAGTCGCACGTCGCACCGGCATTCCATACACTACTGTTTGGTTGGCACTTAGGCGTACCCTCCGATGCTATCCGTACAAAATCCATCGGCATCATGAACTGTTACCTGGCGATTTAGTGAAGTGGAGGGCATTTGCGGTGTGGGCGTTTCAAAAGATGGCGGAAGATGACGATTGGTTGAGTAACATGTTGTGGACTGACGAAGCTCATTTCACGCTCCGAGGGTCTGTCAACGCCCACAACTGCAGAATTTGGGCTACCGAAAATTCTAGAACTGTTGTGGAAACTCCATTGCACGACGAGAAAGTCACGGTATGGGTTGGATTTACCACATCTACCGTTATTGGGCCTTTTTTCTTCGAGGAAATGCGTGATTCTGGTTTTGTAACTGTTACCGTGACGGGTACGCCGGTATGTTACAGAATCGCATCATCCTCAGCCTGGCTCATAAACACCTGCTGGAATGTACGATGTTTATGCAGGATGGCGCTCCACCCCATATTGCTAGACGCGTGAAAGATCTCTTGCGCGCATCGTTTGGTGATGATCGTGTGCTCAGCCGCCACTTTCGTCGTGCTTAGCCTCCCACGTCCCCAGACCGTGCGATTATTGGCTTTGGGATTACCTGAAGTCGCAAGTGTATCGTGATCGACCGACATCTCTAGGGATGCTGAAAGACAACATCCGACGCCAATGCCTCACCATAGCTCCAGACATGCTTTACAGTGCTGTTCACAACATTATTCCTCGACTACAGCTATTGTTGAGGAATGATGACATATTGAGCATTTCCTGTAAAGAACATCATCTTTGCTTTGTCTTATTTTGTCATGCTAATTATTGCTATTCCGATCAGATGAAGCGCCATCTGTCGGACATTTTTTGAACTTTTGTATTTTTTTGGTTCTAATAAAATCCCATGTCATTCCAAGCATGTGTGTCAATTTGTACCTCTCTATCTACATTAATCCGTGATTTATTCAGTTTTCAAATTTATACTGACTTTTTGATCACCTGGTATATGTCTTAATCACTATTCTTCCACAGTGTAGGGAATCCAAGATGATTGTAGTGATCTGTCATTAGTAAACCTAGTTTTTTTTTTTTTTTTTTTTTTTTGGTGGTCTGTTTCTCGGTATATAATGATGAACTTTGGTAGTGAAGGACATTTTTCATTCTCAAACTCAAAGACATCTCGAAGAAACATGAAAGTGTTTTTAAGTAAAGGTGACAATAATTTCAGCTACAGAATGAAGAAGAACCATTGCTATACACTTCTGGCTAGAGGATTAACTTATCATTTAATATGTTGTAGGATTTAAAGCACTACAATTGATAAAGCTTTTTTCAGTGATATTACCATATGACTTACTTCATATTACTTATATGGCATCAGAAGGATAAGCTATTAGTTTGATTATTTATGGCAAAGTAATGAAGCATAAGATCTGTATCTGATGTTGCTCATCAACTAATTAATGAAAGATGAGTTAAGCTTTTACTATGTTTTTAACTCTTCTAAGTTGGGTAGGTTAAGATTAGTCTACTTTTGAAGATATCGCTGTCTCGGTAAGTTTTATAGAGTTACGCAAGTTCTACTGAGTCTTGTTCATCATATTAACGATGATATGAGATTGGGTGAGTAAAGGTATGAGGTACACTCTGAATTTCGAATATGTTAAATCCCTCGGGTTTTAATTTAACTGTGTTAATACTTTTTGGTCTTTTTTGGAATAAAATACATCTGTTCACATCGAGAGATAATAACTGCCAAACCTTAACCAACAATGTACTACAGAACAAACTGCTTGTATCAGCGAGCAGAAGCCTAACAGGTAACAGAAGCGTGTGACTCGGTTGCAACACAGATCTACCTGTGGGTACTGCATCTTCAAAGTCCATCCACACATACTCACCACACTGGACTCACATTCGGGAGGACGACGGTTCAAACCCGCGTTCAGCCATCCCGATTTAGGTTTTCCGTGATTTCCCTAAATCGCTTCAGGCAAATGCCGGAATGGTTTCTTTGAGAGGACACGGCCGACCTCCTTCCCCATCCATCCTTAATCCGATAGGACCGATGACCTCGCTGTTTGGTCCCCTTCCCCAAATCAACCAACCAACTCAACCTATTAACCTTATTTGACCTTACCAATAGTGCAGTTGTTCGTATGGTCTGCTCCAATATATGCTGTCCGATGATGAACTATTGTAACACAGCAACATTCTGGGAGAAGTTGGTACACTACCAAATGAAGGGCAAAAAAATCTGGTACAATTTTAATATATTGTTGAGGCTCAGTGTCCTCAAATTTGATAAATGTGCATTCGTTACAAGAATTACGCAAAGTTACAAGTGCGTTTATCAGAATTAACAGAGCTCATGCACCTTTAACTTGTTCCTATCAACACAGCACCATGAACAAAACTGTTACTAAGTTGTGAATTTACAATTATAAGCTGCCTGTGGCATCGCAATATTTGTGGTTTAAGCTCAGTGCCATGCACCACTCCAGACCACAACATCAGGACAGTTCCGGATCTTCTGGCAATAATATAATATTCTCCAAGACATAAAATGATCTAAGCACGCTTTCACCGCTAAGAGGGCATCAGCGGCAATATAATCATATCATTGTGGCGGTAACAGCTAGATAGTCCACATTGTCCCACTTACAGACATGCGTTGGAGAGATGGCGTATCACTTGGCATAAGCTTTGCTCACGATCTACGGTCATTTAAGTATGAATAGATTGTCACAATCAAAATGTACTTTATCAAAACCAATCAAATTTACTGCCTATGAGACTGTACTTTATTATACTTTGTTTACTCGACATCTACAAAAAACAAAACTTCGACACACGTCCAGCCTCTTCTAACACCCGGTGCTTTCTATTTGAACGATGGCTCTTCATCCCTACTTTCTCCACAGGTATAGCAGAACTGGTCAGCATGGTTTGCGCTTATGCCTGACATTATGAATGTTTTACTTAACTCCGATCGTGAGTTGAAATTGACACAACAAAAGGACATTTTTAGTTTCATTACAAGCAACCTACCAACACAGAATGAAACCAAAAAAGTTATATATAGTGAACTAAATGAGATGTACGTTGGTACTATAACGTAATGAAGCGTTCCACTCTTACATATCATGAAAACATAGTAATATACTTTACTTTGGGAATTGGAGCTAACAAAGCATTTTTAAATGTCATATACATTTTTGCAGCCCAGGTTACATAAGAAATACCTTTTCATCTCCAACCTGTGGAACAGACTGCTGTGTAAACTTAGAGACAGTTTGGCATTGACAGGTTTTGTAGAATATTGTGGAAAACATATTAGGTTTGTGCCGAAGGTCGTAGCGTTTTTGTTTTGCACGTTGGCATTCCCGTTGCTGTGGGTTTATTTACCGATTGAAATTTTTTTTTTAGTCCACTGTCGCTATTTGAATTTACATATTGTCATTTGAAGACAATGAGTGGAGCTGTGGACGGTAGAAAATAAAGAGCCAAGTGGAGAAATCGAAACAATTCCGACGTAGTGTTCTGTTTGAGTCCATTAGAGGGGTAACAGCAGCGTAAACAGCCAGAAACATTTGCACCATGCATGGGGGAAATGCCATTGGACGAGCACGGGAAGAAAATGGTTTTCTCGTTTGACGCAACATTACGTTACAGCACCGATGTAAACCTCATTTAGTCAAAGAATTTCAAATGTAAAGATGCTGAATTTCTGAAAATACACTCGTGTTACTATTTCAAAGGAAACACAAAGCCATTTTATTATTAGTTATATAGGATATAATTTAGAAAACAAATATTTCTGAATATGACAAATGTAGATTGTGGTATCAAATGGTTGCACTATTAAATATGGTATCTGCTTTTATTTAGGTAAACTTTTAAAATTACTGAAAGAACTGTGGCTGCTAACCTACGTTTGTACATTAAGATGTATTTAGAAGATTTTAGTTGTGTAACATTATTTCTAATTGTTCTAGTAGATCAAGTTCAGTACCGTGGTTTTCTGTGTGACGTACAGTTTTTCTGTTGTGGATGTCAATTAGACTGTATCTGTTAAGGTACATGTGGTTGCCTATTGTGGGCTTCTGAAAATGGTGAAGTCTAAAAGCACCAATGTGTTCTTTCTATCTAAAGATGAGATCCCAGGGTTCGAAATGCATCGTCCATTGAAATAAAATCACAATTATGACTGAGAGCGGTTGTCCTATTTTTTACAAAACTAATACGATCACGGAAGGAACACTGACAGAAATAGATAAAATTAAAGTTTAACCTTATTTGACGTTCGAGAGAAGTTCGTATCTTGTCTTTACCACAGTTGTAAAATGAAATATTGTATTTATTTTCTCGTATTCGCCTCAGCTCCAGACATCTTGCTTTTGATAGTCCTCGTTTAGTCAATTTTGAATGTTCTTTTCTTAATTTAGAGATCTATTGGGCATATCCGCGAATTAAGCAGCAATCCATTGTTGGTGCCGTAATGTAGCGAGTGTCAAGATACCAGAGTGCTGAATCTAGCGCTGCAAGCTGTAATCTGTGATTCCGTACACGCGCGCTGTATCTCTCAGCAGACACTAATATACACTACTGGCCATTAAAATTGCTTCACCAAGAAGAAATGCAGATGATAAACGGGAATTCATTGAACAAATATATTATACTATAACTGACATGTGATTACATTTTCACGCAATTTGGGTGCATAGATCCTGAGAAATCAGTACCCAAAACAACCACCTCTGGCCGTAATAACGGCCTTGATACGTCTGGGCATTGAGTCAAACAGAGCTTTGACGGCGTGTACAGGTACAGCTGCCCATGCAGCTTCAACACGATACCACAGTTCATCAAAAGTAGTGACTGGCGTATTGTGACGAGCCAGTTGATCGGCCGCTGCTGACCAGACGTTTTCAGTTGGTGAGAGATCTGGAGGATGTGCTGGCCAGGGCAGCAGTCGAACATTTTCTGTATCCAGAAAGGCCCCTTACAGAACCTGCAACATGCGGTCGTGCATTATCGTGCTGAAATGTAGGGTTTCGCAGGGATCGAATGTAGGCTAAAGCCACGGGTCGTATCACATCTGAAATGTAACGTCCACTGTTCAAAGTGCCGTCAGTGCGGACAAGAGGTGACCGAGATGTGTAACCAATGGCAACCCATACCATCACGCCGGGTGATACGCCAGTATGGCGATGACGAACACACGCTTCCAATGTGTGTTCACCGCGATGTCGCCAAACACAGATGCGACCATCATGACGCTGTAAACAGACCCTGGATTCATAGGAAAAAATGACGTTTTGCCATTCGTGCACCCAGGTTCGTCGTTGGGTACACCATCGCAGGCGCTCCTGTCTGTGATGCAGCGTCAAGGGTAACCCCAGCCATGGTCTCCGAGCTGATAGTCTATGCTGCTGCAAACGTCGTCGAACTGTTCGTGCAGATGGTTGTAGTCTTGCATACGTCCCCATCTGTTGACTCAGGGATCGAGACGTGGCTGCACGATCCTTTACAGCCATGCCGATAAGATGCCTGTCGCCTCGACTGCTTGTGATACGAGGCCGTTGGGATCCAGCACGGCGTTCCTATTACCCTCCTGAACCCATCGATTCCATATTCTGCTAACAGTCATTGGATCTCGACCAACGCGAGCAGCAATGTTGCGATACGATAAACCGCAATCGCGATAGGCTACAATCCGACCTTTATCAAAGTCGGAAACGTGATGGTACGCATTTCTTCTCCTTACACAAGGCATCACAAAACGTTTCACCAGGCAACGCCGGTCAACTGCTGTTTGTGTATGAGAAATCGGTTGGAAACTTTCCTTATGTCAGCACGTTGTAGGTGTCGCCACCGGCGTCAACCTTGTGTGAATGCTATGAAAAACTAATCATTTGCATATGACAGCATCTTCTCCCTGTCGGTTAAATTTCGCTTCTGTATCACGTCATCATCGTGGTGTAGCAATGTTAATGGGCAGTAGTGTAAATTGTAATATGCTCCGACCTTTCTTACTGGAAGGCAAAATTGGATTTTAGCGATATTGATAAGGCTATCCACCACCTTTTATTCCTTTTGGGCGTGCCTGCTCTATACGATGTACATCTACAACCATATTCTGCAAACCACTGTGAAGTGCACGGCTGAGGCAACTTCCGATGGTACCAGTTATTACGGCTTCTTTCCCTTCCGTTCGTGTATGGAGCGCGGGAAGTATTACTAAACACCTCTATGCGTGCTGTAACTAATCTGATCTTATCCTCACAATCTGTACGGGAGCTATACGTACTGGGTTGTAGTACATTTTTAGATTCAGCTGGTTCTTGAAAATTAGCAGGTAAGCTTTCCCGGATTAGTTGACGTTTGTCTTCAAGTGTCTGCCAGTTCAGTTTCTTCAACAACTCCGCGATACCCTCCCGCGGGTGACCGTTCGTGCTGCCGTTACGTCCCAATATCCTTTCTGAGTCGCACTCGGGACAGGTCGCTCATACTTGAGCAATATACTAGGATGGCTCGGACGAGTGTTTCGTAAGCAATCTTCTTTGTAGACTGACTGAATTTCCCCCGTATTCTATTAATGAATCTAAGTCGTCACCCTGCTTTATCTGCGAGTGAGGCTATATGATCGTTCTATTTCATATAGCTACAAACTGTTACACATAGATATTTGCGTGAGCTGGACAATTCTATTTCTGACTCGCCCTTATTGATGTCATAGAATACTATGAAGTTGCCAATCTTTGCACCACTTTGGTATCTTCTCAAGATCCGACTAAATATTATGAAGTTTTTTTTGAGATAGTACTGGAGGTAGCACCGCAGCGGATGGGTATCTGTTGAGAGGCCAGACAAACGTGTGGTTCCAGAAGAGGGGCGGCAGACTTTTCAGTAGTTGCAGGGGCAACGGTCTCGATGAGTAACTGATCTGGCCTTGTAACATCAACCAAATCGACCTTGCTGTTCCGGTACTGCGAAGGGCTGAACGCAAGCGGAAACTACAGCCGTAATTTTTCCCGAGGGCATGCAACTCTTGTTTGGTTAAATGATAATGCCTTCCTCTTGGGTAAAATATTCCGGAGGCAAAACAGTCCCCCATTCGGATCTCTGGGCGGGGACTACTCAGGAGGACATCGTTATCAGGAGAAAGAAAACTGGCGCTCTATGGATCGGAGCGTGGAATGTCAGATCCCTTAATCGGGCCAGTAGATTAGGAAACTTAAAAAGGGAAATGGATAGGTTAAAGTTAGATATAGTGGGAATTAGTGAAGTTCGGTGGCAAGAGGAACAGGACTTCTGGTAAGGTGAATACAGGGATATAAATACAGTACAAAATGAAATAGGGGTAATGCAGGAGTAGGTTTAACAACGAATAAAAAAATAGAAACGCGGGTAAGCTACTATGAACAGCATAGTGAACGCATTATTGTAGCGAAGATAGTCACGAAGCTCACACTCACCACAGTAGTACAAGTTTGCATGCCAATTAGCTCCGCAGATGATGAAGACATTGAAGAAATATATAATGAGGTAAAAGAAATTATTCAGATATTTCAAGGAGACGTAAATGTAATTGTGATGGGGGACTGGGATTCGATAGTAGGTGAAGGAAGAGAAGGAAAAATAGTAGGTGAATATGGACTGGGGGAACGGAATGAAAGAGGAAGCCGCTTGGTAGAATTTAGCGCGGAACGTAATGTAATTCTCTTTAACACTCGGTTTAAGAATCACAAATAAATCTTATATACTTGGAACAGACCTGGAGACGACGAAAAGTTCCAAATTGATTCTATAATGGTTAGACAGAGATTTGGGAACCATATTTTAAATTTAAGACATTTCCAGAGGCAAATGTGGTCTCTGGCCACAATTTATCGGTTATCAACTGTAGTTTAAAACTGGAACAATTCGAAAAAGGTAGGCAATTAAAGATATGGGACCTGAATAAGTTGAAAGAGCCAGAGGATGTTGAGAGCTCCAGAAGGAGAATTAGGGAACGATTGACTAGAACAGAGGAAAGGAACAAAGTGGAAGACGAATTGTTATCTTTAAGAAATGAAATAGAGAAGGCGGCACAGGATGGAATAGATAAAAAGACAAGGCCTGGTACAATATCCTTGGATAACGCAAGATATATTGAATTTAATTGATGAAAAGGGCAAATTTAAAATTGCGGAAAATAAAGCTGGCGAAGGGGAATAAAATGTTTCTAATATGAGATTGGGAGGAAGTGCAAAACTGCTAAACAGGAATGGCTAGAGGAAAACTGAAGGATTTAGAAGAATATTGCATTAGGGGAAAGATCGCCCCAGGAACGTTAAAGAAGCGTTTGAGGAAAAGAGAAGCAGCTGTATGAATATCAAGAGCTCAGACGTTAAGCCAGTCCTAAGCAAAGAAGGGAAAGCCCAAAGGTGGAAGGAGTATATAGAGTATTTATACAAGGAAGATGAAAGCATTGGTAGAAAGGAAAGTGAACGCAGAAGAAGATGAGGTGGGAGATACGATAGTACGAGAAGAATTCGACAAAGCTCTGAAAGATCTAAGTCGAAACAAGGCACCGAGAATAGACCACATTCCGCAAGAACTACTGATAGCCTTGGGAGAGGCATCAATGACAAATCTCTTCCAACCGGTGTGCATACTATATCTAACTGGCGAAACACTATCAGGCTTCAAGAAGAACGTAGTAATTCCAATTCCATACAGACCAGGTGCCGACAGGTGTGAAAATTACCGAACTGTCAGGTTAGTAAGTCCCTGTAGCAGAATACTAAGACAAAATTTTTACAAAAGAATTGAAAACCTGGTAGAAGCTAACTTGGGGGAAGATCAGTTTGGATTCCGGAGAAATGTAGCAACACGAGAGGCAATATTGACCCTAGACTTAGGTTAAGTAAAGGTAAACCTACGTTTATAGCATTTGTGGAATTAGAGAAAGCTTTTGTCAATGTTGACCGGAATACTCTCCTTGAAATTGTAGAGGTAGCAGGGGTAAAATACAGGGAGCGAGACGGCAGCTAGAGTCGAGGTCATGAAAGGGAGACAGGGTTGTTGTTCAATACGTACACTGAACAAGCAATAAAAGAAACCAAAGAAAAATTTGGAGTAGGAATTAAGGTTCAGGGAAAAGAAACAAAAACTTTGACGTTTTCCGATGACATTTAATTCTGTCAGAGACAGCAGAGGACTTGCAAGAGCAGTTGAACGGAATGGACAGTGTCTTGAAAGGAGGATATAAGTTGAACAACAAAAGCAAAAGAGGATAATGGAGTGTAGTCGAACTAAATCAGGTGATGCTAAGGGAATTAGATTAGGAAACGAGTCATTTAAAGTAGTAGATGAGTTTCGCTACTTGAGCAGCAAAATAACTAATCATGGACGAAGTAGAGTGGATATAAAATGTAGACTGGCAATGGAACGAAAATCATTTCTGAAGAATACAAGTTTTTTGACTTCGAATGTAAATTTAAGTGCTAGGATGTTAGGAAGTCTTTCCCGAAGCTATTTGCCTGTAGTGTAGCTATGTATGTAAGTGAAACATGGACGATAAACAGTTTAGATAAACAGAGAACAGCAGCTTTCGAAATGTGGTGTTGCAGAAGAATATTGAACATTAGATGGGTCGATCACGTAACAGAAGTACTGAATAGAGTTTGGGGGTCAAGAAATTTGTAGCACAACTTGACCAAAAGGAGGTTGATAAGACACATTCTGAGACATCAAGGGATCACCATTTTAGTAATGATGGGAAGTGTGGGAGCTAAAAATCGTAGAGGGAGACCAAGAGATGAATACAGTAAGCATATTCAGAAAGATATTGGTTGCAGTAGTTATTTCGAGGTGAAGAGGCTCGCACTGTGTAGAGCAGCATGAAGAGCCACATCAAAACAACTTCGGACTGAAGACCACAACCACAACTTCATTATAGATAACTGCACCATCTCCAAAAAATCTTTTGTTACTATTTGTATTGTCTACTAGGTCATTAACATAAAACAAGAACAGAAATGGTTTTAACGCTCTTGCCCGGGTCAGTAGTCAAGTTACTTCTATATCTCCCGATGAGAGTCCATTCAAGACAACATGCAGCGTCCTCCCTACCAAGAAACCCTAAATCCAGTCACCAATTGTACTTTTTGAAAATGTTAGGTGTGATACTGGCTCAAATGCTTTTCGAAAATCAAGAAACACTGCATCTGTCTGACTACCTTGATTCATGACTTGCAGGACATTATGTGACAAAAGTTCAAGTTGGGTTTGAGCAGTTATGGTATTCATCTACGAATATATCTAGTATCTCGTTGCTGTGCGTCTTCTGATCGTCACATGATTCAATTCTAGGTTGCTGGTACCATAATACCAAAAAGGAATACAAATGTCTCAAAAACGAGATCGACAGGAAGTGCAAAATTGCTAAGCAGGGATGTCTAGAGGACAAATGTAAGGATGTAGAGGCTTATCTCACTAGGGGTAAGATAGATACTGCCTACAGGAAAATTAAAGAGACCTTTGGAGAAAAGAGAACCACTTGTATGAATATCAAGAGCTCAGATGGAATCCCAGTTCTCAGCAAAGGAGGGAAAGCAGAAAGGTGGAAGGTATATATAGAGGGTCTATACAAGGGCAACGTACTTGAGGACAATATTCTGGAAATGGAAGAGAATGTAGATGAAGACGAAATGGGAGATACAATACTGCGTGAAGAGTTTGACAGAGCACTGAAAGACCTGAGTCGAAACAAGGCCCCGCGAGTAGACAACATTCCATTAGAATTACTGGCGTTGGGAGAACCAGTCCTGACAAAACTCTACCATCTGGTGAGCAAGATGTATGAGACAGGTGAAATACCCTGAGACTTCAAGAGGAATATAATAATTCCAATCCCAAAGAAAGCAGGTGTTGACAGATGTGAAAATTACCGAACAATCAGTTTAATAAGTCACAGCTGCAAAATACTAACGCGAATTCATTACAGACGAATGGAAAAACTAGTAGAAGCCAACCTTGGGGAAGATCAGTTTGGATTCCGTAGAAATATTGGAACACGTGAGGCAATACTGACCCTACGACTTATCTTAGAAGAAAGAATAAGGAAAGGCAAACCTACATTTCTAGCATTTGTACACTTTGAGAAAGCTTTTGACAATGTCGACTGGAATACTCTGTTTCAAATTCTGAAGGTGGCAGGGGTAAAATACAGGGACCGAAAAGCTATTTACAATTTGTACAGAAACCAGATGGCAACTATAAGAGTCGAGGGGCATGAAAGGGAAGCAGTGGTTGGGAAGGGAGCGAGACAGGGTTGTAGCCTCTCCGCGATGTTATTCAATCTGTATATTGAGCAAGCAGTAGAGGAAACAAAAGAAAAATTCGGAGTAGGTATTAAAATCCATGGAGAAGAAATAAAAACTTTGAGGTTCGCCGATGACATTGTAATTCTATCAGAGACAGCGAAGGACTTTGAAGAGCAGTTGAACGGAATGGACAGTGTCTTGAAAGGAGGATATAAGATGAACATCAACAAAAGCAAAACGAGGACAATGGAATGTAGTCGAATCAAGTCGGGTGATGCTGAGGGAATTATATTAGGAAATGAGACACTTAAAGTAGTAAAGAATTTTTGCTATTTGGGGAGCAAAATAACTGTTGATGGTCGAAGTAGAGAGAATATAAAATGTAGACTGGCAATGACAAGGAAAGCGTTTCTGAAGAAGAGAAATTTGTTAACATCTAGTATAGATTTAAGTGTCAGGAAGTCGTTTCTGAAAGTATTTGTATGGAGTGTAGCCATGTATGGAAGTGAAACGTGGACGATAAATAGTTTGGACAAGAAGAGAATAGAAGCTTTTGAAATATGGTGCTAAAGAAGAATGCTAAAGATTAGATGGGTAGATCACATAACTAATGAGGAGGTATTGAATAGAATTGGGGAGAAGAGGAGTTTGTGGCACAACTTGACAAGAAGAAGGGAGCGGTTGGTAGGACATTTTCTGAGGCATCTAGGGATCACAAATTTAGAATTGGAGGGCAGCGTGGAGGGTAAAAGTCGTAGAGGGAGACCAAGAGACGAATACACTAAGCAGATTCAGAATGATGTAGGTTGCAGTAAGTACTGGGAGATGAAGAAGCTTGCACAGGATAGAGTTGCATGGAGAGCTGCATCAAACCAGTCTCAGGACTGAAGACCACAACAACAACAACGGTACCATATACAGGGTGTTTCAAAAATGACCGGTATATTTGAAACGGCAATACAAACTAAACGAGCAGCGATAGAAATACACCGTTTGTTGCAATATGGTTGGGACAACAGTACATTTTCAGGCAGACAAACTTTCGAAATTACAGCAGTTACAATTGTCAACAACAGATGGCGCTGCGGTCTGGGAAACTCTATAGTACGATATTTTCCACATATCCACCATGCGTAGCAATAATATGGCGTAGTCTCTGAATGAAATTACCCGAAACCTTTGACAACGTGTCTGGCGGAATGGCTTCACATGCAGATGAGATGTACTGCTTCAGCTGTTCAATTGTTTCTAGATTCTGGCGGTACACCTGATCTTTCAAGTGTCCCCACAGAAAGAAGTCACAGGGGTTCATGTCTGGCGAGTAGGGAGGCCAATCCACGCCGCCTCCTGTATGTTTCGGATGGCCCAAAGCAATCACACGATCATCGAAATATTCATTCAGGAAATTAAATACGTCGGCCGTGCGATGTGGCCGGGCACCATCTTGCATAAACCACGAGGTGTTCGCAGTGTCGTCTAAGGCAGTTTGTACCGCCACAAATTCACGAAGATGTCCAGATAGCGTGATGCAGTAATCGTTTCGGATCTGAAAAATAGGCCAATGATTCCTTTGGAAGATATGGCGGCCCAGACCAGTACTTTTTGAGGATGCAGGGACGATGGGACTGCAACATGGGGCTTTTCGGTTCCCCATATGCGCCAGTTCTGTTTATAGACGAAGCAATCCAGGTAAAAATAAGCTTCGTCAGTAAACCAAATGCTGCCCACATGCATATCGCCGTCATCAATCCTGTTCACTATATCGTTAGCGAATGTCTCTCGTGCAGCAATGGTAGCGGCGCTGAGGGGTTGCCGCGTTTGAATTTTGTATGGATAGAGGTGTAAACTCTGGCGCATGAGACGATACGTGGACGTTGGCGTCATTTGGACCGCAGCTGCAACACGGCGAACGGAAACCCGAGGCCGCTGTCGGATCACCTGCTGCACTAGCTGCGCGTTGCCCTCTGTGGTTGCCGTACGCGGTCGCCCTACCTTTCCAGCACGTTCATCCGTCACGTTCCCAGTCCGTTGAAATTTTTCAAACAGATCCTTTATTGTATCGCTTTTCGGTCCTTTGGTTACATTAAACCTCCGTTGAAAACTTCGTCTTGTTGTAACAACACTGTGTTCTAGGCGGTGGAATTCCAACACCAGAAAAATCCTCTGTTCTAAGGAATAAACCATGTTGTCCACAGCACACTTGCACGTTGTGAACAGCACACGCTTACAGCAGGAAGACGACGTACAGAATGGCGCACCCACAGACTGCGTTGTCTTCTATATCTTTCACATCACTTGCAGCGCCATCTGTTGTTGAAAATTGTAACTACTGTAATTTCGAAAGTTTGTCCGCCTGAAAATGTACTGTTGTCCCAAGCATATTGCAACAAACGGTGTATTTCTATCGCTGCTCGTTTAGTTTTTATTGCCGTTTCAAATATACCGGTCATTTTTGAAACACCCTGTATGTTCACCATTAAACTTCTGCTGTTCTATATTAATCACCAGAGAGAACGTACGTCACATCATACACAAATGCCAACAGTCCACTTACGTGACCACTGTCACTTTCCCTCCGAATTAGATACTAGTGTGGTACATCCCAAGACAGTGGACGAAGACAAAGCCCCAGGAACATCCTTACGGGACTACTGCCAATATTTCCTTTTCCGGAGACGTTAACGATGCTTGTCTACGACGATAGTCACCTTTTGCGTAGTTATATAGCTCTCTGGACACTCTTAGTCTCGCGCAACCAAAGGAAGTTAGTTATCAGAGGTTGTTTGTCGACTACGCTGAGGTATAGACAGAAAGGGTGTTAGCGGCAAGTTATGCCACATTTTTTTGCTTCTTCTGTTGAAATGCTTTTTTCTAAATCCGTACCGAAGGCTCATGCCGTGCAGTCCTCTACGGTCTCTTTTATGAAGATCAGTTTGGCTTTAGGGAAAGTAAAGACACCATAGAGGCAGTTCTGACGATGCGGTTGATAATGGAAGCAAGTCTATAAAAAATCGAGACAAGTTCATAGGATCGTCGACCTGGAAAAAGCATTCGACAGTGTCGAATAGTGCAAGATTTTCGAAATTCTGAGGAAAACAGGGGTAATCTATAGGGCTAGACGGGTAATATACAAGTAAAAGCGCCAACAGGAAATAATAAGAGCTGAAGACTAAGGCGGCAGTGCTCGGATTAAGAAGGGTGCAAGACAGGGATGTAGACTTCCGCCCCCACTGTTCAGTCTATACACCGAAGCAACGATGGGAATAAGAGACAGGCTGAATAGTGGAATTAAAATTCGTAGTGAAAGGGTGTCAGTGACAAGATTCGCTGATGACATTGCTATCCAGCTTGAATATGAAGAAGAATTACAGTATCTGCTGAATGGAATGAACAGTCTACTGAGCACAAAAGATGAACTGAGATTAAATCGAAGAAAGACGAAGTACTGCGACGTCATTTTCTTTAATGACTGCTGAAGACGTGGTCCTGAGGCGACGCCATCCTCGATGTTCAGTTCACCGTTTCGAAATTGTCTGAAGCGAGTTAATACGGCAAAGTGATGCTGACACTCGTATGCAAGCACTTGATTCTCTCCTTTGGTTTATGTATCTATTGCAGAACTGGTTCTTAACCACCTTTCTGCAACGTCTCTCCATGCTGAGTGAAAACTTCTGAAGGTTGAGCTTATGTATGGACAAGTATAAAGGTCTATAAACAGTCTGTAACTTATCCTTCTGCAGTTTCACGTTGTGGCACTTTCTTACTGGCCTTTACATGAAGACTAGCTGAGTACCATGTGTTGCACGGATCTGCATTTATTCCAATTCCATCTAGTCGACCTGCCCTTTCCCCTTTCTCTATCCATCTCCTCCGCCGACCTCTCTGTCCGTCTCTTCCTCCCCCGTCTCTCCGTTCACCTCCTCCGTCCCCCTCCCACTCTATGTCTACATTTTCCTGCTCCTCTCTATCTGCTACTCTTCCCTCTCTCTGTCCACCTGATCCTTCCCACTCTCTCTGTACATTTGCTGCTTCTCCCTTTGTCCATCTTCTCTTCACATTTCTGATTCCGTCTCCACCTGCCTGCTCTATCTTCTCCTCATTTCCTTTCTCTCCTCCTCTCCCTCTCTGTTCATAACCTCCTCCCACCTCTCTGTCCAGCCTCCTCTCTCATATCAGTGCCATGTCTACCTTCCCCTCTCTGTCTCTCCATGTGTCCCATAGAGCAGGGTAACGCAGTGGTTAGCACACTGGACTCGCATTTGGGAGGACGACGGTTCAAACCCATGTCCGAATTTCCTGATTTAGGTTTTCTGCGATTTCCCTAAATGATGGGATGGTTCCTTCAAAGGGGCACGATCGTTTTCGTTCTCCATCTCCTTCCCTAATCCGAGCTTGTGCTAGTCTCTAACGACCTTGTTGTCGATGGGACGTTCAACACTAATATCCTCTTCCTCTCATTGTGTTGCTACCTCCTTCTGCCTCCACGTTATCACTCCCACACCAATAGGAGGTTGCTGGTTTTTACCCCACAGTATTTCTTTCCAGATAGTGAGTAATACGTGTACCAGGTTTGGCTGAAATCGATCCAGGTGTTTAGGAGGATTTTTCCCCCCGCGATTTTGCCCGCATGCAAGCGTTGTTCGGTCGCTACACTCGCTCAAGTGACTGAAGAGTGCTGTCTTCTCTCGAGTTATTTGGAGCAGTGGCCAGGACGCCACTCCACCAAGAGCGGGTAATGGGACATACCACGGCGAGAGGGGGACCAGCTGAGAATGGTCAGACGATCGGTCGGGCGGCTGTCAAAAGTTTGGGCTCATGCGCCTCGTATGCTAAAGGGTTAATATGTACATTTTCTTTGTGTGTGACTGTTTTTGATGATAAGTGTTTCACTAAATACGTTGCCATTCATTGCAATCCCAATGGATCCGAACCATTATACAGTCCTTTATATTCTTGATCCTCTGGTAAAATTGACAATTCAAATATCCGTGTGTGGACGCTAACATTTCGGTTCATCCAGGCCGCACTGCACAGCGAAGTAGCACGCAGTGGCAACCATCCGTGGCTGGAACGACAGAGGCGAGTTGCAACGGAGCAGCATGGGGACACAGCCAGCGGTATCAATACGGCGCATCTGTAAGCTACGTACCTGGTCTGGTTATCTTGCTTCCTGTAAATTCCCACTCATCCTAACTCTGCTTCTGCTCTTGCATTCTACCGCTAACCTTTCATGATAGATGAAGTGTTAAGAAAGAAACTTGTTACTACATGGTCGGTGGTGAAAGCAAGCCTCATAGGTTTGTTGAATTTTGCAAACGCATTTGATTTAACGCGAAAATCGGGCGCTTTGGATATTACTGTCAGGTTGGAACAGTTGCCAAAGATCGTGGGAAAGTATGAACACGCGCAGCCACAGCTCGAATTGTCAGGAGACGTAGACGTACACGCCGATGACAGGGAAACCTTCCAAAATATGGTCTTCGAGGTTTTGTAAGATCTATGAACAATGCTGATGGATCATGCCAACACATCTGACAAGATTTCGTCAGACGCTGGATCTGCCTTGAGTGCATCAAAACGTAGCATCAAGTTGCCCACTATAAAACTGTCATTTTTTAATGGTGATGTAACACAGTTCAGGCATTTCTATGACACATTTGTGAGTCTTGTGGTACATAATAAGGAATTTGAGGACATTGCTAAATATCATTATTTGCTTACTTCATTCACAGGTAAAGCTCACAATGTAATTACTGATCTTCCGGTAACTAGCATTAATTTTAAGGTAGCTTTTGATATGGTTTGCAACAGATACAGTAACCCTCAGCTGACTGCATCGGCACATCTGAAGAAACTGTTAACGCTACCGTCAGTGATAAGGGCATGTGCAAGCGAACTTCGTGCACTACTTAACGAGGCTGCAAGCAATGCCCATGCACTGATGTTATTACAACTGAATGTATCCTTGAAAGACATAATTACTTCACAGCTCCTTAAAGAAAGGGTTGGCCAGTAAATAAGAATAGAATTTGAAGCCGGTCTCAGTTCCAATAGTTTTCCGACATTCAAAGAGACGCATGCTTTCCTCGAAAATAAATACAAATCATTGAAAATCGTCAAGCCTGCAGTAACACCACTGCACAGCACATCTGAGAACAAACAGCAGAAAACCTCCAACGCCAAGTACTCGAGACAAACCCACGTCGCTACTAGTACTGCACGAGCCACGTGCAACCTGCCTCACTCATTGCACAAGTGCAGCAAATTCAGGCAGGCCGCATGTAGAGAACGGAAAGCTATTGTTATGCGCAACAATCTGTGCTACAACTATCTGAAGGGTGAGCATAAGGCTTATAATTGCAAATCTCTTTGTTGTCATACTTGTCGAAAACGACACCACACATTGTTACACGCAGAAATACAACACACTCCAGATGGAACAAACAAGGATTGTCCAAGTGACATGCGACCCATATACAATGGCATACATCTGTCAAGTACACCTAGTTATTGCTCATTGAAAGTGTATCGGAAGCATGCGCACTACGCCTGAGACTTCAAAGAGTACTGATTCAAGGCAGTGTTGCCAACTCGAAAAAACCCGAGTCGCTAGATTCAATATCAAAAGTCGCTAGATAGTCGCTAAAACTGATTTTACTAGGGTTGTACTGAAAATTTAGTGCTGTGAATGGTGCAATAAGCCACTTGGGGGGGGGGGAATAAAATATTAATAAAAATTGTCTCATACGTAATTGCTATATTGTCTTAATTAAATGACGCATCGCTTGCAACAACATACATATAAAATACGCTAACGTTTATTAAACATGTTATCATAATTGACACAACACATAAATTGTTGTTTCAATCACAGTGTCAAATATACTAGAAATATACAACTATATTTGTAACAAAAGAAAGCAAGAACTCAAATTAGGTTACAATATATATATACATATACCGGTATGTGAGCTATTCATCGTCGTCACTCAGAAGATCGAATAACTCTTCTGTTTCATGCTCTGACAGAACTGTAATTGATGTAGAGGGTTGAACGTCGCTCAGAAGACGATGTTGCAGTTCGACTGGTTTTGTCGCAAAAGAGAAACTTTTGCTCGTTCCAATAAGCTCCAATACGTCTGACGGTATGTCAAAAGATGCACAATCTTTATTTTGTTTCTTCAGCTGGTCTCTCAATATGATCAAGGCATTCATTGTCTTTAACGATAATCTGTTACGTTGTTCAGTTCTTACAATGTTCATAGAACTGAATATTCTTTCTACATCTGCATTTGAATGCGGTAGGCATAGAACAGTCATTGCTAGCTGTGAAATCAAAGGAAAAGGATTCTCCCCTGTAGCATTTTATACTGCAAAACCTCACTCCAAAATCAAACAGTGTTAGTGGTGTTATTCCACCTAATGAAGTTGATATTATGCCATTCTTGCAGCATACAGTCCATGAGATCGCCACTAAAAACCAATTCCTTGGCTACATCCGCTACAGCATTATTTTTATTCACTTTTAGTGTTTCTTCAACATTCAGAATTGACATTTTTTTCAAGGTCGTAACGTTACTTGGCAGTCTTTGTTGAATTTCTTTTACGAGTTTCAGACTAAACTGAATGCATCTCGTCTTCAAATAAACTTTATTTTCTTCAGACAAACTTGACTCAGACAATTTCTGTTCAAACATAAAGCCAAGGTTCGGATTTGCGTACATACATTCGCTTGGAACTGGTGTTGTCAACAAATCAACAGTTGGGAAAACTATGTTTTGTCCGAGTGACTGCATGAGAAATACAAGTGTATCTAGTAATTTAGTGGGGTCATTGTCTTGTCCTTAAAAAGCTTTTATTGCTATTTGTACGTCTTTTAAAGCATGTTTAAGGTAAAACATGTAAAGACGATTTGAGTCCTCACAATACATCTTGTACAAAAGATCGGCAGTGTAACAATTGTCTTGAACCATGGCAAGTGAAAAATGTAGCTTTAGTTCTTCCCACTGCTCCAGAATTCTTCGTATTGCTGGTTCAATTGAAAACCAACGTGTTGCACAGACCTTCAAAATTTTTAGTGGCTGTTTTCCACAATATATTGTCTCATAAACCTTTTCATATTCCTCCTATCTTTTGGGTGAAATGGAGAACGAATTGTAGGTTTCCCGTACAATAAACTCTATGTTTCTAGGTATGGTATTCACTGAGGTGTGCGAAACTGCAAGCTGAAGAGAGTGACAAATGCAACGCATCAATACCAAATGCTTCAAACCATATTCTCTCTTGAGTTGTTCGAAAAGCCCATTGTTTATTCCAACCATTGCAGAAGCATTATCTGTGCCAATTCTTACCATATTAGTGAATGGACGTTTAAGATCCTTCAAAGAATTCACAAGAACAGCAGCCAGATTTCTTGCATCTGCAGTTTCTACTACAGCGAGTTTGAGAAATGCTGATCTAATGGTTTGGTTGTTTACACTATGGTACCGTATAACGATACCTAGCATTTTAGATATTGTTACATCTGTGGATTCATCTATTAGTACACTGTATTTTTGGTTACCTATATTTTCAACCAATGATTGTGTAAAATATGGAGCCAAAACTTCAGTTATAATGTTAGTGCACTTTGTACGATGTAATTGCACGTTTTTAGCGCCCTCATCACCGGAAAACACCTTCTTGCACAATATTCCTTGATTATCTACAGCTAAAATAGAACAATGTTCAGCAATAAATAAAGAATGGGCACCTTCCGCTCTGCTTGCTATTCTAACTATAGTTTTCGGAACAATTTTCACAGGTACGGTGGTTGGTGTTTTTTTTTTTTTAAATCAATTTTTTGTTTATGCTTAATACTTTTCGAATGCTTTCTAATATCATACAATTTAGCATAAAACTCTGTTGCACATACTTGACATCTTGGCTTGGATAAGTCTCCAACGATAGGTTTCAGTCACCCATTGAATTCAGGTTCTGCTTCCCACGCACCCCGATATTTTTGAGCGTACTGCTTCTTCTTCTGCGGTAAATCCATTATGTAAGCCACCACAACATACGTTTCACCAAACTAGAGGTCATGAAACAATCTAATCACTCGGTAACTCGATATCGGTCCTATTGTTCATTGTTTAAAACGTAATAATGTCTGAGGTACTCCCACCGAATTGTTCTTGCGTTACCACCGTGCATGTGGTAATAATTTGAATGCGAGTTAACATTTCGAAAAATTAGAGGTTGCTGAACAGAATTGTATTTTATTATACTTAATATTACGTATGTTTTTTGTCAATTCGAAAAATAAAGGGAGTTGAAAAGTTGAAGAATTATAGATCGATATGTTTTCGACGATAACAGGCTAGTGGGTAATGCATAACGAATTGTTCTATAGTCAAGGTTTACTTACTCTGTAGACAATTCCCACATTCAGGTTTACTAAATGCTGAACAATGCTACATGATCTGCTAAGAACTTAATTTAACTTAGTAAATCTAGAACAAAGTCAGTGTAGTACCCATTCTATAGTTAAAATCTTAGTTTTGTTAATGAAAATACTGGCCCAAAATAGTTTTGATTTGTACTTCAAAAGTCGCCAGTACTCCAAAAGTCGTCAGATAAGTCGCCAAATAATTTTTGTCGCTAAAAAGTTTTTTTTGTCGCTAAGACGAAGGCAAAAGTCACCAGAAACAAAACAACGCGTCTCTGTTCAAGTGGGCTCCTGTATAAACAACTTCATGTTATTTGCCGAAGATAACTCACTTCTTGCCGGAACAAACAATTCACCCCAGTACGTAGGACTTGCCGAGTGTACAACTTGCTGATTCAGGATTTTGGTCACAAGGTAAGATCGATGTGCTGCTGGGAGCAGAAGTTTGTCCATGTATTCAGAAGACAAGGATTATCTCCATAGGAACTGATCATCCTGTGCTTCAAGAGACAGAGCTAGGTTGGGTCATGTCAAGGCAGTATCAAACGGTAGAGCACAAAGTTTCTTCAAGGCGACCGATCATGTCGTGCTTTGTAAAAACCGACCTCGACGTTCACACATTCTTGAAGAAATTCTGGGAAATAGAAGAATTAATTTGTGCTGTAATCACGAAAGAAGTGGATCAATGCGAAGCACACTTTATGGAACACACAAATAAAGATTCCATAGGCTGATTCGTTGTTCGTCTTCCGTTTCGCGAAGAGCCAAGTCAATTACGCAATTCTTTCCATATTGCGGCAAAACGCTTCTCTCAGTTAGAACAGAAACTAGCGAGACAACCGAAGCTTGAGGAAAGATACACAGAATTTATGAGGGAGTATGAAGACTTACGATATATTGAACTAGTAGTCACGACAGCTGCTATTCTGTAGCCAATTCATGCTGTCCTTAAGGGAGCCAGCTCGATTACTAAAACTAGACAAGTGTTTGACTGTTACGCCGAAACGAAAACGAATTTGTTACTAAACAGTTTCCTAATGATAGGTCCAACCATTTAACAGGTTTTTTGCTCCATAATATTGCGCTTCCGCATGATCGCATTGCCCTCACAGCATGTATCGACAAGTTCTGTTAGCGGATGAAGATCGCGCTTAC
This sequence comes from Schistocerca cancellata, assembly GCF_023864275.1. Classification (NCBI taxonomy): domain Eukaryota; kingdom Metazoa; phylum Arthropoda; class Insecta; order Orthoptera; family Acrididae; genus Schistocerca; species Schistocerca cancellata. The sequence continues at coordinate 71,505,612 of NC_064627.1, forward strand.
CAAGGAATATTGTGGAGGAGTGACAGATCTGCACCACTGCAGGAATACCAATTAAAGACAGTCACGTACGGAAGGGCTTATGCACCCTGTCTTGAAGTGCAGTGTCTGTTACAATTACCTCATGAAGACGGTGAGCAGAGCGAGGCAGCAAACATTCTTGCTAATGATTTCTATGAGGACGATTGCATCACAGGTAGCGATACAGTAGGGGCTGCAGTTACGGTCCAGCAAGATCTCTCGTAAGCTATTGAAGAGAGGTAGGAGAGATTATGGAAATGGTGCAGCAACAGTGAGGACATACTTGAAAATTTAAGTTAGAATGAACAGTCAAGATGGCAATAATATTCGTTTGTTAACCGGTTTCGGCTTATCTACTAGCCACTTTCAAAATTTTTGGCTGCCAAAGGCTGGTGCTGGTGGTCCCTCGGTTGTCTCGTGATACCACGATCGTACGCTCCCATACCTGAAAATATCCGCTCAGAGTTGCGAGAAACACAACTATCTTTACGGCTTGATAACGACGAGAATGTTACAACTTTACGTTTACTCTAGCATCCAGCTGCTGGTCAGTTTCAAATTGTGAACAGTGTCAAACCAGCACTTTATGTCTACAGCTTCACGAAACGCTCTGTATTGCCAGTCACGTCATTAATTTTTCATCCGTTGGGATTAATAAATTTCATTGTGATCAGTTCAAGATAGTTTTCAACGTCTATGGCAGCATAAATTGACGTCAGACGATTCCTTGCCTCCAAAGTTGTATCACTTTTGGTAGACACTATTTAGCGAAAGTCGTATGATAAACAACATTCGTGTTGATCGTAGAGTCGTAGCAGGAGTGACACGTGTCAGCATACAACTGCACGGATTCTGCGACGCTTCGGAGAAGGCCCATGGCTATTGTATCTATGCACGATCAACTAATCTACATGGAGTCACGTGTATCAAATTATTGAGATCTAAAAGACGACTGACTACACTGCAACAGATGTCGTTGCCTCGCTTGGAACTCTGAACTCTGTGGGGCTCACTTGCTTTCACGACTACTGCAGCAAGTTGTTCGCGCTCCGGGTATAGATATTGCACGAACTGTCCTGTGGGCTGAGTTATCCATTCTGTTGGCATGGCTCGCCGCTCCAACCACGCGGTGGAAGACGTTCGTGGGGAACATTGTTTCCGAAATGCAAGACACCACACTAGCTGCTAGAGTCCTGCATGACCGAGTAAGCGAGCACAAAATACGAGACGGGACGAGCATACCCTAAGTGGATAGGCTGCCCGCACTAGTTCTAGTGACCGAGCATAGATGCTGTGACCGAATACGTAGCACGAAACTTCAAACATTTTACACGTCTCATTATCCACGTGAGTCTGTAGCCAGTACGGGCTTCTCATTTGTGGTGTGTCTCTCTCTGTAATCATGCAGTGCGACGAAGCCAGTGCAGTAAGAGGTAAGACTGAAACCAATGTTTACACATTGAAGGAACGGGAAGGTCCAAAAAGCCAAGTAAGGAGAACATTTCTGTTAGTTGGAGACGAAAACCGTTCGTCTACTGGGTACGTCTCGTGCATAACTTGCTCCACATTATTGTGTTTACAGCCGGGAACCACTCATTTAAAGAAACACAGTTGCAAGACACCTCACAAAGATACAGCTCCTTCAGAGATACCAGCAATAATAAAAAGTAGTGTTACAGAAAAGTGTGTTGCAATGTATGCTAAAGATATGAGACTTTTAATACTGTTTCCGGTTAAGGTTTCAGCGAACTAGGCCAAAAAATTAATTCATCTAGGTGCGCATTATGGAGAAGTTAACATGGCAGATGTCTCTACTATAAGCAGACATGTCAAAGAACAAGCTGATGCAATACGAAACAGTATAATGCCTATCAATGAAAGGAAAAATATATCTTCTGTTTGGAAATGAGACTCGTCATCTATCAGCGATTGTATTGAAATATCATTTTACTTTCCAAGTGCTTTATGAATTTAGCTGTGTCACGTACCCGCTCTTAGCAACGTTACCTTTGTATTAAAAGAGAGAGAGAGAGAGACAGAGACAGAGAGGCTAAAATGGTTCTGAGCACTATGGGACTCAACATCTTAGGTCAGCAGTCCCCTAGAACTTAGAACTACTTAAGCCTAACTAACATAAGGACATCACACACACCCATGTCCGAGGCAGGATTCGAACCTGCGACCGTAGCCGTCCCGCGGTTCCGGACTGCAGCGCCAGAACCGCTAGACCACCGCGGCCGGCGACAGAGAGGCGTTGGATTTGTACAGTACAGAGCAGCGAGCCGTAGTGAGGCGAGGTGAGACGTCAGCGGTGACCGGTCATGCTCGGTTATCCGCGTGTCCGGAGTCCGGACAACAGGCATGGGGCGAGTACGTGGCCGAGCCGAGTCGTGTGGGGCCGGACACGAGCGGCTCGGTCCCCCCGTCAACAGGCGAGCCGTGACCCGTCAAACACGGAGCGTTGCAGCACTCTACTAGCTGCGGTATGGAGCTTCATATCTTCAATAGGAAATCTACCTTATCTGACTTCACGAGGAGTGTCTCCTGCACGTCTGTAAGGAAACAGTCTGTGGTAGGAAAGGCCAACCTTCACTTCATGGCCCGTGAGCCGCGCGCGGCTCGTGTTCGTGCCATTATTGCTTGACATCTTGTCCTGGCGGTACTCCCGTCTCGTTCCTTATTCGATTTACTGGCGTCACTAAGTTGCTGGCTTACCTGCCCGTCAGTGGCAGCAGCATCGCTTATCGATAGGAGCACTGTCGTACCGTCTGTGGAGCGACCGCTAGTGTTTCCGGGTCGTCGTGTGTCGGGAGTGGAGTTGGGACGGAGCAGCACTGAGGTCCGAACAGCCACGACTCGCCCCATCATTGCCGACACACATGACCTGAGTGGGGGCGACCCTGGTTGGTCGCTCGGTCGGTCGTCTCAACGTACGACGTGTATTTGGTCGCCGACCGCTTCTGGGTTCTCTGTGTGTGTCGACTTGTGATTCGTCCTTGTTGTTACACAGTGACCACTGAAGTATTGTTCAAGTTGTTTGTGGAAGGGTTACCGCGTAACCGTGTGTAGCTTGTGTGGTTTTACCTGAGCAGCTATTTTAATGCTGCATGCATGCTGGATTGAGTCAGTCAGTTGGGACGGAGCAGCGAGGAACTCTCCGTGGCGCGAAGCCAGGCTGGGACCACTGGCGGCATGCACACGCTGTCGGTTCGTGAGGCGCTAGCTGCGAGAGCGACGAAGTTCGTTGCCCACCAAACCTGGACACTGAAGTGGAGTGATCAGGTAACCTGTTATGAAGCCTCAACTGATGAGACATCTCTTCGTTCATTTGCGGGTTGTTCCTCCCTGGGCCGTTTGGGCTAGCAGCAATGTATGATGTGTTGGGGTTGGCGAAATCTTGCAGCTCTCTTCCTATATTGTGATTAATTATTAAATTGACTGTTACTTACCAGCGAAGTATTTTCTGCCCTGTGGCCGTCAACGCCCCAGATACCTGCCCTGGTCGTTAGCGTACTTTTCCGGCAGTGAGCCTTTCCTCGTCGTGTTGATGCTGTCTGGCATGGCGTGCAGTTCAACAGCCTTTCAGTTGTTTGGTTCATATCTTGCTTAGAATGGTTATTGTTCACTTGGCTGTTTTTAGACACCAATTTCTGAAGATTTAGTGCTGTTCGTATGCTCGTCCTGGGCCAATATTTTTCATCATTGTGCCATTGGTCAGACGGTAGGGAAATGGTTAAATTGTTGGTCAGTCCTTGGGCCGACCCTAGCTTGTGTTGCCATCCGATTATTTAACTTCAGCTTTTGGCTGCCTGTCTCGCCTCACCTTACGTTTGAGCTACCTTCTCAGGCCGACCCTTGGGACACTTCTGAGCACCACTTGTTCTGTTTGTTTTAGATTGTGATTTTCATTTTTGTTTGAAGCGTTGTGTGAGGACTTCGGCCGTCATTAATTCAGTTTTTTTTTAATTTTACATAAAGGTCTTCAGCCATGTTAAATTAAAATTTTGAAGATTGGTTTTATTTTTTAAAAAAAAAGGAAAAATCTTTTCAAAATTTGTTCAATCTGAAATTGTTTGTTCAAATTGCTCTGAGCACTATAGGACTTAACATCTATGGTCATCAGTCCCCTAGAACTTAGAACTACTTAAACCTAACTAACCTAAGGACATCACACAACACCCAGTCATCACGAGGCAGAGAAAATCCCTGACCCCGTCGGGAATCGAACCCGGGAACCCGGGCGCGGGAAGCGAGAAAGCTACCACACGACCACGAGCTGCGGACAAATTGTTTGTAATCCAAGCCCTAAGCCGTTGTTGTTCGATGTGTTATGTGTGGCCTTCAGCCAAGGATTTACGTGAACCCCTTTTAATAAGGCCTTCACCCGTGTGTATTCTTTAAAGAAAAATTTTTTATAAGAAAGAAGGGATTTATTTTAAATTGTTTGTCTGACTTGTTGTTCAGGTCTCAAGCCACTGTTTCAAATTTGTTTGTGGCCTTCAGCCGTGCAGTAAGTTATATTTCTTTAATTAGGCTTTCGGCCGTTCTGTTGTAAGTTTAAAAGGAAATTTCTTGGTTAGTAAAACTGTTTATTAATGTGTTATAATTATAGTTGTCCTTCAGACATGTAGTGTAGGCCTTCAGCCGCAAATTGTTTCAGTTACATGTATTTTTAAATTTTTTTCAACCTTATATTTTTAATTGCTTTGATTTCTAAGCCAGGCCTTCACCCGTTCTTGTTTTTGGTGTGGTTTTGGGCCTTCAGCCCAGAAAGCATCTGAAGTTTTCTTTAACTAGGCCTTCAGCCATATTGTTAATTGCGATCTTTAAAGCAATGTGTAAATAAGTGGTTCTTAGAAAAATAAAGTTGTATGTTTGATTGTGCAACTCACAGTAACTGTTTATGGCCCCATCCACAACCATAACCTTATCCTGTGAGCTCTCTGAATACCTGACAACCTGGTTCCAGCCTGTATTAGATGACTCTAGCAGTTATGCATCACAGGAGTTGCCAGAAAAAAAGAGCTCAATTCCTATGCCACATCGGCAGAGTAATCCAAGATGATCTAATCTGTCTATTCTCGAAGTTGTCACGATTACAGCAGATAATGTCATACTTTATCAGTTTTATTAATAACAGAAAAACTGCAAGGGAAACAAGAGTAACTGCTGATTTGTCTCGCAATGAACTGCAGGGTGCCTTGCTATGGTGGTTCAGAATAGCACAAGAAGCCATATAAGCAACAGAAATCTACCAACTGGAGACTAACAAGCTAGTAGAAAAGAAGAGCAAGTTCAAATCATTGCATCCTATCCTCTGTGACACTAGATTACTATGTGTTGGTGGCAGGCTACGAAATTATGATCCGTCACATGAGGAGAAGCATCAACTAATTCTGCCACCTCACCATCATCTACAAGGCCAGTAGTGGAAAGCGAACATCCTCTCTCTCTCTCTCTCTCTCTCTCTCTCTGGGTGTCAACGTTGCTTACACCTCTCAGGAAGCGATATTAGATACCTAATGAACGAAATTCAATCCGATGTGTTCTGCATCAGTGCTTGACTTCTCAGCAATTAAAGGGAAAGCCTGTACTTCAGCTCATGGGAGACTTGCCGCGCCCACACATAGAAGCTGTGAGGCCTTTCTTCAACTGTGGGATTTATTACACAGGACCGTTCTGTGTGAAAATTGGCTCACAGCGATCCAAATGAAGGGGAAAGTGCTATATTGCCCTGTTTGTGTGCCTGGCGACAAGAGCAGTGCATCTGTAGATAGTTAACAGCATTACTACTGAAGGATTCCTGCCTGCCATAAGAAGATTTGAGTCACGACGGGGCAGGTGCCAAAAATTGTACAGCGACAATGGTGCAAACGTTGTTGGAGCTAGTCGGGAACTCCGTGAGTCACAAGCTGCTGTGAGCAGTTATTATCAGCAGTCACAGATGAAAAACTTCATACGTGAAGAAGGCATCGACTGGCACTTCATTCATCCAGTATCATCAGACTTTGGTGGAATGCGGGAACCAAGTGTGAAGTCCTTCAAGTACTACTCGCCACGAACGATGGGGAATTTATGTCTCACTTTGGAAGCGTTGACAACTCTGACTCGTCAAATTGAGGTCCGTTTCAACTCTCGTCCTCTCAGACCACTGTCTTGCAATCCTTCTGACCCTCAAATCCTCACCCCGGGTCATTTCTTGACTGGAACCTCTATCACGGGTATCCCTCGGCCAGACCAAGATACAGCCCAACTGAGCCTGATCACAAGAGGGGAACTACTGCAGCAAGGGTTCCAGATCTTTTGTCGGCACTGGTTATCTGACTACCTGCATCGTCTGCAGCAGACGGCTAAGTGAACGGCCCCCAGTCGGAATGTGCAGCCTGGCGCATTGGTCGTAGTGAAGGAAGATAACCCGCCACCCTTACACTGGAAGTTTTCAATCATTTAAGGAGAACGCTCTGGGCATGACAGAATAGTGCGACTGGCCACTATTCTTATACTGTAGGCGCCCCGGTGGTCCCAGTCGCCTACAGTGGACTGGAAGCCGAGCGGTGACATCTCCAGTTAACAAAATGCAAGGAAATGACTGTGGACACGTCAGAAATGCCAAAGAAATACTATTAATTCATGACACCTTTATTCCTGCCGAGTACAATGTGGTCCTCCTAACACAGGCTGCCTGAGCTTGGTGATATCAACGACCTTCTCCGAGTCCTCGCTGACTCGGAGCAGTGACACCAGCTCCGGGCCACAACAGTCTTGCTAGCGCAGCGCCGCGTGCTGTGACGTAGCGTTGGAATGCTCTTCCTTCAGCCACGCGTGGCTGGCGGCGCCCTGCTGGCCAGCTGGCTTGGCAGTGGACAGCAGGCCTCTGCATGTAGGAGGCTCCGGGTTGGAGTCCTGGCGCTGTCGGCATGAGAAGCGTTTACGTAGTGCAGAGTCTACTCTATCCCACCCCGTCTTCTTACTTGCTCCTCCTGGTGGCTCGTCCGCGGTGGTCGGGTGGAACGGGCTGCAGTCCCCCAGCATCGTCAGCTCACCCGGTTGTGATGGCGGATGCACAGGACCTAGGCACGATCTCGATGGCGGCTCACTGATGTGGTCAGCACTGACGGCGAGCGAGTCTGCCGCGATATCTGCTAATCCTAAGTCGATGATTGACAGCGGCAGCAGAGAGGACCAGAGCTGATACTGTCCCCTCGCGTCTGCTGCTGGATGGGCCGCCCTTACTGCACAATCTCCTTAATAAAGATTAACATGTCGATCACCGAGCTGAGCGCTATGCAGCGACCCAGTACACATCTAACTGTGTCTAACTGTGAGAGCCTTGTTGCTATCGAAGCTGGCGTATTTAAAGGAAGCGTGAGCGACGACCTGACGTCATGCTCGTTTGTAAAACGCATTCGTTCCACTTATACTGCTGATTTATCTGTCGTACTCGCCCCTTAGGTGTTCTTGTGACAGAGTTATGTGTTGTTATGGCACACTTACGCGAAGTTGTGAAATGCAGTACAGCTGACGCTATACCTCTGTCTTACACGAAAGTCTCCATCTAACACAAACCCGCGTGCTAAGCAATTCTCTCTCGCCTGTTGTGTGTAACCAGGCCACTGCCCCTGCATGGTGACACATTCCGATACATGTGCAATCCTCTTACCTCTTGGCTCACCTACTGCCTCTGGCTCTCGGCATAGGCAACGAAACATTTCCAACTCTTTACTATTCCACGACACTACACATCCCCCTCCTTTAAGAAAATTCGTCCCGAATTTTACAATTCTGGACTTACTGGTTGTGCATGCCATACTTCCTTATACTCTACAGGTATCTCACAACTACTCCTTCAACACTGTCAAGCATTTCTTATCCACTAATAATCTATTTACACTTAATACTGATTCCAATCTTATCATTGGTTATCTATTTATATTACGTTCCACTTTTCCCAATCCATCCCATAGGTATTTGATGTACGGCTGTTATTTCAGAATGAGACATCTTTTTCCGTATACAGAAGTAAGTTGCACAAATAAACACTAGAACTAAGATTATGCTAGTCGTTGACACACCAAATATAATTGTGTTTTGCTTACGTATCTCCCGATATTGCTGCCCGTGCTGCAGCAGTTGATTAACTGAGATCTGCTGTTTTTCTGAGATAATCAGGCTATCTAAAGATTGTAGCAATTTGGGATGAAAGGACTCGTTAATAAACTTTAGGTTCTTGCGAGGTAATATGTGTGGTGGTTCCTCTGGATAATACAACGTAGGCTGTGTCACGTTAATCATTGTTGTACCCGTGAAAGTAGCTGGTAGGTGAAAATGCTTCCTCACTATTTCACATCCAGTGCCATTAATCAATAACCCACTGCCCTGCAATTCAAGCTTTGATATATCTGTCGATTTACCATTTCTGTAACAAGTGGCAACTACGGTGTCTAGTTCGAACACAGAGTAAATCCAATGTTCCCCAACTTTCTGAAATTTCGGTCTCGGAGGTAACACCTTCTTTCCGCACTCTAAGGCTCCCATATTCCCCAAGAACAACTGCATCTCACATGAATGATTGTGGGTTGCCACCTCCTTTGCTGCAGAAATAAAAACACTTCCCCTGAAAAAGTCTGTCAAGTCTTCTGTAGACATTACACATGAGCACTCCTCCGTCTTGACACTAACAACACTTCCCGACCGAGCGAGGTGGCGCAGTGGTTAGCACACTGGACTCGCATTCGGGAGGACGACGGTTCAATCCCGTCTCCGGCCATCCTGATTTAGGTTTTCCGTGATTTCCCTAAATCGCTTCAGGCAAATGTCGGGATGGTTCCCTTTTAAGGGCACGGCCGATTTCCTTCCCCATCCTTTCCTCACCCGAGCTTGTGCTCCGTCTCTAATGACCTCGTTGTCGACGGGACGTTAAACACTAATATCCTCCTCCCCTCCAACACTTCCCGAGTTTGCACTTGCACCCACTTCCCAAGTGCACCCCATCTAACTGGATATGGGTGTACTGTATAACACTGGTACCGTGAACTGAGACCCATCACTGGTATTTGCACTTCTACGTATATACTCGCCTGATCCGTAATTACTCTCACTTTAGACATGCGATAGAATAACGGTAAATTCCACTTTGCCGGAGGCACGACATGACGCACTCCTTCTGAGAATTCTTTCTGCGCTTTCAGCAACGCCTTCAGCATCTGATCTGGACCTAACAAAGTGGTACTCAATTGCCCATGCACTGCGTGATGCATAGCTTCATATAACGCTTCCAATTCGACACGTGCATCATCCACCCTGTTTGCTAATGCCCTCAATAAAGCTGCTACTTATATTTTCCCGTCTATTCGACTCAATCTCGCCTGTATAGCCTCTATCTCCCCATTCAACACTTTCCTGGTATTTTCTGCATACCGTTCCAGGTCTGACGTCAACCCCCACACTGTTCTAGTGACATTCAGTCCCCTGCTCCATGTTACCTATACGTGTCGTGTGCCAATCCACTTTCGACTTTGTCTCCTCCACCAACTCCTGCACGTCCCCCTCTGTACTATTTAAGCTCCTTATATCTTCCTCGTCCGTGGCTCCAAACACTGTTTTGGCTCTGAGCACTATGGGACTCAACTGCTGAGGTCATTAGTCCCCTAGAACTTAGAACTAGTTAAACCTAACTAACCTAAGGACATCACAAACATCCATGCCCGAGGCAGGATTCGAACCTGCGACCGTAGCGGTCTTGCGGTTCCAGACTGCAGCGCCTTTAACCGCACGGCCACTTCGGCCGGCCTCCAAACACTGTTTTCAGCGATTTTCCCCCTGCATCCAACCATCCTCGTTTCCTGCGAAAGAGCATTTGCGGGACCACTTCCGTTACTTGTTCCAGCTGCCTTCTCAGCTTTTCGTATGAGAGCTTCAATTCCTGATACTCATTCCGTATGTCTTGAAACAACCCCGCCTTCTCCGTGGTCGCCTGTAGCGCCGTAAACCTATCCTGTAGTGTCCGTAAATCATTCCTCACTCCCCATATATTATACGTGAACACAATTGTCCACCTGCGGCTTGACAATACCACATCTAATTGTCTTGCAAACAAAATTCCCTTATCTAGTGGTTGCACCTGCACCACCTCTCCTCTGAAACAGTGTAGCTGTACCAGACTGACGAAAAGTTTCCCGGGCCACATCCTGGCACGGCACCTGAAGGAAAAGGAAGCCATGTCAGTCGCTCCCTTCCTTACCACGTCTAAAACACACAAATGACAAGTAAAAACTACACATACCCTATTACCTAATAAAAATAAATACGACATGTTCCTCCCCAAGGACACTTAAACTACTTATCCCTAGACCTAAGTGCGTAAGGAACGTTCCTCTGCTGTTCATTTAGCTTCGGTATCCTGACACCCTTTGTTACTGCTGGAGGAATCTGCGATAACGCATCCACTGCGCCCTTAAACGGCTTAATCCTACTCACATGAACTACTGACGACTTGGTTGGTAACTGCAACTTTACGTTCACTGGAGACACTATTTCATTTACCTCATACGGTCCAGAATATTTCGTCAAAAACTTCTTCGTTTTACCCTTCGGAACATAATGATTAGCCAACAATACCCACTGACCAATTCTGTATTGCGGCAGTTTACCTGTTCTTTGCCCAATACTCTCTTGTTTCTCCAAAGGTTTAGTATTAGCACGCCGTACCCTTTGCCAAATCTCTCTCAATTTCTTGGCGAAATTCTTCACTGACTCATCCTGTGAACCTACCTGAGGTTTGACCATATCAAATGGTGATGTCATTTTCCGACCATAAATTATCTCATACGGAGAGAGCCCTGTTCCTGTATGAACTTTCGCGTTATATGCTCTTGTCAACAGATTTAAATACACATCCCAATCTGTGTGTTCTGAATTTACGTAATGACTAATCATCCTAACTAATGTCCTATGAACCCATTCTGTTCGTCCATTCGACTGAGGATGAAATGGGCTTGTCTGCAATTTCTTAATTTTCAATAAACGGCACAACTGCTTCATCAGCTCCGACATAAAGTTACTACCCTGATCTGTAATTATAGTATCAGGCACACCATACTTCAGCAACCAGTTATTTACTAAGGCTTGCGCTACAGTACTTGCCTCCTGATCTGGAATAGCTAACATTACCAGGGAAAAATGATCTAATATTGTTAATACGTATCGATTACCCACTTGGGTCTTGTTAAATGTTCCAATTACGTCTGATCCGATGAATGCGAATGGACGATCCGCTTCAGTTAGTCTCTGTAACTGAATTTTCTGGTGACTTAAATCTGCTCTCTGCGCACACGGTATACAATTTTGCACATACTGCTCTACATCATTGCGACGTGTCTTCCACCAAAACCTTTCAGCTACCAGTCTATCAGTCGTTCTTTTACCACCATGACCCGACAATACATGGTCGTGCGCTTGTTTCAACACTTCTTCCCTCAGCGACTCCATTACTACGATGCGTAGTCTGCACTTCTCTTCCTGCAAAGCAACCCATCCTGCATTTCAAACTGCGGTTGCGTTGAGAACAACTGACACTCTCTGTGTCAGTGGCTTGCGCCTTTATCCACTCCTTCTCACTTATGCCCACAACTTGTACGGCTGCTATTTTTCTACTAAGCGCATCTGCATTCGTATGTTTTACCCCTGGTTTGTGAATTACCTCGTAGTCAAATTCACTTAGTTTCAGTGCCCATCTCGTTAAACGATTCGAAGGATCTTTCAACCCCAACAACCACTTCAGTGCTGCGTGATCTGTAATCACCTTGAACTTACGCCCATATAAATAACAGCGAAAATACGAGATACCGTAAATCACTGCTAACATTTCTTTCTATGTAGTTGAATAATTCTTCTTTGCCTTATTCAGCTGCCTGGAAGCATAAGCCACTGGATGTTGCTGTCCATTAACCCTCTGAGAAAGAATACAAGCTACGGCAATATCACTAGCATCACAAGATAGTATGAACTCTTGTTCGAAATCAGGAAGTATCAACCCTGAGTCTGATTTTAGTATCTGTTTGAGCTTCTCGAATGCCTCCTCACACCGTGCTGTCCATTCAAACTTAAACCCTTTCTTTAACAAGCTCGTTAATGGATGTGCAATTTCCGCGAACCCCTTTACATATCGTCTGTAGTAATTACATAAACCGACATATTGCTGAACTTGTTTAGTGGTCTGTGGTACTGGAAAACCACGCACAGCCGACGTTAGACGAGGATCAGTTCTTACCCCATCCTGACTGATAATATGCCCAAGATAAGTCACTTGCGTCTGAGCAAACTGACATTTCTCGACACTAAGCGTAAGATTTGCCGCTCTTAGACTACTAAATACTTCGTTCAGTCGTTCCACATGCTCTTCTATATTACGCGAAAAAGTAACAATATTATCGAGGTATACCACAGCAATCTTCGGTTTCAGTCCCCGAAGCACACCATCTAACAGACGCTGGAAAGTAGCAGGAGCGTTTTTCAACCCAAATGGCATTCTGCGATACTGAAAGTGACCAAGGCTTGTCTTACGAGTAAAGGCCGTCTTCGGTCTATCCTCGTGTCTTACTTCTATCTGATGGTACCCACTCTTTAGATCTAGTGTCGAAAAATATTTACATTGACCTAGGTTGTCCAATGTTTCCGTAATGTCCGGTATTGGATACGCATCTGTTACAGTTCGTGCGTTAAAAAAACGATAGTCACAATGAAACCTATACTTTTTAGTACCGTCCAATGACTTCTTAAGAACTACCACTATGTTGGCAGACCATGGGCTTTCTCCAAATGACGAATCTTATCACGTAGTACAGATGACTTAACGGTTTGCTTGACGTTATAATCACCTTGGGATTCGCCTATATCCTCATCGTCGAGTATTTCCAAACTTGTTACCAGTAAACCCTTTGGGAGATCCACTTCATCTGCCCCAAAACTATCTACACTGACCGGAATCATCAGTTCCCCATCTATATCCGTTACGCGCGCAACGCTCCTCCTAATAAAACAATGCATTTCATCCAATGCTTCATTGTTCTGCAGCGGCTCCACCACACATAGTCTCTGCTGTGGTACATCGGTACCAGCTGACAACCAAACTAACTTCCCTGTACCCGAAGGCATTTTGACATGCGTAATCATCTTTAATGCCCTTGTATGCGGTTCAATTGGCGAGATCTTAGCAACGGATGCACATCGCGACGTAGAAACATTTACATCTGTTGTACCCATTGAACACAAGTTTCCACTAAGTTCAACTGTACGCCGTGAAAGACTAATTTTGGCATGGTGTTTATCGAGGAAGTCCAGTCCGAGAATCACAGAATACCCTTGTCCCACAGTTGGCAACATTTCCATTTGCTCTCCGAACTCTACAGTTCCAATCTTAAAAACGAGCTGTGTTGTACCCAATGATTGCAACTCATTATTCCTTACTCCACGTAATCTATACCTAGGAGTACCTAGTCTTCTCCTACCCACGAGGTCTAGACTAGCAACAGATACATGTGCCCCTGTATCAATCAAAAACTTACATCTGTTATTCCTTACAACACCCATCAAGCAACAATCCGTCTCTGTACTAGTTTTCACTGTACTTCTGCTTACTGGGAATGTCTTCCGACGGACGAAACACTCCCGTTCCCGTTTAACGGTTTTTCCTGTTTATTCCTGTTACCATTCTGCTTACTACGACACTCATTCGCCTTGTGACTGTAGCGTTTACAAGCATAACACTGCGGCTGTCTGCACTGAGCCTTCACGTGACTTTTCCTCCCACAACGGTAACAATTCCTCTCCGACGCAAAGATGCGTTTATCACTGCGAAACCTTGTTGCAATGTCTATCTCCTGAAGACGCGTTGCAATATGCAGAGCTGCAGCTAAATCCCCAGGATTCTCCATCCTAACCCTACGAGAAAATTCTGCAAGAATTCCCCTGAGGAATGCATCGAGGGCTCTGTTTTCTGCCTCTCGTAGTAATACACGATCCGCATCAGGATTACCCGATAATTCATAGGTCTGCGAATTAATTTTCCGTATCCTATCTGAAAAAGACTCCACTGTCTCATTGACCTTCTGTGTCAAATTAGCTAACTTCTCCCTAAAAAGTTTTGCACTATTCTGCTTACGATATGTTTGTCGTAACCCATCTGCCAATTCTTCAAACGTGCTTGCCTTACTAAGTGTCTCATGGTACATCACGAACGTCTTGGCTTCTCCTGCAAGTCGCAAATATGCCATACGTAACGTAGTTACGTCCGAACAATTGCTTATTGCAGCTGTTGCCAAAACATCGTTAATGGACGCTGTGACATCCTCTGTTGTTTTACCTGAGAAAGGCGTGATCAGGTTAGCTACTGAAGGATATATTGCACGGTTGGACATTGCTACTGACTTGCACTCACTTGAACCCGTTTACGACTCTTGCGCCGAACGCAAGGTCTCCATTTGCGTCATTAATTCTACATGACATAACTTAAGTTGTGCATTCTCTTCTAACAATTTTGAGACTTGCTCCTTCAGAGCAGCTATACTCACTTCAGTACTAACGCATCTTGTTTCCGGCATGATTTGTGCAAATTACCAACAACTTACTATGTACTGATTTACTCCTCAGAGCAATAACTACACTAGCTACTCAACTCTTTTGACACAGTTGAGCACTACACACAAGAAGACAAACAAGACTCACGATGCACAACTAAACAAAATTAATCCTTCCGCCTTGTTATTGCCCAGTGAGACTCTCTACAATTGTGCGCCGCATGATCAAACCATCTACAAATTGAACATTCTACTGGTACAAACTTCGTGCATGGCTCCCCATGCCCCGTTAAATTACACACAGTACATCTGACTGGTACCAAGTACGTTTACCAACTGTTTCCCTTAAACTCAGATAAATCTGCTGTTTTCGCAGTTCTCACAAAGTGAACTCCCAACAAAGAACGGGCATCCATAGTTATTAACAAAAATCGCCTCGTGCACTTACCACAAGACTGCGTAGAGTCGACAGTTCTGACTGCAACTCTGTGGAGTCAGTCCTGCAGTGGCGGTGTCGACGACTCCAGATACCAGATCCGCAGGCCAGTGCTGTAGTGGGCGGTTCGAACACTTCTGATACCAAATCCGTAGGCGGTGGGCGCGAGGACTTCTGACACCAAATCTGTAGGCGCCCCAGTGGTCCCGGTCGCCTACGGTGGACTGGAAGTCGAGCGGTGACCTCTCCAGTTGACAGGATGCTAGGAAATGACTGTGGACGCATCAGAAATGCCAAAGAAATATTATTAATTCATGACACCTTTATTCCTGCTGAGTACAATGTGTCCCGCGTAACACAGGCTGGCTGAGCTTGGTGATATCAACGACCTTCCCTGAGTCCTCGCTGACTCGGAGCGATGACACCAGCTCCGGGCCGCACCAGCCTTGCTAGCGCAGCGCTGCGGGCTGTGACGTAGCGGAGGAATGCTCTTCCTTCAGCCACGCGTGGCTGGCGGCGCCCGGCTGGCCGGCCGGCTCGGTGGCAAACAGCAGGCCGCTGCCTGTAGGAGGCTCCGGGTTGGAGTCCCGGCGCTGGCGGCATGAGAAGCGTTTACGTAGTGCAGAGTCTACTCTATCCCACCCCGTCTTCTTACCTGCTCCTCCTGGTGGCTCGTCTGTGGTGGACGGGCGGAACGGGCTGCAGTCCTCCAGCTTCGTCGGCTCACCCGTTTGTGACGGCGGATCGGCGGATGCACAGGGCCTAGGCCCCGAACGATATCGACGACGGCTCACTCATGTGGTCAGCATTGGCGGCGAGCGCGTCTGCCGTGATGTCTGCTAATCCTGGGTTGATGACTGACAGCGGCAGCAGAGAGGACCAGAGCTGGTACTGTCCCCTCACGTCCGCTTCTGGATGGGCCACCCTTACTGCAACATCTCCTTAATAAAGATTAACATGTCGATCACCGAGCTGAGCGCTATGCAGCGACCCAGTACACATCTAACTGCAAGTCTAACTGTGAGTGCCTTGTTGCTATATAAGCTGGCATATTTAAAGGAAGCATGAGCGACGTCCTGACGTCATGCTCGTTTGTAAAACGCATTCGTTCCACTTATACTGCTGATTTATCTGTCGTACTCGCCCCTTAGGTGTTCTTGTGACAGAGTTGTGTGTTGTTACGGCAGACTTACGCGAAGTTACGAAATGCAGTACAGCTGACGCTATACCTCTGTCTTGCCCTCTACGAAAGTCTCCATCTAACACAAACCGCGTGCTAAGCAATTCTCTCTCGCCTGTTGTGTGTAACCAGGCAACTGCCCCTGCGTGGTGACACATTCCGATACATGTGCAATCCTCTTACCTCTTGGCTAACCTACTGCCTCTGGCCCTCGCCATAGGCAACGAAACTTTGACAATATTCCACGTTTCCAACTCTTTACTATTCTGCGTCACTACAATACCACAAGGGGTTTTCAAGAAACCACTCTGCAAACTATGTCCTTTATCGGGTAAAGTGATAAAAAAGTGAACAGAATATTTGTGCTCTTTCTTTTGTTGTATGCTTTCTTTATCTTGTTCTGCGATTACTTTGCTGCAGAGTTAGTGAATTTCATCATTTTTTTGGTTCAGAGTTTCCTTGTTTATGTCACTGTTTTTGTCAGGCGCCAGTTTCAAACTGTGGTAAAGAAAAACTGGTTAAAGACGCAATGGTATATGTATTTTATATATTCTCCTTTACACTTTAACGGGACTTGTATCATTTTGGAAAGAAATTTATATTTCTTTGGCGGCCGGTATGTTTGGTCTTTACACTCTCCTGAGTCACTGGAGAGTGCTGCCCTTTCTAGAATTATTTGTACCTGAGGGGCAATGGCCAGGACGCCACCTCTCCAAGGGCGGCTAACGGGACATGGAGAGCAATTGTAAATGGACACTCGGTCGGGTCCTGCACACATCGTATGCTAAAGGATGAATATGTATATTTTCTTTGTGTATGATTGTTTTCAATAATAATTTCTCTACAAATGGTATCATTCATTGCAATCCAGATGAATCCGAACCACTATACAGTCCTTTAAATTCCTGGTTCTCCGGTAAAATTGACGATTCAAATTTCCGTCTGTGGGCGCTAACGCATATGTTCCATATGTTTCACACATATTATTATATTTGTACACATATTTCTAGTGAATTTCGCCCTGTAGTTCCATAGTCACACAGCTCAATATTTATGGCGTCATATCTTCTGAATTATGTGTCATACAGTGAAATAATTTTGTAGTTACATTCAGCGGTATATGTGGATACTGTGTCGTGAATGTAGTAAGTAGTGTAAAAGTACTAAATTAAAACACTACACCTGCTACGGCAGTTTTTACTGCATGAATAGCGTAAATGAATTACGCTATACACCTGGTAAACATAAACTGGTTGTGTCTGCATACACAGTGAGTCGCGTAAAATGTAAAACAACTTTTATTTCGTGATCTATTCAAGAGATAAAAACGAGGTGTTTTAGCAAATGACTGTACGCAGAGAGGCACGTAATTTTGTTGGTCAAATGTTTAAATGGAGCGAAAACAAAGACTGCCTACAAATTACACAATGCGTTTTTAATCGCATCCTCATAGTCAAAGGAAGTGTGAAATGAATAAACGGGCTATCAGTTGACCGTCGTAAAGGCTAGTTTCACAAAGAAAAGGACTGCTTGAAAGTAATCAGGCTAATTTAAAACATTACAGATTTGAAGGAAAATTGAAATATTTGACGAACAACTGCTTCAAGCTGTGAAAATTAAGTGTCAAAAGGTTCACCTCTTCACGGCCTAGCTATTTTGCATATAAAAAGTTACACTGGTGTGATATTTGTCGACTGTCCTTTGAATCGAGCACTACATTCAGGATATTTCGAGAAAAGAAGACGCCAGGATATCATACGAGGTGTCAATCAGATCTGTCTTTCTAAACAAAACTTGAAAATAAAAAATAAATAAAAAGCAGCCAAATGTTTTATGAAATGATATGTGTAAAAATAAGAAATAAAATAGATTGGAGAAACACCTGATGCGTCTTTGAATGATGCTAGAAATCTCCTGCAGCAAATGAGGTTTTGTCAGATGTTTCTCTAAGCTATTTCATTTCTTATTTTTAGGTATGTCATTTCTCAAAACATTTGATCTATTTTTTTTCGAAATGTTGTTATTACATAGTTAATAATCACATCTGTTATATCAGTCGACATAATGAGGCACGTATGTTTTATGTAACCGATGATATTTTTAATGGCATGCGAAAGATCCCGAAGGTATAATGACATAGCGCTTGTTAATCGTGGCACTGAAACTTTTCGGATAATTATGAGAGAACTGTCTTAATATTTAAAGGCAAGGTAGCGGCAGTCGTCTATTGCGCTACAAATACCACGAAGAGGGCCTCTATGCCATGCTCCGTCCTTACATCCGGCAGTAAGATATGCCTACGCTACTCATATAAAACACAGGACTACTAGCTAAGGTTCCCTATGGTACTTTGGTGCCAGACAAGCCGTTTAATTTGTCTATAAGAAGAAAGAAGAAGCTCAATGCAGACGAATACCTGTTTATTTGGTCGAAAGTAGGCAACAACAATTGTAAAATAAAGATTACTGGTGACTGTGTGTTGTATTATAGACAGTAAAAATTCCTTATCTCCTTTCCTAATTCCTTATCTCTCCCTACTTCATTCGACGTGGACACAGGTCAGTTACAATTTTTATAACTTTCTAGTGTATTAGAAGGCGTTTAGGAAAACTGATTAAGATGTGTGTACCTACTCGTGTTTAAATGAACAGTCTTCGTGGAAATGAGTATAGAATGGAGAGGCTTGTTGAAAAGACTGAGTCTGCCACGAGAGGACCTTTTGGAAGTGTTTACACCGCAGTAGCGATACAACCCGCCTTACCTTTCAGTTTATGTACATTTCTCGAATATTTTTGCAAAAAATTTCAACTCCAACATTAACAAGTGCTATGTCACAGTACCTGTGTTTCAAGAGTTTCGAATACCGTTAAAAAAGTATTTCGTCCCATTTGAAAAAAGGTAGGGTTCAGCGGCCACGCCAGGAAAGTGGTCATGCATATTTTTTTATCCTGAACATTGCTGCTACCTGCCGAGAAATGGTCACACTAGTTCTAATATTCATCTTCATTGGCCCCAGTGAGTTTCACAAAGGAAGCTTGTTCATTTATTGTTTCTAGTCGTCAGATGTAAGGTACGTCACTTATATTACTCATATTAGCTCACTTATGTGCAGAATAATACTTTTTATACAATATCATTGTTTAAATAATAGACTTTCGCTTATAAATATAGTGCCTTCTTGTTTCTTTCGGTTTGATAGTTTCATCTGTGAACCATTAACGACAACACAGCATCCGACTAGAAAAAGTGACCACACTACTCATTTACCTAATAGTTTATTTTAATCTGTGTACACCAATGAATGTTATTTACTGCCATATACCATGCATTACTACACATAGACTTATACATCATTTTATATGCAAAGTTATCACTCGTCTTTGTAACTCTTCGCGAAAATTTTGATTTAATTATATTTACAACCATCTCTGATCTCTTATATTTGACGTAGTAGAAAAATACGATTGAAAATTAAAATCCAGTTGGGGCAGTGAAAAATGATATGATCCCTTTTTCTACAGCAAGAAAAGTAATTTAATGTTTTACCTAACAAGCTGAAAAAAAGAATTTAAGGAAGAAACAGATGCGCAGTGGGTGGTAAAAATGTAATGGGAAGTTTACGGAATATGTTCAGTGAAGAAGAAGAACAATGAGTCCGTAATTATATATTGGAAAGGGAAAAACGATTTTATGGATTTACGGTGATTGACCGACAGAGATTAACACCCAGTTGGCATAACGAAACCAATTAACACACTATTTTTATACTAATAACCTATACGGATAAATGACAGGCAGTGGCCACATTACTCCCATAAATGGGGAATAGTGGCTACTATGTAAGCCTTCAAAATAATGCATGTAGGTATTATATGATATTCTTTTTCTCTTAGAAATATTTGGTATGACGCCTGTAATATGTAGATTCAAAATGTGTAAGCGGCAAGCTACAATCAGTAACCATGATTCCGCGAAGATTAAAATTGGGTTCGAGTGGTCACTTTACCCCACCTTCCCCTACCTCTGGTGACACAACAGTTAAGACAAAATTACGCTCCCCTCTGCGTACTGTCGTTTGTCGGAAACCTCGTTTCGTTATATTGAACCTTTCACAAAATAAAAGTAGTGTTACGACTTATCCTGTGAACTGCAAGCTCTGAGTGCCGATTAGCGTGTAACGAGAAAAAATTTGAAGGGACTTCGAATTTTTAAAAAATCTACTAAGATGAATACGCAACATCACATTTAAGTGAGGAAGCGTAGGTGAATTCAACATTACTTCTTACCCAACCTTTAGAGAATCAAACGTATATTAATAACCATTACTTCTTTCCTGTTTCAATCTAGCGAGCTGCAAGGAAGTCCTGCAAAAATTGCTGATGGAATGTAAAGAGTAGCTATCCCACTCCTGAAGAGATCAGCAAAACTACCTGTTTCATTTATCCGGGACGTCTCTGCGTGGTAACCTCAAAGAGAACACAATTTCATTTAAAGAAGATAATTGTATTTGAGGTCGTTAAAATACTGTGGCCCAGGCCTGATAGACATCGTGACAGATGAAAGATTAACAACTGTTTCTTGTCCAGCATAAGAACTCCGTGAAAATTAATTTTTAATGTGACGAATATCACATTATGTGCCTGCACATTTTCCCAGCCTCCACAGATGCTTATTAAACTTTTTAGCCCACTTTTCTTACCGTTATGTAACGCCACACCTCAGAGAGAAAGTGCTATTAGCTTAACTGACTTATTATCTACCCGCAGTCGGGTAATTACACATGTGACACCAATCTGTTACCGTAATTACCTCCTTAAACTGAGTTTAGATGGACCGGTGTTAGTCCCAAAACGACTATAATGCTTTTGTCTTTGTATTTTGTTTGTACCACAAATTATGGGCGTACTGTCATGTCTCGTTGCACGGCGTCCTATCAGGTTGTGGCAGTGCACCAACGTGATGAATCTCCTCCTCGATAGCATTTAACAACCGCAGAGTTATACAGAAAACTGTAGTGTAGGGAGATCCTAAAGATTTCTGATAGTTCGAAATTAAATATTTGATGAGAACTCCATAAGGATGCTCCTAGCAATCACTAACGTAATGCCAACTATTCAAAGACCGGTGCTTTTCTCTGTTATTGGATGTTTATTGTCTTTTGTAATGTCCCATTGAAAACCAGCGTTAAAGAGTAATAAGCCAATGTTACGATCTGATTGTGGGACAATTTTGTTGTTTTGTCAACGACTTCTCAGACCTATACCAGACAATACACTATATTATACGTTAGTTTGCTGCAGAGTTGCTCGGCATATTCTACGTTCAAAAATAAAAGAAATCCTTGACAGAAAAGTGCTTCTATCCATATATCAACAAGCGTTTAACGAGCATCGCTCGTGCAAAACATGATCAGCGTGCCCAATTGTCGGACGATAATCTGCGAATCATGAATGATGGGCAACAGACAGATTCCATATTCGTAGAATTCCGGAAATCGTTTGACACAGTGCCACGTAGCAGACGACTAACAATGGTCGGAAAAAAAACGAAATAGTTTCTCAGATATGTGAGTGGCTAGAAGACTTTTTGAATTATAGAACCCAGTACGTCGTCATAGAGCATGGGTGGCTTCGGAGACAGCCGGCCGGAGTGGCCAAGCGGTTAAAGGCGCTACAGTCTGGAACCGCACGACCGCTACGGTCGCAGGTTCGAATCCTGCCTCGGGCATGGATGTGTGTGATGTCCTTAGGTTAGTTAGGTTTAAGTAGTTCTAAGTTCTAGGGGACTTATGACCGCAGCAGTTGAGTCCCATAGTGCTCAGAGCCATTTGAACCATTTGAACCTTCGGAGACAAATCAGTCGTCTCGATTACCTATGGGATGTGAGATGGGGCAGCTCTTGTTCGCTTTAAACAGAAACGATTTGATGTACATGGTGAGCAGCTATCTGCGGCAGTTTGCTGATGACGCTTTAATGTAGGTAGTGTCATCTTCAAGCGACTGTAGGAGTATGGGAACATGTGTCCGGAGGTGCATCGCTGCCACAGTATATGGCGCTGACGAATTAAAGTTCCTCTGACCACTTGTCGTGTGTTCCTTGAGTGTTACAGGCTGTGTAATTGATGCAACATACTATCAGCAGCAAAGTGGTCCAGTATCCACGTCGTGTACCAGCCGAAAGGGTGTTTCTGTACGGCCAAGCAGATGGAAATCGTGGAGAGGCAGCACGGCTGTACCGAAACAAGTACCCTCAAGACGCCAACCACATCACACCACACAACATTTCAAGTCCTTTTTGGGCGTTTGAGTGACAATTGGTTCTTTCTTATAGATGAACATGCAAGAAGACGGCGGACTGTCTGTACACGAGATTTGGACGACCAGGTTCTACAGGATATTGAGACGAACTCTAGTACGAGCTCCAGGCAAGTGACCGGCCAACATGATGTAAGCCAAAGTACGGTTATGTGTATCCTGTATGACAACCGCTACTATCCCTGTCAGCTGCGACGAGTCAAGGATTATCAGCAGCGTATTTCCCTCTACGGGGAGGATTTTTTCGATGGTTTTTGCACCAGACCATCACAATTATGGGACTTATCAGTCCTCTAGGGGAAGGATTTTGTCGATGGTTTTTGCACCAGACCATCACAATTATGGGATTTCTGTCATCAGTCGTCTAGGGGAAGGATTTTGTCGATGGTTTTTGCACCAGACCATCACAATTATGGGATTTCTGTCATCAGTCCTCTAGGGGAAGGATTTTGTCGATGGTTTTTGCACCAGACCATCACAATTATGGGATTTCTGTCATCAGTCCTCTAGGGGAAGGATTTTGTCGATGGTTTTTGCACCAGACCATCACAATTATGGGATATCTGTCATCAGTCCTCTAGGGGAAGGATTTTGTCGATGGTTTTTGCACCAGACCATCACAATTATGGGATTTCTGTCATCAGTCCTCTAGGGGAAGGATTTTGTCGATGGTTTTTGCACCAGACCATCACAATTATGGGATTTCTGTCATCAGTCCTCTAGGGGAAGGATTTTGTCGATGGTTTTTGCACCAGACCATCACAATTATGGGATATCTGTCATCAGTCCTCTAGGGGAAGGATTTTGTCGATGGTTTTTGCACCAGACCATCAGAATTATGGGATTTCTGTCATCAGTCGTCTAGGGGAAGGATTTTGTCGATGGTTTTTGCACCAGACCATCACAATTATGGGATATCTGTCATCAGTCCTCTAGGGGAAGGATTTTGTCGATGGTTTTTGCACCAGACCATCAGAATTATGGGGTTACTGTCATCAGTGCTCTTTATGGACGAAGTAACCTTTACGAGATCTGGCACCAGCAATCTGCACAATTGTCATCTGTGGGCCATGGACAATACTCGGGGAATGGTTGACGTGTCTCATCAGTATCGGCTCAGCATCAGTGTATGGGCGGGGATTTTTGGCGACCACACATTTTCACCGCTTATTATTCCACAAGGCCTCGACGGAGGAACGTACCTGGACCCCCTGCGGAATATTTTGCCTTTGCTGCTTGAGAAGGTCCCTTTGGCAATACGACAGGTTATATGGTTACCGCAGGATGGAGCACCACCCCTCTTCCGCATTACAGGGGCCGACACCTCAACATATTCCCCGGACGTTGGATAGAATGCAGAGGTCCTGCAGCGTGGCCTGCTAGATCACCGGACTTACAAACCCCTGGATTTTTATCTCTGGAGGCATGTGGAAAGTGTTGTGTATGCTGAACCAGTTCCTGATGTGCAGACCCTTCAACAGCGTGTTGACGATGCATGTGACGCTATTCGGAGAGAAGCCGAAAAGTGAGAAAGAGTGCGGCAATCCATGATGCGACGTGTGAACGCATGTATTGCATTCCAAGGAGGCCACTTTGAAAATCAGTTGTGACGTGGATGCGATGCGGGTCTGTATTGCATTCGGAACGATTTGTTGCCGTTCCGCGATCACTGTCCATTGTCGGATATAATATCTATAGGACCGTTTTTCCTCCTTTTACAGTCAGGAATCCGTCCCTGCAGTTTGTCGGCTTTATTAATGTTCACCCTTTATAAGCGTAATGTTGCGAAGTAATATGAAATGGAACGAGCATTTAAGGTTTGTGACAGAGAAGTCGAATGGTAGACTTCGGTTTTTTAGCAGACAAGGTTACTAAATAATAAGGTTGGCCAGTAAGCGCTCTGCTCTGCCATTGGCTGGCCTAGTGACGTCAGCGTGGAAGCAAACGCTCACAAGCAGACGACACGGCATGCGCGTTTACGTCAAGTTTTTGGCGGAAGATTTTGTTTATACCAGAAATGAGATGTCTAAACTGCTTTTCTGCTGCTAAAATATTACAGTTAAAACTGATGAGTTAAATTCTTTCGCAGCTTATGCCTCACACATCGGTAAAATGTCAGATCACAACCACACTGACACACACTTGAAATTCGAAACCTCGGCTCAAATAAATCAGAAACTATTCATTTAATCGCATTGAAATGAATTTACTTAAGAGCTCGAAGTTGCACACACTTGTTTGTAAGAACAGCATTCCTTCTTTCTAAAGCCACTGTAGTATTCATCAAAGTAACTTTATCTGTGTCTGAAAAAAAAATTGTCATCTGTACATGTGCTCTTATTATGATGTTTCTTATTTGGCGACAGCTTTTTCAGAGTTTCCAGAGATTTCTTATGTAGTTCTCGTTTCTTATACCGTTTGGTTCTGTCTTCTGTTCCGGGTGACACATTGACAGTCGCACTACTGCACGGCAAATTGCGCGAAGGAACTGCATCTGGCTTGAGCATTCTTTTTCGGGACAAATTAAGCAATTCAGTCTGTAAATCCCTTAAGTAATCTGTTTCTGCGAAATGGCGAGAACATATTCTTGCATGCGCAACATTTACACTGTCTTTCCTACAACATTTCGACAACCATAGTTTTTGTAATGTTTCATTACGCGGGAAACTGTGATACATTACGTCAGTTCCCTTTGTGCTCCAGTTGTAGGAAAAACAGCTCGTTACAGCACAGCCTGGCATTGTAAAAAATAATTTTCCCACTCACTTGTAGATTCTCCAATAACAATTTCACAGGACGAACCATAAACTATAGAGCTGGCGAATACAATGTTGATTCCGCTGTCCACTATCGCTAACTACACTCCTGGAAATTGAAATAAGAACACCGTGAATTCATTGTCCCAGGAAGGGGAAACTTTATTGACACATTCCTGGGGTCAGATACATCACATGATCACACTGACAGAACCACAGGCACATAGACACAGGCAACAGAGCATGCACAATGTCGGCACTAGTACCTTTCGCAGCAATGCAGGCTGCTATTCTCCCATGGAGACGATCGTAGAGATGCTGGATGTAGTCCTGTGGAACGGCTTGCCATGCCATTTCCACCTGGCGCCTCAGTTGGACCAGCGTTCGTGCTGGACGTGCAGACCGCGTGAGACGACGCTTCATCCAGTCCCAAACATGCTCAATGGGGGACAGATCCGGAGATCTTGCTGGCCAGGGTAGTTGACTTACACCTTCTAGAGCACGTTGGGTGGCACGGGATACATGCGGACGTGCATTGTCCTGTTGGAACAGCAAGTTCCCTTGCCGGTCTAGGAATGGTAGAACGATGGGTTCGATGACGGTTTGGATGTACCGTGCACTATTCAGTGTCCCCTCGACGATCACCAGTGGTGTACGGCCAGTGTAGGGGATCGCTCGCCACACCATGATGCCGGGTGTTGGCCCTGTGTGCCTCGGTCGTATGCAGTCCTGATTGTGGCGCTCACCTGCACGGCGCCAAACACGCATACGACCATCATTGGCACCAAGGCAGAAGCGACTCTCATCGCTGAAGACGACACGTCTCCATTCGTCCCTCCATTCACGCCTGTCGCGACACCACTGGAGGCGGGCTGCACGATGCTGGGGCGTGAGCGGAAGACGGCCTAACGGTGTGCGGGACCGTAGCCCAGCTTCATGGAGACGGTTGCGAATGGTCCTCGCCGATACCCCAGGAGCAACAGTGTCCCTAATTTTCTGGGAAGTGGCGGTGCGGTCCCCTACGGCACTGCGTAGGATCCTACGGTCTTGGCGTGCATCCGTGCGTCGCTGCGGTCCGGTCCCAGGTCGACGGGCACGTGCACCTTCCGCCGACCACTGGCGACAACATCGATGTACTGTGGAGACCTCACGCCCCACGTGTTGAGCAATTCGGCGTTACGTCCACCCGGCCTCCCGCATGCCCACTATACGCCCTCGCTCAAAGTCCGTCAACTGCACATACGGTTCACGTCCACGCTGTCGCGGCATGCTACCAGTGTTAAAGACTGCGATGGAGCTCCGTATGCCACGACAAACTGGCTGACACTGACGGCGGCGGTGCACAAATGCTGCGCAGCTAGCGCCATTCGACGGCCAACACCGCGGTTCCTGGTGTGTTCGCTGTGCCGTGCGTGTGATCATTGCTTGTACAGCCCTCTCGCAGTGTCCGGAGCAAGTATGGTGGGTCTGACACACCGGTGTCAATGTGTTCTTTTTTCCATTTCCAGGAGTGTATTTCAGTTCCGAATCAAATATCAATTACAGCAAAAACCGTTAACACTCCCGAATTCCGAATGTTTCCGCTGTTGACTGAGTACCTCAGAAGAAAGAACTCAATCAAAATACTCCTTCAAACACAAAACAACACAAGAAAAACAATCACACATAATTCGAACTTTGTACTGTTTGGCACAGCTGCTTCCACCGTGACGTCATGCGCACAACTGAGAAAACACGTTGCTTTCTGCGCATAGCTTTCTGCGCCTCCCTGATTAGCAGAATATTAGGAAAGTGCAGCTCATCTACGAAGCAGACCGCTAACACAACACTAGTGCGACCCATTCTTGTGTACTGGTCGAGTCATTCGGATCCCCAATAGGTTGGATTAAAGGAAGACATCGTAGCAATTCAGAGGTGTGGTGCTACATTTGTTACCGGTACATTCGATCAACATGCAAGTATTACGGGAATGCTACGTAAAATCAAATGGGGCTCTCTGGAAGGGGATGATGTTCTCCTCGTAAAAGACAGTTGAGAAAGTTTAGACAACCGGTTTTGCGAGAGCGTAAAAGACAGTTGAGAAAGTTTAGACAACCGGTTTTGCGAGAGCGTAAAAGACAGTTGAGAAAGTTTAGACAACCGGTTTTGCGAGAGACTGCAAAACAAGTCTACCTTCACAAACGCACATCTCGCCCAGAGTCCGCGAGGCTCATGCACAAGCGTGTAGAACTTCGTTGGTATGCTTTTGTTTTAATTAATGTACTTTAAGCCACCAGCATATCACTTCTGCCAACGTAACCGGTAACATACGAAGGGAAATTATACAAGTGCGGTCAACAAAACACTAATCAGCTTTGAAAGCTACCCGCTATCAACGACGATTGTATCATACATGCGTTCGATGGTCCTCAAGCACTTACGTGTATCAAATACGCTATAGTCAATATTACCGCCTGCGGGAATAGCTTTATCTTGGGATGGGTACAGCAAAGCATGTCTCCATCCAATACCCTGAAAGCTAAGTACAGCCAGCTGATCACACTGCTTGGCACTCAAGTTTTAAGTTCGGTAGACATGGTCGACCGGACAGTCTTACTCGACTCCCGACTTCTTCCGACTTCATCTGAAGTACAGACATTTGCCTCTTGATACCGGATCGCCTCAGTATTATTGATGAGACGGTTGTTTGCTGGCGCTGCGCTGGCTTAATCGAATGTGACGTGATTTTTCAGGTTTGCTAACGGGACCTCATTTGTAGCTGCGTTTCATATAAGCGGCTGTTCGTTTCGCGTCTTTGTCAGAATACGTGAGAATTAATATCTATTGTCAGATCATCTGGACATGCCAGTCGCTTACCACACTACGTTTCACTCATGAAGTAAAATTACGAGGATTCTTCTGAGTAAGTCGTTATTTCTATGTCTTTGTAAATTTGTGGTTCTGTAAGACCACGTGGTCCATAGAAGGACATTTATATGCCTTTTCATGAACTTTTCAATCTACTTTTGCGTAATAGAACAGTTTAAATTCAATTCCCTCGTGAATTATTTTTCTCGCGTAGCAATTTTTCATTCGTTTAATCTTTAATTCTCACCTGCACACACGCTCACGTGAGATGTTGTTCATGAAATCATCGCGTTCATATGAAATCTATTAGTGATTACTTCAACTGCCTTCAGCAGTTTTCTTGATTTTATGTGCAACTAGCTGTACCCGGTGACGCTTTGTTGTAGCTCTGTCTGCATAAATGGAAAAGAAAGAAAAGAGGAAGACCGCGTTTCTAATATTCGTGGGAATTGGAAATACGGCCTAGTCTCCTGTCCCCTGGTTCTGTCCATCTCCTCCTCTCCCTTTCTTTGTCTATGTCCTTCTCCTTCCACCTCTCTGTCTCCATCTTCTCCTCACCACACTGTGTCCCTCTCCTCGTGCCCCCCTCTCCCCCCCTCTCAAAGTCCATCACCTCATCCATCTTTTACTCTCATCTCTCTCTGCATCTGCCCCCACTCTCTCTCCATATCCTCCTTCCCGTTTTCTATTCTAATCATAAACTAATAAACCATAAATTCAACTTTCTTGTTTGTTACGAACGTTTCACTATATATTAAGAAGTGTACAATCTAAATGTGTCTAAACGTTTATTACAATAATGAGTAAAAATTGGAAATAAATCGGAGAGATACATTTTGAGGTTTTTGTAATAATATTTACTATCAACAACAGTCTTGATGCTGGCCCGAGTGGCCGAGCGGTTCTAGGCGCTTCAGTCTGGAGGGGACTGATGACCTCAGATGTTAAGTCCCATAGTGCTCAGAGCCATTTGAACCGTCTTGATCACAAATTATTTATACCGGTGACCGGTTTCGGGCCGGCCAGTGTGGCCATGCGGTTCTAGGCGATTCAGTCCGGAACCGCGCAACCGCTACGGTCGCAGGTTCGAATTCTGCCTCGGGCATGGGTGTGTGTGATGTCCTTAGGTTAGTTAGGTTTAAGTAGTTCTAACTTCTAGGGGACTGATGACCTCAGATGTTGAGTCCCACAGTGCTCAGAGCCATTTGACCGGTTTCGGCCACATTTACGCGGAGTAAACTTTCATAATAGTCGTCTGTGGGATAGTACGGTGAACCCCCATGGTATGGTGACAGCGAATCATCAGTATCGGTGCAGGAGGGACGTTTGGGCCGCGATAACTGGCGACCGCAATTTGAGACAAGTCTACCTTCCACGTCGCCTAACAGGCCGGAGCTATCAGCGTTTCTTGTGTGTGGCTTCGCCTCGCCTGCCGGAAGAAGTGCCATTGATAATTCAAAGGATTACGTGCCTGCTAAATGATGATGCTCCAGCCCACTTTGGCGTTAACGTCCAGACGCAGCCGTGTCTTCCCTGGTCTATACATCGGACGAGTGGGTCTAGTTGCATGGCCCGCTCGTTCGCTGGATGTCAACTAATACGATTTCTGGTTATGGAGCCATCTCAAAAGTGTCGTGTATGCACACCCCATTCCACATGTGGGGACAATTGAGCAGCGCATTCACGCTGCCGTTGACGCTGGTCGATGCAGCCTGGTCGATGAGAACGCGTGAGACAGAACATGCTACGGAGTGTACACGCATGCGCTGAGGCACGTGCAAACCATTTTCAACACATACTGTAACTGTAACTGCACGGTACAGCACTTCAGTAGGTATAATACTTGAGTGTTTGAATGAAATGTTATATCAAAATTTTAAAGCAGTGCGTGAACGATTTCCAGAGATTTGAGATTTTGAAAAAACGAAGATCTATCTAGCAACTATAGAGAAACTGTAATGTTCCTAAAACCAAATCTCCGCAATTTTTCGACCGAATACTATGAAATTTTTTACACAATGTTGCAATCTAATACGAGTGTGTTTTATATGCCTATTTCGTAAATGTATGTAATATACACTCCTGGAAATTGAAATAAGAACACCGTGAATTCCTTGTCCCAGGAAGGGGAAACTTTATTGACACATTCCTGGGGTCAGATACATCACATGATCACACTGACAGAACCACAGGCACATAGACACAGGCAACAGAGCATGCACAATGTCGGCACTAGTACAGTGTATATCCACCTTTCGTAACAATGCAGGCTGCTATTCTCCCATGGAGACGATCGTAGAGATGCTGGATGTAGTCCTGTGGAACGGCTTGCCATGCCATTTCCACCTGGCGCCTCAGTTGGACCAGCGTTCGTGCTGGACGTGCAGACCGCGTGAGACGACGCTTCATCCAGTCCCAAACATGCTCAATGGGGGACAGATCCGGAGATCTTGCTGGCCAGGGTAGTTGACTTACACCTTCTAGAGCACGTTGGGTGGCACGGGATACATGCAGACGTGCATTGTCCTGTTGGAACAGCAAGTTCCCTTGCCGGTCTAGGAATGGTAGAACGATGGGTTCGATGACGGTTTGGATGTACCGTGCACTATTCAGTGTCCCCTCGACGATCACCAGTGGTGTACGGCCAGTGTAGGAGATCGCTCCCCACACCATGATGCCGGGTGTTGGCCCTGTGTGCCTCGGTCGTATGCAGTCCTGATTGTGGCGCTCACCTGCACGGCGCCAAACACGCATACGACCATCATTGGCACCAAGGCAGAAGCGACTCTCATCGCTGAAGACGACACGTCTCCATTCGTCCCTCCATTCACGCCTGTCGCGACACCACTGGAGGTGGGCTGCACGATGTTGGGGCGTGAGCGGAAGACGGCCTAACGGTGTGCGGGACCGTAGCCCAGCTTCATGGAGACGGTTGCGAATGGTCCTCGCCGATACCCCAGGAGCAACAGTGTCCCTAATTTGCTGGGAAGTGGCGGTGCGGTCCCCTACGGCACTGCGTAGGATCCTACGGTCTTGGCGTGCATACGTGCGTCGCTGCGGTCCGGTCCCAGGTCGACGGGCACGTGCACCTTCCGCCGACCACAGGCGACAACATCGATGTACTGTGGAGACCTCACGCCCCACGTGTTGAGCAATTCGGCGGTACGTCCACCCGGCCTCCCGCATGTCCACTATACGCCCTCGCTCAAAGTCCGTCAACTGCACATACGGTTCACGTCCACGCTGTCGCGGCATGCTACCAGTGTTAAAGACTGCGATGGAGCTCCGTATGCCACGGCAAACTGGCTGACACTGACGGCGGCGGTGCACAAATGCTGCGCAGCTAGCGCCATTCGACGGCCAACACCGCGGTTCCTGGTGTGTCCGCTGTGCCGTGCGTGTGATCAGTGTGATCATTGCTTGTACAGCCCTCTCGCAGTGTCCGGAGCAAGTATGGTGGGTCTGACCCACCGGTGTCAATGTGTTCTTTTTTCCATTTCCAGGAGTGTATAATTTTATACAAATTTTATAACAGGGAAACATTGTTACAAAAATTTCGAAAAGTTACATATACATATATTATACACCACACACGAAGGGAATAGGTACCTAAAAAAATTTCAAAGTAATTAGTCAAGAACTTTCGGAAATACATGATTTTGAACATATGTACATTTACATTTTTATATATGTTGTCGTCTTTGTTTTTCGTCCTCTTTTTTCTGCAGTTGCACATATACAAGTCGTAAACGTTAAGTGGCGGCTTTAGCAACTGTAATAAAAGTCTTAGTAAGACAAGACACGTTTCGCTTCATTTGAATTCTATTTTCTGTTTGTTATATATTGTAGTAAACAGTGTGTAAGAACATCAGCACTGCACGTATCATACTGATGATGATGATCACATGAATACTGATAGGTTGCGGGAGAATAGTTGGAGATTTTAGGTTGCAATTTGTCTTGATTTCATTCTTGTTAAGTGCCGCCTTTTACCCCGCTGCGCTTTGAACGTCGGTTCGCTGAAGCATATTTCATACAAAGGGGAATGTTTTTAGGATATTAAAACTGGAGTAATAACACTGTGGTTACAGATAAGGTTTTAACTTTATGTAATCGTATTTATGAACTGTTTGTCTGTAAATAAATACGTATTATAGCAGCTTTTAGTGATGGTGTTCTTTAAATACATAGAATTGTGCAGTACAGTTTACAGAAAATATTTTTTGTAGGGTGTTTAGGGCTTTGACAAGAACGAGGAAAGTTACTACTGTTTTGTTACTGAAGAAATCGTTTATCAATTTGTTCCAGTGATTCTGTCAAATTAATCTTAACTTGCAATGGCACTCCAGAATTCTTAGATATCTATACGTGTACGTGGGGAAGCTACGTACACATATAAACATCTTTGTGCCTACAGTTTGTTTTTCGGTTGACAGGCTAGTTCTTAAGAAACAGCGCCTCTTTTGCAGTCTAACCCCTTTAACAGGACAGGGAGCACCATCTTTCCTGTAATATTAATGCGCTTCCGCTGGCTATGCTCTTGCAAAGAACCCGCTAAATGAGTCCAGATTAATATCTTTAGTCAAACGAACGGTACCGAGATTTCTGCTGATAGTAGTCTGCTTTTCAATCCACTGCTATTCCCGTTTCATCGGGTAACCGCCTCGCGAACAAAATTGAAAAGTTATATTTAGCAAGTCCAAAAATGCCGCTCCACACGACTTCCCTGAATCACTCGACAGGGACGAGCACGCACGGGTCGCAATTTCTCAGCGTAAGAAAGATGTCTTA
The DNA here is from genome assembly GCF_023864275.1 of Schistocerca cancellata. Taxonomy (NCBI): domain Eukaryota; kingdom Metazoa; phylum Arthropoda; class Insecta; order Orthoptera; family Acrididae; genus Schistocerca; species Schistocerca cancellata. The sequence continues at coordinate 71,538,527 of NC_064627.1, forward strand.
TTCCACTGTGAGAAACAAAGCTCTGATTTTATATGCTGAGGGGAGGACTAAATACTATTATTGCGACACTGCAATGAGTAAATATTTCAAATTAACGCCACTTTCGTGTCAACCTTTTACGAAGATAAGATTATCTGCATCCATCTCTAAAATCTGGAAAAAATAAAAACAAAAGTTTTTTCATCAAACAATGTTATACATCTTCAGTTAAAACTTTAGAGCTGAGAGGCCGTGGTCGATATATAAAACTATTCCGTGACGTTTCGTCTCCGACTGCGGGAGATATTTTCGGAGATAAAATGGTAACTGCATCAAAGACTCGAGGGGCCCTCAAATTTATAAGAGCTGAATAGAGACCACAACCATTCGTCACGTGATGCCCAATGCGCGATTATCTCTGGCTGGCGTCAAGATTCTAGATTAAAAGAAATCGGCCGTCTTTATGTTGCAGCAAAGTTGGCATGCGTATTGCACTTAACTTCCTCTTATTTTCTTTTACAGTTAGCGTGCTGTTTGCAAATCTCTCCTTCCTCTCTAGAAAAACGCACAAAATAACATGTTGTCTGTATAAAAAGGCCAGTTTCACTGAATATTATATCGTTGATTCCATCTAGGAGAGCGTGATTCGTTGCTGCCGATTTGTCAGTTTGTGACAAGCACCAGTTTATCATGTGTTTACTAAAGTGGATGTTAACCACAGAGCGTAGAAATGCTCTCTGCTGTTACTTCTTTTTATGCTTTCAAATGTACTTGCGTACAGCTACGCGAAATTTTATATGCCCTAGGCGTTGTTATTGGATGCAGTGCATCTTTTGCGGTCTCAGGCATTCTTTTATTTTCTTGGTAAAGCTAAAGATCGTTTCAATCTCGAACTTAGACAACACTTTCGCCATAAGATCCATAATCTTGTTGGTGAAAGGGAGAAAAACTTTCCCAGTTGGCAGCAGTTGTTCTTCATTAGTTCTGCCATTTTCTTACCTTGAACGGAGTTTTCGATCCATTTCCTTACTGGAGTGACCATGTTTCCTGAAAGCCGATTGTAAATGATTCAACTAATCTTGTAAATAACTGTTCTTTAGCCCTTCCATCAAGGTTTTAATGACCCCTATTTTTGCCTTGGATCATGGTTGGATTCCTCCTGTAGATCTCGACAGGGCGTGTGTAGCTGTCCTTTACACCTTATGGCAGTTTAATTCAGAAAATTAAGTTGCCGGTGCTGCATTTCTCCATTGTAAGTTGAAGTTTTGAGTTGAAACTAACTGAGATGTACCTAGAAGATATCCAGCTTCTCTTCATCTTGAGTCAATACTACAGAGGTATCGTCCACAAGTGTACTAATCAGCTAGTCTTTTACTGGCTTTCTGAAGTGCCCGTTGTTCAAAACTCAGCATAAAAGCCGGCCGGAGTGGCCGTGCGGTTCTAGACGCTTCAGTCTGGAACCGAGTGACCGCTACGGTCGCAGGTTCGAATCCTGCCTCGGGCATGGATGTGTGTGATGTCCTTAGGTTAGCTAGGTTTAGTTAGTTCTAAGTTCTAGGCGACTGATGACCTCAGAAGTTAAGTCGCATACTGTTGAGAGCCATTTGAACCATTTTCAGCATAAAACAGTTGGCAACACCAAGACTAAGAGGGCTGCCTGAAGCCACCCCGTCAATTTGATTGTGAAATTCGTCGTTGTGTTGGAAATGAGTAGCAGAAAGACAGGGTCTAAACAAAGCTATTACACTGGTCGTAAAAAAATCAGCTACATGGAAATGGCGTATTTCACGCAGGTAATTATGTTACCAAAGAATAGCCAAATATCTTATCTGCTGTGATTATTTAGTTTCTCCCGTCCTATTTCTTGATCGAACAGTCTATGGGCGTACTGCCGGTTCGTAGCGTCCAACAGGTATTTTGAACGGGCAGTGCACCGTGGCCTACCCCATTTTATCTATGGGTGTAAGTGGCCATAAGTTAAAGTGATCGAAACTTACGATACATGAGGCAAAATACATCATCATCTAACAAACAGTGAAATATCTTCATCGTGCAAATTTTAGTGACTGGCAGTGCTGGGTCCTTGTAGTATCCATAACGTTGTGGTAATACGTAAAACTAACTCGGGAAGCAAAGTCATTAGTCATACTGCCCTAGTCTCCCTGCTAGAAATAACTGCTGAGATAAGAAATCCGTGGAAAATTCTCACCAGTGTATCAACATGAATATTAAATAATGCCGTTAATCTCATCATTTATACATATATATATACAGCTAAAGTGAAACGGAAGATTTGTGCCAAGATACTATCCTGGATTTTCTGTGTTTTATAAGCAGTCCCCTTAATCGCTAGGCTAATTATGCATGACCCTTGGATTGATCCAATTTCTTCTTTCTCATCTTACCGCTCTCCCCTAATTTTCGAGTTCTTGGTGTTCCTATGTTTAACACCCTATGCCCCATGTTCTGTGCTGGCAGCCTCTCGGCCATATTTCCTAGCAGTGGTACGTACTATTCCAGAGATGGGAGATACTACTCACATAAGATAAAATTTTTGTCACTAAGAAATGCATTTCGTCAAGAAATTTATTGCGATTGTGACGCCCTGAAAAAACAAACTAATTCTTCGAACGATTGTTAGCCTCGCATCTACCATTCCTATGATCGATTACATGTGGTCGCTCCACTTACATAACTCCGAAGACATACTCTCAGTTAATTCATGGATGTGACAGTTTCCAGTGATTGTTCAGCAATCGCGTGATCAAACAATGACAAGCCTTTCCGCTTATTTATGTGCAACATTTTGCATTTGTTTACGTTTAGAGTCAACTGCCAATTTCTACACCAAGTAGCAGCAGCGAACAATTTTATGGTGCTTCCAACGTGTTATTCCTGGCACAAATTTTCAAACTTCGCACTTTGAAATGAACGCATGCTTGAAAATGAAAATTTAGTTTCACTGACATAAATAACTTACTTATGCTGTATTCCAGCCTAAATTTCTACAACGTAGTGGTTCACGAAGACGTATTTGGACCGATCAACGATTTCCGCCGCCATTCGACTCCGCTTTTAACATGCCTCTCTACATCTACACTGAATCAACATTTACACTTCTCCGGCATGGGAATATGATTCTGAGTGAGAAGCAGATGTTTTCGTGTCCCAACTTTGACTGTGAAAGACCGGAATTTCTGAAGACATTGATGAATATGGGATACCACCTCCCTTAAACAACTTCTGTTTTCTTTACGAAAGACATTCGTAATTCTTAATTCCCTTATATAGGACAAAACTGTAGTTTTTAATAGCATTCACATTTTCACATCTATTATCGCTTACGATGAAGTTTAAGAATTTTTTTTGAACTGATAACGTAAAAATGTCCAATTTACTTACCATGCTATTTGTCAAACATCTATTATGGAAAAATTATTACAGCTTTAGCTTATAATTCTGTAAATGTACGATAAAGTATCCAATGTAAACATGATTTAGATGGCTAAATAGAATACAGACTCTGGAGGCCAAATAAAACAGACAAACAAAACTTTAAAGCAACAACTAAGTGCATAGCAACAACTTAATTTTAGGTCGCCAGTCTGTAGAAGTTGACGGATGCTTATTGTTAAATCTACTCCCGCGCTATCCAACACAATCTCTTCCAATTATATAACCTCGACACAGTTTCCCGTATTTTTTTTATCCAGTGGGATAAATATTTTCTAGTTTGGATTACATCTTTCCTGTACATTCGTTCTGCTTTCGCCGCTCTGCATCCCTTTGGAAAATACATTAAATGCAAGTCTGGAAGTTTTTGTAACGGGTAGTAGTGGATCTTCATTAACCAATTATGAATTGTACACAGTGGTAAATTCCCCCGCGTACACGTAACAGATGACTGCGTGTTGTTCTTCAGAAGAACGCCACCAACGGCGGTGTGGAAGGCTGTTGATAAGCGTAAGCAGTTTGCAAACACACGACACACACGCACTTCTCAGTCAAGACGCCATACCGCCTGAAATATTCATTTCCGACCTCGATTCCTCAGCTGGATACACGCCGCATGGGGTCCTCTACCAACTGTGTAATTTAGACCTTAAAGTTTTGGGAATCCTTACCACTTTCCTGGGGCTCAAGGTTAGCTGATAGGTTGTACGGCACTGTTCTTTCTAGTCGTGTTATTCTCGTGATGGCAACGCACCTACATCTACATGTATACTCCGGAAGCCACTTAACGGTGTTTGGCGGAGCGTACTCTGTATACAACTGTCACCCCACCACCACCAACAACAACAACTTTCCTCTTCCAGTGGTGAATGGCTCCCAGGAAGAATGATTCTTCGTAAAGATCTTTGTGAGGTGCGAACTCTCTAATTCAACGTTCATGTTTTATCGAGAAATATGTAGGAGGAAGTAATAGCCGGCCGCAGTGGCCGTACGGTTCTAGGCGCTACAGTCTGGAGCCGAGCGACCGCTACGGTCGCAGGTTCGAATCCTGCCTCGGGCATGGATGTGTGTGATGTCCTTAGGTTAGTTAGGTTTAATTAATTCTAAGTTCTAGGCGACTGATGACCTCAGAAGTTAAGTCGCATAGTGCTCAGAGCCATTTGAACCATTTTTGAGGAAGTAATATATTAGCTGATCGTTCTAGGAACTCATGATCTCGTAATTTTAACAGTAAACCACACGGTGATGCATTAATCCTCTTTTGCAGCGTCTGTCACTAGAATTGGCTGAGAATCTCAGTGCTGTTCTCGCGCATAGCTAACTAATCTGTAACGAAAGGCGCTCCTTTCGCTCTTCTCTTTTCCTCAAATGGTCCTATTGCTGAGGATCCCAAAAGAAAGAGCTATATTCGACTATTGTACGAATGAGAGTTTTGTAAACTACCTCTTCTGTGAGTGGACTACTTTCTGACGAGTCTTCTAATGACTCTTGAACTAGCATCTGCGTTACCTACCATTAGCGTTATGCGGTCGTTCCACTTTAAATCTGCCCTTACACATACTCCTATATACAGGGTGTTACAAAAAGGTATGGCCAAAGTTTCAGGAAACATTCCTCACACACAAATAAAGAAAAGATGTTATGTGGACATGTGTCCGGAAACGCTTAATTTCCATATTAAAGCTCATTTTAGTTTCGTCAGTAACGTAATCAAATTGTTAATTTTCACAATCAACATGTGTCGGCTGACGAGAATCCGCACGCAGTTGTGCAATCACGTCATCAACACAGATTTTCTGTGAACGTTTGGGCAGGCATTGTTGGTGATGTCTTGATTGGGCCCCATGTTCTTCCACCTACGCTCAATGGAGCACGTTATCATGATTTCATACGGGATACTCTACCTGTGCTGCTAGAACATGTGCCTTTACAAGTACGACACAACATGTGGTTCATGCACAATGGAGCTCCTGCACATTTCAGTCGAAGTGTTCTTACGCTTCTCAACAACAGATTCGGTGACCGATGGATTGGTAGAGGCGGATCAATTCCAAGGCCTCCACGCTCTCCTGACCTCAGCCCTCTTCACTTTCATTTATGGGGGCATTTGAAAGCTCTTGCCTACGCAACCCCGGTTCCAAATGTAGAGACTCTTCGTGCTCGTATTGTGGACGGCTGTGATACAATACGCCATTCTCCAAGGCTGCATCAGCGCATCAGGGATTCCATGCGACGGAGGGTGGATGCATGTATCCTCGCTAACGGAGGACATTTTGAACATTTCCTGTAACAAAGTGTTTGAAGTCACGCTGGTTCGTTCTGTTGCTGTGTGTTTCCATTCCATGATTAATGTGATTTGAAGAGAAGTAATAAAATGAGCTCTAACATGGAAAGTAAGCGTTTCCGGACACATGTCCACATAACATATTTTCTTTCTTTGTGTATGAGGAATGTTTCCTGAAAGTTTGGCCGTACCTTTTTGTAACACCCTGTATTTTATGGGTGTGATTGCTTCCACTGATTATTCTGCAACCGTGCTATCATACAATAAAAGGTCTTTCTGCGTATTTCGGGCAATACATTTGTTTACGTTGAGGATGAACTACCAATCGCTGCACCATGCGTCGATCGTCTGGATGTCGTCGTGCATGTCGCTCCAGTTTCCTGGTGTTGCGACTTCTCCGTGTATTGTAGCACTACCTTAGTGCCCGCTGTTTCTCTCCCACAGACATTTTCTTTTGCTTTTCTTTAAACGAATTTTTATATTATTACACCCATTGTTCATGTGTAAATATGCATACTAGAAAAGAGTTAGTGACCATTTACATGGCTGCCAGTCTTTTCTTAATTAAAGTGTTTTTACCCTCTACAACGGGTTTAATTTAGTACAATACAGCGAGTTTAAAAATGAAAGAAATAAATAGTTTTATAGTTAGTAGCGCCAGTGTTATACCCAGTACTGCACTCTCTCGTCTCAAACGGATATTTTTGTACATGGAATCGCATTAAAACATGGTATCCGTTTTGTCGTCAGTAACGATAACTTTACGTAGTGAAAAAACAAAAGTAATTTGATAAATATCGCCGGCCGGTGTGGCCCTGCGGTTCTAAGCGCGTCAGTTTGGAACCGCGTGACCGCTATGGTCGCAGGTTCGAATCCTGCCTCGGGCATGGATGTGTGTGATGTCCTTAGGCTAGTCAGGTTTAAGTAGTTCTAAGATCTAGGGGACTGATGACCTCAGTAGTTAAGTCCCGTAGTGCTCAGAGCCATTTGAACCATTTTGATAAACGTATATTAGACCTAGTGAAAAATTAATGCATAAAAGATTCATTTCTTTTCCAGTACAATTCTGACAAAGTCGATTTGTCGTCGTAGCTGTTAAATAGTTCTCCTTGATTTAGTTCAGAAATTCCAACACCCCTTACACTTTTCACACTAATTAAGACCATAGAAGCTTGGTCTTTTGTGAATTAGCCGGCCGCGGTGGTCTAGCGGTTCTGACGCTGCAGTCCGTAACCGCGGGACTGCTACGGTCGCAGGTTCGAATCCTGCCTCGGGCATGGGTGTGTGTGGTGTCCTTAGGTTAGTTAGGTTTAAGTAGTTCTAAGTTCTAGGGGACTTATGACCTAAGATGTTGAGTCCCATAGTGCTCAGAGCCATTTGAACCATCTTTTGTGAATTACCTCTGACCAAAAAGTGATATTGCTTTCATAATAGAATTTTTTCATAAAAGTTTTCACCCGCTATTTCATACCCTTTCGGGTTGAATTTCCAAAATCACTGATACACCTATTTTTTTCTTATTTCAAACCGAGAAGTCAAACACCAGTTTTCATAGATGTAGCTTTAAATATCCCCCCAACGGTATCCTTACCTTGTCGTGGTGGTGAGTCTTGCATGGTCCAATGATCCTGAGAGCTATGCCTGCGGTAGCTTAGCTACCTGTAGGGCCTTCCAAGCCGGACAGTTCGAAGGTGAGGATACCCTGGTCCTTCAGGTTGGGGGTTGGGCGTAGGACTAACAATCCCACCTCGTAAAACCAGTCGCGTTACGAAAGCTAAAGCGAAGCATCGGATACAGAACAGACACCCAATACAACGAAATAAGCATAGAAAAGGACTGCGATCTGGAACATTGAATGTACAGTCTCTGTACAGACCTCGGGCGGCATTAACTTTAGTTAGAGAACTGAAAAAGCAGAGAATGCTGGTGGTTGCCCCGCAGGAAGTTCTATGAGAAGGTACAGGGACAACAGACGTAGAAAATTACACAATATTCTATAGGGAAGCAGTCAAGCACAGTTTTGGAACTGGTTTCTGTGTTAACACAGACATTGTACCAGTGGTAAAGAATTTTACGGTAGGGAACCCAAGAATCTCAGTTCTAACTTTATCAGCGAAAAACCACCAACTTACCTTTGTGAACTGTCACGCACCAACAGAGGAAAATGAAGATCAAGTAAAGGATATATTCTATGCGGAGCTGGAAGATGTTATGGATTCCATCCCTAAAAACAGCTGCAGGAGAATACTCATCAGCAACTTTAATGCCAGGTTTGGAAAGGAGACCAGCTTTACTCCCAAAATAAACCTTCACAGTCTGCATGAAAATAGAAACGACAACAGCTAATTAGCTTTGCTACGTCCAAGGCAAAGTTTATCAGTAGCACTAACTTCCCACATAGACAGGTGCACAAAGGAACATGGGTATATCCATATGGAAAAACAGTCAACCAAACAGACCACATAGCAATTGACGCAGAAGCCATAAATTGGATTATGGTTGTAAGAAATTCCCGTGGGGCTGAGTGTGGTTCCGACCATTTCTTGGTTAAAAGTCAACTCAGAGTCGCCCTGAAATCAAACCAAAGAAGTAAACTAAGGAAAGTGGCGCGTTTAGAAATAGGAAAAGTAGCACAGGAAGGAACCAGAAATGAACTTCAAGTTGAGATCAGGAATCGTTTTACAGTACTGCCGGAAGCAGAGAACTCAGATGTAAATTAGCAGTGGTAAGAAATTAGAAATGTGGTTACAAAGGCTGCAGGAGCAGTCACTGGAACAAGAGTGGCGAGGAAGAAGAAATGGTTCAATGAGGTCTGTGAAGAGGCGTTCAATGAGAGAAAAGAAGCCCCTGACAAGTGGTTACAGTCGGCAACTGATCAGAGCAGTAAGGCAGAAGTTGACAGAGTCCGAAGTGAAACACAAGCGGTATTGCGGAGAGAAAAGAGGAAGATCGTGAGTGGGGTTATTACAAAAGCAGAAGAAGACTTCCAGAGAAGGAGGATAAAGAACATGTACAGAAAGGTCAACTATCTGATGAAAACCTATAAACCCACTGACAAATTAATAAAAAATGCCAAAGGAGAGATGCTAACAAATGAATATTAAATTGCAGAGAGATGGGAAGAATATTTCAGTGACTTATAGAATTGTGAAGACCCAACGACTCTTTAACTTCCCCCTACCACAGCAGCAGATCCTGAATACCTACCGCCAACTGTAGAAGAGTTCAGGAAGCAGATAAAACGGCTTAAAAAGGACAGAAGCCCAGGAGAAGGTGGCATCCGCGTGGAAACAATTCAGAAAGTGGGTGAATACCTTGTCGTAAGATTTCCCAAATTAACAGAGACCATTTGGAACACTAAAAACATTCCAGAAGACAGGATGCATGCACTAATCTGTCCCATCCACAAGAAGAATGACCGAATGGCATGTGAAAACTACAGTGGTATCGCTATGCTCAATATTTGTTATAAGATCTTCTCAAACTGTCTTCTACATCGGATCCAACCGTTGGCAGATACCATTATTAGAGAATATCAAGGAGGATTTCGTCACGGCTGATCTACTATCGACCAAATCTTTGTCCTACGTCAGATCGTAGAAAAAAGGTGGGAGTTTGTCCAAGAACTACACATGCTGTTTGTCGACTTCGGAAAAGCATATGATTGCATTCATCGGGAAAGTATGCTGAGGCGTCTGGAAGCGTTCGGTTTTGTCAAGAAACTAATAAGCCACACGAAGGCCTGCCTGATGGATACTACAGAGAAGGTAAAAATTGGAAATAAGGCGGCAGAAGCATTCAAACTAAAAACTGGGCTACGGCAGGGCGATGGCCTATCACCTGTTCTTTTCAGTCTCGAATTAGAGAAGGTAGTGCGAGAGATGTCATGTAATGAACTCAGACGAGTCCAGACCGGGGATGTGAACATCACATCAAGTACCTCGGATATGACGATGACATAGTGCTACTGTCTGGGTCGCAAGAAGAATGTTGTTATCAACGGAGAGACGTCTACAGACATTAAAGTAACCTCTGGCGTGCCACAGGGGAGTGTTATGGGACCATTGCTTTTCACAATATATATAAATGACCTAGTAGATAGTGTCGGAAGTTCCATGCGGCTTTTCGCGGATGATGCTGTAGTATACAGAGAAGTTGCAGCATTAGAAAATTGTAGCGAAATGCAGGAAGATCTGCAGCGGATAGGCACTTGGTGCAGGGAGTGGCAACTGACCCTTAATATAGACAAATGTAATGTATTGCGAATACATAGAAAGAAGGATCCTTTATTGTATGATTATATGATAGCGGAACAAACACTGGTAGCAGTTACTTCTGTAAAATATCTGGGAGTATGCGTGCGGAACGATTTGAAGTGGAATGATCATATAAAATTAATTGTTGGTAAGGCGGGTACCAGGTTGAGATTCATTGGGAGAGTCCTTAGAAAATGTAGTCCATCAACAAAGGAGGTGGCTCACAAAACACTCGTTCGACCTATACTTGTGTATTGCTCATCAGTGGGGGATCCGTACCAGATCGGGTTGACGGAGGAGATAGAGAAGATCCAAAGAAGAGCGGCGCGTTTCGTCACAGGGTTATTTGGTAACCGTGATAGCGTTACGGAGATGTTTAACAAACTCAAGTGGCAGACTCTGCAAGAGAGGCGCTCTGCATCGCGGTGTAGTTTGCTCGCCAGGTTTCGAGAGGGTGCGTTTCTGGATGAGGTATCGAATATATTGCTTCCCCCTACTTATACCTCCCGAGGAGATCACGAATGTAAAATTAGAGAGATTAGAGCGCGCACAGAGGCTTTCAGACAGTCGTTCTTCCCGCGAACCATACGCGACTGGAACAGGAAAGGGAGATAATGACAGTGGCACGTAAAGTGCCCTCCGCCACACACCGTTGGGTGGCTTGCGGAGTATAAATGTAGATGTAGATGTAGAAGGGGAAATGGCTGACATTCTAGAAACAACAGCGAGGAAAATTGGACTTCAAATCAATCGTGACAAGATGGAATACATGGTTCTACACCGTAGACATAATGAAACTCAAGAACCACTTCCACCCTTACAGACAACTGAACGTTCTTATCGTGAAGTCAGGGAGCAGTATTCAGAGATGAACCATCCAGTGAAATGGAAATACAGGTAAGACTACAGGCAGGTAATCGCTGTTACCTCAGCCTTAGTGCTCTCCTCAAAACCAGAAGTTGGTCAAGACATTTCAAAATAAACATCTACAAAACTCTCCTACAGCCAGTAGTACTATATGGGTGTGATACATGGACTACAACCAAGCAAGATCTGAACAGACTGATGATATTTGAAAGGAAAGTCCTTCGGAAGATTTTTGAACCAGTTTTCGATAATGAGAGTGAAAAACGGAGGATTCGTCAGAATACAGATCTGTATGGTACTTATAAAGAGCCGAACATCGTGGTTATAACGAAGACACGACGACTCTAGTGGGCAGGGAATGTTCCTTGAATGCAGGACAACCGATGGCCGAAAACTGTACTCCACGCCAGGCCAACCGGAAGAGAGAAGTAGGGAGACCTAGAACTCGATGGAGTGACTGCGTATCCGAAGACCTTTAGACAGTGGGACTGCTGGAAGGATGGCAGAAAGGAGCTGAAGACAGGCTGAAGTGGAGGCAATCTCTCAAAGCAGCGCGCGGTCCATTGGGGCTGATCGCGTAAAGTAAGTAGTAGCTTTAAAAAAAAAATGGTTCAAATGGCTCTGAGCACTATGGGACTTAACAGCTATGGTCATCAGTCCCCTAGAACTTAGAACTACTTAAACCTAACTAACCTAAGGACAACACACAACACCCAGTCATCACGAGGCAGAGAAAACCCCTGACCCCGCCGGGAATCGAACCCGGGACCTCGTGCTCGGGAAGCGAGAACGCTACCGCGAGACCACCAGCTGCGGACAGTAGCTTTAAAGATACTTTAGTAATTCTTTATTATTCATTACCTTTCAGAAAAACTTTCATCCACTATTTGACCCCCTTAGGGGTTGAATTTCAAATATTCTGGAACACAACTTTTTTAAAAATTTTTACCATGAAACCAAATACCTATTCTTGTAATTCTAACTTCAAAATCGTCTTAACGCAACATATTTACAAAAAAAACATTTCTTTTCCATTTCATATCCTTAGTGAAGGAATTTCGAAAAATCACGTCTTAAACGGTGCCTACAGTATAATATCAAAACCCTCTCAAGATTTCAAGTTTCTGTCCTTAGCGTTTAGGACTGGACGATGATGACATTTCCCTTTATATACAGAGATTATAAGCGAAAAGACTCATGGAACCTCTGACGTTATCCACTAGGCCATTCATATAGTGAAAAGCATTGGTCCTATATCACTCCCTTGGGGTACTCCCGAAGTTACTTTTACGTCTGAAGATTTCTCTCAGATGAGAATGACAGGCCGTGTTCTGTTCGCTAAAATCTCTTCAGTCCAATAGCACAACTGGTCTAATATTCCGTACTCTCGCATTTTGTTCTTTAGGCGGCAGTGCTGCATGGGTATTAGAAAATCGTATGACAGTCGCAGTTAGAATCAGACAGTCTGATAGTTAAGGCGAATGCTCGAGGGAGTTGTTTAGTTAGTGCTGCTAACAAACCGTACCTACAGTCTCGTTACCTACTGCAGGTTGTATAACGCAAATTGCAATTGTATAGCCGGCCGCTGTGGCCGAGCGGCTCTAGGCGCTTCAGTCCAGAACCGCGCTGCTGCTGCGGACGCAGGTTCGAATCCTGCCTCGGGCATGGACGTGTGTAATTTCCTTAGGTTGGTTAGGTTTAAGTAGTTCTAAGTTCTAGGGGACTGATGACCTCAGATGTTAAGTCCCATTGTGCTTAGAGCCGTTTGAACCATTTGTAATTGTATAAATACTGAAGCATGCATTCATATAATAACTATTGTTTGTTGAACAAATCTGCTGCATCTAATCTATCCTAAGAACCTATCACCCAGTCCCCTTAAAACTAAATACCAAGATTATGTAACTTTGAGTACCTATGGCGTTTTATAAAACTGTCAACGGATGCCGTTACGATCGCATTCCGCACGGAAGATGGCTTTCCGATCAACGGACAACCACGCCAGCAATAACGTCAGGGCACGTATCATGCGGGGTTTGCGGGATAGTCCCACATCCATAACCGCTGTGTACACAGTCACAGACGGTGCAGTATGGCACAGCGAAGACGTTCACAGACTCCCTGCCGTGGAGGGCCGCAGGAAGAATGGAAGCGCAGAGTCGCAAACTAATGTGGCCCGATGGCTTAACGTGAATCGTTCTGTTGTTTTTCGGATGATGCGACAGTTTATAGAGACCGAAACTGTATTTCGAAGACCAGGACAGAGACGCCCACGTGTGACATCAGAAAGAGTGGACCGTCATTTGACTGTAAGGGCACAATGGTACCGCCTTCGTACTGCATGGCAACTGGCGTCTGACCTTACAGCATCCGCTGTACGTGTTGTATCGAGGCAAACGGTGCACAGAAGGCTTCAGCAGAGTGGCCTTTATTGTTGGAGACTTGCTGTCTGTTTACATCACAGAAGTGAACGTCTAGAGCGGAGCACCTGGACGGTCGAACGGTGGGTTTGTAGGGTGATTCTCGATGGATTCGCATCTGGAGGGCACGTGGGGCACAATTTCTGGACCCAAACATTACGGGAAAAGGCCGATATCGAGGAGGGTCCCTAAAGGTATAGGTAGGGCGTATGTTGACCGCAGGAACACCTCTTCAGGAAATTTTATGGCTGAATCAGCACGATTTAACTGCTGTCCGGTGCAGTGAGGAGATCTTGGGATCTCATGCGCGGTTGTTGCGAAGTGCTGTGGACCCAGAGTTTGTATTGATGGACGATAATGCTCGACCTCATAGAGCACGGGTGGCTGATGTTTTCTGAATCCCACAGAGCATGCCGGAGATGCACTAGGGAGACGACTTGCATCGTGTCAGCATGCACCAACCACGGCCAGCGGTGGTCACATCCTGTAGTGAGAACATTAACAAGTTGTCAAAATGTGTGTGCAAGTAGCCGGCCGCTGTGGCTGAGCGGTTCTAGGCGCTTCAGTCCGGAGCCGCGCTGCTGCTACGGTCGGAGGTTTGAATGCTGCCTCTGGCATGGATGTGTGTGATGTCCTTAGGTTAGTTAGGTTTAAGTAATTCTAAGTTCTAGGGGACTGAGGACCTCAGAAGTTAAGTCCCATAGTGCTTAGAGCCATTTGAACCAATTTGTGTGCAAATCAGTTAACTTGGAACGGAACGAAGAACATTTTTGTCTACCGTTATGCATGTCGCAGTTGATTACGCTCTGTATTCTTTAAATTGTCTCTACTTTAATACACTGAATAGTGCACGGTACATCCAAACCGTCATCGAACCCATCGTTCTACCATTCCTAGACCGGCAAGGGAACTTGCTGTTGCAACAGGACAATGCACGTCCGCATGTATCCCGTGCCACCCAACGTGCTCTAGAAGGTGTAAGTCAACTACCCTGGCCAGCAAGATCTCCGGATCTGTCCCCCATTGAGCATGTTTGGGACTGGATGAAGCGTCGTCTCACGCGGTCTGCACGTCCAGCACGAACGCTGGTCCAACTGAGGCGCCAGGTGGAAATGGCATGGCAAGCCATTCCACAGGACTACGTCCAGCATCTCTACGATCGTCTCCATGGGAGAATAGCAGCCTGCATTGCTGCGAAAGGTGGATATACACTGTACTAGTGCCGACATTGTGCATGCTCTGTTGCCTGTGTCTATGTGCCTGTGGTTCTGTCAGTGTGATCATGTGATGTATCTGACCCCAGGAATGTGTCAATAAAGTTTCCCCTTCCTGGGACAATGAATTCACGGTGTTCTTATTTCAATTTCCAGGAGTGTATAATTACATCGTGAACTAGACACAGGATGGGGAAATAGCAGTTTATTGCTTTAATTTTGGACACCGGGGTACATGTCTTGCTGGGAGGAGCAGAAGAATCGAAAAACTGTAGCAGCAGATCAAGATTATCTGGACTATGACATGAGAGCGGTAGGTATTAAGAGACGAAAATAGGTGACCCTGCTTAAAATTAATGACTCCGAATATTTTATGTGAAAACTCTTAAAGCTTTTTAAATAAAACAAACGTAACTAACATTCTAGATCTTTATTCTTCACGCCTGCATATTTGTTTCTCAACATAGTCACCCCGGCGACGAACCCATTTCTCCCAACGGGAGACCAGTTTGTTGTGTAAGTAGGCTGTTTATGTTTTCTTTATGTAAGTAGTGGGTCTGCATCTCTGATGACCCACCAATACCGTAATTTCTACCAGGACTACAGTGGGTCTACTCTGTGATGACCTACCTACCAATATTCTTCAAAACTTCGACTGACTCTGCTGTGGGTTTGCTCTGTTGTGGCCCATTACCTGTCAGCATGTCAAGAGTCAGCACTGTCTTTCAGTTGGAAGGACAACACTACTTCTTCAAGACTGCATGGAAATCCACTACTTCCGTGTGTATTGTCTTTTACTGCTCAGACTTTGAAAAAAAAAACACTGAAATTTTACTGTGATGAACAATCTGGACTGTCTTTATGGACTGTGAGAAAATTTTAGCTTTTGACCAACATCGTATAAATAAGTGTGTGCATTTGATATCTTTGTTATTGTAATTATGAAAAATGTTTTCAAATCATTATTGGCCACTGCCCAAAACAATTTGTAAAATTTTTTGTGGGGAGCATGGGGGCTATGTAAGTAGGCTGTTTATGTTTTCTTTATGTAAGTAGGCTGTTTATGTTTTCTTATTGGCAACGTTACGTAGCGCTCTATATGAAAATCACTGGCTGTGCTGTGTGCAGTCTGTGGCTAGTTTGCATTGTTGTCTGCCATTGTAGTGTTGGCCAGCGGCAGCTGGATGTGAACAGCGTGTAGCGTTGCGCAGTTGGAGGTGAGCCGCCAGCAGTGGTGGATGTGGGGAGAGAACTGGCGGAGTTTTGATATTTGTAAGAATGGATGTTATGAACTGCTATATGAATTATGACTATTAAGGTAAATGCATTGTTTGTTCTCTATTAAAATCTTTCATTTGCTAACTATGCCTATTAGTAGTTAGTGCCTTCAGTAGTTTGAATCTTTTATTTAGCTGGCAGTAGTGGCGCTCGCTGTATTGCAGTAGCTTGAGTAACGAAGAGTTTTGTGAGGTAAGTGATTTGTGAAAGGTACAGGTTAATGTTAGTCAGGGCCATTCCTTTGTAGGGATATCTGAAAGTCAGATTGCGTTGCGCTAAAAAAATATTGTGTGTCAGTTTAAGCACAGTCATGAATAATTTTTCAAAGGGGACGTTTCAGTTGATATTGTCACGGTAAAATGTTTGACTTTGCTGAGTGAGCCACAACCTTACCTTTGCTTGCACCGCCTCATCACTATGAAAGTAAAGTCCTCGATGCTGTTCTCTAAGTTTTGGAATCAGGTGAAAATCTGATGAGGTCAAGTCGGGACTGTATGTAGGATGATCGATGATAGTGAACGCAAGGCGTCGGCTTGAAGATGTCTCAGCGCTCGTGTGTAGCCTGGCATTGTCACACTGAAGGAGAGACTCCATGTGTGGACAAACTCTTCGAATTCTAAATTCCATAACAGCACGCTGTTTCTCACTCACCGGCATGGTTACTCTATACACCGCCGTATTACAAGCTATAGTTCGGAGCCCTCTAGCAGCAGAGTGCTGCAAATGTTGGCACTAAGAGTTAAGATGTAGAACGTTAGTAAGGATTTGTTTGGTATAAAACGTTTCATAGTTTTCACACCAAAAGTTCGGAGGCGGTACGTATCAGCACTCCCTTGCTTTTGCGCAAGATAGGAAGAGTTCTAAATCGCTGTCAAAGCATTCAAATGCGTAGCGCTTAGTGACTTTGCTGTCAATAAGCAAGGCTCCATGAAGCTTCTCAGTGGAGCAGCCGCACACTTTTTCGGTAGCCTGCTGAAGGCGCCATTTGGCCTCGACGTCATAATTTACACCGCCCAACCTGCCGGCTCCTGAAAATGCATGAGGCGGCCATTACCCGGGTATCTATTTAACGGCGTTCTACAGAAATTACAAGCGCCTCCCCCTTTTTTTCTTGCTGCGCTTTCACGATTCATTGGGCCGTCGAAAGGGACTATAAAATTGCAGTGCAAAATATAACACATTAATGGAGCCCGCCTGCGATTAGGCCACATCATTAAGGTAACTCTTGAGTTCGTGAGTGCCTCCATCATAAATAACACGCGCGGCTGTCAGAGAGGCGAGAAATTTGAACGTGGAACGTGGACCGACGGTACCTGCGCGCTTCTACGGTTGCTCCGATTGAGGTCACTCATGAGGGAAACTGAGCATCATGGATCCCAAGATGGGCTGATATAATCAGGATTGCCTCCATGACATAGTAATGGTCAGGAGAAAATTTCTTTCATTTGTATTTAAATACACTAATGGTGACTAGCAGCTATTTTAGTTCCGTAGACATGTTCAGAATTGCTTTTATAGTTGTATATCATACCTCTTTCTTTAACAAAGATACGACTATATACACCAGAGGGCACTATAGATAATATTTGCTTCAAGTATTACATTAATGAGTACCTCTGTTACTTTCCTAGTGAAATGAATTGTTATCAAAGAAGTACATAACTGAAGATATGTATCCTCTAGTTGTAGCTCTTATTCCCATCAGATTAACAGATGCCTTATCGCATGTGTGTAAACTGCACGAATAATTGTAATTACTTTCTTTCGTGTGCAAATTGCCTGAGAGACTAAAACTGTCGAAGAGAAACAGATCGTTAGAAAAAAATATGGGACCAAAGCAAATTTCAAATCTGCTCAAGTGCAAATACATCGGTATTTGCGGTTATACAAGTGGTTTGATTCTGTCTTTCTTAACATACTAAAGGAGAAGTTACGCTTTTATGAATTAATTCGTGTCTGGCTTATTTATGAAAGAGAAATTTAAAATAGATTGATCAGGTAATTCACAGACTAGCACTACATCACCTGCATCTGAAGAAACTACAATGGGTATTCGACATAGTTCGATCATTGGTCCATTACAATTACGCTCTGTATTACAAGTAATAATCTATCACTATTTGAATATATGGGCAGAATTAATCCATTTTACAGATGATGCAAGCACTGCCATCCAGCCCAGCAGAGAATCATCAACAAAGGCTCTAGTAGGTTGCCTTTTAGTGAAAGTTATTAACTTAACCCTTACAACTAAAGCATGTTGTTGTTGTTGTTATTGTGGTCTTCAGTCCTGAGACTGGTTTGATGCAGCTCTCCATGCTACTCTGTCCTGTGCAAGCTTCTTCATCTCCCAGTAACTACTGCAACCTACATCTTTCTGAATCTGCTTAGTGTATTCATCTCTTGGTCTCCTTCTATGATTTTTACCCTCCACGCTGCCCTCCAATACTAAATTGGTGATCCCTTGATGTCTCAGAACATGTCCTACCAACCTATCCCTTCTTCTAGTCAAGTTGTGCCACAAACTTCTCTTCTCCCCAATCCTATTCAATACCTCCTTATTAGTTATGTGATCTACCCATCTAATCTTCAGCATTCTTCCGTAGCACCACACTTCAAAAGCTTCTATTCTCTTCTTGTCCAAACTATTTATCGTCCATGTTTCACTTCCATAAATGGCTACACTCCACACAAATACTTTCAGAACTGACTTCCTGACACTTAAATCTATACTCGATGTTAACAAATTTCTCTTCTTCGGAAACGCTTTCCTTGCCATTGCCAGTCTACATTTTATATCCCCTCTACTTCGACCATCATCAGTTATTTTGCTCCCCAAATAGCAGAACTCCTTTACTACTTTAAGTGTCTCATTTCCTAATCTAATTCCCTCAGCATCACCCGACTTAATTCGACTACATTCCATTATCCTCGTTTTGTTTTTGTTGATGTTCATCTTATATCCTCCTTTCAAGACACTATCAATTCCATTCAACTGCTCTTCCAAGTCCTTTGCTGTCTCTGACAGAATTACAATGTCATCGGCGAACCTCAAAGTTTTTATTTCTTCTCCACGGATTTTAATACCTACTCCGAAATTTTCTTTTGTTTCCTTCACTGTTTGCTCAATATGCAGATTATATAACATTTGGGAGGGGCTACAACCCTGTCTCACTCCCTTCCCAACCACTGCTTCCCTTTCGTGTCCCTCGACTCTTATAACTGCCATCTGGTTTCTGCACAAATTGTAAATAGCCTTTCGCTCCCTGTGTTTTTCACCTGCCACCTTCAGAATTTGAAAGAGAGTATTCCAGTCAACATTGTCAAAAGCATTCTCTAAGTCTACAAATGCTAGAAACGTAGGTTTGCCTTTCCTTAATCTCTCTTCTAAGATAAGTCGTAGGGTCCGTATTGCCTCACGTGTTCCAATATTTCTACGGAATCCAAACTGATCTTCCCCGAGATCGGCTTCTACTGGTTTTTCCATTCGTCTGTAAAGAACTCGCGTTAGTATTTTGCAGCCGTGACCTGTTAAACTGTGCATCGCCCTTGTATAGACTCTCTATATACTCCTTCCACCTTTCTGCTTTCCCTTCTCTGCTTAGAACTGGGTTTCCACCCGAGCTCTTGATATTCATACAAGTGGTTCTCTTTTCTCAAAAGGTCTCTTTAATTTTCCTGTAGGCAGTATCTATCTTACCCCTAGAGAGATAAGCCTCTACATCCTTACATTTGTCCTCTAGCCATCCCTGCTTAGCCACTTTGCACTTCCTGTCGATCTCATTTTTGAGACGTTTGTATTCCTTTTTGCCTGCTACATTTACTGCAGTTTTATATTTTCTCCTTTCATCAATTAAGTTCAATATTTCTTCTGTTACCCAATGATTTCTTGTAGCCCTCATCTTTTTACCTACTTTATCTTCCGCTGCCTTCACTATTTCATCCCTCAAAGCTACCCATTCTTCCTCTACTGTATTTCTTTCCCCCATTCGTGTCAGTTATTCCCTCATGCTCTCCTTGAAACTGTGTATAACTTCTGGTTTAGTCAGTTTATCCACGTCCCATCTCCTTAAATTCCCACCTTTTTTCAGTTTCTTCGGTTTTAATCTACAGTTCATAACCAATAGATTGTGGTCAGAGTCCACATCTGCCCCTGGAAATGTCTTACAATTTAAAACCTGGTTCCTAAATTTCTGTCTTACCATTATATAATGTATCTGAAACCTATCAGAAAGCATGTATAAAGCAATAAGTTTACACAGTTTGGAAGTTTACATTTATTTTGTGATTTTCAGGATAGTAACTTTGGGTAACTCATCTCTCAGGCAATTTGCACACGAAAGAAAGTAATTACAATTATGCCTGCAGTTCACACGCGTACGAAAGGCATCTGTTAATCAAACGGGAATAAGAGCTACAACTAGAGGATACATATCTTCAGTTACGTACTTCATTGATAACAATTTATTTCGCTATGTAAGTAAGAGCGGTACTCATTGATGCAATACTTGAAGCAAAAATTATCTACACTCCCCTCTAGTGTATATAGTCGTATCCTTGGTAATGAAAGAGGTATGATATACAACTATAAAAGCAATTCTGGACATGATGGCTGCTAGTCACCATAAATAAAAATGAAAGAAATTTTCTCCTGACCATTACTATGTCATAGAGGCAATCCTGAATATTTCAGTTGATAAACAAGTGAGTTGCAGCAGTAGTAAGCCATTGCGCTCTTATTAGGTAGGATAGCGATTCAGATTCTTGTTCCACCATCCACATCTACTTCTACATTTACGTCCCGACCCTACGAACCTCTGTGAAGTGATTCACCGAGGATACTTCTCGTAGTAGCACGTATTAGGGTGTCTGGTCGTTCCATTCGCGTATGAATGACGAGAAGAATCTACGTTACTAAACGGTCAACCCGATTCATGGTTCATGGGGCACCATCCCAGATGCAGTTTGCCTATCTAACAGATTCCACAGGCACAAAAATTTGATTTTAAAGGTTTTTGTATAATTATTGAGCGAATTTAAAATTGTAAAATGCTGTCATAATCTGCTTATCAAGAAAAATAACGTAATCTTGAAGTTTTAACAGAGTAAGACAAGTATAACTGTGTATATGTCTTGCGGCAGAGTAACCCACGACGCGCAAATAACCAGACAATATTCATTCAGTATTAGAGAAAGAGAGCATTTAGTGACTTGCAACAAACTTTAAACATAATTTCTGACCCACACGAAAGTTCTCGCTGACACCACGCGAAAATGGCGAAAAGGGAAAAGTTTATCGCTTACTACATTTTCACTGCTTATGCAGTAAAACTTCCGCATCAGGCACGATGTTTTAATTTATTTTTTCTTTACTACTAACCGTAACTTGCGGGCAGTGCCCACATACAGCACTGGATGTAACTGCAAAATTTTATCATTATACGAAACACAGTAATGGCTGCTTAAAACACAGGGTAAAGTATCGAGACTGTACTCATCCAGTATCTGATAATAAAAGCCCTTAGAGACTTATAAACGTTAAACATAATTTTAAAGCCTCTATAAACTTTTTCTCGCTTACATGCTTAACGTCAAATATTTAACACATAATTCACTTCTAAAGTAAATAGAAGTTTTTTAAGCCGTTTTACACAAGAGAGTTCGATCCTTTACAGAATAGGAGGATTACCGATGACTGACGAAACAAGTCCTTCCTCGCTGTAATTACGAGGGTCACCCCAAAAGAAATGCACACTATTTAAAAAAATATATATCTTTTGTTCTACACTCCTGGAAATGGAAAAAAGAACACATTGACACCGGTGTGTCAGACCCACCATACTTGCTCCGGACACTGCGAAAGGGCTGTACAAGCAATGATCACACGCACGGCACAGCGGACACACCAGGAACCGCGGTGTTGGCCGTCGAATGGCGCTAGCTGCGCAGCATTTGTGCACCGCCGCCGTCAGTGTCAGCCAGTTTGCCGTGGCATACGGAGCTCCATCGCAGTCTTTAACACTGGTAGCATGCCGCGACAGCGTGGACGTGAACCGTATGTGCAGTTGACGGACTTTGAGCGAGGGCGTATAGTGGGCATGCGGGAGGCCGGGTGGACGTACCGCCGAATTGCTCCACACGTGGGGCGTGAGGTCTCCACAGTACATCGATGTTGTCGCCAGTGGTCGGCGGAAGGTGCACGTGCCCGTCGACCTGGGACCGGACCGCAGCGACGCACGAATGCACGCCAAGACCGTAGGATCCTACGCAGTGCCGTAGGGGACCGCACCGCCACTTCCCAGCAAATTAGGGACACTGTTGCTCCTGGGGTATCGGCGAGGACCATTCGCAACCGTCTCCATGAAGCTGGGCTACGGTCCCGCACACCGTTAGGCCGTCTTCCGCTCACGCCCCAACATCGTGCAGCCCGCCTCCAGTGGTGTCGCGACAGGCGTGAATGGAGGGACGAATGGAGACGTGTCGTCTTCAGCGATGAGAGTCGCTTCTGCCTTGGTGCCAGTGATGGTCGTATGCGTGTTTGGCGCCGTGCAGGTGAGCGCCACAATCAGGACTGCATACGACCGAGGCACACAGGGCCAACACCCGGCATCATGGTGTGGCGAGCGATCTCCTACACTGGCCGTACACCACTGGTGATCGTCGAGGGGACACTGAATAGTGCACGGTACATCCAAACCGTCATCGAACCCATCGTTCTACCATTCCTAGACCGGCAAGGGAACTTGCTGTTCCAACAGGACAATGCACGTCCGCATGTATCCCGTGCCACCCAACGTGCTCTAGAAGGTGTAAGTCAACTACCCTGGCCAGCAAGATCTCCGGATCTGTCCCCCATTGAGCATGTTTGGGACTGGATGAAGCGTCGTCTCACGCGGTCTGCACGTCCAGCACGAACGCTGGTCCAACTGAGGCGCCAGGTGGAAATGGCATGGCAAGCCGTTCCACAGGACTACATCCAGCATCTCTACGATCGTCTCCATGGGAGAATAGCAGCCTGCATTGCTGCGAAAGGTGGATATACACTGTACTAGTGCCGACATTGTGCATGCTCTGTTGCCTGTGTCTATGTGCCTGTGGTTCTGTCAGTGTGATCATGTGATGTATCTGACCCCAGGAATGTGTCAATAAAGTTTCCCCTTCCTGGGACAATGAATTCACGGTGTTCTTATTTCAGTTTCCAGCAGTGTACATCTTTGAAAGTTTTACAGTGTGTAGATACATCCTTTAGGAACAATATTTTCATTTCTCTACATAATTTCCATCCCTTTCAACTGCCTTACGCCATCTTGGAACCAGCGCCTGTATACTCACACGGTAAAATACTGGACCAACCTTTTGGAGCCACTGTTTGGCAGCGTGCACAAGGGAGTCATCATCTTCAAACCTTGTTCCACGAAGAGAGTCTGTCAGTTTCCCAAAGAGATGTTAGTCACATGGAGCCACGTCAGGACTGTAAGGCGGGTGTTTCAGTGTTGTCCATACGAGTTTTGTGATCGTTTCCATGGTTTTTTGACTGACTTGTGGCCGTGCATTGTCGTGCAACAGCAAAACATCCTGCTTTTGCCGATGTGGTCGAACACGACTCAGTCGAGCTTGAAGTTTCTTCAGTGTCGTCACATATCCATCAGAATTTATGGTGGGTCCCCTTGGCGTGATGTCCACAAGCAAGAGTCCTTCGGAATCGAAAAACACAGTAGCCATAACTTTTCCAGCAGAAGGTGTAGTTTTAAATTTTTTTCTTGGGTGAATTTGCATGATGCCACTCCATTGATTGCCTCTTCGTCTCTGGTGAAAAATGATGGAGCCATGTTTCATCACCTGTCACAATTCTTCCAAGAAATTCATCTCCACCATTCTCGTACTGTACCAAAAGTTCGCTGCATACCGTTTTTCTTGTTTCTTTGTGAGCCACTGTCAACATCCTGGGAACCCACCTGCCACAAACCTTTTTTAAAGGCAACACTTTCAGTATTTTGCAAACACTACCTTCCCCTATCCCAACGTAGCGTGACAATTCGTTCACTGTGATGCGTCTGCCAGCAGTCACCAATTCGTTAACTCTCTGCACATTGTCTGGAGTGTGTGCATTACGAGGCCTGCCGCTGCGAGGACAATTCTCAATATTGCCGTGCCCGCTTTCATCACGTAACCTGCTTGCCCACCGACTAACTGTACTGCGAACGACAGCAGCGTCTCCATACAGTTTTTTCAACCTCTTGTGGATGTTTCCCACTGTCTCCCTTTCACAGCACAAGAATTCTATGAGAGCACGTTGCTTCTGACGAATGTCAAGTGTAATAACCATCTTGAAAACATATTGTGACGGCTCCACTCACGTGAACAGGTTGAACTAAGTTTGAAAACAAGCGGGAAGGATGTATCTACACGCTGTAAAACTTTCACACACGCAGAATAAAAATTGTATTTTTACAAAAATAGTGTGCATTTCTTTTGGAGTGACCCTCGTAATTTTGTTTTCCCTTACGGGAGCGATACATCGGACCGGCAGTATATTCCTACTTTTTTTACTTACAAGGGAGACTCCTATCGCTGCCCGCTCAGATGTAGTGATAAGGTGGCCCAATGCATAGCCCGTCAAGAACTGAACACATATCAAGCATGAAAACATGAAGAAGGTGTACTGAACTGAGGGAAAAAAACGCAAAATAGAAGAATGGACGCTCCAATCTCAAGATTTGCAACATCGAGCGTATTTGAATTGTCATGCCGGCGTGGTTATGTGGTGACGGTGCAGAACTGCGAAAGAGGAGGCCCGCGTTCGAATCTCCCTCTTAATTCAGTTTTTTTTCCTCAAAAAAATTATGTGCTCTTCGTCCGGTCATTGAAGTGTCTGTTCGCTGTATTCAGATTTGTGTCTGTGTCGTGGTGTAACGCCCGTTTGCAAAAGCGAGGTGTAAAGAAGGGACCTCTAGGTGCACGTACTCTTATTTGTTGTACACAAGTATGACGTGTTATGACTGTTGCATTCCGCTTTGGAAGTTCTGACTCTTGCACTCGCTTGTTGTACCACATTTTTTTTTTTTAAATAGAGGTGGAGCCCCTCCACGCCCACACCGGCATGATGGCCAACACAAAAGGTCTACTGCCATCTCTGCATAAGGGTTAGTATTCACTAAAGTGAGGTGTCGCAGGATGTGGGTACTGCGATGGTTGCGTACGTCTGGTTAGGATTAACCATTAATACGCGCTCATCTGGAGATAGATTGGTCGAAATCTGACGAAGGGTAGCGGTTTGAAGGGCAGAGGAAAAAAAGTGCCAAAGCAAGAGCCAAGGGAAAAAAACCTCTGCGAAAGTTAGGTCGGGCGGCAAGAGCAGTAGCGGTTGTCTTGCTGCCTGCGATAGGTTGTGCAAGGATAGGCTTTGTTACTAGTGGGTATCATGCATGTCGATACCTTGACGTTGTGCGTTTGTGCTGTTCGGCGGCTGGCGCTGGGTGCTGGTACAGAGACCTCGTTCAGCGTCCTGCAACCTGCAACAGTTAGGTTTGTTATCGGTCTTGTGTCCGATAGGTCATATACTGGAGGCACAGTGTGAGGGAGTGTTGGGAGATTGTTCGTGCGTCTGTGGGCGAGCTCGTCGGTGTCCCTGCTGTGGCCTGTTGGTCGGCTCTAATAGCAGCTGGTAGTTGCCAGTCAGTGTTGCTGATGTGCAGGGGCTTGCCGACGTTTGTCGCTGTTTGCGTATGTTAGTTTACCATAGGTGGTTATGCCCTAGCTAGCAGTGTCTTTGGTCGCTTGTGTTTCCACCTGTGGTTGTGATCGTAGTTTCCCAGAGTGAGGATGAAAGGATTGTTCGAGTGTCTCGAGTTCCTGTATAGTCGTGTGGCGTGTTTCTTGAATACTTCCTTGAGGGTATCAAGGCGGTATTCATGGTGAAGATCCACGGTGCGTGTGTAGCGTGGAGCATTGCTAATGATTCGTAGCACTTTGTTCTGTATGATCTGCAGACGGCGCAGTCGTGTGGGAGTAGTTTGTAAAGGAAACCAAGGAGAAATTTAAAACTAAGATTAAAATTCAGAGAGAAAAAAAAAGCTTTTCTAGGTTTGTCGATAACATTGTGATTTTATGCGAGAAGAGCTGTTGTACCACAGTTCACAGCCGCCTATAAATTGTGTTCAGTGCTGTGAGTGATCTCTGCGGCACTCGCCTGTTTTCACTTCTTATCGCATTTACTTGGGACGGTATGTATTCTGACCACATGACTCATTCTATAACCAATTTACAGTACGACAGTTGCGAAGACTACAGAAAGAAAACAGACACGTCAATGAGCAGACGGTCATTCACAATTTTTGAAAAAATTAGAGGGGACCACGAGCCGAGATATGAACACGGACCTCCCGTTTCGCGGTCCAACACCCTAACCACACAAACGCGGCGCGTGGTTCTTCCATTGCGCTGTAGGTTGCACATCTTGAATTTGGACCGTGCACTGTGTCTGTTTAGCTTCCTTTTCCACGGTTCAGTACAACTACTTTCCGTTTTCATGATTGATCTGTGTTCAGGTTATGGTGGGCTATTCACTGAGCTATCTTACAACTAAATCTGAGGGGGGTGCGATGTGGAGTTTCCCTTGTTAATATTAGCCACTGAAACTTTGTTATTAGGATTTCGATGGGTAGATGGTGTCGTCTTCACGCCTCTCCAAGTTGAGATTTTTCGGTATTTTCATGACGCCCATCCGCGAATCAAACCAACCTGTCACCATTCGAACTGTTCTTCTTTGTGTAACTGCAGTACACAGTAAAATCTTTGAAATTTTGAAGGTAGGGGCATAATACGCAAGGGGCGAAAGGTTAGCTACTACTTGTACAGAAACCAGACTGCAGTTATAAGAACTGGACACGACAGGCAAACAGTAGTTGAGGAGAGAAAGAGGCAGAGGTGCAGCCTATACCTGACGTTATTCAATCTGTACAGTGAGTAGTTTGTAAAGGAAACCAAGGAGAAATTTAAAACTGAGATTAAAATTCAGAGAGAAGAAAAAAGCTTTTCTAGGTTTGTCGATAACATTGTGATTTTATGCGAGAAGAAAAAGATTTAGAATTTCATTAAAATGAAATGGATGGTGTCTTGATGGGGAGGTCACAAGATGAATATCTGCCAAAGTAAAAAAAGGGGGGAGAGGGAATACAGTCGAATTACATCAAGTCCTGCTGAGGGAGTTAGATTAGGAAATGAGATACTAGAATTTGTAGATGAGTCTTGCTATTTTGGCAGCCAAAGAACTTATGACACCGGATGCAAATTTCAGTGCTAGGAAGTCTTTTCTGAAGGTATTTGCACGGAAGTGGAACGTCGACCATAAGCAGTTCAGACAAGAAAGGAATAGAGGTTTTTAAAATGTGTGGCTTGAGAAGAATGTTGACTTACTTGAGGTAAAATGTATGGCATGACTTAACCAAAAGAGGAGATAAGTTGATAGACGTAGCATGAGGCATCAAGGAACAGTAAATATGGTAATGGTGGGAAGTGGATAGAGGCAGACCAACATCTGAATACAGTAAACTGTTTCAAGTGGATATAGGTAGCAATAATTATGCAGAGAATAGCGCAAAGCAATTTTCGGGCTGAAGACCATATTCACAACACATCTCCTTTTATTCCTGTTTGCTATGGGTCTCACACCCAACAGCAATAGTCTGAATGTTTTCTAGTTAATATCCTTTCCAGAATGTCGCATATTGCCACCATCCTTGCTGCAATGAAACAAGGTCTGTAACCTGCTTTACCTATATGATTGAGCCCACGTAATCATTCCATTTCATACCCCCACAAATTGTTCGTCCCTTGTATTGTATGAGTTGACTGTATCCAATTATGTCTCATTGATAATGTACTCGCGGGAAACTGATTTTCTGCTTTTTGTGAATTTATAATTTTACATACCCGAACATTAAAAACAAGTTACCAGTCTTTGTACTATTTTGCAATCTTATCAGTACCTGGGTGAATACGTCTGCAAAAGGTTTGCAGACAGCACTTAGTTGTACGTAACTTGACCATCACCAAACAGTCTGTGGTCTTAATATTACTTGATAGGTCATTCGTTTAGAATGTTAACATATAAGCCTCCAATTCCCTGGGCACACCTTGAGTTCCTTTTAATATGTTGTTGACGTTCCATCCAAAGGAAGCGTGTCCTCCCTATGGAAAAAGTCCGAAATCCAGACACCAATTTCGTTTGATGCCCCATGTGATCGTACTACTGTTAATAGAAGTTGGCGTGACACTTGATTTCCCGTAACTTCCCTAAATCACTACGGCTAATGCTGGGATGATTCCTTCAAAAGAGCATGGCCGACTTCCTTCCGCTTCCTTCCCTGATCACAACCTATGTAATCATTCCATTCCATATCCCCACAGATTGTTACTCCTTTGAATCTGTGTGACTGACTGTACCCATTTGTGTCTCATTGATATTGTAATCATGGGAAACTACATGTGTGAAGACTTTGCCACTGACGGGACGTTTTATTCTCGATATCATAAAACTTACCATAACAGTGCCCTAAAACTGAAGTGAAGTATCAGACAAAATGTGCTTTCGTATACCGTACTGGGATATTAAGGACCTCTGTAATTAATATCTATATAAACCAATACATGAGTTCAAAAACAGCTCCCTAACTACGGTTCCACAACGCGTGTGGTCAGCACAAACGACCCGTAGTGCTTCGCTACTGCGTGGCATGGATTCATTAAAATTACAGACGACCTACTGAGGGACACCTGACAATTTTTCAGGACAACAATTTTCAGCTGTGCACTTGTAGTGGGAACCGCTGGATCAGCTCCAATTTGTCTTCCAAGCGAACCCCAAAAATGTTCAATAGAAATCAAGTTAGTGAAAAACGCTGACTACGGCATCTCTTTGATGACATCTTTTGTAACAAGTCCTCAGCAAAATGAACTCTTAAGACGACGTTCATTGTTGTTCATAAAACTAAAAAAAATGCCAATGCGACAAGCCTACGCAGAATTAACTGTCGGGAGATGTAGTCCCTGTAACTTCGAGAAGGAAGGTATGAAGTCGAAGTTCCATTGACATCGAGGTCATCAGAGATGGACTACGCTTTCGAATTACACAAGATGGGGAAAGGAACCACCCTGAACGTCACTTGAAATGACTGAGAAAAACCATGTAATACTTAAATGAAGAAATACTAGCTTCAGCCAAGTAGAAGTCGAGAACTTTAAACATCGCGTCATTCCGTTGTATGTAACTTTGAACCAACGAACAAACTGTTTCATCTGTCGTTGACTTCGGTCCGTGGGCCAATGTAGGTTCCTGCCCACACGCAGACAGACCACCGATATCACACAGGGATGTCTAGTGCACGACTGGGGATTGGTTAGTAAATGGATTGGTTATCATCGTTGTCACTAAATAGCATTCGGTCCCATTTACGACATTCCCTCACAATATTCTCGGTGTCGCGTTGTTACTGGGACACAAATCATGAGCTATTGTATTCCAAGCTGTTACAACACAACGTTCTGCTCGAAATGTATGTCTTGACGGATCCCAAAATGTTTTGACTAGTTACCTCACGACTTCAGTAATGACACGTTCTTAGATTAGTGTGTAACTGTCACAGTGGACGAGGCGTATAAATAAGCGAGACTCTTCATCGCTCGCCTAAGACGTGGACCGCTACGGTCGCAGCTTCGAATCCTGCCTCGGGCATCGATGTGTGTGATGTCCTTAGGTTAGTTAGGTTTAAGTAGTTCTAAGTTCTAGGGGACTGATGACCTCAGATGTTAAGTCCCATAGTGCTCAGAGCCATTTGAACCATTTAAGACGTGGAAGATTACGATTTTAGTCGTTAAATACAGTTTTCATTATATTTAGTCGGCAACGGCCTTGCCGCGGTGGATACACCGGTTCCCGTGAGATCACCGAAGTTAAGCGCTGTCGGGCGTGGTTGGCACTTGGATGGGTGACCATCCAGGCCACCATGCGCCGTTGCCATTTTTCGGGGTGCACTCAGCCTCGTGATGCCCATTGAGGAGCTACTCGACTGCATAGTAGCGGCTTCGGTCAAGAATACCATCATAACGACCGGGAGAGCGGTGTGCTGACTTCACGCCCCTCCTATCCGCATCCTCCTTGAGGATGACACGGCGGTCGGATGGTCCCGATGGGCCACTTGTGGCCTGTAGACGGAGTGGTGGTATATATAGTGGTATATATGTATATTATATTTAGTCGACACGAGAATGAAACAGAGACATACACATTTTCTCATCACTGAACAGCATGGTAACATCCTGTATTAAATTCTAAAATTCACCCCATTCTCTTATGGATGAAGAGTATATAATATAGCTAAACGTATGGGCAAGTGTAAACACTCTTGTCTGACAGTGAAACACTGTGCTTTTCAAACCAAAAATTAAAACTTTTGAAGTTGGTCCCTTTGCTCCCATGCACTTCACTTAACGCTTTTCCCGTAAGAATATTCCTTTTTTTGAAAAGCGATTATCGCAAGTACACTTTCGTGACTCCTTCACTGCTCTCCAAACATTTTCCAACAGAACTGTCTTTAGGTGTGGAAACTACTGAAATCAGAGAGTGCCGACTCTTGAGAATAGAGAGGCTATTCCTGTAGTTTTTCAATCACCCAGTTTTCCCATTGCAGAAGCACGTTTGAGAACGCGTGGATATTATTTTCATCACCCAGGCTACTTTATGCGATTTTGTTCCATCCATTAGTTCATAAGGCTTGCAAGTAGCCCGTTTTTTCTCATCAAAAGTAATCTACCGAAAACTTTAGAGAAAACTCAAGTTCACAAATACGTCAGTTCCCCAAATCTTCTCTCATAATCGAAGGAGATCTTAAATAGAAAAATTACGGTTGTGTAAGTGGTAGGATGACAAGACGTCCTGTGAAACATTACAAAATTCCTTCGTTGAGAATTACTTAGAACAAGATGTTCAGAAGCCCACTCATGATGGATATATATTGTGTGTAATGACAACAAATAGACTTGACATCTTTGAGGATGTCCCATTTAAACTGGTATCTGTGACCATTAGGCAGATGTACCAACAATGATTACCGAAATAGAACGGACAACTAAAGCAAATAGAAGGAGTTATATGTTCTGAAAACTAGATAAACAGTCAACAGCGTTGTATCTCAATTAGGAGCTCGAATAGTTTACCTCCGGAGGGGAGCATGTAGAAAAACTGTGGATCAGATTTAGAACTATAGTTGATGGTGCACGGGACAGATATGTACCGAGCAGAACAGGTCACGGTGGGAGGGACTCCCTATGGTACACAGTAACTGCAAGGAAACTTTTAAAGAAATCGGAACTACTGCATCATTGGTGCAAAACAAAGTGTAGGGCTGTAGATAGGGAGTTGCTGAATGAAACGCGTTTGGACGTCAAAGCGCAATGTCTGAAGACTTCAACGACTACCGGACAAGAATATTATCAAAGGACCTCTCACTAAACCCAAAGTAATTCTAGAACATGTAAGGATTATTTGTGGCACCAAACTTAGTGTCCAGCCGCTCATGGACGAGACAGGTAACTGAAACTGAGGATATCGAAACAAAAGCAGAAATATTGACCTCTGTTTTCCCCATTTTAATTCCCACATCACTTCAAAGATGAGTGATATAGATACTAGTGTCTGTGGTGTTGAGAAACAACTAAAATCGATTAAATTGAAGGAAGGAATTCTTATCAGATCCTATACCAATTTTCCCTGAGCTAACGCTTCTTTTACACATAATCTCTCATGAATCCCTCGAACAAAAAACTGTGCCTAATAGTTGGAAGAATACGCAGGTCACAGCCGTCTACAAGAAGGATAGTAAAAGTGATCACAAATATTCTTGTCATACATTTGTTGTGCAATCTTGGAACATATTCTGATTCAAACGTAAGAGGTATCTCGATTAGAATGATCTCCTCCATGGAAACCAGCATCGATTCCGAAAGCATCATTCATATGTAACCCGACTCGCAATTTCCTCGTACGACATTCTCAAAGCCATGGACCAAGGCAGTCAGGAAGATACAGTATTTCTCGATTTCCGAAAACCATTTTATTCGGTACCACACCTACGCTTATTATCGAAAGTACGATCGTATCGGGTATCAGACGGAATTTGTGACTGGATCCAGGATTTCTTGGTAGGAAGGTTGCAGCGTGGTATCTTGCATGGAGATACAACGATAGATACAGAAGTAGCATTAAGTGTGCCCCAGGGATGTGTGTTGGGACTCTTTCTGTACATATTGTATATTAATGACCTTGCAGACAGTATTACAGTAATCCCAGACTTTTTTCCGATTACGCAGTTATCTATGATGAAGTACTGTTTCAAAATACAGTACAGATATTCATTCGAGTCTTGAGTAGATATTAAATTGGTGTAAATATTGACAGTTTGTTTTAAATGTTCAGGAATGTAAAACTGTGCTCTTCACGAAACGAAGAAACGTAGTATCCTATGACTGCAACATCAACAAATCACAAATAGAATCGTTCAACTCATAAAAATACCTGGGTGTAATAATTTATAGGAATAGGAAATGGAACGATCACACAGGCTCAGCCGTAGGTGAAGCAGTTGGCAGACTGCAGTCCGTTGGTGTAACACTAGCGAAATGCCGTCAGACTACAACGGAGCTTCCTTACAAGCCACGTGTGCGACCCATCTTAGAATACAGCTTAAGTGTATGGGACACCAAATAGAGACTAACGGGGATGCTGTACGTAAACAAAGAAGGGCATCACGCATGGTCACAGCTTTGTTTGACTCTTAACAGAGAGTCACAGAGATGCTGAAAAAACTGAACTAGGAGACACGAAGAAAAACGGCAATTATCCTTAGAAACCCTACTTACAAAGTTTCAAGAACCAGGTTTCAGTGATGAATCCGAGTTACAGTTGGCAACAAAAACTGCAATAAACATATAATTTTATGAGGGGTCGATATTCCAGTATATGCATCCGGAGAAATAACTAACAAGACGGCTTCATTTAAAAACCGAATTGAGGAAATTATTCTGTCGAACAAGTACATACGTAGCGCGTGTTTTTTGAATCATGTACCACTGAACGAAAACAAAATTTTATCGATATCGAAGCCACCTCAGTGATAAGCACATGGTTTTTCAGCTGGCTGTATTATTGATGCATCCGTACGGATGTCAACATTGGTGTTACTCGAAACTGAAAGGCTCTACGTTAATATGATGTTTAACCTTCCTCCTTACCTCTCTTACACCTTGATTCTGAATAACAGTGATTTGGAAATACCCTTAAGAAGCATTCATTGCTGTCAACTACGCTGCACTTCTACAAATCTGCCAGATTTACACAGAGGTCGTAAAATTTCAGTGACAAATTACTTACTACTATGAAGTGGATTCGTCCATTGTCACCATTCACAAGACTTGAATACACAAAAATGGTTCAAATGGCTCTGAGCACTATGGGACTTAACTGCTGAGGTCATCAGTCCCCTAGAACTTAGAACTACTTAAACCTAACTAACCTAAGGACATCATACACATCCATGCCCGAGGCAGGATTCGAACCTGCGACCGTAGCGGTCGCGCGGTTCCAGACTGTAGCGCCTAGAACCGCTCGGCCACTCCGGCCGGCTTGAATACACAGACATTCGTTCTAGTCAGCATCTGCGTAAGACAAACCACTGCACATTTCGCATTCAGTTTGAAACAGCGATCATACATTTTAAGTGTTAGAAGATGTATTGAAAAATCTGATGAGAAACTAAATAGGGGGAAATTTAGTTAAAAGGCATGACAACTGGTAGGTATAGCTCTTGAAATTTTGTTCTAATATACAAACACTTGTAAGGCACAATTATTTGTTGGAAGCTATCCAAATTATCACACATTTCGCATAAATTTTTAAAGACGAGCGTAGAGTAGTCCTAAAACAATGTTTATTTTAAGTAGTGGACTGCTACGCACATAATAAACTAAGCTAGATTGTTGACGAATAAGCGAATATAAAACATGGACGCATCAGCAGCGGAGTTGGGCTGGTCCCGGAAGTACCGCCGAAATTTCTCCTGAATAAAGAAATGATGCATTCATAGTATTGTGATATGAGACCATTTGTCTACGGTTCTCGATATTTTAGGATGGTAAGTGTGTCATGCTAACGGGTACTGAATATCCTGAATAGGGTTCTACATGCGGAGAAGGTGAAGATGCGATGGATACGCGACCGTTGAATCCGGATTGACTGATCTTTCAGATGAGGAAGGACATTTAAAAAGCATGTTTGGAAATATTAAAATAGTTATTTGAACGCCCTTACGAGTCGCTGCCTAACTGCGGGCAGAACTTCAATCTACGGTATTGGAGACAAAACTGCAAGTAAAACAGTAAACTGAGAAAAAGTGCGCCGATAAAAAGGAGAAATTATTACAACGTCGGGAAAAATTATTACCACTATTAAAGACTGGTGGAAACTTAATAAACTGTATTAGTCTCTGCCTCATCAGTTCACTCTCGTTTTCAATCTTTTTCACATTTTTTTATGTCTCCTTTAATGGCCCTGAAATGCTGAAGCCGTGAAAGACGCCCATAATAAATATTGCTGAAGGGTAATACATTTTCCGAAGTTGTGTGAAGTTATGTTGTTTGTTTGGTTGCTTGTAGCTAGATGTGACTGCATGGTTGAGATTCGAGTGTCGAAATTTCCTTTATCTATGAAGTACGCTATTCTGTGTTTCGTATGTTTATAAATTACTCGTCTTCTCATTTTGATCGTTGGCACCGTGTGGTTTTTTTCTGGCAATATAAGACATCACAGATGGTTGATAATAGGCCAACCATTCTTATTTGTGGTGTAAATCTCTCAGTATAAACTGAAATCAGCACCAGGGTTGCCATAGCTTTTCAGATGATGATATACTGTACGAACATCTCCGTTATAGCCGTTAGCGCTTAGCTACAAATCAGTGACTTCAGTAGAGCATTCTTCCATTTCAAAAGCAGAGATAGCAAAATTAGTTAGTAGAGTGATAGAAAATTAGAAATTGTGGGCAAATGCCGCCTTTTTCCAATATGTGGCATTGGCCACTTGATGCATGTTGACTGAAGCATGTCGTACATCCATCGAGCGATACAATAACAGTCATCATTTGTCAAACGAATTATCAACACACTTCCCTAGCAAAAACGTCAACGTGATAAAAAGACTAGGAATCAGATGACTCATTTGATAAGAAGTTTTTATCACCACGTCGCAGACGAGCTTCGGGATGTAGTCTATTCCACAATGTAACTTCTCGTAACTCATCGCAGACAAAAAAGGAAAGGAAAATTAAGCCTTAACGCCCCGTCGATGAATAGATCGTTAGAGGCGAAACATAGGTTCGTCTACAAAAAGCTTGGGGGAGGAAATGAGCCGTTTCTTTCTCAAGACGATCCTTCTCGGCATTTACTTTAATCGACTCTGGAAAAATCACGGAAAACGTAACTATCTACAGGCTTACTATGTCTTGTTCAACACACTAGTTATTTTTGTTATGGCCAGATGGGATTTGAACCCCCTCCCCCCACCCCTCCCCGCCGAGGTCGGGTCCAGTAGTTTAACCATTGTGTCACCTCTGCCACTTGATCCCTGCAAGAAGAAAGTAACCGTAAATAGTTGTGAAAAACAGCATTTGCAGTTTGCAACTCCAGTAAGGCACGCAGATCCCTGTATATATTTTTGGCCGCTGGGTATGAAAATCAGGCCTTGAGGTTCTACTATGCGCACTACAGGAACAACAGATACAGCAAATCTTCAACACATCAACAGAACTCGATGCCGTCGCTACGTAGCATCACGCGAGACCGCGAACTGAGCTCCTTGTGTGCGAAGAGCAGACCTGTACCGTGTCTGGATGACTGCGAGTGGTGTATCTTCTCTTATGTGCTCTCTGCGACGTCCAGCGAGCGTAGATGGGTTAATCTCTTGTCACGAGACGGTTCCTACGAAACCGTAGGGTTGTCTCAGTGTTTCCTCGTTTACCACCTCTGCCGAGGAACCACCCAGGTCTGGTCTGTAGGTGCCGCGAAGCCAGAGGAGGACGACTGGTACAGCCTCAGTCCACCTGGCAGCGTGGCACATTAGGGTCACTTTTAGGGTGAGATGCCATCGTTCCACCATTCCCTTGCTGGCCGGGTGGTAGATGGACGTCCGATGATGCTTCATTGCGCAAAGTGTTGCCAGGTTTGCGAACAACTCGGTCTCAAATTGTCTGCCTCTGTCAGTTGTGAGATGGAGGGGGCTGCCAAACTGCGATATCCAGTGCGTTACGATAGCCTACACCAAGGTTTCGGCCGAAATGCCGTCTATCGGAATTTCTTCAGGCCAACGGGTCAATCTGTCGACAGTGGTGAGCTGGTAACGTCCACCGTGACGACGACGAAATTACCAATTGGCGCTAACTTTCCTGCGTTGGTCCGCAGCTCGTGGTCGTGCGGTAGCGTTCTCGCTTCCCGCGCCCGGGTTCCCGGGTTCGATTCCCGGCGGGGTCAGGGATTTTCCTGCCTCGTGATGACTGGGTGTTGTGTGATGTCCTTAGGTTAGTTAGGTTTAAGTAGTTCTAAGTTCTAGGGGACTGATGACCATAGATGTTAAGTCCCATAGTGCTCACAGCCATTTGAACCTTTTTTTTTTTCCTGCGTTGGCACTGCAGACAGCACTTCGTCTACTCTCTGCAATCCTTCTTCGCCCCTGGCCACGCGAAGTGAGCTAGAATTAGACGGAGCATGGACCTCGTACCTGGGTGGCTCAGAGTGTGCAGGAATTAGAACGCTTGTCGACGGAAGTTCGGAGGCAGGTACTAGCCTCTGTGCTTCTGCGAGTGCCGTGCAGTCCATTGTAGAGACGCTTCCGACACGAGAAACGAAGTCTGCCACGATGTCGTCCGTACCTGAGGTGTGCTGGACGTCCATGGTGAATTGGCTACGTACAGCACCTGATTCTGTTTCTCGGCGAGCAGCTCAGGTTATTTTGCCAGAAGGCGAATGTCAGCGGCTTATGGTCAGTGAGCAT
This sequence comes from Schistocerca cancellata, assembly GCF_023864275.1. Lineage (NCBI taxonomy): Eukaryota > Metazoa > Arthropoda > Insecta > Orthoptera > Acrididae > Schistocerca > Schistocerca cancellata. The sequence goes on from NC_064627.1 coordinate 71,575,372, forward strand.
TGTGAAGGTGCGAGCCTCGACATGAGGGCGGAAATACTTGACGTCTTAATTCCCTGTCGCAGCGCGGGGGTAGACGTGCGGTCCGGGGCGCCTTGTCACGGTTCGCGCGGCTGCCCGCGTCGGAGGTTCGAGTCCTCCCTCGGGCAGGAGTGTGTGTGTTGTCTTTAGCGTAAGTTAGCTGGTGTTAGATTAAGTAGTGTGTGAGCTTAGGGACCAATGACCTCAACAGTTTGGTCTTACCACAAATTTCCAAAATTAATTCCCTGTCGTACGCCCTTCATTTCTTCTGTGAGGCTGCCACCTCTCGTCGACACGTTGTTGAAGTACGCCGCCTACTTCCGTCTGACTCGCGTCTACTACTACCACAGATAACAGTGCATTCGGCGCAGGATGTGCCAACAATAACGCGCCCGGTATCGTGTGTTTAGACTTCTCAAATGCCGCTACTGTATCGTCTGTCCGGGTAATTAGCCTTCGGGAGCACCAACGCTGCTGTCGGCAGCTCTTGAACTTCAGCTGCATGCTGCAGGTAAGGTCGAAAGAAGTTCAGCATGCCCAAATACCATTTTACTTCCTTGTATGTGGCCTTGTCCGACAATCTCAGCGAGCCTGAGAGGATAATGTGGTGTCTTCTTAGAAGTCTATTTGTGGCTGTCTGAAGACGCTCTTCGCCACGTTTAGCACGATTCCGTGTTCACTCAGACGCTGGAAAACCTGGCCGAGATGCTGGTGATGTTCTTCTGGTGATGCGGAGAATACTTCGACGTCGCCCAGGTATGCGAAACAAAACGACAGACAATACAGCTCTGAATCGATGAACCTCTGTCACGTCTGCGCCGCATTCCGGAGGCCGAAAGTCATGATCTTGCTCTCAAATAAGCCAAATGGCGTAATAATGGCTGTTTTCAGGTTGCCCTCGTCTGTCACCGGAATCTGTGTGTAGGCCTTGGCGCAATCTAGTATACTGTATACATAAGCGCTGCCCAATGCAGAGTTGTAGTCGCCGAGCAAAGGCATCGGAGATTTGTCAGGTATCGTGCGGGTGGTCAGAAAGATGGTTCAAATGGGTCTGAGCACTATGGGACTTAACATCTATGGTCATCAATCCCCTAGAACTTAGAACTACTTAAACCTAACTAACCTAAGGACATCACACAACACCCAATCATCACGAGGCATAGAAAATCCCTGACGCCGCCGGGAATCGAACCGGGGAACCCGGGCGCGGGTAGCGAGAACGCTACCGCACGACCACGAGCTGCGGACCAACGCAGGAAAGTTAGCGCCAATTGGTAATTTCGTCGTCGTCACGGTGCACGTTACCAGCTCACCACTGTCGACAGATTGACCCGTTGGCCTGAAGAAATTCCAGTAGACGGCATTTCGGCCGAAACCTTGGTGTAGGCTATCGTAACGCACTGGATATCGCAGTTTGGCAGCCCCCGCCATCTCACAACTGACAGAGGCAGACAATTTGAGACCGAGTTGTTCGCAAACCTGGCAACACTTTGCGCAATGAAGCATCATAGGACGTCCATCTACCACCCGGCCAGCAAGGGAATGGTGGAACGATGGCATCTCACCCTAAAAGTGACCCTAATGTGCCACGCTGCCAGGTGGACTACAGACCAGGCCTGGGTGGTTCCTCGACAGAGCTGGTAAACGATGAAACACTGAGACAACCCTACGGTTTCGTAGGAACCGTCTCGTGACAAGAGATTAACCCATCTACGCTCGCTGGACGTCGCAGAGAGCACATAAGAGAAGATACGCCACTCACAGTCATCCAGACACGGTACAGGTCTGCTCTTCGCACACAAGGAGCTCAGTTCGCGGTCTCGCGTGATGCTACGTAGCGACGGCATCGAGTTCTGTTGATGTGTTGAAGATTTGCTGTATCTGTTGTTCCTGTAGTGCGCATAGTAGAACCTCAAGGCCTGATTTTCATACCCAGCGGCCAAAAATATATACAGGGATCTGCTGGAGTTGCAAACTGCAAATCCTGTTTATCACTACTATTTACGGTTACTTTCTTCTGGAATGGGATCAAGTGGCAGAGGTAACACAATGGTTAAACCACTGGACCCGACCTCGGCGGGGAGGGGTGGGGGGAGGGGGTTCAAATCCCATCTGGCCATAACAAAAATAACTAGTGTGTTGAACAAGACATAGTAAGCCTGTAGATAGTTACGTTTTCCGTGATTTTTCCAGAGTCAATTAAAGTAAATGCCGAGAAGGATCGTCTGGAGAAGGAAACGGCTCATTTCCTCCCACAAGCTTTTTGTAGACGAACCTATGTTGCGCCTCTAACGATCTATTCATCGACGGGGCGTTAAGGCTTAATTTTCCTTTCCTTTTTTGTCTGCGATGAGCTACGAGAAGTTACATTGTGGAATAGACTACATCCCGAAGCTCGTCTGCGTCGTGGTGATAAAAACTTCTTATCAAATGAGTCATCTGATTCCTAGTCTTTTTATTACATTGAGGTTTTTGCTAGGGAAGTGTGTTGATAATTCGTTTGACAAATGATGACTGTTATTGTATCGCTCGATGGATGTACGACATGCTTCAGTCAATATGCATCAAGTGGCCAATGCCACATATTGGAGAAAGGCGGCATTTGCCCACAATTTCTAATTTTCTATCACTCTACTAACTAATTTTGCTATCTCTGCTTTTGAAATGGAAGAATGCTCTACTGAAGTCACTGATTTGTAGCTAAGCGCTAACGGCTACAACGGAGATGTTCGTACAGTATATCATCATGTGAAAAGCTATGGCAACCCTGATGCTGATTTCAGTTTATACTGAGAGATTTACACCACAAACAAGAGTGGTTGGCCTATTATCAACCATCTGTGATGTCTTACATTGCCAAAAAAAAACCACACGGTGCCAACGATCAAAATGAGAAGACGAGTAATTTATAAACATACAAAACACAGAGTAGCGTACTTCTTAGATAAAGGAAATTTCGACACTCGAATCTCAACCATGCAGTCACACCTAGCTACAAGCAACCAAACAAACAACATAACTTCACAGAACTTCGGAAAATGTATTACCCTTCAGCAATATTTATTATGGGCGTCGTTCACGGCTTCAGCATTTCAGGGCCATTAAAGGAGACATAAAAAATGTGAAAAAGATTGAAAACGAGAGTGAACTGATGAGGCCAAGAGTAATACAGTTTATTAAGTTTCCACCAGTCTTTAATAGTGCTAATAATTATTCCCGACGTTGTAATAGTTTCTCCTTTTCATCGGCGCACTTTTTCTCAGTTTACTGTTTTACTTGCAGTTTTGTCTCCAATACCGTAGATTGAAGTTCTGCCCGCAGTTAGGCAGCGACTCGTAAGGGCGTTCAAATAACTATTTTAATATTTCCAAACATGCATTTTAAATGTCCTTCCTCATCTGAAAGATCAGTCAATCCGGATGCAACGGTAGCGTATCCATCGCATCTTCACCTTCTCCGCAGGTAGAACCCTATTCAGGATATTCAGTACCCGTTAGCATGACACACTTACCATCCTAAAATATCGAGAACCGTAGACAAATGGTCTCATATCACAATACTATGAATGCATCATTTCTTTATTCAGGAGAAATTTCTGCGGTACTTCCGGGACCAGCTCAACTCCGCTGCTGATGCGTCCATGTTTTATATTCGCTTATTCGTCAACAATCCAGTTTAGTTTATTATGTGCGTAGCAGTCCACCACTTAAAACAAACATTGTTTTAGGACTACTCTACGCCGGCCGGAGTGGCCTAGCGGTTCTAGGCGCTACAGTCTGGAACCGCGCGACCTCTACGGTCGCAGGTTCGAATCCTGCCTCGGGCATGGATGTGTATGATGTCCTTAAGTTAGTTAGGTTTAAGTAGTTCTAAGTTATAGAGGACTGATGATCATAGATGTTAAGTCCCATAGTGCTCACAGCCATTTGAACCTTTTTTTTTCCTGCGTTGGCAGTGCAGACAGCACTTCGTCTACTCTCTGCAATCCTTCTTCGCCCCTGGCCACGCGAAGTGAGCTAGAATTAGACGGAGCATGGACCTCGTACCTGGGTGGCTCAGAGTGTGCAGGAATTAGAACGCTTGTCGACGGAAGTTCGGAGGCAGGTACTAGCCTCTGTGCTTCTGCGAGTGCCGTGCAGTCCATTGTAGAGACGCTTCCGACACGAGAAACGAAGTCTGCCACGATGTCGCCCATACCTGAGGTGTGCTGGACGTCCATGGTGAACTGGCTATATACAGCACCTGATTCTGTTTCACGGCGAGCAGCTCAGGTTATTTTGCCAGAAGGCGAATGTCAGGGGCTTATGGTCAGTGAGCATTGTGAAGGTGCGAGCCTCGACATGAGGGCGGAAGTACTTGACGTCTTAATTCCCTGTCGCAGCGCGGGGGTAGTCGTGCGGTCCGGGGCGCCTTGTCACGGTTCGCGCGGCTGCCCGCGTCGGAGGTTCGAGTCCTCCCTCGGGTAGGGGTGTGTGTGTTGTTTTAGCGTAAGTTAGCTGACGTTAGGTTAAGTAGTGTGTAAGCTTAGGGATCGATGACCTCAACAGTTTGGTCTTACCACAAATTTCCAAAATTAATTCCCTGTCGTACGCCCTTCATTTCTTCTGTGAGGCTGCCACCTCTCGTCGACACGTTGTTGAATTACGCCGCCTACTGCCGTCTGACTCGCGTCTACTACTACCACAGATAACAGTGCATTCGGCGCAGGATGTGCCAACAATAACGCGCCCGGTATCGTGTGTTTAGACTTCTCAAATGCCGCTATTGTATCGTCTGTCCGGGTAATTAGCCTTCGGGAGCACCAACGCTGCTGTCGGCAGCTCTTGAACTTCAGCTGCCTGTTGCGGGTAAGGTCGATAAAAGTTCAGCATTCCCAAATACCATTTTAATTCCTTGTATGTGGTCTTGTCCGACAATCTCAGCGAGCCTGAGAGGATAATGTGGTGTCTTCTTAGAAAGTCTATCTGCGGGTGTCTGAAGACGCTCTTCGCCACGTTCAGCACGATTCCGTGTTCACTCAGCCACTGGAAAACCTGGCCGAGATGCTGGTGATGTTCTTCTGGTGATGCGGAGAATACTTCGACGTCGCCCAGGTATGCGAAACAAAACGACAGACAATACAGCTCTGAATCGATGAACCTCTGTCACGTCTGCGCCGCATTCCGGAGGCCGAAAGTCATGATCTTGCTCTCAAATAAGCCAAATGGCGGAATAATGGCTGTCTTCGGGTTGTCCTCGTCTGTCACCGGAATCTGTGTGTAGGCCTTGGCGCAATCTAGTATACTGTATACACAAGCGCTGCCCAACGCAGAATTGTAGTCGCCGAGCAAAGGCATCGGAGATTTGTCAGGTATCGTGCGGGCGGTCAGAAAAATGGTTCAAATGGGTCTGAGCACTATGGGACTTAACATCTCAGGTCATCAGTCCCCTAGAACTTAGAACTACTTAAACCTATCTAACCTAAGGACATCACACACAACCGTGCCCGAGGGAGGACTCGAACCTGCAACCGTAGCGGTCGCGCAGTTCCAGACTGAAGCGCCTAGAACCGCTCTGCCAAACCAGCCAGTGTGCGGGCGTTCAACGCTGTGTAGTCTCCGCAAGATCGCCACGCGCGGCACTGCTTAGGAACGAGGGCTACGGAACTCAGCCTTCGCTATCTCCAACCAGTGTGGCGCTAGTCTTCGAGGTCGGCAGGAGATCAGCGGCTCCTCAGTCGTCTTGATGTGATGGACAGTATTGGATCGGACGTCCTTCGGCATGCCTGGTGGCTTGGTAAGCACCGGGAAGTCGTTGAGTAGCGCGACCTACTCGTCGCCCCCAATTGTTATCAGCTGGACAGACTGGATGTGTGTCTGGCGCGGTGGTAGCCTGCAGCCGTCAGCATGGTAACCTGGTCCACAAGGCGGGCATCGGACATGTCTGGGAAAATGATATACACTCCTGGAAATTGAAATAAGAACACCGTGAATTCATTGTCCCAAGAAGGGGAAACTTTATTGACACATTCCTGGGGTCAGATACATCACATGATCACACTGACAGAACCACAGGCACATAGACACAGGCAACAGAGCATGCACAATGTCGGCACTAGTACAGTGTATATCCACCTTTCGCAGCAATGCAGGCTGCTATTCTCCCATGGAGACGATCGTAGAGATGCTGGATGTAGTCCTGTGGAACGGCTTGCCATGCCATTTCCACCTGGCGCCTCAGTTGGACCAGCGTTCGTGCTGGACGTGCAGACCGCGTGAGACGACGCTTCATCCAGTCCCAAACATGCTCAATGGGGGACAGATCCGGAGATCTTGCTGGCCAGGGTAGTTGACTTACACCTTCTAGAGCACGTTGGGTGGCACGGGATACATGCGGACGTGCATTGTCCTGTTGGAACAGCAAGTTCCCTTGCCGGTCTAGGAATGGTAGAACGATGGGTTCGATGACGGTTTGGATGTACCGTGCACTATTCAGTGTCCCCTCGACGATCACCAGTGGTGTACGGCCAGTGTAGGAGATCGCTCCCCACACCATGATGCCGGGTGTTGGCCCTGTGTGCCTCGGTCGTATGCAGTCCTGATTGTGGCGCTCACCTGCACGGCGCCAAACACGCATACGACCATCATTGGCACCAAGGCAGAAGCGACTCTCATCGCTGTAGACGACACGTCTCCATTCGTCCCTCCATTCACGCCTGTCGCGACACCACTGGAGGCGGGCTGCACGATGTTGGGGCGTGAGCGGAAGACGGCCTAACGGTGTGCGGGACCGTAGCCCAGCTTCATGGAGACGGTTGCGAATGGTCCTCGCCGATACCCCAGGAGCAACAGTGTCCCTAATTTGCTGGGAAGTGGCGGTGCGGTCCCCTACGGCACTGCGTAGGATCCTACGGTCTTGGCGTGCATCCGTGCGTCGCTGCGGTCCGGTCCAAGGTCGACGGGCACGTGCACCTTCCGCCGACCACTGGCGACAACATCGATGTACTGTGGAGACCTCACGCCCCACGTGTTGAGCAATTCGGCGGTACGTCCACCCGGCCTCCCGCATGCCCACTATACGCCCTCGCTCAAAGTCCGTCAACTGCACATACGGTTCACGTCCACGCTGTCGCGGCATGCTACCAGTGTTAAAGACTGCGATGGAGCTCCGTATGCCACGGCAAACTGGCTGACACTGACGGCGGCGGTGCACAAATGCTGCGCAGCTAGCGCCATTCGACGGCCAACACCGCGGTTCCTGGTGTGTCCGCTGTGCCGTGCGTGTGATCATTGCTTGTACAGCCCTCTCGCAGTGTCCGGAGCAAGTATGGTGGGGTCTGACACACCGGTGTCAATGTGTTCTTTTTTCCATTTCCAGGAGTGTAGTATGCCAAGAAATCAACGCCTATAATTGGTTCACCCACATCTGCCACAATGAAATTTCATGGGCAGTCGCGGCGGAGGTCGAAATCCAGCTCTATTCCGTGCAGGCCTTAGGAGAGTTATTCGTGGCTGTCAAGCAGAATGTCGTTCGCAGTCGACACCGATGTAGCACAGTGCGTGGGTAGATGCATAAATCAGAGCCGGTGTCTCTCAGGCACTTATAGCCGTCGCGTCGATCGCTGATGAATAGCCGCTGTGACGTTGACCGGCAGTCAGATGAAACGCACACGGTCGATTGCCGCTGGAGTTTGAATACGCATACGGCTTGGTGCAGCGTTGTGCAAGTTCTCCAAAACGCCAATGGCACCAGTGGATGTCTTTTGCCAATCAGGTGTCGGCGCAGGCGAGTGAGATGCAGCACTGCTGCGAGGGCGCCTTCTGTCCCCTTGCCGGCTGCGATCTCCAACGACACTGCAACGCGCTTCCAGCTGGCTAATCTGCTGCATCAGCTGATCGACTTTTACCGCTAATGCCTCGTACTCAGCGCGCGCTACCGTGGTGGTTCTACAGGTGCACTGTACACTTGACATCGTAATGGCCGCAGGCGATACGGCATCAAGTACTTCGTCGACCAATCCTGCCACGTCGTCTGGCGACATCCCTGACTGTGTCGCAATAATCACCTTGATTGAGGGAGGCAAGTGACTGCTCTAGATCGTACACAACAGATGATCAGGTACAGAACGTGCGTTGATTTTGCTTCTAAGATGCCGCATGTTACTGGCCGATCTTCGGTCACCGATATCCTCTTGAGTCAATACCTGTCTAATGCACTCCTCTTGAGATGCAGAAACACGGCTGATCAGTTCCAACCTCAAATGGTCGTATGCATTCCCTTCAGGTGGCGCGACAATGATGTCCTGAATTTCTGCCGCATATTGCTGTAGCAATTAGCTCACCACCAATGCGAATTTGGAAGCATCTACAGTCACATCAGAATACACAGGGCCAGGTTGTGTGACCAGAATGGCGGTAGCCTCCGCCTCGTCTGAAGAGGGTCGTGTTGTCTCAAGACTTTCATCCTTTGTGTTACCTACAAGCATGCATGTTTAAATGACAGGATCACTGCTGGGTATGATAATCATGCCTCAAGTCGATACTCACCATAGCACTTCATTAAATTGTACGAAGCTAATAACTTCGTTGGCGAGGATGAATCCAAATAGTGTTTGCGCAAACGAAGTTGTCACGCGACGTAGTGACTGATGGGAGAGACGGTAATTTTTTTTTCTTTGTTGTTATTTTCAACCTTTACAAAAGGTAGGCTGGCAGCAGCTTATCCACGCCGCTCTTTGACCACAGAAAAAAACATACAAGAAATGTGAAGACATAAAAACAGATGTACATGTAGGACATGTAGGACAAATGAGAAAGAAAAGAAGTCACTCACGGAAGGCACTGGTCCAAAGGGAAGTTCAGCTCAGTGCACAAACGTTGACAGATGGTTGAACATGTGAACATAGGAGCACTGATGAAGAAACACCATTGCCCTAAGAGGAAGAGAAACACTAACAGAATGATCGCGATCTTTGGCGCACTATAAACACACTGTTGTAAGAAAAAAAGGGGGGCCTGCCACAGGGAAATACGGGTGGGTAGAGGCGAAGGGGGGGGGGAGGATGCCAGATGGAGAGAAGATGGGAGAGAGGAGAGGGTATGGGGGTGTGGAAGCCTGGGAGAGAGGAGGGAGGAAGTAAGGAGGGAAAGAAGGGAAAGAGGGTGCCCTGGAGGAAAAACACAGGAGGAGGGAGGATGAAATCTGGTAGGAAAGGTATACGGAGGGGATGAGGGCATCATCTGGGAGGGGAAGTTGGCGTACGCCACCTTGGGGAAGGATATGGAGTGTGGTATGATGGAGAGCAGGTGGGACACAGATGTACAGGTGTGGCAGAGGACGGGGGTGGGAAAGGATGGGAGAGACAAGCAGGTGAGGGGGATCAAGCTTACGAGATGTGTAAAGGTTCTGTATCCATTCAAGGAAGAGGAGGAGGTGTGGGAAAGGAATTAAGCAGTAGAGGATCCACGTGGGGGGGGGGGGGGGGAGGCGGATGCGATAGGCGAGGCAGAGCGCATGGCATTCCAGGATTTGAAGGGACTTGTAGATGGTAGGAGGGGCAGAGATCCAGGCAGGATGGGCATAACAGAGGATGGGGCAGATGAGAGATTTATGGGTGTGGAAGATTGTGGAGGGGTCCAGGCCCCATGTGCGGCCAGAAAGGAGCTTGAGGAGGCAGAGTCAGGAGCATGCCTTGGCTTGGATCGTCCAGAGACGGGGGATCCAGGAGAGGCGACGGTCAAGGTTGACACCAAGGTACTTGAGGGTGGGGTGAGGTTGATAGGATGGCCATAGTGAGATAAAAATGTAGGAGATGGATGGAAGGTGTGAATTTGCCTACAATGATGGCCTGGATTTTGGAAGGATTGACCTTGAGCAGCCACTGGTTACACCAAGTCATGAACCGGTCAAGATGGGATTGGAGAAGGTGTTGGGAGCATTGCAGGGTGGGGACAAGGGCAAGGAAGGCGATGTCATCAGCATATTGGAGAAGGTGTAAGGGGGCTGAAGGAGGTGGCATGCCCGCAATGTAAAGAAGGTAGAGAACAGGGGAGAGGACGGATCCTTGGGGCACACTGGCAGAGAGGTGGAAGGTGTAGGAATCTGTGTTATGGATGGTGACATAGGAAGGACGGTGAGAAGGAAGGAGGCGATCAGATGGACGTAGTTAATAGGAAGGGCGAAGGTTTGGAGCTTGAAGGGGAGACCAGAATGCCATACACAGTCGTAGGCACGCTCAAGGTCGAGAGAGAGAAAGATGGCAGAGCGACGGGAATTTAGATGTTCAGAGAGGAGGTGAGTGAGGTGAAGGACAAGGTCATCAGTAGAGAAAGACAGCCGAAAGCCACATTGGTTAGAGGGAAGGAGGTGGCGCTGGTGGAGGTGCTTGTGGATGTGTCAGGTGAGGATGGATTCCAGGACCTTGCTGAAGACTGAGGTAAGGCTGATGGGACAGTAGGAGGAGATAGCAGATGGCAGTTTGTCGGGTTTGAGGAACATCAGGATCTGGGAGGTTATCCACAGGTTGGGGTAGAAACCGGTGGGCAAGACCACATTACATAGTCTGGCCAAGGTGGAGAGAAAGGAGGCGGGAGCTTCACTGAGATGACGGTAGGTAACACGGTCATGACTGGGAGCAGTGTTGCGTTTCGTGCATAGTGTAGCTATGATATCTTGAGTGGTGATCGGGGTGTTGAGTTCAGTATGTGTAATGTTGACAAAGTACTGCAAGCCAGGAGCGAGTGGAGGGGCAGAGGTGTCAGTTCGATCAGGGACATCAGGAAAGATGGAGTAATAGAACTGGGAATCATCAGGGATGTTAAAGATACCATAAAGGTAGGAAGCAAAATGGTTGGCCTTACGAAGGTTATCAAGAAAGGGGTGGTCATCATGAAGGAGAGGGTAGTAGGGGGGGGGGGTTAGACCCGGTAAGGCAGCGGAAGGCTAACCAGTACTTAGATGTGTTAATAGGCATGGTAGCATTAAGGCGGGTGCATGTCTGTCACCAGTCCCGGCATTTCTTGGCAACGAGCAATTTTCGTACGTGTCATTGGAGTTACCGGTGACGATGTAGTGTGTCCTCGTCCCATGTGTGATGGAATGCATGGCATAGACAGTGGGATTCACGAAGGAGGAGGACAGGGAGATGGTCACTGCCAATAGGGTCAAAGATGTCCACTGTGATGTGGCCAAGGAGGTTGGTGGAGACCAGGATGACATTGGGAGTGTTACTGGATTCATGGCTGGTGTGTTGGGGAATGGCAAGGAGGTCACCTTGGAGGGAGATGAGAAACCGATGCCACCACCAGAGCTGGGCAGCAGAACGAGTATGGATGTTGAGGTCAGTGGCTACCACGTAGGGGGAGAAGCTATGGTCGATCTGGAAGAATGAAGTCGAAGGCAATAGGGGTAGAGGGGTGGACATAGATGGTGGTGCAACTAATGGTAAGGCCAGGGAAGAAGAGACTGAGGATCTGGTGTTCCATGGGGTCGGGAAGGAGGGGTTGGAGCCGAACAGGGATCTGGCAGTGGTCGGCAATGGCTACCCAGCCACGTGCTATCTGGAGGGGATTATTGGAGCGGTGAAGGGGGTAGGGCGATGTGTGAACAGTACGTTGGGGCTGGAGAAAGGTTTCGTTCAGGAGGAAGGCATTCACACTGTAGGTCGTGAGGAGGTTCTTGTTAATATGAAGGGAGCAGATGTTGTTGAACAAGATATGGTGCTGTCGCGCCATGATGGTAACTTGGACGAGGGTGTTGAGATGGGAGAAGGTGAAGTGGGACTTGGTATGGGAGTAGGTGGCGTAGGTTTTTAGGTGGAAAACAGAGCGGATGGCGTGGGATATCTGTTGGAGGATGTGGGGGCGCTAGAAGGGATGGATGGTTTGAAGGACAATGGTAAAGAATCGAATGATGTCCTCAGCAGTGGGGGGGGGGGAAGTTGGCAGGAGGGGTAGGGGCATCCAGATGACAGACAGGGACAGTGAGTTAAGGAGTGCAGGGGGGGTTCAGGTCTTGCACTTCTGGGAGTAGGTGGGGTGGAATAAATTGCAAGTGTTACAAGAAGGGGGGGACTGGAGGTTGGGACACTCCTCGAGGAAGTGTGCTTGCTTACATTGTGGGCAGACTGGGGCCTCGTGGCACTCAGATGTATGATGTGCATTGTAGAGCAAACACCTCTGGCAGCGGACGGATTTGGGAGGGGAACGGGAGGGGTCAACTTTGTACCGGTGGTGGAACAGGAGGGCGCCCTCTTTTAGGAGAAGGTCAATGGAGGGAGCATGCTCAGAGAAGACCCACATGAGGTGGGTGGTGCGGGCAGGGTTATAGATCTGGCGGACGGCACGCACTTCCAGGCAGGGATGCGCCTTGAGCTCCACCAACACCTCCTCCTCCATGATTGTTGTACTAAGCCGAGTGACCACAGCGGTGAGGCTCAGCAGGGGATGTGAGGTTGGCAGGTAGAGGGGCGTGAAGGAGCTGGGGCAAGGAAGGCATTTGGGCCAAAGTGGGTAATAAGGATTCTGGAAAGAATGCTGTTATGGAGGGTGGGGATAAGGGAGGTGATGAGGACTGAGTCCCTACGGGGGGTGAGGAGGGAGATAGGGGCTCCTGGGAAGTGTTGACGGAAGAGCAGCGTGAGTTTCTGGGTCTCCAGGAGGGAAGGATCTGTATTGGACAGGAGATATTTATGGGAAGGGGAGGGGTCAGTGGAGAGGTGGGGGGGGGAGGGGAGAAGTGGCAGGCAGTGAGATATCCATGGCATTGTGGAGGGGGGGAGGAGGGAGAGGCTGTAATTTTTTAGGAGTTGAGGAGGCGAGGGTGCCGCTGGGGCGCTTAACTGCAGCAGAAGGGTGGGAGGAGGTTTGGGGGATGGGAGTGACTGGGAGATGGTGGGAGGTGGCAGGTCCCAGCGTTGGTGCTATGGTGGCGTGGGCTGTGGGCCTCTGGGCGACCACCCTGGTGGGGGCTGCAGGAGTGGGAGTAAGAGGTTGGGGGAGAGGAGGGAAGGGAAGGGATCGGGCGAGGGAGTGGGAGTAAGAGGTTGGGGGAGAGGAGGGAAGGGAAGGGATCGGGCGAGGAGGCTTGGGAGGAAGGAACAGTGGACGGGGCAATGAAGGGCGCAGGAGTGGGAAGGGTGAGAAGCGGGGGGATGGGTTTGGGGGAAGGGCGACTGTGCGCACCACGTAATCGTGGTGGCAGTGGCAGAAGGAGAGGTGTAGACGATGGCTTTGGTGATTGCGGTGGTGGTGGGGGTAGTCATGGTAAGGGTTACAAGGGAAAACAGGAGAAACGGAACAAAAATGGGCGAAGACGGAGACGAATCACACACAACGACGAAGACGAAGACAAGGATGCAGGCCGGGGCCGATCCCCACTCCCCTGCCGCCGACAAGAGGGCGGCTGCAGGAGGAAGATCCACTGCCAGGGGCAGCGGTGCGCTGGACCGCGTCTGCTGCTGCTGCTGCTGCTGCTGGCATCGCCGTCGGGCTGGGCTGAACCCCTGCTGCTGCTGCTAAAACCTGCGAGGGCTGCTGGCGGCGCTGGAACCAGCTGGCGCTGCTGGAACTGCTGCGGTCGCCGGGACTGGCGCTGGCGCTGCTGCTGCGGAACAGGTGCCGTCGACTTCTGCTGTGTCTGCTGAAAAACCTAGCGCTTTGACAGTTGCGGCAACAATTCTCGAAGGGCGGCACTTGACATGAGTTCCACCGAAGATAAGCGACTGTTAATGGGAAGCGCGTGCAATACCTGGCTCGCGAGACTAGGAAATTGAAAACAGATGAGTTACGCTTAGTAAGCTCGTTGTTTGTTTGCATTACTGAGTACATTGTACATAGGGATCCAAACATTACTAAACGTAAAAAATATAGTAGAACAACCAACATACAAAAAGTAACAAAACAAGGAATAAAAGCTCTGCGCATCGCGAGAACAGAACGTAGCGCTCCTAGCGGAACGCGCGGAACTACTTGGAGCACGTGCGAAAATTGACACTTACGCTTGGGCTGATACTCGTGTAGTAACACAACACACACCAGATGATGGCTATGGTCGCTACATATTTATACAAAAAATTTTTAATTGCTTGAAATCACTAATCTGTGTTTTCGTTTTTCGTAATTCGTATCGCTCGGACCGTGGATACAGAACATTACCTTGTTTCCTGTAATGAAGGATGGGATTCGAACAAAATGAAAAGAATTCTCTTCCTGAGAATATGATGGCTGAATGTAGTTGCATATAAAAAAAATTAACAGGAGAACAAGAGATTTATTTTATATTTCTTGTGCCTCTCTAAGTAATGAAGACAACAAAAAAGCTGTAACTGGTTTACCGAGTACGACTGCATAAGAATCTTATATTGCCTAGATTTTCAGTCAACAACAGACAACAAACTTTTATTAAAATATACAATATTATATATTTATGGTCTTATTTATGAATCACACATTTCAAGCCTCATCCTTTTCTGTCGTGTTAGCAAAGATATTTGATATTACTGACGATACCACGGAGGTAAAAAAAGAAGAGAGTTGATATTACGTTATAAACTTGAAGCCGATGTCAGCCGTCTTAAGTAGCCCAAAACATTAGGTTCAACGCGGTGATACTTGCCCGTGACGTCACTCTGAGTTGGCCATGTACAGTTTGAACTGTGTTGGATGCTTTGACTGACTGTGTGGAGGCATCGTTATTTCATCAAAAATGCCAACTTGCGTTATTTACGGGTGTACTAATCGATCCGATCGTAAACTAAATTTTAAAGGAACCACATTTCATTCGCATGTGGAGCAGTTCGAGCAATATGGTTTTTTTTTCTATTCATGAATTGCAATTGCACTGTTTACTTTTATTGTAGTTGTTTTATTTCTGTCATTTGACTTTACATTTGCCTTTACGTTCTTTCTCGTCTTTCCTGGCTTTTTCATTGCCTTCAAAATCGCAAGCGCTAAGACATCCGAGCCACACTGTATCAACGGTCTCGTCCACGCACAACACACGTCTACGTAACAGCGCTGATTGTTGGGGCATCATCTCATGCCCTAAATTCCTCCCGCCGATAATTATTCATTGTTCACATTTGCTCCCCCTTTATAAAGGTTCTGGCTAGAAGAACCGGAGACAGCGGTCATGTTTGTGTGAGTTTCGAGTGTATGACTGTACGGGTGATTATGTCTGCTTTGTTCCCTTTCTGAAGAAGGCGTTGGCTGAAAACTTAGGTGAACATTTTTTTCGTCGTGGCAGCCTGCTCCTTGGCGTGTGAGTGGCCATCTATCCGTTTCACAGTATAGTCATTTCCTCATAAAAATTGTTGTAAATAAGCCACTGCACTGCAGCAAGAACAATGATGTACATAATTACACTACCAGAAGAAAAAAACGGCATTCATTACGCCACATTAAGGTCTTCTGTAGCGCAAACAAGGGTTCACAATGCACCAACCACTTTCCCTTTGATATAAAAGTAAAATTAAAAACTAAACTGAAAACGCGTCTCTTTGACATCTCCTCTTATTCTCCAGGAGCAGGTGTTATTACTGTAATTTATAACGGTGATGGGTATGAGTTACTGACAAACATATCTGTCTTTAATTAAAAAACGAAGAAACTGACAAATGATCAGCATGGAGGCATATTTAGAAACAAAATTAATGTCAATATATAATGACTCGTTCCACATCATTATGATTTATCGTGCAAATGATACATGGAGCATAAAACAAACTAAGTGAATAACTAGCTACTGGTATATCACAAAGCATGGTATAGACTTATGTACTTTGAAAACCTCAAATTGAAATTCAAATGTAAAGTCAAGCAGATGATGAAGGTAGACGTACATCCATGCTATGTCTGGTTATACCTGAAAACTGACATAGTTACTGGTGAGAATATTGCGGGAAAACAAGCAGACAAACTACGGCTGGAAAAGTAAGCCTGCATGTTACATAGGTTACATTATCATTACTACAAAAATACTTACATATATGTTAAAGCAAAATATCCTTTTTATATAGAGTCTTAAGCGTTTAAGATAATTCCCTTAGTCACATAACGCTGGAAGATGCTTAAAAAATTAATCTTTTTATTCACCCTGTAAATTGCTGTTGTTGGCCTCACACTGAATGAGGTAAGATTTCAAAGTGAGAAGATGTGTAAACTACAGTGAGACTAATGAACTGACAATCTGCACGAAGATACACATTATGTGATCAAAAGTATCCGGACACCTGGCTGAAAATGACTTACAATTTGGTGGCGCCCTCCATCGGTAATGCCGGAATTCAATATGGCGTTGGCCCACCCTTAGCCTTGATGAAAGCTTCCACTCTAGCAGGCGTAAGTTCAGTCAGGTGCTGGAAGGTTTCTTAGGGAATGGCAGCCCATTCTTCACGGAGTGCTGCACCGAGGAGCGGTATCGATGTCGGTCGGTGAGGCCTGGCAAGAAGTCGGCGTTCCAAAACATCCCAAAATGTTCTATACGATTCAGGTCAGGACTCTGTGCAGTCCACTCCATTACAGGTATGTTAACTGTCGTGAAACCACAGGCCGTGCATTATGAACAGGTGCTCGATCGTGTTGAACCATACCCAAATTGCTCTTCAACAGTGGGAAGAAAGAAGGTGCTTAAAACATCAATGTAGGCCCGTAGTGTGAAATTGCCACGCAAAACAACAAGGGGTGCTAGTCCCCTCTATGAAAAACATGACCACACCACAACACCACCGTCTCCGAATTTTACTGTTGGCACTACACGAGCTGGCAGAGGACGTTCACCGGGCATTCGCCATACCCACGCCCTGCCATCGGATCGCCACATTGTGTACCGTGATTCGTCACTCCACATACCGTTTTTCCAGTGTTCAACCGTCCAAGTGTTTACGCTCCTTACGCCAAGCGAGGCGTCGTATGGCATTTACCGGCGTGATGTGTGGCTTATGAACAGCCGCTCGATCATGATATCATGATATGAGTTTTCTCACCTCCCGACTAACTGTCATAGTACTTGCAGTGGATCCTGATGCAGTTTGGAATTCCTGTGTGATGGTCTGGATTGATGTCTGCCTGTTACACATTACGACCCTCTTCAACTGTCGGCGGTCTCTGTCAGTCAACAGACTAGGTCGGCCTGTACGCTTTTGTACTGTACGTGTCCCTTCACGTTTCCACTTCACTATCACATCGGAAACAGTGGACCTAGGGATGTTTAGGAGTGTGGAAATCTCGCTTACAGAGGTAAGACACACGTGACACCCAGTCATCTGACCAGGTTCGATGCCCGTTAGTTGCGTGGAGCGCCCCATTCTGCTCTCTCACGATGTCTAATGACTGATGAGGTCGCTGATATGGAGTACCTGGCAGTAGGTGGCAGCACAATGCACCTAATATGAGAAACGTATGTTTTTGGGGGTGTCCTGATACTTTTGATCACATAGTGTACCTCTATGCAGTTCTGTATGTTTGACATTTCAATAATCGCTCACTTTGTTGGACAAACAAGAAGCAGTACCAGTAACCAAACAAGCATTGGTTTCGGAGTTCCAGCTTCATTTGCTATCGATACAAATATAGTAAAAGTGGAATTAAATGCATTACCAAAGCATCCTTTTCACATCGCATCCTTTTATACCTGGTTATTCGAAATATGTCAAAAAGACAAGTTACATTAACGAGGTCAAATGTGTTGTATTACTACAGCAAACAGGCATTTAAGAACAGAAAAATGTTCGAAATTGCCCTCCCTCCTTACACTATGCTGTTCATGTAAGCATTGTAATTTTTTCATGTTTAAAACAGCTGTTGCTTGCACATGATAGAAATAATGAACAAGAAGCAATCGCAAACAGTAGTCTGCTAATGTTTTGGGCTACTTAAGATGGCGGCAAGCCCTGCCCACTCTGTCTTCAAAACAACGTATAGCGTGAGTCTATAGCGCCATCTCCCTTTTTTTAACCTCCATGGGAGATATGGTTTTATTTAAGTTCCATTCCCATAACATGCCAAATTCTAAATCCCCTAACATGGAGCTGAAATTCTGAGTTAATGCATAATGAAACGAAGTGAAGAGCTAGATCTTCCTATATTTTTACAATGTAGATATTCCGGTATCGTTTAGTGAGTCTTCTATAAAAGAGCGCCTTTCTTTTGACGATTGTGCTGCGTGAGCCATAGGCAGCATGATGGCAACAGCCATAAGCAACATGATGACATATAATACGTCAGAAGACTTGTGAGTACTATTTATTATTTGTTGTTTATTTCTATTCTCAGTACCACTACTTCATATCTTAAAAGTGGCCGTGCGTTTCTAGGCGCTACAGTCTGGAACCGAGCGACCGCTACGGTCGCAGGTTCGAATCCTGCCTCGGGCATGGATGTGTGTGATGTCCTTAGGTTAGTTAGGTTTAATTAGTTCTAAGTTCTAGGCGACTGATGACCTCAGAAGTTGAGTCGCATAGTGCTCAGAGCGATTTTGTTACTCCTCGACCTTCTACACTCGAAAAAACATATCTGTTTCTCTGAAGCACAGTTCAAGAAAGTAACAGCAGACGTGTAAATTCGTAAAACTGCAAAAGGGAAGCGACAACATTTAGTGCTGAAGTATAATTTACATGGCTTGTAAAAGTGATTTGTGATAGTTGTATCAATTTATGTCTAATTCCCAAAGACCTGGGCATGCTTTTTGAAATTCTTGCTGATTCTCAGCTGTGTTGGACTGAATTATTACTATCACAGCTAATTTTTTTAAACTTCTATGTGCACGAAAATACGAAAATTTTAGTTTCATTATCACAAAAATAAATGTTTTTGGAAAAACTTCCCTTGAAATCCAAAAGCGATTACCCGTTATGGACATATTTCAGACGTATGTCACTAAGCTGTAGTCTCGAAGTGCTACGGTACCTGACATAATAAAACTTACCACATCGTGCGATAAAAATGACTTTCTAAGAAAATTATGCGAAATACGGGATAGCGGTTTTGCAACAAATTATTCTGACTGATCACTTGATATGTTTGATACCAATGATACAACTGCGGTCTATAAACGTCGTCATGATGTTTTCCGTCTGAAGGAACGTGGCGGCATAATGAAATATAATTATGTGGGACATTAAATTTTAGACTTGTTCTTCGGTCTCAACCAAACAACCCTCCAAAATCACAACATGGGCCTACTCCGAAAGATCTACAGAACATGTGTCGCTTACGACCGCAAATTTTACTTGCAGCAATGTAAGCTGTGCTATTATATTCCAAAATAGCCACCATATCTGTGATCTCAGCGTATTCGTGCCTAAATCTGTAAACCATACACCCCTTAATAGCGTCAGTTTACGAATCAAAGCTATTGCACTTTTTTACGAACAAATATAAATCCCTTCTAGTTCGTATACTTTCTGTAAGAGGCTCTACATCTGCGACGAATGGTTCGTATATTCTCCGGAAGAGGTGCAATCACACCCTTTGTTTATCGTTACCACCGTTTCGTTACGACTAATACTGATGTTCAATCATCGCCTTGCAACCATTCCTGGAAAGCTTTCTTGGAAAAGGCCATGGCCATGTTCCTTCCACATTCTTGTCTAATCCGAACTCTGGACCGCGTCCAATTAAACCCTAATCATCTTGCATTTCTTTTTTTCAGTACGTGTAATCTGTAGTGTCCATTTTTCGTTGCTCAAAGGGTCGCGAAGTAACATAAAGCGACTGATTTGTTTCGAGAAATATGAGTGTTGACAAGGGGTCGTTGCTTCAGTTCTCGTTATTGTGAAATTTTAAATTGCTAGTGACAACGATAAAAAGGTAACTATATAGATTTGTCAACTGCATCACGTTAAAGCTTTCCTCGTGTCCATAAATAAGTTTTTCTTTCAAACGATTATTGTCAGTACAATGTAATAACTAACAGTTCTTACCAACGTATATTTTCTTTGAAATACCAGAGGAATTGTATTGCACAGAAAGAATTTCATCCAGCATTGGTCTCTTGAAAGAAAATAGTGTTATTTCATTAAGTTATTGTGCGATATTTTTTGGCAAAATTTGATGTTCTAAACAAAACCTGCAGAATAATTCGAACTAGAGTCAGTCAAGTTAAAGAAATTTTGTAGTAATTTGTTTTTCTAATGAAAACTACTACATTTTGCGTCTATCAGAGGTGGTTGCAAGCTATATAACAAGTATCACTGATGGCTCAAGTAAATTTGACAGCCAGCTAATTTTGTTTCCCAAGGAAAAAACTCTTCTGATGCTCTGCTAAAAATTACCACCGTACATCTCTATTTGAAATAGGGTCAACAGTTCTCGGATTTGCTGACTGGATATCGATTCATGTTTCATTCTATTTAACAGTCACCGACAAAGTTAATCAGTACTAAGATATTTGATTCAGGCTATTATTTGTTCCAACTATTCATGTGTATGAATTACAACTTAAATATATATAATTCTCTCTGTTTTCGTTAAATCTATTCAGATGAGTCATCTCGTTGAGATCGGGTGTTCTGCCGGTGGTCCGCGTATTCCCACCACGTTATTTCGAAGCCGTTACTCGACTTCTCATCTCACGTCAAGTTATGGCGTTGCAATATTGGGATGACGCGGTCCACCGGCAGAAACACCCGATCTCAGTGAGTGACGACGAATCTCTGGCAAAGTCTCAGAGATTACAGCTCTTAGGCTTTTCAGAATGCGCAACACGAATGCGCATCTCTACGTAGAGATGCGCATTCGTACAGTGAAAAACGGTTACGACGGAACAAAAGCTACCGAAACAGTTTTTATTGTTACAACGTGTTAAACAATGAACAGAAAAAATTTAAATAATCAGTGCCATGTTATCGATCGTGTCAAGTTTTATTACAATACAGTAATTCGATTTTCTCCTAAAATCAATTTTGTCGCTACTTTGAAAGTAGGCCTACATATTCTTTTTTGGGAATATCTCTTTTTGCTCTTGCAATGTCATTTTCTGAGTCAACTTTTCGAAATACTGTTCGATATCATCCATTGTTTTATTTATTTCCCAATCGAATCTATATTGCTAACCGAGTAACCCGGTCCACGGTCACCTGTACCCCGTTGAAAGTTGCCTAATGCCATACAGGGGCAATATTTCACACGGTTACTGACCGAATTTACAAATTTAAATATAATCTATTGTTAAGAAGTATAGTCTTAGGATTCATTTTTAACACAGTAAGGGGCAGCGTTACTCAAGACGCGAAGATACCAAGATTATATTCATACAGTATTTGACAATGAGAACAATTAGTGACTTCAACAGAAATTTCAAACTTTTGCGAAACATTTTTTCAATAAATTCCCCACAAAATGGTGAAATAAGTTTATCGCTTACTAAATTTTCGCTGTGTATGTAATAAAATTGCCACGTCGGGCATGACGTTTTAATTTATTACTTCTTTACTAGAAACTCTGATCGCAATACATTTTTCAGACAGTTTCTACATATACTACTGAATGTACCTGGAAAATTATATCACTATACGATACATAGTTAAGCAGATATGAGATACGTCAAGAAGTAGCTTTTGCTTAATACGGAACGTAAATTACTGGGTCTATGCTAAACCATTGTTTGACAGAGAGCACTTAGCGACTTCCAACCAACTTTGAATACAATTTCAGATCTTTTTAAGACCTTTCTACTGACATGTTGAATGCCAGATATTTAACACATTAACTCACCTGTAAAGTAGTCAGAAATTTGAAGTTGATTTATACATAGATGATCCATTCTTAAAGGAATCGAGGTTACTGGTGGGGGTTACTGGTGGGCGTCTAAATAGCTGTTTCTATTTTCGTGATGTTTCGCGTTTCTGGTGAAGTATGAATAGGAACTGAAATGCTTGTTTCATTGTCAAGTTCGTCATCTAAATAGGTGCTATATTTTGAGCTGTGAAGAACCCACAAAATGTCTTCGTCTCTCATAAGCAGCGCTGAACACGAATCATCATCGACTGCAAAAAATGCATTCAGTGATACTGTAGGACATTTCATTCAATCAATATATGTTGGGTAAATGGCAGCATCGGTCGTAAATATTGAAATCCTTTATTTGGTTTCATTAAATGACGTCTCAGTTTCAATATCCGCCGTTTCTTGAAGCGCAAAAAAAAAGAAAAAAAAAGTCACATATCCATCAGAACACAATATAAAGAAAACATTATTCATTGGTCTTTGGCGCCTCCAAATCCCATGCTGAATACAACATACGTAATGCATCTATTCATTCATTCACTCACCGCGTTCCGTCAACCCCATGTTGAAGTAGAACCTCCGAGGATGTGGAACGAGTCAGGGTATACATTAGCAGGCAGAAGGAACGCCTGCTGAATACTTCTCTAAAGTACATACGTTACCTGCAAAGCGTCAAATCAAGGCATTGTGTAGAATGTCTAGACAATACACAGAATTCGTAAAACTCTCTGCCAATGTGTTTAATTTAATCGTAATTGAATACTTTTTCTGTGAAATCTGCAAAATATCCAGGTTTTAATAAAATGCGAAATGGACGCAGGCGAAGTACTAAATTACAATGAAATAATGTGCTCAAACTAAAAATTTATGTCTTTCATGAAGGTTAAATTAAAATATAGAAATTATCACAGTTGTGAGTGTCTGAAAATTGGCTTATTCTGAAGCAAATATGTTTTAATAGTCTTAACAAAATGCAATAAACAGTTAAAAAAACAGATTTTTACAGTTATGACAGTTGTGTAATAACCATTAACTGAATCAAAACGTTCAATTTTTATGTACTTCTTGCTGTACTTTCTTATGCTGCATTGATGCAGAAGCAAACTGAAATGATATTTTGAGTTGGAAAAACTTTACTTTTTAACACAGAAACAACTGATGTTTTGGCATTTATTTTTGCATACGCATTGTACAAATCTTTGTCCGGTCCCGGCACGTTGCGGAGTTGTAGCTGACGTTAGAGATACTTCTTTATCCATCGGAACATCTTCGGACTCTAGAAGAGATTTCTTGCATACCGTGAATTGTGAACTCGTGTACAACTGCTTTAGAATTTCTTCTTTGGTATTCAGTTTATGAAAATCATCATTTGTCGCATCAGCCTTGAGTGAAAATGTTTGTACATCCATAACCATCCAAAGAAAATTTACATATTATTTTGTGGCCAAAGTAAAGTGCTGTTTTATTTTGTATCCTAAATTTTGAGGCCTGAAGCAAACCAAGACCCACTTCTTAGCATTTGCTACGAGCCCGCACTGGTTTAATCCGGCGTTGCCTTCGAATGATCGGTCATGTCGTATCTTCGAATAGCGACCATTTCTCCTGGGGCAACTTTTATGAAGATTCTGCTACCGATGTCATTTTATGCAACCCACAATTCTACATCTGGCTTGCAAAAACCACTCGCGATGTTTACATACTCTCCCGATCGCTGCGCGCTAGTCCTACGATGAAAATGAACAGGATCTTTGTGTAGGAAACTTAATATCGTTAAATTTACGTTTTCGCTAGAGGTCGTAATTTTCGAGTTGTTCAAGAAAAACTTACAAAAGAGATCTTCAAACACGCCCCCCATACCACACTCAGCCCCCACCTATCAGGATTTCTAGTATGTTGTTCATGGCACTCTCTCCTACCACTGTACAAAAATTTGCGACTTCAGTAGTTATTTCCCACATTTGACTAATTAGGGTCGTTATCTACTGATCATCCTATGCCAACGGCTTAGTCGAGCACTTACAAACTGATGTCTGTGTAAATTTTACCCGACAGTTTTGTGAATTTTAGCAGTATAAACTAAACAGTTACGTCGTTGTATTCGTCAGGCATTTTGACTACGAAATTACTGCTTGCATGAATTATTTGGATCGAGCTGTCAACATAATTAGCGTAGACTTATGTTTACGAATGTCGTTTTTCAATCATAGCCAACGGCCTTGCCGCAGTGGTAACACCGGTTCCCGTCAGATCATCGTAGTTAAGCGCTGTCGAGCTGGGTCAGCACTTGGATGGGTGACCATCGGGTCTGCCGAGCGCTGTTGGCAAGCGGAATGCACTCAGCCCTTGAGAGGCAAACTGAGGAGCTACTTGATTGAGAAGTAGCGGCTCCGGTCTCGGAAACTGACATACGGTCGGGAAGGCGGTGTGCTGACCATATGCCCCTCCGTATCCGCATCCAGTGTCGCCTGTTGTCTGAGGATGACATGGCGGCCGGTCGGACCCGTTGGGCATTCCAAGGCCTGTCCGGACGGAGATTTTCTTTCATTATCCATACGGGCACGTTTAAATGAATAATACTGAATAAGTAGGTGTCTGTTCTGGTGGCGTAATAGCCCCAGCAACAGAGACCAAAAAATGTCGAAGATCGGGAATAGTTTATGTAGTCGGAAATCTTTGAGTATTGGTAAGATGGAGTGCCACGAACAACATACTAGGCATCCTGACTGGTGAGGGATGAGGGTGAGGTGGAGGTGAGTTTGAAGGTCACTTATGTACGTTTTCTTGAATAACTCGAAAACCGTGGCCTCCTGTGAATACGTATCCCAGTACAAAGTTGAACTATATTAAGTTTCCTACACAAAGGTCCTGTTCTGTTTTTTCTGTAGGAGTAATAACTGGCGCGCAGCGATCGAGAGAATATGAAAATATTGAAGGCCAGATGTAGAATTACGGGTCTCACAAAACGATAACGATAGCGGCAGGTGTACCATCCTGCACATATAGGGTGTCCCAGGAGGAATAATCAACATTTAAAGATATGACAGAAATGATCATTCGAAGCCCTAAGGCAATGCCGGATTAAACCAGCTCGGGCCCCTAGCAAATGTTAAGGATGGGCCCTGGTTTGCTTTGGGCCTCAAAATTTAGAATATAAAATATAACAGCACATTATTTTGGTCCCAAAACTATAAGTAAATATTCTTTGGGTGGTTATCGTCGTACAAACATTTAAAATATAAATTCTTTTCTTGAGAAAATAAAAATTTTACCTTACTGCAAACATATTTTCTTATACAAATTTTCTTCCTTAAATTTGTGCAATCTAATAAAGTTAAATACATTGATTCAAATATGGCATTCAAGGACCAGAAATTAAATTTAAGAAGAGAGTTATACTTAACTCAAATTTTTAAAAAAAATACGAATAAAGACCACAGTCATTTTGACAAGGATTTTAGAAAAATTGCCGTTTAAGTATTGAACACATGACCGTTAGCTTACGAGCCTAGAGCCTTAGCCGTTATGCTGCAGGGGTACTGCTACGAGCCTAGAGCCTTAGCCGTTATGCTTCAGGGGTACTGCGTAAACCCATCTCGTGGTTTAATGTCTCACGAGGAATTATTTTCGACACTAACTAACCCAAGGACATCACACACATCCATGCCCGAGGCAGGATTCGAACCTGCGACCGTAGCGGTCGCGCGGTTCCAGACTGAAGCGCCTAGAACCGTTCGGCCACACCGGCCGGCCAGGGTGGATAGCTACACAGTGTGAAACCTGGCAGTTTGAGAAAGTAACTCCCACGCCTGGTGTCTCGGCGGCAAATAAATCTTTACTGTATTCGGAAGTAAGTGACTTATAACGATATCACTAGATCAGACACCGATAGTGGATACGTACATCGTTGTATACGTTGCACATAGAATGTTTGTAGCTCATATAAACAAAACCAAAGTGCTTACTTTATTCTTCGGTGCTTCTCGTTTTCCTGACAGGAAATTTCGTAATCACCAGAGAAAATTATATTTAATTCTCTTAATCTCTTCTGCTGTTGTTAAACAGTAGTATTGTGTTCTATTAGTCCACAACTCCGGCAAAATAGTAAATTTAATACAATGATTGAAATGAAGCATCCAAGGATCACAAAATACATTTAAGTAAGAAATTGCATTTAAAACCGAATTAAACGAATAGAAACAAACACCAATCATTTTGATAAGGATATTAAAAAATTACTGTTGTGTAAGTGCGGAAAACACGACCTTTAGTTTACAATTCTAGAGCCTTAGCCATTGTGCCACGTAACTGCATATCGTTTCATGTTTCACGAGACATTATTTTGGTCACATTTTTATAAATGAGGGTCCACTAGTGTAGATGGCTACACGGCGTGAAACCTCTTCAATCGCACACCACTGCAAGAGTAATTTCAAGCGGTTAATCCCACCCTTGGAGTCTCAGTGGCAAGTAAATCTTTACTTTATTCAGAAGTAAATGACCAATAACGATACCATTTTATTATTAGATCGAACTCCGATGATGGATATCTAGATTGTTATATACACTGCACATAGAACCTACATTTTTTTACTTTTATAGCGCATATAAACGAAACAAATAAGCTTACTTTTTTTGTCAGTGCTTCCCGTTTTCCTATTAACAAATTTCACAATCAGTATAGAAAATTATGTTTCATTCTTTTAATATCTTCTGCTGTTGTTAAACAGTGGTATTATATCCTATTGGTTCACAACTCCGGCAAAGAAACGACACAAACCGCTAGAAGCGCGATTTTACAGCACCTTGTACAAGAACATTCCAATAACAAGAAAACAACCTTCACTCTAGACTGCTCGTGCCAAAACTACTGAAAGAAAAATAAATGCACTGTAAAGGGAATGAACAACTGTAATATTAAACTTACAAAAATAAATACTGTATCTATGAATTACTTTCTTATTGGTAATCAGTCGTAATTGATCGATATTTTACGACTAGCTCTGCAACTTCAGAGAACCCGTGTAAGTTTAGCGGCGTTGTCAGCTCCTGCTACAGTGTATGGCGTGGGCAGCGCTTACTTTTGCAAATGAGCTAAAATTGTTACTACTCGCTGTAGGTTTAGATACCAGAGTCTTTCAGTTGGACGGTTGGTAGAATACCATCCGTATGTAACTTGACAGATCTTTCCCCCCAGTGCGCGGAGCCCTTAGCACTTGCTAACTCTTGCTACGTGGTTAATGCAGCATTGTTCGAAAGAAACAGTTCTAGTAAACATGGCCTTAAAATGCACACCTTAAGAACTAAGAGCACTGGTTCATATTCGATGCTGTGCAACAAATCTCTTTTGCTGCAAGCTCTTTGTTTTCCATATTAATCTCACCCCTGGTGTGTCAGTGGCAAATAAATCTTTGCTGTATTCAGAAGTAAATAAATTATTACAATAACATGAGCTATGACCACTTTATCAGTGTAAGGGATGTGTTTCACAGCAGAGAAGATTAACAAGTGCTCATAGCTCTTAAGGTTCACACTTCAGAGCCCATGTTTACTGGACTTTTTTTCCCCTGTTTTGGTCCATCCTACCACGTCTCGAAATATGGAAAGCAAAGAGCTTGCAGCAGAAGAGATCTGTTTGACAGTATCGAAGATGAATATGTGCTCATATTTCTTAACGTATGCATTTTAGAGTCCATGTTTACTTGAACGTTTTGCTTCTAATGATCGTCCCTGTCATACCCCTGAACAAAACATTTATGTAGCTTAACACTAACCACTATCAGCTGTCTTCATGCTGGCAAAGAGCATCTGTTTAACATAAATATTAGAGTTACGTGTAGTTTACATACTTAACTCGAATTATTCGATGCATTGTAGAAAAAGTGGCTTTGACTTTGTTTGTAATTAAATGAGGATTTTCCATTTCCCGCCCAATGTCGACTGGCAGTCTCTTATAAACGTTTGCGCCATAATAGAAAACTCAGTTCTGAACCTTAGAAACGAGTGCATAGTATACTTGGAAATTATGTCTGCTTCTGGTATTGTGGTTTTGAATTGTTTAGTATATCCTGAGTTTACTCTTGCTATTATCAAACAAGGTACCATTACGTACTGGCATGTAAGTGTAAAAATCCGTAGGCCCCTGAAGACGCTTCTGCAAGATTTCTGGTTATCAACAGCACACAATGTTCTTAATGCATGCTTCTGTGGAATACATAACGTTTTCACCTAAGTTGCAATGCCCGAGAAGTTTATGCCATAGGACAGAAATGAGTAAAAGTATGGTAGCAATACTGACTGAAAATCATTACAGTGAGAGATTTTTCTCAATTCTCTGGTGCCACTTAAGTTTGTTATCACCCTGGATGCCACAGAAATTCACAACTAACCTTTGATCTTTACTTCTTGTCCTAGTAAATAAATTTTACTCGTGTGGAATTGCATAACATAGGTTTTCGTAAGTTTAAACTGTAAGTTGAAGCTGTGGGCTGTGAACCAGTAGTAAGCTTGTTCCGCTCTTCCCCTGGCTGTGTCTGATATGGATGTGTTTTGAGCTCTTTATCAAAACAGTCATGTTATCAACAAACATTAAAACTTTCGAAGAGTCCTCCAATATCCCAGATGAATCGTTCACAGAGGCCAGGAAGAGAAGTGGGCGAAGAACGAAGCCTTGCAACACACCGTATTTGATGCTTCCCCGCTCACAATTTAACCTCATTCCTGTCGTTTCATTTGCTAATATAATCCTCTGTTTTATATCTTTAAGATATGGCTCCATCTATGTAAGGGAAGACTTTTGATGCTATTCTATTTCAGTTTTCCCTGCAAAGTTCTACTGGATTTGAGTTCGAGACATCATATATTGCTCTCTCAATAGTGAAGCCTTTACAGAAGTCAAACTAAGCTGTTAAAAAGTCACCAGGAAGATGGTACAGCATTCTGTTTTAAGCTAATTTCTCAAACACTTTTGAGAATACGAGGAGGAGGGACATCGGTGTATAATTAGAGGTCAGTTGTTTATCTCCACTTTTTTATGTTGCTGTTTCTGCTGCATACTTCAGTCTTTCACGAAATATACCTTGACTCATCGTCTGGTTACGCAGGTAGCTCAAGGATGGCGCGACCATGTAACCAGAAAACTTTAGTACTTTGACTGACAATGATATACCATCTAGCCAGAAAAGTTACTGCTTATTTGTGACCTAATGATTTCTGTGTTCGCTCTATCTGATGAGTTGGCAAAACTGATGTCTAGTGGAGGAGCCTACGTTGTCTGTCTAAATAAGATTATTGTATCTGTTTTCGAAGGAAGATTATTGTATCTACTTTCGAAGGACAATTTTTGTACTCATGTTTTCAGCTACTCTTAGGAAGTAGGGCATGAAAATAATAAATTGGACAAGGCAAATTATACTGAATCAACTACTCTTAGGAAATAGGGCACGAAAAGAATAAATTGGACAATGATCGTAGCAATGAGACATATGATATGAAATTCAAAACATTGACGCTTTGAATTTCATAACATCTGTCTCGTTGCTACGGTCTTTTGGGAGTTCCGTATCATTTTCCATGTCGAATTTATTCTTCACATGTCCAACAATGCTCCAAAATGCTTTTGTTCGTCCTGGGAAATTTGAATTTTTTGTGCATAGTACATGGTTTCTACCTTGTTGCTGACACGCTGAAGGTTTTTGCAGTACTGCTTGTAATGCATTTCAAATCTTTATTAGAGCTAGTACTTTTAATTACATAAAGCATTCTTCCCAGTAAAACGCACATTGATCCCAAATGTTAGTCACCCCTTTTTTCGCCTTACACTCTAAATCTCACTGTCCTCTTGTAGAGAAAAACTGGATTCAAAATATTATAAGAATATTTTTAGAGAAGAATTAAATTTCTCATATACTTTGGGTCCTTAGGTAAATTTTACCCATTTTTCACCTGAAAATTCTCTCTGAATATTGTAACCAAGTCATCATTTACAATTCAGTGTTGTTTTCTTTTTCCAGTCAGATCTCATTGATGAGGTTTTTTTGTTTGGTCATACTCGTATAAACCATTTATTGTGGGGCTCACATCGTAGTCAAGATATACAGGGTGGTCCATCTGAAGTTACGGATGAGAATGCGAATGCAATAACCTTTATACTGAGCCATAGTTCGCAGTTTGGCCACGGTAGTGCCACAGTCGGGTGAGTAATACAGTTCTGAAGACTTCCCTAACGAGATTTTAATACCATTCCGCCTCCCTCTATCAAAAACTGTGGCAGGTGGGATACATGTTGTTAAATAATAGCTTAATTTGGAGTAATGAAAGAATTGGAGCACATTTTGTATCGATTTGATGTGTTCTCCTCGGATCATTCTAAAAAATCGTTCCCCAATTTTAATTTTTCTCGATTTCAGCGCCATCTGTCAATAGTTTAAAAAAATGTTTCATACAAAACTTGATTACTTTTTGATGGAGAATCCTAATCTTCAATAAAAAATGGGGTTTCCATTTAAGATTTAAAAGTTGCCCTCGCCCCACCTAAGGGGGCAGGGGCTGGGGGTCACGTGTAGTATCATTTGATGTCCCCCTATGAGCTTACGAACTTGTCTTACCCACTAATGTATAGTTTTCGAGATTATCTCATCCGAAACTTCAGATGGACCACTCTGTATACATCACACTCACGATATACAAAAAATGCAACAATAAAGATCAAAACTGTCTCATAAATATCTGATAAAATTAAAATAAAATCTTAGGTTAGAGAAGAGTGTGGCCTGCCGTTTGCCTTTTCTAATTTAAATATTGACAGCCTGTTCAGAAAATGAACTTTGTTTATTATCCTGCTTAAAAAATAGCCCACGAAACACAAAGAAACACTTTTTTATTCGTTGATGATTAATTAATTATGCGTGATGATGAACATAAACTTCCAATTGATGTCCACAAGCAGAGCTTTACAATGCCAATAATACAGTATGAAAATCTCTACTGATAAAAGAAAAATAATCACATTTAGAGGAGTTGTTCCAATAAGGTATTTTCATTTGTGAGAGGATAACACAGCAAGTATAAATTTTAATTATCTTGGAAATGAAATAATTCATCTAGAAGATCAACATATAGATTAAAATACTTTCAAAATTCCAGCAAACACTATGAGATCAAAAGTGTCATGACGCCCCTATGAAATGCTGAATTGGCCGCTAGATGTCGCGAAAGGCAGACCCGCAAATATAAAAGGAGTCATAAAATATCTTGTTGTCATTTGAGACGCAGTAACAGCAGGATGGATCACTCAGGAGGGTTATCATTTGGTGAATACCTCGAGAATTTTAGGTGCCATCATGTGTAGTGGTCAGCAGTGAAGTATGACTGAGACGGCTTACGGTATAGAGTTGTCTTTCGTGGTTAAGGTTTTGTCCCTTTCTTGCACTTGAAAAAAAAAAAACCTAATGCGGAAGGACATAAACACATTCTAGAAGATTGTGCACTGCGTACAGTAGATGAGAAGTTCGGAATGCTGATTGTTTGGTATCAACATTATAATTATCCATTGGAATATCCGCGGAATTCGCTCCAATCGGGACGAATCGTCGATCCTCTTACGATCCTATTCCCCAGTCGTCTTATGTCTTCAGGAAACAAAGTTACATCCCCATGATCGCTTTGTCTTCCCTCATTTCCAATTGGTCCGGTTTGATCTCCCCTCTGTTGATGGCACTCTGGCACATGGGGGACCTATGATTCTTCTCCATGATACTGTCCATTATCGCACAATCCTCTTAAACAGTTCCTTCTAAGCTGTCGCTGTACGTCTTTCCCTTTCTGGATACACCTTCTCCCTTTGTACCACATAAATTCCATCGTCCACACCAATGGCAGCAACTGATCTCCTTCATCTTCTTGGTCGCTACCAACCCCCCTCCCCCCCCCCCCCCTCATTTGCTGGTTGGAGGCTTCAATGCCCACCACCAGCCTTGGGGATCTCCGCGTCCTTGTGCGGATCTTGTTTGCCTCAACATAGCGAAACCTACATTTTTGTCTGCCTCCACGTCAGACTTCTTTCATTTGGATCTTTCAGTCGGTACTGTTCAGCTAGCTAGGCGCTTTGAATGGTTCGCTCTTGCTGATACACACTCGAGTGACCATTTTCCATGTGTCATTCGATTACAGCCACAACTGCTATGTATGCACCCAAAACACTGGAAGTTTTCACAAACCGATTGGACACTTTTCTCCTCTCTAGAGACATTCGATGACCGTCACTTTCCTAGCATCGACGATCAGGTCACTCACGTCACGGAAGTCATTCTTACAGCCGCGTAACGTTCCATACCTCGTGCCCCCCCCCCCCCCTTTGCCTCGGCGCCCCCCAGTTCCTTAATCGAACGAGACGTGCCGTGACGCAATACGCGAGCGGAGACGTGCTCTTCGCGTTTTCCACCACCATGCTACATTGGCCAATTGTATCCTCTATAAGCAATTACGTGCGCAATGCCGTCGCATCATCTGCGATAGCAAGAAGGCAAGCTGGGACTTCTTTACCAGCTCCTTTAATTCCTTCACTCCCTCATCTGTAGTTTGGAGTCGTATTCGACGGTTATCCGGCATGTCTAGTTTCTCCCCGATCTCTGGGCTCACTGCAGCGCATGACACCTTAGTGGACCCAGTCGCAATTTCTAACTCATTGGGTCAACACTTTGCTGAGATTTCGAGCTCTTAAAATTACCCGTCAGCCTTTCTTCCAAAGAAACGAGCAGTGAAAGTGCGACCTCCTGCTTTCTCCTCTCAAAGTCACGAAAGCTATAATATTGTTTTCTCTATGCGGGACCTCCAACACGCACTCTCTCCCTCTCGCTCTTCCGCCCCAGGACCGGATGGCATCCACGTCCAAATGTTGCTGTGTTTATCGTACCGTAATCTGCGTTACCTCCTTTGGCTTTGAAATCGAATTTGGATCGACAGCACCTTTCCCAAAAGATGGAGGGAAGCTATCGTCATTCCTGTTCCAAAATCTGGAAAGGACAAACATCTCCGTTCTAGCTATCGCCCCATATCTCTCACGAGCAGTGTGTGTAAGGTTTTGGAGCATATGGTGAATTGCCGTTTAGGCTGGTGGCTGGAGTCCCGAAACCTTTTAACACCTGCCCATTGCAGTTTCCAGAAGCATCGTTCTGCAGTTGTTGCTCTTTCAACTTGAATCACGAACAATTTTCTCAGGAAACGCCAAATGGTAGCGATATTTTTTTTTATCTGGAGAGAGCATATGATACCTGTTGGAGGACCGGCATCCTCCGCACACTGTTGTCTTGAGCCTTTCGAGGTCGGCTACCCCTTTTATTCGTGAATTTGTGACAGAGCGCACATTTACGGTGCTGGTGCACACCACTCTCTTCCGTACTTTCTACCAAGAAAATGGGGTGCCCTAGGGCTCCATGCTGAGTGTTGTACTGCTTGCCGTCGCCGTAAATCCAGTTATGGATTATCTCCTTCCCGATGTCTCGGGCTCCCTCTTTGTCGACGATTTTACAATCTACTATATCTCTCAACGGACCAGCCTTCTTGAACGACGTCTTCAAGGCTGTCTCATGGTGCATCGAAACCGGCTTCCGCTTTTATCCCAATAAGATCGTCTGTGTAAATTTTTGGCGACGTACGGGGTTTCCTCCGCCTTCCCTACACCTCGGCCCTGTCGCCCTTCCATTCGCCCACGTCGCCAAATTCTTAGGACTTCTGTTTGACAGAAAACTGTGCTGTCTTCCACCGTTTCATATCTTTCGGCTCGCTGTCTGCAATCACTCAGCACCCTCCGTGTTCTGAGTGGTGCCTCCTGGGGAGCGGACCGAGTGGTCCTCCTCCACCTATATCACGTCTTAGTGCGCTCGAAATTGGACTATGGAAGCGTAGTTTACTCCTCTGCACAGCCGTCTATTCTTCGGCGCCTCGACTCTGTCCACCACCGTGGGCTGCGTTTAGCATCTGAAGCTTTTTATAGCAGCCCCGTGGAGAGCTTCTATGGTTAGACTGCTGAACCTCTGCTGTCCAATCGGCGTGCTGTCCTACTGAGTCGTTACTTTAGTCATGTGTCTTCCATGCCTGCCCATCTGACCCGTGCCCTATTTTTCGACACCTCCTTGGATTTAGTGTATGCAGGCCGACCTTCCTCTCTACTACCACTGGGAGTCCGCTTCCGTCAACTGTTACGTTCTCTTTCCTTCCACTTTCCTAAAACTTTCTTGACAAATGGGGGTACGGCGCCTCGTTGGCTTCGTCCCCGACCTGCCTTCTCTGTGCTCTTTGTCAGCTTCCCAAGGATAGTACCCCGCCCCACCCCCCTCTACGGTTTATCGTCGGGCATTTGCTGCTCTATGTGCACAAGTGGATGATGCCACATTTATTTACACTGATGGCTCAAACACCACATTTGGTGTTGTTGGCGATATCCCTGTTAGATTTCGCCTTCCCGACCAGTGTTCGGTTTTTACTGCGGAGCTTTACGCTGTTCTTCAGGCCGTCCAATCCATCCGTCTCCGTAAGCAGCTACAGTATATTATATGCTCGGATTCGCTCTCTCCTCAGCTTCCAAGCTCTTTATACCGTCCACCCTTTGTTGCACCGGATTCAGGACAGCTTCCAATTGCTCCACTTGGGGGGGGGGGGGGGGACGTCTCTGTGGCATTCCTCTGGATCCCAGGGCACGTTGGTACCCGCGGAAACGAGGCAGCCGATATAGCGACCAAGGCGGCAGTCTCTCTTCCTCAGCCCGCTGTTCGCATGGTTCCCTTTACTGATCTACTGAGCGTTTCATATCTTTGTGTTACTCTTTTATGGCACACACATTGATCTAAATTTCCCGATA
This sequence comes from Schistocerca cancellata, assembly GCF_023864275.1. NCBI lineage: Eukaryota > Metazoa > Arthropoda > Insecta > Orthoptera > Acrididae > Schistocerca > Schistocerca cancellata. Next base: position 71,609,944 of record NC_064627.1, read on the forward strand.
GTAAATTACAGGACGTAAAACCTCTTCCCTGTGCTTGGTCCTCGTCGACAGGAGGTAATTTTATCTAGACTCCGGATAGGGCAGTGTCTTTTTCGCTATCAACGTCTTTTAAGTGGAGATCCTCCCCCGCTTTGTCCTCAATGCTATCAACCGGGGACAGTAATCCACCATTTACTTCAGTGTCCCTATTTTAATCCGCTACGCGCCTGTTTACAGTTGTCGCCTAATATATTTTCCCTTTTAGCAGATGACACGCGCTCAGCCAATTGCGTCCTTGAGTTTATCGGTGTCAGTGAGATGACATCGGTCATTTGAAGCTCCTTTTTGGGGAATATAACCCCCCTTTCAATAGTAGTTTTTTAGGGTTTCCTTCCGTTTTTAGTTTCTCTCCTTCTTGAGTTTCGCTCCCATTGCTGCTGATCTCACATTCTATTTTTTACCCTTCCCAAAGCCACAGTATGGCGTTTATGACCCTAGCAATTTTGCGCCCTAAAATCGTAACAAAAAAAATGCATCCTGCTGTCAATCAGCTTTGAGGCAATGGTTTGTCGACAGTAGCATTCCTGAAATGGTCTGGCTTGTCCAGAGTCCACCGAGCGAGGTGGCGCAGTGGTTTGCACATTGGACTCGCGTTCGGGAGGACGACGGTTCAAACCCGTCTCTGGCCATCCTGATTTTGGTTTTCTTTGATTTCCCTAAATCGTTTCAGTCAAATGCCAGGATGGTTCCTATGAAAGAGCACAGCTGATTTCCTTCCCAATCCTTCCCTAATCCGAGCTTGTGCTCCGTCTCGAATGACCTCGTTGTCGAAGGGACGTTAAACACTAATTTCCTCCTCCTCCACTTGTCCAGAGTCCCCATCTGAACCCAATGGATACGTTAGAAAGTCGACTCCGCTCCAGCCCGCTGCATCCAATATCATTACTTTCTCTGGTTTCGACCCCCGGGGAAGAATGGGCTGCCATTCCTACACAGACATTCAGGCACCTCGTTGAAAATGTCCCCACAAGAGTTCAGGACGTAATAAAGGCGAAGGTGTCCAGACACTTTTGATCAATTAGTGTATGTGTGACATTGTAAACAGAACTTTTAAAAAAAGGCGAGGCTAGAAGCAGAAATTATATTCTGTAAAACTGTGGCAGTTCCTGCAGTTTCGCTCACAATGAAAACTGAGAAATGAGACTGCTGAAATTATGAAAAAACTGGATAAAATTAAGATATAGAAATTAGCTAAAAGTCGAACCAATAACCGACATAAAAATGAACAGGGGAGTGTCATATAGTACCGACCAGCTTACAACACCCACCATCGCTAGATCTCGTTTCTAGTACTAGGTGGCAGCACATACAAAGGGCGAGCTGAAAGACGCCATGATCCCACTCCTAATTCGCTGGGTATGTTGTCCTGCATCAACAATTTGAGAGTTGTGAGCGTTTAATGATGTTTGTGTGAGAGAAGCGTGGAAGAAGCTAGTTTCAGGATTGTTGTACACGTGTAAAACGAGAGTAATTGAATTTATTTTTAAAGTTATTTTAACTGTATTGTTTAAGGGTACTGTAGCCGTATAACTTCGAAGATGTCGTATGTTAAACAATATGCAATCGGTATCGATTTTATTGCGTGATTGTTGTATCGTATTGGCCAGCCAGTTGTCTTGCTGAGCAGACAGAAAGTCAGGGCAAAAATAATAATAACTATTTATCTTTAGTTTTCAGAGTGAAATGGCTCAGAATAAGGGAAAAATTAAAGAGAAATGAACTGAAAAGAATATGAGAATGGCAATAAATGAAATAATATCGGAGACAATGGCAGCAAGGCAGGCAGCTGAGTTCTTTGTCCCGTGGAGCACGTTAGGTGATCGAACAAAAGTAATTAGAACAGGTGCATCTGTGGATCTAACTCTTCGGATGGGTAGATTCAAGAAGGCATTCAACGATTATATGGAAACACAGTTACTTCTGAACATGAAAGATTTAGACAGCAGGTTCATGCCACTTAGCAGAAAAGAATTTTTGAGGTTAGCATTTGCGCCGATTGAGCATTTAAAAGTACCTCATCAGTTCAGCAAAGAAAAAAACTCCTGATAAGCAGATTTGTTATGACTTTATGGCACAGTAACCTGAACTGTTCCTTAGATCTCTTGAATCTAATAGCCTTCAGAGACCTTTGGGCTTTAACAGACATCAAGCTGAGCTCCTCTTTACGAAATACGAAGAGCTGATTTCGAAATACAGTTTCTCTGTTAGTAGAATTCATAACTGCGACGAAACTGGAGTTTTAGTAGTTCATGCAAAAGATAGGAGGTCATATAACAAAGGTGGGGGGCAAGTGATCAACATCATTTCAGGAGAGAAAGGAAGGAAAGCGACCATCCTCCTACACATAAATGCTGCTGGAGTTATTTTTGTTCCTCCACTTTTTGTCTTCTCCAACAAATCGAGAATAGGCGAAGTGTTGAAAAAGGAAAGCTGATGAGAGTGGTTGGGTATCTGCCTAAACATTTCTGAAGTGGTTAATGTCGTTTGTCAAAAGGACTAAAATTGAACCAGTGCTTCTCGTACTGAATGGCCACACAAGCCGCAAAGATCTAGACGTAATTTTGTACGCACGATAACGTCATATACACACGATCAGCTTGCCCCCTCACACAAAAAGCAATTTGCAGCCGTTAGCTAGAGCAATAATGCGATCATTTAAAACAGCATACAATTAAATCTGCAGTGTGTTGATGAGAAAAAGCCAGACATTGAAAATGTCCCAAAAAGATGTTGCTGGATTTGTGAACACTGCCAACTCTTCTATCAGTAGAATGGATCTAGCGCAATTTGCGTTTACTTGCACAGGTCTTTGGCTCTCGAACCCAAATGTGTTCACTGATTTGGATTTTATTGTTGCTAAACAATTCAAGGAACTCCAGCTCTATTAGCTCAAAACCAGAACCTTCATCAGCTATCCCTTCCAAACCGGGATCTTCGACAGGTAACACGTGTAAACTGGGAACTTCAGCAACTCAACCAATTTCTGGTATGAAAATTCCAATCAGAATATTCTGGTACCACACCCTTCTCTCAGTCATGTATCAATCGCTGTCACCTGTGAACACCCCTATTCGTTCTATACGTACTCTCATTTCATGAATGTAGTTGAGAAAATCAACAGACACAGAAAAGTGAAGTTCTTTCTTCTTCGCCCTAAAAGTAACAATTGGAGGAAAAAAAGAAATCAATCGAAGATAAAAGACAAAGACCAGAGAGAAAAAAGTCAGAAAGAGCCTTGAAGTCAGTTCAAAAGCTCAATAGAGAAACGTCAGAGGTATCTAACAGAAGTAAATAGTTCAAATAGTATGCAACATATAGGAAACGTCAAAAGAATCTGGCATTTAATACGGACACTCTAGCAGCGGATCAGAGCACAGTATGTGTAATATGCTGTGACGAAGAATGGGTTCAGTGCACTAAATGTACAGAGTGAGCACATCGTTCTCGCTTCCCACGCCCGGGTTCCCAGGTTCGATTCCCGGCGGGGTCAGGGATTTTCTCTGCCTCGTGATGGCTGGGTGTTGTGTGCTGTCCTTAGGTTAGTTAGGTTTAAGTAGTTCTAAGTTCTAGGGGACTGATGACCATAGATGTTAAGTCCCATAGTGCTCAGAGCCAAGTGAGCACATGTTGGTTATGTAGACGAAGAAAGTATATTGTATCATAGCAGTAAATGAAAAATGGTTTTTGAAATTAATGAATTTTGCTCACAAAATAATGTGTTTAATGGTTTTCTTCTAAGTCAACTCCAACGTTGTCTTCTTGTAATAACTTACAGTTTCTGAACATTTTCTCTCGCGTTTTTTAATGGTAACAGTAGGATGAAGAGAACTCATCACTAGCACATTTTCTTATTTTCTTTCCTTGATGAAGTGCCAAGGAAATACCGTCACATTTTAAAGTTTTTGTGGAATGCAGAGCGGCCTTGAAAGACTTCAGAGCATGTGGATGCTATGTTTACTGTTCCTACGATGCAGGTTGACTTTTCTTTTAATTTCTCGGCACAGTTGAAAAAAGTGAAATAACTATCTGTAGTAACGTTTCTGCCTTTGGACAGAGTCATACCGCAAGACGCGTCATAACATGATATGGAACCCTTTCGTCTTGGGATCCTTAGCAATATCCTTAGCAAATGCGGGAAACCATTGAGAATGTTGTGGCGTATCAAGACAGCCACGCCACTCGGAAGTAGCCGAAATGCACGCGTTAAATTCAAGCAGGCTTGCTGAGGTCTGAAACAGGATACGTAATGAATGCTATAAAGAAAAGTACGTAGCTTCTGTAATACTTAACTTTAATCCATCATTTGTATACAGCATTCTTGATGATACAAGTGAGACTCTCTCTAGATATGGTTAATGGCGCCTTGCTAGGTCGTAGCCATGGACTTAGCTGAAGGCTATTCTAACTATCTCTCGGCAAATGAGAGAAAGGCTTCGTCAGGGTAGTCGCTAGCAACGTCGTCGTACAACTGGGGCGAGTGCTAGTGCGTCTCTCTAGACCTGCCGTGTGGTGGCGCTCGGTCTGCAATTACTGACAGTGGCGACACGCGGGTCCGACATGTACTAATGGACCGCGGCCGATTTAAAGCTACCACCTAGCAAGTGTGGTGTCTGGCGGTGACACCACAGAGAATATACTTACTATGAAGATATACAGCTAACAAGTAATTTTTTGCATAGTTGTCAGTCTTTGAAGCCATGAACTGTGTTAACTGTCATCTAGTTTTACTAGGCAAGAGTTTCTCACCAGTCGTTGTGTCAGATCTGGGTTTACAACTCATGGTGCAGTTTTCTATGAATTTATTCCAAACAGCAGAAACCAACAGAAATTCATGTCTGTAAACGTACAGAGCGTATAGACTTATTGTCGAACCTCAGGAATCCCACATCCTCCAGAAGCTTTTGTAAGTCTGAAAGTATTTCTTCGTCGCGTAAATAACGTTTCCGATACATTTCAACCTTCACCTCACTACCAACTTTGTAACACTGACATGCTTGCAAGGGAGTGACATAAGTATTTCGTATAGTGACCATTGTTGTTAGTCAACCCCACTTACTACGAATAATAGTTAACTGTTACATCATAAAATAAAATGGCTTAAATAAGGAAGCGCATGAAATAAACTGATTTTTGCAAGGGAATGGCAAAACAGAAAGTAAATTGTAATATGAACAAAAGTTAATTGTGGCATCCCAAAGCAAAATAGCTGAAGTTTGGTAGTGCATGAAATAAACGTAAGCATACCAATAAACAAAATTATAGGATTATCTTAAAGGGATCAGTCTGGACTTGAAGGTGAAACGTGCACGACATAATCAGTTGAGAAAATGCGCTGCTCAGGTATATAACGAAAGTATATTACAGATCAATAAAACAGATAAAAGGAAATGTTGCCCAAATCGTTCTGCATAAAATAACTACACTAGACTCTCGCTAATCCGACCCTCAGTAGTCCCGCTTCTCAGTAATCCGGCGCACATCCAAAAACACGCGCACAATGAATGATCGTGCGCAACAATGCTTAGTTAAACAATGCTTTATATGCTGCATTTGAAATTGTAGCTTTCTTTACAGTTCGGAATGGTGTCTTCTAGAAAGAAACACGTTACACTAGACCCCAAGCAGGAACTCGAAATTTTAGAGAAAGCCATTGCTGCTGGGTTCAGTGTTGTACGAGCAACTATTTATGACATCAAAAAGAAAAAAGATGTTATTAGACAGTACTCAAGACAAATGGATAGTGAGTTAGGAAAACGGAAGGTTATGCGAAAGAGTGAGAATGAAGAACTGGACGTAGCTGTTTATATAGATGGTTCATACAACAACGCAGTAAAGAAATTCCAGTCAGTGGCCCGATTATAAGGGAGAAAGCAGCTGCATTTAACAAAGAACTTGGCGGTAGTAACTCGTTTGCGGCGGGCGAAGGTTGGCTATCAAACCGGAAAAAGCGACATGGCATTCGGCAGCTGACAGTAGAGATGGGCAAACTGAAACACATAACTGTTTCGAAACAAATGAAACAGTACAATGTAATGTTTCGATACGATGTTTCGAAACAGTGAAACAGTTTGTGTTTTGTAATCTAATAAACCATTTTATCATCTTGAATGTCTACTGTATAAGTATGTCCATATAAACATAAATGAGGTGCGAGAGCGCTAATCATATCGCAGAAAGTATGAAACTATCACGTAGGCGTCTTGGCAGTTTCGTATTTCCTGAAGCAAATGCGCTGCTTTCGTGTCGTGTGTCTTTCATACTTTTCAATTGGCTGAGGACAGCCATAGCTGAAGACAGAAGAACCACCACGAACGGAACTGGAGGTGGGAGCAAACTGCAGAAACAACGGATATGCTACTGGGATTCCCACATTCCGTTAGTATGGGTAATATATCCATCTTGCTAATTTCCATGCACACAAAGGGAATCATTGTGGATAATAGGCACCGTGACTATAGACTCACAAATAATGCCAAATAATTCGAATAAATAACAAAATATAACAGAAAAACTTTGTCTTTTAAGGTGTTTCGAACCGTTACTATAAATTCACTATGCTTCCCAGCCCTTCCCGTTCACCATTACACTATCAGTGATACGTCAAACAGATTGCTTGCAATTATACCTACATCAAATTTATGTATATGTCTAATAACTGTCACTTTACGCTTTTTTTTATTCAAAATGTTGTAGGCCTACTTGCGTTTCTTAATATCATTACTGTACATGACCAGAGAAACGTATGTTGTAAAAAAAGTGTAATTTAACTGATTGATTTTCACATATTTATTACTTTGAATGTAAATAGTATGTGTTGTTTTATTGTTTGGTTAGTGTTTATAAAGCAGATGTTACGCCATTTCAGAATAGGACAGTCAGATAGAAACGAAGCTTTATTTTCGGATATCTTAAGCTTCATGCTATTGCTTGTCAAAAAGATTTCGACACTCTTAAAAGTGTTTCACGAAGTGGTATGTTGTGTTTCAGTACCTGTGCCGAGCCCGAATCTCGTCCGACACAGCGCGGAATGAAACATCACTGTTTCGATACAATTAGTCTGTTCCAAGCAGAGGTGGACTGAAACAGCCTTATTTTGAAACAACGATACAGTTTCTGTGTCTGGCTCGAGATCGAATCTGGTCCGGTTACCCGAGACAGGGGCGGAATGAAACACCACTGTTTCGAAACAGTGAACCACAGCCGTTCCGAAACACTGAAACAGTTCCACGTATCGGTACACTGTATCGAAACATAGAAACAGTGGCCAAGTCTAGCTGACAGTCACCGGGGAAAGTCGCTCAGCTAAAGATAAGAATGCTGATGAGTTTGTAAGCAAGATACAGAAGATAACAGAGGAAGAAGATATAACTGCTGATGCCTTGTATAATGATTACGAAACAAGACTCTTTTACAAGATTCTTCCTTCAAAAACAGCTGCCAAGACCGAGAAGGTAGCGCATGGTTACAAGGCAACAGAAACAGTGCGTAACATTAATGGCGTGTTCTAATGCAGATGAGAGTCATAAACCACAGCTTATGGTGATTGGAAAATCCCAACATCCACGTTGTTTTCAACAGTGACATAAATACCAGTGCAGTATTGCGCTCAGAGGAAAGCATGGATGGACAGACAAATATTCTCTCGGTGGTTCCATGAAACGTTTGTACCAGCAGTGAGAAAAGAGGTAAAGAAGAAAAAGCTTCCACCTATAGCTATCCTTATAATTGAGAATGCTTCCAGTCATCCTTCAGATGTTTCTCTAAAGGCCGATGGTATACCAGCACTCTTTCTCCCATCCAATGTGATAACCCTAATTCGGTCCAAGGAGCAGGGAATTTTGGAATCAATGAAACGTCATTATCGACATTCACTTCTCGTTTCCTTCTGAACGAAAGTGAAAACGACTCTATCGACATTATGCTGAAGGCGTGGGAAGCAATTAACATTAGTGAAGTTGTTTTCCAAGCAGCCGAAGCCTGGGATAAAGTGAAGACTGCTACCATAATGAAGAGCTGGAGAAAATTGTGGCCATCCGTTGATGCCAAGTTGGATCCAGTAGTGAGTGATAGCGATGAGGCAGTCAATTCGGAATTATCGATTACTCCATACACTGACATGTTCCACAACCTTCCAGGAAGAGAAGAAATTGAAGATGAAGATAAAGATGTTACTAAGTGGCTGAATGAGGAAAACAGTGACGGACCAAATTTTAACAGATGAAGAAATAATCAAAAGCTTGCAAGAAAGTAATGATGAAAGTGATGAAGAAGAGGACACATGAGAAGAGAGAATGAACATTCCTCACACTGCTGGTGCTGAAGGTGCCGAGGTCTTCCTGGACTGCATTACGCAATAACTGTATCCTTCGGTTTAATGAAGTACAGTACACTATATCCCCTATGTTTTCAAAATAAATGAATAAAATAAATTTCAGGCACTCAATAATCCGGCACTTCAGCTAATCCGGCACCTATATGTGCCAGTAATGTCCGGATTAGTGAGAGTCTAGTGTATCACCTCAAAACAAAAACTATCTAGTGTTAAGCGAATGCAGAGGTCCACTCACTAAATCTGTCCTCAAACCGGACATGTTTGTCATCACAAAGCACACGAGACGTGGGGTCAGTCGTCGCTGCTGCACGCTCTGAAACGACCTGCTACATCCCACGGAACGTGGTCCTCATCGTGATTACTGACCGCAGAGCTTTCCAGCAGCAGTTTTCGGCTGCACCTGGCGCACAACTGACACATTTTGTTTGCGAAAACATACGCGCTTAAAATAACTGCATTAGCTCTGGTAGCGACTGCCGAAGAAGAGCGGAGAAAACTCTTACTTGAACAGCGAATTTCTCCTAGGTGAAAATCACGTAATGCTTCATCAAGTTCCAACATACTGATGGAGGATAGGATGGGCAACTTAGGTTACTAAAATCTTTGCTTTCCTTCAATATCTGTCACCGTTGCGATGTCATTTCTTTCTGGTGACCAGTCTCGGACAATCACGGCTATTTTCAAACAATGGCCTTAAAGTAAGTGCAATCATACAGAATGTACTACTGTGTAATGCTATGCAATGATCTGAGAGCCGGCTTGTATGGCCGTGCGGTTCTAGGCGCTACAGTCTGGAACCGCGTGACCGCTACGGTCGCGGGTTCGAATCCTGCCTCGGGCATGGATGTGTGTGATGTCCTTAGGTTAGTTAGGTTTAAGTAGTTCTAAGTTCTAGGGGACTGATGACCACAGATGTTAAGTCCCATAGTGCTCAGAGCCATTTGAACCATTTTTGATCTGAGAGACATAATAGTGTGTAGGTATTGGTACAAGGACTGATCTTAGGAAACCTTCGAGGATTTCTCCGTTTTCATTCTCCGTATTGGTGATCTCATATAGAAAACCTGTTGTTTCGTCATCTAGTGCTTGGAGCATTTCGCCAGCTATTGCCTCATATGCAGGCACCTTTATGGTTTTAAGATCATTAACTGTTTATCGAATTCTTCTCAGAGTGTTTTCGATCCAGGTTCGTTCGGTAACAAATCCTTTGCCTTTTCCATTAACTCATCCGACATCCCAAGCCGGTCATGTAACTTCTCTGTTTCTTCCTTCCATTGTTGTGATAAATCATTACTGTCTGTGATATATACTCTATTTATTTATAATTGTGGCTCCTAGTACCTTTCGCTCTCTGAATTGTACCTTGACTAGCTGGTTGGCTTGTTCTACATTCCCGCTCTTCGTACTTTCTTCAGTTTACTAAACTGTTCCTCGTTTCGAGCTAACTTAACTCTGTTTGATCCTCTGTTTACTAAATTTTTGGATCTATTATACCTTACATTGTCTTCTTTATTTCTAAATTTTTTTTCAATTTGCCACTTTCCTCGATCAGCTCCGTTATTTATTTGCACATCTATGATTTCTTGGTGGTGGTGGTTTTGGGAATTAGTTGTTCCTTTGCAGTATCTACACTGACGAAACAAAAGAGCTAGACAAAGTAAGAGTTGTGTGACATAAACGAAAATTGGTAGATGGGTTTCTACATCTCACATTTCACGCCAGTCGCATAAGAGTGGATCTACTAGCGCGACTATGAGGATGCACAAACAGGTATGCTTTAAATACACGCTTTAACAGTCACGAGCATTATTTACCTTTGAGATTGTACGTGGTGAGTTGATGTCAGTCAAGAACGCCTTTAAGGCGACAAAGACGCCATTACCAACACCACTGAGTTCGAAGGAGGTGGTATAACATGATGTACATGACTGTTAGCAGCTGTGGTCAGGAGCATATATGGTCGCAAGAAGACCGGGCTCTGCACCCACATGGCACTACCAAGAGAGAAGACCATCGTATTCAGCCTATGGCTCTGGCGCATTGTACTCCAATTGGTTCAAATGGCTCTAAGCACTATGGGACTTAACATCTGAGGTCATCAGTGCCCTAGACTTAGAACTACTTAAACCTAAGGACATCACACAAATCCATGCCGGAGGCAGGATTCGAACCTGCGACCGTAGCAGTCGCTCGGTTCCGGACTGAAGCACCTAGAACCGCTCAGTCACACTGGCCGGCTCATCGTACTCCATCTGCAGCAGCAACATGAGCAGTAGTTGGAATTACAGTGACACGACGAACTGTTACCAATCGATTACTTCAAGGACAGTCCCGAGCCAGACGCCGTGTAGCTTCCATTCCACGGACATCAAACCAGCACCATTTGTGACTACAGGGCGTCAAGCGAGAGCTCATTGGAGAGCAGGGTGGAGGCCTGTTGTGTTTTGTGATGAAAGCTGGTTCTGCCTCGCTGTCAGGCATGGCTGTGTGTTGGTTAGAAGCAGGCTAGTTGAGAGCCTGAAACCAACCTTGCTGCATCCTAGACAGACGAGACGTACACCTGGAGTTACAGTCTGCGGTTGCATTTCGTATGATAGCAGGAGCGCTCTCATGGTTATCCCAACCACCCTGACTGCAAATTTGTGTGTCAGTCTGGTGATTCGACCTATTATGCTGTTCTTCCAGTGGGTGTTTCCCAGAAGGATAACACTCGACCTCATAACGCTAACGCTGCTGTAACTCATCATGCTCCACAGAGCGTCGAAATGTTACTTGGGCCTACCCGATCATCAGATCTGTCTCTAATCCAGCACATATGGGACATCGTCAGACGACAACTCCAGCGTCATCCCCAAACAGCTTTAACCGCCCCTGTATTGATCGACTAAGTGCAACAGGCATGGAACTCCATTCCACAAACTGACATCCGGCAAATGTTCAACAAAATGCATGCACGTTTGCATCCTTCCATTCCACATTCTGGCAGTTACAGCAGTTGTTAATGTACCAGCATTTCATATTTGCAATGGCTTATCTTGCTCTTACATTAACCTGTGATCTTGCAATATGTGGACTAGACAATTCATTCCCGAAATTTCGTTAATATACATTAATTATTTTTTTGGTGTTGTGATTTTTTCCGTCACTGTATAATTACGTTTTCAAGTCCTTCCACTTGTCATTTATTGTGCCGGCTCTCTCTTGATTCAAACTTTGTCGTACAGAATTTTGAAATACCCTGCTAGAGTTCTTATTCATCAGTTTAGTCACATCATAACTTATTTCGGACTTCCTTATTTTGTTTCACTTCAAGTTAGCTTACATGTAGACAAGTTATAGTCACTGCAAACATCAGCGCCACGACAGCCTTACAGGGTTTGATTCGGCTTCGGTATCTCTATCTTACAATAAAGTACTCAATTTGGTATGTAGCTGTATCCCCCGGCACCATCCATGTGCGTCTCCTCCTCTTCTCCTGTTGGAACAGCGTTTTGTCAAATGTCATTTCTTTTCTTAACAAAAACCAACCAGCCGTTGTCCTCCGTTATTTCTTTTTCCCAGCCCCAAGTTTTCGACAAATATTTGTCTGCGCTCTCTACAACCACTACCAGTACATTCCAGTCATCACCTATTACATCCTCTCTTTAAGCCCCTGGTAGCTGAGTGGTCAGCGCGACGGAATGTCATACCTCACGACCCGGGTTCGCTTCTCGCCTGGGTCGGAGATTTTCTCTGCTCAGGGACTGGGTGTTGTGTTGTCCTTATCATCGTCATTTCATCCTCATCGACACGCAAGCCGCAGAAGTGACGTCAACTCGAAAGACTTGCACCAGGCGAACGGTCTACCCGACGGCAGGCCCTAGCCACACGGCATTTCCATTTCCAATGCAATACTTCGTACAGTTGTTCACATATTTCCTCCATTTTTTTCAACTGAGTGCCCGTAGTTGGCATGTTGGTCAAATGAAAATTTCGAAACGACTGCGAGTAACCTAAGGAGAGAAAGCACCCAACGCTGTTGTTGTTGTTCTGGTCTTCAGTCCTGAGACTGGTTTGATGCAGCTCTCCATGCTACTCTATCCTGTGCAAGCTTCTTCACCTCCCAGTACCTACTGCAGCCTACATCCTTCTGAACCTGCTTAGTGTATTCATCTCTTGGTCTCCCTCTACGATTTTTACCCTCCACGCTGCCCTCAAGTACTAAATTGGTGATCCCTTGATGCTTCAGAACATGTCCTAACAACCGATCCCTTCTTCTAGTCAAGTTGTGCCACAAGCTCCTCCTCAATTCCATTCAATACCTCCTCATTACTTATGTGATCTACCCATCTAATCTTCAGCATTCTTCTGTAGCACCACATTTCGAAAGCTTCTATTCTCTTCTTGTCTAAACTATTTATCGTCCATGTTTCACTTCCATACATGGCTACACTCCATACATATACTTTCAGAAATGACTTCCTGACACTTAAATCTATACTCGATGTTAACAAATTTCTCTTCTTCGGAAACGCTTTCCTTGCCATTGCCAGTCTACATTTTATATCCTCTCTACTTTGACCATCATCAATTATTTTGCTCCCCAAATAGCAAAACTCCTTTACTATCTTAAGTGTTTCATTTCCTAATCTAATTCCCTCAGCATCAAACGAGTTAACTCGACTACATTCCATTATCCTCGTTTTGCTTTTGTTGATGTTCATCTTATACCCTCCTTTCAAGACACTGTCCATTCCGTTCAACTGCTCTTCCAAGTCCTTTGTTGTCTCTGACAGAATTACAATGTCATCGGCGAACCTCAAAGCTTTTATTTCTTCTCCATGGATTTTAATACCTACTCCAAACTTTTCTTTTGTTTCCTCTATTGCTTGCTCAGTATACAGATTGAATAACATCGGGGAGAGGCTACAACCGTGTCTCACTCCCTTACCAACCACTCCTTCCCTTTCATACCCCTCGACTCTTATAACTGCCATCTGGTTTCTGTACAAATTGTAAATAGCCTTTCGCTCCCTGTATTTTACCCCTGCCACCTTCAGAATTTGAAAGAGAGTATCCCAATCAACATTGTCAAAAGCTTTCTCTAAGTCTACAAATGCTGGAAACGTAGGTTTGCCTTTCCTTAATCTCTCTTCTAAGATAAGTCATAGGGTCAGTATTGCCTCAAGTGTTCCAACATTTCTACGGAATCCAAACTGATCTTCCCCGAGGTTGGCTTCTATCAGTTTCTCCATTCGTCTGTAAAGAATTCGCGTTAGTATTTTGCAGCTGTGACTTATTAAACTGATAGCTCGGTAATTTTCACATCTGTCAACACCTGCTTTCTTTGCGATTGGAATTATCATATTCTTCTTGAAGTCTGAGGGTATTTCGCCAGTCTCACACATCTTGCTCACCAGATGGTAGAGTTTTGTCAGGACTGGCTCTCCCAAGGCTGTCACTAGTTCTAATGGAATGTTGTCTACTCCGGGGGCCTTGTTTCGACTCATGTCTTTGAGTGCACTGTCAAACTCTTCACGCAGTATCATATCTCCCATTTCATCTTCATCTACATCCTCTTCTATTTCCATAATATTGTCCTCAAGAACATCGCCCTTGTATAGACCCTCTATATACTCCTTCCACCTTTCTGCTTTCCCTTATTTGCATAGAACTGGGTTTCCATCAAAGCTCTTCATATTCATGCAAATGATTCTCTTTTCTCCAAAGGTGTCTTTAATTTTCCTGTAGGCAGTATCTATCTTACCCCTCGTGAGATAAGCCTGTACATCCTTAAATTTGTCCTCTAGCTATCGCTGCTTAGCCATTTTGTACTTCACTCACTTTTGAGACATTTGTGTTTCTTTTTGCCTGCTTCATTTACTGCATTTTTATATTTTCTCCTTTCATCAGTTAAATTCAGTATCTCTTCTGTTACCCAAGGATTTCTACTAGCCCTCGTCTTTTTACCTACTTGATCCTCTGCTGCCTTCATTATTTCATTCCTCAAAGCTACCCATTCTTCTTCTACTGTATTTATTTCCCCCCATTCCTGTCATTTTTTCTCTTACCCTCTCCCTGAAACTCTGTACAACCTCTGGTTCTTTCAGTTTATCCAGGTCGCATGTCCTTAAATTCCAACCATTTTGCAGTTTCTTCTGTTTTAATCTACAGGTCATAACCAATAGATTGTGGTCAGAGTCCACATCTGCCCCTGGAAATATCTTACAATTTGAAACCTGGTTCCTAAATCTCTGTCTTACCATTATATAATCTATCTGATGCCTTTTAGTATCTCCAGGATTCTTCCACGTATACAACCTTCTTTCATGATTCTTGAACCAAGTGTTAGCTATGATTAAGTTATGCTCTGCGCAAAATTCTACCAAGCGGCTTCCTCTTTCATTTCTTAGCCCCAATCCATATTCACCTACTATGTTTCCTTCTCTCCCTTTTCCTACTCTCGAATTCCAGTCACCCATGACTATTAAATTTTCGTCTCTCTTCACTATCTGAATAATTTCTTTTATTTCATCATACATTTCATCAATTTCTTCGTCATCTGCAGAGCTATTTGGCATATAAACTTGTACTACTGTAGTAGATGTGGGCATTGTGTCTATCTTGGCCACAATAATGCGTTCACTATGCTGTTTGTAGTAGCTTACCCGTACTCCTATTTTTTTATTCATTATTAAACCTACTCCTGCATTACCCCTATTTGATTTTGTATTTATAACCCTGTATTCACCTGACCAAAAGTCTTGTTCCTCCTGCCACCGAACTTCACTAATTCCCACTATATCTAATCTTAATCTATCCATTTTCCTTTTTAAATTTTCTAATCTACCTGCCCGATAAAGGGATCTGACATTCCACGCTCCTATCCGTAGGACGCCAGTATTCTTTCTCCTGATAACGACGTCCTCTTGAGTAGTCCCCGCCCGGAGATCCGAATGGCGGACTATTTTACCTCCGGAATATTTTACGCAAGAGGACGCCATCATCATTTAACCATACAGTAAAGCTGCATGCCCTCGGGAAAAATTACGGCTGTAGTTTCCCCTTGCTTTCAGCCGTTCGCAGTACCAGAACAGCAAGGCCATTTTGGTTAGTGTTACAAGGCCAGATCAGTCAATCATCCAGACTGTTGCTCCTGCGACTACTGAAAAGGCTGCTGCCCCTCTTCAGGAACCACACATTTGTCTGGCCTGTCAACAGATACTGAAACGTCCCCTTAGAACAATTATACACGACTGTGCTTAAACTGACACAATATTTTTAGCGCAACGCAATCTGACTTTCAAAAATCCCTACAAAAGAATGGCCCTGACTAACATTAACCTATACGTTTCACAAATCACTTACCTCACCAAAAATCTTCCTTACTCGAACTACTGCAATACAGCGAGCGCCACTACTGCCAGCTAAATAAAAGATTCAAACTACGGAAGGCACTAACTACTGATAGGGATAGTTAACAAATGAAAGATTTTAATAGAGAACAAACAATGTATTTACCTTAATATCATCAAAAGTCATAATATATGTAATTTCAAAACTCCGCCATTTCCTTCCACACATCCACCACTGCTGGCGGCTCACCTCTAACTGCGTAACGCTACGCGCTGTTCACATCCAGCTGCCGCTGCCTAACACTACAATGGCAGACAACAATGCAAACTAGCACACAGAGCGCTACGTAACGTTGCCAATAAGAAAACATAAACAGCCTACTTACAATACCCCTCCGTTGTGTTGCGCCTACGGCACGGCTATCTGAATCGTTGAGGCGCGCAAGCCTCCCCACCAACGGCAAGGTCCATGGTTCATGGGGGGGGGGGGGGGGGGCGGGCGGCGGCACCCAACAATAACCCTATCAATTCACAGTCAATGTGCTATACCAATGAAAATTATTTCGCTAGTTTTAGCACACTTCACGGCCATCGTAGAAACTATTAATTACGAGGATTGGAACTTAAATAGTGGCAACTGTTTATTCACAACCGAAACAAAAGCGTTACATGTTTTCACCTGTTACTGTCCTTCAAAGTAGTCACCATCGTTGTGTAGAAACCGTTGTCAGCTATGTGGAGGCCGTAGTGTACCGTTAGCAGAGCCTGTTCTTTTGATGGTGCGAATGGAGCGGTCTACTGCCTGTCGAATCTCTGGCAGTTCTGAAGCGAATGCCCGAAGTGGTTCCTTCATCTTCGGAATCAAATCAAAGTCACAAGAACTTAAGTCTGGGGAGTATGCTGGACGGTACAGTACTTCCAAGTCCCATCGACCAAACAGAGCAGCCACAGCTTGTGCTGTATGCATTGTCGTGCAAAATGATGGGTGGGTTGCTAGGAAGTGTCGCCACTTCCTTCGCAAAGCTGGTGATGCTCCAAAAAACGAACAGTAATACTGTGCATTGATGGTCTGCCGTGGAGGAACGTAATGCGTTAGGATAGCACCATCACAGTCGTACACGAGAATCACCATAACTTTAGACCGCCCCATTCGCACCATCAACAGAACAGGCTCTGCTAACGGTATACTACGCCTTTCACATCGCTGCAACGGGTTCTCCATAACGCTAGTGACTACTTTGAAGGACAGTAACAGGTGCAAACATGTAATTCTTTTGTATCGGTTGTGAATAAATAGTTGCCACTATTTACGTTCCAACCCTCGTAATAAACCGGGTTCTGGAAACTTTTACCTGGTTGGAACTGGAACATTGGAACTGTTACTCGTAACTGTAGGTTTAGCCTATCGCTAGTGAGTAAGACCTTATGGGAGCTACTAGTTTAATGAAAACATGGCTGTGTTCTGGTGAATTGCCAGGGTGAAAACAGCCGGAGGAACTAAAGCTGCTGAACGTTTCCAAAACAACTGGGCCGGATGCGATACCTGTGAGGTTTTATGCGAAATAAGTTGCTCCTCTTCTAGATTACCATAGGTCGTTTGAGCAACGAAGAGCAGGTCATTTATGATGATGATGATGATGATGTTTGGTTTGTGGGGCGCTCAACTGCGTGGTTATCAGCGCCCGTACAATTACCCAATCTTTGCTCAGTCCAATTTCGCCACTTTCCTGGATGATTATGAAATTATGAGGACAACACAAACACCCAGTCATCTCGAGGCAGGTGAAAATGCCTGACCCCGCCGGGAATCGAACCCGGGACCCCGTGCTCGGGGGTCATTTATGATTTGGAGAAATGTCGTCAGACAGGTGCACACAATTATAGGCTTACATTGCTGACTTCGGTCTGTTGTATGGATAGTATTTTATACTTACGCATTATGATGTTTCCGGAGAACGTAAGGCTCCTCTATAGAAATTAAAGTGGATGAAACAGCTCGCTTTGTTCATCGAGGAGATCCAGAACGCCCAAGGCAAAGGCGCCCAGGTTTATGCCGTGTTACTTGACGTCTGAAAGGCATTCATTACAGTTCTCCAGTGTTGTTTAATAAACAAAGTAAAAGCTTACACTCGTCCGACCAGATCTGCGATTGGATTCACTACTTCCTTGCGAACAGAAGTCAACACGCCGATCTTAACGAACAAAATCGACGGATGAAGAGAGAATTTCGTGAGCACCCCAGGGGAATGTTATACCATTACTGTTTACAATGTATATTAACTATCTAGTGGGTAACAATGGAGGTCCCGTGAGTCCATTCACGGAAAATGGTGTTGCAACGCAATAAGACTGTCGCGAGAATCAGGGAGACCTGTAAGGGATTGGCGGTTGGTGCAGCACCGGGCAGATATGCTAGGCGTAAATACACTGTCCAGTCACATTGATGTGACCACCGCCTACATTCGACGCCAATGTGCAATAACCACGTGGAGGGTATATAAATCATGTTGGGGGGACGTGGAAAACACTGCAGTCACTGTCGTAACGAGGAAACGGAGGTATTTATCTCACATCCAAAATGGCATGATCATTAACTTTCAGGCCAAGTTTGCAAAGTTACCACTTGCTGCTGTGATTAAAGCATACCGTGCGTGGCAAAATTACGCTATGCAAAACTGGTGCTGAGACAATTTTGGTGCACCACAGGCCACAAATGACAGAGGTGAATGACGGCTGTGAAGCTGTGTGAGCGAACAGACGTGCAACTGTTGAGTAGTAGAGAAACGGTACGCCCAGATGAACAAAGGTGCTACCAGTAGCGACTCTCCAACAACTGTTCAGTGAATATTGCTACATTCGTGCCTCCATAGCAGGTGCTTGGTTCATGCAACTATGCTGACTGCTGTTTATCAGCAACGAAGGCTGGAATTTGCACGCCTGTAGCACAACTGGACTTCCACTGAGTTGCGACAAGCGGCCTTTCCGGATGAATCACATCAAACAGATGGGTGATGGCGGGGAACGTCTGAAAGCAAACACCCTGCAACAACCGTTGGAAGGGTCCCAGGCCTGAGGAGGGAGTATTATGGTCTGGGAAATGTTTTTGTGGCATTCACTGAGTGACCCCGTTATTCCGGAAGGTGTCTATCGATGGACGATGTCCATCTCTATGTGCAGTTTGTTTTTCCTCGGCACAATAGCATGTACCGGCAGAAGAGTGTAACGTGTCACATAGCTCACGGTGCATGTGCGTGGTTCAAAGAGCAGCATGATGAGTTTACTGTACTCCTGTGACCACCAGACTCTCCGGATTTAAACCCATTCGAGAAAGTATGGGGCCGCCTTGATCTGGCTGTTCATGCCATGGATCCTCACTGAGAAACCTAGCGCAGCTGGCCACTACACTGGAGTCAGCATGGCTCCACATCTATGTTGGTACCTCCCAGAACCTCATTTACTCTCCTCCTGCACCTCTCACAGCAGTCCGCACTGGCGAAAGGTGGTTATTCTGGTTTTTGACAGGTGGCCACATTAACGTGACTGGACAATGTAAATGTAAAGGACGGCACATAAACAGGTCAAGAGACCTTCTACTGTTCGATTATACTATTGGCGACAAATAATAGGGAACATCAAGTTTCATAAAATACCAAGGTATAACCATCTGTAGCAATCTAAAGTGGAATGACCAAATAAAACAATTGTAGGAAAAGTACTCGTCAATCTGAGATTCATTGCAAGACTCTTAAGGAAATGTGATTCACCCACAAAAGAAGTAGTTTACAAAACACTGATTTGATAAATTCTTGAGTAGGCCCATTACCGAGTGGGGTGGGCCGGTCTTCAGCACATTGGACTTGCATTCAGAAGGAAGGCAGTTCAAATCCATATCTGGCCATCCAGATTTAGAATTTCTCTAAATCTTTCAAGGCAAATGCCACGATGGTTCTTTTGAAAGGAGCAAGGTTGATTTCCTTTCCCATCCTTTCGTACTCCAAGCTTGTGCTCCATGTCATGACGTTGCCGTTGACAGGACATTAAAACTCTTGACTTTCCTTCCTTTCTTTCTTGAGTATTGTCCATCTAATCTTCCTTCCTTCCATTCTTGAGTATCAGTCTCCTTCATAATGTATGGAATTAACAGAAGTGATATAGTAGGTCAAACAAAGAGTGACACATTACATAAGTGGCTAGTTTACTCAGCACGCGGTCATTATGGATATACTAAAGAAGCTCCAGTGGCAGAAGCTACAAGAGATAGAGGCGTTGTGCACCACTGAAATTTCGAGAGTACCCTTCAAAAAGCGTTGGGCAACATATTATTTCTTCCTACATATGTCTCACGAGCAAGACAACGAGAAAATCAGAGAAATTAGAGCCCATCTTGATTTTTGCTGATAATCATTCTTCCTTGCGCCATTCGTGGATGTACAGTGAAATATAAAAAACAATAAATTAAGAAATTAAATAAAAAAGGAAGGTTAGGGGAGTTAGTGGTATCAGAAATATCCTCCACCACACACCATAAAGTGCCTTGGGGAATATAGATGTAGATGTAGATGTCAACTTAGATTCACGTCTTTGTTTAGATGTATGGGTATTATGTAAGACCTTTGTTTGTTGCAGACAGAGCGTGAGCCCTTGGTGCTGCCCTAGCGTGACGGAGGAGACTGTGCTTTGTCGCAGTTTGCGCTGCAGGCATCTGTACAATGCCGTCATGGCCGTCGTGCTTGCCCTCATGGGGTGGGCTGTGCTCTTCTCCTTCTCCGAGCCCGGATATGCCTCTCCACCCAGGGGAGAGGTCAGCTACACTCTACTCTAAAACCTGTATCAAATGCTCACTGTGGAAAAGGGCTTCAATAGCGCAAAATCAAAAATAAACACCATAAGCAACGAACAAAAAAAACATGAATGCTGTTTTATCCACACCCAGTGTTATCCATAGGTGTGGAACTACTCTTCTGAAACAAAAACAGGTAGATAAAAAGAAATTTAAAGTCAAATAATATAAGATGGGAGATCAGGGAAAATCTGTGACGAAATGTTACCAACATGGCGACTATCCTGGATGCTATTCCTAATTTTCAAATGACATATCAAACAGGTAGAAAATTACATGAGAAAAACAATGGTGCTTTTAATTTAAGCTTAACTTATTTTTTTACAGCTATCTCGCATTCTTCGCAGAATAGGGCAAATGCTGATGATAAGACATAAAGGATATAGGATGTGCTATATGAGTTGTCCAGCATGATGTGTTATTGTTGTCTGTTTCACCCATTCCTCAGGGAGATATGTACCAAAATTCTCATTATTGATACACTGTTGTCCTCAGTTTCTTACGAGAACATGCTGAGCACCGCGCTCTGGAGTCTTACTGAACAATGACAGAACAGTGGTTGATGTTGCTTCATTATTACACATTTTTGATTGTCCAGCTTTCAGTTTTCTGTGACAAAGCCAGTTTAATGAAATTTCGCAAGACATTTCACCATTACGCTGTAGGTAATGGTGTGGAGTTGGTTGAAATCCTCTACGAGAACAGAGTGTTACGCTCTGCTGAATTAGGACAATCTCAGTGTGTTTAACTTGTGTTAACACCATTGGCTTTCATGGTACCAGTGATAACCTCAGCATGAATGAAACTGTTCCCAAATGAAAGTCACCATCGTTTTTCTCATATAATCCTCTTTCTATCCGATAGGTAACATCACTCCCATTCCATTTGAAAAGTACAATTTGAATCCGAAAATGGATATGATCGTATGGCATCAGTGGCTGGAAGTTCCCAGGCAGGAAGTTCAACCGCCAAGTGCAAGTCTTACTGAGTGCAGTGCCACATCGGGTGACTTGCGTGTCGACAATGGGGATAAAATGATGATGAGGACAGCACAACACCCAGTCCCTGAGGGGAGAAAATCTCCTGTCCCAGCCAGGAATCGAACCCGGGCTCCAATGCGTGGCATTCCAGCATGCTGACCATTTTTTTAATTGTTTTTTATTGTTTGTGCTCTACCAACTTTTTTTATTTTTTTAAATGTTTTTTATGTTTATTTATATTTTAATTATTTTTCATCTTTTCGTTGTTTGCCTTAGACCGCTTTTTTTTAAGTTGCAAGTAAGGAGGAAACAAATAAAAACCTCTTGTGTATGAAAATAAAAGACGACATTCTTCATAAAAATACACTCCTGGAAATGGAAAAAAGAACACATTGACACCGGTGTGTCAGACCCACCATACTTGCTCCGGACACTGCGAGAGGGCTGTACAAGCAATGATCACACGCACGGCACAGCGGACACACCAGGAACCGCGGTGTTGGCCGTCGAATGGCGCTAGCTGCGCAGCATTTGTGCACCGCCGCCGTCAGTGTCAGCCAGTTTGCCGTGGCATACGGAGCTCCATCGCAGTCTTTAACACTGGTAGCATGCCGCGACAGCGTGGACGTGAACCGTATGTGCAGTTGACGGACTTTGAGCGAGGGCGTTTAGTGGGCATGCGGGAGGCCGGGTGGACGTACCGCCGAATTGCTCAACACGTGGGGCGTGAGGTCTCCACAGTACATCGATGTTGTCGCCAGTGGTCGGCGGAAGGTGCACGTGCCCGTCGACCTGGGACCGGACCGCAGCGACGCAGGGATGCACGCCAAGACCGTAGGATCCTACGCAGTGCCGTAGGGGACCGCACCGCCACTTCCCAGCAAATTAGGGACACTGTTGCTCCTGGGGTATCGGCGAGGACCATTCGCAACCGTCTCCATGAAGCTGGGCTACGGTCCCGCACACCGTTAGGCCGTCTTCCGCTCACGCCCCAACATCGTGCAGCTCGCCTCCAGTGGTGTCGCGACAGGCGTGAATGGAGGGACGAATGGAGACGTGTCGTCTTCAGCGATGAGAGTCGCTTCTGCCTTGGTGCCAATGATGGTCGTATGCGTGTTTGGCGCCGTGCAGGTGAGCGCCACAATCAGGACTGCATACGACCGAGGCACACAGGGCCAACACCCGGCATCATGGTGTGGGGAGCGATCTCCTACACTGGCCGTACACCACTGATGATCGTCGAGGGGACACTGAATAGTGCACGGTACATCCAAACCGTCATCGAACCCATCGTTCTACCATTCCTAGACCGGCAAGGGAACTTGCTGTTCCAACAGGACAATGCACGTCCGCATGTATCCCGTGCCACCCAACGTGCTCTAGAAGGTGTAAGTCAACTACCCTGGCCAGCAAGATCTCCGGATCTGTCCCCCATTGAGCATGTTTGGGACTGGATGAAGCGTCGTCTCACGCGGTCTGCACGTCCAGCACGAACGCTGGTCCAACTGAGGCGCCAGGTGGAAATGGCATGGCAAGCCGTTCCACAGGACTACATCCAGCATCTCTACGATCGTCTCCATGGGAGAATAGCAGCCTGCATTGCTGCGAAAGGTGGATATACACTGTACTAGTGCCGACATTGTGCATGCTCTGTTGCCTGTGTCTATGTGCCTGTGGTTCTGTCAGTGTGATCATGTGATGTATCTGACCCCAGGAATGTGTCAATAAAGTTTCCCCTTCCTGGGACAATGAATTCACGGTGTTCTTATTTCAATTTCCAGGAGTGTAACAATATCCTTTGTAAACGTAAAACATAAAAGGGAGCTATTTCCGCAACGGCCTTCTTTTTTTTATTTATTTATTTAATTATGTGTTTGTTACATGTGTAAGGAAAAAAAAAACTTAGAAGAGGAGGAGAAAAGAGAAGTGAAATAAAATAGGAATACTTTCCGCGCCATGCTCCACTTTGGCGCGCCATCAGAACAAAATGCATTCTATCATTGACCATTAAAGGGGAACGTGGGATCGTCCAGTCTTGGCTGGCACAGTTCGTTGAGATTCCAGCTTTGAGGCGGGTTGATGAAAATACTCTGTAAATAGTTCGCGAAAGTGGCCCGATAGTGTCGATGTCGGCGAAGGGTGTGGTGATGTACTTGGAGGTACCATTCAGCTAGTGGGGCATCCCAGATGGCAGCTTCCAAAATAGCCGCCTTGTTGGTAACATAGCCTGACAGACTTTCCTCATCTCCTACTTCAAGCTACTTGACTTTGACTGTTTCTCCACCTGTTTTTGTTTCAGAAGCGTCTTTTCACACCTACTGAACAACCTGTATTATGCAGCTTGTATGAGAAGTACCAGTACTCATGTAAGTTGTAATTACCATTTTCAAAAATGAAGTTTAGTCATTAACTGCATGTTTGTATAGAGGTAGGCCAATGTGCCTGGTACCCATTGAAATCTGTGCACTAAAATGTCATAGCACGCCTCTGAAAGTATGTTTATAACTTTGTCATAATACACACCTTATGTTACAGATAATATAAATATACATAATAATTATTTCAACAATTCTCGGTTATAACAGCCAGCTAAGCAAGAAAGAATCTAGCAACAGAAATAAATATGCACCAAATAAATTAACAGTCCAAATGATGCAGATTTACCTTTTTAAAAATACCTGGAGCTACTTTTTTTTTTAACCAAAAAGACACCTTGTCGTTCCACAGTTGGTTTCTATGGCATTTGTTGCTTTCTGTTCTTAGTATGATAGATGGGTACTTCCCTGTCACATACTAATCTGATGATTTGTACATTCTTACACTTCACTCGATTTGAATAATGTTATACAATCTAATAACTTCGTATTTGAAAGATGTCTTTGTCAAGAGTTTACAGGTTAGCGGCTATAATGTAGCAACAATACTGTGGAGTTTGTTTCTTCTGTGTTTAACAGTTGTATAGCCCTTGGCATTTTTTATGATACCTTTGTGGCAGTTTTGTCTTCATCAGTGCTTGTGGTAGCTTAGTTGGTACATACGTTATGTAGGTACTGCATACCATACCTATTTTTTTATTTATTTTACAGATTCATAAACTGGTTTGGCTCAAAGTGTGGCAACCAGAACTCCACATTATTGTGTAAGTGTATGATATCTTTCTGCAAAAGGTCTTCTATTCCACTATTTACAATTTGTTTCTTGCTCCTACATAGAAACGTCAGTCTTCACTAAATGTTTGAAAGTTACAAAAAAATAGTAACCAAACAATCATGTAACATGATGTTTTTTACCTCTCGGATTCATTAGGAAACCTAAGGAATGACAAATGTTTTGCTTCCCATTTGTTACCACCGCAGTATATGTCCCTATATACACTCCGTTTTTTAAATACCATGTTAAAAAACGTCTCATTATGACATGTTCAGGTCAGTTGAAACGGACATCAAAATGACGTGGGATGATGGCAGTCAACAACTTTGGAGATGCCATATGGATTTCTTCATATTTGGTTGTTTTTTAATTATAACTTGCGTGTTATGGTAGTGTGCCATTTGAAGGCAATGACGCATTGATGATTTATTGCAAATACATCAAGCTTGTGCCAATTTCTTGGTTCAAATGGCTCTGAGCACTATGGGACTTAACAGCTGTGGTCATCAGTCCCCTAGAACTTAGAACTACTTAAACCTAACTAACCTAAGGACATCACACACATCCATGCTCGAGGCAGGATTCGAACCTGCGACCGTAGCAGCCACTTTCTTATAATTAAATGTCAGTTCATCATACATCAGCAGTAGAAGCCTTCAGAGGATACTAAGATGAGTGATAATAATGTTAACAATTGTATGTTATTCATAATCTTGTGGTGAGGGACACGGAGTTATGGAGCCAAAGGAAGTAGGTCTGTTTTCCGCTATATGCAAATTGTTGTATCCACGGACCCACCCAACCAACCAACCAACCAACTCGCGCACGCGCGCCCTGACCGTGACATCGCTGGCCACAGTTCCTGTCGGGGCCGTCGGCGTCTTAGGGCGTTACCGTCGACGGAAGAGGCCGCGCCACGGCTGAGCTCTGGTCCGCAGCGCCCTCTGCCTTTTGCATATAAGGAGGAGCGCTGGCCCCGAGACGGACAGTCTATTGTCGATGTATTCGACTAGGCTCAGTACACGGATTACTCTTGTATGTTACTTGGTCTTGTATTGCTGGTGCACATTTCGTCAGAAATAAAGATAAGTTACCTCTTCATTCTAGCTGGCGCAATTTTTGTCATTAATTATTTTTCGGCCAACAGACATAGCTACATCCTGGTCACTACCCATGCTTTATACAATTTTTGGTGACTGCTCTAAAAGTACCGCCGAGGACCTTGGGCTTGGGGAGCCGTCAGAAAACAAATAATTTTATCTTATCTTCATGTTTGTAGCAGATTCTACGAAATACAAAATTTTTCTGTAGTATATGACATTATTTACATATAAGTGTGTGTTCATTCAGGAATGATCTTTTTGATTGTGTGACTTCTGTCTGAGTGAGAAACGAAAGATGAAATTGCTGAAAGTGGGACAACTAGTAGTGACATTTATATTCCGTACTTGTCACAAATATTTGCCCATTTTTTTCTGAATGTGTCACAGTTTCTGAGATTGTGATTCACAGGAACCTAAGAGTACAGTTTAAATATCAAGTGAAATGAGCAGGTAAGATGTTTATGTTCCATGCTTCTCTCCATTATTTGGCTGTTTATTTCTGAATACCATGTGATTTCTGAGAGGGGTGTTAGCAGGAACCCAAGAGGTCAGCTTAAATTGCTATGACTGAAATGAGCACAAATGACATATTTTATATTATTTCTTGTCATAAATATTTAGGTATTGTTTTCTGTCTGTTTTGTGATTTCTGACGGTCCACTCATACACAGGAGAAGCTCTTTACCCTGTGCACCCTCTGGTCCACCGGATTCAGGTCTGTCTGCGCTTGCTCCACCTGAGGGGCGTCTCGGTGGCGTTCCTCTGGCTCCCGGGACACGCTGGTATCTGTGGGAATGAGGCGGCCGATATAGCGGCCAAGGCCGCAGTCTCTCTTCCTCGGCCAGCTCTTCGGTCGCTTCCCTTCACCGATCTACGGAGCGGTTTATGTCGCCAAGTTGCTCATTTATGGCATGCGCATTGGTCGGCACTTCCCTGTAATAAGTTGTGGGAAGTGAAAGAACTTCCTTGCGCTTGGACCTCTTCCTCCCGAACGCGTCGTCGGGAGGAGGTAATTTTAGCTAGACTCCGGATAGGGCACTGTCGTTTTAGCCATCGACATCTTTTAAGCGGCGATCCTCCCCCACTCTGTCCCCACTGCTCTCAGCTGTGGATGGTAAGACACCTTTTAATTGAATGCCCCTATTTTAATCCGCTACGCTCCCGTCTACAGCTATCGCCTGATCTATCGTCGATTTTAGCAGATGACACGCGCTCCGCCGACCGCGTTCTCCAGTTTATTAGTGACAGTGAAATGACGTCAGGCATTTGAAGCTTTTTTTTGGGGACAATCACCCCCTTTCTGTAGTGGATTTTTAAGCATTCTTCTATTTTTAGTTTCTCCAATTTTCTGACTTTGTTCCCATTGCTGCTGGTTTTAAATTTCGGTTTTTTACTGTCTTAAGTCACGGGCTGGGCGCTAATGACCTTAGAAGTTTTGCGCCACAAAAAAAAAAAAAAAAAAAAAAGGAGAAGCTAGTGTCAGTGTTACACTTGGCTTACTCAATATGTGTTAATGGACATGTACACAAGTTTCTGAGCAGGTCGAGGGTTGACACTATCCTACTACAAATCAATTTGAACTACATGAAGCTTCCTGACTGATTTAAAATCAAGACCTTTGCCCTTTGGTGCCAACTGCCCGACCAACTGAGCTACCCCAGCATGACTCGTGACCAATTCTCACAGCTTTACTTCCACCATTACCCCAACTCGTGTATTCCAAGCTTCACAGAAGTTCTCCCAGGTAACTTACAGGACTATTTCTCCTGGAAGAAAGGATACTGCAAAGGCGTGGCTGAGACATAGCCTCAGGGATGTATCCAGAATGAATTTTTCATTCTGCAGTAGTGTGTGCACCATGAAGGAGGTCATCAGTCATGCTTCAATAGCTCATTTGGTAGAGCACTTGCTCCCTGTGAAAAGCAAAGGTCCTGAGTGTCAGCCCCTCTCCAGCACACAGTTATAATTTGCGAGGAACTTTCACGTCTGTTCACATTCTGCAACAGGGTGAAACATCCATTCTGTAATATAAACTGTACTTTACACATTCTTTGGACATCACCACAATAGTGTGGTTTATTGGCCGCTTGGTGTGCTACCGTCACACCATTTTACTGCAGTCCTGAATTGGCTTAATACAGTTCAGTGGGAGTGTCACAACTACATGTGTCACACTGTGATTGTACTGTCTGAAACAGATCGACCCTGGTTTTGGAAGAATGGAGGTTCTAATCTCCATACAGGAATCATTATTCAGGTTTTTACATCATTTCTTTAAGTTATTTCAGGGAAATGCTATATGGTCACTACTATAAAACAAAAACCTTTCCCATCTTGTCAAACTAGCAATGTAAGTACTGAGGTCAGGGGTTCCCATACTTTCCCTCTGATGGAACACTTTGACAGTCCTGGTACTTTCAAGGAACACCTTGTTTATTTTGGTTAGTAAATTTTAAAAAAATGATAAAACATGTTTTATTCAATGATTACTTCAATTTTAAATCATAACTACTAACACAGAAAGAATAAAATTTTTAAAAACATAATTAATCATCAAAATGTCAAAAAAACGCCATGTTATCAATATATTTTCATGGAGTACTTATTCATGTCCTGCGGAACACCAGTGTTCTGCAGAAGACACCTTGGGAAACTCTGACATAGGTAAATGCCTATTTTAATTAATTAGGGTAAAGTAGCCTACATCAAACAAACCATAAAAATTGCAGCAGAAGAATTAAAATGTTCTATTTGAGTTGTATAAATAAATACAAATAATCATGTGTTTTGGGTATAAACAGAACTTTTTAAAAAAAGTTTGCCACACTATACATTTTGTCCGCAGCTCGTGGTCGTGCGGTAGTGCTCTCGCTCCCTGCGCCCCGGTTCCCGGGTTCAATTCCCGGTGAGGTCAGGGATTTTTCTCTGCCTCGTGATGACTAGGTGTTGTGTGCTGTCCTTATGGTAGTCCCATAGTGCTCAGAGCTCAGAGCCAGAGCCACTATACATTTTATTTTTGCTCTTTTTATAAAATTCTGTAAATGGTGCCATTTAGACTACTACTTTCCTAAACTGCACAACAAGTTGCAGAATTCACACTAATTTCCACCATTATGCAGTTTTTAGTTGAAAATTTGTTTTTCAATATAATGATGTACTCCATTGTAATTAATTATACAGGGTGAGTCACCTAACGTTACCGCTGGATGTATTTCGTAAACCACATCTAATACTGATGAATAGATTCCACAGACCGAACTTGAGGAGAGAGGCTAGTGTAATTGGTTAATACAAACCGTAAAAAAATGCACGGAAGTATGTTTTTTAACACAAACCTACGTTTTTTAAAATGGAAGCCCGTTAGTTTTGTTAGCACATCTGAACGTATAAACAAATACGTAATCAGTGCCGTTTGTTGCATTGTAAAATGTTAATTACATCCGGAGATATTGTAACCTAAAGTTGACGCTTGAGTACCACTCCTCCGCTGTTCGATCGTGTGTATCGGAGAGCACCGAATTACGTAGGGATACAAAGGGAACGGTGATGGACCTTAGGTACATAAGAGACTGGAACAGCACATTACGTCCACGTGCTAACACCTTTTTATTGCTCTTTTTCACTGACGCACATGTAAACGACCATGAGGGGTGAGGTACACGTACACACGTGGTTTCCGTTTTCAATTATGGAGTGGAGTAGAGTGTGTCCCGACATGTCAGGCCAATAGATGTTCAATGTGGTGGCCATCATTTGCTGCACACAATTGCAATCTCTGGCGTAATGAATGTCGTACATGCCGCAGTACATTTAGTGTAATGTCGCCGCAGGCTGCCACAATACGTTCTTTCATATCCTCTGTGGTTGTAGGCACATCACAGAACACATTCTCATTTAACGACCCCACAGAAAGAAGTCCAGAGGTGTAAGATCAGGAGAATGGGCTGGCCAATTCATGCATCCTCCACGTCCTATGAAACGCCCGTCGAACATCCTGTCAAGGGTCAGCCTAGTGTTAATTGCGGAATGTGCAGGTGCACCATCATGCTGATACCACATACGTCGACGCGTTTCCAGTGGGACATTTTCGAGCAACATTGGCAGATCATTCTGTAGAAACGTGATGTATGTTGCAGCTGTTTGGGCCCCTGCAATGAAGTGAGGACCAATGAGGTGGTCGCCAATGATTCCGCACCATACATTTACAGTCCACGGTCGCTATCACTCTACCTGTCTGAGCCAGCGAGGATTGTCCACGGACCAGTAATGCATGTTCCGTAGATTCACTGCCCCATGGTTTGTGAAACCTGCTTCATCTGTAAACATGTAGAACTGCAACGCATTCTCTGTTAATGCCCATTGACAGAACTGCACTCGATGATTAAAGTCATCACCATGTAATTGCTGATGTAGTGACACATGAAACGGGTGAAACCGGTGACGATGCAGTATGCGCATGACACTACTTTGACTCAGTCCACCGGCTCTCGCAATGTCCCGTGTACTCGTGTGGGTTCATA
Organism: Schistocerca cancellata; assembly: GCF_023864275.1. Taxonomy (NCBI): domain Eukaryota; kingdom Metazoa; phylum Arthropoda; class Insecta; order Orthoptera; family Acrididae; genus Schistocerca; species Schistocerca cancellata. The sequence continues at coordinate 71,640,242 of NC_064627.1, forward strand.
GCAACAGCAGCTAACACACCAACTGCACCCGCTTCTCCTGTGACGGGCCTGTTACGGACCTGTTTGCGTGTTACGACCATACCTGTTGCATACAGTTGGTGGTAGATGTTTTGCAATGTGCAGCACATTGGATGCACTCTGTCCGGGTACCGTTCTGCATACACCCTGCAGGCTTCAGCTGCATTTCGTTGCCACTCGCCATAGATGAGTATCATCTCCGCCTTTTCAGAGTTTGAATACACCATGGTCACAGTTCCTACAACACTACACTATCACAGACGTCTGGTAACATGGTGTACTACAGTTGGTCTGCGTGCAGAGATGAATGCAGAATAACAATAGCAGCAAGCGCTACATGCAGACATTGCGACAGCTAGACCAAACCACAACAATGCACTACAGCCACACTTGTAAACATGGTTGTCATCGTAAACATGTCCCTGCAGATGCTGCTCGCCGATTGTGGCCCGTGTTTGTTACAACACGCAACTGAGCGTCGGAGGTTTCAAGCGTCAAATTTAGGTTACAATATCTCCGGATGTAATTAACATTTTACAGTGCAACAAATGGCACTGATTACGTATTTGTTTATATGTTCAGATGTGCTAACAAAACTAACGTGGTTCTATTTTTAAAAAATGTAGGTTTGTGTTAAAATCATACTTCCATGCATTTTTGTATGGTTTGTATTAAACAATTACACTAGCCCCTCTCCTCACGTTCGGTCTGTGGAATCGGTTCTTCAGTATTTGATGTGGTTTACGAAATATATCCAGCGGTAACGTTAGGTGACTCACCCTGTATATTTCACTGAGTATGGGAAACAAAAAACCTCAAAAATATTAAAAATGCTGCATTATTGTTATTGAAAGCAAGAAAAAATGTTTGTTATTGTTCAGGTCCAGTGTTTAACTTATGCACAAAACTCACAATGAAAGTTCATTTCATGTTTTAAAGAACCTGAACAGGTTTCATGGGCCCATTTTATGCAGATTGTGTATTGAATCATATCCTCCACCACACTTTCCTCACAAATGAAGCAAAAGCAGTCATCTACCCCAGTTTCAACTAGAACATTTTCAAGATATGACACCAATGAATGAGTGATATTTTTGTTATTTTTTCGTTCTTTGTGCTTCTTCCTGCTGTGGTTCCAGGCTCAACAGTTGAGTTTGACATTTTGTCTTCAACTTGAAGACATTGTTTTGTCCCTAGTCTCTTATAATGTATATTTATAAGGGCTTGAAGTCAACAGTTAAGCTTTATGAGCACTTTTCTTTTAGTATTTTTCCTTGTTAGGCGACCTATTTTGACAAAGGACTTATTTCTTGAAGATGAAATGTGTTCACAGTTGTGAATATGAACCACCTCTAGCTGTGTAATGGATTGATGACAATGAAAATTTGTGTTCGGATGAGGACTCAAACCCAGATTTCCCACTCTATGCTATTTGAGCATGACTCGTGGTCAGGCCCACAGTTCCATATGTTGTCCATGTCTCACACCGAGGTAAAGGAAAAGAACAGGTGAGATTTAGGGAAAGGGGAAGAATTTTGAAAAGTCACCCAGAACCCAGTCAGAGGAGACTTACCAGGCAGGGTGAGAAGGACTTTCCTTCTTCTGAATGGTGAGAAGTATAGATTTTCATCGGACATTTGGGTGCGTATGTCGGTGGCAAGTCTGGACCACTTGGTAAGAGGGAGTTCAACCTTCCATGTTTCATGTTATGTGTGGTAGACAATATTGATATAGAGACACTGGGGTCAGGAAGGTTGTGTTTTCACATTGAAACAGAATGGTTCTGGATGAATGTGAATGTTGTGCTTCATACAGGTGAAGGGTACTGCACAATACTGGGACTGGATTTTCTGATTACTTATCGGGCTAAAATTGACCTTCAGCAGTGCATAGTGCAACTTGGGGAAACATTGTTCCAACTCAAGACTGTCATCAGTGATAAACAGCCACAAGTTTTGTCTGTCAAGAAGGACAAACCAAGTAAACTGCAACCAAAATCACCAAAACCCAATTCGTGTGATGAAATGAAATGATCGTATGGCATTGTTTGCCGGGAGACCCCATGCGGAGAAGTTCGGCCGCCGTATTGCAAGTCCTTTTTAGTTGACGCCACGTCGGCGACTTGCGAGTCAATGAAGATAAAATGATGTTGAACACACAACACCCAGTCATCACGAGGCAGAGAAAATCCCTGACGCCGCCGGGAATAATTCATGTGATAAACTGCCACAAGAGGCTGGCAAATTGCTTTGCATGAGTGTGGGAATTGAACTACCTGCTAACATGTTTTGTGTGGTAGAGCCACTAGAAGAGAACGAAGTGCTGGATGCATCAAGATGCTTTATGCATAGGTGTGACATACACGTAAAAGAAATTGACAGTAAGTGAGTGGTTTCCATCAGAATAGATCATTTTGGCACCGATGAAGTAAGTTTGGCCAAAGGAGTGTTAGTTGTTACTTTACATATTTTCAATAAAGATGATCCATCAGGTCAAGTGCAGACCATAGCCAAAAGCAAGCCACCAGTACAGCTGCATTACATGCAAAAGTACACCATCTGAAGTGAACATGGAGGGTAGCTGTGGAGAAGCTGTTGTTAGAAATCAAGGATCTGTTTAATCCTCATGGCCCATTGCTGGCAATAACTGCAAAACTAAACAGGGTTACAACTGCCATCAGTGTGGCAAAAAACTCTACAGGATACTCCATCAATTCCAACTGTTTATGGAAGAATTCATCAGCCAGTAATTGAACAATGGCATAATACAGGAAACTACTAGTGACTGAGCAGCCCCTGTCATCATTGTGACTAAGAAATCACCAGACAATATGAGAAAGTACAGATTGTTGTATATAGTGGTATTTAAATAGCAGAGCAGTAACAGATGCATGTCCAACACCTAATGTTACAGACACTCTGAATAACTTACAAATGCCATTTGGTTTAAAAAAATTTGAGAGGTTGCTAGAGTGAAGGGATTTAAAGCCATGATGATGCATGGTGTACCTTGATGATATCATCATGTGTTCAAAGGATGTGGAGGGGCATATGTAATAGTTAAGGGAAGTTTTTAGGAAATTACAATATGTGCATCTCACCTTTACAATTTTGAAGTGTCATTTTGCCTCAGATGAAATTAATTACTTTGGACATGTGATTAGATGGGAAGGAGTGCAAACAGATTATATGATGATACAAACAATGAGAAATTCTCTAACACCCCAGATGAGGAAGAAATTGCAGTTGTTTCTGGGACTGGCAAATTATTATAGAAAATTTGTAAAGGGAGTTGCAAATTTTGTACTGCTTCTTATACATCTGTTAAGAAAGGGTATGGAATTCTTGTAGGGAGTGGATGTTAAGTTGCATTCAAAAAATTGAGCAGTTAAAAAAAACGTGGATTGATCTTAACAGATTATGAAGAGTTCATTCTGTTAAGCAAAGCTTCCAACAAGGCAGTAGGGTGTGTTTTGAATCGGTGCAGGTAATGAGCATCCAGTGGCATATGCTTCATGGAAGTTAAGCAAAGATAAAACAATTACTCTACCATGGAGAAGGAGATGTTGGGATTGATACATGGTGTTAACAGTTCAGCAAAATTTTCAAAATGTTAACAGATTATGCAGCACTGAAGTGGCTGTTGGAGTTAAAGGATCCTTCCAGCAAACTCATGCAGAGGGCATTGAAGCTGAATGAGTTTGATTTTGAAGTGATTATAAAGCTGGAGAGAAGCATGATACCAAGGATGGCCTTAGCAGAAAGGTAGAAATAGTGTGGGCTCTAGGTCACAGCCTTGTGGAGTGGCAGAAGATGCAGGCTGCTGACACAGAGTGCAACCTTCTTCTACAATCATCAAACTGCATGAAGCTCCAGCACATCAGCTGTTGATGGACTGGATTATACATTACTAATAAGGAATATTTAAATGAAATTTGATATAGATGCTGGTTTGATAGGCTTAAGAAATTTATTAACTGAATGTGTTTATTGCTAAGTTATTAGGGAATGAGTTGAAAGTAAAGAACATGATAACAATACTTTGCTGACTTGTAAGTAGTTAATGGAGTTAATGGTCATATGTAAAAAGGAGAGAGGTCAGTTGACTAATCATGGGAGTGCCATTTAGGTTAAGTACTCAGCCAGTGAACCTTGTGTTTTAATCTGACTATTGTAAGGGAAAAGCCGAATGTCAGTGCACGTGCAGCCACATGCACCTTGTGTCAGCATTCCAGCACAGTTGGTGGCCTCAACGTTTCTCTGGGTGAGCAACACAGCTGGCTGCTGGAGGTTGTAGGCAGACTACTTACCTCAAAGCCTCCACACCCACTCCCTTCGGCGGATGTTGGAGGGCAGTGCCACCACTGAGCATCATAATTGTTATAGTGTGTTCACTATAAAATGTATGCTTAACCAGTGATGCTATCATGTTGAAACAGTGGATGATGACCACGCTTCCACACACTGCTCCACAGCTACTTCACTCAGGGTGGAGAACTACTGGTGCCTGAGACTAACAACATAGTTAAATCACCATCCACAGAGACTATTGTTATTTTCTTGTGGTTGAAAAGCAGTCATTAGCAACCTGTGGTACTATGTCTCCTCCCAGAGGAATGAACAACAATAAAGAAAAAGACTGAGAGCTGTGAACTGCAGGGAGAGGACAGAAGGATCACCACAATTACTGAACAAGACAAATATGTAAACTGTTAATCTACAACAAATATCTTAAGTGTTGTATGTAATGGCACTTGCATAACAAACTGTTGATCTATAATGCTTAACTTTCAAAAAAAAAGTGTAAAAAAATCTTTTGTAACTCCTTATGTTCTTTTTAAGACTGACGTGTCTCCTGTGCAACAGCTCTAATGATTTGTACAGTGTATTGAATGAGACTAATAAATCACTTTGCAAAAGTTTTCATGGTATTGCAGATGATACTTTGAAAACCACCTACAGAGTGATGTAAACAACTTAATAGATGGTAAAATTAAGTTCAAACACAAATTGAAATTGCATCAGGTTGACAACTTCCACTCCTGATAAGACATTTTGAATGAGTAATAATGTAGAGTGTGTGTTTCTGAGAGAGAGAGAGAGAGAGAGAGAGAGACTGAACATAGTTTTGTGTAAATCACTGCATATGAAACAAAAGGCTTAAGACAATCACGAAAATTACCAGCATATTCTTGTTGTTTTCACTGAGAACATGTAGTATAGCTATAAAGTCAACACTTTCCATATACTAGGCATATTTGATATTTGCAATTATGATCCATGCAATAACTAAAGCATTTGCTGGATTCCCAGGCAGTCAACTCCCATTCATAAACAGTCAACATGACATTTGCTGCATTTGGAAACAAAGTGTTCAGGATGAAGGAATGTCTGGTGTAAAATTGTTATCACTGATAAAGTGTACAGGCTTATTTAATCAAGAGTACATAATTTTCAGGGCTCAAAATCATTGATTTTAGGTTTTCAAATTTCAGGCAACAACAGTCTTTACTTCTCACACTGTCCAATAATCTTCCCTGAGCTGCGGTTCTGGGTGACTTTTCCATAACTTCTCGCGTTTCCTAAACCTCACCAGTTTTTCCCCCATGCCTCTTCCTTTCACTTCAATTGTTCTGCCAGAAGAAGAGACTACTGGCCCTGAAAGCTTGTGCATTTGCACAATATCAGCAATATGTGGCCATTTAAAATAAAAATTGTAACTATTATGGGAGCATTGATGTTTTCCAAGTCATAAACAAAATCAAATCTTGATAATTTGTTTATAAAAATTTTAACAACAGAACACCCAAATTTCAGTTACTCTAAAACTGATGACTTCCAAGTTATACTTTCAGAATGTGTAAACATAAAGATAGTCTTTCTAAATAAACACCAGCTCATGAGGGATTGCATACAGATTATAAATAAAATTAATAATTTTAAACTCACCATCAGCTTCTTTGAAAAAATACATCTCATGGAGGCTCCTGTATCCTACTTGATGCCCTAATAAACAACAAAGAGAAAGAAGGTTTCAGCTATGAAGTCTTCTAGGGTTATAAGCCAAATGGTGCCATCAGCTTGTCACAATGTTTCATTGGATTCTGTATCCCACCTCTTCAGGCAAAGTTTCAGCTCTTTAAATGAAAGCTATGTTTTTACCCTCCATACTGCCTTCCAGTACTAAATTGGTGATCCCTTGATGCCTCAGAACATGTCCTACCAACCAATCCCTTCTTCTTGTCAAGTTGTGCCACAAACTCCTCTTCTCCCCAGTTCTGTTCAATACCTCCTCCTTAGTTACATGATCTAACCATCTAATCTCCAGCATTCTTCTGTAGCACCACATTTCGAAAGCTTCTATTCTCTTCTTGTCCAAACTATTTATCGTCCATGTTTCACTTCCATACATGGCTACACTCCATACAAATACTTTCAGAAACGACTTCCTGACATTTAAATGTATACTCGATGTTAACAAATTTCTCTTCTTCAGAAACACTTTCCTTGCCATTGCCAGTCAACATTATATATCCTCTCTACTTTGACCATCAGCAGTTACTTTGCTCCCCAAATAGCAAAACTCCTTTACTACTTTAAGTGTCTCATTTCCTAATCTAATTCCCTCCGCATCACCCGACTTAGTTAGACTACATTCCATTATCCTCATTTTGCTTTTGTTGATGATGTTCATCTTATATACTCCTTTCAAGACACTGTCCATTCCGTTCACCTGCTCTTCCAAGTCCTTTGCTGTCTCTGACAGAATTACAATGTCATTGGTGAACCTCAACATTTTTATTTCTTCTCCATGGATTTTAATACCTACTCCGAATTTTACTTTTATTTCCTTTACTGCTTGCTCAATATACAGATGAATAACATCAGGGAGAGGCTACAACCCTGTCTCACTCCCTTCCCAACCGCTGCTTCCCTTTCATGCCCCTCGACTCTTGTAACTGCCACCTGGTTTCTGTACAAATTGTAAACAGCCTTTCGCTCCCTGTATTTTACCCCTGCCACCTTTAGAATTTGAAAGAGAGTATTCCAGTCAACATTGTCAAAATATTGTAGAACAAAAGCAAACTGGTGCTTTTCATTTATTATTATAATGTTGTTCTACCAAGAACCAACGGAAGATTCTGTTAATATTGTCAAAAGCTTTCTCTAAGTCTACAAATGCTAGGAATGTAGGTTTGCCTTTCCTTAAACTTTCTTCTAAGAAAATTCGAAGGGTCAGTATTGCGTCACATGTTCCAACATTTCTATGGAATCCAAACTGATCTTCCCCAAGGTTGGCTTCTACCAGTTTTTCCATTTGTCTGTAAAGAATTTGCATTAGTATTTTGCAGCTGTGACTTATTAAACTGATAGTTCAGTAATTTTCACATCTGTCAACACCTGCTTTCTTTGGGATTGGAATTATTATATTCTTCTTGAAGTCTGAGGGTATTTCGCCAGTCTCATACATCTTGCTCACCAGATGGTAGAGTTTTGTCAGGACTGGCGTTCCCAAGGCTGTCACTAGTTCTAATGGAATGTTGTCTACTCCGGGGGCCTTGTTTTGACTCAGGTCTTTCAGTGCTCTGTCAAACTCTTCACGCAGTATCATATCTCCCATTTCATCTTCATCTACATCCTCTTCAATTTCCATAATATTGTCCTCAAGTACATCGCCCTTGTATAGACCCTCTATATACTCCTTCCACCTTTCTGCTTTCCCTTATTTGCATAGAACTGGGTTTCCATCTCAGCTCTTGATATTCATACAAGTGGTTCTCTTCTTTCCAAAGGTCTCTTTACTTTTCCTGTAGGCAGTATCTATCTTACCCCTAGTGATATATGCCTCTACATCCTTACATTTGTCCTCTAGCCATCGCTGCTTAGCCATTTTGTACTTCCTGTCTCTCACTTTTGAGACATTTGTATTTCTTTTTGTCTGCTTCATTTACTGAATTTTTATATTTTCTCCTTTCATCAATTAAATTCAATATTTCTTCTGTTACCCAAGGATTTCTACTAGCCCTCGTCTTTTTACCTACTTGATCCTCTGCTCCTTTCACTACTTCATCCCTCAAAGCTACCCATTCTTCTTCTACTGTATTTCTTTCCCCCATTCCTGTCAATTGTTCGCTTATGCTCTCCCTGAAACTCTGTACAACCTCTTGTTCTTTCAGTTTATCAAGGTCCCATCTCCTTAAATTCCCACCTTTTTGCAGTTTCTTCAGTTTTAATCTGCAGTTCATAATCAATAGATTGTGGTCAGTCCACATCTGCTCCTGGAAATGTCTTGCAATTTAAAACCTGGTTCCTAAATCTCTGTCTTACCATTATACAATCTATCTGATACCTTCTAGTATCTCTAGGCTTCTTCCATGTATACAACCTTCTTTTATGATTCTTGAACCAAGTGTTAGCTATGATTAAGTTATGCTCCGTGCAAAATTCTACCAGACGGCTTCCTCTTTCATTTCTTACCCCCAATCAATATTCACCTACTATGTTTCCTTCTCTCCCTTTTCCTACTATCGAATTCCAGTCACCGATGACTATTAAATTTTCGTCTCCCTTCACTACCTAAATAATTTCTTTTATCTCATCATACATTTCATCAATTGTTTCATCATCTGCAGAGCTAGTTGGCATACAAACTTGTAGTTCTGTGGCAGGCATTAGTTTCATGTCTGTCTTGGCCACAATAATGCGTTCACTATGCTGTGTGTAGTAGCTCACCCACACTCCTATTTTTTATTCATTATTAAACCTACTCCTGCATTACCCCTATCTGATTTTCTATTTATAACCTTGTATTCATCTTACCAGAAATTTTGTTCCTCCTGCCACCAAATTTCACTAATTCCCACTGTATCTAACATTAAACTATCCATTTCCCTTTTTAAATTTTGTAACCTACCTGCCTGATTAAGGGATCTGACATTCCACTCTCCGATCCGTAGAATGCCAGTTTTCTTTCTCCTGATGACATCCTCTTGAGTAGTCCCCGCCCAGAGATCCGAATGGGGGACTATTTTACCTCCTGAATATTTTACCCAAGAGGACGCCATCATCATTTAACCATGCAGTAAAGCTGCATGCCCTTGCTTTCAGCCATTTATAGTACCAGCACAGCAAGGCCATTTTGGTTAGTGTTAAAAGGCCAGATCAGTCGATCATCCAGACTATTGTCCCTGCAACTACTGAAAAGGCTGCTGCTCCTCTTCAGGAACCACACATTTGTCTGGCCTATCAAGAGATACCCCTCCATTGGGGTTGCACCTACGGTACGGCTATCTGTATCGCTGAGGCACGCAAGCCTCCCCACCATCGGCAAGGTACATGGTTCTTGGGGGGTGGGGGGTCATGTAGAGCTATTGATTTAAATACTGGTATAACAGTTAACAAAATTCCTGGCAGTTGTGACTCTAAATGTTTCTTAGGTAGTCATATGTCCACTAAACCTGCTGGGCAGAACAGGTAACAGTATTGTGGAAAGGGCCAAAGATTGAGGTCAATTTCTCCTTCTAATTGTCATTTATTGAAATTTAATAACCTTTACAACCAAAGCAGCACTCTTTCACGGCTGAAGGCCTCCAAACAAGAAATCGTAACAAATCAACAAGATAAAATCTAATTAAGATAGCAATAAAATAATTTAAAAAACACCACAGCAAAGTAGGTAGAACAATATATGCAAAGTGTAATACAAATGGCTGAGGGCCACAATTAAATTTGAAAATTTTAGACTGTATTACTGTAATCTTTTAAAGGCAGAATGCCACAATGTTTAAGCTTGAAAGATAAATTTAAGAATTAACTTTGCAAAAATTTTAAAAAAAGAATAACCATAAACCTTAAATTTTAAGTAGCTGAAAACACTCGGAAGCCTCCAGGGAGGTCGGTCTGCCCTCGTTCACTTCGGCAACACAGGTGGTGCGCGCGCGCGCCAAGACTCATGAACAGTCGGTGAGCTGAAATGCGTCATCCGGTAGGGCGACTGACCAACCATCCACCAAGACCGTGGCCCAGCTCAAGTGATGCGTGGCAGCAATGGTCGGGTGAGCCATGTCGATGCAGACCTCACTGTTGCTCCAACTCGACTGCACTAGTGCCACATTGCAATTTCCCGACTGGCAGGTCCAGACTGCACTCCGGACATGTTCCAACTGACTGGCAGACCCGAACTCCTGATCCGAACTGCCTTTTGACAGACAATGACTGGGAAGAAATAGCAGTTGAGCAAAGATACTACGAGAGGGGATATATAGATATGTGCTGCTAGCACTGGTGACAGTCAGGCAAAGCAGCAACTCAGTGACAGTGGTAATTTAAATTAATGTAATGAGATGGAAGTATGTTAAAAACAGGGTGTAAAATACATGATGGCACAAACACAAGACACATGTGGCTCAGGTAGATTTCAATGTCTTTTAGAAAAATTTAAGAAAGAAGCAAAAGACCATGATCACAGCAGACTTCATTTTAAAGACACTAGCTGAAAACAGTGACACTGCAAAAGTTTATGATTTAATCCAGAAATCTGGGTTTAAATTTAATTTATTGCAGGCATTAGAGGAAACTCCGAGTCGAGAACCTGCATTCCTGGTAATTATCACTTTGATTATACAAGGTAGTTTTGCCTAGACCTATGGATCACCAGTCGTTCAACTTTGTTTACAGGGCTCCCAAAAACAAACTAAAATCTTTATCTTATATAAGAAGGAACTTTAGCAAAAAAATGTCTTTTTTGTGATCAGTGTTATAAAGTGGCCCTTAGACTGTTGTACCTCAAGCTACAAAAACTCCAATAAACTTTAAATTACTTTTTAGATGTGTTCAATGACACATTTCCATCAATATGGTATCAAAAGAGTAAAACATAAACAGAACTGCATTACACCAGGAGTAAAATGTCTAGTGCCAGAAAAAGACAGCTACATAATGAGTTTAAAGTAAATAGAAAATCTCATTTTGTAATTTATGTTAAGCATTATAAGATTGTACTTAAAACAGTTTTATTGTCAGTAAAAGAACTCGTGAACAGAGCAAACAAATCAGCATGTGGAGTAAATGTTCAAGACATTTCAGAAATTAGGATTAAGGAAGTTATTATTGTAAACTTTGTTCAAATGTAAAATGGCTTCAATGAATTCTTTGTCAGTGTAACAATCTGATGTCAGTATGACAACCTATCAGGACAATATGAATTTCAGGCTGATCGATGAGAAAGTACAATGGAACCTTGCTTAATGTGCAATTCACATAAAACAAATTGTAACAAAATGACTAGCTTCACAAGTGATGTTTCACATAAAAAGTGATGACAATTTAGTGTGATGTCACCAGCCACCTGCGTGCAGTGGGGGAAACACTCAACAACATGAACATCTTTTACTGTCGGCAGCAGCATATGAACAATGTCATTAATATGTACTGCAGTCTGCTTCTGTCTTAGTGCAGCTTGTGATCACACATTTTTTTTAAACTTATGTACATACAGTGAGTTTGTGTGCAAGTTTTAATAACCTTTGTAGAAGTGCCCCCAAAGATAAAGCTGCAGAAAGATGACCATAAGATAAAGAAGATGACCTTAGAAATGAAATGTAAAATCATTAAAAAAAACATGAATGTCATGAATGTGGTGTTTCTGTTGATAATGTAATGTCCTCATACAGTCAGTCTACATCAACTTTTTGCACTATCCTCAAGAACAAGGACAAGATAAAGAAGATAGATGCTTCAAAGGGGTGACAAGAATATGTAAACAAAGATTTCATATTCTGGACAGTGTCAAAAGGTTGCTCCTTATATGGATAGTTGAAAAGCAACTGCAAGCTGACACTATTAACAAGAACATCATTTGTGAGAAGGCAAGAATGGTTTTCACTGGCCTCATTAAGAAGACACTAGGATCATTAGCAGCTGAAGAAGTGTTTAAGAGAAGCCATGGGTGATTCAAAAAGAGAAGAACTGACATCCACAGCATTGTAAGGCTCGGTGAAGCAGTCAGCTCCAACAGCAAGGCAGCAGAGAAATTCATCAGCAACTTCAAGATGCTCATAGATTTGGAAGGTTATCTACCACAACATGTTTATAATTGTGACAAGATGGGTCTATTCTGGAAAACGATGCTGAAGTGTGGATGTATAAGAATAGAGGATAATGCACTGTCTGGTCACAAGCCAATGAAAGACCGTCTCACACTGCTATTCTGTGCCATTCCAAGTGGCAATTTGAATATTAAATCGCTGCTTATTTACCATTGAGAAAGTCCACAAGACTTCAAGAAGAGTAAAGTCTAGAAGAGCAGGTTAAATGTGATATTTGGAGGTCCAACAAGAAGGCTTGGATGAAACATGATCTCTTTTGTTGTTAGATCAATGAAATGTTTGGTTGAGATGAATCTGCCACTCCATGTCTTGCTTGTTATTGACAATGCTCCTGCCCATTCTCTGGGCCTACAAGACCACCTACTTGATGAATTTCAATTCATCAAGATTAAATTTCTGCTTCCCAACACTGCTTTGTTACTCCAGTCTATGGACCAACCGATAATGTCTAACTTTACGAAGCTCTACACTAAAGCACTCTTCGAGTATTGCTTTGAATTGACTGAAGCTGCTAATCTCAGTCTCAGAGAGTTTTGGAAATACCAGTTCAACTTTATTGCCTGCATCAAGACGACCAAAAAGATGTAGGAAGGGATTACCAAGAGATCTTTCACTTCTGCTTGGAAGAGACTCTGGCTGGAGTGTGTTGTCAAATATGACACTAAGTCATATGAGTCAGTACCACTGGGGCCTATAGTCAACAAGATTGTGTCTTTGTCAAGAGCATGGGACTAGAAGTAGGTAATAATGATATTAATGAGCTTGTGGAACATCACAGCCAATAAAGACCACCAAAGATCTTATGGAGTTGCAGTGTGTTTCACAGCATGAAGTTGTGGAGAGGAGTTCTTCAGAGGAGGCGCAGCAATCTTTCGAACCATAAGAGAAATGCTGAATGCATGGGAATTGGTTGCATTGTACATTGGAAATCATCACCCCAATAAAGCATTAGCTATTTGCACTACAAATTTATTTGACTATAATGCTGTGTCACATTTTTGCCAAGTGTCGAAGCATTGGCAGAAACAAAGGCCTGTAGACAGCTTCCTAGTAAAAAAGAATTAGTTATGTATCATGAATAATAAAGTACATAATATTGTATGTATAGTTTTCTTTGAAGAAAAGGCATGAATGAAAAAAAAAAACTTTTTAGTACTTTTTCTGCCTGGAACAATCATATTTTACATTAATTTATGTTGAGTAAATTCTTTCACTTAATGAGTGTTTTTCTCTAAGAGTAAGATTCTGGAACAAATTATGCTTGCTATACAAGGTTCCACTGTATTTCTTTTAAAAAAATTCAGTAAAACCACTGAGAAAGATGTGAAAGACACAATTCTATCACTAAAAAATAAACATTCTGCTGGATGGGGTGGAATATCTTCCATGGTAATCAAAGCAGTAAGTCATATTATTTCTTATCAGTTGGCTGTAACTATAAACTATTCCTTTCATTTGAACAAGTATTTCCCAAATGTCCTACAATATGCTGACATAAAACTACTATAAAATTTTCTTCCAAAGAGTGACTTTTTAAAAAAATATTATTTAGGTTCTAAAAGATCAAAAAGCAGCATAAATGTCATCAGGCAATTTACAGAAAAGAATACACACCTCATTAGACCAGGGTAGAAAATTATCAACAAATTGCTGTAGTTTTCATTAATATTGTATATTATAGTTATAAAATGATACATTCCACAAAATAGGCAGAGTTGCAATCCATGCAGTAACTAAAACAAAGCTTTTGCTGGATTTCCAGACAGCCAAACCCAATTCAAAAACCCCCCAGGGGTTCCACAACTCATTTGTGGATACGTGCGTAGCGAGCACGGGACCCCGAGCTAATGTGGCCCTCCTTCCTTTCCGGGCTGCATACCTTCCCTTTCCGCATCCTTCCCTCTCCCCCATCTTCACCTCTCCTCCCCTCGCCTCTGGCTCTTTCCTTCCCTTTCTCCCCCTCTGGGAGTATGGTTTGTGCCTACGTCCGGAGACGGACGCTCGTAAATGTACCGCATTCTTCGCCTTCTCTGCTTGTATGTCTTCATCCTTCCTTTGTCCTTCTACTTTCCTTACCTCTTCTCTTTACCCTTTTCACCACTGCGGCGTTTGAGACCACTCCTCTTTCCTTTCCCTTTCTTTGTTTTTCCCTTTCTCTTTCTTCCACCTTGTGCGTGTCTGAAGGCCGACCCACGCATTTTTGTGCATAGCCGGTGATGGGGTAACGCATAATTCCCCGCCCCGGGTAGACAGGTAGGACACGTACGTACCCCCTGGTAACAGCCAGGCCCAGGGAGGGGTTATTACCCGAGCTGATACCTTCCGAAAGTGCCGAATGGTCCCTCCGTCCGTTTGTCGGGAGGTGTGACCTGAGGTGTGAACAGTCACCTAAGGCGGGAGTGCCCTCAGAGAGGGCCCCCACAAGGGAGGAGCGCGCCATCGGAGACGCCGGTAATCATGGGGGATTCTTCCGCAATGGTTTCCTCACCTTCCACTATGTCTGCTCACAAGCGTAAGTTCACTGAGTCTCAGCCACAGACAGTTCTTCCATCGTTGCCACAGTTCCTTGTTGTTTCTCGGTCTGACGAAGGTCACGACTTCTCCACGGTCAACCCTTTCATTATTCAGAAAGGTGTCGATGCAATTGCAGGTCCTGTAAAGTCATGTTCCAGATTACAGAATGGCACCCTGTTGTTAGAAACAGACAGTGCCCTCCAGGCACAAAAACTGCTGCGTACTTCACTGCTCCACACCTTCCCTGTCCGGGTTGAAGTGCACCGCACTTTAAATTCCTCACGTGGAGTCATTTATACACGCTCCCTCGATGGATTGTCTGATGAAGAAATTCAGCACTACCAGTCTGACCAGGGCATAACGGCTGTTCATAGAGTTATGAAAAGGGTTGACACGAACATCATTCCAACCCGCACTGTCTTCTTGACATTTGACAAAGTTCAACTCCCATCCAAAATCAAAGCAGGCTGAGAGATAATATCCGTTTGCCCTTACGTCCCAAACCCTACGCGTTGCTATCGGTGTCAGCGGTTCAATCACACCAGTCAGTCCTGTTCCATTCCAGCCAAATGTGTTACATGTGGCAAGGATGCCCATGAGGGTGCTTGTCCACCTCCATCCCCTTGCTGCATCACCTGTATGGGTGACCACGCTGCTTCCTCTCGAGATTGCCCCATTTTTAAGGACGAAAAGCTCATCCAGGAAATCAGAGTGAAGGAAAAGGTGTCAACCTTTGCTGCTCGAAAATTATTCGCCAGTCGACAGCCCACCATGCCTCAGACAGGAAAATACAGCACTGTCCTTGCTTCTCCTCGGCCAACAAAGGAGGCGGCCACGCAGACTTGTGACCTCACCTTTAGTGCCACGGTCGTCAGATCGGCCAGCGCAAAGATCGCCCGTTCAATCTCACCACTTTCGCCTGCCCACTCTCTGGCTCACCCTTCATCGGGTTCTGCTAAATCTCGAGCCCAAAAGTCAGACACCAAGTCTTCGAAAAAAGAGCATACTCCTGAAGATTTTTTACGTACCCCAACTTCATAACCATCGGTTCCTCCTTCATCTAAACATCGTACTTCCAAGAAGGCTACAAAGAAACCCAGTTCATCTCCTCCTCCGCCAAGGTGTGTCCCATCTACAGCACCACCTGGTGGAAATCGCCCTCGGCTGTCTTCTGTGTCGCTGAGGTGCACTGCTGGCGGCCGATCAACCGACTGATCGCTGGTGGCTGGAGCTGCTCCTGAACAACCTATGGATCAGGATCTTCTGCCTTTGGCTGAATGCCATTCCCTGCTGTCGGTTGCAAGCTCTGAGCAGTCGTTGAGTTGACAGCAACCTTCGTCACATTCCTCCATTTTCTGTTCACCCTATGTCCATTATCCACTGGAATATCCGCGGCATTCGAGCCAATCGGGATGAATTGTCGATCCTCTTACGATCCTACTCGCCGGTCATCTTCTGTCTTCAGGAAACAAAGCTGCGTCCCCATGACTGCTTTGTCCTCCCTCATTTTCAGTCCGTCCGATATGATCTCCCTTCTGTTGCAGGCACTCCAGCCCATGGAGGACTCATGATTCTTCTCCATGATACTCTCCATTATCACCCAATCCCCTTAACCTCTTCCTTCCAAGCTGTCGCCGTCCGTCTTTCCCTTTCTGGATACACGTTCTCTCTTTGTACTGTATACATTCCATCATCCACACCAATGGCACGAGCTGATCTCCTTTATCGTCTTGGTCAGCTTCCACCCCCCTATTTGCTGGTTGGGGACTTCAATGCCCACCACCCGCTTTGGGGATCTCCACATCCTTGTCGACGTGGCTCACTATTGCTAGACGTCTTCCACCAAGCGGATCTAGTTTGCCTCAACACTGGGGTCCCTACATTTTTGTCTGCCTCCACGACAAATTTATCTCATTTGGACCTTGCGGTCGGTATTGTTCCGCTAGCTCGACACTTCGAATGGTTTGCCCTTGATGATACACACTCGAGTGACGACTTACCATGTGTCCTTAGACTGCAGCCTCAACTGCCATATATGCGCCCGAGACGCTGGAAGTTTGCCCAAGCCAACTGGACACTTTTTTCGTCTCTAGCGACATTCGATGACCGTCACTTTCCCAGCGTCGACGATGAGGTCACACATATTACCAACGTTATTCTTACAGCTGCGGAACATTCAATACCATGCACCTCCGAATTGCCCCGGCGCCCCCCAGTTCCTTGGTGGAACGAGGCATGCCGTGACGCAATACGTGAGCGGCGATGTGCTCTACGCGTTTTTCGCCACCATCCCACTTTGGCCAACTGTATCCGCTATAAGCAGTTCCGAGCGTGATGCCATCATGTCATCTGCGATAGCAAGAAGGCAAGCTGGAAATTCTTTATTAGCTCATTTAACGCCTTCACTCCCTCCTCGGAAGTTTGGAGTCGGCTTCGACGGTTCTCAGGCACGCCTAGTTTCTCCCCGGTCTCTGGGCTCACTGTCACGCATGATACATTAGTGGACCCCGTCGCAATTTCTAACTCATTGGGTCAGCACTTTGCTGAGATTTCGAGCTCTTCAAATTACCCACCAGCGTTTCTCCCGAATAAACGTGCAGCAGAAGTGTGACCTCTTGCTTTCTCCTCTCAAAATCGCGAAAGCTGTAATACTGTTTTCTCCATGCGGGAACTCCAACATGCACTCTCTTCTTCTCGCTCCTCCGCCCCAGGACCGGATGGTATCCACGTCCAAATGTTGCTGCATTTATCAACCCATAGTCTGCGTTACCTCCTTCGCCTTTATAATCGAATTTGGACCGACAGTACTTTTCCCAGACGATGGCGAGAAGCTATCGTCGTTCCTGTTCCGAAACCTGGAAAGGACAAACATCTCCCCTCTAGCTATCGCCCCATTTCTCTCACGAGTAGTGTCTGTAAGGTTTTGGAGCGTATGGTGAATTACCGCTTAGCTTGGTGGCTGGAATCCCGCAGTCTTTTAACACCTGCCCAATGCGGATTCCGAAAGCATCGTTCTGTAGTTGACCATCTTGTTGCTCTCTCCACTTATATCATGAATAATTTTCTCCGGAAACGCCAAACAGTAGCAATATTTTTGGATCTGGAGAGAGCATATGATACCTGTTGGAGGACAGGCATCCTCCGCACACTGTTCTCTTGGGGCTTTCGAGGTCGGCTGCCCCTTTTTCTTCGCAAATTTATGGCAGAGCGCACATTTAGGGTGTGGGTGAACACTACTCTCTCCTGTACTTTCTCCCAAGAAAACGGGGTACCCCAGGGCTCCATGCTGAGTGTTGTACTGTTTGCTATTGCCATCAATCCAATTATGGACTGTCTCCTTCCTGATGTCCCGGGCTCCCTCTTTGTGGACGATTTTGCGATCTACTACAGCTCTCAACGGACCAGCCTTCTTGAATGACGTCTTCAAGGATGTCTCGATCGCCTCCACTCTTGGAGCATTGACACCAGATTTTTCTCCCAGTAAGACAATTTGTGTTAATTTTTGGCGACGTAAGGAGTTTCTTCCGCCCTCCTTACATCTAGGTCCTGTCAACCTTCCGTTTTCAGACGTCGCTAAATTCTTGGGTCTTATGTTTGACAGAAAACTGTGCTGGTCCTCCCACGTTTCCTATCTTCCGCTTGCTGTCTGCGATCCCTCAACACCCTTCGTGTCCTGAATGGTACCTCCTGGGGAGCGGACTGAGTGGTCCTTCTCCACATCTATCGCACCTTAGTGCGCTCGAAATTGGACTATGGAAGCATAGTCTACTCCTCTGCTCGGCCGTCTATTATTCGGCGTCTCGACTCTATCCACCACCGTGGATTACGTTTAGTGTGTGGAGCTTTTTACATCAGCCCTGTGGAAAGCCTTTATGCTGAGACTGTTGAACCTCCGCTGTCCAATCGGCGAGCAGTCCTTCTGAGTCATTATGCTAGCCACCTGTCTTCCATGCCTGCTAATCCAGCCCATGACATTTTTTTCGACGCCTCCTTTGATGTAGGGTATGCAGGCCACCCCTCCTCCCTACTACCACCGGGAGCCCGCTTCCGTCAACTTCTCCATTCTCTTTCCTTCCACTTTCCTAAAACCTTCTTGACAACTTGGGGTACAGCACCGCCTTGGCTCCGTCCCCGGATCTGCCTGCTCAGAGACCTTTGTCAATTTCCCAAGGATAGTACCCCTTCACTTGTTTATCGTCGGGCATTTGCTGCTCTATGTGCACAAATGACGGACGCCACATTTATTTACACCGACGGCTCGAAAACATCGTTAGGTGTAGGGAGTGCCTATATTGTTGGCGACACCCCAAATCACTTTCGGCTTCCCGACCAGTGTTTGGTTTATACTGCGGAGCTTTACGCTGTTCTCCAGGCTGTCCACTACATCCGCCGCCATCAGTGGATACAGTATGTTATCTGCTCAGATTGTCTCAGCTCTCTCCTCAGTCTCCAAGCTCTTTACCCTGTGCACCCTCTGGTCCACCAGATTCAGGACTGTCTGCGCTTGCTCCACCTGGGGGGCGTCTCGGTGGCGTTCCTCTGGCTCCCGGGACACGTTGGTATCTGTGGAAATGAGGTGGCCGATATTGCAGCCAAGGCTGCAGTCTCTCTTCTTTGGCCAGATATTCAATCGATTCCCTTCGCCGATCTATGGAGCATTTTATGTCGTCGTGTTGTTCATTTATGGCACGCGCATTGGTCGACACTTCCCCAAAATAAATTGCGGGACGTGAAAGCTCTTCCTGGTGCTTGGACCTCTTCCTCCCGAACGCGTAGTCGGGAGGAGGTAATTTTAACTAGACTCCGTATAGGGCACTGTCTTTTTAGCCATCGACATCTTTTAAGCGGCGATCCTCCCCCACTCTGTCCCCACTGCTCTCAGCTGTGGACGGTAAGACACCTTTTAATTGAGTGCCCCTATTTTAATCCGTTACGCGCCCATCTACAGCTGTCGCATGACATATCATCAATTTTAGCAGATGACACACGCTCGGCCGATCGCGTTCTAGAGTTCATTAGTGCCAGTGAAATGACGTCAGTCATTTGAAGTTCTTTTTGGGGACAACCAACCCCTATCTGTAGTGGATTTTTAAGCCTTCCTTCTGCTTTTAGTTTCTCCAATTTTATGACTTTTGTTCCCATTGCTGCTGGTTTCCATTTTCGGTTTTTTACTGTTTCCTAAGTCACAGACCGGGCGCTAATGACCATAGTAGTTTTGTGCCCTAAAACAAAAAAATTCAAAAATAGTCAACATGATGTTTACTGCATTTGTAAACTATGTGCTCAAGATGAGGGGCGTAAAATTGTTGTCACTGAGAAAGTGTAAAGATTTATTTAGATTAAGGGTACATAATTTTAAAGGCAGGTCGACAAATCTCATCCAGTTCGGGCACTTTTCTTTTCATCCCATCCAGTGACTCTTCCCTGACCTTAGGTATTCAGTGATTTTTCCACAACTCTCGTCATTTCCTAAACCTGACCAGTCCTTTTCCTTTATCCCTTTTCCTTTTGCTTCAACCCTTCTGCCAGAAGAATCAGTCACAGGTTCTGAAACCTCGCACATTTCCACATCTGTCATATATGTTCTCTCCTACCACTGCTTGTTGAGTACATTTTTTATCTATCCATATCATATTATCAGACACTGATTATTTTCATTGATATACAATGATTACAGTTTTTTTTTATTTTCTTCCAATATCTGTCATAGTGGCAGTAGTAGTCATTTCTTTGTGGTGACTAGTTTCAGACTATGAGGTCCATTTTCAAACCATGACCCTAGACATTATGTTATCATACTGTCCCACCAGTGTACGTGTAAGTAGATATTCATTACACATAATTAGTAATCATTAAAGAAATACAAAATGGAAAAACTTCACATGAGTACACAATGCTGTCTCTGTCCAATCAAACACAGCAAACGCTACATTTGTGTTTGCTGAATTTGACTGGAAATAAAAACAGCTTGTATACTTGTGAAGTTTCTGATTTTGTGTTTATGAAATGATTGCTTATGATGAGTAATGAATGTCTGGTTACATGTACACTGGTATGAGTATAAGGCTATGGTTTGGAAATGGACCTGATAGTCTGAAACTAGTCACCACAAACAAATGGCTATCATCTATTATCACAACTGTGATAGATATTAGAAGAAAATAAAAAAAATTAATCCCCAGATTGCTGGTCCTCATTATCAGTAGGTCGGAACTTCATAATTAAAATTTTATGTGTTGTTATTAACACAGTTAAGAAAACAGTCTTACATATGACATTTACAATTCTTCAATTTTAGAATGACAAAACACATTGATATGTTTAATTGTAAATAGGATTCTGATAGGAGTACAGTTTTAGTACAAAAATTAACAAAATATTGCTCTAAAACAATTAATCCAGAATAATTCTGATTTACACTTTAATTACATGACCACTTTTATTACTAACATTCTAACCAATTCTTGTTTAGCTGATTAACATTTTACAACAGTCGCTTTCAAAGTAAACAATATGAATATGTTGTTAAATAGAACCAATATTAAGTTTCCAAAATGTTGTACAAAAGCAGTTTTATATAATTTAATAATAAACTGACATTCAACAATACACTTCTTTATGTATAACATTTGTAGACTCTTGTCCAATTAAAATTAAGACTGACAGAGTTAATAGCAATGACAAAACATTTGTCCTATTTGCTACCCATTGCTTGAGAGGTACGTCAGTTTTGGCATTGATCATAATTTTTTTTTTTTTTTTAATGTGTGTCATCAGTTTTGTTCTACTGCAAATACCACATGTATAAGTACAATTATGACCAATCAACCACAGGACAGTTGTTAAGAATCTTAATACAGACCTATGTGCACTACCGTAATGGGCATGGGATATAAGATTAAAACTCAGTCCTTCCACAATCCAGGTGGTACTGGTTGATCATTGTAAGTTCATTAGCCAGAAACATTAGGAGACACTATAATTTTTAACCCTAAATGGAATTAATATCAACTTCTCTCCCTCAACAAAAAGTCTAGGAGTAATAATAGATGAAAATCTAAATTGGATTGAAAACAGAACTGCAAAGAGAAAGAAGTTATCAGCTTCTTTCCACACCCTACAAAAATATGAAAAGCTATTCCCTCTTGACCTGAAAAAGAAAGCTGTACAAACATTTATACTCATTGTTTGTTACAGCCATGTTATCCTGCCATGTTATCAGGAAATCTCAAAGCACCTGCAACTGCTTATGAATGTCTCTGTTCATTATATCTGGGATTTTTCACTCTTTTTATCATATTTCATCATCATATGAATAGCTATCCTGGCTGGGTGCAGAGAAGCACAGAGATTTCCATACCCTCCGCCTTCTCTACTATCTTAGCAATAAACACTGTTCCTCGTATCTCTCCTTGACTTTAAGGAGACATTGTATGTCCTATGCCACCAATGTTAAATTATCGAATTTTGTGACCCATTATCTTGGAAACTTTTTAAGATACCAACTTACAATTTTCCATAATTATTGACTGCACCTTTTCAGATATATTGAACTAGAATTATTACTGAAATTTTTTCAGACACTCAATTTTTTGACAGAATTTTGTAAATAAATGAACATAAAACAAAACAACTTAGATTATTTTAATTATTCTAGTTCCATATGTGTTGAATCTCACACTTGGCACGCTGTGAAAATTTCCTGTCTCTACCATCAGTACTTTTTTGAAAATGGGTCATTTATTGCAAAAAATGTAGTTGAGATACTGAGGTTTAAAACTTTTTTTATTACAAATTCTCATACATACTTACATTTCTGCATTTTTTATGCACTAGCATTGTCCTGGTCCATAGTCTGTGTCTTCGTTACTGTCACAACAGCCCAGTGCTTGCCCCCTTTCCTTTCTTGCTTCTACATCTACATCTACACATATACTCCGCAAGCCACCCAACGGTGTGTGGTGGAGGGCACTTTACATGCCACTGTCATTACCTCCCTTTCCTGTTCCAGTCGCGTATGGTTTGCGGTAAGAATGACTGATGGATAGCCTCCGTGCGTGCTCGAATCTATCTAATTTTACATTCGTGATCTCTTCAGGAGGTATAAGTAGGGGGAAGCAATATATTCAATACCTCATCCAGAAACACACCCTCTTGAAACCTGGACAGCAAGCTACACCGCGATGCAGAGCGCCTCTCTTGCAGAGCCTGCCACTTGAGTTTGCTAAACATCTCCGTAACGCTATCATGCTTACCAAATAACCCTGTGATGAAACGTGCCGCTCTTCTTTGGATCTTCTCTATCTCCTCTGTCAACCCGATCTGGTACGGATCCCACACTGATGAGCAATACTCAAGTATAGGTTGAATGAGTGTTTTGTAAGCCACCTCCTTTGTTGATGGACTACTTTTTCTAAGGACTCTCCCAGTGAATCTCAACCTGGCACGTGCCTTACCAACAATTAATTTTATATTATCATTCCACTTCAAATTGTTCTGCACGCATACTCCCAGATATTTTACAGAAGTAACTGCTACCAGAGTTTGTTCCGCCATCATATAATCATACAATAAAGGATAGTGCTTCTTTTGTCATTTGCTGAGCAGCTAACTCTGCTTCACGTACACGAGGCTTATCTAGTTCCCACAGTCCTTTAGCTGTGTTCTGTCCAAATCTTATTCCTAACTTCTCCAGAACCTTAAGTCTTTCATAGTTCCCATGATTAAAAGTTATTACAGCATCAGACACTGCTAACTTTTAAGTCATAAGGCCACCAAATTAATTTTTAGGCACACAGCACCACACAAAATTATTGAAGGACTCATTCACATTCTGTGTCTTCCCATGTAAACACTTCTTTAGTAGCTCAGGATTTGCCAAATCTCTGTAAATAGGTTTTATTGCCTCCATTACTGCCAAAGGAAGAGAATTTTTGTGTGTAAATTCATGTAGGGTGCAGAAAATTTATACCAAGTGTTTGGTGGCGGTAGACACAACATATGACATGGCTTTTCATCAGATGATATTCATTTTTTCAAGTACTCAGAAGAAACTGCATGTCTTACATATGTTACCCACAAACTTGCGTTTCTTGAAGTTGCTTTTACACTTAGTCATTTTATTTACGTATAAAAAACGATAGAAGTTAGTTTATTATAAAAATAGCCAATACTCACACTACTTTCAACGAAAACTATTAGAAACAAAGGACTGATTTGTTTGTTCGTAATCTCAACTTCTGAGACATAGCAGTAGGCACAAAACAAGGCAATTCACAGCCTTTTAGACCGTGTAGCTCCCATGATATGACTGCTCAACTGTGGCAGTATATGCATAGCCACGAAATTTGACAGTCACATGTCAACATTCAAAATATTATTTGAAGGTCTCACAATTGTCTTATTTTAATGTATTATATACCAAAATTTTCAGGAAAGTCCAACGTACATTATGGAGTAGAAAACAGAAAATGTCAAATTTCACCGAATTTCACGTACAATGTCCCCTTAACACTCCCATCTGAATAAGATGGCAGAAGTTCTCATTCCCATCAGAGTAAAATCCACTCTGTCACACTCCATTGTTCATTGATTTTCTCAAAGTCCTCCCCAGCAGCAGGAACCTGACTCTGGAATAACCTCATACATTATATTAGAGAACTGAATAACATCTCCCACTCCAGAAGACAGTTAATGAAATATGTACTTAAGCAACAATAAGGATTCCCATTGTCTCTGTATGCACTTGTTACCTTTGTACATCCTTCTTTCCAACCAGATCTCCCTAATTTCCATGTTCTGAGGTGCTGCAATTTGCACTCTCCTTAAATTTCCTTTCCCCAGAACTCGTTATATCAGAAAACATGTACATTGTACACCTACATGTTCTTTTTATATCTGCTAGTATCATTATTGTTGTTATTATCCTTATTATTATTGTTACTGTACTATTGTCACTATTAGCAGCAGCAGCAGGTTCCAAGACTATGAAAAGACTAAACTCTGAAATGGAACTAATATTGACCCTAATTTAAAAAAAAAAAATGTTAGTAACTACAAAAAGGTATATAGAAGGATAATTAATCTAGCAAAAATATTAAGTCAGACAATAAATCAAGGACCACATGGGAAATTTTTAAAAGAGAAATAGGAAAAAAGCTCTTAAAGACCAGGATATTGTACTTAAACCTAGTGATAACACTGAAATAAAGAAGGAAGTCTTGCCCAATTACATTAACAACTACAAGCAGGTCTTTAAATATGTCTGCTTGTGTCTGTATATGTGTGGATGGATATGTGTGTATGTGCGAGTGTATACCCGTCCTTTTTTCCCCCTAAGGTAAGTCTTTCCGCTCCCGGGACTGGAATGACTCCTTACCCTCTCCCTTAAAACCCACATCCTTTCGTCTTTCCCTCTCCTTCCCTCTTTCCTGATGAGGCAACAGTTTGTTGCGAAAGCTTGAATTTTGTGTGTATGTTTGTGTTCGTTTGTGTGTCTGTCGACCTGCGAGTGTATACCCGTCCTTTTTTCCCCCTAAGGTAAGTCTTTCCGCTCCCGGGACTGGAATGACTCCTTACCCTCTCCCTTAAAACCCACATCCTTTCGTCTTTCCCTCTCCTTCCCTCTTTCCTGATGAGGCAACAGTTTGTTGCGAAAGCTTGAATTTTGTGTGTATGTTTGTGTTCGTTTGTGTGTCTGTCGACCTGCCAGCACTTTCATTTGGTAAGTCACATCATCTTTGTTTTTAGATATATTTTTCCTACATGGAATGTTTCCCTCTATTGTATACATACATACATACATATACATACATACATACAGCACCATCTTTGTACGTATGAAAAAGTATACTGCATACAAAAACACACTTGAGTAGTTTATGTGTAAATTCAGATCTTCATTACTGCAATACACATATCTGTAAGAATCTGCATGTAGAAAGAACAAGAAAAGCAAAAACTCATAAACATTTGAGCCACTATGGAAGATAGCTTTATAATGCTCTGCCACTTTGCATTAGGGAAACAGAAGATGAAGGAAAATTTAATTCAGAATTAAAAAAGTATCTGATAAATAAATGTTTTTATAGCATAGAGGAATATTTTGAATCCTTAAATCACTAAGTGATAGTTGTATTGTCAATAACATGTTGTTCTTATTGTCAGTTCTATGACTCGTTTCTCCCCCCATGAACCATGGACCTTGCCGTTGGTGGGGAGGCTAGCGTGCCTCAGCGATACAGATGGCCATACCGTAGGTACAACCACAACGGAGGAGTATCTGTTGAGAGGCCAGACAAACGTGTGGTTCCTGAAGAGGGGCAGCAGCCTTTTCATTAGTTGCAAGGGTAACAGTCTGGATGATTGACTGATCTGGCATTGTAACACTAACCAAAATGGCCTTGCTGTGCTGGTACTGCGAACGGCTGGAAGCAAGGGGAAACTACAGCCGTAATTTTTCCCGAGGGCATGCAGCTTTACTGTATGATTAAATGATGATGGCGTCCTCTTGGGTAAAATATTCCGGAGGTAAAATAGTCACCCATTTGGATCTCCGGGCGGGGACTACTCAAGAGGATGTCGTTATCAGAAGAAAGAAAACTGGCATCCTACGGATCGGAGCGTGGAATGTCAGATCCCTTAATCGGGCAGGTAGGTTAGAAAATTTAAAAAGGGAAATGGATAGGTTAAAGTTAGATATAGTGGGAATTAGTGAAGTTCGGTGGCAGGAGGAACAAGACTTCTGGTCAGGTGACTACGGGGTTATAAACACAAAGTCAAATAGGGGTAATGCAGGAGTAGGTTTAATAATGAATAGGAAAATAGGAATGCTGGTAAGCTACTACAAACAGCATAGTGAACGCATTATTGTGGCCAAGATAGACACGAAGCCCATGCCTACTACAGTAGTACAAGTTTATATGCCAACTAGCTCTGCAGATGACGAAGAAATTGAAGAAATGTATGATGATATAAAAGAAATTATTCAGATAGTGAAGGGAGACGAAAATTTAATAGTCATGGGCGACTGGAATTCGAGTGTAGGAAAAGGGAGAGAAGGAAATGTAGTAGGTGAATATGGATTGGGGCTAAGAAATGAAAGAGGAAGCCGCCTGGTAGAATTTTGCACAGAGCACAACTTAATTATAGCTAACACTTGGTTTAAGAATCATGATAGAAGGTTGTATACATGGAAGAATCCTGGAGATACTAAAAGGTATCAGATAGATTATATAATGGTAAGACAGAGATTTAGGAACCGGGTTTTAAATTGTAAGACATTTCCAGGGGCAGATGTGGACTCTGTCCACAATCTATTGGTTATGACCTGTAGATTAAAACTGAAGAAACTGCAAAAAGGTGGGAATTTAAGGAGATGGGACCTGGATAAACTGAAAGAACCAGAGGTTGTACAGAGTTTTAGGGAGAGCATAAGGGAACAATTGACAGGAATGGGGGAAAGAAATACAGTAGAAGAAGAATGGGTAGCTTTGAGGGATGAAGTAGTGAAGGCAGCAGAGGATGAAGTAGGTAAAAAGACCAGGGCTCTTAGAAATCCTTGGGTAACAGAAGAAATATTGAATTTAATTGATGAAAGGAGAAAATATAAAAATGTAGTTAATGAAGCAGGCAAAAAGGAATACAAACGTCTCAAAAATGAGATCGACAGGAAGTGCAGAATGGCTAAGCAGGGATGGCTAGAGGACAAATGTAAGGATGTAGAGGCTTATCTCACTAGGGGTAAGATAGATACTGCCTACAGGAAAATTAAAGAGACCTTTGGAGATAAGAGAACCACTTGTATGAACATCAAGAGCTCAGATGGAAACCCAGTTCTAAGCAAAGAAGGGAAAGCAGAAAGGTGGAAGGAGTATATAGAGGGACTATACAAGGGCGATGTACTTGAGGACAATATTATGGAAATGGAAGAGGATGTAGATGAAATGAAATGGGAGATACGATACTGCATGAAGAGTTTAACAGAGCACTGAAAGACCTGAGTCGAAACAAGGCCCCCGGAGTAGACAACATTCCATTGGAACTACTGACGGCCTTGGGAGAGCCAGTCCTGACAAAACTCTACCATCTGATGAGCAAGATGTATGAAACAGGCGAAATACCCTCAGACTTCAAGAACAATATAATAATTCCAATCCCAAAGAAAGCAGGTGTTGACAGATGTGAAAATTACCGAACAATCAGTTTAATAAGCCACAGCTGCAAAATACTAACATGAATTCTTCACAGACGAATGGAAAAACTAGTAGAAGCCGACCTCGGGGAAGATCAGTTTGGATTCCGTAGAAATACTGGAACACGTGAGGCAATACTGACCTTATGACTTATCTTAGAAGAAAGATTAAGGAAAGGCAAACCTACGTTTCTAGCATTTGTAGACTTAGAGAAAGCTTTTGACAATGTTGACTGGAATACTCTCTTTCAAATTCTAAAGCTGGCAGGGGTAAAATACAGGGAGCAAAAGGCTATTTACAATTTGTACAGAAACCAGATGGCAGTTATAAGAGTCAAGGGACATGAAAGGGAAGCAGTGGTTGGGAAGGGAGTGAGACAGGGTTGTAGCCTCTCCCCGATGTTATTCAATCTGTATATTGAGCAAACAGTAAAGGAAACAAAAGAAAAATTCGGAGTAGGTATTAAAATCCATGGAGAAGAAATGAAAACCTTGAGGTTTGCCGATGACATTGTAATTCTGTCAGAGACAGCAAAGGACCTGGAAGAGCAGTTGAACGGAATGGATGGTGTCTTGAAAGGAGGATATAAGATGAACATCAACAAAAGCAAAACGAGGATAATGGAATGTAGTCGAATTAAGTCGGGTGATGCTGAGGGAATTAGATTAGGAAATGAGACACTTAAAGTAGTAAAGGAGTTTTGCTATTTGGGGAGTAAAATAACTGATGATGGTCGAAGTAGAGAGGATATAAAATGTTGACTGGCAATGGCAAGGAAATCATTTCTGAAGAAGAGAAATTTGTTAACATCGAGTATAGATTTAAGTGTCAGGAAGTCATTTCTGAAAGTATTTGTATGGAGTGTAGCCATGTATGGAAGTGAAACATGGACGGTAAATAGTTTGGACAAGAAAAGAATAGAAGCTTTCAAAATGTGGTGCTACAGAAGAATGCTGAAGATTAGATTGGTAGATCACATAAATAATGAGGAAGTATTGAATAGGATTGGGGAGAAGAGAAGTTTGTGGCACAACTTGACCAGAAGAAGGGATCGGTTGGTAGGACATGTTCTGAGGCATCAAGGGATCACCAATTTAATATTGGAGGGCAGCGTGGAGGGTAAAAATCGTAGGGGGAGACCAAGAGATGAATACACTAAGCAGATTCAGAAGGATGTAGGTTGCAGTAGGTACTGGGAGATGAAGAAGCTTGCACAGGATAGAGTAGCATGGAGAGCTGCATCAAACCAGTCTCAGGACTGAAGACCACAACAACGACTCATTTATACTCTTTTAACTCTAAATTATGTGTAATATGTGTTTTCCAAAATGTACTAAATATATATCAATTCATCACATAGGGTACATGTTAAAAGAGCATGTAAAAGAACAACACATTAATTCAATGTTTTAAGTTTCAACATATTACATAAGGTATATTTTACGTGTTTGATAGAAATTTTTAATATTCTGCTGTGCGTATACCGGACAGTATTATGACAATTCCTTTATCATGTAAATGATGCAAAGGTTGAATATAAATGAAATGAAATAATAAAAGTACTGTCAGTATTAACCATATTTGTTCATAGTCAGCATTATTCACTCACATTGCCACTTCAGACACATTACTTTAATACTATTTGTAATTTTTGATTTGAACAGTTCTCGGGTATCTGACCGGGTAACGTCATAATTTCTCCACAATATTTCGGCAGACATACACGCTGCCATCTTCAGGTGGTTCCTGATGAATGCTGTGTTGCTCCTCTTGGCGCCCTATATATACTAGCCATTACCTCCTCCACCGTTCCTCTCCTGGTGTCTTTGGTGCGGCCAGCTTGACCGCTACTGGAGGTAGTGGGGGAAGCAGTGCCAGGGTCTGAACTGGGGTCTGCAGTCTCCCTGCTACCACCGTCGGGGGGTGGTCCTCGATATCTGGGACCCCATCTTTCTCTCCAGGCTGAGTGTAGGGTTCCAAGACTGACTAAGTTGAAGGCCACTGTCTTTATTAATTAGATCATCCTGTAGTCAGATTTTGATGACCTCTTTAGTAACGCAGTCCCAGAATTAGGAGGATTGACAGAGTATTTTTGTTTTTCCATAGTCCATAGTATTGCCAGTCTTTATACAATGGTCAGCCACGGCTGATTTAGTGGCCTGGCGTAATTCAGTATGGCGCTTGTGTTCACGGCACCTCTCTTCTGCAGTGCGGACTGTCTCCCCAATGTATGATTTTCCACGCTGACAGGGAGTTTGATAAATCCCTGGTTTTCGAAGGCCTAGGTCATCTTTCACTGAACCCAGTAAAGTCAAGGTTTTTGCAGGGGGTCGGAATACACATTTCACATTGTGTTTCCCCAGGATTCTGCTGACTTTTCTTGAGGTGTTTCCGACAAACGGAATGCATGCCAATGACTTGTGTTCTTCTGTTTCTTCTTCTTGTTCTCTTGGCGCAGTCTGTCTGAGTGTGTGTCTTATTTGCTTCTGGTTGTACCCACTTTTCCGAAATGTTGTCTCTAGGTGCTGCAGTTCTGCTGGAAGGCTCTCCTGATCACAGATCGATTGTGCCCTGTGAACATGTGTGCGCAAAACGCCTTCACGCTGGGAGCCGTGGTGGCAACTTAAGGCATTTAGGTACAAATCGGCGTGTGTAGGTTTTCTGTATACACTGTGTCCCAGCTTGCCGTCAGATTTCCGTTTCACCAGGATGTCAAGAAACGGTAGGGCACCATCCTGCTCCACCTCCATCGTGAACTGTATGTTGGGGGGCAGCGAGTTTTGGTGTTTGAGAAATTCATTTAACCTGTCCCGTCCATGTGGCCAAACAACGAATGTGTCATCCACGTAGCGGAAGAAACAAGTTGGTTTTTCTTTGACTTGTTCTAGTGCCTTCTCCTCGAAATTATCCATAAAAAAGTTGGCTACAACCAGTGAAAGCAGGCATCCCATGGCAATGCCATCTGTCTGTTCATAATAATTTCCGTCGAACAGGAAGTATGTTGAGATGAGCACGAACTCGGAGAGCCTTGTTAGGTTGTTGTCGAATTTCTTGCTTACCAGATTGACGGAGTCTTTCAGTGGTACCCTAGTGAAGAGGGACACTACGTTGAAGCTCACTAACAAGTCGCTATCCTGGAGCCGAAGTTCTTGTATACGTTGCACAAAGTGGATGGAATTGCGGATGTGGTGTTAGCATTTTCCCACAAATGGACTAAGGAGACCCTTCAGGTGTTGGGCCAGTTCATAGGTTGCTGCTCCTATGTTGCTGACTATTGGACGCATAGGTGTCCCATCCTTGTGGACCTTTGGTAGCCCATACAGCCGTGGTGGAGCAGCCGCTCGTGGTCGAAGTTTCTTGACAATTTTCCATCAAAGGTACTGCGAAGAAGTTCAACAGTTCTTCTTTGAAGGCGGCTTGTTGTGTCTCCTTCTGTCCTTCTGTATGCTGCATGATTGAGAAGTTTGTACATTTTTCTCTTATATTCTGACTGCAGGAGCAGTACTGTAGCATTCCCTTCGTCAGCAGGCAAGATGACCAACTCAGGATCGCTGTGTAACTTATGGATGGCCACTCTCTCCTCCTCGAGATGTTCTGTTTCAGTGGTGCAGCCCTGGTGAGTGCACGGCACGTTCCATGACGTATTTCTTCTGCTTCATTGACTGGCAGAGTGTAGGTGGCCTGCTCCACACTGCTTATAATGTCCACAATCGATAGAGATGTCAGGGCCGGGGCGAAGTTGAGTCCTTTCTCGAGCACAGACATTGCTGCATCATTGATTGTTCTTCCTGTAAGGTTGATGACAGTATGCTTAGGTGGTTCTTGCATAGTCTTCTGTTGTGTTACAAAAAGGCATTCAAACTTTGATGTCTGCTTACTCGTAGCTTTTATTCGTACGCCATCTGCTTGTGTCCAGGTGGTAGCGACAGCTCATTCCCATGATATGGGAGATAGAACTGAAGATATCCTGAGATGGACATCCAGCAGTTTCTTGTAAGTGTCATTCAGGCAGTGGCAAGTATAATGAATTCTCTCTCTTACCAGCACTAAGCTGGCTCGTCTCATGATGCGCCTGGCCGCTGCAGTTCTTATGTGGTGAGTTAACTTGGCGAAAGGCAGCACGACAGTACTGTCTTGGCATCTAAGCAGAATGCAAGTGAGCACAGCAGTCGCTGGGACACAGTGTATACAGAAAACCTACACATGCTGATTTGTACCTAAATGCCTTAAGTTGCCACCATGGCTCCCAGCATGAAGGCGTTTTGTGCACACTTGTTCACAGGGCAAGATCGATCTGCGATCAGGAGAGCCTTCCAGCAGAACTGCAGCACCTAGAGACAACATTTTGGAAAAGTGGGTACAACCAGAAGCAAATAAGACACACACTCAGACAGACTGCACCAAGAGAACAAGAAGAAGAAACAGAAGAACACAAGTCATTGGTGTGCATTCCGTTTGTCGGAAACACCTCAAGAAAAGTCAGCAGAATCCTGGGGAAACACAATGTGAAATGTGTATTCCGACCCCCTGCAAAAACCTTGACTTTACTGGGTTCAGTGAAAGATGACCTAGGCCTTCAAAAACCAGGCGTTTATCAAATTCCCTGTCAGTGCGGAAAATCATGAATTGGGGAGACAGTCCGCACTGTAGAAGAGAGGTGCCGTGAACACAAGCGCCATACTGAATTACGCCAGGCCACTAAATCAGCCGCGTCTGACCATTGTATAAAGACTGGCCATACTATGGACTATGAAAAAACAAAAATACTCTGTCAATCCTCCTAATTCTGGGACTGCGTTACTAAAGAGGCCATCGAAATCCGACTACAGGACAATCTAACTAATAAAGACAGTGGCCTTCAACTTAGTCAGTCTTGGAACCCTGCACTCAGCCTGGAGAGAAAGATGTGGTCCCAGAGATCAAGGACTGCCCCCGACGGTGGCAGCAGGGAGACTGCAGACCCCAATTCAGACCCAGGTGCCACTTCCCCCACCACCTCCAGTAGCCGCCGCGCCGGTCGCACCAACGACGCCAGGAGAGGAACGGTAGAGGAGGTAACGGCTAGTATATATAGGGCGCCAAGAGGAACAGCACAGCATTCATCAGGAACCACCTGAAGATAGCAGCGTGTATGTCTGCCGAAATATTGTGGAGAAACTATGATGCTACCCGGTCAGATACCCGAGAAATGTTCAAATTGGAAATATGCCGGGAAAACTTCAGATTGCACTATTTGTCATATTAAAATTGTTATTTCTTGGGTAATTGTGATGTAAGAAAGGTAGTGTGTGTCTGTAAACCTGATATTATGAAAGAGAGGACCTAATGGCCCTAATCAGAACATGTTAAATAAATAAAAGAGAGAGAGAGGGAGAGAGAGAGAGAGAGAGAGAGAGAGAGAGAGAGAGAGAGAGAGAGAGAGAATGGGGTCTAATTATTTTATTTTTTCTACATAATCACACAGTTTGTCCCATGATAAGGCCTGGGCACAGCCAAAAGAAGCTACAACCATTGATCCCTTTCAAACTATTAATGTAATCTGTTTACAGGTTTTTGTGCTGTATTCACTGCTGGTGCTGTCGTCACTAGCGGGCTGGATATTCTCACAGATGTACCTGCCCCCTGCTCTTGCCATGATGTTGGTTGGCATGGTATATGGCAACATGCACCTCATTACTCCAGGTGTGACCATCAGCAGATACCTCGTCGTCAATTCAAGGTGTGTGTGCCTTAGGTCCACGTCTACAGATTTCTATAGACTTCTCTGCTTGACTAACAAAATGAGGACACTGAACTGATTCCAGTCGTGAGTAGTTTGCTCCTGACAATGATATCATAGCAGAGCTACAGTGATTGCTTGTTATTACACAAAGAAATTACCTGTCTCTGTGTATGATTTATCCAACTATAACTGATTTTGACAGTCATCTTTTTATTGAGAACGTAGCTGAATCAAGGATACTTTTGCAAGATGATCTCACCACGTGAATAAAAGATTGAGAATAGAGCCATCTGCTGCTGAAACTGGTTGGATAAGTCATCTGCAGATGTGGCTATAAATGGAGTTGACTAAGCTTAATCACTACTCCATAAAATTGAACTGCTGATAGCAAAGAAGTCACTATGGCGTGGATGTGTATAATATGGATTGCTGATATATACAATATTTGCAGACTTATAAAAATTGAAAGTTTATGCCAAAAGTTATGCCAAGTTTCATGCCCACAATAACAATGTGAACTGCAAGAATTTAAAAAATGAGCCACCAGCTGAGATGCAACTATCTCAACAAACTGATTGAACTGAAAAGTGGAGAACTGTTCATTAACGTAGAGATGAAATGTTGTTACCAAATGTGTTCGTGAAATTTAGATAACTTGTAGGACTTAATTTTTGAGGTGTATCTTCGCTGCAAATACTAAGCTTTTCTGCTGTTCTGCTGTACATGCAAAACTAATTGTGTAATGTATGAAATAAATTGCAGATACAGATTTTCCACAAAACTGCTTTATTCATGTGCAAGATGTTCATCAGCTAAAAATATGTAAACAAAGTTCTATATGCTGAACTGTTGATGGTTGGTAACAAACTGCCTCCTCACTGTCACTCAATTTGACTTGTCCTCTTACTTCACAGACATGATGTTCCCAGGTTATGTGCTGATCTGTAGTCACACTGAGGTACTTCCCAGTTCGTGACCATAAAATGGGATCTCCCATGGTACAAAGTGATACTATATCTACAGAAAGCTTTTTCCTAGCGATGACCAGGGCTTGGCTTTTAGCAGCATTCATCTTGAGTTGCCATTTCGTTGCCCAACATCAAAGGTTGTTGCATGCTTCTTGAAGATGATGCCCCACTATGTGCACACTGAGACTGTGTGCAGAGTGCAGTGTCATCAGTGTAAAGTGCAAGCTTGACTCTGAGAGTTTTTGGTATGTCAGACACACGTTGAGTGTTTCTGCAGGGGGCTGAGAATGGACCCCTGGGGCACTCCTGCCCAGATTTATCTTGCTGTGGATTTGATACCATCTGCTTGAATGTGGAAAGTGCAGTCACTTAGGTAGATTTTGAGCAGATGGATGTGTGACACTGCTATCCCAGTACAAGGAGCTCATACAGGAGGCTGTTATGCCAAAAGGACATATTGAGGAGTCGTGCCCTAAGGGAGTCTCTACGGTCCAGCTCTCCCATTGCCTGCTCAACCAACCTACAGAGTAGTTGTTCAGTTGAGTGCCCCCTCCAGAAATCAAACTGCTTATCTGTAATGAGGCACTCATCCACCACGTGTTCAGTGTAAACCCTTTTGAAAACCTTAGAAAGGGCTGACAGTAGGCTTATGTGCCTGTAATTGTGTGTGAGTGTTATCATTACCAGATTTAGGAATGGCAACAACCTCCACATGTTTCCATGCAGAGGGGAAGCTAGCAGTTCATAAGATGTTGTTAAAGACAGTGGTCAGAATATGGACTGCACCTGGCGGAATTTGGAGGAGGATGGTGTTTTCAATCTGATCAGCACTGCCTACGTTACGGGGGTTGAGGTGGAAGAGATGTACCTGCAATTCTCCCTCAGTTACTGTGTCAATGATGTTGTCCTCATCCTGATTTCCCAAGAAAACTGGTACAAGCTCTTCCACTAATCTTATGTGATTGTCGTCAGCTACATCTTTGATAGGCGTGAAATTCTCTGCGAACACGTCGAGCAATGCATTTTCCTTGGCTTCCAGCTCGTAAATAATCTCATGCCCAAATTGTAAAGGTGGAATGCAATGTTTCTTCTGCAGAAACTGTTTGATGATGTGCCATCTGCTGTTATCGTCAATTTGGAGGATGGTTATTTTGCCCTCCCAGTCCCCATTTGCTGCTGGATGACAGCAACTTTTTATTTCACAGTGAATGCAGTTTAATCGTTGTTTCATTGCAGGTTGCCACATCAACTGCCATTCACAAAATATACAGTTTTCCTCCATGGTCAGTTCCAAGACGTTTGGTGGAAGTTGTCGGGAGAAATCTCGTTGTTGTTGTTGTTGTTGTTGTTGTTGTTGAGATCACCAGGGAGTGGCTGCATCAACAACTTGCAGCGTGAGTACTGTGAGCGCTTCCTCCACACCAACTTCATCAGGGCTAGGAATGACAGGAAGGATGTCTTCTAGGTGGTCCCAGTCGACATTCCTTAACTGTCATTGGTCGTTCACTGGGGAATTTCTGTCTAGGTCAAGGTCAAAGATAACTGGCACATGATCATACAAAATTGTACACCTATTGGATGCATATGACTGGTAGCCAGCGCTTTTTAAGATGGCAATGTCTAGGGCATTAGGGTGGCCATGGTGTGGATAAATAGTTTCGTTGTGAGGCACCACTACAGTGTGTGCCTCAACTATGTGCAAGAGCTGACATCCACTGGGACTGGTAATGCATGAATTCCACTTAGCATGTTTCGCATTTGGTTCACCACCAATGAATATTCTGCCATGCACAGAGAGGAGCTTGTTGACATTTCATGGTATTAAGTTCCTTTTAGGTGGGCAATATGCTGCAATAAATGTTGCTTATCCAATCGATATGCTGACTGAGACACCTGTAGCTTCAATACCTTTGAGCTTGGGAAACTGACCTGGATGGTGTCTCACTTTTGTTTTGACATAGATGGCAATGCTACCTCCCACCATTTCATGATCATTGTGTTAGTAGCAGTAGTTAGCATCCCACATATATACTCCAGGCTTGAGGTAGCTATTGCTTCTGCAGATATCTATTGCTTCTTCTTGTAGGAACTCGGGAAATTCTCCATCCTGTATATGAATGCCACTGGCATTCCAAACACACATGTTTAAACCACGTATTGATGTATTTTCCATATTAGTTTTGTGATTTTCCTTAGTTTATAGCCTCTAGGGCCAGCTTCATTGCAAGCAAAATCATCTGCGGAAGTTCCAGTATGAGCTGGTACACTGAAAGAATCAGTGCTTGGAGGTCATCTGTTTTGCTGGAACTTGTCTCTGCACTGATCTGACTTTCTGGAGAAGTTTTCAGTGCTTTTTGCCTCAGATTTCTGAGAGCCTTGGACAACATGTTGCTGTCTTTGTGGCAGTGGTGGAAAGTGCTCTCTCTTCCATTCACTCCTGTGAGTGACTGTGGCAGTTGCTGGGCATTCCCTGTTTTATCTGCACCCTGGAACAACTACCTCCATTTCCTGAGGTAGACTCCCCCACCTCTGATTGCACACCAACACTGACTGTGTTGGGATGCGGCCTGATATCTGTATTCTGAACATCTACACGAGTTACACTTTCGCGAGGGGAAATAAGACTCACCTGGGGAGTGCTGGCCTTTGTCTTGCCTGCCTGTGCCTTGCCAGATACACGAGATTCATTTTTCGTGCTGTCTTGTCTAAATGCAACATAACCACAGTAACATGCTACATGCTTTTCTGGGCAGTTGCAGCATTTAGGCTTATCAGTCCATGATATGGGACATTCACCATCTGCATGATTTCCCACACACTTAACACAGCGGCTGGCATCATGAAAACTCTAGCCATGTTGTCAAGACCTTAGTAATTAAGACACTGTACCCTCCCATGCTTACCTCTTAGTTTTTCTGCTTCTACTTTAATATTCACAATTACCTCAACTTGAAATCCTTTCCTGTTCACGATATTGTCCTGGAGCACCATGCAGAACAGAGGCTGTTCTTGGAGACTTAATTTTGCTTACAGAACATGCGTCAAAATCCAGGAAACTCAATTCCTCATGCAAGTGATCTGGCTTCATATTGAAGGGCAGTCTTCGACACACTGCATTAATCAGTTTTACTGTTTTTGAGACGTACATAAAACTTCATAGTTTTTCGTCGCTGACCGTTTTCATCACTGCTTCATAGTCATCTTTGGAGCCAATTGTAACTTTGCACATGTCATGCCCAGTAAGATGATCAGTGAAATTATTTTGTACAAATGATTTGATTTTAAGTTGGAGGGATTTGTAATCCTTTTTCCAGTTAATGACTACTGGTGGTGGTGGTGGTGGCGGTGGTGGTGGTGATGATAATCTTTTTCCCTGCTTGGCTGGCACAGTTACATCCATGTTGGTTGCAGCTGCATTAGCATTGTCATTTAGGCTATAAAAATGGTTGCTGCATTGGTGCGTTAAGTGTAAGTCCCCTCACGGTATGTTTGTGGCTTGGCCTGAAAAAACCACCTTCATCTGGTGTTGCCTGCACTTTCTGTAGCCTAGTGCCTTCCCTGAACATATTGCTGTGTGTTCTTGCTCACAGCATCACTGCAGCAGAGCATTTAGTTAGTTTGGAAACCTCACTCATGTCAGATTCCCATCACAGTAGCCACGTTGGCTTCTATGATCTGTGAGTTGTCAGCACTCACATTTGTAGTGCTTGCAGATGGTGTACGTGTGGTGCTGTGAGCAACAGCTGGCAGAGCAAGCCCAATGTCAGACTGTTGTACAGGTGCAGGAGCATGCAAGACTGTGGTCCTGTCCGTTGCACCATCTTCTTGGTTGGAACGAGCTGCCTGCTGGCCCCCAACATCCAGTGTTCTAGTGACAGCATATGACAGCACTGCTGTCAATACAGGCTGCTTCTGAACTGCTTTTTGTGCATGCAAGCCCTTGGACCTGTCTGTGGATGGAGCATCTGCTTCAGCAGCAGCTTTCTGTGGGAAGTCACTGGACACATCACAGGTGCTACCATCATCTCTTGCAGAGGTTGTTACAGCATCTGACGCTGTCAATCGAAAGGGAGCACACTCTGGAAAGCCATCATGCACATCAGAGGTGTTACCATTGCCTCTTTGTGCATGCTTAGCCACAGCCATGTCCACGGGGTGAGTCAATGTGTGCGGAGCTTGTGCTCTATCTGCCTGGTGCACCACATTCCTCAATGCCATACTTACTTTTCACTGTGCACAAATTACTGATATTTGTATGATTTAAAAAAATCATTGAAAATCAAAATTTACAAATTTTAAGAAATGATAATTAAAGGTGTGTAATAAAAAATTAATTCACATACATGGAAAAATAACAAAAATAGTGCTTTACAATTTTGTATTGCTGTGGTCACAATTTTGTTAAGAATTCCAAAGTAATTTAAAAGTTCCCAGAAAATAACAATACATATTACATTTTAGTTGAAACAAAGAATGGAAAGTATTCCTAACATGTGTATGAATTCCAAACATATTTATCAAAAATAGCTGGCCAATTTGCCAAAAATAAATTTCTAAGCTGCAAAATACACTTTGCTGTTGTAGGTCATTAGTTTTTGATAACTACTAATTAACAGACTAATTGGCATAGCAAGTTAATAATTATTGAAAACAAAATGTTCCTAGTATGTTCGCAGAATTGTTATTTAATGCAGCTGGCAATAACGAACTCCGATATTATATGGGTGGCCTCAAACAGGTTAGTTACTGGAATAGGTGCATTGTGGCAGTGTACATTAAACAATTAATTAAGCAAAAAATAAATGTAGTATCTTCAGGGGTGGAAAAGGAGGCCCAAGGGGCTGTTTTATTACAATCAGCAGAGAGTGAGTAGCATGACTGCAGGATGGTAGCAGACAGACAGACAGACAGCACGGCACTGGCCAGCGCACAGAGGGCCAAGTCAGGCAAAGAAAGACGCAGTGAACAAATGTTCATCAATATCGTAAGTGCAAGAGAAAATATAGTTGAACCAAATATTGCACTAGACCTTCTTGAAAGGCACATGAGATTGCACTTTAAAAGAAAAATTGTAATGAGGAACAAAATGATAATTTCGTTGAACACTGGATGCCACGATGAAACACATAACAAGTTTTCTGGAATGACTATAGTTACACATCACAAAAATGTAATTGCAAATTAAACAGGAAGTGTACCTGTTGATTCTTAGGAGACACAACCATTGTACATCAAAACATGCTTGTTCAGTAACTGATATTTAAAAATACGTATCTTCAGTTAGTATGATGTGGCAATATTTAGATTTAAATTGTATTTTTGGATACTGTACTCTTTAAGGAATTACTCCAATAGTTGCTTATCTTTTTATATGAGAATAATACTGGTTGCTGATTTTTGCCAGTGGCAAATGTCCACTTTTCGCATAGAAATAACCCCTTCCAGTGGCACATTACACAAAAATAATCCTTGAAGTACAGGTAATTCAAAAAGGAGACCTGTGTAATAACTGTCAAAAGACCTGTCTAATTGTGTCCACTGGTACACTCCAATGAAAGCTTGAGAATGTTTCCATATACCACTTAAACAGAAAAAAACATTATTATGTTAACTACATACCATAGGTTTACAGTCCCATAAGATAAAATAACTTGGGTACTATTAATCCAAAAAAATAAATTGGGATCCTCTGGTTCTCTCACAGCACCATGGAAATTTGTTGATGTTACACAGTGCTCCTTGTACAGAATTGTTTTGTGGTAACTTTACATTTTCCTGCAGAATGCATACCTAGAAGCACTTAAATACATTTCAGTCAACCAAAACTGGCTACTGTCTATGGGCTATGTGGAATAGTCACCTCCATCTCTACATGAAACCATTTCACAAGACTGTTAAAATTTGGTTTGCCATGATTCCATCACAACTCAAGTTGACATTAGTGCCAATTACATTATCGTTTTCAAGTCTTACATCACAGTCCTTCTCCAAACTGTCCCATGCCTAACTTAATTTTATGACCAGGTCCTAAACATGAAATCATTGTGTTTTAACTTTAACTTGTCTGTTACATTACTGCGGCTTTCACTAGATTGGAAAGTAGTGGTGACTGAATTTTCTGTTCCTAACGTCTTCTATAACTGAGAATCTACTAGGCTACTACTGGCCAGCGGTAAAATTTCTTCTGCTCCCAGGCATACCCATCACATCTGAAATATGTTATAAATTTTTTGCCATTAATTAAATGAGTAAAATGTTGACATTGCCTCTTTTAAGATCTTTATTTACTTTTTATTATGTTTAACTTACTGTAGCGTCAATAATCAAGTCATGTATCTTAACAATGAAGGGCAGGGTTGTCTCATCCCATCTCTCCCTCGCTTTAAACATAGACAGCAAAGAAAAATATCAGCCATAAATCATCCAGTTCAAACAATTAAGCACATATGTCACCTAACATATGCCTTGTTCGGATAAAAATGACACTTTAAATCTATCAACAATGCCCAAAAACAGTTTTACTTTATTTATTAAAACTGTAACTCCTCTTATACTGATTTCAGAGTCTTTATCCTAATTCATAGTGAAATGAGCAGTGTACAAACATAAAAACAACCAATGAATTAAAATACCTCTGTCCTAAAGAGCAAAATGTCCTAACTAGTTCTTCATCTGCAAACCTACAAGGATAACAACAGATCAAAGGCAATATTGATAGGCTGCAAGTGCTGTGGTTATCTGTACTTACTGAAATGATGCATCGTGTTCTTTCACAGTGCTTTGGCAGCAGAAAAATGTTGAATATTACCTAGAAATGTGGAACCATAACAGTATGTGTGGCACAGGAAGTCTAATGTCTAGTAGTGGCAAAGACTCATTTAACTGAGAGTACAACAAAAACTACAAAAATTTATGAAGCTCTGTCCAGGTGTTGTTGAGATGATAACTCTGGCCATGTTGTGATTGGAGAGACTGTCATCTTGACCACTTAAGTGAATGGAAGATGTGAAGGTGATATAGTTGGGAAGTGACGTAGCCATGGGAGGTGCCTCAGGACAAAGTGGATGGTGCCAGCAAAGCCACTGGCTCTACAGCTGATAACGGCACTGCAGTTACATCAGTGCTCACAACATCACAATTGCTGAAGCCTATAACTTACTGTTTCTTTGGAGCATCCATACTATATTGTTGCTGTGTGACCTTTTGATCACTATCAAAGTGGGAATCCTGAGCAACAAATGCATAAAGGTCTGCTTCCTGTGCCTGAATATAAATTGGGTTTCCATATGTGTTGGAAACATGTACATACATACCCCACCACCAGCTGTACTAACTAGACAGCCAGCTTATATGTTAAAGTAGCCTCAAGGCTTTAAGAGCAGCCAGTTGTCATGAAAATAAGAAAAGTTAAGAGCTGTTTATATTACTAGTATATTCCTTCTCTGCTTCTTTCATCAGCTACTATGTGAAAATACGTTAGTTTGGATTCAGTTCATGATGTTTGTTTATTCACTCTGTTTCTATTCAGTTACATAACATGTTTGAGGAAAGACATGCCTTTGGAATCTGAGAAGCCACTTCCACAGCAGCAGAAATCAAAAAGAGAAATCGTGATAAGATATAGTGCTTGCCAAAGTATATCAAGCTCTGGGTCTTGACAATAAAACTGCAATCTTCCATATGTTATTATCCTTGTCTCTAACCTGCTTTATGTTCATGAAATACAATGAAATATTTTGTAAATGTCAGACAAGTGTAAATTATGTAAGTTTGGGAATCCAATCTAATCATTGACACCTTTTGTTTGTTGAATATTGGTATTAGAGTAATATTGTACCATTTATTGTACTGTAACTCAATTATCTTAAAAGCTTTGTAGCTTAGAGAATGGATTTGTTGAGTGTCATATTTTTTCAAAAGTGACATTGAGCTTTCAGCATGATCATCGTAAATTTATGCCAAATTCATTAATTTAACTTCTGTTATGTTCCATCAATAGAAAATTTGTTGATGCCATAGGTGTTCCTTTACTAAGATTTTGAGTTGCTCTTGACCTGAAAGTGAAACTTTCACAAATTTACGTCAAAAACTATCAAAAATTAATTTTCAACTTCTTTCAATTTGTTAATGTCATGTGAGTAATTCTTTTCAAGTGACAATACCATCAGTAAGCCATTATCAATGTTGTGGTCAACACTGCTAATAATTTATACTGCTATTGTTGTAAAAGGCACTACGTACATTAGGGAACTGAAATGTGGTTCTTAGCCTTCTGTTAACATGTAATACTGTATAGCCCAAAGAAAAATGTTCAAATATTCACACAAAGTTTTTCAAACCATGTCAAAGCAAAGGGAAAAAAGAACTATTTACTGAGGAAACTATATCATAAGAAAATCTGTTTATCAGCAGCACATCTTCCATTTAGTTATTCAACATTCAATTATTCCAATTCATAGTCTTCACTAAACCACATCCTTCATACATGCTGAAAATAAGTATCACCATCATCATCAGCGAAAGCCATTTGACTTCCATCACTAAGTAAAAGCTGCTTCTACCTTCTTCCATGTGTAGCGGTTGCACCTGATTTTATTTTCTTCATTTGTTGTCCTCGATGTTGGTGTACTGTGTTGCTACACTGGCTGAAAAATGAGTTGTGGATTCCAACACTGACTACTGTAAATCATGTAGCTGACAGGTCCACGGTTGCATTTCACAGTACTTTAATTTCACTCATCACAACCCCTTAATAATACAGTTATATGGCCAGTGCACTACTGTTTACTTTTCGAAAAGCCTCATTATTAGTTTACAGGCAAGCCTCCACAACCAGAAAGTTCACAGTTCTTGAAGAATAATCAGGTACATATGGAGTATACACTGTCATTGTTTTTACACATGGCCTAATTTTTTAACATTTATTCCACAGTTAAGTCAAAGTTCATTACAATCTTTGGCAATATGACCCAGTCCTGCTCCTGAATGTTATCTAATGTCATTGTCCCATTTTCATCTCAGTCTTTTTTATCTTTTGGAATCCACCAAAGTACTCATCTTGATCCATCTAGCAACAATTTGCACCACTCTCTGTCTCCACTCCCTCCATCTCTATATCGGAATCTATTTCTGCAACTACTTACATACTCTGGAAACCACTGAGAAGTATATCACAGAGAATTCTTAGCATGGTACCTTTTATGTTAAGAATTCTTCCTATTCCAATAGTGTATGGAGTGTGGAAGAATGACAACTTAAATGATTCCATGCATGGCATAATTAGTCTGATCTTGTGTCCTGGTCTCAATGAGTGTGATATGTATAGAAATAAAGTACAGCTCTCAATTTTTAAATTGACCTTTTGATAGCTGTTGATGAGTTAACTCATCATATTGGGTGCTTTTGCTGAATTTAAGCCTCTGTGTTTTCCTTCAGCACTATTGACAAGTTAACTTGGGCCTTCTTACTGACATCTGAATGTGCATGATGAATATAGATGGATGCACCCCCACACGAGTACCTAAGTGGTGATGATGAGTTCAAGTGTACAGAGGAATTTCCAATCCATATCTCACAATCAGTAGTTTCCACAGTTCAAGCCACTACATTGTGTACAGATACATTGTTGTGATCTCATTTTGTTGTATTCAACAGCACTTTAGATCATACTGTTCACCAGGACTGGGACCACAGTATTTTTTCATAAGCTTTCCTGCAAAGGAAATGAGGCTGTGGTTGCTCTGAGAAATAGATCTTTGAGATACTCATGAAGTGACAGTGAGGATGAGTTATTCAATGTCAACATAAGTGGAAACTCCTCAACGGATTCTGAAAAAAGCTTTCTACATCAGCAGGTGTAACACTGAAGCCTTA
The DNA here is from genome assembly GCF_023864275.1 of Schistocerca cancellata. Taxonomy (NCBI): domain Eukaryota; kingdom Metazoa; phylum Arthropoda; class Insecta; order Orthoptera; family Acrididae; genus Schistocerca; species Schistocerca cancellata. The sequence goes on from NC_064627.1 coordinate 71,684,636, forward strand.
AGCTTCAACAAGAGGAGTAATTAATAGTTCTCTTGGATCTGAAGAATCTGAAAGTGATGGTAATGTTCACAATCGGTCATCAAAATCGGATCAAAAAGCATTGAAGAAAAAGCCAACTTTACATCTCTGCTGATTTGTAACAACCATAAATTCACAGAGAAGCTTCACAGTCATAACTGTATTTTACACTTACAATAAAGTTCTTATAGATCTTAGAGAGACAGAAGGAGACATTGCTGAAAGTATTTCAGAAATGTTCAGCACAGTGCATGGTAGATTTCTTCGGTAATGCTGGCTCAGCCAAAATACCATACACATGCTTCTTAATGCAGGTGGACACACTAGGTGAAAATGACTCACCAATAACTCACACTCAGCATCTAACAAACACATCTGAGTTAGCAAAGGGTTAATATTAATTTTCTAAACTTTCTAAGGGGACTCTTGCCATATTATTGGTGTCTATCTACAAGTGCCTGCAAATTCAGATTAGCAATTTTTCAATTATGCTCTCTTGTGTAACAAACAAGCCAGTGACAATTTGTCCTGCCCTTCTTTGTATATGTACCTTGTCACCTGTTAGTCCTGTTTGGTATGTGTCCCACACACATGAGCAATACTCTTAAGATGGGAGGTACAAGTGGGTTGTAAGTACTCTCCTTTGTAGAATTACTGCATTTTAACAGTAGCTTTTCAATAAACTGTTGTCTACTACTTGTCTTACCTATCACTGAGCCTATGTGATAATCCTATTCCATTGTTATAAACTATTACACACAAGTATTTATTCGAGTTAGCTGATTCCAGTTGTTACTCACAGATGTTGTAATCTGAGGATACTACTTTTGTGTGCTCTGTGAAGTGAACCATTTTAGATATCTGACATTTAAAACAAGTTACCAATCTTTAGATCACATTGCAGCCTTATCAAGATGTGACTGGATACTTGTGCAGCTTTTTCTTTTCAGATAATACTTCACTATAGGTAACTGCCTCATCTGCAGAAGCTCTCCAGTGATTATTGGTATTGTTTACCAGGTGTCAACACACTGCTGTGAGCCATGCCTGAAGCTATTTCTACTCTGCAGATGACTCTTTGTCTCAGATAGCAAGCTGCATCCTCCCTGTGAAGAAATCCTAAGTCCATTACAATTTTTTTTTGTATCCCATTCAGTTATGCTGTGGTTCATAATATTTATGAGTTACCAAATCAAATGCTTTTTGGAAGCCAAGGAATACTGCATTCACCTGATTACCTTCTTCCATTGTTTTCAGGATGTCATATGAGATAAGTGCAAGTTGGGTTTCAGATGACTGATGTTTCCAGACTCCATGCTGGGTTACATAGAGGAGGTCATTCTGTTCAAAATTATGCCTGTGTTCAGAATACATTCAAAGATTCTATAACAGAGATGTGGTTGAGAGAGGATGGTATTTTTGTGGATTGCTTTCTCTGTTCTTCTTCTGGACAAGTGTGACTCACACTTACTTGCAGCCACTGGGCACTGCTTTTTGTTCAAAGGATCTACGGCATATTATGGTTGAACATGAGCAACCTCAGCTGCAGATTCCATACAGAATCTGACAGGAGTCCATCAGGCCCTATTGTCCTGAGTAATTTCAGCAGTTTTAGCTACTTCTCAATGCCACTGACACTAATATCTGTGGAGACTTCACTGTCATAGTACCAGTGGAATACATAAAGACACTCTGACCTGCACTGCAGTGGCCATGAGTGGAATATCTTAAGAAGAAAGTAATGTTCTCTGTTTTTCATGACTGTCTGGATGCATATCAGATTGAACCAAAGTAAACAATAAAGTGTATTTTATCCAAAACTCTGCCATTGTTTGTCAGTGGATTTATCCTTTTTTGGGATAAAATTCACACTGACAAATCAACAATGACTATGTGCAGCAAACTGTAACCTTCCTGAGTTTTGTGAAATGTCTCTTGTGCTTTGACAATGGAGACATCTTGTACCTGTAGTGCACCAGACAAGACAGTTACTTTCATAAGAATGTGTTCAGTTCTTCCTTTGACTTGTTCAGTATCACTGACACAGTATATTGAAGCACCACAATTGTCACACTAAAATGTCATGAAATATGCGTCAATAACTATACCTTTATACCTTTATTATTTCTGTTATTTACTTTACAATGACAGTACAACTTTTACTTCTAACATGAAACCTGCATCTCTACAGTGGGCTCTATTGCAATTAACACTTTCTGTGCATTTATTCTACAAAGGATAACTTCAACCCACCCCTTTTCCTAGACCTCTCCAGTCCTTTTTCTTCACTCTTCTTCCTTCCACTCCAACCCTTCTGACTGAAGAAGGATCCACTGGCTCTTAAAGCTTGCCAATCACAACAGTCTTCTTCTATATGTTTTCTGCTGCCACTTGATGAGTAGTTTTCTTTTTTTTATCTATCCAACTAAAGAAGTTTATATTGTAACATTCTTAACTGTGTCTATGAAAACTAGTTGACTAATGATGAAACTGAACCAGTAATACTCAATTTTAACTTATTTAGAAAAAGACCGTATTACAGTCCAAAAATATGTCAAACGTAATGTAATATTTCATTAAATTGTAGTGTGAAAACTGTGATGCTTCAATATACTAACTGTGTCAGTGATTGTCATTATTTGCAATGTTACAATCCATAACCAGTTCTATTAAAACATTTATACAATACATAATCCGGCCATGCAGTTGTTTCCTCTTGTATAAGCACCCACATTGGTGGCCACAGAATGTAAGTCTTATGACAGTTTAGGTCACTAAACCTATGTCAGTTTTGCATGTTGTGAAGCAATAAATATATTTTAAAAGTATTTTGTGTGTTCCAAGAATGGTATTTTTTGGTGAAAACACCAATTGCTGGTCAGTGTATAAAAGTGAATGGAGATGACATTTTAAGTGGAAGAACTATATTAAATCAGGGTTACAAACCTCAGTCACATCTTTGATAAAGAGCAAGTTAAGTAATTGAAATGTAGCCACAAAAGTTGGCTGCATTAACTTCACTCTTAATTTGAACTCGCCTATTTTCTTTATGATCTTATCATTTACATTTTAGCCCTACTCCCAATTATTTTTGGCCTACTTTTAAACTTAAGGTAATCAGTACAGGTCGGAGTTTACCTACTACTTTGGACAAACAGTCCAAGGATACCAGGAAGGTGAAAGTAGTTTAGATGTATTCCATGTATAGCTTTGTCAGACACCTCATGTAGAAGATTTCTTTTGTTGGAATTGACAGTTTTTGTTGTTTTAAGGGGGTCTATTGACACTACAATATTAATATTTAGTGCTTTAGCAACCTACTTTGTTATGCACAATTGGATGACCGTGAATTGTAATAAATGTTCATGGAGTAAAAACAAATATTGGCCATATCTAGTGGTAGTATTAAAGAAAAAAATACACATATTGTGTTTTGAGGATCTTGTTCAATCTCTTGCTTTAATTACTGCTGTCTGGAACCCCGATTCTTTTGTAGGTCTGAAAACCTAATACGTTAGCATTGTTTCTTGAATAATATAGGTGACAAACTGATTCATACGTAATTTTCATGTATGACAGTCCTAGATGCCTTGCTGCCATCAATTACAATATTCACTCAGTGAAATACATTCCACTTGTAAGAAACTCATATTTACAATTTGTCCAATAACTGAGCACAAAAGAAAACTTTACATCCTTCCTGCCAGAAAATGCACAACACTACTTGCACACAGTTAACATCATTCCAAAATACATCAATAAAGATGTAGTCATACTAAGATTGAAACATAGAAATCGAAAGTAATTTACAGAAAATGAAATTCACTCACCAGCACAATAGAAAAATTATGATAATACATATTCACATAGGCAAAAAATGGCAGTAATTTTATGAAATTTGTTTCTTAATCACAGGGATAAATTTTGGAAGGTTTTTATTAAATAATTACTTTTTGTATTTCTCTTTTTAATCAGGAATTTTTAGTTTGCTGAATGACTTTAGTACTAATTTACAGATTTTAAATGTATTTTTCCAGTGAGGATATTTTTAGATAAATTAATTTTATAGTTGTCAGAGAAAATTTTATAATTGTGTTAGCATGACATATACTACTATACAGTTGGAGTTGAAAACATTTCAAATAAGATTGAAAAAAGGATAAGATTGTAAATTTGAGAATATATGTTGTCCAGTCGGCTTATTGCACATTACAGGACACTAGTGTAGAAGGTGTCACAAAGCCAGCTAAGTGCAAAATTCATGCATTTCACACAGTGTTTAAATATATTTACATATACAAGTATTGGACAAAAACATAGAAACACTGCAGGCATAACACATTACCATGTCTAATGGCATAGAAAAACTCCTGGCATTCAAAATAACATCCAGTCATCTCAGAATGGGTAACTACAGGTTCAATATTTTTTTAAGGGGATCTTATGCCATTTTTCTGCAAGATAATGACAAGTTCAGATAACAATGGTGGAGGTGGATAGCAATCACTCACCATTCTCTTCAAAGTAGACCACAAAGGATCGACAATTTGAGGTCTGGTGACTGTAGTGGATAGGGGGAGATGTGACATTACATCCTCATGCTCACAAAAGGAGTCCTGGATGATGTAAGCTCTGTTAACAGGGATCCAGTCAACTTTGAATGCAGCATCACTAATGAGGAACAAACATTGTACCGTGGGATGAATCTGATCAGCCAAAATGGTTACATAATTATTAGCCATAATGCAACCATTCATAGTAACCATGGAGCCCATAATATTTCATGACTTAGCTGCCCAAATCATCGCCAAACCCCTGCCATGTTTCATGGCAGGTCAGAAGTTCGAAATAGTGTGAAACAAGACTAATCCAGCCAAACAGCTTTCTTCCATTGCTCCACTGTCCAGGTTTTCTAGCTTTGGCACCATATTTTCCTGTTGTGGCCATTTTTATCACTGATAAGTGGTGTAGGAATTCCAGATCAGCCTGGCTGTGGAGTACCCACCACGTTGTTTTGGCTCCCCCAGGGGGTCCACAACTCTTTTGTGGATACGTGCGTAGCGAGCACGGGACCCCGAGCTAATGTGGCCTTCCTTCCTTTCCGGGCTGCATACCTTCCCATTCCGCATCCTTCCCCATCCCTATCTTCGCCCCTCCTCCCCTCACCTCTGGCTCTTTCCTTCCCTTTCTCCCCATCTGGGAGTATGGTTTGTGCCTACGTCCGGAGACGGACACTCGTAAATGTACTGCATTCTTCGCCTTTCTTGCTTTTATGTCTTCTTCCTTCCTTTGTCCTTCCCTTTTTCCTTACCTCTTCTCTTTCCCTTTTCTCCGCTGCGGCGTTTGAGACCTCTCTTCTTTCCTTTCCCTTTCTCTTTCTTCCTCCCTGTGCGTGTCTGAAGGCCGACCCACGCCCTTCGTGCGTAGCCGGTGACGGGGTAACGCGTAATTCCCCGCCCCGGGTAGACAGGTAGGACACGAACGTACCCCCTGGTAACGGCCAGGCCCAGGGAGGGGTGATTACCCGAGCTGATACCTTCCGAAAATGCCGATTGGTCCCTCCGTCCGTTTGTCGGGAGGTGTGACCTGAGGTGTGAACAATCACCTAAGGCGGGAGTGCCCTCAGAGAGGGCCCCCACAAGGGAGGAGCGCGCCATCGGAGACGCCGGTAATCATGGGGGATTCTTCCGCAATGGTTTCCTCACCTTCCACTATGTCTGCTCACAAACGTAAGTATACTGAGTCTCAGCCACAGACGATTCTTCCATCGTTGCCACAGTTCCTTGTTGTTTCTCGGACTGATGAAGGTCACGACTTCTCCACGGTCAACCCTTTCATTATTCAGAAAGGTGTCGACGCAATTGCAGGTCCTGTAAAGTCTTGTTCCAGATTACGGAATGGCACCCTGTTGTTAGAAACACACAGTGCCCTCCAGGCACAAAAATTGCTGCGTACTTCTCTGCTCCACACCTTTCCTGTCCGGGTGGAACCGCACCGAACCTTAAATTCCTCGCGTGGAGTCGTTTATACACGCTCCCTCGATGGATTGTCTGACGAAGAAATTCAGCACTATCTGTCTGACCAGGGCGTAACGGCAGTTCATAGAGTAATGAAATGGGTTGACACGAACATCATTCCAACCCGCACTGTCTTCTTGACATTTGACACAGTTCAACTCCCATCAAAAATCAAAGCTGGCTATGAGATAATTTCCGTTCGCCCTTACGTCCCAAACCCTACGCGTTGCTATCGATGTCAGCGGTTCAATCACACCAGCCAGTCCTGTTCCAATCCAGCCAAATGTGTTACGTGTGGCAAGGATGCCCATGAGGGTGCTTGTCCACCTCCATCCCCTCGCTGCATCAACTGTATGGGTGACCACGCTGCTTCCTCTAGAGATTGCCCCGTTTTTAAGGACGAAAAGCTCATCCAGGAAATAAGAGTGAAGGAAAAGGTGTCGACCTTTGCTGCTCGAAAATTATTCACCAGTCGCAAGCCCACCGTGCCTCAGACAGGAAAATACAGCACTGTCCTTGCTTCTCCTCGGCCAACAAAGGAGGCGGCCACACAGACTTGCGACCTCACCTTTAGTGCCACGGTCGTCAGATCGGCCAGCGCAAAGATCGCTCGTTCAACCTCACCACTTTCGCCTGCCCACTCTATGGCTCACCCTTCGTCGGGTTCTGCTAAATCTCGAGCCCAAAAGTCGGACGCCAAGTCTTCGAAAAAAGAGCATACTCGTGAAGAGTTTTTACGTACCGCAACTTCCCAACCATCGGTTCCTCCATCTAAACATCATTCTTCCAAGAAGGCTACAAAGAAACCCAGTTCCTCTCCTTCTCCGCCAAGGCGTGTCCCATCTACAGCACCACCTGGCGGAAATCGCCCTCGGCCGTCTTCTGTGTCGCCGAGGCGCACTGCTGGTGGCCGGTCAACCGGCCGATCGCTGGTGGCAGGAGCTGCTCCTGACCAACCTATGGATCAGGATCTTCTGCCTTCGGCTGACTGCCATTCCATGCTGTCGGTCGCTAGCTCCGAGCAGTCTTTGACTTGACAGCAACTTTGGTCACAGTCCTCCATTTTCTGTTCACCCCATGTCCATTATCCACTGGAATATCCGCGGCATTCGAGCCAATAGGGATGAATTGTCGATCCTCTTAAGATCCTACTCGCCGGTCATCTTCTGTCTTCAGGAAACGAAGCTGTGTCCCCATGACCGCTTTGTTCTCCCTCATTTTCAGTCCGTCCGATATGATCTCCCCTCTGTTGAAGGCTCTCCAGCCCATGGAGGACTCATGATTCTTCTCCATGATAGTCTCCATTATCACCTAATCCCCTTCAACACTTCCTTCCAAGCTGTCGCCGTCCGTCTTTCCCTTTCCGGATACACGCTCTCTCTTTGTACTGTATACATTCCATCGTCCACACCAATGGCACGAGCTGATCTCCTTCATCTTCTTGGTCAGCTTCCACCCCCCTATTTGCTGGTTGGGGACTTCAATGCCCACCACCCGCTTTGGGGATCTCCACATCCTTGTCCACGTGGCTCCATATTGCTAGACGTCTTCCACCAAGCGGATCTAGTTTGCCTCAACACTGGGGTCCCCACATTTTTGTCTGCCTCCACGACAACCTTATCTCATTTGGACCTTGCGGTCGGTACTGTTCCGCTAGCTCGGCGCTTCGAATGGTTTGCCCTTGATGATACACACTCGAGTGACCACTTTCCATGTGTCCTCAGACTGCAGCCTCAACTGCCATATATGCGCCCGCGACGCTGGAAGTTTGCCCAAGCCGATTGGACACTTTTTTCGTCTCTCGCGACATTCGATGACCGTTGCTTTCCCAGCGTCGACGATGAGGTCACACATATTACCGACGTTATCCTTACAGCTGCGGAACGTTCAATACCACGCACCTCCGAATTGCCCCGGCGCCCCCCAGTTCCTTGGTGGAACGAGGCATGCCGTGATGCAATACGTGAGCGGCAACGTGCTCTTCGCTTTTTCCGTCACCATCCTACTTTGGCCAACTGTATCCGCTATAAGCAGCTCCGTGCGCGATGCCGTCGCGTCATCCGCGATAGCAAGAAGGCAAGCTGGAAATTCTTTATTAGCTCATTTAACACCTTCACTCCCTCATCGGAAGTTTGGAGTCGGCTTTGACGGTTCTCAGGCGCGCCTAGTTTCTCCCCGGTCTCTGGGCTCACTGTCGCGCATGATACCTTAGTGGACCCCGTCGCAATTTCTAACTCGTTGGGTCAGCACTTTGCTGAGATTTCGAGCTCTTCAAATTACCCGCCAGCGTTTCTCCCGAAGAAACGTGCAGCGGAAGTGCGACCTCTTGCTTTCTCCTCTCAAAATCACGAAAGCTACAATACTGTTTTCTCCATGTGGGAACTCCAACATGCCCTCTCATCTTCTCGCTCCTCCGCCCCGGGACCGGATGGTATCCATGTCCAAATGTTGCTGCATTTATCAACCCCTAGTCTGCGTTACCTCCTTCGCCTTTATAATCAAATTTGGACCGACAGTACCTTTCCCAAACGGTGGCGGGAAGCTATTGTCGTTCGTGTTCCGAAACCTGGAAAGGACAAACATCTCCCCTCTAGCTATCGCCCCATTTCTCTCACGAGTAGTGTCTGTAAGGTTTTGGAGCGTATGGTGAATTACCGTTTAGCTTGGTGGCTGGAATCCCGCAGTCTTTTAACACCAGCCCAATGCGGATTCCGGAAGCATCGTTCTGCAGTTGACCATCTTGTTGCTCTCTCCACTTATATCATGAACAATTTTCTCCGGAAACGCCAAACGGTAGCAATATTTTTCGATCTGGAGAGAGCATACGATACCTGTTGGAGGACAGGCATCCTCCGCACACTGTTCTCTTGGGGCTTTCGAGGCCGGTTGCCCCTTTTTCTTTGCGAATTTATGGCAGAGCGCACTTTTAGGGTGCGGGTGAACACTACTCTCTCCCGTACTTTCTCCCAAGAAAACGGGGTACCCCAGGGATCCGTGCTGAGTGTTGTACTGTTTGCCATCGCCATAAATCCAATTATGGATTGTCTCCTTCCTGATGTCTCGGGCTCCCTCTTTGTGGACGATTTTGCGATCTACTACAGCTCTCAACAGACCAGCCTTCTTGAACGACGTCTTCAAGGATGTCTCGATCGCCTCCACTCGTGGAGCATCGAAACCGGCTTCCGTTTCTCACCCAGTAAGACCGTTTGTGTCAATTTTTGGCGACGTAAGGAGTTTCTTCCGCCCTCCTTACATCTAGCTCCTGTCAACCTTCCGTTTTCAGACGTCGCTAAATTCTTGGGTCTTATGTTTGACAGAAAACTGTGCTGGTCCTCCCACGTCTCCTATCTTTCGGCTCGCTGTCTGCGATCGCTTAACACCCTCCGTGTCCTGAATGGTACCTCCTGGGGAGCAGACCGAGTGGTCCTTCTCCGCCTCTATCGCGCCTTAGTGCGCTCAAAATTGGATTACGGAAGCATAGTCTACTCCTCTGCTCGGCCGTCTATTCTTCGGCGTCTCGACTCTATCCACCACCGTGGATTACGTTTAGTGTCTGGAGCTTTTTACACTAGCCCTGTGGAAAGCCTTTATGCTGAGACTGCTGAACCTCCGCTGTCCAATCGGCGAGCAGTCCTCCTGAGTCGTTATGCTAGCCATCTGTCTTCCATGCCTGCTAATCCAGCCCATGACATTTTTTTCGACGCCTCCTTTGATGTAGGGTATGCAGGCCGCTCCTCCTCCCTACTACCCCCGGGAGTCCGCTTCCGTCAATTGCTCGATTCTCTTTCCTGCCGCTTTCCGAAAACCTTTTTGACAACTTGGGGTACAGCACCGCCTTGGCTCCGTCCCCGGATCTGCCTGCTCCGTGACCTTTGTCAATTTCCCAAGGATGGTACCCCTACACTTGTTTATCGTCGGGCATTTGCTGCTCTATGTGCACAAATGACGGCCGCCACGTTTATTTACACCGACGGCTCGAAAACATCATTAGGTGTAGGGAGTGCCTATATTGTTGGCAACACCCCAAATCGCTTTCGACTTCCCGACCAGTGTTCGGTTTATACTGCGGAGCTTTACGCTGTTCTCCAGGCTGTCCACTACATCCGCCGCCATCAGCGGATACAGTACGTTATCTGCTCAGATTCTCTCAGCTCTCTCCTCAGTCTCCAAGCTCTTTACCCTGTGCACCCTCTGGTCCACCGGATTCAGGACTGTCTGCGCTTGCTCCACCTGGGGGGCGTCTCGGTGGCGTTCCTCTGGCTCCCGGGACACGCTGGTATCTGTGGGAATGAGGCGGCCGATATGGCGGCCAAGGCTGCAGTCTCTCTTCCTCGGCCAGCTATTCAGTCGCTTCCCTTCACCGATCTACGGAGCGGTTTATGTCGCCAAGTTGCTCATTTATGGCATGCGCATTGGTCAACACTTCCCCGTAATAAATTGCGGGAAGTGAAAGCCCTTCCTTGCGCTTGGACTTCTTCCTCCCGAACGCGTCGTCGGGAGGAGGTAATTTTAGCTCGACTCCAGATAGGGCACTGTCTTTTTAGCCATAGACATCTTTTAAGCGGTGATCCTCCTCCACTCTGTCCCCACTGCTCTCAGCCGTGGACGGTCAGACACCTTTTAATTGAATGCCCCTATTTTAATCCGTTACGCTCCCGTCTACAGCTATTGCCTGATCTATCGTCGATTTTAGCAGATGACATGCGCTCAGCCGACCGCGTTCTCCAGTTTATTAGTGACAGTGAAATGACGTCAGTCATTTGAAGTTTTTTTTTTTGGGGACAACCATCCCCTGTCTGTACTGGATTTTTAAGCATTCTTTCTACTTTTAGTTTCTCCAATTTTCTGAGTTTGTTTCCATTGCTGCTGGTTTTCAATTTCGGTTTTTTACTGTCTTAAGTCACGGGCTGGGCGCTAATGACCATAGCAGTTTTGCGCCCTGCACACATTTATCAGCATTGTGATTTTCCCTGCATGCAGTGTGAATTCATATGGTGTTTAAATATTTTTGTGTACACTCTGTATGAGTCAACTTTTGGTATGTATCCCAGTAAAAATCGTGTGTGTTAGATAAATTTATTTAGAAAACTATGGTCTTAGAACTTCATGTAAAATTTAAATGTGCTTTTTGTTGAAATCAACCAGAACAACTTTTAAAAATAAGGGAATATTCCCAGGAGGTGACCTATACATACAGACAGTTACCTAACCACAGTCAGTCAGTCTACAGACACAGTATTCAAATTCTATTTCCATGCACTTTACATTGCTTAACATCGTTAGGATTAAGATTGTCTCTAACGTAAATACATACACCTCCACATCTGCACTTTTCTCTGCAAAAACTGCTTATGATTTTAAATTTGGGAAGGCTGCTGAACATATTTAAGAGTTTTGTAACCAGTGTTCACTGACACATACAACAGATATTTGGTTAAAACTGTCACTTAGCAAGACTTAAAGTTCACCCAATTTATTACATAAACTTTGTATATTTTGATATAGGACTGAAAACTGATTCTGAGATGAAAAGTTAAATATATTATTACTTAATGCTGCTTTCTTGAGGCTCTATGACTCTAAAAAATCCTTGAGGTGGTTTGTAGAGATGGGCAGACTTGTTCATCTTTGGGAACTAGTTCACCGGTGATAGCTCTTTTTTTGGGTACCATTCATTTTTACTCGTTCACCATTCATTTGTGCATTTTATGTGGTTCTTACAAAAAATTGAAAATTAGTAGCATACCTGACTGAAGGTGGAAGGCGCCAAGTGGGGCAATTGCCTTTCCCAGGAGTAAAGAGATTTTATTCATTACAGAATTCTCACACACCAGTAGAAGTAATTTTCAGGATTCTGCAAAACCTCTCATTTACCCAACTGCAACATTATGTGGCTGATCACAGTGAAATAATATGAGTGTCCGGTGGTGCATGAAAAACCGGTCCCGAGTACAGAATGCTCACCAATTATGCACAATTTGTTGACCGCTACGAGCAGAATAGATAAACATGTAATAATTAAGCAGTCAAGAAATAACAAATAAGCTAATGCAAACAACAACTGCAAAGCAATAGATGACTATTGGTGGGGGCAGTGAACCAGCCTAGTACTCGGGGCCGATTTTTTGTGCACCATCCTGTACCATTGAAATAATATTGTAGAAGTTATCATCTCTATACAAAATGTGACACCAGACACTCAATTATGGAGCACGGGCTTCATTCAGTTGTAAATTGGTCCGTCTTCCATAACATGAACTTGCTGTTTTACCTTGGATCAAAAAATGACACAAAATGGCCACTCTTATGTACCGTGCCGAGTTTCTTTGCATGTGTAATAACAAAAAATACTTGTCTTTTTATAAGTATGTCTTCTGCTGTTTATCGAAACATTGAAGCAAGGTGATATGCCCTTTTGTTACCTGAAAAGATGTATGTATTACATACCAGGTAATATTTATGTAATTTACATAATTATAAGACACATTTTAATTACCAGTCATGGACACTGAATAGAATACGAAAGGAATCAGAAGTACAGAGTTCAAAAACAAAATTTGAAATAGATCTAGAATGGGCATGAGTAGACAACAAAATGAACAACAACTTGATACTGAACCAACTAGGCCCAGCCAGCAGTGGAACTGCAATGAGTGGCCACACGAACTAGGACGAGTCCAGCCGAGGGATACAGAGACCAAGGCAGAGCGAACAGGACCAAGGCTGGAATGAGGCTGGCCAACTGTTTCCCATTCCTAGGAACTAGAAGTAGAGAACTGACTGAAGTGAACTATGAAAGACCGTTCCTTAGAATTCATTCCTTGCTCCTTCTGTTCATCTTGGTGACCCATTCCCTTGGACACATTCGTTCGTGAACCCATCTATAGTGGTTTGGCTGCCTCACACCTCTTCTAATTGGTAGCCCGGAAATTATTGCTGCTGTTGGTTATGATGAAGTGGCTACTGAAGCTGTTGTGGTTTTCGTTGGGCTTCTGGTGTTGTTGCTAAGATTGTTGTAGTAGTTCCTGGAGTACTCATTGCCGATACTGTAGATGGTGCTGCAGATGAAGGTGGTTGTGATGGTTGTTGGGCTTTTGCTGTTGTTTCTGCTGGTGACTGGTAGCCCAGAAATTATTGCTGCTGCTGTTGTTGGTTCTGATGAAGTGGTTACTGAAGCTGGTTGTGGTGTTGGTTCAGCTTCTGCTGTTGTTGCTAAGACGGTCGTGGTGGTTCCTGAATTACTCATTGCTGACACTGTTGGTGGTGCTGTAGATGAAACTGGTAGTAGTGTTGGTTGGGATTTTCTGTTTGTGCTGTTACTGGACTGGGTACTGCTGCTGATGTTGGAGTACCCACTTTAGCAATGGTCTTGTGGCGTCGATGAAATCGACATCAACATCGATATGCATTCATCTTTGGACTCTAAGCATTATATTTGGCTGTTCTGCCATGTTCAGTTCAGTTCTTTGTGCTCCTTGTATGTGTTATGGTTAATAACTATTGCTAAATGGGTGTGATTATTGGTGCAACCAACCCGGTAATCCTCCCCACTGATGACCACGAGTTGTAACGTCTTCCGTTTTTGCCATTTTACTGTGTCCGCACCTCCGCATTGGTTATTTTTGCATGTATTACATCAACACAGCATTCGAACAATGACTTTGGCCCAGTGCCTAACGCTGGATTCTGTGACCGACATGCATCGTGTTGCGGACGATGTACACCCGCCAGGACTGCAACATGATGCCTCTCACTCGATGATTCCACCGGACGTTTTAGAGCCTGCAACAATAAGTGAGGTTAGGGGTGTGCATGACTCTGGCTATTAAACACCTTTGTTCCCGCCACATGTGCCCTCCCTCATCGACTGTGCAGTTACCTCTTACAGATCTCTGTGCAGTGCGGGATCAATGCCGATTTCTGCAAATGCTTCGTCGGACAACCTACTACCGCCAGGACAACAACGCCACAATCCATGCAGTACCACACAGATACCTGCCACATGGCCAGAACTGCTTCATTCACAGGTCTACCTCCTCAGCATCCGACCATGCCCGTGCCCGCCTCGGTTCAGCATCAGCACATGCCTTCCTACTTAGATATCTCAGCCTGCAACAGGAACAATAACTAGTTATCTGTGCCTGACCTCCACCTCTGTCCCACTGCTAGGCCTCAGTGTTTTGTGCCATGATATTCATCTTATCCGCACACCGTTTAGAGTGGAGTGACTGTGAACAGTGAACATTCACACATTCCGTCCCACATTCGACATCATTTCCCACACTGTGCTTCTGTACAGCCCACACCTCCACAGTCTCCCTGCAAGACTAGTGGCCCCAGCTCTGATCATATGTCAAGCTTTCTGCAGAGTAAGACGCATTCTCAAACTTTGAACTTTTTCTCACCTGTCATCCCCGCGCTGGCTCCAGTCGAGCTACCGCTACCATTCTCGGCACATCTCGGTGCCTCATCCGTGTCAGTCTTCCACCATGCATCAATCCAAACACACCTGCAACGTGTTGAGCTTCCGCAACCGCAATCGACACATTATGGTGTCACCCGCATCGGCCTTCAGCGTTGTGACGGATCGCGCTCAACCACAACGTGTCACCTTCACGCTGCCACCCGAACAGCCATCGTTGCCACATCCCCTGGAGGCACACTCTCCTGCAATACTACAGCAACAACAGCTCGATTCAGGCAGTGCCCCCGACAAACTCAACTCAACCTGTTCTTCCAAACATTCTGCAACGCTGACCGACGCTGCCGCCATTTAATCCCGACAGAGCAAGAACCTGGTTCAAAATTGTGGACGAAGTGTTCAACCATTACAAACTTGACGAGTCAACCAGGTTTCTGTGCCTCATCACCCACTTGCACGACGAGGAGGTCTTGATTGCTGACCTGGTCGACGCCCCGGACTCGTCTACCCAGTACACTCTAGCCTAAAAGACAGTTCTGTGTCAGCTTGCACGCTCAACTGAGGCAGCAATACGGCAAGTGCTCCACATCGAGCAACTAGACAATGACAAACCTTCCCAGCCTCTGGAGACAGCTATGTGCCCTGGTCAGCACCAATCTATTCTCTGACACAGCTCTCCTCGCTGTCTGGTAAGATAAACTATGTCCTCACATCCGCTTTGCTCTTGCTCAAAGGTCTCCTGAACCTGTCGAGCAAAGAATGACAATTGCTGACAAGCTACACAATGCATCACTGCTCTATTTCGCCAGCCACAGCCTACCTGACAAGTCTCAGGTTCAGGCTCATTGCCCTGCGGCCGGACGTGACTGAGGCTGTACTGTGCCGACCGTTCCGCTTGCTCCAGGAAGCAATAAACAGGCAACTGGGACATCACCAGCTCTGCCCACAGTCATGCCCCCTCCTGCAACTGAACCTCCTGCGGCCACCAAACCTAGGCCACCCCCAGTGGCAATGAACTTTCTGCAGGAAATGCAACTGCACTACCCGTACTGTTACTTCCACACACGGTTTGGTGAGGCGGCACGGAACTGCAGACCATCCTGCTACTTCCCAACGCCAACAGCAGGTAGGTCCTGGTGCCGCCTTCTGCGCACAACATGACTGCCCCCCCCCCCCCCCCCCCCCCCCCCCCCCTCCTCCGACTTTACATTAAAGACATTTCGTCGGGATACCTTTTCCTAGTGGACACAGGCGTCGATGTTTCCCTGCTGCCTATGTCCTTCACAGTGTCGAACATCTGCCCTCATCATACTTCACTGCAAGCCATTAATTCAACTAAACTACAATGCTCAAGTTCAACTTCCCACGTCGTCTCAGTCTCCACAAACTGCAAACTCGAGAGGACTTTTTTAGTGTGCAAAATTGACGAACCTATACTAGGCATTGACTTCTTGTGACACCACAAACTTTCACCGGACCTAGTGTGAAACATCGTGTTTCATCATCCGTCCAAGACTCACGTCCCCTGTGCTCCGTCGAGCAAACCCTTACCCACCCCCCCCCCCCCCACCTCCCCCCAAAACATCAGTCCGAGCTCATCTCATCCATACATTCTCGTCTCTGTCAACAACGTTACAAGAAACCACGCACAAGTGCCTTGTTGAGCTTGAACACGTCGCTCGCCTACGGAAGGAAAACTTCGAGCTCTCCCTCCAGCTCCATGAAAAACAGCTCCAGCTCTCCGATGCAGCAAAGGAATTACAGACACTACAGCAAGGACAAAGCAAGGTCAATAAGTGTGCCGAATCTGCTTGCAATCCCAGCAATCGAGCCTCCGTGTGTTTACCTCCCACTACTGTGCTATCAAGACTGCCATAACATGTACTGACAGTACCACAGGGCCACACTTGGCCAGACACAAGTGCACATGCGCGATGAGTGTCAAGTGTTCCCAAACTGATGGCTCCTACCCCTCCCCTCGTGGACAGCACCTCAAACTATGCAACTTTGGCTCCTGCACGCCACTGTGTGACCGCCACTGACAACACAAACAGTGCACTCACACCAAGCATTTTGCCCGCAACCATGCTGCCACAGGCCGCACCCTCAAACAATGGACTCACTAAAGGCTCACGAGCTCTACCGAGCTCACCCGACCACGGTGCCACTGCTTCGGGCCGGCAGACATCTTGTCACATTGACTCCTGGGACACTTCGCCGCCTCGGTTCCCGTCGGATCCACCGACTGCCTTTCATTATGTTCTCTCGTCTATCGGCCGAACACTCACTGGGTTGAGGCTGTCCCCTTCCTCAATATTATGGCAGAAACTGTTGCTCGAGCTATTGTCAAGTCATGGGCATCGCATTTCGGATGTCCAGCCATCATCATGACTGACCAGGGCAGACAATTTGATTCAGCCATGCTCAACGGGATTTGTAACATTTGCGGCATCCGGCGCATCCGTACCACAGCATATCACCCACAAAGTAATGGGCTAGTCCAGCGCTGGCACCGCACTTTCAAGGTAGCTCTTTGATGCCACGACTCTGTATGGATGGAGGACCTTCCCCTTGTGCTATTTGGCATTCATGTGATCTATAAGGAAGACCTCAAAGGCACAATAGCTGAGTTTGTATACGGCCAGAACATTGTTCTCCCTGACGAACTTGTGAGCCCTTCTGCTTCTCGCCCTCAGTCTGACTTACCTTCCTTCGTCGACCACGTCAGATGCTACTTCATCAACCTCCATATCCCTCTGCCTGCCAGCCATTCCCGCCCTAAGGTTCACATCCCGAAATTTCTGCACAATTTCAAGTATGTCATGCTCCAAGAGACAATGTCTGTGCTCCCCTCCAACCTCCATATACCAGCCCGTACTGAGTTCTCCAGCGCTCAGCCAACACCTGTGACATCCTGATGAAAGATTCAGCTGTTACAGTCTCTCTCAACAGACTTAAGCCTGCTCATGTCAAGCCTTCTTCTACCCCCTTCAGGCCACGACCATGCCACTCACTGTCGTGGCTCCCTCCACGTCGGACTTACACACTCGATCGAGTGACTTCCAGCTCCAATCATCGAGCTCTCCTCTGACCTCACCCTCTACTCTGGTCTCATGCACTCACTGCCGGGACCTTCAGTGGTCCCTTCGACCTCTCCACCGTTGCCTGCCTTGCCCTTTCGAGGTTTCGTCTTGAACGTGCCCTCGCTCGAGGTGTTTGTGCCTGTCCCCCTGGAAATAATCCACAACATCTCAATAATACTGCACGATTATACACTGTCCTTCCTGTGTTTCTCTTCATCCAATGCTCATGACACAACTTCCACCATTCCCTGCCACCTGGTGAAATGTGTTTTCTTCCGCCCAACGTCGACCTGGACATGCTTCGTGTGTTTGCTACGCCCACCAGAGACATTGTCATCGTCACTCCATTCCACCCGCAAACTGCCGGCCTACCTGTCGCCACACAACCAGCATGCCTGGTATGACACCCGGCTCACTTCAACGACTTCGAGGTTCAGTGGCCGAACCTTCCTCCGTGACATCTACCCACACAGCTCCCCGACGACGCTGTCAAGCTGACCATGGTCCGGTCCCGCGGACCACCCCTGCCGACGCCATAGTCACCCCCCCCCCCCCAGCCTCTCAAGAGTACTGCATACTGCAGGGGGAGGGGGGGCTCTGTGGCACCGATGAAATCGACACCAACATCGACATGCATTCATCTTTGGACTCTAAGCATTATCTTTGGCTGTTCCGCCATGTTCAGTTCAGTTCAGTTCAGTTCTTTGTGATCCTTGTATGTGTTAAGGTTAATAAATGAACTATTGCTAAATGGGTGTGATTATTGGTGCAACCAACCCAGTAATCCTCCTCAGTCTCTTTATTCTCTTTTTTATCTAGCAATTGTACAATTTTATGTGGAAGGAGTGACTTTCCACTTGCATGCAAATGCAAACCGTGTGTAGTAAAGTCGTCTCTCTGCAGCAGGTAAATCAACAGATAAGAAATGTGTGTTGAGGAATGCTCTATATAGTTTTTGAACTGTTTGTTTGCCTTAGTAATTTCTACATTCCCACAAGAACTTTCTATTAGGTCTTGTCTGTGCTGAATTCCAGTGACAACTACTGATGTATTCTTGTTGCAACTCAAGGTTTCTTTCAACTTATTTGTGGCTTTAATTAATTCATTTTTATATATGTCATTGACACCCCCAGTTATTACAGTACAGCAATTATAATTAAATGTTTTTGCATCTTTTATGTTTCTTGTTATAGTTTAAACTTTTTCAGCTTCATCATCTTACATAAAGATGAAGTAAATCTGCTTCAGGTGCTAACATTAGTTTACACTCACAAGCATCACAGCCCTTACATTTGAGACGCCTGTATGTTGTACACACTTTACTTATCTTCATATAACCTCGTCATCCTACACGTCCTACTGTGGGCATATGGTTATATGTTCACAATAAGCAATGCTTTCCAAAAAGGTGAATTGTTTGTTCGCAAAGTAAATTCATTTATCCTCTGTTGTCCATTTCTCAGACTCAGACTAACACTAAAGTAAAACTATATATAATACATCCCACAATCAAAACAACTGCTTCAGTCAGTTCTTACTAGCATTATTTTCCTGTTTTGTGCAAAACTTTTAAAAAAATATGACTCTTGGAGGAGTTGAACATGTGACCTCTTTCTCTGCAGTCAGATGCACTGTCCATTGCAACATCTAATGCCTGCTGGCTATAGGATCTCTGTCAAGTGTCTTCTACAGATGAAATCAGCACTAAGTTTTTTCAAGAACAATTTTGTTGTACTTTGGGTCATAGCTCATGACTGATAGTCGACAACCTGGTTATAATATACAGACCCGTCTGCCAAAGTTCTACATCTCCTTAGTTTTGAGCGAGTTGAATGGTGTTGCAGAGAGCAGGGAAAATAATGTCCATCATTGCACATATCACAGCTCTAAATGGATGGAGCATGAAAGTGTCAACTTTTGGAAGGCTTCCAGTATCGGCGCTCACAGAGTTCCTTTATATTGTTGCTCAAAAACTGTAATTGGGTTTTACATCACTAAATAGCGAAACTATTTGCAGAAAAAGTACATAAAAACCTTGTAACTCTGGCTAACAGTCTTATAGCACATGTACAGCTTCATCTTGCTCCTAGTCTGTGATATCACCAGAGCATCAGCCAATAACAGCATTTGCTTTCATGTGACCAGATCTCGATATTTAATTATTTTCAAGCTTTAATTACATAAAAATAACAGATATTTTGTGAGAATATTGACCTTAAATGCTGTTTAAATATTATAATCAATCAGAATAACAACAATCCAAACCATATTTTTAACATAGGAAAATAGCCTATTGTGGATCTCCACTGTACTCATCAGTATCTGGAGGTGTGCATTCTTAAGCATAATTCTGTGAAGGATATCAGCTGGAGCTGATTTTGCAAATGACTTTGCAATATTTTCAGAAAATCTGGTAGAACCAGTTACTTAAGTAATCTTCTGGAAAGAATAGCCAATAGAACTAGTTTCAAGATATCAGCTAAAAAAATGTAATTCATGACACATATAAAAATGCATCAAAATACACAGAAAAACAAATAGCTAAATACAAAAGTTGCATCAGAATACATAATTTCATAGATAAAAAATCTACTCACCAAGTGGCGGCAGTCTTTCCTTCTCATCCCATACGGTACATCTCCCCTGACCCGTGGTTCTGAGTGACTTTCCCAAAATCTACCTCTTTTTCTAGACCACTCCAGTCCTTTTCCTTCACCCTTCTTCCTTTGCCTTCAACCCTTCTGCCTGAAGGAGGAGCCACTGCTCTGAAAGCCTGCCAATCACAACAGTCTTTTATGTGTATGTTCTGCTGCCACTTGGTAGGTAGATTTTTTTTATCTATCCAATTAAATAATTTAATCAATAATTGATTGTTTTCATTATTACATCAAAATACATGTAAACACAAATAGCTAAAATAGAGTTAGTTATTTAATAGAGTGCTTTCAGGTGTTCTGCTGAGTTGTTGTTTCCATTTTCTGCACAATATTTCAATGACCACTACTGTCTTCAGATGCTGCAAGTTTGGCTGTTATGTGTACTTGTTGCCTGGACTCCAACCAAACTGTGATCTATTGTTGGTGTCACACTACTGTTTGTAGCTGAGTTCATTTCCCAACTTCCACTAAGTCCTTTGATGCCCTTTTGTTTTTCAGAGCACACACTGATATTCCATGAAACACTTATTTTCTGAGTGTTTTCCAATTCTGATGGATGTGATGGCAAGAAAAGTTTTAATAAATTGAGTGTCGAACCCCAAGTGTTGTTTAAATTCAAACTTCTGTCCCTCTTTATTAGATTTTCTGACATTTATTTGAACAGCATCCTTAATTACACTGTTCCTGAAACTTATGCTTGCATCACAGTACTGGTCACATCACATTTCACTTCATGATTATGTATGAGGCAGTCTCAGGAAGAGCTGATTTGTTTAGCTGTATTATTTGTCTCTGCCATTGATATTCCTTGCATCTCTCCTTGACTGTTCTGATATTCTGGCCCATATAAGACGTGCCACATTCACATGGAATGTGACACATACTTGGCTTTCAGACACCTAGGTCATCTTTAACATTACAAAAAATACTTTTTCTATTAGCTTGGTAATGCACTGGATGACATGTTGCTGCAAGAGTCTTACTATGTTTCTGGAAACTGGGCCAGCACATGTGAGCTAATATATTTTTGGCTTCTCTTCCTTGGTCTCAGTCTCAGCCTCTTTCTCTTCATTTTGACTGTTTCACCCATTCAGTTTTAGGATCCGAGTACCCATTCCTTCGGAACACTGTTCAAAGGTGTTGTAATTCTTCAGTGAGGCTCTCCTTGGCTGAAAGTTTTCAAGCTTTGTGGACCAGAGTCCTTAGTACTGGATTTATTTGTGATGTATGGTGATAGTTTGAGGTGTGGAGAGAGAGGACAGTGTGCATACATTTTCTGTGTACACTGTGACCCAGTGATCCATCCATCATTCTTTTGACTTAACATACTGAGAAAAAGTAGTTCCCTCATACAGGGCACAATGCGAGAACTCCCTTATTTAAAAAAGAAATCGTAAAACAGAAAGTATTGGGAGGTATCAATTTAATTCTCATTTCTTTACTTGGGGACATATTTAACATTTTATTTGATTAGTGTTTGAAAATGACATATTGAAACTGCTGCTCAATGCATTTGGAGTGTAAAAATCAGAAGTTTTGTTCCACTTTGACCAGAATGTTTCTGTCTATATTGGCAATAGCACCAGGATTAACGTTCTGCAGCTCACCCAGTGTTTATGGGCGATTGGTATACACTGAGGATTTAAAGAGTTCCATGAAAGATACACACGTCTGATGAACATGCTGGCAATTGAAGATCACCCCTCAAAGAGATGAGATGATCAGGGAAGTAGTCTTGCAAAAGAGTCATTGACAGTCATGACGTGTGAGCCGTCATGCCATCTTGTTGGAACCAGACATCCCCCACATCCATGTCTTCAAATTTGGGAAGAAAAAAACTCCTCAATCATCTTGACATAACACTCAGAACTGACTGTAACTGCCTCGTCATTCTCTCTCAATAACAATGGGCCAGTAGTGTCAATTTTGGATAATGCACGCCAAATAGTCAGATGTTCTGTATGCATGGGATCATGATGTTCTTGGGAGCTTGTGCAGCTCCAGTATCACATGTTTTGTTTATTCCCACATCCACACAAATGAAAATGTGCCTCCTCAATGAAGAACATGAGGGCATCATGAGGCAGGTTTCCGATCATGGCTTCACGCGCACTTTTTTGCAAACAAAATCATTTGAATTGTGTATGTTCAGCACAGCTAGATTGTATGGATAAAATTTCAAGTCTTCATCTCACTGTGTGATCAGAAATTGCAAGAGCAGATGCATGTTTACATGCAGATCACTTTGGGGATTTCAAAATTGCCAGCCTTAATTTTTTGAGGTCTTCTGGTATCCTGTTGGTTCTAGAAGGTCCTGATTTCTTTTCCTTCACTCTACTATTATCTGTAAATGTAACAGTTCATTTTTTGTTCAGGGACATGCCCTGCGGGTGCAACATTAAACTGTACCCTGAATTCACACTGTGGTGTGGTGACCGAACCGCTATTGGAAAAGTAAGTTGTCATGGTGAACACACATTCCTCTGTCATCTACTTTATGATCACTATTAAAGAAACCTTGAAAAAGCCTTAGGTCTTACCCTATTGAATGTGCTCAACCTCACATAACAATGACAAACATCCACTGTTTGGCAAGTGTTTCAAATGAGGAAACTCCTGTTTTACACTGAAGCTGGTGGCAGGCATAAAATATCATCCTGAAATTGTACTGAATGCTTTCCCAGAACATTATTTTGAACAATTAGTTCATGAGCCCACTTGAAGTGTAAATGGCTGTGAAAGCATACTTGACCTGTTAGCAACAAATAATCCTGGACAAATAGTGAGTATTGTGATGAATACAGGGATTAGTGACCACAAGGCAGTTGCTGCATGGCTGAATACCATAACACCTACAAACATAAAAAAGAACCGCAAAGTATATCTATTTAAAAAATCTGATAAAAATGTTCTTAAAGCCTAACTAAGAGACAGTCTTCACTCCTTCCGATCTGTTCATGTAAGTGTAGAAAAGTTGTGGAATATGACTTCTGAAATTTTCCCGGCATATTTCTTCTTCTAATAATTTCCGGATATGCAGCCGGATCCTGTCGACATTCTGCCACGATATTTCAGCCCACAGATGTCCGGCCACCATCAGGTGAGTACACAACTACTGAAGAGCCGAGATGCAATAGCGGTATTTATGCCGAATCTCGCGCATGTAAAATGTACTGTCACCCTACAGCGCATGCGTCAGGTGTTGACATGCGCAGCATAGCTGAGTTGTACGTGCTGCCCTCGGTGGTGAAAGTAAAAGATCGTCTAGTCATTGAGTATTGAATGACGATTCCGCTGTGATTGCATAATTTCAATAACAGGATTCCAATTTTTATCCAGCTGGAAGCTCTTGTCACGATTTATAAGATTATCGGCAAGACGTATTTCAACTGATACTTTGATTACAGAATCCCAAAATCTGGAAAATGGAGTCAAAATTTTTGTTCCATTGTATTCCATTGAATGTACCAAAGAAATACAGTGCTCTGCTACTGCTGATTTTGATGGTTGCCGCAGACATTTGTATCTTTTATGTTCTGTACATCGTTCATGGACAGTTCTTGTCGTCTGGCCAATATATGCAGAGCCACATTCACCAAGCAGAATTAGAACACTTGGAGAAGGTTTTTAGAGAGAATGGCTACACTTCACACCAAATAAGGAAGGCCATGCACAACAATAAGCAATGCACTGAGGATGCTGATGATGACTATAAATCAACTGTGTTCCTTCCATACACTGGGAATGTGTTGTCAAAAATAGGCAGATTACTGAGGAAAAATAAAATCAATGTTACCTTCTGTCCACCAGCAAAGAACCGGGCCCTGGTAGGATCTGTTAAAGCTGATTTACAACTGAAGAAAGCAGGCATCTACAAAATTCCCTGTGAAAATTCTTTCAGCTGGATAAAACTTGGAATCCTGTTATTAAAATTATACAAACACAGAGGAATTGATGGTGTCACTCGATACTCAATGACTAGATGATATTTTACTTTAACCACCAAGGGCAGCACGTACAACTCGGCTATGCCGTGCATGTCAACAACTGATGCATGCGCTGTAGGATGTCAGTACATTTTGCATGCGCGAGATTTGGCATAAATACTGTGACTGCACCTGGGCTCTTCAGTAGTTGTGTACTCATTTGATGATGGCCGAATGTCTCTGAGCCGAAATATCATGGCAGAATGTCAACAGGATCCGGCTGAATATCCGGAAATCATTAAAAGAAGAAATACGCTGGGAAAATTTCAGAAGTCACATCAAATACCTCTATGGGGAGGAGATGGTTAAGGATATCCACAGACTGGATAAATTATGTGAGAAAAGAGCCACGTTGCTGGGTTCACTAAATTTTTTACTGAAATGTTGAGACAATAACTTGATTCAAACTTTCGCCAGAGTTGTTCATTTTATTAATAGTGTGGCAGCCAACAATATAAAATGCAAGTTGAGTCTGGCCTTAGTAAGAGAACAAATGCATTTTACATGTCATGAGTTAGATGCTGTCTCCAGGAATTTATATTATTTACATCTGAAGATTGCAGCTAGATGTTCTCCCCTCAGCTGGGACTGGATTGACGGTGTATCCTGGGCCAAGACAGACTGGGCTCACAGGAACAGTACGAATAGGCAAAGTGCAAAGTTTATCCAACTGGTAACACGAATGCCGCAAGAAGCTATCTCTGGATGATATGTGGTGAACCACATGGAGAAATCTTTTGATGATGTGACGATGTCAGTGCTTCTGAAAGGTTTAAACTTTGCTCCTACACCTGCTTCACTGCCTTTAATGGATTTCATCAGTTCCATTGAGGAAGCCATTAGACGTCTCCCTGTGGATTCTGCAGATGAAATTCAACGTGAATCTTGCCAAACATTGTTGAAATGTGTGCCACAACGAAGTAACATCTCACCAGCTCAAAGAGCTGCTCTCCGCAGCCTCAGAGAAGATACTAGCAGTCATACCACCTGCGGATAAGGGTAACACCACTGTTCTTCAGACAAGAGAAGCCTACAACGAGAAGATATATAGTCAGCTAAATGATTCTATGTACTGCAGAATTGAAAAGGATCCAACACGCTGTATATCAAGGAAAATTGCTACCCTTTTGAATGACTGCTCTTTAACTGAACAAGTTATCAAGAGACTGAGACCACACAATGCAGTACCACCAAGACTCTATGATCTTCCCAAGATACACAAGGATGGTGCCCAACTACAATTAATAGTGAGTAATATTGGTGCTGTGACCTATTCTACAGCAAAATATCTGGCCTCACTACTAAAGCCGTATGTGGGTAAGTGTTGCCACCATATACGTAATTCCGAGGATTTTGTCAGTCGCTTGAAGGAAGTTAAGGCATGTGGAGCCCTTTGTACCCTGTGGTAGCTAATCTTTTTATGGAGGATTTTGAGGAGAAAGCACTTGAGTCTGCTGTTTTAAAGCCTACGGTCTTCTGGCAGTATGTAGATGATACTTTTGTTGTATGGCCTCATGGCAGACAGGAACTGGAGAAATTCCTTCATCACTTAAACTCATTACATGAGAACATCAAATTCACAATGGAGATGGCACTTTACCATACCTAGACATGCTAGTATGCCGTAAAAATGATGGGTCATTAGGACATTCTGTGTACAGGAAACTGACTCACGCAGATCTGTATCTCCAGGTATCAAGCTGCCATCACCCAGTACAAACAGCCAGTGTTCTCAGTACCTTAATACATCAAGTGCATGTAATATTGGATGATGAAAACCTCCACGCAGAATTAGAACACTTGGAGAAGGTTTTTTAAAGAGAATGGCTACACTTCACGCCAAATAAGGAAGGCCATACGCAACTGTCATAACAAGAAGCAACACACTGAGGATGCTGATGACAACTATAAATCAACTGCATTCCTTCCATATGCCGGGAATGTGTCATCAAAAACAGACAGATTACTAAGGAAAAATAAAATCAAGGTTATCTTCCATCCACCAGCAAAGAACCGGGCCCTGGTTGGATCCATTAAAGACGATTTACAACTGAAGAAAGTAGGCGTCTACAAAATTCCCTGAGAATGTGGCTCTCCATATATTGGCCAGCCGACAAGAACTGTCCATGAACGATGTACAGAATAGGGTACACCCGTCTGCGGCAACCATCAAAATCGGCAGTAGCAGAGTACTGTTATTTCTTTGGGACATTCAATGGAATACAACAGAACAAAAATTTTAGTTCCGGTTTCCGGATTTTGGGATTCTGTAATTAAAGAATCAGTAGAAATATGTCTTGCCGATAATCTTATAAATCATGACAACAGCTTTCAGCTGGATAAAAATTGTAATCCTGTTATTAAAATTATACAATTACAGTAGAATTGACAGCGTCACTTGATACTCAGTGACTAGATGATCTTTTACTTTCACCACCGAGGGTGGTACGTACAACTCGGCTATGCTGCGCATGTCGACACCTGACACATGCACTGTAGGATGCCAGTACATTTCACAAGCGTGAGATTCGGCATAAATACTGCGATTATACCTGGACTCTTCAGTAGTTGTGTACTCACCTGATGATGGCCGGACGT
Source organism: Schistocerca cancellata (assembly GCF_023864275.1). Classification (NCBI taxonomy): domain Eukaryota; kingdom Metazoa; phylum Arthropoda; class Insecta; order Orthoptera; family Acrididae; genus Schistocerca; species Schistocerca cancellata. The sequence continues at coordinate 71,711,417 of NC_064627.1, forward strand.
CTCTGGGCTGAAATATCATGGCAGAATGTCGACGAAATCCGGCTGCGTACCCGGAAATTATAAGAAAAAGTTGTGGAATGTTTCCGAAGTGATAGTATCAACAGCAGTTGAGAGATATGTACCACATAAATTAATAAGTGATGGTACTGATCCCCCATGGTACACAAAAGGGTCAGATCATTGTTGCAAAAGCAATGAAAAAAGCATGCCAAATTTAAAAGAACACAAAATCCCCTAGATTGGCAAAGTTTTACTGAAGTTCAAGATATGGTGCGTACTTCAATGCGAGATGCTTTTAATAATTTCCACAATGAAATTCTGTCTTGAAATCTGGCAGAAACCCCAAAGAGATTCTGGTCATACATAAATCACACCAGTGGCAAGACGCAATCAATACCGTCGCTGCGCGATAACAACAGTGAAGTCACTGATGACAGTGCCACTAAAGCAGAGTTATTAAACATGTGTTTCCAAAACTCCTTCACCAAAGAAGATGAAGTAAATATTCCTGAATTCCAATCAAGAACAACTGCCAAGATGAGAAACATAGAAGTAGATATCCTCGGAGTAATGAAGCAGCTTAAATCACTTAATAAAGGCAAGGTTTCCGGTCCAAGTTGTATACCAGTCAGGTTCCTCTCAGAGTATGCTGATAAAATAGCTCCATATTTAGAAATTATATACAACCACTCACTCACAGAATGATCCATACCTAAAGACTGGAAAATTGCTCAAGTCGCACCGATACCCAAAAAGGGAAGTAGGAGTAATCCGCTGAATTACAGGCCTACATCACTAACATCAATTTGCAGTAGGGTTTTGGAACATATACTGTATACGAACATTATGAAGTACCTCAAAGAAATCCATTTATTGACACATATTCAGCATGGTTCCAGAAAATATTGTTCTTGTGAAACACAACTAGCTCTTTATACTCATGAAGTAATAAGTGCTGTCGGCAGGGGCTGTCAAATTGATTCCATATTTTTAGATTTCCAGAAGGCTTTCGACAGCATTCCTCACAAGCATCTTCCAACCAAACTGCATGCCTATGGAGTATCGCCTCAGTTGTGCAACTGGATTCGTGATTTACTGTCAGAAGGGTCACAGCTTGTAGTAATAGATGGAAAGTCATCAAGTAAAACAGAAGTAATATCCGACGTTCCCCAAGGAAGTGTTATAGGCCCTCTATTGTTCCTGACCTATATTAATGACATAGGAGACAATCTGAATAGCTGTCTTAGATTGTTTGCAGATGATGCTGTCATTCACCATCTTATGAAGTCATCAGATGATCAAAACAACTTGTAAAATGATTTAGATAAGATATCTGTATGGTGTGAAAAGTGGCAATTGACCCTGAATAAGGAAAAATGTGAAGTTATTCACATGAGCACTAAAAGAAATCAGCTAAATTTTGATTGTCACACAAATCTGAAGGCTGTAAATTCAACTAAATACTTAGGGATTACAATTACAAATAACCTAAATTGTAACGATCACATAGATAATATTGTGGGTAGAGCAAACCAAAGACTGCGATTCATTGGCAGAACACTTAGAAGGTGCAACAGGCCTACTAAAGAGACTGCTTACACCACGCTTGTCCACCCTATTCTGGAGTACTGCTGTGTGGTGTGGGATCCACATCAGGTGGGACTGACGGATGACATAAAAAAAGTACAAAGAAGGGCAGCTTGTTTTGTATTATCGCAAAATAGGGGAGATAGTGTCACAGACATGATACATGAATTGGAGCGGCAATCATTAAAACAAAGGCGTTTTTTGTTGCAACAGGGTCTTCTCATAAATAATTTCTAATAAATGAGAATATGCCAACAAAACACACATTCCGGTAGTTTTGGAAAAGAAGTCATCAGAAGTATGGATTATAGAAATAAGAAAAGAATGAGAAAGGAACATCAAAGAATTAAAATTAACAGAAAGATACTTTTTTAAGAATAAAATATTTAATATAGAAGAATTTTGAGGTAAAAGAAACAAAAAAATTGTAAACAACATAGACAGAAGAAAGGAAAAGACAGAATCGGGAGATGGTGGAGTAGTAGTGGAAAGACAGAAAACAAAAAGCAAAGAACTGGAACTGCAACTGTTATATGATCCTAGTTGGTCAGTATGAAGATTCAAAAATAAAACTATAAAGTGCAAAAGTAAATGTGTGAAGAGTATACAAACATTTAAAAATAACAGGTGCAAGAGTCTGTCCGCAGGAAACAGCATGAGGGAGACAAAAAGCCTAAGATTCACTTTCTCTTGGACAAATTGCATCTCAAGATAAAATCAATCTCAGAATGGTGATTAAGTTTGGTATTGCATCTACTTCTCTTCTGAATCTCTAGAAATTATTTGAAATAATTGTTCAGAATTGTAAAGTTAGCTCATAACACAGTCATACTAAGGCCCCAAACTCAACCACTTCAAACGTTGCACCAGCTGTAGCTAAATAGGACTTCAACTTTTTATACTTCTTCATCTTAGATCTTCAACCATAAGATTGATTAGCAGCAGCTTGCCATACATTTCTGTCTTTGGCCTTCCTCTTGAGAGCTGATTAGGTGGAGCAGCTGGTGTCCTGCATGATCTGGTTGATATATTCTAGTCTCAGTCTGCCTCTGGTATTCTTCTGTCCTGTCCCTTCAATGACACTTTTTGATGATACCTTCATGTCTCAGCAGATGGTCAACCCGTATTTCCCTTCTGTATTTGATAAGCTTCAGGGGACAAGGCTTCTCTTCCTCCACTCTGTGAATCACATTTTCATTTGATATCTTGTCTGCCCAGGAAACCATGAGCGTTCTGCAGTAGCACCACATCTTGAAGGCTATTATTTTGTGTTTTTCTGCTTCCCTGGGGCTTTCCTGAGATGTTTATGTGTACTGCTGTGTGTGAAAAGGTTTCTCCTCTTGTTAAAAGCATCTTTTGCCTGGTGTATTCAGCTTGCAACATTTTTGCTTGATCTTCTCTCTGACATAATTTTTCTCCCTGGGTAGGCAAGGGATTCAGAGCTCTCCAGTCACTCATTTTTAAGTGATAATTGAGTAATCATATCTTGCCTGTTCATCTCTAAGATTTTTGTTTTACTTTTATTAATTTTTGTATTATAGGAAGAACTGATAGTGGTTTCCATCTGGGTCAGCATTACTTCTAATTGTTCTGCATTTTCACTTAACTCTGCAATTCATCAGCAAATCTCAGCATATCTATTTTCTTAGAATGAATTTTAATTGCTCCTATAGCTCCTAATTTCTCCCTGACTCTGTCTATTGCTCTCTGAAGGTACCCATTGAACAAGACAGTAGAGAGCGAATAGCCCTTATTAAGAAAGGGATCTGTGTCTTAATCTTAAAAGACCCATATTATGTAAATTCAAACATATAAAATTCATCTTCCAGTATTACAGATTTTAAGGACCACACACTACATGAAATACTATGTGTAAAATTCCTTGTGGACAAACTGGACTTATTAAAGTGGTTGAAAATGTAGATAAATTGTGAAGCTCAGTTCAGCATTTTTGCAGTTAGGTGTGTCTCTCTTTGTGTTGATTTGGAGACATGGTTGCTGATTTAGTTTGCATAATTTCTCTTCCTGTTGTCTTAAAAAAAAATTACTGGGCACTGCAGCTAAAGTAAAGAAAGTATCCATTCAGAAAACGCAAGGAGAAAGGATAACATATACAAGATGTGTTCCAAAAATATCAAATCTTCTTCTTTCCTGTGTAAACCAATGAAGCACAAGAAGCTTTCTTCAATACAGGCATGGTAGGGGATCTTCATATGTGGTCACAAATTTGTTCCTGTCAATCGACAGTGTCAGTCACTGGCGATTGGCAAAGGAGTAAAGACACTTAGTGAGTACTCACCAGATTCCCATTAGCTGTAAAATGGCAGAAATTACTCAGCCATTCTATTGCATCAAACTTTTGCTAAAACTTAGCAATACCAAACTTTTCACACTGTTCAGCAGGTTTTTGGGGATAATTCCATTAAAAACTCACAGGTAAAGGAGTCATACAACAAAGATGGCTGTTTATGAGTGGACAGCAGACTGCATTCAGGCATATCCTCAACAAGCCAATATGACAGTGACTTTTAGCAAGGGCATACTGGTTATGGTAGACCATCATATCACAGTACAAGAAATTGTGAATGAAATAGGAGTAAGAATTGGGTCAGTACATTCAATTTTGACTGAAAATTCCTGTATGAGAATGTCTGTCAAATTTGTACCAAAACTGCTGGTAGTGGAGCAGAAGTAGTGCCACCAGAAAACTGCACAGGACGCACTTGGATAGAATAGACAGTAACCTCAATTTTCTAAATATGTGATCACAGGTAATGAGACATGAATTTATGGGTATGGCTATAAACCAAGATACAGTTGTCACAGTGGAAACAACTGACACTCCCAAGACCAAAATTGCACTGCAACTTCTCAGCATGTCAAGGTCACATTGAATGTTCTCTTCAACTATCAAAGGTTGGTCCATGATGAGTATGCACCATGAAGCCAAGCCATAACAAAGGAATAGTATCAGGAGGTTCTTCATCACCTTCATTTTGCTGTGTGGTACAAACAACCAGATCTGTAGGCAAAAAAACTTCGTAGCTCTCACCCATTCTAAGCATCTGATTCTGACTTTCCTCACCAAACACAACATTCCTGTGGTTAGTAAGGTTCCCTACTGCCCTTATGTGGCTGTGTGTAACTTTTGGGTATTTCTCAAGCTGAAAATATCTTTAAATGGAACACAATTTGATTTAATAGAATACGCCCTGTGGAATGTGGTAGCCTGGCTGATTATGATTCCAAAAGCTATGTTCCAGAAAATTTGCAGCATGCATGGGAGCACTGGGAGATGAGTGTGCGTTACCAGGGTGATTAAAGAAGATTAGTAGTGCTCTGTACCTCCAAATCAAATAAATGGAAAACTCCAGATCTTGCAGATACTTCTAAGATAAATAAATAAATAAATCATACATTCAATTTCTGGAACATTTACTTGTTAATGATATCTGTTGCAAGTAATAAATACACTTGTTGAACCATAATTTACAAAACATAAAAAATATTAATTGTCAAGAAGAGTTTGACTGCTGTGACATTTCTCCTATTGAGATGTGTGTAAGAATATTTAAAACTGTCTCTCTCTTCACACAGTACCAGTCCTGAGTTATTAAACTCTTTGGCTCATATGAAACAAGTTGTGACATTTAAATTCTCAGGAAATGCACAACAGGTTATTAAACTAAATAGTTCTATTATATGCACTGTATCTGCATTTGATTGCATTTTGAAATGTAGAATTCAACTTTATCTGAGATTGTAGCTCTTTCAGTGCCTACATATATCTTTCTGTTCTCATAATTTTCCACATCAAATAAATTTTTTCTGCATATTTAACTTCAAATCAATAATCACATTGTAATACTTTCACTTTGACATATTAAAAATACTAATAAGAATGAATAGACTACACTTGGTGAAATATCACACCCACTGCACCTTGTATTTCCCCATCTGTCTTTTAAATATTCCAGTTCAGTTCAAGATTCAGTACAATAAAAAATTTGGCCTGGCACATCCTAGAACTATGTTAGTTCTTGAAATATACAATGCAATGACTGATGGATTTTTATATTTCATTTGATATTTTGATGGTGCACCATGGCACCCAAAGTACTGTCACACTGCTGCTAGAGTATAAGCAGTCCTGGCCATGTATTCCATTCCTCAGTGTTTCCAGATACTGAGTGGTACTGTAATAGTTATTTTTATGAAACATTTCTTTCTAAACAAATTAGCACAGGGTTAATCCCCTACTTGTGAGTTGATGTGGTTGCTCATCTATGTTTTTTGATATGTTCTCTCATCTTTATTTCTGACATTGGCGAACTGTTACACTCTTGGTGTAGGGTTCTGGTTCAAATCTTGTCAGCTTCCACTGGACATCAAGGAATAAATTGTACCTCCTTATGAATTCAAAATAAAATAAACTTCACACATTATAAGCCATCTCATCTACATTTTATGTACTTATCTCTGTTCCAGTACTTGCAACTCTGGGAGTTAGGTGCATCATAAGCAGCTATGCCAAATGAAAACAGACCTATGCTCATGTGACACATATAGGGCTATAGTTTTATGATAAATATTATTTTCATCTTGTAGTTACTGGTCCTTCAATAATAGACAAACAGTAGTTTGTCAGTATAACTGAAAAGTGGAAGCCTTTTTTGTGAGTTACATTTCATTTTCATGTACTACAGACACATAAATTGGTAAAGGAATTTAATCGGAAGTTCAGTAACATAAAATTGGACATAATAGGTCTATCACTAACAGAACAAAAGTGGGTAGACCACAAAAAATTCAATTCAGGCATTTGGGTTTATAGCAGAGATACACAGATGGGGTGAAATTGAAGTGTAGACTTTATTTTAAGCAAGTGTATTATAAATAATGTTACAGACTTTCAAGAAAACTGTCCTTAATAAGTCATTTCATGCCATAAAGGAATTTTTTAGTAGAAATAAGTAATCAGTTGTAAACCAATAATGGTGATCCTGATGTAACACAAATATATGTTCATTTGATGAGTGTGTGAGCAATTTCTATATTTATTTCTATAAGGCACTTTCCACATCATAAGCTGGGTAATGAATATAGCCTATGAGGATAGTAATTACCCAGTTAACTTGTGGCATCAGCAAAGATTACAATTATTGAAAAATCTGTAAAATTCTTTAGATAGTTAATTATTTGAGTTAAGAATAGGAATAGACTCAACACACATAGATCCAAGTAGAATTTTTTGGTTGAGAACACTGATGCTTTTTCATATGACAGTTAATACTGACATGACGTAATTTTTTATTTAGTATGCACATACTTGCTAGTATGGTAAACAACAGCAATACAAAATTGATTTAATCTAATGTATCATTCAAAGGTGGAGCAATTTCAACTTTATTTTTGTACAGAGGTATGAAATGCAATGTGTTTCTTTGTAAAGACTATCACATTCTAGTGCAATATAAACTCTGAAACAAATGGAAAGTTACATAATAAATTCCAATGCAGTTTTTATCAATCTTACAGCTTTATTGTTGTCTATATAGGTCTTTTTGTCCCAGGCCTAGATTAATATAAAGTTTGCAATCCACCTCATTTATATACAATGATGGGTGTAACCTCGTTTCTCCTTAGAACAGATATAATATTATGCAATTGCAGGTGTTCATAAGCTTTCAATATTATTGCTCAAATGATATAACTAAACAAAGTTTTCAAACTAAACAAAGTTTTCAATATTTTTCAGATTGGCCGCTATTACATGTGTGTTAGTAAGAGCTGGACTTGCTCTTGAAGCTAAATCCATGAAGCAGTATCAGTGGTTGATCATGAGACTTGCTTTCTTGCCTATGTTTGCTGAAATGTTGGCAGTTACAATTGCAACATATCTACTTCTGGAATTTTCCTGGCTCTGGAGTGCCATTCTTGGGTATCCTCTCTCTTTACAGGATCATTCACAATTGTTTATGGGTATAACATATATGACATTTGTTTGTCCTTCTGAGTTATTGTACTGATTTCAGTGGGTATGCAAAACAGAAACTATTATTTCCTTTTGTGATTAAGGAAACAAGGTATTAATTATGAGACCTTCAGGACACAAAATATTTAGTACTGCCAGCAGACACATATAAAAGTAAAAGACAAGACACTATCCTTGTTTTTTCTTTGTTTACCTTTGTCCTCACTACAGGTGGGTGTCTCTCATCATGACGCCTGAGTGGCCTGCCCTGGTTTCCCCAACGTATTGTTCTGAAAACTAGGATAATGTTATGTACTTTTACTTTCACATGTGTCTGAAGCAGTACTATACATTTTCTCTCATGAATGTAACTATTAGCTAGACATTCTGCCTAATAGTATAATAGCTATTTAGATTCTGTTTTCCTTTTGAAACAAAGAGAAGGTTTTTATGCTATTAGAATATCTGCAGTATATAATCATCAGTGAAATTATTTGTTTAATTATTGTAGTGCTTCACTAGATAGATTAAAATGGGAGAGCATACAGGCAGAATTCCTTCTTAAGCAATGAACCAGCTATTATGGTCAGTTCTAGGATGGCCTATAATTTAGCGTGGTATCCAAACAGCTACCGGTACTTAGCTTTTCCACATACACAAAATATTATCAGAGCTGAAAATCTTGATAAGTGTCATAAAAAATTAGAATTTTGCAATCTTACCTACACTCAACTGGATGATGGTAGTTTATAAATTTCATATTGGTTTCAAGAAAAATACGCTAAATGTTGTTTGAATATTCAGATCCATTTACAGTTTTTATTCCTTGTCACACTGTTTAGTTAATATTACAGAATATATTAACATAACATAAGTGCTGGCAGGTCGATAGACACACAAACAAACAAACATACACACAAAAATCAAGCTTTTGCAAGCAACGGTTGCTTCATCAGGAAAACACACACACACACACACACACACACACACACACACACACACACACACACATCCATCCGCACATACACAGACACAAGCAGACATTTGTAAAGGCAAAGAGTTTGGACAGAGATGTCAGTCGAGGCGGAAGTACAGAGGCAAAGATGTTGTTGAAAGACAGGTGAGGTATGAGTGAGTGGCGGCAACTTGAAATTAGCGGAGGTTGAGGCCTGGCGGATAATGAGAAGAGAGGATATACTGAAGGGCAAGTTCCCATCTCTGGAGTTCTGACAGGTTGGTGTTAGTGAGAAGTATCCAGACAGTGTAACACTGTGCCAAGATGTGCTGGCCGTGGACCAAGGCATGTTTAGCCACAGGGTGATCCTCATTACCAACAAACACTGTCTGCCTGTGTCCATTCATGTGAATGGACAGTTTGTTGCTGGTCATTCCCACATAGAAAGATTTACAGTGTAGGCAGGTCAGTTGGTAAATCACATGGGTGATTTATTGATGACGTATTCATGATCTGGACTCACAGTGAAGAAGAACTCCAGAATTTCCTCTCCAACCTCAACTCCTTTGGTTCCATCAGATTCACCTGGTCCCACTCCAAATCCCATGCCACTTTCCTTGATGTTGACCTCCATCTGTTCAATGGCCAGCTTCACACGTCTGTCCACATCAAACCCACCAACAAGCAACAGTACCTCCATTATGACAGCTGCCACCCATTCCACATCAAACGGTCGCTTCCCTGCAGCCTAGGTCCTCGTGGCAAACGAATCTGCTCCAGTCCGAAATCCCTGAACCATTACACCAACAACCTGAAAACAGCTTTCGCATCCTGCAACTACCCTCCTGACCTGGTACAGAAGCAAATAACCAGAGCCACTTCCTCATCCCCTCAAACCCAGAACCTCCCACAGAAGAACTCCAAAAGTGCCCCACTTGTGACAGGATACTTTCCAGGACTGGATCAGACTCTGATGTGGCTCTCCAGCAGGGATACAACTTCCTCAAATCCTGCCCTGAAATGAGATCCATCATTCATGAAATCCACCCCACTCCCCCAAGAGTGTCTTTCCGCCGTCCACCTTACCTTCCTAACCTCTTAGTTCATCCCTATGAAATCCCCAAACCACCTTCCCTACCCTCTGGCTCCTACCCTTGTAACCACACCCGGTGTAAAACCTGTCCCATGCACCCTCCCACCACCACCTACTCCAGTCCTGTAACCCGGAAGGTGTACACAATCAAAGGCAGAGCCATGTGTGAAAGCACCCACATGATTTACCAACTGACCTGCCTACACTGTGAAAGCTTTCTATGTGGGAATGACCAGCAACAAACTGTCCATTCACATGAATGGACACAGGCAGACAGTGTTTGTTGGTAATGAGGATCACCCTGTGGCTAAACATGCCTTGGTGCACGGCCAGCACATCTTGGCACAGTGTTACACCGTCTGGGTTATCTGGATACTTCCCACTAACACCAACCTGTCAGAACTCCGGAGATGGGAACTTGCCCTTCAGTATATCCTCTCCTGTCGTTATCCGCCAGGCCTCAACCTCCGCTAATTTCAAGTTGCCACCACTCATACCTCACCTGTCATTCAACAACATCTTTGCCTCTGTACTTACGCTTCGACTGACATCTCTGCCAAAAATCTTTGCCTTTACAAATGTCTGCTTGTGTCTGTGTATGTGCAGATGGATATGTGTGTGTGTGCAAGTGTATACCTGTCCTTTTTTTCCCTGCTAAGGTATATCTTTCCACTCCCGGGATTGGAATGACTCCTTACCCTCTCCCTTAAAACCCACATCCTTTCGTCTTTCCCTCTCCTTCCCTCTTTCCTGATGAAGCAACCGTTGGTTGCGAAAGCTTGAATTTTGTGTGTATGTTTGTGTTTGTTTGTGTGTCTATCGACCTGCCAGCACTTTCGTTTGGTAAGTCACACCATCTTTGTTTTTAGATATATTTTTACCACGTGGAATGTCTCCCTCTATTATAAACATAACATAACATGTATATGTGCAATAAAAAAGCAAAGAAACATGCTTTCTTGATCCATGGTAATGAAGTCTGAAAATTTATCGGACTAGCCACTTTAAAACAGACAGCAATAGAAATACAGCAAACAAAATAACAGGTTTTCCTTAGAAACATTTTCTCTTATTTCTGAAAAATTATTTGAAGGCAGTACATTTGGCTTATTGGTCAGTATGGCAAGTTAGATGTAGAAATGTCATTAGATAGAAATTTGGACAATGACGGTTTAAACAAAAGTAAAGAAGGCTTTTGCAAAGGAAAAAATATGATCCATTTGGAAAATTTATCTACATTTGCAGTGAACAGATTGGCATCCAAGGTTGGTTAATACAGGGTGGCGCACAAAATGTGTTACCAATCGTTTCTTTCACAATTTACGATGCACATTAGGTATCCAGCTGGGATCTCTACAGCAGTACCAGCAGAGCTTGGAAAAACAAATGAGTTATGAAATGACGTGTAATTCACGATACTGCCGCTAGGAGACTAGTAAGCAGCAATGGACAATGGAAGACTGAAGACACAGCAATGATCGGCAATTGTGTTACTTTTTCATGAAACTAAAAGCCTTGTTGTGACTCAGAGGCGTTTTCGACAACAGTTTAACACACGATGGGTCCCTTGCAAGAAGGCCATCCACAGGTTGTACGATAAATTTGTACAGGAAGGAACAGTATTGGAAGCGAACGACCTTGCTCTAAGCCTGCCTGTTCGCCAGAGAATATTGAAGCGGTATGAGTTGCTGTACAGAGAAGTCTTGGGAAATTGTGTAGAAAGGCAATAGTGCAACTGGGAATATCCAGACACTCCATTCAACGCATTCTTAAAAGTGACCTCCATACGTACCCATACAAGATGACATGTGCACAGAAGCTCACTGAAGAACACAAGCAGCAGAGACTACTGTTTGCTCAGTGGGAGGAGGATAGGGAAGGAACTCTCAACAACGTTTGGTTTTCAGGCTAGGTGCATTTTCATTTAGATGGCGTGGTTAACAAACAAAATGTATGCTTTTGGGCCACAGAAAACCCACAAGTGCTACATGAGTGACAACATTATGCTCCGAGGATTACAGCATGGGCAGCAATTTCCAGTCACGGACTTATTGGACCCTTTTCTTTGAAGAAATTGTGAACAGCAAGTGTTATTTGAGCATGCTTCGCAATAGCTTCATTCCACAGCTTCTTGCTACTGCCTTGCCCTTCAACACTCAGTGGTTCATGCAAGATGGAGCTAGGCCAAATACTGCAAACAATGTGTTGGAGTTTTTACACGAGCATTTCGACATGCAGATCATTTCCCTCAGGTTTCCAGGTCACTTCAATGACGGACAAAATTGGCCCCCCAATAGTCCAGACCTCAATCCATGTGACTTTTTCTTTGGGTGTACCTAAAGGAAAAAATTTTCTCCACATGATTTAATGGAGCTCAGAAGACTTATTCTTCAAGCTTGCAGTGAAATTACGGAAGACATGTGCCCTAGGGTAATCACTAACTTCAGTGTTCGTTTGAAGGAAGCTAGGAAACGAAATGGTGGACATATTGAGCATGTGCTGAGTTAGAACAAATCTCCATGGACAGCTCTTCATTGTAGTACATATTCCTTTCAGATTGTATTGACAATAAAGTTTATATTCAAAAACAAAATGGTAACACATTTCGTGCGCCATCCTGTATATGTGTAGTCAATGTAAAATTGACTACACCTGGCATTATGACATTCTACTGTGTAATCCACAGACAGCAGCTGGTTTGAAAATGTACATGCATAGCAATAAACAAATATATGTCCATGACAGATCACTATGTGTATAACCAATCTGAAATCCCTTACATCTGACATTATGACAGTTTACTGTATAATCCACATATGTCATGTTGTTTGAAAGATTGTAGGAATCTCTGTAATTTGTTATTAATACTGTTAACAACAAAGAACTGTGTCTTTTAAAGGACCATTTTTCTACTACAAGTTCTGTAAAGAACATGATGAAGGTTTAAAATGACTTACTCTCCAATCTGGGATAAGAGGACAATTGAGAGGAATGTTTCTGAGACATCTCTACTACCTTTTTGATATAATAGTCACATTTGCAATGTAATCAACCTACAGTTACTATCTCACAGATATATTTAACAGCCTCTACAAAGCCCACACAAAACTACAGGGGTATAAAATAAATTGTATAAAATCTGATTCACTTTCAAAGCTTCAAGAGAGAGCACATGAGACAGACCTACAAATGTAAATGAGTTTAGAGACTTACACAGTACCTGCTCACACCCCAGATATACCAGGAAGAATTATGAAATAGATTTATTGACATATGGTCCCTTGAAACACCAATATGCATGCTCAGTTTGTTTTTTATAGCTGCAGAATTTTCTCACCATGGATTGCAAGCTCCATTGATTGCCTTGTGAAACAATACTACAGTCCAAGTACTTTCCCAGAAGTGTCATTATAAATGTTTCTGGTTGGTAGTGAAGACCTCCTGGCCTATTCTGATGCAAGAAACAAGATGGTGGCTAGTGTTGATAAACAATGTGTTCATGCATAAAATTATACCAATAAAAACAGCGTGTGAATGAATTATAGCGATGAAATCAGGAAGTTAAATGATCGTGTAAGTAGTTTGCAACTAACCATTAATATTCTTATGAGTGAACTAAAAACACTTACATCTGAAAAGTGTGTACCGACAGCAAACTTGCCTCACAATAACCTTGAAATTCCAGGCAAACTGTAAAACAAAGTGCCACATTCTCAGTGAAGCTTATTATATGAACCTAATATCATGTTGACAAGCACATTCAGTGTGCAATCAACTGTGGAAGATGAGAAACATTGTGCATGTGATAAAACTCATTTTCGAGCTGAATGTGAAACTACAAATATACGGAGTGATAAATCCTAAAGAATTCCTAAAAACTCATTTACTGTTATGAAAGGAAAAGAGTCTGAAAGACCTGGACACTTGAGTGACTTAAATATCAAGTGTTTGCCCAGTGCTGATACTAAATGTTTTGGCTTTAATGCTGGTGGTCGTGGATTTGCTCATCTTCTGATTGATCAGTTCAGTGTACAAACAATTGCTTACTTAAAGCCTGATGCTTCTATGTCAGAAGTTTGCATGCTTGTACAATCCACAGACATTGCTAACTTATCCTCTGAAGACTTTATTGTGCTATTTGGTGGGTCAAATGGCGTGTACAAAAATGAAACCCACAAAGCAAAACAAGAACTAAAAAGGTGCTTAGGACAGCTGACACACACAAATGTTATAATGCTGAACATCCCACATTGGCATGACTTAACGTTTTGGTCACGCATAAATAAAGAAATAATCAATGCCAACCAACAAATTTCATTACTTTGCAAACATTTCAGAAATGTACAACTCATGAATGTTAACAATATTACGTGAAGATTCCACACATTACATGGATTGCATATTAATAACATGGGGGGAAAACTGCTTGTCAGAAAAATTAAAGACATCATCAGCAAGAGGCATTAAACACTCAAAAGCAAAATCATCCTAGATTGGCCCCCAATATTCGAAGGAAATAACGCCACCAAGGCCTCACTCACCAACATCAACAACAACAAAAGAAGAAACAATGTGCCTCCAATATTCAGTCACAGCAACAACAATGAATGCAGTAACAGCTCCACCAATTGCAGACCCAGCTCTAACACCAGCAGAAAAATCATCAATAGTAGCATCAGCAGCAGAATCAACAACTGGAGCAGCTGAACAACTAACAGGGGAGCCAGACGTAGATACTTGGAATGTTTTACATTTTAAAAACATGTTAATACAAAAAGAACATAAGCAGAATATCTAATAATGTGTGAAATAAACTTCACAACATTTTAAAAATTTTATTTATTTATTTATTTATTTAGTCACTTTTTTGGCAAAAAAAGAAGAAGAAACCAACTTTGGTTTGTCTCATTTATTGTGCTGCAGCCAGCACGATATCAAAATTCCCACTCGGTACAATCGAATAGTGCATGGCATTGCAAACTTTATATTAAACTTCTTAACTAAGCTTTTTTTCTTTGAGGAAAGGCTATGTTCATTTTATGTTGGAACAAAAGGTGCATTTGCGTGTAGAATAACCACAGTTTTCACTCACATGACAACACACCACACCAACTGCCAACAAGACTACTTTGTAGTCTGTCTTGTCTGCCCACAGAAACTGTTAAAATGTCATAAGATGGTTCAAATGGCTCTAAGCGCTATGGGACTTAACATAGGAGGTCATCAGTCCCCTAGACTTAGAGCTACTTAAACCTAAGGACATCACACACATCCATGCCTGAGGCAGGATTCGAACCTGTGGCTGTAGCGGTCGCGCGGTTCCAGACTGAAGCACCTAGAACTACTCGGCCACCGTGGCCAGCTGTACTTAAAAAAAGGAAAAAAAAACCTAATGCAGAAGGATATAAACACATTTTAGAAGATTGTGTACTGTGTACAGTAGATGAGAAGTCGGGATTCTGATTGTTTGGTATCAACATTATAATTATTCATTGTAATATCCATGGAATTCACTCCAATAGGAATGAATTGTTGGTCCTCTTATGATCCTACTCCCGAGTCATCTTCTCTCTTCAGGAAACAAAGCTACATCCCAATGATCGCTTTGTCTTCCCTCATTTCCGATTGGTCCAGTTTGATCTCCCCTCTGTTGATAGCACTCTGGCACATGGGGGACCTGTGATTCTTCTCCATGATACTGTCCATTATCACACAATCAGCTTATACAGTTCCTTCCAAGCTGTTGCTGTATGTCTTTTCCTTTCTAGATACACCTTCTCCCTTTGTACCACATACATTCCATCGTCCACACCAATGGAAACAGCCGATCTCCTACATCTCCTTGGTCAGCTCCTGCCCCCCTATTTGCTGGTTCAGTACCTACCACTAGCTTTGGTAATCTCCGTGTCCTTGTCTGCGAATCTCCCTTTTGATTGATCTCTTCCACCAAGAAAATCTTGTTTGCCTCAACACTGGGGAACCTACATTTTTGTCTGCCTTTACGTCAAATTCTCTCATTTGGATCTTTCGGTCGATACTGTTCAGCTAGCTCGGCACTTTGATTGGTTCACTCTTGCTGATACACACTCAAGTGACCATTTTCCATGTGTCCTTCAATTACAGCCACAACCTGTGACCATAACAGCAGCGCGATTCCAGACTGAGTGCCTAGAACTGCTCGGCCACAGCGGCCAGCTGATATGAGTATGTGGGTAAGAGTAGATCCAGCACACCTCACTGCAAGAAATTGCAAAAATTATTTACTTTTTAAATTAGAAAGACAATGTCAAGAATATTCAGAACATATCTGTGTTCCCAGCTAAAATTCCAGTGACATGGGAAACAGAAGCAAAACTGTCCTGTTCACTGACAACAGAGAAACAGGCGACAATGAAATTAAATTATTCTGCATTGTTGTTCCTTCATAGTACAGTTACGCTGAGTAATCCACATTGGTCGGTTCATCAGTCCACGTTTAAAGGAAAAACTGTTGTGCTCGTGTGCCGTGTTTAAAGTAAGAAGCTTTATGCTCCTGTACGGCGTAGTACGATTGGAACTGGATACAGTCTTTCTTACTTTGCTTTTACAATTTTTTTCTTTTGTTTTGATTGTTGATTGACAATTTTCTAAGTGCCTTAACATGAATAACAGTGAAAAAAGCAAATGTGCAAAATTAAGTGGGGCGGCATTTGAGAAATTATTGAAGGAACGGCGATCACAAGAAGCCAATGTTCTAAAAACACTTGGCAGAGTAGATAAATTTTTCGCAAAAAATGTTGCTGGTTCGACTTCAAGTTGTATGGATGATATTTATGGCACTGCAGCTGTTGTACATACAGACAAAACAAAAGTTAAAAATGAAGAACAGCAAATTGTTCCTGATATCGAGTTTCACAAGAAATGAAGTATCGAGTCGGGCATTACAAAAAGAAATAACCTCATTAGTGATGATCCTGCAGAATGGTGTGTCAATGAATCAACAATCGACATTCTCTTACAACATAGCATTAACCAAAATTGTAGCGGTGATTTTTCTGATTCAAGAAGATCAATAGGCGATAAAGCCAGATATTTTAACAAAAATGTATTTTACCTTAAGCTTTTAAATGGTGAATCAACTTTGCGTGATTTTCCAGTATACTCCTGTAGCACCAGTGTTGTTTTTGGTGCACCATGTAAATTGTTTGGAGGTAAGGCTACTAATGGTATTGCATATTGGAAAAATATTTCTAATATTATATCTCACAAGGGAATTCACTTGAACACACAAATTCTGAGTTATTACTCTTAACAAGGAAACAGTCACTTGGAACAATAAATAACCATTTCGAGTCATATGTTGTGACAGAAAAAATGTACTGGTGCAGTGTGTTTGAAAGAATGTTTGAAGTAATGAAGAAGCTAACAAGTCGTCGACTTCCCCTATGTGGACACGTTGCAAGCTTCCATTCATTACATAATGGTCAATTTATGATGTCTCTTTAATCTATAGGCGAGTTTGAGCCTTTTCTCGCAGAGTACATTGAATAATATTGAAATCCAGGGCAGGGACATACAAGTTATCTTACTTCAACAATTTGTGATGAAGTAATAGAGCTTCTTTCTGTACAAATAATTCAAGTGAAATAAAACAGGCCTAATATTTCTGTGTAATAGTAGATTCAGCTGCGGACATTTCACATATTGATCAGTGATCTTTCACATTAAGATACAGGGACGAGAATGATGAACCTGTTGAATGTTTCCTTCAGCTATTACCAAACCTGGGTCCCAAGTCCAAAAACTTAGTTTGTCAGGATGATATACTCCAGAGATTTAATAGTGTAAATCTGAAATTGCGAAGTGTAAATATTGATACTAAAATAGTTCATGAATTATATGAATCACTTGTAGGATTCATTGAATCTATTCATGGCATGTTTGACTACTATGAAAATAACTCCATGGAGACTGTGACTGATATAGACTATGAATGCACCTGTAAAAGATCATAAAAACGCAAACTTCATAATGACAAAGAAGCGGACTCTGAAGATGTTTTTCTGACTGGAAAGGAAAAATTAAGAGTCAAAACATTTCTCCCAGTACTCGACAACTTGTATGCTGTGAGACAGAAGGAAAGGTATAGAACACTGTTGGACTCCTTCATAATTTTAAGTAACCTTGAGAACACTTCACCTGACGATATTGCTGAACATGCAGCAAAAGTCCAAGCATCATATGACACAGATTTAGAGCCTTCCTTCCCTAGAAAATATGTACATTTCATGGAACTTTCGAAATCTTCTGAGAGTAGTGATATACCAGTTGGAACGAGTAAATTTTTAGAGACAGAGAGGTTACAGTGTGTATTTCCAAATGTTGACATTGCTCTTAGAATATTTCTGTGTATGGCACTTATAAATTGTTCAGCAGAACGCTCGTTTCTGGCTCTTAAGAGACTGAAATCATACCTACATTCTGCATTGTGTGAGAAGAGATTGGACAGGTTTTACACCAGGGACGATTACAAGGGTAGGAGCCAGAGGGTAGGGAAGGTGGTTTGGGGATTTCATAGGGATGAACTAAGAGGTTACGAAGGTTAGGTGGACGGCGGAAAGACACTCTTGGTGTAGTGGGGAGGATTTTATGAAGGATGGAATTTGAGGAAGTCGTATCCCTGCTGGAGAGCCACATTCAGAGTCTTATCCAGTTCTGGAAAGTATCCTGAAACAAGTGGGGCACTTTTGGAGTTCTTCTGTAGGAGGTTCTGGGTTTGAGGGGATGAGGAAGTGGCTCTGGTTATTTGCTTCTGTACCAGGTCAGGAGGGTAGTTGCAGGATGCGAAAGCTGTTTTCAAGTTGTTGGTGTAATGGTTCAGGGATTCCGGACTGGAGCAGATTCATTTGCCATGAAGACCTAGGCTGTAGGGAAGGGACCGTTTGATGTGGAATGGGTGGCAGCTGTCATAATGGAGGTACTGTTGTTTGTTGGTGGGCATGATGTGGACGGACGTGTGAAGCTGGCCATTGGACAGGTGGAGGTCAACATCAAGGAAAGTGGCATGGGATTTGGAGTAGGACCAGGTGAATCTGATGGAACCAAAGGAGTTGAGGTTGGAGAGGAAATTCTGGAGTTCTTCTTCACTGTGAGTCCAGATCATGAAGATGTCATCAATAAATCTGTACCAAATTTTGGGTTGGCAGGCATGGGTAACCAAGAAGCGACCAATAAATAGGTAGGCGTACAAGGGCCCCATCCTGGTACCCATGGCTGTTCCCTTTAGTTGTTGGTATGTCTGGCCTTCGAAAGTGAAGAAGTTGTGGGTCAGGATGAAGCTGGCTAAGGTAATGAGGAAAGAGGTTTTAGGTAGGGTGGCAGGTGATCGGCATGAAAGGAAGTGCTCCATTGCAGCGAGGCCCTGGACGTGTGAATTATTTGTGTATAAGGAAGTGGCATCAATGGTTACAAGGATGGTTTCTGGGGGTAACAGATTGGGTAAGGGTTCCAGGCATTCGAGAAAGTGGTTGGTGTCTTTGATGAAGGATGGGAGACTGCATGTAATGGTTTGAAGGTGTTGATCTACGTAGGCAGAGATATGTTCTGTGGGGGCTTGGTAACCAGCTACAATGGGGCGGCCGGGATGATTGGGTTTGTGAATGTTAGGAAGAAGGTAGAAGGTTGGGGTGCAGGGTGTCGGTGGAGTCATACTAGGCTTTACAAATGTCTGCTTGTGTCTGTGTATATG
The DNA here is from genome assembly GCF_023864275.1 of Schistocerca cancellata. Lineage (NCBI taxonomy): Eukaryota > Metazoa > Arthropoda > Insecta > Orthoptera > Acrididae > Schistocerca > Schistocerca cancellata. The sequence goes on from NC_064627.1 coordinate 71,730,753, forward strand.
TGGATGGATATGTGTGTAAGTGCCAGTGTATACCTGTCCTTTTTTCCCCCTAAGGTAAGTCTTTCCGCTCCCGGGATTGGAATGACTCCTTACCCTCTCCCTTAAAACCCATATCCTTTTGTCTTCCCTTCTCCTTCCCTCTTTCCTGACGAGGCAACCGTTGGTTGCGAAAGCTAGATTTTTGTGTGTATGTTTGTGTTTGTTTGTGTGTCTATTGACCTGCCAGCGCTTTTGTTTGGTAAGTCTCATCATCTTTCTTTTTAAATATATTTTTCCCATGTGGAATGTTTCCCTCTATATATATATATATATATATATATATATGCAGGGTTATTACAAATGATTGAAGCGATTTCACAGCTCTACAGTAACTTTATTTTATATATATATATATATATATATATATATATGCAGGGTTATTACAAATGATTGAAGCAATTTCACAGCTCTACAGTAACTTTATTATTTGAGATATTTTCACAATGCTTTGCACACACATACAAAAACTCAAAAAGTTTTTTTAGGCATTGACAAATGTTCGATATGTGCCCCTTTAGTGATTCAGCAGATATCAAGCCGATAATCAAGTTCCTCCCACACTTGGCGCAGCATGTCCCCATCAATGAGTTCGAAAGCATCGTTGATGCGAGCTCGCAGTTCTGGCACGTTTCTTGGTAGAGGAGGTTTAAACACTGAATCTTTCACATAACCCCACAGAAAGAAATCGCATGGGGTTAAGTCGGGAGAGCATGGAGGCCATGACATGAATTGCTGATCATGATCTCCACCACGACCGATCCATCGGTTTTCCAGTCTCCTGTTTAAGAAATGCCAAACATCATGATGAAAGTGCAGTGGAGCACCATCCTGTTGAAAGATGAAGTTGGCGCTGTCGTTCTCCAGTTGTGGCATGAGCCAATTTTCCAGCATGTCCATATACACGTGTCCTGTAACGTTTTTTTCGCAGAAGAAAAAGGGGCCGTAAACTTTAAACCATGAGATTGCAAAAAACACATTAACTTTTGGTGAATTGCGAATTTGCTGCACGAATGCATGAGGATTCTCTACTGCCCAGTTTTGCACATTGTGTCTGTTCACTTCACCAATAAGAAAAAATGTTGCTTCATCACTGAAAACAAGTTGCACTGAACGCATCCTCTTCCATGAGCTGTTGCAACCGCGCCGAAATTTCAAAGCGTTTGACTTTGTCATCGGGTGTCAGGGCTTGTAGCAATTGTAAATGGTAAGGCTTCTGCTCTAGCCTTTTCCGTAAGATTTTCCAAATCGTCGGCTGTGGTACGTTTAGCTCCCTGCTTGCTTTATTCATCGACTTCCGCGGGCTACGCGCAAAACTTGCCCGTACGCGTTCAACCATTTCTTCGCTCACTGCAGGCCGACCCGTTGATTTCCCCTTACAGAGGCACCAGAAGCTTTAAACTGTGCATACCATCACCGAATGGAGTTAGCAGTTGGTGGATCTTTGTTGAACTTCGTCCTGAAGTGTCGTTGCACTGTTATGACTGACTGATGGGAGTGCATTTCAAGCACGACATACGCTTTCTTGGCTCCTGTTGCCATTTTGTCTCACTGCACTCTCGAGTGCTCTGGCGGCAGAAACCTGAAGTGCGGCTTCAGCTGAACAAAACTTTATGAGTTTTTCTACATATCTGTAGTGTGTCGTGACCATATGTCAGTGAATGGAGCTACAGTGAATTTATGAAATCGCTTCAATTATTTGTAATAGCCCTGTATATATACACACTAATGCAAAACAGGCCTCCAGAATATTGCATACAATTAGGCCCTAGAATACAATGGTCATGTTCATGTTACTGTTTGAATGGGCCCAATGGATATATATATATATATAAAAATCAGTAATTGACATCAAATTGAAAGAACCAACTAATACTTCAAAGTCAATATCCCTTCGCCAATCATTTTCCAAAATTCTAGAGAAATTAATGAAAACCAGTCTCGTAAATTACTTAGATGCTTATAAACTTCTGAACTGCAATCAACATGGCTTTCACTTGGGCCACAGCACAGAATCAGCTATCCATGCCTATACTGAAGAGATTGTTAGGAATCTTGACACTAAAAAATGTGTAGTTGGTATTAACTTAGATCTATCTAAAGATTTTGAAACAGTAAATCACCAAATTCTGTTAAAGAAGATTGAGGCAATACGTGTAAGGGGAGTTGTGAGGCAATGGTTTGAGTCTTACCTTCAAGATAGAACTCCGTTGGTAGAAATCATCACAGAACATAAAAATCAGGAAATCAAGTGGGTTTCAGATGCAAAGAAATTGGAAATAGGCGTCCCACAGGGCAGTGTTCTTGCACTCTTATTATTCTTGCTTTGTATAAATGACATAAAAATTCTAAATATTTCTACCAAAATAATGTTGTTCGCAGATGACATGAGCATAATTGCAAGTGATGATAAAAAAATCATTAACCACCACAACTGACATAGTCCTGAAATATATACAACAATGGTTTAATGCTAATGAGTTTACACTTAAGCTAAGTAAAACAAATTATATACAGTATAGCAAAACAACCCAAGATATGGACCTCCAGTTAAAACTAACTGATAAGGAGATAGAAAGTGTACAATCCACAAAGTTTTTGGGTATGCACATTGATCAAAACTTAAGCTGGAAAGATCATCTCAAGTATTTATCCCACAGGCTCAATTCGGAATGTTTTGTATTGAGGATATTGTCTAGAGTATGCAGCACAAACGGTACTAGACTAGTGTATTTTGCTTACTTTCAGTCCATTGCGTCTTAAGGCATAGTGTTCTGGGGTAAAACTAAATGAAGTTTAACAGATATTTTCAAATTTCAGAAAAGAGCTATAAAAATAATCACATACAATTCTCCAAGAACTCATTGTAGGCCCCTTTTCAAACAACTACAAATATTCACAATACCATCACTGTATATATTTAAAAGCATTCTGTGTACAAGAACACATACGAAATATCTACGTACAAATGAGGACTGCCGCAATTAAATACTAGAAGTTGTAAGAATTTGTATGCAGAAAGGGTAAGGACAACAAAAACCCAAAAGCATGTACGCTATTTTGGAATAAATCTTTACAATGCTCTGCCAGCGTACATAAAGGAAATAATAGATGAAGTAAGATTTAAGACTGAGCTTAAAAATTACCTTTTAAGCAAAATTTTCTTTGATGTAGATTGAGTACTTTGATTGTGTTTAAATTTATTGCCAAAAATTTAATTTATATGTCTAAATTGTACTGCCTAAAAAGTGATATCCCATTATTATGTTTGTAGTACTTGTAGTTGTATGATAACTTTGTTGTGACAATTCCTACATCATGTAAATGATTTACAGGAAGATAATAAAATGAAAGCTTTTCATTGGAATCTTTCAGCAAATCTACATTGAAATCCACACAAACAATAATTTGCTTCCCTCCATCTGACAGACAGCACAACAAATAATTCAAATTTTTCAAAAATACCTTAAAATTTTCTGATGGGGACCTATATGCAGCTACAGTAATAAAAAACCGTTATTTACTTTAAGCTCACAACCCATGCTTTTATATGTTGCTCAACACAAAAAATTTTAGTTTCTAAATTTTTCACACTAGATGATAAATTTAACATATATGGCAACTCTTCCTCTCTCCATAGTGCCTCTACTTACATGTGCAGAAAACTTATATCCCTCTACATTTATCTTTTCCATATCTGTAACTGTATGAAGTTCAGCATAGTACACCTATTCCACCCTCTGTTTCTAACTGTTCTAAGCAAATAAGAAGGTCATGTACTTTGGTTTTTAATACCCTGTTATTTTGATGTAATATACTAACATTATTTTTCACTGTACTTTTATGATAATATTGTGATGTACTGACATTGTTTTTCACTTTACTTTAATGAGTATCTTGCAATATTTTAACATCTCTAGCACCTACCTGTCTGAGTTTGTCATTAAGCTTAATTTCATTCAAAGTTGAATCATTGAACACAGATCTTAGTCTAAAAAGGTGGTACTCACATGAGTTTCAGTGCCCTCCTTAAAGATTTTCTTATCATCCCAGCCAACTGACCCTTCCACTTCCTACTGAGAAGCAGGCAATGCCTTGTGAACTCCCACCTACCAATAGCATCAACAGGAACCAAATCTATGCATGACAGAGTAGCCACCCGAAGCAGCTGATCTAGCTCCATATTGACCCTCCTGACATTTGGGGCTGATCATACTGCATGAAAGCAGGAGCCAAGCCAATATTTGTGTAGTTTGTTGCAGATACTGTTTTTACCAAGTCACAGTCCATATTGTAGCCCCAATCCTTATCAATACTCTTTCCGGTTTTCCGTGATTTCCCTAAATCACTCCAGGCAAATGCCGGGATGGTTCCTCTGAAAGGGCACGGCCGACTTCCTTCCCCATCCTTCCCTAATCCGATGAGACCGATGACAACGCTGTCTGGTCTCCTTCCCCAAACCAACCGACCAACCAACCAACCAATACTCTTTCCCACTCCACCCACTATCACATCATGATCCTGCTTTGTAAAACCCTTGCACAATGATCCTACATCCCCTATAACTTGGCTGAGACATGCATTGGTCTTTAAAAAACTTGTGCCTGGTACCTGTCACCTAATTTTTCCTGCAAGATCTGGTCACACCTCTTCCATGTCTACTACTTACACTATGTGATCAAAAGTATCCAGACACCCTGAAAAACAAATGTTTTTCATATTAGGTGCATTGTGCCACCAGCTACTGCCAGGTACTCCATATCAGTGACCTCAGTAGTCATTAGACATCATGAGAGAGCAGAATGGGGTGCTCCACGGAATTCATGGACTTCAAACGTGGTCAGGTGATTGGGAGTCACTTGTGTCATACATCTGTATGCTAGATTTGTACACTCCTAAGCATCCCCAGGTCCACTGTTTCCGATTTCATAGTGAAGTGGAAATGTGAAAGGACACGTACAGCACAAAAGCATACAGGCCGACCTTGTCTGTTGACTGACAAAGACCGCCAACAGTTGAAAAGGGCCGGCCGCGGTGGTCTAGCGGTTCAGGCGCTCAGTCCGGAACCGCGCGACTGCTACGGTCGCAGGTTCGAATCCTGCCTCGGGCATGGATGTGTGTGATGTCCTTAGGTTAGTTAGGTTTAAGTAGTTCTAAGTTCTAGGGGACTGATGACCACAGATGTTAAGTCCCATAGTGCTCAGAACCATTTTTTAGTTGAAAAGGGTCATAAAGTGTAATAGGCACACATCTATCAAGCACATCACACAGGAATTCCAAACTGCATCAGGATCCACTGCAAGTACTATCACAGACAGGAAGTGAGAAAACTTGGATTTCATTGTTGAGCAGCTGCTCATAAGCCACACATCACACCGGTAAATGCCAAATGATGCCTCACTTAGTCCAAGGAGTGTAAACATTGGATGATTGAACAGTGGAAAAATGTTGCGTGGAGTGACGAATCACGGTACACAATGTGGCAACCCGATGACAGGGTGTGGGTATAGCAAATGCCAAGTGAACATCATCTGCCAGCTTGTGTAGTGTTTTCATTATCAAATTGAGTAAATTCAATTAACATAAAACTGTGACATATACAAAAGTCTTTTCCATTTCGCCAGCTGGCAACACTTTGCACATAGCAGGTTGTGTGTACAGGATGTCCCAGGAGAAATGATCAACATTCATGGATATGACACGAAACCTCATTCTAACAAGGGAATGGTCAGACCTGTCATGCCGAAACATGTATTGATTTTTTTAGCACTGTTATTTAACTGTGCAAAAGGTCCGTTTGCAAAATTGTAGCTGCTGACATGAACTGGAAGTCCCTAAAAAAAATCATGAACATGGCTGTGTTTCCTGCTTGGCGCTTGCAGTGACGGCTGGCCACCCCTGGAAATGGCGAGTCGCGAGCGTTGTGCGCATGGTCGGGAAGTGCGGCTGTCTTATCGCGGCGTTCATTAAAGAGGAATATCGCTGCAAGGTTTAGGTGGAAAGGGGAAACGAATATTCGTTTCTGTGGCATGCACATCCTTTTAATTTCTGGTACGTATTTCGAAACTTACCGTCCTGAAACTGGTTAGAGATATGAAAGATGTTCTGTACATGTTCATCTATACTCCACAAGCCACTTTACGGTCAACATTCAATCTCCTCTCACGGGTGATGGCGAACCCTGTAAATGTTTTGCTGCTTGCCATAGAGATATACCACAGACGCCAAATGAAGCAATCAACAGAAAACACGCATGAAGACTATGTGTTGTGCAACATGGTTGTTAAACTTCTAGACGAGCATGTAAATGGTGCAGACATGTGGCTAGAAACAACTGGAACACTCGATATTGCAGACTGTGACTCTACAGACGGCGAAGACACCAACGAAAGTTGCACTCATGAAGACTCTTCGAGTGATAGTGCCGCGTACCATCATCAATTATCTCCGAAAGTAACACCAGCAACTACAATTACCTTATCAGACAAAGAAAATGCGGTGACGTATTGGTTGAACGAAAGTGGTAAGAAACGCCTACGTGTCAGTACTGTTCAAAATAAGTATCGCTTTGTCCGTTCTGAACGTGAATTGTATAGATGGAAAAAGGAAGTCGCTCGACGACGTAATAGTCGACTGGAAATTGCGACGGAGATAAATGTGCGACTTTTTGAGTTATTTACCGAAGCCAGACAACAGTCATTTGGTGTGAGCAATACAACTTTGAGTGATTGGGCGTTAGAGATTGCCAACACGATAGGCGCTAAAGAATTTACAGCTTCTCAAAGTTGGATTAGTCACTTCAAAAGATCACATAAAATTGTGGCAAGAAAAATAACAAAATTTTTATCGAGAAACAGGTCGGAAAATGAAGTGACACAAATCGAAATGTTAGAAGCTTTTCTTACGAATGCAAAAAATAAGATCACTAGTTTTAGTGAATCGTACGTGTACAATGCAGATCAGTCAGGTTTTCAAAAAGAAATGCGTGCGAAAAGAACACTGTCATTCAAACGGGAAAAACATATTGAGGCGATTGCACAGTCCACGACTGCACTCACCCATTCATACACTATAATGCCCATAATTATTCAGGATGGTTCATTGCTGCCTAAAATATATGTGTGTCTTCAAGAACCAACTGGACGTTTTGAACCACGTGTCATAAGAACAATGTTCTACGCAAACAGTCTTGTAGCAGACGCATCGAAGTCTGGAAAAATGGCAAACGAAAATGTTACACTTTTCATGCATCATGCTTTTCTTCCGTTCTGCGGGAACAAATCTCTTCTCCTTCTAGATTCGTGGTAGGGTCATAAAAGGTCTGATTCATTAAAAGCTGCATTTCGAGCCCACCCTGACAAAGAAGTAGAAATGCTTCAGATTCCACCCGGCACAACCAACATAATTCAACCTTTAGACAGAGAATTTTTCCGCCAGTGGAAGGCATTTTACAGAAAACTAACAGAGAAAATTGTTGTGTGCTGATCACTGCAATTTCCTGTCTATCACCGTGACAATATTCTCAAGCTGCAATCAGTAGTACATTATCAATTTTCCTCCCCACGATTTCAAAATTTGATTAAATATGCGTGGCACTCCTCGAAATATGCTGATATTATGCCTGATTCATTCCTAACACCAGCCCAGTTTTGTCTACGGACATCTAACAACCTCTGTAATTTGCAGGGATGTCATATGTCGTCTTTGCTTGTATGTTCTTGGCGCACAAAAAAACCTATGTTTTGAACATTGTATGAATGTTTCGCATTTTTGCGGTAATTACAAGAAGTAAAATTTGGACATGTTCTAAACCGTATATTTATTTGTGTCTATTTCATAGCTATTTGGAAAGAATGTCGTAGATAACATATCAGCCATATTTGTCAACGAATGTTTAATTATCATACAATCGCTTTCACTGGGGGAATCAGCTCTCTCACCACTGTGGCGCATAGCTAACGCCACCTTGTCCCTAGATAGCGTTGGTATAACGTAGCGAGAGAGGTCATGGTTGTACAAGAAGCAGTTATAAGCGTGGAAACCATGTGACAATAATGTCTTACTTCATAGAATTGTTTACAGACTTCCAGGTCATGTCAGAAGCTAAAATTCTGCATACAGACTTCTTGCAATGTTAACTCAGAGTGGTAAAAAAAGCAACACAGGTTTCGACATGACAAGTCTGACCATTCCCTTGTAAGTAAAAAAACTCCAGTAATCAAGGGGTCTGAAATGCATACCTTAAGAGCAATGAGCTGTTATTCATCTTTGATACTGTGAAATGAATCTCTTCTATTTCAAGCTCTTTGTTTTCCGTGTTTTGAGAGGTGGTAATATGGACCAAAACAAGAAAAAAAATGGGAGTTATCCTTACAACACTTCCTCCACTCCTACAATTTTTGTGGCCTCAATCTGTGGTAATCCACTGGCCCCACATCCTTCATCCACCAACCACCAACAGTACCTACATATTTACAGCTGCCATCCTTTCCATATCAAAAAGTCCCTCCCATACACCTAGGGATAGCACATCTGCAGTAATGTGAATATCCTTTCCCACTATACTGGGGTCTCACCTAGACTTTTACACACAGGCACTACCCCTCAGACCTAGTCTGCAAACAGATTTCCATGCCATTTCGCCTGGACTGGAACAACTGAATCACATCCTTGATTATACAGGTCTGTGACATAAAAATTGTTTCAAATTTATTAAGTAGTTTTTATAGAATTTGCAATGCTGATTTTGGGGAAAATAGTGAAAAAACCCATCATGTACAGTTATTTCACAAACTTGTTATCTAGTTTTAGCATTTTTTGATATTTCAGCACTCTAGTGAGTTTGAATTTTGGTTTTTAGGGTCTCCATAAACTCTTATTTAGCTGTTTTTGTACTAGATATACATAAAATAAAGAGTAATTAGAAGAAACCAGCAGTAGTTTCATGTCAGTGCCTGTCTCTCGCACTGCCCCTTTCCCCGCCATCACCAGGCAGTGAGCTTCTGCTATTGTCCTTCAGTTCACAGTACCTCTTCACTCTGTGCTGTTCATATGTTGTTGTTAGTAGTGCTTTAAAGCAGTGACTGTTTCCTTGTGTTATGAAGTTGTTTCATGGACAATGGACAATGGCTACCAGAGGATGTATAAACTCACCAGATTGCTTCTGCTACATTTGTGGTAACTATACTGTTAAAAAGCAACAAAGAAACATTTTTGATTTTGTTGAAAAAGTATATTTCTCCTATTCTGGTATAAAGTTAGATGATCAAGATAAGCCTTTGGCCCCACACAAAGTTTGTTCAGTGTGTGTTGAAGAACTGAGGCAACGGTTTCAGTGTAAAAAGCAGTCCTTACATTTTGGAATACCAATGGTTTGGAGGGAGCACACAAATCTTAGTGATGACTGCTATTTTTGTCCTTGCAACATATGAGGTTTCAATCTGAAAAATAAAAAGGATATTTCTTACCCTAACATTCAATCAGCCATTTGCCCTGTTCCTCATGGACCTGAGGTATCAGTACCCTCTCCTCCAGATTCTTTGGATGATATAGATGATCATGAACCATTGGCTCAGCAAGGTGATAGGAAGACAGAGATTGTTACAGCCCTGGCACTACTGATCCTGTTCCATTCTCACAATCTGAACTGAACAATTTTGTTAGATACCTAGGTCTTTCTAAAAAATTGTCAGAGGTTTTAGGATCTAGATTGAAAGATAAACATATGTTGTCTCCGGGTACATCCTTTTTTTGGTATCAGTCAAGGAAAAGGAGTTTGTATCTTTCTTCTCTCAAGAAGGTAACCTGGTGTTTTGCAGTGATGTTCCTGCACTTATGGTACATTGCAAAATAGAATATGCTCCTGATAAGTGGAGACTTTTTATTGATTCTTCAAAAAGAAGCCTTAATGAAGTACTTCTACACAATGGCAATAAGTATGCTTCTATACCAGTTGGACACTCGGTTCACTTAAAAGAATGTTATGAAAACCTTGAACTGGTTTTAAGCAAACTCTACTATTCAGACCACAAATGGACACTATGTGGTGATTTAAAAGTAATTTCAATGCTGCTTGGTCAACAAAGTGGATATACAAAGTTCCCTTGCTTTCTTTGTGAATGGGACAGTAGAAAGAGAGGTAATGGTTAAAAATGTTGAGAGGAAAAGCCTTGTGGATCCCAAAAAGGTGATACGTCTACTAATTCACATTAAGTTGGCGCTGATGAAACAATTTGTTAAGGCATTGCCAAAAGAAGGAGAGTGTTTCAGATATCTTTGTGGACATTTAAAGGAAGGAATCTTTGTCAGACCAGACATTAGAAAACTAATGACAGATCCCAACTTTATGGACAAAATGGAAACAAAAGAAAAGGCTGCTTGGACATCTTTTAAATTAGTTGTTACCAGTTTCCTAGGAAATAAAAAAGATACAAACTACAAGACAGTTGTCACAGACATGCTTGATAACTTTAAGAAGCTGAGCTGTAACACGAGCATTAAAGTTCATTTTCTCCACTCACATCTTGACTACTTCGCTGCAAACCTTGGTGATGTAAGTGAAGAGCAGGGCGAAAGTTTCCACCAAGGCATCAAAGAAATGGATAGAAGATATCAAGGAAGATGGAATGTCAACATGATAGTGGACTATTGGTGGATGATAAAAAGAGATGATCCTCAATGAGGCCACAGCCAGAAAAGCTATAAAAGAAGCTTCAACATAAAGCAAAAATGTTATTATAAGGAATTATGGACTTATGAGCTTTAAGATAAATGGAAGTGTACTGGAAATGTAGTTCAGGACATGATTTATAAATAAAATAAAATTTTATAACATTGGAAAAAAATGCGATAAATTGCTTAAATTGTGTTATTATACCCTTAAATCCCCCCCCCCCTCCCTCCCTCTTTTTGTGAGAAAACCTGACATGATAGAAAAAATGGATTGCATTTTTTAAATCAGCACTGAAAAGTACATAAAAGTGAGTTATCAAATTTCAAACAACTTTCAAAAAATATTTTTTTGCAGACCTGTGATATCTATGATGAAATGAGGGACATCCTTCACATGATCATTCCCCAACCTCCACAACATCCTAGTCCATTCCTATGTGACTTCCAATGTCAACAACTTGCCACAGGGATCATATTCCTGTAAAAGACCTGGATGTAAGACCTATCCAATCCACACCCTGAGCACTTCCTATTCCCGTCCTGTCATTGACTTGTCTTATCCCATCAAAGGCAGGGCCACCTGTGAAAGCAGTTATCTTATGTGCCAACTCCACTGCAACCATTGCACAACTTTTTATATTGGTATCACCACTGACTGGCTTGCCACCAGGATGAATGGCCAATGACAAACTGTGGGCAAAATCAATCCTGTGGCAAAACATGCCTCAGAACACAATGTGCTTGATTTCAATGGCACTTCACAACCTGGGCCATCTGGATCCTCCTGTCCACTGCCACCTTTTCTAAAGTAAAAACAATACATTCTTTGCTCCCAAAATTATCATGGCTTCAATGTGTGGAAACCTGTTGCCTCCACACCCTCCACCCAACAGTTTCCACCCCCTCATCCTGTCACCTCCTCCCCTCTCACATTCCCTCATCCTCTTTGTGTACCACCCTCTGCCAATGTACCTGTCCTCCTTTCCCTTTTTCCCTCCTTTTCTTCTCATCTTCTTTTCTGCACCTCTCGTTTTCCACTCTCCTCCTTTTCCTTTCTTCTCCTTTTATACCCTCCTTTCCCTCTTCCCTCCTTTTCCACTTCCTCCTTTTTTTTCCCCTGTGGCACCTCCTGATGGTGCAACTAGCACTCTTTAGTCCTTGCCCTGTGAGATGTCAGACAGAAAGTTCCCTTCCTTCCCCCCACTCATACTCTTGATATCCCTCACTCTTCCGTGCCGCACTATAGATTGCAATTCACGTGATGGTTGCATTCTGGTAGGTGCTGCTGGAGGTGGTTGCCTGAATATTTGACATTCCTCATTCTCCATGTATAGTAAGTGGCCAAACTTAAGGTAATCTTTAACTGCCTTTTAACTAGTAAGGCTTTGTAGTATTGTGCGAGGGCACCATCCTGAGGCAGCAAGGAGGCATTGGATTGGAACAGTTTGGGGAACACTGCTCTGCACTGTTGCATATGTATTGATCATACCACTGTGGCCCATAAGTAACAAATCAATTACATTAAATATAGTTCCTACAAAGGTAGAATATAATATACTGCATTTCAGATTGGGATAAATTGCTTCAGCAGCAATACTGTTTGAAGTAGAGGCTGCCTAGTTTATGATGAGGAAAGAAAGATCCAAGAGTTGGAAATTATGAAATGAGTGACATAAACAGAAGTGAAGAAAGAGTACTACTCCTTACATCACAAAAATATCCTGCAACAGTCTCTGAACTAAACTTGTCAACACACTCAAATTCATTTGATACTAGTACTTGTAAATGCAGCTGTAAGAGAGCAAAGGTAGCAAACTCATTTAAGAAATCAATTTCAAAAGAAAAATCAACAGAGTAACAGGTCTCTACACTTGTAATAAGGAGCCTTTCCACAGTAATGGCATCAAAGCAGAGCAAAAAAGAAACTAAAAGCAATTGTTAAAGTATGCAAAAGGGTGATATCATAAGAAGCTCTAGTACATGCTGCCTCCTCTTTAACAGACATTCCATTTTGTTCATTGCTTTATTCATTCATACATTCCAACAACATATTCCTTAAATCCCACCATGAAGGAGAACTTCTAGGGATGTGCAACAAGTCAAGTTATACCTTAATTGATAGAAGCAGCTACTGTAGACTATTTCTGTAGAGTATATTAATAACCACTTTGGTACAATGTCAGTATATTCAAATAGTTAATTACAGGAAATATTTGTAGATTTTTTTGTGTGTTGTAAATAAGGATATTATGTATATAAGCAAAAAAAGCATCTATATATTAGGAAAAGCTGCTGTTCTTGCTCTTACAGTTGCTTGGTTGCTGTTTCTAACGACTATTTAATACTAATCTATCATATAAGTTTACATCGAACCCTGTCAGCTGTCTAAATACTGAAAAAGTTAAAACTGGTTTGATTGAGTGTAGTGTTTCCATAAGACCAAATATAGATTATAGAAAGAATGCCTAAAACTTATTTCTTTTCAGTTATCTAGGGAATCCGTATTTCCTGCTTGATATCTGCCATCAACTCATTATGCTTTTGTACCAAAATATAGAACTACCTGCACAAAGACATATAGTATTGTGATTGCAAATTTCACACTTCATGCTTAACAACAAACACCATTATGCAATACTCCTTCATTTAGACAGCTGTTTATACATTTAGTAAGAGGATATACTATGTGCCCAATTATCTTTTTTAACATATTACAAGAAATACCATATATATCTTCACTATCAGAGGGCCTAAAATTATTTACAATAGTTAAACAAGCAAGAGGGGAATCTACAGTCATTACATTTTCTGAGAAAGTGTAACTCTACTGCATATTTTAAAGATGGCATCATGCCCTAGAGTAAAATATTCCAGAGGTAAAATAGTCACTCATTTGGATATCCATGTGAGAACTACTCAGCAGAATGCTGTCATCATGGAAAAGCAAAACTGTCATTCTACAGACCATAGCCCGGAATGTCAGATCCCTTAATCAGGTAGGCATGTTAGAGAATTCAAAAAGAGAAACAGATAGGCTGAAGTTAGATATAGTGGGAATTAGTGAAGTGTAGTAGCAGGAAGAACAGAATTTCTGGTCATTTCAGTATGTGGTTATCAACACAAAATCAAATATGGGTAATACAGGAGTAGGTATAATAATAAAGAAGAAAATAAGAAAGTGGGTATGTTACTATAAACACTGCAGTAAATGGAGATTGTAGCCAAGATAGAAACAAATCCAACACTGTAGTAAAATTTATGCACCTACTGCCTCTGCAGATGACAAAGACATTGAAAGAATGTGTTATAAGATTAAAGAAATTATTCAGATTATAAAGAGAAATGAAAATTTAATTGTGATGAGGGACTTAATTTCAGTAGTAGAAAAAAGTTGAGAAGAAAATTAGTAGAACACTGTAGCATCCTATGAACCGATCAGGATGGGAGCTGATCTATTTGCAATTTTGAAGTGACTTGTACCGAGCGAGGTGGCGCAGTGGTTAGCACACTGGACTCGCATTCGGGAGGACGACGGTTCAATCCCATCTCCAGCCATCCTATTTAGGTTTTCCGTGATTTCCCTAAATCGTTTCAGGCAAATGCCGGGATGGTTCCTTTGAAAGTGCACGGCCGATTTCCTTCCCCATCCTTCCCTAACCTGAGCTTGCGCTCCGTCTCTAATGACCTCGTTGTCGATGGGACGTTAAACAACACTAACCTAACCTTGAAGTGACTTGTACGACTCATAGTCTTGAAGGCTGAGAATACAGGTTGGAAATATCTGCAGATAAGGAATCTCAGTGGGAAAAGAATGAGGAACTATGATAAATAACTGAAACTGAACACCTATGTGGGATAGGAAACTGCTCTCTAATGCCACAAGGGACTAAGACACTGGATGTAAGTTGTGCAGTCCCACATATACCCTGTGCAGTGAAGTGCCATGAGAAATTATGTCCCATCCTGGGGGCAGAGTAATGTAGGTCCAGCATCTGAGGCAGACTGAGTATGGAACCTCAAGCAGCACTGGCACCGCCGCTTATAAAGGCTCATATGATGCAAACATGTGCCATCTTGCTGATCCCTGTTCCTTCCAGAAGCTTCTCTACAACTAGCTGTTTAGCCCACACTGCCCTGACCACAAAAACACAGTCTCTCTTGCTTCTTCTGCTAGAGAGATCCTTCAGGCCAAACAGCTACATTAAGGAAGCATGATCCATTACTACTTTGAATTTCTGATGATATAGGGAACATCTAAAGCACATTATCCCATAGACTGCAGCTAACATTTCCTTCTCTGTGTAGGGTAATTGTGTTCCACTCTTTTTTAACTGCCGAGAAGTGTACAGTGCAGGATGCTCTTTTGCATCAATATCCTGACTCAACTAACAGCCATATTGCTTGCACTGCAAGAAAGGATAAATTCTTTATCAAAATCTGGAAATAACAGTATTTTCTCTTTCAAACAATGGAAAATCCAGGACAGAATGCAACAATATTATGAAAAGGAAAGTTGCTGCTCACCATATAGCAGAGATGCTGAGTCGCAGATAGGAACAATAAAAAGACTCACAATTAAAGCCTTCAGCCATTGGCCTTCATCAACAATAGATAAATCACACACACACACACACACACACACACACACACACACACACACACACACACACACACACACACACACACACATGACTGCCGTCTCAGGCAACTGAAACCACACTGCGAGAAGCAGCACCGGTGCATGATGGGTTGTGGAGAATGGGTGGGGTTAAGGAGGAGGCTGGGGTGGGGAGGGTGAGGGATAGTATGGTGGAGGTGGCGGACAGTGGAGTGCTGCAGGTCAGACGGATTGCAGGGGAGAGGTGGGGAGGGGGGTGAAGTAGCGGAAAAGGAGAGAAATAAAAAGACTGGGTGTGATGGAGGAATGACGGCTGTATAGTGCTGGAATGGTAACAGGAAAGGGACTGGACAGGTGAGGACAGTTCGTTAGCCACTATCTGTAGCTCAAATGCTAAACTTGATCTTTGTTGTCCACAATGAATTTATATCATTGTTACCCACTCCACACAGTCTATAATGAAGAGCTCCTAGTCTCTTTCTACACCAATGACCAACAAATGCACCCCTTTATCTATTAAAAATTTTTGTTCCTTGTTACCAACAAAACCCCATGAGCAACAGTCCATCTCTGCATCTAAATTGCTATATCACACTTTACTGGAAACGTCCTCCAATGGCTGATACACTCTACACCTACATCCATTCTCTGAAAACCTCCACGAAATCCACTGCAGAGATTACATTGCATGGTACCTGTTATTAGGTTTCTTCCTATTCCATTCATGTATCGAGAGCAGGATGAATGATTGTTTGAATGCCTCTGTACATGCTGTAATTATTCTAATCTTGTCCTTACAATCCCTATGTGAGTGATTCACAGGGGGTATCCTTAGAGTTGTCATTTAAATGCAATTCTTAAATCTTTGTAAGCAGACTTTCTTGGGATAGTTTATGTTATCTTTGAGAGCCTGCCAGTACAGTTTCTTCAGCATCATTGTAGCACTCTCCCATCGATCAAACAAACCTGTTACCTGTGCTGCCCTTCTCTGTAAACATTCAGTATCACATGAGTGATTTGTAAGCAATCTGAGCTTATGTGATCATTCCATTTCACATCCCTACAAAGTGTTACACTCAGATATTTGTATGAATTGGGTGACTCCAACCGCGATTCACTGATACTATATAGTCTTAGGATACTACTTTTTTTGTGAAGAGCATAATTTTACATTTCTAAACATTTAAAGTTGCCAATCCTTGCACCACTTTCAAATCTTATTAAGATCTGACTGAATATTTATTCAGCTTCTTTCAGACAGTACTTCATTATAGATAAATGCATAATCTGCAAAATGTCTGAGGTTACTATTAATATTGTCAGCAAGGTCATTAATATGCAACATGAACAGCAAGGGCCCCAACACACTTCCCTGGACACCCTCAGTTACTTTTACAGTTGACAATGACTCTCCATCCAAGATAACATCCTGTGTCCTCCCTACCAAAAAGTTCTCCATCCAGTCACAAATTTCACTTGATACACCATATGACAGAACTTTTAAAAATAAGTGTAGGTATGGTACTGAGCCAAATGCTTTTAAGAAATCAAAAAATATTACATCTACCAGGTTGGTATGATCAGAAGCTCTCAGTACGTCATGTGAGAAAAGTGCAAGTTGAGCTTCACATGATCGATGTTTTCGGAATCCATGCTGGTTGACAGTTAGGAGGCCATTCTGTTGAATATACTTCATAAAGTTTAGCTCAGAACATTTTCTAAGATTCTACAACAAACTGATCTGAAAGAAATTGGATGGTTGTTTTGTACATCACTTCTACTACTCTTCTTGTAGATGGGTGTTACCTGTGCTTTCTTCCAATTACTGCCACAGTTTTTTGTTTTACATATCTATGATATATTATGGTCATAAGAGGGTCTAAATCAGCCAAAAATTCAATATTGAATCTTATAGGGATTCCATCAGGCTCTTTTTCCAGTTTCAGTGATTTCAGCTGTTTCTCAACACCATTGACACTAGTACTGATTTCACTCATCTTTTCATTGGTAAAAGGATTAAATCAGGCAATTCTCATGTGTTTTCATTTTTAAATGAACATTTGAAAACAGAATTACCCATTTCAACTTTTTCTTTGTGTTAACCTCAATTTCAGCCTCTCTATCTGTAGTCCTATGTTTTGTTTTACACCTATTATGCACTAGTCTCTGTTTCTTTGGAAATTTCTTTCCAGTGACTGTACATCATGGATGATCCCTCCCATTATGAACTGCTCTACTGGGTATATACCCATCCAGTGTATGGTCACCTATTCTTTTTAACATGAGCCATAGTTACTCTACATGCTTCCACACTCTGCTGAAAATTTCATGTTTCTTATTGATATATGACACTACTGATCTCTTACCTAGTTTACAGAACATATACATCTTTATGCTTGATTTAGTTGTCCTTTGTTGATCACTGTTGCCACACACAATCACTGATACCAATTTTGATGTGGATATCATCAAAAAGTTCAGATCTATTTGCTGCAATTAGATCCAGCATGTTTTCATCATGAGTTGGGTTACTAACTATCTGTTCTATGTGGTTTTCAGTGAAGACATTTAGTAATGTTTCACAGGATGTCTTATCATGCCTACCACTAACAAAACTGTAATTTTTCCAATTGACTGCTGGATGACTAAAGTCTCCGCTGGTGATTACAGTATGATTGGAGAATGTACACACAAACGAACAGATATTTTCTCTAAAGTTTTTGTTTACATCAGGAGTTGAGTCTGGTGGGTGATAGAAGGACCCAAATACCATTTTATCCCCAGCCCTGATACTGAGTCCTACCCGAACAGACTCAAATGCAGCTTCAATTTCTGTCTTGGCGGTTCTGAGTTTCTTGCCTATTGGCCTACTGCAACAAATACACCAGGTCCATTTATTATTAGCTATCCTTCTGATATACTCTTAAATGTTCCCTAAAAATCTCACTAGCTTTCAGTACCTAATATTATGTGAACTTCACCGCTTTTCAGGGGTCCTTTTAACTCTGGCACTCCATTGTGAATGCTTCAGCAGTCAACCACAAAGATTTTAATACTCTCACTTGTGGGAGGCATTTCTTTCAATCTTACACTGATACTTCTGCATTTCCTACAGCTATCATAACCTGGATGAAAGGAGAGTCGCCTAATCTGAAAAACCTTTGTATGCACCACACACACAGTCAGCTTTGTGAGTAGCAGTGTCCGATGTGTAGTGCACATCTGACACACTTAGGGACACCCTAAAGTTTTCAATGCTATGGCACAAGTCCAGGAATTCATGCCACAGAGCTTTTGAAGTGTCTGGTTCAGCCCTTCCATTTGACTTAGACTCAAGGGTCCACTGATCAGTTCTGGGGGCAGTACTACTAATTGTCAGCTTTGCTGAAACACCCTGTGCAATGCTGGACTTCTCAACCTTCTCTGCCAGTTGCTGGAATGATCCAAGTATGACCTCAAAGCCCAAATGACAGGCATCACTTGTTCCAATGTGTGCGACAAGCTGCAGATGCTTGCACTGTGTTCCCTCAGTGTCTGCCAGAATAGCCTCTTCAGCATGCTGAAGCTATACACACTGAGTGCACATGATGTCCCTTCCTGTTCCTTGTTGCCATTTGCCTAATGGGTACCATCATTTGCCATATGTCTGAACTGCAGACCCCTGCCCTTTTGCATTTGCCTCCTCCTGACACAAGATAAAACAGATTTTCCCACAGCAGGTGAAATGAGTCCCATTGGCTCAGTTTGAGTGAAATACAGCACATTAAACTTGTTGGTTACAGGGATCTATATAACAAAATAAGTTCTGCCTGGTCTCCATACACACTGTACAGGATGCCTAAAGACCTAGAACTGAAATACCACTTGCATTCCCAGTTATATTTAATGAACACTTCTCATGACACTGATTCTCATGTTTCTTAGCCCTACATTCTCATACTTTATGTCCCATTTGCCAACATCTACAGCACTTTGTCTGACAACACTGTTTCTGGAGATGCCTGTCATGCCCACATCTGTGACAGTTTCCTCTTGAGACAAACACACAACAGTTACCGTGAGGCTTGGTCAGTATATCTATCTCCTCTAAATATATAGCTACTTTCATAATTGCAGCCAAATCTGAGGGATTCTCCATTCTAACATTATGTGGCATTTCAGTAGGAATGCAGAGCAAACACACATCAAGGCCCCTATTTTCAGCTTCTTGGTTTAACACTGTACACATTTCTTTGTTTTGTGTCAGCTCATACATCTCACAGTGAGCCTTCACATACAATCTGATAATGACTCTGTTGACTCACAGTGCTTCTGAATTAATGTTTCTTAACATTTTCCTGAAGAAGTGAGTACTGTTCTTCTTATGGCGGTGGTGCCGCGACAAACACTTAGCTGTAGAAACGGCTTACGAAGTCACCGCCACACTTTTAATAGCGGGCCGACCGGTCCGCTGGAACAGTGAACAGAAAGATGAAAACCCAAACACTCTGATTAAATAACAGTCGGTACTTATCTTTATTAACGAAGATACAGAAACACAGTAGTGAACTCCGTGTCTACAGAAATCTGTCTAGATCGAGTCGGAGCGGCTAGGTCAGCGTCGGCTGACGACAAACATCAACTCTGCTGCGATGAACACACAACGTCTAGCCAGTACACAAATCGGTGGTGAGTATCCCACTGAGCGGCGAATACAGAACTGTCCTGGCGCTCGCGACTCCAGCGCTTAAGAAGCCAGAAGCCAGCGGTGGCGCACGCAGACTTGCGGCGATTTCCTGTATCGCTGGCGCTGCTTATACGGACGGCGTCCGGACTTTGATGCTGCCAACCTTTTGGCAGCAGGCTCGGTTGGCCCTACTGGCTAGGATATAACAGTCCTCCCCCCCAAATCGCCGCACCGTCATTGAATAATGACGTGGCGAGCGTCGACGGCTGGGGAGGGGTCTGGCCGCAGGCGTAGCAGAAGAGACCGGGGCGGAGACTGTTGTCGGTGGCAGTCCCCGGTCCACACCCCAGCATTGGCTGCGCGGGGCTCGGGAAACACCGACTGAAAACCGAGGTCAGGGTGCACGCCTGTGACCACGGGCGCAGCTTCTGGTACTGGACGCGACGGGGCGTCGGGACCCACGAAGAGAGGCAGCGTCTCCTGACGCTGCGTCGACGGTTGCTGAGTGGGCGTCGGACAAGGCGCTGCGGTGTCATACTCCTTGGGGGTGCCCAAGGAAAGCGGCTGCAGGACAGGCTGCACAGCCACCACTTGGGATGGCGGCCCGGCTGAGGGGTCGACGTCCATCTGCTCCGAAGGCGGTGGCGACTGAAGAGGGACCGCAGGCGCCGGAGCGACCACCTGGGGCGCTCCCAGATGAAGCTGCGCGGGAGGCATCAACGGGACGGGCTGTCTGCGTGATAGCGGCGACGGCTGCTGCTGCTGCCCTGGAGGCGGCAGCGAAGTCGGAAGGCGCGGCTGGAACCCGCCACGGACCAAATCTGTGGACAAAGAACGAGCGGCAGAATCCGGGCGGCCAGCGCGGCGCAACTGGTTCTGATGCCTCCTGTGCACCCCAGTAGCACCTTGAACAGTATAAAACCCGCGACCCTGGACACTTATCACGGTGCCTCATTCCCAATGACGGCGACCATGATAAACTCGGAAAAAAATGGCGTCGTGGCGCTGAAAACGCGGGCGATGCTCAGAAGTGGCGGGTCGATCCGGGGGGTGCAACAATCGTAGTAGGGTGCGATGACGATGGCCGTGGAGAAGCTCCGCAGGCGAAGGGCCGTCGCGTGGTGCGGTCCGGTACGACGACAGGAACGTGATGAGGGCCTGCTGACAAGAGTGCGTAGCACGAAGGCGGTCCATATGATCCTTGAATGTGCGTACAAAACGTTCCGCTGCACCATTCGATTGAGGGTGGAACGGCGGAGTAAGAACATGGCGAATGCCATTGGCAGAACAAAAACTTTCAAATTCAGCAGAGGTAAATTGTGGACCATTGTCAGACACTAAAACTTCTGGAAGACCGTCAATACAAAAAATTGAAGTCAACGCCTGTATAGTTTGTGCAGACGTTGTAGACTGCATGGGCACAACAAACGGAAAATTACTAAATGCATTGATCATGATGAGCCAACGAGAATTCCAATATGGACCAGCGAAATCAATATGTACTCGCTGCCAGGGACCGGCAGGGTGTGCCCACTCAAAATAGCGTTGAGGCGGAGCAGCTTGGTGTTCGGCACACGTCGAACAATCTGTAGACATCTGCGTAATCTGCTTATCAATGCCGATCCATGTACAATGACGGCGGGCAAGCTGCTTGGTGCGGACCAGACAACAGATGACGAAACAGACAACAGATGACATTGCGGATAATAGCGACGAACCACAGGATCCGATATGTCCTTTGCCTTGGACGACCAACCACGTTGAACAAAACGTAATAGTAAACTCAGATGAGGATCCGTAGCTGTCTCACGTGCCACCTGACGATAATCAATCGGAAAATCCCGGAGGGATTGATGCTCATCGGCGTCAATCTGATGGCAAGAGTCTTCAGAGGAATCGAAGACATCATCCGCAGCAATCGGCAATCGAGAAAGCGCGTCAGCGTTTGCATGCTGAGCTGTAGGGCGATACAGTATCTCATACTGGTATTGTGATAACAAAAGAGCCCAACATTGTAGTCTCTGAGCTGTCCGCTGAGGAACTGGTTTAGACGGATGAAACAGGGACGTCAGAGGCTTGTGATCTGTTACTAAATAGAATGGTCTACCATAGAGGTAGTGATGGAATTTTGTGACACCGAACACAATAGCCAACGCTTCCTAGTCCAATTGGCTATAATTACACTGAGCTTTGTTTAGCAATTTAGATGCAAACGCATTAGGATGTTCGGTGTCACCGACTCGGTGAGACAACACAGCACCGAGGCCGAAAGAAGAGGCATCACAAGCTAACACTAGAGGCTTGTTTGGGTCATAATGGACCATACAACGATCATTCAATAAAGCCTCTTTAAGCTGCTGAAAGGCTGATTGGCAATCAGCTGACCACACAAACGGAACATTCTTACGGCGGAGATGAAGCAACGGTGCAGCAATCTGTGATGCATTAGGTATAAACCTAATATAATATGTCAATTTGCCAAGAACTGCTTGCAATTCCTGCAGATTGCGAGGGGCGGGCAAATCACGAATAGCTGCTAAATGTGACTGGGAGGGATGAATGCCTTGAGCATTAATAACATGTCCCAGATACTCCATCTCCGTAAGGAAAAATGAACATTTATCGATGTTGCAACGTAGGCCTGCCTGAGACAACACTGTAAACAAACACTCCAAATTACGGAGATGTTCAGCAGGCATCCGACCGGACACAACAGTATCATCTAAATAGTTGCAACACGATGGCACATTAGCCAGAAGTTGTGACAAAAAACGCTGAAAAACAGCTGGAGCTGACGCACAACCAAAAGGCAAACGCAGAAAACGGAACAACCCCAACGACGTGTTTATGACAAAATACTGTTGTGATTGCTCATCGAGGGGCAATTGCAAATATGCTTCACGGAGATCACTTTTGGAAAAGAAACGAGCTTCCCCTAACTTATCCGTCAGCTCGTCCGGTCTAGGCAAAGGAAAAGAATCAATGACAGTCTGAGGATTAACTGTCGACTTAAAATCAGCACACAAACGTAACTTGCCAGACGGTTTCTTTATAATAACTAAGGGAGAAGCCCACTGGCTCGCTGAAACGGGTTGAATAACACCATTGTTTTGCCAACGACGAAGTTCATCTTCTACAGGTGCCCGGAGGGCGTGAGGCACTGGACGAGCACGAAAAAATCGAGGCTGAGCATCATCTATTAACGTAATATGAGCGGCAAAGTTTGCAGCACAACCTAGTTCGTCTTTAAATATGTCACTGTATTGTTTACACAAATCGGTTATGCTGTCTTGAGGAACAACAACAGAATTAATTTGCAACACATTGTCTTGGATAGACAGGCCAAACAAGTCAAAACAGTCTAATCCGAAAATGTTTACACTGTCTGTAGCGCGGAGCACTGTGAATGAAACTGTTTTTGTATTGCCACGGAATGTGGCTGGCACGCTACATACACCTAACACAGGAATTTGTTCTCCACTATAAGTAGCCAAAGAATGTTTTTCCGCTGAAAGTTTAGGGCGGCCGATAGCCGCATACGTAGCACTATTTATGAGAGTCACAGATGCACCAGTGTCTAATTGAAAATTGATGGTCGTATTCTGGATGCGTAGTTTCACAAATAGTTTATTACACTGTCTCTGGATCGGTGCAGTGGAGGCGGAAGACACAAAATCAGCGCGTTTAGCGCGTGTTCGCTGCTTACGACAACTGGTGGGTTGGGCGGGTGGAACAACAACTCCCGCTTCACTTGCCGTCTGTACATTACTTTTTACAGCGTTTGAATTACGCTTGGGTCGCATAGCAGAGGGCTGGGTGGGTGGCTTATTGCAAACAAGTTTATTACCCACACGAACCGTGGAAGAGTCTTTAAACGTGACCTTCTGGCTGGGCTGGTTTTTGAATAAAATGAATATCCATGGGCTGGGCAGCACTAGAATTGTTCTTGCGTTTACGCAAACAAACAGTCTGGATGTGTCCTTTCCTTTGACAAAAGTGACAAACCGCGTTTCTTAACGGGCAACGGTCACGAGGATGAGCAAGAACACACTTAGGGCAAGACTTAACTCTATCATTTTGCACACGCGGCTGACGAATGTGTTTAACATGACGCGGCCGGCTAGTGTTTACAGTCTGACTCTGCCAGTGGGGCCGCGGGCGTGACATAACTTGCTTAGCACAGGCAATTTGAGAAATACATGGCTGATCTAACTCACACTCAGCATAGTCAAAAGTATCTTGGGCTTCAATGATGTTCAGCACAGTCTCTAATGACGGGTCAGGCAACTTTAAGATAGCAGCACGAATACGAGAATCTGCAATGTTTTGAGTAATAGCGTCTCGTAACATGACATCACTGTAGGAAGCTCCACACACACAATTAAATCGGCACTGACGGGTGAGGCCCCGTAAATCTGTTAACCACTGTTTATTAGATTGATGTGGCAGTTTCTTTAATCTGAAGAACTTGAATCTGGCTGCTGCCACATGAACTCGCGACTCGAAATACTCAGCAAGCTTGTTAACAACAACGTCATAGTCTAAAGCTTCTGGCTTGGATTCCGGGAACAACTTACAAAGTAGTCTATAGACTTCCACGCCTGCAGTGGAAATTAAATAAAGCTGCCGCTCAGTACCTGTGACTTTGTAGACTGTCATGTGCGCCTGCAACTGCGCGAAATATTTCCGCCATTCTTCTCTTGATGGATCAAAAGCACGAAAAGATGGTGCTGCCTGTGCTTGTTCCTTTTGTGTTGGAGGATTAGCCGCTTGTTTGGTGATTGCGTCCACCAGACTTTGTATTTGCTGACTCTGTAACAAGATCAACTGTTGTAATTCGGCAGACATAGTGAACACAAATTAAACCAGCCCCCAAAATTTTATCTCTATAATTAGTAGAACAAGAAACAAGTTGAACCAGCCCTGCACACGAGTTCGGAAGTCCTCGTCGCCAGTTTTATGGCGGTGGTGCCGCGACAAACACTTAGCTGTAGAAACGGCTTACGAAGTCACTGCCACACTTTTAATAGCGAGCCGACCGGTCCGCTGGAACAGTGAACAGAAAGATGAAAACCCAAACACTCTGATTAAATAACAGTCGGTACTTATCTTTATTAACGAAGATACAGAAACACAGTAGTGAACTCCGTGTCTACAGAAATCTGTCTAGATTGAGTCGGAGCGGCTAGGTCAGCGTCGGCTGACGACAAACATCAACTCTGCTGCGATGAACACACAACGTACTAGCCAGTACACAAATCGGTGGCGAGTATCTCACTGAGCGGTGAATACAGAACTGTCCTGGTGCTCGCGACTCCAGCGCTTAAGAAGCCAGAAGCCAGCGGTGGCGCGCGCAGACTTGCGGCGATTTCCTGTATCGCTGGCGCTGCTTATGCGGACGGCGTCCGGACTTTGATGCTGCCAACCTTTTGGCAGCGGGCTCGGTTGGCCCTACTGGCTAGGATATAACAGTTCTGTTCTCAGACTCTCCCATAACCCTTCAGCTGATTGGTCAAATGTTTGTGCATCCCACAAGGTTTTGTTTAGGTTACATATGCTTTAGCTTGCCCAGTTTGTTTTCTGCTTCAAACACACATACAGGTGTGAAACACTCAGTTAAATGAGCTGTGAAATAAGAATACACTTTATTGATACAAAAAATACACTTAGATTTAGCTTTCCACTGCTGTAGTTGTATGAACATGCATGGAAATAATCATGGAAGTAATTGACTATCTGTTCAAATACACATCAAGGTGCTGTAAAGTTCAAGACTGCAGATAATGAACTCTGAATGCGTACTGCATCTACAAAAAATATTTGTCCATTGATGGCACTCAACAGTCTGTACATTCAAGGCTGAACTAGACTTGACTGAGCAACAATACAATGACACTGTCTTCTCGAGGCATAAGTAGAGATTCAATGTGTGACGAAACTAGGGGTCAAACTGTAGACTCAACTTGTAGACAGAACAGAACTGAAGTGGCTACTCTTGTCCTATGCAGTGATATTTGAAGAGTGTGACAAGGCGGCAACACCTCATAACTATAAGAGGTGTAGCTTACTGTTTCTTCCTGACTGTTCTGATGATCCTGTTTGGGTGCACAACATCTTTGCGGGAGTCAACTATTGATCTTGCACAGTCAGTTATTGGTAAAACTGCACAAGCAGTCATAAATTGGCCATACAAAGCCGTATTTCATGTGACCAAACACTCAGCTTGGCTGAAGCTAAGATGTCACTAAGATATACAGTTGTGTCCTCTGATGCCTTGCCAGGAAAAGGTGTTATTAAACTCACTATCATAGGAGGAGAGGGTACACTGTGCATAATTTTAAATTCCTGAAATTGTTTCAGAACCTGTTCCTTGTTGGCGTGAAGTGCTTCTGAGTGGTTTCTGTAACATTGTAGTGACCCACTTTTCACTCAAGCACAGCTTTTAATCTGACCACCAGCCCTGTCATAGTCATTATGCCAAGTGAATCACTTGTGTTAGCAGAAAATGTGTTTCAACTAACATATTCCATACTCTACCACTACCTAACTCAAGAAATATACAATGCAAGGGAAGCAAACACCAGGTTCAAATTATAAGATACACAGTACAAAATGAATAACAACAAAAATAATCAATATTGATAATGTAACATAAATGAATGATAGATAAAAAAAATCTACTCACCAAGAAGTGGCAGGGGAACACACATACAAAAGGGTGTAACTTCCCTTTCGGAGTCAGTGGCTCCTCCTTCTGGCAGAAGAATTGAACGGAAAGGAAGAGAGGTGAAGAAAAAGGACTGGAGAAGATTAGGAAAAGGGGCACAGTTTCTGGGTGACTTTTCTAAACTGAACCCCTTTCTCTAAACCTCTCCAGTCCTTTTCCTCCACCCCTCTTCCTTCCCCTTCAACTTCTCTGCCAGGAGAAGGAGACATTGGCTCCGAAAGCTTGTAAAAGTTAAATCGTTTTGTGTGTGTGTTCCCCCACCACCGCTTGGTGGTGGATCTTTTTATCTATCTATTTACAATACAAAATGAGTTTACTCTTAATTCTTATAGTCATCATAGCCCATCTACATTCTTTACAATCTTGTACAAAAACATCTGAATGTCAGCAAGTTAAACATCTGACTGGTAGAGCCTTGTTGCAAAGCAACTCATGCCTAAAAAGATTACGTGTTGTACACCTGACAGCCACAAAATATGTTTCATGACGATTACCTTGGTACTTGGACAGGTCAGGAGATTCACAACACTGTACCAGAATTGTTCTTATATTGAAATGAGTGTGTGTCTGATCGACCATGGCCAACAAATTATACAATGAAACAAAAGGCCAGGTACAAGGTAGAAAAATAATTCTCACTCACCATCATTAATTCTGAAGTGCTGACTGCAAGATGAATTAAGCTGATTGCAGTGATATCAGTGTGACTACCTGTTGTGACAATGGTGGAACTCCTGAAGACCACTTGTGGATGCCAATTGTTACAGTAGTGTGGATGTCAAGAGGTCTACTTGTGCACTGATTGTAACAGTCACCCCATTGGCCAGGAGATCACTGGGAATCGGGGTTGGACAGATGTGGTAGCGATGTTAAATGTGTTGGAGGCCAAGCTCAGAGAACTGGTGAGTATTCCAGTCTTACACCCAAAGCCATCAATGAAACAACAGTATCTGTAATAACATTTTAATGATGTGATTGCTGCAATGAATATTGTCTTCTCCAGCACCGAGGAAATAGGCTGGGCTGCTTGCTCAGGCAGTGGTGAGGAATGTGAGACACACAACTGTGGTGGCTCTCATAGCCTTGAAGTAGGTCATACACCCTGCTTGACAGTGGGATGATTCACAGCTGTGCCTCTGTGGACATGATGGCCCAGTACTCTCGAAGAGGGACACACACTTAGACCTGTACTCACAGAACCTTCTGGATGGCAGCTGTTGTAAAGGTTATAGCCCAGGGCTCCCTTAGCTAACACAGTGCACAGCCAGGAAGGCACCACTCTAGCAAGTGGTGGATGGCAGCCTGCAGTCAGTCAGTTTGACTCTTCACCAGAGGAAGACCGAGTAGACCCACATCTTCTATTACTGATGCCTGTTACCAGTCAGTAGCAGCAGCATGGAGCAATGAAATCCACCTACAGCTGACAGGCTGCAGTATCATAGTTATAGTCTTCAAACAGGTAGCAAGTAGCACATCACAGTTATCTTGGAACAAGGGAAACTGTCATTCTGTCAGGATTGGTGATGCAGATGGAATGGCCAGGCTCTGAGGACAAGACTTCAAAACAGGAGTATTTAAAGCCAGACATCACGTCTTTGTATCAGGTTAGGTGGCCATTCACCCTCATGTAACCAGAGATGTCAGTGGTCCTGTTAACACCATGGTGTCTCAAGTATGGATGGCTTTTCCCTGCCTCTGCATTCCTCATCAGTTCTAGAATCTCTTGGAATGGTGGAACTTGGATTTTGCCTGTTAATACTCTGTATTATAGAGATTGCAGGACTATGTTCCGAGCACTGTCATACAGCCTTGTTTGTGCTCCTTGTTAGAGCTCTACTCACTGTGTAGTAATGAGTTATGGGCATTTCCCTGCTTTTGCAATACTGGTACTCATAACGTGCTCTGGATTGTGATTATGACACATGGTCTGAGTCAGACTTGTCTCTTTTACTGTCCGTCTTAAGCAATAACTTCAAAATTTTATTAGAGCACATGGTAACAGGATTGCTATGCAATACTAGTATCCCTGCTGATATTAGGTTGCTCTTTTACCCACACACATTGTACAACATCTTAACTCTGGCTACTCACTCTGCTGTCATCCCCCCCACCCACCAGGGGAAAATTTTGTAATCTCTGCTCTAGAGACTGCAAAATTTTTCTGTCAGCTGTGCTAAAATGCACTTCATGAATTCATTTCTTTATTTCCATTTTTCCCATGCATTTTTCTTTTAGAAGCAGTTCTCTTGCTTCATTTACACATATATATTGACTTTCTCCTGTGGGCTATGGGTCTGGGGGTTAGATTAGGCCCTAGGTATCCCTGCCTGTCATAAGAGGCAGCTAAAAGAAGTCTCACACTTTTTGGTCATATAATTTCAGGTCCCATTTTATGGTTTGACCTGCCACTTTCCAAATTCTACAGAAGTGTGGGACATATGGGGAAGGATGCCTTATGTGGTGCATGAGTTATCCATAGTGCCGTTAGATTCGATCTACTGAACCTCTTGCCATGGCTTTGCACCTCCACCTGCAACTCAACTATTTGGGCAAGGACACTCTCTGGGGTATGTTATCTTCTACTGTTGTTTCCTGTCCTCTTACATCCCCAAGACAATATTGGATTCCTTTGCACCCAATGTCCAGAAAGTCGCCAGCCCATTGTGGTGCAGCCGTCATGTACTCATTTGATGGTAGCCCCCTGACAACACAGGGATCGCACTTCTGATGCCTGAACTGTAAACTCCCCATGTATGCCAAGGAGTAGATGCCTGTCTTCCTTTGGCATCAGGACTCATGGCAATGGCCACCCATGCCAGGTGGCCTTTGCTGTGGCTGGGTGGCATCTGTGGGGAGAGCCCCTGATTGGAGTTGGTGGCATCAGAGTGGATGATCCACAAAGAAGCCGACTAGATCATCTCTTGCTGGTGACCATATGGCACCAGCAGTCTCTAAGAATGGCATGATGGAGTACAATGCTGACTGATATGACCCTAAATCATTTCCCTCCCTCGCTATGCCATGGGAGGAATGTAGGGCTACAGAAAGAAGAGAGCCTTATTTGCATCGGTATTTCGTCTGTAGCAAAATGGACGGAGACTCCTTTCTACCTACAAAGCCTCAGTTTTTTTGTTGGACATCTTGAGGATAAGTTTGGGGAAGTGACAGCACTGTCCAAGATGAGAAGTGGTACAGTATGATTCAGACAACATCCCTAGGGCAATCCCGGGTGTTACTTGCTTGGATACCAGCTGGGCGATATTCCTGCTTCCGTCACGCCCCATGAAAGCCTTAACTTGACCCAGGGGATTATTTTCTATTGCAACCTCCTCTTGTAGTCTGATGATGAGCTCCACCCCAATCTAGAATGGTGGGGTGTTCATTTCATCCGGCGCATTTACAGGGGACCCAAAGACAACAGGGTTGGTACCGGGGCCTACATCTTGGCCTTTGAGGGTGATTCATTGCCTGAAAAGGTCAAGGTGATGGTTTACTGCTGTGACATTAAACCACACATACCTCCCCCTATTCATTGCTTTAAATGCTGGAAATTCAGACACATCTTCCCCCAGTGCCACATGTTGAGACAGCAGACGTCCACTGCATCCAGATACTCCATGTGTGCCTCCTCCCACTTGTATTAACTGTGGTAAGCAGCACTCACCCTTTTCACTAGACTGCAATGTACTCCAAAAGGAGCAGAAAATCATGTAGTACAAGACCCTGGACTGGTTGACTTACCAAGAGGCTAAACATAAATTTGAATGATTACATCCCATTCAGTTGACGTCCACACACACTGCAGCTACATTACCATTGCCGTCACAAGTACCAGACATACCATGCTCTGTGCCATGAACAGTCGGCCCTCTGGGCCATGAGACTACTACTGCCCCCTTAGTGGTAGGAGGCAAATCTCCTTCCATTGCTCCCAAAGTACCTATTTCAGGAGCAGGGCCCCCCAAACGAGTGGACTTTGGTTCCCTCCCCCCTGCTCCTCTGGCTCCTCTCATGTGGAAGGGGTCCCTTGGAACCCTCTCTCCCAAGGCCTCCACTAATTCCACAGCAGACACTCACCAGTGGCTAAAGGAGCCAAAAGCTGCTGGACAAAGAGAAGCGAGAGGGCAAGCAAACAAAGAAGTCTGCTGTCCAGTGGCCTCAACACCACCACTCTCTACATCAGTTCTGCACCTGAGGATGAGGTGGAGATCATAGCATCCCCTGAGGACCTGGATCTCACTGATGATGCCTCATCCGCAATAGGAATGGATACAAATACTCAATCGGTGACAGCAGGTGACCCTGCCTCCTTGCGTGCTTCATGCCTTCCCAGCCTCATGATAACATCATCCTCCAGTTGAATTGATGCAGTTTTTTCTACCATCTGGCTGTGTTACAGCAACTGTTAAGCTTTACACAAGCTTTCTGCATTGCCCTCCAGGAAACCTGGTTCCCAGCAAAGCGGATGCCTGTCCTCCACAGCTATAGGGGACATTACAAGAACTGTAATGACTATAATAGAGAGTCAGGTGGAGTCAGTGTCTATGTCCTCAACTCAGCATATAGTGAAACTGTGTCCCTTCAAACCCCTCTTGAAGCTGTGGCTGTCAGGATAAGGATGACGCAGGAAATAACTGTCTGCAATATATATCTTCCTCCAGATGGTGCAGTATCACTGAACGCATTGGCTGCACTGATTCATCAACTCCCTAAACCTTTTCTACTTTTGGGAAATTTTAATCTCCATAAACTCTTGTGGGGTGGCACTGTCCTTACTGGCTGAAGTAGATATGTCAAAACTTGACTGTCTCAACTCGAATTCTGCCTCTTAAATGCTGGGGCTCCCACACATTTCAGTGTGCCTCATGGTGCTTACTCGGCCATTGATTTATCCCTCTGCATCCCAGGACTTCTCCCATCTGTCCACTGGAGAGCACACAATTACTTGTGTGGTAGTGACCACCTCCACATATTCCCGTCACTTCCCCAGTGCCATTCCACCTGACATCTTCCAAGACTGGCTTTAAACAAAGCAGTCTGGGAAGTTTTCACCTATCACCATTGGATCTCCCCAACATGCCACTATTGATGTGGTAGATGAGCGGCTCACTAGAATGATCATTTCTGGGGTGGAAACCATGATCCCTTGTTCTTTAGGGTGCCCCGGCGAAAGTAAATGCCTTGGAGAAATTGCTGAGGCCATTAAAGATCATAGGCAGGCTCTACAGCACTATAAGCAGCATACTTCTCTGGAGCACATAATAGCTTTTAAACAGCTCCATGCCCATATTCACCAGCTTATAAAAAGACAGAAATACAAGTGTTAGGAGAGGTACATCTTGGCCATTGGGTGCCATACGTCATCTTCCCCAGTCTGGACAAAGATCAGAAGTGCTTTTGGGTACCAGAACGCTATAGGTGTCCTTGGCGTTAACACACACTGTGTGTTATCTGCCAATGCCAATGTGATTGCCAAGCACTTTGCTGAGCCCTACATTCAAGCCTCAGTGTTGGAGAACTACCCCCTAGCCTTTCGCACCCTCAAACAGCGGATGGAAAGGAAAGCCCTCTCATTCATTGAACGTCACAGTGAACCCTATACTGCTCCATTTACAGAGTGGGAACATCAATTTGCTCACAGGCTCATTACAATTACAACACAAGTATTGTTAGCTGCAACAGGCAGAGGACATGCTTTGTTGGTGGTGCTATTTTGGTCAAGATAGACCCATGCTGCAGTGTTCTTCTTCAGCACGCCAGTGTGGACAGAATCAGCTAAGTAAAAAACCTGTGCAATATGCATTTTTATTTATGTATAAAATCTGATTTGGGAATCTTACTTTAGATGAGACCTCATGTACACGACCATTTGCTGATTTAAAGTTATAGGTTCACATGTTTTACTGTTCATATTGTTTCTGCATTATCTTTCACTGATTGTATCAACACCTGTTTGTAATGTGATACATTGTGACTTTTAATACATTCACAAGTGACGCAATAAACTCATACTGTTATTGTTAATTGCAGGCTTAAACTTAATTGTGTTCTTTTAAAATTTTTGAGAACAGTAGACCTATCTTAGTTCAACAATCGTTCTCTAATTTCATTTTACAACTATGTGATACATAGATATTTTTTGTGAATTTTTGGACTCTTACAAAACTACATTTTTGTATGTTTCCAGTATGAGTGTTTTGGATGTGTAATATATTTAATAGTAAATCAGCGTTTGTGGTTCACAGTTCTGCCAAAGAATACACCACCCCTAAACTTCATTGTATAACAATGCAAATAAAAGTGCATTTTTGAGTATTTTTGGAAGCTCCGTTGTGCTTTGTGCAATCTATGAGCAATGTGCACAAAATTGGCATTTGCGATTTAGTTACTCTAGAGGATTTCCTAACTAACATATTATGTTACATCTAGTTTTACCTTAAAGAGGAGTAACCCTATACATTATTTTCATTTGACCAGCCAAAATGCGGCCCTGTTGTGAATGCTGTTCTTGAGCATGGGATGAGTTGGTTGATGTTCATAAGGAGCTGGAAATCGCCCTGACTACTGTCAGATGATTGGCAACTGTTACAGGTTGCTGTGTTGGAAGAACTCCCGAGAATCATGTACATGTGATACCTGTACGAGACGTACCTCAAGTACTATTTTCTCCCATGTGTCCTGTATGCTCTGCAGAAAGTATGGGATCTGTCACGCTCACAACAAGAGGAACACTGAAGTACCAAATTGTTGACTGACTGAAATGCAAGACAGTTTTCCATTGGTAGCCCTAAAAATGTTCAATACACTGGACCGAGAAGTGTAGTCTCTGCCACTAGGACTGTTCAGAAGGACAATTGCACGGGACTTGAAAGAACACCCGTTACATTCTATTGGAGAATTTTTCAATAATGACCAAAGTGAATGGATAGAATAATATTGTCTTAACATGTTATATCTGCCCTTATTGTGAATACTTTTCTGTATGTTATATAAAATTGTAACCAAATCTTATATATGTAATCCTGACCCAGTATGTCCAGTCATGATTGGTAAATGACACAGACCTAGTAGTAAAGTAATATTCATCCACTTGACTGTGAGTGGCATGTCAACGATAGCTCTGGGCATCCTGTACAGGGTGGATGGGGCCAGTGAGAACAAAGAGTGTCGTACGGATCCCCCTAATCAACAAGTTTGAGGTGCTGTCTTTTACTGAAGCTGAAACTGAGCTAGTGGGATGAAACTCACCTGCTTTGGGGAAACCTGTTTTGTCTGGTATCAGGAGGAGGCACATGCAAAAGGGTCAGAGTCTGTTAATCATTGACAGTTCAAACGTACTTTGAATTATGGTACTTGTTAAGAAAATGGGAGCAGGAAAGGACACCAGGTGCAGTCAGTGTGTATGCTTGGGTGCATAAATCAACATGTTGGAAAGGCTATTGCAGCAGCCATTGATGGTACAGGGTACAACCAACAGCAGATTGTGGCGGACATTGGAACAAATTATCCTTGTTGTCTGGGCTCTGAGGACATTCCAGAGACTGGCAGAGAAGATTTGAGACTAGTGACCTTGCACATGGATACAAATATAAAACAAATGTTTAATTCCATCAATGAGTATATTTACATGTAACTGGTGTCGGCAGTGTTAAGACAATAATAATAATAATAATAATATAAACTTCAACATGACATGTTGTTAACTACAACATAATAATCCCAGATGGATAAATATATATTTGTGTCAATGTCAATAACAACAAGAAGTTTCCTAACAGGTCAATTATGAGATAAATGAACTACTTAGTTCAGTGAATGACAAATAAATAATCAAGCAGATAATTAACGATAAGTACATGAAACAGTTATAAAATAGTTGCACAGTGTGGCATATGTATAGTTTGCAGTTAATTTGTAGTTCATTTTCATAAGGAAAGTGGGTCATTTGTCACATACTCAAGGAACTCTTGAACAGAGTAAATTACTTTACTTTTCATCCACATTGAAAGACTACTTTTAAATTTATTTACCAGCACTTTGAGGCATTATCAGGTAATTTGTTGAAGTAGAAGGACCAAGATATTTGTAACTATTATGTGTCTTTGCAAGCCTAGCATATGGCATATTAATTGTATGTCCACTTCTTATGTTATGCTCATGAACTGTTCTCCTTTAGTCATATATACTCAGCTTATGTTTAATGAAGACAAGGCAGTTGTAAATATACAGGCCAGGCACCGTCATTATATTTAGTTTCTTAAAATAATCTCAACATGATTCATATGGGCTAAGTCCTGCTATGCACCTTATGGCTTTCTTTTGCCATCTAAACACTAATTTTGAGCCTACAGAATTGCCCCATAATAGTATTCCATAACTCAGGTGCGAATGGAAAAATTCAAAATGTATGTATAACAGAAGTTATTTACCGACACTGCTCCTCAGTGTGTACAGCAGATATATGACAAGTACCAATTTGCAAGATATCTTCCCTAAGTGGGTATCCCATCTGAGCTTTTGATCTATATGAAATCCTAATAATTTTACTGTTTAATTTTCATCACTGGGAGCATTCAGATTGAATACAATAGCTTCAGTTTTACTATTATTCTTCTGCAGTACATTTGCCTCAAACCAAGTAGTGCACCTCTCCATTGTCGCTGCCATGCTGTGGTGCAGATTTTAAAGATTGGTATCACATGTGATGAGTGTTGTGTATCAGCATATAGCACTGCATCACACGATACAACTGCAGCATTGTCCCCAGATCTGATCATGGCCCTTCTGAGTCAAGTAGAAGCACTGAACCAGTGACTTCAAAAGTTCTATGAAAAGCTGGGCTGTGACTTCCTGGACTTGCATCATAGTGTTGAGAATTATAGTGTCTCCCTAAATGGGTCAGGTTTGCTCTACACATCACAGGCTGCTACTGAGGTAGCTGACTCTGTGTGGGGTGCACAAAGGGTTTTTTAGATTAGGCGTCTCTCCATCCAATCCAGATAATGATAGCTAAAGGAAAAGCAGAAGGATGAGTCCAAGATCGAAAGGAATGCCTCCCATAGGTGAGAGCATTAAAATCCTAATGGTAAACTGTCAAAGCATTTGCAGCGAGGTGCCAGAGTTTGAGTAAATCTCACTCAATACTAGGTACAGAAAGCTGGTTGAACCTGAAATTGATAGCAGCATGATTGTTAGTGAAAATTTAAGTGTATATCAAAAGGATAGGCAAATGGGGAATGGAAATGGTGTATTTGTCACAGTAGACAAGAAACTAAAACCCACTGAGGTAGAAATTGAAGATGAACATGAGACTGTTTTGGCAAGACTCAGTATCAGCAGTGTGTATAAAATGATAATTGAATCCTGCTATTGCCCACCAGACTCATCTCCTGACAGAATCAGAAATTTTAAAGGAAACCTTAGTTTACTTGTATGTAAGTTCCCCCATCATACTGTAATCATTGGTGGGGACCATAATCATCCAACAGTTAACAGGTAAAATTATAGTTTTGTTAGTGGTAAGAGTGATGAAACATCCTGTGAAACTTTACTAAATGACCTTTCTGAAAATTATGTAGAACAGATAGTTGGGAAACCAATTCATGATGGCAATATATTGGATCCAATGGCAACAAACAGACCTGACATCGAGGATGTCCACATCTGTGTATTGCATAATAGGTGTAAAACAAAGTGTAGAACTATAGAGAGATGCTGGATGAGAAAAGTTTGGCTATCAAGAGAGCAATGCGTGATGCCTTGAGTGACTACCATAGCAGAATATTGTCAAGTGACCTTTCACAGAACCGAAAGAAATTCTGGTAATATGTAAAGGCTGTTAATGGCACCAAAGTTAGTGTTCAGTCCCTAGTGAATGAGACAGGAACTGAAATTGAGGGTAGCAAAGCAAAAACTGAAATGCTTAACTCCATTCTCAAACATTCCTCTACAAAGGAAAACACAAAACTGCCCCAATTTAATCTATGTACCACTGAAATGATGAACTGAATAAATATTAGTGTCAGTGATGTTGAGAAACAGCTGAAATCACTGAAATTGAAGAAGGCTCCAGGGCTCAGTGGAATCCCTGTCAGATTCTATACTGAATTTGTGGCTGGGTTAGCCCCTCTTCCAACTATAAACTATCATAGACCACTCGAACAAAAAACCATGCCCAGTTCTTGGAAAAAGACACAGGTCACATCCGTCTACAAGAAGGGTAGTAGAACTGATCCACAAAACTACTGTCCAGTATCCCTGACATCAATTTGTTG
The DNA here is from genome assembly GCF_023864275.1 of Schistocerca cancellata. Lineage (NCBI taxonomy): Eukaryota > Metazoa > Arthropoda > Insecta > Orthoptera > Acrididae > Schistocerca > Schistocerca cancellata. The sequence goes on from NC_064627.1 coordinate 71,767,745, forward strand.
TAGAATTTTATAACATATTCTAAGCTCAAACAAAATAAGGTACCTTGAACAGAATGACCCCCTCAATGCCAACCAGCACGGATTTCGAAAACATCAACCTTGAGAAACTCAACTCGCACTTTTCTTACATGACATACTGAAAGCTTTGGATCAAGGCAATCAGGCAGATGCTGTATTTCTTGATTTCTGAAAGACATTTGACTCAGTACCATGCCTATGCTTATTGTCAAAAGTACGATCATGTGGGGTATCAAGTGAAATTTGTGACTGGATTGAGGACTTTTTGGTAGAGAAGATGCAACATGTTATCTTGGATGGAGAGTCATTGTCAGGTGTGGAAGTTACTTCAGGTGTGCCCCTGGGAAGTGTTTTGGGACACTTGCTGTTCATGTTGTACATTAGTTACCTTGCAGATAACATTACTTTAATAGTGACATCAGACTTTTTGTAGATGATGCAGTTATCTATAATGAAGTACTGTCTGAAAGAAGCTGCATGAATATTCATTCAGATTTTGATAGGATTTCAAAGTGGTGCGAAGACTGGTAACTTGACTCAATGTTTTAAATTGTGCACTTCACAAAATGAAAGGAAAGTAATATACTTTGACTATAATATCAGTGAGTCACTGTTGGAATCAACCAACTCATACAAATAACTGAGTGTAACACTTTGTGGTGATATTAAGTGGAATGATCACATAGGCTCAGTCATGGGTAAAGCAGGTGGTAGACTTTGGTTTATTGGCGGAATACTTGGGAAGTGCAGTCAGCATATAAAAGAGATTTCTTACAAATCACTCATGTGACACATCCTAGAATATTGCTCAAGTGTGTGGTACCCATGCCAAATAGGACTAACTGGGGATATTGAATGTATACAGAGAAGGGCAGCATGAATAGTCACAGGTTTGTTTAATCCATAGGAGAATGTCACAGAGATACTGAAGGAAGTGAACTGGAAGACTGTTGAATACAGAAGTAAACTATCTTGAGAAAATCTATTAACAAAGTTCAAGAATTGGCTTAAATGATAACTCCTGGAACATACTACAATCCCCTACTTATTGCTCACATAGGGGTCATCAGGATAAGATTAGAATAATTACAGCATGCGCAGAGGCATTCAAACAATTATTCATCCTGCACTCCATATATGAATGGAGCAGAAAGAAACCCTAATAACTGATACTTGACAACAACATCATAAATGACAGCAAACTCAAAATAATATCACAAAATGCCCTATATATTACCAACAAAATAGAACAAATTGATGAATTTCTAAGTGTTAGTAGTCCTCATATTTATCTTGTGAATGAACTATGGTGCCAAACTGAAGAAGTGTGTAGCATTAATTTAAGTAATTACAAAATGGACAGTGTCTGTTGTAGGAAACAACAAAAAGGTGAGGGTGGTGGTATTTATGTCAAAAATAATGTTCAGTGTGAAAAAATTGATTGGGTAGATAAACTTGCATGTGAGATGGTTTTTGAAATAGCTGCAATAAGAATAAAGCTTAGAAACAGCAGTTTAATATTATTAATATTAGTCTGTACAGATCTCCTAACAGTAACATGGAACAATTTTTCTGTCATTTAGAAGAACTTGTTGACAAACTATCACCTCATAAAAAACAGACTATTATAGTAGGGGATGTTAACATGGACTCCTTAACTAATAGTATATATTATCTTAGATATATTGATATATTACAGTCCTTTAATTACACCCATGTGAATTCAACACCAACAAGAATTACATGTGACTCTCAGACATGCATTGACCATGTTATTACAAACTTAAGAAAGGAAGACCTTGTAGTTAGAACTGTTGAGAATCACATTTCAAATCATAGGGCATTAGTCCTAGAGCTTCTTACAGACAATGAAATAGTACCTGATGGGGACCTATTTACCTATAAAAGAAAGCTTGACTATCATACATTAAAGGAAACCCTGGCACACACAAATTGCCATCAGGTAGGCCTGTATGAAATAGAAGATATCAATGAATAGTGGGACAAATTTTATACATCGTTAACTCATTGTCTTAATCAAGTGTGCACAGTGGTCAAAATACTAAAGAAAACTGACAGTTCCAGGAATCTTAAACTTCCCCCTGTTGTTGTTGTTGTTGTTGTTGTTGTTGTGGTCTTCAGTCCTGAGACTGGTTTGATGCAGCTCTCCATGCTAATCTATTCTGTGGAAGCTCCTTCATCTCCCAGTACCTACTGCAACCTACATCCTTCTGAATCTTCCCCCTAACATGATAAAATTAAAGGAAGATATGAAGGACTTATATATTCTTTTTAGAGACACCATACTACAGTACTTCCAGTCTAAATACAAAGCCTGTATAAAAGCCTACAGGGAAGCACTTAAGACATTAAAAGCACAGATGTATGCTGAACAGATGAGGGAATCTAGCAATGTTGCAAAAACAGGGTGCAGTATACTAAATAAGGAAAGAGGAGGGAGCAACAATGCAGTGTGCAATAACATAATAATAACTGACAATGAAAAATTGCTGAGTGACCCAAAGTAAATATATGAGAGATTCATAGACCAATTTAGTAAGATGAGTAGGGAAGACGTGATTGACTACCACAGGTGCAGTCAGAATAATGGCAGTAATTCATTATTCCTGAGGTGTGCTACAGAATTGGAAATCCTGAAAACCATTTCCAACTTAAAGGCAAATGCATCCAGTGGCTGGGATGAAATTTCAGTGAAATTTCTGGAAGAATGGAATTAATAAAGCCACTACAACAATTAATAAACTGCTGTTTCAGTCAGGGGTCATTTCCTGACCTGTTAAAAGTCGCTGAAATAAGACCAGTGCATAAAAAGGGGAAAACTACATATACAAAATTATAGGCCTATTTCATTGACATCAGTAATTAGTAAGCTCTTGGAAAGACTACTTCTTGATCAACATGAATCATTTTTTGTAAGTACAATGTATTAAAAAAAACTGTCAGCATTGTTTCAGGAAGGGCCAATCTTCAATAACGGTTGTAGCCTCATTCTTTCAAGTGGTACTGAATAAACTTGATAAAGGAAACAAAGTTATTGACACCTTTTTAGACCTGTTGAAGGCTTTTGACTCTGTAAATCATTCTGTTCTTCTACAAAAATTAGAAACTTACAGAGTCAAAGGAGTATCATTAGATCTATTAAGATCCTACCTTGCTGACAGGAGACAATGTGTAAAGCTGTATTATACAATTGGGAGACATATTCAAAAATTAAAATCATCATCTAGAATTCTTAGTTTTGGAGTCTTTCAGGGAATCATTATTGGGCCTTTTTTGTTCATTGTGTATATCAACAATATAATAATTCCACAAAATTCAGACTTAGTAAATTGTGTTGATGATACCTCCTTCAAAAGTTGGGGCTCTAAAAAACAGTTAGTAGTGCAAAATAATGCAGAGAACATTAGCGTCAGCACAGAATATCACACTAAAAACAAATTGGCACTAAATAAGGACAAGACAATTCTGATGGAGTTTCTGCTAAATTTTAAACTAAGACAAGTGGATACACAACCAGAGCTATCAGTTGAAACAATTGATAAATATAAATTCCTGGATATTACAGTAGACGAAGATCTCACATGGAAGGAGCACATCAGCTACATGTGTAAAAAAATCTCCAGTAACACCTAGCAGCTAAAACTATTTCTAGAATAATAGTGCAACCTGTTGTAACACAAATCTATTTTGGAATTGTACACTCCCATCTGCAATATGATATTGAGATTTGGGGTGGAGCACCAACAGTATACATGAGCACAGAAAAGACCAATTAGGATAATATCTAATATTAGTAAGTGGCAGTCCTGTAGAGAATATTTCATTAAGTATAACATACTAACAGTGTATTCATTGTATTTTTTCAGAACTATACTGTCTGTAAAAGAAAATATGGAGCATAGTGTAATCAGTAGCGAAATCTATAGTCATAACACACGAAAAAGAGAGGTTTACCACATAAAATTTAGTAATAAAAGAGCAACAGATCATAGTCCATTTTTGCTGGAAGACATTTTTATAACAGATTGCCAAAAACATAAAATTGTTAAAAGGAAACATATTTAAGACAAAATTAAAGCAACTCTTAATTGATAAATGTTTGTACTCCATCAATGATTTCTGATGTCATTGTATATGATTTATCTTTACTTCTAAACTTTTTTAATGTTCTTGTGTTTGTAAACTGACTATGTCAACAACTGTTTAGTCATTATGGACAAATAAACAATTTATCTGTTATTATTATTTACAATGGGACGTACGCTCTGCCATGTGCCTCACGGTGAATTGCAGAGTATAGATGTAAACATAGATGTAGATAAACATAGATGTAGATATACTCTTTCATGTTATTGCCACTTTAACTCTTGACTTTTCCTTTCTGTTCTTGATATTAACACTAATGGCTGTCTTTTCTCCACATCTTCCAAAGATGTTGCTGGCACAAAGCTTCATTTGTATCTTGTGTTACCACTATCTCTAGCCTCATATCTAAAAGGCTGGCTCTCATGCATACAGTCTTCAATTTCTCATTAAAAATCTTTGAACAGCCTGATATTTGACCAATTCTATACCAAAATACTTATTTTCTATTTTATTTTCCACACATATTTTCTTGCAACAGCTATCACCCATCGTTCTACACATGAACCAAAACAGTCTCTACAACATCTACAGGATCAAAAAATATATATAATAACAATCATAATGACTATAACTGATCCTGTGTAACTCCAAATGGGTATACTACTTCCTTTGCTGACACAAAATTTCAGTCTCTAACTCATCAAGCTTATGACCTGCTGCATTTGAATTTGTCTAACTTTCTTACTACGTCCTCAACAGGCAAATTCAAAATCAGTTTCATTATTTTCCTTTTTTCTTGGTTAGCAATATGATGGTCTACATCCACATGCAAGTTCAGAACTACATCATTATTTGTTACATTTATTCTTAAAACATGGCCTGATTGTATTTGCCTTTACAACAAATAACTACATCGGTTGTAATATCCTTACTTCACACATCTTGTAATCTTCCTCTTCTCAAGTCTTTAACCATCAGGTCAGTTAGCAGCAGCTCACCATTTATTTCTGTTTTCGGCCTTCCCCTTGAGAGTGATATAGATGGTGCAACAGGTATCCTCCATGATCTGGTTGATGTATTCTAGTCTTGGTCTGCTTCTTGCATTTTCCCTTCTACTGTGCCTTCAATGATACATTTCATGATTCCATCATGTCTCAGCAGATGGCCAATCTATGTTTCCCTTCCATATTTTATGAACTTCAGGAGACAAGGCTTCGCTTTGTCCACTCTGTAAATTACCTATTCATTTGATGCCTTGTCTACCCAGAAAATCTTTAGCATGCTGCAATAGCACCACATCTCAGAGGCTGTTATTTTGCGTTTCTCTGCTTCTCTGAGTGTCCATGTTTCTCTTCTGTATAGCAGCACACTCCAAACAAACATCTTTATGGGATCTTATGGTGCTGGACATGAAAAAGTTTCTCCTCTTGTTAAAATCAGCTTTTTCCTGGTGAATCCAGCTTGCTATATCCTTCCTTTATCTTCTGTCCAATGTAATTTAATTTCCTAGGAAAGTATAGGATTCAATGGTCTCCTCCAGATGCTGACTATTAAGTAAGCATTGAGAAAAGGTGTTGTGGTTTTTTTTTTTTTTTTTTTTTTTTTTAGCTCACCAGTAAGATTTTTGTTTTACCTTTATCGCTTCTAATTGTTCTGTGTCTTCAATAGCACAGCGATATTATCTGCAAATCTTAGCATAGCTGTTTTCTTACAATCAATTTTAGTTCCTTCCATAATTCCTAGTTTCTCCCTAGTTTCATCTATTGCCTTATGAATGTATCCATTGAACAACAAAGGATAGTGTGAACAGCACTGTAATACATCCTCCTTTGGCTTCTTCTTAACGTTCTCCACGTCTTATCACAGCCACCTCTTATCAGTTTCTGCACTACACTCCTGTCCTTATACTTCATTCCCATCTCTCTCTGTGTCATAAAAAGATATTGCGAGTCTACCCTATCAAATGCTTTTTTGTGAGTCAATGAAGGAAGGCAATACATGTGTCTTGAGCTTTATTTAGTTTTTGTTTCCAGAGAATTGTTTAAATGATTTATTGACATGTTTCAACTTACCAACCTTGATGATTTCATTCAGCTCATTGTATTGACCCTCCAAGAATTGTTGTTTAACCTTTTTTGATTCTTCGTTTATTTCATTCCTCAGTGCTCTATATTGTCTTTGTCCTTTATCACTGTTGTCTTCTTTCTGCTTACATCTTAATTTTTTTGTTATGTTTTCTGTAATCCATTCTCCATTATGCTTTGTATTCTCTCTTGCAACTACTTTATTTCATGCTCATAGGGTGTTACTTTTTAAGGACTCCCAGGTCTCTTCAACATTTCTAATATACGGTATTTCTTAACTGTGTCCATGTTTGTTTGTTCCTTGTCTGTCACCATAATATCATCTTTAATCTATTCAGATCCCATTTCTCACAAGTTCCTTTCCCATGTTTTTTGAATTCCAAATCACATTCTCCTATCACTATGTCACTGTCCATCAACCATGTTCCTAGCACCTTTTATCTCGCTGTACACTCTTTGCAATTCTTCTTCATCATAGGTTTATTTCACTAGGGTTAACACTGTCTTGTTCAGTTTTGTGTCAAATTATGCTGGTAGTTTTCTGTCTGTTTGTTGGTAACCATCTACTCTACAACCAAGCTCCTTGAAAAGGGTCAGTCCTACCCTTCTTTTTGCTGGTCACTGCTTTCAATCAGTCAATCTATCTAACTATTTATTCATCAGTTAACAATATACATTGTATGGATGTAGTCAGTTACAATATAGTTTCTTATCTTTAATTTGTTTCAAAAGCTTGGATAATAAATACATATATTTTATATCAGTGTAAATAAATAATATTACTTTTCCATATTCAGATATTCTTCAATGCTATAAAAACTGTGTGTTAGTAAAAATTGTTAAGATCAACCTTGAATTCATTAAATTCTTTAATTTTCTTTATTGTAGAAGGCAATGCACTAAAAAGTATTTTGGGCTGGTAGTTTACACTTTTTTGGTAGATTGCTATTTTGTGGATGTCTCTGTGAAAATCATGCCTGTTCGTTGTTTCATGGTTATGAACCAGATTATTTAATGTTGAAAATTCCTGGTGAGTTTTCAGAAAGCAAACACATTCATAGATGTATAAGCTTGGAAGAGTCATTATTTTAAATTCTTTAAATATTTCCCTGCATGACACTCTGCATAGGACCCCTTTCATTATTCTTATAGTCATTTTTTGAAGTTTGAAAACTTGTTATGCCCTACCTGAATTTTGCCGGAAGATCACACAATATCTAAGCAAACTGTTCAGGTATGCATAATAGGCACACAGCAATGATTCAGTGTTACAACATTCCCGAAGCATTCTTAGCACACAGCAGCATTTACTTAATTTTTTACTCAAAACTTCTAAATGCTTTTCCCATCTCAAGTGCTTGTCCACCCATATACTGAGGAATTTTGTGTATGGAGCTTGTGCAATAACATAGTTCCCTAACTCAGCTTTTACTCTCCTAGCTTTACTTTAAATATTACTGAAATTCATCAATACCGTTTTATCCTTATTTATGATTAAAGCATTTTTGCTAAACCATTTTCCTGTCTTATTTATTGTCTTAGAGGCACTCTGCTGTAGATTATCCTCAGTGTGTCCTTTTATAAAAATGCTAGTGTCAACAGCGAACATCACAATTTCTGCAACTGTCAGATGGTTTGGCAAATCATTTATGTACACCAAGAACAACAGAGGGCCTAACACAGAACCCTGGGGCACTCCATAGCTAGTTTTTTTGAAATCTGAAAGATACGCTTTGCCTTCATGACATATAGTTAGATGAAGCAGAAGGTGACTATTACAGAGCCCTTGAATATTTGGACATGGTAAATTCATGGTATCGTACTAGTACAATTCATGGTGGTGTATCTTTATATGGAAGCAAGATTCTTAGTGTAAAGGAAATAGACTTAAAAAACTTTTCCACTGACATAGATCTAGAATTAGCTTCACTAGTGTTAATAGATATTGACCTTATTATTGTCTCTGTGGATGGTAATTTTGAAAACTTTATTGCACAAATGGAAACCTGTTTGTCCTACCTAACACGTCTTAAATCTAAAATTGCACTATGTGGAGATTTCAACATACATATAGGTGATGGAAGCACTAAAGAGAGAGTCTTCATGACTTTGATAAATAGCTGTGGGCTGTTTGTTGCAAGCCGACTGCCAACAAGAGGTGATGCCTGCCTAGACACAGTTATCACAAACCTCAATATCTGGAACTATAATATCAGTGTAGTTGAACCAATGATTGCTGACCATAGTGCATTAGTAATGGAAATAAGTATGAAATGCTCGAGTCAACTGCAACCAAGCTCATGGCACTCCAGTTACACATTTAATAAAAGGATCATAAAAGAAGAAAGACTAAATGAACTTAAAATAGCCATGTCAAGTATAAACTGGCGGCAAAAAATTGCAGGAATGGGGGCCATTGCCTCATTCGAATGTTGGTTCCAATCATTAAAACCTAAATTTGATGATTTATTTCCAGAAATCCACAAGAAGTATCCTACAGGCAAAGTTAAAGGAAGGGACAAACCTACTACAGGGAAGATGTGGTATACACCTGAGCTAAACAAATTAAAATGCATTGTGCTAATTTTCAGGGACTGTATGAAAGCAGCTAGAGATCTCCCATATAGAGACCTGCTTCATTGTAACTATGTAATTTACAGAAAGCATGTGGAGGAGGCAAAAAAAGAGAAAAAATGACAGGTTCGTTAGCGAGGCTCACAATCCATGCAAAGTAGCTTGGAATCTGGTAAACGAGTGCAGAAAAAAGCCCACCTCAGCCTTAAATTCCAGTAACCCTGACACCTTCAATCAGTACTTTGTTAGGATAGTGAAAGATACTATTAATGAAATACCTGACTCAGGCTTAGTCCTCACAAGTCACATGAGAAACATAACCAGTCAAATTTTTGAAAACTGGAAGGAAGTGCACCCTAAGGATATTGTAAAAACAGTTAAGTCATACAAGAACTCAGAGAGTGAAGATATCTATGGCATGTCTTGCACAATGCTGAAGAAAATTATTCTAGAGCTTGCTCAGCCATTATCTATAGCAATTAACAAATGCTTATCCTCTGGTGTCTTTCCAAAATTTCTTAAACTAACACGGACAGTACCATTCTACAAAAAAAGGTGACACGTGTGAAGTGTCCAGCTACAGACCAATTTCTATCATCCCTATTCTAGCTAAAGTTATGGAGTCTGTTATGAAACTCCAGTTACAGAATTATTTTGAAGTAAATAAGCTCTTTCAGGACACACAGCATGGTTTTAGCAAGGGAAAGTCAACGTTTACGGCAGCAGTGGACTTAAACAGAAAAATAAGGCAAGGATTCGAAGACAGAGGAAGTGTGGCACTGACACTCTGTGATCTTAGCAAGGCATTTGACTGCATTTCCCACGAGATACTGCACAATAAATTGAAGTATTATGGTGTCAGAGGTGTTGTTCTGGCAACTTTTCAGTCTTATGTGGAAAACCAGCGACAAGTGGTATCAATTCATGGAGCAACATCACAAGAACAAAAGCTGGAATGTGGAGTACCCCAAGGGTCCATCATAGGGCCTCTCCTGTTCCTTATTTATGTCAATGATATGGGTTATAACAACAATATGTTACAGTTTGCTCATGACACCACCCTTTTTACCAAAGGAAGAACTGCTGCGGAGTCACTCCAAGAAACAGATGTACTCTTCTAAAACATTAAAGAATGGTTCATCAAAAATAAAAAGGAAATGAATGGAGAAAAATCATATCTGATATGCACCCTTAACAACATCAGATGCCATGATAATATGGGGGCTGTCAAACTGCTGGGCTTCATGATATACAGGAAACTAACAATGAATGAACACACAGTGTATGTGTGTTCCAAGCTCTCCTGTGTAAAATACCTTCTGATGAGGTTAAAAGGTGTATTGAGTGACCAATATCTCACAACAGTATATTATGCCTTATTCCATAGCCACATCAATTATGGCCTACTGTTATGGGGACATTCTGCAGGTTGTAAGCATGTGCTAATTATACAGAAAAAAGCTCTCAGAATAATCACATCAAGCAAAAGACAGGAGCACTGCAGGCCTATATTCAAGCAGTTAGGAATTATGACAGTCTACAGCCAGTATGTGTTTTTATGTCTCATCAGCATGAAAGAAAACCAAGGAGTCTTCAACATGAGGCGAGATATACACAATCACAATACCCGTAACAAGAGGAGCATTGAAATACCCAGGTGTTGACTGATGGGAATGCAAGACAGCTTTCCAGTGGTTGTCCTAAAGATGTTCAGCTGACTGCCTCAAGAAGTGCAATCCCTGCCGCTAGGAACATTCAGGAGAGTAGCACAGGACCTGAAAGAACACCCATTGTATTCCATTGGTGAATTCTTTAATAGTGACCAAAGTGAATGGACAAACAAATATTGTTTCTATTAAGTATAAATTTCTAAATTTTGTGAATATTTTTTTAAATGTATAAATGTAATTAATCTTGACGCAGTCTGTCCAGCCATGACTGGTAAATGACACAGATCTAGTAATGATTGTATGATTCATTTGTCATTTGTAGTCGACTACTATTAAATTATGATGCTTATAGCACCATCTATTTCTACATTTTGTAACTACTGATTTTTCTTCTACCATACGTTTTCCCCCTTCTCCAGTAATATTCCGTTGCAATTTGACGCCATTCTGACCAGTGGTGTTGTTCCTACAGTGGTTTTAAAGCTTAACTTTAATTAAAATCACCTTGTACTTTGAAATTTCTCTGTCATAACTATGTCCCATCATAATGTCTGTTTTGCTCTTGCACATTCTTAACACTTTCATGCTAAGTAGCATGAGTCTTCTCTAGTATAATTTTATGAAATTAATATAACTTATGCTTCTCCCTGTTACACTATAAAGACTGGCTTTTCTATGTTGTCATATTATAATCCTGGGGGTGACTGGATTTCATAAATTAAAGGTCTAGGTGATGTGTCACAGTTTGGCTAAAGTAATCCCAAATGCTAGCATGGTAATTCTCGCTACCAAATGTGTTGTCATAATCCTATAACTAAAAGAACTCTTTTGGGCAATTGGTGTGTGCTGTAAGATACTTATTGCTCCTTAAATGTATGACACCTTTGGTCCTTTACTTTGTTTTCCAGTATATGGACTTTGTTATTGACTTTCAAATGTTCAAATGTGTGTGAAATCTTATGGGACTTAACTGCTAAGGTCTTCAGTCCCTAAGCTTACACACTACTTAACCTAAATTATCCTAAGGACAAACACACACACCCATGTCTGAGGGAGGACTCGAACCTCCACCGGGACCAGTCGCACAGTCCATGACTGCAGCGCCTTAGACCGCTCGGCTAAGCCCACGCGGCTATTGACTGTCTAATTTCTTTTATACTCCCCTATGTGCACTTTCATCAAATAATAAAAACTTTATCTCCTGCTCATAACTCTTTTGGATATTTGATTTTGTCATTTTTGTGTTAGCAGAAGAGCCAACACCATGTTACGAGTGGAGGCTGAAATGCACGCGTTTTAGCTCAAGTAGGCTAGCGTGAGGAGGGAAGAACTATACTGACGTGAGGTCTGGAACATGACAAGGAATGAAAATTCAGAAAGCGGACGTAATTAGTTTGATACTTAACTTTGATCCATTAACGATGAATGCCGCTCTTGACAGTACATGATTCACAATATTATCTGTTCAGAATACATTCTTGAAGATAGTACTTATAGTGAATATGGCGCCTTGCTAGGTCATAGCAAATGATGTAGCTGAAGGCTATGCTAAACTGTCATCTCTGCAACTGAGAGTGTATGTAGACAGTGAACCATCGCTAGCAAAGTCGGCTGTACAACTGGGGCAAGTGCTAGTGAGTCTCTCTAGACTAGACCTGCCATGTGGCGGCACTCGGTCTGCGTGGTGACATGCGGGTCCGACGTATACTAACGGACTGCGGCTGATTCAAAGGCCACCACCTAGCAAGTGTGGTGTCTGGCAGTGACACCACAGTCATAATATGCTTTATTGCTCAATTTATACTGAGCATTAAAAGTTTGAGGGTGTAGGAAGAATGCAATTTATTCTTATGCAGTATATGTGGCAAGATATCCGAATAGATGTCAACCATCTCAGAAATTGTTAATCAACCTCTTCAACCAGTTACTTGAAGTTGGTAGTTTAACATCTAGACAATGTAACAGATGTTGCAGTTGGTCGTCATGTTAGCTCCTATGCAATCCATGAGGAAGTTGCATGAGTTAAGCAAATGTCCTACTCTTTCTCCATTGACATAGGTTCCATCACTATCATATCTTTCTCCATCAATTGCCATATAGAAACAATTTTGAGAATCATGTTAACTTGTGTGCATGGGCATTAAAACAAGATATGTGTCTTGTTTGGCGATGAAGCCAAACTTACCTGTCATGGCCAGGTAAACCACCAAAACATGCACTATTGGTCTGTTGACAAACCCCATTGGCTTAGTCAGGTGGAATGTTAGTGTCCATGGAGTTGAATGTGTGGTGTGAGATAGTGAACCATCAGCTCATAGGCCCATTTTTCATACATAGACCACTGAATGTGCACAAGTATTCCAGACTCCTAACAGACCATCTTCCATGGATGCCAAAAGACGTTCCACTGCAGACTAGGAGTAACCTGTGGTAAGAGCATGATGGCTGTCCAGCCCATAATGCACAAACAACTACAGCATATCACAAATTGTTTCCAGATCATTGGATTGGAGGCAGAGGACCTGTACCCTGGCCAGCCCATTCTCCAGGTTTGATGCTGTCATTACTATCATTTGCTTCTGCTTGATCTTTTCATGACATGCTGTAACAAAATTTTTTCTTGTCATATTTAAGTGTGTCTGCAGACTGCACTGCCTTCTTTGCCACATCTCTCTACTTGCATCACCTTCCATGTTGCGACATCTGAGAGTTACTAAGAGTAGCCAGAGTTACAATTTTGCACAATATGTGTGGGTGAAAGAATGACCCAAAGTCAACAGGGATGCAAGGAAACAGGAGAGACTATGTTTTTGAGGTCAAGATAGTGTGGGCTACATGACCAGTTGTAGAGAAGCTTCTGGAAGGGACAGAGTTCAGGAGGGCAGTGTATAATTGCATGGGAGGCTTGGCATGTGAGCCTTTATAAGCAGCACTGCTTAAGATAGCATACTCAGTCTGCCTCAGACCCTGGACCTGGCTGACTCTGCCACCAGGACAGGGCATAGTTTCTTGTGGCACTTAGCTTCAACAGAATTGCGCAACATGCAGCCAGTGTGTTAGTGCCTCATGAGATTCAAATATAGTTTTCTATTTGTGGTATCACATATTGATACAATCCCATGGGTGTAAAAGTTGGCAACCAGATTGCAAGTTTCCATCAGTTGGCAATAGCTGTCATCCAGGATCCAGTGGACTTAATGCAGCATGCTCACTGAGCCATGTCTCCAGTGGCTCCAGACTGCAAGTGCCCCCTGCTGCCACACTACAGGACAGCCAGCAGGAGCGAGACACCCACTCCCACTTGGAGCCTCTTTGCTACACGATGCTACACAGGAGCCACTTAGTTGCAGCTCTGACACCATTGTTCATCCTTTAATTCAGAGAACCTCTTCCTTGTTGACATTGAGAGCCGAACTCTGTTTCTTGCTGCATTATTTGTAATGAGGCTTCGTACATGGGGAAAAATACAGGTTAAGTAAAACTGCTTCTTACTATGTTAACTTGTTTGCTAATCATTTCTGCTCGTGTCCAGCTTTCTACAATGACAGTTGCTGCACCACTCTGTAGCCCACCTCCCCTTACCACTGTGTACCCTACATATTTGTTCAGTCTCAGTTATTTGTCAGAATTCCTCATTCTTTTCTCATAGAGTTTCCTCATCTTAAAGTATTTTCAGTCTGTATTCTCAGGCATCAAGACTGCGAATTGGATGAGCCACTTCACAACTGGAAACAGCATCAGTTCCTATCCTGATCTTTCCACACAATTTATTTTGGTGCCAGGTGTTGGGTCAGCTAAAAGTAGACACCCCTTTTCTCTTTGGGGATAGTTAAAAATAGTCACCCCCATTCTGTGGGTTTGGCACAAATTAGGTACCCCTACTGTGTAGTTTTGGCTACCAGATAGGTACCGTCTTATTTTTGTCTGCATACAGTACTGGGGTTGGCAGGATACAGATTTGAGAAATAGATGTAGGATGTTGTTAACTTATGACAGTATTTAGCACAAAGTCGAGAAAAGACTTTTGAGAATTAGGACTGAGATGAGCTGCAGTAGGCTTCTGGAGGTGAAGAAAGAAGACAATTCTGATGAGCCAGGAAGGTCAAATTGATCCGTTATGATATGGGTTCCATTATACCGCAGGTGGGTTGACAGTGAGGAATGACAGCACCCTGATCCAGAGAGGAGGTGGCACGAGATCTTCTGACAGGGTAGGAAGGTTCCCACAGCATGGATTCTACTTCATGGGAGTTGAGTTGGCAGTGAAGTGTGGGAGCACGCCATCCAGAGAGGGAGTTGGTGACATCAGCCAACAAATGGATGGGCCAGAGGGGTCTGTCAGTTTCAAGGAAGCAGATAATATAATTGGAGGCACATGGGTGCCAGGCAGGGCAGACAGTATGAACCATGTGGAATGGAAGGGGGAGCTACCTGGTAGAATTTTATACACAGTATAATTTAATCATTGCTACAAACAGTTGGTTTATGAATCATTAAGTAGGTTACAGATGTGTGGGGAAGGGACCTGGAGGCACTAGAAGGTTTTAGATACAAGGTGTATTTCAAAAGTAATGGAAATTTTGTATTTTTGTATGTTGCATTAGTCCATTTCACAATTTGTTTTTCATTGTTGTGTTGATAAAAACATCTGAAAAATATCTGTACAGTGTTACCTATACTGTATATTTTGGCTATTATCCTATCCAAAAGAACATATGTGTTTCACTAGTATCTTACTGTTAATTTCATATAGAATGGATCAGATCAATTGTGTTTATGGCAAGTTGGCTGAGAGACCCCTTCTAGGCTGTTCAGCTGCCTGGTGCAAGTATTTCAGTGACTTGTGTATCAGTGGTAATGCAATTATAATGAGAACACATACACTGTCCCAATGGAGAAAATCGCCAGCTCACCCAGGAATCAAACTTGGGGCCCCTTGATCGAGCGTCAGCAACAGTAACCGCAAAACCATGAAAAATTTTGCTGTAAGAATGGAATAAAGTGCAACACACTTTTATAAATGTTAAATATTTCTTTTGATGAGTCTGCTGTGAGTAAAATGAGGGGTAAGAGTATAAGCATTTCAAAGTAGCCTGTGAAGAAGTTGAAGATAATGAACTTCCTGGATGCCCCTAGCACATCATCAACTGACAAAACCTTGAAGAAACTGGAAGAAATGATTATGAATTATCACTGGATCACCATCAGAAAAGTCACTGGTGATGTTGACATATCAGCTGGCTCGTGCCATGAAATTTTTATTCATTGTTTTGGGATATAAAACACATGACAGAAAATTTGTAAGAAATTGTTGAACTACAAACAAAAAAGTGGGAAATGAAAGTTACTCAGCAGTTGCTGGGTGCAGTCAACAATGATGCAGAACTACTGAAACATACCATATGGCATAATGGGCAATGAAAGATGGGTTTACAGATATGATGTCAAAACTAAGGCCTAGTGGATGCACCCTAGATCACCAAAAAGCTCAAAAAATATGACCAGGTGTGAAACTTATACTCACTGTGTGCTTTGGTTTTAATGGTATAGTGCACCATAAGGTGGAACAATCAGGAGTACTGCTTAATGCCATTTGCTTGAAGCAATTCAGAAAAAGATCCACACTTGTGGCAAAACAGTTAATGGCGTTTGCACTAGGATAGTGCACCTGGTCACACTCCTTTGCTTCCTTATAAATTTTTTGCCGAAATACTAGTGTAATGAGGTGTCACCTTTGATTTTAATGGTATAGTGCACCATAAGGTGGAACAATCAGGAGTACTGCTTAATGCCATTTGCTTGAAGCAATTCAGAAAAAGATCCACACTTGTGGCAAAACAGTTAATGGCATTTGCACTAGGATAGTGCACCTAGTCACACTTCATTGCTTCCTTATAAATTTTTTGCGAAATACTGGTAAAATGAGGTGTCACCTCAGCCTGCAGTTCTACGCACTGTCCTCTCCCCCCCCCCCCCCCCCCCCTTGCCCGAATCCAAGACTTTCCACACCTTCCCTCCTCCTTTTTCATGTCCCCTCACCCTCATTGTGTGCCACCCTTTGCCAATACACCCTCCCATTCCCCTTCCCTGCTCCTCTCCTTTTCCACTCACCATTATTCCCTCAAACCCCACCTCCCAACACTGCGCCTCATAGTCTCATCATGCTAGACAGTGTTCTACTCTCCCCTCACCCGTATCCTGTTATCCCTCCCCCTTCCCATCCCATTCCAGATTGTTATTCATGTGACAACTGCATTCCATTCGCAGCTGCCAGTGGTAGCAGTCACGTGTGCATGCGGTGTGCCTGCTTGTGTGAATGTGTATGTGTTTTCTGTGCTGAAGAAAGTTTAAGCTGAAAGTATCTGTCTGTGACTCAGTGGGTCACCTTTAAGTTGAGAAGCAGTCTGTACTTTTCCTAATCTTGTTGATATTCCAACCTGGGGTTTCCATCATTTGATGTCAACATTTAAATTGCCAATATTCTGCAACTAAAATCAGTGCATTATGGAAAATCTAGATGAGTTCATAAACCTAAATAGTTGACTGAGAAGGTAAGGAAATAAGTAAAAGAAGAGCAAAAATCAATTTGACAACTTTTCGCAATGTTTTTCATCCATTGAAGAGGAAGAATAAAAAGTTCAAAATGTTCGTATCCAAAAATTGTTGAAAACTGGTGCTTCATCCAAATGAAAGAGATCTGCTCTTAATTCATCATTATTGTGAATAATGATTACAAGAGCAGGACAAGGGAAGGAGAGTATAATAACTCTTGTCAGACACTCATCCCATGATAAAGTGACCTTTAGTTTACAATATATGTACATTTAAAGATAATTTATGGATAGAATTTTGAATTGGTAAAAATAGTTGTTGGTTTCAAAATACAATAACCAATTTGCCACTTCTAACACAACCTTTTTTTATAGGTCTATTATATGTGCAGCTTCTCCAGCTGTTGCAGTTCATCTCATATTACAACTTACAGAAAGTGGCTATGGTATAGACAAAGACATTAAAACTATTACTGTTGCTGCAATCAGTCTGGATTCAGTTACAGCAATTGTGGTTATAGATTTCTTGCTTACTTTCCAGTATTCCCAAGGTAAGTTGGTGGAAAATAAGGCTAGCTTAGATGAAGTTAGGTGTTGCAAATGTAAGTTAGAACTGCACTACAGTAATGTACTTCATGATGCTATCAGTATGTTAACTACAATTATGATACATTATCAAAATTGCTGACTAAGAACATAATTTACTGACAACTTACAGTTAATTTCATAGCACAGATGCACAAACAGAACATGAGGGATGACAGTAGTACCAAAGGCTAAATGAACTGCTTTGCTGGGTGCGAACAGAGGTTCACTGTGTCAACCAAAGAGAACACAATAGACTTGAAGCACTTGTTGAACTGCCATGCAGTCCCCCCTCTCCCCCCACCTCTTTCCCTCTTCCACCATTAGGTAGAGCTCCAGAAATGTAGAAGTAATGGTGTTAAACTTGATGTTTAGCCCTCATATAATCTGGCTGCAGCAGTTGTGGTTCCCTGGGAGTTTCCTTGCAAGATGACACTTGGACATCTTGGTATGCTGGTGGTGTACGCATTACCGAAATGGATGACTCACTGAGCTTGCTCATTGCATCTGGTGATCGATGAGATGAGCTGGTAGGTCATCGGTGGGTAAGAAGGTGACCCTTTGGAATGACACTGTCGTATGTTACTATTGTATAAATTTGCATAGTATTTTCGTTGTGCTTCAGAATTTGGTAAGAGCCAGAGTAAGGAGGTTTCAGTGGTGATGAGTGTCTGTCTTTTGCATGACATATGAGCACTCCTTTAAATTCTTGTGAATGAAAATGTTGGCTTCTTCATCGTGGGATGCCAGTCAGTGAGGGCAAAGCTTGCAGATCTGACTCTTAACTTGTTGCATCAGGTATGGTGGTTTGGGTACAGAGACGGACTGTTGTTGTATGAAAAACTATGGTGAAAACCACAGTGTCTCTCATAGGCCATCTGAGTTGCTGATGCAATGATCTCTTGCTTGACAGAGGTATGGAGATGAAGTACCACCAGAGGTAATGCTGTAGTCCAGTTCTTAACATAGCATATAAGCACAGTTTTGAGCATCCTGTGCCAGTGCTGTATCATCCTTTTGCTGGCTGGGTGGTAACTAGTGGCAAAATGGTGTTGGAATCCACGTAATTCAGCAAGTTCTTGAAACATGGCAGACATGAATTGCCATCCTTGGTCTGTTGTGATATGTATCAGGCAGCTGAACTGGGTGATCCATGTGGTGCGAAATGTCTGTGATTGGATTTACTGGGCAATTGCCATGAAAATATATTTGAATCCTTCAGATGGAAGCTGTGGGCCCATCAGATCAATGTACACATGTGAGAAATATTATGTCATTTCAGAAAATTGCCCTACTGGTTTCTGAACATGTTAGATGTCTAGCACACTAAACATGATTTAGTCTGTGAACTGCAGTCTTCCTAAAATGTGGCTGAACATAACTGCTGAACATGTGTGTCTTCAGAAAGCTTCACTGTGCTGTTAGATGCACAATATATGAGGTAGTGCACTGAGTTAAAAACTTGTTCACAAAAACATCATATACAAATAGCTTAAGGGGATGCCTAAAGACATCACACCACAGTAATTTTGTTCATCTTGCTACAGGCATTATTATTATTATTATTATTATTTATTTTTTTTAATTGGAGGCACATCTGGCCTAGAAGAGTGCCTAAAGGCATTGCATGGCAATGATTCTTTTTATCCTGCTAGAAGCATCTTTTTTATAATGAACCAGGTTAAGCTGGATTCTCCCAAGTCTCCAGTCATGATGAATTCTTGTAACTGTATCATCTGCCTGTGCTGCAGCAAATTTATCAAAATCTATAGTATGTGAAATTGCATTTAGCCTCAAAACTCAGCAACTATGTTATCTGTCTCTTTTATGTATTCAATTCTGTAGTAGAAAGGCTGATAAATACTATTTTCCAAATTTTCCAGGGGGAAAAATATTCCATAGGTTTTTAGGAGGCAAAAGTGGTGTGTTTGCTGTATGTTTGTGGTTAGTGTACACTGCAAATGGCTGTGCTTCCACTTACGGGCAGAAGTGCCAGATGGCCACATATTTTTGCAAGCATCTCCTGATTGTAAGCACTCGACCTGGTCTGGGCATTAGCTTATAAGAAAAAAATTCAGGGAGTGCCACATGTCATTAGCTTTCTGGTGGAGTGACTCATCAATTGTTGCCTGACCACCATCCTCAGTCACAGCACGGGGAGCCATGTGTACAGGGTTTGCCAGAAGATGCACTCTACATAGGCTAGTCTTTACCTGTTCAAAGGTGTGCTGCATTTCTGTAATCCACATCGGTGGGCAGCGAAGCTTGGTGTTGTGGCTCATCAAACCTGCTGTCAGGAGTGCCTGTGTTGTGGCTGCTTCTTGTAGGTGTCATTGATAAAAACTGAGTAATCATAAGAAGCTTCTTAGCCATCAGAAATAAGTGGTGTGGGGCATGTTATTTTAGGAGACACATGCCTTCTGCAGAAACTGTGTGACCTAATAATTTCACTTGTTTCTAGAGCACACAGTTGTCATCATTCAGTATCAAACTGTATCTAGCTAGTGTATTAAATACAATTCCTAAATGTTCCTCTATATTGTGCTGTTGTTTGTGAAAACCCTGACACATCACCAAGTAGGTGAAACCACAAGATAGTTCACACAGCATTTAGTCTACAAATCATTTCCATTGCCATTTTTCAGTCCAAATCAAATAGCCCAAAAGACATCTCATAGTGCCACTGGAATTCAGTGATTTGCTCCTTGAATCATGACACTCAATATGTAGCACTTGTGAAATCTTTTATATTGAGAATGAGGTAGCAGTCCGGTATGGTAATACTGTTTAATTTGTGGTAAACACTGTTTGGCCTCAATGTTTTGTGTTTCTGAGATGCAGTGGAAACACTCAGGATCTGTTGGATGTGAGGATTATTTCTGCATGCAGCATTTCTTTGATCGCTGTTTTTACCATGGCATATTTGTCTGGAGCTAAATATTGAGACTTTGGCTGACAGTGGACCAAGTATGTCTCAATGTGGTGCAATATGTTGTGCTTCATTTTGGAAGTGCGTACTGGGCCTTGGCTGAGGGTGTGTGTGGGAAATGCTTCTGTTTCTGGGCACCTTATTTAATTGTCCTGCAACCATTTCATTCTGAATTCAAAGATATGTTGTGTATAGGTTGATTTCCAATCCATAATGATGTAGGACACCAGCACTTAATATATGCTCAAATACATTTTACTGTGCAAAATTTGATTCCACCAACCATTGAATGCAATCCTGTGAGTTGCATACCCTTTTTAAAATTGGTTCAAATGGCTCTGAGCACTATGGGACTTAACATCGGAGGTCATCAGTCCCCTAGAACTTAGAACTACTTAAACCTAACTAACCTAAGGACATCACACACATCCATGCCCAAGGCAGGATTCGAACCTGCGACCGTAGGGGTCGCGCGGTTCCAGACTGAAGCGCCTAGAACCGCTCAGCCACACCGGCCAACCATACCCTTTTTAATATAGTGGGTATAAGATTCTGGAACTTGTTCTGCACTGACGTCTTTTTAATAACATCTCATACTAAAACTAATGTATGAGAGTCTGAGGCATTAACTGTCACTATAAACTGCATTTCATCATTTGAAACACAATATGTAGCAAAAGAAACTATGCAGCAAAAGAAACTTCACAGCAAAAGAAACTTCTAGCATACAGAACCATAATTCTGACTGCTGTAATAAATGTGGTAGGATTTTCACTTTACTTCATGGCATGATTGAGACACTGCAAATGATGGGCAAAAAGTTTGTTACCAGTATGGAAAATCCTGAAATTTGTAGAAGTATGAGTCTTCACTGTTTGAAATTCTTTGAATTTAAAGTCACTATTTCCTTTGTGTTTGACTTCATGGTATTGTCTGAACTGCTGTTACAGCATAATATAGTCTGCATTAGCTGTTGTAGGCATTTTTGGTTTACTTTTAATTCCTTGCTCTTTAGTGTCTATTCTTCTTGATGGGGCCATCAGTTTTAGGATATGTTAATCAGAATAATAATACAAACTCAGAATTGCTGAGTAGGAACACTGTTTTTTATATCTTGCAAAAAGTTACATAGCAGCAATACACACATAAAACATGAGTGATCATAAGTACTACCAAAATCTAACTAAACTGCTCCACTCAGAAACAACAGCAATCCACTGTGTCAACCAAAGACAGCATACTGTTGTACCTGAAGCACTTGTTGAATGTCTACTCTCACAATGCAAACATTTTAATTGTGGGTAAGTCTATTACAGCAACAGACACATTATATGAAAGCTAAATGAATTCAGTTTTACTATGCATGGGCGTATCAAAACCTTTGAACTGAATTACCCAGTCAGTTTAGTACAGTTCACAGTTTTCGTATATGCAAACTGTTACTAGTGATGAATGAAGGCAAGATATTACACAAAAGCTCCTATGACTTACTAAGGATTGATATCTAAGCTATAGATTTTATAGTCTGACACTAAGTAATGCAAAACCTTATATTTTTATGGTATTGTATTTACTGTCATTGAACCAAATTACTTAAATTTTATGCCACAGTTTTCCATTCTGTTTCTTTCAAAAATCATATTTCACTTCAGCAAAATAGTAACAAAAAGAACATACAGCTTTAGAATCAGTGTGTCAACACTTTACACTCAATACACATTATGTAGTGCTTCATCAGAGTCATAGCTGTGCATATTTGACATTGTTGGCACCTCAAAAAGGTGGAAAGTTATGCAGATAATGTGACAAAACAATAAGGGGTGAAAGGCAAGGGAAAGAAAAGTAGAAAAATTGGCTGACCACAATAGAACTGGTGAGGAACTGCATGAAAATTGAGAAGGCAGTGCTCTGAAGGTTACTATATGCTGCCATGGAGAAACGATCTCATGGTGAGTTGTGGATGGAGGAGGAGGGGGGAGGGGTGAATCCAGTAAGGTAGAGACTAGTTATTAAGAAAGAGTAGAGGTTGGTATATATGAGAGGTGACAGAAAAGTTCATGGCCCATACAGTAGAGGTTGTGAGCAGTCCAACAGGTTCATTATATCCTCCTTATAGAATGTTTCTTCTTGCATGGCAGAAAAGGCCTCCACCACAGCCATGACATCACCATCTGGTTGAAAATTTTCAGCTAGATGTTTCTTGAGCTTAGGGAAGACGTGAAACTCAAAGGGGGGCAAATCAGGTGAATAAGATGGTTACCACTGTTCAAGACTCCAGGACTCGATGGCAGATTTGATTTATTAATTCATCCTAAAAATCTTTCCAGATTGTGGGATACAAAACACACACACACACACACACACACACACACACACACACACAGTAATTGTTTCAGCAGGTACATGAATTTTAGATTTATCCACAAAGGTTCTTGCAGTAGCTGCACTGTCTTGTTTCAAGCCTTTTGTATCATAAACGGTCTAGAAATTCTGCTACTGAATAGAAGCAATGATCCAATAAGAATGCCCTTAGGATTTTAAAAAGGAGTAAGAATGATGATATGTCTTTTACTTTATATGGAAGACTATTGTAAATTTGCATAGTGCTGTTTACTGTGGAGGTTTTATAGGCTGATGTCCTTATTGACTTATATGAAACTTTTCTTTTTGTCTTGTGTCATGTTCGTGGATACTGAAATTTTCATTTACATCTTTTAAATTCTTTCTAATACACTTACAGATTTCTAATATATACAGACAGTGAAGAGGGAGAACTGATGACTTTTAAAAGAGGAATTTGCAAGAATCTGTTTGTCGAGCATGTTGCATTAGTTCTTTTTTGAGTTAAGAAGATGACTGAACTAGGTGGTGTATTAATCCCAGAAGATAATTCCATACAGTAGGATGCTGTGGAATTGGGCAGTTCGGACAATGCTATAACTTGCTTTGACAAAAAGTAAACGCAGACTGTAACATATTTTCTTTGGTGTTCCATTAATTTTGTTTATATGTCTGTGCCATTTGAAGTTATTTTCAAGCCATAAGCCTAAAAAGTTTTCTTCCGGAGAAGATGAAATTTTGTTGGAGTTTATTGTCACACTGGTGCAGCATGCATCACCTTTTAAACAGATATTTAGGAATTTTTTTGTTGTGTTTATCATAAGTTTGTTCCCCTCAAACCATCTGTTTAGCTGTTATGTAGTCTTATTAACAGCTGTTTGAAGCTGACTTGGGATATTTCCTGTAACGAGGATGCTTGTGTCATCTGCAAAAAAAAGTGTTTGTTTGTGACTCAATGTTCAGGTCTAGCTCATTTATATACAGGAGAAAGAGGATTGGCCCAAGAATGGATCCCTGTTGGACTCCTTTATTTAGAACTTCTGCATCTGAAACCATGTCCTGATGTTTTCCTTTAGTTCATGTTTTATTTGTGTTTTTGTTTCCTGTTTGTCAAGTATGAAGTGACCCATTTTAGTGCAGTGCCTCTAATGCCATATACTTGGAGCTTCTCCAGCAGTATATTGTGGTCCAGTATGTCAAAGGCTTTACTTAAGTCTAAAAAAATGCCAGTGGCTTTTTGTTTTTTGTCTATTACCTGCAGGGCATTTTTTAAAATCATATATTGCACTGGTTGTTGATTTATTTTTCCTGAATCCATGCTGAGACTCAGTGAGAATTTTGTTTCTTTCTAAGAATTTCATTAACCTATTATACATTACTTTTTCTATGATTTTACTAAAGTCTGATAATAATGAAACTGGTCTATGGTTTTCTACATTTGTTTTGTCTCCTTTCTTATTAATAGGGACCACTTGAGCAATTTTTAAACTGTCTGGAAATGTGGCAGTCAAAAAAGATGAATTTACTATATCTGCAAGAGGAAATGAAATGTTTTTAATACATTGATTTATGATGTAATGATGCCATTTGAAGTTATTTTGAACCCATAAACCTAAAAACTTTGTTTCCAGAGAAGATGAAATTTTGTTAGAGTTTATTGTCACACTGCTTTATGATGTAATCAGGAATACCATCAATCCCTGATGACATTTTCCCGTGAGCTGATCCAGCACTGATGTTTTCATCTGGAGTTGTTCAATCAACGTAGAAGAACATGAGTGCACTTTGTTTTTCTGTTACTTTTTAGTATCTGTTTTGTCACTGACTATTAAATTATTTGTGATCTTTGCAAAGTACCATTTAAGAAGATTTTTGATGTGTTGGTGATCAGTTATACTATTGTTCTCACGGTTAAGAGTGATATTTTCCAATTTTCCATTTTGTGGTACACTTTATTTGGTTCCTTCTTTATGACTTTACATACTGCTTAGTTTTTATTTGCTGATTCTGTTATGTACTTTATGTAACTGTTTAGAAGAGGGAGTATGTTATTGTTTTTGCTGTATCTGAGTAATTCTGTTTTCCTCTCATTTGATATTTTGATCCCTGTTGTTATCCGTAACTTTGCTTTTTCAGTTGTGTCTCTTATTTCTTGTATTTTGAGAGCAAATGCAATTTCAAAGTAATCAATGAAGATGATAGAGAATTTCTCAAACTTTTTGTTAGTGTCATCTATTTGCAAAACTTCTTCCAACCTTTCTCCTGATAACAGGGAGTTGAATGTTTCTATATTGTGTGTATTAAACTGTGTTGCTGTTGTAGTTCTTTTACAGTTCTGATGAGCAGTAAGTGACTTTGCATGGTGACAACTTGAGTTTCGTGATCACTAAGGCTTGTACTTATACATTTTGCAGTACAACTTATATTCACAAATATCTGATCCAAGGCAGTAGCAGTAGTTTTTGTTATTCTTGTTGGAATTGTTATAGTCTGTTTTAAGTTGAAAGTATCTGTGAGGTTGAGCAATAGCTCTTTTCTTTTGCTGGTTCCAAGAAAATCAATGTTGAAGTCCCCACAAAGCACTATTGATTTTTTGTCTGGATGAAGCCTATTTAGTACATATTCAAACTTATTTAGAAATGAGTCAAAATTTACATTTGGGAGCAATAAATACATGCTACAAGTGTATTTGCCTCACTAACATCAATGAGTGCCAGCTCAAAGTCTCCTTCTGCACTGAGATGTTGAAACTTACTGATTGATTTATATTTTAGCCCATACTTGATGAAAATTGTGGTACCTCCATTTTTATAGATTTCCTATAGAAATAATTTGCTAGTGTGTATCCTGGCATAGAAAAAGAGTCAATTTGGTCATTATTTAGCCAGTGTTCTGTAATGCACAGAACATTAGTAAAGTTAAGTTCTGTATTTAGTAAGATATCTACACCTAAAACTTTGTTTGTTATTGACTTAATATTTTGATGGCAAACAGAAAGATGTTTGTTGCTGTAATTTATTTGATTACCAGTACTGGGATTGACATTTATAGTTGAGATTCCTAAGGGCATTTTTATTGTATCACTGACCTCATTCTGGCATCATGTTTTTAGTAAGTAAATGTCACAGCTAACTTTTTACAGATGTAACTAATATGTTCTTTCCACATTAGGTGTTCATCTATTACAGAGTCAATAAATTTACGTTTATCAAATGTTCCACTATTGACAGAGATTCAGTAATTGTGTCCACTTGAGACTGGGTATAATTTAAAAATAATTGCAATACAACTGTCTTACCTATACTCAGTATAAGTTTATTTATGGTTAGATGTTTTATGATTAGATTAAAGTTTTCTTTAGTGTTAGCCCTCCTAGCCATTTGGCACAGCCCCTGCTAATACATGATGTGTAGTCGGAATAGTTAACAAATTTCAAATTTTGTGTGTGTATTATGTCACTAATAATGTAAGGAAAAGATAGGTTGCTACTTACAATAACTATGGCACATCAAATTGCAGACAGACACAATTAGAAGACACTTAACATTGTAGTTTTCAGCCACAGTCTTTGTCAGAAAAAGAAACACACACACACACACACACACACACACACACACACACACACACACATACACACATTCATTCATTCAGAAGCACACCTCAGGCACACATGACCACTATCTCTGGCGGCTTGGACCAGAATGCCAGAATAGCATGTAGTAATGGTTTAGTTAATTAATGGATTTAGAGAAGAAAATAACAATGACACTGTCCAAAGCTCTTTACATGCTAATCCTTCATGAGTCCAAATCCATTTTGATGTACAATTACATAATTTAAATTACAGGTATAAAAATACAATTTACTGTGAAATAATGATTGAATTAATACATAGCTAATGTATGCTCTTACATTTACTTTAATTAGTTTTTACTGAGTTAATTCACTTTTACATAAAAGGTCATGGTATACAGATTCTGTAGTTTACTTACGTTCTGACGTGGATGAGAATTCTTCAGTTGAATCCATTACTAACTAGTTTAATTACAAGTCAAGGAAAGGAGTTCTACTGTTAAGTATTTGTATGTACAGTAAATTAAAAGTTGTCTCCTTGAGTAAATACAGTACATGACACAAGTGTTGTAAACTCCAATTTGAGGAGGCATCGATAGACTTGTTTTATCCAACCCCATTCTGCTACACTTCATCCCCCTACCAAGAGCACCATACAATTTCCTCGTACAAAGCTCTGCTAGCCACACACCAAGTGAAATAAGCAGTGTTTCGTCTTACAAAATTTGAGAGCACGGTTTTTTGTGGTTTGGTTCTGACTGTATGTCTCCTCACTACTAAAATATTGCTACTGTATATACATTAAATAAAGTGCTTCTCATTACAGTGAAAGTTCATAAAATATTGTTCTCATATATCATTAAGACACAAAGCAATTATAGACTCAATGATATCAATCAACTTGCCCCATCGATATCAGCCTATGCCCACTAGCAGCTAATGTCTTTAATTCCTTTGAGTTTCTCATACTGTGACTTTCTGTGGGGTATTTTTTTGAAATCAGGCATTATGTGTGTTATATTGGTACACATATTTACAACTAATCAAAATTTTAAGGGGAAACAATATGTGTTCATATGCATATACAAATTAAATCTAAATTCTTTGTTCTTGCGTAAGAGTTGCTCCACTTTCTGGCACAAAAGAGTTCACTGTGATCTTTCAATCACAACTGAGTAAAAAAGTCTCTTGCAATACATCCTTCCTGCAATATTTACATACTTACTCAATAGGATGGTGTAGTATTTGTTTCTTGATATGGTCTCATATAGTGTATAATACAAATAAACAAAGGTATGATTTATTCATATACACAGTTTATCTGTCATTATGGTTAAATCATTGGCTGACTAAGTAGTAAGATTGATAATAGTCTAACAACAAAAGTATTTACAGGATTAGATAGTTGCGAAAAGATCAGTCTGCCAAGCAGCAATCAATGTATAAATATAGGAAAGCATCAAAGTACAAGTACATACACTGAAGCACTAAAGAAACTGGTGTAGGCATGCATATCCAAATACAGAGATATGTAAACAGGCAGAATATGGCACTGTGATTGGCAATGCCTATATAAGACAACAAGTGTCTGGCGCAATTGTTAGATTGGTTGCTGCTGCTATGATTATCAAGATTTAAGTGAGTTTGAATGTGGCGTCATAGTTGGCACATGAGCAATGGGACACAGTATCTCCAAGGTAGTGATGAAGTGAGGATTTCCTCATACAACCATTTCGTGAGAGTACCATGAATATCAGGAATCAGCTAAAACATCAAATCTCCGACATCACTGCAGCTGGAAAAAAATTCTGCAATAACGGGACCAACAATGACTGAAGAGAACTGTTCAACATGACAGAAGTGAAACCCTTCCACAAATTGCTGCATATTTCAATGCTGGGCCATCAAGTGTCAGCCTGTGAAGCATTCAACAAAACATCATCGATATGGGCTTTCAGAGCCGAAAGCCCACTCATGTATCCTTGATAACCGCACAACACAAAGCTTTACACCTTACCTGGGCCTGTCAACATCAACATTGGAGTGTTGATGACTGGAAACATGTTGCCTGGTCAGATAAGTCTTGTTTCAAATTGTATTGAGCATATGGATGTGTATGTGCATGGAGACATCCTTATGAATCCATAGATGCTGCATGTCAGCAGGGGACTGTTCAAGCTGGTGGAGGCTCTGTAATGGTGAGGGGCATGTGCTATTGGAGTGATATGGGACCCCTGATATGTCTAGATACAACTCTGACAGTTAACGTAAGCATCCTACCTGATCACCTGCATCCATTTATGTCCATTGTGCATTCCAATGGACTTGGGCAATTCCAGCAGGACGATGTGTCATCCCACGCATCCAGAATTGCTACATTGGCTACAGGAACACTCTTCTGAGTTTAAACATTTCTACCGCCCACCAAACTCCACAAATATGAACATTATTGAGCAAATCTGGGCTGCCCTGCAGCGTGCGTGCTGCTCAGAAGAGATATCCACCCTGTCATACTCTTACAGATTTATGGACAGCCCTGCAGGATTCATGGTGCAATTTCCTCAAGCACTAATTCAGACATTAGCTGAGCCCATACCATGTTGCGTTGCGGCACTTCTGTGTGCTCATGGGGCCCTACATGATATTAGGCAAGTGTACCAGTTTCTTTGGCTCTTCAGTGGATATATATCTATATGTGCTCTTTTGTTCACATTACTATCTCTTCACATGTATGTTGACAAAGAATATAAGTATTTGAATTCCTTTTTGATGTAACTGCTTGGTAATGCTTAGAGTATGTTACAAGTCCAATAATACATAAAATATCTCTTTTGTATTTACTCTGATTAAAATCACTTTGTGATTGACATTTCAGCAAGTCGAGTGGCAGGGTCCAGCTGCCATCCAATTGAAGTTCATTCTCGAGTGCCACGTGCTTGCTGTGTTCCCTGTTTGGTAGGTTCTGTGCAGCATCTTGTGAAGAGTGGCTGTCTACACATCAGCAACACCATTCCCTGCCACTGCAATCTGTCAGTCACAAAGTAATTTTAATCAGAGTATTGTCATGCATATCATCTCACTTCATATACTGTCTAGTTATCATGTATATTTCATTCTCATGTGTAACTTGTAAATATGGATTGACTGTATATGCTTTGTAGTAAGTTCATGAATGTAAGTATCATATCTATGAATGTAAGTATCAAGTCTATCATGAGTGTCTTTCTTCACACATAATTGTTTATTATATCTCGTAGATGTAACCAATGTTAAGTACAAGTTCAAATTGATACATTCAGCAATACAACATGTCTAGACCTCCCCACAAATATCTTCTCTGTCTGTTATATATCTTATGTAAGTTCCATAATTAAGTAAATATAATGTGAAGTAATCTTATACATGCAGCGTAAATCAGTAATACAAAATTACAAAATTACAAAATGACATCCAAGAGTGTTATGTGGAAACAAATGAAAGTAATTGTGGGGCAGTGCACAAGCATCAATGTGTATGTATACTGTGTCATGCTTGGACTTAAATCAACACATAATTAAGATATGCAATAAAATGTGCTCTGCATCTGCAGCTTAGGGCCTGCCATTTACAAACACTTTCCCTTGTTCACATACATCTGTAATTATTAAGTTAGTTCATACTGATGTATAGGGTGCATAGGCATGTCATAAAACAATCAGACTGTGTCAGCTAATCAGACTGCGTCAGCTACAAGTGCCTTTAATGTGTGAATATTTACTGTGTAATGTAATCTTGTGATTAATTCAAATCATAAAGTTTACATTTGTGTAAATTAGTGATTCATGTTAGGTTTGTAAATTCATGAGTTCTAACTGTTGATAATGAGTGAATACAGCAGCCAATATTCTGATAAGTTAACAGGAATAAACATAATGTGAATAAAACATTAGTGCATAGCTCAGTTACATTTCATAGAATTCATATTTGGTTGGATTAGTGACTCTTGGTACACTGTGGCAATAAGAGAGTAATATGAATATAACTATCTTATCTTAACTGCAGTCTGATGACATGAAGATTCATATTCTTCAATATTTCTGTTGTACATGTATTACCTCATGTGCAGAACACTGTACCATATAATTATGTATGGTGTCTATAGTTTTTAGTTAACATATAATGCCTGAGCATCCAGACATTTTGGCAAGCCAAAGATAAAATTAGAAATATAGCTGTCAGGTTGCCCATTAATTTGGATATCAGTTTCACTCTAGTTTATTAGTACCTCTTTAAGTAAATTAGATACACTACATGACATTAACTCATAAACAGGCTTCTGGAACTGACATTTGATATGTGTTTAGTTCTACATGTACAAATATCATTGACAGAATACACTAAATGAAATTGCTTGGACTTCAAGTAAAACAGTGATAAGCAGGGGGCCAAAAGCTTAAAATCAGCTTCATCCAAATCATTCAGTAGATACTTAGTAATGTGATACATGTGAATTGTACTTATACCAATGAGGTACTAAGTAAGTGCCCTAGCTATTTTTCTTAGCTAATGATAACTCATGTACTAGATGCATCAGCACAGGCTGCAATAAGCTAGACTATCTGATAAGCATAAATATAGACAATGGAAGTGTATTAAGAATGTTTTTTCATATCGGCAAATATTTGACTGTAAGTGCATTGTCCATTATAATTATCCGGGCTGTTATGCCATGGCCGGTTGATGAATTCTGTGTCGATTCCCAACGTTTCGTCTCTGACTGTGGGAGACATCTTCAAGGGGATCGAAACGTTGGGAATCGACACAGAATTCATCAACCGACCATGGCATAACAGCCCAGATAATTATAATGGACATGATATTTCTAGCCGTGAAAGTCTACATTTTAGTATGTAAATGCATTGTTACATAATATGCTAATCTTCAGGATACAGATATGGACAGTTCTATCTTTCACTTAGTCTGCCGTTATGTAAGCAATGAACTTGTACCATGCATTGATTTGTATTTAGCACATCAGACACTGGACCGGCTAATGCAAATAAGAGGGTTACTACAAAAGTCATGGCAACTACTTTTTGTCTCAAAAATGGTAAAAAACTAAAAAATTCTGAAATATTCAAATACAATATTAGTTCATATGTAAACATTACATGTAGGGAGATGGATGAACTCACAAATCACCATAAAGATATAGTACAAGAAAAAGACAGAAGAAAGTTTGTTGTTGCAACAGTACACAATAGTGCATTACCTATTGTGTGCATTCTGTGACCTCAGGAGTCTCTCCAAGAATTCACAGTAACATGATGTGACACTAGATTGCAGTCCTTTCCAGGAGAACTAAGCATACAGAGAGACCACAGTGTGAGCTGAGCAGCCATTTAGGGTCGATGTTACCTAGCTTGAACACCATTCTTACATAATAATTGCATTTCACCATAGAAGGAGTGCATGACAATACCACAATGAGCTTGTGGGAGCAGTATAAAACACTGCTCTACTGTACCGAATTGTTGCTCGATGGGTAGATACATTCAGATGTGGCAGAGCTGCAATGGCCAACATGCACAGATCTAGGCATCCTGTCAGTGTGCTTAGAGACAATGCTCATACCCAAACTGTACAATGCTTGGAGAACAACAGAAGATGGACACTGCATGAATTACACTGTCTTATTGGTATCCAGTAGACAACAATCCACAGGATTTTAGGCGATGAGCTACACATGCATAAAGTTGCTGCAAACTGGCTTCCTCATGCAGTAAATGAAACAAAAAGTGGACACATTACAATACTTGTCATGTGCATCTAGCATGTTACAAGGAGGAGCATCGCCATAGATGAGCTTTGGGTCAAGTCCTATTAGTCAAAATTGAAACGCCTGTCTGCGGTATGGCATCATCCAAGTACACCCCCCAAGCAGAAATTTTGTTGCAATCCTCCTCCTGTCAAATAGTTAACGCACTATACTACTGCCACACTTTCCTGCAATCACACCTGTAATGGGCTATTCAAGAGAAATGTCCTGAACCTCTACACAATGCATTAATTCTTTAGGTCAGTGTGAGAGCCCATGTAGCAGTGTGTGTGTGATCTACTCCTGCAATGGGGATGGGTGTGTGTGTGTGTGTGTGTGTGTGTGTGTGTGTGTGTGTGTGTGATCTACTCCTGCAATGGGGATGGGAAGTACTGGAGCATCCACCAACTTATCACCTTGTGGTTATGAGCTCACACCGAAACTGAAAGAATCTTTGTGTAGTAGACACTTTTGAACATGTGAAGACATTGCCTGAGCAGTAATGTTTGAGATTTGATGATTCACTCTTGGTGAGGCCTCAGGTATTTGCAGTCATCCACAGTGTTGGGAGTGTGTGGTTAATTTGTTGGAAGACTATTTTGAGGGTCTCTTAAGATGTCACAGGTCCTTGTTCCTGCCCTCTACTATTGTGTACTGTTGCAATTGACAGTAAAACAAGTTTGGAATGACAAAATTTGTTTCATTCTTCTTCTCATGCTATATCTTTATGACAGTGTATGTGTTCATCTATCTCTTTACATTTAATGTTTACATGTGCACTAATCTTCCCTTTGCATATTTCACAATTTTTTCATTCATTACCATTTTTGAGACATAAAATAGTTGCCATCACTTATGCAGTGATCTTCATGTTTACATGATGTTTTCTGTGTATTAATGAATACAGTTTTTTTCCAGCTCTAATTATAATGACACCACTATAACTAGAAAATTACAACTGCAAATCTGAATAAACTAATATTAATGATTACAATCTTTACATGCTACAAGTAAATACTCATATTTATACAATATTATTGTAAGTGATAGACAATGTGGCTTATACACTAGACTCTCAAAGATTTTTGAGGAACTGTTGCAGACTATAGAAGGAAGGTATTAATAGATATTATTTTCATATTGCTTTAAATTACTTTAGATCATTTTTTTACTTTAATTTCTTTTGGAAGCTGATAGTAAGTAATAATATTATGGTGTGTGAAATACAGTTTCCTGTTTTGTGTTATGATGATGAAGATTTTCATTTATGAGGACATTAGGATTTGTTATTGTGTGTTTCTTAAAAAACATTGTACTTTCAAGGAGGAAGAGTCCCCACCCTTTTAAATAGATGAGTGCAGGATTTGTTCCTTTTTATACCAGTCACATTCTTTTTTTGCATCCTGAAGAGTTTTAGGCAGGTTACCCCTGAAAGTAATCCCATACTTCAGGACAGAATGTTTGTTACCATAGTACAAAGTCATAAGACAGTCTTTATAGTAACAGTTTTCAAGCTCTTGTCATTAAATAGCACATGGCACTTAGTCTCTTAAATATGCTGTCAGTATGAGCATCCCATCTAAGGTTATCTTGGAACCAGGTCTCCAGATATTTTGTATTAGCTACACTTGCAATATCTGTGTCTGATATCTGAATTCTTTTTATCTTTCACTGTTTCTCTCAGCATTATGAAAATTTGATTCTAATGTGTTACTTTTATTTGCTATTATTTTGTTTTAGCCTGTCCAGTTTACAATGCTAGTTACTGCCTCGGACAGTGTTGTCTATAATATTTGTGTTGTTTTTGCACTGACTAAAATGCTTGTTCATCTGCAAAGAGGTTAGTCCTATGACACTCTTTGGTTAATGCTAGGTCATATATGCATGGTACACCATGCTTTACTTCTCTCTAATAGTGTGTGGTTGATTTATATTTTTGGAATTGTATTGTAAGTTTCTGCAGCAGTCGCTGATGTCAAAGGCCTTAGAGAGATCAAGACACATGCCAGTTACTTTTTCTCCACTATCAAGCAAATCAATAGGTCTATAAATGGCTATGTCTTCTTTCTAACCCTTTTTTAAATGGTGTCATGAGTTTCACTGTCTTTAATGATATAAAGTGGTGTCCTTAACTTACTAACTGCTAGTATAATTTCTTTAGGGTTGGTTGGGGAGAGAAATAGGGTGTCACGGTTTCTGTTTGGATTTACTAATGATGTGGTGCTATTTTAATTGGATAGGTTTTTTTTCTTTTTGAGATGGGGGGGGGGCAGAGGCAGCTCATTTCCTACTTGCTTCTTTGGTTATGTTCCACATGGCTTTCATTTTGTTCCTGGGTATTATTATATTATGATCATTTGCCATTCTTCAGCTTCTTTTATGACTTTGTGAAGCCACTTTTATAATTCTTGAAATACACCAGAAATTCTTCAGTAACATTTTGAGTTTTTGAAACTTCATAAAGCCTGCTCTTTGCAGCACAAGATATTTTAATGCCTGTTATCACCCAAGAAACATTTCTTTTACTAGTTTTGAACTTTTGTTTTTTAACTGGAAAAGAAATACTGAAATAATGTGAGAATTTTTCCATGAACGTGTCAAATTTTCACATGTGCCCTCACAGTTGTACATGTCATTCCATGTTTATTATTTCAGTAAGTGCCTGAGGTGTTCTAACTTTTCTTGTTATTTGTGATTCAGTATTTCCAGTGGTCTCTATTCGTAATTCTATACATTTTGCTTAATGATAACTGAAACCTATATTCATATTTCCAGTTTCATACAAATATTTGTGTTTACTAGTACCTGATCTGTAGTACTCTGTACAGCTTGGTGACTCTGGTAGGAGATATAATGTTTGTATGTATGTTGTAAGTTTTTAATAAGGTCACAAGGTTTAATCTGTCTTCTGAGTTTGTATAGAAATCTACAATAAAGTCAGAACACATGAGAATTGTTTTACTAAATACTGTTAAGTGCCTTCTAAAGATTTTCAAGGAAAGTAGTTTTTTTTTTTTGCATCTGGGCTTTTATACAGTATATACAAACTATCTGACAAACCTGGTACTGCCCAGGTATTGATTTAGCCAATTTTCTGTTAGAAATAAAAATAAAAAATGGCCTGTTTGTAAAGAAATATTGAAAAAAATGTCATTTCCACAGAGAAATGTGCACAATGGATAAATACAGTACCATAATTAAGAAACATGATCCTGGATAGTTTCTGTACACTTGGTACAGCTGCTTTTTGTGTCTAAAATGCAGTTTTGTAAACTTTCTCTATGGCAGCACCTCTTTACAGCTCTATAGACCACTACTGATATATATATATATATATATATATATATATATATATATATATATATATATATGTATAATAGAGGGAAACATTCCACGTGGGAAAAATATATTTAAAAAGAAAGATGATGAGACTTACCAAACAAAAGCGCTGGCAGGTCGATAGACACACAAACAAACACAAACATACACACAAAAAAATACACACACCCCGCACCCCTACCTTCTACCTTCTTCCCAAAATTCACAAACCCAATCATCCCGGCCGTCCCATTGTAGCTGGTTACCAAGCCCCCACAGAACGCATCTCTGCCTACGTAGATCAACACCTTCAACCCATTACATGCAGTCTCCCATCCTTCATCAAAGACACCAACCACTTTCTCGAACGCCTGGAATCCCTACCCAGTCTGTTACCCCCGGAAACCATCCTTGTAACCATTGATGCCACTTCCTTATACACAAATATTCCGCATGTCCAGGGCCTCGCTGCGATGGAGCACTTCCTTTCACGCCGATCACCTGCCGCCCTACCTAAAACCTCTTTCCTCATTACCTTAGCCAGCTTCATCCTGACCCACAACTTCTTCACTTTTGAAGGCCAGACATACCAACAATTAAAGGGAACAGCCATGGGTACCAGGATGGCCCCCTCATACGCCAACCTGTTCATGGGTCGCTTAGAGGAAGCCTTCTTGGTTACCCAGGCCTGCCAACCCAAAGTTTGGTACAGATTTATTGATGACATTTTCATGATCTGGACTCACAGTGAAGAAGAACTCCAGAATTTCCTCTCCAACCTCAACTCCTTTGGTTCCATCAGATTCACCTGGTCCTATTCTAAATCCCATGCCACTTTCCTTGACGTTGACCTCCACCTGTCCAATGGCCAGCTTCACACGTCCGTCCACATCAAACCCACCAACAAGCAACAGTACCTCCATTATGACAGCTGCCACCCATTCCACATCAAACGGTCCCTTCCCTACAGCCTAGGTCTTCGTGGCAAACGAATCTGCTCCAGTCCGGAATCCTTGAACCATTACACCAACAACCTGAAAACAGCTTTTGCATCCCGTAACTACCCTCCCGACCTGGTACAGAAGCAAATAACCAGAGCCACTTCCTCATCTCCTCAAACCCGGAACCCTCCACAGAAGAACCCCAAAAGTGCCCCACTTGTGACAGGATACTTTCCGGGACTGGATCAGATTCTGAATGTGGCTCTCCAGCAGGGATACGACTTCCTCAAATCCTGCCCTGAAATGAGATCCATCCTTCATGAAATCCTCCCCACTCCACCAAGAGTGTCTTTCCGCCGTCCACCTAACCTTCGTAACCTCTTAGTTCATCCCTATGAAATCCCCAAACCACCTTCCCTACCCTCTGGCTCCTACCCCTGTAACCGTCCCCGGTGTAAAACCTGTCCCATGCACCCTCCCACCACCACCTATTCCAGTCCTGTAACCCGGAAGGTGTACACGATCAAAGGCAGAGCCACGTGTGAAAGCACCCACGTGATTTACCAACTGACCTGCCTACACTGTGAATCGTTCTATGTGGGAATGACCAGCAACAAACTGTCCATTCGCATGAATGGACACAGGCAGACAGTGTTTGTTGGTAATGAGGATCACCCTGTGGCTAAACATGCCTTGGTGCACGGCCAGCACATCTTGGCACAGTGTTACACCGTCCGGGTTATCTGGATACTTCCCACTAACACCAACCTGTCAGAACTCCGGAGATGGGAACTTGCCCTTCAGCATATCCTCTCTTCTCGCTATCCGCCAGGCCTCAATCTCCGCTAATTTCTAATTTCTAATTTCAATCTGCCGCCGCTCATACCTCACCTGTCTTTCAACATCATCTTTGCCTCTGTACTTCCATCCCGACTGACATCTCTGCTCAAACTCTTTGCCTTTACAAATGTCTGCTTGTGTCTTGTATGTGTGGATGGATATGTGTGTGTGTGCGATTGTATACCTGTCCTTTTTTCCCCCTAAGGTAAGTCTTTCCGCTCCCGGGATTGGAATGACTCCTTACCCTCTCCCTTAAAACCCATATCCTTTTGTCTTTCCTTCTCCTTCCCTCTTTCCTGACGAGGCAACCGTTGGTTGCGAAAGCTAGATTTTGTGTGTATGTTTGTGTTTGTTTGTGTGTCTATCGACCTGCCAGCGCTTTTGTTTGGTAAGTCTCATCATCTTTCTTTTTAAATATATTTTTCCCACGTGGAATGTTTCCCTCTATTATATTCATATCATTAATTTGAACCCAACAATCACGTTTGTTATTGTTATTGTTATTGTCACTGTTACATTTCGTAGTCTTTTCTGTCATCTTATTTCCTCCTTCTGTTTTTGCCAGCAGTTTTACTTTCTATTCACCTTCTCCTTTTTTACCGTAATCCAGTATACAATTTTATCCCGCTGATATATACTCAACAATACGTAATAATACGTAACCCACTTCCAAACCATAACCAAAAAAATATTTTTTTCCGCTTTCAACACTACCGCTGCTATAAAATCCACCGTTCCCAGTTCACAAACAGTTCCTTTCAGCTATTAAACAACCTTTTCGGCTAGTTTTAATATCTTTTGCTTTATTTCCATTTCCGTTTTTCTCACATCATCGATCATTTTTAGCCGCTTCCCACAGGTTTTAACGTCATTATTTCTTCATCAGACAATTGTTAGCTTCATTTCCATAATCTGCCACCACCAAACCACCCTTTTAATACATCCTCACGTAGTTTTTTCGAAATTTTCCCGTATTTCTCCACCCTTTAACGTGTTTTGGCGGCAACACAACCACCTAACCTTTATGCACATCATTATCTACCTACACAAGTTCACCACAGGATCAACATAGCCCAGCTCTAACCAACCCTTTTTCGCCTTTTTTCACACCAGATCACCATTTGCTTTCTAGTTTTACCTTTATCTCTCCCCATATATTTTTATATTTATTTTCATTTTCATTTCAGCCTCGTGTTCCACTTTCCACCTTCTAGTACCATGTCACCCTCACAACACCTCCACAACGACCCCATTAAGTTTTATTTACATTCCCTCCGCAAACATGCCTTCGCCCTAGCCAGATTACACTCCCATATTTTATTTTCTCAGGCTTGTCTGACATTTGGCATCACCCCCAAAGGCCTCACACTTAAAGTTCCCATCTCTGGCTGCAACCCTTCTTTCCATCAGTCCCTATACCAGTTCCAAACCGAACAATCCATTGCCCTCACCCACCTAATCCTTCACCTACACATTCACTCAGCCAATCAACACACCCATCAACTCCTGTCCCTAATAAAAGTCCTCAATCTTTCCTCTCCCACATCCACACCGGTTGTTCAGAGCATCCTCCTACAGGCCAACCGCAAATTAGAAAAGCATGCCACCCTCCACCTTAAAAAACTATCCAATCTCCTGGTTTCCCACCTCCGGAAAGGCAACTCACTCACCCTTCACAACCTCTCCAGCAAACCTCAACCTCCTCTCATTGCACACAAACCCAGTCTCTCCCATCTACTCAATCTCCCACTTCCAGCTCCACTCCCTCCAAAACCTCAAAATTCCAATCAACACAATCTGGAACCACAACACCCCAATTCAGTAGTTAACCTCTCCTCCAAACCTCTCTCCCAATCCGAAACCTCTGTCCTATCCAAAGGCCTCACCTTCAGCCCCACTCCCAGATTTAACCAAACAGCCCTTGTCAAAGATTTACTGTCCTACACCCGTACTCTCTGCTGGAAATATCACTTTGCCACGAAGAAAAATGATCCTAATCCTACTCCTAATGATCCAACTCCCCAAGATACTATCCAAATTGAACCATGCCTGGAACAGTTCCGTCCTCCGTCACAGCGGGACCCACCTCCTCTTCCTCAAAATCACCCTCTCCTAACCTTCCAGGAATTTCTGACTTCCAGCCTTGCCTCTCAATCCTTCTTAAAAAACCTTAATCCTACTCCCAACATCACCACTGCTGAAGCCCAGGCTATGCGTGATCTGAAGGCTGACCAATCCATCGTCATTCTTCCGGCGGACAAGGGTTCCACGACTGTGGTACTTGATCGTCGGGAGTATGTGGCTGAGGGACTGCGTCAGCTTTCAGACAACACTACTTACAAAGTTTGCCATGGTAATCCCATTCCTGATGTCCAGGCGGAGCTTCAAGGAATCCTCAGAACCTTAGGCCCCCTACAAAACCTTTCACCTGACTCCATCAACCTCCTGACCCCACAAACACCCCGCACCCCTACCTTCTACCTTCTTCCCAAAATTCACAAACCCAATCATCCCGGCCGTCCCATTGTAGCTGGTTACCAAGCCCCCACAGAACGCATCTCTGCCTACGTAGATCAACACCTTCAACCCATTACATGCAGTCTCCCATCCTTTATCAAAGACACCAACCACTTTCTCGAACGCCTGGAATCCCTACCCAGTCTGTTACCCCCGGAAACCATCCTTGTAACCATTGATGCCACTTCCTTATACACAAATATTCCGCATGTCCAGGGCCTCGCTGCGATGGAGCACTTCCTTTCACGCCGATCACCTGCCGCCCTACCTAAAACCTCTTTCCTCATTACCTTAGCCAGCTTCATCCTGACCCACAACTTCTTCACTTTTGAAGGCCAGACATACCAACAATTAAAGGGAACAGCCATGGGTACCAGGATGGCCCCCTCATACGCCAACCTGTTCATGGGTCGCTTAGAGGAAGCCTTCTTGGTTACCCAGGCCTGCCAACCCAAAGTTTGGTACAGATTTATTGATGACATTTTCATGATCTGGACTCACAGTGAAGAAGAACTCCAGAATTTCCTCTCCAACCTCAACTCCTTTGGTTCCATCAGATTCACCTGGTCCTATTCTAAATCCCATGCCACTTTCCTTGTCGTTGACCTCCACCTGTCCAATGGCCAGCTTCACACGTCCGTCCACATCAAACCCACCAACAAGCAACAGTACCTCCATTATGACAGCTGCCACCCATTCCACATCAAACGGTCCCTTCCCTACAGCCTAGGTCTTCGTGGCAAACGAATCTGCTCCAGTCCGGAATCCTTGAACCATTACACCAACAACCTGAAAACAGCTTTTGCATCCCGTAACTACCCTCCCGACCTGGTACAGAAGCAAATAACCAGAGCCACTTCCTCATCTCCTCAAACCCGGAACCCTCCACAGAAGAACCCCAAAAGTGCCCCACTTGTGACAGGATACTTTCCGGGACTGGATCAGATTCTGAATGTGGCTCTCCAGCAGGGATACGACTTCCTCAAATCCTGCCCTGAAATGAGATCCATCCTTCATGAAATCCTCCCCACTCCACCAAGAGTGTCTTTCCGCCGTCCACCTAACCTTCGTAACCTCTTAGTTCATCCCTATGAAATCCCCAAACCACCTTCCCTACCCTCTGGCTCCTACCCCTGTAACCGTCCCCGGTGTAAAACCTGTCCCATGCACCCTCCCACCACCACCTATTCCAGTCCTGTAACCCGGAAGGTGTACACGATCAAAGGCAGAGCCACGTGTGAAAGCACCCACGTGATTTACCAACTGACCTGCCTACACTGTGAATCGTTCTATGTGGGAATGACCAGCAACAAACTGTCCATTCGCATGAATGGACACAGGCAGACAGTGTTTGTTGGTAATGAGGATCACCCTGTGGCTAAACATGCCTTGGTGCACGGCCAGCACATCTTGGCACAGTGTTACACCGTCCGGGTTATCTGGATACTTCCCACTAACACCAACCTGTCAGAACTCCGGAGATGGGAACTTGCCCTTCAGCATATCCTCTCTTCTCGCTATCCGCCAGGCCTCAATCTCCGCTAATTTCTAATTTCTAATTTCAATCTGCCGCCGCTCATACCTCACCTGTCTTTCAACATCATCTTTGCCTCTGTACTTCCATCCCGACTGACATCTCTGCTCAAACTCTTTGCCTTTACAAATGTCTGCTTGTGTCTTGTATGTGTGGATGGATATGTGTGTGTGTGCGATTGTATACCTGTCCTTTTTTCCCCCTAAGGTAAGTCTTTCCGCTCCCGGGATTGGAATGACTCCTTACCCTCTCCCTTAAAACCCATATCCTTTTGTCTTTCCTTCTCCTTCCCTCTTTCCTGACGAGGCAACCGTTGGTTGCGAAAGCTAGATTTTGTGTGTATGTTTGTGTTTGTTTGTGTGTCTATCGACCTGCCAGCGCTTTTGTTTGGTAAGTCTCATCATCTTTCTTTTTAAATATATATATATATATATATATATATATATATATATATATATAAAGAAAGATGATGAGACTTACCAAACAAAAGCGCTGGCAGGTCGATAGACACACAAACAAACACAAACATACACACAAAATTCTAGCTTTCGCAACCAACAGTTGCCTCGTCAGGAAAGAGGGAAGGAGAGGGAAAGACGAAAGGATTTGGGTTTTAACGGAGAGGGTAAGGAGTCATTCCAATCCCGGGAGCGGAAAGACTTACCTTAGGGGGAAAAAAGGACAGGTATACACTAGCACACACACACATATCCATCCGCATATACACAGACACACGCAGACATTTGTAAAGGCAAAGAGTTTGGGCCAAACTCTTTGCCTTTACAAATGTCTGCGGCTTGCCATGCCATTTCCACCTGGCACCTCAGTTGGACCAGCATTCGTGCTGGATGTGCAGACCGCGTGAGATGACGCTTCATCCAGTCCCAAACATGCTCAATGGGGGACAGATCCGGAGATCTTGCTGGCCAGGGTAGTTGACTTACACCTTCCAGAGCACGTTGGGTGGCACGGGATACATGCGGACGTGCATTGTCCTGTTGGAACAGCAAGTTCCCTTGCCGGTCTAGGAATGGTAGAACGATGGGTTCGATGATGGTTTGGATGTACCGTGCACTATTCAGTGTCCCCTCGACGATCACCAGTGGTGTACGGCCAGTGCAGGAGATCGCTCCCCACACCATGATGCCGGGTGTTGGCCCTGTGTGCCTCGGTCGTATGCAGTCCTGATTGTGGCGCTCACCTGCACGGCGCCAAACACGCATACGACCATCATTGGCACCAAGGCAGAAGCGACTCTCATCGCTGAAGACGACACGGCTCCATTCGTCCCTCCATTCACGCCTGTCGCGACACCACTGGAGGCGGGCTGCACGATGTTGGGGCGTGAGCAGAAGACGGCCTAATGGTGTGCGGGACTGTAGCCCAGCTTCATGGAGACGGTTGCAAATGGTCCTCGCCGATACCCCAGGAGCAACAGTGTCCCTAATTTGCTGGGAAGTGGCGGTGCGGTCCCCTACGGCACTGCGTAGGATCCTATGGTCTTGGCGTGCATCCGTGCGTCGCTGCGGTCCGGTCCCAGGTCGACGGGCACGTGCACCTTCCGCCGACTACTGGCAACAACATCTATGTACTGTGGAGACCTCACGCCCCATGTGTTGAGAAATTCGGCGGTACGTCCACCCGGCCTCCCGCATGCCCACTGTACGCCCTCGCTCAAAGTCCGTCAACTGCACATACGGTTCACGTCCACGCTGTCGTGGCATGCTACCAGTGTTAAAGACTGCGATGGCGCTCTGTATGCCACGGCAAACTGACTGACACTGACGGCGGCGGTGCACAAATGCTGCGCAGCTAGCGCCATTCGACGGCCAACACCGCGGTTCCTGGTGTGTCCGCTGTGCCGTGCGTGTGATCATTGCTTGTACAGCCCTCTCGCAGTGTCCGGAGCAAGTATGGTGGGTCTGACACACCGGTGTCAATGTGTTCTTTTTTCCATTTCCAGGAGTGTGTGTGTCTATATATATATATATATATATATATATATATATATATATATGGTTATAATAGAAGGAAACATTCCACGTAGGAAAAATATACCTGAAAACAAAGATGATGTGACTTACCAAATGAAAGTGCTGGCAGGTCAACAGACACACAAACGAACACAATCATACACACAAAATTCAAGCTTTCGCAACAAACTGTTGCCTCATCAGGAAAGAGGGAAGGAGAGGGAAAGATGAAAGGATGTGGGTTTTAAGGGAGAGGGTAAGGAGTCATTCCAGTCCCGGGAGCGGAAAGACTTACCTTGGGGGGAAAAGGGGACGGGTATACAGTTGCACACACACACAGATAACCATCCACACATATACAGACACAAGTAGACATATATAAAGACAAAGAGTTTGGGCAGAGATGTCAGTCGAGGCAGAAGTGCAGAGGCAAAGATGTTGTTGAATGACAGGTGAGGTATGAGTGACGGCAACTTGAAATTAGCGGAGATTGAGGCCTGGTGGATAACGGGAA
Source organism: Schistocerca cancellata (assembly GCF_023864275.1). Taxonomy (NCBI): domain Eukaryota; kingdom Metazoa; phylum Arthropoda; class Insecta; order Orthoptera; family Acrididae; genus Schistocerca; species Schistocerca cancellata. Next base: position 71,811,610 of record NC_064627.1, read on the forward strand.
GAGAGGATATATTGAAGAGCTAGTTCCCATCCCCGGAGTTCGGATAGGTTGGTGTTGGTGGGAAGTATCCAGATAACCCGGACAGTGTAACACTGCCCCAAGATGTGCTGGCCGTGCACCAAGGCATGTTTAGCCACAGGGTGATCCTCATTACCATCAAACACTGTCTGCCTGTGTCCATTCATGCGAATGGACAGTTTGTTGCTGGTCATTCCCACATAGAATGCATCACAGTGTAGGCAGGTCAGTTGGTAGATCACATGGGTGCTTTCACATGTGGCTCTGCCTTTGATTGTGTACACCTTCCGGGTTACAGGACTGGAGTAGGTGGTGGTGGGAGGGTGCATGGGACAGGTTTTACACCGGGGGCGGTTACAAGGGTAGGAGCCAGATAGTAGGGAAGGTGGTTTGAGGATTTCATTGGGATGAACTAAGAGGTTACGGAGGTTAGGTGGACGGCGGAAAGACACTCTTGGTGGAGTGGAGAGGATTTCATGAAGGATGGATCTCATTTCAGGGCAGGATTTGAGGAAGTCGTATCCCTGCTGGAGAGCCACATTCAGAATCTGATCCAGTCCCGGAAAGTATCCTGTCACAAGTGGGGCACTTTTGTGGTTCTTCTGTGGGAGGTTCTGGGTTTGAGAGGATGAGGAAGTGGCTCTGGTTATTTGCTTCTGTACCAGGTTGGGAGGGTAGTTGTGGGATACGAAAGCTGTTGTCAGGTTGTTGGTGAAATGCTTCAGGGATTCCGGACTGGAGCAGATTCGTTTGCCAAGAAGACCTAGGCTGTAGGGAAGGGACCATTTGATGTGGAATGGGTGGCAGCTGTCATAATGGAGGTACTGTTGCTTGTTGGTGGGTTTGATGTGGACTGACGTGTGAAGCTGGCCATTGGACAGGTGAAGGTCAACATCAAGGAAAGTGGCATGGGATTTGAAGTAGGACCAGGTGAATCTGATGGAACCAAAGGAGTTGAGGTTGGAGAGGAAATTCTGGAGTTCTTCTTCACTGTGAGTCCAGATCATGAAGATGTCATCAATAAATCTGTACCAAACTTTGGGTTGGCAGGCCTGGGTAACCAAGAAGTCTTCCTCTAAGTGACCCATGAGTAGGTTGGCGTACTAAAGGGCCATCCTGGTACCCATGGCTGTTCCCTTTAATTGTTGGTATGTCTGGTCTTCAAAAGTGAAGAAGTTGTGGGTCAGGATGAAGCTGGCTAAGGTAATGAGGAAAGAGGTTTTAGGTAGGGTAGCAGGTGATCGACGTGAAAGGAAGTGCTCCATCGCAGCAAGGCCCTGGACGTGCGGGATATTTGTGTATAAGGAAGTGGCATCAATGGTTACAAGGATGGTTTCTGGGGGTAACGGATTGGGTAAGGATTCCAGGCGTTTGGGAAAGTGGTTGGTGTCTTTGATGAAGGATGGGAGACTGCATGTAATGGGTTGAAGGTGTTGATCTACGTCGGCAGAGATACGTTCTGTGGGGGCTTGGTAACCAGCTACAATGGGGCGGCCGGGATGATTGGGTTTGTGAATTTTAGGAAGAAGGTAGAAGGTAGGGGTGCGGGGTGTCGGTTGGGTCAGGAGGTTGATGGAGTCAGGTGAAAGGTTTTGTAGGGTGCCTAAGGTTCTGAGGATTCCTTGAAGCTCTGCCTGGACATCAGGAATGGGATTACCTTGGCAAACTTTGTATATGGTGTTGTCTGAAAGCTGTTGCAGTCCCTCAGCCACATACTCCCGATGATCAGGTACCATGGTTGTGGAACCCTTGTCCGCCGGAAGAATGACGATGGACCGGTCAGCCTTCAGATCACGGATAGCCTGGGCTTCAGCAGTGGTGATGTTGGGAGTAGGATTAAGATTTTTTAAGAAGGACTGAGTGGCAAGGCTGGATGTCAGAAATTCCTGGAAGGTTTGGAGAGGGTGATTTTGAGGAAGAGGAGGTGGGTCCCGCTGTGACAGAGGACGGAACTGTTCCAGGCAGGGTTCAATTTGGATAGTGTCTTGGGGAGTTGGATCATTAGGGGTAGGATTAGGATCATTTTTCTTCGTGGCAAAGTGATACTTCCAGCAGAGAGTACGAGTGTAGGACAGTAAATCTTTGACGAGGGCTGTTTGGTTGAATCTGGGAGTGGGGCTGAAGGTGAGGCCTTTGGATAGGACAGAGGTTTCGGATTGGGAGAGAGGTTTGGAGGAAAGGTTAACTACTGAATTAGGGTGTTGTGGTACCAGATTGTGTTGATTGGAATTTTGAGGTTTTGGAGGGAGTGGAGCTGGAAGTGGGCGATTGAGTAGATGGGAGAGACTGGGTTTGTGTGCAATGAGAGGTGGTTGAGGTTTGCTGGAAAGGTTGTGAAGGGTGAGTGAGTTGCCTTTCCGGAGGTGGGAAACCAGGAGATTGGATATTTTTTTGAGGTGAAGGGTGGCATGCTGTTCTAATTTGTGGTTGGCCTGTAGGAGGATGCTCTGAATAGCCGGTGTGGATGTGGGAGAGGAAAGATTGAGGACTTTTATTAAGGATAGGAGTTGGCTGAGTTGATGTGTAGGTGAAGGATTAGCTGGGTGAGGGCAATGGAACTGAAGCATTACACCAACAACCTGACAACAGCTTTTGCATCCCGCAACTACCCTCCCGACCTGGTACAGAAGCAAATAACCAGAGCCACTTCCTCATCCTCTCAAACCCAGAACCTCCCACAGAAGAACCACAAATGTGCCCCACTTGTGACAGGATACTTTCCGGGACTGGATCAGATTCTGAATGTGGCTCTCCAGCAGGGATACGACTTCCTCAAATACTGCCCTGAAATGAGATCCATCCTTCATGAAATCCTCCCCACTCCACCAAGAGTGTCTTTCCGCCATCCACCTAACCTCTGTAACCTCTTGGTTCATCCCTGATCCAGTCCTGGAAAGTATCCTGTCACAAGTGGGGCACTTTTGGGGTTCTTCGGTGGAAGGTTGTGGGTTTGAGGGGATGAGGAAACATCTTTAGCTATTTGCTTCTGTACCAGGTCAGGAGGGTAGTTGCAGGATGCAAACGCTGTTTTCAGATTATTGGTGTAATGGTTCAGGGATTCAGGACTGGAGCAGGTTCATTTGCCATGAAGACCTAAGCTGTAGGGAAGGGACCGTTTGAAATGGAGTGGGTGGCAGCTGTCATAATGGAGGTACTGTTGCTTGTTGGTGGGTATGATGTGGACGGATGTGTGAAGTTGGCCATTGGACAGGTGGAGGTCAATGTCAAGGAAAGTGGCATGGGATTTGGAGTAGGACCAGATGAATCTGATGGAACCAAAGGAGTTGAGGTTGGAGAGGAAATTCTTGAGTTCTTCTTCACTGTGAGTCCAGATCATGAAGATGTCATCAATAAATCTGTACCAAACTTTGGGTTGGCAGGCCTGGGTAACCAAGAAGGCTTCCTCTAAGTGACCCATAAATAGGTTGGCATATGAGGGTGCCATCCTGGTACCCATGGCTGTTCCCCTTAATTGTTGGTATGTCTGGCCTTCGAAAGTGAAGAAGTTGTGAGTCAGGATGAAGCTGGCTAAGGTAATGAGGAAAGAGGTTTTAGGTAGGGTGGCAGGTGATCGGCATGAAAGGAAGTGCTCCATCGCAGCAAGGCCCTGGACATGCGGAATATTTGTGTATAAGGAAGTGGCATCAATGGTTACAAGGATGGTTTCTAGGGGTAACAGATTGGGTAAGGATTCCAGGCGTTCGAGAAAGTGGTTGGTGTCTTTGATGAAGGATGGGAGACTGCAAGTAATGGGTTGAAGGTGTTGATCTACTTCGGCAGAGATACGTTCGGTGGGGGCTTGGTATCCAGCTACAATGGTGCGGCCGGGATGGTTGGGTTTGTGAATTTCAGGAAGTAGGTAGAAGGTAGGGGTGCAGGTTGTCAGTAGGGTCAGGAGGTTGATGGAGTCAGGTGAAAGGTTTTGTAGGGTGCCTAAGGTTCTGAGGATTCCTTGAAGCTCTGCCTGGACATCAGGAATGGGGTCTACTTGTCACACTTCGTATGTGGTGTTGTCTGAAAGCTGATGTAGTCCCTCAGCCACATACTCGCAACGATCAAGTACCACGGTCGTGGAACCCTTGTCCACCGGAAGAATGATGATGGATCGGTCAGCCTTCAGATCACGGATAGCCTGGGCTTCAGCAGTGGTGATGTTGGGAGTAGGATTAAGGTTTTTCAAGAAGGATTGAGAGGCAAGGCTGGAAGTCAGAAATTCCTGGCAGGTTTGGAGAGGGTGATTTTGAGGAAGAGGAGGTGGGTCCCACTATGATGGAGGACGGAACTGTTCCAGGCAGGGTTCAATTTGGATAGTGTCTTGGGGAGTTGGATCATTAGGAGCAGGATTAGGATTATTTTTCTTCATGGCAAAGTGATATTTCCAGCAGAGGGTATGAGTGTAGGACAGGATATCTTTGATGAGGGCTGTTTGGTTGAATCTGGGAGTAGGGCTGAAGGTGAGGCCTTTGGATAGGACAGAGGTTTCGGATTGAGAGAGAGGTTTGGAGGAAAGGTTAACCACTGAATTAGGGTGTTGTGGTTCCAGATTGTGTTGATTAGAATTTTGAGGTTTTGGGGGAGTGGAGCTGGAAGTGGGAGATTGAGTAGGTGGGAGAGACTGGGTCTGTCTGCAATGAGAGAAGGTTGAGGTTTGCTGGAAAGGTTGTAGAGGGTGAGTGAGTTGCCTTTCTGGAGGTGGGAAACCAGGAGATTGGATAGTTTTTTGAGGTGGAGGGTAGCATGCTGTTCTAATTTGTGGTTGGCCTGTAGGAGGATGCTCTAAACAGCCAGTGTGGATGTGGGAGAGGCAAAATTGAGGACTTTTATTAAGGATAGGAGTTGACGGGTGTTTTCATTGGTCCTACTCCAAATCCCATGCCACTTTCCTTGTCGTTGACCTCCATCTGTCCAGTGGCCAGCTCCACACATCCGTCCACATCAAACCCACCAACAAGCAACAGTACCTCCATTATGACAGCTGCCACCCATTCCATATCAAACGGTCCCTTCTCTACAGCCTAGGTCTTCGTGGCAAACGAATCTGTTCCAGTCCTGAATCCCTGAACCATTACACCAATAACCTGAAAACAGCTTTTGCATCCCGCAATTACCCTCCTGACCTGGTACAGAAGCAAATAACCAGAGCCACTTCCTCATGCCCACAAACCCAGAACCTCCCACAGAAGAACTCCAAAAGTGCCCCACTTCTGACAGGATACTTTCCAGGACTGGATCAAACTCTGAATGTGGCTCTCCAGCAGGGATACGACTTCCTCAAATGCTGCCCTGAAATGAAATCCATCCTTCATGAAATCCTTCCCACTCCACAAAGAGTGTCTTTCTGCCGTCCACCTAACCTTCATAACCTCTTGGTTCATCCCTATGAAATCCCCAAACCACCTTCCCTACCCTCTGGCTCCTACCCTTGTAACCCCCCCCCCCCACCCCCCCAGTGTAAAACCTGTCCCATGGACCCTCCCACCACCACCACCTACTCCAGTCCTGTAACCCGGAAGGTGTACATGATCAAAGGCAGAGCCACGTGTCAAAGCACCCACGTGATTTACCAACTGACCTGCCTACACTGTGAAGTTTTCTATGTGGGAATGACCAGCGACAAACTGTCCATTCGCATGAATGGACGCAGGCAGACAGTGTTTGTTGGTAAAGAGGATCACCCTGTGGCTAAACATGCCTTGGTGCATGGCTAGCAAATCTTGGCACAGTGTTACACTGTCCGGGTAATCTGGATACCTCCCACTAACACCAACCTATCAGAACTCCAGAGATGGTAACTTGCCCTTCAATATATCCTATCTTTCCATTACCCACCAGGCCTCAACCTCTGCCAATTTCAAGTTGCCGCCGCTCATCCCTCACCTGTCATTCAACAACATCTCTGCCTCTGTACTTCTGCCTTGACTGACATCTCTGCCCAAACTCTTTGCGTTTACATATGTCTGCTTGTGTCTGTATATGTGCAGATAGATATGTGTGTGTGTGCACACAAGTATATACCTGTCTTTTTTTCCCCCTAATGTAAGTCTTTCCACTCCCAGGATTAGAATGACTCCTTACCCTCTCCCTGAAAACCCACATCCTTTCGTCTTTCCCTCTCCTTCCATCTTTCCCGATGAAACAACTGTGGGTTGCAAAAGTGTGAATTTTGTGTGTGTGTGTTTGTGTTTGTGTGTCTATCAACATACCAACACTTTCATTTGGTAAGTTACATCATCTTTGTTTTTAGATATATTTTTCCCATGTGGAATGTTTCCCTCTAAATATCAGGAAGCTCTCAAACATGCGAGAAATTAAACAAAACTAAACTCGTGTCCACAGAGATAACTGAAAAAAAAGTCACTCCTGTATGAAGATCATGAATATAATTTGCATACAAACATGGTACTCATCTTATCTGCACTGGCAACAGAAGGTTCTGCCTCACTGATGGTCTAAACAATGAGTTGATTTAAATAAAACAAAAACACAAGCCTGTATTGTATGAGGGTCAATACAGTTTACACTACACTTTTATTAAAAAATTAAGACTGTGCATAGTAAGTACTCAAAGATGTGAGAAGTTAAATAAAAGTTATGGTAGTATCCACACAGGCAACTGAAAATAAGTCACTTCTGTATGAAGCTCATAAATGTAATTGGCAAACTAACAGTGTTCTCAACTAATCTGCAGCTGCAATGGAAGGTTGTGACTTTCTGATTGTCTAACCAACAATCAGCTGATCTAACTTCTGGTCAGTGTCTATTATTTTGAAATGCATTTGCTTTGAATTATTTTTTACTGGCTGATTACACCACATTATGGTGAAATGAGCTGAGACAGTGATTTAATTCAGGTGAAAGTGCTACAGTCAACTTGTGAATTTAAGGTGTGTCATTTTGAAAATCAAGTCTGAAACATGATTTTATTAGGAAAGCAAAATTTTGGACTGGATGTTGGAATGAACAAATTATGAGAATGAGGTAATCTGACTGTGAAATTGTGAGTACCAGTAGCTACAATCAGCTTGGACATCTGAACAACTGAGGCAGACAATCTACAATTCATCTTTTCAACAATGTTGTCAGTTCAGTAGACCATGTGGAAAACATTTGTTTAGGGAGCATTTTTCTTTTGTTGCCAACTGAGAGGTGGTGGAGGTAGAAAACTGATACAAGATAATGAGGAGACAATTGAAAGAGACAACATTAACAGTTATCATGATAATAGTAACACAAAAGATAAAAAAGATAATCATTGGAATGACAGACACAGGGATGATGCTCAGCAGTAATAGTAATTGGAATGATAGACATAGGGGTAATGGAAGGAGCCATGAACAAATAGTCAATGAGAAAGCAATAATAGAAGATTTGATCACAGGAATTTTGAAAATAGAGGGAATGGATCAGGAAACTAGACCTTGCCTCATGGGAAGCCTGATAGTTTTGAATGACAAGAAACAGATACAAATATCAGGCTATGAAGTTCAGGAGAGGAAGAAACAATTTCCACAGTTGTGCAGAAAGATGGAGCAATGGTCCACTGTGGCAGGAATGGTGCAAGCAAAACGGGAATGACATAGAAATGTGTAAACTAGGTGTTAATGGGTGTTAGAGGAGCTGGATAATCAAAAAGATGCGCAAAAATATGTAAATGTACATAAAACTACACACAGATATGTAAAAACATGAACAAATATGTAAAAATATACAAAACACATGATACAGCATGAAACAACATAAAACTATGCTCAAATACTTTAAAAATGTACAGAAACATGGGTGACAAAGAACAATGAGGTATGGTAGTCTGTGTGTATGTTGCGTTAAGCAAAGAGAGAATGAGGGGTCCTGTGTTAGGTCGAGGATCAGAAGTCTATGTAGCATGGGTAGATGTGCAAAATAAAACTCTAAAAGTATGTCAGCATGAGGGATGAAGTGAGATCAGTAGAAATAATTGTAATTAACTATCACAGGAAAGAATCTGGGGCCTTAGATGCTGCATCAGCAATCCACGTGGTCATAAAGTCTGTGTTGCATGTGGACAGTCATTGACACAGTGTGGCTCAGAAGTAAATACAGTTTGGAAGATGAGGAATAAACACAGGAAAGTAGAGAAAGAATAGATACTGAGAAGAATAATGCCATAGAGAAGAGTAACAAAGGAAAACATCAAAGAGTTGTACGTTGGAAGAAAGGCATTTGGCAGAAATCAAACAATGGAAATGCCAGGAAGAAATATCAGTGCTGTAGGAAAAGATAGTTAGCAGCAATCTGGAGGAGGTGATGAAGGGAAAGGGAAGGGATACTAGTGTAAGGGTAAGAAGAGAGATGGTCATTATGTGGTGGAGTGTGCAGGAACTAGACTGCTAACAGGCACAGAGCCAGGAGACAGTGGGGCAGAGAGGTGGGAAAAAAAGGAGAGGAATGGGGAAAGAAGTGTGGATGCATTGGCAGAGGTCTGCAAGTAAACAAGGTGGGAGACAAGACTCTGGGGGAGATGGGAGGACAGAGGAGGTGGAAACTGTTGAGTGAAGGGTTCGGTGACATTATGTTACTGTAGGTTGAGGCCAAAATAATTATGGGAGCTGTGAATGTGGTGTAAGGATAATTTCCACCTGCGTAGATCAGAAAATCTGGTGGTGGAGGGAAGTATCCAGATGAGATGACTCAGATAGTGTTAAGTTCAGCTGGATGTTATACCACAGGATAGTCTAATTTACCTTTGTGCATAATTTGGTGGTGGCCTTTCATCCTGGTGGACAGCTGATTGGTAGTAATAACAATATAAAAAGCTATGCAGTGATTGCAGCAGAGAAAAAAATTGTGGCAAGGTGTTGGGATTTGGTGCGGCGTAGTGATGGACTAGGGTGTTGTGGAGGTTGGGCGGGGTGATGCAACACCACTTTAGAAGGAGTGGGAAGTATCTCACACAAGATGTTCCCATTTCAGGGCACAATGATAGATAATCAAAGCCCTGGCAAAAGATGTGGTACAGTTGTTCCAGTCTGGGGTATTACTGAATAATGAATGGGACACTCCTTTGTGGCTGGTTTTTGGGGGTGGTGGGATGGTTGGGGTTGTGAGAGGAAATGGCACTGAAGATCTGTTTGTGGACTAGGTCTGGGGGATAGTGCCTGTCTGTGAAGACCTTGGTAAGACCCTAAGCAATTTCAGCAAGACAGTTTTTGTAACTGCAGATATGCCGTCCCGGGTAGCTAGGCTATACACAAGGGATTTTGAGGTGTAAAAGTGATGACAGCTGTAAAACTGCAGGTACCTTTGGTGGTTGGTGGGTTTAATGTCAACAGAGGTGTTGGTGGAGCCATTAGAGAAGTGCAGGTTATAGCTAATAAGATGGCACACTAAGTTGAGGAGGACAAAATGAAGTTCATGGGAGAGCAAGTGAACAGCTACCAAGAGACTGTGGCCAAAAGTAAAGTAGACCACTCTGCAGCACAACATGCATCGGAACATAACACATTTGATTTCAATGGCTGCTTTGTTACCCAAGCCACCTGAATCTTTTCCTCAACCACCAGCTTTGATGAACTATGCAGATGGGAGTTATACTTACATCGCATTCTCCACCCCTGTATTTATCCCAGCCTCAACCTATGGTAACATACGGTCCACACACCCAGCACCCTACAATTTCCACCCTCTGTGTCCTATCAACTTCTCCCCAATATTGTCTCCCAACCAGAGTATTTGCAGTCTTCTGCAAACACATCTACCTGTCTCCCCACTCTCCTCTCCTTTTTCCCCACCTCCGTGCCCCACAACTTCCTGACGCTGCACCTGTTGGCAGTCTAGTCACTGCACACTCCACCAGACAGTATTTGTCTCTGTCCCTACTCGTACACATCTATACCTTACCCTACCCTTTCCCCTCTCCCAAACCCACCAGATTACTGCTTGCAATACACTTGATGCTACTTTCTGGCCCAAGATGCTGGAGATGGCAGTCATTTCTGTGTGAAGAGAGAGTGTGTGTGTGTGTGTGTGTGTGTGTGTGTGTGTGTGTGTGTGTGTGTGTGTGTGCATGCATAAAGCAATATATCTCTTAACTCTTAATCATGCTTGTCTGCAGCTTGATTATGTATCGCTATCTTTTCCTCCAGCATTGATATTCTTCCAGGAGTTTCCATTGTTTGATTTCTGTTGAACGACCTTCTTCCAACCTACAACTTCTTGATGTTTTCCTTTGTTACTCTTCTTTATAACGTTACTCTTCTCAATGTCCATTCTTTCTCTTCTATCCTGTGTTTATTCCTCATCTTCTGAACCGTATCTGCTTCTCAGCCACACTGCATCAACGACCATCCACATGTAACACAGACTTCGTGACCACATTCATTGCTCACGCAAAATCTAAGGCCCCAGATTCTTTCCTCTGATAGTTGATTACATATATTCCTATCGATACCACTTCATCCCTCATGCAGACATACTTAAGAGTTTTGTTTTGCACACCTGTACTTGCCACATGGACTTTTGATCCTCGACCCAATCTAGGTCCCCTCCCTCTTTCTGCAAAACACACACACTCCCGTTCCTCATCGATCCTTTTTGCACATGTTACTGTATGTTTCTAACGTATTTGAGTGTAGTTTTATGTGGTTTCATGTGCTTTGCATATTTTTACATAATTGTACGTGTTTTTATATATCTGTGCATATTTTTGCATGTCTTTACTTATCTTTTATGCACCTTTTCCTGTATCCAGCTCCTCTCACAACCATCAACACCCAGTGTACACATTTCTGTGTCATTCATGTTTTGTTTGCACCATTTCCACCTCATTGAACCATTACTCAATATCTCTGCACCAGTTTAGGGAAGTGTCCCATTCCCTGGCAAAAACCCCATGCCACATCCTAAAAAACACATCTCCATGGCAAACACATCCCAGAACCACCTCTGCTCTCTCCACAAGATTCTACTACTCTGCAAATCCTACTCCTACTCCATACATCACATCTCTAAATACCTTGGTATCCAGAAGCTGGAGGAGCATTTCAGACACCACCTCCATAAATTAACCAACATGCTGACATCCTGCTGCCACTTCGGGCCACCACTATTTAACCCTTATCATAACTACAGTGTATCTCCTCATCCACCTCTCATGGTAGCTAAAACCACCTTACCTGACATCTTCAACCTTGCCACATCCCTCAACATTCATACCATCCCTCCAGCAAAACCAGAGCCACTCATTCCTGTAACACTGTTGTTAACCTTTCCACCAAAACTCTCTGCTCCACACAAGTTTTGGCTCACAATTAACCATGCTAGACTTGTAAAGACGTGCTCTCCTTCTGCTGATCTCTGCAATGTAAGCACTTGTTTGTTGCTAATCCCTCATACCAAATCCATCCTAATTTCAACATTGACTCTGCCTCTTTCAGTTCTTAGAAACATCCAACTGTTCATACCACCGTCCAACAGTACCAACATCCACCTGCTTGGTTATCTTCCAGGAGTTCCTTACCTTCAACTTAGCATCACCATCTGCCCACAGGTTCCTTCCTCAGAACACCACCTTTTGGTAGAAGAAAGAACAGCTTTACACAACCTCAAACAAATCCTGACCTAATCAACCTGCCTGCAGACAAAGGTTCCACCATTTTTTTATGAATGATATTAAACCCACTACCTTATTCCTCATATGCCTTGCTAACTTCATCTTGGCTACCCATGATGGCACATCTTCAGTCGCAAAATCTCCTTACTTATGACGCTGAAGGCCTCACTAGCACCTCCACAGATAGGCAGTATCCCTCAGACCTAGTCCACAAACTTCTCCTGTGGTGTTGCCCCTCACAACACCAATCCTCCCACCACCCTCAAAAACCAGCCACAAAGGAGTGTCCCCTTCATCACCCAGTACCACCCAGCCTGGAAAAACTGAACCACATCCTTTGACAGGGCTTTGATTACCTATCATTGTGGCAGGAAATGAGGGACATTTCACCTGAGATACTTCCCATCCCTCCTAAAGTGGTGTTCCATTGCCCACCCAGCTCCACAACATCCTAGTCCATCCCTATGCCACTCCCAATCCCAGCCCCTTGCCACAAGGATCATATCCCTGTGGAAGACTCAGGTGCAAAACCTACCCAATCGCCCACTCAGCACTTCTGATTCCAGTCCTGTCACATGGTCATCCACCGGTAAAAGCAGCCATGTCCTTTACAAGCTCTGCTGCAATCATTGCATAGCTTCTTATATTAATATGACTCCCAACTGTGGTAGTCACCACTACTGAAGCTTCACACTGAGCAGTGCTGTGCTCCATTACATATGGCCAAGTAATGCGTCGTTGGCCGCACTTCTCCATGCGTGTCCCGTTGCTAACATTTCAGGCCACATTTACATGCACGTGTTTCAAACCAGAGCAATTGGCCACCAGAACACACAGTGACTAATTGCCCATAATAAACAGTGACGCCAGCTGCTGTCTTCATTAGCTATGATGCCTTATTTAACACCACAACTGACATCTACAAGCCAGTGCTTATCATACTATGTTCTACTCCACATCTTGGGAGTGTTATTTTGTGGTTGACCTGCTGTTTAATGCTGATTCGCTGTGCTCTGCACTTAGATACAGAATGCTTTGGTGGAACTTGGATTTCAATGTTCACTAGACTTTGTATATCAATTTAATAGCGATTTCGCCTGAATTCTGCATTTCACTTGCACTTCCTGGACACTCGTATAACCACCATCAATTTATATAGTGTGGGTGCACCTTCCACAGGTTGAAATCCCAGTTGTTGATGGCCCCATGCCTCACACATTTTTATCCAATAAAGCAGATACTTATTGCAACAGACTCATATGATACAGGTGTCAGAGCAGTCATGGCACACAGGGAGGCAGATGGCTCTGAACATCTTGTGACCTGTGCATCAAAAACATTGACTGACACCCAACACAGGTGCTCCCAAATAGTTACCAGTCACCAACTTCCCATCCTACCCCAAGCCAAATGGTTCAAATGGCTCTGAGCACTATGGGACTTCTGTGGTCATCAGTCACCTAGAACTTAGAACTACTTAAACCTAACTAACCTAAGGACATCACAAACATCCATGCCCTAGGCAGGATTCGAACCTGTGACCATAGCGGTCGCGCAGTTTCAGACTGTAGCACCTAGAACTGCTCGGCCACCCTGGCCAGCCTACCCCAAGCCACCCAGCTGGTATAACACCAGACTTACACGTGCTTTTTGCCTACAGCCAGCTGACCATCACCACATCATAACAAAATCAACTTACCCCAGATGTCGACCAGTCCCAGAGGCTACCCTTCCCAGACTATGATATGTTGCCTGGTCACCAACCACAAGTAATTCCAGCTCAAGATTGAGATGTGGCACTAGCTCCCCTTGCTCAACCTGCTCTGTTGCCAAGATCGACACCATACAACCTTCAACCCTAGCTGGAGTGTTGTCGCCCATACATTCCTTGCCCCAAGTCACTAATGCCCCTGAGGTTTTGGAGGAGGACATCATGGATGTGGCATTCATTCACAGCAGATGCTTCCCACCTTCACCAAGGGGGAAGGTGTGTGGTATCCACAACTATTAGAACTCTGCACCGAGCAGCAGTGCACTGCATTACGCACGTCTGAGAAACATATTGTTGGCCACACTTCTCCATGAACAGCCCAGTGCTAACATCACAGGCTGCCTTCACACTTGCACTACAGCTATTGGTCACACATAACACTCAGAAATTGGCTGCCCAGAATATACTGTGACCCCAGCTGCTGGCTCCATTAACTATGGAGCCTTATTTAACAACACTACTGATGTCTACAAGCCAGTTGTCATCATGCTGTGTTCTACTCCACAACTTGGGAGTGTTATGCTGTGGTGGACCTGCTGTTCAATGTTGATTTGTGTGTGCTCAGGATTTATACTCCAAATGTTATACTGGAACTTGGACTTCAACATTCACTAGTCTTAGCATGTCAATGGACCAATGATTTTACCAGAATTATGCATTTCACTTGCACTTCCTGGACTTTGGTATAACCCCTATCACTTTACATAATTTTCTATAAAGTGTTCAGCTACAACTTGGTGCTTGGTAACAGTTATTTGTATCAGTGCTGTCAATAAACCATGGAACAGTGATGTATTTATTGTGTTATTCCTGGTTATAGCACCAACCAGCTGTCAACCAGGGTAAATGGCCAATGCCAAACTGTGCACAAGAGCAAGTAGACTAACCTGTGGCACAACATGCAGCTGAACATAACACACTTGATTTGAATGGCTGCTTCACTACCCAAGCCATCTGTACCCTTCCCTCCACCACCAGCTTTTCTGAACTGCACAGATGAGAGTTATCCTTACAACACATTCTTCACTTCCTAATTAGCCCATCCTCAACTTACAGTAACATACTGTCCCCACACGCTCCACCCAACCATTTCCACCTCCTCTGTTCTCCCATGTTCTTGTCTCCAACCCAGTTTATTTGCAGCCCTCTGCTATTGCATCTGCCCATATTTCCATGCTCCTCTCCTTTTTTGTACCTTTTTTCCCCACCTAGCTGCCCCACAAGCTCCTGATACTGCACCTGTTGGCAGTCTAGTTCCTGCACACTCCACCAGACAGTGTTTGTCTCTATCCCTACCTGTATACAACTATCCCTTCCCCTTCCCCACCCCTTCCAGATTGCTGCTTGCCTCCCACATGATGTTTCATTCCAGCCTGAGATGCTGGAGTTGGTATGCAAGCAAAAGGTGTGCTTGCTTTTGTGTGTGTATGTGTGTAAATATTGTGTGTGTATGTGTGTCTCTTTACTGATGAAGACTGTGGCTGAAAACTATATGTTAGTGTCTTTTAATAGTGCCTGTCTGCAACCTGATGTGTCTTCTTTAAGTAGGTATCTCTATTTTCCTGCATTGTTGATACTGTCATGGTACATATATCTATCCAATTTTAATTGTTGTAATGATGTATAGAGAAAGCTAGGATGCAACCAACACATTTTTACCAGCATGAAATACAGAATGTAACGGAATTATGTTCAGAAAGAAAAATGTTATATTGTGTGAAGGGTAATCAATAATTTCTACAGCTGAAGATCTCTGTGAATTAATTAATTCTAAAACTGTAATCTCAGTAGCTAACCTCTTGTACTTTTGCATTATTCATTGCATTATATTCTGTATCTGATGTAGTCTATTGCTGTTTCTGTGTAACTGCAACAATATTGTTATTATTACTACAGTGGCTTTAGTGGGCATAAAAGGTGTCAATATATTTCTAAAAAAAGAATAAATATCCATCATTTTGATTTGCAGCTCCTTGTATTGGCTGTGTTTGCAGTTAAAATTGTTGGATGTGAGGTCCACCAATTATGCAAAAGAAAAACAGTGTTTTGCATAACTGGCAGACCTCATGTCCAACTAAAAGAATTAAGTAAATGCACATTGAGTATACAGAATACTATGAAGTTACTTTTACGAAAAGATTAAAAGCTGTAATACCTTCCCATTATTTTGTATTAATTTAAGGCATCTGATAATGAAGGTTATATAGAAATAGATGGAAGAGGTAATTATTTTACAGAGGCATTTAAACAAAAGGTGTCGCAGTTGTGAAGAGAGTAAAAGAAGAGAGAATTTATTATGGATTGAGGCAGTTACTCTTGAGGTGACAAGTGTTTAAGAAAACCTTAATAAGAACAAGACTGATTATAGTGGGTTAATTAAATCTTTTCAAATGTCTTCAAAAGGATGTTACCAACACAATGAAATAGGATAAGAGAAACTGATATTCAAACCAGGAGTTTCCATTGTTTGACAGTTTTAACACTCCTTCACCTATTAAATTTTGACAGATAGTTTTAGTTGAATGAATTATATAGTCTCACCTGTCTGTTTTAGTACTTTAGTTTCTGAATTTCTGTGTGTTAATCTAATTTACTAGACACAGTCCTTTGTTTTTGTCAGTGCCTACTGTAGAGTTTTGTAGTTCATGGCATAGACATTTGTTTATCTGTGTTGTATAGTTTTTGACCATACTTAGTATGGATAAGGACTGTGACTGCAGTGTGAACAAGTGAGCTGAGTTGGTGACACTTTTCTCTCAGTTCCATGCGCTGATGGCCTCAATTACACAGGTTGAGGCTGCAGTGGATGGGTATCACTCTTGTGGAACAGCTGGAGGAACCCAGTAGATGTCCAGCACAACTCATGAGTCTGCTGTTCAGTCCACACCAGTGGTCAGCCCAGTTACTGCTTGCATTGAGGTTCACACCTCACCTGTGGCTGAGTGTGAGGTCACTTCAGAGTATGACCAGGGACCCAAATGAAAGCTCGTCCTGGTTTGTCGGACAAACAGGTTCCAGGTATTGTCTGTGACTGACAGTGTCACTCAGTCATATGCAGTCACTTGTCTGGTTTCAGAGAAAATCTCTCTACAGTTTTATGGGTGTTATGAGGCTCCTTAGGGACATGGCTGCCATGGATGGGGAGGATGCCATAAAGACTACAGGGTGCAGCCAACAACAGTTGGTGGCTCATGTCAGTACCAATTAAGTATGTTGTTCTAGATTGGAAGAGATTGCTTGTGAGATGAAAGCAGAGCTCACCATTTGCAGCATACACAACAGGACCAATCGCAAACATCTGGTACAGAACCAATTGGAGGCTCACATGGTTCTGTGACCATATAGGCTGCAGATTCCTCAACTTCCGCCATAGGGTGGTTGGATTTTGGGTTCTGCTAAATAAGTCCATTACATTTGGGAGGCAGGTACACTTGTAGCAGGGGCAGTGTGACATGGACTGGGCAGTTTTTTAGGTTAGAGGGTCTCGGGGGAACACAGAAACAGCTTCAGTATCAAAGAGTGCAGGTCCAAAACAGGAATAACATAGATCAAAGAACCTTCAGTATAGCAGCTCTTAATTGTTGTAGCTGTGTTGGGAAAGTACCAGAGCTCTAAGCGCTAATATGAAGCACAAATGCTCAAATTGTTATGGGCACTGAAAGCTGGCTAAAGCCAGAGATTCAGCTAAAAATTTTGAAAAGGATCTAACAGTCTTCAGAAAGGATAGGCTAAATATATTTGGTGTTGCATGTTTTTTGCTGTTAGAAGTAGTTTATCTTGTAGCTAAATTGAAACAAATGTGAGAGGTCATTCTTGGCAACCAGAATAAAATAACTGGACCTTTTTACTGACCTTCCAACTCAGATGATATAATTGCTGAAAGGTTCCTTGAAAACTTGAGACTAATTTCAAACATATAACTGACTCATAGAATTATACTTGCTGGTGACTTCAATTTACCCTCAATATGTTGGCAAAAATACATGTTTAAATCTCAAAGTATGCATAAAACATTATCTGAAATTGTGATAAATACATTCTCTGAAAATTGCTTTGAGCAATTAGTTCATGAGTCCACTTGAATAGTAAACAGTTGTGAAAACACACTTGACCTCTTAACAAAAAGTAATTCTGAGCTAATAGTGAGCATCAGAACTGAAGCAGGGGTCAGTGAACATGTAGTTGCCATAGCAAGTCTGAATATTGTAACTCCCAAACCCATGAAAAATATATCTATTCAAAAATGCAGACTTCTTCCTGAGGGACAATCTCCACTCCTTCCAAGTTAACAATGTAAGTGTAGACCAGATGTGACTTGAATTTAAAAAAATAGTGTCAGCAGCAGTTATACCAAATAAATTAACAAATGATGGAGCTATCCACCATGGTACACAAAACATCTCAGAATACTGTTTCAGAAACAATGAAAAAAGCATGCCAAATTTAAATGAATGCAAAACTCCAAAGATACCTTTCACATAAGCTTGAAATTCAGTGTAAGATGCTTATAATAATCTCCACAATGAAATTTTGTCTCAAAATCTGGCAGAAAATCCAAAGAAATTCCAGTCGTATGTGAAGAATGCTAGTGGCAAAACACAGTCAGTGCCTTCTCTGCATGATAGAATGGAAATACTATTTATGACAGTGCTGATAAAGCAGAGTTACTGAACAAAGCTTTCTAAAATTCCTTTACCAAAGAAGACAAAGTAAATATTCCAGAATTTCAATGAATAGCAGCTGCCAATATGAGTAACTTGGAAGTAGATATTCTTGCAGTAGTGAAGCAAGTTACTTAATACACTGATTAGGCTCCTTTCAGAGCATGCCTGTATAATAGTTCCATACTTAATAACCATATATAACAGTTTGCTTGATGACAGATCCATACTGAAAGACTGGAAAATTGCACAGGTCACACCAGTATTCAAGAAAGGCAACAGGAGTAATCAAATTACAGCCCCACAGCATTAGCACTGATATGCATTTTGGAACATATATTGTGTACAAACATTATGAACTGCCCCATAGAGAACAGTCTATAGATCTGTTGACACATTGTCAACATGGATTTAGAAAACATCCTTCTTGTGAAACACAACTAGCTCTTTACTTACATAAGTGCTGAGTGCTATCAACACAGGATTTCAGATTGATTCCATATTTTTATATTTCTGAAGGCTGTTGATACTGTACCTCACCAGTGGCTTCTAATAAAATAGTGTTCTTATGAATTATCATCTCAGATATGTGACTGGATTTGTGATTTCCTATCAGAGAGGTCAAATTAGTCCTAATTGGTGAAAAGTCATTGAGTAATACAGAAGTGATTTCTGGCTTTCCCCAAGGTAGTGTTATAGGCCTTCTGTTGTTCCTTACCTTATATAATTTATCTGAACACTTGTCTTAGGTTGTCTTAGGTTGTCAACAGATGATGCTCCCATTTATCATTGAGTAAAGTCATCAGAAGATCAAAACCAATTGCAAAATGATTTAAATAAGATATTTGTATGGTGCAAAAACTGACAATTGACACTAAATAATAAAAAGCATTAGGTCATCTAATTGAGTGCAAAAAAGGAATATGTTAAACTTCAGTTACACAATAAACCAATCAAATATAAATACCATAAATTCAAATAGGTGCCTAGGAATTACAATTATGAACAACTTAAATTGGAAGGAACACATAGAAAATGTTTGTTGTGGGGAAGGCCAATGAAATATTGTATTTCACTGGCAGAACACTCACAAGATGCAACAGGTCTACTAAAAAGACTGCCTCCACTACACCTTTGCATCCTCTTTCGGTGTACCGATGTGCAGTCTGGGATCCTTACCACGTAAGTTTAATGGAATATTGGAGTACATTGAGAAAGTTCAAGGAAGGGCAGCACATTTTGTACTATCAAGAAATAGGGAAGAGAATGTCATGGATATGACAAAGGATTTGGGGTTAATGTCATTAAAACAAAGGCATTTCTCATTGCAGTGGTATCTAATGACAAAATTTCAATCACAAGCTTTCTCCCCCAAATGCAAAAATATTTTTTTGATGTCAACCTACATAGGGAGAAAAAATCATCACAATAAATTAAAGGAAATCAGAGCTTGAACAGAAAGAGTTAAGTGTTCATTTTTTGTCTACACTCTTAGAGAGTGGAATAACTCAAAGTTATTAAGAAGGTAGTTCAGTGAACCCTCTGCCATGCACTTAAGTATGATTTGTAGAGCAGCCATGTAGATGTAGATGTAGATGAAAAAGTTGCAGTATCTTTCAGAACTACACTTTTTACTTTCAGACAGGAAAATGTATAACAAGATGAAAGAAAAATTGATGCTTTCGAAATGTCCTCAGGTATTCAGTCAGGTGGTGTCATTCGAAGGCTTCTTGCCATCTTCAGGCAGTACTAATGACTGTTTAATTTGCTGGGTGCTTTTTTATATGCCTTCTGTTCCCACTGTCAAGCTTGCATCTGAAATATCCAGGCATGGTTTCTCTGGGAAGATAGAAGGGAAGTGTGCGGTTGGAACACATGTCGCTATGGTCAGTCTGTATGCAACCACCACTGGCTTCAGAGTGCTGCTTATGTGAAGGAAGCAAGTCTGTGTGGCATGAGTTAATTTATTCAGTTGGCATGGTATGTATGGATATTCCTGTAAACTGTTATTGTGCTGAACATATACACAAGGATGGGTCCCAAGTCTTCCTTAGCTGTATACTACTGTCATTATTTATCAGTTCAGTGTATAGCTGCATTTCTATAGATTCTTTTGAAATGCAACCTCAGAATGCATCAACTGATTAACAACTTGGTGTCATCATAATTTATGGTATGTTCATTGAAGAGGCAGGTCTCCAAGAGAGCTGACTTTATTGACTGTTTCTTATCTGCATGATACTTGTGCTCTACACCTGTTTCTTGTACCATCCATATGTTTGGGCCTACGTACATATCCCTGCACTGGCACAGAATGCAATGGGCTCCTGTTTTTGGAGTCTTAGGCTATCCTCAATATACACTAACAAGACTTTTTTTATCGGCCACAGGCAAAACATGCACTTGATATTATATTTTCAGAGTTTATCCAATCTTCAAAGATGTGTTACAACATAACAGATAAACATCATCAAATACATTTCTCTTCGTCCTGAGTGAGCTATGGTGCAGGCATTTGTGATTTTACATCACACCTCATCTGATAATGTTTCTAACAGTTCCCCCAGAAAACTCTCTGTATTTAAGATAACAGATGGTACCGTAACGAACACTGTAGAGAAATTTGTGTAAGCATCACAAGACTTCTTTAAATGTTTGTATCATTGAAGAGATGGATTAGAAATACAGATAGTTAACATGAAGGCAGTTTAATAAATATTCTGCTGCTAAACTCCCAATGTGGGAGATTTCATAAGCCCTGTGCTCAAATGTGCTGAGGATGCCTTCTGGCAGTGAAGGAGCTGGACGGATGGATGTATGTACACATTGGTTTATTCTAAACAATGTCTCCTGATGTGCCATAAACCTTTACTTGATAATCATGCCCAGACATAGAAGTTGGTTTTTTCCTTTTATCTACATTGTGGATGTGATGTTATGGGGCAGTGCATTTGCATGTTGAAACGAGGCTTCTAGATGCTGTCATCCATATGACTAGATCACAGATGAATCACCTCAGTTTTAGAAAGACATGTGGGTTTACAGACTGTTGACTCAAGAACTACTTTGTCTGATGCCTCTACAAACACAATGGATGCCACTGATGACAGGCAGCTCATCACCATTCTGTCAGTCTGTTTGCAGTAATTCCTGTCAAACAGGAAGTAGGTTTATGTGAGAACAGATTCAGAATTTCATCAGTGACAGCCTAAACATCTCTCCAATGAGGTTAAGTGAGTCTCTTAAGCTACCCTTAGAAAGAGGGAAGCTACATTGAAGCTCACCATGAGGTCTTTCTGGCCCAGCTGGGTGCTCTGAAGTTGCTGGATGAAATGTGCCTAATTCCATATGAGGTGTGGGGATCTGTCAATGAAGGGGCTGAGCATTGCTGTCAAGTGTTTTCCTATATAACATGTTGATGCATGGGGTAATTGTTGCTTGTGATGGGATGGAGTAGAATACCTTCCCATAACATTTTGGAGGTGCAACCACTTGTGGACATAGTCTTTGCACTTTGCTTTGTTGAAATGTATTCTGGAGAAGTTTGATGGTCTACCTCAGGGTTTCCAAAACTTTATTCCATGGAACATCAGAGTTGCAGGAAGCAAATAAGTGCTCTGCAAAAAATTGTTAATAACATGGCACTTGTTTTTTACAACATTTTTATGACACTAATAATTTTTTACATTTTATTTTGATTTCTGTGTTACTAGTTGTGATTTAAAATTGAAGTAATCACTGAACAAAAGAATTTTTCTCACTTTTAAAAAGATGATTAACCTTTAAAACAAACAAGGTGTTCCATCAAAGTACCAGGATTCTCAAAGTGTTCCATCAGAGGAAAAGTTTGGGAACCCCCCCCCCGTTTACCTGATCATTTGAATCATTAGTAGGACTGTAAATTTCCTTTGCCTGGTGAGAAGATGAGTGTCTCAGAGACTTCTTGGAGGTGTTTAAGAACATTCCTCTCTTCCTTGTAGAGGTTTGGCTTTGGTGGAATGGCCTTTGCAAGAACATTTTTTATGCCATATTTCTTCTGCCCTGTCTGCCTGCTTGGCTGAGTGGTAATGTGTTTACTTACCATGCAGTGGACCCATGTGCAGCCTGGTTGGAGATTTTCTCCTCCAGTGGGCTGGGTACTGTGTTGTCCTCATCATCATCACCAACGTGCAATTCATCCAGTGTGGCGTCTTCTGAAGTAAGACTTTCAACCAGCAGCAAAACTTCCCTGGATGGGGACATCCTGCTAACAATGCCATGTGATAATTTCGTTTCTTTTTCTTCTTCTTTATACTGTGGAAGAGCAAGTGTCATGCATGACTGATAAAATTGGTCATTATAGGTGTTGTAATCATCAGTGCAAAATTTAGTCCTTTTCTGCCTGTGGATAATGATCCATCATCAGCTGTTTCCTCTGTAGAATTGAGTGTAGTTCTCCACAGTTTTCTGGCATTCATTTAGCCACAAGATGCTCAATTTTGTAGCTTGACTTCACATTGATGGCTCTCATGATTTATTTGCTTGTAACCAGCTGACTGTATCTACCAGTCACAATGAGTCAGGGTAGAGAGTAACGTCACCTGGAGGCAACAGGTCTTTGTGAAAGGTGGTATCTTAAGAGGAAGACAATGGATAGCAGAAAGCTCTCTTTCCTATTTCAAAGCTTATCTAGCTTTTTCGCTTTTCTGTACTGCTCCTCAGCACGAGATTAAGCCAATGTGGGGCACGTAGCAAATGCTAAGAATAAGCCCTTGTTTTACTTTAAACCTTGAAGTTTGAGATATGATGCAGACAACATGTTATCAATTATTACAAGAAACACCTGAATTTAAAAATGTTGTCCTGGTGTGTCATTTCTCCAATTTCATCAGATGTAGTAGAAATGCTGAAATGGTTGAACTTTGTATTTTGCTTGGGTCTTCTTGAAGTCTGTAGCTTACGTTCTTCTCAACCAGCCAGCACTTTGACTTTTGCTTCAGTATCTGAAAATGTTGACCACAATGATTGACTGTACTTGTGTATCCTGTGTTAAGATTTTTATCAGATGACTGCAGTGAAGTGCTACTCACTTGCAAGTGTTCTAGGATTTTGTTCCAAGCAATAGTTATTATTGCCATTTCCAACTTTCCTGTCTCCTAGACTAATCTATAAGCCTGATTATGACACGGTACCTCTTGATCAGTGTTATTAGATATGTCATCCAAAATGTACATAGTAGTGGTAAAAATGATACACAATTGCCTTCGTAACATCTGCTTGAGCTGACCAACTTCCCAAAATCAGAATTTTTGAACTAGTTTCTTTCAAAGCTTTCAAAAGATGACCCCCCATCAATAGACAGAAGTGAAAGAAAATGTGTAGAGGTTTTCCACAACATTGAGAGAAAAGGATATTTCTGCACAGCATTCTGCAGCACTCTTGGCAACCAAATTTAATGAATGTGAAAAGCAGTTAATGTATTCTGTGCACAGTAAACTCGCATTTATCCAAAATGATCAGGACAGTGGCTGGTTCAGATAACAAAAATTTTGGATAAAATGAATTCCCCCTGTTTTTTACATGTGAAACACCCCGAATTGTATCAATACCATGAAATATGATGGTAAAATGTGCATAGGGTATGTAGAATGTTATTGATATGGTTGTGAATAAGTCTGCAGGTTTTTGACTGAAAAAATTGTGTTGACATGATAAAAAGCCACAAAAGTATGACTGAAAACTCAAAGTTTTTAAATGATGAATAATTGAATAACAGAGATCATTTATTTTGCATTCTCACAGAAAAAATCCTTTCATGTTTGGCAGCAGGAAGAAACAGGAGTTTTAATTTTATTACCTACTCTTTTGAATAAAAAATAAACAACTGTACAAAAATAATGAAACAAATCTAGGGATTACTCAAAGGAATGAAAAGTTTGTCTAGAGGAACTTTAAAGTAAAAAAACAAAAAACTTTTAACTCCTGGAAATTTAAGCTCTACAACACTTCATTAGAATTTATTTTTTGGTAAAAAGTCTTTAATGGTTTTTTGTTTTTTGTTGCAGCAATATGTCTCCAATGTTGGAAACAAATGATGTCAGGAAAAGTCTCCTCCTCCTGTTGGCTGATGTACTCAGGGCAGTTTGGATCACTTTGTAATGGACTGTGGGAGGAACCTTTTTTTCTGCTTCATCATCAGAGACATATTCTTCTGGCACTTTCTGATTAGTCATAATTTTGACAATTTCTTCCTCAGTCAAATTAAAAAAGTCATTTTCCATCCACTCTTCAACACCTTTGAAGTTTGCATCTTCACATCCCGGTAACTTCTCCAGTAAATTCATCAAAATTATGTCATTTTCATCTGTTTCTGGCACCTCAGCTGGACTTTTGGTGTTGCCTTCTTCTTCCCACCACTGATAAGTTGCCTTATGATCTAATAGTTTTTTCCAAAACCTAATGAGAGAAATTGGAGGACTTAGATTCCAAGCTTCAGTCATCGAATGAATGACACTTAAAACATCTATTTTTTTAAGAGCTTGCACAAAATCCTCTTCAGTATCAAGCATGCCAATTAAGTATTCCAGCAGCTTGCATCTGTAATGGTTTTTCATTGCCTCAAGAATACCTTGGTCCATTGGTTGATATAGAGACGTGACATTTGGTGGGAGAAACACAACTTTGATATCCCCATCTTGTAGATCATCGGGGTGAGAAGGAACATCGTCCATAAGAACTAGCACTTTTCAAGGAGTCTGTTTTCCTCCATGTATTTTTCTACAGCTGGAACAAACTCAGCCTGGAATCATTCTTTAAAGATGGCACTGTTCATCCATGTCTTAGACTGATTCGTGTACCACAATGGCATAGATTACCGTCTAAATACTCATGGTTTTTTGGATTTGTCAATTAAAGTAAGGCACAATATGTGATTGCCAGTAGCATTACTGCATGTGAGGACAGTAACTCTTTCTTGTTTTTTTTTTATATCTGGAAGCCGTTTTTTCTTGTTTAGAGGCATGGGTTTTTGTTGGCAACATCTTGTAATCCAAACCGGTTTCATCACAGTTGTAAAGTTGATCACCAGTATAACCTTCTTTGATGATGATTGTGTGCAGTTTCTTCTTAAAATCAGCAAAAGCAGCTTCATCATTGGATAATGATTCACTGCTGATGGCAATTCCATGAATGCCATGCCCTTTCTTGAACCGATTCAGCCAGCCATCACTTCCGAGGAATTCTTGCTCCTTTCCTTCAAAGAGCTCATAAAAAGTCATCACTTTTTGATGAAGCAGAGGACCTGAAAGGGGCAGACCTTTGGCTCTTACTTGTTCGCGCCACAAAATAAGGCCTCTTCTAACTGAGGATGTGCTCCTTTTGTTATTGTTTTTCGAGATTTCACTGCGCTGCATGACACTTGGATTGAACAAAATTTTTCAATTTCTGATCAATTTGTCTTCCAATCAGTAACTGTACCCCTACCAAAGTTCAAGTCTGCAGCAACTTTCGCAGGTGGCTCACCAGCTCTAGCTTTTGTTCCAACGAGATCACATTCTTTTTTTGTTTTGTGCCCGTAGTCATGTTCAGCATTTTTTTACCGACACTTGACTGATTCTTTTTTCGTTTTTGGCCACTTTTATCTCTGGACATTTTCAAGCATGTAGCATGAGCACGAAACATTAAATCAAAAACACACAGATGCATGACTTGACAACACACTAGACACACTAGACAAAGCTTTTGACTTTTGAAACCAAGCTATGGCAGCTATTGAATGAAAACATTTGATACATCTATTCCCTCTCCCCTGTCCTACCCAAGCACACATGACAACATAACAATATGTTGTACATTCACTGTTAAATTGTTAAACACTCGGCTTCGTCTGATACACCGACAACAGGTGGAAAGTGTTTGGTGCCGCATTCTCATTGTCAGTTTTGACAGGGCTACATCAGGCTACATAGAGCAATACCATATGTCCTGTACTTCCATGGAGGTCCAATAGATGGTAATGGCATGAGACCATGAAATACAGACAAGAAATATGCTAAATCATCAATCAACATGCATGAATTAATGACACTCAGACCTTTGACACACCAAAGTGCACTGATTAACAGTAGACTGCCAAGAAACACCAGTGAATGCATGGCTCCAGGTGCAGATGAGTTGAAACTTGTTAAGTGTCAGTCTAGCTAGCCAAAAGCATAGCTCCATGATGCATCAGACAGCACCAATGTGAGCCATGAAAATGGAAAGAATTTGTTGGGAAAAAGCAGATTTCAGATAAATACGATTCGGATAAATGGGAGTTTACTGTATTTATTTATCTTATTAATTCATGCTTCTAAGTCACTGCATTTCCCACTCATGTTTCTGACATTGTCATAACTTTATCCACATCAGTCTTTGATATAAACATCATTGTCATTTCAAACATCTAATAAGCTTTGGGAAAGTTGCACATATTATACAACAATAGTCCATCATGAAGGTAGCAAGACAGCTAACATCAAAAACACTGTAACAAAAAAATAAATACTCTGTAGAAGTAATGAATATGTGTATTTACAAGCACACAAAAACAAATATGGTTTCTGTTAGGTTCTTTCTTATTAGTAACCAGTAGAACCCTTTTTTAATTGATCAGGTTATTATGAATAGCTCAGACAACATATGAAATTTTCTGTAAGTTCTATGTTGTTGTCAACTCATGACACACAATGAGCAGTGGCCACTGCTCACTTTTAGAAATGAACTAAAGTTGCTACTACTCACTATAGATTTGGACATCACTGTTTTTCCATTGGGCTGTAGTTAGAATACCACTCATATTTCATTGAAAAATGAAGAACCAAAACAGCTCTTAAATGTTCTCATATTGAAATGACCAGTTTTGCAAAATATATGTGCATTCTCAGGTATACATATAAATAAAGTAGGGAAAAAAAACTATATTGTCTGTACCCTAAATTTCTTTGAAGATTATTTCATGTTCCAAGTTTGATTATATAATTTCATCTTTCTATTAATCAGTGTTACAAGGATGCCACCCTACATTCTCTGCCCAATTCATTTGTAGCATTTGTTGTTTCTGTTCCGCTCGTGTGGTGTGCGTGCTGGCCTTTCCCATCAGTGAAAAGGGTAGATCGCTACTCATGAAGTAGCAGAGATGCTGAGTCGCAGATGGACTCAACAAAAAGACTGCTAAACACATAAACTTTTGGCCAAAGAGTTTCTTCTGAAACAGGCAACATGAGAACTGTCTCTGGCTGCCTGGACCAGATTGCAAGTAACTGCACATGATGGGAGAAGCAATCCGAGTGGTGGGGGTAAGGAGAAGGCTGGGGCATGAAGGGTAGGGAGAGCAGGATACAAATGGGGGACAGTAAAGTGTTGTTCGTTGTTTGTGGGAGCATACAGGAGTGTGGTAGATAGATGGTATGCTGGCTAGGTGCAGTCTGGAGGTTACACAGAGTGTGGTGACAAAGGGGAGGGGGGGAAGGGGGGGAGGCAGTGAGTGGAAAAGGAGAAAAGTTGAAAGACTGTCGATGTACTTGTGGAATAAAACATGGTGGAATGGGAATAGAGAAGGGGACAATGGGTGAAGGACACTGCCTAACAAAAGTTTAAGCCAGATGGCTTATGGGGGGTGTAGGCTATATTGCAGGGAGAGTTCCCACCTGAGAAGGATTTTAGCCGGTTCTTGGGTGTACCTCTGAAATCAACACTGTCAAGTTTCTGCAGCAGTAGGATACGGTCTATGATTTCAAAAGCTTTAGAAAGATCAAAGTATGCCCCAGTTACTTTTCTCTACTATAAAGTTTTCAGTGCACTTCACCTAGAATTTCAAATATTGCTATTTCTGTTAATGGGCCTTTCTCGAAATCAAGTTTGCCTGTGGATAATATGTTACACTTTTTTATAAAATTCAGCAATCTGTTATGAAAACCTTTTTACAGCATTTTTGAAAATACAGATAGCAGATCAACAGATCTGTAATGGGCTATGTCTTTTTTCTTGCCATTTTTGAGCAGTGGATTGATTTCCACTATTCCACTATCTTTAAGCAGAGAAGAATGATTCCGGTTGTGAATGAACTGTTGATAAGGTAGTATAATGATACTGCAATGAGAGCACCTGCATTTTTAATGACACAATCCAGAATCTCATCCCTACCCATTGAAAATTTTGTTCTCAACTTACTAAATGTTAGTATAATTTCTTTAGGGTTTGCTGGGAAAGAAATTGGGAGTTATGGCTACTGTTTGATTTTGATGGTGATCTGGTAGAACTTTTATTGCAATATTTTGTACCACCAGAGAAATTCTTCACTAATATTTTAAAAGTATATATTAAAAGCACTAACTAATACTTCAGCAGCACTGGCTACTTCTTCTGTACTTAGTCCCTTGCTGTTTCATATGTTATCTTCAGGAATAGTCCTCTGGCAATGTTTGCTGGTGATATAAACATAGTGGCCATTTTGAAATAAATGCTGCAGAAGGAATTCCAAATGTTAATGTTCTAGGCTAAATTACTTCTAGGTATTGTAAGCACTGAAAATATTTCAGTGATTAATTGAGTCAAAAACTTGGTCTTTTTCATTGGGTGCTCATTAATCTGAAAGATTCAAATGATAAACTTCTTCATTACCAGCGCTGGAGGTGAGTCATGATTTGGAGAAGTATTCATACACTTTGTTACCTAATTTTGTAGTCTTTAAATTTTTTCTCCAGCTCATAATCCAAGATCATTTTCAAACTGAAAGTTATAACATCAGCACAGCAATAGCTGCCACATAAAAAATGCCATAGACAAAATTAGCATGCTGTTGCTGAAAATGTATTAACTGCTTTTCTTTCTAACATGCTTTAGAAAAACTTACAAAGCAGCATTTCATTCTACAAAGTGAGAAATGTGAATGATAAATGACAAAACCAACAGAATTCTTCAATTTATTTTGAAAATGGGTATGTAATTGAAGAAAATATTTGCTTACAAGAAAACTGGTTTCTATGTATGTGATTGAGGGCAATATCTGCTTACATGAACTTACCTTGGCTGAAATGCATCTTTCTAAGATGGAATTGAGCAATTTAATATATCCTGGGTCATTAGCAAATTCATGTTTTTAAAAGGCCTTGTATGGTATTCAATAGTGATATTGTCTCTAATGGTCTATAGCAGTATTCTCTGTACCTGGAATTTTAATTGCAGTTAGCTTGGTCCCTCTGAGCACTGATAGCAGTTGTACTTTGCACAAATTTCATTCAAGAACTATGAAGCCATTTGGGTGTCACTGGATCACTATTTAGTGGAAAACCTAGAAAGAGACTGCCACATGCTGTTACTTTTTTGTATTTTCTAAGCATAAGTTTCGGGCCAGTAAATGGAATTAACATTGTAGGAACTGAGATCTTGTTAACATTTACTTGTCATCAAACATTATTACTTGTTTCTGGTCTCTTCTTTTGGCATGTTGCTTTGTTAATATTTTTGTCCATTTTAAGTGAAATAATGAAGTGATTATAATTTTTTATTATCATTTTACGTATTTGTTACACTGAAATATGTACAACATTAAATTTCGTCCTGTAATTTACTTGTGTTATGTGTGGGATGACAATATATAACAAGCTAATGGGCAAAATCATATTTAATATGAAGCCAGAGATTACAAAAGCAAGGCTACAGCAGATTCTGTGGGAGAAATGCTACTACACAGTAGAAGAATTCATAGAGGATTAAATGATAGTTTGAGCAAGGGGCAATTAAGTGTGAGATTTTTCTGTTGTATTATTATTATTGGTGATTTCTCCCCAGAAATGGAAGATGTTAAGCTAATAACTTGATCAATTTTTCTATCAGTTTTTCTTGTTCTTCCAGTAGGCTTTCATTCTTTCCAAAGAGGCTTGTTTATTCTCATCTGACCTCTTTGGTCTGTACTGTTTTTCTTTTCATTACTCTGATACAACTTCCAATTTGTCTACTTTGTGTCTGAAGATATCTCTTTCTATAATGTCAGCTGGTATTATGTTTGCATTATTTAGGTCCTTTTGAATTTCATCTAGCCAATGTGTGGTTACATAAACTATCTTTCTCTTCATCGTCAGTTTTCTGGTAGTTAGTCGAGATGGCCAAAAAATTTCATTTGCCTTTTCCTGATATCAGTTTTGTTGTTTGAAAACTTTTCTGTTGTTTTAATTGGTTGTAGCCTATAACCGTCTCGTATGTGTCTTTCTCCTAGAATTTTCCTGGTGATCTTTCTCTCTTCATTTTTTATGTCTGCAAGTTGTTGTTTCCTGTTAAGGGTTAGTGTTTCACTTGTGTAGAGGATTGCTGGTTTTATGACAGTATTGTAGTGTTGAATTTTTGCCCCTCTTGACATTGATTTTTTGTTGTAGAGGTTTTGCATTAGCTCTAACCTTTTTTTAAATTTTTGGAGGTGGTGTTGCTGTGAGGTCAGTTCAATGAATTCTCCAAGATATTTAAAGTAATTTTAAAATATTTTGTTTTTGAACAAAATAATTCAGTTTACTCAAATGAAATTTGTAAACTTACTTTTTCTGCACATTCTTTGAGTATTTCCAGCTGTTTGACTGCAGTCTGCTCATCCACTGTTAGGATCGCTAGGTCATCTGTAAATGCAAGATATGGTGTAGAGAGGTAGTTTTTGGCAATGCTCAGTGAGATTGGCTTCCAAACTCCACATTTCTTGAGTTATTTCTCCCATTCTTCCATAACTTTGTCTAGAATTACATAGAACAGGAGAGGCCAACACCTTGTCTCACACTTGTCTGAATTGATTGGAGACTCCGTGGAGTATTGTGGTCTTTTGTTTTTTTATTCACTGACCACTATGTGAATTTTTTAACTTCCAGCACTGAAGATGATCACTATGTGATTGAAAATCGATTTTGCTATCAATAAACCATCCATATTACGGCCAATGCTGACCTTCCTTCTAACTTGTCTGAATGCTGAAGGGTTCTGAGATCTCCCCCAATTAGTGTTTGTTTTATGATTTCTCGTGTTTTGGGATCTAGTCCCCTCTCTTCTAAAATTTGGTATAGTGGGGGCCTGTCTATTGAATTATATGCTTTTTTAAAAAAATCTACAAATGAGCATACTACAGGTTTTTGTCTGAGAGATTGTATTTGGAATATTGTTGTGAGGTTTAAAATTTGCTCCAGAAATGATCTGTTTGGTCTGAATCCTGCTTGATGTTCTGCTTCTTTGGGTTCTAATTGCTATTGTGTTCTATTTAAGAGACAAGCTGATAGAATTCTGTGGGTGACTGCTGATAGAGAGATCCCGCTATAGTTGTCATCAGTCTTCTGACTGGTTTGATGCGGCCCACCACGAATTCCTCTCCTTTGCCAAGTTCTTCATCTCAGAGTAGCACTTGCAACCTACATCCTCATTTATTTGCTGGATGTATTCCAATTTCTGTTTTCCTGGTAGTTTTGCCCTCTGTAGCTTCCTCTATATCATGGAAGTCATTCCCCCATGTCTTAACATATTTCCTGTCATCCTGTCATTTCTCCTTATCAGTGTTTTCCACATATTCCTTTCTTCTCCAGTTCTGCGCAAAACCTCTTCGTTCTTTACCTTATCAGTCCACCCAATTTTCATCATTCATCTGTAGCACCACATCTCAAATGCTTTGATTCTCTTCTGTTCAAGTTTTCCCACAATCCATTTTCACTACCATACATTGCTGTACTCCAGGCATACATTCTCAGAAATTTCTTCCTCAAATTAAAGGCCTATGTTTGATACTAATAGCCTTCTCTTGGCCAGGAATGGCCTTTTTACTATTGCTAGTCTCCTTTTGATGTGCTCTTTGCTCCGTCCATCATTGATTATTTTACTGCCTAGGTAGCAGAATTCCTTAACTTCAACCGCTTCATAGCCATCAATCCTGATGTTAAGTTTCTCGCTGTTCTCATGTCTGTTACTTCTCATCACTTTTGTCTTTCTTTGATTTACTCTCAATCTTTATTCTGTACTCATTAGATTGTTTATTCCATTCAGCATATCATGTAATCCTTCTTCAAATTCACTCACTATAGAACTGTCAGAGTAGCACTTGCAACCCACATCCTCAATTATTTGCTGGATGTATTCCAATCTCTGTTTTCCTGGCAATTTTGCCCTCTATAGCTTCCTCTAGTATCATGGAAGTCATTCCCTTGTGTCTTGAAATATTTCCTATCATCCTGGCCCTTCTTCTTATGTGTTTTCCACACATTCCTTTCTTCTCTGATTCTGCATAGAACCAACTCATTCTTTGCTTTATCAATCCACCCCATTTTCATCATTCATCTGTAGCACCACATCTCAAATGTATCATTGATATCCTTTCATTTTAATTTTAATTTCACTTCTGAACCTTTCTTTTATTTCCATCATTGATTCTTTGATGTACAGATTGAACAGTAGGAGCAAAAGACTACACCCCTGTCTTAAACCCTTTTTAATCCAAGCACTTCATTCTTGGTTATCCACTCTTATTATTCCATCTTTGCTCTTGTACATATTGTATATTACCCATCTCTACCTATAGCTTACCCCTATTTTTCTCAGAATTTCAAACAGCTTGTACCATCTTACACTGTTGAATGCTTTTTCCAGGTCGACAAATACTGTGAATGTGTCTTTATTTTTCTTTATTCTTGCTTTCATTATTAACCACAATACCAGAATTGCCCCTGTTGTGCCTTTGACTTTTCTAAAGCAAAACTGTTCATCACCTAGCAGATCCTTGATTTTCTTTTTCATTCTTCTGTATATTATTCTTGTCAGCAACTTGGATGCAAGAACTGTTAAGATGATTGTGTGATAATTTTCACACTTGTCAGCCCTTGCAGTCTTCAGAACTGTGTGGATGATATTTTTCTGAAAGTCAGAAAGCCAGAATCATACAATGTATACACCAATGTGAATAGTTGTTTTGTTGCCACTTCTCCAATGATTTTAGAAATTCTGATGAAATTTTCTCTATCCCTTATGCCTTATTTTATCTTAAGTTCTCCAAAGCTCTTTTCAATTCTGAATCTAATACTGAATCCCATTGCCACTTCTCCAATGATTTTAGAAATTCTGATGAAATTTTCTCTATCCCTTCTGCCTTATTTTATCTTAAGTTCTCCAAAGCTCTTTTAAATTCTGAATCTAATACTGAATCCCCTATCTCTTCTAAATCAACTCCTGTTTCTTCTTCTGTTACATCAGACAAATCTCCCCCTCACAGAGGCTTTCAATGTATTCTTTCCACCTATCTGCTCTCTCCTCTGCATTTAACAGCAGAATTCCTGTTGCATTCTTAATGTTACCACCCTTGCTTTTAATGTCACAGAAGGATGTTTTGACTCTTGTGTATGCTGAGTCTGTCCTTCAGATAATCATTTCTTTTTCAATTTCTTCACATTTTTCATGCAGCCACTTTGTCTCAGCTTCCCTGCACTTTCTATTTATTTCATTCCTCAGTGAATTGTATTTCTGTAATCCCGAGTTTCCCAAAACATTTTTGTGCTTCCTTCTCTCATCGATCAACTGAAGTGTTCCTTCTATTACCCATGGTTTCTCCAAGGTTACCTTCTTTGTATCTATGTTTTTATTTCCAACTTCTGCGATGGACATTTTTAGAGGTGTACATTCCTCTTTGACTGTACTGCCTACTGAGCTATTCCTTATTGCTGAACCTATAGCCTTCTTTTCATTACTACTATATTGTGATCTGAGTCTACATCTGTTCCTGGCTATGCCTTGCAATATAGTATCTGATTTTGTAATTTCTGTTTGACCATGATGTAATCTAACTGAAATCTGCCCGTATCACCCAGCCTTTTCCAAGTATACCTTATCCTACTGTGATTCTTGAACAGAATATGTGCTATTACTAGCTGAAATTTATTACAGAACTCAATTAGTCTTACTCCTCTATTATTACTTGTCCCAAACTCACATTCTTCTGTAACCTTTTCTTCTACTCCTCCTACAACTGCATTCCAGTCCCCACAGAGTATTAGATTCTCATCTCCCCTTACCTATTGTATTACCGTCACAATAAGCTCATATACCTTGTTGATCTCTTCATCTTCAGCTTACAACGTTGGCATGTATACCTGAACTATCATTTTCAGTGTTGGTTTGCTGTCAGTTCTGATAAGAACAACCCTATCACTGAACTGTTCACAGTAACAAAAAGTCTGCTCTACCTTCCTATTTATAATGAGTCCTACTCCCATTATACCGTTTTCTGCTCCTGTTGATATTACCCTATACTCATCTGACCAGAAATCCTTGCCTTCTTCCCATTTTACTTCACTGACCCCTACTATATCTAGATTGAGCTTTCGCATTTTCCTTTTCAGATTTTCTAGTTTCCCTGCCACATTCAGACTTCTGACATGCCATGCCCCGATTCATATAACATTGTCCTTTTGTTGATTATTCAGTATTTTTCTCATGGTCAGCTCCCCCTTAACAGTCCCCCCACCCCACCCCACCCCACCCCACCCCACCCCCCACCACCACTCACCCCGGAGATCCGAATCAGGGACTATTCCGGAACCTTTTCTGGCAGTTCCTGGCGATTAAGGGTGGCAGTGTGATACTGATGTGCAAGACTCACACTCCCCCTTGGCTATCGAACTTATTTATAGTTGTTTCGCCAATCTTCTTTTCAGGATAGCCAGCTGTGATGTTCTGCACAACTTCTTCTCCGAAGATAAGATGCTACTTTGGAGAAATTTTCTATACTTCTAAAATAACTCCATACGTTTGAGAATACTTTGAACTCAATACCACTGTATTTTCATCACACATAACAGTTTTCATACAACTAAAACATTTCTTGTAAGCTTGATGCTTTCTGGACCGTTAGAAATTATCACATTCATTTTTCCATAAATACAGTCTACAGATCTCTCCAAATTTAACAAGACAACTATCCAGGTCTTATGAAAGTAAGTGAGAGAATGAATAAGTAATTGTCTCTTCTCTTCTTTCAACAACATTCAAATATTCACAGAATAATGTTTGATGTCACACGGAGTACAGCGCATTTATTGCTTGAGCTGGACGTGTAACTTCTTAGGCATGCTTAGCGACTAGCTGCCTGTGTCGATCTGTCCGATGCACATCTGTCCTGCAGACACATAATTGTAGTGCAGTAGACACAGTTCTACTTTACCACACTCATCTCTGAAATAACATGTGTTCAAGATGGTGGAAAAATGAGGGTCTCTAAAATTCACCCCGACATTCTTGAGGCAGTACACTTTTGCCAACATGACACTTTTTCAAGTACAGGCCCCGTGTCCTGCAGATACAAGTTATCTATTTTAATGCAGTGGTTTCTATTGACTTCTACAGCCTCATGCCATTGATCATTGCTGATTCTTCCATCTTTAGTGGACTTTTCCCACCCCTAGGACAAGAGAGTGCTCCACATTTCGCTGATCATTATCAGGAATTTAATGCTTGTAAAGACATTGTTTCTTGGCATAACATATACTTTAAAACCTATGGTTAATTCTCACAGTGCAAATAACATGATAAGACAGAACCAAAGTCAATTAACTATATCTAAATCTATAGCTGTTATTATTTACACTTCATATTACTGTAATCACTTGATATTAGTGAATCAACCAATAATGAGCAATTGTATATTCTGTTTCAGGTGCATTTGGAGACTTAATGAAAAGGGGACCTGTTCAGATTCTAATTGGCTTGGTTGTAGGTGTTGCCTATGGTGTTTTCCTTAGCTTTTTCCCACATAAGTATTATGTAAGTTCTTTGAGAAGCAAATTATTTAAATTAGATAAGTTCTTCCCTATACATACTGACGAGGATACTTTAGTTTTTAATCCATGTTTCTAGAAATTCATGATATTCTAAAGGGATACACAAGGAATTTTCAAACAGCCTGAAGTATTTTTAGAATGTGTAGTATTCTACATATAGGTAGACTTCAATGTCACAACAAATTACATATTTTTATAGAGTAAATAATCTACAGATAAAAGATGCTCCAGTTTAGAAGGTACAAAATATGATTCTGACAATCACAGAAGACATTCAAGTTAAAATTTGAGAAACGGGCAGCTTGTTTTGTATAACCACAAAATAGAGGCTAGACTGTGTACAGTACCTTCCACAATAGTTCACTGACAAAAAACATAGGAAACCTGATTTTCATTTTATCAAATGATTGTATTTTTGCAAGGTAAAAGATAGTTTATTGAAAGGCAGTTATATAAAAAAAATACCAATATGTACTTGTCTTGCTGATTGATAGCTCCAGTGCCCAGAGATTGTAATTTATTTATCCAATGTTTTTATTTTGTTCATCCAGGTTGTGATTTTCAGATGACTGAAACATTAATTTTCTTTAAACATAAAATTTTTCATCACATAATGAGATTCATAATTTTAATACATGTCATAATTTTACAAAACAGAGAAGAATCTTAACATAAAGGTGGCATAACCAAGACTTAACACAGACCACAGATACTAGAATAATTGATTGGGATCATGAGCTGTACATGCAGCAGCAAGCAGTGTCATTGACATCCGAGTGAACCCAACCAGCAGCCCACCACTGCCATACATACTGTGTTGTAATTACATTTATGAGTAAGATCAATGTTGATTGTGGCAGAGTGAATTTTTATTAGTGACTGGTGACTAAATACAGAGTTGCACCATAATTATCAATGTATTGAGGGGTTTTTAGAGTAAGTTTTTAATTGAAAAATAATACTTT
Organism: Schistocerca cancellata; assembly: GCF_023864275.1. Lineage (NCBI taxonomy): Eukaryota > Metazoa > Arthropoda > Insecta > Orthoptera > Acrididae > Schistocerca > Schistocerca cancellata. Next base: position 71,848,413 of record NC_064627.1, read on the forward strand.
TATGCACAATTGCTGGTTGTACTAACCATAGTAGACAAGCACATAAGTTAGAAGTTAAGTTTCATACATTTCCTAGAAACAGTGAGATGGTTGTACTAATCACAGTAGACAAGCACATTTCCTAAAAACAGTGAGATGAAACAAAAATGGATAAATGTCTGTAAACATTTGCAGTTGAAAATGCTCATCTACTCAATAAATTTTACTGATTTGGATCATGAAATGGTTCAAAAAATGAACGGTTGAATATTCCTTCGAAATGCAAGTTGAAGCCTGATTATGTCCCATCTCTAAATCCATCATCCTCTGGTCTTGATTTAGGGCATAGTAATGAACCTAATAATGAGAGAAATAGTAGGGCACAAAAACAAAGCTTCTGAAAGATATTTTACAGATAAGTATATTACCAGCTAATGTAGAAATTACTACTAGACAAACTGATAAGCATAAAAATAAACACTTCTGGTTAATCCAACAATGTGTGCATTTGCCCACAATTATAAATTATGGAAACAGAAGTGAATTTGGGCTCTTTTTCTCTCAAAAACAAATAATTATGAAAGGATAGTGTACATACTGGTCATATGAAGATATTACAAAGGCTGTGACTTTACGTTGCCTATCTTCTAAAGTGTTATTCTTTGTCAGGGATGAATTGAAAATTGCTCTTCCCGGTGATGTCACTGTTAAAACAAGACTCAGATGAGTCAGTATTCCATCGGGTTTTACTGGTTTAAGAAGATAATCAGAGGACCACACAACAATGCTCAAGCTATGGTCACCAGAAGTTTGGTAGGAAAGTGCATTCAGCCCATTTATTATAAGTTTGACACAGCCATTTCTGCAGCCCTGTTAAGTGAAATGATTCAAATGATAGGAAAGGTTGAATTTAAAGTGAGAGCATTTGTATGTGATATCGAACAGAAAACATACGGAATCTAAAGGTTTTTTATGATGTGCCTTATGCCGTAAAATTGTTATGGAATGATCAGTTTGATGAAGGGCACAGACTAAAATCCTGTATTCTGGCTACCATAACACAGCAGTAATAACTAACAAAAAATTCATTACTTCAAAAATACTGATACAGGAAAACACTTGCCATGGAGTGACTGCCCTACTAGTGCAAAACACATAGGCTGAATGTAAATATATAACTGGCCAGGCCTGATTCTGTCAGCTGCTGTCCAGCCATTAGAGTGGCCCTCTTGGGATGGAAAGTTGCTGATTCCCCGGGCAAAGAGCAGACTGCCACAATGTGGAGATTATGCCCTCATCCACGGAGACAAGATGGGTGAGCAACTACCGGATGGAAGAGATCTTGGAATATGGACTAAAGTGGCCAGCACAAAAGATCTCAATGCCCCACGGTGACCTCTGGTGGCAGTGGGGAAGGTGAGGTGACTCCGCTGCAGGCTGAGGCCCTGCAGGAGACACTGATCCAGTGAGGGATGTGTCTGCTGGGTGGAGGAGTACTGGAGCTGCTGCCAGACGCTGTGACATTGTAGACTCATTGGGCAATACTGACACAAGTGGAAATGGAGGCTGGAACACTGGCAGATAGGTATCACCCAGTGACTGGAGAAGGTGGTGGTATGGCCACGATGGGTGGATGAGTGACCACCCAAACTCAGAATTGACTTTGATGGTGCTGGACATCCCAGTCTCTGCTCCAGAGAGTTTAGACATGATGGCCATTCTGACACATGATGGTTGCTGCTAACCTATGAGGGCACTGACCAAAATCATGCACCCAGTCTGGCATCCCTGGCAGAAAGCACAATACTTTGGAACACAATTGTGAGTGAGAACCTGGATGGAGGAGGTGTAACAGCATCCGTCACTGGTGCCCATGAAGCTCAGCAGGGCTACAGGAACCAATAGCAGTTGTCCCATAAGCTGTCAAAAAGACCAGTAACACCTCACCTCAGTGGGAAATTCCTTGTTTTTTATTCATCTAAGCCTTGAAGTCGAGAACCATGTTCTTGGCCTCCCCATTAGATTGGAAGTGAAAGTGAGTGAATATGGTGAATGACCAACTACATACAGAAATTATGAAATGCCTGGGACAGGAACTGAGGTCTGTTGTCAGAAATGAGAGTAACAAGGAGAAATTCAACAGAAAAAGTTTTTTGAAATAGCCTGGAAAGCAACTTCAGTAGCACTGGACCACTTATGGCATATGAGAAAATGCGTCAATGACAATTAGCCAAAGCACATTCAGAAACAGACATACCAAATCCACATGGATGACTTCCTGGGATTGGCCATGGGTAAACAAATCCTGGGGAACAGTCTGCTGACTAGCACACTGCAACTGGTCAATACTGGAGCAGTACACTTACCTGTGAGCCAAAGCTTTGGTGCAGGAAACACTCTGGTAACGCTCATGCAACAGCTGTAAGACCTCTCATCACAAATTTCTGGAAATGACCAACCTGTAAGCTGTGTTGTCCATGGAGAGGAGGAGGACCCCATCTGAGAGTGAGAGATTATGGCACAAGGCAAAGTAGTTATGAAGCAGATCAGAAGTGCAGCCTGTAGGACAAGATAACCAGCCTTGCCGGATGAGGTGGATGATTTGCTTGAGGACAGGGTGAGATGCTGTGGTCTTGGAAACCCAGGTACTAGTGATTGGAAAGTCATCTACCATTTGGCAGGAGGCAGCATCCAAATGAAAACACATGAGCTCCTCTATATCAACCTCAGGGTCCGGAATGATAGGTAGCACGGGTAAGGAACCTACAATGGCATGGCACCCAGTGAGGTGAAAATCGACATCATAGTAGTATTTGGAGAGGAACAGTGGCCACCACTGCAATCTATGGGCTGCTTTATTGGGGACCCAGGTGGATGCACTGAATAATGAAACTAACAGCTAGTGATCCGTAATGATTTGGAATTTGGTTCGATACAACAGCATGTGGAACTTAGTAACCACATACCTGGTAACCATAGCCCCTTCTTGACATTAAAGTAGTGGACCTGTGGTGGACTGAGAGTTTTGGACACAAATATCAGGAGCTACTCCAAGCCACCTGCATTTCGTTGGGGGAGGACTATCCCCACATTGTGCTCTAAAGCATCTGTAGCCAAAACAATGGTTTGTTAATATCAGAAGTTGCTAGACATGGTGTCAACCTGAGGTGATGCTTCAATGTGGAAAAGGCCTATTCACGCACCAAAGACCAGACACGGGAAGCACCCTTGCGAAGAATGAGGTAGAGATGGTGTGCAATGGTGGCTGCCCCCAGAATGTGCCAATTGTAACAGGCAATTTTACCCAAGAAAGCCTGCAGTTCATGCAATGACAAGGAATGCAACTGGTCCATAATGGGCTTGACCAGGCTCATCATGGGTTGGACTCTATTCCACAATACGGTGTGGCCAAGATACTTGAGAGAGGGATGGAAAAATTTAGACCTCTGTAGATTGCAACATAGACCCATGGCCCAAAGTCTTTCAAAAAGGGCCTGAAGATTGTGCAGTGTCGCTTGTAGTAAGTCCAGTAATGACAGTGTCATCCAGGTAGCTGAAACAGTGCAGAATAGTGGACATGTCCTGTTACAGATAGCACTGAAAAATTGTGGGGCATTTGCCATGCCAAACATTAACTGTTGGTACTAATACAGGATGAAAGGCATATTAAGAACCATGATACACCTGAACTCCCCATCCAAGAGTAACTGGTGATACACTTCAGAAAGATTAAGTTTGGAAAAGAATTGACTCCCTGTTAAGCATGTGAACAGCTCTTCCAGATATGGGAATGGGTATGTGTCAACCATGGACTGTTAATTCACATTGACCTTAAAATCATTGCAAAGTCACAGTTTACCAGAGGGTGTCACCACAGCAACAAGGGTCAACCTCAACTTAGGACCAGAGGGCTACCAGAATCTCCTGGCCATGAAAAAGTCTAAGGACAATCTGACTGCTTCAAGGTTACATGGGCTATACTAGGCTTTCCATGAAAATATTCTGAATGTAAGCTTAGAGATTCCAATGATTGATTGGGGACATTGGCAGATACCAGCCATATTGAGTCCATGACTAAAAAGCCAAAGGCCTGAAAGGTATCGAACCCAAAAATATTTGCTGAACTAGCATTGTGAACAACAATAAAGGTAATAAGACAAGTTACTAATCTATAGGTAATATCAGCTGTGAATTGACCAAAGAATGGGATTTGCTGTTTATGAATCCCAATAGGCCCTTGTTTACCGGTGACAGTGGAGAGAGCTGAGGCCTGAATATGATTGGCCATTAAGCAGGGGAACGTCCACAGATGTAGCTGTCACAAGAGGACCAAAACCTCAATACAAAGCTTGTTGGACACTGGATTTGGAATCAGGCCTGACAATGACACTTGCTGGATGTCCATATCAATGTTCCCTGACACTGCATTCTGTGTCATTGACTACCACAATGTGGCCTTTTTTCCAACACTTACGACAGATGGCCCATCACTGGGACACTCTGACCACTCAAGTTGGAAGTAACAAGACATACACAATGGCAATAGGTAGGAGTGACTGAAACGTTGTTTACGTGCTGTGCACAATTCACCATATTGGTTGGTTTCCACCACCATTACCTCATCTTCCCTACATTCAGTGGATGCAGCTGGGCCACCCTGCACCACTGTACCATTGCACCATGCTTCCAACTGCCAATCAGTGCCATGTGAGACCTCATATGACTGGGCAGTGGACAACAGCATCGAGGGAAGTGTTTTTTAATTGGACACCCTGTTGTTGGACTTCCTTATCCAGAACGGGGTCAATTATAACATAGTGAACCTTGTCATCTGCATACAACTCTTTTGGCTTGGATGTGGCAAAATGGCACTTGTGACTAAGGCCACAGAGAGTCACATTCTGATGTGGCTATTTCTTGTATTTGTAAAATTCAACCCTAATGACCATGATTTGCTTGTGGCAGTGATAATAGAAAGACAAAAATGAGCACAGATTGTTGAAATACAATGAAGAAGGTTCCTTCAATAGTGCTAACTGGTGCAATACCTGATACAATGTTGGATAAATCCATGACAGGAACAGCGTGTGACATAGCACTACATCCATCATGTGGGAGGCAAAGAAATTTTGCCGTAGGCTGTGTTTGTAAGCATCCCAGTCTTCCATTGCCTCATCAAACAGTAGGAATCAAGAAGGAAACATAGCTGGATATGAATGAAGAGAGAGCAATACCAACACAGAATGTCACATGACCGTAAGAAGTTACGTCTGTTGTTGCACCAATGTCTGAAGCAGAACTTCCGTGTCACAACAATCAAAATGTCACAACTCAATGTGAAAAGCAATCACACAGTGAAACACATGAAAAATGACCCTACTCATTGCCAATATATTCTGCCTGCAAGAACACCCAGATAATAACAAACACCACACTTTATTACTTGAAAAATACTGGTACAGGAAAACATGTATCACAAAGTGACTAGTGCAAGACACATAGGTCAAATGTAAACATATAAATGAGAATGAAGGTGGCTGGGCCTGACTTTTTAAGCTGCCATCCAGCTGATAAAGTGCACTATGAATAGGCTGCATGCACATTCAAGAGTGGAGACCTCTGCCAGTGCTAGCATCTTGTGACTTTTTTGGCATGCTGTATGGTTGGCGAAACGGACCATGCGTGTAGTACCTTCGCAGGTCACTGTAGTTTACTCACAAGAGAATTGCTCATTAAGTTACTTAAACTTCTAAACACTGATATAAATTCACAATAATCCCATAAAGTAACCCTTAAACATTTACTTGCTGCTGATAAGGAAAGGTAAAAAGAAAGGAAAGCCATTTGAGTTCAGTTTTGTTGGTGGGACTGTAAAAGTCATAAACAATGGATCTGATGCACTGAAATCCAGAATACTGTTGACAGATATAACTTAAAAAGTGCATATGGAAATTATTTACCAGAACAAGATATTATGTTAGAAGTATTGTATGATCTCAGTCTCACAATGAGAGTAATAAGAAGAAAAGAAAAACTGAAATATAAGAGAAAAGTGACCAAAAAAAAAAAATTGGCCAGTGACTTTTTCTTTTGCCAAACTGAAATGAGAAAACAGAAAGGAGTAAACAAAACAAGAAAGGAAATGTACTGATGATCTGTTTCCTTTTCAGATAGGGTTTTTGATATCTAAAAACAGTCTATGTCATCTGTTTAAGGAGTTAACAATGGAAGGCTACAAGTACAGGTATGTCATGTCTTCAGGATGCAATCAATTCTTGCGAGCTACTTTTTAAAATAAGAGGTGGAGATTCCATGAGCATCCTTTGCCTACAACCATTTGTCAAAGAATTAAGTCTTTGATTTTGTGCTGTAATGTGAGCAAGATCATATCATTTCGTACATGCAAGAATGAGAAAATATTTTATACTTTAAATGTTAATGTATTGTCAGAAACTTGAGATCAATTTAGAACTGTCATCTTCTAAGAAGCAAGACACTTATTGTGTACAGGAAAGTGAATGCATCAACAAGAAAGCCGAAAAGATTGTGCCAGAGATGGGAGAAGTTTTTGAGAATGCACTTAATACAAAGGGGGAAATGTTTCAGATTTGAAGGGGTATGTTGAGCTGTTAGAGATGATTGCAAGATATGTTGCTTATAGAGCTTTATGTTACCTCTAGAGTCACATGCAAACACATCAGATTAGCACATGTGCATGGTAAATTATGTTTCAGGAAAAAACTGGATTTAAACAATTTCAAGAGGATCTGTAATGAAACCAACTGAGTGATTTATGGAACTGACCTTGAAAATGGAAACAGAATTTGAACAATGCCATGGCAATTTCATTGACTGTAACCCAAACGTTTTTGTGGGGTTAAAGGACATTATAAAGAAGAAGCATCCATGAATGGAGGACTTTCCTGTAATGTTTTCATAAGGACATGCACTTTCATCATAATGAAAGTTATCAAAAAGAAAAAAAATGTAAAAGTAGTAAACAAACTGAGAGTGGACAAAGACAAAATCTGAAAAAATGAAAAAACGTTGTAGCATAATATTCCAGAATAGGAAAGAGACCCTGTTAATACAGTTTAAGAGTACTACAAGTCTATGTGGTTGAAGCCTGTTCTTCCCCTGAAAAAAAGCAGTGTCCTCTGAAACAGTGAAAGTGGTTGATGTGTTTTGGAGGCTGTACTCTCCCATTTCACTGACCACAGAAAAAAACAGTCTAACTAAAATAAAGATTAATAATAATAATGATAATAATAATAATAATAAATTAAAACATGGAAAATTTGATTACATTCATACTTATGCGTGAGTTAAACATGTGTGTGCCTTGTGCCTGTAAGCTTCAATGCAGTGCATTGTGGTGAGAGCTTTCATGGTGACGTCATGGCTCACAGCCTGCCTCTGCATGATTCCTATCATGTATTCTAGCATCTGTGATACAGACTGTTTCAGAGACACAATACAGACTACTGCACGTTGAATAAACTTACAAAAGTCAGCATTGGAAACCTTCCAGGATAACTGTATCACATAACACCATCGAAATTATTGTCCATTTTGTTATGGGGTCATACGCACACTATATAAAAGTAGGTGTGTCCTGATTATTTCACATTAATTTCTCCATATTTTAATGCTATTGATTTTTAACTTTTTATTAGGAAATAGTTTATAAACATTGAATATGGCTAATAAAATTGTATAAAAATTACTTCATTATTTAGTTATCTTGAAAGAAGGCTTAAATGGAATCCATCAGCATCATTCTTCTAATAATCTTCTCTGGCAGATCAGGATCAGAAGAATTGGAAGGAGAAGGCTTTGAATATAACTGTGTTTTCTTCACCCACTGGTATGAGTGTCTCTGCAGTAGGAACAAACTTTTTATGTGATCTGCTGCTTCTCATACACTGACATCAGCATCATCATAATCATCATCTTCTTCTTCTTCTTCTTCTTCTTCTTCTTCTTCTTCCTTCTCTGGCAGATCAGGATCAGAAGAACTGGAAGGAGAAGGCTTTGAATATAACTGTGTTTTCTTCACCCACTGGTATGAGTGTCTCTGCAGTAGGAACAAACTTTTTATGTGATCTGCTGCTTCTCATACACTGACTTACTTTTTAAAATTCATCGTACTAAAAATTCTTACACAGTTGGCATTCGAATGTGGAAGATGTAAATGTAAGAGCGCAAGCTCTGGTAGGGCCTATAATTCTTTCTCATCAAATAAAGTTTTTATGTTGGGTATATTCCTCCAAAATTGTCCCCTTCTGGATAGTTCTTAAATTTCCATATATTATTAAAATAGAAAATTTCCTCCAGTCATTGATTTGTTGGGTGATTATTGTTATCAAAACATACTGTTCTTCACAGTTTTCACATAAGGGATATAACAGAGACAGTTTTATCCCTTTCTTTGTTTTAAAGAGCCATTGTAGGCAACACACCTCCAAGCAACAACAATAAACCAAAGTTATAACCCTTTTTCAGCTCTGGACATCCCATCTGCAGTAAAAGTCTTTCATGTCATTTAATTCATCATATATTTCTTATTTCTGAACTACATTCAAAATTTCAACTCCTACATGCATGTGGCTAACAGAAAGAAACTTTGATTTGTTGTTGGGGTCCATGCCAATCAATTTATTGCTTACAACATACTTCCAGTCCACATAGCAAAGCAACACATCCTTGTACCTTTCTACCATCTTTTCATGTAAGTCAATAACACCTTTGCCACTCTGGAAATACTTATTTAAATCTGTACATTTTGGTAAAATATAGGCCAGAAATTAAATAAAATTTTTAAATACTGTCATTGAAGATTATTGAATTTCTTCTGCTGCAATGAGCCTCTTTTTAAGCATTTAGAATCAAAATAGAGACCAAACATTCCACTGTTCTAAAATTCTCACTACGGTATCCCATAAAGACAGCCATCTTGTATGTGATGTATGCAACATTTTATAAATTCTGATGTGTCAGCTTGAAATTCATGCAGTTGTGTCTGTTTCTAGCACTGTCTCTGAAATGGTTATGAAAGTTCCCAGCTAGATCTTCACTGTGCCTGGGAAGCCATTTACAAGCTTCACTGCCACATATGAGAGATGAGTGACACATACATTTGAAAGCAACTAATTGAGAACATTTTTCAGTGAACAATGCAGCAACAGATCTTCTTGGCCCCCATTACAGAATTAAAATTATCAGAACCATGTCCTACAACATTGTTTTCAGAAGCACTGTACTCCAAATCTGAAAGCTTTGGAATATAGGCTTTTACTTGTTTCCCCTTTGTTTGTCTTATCATATACATCCAGATTAAAAATTTCACCTAGATTCCAAAATTTACTTTCGCTTTCATTTGTGTTTTTCACTGTTGACTCATCAAAAACAACACTGAATTTTGTATGTCCTAGCGTTTCTGTAAGTTTACTCTTACACATCTCTTCTATCATGTTCTTTGTAATACAGGCATATTTCGTATGATGCAGATGTATAGCAACTCTTAATTATACCTTCCAGGTGGTCTAAAACACTGAAAGGAAGAGTTTGTTCTGCCACAAATCCTGACAATTTAATCTCTGCAATGTAAGCCTGAGTATTTAAAAAGTATTAGCGGTGGCTAGTTTCACAAATGTACACAAAACTGTCTGGCTTTTAGATGAGAACCATTCATTTACATTTTATATCATACTCAAGGCAGAGATCACTGGTGCTGACATTCTAATTATCTTCTTAATTGGAATCTGGGCTATCACTTGCCCCTTAATAACTAAGAGTTGTGGTATCTGTCAGTGCAGAATACCTCCTAAACTGGTCTGTTACACTTCAATACCCCTGAAGAATATTTCGTATAACAAGGATGTGGAAGATGCTTCCAGGCATGGGTATAAATATAAACAACATAGTACATGATTCCAGAATGAGATTTTCACTCTGCAGCGGAGTGTGCGCTGATATGAAACTTCCTGGCAGATTAAAACTGTGTGCCCGACCGAGACTCGAACTCGGGACATAGTACATATATATTTTGGACATAAGCGAATATAAAGAAATGAAGTGAAACATGTTACATAGTTACTTAGTAATATTTCAGGAATTCTATAAGGAAAAGTGTCTTTAACCATCCAGGGTCTTAACTGTTCATAATCTGATCAGGCAGTTTCTTTTCTTGCATTTTAGTGAGTAATAATGAGTAACAATTTCCTTTGCCAAATCACGTGTCATTTAGTTCTGAAAAAATTCATACCCAAATCAAACCAATTTTTTTAGTCAACCAGAACACTTACATACAAAAAAACACACACACACACAGTAAGAGTCCTGAGCTCTTTAACTATGTTAAATCATGTAAGAACTGTGGAGGTAGATAGCAAAAGCAGCAAAGGAAATGGCAAACACTAACTTTATTAAAAAGCACAAAAATATACTCAAGGCAGTATAGACAGCGGTAAACACTGAACATGAAATCAAACCTATCAACCAGGGTATTTCTAAAATAAAGATAACACAACAAAACAATTATAAATCCTGCACAGATATCAGAAAAATGAATTCTTTACAACTGTAGCAAAATCTGATGTTGATGTAGACTTTTATCAAGATAATGTACATTTATTTGAATGATGTCAGGGATAGAATGAGAGTATAATAAAATTTGACCAAGTAACAGCAGAATATGTGGAAAAAAATCTGTATTAAATGTAAAAAATAAAAATTCTGTGGGACGGGATGAAATACCTGCCAAAGCTATAAAACCAGTTTCAAATATAATAGTACACCCACTGTCTAAATGTAAGTAATCAATCAGCTGAAGAAGGTTACTTTCCAGAATTTCTAAAATATCCAGAAGTGAAACTGCCATTTAAGAAGGCTCCAAATTACTGCCCAGTTTCCCTTCTCCCTGTGTTTCCTAAAATATTTAAAATGATTGTTGCAATCCAGATTCAAAATTACTGTCACACAAAATCAATTTGGCTACCAAAAAGGCAAAAGTACTGTTTTTGCTGTCAGTGAGTTCATGAACTTAGTTCCCCTTAGACAAATAACAAAAATCTTTAGGAGTTTTCTGTCACTTAAACAATGCATTTGACTGTGTGAACCACTCCTCAGTATTATACACAACGAAAAATGTTCAATTATGGGCAGTGCCTTATACAGGTCTAAGTTATGCTTGACAAAAAGAAAGCAAAGCATTGTCATAACATCAAATGAAGGAAAGTACTCCTTGATGTGGAGAACTATTTCAGAGGGAGTACCACAATGTTCCATTCTAGGCCCAATCCATTTTCATTTTACGCAGTTGACTCACCAATAAATATAAATGATCACTCTGTTTCATTAATTAATGACATATCAATACTGATAGAAAATAAAAATGCAGAAGAAATTCCTGAAAATGTCAAAAGAACACTAGATAACCTACATATCTGGTTCCATATAAATGGTTTCCTAAACACGGCTGATGCAGTTCAAGTCAAAACAGTTTAAAATAAATGATTTTCAATTACCCACAGTTTCTAACTAAATAAGGAGGATGTGTTACGTTTTTAGGAATGCAGTTGGGTGAAAATCTTTCACGATCCTCGCAGTAGACTATCTAAGATAGGGGAGGCCACGATTTTGGCTCAAGAGCCAGGCCCGTGTAGGAGGGCCAGAGGACTACACATGTCCCTCACCACCAGGTCTTATGAGCCGCCCGGAGTGGCTGTGCGGTTCTAGGTGCTACAGTCTGGAGTCGAGCGACCACTATGGTCACAGGTTCGAATCCTGCCTTGGGCATGGGTGTGTGTGATGTCCTTAGGTTGGTTAGGTTTAATTAGTTCTAAGTTCTAGGCGACTGATGACCTCAGAAGTTAAGTCGCATAGTGCTCAGAGCCATTTGAACAGGGTCTTATGATGAGGAGGGGAAGAGGGGGAAACAGTGAATGGATCACATTTAAATGGCAGTGTAGTCACAATGCATACAATTTGGTTTTGTATTTCACATTTGTCAACAACATAGATCATGGAGAAAACAAATTTTCAGTATTATTTAATTAATTTTGGTGCACTGTAGACATAATATAATCTTTATCTGGTACAAACTGTCAGCACATGGACAGACACAGGCAATTTCACAGAGTTTCACATTCAAGTTACCACATAATCATGACTTATTTAGCTTCATAGTCAAGAAAAAGTCTTTCACATCAATAAGTTGATCAAAATATATTATCTCAGTTTTGCAACCTCATCATTGAGATTTGGAAACTCTACCAGAGGAAAGCAATTTAGATGTCCAGGGCAAAGTCTTGTCATTAAAACTGAAATTACCTTGTAGGTAAATCAGTTACATATGCACATGCACCGCAGTGCTTTCATCTGAAATGGCAGGTGGTGCTGAATAACAGATATAAGACCGATGGTGTCCTCAAAACCTTTATAAAACTATCCTTGTAATTTTTTCAGTGCCACAATGAATTCTTCAAATGCCACATTTTCTTCAATGCCTGTGAGCTTAGGGTACTGTAGTGTCTTTGTCAGAATGTGTCCCTTCTGCAACGTGATTTTCTCTTTAGATGCATGCCCATCAAATAAGAAAGACGTTACCTTACTGTGGGCAGTGTTCAGTCAAGTCCACTTAAAATGTCAATGCTGCAGTCAATTCCAGATGTTTTAATTTTCATTGCAGCACTCCTTTTTCCTTCATAAATTCAGCAATAGCAAGTTTTAAATCAAAAAATCCCAGGCATGCCCCTTGGCTTAACCAACACACTTTTCAGTAATATATTGAAGTCTCCTTACTCTTCATTCAATTCCAATGAAAACTGTTGCAACTCATGATGGATAATAAGTACAGATTCAGAAATTTTACTGTTCTTACGAACTATTTCATAATGTGCTCCATGCTTGAAAATTTAGCACAAAGTCCTTCTTGATGTACAGAACAATGAATCCCATTTTCAATCATTGTAATTTTATGCTCTTTCATTGTCAACTAAATCTTTAAATTTTTTCTGAATGGTATTGTAATGATGTTTCATAGCAAATATTATGTATCAAATGCTTATGCAAATTGAGAATTGTCATCCCTCTCTTCCATTATTCCCATTAATTTTACATGACTGTGATGATAGATTGCTGGATTGCTTCTTTTTGTGCAAACATCAACTGGACCTGTAAATGTCCTTTATTCATCATCAAATAATGAAGGTTGAGCGTTGCTGACACCACAATTCTGTCAAACTCAGATAGTTGTGCCTAGTGAAAAATGCTGCACACTGTTCTGTATACTTCTGAGAGGTACCAAGCAAACTGTGATCTAAAAGGTAAACTACATGGCCTGGAATTTGCTACATAAGTCTTAGCCAATGTCACTGGTATAAGTTTAAAAAATAGTGTACCATAAGCACTTTGAGGCAGTAGTGAGAAAAAAATTGAAAGTCTGGAAATGAGTCACTAAAAAGAGAATTTTATGACTGAGTGTTACAGAAATGTTTTTACTCTGTTGATGAATTTTTTGATGTTGGTTTGACCATTTGAGCCACAGTAGCACTGGAGGGTATCTACATTGTTTCTGAGCAATGCAGAAAAAGTGCAGTCATTGCCATGATATGGAAATGGAGTGATTTATCTGGCTTACAAAATGGCATGATCATTGGCTTTTAGGCCAATGGTGGAAGCATTTTCAAAATGTCTAAGTTTGCCAAATGTTCACATGCTGCTGTGGTTAAAGTATACCAAGCAGGGCAAAGTGGCACTATGCCAAACCAGTGCCAAGATAACTGGTGCACCATGGACCATAGATAACAGGAATTAGAATTATATATTAATACCTTCAGCTGCTGACAGACATTGATATATATCAATGGGGACAGATGTTGTGTGTGCCCCGACCGGGACTCGAACCCGGGATGTCCTGCTTACATGGCAGATGCTCTATCCATTTGAGCCACCGAGGGCACAGACGATAGTGCGACTGCAGGGACTACCTCACGCATGCCTCCTGCGAGACCCACATTCTTACCTTATGTGTCCACACACTACATTCATAGTGTCCCTACCCAAAACACTCATTACTCATGGAAGACATTCTTACCAGGTCCCGTAAGAGTTCGAGTAGTATGTGTGCATCCACACAGAAGAAGAAGGTCATGGCTGGTATTGCCAGAATTATATACTTATATGGATATGGTGTCTGTTCCTTTGGACACAGACATCATATATAAGTATATAGATGACAGGGGTGAATGACAGCTGTGGAGATGTGTATAGCTGAATATAAATGCAACTGCTGAGCAACTGACAACTCAGATAAAGCAACAGACTACCAACAGTGTCTCTTCAATGACCGTTCAGTGAATGTTGCTGTATGTGGACATCTATATGAGGCACCTGGTTCATGCACCCATGCTGACTTATGCTCATCTGTGATTAAGGCTGGAATTTGCACACTAATACTGTAACCAGATGTCCCCCACGTGGCAACAGGTGGCCTTTTCAGATGAATCATGTTTCATGTTCTATTGGATAGATGGCCCTTGGCATGTACAGAGTGAAATGACTGAAAGGAAACAATCTGCAACAATTGTCAGAAGGACCCACACCACAGAAGGGAGTGATGTGGTCTGGGGAATGTTTTTGTGGCATTCCCTAGTGGTCTCATCATTCTGGGATGCACAGTGCATCTATGCTTGGTGACCATGTGCACCCCTACATGCACATTGTTCTTCCTTAGCATTATGACATCATCCAGCAGGACGATGCAACCTCTCACACAATTTGCAGTGTGCATGCATCATTCAAAGAGCACTGTGTTGAGTTTTCTATACTTCTGTGGCCATCAAACTCCCTGGAATTAAACCCAGTCAAGAAATCATAACACTACCTTTATTGGGCTGCTCACACCAGTGATTCTGAAACTGAGTGCAGCTGGCCATGGCACTGGAGTCAGCAAGAAAATCTGACTCTGGTTCTGAATCTGTTTAAAACTAGTTTTAACCTTTTTAACAATAAACCACAGTATCATTGTCTTTTTGATGTACAATCACATCTCCAGTTGCATCTCATTTGTAAGAGATATACTTATTCATGTTTATTACATGTGGAATGCCTCACAATAAACCATTCATCATAGGCATGTACACTCCTGGAAATGGAAAAAAGAACACATTGACACCGGTGTGTCAGACCCACCATACTTGCTCCGGACACTGCGAGAGGGCTGTACAAGCAATGATCACACGCACGGCACAGCGGACACACCAGGAACCGCGGTGTTGGCCGTCGAATGGCGCTAGCTGCGCAGCATTTGTGCACCGCCGCCGTCAGTGTCAGCCAGTTTGCCGTGGCATACAGAGCTCCATCGAAGTCTTTAACACTGGTAGCATGCCGCGACAGCGTGGACGTGAACCGTATGTGCAGTTGACGGACTTTGAGTGAGGGCGTATAGTGGGCATGCAGGAGGCCGGGTGGACGTACCGCCGAATTGCTCAACACGTGGGGCGTGAGGTCTCCACAGTACATCGATGTTGTCGCCAGTGGTCGGCGGAAGGTGCACGTGCCCGTCGACCTGGGACCGGACCGCAGCGACGCACGGATGCACGCCAAGACCGTAGGATCCCACGCAGTGCCGTAGAGGACCGCACCGCCATTTCCCAGCAAATTAGGGACACTGTTGCTCCTGGGGTATCGGCGAGGACCATTCGCAACCGTCTCCATGAAGCTGGGCTACGGTCCCGCACACCGTTAGGCCGTCTTCCGCTCACGCCCCAACATCGTGCAGCACGCCTCCAGTGGTGTCGCGACAGGCGTGAATGGAGGGACAAATGGAGACGTGTCGTCTTTCAGCGATGAGAGTCGCTTCTGCCTTGGTGCCAATGATGGTCGTATGCGTGTTTGGCGCCGTGCAGGTGAGCGCCACAATCAGGACTGCATACGACCGAGGCACACAGGGCCAACACCCGGCATCATGGTGTGGGGAGCGATCTCCTACACTGGCCGTACACCACTGGTGATCGTCGAGGGGACACTGAATAGTGCACGGTACATCCAAACCGTCATCGAACCCATCGTTCTACCATTCCTAGACCGGCAAGGGAACTTGCTGTTCCAACAGGACAATGCACGTCCGCATGTATCCCGTGCCACCCAACGTGCTCTAGAAGGTGTAAGTCAACTACCCTGGCCAGCAAGATCTCTGGTGCTGTCCCCCATTGAGCATGTTTGGGACTGGATGAAGCGTCGTCTCACGCGGTCTGCACGTCCAGCACGAACGCTGGTCCAACTGAGGCGCCAGGTGGAAATGGCATGGCAAGCCGTTCCACAGGACTACATCCAGCATCTCTAAGATCGTCTCCATGGGAGAATAGCAGCCTGCATTGCTGCAAAAGGTGGATATACACTGTACTAGTGCCGACATTGTGCATGCTCTGTTGCCTGTGTCTATGTGCCTGTGGTTCTGTCAGTGTGATCATGTGATGTATCTGACCCCAGGAATGTGTCAATAAAGTTTCCCCTTCTGGGGACAATGAATTCACGGTGTTCTTATTTCAATTTCCAGGAGTGTATTTGCCTAAACTTCACCTCGATTATGTATCTTAGCACCTCACCCAGGCAGTCATTCTTCTATTATGGATACGGAACCTCAGATAACATATATTTGATTACCAAAATACATCATTAAACAGTTTTACAATATTTCTTCAGTTTCTCTCATGAACTACTCACTACCCGATCTTGCAGTCCAGTAGCCATTTAAACTAATACCCATATTTCATCTAATCACATATATTGCTTCCAGAACTCAAGCTTTTCTAGCCATGCTCACAACACTTTTGGAAATCACTGGATGTGTGCTACACCTCAGGCAAGACAAACTTTTAGCAAGCTACATTTACACTGCTTTGTAGGAAGAGTACAACTTACAGAGCTATTCTGGGATATTGCCCTGTGGAGCTGTTACTGAGAACATAACTTCTCTTGTTATGAGGCCAGTTTTCTTCTCAGACACTCTCAGCAATCGTAAACTGCTAGAGGAGTCACAAGTTTTGAACAATTAACAATCCTTTCTTGTCAGGCATTGTGTAATAGGTGACCTATACTTCCCAGTCGTGAAGAATAGCATAAAAAATTCAGACACTTGCCTCTTATTGTGCAGTCTTTAAATTAGCATATGGAACAAATTAACAAACTCAGGTAAATTCATCTAGTTTGCTACTCTGGAGGAACCTTGAAACTAATGGAACCAACTGATGTAGTAATCATCAAGTTACACCTCTTTCTGTAGAAAGATTATCTTTACACAATATTTTAATTCTGCACAGTAATATTGTCCCCAGTTGCATGTTTCCCTTTTTCTCTCAGGTAAAGGTCATCTTTTTCCTCTTAAGTTCACCTATCCTTTCCAACACACTATACATACACACATATTGGGGTATCCATTTTACTCCTCTGTACATAACCACTCACTACTATAACACTGAATGCTCTCCTAGTATATGTTGCAACAAATGCCCTCCTATTATGTGATTCACCAATCATACCTGAACGCTAGCCCATCATCTGTACAATTCATAGCTAAGGATATATCCCAATAGATTCCCCCTGTCAAAAGTGACAGAGCGAACATCCAGCTCCATTTAAGGAAGAATAACTCCTCCAGATTCTGCAGTCTATTTGGTGGCTAAAGTTCATTAACTTCTAACATTTACTGCAAATTAATGCAAAACTATGTCAGTGATGAAGTGTAGGATGGTGAAGAGTAATTGGAATTCTGTAGAAGATAGGGAAATATGTACAAGACTGCTATCCAGAAATCTAAAGCTGAAAAAATGTAGCACACTAATCAATACCTAGCAGATGTCAAGCTACTAAATTAACACAGTATGTGAATTTATGTGAGGGATGTTCCTTATGGGTCATGTCTGTATTTTGTTCCATTATCATGTCCTGGACCCTACCTCAGCCCCAGAATATTCGTGGTTGGGTTGGGTTGTTGAGGGGGAGGAGATCAGACAGTGAGGTCGTCGGTCTCATCGGATTAGGGAAGCACAGGGAAGGAAGTCAGCCATGTCCTTTCAAAGGAACCATCTCAGGATTTGCCTGGAGTGATTTAGGGAAATCACAGAAAACCTAAGTCAGAATGGCCGGACGTGGGATTGAACCGTCGTCCTCTCGAATGCAAGTCCAGTGTGCTAACCACTGTGCCACCTCGCTGGGTATTCGTGGTTTACTCTGTCACAAATGTAATTCAAACTATTCTGAACATCATTCCTCATATAAAATAAACAACACAGCTACATTTCCTCATGTATAAGGTAGCAAAATCACAAACACAAATACAATTGCAAACAATTATTAACTAAATGTAAGTTTCTGCAGCCTTGTCCCAGGTTTACATTAGTAATGCTCCAAGATGCTTCTAGTCCCAGTACCAAACCCTCCTCCAGGATTAGGAGCACAAATTAATCTTAAATGTACTCCCCAACTATTGTTATAATTTTATGGTTGAGATACTCAAATGACATTTTTTTTTCTTGAGTACTTGGAGACCAGAGCTTTTCCTGAAAATCTATACAGGATGTAAATTCTTCAGCATGAACATTTCTCCACTCTACCCCATCACCCTCTAAGTAATTTAGTGTGAAATCAAGCCTACTTGAACCATCACATTGCTTGGTTAAGGATTTAGTAAATACCCATAAAAATGCAGGTGGATCCTCCCCATCTGGCTTAAATTTAGGAAATTGTGTGGATAGATTAATTCCATTTTCCAGCAGCATCTTGATTTACAGCTCACTAGTTTCATTAAACTTTCTTTTATTTAATTCCTCCTTTGTCTAAGTTAATTCATTCCAAATTTTCTGCAGTTCACTATCTGCTCTATCTGTTTCTGCATTAGGATGAGGTGTATCAATCTTTTCTTGTGCTTTATTATCAACTAAGTCAACTATATGCTCCTCAAAATAGCAAGTGTAGGGCCTGAAATAGTGGCTACATCTGAAGCTTTGCCTTCTTCTAATACTCTTAACCTCAATTGTTTGCCTGATATTTGATGTGTATTGTGTTAAATTTCTTCTCAATTCTTTTAATTGTTTCTAGCACTTGTCATATCTCCAAATTGCTCATTGACTTCATTTTGAACTATATGACACTCTTTTAATATTTGTAAATTTAACCTCTTTGTTAGAGTGGAAAGTGTGTCTGTAACTGCAAAATGTTGCTTTTAATTCTTGTTTTTTCTACATGACTCTCTGATACGCAGTTGGAGTTTAGTATTTGTTTGCCCGGGTTTTGTATGTTTGGAAGAGTGCCGTGTTTCTTTTTTCTATTTCATTTTTAATTCAGATTTAGCATTCTCTAATGTGATGTTTGTCATTTTTATTTTGTTCTTTAATTGAGTTTTGTGTTCTCCACATTGGTCCCTTTCAGCGGCTACTTAATTGCATACTAAATGCTCTGAACCATAGTGGCACATCCAAATCTATTTTTCTCACCACCATAGGAATGCATTGTCTACAGTAACATGTGTTTAAACAATGGAAAATCCAGGAAGGAATGTACCAATATTAGAGAAGAAAAGTTGCTACTCACCATATAGTGGAGATGCTGAGTCGCAGATAGACACAGCAAAAATATTCTCACAATTATAGCCTTTGGCCATTAAGGGCTTAAAACACACACACACACACACACACACACATACACACACACACACACACACACACACAACTGCAGTCTCAGGCTATAGTGTTGTTTCAGTTGTCTGAGACTGCAGTCGTGTGTGCGAGTTGCATTTGTGTGTGTGTGTGTGTGTGTGTGTGTGTGTGTGTGTGTGTGTGTGTGTATTGTTGACAAAGACTTTAATGGTAGTAAGCTATAATTGCGAGAATCTTTTTATTGTGCCTATCTATGACTCAGTATCTCTGCCATATGGTGAGTAACAACTTTCCTTCTCTAATATTATAACATGTATTTAGTTAGCCTCAGCTTAACAGTGTGACAAGGCTAGTCACATTGCTATAGTACACTCACAAACTGGTTGCAAAACCATTTGGAGTTAACCCTCATAACACAGCCAACATCACCAAACAAAGTTTTGAAATACAATCAACTCATATTTTATACAGCTTACCAAAATCTTACTGCACTATATGAGCCAAAATAAAATGGCACAGCCCATCTCCAACAAATCCATTGCCTGCACCACTTTGTTTGGGTTTCTCTAGTGGCAGGCCACCATAATGTGGCACAGTGATTTCAAAGTATACCAGTGTTTCAGCCATGTGCCTGCTAACTAGTTTCAGATGGGAAGCTTGATCACTGTTTAGGTCATGCTGCATCATCAAACTTGTGTGCTGTGGCACTGCTGCCACTGTATGTCATGAGCTGTGGCTGCAAAATGCAGTGGCTGGTGAAGACTCTTGATGGAATTAATACAATGAAAGCCTTCTGTAGTCATAGTCAAAAATCTTCCGACATGTGGTCTAGTCAACTTATACTGTATTGCAATTGTAGTCATAGAATGTAACAGTTGTTCATCATCTATTCAAAGGTCTGCAAAATTCTTCATCTGCAGGGCTGCCTACTGCCTTTGCACTGTAATGTAATCTCGAAGGTTTATCTACATTGTTATGGACAACAGATATCAACCCCAGAAAATCTTCATGCCCAAATTTCACCAGTTCTCTTCAAAATTTCAAATTTCTCATTACGATTTTGTTCTTCATCAATTTTATTTACTTCCAGGCATATCTGTTGTGTGTTGTTGTTACTGGTCACCATGTGTGATGAATGTGAATTCTGCTCATAAATAACACATTGTACTCTAGTACCCGTAGTCTAGAGGTAGCTTCTTTAATTCATAATCAAAACGTCTTCAGTCCCGGGTTCGATCCCTGCCACTGCCACTGCCTAAATTTTGATAAATAATCAGTGGTCGAAGACTTCCGGCATAAGAAGTCAGCCTCATTCCACCAATGGCCTTGTCAAAGATGGCGGAGTAGCGGATAGAGGTTCAGGGCACTCTCTTGTCCTAGGGGTGGGAAATTGCCTCTAAAGGCGGAAGAATCAGCAATGATCGACGACATGAGGATGCAGAAGGCAGTGGAAACCACTGCATTAAAGACACATTAACGTGTATCCACAGGACATGTGGCCTGTAATTGAAGAAGTGTCATGGTGATCTCTCCATTGGCAAAAGATTCCGGAATAGTCCCCCATTCGGATCTCCGGGAGGGGACTGCCAAGGGGGAGGTTACCATGAGAAAAAGATTGAATAATCAACAAAAGGATAACATTCTACGAGTCGGGGCATGGAATGTCAGAAGCTTGAACATGGTAGGGAAACTAGAAAATCTGAAAAGGGAAATGCAAAGGCTCAATCTAGATATAGTAGGGGTCAGTGAAGTGAAGTGGAAGGAAGACAAGGATTTCTGGTCAGATGAGTATCGGGTAATATCAACAGCAGCAGAAAATGGTATAACAGGTGTAGGATTCGTTATGAATAGGAAGGTAGGGCAGAGGGTGTGTTACTGTGAACAGTTCAGTGACTGGGTTGTTCTAATCAGAATCAACAGCAGACCAACACCTACAACGAGAGTTCAGGTATACATGCCGACGTCGCAAGCTGAAGATGAACAGATAGAGAAAGTGTATGAGGATATTGAAAGGGTAATGCAGTATGTAAATGGGGATGAAAATCTAATAGTCATGGGCGACTGGATTGCAGTTGTAGGGGAAGGAGTAGAAGAAAAAGTTACAGGAGAATATGGGCTTGGGACAAGGAATGAAAGAGGAGAAAGACTAATTGAGTTCTGTAACAAGTTTCAGCTAGTAATAGTGAATACCCTGTTCAAGAATCACAAGAGGAGGAGGTATACTTGGAAAAGGCCGGGAGATACGGGAAGATTTCAATTAGATTACATCATGGTCAGACAGAGATTCCGAAATCAGATACTGGATTGTAAGGCGTACCCAGGAGCAGATATAGACTCAGATCACAATATAGTAGTGAAGTTCAAGACATTAGTCAGGAAGAATCAATACACAAAGAAGTGGGATACAGAAGTACTAAGGAATGACGAGATACGTTTGAAGTTCTCTAACGCTATAGATACAGCAATAAGGGATAGCGCAGTAGGCAGTACAGTTGAAGAGGAATGGACATATCTAAAAAGGACCATCACAGAAGTTGGGAAGGAAAACATAGGTACAAAGAAGGTAGCTGCGAAAAAACCATGGGTAACAGAAGAAATACTTCAGTTGATTGATGAAAGGAGGAAGTACAAACATGTTCCGGGAAAATCAGGAATACAGAAATACAAGTCGCTGAGGAATGAAATAAATAGGAAGTGCAGGGAAGCTAAGATGAAATGGCTGCAGGAAAAATGTGAAGACATCAAAAAAGATATGTTTGTCGGAAGGACAGACTCAGCATACAGGAAAGTCAAAACAACCTTTGGTGACATTAAAAGCAACGGTGGTAACATTAAGAGTGCAATAGCAATTCCACTGTTAAATGCAGAGGAGAGAGCAGATAGGTGGAAAGAATACGTTGAAAGCCTCTATGAGGGTGAAAATTTGCTAATGTGACAGAAGAAGAAACAGGAGTCGATTTAGAAGAGATAGGGGATCCAGTATTAGAATCGGAATTTAAAAGAGCTTTGGAGGACTTACGGTCAAATAAGGCAGAATGGATAGATAACATTCCATCAGAATTTCTAAAATCATTGGGGGAAGTGGTAACAAAATGACTATTCACGTTGGTGTGTAAAATATATGAGTCTGGCGATATACCATCTGACTTTCGGAAAACCATCATCCACACAATTCCGAAGACGGCAAGAGCTGACAAGTGTGAGAATTATCGCACAATCAGCTTAACAGCTCATGCATTGAAGCTGCTTACAAGAATAATATACAAAAGAATGGAAAAGAAAATTGAGAATGTGCTAGGTGACGATCAGTTTGGCTTTAGGAAAAGTAAAGGGATGAGAGAGGCAATTCTGACATTACGGCTAATAATGGAAGCAAGGCTAAAGAAAAATCAAGACACTTTCATAGGATTTGTCGACCTGGAAAAAGCGTTCAACAATATAAAATGGTGCAAGCTGTTCGAGATTCTGAAAAAAGTAGGAGTAAGCTATAGGGAGAGACGGGCATATACAATATGTACAACAATCAAGAGGGAATAATAAGAGTGGACAATCAAGAATGAATTGCTCGTATTAAGAAGGGTGTAAGACAAGGCTGTAGCCTTTCGCCACTACTCTTCAATCTGTACATCGAGGAAGCAATGATGGAAATAAAAGAAAGGTTCAGGAGTGGAATTAAAATACAAGTTGAAAGGATATCAATGATACGATTTGCTGATGACATTGCTATCCTGAGTGAAAGTGAAGAAGAATTAAATGATCTGCTGAACGGAATGAACAGTCTAATGAGTACACAGTATGGTTTGAGAGTAAATCGGAGAAAGACGAAGGTAATGAGAAGTAGTAGAAATGAGAACAGTGAGAAACTTAACATCAGGATTGATGGTCACAAAGTCAATGAAGTTAAGGAATTCTGCTACCTCGGCAGTAAAATAACCAATGACAGACGGAGCAAGGAGGACATCAAAAGCAGACTTGCTATGGCAAAAACGGCATTTCTGGCCAAGAGAAGCTCATCTATATATTTCCAAAGCAGGACCTAAAGACACAATATAAATTGCCCTACCAGCAAGTAGGCTAACATATGTTTATCATCATCCCAACTTGCAGATACGCTTCATCCATCCATTCAGGAATGCATGTGCATAAATAAACCATGCATTCAAACAGTAGGTTATACTAATTCATTAAACAAATAAACATAGTGATGATCACCATTCATCAGTTTAGTACATGCTTATGTAACACATCACATCACCAATGTGATATGTTATCCTACAGAACCAGAGGAAAGGATCTCAACTATTCAGATCCCCATGCCATACTACCAGAGCATGATGTTAGATAAGCAGAAATAAAATGGCACAGCCCCTCTCCACTATTACAAAAGTCTTCACCATCTTGTTTGGGTTTTTCTAGTGGCAGGCTACTGTATTATGGCACAGGCATTTCGATGTGTACTAGGATTTCAGCCATGTACCTGTAAGGAAAAAAAATTAAGTATAAAATAATGGAAAATGTGGGATGGAATACAATAATATGAAATAGATTACCTTGCTTCTTACCACATAAAGGAGGAATTGAGTGGCAGATAGGCACATGGAAAGAAGGCTATCAGCCTAATTGCTCCCTCAGATGTAGACAAAACAACACACACTTTCACACATGCATAATTCACATGCACATTGCCACTGTTGTCTCTGGGTGCTAAGAACTGACTGTATTTGCAATGAGTAGCAGTCTCCACAGTAATGGCTAGTGAGGGTACAGAACAGGCATGGGGTGGGAAAGGGAGGAATATCAGGTTAAGGCTGAGGGAAGATTTAGGATTGACTGTTCAGGTATGTGATGGGGATGGGGTGTGGTCTGCTAGGGGAAGCATCAGGAGGCTGTACCAGAAAGGGAAAGGGGAGAACAGAGAAGTAGGGAAGGGGAAAAGATAATGCAGATGTGCTGGGTGTGACTGAAGGTGTTTGTGAGAGGCTGGAGAGGAAGAACAGAAGAGAATAGAGGCAGGTGGAGGATGCCTTACTCATTTACTCCTCCATCTAAACATGAGCAATGCCCACACCTTCATCCCCACCTCCCCATGCCCTCTCCACCTCCCCCCCCCCCCCCCCCCCCACAAAAAATAAAAATAAAAATTCATGCACTGATAACTTTTCAGAATTTCCTAACCTCAAACCTTTCCTTACCAATCCTCTCCAAATTCCTCAATATGGAAACCAATGTCACATTTGCTGAAAGAACTGCAGTAATGTCTAAAAACTTTATATTTCTGTATGCTGCATATTTCTGGGTATGAACTGCAGGGATTACCTGTTAGAGGATCTCAGCCAGCTGTCAGACACATCCACCTACAAACTCTGCCACAGTGACCCTACTCCAGAAATCCAGCAGAATCTCCAGTCTCTCCTCAGGTACCTAGGTCCATAGCAGAACCTCTCTCCACAATCTACTTCCCTTCTCAACCACAAACCTCCCTTCACTCTTGTGTTCTACATGATTCTTAAAGTACATAAACTCAACAACCCAGGACAACCCCTTGTGGCCAGTTACTGGGCTCCCTCACATAGAATCTTTGTC
Organism: Schistocerca cancellata; assembly: GCF_023864275.1. Taxonomy (NCBI): domain Eukaryota; kingdom Metazoa; phylum Arthropoda; class Insecta; order Orthoptera; family Acrididae; genus Schistocerca; species Schistocerca cancellata. The sequence goes on from NC_064627.1 coordinate 71,873,633, forward strand.
CTTGTGGATCAGCACATTCAGCCTCTTATATGTAGCTTACTCCCCTGTAACAAAGGCAGTAACCGTTTCCTCTACAGAATCTGCACTGTTCCTGTTTCTTTATCACCAACTCTCTACTAATCACTGTCAATGCCACTTCTCTCTAGTCTAACATCCTCAATGCCCATGTCCTTGCCACCATTAACCATTCCCATCCCCAACACCTGACTGGTGCCAAGCCTACAACCCCCTTCCTGGTGACCAATACCAACTACATGCTCATCCACAATTACTTCTCCTGTGAATGCATCACACACAAACAGCTCCTAGGTGCAGCAATGGCACCCTTTCTATGTGTACCTAGTTACGGGCCATCTAATGGAATCCTTCCTAACCACCTAGAACCCCATCCTCTAATCTGGTTCAGATTCATTTATGACATCTTTATTATCTGGACACCCTACCCATATTCCACTAGGACCTTAATGCTTTACAATACATCTGTTTCACCTGGTTGAGGTGATTATATTTTCCCACCTCCGTGTTGCAAATGTTTTGACTTTTGAGTGAAATGCCCAGTCGATGTGCTGTTGTTTTCACGTCAATTATACCAACAGTGAGAGTTGTTTAGTTCTCGGGGTGTTGTAAAATTCCTGGATTCGTCTTGTTGCTGTGCAGCCTATGAAAAGGATTGTGGAAGACTCCCAAATAAATTCCAAAGTACAGTGCAGTTTTAACACCAATATATTTCCAGGACTCTGGTGTCCGAGCCTGGTGAACTGTACCGGTTACATCACATGTACCCAATGTTGACATCAAATGACACAGAGTTCACAACAATCAACAAACGAGTGAGCCTACAATACATTTGCTCGCAACCCTAGCCAAAAAACGAGTGCCTCAAGGCGCCTGCGTGACCTCTATTTATACTTTTGTTAACAATTACCTACAATGAAAATTACAATTTTATGTAAAATCACAATTAAAAGTTAAACTTAATATGAGATACACATTGCTAAAAATTTACAATCTCAGTGCTGAACAAGGTGAACCTATTTTCAACTTAGTTACGAGTTAATATAACATTTTCTGACTAATTATGTTACAGGTAACAATTACATTTCTAAATTTGTTTATAACAAATCAACTAGTGCCTGAATTTTAGTGATAATATATATCAGAGATTCAATTAACATGCTTTATTTATATGTTCTATTTAATTTGCTGTTGTTGTTGTTGTTGTGGTCTTCAGTCCTGAGACTGGTTTGATGCAGCTCTCCAGGCTACTCTATCCTGTGCAAGCTTCTTCATCTCCCAGTACCTACTGCAACCTACATCCTTCTGAATCTGCTTAGTGTACTGATCTCTTGGTCTCCCTCTACGATTTTTACCCTCCACGCTGCCCTCCAATGCTAAATTTGTGATCCCTCGATGCCTCAGAACATGTCCTACCAACCGATCCCTTCTTCTAGTCAAGTTGTGCCACAAACTTCTCTTCTCCCCAATCCTATTCAATACCTCCTCATTAGTTACGTGATCTACCCACCTTATCTTCAGCATTCTTCTGTAGCACCACATTTCGAAAGCTTCTATTCTCTTCTTGTCCAAACTAGTTATCGTCCATGTCTCACTTCCATACATGGCTACACTCCATACAAATACTTTCAGAAACGACTTCCTGACACCTAAATCTATATTCGATGTTAACAAATTTCTCTTCTTGAGAAACGCTTTCCTTGCCATTGCCAGTCTACATTTTATATCCTCTCTACTTCGACCATCATCGGTTATTTTACTCCCTAAATAGCAAAACTCCTTTACTACTTTAAGTGTCTCATTTCCTAATCTAATTCCCTCAGCATCACCCGACTTAATTTGACTACATTCCATTATCCTCGTTTTGCTTTTGTTGATGTTCATCTTATATCCTCCTTTCAAGACACTGTCCATTCCGTTCAACTGCTCTTCCAAGTCCTCTGCTGTCTCTGACAGAATTACAATGTCATCGGCGAACCTCAAAGTTTTTACTTCTTCTCCATGAATTTTAATACCTACTCCGAATTTTTCTTTTGTTTCCTTTACTGCTTGCTCAATATACAGATTGAATAACATCGGGGAGAGGCTACAACCCTGTCTCACTCCTTTCCCAACCACTGCTTCCCTTTCATGTCCCTCGACTCTTATAACTGCCATCTGGTTTCTGTACAAATTGTAAATAGCCTTTCGTTCCCTGTATTTTACCCCTGCCACCTTCAGAATTTGAAAGAGAGTATTCCAGTCAACATTGTCAAAAGCTTTCTCTAAGTCTACAAATGCTAGAAACGTAGGTTTGCCTTTTCTTAATCTTTCTTCCAAGATAAGTCGTAAGGTCAGTATTGCCTCATGTGTTCCAACATTTCTATGGAATCCAAACTGATCTTCCCCGAGATCGGCTTCTACCAGTTTTTCCACTCGTCTGTAAAGAATTCGCGTTAGTATTTTGCAGCTGTGACTTATTAAACTGATAGTTCGGTAACTTTCACATCTGTCAACACCTGCTTTCTTTGGGATTGGAATTATTATATTCTTCTTAAAGTCTGAGGGTATTTCGCCTGTCTCATACATCGTGCTCACCAGATGGTAGAGTTTTGTCATGACTGGCTATCCTGAGGCCATCAGTAGTTCTAATGGAATGTTGTCTACTCCCGGGGCCTTGTTTTGACTCAGGTCTTTCAGTGCTCTGTCAAACTCTTCACGCAGTATCTTATCTCCCATTTCATCTTCATCTACATCCTCTTCCATTTCCATAATACCGTCCTCAAGTACATCGCCCTTGTATAAACCCTCTATATACTCCTTCCACCTTTCTGCTTTCCCTTCTTTGCTTAGAACTGGGTTGCCATCTGAGCTCTTGATATTCATACAAGTGGTTCTCTTATCTCCAAAGGTCTCTTTAATTTTCCTGTAGGCAGTATCTATCTTACCCCTAGTGAGACAAGCCTCTACATCCTTACATTTGTCCTCTAGCCATCCCTGCTTAGCCATTTTGCACTTCCTGTCGATTTCATTTTTGAGACGTTTATATTCCTTTTTGCCTGCTTCATTTACTGCATTTTTATATTTTCTCCTTTCATCAATTAAATTCAATATTTCTTCTGTTACCCAAGGATTTCTATTAGCCCGCGTCTTTTTACCTACTTGATCGTCTGCTGCCTTCATCACTTCATCCCTCAGAGCTACCCATTCTTCTTCTAATGTATTTCTTTCCCCCATTCCTGTCAATTGTTCCCTAATGCTCTCCCTGAAACTCTCTACAACCTCTGGTTCTTTCAGTTTATCCAGGTCCCATCTCCTTAAATTCCCACCTTTTTGCAGTTTCTTCAGTTTCAATCTGCAGTTCATAACCAATAGATTGTGGTCGGAATCTACATCTGCCCCAGGAAATGTCTTACAATTTAAAACCTGGTTCCTAAATCTCTGTCTTACCATTAGATAATCTATCTGAAACCTGTCAGTATCTCCAGGCTTCTTCCATGTATACAGCCTCCTTTCATGATTCTTGAACCAAGTGTTAGCTATGATTAAGTTATGCTCTGTGCAAAATTCTACAAGGCGGCTTCCTCTTTCATTCCTTCCCCCCAATCCATATTCACCTACTACGTTTCCTTCTATCCCTTTTCCTACTGACGAATTCCAGTCACCCATCACTATTAAATTTTCGTCTCCCTTCACTACCTGAATAATTTCTTTTATCTCGTCGTACATTTCATCTATTTCTTCATCATCTGCAGAGCTAGTTGGCATATAAACTTGTACTACTGTAGCAGGCATGGGCTTTGTGTCTATCTTGGCCACAATAATGCGTTCACTATGCTGTTTGTAGTAGCTAACCCACACTCCTATTTTTTTATTCATTATTAAACCTACTCCTGCATTTGCTGTAGTAATTTTATAATGATAGGTTTACTGGTAAATCCTGACCATTGTGTTATTTTGTCCAACTAGTACTGTATCACATCAATCACATTAATATTTCTGTGAGAAGAGTTTCGTCTATCAGGCTAGGCAATTAGTTACAGTATTAATTTCACATTTATATTTTTTTTTCACATAAGAACAATGTTAATCAGCAAAGCATCATTTTCGAATTATATGTATACTGAAATAGTGGTTATTTTTGTATGTAATTTGGAAACAGGTCACTTTACAATCAGGCAATTAGGACTGGTGTTTATCTTTAATGCTCTCTGAGGGGTTCTGATCGGGCAATGAGATACAGTAATATTTCAATACCCCCAGAAGAGTTTTGCCTAGCCTGATAGACGAAACTCTTCTCACAGAAATATTAATGTGGTTGATGTGATACAGTACTAGTTAGACAAAATAACACAAACTGCACATATTTTAAAAGGTACAAAATTGAATCATGATACTTTACATACAGATAAATTTTACAAATAGCTACAAACATGTTGTTGTTGTTGTGATCTTCAGTCCTGAGATTGGTTTGATGCAGCTCTCCATGCTACTCTATCCTGTGCAAGCTTCTTCATCTCCCAGTATCTACTGCAACCTACATCCTTCTGAATCTGCTTAGTGTATTCATCTCTTGGTCTCCCTCTACGATTTTTACCCTCCACACTGCCCTCCAATGCTAAATTTGTGATCCCTTGATGCCTCAAAACATGTCCTACCAACCGATCCCTTCTTCTAGTCAAGTTGTGCCACAAACTTCTCTTCTCCCCAATCCTATTCAATACCTCCTCATTAGTTACGTGATCTACCCACCTTATCTTCAGCATTCTTCTGTAGCACCACATTTCGAAAGCTTCTATTCTCTTCTTGTCCAAACTAGTTATCGTCCATGTTTCACTTCCATACATGGCTACACTCCATACAAATACTTTCAGAAACGACTTCCTGACACTTAAATCTATACTCGATGTTAACAAATTTCTCTTCTTGAGAAACGCTTTCCTTGCCATTGCCAGTCTACATTTTATATCCTCTCTACTTCGACCATCATCGGTTATTTTACTCCCTAAATAGCAAAACTCCTTTACTACTTTAAGTGTCTCATTTCGTAATCTAATTCCCTCAGCATCACCCGACTTAATTTGACTACATTCCATTATCCTCGTTTTGCTTTTGTTGATGTTCATCTTATATCCTCCTTTCAAGACACTGTCCATTCGGTTCAACTGCTCTTCCAAGTCCTTTGCTGTCTCTGACAGAATTACAATGTCATCGGCGAACCTCAAAGTTTTTACTTCTTCTCCATGAATTTTAATACCTACTCCGAATTTTTCTTTTGTTTCCTTTACTGCTTGCTCAATATACAGATTGAATAACATCGGGGAGAGGCTACAACCCTGCCTTACTCCTTTCCCAACCACTGCTTCCCTTTCATGTCCCTCGACTCTTATAACTGCCATCTGGTTTCTGTACAAACTGTAAATAGCCTTTCGTTCCCTGTATTTTACCCCTGCCACCTTCAGAATTTGAAAGAGAGTATTCCAGTCAACATTGTCAAAAGCTTTCTCTAAGTCTACAAATGCTAGAAACGTAGGTTTGCCTTTTCTTAATCTTTCTTCTAAGATAAGTCGTAAGGTCAGTATTGCCTCACGTGTTCCAACATTTCTACGGAATCCAAACTGATCTTCCCCGAGGTCGGCTTCTACCAGTTTTTCCATTCGTCTGTAAAGAATTCGCGTTAGTATTTTGCAGCTGTGACTTATTAAACTGATAGTTCGGTAATTTTCACATCTGTCAACACCTGCTTTCTTTGGGATTGGAATTATTATATTCTTCTTGAAGTCTGAGGGTATTTCGCCTGTCTCATACATCGTGCTCACCAGATGGTAGAGTTTTGTCATGACTGGCTCTCCCGAGGCCATCAGTAGTTCAAATGGAATGTTGTCTACTCCCGGGGCCTTGTTTCGACTCAGGTCTTTCAGTGCTGTGTCAAACTCTTCACGCAGTATCTTATCTCCCATTTCGTCTTCATCTACATCCTCTTCCATTTTCATAATATTGTCCTCAAGTACATCGCCCTTGTATAAACCCTCTATATACTCCTTCCACCTTTCTGCCTTCCCTTCTTTGCTTAGAACTGGGTTGCCATCTGAGCTCTTGATATTCATACAAGTGGTTCTCTTATCTCCAAAGGTCTCTTTAATTTTCCTGTAGGCAGTATCTATCTTACCCCTAGTGAGACAAGCCTCTACATCCTTACATTTGTCCTCTAGCCATCCCTGCTTAGCCATTTTGCACTTCCTGTCGATATCATTTTTGAGGTGTCTGTATTCCTTTTTGCCTGCTTCATTTACTGCATTTTTGTATTTTCTCCTTTCATCAATTAAATTCAATATTTCTTCTGTTACCCAAGGATTTCTATTAGCCCTCGTCTTTTTACCTACTTGATCCTCTGCTGCCTTCACTAATTCATCCCTCAGAGCTACCCATTCTTCTTCTACTGTATTTCTTTCCCCCATTCCTGTCAATTGTTCCCTTATGCTCTCCCTGAAACTCTCTACAACCTCTGGTTCTTTAAGTTTATCCAGGTCCCATCTCCTTAAATTCCCACCTTTTTGCAGTTTCTTCAGTTTCAATCTGCAGTTCATAACCAATAGATTGTGGTCAGAATCCACATCTGCCCCAGGAAATGTCTTACAATTTAAAACCTGGTTCCTAAATCTCTGTATTACCATTATATAGTCTATCTGATACCTACTAGTATCTCCAGGATTCTTCCAGGTATACAACCTTCTTTTATGATTCTTGAACCAAGTGTTGGCTATGATTAAGTTATGCTCTGTGCAAAATTCTACAAGGCAGCTTCCTCTTTCATTCCTTCCCCCCAATCCATATTCACCTACTATGTTTCCTTCTCTCCCTTTTCCTACTGACGAATTCCAGTCACCCATGACTATTAAATTTTAGTCTCCTTTCACTACCTGAATAATTTCTTTTATCTCGTCATACATTTCATCTATTTCTTCATCATCTGCAGAGGTAGTTGGCATATAAACTTGTACTACTGTAGTAGGCATGGGCTTTGTGTCTATCTTGGCCACAATAATGCGTTCACTATGCTGTTTGTAGTAGCTAACCCGCACTCCTATTTTTTTATTCATTATTAAACCTACTCCTGCATTACCCCTATTTGATTTTGTATTTATAACCCTGTAATCACCCGACCAAAAGTCTTGTTCCTCCTGCCACCGAACTTCACTAATTCCCACTATATCTAACTTTAACCTATCCATTTCCCTTTTTAAATTTTCTAACCTACCTGCCCGATTAAGGGATCTGACATTCCACGCTCCGATCCGTAGAACGCCAGTTTTCTTTCTCCTGATAACGACGTCCTCCTGAGTAGTCCCCGCCCGGAGATCCGAATGGGGGACTATTTTACCTCCGGAATATTTTACCCAAGAGGACGCCATCATCATTTAATCATACAGTAGAGCTGCATGTCCTCGGGAAAAATTACGGCTGTAGTTTCCCCTTGCTTTCAGCCGTTCGCAGTACCAGCACAGCAAGGCCGTTTTGGTTAATGTTACAAGGCCAGATCAGTCAATCATCCAGACTGTTGCCCCTGCAACTACTGAAAAGGCTGCTGCCCCTCTTCAGGAACCACATGTTTGTCTGGCCTCTCAACAGATACCCCTCCGTTGTGGTTGCACCTACGGTACGGACATCTGTATCGCTGAGGCACGCGAGCCTCCCCACCAGCGGCAAGGTCCATGGTTCCCGGGGGGGGGAGCTACAAACATATACATCAAGAAAACGAGAATTGGAAATATGAGATTACAAAGAAATTTCCAAACTTGTACAAAATCAATATTTACATCAAATTTTCTGAATCAATGTTTTTCCGAAACTATCACTTCTAGAGCATCCTTGTTTTTGTCACTTATAGAGTCTCCATTAATTTTCCCTCCATCAAACACTCAGACACAACTAAGCTAACAAATCATAAATTTGATTGGATTGAGTATGTTGCACTTTTAAAGTGTCCATATGATTTGTTCTAGAATAATATTATCATATAAAAGACAAAAAAATAAAATTTATCCTAACAGTTTGCAATACCATAAAATATTTTACAAATCTTATCAAACACAAATATTCAAAATTATATTTGTAAAAACAAAGATGATGAGACTTACCAAACAAAAGCACTTGCAGGTCGATAGACACACAAACATACACACAAAATTCAAGCTTTCGCAATAAACAGTTGCTTCATCAGGAAAGAGGGAAGGGGTGGGAAAGACAAAAGGATGTGGGTTTTAAGGGAGAGGGTAAGGAGTCATTCCAAGAGGGAAGGAGAGGGAAAGACGAAAGGATGTGGGTTTTTATGGGAGAGGGTAAGGAGTCATTCCAATCCCGGGAGCGGAAAGACTTACCTTAGGGGGAAAAAAGGACAGGTACACACTCGCACACACACACATATCCATCCGCACATACACAGACACAAGCAGACATTTGTAAAGGCAAAGATTTTTCCTACGTGAAATGTTTCCCTCTATTATATTCATATCATTAATTTGAACCCAACAATTACATTTGTTATTGTCACTGTAGCATTTTGAAATCTTTTCTGTCGTCTTATTTTCTCTTTCTGTTGGCCCAAACTCTTTGCCTTTACAAATGTCTGCTTGTGTCTGTGTATGTGCGGATGGATATGTATGTGTGTGCGAGTGTATACCTGTCCTTTTTTCCCCCTAAGGTAAGTCTTTCCACTCCCGGGATTGGAATGACTCCTTACCCTCTCCCTTAAAATCCACATCCTTTCGTCTTTCCCTCTCCTTCGCTCTTTCCTGATGAAGCAACTGTTTGTTGCAAAAGCTTGAATTTTGTGTGTATGTTTGTGTTTGTTTGTGTGTCTATCGACCTGCCAGCGCTTTTGTTTGGTAAGTCTCATTATATTTGTTTTTAGATATATTTTTCCCACGTGGAATGTTTCCCTCTATTATATTCAAAATTATATTTGAATATTTATATTGTGCCAGTATAGAAACTTTTCATTTATATCCAATCCGGGTTGTTGTCACAAATATCTGAATATACAATGTATAGTCAATATTTCTTGGCTTTGTACATCAAATGCAATAACATTTCAAAATGTTTACCAGACATCCAGAAAGTCAGATCAAATTAACACTGCGAAACAGCTTCAAGATTTTATAAATTGTGACAAAATAAGTATTACGTCAATAAAATTCCTGAAAGTGGCAAGATACACTTAAGCAAGTGAAAATGTAATTGTGCTATAGTTAGCAACATTGCAGTAAGGAGATTCTGTAAAAAAAAAAATCCAGAACATTGTCACATGGCATCTTATATTTCATTTCATCGAAGTCCTCAGTCTGTCTATTAAAGTTGTCATTTCCTACCCCTCAATACCAAACTAGTCTCCAGATTGTGTCTTGCAAGATATGAGTAGTGTAAAATAATAGTTTTTCAATGTGATTTGTGTGCTATGTGTTGTCATAGTTGTTCAAAATAACTCTTAAGTTTAATTTCACATCAGCATTTCCTTCAATCAAAATGTATAAGAGTTCTACCATTCATAAGTTCCTCTCAATTAAACTAATCATCAAAACCATTAATAAACGAGGGTTGAATACCACCAAACCACCTCAGCAGCATTGTATATCATATAACCTAAACCCATCATCATCATCATCATCATCATCATCATCCAAATACCTCTACAAAATGCAAGCCAAAACAAAACCATCTTCCATCAATAAACCGTAAACATCAATTCATGTGAATCAGAAACAGGAATGAATTTGCAACCTCAAATCCTTAATACAAATGCAAATCACATCACTTACCTTATTTCAAGACAATCCTCAACAATTCAGCAATTTCAACATCTCTCTCGTGTGTACATAACTGAGTGAAACATGTATATAGTGTATCATGGCGATAATCCCTTCTTAACAGCATAAATCACTTCAACCCTTTCATAAATCATAACGTCTTTCAACATCTCATGTGGTCTCATATATATAGTAACACATTAATTCAGTTGTCAATTGTATAACAGTATGAGAAACAGAACATAGTAATTCCTTCCTTGTGGACAACCTATATAAGATAAAAACAGTGAAAAGATGTATATAGTTCTTCTTAACTGCACATATGTACCATAAAATCTTTAAGTACGTATTAATAAGATTAGTGTATCTTCACACAGGCATTTGGATGTGGTTTTTCTTAAACTTCAATTGGACCAATGTAAATATCGAAAAATTTCTTGATCTCTCTATTGATTCCTTGGATTTCTCATAACTATTGGTTAAGATTAGATCACCTACATTGTACTGTGTAAACTTTCCTTTTGAATCATGTTTAAGCTTTCTCTTGGCACAGTGTGTTTCAATATTTTTCTTTACTATTTCCATTCTCTCGTCCAGTGTTAACTCATTACAGACAGGAAAATTGATCAATTCATACAAGATGTTTGGTGTGTGTTTGTTAAAATGGACTTCATAAGGCGTAAGGCCAGTTGTTGTATGTTCTAAGGTGTTCAAAACATCTTCAAAATCACATATGTACTTGACCAATTTGTATGATCTTTAGAGCAGTAAGTTCTACAAAGCCTGCCTATTTCGCACATGTAGCGCTCAGTTGGGTTGCAAGATGGAGAATATATGGAAATAAGAACGTGCTTAATGTCTTCATCTTTCATTAAATCTTTCCAAATGTTAGATGTAAATTGGCTCCCATTGTCTGAAAGTATGGCTTTTGGTTTTCCAATCTGTGTGAAGTAATCATTACAGAAACAGTTTAAAATTTTCCTGCTTGTTGCCTTCTTTAGTGGATACAATTTTACTAGTTTAGTGAATAAGTCAACAGCTACAAACAAATATGTATAATCCTCTTTATTTCTCGGCAATTGACCAAACAAATCAATTCCCATCAGTTCCAATTTGCCTTTTGGCACAATACTTTGTAAATAACCTTGGTATTTCTGATTTGTGACTTTTACTCTTTGACACCAATCACATTTTTGTATAACCTGTCTTACTCTTCTAAACATATTATTAAAATAGACATTTTCCTTAAGTTTGTCAGTGCATTTCATGATTCCACAGTGTCCATAGCTCTCATGTGTGTACTTAATTAAAACATCAACACATTGTATAGGCCAACAAACCTTCCAGATGTCGGAGTCAGTGTTATGTCTCCTGAATAAAATACCTTTAAAGTTTTGATAATACATGCCAACCTTTTCATAACCATTTTTTGCCAATAAGGCTTTTCACAAGTTTCAAATCATCATCCTGGTTCTGGTATCTCCTAAGCTGACTGCAAATGTTAGTAATTTCCTTTTCACCCTTAATCCCTCTCATGTATATTATTTTAAACACTTTATTATCCAATAGTTCTTCTTCCTGACCACCCCCCACAGGTAATCTAGACAAAGCATCAGCAATTATATTCTGATCCCCTTTTATATACTGAATGCTATGATCAAATTGTTGTAAAAATATGGCCCACCTGGTTAATCTACTATTGAAAAGTTTACAGTCTTTAATATAACATAGAGCTTTGTGATCCGTGAAAACTATGACTTTATGGCCTGCTAGATAGTTCCTGTATTTAGTGAAACACCATACAATGGCAAGTAGTTCCTTCTCAGTCACTGTGTAATTACGTTCATGTTTCTGCAGATCTCAGCTGGCAAAAATGATTGAAAGATGTTCTATTTTTCCATCAATTTCCTTCTGTTGAAACAAATGTACACCCAATCTGTAATCTGAACTATCTGTCATTAGGCAAAATGGTAGTGAAAGGTCAGGTCTGTGGAGTAATTGACTGTTATTTAGTTGATGTTTGATCTCATCGAATGCTGTTTGACACTGATCTGTCCATTCCCATATGGTGTTCTTTCTTAATAGCTCTCTCAAACACGGTGCATTTAAAGCTTGGGTGCTGACATACTTATGATAAAAATTACATATACCATAAAATGACCTCAGCTGTTTCTTGTTCTTTGGACATGGAAACTGGACAATAGCAGAAATTTTATCACTGTCAGGTAGAATGCCTTCTCTGTTAATTATATGGCCTAAAAACTTCAAGTCTGATACTCCAAATTTGCATTTACTTAATTTAAGGGTCATACTGCCTTGTCTGAACTTATTGGCTAATTTTTACAAAGTATCAAGGTGTTCCTCCCAAGTTTTGCTGGTTGTTAATATATCATCCACGTAAATAATTAGCTTAGATAGTAGTTCACTTCCAATCATATGATCAAAAGCTCGATTAAACTCGGCTACAGACACATTCAGCCGAAACGGAACAACACATTAATGAAAACATTTACCATTATATACAAAGGCTGTGTACTGCCTTGAATCCTGTGCTAATGTGATTTGATGAAAACCTGAGATCCAGGCTAGAAAAATATTTTGTGTCATTGAATTTGTACAGGAGTTCCTCCATGGATTCAGGATGATCTGTTTCTCTTTCTATAAACTTATTCAGGTGACGTGAATCCAATACCAGCCTAACACCACCATCCTTTTTTGAAATACAGACCATTGGGCTGTTATGTGGACTGTGACTTTTCTCTATTATTCTCCATTTTTGCATTTTCTGGAGTTCCCTCTCCACTTTTTTCTTTTTACAGATGGGTACCCCATAAGGCTTAATGAAAAAGGATTCATGTGGCTTTAACTTCAAATGACATTCATAATCTTTGACCCTACCAGGTTGATCACAAAAAATGTTACAGTTTTCCCAGAGAAAATTTTCTAATTCCTGCTTTTCAGACTCAGTCAAGTCATTTGCTTCTTTTACCTTTTCTGATATGGTTAGGGAGTAACTATCATCAACCAAATTCTGGTTATTGTGATCCCTATTTTCCTCTTCCTCCATGTAATGGCTACACTCTGGATAAATTATTTCCCTAATATGGTTACTACTGCTTGTACTTGAATTTAACTGGATTACTACTTTTCCTCGAATACTGGTCTTTGGTTCAGTGAACAGTAATTCTGAATTTTGCCAATCAAAACTCACCTTTGTTTTAACTATCCAGTCCATCCCTAAAATCATTTGCTCATTGAGGTCTGGAATAACTAAACAACCATGTTCAAAATTAATGTTGTCAACAGAAAATGTAATTAAAGCTTGTTTATTTGTTAACTTACTAAACTTGCCAGTGGCACCTTTAATCCGAACACCTGTGATTGGAAATTCAATGTAACTTTCCGTGTCTTTTATCCTGTTCCTCAACTTGTCTGAGATATTACTAATGGGACTGCGAGTGTCAGTCAAACAAAGACCTGACCAATTGTTAATGCTTATTTCTACATAAGGGTTACCTAAGGTAATATTTGGGTCACTATTCATATTCTCTGCCAGCAAGTCACTTTCTAATTTAGTTGTATTGATGTTGTTACATACTTCTTCACTATAGGTTTCAATGTCAGAATCAACATAAGATTGAGTGTCATTATGATTGGAATCAAATACACATGAAACAGATACCTTACTTTCACTAGACTTAAAATTATCTTTCATGGATGGATCTGATTTGATGACTTCACTTTCCTTATTATTTTCTAAACAAACTTCATTGTCACTGATAATAGATTCCAAAATCTTCTCACCTATCAACTTAGCTTGTTCCTGCTTATTAGTAGATTTACTTAAGATTTCTTTTATACAAATTGGTACTAATACATTGTTTGCACTCTTAATATCTTCACATGAACCAACTTCGCATTCAGAGTTACTTTCAGCTGCAACACCATTATCAATAACTTCAACATAAATAATGCCATCCAATTCCTCTTGTGTACATATATCATCAAATACATCATCCTTCACAACACTATCTTTATCAAAATGATCATCAAAGTAATCTGTGGATGATGCCTCTGCATGCACATCTGCCTTAACTACTAAGTGTTCAACATCTGAAGTTACACTACTGAAATCGCTACCTGTTTCATTATCTGAGTCAGGTGTTATTTTCTTATTTTGGCTACCAATTTCTACTAATATAGATACCTCATTATCCTTACCTTCATCAGAAAACAAGCTAGTGATACCATACATATCATAAGTTCCGTCTACATCAGCTGTTAATGTGTCATCAATTAATGCTAAGTCATGTTCATTAAGTGCAAACTGTGGTCCTGCTTGAGTATGTGCATTATTCAATTCACTCAACATGTGATCCCAAAAGTTTTGCTTATAACTAGTATCATCTACGTAGTAGTCCCTATTTACATTACATTTATGATTGCTTTTACGTTTCTGTCTCTTTAACCTCCTATTTGCCTGGTTTGTGCCATAACTATTCACCTCAAATTGACAGGCTCCCAACGAGGTGGTTACCTGTTTCCCTGGTTGGAATTGCTGTTGTGAAGCTGGTTACTGTTTCTCTGTTCTTGATGGTTGGTGTCTGTTGTAACCACTGTTTTGGTTACCACGCCAGTTATTATTTCTGTGTCCATTATATTGTTGTGACCCCCCATTCCTATTGTGAGTGTTTCTGAGGTTTTGATTGTACTGTCTGTCATCATTCTACCATGCACGGTCAATTTTGTCTACATAACGTAAAAATTCATCAACACTGTCATCTGGTCCATATACAAGTCCCCACTGAAAACAGTGTGGTAGGCTCCGTTTCAGGGTGTCAATCTGTATCAGTTTGTCCAAAGGTTTGCTCAAATGTGACAATGTCTTTAATTGTTTTTCACAAAATTCTCGCATGCTAATTGCAAGACCTGTGTGATATTTGCTACCATTAATAAATTCAGATTTTATTCCTGCCTGTTTGTTTTCCGACCAAAACTTTGCCAAGAATTGGCGTTCAAAATCAGCAAAAGACGTAATATTTGTATTAATGTTTTGGTTTGCCCATTTAAGGGCTTCAGCATCCAAAAAACGTTTCACAAATTTAACTTTAGCAGACTCTGGCATGTTAGGTTGGAAACTGTCTTTGCACTGATGCACAACGTCAACCGGATGCAATTTCGCATCACCTGGGTAACATTTTAAACTAACATTGCTACAATTATGCACAAACATCTGGTTTGAATCAAAATTGGGCATTATATTATTTTGCAATTTTGAAACTTCAGAGCTGACTGTTTACCGTTCTATTGTTACACTTTCTACTTTCATGCCAATATGAGATATCTTATCAGAAACTACTTCAGAATTTAATTTCAATCTTTCCCCTACCAATTCTTTTTCTTAAACAATGAGTTCCCGCAACATTTTTAACTCGTCTTTTCGGTTCACTAATTCATTTAAAACAACTACTTCCATGTTTTTGACACGTTCGTTAACTAATTCAATGCTTTTGTTTGTTTCTTTAAATGTGGAGATTGTGAAAGCCTCCAAACAGTCAACTTTGGTTTCTACCCTTTCTATGTCACATGCAACAATTTGTACTTTGTTATTAGTTGCGTTGATTTCTTCTCTCAATGATTTCAAATTTTGGTCCAGCTTTTCTGTGACCTCTGTAATGTTGCTACCTAATTGGTTATTTTGAGTTACCAGTTGTTCTAGTTTATTATTCAACAATTGAGATATCTGATCAATTAAATTCGGTTGCTGATTTGCTCCCAAAAAACCATGAAAAGGTGAACTACTGCTCGCGGAATTTGCTTCACTGTTTAAGTGTACATTTGGAGTTGAAGCATGAAATTGACGGCCTGACCACATGGTCATGCCTATTTGATTTAACTGAGTTTTGCTCATTTTGATCAAAGTGGCTAGACGCTAGACAAAATGCTTTCCTGCCTATCAGGTAAAATTGTCACACACACACACACAATAAAACAAAAACAGAAAATTGCAGGACACAATTAAAAGGCGTACTTATCTGATTCATTCCCGATGTCATTCCAGAATATCACTTTTGCTCCTGGCGACGTCCGTGGCGCAGTCTGCAATGTACAAGATTATGGTTCCTGCCTCTTGTACATGGAATTCTTGTGAGTCATCCTCTGCACAGTCTTCCACGTTCCACTTGATCCCAGCTCCTCCACCACATTGAGATGTTTATATTTTCCCACCTCCGTGTTGCAAATGTTTTGACTTTTGAGTGAAATGCCCAGTCGATGTGCTGTTGTTTTCACGTCAATTATACCAACAGTGAGAGTTGTTTAGTTCTCGGGGTGTTGTAAAATTCCTGGATTCGTCTTGTTGCTGTGCAGCCTATGAAAAGGATTGCGGAAGACTCCCAAATAAATTCCAAAGTACAGTGCAGTTTTAACACCAATATATTTCCAGGACTCTGGTGTCCGAGCCTGGTGAACTGTACCGGTTACATCACATGTACCCAAAGTTGACATCAAACGACACAGAGTTCACAACAATCAACAAACGAGTGAGCCTACAATACATTTGCTCGCAACCCTAGCCAAAAAACGAGTGCCTCAAGGCACCTGCGTGACCTCTATTTATACTTTTGTTAACAATTACCTACAATGAAAATTACAATTTTATGTAAAATCACAATTAAAAGTTAAACCGAATATGAGATACACATTGCTAAAAATTTACAATCTCAGTGCTGAACAAGGTGAACCTATTTTCAACCTAGTTACAAGTTAATATAACATTTTCTGACTAATTATGTTACAGGTAACAATTACATTTCTAAATTTGTTTATAACAAATCAACTAGTGCCTGAATTTTAGTGCTAACATATATCGGAGATTCAATTAACATGCTTTATTTATATGTTCTATTTAATTTGCTGTAGTAATTTTATAATGATAGGTTTACTGGTACATCCTGACCATGTGCTATGGTACATCCTGACCATGTGCTACATTTCTTTCAATTACTTACAGTATTAATTTCACATTTATATTGTGTTTTTCACATAAGAACAATGTTAATCAGCAAAGCATCATTTTCAAATTATATGTATACTGAAATAGTAGTTATTTTTGTATGTAATTTGGAGACAGGTCACTTTACAATCAGGCAATTAGGACTGGTGTTTATCTTTAATGCTCTCCGTGGGGTTCTGATAGGGCAATGAGATACAGTAATATTTCATGGTCTTCCTCAGACTAACAAACTATCTTCTTTGATGCCAAACTTCACCCCACAGATGGCCAAATCAGTATCTGCATTCACACCAAATCTACGAACCATCAGCAATACCTCCACCTTAACAGCAACCAACTATTCCACATCAAGAAGTCACTCCTATAGACAACAAAGCCACCCAAGGTCACACATCTGTAGTGACAAGCAATCCATCCCAGATATGCTAAGGGTCCCTCTGACGCCTTCAGGCCTTCACAGATCAAACTTATCCTCCTCTCCCCCCCCCCCCCCCCCCAAAAAAAATCAAGAAATAGATCTTCTGTGACTTGTCTCCCCAGTTATCTACCATCCCCCACATATCCACTGACTGGCCATAAGAAAAGAGTGACCTCCTCATGACTCACTGCCACCCAGGCCTGGAACTATGCTCCCTCTGCTCCTTGCAATGTCTGCAGGAAATGGTGTACAGTCCCATACCTAGGATAGATATCACACAGTATAGCAAAAACACTGAAATTCTACAGCTATAGAGTTTCCTACTATGTGAGGGATACAACAGCCTAGTGTATTTCAGTAGTGAAGGTAAGACCCTATTACTTGCCAACAGTGGAATATACAAAATTGCTTGTCCTGATTGTGATAAGTTTTGTATTGGTGAGTTAAGCATGGACACAACAGCTTGGTTGGCTGAATATGAACACAGTTGGAGGTTGCAGATTTATGACTCAACATTTACTAAACATTTACTCAGTGAGGGTCACAGCTACGTGCCACAGTCCCATCACCTCTACTTAGCAAACAAAGGCCAAAACCTGTTGGAAGACCTGTAAATCAACAAACATCTGTCCCATAGTCCTGTTGTAATATTAAATGACCAAGCAGAGTTCATTACTTCTGCCATTCAGAACTTCGCTCAAGCCTCACAGCTGGCTGCTGTGGCCAAGCAGTTCTAGGCACTTCAGTCCAGAACTGTGCTGCTGTTACGGTCGCAGGTTCAAATCCTGTCTTGGGCATGGATGTGTGTGATGTCCTTAGGTTTAAGTAGTTCTAAGTCTAGGGGACTGATGACCTAAGATGTTAAGTCCCATAGTGCTCAGAGCCATTTGAGCCAAGTCTCACAGTTTTCCAATGCTTCGTATACTATCTGCCTCCTGCCTCATTCCATTTCTCCTTATTCCTTTATTTATTTGTTCTATCATGATTGCCTATGTACTCAATACATTTGGTTGTTATAGTTGTCATTTCTTTCTTGTACTCTGTTTCTGTGTCACTTTTCAGATGTAATATCTCTTCTTTCATGCTCTTATCAAATAATTATTTTATTTTACTGGGGCTGTTAATTTACTTTAAATTGATATATAGGAACTGATTTTTTAGTTTGGTGTTACTACATTTTCCCGGTCTGCTGCCTCTATATTTATCTACCGTTAACCTTTCAACTTTTTAATTGTATTTCTCTGTACTATCACAGATGACATTCACTCTGTGTCTGTGCCTCACACTAGATGAGTAACTTCATTTCCAATGTTTTTTACAAATATTGTAGCTTCTTTGATGATGGTAGTCAGTTAAAGTTTGATGATGGTCTTGTGAGCTGAAAACCAGTTAACTAATAAATTAATCCTGCAAAGCATACACAATAGTGTGCTTTCCATTTTTAAATGTGTTGTACGAGTGGCAATGGAAGAATCAGTTGACATGGAATTCATTTTCTGAAGTTATTCTAATGATGGATAATGCTTCAGTATTATTCTACAGTTTTGACTTCATTCTCATATGAAATGGATATTTGGAGAGTTTTAGATGAAAATGCCAAATTTGTCACAACTGTAATAAGAGTATTCAAGACAGGTATAATGATTATACTCTTTAGGTTATTGTTCAAGACTGTAGTCATGATCAACAACATAAGTGACCTGTATTCTAGTATTTTTTGTTAAATTAATAGCAAGTAATCAATGGTTTAATAACAAATTGTTGATTGTGATAGTTATTATTTTACAATAGATATCTTACTGGCTTACTCTAAACAAACTCTGTATTTCTTTTGCAGAAAAAGGTGTATTTCTACAGAATACTGTTTCTCTGTAGTGGTGCTGTTTCTTTCATTCTTGGAAGCCGAAAACTACACTGTGATCCTGCAGGATACTTCGCATGTCTAATGTCAACTTTTATTGCATCGCAAAGCTGGCAACGAAATGATAGTAATGAAGTAATAAGAAAGTAAAGCAACATTTCAGTACCTCTCATACATAACATTAAGATATACTGATGTAATTGATATAATTAAGATATATTGACCAAAAAATGATTTATCTCACCTATATGAATGTCTGTGATGTACTAGATAGTTATCTGAATGTATACTGGATATTGGGTTCCTAATTGTGAGAGTCCATCATAAAACAAAAACAAAAAATGGATTCAAGAAAGCAAAACTCTCAGAAAACATTATTTAGAGAGACATATAATTTGCTGATGGGAATGCAAAGGAAGAAAAAGTTACAAACATTCACTATGAATAAGACTGCTAGTATTTTGTTATAATGAAGATGATTATAACAAGAGAAAAAGAATCATAAGGATTATTTCTTCTTTTGCAGTTCTTATGATAATGGTTTGTAAATTAAGAAACTCAATTTTTTATGGATGCCCAATATAAGCTGCCAACTCAATGACAATTATAGAATAGTACAAAACTTAAGACTTAATCAAACATCATAACTGAATATAATTTAGTGAATAATTTTTGTTTCTACTTTTGTCTCTGTGTGTACAACAAAAGATTAGTGAACAGTTGTCACTATTAGTGATGACATGTTGACAAGAAATCTATCCAGGAAGTGAGAGGGGAATGTGGAGGAGGCACTAAGTTGCAGACAGGCACAGTGAAAAAGCCTGCTGAAATATTATGCTGGTGGGCAAAGCCCATCTTCAACAATAGAAAGGAAACCCAAGTTCACACAAGAATAACTCACACACACATTCATGGCCACTGTCTATGGGGAACAGTTACAATCTCAGTTACCAATTTCCCCTAACTGGCAAGATCTCGAACAAAACTAAATATGCCACTAGCATCAGCATATTGACAGCACTGCCATGAACAACAAATATCTGTAATGTATTTTAAAAGTAGTATTTTGGCAGTCTTGGGTGCATACAGTATATACATTGGATGTTCAGATGTATGCAGTTGAAAATTTAAGAAAAAAAAGTTATTTAACAGGAGTAGAATGGTATCAGATGAAGTAACTCCACTTTATTATGTTACATTACCATTCCCCCCCCCCCCCTTCCAATTGGATTATATAGACAGGTACTGGAAATACCTGTCTAATTAGTCCAGTGTAAAACAAAGCTTCATTAACATTATATATAAACACCTTTAAAATAATCAAAAATCAGATATACAAAACATTCATGCAATATAAATTCACAATAATAAATATGCATATCAAATTGAGTTTAGCAGTGCTCAATGCTCTCCACTACAAAGTCACAAACTTTACAATTTTCTATATATTTAAAACTTGTTTGACAAATTCTGGAACAAATTAATTTCATATATATTCTTACATGCATTCCTTTTGGAGAACCAAGTCTTTTGATTGCTATATACTCTACTGCATTAGATGTCTTTACTTGTGTTGCGAAATTAAAGTAACTTTGTTAGCTGCATTGGGAGTCAATGGCACTGAGTGAAATTGTTTGCCAGACTGGGATTTGAAACTTGTGTCTCCTGCTTCTTAGTAATCCTGTTATCTGATGTGTCATCTTGACACAGTGTTTATCACAATTGCACAGACTATCTTGGTACCTCCCTTGGCTGAACCACATTCCCGCCTAGTGCCACCTATCTGCAACCCCTGTCCATGTCCTCCTTGCTCACTTCTGAAGGTGGTGGATTCATAACCCATTGAGGTGACAGAATTATGCATTAGTGTAATTGAGTTGCCTCAATGATATGAAGCCATCTTCAGTGTCATGTAAAATAACCATATCCAAAATTCTGATAATTTACTCAAGTTTTTAATCAGTGGCTTCAATAGGTAACCAAAGGCACACTCTGGTGCAGAAAACTCAAGCAACAAAAGAATAAAGTCAGTCCTGGGAATTATATGAACTGAAGGGATAAAATGATGAAAGATCTTTTGGTTATGGCTGAACTTTAGTTATGAATATTATTTAAGTTTTGGAAAAACTAAACTAGTTAATGGAAAGAGTGAAATTAGGGCTACCCAACTAACCATGTTAAGTCTCTAATGTTACCGATTAGCTCATGCTAATTTTACCATAACACACTGTTGTAACTGTTGTGACTCGCCGATCATTCAAAGTGCCGCCGCACAATTACGCGCGTCCTCTATGTGCGGCGCTATCTGCCAGCCATGCAGCAGCTGCGCCACCTAAGCGGGCAGCCGAGCAGTGGCCGCTAGACTGGGACTCAGTGCTCATTCGAATGCTAATATGTAATTCGAATGCTAACATGTACACATGTCTTGCTTGTCAACTTACTCTGTGACATATGTGTTGTGTCGTTCTGAAATATATGTGTTAAACTTGACGTTATAACAGTAACAATTTCAGGTATCAATTTCTTTTAACTAGTAATGTTTCAAATAGAACTAAATAAGCCACTAGCCTCAGCATATTGGAAACAGTATCATGACTAATAAATTTATGTAAAATATTATACAAATAATAGGATCTGTAGTACGACAAATGATGGATCGAGGTAACCAAGATTTGCCTGTATGCCTGAGCACAAAGAAAGCATTCTACAGGCTGTCAAAGGTCACACACAGAACAAATCACCATATTAAATTATGCATCTTGTAGTACCATGGGGGAGTTCATGTATCATTATTGTTTTCAATATGTGCAAGCTCTTTTGCTTGACAATAATCAGTCTTGGGATACCTTTTCACAAGGTTTACTCCAGAAACTGCTAATATATTGCCTTTATCTTCAGTCTTGTTTTTGACATGTGGCATCAGTTGGAAGAGATGAAGTAGGAAATCTTTTGTCAAAAGATAACAATGTTCTTGCTACAAATCTTGCTAGACACTAGCAGTTTGTGATTAATGTATGGATTGGTATCATAGGGTCCACCCCTGGTAGCTGAATAGGGAATTGACTGGTAAGTCCATACATGCTCCCAGCACATCTTACTGGTACTATCCACTGATGACAATATTGAGAACAATTTCATAGACATGTTAAAGGATGAGCCCCTGAAAATAGGAGGAAGAAAGTGGTTCATGTTTCCAGAACGAGATTTTCGCTCTGCAGTGGAGTGTGCACTGTTATGAAACTTCCTGGCAGGTTAAAACTTTGTGCAGGACCAAGACTCAAACTTGGGACATTTGCCCACAAGAGGCAAAGGTCCTGAGTTCGAATCTTGGTCCGGCACACAGTATCAATGTGCCAGGAAGTTTCAAAGTGGTTCACGATGAGGCTCCACCATATTTCATTCAAATTGTTGGAGTGGCACTGGATGATATGTGTGTGACACATGGATGTGTAGGGAATGACAAGCTCCATGGACTGCACATTGTCCCTTTGATTATCATCTTTGGCCAACCATAGACAATTTCTGTATTCAGTAGAAACATTCCAACAGCAGAGACACTTTATCAAAGTGTCGTAACAAATCTACAAAATCATTTGACACAACAAGTGAGGGGTGTTTAAGAGTTTTCAACAACCTGTATTCTGACAAGTGTATGCATATCTGCTGGCAAGAGGATATTTTGGTCATTTGGTACCAGTTTTTGGTCTGACTATTTATAAGAATGCTCCTTCCTGAAGAACAAATGAAGGATGTATGTACAACAGTACAGCTCTTATCGCCGCGTGTGGTAGCCATGCGGTCTAAGGCATCTTGTCACAGTTTGCATGGCTCCCTCTGTCAGAGGTTAGAGTTTTCCCTCGGAAATGGGTGTGTGTGTTGTCCTTAGTATAAGTTAGGTTAAGTTAGATTAATTAGTGTGTAAGCCTAGGGACCAATGACCTCAGCAGTTTGGTCCCCCAGTCCTTATCACAAATTTTCAACATCTGTTATCACAGATTTCATCTCCATCTCTTAGTGTGAGTAATCCACCACTAAATGTCTGCAAACATTTTCTGTCATACCTTGTGTATCATGATATTTGCATACAAAAATGCACATCTGGCCAGTTTCATGTTTCCATTGAATTATTTCCATATCTAGTTTTTAATGTGATTTGTATAATCAAAGTTGTACAAATGATTGTTGGAATCTGCATGTTTTGTCTAACTCATTCAGATGTACGTGGTAAACCTATAAACATTTAGTAGCTTAAGATCAAACTAAATCTGCCCTTGAGTCCCTATTTAGATCATTATTGAGCAGTCATGCTAGTAGGTTGTAGACTATTGTAAATCTACCCCTGATTAATGAACAGCATTGCGACCCTCTCAAGATCAAGGTATCAGCTCATGTAGATGAAATGCTTAAAAAAAATTTATACTGCTACAGTATATGAGAGCTGAGAGAAACCTTCAGATTTCAAGGACCATATAATAATTAATAAATAGTGCAGGTACTGCCAGCTGTGAATACTACTAAGCCAGCAGTTTTAGTCATTGTTTCAAAATACTGGCACAAATTATTTACAGAAGAATGATAAAGAGGCCAACCTCAGGGATGTTCAATTTGGGTTGCACAGAAATGCAGAAACATCTGAAGTGATACTGACCCCACAACTTATCTTAGAAGACAGGCTGAAGAAAGGGGAAACTACATTTACAGCATTTTTCAATTTAGTGAAAGCTTTTGATAATGCTGTCTGGAATACAGTTTTTGAAATTTGAAGGTAGCAGGGATAAACACAGGGAATGAAAGAATATTTATAACTTTCACAGAAACCAGATTATAGCTGTAAGAGTCAGAGGACATGAAGGGGAAGCAATAGTTGAGAAGGTAGTGAGAGAGGATTGTAGTATATCCCAAATATTATTCAATCTGTACATTGAACAAGCAGTAAAGGATACCAAAGAGGAATCTGGAAAACAAATTAAAGTTCAGGAAGGAGAAACAAAAACTTTTAGGAATGCTGATGATGTTGTAATGCTATCAGGCAAAGAACTTGGAAAAGCAGATGAGTCAAATAGATAGTATCTTGAAAAGAGGTTATAAGATGGACACCAACAAATCTAAAACAAGTGTGTTGGAATGTGGTAAAATTAAAGCAGATGAAGCTTAAGGATTGTGTCAGGAAATAAGGCACTAAAAGAAGTACACAAATTAAGCTATTTGAGCAGCAAAATAACTGATGATGACCAAAGTAGAAAGGATATTGTCACCTAGAAGAAGGTGTAATTAGATGAATGATGAACACTAACTGCACTTGCACATACAAGAGTGCAGAGAAAACTGCCTCCAACCAGAAAACATACAGTATATATACAGCTACAGAACATTCCAGTAGAATGATTCTTGACACTTGTGGATGCTTCTGAATGTACTCAAACCAAATATAGAAATTAAAATTGTACAGTCCAGGTGAGTTTTGAACTCATGACCCTCCATGCAACAGTTAAGTATCATAGCCACTACACTACTGTGATACGTAGCTTCTGCTGTGACATTGCTCCTTCCTTAAGTGAACAGCATTTTGGTGTTATGTCGTCCTAGTCCGGGAACGCGTCATCGGCCATGCATGCTCCAACTCACAATGACTAATTCTTGCCCTGGTGGTGATCTTCTTAGAACTCCTTTAGCTGCTACACTTTTCATCACCTTTCCGCTTGTTGCCTGTCGCTGGAGCTTTGAATTTACCCTGGGTTGCAGGATCTTTATAGGGCTTCATTCAAAGGACGTGGACCATATCTCTGATCTTTCATCATCTTGTGTTAGGGTAGAAACCTTCAACTGTCTTACAACATTATAAGGTCCAAAGTCATGCATGAGGAGCTTCTCATAGAGACCAACTTTCTGAACAGGAGTGAAGATCCAGACAAGGTCACAAGGCTGGTAGACAAAAGGGCGATGGCTTGCATCATACCTTCGGCGATCATTTTCTAGAGCCTGCAGTGTGCGGAGTCAAGATTCCTCACCTCTGGTTAACACCTGGCTGATTTAGTCATTGTCCACGTCATCAGAATGTAACGGAAACACCGTGTCCATCGTCATAGTCACCTCACGCCCGTGCATCAAGAAACATGGTGTAAATCCTGTGGTGTCTTGTTTGGCAGTGTTGTAGGCAAACGTCGCAAAAGGAAGCACCTCATCCCAGTTGCTCTGCTCAGTATTGACAAACATTGATAGCATGTTGCCCAAGGTCTTATTAAGGCATTCAGTAAGTCCGTTAGTTTGTGGGTAGTAGGCAGTCATCATGTGATGAGTAATGTTGCACCAATGGTTTATCTCTCTCACAAGATGTGATTGAAAACTTTCCCTCGATCCATAATTAACAACCTTGGGGCACTGTGTTTTAATACAATGTCTTCCATGATGAATTTGGCTACCTTGGATGCTTCAGCTGCTTTCACGGCATTTGTAATGGCATAGCGTGTTAGATAATCAGTGCAAACAATAATCCATCTATTGCCACTAGCAGACATTGGAAATCATCCGAGGATGTCAATTCCAACATGGCATTTTGGCTGGTGGAATTGGTATAAGTTGGCCAGGTAGTTTTTGAGGAATTGCCTTTCTCCAACACATAGTGACGGACACTCCTAAACAAACCTGGCCAGAAAAATCTCTTGCAGATTCTATCATATGTCTTAATAAATCCTAAATGTCCAGCCTCAGGTGTGTCATGAAATTTCTGTAGAACATCTAAGTGCATGTGTTTAGAAATCACTGGTAGCCACCTCTTTCCAAACAGATCAAAGTTTTTCTTGCAAAGTAATCTATTAACTACCTTAAATCGTCCTTTCACATCCTCTGACCGATATAAGGCAAGTATAATTTGAGATACCTTGGCGTCCATCTTCTGCTCAGCAGAGAGATCCTGGAGTGCAGCAAGACAGTCACTATATTCATCAAAGTCTTGATGGTCTTGCACAGGGTTTCTTGAAAGACAGTCGGCATCTTGGTGTTTTCTTCCACGTTTGTCTACTATGGTAATATCATACTCTTGAAGACGTAGTGCCCACATCATGAGTCATCATGTTCGGTCCTTAAGACCCATCAACCAACAAAGTTAATTATGGTCTGTAACAACTGTAAATGGCCTTCCATAGAGATACTGTTGAAATTTGTACATGGCCCGGATCACAGCAAGACATTCTCTTTCTGTAGTTGAGTAGTTTCTCTTAGTTTATGTAAGTGTCCTAGAAGCATAGGCTACAACATTCTCTTTTCAATCCAAAATTTGCATCAGAACAGGACCAATCTCATGCCCGCTGGCATCTGTGTGTAGATCTGTAGGTGCTCTCTCATCATGCACAACAAGTACAGGGTCAGTCATCAGAGCTTTTTGCAGCACATCAAAAGAATCTTCTTCAGCACCTCCCCAGATAAATTTAGTATCAGCTTTTAACAACTCTTGGAGTAGCCTGGCTTCAATACAAAAGTCTTTCATAAAATGATAGTAATAAGAAAATAATCTGAAGAAGCTTCTCACATCTCTAATACTTTTAGGAATTGGAAATTCTGTTAATAGCTCTCACCATTTCTGGGTCTGGCTGCACGCCTTCTTTTGACACAAGGTGTCCAAGTATTTTGATTTCTTTTGCTCCAAAGAGAAACTTTCTTGGATTAAGTTTCAGTCTGCCTTGTTGGAGACACTTAAGAATGGCCCTCAGTCTTTTTATATGTTCATCAAATGTCTCTGAGTACACTATGATGCCATCTAAATAACAAACACACATTGTTCACTTCTGTTCAAAAGTTGCTGGTGCATTACACAAAGCAAATAGCATTGCCTTAAACTTATGCAGGCCCTCAGGGGTGATGAATGCAGTTTTCTTACGATCACCCTCATCTACTTCGATTTGCCAGTATCCCGATTACATGTCCATGGTTGAGGAAAAGTTAGCCCCCTTAAGACAATCTAGTGTATTGACAATTTGTAGAAGAGGGTAAATATCCTTTTTAGTTATCTTATTATTCTTCCTGTAATCAACACGAAAGCGCCAACTGCTATTGTTCTTCCCGACAAGGACCAATGGTGATGACCATAGGCTCTGTGAAGGCTGAATATGTCATTCTTCATGATTTTCTCTACCTCATCATCAATTATTCAACATTCCATTGCTGACACATGGTATGCTCTCTTGCTTATTGGTTGATGGTCTCCTGTGCTAATCCAGTGCTTCACTGTTGATTTGTCTAGTTTCCTCTTCACCTGTGGATTGAAGCATTCAGAGAAGTCTTGAAGAATGGCAAGTAGCTTCTTCTGTTGTTCCTTAGTGAGATCTGGTGATAGTTGAGCTAGGAGATCTTGTCTCATAGTGGTAGCACTAATTTCACCCACAGACTCGGCATGGAAGGTTTCAATGACACTCAGCTGTTCTTCAACTAATAACTCAGTGTTTGCTACGGAAATGAGTCTTGGAAAGATCTGCAGTTCTCGGCGACAGTTAACTACCCACAATTCACTAAATCCATTCTTAAACGAGATGACAGAGGCTGGTATGACCAAGTTATTCTTCAGTGGTATGCTTCTCTTACATTCCACTACAAGATCCATGGGTTGATGCATGGCATGACACATGACAGTTACCTTTCTAGTGCTGACAGCAGGAATGATCACTTCGTCCAGCACACACAGTCTCCCTGTTCACAGTATCTCATCTTGTCTAGCATAATCTTCAAGTGACCACAATCTATAATTGCCTGAAAATCTTTCAAAAAGTCCCATCCAAGAATGATGTCATGACTACACTCTTGTAAGACAATGAATTCTAAGGGCTGTGTAAGGCCACTTATACCCACATGAATGGTACATCTTCCTGTAGGTTTTACATATTTCACATTAGCCACCTTCAGCAGAGATGTTTTGTTGTCAACGAATATGGTTTTCTGCAACTGGCAGTGGTACTTCTCTAAAATGACTGAATGTGATGTTCCAGGGTCCACAAGATCTTGGGCTGGTCAGCCATCCATGAGGATATCAACATAGTTTCCTATCATTTTTGTAGTGATCCACGGTAGAGGATTTTTCTCTTCAGCAGTGTTACCTACAAGGAATGTTGCACCCTATAGTTTTCCAGGATGCGGAGGGAAGGAGATCAGCTGGCACTTCTAAACGGTGATGGAGACCTTGATCAATGTGTTGGGGAGCGTCCTCTCTAGTGACTAGCTTGGGTCATCCTGCACCCATGTCTTCTTGTTCATCTTCATCATCCTGGAGTTGGCATTGGCTAAGATTGGTCTGCTGTCTTCTGGTGTGGTGTCATCAAATATCCACTGCCTTTCTCAAGAATAGTGCACCACATGTCCTGGTCATCCACTGTGGAAACGTACCTGTTGGTTATCCTGGGTCCTCCAGATGTCAGTCTTCCTTGGTGCCCAAACAGGTTCTTTGTGTGGTATTGCAAGAATGTAACTCCACCTGGGTCTCGACTTTTTTACCATTTTAAAGGGAAATGAAGGACGAGAGATTGGGTTCAATGTCTGTTCCACTTCCTCCCTTATGACCTCTTGAAGCATCTTGGTTTTTTGCTCACTGTGCAATCCAAATGCCTTCTGAACTTCCTCTCTCACTGTCTGATGAAGAACACTTGTGAAATCAGTTGCTTCCTCCATCACAGACATCGGTGCGACATTTGCAATTCTTTTTTGATGCATTGTCTCAATATACTGGCATCATTTTATGAAGTTGTCTGCTGTCGAAACCTCCTTCAGGAGTAGGGTTTGATACTAACAACACCCTTCATGGGATGTGCAACCTTACCTTCCTCATTCATTCTAGAATCCACTATTTTACACAGCTCCAAGACATCTTGAATGTAGGATGCTGTAGTTTCTCCTGGATGCTGTGCCCTGCACTTTAATTTATCTTCAGACTTGCACATCTGTCATTGTGCGTCACTGAAATACTTGCGCAGTTCCACCTGGAATACTTCCCAGCTTGTGAACTTCTCTTCGTTGTTCTCATACCATTGCTTGGCAGTGCCCTCCAAGTAGAGAAATACGTTGACCAAACACACGGTGTCATCCTATTTGTTAAATTCGGCTATATGCTCATACACCTTCAGCCACTTGTTTGGATTTTGGCCATCATCACCAGAGAACCAGGAAGGATGTCTTATGTGGTGGCACACAGTTGCTGTCATCATAACGTCCTCTTCTTCTTCTGTCCCCGATAGATTGTGATCTGCTGAATATGGCTCAAACTCAGGTTTCTCGCTACGTAAACGATAGCTCTGTCATGGACTGATGGGAGCCACTGTGTCATCAATAATGTGTGCTATCACAAGTTCCTGTACCCATCATCTCCACTAGAATAATCACACATAGAAGAAGGTATAATTAGATAAATGATGAACACTAACTGCACTTAACAAAGGTTTATTCATCACTTGAACACACAAGAGCACGGAGGGAACTGCCTCTGGCCAGCACACATGCAGTATATATACAGCTACAGAACATTCCAGCAGAATGATTGTTTACATTTGTGGATACTTCTAGAATGTACTCAAACTGAATATAGAAATTAAAATCATACAGTCCAGATGAGTTTTGAACTCACAAACCTCCAGGCAACTGTGAAAAATACAAACTGCAGATTGGCAATAGCAAGCAAACCGTTTCTGAAATGAAAAATTTGTAAAAATCAAATATAAATTTCAATGTTAGGGCATCTTTTCTGAAGATATTTGTCTTTATTTCTGCCTTATGTGGAAGTGAAAAGTAGATGAAAAATGTTAAGACAAGGTGAGAATGGAAACTTTCCACATGTGGTGCTACAGAAGGATGTTGAATTGTAATGGGTAAATTGGATAACAAATAAGGAGGTACTGAGTTGTATTGGGAAGGAAAGGCTATAACCATATATATAAAACTTGGATACACTCTGTGGCACAGGCAGCTGCACGCTACAAGTCAATCATTCTGTCAACTGCGTCTACATGAGCCTGTCATTAGAGACCACCTGTGGTGGACCACATGACTTATCCACATGGTACAGTATCTGACTCAGTTTACTGGAGCCCTCTTGCTTATAAGCAAGTGCAGCAGGTGCTCGCTCTCATATTTTGTTTTGTATCCCACCTGGAAGTTGACGCGTGGGTCTGCTACTGAGATCTGCAAAATATGCTGAATGAAGGAAGTGAGTAGGAGCAGGTGAGGCAAAGCACTTCAGTACTGCAAGTAAAGCACCTATACTGGTGTATAAACATATACAAATGTATTACTTAACTTTTGGAACAGATGAGCACATGGGTGAGAAGCCATTCATGTATCAAAGCTAACAGTTACTAGAAGTTACAAAGGCACAGTCTATAATGGCTAGACCCCCCCTCCTCCTACAAGTAGAAGCTAAGTTTCTAGGTTGTCTGCTCTTGATCAACTGGGCAGAAAGTAGAGTGGTGCTCGTTGAGCTCCACAGCGTCGGCTAGACGGCGCTTGGTCGGCGTAGTTCATCCGCTCTCGTAGTGCCAACCTACAAGTGTGCACCTACACTGTGGCATTGGAACTATCAATACCACATTTTGTTCTTACTTATTGTCAGTAACTGCCTTTATCAGTACCTGGATTGTTGCTATGTCTGTGTCTGTGCTCTCAACTGTTGTTTGTTTGCTGTGGCCATACTGTTGTTTGTGTTTTACATTATGACACAATTGGTGACAATTGTAGTGTTCACTTCCAAGTGATCAGTCTATTGGTAGCTCCTTTTGCTCTTCTTGCCATGGAGGTAATGCAGAAATCTCTCCTTGAGCAGCAGCAGGCTCTTACGGTTGTTATGATAAACTTGTTGGCCACATTGACTGTGCAAGCTCCTGTGCCACTGATGTACTCCCCACACTTTCCCACTTACAGCAATGTATTTGAAGACCAGTATCACCTCCTCACCTTTGGTGCACTGATGCAAATATGTGTAAGGCTTTGTTCCATTATTGGATTTCTCCTCAGATTTACCAGTCATCGTGGCAGTCAGCCTCACTCCAGTAACCTGCATCACTTTTGCTTGACAAAATGTGTAAGCTGTTGTCAATTTATCACTAGAAATTCACACATGTCATTCCAGCTTGTGTAGAGTTCTACCATTGTCATAAACAGCCCCAACATTCCCACTGGTCTAGGACAGTTGAACTCCATGGTCTCAGTCACAAATGTCAGTTTGTTACTGATGCTCATCATGGTTCCTATGCTGATTCTACAGTCTGTAATGCCATCACTGGTTTGCTATTGCAAAGGAGGTGTGTCAATTTGCACTATGGTGTGAGAATTCATCTTTGGCTAAAGTGTTAAATATTGCTCAGTCTTTTGAGGTTTCTCACCTACAGGTGATAAGATTAAGGCTTGGTGTGACATTCCATAGTGGCTCCTGTTCCTGGTTGTCAAGTCCCAGCCAGTTCTCATGTGGAGGACAATAGGGCACCTGTTCAACCATGGCCTCCATGCCACACTGGGCAGTGACATGCCAAACAACAACAATAGCCACAGTCACTGCAGCACCCCACGCTCCTGTCTTGCCCATACTGTTCCAAACAACGTGACAGGTCTGTGTGTGAAGAAGCAAGCTGGGATCTGTTTACTTCATCTCTTGTTTTGCCATCTGCTTTCCTAAATTCATTTTTTCAGTTTTTGACTAATTACCACTAACATCTATGAGTATAAACTGTATTTTCATAAAAGAGAAAGGTCAGCCCTCAGTCTTAAGGAACATACCAGCAGATATAATTTTGTGCTTACTTTTTTATATGTAGTTTCCTAATTTATTTTGACTATTCCTTAGTAATGTCTTTTGTTATAGGGTGAATTCAGTAATTGTTTCATGACTTAAATTGTGTTGTTGACTTACAGGCAAATATAAATTCTATACTAGTTATAAACATTTGGAAGAAGAACTACTAGGATTCCTAATTTATTTATTTAGCACCATTTGAAAACATATTAGCAAAGCCAGCCCTTAATTAATTCTAAAATAATTACTAGATTTGTCAAAAGTATTGTTTGTATAACTATATCTGTTAATTTTATTAATTAAACAAATAATTTGGCCTAACCCTTGTAGTAGAAAGAACTGTTAAAAAGAAGGAATTTTTCTATATATTCAGTTAATGGAATGAGTTAAGTTTTAATTATAATTTCTGTATCTTAAACATCAAACAGTGTATAGTTTCAATGTCTTTTATTGTGAGGATATATAAGGACCTGATTTTTGATCCCGAGACAGTCAGTCCATGCCTAATTTTCAGAGGGGAATTATCCACTGTTTCAAGTAACAACGATGTATCAACTTAACAGGGAATCAGAGTAACACAAATAGGCTGTGTGATAAAACAATGAAAGTGTCAGTTCAATAGCATCACACGTACCTTATTATTCTGCTACAACTGTGTGGTTAGGTTTTTACTGCTCATAGATGTTCAACGGTACACTATTGTAGTAGTATGCTGACATTTGCCTGCAAACTGTTAATGAGGCTTATCAAAAGTTAACCAATAGTGAACTGGCCATATAACTGCGTTATATTGTGGGGTTGTGAACAGTGAACGTAAAGAACTGGGAAAAGCAACTGTGCAGCTGTCAGCCACATCATTTGCAGTAGTCAGTGTTGAATGTCGCCCCCCCCCCCCTTTTTTTAGCTGGTTTAAAAATGCTGTAGTTGACACCAAGGACTATCTACAAAGAAATAAAGCAGGTGAACATCATATATGTTCCTTAAGCTATGGGTGACTTGCAACAACTCTAGGAAAACAGGACGCATAACATCTACGTGTCACTCTCAGACCCTACCTGCAGACATGGATATGGATGTTAATTGTGTGTCTCCAGTGCTTACAAACCATAACAAACTGTTAGCAAGGTGCAGGTCAGTGACGAAAATCTCAGACAAGTGGACATGGGTGCAGCCATGACTACTGAAATGGTTCAAATAGCTCTGAGCACTATGGGACTTAACATCTGAGGCCATCAGTCCCCTAGAATTTAGAACTACTTAAACCTAACTAACCAAAGGACATCACACACATTCATGCCCAAGGGAGGATTCGAACCTGCGACCATAGTGGTCACGTAGTTCCAGACTGAAGCACCTAGATCCGCTCAGCCACACCGGCTGGCTTGACTTCACTGAACTCACGTACTTACATG
The DNA here is from genome assembly GCF_023864275.1 of Schistocerca cancellata. Lineage (NCBI taxonomy): Eukaryota > Metazoa > Arthropoda > Insecta > Orthoptera > Acrididae > Schistocerca > Schistocerca cancellata. The sequence continues at coordinate 71,906,893 of NC_064627.1, forward strand.
GATTTGGGATCCCCCCAGATTGTGTCCAGGCACTCACCATTTCATGACTTACAACAAGCAGTGTACACAAATTTTGGGGTAATTTCTAGCTACTACTTTTATGGAGCTATGGTTCATTCCTTGACTTTTTTGGTAGTGAATAATGCTGACACCACTATTTTTTTCAGTATGGGCTTTGCAAGATCAAGTGAAAGCAGAATTGTACAGGCTGATGTCACTGGGGGTCATAGAGCCTATTACATCCAGTGAGTTGTCTAGCCTCCTTCTACATCTACATCTACATACATACTCCGCAATCCACCATACGGTGCATGGCGGAGGGTACCTCATACCAGAATTAGCATCTTCTGTTCCACTCCCAAACAGAACGAGGGAAAAATGACTGCCTATATGCCTCTGTATGAGCCCTAATCTCTCTTATCTTATCTTTTTGGTCCTTCTGTGAAATGTAAGTTGGCAGCAGTAAAATTGTACTGCAGTCAGCCTCAAATGCTGGTTCTCTAAATTTCCTCAGTAGCGATTCATGAAAAGAATGCCTCCTTTCCCCTAGATAGTCCCACCCGAGTTCCTGAAGCATTTCCGTAACACTCGAATGATGATCAAACCTACCAGTAACAAATCTAGCAGCCCGCCTCTGAATTGCTTCTATGTCATCCCTCAATCCGACCTGATAGGGATCCCAAACGCTCGAGCAGTACTCAAGAATAGGTCGTATTAGTGTTTTATAAGTGGTCTCCTTTACAGATGAACCACATCTTCCCAAAATTCTACCAATGAACCGAAGACGACTATCTGCCTTCCCCACAACTGCCATTACATGCTTGTCCCACTTCATATCGCTCTGCAATGTTACGCCCAATATTTAATCGACGTGACTGTGTCAAGCGCTACACTATTAATGGGGTATTCAAACATTACAGGATTCTTTTTCCTATTCATCTGCATTAATTTACATTTGTCTATATTTAGAGTTAGCTGCCATTCTTTACACCAATCACAAATCCTGTCCAAGTCATCTTGTATCCTCCTACAGTCACTCAACAATGACACCTTCCCGTACACCACAGCATCATCAGCAAACAGCTGCACATTGCTACCAACCCTAACCAAAAGATCATTTATGTAGATAGAAAACAACAGCGGACCTACCACACTTCCCTGGGGCACTCCAGATGATACCCTCACCTCCAATGAACACTCATCATCGAGGACAACGTACTGGGTTCTATTACTTAAGAAGTCTTCGAGCCACTCACATACTTGGGAACCAATCCCATATGCTCATACCTTAGTTAGGAGTCAGCAGAGGGGCATGGAGTCAAACGCTTTCTGGAAGTCAAGGAATATGGCATCCGTCTAATACTCTTCATCCATGGTTCGCAAGATATCATGTGAAAAAAGGGCAAGTTGCATTACGCAGGAGCGGCGCTTTCTAAAGCCGTGCTGATGCATGGACAGTAACTTCTCTGTTTCAAGAAAATTCATTATATTCGAACTGAGAATATGTTCGAGAATCATGTAACAAACCAGTGTTAAGGATATTGGTCTGTAATTTTGAGGATCCGTACTTCTACCCTTCTTATATACAGGCATCACCTGCACTTTTTTCCAGTCACTTGGGACTTTATGTTGGGCAAGAGATTCACAATAAATGCAAGCTAAGTAAGGAGCCAATGCAGTAGAGTACTCTCTGTAAAACCAAATTGGAATCCCATCAGGACCTGACGATTTATTTATTTTCAACCCATTCATCTGCTTCACAACCCCAGGGATGTCTATCACTATATCCTCCATACGGGAATCTGTACGAGACTCAAACGGCGGTATGTTTGTATGATCCTCCTGTGTGAAAGATTTCTCAAATGCTAAATTTAAAATTTCAGCTTTCGTTTTGCTGTCTTTCGTTGCAAGGACAGACTGATCAGTGAGTGAGTGGATGGAAGCCTTCAACCCGCTTACCGATTTTACATAAGACCAGAATTTCCTTGGGTTTTCAGTAAGATCTTTTGCTAAGGTATTATGGTGGTAGTGGTTGAATGCTTCACACATCACTCTTTTTACAGCAGCATGAATCTCTACTATCCCCTTATCACTGTTAAAAAAAACTATCTGGCCAGCTTCACCTCTGCAGTCACTTTAAAGTTACAGTTAACATTCAATCTATCATTTACACCTACTCTTTGCTCCATCCAGATGAGTTGTTAGCTAAACTCACCTGGGGCCAGTTTTTGTCCAAAACTGATTTATCTGAAATCTATTTACAGTTTACATTGGATGATGATTCTAAATGAATCCTTGTTGTTAACACAGCCTTCAGGTTGTACTGGTATCAGTACCTCCTATGCTAAACACCCCAATGACTTACCAGCATCTTTTGGAACAACTGACAATGTCTGTTCAGGGGTACATCAACTATCTTGACAACCTCATCATGATTTTTGTGTGTGTGTGTGTGTGTGTGTGTGTGTGTGTGTGTGTGTGTGTGTGTGTGTAGGGTTTAAAGTTTGTGTTCATGAGAGCTGTTCAATATATCCATTTCAGTTCCCTGGCTTTCAGGTTAATGTATATTCTCCTGCACAGCTCTTTGGATGCTGTGGCACAACATTTGTACAAGAAACACAAAATCTTGTACTAATGATAGTTTACAGGCCAGCAACAAGAAGTATCTAGAGCCTTCATAAAGCAGCCACAGACTGTTTTAATAACATTATGTACACTTAACTGCTAAAAAAATTGTTGATGGTTTGTCAGATAGCACTGGCCAAGGGCATGTAGAGTAGTTGATTTCCAGGTGTGGATAACTGGTCACAGTAACATTTGCTATGATGGAAAGATAAGTGAAACTAGTGCAACCTGCATTGTCAGTTTATTTTAAGCCCAACAACCTGCAGTAAAATCAATAGTCAACCAGCCATAATGGTCAGTTGTTAACAAAAAAATATACTGAGCAGTTAGTTGTATATCATAGAAGAAAAGTGTTATATTGCAGAATTATAAACAATGATTCAGTTGTGATGTTTAGAGAGAAGAATAATTAGAATTCTGGACAGAAAGTTATAAAGCAGAAAGTGTAGATGGAACATACAGCTCTTTGTTTAGGATGCCAATTATTCTCTGAAAAAGAAGACTTAGAAAATTGTAGCACAAAAAAGAATTTGGCTATTTTATGTACCTGTGATACATGGATTAATTATGTGTAACAAAAATGAAAAGGAAGAAAATTAGTACTTTTTGTATTACTCTCATTATTTTGAATATTCCTTTTAAGAGGGCATTTGAACTTGAATTATTATGATTTTTTGGCCCTTTCATTCTTCTTCTTTTTTTAATAACCTCACTGTGTGTCTCACTTACAATCTTGTTACCATTTATTTCCTGTTCTCTCTTCTGTGTGTTTTTGTGTAAGTGTATTTTTTTGTGAGCAGCAGCACCAGTGCATGATGGGAGTGACAACTAGGTGGGCTAAGAGGGAGAGGGCAGAAGAGAAGGTGTGGATGGGGGGGGGGGGGGGGAGTAAGTAGCAGAAAGAGAGAAATAAAAAGACTTGGTGTGGCAGAGAAATAACGGCTGTGTAGTGCTGCAATGGGAACAGGGAGGGTGATGGATGGGTGAGGACAGTGACTAATGAAGGTTGAGGCCAGGAGGGTTATGGGAACATATGATGCATTGCAGGGAAAGTTCCCACCTGCGCAATTCAGAAAATCTGGTGTTGGTAGGAAGGATCCATATGGCACAGGCTGTGAAGTAGTCATTGAGATGAGGGATATCATGTTTGGCAGCGTGTTCAGCAACAGGGTGGTCCACTTGTTTTTTGGCCACAGTTTGTCGGTGGCTGTTCATGCCTATTACAGGGGTTTGAGCCATGAGGTAAGGGATTGGGAGCAGGGGTTTTGTAAGGATGGACGAGTATATTGTGTAGGTCCGGTGGACGGTGGACACCACAGTAGGAGGGGTGGGACACATAGTGGGCAGGACATTTCTCATTTCAGGGCATGATGAGAGGTAATCAAAACCCTGGCAGAGAATGTGAATCAGTTGCTCCTGTCCCGGATGGTACTAAGTTACAAGGGGAATGCTTCTCTGTGACCGGACTGTGGGACTTTGGGGGGTGGTGGGAGACTGGAAAAATAAGGCACGGGAGATTTGTTTCTGTACAAGGATGGGAGGATAATTACGGTCAGTGAAGGCTTCAGTGAGACCCTCAGTATATTTTGAGAGGGACTGCTCATAACTGCAGATGCGGTGACCATGGGTGGCTAGGTTGTACAGAAGGGACTTCGTGGTATGGAATTGATGGCACCTGTCGAAGTGGAGGTATTGCTGGTGGTAAGTAGGTTTGATATGGACGGAGGTACTGATCTCTGAGGTGAAGGTCAACATCTAGGAAGGTGGCTTGTTGGGTTGAGTACGACCAGGTGAAGCAAATGGTTGAGAAATTGTTGAGGCTCTGGAGGAATGTGAATAAGGTGCCTTCACCTTCAGTCCAGATAGCAAAGGTGACATCAGTGAATCTGAACCAGGTGAGGGGTTTAGAATTCTGGGTTTTTAGGAAGAATTCCTCTAGATGGTCCATGAATAGGTTAGCATAGGATGGTGCCATACTGGTGCCCATAGCCATATTGCAGATTTGTTTCTAGGTAATGATTACAAAGGAGAAGAAATTGTGGTTCAGGATATAGTTGGTCATGGAGACTAGGAAGGAGGTTGTTGGTTTGAAATCCATAGGGCATCTGGAAAGGTAGTTTTTGATAGCAGTAAGGCCACGGGCATTAGGAATTTTAGTGTACAGGGAGGTGGCATCTATAGTGACAAGCAGGGCACTGTGTGGTAAAGGGACAGGAACTGTGGAGAGGCTGGCGAGGAAATGGGTGGTATCTTTTATATAGGAGGATAGGTCCCGGGTAATATGTTGAAGGTGTTGGTCTATGACAGCAGAGATTTTGTCAGTGGGGCCACAGTAACTGGCCACAATGGGGTTTCCTCGTTAGTTTGGTTTATGGACTTTAGGAAGCATGTAGAAGGTCCGAGCGTGGGGAGTGGTAGGGGTAAGTAGAGAGATGGACTCTGGGGAGAGGTTCTGGGATGGGCCAAAGGATTTGAGTAGTGACTGGAGGTCCTGCTGGATTACTGGAATGGGATCACTGTGGCATGGTTTGTAGGTGGATGTATCTGTTAGCTGACGGAGTCCTACTGCCATGTATTCCTTGTGGTTCAAAACAACGGTGGTGGAGCCTTTGTCAGCAGGTAGGATTATAAGGTCGGGATTAGTTTTTAGATTGTGGACTGCAGTTCTTTCTGTGGATGTAATGTTAGTTTGCACGTTGAGGGATTTGGGGAATGATGTTGAGGCATGGTTCAAGGTTAAGAAATCTGGGAAATTAAGAGGGGATGGTTTGGATGCAGTGGTCATGGATCACGGTTGGATGGAGGAGTTAACTGAGTTAGGCAAGGTTCAATATTGGTCTTTGGTTGAGTCTGATTGGTCAGTTGGTGGCGAGAAAGTGTTTCCACTGTAGGGACCTGGAGAAGGAGAAAAGGTTTCTAACTAGTCCTGCAGGGTTGAATTTGGGAGTGGGGCAAATGGTGAGGCCTTTGGAAGGACTGATATTTCTGTGGGACTAAGGCTTCTGGAGGAAAGGTTCATAACTGTGTTGCAGGTCTGTTTAGGTTCTGGGTTCTGTGTGGTGGTGGGAGGGATTTTTGGAGGATGGGGTTAGTGTAGTAGGTCTGCGAGACAGGGTTTAGTCAGCTAGTCAGCTATGAGGTGGCGTGGGGGAGGTTTGCAGGTTGTTGTAGAAGTGGTGGACAGTGGCACTCCAAGGTGGGAGTAGGAAGTGTGTAGGATGGAGAGCTTTTTGAGGTGGCATTGTGCATGTTGCTCAAGTTACTGCAGGGCAAGTGTTTCAGTGTGTGTTATGGGTTCCATGAATTTGGGATTACATAGCAGGAGAATTTTGTGGATGGAAAGAATGTACTGCAGGGAGGATTGGGCATGGTTGATGTGGTTTTGCAGGACTATGTTGTTGAGAGCTAAGTATTGGCGGAATCTCAACAGGTGGAGACCATTGTGGGAGGAGGAGAGGAAAGCAGAGATGGGTAATTTGATGGTAAAGCCAGTAGGGGGGCTTTCATGAGCCATGCAACAACACAGGAACAGTATGTGGGACTGGGATCTGGCTAGGGATAAGGCAACTTTCCTGTATTGCAGATGGAAGGAGCAAGGATCTATGGTTGTGCAAAAAATATGATAAATTACATAAGAAAGTAGAGTTACCTCCGAAAAATTACGCAAAAATACACCCAAATACATCTGAAAAGTACGAAAAGGACAAATTGGATGCACAAGGGAGAAAAAAAAATTGATGAAATCTGAGGAAGACAACGATAGTGGAAGGCGAAAACTCACTAAAATTGGCGAGAAGTCACAAGGGTCAAAGTAGAGAATAGCTAATCAATTATAAATATATGTATATTACTGTGGGTAGTAGGTTTGAGGGCAGATAAGTGTAAGGGGGACGCAGATGTGAGTGGAAGAGGTGGATTTAGTGGATGCGAACAGGGATAAAATAGGGAAAGAGTGAGGGGTGGGGTCAGGTTTGTAGTTAGTGATGTAAGATGTGTGACGCCAGAAAAGTGCAGGAGATAACACGCAAAAATACGGGAACTGACAGAGGGAGCATGATCAGCTTGAAGGTATAAGCTCCATTATATCAGTGTGAGTAATGTGGGACCTAAGATGCTGCACTAACAATGAGCGTCATCTTGAGGCCGTCTGTTTCCCATGGCCTAGATGGTTGATACAGAGTGGCTCGTAAGTAGAGCGTGCAGTGTGATTCGTAATGCGGCAAGAGAAACACAGGAAAGAAAAGAAAACGGATGGACATTGAGTGTAGTGGATGCAAGAGAATGTAGTTACAAAGGAAAGCAGCACAGGGTTAGGATCAAAGAAAAGCCATCAGGCAAAAATCAAACAATGGAAAATCCAGGGTGGAATGTAACAATACCAGAGAAGGAAAGTTGCTACTCACCATAGAGCAGAGATGCTGAGTCGCGATAGGCACAACAAAATCATTCACACGATTATACCTTTCGGCCATTAAGGTCTTTGTCAGCAGTAGACACACACACACACACACACACACACACACACACACACAAATGCAACTTCCACACGCATCTTCAGTCTCAGAGAGCTGTAACCACACTGCGAGCAGCAGGTCCAGTGCATGATGGGAGTGGCGACTGGGTGGAGGTGAGGTGGAGGCTGGATGGGGATGGCGAGGGATAGTTTGGTGTGAGTGGTAAATAGTGAAGTGAAGTGTTGCAGTTTAGACAGAGGGCAGGAGAGAAGGTGTGGAGGGGGGAGGGGGTTAGCAGTCGAAAGATGAGAAATAAAAAGACTGTGTATGGCGGTGAAATGACAGCTGTGTACTGCTGGAATGGGAACAGGGAGGGGGCTGGGTGGATGAGGACAGTGAATAACTAAGGTTGAGGCCAGGAGGGTTACGGGAACATAGGATGTATTGCAGGGAAAGTTCCCACCTACGCAATTCAGAAAAGCTGGTGTTATGGGAAGGATCCATATGGCACAGGCTGTGAAGTAGTCATTGAGATGAGGGATAGCATGTTTGGCAGCTTGCTCAGCAACTGGGTGGTCCACTTGATTTTTGGCCACAGTTTGTCGGTGGCCATTCATGCAGACAGACAGCTTGCTTGTTGTCAGGCCTACATAGAATGCAGCACAGTGGTTGCAGCTTAGATTGTAAATAACATGAGTGGTTTCACAGGTAGCCCTGCCTTTGATGGGATAGGTGATGTTAGTGACCGGACTGGAGTAGGTGATGGTAGGAAGATGTATGGGACAGGTCTTGCATCTAGGCCTATTACACAGGTATGAGATGTAAGGGGTTGGGAACAGGGGTTGTGTAAGGGTGGATGATTATATTGTGTAGGTTTGGTGGACGGCGGAATACTATGGGAGGAGGGGTGGGAAGAATAGTCAGCAGGACTTTTCTCATTTCAGGGCATGACAAAACGTAATCGAAATCCTGGCAAGGAATGTAATTAAGTTGCTTCAATCCCGGATGGGAATGCTCCTCTGTGGTCAGACCATGAGACTTTGAGAGGTGGGGGGAGACTGGATAGATAAGGCACAGGAGATTTGTTTTTGTACAATGGCGTCTGTAAGGACCTTGGTATATTTTGAAAGGGACTTCTCATCACTGCACATGCAAAAATCACAGGTGGCGAGGCTGTGTGGATGGGACTTCTTGCTATGGACTGGGTGGCAGCTGTCAAAGAGGAGGTATTTCTGGTGGTTTAGTAGGTTTGATATGGACAGAGGTACTGATGTAGCCATCTCTAAGGTGAAGGTCAACATCTAGGAAGGTGGCTTGTTGGGTTGAGTAGGACCTAGTGAAGCAAATGGTTGGAAACTTGTTGAGGTTCTGGAGGAATGTGAATAAGGTGTCCTCACCTTCAGTCCAGATAGCAAAGATGTCATCAGTGAATCTGTACCAGGTGAGGGGTTTAGGATTCTGGGTTTTCAGGAAGGATTCCTCTAGACGGCCCATGAATAGGTTAGCATAGGATGATGCCATGCGGGTGCCTATAGCCATACCACAGATTTGTTTGTAGTTAATGGCTTCAAAGGTGAAGTAATTTTTTTATGTTTCTTAACTGTTCTCAATTGCTTATGTTACTTTGTGTGATTCCCACTTCATTACTATCTTCTTCTAAGATTTTTTAGCCAGCTAACAGCAGAAATATATTTTGAGAAATATGTGGTGTATTTTATTTCGTATTTATTACATCTGGTTTTGATCTTTGACAACATTCACATGTCATACACAATTGCACATAAAAGGAAATTCTTGAGTACATTCAAACCTACAGTGTGCATCCTGGAGAACAAAATTTAAGAAAATTCAATGCCTTGGTCCATTCAATGGTAAAGGGCTAACTCATAATAAATAGTTACTGCCCTGTCTCTGCATGGGCCACAGTGTTTCATCTTCAAAAAAATTTTTCTCTGTAATGTACGCCATAAGTTTCACTGTTCTGAAGAAGTTCCTTTTATGTGGAAATATGTATGAGATGTGAAGCTTTTATTCTTTTCTTTCTTACCTGGAGATGGTTGAGGACTGAAACTAGTTGTATTAAATAAGAAATACATTACAACACTTTGTTATACATTTCTTCTAATGTATTCTTCATTTCCAGTGATCCATTTCATCTTATTTTTGCTAGTGTTTACTATCTATAAGGTTTTCCTTGTGAGACTGTTCTTGTTCATCCTCTGGATACTTCCATAGAATTTTACCCTTCTTTTTCAAAAGGTATCTGTTATTGTTTTGCCGGCTGCAGTGGCCGTGCGGTTAAAGGCGCTGCAGTCTGGAACCGCAAGACCGCTACAGTCGCAGGTTCGAATCCTGCCTCGGGCATGGATGTTTGTGATGTCCTTAGGTTAGTTAGGTTTAACTAGTTCTAAGTTCTAGGGGACTAATGACCTCAGCCGTTGAGTCCCATAGTGCTCAGAGCCATTTGAACCATTTTTTGCTATTGTTTCTATTTGTTTGTAGATCTTTCGTGGTTTCAATCTCTCTTATTTTTGATTGGCCTTGGATAACCATACTTGAATGCTTCTCATAGAACTACAATTTCTTAGTTTTGCTTTAACAGCAGTGGTAGTGCTCAGTATTGTTGCAGTGTTGCATAACTTCTAATAATTTTATACTTCATGTAGCCCCTTTTCTTATCTGTTTTTTGATTTAGGAAGCCTAATATATACCATCAAATGTGTTACAATCAACTATCTTTGGTTGCCCAACACCCTACTGCATCATAGTGGACTCAAAAATGCTGCGCCCTTGAACAGAAACTCCCTGGTGGACTGTGTGGCCCATTGTACTTAGACCAGGAATGAGTCAAGACCTGTCTGTAGCACCAGGTAGTATGTATGGCAGTGATGTCACAAGGTGCTGTAGTTGGCATGCAAACTTCATGATTAGAAACACTTCCAAATTTCCCATTAGGTAGCACCACTCTACAGAAGACACTTCTCTCAGTGTTCTCTCCTTCCATGAAATTAATCTGTTATCCAAGATGATAGCGTACACCAGTACACTATTCTACAACCACAATATTATCAGTATTGATATTTCAACAGCAGTTATAATATTTATGTTTTATTTACAAATTGGTTTTTATTGTAGAAATTTGGAGGAAATGTTTTCTCATCAGCATAACTGCATTTTATGTTTTTGTTCATCATAATTAGAGCTTAAATTTAGTGTTTACACTATAATGTTTGGGAATGAGGCTAGAACATTTTGATGCTGACGTTACTGCATCTGAAATGTTTATGTTTACCATGCGTATGAATAATATTTCTAAGAAGGTTGGGTACATATCAGGCGGTGTTTCAAGGTGATTGACTGATTTGATTCTTGATACCTTGTTTTTCTATGCATTGCTGTACCTGATACATTCCAGACAATGAGAATTAGCTTGTCACATAGTTTCCAGGTTGTGGAGTACAAGTGAAAATGAATAGCATAATTAATTTATAAGGTACAGACTTTTCCCACCTGTCTGATGAGGAGGAGCTTTCTGCAAGGAGACTAAGATGACCATTACCATTTTTAAATAGTGTGCAAAATATGAATACTGGCAATTAACAGTTTAGGAGAGCATTTAAAATTGATGTTTATAAGAACAGCAACAATGGTTCATGTGCTTGTGAAGTTAAAATCAATTATTCTGATTCTCCTGCCTGTTATTTGGTGAGGAACCCTATTGGACAAAAGTTGGAGTTACAGACATAAATTATCTGAGTACCAAAGTAGAGAAGCATTCATCTTCAGCATTTCACATACCATACATAATTGTTTAAGACTGGAACTATCAAAATAGCTAAATAATTGGATAGTGGAAAATTGTGGAGTATAACTAAGAAGTTAGTTGTAATAACAAATGTGTCAAAAATTTTAATTAATTGTATTCATTTCTGTGGTTCCTTTAAATTAACATTAATGGGTCATTATGAAAATGAATTATTATAAAATCCTGGTGTTTCTGGGGGACTGATTAATTGTAGCACAGTATTGGATACAGTACTAAAAGATCATCTGAATAAGGCAATTGTTTTCAAAGAAATATCCAAGAAATTCAAGGTGAACTTACAAATTGCATGTGAGGTATGCTGAGAAGTAATTTCATCAGAATTTTTAGCTGTTCTAACAAAGAGATAGAGGGGCTGGCCAGTACTTACCCCAGCTCAGTACAGCCAATAGATACACAAAAAACAGAACCGAAAATTTACGTTCCTAGCTTTCGGAACAAATGTTCCTTCATCAGGGTGGAGAGAGGGGAAAGAAAGGGAAGAAGGGAAAGTAGAGTCAGTTACTCACAACCCAGGTTATGAAGCAACAGGGAAAGGAAAACAGGGAGGGTAGCAAGGATGGAGGCATGGTTGTCAGAGGGAAGCCAAAGATATTCTACTGTAAGTAATGTGCCAGCTTCAAACCAAAGAGGATGCATACAGAAGTGAAGACGTATATAGTATAAAGATAAACACAACTATGTAGGATGAAAAGATGTGTGAATGGCTAAAGAGGAAAGGGAAAGAGGAGAAGACTGAAGAGTAAATGGGAGTGAGGTTATTTAATGTAGGTTCAGTCCAGGGGGATGGCGGAATGAAAGGATGTGTTGGAGTGCAAGTTCCCATCTCCGCAGTTCAGAGGGACTGGTGTTGGGTGGGAGAAGCCAAATGGCACATACGGTGTAGCAGGTTCCTTGGTCCCTAGAATTATGCTGGAGGGCATGCTCCGCTACTGGGTATTGGGCATCTCCTAGGCGGACAGTTTGTCTGTGTCCGTTCATGCGCTCAGCCAGTTTAGTTGTTAGAGAATGAGATTTTCACTCTGCAGCGGAGTGTGCGCTGATATGAAACTTCCTGGCAGATTAAAACTGTGTGCCCGACCGAGACTCGAACTCGGGACCTTTGCCTTTCGCGGGCAAGTGCTCTACCAACTGAGCTACCGAAGCACGACTCACGCCCGGTACTCACAGCTTTACTTCTGCCAGTATCTCGTCTCCTACCTTCCAAACTTTACAGAAGCTCTCTTCTGCAAGGTTCGCAGGAGAGCTTCTGTAAAGTTTGGAAGGTAGGAGACGAGATACTGGCAGAAGTAAAGCTGTGAGTACCGGGCGTGAGTCGTGCTTCGGTAGCTCAGTTGGTAGAGCACTTGCCCGCGAAAGGCAAAGGTCCCGAGTTCGAGTCTCGGTCGGGCACACAGTTTTAATCTGCCAGGAAGTTTCATATCAGCGCACACTCCGCTGCAGAGTGAAAATCTCATTCTGGAAACATCCCCCAGGCTGTGGCTAAGCCATGTCTCCGCTATATCCTTTCTTTCAGGAGTGTTAGTTCTGCAAGGTTCGCAGGAGAGCTTCTGTAAAGTTTGGAAGGTAGGAGACGAGATACTGGCAGAAGTAAAGCTGTGAGTACCGGGCGTGAGTCGTGCTTCGGTAGCTCAGTTGGTAGAGCACTTGCCCGCGAAAGGCAAAGGTCCCGAGTTCGAGTCTCGGTCGGGCACACAGTTTTAATCTGCCAGGAAGTTTCAGTTTAGTTGTTGTCATGCCGATGTAAAAGGCTGTGCAGTGCAGGCATGTCAGTTGATAAATGACATGAGTAGTTTCACATGTGGCCATGTGGCCCTGCCTTGAATTGTGTATGTTTTACCAGTGGCGGGGCTGGAGTAGGTGGTTGTGGGGGGGGATGCATGGGGCAGGTTTTGCAGCGGGGTCGGTTACAGGGGTAGGAACCGCTGGGTAGAGAAGGTAGTCTGGGAATATTGTAGGGTTTAACAAGGATGTTACGGAGGTTAGGGGGGCAACGAAAGGCAACTCTGGGTGGTGTGGGGAGAATTTTGTCAAGGGATGATCTCATTTCAGGGGTTGACTTCAGAAAGTCATATCCCTGGCGGAGTAATTTGTTGATGTTTTCGAGGCCAGGATAATATTGGGCGACATGGGGGATGCTTCTGTGTGGTCTGGGGGTAGGAACATTGTTGTTGGATGGGGAGGAATGTATTGCTCAGGAGATCTGTTTGTGGACAAGGTCTGCAGGATAGTTGCGGGAGAGGAAAGCACTGGTCAGGTTATTGGTGTAATTGTTGAGGGATTCGTCAGTGGAGCAGATACGTTTGCCATGAATACCTAGGCTGTAGGGAAGGGAGCGTTTGATGTGGAATGGATGGCAGCTATCAAAGTGAAGGTACTGTTGTGTGTTTGTGGGTTTGATATGGACAGAGGTGTGGATGTGAGCTTCAACAAGATGAAGGTCAACATCCAGGAAGGTGGCTTGGGTTTTGGAGAAGGACCAGGTGAAATTCAGATTCGAAAAGGAGTTGAGGTTATGGAGGAAATTAAGGAGTGTTTCTTCACCATGAGTCCAGACCACAAAGATGTCATCTATAAACCTATACCAGGCCAGGGGAAGCAGCTGTTGGGTCTTCAGGAAAGCCTCCTCCATGCGGCCCATGAAGAGGTTGGCATAGGACAGGGCCATCCTGGTTCCCATGGCCATTCCCCTGATTTGTTTGTAGGTCTGGCCTTCAAAAGTGAAGTAATTATGGGTGAGGATGAAGTTGGTAAGTGTGATAAGGAACGAGGTTTTTGTAAAATCTTCGGGTGGGCGTTGGGTGAGGTAGTGCTCAAGGGAGACAGACCATGGGTATGTGGGATGTTTGTGTAAAGGGATGTAGCATCTATGGTGGCAAGAAAGGTTTCAGGTGGGAGAGGAGTGGGAATGGATTTGAGGCATTCTAGGAAGTGGTTTGTGTTTTTGATGTAGGATGGGAGTCTGCGGGTGATATGTTGGAGGTGCTGGTCTACCAGAGCTGAGATACGTTCTGTTGGGGCTTTGAAGCCTGCTACAATGGGATGGCCAGGATGGTTCTCTTTGTGAATTTTGGGTAATAGGTAGAAGGTAGGGGTACGTGGCTGAGGTGGACACTACAAATTCTAGGGGCATTTACATTATAATGAATGTCAGGAAACCAGGTGATAAGATAAAAAAAAATCATTCTTGTAAGCATCTCATATTAATAGTGTGTTTAAAAGACTTACCTTAGGGGGAAAAAAGGACAGGTATACACTCGCACACACACACATATCCATCCACACATACACAGACACAAGCAGACATTTTTCTGTCTGCTTGTGTCTGTGTATGTGCGGATGGATATGTGTGTGTGTGTGAGTGTATACCTGTCCTTTTTTCCCCCTAAGGTAAGTCTTTCCGCTCCCGGGATTGGAATGACTCCTTACCCTCTCCCTTAAAACCCACATCATTTCGTCTTTCCCTCTCCTTCCCTCTTTCCTGACGAAGCAACTGTTTGTTGCGAAAGCTTGAATTTTGTGTGTATGTTTGTGTTTGTTTGTGTGTCTATCGACCTGCAAGCGCTTTTTTTTGGTAAGTCTCATCATCTTTGTTTTTAGATACACTTATGAAATTTGTTATTAACAATCTGAACAAATTCGAAAGTAATAGCAGTCTACATGGCTACAACACTAGGAGGAAGGATGATCTTCACTACTCAAGGTTAAATCTAACTTAGGCTCAGAAGGGGGTGAATTATGCTGCCATAAAAATCTTTGGTCACTTACCTAATTGCATCAAAAGTCTGACAGATACCCATATAGCATTTAAAAGGAAATTAAAAGAATTTCTGAATGGCAACTCCTTCTACTAATTAGATGAATTTTTGGACATAGTAAGTGGGTAATTTCCCCACACCCACCAAAATAATAATAATAATAATAAGTGTCATGTAATATTTTGTGTAATGTAATATCTTGTATAGACACCTTTTATTAACCTGACACGTTTCTCATCATTACAAAGTGTTGTATTCATGATCTATGGAACAAGTACTAATCTAATCTAATCTGAAAGTCCTCAGTGTTGATGTACTACATCGTTGTACTGGCTGAAAAGTGGGGTGTGGAAGTCCAACACTGAATTCTGTAAATGATGTAGCTGACAGTTGTACAGTTGCGTTTTACAGTTCTTTACTTTCACTGTTCACAAACCCCCAATATTACACAATGATATGGCCATTTCACTGTTGGTAAATGTTGATAAGTCTCATTAATAGGTTGCCAGCAACATCAACATACTGCTACAATAGTTTCTTACTGAATGTCCATGAGCACTAAAAACCTAACCATGCAGTTTGTAGTTCTTACTGAATAATATGGTGCATGTGACACTATTTTTCAAACAAATTAAACAGACATCATCATTAATTGTTCTAACGCATGACCTATTTGTGTTACTCTTATTCCTCTGTTAAGTTGATGCAGTGCTGTTAGTCTAAATAAATATATGTTTCATGACTGAAAATTGGCCATGGACTGACTGTCTCAGGACCAAAAATTGGTCCTTTATATATCCTGGCACTGAAACTACACATTGTGTGATGTTTTAAGTTACAGAAATTACAAATAAAACATAACTCACTAAGTTAACTGAATACATTGAACAATTCCTTCTTTTTAACAGTTCGTTCTACCATAAAGGTAAGGTGGAATTATTTGTTTAAATAATGAAATTAACAGATACAGCTACACAAATAATACTTTTGACAACTTGGTAATTATTTTGCAATTAATTAAGGGCTGGCTTTGCTAATATGTTTTTGAATGGAGCCAAATAAATACTTTAAGAGTCATAGTAGTTCTTCTTCCAATATTTATAATTAGTTCAGAATCTATATGTGTTTATGAGTCAACAATAGAATGTAAGTCACGAAACAATTGCTGATTTCACACTATAGCAAAAGATATTAACTAGAAATGGTCAAAATAAATTAGGAAACTAATTACATACACAAAACTAAGCACAAAATTAGACCTGGTGCTATATTCCTTAATATTGAGGACCAACCTTTCTCTTTTACAAAAATGCAGATTATAGTCATGGATGTTAATGGTAATTAGACAAAAATGAAAATAAAATGAATTTAAGGAGTCAGGTGGCAAAACAAGAGAGGAAGTAAAGAGATCCCAGCTTCCTTCATCACATTGCCCCCTCATTGGATTGACCAGATAGATATTGCAGATAGCTAACTGGGCGATTGGGTGACCACATGTGACCACAGAAAGTGGGTTTAACATTCACATGCAAGAGAATATTACATAAGACATCTCCTTATCAAAAACTACAGTATGTATGTTTTTCAAATTAAGGGGATGGAAGTTGTACCAAATCATCACCCTACTTCTCCACTCAGCTCTGAGTACTACTCTTATTTAACCAGAAAATTAAATCCTCACAAAATATTACCAAATAGTTGACCTATCAGAATATTCACATCACTCTAGTACCACAGTTATCAGTTATTCACCAAAATTACTTTTCTTCTTTCCAGTATTACCACTCTAAGGTCATAATTCCTCAGAACACAAATAAGTTTTCAGATAACTTATAGATCCAATAATGCAGCATTATATGACTTGTAACTCACTAAAATATTGCTCTTTCTGTTAAGCTCTCATTCCCAGCTGCAGTGTCATGAATTGCACAATATACACGGTCCTAATGTTTCCTAGTTCAAAAATAGATTGTCAATAGTCACACCATATTTGTTTGTATACAGTTATTTTTTCATTGCTCAATCATGTCCATCAGCTCCATTATTTTACTTACATTTCTTACCTTGTTAGCTAGTGGAGTGCATTCTCAAAAACTATCTCTACTGCAGAGACAGGCTCCCTAAACATTATGACCCCAGCATTATTCATTATTTTATTACTTCATTATTTCTTCATTGTCTAATGAATAAACAAGTGCTCTGCTTATCCAATGCTAAATTGGTTCTACTGAAAAATGGTCCAGAGCAACAGATCATTATGCTAAGGCAAAATTAACTCTCATTACTGATCCGATAAAATTATCACTTAGAAAAACTATTATTTCACCGTATTCCATCAAATTGCTTGAGATTCTAGCCTGAAGGGTGATATACATGAAAACCTTGCTTAGTCTTTCCACACACATTATTCCAGGCAACTATAATTAAAGTTTTATTTCCTTAATGTTAGAAGAGCCTGTACTATGACACACTTCCAGAGGTAGATAGTTATCTCCATATACTAATTGCACTAAACACAAAAATTCCTATTATACCACAATTAATATAAAGACCCAGTATTCAAGATGGTTTTTACTGTGTATTGCCTCTGCTGCTGCTCCAAATTATACTAATTTCACACATGAGCTGGTTACTTCAGATGTTAATTATAGTTTTCATATAATCTGCACCTTCTCCTCCACATATGCTGACACCTTTCATTTTCTGTTTACCTTATTTCTTTGTTTGACAGAAATTCTATAACCATAACACCAGTTTACTTATACTGAAGTGTCTTGCTGTACAAAATTACATGAAAGTTGAAGACAAAATGTTTCTGATTCACTTATAAACTACAGATAGACTAGAAGAAGAGTTTGTCTGCCTCAGGACACAAAAAATGAGACAGACAGCTGGGGTACACATTATCACCAAATAATTAAATCCAACACTGAATATTGAGCCCCCTAGGTGTTTAGTTTAAATGGTTTGATCCAGAATTAACATCTTCTCTTCCATTTCTGTTCACTGAATTTCTCCTACCATTTCCATGCCCATTCTAGCTATCCTCCACCCAACTATTCCTTCAATTTCTATTATAATTAGTGCTTTTCATCCTATTTATCTGAAACTCTATCCCTAATTGGTTATTATCATCAAAGTTCCTTCTGTGATCTCCCACTGATTGCTTCACCCTCTCCACTTTATCAACATAATCCAAAAAGTTCACTAATGTTAGCCCTAGGGGCAGGTACAAGCAATTTTCTAACTTTCTGAAGCAACTTAGTTTCTAAATCCATAGTTATTGATTCACTACCCAGCTCTTTGTCCAAATATTTCAGTTTGCCTATCCAAAACTGACAGAACCTTCGACAGTACCTTTCCTAGAGTAAAATCTCTTTCCTCCCCAAAATTCCCTCAAAATTCTATGCTGCTTCTCTTTGGACCAATATTCATCTAAAATTCTTTCTTAAAGCTATCCCAGGACAACTGTCAGCTACCTGAGCTGCACATCTATAAGCATACACTTTCAAAAATCCTCTTGAAAATGACATTTTTCTTTGTCATTCCATGTTTCAGGCAAATCATTAAATTCCCTCATGAAATCCAGCGGATGCACTTCCCCATATTTTTCAGAATTATGAAATATCTTACAACTAACAAACAATGGACTGTTTGGGTCACTACACACTCTATAATTTAGATTTTGTACCTCTTCCCCCTTTTTCTTCATTTCAGCCAATTTGGAATCTACATTTTTATTTACTTTTACCAGTTTTTCCTCTACCAGTATTGCACGCTTGGTTTCTACCTCTGCTTATAAATCATTTTTCAAGTTAACCCTATTTTCAGCACAAAATTTCCTGACTGCTTTGACTTCATCTTTACACTGTTTCTCTGAAGCCTCTGCTCTCCTATTATAGTCATCACAAAGTTTCTTTCTCTCTTTCACACATTTACTATTCATTAATGTTAATTTCTGATTAGTATTTCGTACTAATTTATCATTTCATCACAATCTTTCGCTATTGCCTCAACCTTCTTATTTAATTCTGAAAGATTAGAGCTTACTAACTTAATCTCCTTTTTAATTTCTTTCTTCAGTTCATCCTTTATGCTAGCCATGTCAGTTCTAATGCTATCAATTTTCTTTTCCACCCTACTAATGTCATTTTTCATACTACTAATGTGTTCTTCCATACTCACAGTACTCAAACTGCTCATAATTTGCCGTAACATTGCTTTCAATTTTCCATTTGTCATAAACTATTGCCTTTGCTGACTTTCACTTCTATATTCTTCCTCCTTAGCCTTAATGATTTCATGCACTTCAGTATTGTTTTCATCCATTTCACTCACATCACCACACAATGTAGATGATGCTTTTATCATCTCATCTGCAATATGGCTTTCGTCCCCATCAATCAAATTTACATTCATGTCTGATTTATAATCACTATTGCCTACCAGTTAAGTCCCCACTAAGTTCTTCTATTCATTTAAGAACTTGACCTCTACAGATTTGTTATCAAAAAGCATCAGTCCCCTGTTGTCAATTCTCCCACATCACAGTGTCTTATTCATTAAGACCACTCATTTTGTATCACTTCAAATAAAACGTCTTTTTTCTGTGAATTATCTTTTTTTTCACTTATCTCCTGCTACTACAGTTACTCCCACTCATCCACAATCTGGTGCACTGACTGGCTGCTGTGCCTTTTCTTCTTAGTGGCTGCCTCATAGCCTCGGCCAACAATCTTTTGTTAACAGACTCTTCCATCAGTTCTTGGTAGAACAACATTATAATAAATGAAAAGCACCAGTTTGCTTTTGTTCTACAGTATTAATTTTCTTTTTATTGTCTTAATGGTTTATGGCTTACAAGACCATCTTCAGTTGTTATGCTGTGCTGTCGATGCTTACCATCACATTACTTGTTCACGTGCGATCAGACGTTCAGAATACTGCAATTACTTTTCACTGTCAACTACTCTGTTCACTGTTATCAATAATACTGGTGCCACACAAACTTTAAATTCAGTCATTTCATTGTAACTGCACTATTCACAGTTCAAAGTTCATGAGTCATTGTTTCTTGTGTCCAAATACAATAGTCCTCACTCAAAAGGGCACCATATGTGACATTCACCTGCTTCATTTCTTTGTTGATAGTCCTCAGTGTTGATGTACTGCATTGTTATGTTGTTGAGGTCTTCAGTCCTGAGACTGGTTTGATGCAGCTCTCCATGCTACTCTATCCTGCGCTAGCTTCTTCATCTCCCAGTACCTACTGCAACCTACATCCTTCTGAATCTGCTTAGTGTATTCATCTCTTGGTCTCCCTCTATGATTTTTACCAGCCACACTGCCCTCGAATACTAAATTGGTGATCCCTTGATGCCCCAGAACATGTCCTACCAACCGATCCCTTCTTCTAGTCAAGGTGTGCCACAAATTTCTATTCTCCTTAATTCTATTCAGTACCTCCTCATTAGTTACAAGATAGAATTCTTTTGTAGCACCACATTTTGAAAGCTTCTATTCTCTTCCTGTCCAAACTATTTATCTTCCATGTTTCACTTCCATACACGGCCACACTCCATACAAATACTTTCAGAAATGGCTTCCTGACACTTAAATCTATACTCGATGTTAACAAATTTCTCTTCTTTCCCTGCCATTGCCAGTCTACATTTTATATCCTCTCTACTTTGACCATCATCAGTTATTTTGCTCCCCAAATAGCAAAACTCCTTTACTACTTAAGCGTCTCATTTCCTAATCTAATACCCTCAGCATCACCCAATTTAATTCGACTACATTCCAATATCCTCATTTTGCTTTTGTTGACGTTCATCCTATATCCTCCTTTCAAGACACTGTCCATTCCATTCAGCTGCTCTTCCATGTCCATTGCTGTCTCTGGCAGAATTACAATGTCATCGGTGAACCTCAAAGTTTTTATTTCTTCTCTATGGATTGTAACACCTACTCCAAATTTTTCTTTTGTTTCCTTTACTGCTTGTTCATAATACAGATTGAATAACCTTGGGGGATACACTACAACCCTGTCTCACTCCCTTCCCAACCACTGCTTCCCTTTCATGCCCCTCAACTCTTATAACTGCCATCTGGTTTCTGTACAAATTGTAAATAGCCTTTCGCTCCCTGTATTTTACCCCTGCCACCCTCAGAATTTGAATGAGAGTATTCCAGTCAACATTTTCAAAAGCTTTCTCTCAGTCTACAAATGATAGAAATGTAGGTTTGCCTTTCCTTAATCTATTTTCTAAGATAAGTCGTAGGGTCAGTATTGCCTCACGTTTTCCAACACTGCTATGGGTTCCAAACTGATCTTCCCAGAGGTCAGCTTCTACCAGTTTTTCCATTCATCTATAAAGAATTCACATTAGTATTTTGCAGCCGTGGCTTATTAAACTGATAGTTCAGTAATTTTCACATCTGTCAACACCTGCTTTCTTTGGGATTGGAATTATTATATTGTTCATGAAGTCTGAGGGTATATCGCCTGTTTCATACATCTTGCCCACCAGATGGTAGAGTTTTGTCGGGGCTGGCTTTCAGTAGTTCTAATGGAATGTTGTCTACTCCCGGGGCCTTGTTTCGACTCAGGTCTTTCAGTGCTCTGTCAAACCTTTCATGCAGTATCATATCTTCCATCTCATTTTTTCATCTACATTCTCTTCCATTTCTATAATATTGTCCTCAAGTACATCACCGTTGTGCAGAGCCTCTGTATACTCCTTCCACCTTTCTGCTTTCTCTTCTTCGCTTAGAACTGGGTTCCACCTGAGCTCTCGATATTCATACATGTGGCTCTCTTTTCTCCAAAAGTCTCTTTAATTTTCTTGTAGGCAGTATCTATCTTACCCTAGTGAGATATGCCTCTACATCCTTAAATTTGTCCTCTAGCCATCCCTGCTTAGCCATTTTGCACTTCCTGCTGATCTCATTTTTGAGATGTTTGTGTTTCTTTTTGCCTGCTTTATTTACTGCATTTTTATATTTTCTCATTTCATCAATTAAATTCAATATCTCTTCTGTTACCCAAGGATTTCTACTATCCCTTGTCTTTTTACCTACTTGATCCTCTGCTGCCTTCACTATTTCATCCCTGAAAGCTACCCATTGTTCTTCAACTGTATTTCTGTCTCGCATTCCTGTCAAGTGTTCCCTAATGTTCTCCCTGAAACCTTCTACAACCTCTGGTTCTGTCAGTTCATCCAGATCCCATCTCCTTAAATTCCCATCTTTCTGCAGTTTCTTCAGTTTTAATCTACAGTTCATAACCAATAGGTTGTGGTTAGAGTCCACATCTGCCCCTGGAAATGTCTTACAATTTAAAACCTAGTTCCTAAATCTCTGTCTTACCATTATATAATCTACCTGAAACCTTTTAGTATCTCCAGGCCTCTTCCATGTATACAATCTTCTATCATGATTCTTGAACCAAGTGTTAGCTATGATTAAGTTATGCTCTGTGCAAAATTCTACCAACCGGCTTCCTCTTTCGTTTCTTACCCCCATTCCATATTCACCTACTACATTTCCTTCTCTTCCTTTTCCTACTATCAAATTCCAGTCACCCATGACTATTAAATTTTTGTCTCCCTTCACTATCTGAATAATTTCTTTTATCTCATCATACATTTCATCAAGCTCCTCGTCATCTGAGGAGCTAGTCGGCATATAAACGTGTACTACTGTAGTAGGTGTGGGCTTCGTGTCTATCTTGGCCACAATAATGCGTTCACTATGCTGTTTGTAGTAGCTTACACGTACTCCTATTTTTTTATTCATTATTGTACTCACCCCTGCATTACCCCTATTTGATTTTGTATTTATAATCCTGTATTCACCTGACCAGAAGTCTTGTTCCTTCTGCCACCAAACTTCACTAATTCCCACTATATCTAACCTTAACCTATCCATTTCCCTTTTTAAGTTTTCTAATCTACCTGCCTGATTAAGGGATCTGACATTCCACACTCCGATCCGTAGAACGCCAGTTTTCTTTCTCCTGATAACGATGTTCTCCTGAGTAGTCCCCGCATGTAGTTCCAAATGGGGGACTATTTTACCTCCGGAATATTTTACCTAAGAGGATGCCATCATCAATTAACCTTACAGTAAAGCTGCATGTCCTAGGGAAAAAATTACGGCTGTAGTTTCCCCTTGCTTTCAACCATTCGCAGTACTAGCACAGGAAGGCCGTTTTGGTTAGTGTTACAAGGCCAGATCAGTCAGTCTTCCAGACTGTTACCCTTGCAACTACTGAAAAGGCTGCCGCCCTTCTTCAGGAACCCCACATTTGTCTGGCCTCTCAATAGATACCCCTCCATTGTGGTTGCACCTATGGTACAGCTATCTGTATTGCTGAGGCACCCAAGCCTCCCCATCAATGGCAAGGTCCATGATTCATTGTCATATAGGCTGAAAAATAGGGTGTGGAAATCCAACACTGAATACTGTAAATGAAGTAGCTGACAGTTGTACAATTGCATTTCACAGTTCTTTACTTTCATTATTCACAACCCTCCAATATTACACAATTATATGGCCAGTTCACTATTGGTAAAGCCTCATTAATAGGTTGCAGGCAACATCAGCATACTGCTACAATAGTTTGCTGTTGAACATCTATGAGCAGTAAAAACCTAACCATGCAGTTCACAGGTCTCGCAGAATAATATGGTGCATGTGACACTATTTTTAAAATAAATTAAACAGGCATCATCATTAATTGTTCTAACATATGGCCTATTTGTGTTACACTTATTCCTCTGTTAAGTTGATGCATTGTTGTTAGGCTAAACAATACATGTTTCACAACTGAAAATTGGCCATGGACTGACTGTCTCAAGACCAAAAATCAACAAACTTCCTTAAAATAATAAGCACTTAAACTATACATTGTTTGATGTTTAAGTTACAGAAATTACAATTAAATTGTAGCTCATTCAATTAACTGAATACATTGAAAAATTCCTTCTGTTTAATAGTTCCTTCTACCAGAAAGTTTAGGCTGAATTATTTGTTTAAATAATGAAGTTAACAGATATAGTTCTACAAACAATACTTTTGACAAACATGGTATTTATTTTGGAATTAATTAAGGGCTGGCTTTGGTAATATCTTTCTGAATGGAGCCAAATAAATACTTTAAGAATCCTCCCATCATGTGCTGCAGCCCGCAGTCTGGCTTCAACTGTCTGAGACTGTGGTCATTTGGGTGTGAGTTACGTTTACATGAGTTTGCGTGTGTGTCTGTTGTCTATTTTCAACAGAGGCCTTGTTGGCCAAAAACTGATTTTGTGGCAATATTTTTGTTGCACATTTTTGCAACTCAGCATCACTGCTATAAGGTGAGTAGCCACTATCCTTTTCATAATATTAAAACATACAGACATTCATACAAGCAGAACACACACATGCATGACCACTCTCTCTGGCCACTGACATGAGAGACATTGGTCAGGAGTGTGTGAGTTGTGCTTGTGTGAGTATGTTTTTGTTTTCTGTGTTAGAAGAAGGCCTTTTTGCCAAAAGATCAACTGTGTAGCTGTCTTTTTGTTATGCCTATCTGCTACTCAGTATCTTCTCTTCATGGTGAGCAGCAGTCTCTCCTTTGCATTACATTGTTGTTGTTGTTGTTCCATCTTGGATTTGATTGATTTTACATACAAACAATTTGTTCAGTGAAAGGTATAGAGGATGAAACTGGTATAACTAAAATGTATAAATTGAATTGATATATGGTTTCATTCAACTGTAAAACTGTTCTGAACAATATGTAATATGGAAATTATGATCTCATGCTATATTGTAATTCGGTCAATGAAAAAAATAATTTGTTGCTCACTGACAGTGTAATACAATGATAATTTCATAGAACTTACGTTAGGATTTTTCCATTAATTTTTAGAATCAAAACCCTGCAAATGATGTAATGAAATTTCTTTGGAAATGTTTGCAACCAGTTCTATTTGGGCTGATTGGAGCAGAGTTCAACTTTGAGCTGATTGATGCTGACATGATGAAAAAGGGCATTGCCATTCTTTTTATTGGAATTCTGGTAAGCATAACCTACGTCATAGTACAGCCTATGATACAAAAGTAAACTAAATACTCTTAAGTTGTTGCAGAAGATTTGATAACATCATCTTGCTTTCTTTAAAAGTGTTCAGCCATCGGTTTACTATGTAGTAAGATTGATATGAGAGGGATTCTGGAATGTAGGTGCATAAAGATACTAGCAATAAACAAACTTTTTAATTATCGCATTATTAATTCAATATCATAAACTAACACTGTGTTTAGAGCTTTCCCTCAAAACAGTCATTTAATGAGTTCATCAACCACTCTGTCATTGTATAAATCATAAACATACAGAATCATGGGTACTACAACTTTATGTTGCAGACCATATTTAACAGCAGAAGATCCAAGATTGTATCATCCAGTACAGGAAATTGTTTCTCTGACTAAAAAACAGTTTTGTGGGTAGTTACACAAGATTCCAGTCCTGTTTCTTTTCATATAAGTAATCTACCTTCAGATGTAAATAACTGCTAAATTTACTTCTAGCTGATTAAGTTAAACTCATCAAGAAGGTAAGACAGATCAAATCACTAAAAATTTTCTGCTCGTTTTACATCACTGGTTTTATCTAATGGAATGAATTTAAACATGGTGATGAATGAAACAAATATCATTTCAATCTAAATAATAAAATAAAATGAGTTTTAGTTTTCTAGTACAATCTAAAAGCTTAAGAAACTGAAAATATCATATACATTTACTACACATAGAATAATTGAAATAGAACAGCGAGGAAAAAATCATGAGAAATATTTCCAGTGAAAACTTTGGAGGACTGGTCACTAGACAGTGACATAAATATGAGATCTGTTCAAAAAATTCTGGAACGTTCATAATTTCACACCAGTAGTGTGTTGGAGTGGAATGCTATTGGTGTCCCTGCCACACCTGTGTTTAAAGTGTAACTGCCAAAAGTTTGATTGTTGTATGTCTCTGTTAGTTATTGTTCAGTGCTGTATTGACTAGAACATTGTGTCACACAGTCTGCAAATTTAGGAATGACAGAATGAGAGGAGCAATGTCCCTGCATTAAATTTTTTGAAAAACTCAAGAAACCTTTACAGAAACTCACCAAATAATGTGAAAGCCTATAGTGATGAGTGATTAAGCAGCACTCAGTGCTACAAATGGTTTACATGGTATAGACCAATGATACTCATGTCAGGAATGTCAACAAAACTGCACATGCCAATCAAAAACTGACTGTCAGAGAGATTGCAGAAGAATGTAACCTTTCAGTTGGATCATGTCATGAAATCCTGACACAGCATCTTGGAATGCACCATGTTGCTGCCAAGTTTGCCCCAGGGCTCATGAGGCAAGACCAGAAAGACCTTCACCTCACAATTTGTGAAGAGCTTTTGGATCGCTCAAATGAGAACAAGATGTTCCTCAAGAGAATCATGACTCATGACAGGTTGTGGGTCTATGGTTATGATGTTAAAGACCAAGGTTCAATCTTCACAATTGATCAGGAAAAGTTCTCCAAGACCAAAAAAGCTTGTCAGGTCAGGGCAAATGTCGAAGCTATGCTAATAGTTTTCTTTGACTTTGAAGGATTAGTTCATCATAAATCATGCTACAGTAACAAACTGTTAATCGATGGTACTACCAGGATGTGTTACAATACCTGCAAGAAAATGTGAGAAGGAAACAGCCTGAAATGTGGTTCTTGTGCCATGATAACATTTTATGTTCACAGGACCATGGTCTTTATCCACAACACAGGTATCCACAATAGAGGGTACAGATTATCGTTTACCTTGTTATTTTAGCATATACAGCATAATGGATATTATAATATATCACTGTCTCAGGGATGTTACTGATCTAAAACAGACTATCTACATTTGCATCCATGCTCTGAAACCCACTGAAAAGTGCATAGCAGATGGTACTTCCTACTGCTAGCAGATGGTACTTCCTACTGCTCCATTCATAAATTGAGTCCAGCAAGAATTACTTCGTAAACACCTGTGTTGATGCTGTAATTAATTTAATTGTGCCTTTGCAATCCCAACAGGAGTGGTACAGAAGAGGCTATCACATATATTCCTAGATTCCTTATTGAGTAATGATTCTTGAAACTTTGTAAGCAAATTTCCACAGGATAGTTGATATCTGACTCCAAGTGTCTGCCAGTTCAGATTTTTCAGCATTTCAGTGATGCTCTTCTGTGAGTCAAACAAACCTGTGACCATTCATGCTGCCCTTTTTCATGTACATTTAGTTTCTCCTCTTAATCGTATTTGGTATTGATTCCACAAACTTGAGCAATATTCTTGGACAGACTACCCAACTGTTTGCTTACAATCTCCTTTGTAAACTGACTGAATTTTTCCATTTTGCTACTGACGAACTTAAGTCTGCCACCTGCTTTACCTACTAATAGGCCTATGTGATCATTCCATATTCTATCCCCTGCAATTGTGTTGTTGTGTTGCATTATTCTAGTTGTCACTCATATAGTTGTCACAGGATACTACAGTGTTGCATTGTTTGAAGACCACAGTTTTAAATTTTGGAACATTTACAGCCAATTATCAATATTTGCACCATTTTTGAATACTATGGAAATCTTTACTTTTGTTAGAAAAAGAGCAAGATCTTGGAGGCTAGTGTGAATATTATTTCCTTTTACTTGTCTCTATGCTCTATAGATTGGTTCACTATAGGTGATTCAGTGCCTTTCCCTTATTTTATGTATTGCTCCATCCAAGAATTCCCATTACAGTTTTACCACATATCTGGTCACTTTTTCCAGATGGTTCTACATTACAGATAGCTGCATCATCTACAAAAAGCCTAAATACTATTCTATAGGACACTGTATGTAACACGAACTATAATGGTCCCAACACACTTTCCTAGGTGACATGTTTGATGTTCTACATTTGTTGATGACTCTCCAGTCCAGATATAATCCTCCATCCTTTCTAATCAGAAGTCCTCAGTCCACTCAAAAACTTCATTTGGTACCCTGGGTGATTATACTTCTGTTAACAGGTGTTAGTGTGATACTGAATCAAATCCTTTTTGGAAGTATGTGGCGCATAGTTAAGAAACAGGCTAACTCATTTTCAAATTCAGTATATAATTTTACAGGGATTTCATAAGGCATTGAGTCTTCCTCAGTTTTAGCAAGAATTGATAGAATTTAGTGGTCAATAATTTGAATATAAATTTTAATATAACATAATCTGTTTAATTGCTAATTTCACCATGTATTTGAATATCATACACCTTACTGAATTTATTTGTTTCATATCAAATAATGCTCCAAGTTGCCTTCACATTCGAATTTTTTCAGAATAATGCATACTTTTAGTGTCTTAGATGACAAAGTGTAGAATTATGCTGTATTATTTGTAGTGGAGTCATCACACTTGATTAGAGTTAGTCTTCAGCATTAAATGAAGACTGGAGGAACTGAAGAAATTTTTATGAAATATAGACTGGAAAGATTTAAAAAACGAATATGGTGAAAATGTAAAATGTAAGGTATTTTGTAACATAGTCAAAGTCTGCTTTGAAATGTGTTATACTGCAAAATAACCTCTGTAATTAAAGTAAATGACCATAAATCCTGGGTTTCAAATAGAAGCATAATATCAAGAAAAATTATTAGTTAGAACTACGGAGACAACACACCAAGTAGTAGAAGCACTGATTGTTTTACAGGCACACAAAAAACAATAGAAACATCACTAGTTTTCAGATGAACCATTCAATGAGCAAAAGTACACTCACACAGAGACACACACACCTGTGCAGCTATATTTTTAGCACACAGTGTTGATACTAATGTTCTCAGGGAGGCTTGGGTAGAGGAAGAAAAGAGGTGGGAAGCATGATAAGATGTTGGGGAAGGGTGGCTAATGGCTTGGAGGGAGGAGCACAAGTGCAGCATGAGAATGCAGGAAGAAGAGGCAGCCAGTGCACAGGATACAAAGTGACACAGGTACAGAGACCAGTGAGTTCATGCAGCACACAATGACAATGACATAAGGTAGTATATTGAGAGTTGGTGACAGGACAGAAGATGGGGAGACTATTGGATAGAAATTGAGGGTGCAGTGGGTTAGTGGAGATTGAGGCCAAGAAGATTATGGGAGAAAAGAATGTTTTAGAAGGATTCTTCCCATCTATGTACTTCAGAAAAAATGGTTCTGGGCAGAAGAATCCACATGATATGGGTTGTGAAGCTGCCATTGAGTCAAGCATATTGTGCTCAGCAGTGAGATCTGCCAATGAGTGGTCAACTCTGTTCTTGGGCACAGATTGGTAGTGATCATTCGGACTAGTGGACAGCAGGTTGGTGGTCATGCCCACATAAAATGCTGTGCAGAAATTGTAGCAGAGCTGGTATATGGCATGGTTCATTTTGCAGATGGCCCTACTTCTGATGGGACAAGATAAGCATGATAAGATGGGACAGGAGTGGAGTGAGTGGGTGAATCAGGCTCATCTTGCACTTGGTTCTTCTAAAGGCATATACCTATTGTGGCAGGGGTTGGCAGCTGGAGCAGCATACGAATAGACCAGAATGATGTCTAGTTGGGTGAGCAGCAGAATATTGCTTTAGGAGGGATGTGAATGATTGTGGATAGGATCTCCTGATTTCTGAGAATGATGATAGTCAAAACACAGGCAAAGAACATGGCTCAGTTGCTCCATTCTGCTACGATAGTGGGTGATGAAGGGAGTGTTCCATTGCAGCTGGTTCCTGGAGATGGAGAGAGGATTAGGGGTTTGTGAAAATATGGCATGGGAAATCAGTTTGTGGACTGGGATTGTAAGATAGCGCCTGCCTGTGAAGTCCTTCATGAGACCTTCAGCACATTGGGCAAGGTGGTTCTCATCACTGTGTAATATAACAGGCTAAAGTGTCACATAATAACACATGTTACAGCTGTGGCACTGTCATCTGCTGAACATGTGTACTGAGGGAATTTTACTGAGAATTTTCTGGTAAGAAGAGAGAAAATTAATTTGAAACTATAAGAACCAAGAGAAGTCATCAACTGAGAAACTGTTAAGGTTCTGCATTAATCCTTATAAGATTTGACTGTAAGTTTATTGAATGAAAAGTTGGAAATTAGAATCATTTTTTTGTAAGACATTTGAATAACGCAGTGTGCAAATGGAACTGAATGTAGTAACACTCCTGACTAGTGTGTGTGGATTCTGGTAACATAATGCAATAAATGAATAAATAAAAGAGTAAGAGGGTGATAAATAATTTTCAAGGGATAATTTAAATGTTACACATAAATGACTGTTTGCAACCAAATGTGGATGATAGCAGAGGGACTTTTGATTAGAATAGTTGGCCATGTGACTTATTGATTTGAGACTAAGCAGAGGTGTTTTCGTGGTGTTTTGGCAGTGCTCACCCATCTGGTAAGGTTATTTTCGCACTGAAGTACTGCTCGTGTATGTGTGCCAAGCAAGACAGCTTGGGAGTGTATTGTTCAGTGGCTCTGAGATATCAGCAGCCAGTTTACTTTTGTGAGCAATGTAACTTTTTTTTTTGGGGGGGGGGGGGGGGGGTTAAGTATACAATTTCCCTGCAAACTACTCTTACATGCACTGCTAGACATGTGACCAATTTAATTTGTTCTTGGTGTAATATACAACAGATAAACACTTTTTGATATCCTAAGATCTCATCTTTCATTTTATATTTTGCATCAGTGAATTTTGTGTTGAGCCAGTGCTCAAAATCTGGACTATTGTCAGTAAAACCAAGTGTTTGAAATTATGGTTTACATTTGTGGGAATTTCCCAGATTCTATCTGTTTAAGTGTATCACTTAACATATTTTGACTTCTTTATTCACTGAATGCATTTTGTTGGCTTCTTGTTAAAATTAAAATGTGGGCTTAAGGGTATAAATGCAGTGGTGGACATCTGCTCCCATCAGTAGATAAGCCATCAGCTAATGTTACATTGTTCACTCATCCCCTTCAGTGGGGAACTAGTTTGGGTTCCTGTTATTGTATTTTTGTTGGCACAGCAGGTGTTTATTAGCGCTTGTTACACGCTACCTCCAGTGCCCCCTCTGCCACCACCTCCACCCCCCCCCCCCCCCCACCCTACACCACCCCGCACATTGCAACTGCAGCCTTCAGAAAGTGGCCAAGCTATACGAGAGTGAGTTTTTGGTCCTGTCACTACCTCCATATCTACTCCCTCACAACACTGTCACTGTGCACTGCATGAATGAATCAGCCTGATACCCATTTCTCACATTCTCATGTGTTCCAGCTCCTGCCTCTCTGTTTCACATTCGCATCCCACACAACTACTGCTTCCCTCTGAGCCAACAGTCACCCTCCAGAACCCCTGCATGTTTCCCACCTCTTTTCACCCTCTACCCAACCCACCTGATACAGACATCACCCCAATCTCCCTGTCAAACAGCAGCCCCACAATTGCATGTTTAGTACATATGCCCATGTGATTATATATGTTTGTGTATTCTAGCTCATTATTAGATTCATCTGAAAGCTAGCAAAGCTTTTAATTTCTTTGTATCTGTCTACAACTCCATGCTTCTACCATTCAGTGAGTTGTCAGAGCCTTATCAAAAAACTAATACAATAATTTATATAATATCAAAGGGCATTTATGATAACAGAAGTAAATTACATTGCAAATCAGATCACAAAATTCTAAGCAAAGTCATTGCAGTATGTAATGTATTGTTTTGAAGATAAAAAGAAGCTCCTTCAGCAGTAAGATAAGAACTACTTGGAACATAATAAAACTTAATACAGGAAAAGTAAAGAAGGAAAATTTATTTACAATTTAATTGTGACCAATAGTCTGACATGCCAAATAAGTGTTAACTTTAAAGCTTCATATGTTATAAGAACTGATTTGCCTCTCACATACTGATTCTCAAAATTGTTTCAACAAACTTGTGTGACTCTTAATCCTATCCAATGGCTGTGGCTCTGATTGCAAAGATGTGAGTTCTCTGTTAAATCAGCTCATCTTTTTACTGATGGATCAAAGCAAGAAGACAGTATTGAGTGCTCTGTTATCTTCTCACTTTTTGCCACTACACTCCTTCTACCAAGTCACTTCTCAATGTACTGTGAAGACCTGTGGACAGTTAATAAGACACTGGAGCACATGGCATTTCTTGGTGGAGGGAAGTTTCTTGTCTGCATTGACTCTCTAAGTGTACTGCAGGCTATTCAGGAAATTGTTGAAGCATGTAGGATAGTTCAGATGATCCAGGATACTATCCATCCCCTAAACAGTCAGAAGAAAGAGGTGGCCTTCTGCTGAGTCCCTGGAATGAAGAAGCTTTCAGAGCACCAAAAGCAGCCTGCCAGGAAAATGCCACACCTCAACTTCACATCCCCCTAAAGGCTGTCATGTCACGGATGACAAATTAAGTGTTGACTGAATGGCAATGGCAGTGGCTGGAAGCAGATAACAACAAGTTTTGGTTGGTCATCCTGAATCTTCATCTGTGACATACATCCTTTCCAACTCCAGAAGTGATCCTCACGTGCCTGCATATTGCTCACTGCCCAATCACACATGCATATATTTTGCACCAAGAAGACTCACCAGAATGCAGTTTTTGTGGTGGCATGGACATGATACACCATGTTTTAATGTCATTTTGTATTGTACGCTGATAGGATACACACCTCTGGCCTACGGAGAGACTTACCCTCAGTTTTGTGCAATGACAACCAATGGCACAAAAGCTGTTGACATTTTTTATGTTGTAAGTAATCCTTCCCATTTATCTGGATGGAGCTTTTAAGGTGTTTTTTGGTGGTTGGCTCATCTTTATATTTCCATGAGCAACCAGCCTTCTTACTGACTTCAGCTGTTTTCTTAATTCTTTTAACATGTGACAACAGAAAATGTTTTCTCACTTACCTCACTGTTTATTGTATATTACTGCTGCTCACTTGGATGCCTGACAGCACAACTTAGCACTTTGTTAGCTGAAACAATAATGAAGGAATACGTACAGGCTTGCAATTGTAAAACAACAGTGAATTGGTACAAGACAAAGTTATTTGTGGGTGGAGCACATTATACATAGTGCACTCACTCAAGAGTTAAAAGAAAAGATAAGTTCAAATGCTTAGATGAATGGACCCAACCCATAGATGTAGTCAGAGGAAGAGCCAGAAAATTAGACCCTCTTTATAAACTAACACAGAACAGGTACAATAAATGAGTGATGCCCTACTAGGAAAAATTTGGGCACTATATTCAGTTATAGAACCAAGAGGGCTGTATGCTTCAGAGTGTCATATTTTAAATAAAAATAGTTTGAAGAACTTGAAAAGACTGAAAAGAAGATTCCCAGCAAACAATTAATTGGACTGGGACAAAAAAGAACTCTACAAGTTCACCTAAAGCATTATGGACACAGTGCGGAAATGACAGTTCAAATTTTATGGACATCTAGCAAGAATGGATGTAACTGATTGAGCAAAAAACTCTTCTGTTACATCATATCATCAAAGTCCATATCCAAGTGGATAGAAGAGATCAAAAGGGATGCACAAGAAACTGATATTACACTAGTGATGTTCCAAAACCACAAGAAAGAAAGAAGATAATTTGACATAGCTACAAACATAAATTTACATAACTGGCTAACAATAGCATCATTTTTATTTGAGCATAACATCAGCAAGTAGCATATATGAATAAAGTCATTAGTCACAGTATTTACATACAAAAAAAATATGTGGCATGGGTAGTGCAGTTGGGGGCGGCATCCCTTACTTCAATAATTGCTTCTCAGCCTGTTACATTACAAGCTATACATATAAGGTACATCACTATTTGTTAAAATGAGCACAAATTAACTTGATGTAATAGGCAATATTCAGCAGCACAATACCTGAGGCAATAGTAATCGTAATATTCTAAAAGCATAAACTGATAAAAGAAGTCCACTCTCCCTCAGTCAGCCCACAATCTGTCAATCTATATCTTTGGTATTATTTCAATTTAAATTGTATAGTTGGTTGTCAGAAAGTCCATTTTATTGTAAAATGGAGTAATTTGATGTATGTAGTGCTAACATGAAATTTTAAAATACAAAGTGTGTTCTTTACATCCGTATCATCATATTTCAGTTCCGCCTGTCTGTCGCCTACATGTCATCAATTGGAATAGGTCTCAGTAGAAAGGAAAAAATATTTATGACCATTTCTTGGATCCCAAAGGCCACTGTGCAGGTAATACTGATATGATGCATCTTTATTATACTTATCTGAAGCTAGCACTTGTAGTTATAACTATAAATTTTATTGTAGCTGGATAAATCAATAACTGATCATCAAGCACGTTGCCAAACAGCTAGAGAAACTCAACTTGATAAATTTCTTGCAGAGTATAGTTTACTGTATTTTGCTTCTTATATTTTTACTCATAATGACATTTAAGCAACATCCGCTTCAGACACTTGTGTAGCTGTTAATACTATGTACAAAAATTGTAGTTGTGCCTCCTGAGATCTTAATTTGCCAACAATACTCTGCTGGCCACCAAAGTGAAACATCACAAAGGATAGCAAAAACAAAATTTCACTTATTTTGTGTATAAAGTATAGTAAGAATAAAAAATTATTGTATTTGTTAGTGATTTAGAAGTGTGCTTGGAGTAAAAATTGGCACACACATCTGCTGCCTGTGGCATCAACACTGGCTGCAAAATTAGTGGCTGCAGAGTTAAATTGAATTTGGTGGACATACATGAGTTTGCCATCCCATGCTGCTTCAGTTTTATACCAGTGTTAATCAATCATAGAGGTTAATGAGTGATGGCATCCCAGTCTCTCAGCAATCAATGACCAGATATTTTCAATAGAGAAGAAACCTTGACAATATTCTGATCACAGCAATTGGTTAGGACAACATTCAAACACCCTCTGTACAAATTTAGGTCAGGAGAGAACAAGCAACATGCAGTCTTGTCTTTACTGCTTGACAGATATCTTGGAGATCTCTTAGGTAGAGCACAATAACTAATCTTAATACACTATATATGTATATATTAAGGTTGCCATCCATATTACCAGTATGTGAACCAGAGGAGACTGTGTTGTAACCAATGGTACCCCATAAAATTAAGCCTGTTGCTGGGACTATATGACAATGAAAAATGTAATTTTGCAACATTTGCTCCCCTCAGAGCCTCCACATGAGGATGCAATCATCATGACAATGTAAGCAGAATCTGAAAAGGTCATATGGAGCCATTCCTGTCTCCAGTATCATGGCAACTGACAATGTACCAGGAGAAGGAGGAAGCCAGATAGAAAGTTCAGAACAGTATATTGCAGAGGGTTGAACTCTGCCAAAGAGGCAACAAACTTTTGGTGTCCTAAATTACAGAAGCCCAAAGTATTGTGTTTTAACATTGGCAGCACATTTTCATGAGTAGAGAACAATACAGAGCACTTTTGTGGCACCCTTTTCTCCAAGTAAAATTAATTCTTCCCCTTTCTACTGTTAAAAAATATCAGTTGTTCACATTCCCTTTTTTTAGGTAATTAATGCTAAATGTGTGCAGCCATTTCAGTGAGAAGGAAGTTTGTGATAATAATTAAATTTAAAATATTCTCATCCAGCTCTCCTTCATCTTTGTTGAAATATGGCTTGCTCTAATATTCAGTGTCATGTAGGAATGTTATTGTCTGTACGTGACAGAAGTGCCACTATTGCCTGATGAATTTTTATCCATCCTTTTATTTTTTTGCCTCTAATTTCAATAAAATTTTGCAAATACAGTTTCAACAATTATGGAAAGGACATATTGCTACTCACTGTAAAGATGACACATTGAATTGCAGACAATCACAAGGACAGATTGTTACACATTAAGCATTTGGCCAAAGCCTTCATCAGAAAAGAGAAGCAAACATGCATTCACACCTCTCACACATATAACCACTTTCTCTGGATGCTCAGGCCAGACTGAAACTGAAATGCATCAAATGGGACCAACAATTTGTAGTTGGGCAGGGATAGCAGGGTATGGGTGGTGGTAGAAAGAACACTGCTGCCTGATTGTACACACAAGGGCCAGAGGTGGCAGACATGGCTACTTAGTGCAGCATTGAAAGGTTGTATGAGAGAGAGGGAAGGGAAAAAATGTAATGGAAAGGAAAGGAAAGATAGGGGCAAATATTGGTGGATGCATTGGCAGAGAGCATTACACAATGAGGGTGAAGGGATGTGAGTTGGAAGTAGGTGATTGGAGAGAGGGGGTGGAAAATGTTAGGTGCAGCATGTGGGAACAGTAGGTTACTGAAGGTTGAGGCCAGGATGATTTAGGAAGTGGAGAAAGTGCTGTAAGTATGGTGGAGGGGAGGATCCAGATGACCCATGTTGTGAAACAGCCTTTAAATCAAGCATATTAAGATCAGCTCCATGTTGTGCAACAGGGTGGTTCACATTGCTCTTGGTTACAGTTTGACAGTGGCCAACCATCCTGGTGGATGATTGATTGGTGGTCATACCAATATAAGAGGCTAAGAAATGATTGGAACAGAGATGGTACATAACATGACTGCTTTCTCAGCTGTCCCAACTCCTGATGGGGCAGGATAATCCTGTGACAGGGGTGGAATAAGAAGTGCTGCTTGGGTGGATTGGGCTGGTCTTGCACCAGGTCTTCCACAGAAATGTGAACCCTGTGGCTGGGGGTTGGAATTGAGAGTGGCATAGGCATGGACAAGGATATTGTGAATGTTGGGCAGGCAATAGCACACCACTTTACGAGGTGTGGGAAGGATCTTCAGTAGAATGCCCCTCATATCAGGGTGTGATGATAAATAGTCAGATCCCTGACAAAGAAGATGGTTTAGATGTTCCAGTCTGGGATGGTATTTATGTGGTGAGGGAGGCATTCCCCTTTGTATCTGGTTCTTGGGGGTGGTGTGAGAGTATTTGGTGTGTGGGGGGTAAGACATGGGAAATCTGTTTCCACACTATATCTGGGGAATTGTCCCTTTCTGTGAATAGATATGCCATCCTCAGGTGGGTACACTGTATTGGAGGAATTTTTTGGTGTGGAATGGGGGGTGGTTGGTGGGTTTAATGTGTAGCCCTCAGAGAGCAGGTCAAAGTCCTAGGAGGTGGCACACTGAAGAACCAAGTGAAATGGATGGAGAGGAGGTGTTGAGGTGGTGAAGCAGTGAGGACAGAGTATCTTGGCCTTGAGTCTAGATCATGAAGATATCATCGACGAACCTGAACCAGATCGGGGCTAAGGTTTTTGCAGGCTAGGAAGGTTTCCTCTACATGGCATAGGAAGGTGCTATGTGGGTGCCCATGAGTGTGCCACAGATTTGCTTGTATATCTATTGCCAAGAATCTAGCCTCCCACATCAAAAACACCAACCACTTCCTTCACTGACTCTCCACCATCCCCACTCCTTTACCTCCTGGATCCCTGCTCATCACTCTTGATGCCACTTCCCTTTGCACCAACATTTCTCATTCCCATGGTCTTACCCCTCCCAACATCCTTCAGACTCTGGATCCACAACCTCATTCCTCATACACCTTACTAATTGTATCATAATGCACAACTACTTCTTCTTTGAAGGGAGGTATGCAAGCAAATCTGGGACTCAGCCAAGGGCACTCACAAGGCACCCTCAGGACAACCTGTCATTCCTTCACTACTTCAACACCTTCTCTCCCATCCACTTCACTTGCTCCTTCTCAAGCCAACATGCCATCTTCCTGGATGTTGACCTCCTGTTCTCTGAGAGCTTCAGCCACACCCCTGTCCACATTAAACCCACTAACCACCAACAGTACCTGCGTTTTGACAGTTTTCATTCCTGCCACACCAAAAAAGTCCTCCCATACAGCCTAGCCAATTGGGGATGGCATATCTTCAGTGTCGGCAGCTCCTTTTCCCAGTATGGTGGAGGTCTCACAAGGGCTTTCACAGACAGGCACTATTCCCCAGACATGGTCCACAAACAGATTTCCTGTGTTATATCGCCACATGCCCCAAATACTCTCACCACCCCCAAGAACTGGCTACAAATGAGTGTCTTCCTTGTTACCCAGTACCACCATGTACTGGAACATATGAACCATGTTCTTCATCAGGGCTTTCATTATCTATCGTCATTCCCTTGTATCCTTCCCACACCTCCTAAAGTGGTGTTCATCTCCCACACAACATGTATAACATCCTAGTCCATGCCTATGTTACTCCTAACCTCAACCCCTTGCCACAAGGATCATATCCCGTGGAATACCCAGGTGCAAGATCAGCACAATCCACACACACAACATTTCCTATTTCAGTGCTGTCACAGGGTTATCCTAATACATAAGAAATTAGAAAAATTTTATTAAAACTCACATTGCCACAGGCAAACTCAAGTCATGCCAGAGACATAGGCAGAAGCAGTAAGCAAACCAGTATGTCTCAAGAGGGTCAAGTTGATGACATATTACAACACTGTCTGCCAAGTGAGGCTATGGATTCAGCAGAAAGCAGACTATGACAGAATACCAAAGGTAGTGAGATAAACATATTTGTTAGCTTGTAAGACATTTTGCAAGAAACTGAATCTCTCTCACAAGAGCATATAGCAAGGACCTGACACAGCAATTAGCAGTCTCTTAAGTACTGAATATATCAGAATAAGGAGGACACATGCAGTCACTGTAAACTGAGCCTTGTGTCACAGCCTCACACCCATTTCCTTTAAATTCTCCAGCTCTCATTGGGAATTTATCATTGGGATCAATAGCATTCACAGTAATAGCTCCCGAATCCATGATTATGATGATGAAATGAATGTATGTCCTAGATGCTTGAGCACAATCTATGAACTAACTGAAGATGTTCCCAAAATGATGGCCTTCATCTGATGAACTTTATGCTGCATGCCTATTGTATGCTGATGGAGGAACGGACTTTTTTTTAACAGTACCACAAAGCAGGATGCTCTCAGCGCTGAATTTCAACACAGGAGCAAGCAACAGAGCCTCTCAGGTCCATGTACCTATTCAACTGAGGTGCTCCAGGTGCTGAAACCTATTAGCTGATAGGGAGGAAATCAATCAATCACACTACTACTGACATGAGGTTCATCACGGATGGGTTATCAAGGATCATCATAGAATTCAGAATGGGACTGAGGACCCTCCAACAGCCAGCACAAGAATCACTTCTTGCTAGGTAAAGTCCACATCTGACTGCTGGCAGCCCACCACAGCTCCAAAGTTCCTCACACCATCACCTGGGCATGCAACTGCTGAGCTGGCCCACAGACATCAGTTAGGATCCAACACACAGCTGAATGAGTAACAGCTGAGGCTGGTATAGAAGAAAAATTACTTGTAAACATTGAAAATAAATATTTGAACTCTAAATAATGTTTTACTAGCATTGTTGGTGCTTCACATGTTTCCTACAGCTATCCTGACTTCATGTGGAGGTGTCTACACTTGGGCCTCTGTAGAACAGTTTCCATTCACCTCCAAGATTAGTATAATGTTATTGTTAGTGTACTGTATTAATTGGATCAAATAGGTATCTTAAAAATTTCTGAACAAAAGTTATGACAATGCCTCCTTTATTTTGAAAACTGAGTAAAGAGTCAAAGTAGTTCAACTATATAGCTGTGCATTTACTACAGCAGGTAATTTCAAGAACATTAATACACCCTAATTACACAGCATATTGTATCAGAACAATGCAAAACTAACAAAAATGATCATTACCAAACTGAAAAGCAAAATATAAATAACACATAAAAGTATCATTATTTTTCATTTCCATTTGAATATAAGATTTTTAGGTAAAGTCTCATTGTATAAAAGTATTTATAAAATGAGAATAGTTATACAAAATTTTCATTCTTTGTGTAAAATTTGGAAAAGTAATGTATATATTATTCTTCATTTTTAATTCCACTTTACTCATTTTAAATAGTCAGACATGTTTCCAACATTCTGTTGGTATAAATTAGTAGTCAGAAACATTTCAACATTACAAATATTTTCCACAACTAATTTTTCTACCATTTCCATTATTGTTTTCTCCCAAGTTAACTCTCCTCTCAGCCATCAGAACCACAGGAACCACATAATTGAACTATCAACTATCAACATTTCCAAACACAAACATCTACTCCTTGATATGAATGAAAGTGGCACACCTCAGAATACATTTCCCTAACCATAAACATTTACATCTTCTACATCATCAGCATCAAAATCATCAGCTAACAGTATGATTATTACATAATCAATAGCATCATTATTAGCATATCCCATCTACGATCAGTATTTCCTCCACATCTCACAGAGACACTACATTGCAACATAACATCAAAGCATAATTCACAACCCGACAGCTTCATATTAAAGAAAATATCTTAACCATAATACATCATTATTCAAACCATGATCAGTTGTGGTACATATTCATATTTCTCAAAATATTATCATCATTTATAAAGTTTATTTACATTTCAGCTTTCACTTATCACAATTTTCAAAACTTTCCATACCTATGTGGGCTGAAAAACAATTTTCTTCCTTAAATGTTACTCATTGCCTACTATTATTGGAACGACACTTCAAAAGTGGCAGCTATAGAAGAAATTTCATCTTAAAGGCTTTTACTTACAAGTAGATTTTAAAACCATTTCAGTCCTTCCATAGCAACTCAAATGCTCACTGTAAATCCATAACATGGCAACAATAACTACTACATCTGACTTGTCTTACAATAACTTTTTTCCATGAGTCTTCCAAACAGATTCACATTCCCATAAATAAAGTTTAGCAGTACCCCTAATATCTCCAAAGCCATGTACAAACATTGCGATTAAATGACACACCAGAGAAATCTAAAATGGTATTAAAAGACATTTTTTCTCCAAATTACTATTTATTATTATTATTATTGTTTCTTTCTATTCTCAGACATTATGTCTGGTCAAAAATGGACAGTGACGTGGACCTTGATCAAGCGTGACTTCCTTTTAACTGTACGGTATATTTTATATTGCATTTAGGAACTTTCGGGTCATTGAACATGTATCAATAATTACAGATTTTTGTAGTTGTATATATATGTTTGGATGTAGCTGTATTGCATTGATGTACTGGTGGATATTGTGAGGTATGACTCCTGTAGTTGATAGTATAATTGGTATAATGTCGACTTTATCCTGATGCCACATGTCCTTGACTTCCTCAGCCAATTGGATGTATTTTTCAATTTTTTCTCCTGTTTTCTTCTGTATATTTGTTGTGTTGGGTATGGATATTTCAATTAGTTGTGTTAATTTCTTCTTTTTATTGGTGAGTATGATGTCAGGTTTGTTATGTGGTGTTGTTTTATCTGTTATAATCGTTCTGTTCCAGTATAATTTGTATTCATCATTCTCCAGTACATTTTGTGGTGTGTACTTGTATGTGGGAACGTGTTGTTTTATTAGTTTATGTTTTATGGCAAGTTGTTGATGTATTATTTTTGCTACATTGTCATGTCTTCTGGGGTATTCTGTATTTGCTAGTATTGTACATCCGCTTGTGATGTGATCTACTGTTTCTATTTGTTGTTTGCAAAGTCTGCATTTATCTGTTGTGGTATTGGGATCTTTACTAATATGCTTGCTGTAATATCTGGTGTTTATTGTTTGATCCTGTATTGCAATCATGAATCCTTCCGTCTCACTGTATATATTGCCTTTTCTTAGCCATGTGTTGGATGCGTCTTGATCTATGTGTGGCTGTGTTAGATGATACGGGTGCTTGCCATGTAGTGTTTTCTTTTTCCAATTTACTTTCTTCGTATCTGTTGATGTTACGTGATCTAAAGGGTTGTAGAAGTGGTTATCAAATTGCAATGGTGTAGCTGATGTATTTATATGAG
This sequence comes from Schistocerca cancellata, assembly GCF_023864275.1. Classification (NCBI taxonomy): domain Eukaryota; kingdom Metazoa; phylum Arthropoda; class Insecta; order Orthoptera; family Acrididae; genus Schistocerca; species Schistocerca cancellata. Next base: position 71,948,574 of record NC_064627.1, read on the forward strand.
TGATTGCTTTGTGTATTTTGCTAGTTTCTGCTCGTTCTATAAAGAATTTTCTTAAATTGTCTACCTGTCCATAATGTAGGTTTTTTATATCTATAAATCCCCTTCCACCTTCCTTTCTGCTTAATGTGAATCTTTCTGTTGCTGAATGTATGTGATGTATTCTATATTTGTGGCATTGTGATCGTGTAAGTGTATTGAGTGCTTCTAGGTCTGTGTCACTCCATTTCACTACTCCAAATGAGTAGGTCAATACTGGTATAGCATAAGTATTTATAGCTTTTGTCTTGTTTCTTGCTGTCAATTCTGTTTTCAGTATTTTTGTTAGTCTTTGTCTATGTTTTTCTTTTAGTTCTTCTTTAATATTTGTATTATCTATTCCTATTTTTTGTCTGTATCCTAGATATTTATAGGCATCTGTTTTTTCCATTGCTTCTATGCAGTCGCTGTGGTTATCCAATATGTAATCTTCTTGTTTAGTGTGTTTTCCCTTGACTATGCTATTTTTCTTACATTTGTCTGTTCCAAAAGCCATATTTATATCATTGCTGAATACTTCTGTTATCTTTAGTAATTGGTTGAGTTGTTGATTTATTGCTGCCAGTAGTTTTAGATCATCCATGTATAGCAAATGTGTGATTTTGTGTGGGTATGTTCCAGTAATATTGTATCCATAATTTGTATTATTTAGCATGTTGGATAGTGGGTTCAGAGCAAGACAGAACCAGAAAGGACTTAATGAGTCTCCTTGGTATATTCCACGCTTAATCTGTATTGGCTGTGATGTGATGTTATCTGAATTTGTTTGGATATTAAGTGTGGTTTTCCAGTTTTTCTTTACTATCTTTAGAAACTGTATCAATTTAGGATCTACTTTGTATATTTCCAATATCTGTAGTAACCATGAGTGGGGTACACTATCAAAGGCTTTTTGGTAATCAATGTATGCATAGTGTAGGGACCTTTGTTTAGTTTTAGCTTGATATGTCACCTCTGTATCTATTATCAGTTGCTCTTTACATCCTCGTGTCCTTTGCAGCAGCCTTTTTGTTCTTCATTTATAATTTTGTTCTGTGTTGTATGTGTCATTAATTTCTGTGTGATGACTGAAGTTAATATTTTGTATATTGTTGGTAGGCATGTTATAGGGCGATATTTAGCTGGGTTTGCTGTGTCTGCTTGATCTTTAGGTTTCAGATAGGTTATTCCATGTGCAAGTGTATCAGGGAATGTGTATGGGTCTGCAATGTAACTGTTAAATAATTTAGTTATATGTGAATGTGTTGAGGTGAACTTCTTTAGCCAGAAATTTGCTATTTTATCATTTCCAGGGGCTTTCCAATTGTGTGTAGAATTAATTGCTCGGGTGACTTCATGTTGCAAAATTATCACTTCAGGCATTTGTGGTATCATCTTGTATGTGTCTGTTTCTGCTTGTATCCACCGTGTGCATGCCTGTTATGTTGCACCGGGTTTGACCATATGTTGCTCCAGAAGTGTTCCATGTCTGTTATGTTTGGTGGATTGTCTATTTTAATGTGTGTGTTATCCATTGTTTGGTAAAATCTCTTTTGGTTTGTGTTGAATGTTTGGTTTTGTTTCCTTCTATTTTCACTTTTTTTGTATCTTCTAAGTCGTTTGGCCAATGCTTGTAATTTCTGCTTTTTTTCATCTAATTGCTCTATTGCTTCTTGTTGTGAGATTTTACCTAACCTTTTTCGTTTTTTGTCTGATATTTCATTTCTTATAAATTGTGTTAGCTGTCCGATGTCTTTTCTCAGTTTTTCTATTCTGATCTGTAGCCTGTGTTGCCATGCTGGTTTTGTGGGTTTCTTCTGTGTGTTGGTTTGTTCTGATCTCTGCCTAGTGTGTATATTTAGTGTAGTGAGTGCTCCTATATAAACCAGTAGTTGTAACTCTTCCATAGTTGTGTTTTCATTTCTTTTGTTGTGTATGATTGTGTTGATAGTTTTTATTGTTGTTTCGACTTGTGGGTTATTTGGCGGTCTATGCAAGAATGGTCTAATGTCTGTATTTGTGTCTTTGTATTCTATATATGTCAGCTGAAATTTCTCTTCTATATCTAACACGCGTGTCTCTTCATGTTCTATTTGTGCTTGTTCTGGTGGCTGTCTTAAGATTTCGTTTTCCTCTGATTGTTTAATTGATGCATGTTGGTCTTTGTTTGTTTGCTCTGGGATGTTTGAGTCCATTACTGTATTTTCTTCTTCTTCTGATTGCACATTATTTTGTTCCAGTATTTGTTGTACTTGTTGTTTGATGTTTTCTAATTCTGACTGGGGTATCCTGTTATTTTTGATTATTACACGGATCTGATCAGCTAGTTGTTCTGTTAAAAATTTTAATTCCGGGTATCTGGTAATAAATGTTGTGTATACTTGTGATCTGTATCCAGTTGTGTTGGTTCCTAGGTTATTATTGTTATTATTATTATTATTATTATTATTATTATTATTATTATCATCACCTACTTCACACCAATCAGGATGGGAGTATATTGATTTCTCATAAACTTGCTGTTCTATGATGGCTGACAAATTTCATGTTATATGTGGAATGAGTGACAATAATTGTTACTCATAATAAAAACTTGCATTCAGATCTTTGCTTCCAGCATTATCTCTGAGAAGTTTTGCATTCTTTTATTTATCACTAATTGTCGTTACAGTCTGCAAATAGATATCTAACTAACTAACTCACTGTCTTTTTAATAATGAATATGGTTTTGCAAGTCATTCTAAAATAATAAGATTTTGCATATAGGTCAATACATGCATTCATTTCAAAATGAATTTAGTATAACTAAATAAAACAGAAAAACAGTAAATAATTGAAAGTTCCAAAATCTGTAATCAGCTCCAACAGGACATGGTAATAAATCATTACATAGTACTTAGAAAAATCACTAAGTGCATTATGCAGTGTATATCCTTAGATTAGATTAGATTAGATTAGATTTACTTTCATTCCAATTGATCCGTAGTGAGGAGGTCCTCCAGGATGTGGAACATGTCAGAAAAACAACAATACATGACAAATATTTACAACTAAAACAAATAAGCTAATGTACCATTCCACAGGTCCCAAGTGGAATGATCGTCATTTTTTAATGAACACTAAGAGTCATTTTACAAATACTAATGCACTGAATTTAAAATAAAAAAGTTTTTTATTTATTTATAAGGTAATAAACATGTAATACAACTACTGTAATACTTATTTACAATGAACACATTACTGCACTGAAATGGTGCAGAAGTTAGATTATACTTACACACTTACACACACACACACACACACACACACACACACACACACAAATTTTCAGTGAACACATTACTGCACTGAAATTGTGCAGAAGTTATGTTGTACTTATATACAAATCAGTTGGTTTTACTAAGAAATTCATCAATGGAGTAGAAGGAGTTGGCCACCAATAAATCCTTTAGGCTTCTCTTAAACTGAATTTCATTGATTGTTAAGCTTTTTATGGCTGCTGGCAAGTTATTGAAAATGTGTGTTCCTGAATAATGCACACCTTTTTGTACAAGACTAAGTGACTTTAAATCCTTGTGAAGATTATTCTTATTTCTAGTATTGATTCCATGAATTGAGCTGTTGGTTTGAAAAAGTGATATATTTTTAATGACAAATTTCATTAAGGAATAAATATATTGGGAAGTTGTAGTTAGTATCCCTAGTTCCCTAAACAGGCTTCTGCAGGATGTTCTTCAGTTCACACCACATATAATTCTTACTGCACATTTTTGTGCCCAGAAAACTTTAGCTTGGCTTGATGAATTACCCCAAAAAATAATCCCATATGACATTATGGAATGAAAGTAAGCATAGTATGCCAGCTTTTTCATTTTTATATCCCCTATGTCTGACAAAATTCGCATTGCAAACATCATTTGCATTACGTACATCATAGTAAAGAACTAAAAGTCCTCATTACACAGAAGATAAGCCAATAGAATAGTTTGTTCACTTATGATCACAAATTTGTATGCAGTTAGTCATTTTTCTTCTAAAACAATCAGTTTAAAGTTTTTGAATTATAGACAATTATCTAGAAAAGTCTTTGGGTCCATAATGAGAGAAAAAATATTGTCACATCTCTTTTGTTTTATGTACAACTTATCAACCTACCAACAGATCTCCATGGCCTCTCGTTTAGTACAATTTTTCGGAATTTTTTCCCTTTTAAAGTCAAATTCAAAAATAATTTTATTGTCTTGCTTTCCATGACTTAACATAATGTTCCTACTACACCTCATGTTCACTGTTTCTTTTAAGCTTATTCACAGACCAGAAATGTGTACCCTTTCACTACTAAGTAACATGATTTTACTTTCACATACTGACATTTTTCCTGCAATGCCAAGAAAAGATCATCATTTTGATACTGTTCATCGCAACTAAACAACTGTCTGTGTGAACTGATTACAGCACTGGTGATGTTAGTCACTGAAATTTGCAACTTCAAATTATAAAATTTTGCATCAAAATTTGATATTGTTGTAAACATTTCACTAACATTACTACATAGTACATTACTAGAGACATGTCTGCAGTGTTTCTAAACTGACCAAATATTCACTGTAGTATATCAACCACTAATTCTGCTGTAACTGACTACAAAATTTTAATCATTTTTCAGAAAAAAGATGCATGTTTGAAAATGTCAGATATTTCTCTCCATATAGATTGTTTGCAAGTGATAGCTTCCAAACAGTCCTTAGAATCTGAGTCTGAAAGCTATTTGGTCTAGACAGTTCAGGTAATACTCTGTTTGTTACAATAGACAAACATTTCATTTCATTATCAGTGCATTCTACTTCAATTATTAAATCAGATGGCGCTTGAATTAAGCATTATTTTCAACATATACACTCTTCTTATTTAAAATTTGTTAAATCATCTTCAACACTAAACTAAGTTTTGCTTGATTCTACAGGTAATGCTATTGGTATTAAAATTACTGTTTTATTAAAAATCTCACATATTTTACAAAATGTTATGTATATTTTACAAAATGTTATGTAGTTTAATTCTGAACAATGAGTATTGTTTTTACATCTTAATCTGTTTCTTTTAATCTTTGTTTCTTTTTAATCTGAATATTTTTAAAACATTTCTTATTTCCTTATTTTCAATCTGAATATCTCTTAAATCATGCCCCATTCCCTTATTTTCAACCTGAATATCTCTTAAAACATTTATCATTTCTTGATAACATTCTTTTTGTTGTTGTATCCCTTCTTTCAACCATTATTCCAAGCCTTTTAATTGTATACACAGCACAATTATTACCTTCATATTAGTGAAAATAATTTTTTTGAAAATATAATGTAATTCGGTAGACAAAAAATCTACTTACCTGGCAGTGACAGGAAGAACACATGTATAATGGTATTAAAATTTGCAAGCTTTCAGAGCCAGTGGCTTCTTCTTCTTCTTCTGGCAGAAGGGTTGAAGGGGAAGGCAGAGGGGTGAAGGAAAAGAACTGGTGAGGTTTAGGAAATGAAGAGAGTTTGGAAAAGTTTCATAGAGTCCCAGATCAGGATGATTTACTAGACAGGGTGAGAAGTTACCCAGCTAGTAAGTCTCCCTTCATCCAATGTTGTGGGCAGTATGACAATAATTTTAAATTATTGTTACTATTCCTATTTAAACTGGAAATAAATCTTGCTTCAGTTTTCCATATTACTTCTACCTATAAAAATATAAGAATGAATTGGGTTTTTAGATTTACATTTTTGATTTCAGTAGATCATGCCATGAATTTAATGAAAGTGTCTCAATCTCCGATATGTGACACAGATAGAAGCATTGAATAGTTCCATAAGAGCAGGAAACCAGTTTGCTATGAAATGCTAGACCTGAAGTAGACACAAAAAAATCTCTGAAGTGGAGTGAGATAGGAGGCCATGCGACACTTTTGTGTTTAAGAACAAGGTATCTGCAGCTGTCATGCTGGTGCGAAGTTAATTGCCTTGTTGTTGACTCTATTAAGAAACAGTAAGTGCAGCTACCATTGGATAATATAAATAAATTCTGGAGCAGGAGACATGAAATGACTGTATGTACATGTAGAAAATAAGATTTGCTAAAACACAAGATAGCACAGACGATGGGAGTTAGGCGTGGCAGCGCTAGACGAAAACTGAACGTCGGATACTAATCAGCTTTGTGACTCCATTTTCACTTTCCAATCAGGAAGAAAATGTTATATTAAATGAGCTGAATTATACAAAAATTCATTATTATAATATACAAGGATTACTCCAATGGCAGAAGTTATGTTAAACAAACACATTAAAATAAATGAAACTTACGGTTTTTTGCCTCACTGATTTTTTTTAGGATTATATCATAGTTAATACCAGCCACTATTTCCACTTCAATTGATAGTACTGACAATGCAGATAGTCTTTCATTGCACAGTGTGCTTCTTAACTTATTTAACTTTGAAAAACTTATCTCGTCAGAATCTGTACTGACCAGAACTGTTAGCATTATTCGGATTGTTATGTAAAGATTTGGACATACTTTTTCCAAATTATTTTTAATATGTACTAAATAAGTTGTTTTGCATCTTTGATTGAGTCCTGTAGGTTGGGTTTTAAAAGTTGGAGTTTCTCATTAAGTTCAAAAGGCTGTATGTCACTATTTTCATCTTCTCAATGTATTGTACCTAAATCATTACAACATTTGCGAAGGCCATCCTTGAATAATGATTTCAAATAATGTTCCTCAATCTCTCCAGTTGAAGAATTACAAAATTTTAATATTATTGACATTTGTTCCACACGGCTCAAATCCCTGGTACAATATAGCATTTAAGCATAATATTTTGCTTCTTTGACTCTGTATATAATTTCATTGATAACAGATTTGGACATTAATCTAATTAATTCATTTTGTATGTTGTGGCTCAGATAATGCTGACAAAGTTGCTTTTCATTAATATGTTGCAATTACTCTTTTAGTGTTAGATCATATTTTGATAACAATTTAAGTAGGTCTATAAAATTTCCATGTTTCCACTATCATTCAGGTTAAGGGATTCTCAATGCTCTCTAAACACTAGACTGTGTGAAGCTAAGTGTTTTATAATATTGATCAATCTTTCAAACAAATTATTCCTACTTTTGTGATTCCCTAAGCAGTCGCTCGTTTTCCTTATTTATTGTTTTTCCATATTTGATTCCTTTACAGAATTCCATCCATCTAATAATGCACTCCATGTGTCCTTGACTTTGTTCATGCCTTTGCAATATCCTCAGATATTTCCATTCACAACCTCCTTATTTTACCATCTGTGTCTGAAAATGTGAAAAGAAGTCAACATGGAAAGCAGTAAACTTTGTCTTGAAATATGGAGTAAGCTAACCATCTGCAATGTTGCTTTTCAGCATTACTCAGTTTCCAGGAAAATGAAATTTAGTAAAATTTCTTTTATTTGTATCTTTGGGGTAAGTTTCATCAGGTTTCTCTAGGTTTTGTTGGGGACCATTTTGAATTAAATCATGATGCTGCAAATCTGTTACTGAAACTATCCACTTTCTCGGATCTAAGTCTTTAAATGTCTCTCTCATATGAACAGTTTACTCTTTATTATCACTTTTGAAGTCTTTATTCAGCTCACAATCTTGGATCACAGCAGTTTCACCCAACTCTGATGCTGTATCAGAAAGGGTAACAGATTCATTCAAGCCTGAAGGTGGTTCTGTTTCAGAAAATAAAGACACTTGGATAAGAGCTTCATCAGAGGCCTCTGGAGCAGTTACACCTCAAGTTTTCTTAAGAAACTTCATCACACTTGAACTCATAGCTTAGTCAGATATAATCGCCTCAGCCTTTCTTCTACTTTTTGATGCACAGTATTCCCATTTTCTCCCTATGCCCCTGTCTCTTGAGGATCCACCAGACATGGTGATCTAAAAATGTTTTGGGCTAACTATGTTGATAAGTACAGTAGGGTATTTAAAGTGCTCGATGTCATAGTATTTGGTGAACAGGCTTCATGGTTATCATACATGACGGAATATTTTTTTTTTTTAGTTCTGTCATGTATGATAGCAACCAAATAAATATGCCATAAAATGTATTTGTATACTGACTTACCATAGGAGAGATTCCTTTGGTATGTATGGCTGAAAATTGGTACAACAACACCTTCAGATATAAAAGACTTGTTCACTTGTACCAGTTCAATAACTTGAAAAAAGAATGAAGTGTCACTTTGTAGGATTGGTATCAGAGAGCTGGCATTACTGACCAAGATAATGCTCCTGCCTGTATTGTCTCTTCCACAGTATTGTAGCATTTGCTTGTTATTGGATCTAAGTGTCAATTCAGAAAATCTGTGCATACCAAGCAGGCTGCGAATATGCTATAAAGAAAAGTAAATGTATTTTCCATTTTTCATGCATCTTTCTTTAATAAGGCAATATCTAAGTATATAATTTAATAATTTATTTTACAAAATTTTTATAAGTTGCATGAATGATTTTACAACAAAACGGTCTCATTTGAGTTCCATGCGTTACTGCCATTTAGTGTGCATGCGCTGATTTGTGACAGGTATATCCTGCATGAATCGTGTAATGTAATAGGCCTAGTCTGCAGTCTGCACAGTCTGCAGTTCGAAACTGGTATGCCTGGCATGCTGCCACATAAGGTATTCACCTTTTATGCATCTTTTAAGGGGGCTTAACAGTCATAATGTTGCCAGATGCTCATAGATAAATTCTACTGAACATACACAAATAGAAATGGACAACTAAGTAGCTAAAATTTTAAGAACTTCAACAACTTTTTTGCAAGGTCCCAACAGATGCAAGGTTGTTGGCGATCGCCAACGTCACCGATGCAGTTCAACAAAGATCCGCCAACTGCTAACTCCATTCGGCGAAGGTATGTGCAGTTTAAAGCTTCTGGATGGCTCTGTAAGGGGAAATCAACGGGTCGGCCTGCAGTGAGTGAAGAAACGGTTGAACGCGTGCGGGCAAGTTTCACACGTAGCCCGCGGAAGTCGACGAATAAAGCAAGCAGGGAGCTAAACGTACCACAGCCGACGGGTTGGAAAATCTTTCGGAAAAGGCTAAAGCAGAATGCCAGTTTGGCATTTCTTAAACAGGAGACTGGAAAACCAATGGATCGGTAGTGGTGGAGATCATGATCAGCAATTCATGTCATGGCCTCCACGCTCTCCCGACTTAACCCCATGCGATTTCTTTCTGTGGGGTTATGTGAAAGATTCAGCGTTTAAACCTCCTCTACCAAGAAACGTGCCAGAACTGCGAGCTCGCATCAACGATGCTTTCGAACTCATTGATGGGGACATGCTGCGCCGAGTGTGGGAGGAACTTGATTATCGTCTTGATGTCTGCCGAATCACTAAAGGGGCACATATCGAACATTTGTGAATGCCTAAAAAAACTTTTTGAGTTTTTGTATGTGTGTGCAAATCATTGTGAAAATATCTCAAATAATAAAGTTATTGTAGAGCTGTGAAATCGCTTCAATCATTTGTAATAACCCTGTATTTAAACAGTTAGTGCATGGAAAGGAGAAACCATCATGTTGCAGAAAGGTGCAAGGAAAAAAGTAGTTGAATAAACTGAAGTTTTGACCACAGCTGTCTATGTGTAATGATTTGTCATCTGGCAGGGCCATTCTGATAGATTCGTGTGATCATGAACATCTCAATGATTTATTATAGTTTAAAGAAACACAGCCTCACACCAATCAGTTGAACATGGAAGCATTGGTCATGTTTCAGTAGGAAAAAGAGAGGACTGGCAACTCCAAAAACAATGGAATAGATAGTGATATGAGTATTAGCAAAGCAGAAAAGAAACAAAAGGAGGAAGAATTACAAGACCTAACAGAGAGACTTTCTCATATTAGGAGAATGCCCACACTTTCATCTCCACTCACAAATTCAGCTCCAACAATAGACATCTACATCTGCATGCATACTCTGCAAATCACATTTAAGTGCCTGGCAGAGGGTTCATCGAACCACCTTCACAATTCTCTATTATTCCAATCTCGTACAGCATGCAGAAAGAATGAACACCTACATCTTTCCATATGAGCTCTGATTTCCCTTATTTTATCATGGTCATCATTCCTCTCTATGTAGGTCAGTGTCAACAAAATATTTTCGCATTCGGAGGAGAAAGTTGGTGATTGGAATTTCGTGAGAAGATTCTGCCACAACAAAAAACGCCTTTCTTTTAATGATTTCCAGCCCAAATCCTGTATCATTTCTGTGACACTCTCTCCCATATTTTGCAATAATACAAAACGTGCTGCCTTTCTTTGAACTTTTTCGATGTACTCTGTCAGTCCTATCTGGTAAGGATCCCACACTGCGCAGCAGTATTCTAAAAGAGGATGGACAAGCGTAGTGTAAGCAGTCTCCTTAGTGGGTCTGTTACACTTTCTAAATGTCCTGCCAATAAAACACAGTCTTTGATTAGCCTTCCCCACAACATTTTCTATGTGTTCCTTCCAATTTAAGTTGTCTGTAATTGTAATACCTAGGTATTTAGTTGAATTTATGGCTTTTAGATTAGACTGATTTATCATGTAACTGAAGTTTCACGAGTTCATTTTAGCTCTCATGTTGATGACCTCACACTTTTCATTATTTAGGGTCAACTGCCACTTTTTGCACCATTCCGATATTTCTTCTAAATTGTTTATCAGTTTGTTTTGATCTTCTGATGACTTTATTAGTCAATAAATTTCAGCGTCATCTGCAAATAACCAAAGACAGCTGCTCAGATTGTCTCCCAAATCATTTAAATAGATAAGGAACAGCACAGGGTCTGTAACACTAACTTGAGGAACGCCAGAAATCACTTCTGTTTTACTCAATGACTTTCCATCAATTACTATGAACTGTGACCTCTCTGACAGGAAATCACAAATCCAGTCACATAACTGAGATGATATTCCATAAGCACACAATTTCACTATGAGCCCTTGTGTGGTATAGTGTCAAAAGCCTTCTGGAAATCCAGAAATATGGAATCGATCTGAAATCCCTTGTCAATAGCCCTCAACACTTCATGTGAATAAAGAGCTAGTTGTGATTCACAGGAATGATGTTTTCTAAACCTGTGTTGACTATGTGTCAATAGACTGTTTTCTTCAAGGTAATTCATAATGTTTGAACACAATATATGTTCTAAAATCTTGCTGCATATTGATGTTAACAATATGGGCCTGTAATTTAGTGGATTACTCCTACTACCTTTCATGAATATTGGTGAGACCTGTGAAACTTTCAAGTCTTTGGGTACGAATCTTCCATTGAGCAAACAGTTGTATATGATTGTTAAGTATGGAACTAATGCATCAGCATACTCTGAAATGAACCTAACTGGTACACAGTCAGGACCAGAAGACTTGCTTTTATTAAGTGATTTAAGTTGCTTCACTACTCCAAGGATATTTACTTCTACATTACTCATGTTGGCAGCTGTTCATGATTTAAATTCTGGAATATTTACTTCACCTTCTTTTGTGAAGGCATTTCGGAAGACTTTATTTAGTAACTCTGCTTTGGCAGCACTGTATTCGATAGTATCTCCGTTGATATCATGCAGAGGAGGCATTGATTGTTTCTTGCCACTAACATACTTCACATATGACCAGAATCTCTTTGGATTTTCTGCTGGGTTTTGAGACAAAGTTTCGTTGTGGAAACTGTTACAGGCATCTTGCATTGACGTCTGTGCTAAATTTTCAGCTTCTGTAAAATATTGCGAATCTTGGGGATTTTGCACCTGTTTAAATTTGCCATGTTTGTTTCATTGTTTCTGCAACAGTGTTCTACCCAATTTTGTGTACCAAGGAGGATCAGCTCCATCGTTTGTTAATTTATTTGGTATAAATCTCTCACTTGCTGTCGATAGACATATTATGTCAAGACGTTGATGAGGATGAAACCAAAAATATTTCATTTCATTACAGAAACACTCTTTGTTTCTGGATGCTTCAAATAGCTTGCTTCACAAAATTTGGATAGAGCAGTTTGAGGAGTCACTGCTAATGTCAAGGTCACATGCATTAAAAACAAATTCTGTTGTTGTGCATTTTTGTGGAGAATGCGAGTAAGCATGGGAGAATGTAAGACAATCAAAAGGATTTTTGATATAGATCTAAATATGGCCAGTAACATAGTACTTGGGAATCCAGGTGTCAATGATAGATAGAGAAGTGTATGAAATATGTGACAGAGATAAGAAATGGCCAATGTTCAAAATGAATTGAATGAAAATACATAGAGCAGTAAATGGCAAGTTCATGGATATGAAAGAACAAGTAATAGCAGATATTGAGTGCCAATCACATATGCTTAGCGTGATCCTTCTAGCGATACACAACCTAATAGTAAAAGTGATATTAGGGCTTTCTTTTCAAGATATTACACTTGAAGGAAAGATTTGATTTTATGCATCTGAATGATGATGTTAAAGTTGAGAAATAATTCAGAGTGGTCACGGAAAGGATGGTCTGCTGTACTAGATCTTGTTGTCATGGATGATGAGAAAAGAAGTATTATTTGTAAGTGTGAAGGGCAAAGTGGCCAGTCACAAAGAGGAGGAGAAATGTGGAACTATGTGAACATGTTTGTGCGATGCCAAATTCAGTCACAGGAAGAAATGAGACAGAGGGTGAAGAGGAGTTTGAGGATGACAAAGAATGAGAATATATTGTCATGTGAAGATCAGAAGAATGTAACTCCATTTTAGCTACTTTGCAGGAGGCTAGAAAAACGAGATTTTAAGATGTACATTTCGTTTTTCAGTGACTAATACAAACTTTATTGAAAAATTTCTACACTACACATAAATACACTTAAAAATCTGTCAGATGACAATATATATATATAAAAATGGTTCTTACTGGACTACCACTATTAATTTTTAATATGGTGCTAAGGAGATACGTCTTTATGATCCTGAGTGAATAAATCTACAAGAGGTTTTACACTTAGGAGATATGCATTTGGTTTGCCAAAATATAACTTACAAAGGTAATTTACACATTAAAAACAGATAGGGTACAGTAAAAGTAAAAACATATGAGCAGAATTTGTACCTACATCACCAATGAATGTTCACTTTCTAGCTAACTTCATCACAACTGTTGCCACCACAGTATGAATCTCCAGCTATTTCTTCTTGAAGACTCTTGTAAAATGCGTGGTACTGTTCCCTGATAATGCCACTGTGGCATAGATCCAGGAGGTCTTTTACCTTCTCTTCCTGAAGTTTTAGTGCTCGATGGTAATTCGGTTCCAACTGGAAGATTGTATCAGAATTTCAGGATTTTCTGGAAACTGGCAAACTTCTGAATTGTTGATTATGGAAATGCTTGAAGAAGATGTGATTAACATCACTTTTGCGATATTGAAGTTGCGTCACTTTAAGCCATTCTACTTGATTTCCTTCGCTGTCAATTTTGGTATTCTTAAACTTTTACTTCTGCATAGCACCAAAATCCAAAAAGTCCTTCTGGTCCATTTCAGTGACTTCATACAGTCTTAGTTTTGTAGCAGTTTGAACAACAGTATACCACCCAGAAGGGTCATAAATATTAACATTTTTTGCAGCCCTCTCTATACGGGCATGGACTGAATCACACTCAATTAAAGAGTGGCCAGACTCAAAGAAGCACTGCTGTATCACCAGGATGTTCAACGTTTGGACAGCATGAAGGAACATGGTACTCATGTTGACATTTCAGTTCTGTCCATCACAAGTGTCAGAGAACAAAACAACTGGACAGCCATCTGAAATCTTCTGGAGTTCTTGAAATACACATGATGCTACTTCAATTGAGCTGAGTTTAGCCACACCTTCATGCCACATGTAATTTCTAGCTTTCCTGGTAACAGTATTGTATACTGTGAGATTGTATACCACCAGTCTTCTTTTGTAAGAAATGGCTTTAGCTGCTATGTGTGGACAGTATCTCACAGCTACTATGTCAAACTTCAGTAAATGGCATTCGCCTGCTTTGGCCCACTCCTTCAATTCAATTTTTAGTACCCCAGCAGCCTCCTTTCTCTTTAGGTGTTCTGAGTGCTGGTCTTTCTCTGCCTCTTGATTTTCTTCAGAGAGATTTTGAAAGCAATAGCAGTGGTCACATACATCTTTTCTTGGTACATGAAAGCATAAGTTAAACTCTATATTGAATATTTCTCTGTAAAGCCAATATTTTTCAGCAGTAACCTGTTCCTCTTCTCAACGTTTCTTATATAGTTCGTGCATTATTTGTGTATTCATATCTCCTGGTAAGAACTGTTGCACAGTGCTCTGTCAGCAGTAATGCAATGGAATGGTAGGAAATAATTTTATATGGTTCCTTATTCTCTCCCTTGCCTCGTCAGATCTCCTTATACCTGGACGATGATGACCCCTCTTGTCAGCAGACAGAATCATGTTGCTGCTGTCCCTTTCCTTCTGTATATATCGCACAAATGTTTCTGATATATTAAAAATGCTAAGGAAAAACCCTAGACACATTTGACTTCACTGCCATTTTTCAGGAGAACGTACTTCGTGACATTTCTTCAAGACTGCGCACCTGCAGAATGTGACCTTGCTTTAGGTACCACCTTAATAAAGGGAGCTAAATACTGTTGCTGCTTTTCTAAATCTTTCATCATCCAGAATCCTTGGAACATCTGTCTCCCTTCAGTCTTGCTGATGTTCTCGCTACACTTTCTCGGGCATTTGGAACAATCCTTGTACTTAAATGATCTGGCTGGTGCTTCTTTATTAGCAGTTGATCTGTATGCCTTTCCTGACTACCTATTCATTTTTCTTATGCTCTTTTTCCACTTGTCATTGTTCTTACTTCTTTTTCTCATTTTTTTTTTCCCTTTCCAACTGCATTTCCTCTGTCAGATTGCCCATGTTCTTGGTCATTAGACTCAACGGTCATTGGATTAACTTCTTCCTGTTGCATGTTCATTAACATCACAAATCCTTTGCCCACACAAATTGAAGAATCAGGACTGAATAGCTGATTTGTCAGTGAACATGGATTTCTGTATTGTATCTCCTTTGTAACATTGCCTGGAAAGGAGAAAATTATATTACTGATGTTAGTGCCTTACCTAGCATAATATACCACATTAATCAACTATGAATCTTACAATCCCATTGTATTTTAAAAATTATGACGTGTGAGAATTACGACAAAATGCACCACTTCACCCAAAGATAATAAATGTGGCCCTAGCTCTATTGAAATGCACATGTGTTATTATTTTAGTAACATCACAGTTAGGGGAAGAAATAAATCAGAATGTAATTAAGGACCACTAAGAAAATGCGTACACACAACCATATTCAAACAATAATTCCAGTATATGTATTTTGTTTGTCAAATAATTTGTGACTAAGAAATTAGTATTTGAAATGTTAAACAAGACCCATGAATTATCATTTTGCTTGTTGAGGTTTTCTAAAGATAGTTGCAGTTTCTGTTGAACTGCAGCTCTCCTTTTCTTTGGCCTCAGAGATGGTGATGGTGATGATGATGATGAAGAATCCATGCTGTTTTCAGGTAAGTAATCATCTGATGAACCCGAACTAAGCACTTTGAAATCATTGCAATCTTCTTCAGTTAACTCTTGCAGTCGTTTCACTTCGGAACAGTTTTGTATTGCAGACGAGGTTTCACCATTCTTTTCTTGTGCTTCTGTAATTTCTACAATACGGTATACAAACAATGAATGGGAATCAAGTCAATCAAACTAATGATCTGTATCTCCGGGGATGATTATCTCATAGATAAAATTAATAGTAATTGATCTTACCTTCATCGGATGTAGAATTACTTTCACTGCGGTAATTTTGCATCACTAGCTCAACCATTCTCCTTCCTCGTAAAGTCATTTTTTATCTAACAGAAAGCATACTAACAACAACCTCTTTGCAGTGAATACCACATGAAACTAAACAAAATTTGACATGACAATGACAGCAACGTGACTGCGTTGACAATGCTTACAAAGGACACTCATTGTTCAGCATTTCTCTGCTTATTGATTCGTGCAAGGGAAATATAACGGCTTGAAACTTCGTACATAAAGTGTTTTGAGAACTGATGAACAGACAAATAATTCAGCAGGGAGGCGTGATGCGAAGTTTTTACTGCTAGACAACATATAATACTCTTTCAGCACACAGGAAAATAGTACACAAATTCAGCAAAATTGTATTATACAAAACAAGCAGATAGTGGTATCTGCTGAATAAAAATGTATTTCAAAATTTACTTCATGAAGTAGGCAGTCAGAGGAACGTAAGTGCCCATACATTTCGCTGATCTGAAAATAGAGATGCACTGACTCAAGACAGAAGAACGTAGGAGCCAATACGTTTATCTGTCTCTAAATTAAACTCACAACTTGGAGATACACAGCAGCTTATTCTCGCAACAAGAAGAGATAGAGATACGCTGTTTTGACACAACAAGGACCTGATTACCATGAGGACATACATTAAAAAAAACGAAAATAGCATTTTTGGAGATACGTTCCTCTGACTCTCACACAACGATATGCATACCAGAAAGCCTGATGACAAATAGGCAGAACGTGCAGGATAGGGCATATTAGGAGAGAGCATTTTGTTTTTAAATTCCCATATTTTCTCCCTCCTTCATTATTCACTGGTTCTTTCTTTAAAATCGTGTGGCTTCTTCTCCCACAGTTCTTTCAAGTTTCTAAACATATTTTAAGAATCCTTTCATAGAATCCTCAGGCCCATTAACTAAATCCCCTGCAATCTCTCATGTAATCCCCCCTTTAAGAACATTTATCAGGGTAGTTTCATAAAAAGCTTTCAATAAGTGAACTAGTCTTTTGAGCTAATTTTTTCAGAAAGTTTTCATCCACATATTTGTGAAAAGGACCATTCAAGAATTCACTCTTCATTCTTGTCTCCTCAGAGTCTGATCACATTTTCTTCATAGAATCTTTTTCGAAATCAGCAGAGTTAACTATTGTTCAAAGCTCTGATTTGTTCAGGACAATGTTTTCTCTTTGAGAACCTTTAAGACAATTTTTAAATTGTTCATTATTCCAGACACAAAATTCTCCTTAGATTGTTGTAAGTAGTAAACTAGATACAAACTATCATTTGGAAAACTTTTCACCAGAATATTACCCCACGTTATTCCATTGGCATCACACAATTTTTTAGGCACAAAAGTTCCTTGAATTCCCAAGCTTTTGGCCAACTGAGGATATTTCTTTTTCAAAGATACTGACAGCTTTAACTGACTTGTGTTCCACTTCATTAATTTTAAAATCTACTTTTGTAAATTTTCCCTGCATCTCAATACCTAAATTAACAACTTTATTTTCCACTTCTTTGTGTGCAGTTTCCAGTTCTTCAGTAACCTGATCTTTCTTACAAGTTTTTGTAATAAATTCAGTTTTTAATGTGATTAGCCTGTTTTTGACTACATCCACTTTAGTATCCACACCCTTTATGCCAGCCTCAGGTTTACTATTTAATTCCACATTTAATTAGTGCTGACATAAATTTTATCTTCAATGGTTTTGAGTCTTTCATTGTTTGCTTCTAACTGATCACCAGTTTCATTCCTAAAAGCTTTAAGGTGGCTGCTACTGTTCTATTCTTGCTTCTAGATGATCTCTTATTTCATCCTTAAAAACTTTCAACTCTTCAGATACCTGGTCACTATTAACTTTCACATGCTCAGCATTTTGATTTTGAGTAGCTTCAAATTGTTTGTTAGTATTTTCTGCTTATCTTGTTTCTAATTGAGCACTATTAATTTTCATCTGCTGACCTATTTGTTGTGAAAATTACTTCAAAGCTTTGAAAAGATCTATAGATTTTCCTGTCTACACTGTCTGCCATCTGATTCATGTCTAGTCCCCCTACTGCTTCATCATATTCTGACTCAACTCTTATCATCTTAATGTATTTTAATGAACAGGAACACCACGTAGCACAGATGTGATTATTTTTAATCTCTTTTCTTCCTTTGATGCACTGCTGCCTCTGTAGTCCTTTTTTACTTTCATCCAGTATTTGCTATTGCTGTTCAGAATGAACTTCATCTATGGCAGCATCACCCTCATATTGTCTATCTATCCATTCACCTGGCGATGTCCTTTTGCAGTGTAATTTTCCCTCTGAAAAAGGCCAACATTAGTTTCTCAATCTAATGCTTCAGATCCTGGAAAAGAGCATCTAAATGGGGCCTTAGCCAGCTGGTGTAATAAAGTAACGTAAATTGTTGATTCTCGTGCACTTCCTTTGTGCTTCACCAGTGATTTTGTGCTTTTATGGACACAATAAAGAGTACCATTTCAATGTAGAAAATAAAATACTCATCTTTTTTGCATCTGTTTGTCGCAGTTGTTGACTTCAGGGTGATTCTTGAGATACCTTGGTTGTTTTTACAGTCAATGAGAAAACTAACAACTGCCCTTTTTCAGAATTTGTTGGGATACACAGATGAAAACATAGTAACAACAGCATTTCTAATTTCCACCATTTCACCACCTTCTTCCACAGCTCTTCAAAAAACAAGTTACATTTGGCACACAGCACTAGCATTGATATTAAACTGCTTTGTTCTTGAATATTCTGGAATATTGCTATCAAATTAATTTATATTTAATATCAGGTACATACAAACAGTGAATAAAGTGCACTACTGGTTCTTAAGAACTCTTCAGATCATAACTGTGATAGTAAAAAATTTAAATAATATCATAATAACAAAAAAATGTCCAAAATATTTGATTAGAAAAGTTATTTGTGTTTTGCAAAGTTGCAATTTTTATGTACGTAACAAAATTTTGAGTGAAATTACCAGCATTTTTACAGTCAAGTAATTGAGTATTAACTAGTGAATAATAAAATACTGCTGAATATATTATGGAACAGATTTGGAAATTCATAAGTACATTTCGTTTCTTCATTATTAGACTGAAATTAAATTACATGTTTTTGGCAGACTAATGTCCTTTCAATTTGCTTTAGGACTGTTTTAATATATAATTAATTGGATGGTTATTATCTTGTGACTTTATGTTCAGTTATCAAACTTCATAAACAAACCTGAAATTTATATAATTTGAAAACTAGCATCACTGGTTGAATATCTCATTTTAAATTTGGTATGAAAGTGGTATTTTAAAATTCTTTAAATCTGTTTCCCTCGGTAATGGTCTGTTATAATGTCCAAAAATTTGGTCACCATATATAAGACACAGAAATTAAACTGGGTTTGAATTTCCACTCCTGAAAAAACATAAACAAGTAGTCCCAGCAGATAGTCAATAGGCTCCAGTCACTTTCTTTACATTGCCTCAGAGGGATCACAAACTGGGGCCATTCTGGGTGTATGTGCATTTTTCAGGACAGATGGTTGTAACACGTGAAGATACCAAAACTAAGAATACATCAGAGCCAATTGAAACACCAAAGTTGCAACTTGTAGCACCACAGCTGCCAATCTCACTGCCCAAGATGAGTCACATGGGTCATGCTTCTGCCTTTAGTCTTGACACAAAGATCAACACACTAAATATTAATTTTTATGTCACTCCTGGTACTGGTCAATATTTCTTTGATGCTCTCTTGCTTGGATCCTCACATGATGATCTTCCCCACACTTGGACACTAGCTAAGAACACTATTCAACATTATTGCACATGTGCTGTTGCACTTTGAATGCCTCAAGACTCTCTTCTGGTCATTTATCATTTAGTGCCAATATTGTGTCTATTTATTCTCAGTATTGTAGCTTCCTAATTGTGGACTCCTCACATTTCAATAAAGATCTACATATCACACCAAAAACAAATGTCCTGTATAAACCAAGATATAGTCATATGGCAGACACATTTTCTAGAGACTTATCATTCATTTCTGTTGGAATGCAGTTATATGCATCTGTTGTGTCCTTTGACACTGACAAGGCTTACTGGCATTTGCTTTCATAATTTCACTTCATATGATGGCTCTTCACTTTCCAAATTTGATGTTAGTACAGATCTTTCCTCTCATGCAAGAGAGAGTATTACTGAGCTTGGATTTTGGTATCTGTCTGCAATATTAATTAATTACTAATAGATATCATATTCTCCACATCCTCTTGAGTTGTAATTCATCTGGGAAATTTTTTGTGGGCATTGAAATTTTTACAGACAGTAGTTTGTCTTGGATGACCTGAAAGAAAATTTTTGAAAGCTAAATCAAACAGTGAAAAATCCAGGACAGAATAGTGACAATATTATGAGAAAAGGGTTAGATTGCTACTCACCATATAGAGGAGATGTTGAGATGCAAACAGGCACAACAAAAAGAATGCTATACATTTGAACTATCAGCTAACAAGCTTTCTTCTAAAGTAGAAAACACAAACACATTTTCATACAAGTACAAAACACACACACACACACACACACACACATGTAAAATGTGGAGCAGCTCTGTCATGCTGGAAATATGTGGCAGTCCCAGTGGGAAAATGATCATCCTCAAGGTGTTTCAGCAAATGAATTTCCCAAAAATATGCAAGTAATTTTGTCCCATCATTCACCCTTCTAGAATGAATGGACCTATTAACATGTCACCCATTGTGCACACCAAACACATGTTGAAAAATGAACCTGGAGTTTGGTTTCCAGTGTGGCATGTGAATTTTTCTGTAATTGAGTATTATATGTAACATTCCATGTAAACATGGCTTAATCAGAGAGCAATATAAATGAAAGCAAAGGACAATTATCATTTAACCAACAACAAAATTCAAGTTGTTTGGCACTGTCAGCAATGTGAAGAATGTGAATATGATGTATGTGAAATGGGTCCAAGTTTTACACCTGTAAAATTCCTCATACACATGCTTGTGGGACATTGACACATGTAGAAAGTTGCTGTGTGCTGTAAGCTAGAGCATTTCACAATATGTTGCTGTTTCTACATGAGTTGTTGGACTGCACATTAAAAAAAATGGAACTTGAAAGAATACTTGTTTCATGCAATGTGCTCAAAAATCTGGTAAACACTCTATGAACAGGAACTCAAAATGTTGGAATTCGCCAATAGTATTCTTCTGCTGCAGCAGAAGCTCTACTGTTCCAGGAGTTGCAAACATACAGCATATCTGCACATTCTTCATTGTTGTAGATGTGCAAAATTTTAGCCATTGCACATACAAACACAAACAACCAATGCTTCTCTCTGATGCACTCTCACTTCTTCACGCCACTGCGCTCACAACACAATGTGGGCAGCTTTGTGTTCAGATGGCTAGTTTATTGACTTAAGACGTCCTGACCAATGAGGTTGAAAGCAACAAGGTAGGTTGCACTAGAATAAAACATGGAAGAGTCTGGGAGTGTAAGACACATATATGCATGCCACTACCACAAAAATAAATGTACATTAAATGTGTTCTAGCTCAGAAACTATTTGGAGTAAGGAATATGTCCATATGAACTTTTAGGATTCAAATGAGCATTTCTGTCATATACCTGAATATCAAGTTGTCCTCCTGGGAAAGCCTGTGTAGAAAAATATGTATAGATACAAAATGCAGCACAAATAAATTAATTAATGGGATGCACATCTGTCTGTCTGTCTCTCTCTCTCTCTCTCTCTCTCTCTCTCTCTCTCTCTTAACAATGTGTGAGTGTGTGTGTGTGTGTGTGTGTGTGTGTGTGTGTGTGTGTGTGTGTGTGTGTGTGTGTGTGTATGTGTGTGTTTTAAAGCTCAACAGATTATTGTACAATTCTGTATGTCTAAAGCTGCTCAGAATCTCTTCTCCCTAGTGAGTAGTGATCTATCCCTTTATTGTCGATATTTTTATATTGTTTCTTACTTTAATCAGTTCTAATTTGTATTCTATGGTATATCCAATCATTAACTAAATAAAAAGCAGTATGGACTTCAACAATCCAGGAGAATTCAACATCTTACTACTGATATGTGTATTTCATCTGCAGCTCTGTAAGTGTAAAATCATATGTAATGAACTGTTCCATTCCAGGCCGCATTTGGACCACTGGTCTTGGACTTGATGCTTCACATTGATGCAAGTGAAGAGGACAAGTTGACAGCTACCACAATTTCCATTGTTTCAGCTGTAAGTGTATTACTGTTTGGCTCAATAGGAACAGTGGGAATCATGCTTGGTGGAAGACATCTCTTGCAAAAATCTGAACAACTAGGATCAGTGAGCCCATCATATTTATACACACAACCAACATCTTCAGACCAACAACGTGCTAATACCTCAGTATAACATTCATAAACCCAGTGTATTTTATATACTGTAATCTACATTATAAGAGTCTAAGCAATTGTATGAGAATATACTAACAGTTATGTATGTACATGAAAGTTATACATTGAGACTGTGTAAACATGTATATTGTGTGAAGTTCTGTTTTATGTAATATATAAAATGATCTCTATGAAAGTGGAACATACTTACTTAAATGGTAAATTAAATGAACCTAGATTAATCAGTAATTTAAAGAAAAATGTACCATTTATTAAACAAAGAGAGAGGAAGAAGTAAAATGGGAAGATACTTGTAGTCAAAAAAATAGTTCCTAGGAGCAAGTATAGATGAACATGGCAAGAAGACATTTCTTCACTCTGAAATTAGTTAATATAACCAGCTAAAGATATTCTTGTAAAATTCAGGCATCACACTGCCTTTAGAAGAAACTTCAACTGTCTAACTGCTAAAGCTATCACTGACCATAATCCATCCTTTTCTAGTAAATTGTATTGTCACTCTGACACCTTTATAAACACCACATATTAGATACCTTACTATGCAAACAATATTTTCCTGAATCTTGTTCCAGATGTTTTCTGTACATTATTGGTCTTTATTTAACTGGTAAGAACTTGTTAACTGCCTCTCAGTTTGGCTTCTCTAAAGGATTCTCCACAGAACAAGCAATAAAAAACACAACAGTTGAAGTCCTAGAGTAGCTAAAGATGAAAAATTGTCCTCTTGGTAGATTTTGTGAATTTTTCAAAGCCTTTGACTATGTGAAGGACAAAATTCTAGTTAGCAAACCAAAATTTTATTGTGTTAGTCCCATCTCTCTAGCAACGTGGAGTCTTACCTTCATATCAGAAACCACAGTATGTCATTGATAGACAGTTTCACAGGTTTCAGACTGTAGTATATGTTCCCCTTTTTCTTTCTGTCCATTTAGTCTTTTCTTACTATAATCTCCCAAAATAAATATATTACAAATTGCTTCTGTAACACACAATACATACCAGGTACATCAGAAAGAATCAACTCTTTAAAAGTGAGACCACCTGTGTTTTTGCCAAGCCAAAATAATAGTTTCACATTGTAGCACAAGCAATATGCAGTGCATAATTCCATATTATAAGAACTCCTTAATAAAGATGGCTTCAGCAAACATATTCAGTAAGTTCTTCCATTTCCTGCACAGTTTAACAGAAGAACCTGCAAGACACCTGCAGTATTACAAAAGCATAGTTCCTCTGTCAACCTCTGTGGTGGAACTCTCGCATATATATTGCATTTGCACAAAATCTTCCTCATGTTGATGTACTTTAAAACAGGACAAAACTAACTTCAATATGGGGAAAATAACATTTAATGTGCCACAAGGGTCAGTAGGCTACTGCGTATACTCTTCTTCTCAACGTCCATTTACTTGAATGGGCAGTTCAAAAACTATTATATTTACCAATGACACAAGCAAAATAATTAAGGGCCCAAATGCAATTATATCAGCTACAAGTTGTATGATACCTGAACAGCCCTACAAGTGGTTTATGGTTAACAGTTTTCAGTTTTACTCACATAAAGACCAATAATATGTAATTTAAAACAAGCAAAACAGATCTACTTGCAAAACACGTAGACATTAACATAAATTTCCTTGGGGATTAGCCCAACAACTAGTTAATGTAGTATCAACATATCTGTATTACTAAATGACTAACCTATATCTTACCAAACGAAAGCATTGGTATGTTGATAGACACACAAACAAACACAAACACACACACACACCTGTTTCCTGATGAAGCAACCGTGGGTTGCCAAAGCTTGAATTTTGTGTGTGTGTTTGTTTTTGTTTGTGTGTCTATCAACATACCAATGCTTTTGTTTGGTAAGTTACATCATCTTTGTTTATAGATATATTTTTCCCACGTGGAATGTTTCCCTCTATTATATTCATAAATGACTAACCTGGTTTACAAGTTTTACACTTAGAAATTGTGTGTATGTCATCAGACAGTGTATTTCACGGCACACAAATACCTAGAATGTATTCACTGAGTATTTAAGAATGAGAGCACTTAGCAACTTCCAATTATACTTAACACACAATTTCAAACCTTTTCCAAGCTCTTTCTTGCTGACAACCCCCACACAAAGGCATGACTATGACACAAGACTCTGAACTTGCTGCAAAATAGATTAGCAAAGGTTGGATCTTAATGTTATCTTTGTTAAAATATAGGTAATATACAGGAGTAACTTTTTCAAAATATTTTTTATACCATCAGTAGTTTTTGAGATATCCATATTTTAAGAAATGTCCATTTTTGCCATTTGCAAAATTGATGGGGTAAATCTGACCCCCTATTTGTTTGCTGGTTTTGCACAGAAATAATTCTAAATGAATGGTTTTTTGGGAAACAATTATAAGCAACTATGTTTTTTACATCAATGAACAAAATTTATGCAAAAAATAACAATGTTTAGAGTACTAACTGTACTGAAAGTTAAATGAATGTAAATTTCAATTGAAAAAACATGATTTCATTGAAAGAGAAGAATTAATTAATTAATCTGAGTCTGATTGGCTATTGAAATATCTTATTTGCGAAAATTTGGTTTGATTTGAATGTCTGGTTGGCAGCAACATTGATAGATTTTCGCCTTTTGTATGATTATTGGACTTTTTTTCGGTAACCTTTTTTGCCTTCTTGGCTTTATTGCTGGCCTTCTTTGTTTGATTCACTAACTGGTTTCACTCAGCTTCTGCCATTTCAGAAATGGTTTCATCTGAGGTAAAGGCCAGGGTTATGGCCATGTTTTGTACCTTGACAAGGCGATGAGTGCAGGAATGGACAAATCAATTGCAACATCTCGTTGAAACTGGATGTTGATGTTGTTGGTGTTGAAGCAGCGAGTGGTGGATTCAATGGAATGTCATCCTCTTGTTCATTACCATTGCCATCATTGACATCCATGGTGACTTTTTCCGGTGATCGATTGGTTGTTCCACTCGGCACAACATCAATGTCCTGGAAAATTTGTGGGTTGATCAGCCAAATTCCACTTGCAAGAAATCCAGCTTTAATCTTGGTTTCCATGGCACCAATTTCCAGCATTCAGTTCACCATTGTGGGTAAATAGAAAATTTGGATTGGCTGGCTGGGATGCATCTGAAGAAAGTTGCGGCATTGCTGGTTCATCACTGTTTTCAATGGACCATATACTGCAACATTGAATGGTTGCAATCAATGTAAGCAATGGGGCGGAAATGACACCATTTGTTCAGCAGTATTGCAACGCTGCTACTGACAGGTGGCTTTCATGGTTATCCATGAAAAGCAACACCAGCTGGTCTGGCAAGCAATGTGTGAAGGCGTGGAAATCCCTTAAAAAGTCCAGAAATAGTTCATTTGCGATCCATCCTGATGGATGTGCCCCACCAACACAACCTGTTGGGCCACCATTCAAAAAATGCAGTTGGAAACGGGCTTGGGGAAAAACGAAATACTGTGGTATCCACATTTCAGTGGCTGAGACAGGCAAAAGCATTGTCACCAGTTCCCCTTCTCAGCTGAAGTGATTTGCCCAACATGTCAGTTGCCATGATGAGCAATCACTCAGACAGACTGATGCGCTGTTGCGAAACCTGTTTCATCGACATTCCAAATATTGTGTGGACCAAATGAATGTGTGATATCACACGTCTGTAGTTTTAAAAAAATTTGACCACATTATGTCGATTGAATGCACTTGTCTTGCCAAACTGGCTGCTTCTGGCTTTCGCAGTGAAAGTGTCGGATGCCATTGCATAATCTGCAGAACCAATCTTGTCGATCTCGGAATGTTAAAATCACAAGCAACAGCTCATAAAGAAATTCCCATTTGCATTGCTCCAACTGCTCAGCAAATATTGTTTTGATGCCATTTTTCATTTGTAATTTTGTACCATTTTCCTAAAAATAAACAAAAATTCACTTTGTTAACATAAATAATTCCATACACACAAACAATAAAGAAGATGCAGTTGGATTTACCCCACCATGCCATTTTTCACTTAACACACATAGAAACAATTTACATGAAATTTCCAACAAAAATGATGCATACACTGAATAGGTCACTAAATGCACTACACAAATCACTTACCATTTGATTTGCAATCATTTTATTTAATAAGGTAAATATAGTGATGCAATTTGTACAAAAATTAAATTGAAACAATCGAAAACACACTTGTTGTCTTTTAAGTGTCCAAATGTCAAATGCAGCAAAACTGTCAAGATGACATTTTCATTATTTCGAATGCTCTATATGGTAACACTAATGCGAAATCTCTCCACTTCGCCATTTCAGACAAATAGGGGGCAGTCGGGTTTACCCACCTGGTCAGATTTACCACACCTTACTCTACCCGTTGCCCAGCCCTGATGAGTTGCTCACAAAGTTATCATGTGGCCATTATTTTTCTGAACTTGATTTGTTAGAAGCCCGCCTCCAGCTCCCCTTGGATGAGGCCACTACACCTTTTGGCCTATAATTGTATCAATGCTTGCCTTTTGGTGTAGCTAGCATGCCCACAATTTTTTAACATTTCTTAGAACAGCTGACAGACTCTGTGCCCAGCTGCATCAATTACCTCAGTGATATTATTGTTTCTATTTCTTCAACGAAAGACTACTTTAGAAATCTCCGATCAGTTTTTTCGGTTTGGTAGTCTGTAGCCCTCAAGTGCGTTCTTGCCAAATCTCAATTTTTTCAGACACCAACTGAGCACCTAGGTTTTGAGGTTTCTCACACACGGGTCAAGCCATTGCATCACCATGTAGCTGCAATTGCAGCTTTGCCATGGCCAACCTCCATTCAGAACTGTGGGCTTTTCTAGGTAAATTTGTGTACTACCATAAGTTTTTACTTGACACACCCACTGTTGCTCAGCCTCTGCATATGGTTTTGTGTAACAACGTCCTTTTTTTTTCTTGTCCCCAGCTTGTGACTGTGTGTTCACTTTCCTTACATCTAAGCTTCAATCTGCCCTGTATCCGGCCACTTTTCAGCCAGATCAGCATCTCGTGTTGGCTACGGATACCTCTCAGGGTGATCTTGGAGTGGTGTAGGTGCACAAAATGTGGAGGGATCTGAAAGCTCCATTGCTTACACATCTAAGACTTTTCCACTCAGCAGCAGTATTCTGAGATTGAAAAGGAGGCTTTAGCGATTATCTTTACCCTCAAGAAATCTCATGTCTTTTGGCATGGTTCTAAGTTACATTTAATCAATGATCAAAATCCGTTGCATTTTTTAACCCTTTGACTTGTGTACCAGACAAGGCAGCCTGTCGTTTGCAGCAGTGAACTCTCTTCCTCTCCCATTATCATTACCAGATCTATTAGCGGTTGATATTGCAACGTGCCAGTGCCAGTGCCTTAACTTGCCTTCTGATTGGGCTAGACCCGACACTCAATTAGGATTAGTTGCTTTATTTTTATGTGGGTATTGAGAACAAGAACATGGTCGACGCTACAATAGCATCATCTGATGTCACGGATCCTGTACTTAGTTGCATACATTCTTTTGTGCAGCACAGTTGGCCAGAAAAACACCTGGGCTGTGCCGTGTATCCCTTGCCTAATTACTTCGCCCTCCAGCGTCACCTTTCTGTGTTTGTTGGTGTTCTTTTGTTAGCTACACTGCTCCCTCCATTGTGATTCCCATCATGTACTGCAGCTTCTGCATGCTGCTCATTGGGGGACTTCTCACATCAAAGCTCTGGCCTTCCAACATGTGTATTGGCTGCTCATAAATGGGGACATTATGCAGCTTCTCACCACTTGCACTCACTGTGTTCAGATACAGAAAGCCTTGTGGACATCTTTTTCCCACTGGGTGATGCTGCAGTGCCTGTGGAAGTGTCTATATGTCAATTTTTCTGGGCCCTTCCTAAATCAGTATTGGCTCGGCTACTGATGTTTGCCACCTCAGAGCTCCCCCCTTTGATTCTCAATCTAATGGCAAGGCAAAAGGCATGGTTTGAATGTTTAAAACTCAGATGCATTAGTAGGTATCTGGCAAGTCTCCTGAAGTTCATATTGTTCCAATGGTGGACATGAGGCCAATGGAGCTGCTACATGGATGCCAAGCACAGACCCTCCTTCACCTGCTGCATCCAATGCCATTTCTGTCAGTGTTGCTAGCTCCATGACAGTTCTGGCCAGGTGTGTCTGTTTGGACTCACGGTTTCAGCCACTGGCTGAACTGGGTTCCTGCCATCATCGAGCATCACCAGGGCCAGTGCCCGTGTGTCATCAGCACTCCTGATGGGTAGACGTCCTGGCACATCGAACAGCTGTGGCCACGCATGGCAGGGTCTGTTCCATGGGGCCCAGCACCTGCCCCGTCCCCACCCTCACTACCACCAATGCCTGTTGCTGTGTTGCAGATGGCCTGGTTGGCACCACAGCAGGGGTCGCTGTCTTGTAGATCACTGCCTGGGATCCCTGCCTCCACCCCCACTCCTTGACTGCCAGTGCTCGCACAGCCCCCATGCAGCTGATGCTGCAGCCTCCCCTCCTGAATTGCTGGGTTTTGTGCAGCTGTCATTACAGTGCCCCCGCTGATGCCTATGGTGCTGATCACTGACCTCCACAAGGATGTTGCTATGGGGATGCCATCCCCGGTCATGCCCAGGAGCCTCTCATGAGAGGGGGGACAGCATGCCAACCCAGCCCCTCAGTCACTTGTGCTACTACTTGCCAGTGACTGCCCACTCCATGCTGCAGCAGCCACCATTGTCAGCCAATGAAATGGACATTAGCGTGATCATTGGTGTTTTCCAAGACTCATAATCTCAGTACCTTGTGAGATCAGTCCTTGCTTTTTCATGGTACCAGTGTTTTTCCAGTTCCACAGCTTTTTTGGTACCAGTGCTTTTCTTCTATATCATGCATTTTTCTGTGCCATGTATTTTTCTGTGCCTACTGTTTTACGTATGTATGTGGTTTTCCCACCCCATAGATAGGAGGAGTGATGTACCTTCACTCATGACGTGCACTATTTCAGAGATCACATGTCCATACAGTCCACAGGCCAGCTTATAGAGGCCACGTGGATTGGCTCCCTGGCACACTCTGGTGAGCCGCCAAAGAAACAGTATTATTTAAGTGATCGCAAATGATTGCTCAGCCTAGTCTATAACCTGTATTGTCAAGTCAATGTGTTCAGTGCTATGTACAACCTTTACTTCATTGTATCTTACACATTGCTCTATAAAGTACTATGCTCCATAAACCATGTTTGTTCTTGCTATAGCACATTTTATCTTATGAAATTATCTTCTTGACCAGTGTACCTAAATTAAATAAAGTGTTTATTCAGAAGGAGCAAGCACTAAGAACATCATGAAAACTGTACATCTTGCAGGAGCCTTTTAAGCATCTTTAATTCTTCCACTCATTTACGAGTACATTTTCTCCTTAATGGTTTTTGTTTCTAATAATAAAAATTAATTTTCACCAAACAGTAACACACAGACTCACAAAATAATACACAAATATAATTTTCATTTAGAGACTGCATCCATGTCTAGGGTTCAGAATGAAGTTACATATTCTTGTTCAAAGCTGTTCAGCAAGTTCCCATCAAACATAAAGCAAGAAATTAGAAACCCTCAAATATTTGAAAGAAAGTTAAAAACATATCTCATCAGCCATTCTTTCTATAAATTTCAGAATTTCATTATTTAAACATTGTAAAGTCCTGCTACCTACATGGCTTGTAACAATGTTCATTCTAAACCTGTATGACTAGTAATAATACACCACAGAAAAGGCTCTGCATTTACAGATGTAAGTAACTATTCTCTTTGAAAAATGCCAGCAAAACCAAGTATATATTAATTTGATTATATCAAAATAAAACTTCACTAGAACAATCTGTAAAACTGAGTTAGAATTGCTGGACATGACTCACCCTCAGAAGAAGAAATATTTAGTACAGCCAGTAGACACATATAAGAATACATCTTCAAAATAGTCATGACAGCTGTGAATTTATTGAATGAATGTACCATTTTTCCATTTAGTCTGTATTTATTTAGACTTCTTCATCCAGCAGCCTAAGTGGCAAGAATGTTGCATTCATTTCACACATAAAAGTACACAACACTGTGGTAGCTTTCAGAACTATTAATTCTTCTGCCAAGAGGAGAAATTTACAGGACGGAGAATGTTAAAAAGCAAGAATAGGTGTCAGACTCCAGGATAAGAGGGATCCCAACTGTTGTGAGGATAATGGCAGCAAGGGCTGGGGAGGGACATTATGGGCACACACTGTGTAGACCTGGGGGTCTCATTCAGTATGTTCAAAAGGGTAGTCTGGTAGACACTGAGGGAACAGGGTGCAACCAACTGCACGGTGTGGCACATATTGGGACAAATGATGCCAGTTACCTGGGATCTGAGGTCATACTTCGATCTGCTGTGACATGTTTACCATGGGGTGCCAGCAGATGGAAGTATGCTGAGCATAATATCTAAATGCCTGTGCCTCCACTCGTATTGCAGCAGGTCGAGGAAGTCAGCCGTAAGGCCAGCAGAGGATGACTCCGGTGGTTACGCCGACAATGCAGTCATCACGTGCAGCTAGAATTGGCATGCACAGATCAGCACTATGTTCTGCTTCTGTGGCCCAGCTCTGCAGCCAATCAAAATGAAGTAATCCTACACAGAGTGAGGACTTCAGCTTTCACCAAAGAGGCAGAAATCAGGGACACTGCCTGCCCGGTACTTATGATCATCACAGGAGCCACCACCACTGCAGCTGTCGTCATCCAGTCCACCGTTCACTACTGTTCTTCTGACCAAGACATCACACTACTGGGGACCAGACACCACCAGCTAGGCAGATCTGGACTAGGACACCATTTCAGGGATTGTAGCAAGGAAATTTAACTGGGCATCACTCTCACTCATAAAAGAACTTAGCATTCAAGACGAGTGGACTAGTAGTGTTTCAGAACTTAACTTTTGTTTCCACTATATAGTTTAGCAGCTGACTTCATTCATGGCAGTAGGAAGAATAGCCTTTTATGCCATCTAAGAATTATGGAAGAAGTTTTTGTTTATTTGGTGTTTAATCTGGAAGTCACAGCTTAGCTTGTCACAGAATTCTTAGAATAATCTGGAAGACTCTCCAAGTACATTTAAGTTGTTTGTTTAAATAATCAGAATTTTGTGAATAAACAGTTATTCAGTTCAGTCAAGCGTGTGTGTCTTGTGTTGGACATAAAAGGATCAATCCAGCAACTGGTGGAGAATTGAGAGTACTAGCCATATTCACAGAATTTCAATGAAGCTCACAATCTGCACCATTGGCCCCAGAATAGATTGTGGCCTGCTGGTTCTGAGTAAAGTGCAAAGCCTGAATGGAAAAATTTAAGCATGTATTGAAAGGATGGGCTAATTGGAACTAGAGGTGATATATTTGCAACAGAAGATAGAAGCTCAAATCCATTGTCAAAGAAATTGAAGCTGAGTGCAGTATTGTTTGTGCAAGACTCAGTGTCAGGGATGGTCATAAAATTACAATTGGTTCCTTCTATTGATCACAAAACACGCCTCCTAGTGAAACAAAAATCTTTAGAGAAAACCACTGGAATCATTGGGAGAGACTTTAATCATCTAACAATCATGATGATTACAGTTTTGTTAGTTGTAAGCATTATAAGGCATCATGTGAAACATTGCTAAATGCATTCTCTGAAAACTATCTGGAATAGATGGTTCAAAACCCCAGTCATGATGCAAGGGGTATATTAGATCTAATGGCAACAAGTAGACTTGACACCTTTGAGTATGTCCACATCACAACTGGTATCAATGACCATGGGGCAGCTGTAGCAACAGTGATTACCAAAGAAGAAAGAGCAACTAAAACGTGTAGAAACATTCATATGTTCAGCAAGTTAGATAAAGAAGCAGAGGGACTATGGCTCAAGTTCCAAAGAATAGTTGAGTGTGCACTGGACAGACATGTACCCAGTAGAATAGCTTGTGAAGGGTAGAACCCTCCACAGTATACATTCACCATTAAGAAATTCCTAAATAAACAGAGACAAAGTCATGATAGGTGTAAAATAAAACAGAGGGCTATAGATACGGAAATTTTGAATGAAACGGGATTGGTTGTGCCACTGGGAAAGGCACTGGACCCCTGTTCTTCATGTTGTCTGTTAATGACCCTTCAGACAATACTAATAGTAAGCTCACACTTTTTGCAAGTGATGCAGTTAGATATAATGAAGAACTGCCTGAACAAAGCTGCATAAATTTTCAATCTGATCTTGACAATATTTCAAAGTGGTACGAAGATTGGCAAGTTGCTATTAATCTTCAGAAATGTAAAAATTATCCACTTCACAAAATGAAAAACTCGTTTTATCCTATGAATGTAATATCAGTGAGTCACCGTTGGAATTGGTCGATTAATTCAAATACCTGAGTGTAACAATTTGTAAGGTTATGAAATCAAATGATCATTTAAGCTCCCAATGGTGGGGAAATGACACTCCTATCACATAGGGTGCCTGTTGTAGCAAGAGCACTTTCAAGAGTATCTAGCTTTCTAATTCCTTAGAAGCAGATCATTTGCTTTAGCAGACTGGTGGAGGGTCACAAAACCTGAGATGAGAAAGCCACCACACAGTTCCTACCCTGCAAGATGAGGTCATTAGGGTGAAAATAATGCAGCTTCAGGCCTTCAAATGCTGGATTGCAGGTGCTGCAGCGATGCCCAGTGGCAGCAGTGGCAGCATGCTGGCAGTCAGGGTGGTGCAGTTGCAGCACATGACTGAGGTGAGTGCTCCCTGTGTGAGTCAGCCCCAGATGGTCAGAGTGCAGTTGGTACTGGAGTGTGTCAAACATTGGGCAGGGTGACAGATGGCACAACACATCAGAAAGTGGTCTGGGTGTGAGGTTGTGCATGATGGCTTGGAAAACATGACATCCACAGGAAAGTGCAGTGCAGCATGGCTGAAGATGCAGCACATGAGGTGCAAGATGGGTCAATCAGCAACTTTAAAAAAGAGGTGGTGCATTCCTCAGTAGCAGGTGCAGTGGCAACTTCTGTTGCTGTTGCTGCTGCTGCCACTGCTGCTGTCTACCAGAAGCCCTAGGGAAATGTTGGCATGACATTGAGTTATGCCATTGATCTCAGCACACTGTAGGGCATGTCCAGTGCTGTGGCGGAGGCTGCAGGTCTGCTGGCATCAAAAGTGCTTGAGCAGTAGTGGGAGCTGAAGGAGTGGTGCTTGGAACAGCATCAGGTAAGAACACTGATGTGTCAGGCTCTGTGTTAGGCACTGAGTACTCTGCGCGAGACACTGCAAGTTCTGTGTTGAGAAATATGTGCTGGATACCAGTAGCAGGTGGTAAAATGAAGAGAAGGAAGGTGGCTGCAGCTAGGTCCCATGCACCAGTTGTGGTTTAGCAGCACTGGTGAGAGGGGTTTCATGGGTGGTACCAGTGCCACAATTAGTGATGGCATCAGTGGTGTCGACAGCTTCAGGAATAAGCAGGGAGACCTCAGCTGCTGGTGGCACGCAGGTATCACACAGGCTGAGCTCATAGAGTGGTTTGAAGTCATCAACAGAGAAAACTGATGGGGTGTCATGGAGACACATTGTAAAGGTCTTTTCACCTCTGTTCAGGATGAGATGAGGGCTCTACTGTGGGCAAAATGGTGGCTGGCAAGCATCAATGTGCGACATCACGTGTATGCATGTTGCTAGGTGACAATGTATAAAAGGCTTGCACTGACCTTGGTGGCATTTTTATTTATTTATTTATGGTTCCGTGGGACCAAATTAATTGATTTCTGCTTAGTATTAACTGAGTGAAAGCTGCTAACTCTTGGGAATAAGCTAATATTGCTAACAACAAACGACGTTAAAGAAAATATATACTGTGAGGGCAATGTCAGAATTCCCAGACTATTGAATAGGAGTCAACAACAGGTTCTCGAACTTACACCACATATAGCTTGAACAGCCCATTTTTGAGCCAAAAATACCCTTTTTGAATCAGAAGAATTACCCCAAAAAATAATACCATTTGACATAAGCATATGAAAATATGCGAAGTAGACTACTTTTCATGTTGAACTGTCACTTATTTCAGATACTGTTCTAATGGTAAATAAAGCTTCATTTAGTTTCTGAACAAGATCCTGAACATGAGCTTTCCACAACAGCTTACTATCTATCCGAATGACTAGGAACTTGAACTGTTCTGTCTTCTTATAATATGCCCATTCTGTCTGATCAAAATATCGGTTCTTGTTGAATTGTGAGTTAGAAAATGTAAAAACTGTGTCTTACTATGATTTAGCATCAAATTATTTTCCACAAGCCATGAACTTATTTCATGAACTACATTATGTGATAATGTTTCAATGTTACACACAAGATCCTTCACTACCAAGCTGGTGTCATCAGCAAACAGAAATATTTTTGAATCACCTGTAATACTAGAAGGCATATCATTTATATAAATAAGAAACAGCAGTGGCCCCAGCACCAACCCTTGGGGAGCGTCCCACTTAATAGTGCCCCATTTGGGCTGAACATCACTACCACTCTCAATGCTGAGAATTACCTTCTGCTTTCTGTTCTTAAAGTAAGAGGCGAACCAATTGTAAGCTACTCCCCCTACTCCATAATGGTCCAACTTCTGCAGTAATATTTTGTGGTCAACACAGTCAAAAGCCTTCGTTAAATCAAAGAAAACACCTAGTGTTCACAACCTTTTATTTAAGCCATCCAAAACCTCACTGAGAAAAGAGAATATAGCATTTCCAGTTGTTAAACCATTTCTAAAACCAAACTGTACATTTGACAGCAAATTATGTGAATTTAAACGCTCCAGTAATCTTGTATACACAACCTTCAATAACTTTAGCAAACACCGATGGCATATAAATAGGTCTACAATTGACAACATTACCCCTGTCTCTATTTTTATAAAGTGGCTTCACTACCGAGTACTTTAATCAGTCAGGAAGCCGACCACTCCTAAAGGAAAAGTTACAGATATGGCTAAGTACTGGGCTAACATACATAGAACAATACTTCAGTATTCTGCTAGATACCCCGTCATATCCATGACAGTTCTTGGTCTTTAGTGATTTAATTATTAACTCAATCTCCCTCTTGTCAGTATCATGGAGGAGCATTTCAGGTAGCAGTCACGGAACACTTTTTTCTACAAGCACTATATGATTCCCTGTTGGGACTAGGTTTCTATTTAGTTCACCTGCTATATTCAGAAAGTGATTATTAAATACTGTACATATATGCAACTTATCAGTAACACAGACATTCCCACTATGCACTGATTCTATGTCCTTGACCTGTCTCTGCAGACCAGGCACTTCCTTTACAACTGACCATATGGTTTTAATTTTATCCTGAGACTTAGCTATTCTATCTGCATACCACATAATTTTTGCCTTCCTAATAACTTTTTTAAGCACCTTACAATACTGTTTGTAATGGGCTGCTGCATTTAGATTTTGACTGTTTCTAACGTTTTGATATAATTGCCACTTTGTTCTACAAGATATTCTTATCCCTCTAGTCAGCCACCCAGGCTGCCTGTTTGTGCCAGTACCCTGTTTTGAACGTTCTAACGGAAAACAACTTTCAAAGAGCACAAGAAAAGTCTTGAGGAAAGCATTATATTTATCATCTACTGTATCAGCGTTATAAACATCTTGCCAATTTTGTTCCTTAATAAGGTTTACAAAGGTCTCTACAGCAACTGGATCAGCTTTTCTAAAAAGTTGATAACTATATTTAACATGTGTTGCAGCACAAAAATCTTTTAGAGTTAAAACTTGTGTGTCATGATCTGAAAGGCCATTCACCTTTTTGCTAACAGAATGCCCTTCTAGTAATGAGGAATGAATAAAAATGTTGTCTATGGTTGTTCTACTGTTCCCTTGCACTCTCGTTGGAAAGAATACGGTTTGCATAAGATTATATGAATTAAGAAAGTCTACCAGCATCCTTTTCCTTGCACAATCACTTATACAATTAATATTGAAGTCACCACATATAACTAACTTTTTGTATTTCCTATAAAGTGATCCAAGAACCTCCTCTAACTTTAGCAAAAAATGTTGTGAAATCAGAGTCTGGGGATCTATAAATAAAAACAGTTAGAAGTTTAACTCCACTAAATTTAACCACACCTGCACAACATTCAAACACCTTTTCAGTGCAGTACTTTGAAACATCAATTGACTCAAATGGGATACCATTTTTCACATACATGGCTACTCCCCCACACCGCAAAGAGCTCCTAGGAAAGCCGCCAGCCAACCTGTATCCTGGTAAAGGAAGCCTCTGAATTATCTCCTTATTTAAGAAGTGTTCAGATATACCAATAATTTCACAGTCAACATCTATAAGCAATTCACTAACTTTAACTCTAATACCTTGTATATTTTGATGAAATATACTAATTCCCTCATTACTCGGATACCTAAGCTTTGTCAAAAGTGCTTTCATTGTTAGAGAGACTTCCCTTAAGCAGGAATACCTATCAGCTGACTTCAGTCTAAAAAAGGTGCAGCTCTCACACCCACTAGTACAGGAATTTTCCCATGAGTGATCCCACCACCCCCACCTATGCTGTCACCTATAAGCTTTGCCAACCTCCCCTTTCCATACCTGTTGAGGTGCAGGCCATGTCTAGTGAAACCCGTCCTGCTGATAGACTCCATCGACACCACTGAAATGTGACTCATGCCTTTTGTCATCAGCGCACCCCCAAGTCTCATGTAATTACACCTGTCGGCTGTATTAAGATGAGGCCAATCGTGACGCTGAAACAGTTCCACGAAATGCACATTCGTGTTGCCAGTCTGAGTGGCTATCTTTTCCAGGTCACCATCTATGTCATACTCCCCATCCCTATCAGTACTATTACCAGCCCCACCCACAATCACTACCTGATACTCTTTAGTAAAATCCATACATAACCACCCTATGTTAACAGACACCTGAGCCAATCCTGCATTAGGCTTCACAATGCTGGTGACCTGGTACTCACTCCCCAACACTTCCTGCAACTGCTGGCCTACACCTCTACCATGAGAACTACCTAACAGCGGAACCTTCTTCTTTCTCTTACACTTTGCAACTGTCCTAGCCACTGTAACTGCTGAGGTCTGCTGCATACTTCCTACATCTACAGCTACTAGAGATTCCTCTCCATTAGACTCTGACAGTTGGTCATACCTATTGCAAACACCGATAGTAAAACTATCTGAAAATCTCCTTCTCCTAGCAGATCTATTGCCAACAGCCAGCTCCCATTCCCCAACCCCCTTCTCTCTCCTCATCCTATCTAGCTCCTCCTGTGTGTTTTTCAACTGCACCTGAAGGGCACAGATCTTATGCTCCTGCTCTTCTATCAACTTACTCTTGCTACATAACCTGCAGTTCCAGGAGAGGATCTCACCTGAATGCCCACTGGCTTCCCCACTGCATTCCCCCCAGTGAAAATACTCGAACAAGTCTCACACCACAATCCACTACTCGCAAACCTATGGCAAAGCCCACACTTCTCACTCATGGTAAAATTTTACAGTTATTGAAACAAGAAAGCTACTTTATCTAAGTTCCGCTACTACAATAAGAAGATGTTAAAAAACTGACTACAATAATCACAAACTTACTCTACAAGGGAAGTAACTTCTATTATTAACAGTATTAATCAACAGCAAATGAGAATATAACAAAAGACTAACACAGAAAGAAAATCAAACGTCTAATGACACAGTAACGCAACTGAAAACAGTTCCCAAAAATTTCTTCTGAAATTATTTCAACAGAAAACACCAAGAACACCAGTTGAAGACTACTAAAGTTCCTAAATAAACCACTATACACAAACAATTAATTAGTACTTAGCTTTCGATGTGCCACTACAGCTGCAACTGGTCAGCAAGGAACGTAAACACAGGTAAGAGGTTAAGTTGCTCGATACGAAACATTCACAAATATCAGGTCACAACACAAGAAAGGCGGAGGTGAATGAAGAAACCACTAATAAGTCACTTATATAGTAAATATTATCACAAAAACCGTTAAAATATGTATCTGAAACCTAAAAATATATGAAAACTTAGAGAGAGATCTCACGCGTTTATGACGTCACACCAAAGATAATTGCAATATCATTTGTAACCAGGCCATGTGAACTTGACAATGCTGTATATAAGCTGGGATACAGGCACTAGTAGGAAGAGGCTTCATTTTGATATAATCACCAGGTATGGTTAGCCACTGCTTATAAAGCAAGTCAGTGGCTGATGCCTCAAAGTTGGCCTTGTGGATCACACACAAACTTGGCAGACCCAGTTGCAGGGTGGAAGATCATTTTACATCAATGATGGTGGAAGCATCCTACCATGCCATTGATAGTAGGATAATAATTAAATGTGACATTAATAAGTGCACTGCAAGTCTCTGGAAGGGTCTTTTAGGACAGGGGGTGAACTGGCATCTGCAGTCCGATGCAAGGTGACAGGACCAGCGAAGACCCAAAACCTAGCAGTTATAGAACACCATGCAACAGTTTTGGCCAAAATGACTGAGAACAAAATGGCTTCTGGAAAGCATGTAAACCAATCTAAGTTGTATATATCAGTTGAAAATTGTGCAACTGTTTCCTGTTCGCAGAACTGTTGGGGCAAAATTTGGGTGTCATCTGTTTGATAAAACCCTGGCGTGAAAGGGTTTTCCTCAACTGATGAACAGAAATACCTCACTGCCTCAAGACAGCAAGTAATTACCTGTCATATGCAGCCCATTTGCTCTGGGGCTCAGAAAGCTTAGCCGAGAAGAAAGTCAGTGGCTCCCTGGATCCTCACCTCACTGTTAAAAGATGGCACCCACTGCAAATTAACTTGTGTAAGCAAAAGTAGCAAGGGCTGCAGTTGGGTGGGAGTTCTAATGCCACTCTCTCCTGCCATATTATTAAAATATGTTGGATAACTATTAAAATGAAAAAAACATTCACAATTCTGTCTGTGCACAGTAGACGTAGAATTGATTTGAAGGATGCAAAAACCCATCGATAAAGTGCAACGGACTATTAATACAATGATAAATGTAAAATACCTGTGCAAGAGATAAATACTCTGTGAAATTTAAGCATCTCCATGCGAACTCGATAACAAAGATATACAGACTATAATAAGCTACAGCAAAGAAATAATTATTCCATGTAGGATGTTGGAAGGGAGATGCTCTATGTTGGATTGAGAGGAGATTCTTGGAATCTGCCATTAAGGCAGTAATCTATGTTTTACGGTATTGAAGAAAATAAATACACACACTCCTGGAAATGGAAAAAAGAACACATTGACACCGGTGTGTCAGACCCACCATACTTGCTCCGGACACTGCGAGAGGGCTGTACAAGCAATGATCACATGCACGGCACAGCGGACACACCAGGAACCGCGGTGTTGGCCGTCGAATGGCGCTAGCTGCGCAGCATTTGTGCACCGCCGCCGTCAGTGTCAGCCAGTTTGCCATGGCATACGGAGCTCCATCGCAGTCTTTAACACTGGTAGCATGCCGCGACAGCGTGGACGTGAACCTTATGTGCAGTTGATGGACTTTGAGCGAGGGCATATAGTGGGCATGCGGGAGGCCGGGTGGACGTACCGCCGAATTGCTCAACACGTGGGGCATGAGGTCTCCACAGTACATCGATGTTGTCGCCAGTGGTCGGCGGAAGGTGCACGTGCCCGTCGACCTGGGACCGGACCGCAGTGACGCACGGATGCACGCCAAGACCGTAGGATCCTACGCAGTGCCGTAGGGGACCGCACCGCCACTTCCCAGCAAATTAGGGACACTGTTGCTCCTGGGGTATCGGCGAGGACCATTCGCAACCGTTTCCATGAAGCTGGGCTACGGTTCCGCACACCGTTAGGCCGTCTTCCGCTCACGCCCCAACATCGTGCAGCCCGCCTCCAGTGGTGTCGCAACAGGCGTGAATGGAGGGACGAATGGAGACGTGTCGTCTTCAGCGATGAGAGTCGCTTCTGCCTTGGTGCCAATGATGGTCGTATGTGTGTTTGGCGCCGTGCAGGTGAGCGCCACAATCAGGACTGCATACGACCGAGGCACACAGGGCCAACACCCGGCATCATGGTGTGGGGAGCGATCTCCTACACTGGCCGTACACCACTGGTGATTGTCGAGGGGACACTGAATAGTGCACGGTACATCCAAACCGTCATCGAACCCATCGTTCTACCATTCCTAGACCGGCAAGGGAACTTGCTGTTCCAACAGGACAATGCACGTCCGCATGTATCCCGTGCCACCCAACGTGCTCTAGAAGGTGTAAGTCAACTACCCTGGCCAGCAAGATCTCCGGATCTGTCCCCCATTGAGCATGTTTGGGACTGGATGAAGCGTCATCTCACGCGGTCTGCACGTCCAGCACGAACGCTGGTCCAACTGAGGCACCAGGTGGAAATGGCATGGCAAGCCGTTCCACAGGACTACATCCAGCATCTCTACGATCGTCTCCATGGGAGAATAGCAGCCTGCATTGCTGCGAAAGGTGGATATACACTGTACTAGTGCCGACATTGTGCATACTCTGTTGCCTGTGTCTATGTGCCTGTGGTTCTGTCAGTGTGATCATGTGATGTATCTGACCCCAGGAATGTGTCAATAAAGTTTCCCCTTCCTGGGACAATGAATTCACGGTGTTCTTATTTCAATTTCCAGGAGTGTATAAAAGCCCAAAGGAGTATTAGGTGTGTAGAGTTCATAACCCTTAACCATTTCAAAAGAAATATTCAGTGATTATAAAGACGCAAATCATTCAGAAGTGTTGTGTGGTTTGATGGTGCAAATCTGCATTTTTACACGGTTTTGGGATTCATCAAAAATATTTCTCCAAAGACCTAAATAATTTCATAACTAAAGTTGGACACCACATTCCATACACATGACACAGCGTAGCACTTGGCTGTATTGATCGATTTCCGTGGAGTGATAAATTATCTTTAGTGATTTCAGGTGGAGAAGTTCCAGCAAGGAGACTCAACGAGATCTGCTGCTGCGAAACGCATATGGTATTACCGTATTCTTTAACTTACAGAGAACAGTAAGCAATACAGGTAGTTAGATTTTTCATTTCTTTTCAGTATTGCAGAAGTAAATGTAGAGAAATATATGTTGATTCTTGTTAGGTATAATTTCATGTTATAGCATATTTAAGTGTGAAACCTGTTGGGGTATTGTGTGTGTTTTTTGATTTGTTGTGGTAAAAACTAGAGCCCAAGTAAAGATGGATCAGGAAAAATTTCCAGACGTTCATGAAATGAGTGATAATTCTGCTGTAGGGGAAATAGTAGCTTCATCTCAGCAAAGGACAAACCCCATGGCTCTGATTTTAGAGCAACTAAAACTTTTGTCTGTAGTGGTACAGGCTGTATCTCTGAAGCAGGAGGATATGTCACAAAAGCAAACTGACATGTCAACTATAGTGCAAACCATGTTACAAAAGCAAACAGACCTGGCACAAAAGCAGTCTGACTTATGTCAGAAGCAGACAGATATGTCAGTGGTTGTTCAATCATTAGTGATGCAATAACAACAGATCTCAAACCAGATAACAGAGTTGCATGAGGCACAAAAGCAATTTCCTTTAGAGTTACAAAAGGTGACACATGAAATGAATACTATGAAGTTGAAACATGAGGAAGTGAAGAATTCCGTAATCGAGTTGACAGAAACAGTAACAAATATAGCATCTAATTGTGATAAACTCATACGTGAAAATTTAAATGAA
The DNA here is from genome assembly GCF_023864275.1 of Schistocerca cancellata. NCBI lineage: Eukaryota > Metazoa > Arthropoda > Insecta > Orthoptera > Acrididae > Schistocerca > Schistocerca cancellata. The sequence goes on from NC_064627.1 coordinate 71,990,807, forward strand.
CAACAACAGGAATTTTCCAATAAGGCAGATGAATGGGCATCTGCAAAAGAGACTCAAGTGATGCTATGTGTGGATGCTAGTATCCAAGAAGCGGTAAGCAAATTGACGATTGAAAGTTTACCCATTGTTGAGAGTATTAAAGAAGACTTAAAAGATGTTAAAGATCAATTAGGAACGAACTTTAAGCAACGGAAAGACGAAATAGTTCATTCTGTGGAGAACATTTCCAAAGATCTCAAACAGATGCAAGGGGCAGTAAAGGAGTGCCGGAATGAACTGCATGAGGTTGAACATATGCAGAGTTCAACACCAGAATATTGTTACGGGAATGGACATGCTTCACATCCTATGAAATTGAGTTATAACTGAATGCAAGCAGCACCACTCAACAACAATGTTTACACTGCAATGTTGATGGAAGAGAAATTGCTTAAACACAGCCAATTTCAGCCATTCACTTGACAAGAAGTCAATAAACCCATATGTGGATTTCAAGGTATATCACCCAGGGCAAGGATGGAAGCACAGAAAATAAGTTGTGTGTCAGGATACATTCAGCATGACTGTGCATTTTGGGCTATAGACATGATGGACACATGTGAGACCTACGAAAAGTTTGAAAAGGCATTACAGGTGAAGTATTGGTCATGAGGCATACAGTAATGTTTACGTAAGGAAGTATTTAATTTGGAACCATTCTGTATAAAGACAGGCAGCCTATGCAGATACTTCAAGAAGTATCTAAATAAAGCCAGATATTGGAATGAGCCCACCACACACAAAGATATCTTATGCATTCTAAAGACAAACTTCCTGCAGGAGCTAGGGAAAAATTAATTCTTGCTTCAGAGGAGAATCTTGAAGAATTTATGTCGGTATTAGATTCAATAGATCTAATCCAAGATGATGTGAAGGCAAGAATAGAGAAGCATAGCACTTTCTCGCAGTCAAATAACGCTTGCAGTGGATGGGCTGGTAATCACGTGATTGGTGAGACAAATGCCACTCACACTTCACCACAGAATAACAACTGCAGCCAGAATAGAAATACATACAACAGCAACGGAAATAACTTTCGTTATGGCCGTAACCAACAAAACAGACAAGATAGACAATACAACCCAGGGTACAATGTAAATTCAAATTCTTCGAAATGCAAGTAATAGTAATAACAGGCAGACACAACAATCAAGACCTGTAGAGAACAATTGACGACAGAGATCACCATTAATTATTGAAGTGAGAGAGGGTGCGGTTCATAGAAATGAACCGCATTTGGAAAACTAGCGCCAACAGAATCATGCCCCGGAGAAGCGGTCATGGACAAGGATAGGGGCTATGTGCAGAAATTAAATATGTTGCACTATAATGAAGGACAGTTAATGCAAGAGGAGCTTTGTGTGGATACAATGAAGTGTAAAGATGAATATTCATCTGAGCCTATTTCTGCCATGAGAGTGAAGATAGAGGGTATTCCAGTGAATGTAGTTTTGGACACAGGCACATCAGTTAATGCAATTTCATGGAGTTTATTTAGCCAGATAATGAAGAAGACCCCGTTGCCTACATTTTGTGTGAAGCACTGTAAGATACTCAGAGCATTTGGCAAGCGATCACAACCTGTGCAGACACAGATGATGTTGAAGTTAGATTTAAGAAATGCAGCAATAATATGTGCGTTCCTAGTTGTGGAGAAATTGATAGTCAACTGTGTTCTGGGAATTGAAACTCTGTGGAAGAAGGATGCCAAATTAGACTTCTCGACTGGTAAAGTGAATTTTTGGATCGATGGAGCCATAGCCCAAGTAGATTTACTGAGAAAGGAAGGTAAACATGGAAGATATTGCAGTTAATAAGGACAGAGCACCAGAATTACCAAACAAGTTTGATCATGCAAATAGTTGAGATATCTGATCAAATAAAACATAAGTTGAGCCATCCAGAGCACTTTAAAGATGAAGAGAAGACACAATTGTCAGTCACTTTAAGGAAGTTTATAAAGGTATTTGAAGAACAACCTGGTCTAATTAAAGGTTATACCTGTCATTTAAATGTAAAGCCACACAAAACATACTGCCATAGCTTTTATCTCATTCCATGGAAACAAAGAAATGCAGTTGACCAGAAAATACAGAGACTGCTAGCAAGCATGTTCTACGTAAACAATCTTATGTAGTTGGAGATAAAATACTGCTACACACACATCTGTGTGCATCTTTGTTAAATAAAACAAACAATAAATGGCAACTAATGTATCAGGGGCCATATGAAGTCATGAGAATACCAAATCTAGGAGCATATGTATTGGGTCATCCTGAAAGCAGGAATGTAAAAGGGGATATATCCATATCATGACTTGAAAAGGTTTCATTCATGAGAATGTTGGACTATGTGAAAAGGAGATAATGTTGTAAATAGTAGTATAAGTTACATTTACTTAATTTCAGATAAGACGATGATGGATCGAGAGAGATTCATGAAAAATGAGTTACCATGTTGTCTATAATAAGATATATATGTGTGTTTTCTTTCAGCAAGTTATTATTAAGTTTTAGGAAAATGAATTATGACGTTTTCAATTTCAGTAAAGATTTAAATATAGGGTAAATTTACTTCAATTTTCATTACATTATTAGTTTTAGGAGAATGAGAATATTCATCCTAAAGACATGGAAAAGTAGCTATTTGAAGTAAGGACACAGTGAGATTGCCGACTAAAAATTTCAATGATTAAGGTCACTTGGTGGAGTTTTTGAAGTGTTTGAGATAGATTATTCATAAGATGATTTGGAAGGTTAATGCCGGACCATATTGGGAGAGGATTGAGTGATCATTGTGTGGTTTTTGATGGTAAAAGTTGCAGTCTGCAGTCTGTGGAAGGATGAAAGGAAAACTGATTGGGTTGAATTTGTGTAGATTCAGGGGTAGTAGAAAATTTATAAAGACATTCTGAGAAATAGTGAAAACAATTTTTAAGACTGAACAAAGTGTGAAATAGTGTGAGATCCTCTGAAGTGCAATGAACTTCCAGTGAAGTGTTGCATGTTTTCAGGTATCTATGAAATTATGAACACGTGCCAGGGCAGTGTCATAAGTTAGACTAGTGAGGTGACACACGAGTGACTATCTAGGTGCTGAGAAGCAGAGATATACTCATGTGCATCATGTTTGAACTATTGTTGTGAGTAATCAAAGAAACATGGAAGTCTTTGGTGTGAATAATCACAGCAGTTTGCCAAAGACAATTAAGGAAGGTACTCTGACAGTGATGAACAATTTTGCAAAAGTAGAAAGAATAGAGGATTGTAATGAGAGATTACTCAACTACAAAATGATAAAAGTGTATGTTACTTCTCCCGAATCATGAAATTCAGACCAGGAATGTGAGATTGACAAATATTTTGCAGTAGTAGTAGTAGTAGTAGTAGTAGTAGTAGTTTATTCATCCAGAGACAATGTACATTGCATGGATTTCATCAAAAAATACATAGTACATATATATACATAAAAGGTGAACAATACTCTACACAATGCAAATGGGCATAGTAGACTACACAACATCAGATGGCATTGAAATAGCATGTACAACTTTGATTAATTACACTACTGTATGAGAAACACTTTTTACATGGAATACACAGTTGATATTTAGATATAACACATAATAATTCTAACACTTTTGCACATATTATTTATTTAGATCATAGCAACAGTAAGATAAAAATTACTATTGGAGGAGAGTACATAAATCTAATTGTTTTGTATGAAGCTATTCCAGGTATTTGTTTATACTATAATAGCACTTGGTCATTAAAAATTTGAGTACTGCTTCTTTAAATGAATACCATTTTTTTATTTCTTTTATCTTTACCAGTAGTTTGTTATAGAATCTACTTCCTTGTATATTTGTTTGCTTCTGCGCCAAAGCCTTGTTAACTCTTTTAATATGAATGTCATTGCACTTCCTTGTGTTGTAAGTATGTCGATCCGAATTGGATCGGAAATTGTCAATATTTCTTTTTACAGTAATAACGCTTTTTTTGTATATAGAGGCATGGTAGGGGTAGAACATTTAGCTGTTGAAATAATTGCTTTGAAGGAGTTAGCCTTGAACTGTTGGTAATTATTCTAACAGCTCATTTTTGTAGAGTGAAGATGGTTTTGAGATTTTTCGTACTATGACCCCAGAAGGTGAGGCCATAGGTAATAGCAGAATGTATATGATCAAAGTAAACAGTTCTGCTACATTCCCTACTACATACAAAGCTAATAACACATAGTGCAAAGCAAGTAGAGCTTAACTTATGAGAGAGAGACAGGATGTGGGATTTCTGGTCTAAATTTTTGTCTATATGTAGACCTAAGAATTTTGTGGTAGCAACTCTCACAATTTCTTTATTTTGTATTCTGAGTTCCAAATCAGAGTGTGAATTTGTTTTCCTGTAATGGATATAATTAGTTTTAGAGATATTTATGGTTAATTTGTTCATTTCAAACCAATTTTGCAAATATTCTGTAACTTTGGTTGCAGATGTTGGCAATACCCAGTTTATATCAGTTCTACAATGTTTGTGTCATCTGCAAACAGGGTTACGTGAGTACTATTTACTGGAATCTTGATATCATTTATGTAAAGAAGAAATAGGAGAGGTCCTAGAGCAGTCCCCTGCGGTACCCCAATTGGCACAGTCTGAATATCCAATCTGTACACAATACTTTGGTTTTACTGTTTGTTGTTGCAATTTCTACTACCTGTTTCCTATTATGGAGATATGACTGAAGCCACTTTTTTGCCACTTCTCATGTACCGACATATTCTAATTTGTCTAATCCATTCCCTCACAGCCCTTTTCCATCAGTGATTAAGACTAGTGATACAGATTATAATTATGTTTCAAATTCAAACCATCCATATATATGGCATTATGAGGGTCTGATCCAGCCGGGATACTGCTTGAGGATCATCCCTGTTTATGTTCATCCATACTATCTCACCCATGCTAACAAGAGGTCATCCCACATCTCAAACCACACCTGTCCTGCAACTTCCACCAGAGAGCATGCAGACGTCACTACCAAGATATCCTGACAATTACCCGACTCACCAATGCAAGAACAACCCTTGATAAAGACAATTTTCAGATTGCTTGTTCAAACCTTTAATCCAGTTCTGTAAATTACTGGGTGGAAACATAATTAAATGAGCCTTGTTCTGGGTTTTCCATGGACTTCCTTAGGAACCCTCACTGTAATGGGAAGGCTTTGTTGATCGAAAGTCCATGGCCACATTAGCCGTTAACAGTTACTCAAATGGCTAATATCAAAAATTTAACCTTATGACAAGTAGCGAGTGATTATTAAAGTTACGCAGTTAATAAGTGGAAAATGTTGTTGTCAGCCACCAGTACATTCCATCCAGTAATATGCTAGGGAAAGATACAGTCATTTTGTGAGTGTTTTGGTCACATATTTTCTTATACAGAAAATCCCCGCCCAAAAAGACGCTTCTGTAGCATTTTGTGATGCAAAAATACATCATTAAAGTGTGACAGACTATTAATACAATGATAAATGTAAAATACCTGTGCGAGAGATAAATACACTGTGGAATTTAAGCATCTCCATGCGAACTCAATAACAAAGGTATACAGATTGTATTAAGCTGCAGCAAAGAGATAATTATTCCATGATGGAGACTGGAAGGGAAATGCTCTATGTCGGATTGAGAGGAGATTGTTGGAAGCTGCCATTAAGGCAGTAACCTATGTTTTATGGTATTGAAGAAAATAAATACATATAAAAGCACAAAGGAGTATTAGGTATGTAGAGTTCATAACCCTTAATCATTTCAAAAGAAATATTCAGTGATTATAAAGACGCAAATCATTCAGAAGTGTTGTGTGGTTTGATTGTGCAAATCTGCATTTTTACATGGTTTTGGGATTCGTCGAGAATATTTCTCCTAAATAATAAAGACCTATATAATTTAATGGACTTAAGTTGGATGCCACATTCCACATACATGACACATCATAGCACCTGGCTGTACCGATCGATTTCCGTAGAGTGATAAATTATCTTTAGCGATTTCAGGTGGAGAATTTCCAGTGAGGTGACTCAACGAGATCTGCTGCTGTGAAACACATATGGTATTACTGTATTCTTTAACTTACAGAGAAGAGTAAGCAATATAGACTTCATAAGCACCGCAAACGTAATTAAAGGGACTCAACTTAAATAAAAGGAGCAAGCAGTGAAAAGGAGTCGCTAAACCAAACCATAAATAAAAAACAGTTTATAATATTACACAATCACATTAATAAAACACTCATTAAATAATGGAGAGAATAAAAATAAGAACTTTAAAAGATGGTAGATCTGTTGTGTTCAAACTGTAAGATGTGAAAGTCAACAGTTAAAAACAATAATCACATTTGTTGCTATAGTAGTAGTTGATGTTGCTCATGGTCCTGAAATATAACAGTATGATATTTCACTAACAGCGTGGCTGGATGATGAAAATTTTTAAGAACAGTATTCTGCATAGTTATTACATCCAACAGAATGATAAATAATGCAGTTGCACTGTATTCTCAAAATAATGTAATCAGGTATATAATGAATTCCTTCAATGAAACCTAATTGAAATGACCAACATATATATGCTCTCACTCTCAAATAAGCACAAAACAAATTTTCATATTTCTTCTTACATTGACAATATATTTTGTATAGATGCAATGGAGACAAGTTTCTGTCTTGCTTTCCTATGTCCGATCATCAGCACAGTTCCATTACAGCTTCTCTCTCCCACAGTTCACTACTAACTCTCTTCAGTAATAGTGACATAAACCAAAAATACAAATGTGTTACATTCACCTAGAGTATTGTTCATATCAATATTTCTTCACAGATGATATACTGCTATATGTAGAATAGTTTACATTGAACAGTAATTCCATTTGTGTTAAGTTTGAATAATCAATTATTTTTAGAAACTATAATTTAACAGTTTTATACACTGATAAGAATAAATGGTAACTGGTATATAGAAACATAAGTATTCACATTTGCTTATCAGTGCTTCATTCTGGTAACTTGAAAAGACACAGGCTTTGAGCAATAAAAGACAATAAATAAACATGACTTAAGAAATATGGTTCCCCAAACATCAAAATAAACCAATAAACAACTCACAGTGAGAAAACATGCTTTTCCAATGTTACAAAATGTTATAAGAACAAAATGTGTATTGTATTATACAGTAGTTAGGGCCATATTGCCATCCACTATACTCCAGAATCAGAGAGGGGTGGGCTCGCTATAATCCCCCCCGAGCGCACACACACACACACACACACACACACACACACACAAAATTGTGTGAGATTATGTAATCATACAAAATATAATTTCTTCTTTTACATTAATCCTTGTCTTTATTTTTTTTAACATAGTTGAAATGTGAAAAATTAAACTTGGTGACATCAGATATTTCACATTTACTGAATTGATGATGGCATAGTAACAGAAATAACTGTTACAAAAATATATTACTGGTATTCCTACCCTTTATGATGTCACAGTTCATAAGAATAAGAGATTTAACTATATCTCTTCTTAACTTGCAGACAAAAAGAATTTTTAAGTGCAGTGGATCTGTTTCATGTAATAAGAAAAACTGTAATTAGTATCCCTTTTCACTTGTGTAATGTAATACAAATAAAATAAAGAAATTTACAAGATTATGCATAAGTCTTTTCCTCCAAAACTGCATGTCAAACTTTGGTCATCATCTATTCTGTATCACATAAAAATATTGTACAGAATTACAAAGTATTTTACTCTAAACTAAAAATTCTTTGAAACTAATTTCACATGTAAAAACAATCCCTTGTTTTCACTTATTTTCAGTGGTGTAACCACAGCCAGCCCATTCTGTTGATTTATATTTTTGTTAGTTATTTACATCATCATGGTCATCACTTCATTATTCTTGTTCTTGTTCTTTATTTGTCTGTGGGTCATTTCTTACAACAATATTGGACATGTCATGTTTACATAAAGCTTATGAATATAATAGAGGGAAACATTCCACGTGGGAAAAATATATCTAAAAACAAAGATGATGTGACTTACCAAACGAAAGCGCTGGCACGTCGATAGACACACAAACAAACACATACATACACACAAAATTCTAGCTTTCACAACTAATGGTTGCCTCGTCAGGAAAGAGGGAAGGAGAGGGAAAGACAAAAGGATGTGGGTTTTAAGGGAGAGGGTAAGGAGTCATTCCAATCCTGGGAGCGGAAAGACTTAGCTTAGGGGGAAAAAAGGACGGGTATACACTCGCACACACACACATATCCATCCACACATATATGTCTTTATATGTCTTTATATGTGTGGATGGATATGTGCGTGTGTGCGAGTGTATACCCGTCCTTTTTTCCCCCTAAGGTAAGTCTTTCCGCTCCCGGGATTGGAATGACTCCTTACCCTTCCATTTATAATCTGAGTGTTACATGCATTTGCTAGTTACAGAAAGATTATTATAGAATTTTCATAAAAAAGTCAGTAAAAGTACTTAAAAGGCACAACTGATAATATAGTTCATTTTTCTGTAATTGCTTGGTCTTCACTCAGCACTGTTAAGAAGAACAGAAAAAAGTAGACAGCAGCATTGTCGTTTTGACATGAAATATTATTTTCTACATCTTACTTACTGGAAGTGATTCTATAAATAGTTTTACATTTGTTGCAGTTTCCCTTTGTAATGTGTGTGACACACTATTTAATTTTTTATTTCAAGATATTCTTTAACACTTTAAGGACAAATATTGATCAGATCTCTTTTTAATTTTCTTTGAAAAAGAAACATACTTTCTATCATCTTTGCACACTGTGGTAAACTGTTGAACAGTATGCTTTCAGCATTTACAGCTTCTTTTTTTGCAATTTTAGACTACTTCTTTCTATATGATAGTCATTTTCTCTTCTGTTAAAATTTTTAGCTCCTTGAATTTATTTCTGCAGGATTCTCTATGTGATATTTTTGCAATGCTCCATACAGCTTTTTTTTGTAATCTTAATACCTTCTGTATGTACACGTTGGCAGAATTTCCCCAAACCAGCATCCCACATGAGAGATGTGAATGGACTAGTCCACAGTACATTGTTTGTAGAGTGTGTCAAATTTACAGACTTTCATACTTTTCCCATCAGAAATATGCTTGAACCTATTCTGCTCCAATTGTTATTTATGTGAGTCTCCAATGTCACATACCTATCCACTGTTACATCTAAAAATTTAAAGCTGTCTGTCTCCTTTATTTCTAGGTCTCCAAGCTTGACAGTAATTTTGTCAAAAGGATGTTTTTAGTTTGCATGTATCAGCATATATCTTTTTTTTCAATTTATATAGAGATTGTTTTCCCTGAAATAATTGTTTCCACTTTTTAAAATTAGTGAAGCCTTCTCTAGCAGGTCATCTGTTGTAAAACCAATAACTCAAATCAAGTGTCATCTGCATACATGACTACACACTCTGTCAGATACTGTTTTGGTCATATAATTGACATATAGAGTGGAAAGTAGTGGACCAAGGATGCATCCTTGAGTAACCCTGTCTATTTCAAACGTAATTTAATCATGTCTACTGCTTTGCCCCTTATACCATAGCAACGAAACTTTTTTAATAGAATGTCATGGCATACACAATTAAATGCTTTAGATAAGTCCAGGAACATACCACAGACTTTCTTCTGTTCATCAAGTGCTTTAGTTACAAGTGTTATGATTTCAGCTATCGCTGTTTTGGTAGATTTGCCCTTTCTGAACCTCTGTTGTTCATCGTTGAGAATATTTCATGTTTGCATAAAATTTAATATTCTGTCTTTTATTATGGTTTCTACTATTTTACAGAGTACAGTGTAATAGTTATAGGTCTGTAATTTCCTGGGTCTTTTTTGCAGTCTTCTTTGTATTTAGGGATTACTTTACTCTTTTTCAGGCACATAGGAAATAATCCTTGTATGCAGAAAGTTTATGTATGTGAACTTAAAAGTGTAAGCACAGTAGACAGGTCTATGCACACCAGCCATTGCCTTCATTCAAATCACAGTGGGAAAAAATTTTTCTTTGAAGAAATCTCTTGTGTAGCAAATTTTAATCACAATAGGCATAATATAGAAGCAGTCCAAAGTAGTTTGGACAAATGGGTCATAAAGAAAGATGCAATGTCTTATAAAAAGGGTGAAGGACATTTTTTAGGGAAGTAGATTGTATCACAAAAAATGTGATGCAGAATTAAATTGCAAATACACACTGAAGATTGTACATCAGAATCTACAGTCATTAACAAACAAAGTTGATGAAATATATATACTCCTCAATAGTGAATGGAAAGATGTTTCAGTGTTATGTTTTTGTGAGCATTGGTTACAAAATTAGTATTTTCAGTACTTAAAAATATTGCATTTTAACCTTGTAAACTGCTTTTGTAGCATGGAATCAAATCGTGGGGGAACTTGTATATATGTAAAAGAGAATTTGGATTATATGAGTATTGCATCTGTTTGCAAACTTGGTTGTGAAAGAGACTTTGAAATCTCAGCTGTTGAGTTAATGTCTGAAAAAAACTATTATCTCCTGTTAGCGACATAAGTGTTTTTTTTTTCAAAAAATTGGACCTTGTTTTAGGCAAACTTAAGACAACTGGGGAAACAGTGGTACTATGCGGTGATTTTAATATTGATTTTCTGAGCCACAGTCCTCACAGGGAAATGTTTTTAAATATTATAAAAGCCTACAATCTTTGTCTTGACTTTTAGCTCTCCAACACATGTAACAGAAACTAGTGTCACTCTCCTTGATCAGGTATGTGTAAACATGGACAAGTGTACATCAGAAAACTTTGATACCAGTTATAGTGAGCACCTTTCGCAATTACTGACCATACCTGTAAATCACATTTTGGCCGGTATAGAAAATGTTAGCCATAAAAGGATTTATAGTAGGAAAAATATTGAATACTTCCAGTGCCCAATCAGCGAACAATCTTGGAGAGAAGTATATGATACCTCTATTACCAACGAAAAGATGGAAATTTTTTTAAACATTTTCAAGCATAACTTTGACATAGCTTTTCCACAAAGGAAAGTGATTTCCAAAAGCACAGACAGATTCAAAAACTGGATTACATCAGGCTTTAGAGTATCTTGTAAAAGGAAGCAGGAACTTTTTCTGCAGTCAAAAACTCACAGCAGTCCAGAATTTAATAATTATTTTAAAAAAATACAAGTTAGTTTTGTAACGTGTCATAAAAGAGGCAAAAATTAAGGAAAATGACAAATATATTATGAAATCATCCAATAAAACTAAGTCCAAGCATAAAGCTGTACAGGATATTACGGGGAAGAAGACAACTCACAAAAATATTGTGGTATCACATGATGGCAAGAATGTCTCTGACCCTAGGGCAGCTGCAAACAGTTTCAATTCTTATTATGCAACTGTTGCAGGAAAATTAGTGAAGGAAAGATTTGGAAACCCACCTAATACAACATGGAAAGAACTTTCATCTATTGAAATAAATAATACATCCATGTTCCTCAGTCCAATAAGCCCAACAGAGCTCCTAAATACCATTAATTAACTGAAGAGTAAGTATTCAACAGGTATTGATGATATTCCAGTTTATATTATAAAAATAACATCAAGACAAATACGTTTGCCTTTATTGGACATATGCAATTCATCCTTATCATGTGGGGTGCTCCCTCAGCAACTGAAAATGGCAAAAGTAATACCCCCATATAAAAAAGGTGATCATCAATGTATGGGTAACTATAGACCTGTTTCTCTATTGTCAGGATTTTTAGAAAATTATTGAAAAAATGTTCCTTTCAAAACTAATTATATTCTTCAACAAGAATAATATTATTTCTGGATGTCAACACGGCTTCAGACCACAGTGATCAATTGAAACAGCCACTTTCAATCTGATAAACCATGTCTTAAATGCAGTGGACAACCACAGAAATATCTCATGTTTATTCTTGGACCTAACAAAAGTTTTTTATGTGATTGATCATTCTATACTCCTGAGGAAGCTTGAATGGTGTGGTGTAAGAGGTATGCCAAATTAGTGGATTAAATCATATTTGGAATATCTCTCTCAGGTAACAGAAATTAAGTACATGGAAGGAAATGAACTCCAGGTACAGGATAAACCTTCCTCCCTTGTTTTATATTCCTATTTACTTTCATATTCAGGGATGCTGCAATGCCCTTATGATCTCGGTCTGGCACACAGTTTTAATTTGCCAGGAAATTTCATATCTGTGCACACTCCACTGCAGAGTGAAAATGTCACTCTGGAAACATCCCACAGATTATGGCTAAGCCTTGTCTCCACAACATCCTTCCTTCCAGAAGTTCTCGTTCTGCAAGTTTTGCATGAGAGTTTCTGTGAAGTCTGGAAAGTAGGAGATGAGGTACTGGCAGAACTAAAACTGTGAGGATGGGCAATGAATTGAGCTTGGATAGTTCAGTCAGTAGAGCACTTGCCCATGAAAGGCAAAAGTCCCAAATTCAGGTCTCAGTCTGAAACACAGTTTTAATCTGCCAGGAAGTTTCATATCAGCGCACTATTTGCTGCTAAGTGAAAATTTCATTCAGAAAGCGGTACTATGTTCCTAACTCGTTTTCAACATAACATTATCACAAACCCTAATATTATTGCAGCATATATCATAAATGTGATCTCAATATTCTTGGTAAATATCATCATCATAGTATCACATAAACTTCACCTTGCATTGTCACAGCACCTAATACAGTATAATAACACTTTTATGTTACCAGAAGTAACGTTTTCCTGCTGTTTATGACATTTTTTATCACTCCCGTCAAATTTCCTATGTACACAATGTTAATTCAACCCCATTTTGTGTCAATATATTTATAATTTTCCCGCAATTTACACTTTATAAAAAAGTGTTCATGGAAAAAAAAACTGATGTAAAATAATTCTGGCATGATGTTGGCCATGAGGTAGTGTCTACAAACATTATGTGGTTAAGTTCCTTGACACTAGGGTGCTCTATTCAATGGATTTGAACTGGTAAATGTGTAAAAGTTGGAACTATTCATCCTGTATCTCCTACCACCGCTAAGCTCTACTCAGCATTCTATTGCACATGCACAGTTTCATGAATGTTCAAATGTGTGTGAAATCTTATGGGACTTAACTGCTAAGGTCATCAGTCCCTAAGCTTACACACTACTTAACCTAAATTATCCTAAGGACAAACACACACACCTATGCCCGAGGGAGGACTCGAACCTCTGCTGGGACCAGCTGCACAGTCCATGACTGCAGCAACTTAGACTGCTCGGCTAATCCCATGCAGCTGAATGGAAAACATATTAGCTGTAATAGATATATTGATATTTTGAATAATGTGCATATTACATAATGTATTCTAGATATATTGATATTTTGAATAATGTACCTATTACATAACATATTCTAGGACTAAAAACTTCATTTTGATCTAAACTCTAGTATAAAACCATATTTGAATAAATTATGAGAGAATCAATATTTGTCATTACAAATCACATATATTTCTTATTGTCACTGTTATATGAAGTCTCATTTATTAGAATTTCTGGGACTGTAAATGTAAAACAAAAATTTTGAGGAATGTCTGGGAAGAACATATCCCTGTGAGGTATACATACTTTTTCTGACTGCCTTATTGTATTTCCAAACCTCATTTATTAGTATACTTGGGAACAGACTTGTAAATATACTGTCAGGGGATCACATAATATTTGTGTGACATGGGTTAGCAAACCCAGTGCCCTGTTGCATTCGCAGTATGATTTCAGTGGTTTCAGTTTCTATCCTGCATGTTTTTCTCTGATGTACTAGCTTTATTGATGTCTTACATTCAGATGATGATCTATTTTGAAATGTAAATGCTAAAAACTGATAACAACCAGAAATGATGGAGAAGAAAATATTTACTTACTTTTCTTGTTGAAAAACCTTTGAAAAGTGAAATAACATTTACTATAATACAAAAATTTCTTCCTATGTATAAATCTATGCTTTCTTCACACATCATTTATTCATGATCAAGTTAATTTATCACAAAGTTTTTATTATGGTGTGTAATTTTTATCTAAAACTTAATAGAAGAAAAATAGCTTTGGGTTAATGATATATTGGGTGTGTGAGTCAGATTGAAAATAAACTTAACTGTCAATGCGGACTAGAGTAATCTTTTTGTTAAGCAAATTAAAAACATTAGTTAGTAAACAACAACTACTATCTTCTTCCTATGCCTTCTTTCAATCTCATCTCCAATATGCAATAAAACTATGGGGTAACTCTCCTGTTGCTCGAACAGTGCTTGTGTGACAGAAGAAAACTGTAAGGCAAAATCAACAATGGAAAATCCAGGATGGAATGTAACAGTATTTTGAAACGGATAGTTCCTACTCACCATATAGCGGAAATGCTGATTTGCAGATAGGCACAACAAAAAGATTGTGCTGTGACTCGCCGATCATTAAAAGTGCCGCCACGCAATTACGCGCGTCCTCTACGTGCGGTGCTGTCTGCCAGCCATGCAGCAGTTGCGCCACCTAAGCGGCCAGCCGGGCAGCGGCCGCTAGACTGGGACTCAGTGCTCATTCGAATGTTAATGTGTACACATGTCTTACTTGTCAACTTACTCTGTGACTTATATGTGTTGTGTCGTTCCGAAATATATGTGTTAAACTTGAAGTTCTAACAGATTGTCACAAAATAAGCTTTCAGCCAACAAGGCCTTTGTCAAAAATAGATGACAAACACACACAAACACACACACACACACACACACACACACACACACACACACACACACACACACACACACACACACACAAATGCAACTCACACGTACATGACCACAGCCTCTGGCAGCTGAAGACACACTTCGAGCAGCAGTAGCAGTACATGATGGGAGAGGAGGCTGGGGTGGGGAGGGGGACAGATGGCTGGGTAGGGGTGCTGGGGAGCATGAAGGGGTGAGGTGGAGTGAGGGTAGGGCAGCAAGTTGCAGTCAGGAGGTGAGACGTTGGGCAGGGGAGAAGTGGGGGGAGGGGTAATGGAAAAGGAGAGAAGGGAAAAGGGCTCTGTAGTATTGGAATGGGAACAGTGAAGGGGCTAGATGGGTGAGGACAATGACTAATGAAGGTTGAGGCCAGGAGGGTTATGGGAAAATAGGATATATTGCAATTCAGAAAATCTGGTGTTGGTGGGAAGGATCCATATTGCATTGGCTGTGAAGCAGTCATTGAAATGAGGAATGTTGTGTTTGGCTGCGTGTTCAGCAACATGATGGTCCAGTTGTTTCTTGGCCACAGTTTGTTTTGTGGCCATTCATGCTGGCAGACAGCTTGTTGGTTGTCCTGCCTAAATGGAATGCAGCACAGTGGTTGCAGCTTAGCTTGTGGATCACATGACTGGTTCCACAGGTAGCCCTTGCCTTTTGATGGGATAGGTAACGTTTGTGACCAGACTGGAGTATGTGATGGTGGGACGATGTATTGGACAGATCTTGTATCTAGGTCTCAAAATAATACAATCAAGTATAAAATGAAATTCCTTCAAATGATACACTAATTGAAATCAGCAATGTATATATTCTCTTACTCTTGAGTAAGCACAAAACAACTTTTTACATTTTTTCATACATCAACTATATGTTTCACAAGGGTGCAATGGAGACAAGTTACGGTCTTGCCTCACCATGGCTCACCATCAACACAGTCACATTACAGCTTCTCATCTCCACATCTCACTAATAACTATCTCCAGCAAGAGTGACATAAACCAAAGCTACAAAAGTTTTACATCAATGAAAGCCATCTTTCTAACATTGACATCATAGAGTATCATTCATATAATTATTTGTTCACAGATGGCATATGTATAGAATGGTTTACATTGAATAATAACTGCATTTTTGTTAAGTTCGAAAATCAGTTAGTTTTTGAAACAATAAACTATGTTGATAAGATCAAAATTCTCTGCTGATAACTAGTAAGTGGATTATCAATGCTTCACCTAAGTAACTCAAAAACACAAAGACATAGGCTTTCAGAAATAAAAGAAGATAAATAAAACATGACATAAAGAATATGGGTTGGCAAACATTGAAGTAAATCATTAAACTCAGACAAGAAAATATGCTTAACCAGTATTACAAAATATTATAACAACAATGTTTTTTATTAGCTACAGCCATATTGCCATTCACTATACTCTAGAGCTGTATGCTCATTATAGAGTCACATTCGTGAGGTCATGTTTGGGTTTTCAAAGCTAGCTGTCATGGGTGGCACCCATGGGAAGGGCTTGTTACCCTGGCCTTGAAGTGTGGCAGAGGGGCTCCTGAACAGAAGTTACATCTTAGACAAACCATCTAAAATAGTTGGTCATGCTGAGAGTTTCCTGACCATTTTTTAAGGACTATAAGACACACTTTTTTCTTTGAAAAATTGCATCCTAAATTCAGGTGTCTTATACTCAAAATTAATATAAAAATGTCCAGCATTTGGTTTAAAACTCCCACCAGCCTTACAAATGGCCATACATTAGATGCTGCAGGAAATCTATCTACTGGATTCAACCGGCAGCAGTAGTTAATTGATGTGATAAACATGAGTTGTGGGGATTCAAGCCTGCTAAGACTGTCTCCCTCCTGCCCCACCATCACAAACCCAGAACACTGCCCAGCCTACAATGCATCATTGCAGTCAACAATGCCAGTGAACTTGATTTGAAAGTCATTTGTGTTGTCAGTAACAGCACAATATTTTTGTTAGTAGCTAGTTTTGGAATGGAAAAAAATAAAAGATATTAATATGATGCACACTATAAAGTGAAAGTAATAGAATATGCAGAAGAACACAGAAACAGAGCAGCTGGGCAGCATTTTGGTCCTCCACCAACAGAAAAAAACATTCATGATTGATGGGTTAGTAAAGAAGAACATAAAAAATGAAGACTAAATATGTAAATGAGGACTGAATGCAAACTGGCCAAAACTGGAAAATGACATTTTGAAATGGATTCAGGGATACTGTCAAAATGGCATTGCAATTAAAATAAAAATGATTCAAATACTTACTCATAAGCTAGTGCTGCAGTGGAACTTAACAGACTTTAAGGGTGGAGTTGGTTGGTGCTACAGGTTTATGTAGCATCATGGATTTAACTTACAAACCAAAACCAAAATATCTCAGAAAATTTCACAAGAGTATGAAGAGAAAATATTATCTTTCCAACATTTTATTATTCAACATCAAAAGAAAACCAGTGTGGAACTAAGCCAGATAGTGAATATGAATTAAACTCTTTTGACATTTGATATGCTGAGTAATAGAACTGTTGCAATGAAAGGTGCTAAAACTGCAACTACAAAAACAATTGGCCATGAAAAAATGCACTACTCTGTTATCCTTTCATGTTGCACTGATGGTACTAAACACTACACTGTTATCCTTTCATGTTGCACTGGTGGTACTAAACTTAATCCAATGATCATTTTCAAGCACAGAACAATGCCAAAACCTTCTACCCTGAAGCACCAAAGAAACTGGTATAGGCATGCATGTTTAAATACAGAGATACGTAAACAGGTAGAATATGGCACTGTGGTCGACAACACTTATATAACACAACATGTGTCTGACGCAGTTGTTAGATCAGTTACTGCTGCTACAATGGCAGGTTATTAACATTTAAGTGAGTTTTAATGTGGCATTATAGTCAGCAGACAAGCGATGGGACACAGCATGTCAAAGGTAGTGATGAAGTAGGGATTTTCCCTTACGACTACTTCACAAGTGTATCATGAATACCAGGAATCTGGTAGAACATCAAATGTTCAACATTGCTGTGGCCAGAAAAAAGATCCTGCAAGAATGGGATCAATGACAGCTGAAGAGGATCATTCAATGTGACAGAAGCACAGCCATTCTGGAAGTTGCTGCAGATTTCAGTGCTGGGCCATCAACAAGTGTCAGTGAGTGAACTGTTCAATGAAACATCATTGATATAGGTTTTTGGACCTAAGGCCCACTCTTGTACCCTTGATGACTCCATGACACAAACCTCGCCTTGCCCCATCAACATCGACATTGGACCATTGGTGACTGGAAACATGTTGCCTGTTCAGACAAATCTCATTTCAAATTGTATCGAGCAGATGGATGTGTACAGGTATGGAGACAACCTCATGAATCCCTGGATGCTGCATGTCAACAGGGAACTGTTCAAGCTGGTGGAGGTTATGTAATGGTGTGGGGGGTGTGCAGTTGGAGTGATATGGGACCCCTGATATGTCTAGATATGACTCTGACAGGTGACATGCACATAAGCATCCTGTCTGATCACCTGCATCCATTCATGTTCATTGTACATTCTGATGGACTTGGGAAATTCTTCTGAGTTTAAGCACTTCCGCTGGCCACCAAACTCCCCAGACATGAACATTATTGAGCATATTTGTGACGTCTTGCAACATGCTGTTCGGAAGAGATCTCCACCCCTCTCGTACTTGTACGGATTTATGGATGGCTCTGGCAGGATTCATCGTGTCAGTTCCCACCAGCACTACTTCAGACATTATTCGAGCCCATGCCACATCATGCTGTCGCATGTTTGCATTCATGCAAGGGCCCTACACGATATCAGGTGGGTGTACCAGTTTCTTTGGCTATTCACTGTAAAATATCACCAGGTATTGTTGTTCATGTACATGACAAAGGTTTGTTGGATGAGGCTGGTATAAAATTATGGATTAAAGAGTGTGGGAGAGAAGGTGCTTTATTGAAGAAGAGTTATCTTCTTGTGCTAGATTTGTTTAGCAGTCATTTAAAAAATTCTGTGGAAGAAAAATTCTGACAGGGAAATACAGAGCTTGTTATTATTCTGGGAGGACTTACTTCACAATTGCAACCTCTTGATGTCATGGTAAATAAACTTATGAGAGAGGAATGGAAAAAATGGATAATGAATGAAACCCAACATGAATTCACACTGAAGGGAGCTTTAAAATGACCTCCAATAAAACAAATGTGTCTGTGGACAAAACTGTTGAGGTCAACAGAGAGAGAAGATATTATTGTTAAATCTTTCACGAAGTGTGGCATAAGTCATGCTCTTGATGGCAGTGAAGACCGTCTTACACATGAAGAGGACAACAATGATGACAAAGAGCAAAAAGAAGAAGAAGAATGGAAGAAGATGAAAAAATTTGAGATAATGGATTTCAAGGATTTTAAACATCAGTTCGGTTTTATAAACTAAGACATTTTTTAGTCTGTCTTTGCAATCTAATAATAAAAACTGTAAAAATAAAACAATGGAAACTCCAGTTGGGAATGTCAATGATGCAGGAAAAGACAAATTTCAACTTACTGTAAAGAACACAAGTCAAGTTGCAGACATACACAATAAAAAGACACTGGCATATAGCTTTTGGCCACAGCCTTCATCAGTAAAACACATACTCACACAAAAACACACTCACACACGTCACATACTAATACAAGCAAGCACACCTCGCGTACACTAACTGCCAACTCCAGCAACTTGGACCGGATTGCAACATCACATGGGATGCAAGCAGCAATCTGGGGGAAGGGGGGTAGGGAAGGGAGTGGAAGGGGGGAAGGGGAAGGGATAGTAGCCTATGTGTGGGGGAAGAGATGAATGCTGGCTGGTGGAGTGTGCAGGGACTAGACTACCAACAGGCGCAGCATCAGAAGGTTGTGAGGCAGGGAGATGGGGAAAAAGGAGCAAAAAAGAAGAGGAGCAGGGAAAGACAGGTGCATGTGTTGGCAGAAGGCTGCAAATAAACAGGGTGGGAGATGTGAATGAGGAGGAGATGATAAGACGGAGGAGGCAGTAAGTGTTTGATGGAAGTTGTGGGGACAGTATGTTACCATAGATTGCATTAGGGGAGCAGAGAATGTGTTGTAAGGATAATTCCCATCTGTGCATTTCAGAAAATGTGGTGGTCAAGGGAAGGGTCCAGATAGCTTGGGTAGTGAAGCAGCCATCGAAATCAGGTGTGTTATATTCAGCTACATCTTGTGCCACAGGATGGTCTACTTCACTTTTGCCCACAGTTTGACAGTGCACATTCATCCTAGTGGACAGTCAGTTGGTAGTCATACCAATATCAAAAGCAGTGTAATGGTTGCAGCAGAGCTGGTAAATGACATTGCTGCTTTTACAGGTGCTCCAGCCCCTGACAGGGTAGGATAAACTTGTAACAGGACTGGAACAGGAAGTGCTGGGTGAGTGGATTGGTCAGGTTTTGCACCTGGATCTTCCACAGGTATATGATCCTTGTGACAAAGTTTTGGGATTGAAAGGGGCATATGTATGGACTAGGATGTTGTGGAGTTTGGGTGGACATGGAACATCACTGTAGGATGGATGGGAAGTATCTCTGGTAGGATGTTTCTCATTTCAGGGCATGATGAAAGGTAATCAAAGCCCTGGCGAAGGATGTGGTTCAGTTGTTACAGTCTGGGATGGTACTGGGTGATGAAGAGGACACTCCTTTGTGGCTGGCTCTTGGGGCTGGATGGAGGACTGGGGGTGTGAGGGGAAATGGCACAGGATATCTGTTTGCAGACTAGATCTGAGGGATAGTGCCTGTCTGTGAAGGTGCTGGTGAGACTGTCAACATACTAAGGAAGTGGGTTTTTGTCACTGCAGATACACCATCTGCAGGTAGTGGGAGGGATTTTTTGTGTGAAAGGGATTAAAGTTGTCAAAATGCAGGCACTGTTGGTGGTTGGTGGTTTTAATGTGTACAGAGGTGCAGATGGAGCCATCAGAGATGAAGAAGTAACATGGAGCATTTAGGAGGAATCAGATGAGAGAGAATGTGTTCAGGCTGTGAAGGAACAAAGGCCCTGAGTCCAGATCATGAAGAGATCATCAATGAACCTGAACCAGACTACGGGTTTGGTGTTTTGGGAGACTAGAAAGGTCTCCTATAGATGGCCCATAAAAAGATTGACATAGAAGGGTATGATGCAGCTGCCCATGCCTATGCCACATATTTCTTTATTTGTTTTCACCCCGCACACCCACCTTGTACATGCTGCCCAAAATCCACAAACCCAAAAATCCTGGACACCCCATTGTGGCTGGTTATTGTGCCCCCACTGAAAGAATCTTAGCCCTCATTGACCAACACCTCCAACCAATTACCCGTAATCTAGTCTCCCACTTCAGAGTCACCAACTACTTCCTTCACCGACTCTCCACCAGCCCTACCCCTTTACCTCCTGGATCGCTACTTGTCACTGTTGATGCCACCTCCCTGTACACCAACATCCCTCATGCCCATGGTCTTACCGCTATTGAACACTACCTTTCCCAACATTCCTCAGACTCCAAACCTACTACCCAATTCACCATACACTTTACTAACATTATCCTAACCACAATTACTTCTCATCTGAAGGGGGGTATATAAACAAATCCATGGCACAGCTACGGGCACCCGCATGGCACCCTCCTATGTCAACCTTTTCATACGCCATCTAAAAGGGACCTTCCTAGCCTCCCAAAACACCAAATCCCTTGTCTCATTCTGTTTCATTGATGATATCTTCATGTTCTGGACCCAGGGCCCAGACACTGAAATTTTGTTCCTTCACAGCCTGAACACCACCTCTCCCATGCACTTCACATGGTCCTCCTCAACCCAGCATGTCACCTTAATAGATGTTGGCCTCCTCCTCTCAGACAGCTCCATCCATGCCTCTGTCCTCATAAAATCCACCAGTCACCAACAGTACCTGCATTTTGACAGCTGTCATCACTTTCACACCAAAAAATCCATCTCATACAGCTTGGCTATCCGGGGACAGCATATCTGCAGTGTCAAAAACTCCCTTGCTCAGTACGCTGGGGGTCTCACCAATGCCTTCATAGACTGGCACTGTCCCTCAGAGCTAACTGCAAACAGATCTCCAGTGCCATTTCACCTCACACCCCCAATCCTCTCACCATCCCCAACAACCAGTCATGAAAGAGTGCCCCCCTCAACAGTCAGTATCAACCTGGGCCAGAACAACTGAACCACGTCCTCTGCTAGGGCTCTGATTACCTATCATCATGCCCTGAAATGAGGGACATACTACAGAGGCCAACCACCTGTGAAAGCAGCTATGTCATTTACCAGATTTACTGCAATCATTGCAGAGGTTTTTATATTGGTATGACTAACAACCAGCTGTCTACCAGAATGAACAGCCACTGCAAAACTGTGGCCGAGAGCAAAGTAGATCACCCTGTGGGACAACATTCATCTGAACATAACACACTTGACTGCAATGGCAGTTTCACTATCTGAGCCATTTGGATCCTTACCTCTACCACCAGCTTTTCTGAACTGTGCAGGGGGAGTTTTCTTTACAACACATTCTCTGCTCCTGTAATTATCCTGGACCCAACCTACAGTAACATACTGTCCCCACACCACCACCCAACACTTTCCACCCTAGTGTCGTATCATCTCCTCCTCATTCTCATCTCCCATCTTGTTTATTTGCAACCCTCTGCCAATGCATCCACCAATCTTTCCCTGCTCCTCTCCTTTTTTGTTCTTTTTTTCCACATCTCCCTGCCTCACAACCTCCTGAAGCTGCACCTGTTGGCAATCTAGACCCTGAACACTCCACCAAACAGCATTCGTCTCTCTACATCTACATCTACATCTACATCTACATCCATACTCCGCAAGCCACCTGACGGTGTGTGGCGGAGGGTACCTTGAGTACCTCTATCGGTTCTCCCTTCTATTCCAGTCTCGTATTGTTCGTGGAAAGAAGGATTGTCGGTATGCCTCTGTGTGGGCTCTAATCTCTCTGATTTTATCCTCATGGTCTCTTCGTGAGATATACGTAGGAGGGAGCAATATACTGCTTGACTCTTCGGTGGAGGTATGTTCTCGAAACTTTGACAAAAGCCCGTACCGAGCTACTGAGCGTCTCTCCTGCAGAGTCTTCCACTGGAGTTTATCTATCATCTCCGTAACGCTTTCGCAATTACTAAATGATCCTGTAACGAAGCGCGCTGCTCTCCGTTGGATCTTCTCTATGTCTTGTATCAACCATATCTGGTACGGATCCCACACTGCTGAGCAGTATTCAAGCAGGGGCGAACAAGCGTACTGTAACCTACTTCCTTTGTTTTCGGATTGCATTTCCTTAGGATTCTTCCAATGAATCTCAGTCTGGCATCTGCTTTACCGACGATCAACATTATATGATCATTCCATTTTAAATCACTCCTAATGCGTGCTCCCAGATAATTTATGGTATTAACTGCTTCCAGTTGCTGACCTGCTATTTTGTAGCTAAATGATAAAGGATCTATCTTTCTGTGTATTCGCAGCACATTACACTTGTCTATATTGAGATTCAATTGCCATTCCCTGCACCATGCGTCAATTCACTGCAGATCCTCCTGCATTTCAGTACAATTTTCCATTGTTACAACCTCTCGATACACCACAGCATCATCTGAAAAAAGCCTCAGTGAACTTCTGATGTCATCCACCAGGTCATTTATGTATATTGTGAGTAGCAACGGTCCTATGACACTCCCCTGCGGCACACCTGAAATCACTCTTGCTTCGGAAGACTTCTCTCCATTGAGAATGACATGCTGCGTCCTGTTATCTAGGAACTCCTCAATCCAGTCACACAATTGGTCTGATAGTCCATATGCTCTTACTTTGTTCATTAAACGACTGTGGGGAACTGTATCGAATGCCTTGTGGAAGACAAGAAACACAGCATCTACCTGTGAACCCGTGTCTATGGCCCTCTGAGTCTCGTGGACGAATAGCGCGAGCTGGGTTTCACATGACCGTCTTTTTTGAAACCCATGCTGATTCCTACAGAGTAGATTTCTAGTCTCCAGAAAAGTCATTATACTCGAACACAATACGTGTTCCAAAATTCTGCAACTGATTGACGTTAGAGATATAGGTCTATAGTTCTGCACATCTGTTCGACGTCCCTTCTTAAAAACAGGGATGACCTGTGCCCTTTTCCAATCCTTTGGAACGCTATGCTCTTCTAGAGACCTACAGTACACCGCTGCAAGAAGGGGGGCAAGTTCCTTCGCGTACTCTGTGTAAAGTCGAACTGGTATCCCATCAGGTCCAGAGGCCTTTCCTCTTTTGAGCGATTTTAATTGTTTCTCTATCCATCTGTCGTCTATTTCAATATCTACCATTTTGTTATCTGTGCGACAATCTAGAGAAGGAACTACAGTGCAGTCTTCCTCTGTGAAACAACTTTGGAAAAAGACATTTAGTATTTCGGCCTTTAGTCTGTCATCCTCTGTTGCAGTACCATTTTGGTCACAGAGTGTCTGAACATTTTGTTTTGATCCACCTACCGCTTTGACCACACATACATTACCATCCCCTCCCCCTTCACCACCCCTCCACATTGCTGCTTGCATCCCATGCGATGTTGCATTCTGACCCAAGATGTGTGTGTGAGGTGTGCTTGCTTGCTTGTGTGTGTGTGTGTGTGTGTGTGTGTGTGTGTGTGTGTGTGTGTGTATGTGAAATTGTGCCTGTCCATAACATGTCTTCTTTATGGCAAGTAGCAATCTGTCTTTCTCTACATTGTTAACAAAAATGGGAAAAATGTTATTTTAAAAAAAAATTGCTTAAAAATTAAGGTGTATCTTAGAGGCTGTAGCATCTTTTAGTCTATAAAATATGGTATATATTGTGATGCATGAAAAATTGATCACTTAGAATTTTTGGGGCAGAGGTCGAGAGCCAGGAGCAGAAATTTTGTGTTCTAGGCAATCTATTTTGGCTACCCCAAAAACATGTTTCTCCAGATTAAGACTGATTGCCACTTTTCCAAGGTGGGCAAAAATTTCCTTAAGATGCTTGTCATGTGCTGTTATATCCCAGGAGTAACTGAGGATGTCATCTAAGTACTAAACAGCACAGTGGGCTATGAAGTACATTGTCTAGAAAACACTGCCAAGTTTGCACAGAGGCCACAGGTTGTAAATGCATTCTCAAAAAGTCTGAAAGGTGTTATCATGACTGTTTTGTCAATGTCCTCTAGTGCGACCAGGATTTTGTGAAGTCTTTGGGACAGTCCACCTTGCTGAAGACAGTGAGCTGGAAATGTTGTCACTATAGCTGCACAAGAGTGGTACCAAATAGTGATCAGGAATGGTTCTCACACTGAGTTGGTGGTAACTGCCACAAGGGCACCATGACCTATCCTTCTTGCAGTGCAGAGGACCAAGGGCTTTAAGGTGGATGGAAGTTTTGATTTCCACCCACATAAACTTGCAATTGTCTGGTGGAAGAGGATGAGCATGACAGTGAACTGGCAGGCCCGGTGTGGTTTTGATATAGTGCACCACACTATGGTACAACTCACAGGAAGCACTGGGAGGATGGGTGAGGAGTTGATATTTGGAAAGGAGATCAATGAAGGCATCAGAGTAGGACAGCTTTCTGATGGTAAAGTGTGTCACAAGGTTTGAAATGCATGGGATGGTATGGCTCAATGCACCATTGACTAAGTGACACTTGTAACAAAGCAAACTGGGATATTTTTACTTCCACTCATTTTGCCATCTCCCTCCTTAAATTTGTTTTTCCATTCCTAACTAATTACCATTAACATATGTGAGTATAATCTGCATTTTCATAAAAGAGGAAGGCTGGCCCTCGGTTTTAAAGAATATGACACCAGATCTAATTTTGTGCTTAGTTTTATGTATGTAATTGATTTTCTAATTTATTTTGGCTATTCCTAGTTAATATCTTTTGTTATATGGTAAAATTAGTAATTGTTTCGTAACTTAAATTCTATTGTTGACTTATAAACAAATATAAATTCTGTGGTAATTATAAACATTTGGAGGAACAACTAATAGGAGTTTTAAAGTATCTATTTGGCTTTATTCAAAAACATGTTAGCAAAGCCACCCCTTAATTAATTACAAAGTAATTAACAGTTTTGTCAAAAGTATTGTTTGTGTAACTATATATGTTGATTTCATGATTTAAACAAATAATTCAGCTTAACCCCTGTATTAGAAGAAACTGTTAAAAAGATCCAATTTTTCGATGTATGCAGTTAATTGAATGAAGTAAGTTTTAATTGTAATTTCTGTAAATTAATCATTGAATGATGTGTACTTTCACCTATTATTGTTAGGATATATAAGGGCCCAATTTTTGGTCGTGAGACAGTCAGTCCATGGCTGAGTTTCAGACGAGGAACCTGTATTGGTTAGATCAATAACAGTGCATCCATGAAATAAGTGTAACATAATTAGGCCAAGTGTTAAAACAATGGCAGTGTCTGTTCCATATGTACCTTTTTATTCTTCAAGAACTGTGAACTATGTGGTTAGGTTTCTACCATTTGTAGATGTTCAATAGTAAACTATTGTAGCAGTATGTGGATGTTTGCCTGCAAACTATTAATGAGCCTTATCAAAAGTTAAACAATAGTGCACTGGTCATATCAAATGTGTATATGGGAGGTTGTAAACAGTGAAAGTAAACAGCTGTGAAATGCAAATGTGCACCTGTTGGCTACATCATTTAAAGTAGTCCTTGTTTGACTTCCATCGCCCATTTTTCAGCCAGTATAGCAACGCAGTACAACAACACCAAGGACAACAAATGAAGAAATCAAGCAGGTGAACATCACACTCTGTCTGAGTTTTAGGAGTCAGAAGTTTGAAATGCAAAATGAAATTTGGGCCAATGGTTGGGTTGGTGACTTTGGTGGTGGTGAAGGTCCGAGGGTACTCTCTATCAAAACCCAGATTAATGTAATAGGTGTGGTAACTGTAAGTAGTGATTATAGAGCCATTAGGGTTGGTGAGGAGGAAGGAAAAAGGAGGGCCAGACAAGGGCAGAAGTTTGCATCAAAAGATATATACATCCAACCCAGTATCAAGTAGGCAGGAGATAGTTAGTTGAGGTGGGATATTGACAGTCACACAGGAACAAGAACTGAGACATCACCAAGCAACTAACTGTTCATGTTTTCTGATGGCCTCCATTTGCATTTTGGGACTATAAGCATAATAGCCTGCAACTGGCAGCATTGTTGCAGTTACACTTGTGATACCAGCACATGGAATTGTTCTCATATGCGTCTTCCTGATCATCAGATGGACGTAGGGAAATGCACCTACGAGGACATGCATATTGGGGGTTATCATCCAGGGGAGTATCACAATCATGCAACCCATGTGAATAGTCCCTTTGTGCTGTGGAATGGACACAGCACAGGGGCAGGAGATGTGACTGAGTGAGGGCAGCAGTTAGCATAGTCAACTCACTATCATGCATAACATCATTTTTTGTTAAATCTTACTGTGCATCTTATGACATGGACTGTGGAGGTGGTGGTGTGGGCTGTCCTTTGATATGGCTAGGTGACTTATTGCCACAGTGGTGGAAAGGGGCCAACGAGAGTAGCTTGGCAGTTGCCTGAAACTGCAGTTGTGTGTGTGAGTTGTGTTTGCATGACTGTGTGTGTGTGTGTGTGTGTGTGTGTGTGTGATCTATTTTTGATTAAGGCCTTACTGGCCGAAAGCTTTATTTATTTGTGACAGTCTTTTTGTTGTGCCTATCTGCAGCTCAGCATCTGCACTATATGGTGAGTGGCAACTTTCTTTTTCATAATATTGTTACATTCCATTCTGGATTTTCCATCCTGATTTAGGTTTTCCAAGACTTCCCTAAATCGCTTCAGGCAAATGCCAAGATGGTTCCTTTGAAAGGGCATGGCTGACTTCCTTTCCCATTCTTCCATAATGCAATGGGACTGATGACCTTGCTGTTTGGTTCCCTCCTCCAGATCAATCCACCAACCTGGGATCAAGATTCAAACACCTGGTCTGCTAATGCGCCAGTGGTGGCGATGTTAGTATGAACCTGCACAGGGAGCATCATTTTGATAATTGCAGGCAAATGTGAATACCAGTTCTGAAATAAGAGCTTGTCTGGCAAGACACTGGGCTCAGCTGGACCACAGAGGTGCTACACAAGCTTGGTGGGCCTCATGTCAGAGGGCATGGGGATACCATGGGAGTTGGGAGGGTCCCATGTTGAAGCATTCCTCTGAAGAAAATATGCCTGGAAGTAATGCATCTCAAAAGATGCTAGCACTCTTTTAAATTAATGTAGCTACTGGACTGCAGAGGATTTGTAATGATTTCGTGAGCCTCTGAAACTATGGCAGGTGCGAGTTTGATGGTGAACTTTGTTGCATCATTAATAATTTTGAAGCCAGCAAAATTCACCTCAATCAAACAAAACCACAGGTATGGAGCATGGACACCAAATGCCAGGAGCTGAGTGGAGATTCTGATGTCTGATGTGATGATGAGCCAGCTGCAGTGGCCGAGCAGTTCTAGGCGCTTCCGTCTGGAACCACGCAACTGCTACGGTCGCAGGTTCGAATCCTGCCTTGGGAATGGATATGTGTAATGTCCATAGGTTAGTTAGGTTTAAGTAGTTCTAAGTTCTAGGGGACTGATGACCTCAGATGTTAAGTCCCATAGTGCTCAGAGCCATTTGAACCATTTTTTTGTGATGATGAAGGGACCTGTGCCTGACGTGTAGCAGCACTTGCAAGTTGTGCTAGATGGGTAAAATCAAATTTATGCTGGCCATCAGTGCTAGTGTATTGGGAGGGTTAGGTATAGCATTCTGGTCATGTAACCTGAGTACTGGTGCTTTCAGTCATTCTGGCCATGTAAACCAGACAATTGTGCTAGCAGATCAGGCATTGTGGGTGTAATGTTATGATTGGTTGAAACGTTTTCTGACACAGACGACATTTCAGAAGCGGATTCCAGATGAATCTTACTGTGAAAGGACAATACTTAATACTTTCAGGAGTGCAGGTGTGGTGCAAAAGTAGTAACTGTAAAAGTCGTGCAGATCCAGTGGATGAACACACAAAAAATTGCCTATTGGGGAAGGCATGCAGCATGGAACATGCAGGAAACAGACACAGTAAAGGAGAGATGAATGAACTAGAGTTGAGGACTGTTCATCAAAGTCACCAGTGTGGAAACAGAGTTTGATACCACCTAACTTAGAAGCAGCAGTGAATATTTCCCTGCTAAGTTTAGATTTGAGTCAAATATTATTGATTGTGACTTAATTTTTGACAAAACTTACCTGACTCCCGATCCGACGTACAAATAAATTTGACTCAACTAGTGCTTAAATCTGATGACAGAGCTACCAATTGGTAGAGATGGGTCAAGACATCCCCAGTCAAATGAAAAGGCTTACCTGTCACTTGAACACTGCTACACAGCTCCACTCCCAACACTTATGCTAAAGTGCTTAACTCAGTTTAGATGGAATATGCTGAATGATTCCATCCTCACTTGAGGGGCCATGCATAGTCATAGTTAGTAAAAGGCAAAATTAAATGAAAATATAAATAGATTAGTGGCTGAGGGATGGCTCACACTAATACAAAAATATGAAATTTGTATCAGGTGATGATATGAAGGGAGAGAGGGGTGCATGTTACAACATGATATTACAAGTATTGCAGAATAAACATGGTTAAATCATAAATTGAATATGCAACATTTAATGGTTAAACTCTTTGTATTACTAAAAGGTTGGGAAATGTTAAATAAACAAACTTGAAATATCTGGGCCACGCTTCTTCAACAATGAAAAGCAAGTCTTGTACAATACAAAAATTCAGGAGCAGTTTAAATGAAATCAGAAATACAATTATCCAATCCTTGTGGAGGCTCACAGAAATTAACATGAATACAAGAATTTTGTACATGCCATTTGTGAAAAGCAGTTTAAACACAGCATTTGGTCTCAACCCATTAGTTTATGTGGACACTTATAATGCTAATGTGCATATGAAATGAGGCTAGTGCTAAACGTATAAAACATATTAAATACAACATGAATGTAAAAATACAGCTTTTGCCATGCATGAAAACATTTTGAACAAAGCATTTAAACTCATCTGGTTGCTCCACATGAACCCCTGATTACTAACACAAATATGAGTTGTGGATGATACTGTGCATATAAAACATATCAAATATAATATGGACAATTTTTGGCCTGTACCATGCATAAAATCCAGTCTGAAGAAAGAGTTTAAACTCAGCTGGTTAGTCCATATTGATGTTTGTAATGCTAACATAAATTTCAAAAGCCACTGATGCCTTGCATAGAAAACATACCAAATCTAACATGAATATTGTAGCCCATGCCATGCATGGAAAACAGTTTGAACACATATTATCAGGTGGTGGACACCATTAACAGTTAATGCCTACAGAAATGCATAGCACAAAGTTATTCTGACCTCGCTGGGAAATGACTGTTATTTTGGCATGGGAAGATGCATTAATTATTGTGCAGCTCTGTAGTGCTGCAAATTGATTAACTAAAGGTCCATCAGAGCTGAAAAGTGGACTTTTAAAGCCACTTGGAAGGACTAAAAAGAGATTGCAACACATGGGTCATAAAATACAAGGAAAAACTATCTAGTTCTGTATCAGAAAGCTAGGCACCTGCCAAGCTAGACATCACAAAGCAACACAAGACCAATGTATTAAAAAGTTTGCTTTACATACCCCCTACCTCCTATGTTTTTCATATAGGGTAAGGTGTGGTAAATCTGACCTAGTAATTTCTTGTGACTATAAAACACTTACCCGAGGTCAGATCTGAATGTTATATATATTAAATTTTAGGTAATATAAAGGAGCAACTGCTTGCAAAATATTTTTGTTATATCATCAATAGTTTATGAGATATACGTATTTTAAGAAACGTCCATTTTTGCCATTTGCAAACATGGTGGGGTAAATTTGACCCCCTATTTGTTTGGTTGATTTTCGACAGAAATAGTTCCAAATGAACGGTTTTTTTGGGAAATAATTATAAGCAATCATGTTTTTCACGTAAATGAACAAAATGTATTCAAGAAAGAAATCCAATGTGCACTCGGTTTGTCTGCCGGGGGGCCTCATCCAAGATGTGGAGGCGGCCTTGCCTGCAGCTATCGAGTGTACGGGGTGCAGTCATCTGCAAGTAGTTGCTTACGTCGGCACCAATGATGCCTTTCGCTTGGGTTCTGAGGTGATCCTCAGTTCGTACAGGCGGCTGGCGGATTTGGTGAAGACCGCTGGCCTCGCACGCAGGGTGCAAGCAGAGCTCTCTATTTGCAGCATCGTTCCCAGAGCTTTTTTGGTTTGGAGCCGAGTGGAGGGTCTCAACCAGAGGCTTTGTAAATTCTGTAACGGTCTTGGCTGCAGATTTATAGACTTGCGCTATTGGGTGGGGAATTGTAGACCGTCCCTACATAGGTCAGGGGTGCACTACACAAAGGAAGCAGCTACTCGGGTAGCAGAGTACTTGTGGTGTGCACATGGGGGTTTTTTAGGCTAGGCACTGATAAACACTCACCAGTCGATGTGCAGGCAGGGAAATCAGGACATGCTTCAGCTATCAAGATATTAGCAGTAAATTTTCAGAATGTTCGGAATAAAGTTCCTGCATTTACTGCCCTCCAGGAAGCGTGTGGCGTGCAAATTATTCTCAGGACTAAGAACTGGCTGAACCCTGAGATAGGAAGTTCTGAAATATTTAGTGAGGGTTGGAATGTGTATCAGAAAGACAGATTAGACACCGTAGGAGGTGGTGTCTTCCTTGCAGTTGACAAAAATATTGTGTCTACTGAAGTCGAAGTAGAGTGTGATTGTGAAGTTATCTGGACACATTTTACAGGGCTAGGGGAAGTAAAGTTAATTGTGGGGTGTTATTACCGGCCACCAGGTTCCACCGTCACAGTTCTAGAATTATTCAAAGGGAGTCTACATTCTGTATCGCAGAAGTACCCAGATCAAGATAAATTAGTCGGAGGTGACTTCAACCCACCTAGTATAGACTGGGATGTCTATGGATTCATTACAGGTGGTACAGACAAGCCGTCGTGTGAATTACTTTTGAACAAATTATCTGAAAACTGTCTTGAGCAGCTAAATTGACAGCCAACGCGTAATGGAAATATTTTAGATCTGGTAGCCACGAATAGACCAGACCTCATTGATGGTGTCAGTGTTGAGACAGGGATTAGTGAAAATGATGTTGTCATTACGACTATGGTTACAAAAGTTAAAAAGTCGGTCAAGGCTAGGAGAGTATTCTTACTAGAAAGAGCAGATAAGCAGTTGTTAGCATCCCACTTAGTAAATGAATCAACTTCATTTACTTCCGAGACGATGGACGTAGAAGGATTATGGGCAAATTTTAAACACATCGTAAATCACGCATTGGACAAGTATGTGCAATAAAAGTGGGTACAGATGCAATTCGGAGAATGCTCAGGAAGCAAAGATAGTTGCACTCACAGTACAAAAACGATTGTGAGAATGAGGACAGGTAAAAGTTAGTAGAGATTCGTGCTGCTGTAAAAAGAGCGATGCACAAAGCATTCAACCACTACCACTGTCATACCTTAGCAAAAGATATTGCTGAAAACCCAAGGAAATTCTGGTCTTATGTAAAATAGGTAAGTGGATCAAAGGCTTCCATCCAGTCACTCACTGATCAATCTGGCCTGGCAACGGAAGACAGCAAACCAAAAGCTGAAATTTTAAATTTAGCATTTGAGAAATCTTTCACACAGGAGGATCGTACAAACATATTGCTGTTTGAGTCTCATACAGATTCCCGTATGGAGGACATAGAGATAGACATCCCTGGGGTTGTGAAGCAGATGAATGGGTCGAAAACAAATAAATCACCGGGTCCTAATGAGATTCCAATTCAGTTTTACAGAGAGTACTCTACTGCATTGGCTCCTTACTTAGCTTGCATTTATTGCGAATCTCTTGCCCAACATAAAGTCCCAAGCTACTGGAAAAAAGCGCAGGTGACGCCTATATATAAGAAGGGTAGAAGGACAGATCCTCAAAATTACAGACCAATATCCTTAACATCGGTTTGTTGCAGGATTCTCAAACATATTCTCAGTTCAAATATAATAAATTTCAGTGAGACAGAGAAGTTGCCATCCATGCATCAGCACGGCTTTAGAAAGCATCACTCCTGCAAAATGCAACTCGCCCTTTTTTCACCTGATATCTTGCAAACCATGGATGAAGGGGTATCAGATGGATGCCATATTCCTTGACTTCCGGAAAGCATTTGACTTTGTGCCCCACTGCAGACTCCTAACTAAGGTACAAGCATATGGGATTGGTTCCCAAGTATGTGAGTGGCTCGAAGACTTCTTAAGTAATAGAACCCAGTATGTTGTCCTCAATGGTGAGTGTTCATTGGAGGTGAGGGTATCATCTGGAGTGCCCCAGGGAAGTGTGGTACGTCTGCTGTTGTTTTCTATCTACATAAATGATCTTTTGGATAGGGTGGATAGCAATGTGCAGCTGTTTGCTGATGATGCTGTGGGGTAGGGGAAGGTGTCGTCATTGAGTGACTGTAGGAGGATACAAGATGACTTGGACAGGATTTGTGATTGGTGTAAAGAATGGCAGCTAACTCTAAATATAGACAAATGTAAATTAATGCAGATGAATAGGAAAAAGAATCGTGTAATGTTTGAATACTCCATTAGTAGTGTAGCACTTGACACAATCACATCAATTAAATATTTGCGCGTAACATTGCAGAGCAATATGAAGTGGAACAAGCATGTAATGGCAGTTGTGGGGAAGGCGGATAGTCGTCTTCAGTTCATTGGTAGAATTTTGGGAAGATGTGGTTCATCTGTAAAGGAGACCACTTATAAAACACAATTATGACCTATTCTTGAGTACTGCTCGAGCATTTGGGATCCCTGTCAGGTCGGATTGAGGGAGGACATAGAAGCAATTCAGAGGCAGGCTGCTAGATTTGTTACTGGTAGGTTTGATCATCACGCAAGTCTTAGGGAAATGCTTCAGGAACTCGAGTGGGAGTCTCTAGAGGAAAGGAGGCATTCTTTTCATGAATCGCTACTGAGGAAATTTAGAGAACCAGCATTTGAGGCTGACTGCAGAACAATTTTACTGCCGCCAACTTACATTTCGCAGAAAGACCACAAAGATAAGATAAGAGAGATTAGGGCTCGTACAGAGGCATATAGGCGGTAATTTTTCCCTCGTTCTGTTTGGGAGTGGAACAGGGAGAGAAGATGCTAGTTGTGTTATGAGGTACCCTCCACCACGCACCATATGGTGGATTGCGGAGTATGTATGTAGATGTAGATGTAGAAATAACAATGTTTAGAGTACTAAATGTAGTGAAAGTTAAATGAATGTAAATTTTAATTGGAAAAAG
This sequence comes from Schistocerca cancellata, assembly GCF_023864275.1. Classification (NCBI taxonomy): domain Eukaryota; kingdom Metazoa; phylum Arthropoda; class Insecta; order Orthoptera; family Acrididae; genus Schistocerca; species Schistocerca cancellata. Next base: position 72,025,270 of record NC_064627.1, read on the forward strand.
ATGATTTCATTGCATGGCAGAGCGACAGCAATGTTGATCTCAGACTGTTAAAATCATGAGGGACAGCTCGTAAACACATTACCATTTGTATTGCAGCAACTTTTTGGTGAATATCATTTTGACAGAATTTTCTCATTTTTTCGTTTGTAATTTCATACCTTTTCCTAAAAACAAACAAAAATTCACTTTGTTTCCATAAATAAATAATTCTATAGACATAAACGTTAAAAAAATATGCGGTTGGATTCACCCCACCATTTATCAGTCGGATATACCCCACCGTGCCATTTTTCATTTAACACACATAGAAACAATTTACACAAAATTTCCAAGAAATACGATACATACACCGAATAGGTCACTAAATGCACTACAGAATCTCTTGCCATTTGTTTTGTGATCATTTTATTTAAATGTAGTGATACAATTTGCACAAAAATGAAATTGAAACAATTGAGAACTCACTCGTTGTCTTTTGAGTGTCAAATGCGGCAAAGCTGTCAAAGTGACATTTTCGTTATTTCGAATGCTCTATATGGTAACACTAATACAAATATATTTATTTCTCACTCTGTACTCATCATCTCCAGACTGAAATTGAAACAGTACTTACAAGTGTACCACCTTCTACCTCCTACTTTGTGAGTACTTTGTTCTCATAACAGGTGGGTGTATCTCATCTTGGAGTCTGAGTCAACTCCACTTATTTTCTAATCTACTCCAACCTATCACTCTCTCTTTCAGAGGATGTGACTAATAATTCCAAAAGCTAGGATAGTGTCATTTACTTTTATATGTCTCTGTTGGCATTATTAAGTATTTCTTCTCATGAACATAAGTTTTGGCCAGCAATTCTGCCTCATAGTTTTATAAATATTAAGCTATCAGTTGGGAATAAACTGTAGCTGTTTAGTGTAACTAAGAAGGCAAAACTTTTGTTAAACTTGCAGCCTTCTTTTTAATTTACTTAATTAAATTTATCTATCATAATCAATAATACCACTAAGCAGTATACTGCTCATTTATTGTTAACACAGTATACCCATTAAGTATCTATAATTTCCTTGTCTTCTATTAATGAATACCTTGACTTGTTCCACATCTCTGAAGTTCTCCTTTTTGGTGAGAGTTGTGGGACTGGATGGATAGATATATGGATGGATGAGTGGAATTGTGATAAGATAGTTGCTGAAAACTTTTATGAGAATTCAGTAGTGACTCATAGGTCTTTGACACCCTTTTCTTTAATTTGCAGACCAAAGCAGCCAACAGCACTAAGGATTGTGAGTATTCATGTACATACTTTTAATTGATTTGTTTCTTATTTGGTCCCAATTCACTACCTTATGTTCAGAATGTGTAGTAGTTTAATCCCAGTCAGGCTACTGTAACAACCTAATATTTAGCCAACACATTTGCATCAAACTATAGAAAATTCAGGATGGAATAATGACATATTACAGTATAAGGCAAACATGATAATTAGAATATCATATGTATTTATCAAACAATGGAAACTCCAGTTTGGAATGTAAACAATGTAGGCAAAGATAGATCCCTACTTACCATACAAAAGACAATTTGCAGACAGGCACAATTAAAAGATGTTTACTCATAAGCTTTAAGTCACAGCCTTCATAAGGAGAAGAAAAAGAAAAACACAAACCATTCATTCATGCAAGCAAGCACACATACACACACTTGACTGCCAACTCCAGCAGCTTGGGCCAGAACGTAACTGTCACATGGAATGGAAGCAATAATCTGGAGGGGTGGGGAAGAGGAAGGGATAGCAGTGTATGGGTGGGGAGAGGGGGGGTTGGTGGGGGGAGATAGTGCTGTCTGGCAGAGTGTACAGTGACTAGACTGCTAACAGGTGCAGCATCAGGAGGTTGTGGGGCAGGGAGGTGGAGAAAAGGAACAGAAAAGGAGAGGTGCAGGGAAAGTTAGATGAGTGCACTGGCAGAGAGTGGCACACAAAGATGGTGGTAGACAAGAATGGGGAGGAGATGATAGAACAGAGTGGGTGGAAAGTGTTGGGTGGAGGGTGGGGGGATAGTATGTTACCGTAGGTTGAGGCCAAAGTAATTGAGGGAGCAGAGAATGTGTTATAACTCCCATTTGCACAGTTCAGAGAAGCTAGTGGTGGAGGGGGGGGGGGGGGGGATCCAGCTGGCAGAGGTAGTAAAAGAGCCATTCAAATCAACCATGTTATGCTCAGCTGCACGTTGTGACACAGTTGGCCACAGTTTGCCAGTGACTGTCCATCCTGGTGGGCAGTTAGTTGATAATCATACCAATACAAAAGGCTGTGCAATGATTGCAGCAAAGCTGGTATATGACATGGAACAGTTTTCAACATCCTGCAAGACATTTTGAATATGACAAAGTTCACCACTTGCTTGGTTTCCCAACTACTCACATCCTTTCAAAAATCCAGCTGAACTAAGGGAATGGTGGAAACATTGCAGCTGTGTCAGGGCATCCCAGATGACTTTTCTAGCTGCCAATCACCATGAATGGATGCTTAGTATATCATTATTACTCCAAGACAAAGGAGAAAGCCAAGCTGTGGATTCATCACCACCAAAAAAGACATAAGATGCAAACCAACATTTGGTAAGGTGATGGCAATTGTTTTTCAGGCTACTGTGTTGTAGTGCAAACAGATTATGCCCATGAGGGGCAAAGCACCATGGGTCATACTGTCAAAATCTCCTCATGAGATTACAGGGCTGTCAAGGTGAAGCATTGTGAGTACCTGTGCAAAGGTATGTTCTTCCTCCTTGACAATATTCCAACTCATTCTGCACAGGATACAGTATTTTGCAGTGGTGCAATCTGCTCTTGATTGGTCTCTTAGATTGGCATCTTATAGTGCCGCTCCACTGAGAGTTGGCTGGAGTATTACAGGGCTGTCAAGGTGAAGCATTGTGGGTACCTGTGCAAAGGTATGTTCTTTCTCCTTGACAATGTTCCAACTCATTCTGCACAGGATACAGTATTTTGCAGCAGTGCAATCTGCTCTCGATTGATCTCTTACATTGGCATCTTATAATGCCGCTCCACTGAGAGTTGGCTGGAGCATGTTGTGGGTAGAAGTGAGGCCATTGTGAGCTGCACCTGGAGTTCTTCATATTGCTAATGCATTTGAGACTTGTTAATATTGCTGACAATGTTTGCCACCTCATGATCATTCACTCACTTTTAGGATTGGTACTGAGTGATCCCACAAAATTCTCATTATGATTAAGTAATATGAACAGTCATCGTGATCATAAATTTAATTTTTCAGTCTTAATGAGGTCATTCCATGCTTAAATTTTAACTGGTTTTCTTCTTCATGATGTGAACTGTCTGCAGCAGAGAGCTAAACAAAGCAGTGTCATGTTTGCTCCATGATGCCATGCTTGCCTTGTGATCTAAGGTAAAGGTAGTTGCTGGTTCAGATCTCATTTGGCTACCAATGTGTAATGCTTCAGTTTTTTTCCTTTTTCTCAGCAAATAGCCAGAACAGAATTCAGTAGCTGAATGATCTGACCATTTTTATTTATTTTTAATTCTAATCACCAACCTTCTTCTCTAATGCAATAAACTAAACTCATTGTTAGCTTTGTTATAACCTAATGGGGGTTGCAACATACATACATGAATCCCTCAGTCAGATAGGAAGTGATGTGGGATGTTTCAGGTCTACCAAATCTTTAGCACGAGTGGCTTTGTGCAATGGAACAACTTAGCGACAGCGTCTAGCTGGGGTTTATGAGATCTCTTTGGTTGGAGACAGTACAGAAAGACTCAGGTATCAGGTGAGGGAGATAGAAATGAAGAAACAAGTTTCTGGATTGCTTCTTTCATCTGTCTTTTATTGCTTCTTCCCAAGTTTATATGAACATGTTGAAGAGAGCAGAGACTGGGTCATAATTTCAATAAACGTAGAACATAGATAAGGCTTACTAGATACCCAAATTGCTAAAACAAATAGCCTTCTTGGTCTATGACTTTGTCCCAAATTGTGTAGAGGGGCCAGTTTCTTATTGCTCAAATCAAAACTTCATGTTCTGTTACACATGACATGGTAGGTGACAAGCAGCCATAGGTACAAGTAAGCCATGATAGACTAACTACCCATGTTCCCAAGGTACATACAGGCAGGAATACAAGTCCTCCTTAGTGTGCAAATTTAACTGAGCATATTCTTTCACTCACATAATTTTCTGGTGTTGGTTGACAGACATCTGAGGCTCATCTGCTGGTAGGAACTCTCAAACTGTTGAACCTACCCTTGCTGATCAACTGGTGGCCTCTTTGTACTGTGTTGGGGCTGTCTGCTTATAGATGGTGTATGACTGTGCATTTTTACCCACAGTTTGCTATCAGTCAGCCCAAAATCAGCAGTTTTTTCATGCTCTTGACCTCATATTAGCCTGGTAAAAGCATCAAGCACTGTACGTCTCCATCTAGGTTACCAGGCTCTACTTGTTAAAATTCTTACCAAGATCCTTGAAGCATCAGCATGTACAATATGTGATCTCCTTCTTTTCTTTTTTCCTTCATCTGTGATTCTGTGTATGTGGTGGTGGAGCACTGTGGTTAAGGTTAACTTCACCTCAGAGGTGCACTTCTTGTGAGATTTTCCCCTGAGCTGGTTCATAATTCACATGACCTGGTCATAACTTCTCTCATCTTACCACTTCTGGCACTGGATGCTGGGTTTGATATACCCAAGAAGCAATCCTATGACTATGAGGGTGGCAGTTGTTGCTGACGTACAGATGAAAATGTGTGGTTCCCAATTCAATCTCCCAGATTCTATTATTCTTTTATGTAATCCTAACTTATTTTATAATTCATGTAGATGCTGCCCAACTCCTTTTAGGAACCATAAGTGACACACGTTTGTAGATGAGAGTGTAACCACCCTCTGTTGATCTGCTGTCATCGACTTCTCTGACATACAATATTTATGTTGTTATCTACTGAATATGCCTGGATTTTACTTGCATTGGTACCTCAGATGGAGCAGCCATAAACATCTTCACTGTAACGACGACTAAATTTCGAGTTTTCATGATAATTAATGTTAACTTTTTTTGCTCAGTTGATAACTCTTCATTTTTTGCTGCGTTACTGAAGACAATATAGTTAGTAACATCTTTGGATGTTAGTTATTACTCACCAACACATGATATTATGGAAATCACTTTAGTGTTTTATTAGCAACATTCAATAATAATTAAACAGTCATGAATTATTGTGTTTGGTACAGAGAGAAAAGGAGGGCTGATCCTACAATTACTCTCAGCAATTACAGTAACTAAAATGTTGTGATTTTTATAGTTTGTCACTCAGCAATATTATAGCGATGACTATGGTCCATTACTATACTTTGATACAGTCATTTAAACTTTATACACTTTTATTTTCCCAAAGTAAGATGTCCAGTCCGGTTCATACAGTCAATTTACCATCCCTTTGTATAGTCCACAGATTCAATTATCAGTTATTCGGCATGTACTAGAATTTAATACTGAGTGCTACTTTTTATCCACACACAATTCCTCAGATATATATGGATATCTCCCAATACATAACTGCCCAGATGTTGAATCTTGATTACCTTACTCTGTCCAGTATATAGATGTTGCCATTTTTTATTCCCCTTCTTCGCCACAAACAACTTGGCATGTTTCCGTAACAGTGCTTTATAATTCAAATTATGTGTATTAACTTTAATTAGTTTCCTGTGATACTTTCATTTCCTTAACATCACAACAAGGCTAGTTGAACTTTACTAATAAGTACATTTCTGTCTAATACAGGATCAGCTATTCTTGGTAAGTTCTTTATCCATTCCCACGGTGCTTCCTTATGAAACATTATTTCTACAGAACTACACTGGGTGGTTGAATAAGGCAGTTCGTTATGGATCTTCGAAACATATCTATGTATTCTATAATCTATACTGGTTTCTCTCTATGTATGTTCTAAAAAAACCTATTGAAGTCCCGGAATACTCGATCCACAGGCGATGCCTGAGCATGGTAACGAGATACAAAGATATGTCTTATTTTAAATTATCCATACATTCACGCCAGGTTTTACTAACATAACATGAAGCATTATTGGTGAATATAGCAGTGGTTTGCCTACATTTGGAATTTAGTTATTCACCAATTTACATAGGTTTGGCGTTAGCAGATCATAAAAAAGACATTCGTAAAAACTCCGAAAAAACATCATAAAATACTATTATATTTAAATCTTCTTTTCACCATTGGTAATGGCCCTATGAAGTCACATGACACAAATTCAAGAAGTTTTTAAGGTACTATGGGCTGTAACCAAAATTTGTTACATTAGTTTATGGGTTTAACTTTTTGACATAGTTTATGTTTACATAAGATTTCAAATACTTTCCTCTTCATGTTGAGAACAAAACAGTATTGTTTCAATTTCTCAGAACATTTATTAGCACCAAAGTATCCCCACAAATAATGGGTATAACCTACAAGCTGTGTAAACATTACCCCATCTATAATCTTATGAAATGGTATATTCAGATGTAACTTATACTTTTACTTTGAATTACTAATGTTGTTCCATAGATTACAGATAATCTCATTCCAGCATGGGTCCTGTTGCTGTAACTTGGACATATTTTTACACGAATATTCTACCTCATTCTTCAAAGGTACATTTTGGATAACCATTATTTTAAAATTCAGATTTGGTTTGATTAGATGACCCTCATCACCACTACCTTAAGCTAATTGAGATAAATCATCAGCTACAATGTTGCCTTTACCTGTAATGTATTTTATTTCTATTTGGTATTCCTGTAATATTAAAGCCCATTTCACTAGCCTTGAATGAAGAATTTTGCGTATACAAAATACTCATATCAAAACTTCTTGAGACACCATACCACAGCTAATATCTCCCACTTGGTTGTAATGTATGCTCTCTCACTGTTGGAAAATGTACAGCTTGCAATTTTAACGTTTATAAGTTCATTGACATTTTACACTCCTTGATCAGTTATCGAATGTATGGGATCCTTATTGTAGAAGTAGAGTTTTTTATCCTTATTACTTCTTATTTTAATTTGATTGCATATCTTGTTTAGAAATTCCAGTTTCTGTACTAATGGTAACTCAACAATCAGGTACTGTTCAGCCAGTAATAAAACTTCTTTAAAAATACAAGTCCCAGCTGCAGTAACACAAGTCAGTTATTTTCTACCTTCCATACAGCTTTTGATGATTTGTAGTTCCCGGAGGAAGGCATCTCATTGTCAGTCACAATTGCAGATGCAATCTTTCATCCGCAATCAGCTCATGTTGTTGCGCATGCATCGCGGGTTGTCATAGTGGAGAATATGAAACGTATAATTGGAAGTTTTCAGTGACTGTTCATTATGCAGTCACAACAATTATATTTCACCACTGTTTATTATGTAATAATAGTTTTCATACCTTTTCTTTTTAGCCCCATGCTGGGCGCCAGTTGTAGCCACCCTCCATCAATCTGCTGTCCTCGACTTCTCTGACGTATGCATTTATGTTGTTATGTACTGTATATGCCCGGATTTACTTGCATCTGTACCTTAGATGGAGCAGCCACAAACATCTTCACTGCAAGAGTGACTAAATTTTGGGTCTTCATGATAATTAATGTTAGCTTTTCTGGCTCAGTTGATAACCCTTAATTTATTACTGTGTTACCAAAGTCAATATAGTTAGTAACGTCTTTGGATGTTATGGTAGTTATTATTCACCAACACATGATATTATGGAAATCACTTTAGTTTTTTATTAACACCATTCAATAATAATTCAACAATCATGAATTATTTTGTTTGGTATAGAGGGAAAAAGAGGGCTGATCCTACAGTTACTCTCAGGAATTACGGCAACTAAAATGACGTAATTTTTATAGTTTGTCACTCAATGATATTATAGCAAGGACTATGGTCCATTACTGAACTTTGATACAGTTGTTTAAACTTTATACACTATTATTATTACAAAGCAAGATGTCCAGTCTGGTTCTTACTCACACATGGTTTATATAGTAGGATTTAGAAACAAAAGTAGCCACATTAAACACTGTGATTTCCCTAAAACACTACTTTGCTGTTTGCATTATTCTGATGAGATGTTATATATTGATAATTTTTATTAAAATCTTTTCAATGCTATTAACTATTACCAATATTATTGATCACCTCTCCCCTATATGAAAATAAGCCTGATAATATTGTTCTTAATTAAAAGAGCAGCTTTTTGACGGTCATGTTAATATTCAGTAGGGCGGGTTACATAGATCCATTCATTTACTCCTACTGGGGTCCAAATGCTGGTTGCTATCAATACAAGTTTCTTGATGCAGTTATTTGGAATCTCCTTCAGTTATTTCAACAGATTTATCTCACAGGAGCTGCACTTCCTTGTTGTTTTGGTTGCAAATGTGTGTTTGTTTATCTTCTGGGACTTTGCTACTTCTTTGCTAGCTAACTGATGCTGGTGTATGGCTGCATGTTGTTGCTCGGCATCATCTATTAGCATCTATCAGCTTCAGGAGCTATGTATACATACCATTAAGTGGTAATACCCTGTACAAATTAGAGAGCTAATTCTCCACTAAGGGAATTTTCAGTACATATGCTAGATAAGCATTGGTTATGACTACATCAGTTCCTATTGTTCGGAGCAACCCATACCTATTCTCTTCATTGAGATCTACGGGGAACTTCTTGTCTCTGATGTCGTCGCTATCATTCAAAGGCATTTTATTTCCTGTACAGGATTAATGATATGTGGGTCTAGCAGTTCTTTCCACCAAGCATTCACAATGGCTGCCAATATTCATTTGTATTTTCCTCTTAAGACTTGAAATATTATGATCAATTGCATCATCTGGTCATGAATACTGTATCTAAGGTATCTTATATACTGCATACAGAAGTTGTTTCTATTTCTCTTCCGCTTTTTTAAATTCTGGTTTCAATGTGTCATCTTGCTTGTTTAAGGTGCTGAATAAAAGTTTGCTCACTGCTTCCATGAATTTCATGAGTCCTCATTTAGGTTGTGGTTCATGATGCACCAGCTGCGTAATCAATGCCTGTGGTTCTTATAGTCTGTCTTTCTGCCATTCTACCACATTCTCTGTAGTGTGTCCTTCTATAGTGGCTAGCCCAGCTATTCGGAGCCATTTGTCTCAATGCTCTATGGTCTATGGTGGCTTGTACTATCTATATTGTCTCGTTGGCTTTTTCCCCTAGCCTCCATTAATTTACATAGGTCACAATTTTCCACATGACACTGGTGATCTGTGCCTTCCTTTCTGCATTGTGGTACACTCCTAGGGAGGGGCAGAAATCCTGCATTTGGTAAGTATCCAGCTTATACTGGACTGAGGTTGCTGTTGTCCACCCACTTACCAGAAGTGCTCCAAGCACAATCGAACTTGTGGCCATCTGTAAAGTGAAAAGGATTACCTTTACTCTCTTGACATTTATGATCCAACTTTATGTTTCTTGCTGTCATCTTTCTTCTGTGTCTCCTCCCATTCACTACTGCTGCCAGGGCTAGGCTAATTGAAGCAAAGTGATTGGAGTGGGGGAGGGGGGGGGGGGGCTGGCCTAGCTCCGAGAACCAATCACAGTGTCTCCCTCACCTGTACCATGGGTATGCAAGACCTTCCTTCATCTGATTTTATATAGAGTTTTTACCATTCTCTCCTTCTACTCAATTTCTTCACAGCCTCACAGGTCTAAAGTTAGAAGAACTCTTTTAGTCTGGTTGCATGTACAGTTACGAATTTCTTATTCATTAACTGGAGTACTACATTTGGTCCATGCATACTTATAACATGTAAGGACCCTCTCCATGGACTTTTTAACTTCTTTGACCTCCCTCTTCCAATACTTTTGTCATATAATAATATTTTGTCTCCAGCCTTAAATTCCTTGGGATTTTGTGTGCAATCATAGTATTCCTTGTCCCTTTTCTCACATTCCTTATTAAAACTTCTTGCTACCTGATGCATCTGGTGCATCCCTTCCTTTAATTCTGTCATCAGAGATGTATTGCATTTTGGCAGGATCCCACTGTAGCACCCCAAGAATGTTGCATACTCTACCAAAAAAACAGCTCAAATAAGGTGAAACGAATCAAGAAATGTGTTGTGGTATTAAATACAGGGTAATTATAATTAAAGTTAAACTTTCAAACTGCAGCATAAATAACACCACTGGTCAGAATGACATCAAATTGTAACAGAATATTATCAAAGAAGGGGGAAAATGTATGGCAGAAGAAAAATAAATAGTTACAAAATGTAGCAACAGATGGTGCTGTAAGCATCATAATTTAATAGTGACCAACTACAAATGCCAAATGAATCATACAAAAATGCCTAACGTGTACATTTGACATTAAACAAACTGTACTACTCTGTGTGCATGGGTGTACAGGTGTGGTATTGTTTAGTTACGTAAGACCATCCACCACGGCATGGTCATATCACATTGGATGGGAAAATTCAGTTTTTCATTGTCATGGGGTCAAAAACCATGTCAAAAGCATCACTCCCATGGCTTTTTAATTGTCCCAAAGCCAAAAACTGTATAAAAAGCATCAATCACCTTGGTTTTTAATTGTCCTGAGGCCAAAAACCGCATAAAAAGCAGTAGTCAAAATCAAATCGGATTATTAATTTCCTTGCGACTGGCGCAAAACATGTTCAAAATGCTGTCCACTGTTTTCTGCAAAAAGTTGAAATCGAGAAACAGTATTTTCCACCGCTGATCAAAGTTTTTCCAGGGTCACATTCAGAATGTGTCTCCCAATGTGTGCTTTCAATGCAACTAAGTTTGCAATCAGAACACTGAACACAACGTCTTTCAGATAGCCCCACAGCCAGAAGTCACACAGATCGAGATCAGGTGATCGGGATGGCCAGGCTGTAGGGAAATGTGGCTGACAGTTCTAGCATTTCTGAAATGGTGCTTCAGCAGCTGCTTAACTAGATTTGCAATGTGCAGAGGTGCTCCATTTTGCATAAAAATGATCCCATCCACTCATCCACACTGTTGGAGAGCTGGAATGGTGTGGTTGCACAAAAGACATTCATAGTGCTCACCAGTGATAGTACAGGTAACAGGTCCAGAAGCAGCTGTCTCTTTGAAAAAATATGGCTGTATGATAAATGATGCCGTAAACCACACAGTGACCTTTTCAGGATGAAGTGGTATGGTTGATAGGCGTGTGGATTTTCCGTTGCCCATATTCAACAATTCTGTGTATTGACATATCCTGTCAGATGGAAGTGGGCTTTGTCTGTCCACAAAATCTTCCATGGCCAATCATTGTCCACTTCCATATGAGCAAGAAATTCTAAAGCAAAGGTCTCCCTTGGTGGCAGGTCAACAGGAAGCAACTCATGCACATGTGTAATTTTGAATGGATAGCAAAGAAGGATGTTTCATAGGATTTTATGCACTGCACTCACTGGTATGTCCAGTGTTCGGGCAATTCTCCATGCACTACACATTTGCACACCACCACTCATCTCCTCCTGCACTGCTGTGGCCATTGCTTCCACTGATGTTGAATCAATTCATTTCCCCCCTCTACCAGGTTGCACACCAAAAGAACCCATCTTTTTGAATTTCTGAATCATTTTCTCCAGATCCACTGCAATCATCAGACTAACGCCTTTTTTGAAACTCTTCAGTGTCCAGAACTTCTGCAGAGCTACGTGTGCACAGTCATCATTCTTGTATTGCAGCTTTACAAGCAGACCAGTATCCTGCATTGAGACAGTCATGGCAAACATTGCAGATGCAAAAAGAGGAAAAGCCATGTACCTGGCATGTTTATACCAACTTCAATAGGTCGTGTGTATGACAGGTGTTTACATTTACATTTTCTGACACATGCAACACCACCTATTGATCAGTTTTCACACTATTTTTTTCTTCTGCCATACATTTTCCCTCTTCTCTGATAATATTCTGTTGCAATGTGATGTCATTCTGACCAGTGGTGTCATTTCTACAGTGTTTGAAAGTTTAACTACAATTATAATCACCATGTACAGTGGTGGTGATGTATCCATTAATCCCAATTTTCCTAATTTGTTCCCACATAATGAAGTAGGTAATCCATTGACATTCTATCCATTCTTTTGAGTGCACCATTTGTCTGTGGGTGGTACACACAAGATTGAATCTTCACAATCGTCAGTAAATGGCATATTCTTTTGAGAATGTCACTTAGGAAATTGGTTCCTTGGTCACTCAATAGTACTTATAGTATTCTGTAATTGCAAATTATTGTCTCCACCAAGACTCATGTTACTGTATTGGCACCCCATTGTGCCATAGGTTCTGTTACAACAAGTTTTGTGAAGGCATCCTGGAATGTTAGTATGTGTCTATTGCCGTTCTCTGTTATTTGGAACAATCCAACCATGTCGATATCATGACGAGTACTTTTTTTTCTTTCGCTGACGCCATAGTCCCGCAGCAATCGCAGGGTCGGCATGGTTAAAATGAATTTGGCAAGGTTAGTTTTATGGGTGGCTGGATGCCCTTTCTGCAACAACCCCGCACACCCAGTGTACCCCGGCTGTCTGCATCTAGTGCAAATCGTGAAATAGTGTGAACATGTTTCAAATGTCCGTGACGCATGTAACTGAGGCAGAATGTGGGGACCAGCCCAGTATTCACCTAGCAGGATGTGGAAAACTGCCTAAAAACCACATCCAGGATGGCCGGCACACCGGCCCTCGTCGTTAATCTGCCGGGTGGATTCGATCCGGGGCCAGCGCACCTACCCGAGTCCAGGAGGCAGCGAGTTAGCGCTCTTGGCTACCCTGGTGGGTCGATATCATGACGAGTACCTGGGTAGATATTTCAGTCAACACTAAGGGCATTTTCCACTTATTTCATGTAACTTTGTTCTTCTAACAACTCTCGCAATTTTGAATAGACTCTTCTATGTTTTTCTTCATACTTATCCATGATCTGCACTGTTTAATGTGGTCATAAGTGCAGCTGATCCCTTGGTGCCCACCTATAGGCGAATCATGAAACTGCTTCAGAGTAGCTCATTTCTCTTTTTCCCTGATCAGTTCAGCCTCTACCACATTCCATGTGAGTCCAGCATAGTCTCCTAGTATGTATGACAATCCATTTGCTACCATGTTTTGCAGTGCCTTTTTTTATACAGTCTCAAAGTTGTATTCTGCCAGTTTGATTCTGAATTTTGTTAATCTTGATGAAGGCTCAGTTATACGTGCCAACCATTTCAATGGTTTGTCATCAGTGCACTCGATAAATTTCCTTCCGCACTCATAAGGTCAGTAGTGTTTTACTGCTCACACTGTGGCTACAGGTTCTCACTCAATCATACTATATTGTCTCTCGATGCAGTTCAGTGTTCTGATGTGAAGGCTATAGGTAAATACTACTCTACTTCTCCTTGACTCAGAAGGGCATCAACTGCTTCCTTGCTCATGTCTGTGGTAATTATGAATTGCTTCATGAAATCAGGATACTGTAGGATTGTCGGACTTACTATTTTCTCTTTTAATTCCTGGGAAGCTGCTTCCTACTGTATTGACCACTCGTGATTCACTCCCTTCTTCAGCAATTCATGTAATGATTTTGCTTTTGAAGTCCTTGGTAAAATGTCTGTAGAAGAACACATTCCCTAGAAAACTTTTTAACTGCAAGCAGTACTGGGTTTCGGATAATCTTTTATTGTGCTCACCTTCTGAAACTCTGAATTTAATCCTTCTGCCATAATTATGTGTCCCAAGTAAGTTACTTTCTTCCAGAGGAATTCACACTTGTGAACCTGCAGTTTTAAGCTGCGCAATCGGAACCTTTCAGATGCTAACCTCCACTTTCACTTCCTTGAAGCATCCAGCTTCTTCGGAATTAATAATAACAGGAAATGAAACCCACTCATGCTCAGCATAATGATATCTTCCCTTAACATTATATCAATCTCATTTCAGATAGCCTCCTTTTGTACCTCTGGTAGATGATACGGCCAGATATTTATCTTTTTACTTTGTGCTCGGGCTTCAACCTAATCTCATACTTCACCATTTTTGTGTATGTTCATGTGTTTTCAGGCAAGTAAAAAACATTATAATATGCAGTAGCTAAATAATTGAACCCCTTTCTTCTTCATTTAAATGACCCACTCAAATAATTTCCTTTAACCTGTTAATCTACGACCTTGTCTCCTGGTCCACAGGGGCTATACTAGGCATGTGATGCTCCTTGCAGGTACTGCATCTATCTTCAACTCAGGACACTTCAATATAATCTCTTCTTCTGTAGTATTCAGAATACTCATGATGCATGAGGTAGCTGAGCATCGTGCCACACATTTACAATTTGAATTGGCATTTCTTGACAAATACTGGTCAGAAGCTGTACAGGAGAGACTTAGGCGAGAGGTTTTTAACCCTGCCCCTTTTAATAGCAAATATGGTAATTTGCGAGAAGTATCTCAATAAAACACGTGATTGGACAAATCCTATTTCTCATGTTGATGTTATAAAAATTTTAAAAAGTTGTTTGCCATCACACATTCATGAAAAATTGGTTACTACACCTGAGCACAACACAGAATATTTTCTATTGAATTTAGACTCAATTGACCTAATATATGAGGAGAGAGTAATAATAAATAGAGTGTCAGACAGCCAAACACCACAATAACATAACTCGAATAGTCAATAAAAAAAAGCCAGACACGAACATACAGCAAAGTTGGTACTCGCAACTGCAGGGATACATTAACCGTGGTTATGAATATGGGAGTGGAAATGGCAAGAACAAAAGATTTAAATAAAAATTTCCATATAGCAGGAGCGAGTGCCATCCACTAGCTAACTGCAATGCGCTGCGTGTAAATAAGAACAGTCAGCCGTACCAATGGCTGGGGCGCGGCCACACACCGTACCACAGCCAACCTTTGCGCAACAAAATCACAATATGACAACATTTCACAACAGCCATATGAACACATGAGAAAGTATGTCATGAGCTGGTAATGATACAAACTAGAGAAACAATCACACAGTACAACTGACAGAAATTGTTCTGTGCACAGAAGTAGATCAGACTACACTGCAGGAAAACCCGATTCAGTCATAGTTGAGCCTCATACTATAGACCTTACAATCGATGGGGGCAAATCAGATTTTCAAACATGTTTCGTATGATTTGATGAGCAAGGTAAGTAATGTCATAGTTTTATAAGTAAAAAAAATTTAAATATCTTCAACATTTCATGGCCCTGTCAGCAACTGTATAAATATTAATATTAATTTTGATAATGAGCAGCCTCAGTTTCAACGAGCAACTGAGGCTGCTCATTATCAAAATTAAAATTAATAAAAAAAAACATTTATTATGTGTATTTTTTAAGGAAATATGTATAGGCTTGTCTTGTAACCAAAGACAAACATTTGACTAGAAGGAAGTGTAAAAACACAGCTTTACACAGAGCAAAAAGCAAACTGCAGCAGCATATGACTCAGCTTTGTGTGCTCAACAATGCATGCTTATGTCAGTACTAGGGAAGAGACATTGACCTAGCACAAGCGCAACAGGCTAACTCATGGCGCAACCAAATAGAAATTTCAAAATAAATAATAACACGTGACAACTATATTTACTATCAGGGAACAAAAGAATATAATATTATATCAACATGCAAAGTTGCGTCAATACTAAGATATATACATTGTAATTAGAATTAAAAGAAATCACTACAATGAAACATACAGGATGTGTTAGTTAACAAAAGATAAGATACCATAGGAGATGTCAAAGTAACTTTCTTGGTAGGGTAAACGAATAAAAAAATAAAAATTCAAGTGAATAAATATATAAACAAATAAGAATGAAATATGAAAAACGTCTGCGAGATGACCGAGTATAAGAGTGGCCTATGAGCTATGAAACACAATTAGTTTTTAAGTTCATTATAAGTTTTTTATATTGCAGCAACCAGTGCATCGATATGGTGTAGAAGAAGAGATTTACGACGGGTGCTATAGGTACCATATGAAAAAATGGCCTGCATCTCAAAAAAATGATTTAGTTATTAGTATGTCTATGTGTATATTTTGGTCATCAAGCAAATGGAGAATAAAAATATACATTGTCACAGTGCAACTACAAAACATTTACCCATACCTACTGACTACGAAGTGCACATAAACACGGAGGCATGTGACCTCAAATAAAACTAACCAATTCCTATCGCATCACATGTGAATACCAACGATGGCATTTCCACGTGATTGTAAAGAGATAAACATGATGTCAGGCAAAATTTCCTGTGTTACGAACACAAAAGTTTCATTTCCACGAAAAGGGAGTTCCTTGATGAGTGATTTAAGACAGTACAAACAGCATTTCCATAGTAATCCATAAACCAGTAGAATAGTAATTCCTTATTCCATCCCCAACGCAGGAGGTGGCGCCAAAGCATACGGTATTTAAGCCAGCAATGCATAATGTAGAATCCTCACGTAAATGTTTTTCTCTGTTTCTCCTTAGGAAAATATTAAACTCCCATAACTGATGTACGCATGACTGCAAAATAAAATGTGGATGCACTAAATGCATATATAGTAACACAATGTAATGAAATATAAATAAGTTATATGTATTTATGTATGAAGGATTTTTTTTAGTTAATAAACAAACTACATTAACCAGTAACTCTAATTCAATAATTGAAGAAGTAATTTTGTAATGTTTTAGTATTTAAGAATTTTCTATGTTTAATACAAATAATGGGTCGAATGTCAGCCTTAGATGTAAGCCATTGTAATATGCATTGTTATGTCAAAATGTTTATGTGAATTTTAAGTGTATATCAAGCCATCTGGAAAAGATGAACTTGAAAAACTAACAAAACCTCGAAGACTAAAACAATTCTCACGACAAAGTGAAGATGAAATATATAGTGGTATCCAAAAGCATGTTCTATAGTGCAACAAAACAATTTTGGTAAAGTTGTGATATGCATCATCTGAAATATTAATCAGCAAATTACAATTTTGCAAGCATCACTTACCTCGACATCGGGCGTTGATGTGCAGTATTCACTCCACTGAAAATTTGGATACGACGGAGAAGATTTCTTCCCGGGCCATATCAAAGGTGAATTATCTGCCACAGCATCGGTTCTTGCACATGCACCCCACTCACAATGGAAAACAACGCCACAGCAAATTATTCGATGGATACACAGTGTGAAAATGACATTAAAAGTGTGAATGACCGTACACAATAATACATGGAGCATTAACGCTCTTGCACAAGCAACAAATATATTTTGTGTGCATGTGCATAGAGACTTGCAATGTTGCCAAAAAGACAAGAGGCCACTTTTGCAGCGGTCTCATGTAAATACTTAATGAATTATCATTCCATAAGTAAGCTATGTATTTCCTGTGAGATAATGTGTAAGCAAGACAAGCTGACACCTCCAACCCAATATACAAAGAAAAATACACTGACAAATAAAGGTCATTGTACCACTTTCGACAAAATTTAAATTTAAGCTGTACACAAAACACTGTGCGCCTCCATTGCATGTCACCGCACAGTGTGGAGGCAATTGTATACATCCATAAGGAAAAGCCCAACATGCTACAACAAAAGTTATAAACCAATGATGATAAACACTAGCACAACCACTGTAAGCGTTGGAAAAGATGTATTTTTGCTACACTGGAAGGTGAATGACAAATGATGGAAACTCTGTTCAATTTTTTTGTCAGTTATTTAATAGACTCTGTCTTTAGTCCTTGTAGGGAGAAGACGTATTTTTTGTGAGAAGTGTATAGTAGAATTTGTGATATCTGAATAATAATTTTTATGAAAATGTGAAGTGTGAGGAGAAGGGAAATCAGAAAGGTGGAAGGAGTATATAGAGGGTCTATACAAGGGCAATGTACTTGGGGACAATATTCTGGAAATGGAAGAGGATGTAGATGAAGATAAAATGGGAGATATGATACTGCGTGAAGAGTTTGACAGAGCACTCAAAGACCGGAGTCGAAAGAAGGCCCCGGTAGTAGACAACATTCCATTAGAACTACTGACAGCCTTGGGAGAGCCAGTCCTGATGAAACTCTACCCTCTGGTGAGCAAAATTTACGAGACAGGCGAAATACCCTCACACTTCAAGAAGAATATAATAATTCCAATCCCAAAGAAAGCAGGTGTTGACAGATGTCAAAATTACCGAACAATCAGTTTAATAAGCCACAACTGCAAAATACTACCACTAATTCTTTACAGACAAATGGAGAAACTAATAGAAGCCAACCTCGGGGAAGATCAGTTTGGATTCCGTAGAAATATTGGAACACATGAGGCAATGCTGACCCACAGTTCAGAAGTACTTACAGACAAGAATGCAAGTCCTTGTTAGTGTACACACTTAACTGAATAGATACATTCACTCACATAATTTTCTGCTGTCAGCTGACAGGCTCCCAAGGCTCGTCTTCTGGCAGGAGCTCTCATCGACTGGTGGCCTCTTTATACTGTGTTGGGGCTGTTAGCTTATAGGTTGTACATGACCACTGCCGCGCACTAATTCAAACTCGCTGGTGTGTGTGTGTGTGTGTGTGTGTGTGTGTGTGTGTGTGTGTGTGTGTGTGTGTGTCAGTGCAGTGCTGTGCGGTCGTAATTACTGTACACGACGTTTGTGTAGTTCCGCACCCAGCCTCTAGAGGCGCTGTGTTTTCTAGCTTTTATACACGTTCTGTTTTTATTATTATTCCTTGTTTTTTGAGTTAGTTAGTAGTTCCGTGCCTCCTGGCTTGTGTGGACAAGTACTGTTTTCTCTCCAATAACTACTGAAGTTTTCCCAAGATTAAGGATCCTTCTGTAGAGACCGGAAGCAAATTTTGTAACTCCGATCAGTCCATGCATGCCAGGCGTCATCATATACGCACTCGCAATTAAGTTATTGTTGCTGAACTGAAGGTCTTTATTCTTCTGAATCATGTGAAGCAAAGGTCGGACAGCCATCAGTTTAGCTGAACCTGACAAGTGGTGACCCCGACGTGATTCAAGCAGAGACCGACGTGATTAAGAAGAAGCAGCCGTGAGCTACGTAAGTAACGAGCACATAATGACCGAACAGCAGGCCGTCTCTAGGATTGCAGTCCATTTGCCACCATTCTGGCCCGACAACCCGGTACTCTGGTTCACGCAGGCAGAGGCAAGTTTTAGCTGTGCTGGAATAACGGTCGAAGCAACTAAATTTGCGCTGATTGTGAGCCAACTCGACCAACGTTATGCAGCCGAGGTGCAGGACATAATCACAGCACCGCCCAAGGCTGGAACTTATGCCAGGCTAAAATCAGAGTTGATTCAATGGGTGGCCGCGTCACAAGAGGACCGGATACATCAGGTTCTGACACAGGAAGAAATTGGCGACAGAAAGCCTTTTCAGTACCTAAGACATCTACGCAGCAAAGTTGACACCGTTACTGTGCCAGACAGTCTGCTCAGAACGCTGTGGAGCAGTAGGTTGCCGCCGCAAATAAAAGCCATAATTGCCTCACAAACGGACATGCCGCTGGATGACATGGCGCAGCTAGCAGACCGGATTCAGGATGCGATCATGCCGGCTCCGGTCAACGCAGTCACAGCGTTGGACAACAGTGCAAACAGTACCGCGTCTGTAGCACGGACCGACCATGATTCACTCGCGGCCAAGGTTGAGCTTTTGTGCACCCGGGTCAGTGCACTGCTGGCACGTGACAATGACAATAATAGAAGAAGCCGATACAGACGGCGGCGTTCAAGAAGCAGATCTTCCGGCGGTACTACCACTCCGCAAGGCGAGGTACCGTTGTGTTGGTACCACTGACGATTCGGCGATCAGGCAAGGAAGTGCACATCGCCATGCTCGCACCCAAACGCCACCACCGGTCGACAATAGGTGCAACCGACTGCCAGTTATCCTCCAAGCGCCTGTTCATTACCGATAGGAGCTCTGGCGTAAAGTTTTTAATTGACATTGGGTCAGACCTGAGTATCATACCACGAACAGCCATACATCGTTGCCGGCCACCAACTGCCTTCAGTCTGACAGCTGCCAACAATTCTTCCATCACAACATATGGCACACAGAGGATGGAGCTTAATCTCGGCCTACGTTGCCCGTACGAGTGGAATTTTACAGTGGCTGACATCACATAGGCGATTGTCGGGGCTGACCTCCTGGCGCACTACCACCTGCTGCTGGATGTCACGAATGCACGCTTGGTAGACAGCGTCACTGGCTTAGCAGTCACAGGTTTCTGTCGCAACACCACAATGCACAGTGTCAAGTTGGTCCATGCTACGGAGGATGAGTACACTGAATTACTGCTTAACTATCCGAACTTGACCAGGCCGCCCGGCGCTCCCAGGTTCATACCACATGACACGGTGCATCACATTCAAATGACTGATGGTCCCCCAGTAGCATGCCGACCTAGGCGTCTCACTCCGGACCGACTGAAAATAGCAAAGGCAGAATTTGACGCCATGATTCGCGAGAGCATGATGCGGCCATCTAAGAGCCCGTGGTCCTCCGCATTACATCTTGTTTCGAAGAAGGGTGGAGCTTGGCGCCCATGCAGTGACTACCGTGCGCTTAACGCATGAACAGTGCCGGACAGATATTCCATTCCATTATTGAGGGATTATAAACACGCTTTACATGGTGCCACAGTGTTCACAGTTCTGGACTGCGCTAAAGCATATACACAGATTCCGGTAGCCAATGACGACATTCCAAAGACTGCAATAATAACGCCTTTTGGTTTATTTGAAAGCAAATTTATGACTTTCGGTTTACGCAATGCCGCTCAGACCTGGGAAAGGTTTATAGACTCGGTTCTCCAGGGGCTACCGTTTTGTTTCGCCTACCTGGACGATGTGTTAGTGTTCTCTGCTGACCATGAACAACACCGACAACATTTGCGAGAGATTTTTGAGCGATTGGAGCATTACGGTGTCATCTTGAACGTGGGCAAGTGTGTTTTTGGGCAGTCAGAGGTGACATTTCTTGGCCATAAGATTTCTGCTGAAGGCTCTCTTCCTCTGTCCGAGAAGGTGGACACTATCTTGCAGCTACCCCAACCAACTACGATCAAAGAATTACGTCGTTTTTTGGGGATGCTCAATTTTTATCGACGACACCTTCCCCACGCTGCGGAGCTGCAGGAACCTTTGACGGCGGCATTATCAGGCCCTAAAGTAAATAGCAAGTCTCTGATACAGTGAACAGAGGACATGTGTTCTGCGTTCAAGGCAACAAAGAAGAGCATGGCCGACGCGGCGCTTCTCACACACCCACGGCTCTACACGCCATTAGCAATTGTCGTAGACGCGAGCCAGACGGCGATTGGAGCCGCGTTACAACAATGGTTGGACAACGCATGGCAGCCACGGGCGTATTATTCCCACAAGCTTTCGCCTGCACAGAGAAAATGGAGCACGTATGACCGTGAGCTCGTGGCGGTATACCAAGCAGTGAAATATTTCCGCCCCCAAGTGGAAGCACGAACTTTCACGATATATACAGACCACAAGCCACTCACGTTCACCTTCTGTTGGAATAGTGTCAACTGCTCCCCCCGTCAATTTCATCACCTTGAGTTCGTGGCCCAGTTTGCTACCAACATTAGACATATTTCTGGGATCGACAACATTGTTACGGATTGCCTATCACGGATCAGCAGTGTTTCCAGTACCATAGACTTTCCTGCACTGGCACAGGCACAGACAGACAATGAAGAACTCGTTGCCTATGTTAAAGATACAGCTTCTGCATTGCAACTGAAACTCGTTGATGTTCCGGGGGAAGATACACAGCTATACTGCGACGTTTCTCGCGGCCGACCTCGTCCCTTTCTGATGCCGGCTTTTAGAAGACAAGCCTTTGATACAGTACACGGATTGTCCCATCCGGGGGTACGCCCAACATTCCGCCTAGTATCGCAACGTTTCGTGTGGCCGGGCATGAAGAAAGACTGCCGCGAGTGGGTCCAATCTTGTCTTCAGTGCCAACGCTGCAAGATTAACCGTGATGTACATGCACCAATCGGCGATTTTCCTGATACCACCGCCCACTTTGCCCACGTTCACTTGGATATAGTCGGGCCACTTCCACCTTCGAATGGACAAAGATATCTGTGATATCTGTTTACAATGATCGACCGTTTTACACGTTGGCCGGAGGCAGTGCTGGTGGTTAATATCACAGCAGACACATTAGCTTCTGCTTTTGCAATGACTTGGTTGGCAAGATTTTGGTGCCCACTACATATTACCACTGACCGTGGACGGCAATTTGAATCAGACCTGTTCACACAGCTGGCCAAGTTCTGTGGTTACACCCACCATAAGACCACAAGTTATCACCCAGCAAGCAACGGAATGATCGAACGCTGGCACCGTTGTTTGAAGGCCGCACTGATGTGCCACAAAGAAACCTGGACAACTGCACTACCAGTGGTCTTGCTAGGCTTACGGACGACTTTCAAACCAGACCTGGGCTCGTCAGAGGCAGAACTGGTTTATGGAGAAACACTGCGCCTTCCTGGTGACTTTGTAGACGCTGATGCCACAGAGACAGTTGCTACTGGCCAGCCGGATTTCTTGCGACGCTTGAGGGACATGTATCAAAGATTCGCCTTCCAAAAGCCACACGTCATGGCAAGCCACCCACTTTCATGCACCAGGACCTGGAACAATGTCGTCACGTCATGCTCCGCACTGAGGGTGTTGAACCGCCTCTACAAGCTCCTTATTCTGGCCCATATGAAGTGCTACGGTGCAGTGCCCACACGATGGATATCCTAGTGAACAGCAAAACCACGACTGTTGCGTTGAATCGGGTTAAGCCTGCGTATGTTTTCCTGACACCCCACTAGCGGCACCTCATCGTAGGCATCCACCTACCACTGTTCCAGACACTGACGCCACATCTCCAGCGCTGGCTCTTCAACATCCGCCGCCCAACACAGCACAACATCCGCCTCCTGACGCTGTTCCTCCTCCTCCGACAAGGACGACCGGTTCTGGACGTCGGGTGCACTTTCCAGCGCAGTATCTCGACGCTGACGCTCTGCTTCCGCCCGGGGGGCTGATGTAGCGATGCTGCCGCACGCTAATTCAAGCTCGCCGGTATGTGTGTGTGTGTGTGTGTGTGTGTGTGTGTGTGTGTGTGTGTGTGTGTGTGTGTGCTGTGCGTGTGCGTCAGTGCAGTGCTGTGCGGTCGTAATTACTGTACACGACGTTTGTGTAGTTCCGCACCCAGCCTCTAGAGGCGCTGTGTTTTCTAGCTTTTATACACGTTCTGTTTTTATTATTATTCCTTGTTTTTTGAGTTAGTTAGTAGTTCCGTGCCTCCTGGCTTGTGTGGACAAGTACTGTTTTCTCTCCAATAACTACTGAAGTTTTCCCAGGATTAAGGATTCTTCTGTAGAGGCCGGAAGCAAATTTTGTAACTCCGATCAGTCCATGCATGCCGGGCGTCGTCATATACACGCTCGCAATAAAGTTATTGTTGCTGAACTGGAGGTCTTTATTCTTCTGAATCACGTTAAGCAAAGGTGGGACAGCCATAAGTTTAGCTGAACCCGACAATCTCATGTCAATCTGGTGAAAGTGTGAAGACAGTATGTCTTCATCTAGGTCACCAGGCCTATTTGTTAAAATTATTACCAAGGTGGCTTATTATTATTATTATTATTATTATTATTATTTTATTGGTAGTCCCTTCATGATTCAGTCATTACAGTTTGTTACTGTTACAATTATTATTGTTATCCAATCACTAGAAAGAGCTGTCATATCCCTCTTTGGTACCAACACACATGACCAATGAACCTGGAAAAATGGAATGTTGAATGTTTTGCCACATACAGTAGACACATTTACCTTGGCATCTCATTTATGGGGAATAGGAAAGAAGCAATAAGAAAAGACAGCAGCATCTGGCACATGATGCAGGTGGAACTCTGCAACAATTTCTGTCAATTTAATACCATAACAACAGATAAATTCATGTTGCAGTATATTATTCAACAGTTGAATATGTAGTATGGATTCTGCCACTGCTACAGATAATTATGAATTTGTGACAACAACCATGTTTTATCACTGGTTCAGATGCTGGTTATAGTGTTACAACCTTAAATGGAAGACTATGTTTAATAATTTTGTTTTGCTGCTGTTCAAATTAGTTATGAGAATTGATGAATTAAGCTTTGTTTTATCTTTTATTTACTCAGTTACACAAACTAACATGAAAATTCTGGGTTATCAAGATTGCATTTCAGTTGTGACATTCAATTTTAAAATACACTCTGTAAGCATTCCGAGTCCGCAACTCAGAGTCTGGAGTAGCATTCTCGCTTCCCGAGCACAGGGACCTGGGTTCAATTCCTGGTGGGGTCAGGGATTTTCACCTGTCCTGAGATGACTAGGTGTTGTTGTGTCATCTTCATCATCATCACTCATCTCCATTACAGTCGGAGGAAGGCAACAGCAAACCGCCTCCATTACGACCTTGCCTAGTACGGCGGTGGGGGTCTCCCACATTGTTCCCCTACACTCTATCAAGAAGCATTGGACTTCATTTACATTTTCCAAGCACTCTTGCAACCTTGATCAAATACCTGGTGGGAGCAGATGTAATGTTCAGCTTTATGAGAACCAAGCAACAACACACAAAAAAGTCACTGGAAAGATTCAAAAGAACCATCAGTGATATGGATTTGGATTCTTTTCATCATTTATGGACCAAATAAGAGGGGAACACTGTGAAAGCAAAAAACAGGCTAGTTAATATGTATTAATGTATAGATCTCAATGCGAAAAACATATTAAGTCACAATTTGGTTTCTGCATTAATAAATGTAATTTTCACTTTCTTCTCTTCTGATCCATCAAGGGAATTGATTACTTTTGGCATCAGATACTTAGTTAACTACATTTATTTTTGCTTCCATCTTCACGAACATACTTCTATTCTCATGGTAGTCTTGAAATTTTATTTTTATGTGGCATGAAACTGCACATAGACACAGTCAATTTCAAGGTGCAAAATGTTTCATATCTTACTGTTTCAGGACATCTAGGGCAAGATTGATTTCCTATTACTTTTTATTCCACTGAAATAATTTTTGTCACAAACTGTCAAAGGAAGTGTTTTATTCATTTGTATTTTAGGATATTGTAATCATGATGGAAAATTATACATCATGACATTTAACATGCCATATGCTGCATGAGCAGTAACTAATTCCACTAGCTTTACTGTCTCTGCACTTAAATTATGAAACACCAATGTTAACAGCCCTGTTCCATGCCAAAAAGCTTCAAAAATGAGGAATTCTAGATTACATCTAAAAATTGCCTTAAGTTAAGAGTGCTCACAAATAACACTATATGGGACATTTAGACATTTTGTAGACTTGCTTGGAATAATATTGTATATAGCAGTCTGTATCACCTGCTGTTTACTGTCTGATAGCACCACTAAACAGCAAGCAGATTCACGCAGTTTTTACAACTCTGCACGAACAGTGCTGTATGTTATAAGAGTGGTAGAGCATAGCTAGGTGACACTTACTGGAAGTGATTTGAAATGTGCAAATAATGGGCAGAAAAGAAGAATTAACATTGGTAATTGGCAGGATATTAAGAAGAAAAAACTTTGTGATGCTGCATTGGAACATAAATCATGAAAAGGAAATGTATTTCCTGTGAAACAGCCTCCAACACAGGTGAGTGGAATAACTCTGTATAGATCTCTAAAGAGATCTGTAGAGTAGCAGATGTGTCCTGTACAGTGGCATATGCATCCTGCAGAGTACATAGCTCTAAGATCTTGTGAAAACATGACAGTAAAAATATGTAATGTCAATAAAATTAACTACAGTTCTGTTGTTATTATCAATTAAAAAGTATAATACACACACAGCACTGGTATATTAGCAAACGACAATGTCAAATATGATAGTCTAGTTGAATATTAGGTGGTAATATTGATTGTTTGCATGATTCAGCATCATGTATGCAATCCACATGCCTTGACATAAAATGAGCAGTCCATTTACTTGATAAAATCCATGGAAACAGGCGTGCCAGCCAGAAAAAAGAAAGGGAAGACAGACAATACTTCATGGTAACAAGCTACTTTCTAATACAGAGTCCTGTCGAACGAAGTGTGTCAAAAAACATTGCTTGATATATTCTGCATCACCCAGCAATGAATACAGACTCTTCAACATAAACTACAGGGTTGAATGACCACTCCGAAAAATGGTTGAGGAAAATATTTCAGTAGGCCACATACCATATCAAATGAGACAGAGCTCTGATTCAGGAACACATTTTGAGTTTTCATAAGCAAATGAGCCTTTACAGCAGGAATAAATCCTCAAAAGAATGTCTGCAGCCTGATCTCAACCTCTGTGGGATGTATGAACTGTTCACAGAAAAGTTTCTTGATCAACCAAGAAGCAGATCTACTATCAAAGTGCATGTCAAATAGATTTTAATTTGCATTTTGGGTTATCTAGGTCAGATACTTGCAGACAGTGTGATTTGTTGTTTAACAAAATGATCGCAGCTTCAAATGAACTAGAACTGCTCAACATCAAACCTGAGAGTCAGCTGCATCATGAAAAAGCAGATTAAGCATAAAAAGCACTAAAAGATTATACAGAAATGGCAAAGAGAAACAACAATATATATGTTATATGTATTGACCTACAAAAGGTTTCACTTTGTCCTTCATTGACGCATTCCAAGGTATTCTACCAGAGACAACTGTCATGGCATAATTTCACAGTTCATGACATTGGCAGCGGAAATAACACAGTAAATTTGTGGGATGAAGCCACCACAAGGAGGGGTTCAGCCAAAATAGTTTCCTGACTGCTTAAATTTGTGATGAACAATTACATCACATTTGAAAAAGGTATGGAATGCAAACTGAATGTATGGTCTGACTGCTGTGTCGGGCAGAACAATAACTGGAAAGTTTTAGCATTTTATTTCTATCTGATCAGCTATGAGTACTTTACAGAAACACATCAAAAGTTTTTATGTTTGGGTCATATTTACCTACCTTGTGACAGGGACTTCGCAGTGATCAAGAAAAGAAAGAATGCTTGACATAGCTGTATTGACATCTTCAACTTTTGTAGTCCTGTCTTCCTCAGTTGCGTGTAATATTACGGTGTATTGATAATTTTTACTTTATGGACATTGGATCGAAACAAGTGTCAAGTTCATAGTGCTGTGAAATGTAGGAAAAAAACTGCAAATTGGCATCTAGAAGAAGAACAACAACACCAAAAATGCAACAGGAACGTAATATGTAGGAAATCGTCCACGCAACCTGCCACCGAAGATGCCTTGCAGAAAATAAAGGCAAAATGCGTATGGCACTACAATTGTGTTTTATTCAGTTGCTGTCACATGGTCCATAAAGTAAAAATTATCAATATACCATAATAAAAGAAAGAATGTATTGAAAGTTAAGGTTCCTTCAGAACAGATACATGTTATTGCTGAGCCTTCAAAATTGACCATTCAGGAAATGAATCCATTGAGTTGGTCTTCAAAAAGCCACCAGCTTTGAAAATTACTGATGCACTCTGGTTGAAGGCATGTAGTTACAATCCTCAAGGCATAAGAGTGCATCATAGTCACAATGTGCTTCAACCATGTAAAAGACACTGTATTGTAAAATATGGTTGTGAACATCAAGTAAAAAATTTTCCATTGCCTTCTGGATTTCAGTTTCTCTATTACAGGAGAAGAAAAGGGATTTATTGCACTTGATGATATACATGGAGGCAAAAAAACAGGCATTTTTATGAAAACCTGTACTGTGACAACTGAGTTTAATGTACCAGATTTGTATCTCAACATCGTAACAAACTCATGATCCATTCCTTTTTTTAAGACCAAAGTAATCAGTTTATAATAAATACCTTTTTGTATCTTTTTGTATATTTGCTTACTTACAACTTTCTGATTCTAGACAACCTTATCACTACACCACAATATAGAGTGATCTGAAATAATGCTGTATGCCCACTGTTATACAGCATTTTTCCATTTTAATACTTACTTATTTTCAAAAGAACTATGATTAGTGCAGTTTTAAAAAGCACAACCAAGTATTTTTAACAGTCTGTATTGACGGGCAATATGTATCTGCTATTACATTATTATTTTGCAATAGTTCTCTGGAATTAACAGTATTTGTTGATTTCCTAAAAACTGCAAAATGTGCCATACAGCGTTATTGGTGCATATGCTTCAAATATAGATAGCCTGAAATGTGATGTTAGAAAGTATCAGGAGATAATGTTGCAGAAAAACCAAACAGGCTTGCACCTCTCCTCTAAGAGCAGGCATAAGACGAGCACAACAAGCATTCCCATGCTAAGCTGCCTCTAACACAGCTTATATTTGGTAATGTCATTGCAAGTATTTGGCAACCCTTTGGTTGTGCATTTACTTCCGCATGTGGTACTGAATTTTTAATTGTTCTGCTAAATTCACTTGGCATTCTCTTTTCACTTTGACAACTTATGTTACATAACCCTCATGGAAGATGAGGCACACAGAGAAAATTTAATTTTTGGGTTCCTGTAAAGTTGTACATCATATAAGTAACAATTGTTCTTATCTTTCCTGCACTCTCTCTTTTTTCTTTGGCAGACTTCCACAAACTATTTGATTTTGCTAACAAAGTCATACCAAGTTGTTTTTCTCCCTGGTCAGTTGACGTGTCACTTGTTCTGGGAATGAGATGTTCCACTGCCCTGCTCTCCACTGGCCGACAAAAGATGTTCACAAGTTAAGACAGCTAGTAACTAGGGAGCAATCCACTTTCAGGAGGTGTTTTATGGTCTGTGCAAATTGTGGTTGTTCTGATGTTATCTGCTCTGCGGTTCCTTGGGTGAAGGGGATGGCGAAAAAGTGATCATGACATCAAAGAAATGCTCATCAAAGAACAAATGATGCTGAAATATTTTTGTACCAATTGTTAGTCTTAATGGACTCTGATAAGATATATATTCTCTTGTATCACTAAAATACATGCTGATGTAGAATTTTATATAATTGGCAATAGATAGAGTTCACACTGTCATGGTGTATTACACAAGTGAACACATCGAACAACAGAAATCTCTTTCAGCACCTTTCAACACAAAAGGAGAAGAAGTCACTGAGAAGAGCTTATCCATGATTAAAGGCAGACTGATCAGCAGAACCCTTTCAACCAAAGAAATACGGCAACTGATAAATATATTGCAAGTCCTTAAAGAATTAAGCTACAAAAATTGTACAGATCGACTAACAATGATTTTACCTATCAACACCATCATCAAAATAGGAGAAGTAGGAAGGAACATTGCAGCAGGCAACCTTGGTGAAGGTTGTAAAAGAGAAAATAGGTGCAAAGGAAGGGAGGAAAAGAAAATTTGATGAATGAATTAATTAATATATGTATTTATTTTTGAAAGTAAGCAAGAAGATACATCATTGCCTACGGCAATTGAAAGAGAAAGAAGAAATTGTTTGAATAATAGGAAGATACAAATTGCTGCTGTCCCTAGAAACAGAGTCAACCACTACAAAACCATTACAACACTGTGCATGTTTACCATATAACAGACATGAGTCACACACACATTTGGAGTAGCAACAGATGCACTCCATGGCATCAGTTTAACTTGGCAATTGGACTACAGCACCACACATTTACCTATCACTTGCTACACCACAGCAGTTTCAGTGTCAGCCCACTACAGCTGATCTCTGCAAAGCATCTGCAGCTTGCTGGCATTTCCACAGCAGTTCACTGCAGCACAAAGTTATGACATCGGGTGAGCTATATTAATCACAATTCATGGCAAATGTTATGATTTGTTGACAGTGAACATTATTAACAAGTGGCATTAATAAATTTTCTAGTGTTTGGAATTAGGTGCCAACTGTTATGTAGTGGTGATGACTGGATTGTTATTGTGCTACTAGTGTGTGCCAGTAACCACCCAAAAAATGGCAATTGATGCACAGGGAGTCAATAGAATGGCTCTGCTTGTGAAATTCATGACGATGCTCTAGGCACAAGGGGACAGTGATGATAAAACAAATTAGAGGAAACCCTTAAAGCACAGGAGGAAACAGTAAGTAATAAACAAGAGGAAACAATAAATGTGATTAATACATCAGGTAATAGGATTAGTACTCTAGAAAATGACATAAATAAATTTCTTAAGGATTTACAAACAGTAATAAATGCACAGTGTGACTTAGTATGTAAGGAAGTACACAATCATCTTTATGAAGTTCATAATGGTTTAAAAATAATCGATAAAGAAATCTCAGATAATAAGGGAAGAGGAGATATTTTAAAACAAGGCAGGACATTTAGTGAAATTTTTATTCCATGGACTACACTGTCTAACTTGGAAGAGTGACTGCAGAATTCACAAAACAAAAAGCACAGGAAAGGGTTGATTCTTCTAGTACTACACCCAATTCTACAGGCGAATCTGCTATTAAACAGCAAGAGTTACAGGGATCATGGAGAGAATTAGAAAAGATACAACAAGACTTTAAGAGAAAAATGGGTAAACACCAGAATTAATATAGATAGTTTAATTCTAGTTCAAGATCCTTATAGTTCAAATAGCAAAAAAGAAACTAGTAAATTTTTCTGAATAATTCTGGATCCTACAAAATAAATGATACTGAACATCCAAAGGCTTGCCGTTCCTATGACAGTGAAAGATAAAGATCTATAGAATGTGGACATGGTAAAACAAATGCTCAGATGAACTTGTATTCTGAGCAGGTTCAGTGGGCTAATCTCTGCCAGGCACCAAGTTAACTGTTTCATTATTTCCTTTTAGCTTCTATGAAACACTTTCTCCCCTCCTTTTCTATTTTCTGATTTATCTTACTGTCCTATCCTTCAAATGAGTGTAAGGCTAAGACTGTTGGTGAGACAGACACATACCCATGGGGCCCCATGTTAGATATGTCACACATTTTGGGGAAGGGAACAGGATCTTTACAGCACATGAAGGAAGCCACCTAAAACTGTGATGCATGAACATGGGCATATTGTGTATTTTATGAAGTGATGAAGGAAATCATGAAAGGAGAACTGTATTGTCCATGAGAAGAGGAAATAACATAAAACAATAATGTCTTAGGATAACAGGTCTGACAAAGTCGTTGGCAGAAGGTATCACAACCAATATAAAGTGTTCTAGGATAATTAATAACTTATGTGCTATCACAGTACTGAAATAAACTAATGGAAAAATAAATTGCAACATGAAAAAAAAATTAATGTAGAGTGATGACAGTTTGGTAATACATTTGTCTACATAATACGTTTAAGTGATTAACAATGCAAGACCACGTTAATGTAAGTGCAAAAAAAGCCATTGCAAATGTGAAAAGCTTGTACATAAATAACGAATGTAAACACCAGAATGTTGTATGTAAGCATGCTGACATGCATGCACTGTGTTATACCATTGCTCGATGTCAGTTTAGGGGATGGAGTTCTGTTCCTGTTGCACTTGGGTGGTCAATACAGGGGCGGTTAATGCTGGTTGTGGAAGATGACACTGGAGTTGTTGGGTGATGTCATATATGGGCTCGATTGGAGATTGATGTGGTGATCAAGCAGCCCTCTGTGCAGGGTGATGGGTTACAACGGCAATATGTGAGTGAGTGTTATCCTGTTGGAAAACAGCTCCTAGAATGCTGTTCATGAACAGCAGCACAACAAGTCGAATTACCAGACTGATGTGCAAATTTGCAGTCAGGGTGTATGAGACAACAACAAGGGTGTTCCCACTCTCATAAGAAATCACACCCCATACCATAACTCCAGGTGTAGGTAAAGTACACAGACAGGTTGGTTGCAGGCCCTCAACTGTCCTCCTAACCAACACACAGCCATCACTGTCACCAAGGCAGAACTATCTTTTATCAGAAAACACAACAGACTTCAACCCTTCCTCCCAAAGAGCTCTCACTTGACACTGCTGAGGACACAAATGGTGGTGGTTTGAGGTCAGAGGAATGCACACTACAGGGTGTCTGACTCACAGCTGTCCTTGAGGTGACCTATTCGTAACAGTTCATTGTGTCACTGTGGTACCAACTGCTGCCCAGATTGCTGCTGTAGATGCAGTACAATGTCCCTGAGCCATATACCAGACATGATGGACTTCCCACTCAGAAGTGCCATGTGGCCATCAGAAGTCTGTTCTTTTTGTGACCATACACTCCAGGGACCACCACCGCTAGCAATCATGTACAATAGCTACTTTCCTCCCAAGTCTTTCTACAAATTCGCAGAAGGAACACCCAGTGTCTCGTAGCCATATTACATGACATTGTTCAAACTCAATGAGGTGTTGTCTTTGTCACATTAACTGCATTTCTTGACTAACATCAAATAGTCACTTACAATCTCAAAGGTAACTAATGCTCACAATATATTTAAAGCAAACCACATTTAGAACCTCATAGTTGCACTACTAGCACCACTCTTATGCAAATGGCTTGAAATTTGAATAGACATAATCTTTAAGATGTAGAAACAAGCCTACCAACTTTTGTTTGTGACACAACTCATTCTTGGTATTGCACTTTTTCCCCCCATCAGTATGTTACAGTGTGTATAAGCTCGTACCATTTTTCCATAAGTTTTATAAGCATGACAGATACACATAATTGAGACTTTAGTCATCGATAATGTATTCTCCTTCAGTTTACACAAGGCTGCCAATGCTGAGGTAACTTTTCGATTCCGCAAGTGTAGAAGTCAAGTGGTTTTCAGATAAAGAATTTGTCAATCCATGTTTGTAGCACATTTTCATCTAGAAAGGAAATGCCTTGAAGGATGTTTGATAGAGAGTAGTGCAGGTGAAAATATAAGGGTGCAAGATCAACAATTTAGGAAAAGACAGATTGCTACTTACCATAAAGAAAACACCTCAATAGCCTTCATCAGTGAAATGGACCCACACACACACACACACACACACACACACACACACACACACACACCATTCACACACACAAGCAAGCACACATTACACACACATGACTATCAACTCCAGCATCTCAGGCAGGAATGCAACATCATGTGAGATGCACACAGCAATCTGGAGGTGGTGGGGAAGGGAAAGAGATGGTAGTGTACGCATGGGGAGAGATACAAACACTGCTTGTTAGAGTGTGCAGAGACTAGACTGCCAGCAGGTACAGCATCAGGTGGTTGCGAGGCAAGGATATGGGGAAGAAAGGAACAAAAAAGGAGAAGAGCAGGGAAAGATGGATAGATGCATTGGCAGAGGGCTGCAAATAAACAGGATGGGGAGGAGATGATAGGACAGTGGGGTAGAAAGTGTTGGGTGGAGGGTGTGGTTCAATATGTTACTGCAGGTTGAGGCTGGGATAATTACGGGAGCAAAGAATGTGTTGTAAAGATAACTCCGACCTGCACATTTCAGAAAAGCTGGTGGTAGAGGGAAGGATCCAAATGGCTCAGAAGTGAAGCAGCTACTGAAATCACTTGTGTTACATTCAGCTGCATGTTGTGCCACAAGGTGGTCTACTTTGCTCTTGAGCACTGTCTGGCACTGGCCGTTCGTCCTGGCAGACAGCTAGTTGGTGGTCATACCAACATAAAAAGCTGTACAGTGATTGCAGCTGAGCTGATAAATGATATGACTGCTTTCAGAGGTGGCATGGCCCCTGATTGGGTAGGAGAAGCATGTGACAGGTCTGGAATTGGAAATGCTGGGTGGCTGGATTGGGCAGGTTTTGCACTTGGATTTTCCACAAATATATGATCCTTGTGGCAAGGGGTTGGGATTGGGAGTGGCATAGGGATGGAATAGGATGTGGATGTTGGGTGGGCAACAGAACACCACTTTAGGAGGGGTGGGAAGTATTTCAGGTAAATTTCCCCTATGTCAGACCACAATGGTAGGTAATCAAAGCCATGGCGAAGGATATGGTTCAGTTGTTCCGGTCTAAGCTGGTAGTGGATGACGAAGGAGACACTCCTTTGTGGATGGTTCTTGTGGGTGGTGGGAGGATTGGGGATGTGAAGGGAAATATTACGGGAGATCTGTTTGCAGACTAGAATGATTGACAGTTCTTAAAATGCAGGTACTGATGGTGGTTGGTGAGTTTACTGTTACATGAACCATGGACCTTGCCATTGGTGGGGAGGCTTGCGTGCCTCAGCGATACAGATGGCCGTACCATAGGTACAACCACAACAGAGCGGTATCTGTTGAGAGGCCAGACAAACGTGTGGTTCCTGAAGAGGGGCAGCAGCCTTTTCAGTAGTTGCAGGGGCAACAGTCTGGATGACTGACTGATCTGGCCTTGCAACACTAACCAAAACGGCCTTGCTGTGCTGGTACTGCGAACAGCTGAAAGCAAGGGGAAACTACAGCCGTAATTTTTCCCGAGGGCATGCAGCTTTACTGTATGGTTAAATGATGATGGCGTCCTCTTGGGTAAAATATTCCGGAGGTAAAATAGTCGCCCATTCGGATCTCCGGGCGGGGACTACTCAAGAGGATGTCGTTATCAGGAGAAAGAAAACTGGCGTTCTATGGATCAGAGCGTGGAATGTCAGATCCCTTAATCCGGCAGGTTGGTTAGAAAATTTAAAAAGGGAAATGGATAGGTTGAAGTTAGAATAGTGGGAATTAGTGAAGTTCGGTGGCAGGAGGAACAAGACTTTTGGTCAGGTGAATACAGGGTTATAAATACAAAACCAAATAGGGGTAATGCAGAAGTAGGTTTAATAATTAATAAAAAAATAGGAGTGAGGGTAAGCTACTACAAACAGCATAGTGAACGCATTATGGTGGCCAAGATAGACACGAAGCCCATGCCTACTACAGCAGTACAAGTTTATATGCCAACTAGCTCTGCAGATGATGATGAAATTGATGAAATGTATGATGAGATAAAAGAAATTATTCAGGTAGTGAAGGGAGACGAAAATTTAATAGTCATGGGTGACTGGAATTCGAGAGTAGGAAAAGGGAGAGAAAGAAACATAGTGGGTGAATATGGATTGGGGAGAGAAATGAAAGAGGAAGCCATTTGGTAGAATTTTGCACAGAGCATAACTTAATCATAGCTAACACTTGGTTCAAGAATCATAAAAGAAGGTTGTATACATCGAAGAATCCTGGAGATTCTAGAAGGTATCAGATAGATTATATAATGGTAAGACAGAGATTTAGGAACCAAGTTTTAAATTTTAAGACATTTCCAGGGGCAGATGTTGACTCTGACCACAATCTATTGGTTATGAACTCTAGATTAAAACTGAAGAAACTGCAAAAAGGTGGGAATTTAAGGAGATGGGACCTGGATAAACTGACTAAACCAGAGGTTGTACAGAGCTTCAGGGAGAGGATAAGGGAACAACTGACAGGAATGGGGGGAAGAGATACAGTAGAAGAAGAATGGGTAGCTCTGAGGGATGAAGTAGTGAAGGCAGCAGAGTATCAAGTAGGTAAAAGGACGAGGGCTAGTAGAAATCCTTGCGTAACAGAAGAAATATTGAATTTAATTGATGAAAGGAGAAAATATAAAAATGCAGTAAATGAAGCAGGCAAAATGGAATACAAACGTCTCAAAAATGAGATTGACAGGAGGTGCAAAATGGCTAAGCAGGCATGGCTAGAGGACAAATGTAAGGATGTAGAGGCTTATCTCACTAGGGGTAAGATAGATACTGCCTACAGGAAAATTAAAGAGACCTTTGGAGAAAAGAGAACCACTTGTATGAATATCAAGAGCTCAGATGGAAACCCAGTTCTAAGCAAAGAAGGGAAAGCAGAAAGGTGGAAGGAGTATATAGAGGGTCTATACAAGGGCGATGTACTTGAGGACAATATTATGGAAATGGAAGAGGATGTAGATGAAGATGAAATGGGAGATACGATACTGTGTGAAGAGTTTGACAGAGCACTCAAAGACCTGAGTCGAAACAAGGCCCCGAGAGTAGACAACATTCCATTGGAACTACTGACGGCCTTGGGAGAGCCAGTCCTGACAAAACTCTACCATCTGGTGAGCAAGATGTATGAGACAGGCGAAATACCCTCAGACTTCAAGAAGAATATAATAATTCCAATCCCAAAGAAAGCAGGTGTTGACATATGTGAAAATTACTGAACTATCAGTTTAATAAGTCACAGCTGCAAAATACTAATGCGAATTCTTTACAGACGAATGGAAAAACTGGTAGAAGCCGACCTATGCGAAGATCAGTTTGGATTCCGCAGAAATGTTGGAACACGTGAGGCAATATTGACCCTACGACTTATCTTAGAAAATAGATTAAGGAAAGGCAAACCTAAATTTCTAGCATTTGTAGACTTAGAGAAAGCTTTTGACAATGTTGACTGGAATACTATCTCTCAAATTCTAAAGGTGGCAGGGGTAAAATACAGGGAGCGAAAGGCTATTTACAATTTGTACAGAAACAAGATGGAAGTTATAAGAGTCGAGGGGCATGAAAGTGTAAGCAGTGGTTGGGAAGGGAGTGAGACAGGGTTGTAGCCTGTCCCCAATGTTATTCAATCTGTATATTGAGCAAGCAGTGAAGGACACAAAAGAAAAATTTGGAGTAGTTATTAAAGTCCATGGAGAAGAAATAAAAACGTTGAGGTTCGCCAATGACGTAATTCTGTCAGAGACAGCAAAGGACTTGGAAGAGCAGTTGAATGGAATGGACAGTGTCTTGAAAGGAGGATATAAGATGAACATCAACAAAAGCAAAACGAGGATAATGGAAAGTAGTCGAATTAAGTCGGGTGATGCTGAGGGGATTAGATTAAGAAATGAGACACTTAGGTAGTAAAGGAGTTTTGCTATTTGGGGAGCAAAATAACTGATGATGGTCAAAGTAGAGAGGATATAAAATGTAGACTGGTAATGGCAAGGAAAGCGTTTCTGAAGAAGAGAAATTTGTTAACATCGAGTATAGATTTAAGTGTCAGGAAGTCGTTTCTGAAAGTATTTGTGTGGAGTGTAGCCATGTATGGAAGTGAAACATGGACGATAAATAGTTTAGACAAGAAGAGAATAGAAGCTTTCGAAATGTGGTGCTACAGAAGAATGCTGAAGATTAGATGGGTAGATCACATAACTAATGAGGAGGTATTGAATAGAATTGGGGAGAAGAGGAGTTTGTGGCACAACTTGACAAGAAGAAGGGACCGGTTGGTAGGACATGTTCTGAGGCACAAGGGATCACAAATTTAGCATTGGAGGGCAGCGTGGAGGGTAAAAATCACAGAGGGAGACCAAGAGGTGAATACACTAATCAGATTCAGAAGGATGTAGTTTGCAGTAAGTACTGGGAGACGAAGAAGCTTTCACAGGATAGAGTAGCATGGAGAGCTGCATCAAACCAGTGTCAGGACTGAAGACGACAACAACAACAACAACAACAACAACAGGTGTGGATGGAGCCATTAGAGACAAGAAGGACAACACCTGGGAAGGTGCCACACTGGGTTGAGGAGAACCACATGAAGCAAGTTGAGGAGGACCATGTGAAGTGGATGGGGAGAGATGTTGAGGTTGTGAAGGAATGAAGATATGGTGTCTTGACATTAAGTCCAGATCATGAAGATAAAGTATCATCAAAGAAACCTCAAACAGACTGGACGTTTGGTGTTTTGGAAGATAGAAAGGTCTCCTCTAGATGGCTAACAAGAAGGTTGACATAGGAGGGTGTCACGCAGGTGCCCATAGCTGTGCCATGGATTTGTTTATATACCTTCTCTTCAAATGAGAAGTAATTTTCAGTTATTATGAAGATAGTAAGGTGTATGCTTTGGAGTCTTAAGCATGTTGCGAAAGACAGTGTTCAATAGCAGTAAGACCATGGCACAGTGGGGTGGTGTCAACAGTGATGAGTAGGAATCCAGGAGGTAAGGGCAGGGGATCATGGAGAGTCA
Organism: Schistocerca cancellata; assembly: GCF_023864275.1. Classification (NCBI taxonomy): domain Eukaryota; kingdom Metazoa; phylum Arthropoda; class Insecta; order Orthoptera; family Acrididae; genus Schistocerca; species Schistocerca cancellata. The sequence continues at coordinate 72,063,406 of NC_064627.1, forward strand.
GTGAAGGAAGTAATTGGTGCCTTTGACATGGAAGGCTAGATTACAGGCAATTGGTTGGAGGTGTTGGTCAATGAAGGCTGAAATTCTTTCAGTGGGGGGCACAATAACCAGGATTTTTGGATTTTGGGTACATTGTAGAAGGTGGTTATGCAGGGTGCAAACAAATAAACAAATCTGTGGCACAGCCATGGGTACCCTCATGGCACCCCCCTATGTCAACCTTTTTATGGATCCTCTATAGGAGACCTTTCTAGCCTCCCAAAACACCAAACCCTCAGCCTGGTTCAGGTTCACTGATGATACCTTCATGATCTGGACTCAGGGCCAAGACACCATATCTTAATTCCTTCACAATCTCAACACATTCTCTCCTGTCCACTTCATGTGGTCCTCCTCAAGCCAGTGTGCCACTTCCTCATCTCTGATGGCTCCACCCGCACTTCTGTCCACATTATACCCACCAACCGCCAACAGTACCTGCATTTTTACAGCTGCCCTCCCTTTCACACCAAAAAATCCCTCCCATGTTGCCTGGCTTCTGTGGGATGGCATATTTGCAGTGTCAGACACTCAGGGATCCAGGAGGTAAGGGGAGGGGATCATGGAGAGTCGGTGAAGGAAGTGGTTGGTGTCTTTGACATGGAAGACTAGATTACAGGCAATTGGTTGGAGGTGTTGATCAATGAGGGCTGAAATTCTTTCAGTGGGGCAAAATAACCAGCCACAACGGGGCATCCAGGATTTTTGGATTTTGGATAGCATGTAGCAGATGGTTATGTAAAGTCTCACCAAGGCCTTCACACACAGGCACTATTCCCCAGACCTAGTCCAAAAACAGATCTCCTGTTCCATTTCCCTTCACACCCCTAATTCTCCCACCACCCCCAAGAACCAGCCACAAAAGAGTATCCCCTTCATTACCGAGTACCACCCCAGACTGGAAAAGCTGAACCACATCCTTCGCCAGGGCACTGATTACCTATCATCATGCCGTGAAATGAGGGAGACCCTACCTGAGATACTTCCTACCTCTCCTAAAGTGGTATTCTGTTGCCCACCCAACCTCCAAATCCTAGTTCATCCCTATGCCACCCTCAATCCCAACCCCTTGCCACAAGGATCATATACACTCCTGGAAATTGAAATAAGAACACCGTGAATTCATTGTCCCAGGAAGAGGAAACTTTATTGACACATTCCTGGGGTCAGATACATCACATGATCACACTGACAGAACCACAGGCACATAGACACAGGCAACAGAGCATGCACAATGTCGGCACTAGGACAGTGTATATCCACCTTTCGCAGCAATGCAGGCTGCTATTCTCCCATGGAGACGATCGTAGAGATGCTGGATGTAGTCCTGTGGAACGGCTTGCCATGCCATTTCCACCTGGCGCCTCAGTTGGACCAGCGTTCGTGCTGGACGTGCAGACCGCGTGAGACGACGCTTCATCCAGTCCCAAACATGCTCAATGGGGGACAGATCCGGAGATCTTGCTGGCCAGGGTAGTTGACTTACACCTTCTAGAGCACGTTGGGTGGCACGGGATACATGCGGACGTGCATTGTCCTGTTGGAACAGCAAGTTCCCTTGCCGGTCTAGGAACGGTAGAACGATGGGTTCGATGACGGTTTGGATGTACCGTGCACTATTCAGTGTCCCCTCGACGATCACCAGTGGTGTACGGCCAGTGTAGGAGATCGCTCCCCACACCATGATGCCGGGTGTTGGCCCTGTGTGCCTCGGTCGTATGCAGTCCTGATTGTGGCACTCACCTGCACGGCGCCAAACACGCATACGACCATCATCGGCACCAAGGCAGAAGCGACTCTCATCGCTGAAGACGACACGTCTCCATTCGTCCCTCCATTCACGCCTGTCGCGACACCACTGGAGGCGGGCTGCACGATGTTGGGGCGTGAGTGGAAGACGGTCTAACGGTGTGCGGGACCGTAGCCCAGCTTCATGGAGACGGTTGCGAATGGTCCTCGCTGATACCAAAGAAGCAACAGTGTCCCTAATTTGCCGGGAAGTGGCGGTGCGGTCCCCTACGGCACTGCGTAGGATCCTACGGTCTTGGCGTGCATCCGTGCGTCGCTGCGGTCCGGTCCCAGGTCGACGGGCACGTGCACCTTCCGCCGACCACTGGCGACAACATCGATGTACTGTGGAGACCTCACGCCCCACGTGTTGAGCAATTCGGCGGTACGTCCACCCGGCCTCCCTCATGCCCACTATACGCCCTCGCTCAAAGTCCGTCTACTGCACATACGGTTCACGTCCACGCTGTCGCGGCATGCTACCAGTGTTAAAGACTGCGATGGAGCTCCGTATGCCACGGCAAACTGGCTGACACTGACGGCGGCGGTGCACAAATGCTGCGCAGCTAGCGCCATTCGACGGCCAACACCGCGGTTCCTGGTGTGTCCGCTGTGCCGTGCGTGTGATCATTGCTTTTACAGCCCTCTCGCAGTGTCCGGAGCAAGTATGGTGGGTCTGACACACCGGTGTCAATGTGTTCTTTTTTCCATTTCCAGGAGTGTATTTGTGGAAGATACAGGTGCAAAACCTGTCCAATTCACTCACCCAGCACTTCCTATTCCAGTCCCGTCACAGGTTTATCCAACCCCATTATCCAACCCCATCATGGACCATGGCGCCTGTGAAAGCAGCCATGTCATTTACCAGCTCAGCTGCAATCATTGTACAGGTTTTTATATTGGTATGACTACCAGCCAGCTGTCTATCCGTATGAAAGGCCACCGCCAGACTGTGGTCAAGAGCAAAGTAGGCCACAACGTGGCACGACATGCAGCTGGACATGACACACTTGATTTCAATGACTGCTTCACCATCTGAGCCCTCTGGATCCTTCCCTCTAACACCAGCTTTTCTGAAATGTGCAGATGGGAGTTATCTTTACAACACATTCTCCGCTTCCGTAATTATCCCGGCCTCAACCTATGGTAACATACTGTCCCCACACACTCCACTTAACACTTTACCACCCCCTCTGTCCTGTCACCTCCTCCCCATTCTCATCTCCCACTCTGTTTATTTACAGCCCTCTGCCAATGCATCTGCCTGTCTTTTCCTGCTCTTCTCCTTTTTTCCCTTCTCCCTGCCTCACAACATTCTGACACTGTACCTGTTGGCAGTCTAGTTCCTGCACGCTCTACGAGACAGTGTTTGTCTCTCTCCCCCAAATACACTGCCACCTGTTCCCCTTCCCTGCCTCCTCCAGATTGCTGTTTGCTTCCCGCATCATGTTGCATTCCAGCCCGAGATGCTGGAGTTGGCAGTCGTGTGTCTGTTAATGGTGTATCTGTGTCTCTGTTTCACTGATTAAGGATTTGGCCAAAAGTTTTATGTATATGTATTTTAATTGTGACTGTCTGCAACTTGTAATGTCTTCTTTACTGTAAGTAGCAATATGTCTTTTCCTACATTGTTGATATTTCTACAAGGAGCAAGATCAGATGAATAAGGTGGCTGCAGAATGACTTCCCAACTTCTGTGTAGTGTTTTTTGTCTGTGCAGCAGAATGCAAATGAACATTATTGCATAGTAGCACCACTTCACAGAGCCTTCCTGCCCATTGTTCTTGTACTGCATCAGCAAGAAATCTCAGATGTTGACAATAAATGTCAGCAATCGTTGTTATATCTACGGTAAGCAATTCATAGTACACTATCAGATGCACAAAATTATCTTCTGTGGGTGCATGCAGGTCATAGTACAGGATTGATACTTTGTTTGGGCTCAACCTTCCTTTCTTTTCTTCATGTCAGCATAAAGACACATTTCTCATCCCTGGTAATGATAGAGGACAGGAATGGTTGGTGTTGTTCAAGAGCCAACTGATGATGAGCAAGCAGAGATGCACATATGGCCATCCACTTGGCTTAGACCATGCAGTACCCATGCACCTGAGTTTCGAACCTTTCTCAATGCATGCAAATGTTGCAAGATGGTGGAATGATCACAGTTCATCACATCTGCCAGTTTACGAGAACACTGACATGGATCATTGTGGATTAATGCATTTAAACCATCTTCATCAAATCCCGAAGGTCTTCCTGACTGTGGAGAGTCACTAATGTCAAAATGATCCTGCTTAAAATGAGGAAACCATTTCCTTGATGTCCTCTGTACAATGTCATTATCACACTACATGGCACTAATGAATCTGGCTGCCTCTGCTGCTATCACCCCTCAAGTGAATTTAAACAGAAGAATATGTTGGAAATGTTCCAGTTTCTCCACTCGGTACTATCTTCAAATGACAATGTGTAAACTCAAACAGCAACAGTGAACGGTAAATAAAAAAATTACACTCAATAAATAAATCCACAGAAAGTCGAATACCAACATGCAAAATAAAAATTCTACAAACTTATGTACCAACCATACACTAAGGGAAATAGATAGTAATGTAAGACATGAGGAAGGTGGAAATGAAAAGACAGTAATAAACCAGAAAGTGTAATTGATAAAGATTAGTAATATCCTCTAAAAGTGATATTCTGAGTAGGGTACGCTACTTCAAATAGAAATTGAAAAATGACAGTGCATTATACCTGATACAATGCAGGTATTTAGGGGTTTACGGGTAAGTGGACCAAAATAAGGGAGAATTTACACCTAGATCAGGTGTATGCATGGGAGGAATGACGTGTACTGCTTTTTATTAGGAAATATAGGGTAAGTGGACCTATGAAAAGGATGGCTTACACCTTGTGTCAGGTGGATCACAAAGAGGTATGACCCATACCACTGCAGTGAAGGGAGAGTGGTAAAAGCGACACTTGGCATCTCAAATGGAGGGGTAATTGCTAAGTATCCACCTCTAGAATGGGCTGTACTTGAATGTGCATAAGGAATACGTTCATATTAGAGCGTTCTCCTGAACAGAGTAATGTGGAATGGATCTGGTTGATTGTATCTGCATATTTTGAGGATATTTCTATTGCTTTTTAAAGACAGAAATATCTGAGATTAGGTGCAGATGAGGATATTGTTGACTCCAATGTCAGAAGCAACTCCTCAGGCAAATAAATATAATGGATGAAATATTTTATATAGTAAGTTAACAGAAAACAGATACCTCAGCTGAGACATACAACAAATGAAGTATGATAATAAACATTTGCCAGCTATATGGCTAAGCTGAAGTAAACTATTTGGTTAAATGCAACTTGAAGGAAATAAAGAAACTCAGGGGAAACTGAGATAAACGTTGAAATGCTATGTCTGAGTAAGTAGCAAATCTCCAGATGGTGAAAACAAATAGAAATACTAAAGAACGGATGAATAATTTCCTGTTATGCCAAGGGATAGTGAATTTGAAATAGAATGGTATTATACATGATAATTATAAGAAATATAAAAGAAAATGGTATTAGTAAACAGAATAACAATAAATATGAATTGAATTGAAAGAACTGTTTATGAGAGTCCCAAGAACACGTACACTGAGATGGTATTATATTTTGCAAACATCATATGTTAAAAAAAGTCAAAGTCATATTATTGTGAATGCGTTTAAGAATTTTTAAAATTAAGTTTAGAAGTGTGACCTTTTTTTTCTCAGTGGGGAGCCATGAAGTTTGACATGTCATTCTGTGAATGGGATGTCCCACTTACTGGTTCTCCATTGCCCAATGACAGATGTTAGTGAGTTAGGGTAGTTAATAGATAGGAAGCACCCTACTTGCAGGAGATGTTTTATGGTTTGTGCACATCAGAGTTGTGCTGATCCTGTGCCACTGACAAGGTGGGCCATGAATGGACACTTCTACCCGCAGGGTGGAGTCATCTGCTTGGAAAGAATATGATCTTCATGACAACAATGATATGCTCATCAAAGAACAAATTATGTTGTAATATTTTTTGCCAATTTTTGTTGTAATGACTGAAAAGCACCAGTTTGCTTTGACATCAAAAGTACATGTGGATAAAGGAGGAAAAGAAGAAATAGCATCGTGTTCATGAAAACGTGTGTACACATCTAAAAGTGGTACATATGGCAACCACATCAAAGTTACACCCCTGTGAGTTTGAGGTTTTCGATCGAGAACTTCGTCAAAGTGTAAGTTATCTTATTCCTGATATATTTTTGCAGCAGAATAGGAAATATCTATGATTAGGGAAGTGAGTGCACCTCTAACCTCAAATTGTAAGCAAAAGTTTTCCCAACGCATAATTAACCTATCGAACTCGGTTCTGTCTCCAAATAAACAAAAAGTGCTTGAGAAAGGTTTTAAATATGCTCCTCGCCACCTTCCATCAGAAAAACAACTGGATGTTATGAAAGTAGATATTGAATATGCTCTAATGAAAGATACCACTGCAAAATATTTAGTTGCCAATGCACTAAAGAATGAAACCAGATTCATGTGTAACATTCCACAGTCTATTGACTTTCAAACCCTCAAGTCCTTAAAACAGTAATTACAACACCAAGATATCATTGCCACAAAATCTGATAAAGGCAACATTATTGTACTTTTGAATTAAAGTGATTATGTGGATAAAGTTAATGATTTCCTGAATACCACCAGCTTCCAAGTCCTTCCTAAGGACCCTACTAAATTATTGAAAGAGGATGTTAAATATGCAATCACTTCATGCAAAGGCATATTCTCTGAGTTTGAAGCAAAACTTAACTAATATGAACCCAGTGCCTTCTAGAATGTATGGGTTGCCTAAACTGCATAAACAAGATGTTCCTATTCATCCAGTTGTATCATCATTCACTGCTCCATCTTACAAACCAGCTAGTAAACTTGATGTCCTAATTAAGAGCAAGACAACATTCAAACCAAACCATGGTATTTCAAACTCCGTGGACCTATTAAATAAGTTAAAAGGTATATCTGTCTCACACAGTGATAAATTAGTATCCTTTGACGTGTGTAGTTTGTTTTCCAACATACCAGTGGTGGAACGCTTTGATGTTCTGACAGAGCTGATGCACAAGTCTAATGTCAATCCTGTTGAATTGAATGACTTGAGACTGGTCACTCAGATATGCTTGACACAGAACTATTTTCAGTTCCAAGGGGCTCCTTATAAACGATTAGATGGCTTGGCTATAGGTTACCCTCTTAGTCCACTGTTGGCTGAAATATTTATGGACCATTTTGAACAAAATGTTCTAAAAACAGAACCTTTGATTGCAAATATCAAATTCTGGTTTAGATATGTAGATGATGTCCTGTGTATGTGGACTGGTACTACAAGACAACTCAACACATTTTTGGTTGGTTGGTTGTTTGGGGGAAGAGACCAAACAGCGAGGTCATCGGTCTCATTGGATTAGGGAAGGACGGGGAAGGAAGTCGGCCGTGCCCTTTCAGAGGAACCATCCTGGCATTTGCCTAGAGCGATTCAGGGAAATCACGGAAAACCTAAATCAGGATGGCTAGACGAGGGATTGAACCGTTGTCCTCCCGAATGCGAGTCCAGTGTGCTAACCACTGCACCACCTCGCTCAGTAAACAACACATTTTTGAAAAAATCTAAACAGTCAACATAAAAACATTCAGTTCACAATGGAGATTGAAAACAAAGCCATAAATATCTTAGATCTCGCCACTGACATCAGAACACACACACATTATTTCAAAATTTATAGAAGAACTATAAGGGTTGGAACTTTAATAGTGGCAACTATTTATTTACAGCTTGTAAAAAACAGATACATGTTTCAAAGTTTTACTAATCTTCAAAGTAGTCACCAGCATTGTGTATAGCCCGTTGCTAGCGATGTGGAAGTCATAGGATACTCTCAGCAGTGCCAGTCGTGTTGACAGTTCAAACGACAAGATCTATTGCCCGATGAATTTGTAGCAGTTCTGAAGCGAATGCCGTGAAGTGTTTCCTTCAGTTAAGAAATCGAGTTGAACTCATGAGGGCTTAAGTCAGGGGAGTGTAGTAGGTGGTATAGCACTTAGCAGCCCCATCAGTCAAGCAAATCAGTAACAGCTTGCACTGTATGTGCTTGAGCATTGTCCTGCAAAATGATGGTCAGGTCCTGCAGAAAGTATCATCACTTCTGTCTCTAAGCTACTCATAAGTTGTGTTCCAAAACTGAACAGCATAGAGACAGAAGTGATGACACTTTCTGCTGCACCTGACCATCATTTTGCAGGACAATGCTCAAGCACGTTTCAAACAAGTCACTTGCAGTAGCATGGCCAAGGAAAGCTAGTGTTACAAAGCACATTTTGATACAGCCATTTAACCAAAACATGCATGTCCATCTGCTTCATTACATTTTTTTGAATTCAATGCTTTCAAAGAGACAGACAAAATTCTTTCCTTTGAAATCTTTTAGCAGAATATTTTTAAAGTGTAGTCCAAGTCCAAACACTGCTAGGTAAGTAGTTTTCTTTTCACCACATGAGAATTTGGCAGCAATAGCACTATCAAGAAATATCATTTTAAGACTTTATAAGTACCTATATTTGATCTGTATGAATTATGGCATTTGTTAGTTCTCAACACCCAGAGTATTTCTCCATCCAGTGTCTCAGAAGTCTCCAGATAATTCAGCATTTTCTTTGCCAGACAGAACATCATTCTCTGTTGCACCTGACTGCTGGGAATAAGTTGTTGGCTTGGAAAGACATTTTTTTCTTGCAGACAATATTGCTTTTAGAGCATCATGTGTGATTTCAAGCGAAACTCTCCCATATTGGTAACTGAAAAGTCTTCATTGCATGCAATGCATTTTGTTCTATGTTTATATTTGCACATGCTCAAAGCTAATCATTGAATTTAGTTTATAGCAAGTTTAAATTCAAGACACATTTTCCAGTTGGTGCCACATCAAACATTAGCATGATTGCATCTATTTTTTAAAATTTGTAATTTGTACCGTGGATGAAAATAACTGCTCTATTTTTCCACAGGTTATCATCAAAAACATATGCCATTACAACTTATTTATGTAAAAATATTCAAGGGCTGGGGTCAAAAAATAAAATAAATAAGATTCCAGGATTTTTTAAACTGAGCTAACATGGAAAAGAAAATTAATTAGTATTATTACAATAGGAACAGCAGTCTGACATGGAGTTATATTAAGCTTAAAATAAGACATTTTATAAGAAGCATTGAATAAAAATTATGATTTTAATCAGATTTCATGATTTTTATTAAAACTACTACAGGAAAATGTACTAACAGTGGAAAAATTAAGCAACAGATTGTTTTCTTTACCAGCAAAACATTTGAAGGGAGTAAGTGTGTGAGCAGAAAGATGGCAGAGGAAACAATAGAATGAACAACACTGCTAACTAGTGTTGCCAGTCTGAAATTTCTTTTTTAAACACCAACAAAAATACCCTTGAAATACTAGCAAGTTTAGAATTATGTAACACTATTTAGTGACATATTATTTAACTCATGTAAAGCCCCCAAGCTTTCAAAATATCTGATTTCAGGTTAATTACTCACAATCTGGCAAAATTGCTGATAGCCTTTTTTTGGAGCTTCACAAGAGAGGAAGGATGAGGGAAGGAAGTCTGTCAAAGAACTGTCGCTCTTTTCTGGCTGTAGAAGAGTGTGTGGTTATCGGGGGATTCAACCAGTAACTGCTGTGCTTGAGCTGCATGACATGCTAAGAATATTGTCACTTGTTTTCCAATCACAACACGTTGCAAAAAATTTCCATTGCAACAATACATGTGTCTGAAGCCACGCAGTTTGTGCTTTGTTATAATATGAAGAGTTTCTACAGAGTATTTGTTCATATAAGAAATTCCAAGCACTCCTTGGAAATTTTTTCACAACTAATATGTTTCTAAGGAGTCTGTATGCACCCTGTTTATGTTAGCATATTTCTGTTTTTCGAAATACTGTGCTTGCTGTTGTCAATCTTGACTTCTGCTCTTATCATTACTTTTACTACTCAAATAAAAAGTTGTCTATTACTTATTGTGCCACAAATATTATAACCAGGGTTCACCTTTCTTGAATGTATCATCTTAGGTAAGTTTCAGGGTCAGTATTGCTTTCTCTGGAACCAAAACTGACCCTCCAAGGGTAAGCTTCTACCAGTCTTTCCATTCTTCTTCAAAAAATTTATTTCAATTCCACATCTGTACAAATTATGGCTTATGAACAACTATATTGCTATACAAGAAAAATCTGTTATCACAATCAAAGTTTGCACAAACTTATGTGGGTATGACCACCAACCAACTGTCCACCTGATCAGATGTCTTGTCAAATGTGGCCTAGAACGCATTTAACCACCCAGAGCCAGTATACACTGCAGTTTCACAACCAGCATCACCTGAATTCTTACTTCTGTCCCCCACTACCAGCTTCTGTCCATTTTGTAGATGAGAATTTATCCTTACAACACATCATCCCCACTCCCTCCATTTCACTGGGTGCCACACACATCTCCTCTACCCACTCAAGCCAACACAACACCTCAACATAGTTGGCTTTACTCTTTCCATTATTTGTGTATCCAGGAGATTTTATTATTGTATTTACTAAAAATTAAAGGAACTAAATTATTGTTCTGTGTACCTGTATGAGAATAAGAATAAGTTCCTCATTAGAAACCAAATAAATACAGCACTTTTATGGTAAATGTTTTGTAAAACTGCTTTATTCAAATTGGTGGAAATTCTAATTTTAAACATTGTTGTCATAACTTAAAAAGTTGACATCTGACAAATTCATCGAACCAAATACAACTGTCTGAAGTCAGTCTTAAGTTTACTGGTAACAACAAACATTAACCAGCTAAAAGTGATGTACAAGAACACTTATGTGTCTCCGTTATCCTTATTTTGCACGAAATGTACAACCAAATTCACAGCCCATAGCATAGCTTATACTTTATACATTTACATGCAAAATGATACATTCTCTTATTAAAAGTTTTCTACACTGTTAAAATTACAATTGGCAAATGCTGAAATAATGTAATTGAGCTGTACAGTAACAAATATTTAAAAAAAAAATTGAGGGAAAGGAAGTTAGTTCAGGTAACATGGATCTGGACAAGGGTCCTCATTATACAAAGAGATCAATTATTCCAAGATGACGTGTTCATTACATGCATTATACAAACACCATAATGTTTACTTACAATGGTGACAAATATAATGATAACTGAAATTATAAACAGCAAGATGAAATACACTCCCTTACAATATGAAAATAATTTCTTTTGCTACAGCAAACAGTCATAGAAGGTTACTACATGTATTATTAACTGATGGCAGTTTTGAAGTCCATATACATTACATATTCTTGGAAGTGCTGTAAAAAAAAACTAGCCTATTTTTGCTTGCAGTCTTGTAGTTCTGGAGCATGCCTTTACGAATTATATCATATTACTACTATGCTAGCATACACTTCTAGTTTCCTCATCAAAAAATTTTCTTGATAAAATATTTCATTTAAGATAGTGAATAGCTGTTACCTTTTGTTGACAACTACCTATCTATACTACTTTAATGTAATAACAAACTGTAAAATAATAGTGAATTTGAGCATTACATAAAAATCATTAATTCTCATAGCATCAATTTTAGCCAAAATATTAAACTCCAGTTTTCTGATAACAGAAAATCCAGTATTAAGTGCTTGTTCCATATGTCACATTCAAATAGTTATATTAGCTGAACCTAGGTGACAAAAATCATGGATGAAGAACATACTGATACTGATGACTGCATGACTGCATATAATTATGGATTTAGATGAACTCATGGTTTATAATATCATAAGCCAAATATTCACTCACAAAACTGCAAACTTCAGTGTTGCACACATTACTGTGCAACTACACATAAATACAAAGTGTATTTTTAAAATGGAAGCCTAAAGTTAACAAGCACCCATAAAATGAAGCTTCAACATCATGACTTCAGTAAAGAAACTGACCAGGAAATGGATGTATAACATCTCCTTGCTGTAGAAGCAAACAGGAAGCAGTTATTCCACAATCAGCTTGAGTACCCACAATACATAACCACTTTTAGAAAGATGAAAAATAATGCATTCAATGAAAATTGGCATACTCCTAAATCCTTAATAAGTTCATATGAAAATATCATATTTTTATTTTTGCCTCATATCATACAGGAAGTGCAGCAGGATCATCAAATTAATTATGACTGTTCTGTTGATTATAGGAAGTGCCATAGGCCATTTGATCATTATGGCCTGTGTCAGACAATTCAGTAGGAAACTGTCTATTATCTCCAAATACAAAAGCATATCATCAACTGTTTTGGTGCTGAAGAACGTTTTAGTAAAATCCTCAGTGTCATTATTTAATAACGGTAGCTACATCACAAAATGACAATTTAACTCAAGCTCAAAATGTAGCATTATTTCTCTAGTAAGCCAAACTAGGAAACTGCATGCATTTGCATATTAAAATAATAGCATCATTTTAAAAATTATCTATGGCAATATATTATTTTATAAAATCACACAATTACAACATATAAATAACACATCTGTACAGCTAGTACCATGACAAAAAATTCTTTGGCACATTGTCTTTGTAATAAGTAGTAGATGTGACTTGGTATCTCACATTCACTTGATAGGTCCCTGTACTGCCACAGCAGAAATCTTCGGAAGTAGTATGTAAAACACTCTTTTTTCACCTAACCTGTGCTCCCACTGCAAAAGAAATGAAAAGTAAAATAGAACAATAAAAACACTGAAATTGAAATCTACAGGACCGAATTAGCTAAAAAGTTCAATTGATAAATAAACATGTCAATTAATGGTGCAGCACCACTAGATAAAGGCACATAAGTGGCTGGAGTAACACTACATTTAACATACTTTGATGTGACATACATGCACACATAACACTATTATCATTAACTGTTGTTATTTCACCTAGCAGTCACAGTTGCATTTCAGTAGCTCAGCTAATGAAATCCACCTATTTCCAGATGGCACCTATTTGTTGTCCTGTCTCTCCTAGCCATTCTAATTAATTAATGCTTCTTTCCATTTCTTGCTTGCGAGCAATCCTCACTTTTTAAAATAGTTTTCAACTTGAAATTTCATGTATATTTTCCTTAAGTAAAAAATTAAAATCTACAACTATTATGAACTTTTTATTTCACATGTATCAAAAAGCTTGGCTTTGAAAAGTATACTTATTTCCCAAAAAGCTTTCTGTGTAAGTTTAACTATCTTGCTAATTTCTTTTGCACTCCACTCAATCATTGTTCTCAACTGCATTTACTCTCTTACGCATTTCTTTGCACTCCATCCAATCATTGTTTTCAATTGCCTTAAATACAAGACCTTTACTGCTTCCATGGCTTAATTGTTGATTTTTATTTTCGCTATGTTGATTATACATTATTTTAGTCAGATTATAATACTTTTGAGCCTACTCCTTGCTCTATCATGCCCTCCCATTCACAGCTGGATTTATCTGAACTACAAGCAAAGAGTACAATTTACTAATTTCCAGATTTCTGGAAAGCATGACATCAGCAGCTATACTGGTTAACCAAATTATGCAGTAAACTGCAACATAAAAACATAAAAGTTGCAACATTAATTTCCTTTATTACTTGATCGACTAGTTTTGAGCCTAAGATCATCATCAAATCATCCAGTAAGCTATGCAATAACATACATTACAACGGCCACATGAATGCTCATTGTACTTAAACACTTCTTTCATATACAGCACCACAGGGCTGAAATTCATTCACCAAACTCAGTTCACCATAGTTAGCCTCATGCCTGACGCATCAGCCATTCATAAGGAGTTGCAGTTTTCTATTTGTATCTCCATGGGCTGCAAGTGGACATAGGAACCACCAACATGTAGTGGACAACCCCAAAAGGAAGATCAACAGATTATTTTTATTAAGTCAATTGGATATGAGTAACAAGGGTGACTGTTGATGCTGGTTAAGCAAACAGGGACTATTTTGCAAAAAATGTAGGTTATAGATCACTACAATGATTGCAGTGAAGAAGAGACTGGGGTGCTCAATGAGGTTCTTCCACTGAATCATAGATTATGTCAGAAAGACGAGAAAATCGAGGAACAGGAGGTGAAGATTTGTGCCCATCAGGAAGAGCCAGAAAATGCGAAATCTGAGTTACAGCAGGTGGAGAAGGAAAAACAGAAGAGAGGCTGGGAAAAGGTGGCATGCAAAGGGTGGGCAGGTGAAAATTTTTGTTAGAAAATTCAAAATTCAGTAAAGTGATACATTTCAGTTGCCACCAGAATTAAAGAAGGTAGGGCCTCATATAGATGTAGAAAGCTGCAGGATACAGCAGAGGAGTGCTAGGAAACTTACAAATACGTCAGGCCAAAAACAAGATGGGAAAAGGATGGCTCTGCAGTCATCGAAGGGGTGTAGGCCAGCAGCTACAGGAAAAATTAGGTTCAGGATCCAGGTCAAGATTCTGTGAAATCAAGGGCTAGCCTTAGCCACATAACAGAATCCTTAGGACAAATGTGTAAGGATTTTAGCACAGAAGACCAGGTTTTGATTGCTGGGGAGCCAGAAACAGTGTGGCCAAAAATGGTAGATACACTATTAAGGGTGGTCTGGACAAAATAGGAACAGCTACTGAGAACAAAAATGCGGGTTGTGATGGAGGTACATGGTTCCATGGCCAGGCCTGTGTTAATTCAGTGGTAAAGTGAGTTAACGTGGAGCTGATGGGGCTCCTTCAGATGGATGCAAAATCTCATATCAGTACTGTTCATGTAGTTGCTACAGGATGCTGGGAATATAGATCTCATGGCCTACATGATTTAAAGGCCAACAAATATATTAGCAGAAAACCTAAGGGGATTCATCAATACACAATCGCAAATCCCTGTGGCTACAGGGATCAAGTGGGACACTAGTTTTAGATCAGATACAAGATTCAGAATGACAGTATTAAAGAAAATTAAACTGACAAAGATTCCCAGTTTATCTTACAAGAACAGAGAGAAAGATGAAATCAACTTGTTCATCAGAATATTATGGAAGGGTAAAAAATAAAGTAAATGATATTTTGTCGGAGATTGACATGTTGTGATGGTGTAAAAATACTTGCTAATAAAGTAAAAACGGCAACCCATCACTTTTAAAATCCCTTTATCAGGGATAAATATACCCATTACTGGTTCAGTTTCATCCTCAGATGGCAGTTCACATTTAAAATTACATTATGATGTATACATGATGTTCTCTGATTATGGCAAAAGTTCCTTGTGGTGATGGTGTCATAAAAAACACACATACACAAACAAATATTTCCACTACTCATAAACATCCATTAGTCATTATACCGAAAGAAAAACTGTACATGGCCAGCATGCTGCCATACAAATACTTTTTAATATTTTTTATGTGTGTTTTCTTTTGTTCACCTGCAGGGTGTATACATGGACAAGGAAAAAAATTTCCGGATTTTTCCCAGATTTCCCAGTTAAAAATAAAGTTTCTCCCAGGTGAAAATACACTTTTTCCATGTTAAGTGACAGTATACTCTTATTCAGCACTGTAAAACTCATCAATCCTTTGAATGTTAATGGTTTTATATACAGGAGTAGAATTTCGCGGCACTTTAGAAAACGTAACTGGGAGGGGGGGGGGGGGGGGGGGGGGGGTTGGAAAAACACGTTTTGAAAGACCTTTGATGTGCAACAACATGTACGCTGCATATTTTCATATTGCGAAGGTATAAATTCAAATTCCACCAAACACTGCATGTCACTTTCCGAAGCATTGAAATCGAGACTGCGATGTGCTTTTTTAAGCCAGTCATAGCTCATGTCACGTGATCTCGCCAGCTGATGACAGCATAGGACACATGATGTAGTCATCCAATAGCAAGCTCACTCTTAAGTAGCGTGAACACACAAATAAGAAAAGTTAATGGTTTAAATTAATATACATAGCATTCACCTATAGTATTGGTCTCGAAGATTAATAAGCTGGAAGAGAAGCTAAGCTTCCACATATAATGTTGATCTTTTTTGCGCTTGTTACACTTTAAGATACATCACACAAATGTGCCAGTAAAATGTTTAATAATGACGTAAATATCTGATTTTCTGGGTTCAAAATTCTTCTAAATGGTCATCCTCAAAGAGTTGATTTTTAAATGAGAATCAAACGCTTTGTGATTTAAAAAATTCATCGTACATTCTCGCACATAGCTCATCTTATGTAAAAGAAAATCTCCTTTGAATGTAATGCTTTTCAAACTGCCATTCGCAATATTTTCCCGCGACCTGTTAGAAGTAGGTTTGTTTCAGCAGTTGCAAGAGAGCGCCAGATAACAAGCGTCATCGTGCTTGCGCAGCTACGATGTCGCAGGAAGCCCATATGTTCATACGTGTAAAACATTAAAAGATCTTACATTATATTATAAAAGAAACAAGACATCAGGGGATACTTCTAGAGCATTGGAATTTCATGAAACATAATGAAACACATAATTCAGCTTAAAATGCCCATTCATATGCAAATTTTCTTTGAGTACCAGTACTGTATTATTTCATGTTTGGTTCTTTATTATGGCATAATGCCATATGTGGACTTGAAATGCAGTGAACAGTTGAAACTAGCCAATAGTGTGAAATTAAACACTTTGTTTCAAATAAATTGACTGCCTCAACAGAAAGCCAAATCTCTTTTTAAAATGGAAACCTGAAGGTAACAAGCACCCATATAATGAAGCTTCAACATCATGGCTTCAATAAAGAAACTGACCAGGAAATGGATGCCTCAACAGAAAGCCAAATCTCTTTAGCAAACCAGCCAAAATAACTTCATTGTTCTGTAAGGCGATTAATGTTTGACTGTCAGAAAGGTGGAAATAAAATCTAAAACTAATAACATATTTTAGCCTTCTGTAATTACGCGAACATATTTTAATTCATTTGATAGCTCCCGGCTACAAAAATCCGTTTTGTTATCATTTAACATGAGAGCAATAAACGAAGAGGAAACAACAAAATCACTAAACGTAAACACAGGTCACTTGGAGATGACACACCTCCCCACCACAGCTCAGACTGCTCTGTGCATCAGCCCGGGATTTACTTTATTTCAGAACAGGGTCAATATTAAGTAGTGACGCCCAGCCACACTTCTGTAACCAGAAGCGAGAGAAGGTACTACTCATACGCGACTCAACTGTGCATGCGCAAGAACCCACCCGCAACTGCTCAAATGAATCTAATTTAAACAGTTGTCATGTCACGCTCATCGGAGGCAATTTGTTGTTAGAAAGCATTGCATAGTCTTCCTAAAGCCTTTGACACACTTTGCTGTTGGCAGACACTTGTATGACCACTGTTTTGTTGTTGTATATGGCGCATTTCCTTTGCAGCTTAAGTTTTATTTTCTTTCTTTTTTTTTTCTCCTGATAATGTTTTGTTGCTGCAGTATTATTCTGCAGTAGCAGAATACAGGAATATCCTTTGTTAGAGTATTGGTTCTTACAAGTCAAAATCACAAAAATTTAACTGAAAACTAAAACAATGAAAAATTTCTGGAATTCTAAACAATTCCCAGGTTTTTCGCGGATCTCCCGGTTGTCCCAGGTCATACACACGCTGACCTGAAATGGAGAACACCTAGCTAATTAACTAACTAACTGTAAAACAATGGAAAACCCAAGTTGGAATAATGACAATATTATGAAAAGCATAGTTGTTATTCACCATACAGCATACAGCAGAGATAGGCATAACAAACAGACTGTCAGAAAGTAAGCTTTCGGCCAACAAGGCCTTCTTTGGAAAAAAAAAAGCGCGCGCGCACGCACCCCCCCCCCCCCCCCCCCCCCCACACACACACACACACACACACACACACACACAGTCTTTGGCTGCTAAGGTCAGACTGCGACCAGCAGCACATGATGGGAAGAAGAACTGGGAGCTGGGTGGTGGGTGTGAGGATGAGGCTGGGGTGGGAAGAGGGAGAGATAGTAGGATAGGGGTGGGAGACTGTAAAGTGCTGCATGTAGGAGCATACAGTGACAAGATGGAGAGAGGGTAGGGCAGCTTGGTGCAGTCGAGAAGTTAGACAGGGGGCAGGGGTTGGGGTGGACGGGGGGAAAGGTATCAGGAAAGGAGGGAAGTAAACAGACTGTGTGTGTGTTCATATAATAGAGGGCTGTGTGTGCTGAAATAGGAACAGGGAAGGGGCTACATGGGTAGGGACAATGACTAAGGAAAGTTAGGCCAGGAAGACTATGGGAACAAAGGATATATTGCAGAGTGAGTTCCCACCTGTTCAATTCAGAAATACTGCTGTTGGTAGGAAGGACCCAGATGGCACAGGCTGTGGAGCAGTCACTGAAGTGAAGAACGTTGTGTTGGGCAGAGTGCTCAGCAACTGGGTGGTCCAACTGTTTCTTGGCAACTGTTTGTCAGTGGCCATTCATACAGCCAGACACCTTGCTGGTTGTCATGCCCACAAAGAATGCAGTGCAGACTGCAGCTTAGTTTCTAGATCACATGACTGGTTCCACAGGTAGTCCTGCCTTTGATGGGACAGGTGATGCTCGTGACCAGACTGGAGTAGCTGGTGATGGGAGGGATTATAGGACAGGTCTTGCACCCAGGTCTACTGTAGGGCTATGAGCCATGAAGCAAGGGGTTGGGAGCAGGGGTTGTGTAGGGATGGACGACGATATGCCACAGGCTTAGTGGATGGTGGAATACCACTGTGGGAGAGATGGGAAGGATAGTCGAGAGAACATTCCTCATCTCAGGGCATGACTAGAGGTAGTCGAAACCTAAGTGTCACCTGTGCTGTTGGCTGTATCAACTGAAGGGAACTGCTAACCAATCCATATGCATCTTCGTGAACAAATTACTGAATAATTTTCCTTTTTATGTACTTAACTTTTGTTTGATTCTCTTCTAATCTGTACTGTTTATTCTCCATATTTCACTTTCCTGTAAGATTGCACCCCAGACAAATGTCTTCACAAAAAAGAACTTCAAACAATTAACTGTTTATTTGGTTTAACATATATTTCTCCTTTCCAAGGCGGCTTTTCTTATTATTGTAAGTCTATCCTTTTTATCCTCCTTAAACCTGCCATTGTCAGTTATTTTGCTGCAAAATAGCAAAACCCATCTTCTGCTTTTAACAGCTGATTTCTTAATCTCCCTACATTCCATTGCCCTTGTTTTACTTTTGTTGATGTTCATTTTGTAACCTCAGCTGACCTTCCAAGTCCTTTGCCATCTCTGACAGAATTGCAACATAATCAGAAAAACTTTAATTTTTTTTTCTTCTCAATGAACTTTTAATTTCTTTCTGAAATTTTGCCTAAATTCCTTGACTGCTTGCTCATTGTACAGATTGAATTATGTGTCTCATTCCCTTTTCAAATACTGCCCCTCTTTTATCTCCTTTGGTTCTTAAAACTTTAGTCTGGTCAGAGTGCAGGTTGTAGCTGATGTTCCTCTCTGTTTATTTGATACTTTTTAACTGCAGAATTTCAAAGGTAATAATGTAACAAACTAGATAAGTGCTATAAAATAAGATAATGAACTGGTCCTGCCATACACCATCTCCTGATCATCTGAGACAGTAACTTTAATAATTTTCCACAGGAGCATGTTCATAACAAGGCAACAGTTATGTTAACCCAGACCTTCTACTGTAACCTTAACTACAAATTTCAAACCAAAAAGGTGAACATGATGACAAGAAACAGTAGTTTTGTACAATGTGTCAAGATACTTACTTACTTCTGATATTAACATGACAGTAGAATTACTGTTGTTCATTCTTCTTTTCTCTAAAATAACAACAGCTCTGATCATACTTGATAATAATAAAAAATATACGTACACAATTCAAGGTGCTGTGTGTGCTGGTGAGCGAGGCTGATGAAACCTGAGGAGTTCTGATACTGTAATAGCAACTTGCACCAAACCTCTGCCCTCAAGCACATCTGATGCACAGCAAATAAGTGGCTGAAATCATTCATATTTGAAACAGTAATTTAAAAATGAGAGAATAATCAAGCATGCTACAGGATTAATACTGCAAATATATGTGCATGTACTTTTTCATTTATTAACATAAGCAGGAAATTATTTCAGACTGTACACATAATTTAATGCTTTACAGGAAACAGGCTAAACTCCAACTATTTTTATTATTCTTACATGTTATTTATTTCTTAAAATCTCATAATATCTACATAATAAAGGAGAGAGACTGACATGAAACAGGAGGATATGATGAAGGAGGAGGAAAAGAAAGTATGACAACAACAATAATAATAAAAGGCAAAAAACATAAAAGATTAAAAAATAGCCTATCACAGATTGACAGATTTATAAAATTTGTCATTTGCAATACTGTAATTTAATTTGAATTAGGAGTAAAAGCAGTATCATAATGATAAGAGTCACCATCTTATATTGACCAATTCCTTCTTAATCTCTCTCTCTCTCTCTCTCTCTCTCTCTCTCTCTCCAGTGTCACAGATATAACATTGTATTTCGTGAAACTCTAATACATGACAATGAACCATACTTGAAAATGATACCAGAAACATTTATAAGAAATGCAGTTTTTATGGAATTATTGTATCATTCATACAACTGACATAGGCTGCAGAGCACAAGATACAAAAAAACTCCATCCTTTATCTTTCCACACTTTTATTCCCTCACACCAACAGCAAATTTTTATAATATATATATATATCCCCCCCCCCCCTCCTTCTAATGTTGTCTTCTCTTTTGATGACTGTTTCCGGTTTCCTATTGATTCCTATTTATATTGCCTTTGTTTGTCTCAGCTTTACTTAACTTTTTGTCTGTCTTTCCATTACCTCTGACATGCTAACTGCTACATCCATCAATTCCAATTTCATAGTTTTTGAAATCTCATCTATTGCTAACATTTCATAGCTGATACCTCCTAATTTGTTGTAGCATCCTTGACCTGGGCAACTTTCCTTTTCAACTGATGAATAATTTTATTTCTGGTAACCCAAATGAAGAAGCTTTTAGTTCAGTTTTATTTTTGGTTGACCGCAGTCTCATTTTCGAGACCAGTTTGCTTATAGGTGCTTTGGCACAATCTCATATTTTCAGAGAAAATGTCTAAAAAGTACTGTGCCTGCATTTGGTATCATTGTACCTTCTTTGTCTGGAGATCTAGTCATTACAACAGTAAACCAATAGTACTAAAATGATAGATACACGTTAAAGAAGAGAATATCTGAAAATATGGAGACGTGAATTACTGGAGACCTTTATCAAAACAATTTAGATATGAAGCCAGTGAGCTAATACTACAGAGTGTACGTAAAGTCCGGGAACACTTTCAATTATTTATTGAACAAGAACTAAACATTGTACAGATGTCATACATATTGCATTTTGAAGAGAAACGCTGAAAGTTTTTTTTCCATGTATACCACCACATCATGGTTTGGTAATTTGCCAATAGTCAGTGCTAGTCGCAAACATGGCTCCACATTCACTTCACTCACACTGGGACGTCCGCTTCTCTGCCGGGCACAAGCAACCCATCGTAACGAATTTGTTGTGCCGGTGGTACATGGCCTTCCTTGTTGGTGGCTTCTTACCGTACATGCTTCTAAGCATCCGTTGAACAGCTGTTGCACTCCAACACACAGAAAGCTCGTTCTGCACTTGAACTCGCCATGTTTGCGACTAGCGCTATCAGCAAATTACCAAGGGCAGTATACATGCAAAAAAGAACTTTCAGGGTTTCTCTTCAAAATTACATATGTATGATGTATGATATCTGTACAATGTTTGGTTCTTGTGCAATAAATAATTGAAAGTGTGCCCGGACTTGATGTACAACCTGTATTTAAACATTTGCTTTATAATGCGGATTCACGTAACTAAGTTCTTTGAACTGTAGTTGAAAAACTGGGTACAGATCATTTTCATTCATCCATTCATTCATCATGCGCCATACCTCCCACCAAGAAGGAGAATCTTTAGTGATGATGTACAAGTCAAGTAATACATTAAGAAGTAACTCTTAAAAGCTCAACCTGTGCACTGCACTTTGAACAGGTAGCTGCCACACAACAGAGTCAATTCAATGAAGAGTCAAAATTACAATAAAAAAAATTTTTTCCTTAATGTTCTGAGCTGCTGGAGATGGCAGTTGTGTGCTTTGGCCAAAAGCTAAATCAGAACAGTCTTTGCATTGTGCTCGTCTGCAACTCACCGTGTCATCTTTATGATGAGTAACAATCTCTTCTTTCCCTTATACTGTTGATGTTTTAACCAGGAGTTTCCATTGCTTCATTTTCTGAATGGGGCGTCGAAGGGGTTGCCTGCCCTCGAGCACTAGAGCAGCCACTAGTCAACACTCAGCCGAATGGATGTTGAAGTCTCTGACAGGTACATTTTTACCATGCTCAACAAAGGAATGTGTGTGGCACTGAGGCTCTTGCTGAGCAGGGATGTCTTAGAGGGGACCTTTCCTAATTTATTCTCACCATGTCAATGTTGAGCCCCTCTGTGATCATGTCAATGGAGGGTGAGAAACAGGAGGGCTGAAAAAGCATAAACACCCCTTGCTGCTTTGGATCACATTCAAGTTTTGTTGAATGGTTTTGAAAGGCCCCTAGTGGTATCATCCTGTATACAAGAGCAAAAATTGTGGTTGCACTACATTCCAAAGGGGACCATATAAAGTTCAATTGCATTGCCATCACATGATGTTCTTACAATAGGGTTGAATCAACTGGGTTGTGTCAGCAGTGACAAGTGTTGTCAAGGTCTTCCTGTTTCTCATTGCACTGTGAACTGTTTTTTCGAACACAAAATGTGTGGGAATCGATGCCTTAAGGAAAGGAATGCTTTTATTGATGCCCCTTATGCCACCTTCTGAGGGCTTTCCATGTCGATTTTGAGTGGCAGGTGTCCGAAATGCCCTCCTCAGTCACTCTTAAGAAAACTGTGTGATTTCAATGCTCGGTATCACGGTTATGACCTCCATCATATAGGCTTCATAACAAGGAGTGAAATGTGGGTAAAAGGAGAAGTGACTATCTTGCCATCATTTGACATGTCCACAATGACTTTGGGCAAACTTGTGGTGAAATTTGGTGTCAATGTGGTATCAATAACCCACCTTACCTCAAATGAATTTCTTAGCTGTGGCCTGTCTTTTCATATGTATCTGAAGTATCACTGAGCCTGAGGGTGTCCCAGAGTGCTACGCTTTTGCACTACTACTGAGGAAAGTTCTAGGCACCTTTCTAGGCACCCATGCGCCGCAACGGGAGACAACTATGGGGTTTCAAAAAATTTATACTTTTTGTGCAGTGTATAATAAAACTGTTTAAAAACTTCTGGTAAAAAGTTTCTTTTCTGAAACTGTCTTTCTCCTGATATCTCCCAGATGATCCAATAAACTGAGCAAGATGGAACAGTGGTCAAGATACTAACGTAACACTTAAGTCTCAGCATCCAAAATTACAGTTTGCATTTTCTGGTTACTGCTACATGGTTATGGCCAATTTCCTATTCCATCATTGTATAACACAAGTTTGTTTTTAATGTGCTTGTTGTTGACATAATCTTGAACCTCAACATACTAGCATTCTGTCCCAGTCATCAACTTATCTTTGTTGAACAAAAACTGTCAGTCAGGTACTGTAAAACCATTTAAAATTACATAATCATTGTACATTGTATTTACGACATATTGTTCATCCCATTACTATTTCAGTGTTATTTTTATCAACAATATCAACCATGTTAATATCTTCTTTTGATTCTAAAGACTACTTCATCCCCCTTCTACTTTTAATACAGAAAAAAAATATACATGAAGTCATCTTAAATAATATTAGCCTACAATAATTATTAAAGCTTTGTAGAACTCACAAGAAACAGGTTAATTCTGTGCTCAAAAGCTAAATGAGGCTCACTTTTATTTACAAAAACTCACGATCTTAAAGGTTCAGCATAGCTATATGCTTGGTGAAGCTCCACCAAACAAATTTGTCACAAAAATTCACCAGTATTATGTAATATTTTTACAACAAGGAAAAAAGGTTCAACTCAGTTTCATATACAAAGTCAAAATTTTATTGAAATATATGCATAAAAGTTATTTAAAATCCAAGATGTTAAACAAATTAAAATCTTGATACTGTTTTCATGCTTAGTTAGAATTCCACAGTGTAACAACAAACTTTACAAAACTGAGTATCACAAAAGACTTCCACTATTTACTGATAGTGTTGTTCAAATGCAAATATAGATATTCAAAAGAAATTTTTTTACTCTGTGTCTAACATTTAACCACTGCACCATGTTTTCAAGTATACAATTAGTGCCTCCACCTAGACAAGGCAAAATTCCTCAGTAGTCAAGTACAGTATGAAATAAGTTACATTAAAATTGGATGAGTTTGTAACAGATAATTAAAATTTGGGAACAGTTCTCACAGAATTCTGAAATTGGAACGATACACCTTTACAGACTAGTACTGGCAAATGTCTACAAATTTTCACAATTGTGATGCAACCAATCAATTTGTCAACAGTTCTCAGGAATATAAAAATAATGAGATACTGTGGAAATAAAAACACATGTAATAATCTATACAAACAATAGGTTTGTCTTTAAATTGCACATTAAAAACTGGAATATATTTTGTTATATTATCAACAGAAAAGTATTGCTTCCCTATGACTAAAGACATAAAAACTTTTTAAAGAAAAACATACGTTATAATGAAAGGAATTATTCTTGATCAACATAAATCAATATAACAAAAATACTTTTATTTAGTACATGTAACACATACATAATACTGTCTTATTAAGAAAAAAACATTTCAACCTATCTCTGAATATGTTCACTTTAAATATAGCCACAGAAAAATAAAGCAAGCCAACATAGAAAGCCAGGACTAAGAGTCTCAGATTCAAAAGGTCTTTTTGCGTACATAGAGAGAGAGGCAAAGCTTTGGCTTTCTGGAAAGATTTTTAAAACGTTCTCATACGGTTATGTTTTGCACTGACTATTTACTACAATATATGCTCATTTCAGTATTTATAACTAATAAGCTCTTTTTGTGAATGTTGAAAGTGACAGTAGAGTTGACAAAAGATGATCCCTGATACAGTGGGCTTAGGGAGCCTACTTCATGTGTCTACCTGTACTTATCATGTGATTTTGTATGTGTCTCTAAGGCAGCACACTGGTGTTGTCATGTCTGTATAGCTGACTATCATTTGTGGCATCAGCCATTTGCATTTTAAAGCTGGCAATAGTGATGCCAACAATCACAAAACTACTTAATAGTATGAGAGAGAGAGAGGGGGGGGGGGGCAGAGAGCATGTAGATAACTTATTTCTGGCAGTTAGTAACAATAAATGTACTTTAGGGAATCAGGGGAAATAACAATTTTTCCAAACCAGTAATTAGCCTGATACTTTTTTCACTTACAACTTGTGTAATCATAAATAAAAAAATACATATTTGATAATATTTTAATTGTTAATATAGCTTACAGAGAGAGTGTTTGTGTGTGTGTGTGTGTGTGTGTGTGTGTGTGTGTGTGTGTGTGTGCGCGCACGCGCGCGCAAGTGGTAAGTATTTCATTTGTGTCATTACTGTGATTCAGTAGGTTTTGCCTCAAATGTATAATTTTAAGTACTGCTATTTTCAGTCAGAATATAAATATTGGTTTTGATTCACGACATCTACTGGCAAGTATCCAGTATGTGATTATGAAAAGTCAGGAACAAACAAATGCTGTTCTTCATTTGGAATGCAGATTACACTCAGCACATTAAATAACCGCATGAAATTTCAGAAAACAGTTTTAGAAAGTAAAGGATAAAAAGTCAGCTAACTGAATCCCATATTTCTTTTAATACATATGTGCTAGAAAAAATGTAGACCAAGTACAAATAAATTATAACAACAGAACTTTAAGTTTCTGAAGCATTAATCTTGGAAGCCTCACAAAAAACAGTAAATATTGGTTAGCTGCTCCAACATTCAAATGAGTTATATCATATTATACCACTGTCATAAACATTTTAATAAAGTGTACTATCAGTTTATCATGCAGGACCAACCTTACAGCTGAAACTATAAGCAAAAGCCCAACAGTAAGATCTTGAAAGTGGTGCGGTTCCAGTAAACTGTTCCAGAGGCTATAAATCAAATGGTAATATCTGTTGCTTCTCCTCCTATCAAACAATGCATCAATCAGCCCTCTGGGATGCTTAAGTCTTGGCATGGCAACCACTTGCAATGGATCTCCAACTGGCTATTACTGCCCGGTGCGAGACACGTGCATTTAATGGTTTCTTGAATGCAAATTGTGGTAAAATTTATTGATATTCATCATCAGGATATGCAGTCTCATACATGGTTGTTAGAACATCTGCAAGTGGTGTAGGGAGTATACAGCTGGAAAGATCCAGATTTTTATGACACTGTTATGGAAGTTGTACAAAGCACTGTTTACAGGACCAACTGAAAAGCTGGAATATTCGAAGGTGTGTAGAAAATGGGTCTTGCAAATGCTCAGAGCACACTATCAATACAAGTTTCTTTGGCACTAAGCAGACAGAACAATTATTGTATTCTATTGTAAATACTGATGAAATTTGGGTACTGCATTTCAGCCCCGAGATAAAACATTGAACAAGCAAGTCTTCACCAACGACACTAAAATTCAAACAAACACAATCTACCAGCAAAGTCATGGCAGCTTAGGTTAGGGGATTAAAAGGGGTATCATCAGCTGACTTCATGGGTTCTGAAACTACAAGTAACACTAACACATATGAGGAATATTTTAAAAAAAAGACCAGACATTTGGAATGGAGCTTCAAACAGCAGAGGGATGCACTGCAGCTACTGAGCACACCTTGTCGTAACTTAGACAAGAAACTGCCATTAGCCTCATTTCAGAGTGACCGTTAGTATCTGAGCTAAAGCCACTGAAGTGAGCATGTGCACAAGCTGTTCACTGTCACTGGGTTAGTGACAGTGACAGAGCTTGAAGGACACTCTATCTGTGTGTGTGTGTGTGTGTGTGTGTGTGTGTGTGTGTGTGTGAAGGCGCGCTTATGCGTGTGCATGGAAAATTTGCTACAAACTTGGAAACTTGGCAGAACTTTTACAGATACATTCAGTTGCTTTGGATCACCAAATGGTCTCTTTGTCCATATAAAGCACACGAGTCAGTCAGAGATCAAGGTGAGGATGGTAGGTTGATATTTTTTGACTGCAAAAGCATTTCCCATGATGTGTTTGTACTACATATTGTCTAATTAAAATTACTTGCTAGTTGACCGAAGGGTCAACATGTTGGAATGCATGAACTGTTCACTGTTTCCGAACTGAACAGAGAGAGAGAGAGAGAGAGAGAGAGAGAGAGAGAGAGAGAAATGACTTACAGATGTTTCATACACAGTACTAACCAAACACTACTGAATCATTTAGCACAAGATGCAATTCAGGACACATATTCAAGTATTATCACCACAGACATTGGCCTACAGTAGATGACGTTGCATGGTGCCAAAATCTTTGAAGGCAGAAAATCATCATTCTGACTGGATCTGTAGAGGAATAAATACAAAGCTGTAATGGTATGTGGTGCTGGAACATAGTGGATGAGTTACAGGGTTGTGGATTTGAATCTCCACTGGAGATAAAATCTTTTCATTTTTAAATCTTTGTTAAAATGACTGATTATTATTTTTACTCTATTAATTGGTTTAAACATGACTTCTTTTTTATTTTTTATTCTTCAGCATGTCATTTTCATAATTACATTTGCTTTTTTATTTGCTCTTATTTTTTCCTCCCATCATCCTTTTTTCGTTTGGAATTTGCCAGAGTCGCCTATAACCTGTAACCGAGTGAGTGATCACCAGGACTGCCAATCAATTGGTTTTGTGTCAGCTCGTGCAGCCAGTATGGGGGTAGTTCCAGGTAACTAAGTAAAGTGAGAAATTACAGTTCACTTTCTGCAGGATATTCATCTATCCAGCAATTTGAATCAACACATTTATGCAGCAGCGAAATTGAATTGTGGGTATTGTTTTAGATTATTTGTCATTTATCTTGGATTTTACCCATGTAGGTTGCTTCTGTCCTTATTATATCACTGAACTGGGATCCAAGTTGATGCTTTGTCTGTGTGGTTTATACTCACTCAAATTCAGTTATAATTTTTGTTCAGCTAAATTTGTGAATTTCATGCTGGGGTGGTTTATGAATTGACAGTTGTTTGCATTGGCCAGTTGCTTATTTAACTGTTAATTAAGATGTTTCCTGCTAATAAGTGGTGTCTTGTAATGACGGGGTTGCTAATAATGTTACAGCTATGAGAATTTCCATATTCAGACAACAGTATAACTATACATTAAAGTGACTGGTTCTCGCTGACTACAGACACCACATATAGGAGTCTGTATTACTTATTACTGCGCAACATTGTTGTTATGAAATGTTTATCCACACTAAGTTGCCTAAGCATTGAGTACACAATTTCTCCATGCTCTCGAATTGTTTCGTTAACCTAACTTTGAAGCACTCACTTCTAGGTGATTCCAGTGCTAGTGGCTTTAGTTTAGTCCTTCGCCATTGATGCGACTTGCTTGTGACACTCCATTTGCTGAATGATGAGTTATTTAACCTACTGTTTTCATGTTTGAAGCATGGAGTGAGTATGACTGTGTGTGGATGTAATTTGTTAAGATAACTGTAGGCAGAACATTACAATGGCTGTTATTGTGGAGAGGCTACCCTGCGGGTGTTCCCAAATGTTGGTTTACATCCTCAGTGTTGGCTACTGTGAACGGTGTTTGTAGCCACATTTACGGTTGTTAATTTGGTTACAAGTAATAAAGTGGCAGCTTTCTGGTTCCTTGGTGTAAGCTGCAAGTAGAGTCGCCATGTTCAAATACATTGAGTGAGCTCTGTATTTCTGGGCTAAGATTAACCGTATGTCAGTGTAAGATCTGAGTGGTGAATAGGTCTAGCTCCTGTTTACTAATTAGGGGTTACATATTGTGGTTTTTCCAACTTGGGTTAGGCAAGTTACTACCTGCTTAAGTTATTATTAATATCAAGGCTAGTGCCATAAAACTAGAATTTCCTGGTACTAAGTTATTCATAAGGTGCACTAGTGTAGTGTTTTTATGATATGGCTGAGTATACTAATGAACCACATTGGTAAATGGCATAGTTAGACAGTGGGTGTCCCTTCAGTGGCTGGTACAAATTGTTCTCTGTTTATCTGTGTCTTTGTGGCCAATGCTGATCAGTAATGTACATACATCTGAGACACTGAGAACCACAAGGGGCCAAAACCCAGAAACAAAGTTCTGAGAAAAATAGATGTTTGTGAAAATCAAATTTGTAGACAACCAACCAATCTCATACGTCTAAACTGTTTTCAACCAAGTCTCAACATCTTATGTTTCTTATGACAAAATTATGTACCCACTTTGTAGCAAAATATTAATATTTAAAATTATATTTATTATTAATGTTAATTCATAAAATTTCCATATGAAGGCAAGTGGCAATAGTGTCTTGACTGTTGCAAAGTTTATAACTAATGTAAAACTAGAATAAGGACACTCTCCATAAGAAATGTTCTAAAAAATCTCTGATAAGGAACAGAACTAAATGTATCATCACTGGAGGAGGGGGAGGGGCAGGCCAGGGATCAGTATTGGGACCACTCCTGTTCCTTATTTGTATAAATGAAATGCCCTCTAGTGTTACAGGTAACTCTAAAATATTTCTGTTTGTTGATGACACTAGCTTGGTAGTAAAGCTTGGTTTCAAACAGTGCAGTACATGACCTGGGTTCATGGCTTGTAGAAAATAAACTAAAACTAAATCACAGTAAGACTCAGTTTTTATGGTTTTTTTTTTTTTGTGGTTTTAGGGCGCACAACTGCAATGGTCATTAGCGCCCTGACTACTCTAAGAATGCACCGCGAGGCACAAGTTGACAACAACAACTAAAAGGGAAAACACGATAAAAGACAGACTGACAGGCATAGGATTAAAAAACAGCATCATCAAATGTCCTTAGAGAGGTTTGTCAAATTGATAAAACGAAGAACACGAGCAGCTGCTCGTGGGTCATCCGCTAAAATGGCATCGAAGGTACTTGGCAGGTTAAGATCTAGACGCAGTGTGTTAAAATCTGGACAGGACATTAAAATGTGTCGAACCGTCAGCAAGTGCCCACATGGACAGAACGGCGCCGGCGCAGCTGTCAGCAGATGGCGATGGCTGAACCGGCAGTGTCCAATTCTTAACCGGGCCAAAACTACCTCCTCCCGCCGAGAAGGGCGTGAGGAGGACGTCCAAGCCAGGGGAAGAGGTTTTAAGGCCCGAAGCTTGTTGTCTGTAAGTGCAGCCCAATCGGCATGCCACAGCGATAAAATGTGCCGACAAATGACCCTGCTAAAATCGGACGAAGGGACACAACAAGAAGCTGTCCGAGGCTGGAGGACCGCAGCCTTGGCCGCGGCATCTGCAGCTTCGTTCCCAGGGATACCGACATGGCCAGGAACCCACATAAAGCTAACCGGAGAACCGACGTCCACCAGCTGCTGAAGAGAGCGTTGGATCCGGTGTACGAAAGGGTGAACCGGGTACGGATCACTGAGGCTCTGGATGGCGCTCAGGGAATCGGAGCAGATGACATAAGCAGAATGTTGGTGGCGGCAGATGTAAAGAACAGCCTGGTAGAGGGCAAAGAGCTCAGCTGTGAAGACCGAACAATGGCCATGGAGCCGGTATTTGAAACTTTGTGCCCCGACAATAAAAGAACACCCGACCCCGTCATTGGTCTTAGAGCCATCCGTATAAATGAAAGTCATGTTGATGAACTTCGAACGAAGTTCCAAAAAACGGGAGTGGTAGACCGAACCGGGGGTAACCTCTTTTGGGAGCGAGCTGAGGTCAAGGTGAACGCGGACCTGAGCCTGGAGCCAAGGTGGCGTGTGGCTCTCGCCCACTCGAAAGGTTGCAGGGAGTAAAAATTAAGGTGTTGAAGGAGGCGACGAAAGCGAACTCCAAGGGGTAGCAGGGCAGAGACATACAACCCGTATTGACGGTCGAGAGAGTCATCAAAAAAGGAATGATAAGACGGATGGTCGGGCATTGACAGTAGCCGACAGGCATACCGACAAAGCAGTATATCGTGCCGGTAGGTGAGTGGCAATTCGCCAGCATCAGCATGAAGACTCTCTACGGGACTAGTATAAAATGCTCCGATCGCAAGTCGTAAACCCCGATGTTGTATGGAGTTGAGGCGGCGTAAGATGGATGACCGTGCAGAGGAGTATACGAAGCTCCCATAATCCAGCTTGGAGCGGACGATCGACCGATATAGACGAAGTAGGATGGTTCGATCCGCTCCCCACGACATACCACTGAGAACACGGAGGACATTTAAAGAACGGGTACAACGGGCGGCCAAATATGACACATGTGGAGACCAGCTAAGTTTCCTGTCAAATGTAAGGCCTAAAAATTTGGTTGCCTCCACGATTGGGAGAGCAACGGGACCGAGTCGTAAGGACGGTGGGAGAAACTCTTTGTAGCGCCAGAAGTTAATACAGACCGTCTTCTCGGCAGAAAAACGGAAGCCATTTATGGTTTCTAACACACAATTCAAATTTCTAGGTGTTCGACTCAAAACTGACGACAGTATGCTTTAGGCCCTTATGGTTCTCTGTGCCTCACCTACATCTTCTGAGTTGTGATCTATTATTAATTTGGTTTCCTTGTCAAGTTTTAATGCACAAGAAATTTAACATAATTAAAATCGATTGTATATCTTGTTACTATATGCCTTCAAGTCATAGAGTTTCTTTTAGATTATCAAAACCTTTTTAGAGCGAGTTCATTTTTTTAAAGTAATAATTTTTTTTTCTTTTTTTTTAGAATCCAAAAACTCTAATGTAAATATCTCCTTTAGTTTATGGTTCTGAAGTTTCATAATTGTGGTAGTGAGTTGTTTTAAGGTGAAGTTCACTGTGTCTTATGGAAATGACTTTAGCCTGATTCCTGCGCTCTATGGAAGGGCCAGAAAATAAACTTTCATTGGCATTGCCAGTTAAGGGTCTGTATCTTACATGTATGTTTCAGAATACACTGCTGGTCCTTGTCATGATTGTCTATTACAGCTGATTTCTTATGATGCAGTTATGCTCTTGCTGCTAGGAAGATAATTTGCCAGAAGCCATGATGTACATCCTACTGTCCTTACTAATTCTGAATAAAGAGCATTCAGCTCAACTGTGTCAGTCAAATAAACTCAGCCTTACACACTTAACCATATACTCACCCCAGCATTTAGTATTGAAACTGAAAATTTTCTGTCTTGGGTTTGTTCACAGTAATCAGCTTCAATAACCATGAACAAAGTGAGCTCGATTAACAGTTCTTGACTGCCATTTCCTCAGATACACTGCATGTCACGAGGTTGTGGTCAAGTTAGGACATGAGTGTAAATTCAAGACATCCACAGGATGTTATCTGTCCCAGTTCAGTCATTGATCACTAAAAACAGTTGCGGAAAGAGAAGCTGTCTTTCCCGTCATACTTGATGGCAGGCAATTCTAACATTGCTCTGTGTTACATGTAACAGCACTTCACCACTTGGGAGCTGACCTGCTGTGTTGAAGTGCCACCTTCAAATTAACTGGCATGTGAAAGATGTCAGCTAGCAAGTAATTTTGATCAGACTATAGTCACATGGTAAATAGAGGTTTGCCATCGAATTAATGCATTTGATGGATGCTGTGCACAGGAAGAGGTCTGAATCGTGTAAAAAAATAGTCCTTGATGTTGTCTCCTGACAATACACCAGCTCATGTGTCGCTCCTTGTCTGCAGTATCACACAAAACATCTGACTTCCATTGTGCCCCATCCCCCTTTCCTCTGGACCTAGCCCCAGCAGACGTTTTCTTGTTTCGAAAACTTAAAGCCACATTGAAAAGTATCATTTCCAAACCATAGAGGAGATTCACCACAATGCAACAAGAGACCATCTGAGAAAGTGCATCCCAGGAGGCTTTCCAAAAATGAAAGAAACTTTGGTAATGGTGCATTACCAGTAGAGGGGACTACTTAGAGAATGGCAGTGCTAAAAATGTAGTGCAATAAGCAACAAGGACATTCTAAGCAAGGTTCGGTTAACATCTGTCATATTGTGAGGCTCTTAAGCAATACAAAAAGCAGTTCAGAGCCTTCTCCACAACAGTACTTGTTCCCAAATTGTCCACCAAACAATACCTCTCTAGAAAAATTTGGATGGGGTGTCATTGTCTATCCAGCCAGTGACTACTACTCATTTCCTGAGTTGATGGAAGTTTTGGGTTGAAGCCACTTAAACGTTGATGGTAAGGTGAAAGACGAGGTCCAATCCTTCCTTAAAGACATGACAGTGAGTTAGAACAATGTAAGTATACAACAACTGTTCTCGCACCCCCAAATATGTATTCAACTCCATAGCAATTACATAAGAAAGGAGACAGATGTTGAACCTTAAAAATAATGTGTGAATCCTGAAAACAAGTGTTACTTTCTGCTAAAAAGGGATGGAGATCTTATCTCTTGGCCAGTCCTCATATTTCTGGTATTTGATATGTAGAACTATTCAAAAGAGTCACAAGATTTTTAAATCCATATTAAACTAGACTGAGCATAAAAAATTCTACTTAACAAACAAAAAGTCCACAGTAAAGCAAAATTTTGGTACCACAGCCTTTTGTAACCACAGATTTACCAAGAGTTAAATGAGAAAAGAGTGAATTGCAAATGTAATACAGTGACAATAAGTATATCGATACAATGAGTAGTATGTTCCTGTTTCCCTGCATCTGTCAGCATCCTTTCTGGTTTAGTTCTTCTTAGCTCCATAGAGTGAAATTCTTTCTAGCACCTATTTCACTAATTAGTATTTCCTCAGCTTTCTTGAAACAAATCTGAATTTCATGCATTAGACAATGTTGTAACATATATTCTGGTCTTATTTGACATGTACCACTTACCAGATTCAGTTCTTCTCTTTCTTATATTTTATATTTATATTCACTATGAGGAAAAACCTGGTTTCACAATCTCAGTATTCCAAAATCCTTACTGCATATATTTCTGCCCTGTGCTGATATTCCAAAGTACTAGTAATATATGCACTATGTTCAGCCTACTTGTTCCCAATTCTGAAAGGTTTATTACAGTGAATGCTCAAAAATTATATCAAAAGCAGTTATAACAGTTTTAACTGTGTAATCATTATAATAGCGTGTAAAACTTTCTTGACCGATGGTTGCCTGTGTCAAAACATGCTAGGTGTCAACATGTTATTGAGGAGACACACATCATTGAGGATTCTCCTAGAGGTCTCTAGTAGGAGCCTCAGTGACATTTTGACTTCTAACTTGTTTTGACACTAGCAGCTATCACCCAAGCAATACTTAGGGGCTATTGATAAAGACTAAACAGTCAAATCTTGTATACTCACTAAACAATTTTGTGGCCCATTTGCAGAAATAAACTTTATAGTGAAAAGTAATGTGGTCACTAATGCCATCAGCCAATAACATGACAAATATAGACTACTACTAACATTCTGGCAATGACTGACAATTCATCAATACAAGGTAAGGTAAGCAGTGTGTTTGGTTCCACAGGATTACAATTACTAAATATATGGCAATTATTATTTTATTGTTCATTATATGCATTATGTTGCTCCTGAATTTTTAACAGTTATGCCAATATACTGATACACTGCATGATTATATACCATGGTTGTTTATGTACTGCCTGTGTTTGGATATCTTGGGACTTGTATTGATGACGTGCTAGAGTCAATTATGTTTCTTTCAATTTCTGTATGCCCTATGGCTACAATACTTCGTAAATTTTTAGAAATTATATGTTCAATGTGATTTTTAGTCAGTCAGCTTAAAAAGGTTCTACATAAACATTAGCCACAGTAAATAAACAGACCTGGCAGAAACAATGTCATTAGTCAAACAATTTCTAATGGCTGTAGAATCAAGTATGAAAAAACCTATTGCAGTATTATTTTGAGCCCTCTAACACAGTTTTATCATTTGTTTTATCTACTATTACTTTTTTTACTGTGGTACATTAGTAAATTAACACAAATATAATTTGTCTATCATTTTAAAGAACTCTTTACATGTATTACATGTGCACATTAAGTCAAAAGAAGTAATCTTCACTGAAGCTTCCTGGACAGTGACATTATTCTCAGTATAAAGGAATTCAATGAAATTCTTACAGTTGAACATTTCCACAGAAATTAAGAGGGCAACAGAACAGCACACAATATATTGTGTAAACGAAAACAAATTTTTATAGTCACTTAACAGATACATGACAAAATGACAGATACATGATAAAATGACAGAGTAAGGCAGATACATATAATAAATATATAATATATTCAAATACAGACAGAATGAATACTTGTGCATATTAAACAGCAACAAATACTCATGCATAGTTAAAAACACCTTTGGAAGAACAGGATCCTTCAGTTGTTGAAAGTTAAAAAACAGCACTACTCAGCTCTCTTTCTGCTTTGAAAGGGTAACTCCAGTGGGTCTTTCACCCTCTGTGTTCCCATCAATGTACTGCACCTTGTTAAGTACAGTGAAACCTCTTGAGAAGATCACCCTTTTAAGCTGACCCTATCTCTAAATGATTGTATTTTTAAGGAACGGAAATAAATTTTTGTAAGACCAATGTATATTTATTCCCTTTAAGATGACCGCCCCATTCCCCAACCAATGACCACTCTTCAACAAACAAGTGTCCTCCCTTTAAAACTATCACAATCAATCATAGGAAACGGAATTACAATGCTGTATTACTGTAAGGTTTATCATTAACAATATGACATAAAAAATCTGTAAAATTTCATTGTCATTTGTACTTTCAATAGCAACCAGTTCTGGTTTTTTTCTCTGTAGTGGACAGTCATGGCTACTTCAAATAAAAGAAAACTTGATCTTTCACTAGAACCATGAATTTCTGTAATTAGAGGGAGCGAAAAAGGAAAATCTGTGCATCAGTTGGTGAGCAAGTTTAATTGTAGAAAAAGTCAGATATAGAATGCAACTGCAAACTGTGACAGGTATGTTAGGTATGTTAAGGAATGGGAAGAAAATGCCAACAAAAATTCAAAAAAAAGAAGGTGGTAACCATCTGAAGACATTAACAATGCTGTTTTAGAGTGATGTAATAGAGCACAAGACAAAGGACTGCCTATTAGTGGCCTGATACAAGCTAAAGCTCTTAAATTTGTTTCTGATCTTGGAATTTCTAATTTAAGTGCAAGCAATGGCTGGTTGGGCCAATTTTGTGTTCAACACTGTATTGTTTTCTAAGAAATCTGTAATATCCAACTTGAAGATGAGATGTAGTGTAATTAGAAGTGGTTATTATGACAGTGACATTTACAACATGGAGAAAACTGGTCAATTTTTTAAAGCTATTCCAGACAAAACACTAACTGCAAAGGGTGATCAGTGCAAAGGTATCAGAATGGCAAAACAAAGATTAATAATAGATATTTGTGCTAGCCTCTGCAGTGAAAAAGAAGATCACTAATAACACACACAGTAAATCGTCCATAGCACTTTAAAAAAAAAAAAATTCTTGCTTGGTGTCTCTTGGTGTGAAAATAAAAGCACATAGATGATGTGTGACAATTTTTGTTCTTGGCTGAATAACTTAAATTCTAAAATGAGCATCCAGGAACGTAAAATCCTACTTTTTGTACGTAATGCAACAGGTCATTGCAGTGAAAAGTTATTGAATATGGAAGTAAAATGTTTTTCTGCCAACACAACATCATGTGTACAGCCTCTTGACCAAGGAGTGATCCAGTCTTTTAAATTAAATTAATGACAGAAGCTTCTGCATTCCATTGTTGCAAAAAATGGATAATGCAACATCAGAGTATGACCTAGCTAAGTCTGTGATCACAGTTGATGCTGTCAGATGGATTAAAAGTTCATCGAATGATGCAAAAAATTAAATAATTACAAAATGTGAACACTGAGGAGGAAGAATAATCAATAAACATTCTCAGTCACCTGTTTGATGCTGCCAATACTGAATTGGACACTTCTACAGTGAATGAAGAAATTAAATGCTTCAATAGTAATAACAATTGGGAAGATGTCATTGTAGAAATGAACCAAGATCCACAATGTAGTGACAACCAAAACAATGATAGTGATGCAATTTCTGCAGAGGTAGTCCCACTAGTGCCTTATGTAGTATTACTAGACACAAGTCCCTTGCTTTTGAACTCTCCAACCAAAAACTAACGTACTTACTATCTGAGGTGAAAAAGGAATATGAGAATGTGATTGTAAGAAAATATATGAAAAATTGTGTGTGGGTGCCAATTTCCGTGTATTTTACTATGCAAATGATAATGAACATACTGCATTATTATAATGGTTATTAATACATTATAAGAGCTCATTTTTCATTCTAGCAGTTGCTGTCATTAATTGTGTTCAGCATCACGTTTTACCTTGATTACCACTTGAGAAGACCGTTCCTCCAGATGACCACTTCCACACAAAAATACATGGTCAGGTTAAAGAGGTTTCACTGTGTGTGCAATTTTAAGATGTTATGTACATGACATGAGCAGAAACAAAAACTAAATACAAACATTGCTAGATCAAAAGCACACAATGCAACATAACTTTTGTCATTGTTGTGAAAACAAATTAAATCTGAACTTCAGACATGGGATAGCATGCTTTTGCATTGAATATGTGATTAGCTGGAGAAATGCATATGTTTCTGGGCAAACTTAAATTTGTTGTATACTGGCAACAGATAGTTGTAAAGTGAGTAGTTATCAATACAACAACAACAACAACAATAATAATAATAATAATAATAATGAGAAAACATGAACAATGGAACAGATGCTGGTTTAATTCACTATTTTTCGACTACAATATGGTGGTTCTGGGTATCCCTCAGATGATGATAAAGCACTATACCGTAATCAAACAAATATGAAGATAATTACAGAAAAATATTTGAACAAATGATGAATACGTTTCATGACATCCTTAATCGAAATGCTTGAATAAACTTACAATGGCATAAAAATTAGCCATCACATCAAGTAACCATGCTCTTACGAAATTAGTTGCTTAGCAGGTAACAACATACTTGTTGCTCAAACTTTTCCACAATCTCCTCACCCCTAAACAAATGCTCCCATCAGTTATGTAGATAAAGAACGTCTTACCTCACACATTAATTCCTAAGTATATATTTGGTTGTCAAGATAATAATGTACAAACCTCTACTCATTGGTGGAACTGCAAATGTAATTTTTTCTTCTATTTTTGCTTACCCAAGAAATTATAGTGAAAGAGAATAGATGATGAAAGTGCTCCAGTTGTTTTAATAGTGTACAAGACTAAAAATATGCAGATAGTTTCCTGCACATTATGGAGGCTCAGAACACACTGCTGCTAAGACAGTGTATAAACATAATTTTACAGAGTCTGTAAGTGAGGTAATTACTGTTCCTACTAATCATGATGAATTACAGCATTTTAATTTTATCTAGAATACTAAAAAAAAAAAATACATGGAAGTCATAGGTTGCAGAGTGGCTGCTTTCTTTAGTTAAATGTTTTCACTTATTCACCACCACCACCACCACCACCACCAGATAACCAAGATTTTGGTTAGCATGTCATACACAGGTATGGAGTTTATCTATCTTACCCATAAGATAATACAACTATACTTGCTCTGTAGCAGCTGTCTTACGGATAAGATAAATGACTCCATACCTATGTATGATTTGTTCATTCATAACTTGATTAATCATAAAATGTCTAAATCAAAACATGTAATTAAAAAAAGCAATTACCATACAGTCTAAGACTTCCACATATTTTTATAGTGTCCATAATAGCACTGATACAACCTTCAAAGTACCCAATGTTAGCTATATCAGAGTTTGATAAACCAAAAAAGTTAAGTATATGAACTTGTGATGCTAACTGAAGAAAGGTAGAGTGACAGCAGTTCACACTTTCTGTTCGAACTTACTATAAAAAGTAACATGCTGAATGACTCAACTGAGCTGATCTGAGACTTACAAAATGTTAACAGTGAAGTTAACACCAGAAGTCACCTGTATCATAATTTTCAATGTATAAGGCATTGTATTCAAACAACTTATTACACTACATTATTATTCTATTCACATGTATCAGAGCAGCTTCACAACAGTAGAACTGAGAAGTGTTTTATTCTAACACAAAATCCAAGGTGGAATAACAATAATATAATGAAAAGGATGTAATGCTACTCACAATATTGAGGAGACGATGAGTTGCAGATGGGTGCAAGAAAAAGACTGCTGTATCCTTTGGCTTTTAGCCAAAATGTCTTATTATGAAGTAGAAAACGCACACACATTCACACAAGTACAACTCGTACACACTTGACCATTGTCTCTAGCCACAGTGGCCAGAGATGATGTTGACAAAAGCTAGTTGGGTACAGCAGCCTTTTTGTTGTGCCCATATATAATTCAACATCTCCTCTATATGGTGAGTATCAAACTATCCTTTTCATAAGAAATGTTTTTTTC
This sequence comes from Schistocerca cancellata, assembly GCF_023864275.1. NCBI lineage: Eukaryota > Metazoa > Arthropoda > Insecta > Orthoptera > Acrididae > Schistocerca > Schistocerca cancellata. The sequence continues at coordinate 72,103,128 of NC_064627.1, forward strand.
CCTAGTATATAATATATGTGTATGAACATTAAGCATTATACTGATACTAAAGACTTTTGGCTAGCACAGTATTTCTGAACTCTGTAGTAAGTTAACCAAAAAGGAACTATTGTCACAAGGAACAAATTTATAAGCACTAGCACAGGCAGAACTTTCCATCAGTCACTTGTTTATTAGTAAGAAAAAAAAAGAATCATATAAATTAGAAAATTATTTGTCCACCTAACTTTTTCAAAAAATTTCTGTAAAATAATTTGTATACACTAAAATTACAACTACCATCTGTAGGTATAGAAATATCCCCAATATTATTATTTTTCACTTAACAAGCTGATTATCTTACAATTTTTATTTTGATAAAGCTATTAAATTGTACTACACCGTTCATTAATTACATTTGGTATCAGGCAAAAAAAAGTTACCTTTAGCAGTACACACAACCAGCATATTATAGACTGAAGCTGACTAGAGAAGTAGTGACAACAGATACATGTAATTTCTTCTACACACGAAAAAGTTTAAATTAATGAAGATGTTTAAGTAAATGCAATGACTAGACTCATGTGTAACATTCTTAAAAATTACAGATAATAGCTTAAAAATCTATCAACAAATGATTACAGATCATTGAGGAAGTATATCTCTCACCATCCATTCAGATAAAAACTATTCTGATGGCTCAATGATTGTTTTCCTTGGTGCCAAGATTGGTCCCATAAATACTTTTTTAGCCACACATGTCATTTCTCAAAGTATTTTTAATCTTTTTCTCACCTGTCTGTGGCAGTTTCCTTTTATAATATGAGTTTTACTTGTTTGTTATCTTACTATGTCGATTTCTGCCCTTGTCTGAGAGGGGAAGACTGCATGCTGTGGTTGACAGTGTGACAGGAGGAACAGTGAGTGGTTTCACTCTAAACGGCTGTCAATGAATATGATGTGCTACAAATCAAATTCTAATGTCAGTCATCATATATTATGTTTCATCATCTTTCCTCCCCCTCAGTACCACTACCAACACTGAAACCAATTTAATTTCAAAGTATTCTGAAAAATGCCTCATTAAGGTTACACCAATTACCATTTTCAGTCATTTGGCACGAAGTCTATCAAGCATTGATTTTAAAAAATTCACAAAATAAAAAAACTATCATATTATAAGCAACAGAACTTAAGAGAGATTCAATGATATGCATATCATCTGACAAAAATTCTGTCAGAGAAGTCATTAAGCCTCCTCTCCTCCCCCAAGTAACAGAACATTTTCTTGATCAATTTTTATCTTTGTCTGAAGCAGCATGACTTTCACTGAACAAACTGACAATGGTGATAAGTAACACATAGATACCTTTTGAGTCAATAAATCTATCATAACAAAACCAGAATATTCACAGTTCACATTACATAACTTAACAAACAGAGTTACAACAATCACACTGAAATGAAAAAAGATTAAAATATATAATACAAATGTCAGTAAAAATAGTAAGTACATAAAACTGTTTGATATTCTAATTAATACTTTCTTGTTCCCATAATATGTCTTAATTTTTGCAGTCCATTAAGCATAAAGGAATGTCAGCATCAGTACACATAGATCAATAATAGAAATCTTAACAACACCATGTTACATTAACATTACCACACAGCATGAACTGAAACAAAGGAAATGTTGCATAGCTGTCTACTCACTCTATCACTCTATAGGAGCTCTTCATGGTACTTACTTACTAATTAGGAATTATTACACTGAAAGCAAGGAAAGTAGTGCATCACATTTTAAACTTTAAGCTTACAATTATAAGCATTTATTTAACCACAAGTTACTGCATCAAGCCATAACATTGTAACAAATATTTTACTTTGAAACAAACAGCTAATTGTTGAAAATGCAACAAATTTAATGAAATAACGTTCACTATATGCAAAAATGCATCTGCATTAACTCCAAAAATTTAACACCTCTAATCAAAAATATTTTCTGTGGTCTTCCCACATCATCATGGAAGCCTGGCCTAAATATGTCTTACTTTTCAAAAAATTTCACATATGCCTTGATGCAGATAAGCAGTTCCGCAGACATTGCAATGAAAATATTTTGTACATTATTTGTACATAAATAAATATCTAGAATTATTCGAAAATAAATAATTTTTACAAATATACAAAAATTTGTACAGATAATAACTGCCATATTCCACAGAGAAACAATTTGCAGTTAAAGTCTTTTCAAAGAAATTATTTCAGCTGTTGACAGCAACTTCATTATTCAGGTGGTGGGAAGAAATACAGAAGCACCAGAGTCCCAAGAAAGAAACACAGGCAGAACACTGATAATAGAGAGTCACGCTGAACATTCATGCTCACGGTATGTGGACTTCCACGGGCAATTAGGCTCTCTATTGTGTGCAACACTGCGTCAACTCTGAAACGCCCAACAATGTCCTCAACAGAGCACACGTCCTCCTGCAACATTGTGCAGGGCAAAAGATTAAACCACGCCCTTCCCTACTCAGTGGTTATTTGAGAGAGCAAAAATAATTACTTATAACAATATGTTTCTTATAATACCTACAGCAATTTTGCCCCTGTAAAAGAACAGTATCTTTTCTATTTTAAAAATATACAACACTAATCCCAACCAGCAATGACAGTTCACAATTTTTTCCCCCACAGCACCAATTGTGGCTTGTGAAGGAAGACCAACATAAAAGGATAAAAAGACATTAAGAAATCTGATTTTCTTGTAGTCTGTTTTTAATGCCAATAGTGTTCAAAATAAATCTACAGTCAAATAAAGACAGGGAAAAACTAATGAAGTGGCAGCAAAAATAAAGTATATGACCCAAACAGCTTTTGGAATGAGATGTTCATTTTGCAGGTAAGAGGGATATGTAGCACAAAGAAAAAAATTAAAAAGCTTGCTCTGTACTCCAGATTAAGAGAGAAAAGTAAGACATCTCACTCAATCTTTTCTAACTTATTATTACTAACCCGAGGTCTCGTGTTAATTTTTTTGCCTTATCATCCCAACCATCTTCAATATTTAGCTTCTGACAACCAGTATTTATGTCATATTTTCCTGACAGCTAGTATTAATGTCATATTTTCTGTAGGTGTGGTGTGTGCATGGGAGAACGGGTTTCGGCCTCAAGTAAAAAGTGAAGTTTATTTTTTATTTTCTTTCCCTGCGTTAGTGATGTATGCATGTTATCAGAACCCAATTATAAAACAACTATGATATTCAGAAATGGTGTAGCTGGCCAAGCTGAGAAATGTCAAAATAAACCAAATCATGCAGTGCTTCAGTGAGAGAAATATACTAGTATCCAGCTGTAATGTGTTCTTGTCAACAATACAAAAGTCAAATCCTCCTCCTTTCCAGTACAAAAGAGGAGTAAAGAAATAACAAACAAAGGATGACAGCTAAAAAACTGAATTGTTTTCTCCATTCCACCTGTAGCTACATAGTTGTATGTAAAATGTAGCACAATGACATAAGGGGAAATTTCGTAATTTAGAGAGAATTTTTTCTTGGTTACAAGAGAAATTAAAGTAAATTATAGCCCAAAATCTGGATAGCAGCTTCAGCTTTTTATATAATTTAGTTAATAGACAAAATAAGAATGAAATATAAAAGTTTAACTGTGATACCATGAGATTATTAAATTCCACAAGCCTCAGTCGTCATTAAACTGAACAATATTTTCCACATACTTTTAATTATTCAATGCTTTGTTAATGAACACAGTGTGTATAATTATTCTGGATAGTTCCCATTCCAGAACATCAACAAGTGGGAAGCATCAAATAAAAAACAAAACTGAATTAGTAAAGGAAAATTATGTAAACTGTTATTGCTTCTTATTGGGACTTTGTGCTCTATATTCCTTCCCTTAGTGATAGTAATATCTGCAAATGGGCAAAGCTGCAAACAAGATACAACACAACAGAGATATTATTTAGCAAAAAGAAAATGCAGTGTTATAGCAAAGAAATTATATTTTGAGTAATGAAAAAGCTATTGTGCCCATGATGTAGAAACAAACTGTTTAGCAACAAAGTCATTTTAATGGTGTAGAAGATGAGTATAATTTCTGCTATTCATCTGATACACTGCACTGATACGATATTTCAGTGACCAGGTATTTCATCAAAGCAAACCACATTCAAGCCTTCACTCCAGCAAAGCCGTAATAAATTTTATGCCTTAAATATAACATAGATAAGCTGCATGAGGCTTTCCCTGATTAACAAATGTCGCTGAAGCTGTTGAGCGCTGCATTAGATAGCATTGCTAAAGCATCAAAATATTTTTATCAGCTCTGAGCAACAATATTTACCATTTGTGTAAGCCCCTTATGAGGGTACTAAATTACGTGGAAAATGGTGTGTGCTGTTGTTAAGTAATGGTGTGTAATACTAGCACCTGAATATAGCATGTTCTGTTGAAAGGGCATGGAAATGGGCAGTCTGGTGGAATGCCAAAACCAGCCACTCAACTGCAACTGCAACAGCAACTGCATGCTGGTGCTATTGCTAGAGATGTTGCCGAGCGGTCTAAGGCACTGCAGTCATGGATTGTGTGGCTGGTCCCGGAGAAGGTTCGAGTCCTCCCTCGGGCATGGGTGTGTGTGTTCGTATTTAGGATAATTTAGGCTAAGTAGTGTGTAAGCTTAGGGATTGATGACCTTAGCAGGTAAGTCCCATAAGATTTCACACAGATCTGAACATCAGAGTTGTTGATTAGCACCTGTGTACACAAATGGACAACAAACACCATCGCTGAAATGTCTGAATACTTCAACCAAGAACGTGCTCAGATGACATATTCAAATGTTTTCAATGTACCATTCAAGACAGTGCCCAAAAGCCTTAGCAACACTAGCCTGAGTTATCAAAATAATAATGAATGTAGTTGTTCAAATAAAAATTAAGCAAAAAAGTTGCAGTGCTCACATCATTACAGTAAATGTATATGTATATTAGAGAGGGTGATGTCTATCTATAGCTCTCAGAGATTTGAAGCAGTGTCCTGAAAAGCAGTTGCAGTGTTGATACATGTTATTTACATAACACACAGGGTAAATTACATTTTATTTAATGAATAAATGAATCATTTAAAAAAGACAGTAATAGAACTCATCACATATCAAAGTAAATCATTTCAGATAGTCTGGAAAGTTTGATTTTAAGCATGTAAGCTGACAATTACTTTTTTCTGCTCCTGTTAATGCTGATTGTTACCTTCTCCATTACGACACATGTACTGACATATTAACCACTATTTTTTTGTTCAGTATTATTTGAAAAGGTGCTGAACAATGGGTTATAAATACTAACCACAGTTATAATGCACAAAAAGATGGCAACTACTAGAACAAAACTGAGAAACACACATTTCTGTAACAAGTTAAACAATCAAATCTTAAGAGGGTGATGTGTCAATGATGGTCTGGCAGCTGAAATACGAGAAGCTGCTACACGGAGATAAGCATCAAGGATTGTTTCCTGAAGGATCAAGATAACTCGCAGATAGAAAGTTTACTTAACTGAAACAGTACTGATAGACTAGTAGGCAATTCCATACTGATACTTAAAAATTCCCTCAAAACCATTACAGTTAAATAAGAGGGATTTATACAAATGCGGCAAGTTTCTCTTAAACAATAAGGTCCTCTTTGCACCAGCATCCATACAAATATGATTCTCACCATGTTATTCACTGACCTACTTGGCCATTGGAGGCAGCTGTAGTGTAAGAAGAGTGGTAATAGCAATGTTCACAGTAAATGTTTTGAAAAAATGTGGTCTAAATTATAAAGAATGCAGAATGACAAAGGTGATAGCAAGTGAACAATGAATAGGTTGTGATGATTAACAGAAGTAGGAAATCACTGGTAAACAGTATCACGAAATTAGAAAAGAAGCAAAAATTAAAAATGTAACAAGACTCCAAGGACTGAATAAAATAAACTATGAAAGACAGGAAGCATAAAAGATATCATTGAGATACAAGTGAGAAGTAGAAGCATTTTGTTTCAGTTGAGCATGAAGTTAGTTTAAAATAAGAACATGATAAGAGGCAGCTTCCAAAATGGAATCCAAAAAGCTATTTTCATAAGCAAGTGATACAAATGATTCTCAATAAGAATTTTATGGTACATACAGCATTTTAGTAATCTAGTCCTTGAAATGCGAACATTTTACATGAAAATTTTCCATAACTATTAGTATAAATGTAACTAAAAATATATGGTGAATTACTGTAACCAGCCAAATTTATTTTATTCTTCCCACTACGCATTTTGGAGAATTAAGCTCCATCATCAGATGGATTTATGTCATTTAATCAGGCATTGACAATTTTTATGTATTACTTTTGTGTAACCTGGGATACTGTTTCTCACTGGGCACAGGACGATTTTCCATTCATAGGTCTGTCACATCTACTTTTTCTCAATCTACAACTTCATCTTCTCTATTATTTTGCATTAGTTTAATGTGATTACAACCAACAATTCTCTTGTACTGAATCTAGTCAACAAAACACTGTTTCAGTAGATCAGGTTGCCTTTTATATAATGCTACAGTTTGCTTATAATCACAATGTAACTGTCACAAGAGAAACCAGTTAAGTTTTAGAGACAGTCACTATGGTAATTTAACCTGGTGGAAAACAAGAGAAGTTGCAGTAAAACAAATTTAAATGACGAATGTCTAGTGGTGTGGTGTGTGTGTGTGTGTGTGTGTGTGTGTGTGTGTGTGTGTGTGTTTAGTGATTTAGGGAGAGAATTAGAGTGACGTGATAAAACAAGCACACAACTTTATACATACATACACACATGCACATGATACACATACAAACGAACGGCTTTGAAATGCAGTCACTGAAAGTAATTACCTCATCAACACCAATTCGGCGACAAGCTTCCAAGAAATTATCCACATTTCTCCTACATCTTGCCATTGTCAGCTTCGGCTGAAAAAATATTTGATAAAATCAGATTAAATTAAGGCACGATAATTCAAATGTAAGTTCAAACAAATAACTAGCCAGTAGCCACTTTCATTATGAAACAGAAAATTACAATATTTCACTCACTTGAGTAACAATTTACATCACTTGAGTAACAATTTACATGATGGTCATTTCATCAATATCTTAAGTAAAGTCTAACTGCTGAAGCTTTAAATAGTCTGATAAATCTATGCTCCTAGAACAAGAAATACAAATGTGTTTATTAAAGGGAGCCTTCAAATAATTTCTATAACACGTGGAAATCAATCACTGAACTCTTGATGAGCTTTTGAGATAAATGACTTTGTTCTTAGTAAGTTACTTCTGCTGCTCGACTAACATTATTCATTGATGGAAATTACGGGATGGAATACAATATTATATGAGAATAGATCAGGCACTCAGATGGGATAACAAACTGAGGTGGCATCACCATGTGGATAAGTTAATCAAAAACCTCACTTATGTCTCCTTTGCACTTGGAAATCTCTTTCACTGTGTTGCCCTGCAAATGTGAATGTCAGCAGACTTCACCCATTTTCATTCAATATTGTCATAAGGCCTAATCCTGTGGGGCAATGCAAGTAAGGTGAAACATTTATTGTGCAGCATATATGAAAAGTATTTATTATTTAAAGTTTATAATTGAACATCTTTTAGATATGTTTTATATTTTGTTACCCCTCAATAGGGATTTTGTACTGTGACACAAAAATGTAACATATGGCCAGCAGACAGATAGAAACTAAAATGCCGAGATATCCAAAAAAATAAAGTAGGAGATAATTCATACATGTTAATAGTAGTTGAGCCCTGTGGCTGTACATCAAATTATATGAAGAAGTAATGTAATGTCCATATTACACAAGTTATTTTCCAGCATATACAGCTGATGTTGATGTGAGGAATCAGTACCCTCTTTCAGAGTAGACACTTCCTAACATATAGGGTGAATTGTCATTAACCCTTTAAGTGGGCATGACAGATATATCCATCCATATTCTGTTGATTTACAGTGGGTCGGACAGATATATCCGTCTGCTGCATTCTGTGGCTATTAGCTAATGGGAATGATGAGTTATCAGCCTGCCATTGAAAACCATGATATTAGTTGAGCTCTGTCCATTATACAGTGACTCTCTTCAGGCAATACAGCATGTTTTGGGCTGGTTACAACATTTTCCACTCAGCACGCATTGACAGTATGCGTCCAGTGAACCAGCCACAAATGTGCACCTTTTTGACCTGTGCTTACCACCGCATTAGTGAGTGATCTTTTGCAATGGCAAAAAGATGTATTTATCAAATTCAGAGACAGAGCAACTGCTTTTAGAAAGTGACCATAATTTCAGTGATAATTATGAAAGTTTTCAAGATACAGACGCTGAGGCTAGTGAAAGTGACTTCAATTCAGAAACATCTACTGCAGCAGATAGTACCTAAGGCAGTTTTGCATGCTAGTGTAGTTCGTTGATCAATATTTGTTGAGTGGTAGTAGTGGTACAGTTATGTCTCTTAAACAATATGATATGATGAGTTGTGTGTTTTGTTTGATGATATGTGCAAAATAATAGCTGAACAGACGAGTTTATATGCACAACAGTTTATAGCTTCTCATCACAATTCAGCAGCACACTCCAGAGTCTGCACCTGGCAGGATACTACTAGGGATGAGGTAAAAACAATTATTGAAATGCTCTTAATTCAAGGAATTCTTCACAAAACCAGAACACATGATGTATTTTTCTAAGGGAGAATCAATTGACATACTTTTCTTCAGGAAACTGATGAGTGAGATCAGTTTCATCTTTTACTGAAATTCCTCCATTTCGCTGACAATACCTCGTATAATCCCCTATGCACAATCAGCAGAAAACTGTTCAAAATTCAGCCAATTATGGAGCACCTGTGGCATAAATTCAGGTCAGAATACATGCAAAAAGAAATATCATCACTGACAAATCATTGTTGCTCTGAAAAGGACAGCTTGGACGGTTTGAAGATGAATGACACTGGGTCAAAACTGGTCAACCTTTATGGGTAAAAGTCTTTCCGTGTCATTAAAACTGTTCCACAAAACATTTTATCACTCCAACCAAAGCACAGCTAATTAGCCATAAAATTTTATGAACTCTGTGAAAGCAGCTCCATGTATGTACGGGACTTATTGTTTACACTGGAAAGGACACTAATTATGGTAGCCACTAACCAGGAGGAACAATAGCCCAGATTGTTTTGGAGCTTGCACACGATCTATTTGGGAAAGGTCACTGCATTTATCTTATCAACTGGTACACCAGTCCAGATTTGGTGGACAAACTAACCAGCAATGACACCGACATTGGTGGAACAATGTGGCAAGGCAGAAAGGGGTTCCTCGACTTTATAAGAAATGAAAAACTGAAGAAAGGAAAGTACATAAGGTGTAAGCAGATGGTAACGAAATGGAAGGACAAAAGACATGTTGTTATGGTCAACATCTTCCGTGATGATACATTTTTAAGTGTAAACTCGAAGAAGGAAGTTGATTACAAGAAAAATACGGAAGGTACGGATAGGTATGATTCTCAGTTGCCCAGCTACCAGATGGCCAGGAGAAAGCTGAAAAAATATTATCAGAAGCTTTCCCACTTTTTGTTGGACATTGCATGCTACAAATGCATATGTTCTATACAAGAAGCATAGTGGTGAACAAAGTAGAATGATTAGTTGGCCATATCTTCATCACAATAAGGGACAACAGTAGGACACCCATCTAGAACACCAAAAGCAACAACCTTTACAGTCAGGCATTTTCAAGACCTTCTGCCACCCACTACAGAGAAAAGATCAACAAGGAGGTGTGTAGTGTGCATGAGAAAAGGGCTTCACAATGAGAAGTTTTCTGATGTGCAGCACCTTGCTTTAAAATGTTCCACACTGAAACAACTTGTAATATCGAAAAACAAATTTTCATTAACTTCTGCAATATATTTTATTCGTTCCCACCCAGTATCAGTTTAACTTCAAAAATGAAAACAGGAAGGAAAACTTTGATGTGTGATAAAAGTATACAGCACCATCATGCCAGGCACTGGCGCATATTACCCACTGAGGAAGAGGCGAACACATGCGAACTACCCACTTAACAAGTTAATGATAAAAACTGACGTGAGTGAAAATGTATGATAATAGAAGTAAAACATTCAAGTAAACATATGTCCCCAAACAAAATTGTTAATGTGTCGTTGCAAGCCACCTCTGACTTCAGTAAGAAATATTTTCCCGAATACTACCAATGTATTTGAAATGTGAACTTTTTTTTTACTTCCACCATCTAATTGAGTCTCATTCATTTAATTTTAAGTAAGTTAATGCAGATGGTAGGCTTAACATCCCTGCAATGCTTTAATGCAGTATTAACTGCATGCTGCTTTATTCACTATGACATTGATTAAACATCAAGGTGTAATACTGCAAAACAACTTGATATGGAATGGGTACCTAAGTGCAGCTGTAGGATCAGATGACAGCCAAATATGGTTTATTGTGAGAGTTATGGGAATGTGTAGCACACTTGTAAAGGAGAGGACATAAAGAATGCTTGTGCATCCCATTTTTGAATACTGCTCAAGTGTTTGTCACCTCTGCTACGTCAGATCAAAGGCAGACACTGAAGCAATTCAGATGCATGCTGCTAGATTTGTTATCAGTCAATCCAGTCACACCTGCAGAATGATTCTACTGCTCCTAAAATTCATTTCATGTAATGATTAGAAAATTCATTTCATGTAATGATTAGGAGACGAAAAGTGTAGATTAGGGCTCAAAAGAGGCATACAGGCTGTTACTCATCCCTTGCTTTATTTAAAAGTGCAACAGGAAACAGAATAACTGGCAATAGTACAGAGTACTCTCTGTCATGCATTGTACAGTAGATTATGTAGATGTAGATTTATTGAATGATACTACATTTACACTTCAACTGAATATTTTAAACAGGAATCATACAAGAAACTCACCACAGCAGGAGAAGGCACATGAATACTGGCAACAGATCGGGGCCTGACATGGTTTGCTAAATGACAAAGCACCACACCATCTGACAGTGCGGAAGCCATGTCTTCTGGAAGTGACATTTTAAGTCTCGTCTCGATATGCTGAAATATTCATAAATTGAAATTATGACACAGATATTCCCATTACAAAGTAGAAGTATTAGTTTCTCAAATTATCACATTTCCGTCACTGGGAAGCATGAAGACATAACAAAGCTACTTTATTTACTTAAGGCAGTCTGTAATTTACTTTTGCTTGTAATTTCTCTAAATATTTGTTATACAAGGACAGTTTCAATTTATAATCACATTTTTTTTTATAATTAAGATGATGACAAAATTAAAATCAGTATCAACAAGAATACAGAAAAGCGCGCTTTTCATGTAGCTATCTAAAAATAGTAGTCTACAAAGCACCGTCTCTGTAGGATACGAACAAACTTGTCATTAGCAGGAATATAACATAGCATATATATCTTACTACTGTATCCTATGAATATAATAGAGGTAAACATTCCACGTGGGAAAAATATACATAAAAAACAAAGATGCTGTAACTTATCAAACGAGAAAGCACTGGTAGATAGACACAATAAAAAACACACAAACACACACACAAATTTCAAGCTTTCGCAACCCAAGGTTGCTTCATCAGGAAAGAGGGAAGGAGAGGGAAAGATGAAAGGATGTGGGTTTTAAGGGAGATGGTAAGGAGTCATTCCAGTCCCGGGAGCGGAAAGACTTACCTTATGGGGAAAAAAGGATAGGTACACACACACACACACACACACACACACACACACACACATATATATTGGCATTTACATATGTCTGCCTGTGTCTGTGTGTGTGTGTGTGTGTGTGTGTGTACACCTCTCCTTTTTTCCCCCCCAAAGGTAAGTCTTTCCGCTCCCGGGATTGGAATGACTCCTTACCATTTCCCTTAAAACCCATATCCTTTCGTCTTTCCCTCTCCTTCCCTCTTTCCTGATGAATCAACTTTGGGTTGCAAAAGCTTGAAATTTGTGTGTGTGTGTGTGTGTTTGTCTGTTTTTTATTGTGTCTATCTACCAGCACTTTCTCGTTTGGTAAATTACAGCATCTTTGTTTTTTACTACTGTATCCTGTTAACATTACCAAAAATTAGAAAACTTCTCACAGTTACATAATCTCTACAGTGTGACAAAATATCCGCTGTTTTACTTGTAGTTGTGTAATAATGTGTTCATTTCTCAAGTAGAGAACTGTTTCAACTATGCAAGTAGATTTACATGATAGGTAACAAAATTTTCAAACTTTTATGCACATTCTAATCAAAGTAAAGAAAGACTATTGCAATAATCATTAATCAGTAAATATTCATGAGATAAATCAAAAAAATTAGCTTGGTATATTGCATTACAACTATTAAATCTTGCAACACAATATGTTTAACATTAACCTGGTTTTAATATAGATTTCCATTTTTAAATCCTAGTGCACTAATGCTCATTTTTCATTAAGAAACATAGAATGTAAGGAGCAAAGTCTCATTGGGTCTCTCTCAGAGGAGGATGGAAGAGAGGGCACAAAGAATATTACACACATAAAAACCTACTAATATTCTGAATAAACTTCCCAATTACTAGGTCCAATGATGTAACTTATTCTGAAATGATGTTTAAAATAAGACAAACTGTTAAGTAATATGAAAATCATCATTTTTAGAGGATACCCTTCTGAAACTACTTATTCCAACCATAATCATATTTTTACTTAATTTATTAAATGTTCAAATCTCCTAATACAGTTTCAATTTACTGTTTCCACTCAAGATTCTGTTATTTATCTTTTCTTATATTTTCTCTGAATCTTTGGTGAAACAAGGTGCTAAATAAGGGCTGTTGTGTAAAGAGTGACACATAACACTTTGCAAAAATATCTATGATAAAATGTTTTATCTATAGTCAACAGCACTGTCATTGTTTTTTATATGTTGGCAACTACTGTGGTGTGCTTCAGTGCACAAGTCCTAATATTTTTACATTCAAAGGTGACTATTACATCCTTTCGTGACTTAAGAACTCCTTCAGCCCAGCCTTTACAATGCTTTGATATATTTACCTTTCTTTCTTCTACTTCAGCTATCTCCCCTCCTTTCTTAAGAGCAACACTAGCACCAATTTTACTAACAGAGCTTCTTTTCTCTAAATTTTAGTAAATACTGAGTGACCAAAAAATCCATGAACACCCAAATAATCAATAATGCAATGTATTACCATACTACGCAAATAGTTCATAATGAGAACATACAAATAACAATGAAATACAGAAATGATCCAAAAAGGAAAATTTCATCCAAGACCAATTGGTTCTTATTACATATTGTGGAACACGCACAATCTGATGCCAAGCAGAGAGCAATGAATTCATTCATGGAATGACACACATTTAAGTGATACAGCATGTCTAGCGTATCTATTGTGGGCTCCGAATAAAGCTTTCCCAGTTGACAAAAGCTACACTGACATGGCTGTCAAAAAAATTAGTTTTTGAAGTGTAGAATGGGTTACTTGGATCGTATAACTATGCAGGCTGTAGTTATGGCAAACTACAGCAAGGAAGCAATGGTCACATGTTAAGGAATGTCATCAAACTGGTGGAGTGCTGACTGGAAGAGCTGAGTGGTGACCAGTTTTGACCATTGTGGACCATCTTCATACCAAACAGCAGTCAACATCAGACGATGGTATCCACAGTTCTTGCTCCGTGCCATTGTCTTCACACATTATCGAGTACGGTTTGAAGATGAATGACACTGGGTCAAAACTGGTCATCCTTTATGGGTAAAAGTCTTTCTGTGTCATTAAAACTGTTTCACATAACATTTTATCACTACCTAAAGCAGCACTGCTTCTGCACAAATTGTTAAGATGCCACCTCCTAACAGGCAGCAATATGTTCAGCAGACATTTTTTATAATGAAAATCCTTTGGGTACGTTTGTAAGGAACACAGAAAAGGGAGAATACACTGTATATACTTCTACATAACCATTTTTTGTCATTGGCCACTATTAAAACCAGTACTATTATTTTTTCCTCATTTATCACATAGTTTAAGTTCCCACAGAAGTAACACACTTTTTCCTAAAAATACTTAATTTAAAATTACTAATTTACAACAATACAATTTTTTTACAATTGCAGCGCTCCTGAATAATATTCAATGAAATTACCACACCATTTCTGTCACAACAAATCCATGCTTTGTTGTGCAATAATTGTAGAACTGTTTTCAATTTCATGAGGAAATCAAAATGAGTTTGATCTACAAGATACTTACACTCCTCAGCTGGTCAATGAGTTCTGCCTCTTCACGAGCCTTGTCAAATTCCCGCCTCATAGTAAAACTGAGTTTCTCTGGTGCCACATCCCTGTTCCACGGGACTGTCCGACTTGTACCTATTTTTGGTGACCTGGGGCTTCCACTGCCATTTCCTGTCGGTGCTGATCTGTTATGATGGTTCGTAGAAACAGGAACTATGTTGCCGACATACCCTAAAGATGTAGTAACCAACCTAGGACTGCCTGGTGATGCTGAAGAAGGAACTTGGGTGATACTGGTTGAAGTCTTGATGGGAGAGTTTGGTTTTATGTAATAAGTGTCCTGTGTATCTTGCACAACACTTTTTCCTCCATAATCACTCCATGTACCATTTAACACAGTTCCTCCCTGCCCAACACGATTATCCTGAAATGTCACTGTTGCTCCATTCCTGGATGGTGGAACCTTCTGAACTGGCCGCTTATTAACGGAGCTGTCTTGGTTCTTCAGGCTTTCTGTTTTATTATTTGGCAAGTTCCCTTCATTCTTTGTATGATCTTCCTCCTGCATAGATAAAATAAGAAAGAAAAAACATGAAAATATGTTATATATAGGAACATAACTACAGCCAGCCACTAAGTGACAAACTGCAGTCATATGCACCTGTTTAAAAATATCTATATAGAATAAGGTAAGCTATTTTTGACATCATTCTCTGAAATATCATTTCTCCTAGGATTGTAATGCTTCTAGGTGTACAGGAGAGCATCAAAGGAGTCTGGAAGAAAAAATATATTTATTGCTATATAAAAGCTTTGAAATGTATCTTAAATTATGCCTCGATTTCTGTTCTAATCAGAAGAAACAGAGTTCAGCTTATCTGAGAGATCCAGCACTAACAATGTTGAGTATCAACAGACACAGTTCAACAGCACTGTAAAATACACATGGAAGTGCTGACCAAAGTTGTGAGGAATGAAAAAGGCCCACTGGGTTCAACAGTCACATTAGAAAGCTGCTACAAAAGCAAAGAGAGTTTCACCACATATTTACAAATGCTCAAAGCCTCACATCAATGAAATATTAACACAACTGAAATTAGCTTAAGGATAGCAATTCATGAAGGGTTTAATGATTCTGGAAGTGAAATACTGTTTACCAACTTGACAGAAAATCCCAAGAAGTTTTGGTGTTACATTTAATCAGTAAAAGGATAGAAGCAGTCTGTCCAGACACTTTGTGACCATAATAGCATTGAAATGGAGGATGATCCAAGAGTTCAAAATAATGAAAACATTTTATCAAAATTATTTCACAGAGAAAGATTGCACTGTAGTGTTAAAATAAGTTACCATGAGATCAAAAGCAACTTAAATCACTCAACAGGGGCTGAACCTGACAGGATACCAGTACGATTTTACATACAGTAGGCGAAAGAAGTTGCTCCTCTTCTAGCAGCGATCTATCATAGGTCTCTGAAGGAGTGGTTTTTTTTTTTAAGGGCGCTCAACTACTGAGGTCATTAGCGCCCAGTCACAATTGTTAGAGCACATAGAATCTAGTAAAACTCAAGGGGAGGAGGGGGGGGGGGGGGACACCAGAAAGTTCTTACAAAGATACAGATAAAATAAGTGAAAGAGTTAGATGTCTTGGGACAATCCAGTCAAAGTAATGAAACGAAGAACACGAGCAGCTGCTCGAGCGTCATCCGCTAAAATATCCTGTAAAGTAGATGGCAGAGACAGGACAACACAAGATTGACTACAACGGGGACACGACAATAAAACATGGAGCACTGTTAATGCATGACCACAAGGGCACTGCGGGGCTGGGTCACCGGAGAGCAGGTAGCAGTGGCTAAACCGGCAATGCCCAATCCGCAACCTGGTCAGAAGGACCTCTTCTCGCCGAGATGGTCGGGAGGAGGTTGTCCAAGCAGTTGGGAACGGTTTTACTGCCCGGAGCTTGTTTCCTTGAAGTGATGACCAAGTAACCCACCACAAGGACACAAGCCTCTTACAAACAACCCCACTAACGTCAGATGACGGGACACAATGGGAGGCTGGCCGTGGCAGGAGGACTGCAGCCTTGGCTGCAGCATCAGCAGCCTCATTCCCAGGCACTCCTACATGGCCGGGAACCCACAGAAAGCTGACAGGAGAGCCACCCTCAGCAAAGGAATGGAGGGACTGCTGGATCCGTTGCACCAAGGGATGGACCAGATATGGAGCTCCAAGGCTCTGAAGAGCACTGAGTGAATCAGAGCAGAGTACATACGATGAATGGCGGTGGCGGCGGGCAAACTGAACAGCCTGATGGAGAGCAAAAAGCTCGGCCGTAAAGCTGGAACATTGGTCGAGGAGCCAGTAGTTAAAGGTGACGGCCCCGATGACAAAGGCACAGCCGACACCATCGTCG
Organism: Schistocerca cancellata; assembly: GCF_023864275.1. Lineage (NCBI taxonomy): Eukaryota > Metazoa > Arthropoda > Insecta > Orthoptera > Acrididae > Schistocerca > Schistocerca cancellata. Next base: position 72,119,909 of record NC_064627.1, read on the forward strand.
GTTTTGGAGCCATCAGTGTAAATAAAGGTGTGACTGGCAAGTCACGCACGAAGTTCGACAAACCGTGAGCGATACACTGCAACCGGAGTACCCTCCTTCAGGAGCAAGCTGAGGTCGAGATAAACATGAACCGGAGCCTGGAGCCAAGGTGGTGTCGGGCTCTCACCCTCTCTGAAGGTGGTAGCAAGGGCAAAATCCAATTGTCGAAGCAGGCGACGAAAGTGGACTCCAGGGGGCAGCAGGGCAGACACATACAACCCATACTGACGGTCGAGAGAATCGGCGAAGGACTGATAAGAGGGGTGGTCGGGCATTGACAACAGCCGGCAGGCATACCGAAAAAGCAGTACGTCGCACCGGTAGGTCAATGGTAATTCGGTAGCTTCAGCATAAAGACTCTCGACAGGACTAGTGTAGAAATCTCCGGTCGCAAGACGTAACCCCCTATGGTGGATGGAGTTGAGATGGCGTAAGAGGGATGGCTGAGCAGACGAGTAGACGAGGCTCCCATAATCCAGCTTTCATCGGACTATGGACTGATACAAGTGAAGCAGGACAGTGCGATCTGCTCCCCAAGATGAACCACTAAGAACTCTGAGGACATTAAGGGAACGTGTACAACGGGCAGCCAAATAAGAGACATGTGGAGACCAACAAAGTTTCCTGTCCAGTGTGAGCCCTTGAAACTTAGTTGTTTCCATGAATGGGAGAACAACGGGACCGAGATGTAAGGATGGCGGAAGGAATGCTTTATATCGCCAAAAGTTGATGCAAACCGTCTTCTCTTCAGAGAACCGGAAGCCATTTGCCACACTCCATGAGTATAGGCTGTCTAGACAACGCTGAAGGCAGCACTCCAGGAGGCATGTTCGCTGGGCACTGCAGTAGACCGCGAAGTCATTGACAAAAAGAGAGCTTGAGACATTAGGTGGAATGCAATCCATAATTGGATTGATCGCTATGGCAAAAAGGGCTACGCTCAAGACGGAGCCCTGAGGCACTCCGTTCTCCTGGAGGAAGACGTCTGACAATACGGAACCCACACGTACCCTAAACTTTTGATCTGTTAAAAAGGTATCAATAAAAAGGGGCAGGCGACCGCGTAGACCCCACCTGTGCATAGTGCGGAGGATACCTCCTCTCCAACAGGTATCATAAGCCTTCTCCAAATCAAAGAACACGGCGACCGTTTGGCACTTTCGCAAAAAGTTGTTCATGATGAATGTCGACAAGGTCACAAGGTGGTCAACAGTGGAGCAGCGGCGACGAAAGCCACATTCGTAAGTAGCCGTCGAGATTCAAGAATCCAAACTAACCGAGCGTTAACCACGCGCTCCATCACCTTACAGACACAGCTTGTAAGTGAAATGGGACAGTAACTAGAAGGAAGGTGTCTATCCTATAGGGTATAGGAACTACGACGGTGTCACGCCAACGCATGGGGACTTGACCTTCGGTCCAGACGCGATTGTAGGTACGAAGAAGGAAGCTTTTGCCTGCTGGAGAAAGGTGTGCCAGCATCTGAACGTGAATGACATCTGGCCCCGGAGCAGAGGACCGGGACAGTGCAAGTGCACGCTCGAGATTCAGTGAGTAGAAGGAAGGTCGCCGAGCCTCTTCTGCCTCTTTCCTGGGAAGGAAGGCAGGGTGGTAATGGGCGGAGCTTGAAACCTCCGCAAAAAAGCGGCCGAAGGCGTTGGAGATATCAACAGGATCAACAAAGACCTCACCACCTGAAGTCAGGCCAGGTACCTAGGAGTGGGCCTTAATGCCCGACAGCCGGCGCAGGCCACCCCAGGCGACAGAAGAGGGAATAAAACTGTTAAAGGAGCTGGTGAAAGAGGCCCAACAAGCTTTTTTGCTGTCTTTGATGACTCTACGGCATAGCGCTCAGAGTCGTTTGCATCCAATACAATTTGTCAGCGTAGGATGGCGGCAAAAGGTGCGTAAAGCACGTCGTCGAGCACGGATAGTGTCTCGACAAGCCTCATTCCACCAGGGGATGGAAACGCGACGTGAAGAAGAGGCAGTACGAGGAATGGAACGTTCGGCAGCATTGATGATAACACCCGTGAGGTATTCGACCTGACTGTCACAACTGAGAAAATCGTGGTCCAGAAAGGCCACCAGGGAGGAGTAAAGTCCCCAGTCAGCTTTCGGTATGTTCCAGCTCGAAGGACGTGGGGATGGGGTGTGGTGCAGGAGACGAACGACACAGGGGAAGTGGTCGCTCGAATAGGTGTCAGAAGGGACATACCACTCGAACCGACAGGCAAGAGTGGTAGAACATATCGAGAGGTCCAAGTGGGAGTAGGTATGAGTAAGTCCGAGAGGAAAGTCGGGGCGCCAGTACTGAGGCAGACAAGATTGAGATGGTTGAAGACATCCGCCAAGAGGGAGCCTCACTGACAGGATGCAGGAGAGCCCCAAAGGGGATGATGGGCATTGAAGTCGCCAAACAATAAAAACGGCGGAGGAAGCTGAATAATCAGGTGCACCATGTCAGCCCGACTAACTGCGGATGACGATGGAGTGTAGACGGTACAAACAGAAAAAGTAAAGGCAGAAAGAGTAATACGGACAGCTATTGCTTGGAGTGGGGTGGTCAATGGGATGGGATGGTAATAGACATCGTCCCGAACGAGCAACATGACCCCACCATGAGCTGGAATAGCATCCACAGGGGGGAGGTCAGACCGCTCCGAGGTATAGTGGGTAAAAGCAATACGGTCAGTTGGGCACAACTTGGTTTCCTGGAGACCAAGGACGAGCAGACAGTGCAGGCAGAGGAGCAGTTGTAATTCCTCCCGATTAGATCGAATACCTCTATGTTCCAATGTAACAAAGCCATCGCTAGTCATAAAAGAGAGGGAACGAAACGGGTGAAGAGCTGGTCACCTCGACGGCCGCAGAGGGCCAGGTTTGAAGGGAACAACGCTACAACCGGCGGGAGGCGGATCCTGTTCCAGCGAGTCGTCGTCAGCGGCAGCCGCTCTCCCGGGTTGCGTAGGAGGGGCAGCATCAGTCGCCGACGAGAGGCCAGCTGAGCACCTGGCAGCAGAGCGTCCCGGCGAAACTGAGGACGGCCGGGAGCAGTGACTCACAGATGGAGCGTCAGACGAAACGCGCCGGGTTGGAGAGGGGGATAAAGATTTCTTCTTGGAGGCTCTTCTTGGAAGTCCGATGAGGCACGGGGATGGTAGGCTGGACCCGAAGAAGGTCCTCACGCGCGGGGTCCGTTTTGGAACGCCGGACCTCGGAAGCCGGGGTCCGGAACGTTTCCCCGATGGACGCCTGAGAAGAGGATCGCTTCTCAGGTGGCGGAGGGGGAGGAGGAGGTGGAGGAAGGGTGGCCCCTGGGGCAGAGGGGGCAGGGGCCCCGAGGGAAGAGGATTTGGAAGGAAGGGATGTGGGAGGCGGAGGCATAGACCCCGGATGGGGTGAGGAGGTGGGGGGGGGGGGGGGGGGGGGGGACAGGATAGGGGTGAGGATACTGTGGAAGGAGTGGACACAACTGAGGCAAACGAAGTTGTCAACATCACGGGATGGAGGTGGTCATACTTCTTCCTGGCCTCAGAATAAGAGAGACGATCCAAAGTTTTTAATTCTTGAATCTTCTTCTCCTTCTGATATGCGGGGCAGTCTAAAGATCTAGGCGAGTGGATGCCAGGACAATTGACGCACCGAGGTGGTGGGGCGCATGTATGTTCCTCACGAAGAGGACGTCCGCAATCGCCACAAAGGGGCTCAGCCTCACACCGTGATGACATGTGCCCAAAGTGCAAACACCGAAAGCAGCGCATAGGAGGCGGGACGTAAGGTTGCACGTCGCACCGGTAGCACATCACCTTTACCTTCTCCGGGAGAACGTCCCCCTCGAAGGCGAGGATAAAGGCTCCGGTGTCGATGCGACGGTCTTTGGAGCCGCGCTGAACTCGCCGGACGAAATGCACACCTCGGCACTCCAGGTTGGCCCTAAGCTCCTCATCAGATTGCAGCAGGAGGTCCCGATGAAAAATAACCCCCTGCGTCCTATTCAGTGCCAGATGCGGGACAATGGACACTGGGATGTCCCCTAGTCGGTCGCACGCCTGGAGCACCGCCGACTGTGTGGCGGAGGCGGTCTTTATAAGAATGGACCCCGAATGCATTTTACTGAGAGCCTCGATTTCTCCGAAGATGTCCTCGATGTGCTGGACAAAGAACATGGGCTTGGAGGTGGCGAACGTCCCCCCATCGGTCCGAGAATAGACTAAATAGCGGGGGAAGTACTTCGCCCCAAGCCGGCGGGCCTGTCCTTCCTCCCAGGGAGTGGCCAAGGGAGAAAGAAAGGGCAGCAGAACCAGAAAACCCTGACAACACACGATCCGTGTGTTGTCAGGGGGCTACAACCTAGAGGGTACATGACGACCCCACCACAACGGGCTGGCTACCGTGCTGGATTTCGGGTGCCATGGAAAGTCCATCATGATCGTAGGTGCAGATGGGGACGCACTATGGGCGTAACTTGTACAACCCATCAGGTGTTGAGGCCCAATTTGAGGAATAGTGGGTGTGGTTACAACGCCGTTACACTGCTGAGTGCCAAGGTCTTAGTGCACTGAGGACCAGTGATACACCACGTAAGGCGTCCTTCCCCAAAAGGTTCGTACTTCTGTAGAATTTTGAAAAAAGGAGGTCAAACCCCAAGGGGGACCATCACATGGAATGCCGAAATGGTTGAAACTCCTTTTAGTCGCCTCTTACGACAGGCAGGAATACCTCGGGCCTATTCTTACCACGGACCCGCAGGGGGGTCTGAAGGAGTGAGATGTTCCTGATGATTGGAAAAAAGAACAGATTACTCCCATTTTCGAGGAGAGTTGTCAAAATCATGCACAAAACTCTGGGTCCAATCTGTTGTAGAATTTTAGAACATGTTTCATGCTTGCGTATTATGATATTTCTGGAGAACGAAAATCTCTGTAGGGATCAACATGGGTTCTGAAAACAACAATCATGTGAATTCCAGCTCACTGTCTCCACCCATGAGATCATGAAAGCAGTAGATACAGGTGCCTAAACAGATGCCTTGTTCCTTGACTTCAGTAAGGTGTTGAATACAGTTCCACACTGCCATCTAATAATCAAAATATGAGCAACCAACTGTGTGATTTGATTGAAGAGTTTCTAACAAACAGAACACAGCATGTCATTCTCAATGGAGAGAAGTCTCCAGACATAAAAGTAACTTTGGCCATATCACAAGAGGGCCATTTCTTTTCATAATACACATAAATGACAAAGTAGACAATGCTGTAAGTTCTATGAGGCTTTTCACAAATGATGCTGTTGTATATATAGAAATCTCAATGCAGAAAACTGTAGCAAAATGCAGGAAGACCTTCTGAGGACCAGTGTATGGTGCAATAATGGCACTTGACTCTCAACATAAACAAATGTAATACACTGCATATACATAGACAGGAGGACAAATTATTGTATAACTGCACAATTGCAGAACTATCAGTGGAAGCAGTTACTTCCATAAAATATTTAGGAGTATGTGTACAGAGTGACTTAATGTGGAACAACCACAGAAAACTAATCACAATAAAGGCAGGTGCCAGATAGATTCACTGGAAGAGTCCACAGAAAATTTAGTCCACCAAAAAGGATGTAGCTTGGAAAACCTTAAATACTTGAATGTTGCTCATCAGTGAGGGATCTATACCAGACAGGATTGCAGAGCAAACAGAGAAGATCTCAAGAAAAGCAGCTTGTTTTGTTATAGGTACAGTTAGTAAGCACGAAAGCATCATGGACATGATCAACCAACTAAAGTGGCACACAATGCACGAGAGGCATTCTGCATCACAGTGTGGTATACTGTTAAATTTTTGAGAGTGTACATTTCCTAAAGTGTCAACAAATATTTTGTTTTCTCCTACATGTATCCACAAAAAAAAATATCCACCAAAAGACCATGAAGATAAAATGAGAAAGATTCAAGCTCACATGGAGGCTTACCAACAACTGTTTTTCCTGTGAACCATTCACAATTGAAACAGTAAAGGGGGAAAGTGATAGTTGTACACAAAGTAGCCTCCGCCACACACGACAGTATAGCTTGTGGAGCACAGATGTAGGTGCAGATGTAAAGTAAAACACAAATTACATGTTTGCGGCATTATGTTGCTACAGCAACACTGAACATAAGCATGATACGGGTAAGGACTGGGTGGGAGACAGAGTGTGACTTCTCAAGGGAACCATTCCAGCATTTACCTCCAGTAAAGAATGAAAACAATGGGAAATCTAAATCTGAATAGTTGGTGGTTATTTGGATTATCTCTTGCTGAAAATGAGCCTTGTGGCTTAAACACAGAATTAGCTCATCTACCGTATTTACTCGAATCTAAGCCGCACTTTTTTTCCGGTTTTCGTAATCCAAAAAACCGCCTGCGGCTTAGAATCGAGTGCAAAGCAAGCGGAAGTTATAAAAAATGTTGGTACGTGCCGCCACTACTAACTTCTGCCGTCGAATATATGTAGCACTACGCACGCATGCTCTGTAGGCACAAAGATAAATACTGACGCCAAAACCTCTGCGTCAGTAAATAAATTTAAAAAAAAAAAGTGGAAGACGAGTTTTTTTTCTCCGCCGCAAGTTTCGACCACTGCATTTTCATACATTATCCAACGAGGTAAATACAAATTCCGTATTGTTCATCTTCGAATGTAGCACAATTTCAGTGTACTACGAAAATCTGACTGGCAAGACTGTTTGGGATGTTTGTCGATATGGCCAACTCTACGTTCTGAATTTTTTCCTATCTGTGAGAAGAGATGATTGCTAATAGGAACCTGATGAAATTTGAATCACATACAGTATTCTCTTCACCATAAGAATAATACGGGTATAAACATTTTGCCATGTATTCTTTCGTGTTTGCTGCTCTCTCATTTAAATCCTGTCTGCCTAATAAACTACGAAACTAGAGTGAGACAACAGCAAACGCGGAAGAATATACATATCGTGTCATGTTTATATTCGTATTATTCTTATGCCTAACAGTGATACAGTCAGAAATGAAGCACGGCAAATGACTAGATTTTTAAATCTAAAATGACTCTAATTTCCGTGCAGAATTTGATGTAATAAAGAAGCGGCCGCAAAGATTTTCGCCTAACTCTCGTTCAGAACATGTTCTATCATACGCAGTCTATTATTTGATTCTTGTTGATCATTATCAAAGAAAGCAGCAGTGTAAGTAACAACAAATAGCAGTCTCTTGCCATTGTTTCGCTAATGAGACGATTCCTCACTTTTTTTTTTTAATTGTACGCGGCGGTAGCGCACACAAAAGCAAGCCATGCCGCGAGCCGCGACAGGCCGTAAACACGCACTATCAGAATGCGACAAACAATGTGTGACACAGTGCAGTAATGCATTTTCAGCTTAAGAGTGACGCAAACACCTATAACAAAGAAAACGGCACTTGTCAGCTCAAAGCAAAATAAGCAATCGATTCAAACCAGACGAAGCACGTGAAAAAGGAAGGGTACCCGTATAAATACGGACGGAGCGCCTGACACGTAGCAATGGCTACCTGGTAAAGCTTAACTGCTAAGCTTACGACTCGAACCAAACTACTGTAACTGTATCGTCATTCATTCGACCTAAATTGTGTCTCATATTACAATGGACCAACTTTGTTTCGATTTGGAGGCACGGCCCAAAACTTTTCTCTCCCCTTGAATTTCGAGTCTCAAATTTCAGGTGCGGCTTAGATTCGGGAAATGTTTTTTCCCTTTATTTCGAGTCTCATTTTTCAGGTGCGGCTTAGATTCAAGTGCGGCTTAGATTCGAGTAAATACGGTAGTTTGCACTTTTACATCTTTATCCACTCTACACAAGTCACTGTGAAATGCACACCTAAGAATATATGCCACAGTATCTTCTTTTTCAATTCATACGGAGTGAGAGAAGAACGATTGCTGAAATGCTTATGTGCTTGTTGTAACTATTCTAACATTGTTGTTTCTGTGGGAGTTATATACAGGCAGTTGTAGTATTTTTGTGGAATGTTCACTTTGTATTGGTTCTTGGAACTTTGTAAGTAGACTTTTGTGTGATAGTTGACATTTATCTTCAAATGTACCCTTGGTTTAGGGGTAGCATCTTTGATTCATAATCAAAATGTCTTCAGTCCCAGATTCAAACCCTGCAGCTGCTTAAATTTTGATAAATAATCAGCATTGGTGCCCCAAGACTTCTGGCATAAGAAGTCACCCTCATTCTGCCAACAGCCTTGTCAAAGAGGGAGGAGGAGCGAGCAGAGGGTCAGGGCACTCTTATCCTAGGGGTGGGAAACTGCCCCCAAAGGCGGAAGAATCAGCAATGATCAACAGCATGAGGATGCAGAAGGCAATGGAAATCACTGCATTAAAGACACGTAACATGTATCCGCAGGACATGTGGCTTGTAACTGAAGAAGTGTCATGATGATCTCTCCATTGGAAAAAGATTCCAGAGTAGTCCCCCATTCGGATCTCTGGGAAGACTGCCAAGGGGGAGGTTACCATGAGAAAAAGATTGAATAATCAAGGGAAGGATAACGTTCTATGAGTCGGGGTGTGGAATGTCAGAAGCTTGAATGTGGTAGAGAAACTAGACAATCTGAAAAGGGAAATGCAAAGGCTCAATCTAGATATAGTAGGGGTCAGTGAAGTGAAGTGGAAAGAAGACAAGGACTTCTGGTCAGATGAGTATAGGATAATAACAGCAGCAGAAATTGGTATCACAAGAGTAGGATTCGTTATGAAAAGGAACGTAGGACAGAGAATGTGTTACTGCGAACAGTTCAGTGACAGGGTTGTTCTTATCAGAATAGACAGCAAACCAACACCGACAATGATAGTTTAGGTATACATGCCGACATCACAAGCTGAAGATGAAGAGATGGAGAAAGTGTATGAGGATATTGAAAGGGTAATGCAATATCATTTTCTTTTCAATATCCTTTTCTTTTCTTTTCTTTTCTTCTACTCTTCCCCCTTCAACTGCATTCCAGCCCTCCAAGACTATTAGATTTTCATCCCCCTTTACGGGGAAGAAGAAAAGGTTACAGGAGAATATGGGCTTGGGACAAGGAATGAGAGAGAAGAAAGACTAATTGAGTTTGGTAATAAGTTTCGACTATTAATAGCGAATACACTGTTCAAGAATAACAAGAGGAGGAGGTATACTTGGAAAAGACCAGGTGATACAGGAAGATTTTAGTTAGATTACATCATGGTCAGAGAGAGATTCTGAAATCAGATACCGGATTGTAAGGTGTACCCAGGAGCAGATATAGACTCAGATCACAATATAGTGGTGTTGAAGAGTAGGTTGAAGTTTAAGACATTAGTCAGGAAGAATCAATATGCAAAGAAGTGGGGTACGGAGGTCCTAACGAATGACGAGATACACTTGAAGTTCTCTAAGGCTATAGATACAGCAATAAGGAATAGCTCAGTAGGCAGTACAGTTGAAGAGGAATGGACATCTCTAAAAAGGGCGAAACTATGGGTAACAGAAGAAATACTTCAAGTGATCAATGAAAGGAGGAAGTGCAAAAATGTTCCAGGTAACTCGGGAATAGAGTAGCACAAGTCACTGAGGAATGAAATAAATAGGAAGATTTTAGTCGCCGATGACACTGGTATCTTGAGACAAAATGGCTTTAAGAAAAATGTGAAGACATCCAAAAAGAAATCATTGTCAGAAGGACAGACTCGGCATACAAGAAAGTCAAAAAAACTTTCTGTGACATTAAAAGTAAGGGTGGTAACATTAAGAGTGCAATGGGAATTTCACTGTTAAATGCAGAGGATAGAGCTGATATGTGGAAAGAATACATTGAAAGCCTCTATGAGGGAGAAAATTTGTCTGGTGGTTTAGAAGAAGAAACAGGAGTTGACTTAGAAGAGATAGGGGTTCCAGTATTAGAATCAGAATTTAAAAGAGCTTTGGAGGACTTAATATCAAATAAGGCAGAAGGGATAGATAACATTCCATCAGAATTTCTAAAACTGTTGGGGAAGTAGCAACAAAATGACTATTCAGGTTGGTGTGTAGAATGTATGAGTCTGGCGACATATCATCTGACTTTCAGAAAAGCATCATTCACACAATTCCGAAGATGGCAAGAGCTGACAAGTGCAAGAATTATCACACAATCAGCATAACAGCTCACGCATCCAAGTTGCTAACAAGAATAATGTACAGAAGAATGGAAAAGAAAATTGAGGATGTGCTTGATGACGATCAGTTTGGCTTGAGGAAAGATAAAGGCATGAGAGAGTCAATTCTGACATTGTAGTTAATAATGAAAGCAAGGCTAAAGACATGTTCATAGGATTTGTTGACCGGAAAAATTGTTCGACAATGTAAAATGGTGCAAGACGTTCGAAATTCTGAAAAAAGTAGGGGTAAGCTATAGGTAGAGACGGGTCATATACAATATGTACAACAGCCAAGAGGGAATAATAAGAGTTGATGACCAAGAACAAAGTGCTCATATTAAAAAGAGTGTAAGAGCAAGTATGTAGCCTTTTGACCTTACTGTTCAATCTGTACATCAAGGGAGCAATCATGGAAATAAAAGAAAGGTTCAGGAGTGGAATTAAAATGCAAGGTGAAAGGATATCTATCAACGATATGATTCGCCGATGACACTGGTATCTTGAGTGAAAGTGAAGACAAATTATATGATCTGCTGAATGGAATGAACAATCTAATGAGTACAGAGTATGTACTGAGAGTAAATCAAAGGTACTAGAAATGAGAACAGTGAGAAAACATCAGGATTGATGGTCACGAAGTAGATGAAGTTAAGGAATTCTGCTACCTAGGCAGTAAAATTATCCATGATGGATGGAGCAAGGAGAACATCAGAAGAAGACTAGCAATGACAAAGATGGCATTCCTGGCCAAGAGAAGTCTACTAATATCAAATATTGGTCTTAATTTGAGGAAGAAATTTCTGAGAATGTACGTCTGGAGTACAGCATTGTATGGTAGTGAAACATGGACTGTGGGAAAACCGGAACAGAAGAGAATCGAAGCATTTGAAATGTGTTGCTACAGACAAATGTTGAAAATTAGGTGGACTGATAAGGTAAGGAATGAGGAGGTTCTGCGCAGAAATGGAGAGGGAAGGAACATGTGGAAAACACTGATAAGGAGAAGGGACAGGATGATAGGACATCTGTTAAGACATGAGGAAATGACTTCCATGGTAGTAGAGGGAGCTGTAGAGGGCAAAAACCGTAGATGAAGAGAGAGATTGGAATACATCCAGCAAATAACTGAGAATGAAGGTTGAAAGTGCTACTCTGAGATGAAAAATTTAGCACAAGAGAGTAATTTGTGGTGGACCACATCACATCAAACCAGTCATAAGACTGATGGGAAGGAAAAAAAAAATAAAATAAAATGCCTGCTAACTCAAGTTTTTCAGTATTTCTTGGCACTCTTGTGGGAGTTGAAGAATCCTGTCACCTTTTGCACTGTCCTTTGTTGTAAGAATTCAATACCTTCAGTTAGACCAACTGCATATGGGTTCTACATCCACTAGAGTAACCTTCGAATTGGGATAATGTAAACCATCTCCTCTGTAGATGGACTCTATTTTCCCAGTATCCTACCAATGAAACAAAGTCTGCAACCTGTTTTATTTATGGCTTTTATGTGGCCGTTCCATTTCACATCCCTGCAAATTGTTAAATGAAGCATTTGTAACAGCTGACCAATTGTAATTGACAATATTGCAGACTGTAGTCACAGGAAACTACATTTTTGCATTTCGTGAAGCGGACAACTTTATTTTTCAGAACTTCAAACCACTGTTTATATCTTGGTATGTCTGCCCCCAGTAGCTGAGGGGTCAGTGCAACAGAATGTCAATCCTAAGGGCCCGGGTTCGATTCCCGGCTAGATCACAGATTTTCTCCGCTCAGGGACTGTGTGTTGTGTTGTCCTAATCATCATTTCACCTCCATCAACACACAAGTCGGCGAAGTGGCGTCAAATCAAAAGACTTGCATCTGGCAAACAGTCTACCCGACAGAGGCCCTAGTCACACAACATTTACATTTACATTTAATATTGGTATCACTTCGAAATATTAAGAATATCTGAGTGTACTTTGAAGAGCTTTTTTCCAGATCATACATAATTATAGATAATGCATCACCTGTAAAAAGACTGAGGCTACCACCAATACTGTCTGCCAGTGCATTAAACAGAAAGGGTTCCAATACACCCACCTGGGACATACATGACATTATTTTTACTTCTTTTGAATATTCGCCATCAAAGGAAATATGCTGCATCCTTCATATCAATAAATCTTTAAACAAGTCACAATTTTTGTTTTCTGCCCCCAAAATGATTGCTCTTTTGATATGGTACTGAGACAAATGTTTTATGGTAGTCACAGCTTACTGATCAAGCTGACTGCATTGATCCATGGTTTCCAGGATATCACATAAATGGGGCAATAAGTGTCACTTTACCTATGTTTTTGGAATCAATGTGTGATGTATTGGCCATTCATCCCACAAACGTATGACCTCTCTTACACCTGTGGCATGCAAGAAGCCAAACCCAGGAGGAGTTACACCAGACGAAGACAGACCTTCAATCACATATGCTGGCTAGACCAGCAGGTGGTAGCGTCAGCACTTGTGGAGGGCACTGGCCCCATGGACCTATTTGCTCATGCGGGCCACAGAGTCACAAATAGTTCATCCAGTATCCCTATGTGACCTCCTCCTCTCGAGCTCTGGGCCAGGCAATGACTGAATCTACAGTCCTTCAATCAGAGTCTTGATTGGAACCTTCACCATGTACGATACACTGCTGCCCCAGCCACCACTTATCAACGGAACTGCCAGTGTCTGCCCTTTACCCTCCCCAGGACTTGGCTACTGCTTAGGGGACAACCAGGAACTTGTTACTGGCCATCAACCTTCACAACATTTTTTAACTTCTGAGTGAATATTAAGCCTTGAATGTTTCATCATTATGGCCTTCATCCTAAATTCAGACCTGTATAAATTTTGTGTTGAACATGAACTTTCATAACCCATTGTAGTACTGAGGTTTTCTCTAACAGAACACCATTCTGGTTTATATTCTTTTCAATAAAACTGTTCTACATTGATTATGTGGGCTGTGTTCTCATTTCACCTCAACTGGTGCAAGACATATTACAACATTGGTTGGAATACATGGGGTCTGTCTATTTGAGATACCTCATCACATGTAAGTTCAGAATATGTTAGAAGAATCTAAAACACACAAATCTCAATGAAATATGGAAGTAATTGAACTGGTATAGTACTCCTGCATCTTCCTTTGTGAAGGGAAACTTGAAAATTGATTGGTTTGGTTTTGTTGTGCTTTAGGGTGCAAAAACAACTGGGGTCATACGCGTCCAAGTCAAAACTATAGAACACGAAGACAGAGAGGTGTTAAAAAATGATTATACATCAGTCCCAATTGACATAATAGAAGACAGCTAAAAACAGGCATGTGGAAAAAGGGTTAAAAAAGACACCATACAGACAAAGAGGTCAAAAACTAAAAATTAAATGGCCTTTGCCATACTGCTTTGGCAGATAAAAAGTAAAACGTGGTCAACAGCCTGCACAACATTTGCTACAATGGCCGATAACTCAGACTGCAAACTCAAATGGGAACATAAAAGGTTAAACAATGGACATTCCGTCAGGAAGTGGCAGACAGTTAAAACTTGGGCACAATGTGTACAAAGTGGTGGAGTAGCACAACTTAGCAAATGACGATGGCTAAAAAGGCAGTGACCAATACACAGTTGAGTTAAAATAACCTCCTCCCAGCGGAAGAGCTGAGAGGTCATCCAAGCCACTGGGAGAGGCTTAATGAACTGGAGCTTATTCCTGTGAATGGACGACCATTGGTGATGCCAAAGGGACACCACCTCCTCACAGACAGCAACACAGAGATCATCGAAGGGAACATAAGTACTCACAGGCTGAGGTACTAGGACTGCAGCTTTGGCAGCAGTGTCAGCAGCCTCATTTCCTGGCATACCGACATGACCAGGAACAAACAGAAACATCTTACTGGCTCCACCAAGAGTGAGCAGTTGACAGTTTTCCTGGACCCGCTGCACTAACGAATGGGCAGTTTACAGCACACAGAGACTTTTAGGGGCACTGAGTTAGTCTGAACAGAGGACACAATTGAAAAAGCCTATGTTGCTGGATGTAATCCATGGCCTGATACAAGGCGAAAAGCTCAGCTGTAAATACTGAGGCATGTGTCGGAAGCTAATATCGAAAGACAAAGGTGCCAATGACAAAGGTACACCGACCCCACAGTCAGTCTGAGAGCCATCAGAGAATACAAAGGTACTATCACAAAGTTCCATGCAGAGGTCATGAAACTGAAGGCGATAGACCGAGGCTGGAGTAGTGTCATTAGGAGGCGAATGATGGCCAAGGTTAACATGGGCCGTTTCCCTAAGCCAAGATGGTGAAGGGCTCACACCCACTGGGAAAGGCGCAGGTGGTGTTAAGTTAAGCCGCTGTAGCAAATGTCGAAAGTGGACTTCAGGAGGTAACAGAAAAGAAGGATGAGCCCCATATTCACGATCAAACGAATCATCAAAGAAGGAGGCATACAATGCGTGGCCACGCATGGCAGACAAACGGCATGCATACCTGCTGAGGAGAAAGTCACAACGGTAGGATAGGGACAGTTCAACAGCTTCAGCATACAGACTCTCAACCGAGCTGGTGTAAAAGGCACCTGTAGCCAAATGGATGCCAAGATGGTGGATAGTGTTGAGACGGCGTAAGAGGGATGGGCATGCAGACACATAAATAAAGCATCCATAGTTGAATTTTGAACAGACAAGGGACTGGTAAAAATGGAGGAGGGTGGTTCGATTGGCACCCCAGGAAGTACCATTGAGGACATGTAGGACAGAGGAACAGTGTACAGCGGGCTGCCAGGTAAGACACATGGGAGGACCAAGGGAGTTTCCTATCGAGCATGAGCCCCAGGAATTTCACAGTTTCAATTAATGGAAGAGCAACAAGCCCAAGATGTAAAGATGGTGGGAGGAACCACTTGTGTCGCCAGAAATTCATAGACGGATTTGTCAGTGGAAAAGCAAAAGCCATTGTCAATGCTCCAGTAGTAAAGATGATCAAGACATCACTGAAGACGCCACTAAGTGAGACAGGTAAGTGGAGAACTGCAATAAATGGCAAAATCATCAACAAAAATGAAGCCAGAGATGCCTGGTGGGACACAGGCCATGATATGGTTAGTGGCGACAGCAAAGAGGACAACACTTAGTACAGAACCCTGAGCCACACCGTTTTCCTGGATAAAGGTGTCCAACAGGACAGAACCCACATGCACCCTGAAAACTCTATCTTTTAAAAATGCCTGGAGGAAACAGGGCTGGCGGCCATGGAAGCCCCAAGTGTAAAGAGTACGGAGGATACCAGTTCTCCAGCATGTGTCGTAGACTTTCTCCAAATCGAAAAACATGGCCACAGTCTGGGATTTCCGCAGAATACCATTCATGACAAAAGTGGACAAAGTAACAAGATGGTCGACTGCAGAATGCCGTGCTCGAAATCCACACTGTGCATTCGTCAGTAAATTGAGAGACTCGAGCCACCATACCAGCTGGGCATGAATCATATGTTCCATCACTCTGCAAACACCGCTGGTAAGAGAGATGGAGGACAGTAGCTAAAAGGAAGGTTTCTGTCCTTGCCAGGCTGAGGTACGGGCATGACGGTGGCTTCACACCAACGTCCAGGAAATGTGCCCACTGCCCAGATGCCATTGTACGCGTTAAGCAGAAAGTGCTTGCCCACAAGAGAATAGTGCTGCAAAATCTGAATGTGGATGGTGTCTGGCCCTGGGGCGGAGGATTGGGATGAACTGAGAGCATGATCGAGCTCCCTCATAGTAAAGGCGGCATTGTAGCACTCATGAATTGCAGAAGAGAAGGGTATTTCCCGAGCCTACTTCACTTGTTTCCAATGGAGGGAAGCAGGGTGATAGTGGGAAGAGCTCGAAACTTCAACAAAATGGTGGCCCAAGGTGTTGGAGACAGCTGATAATAACCGCTGCTGCTTTGGGGCCGGAAACTGGGGAATGGATATTGATCCCAGAAAACCACCTGAGGTTGGCCTATAAGTCAGAGGAAGGGGTGGAACTGTTAAAAGAACTAGTGAATGACAGCCAGCTAGCTCGTTTGTTACCCCAAAGAACGCGACAACACTTTGCACATATCTGTTTACAATGAATGCAGTTTTCCATCATAGGACGATAGTTAAAACCATAGAGAGTACGTCTCCATGTGCGAATTGCATCGCGGCATGCCTCAGACCACCAGGGATAGGGACATGATGCGTTAAAGAGGAAGTGCGAGGCATGGAACGTTCTGTAGCAGTAAGGATAATATTGGTGAGATAGTCCACCTGGTCATCACAACAAGGGAAATCTTGTTCTTCGAAGGTCACCAGGGAGGAGTAAAGCTGCCAGTCAGCCTTAGTAAGCTGCCATTTGGGTGTGCACGCGGATGGTGCCGGAGTCAGCAAACGGAGAGCCCATGGGAAATGGTTGTTCGAGTAGGTCTCAGAAAGAACAGACCACTCAAGACGATTGGAAAGCTGGGCAGTGCAAAAGGATAGGTCCAAAGGGGAATAGGTGTGCGAAGAGTCGGAAAGGAAAGTGGGTGCTCCCATGTTAAGGCAGAAGAGGTTAAATTGGTTAAGAAGGTCAGCCAAGAGGGCACCTCTCTGACAGGTCCTGGGAGAAACCCAAAGGGGATGATGCGCGTTAAAGTCACCCAGTAGCAAAAATGGGGAGTGTAGCTGCACAATAAGCTGAAGGAAGTCTGCCCTGGTGACATCGAATGACCAAGGGACATAAATGGTACAGAGGGAAAAAGTCAGGCAGGGAAGGAAAAGGTGAACGGCAACAGCTTGAAGACGAGTGGTCAGGGAGATTGGTTGATTATGGATGTCATCCTGTATGAGCAGCATGACACCCCCACAAGATGGAATGCCGACCTCAAGTGGAAGGTCAAAAAGGAATCAGTAAGTAATGTGAAAGCTCAAAGCAGTCATGAGGGCGCAATTTCATTTTCCGAAGGCAGAGTACAAGGGGATTGTGGGACCGAAGGCTGTGAACATTCCATTGGAGGACAGTCATGAGGAGGAAGAGATGTAGGGCTCCCAATTCAGTGGCCACAGAGTGACAGCCGGGCCGGTGTAGAGTCACTACTACAGGGCACAGAAGCAGGAGTATCCTGCTCCATGGGGTCCACAGAAGCATTGGCGCACTTCTTTGGTTGGTCGGTCAGTGGAGTCCAACGTTGAAAAACTGTTGGTGGTCTGCACCGGGGATACAGAGGCCGACCAGGCTAGGGTACCACATGGTGACACGATCGATGAGGACCTTTGAGTTGGCGAAGGGGAAGACCATTTGCCTTTTGTGGACTTCTTCGAGACCTTCCAGTTAAAGGAAGACTCAGGTGTTGTTTGGCTGGAAGGACAGAGGAAGTCTTCATGGGAGTACTCCTTCTGTCCTTTCCGGCCTACCGCTTGTGTAGCTGGTGGCTTAAACCCTTGAGGTGGGAGTTTGATGACTTTTTGCACAGCAGGGCAGTGGGATGGCAATGCTGCCTTGACAATGGGAAATTTCACAACCACAGAGGAGAATTTGGGGTCACATGCTGCATGGCCATGTCCTTCATGAAGCAAGGGGTAACAAGAACAGAACTATAGATACCAGACAAGAAAACGCAGGTTTTGGGACTAGCCAGTAACTTGCGAGCGACTGGGTAAGACACCATTTCCTTTACCTGGATCTTTTGAACAGCCCACTCATCAAGATACATGGGACAATCCCGAGAGGAGGCGGCACGGCTGCCATTGCAGTTGATACAGTGGGGAGAAGTAGCTGGACAATCGCCCTCGTGCACATCCCTACTACAGGTGGCACATTTGGCTGGGTGTCGACAAGATGTTCTAGTGTGGTTGGAACGATGACACTGGTAACGGCACATCAGGTTCAGAATGTTTGGCTGGATTGTGATAATTTCATAGCCTGCTATGAGCTTGGACGGAAGCACTTCTCTATCAAAGGTGAGAAAGAGAGTGCAGCTGAGCACTAAGGAGAAATCAACCTTTTTCAGTTCACAATGAACAGCAATGACACCCTGATCAGAGAGGTAAGATTAGATTTCAGCCTCGGTTAGACCGTCGAGTAGCCTGGTGTAAATTACACCAAAGGAAGAATCCAAAGTTCTATGGACCTTGACACGAACAGGGTAACCGTGGGGAAGTGAGGCAGCAAGTGGTAGTTGTGCTCGAGAATCACAAGCGTTCTCCAAAAGCAAAGTGCCATTCCGTAAACGAGAGTAGGATTTATTCCATAAACCAGAGCAGGATTTCACAGGGCCAGCAATTGCATCAACAACCTTCTGAATAATAAACGGATTTACCGTGGTGAAGGACTGACCGTCTTCCATACGTGAGACCATGACAAACTGGGGTGCAGTGGGAAGGGTCTTTGAATCATTAGCCTAATTACATTTATGTTTTGTAGAATTTGAGTGGGACGATGATTGACTTATCACAAGGAAATCCCCTTTGATTGTCAGCGTCTCCGAGGGCACACTCCTTTCAACTGGGGGCCGCCTTCACAAGGGAGCGCATCAGCCTTAGGTGATTGTTCATATCTCAGGTCACACCTCCCAAACACCTGACAAAGGGACTCGTCAGCAATTTGGGAAGGTTACAGCTCAGGCAATCACCTGGGTCTGGCTTGTACCAGGGGGTACGTGTGAACCCTATCTGTCAACCCGGGGCTGGGAATTATGCGTTACCCAGTCAACTGTTACGCGTCAGATGTGTGGGCCGGCCTTCAGTAGCGCACAGAGGGGAAGATGAAAAAAAGAGGATCCTCAAACGCCAAAGCGGAGGAATGAGAGGAGAAGAGAAACAAAGAAAGGAAAAGGGAGTGAATAACAAAGGAGGGACTGTTCATACATCAGCGACAGAATGCAGAATATTTCCAGTAACACCCCAAGACATGTTCCCCAAGGGAGGGGAAAAATAATAGCAAGAGGACAGACATGCAGAACGAAAGGGAAAAAATGCTGCAAAAGCTGGGGTCCCAAGGCAGCCAAGCATGAACCCACCAAAGAGTGGTGAGCCCCCTGGGGGAGTTGAAAATTGAGTTCAGCACCTCCGTTTTTGTTTTTCTTCTGTCAATTTTGATGCCCGTGTCAATGCAAGTGTCTGGACAGTATCTGCAGCTCACCTACATGTTAATGTCCCAGAGCTAATGTTTAAAGTTCTCCCTCGTTTGATCTGATAAATCAAAATCCACCTTGTGATCTGACATTACTTCCTCTAGTTTACTGAATGTGTCACCCTTTTTACTTGTAGTAGTTGCCCTTTTTACTTTGATAATTATTGTTGGTATAACTGTGTCATGGTTGTTAGTACCAGTTTCAATGTGGACATACTCAAAAAGGTCAGGTCTATTTGTTGCCACTACATCTAATATATTTTTGCCATAATTCATTTCCTCTCCTAAAGACCTATTCAAAAATGTATCACAGCGTACCGTTCACTGAAACACAACGTTATTAATTAAATAACACAATACTGATGTTGACACTCCCAGTGCTTAGTGCAGGTACTCGGGGTAATGGAACACATCCATGTGCTGATGTTAACAGAAAACAAATGTAAACATAAGTAGAATGCAAACCCGTCATTCTGTCAACCATTGAGTAGAATGTACACCAACGAAGAGAAGGTAGCAATGGTACTCATCTATGGGGAATGTAAGTTAGCAGGACAGTAATTGCAATACTGTTTTCTTTTGTAGGGGTACATTTAGTACAATAGTTTACTCCTTTTAAATACTGTTATGTAGAGTAGGCATACAGTAAAGGCTGTCATTCCTACAAACTGCATCAACATAACACAAGAACCCAACTTCCTGACAGATGTTTTCTCTTCTTGTTGCGATGCTTCAGGAAATAGAAGTTTCAACCCATGACAATGGAATCGTCATAACATTCACACAGACAAAGCTGCCAAATTTATTGTTCTTGCTTCCTTTGCTATGAATCCACACGTGAGCACACAACGGCTTGAACACAAGACTGGCACTCCTAAAACCAGTATACATCATATTCTTACACGTCACTGGTTCCATCCTTACTATGTACACCTGCATCAAGAATTGCATGGGAATGATTTCCAGGATTGTGTACCGTTCTGTCAATGGGCACAGCAACAAATCCTCACCAACCCAAACTTCTTCTCCAATGTTCTATTTATCGATGAATGTTCCTTCTCAAACAAAGAACAGGTAAATACAAGGAACATGCATTATTGGTCCAGCAACAACCCACGGTGGCTTAGACAGGTGGAACATCAGCGTCAATGGAGGGTTAATATCTGGTATGGGACGCTTGGTACTACAATTATTGGTCCTTATTTCATCAATTGTAGTCTAAACAGCACAGCGTATGCCAACTTCCGCAGACAAACTCTTCCTCCTCTTCTGGATGAAATGTCGCTAAGAACCAGAATGCTTATGTGGTGTCAACATGATGGATGTCCAGCACATAATGCCTTGTGTGCACATCGTGTTCTGGACTGAAAGTATCCTACCAGGTGAATTGTCAAGGAGGAACAGTTACTTGGCCTGCTAGGTCTCCCGATTTAAATCCTCTGGACTTTTTTCTTTGGTGATGCATTAAAGACGTCTACTGTGATATTCCAACTCCAAAGGACACGCAGGAACATATCATGCTTGCTTGTAATTCTCTTCAGCAGGCAACACTGGAAGCAGTAAATAATTCTTTCATTCAACTCCTAGGCACTGATACAGGAGAGTCAAAGTCAATTTTGTATAATATTTTTACTTGGTTTTCATTCGTTTTCTGACAATTCCAGCAAGTGGACGAGTTTGTGATCCCAGGCTCAAAGTCAATGTTGTGTTCTGTAATTAATAACATTGTTTTTCAGTGAATGGTACACTGTGGAAAATTTTTGAATAGGTCTTTAGGAAAAGAAATGAAATACCGAATAAATAAAACAGGGTGCCATTTAAAAAAGCCATACTGCTGTTCATATCTTTGTAAAAAAAAACAAAGCTTCAATGAAGGTAATCATGCTGATTGATGTCCCCCTGCTGGCTAAGGATCATTTGCTTGAAACATTTTGTAATTTGCATCTGGACAAACAGTTATTTAGGGTGGTCAAGATAAGAGAGAGTGTGTGTGTGTGTGTGTGTGTGTGTGTGTGTGTGTGTGTGTGAGAGAGAGAGAGAGAGAGAGAGAGAGAGAGAGAGAGAGAGAGAGAGAGAGAGAACTACCAAGTTTTCCCTTTCGTGTGTGCCTCTCAATGAGTCAATACTTTTGCTATTCAGTGATTGGTCTCCTTTACTTCTGAATGACATATGTTCCAAGTAGTTTTTGGAGAAAGCACTTAATCTTGTTTTTGAGGCTCTCTCGTCACACCCACCACTTACACAACTATAATCCAATTGACTGTTTGAGGATTTAAGCCTCCCCCAAGCTAACAGTATCACGACTGGGGGTACGTATGTATTGTTGAGCCAAGGTTTTCTGTTAACTTTGAATGGTGATGTATTGACTATTGAGACATCATCTGTAAATAATAATGATATTAATAATAATGACCAAAATGAATTAAATAAATGAAATGATGGCTATTGTTTTACTGAGTCTTTCACTCAAGGGCATAGTATGTATTATTGTGAGACTTCTTGAAATGTTAAAACTGTGCACCTGTCCCAGAACCCAAACCTGGGCTAATGCATTATGTGAGCAGTGCTGTTGCTGTATGAGCTCTCCATGTAGAAGAAGCTAAGTCGGTAAGGTCAGTGTCCACCTAAGGCAACTGTCCAGGTTTGAGCCCCAGGCCAGTCACAGTTTTATTCTGTGAGAAAGTTAAATTTTTACAGTTTACGGAATTTGTTCTGCTTATTCTTTTTCAAGACACTATTAATGTCCTGACAACAGGTCACATTAACTGTGTGCCAACCTGATTCATGTTGTTTAATGGCTGCAGCCCACCTTCTCCAGGAACACGTGGTCGATACACAGTCAGCCCATCCAGAGCTCGCTGTTGCCTGAGGGCTTCCTTGTATTCCCTGCAAATCAATGTCAAACAAGTTATTTCAGAAATATGAATAAAACTTATAAGATATAAATCCAAAGTGCGTTAATGCTAAAGAAGATACCATCTCAGCAAAACTTTTTATGTGGTTTCTGATGACACATTGATATAAATTACTGAATTACAAATTCTTAAATGCAGTCTGCAAGTTATTCCAAACAGGATACTACTGCATGTCCTACAAACCCGAAGTACATTAGTTAGTGACATGAAAAAGAGTATCATTACAAAACATTTGAAAGAGGATAAGAGGTTTCAGCACTATTCAGACCTGTATGTCTGTATGTGATCCAATGGCCGCTTGTCTTCAACTGCACCACTACCATTGACAATGACATCTGTGGATGGTGACTGGGCAGGACCATTTGTCACCGTTTTGTTAGTGCCACTGAAATCAAACTTCATACATTAGACTGATCAAATAGTATTGCAATGATAAAAACAAAAAGTTTACACACTGATTTTTAAGTGTATTTATTAAGAACTTCTAAAAATGTTGTAGAAGCTGAAATTCACACATCCATACATCAAGTATCTTAGCAGCAGAATTTACCTTCACTACCTTATTTGTATCTAAATATACCACATAGTTCTCACATTTTTGATGTGCTACCTACTTTTCTTAAGTTTTTGTATTAAGCTGTTAATAAATGAATAAAACATAAAACAAAGTAATTTTCAAATGGCATATGGTTGCACTGTATGCATTCACCATCACACTGTAAACCACAGCTGAATTCAAGCAGTGCAAAATAATAATAATAAAAAACAATTATCTTCCAATTAAGAAGTCTAATGCTTTATTACCCACCCAACAGTCATACATTGAGGAATGCATTTCAAAAACACACAGAAGATAAATTCTTGATGTACTTAATTGCTCACTGCAATGTTGTTTAATCTTGCTCCTATGAAACTCATGTTAAGATGTCTTCTACCTAAAATATTCACTACATTATTTCAATTCCCGCAAAGCCCATAGACAAGTGAAGCTAATTTATTTACAAGTTGATTATTCTACACAAATCTCTGTCTTTGGATTCTTCTGTGGCAGATTTATGGAAAATTTTAATATTTATCACTGAAAAATAATGGTGTGGATGTTCTATAATATTCTTTTAAGTCGCAGACTGTTATTATTCTTAAAAGCCAAATAAATAGTGTAGAATATCCACTCTTTTTGTTTTCATTGGCAAATGTAAAAATTTTGTTTTCTTGACACACACACACACACACACACACACACACACACACACACACACACACAGTCGTGGTATATATTTCTGAAGCTGCATGCTGCCACACATACGATGCTGCTGTATGATGTATTGCATTCTAGTGCCACTCAGACAACAAGAATTAAACAAACAGTGACATATATGCCATGCCATAACAAAAGCAATAGTAACTCTTTGTGGTACTGAATATATCCCACTTTATAGACAATGTACATAAGTCAGCTTTACTTTTTGTGAATTTGGCAGCTTTGTTTAAGTGACATGTTGATCACTAGTGTGGCCTTTGCTACTGGGAGAGCAAGTGAGTGTCATGGCTAAACTCGTTAGTATGAGAGAGTGTTATGTTGAATTAGTGACTGCTATAGACGTGGAGCGTGCGAGGTACTTATCTTGAGGTATTGTGCATATCAGTTTGTTAAGACCTTAACACTACATGTAATGCTATAAATCTTAGATGAGTAGCACTCAATCACAAGAGATTAACTCACTGACGTTCATCACAAATTTTTTCACTTATTCTGAAATCAGAAAGTTTGTGTAACAGCTACAGAAGGTGCAAGCAGTAGACTCGAAATGATCGTCCAATTTTCTTATGGTCAATGAAAATGTTGCTGTCTTTCTGCAGTATTGTTTCTGTGATTAGGGCAACAGGCTAATGGTTGATAGATAACATTCCACATCATGTTAAACTAATTATCCAGCTATTTTAAACAGTCAATACTTCACTACATAACGAGCTGTTACACACAAAAATAGGCATAAAGGTAGTGAAGTGGAGGGAATAGAAAAGAGTGAAAGCCCACCACCAAAATATCACTGAAATATCAGTTAAAGTGTTTGCAACTACTAGTTTAAAAATTAATAATAGTATGTATATAAAGTATGTTCTAATAATTAATGTCTTTTTCCAACATCAATGTCATCACATTTATACAATATACATCACCAGTTTAAATAAATGCCCAAAACAACATGCTTCTAAATTGTTGAATTATAACAAGTGAATACCATGTGACATACAGATCTAGTTCCAACTTTGCTATTGAAAAAAATGAAGTGTTTATGAGAAAATTTTGTATGTAAAGGTTGATTGATTATTTTGCTGCACACTGCATAAAAATAACATAATTCACAGTTGTATTATTAATGTCTTTGTGTAACACAGAAATACTGTGTGTGAAGTATCAATGTAAAAGCAACTCACAGAATGTTGTCATGAAGATACTGAGTCTTCTCAAATATTCTTGTATGTTTTAAATGTTCATATTATCATCTTATCATATAACGTGACTCATCACTTCATAATACAATTCTCATCATGACATATCATCACAAACTGAATTTCCAACACAATATCGTACAAATAACATTATGGGAACAAGACATCAAAATTACTGTCAGTAGAAAAAAAAGGAAAAAAGGAAGAAGACAATACAACTGCACGTGCAATATGTCAAAAGAAAGGAATTCTTACAAAGCAACAACAGCCATTACTTAAGAAACATCTAAGGTTAATAAAATGACTTAACAATGCCAGAAAACATTAAAGAAAAATGTACTAAGTTTCTGTGTAGGCTGAACATTTTCCAAGCTTTGAATGTCACTCTGTTTAATAGTAAGAAAACAGAACAGATAATAGATCACTGTGTATTAAATTAAAAGTTAGCAGTGTGCTCTAAATCTGCTCTATGTCAGTACAGGTATGACAATGAACTAATGGATGTAAGTGTCAACACAGTAGTAGTAACTTTCAGTATGTCAATAAAAAGTATAAAGGACAGAAAGGAATGAAGGAACATTTTACAGTAGCAATAAACAGACATCTTACAAATTATTATATGAAATGTATTATTAAAACATAAATAGATACAGAAATATGTAGTAATGCATGCGTAACAACAAACAGTGTGATACAAGAAGCAAACTACGTGCACAACATGATTAAATTGTTGAATATTCCAACTGCAGGAAATGGAACTGCAGCAACTACTACATTGAGACCACCACCATACTTCCATGCTGCCAGCTGCTCATTCATGCACTGCTGAAAATTCTTACCTCCCAGTCATTGGTTTTACATCATCTTTAGCAAGATTTTTGCCCTCTTCTTTATCACTCTGAACTTTGTCTGTCTTTCTCCTTTCTAATTCATCACAGACAGAAACATTCTGTGAAAAAAAGGCAGTTATTGGGTTACGGATATTGTTTTCACAGCACTTTCACATGAATAATTTTAAAAAATAGATGGTTTTTCCATATTATTGGTGGTGTACCAAAAATTTAAAAAAAAATCACTAAAAAAACTTCAACACAGATCAAGACCGTATGCTGGCTCTGGACTCTTGCCAGACTCTTGCCTTTTGCAAGTAATGCTCTTACTAACTGATAATGAGCTGGCCAGACATGTTTCATAGCTTTGGTCTACCAGCACTTCACTCATATTCTCCAACTGCGCTATTTTGTAGTATCAAACGTGTGAAAATTAAGATTTACAA
This sequence comes from Schistocerca cancellata, assembly GCF_023864275.1. Classification (NCBI taxonomy): domain Eukaryota; kingdom Metazoa; phylum Arthropoda; class Insecta; order Orthoptera; family Acrididae; genus Schistocerca; species Schistocerca cancellata. Next base: position 72,145,920 of record NC_064627.1, read on the forward strand.
CAGAAATTTTTTTTATAAATGTCACAAAAATGATAAAGGAAAATGCTAATGAGGTACAGAGAAGGTTGGAGCTAGGAAAAAGCAGAAAAATGTAAGAAACTTGCACAAAGATTGAAACCCATGTAACCATTCAATGTAGAGAAATTTCTGATCTATGAAGGTTTAAACCACTGATACACTGCATGGTGCTGGACACTTTCAAGTTGAGAAGTTGATTACAGGATCTACGCACAGTGGCCAGAATATTTGCAGGTTTTATAGCTGGTGACACAAAAGCACTGAAAGCAAGGGACTTCATGGTGCTGCCATGCTGTGCTATTTTAAATCAAACATTGCAAATTAATATAGATAGATTGATCGTTTCTTCAAACACAACAAACACAATTACAAATCAAAACTCTAATTAGAAGAAGCACACAGGCCGGCCAGACAGTAATCAAGGAAATCCACCAGTTCTGTAACAGTACACAAGTTACCTCACTTTCTACATATTTACATCCACATCTACAATTTAAACCCATTGTTTAGAGCATGACAGGGAGTATTTTGCATTGTGCCACATATTAAGGCTTCTTACCATTCCATTTACATATGGAGTGCAAGAAGAATAATTGCTTAAATGGTGCTGTGCATGTTGAATCGGTTTAATCTCGTTTCCATCGCTCCTATGGTTTGATGTGTAGAAGTTCACAGTGTGTTCCTAGATTCATCACTTAATACTGGTTCTTAAAACTTTGTAAGAAGCTTTCCACTGGACAGTTTTTGCGTATCTTCAAGTATCTATAAGTTCCACTTTTCTAGAATATATGCAGCACTCGCCAATGGGTCAACCAAACTTGTGACCATTGGTGTTCCCCTTCTTTGTATTCATTGCACATCCTGTTTTAGTACTATAAGGCATGGGTCTCATACACTTCAGCAATATTCTAGGATGAGTCACACCTTCTCCATAAGTTGATTGATTTTTCACTGTATCTTACCAATGAAATGAAGTCTACTACCTACTTCAACCGAGCCTATGTGATCACTCCATTTAATATTCCTACAAATTCTTATTACCCCTAGATATCTATAGAAACTGACCAATTGCAGTTGCAACTGACTGACATTGCAGTCATAGGATACTACATTCTTTTTATTAAAAGAAATGCACAATTTTACATTTGTGAACATCTAAAGAAATTTGTCAGTCACTTTGAAATCTTACCAAGATCTGATTGAATGCTTGGGCAGAGGTACTTCTTTAAAGACAGTTGCATGATCTGCAAAAAATCTTAAGTTATTATTAAAATTCTTAATTCAAATTAGTCCTCTGCAAGCATTTCTCTAGTTTCTCTTACATTTTCTTTTTGTATCATATAATCAGTTCATGTTACCCTAAAATTATGAAAAATTATTTTGTGGATACCATTTCAATTTGCCTTTTTTGTTTCCAGGATAAAGAATACATTTTCAGCAGAAAAACAATTGTTTCTTCATTTTAAAACATTGCATTTCTCACCTGTCTCTCTCATTTTCGTAGGCAAAATAATTATCTAGTCCTCATTTAATGCCATGATAAGACGAGTACAACTTGTGTGTTTTTGCTCTGAGAATTACTACTATATTTATAACAACTTAATAAATGGACATTAAGTCAAGTGAGAAGCTCCTCATTAACACTAACCTTGCTGAATTCCTCCTCAAGATTGATGTTATCACCTGGGCTGATGGTAGAAGGCGTGGATGTACCACTACAGCTACCATTGGTATCACGGCGTTTTACAGGTATTGGAAGACTATCTGCGCGAGACCACAGGCCTTTACTTTTATCACACTCCTCCTCAACAATCTGAAACAAAAATTGATCAAATCAAAGTAACTAATGTATAAGCAATTTTAACTCCTTAAGATAAAAATGATTAGTAATTTTAAGGTTTTCATCCTAAAAGAAAGATCAACATTTTAACATTACTCACTATTTCCTGGGACCATCGTTTATCAGATCCTCCATCACTTGTGCTGTAGCCACTATCTACATTATAACGGCGTTGCCTTAAATCAGAAAATCCATTTGATAGGCGAGAATCTGACAAGTAGCCAACTTTTTGCTGCAACTTCCTGATATCGTCAGTCAGCAGGCCCTTTCTCTTATCACCTTTGTACGCTTGATTCTCTAGGTACTTAAATACATGTACACGGCCCCTCGTACACAACTGAAAAATATTTAGATAATTATAAAATTTCACTTTTCAAATTATGTAAACATATAACAGGATTTAATCTGTTAATGAATATGTAATGTGATACGTTAATAAAGTAACTGGAAACATTTCATAATAGCTGAAGATAATGAATGAATTGGTTTAAAAAAAATAAGGAAATGTTAAAATATGTTTGACTGCCTACTCTTCCAAATAGCATGCAGTTTATTAAAATATTAGCAAAAACAAAATGGTTCCTGCTGCAAAACAAGTATGATTAAACACACCCCGAGCTCACGATTCATCATTCTTGATTTCAGAAACAGTTACCTTATTATTACATATTCATCTCAAGTAACTACTATAGATTAAAGTAAATCCTTGTGAAAAATGAATCAGTAAGCTACTAACCTCTATCTGTTCAATTTATGCGTGCATTCAATTACATTATGAGTTGAAGAGCTAAAAAAGTGGCAAACCATAATGGAAACAAATTGAATATGCACCCAGAAATATTACTCTGGAAGAGCAGATGAAAACAGTTCACATTTTTCTTTATTGCAAATGTACCTGTAGATATATTGAAGTAGAACTTCGCAAGTTTTCTTGATGTAGATACATTAGCAGCCTTAGAGTATTACACCATATAATTCAAATTTTTATTTGCTTCTCATACTTTGCATTTCAGAATCTAATTATAAGCTTGATGGTAGTTTTTTCACATCATATGGAGCAGTTTTCAATACATGGCATGGCAGCTAATAAGCTGAAGGTATGGCAACTTATGAAAAGAGCACTTGTTTTTACTTTTCTTCCTGTGTTATGTTTGTAAACAACACAGCTTCCAATAAAATTAAATATTTGTGGAGGTAAAGTAACTCGAAACAAGCCTTATGAACACTGAGCTCACTATTCAGCATCCTTGATTTGAGAAACAGTTATTGTATTATTACATATTTATCTAAAGTGGCTATTAGGAATTAAAATAAATCATTGTGGAAACTGAATCAGTAGGCCACCAAGCTCTAACTGTTCAATTTTTATGTGTATTCAATTACACGATGAAGAGCTTAATGTTTAACATAAACAATGGTCTCATTTTATGTGTTTCTTCTGATTTATCCTTCCCATTATGTGTTCTCACTCAAACAAATTGCTTTCATTAATTTAATCTAATGTATTTATACACTTATCTTCTATTGCATAGTTCCTTTTTGACAAGAAAATGAATTATATAACTTTAAATATATGTAAAAAGGAATTTATGGAAACTTACATATGCAGGTGGTGAAATCAAAGGGTTATGGGTAAGAATCAATTCAACTAATGTTGTCATGAAGCGAAGCTCTGCTGGTAATGTTGAGATTCTGTTTTCGCTTAAATTTAATCGTTCCAGATTGAGATTTGTCAAACCTAGAATAAATCATATATATTTTATGTGCTGACCTCCAAAAAACATGATTTAAATGACTATTCACTTTACAGTACTTATTGAGATATCAGTGATAACAAAATTATGCATAGAAGAAAGCAATTACTGAACTAAATTATAGAGCACAAAATGTTAATGCTGAAACAACTACTGGCTAAAATTAAATATGACAAATGAATTTTCTGCTTAGCAACTGCAACAAATACATGAATATGAGGTAATCACAAATTTGCAAGTTTTCAGAACGCACATACTATAAATAAATTGAACAACTAGTTTTCACATTGTAGAAACAAAAGTTATTATTCATTTTGTAAGCAATTCTGCACAGTAACAGTAGAAATTAAGTTGTTTTTAAAATTACTTTCTACCATCTGCTGGTTCCTTATCTATGCTACTATGTAAAGATAAGACAATGTTGAACATTGTTACCAAAAATCTCAAAAAGTTTTCAATTGATTTATTACATCAGGGCATTTAAACAATTAGACAAATATGGTTTTCCTAACAAATATTATTTCTACTTATCCAGAGTGTCCCAGGAGGAATGGTCGCTATTCAGTGATACAACAGGAACAATCATTCAAAGCAAAAATGACTCAAATATGGGCAATAAAGGGCATACAATAATGCAATTTTTTGTCTTTGCTCTTTTACTGAAGAAGTGCTCATAGTTCTTGAGTTACGCATTTTAAAGCCCGTGTTTACTTGAATTTTTTGCTTTGAATCATCATTCCTGCCACATCCCTGAATACTGATCACTCCTCCATCAGCATAATGTGCTTTTTTTTTTCTTTCTTTGCTACAGTCAGTTTTAACAGGAAATAGGAAAGTTGTATTTATGTCTTAATGGCTTACGATTAGAATATTACTATGGAAAATGAATCATCTGAAACTCTGTAATCCTACCCATTTGCCATGTGAAATACTATCATTGAGGCTACTTTCCTTAAAGATCCAGCAGCTGGGGAGGTCTCTCTAATTCCCTGCATACCTACGATCCCAACCAATTACCCATTCATTTTAAGCAACTTCAATCCCCAATCCAGGTTTCGTTTGCAAAAACAATTATCAAGGCCAAGGTCAGAGAGAGAGGGCAGGAGGGAGAAGAGAAGATGGATGGGTCAGGGGAATGCAATGGACAAGAAGAGGGGGAAGGGGAGGGGGAGGAGGGGGAAATGGGCACAGAAAGCAAACAGGAGGACATGAGGACCTACATCAAATTCCCATTCATATTTAGTTATTGTAACAGGTTCCCAGGTAAACAATAAAGACAGATCAACCCAACCATCATTCAAATGTGGCAGGCACTCCACTTCAAAGGCAACACAGTATTAGTCAGTCTAGTTGTCATTTAGGAATATGAACAGAGTCAATGTGACACAACAATGTTTGGAACATTGTTTCTATGTGCTGCTGCATAGCCAATGCGCATCTGGTATAGATTAAGGGAGCATTGTACCTGATCAACTGCTGCCCATCACTGGATTATGGCAGTATACCATAGTCTTACTGTGTCCATTTTGGTTATGTTTGGAGATATAAGCTTCATGTGTGATTGTTTTAGTGCTGATTCAGTATGAAGTGGTCAAGATCTGTACCTACAGATTGGAAAATTGCGCAGGTCGCACCAGTGTTTAAGAAGGGTAGTAGGAGTAATCCATCGAACTACAGACCTATATCATTGACGTCGGTTTGCAGTAGGGTTTTGGAGCATATACTGTATTCAAACATTATAAATCACCTCGAAGGGAACGATCTATTGATACGTAATCAGCATGGTTTCAGAAAACATCGTTCTTGTGCAACGCAGCTAGCTCTTTATTCGCACGAAGTAATGGCCGCTATCGACAGGGGATCTCAAGTTGATTCCGTATTTCTAGATTCCCGGAAAGCTTTTGACACCGTTCCTCACAAGCGACTTCTAATCAAGCTGCGGGCCTATGGGGTATTGTCTCAGTTGTGCGACTGGATTCGTGATTTCCTGTCAGGAAGGTCTCAGTTTGAAGTAATAGACGGCAAATCATCGAGTAAAACTGAAGTGATATCAGGTGTTCCCCAGGGAAGCGTCCTGGGACCTCTGCTGTTCCTGATCTATATAAATGACCTGGGTGACAATCTGAGCAGTTGTCTTAGGTTGTTTGCAGATGATGCTGTAATTTACCGTCTAGTAAGGTCATCCGAAGACCAGTATCAGTTGCAAAGCGATTTAGGAAATATTGCTGTATGGTGTGGCAGGTGGCAGTTGACGCTAAATAACGAAAAGTGTGAGGTGATCGACATGAGTTCCAAAAGAAATCCGTTGGAATTTGATTACTTGATAAATAGTACAATTCTCAAGGCTGCCAATTCAACTAAGTACCTGGGTGTTAAAATTACGAACAACTTCAGTTGGAAAGACCACATACATAATATTGTGGGGAAGGCAAGCCAAAGGTTGCGTTTTATTGGCAGGACACTTAGAAGATGCAACAAGTCTACTAAAGAGACAGCTTACACTACACTCGTTCGTCCTCTGTTAGAATATTGCTGCACGGTGTGGGATCCTTACCAGGTGGGATTGACGGAGGACATCGAAAGGGTGCAAAAAAGGGCAGCTCGTTTTGTATTATCACGTAGTAGGGGAGAGAGTGTTGCAGATATGATACGCGAATTGGGATGGAAGTCTTTACAGCAAAGACGTTTTTCGTCGCAGCGAGATCTATTTACGAAATTTCAGTCACCAACTTTCTCTTCTGAATGTGAAAATATTTTGTTGAGCCCAACCTACATAGGTAGGAATGATCATCAAAATAAAATAAGAGAAATCAGAGCTCTAACAGAAAGGTTTAGGTGCTCATTTTTCCCGTGCGCTGTTCGGTAGTGGAATGGTAGAGAGATAGTATGATTGTGGTTCGGCGAACCCTCTGCCAAGCACTTAAATGTGAATTGCAGAGTAGTCATGTAGATGTAGATGTAGATGGGAGCATTTCAGGCAACTGGCCTCATTAGAAGAGGAAGAAAATGGAGAAATTGCTCTCTATAAAAATACTAAATTAAAGCAAGATTCCTTCCTGAAAACTGCTCTTTTCAACACCAACAACAGCAACATTTAATACAATGTTAGATCACTAGTGACACAGACATGAGAGAAACAAAGCAGAAGAGATTAAGTTGTTAGCAAAGGAGCAAAATCACTTTTATTTCTAACATTGTGGTTGATTAGTTGAAGAGCATGTATCAAAGGAAATGAGACATGTGACAGATGTGAGACACATACAAGAAGGCACATTAATCAATGTTTTCTGATCTTTATTTTAATTCTGTGCTATATTATAAGAATAAACTGTGCTTATTTTTCCACATTAAAAGTCCATGAAGCATAATGAAATGAAATTTACCTGCAAACTTGTTACAATGAGACAAAAGATGATTCAGTTTTTTTCAAGAATGAATAAGACTCATTAATTGACACTATTACATTATAGATTATAATTCATTAAAATAAAATGTATATTTTAAAGTAATTTATCTTATTGGATCACCTTTACATACTCCATTAGTCCTTCAACCATAGTTCTACATACTAACTGTTCTATTAGAGGGGCAACTAGTTTTAAAATGTAGAATAAATATTGAGTGTTCTGAAATGAATATTATGTAGTGACAAAATAAAAAATAACAGCATATCTCAGGCAGATGCAGAACGGTTCAGTTCTGGTGTGCTAACATCAAAGGAATTGCATTTCCACCTACATTCATGTAATGGCAATCTTTCTGTTATCTTTCTATTGATGGACGATTTTTCACTTTCTGCAGTTTGTGGGTTTTCTCTGTGGACTCCTGAACCACATCAGATTTGTGTTCAATATCAGGTTCTGTCAGCCTCTACTCTGCTGCCTTCAGCTGAAGAGAAAGTTTTCAGTTGGTAGCCAGGTGACATGCTCATCTGCCTCAGGCAATCAACCAAAGAATACATAGCTTGCAATTTTCTGGAATTCTTTGGCACTTTTGAGAGCCTTTATGGGACCTTAACCTCAAAAATTAGTTCAAATATTTGGAAATTTATATTTGTGAAAATATAAATAATTTTAATAAATTGGTTTTGCAGGAGAGAGGGGTGGGGGTGTGGGGAGGGGGAGAGGGGCACAAGTGGGTCCTGACCCACATGAAAGTGGCACACCTCAACTGTCAACCCCCACACACCTCCACAGGGCTGATAACTGGTTTCGGGTTCACTGTGTTTTCTTTCCTGGAATTTCTGATGTTCTTTGATGCACATGGTCAAACTACCATGTTTGTCAAAATTTTAAAAAGTAAGGGATGATGTCAAAGCAAATTTGCAGAGTGTCCAGTGTTACAAATACTGGTGCAAGCACACCTGCCTTTTGTGGCATACTGATGTCTGGTAAACACTTATATTACATTTCAATGTGGTTACATTAGCGTGATTTCAGCGTGTGTCTTTCTGTTTTCATGTTTAGTTAATGACATGCTGTCAACACAGTATAATCTTCACACAGAACTCTGTAGTGCAGTTTGTTGCAATGAATTAGCTGATGTATTAGCTTATGACCAACAACTGTAAGGAAGAGGAGGAGCCATACTGTAAAGTGCTTCATTGTCCTTGATTGCAATAATTAAACAAAATGGAATGTAAAAGCTTTAAAATTTACCATGTAATTCATGTTAAGCAAATGTTCACATCTCATCTAACTGTCGAAGGAAGTTTTCGTCTGTCTCCATCATCTGTTGTAACATTATTTAGTTTTCTATTTTCATATTGAAAAGAATTGTCTTTCAATAATTTTTACTAACAAATTATTTTAAAAGTAGGCAAGTCATCATCAAGATTTACCACTCGAAGTACCTTCATATCAGAAGAAAAATGCATGTAGCTTCAAGAGTACAACACTATTTATAGTAACGTCAGACTTTCCTAACACATACACTCCTGGAAATGGAAAAAAGAACACATTGACACCGGTGTGTCAGACCCACCATACTTGATCCGGACACTGCGAGAGGGCTGTACAAGCAATGATCACACGCACGGCACAGCGGACACACCAGGAACAGCGGTGTTGACCGTCGAATGGCGCTAGCTGTGCCGCATTTGTGCACCGCCGTCGTCAGTGTCAGCCAGTTTGCCGTGGCATACGGAGCTCCATAGCAGTCTTTAACACTGGTAGCATGCCGCGACAGCGTGGACGTGAACCGTATGTGCAGTTGACGGACTTTGAGCGAGGGCGTATAGTGGGCATGCGGGAGGCCGGGTGGACGTACCGCCGAATTGCTCAACACGTGGGGCGTGAGGTCTCCACAGTACATCGATGTTGTCGCTAGTGGTCGGCGGAAGGTGCACGTGCCCGTCGACCTGGGACCGGACCGCAGCGACGCACGGATGCACGCCAAGACCGTAGGATCCTACGCAGTGCCGTAGGGGACCTCACCGCCACTTCCCAGCAAATTAGGGACACTGTTGCTCCTGGGGTATCGGCGAGGACCATTCGCAACCGTCTCCATGAAGCTGGGCTACGGTCCCGCACACCGTTAGGCCGTCTTCCGCTCACGCCCCAACATCGTGCAGCCCGCCTCCAGTGGTGTCGTGACAGGCGTGAATGGAGGGACGAATGGAGATGTGTCGTCTTCAGCGATGAGAGTCGCTTCTGCCTTGGTGCCAATGATGGTCATATGCGTGTTTGGCGCCGTGCAGGTGAGCGCCACAATCAGGACTGCATACGACCGAGGCACACAGGGCCAACACCCGGCATCATGGTGTGGGGAGCATCTCCTACACTGGCCGTACACCACTGGTGATCGTCGAGGGGACACTGAATAGTGCACGGTACATCCAAACCGTCATCGAACCCATCGTTCTACCATTCCTAGACCGGCAAGGGAACTTGCTGTTCCAACAGGACAATGCACGTCCGCATGTATCCCGTGCCACCCAACGTGCTCTAGAAGGTGTAAGTCAACTACCCTGGCCAGCAAGATCTCCGGATCTGTCCCCCATTGAGCATGTTTGGGACTGGATGAAGCGTCGTCTCACGCGGTCTGCACGTCCAGCACGAACGCTGGTCCAACTGAGGCGCCAGGTGGAAATGGCATGGCAAGCCGTTCCACAGGACTACATCCAGCATCTCTACGATCGTCTCCATGGGAGAATAGCAGCCTGCATTGCTGCGAAAGGTGGATATACACTGTACTAGTGCCGACATTGTGCATGCTCTGTTGCCTGTGTCTATGTGCCTGTGGTTCTGTCAGTGTGATCATATGATGTATCTGACCCCAGGAATGTGTCAATAAAGTTCCCCTTCCTGGGACAATGAATTCACGGTGTTCTTATTTCAATTTCCAGGAGTGTATAATTGTAATCTTCTCATCTTGCCGAGTGTAGACAGTTTCACACACCTAATAAACTTGAAGCAAAAATTCTGCTGAACTTGGGTGCTATGTGCCTTATCAGAAGCAATAGATCTTTTTTATAAAAACTTGTTGAAGACATCAAGCATAATCTGTTCGTTCATGCCTTATAACAATTATCTGCACCAGTGTTTCACTATAGAACATGAAGCAACCTCACACCTTTACACAGCGCATATGAATGACAAGACCACATGATCATGTCTGAAGGGAGGACAAAGAGAGTAACTATCCCATGAGATATAAAACATAGGTTAAACATTTAATCACTATGAATGCTTCTAATGTTCTAATATGCCTCACTGGGTCATTCATGCTAGAGAAACAAGACATAACTAATATATACTGTAAGTAGAACATACTTCCAGTGCCATTACATCTGGTGTGGGCACACTGCACCTGACTACCAATTAAAGAGTGTTGGATTGATGCATGGCATGTGGAAATGGGACATTATTTACTGCACATACAGTTAGCAACAGAAGTTTTTTTAGAGGATTCTTATTTAATTTTGGCATTAAATTAAAATTAATAAATACTAGAGATTCACAAGAAGATACAAACAGTGAAGCATTTAAGAAACATTTCAGTTATGTTCTACCACAACAGGATCCCTCCAGCATTATAATTATGGGCAACGCTTTATATCATAGTGTCAAGGTAGAACTCACACCATGAAAATCTTTGAGAAAGCAAGATATTACGAATGGGTGCTAGACTACGGAGCCAAAATATGTCACACTATAATTAGGCTTGCATTAATTAACCCAGTTGATGCTATGCCGTATATGGAGTAGAGTGCTTACTGAGTGGCAGGTCGACTAGCTTGTTGCGGCGCAAGTTGAGGGAACGCAGTGCGGGCAGCTCCCCAATCTGTTGGGGCAGGTGCGAAATTTCATTGCAGCTGACATCAAGCGCAGCCAGTGTCTTCATGCGACCCAGCTCCTCAGGCAGAGACACCAGCTTGTTATTTGCCACCAGCAGCACCTCCAGCGGCAGCTGGCACAGTGAGCTCGGTAGCACGCTCAACTGGTTGCGGCTGCAACAGGAATGTTCCAGCTGTCATAGGGTAACCACCAATCTTCTAGCAGATTACACTCATTCAAAACACCATAAAGTCTGCTACCCGTAAAAGTTTCCTTGACCCCTTGGCTTCCTAATTATGAGTGAGTATGGCTCAGAAGACTTGAGATGCCAATACACTTTTGTCTCTGGCCAATGGCAACCTCAGCAATTTATCAGTACAACTTTCAGTAGTGGTGTACTGGCCATTGATGAATGGAATGTTTTTAAGAAATGATAAATAAGCGAGGCATTGAGGAAAATAAAGAGCTATGTCAATATGGGGACTGTCTGTCATAGGCACAAAATCAGCACGATGGTCTAGCAGAAATCCACAAAAGAGAACAGAAATTGAGATGGGTTCTTGCTGAAATGGCACATGTGTTAACAGAAGGCTACATTTTGTTTTTCCATCGACACATCAGAGCCACTATATTTTTCTTTCTCCTGAAACTGGAATGATTATATTTCTGTAAAAATTAATTTCAATCACATCTAAATATGCATACTGGCACTAATCATGCTACAATCATCTTCAATCCTTCAAATACAAACATGTTCATAAATATCCATTTTGGTTTAAATACCGAGGCACTTACAGAGTGCAAAACCATCAGGTTTGTCCCATGTATTAATAACCTGGTAGGGACTAACAAAAATGTGTAATATCTGGAATGGATTCGTAATAACCTCAATGGAGCTACCATTAAACCATTTACATAAAATCACTGAAAAGCACCACAGAAATCTAATATATGTCACAAACACCAACTATGGAACCCAAAATTGTGAGATACAATTCCAGAGTTCCATTAAAATAGCTCCCTCTAGTGTATTATCCTAATCGGCATACAAAAGAATTGTAACATATTAATATGAACATCAGTTCAATGACAGAGAGTCACACAAGTTCACACCAGTGACTACAAATATTAATATAATGGACATATCAGTATCCTGGTTACATGCTGAACTGGTAGAAAACTGACATCTAGAAAAAAGTTTCCACTGAAACTCTCATGAACAACAGAATCATAGCAAATACAAGAGCAGCAAATACAAGAGAATTACATATATAGATATAAAGTGTAAACACTTTATGAGCTGAACATTATGAGTACCTGCTTAATAAATGTGGAACACAACACAGAACAATACTGCGTGGCATGGATTCAACAAATCTTTGGTAAGTTTTTTGGAGATACGTGGCACCAGATAACAGAGATCAAGCAATTGTCATAAATTATGGGCCAGTAGTTTGTGAGGGCGACACTGGTGTCAGATAAAGCCCTAGATGTTTGCATTAGATTCACATCAAGCAAATCTGGTGGCCTAGACATCAGCATCAGCTACCTTGCTCCTCAAACCACTGTAGCGGGATTCTGGCCTTGTGATGTGGACAGTTATCCTGCTGGAAGATGCCGTTGCTGCCAGGAAAGGCATTAAGTATAAAGAGATGAAGTTGGTACGCAGTATTCTTCGCATGGTCCGCAGCTGCCATAGATCCTTTGAATAACACCACAGGTCCCGTGGAAGGCCAGGCAAATGTTCGCCATAGTGTAATACTGCCCCGCCACCTGTGTCAATGTGGTGCATGTTTTGAGCACCCTTTTGAGCACCCTTTTGGATTGTGTATCCAAACACAATCAAAGACCTGTTGCAGCAAGAGGTGCAATGCATCCAACTAGACAACACATTTCCATAGACTCATGGTCCAATCAACAACTTGTCAGCTACTCAATTTCACCATCCTCCAACCATTGTCTATAAAGCATCACAGTGCTAGCATGTGGACAGCCAACCACCTTCACCATCTTGAGATGCTTGTTCACAGGCAAAGGACCAGAAAAGTCTGCCTTTTGTCAATGTCACTTACGTCAAAGGATTTCCTCATCTATGTCCCACATCGAAGCTACAATGGTTGCCCATTCATCTCTGCTCCACTTATATAATGCCACAAGGTGGCGTTCAGTATTGCTGTGAGCAGTGGTCATAATGTTTTAGCTCATTGGCCTTTATAAACAAGAACAATACTATGGTAATTGCACGCACAGTAGGTGGACATGCCAGATGGCTAAATATTACACATGGACAAGAGATACTCGAAGAATTGAACGAATCTTTCTGTCTCTGAAGTTGACTAGGTGAATAAGGACAATGCAACAAAGACAGCAGCAATAATGACACAAGGCACAGGACATTTCTATAAACAGAAACAGCCACCAAAGTCCAAAAACAAAAACCATGAGACCACAAAAAAGGATACAGAAAGCTATATTTCGAGTACATGTCACAATCCGTGTGAAACATGATCGACAGGGAACACAAAAATGAAACAATTAGGATCTTCTGAAATATGATTCTCCTCAAGACTGTTGAAGGTAATATTGATCTACTGAGTACAAAATTAAATGAAGAGACAGAGTGGTTGGACACATTTTATGACATAGTTGTTGTTGAAAACAGTGGCTGAAGGAATGGTAAAGGGAGAGTGTCCCAGGGAGAGGTATGGATATGAATATATAAGAGAGATCTTGTGGTGTGTAATGAAGCAGTTGTAATGAAACGGAGAGGATAGCTAGCAAGCAGCAGGAGTGAAGGGCTGCAACAAACCAACTTCAGGGTCGATGATCAAAGCAACAGTGTACTTAGTAGTAGCAAGTGCCATGTAAATAAAAGTTATTACTTTCGATTACACAACAAATTTAAGCTATTGTAGTTAGAGTCAAAAAGAGGTTTACAGATTACTGGTAGATATACCTATCTTGATATGGGACCTCCATAACATTTTCAGGATCCCCAAGTTCAAATATCTGAAACTCACATCAGAGGTTAACTAACCAAAATTATTCATCCTTGAATTATGTTTTATAATGTTGATAAGAAGAATTCCATCTTATTTGTGTATGCCACATACGTTTCGCCTACTCATGCTAGGCAACTTCAGTGGTTCATAAATTAAAAGAAAACTATTAATTATACATATTTTGATATAAGATATTCCTTCTCTTTCAAGTCTTACTCCCTCTGTTGCTATGTGATGGGCATACGGAACTCTTCGGCTGGGCACATATAGCCATATTGTCACTCTAATATCTGTAACTACTTGCGTATGTGCAATCGGTTGTAAGAACTTTCACTACCTAATTGGCTAAATCAAGCTAGCACAAGGTGGCTCAGGATTTCTCTCATCTCCTGATCCACTGCAACTCTCTTCAACATGTACATTTATATTGCAGAAAGTTTAACGATGTCTGCTTCAATGGAAGCTACACAAAGTTGTCGGAAACCACAAGGAGAGCATAAACACCACTTTATAGACAGTTACAGGTCTTAGTCAAGTCAAAGAGTGTTACGGTATAAGATCCTTACAAGGAAATAAAAAATCAAAATACCCTGAAAGAAAGCAGAGGACGCTCGAAAACATGAAATTATATGCCTGGTTTACAGTTATAACCGTCTAAGGCGCTAAACCGTCTAAGGCGCTATTACTGTGTTAATGGTGTAATATTGTAGTTCAGATAATTACTGGGGTACAGTGACAAATATGCAGGTACTGTGTGAAAATCTAAATATGTTTGTAAAAAATCTGACAAATGTACAATTATGATTTGTGTACTCCAGATTTATGTATAATATGTACACTAATACTTTCAACACCTACCACCTCGCCACTTCTAATGCTTTCCCTTGTGTCTACTTAGACAGCATCACATAATGCGCCTTTTAGTTAAACCGTGAACTTCAAAACGGACTGTTGAAACATGAAATTAAATGTATAATCAGCTGAAGAAGGGCGCAAGCCCAAAACCTTTCGTGTCTTAACACTCCCAGGAGGTCGCCGTCATGAAGATGTTTGTTTGCTGATTACGGTAACAGTATTTTTGGGAAAATAAGAATGAACTGGTGACAGATTTCATGAGAAATTAAGGAGCAAATCCCCCCCCTCCGCAAAAATGCCCGATTCCACTGCTGTGACCCTCGACACCTTCCTCCACAGTTCAAGCGTTCATCTTACAGCCCAAACATGCCACCTTCTTCATGCACTACACAGCGTTTCGTTAATGATATGGAGTGTGTAAAATACCCATACTTAAAGTGTGACCAAACCAACAAGAAGTCTGACAGTGATTTTAAGAGATTTTTAGTGTGACTGTTTTTCAATGGGATGTGTTGTGTTGTGGTCTTCAGTCCTGAGACTGGTTTGATGCAGCTCTCCATGCTACTCTATCCTGTGCAAGCTTCTTCATCTCCCAGTACCTACTGCAACCTACATCCTTCTGAAACTGCTTAGTGTATTCATCTCTTGGTCTCCCCCTACGATTTTTACCCTCCACGCTGCCCTCCAATACTAAATTGGTGATCCCTTGATGCCTCAGAACATATCCTACCAACCGATCCCTTCTTCTGGTCAAGGTGTGCCACAAACTTCTCTTCTCCCCAATCCTATTCAATACTTCCTCATTAGTTATGTGATCTACCCATCTAATCTTCAGCATTCTTCTGTAGCACCACATTTCGAAAGCTTCTATTCTCTTCTTGTCCAAACTATTTACCGTCCATGTTTCACTTCCATATATGGCTACACTCCATACAAATACTTTCAGAAATGACTTCCTGATACTTAAATCCATACTCGATGTTAACAAATTTTTCTTCTTCAGAAACGCTTTCCTTGCCATTGCCAGTCTACATTTTATATCCTCTCTACTTCGACCATCATCAGTTATTTTGCTCGCCAAATAGCAAATCTCCTTTACTACTTCAAGTGTCTCATTTCCTAATCTAATTCCCTCAGCATCACCCGACTTAATTAGACTACATTCCATTATCCTCGTTTTGCTTTTGTTGATATGTTTGTTTATTTGACCAAGAAATGAACATTAATTTCAGGGCAGCCAGAGTGCATACTGTGAAGTATTAAACAACAACAATGTACCCTGTTCTAAATGACATTACATTACAGAAAACCCCTCTCAGCCAGCTGTTGTGTTTTCATCTTTCAAAACGTATTCGACGTGTATTTTGACCTATGCACTGGATACTACCAAACGAAAAGCCATGTAGAATTCACACACACACACACACACACACACACACACACACACACACACACACGAAAAGCCATGTAGAAAATAACACACACACACACACACACACACACACACACACACACACACACACACACACACACACACAAAAGGCTCCTTTATAGCCAACAACAATTGCTCATTTATCATGCATAAACAAATACGGTTATTACCTCAAGTCAAGGTACAACAGCGACTGTAGATATACAACTGAATCCGGAATAGATTTGATAGCGTTATGGTAAAGAATGAGCTTTTCTAAGGAATAATACTCGGTGACTTCCACTGGCAGCTCGCTGAATCTATTCTTGGACAAATCTGAAACAGAAAAGACGTTTGTTAGAGCAATGCTTAAATATGCAGAACAAGAAAACCACATTACAAATCAGGCCCTATATCAAATGCTATAATACAAAAGCCTAACATCTTGTATCGAATCAAACAGGATTCCACCCAACGAACTAGCCCTTCTGTTGAACACTAGCTTCAGCAATGTGATGACAGTTGCACGCATATCCTAGCGCAGAGATGGTTCTGCAAATATCTGCTGTACAGATGATAATAATGATGTTGTATGTTTAAGGCGGATGACGGTTTGGTCATTAGCACTCGTGCTGTGTTCACTGAAATGAGGGAACATTTAAAATTATTAAAACGCATATAAAAAAGAATTGGTCACGTGTGAGTTTGTCTCGCGCTCCGAGCGTTCTGAGGTGCGAATATTAACAGTTCATCCATTCCAGGAATCGAGAATCTCGACATTTATACTGGAAAGTTATAGGTCCCGGAAATTTGTGTTATATAATTATAAATTTCCCCCATGAACCCTGGACCTTGCCATTGGTGGGGAGGCTTGTGTGCCTCAGCGATACAGATAGCCTTACCGTAGGTGCAACCACAATGGTGGGGTACCTGTTGAGAGGCCAGACAAATGTGTGTTTCCTGAAGAGGGGCAGCAGCCTTTTCAGTAGTTCCAGGGACAACAGTCTTGATGATCGACTGATCTGGCCTTGTAACACTATCCAAAATGGCCTTGCTGTGCTGGTACTGCGAACAGCTGCAAGCCGGGGGAACTATAGCCATAATTTTTCCTGAGCGCATGCAGCTTTACTGTATGGTTAAATGATGATGGCATTCTCTTGGGTAAAATATTTCGGAGGTAAAATAGTCCCCCATTTGGATCTCCGGGCGGTGACTACTCAGGAGGACGTCGTTATCAGGAGAAACAAAACTGACGTCCCACAGATCAGAATGTCTTTCAGACCCGAATTTTTTCTGGAGGAAGGAAAATTTTTTAAATACTGTAATGGACTTGAGTGATTTTTTAATGATTTTAGAAGCAACATTTATAAAAAGATATGTTACCATTTTCGAAAAAAATGTTGTACACATTTATGTACACTGGGTCTCAATCAACACTGAAATCATAGCAAACAAAACTAGTTTATTTAAACATTACACCTAAATTTGAAATCATTTACACACAAAATACATGCAAAATTCACCATAGCTTTAATTAAAAACGAAATAAGTCAGGCATTATGTTCATTGTGTGGTTCTAATTGACATGAAATGAACGGAAACAGTTTTTTTCCTTTGACAAACAAAGATGTACGTTACATTTTTCACATTTTATTTGTGAACGTCCCTTGCATCCCAGAAATTTGCACCTGGTAGGCAGTGGTCCACTTTCATGAAGAGGCAAGTGTTGTGTTCTATCATACTGAATATCTTCAGGAGGCCTAGTTTCTCCTCGTCGTCTTTGAACAGGTGTATCTGGAGGTGTGGCAGATGGTCGGCCTCGTTTTCTACTCAAGGTATCCATCCCACTTAACACTAGAACATCTGCCAGCTTCTACGGAAGTGTAGGAGATCCATTATTTTCTTCGTTGGTAGACCAACTGCACTGGCATTTTTCCTGTATTCGAGCCAGCTCTGTACTACAGCAAAATCTACAGCATGGAAAATGGCTCTGAGTGTCCATTTCTTTCACTTTATAAAAATTCTGTAGCATGATCTCAATTGATCAAAAAGATCAACTCCGCCCATGCCATGGTTGTAGCATTTTACATCTCTGGTTGATCGATAGTAACATATTTACTTTCTTTGTCAATTTCTCCTTTTCGAATAAAATTAGAGCCTAGAACAACTGTTTTGTCGTCAACCCATTTTACCAGTGTTATGTCATCTGCACTACAAATTTCTTCTGAAAATCCTCTTCCTTTCTTCATTGCCTCCTTATCTGGTATTAGAGGAAGATTTGCAAAACGATTAACTCTGACATTTCCAGCAGCACAAATTTTTTCTCGTTCCAATGCTTGGAAAAGCTTGTATCAAGAAAATAAATTGTCAAAATATCTCTTATGCCCCATTTGGTTTTTTATTCTGTGGGCTAATTGTAAAACTACTGCTGGATCTTGGCAAAATTCCTTCAACAAAGATGTCTGAAAGTCAATCGATGCTCCCTGATACAGAATAAAATCATAGGCTTGTCCACTCTTACCATATAACATGTACATTTTGATACCCCACGGAGAAGGCTTTCCCTTCACATACTGTTTTACTGACAGCTTCCCTGTGAATGGGATCATTGCCTCGTCAACAGCGAGCTCTTCCTTCACAGATAACTCCAGACATCTGTTACGGATAGCAGTATATATAGGCCGAACTTCATAGAACTTGTCTTTATTGTCTGCTGATATAGCCATGTTGTTAACAAGATGTAAATTTGTTCTGAGTTGGAAGAATCTATTTCTGGGCATACTGTCCAAGAATAATTGCATTTTCAATGTTGTGTCCCAATACATTTGGACTCTAGGAAATTTTAGAGTTCCCATAATTGTATGAATCCCAAACAAGATTTGGAGTTCCACTGTTGTTTGAAATTGCTAATATTGTTCCACTTTGCAAGGCATATAGGTTTGTTATATCAGCCATAGTACTGAACTGATCATTGGTAATGTACTTGCTGAAATAAGTTGAAGGAGAAAGTATTTCCTGTTCTTCAATAAATTTTTCCCATTCGTAATATGAATCCGGTATACAGATAGGACGATGACACCACTTGATGTCCCTTTTTTCTGACAAAATGTATTTTACATCACTGAGCTCATTGTTGGTAAGTGGATCACTGTCTTGAATATCACTATCATTGTTATCATTGTCACTGCACACAACACTTTCATTATTTGCAGCTGACTCATCATTGGTTTCTCCCCTGTTTATTTTGTCAGCCCCCACTCTCACTTCCTTCTCAGTACAGTACAGTAGGATTCTACATCAGGAAGTGATTCTTCATCTGATGATAAATCGAAATCTGATACCTCTCCATTCAGCAGCATCTCTAAAACGGCATCTGCATTTCGCTCAATGTTGAAATACTGTTTCGTCGACATGATGAACAAAACTGAAATATTCACAAATAATAATATCAGTAGTGGTATTTCCCTAAAATATTGATTTACAGTAGATCTAATGACATTGTCATCAACTGGAGCTTCAATGCTATGTCTATTTTCCTAACTGTTGCTCAAAACAATACTTAGTAATACAACATACTTCATATGTTTTGAATAACTCCCAGTCAAAACTCATACAATCGTCAGGATAAAAAGAAACTGTTCCAACAAGCACTTCATGTGAAGGAAACACAAGATACTCAAAAATATGTAAAACATTGTTCTTGAGACCTCATGGCTACAATTGTGCACACAGAAAAACATGGTTTCTTTTTGTTGACTAAAACAAATGATTTTGAAATATTGATTGTTGTAATAAATAAATCGAACTGTTCATTCAAAACAACAATACTAGTACTCAACTATACTGTGGGTTATAGCTTACCAAAGACTACCAGGTACTTTCAAGGTCACAAACTGCTCTGCACTGCTACAGTAATCTTTTGATATGTTTATAGCACTGCACAACAGATGGCAGCACTTGTGCATGGTGAAAAGAATGAACATTCACAAATGTGTACATCAGCACCCAATTGAGGAAAAATAATTCTATTGCAGTTAAGACGTCATGAAAATTAATGTACACAATTGTAACCACAGGGCCTGAAAGGGTTAATCGGACAGGTAGGTTAGAAAATTTAAACAGGAAAATGGATAGTTTAATGTTAGGTATAGTGGGAATTAGTGAAGTTCGGTGGCAGGAGGAACAAAACTTCTGGTCAAGTGAATACAGGGTTATAAATACAAAATCAAATAGGGGTAATGCAGGAGTAGGTTTATTAATGAATAAAAAATAGGAGTATGGGTGAGCTTACTACACGCGGCATAGCAAACGCATTATTGTAGCCAAGACAGACATGAAGCCCACACCTGCCACAGTAATACAAGTTTGTATGCCAGCTACCTCTGCAGATGAGATAAAAGAAATTATTCAGATAGTGAAGAGAGACGAAAATTTAATAGTCATTGGTGACTGGAATTCGCTAGTAGGAAAAGGAAGAGAAATGGTTCAAACGGCTCTGAGCACTATGGGACTTGACATCTCAGGTCATCAGTCTCCTAAAGGAATAGAAGGAAACGCAGTATGTGAATATGGAATGGGGGTAAGAACTGAAAGTGGAAGCTGCCTGGTAGAATTTTGTACAGAGCGTAACTTAATCACAGCTAACACTTGGTTCAAGTTTCATGAAAGAAGGTTGTATATGTGGAAGAGGCCTGGAGATACTGAAAGGTTTTAGATGGATTATATAATGGTAAGACAGAGATTTAGGAACCAGATTTTAAATTGTAATACATTCCAGGGGCAGATGTAGACTCTGACCACAATCTACTGGTTATGAACTGTAGATTAAAACTGAAGAAACTGCAAAAAGATGGGAATTTCAGGAGATGGGACCTGGATAAACTGACAGAACCACAGGTTGCAGAAAGTTTCTGGGAGAGCATTAGGGAACGATTGACAGGAATGGGGGAAAGAAATACAGTAGAAAAATAATGGGTAGCTTTGAGGGATGAAGTGGTGAAGGCAGCAGAGGATCAAGTAGGTAAAAAGACGAGCGCTAGTAAAAATCCTTGGGTAACAGAAGATATATTGAATTTAATTGATGAAAGGAGAGAATATAAAAATGCATTGAATGAAGCAGGCAAAAAGGAATACAAACGTCTCAAAAATGACATCAACAGGAAGTGCAAAATGGCTAAGCAGGGATGCCAGAGGACAAATGTCAGGATGTAGAGACTTATCTCACTAGGGGTAAGATAGATACTGCCTACAGGAAAATTAAAGAGACCTTTGGAGAAAAGAGAACCACTTGCATGAATATCAAGAGCTCAGATGGAAACCCAGTTCTAAGCAAAGAAGGGAAAGCAGAAAGGTCGAAGGCGCATATAGAGGGTCTATACAAGGGTAATGTGCTTGAGGACAATATTATGGAAATGGAAGAGGATGAAGATGAAGATGAAATGGGAGATATAATACTGCGTGAAGAGTTTGGCAGAGCACTGAAAGACCTAAGTCGAAACAAGGCCCCAGGAGTAGACAACATTCCATTAGAACCACTGACAGCCTTGGGAGAGCCAGTCCTGACAAAACTGTACCGTCTGGTGAGCAAGATGTATGAGATAGGCGAAATACCCTCAGACTTCAAGAAGAATATACTAATTCCAATCCCAAAGAAAGCAGGTGTTGACAGATGTGGAAATTACCGAACTATCAGTTTAATAAGTTAAGGCTCAAAATACTAATGCGAATTCTTTACAGACGAATGGAAAAACTGGGAGAAACTGACCTCAGGGAAGATCAGTTTGGATCCCATAGAAATGTTGGAACGCATGAGGCACTACTGACACTACGACTTATCTTAGAAGATAAATTAGGGGAAGGTAAACCTACGTTTCTAGCATTTGTAGACTTGGAGAAATCTTTTGACAATGTTGACTGGAATACTCTCTCTCAAATTCTGAAGGTGGCAGGGTTCAAATACAGGGAGCGAAAGGCTATTTACAATTAGTACAGAAACCGGATGGCAGTTACAAGAGTCGAGGGGCATGAAAGGGAAGCAGTGGTTGGGAAGGGAGTTAGACAGGGTTGTAGCCTATTCCTAATGTTAATCAATCTGTATATTGACGAGGCAGTAAAGAAAACAAAAGAAAAATTTGGAGTAGGAATTAAAATCCGCAGAGAGAAGAAATAAAAACTTTGAGGTTCGCCGATGACATTGTAATTCTGTCAGACACAGCAAAGGACTTGGAAGAGCAGTAGAACAGAATGTACAGTGTCTTGAAAGGAGGATGTAGTCAAGTTAAATCGGGCGATGCTGAAGGAATCATCATCATTTAAGACTGATTATGGCTTTCAGCGTTCAGTCTGGAGCATAGCCCCCCTTATACAGTTCCTCCATGATCCCCTATTCAGTGCTAACATTGGTGCCTCTTCTGATGTTAAGCCTGTTACTTCAAAATCATTCTTAACCGAATCCAGGTACCTTCTCCTCGGTCTGCCCCGACTCCTCCTACCCTCTACTGCTGAATCCATGAGTCTCTTGGGTAACCTTGCTTCTCCCATGCGTGTAACATGACCCCACCATCTAAGCCTGTTCGCCCTGACTGCTACATCTATAGAGTTCATTCCCAGTTTTTCTTTGATTTCCTCATTGTGGACACCCTCCTGCCATTGTTCCCATCTACTAGTACCTGCAATCATCCTAGCTACTTTCATATCCGTAACCTCAACCTTGTTGATAAGGTAACCTGAATCCACCCAGCTTTCGCTCCCATACAACAAAGTTGGTCGAAAGATTGAACGGTGCACAGATAACTTAGTCTTGGTACTGACTTCCTTCTTGCAGAAGAGAGTAGATCACAGCTGAGCGCTCACTGCATTAGCTTTGCTACACCACGCTTCCAGTTCTTTCACTATGTTGCCATCCTGTGAGAATATGCATCCTAAGTACTTGAAACCGTCCACCTGTTCTAACTTCGTTCCTCCTATTTGGCACTCAATCCGTTTATATTTCTTTCCCACTGACATTACTTTCGTTTTGGAGATGCTAATCTTCATACCATAGTCCTTACATTTCTGATCTAGCTCTGAAATATTACTTTGCAAACTGTCAATCGAATCTGCCATCACAACTAAGTCTTTCTTTTTTTTTTTTTTTTTTTTTGTTTTTGTTTTGTGGTTTTAGGGCGCAAAACTTCTATGGTCATTAGCGCCCAGCCCGTGACTTAAGACAGTAAAAAACCGAAATTGAAAACCAGCAGCAATGGGAACAAAGTCATAAAATTGGAGAAACTAAAAGTAGAAGGAATGCTTAAAAATCAACTACAGAAAGGGGGTGGTTGTCCCCAAAAAAGGCTTCAAATGACTGACGTCATTTCACTGTCACTAATAAACTGGAGAACGCGGTCGGCTGAGCGCGTGTCATCTGCTAAAATCGACGATAGATCAGGCGATAGCTGTAGACGGGAGCGTAACGGATTAAAATAGGGGCATTCAATTAAAAGATGTCTTACCGTCCACAGCTGAGAGCAGTGGGGACAGAGTGGGGGAGGATCACCGCTTAAAAGATGTCGATGGCTACAAAGACAGTGCCCTATCCTGAGTCTAGCTAAAATTACCTCCTCCCGACGACGCGTTCGGGAGGAAGAGGTCCAAGCGCAAGGAAGGGCTTTCACTTCTCGCAATTTATTACGGGGAAGTGTTGACCAATGCGCATGCCATAAATGAGCAACTTTGCGACATAAACCGCTCCGTAGATCGGTGAAGGGAAGCGACTGAATAGCTGGCCGAGGAAGAGAGACTGCAGCCTTGGCCGCTATATCGGCCGCCTCATTCCCACAGATACCAGCGTGTCCCGGGAGCCAGAGGAACGCCACCGAGACGCCCCCCAGGTGGAGCAAGCGCAGACAGTCCTGAATCCGGTGGACCAGAGGGTGCACAGGGTAAAGAGCTTGGAGACTGAGGAGAGAGCTGAGGGCGGATGTAGTGGACAGCCTGGAGAACAGCGTAAAGCTCCGCAGTATAAACCGAACACTGGTCGGGAAGGCGAAAGCGATTTTGGGTGTCGCCAACAATATAGGCACTCCCTACACCTAACGATGTTTTCGAGCCGTCGGTGTAAATAAATGTGGCGTCCGTCATTTCTGCACATAGAGCAGCAAATGCCCGACGATAAACAAGGGTAGGGGTACCATCCTTGGGACATTTACAAAGGTCACGGAGCAGGCAGATCCGGGGACGGAGCCAAGGCGGTGCTGTACCCCAAGTTGTCAAGAAGGTTTTGGGAAAGCGGCAGGAAAGAGAATGGAGCAGTTGACGGAAGCGGACTCCCGGGGGTAGTAGGGAGGAGGAGCGGCCTCCGTACCCTACATCAAAGGAGGCGTCGAAAAAAAGGTCATGGGCTGGATTAGCAGGCATGGAAGACAGATGGCTAGCATAACGACTCAGGAGGACTGCTCGCCGATTGGACAGCGGAGGTTCAGCAGTCTCAGCATAAAGGCTTTCCACAGGGCTGGTGTAAAAAGCTCCAGACACTAAACGTAATCCACGGTGGTGGATCGAGTCGAGACGCCGAAGAATAGACGGCCGAGCAGAGGAGTAGACTATGCTTCCATAATCCAATTTCGAGCGCATTAAGGCGCGATAGAGGCGGAGAAGGACCACTCGGTCCGCTCCCCAGGAGGTACCATTCAGGACACGGAGGGTGTTAAGCGATCGCAGACAGCGAGCCGAAAGATAGGAAACGTGGAAGGACCAGCACAGTTTTCTGTCAAACATAAGACCCAAGAATTTAGCGACGTCTGAAAACGGAAGGTTGACAGGACCTAGATGTAAGGAGGGCGGAAGAAACTCCTTACGTCGCCAAAAATTAACACAAACGGTCTTACTGGGTGAGAAAAGGAAGCCGGTTTCGATGCTCCACGAGTGGAGGCGATCGAGACATCCTTGAAGACGTCGTTCAAGAAGGCTGGTCCGTTGAGAGCTGTAGTAGATCGCAAAATCGTCATCAAAGAGGGAGCCCGAGACATCAGGAAGGAGACAATCCATAATTGGATTTATGGCGTTGGCAAACAGTACAACACTCAGCACGGATCCCTGGGGTACCCCGTTTTCTTGGGAGAAAGTACGGGAGAGAGTAGTGTTCACTCGCACCCTAAAAGTGCGCTCTGCCATAAATTCGCGAAGAAAAAGGGGCAGCCGGCCTCGAAAGCCCCAAGAGAACAGTGTGCGGAGGATGCCTGTCCTCCAACAGGTATCGTATGCTCTCTCCAGATCAAAAAATATTGCTACCGTTTGGCGTTGCCGGAGAAAATTGTTCATGATGTAAGTGGAGAGAGCAACAAGATGGTCAACTGCAGAACGATGCTTCCGAAATCCGCATTGGGCTGGTGTTAAAAGACTGCGGGATTCCAGCCACCAAGCTAAA
Organism: Schistocerca cancellata; assembly: GCF_023864275.1. NCBI lineage: Eukaryota > Metazoa > Arthropoda > Insecta > Orthoptera > Acrididae > Schistocerca > Schistocerca cancellata. The sequence continues at coordinate 72,171,480 of NC_064627.1, forward strand.
CGGTAATTCACCATACGCTCCAAAACCTTACAGACACTACTCGTGAGAGAAATGGGGCGATAGCTAGAGGGGAGATGTTTGTCCTTTCCAGGTTTCGGAACGGGAACGACAATAGCTTCCCGCCACCGTCTGGGAAAGGTACTGTCGGTCCAAATTCGATTATAAAGGCGAAGGAGGTAACGCAGACTATGGGTGGATAAATGCAGCAACATTTGGACATGGATACCATCCGGTCCTGGGGCGGAGGAGCGAGAAGAAGAGAGGGCATGTTGGAGTTCCCGCATGGAGAAAACAGTATTGTAGCTTTCGTGATTTTGAGAGGAGAAGGCAAGATGTCGCACTTCTGCTGCACGTTTCTTCGGGAGAAACGCTGGCGGGTAATTTGAAGAGCTCGAAATCTCAGCAAAGTGCTGACCCAACGAGTTAGAAATTCCGACGGGGTCCACTAAGGTATCATGCGCGACAGTGAGCCCAGAGACTGGGGAGAAACTAGGCGCGCCTGAGAACCGTCGAAGCCGACTCCAAACTTCCGATGAGGGAGTGAAGGTGTTAAATGAGCTAATAAAGAATTTCCAGCTTGCCTTCTTGCTATCGCGGATGACGCGACGGCATCGCGCACGGAGCTGCTTATAGCGGATACAGTTGGCCAAAGTAGGATGGTGACGGAAAATGCGAAGAGCACGTCGCCGCTCACGTATTGCGTCACGGCATGCCTCGTTCCACCAAGGAACTGGGGGGCGCCGGGGCAATTCGGAGGTGCGTGGTATTGAACGTTCCGCAGCTGTAAGAATAACGTCGGTAATATGTGTGAGCTCATCGTCGACGCTGGGAAAGCGACGGTCATCGAATGTCGCTAGAGACGAAAAAAGGGTCCAATCGGCTTGGGCAAATTTCCAGCGTCGCGAGCGCATATATGGCAGTGGAGGCTGCAGTCTAAGGACACATGGAAAGTGGTCACTCGATTGTGTATCATCAAGGGCGAACCATTCGAAGCGCCGAGCTAGCGGAACAGTACCGACCGCAAGGTACAAATGAGATAAATTTGTCGTGGAGGCAGACAAAAACGTGGGGACCCCAGTGTTGAGGCAAACTAGATCCGCTTGGTGGAAGACGTCTAGCAATAGAGAGCCACGTGGACAAGGATGTGGAGATCCCCAAAGCGGGTGGTGGGCATTGAAGTCCCCAACCAGCAAATAGGGGGGTGGAAGCTGACCAAGAAGATGAAGGAGATCAGCTCGTGCCATTGGTGTGGACGATGGAATGTATACAGTACAAAGAGAGAACGTGTATCCAGAAAGGGAAAGACGGACGGCGACAGCTTGGAACGAACTGTTTAAGGGGATTGGGTGATAATGGAGAGTATCATGGAGAAGAATCATGAGTCCTCCATGGGCTGGAATGCCTTCAACAGAGGGGAGGTCATATCGGACAGACTGAAAATGAGGGAGAACAAAGCGGTCATGGGGACGCAGCTTTGTTTCCTGAAGACAGAAGATGACCGGCGAGTAGGATCGTAAGAGGACCGACAATTCATCCTGATTGGCTCGAATGCCGCGGATATTCCAGTGGATAATGGACATAGGGTGAACAGAAAATGGAGGAATGTGACCAAGGGTGCTGTCAACTCAACGACTGCTCAGAGCTTGCGACCGACAGCATGGAATGGCATTCAGCCGAAGGCAGAAGATCCTGATCCATAGGTTGGTCAGGAGCAGCCCCTGCCACCAGCGATCGGCCGGTTGACCGGCCACCAGCAGTGCGCCTCGGCGACACAGAAACCGGCCGAGGGCGATTTCCGCCAGGTGGTGCTGTAGATGGGACACGCCTTGGCGGAGAAGGAGAGGAACTGGGTTTCTTTGTAGCCTTCTTGGAAGTATGATGTTTAGATGAAGGAGGAACCGATGGTTGTGAAGTTGCGGTACGTAAAAATTCTTCACGAGTATGCTCTTTTTTCGAAGACTTGGCGTCTGACTTTTGGGCTCGAGATTTAGCAGAACCCGACGAAGGGTGAGCCATAGAGTGGGCAGGCGAAAGTGGTGAGGTTGAACGAGCGATCTTTGCGCTGGCCGATCTGACAACCGTGGCACTAAAGGTGAGGTCGCAAGCCTGCGTGGCCGCCTCCTTTGTTGGCCGAGGAGAAGCAAGGACAGTGCTGTATTTTCCTGTCTGAGGCACGGTGGGCTGTCGACTGGCGAATAATTTTCGAGCAGCAAAGGTCGACACCTTTTCCTTCACTCTTATTTCCTGGATGAGCTTTTCGTCCTTAAAAACGAGGCAATCTCGAGAGGAAGCAGCGTGGTCACCCATACAGTTAATGCAGCGAGGGGATGGAGGTGGACAAGCACCCTCATGGGCATCCTTGCCACACGTAACACATTTGGCCGGATCGGAACAGGACTGGCTGGTGTGATTGAACCGCTGACACCGATAGCAACGCGTAGGGTTTGGGACATACGGGCGAATGGAAATTATCTCATAGCCTGCTTTGATTTTCGATGGGAGTTGAACTTTGTCAAATGTCAAGAAGACAGTGCGGGTTGGAATGATGTTCGTGTCAACCCTTTTCATAACTCTATGAACAGCCGTTACGCCCTGGTCAGACAGGTAGTGCTGAATTTCCTCGTCAGACAATCCATCGAGGGAGCGTGTATAAACGACTCCACGCGAGGAATTTAAGGTACGGTGCGGTTCCACCCGGACAGGGAAGGTGTGGAGCAGAGAAGTACGCAGCAATTTTTGTGCCTGGAGGGTACTGTGTGTTTCTAACAACAGGGTGCCATTCCGTAATCTGGAACAAGACTTTACAGGACCTGCAATTGCGTCGACACCTTTCTGAATAATGAAAGGGTTGACCGTGGAGAAGTCGTGACCTTCGTTAGACCGAGAAACAACAAGGAACTGTGGCAACGATGGAAGAATCATCTGTGGCTGAGACTCAGTATACTTACGTTTGTGAGCAGACATAGTGGAAGGTGAGGAAACCATTGCGGAAGAATCCCCCATGATTACCGGCGTCTCCGATGGTGCGCTCCTCCCTTGTGGGGGCCCTCTCTGAGGGCACTCCCGCCTTAGGTGATTGTTCACACCTCAGGTCACACCTCCCGACAAACGGACGGAGGGACCAATCGGCACTTTCGGAAGGTATCAGCTCGGGTAATCACCCCTCCCTGGGCCTGGCCGTTACCAGGGGGTACGTACGTGTCCTACCTGTCTACCCAGGGCTGGGAATTACGCGTTACCCCGTCACCGGCTACACACAAAAGGCGTGGGTCGGCCTTCAGACACGCACAGGGAGGAAGAAAGAGAAAGGGAAAGGAAAGAAGAGAGGTCTCAAACGCCGCAGCGGAGAAAAGGGTAAAGAGAAGAGGTAAGGAAAAGAGAAGGACAAAGGAAGGAAGAAGACATAAAAGCAAGGAAGGCGAAGAATGCAGTAGATTTACGAGCGTCCGTCTCCGGACGTAGGCACAAACCATACTCCCAGATGGGGAGAAAGGGAAGGAAAGAGACAGTGGTGAGGGGGGGGAGGGGCGAAGAGAGGGATGCGGAGGGATGCGGAAAGGGAAGGTATGCAGCCCGGAAAAGAAGGAAGGCCACATTAGCTCGGGGTCCCGTGCTCGCTACGCATGTATCCACAAAAGAGTTGTGGACCCCCTGGGGGGCACAACTAAGTCATCCGCATATGCAAGACTGCTTATTTTGTGTTCACATATCTTAATCTCACCCAGCCAGTCTATTGTTTTCAACATATAATCCATAAATAATATGAACAACAATGGAGACAGGTTGCAGCCTTGTCTTACCCCTGAAACTACTCTGAACCATGAACTCAATTTACCGTCAACTCTAACTGCTGCCTGACTATCCATGTAAAGACCTTTAATTGCTTGCAAAATTTTGCCTCCTATTCCATAATCTTGTAGAACAGACAATAACTTCCTCCTAGGAACCAGGTCATATGCCTTTTCTAGATCTATAAAGCATAGATACAATTCCCTGTTCCACTCATAACACTTCTCCATTATTTGCCGTAAGCTAAAGATCTGGTCCTGACAACCTCTTAAGAGGCCTAAACCCACACTGATTTTCATCCAATTGGTCCTCAACTAATACTCGCACTTTCCTTTCAACAATACCTGAGAAGATTTTACCCACAACGCTGATTAAAGAGATACCTCTGTAGTTGTTACAATCTTTTCTGTTTCCATGTTTAAAGATTGGTGTGATTACTGCTTTTGTCCAGTCTGATGGAACCTGTCCCGACTCCCAGGCCATTTCAATTATCCTGTGTAGCCATTTAAGACCTGACATTCCACTGTATTTGATGAGTTCTGACTTAATTTCATCCACCCCAGCCGCTTTATTGCACTGCAATCTATTGACCATTTTTTCCACTTCCTCAAATGTGATCCTATTTCCATCATCATTCCTATCCCATTCTACCTCGAAATCTGAAACATTACTGATCGCATTTTCACCTACATTGAGCAACTCTTCAAAGTATTCCCTCCATCTGCCCAAGGCATCCACAGGATTCACCAGCAGTTTTCCTGACCTGTCCAAAATACTTGTCATTTCCTTCTTGCTGAAGGAATTAGATTAGGAAATGAGACGCTAAAAGTAGTAAATGAGTTTTGCTATTTGGGGAGTAAAATAACTAATGATGGTTGATGTAGAGAGGATATAAAATGTAGACTGGCAATGGCAAGGAAAGAGTTTTTGAAGAAGAGAAATTTGTTAACATCGAGTATAGATTCAAGTGTCAGGAAGTCATTTCTGAAAGTATTTGCATGGAGTGTAGCTATGCATGGAAGTGGAAGTGGGACGATAAATAGTTTGGACAAGAAGAGAATAGAAGCTTTCAAAATGTGGTGCTAAAGAAGAATGCTGAATATTAGATGGGTAGTTCACGTAACTAATGAGGAGGTATTGAATAGAGTTGGGGAGAAGAGAAATTTGTGGCACAACTTGACTAGAAGAAGGGATCAGTTGCTAGGACATATTCTGAGGCATCAAAGGATCACCAATTTAGTATTGGAGGGCAGCGTGGAGGGTAAAAATCGTAGAGGGAGACCAAGAGATTAATACACTAAGCAGATTCAGAAGGTTGTAGGTTGCAGTAGGTACTGGGAGATGAAGCAGCTTGCACAGGATAGGGTAGCATGGAGAGCTGCATTAAACTAGTCTCTAGACTGAAGAGACTGAAGACCACAACAACAACAATTATAAATTAACACTTCCCGGATTTTTCCTTTAAACGCTGCTTCATACCAAATTCCATGATTTTAGATCAACAGGAAGTGGCCTACAGATTTTGATGAGTGAGTTTGCAAGTGTCGAACTATTTGACATAAATGACCATATCCCTTGATTGCAATGATTAGAAGCTCATATTTATTACAACACTAAGCGACCACAGATCTTAGTATGTAACAAATTTCAATTTGATAAGTCGACCCCTTACTAAGGAACAGGGTGTTAACAGTCTGATGGACCTACAGGAAGACAGGTGGGCAACAAGGTGATCCTATAACGATTCCGTAGCAACTGAGGCACGGAACTCTAAAAATTTTAAAATCTGAAGAATCAAGACTCAGACACGTACAGAACTAAAAGATGATTTTAAAAATAGTTTATACAAAGTCAGAATGTGTATTAAAATGGTCAACAAGTTAAAGTCGTAAAATAGAGATTCAAATTGATGTGACTGGTGGATCACATATTACTGACTCACATTAAAATATCCTATCAATAGTTTGAGCAGGAGACTATACAACGCGCAAAAACGTTTAAGCTACGCATTTGTTACACTGATCAATTTTGCGTAAAATAGAATATGTTTGTTTGGAAGATCAACTGCTGCTTTCTTTGCAGAATACAAAACGGACTCAAAAAAGTGACGCTTAGAAACTAGCACGCCACAAGCAGTACACACTGATTCACTTCTCATCCACTCTGCCACTTTCAGGATCGTGCAGGGCTGTACATTGGCTACTGTCAGTTTGTTTGGAACCGACTCTTACTAACAATGTCTATCAATAGTGGCAGGCGAATCAGCAGATCAGCGACTCCTGCTTCGATCCAAGAGGGCAAATGACTGTAAAATTGTAGTGTTGCCCGAAAGATTCAAGGATATTTCTCTAAAAACGTAATCTAGAGAAGTTCTTGCGTTACGATAACTTAAGAAAAAAAATTCTTGGTCTCTGCTATCCAGAGTGGATATTTATAACAAGTAAAGGTTAAAACATTAATTATGTCTCCCGGACCCAAGCTTATGAGGACTACGAATACTTTCTCCAATTCCGAGGTCTCAAAAAACGGCTGTTTCGCTTAGGACGAAACTTTAGGCTGGTGCGTGAGCAACGAGGTTACACACTGGGATCTGCGGGAATAACTTGCCCTTTTAAGTACTTCACAAAATGAAGAACTTTTGCTAGGTGCTCTGGCCGGGGTGGCCGAGCGGTTCTAGGCGCTACAGTCTGGAATCGAGCGACCGCTAAGGTCGCAGGTTCGAATCCTGCCTCGGGCATGGATGTGTGTGATGTCCTTAGGTTAGTTAGGTTTAAGTGCTAGGTGCAATAGCGGTGGTCCGGTGCATGTGTTGGCCCCGGAACTTATTGTAATGACACTCACCTGTGTCCAATGTCCTAACGACACACGCTAGCTAACACTTTCGGATAAGAATGTCGTTGTGCAGCCCTAGCCTAAGAGCAACCAGACAAAGAAAGACATTATACACTCCTGGAAATGGAAAAAAGAACACATTGACACCGGTGTGTCAGACCCACCATACTTGCTCCGGACACTGCGAGAGGGCTGTACAAGCAATGATCACACGCACGGCACAGCGGACACACCAGGAACCGCGGTGTTGGCCGTCGAATGGCGCTAGCTGCGCAGCATTTGTGCACCGCCGCCGTCAGTGTCAGCCAGTTTGCCGTGGCATACTGAGCTCCATCGCAGTCTTTAACACTGGTAGCATGCCGCGACAGCGTGGACGTGAACCGTATGTGCAGTTGACGGACTTTGAGCGAGGGCGTATAGTGGGCATGCGGGAGGCCGGGTGGACGTACCGCCGAATTGCTCAACACGTGGGGCGTGAGGTCTCCACAGTACATCGATGTTGTCGCCAGTGGTCGGCGGAAGGTGCACGTGCCCGTCGACCTGGGACCGGACCGCAGCGACGCACGGTTGCACGCCAAGACCGTAGGATCCTACGCAGTGCCGTAGGGGACCGCACCGCCACTTCCCAGCAAATTAGGGACACTGTTGCTCCTGGGGTATCGGCGAGGACCATTCGCAACCGTCTCCATGAAGCTGGGCTACGGTCCCGCACACCGTTAGGCCGTTTTCCGCTCACGCCCCAACATCGTGCAGCCCGCCTCCAGTGGTGTCGCGACAGGCGTGAATGGAGGGACGAATGGAGACGTGTCGTCTTCAGCGATGAGAGTCGCTTCTGCCTTGGTGCCAATGATGGTCGTATGCGTGTTTGGCGCCGTGCAGGTGAGCGCCACAATCAGGACTGCATACGACCGAGGCACACAGGCCCAACACCCGGCATCATGGTGTGGGGAGCGATCTCCTACACTGGCCGTACACCACTGGTGATCGTCGAGGGGACACTGAATAGTGCACGGTACATCCAAACCGTCATCGAACCCATCGTTCTACCATTCCTAGACCGGCAAGGGAACTTGCTGTTCCAACAGGACAATGCACGTCCGCATGTATCCCGTGCCACCCAACGTGCTCTAGAAGGTGTAAGTCAACTACCCTGGCCAGCAAGATCTCCGGATCTGTCCCCCATTGAGCACGTTTGGGACTGGATGAAGCGTCGTCTCACGCGGTCTGCACGTCCAGCACGAACGCTGGTCCAACTGAGGCGCCAGGTGGAAATGGCATGGCAAACCGTTCCATAGGACTACATCCAGCATCTCTACGATCGTCTCCATGGGAGAATAGCAGCCTGCATTGCTGCGAAAGGTGGATATACACTGTACTAGTGCCGACATTGTGCATGCTCTGTTGCCTGTGTCTATGTGCCTGTGGTTCTGTCAGTGTGATCATGTGATGTATCTGACCCCAGGAATGTGTCAATAAAGTTTCCCCTTCCTGGGACAATGAATTCACGGTGTTCTTATTTCAATTTCCAGGAGTGTAGAACAGTAGATCGGGAGACCATATCTGGCAATCAGAAAAGTTTCTTATGAAATACGAAGCCTAGAAATAGTGCAGATTCTTTAAAATTGCGAAACGGTAGCCTGGGTAGCTCACGAAATCCATCATGTCAGTTGTTCTTACAAATGCTGATATTTCTCTTAAGAGCTGGAGATCACCTCTGCAATGTCTAAGCCATAAACAAGCACCGCAGTAGCGATGATTTGCTGCCAGTCGCCACGGCACTATTTGTGAATATATTTGTTGTTGCTGAAAGCGTCTCAGCATCAGAAATAGTCTTTGCAAAGCACCATCGTTGCGCTCGAGCAGCGGAGGCGCGCGCATCACTGGTAAAGCGCGCCACCTGTGATTGGCCAGAAGAAGACCTGTGAAGCTGTGCTCTGACTGTGGCGTGACGCTAAGCAAATAGCCGTGCGTCGTTATTACGACACAGCAAAACTGTCGTGTCCTCCCGTCACAGAATGGGCAGAAACAGGCAGAAGAAGAAGAAGAAGAAGAAGACAGACACAGAGAAGAAGCCATCGACACCGCAAGCCACCAGGAATGCGGAACTGAAGCGCGAAAAGCATCAGTGCAGTAGAAGGTCGTGGACAGAGACATATGATGTCATAGCCAGCTGCTGCAGTGAAGAAGTACGCGTAGAGTCCCTTGACTCAGACGCCATCGTCCAGCTGCAGGCGGCGGCCGCCCACTTTGTTGATCCACCTACAATGGAGAAGACGACCGCGCCGAAACAGCGCGAGAAGCTATCCAAGGTCCTGATCAGGGGGCTGCCTTGGATATGTGACGAAAAGACGGTCCAAGAGGGCTGTCACGTGCCGGATTGCGGGGCGCAACTACTAAACTGCACAACCGGACAAATTAGAAGAGGTCTCCGCTGTACATCGTCGTAGTGAGAACTGCGATAGATGGCAGCGACATCTTCGGGATAAGGAAGCTCTTGGGCTTTCCTGTGATCGCCGACGCTCTCCCCCTACGCATGGACCCCAAGCCACAGGGCTTCAGGTGCCAAGCCAAAGAGCATGTGGCCAAATACTGCCGCAACTCGCCGCTGTGTGTAAAGTGGGCCGGCGCACATGACACCTGCGCCTGTGACAGACGAAAAGAAGAGGCGCCAACTTGTTTGTTTGTTTGTTTTGTATTGTTTTAGGGCGCAAAAACCAACTGGGGTCATACGTACCTAAGTCAAAACTATAGAACATAAACACAGAGACGAGGGAAACAACTATATGTCAGTCCCAATGGACAGAATAGAAGACAGCTAAACAAGGCACGTGGAAAAAGGGCTAAAAAAACACCATATAAAAATGGAGGTCCAAACCCAAAAATTATATGGCCTTCGCCATAATACTTCGGTGGCTAAAAAGTAAAACGCGGTCGACAGCCCGCGCGTCATACGGTAAAACGGCTGATAAATCGGATGGCAAACCCAAGCTGGAACGTAAATTGGTAAAAAAAATGGCATTCCAGAAGGAAGTGGCGGCCAGTTAAAATTTGGGCGCAATTCGTACAAAGTGGTGGGGTAGCGCCACTGAGCAAATGGCGATGGCTAAAAAGGCAGTGCCCACTACGCAGCCGAGTTAAAATAATCTCCTCCCGGCGGGAGGGCCGAAAGGAGGACGTCCAAGGCGCCGGGAGAGGATTAATAAGCCGAAGCTTATTCCCGTGATGGAAGGACCAATGGCGATGCCAAAGGGACACCACCTCCTGACAGACGGCAACGCAGAGATCATCGGAGGGAACAGAGGTACTCGCGGGCTGAGGTACGAGGACTGCAGCCTTGGCAGCAGCCTCATTTCGTGGCAGACCGACAGGACCAGGGACCCACAGAGACATGGCACTGGCTCCACCAAGAGTGGGCAAGTGACAGTTTTCCTGGACCCGCTGCACTAAGGGATGAGCAGTGTACAGCGCACGGAGACTTTCGAGGGGGCTGAGTGAGTCTGAGCAGAGGACGCAATTGGAAAGTCTATGTCGCCAGATGTACTCCGTGGCCTGATACAAGGCAAACAGCTCGGCTGTAAATACTGAGGAGTGTGTCAGAAGCTAACATCGAAAGACAAACGTGCTAATGACAGAGGCACATCCGAGCCCACAGTCAGCCCGAGAGCCATCAGTGAATACAAAGGCACTATCATGAAGATATATGCAAAGGTCGAGAGACTGAAGGCGATAGACTGAGGCTGGAATAGTGTCATTAGGAAGTGAATAAAGGCCAAGGTTAACATGGGCTGCTTCACGAAGACAAGGTGGTGAAGTGTTCACACCCACTGGGAAAGTTGCACGTAGTGTGAAGTTAAGCCACCTTAGCAAGTGGCGAAAACGTACTCCAGGAGGTAACAGAGAAGAGGGACGAGCCCCATACTGACGATCTAAGGAATCATCAAAGAAGGAGGCATAGTAGGGGTGGCCACGCATGGCAGACAAAAGGCATGCGTACCTGCTGAGGAGAAAGTTACGGCAGTAGGACAGTAGTAATTCAGCAGCTTCAGCATACAGACTCTCAACCGGGCTGGTGTAAAAGGCGCCCGTGGCCAAATGGATGCCATTATGATGGATAGTGTTGAGACGGCGTAAAAGGGTTTGGCGTGAAGATGCGTAAACAAAGCACCCACAGTCGAGTTTCGAACGGACAAGGGACAGGTACGAACGGAGGAGGGTGGTCCGATCGGCACCCCAAGAACCATTGAGAAAATGTAGGACATTGAGGGACTGCGTACAGTGGGCTGCCAGGTGAGAGACATGGAAGGTCCAAGAGTGTTTCCTATCGAGCATGAGGCCCAGGAATTTCTTAGAGTCAGCGAACGGAAGGGCAACAGTCCCGAGAAGTAGAGATGGTGGGAGAAACCATTTGCGCGGCCAGAAATTCATAAACGGTTTTGTCAGTGGAAAAGCGAAAGCCATTGGCGATGCACGAGGAGTGAAGACGATCAAGACAGCGCTAAAGACGCTGCTCAGTGAGACAGGTCGGTGGAGAACTGCAATAGATGAATAGATGACGAAATCATCGACAAAAAGGGAGCTGGAGATACCCGGCGGGAGACAGGCCATTATAGAGTTAATGGCGATAGCGAAGAGGATGACGCTCAGGACGGAACCGTGAGGCACACCATTTTCCTGAATGAAGGTGTCCGACAAGGCAGAACCCACATGTACCTTGAAAACTCGGTCTTGAAAAATGCCAGAAGAAAACAGGGCAGGGGGCCACGGAAGCCCCACGCGTAAGGAGTATGGAGGATACCAGTTCTCCAGCAGGTGTCGTAGGCCATCTCCAAATCGAAAAACACGGCCACAGTCTGGGATTTCGGCAGAAAACCATTAATGACATGGGTGGTCAAAGTAACGAGATGGTCAACTGCAGAATGCCGTAATCGAAATCCACACTGTGCATTCGTGAGTAAATGGCGTGACTCGAGCCACCACACCAGCCAGGCATGAATCATACATTCCATCACCTTGCAAACGCAGCTGGTAAGAGAGATGAGACAGTAGCTAGAAGGAAGATTTTTGTCCTTACCGGGGGTTAAGTATGGGCATGATGGTGGCTTCACGCCGGCGTCCAGGAAATGTGCCCTCTGCCCAGATGCGGTTGTGTGTGTTAAGCAGAAAGTGCTTGTCCGCAAGAGAGAGGTGCTGCAACATCTGAATGTGGATAGCATCTGGCCCTGGGACGGAGGATCAGGATGAACTGAGAGCATGATCTAGCTCCCTCATAGTGAAGGCGGCATTGCAGCACTCACGATTCGGATAAGAGAAGGGTATCGCCCAAGCCTACTCCACTCGTTTCCGATGGATGAAGACAGGGTGATAGTGGGAAGAGTTCTAAACTTCCGCAAAATGGCGGCCCAAGGTGTTGGAGGATCCACGATGAAATCGGCACCTACTGTCAGGTCAGAAACGGGGGAATGGATCTTGGTACCAGAGAGCCGTCGCAGGTTGGCCCACACGACAGAGAAAGGTGTGGAACTGTTAAAAGAATTAATGAATGAAATCTAACTAGCACTTTTGCTACCCTGAAGAATCTGTTTTCCAGTTTAGGGTGGTGGTTAAAACACGGAGATCTCATCTCCAAGCGCGAATTGCATCGCGGCATGCCTCAGTCCACCAAGGCACTGGGAAACAACGTGGTAAAGAGGAAGTGAGAGTAATGGAACGTTCTGCAGCAGTAAGGACAACGTTGGTGAGATAGTCCATCTGGTCATCACAACTGAGAAAATCTTGTTCTGTGAAGGTCGCCAGGGAGGAGTAAAGCTGCCACTCAGCCTTAGTAAGCTGCCATTTGGGCATGGATGTGGATGGGGTAGGAGTCAGCTGACAGTGAGCACAAGAGAAATGGTCGCTCGAGTAGGCGTCAGAAACAACGGACTACTCAAGACGATGGGCAAGCTGGGCAGTGCAAAAGAATAGGTCCAAATGGGAATAGGTGTGTGAGGAGTCAAAAAGGAAGTGGGTGCTCCAGAGTTAAGGCAGAAGATGTCCAGTTGGTTAAGAAGGTCAGCCAAGAGGGCATCTCTCTGGCAGGTACTGGGAGAACCCCAAATGGGATGATGTACGTTAAAGTCACCGAGTATCAAAAATGGGGGCGGTAGCTGCCTAATAAGCTGAAGGAAGTCTGCCCTGGTGACATCGAAGGATGGAGGTACATAAATGGTACAGAGGGAAAAAGTCAGGTGGGGAAAGAAAAGGCGAATGACAACAGCTTGAAGAGAGGTAGTCAGGGAGATGGGCTGACTATGAAGGTCATCCCGTATGAGCAGCATAACGCCCCTATGAGATGGGATGCCGACCTCAGGGGGAAGGTCCAAACGAATTGATAAGTAATGTGAAAGCTCAAAGCAGTCGTGAGGGCGCAGTTTCGTTTCCTGAAGGCAGACTACAAGGGGATGCTGCGATGCTAGGAGCAGCTGAAAATCCTCTTTGAGGGACCAAAGGCCGTGAACGTTACATTGGAGGACAGTCATGAGGAGGAAGAGATGCAGGTGTGTCAACCCGGTGGCCACCAAGGGACAGCCAGTGGAGAGTCGCTACTACACGGCACAAAAGCACGAGGATCTTGCTCCATGGGGTCCACAGAAGCATCAGCGTGCTTGTGTGGTCGGTCTGTGGAGTCCAACGCTGAAAAACGGTTGGTGGTGTGCACCAGCGAGACAGAGGCTGGCCAGGCTAAGTGACCACATGGCGACACCAACGAGCAGGATCGTCGAGTTGGTGAAGGAGAAGACCGTTTGTCTGTAGCGGACTTCTTCGAGGCCTCCTGGTTAGAGGAAGACTTGTCGGGAGTACTCCTTCTGTCCTTTCCTGCTTGCCAGTTGTCTAGTGGATAGCTCCGCCCCTTGAAGCGATTGTTTGACTGTTTGTTGCACAGTGGTACGAGGGGATGGCGATGCTACCTTGACGCTAGGCGACTTCACAACCTCAGAGTCAAATTCGAGGTCGCATTCTGCATGGACATGTCCTCCATGGAGCGAGGGGTAACAATAACTGAATTATAGATGCCAGACGAACACAGGGTTTGCGACTAGCCAGTAACTCGCGAGCTATTGGGTAAGGCACATTTCCCTTTACCCAAATCTCTTGAACAGCCCACTGATCTAGATACATGGGACAGGAGGAGGTGGCATGGCCGCCATTGCAGTTGATACAGTGGGGAGAAGGAGGCAGACATACGCCCTCATGTACACCCTGCCACAGGTTACACATGTGGCTGGGTGTCGACAAGATGTTCTAGTGTGATTCAACTGATGACACTGGTAGCAGCGCATCAGATTCGGAATGTACGGCCGGACTCTGATGATTTCATAGCCCGCTTTAAACTTTGACGGCAGCATCACCCTATCAAAGCTAAGGAAGAGAGTGTGGGTGGACACCAAGGAGGAACTGACCTTTTCCATTACACGATGGACAGCAATGACACCCTGATCAGAGAGACTGTATTTCAGCCTCAGTTAGACCGTGAAGCAGCCTGGTGTAAATTACACTAGAGGAAGAATTCAAAGTTCTATGTGCCTCAACACAAACTGGGAAGCTATGCAGAAGCGAGGCAGCTAGTAGATGTTGTGCTTGAGAATCAGAAGCCATCTCCAAAAGCAAAGAGCCATTCCATAAACGAGAGCAGCATTCCACAGGGCCAGCAATGGCATCAACACCTTTCCGAATAATAAACGGATTGACTGTGGCAAAGACTGACCATCTTCAATACGTGATACCACAAGGATCTGCGGTGCAGTGGGAAGGGTCTTCGAATGAGTAGCCTCACTGTGAGGCAATCCCTCATGATTGCCAGCGTCTCCAATGGCACGCTCCTTCCAACTGGGGGCCCCCTTCACAAGGGGGCGCATCAGCCTTAGGTGATTGTTCACACCTCAGGTCACACCTCCCGAACACCTGACAAAGGGACCAATCGGCAATTAGGGAAGGTTACAGCTCAGGCTATCACCACTCCTTGGGTCTGCCCTGTACCAGGGGGTACGTATGAACCCTATCTGTCTACCCAGGGCAGGGAATTACACATTACCCAGTCACCCGTTGCGCGTCAGACGCGTGGGCCGGCCTTCAGGAGCGCACAGGGAAAAAAAGGAAAAAAAAAAGAGGATCCTCAAACGCCGAAGCGGAGGAACGAGAGGAGAAGGGAAACAAACAAAGGAAAAGGGAGCCAAACAGAAAGTTGAGACTTTCTGCAGGTCAGCGACAGAATGCAGAACATTCCCAATAATACCCTAGACTTGTTCGCCAAGGGAGGGGAAAAAGAATAGCAAGAGGACAGACATACAGCACGGAAGGGAGAAAGTTCTGCAAAGGCTGGGGCCCCGTGGTAGCCAAGCACGAACCCGCCAAAGATTGGCGAGCCGCCTGGTGTGTGTGTGTGTGGGGGGGGGGGGGGGGGGGGGGGGTTGGGGAGCGCCAACTTCAGCTCGCTGCGGCGGGCCACATGTGGCAAACTGGCGTGGCTGTCCGGCTTTCGCCAGCGACGCTGCGCTGGAGACAAGGCATAAGCCGAGAACCCGCAAGCACCGCCGAACGAAGACTAAACCGGACGGAGAGAAGACAGCTCCCACTGCCCATAGGCGGCCGGAATTTCGCGCCAGTGAGAGTGGCGCGGGGCACCAGCCGCCGGCGGTAGCGGCGCACCAGGCGCCGCAAGAGCATGAGATGCGCGCCATGCTGGCGGCCGCGGCGGAGGAGGCGATTGCGGCTTTCAAAGCCGCCGTGGACGAAGGTAGGGCAGCCTTTAAGGCCACCCTGACTGCAGAGACGGAGGAGGCGTGCAACCAACTGCGGCAATTGAGCTCGCAGATGGCGCACATCTGTTAGGACGCCGCAGGCGAAGAGAAGATTCCTGCCGCCGCTCCCCTAAAGGAGCAGCCGGCTGAAGGACACACTGGACACACCGAAGAAGACGGAAGCCGCCGCAACAACGCCGAAGCCCATCGGTTCCGAGCAGCTCTGCTCCAACGAGTGGGGCGATCAGGACGCTCGAGGGCATGTCCTACACAGGGAAGACTCAGCCGCGGCCATCATTGAGCCTGTCAGCGGAGCCATCGAACGAGGAGTGGTGTCGCTTCGCGACCACACATCTCTGAGCGCTTGGCTTAACTGTTCGCCCACCAGACACCTATGGGCGACCTGGGCCTCCTCGGCGCGAAGTCACCACTGACAGAGCGGCAGGGGACTCTCAGAGCTCAAACTGCAGTACACTATACTGCAGCACCGTCACGGACTGATCTCTTATGACGAACACATGGCATGACATGGTATGCGATTGCATGATACCCGCTTCTAACTTAACCCATCCTTGCATGACCTATCGCAGTCAGCAAGACATTCGCTACTGCTCTTACTACCCGACCTAACTATCGCAGAGGGTTTTCCCCCTTGGCGCTTGCCTTGGCACATTTCCCCTTCTGCCCTTCAAACCGCTACCCTTCGTTCGACTTTCGACACAATCTATCTCCAGTTGAGCGCGTATAAATGGTTAACCTTAACCAGACGTACGCAAACATCGCAGTACCCACATCCTGCGACTAACCCTTATGTAGAGGTGGCAGTAGACCTTTAGAGTTGGCCATCATGCCGGTGGCGTGGAGGGGCTCCACCTCTTTTTCGCCTTTGCAAAGAAATAAACGCATGCAGTACACATACACACACACACACACACACACACACACACACACACACACACACTAACAGCATTACATGGTTTCTCTGAATCGCATAAGGCGAATGCCGGAATTGTTGCTTTGAAAAGAAAATGACGGGTTACCTTTACCAGTCTACCATAATCCAAGTTGGTGCTCAGTCTATAATTACTTTTTCGTCGACGCTAGGTTAATCCCATCACTTCCTTCGTTCTTTCCACAAGGCCCCATTTAGCGTCGACGAAGCATAAAGACCTTCCACCGAACGTTTGTCACTAGTAGCAACAATACACGTTATCCAATGCTCCTCTACAGCTCTGCATAAATGAACATCTACTCCGATGGTTCTTAGTATATACAATTAATAGAATGAAGCTTAGTGTCGCTATAGTTCCTCGGACTAGCACGATGGCAGTGTTTACTAGTCATCAGCCCGGGAAATGGGTAGAGACTGAACTGACTCAGTCAGCCAGAAAGTAGCACGTCTGCAGAGTATTTACACGCGTGAGAAGAAGAAAGCAGTGGATAAAAAAATAACACCACTGGTCACTTATGGCACAAAAAGGACTTTATTTTGTTTTTAATTAGTACCCCTGAGTTGGGTGGATCTGAGTGGAGATATTCCGATAAGACATATTACGATGGCAGAGCTGTAACGAATAGATGCACTCATTCACGTTTAAAAGAAGACAATAGAGACCTGCTGGACCTACTTAACTGCGGCAATTTCATTATTTCCTAACGTGTGAAGAGGCAGAGCTATCCATGTTTTAAGAGGAAAACTGCGGCGCCAAAATAGCGAAACTTTTTGTTTTATTGTTTTAACTCGTGTTAGTTTATATCTGGAAAATATAAGCCAGATAGGGAGCATAAAATGTAGAGTGACTCTATATTCCTCCACAACAAATGTAAGATTTCAGAAAAATAACTTACATAAGCTTTGAGACAAAAATAAACTGAACTGCCAAAGTGAATTTAACGAGCAATTGTGGAGTTCTTGGCTGCTTAGCTACGAACTACCGCTCTGTATTTTTATGTAGATTTTTAAATGAAATTTTGTAGTTAAATCGAGTCGAGAATAAATATGCTGTATAGCTGTTACTTGCGGCTGCGTAAGCATATTTGTATTTTTTTTATGATGAGTAATGGCGAGTAAGTAACCTGTTGCACGTGCCATATCAGCTGCCTACATGTGTGTGCCTGTGCAGGTGAGCACACCTAGTGGTGTGCACTTCATTCACTGCGGAAAACTTCTGTGACTGCAGGAAACGATGCTCCTCTCCAACTGGACATTTTTCATTTAATAAAACCAATTTTGAAAATTTTAAACACGTTACCTTTCTGCAGTTAGCGATTCAAATATGATACAGCTCAACCGTCAGAAAGTACACGGCTTCTTCTAAAAGTAAATGTGTTTCCCTACTTTATATTACAATATCTTTCCGATTTTGACGAAAAAAGTCTACATGTTGACTCAAGCTACGCTCAAGTTACTACTGAAAGCGCCATGAAAATTCGTCAAGTAGTTTTGGAGATTTAGCGCGTTGAAACAGACAGACAAAAAAGACAGCTTTAGGTCCTATTGTTAGTACAGTCACAGACTCGTGTAGGAGCTATTTCTCAGGGAAATCAGTGTAATTTTTTCTAGAAGGGAATTGTGGCCACTGGTAACTGTAAAGACTTAAATTAACACTACAGAATTCCAATCCCAAAGAAAGCAGGTGTTGACAGATGTGGAAATTACCGAACTATCAGTTTAATAAGCCAAGGCTCAAAATACTAATGCGAATTCTTTACAGACGAATGGAAAAACTGGGAGAAACTGAACTCGGGGAAGATCAGTTTGGATCCCATAGAAATGTTGGAACACTTGAGGCACTACTGACACTACGACTTATCTTAGAAGATAAATTAGGGGAAGGTAAACCTACGTTTCTAGCATTTGTAGACTTAGAGAAATCTTTTGGCAATGTTGACTGGAATACACTCTTTCAAATTCTGAAGGTGGCAGGGGTAAAATACAGGGAGCGAAAGGCTATTTACAATTTGTACAGAAACCAGATGGCAGTTATAAGAGTCGAGGGGCATGAAAGGGAAGCAGTGGTTGGGAAGGGAGTTAGACAGGGTTGTAACCTATCCCTAATGTTATTCAATCTGTATACTGAGAAGGCAGTAAAGGAAACAAAAGAAAAATTTAGAGTAGGAATTAAAATCCGTAGAGAAGAAATAAAAACTTTGAGGTTCGCCGATGACATTGTAATTCTGTCAGAGACAGCAAAGGACTTGGAAGAGCAGTAGAACAGAATGGACAGTGTCTTGAAAGGAGGATGTAGTCGAGTTAACTCGGACGATGCTGAGGGAATTAGATTAGGAAATGAGACGCTTAAAGCAGTAAATGAGTTTTGCTATTTGGGGAGCAAAATAACTATGACGGTTGAACTAGAGAGGATATAAAATGTAGACTGGCAATGGCAAGGAAAGAGTTTCTGAAGAAGAGAAATTTGTTAACATCGAGTATAGTATTTGTATGGAGTGTAGCCATGTATGGAAGTGAAACGTGGACGATAAATAGTTTAGACAAAAAGAGAATAGAAGCTTTCGAAATGTGGTGCTACAGAAGGATGCTGAAGATTAGGTAGGTAGATCACATAACTAATGGGGAGGTACTGAATAGATTTGGGGAGAAGAGAAATTTGTCGCACAACCTGACTAGGGATCGATTGGTAGGACATATTCTGAGGCATCAAGGGATCACCAATTTAGTAGTGGAGAGCAGCGCGGGGGGTAAAAATCGTAGATGGAGACCAAGAGATGAATACACTAAGCTGATTCAGAAGGACGTAGGTTGCAGTAGGTATTGGGAGATGATGAAGTTTGTACAGGATAGAGTAGCATGGAGATCTGCATCAAACTAGTCTCTGGACTGAAGATTGGAACAACAACAACAACAACAACAACAAGCAAAGAGAGTTGTTTCCAACCCTGTCTTCCTGAACAGTGCTGAAGTCATTTTCTTCCGTAAGGTGTCTTTTTATTTGAAATAAACACTTCTTCATTTCAGTTGTGATTAGCCCATGTTACACCCTTGCCCACTATCGAGCGACCTGGTGGTAAGAACAACTTAAATCTTGTTACATTCTTACAGTACGTCATGATCCATGCAACATGTAATGGTGTCTCTAATAAGAATGCCACGCCAATACAGTTAAGCTACCCCGTTTTAATGTGTTGTTAATGGGGGCACGGTGACAAAACGTGCACAGGGCTTACAGTTTTTTTTATTCTACATATAGAACTTCATATACGTTATTATAGTAAGTTATTGCAGTATTCGACGGAAATATGGTACATTTATTTTTTCCGTTCTTTTGTAAGAATTACGATAAATGTTAATGTACATACACGTTGTGTCCACAAGTACTATAGCCATGCTGTTTTTTTAAGGGATGTCATTGCATGTTGTTCTACACACATCACCGTGTGGATGGTGAAATGCTGTACGAATTTAACAGAAGTTTGTGCGAGGTAAGTATCCACGGCGTCTATTTTTTATATTCTGATTTTTACTTGAGGTAGTCTATAGCTTTTGTTACTGTTTTTAACTATGTATCGTTTGATACCAACCAAAGGGGTGATTTTAGCTAATTGTTAATGAAATGATGTACCTATTTGAAATAAAAAAATAGAATCGTTCATTGTAGCGGTTGTTGACCCAGCCATATCGAAGACTTTGGGGAATCTGAAACACCTCCTTGCTAATAATATAAAGGCAATAAAAATTTTCTGTTACCAGCTACCTTCGTGTCCACCACCTACTTAGCTTTATTAAGCGGTACTACACAATAATCATTCTAGGTGAGCATCAGGGTTGGTTCTTACAACAACGAGAAGTTACGAGTCGATTTGTAGCCCCTGCGCACGAGATGGCAATAAAGTGGAAATGCAACAAACTGCACGTCGCAGTACGCCATGTATATTCCGTTCCAATCTAAATTCCACGCTCGCCTCTGCAGGGTCCTTGTGACACACTGCACCAAAGGCTTCATTCTGTGTGCATTCGAAATGTCAACAGTGCTCTGGCCTCTGCAGCGAGCGCCGTTAATAATGAACGCTCTCAATTATTCACGCCTGCTCCACAATCCCGCGCTCAGAGGCCAAAACGGCCGCGCAAAGGGGCGCCGTGGCGTTCCGCCGGCACGGGTCGTATACACAACGGGGTCACTGTGTCCAAGACCTCCGACAGCACTTATGTGTGTTCCACAGCTAGCCGTCGCTGCACATCCCATACATTTCCCGTCAACTGAACAGTGCAGAAATTAATAATAATAATAATAATAATAATAATAATAATAACAGGGGAAGCCCTATTAAATAAAACTGAAATGGTGTCATCATGAACTATCATGTACAGTCGACTGTCGATAGTTCGAAGTTCAGTGGACACCCAGAAAAAGTGCGACTAATTGAGAGTTAGATTATCATAACTTTGGCTGATCATTTAGAAATCAAGAAAAAATACAAAAGTTAAGAATATTACTGTAGTTTCAATAGCATCCAATTGCTGCCCAATGGGGAATTAGTAACAAGATGAAAGAATGACCAAACACACTTTTCCATCTTTTATACCTCTCACACGTATCCAGTCTATGAAACAAAACTAATGATCGTGGTGTATAGGCACAGAGACAGCTGGCTGACAATGACAGTCGATGTCCGAAGAAGAAACGTTACACAACACGTGATACGGCTACCAGCATTTGATGCACCGTTACGTAACGAGAAACGAGATAGGAAATTTGTACTCTTCAGTTCTAGTACTAAGTCGCCACAACCCAGCATTGGTAAAGTGTAGGGATGTGTCAACAAAAGCCAGCCACAAGGTTCAAAATGGTTCAAATGGCTCTGAGCACTATGGGACTTAACTTCTGAGGTCATCAGTCCCTTAGAACTACTTAAGCCTGACTAACCTAAGAACATCACACACATCCATGCCCGAGGCAGGATTCGAACCTGCGACCGTAGCGGTCGCGCGGTTCCAGACTGTAGCGCCTAGAACCGCTCGGCCACCCCGGCCGGCTCAGCCACAAGGCACAATAAAAGTTTTGGAACAGTTAGCCAGTCACCAAGAATGCGACACCGACACATCTGTAGGTGGAAAGTTGTGAGACAAGTGCACACCATGTGTAATGTTAAATAAGATGTATTACATAGGATGCAACAACACCTATCACGGATCTGACGCAGCAGTTATCGTACTGAAACAAATGCTGTAAGCAAATGTAGCGGGCCAGAGACCGCTGACAACTTGTAACAAACGACACCGAGTCAGCCATTATAAAAGACATTTCACAGCATAGCCTCTCCTCAGTTCAACATAAATACCCTGGCAAACTAACTTAAAGGCAGCCGATCTGTAAGATAGATTGTCAATGTCATTCTTGTTCAATTCTATGACTACTGTATTGTAACATCCTGTGTAAGATGGTTCCACTGTCACATCTGCCAGTTATACTCTCGCTGCCTGGCGTAATGACTGCAGTTTTGTTGCCGCGGATAACCGATGCCAGCGTTCAGGACTGCAGCTGCTACCGATGGGTGATCCAAAGGGTCCATCAACACCATTCCAGTTCAGAATATGAGCCGCTCTGATCTTTCAGCGATGTACAGACCAAAGAGCTTACCTAACCAGTAGGCCAATCAGCGTACATCATGACATGAGACTTCACGGCATCCGACACTGTGGTCCATCTGGAGGGACAAAATGAGCAGTGAGCACAGAAGGACTGAGCACTCTCAGGGCGGCATGTGAATCAATTTCGCTTTCTTTGTAGCGATCGGGCACATGGGAAGCGCCAACTGATTGGCATGCGGACAAACGCCCGACAACGAGTCGCTGGCCGATGCTTCGGTTGACTTAGCGACCTCCGGCCGTCTTGAGTCTGCCATTGAGTGGAGTCCAGTCCAGCTGTCGCTGAGGCCACAGCTACGAAATGTATACTTAACAATAAATTGAGTAATAATTAATCTTATTTTACTGGCGTCTAACGACGCCTCATAGGTCCTCAAGGCAAAATATCCTGACAAAACAGTAAGAGTTTCACCAATGGAGTGGACGATCCCTACAGCACAGAGGACCACGATGTGCTGCTACTCATATAATTGCTAACTAGATGTACAGAGTGTCTTCCATAGTGTGAGACTTATAGTTGCTGCCCAGAAGAGTCTGTCAATGAGATGGATCACTCAAGTCAGTGGGTTATGGCCAGAGCGCTAGACTGAGTTGATAGACAGACATGCCCCTGTGTCTCCTCGAAACATTACCAACAATGAGCACATTTCACATTGTTGGTGGTGTAACCCGCAAGCCAAGTGGGGAACATAAGACGGGCACCGCTGACCTGCCACTGGGACAGGAGACCGTGGTCCTTCGAGGGTCGTTTCTCAACACGGAAACTACTCGCGCGGAGTGACGGCAGAAGGCGAGCCGCTACTCATCCCTTCAAGTTTATCAAGCACAATGTGATCAGGAAGGATTATTCTGTAGCGGAATAACGTCTTCCAGTGCGCTGCCAAACACTCAAAACACAAATTCGATATGAAATTCACAACATTGTCAAGTCATTCTCCGAGCCATAAACACGTGAATTCTGATTTACACCTATTGTAAGGAGTACCGCTATCTATGGTGGTACAACGTAGACAATTGTAATCCTTACGCATCGCTAGTTCTCTGGAACATTCGCAGCTGACAGCGGCCATTTTCTGGCAGAAGACTCTGTCTTTTGCTTTTTCTTTTGTCTACGTGCTAGCATTCACGCACATTAATGTGAAGCGAATGCAACAGCCGTTCAGGATTCGCTTGAAATAGCCTCCAAATGTGGTGAAATATGAGTTTCGAAATTTTCCGTATCTTCATTCTTAGTCAGCCTCATCTGTTGGTGGGCTATATTATTACCTCAATAACTGTTTAGGTTATAGCGAACTTTTATAGTACGATAATTCAGAGTGAAACTGGAACTAAACCGCTAATGTAAGCACGGTTAAGTCTAAGCCTTGTTGGATGAACGAAAACATAGCGGGACGTAGGTTACACTGCGTCACTGCACCATGGCAGAGTGGCTACTTAACCCTGAAAACAATTTTCCCTGAGAATTCCAGGCGTGAGCAGAAAGATGTGCCAAGAACCAAGAAGGGGGAGGGGGGGGGGGGAGGAGGCATATTTTTCCCTCTCAGCTGATATCTGAGATATACTAGCCATTAGCAATAGTTCAATCGCAGTTTTTAAACATAGGTAATTTATACTGAATAATGTTCATATGATTAATACACTCTGAAGTATTACGTATTTCAAAATCTGTGATTTATACACTAAATAAAATTCTGATATTTTTCTCATTTTTTCAGGTAAAACGTAATTCCCTGCGAATTCCAAATTTTCTAGAAGAATCATCACCCTGAATGGAAAGCAAATTCAAGACATATACACAGTATTAAGGCAAGGAAGGATGAGTATGGTTTAACCCCTTCGCCACCAATTTTTTCGGAAGCCAAGACATTAATGTATCGCTACTTCAATTAATTTTGTAGTCAGAAGTAACAGTATGAAAAAAAAAATATTTTCCAATGCGGGGAGGGCTTGGACATGTATGTTCTACAGGTATTTTGACCTGGGACCTATATTTCCTAGCAGTAATTCAATGAAAGTTGATCATTCCGTATTTTCATTTATGATATACATTTTCTGAAAAACACTTTTAACGTATTTATGATAGCAAATATTTGACATCTCAGTAGATTATTCCAGATGACAAGGACTTTTTATCATTACATGCAAATTCGTATGTTTCATGTGACAGTCACATCGAGTCTTCTTTTTGTGATATAGGGTGGAACTGTTTTTGCAGAAAGCAAAAAATGGTTCAAATGGCTCGGAGCACTATGAGACTTTACATTTGAGGTCATCAGTCCCTTAACCACTTAAACCTAACTAACTTAAGGACATCACACACATCCATCCCCAAGCAGGATTCGAACCTGCGACTGTAGCTGTCGCGCGGTTCCGGAGTGAAGCGCCTAGAACCGCTCGGCCACAATGGCTGGCTTGCAGAAAGCACTTTGGCACATGATTCATAAGAAAATTTCCACTGTTTCTCTGATAACGTATTGTGGGACACACACACGTCCCAATGGTAGTGAAAGGGTTAACGTCCCGTCGACGCCGGGATATTTAGAGACTGAGCAGGATGTCGGATTGGAGCAGGCAATCGGTAGAGACCCTTTTCAAAGGTACCATTCTGCCATTTTCCCTGAGCTGCACAGGGAAACTATGGCAAAGCTGAGAGTGAATGACCCGACGAGTATCTGAACCGCCGGCCTTTCGATTAGAGACCAGTATCGGACTACCTCTTCTTCGATTACAGATGTTCAAAACGTGGAATAAGCGAGCACGTTTTTAAATGACACTTGTTATCCTCACAAACTGAAATAAATTATAAACTGAAATAAACTACAAACTGAAATAAACTACAAACTGAAATAAACTACAAACTGAAATAAACTACAAACTGAAATAAACTACAAACTGAAATAAACTACAAACTGAAATAAACTACAAACTGAAATAAACTACAAACTGAAATAAACTACAAACTGAAATAAACTACAAACTGAAATAAACTACAAACTGAAATAAACTACAAACTGAAATAAACTACAAACTGAAATAAACTACAAACTGAAATAAACTACAAACTGAAATAAACTACAAACTGAAATAAACTACAAACTGAAATAAACTACAAACTGAAATAAACTACAAACTGAAATAAACTACAAACTGAAATAAACTACAAACTGAAATAAACTACAAACTGAAATAAACTACAAACTGAAATAAACTATAAACTGAAATAAACCGAAATAAACTATCAACTGAAATAAACTATAAAATGTCGATATTATTGCGTGGATCTCCCAGCGAGCTGAACTAATATTCAGGTGTGGGTTTCCAGCCCAGTAAGATGGTCGAAATGGGGGTAACGTATCAATGAACTTCTGTCCCAGTACTCCCTCAACAGAAGTAGTGGTGAAAATATGCACTTTTAGTAGATTCCAATTAAAATCAATGGTCTCCACACACTTCATTACCCGTTTACAAAACAGTCGCAATAAATGCCCACCGAGTGATAAACACTGAGTGGCCTGATAGATAGCTTATGAGAGAATAACAGTTCCAGTGTGATACTTGTGACTGGTTACTGCTTCTGACTCGATTTATTTTGCAGTCGCAATGTGGACAGCTTCCACGATAAATCAACAGTTCTTTTCTCCGGACCAACTTGCGTGTTTTATTTAAATTACACGTATTTCTGGCTGCTCTGGGAAGGCCAAACGATTCTTTTAGAATGTATTGTAAGCCGAATAAGAGAGAGAGAGAGAGAGAGAGAGAGAGAGAGAGAGGGGGGGGGGGGGAGGCAGCTTATTACGTTCCTGAAATATCCGCAGAGACTGATGATCCAGGCGAACAGGTTTACGGTACACATTTTCGGAACAGCCGAAAGACATTCCCACGAACGCCGACCGTTTGTAGCCGCGAAGAAGTCGTTAAAACTGAGAGTGAAGCTCTTCCCTGTGAATTTTACGACCAAAAGGCCCTGTGCGGCGACCCTGGCTCCAACGAAAACTGAAACAAGCCACGCTCGCAGCTTTTGCGCAGTAAACCAAGAACTATGAAGCCCAACTTGTGTCGGCAGTCACCCTGCAGTGTAATATGCTCTTCCAGTAGTTGGAAGTTATTTCGATGGGAATCGCCACCGTCTCTACAGGAACTTGGTTCCTCGCAGGCATTGCCGAGATATTCAATGAACTCTTTAGCGACTCGTGGCGATAAGCATTTTTCGTCAAACATAATAATGTCCTTTCCCGTTATTACGAAATAATAACTAAAGTGCAGCACAACTGACGGATCTACATTCCGGAAACAAATAGCTACACCCAGTTTTACTAATGGCATTCCTGTTACACAATTCCAGTTGACTTAGTGCACTGTTTTTGCGGTGTGTGATGTATGGGAGTCACAAGTTAAGAGAAACTTTGACTTACGAATATCAACTACAAACAAAAACATTTGCGTTGATCTTATTCGTAAACCACAAAACTTTTTAGAGTACCTGCACCATAAGGCAGTTTGAATTTTACTAACAACATCACACTAACGATTCAGTTGGGAGGCGGAGATATAATCGTTTTAGGTGAATCGTGGAATTACAGAACAGGTGAAAAACTATTAATATTTTTCTTTTCCATGTAACTGTAATAAGCTTAACTTCCCAAAAAATTTTCGGTCTCCTGGAGGGCCAGGTACCCTGTTGTCTTATCAACGATGAATGGAGCCTTGCAGGCGACCACCAAGTCTGTGTCTTACGTTTTGCCAATAGCAGCACTCTGTCATAAAGCTGGTTGCCAAAGAATAGAACGAAGAAATATCTCAGAAAGATAGGTCCAAAATAAATACAGGGTGAACATTAACGAAACCGACAAACTGCAGGGACGGATCCCTGCCTGAAAATGGACAAAAAAGGACTTATGAACATGTGTTCGGAAACGTATCGTTGCCACGTGAAATGGCGCTGACGAGCGACAGTTCTTCTGACCACGTGCCGTGCGTTGTGTGTTCCCTGTGTGTTGCAGGCATTGTAATAGACGCAGCGTTTTGTAAGCAGCAGAATGGCCCGGTATTCATATCGGGAACAAACTGAGGTGGTGTTTGTGTACGCTTAATCAAATGGAAACGGTCGATAGGCAGCACGGCTGTACCAAAGCAAGCACCCTCACAGACATCAGTCACATCACACTACATTACAAGCCCTTTTTGGACGTTTGTGAGACCGTGGGTCCTTTCAGACAGACGAACGTGCAGGGAGGCGGCGGAGTGTGCGGTCACCACATCTGGATGATGATGATGATTTGGGTGGAGGGAGCACTCGACATCAACCACATTTGGAGGACCAGGGTCTACAGGATATTGAGATGAACCCTCATACGAGCTCCAGGCAAGTGGCCGGCAAACATGGTATAAGCCAAAGTACGGTTATGTGTATCCTGTATGACAACCGCTACTATCCCTATCACCCGCAATCCCATGGAGGTCACATCGAACATCAGGTGTGATGTGGGTGCGATGCAGCTCTGTACTGTGTTCCGGGACGATTTATTGTCGTTGCACTTCCGGACACAAGTTCATAGGATCTCTTTTCCTCCATTTCCACACGGGAATTCGTCCCAGTAGTTTGTCGGTTTTATTGATATTTACAACACTATAATGCCTGTAAAATGGGGAATTGTTAGCCTACAACTCACGTTTACTTAAAATGTACGCTTTGATGAAACAATTTTTAATTTTTAAGCTGTTTCCCCAAAAAGTATTCCACGGCCTTAACGACATACTACTGACGAAAAAAAATCCTACGCCAAACAGGAGTTGTGCGAGATAAATGCGAGTTTCTACAACTGAAAGATGCCTTCTGTTCAGATTTCGCTCCAGTTGCATTATGGTGCCGCTTTAAATATACGCTGTGGCGATTCTGAGCGTTATTTATTTTTGAGACTCAACGCAATGAGTTGATGTTAGTCAAGAATGCCTCTACGACGACGAAGATACTATCATGAACTAGTCACCGAGTTAGAACGAGATTGTGTGATACGACTACGAGAAGCTGGATGTTACTTCCGCGATACCACAAAAAGACTTGGTAAGAATGTAGCCACTGTGACTTAAACGCATATCAGCTATGTTTGCTGGCAGCGGTGGTCAGGACAAGAGGCGTCCGCAAGAAGACAGGGCTCCGAACAGCCACGTGACTAAGAGTGAAGACCGTCGTGTTCGGCATATGTCTCTGGCGCAAAGTACTGCGTCTGCAGCCGCAATTGGAGTAGCAGTTGGCACCACAGTGACACAACGAACTGTTACTAATCGGCTACTTCAATGAGAGCTACGAACCAGAAGCCCTGTACCGTGCATTCCACTGACCCCAAACCACCGCCTTTGCGACTTCAATGGTGTCAGGCGAAAGCCCATTGGAGGGCAGGGTGGAGGTCTGTTGTGTCTTCTGATGAAAGCTGGTTCTACCTCGGTGCCAGTGATGACCGTGTGTTGGTTAGAAGGAGGCCAGGTGAGCGCCTGCAATCAACCTGTCTCCATGCCAGACACACTGGCCCTAACCTGGAGCGCGACAGCAGGAGCAGGAGCACTCTTGCGATTACACCAAGCATCCGCACTGCAAATTTGTACGTCAGCCTCGTGTTTCGACCTTTTGTGCTGCCATTCATGAACAGCATTCCAGGAGGTGTTTTCGAATAGGATAACGTTCGCCCATATACCGCTGTTGTAACCCAATATTCTCTACAGATTATCGACTTCTTGTCTCGGCTTGCTCGATCATCACATCGGTCTCCAGTCGAGCACGTATGGGGCATTATCGTGCAGCTCAAGCGCCATCCACAACCGGCATTAACCATCTCTGCATTAACCGACCAAGAGCAACAGGCATGTAATTCCGTCCCACAAACTGACTTCCGGCCCCTGTACGACACAATGCTGGCCCGTTTGTACGCTTGCATTCAACATTCTTACAGTTACACTAGTTATGCCCGTCCGATTGGCCGTGCTGTCTAACGCACGGCTTTCCGGGAGGGAAGGAGCGCCGGTCCCCTGGCGGATATGTGTCGAGGTCCGGTGAGCCGGCCAGTCTGTGGATGGTTTTTAGGCGGTTTTCCATCTGCCTCGGCAAATGCGGGCTGATTCCCCTTATTCCGCCTCAGCTACACTATGTCGATGATTGCTGCGCAAACAAGTTCTCCACGTACGCGTACACCACAGTTACTATACCACGCAAACAGGAGTTACACTCGTTTGGTGTGAGACTTTCCCTGAGGGGTCCACCGGGGGCTGAACCGCACAATAACCCTGTGTTCGGTATGGGGCGGCGGAGGGATGAAGTGGACTGCGATAGTCGTCGTGGGGTTGCGGACCACTACGGCTGCGGAGCGGTCGGAGCCTCTCCGTCGTTTCTAGGTCCCCGGTTCACATAACATAACATACGCTAGTTATTAATATACCGGCATTTCACACTTATAATGGCTTTTCTCGCGCTTAAATTAAACTCTGATCTTGCAA
This sequence comes from Schistocerca cancellata, assembly GCF_023864275.1. NCBI lineage: Eukaryota > Metazoa > Arthropoda > Insecta > Orthoptera > Acrididae > Schistocerca > Schistocerca cancellata. Next base: position 72,200,964 of record NC_064627.1, read on the forward strand.
CGTTGATCAGTTAATTTTGTCGCCTACAATTGTATTGCCAAGATTTCGTTACTCTACATCAGTCATTTCTTAGTGTTGGGATTTTTTTTACGTCAGTGTATTTACTCGTACGTGAACAGCATCAAAAACTGCAACTATTTTTTATTCCAATAATTTTTGATTTGTCAAAATATTATACTTTTACAAACATTTCCATTGCGTTTCATCGTCGATGAGAACATTACAGACCGAATACAAGCTCAGACTGCTGAAGAACAAAAAAGAAAACCGACCATATTCTGTTTCGAAGGATACATCGCACCATTTGCTTCACCTGAATTAGGGCAACACTCAAGGACGAAGATACGGAAAAGGAGTTCACTGTGTTACCACTCTGCTACCCACTATGACCGCCAACAAACAAGGCTGAAAAGGTCCACTTTTCAAAAGTAATTTGTTTCGTCACTTGGACCAACATGGTGTAAAAATCTTCCAAACAAACTGAGAGAACATCAGATGTTCAGTATTAAACAGTTTCCTGAAACTGTCGCTATCAATAATGTTTCACTGATTAAAATCGCTCTGATTATGCTGTTACGGACGCTGCATCACAAGGTAATGCTCCCTGTAAAACTACGGACTGTCAAACAGAAACATAGAATGCGCAAATACATCGTCTCGGCTCGAGAAAAATCATATAATCGAGTTCTGACCGAAGGGTGTTAGTATTTCACCAGTAAACACCCGATTCTTTAAAGAACCGAAATCACATGTATAAAAAAGCTTCGGACTTCTGATTACAATACAGACGAGTCAATGTGTTTTTCCCAGTTTCAAGTTAACAGTACGGAAGAGATGCTTTGAAAGAGTTGGTGCGAGGAAAAGGGCGGCAACTTGGGTTGTCAGGCGCACGAGTCCCTAATCTGCCAACAGTATGGCGCCGGTGGCGCTGCATCCATGGCGTGACCGCACCTTTTTGCAATATATGGTCGCGTCTTGCCGCAAAACTGTGGGAGGTGCTTGCCCCTAGGATGTGTGCGATAACATCCGGCAGTGGTTCGTACTTATCACCTCTGCTTAATTTGGCATCCGCAGCCGGGTGGTGAGAGGACAGTGCGAAAGTGGTAAGTCACAGTGTCTCCGACGAAAACACAGTTGCTCATCTCTCAGTGCCGTCTCGATCGACGCTGCAAAATGGTTGTCGGGAACCGCAACCACACAAGAGCAGTATAAAATGAGTCGGACCAGTTCGTCAAGCTGCTATCCTTGCTGCGTACTTCATCTCTAGTATCGTACAGATATCGCATTTCCAAACAAAAGTAGGCAACGCGAATGGATATCACACACATCAGCAAGGTCTCGCTACAATCCTCAACAACGTATGGGAGGTGCTTCTGAAGATCACGTCTCTCCTCTTAGCATAGCAGCGTCCTCAATCGGAGGTCAATATAGGTAGTGTCTAGCTAGCAAGAGCTCTTCTCCAGTTCAAGATCCAAGGTACAGCAGTTAAGATCATAACACCAACGAGAAGTTAAAGTTTCAGATGAATTTATAGTTTTGTTAACGTTGAACATTGTATCTCAAGAGAAAATTTTGTTAATTACATCATCAAGTGATGCTTTAATAGTCAATAACAGTTCTAACTTATCAAGCAATCCTATGGTAAAGCAATGTGTCAAAGCTAAGTAAATCTTTCTTTCATGTACGTAATAAACTGAACTAATATTCTCCCAGAGCAATCAAAAAACCTATAGTTGGGTAGTCTAGTCTGGAAAGAACATCATCCTCCCAATTCCTATTAAGCCCTTGTTAGGTTGCTTGTGCAAGGGGGAAACTACAGTATTATTCACGTCGAGCGTGGATTAATTTCATGCTCACAGAAAAAGCTCCCTGAAATCACCATCTTTTTCTCTCTTTCTCTGTATTATGACAAATGTATATGTTATTACGTGGGTTTCCAGAAGTTATTCTGGTACATACTTCTTGTACTTTGAATTTTATTCTCAACTTATGGGTCAACCAACACAGCTTATACAGTGTTTCAGTTATTGAACTATATGAAAAAACGTATATTAGTTACAAACTACGGCGTGCACACACTTTATTCAACATGTAAACGTCACTACAGATATTCGTATTTAGGTTATGACATGTTCGATACGCCTGCCATCCGCTGAAGTGTCGGAACATCAATGGTGTCGATGACCTCCTGAAAGACTGTTTACAGCTCACCAATGGGTTCGGGGTTATTGCCGACACCTTGTCTTTAACATAGCTCCATAAAACGTAGTCGCACGTATTCAGCTCTGGAGAATATGGCGTCCAATCAAGGCCCGTGCCAACAACCTCTGGATACTCCAGAGACAGAATGCGGTCCCCAAAGTGCTCCTCCAGCAAATCAAACACTCTCCTGCTTCGATGGGGTCGAGCTCCGTCTTGCATGAACCACATCTTGTCGAAATCAGGGTCAATTTGGATAATGAGGATGAAATCATATTCCAAAACCTTCACGTACCGTTCGGAAGTCACCGAGCCAGCAAGGAATATCGCACCGATTACTCCGTGACTGGACGCTGCGCGGCACACAGTTTCGCTTATTGTCGAACCCATCCAAATGAAAGTGGGCTTCGTCCCTAAACCAAACCATGCATGCGCATACTAATTTCCATCACGCCCCATGGTCAACCGTGCAATTTGAATGTCCTTATGCAAACCGTTCAGAAGCTATGATGATTTTATTTCATGTAGTTGAAAAATGTTTCTAGATCAAATAATTTTCTGAAGGTGTCCTTGTACAATGCTAGTTGATGCACGAATGCGCAGTTGCAAGTTTCCATTTTCACGGCGCCATAGCGTATTCTTCATTGCCTAAGTTGTACGACACTGAGACGAGATGGAAAATTGGTGGGGTGGAGCGGCGAAGTTCGGCCGTCCTCTCCCAGAAGCGTACAGGCGCTAACGAGTGGCCACACTCGGCCCGCTCAGCTGGGGAGACTTCCCACGCGTTCAACTCACACCCCAACAGCTTCGTGTCAAGCGGCCAGTGAGACTACATACGGGGTAGAAACACGGGTCGCGAACTTAATAATGACCAACAGTGAAAAGAGAGTATGTCTGAATTAGAAGTAAAGCTAAACCACTGACAATCTTGTGTTCGTATCAGACGAAAGCAATGATTTGACAAAAAAAAAAAAAAAAACATTCACTTTGCTGTTTTTGAACAAATAATGTAAAACAGAAGAAATTCAGACCACGGATCGAGTTCTTCATCTGAACAACGTAGTCCTTTCCTCAGATGACCCAGTCCACCTCAAAAATAGACAACGTCCAACCAGTTATCGTCTGATTTTTTTTCCCGTGCACGGAACACAACCCTAGAACTGTGTCAGCGTTTGAAGCGTGTCTGAATTACACAACAGGATCGAAAAATGCTTTTCAAATATGATGTCAGTCTAATTCAAGTCCCAATCAGGCTAACACGTTTAATTTGCAGCTAAGCTTCAATTCAGCATATCCTTCATTGTATAGAGAGAGAGATCCCAATTTGTCTGTTACTCTACAAACAAGAAACAAGCATTATCTAGTATTTGACAATAGATCGTTACCCTCATCAATACTTCAAATTAAACGACAGGCACACACAAAAAGGCAAACGCCGGTTTGAGAGTTACCACTGTGAAGCTCTATCAGTATGTACGAGGTTTCACCCTGAAGGATAAACGGGTCGATGAAAAGCATTAAGTAAGCAACAATCGCAACAACATTAATCAATGGGTTGGAGATGTAATGTGAAGCCCAGAAGGAAAAAATAGGCAACATCCGTCAGCTCCGCCGAGAAGTGATTTATCCAAACTAGTTACACGCAGACATAATTACTGGATATACCTGCTCCAGAACACACTACTCTGAAATCGACGGTAGTAGTACACGAAACGTGGTTACAAGAACCTTTGATTTATGTCCCGTGCAGGGTAACCATACTCCACACCTATTAAGGAAACGTCTGAGTAACTGTACGCATCGGTGTTGGACAAACTATAGTCAGAGCTATAGCACATTCCAATAGTTCGTTGAACATGTCCTTACAAAGGTTCTGCGCATATATAAGGAGTAATGGCCAACGACCAGCAGGAAAATTCTCCTATCGGAGAACAAGGAAAGGCGAGTATATTACCGTTTGAAAGACTCCGACTGGAAAGCGGATACCAGGATATTCATTGTACCTTCCACCGAACATTAAAAAATTTTCCCAAAATTTTGGCATATGAACACACTAGCGCTCTTCTTAACATGCAACTCACTTCACTCCCACAACTCCCCCTAACTGTAACTTCCTCACACCCACCAATCCATCGCTGAACGTCGCTCATACCCATCTACTCCCACTTGCCCATTCCCACTCACTCACTCATTCATCCCAACTTATTGTCCAATCTCTTTGCGTGTCTCTGTCGCTGTCTCCTGTCTCACAGCTACAGATTCTTTCGTTCTGTCGTATTACTACTGTCTCCCTCTCACAGTCCCTGTCACTATCTTGCGCTCTATGTTCGCATGCCAAAATTTTTCGAAAAATTCGTTGCGCGTGCTGAGAGAGACAAAATGAGGCATCAGGTACCCTTTTCAGTCAGAGCCATTTAAACAGAAGCACATTCGCCTTTTCTGTGCTCCGACACGAATATTTTTCCGCTGGTTTCCTTCCTTTCTGTTTCTCATATGGAAAGACCTTTATGGGTCAGCAGAAGTTTGATAGTTTACTTATGTGAAACTGAAATAACGCAAAATTAATTTTACATCTCAGAAAGGATTTTACGTGCATAAAATTTCTACATATGCTTCAGTACTACAGCATTGGGTTCCCAGAACCGTTCTGGCGATAATGGAGACACTTTACAGCGTATTTCTCTATGCTACGCCACTTTATAGACTACGTTTTCGTCTCACGCGGCATTTTACGTGCGTATTTTACAAGTACAGTAACTTTGAATCTAGTAACATTGCACCTATGTATCTCGGAAACAGATAAAAATATCACCAAAAGTTTCACGGTTACTCGAGATTGGGATCTTAGAAACATATCACAAAAATTCCAGCCATTTGTCTCCAGAGTCGTCTCGGAATCCGCGGCTCCGTTTTGGCATCCTAAAACCATGTTTTGGTGTTTCTCGATAAGGAATAAACATTTTTGAAAACGGAAATATGGCACTTCTCGATAAATGCCTACAGAATATACTGTTAAAAATTGAACAATTCTCTGCGGTTAGTTATTCAGATATCCGCTGCTGACGGTGAAAAAAACTATGAAAAAAACTATGACCTTATGGCACACCGTAGTCCACATCTACTGCAAAAAGAACCAACTAACTTGCTCCATTTGCCTAAGCTGGAAATAGTATCTTACTTTCGAACTATGGCCCTATACCGTACTCTGTTGGGTACGGAAATGGTCCCTAGCCCAAGGTGTATTCAAAACACCCTACCTTTCTATCGCCAATAGAATCCGAGGCATGAGCCGCGGAAAAATTCAATTTCTTGCGCGGCGTTTTAGAACGTACTGGTAGCGCAACTCTGTTTCTGACTGCTGTCCAAGGAGCACGCATGCCCCTGTGAAATAATCTTCACGAGAACAGTTGAAAGTACTGCTATATTTTGTAACACCAAGGATACTCGATTTAAGCAGGCCTGAAGATGACATAATGTATTGTCGAAACTGGTAGTCTAAAAATAAAACCTAAATAACGGCGATAAGTATTGATGGAAACTGACCAGCCGTAGTCCCTCACTCCACACAGAGAATGGAGTTATATTCATATTTGTCGATGGGGTTGGTTGCAAATCGACAATCGTCCATTGCACACTGCAACTGTTCCTCCAAAGTCGATGCCTGAGGTTTCAGACTTGTGCCCCATGGCACGAGATGATCGTAGTGGCTAAAATTCTAATAACACTGTGTTAACTCATAAGAGGGAAGTACCCGTGGTCTAGTGGTAGCGTCTTTGATTCATAATCAAAAACGTCTTCGGTCCCGGGTTCGATCCCCGCCACTGCCTAAATTTTGATAAATAATCAGCATTGGCGGCCGAAGACTTACGGCATAAGAAGTCAGCCTCATTCTGCAAACGGCCTTGTCATAGAGAGCGGAGGAGCGGATAGAGGTTCAGGGCACTCTCTTGTCCTAGGAGTGGGAAATTGCCCCTAAAGGCGGCAAAAACGACATGAGGATGCAGTAGGCAATGAAAACCACTGCATTAAAGACACATAACGTGTATCCACAGGACATGTGGCCTGTAATTGAAGAAGTGTCATGATGATCTCTCCATTGGCAAAAGATTCCGGAATAGTCCCCCATTCGGATCTCCGGGAGGGGACTGCCAAGGGGGAGGTTACCATGAGAAAAAGATTGAATAATCAACGAAAGGACAACGTTCTACGAGTCGGGGCGTGGAATGTCAGAAGCTTGAACATGGTAGGGAAACCAGAAAATCTGAAAAGGGAAATGCAAAGACTCAATCTAGATATAGTAGGGGTCCGTGAAGTGAAGTGGAAGGAAGACAAGGATTTCTGGTCAGATGAGTATCGGGTAATATCAACAGCAGCAGAAAATGGTATAACAGGTGTAGGATTCGTTCTGAATAGGAAGGTAGGGCAGAGGGTGTGTCACTGTTCAGTGACCGGGTTGTTCTAATCAGAATCGACAGCAGACCAACACCGACAACGATAGTTCAGGTATACATGCCGACGTCGCAAGCTGAAGATGAACAGACAGAGAAAGTGTATGAGGATATTGAAAGGGTAATGCAGTATGTAAAGGGGGACGAAAATCTAATAGTCATGGGCGACTGGAATGCAGTTGTAGGGGAAGGAGTAGAAGAAAAGGTTACAGGAGAATATGGGCTTGGGACAAGGAATGAAAGAGGAGAAACACTAATTCAGTTCTGTAACAAGTTTCAGCTAGTAATAGCGAATACCCTGTTCAAGAATCACAAGAGGAGGAGGTATACTTGGAAAAGGCCGGGAGATACGGGAAGATTTCAATTAGATTACATCATGGTCAGACAGAGATTCCGAAATCAGATACTAGATTGTAAGGCGTACCCAGGAGCAGATACAGACTCAGATCACAATATAGTAGTGATGAAGAGTAGGCTGAAGTTCAAGACATTAGTCAGGAAGAATCAATACGCAAAGAAGTGGGATACGGAAGTACTAAGGAATGACGAGATACGTTTGAAGTTCTCTAACGCTATAGATACAGCTATAAGGAATAGCGCAGTAGGCAGTACAGTTGAAAAGGAATGGACATCTCTAAAAAGGGCCATCACAGAAGTTGGGAAGGAAAACATAGCTACAAAGAAGGTAGCTGCGAAGAAACCATGGGTAACAGACGAAATACTTCAGTTGATTGATGAAAGGAGGAAGTACAAACATGTTCCGGGAAAATCAGGAATACAGAAATACAAGTCGCTGAGGAATGAAATAAATAGGAAGTGCACGGAAGCTAAGACGAAATGGCTGCAGGAAAAATGTGAAGACATCGAAAAAGATATGATTGTCGGAAGGACAGACTCAGCATACAGGAAAGTCAAAACCACCTTTGGTGACATTAAAAGCAACGGTGGTAACATTAAGAGTGCAACGGGAATTCCACTGTTATATGCAGAGGAGAGAGCAGATAGGTGGAAAGAATACATTGAAAGCCTCTATGTGGGTGAAGATTTGTCTGATGTGATAGAAGAATAAACAAGAGTCGATTTAGAAGAGATAGGGGATCCAGTATTAGAATCGGAATTTAAAAGAGCTTTGGAGGACTTACGGTCAAATAAGGCAGAAGGGATAGATAACATTCCATCAGAATTTCTAAAATCGTTGCGGGAAGTGGCAACAAAACAACTATTCACGTTGGTGTGTAGAATATATGAGTCTGGCGATATACCACCTGACTTTCGGAAAAGCATCATCCACACAATTCCGAAGACGGCAAGAGCTGACAAGTGCGAGAATTATCGCACAATCAGCTTAACAGCTCATGCGTCGAAGCTGCTTACAAGAATAATATACAGAAGAATGGAAAAGAAAATTGAGAATGTGCTAGGTGACGATCAGTTTGGCTTTAGGAAAAGTAAAGGGACGAGAGAGGCAATTCTGACGTTACGGCTAATAATGGAAGCAAGGCTAAAGAAAAATCAAGACACTTTCATAGGATTTGTCGACCTGGAAAAAGCGTTCGACAATATAAAATGGTGCAAGCTGTTTGAGATTCTGAAAAAAGTAGGGGTAAGCTATAGGGAGAGACGGGTCATATACAGTATGTACAACAACCAAGAGGGAATAATAAGAGTGGACGATCAAGAACGAAGTGCTCGTATTAAGAAGGGTGTAAGACAAGGCTGTAGCCTTTCGCCCCTACTCTTCAATCTGTACATCGAGGAAGCAATGATGGAAATAAAAGATTCAGGAGTGGAATTAAAATACAAGGTGTAAGGATATCAATGATACGATTCGTTGATGACATTGCTATCCTGAGTGAAAGTGAAGAAGAATTAAATGATCTGCTGAACGGAATGAACAGTCTAATGAGTACACAGTATGGTTTGAGAGTAAATCGGAGAAAGACGAAGGTAATGAGAAGTAGTAGAAATGAGAACAGCGAGAAACTTAACATCAGGATTGATGGTCACGAAGTCAATGAAGTTTAGGAATTCTGTTACCTAGGCAGTAAAATAACCAATGACGGACGGAGCAAGGAGGACATCAAAAGTAGACTCGCTACGGCAAAAAAAGCATTTCTGGCCAAGAGAAGTCTACTAATATCAAATACCGGCCTTAATTTGAGGAAGAAATTTCTGAGGATGTACGTCTGGAGTACAGCATTGTATGGTAGTGAAACATGGACTGTGGGAAAACCGGAACAGAAGAGAATCGAAGCATTTGAGATGTGGTGCTGTAGACGAATGTTGAAAATTAGGTGGACTGATAAGGTAAGGAATGAGGAGGTTCTACGCAGAATCGGAGAGGAGAGGAATATGTGGAAAACACTGATAAGGAGAAGGGACAGGATGATAGGACATCTGCTAAGACATGAGGGAATGACTTCCATGGTACTAGAGGGAGCTGTAGAGGAAGACAGAGATTGGAATACGTCAAGCAAATAATTGAGGACGTAGGTTGCAAGTGCTACTCTGAGATGAAGAGGTTAGCACAGGAAAGGAATTCGTGGCGGGCCGCGTCAAACCAGTCAATAGACTGATGACAAAAAAAAAAAAAAAAAATACTCAGAGGAAACAAACGCACAACCACGCTTGAGGAAAGCGTTAATTTCAAAATTAATGCAAGCACATCGTATTAAATGGAACATTATGTTATGTGGGAGAAATTCTTCCTGTCTTTATATCACAGAATTTGAGGGTTTTTTTCCGGAAGCAGATATTTACGTCACCGTTGACAAAAAGGCAACAAAGTCACAGTTTCGGATTCTTACGACGTCAGTGACTTGGCATTGCGCCTCAGGCTGCAAATTCCGTGTATTTTCGGGTTCCCTTCGAAACTACATAAACTATTATTATGTTATGTATCACAAATACGCTAAGAACATTTTTAAAAGTCCTTTTTTTGCCAAGCATATTAGTGTCAACACGCATTATGAAGCATATTAGTGTCAACACGCATTATGAAACGTCGCCATTTGAAGGGAGTAGGCTCCGTGGCAGGCACTGTGGAAGGCGGGAACCTGTATCCTTTGGGAGGGAAACTGAAATTCCAGTGGGGGTGGGATGATTCAGGAATGCTAACACAATATTGCATGTCTCCGTCATGCAAATGTGAGGTCGCTCCCTAGCCGGTGGAATTTGGAGATACCACGCAACATCAGCAGACGGGAGCTACGACAGGCGAATGGAATGTTTACTATGGTCGTGTTGGAACATAAAGTGTACAGCTGGTAATGCAGTTTAGCTAATTTATCTGACATAAAAAAAGGAAAGAATCTCTCCTTCGCGTTGCCTAGAGGGGGGGACATAAGGAGGAGTAGGGAGAGAGAGAGAGAGGGGGAGAGAGAGAGAGAGAGAGAGAGAGAGAGAGAGAGAGAGAGAGAGAGAGAGGGGGGGGGGGCAATGAGTGGAGGGTTGTTAGTTATGATTCGGCTTCTCTGGCAGCGTATGGACGTTGAGCATTCTCCTACAAGTGACAGCGAAGAATTTGCTTCCAATGTCTTGGCGTATTTCAACTTTTAGGGGCTAGGTAAACCTAGTTACTTGTAGTTAGGGCCCTATTGGCCCTAATTTTGTCATGACAAACAAATGAGTAAACAAAAAAAATAAACCTAACTATTGAGTATAGCCGGTTGTCACCGCAGAAACCTCAGAGCCCCACTCATATATGTAAAGCTCAAACTTTTTACGTACGCTTAAATTTGTCAAAAATTAGGTTATGTCTTCAGACTTTGACCAAGTTTAACCTCTCCTTGTTTGGCCTCCCTCAGCAAGAATAATTGTCGTTGAAACCTTTCTCGAGCGGCAACAATTTTTAACTAGAAAAATATGTCTGTAAAACTTACATGTCTAATGAAAAAAATAGTGTAGGAGGCGAGATATTACCTCTGGACGAGATGTATCATCAGTATCACAGCAGAGTAGCACAAATCACCAAAAATAATTAAAGAACACGTTAGGATAATTTAACAAAGAAACAGTATTTCCAGCAAAACAGAATGGATACTACACTCAACATTCTGAAAAACTTAATTATTTATCCAGGCACTTTTCAGGTACCCTGTCATTCATTCATTCATTCATTCATTCATTCATTCATTCATGTTCCCCAGTATTCAATAAACGTGCTCTTTCTGAAGACAGGGAACCGTAGCGTATATTACGCGTTTGAAGTGTGAAACAATCTGTATTTTTTACAATTACGGTAAACAAAATAATAATGTCACTTCCTTCCGCAGTACAATTACCTAATGCTTGCTGCAGAATATTTATACCGAATTTCGGGGAATGTCGCTGAGTCCAGATGTTTAGAAAAAGGCACGAGACAAGAGAAGGGAAAGAGACGACGAAAGTGTGTTAGTTAACATTAAAGCTCCCACTTTAGACAAACACTTACTATTACGCGTATCTCGCGCCTCATTCACGATAGTCAAGAAATCACACCTCTCAAAAATCTCCTAACGTGCAGTACATTCTGCACTCAGACGAATGCCAAGCCAAATCACTTTTAAACCAAGTAGTGAATGGTACAGGCCATTTTTGTGCCTAGTGTAATATTTGTCAATGTTACGAATATAGCAAGCTGCGAATTATCCAGGTACGGATTGTCCATGGTTAGTTCGATGATTTTTCAAAAAATAACTAAGCTTGTAGCACTCTTATTTTATCAGAAAGAATAGTTTCATTAATAATACACTATTATTTAAGGGACTCGCGTTTTGCCGCTGGAAGACGATGTGTCGGACTCGACGAAAAATTTTTCCGTTCTTTCTTATTTCATCTTTAAGTAAATGCGAGGGCTTCTACTTCGTAACATGTTCTCGGCCGATTATCACCGACATCGAGGCACTAAGACAACTTGTTTGACTCTATCGACTTTTGATTCTCCAAAAAAATGAAAACAGTCGGAAAAACTTAATAAGAAAGGTAACAATTGCACGATTATTTACTGAAAGTGAGCTGAAAGCAAGTGATACAATATACAGTGGGTTTTAAATGTAATTTTTTAAATGAGTTTTCAGTAACGCGGAAGTAATGACGTGGACTTTCAAACATGACAGGTAGCATTTCTTTGTGGGAACTGTTACGCGAAAAAATTAGTACAGAAATGGGACCTAAGGGGACAACACTGGCGTGGGTGAGACTGGTATTCCCCGCAAAGGCGTGTCAATCAGATACATACATGGTAACAATTACTGAACTATACGAAAAAAAGGCAATTAGTTCCTTCTATGGCGTCCACACACTTTATTTAACATGTAAAAGCCACTAAAGATATTCGGGTTTAGGTTATGACATGTTCAAAATGCCTGCCATCATTGGCGACGATGTTGCGCAGACGAATAGCGAAGTTCAGCATGACCCGCTGAAGTGTCGAAACATCGATCCTGTCGATGACCTCCTGAATGACTATATTCAGCTTAGCAATGGATTTGGTATTATTGTTGTACACCTTATCTTTAATATAGCCTCACAAACAGCAGTCGTATATGAAACTTCTGGCAGATTAAAACTGTGTGCCGGACCGAGACTCGAACTCTGGACCTTTGCCTTTCGCGGGCAAGTGCACTACCATCTGAGCAACCCAAGCACGACTCACGACCCGTCCTCACAGCTTCAATTCTGCCAGTACCTCGTCTCCTACCTTCCAAATTTCACAGAAGCTCTTCTACGAATCCTGCAGAACTAGCACTCCTGGAAGAAAGGATATTGCGAAGACATGGCTTAGCCACAGCCAAGGGATGTTTCCAGAATGAGATTTTCACTCTGCAGCGGAGTGTGCGGTGATATGGAACTTCCTGGTAGATTAAAACTGTGTGCCGGACCGAGATGTGGGGACGGGCTGTCAGTCGTGCTTGGGTAGCTCAGATGGTAGAGCACTTGCCCGCAAAAGACAGTGGTCCCGAGTTCGAGTCTCAGTCCGGCACACAGTTTTAATCTGCCAGGAAGTTTCATATCAGCGCACATTCCGCTGCAGAGTGAAAATCTCATTCAGGAGTCGTATATGTTCAAATCCGGAGAATATGGCGGCCAATCAAGACCCATGCCAGTGGCCTCTGAGTAGCGCAGAGCCAGAATGAGGTCCCCAAAGTGCTCTTCCATATCAAACACTCTCTTGCATCGATGGGGTCGAGCTTCGTTTCCATGGACCACATCTTGTCAATATCAGGGTCACGCTAGATAATGGGGATGAAACCATCTTCCAAAACCTTCACGTACCGTTCGGTAGTTACCGTGCCATGAAGGAATATCGCATAGATCATCACGCGACTGGGCATTGCACACCACACTGTCACCCGTCAAAGGTGAAGAGACTTCTCGATCGCAAAATGCATATTCTCAGTCCCCAAAATGTTTATTGACGAACCCATCCAAATGGAAATGGGCTTTGTCGCTAAACCAAATGATAATGCGCATACAATACTCATCGTGCCCCGCGGCCAACCATCCAGTTTGAACGTCCTATCGCTAACTATTGAGAAGTTATGTCAATTTTATTTCATTTAAATCAATAATGTCACCCCTCTACGTCGCGATCAGCGCCATCCTTAACAAGTCACCCCTCTACGTCGCGATCAGCGCCATCCTTAACAAAAGTACCTCGCCAGCGGCCGGTAAACCTCCGCGTCAGGGATGTCGACTTCCGCTCCTAGCTGATGCAGGGTCCTCAGCGGCCGCGAGTCCGCTGTTGGATTCCGCGGATTCCTCCCCGAATTACGTAAACACTAGCAGTCGCAGAACACACGGCAACGACTTTTACTCTGAGTAATAAATGGAATAATCTTAAATACTGTTTTACTGCATCTAACGACGCCACACAGGTCCTTGGGCTGCATCCTGAACACACTGTAGAGGTTTTCAGCCCGGCAGAATGGCTCTGAGCACTATGCGACTTAACTTCTGAGTTCATCAGTCGCCTAGAACTTAGAACTATTTAAACCTAACTAACCTAAGGACATCGCACACATCCATGCCCGAGGCAGGATTCGAACCTGCGACCTTAGCGGTCGCTCGGTTCCAGACTGTAGCGCCTAGAACCGCACGGCCACTCCGGCCGACAGGCCCGGCAGAAGGCCGACCCCTACAGTACAGTAAACAGCAGTTACCGGTAAAAATGTGTATTTTGTATTGTACGTCTTTTGACGTATTTTTAATCTGTGATCCGTTTGTAACAACAAAATTCATAAGGAGGTGATGTATTGTGACTTTTTTATATGTCTAGTAAGAAAAACTGCCTACAATTTACATCAACGATGTACTGGTAACGTTGGAAGCTCCGTGAGCATATACAGGGTGTTACAAAAAGGTACGGCCAAACTTTCAGAAAACATTCCTCACACACAAAGAAAGAAAATATGTTATGTGGACATGTGTCCGCAAACGCTTACTTTCCATGTTAGAGCTTATTTTATTACTTCTCATCAAATCACATTAATCATGGAATGGAAACACACAGCAACAGAACGTACCAGCGTGACTTCAAACATCTTGTTACAGGAAATGATCAAAATGTTCTCCGTTAGCGAGGATACATGCATCCACCCTCCGTCGCATGGAATCCCTGATGCGCTGATGCAGCCCTGGAGAATGGCGTATTGTATCACAGCCGTCCACAATACGAGCACGAAGAGTCTCTACATTTGGTACCGGGGCTGCGTAGACAAGAGCTTTCAAATGCCCTCATAAAGGAAAGTCAAGAGGGTTGAGGTCAGGAGAGCGTGGAGGCCGTGGAATTGGTCCGCCTCTACCAATCGATCGGTCACCGAATCTGTTGTTGAGAAGCGTACGAACACTTCGACTGAAATGTGCAGGAGGAGCTCCATCGTGCATGAACCACATGTGTCGTACTTGTAAAGGCACATGTTCTAGCAGCACAGGTAGAGTATCCCGTATGACATCATGATAACGTGCTCCATTGAGCGTAGGTGGAAGAAACTAAAATGAGCTCTAACGTGGAAATTAAGCGTTTTCGGCCACATGTCCACGTAACATCTTTTCTTTATTTGTGTGTGAGGAACGTTTCCTGAAAGTTTGGTCGTACCTTTTTGTAACACCCTGTATGCGGCCGATCTTGTAGTCTGTAGGAAGTTTACAACACCAAAAGACAGTAGCGAAATGCAGGATGACCTGCTGAGAATCGACGAACGGTGTAGCGGCTGGCAGCTAACCCTGAACGTGAATAAATATAGCGCGTTGTTGCGCATAGGTAAGCGAAGAAATCCATTACCGTTCGATTACAATTACGTCGGCAAATCACTGGGAACAGTAACTACCGTAAAATAACCCAGGAGCAAGCATTCGGAACGATTTAAAAAAAGGATTGGCCACATAAAACGAATAGCTAGAAAAGCAGATGCCAGATTAAGATTCCCTTGCAGAATCTTAAGAAAATGTAATCATCCACGAAAGAAGTTGCTTGATAAACACTCGCTCGACCGATTCTTGAGTGTTGTTCATGAGTCTGGGATCCTTACCAAGTAGGATTAATAGAAGAGATAGAGAACATGTAACGAAGAGCGGCACGTTTCGACACTGGGTCGTTTACTCGGCATGAGGGTCTTACAGAGATTCTTGACAAACTCCCGAGGAAGACGCTACAAGACAGGCGTTGTACATCACGGAGAGGTTTGCTGTTGAAATTTTGAAAGCGTACGTTCTACGAAGAGTGAGGCAACATATTACTCCTACCAACATTCAACGAGAAAATTAGAGAAATTATATGTAGTACGGAGCTTTATCTCATTCTTCTCGCGCGCCATTGGTAAGGAATAGGACGGGGAAAAATAAGGGTACCAGATGTACCTTCCGCCATCACAGTAAGGTGCATACCGATTGTTATGTCAACGGCTCTTTTCTCTGCAACGAATCCTTTTTTGTCCAGGTGTTGAATTGCCCCAGAAAATTCAAGTACGCTAATCTTTTGATGTTGCATCACCTAAACAAGGATTACACGCACAAGGAAAGGTTGTGGAACCAAGACGTTTTAGCAGATCTGCACGCAGAGAAGTGCAACAGTCCTTCGTGAACAGTTGGGCGACGTTCAAGACTCATATCTCTAATTACTATTTCACTATGCTGTTATGGTTTAAAGAATGCGGTGACGTAGTTTGTCATGCATAACATGAATCACTGCAAACAAAAAGTAGATTCGTATATTATCATCATCATTATTAATACGCTGTGAATCACATTTTAAATCTCAAAGTAACAGTTTGGAAAGTAGGAGACGAGGTAATGGCGGAATTAAAGCTGTGAGGACCGGTCGTAATTCGTGCTTGGGTAGCTCAGATGGTAGAGCACTTGCCCGCGAAAGGCAAAGGTCTCGGTCCGTGCACACAGTTTTAATCTGCCAGGAAGTTTCACACAGTTAACATTTCTACCGAAAAAGCAGCCACTTTCATGACCCTGATTTCGCTGCTGATTGCGTCATCCATATTATTAAATGACTAAACCAATCATCCAGTCCTAATGGAGGTTGCCCATCTAAACGCTGCCAAGGGCAACAAAAGTTTGATTTTCAGTATTTCATGTAAAGATTAAAATGCAGCGTAACTCACTGAGCATAAATTACCCTGAATACAATAGCCCAGTATTTCAGAATGAGAGCACTTCGCGACTTCCAACAAAACTTGCACAATTTCAAACCTTTTCGGAACTTTTTTCTCGGAGACACTCCCCCAGAAAATGATTAATCTGAAAACAGTAAATCGCTTACTGCCTTTTCGCCGTTTATGCAGTAAAACTTCAGGATCTGGCATCACGTACTAATGTATCACATCTTTCATTTTAACTCTATCCGCAACACATTTTATTGACAGTATCCACAAATACCACTGGATGTTATCAGCAAAATTGTGTCACTGTACGACACACGGTTCAGGAGATATGACGACATAAACACTGAGGTGCGTGGGAAACTAGCTTTTGCTTGAAATGTAGTGTAAACTGTCCACCAAAAGTACTATGTTACACAGTGCCGAAAAGGCCTTACTTGCTCATACAAAGGGGTTTTCACTTTCTTTGGTAACCAGTTTTGGTTTTGACTTTATCAGTCTGTGTGTGAATAACCCAAAGCCAATAAAGCCAACATAGTTGGGGTTCTGCGTCCTGTACCGTAAAGACTTCACATGTTTCACGTCAAGTATTTAACGCATCAACTCATTTGTAAATTAATCAGACGTTTAAAAATGGCTCTGAGCACTTTGGGACTTAACTACTGAGGTCATCAGTCCCCTAGAACTTAGAACTACTTAAACCTAACTAACCTAAGGACATCACACACATCCATGCCCGAGGCAGGATTCGAACCTGAGACCGTAGCGGTCACGCGGTTCCAAACTGAAGCGCTTAGAACCGCACGGCCACACCGGCCGGCAATCAGACGTTTAATGCTGTTTTATACACATAGGGTAGATTCGTTAAAGAAAGAGGACATGGAGAGGGGGTTTGTCACAGTTTTAAAATGGTTCAAATGGCTCTGAGCACTATGGGACTTAACTGCTGAGGTCATCAGTCCCCGAAAACTTAGAACTACTTAAACCTAACTAACCTAAGGACATCACACACATCCATGCCCGAGGCAGGATTCGAACCTGCGACCGTAGAGGAAGCGCGGTTCGAGAATGTAGCGCCTAGAACCGCTCGGCCACCCCGGACGGCTGGATTTCGCAAGAGCAAAGCTTTATAAAGCAGCGATGAATCGTGGACATGAGCTTTTCCGTCTCTAGGAAATTTATTATATTCGAACTGAGAATATGCTCAAGAATTCTGCAGCAAACCGTTGTTAATGGTATTGGTCTTAAAAAAATAATCGTAACATTTTCTTATCTCCGGAAACACTATCGTGAAAAAGACTACTGCGAGAAGCTTTTGGGTAGAAATGAGTGCCGCCACAAACATGTCCCTTATTTGCACGTACGCGATTTATTTCATACACGCCCTTTACGTGAACTCTGTTGAACAGCACATATCTGCGGATGAGAGGCGAACACTAGCAAAAAGAGAGGCAGCGACTTGCGTTCGCAAACAAGGAAACGTTTCGTTTTCCGCTCGTCCAAACTGGGATGGAAGAATACCACATCCTTGGCATTCTCAATCTGCAATTTTGCTCCTTAAGCGGGCAGAAACCTCGCTAATACTCGCCAATTCCACCGAGAGGATAGCATGAATTTCTTGTATCCGAAAATCTGCGGAGTGAACATTTCTCTCCGATCCTGGCAAAACCAAACTCTCGCCACCCATTGGCGTGCCAGCGGTCTGATATGGCGCGGGACATTTCTTTGCGTTTGCAGTAAACATGAAGACAGATGGCGGCGCGGCGCGGCGCGCTCGGGCGTGCGCCCCATCCGTCTGGCGCTCTCTTAGCAGGGCGGGCCAGTGAGCTCCCACGCCCTTGGGAACGTCGCCAAGCAACCCCCGGCAAAGCGACGCCGACTTTCCCGCACTGCAGGTCTTCACCACCCTCTGCTCCACTACTTGCTCGAGTTCAGGGAAATCGATACCCTGACATCCAACATCCGATACTAGGGGGACTTTTCGATTGGACTGGAGTGTTCCTACCGTGTCATTCTCAACGGAGAAACCGCTTCAGAGGTAAACGTAACATCAGGCGTACACGAAAGGAGTAAGCAGGTGGAATTTCCATTCGGTTGCAAGGCTAGAAAAATGTAGTGAATTATTTGAGAGTATGCGTACGGAGCGACTTAAATCGCGAGACTATATATACCTACTAGTAGGAAAGGCAAATACGACAAAAGTGTCATTATGAGATTTCTTAGGAAGTGCATTCCGCCCACGAAGGACGTAGCTTACAAAAACCCCATCCGACCGATACCCGAATACTGCTCGTAAAACTGGGATCCATACCAGATCGTACTGACAGGGGAAATAGGGAATATGCAAAGAATAGCAGCGCTTTTCGTTACATATTTGTCGAGTAAGAGCGAATGCCTCATGGAGATAATCATAGAAACGCAACGGCAGACGTTAAAAGGAGCCGTTGAGTGCCAGAAATGGTTTACCCTTAAAATTCCGGTCCTAGAAGTGTCAGCCTAAAATTACTGTTTCTTCGCACGTTGAAATGGGACGCGAAATTAATGCGTCACCCATCCACAAGGATCAGCTCAGTTTGCAAGTAAATATAAATTTAGTGTTTTTTTTTACGTATTTGTAATATTTTGTTATGTTTGTAAAATATTTAAAGTTTTGTATTTTTGTTCTGTATGTTTCCTGTTTGCAGAGAGCAGCGCAACTCGCGGAAACAGCATCTTCGCTACCGGAACCAGAAAGAAAATTGCTGGCCACCAGACGTCTTGGGTCAACGGCCCAAGAGCAGCAGAAGATCCTGTGACCGGATTGTTGCGTCGACCCTCCAACATTCAAATAAATAAAAATTTGTAATTTTCCATTGTATTGACGTCACAGAATGTTTAGTTCATGTTGTATTTTGTTCAGTTCTGTTTTGTCGACTCTGATGTTCACATCTGTATGTAGCATATATGAAGACAATAAAACAGTGTATGCTCTAAAGCTTAAATACGTGTTCGAGAATTATTTATGAAGAGTTATATTGAGGAAGAATTATTACTGAATTTTTCCAAGAAATTAATTTTGAGAAGAGTTTGATTTCGATTTTTGAATTTTAAAGGTTTTACAGTCTGGTTTTAATATGGGAAAAATAAGATAACTTGCAAGAATATAATTTCCAAGAAGAAACAAACGACACCTAAATTTAAAAAGTCTGCGCAAACCAGTTGGACTGAGTGACGTAATTTTGCACAAACGACTCAACTGAAGGTGTTTTAATTGCAGCTTCGTTCAAGAATATTATATAGAGAACTTTAAAAGAATTTAAGTAATTTTTTGAAGTGTTTTGTAAACGACGTAGGTGACGAAGCCTGCACATGGTCATATTTCAAACAAAAATCATTGAGTCATACGCGTCGTTACACTACAACGCGTATCCCACTAAAAACGTGAAGCGCGGTTCGAGGTCACACGGAGGCTTGATAACAACGGTTCTTCCTGCGCACCATTCGCAACATGGGGAAAGAAAAGGGAGGAGGCGACAGTGGTACCGCCACACTTTCGGAATATAGATGTAAATGCAGATACCGAAGAAGTTTAGGAGTCAGCGTAGCTGCAAGCTTTACACTAGCAGTATCAAGTTACAAGAATGGAAAAATACACACAAAAAAGTGTGTTGCAAGGGGTATGTTTTATTTTATCTTATACACTGTTTGGGAACATCAGAAGGATACGTGTCACTAAAATGAACCAGACGCTAACGACTGAATAAGTGAGAATACGTAAATTATGTACTCAGCTATACAAGATCTCCCGCTGGGTTTATCCCGTGGCGTGAAGCGCCTGCTGCCTGAAATCGGAGCCTCGAAACGTCGTCGCGTGAATCCACAGATTGCGTACTGTTTGTCCACGGTAAGTCGACGACTGGCGCGGTGGCTGTCGGGAACGGCCGTGCCATCGCGTTACGGCAGCCGACGGGCGAGGAGCGGTGAGAGGAAGGCAGTGTCGGGTGCTCGCAGCAATGCTGGCACCAACACCCGCTATGAAATCGGAGGTGGTACTCGCGGAAATATTGGCAGCTTAAGTGACACCTAATTTGTTGACATATTCATGCTTGAGAGATTTAACTACAAATTTTGCATTATTTATTTACCGCAAACAATGAAAAATGGTAGATGACATCTCTAACAAGATATTAAAACAATGAGGAGCAGTTACAGCTGATGTTCTGAATCACATCTCCAATGCATCACTAACTCAAGGTATTTTCCCAGACTGCTTAAAATATGCCATTGTCAGGCCTCTCTACAAAAAAAAGGGTACACCACAGGTGTCATTAATTACCGACCGGTATCCTTGCTTACAGCATTTTCAGATATCGTCGAGAAACTAATGTACTCAAGAGTGGTTAGCCATCTAAACAGTAATGGGATATTTACAGTCTTGATCACAGATTCTCCAGCAGCAGGAGGTCCTTACTCATTGGTCTGAAGACGTCCACAGTAGTGGTCCAAACCGGTCACCGTAATAAATAAATTGTGATCAAGACTGTTTTTGATAGTAAATATTTCTAACACTTCGATCACTGTTTCACTCCCACAATGTATTCAAAAGTAAGTAATGGGATACTTAGTACATCACACTTCGGATTTCAAAAATGCTGTTCCTCTATGACAGCAATATACACTCCTGGAAATGGAAAAAAGAACACATTGACACCGGTGTGTCAGACCCACCATACTTGCTCCGGACACTGCGAGAGGGCTGTACAAGCAATCATCACACGCACGGCACAGCGGACACACCAGGAACCGCGGTGTTGGCCGTCGAATGGCGCTAGCTGCGCAGTATTTGTGCACCGCCGCCGTCAGTGTCAGCCAGTTTGCCGTGGCATACGGAGCTCCATCGCAGTCTTTAACACTGGTAGCATGCCGCGACAGCGTGGACGTGAACCGTATGTGCAGTTGACGGACTTTGAGCGAGGGCGTATAGTGGGCATGCGGGAGGCCGGGTGGACGTACCGCCGAATTGCTCAACACGTGGGGCGTGAGGTCTCCACAGTACATCGATGTTGTCGCCAGTGGTCGGCGAAGGTGCACGTGCCCGTCGACCTGGGACCGGACCGCAGCGACGCACGGATGCACGCCAAGACCGTAGGATCCTACGCAGTGCCGTAGGGGACCGCACCGCCACTTCCCAGCAAATTAGGGACACTGTTGCTCCTGGGGTATCGGCGAGGACCATTCGCAACCGTCTCCATGAAGCTGGGCTACGGTCCCGCACACCGTTAGGCCGTCTTCCGCTCACGCCCCAACATCGTGCAGCCCGCCTCCAGTGGTGTCGCGACAGGCGTGAATGGAGGGACGAATGGAGACGTGTCGTCTTCAGCGATGAGAGTCGCTTCTGCCTTGGTGCCAATGATGGTCGTATGCGTGTTTGGCGCCGTGCAGGTGAGCGCCACAATCTGGACTGCATACGACCGAGGCACACAGGGCCAACATCCGGCATCATGGTGTGGGGAGCGATCTCCTAGACTGGCCGTACACCACTGGTGATCGTCGAGGGGACACTGAATAGTGCACGGTACATCCAAACCGTCATCGAACCCATCGTTCTACCATTCCTAGACCGGCAAGGGAACTTGCTGTTCCAACAGGACAATGCACGTCCGCATGTATCCCGTGCCACCCAACGTGCTCTAGAAGGTGTAAGTCAACTACCCTGGCCAGCAAGATCTCCGGATCTGTCCCCCATTGAGCATGTTTGGGACTGGATGAAGCGTCGTCTCACGCGGTCTGCACGTCCAGCACGAACGCTGGTCCAACTGAGGCGCCAGGTGGAAATGGCATGGCAAGCCGTTCCTCAGGACTACATCCAGCATCTCTACGATCGTCTCCATGGGAGAATAGCAGCCTGCATTGCTGCGAAAGGTGGATATACACTGTACTAGTGCCGACATTGTGCATGCTCTGTTGCCTGTGTCTATGTGCCTGTGGTTCTGTCAGTGTGATCATGTGATGTATCTGACCCCAGGAATGTGTCAATAAAGTTTCCCCTTCCTGGGACAATGAATTCACGGTGTTCTTATTTCAATTTCCAGGGGTGTAGTTTCCCTGGCAACATAACAGAGTCTTTAAATAGTAAAATGTCACCAACAGGAATTTCGTGTGAGACTTATTCAGAGCGTTTGATTTTGTGAACCATGACATTATGTTACAGAAATTACAATTCTACGGCATAAATGGAACAGCATATGAGTGGTCAGATCATATCTACATAACATGAAGAAAAAAGTTTCTTTATATGGTTTAAGTGAATTTAGTAAGTTTCTCATTCCATCTAACTGGAGTGGAATTACATTAGGTGTTCCACACAGTTCGATCATGGGTCCCGTTCTGGTCTTAATATATGTGAATGATCTCCCTTCTTATCTGAAACGGCAAGCTAAACTGACACTGTTTGCTGATGATACAAGCATCATTATTAATCCAGTAACAGAAAATCCAACAGAAAATGATGGAAATAATGTCTTTGGAAGAGTTATCGATTGGTTTTCTGCGAATGGGCTTGCTCTGAACTTTGAAAAAACACAATACATCCAATTTTCTACTGCAAGGAGTACAGTTCCTTCAGTAAATGTAACACATCAACAGAAGTCAGTAATCAGGGTAGAGCATACTACCTTTTTGGGTGTACATATACATGAGAATCTTAATTGAAAAATTCATATTTTGGACCTGCTAAAGAGACTAGGCTCAGCAACTTCTGAAATCAGAATAACGGCTAATTTTGAGGATATAGAAATTAGCAAGCTAACATATTTTGCATAGTTTCACTCTGGGATATACGACAAAATATTTTGGGGTAACTCAACACTTAGGCAAAAGGTACTCACTGCTCAAAAGAAAGTGGTTAAATTAACTTGTAGGGCTCATAGTCGCACATCTTGTAGGAATCTTTTAAAATGTCAGGAATTCTTACAATAGGCTCACAGTACATTTACTCAGTAATAAAATTTGTTCTCAACAACATGGACTAGTTTAAAAACAACAGTGACATTTATGACTATAATACCAGAAGAAAGAAAGACGTACACTGTCCTCTACTTAATTTGTCTTTGGCACAGAAAGGGGTAAAATATGCTGCTGTAAACCTTTTCGATAAATTATCAGATGAAATAAAATTTCTAAGAGACAGCAGTAACAGTTTTAAAAATAAATTTAAATCATGTCTCTCCTTCTATATCATACATGAAGCTACAAGTATAATAAACGCATTTTGTGCCATTTAAGGGAATAGGATAGGTAATAAAAATTTTAAGCTTCAAAAAAACATTGATTCATGTGTGCATTTCTTATGCACTTGACATGTTCCACATCATAACGGTTACTGTGAGACTGAGACTGATCAATGGAACACGTAACTGAGTCAAAAACTGATTTTTGGAATCTTAGTCGATGACCATTTCCATTATTCCATATCGTTCCAGTACTCTTGCTCCAGCTGCTGCACTTTCCTGCAGAAACCCTGCCAATCCTATGCAATAACTGAAAGGAAAGCAACATTAACGAGATTCTGCAGTCTTTCCCTCGACATGTCACCAGTGAGGTTGTTCTCCCTACTGCCGATGCCAGTTCTGTCGGATTTAGATCGCAGTTATATGGCGGTAAACGGACTATTTTGTGACCCCTCCTCTCAGCCATTTTATCCACGACATACACTTTCACGCCTAATTTGTTTTCCTTTTTAGGCAACAGCTCAGTCTTCCTCATTGAGTCGTTGCAGTTCATTTGCCCGCCTCACAAGCACTCAAACATGGTAATCCTGTAATCATATATATAACGCATTCTGTCGAACTTCCTGCCGTGGTATGGCGCATTATCCAGACAATCACGGCCGGCCGGTGTGGCCGAGCGGTTCTAGGCGCTTGTCTGGAACAGCGCGACCGCTACGGTCGCAGGTTCGAATCCTGCCTCGCACGTGGATGTGTGCGATGTCCTTAGGTTAGTTAGGTTTAAGTAGTTCTAAGTTCTAGGGGACTGATGACCTCAGATGTTAAGTCCCATAGTGCTCAGAGCCATTTGACCCAGACAATCACGGAATTTGGTACAATATAGTAACCACGCCCCATTCCTCCTCCGTCGACGCCCGGTAGTATCGCCGACTTCAAGAAATTTCGCAAGTTAGTGAAAACAGTTTCTTGCATGAAACTTCCTGACAAACTAAAACTTTGTGCCAGACTCGGTTCCCAGGTTCGATTCCCGGCCGGGCACGCAGGTGTAATTTATCAGGAAATTTCAAATCACCGCACACTCCTCTGTAGGGTGAAAATTTGTATTAGTTCTTTGGGTCTTGCTGCAAGTGTTTGCCTCTTTGTCATTTTGTGGAAGTTTTCTTCAAACTTACAGAAGTATTGTGTGGTCAGTACTGGTGCGAAAATGTCAGTGTCGAAAATGAGAATGGCACAGAGACAGATGGGCCGAAACAAATGTACCTCTGGAATCCTTAAACACGTATAACTGGCACCACCAGTCAAGGAAGTGCGAAATGAGTTTACCCATCAATTTGTTTCGCCATACGGGAAAGCAGAATGGCCGTACAGACTTGTTTAAAATTCAGATGATTAAATTCATAATAAAAGCAGTAAATATTACTCGCAAAAATCGAAGAGTAGTTAAAAGGCAGTCTCTTGGTGAGATACTGCGTCGCATTTTTGTTTCATGTTATCTAATATCTGATTATACAATAGACAAGATTTGTTCGAAATATGCATACGACGGCCTCAAATTTTTTTATCTAAGATAAATGCTCTGATTTTAGTGAAGTGAATAGTGTTTCTTGATAACATCAATATGTACTCTTTTAACATTTTTTCTATTTTTTATTTTTGTGTGTTATCATGGTTTTTATTCATTAATAATAATAATGCAACAACAGTGAAGACTGTTTTGGTTTTTAAGAATAAATGCACTTCTGCAACAAGTAATTGCAGAAAGTTACTGAAATAAAGTCGTCCCAGTAACACGAAGAAGTAAATTTCAGTAAGATTTTGTTCTAATGCGAACACCTCATCAAGAGCTTACGGAAGTTACTTGCTAGTAAAAACAAGCGTTTCGTGATGCTTCGCATCTCGCGGCAGTTTCAGTTCACAGCACTCGGAGACAGTACAATCCCGTCTCCGGCCATCCTGATTTAGGTTTTCCGTGATTTCCCTAAATCGCTTCAGGCAAATGCCGGGATGGTTCCTTTGAAAGGGCACGGCCGATTTCCTTCACCATCCTTCCCTCGCCCGAGCTTGCGCTCCGTCTCTGATGACCTCGTTGACTGGACGTTTAACACTAATCTCCTCCTCCTCCACTCGGAGACAAATGAATACCTTTCAAGTGGTGCCGATTTTCTTAACTTCTGGCAGCAGTAGTGCATTCGGCAACTTATGGTGGACGAATGGTACATACCTCTCCCGGTAGTCTCCCTCCACTCTATTTGTTTGCGGGCCACTTGACATCAACAGCACTTGGAGAATTGTCACACCACTCTATCCCGAATACCTTCAATGGGGCGACACGTCAGACAAACGTGACAGCCGGAAAAGTGATGGTACCCGTCGTTCTTCGGAAATAACTTGAACAGTCGTTTTCACATATAGTCAGACATCGTTCTGACGAAATGCAGGAGGAGAACAATGTCACACTCTGAAGCCTGCTACATGTAACAGTTGCCGATCACACTGCCCTCAATACGATGGCACCGACACTGGAAACTGCACACAGTGGCTCCACAAACCTTCACACAGGCAGATTGTCCACTATAACGTTCCATCACAGAACCCCTGTTGCCGAATCTTTCGTCAGCCAGGTAGTGTAAGGAGTGCAAAACCTGGATCACCGAGCTAAGGAAACTTCTACTGCTGGTCCACGAGTCTAGATTTACACTATTACCAAGCGAAAAGCACGTTCGCGTTTGAGGACCAGGGGCAGTGTACATTTCAAACCATATTTTTCCATCTGAGAAACATTGTGGGGCTTCTATAATGGTTTGCTCGATCGTGGTGTTGTTTTCAGGGAGTTCCATTATCACACTGTTTCATCAAAGTAGCGCCGGCCGTGGTGGCCGCGCGGTTCTAGGCGCTACAGTTTGGAACCGCGCGACCGCTACGGTCGCAGGTTCGAATCCTGCCTCGGGCATGGATGTTTGTGATGTCCTTAGGTTAGTTAGGTTTAAGTAGTTCTAAATTCTAGGGGATTGATGACCTCAGAAGTTAAGTCCCATAGTGCTCAGAGCCATTTCAACCATAAAAGTAGCAAAGTCTATGAAACCATTTCGGGTCATCACATCTGTTCAGTGTGACAGGAGACATCGTTCCCAGTACCTACATCTTCCAAAACAATAATGGACCCGATAACACTGCTACAAATGTCTAAGATTAGTTTGATGAGCATGATGACGAAATAATATGTTATCTCTGGCCTTTCCGGGGCAGTGTTATTTTGCTCACTCTGTATATTGCAAACGCAATTAATGGCTCGTTACCATGTTACATCTTACAGATTTGAAAGAGTTACTTTACGGTGAATGGTACAAAATCTCACAGTCTATCGCCCACGATTTGTATCTATTATTATTATTATTATTATTATTATTATTATTATTATTATTATTATTATTATTTGTAAAGCTCTTGTAGAAACTTGTGGGGAATCCATAAAACGTGACTACCAAATCGTAATTAAATATGCTTTTCGATAGTATGAGAGAGGCTTTATCTCCACTTGCAGCAATGCCAGAATACGTTGTGCATATGTGACACACCGATGAAAACGCTAATGAGTTTGGATGAACTGTCCACACCACAAGTTTCGAAGCAAGGCGGTAGTTGACGGGGAAGTATAGTTTTGCCGCTCTGATAATAGTAAAGTAGAAACTATTAGCTAAAATCCTTTCCATTCCATTGGAAACTATTGGCGTTAATTTTCCATTTCAGAACGATTATAGACACGTTCTGCTCTGAAGAGTGAAATATACGACCGTATGTACTGTGTGAGGCACAATTAGGTTGAGATAAAATTGATGGCCCGACAGGGATTGGAGCCTGCATCCCTTTCAATCGCGAGCAGTGCACTGCTAATGGTAATATCAGAACCTCCTAATCAGGTAGCCAAAAGCATCAGTTCGCCACTAGTTGCCTTTAAATGCCTTCAAAATATGTAAAAAATTGCAATCATGGCAAAATATACTATACTAAACTGTGCATGCAGGCCGTCTTATAAGGAGACGATGCGCCGTTACGAGAACTGCTGGGTCTGGATAAACAGTCGGTAGAAGTAAGCCCCTAGTGTGTATTGTGCTCGAATGAAGAGGCGCCAAAGCAAATGGTATTCGCACGAGATACTTCACTGCGCGAATGAGGAGTGACTTCGGGGGCGGAGAACAAAGTAGTTGGTAGCGCGTAGGTGTGGGGGCGGCCGCGTGCAGCCGCCGTGGAAGAGGGCGGCAACGTGGAGACTCATGACAAATGCAGCGCCACCGCATTCTCAGGGGCTCTGGGCTGGAGATCAATACTGCAGCAGCAAGTTTCTCTACACGGCCTGGTGCAGGGGTGTTAGGGACAACACTACCCGAAAGACGTCACGCAGCACCCGAGAGGCAACGCGGACAGCACTAGTCATCAAAAGTCGCCAATTTCTCTTCCCCAACCGCCCGCAAACTCTTCCTTGCGCGTTACTAATTACTGTGTAGCCACACGGCTCTTTGTGAATGCTACAAAAATCTACTTTTCGGCCAAAATCTCTCTATAATATTTGCGTCAACTGCACCGAAACATTTCAACAGTAACGAGGGTCAGATGTGATTAAGAAAGAACAAAGAAAATGTCACCTGTGAATGTATCTTCGCGTCACCTGTCTCAGTTCACATGTAAACAGTGTACAAGAACAGTGGTTTATTGGGATTTGTGTTAAGGATGTTAACAGTGTTAGAAGGCTCGCACAACTATGACATGTGTACATGTCTCGGGTTCGATTCCCGGCGGGGTCAGGGATTTTCTCTGCCTCGTGATGACTGGGTGTTGTGTGATGTCCTTAGGTTAGTTAGGTTTAAGTAGTTCTAAGCTCTAGGGGACTGATGACCATAGATGTTAAGTCCCATAGTGCTCAGAGCCATTTGAACCATTTTTGTACATGTCTGAGTGTTTTTAAAGTCTGTCGAGTTCTGAAGTACAATCTAAGTTTGCACTCCAGGTATGAGAATAAATTAATGATTGGCTGAACCTAGACCTGAGAAAGCAACATAAAGCTGCCGGCGGGGAGGGGGGGGGGGGGGGGAGAATATGCCGATCTCAAATGCGCTCCACAGTGATATGTGTACCGCGTTTTGTAGAAATTACTCCACGCATACCAGTTCTATACCCTAGAATGATAGCCAGCAGGACTATTATCACTAACCATCCCAGTAATTCGAAATACTATGGATTTCACACTACCAATTATTTTTTACAGCATCCGCTAACTCCCCCCCCCCCCCCAATCTCTTCCAAACTTCCGTCTATCAGTGTGGCGACACCTAAAATTGGTCCACGCTCGATCTATCAGGGGTCTTGATGACTGTCAACAATCAGCCTAGTGATTCGTCACTTCTGCCGGTCGTACTCGTTGTTTCTACATGTCACACTGATCTCCAATCCTAGCGGTGCCGAGTGTGTCTTACCACCCAAATTATTTTCCCCTAAACTGTATACTATTGGATTTTCATCAGTTCGTCCAGTAAACCCGAAAATCTGGGTTTAGGCACTAATGTACAGTAGTTAGTAAGGCGTAAACACCACTCAGGAATTGGGCCTTAGGCGGTGTTAGACTGTCTACAAGGCAGTACGAGGAGCAATACATGATAGTGGGGCATGTGATCATCAGATCGCCAATTCCTCCAGCCGTTATTGCCAGCAGGTGAATCCTGATGGTTGTGCTGCTTCTTTATTCAAGCAGCTCCTCATTCGGCCTCACGAGGCTGGTTGATCTCGTTCCAGGGTTCTGTAACTCAGAAAAAATCTGGGATGGTACCGGGAATAGCATCCGCGTCCTTCCGCACCGAAGGCAGTGACGCTATCCATTCCTCTACGGAAGTGGTCCTAACATAGTTTTCGACTATTTATATATCTTCACTCTCTCACCCCACACTATGAGTGCTAAGGAGGTTTAACTCAATAGTGTATCTTTTTCCCCTACTAAGCCACTAAGTTTTGTTCGAATCAAGCTGCGACTATGAAACTTTGTGAAGGCGTCCTGCTCCACAGATCTTCCCTTCAATTTGACCCAGTGACTTGGCGAAGACCTTGTAGAGGTCCCCATTTTGGGTGAAGAATGAGACGACCGTTTTGTTGGAGCGAATACACCACCTCGGACAGCTTGCAGCGAGTTCAGGAGTATGCTCCTGTGACGGTGTATCACTTAAGTAGGAACATAATGAGTTGTTTGGAACTGCCACGGTATGTTGCTAACACTCAGCATCACCTTACCCGATAATGATCGGATCTTTTTCGGTGGTGGTGAATCCATATTTTTCCACGGCTTGCTTTGACCCTTTGGCACTGGCTAATAATGAAACACCCAGCACTCGTTCATGGTGATCAGGAGGCTAGAGAAGTCATCACGATTGGCTTGACACAACTGCGACATTTGCGCTGCTAGTTCAGTTCGATGATCTTGTTTTATTTGGTATCACCAGTCGCGCGACCCAGAGAGCGGCGACCAGTAGCGTGTTCAAAATATCGCGATAATGTTGAAAACTAATCCTTGACTGATTTTTACTTTTTCCAGTGACGTTTCGGTTGTAAAAAGCCGGTCTTCGAACATAACGGCCTGTACTTCTCTATGGATTCCCTGTTATTCACAGAGTGATGGTCTGCCGCATCCTTCTTTGTCATACAGATTAGTCCGAACACTGCGCTGCCTAACCAGTGTGTCATGCGACGGTGCCTTACTGTTTTCTATTTCTACGCTCAGTACTGATTTTTGCAGCCTTGTTTCTCTCAAATGCCGAAAACTAATTACGGCACGATACTCCACTTCATCTATGGGCTACGCCAGTTTGTTAATGCTCCTCTAGCAGCGCACAAACAAAAATAATAAAAAATAATAATTACAGAACTTCGTTTTTTACGAGGTGTTAAACAGACGCAATCTTTTACTGCACGCTCATTGCACAGAGGCAGGAGGTCAGTCACGCAGCTATACTCCCCACTCGTCTTACATTCATTGGCACAAGTTGGTGAGATGCGGCCTTGGCACGCAGAGACGTCGCCTCTGACCTGTCCTCCCCCTCCCCCACCCCACCCCACCCCACCCCACGCGACGGTGGTGCAGCCAGTGTGGCTGGCAGCTGCTTACCTGTCAGTCGGCCGTAGCCCGCGGGGACCGCACAATTTCCGGAGATAGCGCGCCCTGCCCTCGGCAGACCACACTTCCCAACGCGCATGCGCCCCGGTCGTCTGTGCGGCTGACACCAAACCCGCGGGACAGCCACCATCTGACCCCACTTGGTGAGCACATCCCTTGTGACACATCAACGATGGCAACTTCTTAGCTCGGTACACACAAATGGCTCTATTATCAGTTTAAATTCATGCATCTGCAATAACGTAGCCTTGTCTGCGAAAGACATTGCAGAGTGACACACGCGGCCGGACCTCGTTGGAAGATGAAATTCCCGCTATCAATTTCAAGTTGTGACATGAGCCACAACTGCAGCATATCAAGACAGGCTATACCATCGACCTCTCAGTCAAGAAGAGTATGGTTGCACACAGCACAGAGCACGTTAACCTTCTCGGAACGTGTTCGACCGCTGCATGTTAATTTCTCTGTCCCCCACACGCGTGAGTTGTGTCCGCTGGTTTCTCCCAAAAATGGAAAAGCAGCTTCGTCACTGAAGATTAATTTGCTTGTGAAGTCGCCCTTTTCAAAATGTTTCTGTATTTCAATGCGAAACTGCCAACGGCGCAATTTATCGCCACGGCTTATAGTCTGAAAAAGCTGCATTTTGTACAGCTTCGTTCTAAATCGCTTACGAAGGGTTTCCCAAACTGTTAGCCGAGAGATATTCAATTCTGCATTTTGTGGGACTTCGCAAATTTCGAGTTCCTCACACGGTCCATTTCACAACCTCTCGGCCTGAACATTTTGCATCGCACAGACAACCATACTCCTCGAATCTCTTGTACCATTTAACTACGCTGATGGAAAGTCGTGGTGTCTTCTGAAACTTGCTACGGAATGCTCTTTGCACACCCGCTACCCACTGGCAACGTGCAAAATCTAGAAAACAAAATGCTCTCTCTGTCTGATTTGCCGCCATTTTCAGCAACTATTGGCCGTTTTCCAAACTAACGTGCGAGTAATATGTTAAAAAACAACTTTCAGAAAGGGTCTTTCACGTATCATTTGTTAGTTACGTTTAGCCACTTACCACAACGATTTTTTAAAATGTTTCATGGACATTATAATTTCCCATGTATATTTCAGTTATCGAGTCAAATTTTGACTCTTTACTAGTGTTATCATTATCACATAGATCCTTGCGGACCACCAACATCCCTTTCATTAACCTTGATTAATCAGCGTAAGAATTTAGTCGTTATTTGACGCCTATAAGAAGTGTCGAGCACAAATTTCAAAGAAATTCTGTTTAGTTTTGAGGACGGAATCTTATTGTAATAAAAACTCTTCGTTATTAGAAAAGGTCTCGTCTTTTCACGTACTCTAGGACGTCAGGTATACAGTGTGTTACAAAAAGGTACGGCCAAACTTTCAGGAAACATTCCTCACACACCAAGAAAGAAAATATGTTATGTGGACATGTGTCCGCAAACGCTTACTTTCCATGTTAAGAGCTCATTTTATTACCTCTCTTCAAATCACATTAATCATGGAATGGAAACACACAGCAACGGAACGCTCCAGCGTGACTTCAAACACTTTCTTACAGGAAATGTTCAAAATGTCCTCCGTTAGCGAGGATACATGCATCCACCCTCCGTCGCATGGAATCCCTGATGCGCTGATGCAGCCCTGCAGAATGGCATATTGTATCACAGCCGTCCACAATACGAGCACGAAGAGTCTCTACATTTGGTACCGGGGTTGCGTAGACAAGAGCTTTCAAATGCCCCCATAAATGAAAGTCGAGAGCGTGGAGGCCATGGAATTGGTCCGCCTCTATCAATCCATCGGTCACCGAATCTGTTGTTGAAAAGCGTACGAACACTTCGACTAAAATGTGCAGGAGCTCCATCGAGCATGAACCACATGTTGTGTCGTACTTGTAAAGGCACATGTTCTAGCAGCACAGGTAGAGTATCCCGTATGAAATCATGGCGGTGAATCAAGGAAGTACAGTACATACTGACGAAACTAAAATGAGCTCTAACATGGAAATTAAGCGTTTCCGGACACATGTCCACATAACATCTTTTCTTTATTTGTGTGTGAGGAATGTTTTCTGAAAGTTTGGCCGTACCTTTTTGTAACACCCTGTATTCAGGTATCTCTGAGAAACTTTCATTGGTAAATATGTAGTCAGCCATTTAGCGTGAAACACATGATCTTGTGTAACCTGGGAGTAGGGACCTGATGAATGATGCAAAGGGGAACGATATAGTAGCACTCACGGATGCTGTCTGTTGTTTGGATGTCACTTGCGAGTCGACGAAATTTGGCGTAATTCATTGGCTGGTGTATCTTATCACGCCACAAGAAAAAACAAGGCGTAGGTAACAACTTCGAAAAGTGATTATCGACAAAGTCACCTGAAAACTGCTTCGATTCATCACATATCTCATGAACAATAGATAACTACAGCACTCTCCTTGCTACTGCCTCCTAAACCTTCTTCTCTATTTTCAGTGATGAGAGACCGCTGAAGATGGTATCAGGGCGGAGTCAGCCGGAAATTAAAGATCCGAATTCTGTGGAACGAAGCTGTGATAATAAAACGGGGAGAAAATGTAGTTAGGCAGCATATTTTTAAAAAGTTGCGCTTTCTTATCTAAGGCCTCCCCCCCCCCTCTCTCTCTCTCTGCCCCCCACCCCCACACCGCTCCTATTCTTTCTTCCTTACATACAGAACTTAGGTGGGGTTATTCCTACTTTCTTTGTGTGGTTGCACTGAAATGTTGACCACTTTCGTATGCAAGCCTGCAGTAGCCTTCATGCCAAATTGACGTTCGTTGCTTGTTGCTTTTAGGTGTTGTAATCCTAATTGCCAGACGTGTACTTTATTTTACCTCGCAATTCAGTAACATTTACTTTTCACGAAAATCTTTGCATCTGATTGACTGCCACGCGATCTAAGGCGCATGAAAGTGTGTGTGTGTGTGTGTGTGTGTGTGTGTGTGTGTGTGTGTGTGTGTTTTGTCCATAGCGTAAGTTAAAGTTAGATTAAGTAGTTTGTAAGCCTATGGACCGATGACCTCAGCACAGTTTGGTCCCATAGGAACTTACCACAAATTTCCAAATTTATGATTGATCACACGATCGCCACAAGCAAATAACCAAATTTTCGTGTCAGAAACTTCACTGTGCACCACATGTAGAATCGTAGTTTCCAACGACCACAATATTATAGCGACGTTCGAGCCATTTCTATGTCAGACCGAGAACTTTGGAAACTTCCATGGCAAAAAAAAAATGTAAGCAGTCACCAACGGGAATTACGAGGGGACTTTAAAAGCAAGGTGCATATTCTTGTGGCTGACGTAGTAACTTTTACAGAATACCGCACTACACTTCAAAATGACACAGATGCATGTCACTATTTTTCAACATACTCACCAACACACTGTAAACAGCGATCGGAACGTTGTAGCAATCGTTTAATTCCTGGACGATAGAATTCCGCTCCTTGATCACGGGACTATTCGACAACCGCTGTGTGGACGTCCTCATCGTCGGAAAACGTCTTTTTCCCAGACGTTCTTTCAGCTTTCGGAAAAGATGTAAATCACACGGTGCATGATCGAACACGTTGAAGCAAAGCTTGTGTTGTGCACGCCGTGTGGTGCGTCGGATGTCGTGCACGTGAACAATGTCTTGCTTAATTTTCCACACTTCTCCTACTTTATGCTGTTGCGCAACGATGTCATTGTTGCAGAATACGAATCGCCATTAACGGCTGAACCCTTTGTCATAAACTATCTGTACAAAGAATGTATCTGTATAAAGCTCCTCCTTGCTGATGGCAACCTTGCATTTCTTCCACAGAGGCGAGCTGATGTGTTTCTACTCTATAGACGATGTCTTTGTGGCAGGTGTGAAATGATGACCCTATTCTCACCGCCCGTAATGATGCAGGTTACAATGTACTATAAA
Source organism: Schistocerca cancellata (assembly GCF_023864275.1). Classification (NCBI taxonomy): domain Eukaryota; kingdom Metazoa; phylum Arthropoda; class Insecta; order Orthoptera; family Acrididae; genus Schistocerca; species Schistocerca cancellata. Next base: position 72,235,528 of record NC_064627.1, read on the forward strand.
ATCACTTATTTGCAAAAAAGTAATTAATGAAACCTATAATCATCACCGATAGACACTAACAGGACTCTTTGTTTAATATGTTCCCCACTCAGTCTGCTTCTGTTATCTAGCATAACCAAGTTTACTAAGGGAGTCGCTCTTTTGGACGAAACAGAAGAGGGTTGGCGTATTAAGTATTTCTGAACAATTTCTGACAAGACAGATGTGAAATGACGACTAAACATTCCAGACAACAAAGTCCATTTCCCATTAAACACCAGTTCTGTAATGAGTATGATTTTTGTTCAGAGTGTACGTTACTTTAACAGCGCGTCTATCTTTGCTTGATCCAGGCAATCAGGCGGTTGCCTCAAAGTTGCGAGCAGGAAGTAATAATTCACACCATTTTCATGCAGTGCTGTCACCTAATGTGTGCATTTTGCGACTTATACCTATCATTTGCAACGGTAGAAATTACACACAGACTAACAAACTTTCAAGAACATGCGGTGTAAATACATTCATATTCAAATCTGGCGCTCATTTGTAGTACTGATTATGAAATTAAATTAAGTCCACTGTAAAATATTTACTGTACGATTGCAAAGATTGGTAGTAGTTGGAACGAGCAAGAAATTTGCTGATGAGAACTATAATGCCTATGAATCAAGAGAAGATAGACAATAAAAATGTTGTTGTTGTTATGGTCTTCAGTCCTGAGACTGGTTTAATGCAGCTCTACAATAAAAATATCGTGGTTTAATGCAGCTCTACAATAAAAATATCGCTTCCGATATCCAACATAAAATACCGATTAATCGAAATAAGGATAATTTAAATATTACAGATGTATATCGATCTTGTTTTGAAGAATTGTTGATATTTTGATACATCGATATCTTTTGCCACTCCCTAGCGTCAGCACAACTTTCGATACTGTGGATGACCTCGGTCGATGAAATGAACACTGCCTATTGACACGCGTATGAGGTGAGCACTGTCGGCGATAGTCACTCGTCGAATGCTGCGTATCGGTTCCTGGACATTGTCGTCTGTGGTCGATGGTCTTCCTTCTCGATCAGCGTCACCCACGACTGTGCGGCCGTGGTCAAATTGTTGGCACCATTTTACTACGAGTGGACGCCACACTGCGTGTGGTCCATATGGCAGCCACAATTTCACGAGAAATCTGTGTAAATTAGACGGTTTGCCCACAAGAATCATAATGTCCCACATACTTTAGCTTTGGAGTACATTGCCAGTTGCCGCGTCATTTCACTCTTACAGTGTGACGCATCTGTTATCCGTACCAATGTCTGTATGGAACCAGGAAAATGCCCTCTCTTCTCACACTGCACTACTCTTGTAGCACAGTGGTCTTAGCGTGGGTCGACATTCACGACTAACTTTCTGAAGTATCTACGCTTTTTCGCCGTAATGAACGAATAAAATTTATATGAAGTAGTGACAAGACGCTAAGGCAAATAGTTGCAACAAGATAAACCGTTACTCAGGCACAAGTATTCCCTTACGCCAGCGCTTAATTTCCAAAATTTTAGGTGACAGAATGCATCTCTTCAACCACTTCTGAAAACTTGTGATAAAACATACACTGAGAAATCAGTTTTTTACAAAATACTGTTCTAAAATTCGGAAAGAAATAATATCGGCGTTAACGTCCCGTCGACATCGAGGTCATTAGAGAAGGAGCACAAGCTCGAATTGTGCCAAGGATGAGGAAGGAAAGCGGTCGTGTCCTTTCAAAGGACCCATCCAGGCATTTGCCTGGAGAGATTTAGGGAAACCACGGGAAATCTAAATCTGGATAGCCGGACGTGGATACCTCGCTCGGTCCGGAATTCGGGATTTAAAAACGTAAGATGTAATATAAACAACAGGTGCTACAGTCTGTCCCAATAGCAGTGTCATTTTGCTCCCTAGTTCTGCTCGTCATATACCGGCAGAAGTCGGTAGTGTCCGTGACTATGACGTCATGTTTTCAATTGCTGCAACGTTCAAACAGCTGCATTTTATCTGCTCGGTGAACGTGTGTCCAGTATTAATTGCCTTTAGCGATAAAGGGCGACGAAGATATTCCCGGCCCATCGGGGTCACGTACACTTTCGACTTCCCAAATAATTAGGATAAAAAAAACACGATGTGACATGAGACATGGAGTTAGATGTTTAGTACATGCTGTAAATCTTAGTCTTCTTCTCGTATTCATTAGAACTGAATTGATTCATAAGATTGCGTGATGTCTGCTCTTTCGGACATAAAATGATTCGCCTCGGTGGCAATGAATCCACCACCTTCAGTGCGGATGGACAATTAGGTTCGACCTTTGCAGGAATTTCAAAGTTGCGAGCACGAAGGACATGGATAGGTGGCACTAGGTAGGAATGTGGGTCGGCCGAGAGGCATGCCGCGACAGTTCAAGCAACTGCGATAAACAGCGCGTCCGGGTGGCGCAGGGGTTAACACAACTGCCTAGTAAGCATGAGATCCGGGGTTTCAGTCCCTATGCACCTCACATCAATAGTTGACTCCCTTTTCATTCCTTGCCGCCCCCCCCCCAACTTCAATTTACATCATATCTATCGTTTTAAGTTCATATTCACTACTGCAAATAAGCAACAGATTTAAACACGAGCATTCCCATATTACGAACGAAGCTCGACTTTTACAGTTACGCTGCGATTGTAGTACATGTGTACTATTTTTAATCTCCAGGGCTCACTTGTTCCAGTGAGTCACTATATATATATATATATATATATATATATATATATATATATATTGGGAGGTGGCAAAACGCCGTTCCGGCCGAAATTAAGCCCTGCCTCAGGAACACCCAGAGAAAGCATGAAGTAGGAACCTCAAGTGCACAGGAATCTTGAACAGCCAGTGTTACTGTCGATTTATTAACAGAGATTACGAAACGAAGCAGCGCCCCACTCGGCCGTAGTGAGCTGAAGGTGGGCAGCGTGCCAGATGCGGGGACCGGAGTGCAGTCTCCCCCAGGCGGCTGTGCCCCAGGGACTCGCCACACAGTCCCCCACAGTGGAGCAGGAATTGCGGAGCTAGCCTAGCCTCGGGATGCATCGTAATATGAAATTCCTCGCGGATGGAAACCAATAACGCAGGCACGATTCCTCCCAGGATGCTTCGCCCTCCGCGGCGATTGTAATTACGCCATCCGACATCAGTGGCTGCAGTATGCTGTGGGGTTCCTGTGTCCCTCTGCACATTTTCGTGATCTGCGGTTTCCACTGAGATGAACAGCAGAATTGCGTTGAAGCGTTGAATGCGGAGACAAATCTTTAGAGTAGGCAGTGAATTTCAATATCTTCTGCAGCGGGCACGGAACAATAGTCCAATAGCTCGCCTACGCATCGTGTTCTTTTGTAAATACTACCCCGACAAAAGAGAAGAAAGTCTTTTCTCGCCAAAGAGCAAGACGTATTACGGAAGTTGACAGCAGTCTGAACGCAGCGTTAACCGTATCACTATCAGTTTTTTCAGAAGAAAATGTATGGTTAATTTAATTAATGTTATAGTCAGAAGCAACACAATGGGAAACTATTTCTCGCCGTTCCGTTTTAACTGGGGGAGAGGTGGGACATAGACGGTTATTCATATGCGTCTGGGCTTTCAGAAGACGACTGCACAAAACTATAACACACACAGAAAATAGACACCCGTCAGTGTATAGAGCGTCTCTTTAAGTCTTGAACTCATATTACATGTGTTCAACGTCCGTGTCTTTCGTGAAAGGGCAACGTCAATGCGTGCGACCAGTCATTGATACAAATTGTATGGGAAGGCGCGAAAGCAGCACGCTTTTCAAAGCTGTTCATTCGGTTGCCTATCTGCAGGCGTGAAATAATTCTAGCAAGCAGAAGCCACACAATGACATTTGAATACGCTACAACTTACAAGTGCAAACTTTAATGGTAAGAACCACTGAAAAAATACTCCTATCAGAGGACAAATAGGGTGAACGTGTTCCTGGTCACCAGAAATGGATAAAGATACGGAGTAAGTTTCCAAGTTTGTTCGAGATCGGAATCTTAGTGGAATACAGCGTAAAAATTACAGCCATTTGATGTGCATAGACGTCTTGGAATGCGCGGATCGATTTTGATACCCAAAAACCATGTTTCTGTGGTGTTTCTGGATAACAGATAAAAATTTTCCTTCTAGCAAATTTCCTCGAGAATATACCGTTAAAATTTGCGCCATTTGCTGCGGTTAATTGTTTAGATATCCGCTGCTGATGGGAAAAGAACTTGAAAAACTTTTTTTTTCGTTTTTTTCCCGGAACCTTCCATGATTTAAATGGTGCCCCTTAAGGCACACTGTAGATCACATCTAATGCAAAGAGAACCAACCGATTTGCTCCATTTGCCTACGCTGCCCGGCGCTGTAGGATAGTTACAGTAAGACGATCCTTCTGTTGATAAACAAGTGCTATGGAAATGCAAAAAAGTCCGTGGTTCAGAAGATTCCCGCACAGAAGAAAGTAATGACATCACAACAATAGTAAAGATAGACTGACAAAAGACTAAAAGACAATTCTTATAACGAACGTGGAATATTTATGACAACTACGAAACAATAACACCGACAATGAAGAGTCAACATTCATATTGTGGATTCTCCTGCTCATCATTACGCAAACAGAGACTGTAGGAGCTTCTAAAACTACTGCAGCTGCATTACGAGCTAAATTATACTTACTTGAATACCGGCAGGTTAGAAAGAAGTAAGACGTGATCCAAGGTAGACAGCAACTTACCTAAAAACAAAGAAAATATATTTTAATTTTGTCAAATAAGAGGAGCGTGTCCTCTCTTTTGAGAAAAGAAGTAACATCAGATTAAGTTTACGAAACTAGATACTAATTTTAAATAGACGATGATAAGATTTGAGACCGCACGACAAGGTCTTTACCACCCGTAATAAAACGTAATGAGACGAGTGTGGAGGAAATAAAATTACTAATATGAGAACTGAGAATAAAAGCGTAAAGGAGTCTTGAAAACTTAAACAAACAAACAAACAAACAAACACACACACACACACACACACACACACACACACACACACACACACACACACACACACACAAAGCAATGAAAATAACAGAGTCAAAGCCAACACTAGGTAAAAGAGGAAATAAGCAATGTAATGTATTAAAAGAAGACAGCAGACACTTGCAGCCAGCTGATCGCTGGAAGATTCACGTGTGAACCAGCCAGTCTGCAACACAATAAAAACTCCAGCTTTAAAGCCTACGCCAGACTTTAGACATATTACAAAATTTTAAAAGTTTCACCACACTCGTCTCATCATCAGATAAAACAGAGGGCAGACCCCCACCTAAACGTGCTTCTCTCGTTTGTCACGAAGTACAAAGCACTCAGTTAATCTTAAACAGAACACACATTGTGACAGAAAATACGTAGTTACTAAAGTACCGTGCTTTGACTGAACTAGGAACTCCTGAGAAATTGTTAAGGTTTATGTGAGTAACGACAAATGAGGCACAGAGTAGGATAAGTACGGGAGAATTGGTGTCAGATACATTAGATATAAAGACCCGCCGACTAGAGGAATGTCAAAATCAGCTATATTGAGATGGGCGGGACGCTTGACACGGATTAGGGACACAGAAACAGCTAAAATGATATTAGATGGAAATCCATGAAGTCATAGAGGGTAGGTGCGACCGAGAACCAGAGGCACAGATGGCACCATCGCCGCCCCTTAACTGCTAATCTCCCAGAGATTAGAAACGTATGTGTTTTGGAAATCATTTTACGTTCGTTTGGAAAATACACTGACAATTGTTTTAAATAAATACTGAAACGACTTCGGCCACACTTTTGGAGACAAGGCAGGTCGTGATTGTACCCGTGACCGCTACAGGTTAAGCAATTAACATTTTCTGCCCTTGAAACTCTAGGGACGACGGAAAAGTAGATGTACAAGCATTACAGCATGCCAAAGCTCTCGTTAACGAACATACGTTGGGTGTGCCTAGTTGGCACCCTTAATATCTCGGCATGCCTTCGTATCTCTGACAGCCCACGCCCCATATCTAAACTGATAACAGGTGTGGCACGACGTGCGAGGACAAGTTATTACCGCGGACGTTTTGGCTCCGTAACAATGTGCTCCCCTCCCCCTTCCATACTTCTACTACATTTTATTTTGTTTCCTTTTCCCGCAGTCGTTTGCGTTTATTTCTAAGTCCCCTTTTCTCTCTTTCTCATTCACTCATCTCTCTTCTTCCCTTTCTATAACCCTCTAATAACTGGGCAGCGAAACAGCTGGTTTCATTCCTCCCACTCGGAGCAGGACAACGACGCACTTCCCCATATCTAGGAACAACGATTCTACGAACTAACATGATAACTGCACCACCCATTTCTTGTAGGCTGTCGGTACTCCGGGATGATTCCATTACAGTGAAACACTAATTTCCGACGTCACATACCAGTAACCCAGTAATGCCACCAAACACCCTCGACGGCCAACGACTCGTGTAACGCACTCGGATACTGACTATGGCTCCCAGATTTAGCTAGCTCTGCGAAATTACCGAACTTGCTTAAACATTCAGACCTTTCATCGAATCAAGCTGCTAAATCAACTCACTAAGTCTAGGGTATAGACTAGGCAAGCATTCGTAGCCCACGAGACTCGTGGAAACTTTGTCGTTAACAGCCAATATTATATCACCAAAGTGTAGCTGCCTATCGGATCTCGGGAAAAAAATATGCAAAGGTGCTGTCCCAATTAAAACAGGAGAATTGATCCTCCTAACATTCATTTTTACCGATCCTGAAATGATTGTTAGAATAAGCACGAACGCTTCAGCAGTTGACGTTCGTGGTGTCGTAACACCTGCCCCGTTCACCTCAACCGCCTACCATCATAGTATAAATGGTGTGAAGACCGTCATATGCCGACCAAAATCGGTAACCATTGTATATAAATGGTTTGCTGCGGTAGAGACATTTTTAATCCATTTTTAAAGCACTTTTATCGGGACCACAGTTTCTCCACGAGATATGTTCTCAAAAATTATTAGTACAGTATTCGACTGTGTCAGTTACATTGCCTGTTAAGTCAGTTTTCTCATGAAACTATTGGCATCTTACTTTCGAAATAAACGCTTTAAAGCAAGTCCTAGAACTCACACAACAATTATACACTGTTATCCTTGTGTGGGTTAGACATTTGAAAGACAGGCTTGCACTTTAATGAAATTACATACTGCTTAGTAATGAAAAAGTTGCTTTTATCATAACTGTTCCCAGTTGTGTTTCCAAGAACTGCATACTTCATCTTCAGACGCAGTTGTTTGTTATGTTATGTTACATCTGTTGGGACATTATGTTTCTGTGTGCAAAGCTCTTGGTCTGGGAGTTGCTTTTTTTTTTTTTTTTTTACGAATATAGCGAGTTTCTCAATAAAGAAGTTCGCAAAGGCAAACATCGTGCACTAACGTGTGTAAAATGAGACTCATGCTACTGAAGCATTATAAGTGTGACTGCCAAGTTTGTCTGGACCAAACGTGGCTTGGGAATAAGGAAGGAAAATTAAATGTAAACATCGGGTCGATGTCAGCATCTTTAGTGCCGGGCCACAAACTGGAATCGGGCAGCGACTGGCAGCGGTATCGATAAAGGAACCACCTCAGCATTCCCCTCAAGTACGTTTGCGCACTCATGAAACGCATTTTTCCAGATCGTCAGGTTGTCTGACCAAATTACGCCCTCAGTCGTTGGATATTGTGGTCTGACACGCTTCGTGGCGCCAGTGGCCGGCGCTCGCCAGTGTCTTCGTGAGTCCAGCGCCCCGCCCGCTAGCCGTGAACTGTGGCGCTTTTTGCAGCGAGTGCGCCACCGCCTAAACGGGCCTTGGGCAGAAGGCGTGAAATCCGTCTGGCGGGCCGGCGCCACGCCGCGTGAAACGTTGACTTCGTTCTTGCCAACCTGCCCACGTTTCGGAGCACGTTATTAGACTTCACACTCAAGCCACCCATTAATAGTTTTCTGCCTCTCAATAAAAGCCGTAAGTGAAGTACCAGTCATGTCCTATTAAGTGGCGAAGAGTACCGTCGTTCCGAAATGTAATAACGAGCTTCTGCGATACCTTCACAAACTCGCGACCGTAACCTCTGGTAAGGCTGTTCTTGGACACTCTGCTTCACTGCACTTCTATTACTTTTAATAGAAACAACGACACTATTTCACACTACCATTAACCCATTAGCGCCGTGCGTTGCCATATGGCAACGTTTGTAACACTTTTTTAAAATCGTTGATTCCACGACATCAATGAAGCGAGAGTGTTGGCAGCACTAGATTCCGTTCCGCAAGACTGTAAAGATCACTACAATGCAACAGTTTTAACAATACATTTAAATTCTGCGGCGTAAGCGGTGTTGGAAGTCGTTGTTTGCCGAATGACGAAAGAAAAATGGAGTATAAGTTCGAGTAAGTATGTTTTACACAGTAACTTAACGATATATAATTAGGGTTTTTGGTATGGTTGTGCTTTAAATACTCATATATATATTCTTTGGAGGTTACTACTTGCTGCCGGCCGGTGTGGCCGTGCGGTTAAAGGCGCTTCAGTCTGGAACCGCGTGATCGCTACGGTCGCAGGTTCGAATCCTGCCTCGGGCATGGATGTGTGTGATTTCCTTAGTTTAGTTAGGTTTAATTAGTTCTAAGTTCTAGGCGACTGATGACCTCAGAAGTTAAGTCGCATAGTGCTCAGAGCCATTTTACTGCTTGCTGTGAAATAAATTACGTTTATTTAGGCCGTTTGAACGTCGGTGTTGCCATATGGCAACGCTAGGCGCTTGTACTCAGTAAAAGGACGAATTTTCTCTTTTTTTGTTTTAGAAGAGGTTTCTCGCTTGCTGAGGCGCTGGAGATTCTTTATAATGACGATATTGAAGGTGATGTGTTTGTTGAGCCCCAAAATTATTTTCCAAGAAAGATCGGGGATATTTTGAGACAGCAATAGAGAAGAATGATGGATTATAGTATGTGCGGTGGCTGGACAACTCAGTTGTCACAATGATCTCTTCTTCATGTGGTGCACAAGAAGTTGGCCAAGTCAAGACATTCTCGCAACTAAAAAAGCGAAATATAATGATTCCCAGACCAAAACTGGTAGCCAAATATAATACATATATGGGAGATACTGGTCAGATGGATCAGAATCTAGCATGCTATCGCATTGCAATAAGAAGCAAGAAATGGTACTGGTGTCTCTTTACATGGATGTTAGATGTACCATACAAAACAGTTGGATTTTGTATAATAAAGCAAGAAACCAAACCATTTCTCAGCTTGATTTCAAGAGAGAAGTAGCAACAGTGTACTTGCAAAGACACCAAGCTTTACCAAAAGGAGCCGGGAGACCATCTGCATCAAGAGCATGTTCCGACAGCCGCATATCAGATTCAATTAGGTTTGATAAGACTGACCACCTCGTCCAGCACACAGAAGGAAAGAAGAAGAAAAGGTGTGCACACAAGGACTGTAAATCTACTGTGAGAACAATGTGTTCAAAGTGTAATGTGGCATTGTGTATTAACTGTTTTATTTCATTTCATGTAAAATAATGCTCAGTTCAAGATTTGATTTTTCATTATTAATTGTACTGTATTATAAAGTATCAATTGTATGATGAAGACTGAGTAATAAATTTGCACAAAACTTGTATATGTAATAAGAAATTTCAATAACATACTTACTTTAGTTGAAGTTGTAATCCATAAAAATTTAGGAAGTGAAAGCGCCTAGCGTTGTCATATGGCAACATCAAATATCTCGCTAATGGCGGTAACGACTTTACACGAAACAACTCTGTTGTGTGATTTATGCCTTTTACAGACATAATAACGCAATTTTTTTTAAAAACCACAAAAAATTAATTCCGGCGCTAATGGGTTAAATAACATAAAAAGTTCATCTTGAATTCCTGACTCACCTACTGTCTCTTATAACATACTTTGATATACAGATTATAGCAAGACCCTTTAGTCAACAATAACTTTCAACCTTAAGAATCCGGATATGGATCGTCAAATGAATGTTAAAAGAACACTTCATTTGCTTTCTAATACAGAGTAAACTTCATTATCAAACGTATCCTCATAGGGATTCTGCACCTCTTCAAAGCAGGTCGGCGGTCGCACCCAAGTAGACATTTCCTCTCGCGAAGTTGCTGCGATTGCCATCCCACGTTGTATCCACTCGTCATTCATCGGAATGGCTCGCCACATGAAAATAAAAATAACCACCACCCACAGTAGCGTTGCTCTTATGAAAAGGTTTTCTCAAATACCATTATCAGTCACAATATTTCTTGGCTACTTAATTTATTTAATTCGTAAAATATTTCGAGACAGACATTATCAGGCTATAGTAGCAGTACAGAAACGTTTAACAGAAGCGCACACAGATATTAAAGTGTACAACCTTCGTAGCCCGACGAAAATCAACTTTAAAACAGCTGTAAACTTACTTGGAATAGCATTTTTTTTACCTCTTCGCGGGGATAAATAGCGATTATTCGAGGCAGTGCTTGCGCTCGAAGCTTTCCATTACCCAATACGAAATTTTTAAGCTGGGCATAATGGGAATTCTTACCGGGAAATCTCACAAAATGTATCGCTTTTAGGCACTCGACCGCTTTAATAACGCCTGTCTAATTTATCGGGCTGTCACAACATGGCGTGTTTCATTTCCTCGGCTGCGGATGTGGGCAGAGGAATAAAAAGTGTAACCCCCACTGCAAATAATATATCAGACTCCAATCACGTGCCTATAAAAAACGGAGCATGGTCAACAGCGTAGTTTAGTGGTGTGGGAACTCGTTAACTCGCGCGGTATGTAATCGGGATGAAAAATACGTAACCGTCAAAAAATGTACTGCAGTTGAAACGCAAGTTTGAGGGAGGATTCAAAATCAGTTTCCGAGAAGTGGAATCAAGTTAGAAATTTGAAGATTTCATACCAAAAAAAAAAGCTGATGAACCATTTGTCTGTTGTATTAACGCGCAAGTGTTCTTACGCTGTGACTAAATTTCATCCAAAGCGTTCAACTCCTTGTCAGTGGAAGTGGACGGTTTGTATACTGAAATCTAGGAAAAAAAACAATTATGTAAAAAGAGAATAGTTATTGCCTTCTAAATATAGTTTGATGAGTTTGTAAGCATATATTTCCTCAAGCTAATAAGTTTAGATGTTTTGAAATGATTGAACGACGCTTTTCCTGCTGTTTCAATTCTCAAGAGCGTAGAGAATTCACCTTACGACCGCTGTCAAGAACATCCAATACGGATTTTAGTTTGGTCGTTAATGAACTCTATGATCATTACTTGTTCTACATTCTGCTCCTATACTTCGATTTTTATGATTCCAGAGCCCAGCCAGTAAAAACGGAATCCCTGCAGTACCACTTTGTTGTCCGTCTATCCGTCCGACTGTTAAGAACCCTTTTTGTCAGGAACGGACAGATGTGTAAAGTTAAAATTTACGTCATATAGCGAGGTATATTGTCGCATTGTGGTGTAAAAACGTTAAGCTTTTAAATCAAAACAGGCAAAAGATACGGCCACTTATGCACGTACTTCAATACTTGCAGGCGCACTCATCAAAACCTATAGGGCACATCCCGTTGATCCAGAATCATGAAATTTGGCAAGAAACAAGATTTTACTGCACAATCAAAAAAATTAAATATTTTTTTTCCGGCTTCAGATTTGAAATTTAAAGTTTTTTTAAACTCTTGGTATCCCGGAGACCGATATCTTTCCAGCATCACTGTCGACAAAAAGCAAAAATTGAAGAGATTCTCGATTCCCGGAATGGATGATTTATCTGTATACATATTTTAAGTCTTTACGAAACCCAAAGAGCGCGAGTCCTATTCGCACCTGCCCAATTTTTTCGTGCAAAGGAAGGTCTCTAATAACCTTTCCTTCACCGTTCATGTTCCAACCGGACGGCTGATAGTTGTTAGAACACGCTACTTTGGCACTCGTGACAGGCGAGATTCAGTACAAGAATACAACGCAAGGGGCGCTGCAGTAGACTCGGTATGAATTAACAATTCGGAGAAGAAAGTCGTTCGTGTAAAACGGGTTTCACATTTTCTTGTGCTCCGCAGCAAGGCACAAACGGCTGAACTGAAGAAAAACTTTGCTAAAACAACGGGTAGAAATGTTTTGAGCAGTGGGAGCAGCGAATGCAAACGTGTTATACTTTGAAGGAAATCACCACAAGCTGAACATTCCCTTTGTTAAGAACAGAAATTCGCAGAATAAGTCTCTTTTCGTCTGCATTTTTTCTCGCACTAGAGATTTACTGACGAAGGGCAAAAACATGATTGTAGTACACAGCCCACCCGCTGCCACTGAATTGACAGTTTTCGATGAAACTTGTCTTTGCGAAAAGACACAGTTCACGGCTGGAAAACAGTCCGTTAACAAATAATTCCTTAGTGACGCGAAAAGTCTAGCTTCCTTTGGTCAAACTTCGTGTAACGCTAATGTGTACAACAAGGACGACTAGCTGATGCACCTTTCTTGGGCAACCGCTCGAACAATAATACAAACGCAACACCTCTCGCTCAGTAGGTTGGGCAATTCTTCGTTAGAACCCTTGGCCTCCCGCAGGCCCGCACCACGACCTCGGTGAATCTGCGATAATTGCAAAAATTATGCTCATCGACCTCGTCATGGTATGCCCGCAATATTTACTATCCCATTACGACGCTCGAACCAATGGACAATTCTTTGAGAAAGTCATATTCAGGATTTCAATTCCTCGTACATGATTCCTATTTTGCGAACGACACGGTACACTGAATCAATTCTTTTAGTGCTCAGTATCACTGCGTCATGCAGATTTGGTATTTTATATCACTCCTTTAGCACATGGTAAACCTTTCACTTTCCGCTAATGCGATATGTGTTATACCGATGGGGTGGCGAGAATCCAGGCATAGAGAGATCGCAAGGAGATAAAAAATACTGCGAACTGTAAGATACGCTTGTGAACTTCTATGAAGTGTGGAAGGTAGGATGAAGATACTGAAGGAAGTTAAGCTGTGAGGGCGAGTCGTGAATCCCTCTTGAAGAAATATATCATCACGTGAACCACCGTAAATATCGTGAACGTCGACAAAATTTGGGGACAGATTGGAAATTTTTCCCTGACACTAAACACAATGCCTTTTCCTTGAATGACTTTTTTTTCATCAAATTGGATAACACTGATACATCGGAATTTATCGATTTTTATTCACAACACTGGAGTCTTAGACCTCATTTAGGAGCCAGGTATGGACCATCAGTGCACGATTACCTGCGTATGATTCTCGAGGCAGGTTATGAACTGAAAATGTAGTGAGTTTACATTCAAGCCAGATCGCCTAAGGCTGCAAAAATCAAGTTCAATTGCAAAAATAATTAAAATGCAGACTGTTTAGAGACTACAGACCATCTGATCAGGACGCCTATTATTGGTTGTATCTGAATGTCTGAGGAGAAATGACAATCCACTCTTCCTCAAGAGCTGAAACCATAAAGGGAAGTGATGGACACTGGGATCCGGAGCGAGGTCGACGTTCTAACTCATTCCAGTGGTCTTCCGCTGAGTTTAAGTAGGGTCTCTGAGCAGAGCAGTCCTTTTCAGGAATGCTATTGTCCACAAACCACTGCCTCACGGATGCTGCTTTATGACAGGGTGCATCCCCATGCTAAAGCGTTCATCGGCTCCAGACTGTTCCTCTACTGTAGAAAGCACATAATGCCCCAAACCGTTCCATCGGATTACCACAAGTTATAGCGTGACTCGTCACTCCATACCACTTGTTTGCAATCATCTGCTGTTCAGTGGCGCCGCTTACCACTGGTTACAGGAATGTGTGGCTTTTGAGGACGTGCTACGCACTGTGCTCACTGGACTGCTGGTAGCACTTTGGAACTCACGAGTCATTCCTTTCTATGGTTTCATTCGATTTTTTACATTCACCCTCCGCAATGCTCGACGTTTCCTGTCATGAGGTCTGCCTGGCCTCGGTTCAGATGTGTTGCTCCTTCGTGTTTCCATTTCACAAACAGATCAACAGTCGACATGAGCAGCGTCAGAAGGGTTGGAATGCCTCACATGGATGTATTACTCAGACGACATCCAGTAACTATTCCGCGTTCGAAGTCACTGAGGTCTCTTGACCAACGATTCTGCAGTTTCTACTTCTCTACCGAAAACACCATACTCCTCCCCACTTTCTGTTATACTGGAGCGTCAGCCTCTAGTTACATCTAGAGGTCTGCTCCGGACTACACAGTGGTGTCCGGATACCTTTGATCCGATAGTGTACGAGAGAATGCAACAAGAACAAAGTACTCCTTGGTATAGTTTAGAGTTTGGAAAGTGAAAGCGAAAGCGAAGAAACTGATGTTTTGGAGCTCACATCTAATATTATTATTACGTATACAGTTCAGTTCAGTTCAGTTAACAAAAATTTGGACGGATTACTTTCATCTAGCTCTCATTTGAACCAATCATTCAGTTCATTACCACAGAACTCACATGTTCACCTTTCTGTAACACACATGAGAGTTGTTGCAATTCTGCTTTTTTTTATTCACTAATTTACATATAAAATAATTTCTAACAATATTTGATAGTAGCACATATAAAATTTTCTGCAAGAGCACGTTAAAATCAACCAAGCTGTTAAAAAAATACATGCTTCTGGATACAAAATAAAAACTGGTAACCATTAGTTAATATGTTCTTTTATGTAAATAATATGAACGATTTGTTGATAACGGTTAAATTTTGTATCAACAGTTGTACAACTTGTAGTTCACTGTATTTCAACATAATAAAATACTTTTAGCACAAAATTTATTTAAATAAAAGTACTGAAGAATGTTGTGTCGGCAGAGCATTTGGACGTGAAACGCATCGGTCAAAGTTTCGAGTTCCGGTCTTGCTCATAATTTTGATCTGTCACAAAGTTTTAAGTCAAATTATTTTTAACTTTTCTGTCCATTGTTCACTGAAAGCAACATTTTTAATCCTTATTCACTGAGATATTACAGAATATCATTTGAGAGTAATATAAAATGAATTCACCACAGAAGTTCTCAACTCATAATTAGAATGGTTGCCCTTTATTCTTTCCTGTCATTTCTTGTTAACAATATCAGGTTATTTCCAAGAATTGGCAGTTTTCACTCAGTTAATACTAGGCAGAAATAAAATCTGCAATTAGGTCGCACATCCTTGACTCTTACGCAGAGAGATGCGCAATATACTGCTACATCCATTTTCAATAAGCTGCCACAAGAATTCAAAAATCTTAGCAGTAATCCACGTGATTTCAAATCTATTCTGTCGAGGAGTTCCTTCAAAAATTAAGCTTATACCAGTGTTATATTGTTGACTACGTTTACATAAACTTATGTCTTGCCTTTTTTTGGCTTCATGCACATTTTATTTTACCTGTTATTGCTCCTACAGAACTATTCGTGTAAAATAAAAAAAAATTAACTGAGTTCGCAGAGTAATAACGAAAAACTTTGATTTCCATATATTCGTGAGAACAACTTTCTTATTATGAGACAGTCTCTATACTCAGGACGCAGCTCTTTCGCTGTCTACGGCGTGATTTTGTAAAATGGTTCGTTCAAATGGCTCTGAGCACTATGCGACTTAACATCTAAGGTCATCAGTCACCTAGAACTTAGAACTAATTAAACCTAACTAACCTAAGGACATCACACACATCCATGCCCGAGGCAGGGTTCGAACCTGCGACCTTAGCGGTCTCTCGGTTCCAGACTGTAGCGCCTAGAACCGCACGGCCACTCCGGCCGGCGATTTTGTAAACGTCTCTACGCGAACGTTTCTTCGTGGCTCTATAGATGGCTATTGTTTGCACCTGTTGCCGTTTGCACTTCGCAGTTGAAAGCTGTCAAAAGCGCTGTCATGTGTCAGGGATTTCATCAAGCAGACTCGACTCGACTATAGGAGTGTCTTAGCAGTAGAGGATAACTATGATAAAAACTTTATGGAAGACGCAGTAATTTTTCACAAATATCAATATTTATGACGTCATATCTCTTGAACTATGTGTCGTTCAATCATGTATTTGTGTAGATATATTCAGCGTCATATGTGGATACTGTCTGCGAAATGTATAGCGAATAGAGTTAGTAGCACAGAAGAAAACTGAACGTCATGCATGATACGGTAATTTCTCACGGATCTGATTGTTTATGACGTCGTACCTCCGGAACTGATATTTTTTTTTTTTTTTTTTTGTGGTTTTAGGGCGCAAAACTTCTATGGTCATTAGCGCCCAGCCCGTGACTTAAGACAGTAAAAAACCGAAATTGAAAACCAGCAGCAATGGGAACAAACTCATAAAATTGGAGAAACTAAAAGTAGAAAGAATGCTTAAAAATCCACTACAGACAGGGGGTGATTGTCCCCAAAAAAAACTTCAAATGACTGACGTCATTTCACTGTCACTAATAAACTGCAGAACGCGGTCGGCTGAGCGCGTGTCATCTGCTAAAATCGACGATAGATCAGGCGATAGCTGTAGACGGGAGCGTAACGGATTAAAATAGGGGCATTCAATTAAAAGGTGTCTGACCGTCCACGGCTGAGAGCAGTGGGGACAGAGTGGAGGAGGATCACCGCTTAAAAGATGTCTATGGCTAAAAAGACAGTGCCCTATCCGGAGTCTAGTTAAAATTACCTCCTCCCGACGACGCGTTCGGGAGGAAGAGGTCCAAGCGCAAGGAAGGGCTTTCACTTCCCGCAATTTATTACGGGGAAGTGTTGACCAATGCGCATGCCATAAATGAGCAACTTGGCGACATAAACCGCTCCGTAGATCGGTGAAGGGAAGCGACTGAATAGCTGGCCGAGGAAGAGAGACTGCAGCCTTGGCCGCCATATCGGCCGCCTCATTCCCACAGATACCAGCGTGTCCCGGGAGCCAGAGGAACGCCACCGAGACGCCCCCCAGGTGGAGCAAGCGCAGACAGTCCTGAATCCGGTGGACCAGAGGGTGCACAGGGTAAAGAGCTTGGAGACTGAGGAGAGAGCTGAGAGAATCGGAGCAGATAACGTACTGTATCCGCTGATGGCGGCGGATGTAGTGGACAGCCTGGAGAACAGCGTAAAGCTCCGCAGTATAAACCGAACACTGGTCGGGAAGTCGAAAGCGATTTGGGGTGTCGCCAACAATATAGGCACTCCCTACACCTAAGGATGTTTTCGAGCCGTCGGTGTAAATAAATGTGGCGTCCGTCATTTGTGCACATAGAGCAGCAAATGCCCGACGATAAACAAGTGTAGGGGTACCATCCTTGGGAAATTGACAAAGGTCACGGAGCAGGCAGATCCGGGGACGGAGCCAAGGCGGTGCTGTACCCCAAGTTGTCAAGAAGGTTTTCGGAAAGTGGCAGGAAAGAGAATGGAGCAATTGACGGAAGCGGACTCCCGGGGGTAGTAGGGAGGAGGAGCGGCCTGCATACCCTACATCAAAGGAGGCGTCGAAAAAAAGGTCATGGGCTGGATTAGCAGGCATGGAAGACAGATGGCTAGCATAACGACTCAGGAGGACTGCTCGCCGATTGGACAGCGGAGGTTCAGCAGTCTCAGCATAAAGGCTTTCCACAGGGCTAGTGTAAAAAGCTCCAGACACTAAACGTAATCCACGGTGGTGGATAGAGTCGAGACGCCGAAGAATAGACGGCCGAGCAGAGGAGTAGACTATGCTTCCGTAATCCAATTTTGAGCGCACTAAGGCGCGATAGAGGCGGAGAAGGACCACTCGGTCCGCTCCCCAGGAGGTACCATTCAGGACACGGAGGGTGTTAAGCGATCGCAGACAGCGAGCCGAAAGATAGGAAACGTGGGAGGACCAGCACAGTTTTCTGTCAAACATAAGACCCAAGAATTTAGCGACGTCTGAAAACGGAAGGTTGACAGGACCTAGATGTAAGGAGGGCGGAAGAAACTCCTTCCGTCGCCAAAAATTGACACAAACGGTCTTACTGGGTGAGAAACGGAAGCCGGTTTCGATGCTCCACGAGTGGAGGCGATCAAGACATCCTTGAAGACGTCGTTCAAGAAGGCTGGTCCGTTGAGAGCTGTAGTAGATCGCAAAATCGTCCACAAAGAGGGAGCCCGAGACATCAGGAAGGAGACAATCCATAATTGGATTTATGGCGATGGCAAACAGTACAACACTCAGCACGGATCCCCGGGGTACCCCGTTTTCTTGGGAGAAAGTACGGGAGAGAGTAGTGTTCACCCGCACCCTAAAAGTGCGCTCTGCCATAAATTCGCGAAGAAAAAGGGGCAGCCGGCCTCGAAAGCCCCAAGAGAACAGTGTGCGAAGGATGCCTGTCCTCCAACAGGTATCGTATGCTCTCTCCAGATCAAAAAATATTGCTACCGTTTGGCGTTTCCGGAGAAAATTGTTCATGATATAAGTGGAGAGAGCAACAAGATGGTCAACTGCAGAACGATGCTTCCGAAATCCGCATTGGGCTGGTGTTAAAAGACTGCGGGATTCCAGCCACCAAGCTAAACGGTAATTCACCATACGCTCCAAAACCTTACAGACACTACTCGTGAGAGAAATGGGGCGATAGCTAGAGGGGAGATGTTTGTCCTTTCCAGGTTTCGGAACGGGAACGACAATAGCTTCCCGCCACCGTTTAGGAAAGGTACTGTCGGTCCAAATTCGATTATAAAGGCGAAGGAGGTAACGCAGACTAGGGGTTGGTAAATGCAGCAACATTTGGACATGGATACCGTCCGGTCCTGGGGCGGAGGAGCGAGAAGATGAGAGGGCATGTTGGAGTTCCCGCATGGAGAAAACAGTATTGTAGCTTTCGTGATTTTGGGAGGAGAAAGCAAGAGGTCGCAATTCCGCTGCACGTTTCTTCGGGAGAAACGCTGGCGGGTAATTTGAAGAGCTCGAAATCTCAGCAAAGTGCTGACCCAACGAGTTAGAAATTGCGACGGGGTCCACTAAGGTATCATGCGCGACAGTGAGCCCAGAAACCGGGGAGAAACTAGGCGCGCCGGAGAACCGTCGAAGCCGACTCCAAACTTCCGAGGAGGGAGTGAAGGTGTTAAATGAGCTAATAAAGAATTTCCAGCTTGCCTTCTTGCTATCGCGGATGACGCGACGGCATCGCGCACGGAGCTGCTTATAGCGGATACAGTTGGCCAAAGTAGGATGGTGACGGAAAATGCGAAGAGCACGTCGCCGCTCACGTATTGCGTCACGGCATGCCTCGTTCCACCAAGGAACTGGGGGGCGCCGGGGCAATTCGGAGGTGCGTGGTATTGAACGTTCCGCAGCTGTAAGGATAACGTCGGTTTTTTTTTTTTTGTGGTTTTAGGGCGCACAACTTCAATGGTCATTAGCGCCCTGACTACTCTAAAAATGAACCGCGAGCCACAAGTTGACAACAACAACTAAAAGGAAAAACACAATAAAAGACAGACTGACAGGCATAGGATTAAAAAACTTCATCAAATGTCCTTAGCGAGGTGTGTCAAATTGATAAAACAAAGAACACGAGCAGCTGCTCGTGGGTCATCCGCTAAAATGTCATCGAAAGTATTAGGCAGGTTAAGATCGAGGCGCAGTTGGTTAAGATCGGGACAGGACATTAAAATGTGTCTAACCGTCAGCAAGTGCCCACATGGGCAGAACGGCGCCGGCGCAGCCGTCAGCAGATGGCGATGGCTGAACCGGCAGTGTCCAATCCTTAACCTTGCTAAAACGACCTCCTCCCGCCGAGAAGGGCGTGAGGAGGACGTCCAAGCCACGGGAAGAGGTTTTAAGGCCCGAAGCTTGTTGTCGGTAAGTGCAGCCCAATCGGCATGCCACAGCGACACAACGCGCCGACAAATGACCCTGCTAAAATCGGACGAAGGGACACAACAAGAAGCTGTCCGAGGCTGGAGGACCGCAGCCTTGGCTGCGGCATCTGCAGCTTCGTTCCCAGGGATACCGACATGGCCAGGAACCCACATAAAGCTAACCGGCGGACCGACGTCCACCAGCCGCTGAAGAGAGCGTTGGATCCGGTGTACGAAAGGGTGAACCGGGTACGGATCACTGAGGCTCTGGATGGCGCTCAGGGAATCTGAGCAGATGACATAAGCAGAATGTCGGTGGCGGCAGATGTAAAGAACAGCCTGGTAGAGGGCAAAGAGCTCAGCTGTGAAGACCGAACAATGGTCATGGAGCCGGTATTGGAAACTTTGTGCCCCGACTATAAAGGAACACCCGACCCCGTCATTGGTCTTAGAGCCATCTGTATAAATGAAAGTCATGGTGATGAACTTCGAACGAAGTTCCAAAAAACGGGAGTGGTAGACCGAACTGGGGGTGACCTCTTTTGGGAGCGAGCTGAGGTCAAGGTGAACGCGGACCTGAGCCTGGAGCCAAGGTGGCGTGTGGCTCTCGCCCACTCGAAAGGTTGCAGGGAGTGAAAAATTAAGGTGTTGAAGGAGGCGACGAAAGCGAACTCCAGGGGGTAGCAAGGCAGAGACATACAACCTATATTGACGGTCAAGAGAGTCGTCAAAAAAGGAACGATAAGACGGATGGTCGGGCATTGACAGTAGCCGACAGGCATACCGACAAAGCAGTATATCGCGCCGGTAAGTGAGTGGCAATTCGCCAGCGTCAGCATGAAGACTCTCTACGGGACTGGTATAAAATGCTCCGATCGCAAGTCGTAAACCACGATGTTGTATGGAGTTGAGGCGGCGTAAGATGGATGGCCGTGCAGAGGAGTATACGAAGCTCCCATAATCCAGCTTGGAGCGGACGATCGACCGATATAGACGAAGTAGGACGGTTCGATCCGCTCCCCACGACATACCACTGAGAACACGGAGGACATTTAAAGAACGGGTACAACGGGCGGCCAAATATGACACATGTGGAGACCAGCTAAGTTTCCTGTCAAAGGTAAGGCCTAAAAATTTGGTTGTCTCCACGATTGGGAGAGCAACGGGACCAAGTCGTAAGGACGGTGGGAGAAACTCTTTGTAGCGCCAGAAGTTAATACAGACCGTCTTCTCGGCAGAAAAACGGAAGCCATTGGCGACACTCCAGGAGTAAAGACGGTCAAGAGAACGCTGAAGACAGCGCTCCAGGACACGTGTACGCTGCGCGCTGCAATAGATGGTAAAATCGTCCACAAAAAGAGAGCCTAATACATCAGCTGGGAGGCAATCCATTATTGGATTGATCGCGATGGCGAACAGAGCGACGCTCAAAACTGAGCCCTGTGGCACCCCATTCTCCTGGCGAAAGGTGTCGGACAGGACAGAACCCACACGTACCCTGAACTGTCGATCCATTAAAAAGGAACGAATAAAAAGAGGGAGGCGACCGCGAAGGCCCCATGTATGCATGGTGCGGAGAATGCCCGCCCTCCAACAGGTGTCGTAAGCCTTCTCTAAATCAAAGAACACAGCCACGGTCGGGCGCTTCCGCAAGAAGTTATTCATAATGAAGGTCGACAAGGTAACCAGATGGTCAACAGCAGAGCGGCGCCTACGAAATCCACATTGGACATTGGTAAGTAGGCGTCGAGACTCAAGCAGCCAAACCAATCTAGAGTTAACCATTCGCTCCATCACTTTACAGACACAGCTGGTAAGTGAGATAGGTCGGTAACTGGAAGGCAAGTGCTTGTCCTTCCCTGGCTTAGGAATCGGGACAACAATAGACTCGCGCCAGCATGCGGGAACATGTCCCTCAATCCAGATGCGATTGTATGTACGAAGAAGAAAACCTTTACCCGCAGGAGAAAGGTTCTTCAGCATCTGAATATGAATAGAATCAGGCCCTGGAGCGGAGGACCGTGATCGGCCAAGTGCGGTTTCGAGTTCCCGCATGGTGAATGGGGCATTATAACTTTCACAATTCGAGGAGCAAAAGTCAGGTGGCCTAGCCTCCTCTGCCTGTTTGTGGGGGAGGAAGGCAGGGTGGTAATGAGCGGAGCTCGAAACCTCGGCGAAAAAGCGGCCGAAGGCATTGGAGACAGCCTCAGGGGCCACAAGGACTTCATTCGCGACCTTCAAGCCAGAAACTGGGGAGTGGACCTTAGTGCCAGATAGCCGGCGCAGGCTACCCCAGACAACAGAAGAAGGAGTAAAACTGTTGAAGGTGCTTGTGAAAGCAGCCCAGCTGGCTTTCTTGCTTTCGTTAATAATACGACGACACTGAGCACGTAATCGTTTATAATTAATACAATTCGCCACTGTAGGGTGGCGTTTAAAGGTGCGTAAAGCACGTCGACGAGCACGTAAAGCGTCTCTACATGCTGCGGTCCACCAGGGGACCGGTACGCGACGTGGAGAAGAAGTAGGGTGAGGGATGGAATATTCAGCAGCAGCGAGAATGACTTCCGTGAGGTGTGCGACCTGACGATCGCAGCTTGTGAAGGTTTGATCCTGAAAGGTCGCCCTGGAAGAAAAGAGCCCCCAGTCTGCCTTGGAGATGGTCCAACTAGAGGAGCACGGAGAGGGAGTATGCTGCAGGAGATGGATAACACACGGGAAGTGGTCGCTCGAATAAGTATCAGCAAGTGCATACCACTCAAACCGGCGTGCAAGTTGGGGAGTACATATAGAGAGGTCTAAATGGGAATAGGTATGAGATGTGTCCGAAAGAAAAGTAGGGGCGCCAGTATTAAGGCAGACAAGATTGAGCTGGTTGAAAAGGTCTGCTAACAAGGAGCCCCTCGGGCAGGAGGCTGGAGAACCCCAAAGGGGATGGTGGGCATTGAAGTCTCCAGTTAACAAAAACGGTGCAGGTAGCTGAGCAATAAGTTGCATCATGTCTGCCCTGGTAACGGCAGATGACGAGGGAGTGTAAACGGTACAAAAGGAAAACGTAAAAGTGGGGAGAGTAATGCGGATGGCGACTGTCTGCAGGCCGGTGTGCAACGTGATGGGATCGTAGTAAATATCATCCCGGACCAGCAACATAACCCCTCCATGAGCTGGGATTCCTACCATAGGGGGTAGGTCAAAACGCACAGAGGTGTAGTGTGCCAAGGCAATGTGATCGCATGGGCGTAGCTTCGTTTCCTGGAGGGCTACGACGAGCGGACGATGCAAGCGGAGCAGCAACTTCAAGTCCTCTCGGTTGGAGCGAATGCTGCGAATATTCCAGTGAATAAGTGCCATCGTAAGAAAAGGAAGATGAGAGAAGGGGTCACCTCGAAGGCCGCTTAGGGCCTGGCTTCGAGCGAGCACTGCCGCCGCTATCAGTAGGCGGACTGTCATCGTCCATTGGGTCTATAGGGTCATCGGCCATCTCGGGAGGATGGCCGGGAGGGGGAGCTTCCTCCGCCGGTGAACGGCCAGATGTACGGCTACCGGCGATGCGGCCAGGCGAAACGGATGACGGCCTGGGGCGGCAACCGCCGGGTGGCGCAGGAGAAGAGATGCGCCGTGGCGGAGAAGGAGAACTGTGCTTCCTATGCGCCTTTTTGGAAGGACGTTTGGTGGAAGTACCGGTCGAAGGCTGGGAGGTCGAGGGACGGAGGAAGTCTGCACGGGATGGTTCCTTCTTGAAGGACCGTGCATCTGACTTCGGGGTCTTCGACTTAGCAGAAGCTGAGGAAGTGGCTGGTGTCTGTGGTGTGATGGGAGGAAGAGGAGACGTCGACCGCGCGATCTTAGCACTGGCCGAACGGACGACCGTGGTGCTGAAGGTCAGATCGCATGTCTGGGTTGCGACCTCCCGGGTAGTCCGAGGAGAGGCGAGGACAGTACTATATTTCCCCGCTGGGAGCAGCGTGGGCTTCCTACTAGCCAATAACTTGCGAGCAGCCGAGGTGGACACTTTCTCTTTGACACGAATTTCTTGGATGCAACGTTCGTCCTTATAGACAGGACAGTCGCGGGAGGATGCGGCATGGTCACCCTGACAGTTCACACAATGAGGAGACGGAGGTGGACAGTCACCCTCATGGGCATCCCTGCCACAAGTGACACATTTAGCCACATTGGAACAAGACTGTCGAGTGTGATTGAAACGCTGACACTGGTAGCAGCGCGTAGGTGTCGGGACATAGGGGCGAACAGAAATAACCTCATAGCCCGCCTTGATGCGCGATGGCAGCTTAACACTATCGAAGGTCAAGAAAAGTGTCCGGGTCGGTACAAGGTCGTTGTTGACCTTTTTCATGACCCGATGGACAGCCGTCACGCCCTGCTCAGCGAGGAAAGATTGAAGCTCCACGTCAGTCAATCCGTAGGGAGCTAGTATACACTACACCACGAGACGAATTCAAAGTTCGGTGGGCCTCCACCCGGACAGGGAACGTGTACAGGAGGGTGGCCCGAAGCAGTTTTTGTGCCTGAAAGGCACTCTCAGTTTCGAGTAATAAGGTGCCGTTACGCAACCTGGTACAAGATTTGACAGATCCGGCTATGGCATCAACGCCCTTCTGAATAACAAAAGGGTTGACAGAGGAAAAATCCTTTCCGTCCTCAGTGCGAGAAACTACGAGGAACTGTGGGGCAGGCGGTAGTACTTTTGTCACTGTTGGCTGGTCACGTTTCCGTTTTTGGGTCGAAGTCGAAAGCGATGGAGTAGAATCCATTGCGGAGGAATCCCCCATGATTGCCAGCGTCTCCGATGGCGCGCTCCTTCCTTGTGGGGACCCTCTCAGAGGGCACTCCCGCCTTAGGTGAATGTTTACACCTCAGGTCACACCTCCCGAGAAACAGACGGAGGGACCAATCGGCATGGTCAGAAGGTATCAGCTCAGGCAATCACCCCTCCCCGGGCCTGGCCTTTACCAGGGGGTACGCGCGTGCCTTACATGTCTACCCAGGGCGGGGACTTACGCGTTACCCCGTCACCGGCTACGCGTGCGAACGCGTGGGTCGGCCTTCAGACACGCACAGGGAGGAAGGAAGAAGAGGAAAAAGAAGAGAGAGAGGGAGAAAGAGGACAGACTGTCTCAAACGCCGAGGCGGAGACCAGAGAAGGCAAGGAGTAGAAGGCAATGAGAAGGCAAGGAGAAAAAGGCAATGAGAAGGCAACGAGAAAAAGGCAATGAGAAGGCAAGGAGAAAAAGGCAATGAGAAGGCAAGGAGAAAAAGGCAATGAGAAGGCAAGGAGAAAAAGGCAATGAGAAGGCAAGGAGAAAGAGGCAATGAGAAGGCAAGGAGAAAAAGGCAATGAGAAGGCAAGGAGAAAAAGGCAATGAGAAGGCAAGGAGAAAAAGGCAATGAGAAGGCAAGGAGAAAAAGGCAATGAGAAGGCAAGGAGAAAAAGGCAATGAGAAGGCAAGGAGAAAAAGGCAATGAGAAGGCAAGGAGAAAAAGGCAATGAGAAGGCAAGGAGAAAAAGGCAATGAGAAGGCAAGGAGAAGTCAAGGGAAAGAGTAAGGAAGACAGTGAGGGGGAGAAGAGCAAAGAAAGGGACCAACAAAAGGAAGGAAGAAACGAGAAGTGAAAAACCAAAAAGACCACGATTATAGGTCGTGAAACCGTCCGTCTCCGGACGCAGGCGCTAACTACCCCCGTGAGGGGGATGGACTCCTTTTAGTCGCCTCTTACGACAGGCAGGAATACCTCGGGCCTATTCTAATCCCCGGACCCGCAGGGGGGGATAACGTCGGTAATGTGTGTGACCTCATCGTCGACGCTGGGAAAGCGACGGTCATCGAATGTCGCGAGAGACGAAAAATGTGTCCAATCGGCTTGGGCAAACTTCCAGCGTCGCGGGCGCATATATGGCAGTTGATGCTGCAGTCTGAGGACACAGGGAAAGTGGTCACTCGAGTGTGTATCATCAAGGGCGAACCATTCGAAGCGCCGAGCTAGCGGAACAGTACCGACCGCAAGGTCCAAATGAGATAAGGTTGTCGTGGAGGCAGACAAAAATGTGGGGACCCCAGTGTTGAGGCAAACTAGATCCGCTTGGTGGAAGACGTCTAGCAATACGGAGCCACGTGGACAAGGGCGTGGAGATCCCCAAAGCGGGTGGTGGGCATTGAAGTCCCCAACCAGCAAATAGGGGGGTGGAAGCTGACCAAGAAGATGAAGGAGATCAGCTCGTGCCATTGGTGTGGACGATGGAATGTATACAGTACAAAGAGAGAACGTGTATCCGGAAAGTGAAAGACGGACGGCGAAAGCTTGGAACGAAGTGTTTAAGGGGATTGGGTGATAATGGAGAGTATCACGGAGAAGAATCATGAGTCCTCCATGGGCTGGAGAGCCTTCAACAGAGGGGAGATCATATCGGACAGACTGAAAATGAGGGAGAACAAAGCAGTCATGGGGACGCAGCTTTGTTTCCTGAAGACAGAAGATGACCGGCGAGTAGGAGCGTAAGAGGACCGACAATTCATCCCGATTGGCTCGAATGCCGCGGATATTCCAGTGGATAATGGACATGGGGTGAAAAGAAAATGGAGGAAGGTGACCAAGGTTGCTGTCAACTCAAAGACTGCTCGGAGCTAGCGACCGACAGCATGGAATGGCATTCAGCCGAAGGCAGAAGATCCTGATCCATAGGTTGGTCAGGAGCAGTCCCTGCCACCAGCGATCGGCCGGTTGACCGGCCACCAGCAGTGCGCCTCGGCGACACAGAAGATGGCCGAGGGCGATTTCCGCCAGGTGGTGCTGTAGAGGGGGCACGCCTTGGCGGAGAAGGAGAGGAACTGGGTTTCTTTGTAGCCTTCTTGGAAGAATGATGTTTAGATGGAAGAACCGATGGTTGGGAAGTTGCGGTACGTAAAAACTCTTCACGAGTATGCTCTTTTTTCGAAGACTTGGCGTCCGACTTTTGGGCTCGAGATGTAGCAGAACCCGACGAAGGGTGAGCCATAGAGTGGGCAGGCGAAAGTGGTGAGGTTGAACGAGCGATCTTTGCGCTGGCCGATCTGACGACCGTGGTACTAAAGGTGAGGTCGCAAGTCTGCGTGGCCGCCTCCTTTGTTGGCCGAGGAGAAGCAAGGACAGTGCTGTATTTTCCTGTCTGAGGCACGGTGGGCTTGCGACTGGCGAATAATTTTCGAGCAGCAAAGGTCGACACCTTTTCCTTCACCCTTATTTCCTGGATGAGCTTCTCGTCCTTAAAAACGGGGCACTCTCGAGAGGAAGAAGCGTGGTCACCCATACAGTTGATGCAGCGAGGGGAGGGAGGTGGACAAGCACCCTCATGGGCATCCTTGCCACACGTAACACATTTGGCTGGATTGGAACAGGATTGGCTGGTGTGATTGAACCGCTGACATCGATAGCAACGCGTAGGGTTTGGGACGTAAGGGCGAACGGAAATTATCTCATAGCCTGCTTTGGTTTTCGATGGGAGTTGAACTGTGTCAAATGTCAAGAAGACAGTGCGGGTTGGAATGATGTTCGTGTCAACCCGTTTCATTACTCTATGAACTGCCGTTACGCCCTGGTCAGACAGATAGTGCTGAATTTCTTCGTCAGACAATCCATCGAGGGAGCGTGTATAAACGACTCCACGCGAGGAATTCAAGGTACGGTGCGGTTCCACCCGGACAGGGAAGGTGTGGAGCAGAGAAGTACGCAGCAATTTTTGTGCCTGGAGGGCACTGTGTGTTTCTAACAACAGGGTGCCATTCCGTAATCTGGAACAAGACTTTACAGGACCTGCTATTGCGTCGACTCCTTTCTGAATAATGAAAGGGTTGACCGTGGAGAAGTCGTGACCTTCATCAGACCGAGAAACAACAAGGAACTGTGGCAACGATGGAAGAATCGTCTGTGGCTGAGACTCAGTATACTTACGTTTGTGAGCAGACTTAGTGGAAGGTGAGGAAACCATTGCGGAAGAATCCCCCATGATTACCAGCGTCTCCGATGGCGCGCTCCTCCCTTGTGGGGGCCCTCTCTGAGGGCACTCCCGCCTTAGGTGATTGTTCACACCTCAGGTCACACCTCCCGACAAACGGACGGAGGGACCAATCGGCATTTTCGGAAGGTATCAGCTCGGGTAATCACCCCTCCCTGGGCCTGGCCGTTACCAGGGGGTACGTACGTGTCCTACCTGTCTACCCGGGGCGGGGAATTACGCGTTACCCCGTCACCGGCTACGCACGAGGGCGTGGGTCGGCCTTCAGACACGCACAGGGAGGAAGAAAGAGAAAGGGAAAGGAAGGAAGAGAGGTCTCAAACGCCGCAGCGGAGAAAAGAGAAAGAGAAGAGGTAAGGAAAAGAGAAGGACAAAGGAAGGAAGAAGACAGAGAAGGACAAAGGAAGGAAGAAGACAGAGAAGGACAAAGGAAGGAAGAAGACATAAAAGCAAGGAAGGCAAAGAATGCAGTACATTTACGAGCGTCCGTCTCCGGACGTAGGCACATACCATACTCCCAGATGGGGAGAAAGGGAAGGAAAGAGCCAGAGGTGAGGGGAGGAGGGGCGAAGATAGGGATGGGGAAGGATGCGGAAAGGGAAGGTATGCAGCCCGGAAAGGAAGGAAGGCCACATTAGCTCGGGGTCCCGTGCTCGCTACGCACGTATCCACAAAAGAGTTGTGGACCCCCTGGGGGGCCGGAACTGATATGTATTGGCTTTTTAACCCCACAGCGGTTGTTACTTGGCAGTAAGGTATGATGTGTACAACGTTTGGTCAACTCGCTCCACTGGTAAGGAGGAGATCTGAAACATATACACGTACATACGTCAATTTGTATATACGAGGGTAATCCGAAAAGTAAGGTCTCCTGTTTTTTAATAAGTACATGGACCTGTTTATTTCTACAATGGTTTACATCAGTTTACAGCTTGAACATTTAGCTATTTTTCGACATAATCAACAAAAATGGCTCTGAGCACTATGGGACTTAACATGTATGGTCATCAGTCCCCTAGAACATAGAACTACTTAAACCTAACTAACCTAAGGACAGCACACAACACCCAGCCATCACGAGGCAGAGAAAATCCCTGACCCCGCCGGGAATCGAACCCGGGAACCCGGGCGTGGGAAGCGAGAACGCTACCGCACGACCACGAGATGCGGGCACATAATCAACATTTCTATCGATGCATTTTTGTGGACGCTGTGGCAGTTTTTGTATGTCCATGTCATACCAGCGCGCCGCCATGCTGTTCAGAAAGTTATGAACCTCTTCTTTCACCTCGTCGGTGGAGCTGAATCGCTTTCCGGCCAAATGTTCTTATAACCTAGGGAACAGGTGATAGTCACTGGAAGCCAAGTCAGGACTATAGGTTTGATGGGTGACTATGTACCACTGAAACTGTTGCAGGAGAGCAACGGTTTGCCGAGCGATGTGTGAGCGATCGTTGTCATGGAGAATGTGTACGCCCTTTCTCAACATTCCTCTTCTACAGTTCTGAATTGGCCGTTTTTCAGAGTCTCACAGTACCTGTCAGCGTTAATTGTGGTCCCAGCGATTCAGCTCCGACGACGAGGTGAAAGAAGAGGTTCATAACTTTCTGAACAGCATAGCGGCGAGCTGGTATGACATGGGCATACAAAAACTGCCACAGCGTCTACAAAAACGAATCAACTGAAATGTTGATTATGTCGAAAAATAGTTAAATGTTCAAGCTGTAAACTAATGTAAACCATTGTAGAAATTAACAGGCCTATGTACTTGTAAAAAAAAATACGAGACCTTACTTTTGAGATTACCCTCGTATATACACTCCTGGAAATTGAAATAAGAACACCGTGAATTCATTGTCCCAGGAAGCGGAAACTTTATTGACACATTCCTGGGGTCAGATACATCACATGATCACACTGACAGAACCACAGGCACATAGACACAGGCAACAGAGC
The DNA here is from genome assembly GCF_023864275.1 of Schistocerca cancellata. NCBI lineage: Eukaryota > Metazoa > Arthropoda > Insecta > Orthoptera > Acrididae > Schistocerca > Schistocerca cancellata. The sequence goes on from NC_064627.1 coordinate 72,265,429, forward strand.
ATGCACAATTTCGGCACTAGTACAGTGTATATCCACCTTTCGCAGCAATGCAGGCTGCTATTCTCCCATGGAGACGATCGTAGAGATGCTGGATGTAGTCCTGTGGAACGGCTTGCCATGCCATTTCCACCTGGCGCCTCAGTTCGACCAGCGTTCGTGCTGGACGTGCAGACCGCGTGAGATGACGCTTCATTCAGTCCCAAACATGCTCAATGGGGGACAGATCCGGAGATCTTGCTGGCCAGGGTAGTTGACTTACACCTTCTAGAGCACGTTGGGTGGCACGGGATACATGCAGACGTGCATTGTCCTGTTGGAACAGCAAGTTCCCTTGCCGGTCTAGGAATGGTAGAACGATGGGTTCGATGACGGTTTGGATGTACCGTGCACTATTCAGTGTCCCCTCGACGATCTCCAGTGGTGTACGGCCAGTGTAGGAGATCGCTCCCCACACCATGATGCCGGGTGTTGGCCCTGTGTGCCTCGGTTGTATGCAGTCCTGATTGTGGCGCTCACCTGCACGGCGCCAAACACGCATACGACCATCATTGGCACCAAGGCAGAAGCGACTCTCATCGCTGAAGACGACACGTCTCCATTCGTCCCTCCATTCACGCCTGTCGCGACACCACTGGAGGCGGGCTGCACGATGTTGGGGCGTGAGCGGAAGACGGCCTAACGGTGTGCGGGACCGTAGCCCAGCTTCATGGAGACGGTTGCGAATGGTCCTCGCCGATACCCCAGGAGCAACAGTGTCCCTAATTTGCTGGGAAGTGGCGGTGCGGTCCCCTACGGCACTGCGTAGGATCCTACGGTCTTGGCGTGCATCCGTGCGTCGCTGCGGTCCGGTCTCAGGTCGACGGGCACGTGCACCTTCCGCCGACCACTGGCGACAACATCGATGTACTGTGGAGACCTCACGCCCCACGTGTTGAGCAATTCGGCGGTACGTCCACCCGGCCTCCCGCATGCCCACTATACGCCCTCGCTCAAAGTCCGTCAACTGCACATACGGTTCACGTCCACGCTGTCGCGGCATGCTACCAGTGTTAAAGACTGCGATGGAGCTCCGTATGCCACGGCAAACTGGCTGACACTGACGGCGGCGGTGCACAAATGTTGCGCGGCTAGCGCCATTCGACGGCCAACACCGCGGTTCCTGGTGTGTCCGCTGTGCCGTGCGTGTGATCATTGCTTGTACAGCCCTCTCGCAGTGTCCGGAGCAAGTATGTTGGGTCTGACACACCAGTGTCAATGTGTTCTTTTTTCCATTTCCAGGAGTGTATATTCCGTAATTTATTTACTGTAATGGCACTGTATATGTTACTGTATATGTTACTGTAATTGGTAGGACATGTTCTGAGGCATCAAGGGATCACCAATTTAGTATTGGAGGGCAGCGTGGAGGGTAAAAATCGTAGGGGGAGACCAAGAGATGAATACACTAAACAGATTCAGAAGGATGTAGGTTGCAGTAGGTACTGGGAGATGAAGAAGCTGGCACAGGATAGAGTAGCATGGAGAGCTGGATCAAACCAGTCTCAGGACTGAAGACCACAACAACAACAACAATGGCACTCTTATTTTGTTGTATCGATATAGTTCACTAATGCAGTGTGTTCCAAGAAAATGGTATTTTCATTAAATATTCTAACAAAATAATAAAATATATAAAATCTGCGTAGCAAAAATTGTTCACGAAGATATTTTTCCAGTGTGAGGAGGAGGATGGGGCGATGCGATGGCGCGGAGGGAAAGAAAACATTTCAAAAATATAGCACGTACTGAATGAAGAGGGAGGAGCAGTGGCAGATTGTACGGTCCTGATTACCGCCTTCCTTTTTTTTTATCTCATGAAAAAAGTGACCGTGTTCTTCGGCTGGTCACTTATTTCTACATCCCCTTTTCCGAAGGGAGAGTGGGTTTAACGTCTCGTCGATATAGAGATGATTAGAGACGGAGGAAAAGCTCGGATGGTGAAAAGGATGGGGAAGGAAATCTATCGTGCTCTTTCGAAGAACCACCTTGGCATTTGCCTGGAGCGATTTAGGGAAAACACGCAAAACCTAAATCAGGATTACCGGATGCTGGTTTGAAATTTCGTCCTCCCGAATGCGAGTCCAGTGTGCTAACCAGTGCACCACCTCGCTCCCTTTTTCCGTAGCGCGTGTAGCTCGCTGTTAAGGCTCGTATAAGGTACAGCCAGATATTTGTTGCGGGTGTGAAACGCCACCTCTCTGGCCGGTGCAGATGCAGAGCAGCACGCGCGCCGCCGACTTGCCGCATGGCTGGTAGAGCGCACCGTACGCTGCTACAGCTACAGCTGCGCTCCGCAGGCGCGGCGTGCGGCGTGGGAGACGCCACTGCCGTGACTCACAGCAGCCGCCGCCGGACACACTTTTTCTGTTCCAGCAGGCAAAAACGCTCCGCCCGAAGGGTCGCTGATGCCCGGCCAGGTGCGTCTGTTCTCTCCCGGGAGGATGCGACGGCTTGGAGAACCCGTCGACACTGTGAAGCTAGCGCTCTCTCTCTCTCTCTCTCTCTCTCTCTCTCTCTCTCTCTCTCTCTCTCTCAAGTTTCCGACTTGGGTATCATCACACAGTCCTGGAGTACGCCGTACCACGGTTTTTCAGCGTACTCCCTTCGTAAATTCCTAATTCCTAAAACAATTACGTGACTGTCGTCAAATGCGTCTGTCCACATCTACTTCTACACGGCAATTCGACAATTCACACGTAAGTGTTTGGCACAGTATGCATAGAACCACTTTAAGAGTATTTCTCGACAGCTCCACTCTCGAATAGCACGTGGGGAGAAAGGCACACAAATCTTTCCGTGCGAGCTCTAATTTCTGTACCATTTGGAGGAAAAGTGGGTGACTCAAATTTCGTGGAACGATCTCGTCGAACATAAAAACGCATCTGATTTCATGATTGTCACGGCATCTGGTGTACGATGATGAAGTCTGGTTTGTGGGGCGCTCAACTGCGCCGTCATCAGCGCCCGTACATAGTCCCAATTGTTCCACAGACCAATTTTTCCAAAGTCCAATCTAGCCACGGTCACAAATGATGATGAAATGATGGCAAGACAAACACCCAGTCGCCGGACAGAGAAAATCCCCAACCCAGCCGGGAATCGAACCCGGAACCCCGTGATCCAGAGGCAGCAACGCTAGCCACTAGACCCCTAGCTGTGGACCAACTGGCGTATCAAAACTGCGACACTAATTACCCCATTCCCCGATATTACTTAACGAACTGCCATTCTTTGAATTTTTTCGATGTCCTCCGAGGACTTTCCGAGTAATGTCCCACACCGCACAGCATTACTCCAGAAAGGGACGAACAAGTGCAGTGCAGGCAGCATCTTTAGTACATTTGTTACTGTTCCGCCAGTGAACGCAGTCCTTGGATCGGAGTCCCAAAATACTTTCTAAGAGATGGTTCCATTTTAAGTAATTTGTAGATGTAATAGCTAGGTATCTACTTGAATCGATAACCTTTAAATTTGTGGCCGTTTTCGTATAAGACAAATTTCATGGTTTTTTTTTTTTTTTTTTAGCACTCATGTGGAAGACCTCACATTTTACTGTTTAGGGTCAATTTCAACTCTTCGCACGATGCAGATATCTTGTCTAAATCATTTTACTTTTAGTTTTGATCTCTTTGTTACTTAGACGACAAACAATAGAATCACCTGCCAACAATCTGAGAGCTAGTCAGAGTCTCTCTTAAAGAGTTTATACAGATTAATAACAGTAGAGAATGAACAAACACTCCCTTCGGTAACCGCAGACTTAACTTCTGATTTTTCGTTAATTACTACGAACTGTGTCTTTTCTGAAATCACGAACTCATTCGCACAACAGAGACAATATTCCACAGGCATGGAACCTGATTACAAACCGCTTGTCAGCAAGAACGTCAAAAACCGTTATTTGACTGTTCAAATGGTTCAAATGGCTCTGAGCACTATGGGACTTAACATCTAAGGCCATCAGTCCCGTAGAACAGGACTACTTAAACCTAAGGACATCACACACATCCATGCCCGAGGCAGGATTCGAACCTCCGACCGTAGCAGTCGCGCGGTTCCCGACTGAAGCGCCTAGTACCGCTCGGCCACCGCGGCCGGCGTTATTTGACTGTCTCAAGATGAGCGGCGGTGGATACCACACCACTGACAGATTATGATTTTGGAATCGAGCTTATTGTCTACAGATGCACAACTGGTCTCTTGAAAAAACTGACCATCTGACGTTAGGGGCGTGACCCAGAATGGGCGCGGATAAAGGCTTGGCGAAATACTGCGAGGACAGTCTGGTGAGGCAAGCCCTGGTCAGGCTCCTTCGCAAGAAACGTTGGAGAGAGACAATGATGGGATGAGACCACGATACACACTGCCTATGTCTACAATGAACGGTTTGCAGACTTTTTTTTTCTAACGAACACCTCCAGTACTAAGACACCTATGTAATCATACTTGTGGAATAGTTTATGGTAGAAATTTATGCGTCCTTAATGCTGTCTCCTCTGCTCACTTAAATCCTAGTTCTAGTTTCCATACACGTTTAGAATATCTCTCAAAAAAGCAGCTTATGACGACATTGATTACAATCGCACCGACGATGAAAAACACAACCGTAGGCGAACCCACACGACGGGATTACTGCATACGACAGAGAATATCCAAGGAAATCGCACAAAATCTAAATCTTCATATTAGCTGCCAACTGAAAAATTCAACCGAATAAGCCCAAACAAAATAATTACGCCTACATCTTGTAAGATTCTACGAATGCGCGCACCACAGTATAAAAGACAAAGACAGAATCCCATTATAAATGTTTGTGGTGTGAGCCACTAGGCTGGGAACTACATAGATTGCGCGCAAAGGCTACCCTGGACGTGTCTTAGGAACGCGACTATCACGATAGTTCTCCGAATCTATGGCATTGTACAGCTTATGAAAGAGTAACTCAAAGAACATATGGAAAGACCAGTACCAAGCTCAAGACAATTGCTAAGACACCGTTCACGTAACATATGCAGTTCCCTTGCTAAGCCACGAGTTTAATTTATAACTCAGTACAGTCCAATAGACTGAGCGGATAAACTACAAATTCGTCTGAAAGATGCTACGTGTATAATTACAAAAATAATCATATCATTATATGCGACTGACAGTCAATACTAATCCATTTATTTTTCGCATATCAATGCAGTTAGCATACTGGTCTCCTCCTCGCCACGCTTTACCTGCCACGCGGCGAGTTCGCAACGCGCGTGCTACTCTGCTGCAGCTCGGGCCAAAGAGATGGCGTTTAACATTTGAAACAAATATTTGGCTGTACTTTATACGAACATTAGCAGCGAGTTACACACTTTATGGAAAAAGGGAGCGAGGTGGCGCAGTGGTTAGCACACTGGACTCGCATTCGGGAGGGCGACGCTTCAAACCCGCATCCGGCCATCCAAATTTGAATTTCAAGTGATTTCCCTAAATCGCTTCAGGTAAATGCCGGGGCAGTTCCTTCGAAAGGGCACGACCGACTTCCTTCCCAATCCTTGACTTAATCAGAGCTTGTGCTCCGTCTGTAATGACCTCGATGTCGACGGGGCGCTGAACTCAGTCTTCCTTCCTTCCACATCATCAATGCAGGTATTGTGTCCCAATAACATAATAGCGTTTAAATTCACATCATTCATCATCATTAGACATAGGTCTCCCCCGTAAATAGCGGATAATCTCACATATGTGATTTTTAAGTCTTGTCTAAAACTAGTCGCGTTAAAGCAATATGTAGGCCCGAATGGTAAGAGTTATAATGCCATGAATGTCCCCAGGTTCAATCAACTTCAGGTGGGATCGATGTGCTGCCAACAAATCATGAAGTATGTGGTAAATCCACTTATATACCGAACAGAAGACCTCTGACTTTCTGGAGGCTGCTGTGATGTCAAAATCACTGTGAAGAATGACAAGTAAGAGTCTCACCCTTCGACTTCTACAGACCTGGCAACCATGAACGGGTTCCGTATGATACGGAAATAAAGAATGGATGTTTCACTCTGCGTCGGAGAGTGCGGTGTGCCGGCCCTTGTGCCCGAGCGGTTCTAGGCGCTTCAGTCCGGAACCGCGGTGCTGCTACGGTCGCAGGTTCGAATCCTGCCTCGGGCATGGATGTGTGTGATGTCCTTAGGTTAGGTTTAAGTATTTCTAAGTCTAGGGGACTGATGACCTCATATGTTAAGTCCCATAGTACTCAGAGCCATTTGAACCATTTGAACTTAATTTAATCTCATAGCGTTTATCCTTACAGCATCAGCGGAAAGTTAAGAAATATAGTTCATGACGTACAGTAAAACCTGTTAGCCTGTTATGCTACGAGAGCTGTCCAGAAGTACCAGACTTAAATACTAAAAGTCTGGGAAAATACATCTTATTTCTCTCCACATTATGTTCAATAGCTTCGATACTCTGTTTATAGCGAGAACTGTCAAGCTTAAGTCTCCGTTGCGCTCTTCGTGTGCGCCACACCTACGTCGCATTCTGATATAAGAGACAACTATTACATTAGATTTGTATCTCTGTTTAACCCAAGCTACAAAAAACGTCATGGAAGTAAATTAATTATGAACGGATTGTGAAAAATGAAATTTGAAGAAAGGAAAGTTAAGAGTTTACAGTCTCATTAACATCAAGGTCATTGGAGACTGAGTACGAGAACAGATCGAACAGATCAATTATACACTGCGAGAACATAAATAAATAAATGACAAATTTGTGTGTTCAAGATTCTGTGATGTTTAGGATGCTGGCATGTCAAAATCATTATATATCTGTCTTTGGAAAGTAACGGGTAAGAGAACGTCTGGTTACAACTAGGCTATGAAAGACATATTGGCGAAGGATAGGGAAGGAAATCGATCGTATGTAACAGTGGCTATGCTTTACAAAAGAACCATACCCGGCATTTGCCTCGAGAGATTTCAGGGAGCCTATATTAATCTCGCTCAAATAAAAAAACAATTGTCATTTTGTGTGTAAAAGCCAAAAAAGCCATAAGAAAATACATTTTATTGACAGTTTTTGTTCCCTACAGATCTCGTAAGTTTTCCTTGCAATCACTGTTCGCATCTAAGCACTTTTCGTAAGGTTACACTAACTTCTTCAACGTACCTGCATAGGAGTTCTCCTCCTGGGAACTGAACCAGTTGACAACGGCTGTCTCGAATTGCTCGTCGTCTTCAAACCGTTGTGTAGAAGCTATTGCTTCAAGTGCAGGAAAAGCTAATAGTTGCGGGAGGGGAGGGCACAATGGTAGTTGCGAGTTGAGGAAGTGGGGGAGGGGGGATCGCGTTTCGTGTGACCACTGCGCAGTACGTGAGCAGTTAGAAAATCATTTGAATCATTCAAAAATGTATTTTCTAAATATTGAGGGCAAACTGTGAAAAAATTATGGTTACTAGGCGTTTTTTGTTGTTCTATTACGATACAGTACACTAAAAACCGCAAAATAAAGCAACTTTCATTAAAGAAAGGTTTTTCCACCATTGGCCAATGTTATCACTGAAGTTATAATTGTAGCAGCACATACAGTAGTGGAAATCAGTATAAAGGCATGGATACTTCTAGTAAATACACTCCTGGAAATGGAAAAAAGAACACATTGACACCGGTGTGTCAGACCCACCATACTTGCTCCGGACACTGCGAGAGGGCTGTACAAGCAATGATCACACGCACGGCACAGCGGACACACCAGGAACCGCGGTGTTGGCCGTCGAATGGCGCTAGCTGCACAGCATTTGTGCACCGCCGCCGTCAGTGTCAGCCAGTTTGCCGTGGCATACGGAGCTCCATCGCAGTCTTTAACACTGGTAGCATGCCGCGACAGCGTGGACGTGAACCGTATGTGCAGTTGACGGACTTTGAGCGAGGGCGTATAGTGGGCATGCGGGAGGCCGGGTGGACGTACCGCCGAATTGCTCAACACGTGGGGCGTGAGGTCTCCACAGTACATCGATGTTGTCGCCAGTGGTCGGCGGAAGGTGCACGTGCCCGTCGACCTGGGACCGGACCGCAGCGACGCACGGATGCACGCCAAGACCGTAGGATCCTACGCAGTGCCGTAGGGGACCGCACCGCCACTTCCCAGCAAATTAGGGACACTGTTGCTCCTGGGGTATCGGCGAGGACCATTCGCAACCGTCTCCATGAAGCTGGGCTACGGTCCCGCACACCGTTAGGCCGTCTTCCGCTCACGCCCCAACATCGTGCAGCCCGCCTCCAGTGGTGTCGCGACAGGCGTGAATGGAGGGACGAATGGAGACGTGTCGTCTTCAGCGATGAGAGTCGCTTCTGCCTTGGTGCCAATGATGGTCGTATGCGTGTTTGGCGCCGTGCAGGTGAGCGCCACAATCAGGACTGCATACAACCGAGGCACACAGGGCCAACACCCGGCATCATGGTGTGGGGAGCGATCTCCTACACTGGCCGTACACCACTGGTGATCGTCGAGGGGACACTGAATAGTGCACGGTACATCCAAACCGTCATCGAACCCATCGTTCTACCATTCGTAGACCGGCAAGGGAACTTGCTGTTCCAACAGGACAATGCACGTCCGCATGTATCCCGTGCCACCCAACGTGCTCTAGAAGGTGTAAGTCAACTACCCTGGCCAGCAAGATCTCCGGATCTGTCCCCCATTGAGCATGTTTGGGACTGGATGAAGCATCGTCTCACGCGGTCTGCACGTCCAGCACGAACGCTGGTCCAACTGAGGCGCCAGGTGGAAATGGCATGGCAAGCCGTTCCACAGGACTACTTCCAGCATCTCTACGATCGTCTCCATGGGAGAATAGCAGCCAGCATTGCTGCGAAAGGTGGATATACACTGTACTAGTGCCGACATTGTGCATGCTCTGTTGCCTGTGTCTATGTGCCTGTGGTTCTGTCAGTGTGATCATGTGATGTATCTGACCCCAGGAATGTGTCAATAAAGTTTCCCCTTCCTGGGACAATGAATTCACGGTGTTCTTATTTCAATTTCCAGGAGTGTATAACATTGTCGGCTGGAACTGTTGTGTACAGTGTATATGCAGTAGTAAGGCATCCAGTATACTGACAAACGCAGTCAAATGGTATCGCATTTGATGTTAGTAGTATAGTATATATATAAAAAAAATGTCGACGATTCTGATAGCAGTATAAAGGCAGTCGGCTATGTAGGGTGTTAATGTGTGAGTGTGTGCCTTTACTGCACACAGAAAACAGACACCACTGGTGGCAGAGCGTGTTGTGTACACAAACTACGTCTGTGACAATGCCACGCGGAAAACAGTTACCACGACATGAAAAAGCAGAAATCGGTGGGAACTTGAAAATGGGACACTAATCGTCAAATCGCCAAAAAGTTGAACCGTTGTAGTAGTCATTGATAACTTCGTTAAACGGAGCTCACGATATCGACTGAACGGAAAACATGGCCCAAGCAGAAAATTATTTGATGCATCGAAAAGGTTCCCTACAAACTGTTATTCTCCTCCACCTGTTGCCGATTTACAGATGACAGTTACTTCCAGACGTGTACGATTATTGTGTCAAATGACAAAAATGTAAATCTCGCGTTGCTTGGCTCAACTCTAGAATAAACTCTAACATATACACTGAGATGCTAGGGACACAATTGATAAGAATATATGAGTACCCATGGAACGAAATTCTAATGTTTCAATAAGATAATGCGTCTGTGCATTTTTATGCTACAACCAAAAACTGGTTTGAAGGTAAAAATATCGATGTCTTGTCCTGGGCTGCTTGTAGCCCAAATATGAAACCCGTGGAAAACCTCTAGGACGCAATTTGAGACCTTATGTGAGTTGCGATGTACGATACGAGAAGAGTGGGCGACAATTCCATTACAAGAACTACGAACGCTAATATAATCAAAGCCGAAGAGAATTTTTGAGGTAATTAGGAAGAACGGAGGTTGGACGAAGTACTAACAGTGCAATAACACAACAGTACAGTTAGTGCCTTTGCACCAATTCCACTCAGGAAATGCAAACGTCTTATATTGTTATTCGCGTAATGATTAAAGACCGTCATGTTTGTTTGTGTCTTATGTGTATCTGTGTATCTATTACTTTCATAATAAATCCGGTACACTACGCCATAGAAATTGTGCTATTACTTTCGTAGGAACCCTGCATTATACTGTCTTCCACTACTGTACTGCTACACGTTCACAAATAGTAACAGAAACCGTAGGTACGCACGGCATTCAAGTCAGAATTGTGGCCGAAAGAAGGTTATGACGAAGCAGAGCAGCCGGCGTGAATCCCCACGCGAGACTAAAAATAGCTTCTCTACGAAGCAGGAATTGCTGTCTTACTGGCCAGCTTCGGAATTTGGAGTAGTGTTTCACACAGGACGATCCCTCACCACTTCTGTCACGAGTCCTCAAAAGATTTTGGATCGCAGAGGCAGAAGAGAAGCCAAGAGTGGACGGTGAATGGCTGCAAACTTGTTACCTGCTGAGGAGACTAACTTTTATGCCCTTTTTGGCAGCCCCCTATAGTTTATTTCAAATGACATTAACTCGATCTCCTACTAATAACGTTGAATGCCAAATTCACAACTCCTGTGGATACACTTACCCTGTGGTCGTTGGTTGTCTACAGTTGCACGTCCACGGATTCGGCTTTCCTTTGACGTGATAACAACTTTGTAAATAACAAACAAAAAACCCCAGCAATCTTTATGTATTATTTTTCGGCAGAAAAGCAATAGCACGAGCACGATATCAGTCGACCACAACAGTGCTGCACCTAAGAGTGAAGGCGCTTCGATGGGCTAATCGTGAGTTTTTATCGTGATATTTCATGAGAGTAGGCTGAACCACTTGAGTATATGCACAACTATCTTGTGATCATTCACAATGCTATGCATTTTCCTTAGTCACCGCTGTACTTGTCTAAAGTCACCGCGTGTTTCCAATAGCGTCCACGGGAGTCCGAGTGCAATAATAGTGGTTGGATAATACACTGAAATGTCTCGCCGCGTCAGAGTCGTTACCTTCACCCGAGGGCCGTTTCACACTGGGACACTGGTCACGGTCGCCAGTGATGGTCACCGGTGACTGTGGTAAACACTCCTGGATGACTGGTGTCCTACACCGCATGTATTGCCAACTGATTAGTTAGTGAAATGGACTCTTACAGGGGCAGCAACTAAATTTTGCTAGCCCTTTACGGTCCGAAAAATAAGGTATTCAATTTGAAAAAGGAGCATACAACTTATCAACTTTGATTTTCTCATACACGCTCGTCTCATTGAAATCAGGAACATAATTCGTTATAATTTCTTGCCACGCATTCGTTTTCATCACTTGGTTGCTACAATCATCGCTTTTCACATCCCAAATAGCAGTACGACTTTCTACTTCGCTTACAAAATCTTTCGTGTTAACCAAATCTAAACTCATGGCTACAATGTGTATAGTATAATGTACAATGAAAGTTTCACGTCACTGTCTCAGAAATGACCGCCTGTCGATTGGCAAATCTGCAGCTCTGTGTCTGCGATCTGTGATCCAGTGTGAACACTCCAATTCAAACTAATGCATGTCTGGCGATGACTGCTGTAAACACAGTAACTTTGTCCGTCACATGTGGCGAGGGTGAGTCACTGCTGGGTCACAGTGGCTCGGTGGGGCAGTGTAGTGTGACGGTGTGAATGCTCCAGTTCAAACGAATGTATCTCTGTCGGTGACCGTCACCAGTGTCCCAGTATGAAACGGACCTAATCAAAAACAAATACAGCGCCATCTTGGAAACACGCAGTTGTATAAGTGGCCGCTAGCCGGACTTGTCAAGACTGTCACCGCAACTTCCCAAGAGCCTACCTTAGGCCGAGGTTGCTTTTATTCTGGTGACTTGCGGAGTCACCCAAGTCTTATGTCGGAATTACGTCGTGCCTTATGAACCCAATTAACTTTCATGTCATTTATCTTATGCTGATAGCAAGACCAGGCCAGAGGCTGGAAACTGTCCAAGATGATGATGATGATGATGGCCAGTTATATAGACAATTCAGTGGACCCAAATGACATCAAAAGTCCATCGCAAACTGCCGGTTCTTTTCTCGTGCAAACTGTATTTATAATATTTTGAATGCGCCGTGTTGAAAGGGGGTGGAAGGGCTAAAAACATACAAAAAAATCACTAGAAAAATACCAAAATGAAAATCTAACAATGTTAATTATTGACGTAAATCAAATGGTTACGTCTGATCAGGAGAGTACAAAACAAACTGGGTCCTGTCTGCTGACAAAGTATTACTAGCTTTATCGATATATCTTTATCGGCCTTATAATTAGTTAATAACAATTGATATATCGTCTTTTAAATAAAGCTGGCTGTCAGAATCGAGGTATTTTGCCCTTCTGCTTCGACTGAAGAACGTTAATTGCTTCAACGGACTTTGCCACATAAGCGTCAAAATTAAGGTGAACAGTGCTTTCATATTAGGTTTTGCAGTAGTAATTCCTGTAAAGTATCCAGCACAAAATCTATTATCTGCGAATAAGAGATGGTTCTGACTCCCGCAACTTGATAGAAAAGCTGAGTATAATTTCTAACGAGAAATCAAATATGAAACCTTCAGCCGCACGAAGAAAGCTGATAAAGTAAAGTAAACCGATCGATATGCAAGGGGATGAATAGTTTCAGGTAGTTTCTTGTAGCGATCGGAAGTCTGTTATGTTACATCAGAATCAATTTTTATTACGTAGAATTTAGATTATGACGAACAAAGCAGTCTTCGATTTCGACTAGACCCTGAGGTCGCAATGGGCCTCTAATTAGTGAAAAGAGCTGCAATTTCAGTAAAATTATATCACCTCTGTAAGACGGAAAGTTCCTGTGAACCTCGGGCTGAATTTTGGGCGCACTGCTTGAACGGGACGGAGCAAGCTATAGAAGGTTATGTGATGTTATGGGGCCGTTTTAATTACGCGGAAATAGGATATTTGGTTGAGGTGGCAGGCAACTTTAATCAGAAGGGACATTCAGCTGCTGCAAAATTGTTTCCTTTCTTTTCCTTTCCTTTAAGCTTTGCACGACCTTAACATTACCAGCTATAACTTCCAGGACAACAACTCTCGTGTCCATCGAGCCGAAACTGTGGCTACTTAGCATAAGGAACACTAAGGGCAGACCATACATCCGTACCGGTCCGAGAAACAATGAGCTAAACTTCTGGGACAGCGTCTATGTAATCTTGGCAGATTTGACTGCGCGAGGAGTGGCTGAAGATTCTGTCTCCTACATAAGAATATTATTCAATCCTTACACAGAGAATCGTTGACAAATAACGTCGACGTGTAGGACGACGTAGGCGACTGATTTACTTTTCCTATGACTTTATATCTGAGGGCTCTGTTCGCTTTTCTCAGACACTAAGTACAATAAACACCTATAAAATTAAAAATAAATCCTGCAGAGTTCCCGAAAAATCGGAACCATCTCTTTTTGTTAATAAAGATTGTTGGTAGCACACGGTTGCTATCAAATCTCGACGAGATTTAAAAGAAGTACTCCATCTACCGTGCCCGCGTTGTCCACTTCGTTATACGCCATTTTATATGCAATTTTAAAACAAAACTACTCTTCGTTAAAAATGTCGAAAGATCTACAGTTTGCGAGAATGCACGTATCAACTATATCTCACGCCACACATTCTCGGTAACTTACTCGTATACTTATAATACTGTAGTTGTATTTTAAATGTTTTTAGGTCTAAGTTTACTTAATAGCACGTACATGTACATGACTATTCTGCAATTCACACTTATGGCCGCGGAAGAAGGCTCACCGAACCACTTTCACACTATTTTTCTACCTTTCCACACTCCAACAGCGCACGGGAAAAACGAACACTTAAATATTACCGTGCAAGCTCTGACTTATTTTTAATGATTATTTCTTCCTGCGTATGTGGGTGTCAACAAAATATTTTTGTATTCGGAGCAGAACGTTGCATATTGAAATTCCGCGTAAGATCTCGCCGCAGCGAAAAACGCCTTTGTTTTAATAATTGCTATCCCAAATCGCTTATCATATCTGTGACACTCTCTCCCCTCTTGGGCAATAATACAAAACGTGCCGCCCTTATCTGAACTTTTTCGATGTCCTTTGTCAGACCCATCTGATGCGGATCCCACACCGCACAACACCCATAAGAGGGAGGACAAGCGTAGAGTAAGCTGTCCCTCTGGTAGACTTGTCGTACTTCCTAAGTGTTCTGCCAATAAACCATAGTCTTTGGTTTGTCTTTCCCACAACATTATCTATGTTATCGTTCCATTATAAGTGCTTCGTAAGAGTAATAACTACGTATTTAGTTGAACTGACAGCCTTTAGATTTGAGTGATTTATCTTGTAACCGAAACTGGACTGATTCCTTTTAGTATTCATGTGGATCATCTCGCACTTTTCATTCTATATTGTCACTTTTTGTACTATATAGATATCTCGTCAATCATTTTGTAACTGGTTTTGATCTTCTGATGACTTTACTAAACGGTAAATGATAGGATCATCTGCAAACAATGCAAGATGGATGCTGAATGCTATGTCGTTTATATAGATTAGGAACAGCAGACTGCCTACAACACTACCTTGGACAACGCCGGATATTACTTTTTCTGTAATCTATGAGCTACTGTCACTTACTACGAACTGTAACCTTTCGGACAGGAAAAAACGAATCTAATCGCACAACAGAGACTCCATTAGCACACAACTTGTTAAGTCGCTTGTGATGAACGGTATCAAAAGCCTTCTGGAAATCTAGAAATACAGAATCAATCAAACCTCGAGTCGGTAGCACTCATTATTTCGTGAGAATAAAGAGCTATTTGTGTTTCACAAGGACGGTATTTCGTGAATCCGTGCTTGACTGTGTGCCAACAGATAGTTTTCCTCGAGGTAATTCATAATGTTCGGAAACAATACATGTTCCAAAATCCTACTGCAAATCGATGTCAGTGTTATGGGTCTATAATTCATCAGATTACTCCTTCCATTCTTGGGTATTGGTGTGACCTGTTCAACTTTCCAGTCTTTAGGTACGGATCATTCGTCGAGCGAGCGGTTGTACATGACTGTTAAGTACGGAGCTATTACATCAGCATACTCAGAGGAATCTAATTGGTATAGAATCTGGACCTGATGACTTGCCTTTATTGATTTAAGCTGCTTTGATACACCGGGGACATCTACTTCCACGTGTCTCATGTTGACAGGAGTTCTTGATTCGAATTTTGGAATACTTACTTCGTCTTCTTTACTGCATCAATTTCGGAAAACGGTTTTTAATAGCTCCGCTTTAGTGGCACTCTCATCGGTAACATTACCTTCGCTATCGCACAGTGAAATTATTGATTGTGTCTTGCTGCTGGTGTACTTCATATACAACCAGAATCCCTTTTGGATTTTCTGCAAACTATATATGAAATGTTTTGACACTGAGGTTAGCTTACTACCCATCAGAGTTTTCTCGTGACGTTTAAAGATATGGTACGATATAGGTTCCACAGAATTACAGCCGTAAGAAAAGCACAGCTCACTACAGTGACTCTGAATGAATCTGAATGAAATTGCACTAAGTTACAGTTCGTGTTTAAAATGAATGTTTCCATTGCCAACAAAAGATGCTTCTGAACGCTAAAGCATTTGAATGCGAACATTCTGCAATGTGTTAGCACCAATGGCAGTCATGGCTGCTTGGAAATGTGCTGTCGACTCAAACACAGTAACTAATTAAGTAAGTTTCAGATTTAAGGTTCTAATTGTACTTTCAAATAAAATTTGACTGCGTTGTACGATGTTTCCCAACTTGCAGAGTTGCCGCATCAAATAGTTTTCATAGATTTTCTCACAAGCAGAAAACCGTACTATATTTTGACGATAAGTATTTTCGGTTTAAAATACATTGCCGCATGTCTGGTGAAAAAAGCTGGCATGTCTGGTGAAAAAAGCTGTAATTTCCGGGCGAACTGCGTAGTCTGTGGATTAGCAGCTTCCAGAAATGTGTATAATTTCAGTCCCGTACCTTGATTGTATTTGCGATTGTTTATCCTCAACGGGGAGAATGTTCGCTTATGTACAGTACGACACAGGAGTAGCATTATGCTCTGACTGGATCATTTGGGTTCATGTTTATTTTCGTACAAACAACGCCGAGTTTCTCAATGTCAGAATGTTTGTGTGCCTCAGCACAATAGGCCAGTTCTTCCCACAATTGCAGTGTAAATGTATTCCTTGTCTCTCAGGAGGAGTCCCTGTTGCCGGAATCCCACGGGACCCCAGACTGGCCGCGTTTGGTACAAGAGAGTTTCACACGGGAACCAAGCTCTGCTGCGCCCAACGGCCATCTGCGGCCAAGGGGCAAGCGGCAGACACCACTAATGGACAAGACAGTACGATACTGTCTAAAGCTGTAGAGCGTGTGCATACAGTTACCACGGTTCTCCAATTTCTTACGTAGCGTCACGTTCTAGTTATTACACTGAAGCGCCAAAAAACTCGTATGTGTGTGATGTCCTTAGGTTAGTTAGGTTTAAGTAGTTCTAAGTTCTAGGGGACTGATGACTTGAGATGTTAAGTCCCATAGTGCTCAGAGCCATTTGAACCATTTTCAGAGACAAGAATATCATTAGGAGTGCCCCAGGGAAGTGTGATAGGACCGCTCTTATTCTAAATGATCTGGTGGACAGATGCCGATGATTCAGTGATGCACGGGAAGGTGTCGAATATGTGTGACTGTAGGAGGATACAAGATGATTTAGGCAAAATTTCTAGTTGGTGTCATGAATGGCAACTAACTCTAAATGTAGAAATATGAGAGTTAATGCGGATGAGAAGAAAAACAAACCCGTATTGATTGAATAAAGTGTTAGTAGTGTCCTGTTTGACACAGTCACGTCGTTTAAATATATGGGCGTAACATTGCAAAGCGATATGAAATGGAACGAGCATGTGTAGAATGTGGTAAGGAAGGCGAATGATCGACTTCGGTTTATTGGGAGAAATTTTAGGAAAGTGTGGTTCATCTGTAAAGGAGACCGCATGTAGGGCGTTAATGAGACCTATTCTTGAGTAATGCTCGAGTGTCTGGGATCTGCACCTGGTCGAACTGAAGGAAGACATCGAAGCAATTCAGCGAGGGAGTGCCAGATTTGTTACCGGTAGGTTAGAACAATACGCATGTCCTACGGATATGCTTTGGGGACTCAAATGGGAATCCCTAGAGGGAAAGCAACATTCTTTTCGAGGAACACTATTGAGAAAATTTAGAGAACCGGCATTTGAAGCTGACTTCAGGACGAGCCTACTGCCGTCAACATGTATTTCGCATAAGAATCACGAAGTTAAGATCCGAGAAATCAGGACTCATACGGAGGGTCCATCTGCTAGTGCAACAGAAAGAAAACGACTAGTAGTGGTACAGGATACCCTCCGCCACGCACCGTGTGGGTGGCTGGCAGAGTATGTATCAATGTAGGTGTATTACAACTGCCAGAGTTCCCAGTCGAGCGCCACCGTACTGCCATGTGTTGGCAACCTTGGGTACGAAAGCAGGTTTTTCTTGTAACATGGTAGCTAGGCATTCTTATTATCATTCATCCACACGCATCCCCCAGCCAGTCCCTATATCGTTCTAAACCAACGTACTTACCAATTTGTTTATCTTCTCACTAAATGTTTTGGCTATCATCGATGGGTCTCTCTCTGTTACGCATTTAAGAGCAAACTCCTACTGCTGTAAATCAGAAGTGACAAATACACTCTGATATAGATTCTCCTATCCAGGTACACAAGAAATTTGTTTAGGATATGACACTCGAATTCTTAAATAAACTAACCACTTTTATTCTGTTGTTTTATTCCTTGAATATTGATTCCCACTGTTCATTGAACATTAGTCAAGAAGTCAGAGGTGGGTGTCGACTTTCACCCGAACTTTTTAAATTTTATACGGACGCAGTCATAAAAAACTTGCTTAAAGCAGTAAACGACGCTTTTATCATCAATAATTTCCTACAGGCTGACGAAAGGTCATAGTAGACTTCGCCGAAAATGAAATACAGACAACAGTGCATAAATTAAGTCAGCTTCTTGATACGTATGGTACGTCAATTTTCACAAGTGATAACATTTCGAGGATTAGAAACAATAAACGCAGAAACTGTAATAAATGGGCATATAACCGAACGAGTAAATGAATGTAAATATCTGGGGTACAACCTTAAACACGGAGTATCAAACTATGTTTAAATAAATAAAGCTTCATAGACCTGTACTATACATCAGAATGTAAAGTTCAAAATGAAATCTTATTCAAACTATGCGAAGTATAGCTCTACGATTCTTGCGTGGATGCGACAGCCAACCCTAATTTTGACCAAACAATACAAATTGAATCGTCTGAAATAATATTTCTCCGCTGCATAGATCGTTGACATTAGACAGGAATTAAACGGGGAGTCAGCTACATACTTTATAAGAAAATAAAGAATGAAGTGGAGAGGCCACATTCAATGTACGGAAGGTAGTAGAAACACTAAAATTGTTTTGCAATACAATACCACTGGGAAATTAAATATTAGCCCCCTTTAAAGGACGGCACGAACATTTCTGAGAATCATCGATGTCGATGATGATTATTATGAGTGGTACTAAGAAGTCGTCAGCTGGTTTAATAGCATCACTGCTACTACTCACTGACACTTTTGAGCATTGCGAAGACGTGTTATTATTTTCCCGCTGTAGTTACTTTAAGAGGTTCAAAATGGTTCAAATGGCTCTGAGCACTATGGGACTTAACATCTACGGCCATCAGTTCTCTAGAACTTAGAACTACTTAAACCTAACTAACCTAAGGACATCACACAACACCCAGTCATCACGTGTTGCTGATCTGCTGATAAAACTGGAACGAATGCCAACAGTGGCTAGTATGTCAAACAGTCGCTAAAGGCGCAAAGATTTCAACAAAGAGGGTGTTCGGAAATTCCCTTTACAAACTTTTAGGACTTGTAGAGGGGAGTGAGTACAAAATATTTTCAATAGGAACCCATGTCTGGAAACGTACGATCTCCGCTCTACGACGGTTTCAATCCACACGCATAACTCAACCACTTCTACTTGAACTGAATTAGGCGTAACGCAGTACAGTTGTTAAATAACAATTCGAAAGAAAACAAAACGAAACATCCATTTACTACTTAAGTACTTTTGTTTGCATTAACACTTACACGTTACGTGTTTACATTATTCCAAAACAAAAATGGAACAGTATAATGTACGTACAGAACAGCACGGATGCATTACGACAGCGGTTTGATATGGCGACCACCTACTTTGTTACTCACATTGTACTTCGGAAACATGTTCCGGCACACACTGTCCACTCCACCTGGTGTCTCCTGTTTCTACTGTACTAGCAGGAAGGGCCACCAGATCTTTCTCAGTCTCTACAGGAGTCTCGTAAATTAAAAAATTGTATACGACTCAACAAGAAGTAGTCCACGAGTTAAATCCGTGATCGCGTCGGCCAAGCGGTTGGACCTCCTCAGCCTATCCATCTTTCAACAAATCATCTGTTGAAATGTCTCTGAACAGCAAGTGAGAAGTGACGCACAATATGCTGAAACCACGTTTCTGATGACATTCAGGGGCCCAGCTTCCAAGAACAGGTCCAATACGTTTTGTAGGAAGATCAAGAGTGTAGGACCAGTTAACTTGAACGGAAGCAGACGTGGACACGTTACACATCTGAACTGTAAGCGTTGTACAGACATGAGTTCCTATTCAAAATATTATGTACTCACTCCCCTCTACAAGTCTTAGAAGTTGGGAATTCCCAACACACTGTACACAGGGCGTAATGGGTATAAGTCCAAATTTTTTTGAAGTGGTACCTTAACACATATGACCTAACATGAATGACTGAGGATGACATGGTAGTCAATCGACTACTGTGTGGTTTTCAGGGCCTGGTCGTGTTTTTTTTTATCTAAGAATGTACATAAATCAGGGTGTTTTTGGTTGCTTTTTCTCTGCGGAACAGTCTTCCCACATATAACGTCACAAACTTTATGACCTGATGTTTTCTACATGATCGTAACTGCACTAAGTGGATTACGCCTCTCAGTATAGAGCAACCGTTTTGCGTCCAAAGTGTCGTCCACACTTCGACACCTGATATGCTGCCCAGGGGAGATGAGCATTAATGGCTTGATCTTGCCACATAAACAGGCAGTACTAACCAACCAAAAAACGTACGACTTGTAATAGTTGTAATTATCAGTCTGCAAATGACGCAAATCCTGGTGTAATGTTGTTAAGTACAATGTGCTCAATCTGCACTTATAACCGTTACATATTGTATATAGTTTATAAAACAATGCACATTCATTAAAGTTGTACCACACTTTTACCACTATAATTTATGATGAGAACAACAGTTATGAAGGCCTAATCAGAATACTAGCCTTCCTACGATTCCCTGATGGAATGGATAAGTACTTTTTTTTTTTTTTTTAATGGAGGTCTTCCTTCAAAATGCCTCGTTTCCCAAAGACATGAGTCACATAATAAATAATACTTTTGTCTCTAAACGCACGAAAATACACTCCTGGAAATGGAAAAAAGAACACATTGACACCGGTGTGTCAGACCCACCATATTTGCTCCGGACACTGCGAGAGGGCTGTACAAGCAATGATCACACGCACGGCACAGCGGACACACCAGGAACCGCGGTGTTGGCCGTCGAATGGCGCTAGCTGCGCAGCATTTGTGCACCGCCGCCGTCAGTGTCAGCCAGTTTGCCGTGGCATACGGAGCTCCATCGCAGTCTTTAACACTGGTAGCATGCCGCGACAGCGTGGACGTGAACCGTATGTGCAGTTGACGGACTTTGAGCGAGGGCGTATAGTGGGCATGCGGGAGGCCGGGTGGACGTACCGCCGAATTGCTCAACACGTGGGGCGTGAGGTCTCCACAGTACATCGATGTTGTCGCCAGTGGTCGGCGGAAGGTGCACGTGCCCGTCGACCTGGGACCGGACCGCAGCGACGCACGGATGCACGCCAAGACCGTAGGATCCTACGCAGTGCCGTAGGGGACCGCACCGCCACTTCCCAGCAAATTAGGGACACTGTTGCTCCTGGGGTATCAGCGAGGACCATTCGCAACCGTCTCCATGAAGCTGGGCTACGGTCCCGCACACCGTTAGGCCGTCTTCCGCTCACGCCCCAACATCGTGCAGCCCGCCTCCAGTGGTGTCGCGACAGGCGTGAATGGAGGGACGAATGGAGACGTGTCGTCTTCAGCGATGAGAGTCGCTTCTGCCTTGGTGCCAATGATGGTCGTATGCGTGTTTGGCGCCGTGCAGGTGAGCGCCACAATCAGGACTGCATACGACCGAGGCACACAGGGCCAACACCCGGCATCGTGCTGTGGGGAGCGATCTCCTACACTGGCCGTACACCACTGGTGATCGTCGAGGGGACACTGAATAGTGCACGTTACATCCAAACCGTCATCGAACCCATCGTTCTACCATTCCTAGACCGGCAAGGGAACTTGCTGTTCCAACAGGACAATGCACGTCCGCATGTATCCCGTGCCACCCAACGTGCTCTAGAAGGTGTAAGTCAACTACCCTGGCCAGCAAGATCTCCGGATCTGTCCCCCATTGAGCATGTTTGGGACTGGATGAAGCGTCGTCTCACGCGGTCTGCACGTCCAGCACGAACGCTGGTCCAACTGAGGCGCCAGGTGGAAATGGCATGGCAAGCCGTTCCACAGGACTACATCCAGCATCTCTACGATCGTCTCCATGGGAGAATAGCAGCCTGCATTGCTGCGAAAGGTGGATATACACTGTACTAGTGCCGACATTGTGCATGCTCTGTTGCCTGTGTCTATGTGCCTGTGGTTCTGTCAGTGTGATCATGTGATGTATCTGACCCCAGGAATGTGTCAATAAAGTTTCCCCTTCCTGGGACAATGAATTCACGGTGTTCTTATTTCAATTTCCAGGAGTGTACCACGACACCACACGAAAGCCGCATCGTATTTCGGATCTTTGTGGAGACAATGCGAACGACAGCAGCGTGCGATGTCCGGCCAACATCAACATACGCAGCACTTGTTAGGGAGGACCAGCCAGGCAGACGGTACGGGAGGCTAGGCTGCTGCAGCCCTCCCAGAGGACAGCAGGAGGAAGCAACCCGGCTGGAATATTCAAACGGAGCCCGTAGGGTCCGCGGAGGGAGAGAGCGGAAATCGCGACGCTTCTGAATGGTCCTTGTGCTCCATTATGCAGCGGGGAGAATGCCCGGCGACGGCTGGGAAAATAACAGCGTAGAAAATGCAGCCCACCAATCTGGTCATTCAGCGAGTTTCTTTTGTGGCATTTCCGCAATCTCGAGCAGAGGTAGGTTTCTTCCTATTCCGAAAAAGATGAACCAGATATTTCATATCACACTGCCGATCTACGGGACAGATCGAGAGTACACGCGATTCCAAATCATCAGATGTGGAAGGTACATCGAGTGAAATAAAGTTTTCAAGTCAAATATTTACTATTTCAAAAAATTTGGTCGCGGGCAGAGACAGACTTTTATCGCTTAACTACGTGCCATCGACTCAGAGGACGTCACATACGAACCACAAGCTCAGGTGGAGAAGAGTGCTGTAAGAAGTCTGCCGTGGTCTTTGTTTAAGGAAATATTCCATCAGTCACCTGAATTAATGAATAAAGTTATGGTTACAATTGAATAACTGTGCGCGACCCGAACCTATATTCCCTACTTCTCGGAAGCAAATGCCTTTGCCGTTACACCATCTGAGCACGTCTCCAGGTCTGACTCAGCCTTCCGGCGCCCCTAATGTTTCCTCCTCTTTTTAACGAACTTCGCTACCAGAGCTACCACTCGGTATGTCGCAGCAGCAGCAGCAGCACTGAGGCAACGGAGGCGGTGGAGGGCCGCTGTTAACCCAGCCACAAAAAATGTATACAGGGCATTTCACAATTCCTATTACCGATTTGTAACAGTTTTAGAGGGGACTTGATAGATAAACTTTTGACAAGGAAATGTATAGTTTACATGTAAAATGACTTGAAGATCGAATCGCTTTCAAATTTTCCGTTTCACGATATGGACGAAAACTGAGGTGCTACGAGGAGGGTTGACTGTGTGGTGCTCCAGTGACTTCTAAGAGGACGCCCTTCGTCATGCAGGAAGAGACCTATGCCGAGTACTCGAAACATTGTCCACGCTGTGGGCTACTGCAGAGCACAGGAATGGTAGTTTTGAAAGTGATCCGATCTTAAATCTTATTTGACATCCAAGCGGTAGATTTCCATATCAAAACTTTATCTACTAAGTGCCCTCTACTATCCCTAAAGGCCAGTGTCTTTGAATTAAATGAACTCCACAAACATCATACCCTGTGGGACAAACTCCAGTAATAGTGATCTAAAATCATACGTGGAAATATCACAAACGATGAAAGTTTCCTATCGTGTGCAAGGTTTTTCATCTCCAAATAACTACGAGTGTTGTAAGCTACGTTCATTTCGATCTGCTTACTGTATTACTTCGAGCCTCGGGATATTACCTACCAAGCCATCCCTTATTTTAGTCAAATGGTACCATAAATTTCTTTTCTCCCGAAACCGGTTCAGTGTCTCCAAATAAGCTACGCGACCAACCGTTCCAGTCTTTAGCATCCTTCCGTACCACCACATTCAAAACACTTCCATTCTCGTCTCGTCTGAACTGCTTATCGTCAACGTTTCACTTCCGTACAAGGTTATACTCCAGACAACGACGTTCAGAAATGACTTACATAAAACTTAAATTTACAGGGGATAGGCAAAAATTTGGAAACACCAAAACACAACCCATTACCACGCCTAATACGCTGAAGGAAACCCGATGGCATTCAAAATAGCTTCTAATCGTCTCGCAATGGATAAATACAGGCCCTGTATGCTTTTCAAGGGAGTCTTACATATTTCTTCCTGCAAAACAGTGGCCAGTTCAGGTAACGACGATGGAGATGGAGCGCGATCACCCACGCTTCTCTCCCAAGTAGGACACAAAGGATCAATAATATTGAGATATGGTGACTGCGGTGACAAGGGGAGATGCGACAGTTCATAGTCGTGCTCACAAAACCAGTACTGAACGATGCGAACTGTGTGAATAGGGCGCCTGTCATCTTGGAATAAAGCATCACCATTGCGGAAGAAATACTGTACCATGGGACGGACCTTATCAGTCAAAACGGGCACAAATTCGCCGCAGTAATGTAACCTTGCAGAGTAAGTAGGCGGACCATGGAATACCACCACATACCTGTCCAAGTCATCGCCGAACCCTCATCATGTTTCACTCTTGGAAACAATCAATCTGCATGGGAAGGCTTTGGTCGATGTACACCTGACGTGAACTCGGCAAGAAGTTGAAAACAGAACGAAACAAGACTCATTCGACCAAATGACTTTCTTCCGTTACTCCGTTCTCCACGTTTTACAGCTTCGCCACCACGTTTTCCTCTTACGAGCATTTTCATCACTGATAGGTTGTTTCGGACCTCCGGCTCGCCCTTCAATTCGCTGTTTGTGGAACTCCGTGTTGTTTTAGCGCTCATAGGGTTTGGTAGTCTGTCATCCTCTTATTTTTCGTCACAATCCATTTCAACGATCGTTTGTCTTGATCACTCGTTTTGACTTAGCGAATGATGTTTCCCCTTCTTTCCCTTTATGCGGTATAAATCAGCGATGTGGTGCCTCTCTTTAGACTCCAAACACTGTGGCTACCTTGTTTACGGATGTACCCGTCTTACGGGCACCAACAATTTGCCCACGTTTGAATTCACTTAGATCCGATATAATATACTCACAATTACACAGAATACTATTCAGACCATTATTGACACCTGGGACGTACTGAGGACATCGCGCAAGTGCCGTCAGTGGTCACATACAACTGCGCTACCTGCAGGCCAAGCTAGCATCTGTATTTATTTTCAAGCACGTATTTCTCCCAGTGTCTCCAAATTTTTGTCAAACCCTCACATACCAGACTAGCGATATGCTCCGGCTTCACAAGGATAGCGCTAAGCATCTATGGCCGAACGATGTGTCCTATATAAAGAGACAGAATATGGCGCTGCGGTCGGCAACGCCTACACAAGACAAAAAAAAATTGTCTGGCACAGCTGTTACACCGGTTATTGCTGCTACAATGGAAAGTTATCAAGACTTAAGTGAGTCTGAACGTGGCCTACAACATTCCCTTGGGGTGCTCGAGAAATCTGTCTATTTCATCTCGTTTGGAATGACGTACTGAGTTCTGCTTATAAGCAAGAGCTGAATCCAGTCACGAATCTGGTTCGATACTCGATGAGCTCGTACCCTGCTCATTAAACTACAGTGCAAAACTGTCTCAAATGCTTTCCCGAACTTACGAACATTGCGACTGCCTGGGTGTTATTCTCTCCTACGCTCTGGACTCCATGGACAAACACAGCGAACTTTTTTTTTTATTATATAAAAGATATTAGCGTTCGCCAGATGTCTGACAATGCGTGCACAGAGAACGTGTTCCGTAATTCTTCAACAGGTTGCGCCAGCGATATAGGCCTACTACGATTGCGTAAATTCGACGAGCCTTCTCGACATCCTGAATGACTTCGGCTTTTTTTCATTAGCTTGGTACCCCTCTTTGTTAAAGTGACGTCAAAACATTTCTCCCAAGAAACCTTGACGGTTTACTTCAGTATCGCTCAGTTCCGAGTAAACAGACTTTAGAAGGAACGACGCGTTCGCTGTGTGAACCTTCCGCCATGTTTCCCTGTAGCACCTGTGGGAAGCGCTGCAGTCGGCATGGACGCAAATAGCCGTGGATGTGTATCGACAACTAATTCGGTCACTTGCAGCACATTTCGCTAGCGTTTTTCTGGGTTCCGGACGGTGTGGTGTGGTGTGTTGTTTATGATAATGTGAACGGGCAGCGGGGACGCCTTTGCCGGGCCAGCGCGCTCCCCGGCAGGTGGGGCGTCCAGACGAGCTCCCTGGGCGCCAGATGGGGGTCGCGTGTCGCTGATCGATGGCGTGGGCGTGCCCCCGCCGTGCGCACCACGTGCTGGCCGTGTTACGCGGATGCCCTCCTGCCGGCAGCGTGCACGCGCCTACCGTCTGCAGCCGCAATCAATATGCAGCCGCTGCTTCTATGGAGACAGCTGAACCGCCCCACCCCTCGCGATCCGGGGGACAATTTCTCCCTACTACTCTCTCCCTACTACCTACTAATTTTCTTCATCTGTTTCCTTTTTTTGGCACAAATTAAGACAGCGTGTCTTGCAACTCCACCGAGCACGGTTGCTCACAATATCGTATACAACACAGTATGGTGGGACAGACTCTGCCCAAGTCTGAGATCGTCGTGCAGAAAAGCGGAGAAAACAACTGGGTCAACTGTCTAACAATTTTGCAGAAAAATGGATTCGTCAGTCCAGCCTAACATCCAGAAATGTATTTGACATTTTGAAACATTTTCCAATTTCTCTTCAATATGCACTACTGGCCATTAAAATTGCTACACTAAGAACAAATGCATATCATAAACCGGTATTCACTGGACAAATATATTATACTAGAACTGACATGTGATTACATTTTCACGCAATTTGGGTGGATAGATCATGAGAAATAAGTACCCAGAACAACCACCTCTGGCCGTAATAACGGCCTTGATACGCCAGGGCATTGAGTCAAACAGAGCCTGGAAGGCGTGTACAGGTACAGCTGCCCACACAGCTTCAACACGATACAACAGTTCATCAAGAGTAGTGACTGGCGTATTGTGACGAGCCAGTTGCTCGGCCACCATCGACCAGACGTTTTCAATTGGTGAGAGATCTGGAGAATGTGTTGGCCAGGGCAGCAGTCGAACATTTTCTGTATCCAGAAACGCCCGTACAGGACCTGCAACATGCGGTCGTGTATTATCCTGCTGAAATGTAGGGTTTCGCAGGGATCGAATGATGGGTAGAGCCACGGGTCGTAACACATCTGAAATGTAACGACCACTGTTCAAAGTGCCGTCAATGCGAACAAGAGGTGACCGAGACGCTTAACCAATGGCACCCTATACCATCACGCCGGGGGATACGCCAGTATGGCGATGACGAATACACGCCTCCAATGTGCGTTCACCGCGATGTAGCCAAACACGCATGCGACCATCATGATGTTGTAAACAGAACCTGGATTCATTCGAAAAAATGACGTTTTGCCATTCGTGCACCCACGTTCGTCGTTGAGTACACCATCGCTGGCGCTCCTGTCTGTGATGCAGCGTCAAGGGTAACCGCAGCCATGGTCTCAGAGCTGATAGTCCATGCTGCTGCAAACGCCGTCGAACTGTTTGTGCAGATGGTTGTTGTCTTCCAAACGTCCCCATCTGTTGACTCAAGATCGAGACGTGGCTGCACGATCCGTTACAGCTATGCAGATAAGATGCCTGTCATCTCGACTGCTAGTGATACGAGGCCGTTGGGATCCAGCACGGCGTTCCGTATTACCCTCCTGAACCCACCGATTCCATATTCTGCTAACAGTCATTGGATCTCGACCAACGCGAGCAGCAATGTCGCGATACGATAAACCACAATAGCGATAGGCTACAATCCGACCTTCTTCAAAGTCGGAAACGTGATGGTGCGCATTTCGCCTCCTTACTCGAGACATCACAACAATGTTTCACCAGGCAACGCTGGTCAACTGCTGTTTGTGTATGAAAAATCGGTTGGAAACTTTCCTCATGTCAGCACGTTGTAGGTGTCGCCAGCAGCGCCAACCTTGTGTGAATGTTCTGAAAAGCTAATCATTTGCATATCACAGCATCTTCTTTGTGTCTGTTAATTTCGCGTCTGTAGCACGTCATTTTCGTGGTGTAGCAATTTTAATGGCCAGTAGCGTGTATGCAACGTAGTGCAACTCCGATGCGGGTATACAAGCGCCGACATGTCGGCAAGTGATTGGTGTGGCATTCGTGTCTTTCAGGCGTGCGTGCGGTAAATACGGAAATGTAAACTATGTCGACGTTATTACCGAGTGCGCTCAACAGGACCAATGCAATTTTTATTTTTTCTTGGCTGCCGAAGGACAAACACCGGTGACATCCATCAGAGAATGAGGAATGTGTATGGGGCTGCATGTGCGTCGAAAACCATCTTGTGCAATGGTGCGAGAAGTTCAGTGCTGGCAGCGATTCTACTCACGACGCTAGTCGGTCTGAGAGGCTAGCCTCATGCATTACGAACACCTCAAGTCGGAGACACTGGAGCACCCGTCCTATAATCCTCATTCGATTATGACGTGTTTGGTCCCTTAAAAATGGCCTTGGAGGTCGACGATTCCTGTGGGACGAGGATGTGCAGCTGGCAGTAACGGACTTCGTCACGCAACAGAACACGGTGATTTACGAAACGAACATCTTCAGGCTGGTGCGACAGTGGGATCACCCCTCAATACTCACGGCGATTTTGCGTGATTGGCATACAACTCTGGACCTTACGTCTTCGACCGGAAATGTTTTGATCGCCCCCTTATAACATCTGTCCCGAAAAATCTTATGAATTTCTAATCCTTGAATAAACTACCCATAGCTCCAGATGTCAGTCACATCGCTACCAAATGTTGTATGTCAACAGAGTATCAATCAAAATCCCCATATAGTTTGTGCTATGTGCTGTCGTCCAGGAGAACGTCCGTAAACGTTACGTAATAGGTGACCTACAGAGCTCAGGAAAGCGTAACTATGAGTGTTTGTCCTGTAGAGTTCCCGTGGGAAAGTTGGTAGAGCGTTAGTCTGTCGTACCAAGGATCTCTAGTTCGAGCCTTGGTCTTGCCAGTTAGTACTGTAGTACATGTGAAATTGTTGCATCGGACAACATGTTCCTAACATGAAAACGTACTGTGCACAGAAGTTTCGGAACAGAAGAATAAAGAAACAATTGCGTGACACGTGACATCTACATCTACATCTACGTCTATACTCCGCGAGCCACCT
The DNA here is from genome assembly GCF_023864275.1 of Schistocerca cancellata. Lineage (NCBI taxonomy): Eukaryota > Metazoa > Arthropoda > Insecta > Orthoptera > Acrididae > Schistocerca > Schistocerca cancellata. The sequence goes on from NC_064627.1 coordinate 72,294,605, forward strand.
TACGGTGTGTGGCGGAGGGTACTTATTGTACCACTATCTGATCCCCCCTTCCCTGTTCCATTCACGAATTGTGCGTGGGAAGAACGACTGCTTGTAAGTCTCCGTATTTGCTCTAATTTCTCGGATCTTTTCGTTGTGATCATTACGCGAGATATATGTGGGCGGTAGTAATATGTTGCCCATCTCTTCCCGGAATGTGCTCTCTCGTAATTTCGATAATAAACCTCTCCGTATTGCGTAACGCCTTTCTTGAAGTGTCCGCCACTGGAGCTTGTTCAGCATCTCCGTAACGCTCTCGCGCTGACTAAATGTCCCCATGACGAATCGCGCTGCTTTTCGCTGGATCATGTCTATCTCTTCTATTAATCCAACCTGGTAAGGGTCCCATACTGATGAGCAATACTCAAGAATCGGACGAACAAGCGTTTTGTAAGCTACTTCTTTCGTCGATGAGTCACATTTTCTTAGAATTCTTCCTATGAATCTCAACCTGGCGCCTGCTTTTCCCACTATTTGTTTTATGTGATCATTCCACTTCAGATCGCTCCGGATAGTAACTCCTAAGTATTTTACGGTCGTTACCGCTTCCAATGATTTACCACCTATGGCATAATCGTACTGGAATGGATTTCTGCCCCTATGTATGCGCATTATATTACATTTATCTACGTTTAGGGAAAGCTGCCAGCTGTCGCACCATGCATTAATCCTCTGCAGGTCTTCCTGGAGTACGTACGAGTCTTCTGATGTTGCTACTTTCTTGTAGACAACCGTGTCATCTGCAAATAGCCTCACGGAGCTACCGATGTTGTCAACTAAGTCATTTATGTATATTGTAAACAATAAAGGTCCTATCACGCTTCCTTGCGGTACTCCCGAAATTACTTCTACATCTGCAGATTTTGAACCGTTAAGAATGACATGTTGTGTTCTTTCTTCTAGGAAATCCTGACGAAGTATTAATAGTAACAGCAGCAGCAGCAATAGTAGTAGTAATAGCAGTAATAATAATAATAATAATAATAATAAACAAGAAGATAATAAACAAGAAGATTACATACTGAATAACCACAGTGACTCCATAGAAGCGATGGAAAAAACAGATGCCTATAAAAATCTAGGATACAGACAAAAAAAAATAGGAATAGATAATACAAATATTAAAGAAGAACTAAAAGAAAAATATAGACAACGACTAACAAAAATACTAAAAACAGAATTGACAGCAAGAAACAAGACAAAAGCTATAAATACTTATGCAATACCAATATTGACCTACTCGTTTGGAGTAGTGAAATGGAGTAACACAGACCTAGAAGCATTCAATACACTTACACGTTCACAATGCCACAAATATAGAATACATCACATACATTCAGCAACAGAAAGATTCACATAAAGCAGAAAGGAAGGAGGAAGGGGATTTATCGACATAAAAAAAACCTACATTATGGACAGGTATACAATTTAAGAAAATTCTGTGTAGAACGAGCAGAAACTAGCAAAATACACAAAGCAATCACTCATATAAATACATCGGCTACACCACTGCAATTTCATAACCACTTCTACAACCCTCTAGATCACATAACATCAACAGATACGAAGAAAGTAAATTTGAAAAAGAAAACACTACATGGCAAGCACCCGTATCATCTAACACAGCCACACATCGATCAAAACGCATCCAACACATGGATAAGAAAAGGCAATATATACAGTGAGACGGAAGGATTCATGATTGCAATTCAGATTCAAACAATAGACACCAGATATTACAGCAAGCATATTATTAAAGATCGCCATACTACAACAGATAAATGCAGACTTTGCAAACAACAAATAGAAACAGTAGATCACATCACAAGCGGATGTACAATACTAGCAAATACAGAATACCCCAGAAGACATGACAATGTAGCAAAAATAATACATCAACAACTTGCCATACAACATAAACTAATAAAACAACACTTTCCCACATACAATTATGCACCACAAAATGTACTGGAGAATGATGAATACAAATTATACTGGAACAGAACCATTATAACAGATGAAACAACACCACATAACAAACCTGACATCATACTCACCAATAAAAAGAAGAAATTAACACAACTAATCGAAATATCCATACCCAATACAACAAATATACAAAAGAAAACAGGAGAAAAAATTGAAAAATACATCCAACTGGCTGAGGAAGTCAAGGACATGTGGCATCCGGATAAAGTTGACATACCAATTATACTATCAACTATAGGAGTCATCCCACACAATATCCACCAGTACATCAACGCAATACAGCTACATCCAAACTTATGTATACAACTACAGAAATCCGTAATTATTGATACATGTTCAATCACCCGAAAGTTCCTAAATGCAATGTAACATATACAGTACAGTTAAAAGGAAGTCACGCTTGATCAAGGTCCGCGTCACTTTCCATTTTTGACCAAACATAACGCCTGAGAAAAGAAAGAAAGAAAGAAAGAAAGAATAATATTAATAACAGATAGTAGGTGACAGCACCGCCATAGTCCTTTAACATGCCAGGAAGATGTCCCGTAAAACAGTTTCACAGGTACTGCAGTACAAAAACTGACGTGACCAGGGCTCGAATCCCTGGCACTTCGTATGAAAAATTAACAATCTACCAATTTCCCCACGGGAAGTCCAGATGACAGACGCTCACAGTTAAGCTTTTTCTGTGCCCCGTAGGTCATGTAGTACTTATTTCTTATCGTTTACGGACGTTGTCCTGGACGGCAGCACATAGCATGAAATATATCGGTGTTTTGGTTGATACTGTATCGATATACAAAGTTTGGTACCGATATGACTGATATCTGGAGGTTTGGGTGTAAGCTATAAACCACAACAAACCTAAAACAAGAAATAACGTACTTACACTGACTGAGGTGACAAAAGTATGGGACAGCGGTATGCATATATACAGATGGCGGCAGTATCGCGTACACACGGTATAAAACGGCAGTGCATTGGCGGAGCTTTCGCTTGAACTCAGGTGGTTTTCAGGTGGAAAGGTTTCTGGCGTGATTATGACTGCACGACTGGAATTAACTGACTTTGAACGTGGAGTGGTAGTTGAAGCTGACGCATGGGATATTCCACTTTGGAAATCGTTAGGGAAGACAATATTCCGAGATCCCCGGCGTGAAGAGTTTGCCGAGAGTACCAAATTTCGGGCATTACTTCTTATCACAGACGACGCAGTGGCCGACGGCTTTCACTTAACGACCGACAGCAGTGCCGTTTGCGTAAGATTTGTCACTGCTGACAGAGGAGCAACACTGCGTGAAACAACAGCAGAAATCAATATTGGGCGTGCGACAAACGTATCCGTCCGGACAATGCGGCGAAATTTGGCGTGGATTGGCTATGGCAGCAGACGACCGATGCGAGCGCCTTTGCGAACAGCACATCGCCTGTGGCGTCTCTTCAGGGTTCGTGCCACAGTGGTTGGGCCCTTGACGACTGGAAAACCATAGCCTCGTCAGATGTGTTCCGATTTCAGATGCTAAGAGCTGATGATACGGTTCGAGAGCGGCGCAGAACGCACGAAGCCATGGACCCAAGTTGTCCACAAGGCATTGTGCAAGCTGGTTGTGGCTCCTTAATGGTGTGGATTGTGTTTATGTGGAATGGACTGGGTCTTCTGGTCCAACTGAACTCATCATTGACAGAACATAGTTACGTTCGGATACTTGGAGACCTCCTTCAGCTATTCATGGACTTCATGTTCCCAAACAACGATTGAATTTGTATGAACGATATCGCGCCATGTCACCAGCCACAATTGTTCGTAATCGGTTTGAAGAAAATTCTGGACAAATGGAGAGAATGATTTGGCCACCAAGATCGCCCAATGTGAATCCAAACCAACATTTATGGGACATAATAGAGAGGTCGTTTCCATACAAAATCCTGCACCGGCAACACTCTCTCTGTTATGGACGGCTATAGAGGCAGTATGGCGCAATACTTCTGCAGGGGACTTCCAACGATTTGTTGAGTCCATGCCGCGTCGAGCTGCTGCACTACGCTGGATAACAGGAGGTCCAGCACGATAGTACGAGTAGGAGGTATTCCAAGACTTTTGTCACCGGTATATGCGCTGAATACACGTCCGAAGTTAGAAAGGACCGTTTTAACGAGATGACTACAGGTATATATTCGCAAAGACAACCACAAAATAAGTCTTATCTCTAATCAAATACACTGAAGTATTTCTAAGACTACACGCCGCCGTTTCATCTAGTACTAGTGTGTTACGGAAATGCGAAGAGAAGTTACATCTGAATCTTAGAATAAGGATGATGTCTCCAGAGTGAGGTTCGCAGAAAGCTTCTGTGAAGTTTGGAAAGTAGGAGACGAGGTACTGGCGAAAGTAAAGCTGTGAGTACGGGGCGTGATTCGTGCTTGGATAGCTCAAATGGTAGAGCACTTGCCTGCGAAAGGCAGAGGTCCCGAGTTCGAGCCTCGGTCCGGCACACAATTTTAATCTGCCAGGAAGTTTCAAGGATGATGTTCTTTTTACGAAAGAGTGTTATTTAACAATTCCGCAACGCCAATGCATGCTGTGTTAAAGTGCCATAAGAACGCTATCTGGATGCTTACGGAGGCACGCTTCGTCGCGAATGGGAAGGGAAAGCAGTCTAGTGCCTTCCGCCAGGCACCTTACATTGGCTTTCGGTGTAGATGGCTCGGTAATGAGACAGCAGGTAGCATGAAGCGTCGGATTTTATCTGCAGCTTTCCCCCTTTAAATGTCTACAGAGGTATCCTTTTTGGAAAGGTTACGAGGTTAAATAAGTTTTCAATTATTCAAGCGCATTAGCATGCCACGGCGAACACGAGTGCTGGGTTTTGGGGCCGGGGTGTATTTATGCCCTGTAAGCAATGGGGTCACGGGAGCAGACTACACAGTAAAGCTGTGCTCATCGTGGCACGTGGCCCGTGTTCTACAGACGGAGCGAAGTGTGCAAAACTCCAGCACTCAATACAAGCAGAGCTCCGGTGACGAGTGACCGTTGAATTTTCATGTGTAAAGGAGGACAGCAGCCTGTCGCAGAATCCGTAATCTAGATTATAACACAGTCATCATCGGCCCATTACCAGAAGAGTCATATAGGCCTAGGCTTATAGGCATATGACTTCTGGTAATGGAACGATGAACATCTAGTCGAAATCTAGATCTGGAATTAATTACCAGTTCTAGGATTGACTGCTGTCCTTTACATCATTTGAGCATGCAAATAGTTAAGTGGCGTAGTACGAAACGTCTTCTAACGTGATGGTTCATACAGGAATACGGAATGGTATTGGTGCGTTGTTTTTTTTTTCTTTTCTTTTTTTCATTCCCCACAGAGCTTCCATCCCACCATGACTACGTCGGCTAATGACAGTCACTGCTGCCGGCCGGAGTGGTCGAGCGGTTAAAGGCGCTACAGTCTGGAACCGCACGACCGCTACGGTCGCAGGTTCGAATCCTGCCTCGGGCATGGATGTGTGTGATGTCCTTAGGTTAGTTAGGTTTAAGTAGTTCTAAGTTCTAGGGGAGTTATGACCACAGCAGTTGAGTCCCATAGTGCTCAGAGCCATTTGAACCATTTGACAGTCACTGCTGAAGTCTGAGCAGTACCATCCATCTTGGCGGATAAATTACTCTATTTCAAAAAACTACCATATTAACTGGAATTTACGGGAGACTTGTGGAGATAAGCGGACTGATGTCAGGCGTTGATCGGACACCGACGGCGGACAACGGGTACGTTTCACCCGCTCCTTCAATGCTATATACATGGTCCAGCCACATTTTGTGGTCACCGCCTATGTTCGACGTCAGAGACCAATAACCACTCCCAGATGGGAAGTGGCAGCACTAGCAATGGAAGATATATAAAGCATGTCGGTGGGACACGGAAACAGTGCAGCCGTTGTCGTAATGCGGAAAAGAAGTGATTTATCTGACGTCCAAAAGAGCATTATCATTTGCTTTCAGACCAAGGGTGGAAGCATTTCCGAAACGGTTAAGTTTGTATGCTGTTCGCGTGTCGGGTTAAAGTATAGCATGCATGGCAAAATGGCACTATCCAAAACCGGCACAGAAGCAACGGTGGTGCACCACGGGCCATAGACGGCAGCAGTGAACCACTGCTGCGGAGATGTGTACAGGCGAATAGATGTGCAACTGTTGAGCAGCTGACCGCCCAGATGAACAAGGGCAAGCAACAGTATCTCTTCAATAATCATTCAGCTAACGCTGCTGCATAAGGGCCTTCGCAGCAGGGGTCAAGTTCACGCACCCACGCTGACTGCTGTTCATCGGCGACGAAGGCTGGCATTTGCACCCCAATACAGCAACTGGACATCCAGAGAGTGGCGATAGGTGGCCTTTTCAGATGAATCACGTTTTATGCTCCATCGGACCGAAGACCATTTGCATGTATTTGGCGTAAAATGTTTGAAAGCAAATAGCCTGCAACATCGCCGGAAGGGTCCAGGACGGAGGGGTCATTCTCTGGGTGACCTCTTCATTCTGAAAGGCACAGGGGATCAACACAAGCATGTATCTATTCTTGGGGACAATGCCCACCGTACATGCAGTTTGTTTTTCCTCGACACGATGGGTTCTACCAGCAGGACAATGGAACTGGGCACACAGCTCGCGGTGTACGTGCGTGCTGCGAAGAGCACCAGGATGATATTACGGTACTCCCCTGGCCACCTTGGATTTAAATTCAATCGAGGATCTGTAGGACCACTTCGTTTGGGGCGTTCGCGGCATGGACCTTCAACCTAGAAATCTAGCGTAGTTGGTCACGGCATTGGGATCGGCATGGATCCACATTCCTGTCGGTACCATCCAGAGCTTCACTGACACACTTCCTGCATGTCTCGCAGTGGTCCGCGCTGCACAGAGTGACTGTTCAGGCTTTTGGCAGGTGGCCAAATCAATGTAATTGGAGATTTTATTTTCTGTGGCATTACGATCAGGTGATTTAGAGCGTCAGTCGTGGTGGGCAGGGTACCAGTGTGTTCGCGAAACCAGGAAAGTAACAGTGCAGGCCTGTGAACACAGCTGTTGTCATTGCGGAAGACGAGAGAATCCGTAGGATTCTCTTCATGAAGATTTAGAAGAATAGGCAACAGGCCTATTTGATCACCGATAATGTTGAAATATAAATCTGATTAATTTTACGGTACCCTAAATGAAAGGGTTTTAATCCAACTGGAAGCAAGCACGCCAGTCACGCCTGCACTGGATTCACCTGTCAGACGCCCCGTTGTGTGTCGCGTGAGATGTACGGGACAAGGACGAGCGCCGCCTGGTGAGCTGATCGGCAAGAGGTGTTTGGCTTTTGGTGCGACAGATTCTGGCCAAAATTACCCGAACGACTGCTCATCAGAAACTCACTCAACTGCTCCGCTTTGTGGACACGGGGTATTTCCCGCAAGCGAAGAGGAACTGTGTGGAGTGAATTTGTAGACATGCAGTTCACTACTTGTTCTCTGATGGTGAGAAAAATGTTCTTGATATTTGGTACTTCCTTAATTAAGGTTACTGTGCAGTTGTTCGCAATGCCAAATACAGAAAGTTTTCTCCAATTTCCTTTATAATGTCTTCCCCAAACCACTCAAGAGCAGGGGTATTCCCGCTACGAAGAGCTGATCCCTGTCTCTTCCACTCTTCGAACCGGTATATTCTCTGGTCATCTGAATGTTCCTCCCCGAAAAACTAAGCGTCCACTGATATACTTACTTTAACTGTCAATTATCTCAATAAATTCAATATTTAAAAAATTATGGGGCCAGCGCAAACACAAGCACCTCGTCACATCTTTCTTGTAACGCCCTTTGATGACGGGGAACGTCGGCTTTTCCCGATGCAAACAAAATTATTTTCAAACCGAAATTTTATGTGCCCGTATTAGTCTTGTGCGAAATTCGTTTTTTCCCCCTGTATTAATAGGGACAGGCAAATAACCAGCGACAGCACTGCCCTTGCCTGCACTGACCGCTACCGCAAAGCAAGCAGCGCTACTGAATCGCTGCCCGATTCTTACGTATTTTTCGTGTTTCAGTGTTCCTTCTAACACACAGCGATAAAACAAATATGGGGACGTAAAATTCCGATTTAAAAATTGTATAGTTTGTAATGGGAAGCAAACCGCCGCCTTCAGTTGACACTGGGCGCCGCCTGAAAGCCGTGACGAGCAGTAATTGTTTGGGCTGACAATGCAAAAACTAAATCGCAAATATCTGCCGAAACACGAGAAAAAATGCGCCTGGGTCTCTTGGGAGACACGTCTAGTATATATATACAAGGGGGTATCGGTAACACACCTCTGCTGGAGGGTAGAAAAGGCTAAAACGCTGCGGAACCACCTCTGGCCTGAAATAGGAGCGCAGTAGACGCCTTGTCGGATCGTCTGTGCACTCGCCACCTTGCGTCATTTGAAAGATGCAACATCGCGGCCCGTCGGGCAAACAACACGCCTCAGCGAACTACACGCCTCAGTCAGTTGCTGTTCTGAGTTGCGTGGTCCACTGAAGACGTGCAGCAGTGAGCAGTGCCCGACTGCGAGGTATCCGACTCCAAATGCTCACTGCATGCATTTCCCTTCGCAATGTTCGCTCGGAAACAACCTTGAGACCGACCTGCATTCATAGACAGATGCAATTCTTTTCTGGTTCGAAACAGATTGTCATTGACAAGGCGTGATATTCGTCTCCTGTTCCTGTCGGTTAAGATATTTTTACGATCACTGTTCTTATGTTGTATTACTACATGGCTGCAAGTAGAGCATTTGTAGAAGACACTTTTTACAGCCCTCGCTGATATACCGACAAACCGTACAACTTCATTCACAGTGTTATCATGGCTATGTCCAAACACGGTAAATACCTTCTGCCATTCTGTCACGTCGGCCCATCCCGTCGCGCTGATTACATACAGGCACTTACACGCCACGTCACTGCCACAAAATCACGAATTACGCCAGTGGTGGAGTGTCATATGACTGCCAGCTCTACTCCATCTACCGTTCTTCGAAGCGATAGCGTTCTCTTTCAAAGAGGCGATTAATATTTTGTCAGGAGAAAAATAAAGAAATGAAAACTCTGTTACATACTTCTGATTCCCCATCAACAACAGACAAGCATGGAAACTGGCTTCAGAAACCGTGCTAAGAAGATAATCATTGTTATTTATAATACCGCTCAGCACGATTTCCATCGCATTCCCGTGTGATTAAGAAGTTTTATGTAAACTGAAGTTGGAGGAGGTCGGGTGGGGGGGGGGGGGGGTGAGAAAAGGAAAGGAAAAGAACTAATGATATCAGCTGCATCGGGACTTCAGGCGGAATCAGCGGCGAAAAATGAAAATGTATACTGGACGGGCCGTTGAACCCGGTACCTCCAGCTTACAAGGCAATTACGTCACCCAGACGCAATGTTTATCGCAAATGCGCAGAATACCTCGGCACGCTCGCCGGTCGCCGCGCGGGATTAGCCGAGCGGTCTCAGGCGCTGCAGTCATGGACTGTACGGCTGGTCCCGGCGGAGGTTCGAGACCTCCCTCGGGCATGGGTGTGTGTGTTTGTCCTTAGGATAATTTAGGTTAAGTAGTGTGTAAGCTTAGGGACTGATGACCTTGGCAGTTAAGTCCCATAAGATTTCACACACATTTTTTGCTCGCCAGTCGCCTCGCTCTCCCACTGACCGCCACCTAAACCGCAGCCCTCGTCGATGTCCGAAAGAACAGATGATGTTTGGTTTGTGGGGCGCTCAACTGCGCGGTTATCAGCGCCCGTATTAATTCCCAACCTTTGCTCTGTCCAGGATGATGATGAAATGATGATGACAACTCAAACCCCCAGTCATCTCGAGGCAGGTGAAAATCCGAAAGAACAGACACCACGCATTCGTGTAAGTAAAGAAGTTTGTATTAACTTGCATGTTGACACAATGACAACTGGAGCGCATAACACGCCATCCAAACAAACATGCAAATATTATTATTTCCAATGTGTCAAGGGATTTTCTGCGATACATCTAATTATATCAAGTTATTTTGTATAAACACTCCGAATAGATACTGTGTGAAAGCATTAATTTTAAAAATGTTTGCTGTACAAATCTCTCTAGAGGCAAGTAAATAAAAAGCAGACGATAGGGAGAGAGATATAAACGGGGAAAAAAGAGTTCTTAAGGCAATAGTGAACAGCAAACAAAATATATCGTAACAAGGAACGGTTCCCACCCCACCGCCAGCTGTGAACTGGAAATACACTGGCGAACCCAACAAGCAGCAGCTATACCTCCAAGTCCGTGACCTGGCGTTCATAATTGAGAAACTTCTTTGAGCAACCAATTAGGGCACGGACTTCGAGGGGAGTTGAATGGGCAGTGCTCGAAAATATTAAAGACGTCGGAATGAGTCGACGGCGAAGTAGCGGAGAGGAAACGACAGCAGAGAAGCCATTTTGCCGCAGAAAGCTGGCACTCCCAGCGTCACGAAGAACGGCGTGCAACGTCTATTTGGTAACTTCTATGCGCACGCGTGGGCTGCGCTCAGTAAACGTGCCGCGAATAAACAGTGACGCGGACGTATCTGAGGATCACAACACAGCCAGTACAGTCTCATTCAGAAGTGTGCGCTGACAAAAGCGTCAGCTCACAATGTAATGCCGCATTTTTGGTGATAACGGCATCATTATCACTGCTTGAGCATTACACAGCAGGTTTAACAGTACTTAAAAGTATGTTAAGCCGTCACAGTAATACATTTAGTTTCAACACTGCAGTGTTCTCCAGTGCATCATAGTCGTACTGGAAGACTTCTTTCTCAGATGCGCATTACACACATACACACAGACAGCCAGAAACGAACGTTTAAGTACAGTGAAACGTCGTACGGCCACCTGGGTATTTAAATAGAATCGTATGGATTTGCAGACTGGTATTTAACCGCACATTCATCGACATCTAAAGATGTGAAGACTGAAATCGTTAAGTACCGCATTCCTGGACAGAAAGATAAATGAAAACTAGAACTGAATTTTAGATAGTTTCCGTCGTTACAGACGGAGCAACATTTGGATTGGAAAAGAATGGAACAATATATCGGAGGCAGCTTTTTCTAAAGAACACATCTGATCTAGAGCAGTCAGAAAATCTACATTTCCAAGGTTCCACGGGCACATCAATAACGCTGCTCTCCAATAGAAACAAAACATTTAAACTAATGTGCCATCTCGTTCCGTTTCGCAGCAAAATATTTCCATGTTAAGATCCCTGAGCATTTCCGTCACATTTTCGTACTGACAATTTGCCGTTTACAAATCTGACTGCATGTTTCTGAATTCTTGGCACCTACTTATTTCTTCCAGATCAATGATTCCAAACAACTGAAGAGTACTACAAAATAGGTCGAACAAGTGCCCTACCCTACTACACCATAATTTTTCCGTAACTGTCCCAAATGTCCATATGAACTGCCTACAATTTATTTTTATCTTCGTAACATCTGCCACCGTTTATTGGTTATTAATGCTTAACTAAAGAACTATCGACGTTTTGGGTTTACTCAAGTGTATTATGTTTTATTTACCAACATGTAAGGCGCGCTGCTAATGGAGACACGGAGCTGATATTCTATCCAATTCGTTCGGAATTTACTAACACTTATTCCAGAATAAAACTTTCTTGGATTCAGTCGCGCCGATCTTCCTCCTCAATAGTATTGTCGATATCGCTGAAACCCGTTTCTGTTTCTGCAATCACCGATCGCTGTACTGTATCTCCTATAAATCTGTACATACTTAATTACTGAAGTGATTCAATATGAGACACTAACAAAGGAAAAATGGCTACCTACCCTGCACGACTTGCTTTCGATCAACATTTTCGAAAAGGCAAATTACGAAACGCTATTCTTTATGCGCGTAATACTCCTCCGCCGGTGCAAAATACTGAATGCTTCAACGAAGCGTTGCAAACTCACCTTCACATTGTTGCAGGCTACAAAGACGGTTACATTCATTGGTTATTCGCGGTCGTGCGTTTAACGAGTTAACACTTTCGAGACAGCAACCGCTTATCATTCGGGCACCACGTATATACCAGCGCAGGTGGTGTGTTAAGAACGAGGACACACGGTTAGCGACATAAATCGCATCGCGGGAGCCTTTTGTGAAAGCGGATACGCACGGAGACATCCGACACGACTCGCCCATGCTTCCGTGTTGCCCTTCACGTCCGCGTTGTAACACTCTTGCAGTCTGTTGCTACAGAAGAGCTTTCCAGGGCAAGGAAATCTTCTATCAGAATGTTATCGGCGAAAGTGCCCGGAACTTTCCTCCATATCTTTTAATATTAAGAAGAAGAAAGTTTACGGTGTGACGTCCTATTACTAAGATAGCAGCCCGAGCACGGTTAGGGAAAGCACTCTAACGGAAATCAGCTGTATTCTTTGCAAATGAACCATACAATTATTCGCCTCAGTCGCTTTACAGAAACCACAAAAATCTTAAATTTGGATGTGTGTTGGGAGAGAGCCGGAAGAGTCTTGTTGGAACTACTTCCCTACCGAAATTGCAGAGAGAGAGAGAGAGAGAGAGAAGCCGGAAAACTCGTGATCGTATTTTGTCCCCTTGTTACTTGTGAACGTAGCTGAATTTACTCGACATGTCAGTTGGAACTATGATGGAGAGGTGCTGTCGTGTGACTAGGGTCCTCCCCCCGTTCGCCGGGTGCAAGTCTTTCGATTTGACGCCAATTCGACGACTTGTGCGTTGATGGGCATGAAATGATGCTGATGATTAGGACAACACAACACTCAGTCCCTGAGCGGAGAAAATCTCCGACCAGGCCGGGAATCGAACCCGGGCCCTTCGGATTGACAGTCTGTCGCGCTGACCACGTAACTGCCGGGGGACGGACAGGTGTTGAACTTGTAGCGTTAAACAAATGCTCAGTAGGCACTGAGAGGAAATAACCCATGTGACACGCCATTTCAACAGAGTGCAGTGATTGAATTTTTTTCCAAAAGTAGTATCTGAAAAACAGGGTTATTGACTAAGGAATATGTGTGGTTATCTGGATCCACAAACATACATCCTCCGAAAACCACCATAGGGTGCAAGGCGGAGGATACCTTGTACTACTGTTAGTCATTCTCTTTCCTGTTGCACTCGCAAATGAACGAAGGAAAATCGACTGCCTATACGCTGCCGTACGGGCCTCGATTACTCTTATCCTGTCTTTGCGTTCGTTACGCAAGAAGTATGCTGGTTGCAGTAGGTCCGTTCTGCAGTCTGTCGTAATGCCGGTTTCCTAAACTTTCTCAACAGCGTTTCGCTTAAGGAAGGTCTTCTTCCCTCCAGCTATTCGCATTTAGCTTACGGAGAATTTCCGAAACATTCGCGTGTTGATCGGACCCTCCCGATAACGAATCTAGGAACAAGCCTCTGAGCTGCTTGGATGCCTTCTTTCAATGCGTCCTGGTTGGGACCCCACACACCCGAGCGGTACTCAAGAACGGGTCGTACAAGTGTTCTGCACGCGGTCTTCTTCATACATGAACTGCACTTTACAAGCACTACTACACTTTCCTTGACTGGTGTCTGCAAGTAACGGGAAACAAACTGACAGAAAAGGATCGCAACACCAAGAAATTCACGTAAGGCACTGAAATGTCGGTAACACATTTGTCTAGGTGACATATTTAAGTGTGAACTCTACAAGGTCACTGGCTTAACTAACAAGGAAACCTCCCCATCGCACCCCCCTCAGATTTAGATATAAGTTGGCACAGTGGATAGGCCTTGAAAAACTGAACACAGATCAATCGAGAAAACAGGAAGAAGTTGTGTGGAACTATGAAAAAAATAAGCAAAATATACAAACTGAAAAGTCCATGTGCAACATAGGCAACATCAAGGACAACCTCAGTTCTGGAGCGCCGTGGTCTCGTGGTTAGCGTGAGCAGCTGTTGAGCGAAAGATCCTTGGTTCAAATCTTCCCTCGAGTGAAAATTTTAATTTTTTATTTTCAGACAATTATGTGACGCACATGCCGTCACCAGTGTCGTATAGAATATATCAGACGTGTTTTCCTGTGGAGGAATCGGTTGACTTATGACCTTGCTGTCAAATGTTATCGGTTCCCATTGGAAAGGCACGTCCTTTCGTCTACTAATCGCACGGTTTTGCGGTGCGGTTGCAAAACACAGACACTGAACTTATTACAGTGAACAGAGACGTCAATGAACGAACGGACAGATCATAACTTTGCGAAAAAAAAAAGAAATAAATTTTTCATTCGAGGGGAGACTTGAACCTAGGACCTCTCATTCCGCAGCTGCTCACGCTAACCACGGGACCACGGCGCTCCTAAGCCTACGCTGTCCTTGATGTTGCCTATGTTGCGCATGGACTACTCAGTTTGTATATTTTGCTTATTTTTTTCATAGTTCCACACAACTTCTTCCTGTTTTCTCGATTGATCTGTGTTCAGTTTTTCAAGGCCTATCCACTGTGCCACCTTATAACTAAATCTGAGGGGGGTGCGATGGGGAGGTTCCCTTGTAAGTACGAGATAAGCCATTGCAAATGTGAAATGCTGATGTAATAACAACCGGTGTAACCGCCAAAAAGCTCAATGCAAGCATGAAAACGTGCCATCATTGTCTTGTAAAGGTGCCGGATGTCACAGTTTGTGGGATGGAGTTCCATGCATGTTACACTTGGTCGGTCAACACGAGGACAATTAATGTTGTTTGTGGATGACGCTGGAGTTGTCGTCCGACGACGCCCCATATGTGCTCGACTGGAGTCAGATCTGATGATCGCGCTGGCCAAGGCAACACGTTGACACTCTGGAGAGCATGTTGGATTACAACAACAGTATCTGCGCGAGCGTAATACAGTTGGAAAACACCTCCTCGAATGCTGTTTATGAATGGCAGCACAAAAAATCGAAGCGCCAGACTGACGTACAAATCTGCAGTCAGGGTGCTTGGGATAACGACGGGAGTGCACCTGCAGTCATACGAAATATTACCCCAGACCATAATTCGAAGTAAAGGTCTAGTGTGTCTATCACGCAGTGAAACACGTATGTATGCAGGGTATTCATTACCAGCGATGGCGAGTCATGAGAGAATCTCTGACCAGAGAGTTATTTATCGTTGCTAGTCTGCCCTTGACCGCGCGAGAGTTCAGTTCAGTTGCGAGTTAGCAGTTGCATGTAGGGAGTCGGTAGCTGCAGTTGCGAGTTAGATGTTGTGTGAGGAGTCGGCGGGCGCCGACATGGAACTCTGGTCGAGATTCAGGATAAGGTATATTTTTAAATAAGGTAATGAAGCAGCTTTGCGCACATCTGATAATTTAATGTAAATTAACTGTAACTAATTTGTTCAAGAATCGCCCCAATAATAATTTCGTTTTCAAAGCAACCATTTTTAACAAAGAATCCTTTTTTGAAATAATATTTCCCTTGCAATTCCTTAAAGAAAAGTTTCCCTTAAAAAAAATTACTTAAGTTCAAAGAATTTTTGCGATGCATTTCCTCCAAGCTATGGCAAAAAAAAAAAAAAAAAAAAAAAAAAAAAAAAAAAAAAAACAAAGAGCAGACGCAATTTTACTGAGGTAAGAACAGGGCCTAAGATCGACATTTCGGTCTATTTACGTTTTCATTGTCAGTGAGATTTCATTTCTTATTAAGATGACTTTCATTTCTTTGTGGGGAGCTTACACATGGCTCAGATTGCTAGTTCTAACATTTAAATATTGACTTTCAAAATTCTCCGGGGAGGTTACAGCAGACAGGTTGGTTGCAAGCGCTCGATTGGCCTCTTCCTAACCAACACACAGCTATCACTGGCACCGAGGTAGAACCAGCTTTCATCACAAAACACAACAGATCTCCAACCTACCCTCCAATGAGCTCTCGTTCGAGACCACTGAAGTTGCAAATGGCGGTGGTTTGGGGTCAGTAGAATGCATGCTACAAGGCGCCTGGCACTGTGCTGTCCTTGAAGTAACCGGTTTATAATAGTTCGTTGTGTCACTGTGGTCCCAACTGCTGCTCAAATTGCTGCTGCAGATGCAGTGTGATGCATACGCCGAACGCAATAGGCTTCTCTCTCTCTAGTGCCAAATGGCCCTGAGCCCGGTCTTCTTGCGATCGTACATACTCATGACCACCGCTGCCACCAATAGTGTACAGTGGCTACAGTGGCCAAGTCTTTCTGCAACATCCCAGAAGGCAGATCTAGCTTCTTGTAGCCCTATTACGGGACCTAGCTGAGAATCAATGAGGCGCCTTTGTCGCCTTAAAGGCATTCGTGACTAACGGTAACTCACCACGTCCAATCTAAAGGTAACTAGCTCACGACCGTCAGAGCACGTATTTAAAGCAAACTTGATTTGCATCCTTATAGTGGCGCTAATAACGCCACTCTTTTGCGACTGGTGCAAAATTTGAAGAGAGGTCTTGCAGATGTAGAAACACGCCTACCAACATCCGTTTAATCTCTGTTGGTCCATCACAGCCATGGGACATCGGCTGGTAAGTACAGGGCTACTACAAATGATTGAAGCGATTTCATAAATTCACTGTAGCTCCATTCATTGACATATGGTCACAACACACTACAGACACGTAGAAAAACTCATAAAGTTTTGTTCGGCTGAAGCCGCACTTCAGGTTTCTGCCGCCAGAGCGCTCGAGAGCGCAGTGAGACAAAATGGCGACAAGAGCCGAGAAAGCGTATGTCGTGCTTGAAATGCACTCACATCAGTCAGTCATAACAGTGCAACGACACTTCAGGACGAAGTTCAACAAAGATCCACCAACTGCTAACTCCATTCAGCGATGGTATGCGCAGTTTAAAGCTTCTGGATGCCTCTGTAAGGGGAAATCAACGGGTCGGCCTGCAGTGAGCGAAGAAACGGTTGAACGCGTGCGGGCAAGTTTCACGCGTAGCCCGCGGAAGTCGACGAATAAAGCAAGCAGGGAGCTAAACGTACCACAGCCGACGGTTTGGAAAATCTTACGGAAAAGGCATTTCTTAAACAGGAGATTGGAAAACCGATGGATCGGTCGTGGTGGAGATCATGATCAGCAATTCATGTCATGGCCTCCACGCTCTCCCGACTTAACCCCATGCGATTTCTTTCTGTGGGGTTATGTGAAAGATTCAGTGTTTAAACCTCCTCTACCAAGAAACGTGCCAGAACTGCGAGCTCGCATCAACGATGCTTTCGAACTCATTGATGGGGAGATGCTGCGCCGAGTGTGGGAGGAACTTGATTATAAGCTTGATGTCTGCCGAATCACTAAAGGGGCACATATCGAACATTTGTGAATGCCTAAAAAAACTTTTTGAGTTTTTGTATGTGTGTGCAAAGCATTGTGAAAATAAATAATAAAGTTACTGTAGAGCTGTGAAATCGCTTCAATCATTTGTAATAACCCTATACTATTCAATGTCAATAAACTTGACCAACAGCGGAATACTTTAAGATATTTTATTTTATTCCGAAAGCAACCAGTTCTGCAATTCATTTTGCCATCTTCAGGCCCAATACGCTTTTATCCAAATAAACGAACTTACTGTATAGCGCCATAAAACAATGGATATCGTGAATTCCAATCGTTATAAAAAATGGTTCAAATGGCTCTGAGCACTATGGGACTTAACGTCTGAGGTCATCAGTCCCCTAGAACTTAGAACTACTTAAACCTAACTAACCTAAGGACATCACACACATCCAGGCCCGAGGCAGGATTCGAACCTGCGACCGTAGTGGTCTTGCGGTTCCAGACTGTAGCGCCTAGAACCGCTCGGCCACCCCGGCCGGCAATCGTTATACAAATGATTCATACGAAGACGTGACAGTAACTGAGTGCTCCTACAGTACCTGGGCTCAGTTGCTTTCTTCTGTCAGTGTATTTTATGGAGAAAAATCTGCTACTATGCGCAGAAACGTGCAATGGGCGAATGAACTGATCACAACAAACAGGAAACCTTGAAGAGGTGACGCTGTGTAACCGAGGATAGTCTCGTGGGAAGGAATAAACTTATTCATCAACATGATAATGCTCGCAATGGATACAAAGCTCACAGTTGTCACAGTACGTAATGTGCTACGCAATCAATTAATCAAACCTTCAACTAGGAATCACTGGTAGGTGGGGGAAGGGCTTCCCGACTGCTCCGTCCGCTTCAATTTTCTTCATAATTACAGGACTTGACGCTAAGTGCCTGGAAAGCAGTTTCCTACAGCAAAGCAGCATAATGCTCCAAGGCGAAAAAATCGCCTTTGAAGTTGGAAGACTTCCGAGCGCGTGGCGTAATTCGATTGCAATCACAGAGTCACTAGATACAATCCCGGTAGAAGCATATTTATTTTCTTTTTCAATCGCATATTTATTAACAAAAATGTCAGTTAACAAATATGGAATCCTAATTTTTATTACTGATTGTATGAAAATGCGATATTTGACAATACGTTAAAATTGTTACAATGGGGCTGCTGCCATGAATTGTAAGATCTGACTTGTTATTATGATTAACTTTTAACTGACTGTATGTATGGTGCTTCCGCTTATTGGATACTTAACAATGGACTATGACTGAAATTGCACAACTGTATAACAAATCAAGAAAAACAAATTACAGCACCAGGTCGCATTAATCATTATTCTTTTTTTTAATTCTGTAATAATCTGTCTGATTATGTTTAGTTCTTGTGTGAAGCTATCTTCGTCTTCTGGAACTCTGTTCAGTCTGTGTAGGAGGTATCTGAGGCTGTTCAGCTTGTGGGCTGTCGGGTGGTTGGCACTGTTGTGAATAGCTGTACTGGCTGTTTTAGGGTTTGTGTACGCTGGTTTTTTTTTCTATTGTGATGTCTAGGAAGTCTATTTTTTATCTCTTTCAGTTTCATAAAATAAAAACACATCTGGCACAGAACACACACACACACACACCAGCAACAACCATACAACAAACAAGGCACAGCACGAAGAAGCCAGAAGCAATAAGAAAATATCGCACAGCCTGATATTTGACAACAGAATATCATACAGATGGAAACATCGTGAGGAAACAAGGTATAAAGATGACATATAAAATAAACAACACTCTGCGTAAAAGATTAAAAATACCTAACAATACCATTAAGTAAATTCAACAATGCAAGTATACACCAGTTTGTGATTCAGTATACATCGGACAGACACGTTGATATTTCAGGATAAGATACTGAGAACATTTTAAGAGCACTGAAAAGAGACAGCACACATTCCACATTTGTTGACCACATCAAAAACCACCACCAAATTAGTGCCGTAGAAAAAGACCTCGAAAACCTAAAACACAGTACCAGCTGTACCACTTTTTGACAACAGAAGGAAGTTAGCGCATCCGGAAAGCTGCCACACAGTGTAAAATAGTTTTCAATGATGTAACAGTACCATGCAACAAAATACTATTCAACACTATCTGACAACACAAAATAAACACACACACACACACACACACACACACACACACACACACACACACACACACACAGAGAGAGAGAGAGAGAGAGAGAGAGAAAGAGAGAGAGAGAGAGAGAGAGAGAGAGAGAATGGAAACAAACGGAACAGATTCAAAGTTCGCGGAAGTCAAATCAAAACAAAACAGTAAACAAACGACAGTCGGAACTGCATCAGAAACGTGAAATTGTGCAATGAAACGTGTGTCCAAGTCACAGCAACAGGACAGGACGCAGTATTTACAAACGAGCAGGAGAAAACGTGAGTATGTACTGTCAAAATAACGAAACATAACCCTTGAATAATACACTAAATAGTTCGCCATATCTAAGCTTCACAAGACTTATCAACGTCTACAGGTTCAGCTCAACTAAACAAAAACACGTTTGGTACATAAGCACAAACTTGTCACAACTAAGGACTAGCAAAACACTGCAATGGTAACGGCAAAAATGGATATATGCCACGAATTTTTACCAGAACCTACGTTTTAAAGATTGGATAATAAACAAAAAAATTCAATGTAGACGGTTTTATGACATCCCTCCTGTTTATAGATGACATGGTGTACTAATTTAGACCTGTGGCTGATTTTGTTTGGTAGTCGCAAGACGCACACAATGCAAAATAAAACGTAAAGTGTACATACCATTTTAAATGAAAACAAAATCTGATGTATCGTATTCCTTAACCTAAAAATAAACTACATATATGTATCTCAGGAAAATAATAAAAAAAGTTACACTGAGGATGCCACAACTGTAGGAAAACATATTTGGGTGCTAAAACAAAGCAACAATTTGTGTACTTGCAAAAGGCGGATCTATTCTTCATTTATTATCATTTTTCTCCAAGCACGGTAACTAAGCTCAAAACTGCAATATGATACCTTTTAATTTTCATTTCTAGAAATTGAGCAGCGTTATAGAAGTATATAATTTGATTTACCAAAAAGGCATTTCACACGTCTGTATGAAATTTTAATTTATTTTCATACAATCAGTAATGACAAAAAATATTTTATTTTTCTTAAAAAATTATGATCTCATATATGTTAGCTGACAAATCCTTTTGTTAATTTTTGTATCTGCACAACAGTGACAACGCTGCGAAGCCATCACTGCCGGCACAAAATATCACTGTACTATCTGACTATGGCTCGACTTCAAATCCGGGGGCTGAATCCAGAAAGTGCTAGTCAATCTACAGAACCGCGGAGCAAAAACAGCGCGAGCGACTGGATAAATTAAGCACACGGGGAACAGCACGGAGAGAGGTGAGGCGAATGCCAGGTCCGAGGTAATGTCTGCGAGAACTGCCCATAGCCGCCAGATGAAGACCTGGGTCATGGGTCTCCGTGACAGCGTTTTGCACTTTTCCGTTGCGATACCCCTGACAGCTCATCTGCGCCCATTTCGATGGTGTGGATGCTAAATTAACGAATATGGAGATAAAGTAAGCGAGATTCGCACGAGCAGATCTATGACTGCAATCCAGATACGCTACGCGTTTAACATTAGTAACCTATAAATGCTTTGAACGTAACAGCGCTCGGAATTATTCTAATCTACAAAGACGATTTTTTTCAATTTTTTCTGGAAACAGCGCCATACTGCTGAAGGATAATGATGTCCGAGTACTGCTCGTCGAATCACAAAAGCACGAGAAAAATTTTGAGAGGGGGAGAGTACTCCATAAACTCGCCTTGTGAGTCACAGAAGATCATCAGCTATTAAATTAGGCGCAGTTTAGAAGCAGCACATTAGCCTCTCGACGCTGCCCTGGCCGTCCAGGGATCACTTCACTACAGGCATCGATCTCTCTGGAAGAGCACTACTTCGCGGTGGACCCATCTTGGCGGGCGGCCCACGCGGTTCCACGAAAAGCAAATCCCAAAGTCCTCATAGCCCCATCATACAGCCCTCAATATATACGTCGTCCTCGTTCGGCAGGGGATCGCGTTTCTGCGAAGAGCCCCCATCTCTCCAACAGCCGAAAGGCAAACACGTCTCGCCTTTATGCGAGTTTTGCCGATTCGCCCCATGAAGCGGACGCTAAGCAAACTTGCTAGTGAGGGGAAACCGACAGCCATTTAAATTCATGTGCCCTCGAACTCATCCGCGCATAGAGAAATGACACCGATTCTATACGTTTCCACATAAACCACAAACCTTCCATACAATATCAAGAATAAGGAGACAGAAAATCAATTATTTTTATTTGTTATACGGATTCCATTTTCTCACCCATAGTGAACTGCCTGCTGCAGCGTATGTTTGGATGTATTATTTCTTTCCACCCGTACGTGTGTAACCAATATTTTCACAGTGAAGGACTGATTCTTTAAATTGCTTCTATGATAAACACGCGGAGATCATGGTCAAATGAAATATTGGCATATTAACACTTACTCTCTATTGAAAGCTGTGTATGTCAATGAATTCTTGCGACTATCAGCGAGCTACACACTTAAAGAAAGGGAAAAGTAGCTAACCGACGACATTTCAAATAATTTTATTATGCTACATACAGTATCAATAACGCTTTATTTCCGTTGCCACAAAATGCCACACTGGTTTCGGTTGCATCCGTGCCGTCATGTCTCCAGTCGTCGGTGTTTCCCTCTGCCCCATGATAAGCTAAACACATTCTATATGTTGACAAGTACAGGATAGGTAAAATAAAACTGGTTAGAAAAATATTTCATGCACCTGAAGATAGGCAACTCAACTTACATATCACGCGTACTAGGAGCCAGGCCAGAGAGAGCCGGTAACGACTGAGACAGGCTAGGAGAACATGGTACAAATGAACCGAAACAGCCTGAGTGGCCGTGCGGTTCTAGGCGCTACAGTCTGGAGCCGAGCGACCGCTTAGGTCGCAGGTTCGAATCCTGCATCGGGTATGGATGTGTGTGATGTCCTTGGGTTAGTTAGGTTTAATTAGTTCTAAGTTCTAGGCGACTGATGACCTCAGAAGTTTAGTCGCATAGTGCTCAGAGCCATTTGAACCGAAACACGCGTGTGTTGATGGAAATACAATCCGACTGAGACTGTGATGTAACGCAGTTATTCAGACACGAATAATCCCTGTGACTCTGACCAGTGAAATTACTCTAAATTCAAAACTCATTTTTATACCACTGTCCGTGAACAATGCTATGTTAAATCAATGTAAACTAAGCCCCTGTTACCTCCAGAATTCCAAGGAGCGTATTACGGACAACACTGTATAAGGCTTTCAAATGGCTCTGAGCACTATGGGACTTAACTACTGAGGTCATCAGTCCCCTAGAACTTAGAACTACTTAAACCTAACTAACCTAAGGACATCACACACATCCATGCCCGAGGCAGGATTCGAACCTGCGACCGTAGCGGTCACGCGGTTCCAACTGAGGCGCTTAGAACCGCACGGCCACACCGCCCGGCTGTATAAGGCTTTCTCCAGTTCTACAAATGCTAGAGTACAAATGTAGATTTGCCTTTTTTTAAAAACCTATGTTCCCACTCAAACTGATATTCCCCAGATCGGCTTCTACCAATTTTTCCATTCTTCTGTTAATAATTCGAGCCAGTACTTAGCAGCCATGACTTTTTAAACTGATGGTTCGATAATGTTTACTCCTGTCAGCTTCTTTTGAATTGGAATTGCTACGTTCTTCTAGAGGTCTGAGAATATTTCGCTTGTATCACTTACAAGGTAACAATTATTGAACTATATAACTAGTTACAAACTACGGCGTGCATACACTTTATTCAACATGTAAACGTCACTACAGGTATTCGGATTTAGGTTATAACATGTTCGATACGCCTGCCATCATTGGCGATGACGTGGCGCAGACGAATAGCAAAATACTGCATGACCCGCTGAAGTGTCGGAACATCGATGCTGTCGATGACCTCCTCAATGGCTGTGTGCCGCTCAGCAATGGTTTTGGGGTTATTGCTGTACGCCTTGTCTTTAATCTAAACCCACAAAAAGGAGTCGCGCGTGTACACATTTTAAGGTAGCACAATCTGCACTTATACCCGGTCACCCTGTGTAAGTTAGAGTCCGTCGCCGCGCTTTTCTGCCTGTATGTGAAGATTAATCTCAGGAATTATAGTAGAAATTTTGGTACGATTTTCACTAGCAGATATACTGATTCACGCGGAAAGTTTGTGTACTACCGCACCGCCAAATAAGACGTCCGGCTGTAGATACTTCTTGCTGCGCAGAGAAAACCGGGTCAGGTCAATAATTTGATATAAAAGTCGACATTAAAGACGGTCGTAGAGAAATAAAATTGATGCCATCGTCCCCCCCCCCTCCCCCCTAAGCAGAGGGCAATTCAGCAGTACTTGTGTGGTGACGGAAACGACGCAGGAGCCACTGATGACTTTTCTCCCACAACAACCTACCTGTCGTGGTGTGTATGTGAACCATTTCAACCCCCTCCCCCCACCCCCCCCCCCACACACAGGTACGTTCGTCGGCAGAGGAATTTCTCGGAGGCGGGTTAGGGTGTGGCGACCGCAAGCATGTTTACTATCGGCGTAAAGTGCTCTCTTCCTCGGAAAAAAAAAAAAATACACCGGTCCTTTACGGCTATAGGAGTATGGCACATAAAAAGCAACGACTTTCCCTCCGAGTTACTGACCGCGTGCAAAACGGCGCACTGATGAAATTGCTGGCGACGAAGCAGACAGTGGTAGCAATGTCCCGTTGGACCCTCCGAGGACGTGACGCGAAGTTATAGCAAGTCCATTTTGTAGTTATTTTCTGAAGAGCGCTGCGTTTATCAGATGACAATATTGTGATGTAACTGTAGGAGTACGACAGTAAAAACGTGTTCGTTGTATATTTTCTCATTAAGGAAAGAAATAACTCCTTGGCCTGGTTTCGTATTTGCTGAATAAAAATTTAATGGTGGACGTCAGAATACGTAAAACCCACATATTCAGTATTTGCTATGCCCTACACGTGTTTCAGAGAAAGTGCATTAACCTCAGTGGGAGCCCTTTAATTATGAAATACAAACAGCATGCACTGAGAACAATGCAACCATCAAAAACAGTTTGGCGAAAAAGGAGGTACTATATACATGTGTTTTCCAAATGCACACTACTTCCAAACTGTGCCATACTTACATCTCTCCATGTCACATTTCTGCAGTATGCTTCTGTACACGTGCACTCATTCAGCTTTTACGGATATTATTATTTAGCATGCAAAGCTACAGTCGCAGGAGATTGCCCACAAAAAGGAGTCGCATGTGTTCAGATCCGGAGGATATGGCGTTAATCGAGCCCATGCCAGTGGCCTCTGGGTACCCCAGGGCCAGAATGCGGTCTCCAAAGTGCTCCTCCAGGGCATCAAATACTCTCCTGCTTCGATGGGGTCGAAGTACGTCTTGCATGAAACACATATTGCCAAAATCAGGGTCATCCTGGATAATGGGGATGAAATCATCTTCCAAAACCTTCACGTGCCGTTCGGTAGTCACCGTGCCATCAAGGAATATCGCACAGATTATTCCGTGACTGGACGCTGCACAGCACAGAGTTTCGCTTATTGATGAACCCATACAAATGAAAGTGGGCTTCGTCGCTAAACCAAATCTTGCATGCGCATACTAATTTCAATCATGCCCAGTGGCCAACTGTGCAGTTTGAACGTCCTAATGCAAACCATTCAGAACTTATGACGATTTTATTTCGTACAGTTCAATAACTGTCACCACGAAACTTCCTGGCAGATTAAAACTGTGTGCCGGACCGAGACTCGAACTCGGGACCTTTGCATTTCGTGGGCAAGTGCTCTACCGCCTAAGCTACCCAAGCACGGCTCATGCCCCGTCCTCACACCTTTAATACCGCCAGTACCTCGTCTCCTACCTTCCAAACTTCACAGAAGCTCTCCTGCGGGTATATAAAAGACAAAGTCTTTGACGCACCTGTGGCAGCTACTCTTCAAGAGCCGAGAAATCGAATTATTTAAGCTGTCGATGCAATAAACAGGGATCTGTTAATTCGTGTGTGGAATGAAATGGACTACCGTTTCGATGTTTCTCCAGCAACGCAAGGTGCTCATGTTGAGTGTATTGTATACAGAGTGGTGCATTGATAGTGACCGGGCCAAATATCTCACTAAGTAAGTATCAAACCAAAAAACTACAAAGAACGAAACTCGTCTAGCTTCAAGGGGGAAACCAGATGGCGCTATGGTTGGCCCGCTACATGGCGCTGCCATAGGTCAAACGGATATCAACTGCGTTCTTTTAAATAGGAACCCCTTTTTTCTATTACATATTCGTGTAGTACGCAAAGAAATATGAATGTTTTAGTTTGACCACTTTTTTCGCTTAGTGATAGATGGCGCTGTAATAGTCACTAACGTATAAGTACGTGCTATCACGTAACATTCCGTCAGTGCGGACGGTACTTGCTTCTCGATACATTACCCGTGTTAAAATGGACCGTTTGCCAATTGCGGAAAAGGTGGATATCGTGTTGTTGTATGGCTATTGTGATCAAAATGTCCAACGGGCGTGTGCTATGTATGCTGCTCGGTATCCAGGACAACATCACCCAAGTGTCGGGACCGTTCGCCGGATAGTTACGTTATTTAAGGAAACAGGAAGTGTTCTGCCACATGTGAAACGTCAACCACGACCTGCAACAAATGATGATACCCAAGTAGGTGTTTTAGCTGCTGTCGCGGTTAATCCGCCCATCAGTAGCAGACACACTGCGCGGGAATCGGTAATCTCAAAAACGTCGGTGTTGAGAATGCTACCTCAACATCGATTGCACCGGTATCATGTTTCTACGCACCAGGAAATGGATGGTGACGACTTTGAACGTCGTTTACAGTTCTGCCTGCGGGCACAAGAGAAATTACCGGACGATGACAGACTTTTTGCACGCGTTATATTTAGCGACGAAGCGTCATTCACCAACAGCGATAACGTAAACCGGCATAATATGCGCTATTGGGCAACGGAAAATCCACGATGGCTGCGACAAGTGGAACATCAGTGACCCTGGCGGGTTAATGTATGGTGCGGCATTATGGGAGGAAGGATGGCCCCCATTTTATCGATGGCAATTTAAATGATGCAATGTATGCTGATTTCCTACGTAATGTTCTACCGATGTTACCACAAGATGTTTCACTGCATGACAGAATGGCGATGTACTTCTAACATGATTGATGTCCGGCACATAGCTCGCGTGCGGTTGAAGCGGTATTGAATAGCATATTTCATGACTGGTGGGTTGGTCGTCGAAGCATGGCCCACACGTTCACCGGATATGGCGTCCCCAGATTTCTTTCTGTGGGGAAAGTTGAAGAATATTTGCTATCGTGATCCACCTTCAACACCTGACAACATGCGTCAGCGCACTGTCAATGCATGTGCGATCATTACGGAAGGCGAACTACTCACTGTTGAGAGGAATGTCGTTACACGTATTGCCAAATGCGTTGAGGTTTACGTACATCATTTTGAGCATTTATTGCATTAATGTGGTATTTACAGGTAATCACGCTGTAATAGCAGGCTGCGTTCTCAGAAATGGTAAGTTCACAATGGTACATGTATCACATTGGAAGAACCGAAATAAAATGTTCAAATGTACTTACGTTGCGTAATTTAATTTAAAAAACCTCCCTGTTACCAACTGTTCGTCTAAAATTGTGAGCCATATGTTTGTGACTATTACAGCGTCATCTATCACAAAGCGAAAAAAGTGGTCCAACTAAAACATTCATATTTCTTTACGTACTGCACGAATATGGAATAAAAAATGGGGCTCTTATTTAAAAAAAAACCACAGTTGATATCCGTTTGACCTATGGCAGCGCCGTCTAGCGGGCCAACCATAGCACCATCTGGTTTCCCCCTTCAAGATAGACAAGTTTCGTTCTTTGTAGTTTTTTCGTTTTACGCTTATTTCGTGAGATATTTGGCCCGGTCACTATGAATGGACCACCCTGTAGAGTGTGTGCAAACGCAAAACTTTGAAACTTTCTCTACCCAGTGACATGCGCAATGTGTTTCTATCTTTCGTAGTTTCTCTGTAAGAAACAACTGAAATCTATTCTTTCTTTTAAAATCACCCTCTAATATCCACTGCCTTCCTGCACGAGATGCACGCTCCTGCTAATATTTACGGTCTCTGAAACGTACCCTCTGACGGTGTGATTAGCATGTTTCAGTGTATTACGACTGGCTTGCACTGAAAACATCACACTTGGCGCCGCTATTCAACAGCGTATGTGGCTGGGCTTCCCTACAAAATAGCGCTTTAAGCCTTTGCCCCCCATTTCCCAGCTGCGCTCTCCGCAAAATGTTAAAACAAACCCTCCCCCTCGTCGCTGCACCAACAAAGCACGGTGAAGGGCCACTGCTGAGTGTTTTTGTCCCCGCAAGTGGAAAAATTTCGTCCCCTAAAGTCTGCTCGGCGCTCAGGTAGGCAGCAAGCAGGCAGGCAGGCGGGTGGCGGCCTTCATTCCCCGGTGCTGGTGCTGGTGGCGGGCTGTCATCTCTAAAAGCAGCCAGCCGCTGGCGCGCGGGGATTCATTAGGCAGAGAGCTTACGGGCCCCCGGAGTCGCGCGCAGGGAGCATACCGCCGCGGCACTACACAGAAAGCAGACAACGCCTTACGCTCTCAAATATCTTTCAGCTTTGGCGACAGGAGACCCTCAAAGCCAGACTGCCGAGCAGACAGGCTGTATGTTTGAATAAGCAAAGTTACTCTTTAACAAAGAAAGTAGGCACAATGAAGGATAATGCAACAAAGGGGACGTCCCGTTCGAAGTCTTGCGAATTTTTCTCAGTTGTCTTGGCGACGCTATTTTGTAGTGTTGAAACACGTGAGATAATGGGTCTCGGTCGAATGAAGGCTTGGATTTTTCAAGCGCTGAGTACATCCGAGTTGCTCGAGCCACTGGATGAGCAGTGTATCGGGAATACTGTAACGAACACACGACAACATGGGGAGGTTCAAAGGGCTCTGAGCACTATGGGACTTAACTTCTGAGGTCATCAGTCCCCTAGAATTTAGAACTACTTAAACCTAACAAACCTAAGGACATCACACACATCCATGCCCGAGGCAGGATTCGAACCTGCGACCGTAGCGGTCGCGTGGTTCCAGCCTGTAGCAACATGGGGAGGACAGACCTTTAAATGTAACGAAATTGACGAAAGGATTGGGCGCGGAGGAGGACGAGGATGAGGAGGCGGGTTGGAGGAAGGAATGGTTGAAGAAAGGAAGGAAAATACGTAAAATTTACATCTGCCCAAAAAGTTTGTTACCAACATTACTTACACCACTACGCGACATCTGATACCGCATACTCATTATTTTAACC
Organism: Schistocerca cancellata; assembly: GCF_023864275.1. NCBI lineage: Eukaryota > Metazoa > Arthropoda > Insecta > Orthoptera > Acrididae > Schistocerca > Schistocerca cancellata. The sequence goes on from NC_064627.1 coordinate 72,323,552, forward strand.
AAATGGTAATGTTATACAATAAAAACATTTCCTTTGATTAATTACGCAGAGGGAAAAAAGTACACTAAGGTTTGTGAAAATTGGAACATACCAAAAGAATGCGTCGAATGAATTTGGAGGTTGTGTAGAAGATTGCACCATTAATAAATGATTAATACGAAATAGCAGTGTCTGTGTTATTAAGAAGTGTGATGCAGACCTGCCTTTATCTCCGAAGGAACGTTGCATCGCACTTAACATACAGGCATTGCTACTTAGTATTTATTCGCCAATACCGGCCCTTGACTCTTAATAAATAATATGTCCTTCCTGGACGGGATTATACGCAACGTACGAGTGCAGGTCGTGACACATCAACGGCAAGACATGTAAGTTTCTGTCTGGCAGTGTTTCGTGCTCGGATGGCCGAAGCGGTTCAGGTGACAGCTCGAGTAAAGCGGGAAATCCGGGATCGCGTGCCGGACCGGCATACATTTTCATTGTCGTCTTTCGAATGTACAGCTGACTCTGTTTCATATCAGCAACTGCGAATACATTTCCTGTACAACTGAATAAGATTATAGACACTAAAATGTAGACTTTCACGGCCAGAAATATCGTGTCCACTATAATTATCCGGGCTGTTATGCCGTGGTCGGTTAATGAATTCTGTGTCGATTCCCGCCGTGGTCGGTTAATGAATTCTGTGTCGATTCCCGACGTTTCGTCTCCGACTGCGGGAGACATCTTCAAGGGGGTCCGAGAGCGAGCCAGTGGGTGTGTTGGACCTTCCATCGAGCTACGGACCCCCTTGAAGATGTCTTCCGCAGTCGGAGACGAAACGTTGGGAATCGACACAGAATTCATCAACCGCCCACGGCATAACAGCCCGGAAAATTATAATGGATAAGATTATATATGCGGTATACACGCGAAGGCCTCGCAAACGAAGTGGACACGTGAAAGCGCGTCTCATGGTACCCCCTCGATTTCAAATGCCGCAATGTCAGAACAGGAGTGAATTCGAATGGTGCAAGTTCATCAGTCTCTCAGAAATGGGCCGGTCATACCGCGACATTTCATCTCTTGTGGTGCACACTGCTTTGAGAAGAGACTCTTGTATGCAGCTAGGGGACAGGAGAGGGTTGCAAGGTTACTGTTCTCACACCTCGTCTGACTACTGATGTGTGTTCACGAGACTGCGGAGCAATAGCATCGGCGACTTGTGAGAACAAGTAAAAGTTGGAGGATAAGTGAAATTGCGTATCTGGCACCAACAATGGGTGGATTTTGCACTGTGTGTTTAGAGCCACGGGTAGTCAGCGAAGTGGTACTAGTGAATGATTGAACGGGTCAATCGCGAGAATTTGACTTTGAGATTATTCGCAAGTCGATGACAAGAAAATCGGTCGCGTGAAATGGTTCAGGGTTTAGTTAAACAGCTGATCAGGTCTAAGAGCAATGACGCACAGTATGCAGCAAAGTTTAGTTTAAAAAAATTAAAATTAAAAAATATAAAAAACAGTAAAAATAAATTGTGGTTATCAATCCGAAACCTCCTGTAAGACAAGAACAAGAGAGAGGGAAGAAGTATACGTCACGAAAAACCACGAGAGTTGTAAAGGAAGGAACATTGTAAGGCCTAACGCGGCTACGAAGGGAGGCACTGGACCACGCAAAATGGTCACAGGTTTGGAAGACCAATATCTTATACGCTGTGACATAGCTGCCCATGTCGCTATGCGATGTTCATTTTATTTGCTCATTTTTTATTACGTTTGAGAGAAGCACAAGGTTGATTAAGTTGTTTAAATTAATGTATAACGAGCATTGCACTCGGTCGTCTAGCATTTCGACGTTGAAGTCGCGGCTCTGAGCACTATGGGACTTAACATCTGAGATCATCAGTCCCCTAGAACTTAGAACTACTTAAACCTAAATAACCTAAGGACATCACACACATCCATGCCCGAGGCAGGATTCGGAGCTGCGACCGTAGCGGTCGCGCAGTTCCAGACTGAAGCGCCTAGAACCGCTCGGCCACTCCGGCCGGCTTGAAGTCGTGAGGTAGGCAGACAGCACCCATAACTTCCAAGCCCTAGCACGATTTCACCATAACGTCTCACTTGGGGCGCAAACAGTTTAACACCGCGAAAGGGTTATTTTTCACCGTGTAACCACAATTCACTGTACAGTTCCGTGCACAGAATCGGCTCGGCGACGTCGACGCTGAAGCAGTGGCAACACGCCTTTGCGCCGGCTACGTTGTCCACAAACACAAATGTCTCGAACTGCACAGAGCACGTGTTCGTCGTCGCTGGCATGCAGAGTTTTCGGAGGAGTCAGAGCTGTCCTGCAGTGGCTGTTTCATACGTAGTGTTTGCAATCTAACAACGTACATGTTGAGCGACATAGTGCACGAATGTCAAATGTGACGGTTTCGGACGCCGTTAGATACAACAAGCTGTGTATCAGGGGCCACACCCATGTCACCCACTATGTGAAGGAGATTTCAGTCTTCTCACCCAACTCCACATGCCGCATATCAGCAACAGAATGCGCAAACTTCCTTCGAAGAACGACAAACAGTACTGCTGCCCTGACCAGCACAGTCGCCCGACACGTCGCACTTCGAACATCTGTGGGCTAAGTTGGCAGGAAATCTGCTCCCCCCTGTCCTCCAGCAACCAAAGCTGATACTTTGTGACTTCACATGCGACCAAGAGCGTGCAGACATATTGCTCATACCAAGACACTTAGAAGCTTGACTGAAATACGCAGGTGCTTCTAGACGAAAATAGTCCTGAATACAATATAACTCGTTTAGCTTTGAGCAGTGACTCTATAAACAAGGGAGCAACTCAACAACAGCACGCAGCAAATCTGGCTAATATAATAGTTAAAATATAAGAGTCTAAGGATGGGAAAAATCGACCGGTTAGAACAGGTAATGGCAGTTTAGTTCTGAATAGATATTTTTCGATATCTGTTTGGTCTCGGTTATGATAAGTTTCTCATTTTTCCCGATAACTGCGTAAAAAGCCGTCATATCAATGTGCCATAGCAGCAGTGATCAAAATTTTGGATTTTAAATACAACTTCTTTTTATAAACGAGTAATGTTTGTTCGTAAAATTTCCATTGCTTTGTAATACTGAGTTGTTATAGAAACTGGGAAAAGCGATCAACATTATTTTAATAACAACGCCAACAGTTAAAAACTAGCAACAAACTCATGATTAACAAAAGAAACTGTACAGCATTTCAAGGACAACGATGGATCTGTCGGCGTGAGGAGTGGCCTGTAGAAAAAACGTATCTACGTGCAATGTGCAAAACTTGCCTCCATCTGGTCTATACGGTAGTTTCTCGCTGTCGTCCTGAGACATCAGTTGTATTGCAAGATGGTATTATTCCTAGTTTGGAAGTATTTTACAACGTGCAGTAGCAATGAAGTGCAATACTACATTTGCTTGTAAAGATTAAAAACGAAAGGAAGCACAACAAACTTGCGACATCACATAAGGAAAAAAACAGCCACACTTTGGGAGAGAAGGTGAATTTGACTGATATAAAGTAGGGATAATAAGTGAACCATTCTACGGCTGCTTCAGGGTGAAGAGTTGATACCATCCCAAAGTGACGACGGAGGTCACCAACTTCTGACCTTTCGCTCTCGCTGTCGCCGCGCCCGTCTCGTCCTTCACGTTCGCAATCTTTGCTAGAGGCAGTAACACCGGCTTCTGCTGCAGCATCAGTCCCATATCGACCGTGATCTCCTATTCCTTCAGCTGCATTAGAGTGTTTCAATCTTCGTTCGAAGTCTACGTTTATTACTGGAGGTAACAGTAACAAAAAACCGAAAATCGGGTATTTCAGGAACAGATTACTTTGAGCGGTTTTCACTGGAGACGAAAAGAACCGGTATGGCCGAAATCCAGGTGATACAGCGACAATAGCCATCCATACAAGAGACTAACTACGGCGTTAAATTAACGGACTCCCAGAAAATATAGAGGTTTCGGGTGGGTACGTTTTTGTCATAAACGTACTCAAACGAATTAGAGCTTACGTGTTAGAGACATCCTCATGACGTCAGATATTTTCCAAACAACATTATGTTGAAAAAGTAATGTTGCACAAAGTTCTGACAGGAGGCAACATCTTGCGGGAGGAAAATATGATCAACGAGAGTACCTACGTTTGAGTTAAAAGTTGAAACTTCTTGGCAGACTCGCCAGGACCTAACCTCTCCTGGCGAAAGAAGAGTCATGGGTTCAATGATGAGGAGGTGATGATTACGCGTGTTTTATATTTTTGAAAGCCGGAATTAGTGAACCACAGAGATCGATAAAGGTAGTCAGTTAACATCGAAGACTTACAAGGATTTACAACTGTGTTCCTATGTGTCGGTGTGGAGTTCTGATCGGCTCTAACCTGTTTTAGCGGGTGTATGTTCCAACATAGAGAGTGCACAATTTCTCGGCAGGCAGAGGCCTAGTACTAGATTATGGAGCTATTAACTTTTTTTGCATTTATCACAACTACTGTAACAAATTTTTAAAATTATGAAAAAAAGAGACGGATTTAGGGACAGAGTTCAAAGCATAACGGCAGTCTCGAGAAACATCAATGCTTCCCAAGGCACCGAAATCGCTAAGTCATATGTCGTGCAAAGTCCGATAACCCCTGTGTGCTACGACGTGCCAACGTAGCGGTACTTCATCCACGGGTACCCTTCTTGAAGTTATTTTCACAAACGTTGTTGTTGTTTCTGACTAGGACCTAGCGAGCAGATGTCAGCGAAATTCTGCTACAGCTTCCTTCGCGCTGGCCGTATCGCCATCTGTGACTTGCGCATCCGGGACGCGACCGCGGCTGATGCGTAAATGTTGACATTCCTGCGCGTAAACACAGTCTGGCTAGCAAGCGTTTGTTTGGCCGCGGCTCATTTCCAGGAGAGGCGGAGAAAGCGTCGTCCCCGAGGGACGGGAGGCCCGTAGGCTACCCAAATATAGCTACCAGACGGCAGTACACACATTTGCAGAAATACGGTCAAAATAGGGCAAACTGTAAACGCTTAATTCCTGCATTAGTAATACTGTTCCTGCCTTAACACTCAGTAGTAAATGTTCCTAATATAAGTTATGTTTCTGTGTTAATAACTACAAGACAATTAGAACGCCAGTATACCAACTGCAATAAATTCCACAAACTTTCAAGGCTCTGCCTTTTTGTGTAAAGACATTGACATGCTGGAATGTAAGCCCAGGATAGCTTGCCATGAAAGTTGCCCAAACGAGCCATTTGCTGTGCTGAAGGGTGCCGCAGGTCTCAACCAAAGGGGTCCTGTTACGAAAATAAATCTAACCCAGACCACCACTACTAGTTGTCGAGCCGTGTGGTGGTGACAGGACAGGTTGGTATCCCGCCGCTGTCTGAGGTGCCTGCAGACACGTCTTCCCTGGTCACTGGAGCTCAATTTGAAGCGGGACTCATCGCTTAAGACAGTTCTACTCCACTCAAAGAGATTCCAGACCGAAGACGTGTCTGGAGATGTCTCAAACAGCGGTGTGATACCAACCTGACTGTCGTCTGCCATACGGTCCGAAAACCAAGAGCGGTGGTCTGTGGGGCCATTTCTTTTCATAGCACGACCCCTTTGCTTGTTATTCACGACATTCTTACGGCAAAGCGGTAAGCTGACGACATTCTACGTCTCGTTTTGTGCCTTTCATGGCAATCCATCCTGGTTTTACATTTCAGCAAGATAAAGCCCGCCCGGACACGTCGAGTGTTTCCACTGCTTGTCTTCGTGCTTGCCGACCCTACCTTGGTCAGCAATGGCGCCAGATCTCTCCCCAATTGAGAACGTTTGTAGCGTTATGGGCAAGGCCGTCCTGCCGGCTCGGGATTTTGGCGATTTAACGCGGCAATTGAACAGAATGTAGCACGTCCCCCCCCCCCCCCCCCAAAGGAGAAAATCCAACACGTCTATCAATCAATGCTAGCCCGAATAACCACTTCCGTAAGGGCCAGAGGTGGACCAGCGCATTAACAAGAAGCTCGACTTGTGAAGCTCTTTCTCCTGACTAAATCATCCAATTTCTCTGAAATTGAGATCATTTTATGCCTGTACAAGTACATCACATCTACCAATTTCCAAACCTATTAGAAGTACTTCATGAATCGAGTGCCACAAGGACAGTCATTGTCGTACAGTCTTGCAAGTTCCCTATTACAGATGGGGCCCCCTTCATGGTATGACAGCTACAATACTTAAGGCATTGGTGAAGCGCGCCTTAGAGGTACATGAAGATGAGATAATATTGCCTTGAAGCCGACTGTGCATACATGAGATTAACATCAAAATAAAATTTTAAAACTGCCACTACAATGGAATAAATTCCAATCACATTTTCTCATGAACCCATTGGAAGTTCGAAAGGACAAGTACGAGATAACAACAGTAATATGAGCAGTGTTATGACTATGGTTTTACTTTGAAAACCTTACGGATATTTCATATAAACGAAGGCAGACTAGAGCTCGCCGACCCTGTAACCGACCTCGGCGGCGACAGGAAGAGCAGAGTCGTGGGGGAAATGCACAGCTCTGGGCAGTTAATTTGGATGTGCAGTGTCGATACGCCGCAGTAAATCGTGGTACGTGATGACAGCAGTTGAGCGAATTAAGCCATTCTAGGCGAACGACCGCCTGGGGGCGCTGAAACAAGCGGCCCTGGGGCAGGTGGTGGCTGGGATAACGGCCGCTCCTAAATGAATCCGCAGCCTGCGTCCTGCCAACCCGAACGCCGCGCTCGAGCTGCCACACCGCGCCCCTGCGAAACACACCGCCTGCTGCCAGCTAAGCATTCTCTCATGTTCCAGGCATATACGAACTGGACCACAGCTCACCTCCGTGTGCTCGTGGCACCGGTGGTGCCTCGTAAAGCCGACGACGCAGGTTGCAGTTTCGCCACGGGCATGGCTGTGTGTCTTAAATGTGTCTTCGGCTGCTGTCTTCTAAACAGCTAATGGTCTGAAAGGATAATATGATATTTTACAATGTATGTGCAGTCTCTCTTCTCTCCGAAATGTCATCAGAAGTATATTCTCTCGTGTTTTGACAGGTATTTGCAGTTTGGTTTTGCAGTGTGCAAGTGTTATGTACGAGTCAGCTCACCATGTGTTTCATACAGTGTCAATGAAAGAATCCGTACGTAACTATTCAGAGAGTGACTTTGGTTTAAAAAAAAAAGGGGGGGTGGTGGTGGTGGATACTGTTCAAAATGGCTCTGAACACTATGCGACTTAACATCTGAGGTCATCAGTCGCCTAGAACTTAGAACTAATTAAACCTAACTAGCCTAAGGACATCACACACATCCATGCCCGAGGCAGGATTCGAACCTGCGACTGTAGCGGTCGCTCGGCTCCAGACCGTAGCGCCTAGAACCGCACGGCCACTCCGGCCGGCGTGGATACTGTTCAACTATTTTCAACATACAATACGTACAAATTAAGACACTTGTCAAAACAGTGTGCCAGCTTCTTAATTCCCTCGTCATAGAATGTTGCCACCTGAGACTTCAACCACGCACGAACGTGTGCGCGCAATTCCTCGTCACTGTTGAACTGCTGTGTTGCGATGCGACCCAGATCTTCGGGTGTGGAAACAAGTGAAAATCATGCAGACTAATGTCCATACTACATAGTGGATGACGAAAGTAAACTCAGCCGAAACCACCCAAGATCCGTAGAGTTCGAATGGCTGTGTAGGGTCGTGCGAATGAAATAAACTTGGAACGCAACATTCTTCGTCGCTCTTTTTGCACCGCTCTTCTTAATTCATGTAACGTTTCACAATATGTCTCGCTAATTACTGTTTCACCATGATCGAGGAAATCCACCAGAAGTACACACTCTCTAGTATCTTCTCAACTTACGACACGATCGGGAAGAGATTCACCATGTTTGTTATAGGCTCCCAGAAATGTCAAAGATGCTGCCATATGCTGCTTTTCGTGATCTTATGAGCAGAGTTTCGGTAACCATCTAGCACAAAACTTGTGGCCGGGGTCTTACGTCACACACGAAACAACTAAGTTCGTGAAATTTGAGGAAATTGTAGTGAGTGCTCCAAATATGTGAAGCGGTGATTTTAGCGAATCTTTTCATTGATTTTTTTTTTCACCAGTTTAGGATCGACAATGTTCGGCCGGCAACCGCTCACTACAACTTCAGTTGCTACGGTACTATCATTACAATACTCTATAGATTTTACATTGTGTGTTGGCCCACTGTGAAGTCATTAACTTCTATCAAGTGAGTATATTTGCAAAATGGTTGAATCGGTTCAAAAATGGTTCAAATGACTCTGAGCACTATGGGACTTAACGTCTGAGGTCAGCAGTCCCCTAGAACTTAGAACTACTTAAACGTAACTAACCTAAGGACAACACACACATCCATGCCCGAGGCAGGATTCGAACCCACGGCTATAGCGGTCGCGCGGTTCCAGACTGAAGCGCCTAGAACCGCTCTGCCACAGCAGCCGGCCGGTTGAATCGGTGTCTAACAGTGTACTGTCATTGAATTAATTGTTAAAGGAGAAAAATCTGATGCTGACATTCATCTCAGACTTCGGCGTGCATACTGAAATGTGTGTCAACACTTTTACGAAAGGAATGAAAAAATTCAAGGACAAATCAGAACCCTCCAACTGCCTCCCGCTACACACCAAAGACAGAGAGTTATTACAGAGTTATTACAGAATACAAGCGAATCGTTGTGATTTAAATCGCAAGAACGTTTGTAATACGACGGATCCATCGCACATCTTGTATCGTGCACTTACATTCAGTTGCCACTGTTAGCAATGTGGTTATGGCGAAAAGCGTGAACGTCATCGTTTTCCTTCCAGTTCTTGCTCTAGTGGGGCTAAGCAGGCTGTAAAATTGTTGATGTGCGGAATATCTAATAATATGAAACTTCCTGGAAGATTAAAACTGTGTGCCGGACCGAGATTCGAACTCGGGACTTTGCCTTTCTCGGGCAAGTGCTCTACCATCTGAGCTACGAAAGGACGACTCACGCTCCGTCCCCACAGCTTTACGTCTGCCAGTATCTCGTCTCCTACCTTCCAAACTTTACAGAAGCTCTTCTGCGAACCTTGCAGAACTAGCACTCCTGAAAGAAAGGATATTGCGGAAACGTGGCTTAGCCACAGCCTGGAGGATGTTTCCAGAATGAGATTTTCACTCTGCAGCGGAGACTGCGCTGATATGGAACTTCCTGGCAGATTAAAACTGTGTGCCGGACCGAGACTCGAACTCGGGACTTTGCCATTCGTCAAAGTCCCGAGTTCGAGTCTCGGTCCGGCATACAGTTTTAATCTGCCAGGAAGTTTCATATCAGCGTACACTGTGCTGCAGAGTGTAAATCTCATTCTATCTAATAATAAATCAGTAATTAGATATAAGGTCTAAAACCGTTATTATATTTACAATGTGGAGCAGATATTTTTATAGGCTGGTACTCGATACTCTTTCCATGCCTTTCTTGGATAGATCAATGACCGGTAATCATTTCTTTTAAATATCGATATATCGGATTCCCGATATTTTTAAAAATATCAACAGTCCGACTCTTGAGTAAGAACTGGCTGCCATTCCTCCACAGACATTTCACTGAAAAGTGCCCTCAGCTGAGTTCAAGCCGTCATAAGGGCGAAGGGGGGATACACAACATATTACCATTCACTTATAGGTGTCCGTATACTTTTGATCATATAGCGTATTTCGAATTCGTGGTCGCTCGCTACCTGAAAAAGCTGTTGGCATTTTATTGGCACGGGTACCTTCAAAGTGGCAGCGCTAAGGCGGAATTGCCGCCGGAACACGCGCTCAGATAAGCGGACGGGAATAACACGGCCGGTGAGGGCGGAAGCGTGCGCGGACGGACGAGGCAAGGTTCACACCTGGCGGACGACAACACAGAGGCGCGGAGGAAGGCGGGGCGGGGTCAGCGACCGCGCGACCAGCTGGAAGCTGCGCCCTGGCAGGCAGGCTTCCCGCCGTGCCTCTCCGCGCCGCCGGCCAGGCACGCGCTCCGCCGAGCTCGCGAGTGGTCGGCCACGTGGAAGCGCCGGTGGGCGGGGCCGCTACAGCTGGGCCGACACCCAGCGGAAACTGCAACGATCGGAGGCTGCGCTGCCCTTGCCAGCACGACAGCCTGCGCAGCACGGCCAGCAACACGCTTGCTTCTTTGAAATAAGTGAAATCTGAGCCTCATAAGATGCAAGTATCGGTGTTAAAGGAAGACACGTCAGACCAAAGAACCGTTAGTCAACTTTTTATTCATTTATTGGCGTTTGATGTACAGCGGGCTGTTGAACAGAATCGTTGCTGAGGGGTGAGGCGTGAAGCGGCCGAACAGTCATTTACCTCCCTCCCTTCCGCCCAGCGGTTGCCAATAGCCTGTTATTGGTTCAAATGGCTCTGAGCACTATGCGACTTAACTTCGGAGGTAATCAGTCGCCTAGAACTTAGAACTAATTAAACCTAACTAACCTAAGGACATCACACACATCCATGACCGAGGCAGGATTCGAACCTGCGACCGGAGCAGTCACGCGGTTCCAGACTGAAGCGCCTTTAACCGCACGGCCACACCGGCCGGCCGCCTGTTATTGGCCATTTGAAACATACTGCCTCACCAGTAATAAGTTGTAAGCCTTATTGTGTTCATTGTTATCCATTCACGGTCTCGCAGTTTCTTCTATATTTTACTAGCTGTGCCCGGCATGCGTTGCAATGTTTCTCTTTCTTTTTAAAGGTACATAGGCTTGAAGTTTCACCAGGTTAACGCTTTTATGTCAAGCCTTTTCACCCCAAAAAATTCAGCCGTAAAGTTTCTTACTGCAACAGTAAATATTTCCAGATAAAACGAACAAACAAATATTTTTATATATTAGTTTTAAAGCATCAGTGAAAAGGGGGAAAATTTCAGTGAAACTTCCTTGGAGATCTCACATCCACATTAAAAACAAGAAACGAACGAGAATATTCAACTAGTCGTGATGTTTTATCTAAAGAAAATGAAACGTGTAACGTGGCGAAAAACATTTCGAGAGCATTTAAGCGAGATCATCCTGGCAATATCAGTGCACTGAAGAGGTGAGACAATTACATCACTCAGTCACAGTTACAATGTTCACGCAACTACATTCATGAAAACGATATTAGAACAGGGCACACAATTCTGTGTGAATACCGAGCGAGGTGCCGAATTGACCAAATCCGCGTCCGGCCATCCAAACTTAGGTTTACCGTGATTCCCCTAAATCGCTCCAGCATATGCCAGGATGGTTCCTTTTAAAGGGCGTGCCCGATTTCCTTTCCAATCATTGAAACATTTCGAGCTTGTGCTCCGACTGTAATGACCTCGATGTCGACGACACGTTAAAGTCTGATCTTCCTCCCTTGTGTCTCCACCCGGTACACCGACTCGCAGCAGTATCTGCCGCGCACATTCTTCTCCGCTGCCGACAGTGACGTTAAAAAAAGTAACAACATACAGAATACATAATAGCAGATAACACATTAAAATACATCATGGTACTTGGTAACAGATACAATTCCTTTACATCAATGGGCGGGGGAGACTCAAGAACGCTACAAATGCGCTTATTTATTAAGAAATTGTGGCAGTATTTTCTGGTTATACAATGGCTTTCATAAATTGAAAATACGCACTATAAGCTCACAGACAGTCCGTGATATGTTAGCACATAATTGTATAGAGCGTATCATAACCAACAGCGAAAACTGACACTGGTGAGAGTGTACAATAAAAGAGTAAATACGTTCCAGTGAACAAGATATCGCAAATGCGTCGTTTGCAAGATAATTGTAAATGCGTGGTTAAGAAGCGCCACGGACATAACTATGAAATACTCTTCTAGTTACTTCACATGTATTTCAAGTGAACTTCTCCACTAAGTCCACAGGTAATTGGCCTGAAATTTCACGCATGGCCTACCCTACTAAAAAGTACAACACTCCTACAGTATGCTACATGTTACAATTTACTGAACACTCGTACCTATTAAATGAGGTGTTGCACCTACTGTTCTCGCAATTGGATGTAATAAAACACTAGTCTCTGCTATGAGTCACGAATTCATTCAAACACCGCACCCCTACCCTCTCGGATCATATCGTACACCTCAACAAAACAGTACAATTCGCTGCTCCAGTTTTTTTCAACAGTGTCGTCATGTGTATCGCACATGAAAGTTTTGAGATGACTCCAGGTAAAAAGATGCAGAGGACTGAGGTCAAGTGATCTTTGAGGACAAGGTAATAGACCCGCTCGACTTATTCATTGTGGGCCATACTAGCGCATTATCCGTCATCGTATGCCAGCAGCAAAATACGCTGGTTCCCCGCCATTCGTGTACCACATTCCTCAGCGATGGGCGATAGGTGAAATCTGGGACAATCAGAGAAGTACTTCACTGAAAAATTTAAATTTACATTCAATAGTTCGTATAAAACCACACATTTACAGTTCCAAAAACGGTTTTTTTTATCCTTGCTTACTAGCGCATTTTTGCTGCTACATCACATACTATCTCTTGTCAGTTTTGCTTTATTATGATACACCTGAAGATACCGCAAGTGAATTCCATGATGCAAGTGGATATTCTAGTGTTAAACAGGATTTTTAATTTTAGCAAAGCTGCTTGCTCATTGTGACATATGTACCCGAAAAGAACGTGTGGTTTAAATCACCTTCTGATGTCGAACCGCACGTACAAGTTGGGGCGTTTCTGATGACTATCGTGTGGAGCCTGGTGAAAGTAGACATTGTTTGCTCCAAGCGCGACTGGTTAACCATGACCGTCTGAGGGAGGGAGTTTCTTAAAAGATCTCAGTTGGTGAACATTTAATGACATCTCCTCACCAATTTTTAATAATGCGATATTAAGACCGACCCCCCCCCCCCCCATGAACCATGGACCTTGTCGTTGGTGGGTAGGCTTGCGTGCCTCAGCGATACAGATAGCCGTACCGTAGGTACAACCACAACGGAGGGGTATCTGTTGAGAGGCCAGACAAACGTGTGGTTCCTGAAGAGGGGCAGCAGCCTTTTCAGTAGTTGCAAGGGCAACAGTCTGGATAATTGACTGATCTGGCCTTGTAACAATAACCAAAACGGCCTTGCTGTGCTGGTACTGCGAACGGCTGAAAGCAAGGGGAAACTACGGCCGTAATTTTTCCCGAGGGCATGAAGCTTTACTGTATGATTAAATGATGATGGCGTCCTCTTGGGTAAAATATTCCGGAGGTAAAATAGTCCCCCATTCGGATCTCCGGGCGGGGACTACTCAGGAGGACGTCGTTATCAGGAGAAAGAAAACTGGCGTTCTACGGATCGGAGCGTGGAATGTCAGATCACTTAATCGGGCAGGTAGGATAGAAAATTTAAAAAGGGAAATGGATAGGTTAAAGTTAGATATAGTGGGAATTAGCGAAGTTCGGTGGCAGGAGGAACAAGACTTCTGGTCAGGCGAATACAGGGTTATAAATACAAAGTCAAATAGGGGTAATGCAGGAGTAGGTTTAATAATGAATAGGAAAATAGGAATGCGGGTAAGCTACTACAAACAGCATAGTGAACGCATTATTGTGGCCAAGATAGATACGAAGCCCACACCTACTACAGTAGTACAAGTTTATATGCCAACTAGCTCTGCAGATGACGAAGAAATTGAAGAAATGTATGATGAAATAAAAGAAATTATTCAGATAGTGAAGGGAGACGAAAATTTAATAGTCATGGGTGACTGGAATTCGAGTGTAGGAAAAGGGAGAGAAGGAAACGTAGTAGGTGAATATGGATTGGGGCTAAGAAATGAAAGAGGAAGCCGCCTGGTAGAATTTTGCACAGAGCACAACTTAATCATAGCTAACACTTGGTTTAAGAATCACGATAGAAGGTTGTATACATGGAAGAACCCTGGAGATACTAAAAGGTATCAGATAGATTATATAATGGTAAGACAGAGATTTAGGAACCAGGTTTTAAATTGTAAGACATTTCCAGGGGCAGATGTGGACTCTGACCACAATCTATTGGTTATGACCTGTAGATTAAAACTGAAGAAACTGCAAAAAGGTGGGAATTTAAGGAGATGGGACCTGGATAAACTGACTAAACCAGAGGTTGTACAGAGTTTCAGGGAGAGCATAAGGGAACAATTGACAGGAATGGGGGAAAGAAATACAGTAGAAGAAGAATGGGTAGCTTTGAGGGATGAAGTAGTGAAGGCAGCAGAGGATCAAGTAGGTAAAAAGACGAGGGCTAGTAGAAATCCTTGGGTAACAGAAGAAATATTGAATTTAATTGATGAAAGGAGAAAATATAAAAATGCAGTAAATGAAGCAGGCAAAAAGGAATACAAACGTCTCAAAAATGAGATCGACAGGAAGTGCAAAATGACTAAGCAGGGATGGCTAGAGGACAAATGTAAGGATGTAGAGGCTTATCTCACTAGGGGTAAGATAGATACTGCCTACAGGAAAATTAAAGAGACCTTTGGAGATAAGAGAACCACTTGCATGAACATCAAGAGCTCAGATGGAAACCCAGTTCTAAGCAAAGAAGGGAAAGCAGAAAGGTGGAAGGAGTATATAGAGGGTTTATACAAGGGCGATGTACTTGAGGACAATATTATGGAAATGGAAGAGGATGTAGATGAAGATGAAATGGGAGATACGATACTGCGTGAAGAGTTTGACAGAGCACTGAAAGACCTGAGTCGAAACAAGGCCCCCGGAGTAGACAACATTCCATTGGAACTACTGACGGCCTTGGGAGAGCCAGTCCTGACAAAACTCTACCATCTGGTGAGCAAGATGTATGAAACAGGCGAGGTACCCTCAGACTTCAGGAAGAATATAATTATTCCAATCCCAAAGAAAGCGGGTGTTGACAGATGTGAAAATTACCGAACAATCAGTTTAATAAGCCACAGCTGCAAAATACTAACACGAATTCTTTACAGACGAATGGAAAAACTAGTAGAAACCGACCTCGGGGAAGATCAGTTTGGATTCCGTAGAAATATTGGAACACGTGAGGCAATACTGACGTTACGACTTATCTTAGAAGAAAGATTAAGGAAAGGCAAACCTACGTTTCTAGCATTTGTAGACTTGGAGAAGGCTTTTGACAATGTTGACTGGAATACTCTCTTTCAAATTCTAAAGGTGGCAGGGGTAAAATACAGGGAGCGAAAGGCTATTTACAATTTGTACAGAAAGCAGACGGCAGTTATAAGAGTCGAGGGACATGAAAGAGAAGCAGTGGTTGGGAAGGGAGTAAGACAGGGTTGTAGCCTCTCCCCGATGTTATTCAATCTGTATATTGAGCAAGCAGTAAAGGAAACAAAAGAAAAATTCGGAGTAGGTATTAAAATCCATGGAGAAAAAATAAAAACTTTGAGGTTCGCCGATGACATTGTAATTCTGTCAGAGACAGCAAAGGACTTGGAAGAGCAGCTGAACGGAATGGATGGTGTCTTGAAAGGAGGATATAAGATGAACATCAACAAAAGCAAAACGAGGATAATGGAATGTAGTCGAATTAAGTCGGGTGATGCTGAGGGTATTAGATTAGGAAATGAGACACTTAAAGTAGTAAAGGAGTTTTGCTATTTGGGGAGCAAAATAACTGATGATGGTTGAAGTAGAGAGGATATAAAATGTAGACTGGCAATGGCAAGGAAAGCGTTTCTGAAGAAGAGAAATTTGTTAACATCGAGTATAGATTTAAGTGTCAGGAAGTCATTTCTGGAAGTATTTGTATGGAGTGTAGCCATGTATGGAAGTGAAACATGGACGGTAAATAGTTTGGACAAGAAGAGAATAGAAGCTTTCGAAATGTGGTGCTACAGAAGAATGCTGAAGATTAGATGGGTAGATCATCTAACTAATGAGGAAGTATTGAATAGGATTGGGGAGAAGAGAAGTTTGTGGCACAACTTGACCAGAAGAAGGGATCGGTTGGTAGGACATGTTCTGAGGCATCAAGGGATCACCAATTTAGTATTGGAGGGCAGCGTGGAGGGTAAAAATCGTAGGGGGAGACCAAGAGATGAATACACTAAGCAGATTCAGAAGGATGTAGGTTGCAGTAGGTACTGTGAGATGAAGAAACTTGCACAGGATAGAGTAGCATGGAGAGCTGCATCAAACCAGTCTCAGGACTGAAGACCACAACAACAACAACATTAAGACCGAATCTATCAACATTCTTCTGCATAAGGATATTAACGTATATCAGTACGCATAAATTATTGTCATATTTGCAGCTTGACTTCACGGAAGGAGCATCACCTGAAAATGCTACTTTTTTTTTGTCTGCGAGGCACTTGCAGGACTACATGCTGAGTTGACGACCTTGCTTTTCTTCTTCTATTTAACATATGCTTTTGTATGGACCGTGTAAGTTGGAACATTACGGAGTAGTGGAAAATACTGAGCAATAGCTGTCCTCTAACGTCAACTAACAGGGAGAAGATATCGATGTGACTGGGATGCTGTAAAGCAGGGTGTGTCATAGGAAGAAAGATTAGTGTTTAACATCCCGTCTACAGCGAGATTATTAGATATGGTGCATACAGTTTCTGGCACGGAACACGTTTGGAAGCGACTTGTTACTGTTGCAAAGTGACCAAATCTTAAGTGAAGTCTAACATTTTTAATTCTTAGAACTGAAGATAAGTGCGTTAACTTTTTAAACTTTCACTCTGTTCTATCCTATGCTATAATATGCATTCACAAATAACATTCTTACACCAGAAGCGAGCAATCAGAACGATTTGCGGTCCCAGTATTCAAACTTCGTGCAGATAGTTTTTCATGCGTCTTTAGCTCTTACGTCCCTGCACACGTACTCAACACGGGATTTAGGGTTTATATTACTGACTCGTTCAGGGGAACTTCTACTTTCGCTCTGTAACACAGTAACACTAGACGAAAAACAAAATTTAAAAAAATTGCACATTGATAGCACTCCTTTACCTAATTAACAGAAAGCTATGCATTATTCTGCAAATTTTCAGTACGATACCATCAGAATTTAAAAAATGTCAGTTATAAATCACTCATTCCTGATTTTCAGATCTAAAGCCGAAACTTTTCCTCGCAGCACATTCATTCTGTTCCTCAGAGTAGTCTGATGACGGCTTGTAAACTGAAAACCGATCAACTTACTAAATCAGCCGAACTTTCGAATACGATTAGACATCAGCTGAAATATTTATTAGTGACACTGTAAGATACAGACATTTCAAAATCGTATTACATGCCAGGAAAAGGCACACAGGACGAAAATAGTTTCTCGTAGTGCGAAACACGCACTTCGGGACGTGGGCACGGTGGCATATGGAGATTTGGATCACAGATAGCCAAAGTGGTTCAGGCGAACGCTCGCTTTAAGCGGCTGGAAACCCGTGTTCGAGTCCCAGCGCGGCACAAACTTTCATGTGTCACTAAAAATTTGTGCAACTGGTGTATAATCATATTCGCAATTTGCGAATACGTCTCTTGTTTCATACGACGGTAGATCGTCAGCGGTGTCTGTTCCTTCAGACATACAGTATGTCTGAAGGACATTGCATAGTACTACACGGACATTGTGCAACACGAACATTGCAAACGTGTATTACTAAATTGATACTGTAACACACTAAAGTCTTCGTGCATATCCTATCAGCTTTCTAAAAGTTATGGAGTAATTCCTTCCCTGACCAAGTAGTTTCAGTTCGCTTGGTGTCACAGAATAAGGCGAAAGAAAATTAATTGACATTAAGGTATTAAAGTTATGTATATGCACCACTCATGGAGATTATAACGTTATAAAATATCTAACTTCTAGCCTTCAACACCCGTAAAACGTATGAAGATCTCGAATACATTATCTGTGCATGTCTGTTGTTTCCAGTGGAAATTCTGAGCTCTTGGGCAGGTACAAATAGTACCGAGCTATCAGTTTAATAAGTCATGATTGCAAAATAATGACACGAATTATTAACAGAAAATGGAGAAACTGGTAGATGCCTACTTCGCGGAAGATCAGTTTTGGTTACAGAGAAATGTTGGAACACATGAACCAATAATGAACCTAAGACTTATGTTAGAAGATAACTCTTTAAATTTTTGACGGTAGTTACATACAACTTGTAGATGAACCAGACGGTCGTTATAAAGAGTCGAAGGGCATGAATAGCAGGAAGCAGATGAGAATGGAGTGAGACACGACTGTAGCCTATCCCTAATGTTATTCAGTCTGTACATTGAGCAAGCTGTGAAGTAGGGATGAGAAAAACCGGTTGGTGAAAACGAACACGAGTATCTTAGTTCTGAATAACCGGTATTTTTCGATATTTGTTTGGCTTCTATCATAATAGTTATTTTTTTGTATTTCACTAATAACCGAGTAAATAAAACGAAATATCAATTATTTACATCAGCAGTGTTAAATGTTTTCGTTTTCCATAGACTTTTTTTTTTAAAAAAAAGTACTAATTTTTATTCGTAAAATTTGCACTGACTTTGAAATATTGCGTTATTGTAGAAAATGGGAAAAGCGACCAGTGGTATTTTCATACTACACAATAAAAATAGAAGATAGCTGATCAGGTGCCTGTAGCCCTTGAATGTGTACAAATTAACACGAAAAACAGAATTCTTCAACCTCATATTTCACCCATTGGCAGTGAATATTGGTAATGCCTAAATATTGGTATGATGTCCGATTAGAACATGATTTTTTAGTTGAGTTTCAGAAAATTTGAATCAACAGCGAAAAACAGGTGATTTTTACAGTACTCAACCACCCATAATTTTTCGAGAAAAGCAGCGAACGGCTGACGGACTAAGTTGTCTTTTATTTTCCTATTTAATTTAATCTTATGAGATCTTGAAACTGATAGAGTCAAAAAAATTTCAATCTCTATGCAATTTCTACGTTTATTATGGGAAATGACAGGAATAAAAGACCGAAAACCGGTTGTTGTGAGCGGTTTTCCAGTCAGGTTAAAATGGCGTGGGGAAAAAGAACGGTATAAACGAAAACAGATTATTACAGCGGAAACCGCCATCCCTACTGTGAAGGAAAGCAAGAAGAAATCTGTAAAGAGAATTAAAGCTCAGGGAGAAGAAAAAAAAAACTTTGCGGTTTGCCATTGCCATTGTGTCAAACAGCAAACGACTTGGAAATGCAACTGAGTAGCAAGGACAGTGTCGTGAAAAGAGGATGCTAGTTGAACATTAACAAAAGGAAGACTAGGGTAATGCAATGCGGTCGAATTAAGTCAGGCAGTCCTGAAGGAATTGCATTAGGAAATGATACACTGAAAGTAGTAGATGAGCTTTGTTACTTGATGACGGTCGAAGTAGAGGGGATATGAAATTTAGACTGGCAATGGCAAGAAAATCTTTTCTGAAGAAGATAAATTTGTCAACTTCAAATATAAATTTAAGGGTTACCAAGTCTTTTCTGAAGGTATTTGTCTGGAGTGTAGCCTTGTACGAAAGCGAAACGTGGACGATAAGAGATGAGTACAGTAGGCAGGTTAAAATGGATGTGGGATGCAGTAATTATTTGGAGATGAACAGGTTTACACAGGGTAGAGTAGCGTGGAAAGCTGCATGAAACCTGTCTTCGGACTGGAAACAGCAACAACAACAGGCATTGTGAACGTGATTGTATTCGTACGCCACACACTGTAGAGAATTTTCCCCTAGGGGTGGAATTGAACAACTGCACTTCATTAAGAACAACCAAATTCAGCATGTAAGAAAATTGTAGAATGCCAAAGTGTGTCAAATTCGCGTATTTATTGTAGTTTTCGAGGAAACTACTTTCTGTACTTTCGTGGCGCAAGCAGCGTGGGTTTCGAGGGGACCAGGCACATACTGATCGTGGTCTTTCAGCTGGGACCAATCCTGGAATGCATTCATGGTAGCAATAAAGTATAGTATTTATTTTAACAGCGATTTTTGTGTGTTCAACTAGCTGCACATGTTTTAACATTCACGAACTAACACGAAATATAGCGCTGCCGAGTAGCAAACTACCGCACATTCGGCCACCTGTTCGACAGCAAGAATTAGAGCCAAAGAAGCGTAGCATTTTCTTTGTTTTTAATATTGTGAGTATTTTGTATTAAGTACCACGTAGGATTGTAAGACTGATAAAATACTGTTGTATTACAGCTACCGCTGACAGAGTGATACAAGGATTCATTTTTCGCACGATCCACGTGTGAATGGAACTCGAAGGAACCCACAGGGAATGATACAGTGGAAAGTACCACCTGTCACGAACACAACGAACTGCATAGCGTGGATGCAGATTCTACCTCCTCCTGGGTCTGCGCAGTGATTAGCAGGGGCAGCACGCACTCTGACTGGCCGCTTCTGCCTTGTGACCCCTCCCATCCCCCTCCCTCATACAGAACGAGGTGACACGGCGCCGGCCGAGTCGGTGCGGTAACAAGCCGCTCCGCACCCACGCTGTGACGGCTGGCGCCCCGCAGTTTGTCGCCAATTACAGCCGCGGCCGGCACTAGCAGTTAACGTCACTCAGCGGGCACGCTCCCCCATCGCCTCTCGTGTTACTCTCTCAACTGGCTGGCCGCACAAAAAGCGTCCCTCAGCACCGACGGGCATTTCGGATCTGCGAACGCACATTCTCTGCTGCACGTTTCTCGCTCAGGTGTTCAAACGCGCTGTTCTGTCTTTCGCTCTCAGGAATGGATCAAAAGGGGGGGGGGGGGGGGGATCATATCACCACACCCTCAAAAGATTCTGGTAGAGCCTCTCGAGTTTCCGCCGCTAACTTTCGCGGGATACAGTGGCATGTCTCGGAAATGGCAAGAAATTCTAAAACGCCAAGACTGCGTTTAACAAAGTGTATAATACTTTATAGTTGCTCGCGGGGGCGCTTGTACATGTTTATGGGCTTACTAAGTGGCCGACAAAAATCTAGCCATGCAAAGGAGTACGGTTCCAGTCTAACCACACCTACTACCAAAAATAAATCCTACACTGTTCCTAAGTCCACAGGCAGAACCAGCAAGCCACAGGAAGTTGAGTAAGAGAAGACAGAACAATAAAGACCTCTCAAAAAACATCCCAAATCTAGATGGAAACGACGGAAGGAACAGCATTTCTCTCATTTACACGATCATAGTCTGCTGAGCTGTGTTGACAATCTTAGTGCTTAGTGAAATATTGATAACTGTGAGTGCAGGCTTCGATTTTATATTGTGTAAATTTTGACGCTATTAAAGTTGTGAGAGTTTATTGCTATTATAGTTCTTAAATTAACTGTGTGACACATGTACTTCTCAAATTTTCGAAACATGTTTGTCAAAGGCTTTATTTTTCTGAAATGCAATTTCCTGTACTATTCACTGGTGGAGCAAATTATTATTATTATTATTATTATTATTATGCCCTGCTTCAAAGGACAGAAAAAGAAAGACAATGCGCTACAAGTGTGCAAAAATGGTTCAAATGGCTCTGAGCAGTATGGGACTTGACATCTGAGGTCATCAGTCCCCTAGAACTTAGAACTACTTAAACCTAACTAACCGAAGGACATCACACACATACATGCCCGAGGCAGGATTAGAACCTACGACCGTGGCGGTCGCGCGATTCCAGACTGAAGCGCCTAGAACCGCTCGGTCACATAGCCGGCAGAGCAGCGACTTGTAATACCTCTATAGAGTTATTAAAAATGCTGAAAATAAAGCGACGGAACGACCGTACAAATTTATGTTTTTCTCTTATGAGAGTGGAACACTATCAATGGAATTAATAAAAAGTAAAACAATCAACATACCTAAGAAAGGAAATGGTGATGACTGATTCAAATCATAGAACCCTGGTAGTACTAACCCTTGCTTCAAAAATTCTACTCAGTATTATTAACAAAAGACTGAGCTAAAATCAACCAACATTTAGTATAAGACCAATTTGGATTTAGAGAAGGAAAAGAAACCACAGGAATTACAATGGCATTAACAATAATTCTAGAAAAGAGAATTAAGGTCCACAGGTAAAAAAAAAGCCGCATTCTTTGACCTAGAGAAGGCTTTTGATACAGTGAACTCTAAGATATTCTTTGGAAAACTAAATAAAATTGGAACAGACTTAAGAGATATAGGATTAATTCTCAGTCTTTATAAAAGGAACAGTACGAAAATAGATATCAATGACACTAAGAAAGAAACTACGACAAGAAGAGGTGTCCAACAAGGCTGTCCTGTCTTCTCTCTCCTTATTTATTTTATTTATTTACAGAAAGTGCAACACAAACAATGAAAAGGCGCACCAATGCGCTCAAAATTAATGGTGAACAAATACATTCGATTTCTTGATGATATAGTAGTACGTTGTGAACTATACGTCAAAAATTTTGCTTGGCGCCTTGGATAACCACAAACTGAAAATAAATACAACCAAGACAGAAAGAATCGTGACAGATAAGTCCAACAAAGAAGTAAGGGCAAACATTAAGACAGGAAATAAAATTTTACTGCGACTAAAAAAAATTTTGCTACTTAGGAAGTACAATAACAGGTAACAGAAGTATAATGGATATTAAGAACTGTAATGCTTAAACAAGCATCCACAAATAAGAGCAATTTCTTAACAACCACGACGATATAGAAACAGGAAAGAAATTTATCAAGACACTAACGTGGAGCATTTTAAATCATATTTGTGTCAAGTGGACCCAGAGGAAACAAGAAAAAAAAAGCAACCGATATGGATAGAGGAAAGAGCCACAAAAACCTGTACTGAAAGGATCCTAATGAACAAATACTATAATAAATTAAAGAGGAAAGATCACTTGATTTACATGATACAAGGAAAAAATTTAACTGGGAACCTAATTTGACATAACAGCTTCATGAAAAATACCTCGTTAGGAAAAATGCTAGAAAAGAAATAAAAAAGGCAGGATCAGGAAACCTATATTGCAAAGTGTTATCATTGGAATGAATGCTCCAATCACAACCAAGATAACGATGACTGATTCTTGATTATTTTGTACCTGTAATTTTTCACTGGTGTCAACTGGTTCTGATAGGGTCTGTAGCACTCCTGGAGTTGCAGAACTGGGCGTATACCGGAAATGCGATTTATACTGCATGCTGGGAAATAACACATTTGTTGGTGTTCAGAAAGGGTTGTGTTAGGGGTAATTTGGTTTCACAATCCTTTTCTTAAAACATATTGTATTAAAGTTTCGTCATATACTGCCTGAGTGTTCTCAGACTTCTTGCGTTCACTACTGCCAACAGCTTCATATTCAGTTGTTTCAGATTTCTGTTCCCGTACTTCTCAGATTTTACCTTTCAGAAACATGGACAACGTCTCCATAATTCTATTATTATTATTATTATTATTATTTATTCCTTGTCTAAGACATGTTAACGTCCATAACACTACGGAGCATCACAACGATCAAACAACTTCACAACAACATCGGATGTGGAATAGTGTGTGCTTCTGGCATTTGCTTTGTCTCGCGTGCGCACTTGCAGCGTACTTGGCAAAAGCGTCGCAAAGACCATCCGTGTAATCGGGGCTGTTGCCTTGCCGCTTCTGCTGCGCAAAGCATGCACCTTCCTGTAGGAAACTTGACCGGACACGAAAATTGCCTCTAGTTCAAGGATAATTAAAATTAAGACCAGATTTTGAGATTAGAAAGACCTACGAGTATACCAAAGGTGAATTTCCAAATTTGTATGCGACTTCTGTAGGATACTGAGACTTTAAACTTCGTACTTGTTACGTAATTATTAACAAGATCGTAAAGAATAACACGCCGTTTTCCGAAGATTACATATGACGGCATCACGCTATACGGAACGATTACGAGATCCGTTGTCGAGCGAGACAGTTTTGTAATCAATAAAAAAGGGTAAGCTTTATTCAAGAGGTTCAATGGTTTTCAAAGTACGTTGTGGTAAGTTTCAAACTGGTTCTGGAGAGAGAAAATTTATTCGTTTCAGAGCAACTAACATAACTGCAGCCCTAACTCCGATTTAGAACGAAATTTTGACACGTTTAGATACACTATCGAGACCTAAGCCGTACGTGTATTTAAGATCTTTTAGGTAATTTTTGTAGAACAACAAAACGTGACGGGAGTTTCTATGGCCGCAGCGAATGGGGCACGGTGGTGGCTGCTTGCAAACAGAACTTTGAACATAACAGTGAGTTGCAAACTATCAATAGTAGCTTTTTATTTCCTTTCCTTACGCGTTCATGGGATTCTGGACACATTTTCCAACTGCGCTGTGTTTGTAAACTGTTTCCTCCTCCCTTCGTCGACACAGGTTCCTGGGCCCTGTGGAGATGCAGCCTTTCAGTGGCAAACATCAGGTTTATCAATTATAGTAGTTCCGTGTGTGTTTCCTTGGTTTTTCCTGTTTATCTGACTGAACTTTTAACCCGAAGTGGGAAAAGAGTAAGAAGTAGTTGTCCAAATATTAGAGATGTCCAATGACTTGCGAAGCTCGTATACTCTGCTGGTCACAGAGTTCGGCTGTCATGCCAACACAAGGATTCGAACAATGTCCAGCGCCATTCTCTGTTTCTGAGAGCACCCGTCGGTCCAGGTCACAATTTGTTTTTAATGGTATCACTTCCAAGAACTGTACTTACTAATAACTCCCGGTGAAACAACGTGAGCACAATTTACCTGCAAAAAGAAGAAAACAACATTGTTAGTGGAATAAGTAGTTGCGAATGAAAGCATAAGTACAATATACACTAGAAAAGGAAGAAGAAAAGAAAATTACTCACTATGATATCGGCGAACGATCTTTCCGCTCTGATGGATGAAAAAAAAATTCATTTTAAAAATAGCTTGTAACAAGGCCTACATTAACTCAGGTGATTCCTTGTTCATTTCATTATATATCAGACATGAATTTGTAATGAAGAAGACCATGAAGATATCTCATCAATACATGTTCTTTATTTGTTGTTCTACCAACCAATTTGAAGCGACCGCTTGGATAAGCCGCAGGCGGCTCTTGCCCACATCAGTGTCCTATTGAGCTCGCAAACCGAATTTAATAACCTGTGTTACAACTGGATGTTAAGCTCTACGCATTTTTCCTTCCTTCCTCATTTATTTACGTTTTCATGTTTAACAGCTCATAAACCTAGAGGATATAAAAGACCGAGCATTTCTCAGTTTCCGAAAGATAGAACACAACTGACACAATATCTAAAACAAGGACTGTGACAAACGAGCCAAGTAAATGTAGTTCCACAATCTGTGTGCAAATTTTCTACTAAAGGAAACAAGCTCTCAAACTTCTATTTCTGTAAAGAAATTATGATGAAACGTGATGGTGGTGGTGGTGATGGTGGTGGTGGTGATGGTGGTAGTTTAATTCTTAATTTCTTTTCGTGTTTTTGGTACTTGCATTGTTTAATTCATAAATTTCGGGCGTATTATAGTATTTGAGAGTTGTAGCATCGCGTTTTAGTACCTGAATAGTGTAAATTCGCGTAGTCGTCTGTCTTCTGTTTTTGTTTTCAACGGCCAGTGTCGGTTGGTCAGTCAGTGTGCTCCCTGCCGCCGTTGGATAAGCAGCTGCAGCAGCAAGTCGTATACTCTTAGCTCACTCATTTGTTACATAGTTTAATTCTTAATTTCTTTGCGTGTTTTTGGTACTTGCATTGTTTAATTCATAAATTTCGGGCGTATTATAGTATTTGAGAGTTGTAGCATCGCGTTTTAGTACTCGAATAGTGTTAAATCGCGTAGTCTCCTTCCGCCGCCGAGCAGTGTGTCAGCAGTGCACAAGTGGCAGCATTACTGCATTTACTAGGCAATCTTGTATTTTAATAACCGTTTCAATTTTGTGTCGTTCTGTTTGCGCTCTCTGTACATTAGTTCAGACGTTCTTTGCACAACAGTTTTTAGCATGGATAGGGACTGCAACTGCTGTGTTCGGATGCAGGCTGAGTTGGCATCCCTTCGCTCCCAGCTTCAGGCAGTGTTGGCTTCGGTCACACAGCTTGAGGCTGTTGCCAATGGGCATCACTGTGGGGGTCCGGATGGGGGTTTGTCGGGGACGGCGAGCTCGTCCCACGCATCCCCAGATCGGACTACGACTGTGGTTGCCCGGGATACTGCCCGCATTGAGGCTGATCCCTCACCTGTGGTAGAGTGGGAGGTCGTCTCAAGGTGTGGCAGGGGGCGAAAGACATTCCGGAGGGCTGAACGGAAAGCCTCTCCAGTTTGTCTGACGAACCGGTTTCAGGCTCTGTCTCGGGCTGATACTGATCTTCGGCCTGACATGGCTGCTTGTCCTGTTCCAGAGGTTGCCCCTCAGTCTGCAAGATCCGGGCAGTCGCAGAGGGTGGGCTTACTGGTAGTTGGGAGCTCCAACGTCAGGCGCGTAATGGGGCCCCTTAGGAATATGGCAGCAAGGGAGGGGAAGAAAACCAAAGTGCACTCCGTGTGCATACCGGGGGGAGTCATTCCAGATGTGGAAAGGGTCCTTCCGGATGCCATGAAGGGTACAGGGTGCACCCATCTGCAGGTGGTCGCTCATGTCGGCACCAATGATGTGTGTCGCTATGGATCGGAGGAAATCCTCTCTGGCTTCCGGCGGCTATCTGATTTGGTGAAGACTGCCAGTCTCGCTAGCGGGATGAAAGCAGAGCTCACCATCTGCAGCATCGTCGACAGGACTGACTGCGGACCTTTGGTACAGAGCCGAGTGGAGGGTCTGAATCAGAGGCTGAGACGGTTCTGCGACCATGTGGGCTGCAGATTCCTCGACTTGCGCCATAGGGTGGTGGGGTTTCGGGTTCCGCTGGATAGGTCAGGAGTCCACTACACGCAACAAGCGGCTACACGGGTAGCAGGGGTTGTGTGGCGTGGGCTGGGCGGTTTTTTAGGTTAGATGGCCTCGGGCAAGTGCAGAAAGGGCAACAGCCTCAACGGGTGCGGGGCAAAGTCAGGACATGCGGGGACCAAGCAGCAATCGGTATTGTAATTGTAAACTGTCGAAGCTGCGTTGGTAAAGTACCAGAACTTCAAGCGCTGATAGAAAGCACCGAAGCTGAAATCGTTATAGGTACAGAAAGCTGGCTGAAGCCAGAGATAAATTCTGCCGAAATTTTTACAAAGGCACAGACGGTGTTTAGAAAGGATAGATTGCATGCAACCGGTGGTGGAGTGTTTGTCGCTGTTAGTAGTAGTTTATCCTGTAGTGAAGAAGAAGTGGATAGTTCCTGTGAATTATTATGGGTGGAGGTTACACTCAACAACCGAGCTAGGTTAATAATTGGCTCCTTTTACCGACCCCCCGACTCAGCAGCATTAGTGGCAGAACAACTGAGAGAAAATTTGGAATACATTTCACATAAATTTTCTCAGCATGTTATGGTCTTAGGTGGAGATTTCAATTTACCAGATATAGACTGGGACACTCAGATGTTTAGGACGGGTGGTAGGGACAGAGCATCGAGTGACATTATACTGAGTGCACTATCCGAAAATTACCTCGAGCAATTAAACAGAGAACCGACTCGTGGAGATAACATCTTGGACCTACTGATAACAAACAGACCCGAACTTTTCGACTCTGTAAGCGCAGAACAGGGAATCAGTGATCATAAGGCCGTTGCAGCATCCCTGAATATGGAAGTTAATAGGAATATAAAAAAGGGAGGAAGGTTTATCTGTTTAGCAAGAGTAATAGAAGGCAGATTTCAGACTACCTAACAGATCAAAACGAAAATTTCTGTTCCGACACTGACAATGTTGAGTGTTTATGGAAAAAGTTCAAGGCAATCGTAAAATGCGTTTTAGACAGGTACGTGCCGAGTAAAACTGTGAGGAACGGGAAAAACCCACCGTGGTACAACAACAAAGTTAGGAAACTACTGCGAAAGCAAAGAGAGCTTCACTCCAAGTTTAAACGCAGCCAAAACCTCTCAGACAAACAGAAGCTAAACGATGTCAAAGTTAGCGTAAGGAGGGCTATGCGTGAAGCGTTCAGTGAATTCGAAAGTAAAATACTAGGTACCGACTTGACAGAAAATCCTAGGAAGTTCTGGTCTTACGTTAAATCAGTAAGCGGCTCGAAACATCATGTCCAGACACTCCGGGATGATGAAGGCATTGAAACAGAGGATGACAAGCGTAAAGCTGAAATACTAAACACCTTTTTCCAAAGCTGTTTCACAGAGGAAGACCGCACTGCAGTTCCTTCTCTAAATCCTCGCACCAACGAAAAAATGGCTGACATCGAAATAAGTGTCCAAGGAATAGAAAAGCAACTGGAATCACTCAACAGAGGAAAGTCCACTGGACCTGACGGGATACCAATTCGATTCTACACAGAGTACGCGAAAGAACTTGCCCCCCTTCTAACAGCCGTGTACCGCAAGTCTCTAGAGGAACGGAAGGTTCCAAATGATTGGAAAAGAGCACAGGTAGTCCCAGTCTTCAAGAAGGGGCGTCGAGCAGATGCGCAAAACTATAGACCTATATCTGTGACGTCGATCTGTTGTAGAATTTTAGAACATGTGTTTTGCTCGAGTATCATGTCGTTTTTGGAAACTCAGAATCTACTATGTAGGAATCAACATGGATTCCGGAAACAGCGATCGTGTGAAACCCAACTCGCTCTATTTGTTCATGAGACCCAGAAAATATTAGATACAGGCTCCCAGGTAGATGCTATTTTTCTTGACTTCCGGAAGGCGTTCGATACAGTTCCGCACTGTCGCCTGATAAACGAAGTAAGAGCCTACGGAATATCAGACCAGCTGTGTGGCTGGATTGAAGAGTTTTTAGCAAACAGAACACAGCATGTTGTTATCAACGGAGAGACGTCTACAGACATTAAAGTAACCTCTGGCGTGCCACAGGGGAGTGTTATGGGACCATTGCTTTTCACAATATATATAAATGACCTAGTAGATAGTGTCGGAAGTTCCATGCGGCTTTTCGCGGATGATGCTGTAGTATACAGAGAAGTTGCAGCATTAGAAAATTGTAGCGAAATGCAGGAAGATCTGCAGCGGATAGGCACTTGGTGCAGGGAGTGGCAACTGACCCTTAACATAGACAAATGTAATGTATTGCGAATACATAGAAAGAAGGATCCTTTATTGTATGATTATATGATAGCGGAACAAACACTGGTAGCAGTTACTTCTGTAAAATATCTGGGAGTATGCGTGCGGAACGATTTGAAGTGGAATGATCATATAAAATTAATTGTTGGTAAGGCGGGTACCAGGTTGACATTCATTGGGAGAGTCCTTAGAAAATGTAGTCCATCAACAAAGGAGGTGGCTTACAAAACACTCGTTCGACCTATACTTGAGTATTGCTCATCAGTGTGGGATCCGTACCAGATCGGGTTGACGGAGGAGATAGAAAAGATCCAAAGAAGAGCGGCGCGTTTCGTCACAGGGTTATTTGGTAACCGTGATAGCGTTACGGAGATGTTTAACAAACTCAAGTGGCAGACTCTGCAAGAGAGGCGCTCTGCATCGCGGTGTAGCTTGCTCGCCAGGTTTCGAGAGGGTGCGTTTCTGAATGAGGTATCGAATATATTGCTTCCCCCTTACTTATACCTCCCGAGGAGATCACGAATGTAAAATTAGAGAGATTAGAGCGCGCACAGAGGCTTTCAGACAGTCGTTCTTCCCGCGAACCATACGCGACTGGAACAGGAAAGGGAGATAATGACAGTGGCACGTAAAGTGCCCTCCGCCACACACCGTTGGGTGGCTTGCGGAGTATAAATGTAGATGTAGATGTACGTTACATAATTTCAAATTTCACTATGAACCATACCTTGATACTACTGTCTGCATGATTTCTTTACCCTCAACGTCGAGCGTAAACTACAGCACGTCCAAGAATGGCGGTCGTTACACCCTTCCTAAAAACAATTCAGCGGACGCTACATGTCTACGTTTCCGAGGCGTGAAAGCACTACCGATGCCCACACCAGTGTATCCCTTTACTGCCGTAGGCTCTGGCCACTATTTCATTGGTCGGCACGCCATCATAAACACATTGGCGTACAACCCACACTCCTGCACCTGCGCGCTTCGCTGTCCACTGCTGTCGGACCTGTCGGACTCAACGGTAGATGCCAAGACAACACAGCGTGCACCACTTCTTCTATATTTACACCTGCACTGATGACGCAAGTCGTTGCAATAACTTTCCTGCTGCGTGTAATTTACCGAGTGGTCTGCAGAAAGTCTTAATACGCAAAGGAAGAAAGGAGTAAAAGGAGAATGATGCAAGGCATTCCAATTTCAAGTAGCAAGTACAGAATATTACGTGCCGCAGATATAAAAAAAAATGCGCAATTAGTTTTTTGTTTGTTTGCAGGCAATGGTTGCGCTCCTCATCCTCAGTGCCACGTGACGCTGCAAGATCAGTCATAACAAAATGACGCAGTTCACGTGTAGAGTAGAGTAGCGTGCGGAAACTCGTTTTCTGTATTTGAAGGTGAACAACGCTGTACCAAAACCCATACAGAGTTGGGAGAAGCGTACGCCAACAATATACCATCAGATAGCACAGTGGTTACGTGGCGCACACACTTCCAGCGTGATCAAACAAGTCCGCCCCTAGCAACGGATGGTGAACCGTTGACAGTGCCGAGCCGTATGTGCTGGCGAAACGTCAAAAAAATTGTTAAATTTACGTCAGCCGAAGATTCAGAGACAAAACCCAACAGGCAATACGCTTCTGTGAAGAACCGAGGATTGCAGAAGATGAGACGGACTTGGTTCTTGAAGATCGGTTTTATCACAATCGAGATGATAGGGGAGAAAGTGAAAGTCAAGGGTCGCTTTTCAACATATTGCAAGACAGTTTGGACATGACAAAGGTCGCCGCTCGCTGGGTTTCTTGATTGTTCGCACCTGCTAAAAAGAGCCCATCAAAATTAAGTAACCAGCGACAATGCAGCAGCTATCTCAGACTAATGCAGATTATTCCTTCAGACGTATAATCACCATTGCTGAATGCTCTGTGTATCACTGATACCCTAAGACAATGGAAAAAGCAGGCAGTGAGAACCTGTGTATTCACTATCGCCGAAAAACTATGAACACCAAACAACCCTCGGGCACGGTGGTGTTTCTTGAGACTGCCGCATTGTGGGCAAATCATCAAACGAAGGAGATAATACTGAAATCTGACGTGGTCCTGAGAGGTTGTCCAGACAAAGCGTCGCGAAAACTGTCCAATGTGGTGTTCTGCTCCAGTGAAACGCCCTAGGTGCACACGACACAAGTCACATATAATGCTTCTTTGGGCTATCAAATTCTGCTCAACCCCAGAATGCTCCCATGGCACCAAGTGACTTCTTCCTCTTGCCTCGGATCAAGAGACGCGTGCCAGCATTTCCAGAAAAACGACGAGATAATTCTCGAGGCCGAAATTTTCCTGAAGAGCAAAAAGGCAGACATTTGCAACCAATATCTCCACCAAGTCATTTGTCGTTAGGAAAAAGATGACGATCTGAAGGCAGAATAATTAGAAAAGAGCTTTTACCATCACTAAGTTTCATGGTCGCAACTTGATTATTTTCTAGGTGATAGTTAAAACTTTATAGCTACGCCTCCTACACGTAATAACATGAAGAATGAACCTCACTTTCAGTTTCTGTCAGCAATATATTGTGTATTGTCAGTCTTCCAGCACTTTTCTTGCGAATAGTTATCCCTCGAAGGTAGTCCGCAACAACCGCACACCGACTGTATAAAGGCCACAGAAGGTCAGCTCCGAAGCAACACAACTGACCTTTGTATTCCTTGATACAGCGAAAGGTAACTTCATTCAAACATACTGAACTAAGTATGATAAATAAATCACCTAGGAACAAAACTGTTCGGACAAATATTTATGGTGTTCGTTCTCTTCACCGACTCCACAATTTTAGTATCGCAGATTACAGCCAAGTTCTAACACTTGAAGATCGAAATGATGCAGATCGCATTAAACATAACAATTACTTGTTCAGAAGCTACAAATCTGAATATGTGCTTGCGTATTGCTACATCATTTGCTGTTAACAATTATTCATAATTTTAATTAACTACTGTCCTCACTCCAACAACTTGATTCATGTGATCACAGAGAGTAACTGTGATTTAATCCGTTGAAGATGCTGACAACTTTCAGTGATTACAACAGAGGATCAACATAATACTACTTGTCTGTAGGCGTCTGCATCGGTAGATGCGTTATGACAACATTTCCCGCAGCGTTTACTTTGTGAAGGCGACAGCACTTCTCAGAATACTGGAGTTGCATGAATCCACGTGGTGTGTAACATGTGTTATTTAGCTACTGCGCGGAATGGTGAGATCCAATACAAGCCTCAACCACGGAGTAGAGACAGTTGTTCTGTGTGAGATATGCACTGACGTTGTACAGATTAATGCTCTTACAAGAAGACAAATGGTTCAACAAAATGTAAAATGCACTAAGTTGGGAAGATATGAAAGTACATCTATGTCGTCAAGTAAAGAGTTGAAGACTGTAAGAGTGAAGATTAATACTGAGCAGCTCATGTAAGTCAGCCTTCTTGAAGAAGACGATATGGTCATTTATTTGTGTTGTCGTGGAAAAGAAAAATTGTTTCATGTACTGAAGAATATAGACAGCTTCAGAGACTAACGATAAAAACTGACAAGTGAGTAAGGTGGGTGCTTATAAAGTATTTTGTTGGTGGATAGTAGTTATGTGTTGCGCTGCATAGGACAGAAGCTGTGCAGTTCATGGCAATAAGATGTCTACCACACAATTTTCGATGTCAGTTGAATTCATAGTCCCAGAACGCTACAGCTCAGAAAGAAATGCAGACAGTTTTTAATCAGTAAGGCTGAGTAAGAGCGGACTGTGGTGACTATGATGATGAAAGCTTACCGGGTTATTAGCAGGGCAACAGCGTTGAATACACAGAAAAGATCGATAGTATTCCTACTAGCCATCTTTTACGGCTACATGACTTCTCTGCAGTCCACACTTGTAAGTGCTTCGCAGGAAGGCTCCTAGAAAGACTTTCAAACAATTTCTCGACCCTTTCATTCTTAAACAGCACTTGGGAAAAATAACACCTCTATCTTTCCATGCGAGTTTTGATTTCTTTTGTTTTATTCATGTGGTCATTTCTCCCTATGAAGGTGGGAAGCAACAAAATGTTTTCTCATCCGGAAGACAAAGTTGGTAACTGAAATTTCCTGAAAAGATCTGCCCGTAAAGAAAAACTCCTTGGTTTTAATGACTGCCACCCCAACTCTTGTTGTTATATGCGTAACATTCTTTCATCTATTTTGCGATGGTAAAAAAACCAGCTGTCTTCCTTTAACTTTTTGATGTCCTCCGTCAGTCACATGTGGTAAGGGTCCCACAACGCGCAGTAATACTCTAGAAGAAGACGGACAAGCGTAGTGTAGGCAGTTTCTCCAGTAGATCTGACGCATCTTCTAAGTGTTCTGCCAATAAAACTCAGTCTTTGGTTCGCCTTCTCCACAACATTTTCTATGAGACCGTTCCAATTTAAATTGTTTACAATTGTAATCCTTCAGGTATTTAACTGAATCTACTAGCTTTAAATTTTTGTTATTTACGTGCGACCGAAATTTAACGGTTTGTTTTGTACTGTTGTGCAGAACCTAATATTTTTCATTGTTGAGAGTCAACTGCACTTTTCGCATCAAGCGAATATCTTGTCTAAGCCATTTTGTATTTCGCACTGATCTTCTGACGAGTTTTACTACACGGTAGATGATTGCCTCATCTTCAAATATTCTAAGAGAGCTGCTCAGATTGTCTCCTAAATCGTTTATACAGACTAGGAAAGGATAGCACCCGTGGTATAAGGGTTGTGTCTTTGTCTAGTAAGCAAAATGTCCTCTGTGCCGGCTTCGAACCTCGCCACTACTTAAATAAACATCACCAGCAATGGCGGCCGAGGACTTCCGGCTTGAGAAGTCACCTTCGTTCTGTCAATGGTCTTGTCAAAGAGGGCGGAAGAGCGGTCAGAGGTTGAAGGCACTCTCTTGCCCCTGGGGTGGGAAAACTGCCCCTAAAAGGCGAAAGAATCAGCAGTAATCAACGGCATGAGGATGCACAGACGACCTGTAATACTTCTTTGAATAACGCCAGATATCGCTTCTGCTTTACTCGACACCTTTCCGTTAATTACTACGAACTGTGACCTTTTTGACAGGAAATCACCAATCCGGTCGCACAACGACAGACGCTCTACACGTACGCAATTGGATTACAAATCGCTTGTAAGCAAAGGTGCCAAATGCCTTCTGCAAATTAAAAATACTGAATTACGTTGTGTTTCTCTATCGATATCCTTCGCTGCTTCGTTCAAAAGAACGATATTTTCTGAATCTGTGCTGCCTGTTTGGCAATAGACAGTTTTCTTCGATTTGTTTCATAATGTTCGGGCACGTTCTATGTTCCAAATCCCTACAGGAAATCTATGTCAGTTATTTAGGTCTGTAATTTAGAGGATTCAGTTAAAGTTGAAGGATGTTCTCGCTAGGAAACACACGACGAATCGTGTTATCACGTGCCTTTATGAATAAGGGATTTAACTAGCGTTGGAAGATCCTGTAGCAGAGGGAGCCGACATACACATTTTACGGAGACACCTTATTCTCCTATCGGTGCTACCTCGGCGGAGAAGAGGTACCATACAAAATATATAAAAGATCACACTGTACAAGACTCCAGCAATTCGCATGAACACAAGAGGTACATAACTTGTCGCAACTGTTCAAGACAACACTGATGCTCGGCCGATAAACCAATGTGAAATTCGCTTTGAAGGTCTGCATTCTCATACGGTGATTAGAAGCTGGAAATTCTGAGTTTCGTCACCCATCTAGATCACTGACAAGCGGAACGTGTCCACCTGCAGGCGGCAGTGGCGAGGAAAGCTCTACTGCCTTCGCCAACAACGTATCTCGGTCAACTCCACAGGGAAACCACAGCTCACTTACATCATTGTAGAACGAATGTAAGCCGGCCGGTGTGGCCGTGCGGTCTAGGCGCTTCAGTCTGGAACCGCGAGACCGCTCCGGTCGCAGGTTCGAATCCTGCCTCGGACATGGATGTGTGTGATGTCCTTAGGTTAGTTAGGTTTAAGTAGTTCTAAGTTCTAGGGGACTGATGACCTCAGATGTTAAGTCCCATAATGCTCAGAGCCATTTGAACCATTTTTTTTAACGAATGTAAAACAATACGACTCAACAACGCACTTTTTTAATTCAAAATATTATAACATTGATGTCAAAAGAGGCAAACAACATAAAATTTTGAATAATGGCATGACCTTTATAGGACAACGAATTAAATTACAGGTACTTCGCAAAGATGGAAGAGCTGTTTAGTGCTGTACTTCTATTACAACGTTTCAGAGCGTTAGGGTTCAACTGCCACCCAGTCTTAGTTGTTTCTCGAGCGCCACGTGCTCGCTCTGTTCTCAGTGTTGTAGGTACACAAGCAGAACCTTGTCAGCCAGCCACTCTGGACAAGACTAACCCATCCCCTCGCCGCCAAAGGCCCTACCCGGAGATGCGAAGGGTGCATCCCAACGGTCTCAGGTTACAGAGGGGTGCCGAAGGCTGTAGGCACGATCCTTCACGAAGCTAATTACTCATGTTGCTAATTTTATTTTGCATATAAACATGTGTCACAAATTCGTTTCATATTCGTGTCAGGCTGCTGAACACTAGTGACTTGCCTGTTTAATTAGGCCCTTTTTCAGTCTAATTTTAATTAGTGTCATTGTCAAGGATTCTGCAATTATTTTTGAAACTGAATGATTATGTATCGAAATAACCAACAACGGGTTTTAAAAAAGGAATTTAATTTCTTAACCGATTTCGGGCACTTCTTTAGAATGCTACATAGGAAAATACGCCACAAATAAGTAGAAGATAGGTAAGAATGTTAAAATGAAGGATGAAAAGTTGAAAAATTTAAATATCAGAAAATGGTGTATACAGGGTGACATTATTGAACTATATGAACTAAAATTGTCATAACGTCTGAACGATTTGCGTTACGACGTTCGAACTGCACACTTGGCCTCGGGGCATGATAAAAATTAGTAGGCACATGCATGGTTTGGTTTAACGACGAAGCCCACTTTCATTTGGACGGGTTCGTCAAAAAGCAAACTTTGCACTTTTTGGAAGATGCTTTTATCCCCATTATCCATGGCCCTGATTTCTACAAGATGTGGTTCATGCAAGACGAAGCTCGACCCATCGAAGTAGGAGAGTATTTGGTGTCCTGGAGGAGCA
This sequence comes from Schistocerca cancellata, assembly GCF_023864275.1. NCBI lineage: Eukaryota > Metazoa > Arthropoda > Insecta > Orthoptera > Acrididae > Schistocerca > Schistocerca cancellata. The sequence continues at coordinate 72,359,975 of NC_064627.1, forward strand.
CTTTGTGGACCGCATTCTGGCTCTAGGGTATACAAAGACCACTTGCAAGGGCCTCGTTTGGCCACGATATTCTCTGGATATGAACACATGCGACTTCTTTTTGTGGGGCTATATCAGAGACAAGGTGTACAGCATTGTTGAGCTGAAAACAGCCTTTCAGGAAGTCATCGACAGCATCGGTGTTCCGATACTTCAGAGGGTCACGCAGAATTTCGCCATTCGTCTGCGCCACATCATCGCCAATGATGGGAGGCATGTCAAGCATAACCTAATTCCGAATATCCGTAGTGACCTTCACATGTTGAATATAGTGTGTGCACGCCGCAGTTTGTACCTGATTTACGTTTTTTCATACAGTTCAATAATTGTCACCCTATACTTACACCTATCGCACCATTTGCGAGAGTCGAAAGACACATACAGCAAATCGCTGTGATCCAAAAGTACAAGAGCAATAAGTAGTACAATACTGAACCGATTAAAAATAATAGTAACTCGTAGATGCTTGCATGTGGTTCATAGTGCCTCTGCAAAAATGTGATAAAGGAGCCAAACAACAAGTGCAGTCATCATGCCAGAACCGGAGCTACTCAGCTAATGACATGCAATTCTTGAAGTTGGTTTCAGGGTGGGGGTGAAAGTACGATGAAAGTACGATGAAATAATAAAACAAAACCGTACACAACTGTAGTGATCCTAAGGCATAAACAGAAATATAAGTGGACGGGTAAGTCATATAAAAACCTTATGATCAATAAAATAGTCCGTGTCCTGCCACCCTGATTTAGATTTTCCGTGATTTCCCTAAATTGCTCCAGGCAAATGCCGGGATGGTTCCTTTTAAAGAGCACGGACGACTTCCTTCCCCATCCTTCCATAATCGATGGGATCGATGACCTCCATGTTTGGTCCCTGCCCCTGAATCAATCAACCAACCAAATAAAATCAGTTAACATCAACGACAAGTGGCGCTATGGATGGGAAATTTGGGAACTAATCTTCAAATAGCTGTAGTGAGGTCAGCAGCAAGCTTGTAGGGAACCTGTCAACAAAAACTACGCGTCGAGCGCATCATGAGGCTGGAACTTGTTACTGGAGTAAGTGGAGAGAGAGTTCTCAATCTTTAGCTAATATTAAGTATCGCAAGGGACTAAACGGGAAAAGAAGGGTGAGGACAATTGTATTATAATGAAACAACTAGTACTGGAATATATGCAGGTCGCAAGTACGTTTCGTAAAATAATTTTATCTAGCAGCTTTTACATCAATTGTATGCTACTGTAAGTTAAAGAACACGTCGCTGAATTGGTGTAGAGATGCCAATAGCGTGGCAGCAGGAAATATGCCCGCGCGAACAGCGCGCAAGATGCAAAAAGGGGCGAGAAGCAATAAATGGAGAGGGAATTCCAAGTCAGTAGGTGAAAGGAAACATGGGCATCGTGGCATACTTTTGATATGCCTTATGACAACCATAATTGTGTATGGTTTTGTTTTATAACTTCAACGTACTTTCACCCTCATCCTAAGACCAACTTCAAGCCTTGAATGCCTCCTATATACCAGTTTTGCAGAGGCATTATGAATCACATGTAAGCAATTACAAACTCTTACAAAAGATCTTATTGTATTATAATGAATTCAATACTGTATTACTTAACTGCTTTTGTATTATTTTTTTAATGACGGCATTTTACTGTATGCATATTACTGTCGACACTCTCAAATAATACGAGATAATTATGTATCGTTTTTTACATTTAAATTTTTATGATTTTTAAACTTTTCATCCTGAATTTTAATATCCTTATCTGACTTGTATTTATTTAGGGTGTATTTTCCTGTACACTCTTCTGAAGAGGGGCACTAAGAACCCGAAATCGGTTAAGAAATTACATTTCTTTCATGCAACTGGCTGCTGATTATTTAGATATATACAGCTACAGCTGCTGAGGATGGGTAAAATGCTGAATGACTATGTTTTAGCGTGGAATGTATGGTAAATGAATATTCTACAAAACATGTTTTTGTGTAAATGCTAGATCATCATTAATGTTACAATCAGTTTTTGAATTTTCTGCGTTAGATAGTCAACAAAACTTTAACATCCATCAGGTGTGTCAAGGCAGTGCTCGCTCGCACCCGCACGGATAGGTTGTACCCGTCTCTCCCCCCACCAAACTGCAATCTGTCGATCAAAATTATTTTATTCGACTTACAGACACTGCGCAGGAATGGAACAAATCTCCTCTCACGAGGCTTGCGATTACAGATGAAATTTTAATGACGTAGAAGATACGTAGGCTGGAATGTAGAGTAAAGGAGTTAATGAGCAACGGCAGTGGCTCTTTGATGTCGATAATTGCGGGACCCTCCCCACTGCAGCAGCCAGCACAACACGTAGTCTAGCCGCGAGCAAGGTTTGCTGCTGCGTTTTTAAAGGCGCGCCGGTAAATGAGATAACGATACGAGCCTACAGCTGTGTTATACTGTATAAAGCTGCTGGGAGTGCTTTCACGGCAAGATATACGACCGCGCTCGTCCTCTGTTGATGTTCAGGCGCACTAAATTTACGTTTTCGCACGGTCGACATATGCAAGATGACCACGTAATGTACTGCGTGACGCACAGTGTGGGGGAAATATGCTTGCCCCCTGCAGTTTTGGCGCATTTTATTTAAAAACTATTATTTAATATGGATCTATTATTATTATTATTTCTTCCCTTTCTCAGACGTTATGTCTGGTTAAAAATGGAAAGTGACGCGGACCTTGATCAAGCGTGACTTCCTTTTAACTGTACGGTATATGTTACATTGCATTTAGGAACTTTCGGGTAATTGAACATGTATCAATAATAACAGATTTCTGTAGTTGTATATATACGTTTGGATGTAGCAGTATTGCGTTGATGTACTGGTGGATATTGTGTGGTATGATTCTTGTAGTTGGTAGTATAATTGGTATAATGTCAACTTTATCCTGATGCCACATGTCCTTGACTTCCTCAGCCAGTTGGATGTATTTTTCAATTTTTTCTCCTGTTTTCTTCTGTATATTTGTTGTACTGGGTATGGATATTTCGATTAGTTGTGTTAATTTCTTCTTTATATTGGTGAGTATGATGTCAGGTTTGTTATGTGGTGGTGTTTTATCTGTTATAATGGTTCTGTTCCAGTATAATTTGTATTCATCATTCTCCAGTACATTTTGTGGTGCATACTTATATGTGGGAACGTGTTGCTTCATTAGTTTATGTTGTATGGCAAGTAGTTGATGTATTATTTTTGCTACATTGTCATCTCTTCTGGGATATTCTGTATTTGCTAGTGTTGTACATCCACTTGTGATGTGATCTACTGTTTCTACTTGTTTGCAAAGTCTGCATTTATCTATTGTGGTACTGGGATCTTTAATAGTATGTTTGCTGTAATATCTGGTGTTTATTGTTTGATCCTGTATTGCAATCATGAATCCTTCCGTCTCACTGTATATACTGCTTTTTCTTAGCCATGTGTTGGATGCGTCTTCATCGATGTGTGGCTGTGTTAGATGATACGGGTGCTTGCCACGTAGTGTTTTCTTTTTCCAATTTACTTTCTTCGTATCTGTTGATGTTATGTGATCTAAAGGGTTGTAGAAATGGTTATCAAATTGCAGTGGTGTAACCGATGTATTTATATGAGTGACTGCTTTTTGTATTATGCTAGTTTCTGCTAGTTCTAGAAATAATTCTCTTAAATTGTCTACCTGTCCATAATATAGGTTTTTTTATGTCAATAAATCCCCTTCCTCCTTCCTTTCTGCTTAATGTGAATCTTTCTGTTGCTGAATGTATGTGATGTATTCTATATTTGTGGCATTGTGATCGTGTAAGTGTATTGAGTGCTTCTAGGTCTGTGTTACTCCATTTCACTACTCCAAATGAGTAGGTCAATATTGGTATAGCATAAGTATTTATAGCTTTTGTCTTGTTTCTTACAGTCAATTCTGATTTCAGTATTTTTTTAGTCTTTGTCTATATTTTTCTTTTACTTCTTCTTTAATATTTGTATTATCTATTCCTATTTTTTTGTCTCTGTCCTAGATATTTGTAGGCATCTGTTCTTTCCATCGCTTCTATACAGTCGCTGTTGTTACCCAATATGTAATCTTCTTGTTTGGTGTGTTTTCCCTTGACTGTGCTATTTTTCTTACATTTGTCTGTTCCAAAGGCCATATTTATATCACTGCTGAATACTTCTGTTATCTTTAGTAATTGGTTAAGTTGTTGATTTGTTGCTGCCAGTAGTTTTAGATCATCCATGAATAGCAAATGTGTGATTTTGTGTTGGTATTTTCCAGTAATATTGTATCCATAATTTGTATTATTTAGCATGTTGGATAGTGGGTTCACGCCCGGATTCCCGGGTTCGATTCTCGGCGGGGTCAGGGATTTTCTCTGCCTCGTGATGGCTGGGTGTTGTGTGCTGTCCTTAGGTTAGTTAGATTTAAGTAGTTCTAAGTTCTAGGGGACTTATGACCACAGCAGTTGAGTCCCATAGTGCTCAGGGCCATTTGAGCCATTTCATAGTGGGTTCAGAGCAAGGCAGAACCAGAAAGGACTTAATGAGTCTCCTTGGTATATTCCACGCTTAATCTGTATTGGCTGTGATGTGATATTATTTGAATTTGTTTGGATATTAAGTGTGGTTTTCCCATTTTTCATTACTATGTTTAAGAACTGTATCAATTCAGGATCTACTTTGTATATTTCCAATATTTGTAGTAACCATGAGTGGGGTACACTATCAAAAGCTTTTTGGTAATCAATGTATGCAGTGTAGCGACCTTTGCTTAGTTTTAGCTTGATATGTCATCTCTGCATCTATTATCTGTTGCTCTTTACATCCTCGTACTCCTTTGCAACAGCCTTTTTGTTCTTCATTTATAATTTTGTTCTGTGTTGTATGTGTCATTAATTTCTGTGTAATGACTGAAGTTAATATTTTGTATATTGTTGGTAGGCATGTTATGGGGCGATATTTAGCTGGGTTTGCTGTGTCTGCTTGATCTTTAGGTTTCAGATAAGTTATTCCATGTGTAAGTGTATCAGGGACTGTGTATGGGTCTGCAATGTAACTGTTAAATAATTTGGTTAGATGTGAATGTGTTGAGGTGAACTTCTTTAGCCAGAAATTTGCTATTTTATCTTCTCCATGGGCTTTCCAATTCTGCGTAGAATTAATTGCTTGGGTGACTTCATGTTGCAAAATTATCACTTCAGGCATTTGTGGTATCATCTTGTATGTGTCTGTTTCTGCTTGTATCCACCGCAGAATATCTGAGTGACCACCATCAAACGTTCATTTCTGAGGAAGAGGATGTGGAACAAAAATGGAAAAAATTCAGAAACATCGTCCAGTACGCCTTAGATAAGTTCGTACCGACTAAGGTCCAAAGCGAGGGGAAAGATCCACCGTGGTATAACAATCATGTACGAAAGGTACTACGGAAACAAAGAAAGCTTCATCATAGGTTTAAGAGTAGTCGAATCATAGCTGATAAGGAAAAGCTGAACGAAGCGAAAAAGAGCGTAAAGAGAGCAATGAGAGAAGCATTCAACGAATTCGAACATAAAACATTGGCAAACAATCTAAACAAGAACCCTAAAAAGTTTTGGTCATATGTAAAATCGGTAAGCGGATCTAAATCCCCTATTCAGTCACTCGTTGACCACGATGGCACCGAAACAGAGGACGACCGAAGAAAGGCAGAAATACTGAATTCAGTGTTCCGAAACTGTTTCACTGCGGAAAATCGTAACACGGTCCCTGACTTCAGCCGTCGCACGGACGCCAAAATGGAAAATATTGAAATAAACGATATCGGAATTGAAAAACAACTGCTATCACTTAGTAGCGGAAAAGCATCCGGACCAGACGAGATACCCTTAAGATTCTACAGTGATTATGCTAAAGAACTTGCCCCCTTTCTATCAGCAATTTATCGTAGATCGCTGGAAGAACGTAAAGTACCTAGCGACTGGAAGAAAGCACAGGTCGTTCCCATTTTCAAGAAGGGTCATAAATCAGATGCGAATAATTATAGGCCTATTTCGCTTACGTCAATCTGTTGTAGAATAATGGAACATGTTTTGTGTTCTCGTATTATGACGTTCTTAGATAATACAAATCTCCTTCATCATAACCAACATGGATTCCGCAAACAGAGATCATGTGAAACTCAGCTCGCCCTATTTGCCCAAGAAATTCACAGTGCCGTAGACACTGGCGAGCAGATTGATGCCGTATTCCTGGACTTCAGGAAGGCATTTGATACGGTTCCGCACTTACGTTTAGTGAAAAAAATACGAGCTTACGGAATATCGGACCAGGTTTGTGATTGGATTCAGGATTTCCTAGAAGAAAGAACACAACATGTCATTCTTAACGGTTCAAAATCTGCAGATGTAGAGGTAATTTCGGGAGTACCGCAAGGAAGCGTGATAGGACCTTTATTGTTTACAATATACATAAATGACTTAGTTGACAACATCGGTAGCTCCGTGAGGCTATTTGCAGATGACACGGTTGTCTACAAGAAAGTAGCAACATCAGAAGACTCGTACGTACTCCAGGAAGACCTGCAGAGGATTAATGCATGGTGCGACAGCTGGCAGCTTTCCCTAAACGTAGATAAATGTAATATAATGCGCATACATAGGGGCAGAAATCCATTCCAGTACGATTATGCCATAGGTGGTAAATCATTGGAAGCGGTAACGACCGTAAAATACTTAGGAGTTACTATCCGGAGCGATCTGAAGTGGAATGATCACATAAAACAAATAGTGGGAAAAGCAGGCGCCAGGTTGAGATTCATAGGAAGAATTCTAAGAAAATGTGACTCATCGACGAAAGAAGTAGCTTACAAAACGCTTGTTCGTCCGATTCTTGAGTATTGCTCATCAGTATGGGACCCTTACCAGGTTGGATTAATAGAAGAGATAGACATGATCCAGCGAAAAGCAGCGCGATTCGTCATGGGGACATTTAGTCAGCGCGAGAGCGTTACGGAGATGCTGAACAAGCTCCAGTGGCGGACACTTCAAGAAAGGCGTTACGCAATACGGAGAGGTTTATTATCGAAATTACGAGAGAACACATTCCGGGAAGAGATGGGCAACATATTACTACCGCCCACACATATCTCGCGTAATGATCACAACGAAAAGATCCGAGAAATTAGAGCAAATACGGAGACTTACAAGCAGTCGTTCTTCCCACGCACAATTCGTGAATGGAACAGGGAAGGGGGGATCAGATAGTGGTACAATAAGTACCCTCCGCCACACACCGTAAGGTGGCTCGCGGAGTATAGATGTAGATGTGTAGATGTAGATGCATGTCTGTTATGTTGTACCAGGTTTGACCATATGTTGCTCCAGAAGTGTTCCATGTCTGTTATGTTTGGTGGATTGTCTATTTTAATGTGTGTGTTATCTATTGTCTGGTAAAATTTCTTTTGGTTTGTGTTGAATGTTTGGTTTTGTTTCCTTTCACTTTTTTTGTACCTTATAAGTCGTTTGGCCAACGCATCTAATTTCTGCTTCTTTTCATCTAATTGCTCTATCGCTTCTTGTTGTGAGAATTTACCTAACCTTTTTCGTTTTCTGTCTGATATTTCATTTCTTATAAATTGTGTTAGCTGTCCGATGTCTTTTTTCTCAGTTTTTCTATTCTGATCTGTAGCCTGTGTTGACATGCTGGTTTTGTGGGTTTCTTGTGTGTGTTGGTTGGTTCTGATCTCTGCCTAGTGTGTATATTTAGTGTAGTGAGTGCTCCTATATAAACCAGTAGTTTTAACTCTTCCATAGTTGTATTTTCATTTATTTTGTTGTGTATGATTGTGTTGATAGTTGTTATTGTTGTTTCGACTTGTGGGTTATTTGGGGGTCTATGCAAGAATGGTCTAATGTCTGTATTTGTGTCTTTGTATTCTATATATGTCAGCTGAGAGCTATACCGGTGGTAGTGTAGCTACTGGCAGGTTCAACCTAGCCGGTCAGGTCTCAGCAGAGGAGCCAGACGAAGTGTGCCTCACAACGACCTACCGTCCTTTCCTCCCTTTCCCTTCCTGTCCCTTCCCTTTCCTTCTTCCCTTCTGTCAGTCTCTTCATCGGTGTAGGCGGCGGGTAATATCGATAGGTAAACACTCACGGCTTCTGTACCGACGAAGCAAGGCACCTGTGATGTGCCTTAAGGACGTATGTCAGGATACTTCCAGTGGCATATGGCCATTCACTGCATCCCTTGCCTCTTGCCAGTTGTATCGGCCTTACGATCCACTGCCAACCAGAGGCAGAGGACGAGAGAGTGGATCTGCATCTGCGCAACTGCTTGTCCACTTTAAATACCTTCACACGCTGATGACTCCGGCAAAGTTTCAATGGACTATGAGCATTGAAAGTCTTGCGGCGATGGAGTACTGATGATGAGGCAAGGGTTTGGTGTACCTGAACCTTAGTTGGTGCTCTGCATGTTAGGCGGTCAGACGGTGATGGTCGTTCTGGTACTCGTGAGAGACGGGAGGACTGGTTCGGCAGCTCGTCAGACGACAAAGCAGCCCTATTTAGGATCGCTCTGCTTTCCCTAATCCAAGGAGGGGCCTAGAAAAGGTGGCCTAAACATAGCCCGTCTCAACCCAGCACAAGTGGCAAACTGCGGTCACTTGTTCACTAACATATGCGGTCAAAAAAATAATAAAATAAACTGTTACCTTAAATATCTAATGATTGGAGTCTGGAACGTCCGTACTTTACAGGATAACGACCATAATCAGTGCCCAGAGAGAAAGACAGGACTTATCGCAAGGGAATTGGCTAGATATAACATCGACATTACCGCCATAAGTGAAACACATCTTAGTAACTCTGGACAGTTATGTGAACCGCTCGGAGGCTATACCTACTACTGGAGTGGAAAATCATCCACTGAAATGGCGGAAAGTGGGGTAGGCTTTGCCATACGCAATAAATTGGCATGTTCACTAACAGAACTCCCAAAAGGTATCAGTGACAGAATAATAACACTCAGACTTCACCTGGCATCCAAGAAATATCTTCACTTGACCAATGTATACGCACCTACATTGCCATCTCCGGATGAAGAGAAGAACAAGTTCTACCAAGACCTCCGACATGTCCTTAGGGATATTCCTTCTGCAGATAAACTTCTGTTATTTGGTGATTTTAATGCTCGTGTTGGGAATGATTTCAGTGCTTGGAATGGAGTCCTCGGTCGCCATGGGATTGGAAAATGCAACTCGAATGATTTGGATCTTCTAACTCTATGTGCCGAGTTTGAACTCTGTCTGACAAATACATATTTTCGTCTGCCTGAAAAATATAAAACGACATGGAGGCATCCGCGATCTAAACACTGGCACCTTCTGGATTATGTGATAGTACGGAAAAAAGATCTTGGTGACGTACTGGTCACACGTGCAATGAGAGGCGCTCAGGGATGGATAGACCATCGACTCGTGAGGTCCAAATTAAAGATAACTTTGAAGGCACCACGCCGAGCTTCACACAAAATACCAACAAAATTGTCCTGCAAAATCTTGGCCAATGATCAGACTATGAGAGCAAAACTGGATGAAAAATTTGGTGTCGATGGCCTTTCGATATCTGAATCTGCCCCTGTAGATGAACAGTGGAGTGCATACGCTAGCAGACTGCGTGGCTGTGCTTCAGAAGTCTTGGGAAAGCCTCAGAAGAAGCACCAGGACTGGTTTGACGACTCAGATCCAGAGATCAGAAAGCTAATTAATGATTTCAGAACCTCTCTTCGCACCCCTGATGATAACAAGCGTAGAGCAGCGCATTACAATCTGAAAGTGAAAGTACGTGCTCTCAAATACAGTTGGTGGGCAAATAAAGCAAATGAAATACAGTTATATGCCGACACACACCAAATGGGCAGATTCTTTGAGTCCCTGAAAACTATCTTTGGTCCAAGAGTTGGGAAGATAGCACCAGTCTATAACAAAGATAAAAGTTGTCGGCTGACGCAACAGAGTGACATCCTGCCTCGGTGGGCGGAACATTTTAATGACGTTCTTAATCCCGACCATCAGACATCCGATATTCCATACATAGAAGCACTTGAAGACCTGCCAGTTGAGGAACAACTTGCGGATGCCCCTTCCTACGATGAATTCATTTCAGCACTGGCTAAGCTGAAAAATGACAAAACAGCAGGATTAGATAACTTGCCATCAGAGCTATATAAATATGGGGGGTCAAACATCAAGAAACCATTGTTTTCTCTGATCTTAAGGATTTGGGAGTATGAAATGATTTCACAAGACTGGAAAGATGCTTGTATTTCCAAGATCTATAAAGGCAAGGGTGACATATCAGACTGCAGCTCCCACAGGGGCATTTCTCTTCTCTCAGCAGCGGGAAAAGTCCTTGCCCACATAATTAACACCCGGTTAACACACTTTGCAGAAAAACTGCTACCAGAGACCCAGTGTGGCTTTCGCCCAAACAGAGGCAGTGGATGCCATATTTGTTGTCAAACAAATGCAAGAGAAAAGCTTAGAGAAACATCGGTCTTTGTTCATGTGCTTTGTAGACCTGGAAAAAGCTTTTGATCGTGTCCTACGGGAAGCTCTCTGGATCATACTAAAGAAAACTGGGTGCCCTGACAAAATTGTCAGTTTGATTCGGCAGTTTCATAAAAACATGATGGCAAAAATCCGCCATGAGGACAAGCTCTCAGAAGTTTCCCGTGACATGTGGTGTAAAACAAGGCTGTGTTCTGGCTCCCACACTCTTCTCACTTTACTTCGCAGCTGTTATGAGAGACGCGACCAAAGCCTGTAGTAATCAAATTAGTCTCGACACAAGGACAGACAAAAGTGTTTAGGCAGAAGAACAGAAGGACTGTCCTTCTGCCTACACAGCTGTAAGAACATATGGTGACATGAGCCGCCGCCAGTCTGTTGAATTGTAACAATGCAATGAAGATGGCATTTTATAGCCGAAATGTAGACTTGCAAGAATAATAACAGCTAATGGTTTGCGACTGACTGCTTTGTGCCTCTCCTTCCTTAATTTTTACTATTATATATAATTTCTGGCTGAATTTAAAAATACAAAATGCTGTCTTTGTCTAGTCATACAGAGGCATAATCGTACGTTAAAGGTTTAATATTGCAGGGTTCAAAAAGATATCGCGTTATTTCAGCCATAAAAGTAATTGGTTTTACTTTCATCACATATACATACTTCTAAACAAATTTCATATCAGCTCAAATTGAAATACAAAACATCAGTTTAACACAAAAGACGTAAAATAAATCACAAAAGGAATACAAGTTTACTTAAGATTGTGTAACAGCGAAGTGAAATGAAAGAAATTGAAACCAGTTTGTTGTATCACAAATAACATTAAACAGTAATAGCCTGCTGTACGACGAACATAAAGGGTGTGAAAAATTAGCAGCATATAACGACTTTCACATCTAAATTAATACACAATTTATCACAAAGCTCAGTAATCACCGAGATTCTGCTCTTGACATTATTCACAAATCAATGAACGACAGATTTAGCAAATTTCCTCAAACATACCTCTGATAGACAAATACTCCCATGCTTCCGATGGACTACACGAGTCATCCAATCCGCTTTCAGGACGGAAAAGTGAAGAGCTTTCATCATTAAGTTGTGGACTGGGGTTCTCACACTCTTTTGAAGTCCAATAGCAAACCACTTACACCTATTTCTGCCATTGCCACAGAAACTGTAGTCATTTCTCTCTTCATTAATCTGCGTTACTCGAATCACACGTTTGTTCTGAGTAAGTTTTATATTCACAATTGTAAGGAGGGTAATTTTCATCTTCGAGATGATCATTCGTATCACTGCCTTCATCTTTTCCTAACGTTTTCCTCACAAAATCTGGAAAATTTTGCTCAAGCACTGACATATGCGAATGAGAGCTCAAAGCCACAGTAACACTGACAGTAAATGAAAACACTAATTAAGCCTAAAAATAAAATTATATTTAGTTGATATTTAAATTTTGACCACGCAGAAAAAAGAAACACCTAAGGTGTCGTGGGGGTCAATAATGGAACTGCCCAAACTTTAAAGCAGAGAGAGAGAGAGAGAGAGAGAGAGAAAGTGTGTGTGTGTGTGTGTGTGTGTGTGTGTGTGTGTGTGTGTGTGTGTGTTTTGATGCAGCATAACTCAAGGCGCGGAAAATACACATTATTCATTCAGTACTTCAGAATGAGAGCATTAGTGACTTCCAACAAATTACAAAGGTTTGAAATTATATCTAAAATTTGTTGTAAGTCACTAAGGCTCTCATTCTGAAGTACTGAATGAATATGGTGTATTTTCTGCGCCTTGAGTTATGCTGCATCAAAACAAACACACACACACACACACACACACACACACACACACACTTTCTCTCTCTCAATCTGCTTTAAAGTTTGGGCGGTTCCATTATTGACCCCACGACACCTTAGGTGTTTCTTTTTTCTGCATGGTCAAAATTTAAATATCAACTAAATATAATTTTATTTTTCTGGATGGCACGTCTCACAAAATAATGAAAGGAGACATGATAAATACTGAATGCGTGAAACGGGAGTTTTATAAATGGGTGCTTGATTGTTTAAAGAATCCAGGAAGCGGGGTTACACGTTACTTGCAGATGCTTAACTTTTTTTCGGTTAAGTGTATGTCAAATACCGTTCCGGAACGAAAGAACGGGAAGTTGTGCCGTATTTAGTACTGCTGTAACGGTTGTCACAGCATTTTTTTCAGTAGGGAGTAGAAGAGGAACTGTGGAGGCCCCGAGGCGCTGGCTGCAGGACGCGTGCGAGGCACGTGTTGCAACATCCTCCGTGGCTTGCTGGCGCCGGAAGCTGCAAGCGGCAAGGCGGGTCCGCTTCCTCACCAGCTGCTGCTGCTGCTGCTGCTGCTGCGACTGCGGTAGAAGGCTGGGGGCACCGCACGTACCAACTCTCCGGTTCTCCTCCTAAACTCCTTACAGGTGAATACGGAAACGCTGACAGCGCAAACCTTTCTCTGTATGAGTCACTCTGTCATATTGTTACGACGTCGGATGGAACTACACACAGTAGACAGCACATAGTCGAAAGCAATCTACAAGCAGGTATCTGCCTCTACATCTGTACTCTGTCCGCCTCGTAGCCGCGCGATCAGCGCGGCGGATTGCTGGCCGATGGGGATCGGGTTCGAATCCCGATCGGATGGGAGGCTTCCTCCGCTCAGGGACTGGGTGTCGTGCTGTCCTTTCACTCGTCTTATAATTGACATTGCACTGTTGAGATGGCTGTATGGGCATGTCCCGAAAGCCAATAAACAGAAAAAAAATCTCTGTGCCAGCGTGCGTCGTGTGGTGCAGGTTATATACTGCAGCACTCTCCTCTTCATCTCGTTCTTTTTAATTTGTGACTGACGTTTCAGCGAATCGAATAAATAGTAAGTGCCAGTCTATTTCATTCATGAGAGAAACGCGGAAAGAAAGACTGTCGATACCTGTTCCTCAGGGACAGTATTTATCGAATGTTAAAATTGTGATCGCTAGGCGAGACAATTTTTCAGGAAGTAGCAGTCTTCTTGATTCATTTTGGAACTTGCGCTCTCTTTTAACTTTATGTCGGCTCCCTTCACTAAAAAGTCTGAATAAGGAGTGTAAACCTTCGAATTTTTACACAGTTTGAATCGGGTGAGCCGCCGCTATTACTAAAGTAAAAAAACGTCAAAATGTTAATTTGTCAGCATTAAAATCACTTTAGAGCCCTAAATACGCAGCTGCCTCTGATGGTAATGTTCCGCCAATCCGAGAGGCTCTACAACTCCAAACAACACTAAGAACAATCAAGTGTGTCAATTCCACGCAGCAATTACTAATCAAATAAACTGGACACCCTGCAGTCAATTGGAAATAAAATAATGTCACTTCTACTTCATTAGTTTGTAAAGAAAACCACGAACTACTAAGAACAAATACAATTTTATATACTTCAATTAAAATTACAGGCACTGCTCCTCATAAAATTAGAACTTCTAACTGCTTTTTAAATCAATGTTAATAATAATAGCAGTAGCCCTAGCCTGGCACGACTGTATTAAATCAGTCCAAATAGGATGCGAAACTGTGAAAATAAAATCTGTTCTTCCCACGACCGTGGCGAGTTGTGGATGTTGGTGATTGTTCCGCGCCTTCAGCGGTTTCGCGTCAGTCATCTGGGTTCCACCACCTCGAAGCTTTGATGCGGATCAAAAAATCTTTACACCCAACAATTTTTTCCAAAAACATTAATACGAGGATTGTTCTCTCCTTTGAGGGTGAAAAAGCGTACTTAGAAAGAACCTAGAGTCGAAAGAATGCTGCATACAGCCAGTTGTTGTACGTTCTCTTTACTGTACATTACAGTTACACTGTCACTTAAAAACGTTATACATATCAGAGATATGCTTGCTTACAATGAATACAAAGATAATTGAATGGGGTAATTTCCGGAGCTTGGTTATTTGTTTAATGTACAGCACGATCTAATTATTACGAGGGCGAGATAATAAATAAGTCACAAAGGCCAGAATACGACATATCATTTTAAATTTCGCGCCCATATGATTCAAGAAGGTGGCAGGCAGTCAACACACAATACTCCGCAGCCAATGATTGTTCTTCAGTCGGACAAAGGCGGCAGGTGTGCTATGAGTGTGTACCCGACCAGAACAACGCGATTTTTTTGAGCCGAGGGATTGTCCGCAGAGCACGTTCATAGCGAAATTCGTCCCGTGGATGTTTAGATCTGTATTCCGTGGAGACTTTTGTTCAGTTGGATACAGGACACATTGTTCCTCCGTCTAGAGGTATTTCGCTACTCACACGACACATCTGTATTTTGGGTTGCAGCAATTTCAGAAACTATATCGACCCGTTATATACCGGGAGGTCACTCGCGGCGAGCGTTGCAACAAGAATTCTATGCTGCGGCGCTTTACCGCTTTGTCGAGCGATGGTATACGTTTTTAAATTTACAAGGGGAGTCCCTTGAAAAGAAAAATAAACTTCAGGCTGGTACACGCGGCTCTGATGCCTCTATCCCAGTTTATTTACTGACTCATTCATGTATATTAGGTGATTATATGTACATAAATGTGTTTCGCTTGTATTTAAAAACATATGTGTGGGCTGCAACAGAGTACTGACTTGTGCAAAAGTAAGAGTGAAAGTTTTCTCTAAGAAGAGCAAAACTAATTTAGTGAATTGCTACGGAATTTACATTTCTTGGTATTATTTTTTAAAAACAAGAAAAACTTACATATTTTATGTGCATACAACCGCTTAATGTAATAGTTTAACTGTGATAAACATTTAACAGATAGCGAATCTCCAGCAATTGCATCTTTCAATTATGTTTGTACTCAATGTAAGGAAGCATATCTATGACATGTATAACATCTTTGAAGTGATTCAAGAGTATATGCACCAAGTAGCAGAATGCAGCATCCTTTCGACTCTACTTCCGGCCCTAAATACCCTTTTCTGTATCGTCCTCGGATGGGATAACTAAGGACCAATTCCAATTCCTTATTCGTTGTTCTCTTCTTTTGCTCCGGTACTCTCATCTGTTCTCTATGTTGGTTTTTTTTTTTTACCCATCTGTCTTCGGACCACTTCAAACCAGCTATCTCCAGTCTCCTACCTTGGATTTGTTCCCTATTTATCATTTTTTCCTAAACACTTCTGTCAATTGCTTCATCAATTATTATATTGTTTTTAAAAATCCTTTTTTGCTTCAAGAACCCAGCTTCTTGTTGATTTCTTATCCCAAAAATATAGGAAGATCTTTTTGGTTATCAACTTTCTTGCATTCGATATAAATGTTCAAAAAATACAAGCTTTCTTTTCCTCATTGCTTACGATATGTTTTCTATGTTTGATAAATTTTATCATTAGTGCTTCATATCCAACCTTCAATAGTTCTTCCTGGGCCTATTAGTTTCGTAACGATTCGCCTTTATAGTACATCTCATTTATAAAAAATGTGGTTACTGCTAGACATTCGCTTGCACGTAGACATTCTGGCTTCACTATTGTATTGTATTTTTGCATTTCTAGACAGGCATTTTTTGTTGTAAAGGTCTCTCGTAATACAATACGTCCTAACAATTTCATGTCTTCTTTCCCCCATATTTTTCAAACAATTTTCTTAGATTATCTCCAAGATAATTTTTTTTTAACCTTCTCTATCTGGCCAATCCTTGTTTCCCGAATTTTCGATGCATTTTTAATATTTGTAGACAACTGGTTTTCTCTGCAGAAATTCTTAAGTCCATCCTAGTGAATATTTCTTCTAAAAGATTAATTTTTGTTACAGCAGATGTCACATTTTCAGAAGCTGTAGCAAAGCCAATACTGTTTTTTCCTCTTCCCATCCTTATTGGTGAAATCCAATATTAATTCAGTTTTTCATTCCAAATTTTCAATGTCTTTTCCAGAATACAATTAAAAATTGGGTATAGGCCGTTGCGTTGTCGTACACTTGTGTTTCTTTTTAAGTACACTTTACTTTAAAAATTTTTTTCACTTTAACAGTGCCTTTTCTATAAAACCAGTCTTATAACAAGTAAAAGAAGAAACGTAGCTTGCACTTGGTCTGCTGCTGTGAAAAGCCAACTGTGCCTTTCACTAACACCGAGAACGTAACTGCACAATTCAACACCTGTAGATAACAGTGTGAACAATCGAAATGCGCAGTGGGAAAATAATCGAGTAACTGACGCAGTAATCTGTTTTCTTTATTCACATGCATGTCCGAAAAAAAATAGCACTGTTGACGAACCATAGCTATACGAAATACTTTGAAATTAATTCGTTAACTCCGAATTCCTTGAGTTGAGCTGTATTAGGTCACTTAGTGCTTGCAACATTATTTGGATTCCCCCAACAGGGAGAATGAGACAATGGGGAATAGAGACCAATGTTGTTACCGTTGTTGCCCTGTACGCGAATTCAGGAAATTTTGCGAGTAATAGGTGATGAATATAGTGGACTACGATATAAGTATATAGACAGTGCGACACATGGAAGTTTGGGTCGGTCTAGGAAGCGTGTATGGATGGCTGAGGTGGTTTAAGCGACCACTCACGATAAGCGGATAATCCAGGTCAGAGTCGTTGGCCAACACAAATTTTCCAATTTCACCACTGTATAGCAGATTAATATGTAATACAGCTGACAAAGAAATTCGCAGTCACCGATTAATTTCTAAGTGTTTTATTTATACTGGATCCATTTTAATAGTGAGTTGCTCCTGCTCCACAGGAACGTAAGTGGTGCCTTTTGTCTCCGTATAGTCCTGATAGAAAATTTCCTAGCGTCCAATACTAAAATCGGTGGCAGTCTAATATACCGTTAATCACTCCGTATGGCTCTGCTGAGGCGACGCTCGTCAAACACTGTTGTCGCCCTGTAAGAGGGTTTTGTGTGTGTGTGTGTGTGTGTGTGTGTGTGTGTGTGTGTGTGTGTAACACAGTCATTGCAATATTTAAGATACATCCTAGACACTGGTGAACTAAAAATCCCCAACTCTTGTATAATCTCCGCTACGCAATGACTTACGCGTCTTGAATCGATTATCATCCAGCGTTCGAAGTCACTCAACTTGCGACGTGACTACACTTGCGCCACACGCCGTAACAAACATTCGGGCACATCTTCAAATAAAGTTTTTGGCCATCTGGTTTATGAACTACGTATTTGCAATAGCCAGAAATTATCAACTTCAAATGCAAAACAACACACAAGGAAGTAAATGAATGCTACATCGAAATCCTCAAGAGGCAGTCTTTTGGGAAGAAATCGGAAGAGAGAAGAAAATGACCCCCAGATTTGCATAGTAATGATCCTCTCTAATCAGATCTGGAAATTAACGACTCAAAATGCCTTCGGTTTTCTTCGTCTTACAGTCAGAGTGTCACATTAATCGTCCCTACGTTATAATACTAACATTAATTACCGTACGAAGACCAAACTTGGTAGCACTGATGTCAAGGACAGGGGGACGAGAAATAATGCAGAATCAATTTAGCTGAAACACTTTTAATATGCTGCTACGGTGCGTCATACCATTACATACCGGCACCATTACTGCTACAAAAGTAGTGCAGAAGAGTCTGAAAGCGCAGGAATGCATTCTGCACAGCAGAACGAAGCATGTCTGGCTACCTCTCTTGATATGCTGCGCTTCAGGTCAGCGCATGTGTGAACGTTCCCTAGGGAAACCGTGTCTTTCAGATAGCCCCACAGCCTGAAATCGCGGGGAGTGAGATCAGGTGATCGTACTTATCAAGGAAAAGGGAATTCTTAGGAGGCATAAGTATACGCAAAGTAAAAATATCAGGAAAAAAGTTACTGGATTTCTGAAATGTTTCTAATATTTCTCTTTAGCTACAGTTCTTAACATTGGTTATTCAGCTGCATCACGGATTTTTACTGCTTTATTTATCACAATTTTTCTTTCATTGCGCCAAGATTATGATCATAGCTTTTCGCTTGTCTAGTAACCTGTTGGTTTCGCTTCAGCACAACTCTGGTTAAGCAGAATAAGAAACAAGTCTTCGGAACCGGAGAAGCACGAATTTAATAAAAGGTATACTAAATTTTGAAGCGGTAACTGGGCCATAACTCAACAGAAATGAATCTGCTAAGTGCTGCGTGAAGTTTTTATCGAAGTAGGACACGAGAGGAAACTTCAAAAGTTGGCTGACTATAACTGATTCAGGCGCTTAAGTTTTAGCTTCGAACCACTTAAAACTTTTAGCAGCGCCCGCTTCACAAGATAGACAAAGCTCTTAAGCACTCGGCTGGTAAGTGCTCATTACGTGGAGACCCGTCTTGTAAACGTCGCAGGAAGATAGAATCCAAAAATTGTCGCTCAAGATCTCCTTTTATATCTCTTTAACACACACAGTTGTGCTACACGTGAAACAGGATGCGCATTATAAGACGCAATACGGTAAACTTTCTGTTTTTTTGTTGGTGGGAGGTTTATTTGAATTTCGTCCTTGTGAACCGTTTAATCATACAATTCCACATGAAGCAGAAGATCCGCGCTAAGTAACAATACATTACACAGGATTTATGTCTGTTTTCCCACATACACCATCAGTACAAAATGTTTCGAGACTATATTAATAATATATAGAGAAAAGTTTAAGAGGGTGGATTTAGTGTTTCAGGTGTTCTACATAGTGACAAACTGCCTATTGGATTCTGTCTCGGGTTCTTCGGCCGACGTTCATCTAATGATTTTTCTGACGTTTCGCCAGCACGAGTGGCTGGCATTGTCAAAGCTTCACCCTCCATTGCCGGTGGTGAACTGGAGGCGAGCTCGCGGCCGCAGACTATATGTACCTGGCGCGCCAACGTCCGAGGGCTTCTCCGCGGTCATGTCCGGTGCGGTTCTCCTCTTGCTACCTGCGACGGTCGTTCGCTGCAGTACGGGAAGCCAGGATCCGTTTACCTTAAGGCTTTCCTCTTTCTTGTTGAAACTGTTCGCGTGTTTTTGGATTTCTACAGCTTATCTGAACAAGCGCGTGTGATAGTGCTTCTCTACTATCACACGCGCTTGTTCAGAGAAGCTGTAGAAATCCAAAAACACGCGAACAGTTTCAACAAGAAAGAGGAAAGCCTTAAGGTAAACGGATCCTGGCTTCCCGTACTGCAGCGAACGACCGTCGCAGGTAGCAAGAGGAGAACCGCACCGGACATGACCGCGGAGAAGCCCTCGGACGTTGGCGCGCCAGGTACATATAGTCTGCGGCCGCGAGCTCGCCTCCAGTTCACCACCGGCAATGGAGGGTGAAGCTTTGACAATGCCAGCCACTCGTGCTGGCGAAACGTCAGAAAAATCATTAGATGAACGTCGGCCGAAGAACCCGAGACAGAAGCCAATAGGCAGTTTGTCAACAAGTGGCCACGAAAGCCTTAACAATTTTGTTCTACATAGTCTCCGCACTTTTGTATAAGGCGTAGAACATTCACAAAACCATGAGAAAATATTAGAAAAGTCGTCCTTTGGGATGTTAATCATCTTGCGCGTCATTTTTTCCATCTGCGTCGTCTTGATCAACCATCAGAGACCCATTCTGCACATTATCGTATTGCGTTAGGTTCGTACTGATAATACCACGTGTCGTTAGCCGCGATGATTGATTCCAGATAAGAATCGTTTGCGTTTGTCATTTCAATCATGTTGCGGCGCGCATCCCCTCGTTGACTTTGTTAGTGTGTCAAGGGGTGCGAGATAAACTTTGCAGAAACAGGAGTATGTCGTGGAACATTTTATTTAGAGATATTCAGTCCATTGTTCAACTGCGACTTGTGAGACAACAATGTTGACACACTACGGTCGCACGTTCACTACTTAGTAATGTCTGGACGAACACATGCCGATTGTTTATTATCGTCAGTTCAAGCTGCCATCGTAGTTACTTGCAGTGGCGTCACTTTTGCGCCAGCAAAAAAAAAAAAGTCTCAGAACTTTTTGGATATATAAACCATTCTGGCTCTCGATTGGGATGACCTAAGGAAATGAAGGACGATCGACACTAACCCTTCTATGCATGAACTGTATCTTAAGCACATTTACAAACTCCGGGTGCAGTGGACCCATTTTGTCTAATACGGGATTTAAAATGAAAACAAGTATTTTGTGGATCTTCAAAAATGGTTCAAATGGCTCTGAGCACTATGGGACTCAACTGCTGAGGTCATTAGTCCCCTAGAACTTAGAACTAGTTAAACCTAACTAACCTAAGGACATCACAAACATCCATGCCCGAGGCAGGGCCGGCCGCGGTGGTCTAGCGGTTCTGGCGCTGCAGTCCGGAACCGCGGGACTGCTACGGTCGCAGGTTCGAATCCTGCCTCGGGCATGGGTGTGTGTGATGTCCTTAGGTTAGTTAGGTTTAAGTAGTTCTGAGTTCTAGGGGACTTATGACGTAAGATGTTGAGACCCATAGTGCTCAGAGCCATTTGAACCATTTGAACCCGAGGCAGGATTCGAACCTGCGACCGTAGCGGTCTTGCGGTTCCCGACTGCAGCGCCTTTAACCGCACGGCCACTTCGGCCGGCTTTGTGGATATTATCATGCACGAATATTTTAAGGTTTATGAATACAGCATAAGGCAAGTGAGATCATTTTAACAGTTTTATTAAGCTGTAAAGAGTATATTTTTAATCCAGAATAATTTTCTTTGAATAAATTGAGTCATGAAAACTGAAACATAAGCCACGAGTATTATTTATCACAAACCGTTCACAGGTTGGTGATATGGTACTGATAAAGAACAAATCATTAAACAAACATCACATTAATTTTTGCAACTGTTGTGCACTACACTGATATGGTACTGGTCACACATTTTGCACACTTGTAGCCGGCCGTTGTGGCCGACCGGTTCTAGGCGCTTTAGTCTGGAAACGCGCGACTGCTACGGTCGCAGGTTCGAATCCTGCCTCGGGCATGGATGTGTGTGATGTCCTTAGGTTAGTTAGGTTTAAGTAGTTCTAAGTACTAGGAGACTGATGACCACAGGTGTTAAGTCCCATAGAGTGCATTCGTCCATGATGCTGCACCAGAGAGCCAGGGGCCGGCGTTTACTTCATCTTTCCCATGTGTAATCCGGCACAAGCTGAGCCACAACATCCACACCACCCTTTATTTGGTTATCCACACCACCCTTTATTTGGTTCTAAAATTTCACATTCTCGGATTTCCGTTTTGAATTATGTTCATCAGATAAAGTTGTCACGAGCCAAGGTACTTTGAAGGATTACACACTTGTTTTCCTTGGCCAAAAAACTAACCACTTTCATTCTTTTCGTAAATGCAAATAAATAGTCTTGAATTTTCTTTTCTACTACCATTTGGCTTCATCTCTTCTGGAATTTCTCTGTTATTCATCCTCATTGTTCCCACAACAGTCAGGTGTTTACTCAAGAAATGATCTGCCAACAGTAAAAAAAAATGGCTCTGAGCACTATGGGACTTAACATATATGGTCATCAGTCCCCTAGAAATAAGAACTACTTAAACCTAACTAACCTAAGGACATCACACAATACCCAGTCATCACGAGGCAGAGAAAATCCCTGACCCCGCCGGGAATCGAACCCGGGAACCCGGGCGCGGGAAGCGAGAACGCTACCGCACGACCACAAGCTGCGGACCCAACAGTACACTTGTAAAATAATTATCTACAATAATATTCCTGGCTGCACCAGCAATATTGCCTGCAAGATTCTTCACACTATGGGAAGGTCAAAATTCTCTGGGTGGATTACCTTGTACTCTTCCTGTACACACTATCCCATCAAATGCATAATCAGTTTTAGCTTCACACATCCAGAATATTTTCGTTCTATACTTTCTACGCTTATTTGGCAAATACTGAACAAATCCACTACAGCCCTAAATGAAAACTCATTTTCATCCACTGTAACATTAATTTGACGCATCATTAGCTTCCTGCATTGTCCTCTGAATATTTTCCATGCGTAGGACATAGCAGCAAGATTATCAGTTAATAACATAAGCTCTCTTGTTCTCCTGTCATCAAATCTAATGAATATCCTTATTGTGTCAAAACCACTCACGAAATTTTTGATTAAACCACAAGGTTATGTTTATGTGAGGTAGAAAGAAGGAAATATAAGTGGCAATGAAACTAGTGGCACATACTTCTAACAATACCTTTAATATGTCATTAGAGCATATCTGAAGAGTGGGAGCTCAGTTTTAAGTCTTTTATTAAGGAATTAAAAAGTTACACTTCTCTCTGGGTCCACTGGACCCAGGGTTTGCGTACTATGATTAACGAGGCAGGGCTGGTATTTGAATAGTAATCCTCCCGAAAAGGAAGCAACTGTCTTGCCGTTTTGCTTGCTTCTTTTTGTCTCTCGGTTTTTTTTTCTGGTCGCTTTCGTAATAGTAGATGTGGATGTATCGGAAGAGACGTTTTCACGTTTATTCTAGGCAGCCGTTAGCTGATTACATTAAATACTGCCAACATCCCTATCGCATAGTTTTAAGGTCGGAAGTACAAGAGAAACAATGGGAGCAATCCACTAATGTATACGGGTTCCTGCGTAATATGAGGCACCATATTTTCAAAAATTATGTTCATTTATACATTTAAATCACAATTACCTCATTTCTGTAGCTAGCATTTTATGCTTCAGGAGAAGGGTTGGGGGAGGGGGCGGAATCATTTCAACATAAGAAGGGGTGACTTGATACTATGATGCATCTGTAATTTATTACCCACAAATCGTAGTAACCTTGTGACCACATTCTTCTGCCAATACCCGCTTTTTCATCTACGTGAAAGCTATCCCACTTACATCGCCGACCTACTAATTTTCGTATCTGTTTTTATTTAGTACCTTCAGCGTGTCGTAACAGAACTTCGTGCCACTTATTACTCAACCCATTTCAGGTAATTGCATTCGCTCAGCGAGGTACTACAGAGGATTACACTGACCTAGTTTCCCATCGTTAAGGAGCTGCATTTCTCTCTCTCTCTCTCTCTCTCTCTCTCTCTCTCTCTCTGTCTGTGTGTGTGTGTGTGTGTGTGTGTGTGTGTGTGTGTGTGTGTGTGTGTCCTCCCTCTTAGAATGTGGACATGCGTCACATAAAAAATATTTGATGCGGTGGTAGTAGAAACAATTTTGTATAAAATGGTTATTATATACGTAAACAACCTTCAGTAGTGCAGTGTTTGCGGGCGACGAAGGCCGGAGCTAGACACGTGCATGGCGCTGACTGAAGATATTGCATCGACCTGTGATGACAGCAGGAAATTACGTAACCTTTATTGGTTGTGCGACTTTTCTTCCACTCGTCTATGTTTACTGTTTTAATTTCTGTTGAATCGATTTCGAATCAACTACGATTTCTTCTTCAGGCACTTTAACATTGTTATCGACGTGAAGTACCGCCGCAAGAATATCCTTCAATGTAGCCTCGCATTCTCCAGTGTCGTAACTTGACTTTCACAGTTCATTCCAAATGCCTAGTCGTTTACTCAACTGCCAAAGATACAATGCACAGGTGGGCACCGTGGGGGCAGAAGATACTGTCAACTTAATAGAAACACCACAGAGCACTTGCAACATGACGAAACGAACGTCTAGAGTGGCCCTCTCACTCCCCGGACTTGTAATATTATTTAACATGGATAGGGGGCCTCTAGATCATCAATGGGAGGTTAGCGCAAGCAATGTCGGATGGACTGATCCACAGCAGCATCCTGTAATGTCGTACAAGGACGTTGCAACTGGTATCGCATGGCAACGGCGACGCGGCACGAAGCAAGGTACGTGCCTGGTACATCTCACGTAAGTTAACACTTCCGTGGTACTTTTTTGGGTATACATTAATGGCGTGTCTGAGGATGCTTCGTAGATGTCGAAGATTGTGGACGTAATAGTACTTCGTTTCTGCCATAACTTGAAGTAACCGTTGAAAAATTTGATCTGGGAATATGGCAATACACCTAATACATTTCCTTAAGAATATCGCAACATTAAAGGAATATATAAATTAGCCCATTAAGTCCTTCGTGCCTGCACCCTACTATAAAAGGCACCATATTCAAGTTCCGCCAAAAGTAAATTAAAACTAAACGTTGCTAAGATTAGACTGTTTACACTGCTTAGCAAGTAATAGGCAGATGATGCTAGACGTGGGTCACATAAAGCATGCTTACAGACGTAATCCACGAGTAGAAAAATGGCCATATCTATGATTAAAATCCGCTTGCAGTGTCGTCTAATGAAGACCTGCTGAACAGTCGCAACCCGTTATGATACCATTCGTGTGGTCTGCGGCGCTGTACAGACAGAACAGAATAATGGCAGTAGGCCTAGTGTTTTCCTAATGATGCACGCGCGACAGTGGCAATGGTCAGCTTTACTGCTGACGAACATGATGGAGGAAATACACGAAACGTTGAGATCAATTCGCTGCTGATGTGGTTATAATACATAGACTATTTTAAGCAACACAGAACCATAGATTGTTCACGTATCAACAGAAATAGTAGTGTAAACCAAAACATGATGAGATTTTCTCCAAACGACCATCGCGTATCGCTGCGTTATAAAGTTCTCATGTCGGCGCTTAGCGTGACCTATAACCCATCAACGAATACTCCTGTGCGTGCAATAATTATTCTAATCTTATCCTCACGATCTCGCTGTGAGCGATATGTGGGAGGTTGTAGTATATTCCTAGTCATTAATTAAAGCCGCTTCTTGAAACTATTAACAGAGTTTCTCGGGATAGTTCACGTCTATCTTCAAGAGTCTTCTTGTTCAGTTCCTTCAATATCTCTGTGACTGTCTCCCATAGATCAAACAAATCTGCAACCATTCGTGATGCCTTTCTCTGCATACGTTTAATATCCCTGTTAGTCCTATTTCGTATGGGTCCTACACTCCTGCGTACTTAGCGCTGACCTCAGGTGTAGCTGACTGTGTTCCATGGCTATAAATTCAGATCTCGTACAACGTCATTAGATTCAACGTAGCCCTCGTGCGTTAGCCACATTACGAAAGCGGACGTACCAATATAACCTACTTTATCGCTGTAGCTACCTACGCAGCAAACAATGGCTGTCGCACGCCTTGCAGCAACAAACACTAAAACAGCTGTGGACGAGGAGGCATCGGATACTCTAAATGAGAATGGGCAGTCGTAAAACTGTTGGCCTTTACGTTCGGAGCACAACACTTCTAAACGAGCTACGTCACACTGGACGTCAAATAATTAACTCTATGCCAGACGTATAGCACCACATAAAAAGGTGCAGGTGACACAAATAAGACAAGCGGTCAACTATTATAAAGCGTGTGAACTCCCTAGTATACGTTTCTGTATGGAAGTTGGCCTAAATTTACCTACCACTCTATAAAAAAAATCCACGTAGCTAACCTTTCACTAAACAGATCTAAATTCGAACTGAACTCTAACTGTTCTGAATACAACTCGTCTTTATATTAACCGCGCAACTGAAGTGAAACAATTGTCTAGCCCTAATCAAAATTTCCACTTATCTCGCGTCTTTACAACACAGTTGCAGATTTCTCGAAAGCACAACAGAAAGCAGGCAGCGGCTAAGCTAGATTTCTATTTTTTTTAAAATAAAATTTCCAAACAGTATTAAAACTGTTGCATACCACATGGTGCAAGTGGTAATGCGTAATGATAAACCTTCTTTTAACGGTGGAATGTGGAGAATAACTATTCCTATGAAATAAAATCCCAAGACAACGATTTTAGAATGAAGTATCTATTCAAAAAGACAAAGCAAAACTTCACGCGATCTTCGCACATAAGACTGGTCTGAACAATACTATTCTTAACGAAGTGAACAATGATTTCAAAAGGGTACAGTGTTAACAGTCGATATGAGAAAGCATGACTCGGGGAAGTGGGGTCACATCACATTCATATTTGGTGCCCTTTACAAGAAATCTTCCTTCATGGTTCAAATGGCTCTGAGCGCTATGGGACTTAGCATCGGAGGTCATCAGTCCCCTAGAACTTAGAACTACTTAAACCTAACTAACCTAAGTACATCACACACATCCATGCCCGAGGCAGGATTCGAACCTGCGACCGTAGCGGTCGCGCGGTCCATACTGAAGCGCCTAGAACCGCTCGGCCACACCGGCCGGCTCTTTCTTCATCTAACAGATACAATCACAAGTCAACATAGCACTACTGAATACGTCCATCACCTGCCATACTTCAAAAAGTATAAGACTGCGCAGAGGCATAGACTGTGCGACAAGACCGCAGACTGTTTAACAGTGACGTAACTTGCGCTCTCTCTCTCTCTCTCTCTCTCGCTCTCTCTCTCTCTCTCTCTCTCTCTCTCTCTCTCGCTCTCTCTCTCGCTCTCTCTCTCTCTCGCTCTCTCTCTCTCTCGCTCTCTCTCTCTCTCGCTCTCTCTCTCTCTCGCTCTCTCTCTCTCTCGCTCTCTCTCTCTCTCGCTCTCTCTCTCTCTCGCTCTCTCTCTCTCTCGCTCTCTCTCTCTCTCTCTCTCTCTCTCTCTCTGACGTGCACATCAGATCAAAATGACATGACCACTTTACAAGCTGGTCTAGCTGGCTCGTTCAGAGGCTATTTGCCAAGAGAACGCTCAAGTAACCCAGACTCACCCATGGTTGTCCAAATAGTCATTGTCTTCTCGATTTAATGATCACCCTGTTCGCAGATTTTCAATGTTTAGGAATGGTGTACTTCGTGATTTAAAACCGGTAATACTTCCGTATGTGGAACATTACCCTAAGCACAACTTTGTCCATTCCTCTCACTTTTTCGTAATGGAGGTAGTTAATAAAAGGTGTCCACAACGTGAAGGCTGGTTTTAATACCGCCACGTTTTACTAGACATGGTCGTATTGGTGGTAGTACGCCCCCGCATTCCTGTGATTTTCTGCTTTATCCAATCAGTTTAACAAGGTTTCTCGTTCTCGGATCAGCTCAGCATTTTTTTTTTCCACTTTAACACACCATTGCCAGAAGCGAAAGAAGGGATAAATGGCAAAATATCGTGGGAAAGACTGGGGGATAGAAATCCGGACCTTTGTGTTACATATGACACTTACCTAATGAGCCACAAATAAGTTTTGTGGCTCTGTATTAGTTCTTCTAGTCCATAAATACATATATTTACAGGAGAGAATCTGAATAATCCCCTTCAACTCAAGTGAGTCTTAGACCATGCACAGGAAATTGCATTGTATTCTTAGAAAACCCGTAATATAGGAGGGGGTCAACATCAGTTTCCTGCGATTTGTAGATGATGTGCTACTTCCTTCTAGTTTGCGGTACCACAAATAATTATGCTTCTCTCAACCATATTTCCCACCTGAACGATGTGTGAGGGTACGAGATTTTCTGCTATTTTACTGGTAAGAATTTCAAAAAGGGAACCATTTGGTTAATAAGAAAATGCCTATACTATCTTGATGTGTAAATGAACAATCGTACATAGTTGTGCCTTTTGGTAAAGTTGAGTAGGAAAGTCATTTCGAGAGTTGGAACTATATTATGTATGGAGATTTATTACGCAGCAAGCGCTATGCTTGGCGTCATCGCAAGTGCAGCAAAGAGGCTACTGCACCGTACTCGGCTCCAAGGAATATCGACTCTAACATAATATATTGCAATAACATCAATATACAGGGTGATTCAAAAAGAATACCACAACTTTAAAAATGTGTATTTAATGAAAGAAACATAATATAACCTTCTGTTATACATCATTACAGAGAGTATTTAAAAAGGTTTTTTTCACTCAAAAACAAGTTCAGAGATGCTCAATATGGCCCCCTACATACACTCGAGCAATATCAACCTGATACCCCAACTCGTTCCACACTCTCTGTAGCATATCAGGCGTAACAGTTTGGATAGCTGCTGTTATTTCTCGTTTCAAATCATCAATGGTGGCTGGGA
Organism: Schistocerca cancellata; assembly: GCF_023864275.1. Taxonomy (NCBI): domain Eukaryota; kingdom Metazoa; phylum Arthropoda; class Insecta; order Orthoptera; family Acrididae; genus Schistocerca; species Schistocerca cancellata. The sequence continues at coordinate 72,388,559 of NC_064627.1, forward strand.
GAGGTGGCCGAAACACCATATCCTTAACATACCCCCATAAGAAAAAATCGCAGGGGGTAAGATAAGGGCTTCTTGGAGGCCAGTGATGAAGTGCTCTGTCACGGGCTGCCTGGCGGCCGATCCATCGCCTCGGGTAGTTGACGTTCAGGTAGTTACGGACAGATAAGTGCCAAATGAAACTTTATAGCTCCCGTAATTCGCCGACAGATAGTGCTTAGCTCTGCCTTTTGTCGTTGCAGAGTTTTAAATTCCTAAAGTTGTGGTCTTCTTTTTGAATCACCCTGTATATGGAATCATTTGTAACAGCGTTTTGTTTTAATTGAGTTACTGTCAGTTTCTGAACTGGATGTCAATCTAATATAAAGAGAAATGCTAACCTTTTGTCGGATGTATAGCCAACGTGTTATTAAGTCCGATTGTAGCTCCGAGGAGCCGGAATACTGATTTAGTAGATGATGACGACGAATCAAGATTTAAGACTATACCATCTACTCGGGAGTTCTACTACTACTACTACTACTACTACTACAGAACTGTGACGTGCACTTCATTAGTAACACAGTTATTGACCGACTTCTCGTAGGCGGTAGGAGTAAACGAAGATTACAGAATCCCAGTGCGCTGAATTAAGTCTTTATTTAATACTAAATTTTGTTTTATTTAAGACAATGTAATTGTTTTCTTTTTCATGGAGAGCGCGACAACGCCGCGGCAGTATCTTCGGATTAACCTGAGGCGGTCACCGTTGGAAATTGACCTTCACCAAGGACAAATAAAACGTATTGAGCATTAATACGCGAAACGACTCTTTACATTTCAACTACTACATGACTAGCACATAATCACTCAACAAAAACAGTGAAATATCTAAGAGTTCGCGTTCGATTGATCTAAAAAGGAACGGCCACATGCGAATGACAAGCACATTCAATGAGCGAACGCTCAACTAATTTCTACTCTAAAAACGTTACTCCGCCTGAACAGACCTGGAAGGCCTGACGGTACCGACCGGCCACCGTGTCATTCTCAGACCACAGGCGTCACTGGATGTGGATATGGAGGGGCATGTGGTCAGCACACCGCTCTCTCGGCCGTATGTAGTTTACGAGACCGGAGCCGCCACTTCTCAATCAAGTAGCTCCTCGGATATGAAACTTCCTGGCAGATTAAAACTGTGTGCCCGACCGAGACTCGAACACGGGACCTTTACCTTTCGCGGGCAAGTGCTCTACCACTGAGCTACCGAAGCACGACTCTCGCCCGGTACTCACAGCTTTACTTCTGCCAGTACCTCGTCTCCTACCTTCCAAACTTTACAGAAGCTCTCCTGCGAACCTTGCAGAACTAGCACTCCTGAAAGAAAGGATATTGCGGAGACATGGCTTAGCCACAGCCTAGGGGATGTTTCCAGAATGAGATTTTCACTCTGCAGCGGAGTGTGGGCTGATATGAAACTTCCTGGCAGATTAGAACTGTGTGCCCGACCGAGACTCGAGAGGTACTGGCAGAAGTAAAGCTGTGAGTACCGGGCGAGAGTCGTGCTTCGGTAGCTCAGTGGTAGAGCACTTGCCCGCGAAAGGCAAAGGTCCCGTGTTCGAGTCTCGGTCGGGCACACAATTTTAATCTGCCAGGAAGTTTCATATCAGCGCACACTCCGCTGCAGAGTGAAAATCTCATTCTGGAAACATCCCCCAGGCTGTGGCTAAGCCATGTCTCCGCAATATCCTTTCTTTCAGGAGTGCTAGTTCTGCAAGGTTCGCAGGAGAGCTTCTGTAAAGTTTGGAAGGTAGGAGACGAGGTACTGGCAGAAGTAAAGCTGTGAGTACCGGGCGTGAGTCGTGCTTCGGTAGCTCAGTTGGTAGAGCACTTGCCCGCGAAAGGCAAAGATCCCGAGTTCGAGTCTCGGTCGGGCACACAGTTTTAATCTGCCAGGAAGTTTCATATTAGCGCACACTCCGCTGCAGAGTGAAAATCTCATTCAAGTAGCTCCTCGGTTCTGCCTCACAAGGGCTGGGTGCACACCGCTGGCCAACAGCGCTCGGCAGACCGAAAGGTCACCCATCCAAGAGCCTGAAAGCGCTTAACTTCGGCGACGTGACGGGAACCTACTATTCTACAGAATCAAACTGTACGATTGCATTGCACTTAACTGCATAATTCAGCGACGGCAACCTACCTGGGTGGAAAATACAGAAAAATGCGGCTGATAGCTCAACAAACTAAACTGATCACGCAAAATTCAGTTCAGAGAAAAACGTGTCTCAACCCTTCTGTCCCCCGGCCACTGTTGTGACAAGTTACTTTATGCAAATTCCATCAGATAGCTGACGACAGACAGAGCACGCGTCGACAAAATTTATAGTGTAAGGAGCTATTTCAGACAAGAAGCATTAGGAGAGGAAGCGAGGCAGGGAGGGAGAGCGAGTGGGAGGGGGCGGATGACGAGAGAAATAAATTGTTTGAATAATGTTCATCAGAAAATAGTACTTTAGCATCACAGGATTTATCGTGACTTTTCTATAGCAAGATTAGGATCATCATATTATTTCTAGGAAGTTAGCGACTAAAAGTTCCGGTAAAAAAGTTTGTAAAAACTGTAATTTTTCGGCAATTTAACGGAATCTCAAGATAGAAACACTAGTCTACAATGAATCAAAAGTATTATGTCACCTACTTAATGGCATGTTGGGCCACCTTTGGAACGCTGTACAGCAGAAATTACACGCGATACGGGTTCGAAAAGTCCTTCGTGAGTTTCCAGAGGTATGTGGCAGCAAATGTTTAATCACAAATCACGCAGTTCCCGTAAAATACAGGCCGGTGGTAACGGCACCGAAGCTGGCACCGATAGCATCCCAGATGTGCTCAGCCAAGTTCCAATCAGGAGGTTTTGGTGACCAAAGACATCCACAAGAGTAAGTAAACTACCATGCTCCTTAAATCACTGTCCTTGCGACACCTGTAGTCGAAGGTGCTGTCACCGCCAGGGATACATAAACAATGAAGTGATGCACGTGGTCCGCAATGACGTTCACGTAGTCAATAGCTGTCATAGTGCCTTAAGATTACTAACATAGGTCCAGTAGAAGCCAAGACGAATGTTCCACATGGAATTAATACTGCTCCCAGCCTGCGTGCTTGTCGTGGAGCATCTTTCGAGGAGCCGTTAGCTTGGATGACGGCGTATCCGGACACTAGAATCGACCTGGTGTAACGAAACACGAGACGCACTAATTCGGGCGACATACTGTATTTCCACTGATCCACGGTTCACTCTCGTAGATCCTGTTCCCACTGCCATAATTACTGACGATGTCATTGTATCAACACGTGAACACGCAGCGCTCGTCCGCAGCGAAGCCTGAGGTTCAACAATGTCAGCTGATTAGTGTGCACCGAAAAATTTGTATTTACACCAGCACTGTACTCCGCCGTCAGATCTGTCACAGATCGCCGCCTAGTCTTATTTACAGAGCGGGAAAGCGTTCGACTTCCACGTTCTGTGATTAGGCGTGGGTGTCCAACACTCTGTCACCTACTCGTGGTTTCACCGTTCTTCATTCACTTTCCACAGATGTAGCATCTGAACAGACGACCAGCTTCGCCGTTTCCGTGATACTCGTTCCCAACCGCCGGGCCGTTAACAATCAGCTCTTTGTCAAAACCGCTTATACCAATAGATTTCCTAATTTGCGACTTCTATTGTCGCTAGAATTATTCCCCATTCCCCTCTGCTCCGCTTACATACTTTCCTCACCGCGTGACGTGCCCGCAACGCCACCAGGCAGCACTCGATCTCACGGTGAAATTTCAAGATGAAATCACAATGGGCAGCCCTCGTAGTACAGGAGACCTGAAGCAGGCTGCCCCATTTTTTTCCTTATTTTTTTTTCAGCTTGTATTTTCAATATTCCCACTGATCTTTCTATGTGAAAACATTGGTACATTGTTTCGGCACCTTTGCAACTAAATAATTAAGGCTTCCCACTGTTTTTCTATTCATACAAACATATTTAATACAGTTATACCACCTGGGCGAACTTACCCCATCGGCAGAGCAAATTGGCCCTTCAGTTCTGGCAAATTGGCCCACATGATTTTATTATTAATCTAAGCAGAATCATGAATTGTGTTATCATTGTTATAGTAAGTTGGACAAAAATTTTGGACATACTTTCTTTTCAGTCAGTCTGCGTCTGAATGCTCAATTCCATCTTCACGGTTCAAACATTCAAAACAAAAGTCCTCTCACGTAATTTTTAACACGTGACAGATGTCCCCATCACTTGACACCTTGTGCATTGAATCCATTCGTCATCTGGAATGTTGTGAGAAAATGGTTTAAAACAACGGCTATCATCTTTTTCATCTTTAAGAACCTTCTTAGGAATGCATGTTTCCTTTCTGCACTTTATTTGAGGAATTTTACCATGTGATTTAGATTACCCAAAGCCACGTTTTCTTTCAGAAAATACATTTTTACGAACAACATCCACATTTCTCTCAAGCGTTTTCCTTTCAATCGACAGTGGTTTGTTGTTCGCGTTGTAACGCGTCTTTCACTGGTGTATATGTCAGTAATGCTTAAGTCCTCTTTCGTTTGTTTACGGTCTTTTCTTGGTTCTGATTTCTCAAATGGCCGGACTTCTTACTTCAATACGCGTTGTTACTGACAGCATTGAGCCGCTTAAGGGCTACTAAACTACAGTGATCAAGTATATCCGTTACGTACGAAAGAAGGAATTACTATCGGTGAAAACGACCATTTTTATGGGGGAGATACCAGTTATTTTGAATCCTGCCTACGTAATTTTGGGGTAATTAAGTTTGGTAGAGCAGCTGTCACAGCGCCTAGGAAGTCATATCTTGTCACTGGTCGTCTATTTGCTGTGTCATCGAAGCATCGCAAACTGAGTTTACAAAACGGACCAGAAACAAGCATGGGTAAAGGCTGTAGCTTGTGGCTACAGTGAGCTGGAGAAGACAGAAGTGTGCCACCATTTTTCTTAGAACAATCTAAGACTTTATCAAATAAATGGGAACTATGGTTGTCTATTAGTACCAAGCAAGGATGATCCTTGGAACACCGAACATGCGGTACAAAATGCTCCTTTTATTTCAGGTAGATTCTGTCAAACACGCTGAGTCATAGGCAGTACCTACAGGACCGGGTTAACACTAGGGAATAGAGAAAAATGGAAGCGTGCCATTCCCAGCTGCGCTATCAACTAAAACTAGAGTGACAGCTGATACCCGCCGTATTTGACGTAATTCCTTTCGAGTGACTCGTCTGTCATGATTTGGACAGTACTGATTTCTATTTCATCTAGATGTGGGTGTCACCCGGGGTCAGTTTCATTTACTTCAAAACACGGTTCAGGCTGTCGCAGAACAGGGCTGTGTTGCGCTTGTATTAAGTACTGCGATGTGCCAAACTAGTTGAGTGAGGAATTCGAATGAAGAGTGTCAGGTGTCGTTCCAGAAATACTGAAAATCAATAAGGTCCCACCACTCCAAAGTCGGTCGTAGATTGGTATATTTTTAAGTTGACAAGCACTTGCGTAGGTGTAGGCACAGCGCCTTATTTCTTTTGGTAAAAGGTCCACGTACATGCCACAAGCTCTAGTCATGTACTCTTCAGGCACGTTTTCCTGCTCAGGGCCAAATTACATACAAAAATGAATGTTATCTTAGCTTTATTTCTGCAAGAAATGTTTGATAACACAGCTTTCAGGAAATTATTGGCGACCTTAGTTTTGTGTGTTACTTCTGTTGCATTTGGTTTTGTTATTAAAATAGAGCAAATATTAACTGTAACACTATAAAATAAAGATGATACTGCAAATCTTTTGCGAAGCCAAATGTATCCCAGAATTTTGTTGAAGCTACAGAAGGTTCTAAATCATTGAATTTGTTGCAGTACCCCTCTAAAGTTTTACTAGACCTATTAAGTTCTTTGCTCACTTCCCTAATTGATCATTCATGCCCGTTTACTTCCGTCACTGCTAATCTCCTAGTTGCTTAAGAAACATTGCCTCTTTCAGTTCTCTTTTTTTTAATTTCGAACAATCGTAAAAACAAAACGGCAGTACCACGATGACTATACTACGCGGAGATCTGATACTTGAAAATGTATGTCCTGCCCTGTCCAATAAGTAATACTTTCAAATTTATATTACTATCATTTTAGTTGAGTACTTTTAACACGTGTATTCATTTATCGTATCGTTTTTACGCACAATATTAAATGTAATACAGACAATAACATATGTAATTTACAAACAGACATCTAAATTTTTAATATAATCATCTGAGTCGTTCGCTGCCATCAGGAAATCGTCGAAAAGTACCAAGATAGGCCGTGTTCGAACATGCTGTGGCTATGCGAAGAACGGTCTACCTGACTGCTCCACAATAGCAATTTGGAGATGGAGCCTTATCCCACCAATGAAGAGAGTCGATGCTTCAGCCATTATTGGTGCGTATTCTGTTAAACATTGTCCATGTTTTGCGTAATTGGTCAAAGACAGGGGGTTTCTTTCTTATACAGTGCAAGTTTTGGCAATGTGAGGGGCAAGCCTCTGTCCAGTCTCGTTGCCATGAGTCTGTTAGGTCGGACTGAGACGTATGCATGCAGCTCCATGGCTGTTTTCAAGGATGATTTCTTTCTACGATAACCGCATCTTGATGGATATGGAGTTGAGCTGCTTTTCGTCAAAGTCCAGAGGAGCGAATGTGGCTCAATTTGACAGCGGTTGATTTTGTGTGTGCAACTGACAATACTCATTGTGTTGTTCAGTTGTGCGTCGAGAGCTTGTGTGTGTGTCTCCAGCAGCGCCATATTCCGTAACAGAGTACACTAGTCCACGTGCTGAATTACGTAGAGTTTCAGCAGCGCAGCCCCAGGTTACACATGCTTCTTGTAGGACAGTGTCCGGTCCAATGTAAACCCTAGACATTTTGGGTGCTGATTGTGGCGAAGTAATGTGTCACTAAAATGGACTTGGAGCTGTCTATCCGCCGCTCTATTGCACAAACGAAAGCAAGCCGCCCCTTTGTTAGTGGGGTTTGGTTTCAGTCTCCATCTTGAACACAAAGTTATCGGTTTAGGAAAAAAAAATAAAACATTGCTTAGATGTTGCTGGTTTAAAATCAATGCATTATACAATTTGCTTATGTAAAAATTGCACTGGATAAGATCTAGACTTTGACCACGCTGGGCTTACTAAAGTTAATCGGAGTACTTATAAATAAATAAATAAATACATATATAAATAAAAAAGAAAAAACAGCAGAGCAGGTTGGCCATGTGGGTCGACGTGCTCCTATTTGAATGGGCCATTATGCCCCACCGCCACGTTAAAAATATTTTGATTTTTTTTAAAAAACCTGAAGAACGTTTTAAACTTTTATCGCCGTACACAGTGTCAAAACGATCCTTAACCTACGCACTTTAAACGTTTTACTTGGTTCAGTAAGAGCGTTGCCTTGGAGTTCACAACAAAATGTGTTGAAGAAGTAAAATTTACTTTTACTAAAAAGAAAACATAAAATGCTTGCCCTTCCATGCTCGACAATCCAACTGCATTAACAAATAGCGAAAAACTCCGGTTGTGTTGCCACCAACCTCTTTGATTGCTGACCTGTTCTATCGGCATTTTGACGAAATAATGCCAACTGGCTATCGTGTCCATGTGGCCAATGTGCCCCGGTCTCGACAACTCACACATTTTATGACTATCTCTAAGTTGCTGCTTACAACTGAGTTGACGAATTGAACTGTAGTCAAATGTAGGCTGATCTCATTATATGCAGTTATTACCTGATCATCAGCAAATAGAATTATACTTAGAACTATGCTGTCAATTCCAAAAGTTTTATTTCTTATCAATTTTTTATAGTGGCTTCAATATAGATATAGATATTAAAAGATTCGGTGATAAGAAGCAACCTTGTCGCACCCCTCATTCAATAGTTGCATGTAGAGAGCCTCCCCCCCCCCCCCCCCACATCACTCAAGTCAACGCAGATGGTAATACCCATACGAATTATAAGCACCTTATGACTTTATGTAGATTAGTGTGGTTATTCACTGAGAAAAACGTGTCTGTAATCTAAAGAAAAAGTTATATTTCAAAACTGCCAAGAGCTGTTGATAAAATAATGATTCCTTAATTACTGTTTAGATCATCTTTCAGGTATCGCGATACAGTGTACCACAACCTTCACAATATTCTTATTGCGATATCAATAACAGCCGTTCTGCATCACTGAAGTCAATACCAAACTGCATTATACATTGTTAGCGAGATAGTGAAGAACTGTTTTATGAGCAATTCCTGGCGGTTTTGAACAAGACTTCTTTCAAATATTTAACGAGATGCGGGCCACCACATTTTCTGTACGAATTGTTTTAACATGAATGCATGTTATACAACAACAGAGTATCCTGAGCTAGCTTTCTGTCAAGTTAATCACAGAGAGAACTCTCCACTCATACACAGGCATGGAGAACGGAACTCACAGAAGAGATACTTGTCCAACCCACGCGCCAGACGCTAGAGTTCCTTTTTGCCGAACACCCGGTCGCCATTAGTTTCTTTTGGCTGACGATTCCAACGTATATCTGAAGCTGACTCACGTTGTGACATTTCCTATGACCAGCGCGCAGCGTTGATACTGCATTCTGTTCCTATTCACTGCGGATTCTTTTTTTAATTTTCGCGAACAAAAGTACTGCTGCTGGTTGACGTTTTAGCGCAGCTGCAGCAGTGACAAAGAAATCTACCGCTATTTCTCACGTAACCGCTTAACAAATGGCACCGCAATTCGGTGGAATGACACAAAACGGCGAGCGCGTTCTTTTTCACAGGCGACGCACAAAACGCCCTCGCAATATACGCAGTAAGCAAAGCACTCAATTACATTACTTTGTCGCGATATTGTGTAGCGCAGAGATTAATTTTATGGCTCTACATTTCCTCCCCAATTTGTTCGCTTTGCCAGCTTCGTAGTGGTGTTTATGCAATGTGAAAAGGAAAAAGTAAGTCTCGCATGGCGCTGGCTGTTTCATATTTACGGCAAAGATCTAAAATGCAGTACTGTACTCATTTCTCCAGATTGTGTAAGCTGCTTCAGTTACTGACATTAATTGAAAAACTCAGTTGGAACGATCGAATAACACATATCTTATTTCACAGTTTACTAACTTGACAACGTGAAAATAGTTGTATACTGAAGCAAAAATGAGAAGAAATATTATAAACAATGTGGCATCTACTACCTAAATATAAAGCTGTCATCAACCTGAAGGTTGGTTTTATCACCACGGTGCTCTACCAAATATGGTCTTATTGCCTTCCTCCAACCTTTGAACTGACCTCCCCCAGCCAATTACAGGAGGATTCGCAGTTTAACGTAGATTCAAAACCACTGTGATTTTAGACAATTTTCTCTTTGACGAACACTGCTACTACTTACAAAACCATGTTTCAGTCTAGGCAATTCAGTCCATTTCATATCTGTACAATTTACGGTGGTTATAAGAGAACCATCACGATTTTAAATGTGTTGCAGCTAGGTTTGGCATCAGTCAGATGTTACGAAGTGCATACATATATTGCTGGAACGACCAATGAAGTCAATTACGAGGTGGTCACGAAAGTCGAAGATTCAATGAAAACTGCTGCAACAAATAACAGCAACTTCTACTTTGTATGGCTTTGTGAATCCTACCGTCGTACTCAAATTTGTCATTTACTTTATTTTCCTACTTTAACACGAACTGTCGTCGCACACTTGTGTCTGAAAGTCGCATATGCAGTCCAGAACATGTGAAATTGTTTTATCATTCCTTTTCTCAATGCGACTGCTTTAACGTATACCGACACTTTTAAATATTTGTAAAATATGACAAAATGAAAACTAAAAGGTGGAACGAAGGAATGAGAAGCGCGTATTTATATTACTATCTATATTCTGCACTCACATTTTCGAAGAGTATTATTGTGTATTTTATACCTTCAGACGGCTAGTAAAGTGATATGCAAACTATTAAACTTATGATGTATCCCCCATAACGACTAAAAACTCGCAACATGTATTCGGAGATGTGTGTCAGTTACGATAAAATCTTATTTTTGCAGTCAGCTAAGGGATCGTTACTCAAAGTTATTTCACTTGTCACCTTCTCCGAATGTTCACTGAAAAGTTTAAAGGAATGTTAAAACTACTCCACTGCACGGTAGGAAGGCGAGTTGCTCCGGGCCGACAAGACACGCACTCGACAGTTCAGAGTACATTAAACGTGAAAACTCAAAGACAAGCGGCTTTTCCTTGTTTGCGTACCATGACACAATTCAACCTCAGTAATTAGCTGTTTTGAGAAGCGCAGGAGCATACGATACGCATTTAGCAATTGTGTAGTGGCTACAAGCTCTGAGAGCAGTTAAGGGGCTCCGGAACGCCCTATACTTGCAATGTTAAAATAACGCTTATAAGTTACATCTTTCCTCACAAAGTATTTGAGGTAGGAAGTTGAACTTTTTACAGATTATTTATTGGAATATGGGCTACAACTTAACACAGGGATTTTACAAAATTTTAGTTCAGTTATTAAAGATGTTTTTTTTCAATTGTAATGAAAATTCACAACATTTTTTGCAATTTTTTATTTATATATTCAAAAATATACAGTTTTTTGGAAAAAGGCTGTGTTAAATTGTGCAGAAGGTACTGTGTAACATTTACTGAAAGTTTGAAACAAATATGTTTGGAAGATCCTTAGAAAACATGTAATTAGTATGAGAAAATAAAAGTTTTGGGAATCGAGCGACAAAGATTGGATTAACTTTTTAGTGCATTCCAGGTCCATAGGATGGATTATCTTCATCCTCTGCAAACTCCTCCTCCAGCTTCCTCTTGTTCCTCCTCCTGTTTACTCTTGCTTGTATTTCTAGACTCTTTACAGCCCTGTCTGCAGCCCGAAGGCGTTCCTTGTCTAAAGCAAGCATCGCTCGTACCATGTTAGAATGTTATTATTTACAGTAATAACACATACCTTTGGCTTTCCAACATTTCTCCCTTTTCTTAAAAGCCTTCAGAGGATTTCTAATAACTTTACTTTTACTCATTATTATACTTCAACAAAACAGAGATTCAAGAAACAGAATTAATTACGAATATTTTCGAGATAACGACAAAGTAAATAAACATGAAACAATCGACAATCACACCAGTGATATACATTGAACCATCACAGGTTAGCCATAACACATACTTTATCTCACATCACTAAAATGTACCTGATGAACACGGACGTTAATAATAACACCATTTGACAGCAGTTTAACAGCCCCACAGTGGGTCACGCCCATGTACAACACATTTTAAAAAAATTAAAAATAGTTGTAGTCTTCGGAATTGAATAAATTATATATCTATTAAAAGGTAATAGTCTGCAGATTCAGAAAAAGCAAAAAAGTAAAAATTGAACTTTTCATGATTTTGAGCCTTTCCGGAGCCCCTTAACAGTAGGTGTGCGAACCTAGGCCAACTTCGAGCAAATAGCGTCGTGTCCTGTTCCTGAAAACTGGTGAGAGTAAGCTTAGCTATCTACAACCACGCTCTGTAGAACATTGTGAAATGCATGGCAAAGGCACTTCTTTCTAACTGTGTAACTAATAAGAGGTTCTTCCCGGTGGAGCTCGTGGAGAATAATTACTTAAATGCTTGTGTGTGTCTAACCTAGTGTTCGCGACTCCTATGCGAGCGATTAAACAGGGAGTTGCACCGTATTCCTAGATCATTCACTTAATATCGGTCCTTGACACTTTACAAGTATGCACTCGCGCCATAGTTGGTGCCCATTTGCTAGCGCCTGCCAGTTCAGGTGAATCGTAATTGAGTAAGGCAAACAAATCTCTTAGCATTCGTGCAGTCCTCCTTTCTACACGTTTAATGTTCCTCATCAGGTCCATCTGAAATGGATCTCACATATCTGAGCAATTTTCTACGCCGGATCGCACGAATGATTGTAACCAATCTCCTTTTTGCCAGTATCCTACCGTCGTAATCAAATTGGCCATTTACTTCATTTTCCTACTTTAACACGAACTGTCGTCGCATACTTGTGCATAATATCTACAAAGTTTTACATACCAACGAGTATTCCGAGATTCAGACGCTAGGAACGCACAGATGGGAGGTTCCAGGAAGGCATCATACGACACGCGAAGGGGTATTTTTAAAAATCCGGAGAAAATCTCTTCGCGGTGGTTCTGAGAACCACAGCGGACCATGGCTACAGAAGTCATGAGATATGACTCACACAAACATGTAGAAACAGTCATTTCTCCTGCGCAGCACTCCTGAACAGAGTATAAAAAAAAATACCACCTTGCACTGTACGTCTATACCCAATAGTCACTTTACTACTCCTAAACTGAGTCGGTCGTTTTTCTCTCTCGTGATTTGCTGTTACATATAACGCATTCCGTGAAAAAAGTGGTTTTTCCTCCCAACTCTTCCGTACGCTACACATACTTTTATGTCCCAATCGAGAAATGTGAAAAGAGCGACTCTTTTTGTCTGAACTGTCTAAGATTCTCTCGCACATTACGTGTAGTGATCAGTTTGGGAGTTCCACCGTTATACGCAGGACAAACCTTCTAGATCTTGAGGCTACAGTGCCGCATAACTTATTTAAATGAGCGAGACAAATGGTCTAAAAACAGAATCAGCATCTACAGAAAAATACATAAAATATAACACATTAAAACCACCCAATGAGGTACAGATAAACGTACCGTTTAACCTGTCCTCCGAATCCCACTGCGACTCCTTGAAAGCTGCCGGTACTCGCGCCTACGAAGTGACCGAATAATCAGTTTCTGAGATCAGGTTCAACAAAATCAAGTGTTACACATCACGTTATCAAACTGTACTGCAACACTGAACTTACGCTGCATAATTCTGAGATGACACCATAGACGGGCAGAAACGAGAGAGAGAGAGAGAGAGAGAGAGAGAGAGAGAGAGAGAGAGAGAGAGAGAGAGAGAGAGATATATATATTACCTAATGTTCATCGGAAGACGAAGTTTCCCGTACAACGAAGTTCTTCGCGACTTTTTTCGGTAGAGAGATTAAGATCAACATGTTTTTTTCCGGGCAGTTAGTGGCTAAACGTTCCGCAACGAGATTGCTGTCAAGATTGTAATTTTCCGCCAACTTAACGAACTCACAGGAAAAACACAGAAATAGGATTAGTAATCTTACGACTCAGTCACACTGAACAGCTGCGGCACTACTCTCCATTTTATATTTAATTGCTTACAACTATATATTGCAAAATACAAGTTCGTTTATATCCATGAAAACATGTTTTACCACTACTCTAGCTTCGTCAGCTCGTTAGTTTCATTCCTTGTCTGTTATAAATGCAACATGAAAGGATTGATTCGCAAATGACTATGAGAAAGAGATTCAATACCAATCGTTAAAATGCATACTTGTATATAGATGACGTTCTGCAGCTACAACTGTATAAACTAAGTGTCTGGAAGACCCTCAGTGTACCAAATAATTGAAACACGAAAATCGGGCAAAAGCCTTTTCTGTAAGTTCCACGTACGACGCGTGAGTAGAAGCCTACATCGACGAGGTGGGCTCTGATCGTCGGATATGCTCAACTCACTCCACAGACTTTGCAAACTGCGGATTCAGTTTCGGCCGAATAGAAAAAAAAATGCTGGATAACCGCTGCAAAATACCAGTTACAGAACTCACGTCGAGCAATAGTATCTGAATTGGAGAGTCGATACACTACCGTTACTTTATAAGGTTTCAGTTTGTGTTTTGTGCACAGCTTTGAGCACATGGTTCTGATACACCAGTCCGACGAGCTAACTGACACATCGATTTTCTCGTACTTCTTTTGAAGGCCGCACGTAATTTGTCGAGCTTAGCTGAAATCGATGCGCCACCTGCAAAGGTCAACCTAATGTATGCCGCGTCAGGAGCCTGCTATACACCCTATGTTTGTTCCATCTACCTGATCCAATTCCTGGAGAGATATTAGAAGTAGTTTTTATAGCTGCTTCCAACTAATGTCTGGTGAAAGGAGTTAGTAAAAAAAGATTGCAATTTGTTTATGTGGAATAGCCATGGTGGCTTCAGGGTAAGACGGAGGATTGGTTGGTTGGCTTGGAGGAGAGGACCACACAGCGAGGTCAACGGTCCTATCGGATTAGGGAAGCATAGGGAAGGAAGGAACCACCCCGTCGATTGCCTGAACGGTTTAGGGAAATAACGGAAAACCTACATCAGAATGGCCGGACGGGGGTTTGAACTGCCGTCCTCTCGAATGCGGGTCCAGCGGGCAAACCATTGCGCCAACTCGCTTGGTAAGAGTGAGGAGCCACTCAAGATGCTTTGGAGTCTGCCTTCCAGATCTCTGAAACGTGGGAGGTCTTATTCAAGCCGTTACAGTAGTTGACCTTAGCCTACTCTTTCCTTTCCTACTGTTCGCAGTTCGTCTGTATTCCAGGAATTGTTCCAGCAACTGTTCTCAGCGGTATTTCGCCGGATCTAGCCTTCATTGAGTCACAGCTTTGAAGCAGTCAGACTTTTACCACTATAACACGTGGTTTCGCACAACACAACTGAGCTTTCTGCTGATGTATTGAGGTTGTTCCAGTTAGATCTATGTCAGGCATGAGAGTGGCATAGGCTTCCCTTGGCGTCCATGCCGAATTATGTTTCACGAGTACTTCCCGTATGGGTTTTTGGTATTTTTCCTAGCAAGCGTCTTTATTTTCAAAGCACTGTTTAAGTAATACATCTTTCTTTTTTTTGTCGAGGCTTAGTACTATTTTAACGGGGTAATGATCTGACCATGATATAGCTTAAGACCTCCCACATACAAATTTTGTGAAAGCGTCAATAAGTTGGTGGAAGGGCCGACTGCTTTTCGATTCTTATTCCGCCTGCTACAGTAGGTCGCCTAGAAACATTTCGATATTGAAAGAATGTTAATTCTTCCTACCTTCAGATTATCGAGAATCACCCATATAACACCGACATCCAAATATTTCGGACCGTAGTCCGTTACCGGTGAGACATAGAGGCGCCCATAAACAATCAAACAATTTGTCAAATTTGCCAATGCTTTCCAAATATTTGACGTGTGTGCCAGAAATTTTGATTGACGGAAAATTTGACAAGATGACAGACATTGTTCGTGTCTAATGGTTCAGATGGTTCAAATGGCTATAAGCACTACGGGACTTGACATCTGAGGTCATCAGCCCCCTAGACTTAGAACTACTTAAACCTAACCTAAGGACATCACACACATCCATGCCCGAGGCAGGATTCGAACCTGCGACTGTAGCAGCAGCGCGGTTCCAGACTGAAGCGCCTACAACCGTTCGGCCACACCGGCCGGCTGTTCGCGTCTATGTTTCGACGGATAGGTTTTGCGAAAAATGGTTTTATTACAATTTATCTTACCGTATCGTGAGTTTTCACAACTATGGAAACTACAATCCAGTATAAAAACGACACTAGCAATTACCAAAATGTTAGCGATGCCACATCTTTGCCAGTCACATATAACGCACGGGTAAGTTAAGAAGAAAATCTACACATAACATACATACGAAAGTACAATGAAATTAAAAAAGTAAAGTTCCCCGATTTTTCCAAGGAAAATGTGGGCTATATATTTCAACGGCGCGGCACTTTAATAAACTGACATTGGAGGACCAAGTAGACGAGAATAAATTTTCGCATACTTGTGCCTTCCTCTTCAATGTGAGGCCGAAGTAACTCTGAACAAGTTAATAAAAGTTTCGCCGTCCATCCACAGAAATTCCATGTAATCATCAGGTTCTGAGCGTAACATATCCTCTAACAGATTCTCATATGTATATTTGTCTCTGATTTTAAATCACTTCCTGGACCAGCGTCTTGTCTCCTCCTCCTCCTCCTCCTCCTCCTCCTTTTCCTTCTTCTTCTTCAAACACAGTGACAGTCAATGTGAGAAATAATCTGCTTTGTAGGCATTCTCACTCGTATCGAAATATAGCGCACACGAAACGTGTCTGTTTCAAAAGTAGGGTTAAACTGACAAACATTACTGGTATGTGTATGACACATCCGTGGTTAGATAAGAGCAAAACTGACCAACAAATTTCCTCTTTTACTAGGGCCTTAACAAGTTCTTAAAAGTTTTATAGTCTATTCGAAGAAAGCTGATGTAAACAACGGGTTCTGAGTAATATATCCTTCAGCAGATTTTCATGCGTAAGTCTCTCTCATTTTAAGGCAGTTTCCTGAACCAGCATCACATTGGTTTCTTCTTTTTCTTCTTCTTCTTCTTCTTCTTCTTCTTCTTCTTCTAAGAGAGTGCCAAAATCAGCCCCAGAAAAAAGCTTTGTCTGCGTTTGTGGCCATTCTAACTACTGTCAAAATACTCCCGAACACGAACAGCGTCTGCTTCAAGCTTTTTGTGTACGTGTACGGGCTTGTTCAACAAATCCGCAGCTAGACAGGATGAATTTGACAAGTTTGCTCGTTCACCAGGGCCTTTAGAAACAGCGTGTCGTGGGTCGCAGCTTGCAAAGCGCGCCCGCCGACAGGTACAGTGATTCGCGCTGCCGCAGACGCAACAGTTGCCTTTTTCTTCCCGTTGCCCGGAGTCCGCAATAAGCCCGCGGAGACGCTGCGCCAGACAGGGTGCGCGGGCAGAGAGCGGAAGCCCGCACGACTCAATGGCTGAGCGCGCAGCTACAAAGCCACGCCGCTGCGAATACAGCGCCACTGCACGCCGCGGCCCTATCTTTAGCTGCGCCCGTATTTCACCTTAACGGGCCGCGGTGCGGGGAAACGGCCGGCGAACATGGGGGAATAATGGCTTCAAAGCGTTAACCCGCGCCAGCTGCTAGACACGGAATTGGCTGTTAAATGAATTAGAAAGGGCGCTAAGGGCAATTAGAAACGGTCCCGAGCCACACTTCCGATTTACGACGACTGGCCGCTCTCGAAAAGGCTTTCCGCAGTAGTTCTCAATTAGGAATTCTGTGAAGTACATGCTAAGTTTCTAAGATGTTCGATTCAGCAATCTTGAATTTGCCTTTTACGTGTGGCTAAATCTCCTTCGAATTAAAGGAAAATGCTACAAAACAAACGCATTGATATCTTAAGGGTAGCAAAACTGCAGGTTAGAAAAAATTTACAGCTAAATTGTGAAATGCTTTGATAACAAAGACTACTGTAAAAAGGAAGGATCACGTGTTTACAATAGATAACAAGGGCTGCTTCCACAAAACAAAACTAAGAATTATATCCGTAATGTATGAATGTGACACAGTTTTTGATCATGTCCTTAAGCTGTTAAAAGTTCCGTAAAATTCAACAAGGTCAGTGACAGTGGACGAGTAATTTAAAGCAAACTTACTCTTTTACTCCACTGTAGAACGTTACATACAGGAAAGATGCGGACTACGATAGTGCAAATTTGTGAACTTACAAAATCTGCTAAATCAACATTAGATGTCTTCAGTATAGCATCATACGAACCCACACACATTTGCTTCCCCCCCCCCCCCTTAATTATTTAAAGATTTCTGAACGTCGTTTTCTTTAAAGCTGTGTAAGGTGTTTCGTCGCCTTTCCATTTCAGCAGAGGTCTTTCATGCTATGTAGTAGACTGATGATCCACTGTCATCTTTTTCATCTATTCTGACGAAACTTTTGACAATGTAAGGACTTAGTTCAAAGTCGAAAAAAGAGAAGCACATTACCAGAGCACATCAAATACAAGTAGTTCTTTGGCTATTGTTATGCGACTGTTTTTTCCCCTCCACAACTGCCCCGTAACTAATACAAACTTCAGAATATAAAGACCTATTAGATCGGAATAATTATCAACAGACAGGTGAAATGGATATTAGTACCAGTGACTGTCGGTAGTTAATTACCTTAGTTTACATTTTTATTCAGACTTGCATGGTACATACAGGGTGTTACAAAAAGGTACGGCCAAACTTTCAGGAAACATTCCTCACACACAAATAAAGAAAAGATGTTATGTGGACATGTGTCCGGAAACGCTTAATTTCCATGTTAGAGCTCATTTTAGTTTCGTCAGTATGTACTGTACTTCCTTGATTCACCGCCATGATTTCATACGGGATACTCTACCTGTGCTACTAGAACATGTGCCTTTACAAGTACGACACAACATGTGGTTCATGCACGATGGAGCTCCCGCACATTTCAGTCGAAGTGTTCGTACGCTTCTCAACAACAGATTCGGTGACCGATGGATTGGTAGAGGCGGACCAATTCCATGGCCTCCACGCTCTCCTGACCTCAACCCTCTTGACTTTCATTTATGGGGGCATTTGAAAGCTCTTGTCTACGCAACCCCGGTACCAAATGTAGAGACTCTTCGTGCTCGTATTGTGGACGGCTGTGATACAATACGCCATTCTCCAGGGCTGCATCAGCGCATCAGGGATTCCATGCGACGGAGGGTGGATGCATGTATCCTCGCTAACGGAGTACATTTTGAACATTTCCTGTAACAAAGTGTTTCAAGTCACGCTGATACGTTCTGTTGCTGTGTGTTTCCATTCCATGATTAATGTGATTTGAAGAGAAGTAATAAAATGAGCTCTAACATGGAAAGTAAGCGTTTCCGGACACATGTCCACATAACATTTTCTTTCTGTGTGTGTGAGGAAAGTTTGGCCGTACCTTTTTGTAACACCCTGTATAAGTATCAAGACAGGTGGGGCACTGGGACGAGCTGCCAACCATCGGACGGACAGTCTTCTGATCTCTTCAGTACTGCTCTGTTTACGCTTGTTGTTAGTATGTTTGCTTCTGAAAGTTCGGTATTATGTACCGCAATTCATGACATGCTCTAAGCGTTAGACGTGGCCCTTGTGTAAGTAATGACAGATGTGATGTGGCTTAAGGTGTTTTAACCCTAATCCGTGAAGATGGTCTGGGACTGAAACCGGTCGATATTTGGGTTTAAAATAAAAGCAGCTGATGGTCAAACATGCATTTTATACGTTACTTAATGGCTGTTTTATCTTCCAAAATTTTTTAATACGTCGTATCAGATAACAGGCCCAATTCGCATACTTCCAGATTAGACAACCCGATATCCCCTTGCACAGTGTCATGAATGTCATTTGTTATTTGTAGAGATAGTATACCACAATTACAAAGGATTTAGCAGTTGAAAAGTACAATATAAAAGAGTTGTCGATATACTCAATTCTAAGCTAAAAGTGGCTACATAAATAAAACGTGTATGGACCACACCTACAGTCTAGAACAAATATTCCGACATGTAAAAAAAAAATTTTCTAACCCATTAGAGTTTTTACATTGACTAGACATAGTATTTTTTTCTCCCGTGTATCTCTGTTGAGCTGACTGTTTCTGTAAGTTCCATGGATATAAAATTGGATAATGCTTCCCAATATTAATCTGGCAGCGCAAATATTACACAAACTCAACGTTCATTTTTGCAGTAATTAACAAAGAAACAATAAAATTGCGAATGAAGTCAAAAGTGGCAGTAGTCACCAGTGGGAACACAGCCTCTATCTATTTTTTTCAACTGTATAAAGTCAATGGAGTGATTACCTCATAACGACTTCGTTTAAATTTATTTTATTTCGCAATGATTAAATAATTTCAATATGTCTATGGAGGTGATTAACATATCTCCTCCAAACAAACAAAACAGAAAAAAAGAACAAAAAGAATATGAGTTTCGTTTGAAATTACCAGTGATATAAAAAATTATTCTCAGTGATGTCATCTTCTGTCAAGTTCCCATATTTTATTATTAAAACTCAAAACATTAAATCTTAAGGAAACTGGGCATCACTGAAAGTTGCTACGAACAGAACAAATAATAGAGATTGAAGATAGAAATATACATAAACGTGCAGGTTGACTTTGCGACGGTTGGTTTCACTGCTTGAACATGAGAAGAGGGTAGATGAAATATATTGTCACAACAAATGCGATTAAACGTCGTATTGTTAATCTCGAAGACGTGCAACAAATGTGTGTCTAGGGATGCTGTTTGCATGGGGCATCTATTGCGCCTTTCACATCTTTACGTTGCACTTGTTAGCTTTGAAATACATATGTTGGGCTTCAATTATGTCGTACAGTCAGCAAAATTCACCTCCTCCGCAATGTTCGTTATTAACGTCCAGCAGTTGCGGAAGATTAATCCTTTATCTAAATGTGGAGAGCTGTAGTTGAATGATGTCTAACAATGACGATGCCCGTATGATATTAGCAGGACTGTGTATCCGGAATATTTATATGTTAGCATACAAACCCTAAAGCCATGAAAAGATTTGATGTTCCGTTGTCAACGCGACAGTTAGAAGCAACAATGGAGCAGCAATTAGGCCGTGGCATCCAAAAGATTTCGCCTTACTTGTTTTAGCGACTCATGGGAAATTCAAACAGTCAGACGGGAATTTGAAGTCTACTGCTCCTGAATGCAAAACAGTGCATAACGGCGAATAAAACGTATATTAACATTCCTTGTAAGTAGTCAGTTATGCGATAAAAATGATTTGCTTGTTATCTTTGGTGTCGCAGTTTAAGAAATTAAGATAAGGTTATTAGGGACGCAGCACGGGCGGAATCAATGACGACGGAAAGGAAATAAGTCGGGCACATTTCTTTCGAGGAACTACCCCGGCATCTGCCTTAAGTGACTACAGGAAATCAAGAGTAACATGAAACTCGATTGTCGACTGATGTTTGAACCTCATCTCAAACTATTCATCATAGTTAAACAGATATCTCGTTCCAGACGCAACTGGCAGCTATAATTTATCAATCTATCCACGAGCCACGGAGTTAGTCGCGGCGGAGTAGCTTGCAGCTTGCGTGTTTCCACGTTACAGATAGCCATACCGGAAAGCTACCTACGGAGAGGACAGAGTAAAATATGGTTCCGCAAGAGAGGGAGCAGGCTTTTCACTAGCTGTAGGGGGCAGCACTCTGAATTATTGACTGATTTGGCTTCCCAACATTACGTAATATGTGAACAGTTGGAAGTAAAGGAAAAAAGAACCGTTAAATTTCTCGAAACGTGCAGCTCTACTAGATAGTTTTTATGACAATGTCATCAGGTAGGAAAAGGAACGTCAGAACGGAAGGTTAGAGAATTTCAAACAAGAAATGGATAGGTTATAGTTTAGATATAGTGGGAAAAAGTAAATTTCGATAGCCGGTATAAGAGAATATTTGATCGGGTGACTAGAGAGTTACTGACAGAAAAAGAAGTAATAGTTATGCTGAGACTAAGAGACTTGCACAAGGTAAATGAATGTGACGAACAGTACAATCGTAATTAATCATACAATGTAATAAAATAGTTGTCGCCAGTTTTTCGGTAACAGATCTGTAATTAAAGGACATCAAACACATTTAACAAAATTATGAAGAATCTTATGCCAGAATTTAATGTAATACTAAGCTATTACGCTTACCGAAAGGGACGAAGTTAACTCCAGTTAGAAACAACAACACACCCACCTGTAAACGAAAAACAAAATATTAAAAACTCCAAAAAAATTCATTGGTAGGTATTTTTCATCAACTTATCTTATTGCACAACGTCCCGCTTATAACATATTAATTAACGCACAGGTTTAAACTGTTACCCGATATAAGTCTTCGCAGGGAGTCATCTGTGCCTTCTTCACAACAATGCCAAGGTACGTACCAGGAGAAACACAAACAATAGAACAGCTAAAACTGTATATCAGAAAGATGGTCAATCATCATCTAGAGTTCAGCGCTTCATCGACACCGAGGTCTCTGAAAATTAAATAATAGCTTAGTTGCCCAATGATAAATTTGGGAAACAGCGTGATTTTTCTTAAGGGAACAGAAGAACTAAGACGTAACTGTCGGAGAGTTACTCCATTTGAACCCTACTCCGCCCGAGTACTATCGAGCCCTATAGCCATAGCAACTGCGTCATTTACTTCTACATCTACACCTACATGGCTATCTGCAAATCACACTTTAGTGCTTGGCAGAGGGATCATCGAACCACCTTCGCAATAATGAACAGCGCGCGGAAAAAACGAACACCTGTATCTTTCCGTGCAAGCTCTGATTTTCCTTATTTTATTATGATGATCGTTTCTCCCTATGTATGTCGGCGCCAACAAAATATTTTCGCATTCGGAGGAGAAAGCTGGTGATTGAAATTTCGTGAGAAGACCCAGCTGCATTAAGAAACGCCTATGTTTTAATGATGTCCACCCCAAATGTCCGTAACTCTCAGTCCCCTATTTCTCCATGATACAAAACGTGCTGCTTTTCTTTGAACTATCTCGGTGAGCTCCGTTAATCCCATCTGATAAGGATCCCACACCAAGCAGCTGTACCCCAAATACTCCAAAAAGAGGACGGAAAAGTGTAGTGTAGGCAGTCTTTTTAGTGGATATGTTGCATCTTCTAAGTATCCTGCCAATAAAAAGCAGTCTTTGGTTCGTCTTCTCCTTCTACGGTGTTGGTGGTTGTACACTACCGCTCAGTGCGCTAAACGTAGGCATCCGTTTTGTCAATGCTGCTACCGACAGTTTCGTAACTCCTAAGGCAAATATACAAGTTTCTGTTCTAGTAAACGCGAAATTACAAAATTTCTTCAGTCGCTGTAGTTGGGTCTGCAGCTGATGGTCCATTGTTGGCTCTGGCTTAGAACGACGTATACCAAGTTGCTGTGTGCAAAGTTTTATCGTTGACGACCGCAGTGGCCGCGACGCATCGCTCTGCGAACGTCCGATGTCGCTATTAACGCGAACGACTCTCCCGTCCATCAGTTTTTTTGCCGCCATTGCGTGGAAACGGGGTCTTCCACATATTCCATAGACTTGTTTCTTTGTTTCTTGTCCTTGAAGTTTGTTTCATAAACACTAGTTTTTAGCCTCTGTGACGTCAGTCTTCACAACGGACTGCCGAGATACGAGAAGTAGAAAATTATTCTAGCGACATGAGAATGCGACAGCAGAAATCAGAAATGGCATTTATACGTTTTTTTCCCTTGTCCCATGCCAACACCACTTTCTGCAGTAAAAAAGGTACTGTAAGTTACAAAATCACAAAGTTTGCATTCGTCGAAACGAAAGGTCGAAAAGCTCGTTTCTTTTGTCGTTCGACGCGTTTGATGTGCTACGCGTGGTGCATATTGCGTGAACGACGACATTGGCGACCTCGATGTCGAACCTTACGCTATGTTGTCAGCACCTCCTCCTTATCACGCTACTTCAGACATTAGTCGAGTCCATGCCACGTCGTGTTGGGGCACTTCTGCGTGCTTGCGGTGGCCCTACACGATATTAGGCAGGTGTACCAGTTTCTTTGGCTCTTCAGTCTGATCTTTCAGTTAAACGTTTGTGTCTTGTTGTGACTACACAGAACAAAGACTTAATTTTATGATTGTACCAGCAGAGAAACGCGGCGCTGCCCAGTGTTTATTTACAGATGTGCGTCCACACCCGCACCACGCAGCGTCTGGCCTCGCCTTAATATTTACGACGTCATACTTCCTGTACTGGGCGTCGTGAAGTCATATACTATTGCAGATACATTCAGCAGGGGTACTGCCTGCGAAATTCATTGCAAATACAGTTAGTAGCACAGTAATTTAAACGTCGCGCATCATGCGGCAATTTTTCACTCATCGCAGTGTTTATGACGTCTTACCTTCTGAACCACGTGTTTAAACAATGATATAATTTTTCAGTTACATTCAGCCACGTGTGCGCCTACTGTCTTCAAAACGTGTCGCGAATATAGTTAGCAGTAAAGTGGTAATGAATTATAACGTCATGTCTCATGCCGTACTTTTACTGCATAGACAGCTGAAAAGTAGTCAGCGATAAGATTTTTGCCAGACGTTAAGTGCTTTCCTTTTCAAATATTGGATGAATTAAGTCTGGGAAATCACGCGTCGCGGACTACACCACTTCTTCACCCCCACTCCCACCCCTTGGGTAGGTAGGTGGTAATTACCCCCACAGCGATAGTTGCCTGACAGTAAGGCATATTTGTATCAAGTTGGACACACATTTATATACCGGCTATTTCTTCCAAAATCGAATGTAGTGAAATATAAATGGCGGGCATCATTTTCACTGAAAATTTCTTTCTACCAGAGAAGGTGTCACGAAGTGTCTGCTCTCCTCTGCATGTATTAAATGCTGATCCACGGTCTGTCATTCATATTTAAGACTGCAATTGATAAGTATGAGTATTCATTTCACCGATGTCACTGACTAAATAACTTTTTCTTTTCGAAGAAATGGACCCTATCCTAAAACTGCTACGTTACACATATAGGCGTTAACAAATTTGAAACCGCACACAGTTTGAGTCATTTTTCTTGCTCGCATCTTTTTTTTTCTGGAATTAATTTAACGAGGAATCTAAAAATGAATATAGTTTTATCCTCTAGTATATTCACTTCCCTGCACATTTTCGAGGCAAATGAAGTATTAACTAAAATCATCATACGCATTCCATCTCTTTCGGTATCATACATACACGAAAGCGTGAAGCTGTAACAAAGTCTTTAATTAACTTCGTTTAAAATTTCTCTCAACTGTGTGCGCTCCGACGGTGCTTCACAGATTCTCCCTGCGTGCGCGCTGTAATTATGACCGATCTCATTCAGGATACTTTTATTTGAGTGCAAGCCTTTTCAAAGAGTAAGCGTACACCAGCACATATCCGCGTTGGTACATCATTAAGAAACTTCAGATGCCTGCAATGAAAGGACATAGTAAAAAATCACGAATTCCGAAACCTGTGTAAGATATTCCAGTTTTGAACCCCTTTCAAGCAAAATCTATTGGGTAATCCTTACTCTAAAAGTTTACAGTAAGTAATTATCGTTGAAACCCAGAGCTATTGTTTCATAAATAATAACAACGAAAATACTAACTATAGTAATTATAATAATACAATCTAATCAATGTTTTAAATATTCTGCGTTAAGAATATATTCACTGCTACAACAACAATGTGCACAAAGAACGACCTTTCACAAAGAAACACCACGCAAAGAAGAATCGTTTACAACTCGTTACCAATTTCATAGAACATTACATGCACATCTCTTGTAACTTGAAAAACAAGTTTACAAGTTGACTAAAAACCTTGCAGTTGTTGTGCGACACTAACAACGTTACCAATCTCGGCAGGTGGCTTGGTAGCTCAGAGAGTATAGCGCCAACACTTCAAGTGGCAGTTTTAGGTGGGGGTGTTCCCACCTACCGGTAGAGGTCGGGCCCGTACACCCATCTTTACGACACTGCCAACCTCAAAAATCAACTGCGGGACATACATTACCGAATGCTTTGTGCCCTCGACTACTACCTGTGCACCATGGGGTTCGAGTACGACTCTCAAGACACCTGGATGGATCAGCAACCCCAAAGGCAAAGTGTCAGTTCTGCTTTCGCAGGCGCACGGATCAAAAATGTAGGTTGCCAATCCTGCGAAAAGGAGCGGTGCTTGTTACCCTGCACCTCCTAAAAAGCGGTTGAACCAGGGGTCATCAAACTAAGGCACGAGGGCCGAATCCGAACCGCCATTTAAAATTAAGTATTCTGTTTAGAGTACGGCAGAACTTACACACGTGCAGAGATCTCCTGGCCGCTATGTGTCTTAAATTTACCCTGTTCAGTGGTCACGACTCAGTTGGAAAGTTTGCTAATTCCGGGCGCTCTCTTCATACGCTATATTATACATTAGCAAGCAGCTTGTGGCAAAGGTATAAATATTTATTGTGTTCTGAAATCAGTCTTTTCTGCTTTCCTTGGAAAAAACTGAGTCTGAATTCTATGCCTTGCCTAATAACATAGCCCTGAGGAGGAGGAGATTAGTGGTTGACGTCCCGTCGACAACGAGGTCATTAGAGACGGAGCGCAAGCTCGGGTTAGGGAAGGACGGGGAAGGAAATCGGCCGTGCCCTTTCAAACGAACCATCCCGGCATTTGCCTGAAAGGATTTAGGGAAATCACGGAAAACCTAAATCAGGATGGCCGGAGACAGGATTGAACCGTCGTCCTCCCGAATACGAGTCCAGTGTGCTAACCACTGCGCCACCCCGCTCGGTCCATAGCCCTGAGGTAAGACCTTTTCGTTTTTATAAGCTCCGAAACGAAATAGATGTTTTCCTCACTGACAAAGATCCACAACTGTAAGATCCTATCTCGCTGTCAAAGTTGTCATTTGTGGTCGCCATCGCGAAACAAATGAATGAAATGAACTTGGATTTTCAATGAAACGATAACCTAGAGTGTAATCTCTACGGAATTATCAAAGGACTTCGGAGAAAGCTGTCAATGTCTGTAGCACAACTGGAAGGAGATTGTGTTACAATCCACGATGTTGCCAACAATGATTTTCCGGAAAAAAAAAAACATTTACTCGTGACTTGATGAAGCACTTTTTTGGGGAGATTTTCAGATGATGACAGAAATGAGTGACGTTCTTCTTTTCTAGAATCCGTCTGATTGCAAGCTTGATGATGTCCCAGCTGAGCTACAGTTAGAATTCACTGATTTTCAAGCAAATGAGTTGCTGAAAGAAAAGGAAAATTCGTTGAATTTTACCGCTGCTTGATTGAAGTTAAGTTTTCGTAACTCAAGAAATTTGTCGCTGGTATGGCAACAGAATTTCTGTCTGTGAGTAAAGATTCTCAAACATGCAGTATGTTAAGTCAGCACATCGAACGAGATGACTGATGAATATTTGAAAGCAATTCTCTTGACTGGATGCATCAATGCCAAACCAAACATTGATGATATATTGAAAGTCAATTTCACAAATCGCACTATGGTAACTTTTTAGGAACATAAATATACTGGTTGTCCTAGTTTTTAGTGCATTGCATGTCACTCACCCATTATTAGCGCGGAATGCTGAACTTAGTTTTTCGTCTGTTTTCCACAGAGCTTTCGTTCTGTCTTTCAAGTATTATCCTGAATGATGACGCAACCCATGCTCGCCATTTTGTCAGTCATCTGGTTCGCCGTGAAAAACGCTGGTGAACTCTGGCTTGGACTAATATAAGTTTTCGTTCGTTTACGCTAGTGGTCGACTGTTACGTTAAAGTGATCGCACTATGATTTCCAGGTCACAAATCCAAAGATCTGCGGTTCAACCCAAATCTCTTTCTCTCATTTATCGCTACTTTCACCTCCAGAAATTACTTGTCAACGTGAGGAAAGCCGAGTTGCACTGTGGTTCAATGTCCACGTTAACTTGTATTGTTCAGACCAGCTTTTGGGTTGGTGACCATTTCACTTTTTATTCATTCTTTTAAGCAACTAACACAATAAAGGATTTGTGGAATTACGTCGATTATGACTCAGAAGGAGACGTGCTTGGTGTCTTTGTCTTCAGCAAAGGCACACAGCGGAGGTTCCATGAAAGCCGATGTGGCGCAGATGTTTCTTGACGTACCCTTGATTCAGTCTCATCTGTGCTGCGATGATGGTTCTGAAACTCACTCAACGTAACCGTGACCCACATGTAGCGTGAACTCTTACCATTCTTCCGGCAGAGTCCTGTTACTTTAGAGAAACATTATGCAGTAAAGTTGTCTTAAACTTGGGTTCAAATGGCTCTGAGCACTATGGGACTTAACATCTGATCTGTGGTCATCAGTCCCCTAGAACTTAGAACTACTTAAACCTAACTAACCTAAGGACATCACACACATCCATGCCCGAGGCAGGATTCGAACCTGCGACCGTAGCAGTCCCGCGGTTCCGGACTGAGCGCCTAGAACCGCTAGACCACCGCGGCCGGCGTGTTAAACTTGGGGAATCCACGAGTGACACCTTTGGAAAGCTGGAAAAGGCCTATGGGGAACATTTCGTGTCAGCAGCAGAAGTTTTTCGCTGGAATATAATTTTTGGAAGGCCGAGGACACGTTGAAGATGATCCTCGTTCAGGGAGGCCTTCAACTTCAAAAAACGTCGAAAACGTCGAACGTGCGCGTGCTCTTTTGACACCAGACCGACGTTTAACAGTAAGGGTGATGGGTGAACTGTTAAACCACTTTCACCGTACATCAAATTGTGACCGAAGTTTTGCACAGGCGAAAGGTTTGTGCCAGCCGAAAAACCTCACAACAAAGCAGAAGGATATTCGACGAAACGTGTGCGTTGATCCTGAGAGAACTGCTAATGACCACGAATGGTTCAGACGTGTGATGACAGGTAATGAATCTTTGATTTTTTAATACGATTCTTACACAAAGTAATGAGTGGCACACTGAGACATCTCCTCGACCGAAAAAAGATCGGACGAGGAACTCAAAGAACAGAACAATGCTGATTTGCTTTTTTTGACAGTAGGAATATCAGGCCTAAAGAATTTGTACCTCCAGCACAATCTGTGAAACCAGTATTTTACACAGATGCCCATGAAAGGCTCAGGAAAAGGGTGAATCGAGTGACACGGGACATTACAAAATGGCTCTGAGCACTATGGGACTTAACATCTGTGGTCATCAGTCCCCTAGAACTTAGAACTACTTAAACCTAACTAACCTAAGGACATCACACACATCCATGCCCGAGGCAGGATTCGAACCTGCGGCCGTAGCGGTCGCGCGGCTCCAGACAGTAGTGCCTAGAACCGCTCGGCCACTCCGGCCGGCTACGGGACATTACAGACAAGTGGATGCTGCATCATGACAACGGCCCATGTCACACGGCCAGTTCCATTAGGGATTTTTTTGTTTGTTTTTACTTCAAAGGACATTCCTGCTGCTCCACAGCCCCACCCCCTCCCCCGCCCGTCCCCCTGATCAGAGTCCTTGTGCTTCTTTTCTTGTCCCGAAATCGAAAAATGTCTTAAAAGAATGTCATTTTGGGACTCTGGAGAACAATCAGTAGAATATGTGATCGACATGGTGAGGTCCTACCAGTAGAAAAATTTCAGCGCTGCTTCCAATACTGCGACTGACGGCTCCGTTGGTGTATAGCAGCCGAAGAGAACTACACTGAAGATCCAAACAAACTGGTACACCTGCCTAATATCGCGTACGGCCCCCACGAGCGCGCAAAAGTGCCGCAACACGACGTAGCATCGACTCGACTAATGTCTGAAGTAGCACTGGAGGGAACTGACACCATGAATCCTGCAGGGCTGTCCATAAATTCGTAAGAGTACCAGGGGCTGGAGATCTCTTCTGAACAGCATGCTGCAAGGCATCCCGGATGCGCTCAATGATGTTCATGACTGGGGAGTTAGGCGGCCAACTGAAGTGTTCAAATTCAGAAGAGTGTTCCTGGAGTCACTCTGTAGCAGTTCTGGACGTGTCGGGTGTCGCATTGTCCTGCTGGAACTGCCCAAGTCCGTCGGACTGCACAATGGACATGATGGGATGCAGGTGATCAGACAGGATGCTTACGTACGTGTCACCTGTCAGAGTCGTATCTAGACGCATCACGGCTCCTTATCACTCCAACTCCACACGCCCATATCATTACAGGGGCTCCGCCAGCTTGAACAGTCCCCTGCTGACATGCATGGTCCACGGATTCATGAGGTTGTCTCCTTAGCCGTACACGTCCGTGTCCTCGATACAATTTGAAACGAGACTCGTCTGACCAGGCAACATGTTTACAGTCATCAACAGTGTCATTGTTGTCTGGCCCAGGCGAGGCGTAAAGCTTTGTGTCGTGTAGTCATCAAGGGTACACAAGTGGGCCTTCGGCTCCGAAAGCCCATATCGATGGTGTTTCGTTGAATTGTTCGCACGCTGGCACTTGCTGATGGCCCAGCACTGAAATCTGCAGCAATTCGCGGAAGGTTTGCACTTCTGTCACGTTGAGCGATTCTCTTCAGTCGTCGTTGGTACCGATCTTGCAGGATCTTTTTACAGTTGCAGCGATGTCGGAGATTCGATGTTTTACCGCATTCTTGATATTCACGGTACGCTCGTGAAATGGTCATACGAGAAAATCCCAACTTCATCGTTATCTCGGAAATACTGTGTCCCATCGCTCGTGCGCCCATTATAACACGATGTACATACTCACTTAAATCTTGATAACCTGCCATTGTAGCAGCAATAACCGATCTAACAACTGCGGCACACACTTGTTGTCTTATATAGGCGTTGCGACCGCAGCGCTGTATTCTGCCAGTTTACACATCTCTGAATTTAAGTAGTCATACCTATACCAGTTTCTTTGGCGCTTCAGTGTATTTTGAGGGGGACAACATTGTTGTTTGAAATAAGTAAAAACTTTGGTAGATAAAAAAATATGTCTCATTACTTTTCTCACACACCTAGTATATAGTTCCTCAGACTTTTTCAAAGTCTCAGACATCTGTGATGTCTATATGCAGACTGAGGCGACGAATGGAAATCTGTACCAAAGCTGGTATTCGAACCTGGGTTTCCTGTTCATTAGGCAGATGTACCCTGGTACTGCTCACTCAGCACGCCTTCCACCACCAAGTGGGCTGAGGTGTGAATGTGAATCTGAAGTAGGCGTGCTAAGGTTGTCCATGCAGTTGCGCCAAGCCACTGTGCAAAGCACCATCAGGCGATTTAAATATGTTACAAAGGTAACTGGTCAGCTACACAGGTCACCAGAGGAAAACATCCAATGATGAGACAATGTCACGACCACTGCTTAATATCGTGTTGGTACACTTTGGAACGCAATACAGCTGCGATTCCGCCTGGCACGGATTCTGTAAGTCCTTGGTAACTTTCGGAGTTAGACGCACCAGGTGTCTCTGCAACACCACGCAACCCCGTAAATTACGGGCCGGTGGTTTGTAGGCGCCCTGATGTGCTCCAGCGGGCAAAGATCAGGAGAACCGTATGGCCCCGACATAAACATCAACGCACAGCGGATCGGTTTCTTTTTAAAAAGGCACAAACGTTACGGCTGCTTCAAATTTCCTCTTGGTCAGTATTAAAACAATGCAGTACTATCTTACACAAAGGTTCTTCATTGCAAATTCACTATGTGAAACGCACCATGCTCTTTCATACACAATCATTAGTTATCACCTAATACTGTACAGGCACTGTCTCGATATTTTGACCTGTGGCTGCAGTTTTCCTTCACGTGCATTACGGTCCGTCCACGTCTGTATACGGCTACTCATTTCTTAACAGTTCAAAATGAGGGCGCAGACGCCTTATAAGGCTTCATCAATGAGAGATGGTCTTCGGTTGACGATAAACGGTCAAACACACAGATTTTTTTGCCACATAGTATTCCGTATTACGTAGTTGAACAAGATACGAACAACATAAAAAAAATTTGCCAAGTGCAAGTTCCGTACAAACTGAATTATGTATGTAGACAATTCATCCATTCCAGGCATCGGGGACCTCTACGATTTTTGCCTGTTATCGACACTGATACTGGAAGATATTGGTCCCCACGAATTCCAAGACTTTCGAGAATGTTTTACGAGAGTTGTTCAGAAAGTGAGTTCCGATCAATCGCGAAATGGAAATCACTGGGAAAATCCGGTAAAGCTTTGCACAGATGTGTTGGGAGGTGTCTCTAGTATGCCCGTCGATCGTGTCGCGTCGCTCTTTTCAGTTTTGAGTGAACAGTGAGATACGTAGCGTACAGCGTCTCCCGACAAGTATGAGGGCCTGGTTAGAGATTTCGCCTGTGTCATGCAGCCCACATAACACAACTGTAGAGCAGTTCCTCCTTGATGCCAATTCTCGGCCGCACAATGAAGGGGCAATGAAGACGCTCCTGCAGCGTATCCGATGAGAAGTGTTTGATCACCCACAATACAGTCCGTAATTGGCTCCCTCTGAGTCTCATCTCTGCTCACGAGAACCGCTGGCTATGAAGACCAAATTTTTCCACAGACAACGAGCTGCAGACCAGTGCAGACAACTGGCCGAAATCACAGGCAGCTGCTTTTTATGACGAGGATATTGGAAAGATGATACAAAACTACGACAAAACTCGAAGTTGGAGCGGCGTCTACGTGCAGAAGTACTGTTGCAAATGAAACGTTTCTGCTTTTCACAGTGGTTTCCATTTCGTAACCGATTGGAACTTACTTTCTGGACAGCGCTCGTAATTTCAAACTTGAAGTCGGATAACAAATGACAAAATAGTACTTTTCATACGTTATAATTAAAAATTAATAATTTTCTGATTTTTCCTTTACTTGTGCTGTGAAACATTTCTCCTTGCCACATTAAATGATTCTCCACCAATGAGAAGTATCCTACAAATTTTGACGAGTGAGTTGGCAAGTATCAAAATATGTTCCATTAATAACCATATCTTTTGACTGCACTGACTTCTTCACATCTTCAATGGACCGTGGACATTCATGTGTGACATTAATTTCAAATGTGCACGTCTGCTCGCTCCTCAGGGAAAGGGTTT
This sequence comes from Schistocerca cancellata, assembly GCF_023864275.1. Lineage (NCBI taxonomy): Eukaryota > Metazoa > Arthropoda > Insecta > Orthoptera > Acrididae > Schistocerca > Schistocerca cancellata. The sequence goes on from NC_064627.1 coordinate 72,421,043, forward strand.
TAGACAGACAGACGAACAACAAAGCGATCTCATAAGCGTTCATTTTCTTACCGATTGAGGTACGGAACCATATCGTGCTGCCGACAATAAAACTAAACTTTAATACCAACGCAATCTCTGCGACAAGACAATCTCCGCGCGGTACGGCGTCCAGGAAGCCATACCGATAGAGATTTGTTTATTTTTATTTGTGGACGGAGAGAAACAGCAAAGCTGACATAAAATTTGGTAAAGCATCACGTTTCTGTGGATGCGGAACTTCAGACTTTGATCCTCGTGTGTGAGACAAGCTTGTCTTGTCACGTGGACGCTGCACAGGAAACGTCAGCACTGTTCGCTGTGTATACGAGACGACACACGAGGCTTCTGTCGGGCAAGCTGACCTTCAACTGTGTCCTGTTTCTCAAAGATGTCGTATTCGTGAAGCAATGTTCGCACTTTAACTTCGTTACTAGGTTCACAGGTTTGCTCGTACAGATTGAAAATTATGCCCAAAGACCCTTAAAACATGTAGAAGTACTACACGCATTACAAGTAAATAGATTTAATGTTCTTGCAACTATGAGGAGAAGATCTGTAAGGGGCGTTCAAAGAGAAACAAGCCAGAGGCATAATTACAGAAACTAGTAACTGTATGTTAGATGTATTGACCCTGGCTGTTGAGACACTTGTCCTACAAGGCGGTGAATGGCTGTCTCTCAAAATTCCGGGGGCTGCGATGTTAACCAGTTCCGCATGTACAGCTGGACGTCGTAGTCCGAGGACAATCGGAAAGGTTATGCTGACGTTCTTCTCTGACCAAGATGGCCCCCTTCTGATTCACTTTCTGCAACACGGCACAATAGTGAATTCCCTGCGTTAGTCGCAAACCTTGACCACTCTTCTCCAGGCGATCAATTCGAAACGACCACGCAATCTCACCCGTGGGGTCATTCTGCTCCACGACAATGCAAAGTCTCATACGGCCAACACAGTTTCGGTACTCATGCAGAAATTCAAATGGGAGGTTCTCGGCCACCATCCACACAGTCCAGACCTCTCCCCGTGTGATTACACCATTTTTGGTCCCCTTAATACGGCTCTGAGGGGGCAAACGATTCACCTCTGACAACGACGTGCTGAACTGGTTAACATCTCAGCCCCGGGAATTTTATGAGACAGCCATTCACTGCCTTGTGTCACAGTGGGACAAGTGTCTCAACATCCAAGGTCAATACTTCTAACATACAGGTACTGGTTTTTGTTATTACGCCTCCGGCTCGTTTCTTTTTTGATGCCCCTTATACTTAGATTGTTTAACAACCAGCGTTCAGCGTAAACATAGCGTTAAGAGACGAAATTCGCTACAATCGGCTTTAGAAAAGAGGAGCTAACGCTCCGATTAAGGTAGAGGTTTGCAGCACTCATGAAAGATATTGACAAGGAACGCGAAGAATTTCGTGGGTCTACAGTATCCGTAACGACAGTAGCCCTATGTAATGTTCTGATAAAAAAAACTACCTTTAACTTCATTCAAATTATGGTTGCTCTTGTTGATGGGGGATTGTGAGGTTTTAGGTGAACTCCTGTTACAAGAATATTGTTAAATCCTATCGGTCCCATCCTTATCGCAGCTGAAAGCATTGAAAGGGCTGGATTTCGCAGTCGCTTCAGCGCGATACACGATATTTTTGTTCTCTGGAAAGTGACACGCAGAGTAGACAAATAACGGATGCCTCTATGTACAGCTTTTGTAGATTTTGAAGAAGCCTTTATTCAGTTAACCACCATATTGTCGTGCAAGCCTTAGTTGAGCAAGAGGTGGAGGTGTGGGTGGAGGTGGCCTACATCAAAATTCTGTGCCATACATACGAAACTTTTCTAGATTTTCTTAGTCTCAGGGCACCAACACAAGAGTTTCTATTTCACACAGGAAAGAAACAGGTGATCTCATCTCTCCCAAGCTATTTTCTGCTATGTTGGGAATGGTATTGCCAAAAGGTAACTAGGAAGGAAAAATAATTACAATCAACGCAACAAGACTTAATAGCTTGAGATTTGCAAATGAAATTATACTTATGGCAAATAATTTTGAAGAACTACAGACATTAACTACAGACATTAATATCTGGTCGCGCCTGAAAAGTGCGACAGCGCGATTGGACATAAACCTCCACAAAACGAAAGTTATGTTTAGTAAATGGAACGCCGTAGACACGCAAAACGCAAAAACACAATGCTGGACACTTCCACAGAATACTTGTACCTGGGCCAGCTTGTAAATATGACGGAATAAAAGAAAAAAAGAAGTTATTGATCAATGTAGCCTCGACAAGACGGAAACTTATAACTGCACAGCAGAGCATGGAAAGGTTTGTTAGCAACGTCAAGGACGTCATGGAGCCATTATGAAATGGTAATGGGCCGGCAATGTTGCCAGAGGACTTGTCAGAGGGGAAAAAAGGCGGCTCTGGAATGGATTCCAAGAGTCAGGCACACCATGAAGAAGATCGACAGACCGATAGGTCAAAGACAAGTAGAAGAGAACTGGAGTCTACTGGCTGACAACTGATCCAGACGTACCTGAGCTCAATACTTTATGATGCTACATCATTTATTGGTAGAAATGGCTGATGACAATAATGGTGCTTGATAATGCTACGCAGTTTGCTGCGAATGGTAGTTTAAGTTTTTATGTATATCCCTCCATACGTCCTCCATAAGTTGCCCGTAGAACGCCGAGTAGATAATTTCTCCCCGTATCTTAGCCTTGTAATCGTGCCGTAAGAGTTCATGTGTCAGGAACTGGTAAACTGAACACTTCATTCTTGACATAACTACACCCCTCCCAAAAAAAAAAAGTCGGGATTTAAATCATGGTATGGGCAACTTTTATGTGAGCTGCAGGCGTAATTCAGGTACGCACTTAGGCTCACGAGCTGCCTCCTTAAGTGATGCGATGTCAGCGCTCCAAGCGCATAGTCCGTAACGTTAATGTTTATGGGTTAACACACCAATATGAATGGCACCCCTTTCCCGACACGACTCTCCACCCATACTATGCCACGAAACACGCGCTTTTGATAGTATATTCATCTTATGTTCATCCCATCCTTAGAACGTTTCACAATAGCCGACTTAAAAACTTCCGTTGCAAAATACTGCAACACCGTTCATAAAGAAACGTTATTCACGGCACGTAAATAAATGTAAACATCTGAATATGCGATGCCAGGCACCTTGAAATGCCATAATGAAAAAATAAACTCCTGCAAAAGTAATTGGTTTCAGCAGATTCATTATAACTTACGTTCAGTTTCAATTGCTGAATTCTGAAACGACCTCAACGGACAAGAATTACTTACTAATGTTTATTCGAGAAAGAATAAAAACACAAAAAACGGCAATGAGGCAGGCAATCCCAGTCGACAAACAGTTAGGAGTACCTTTGCAATTTTTGGCCACAAGCTTGAAACTTGGTGTGTTAATATCGACCTACATTATTAGCAAACTTTTTTTTGAAGATTTATCCAAAAACAATTTTTATGGCAGATTGCATAGGCATGGGTTGTTTTAGTAACATTAATAACTGAAGCCATCTTTTTCCTGTTCCTTTTGGATAATACAAACCTCTGAATAGCTTGACCTTAACATATATCGGCTGTATTACATAGAACACAAACTAAAAAAATGCGAACAGAATGGTGAATATCAGAAATTGCGCCCCAAACAGTGTACAGTGCAAGGGCCTCACTCTCACTCTCGCCCCCCCCCCTCTCCCTCTCCCACGAATTTCTTCCGTGGGTCGGACAGAAATCAATCACGGGTCCAATCCGGCCCGCGGATCGGCTGTTGCCCACCCATAATTTAAAACGTCTCTGCTGATACATCTATCCGGAAAGTTTTCATCCAAGAACTGGCGAACGAATAACTTGAGTGTGGTGGTGCATCATTTTCCTGAAATACTACCCGTGGCTGAAATACCTGCAACAGGGGTACTATGTGAAGTGTAGAGGTTAAAACTTTATGAGTGAAGCTACCAGTTGTAACAATGCGCCCAGCTGTATCTAGATTAGTTCCCTGGAAATACATTTTTGTAACCAGAGAAAGATTTTATCGTCACCCTGTATGTTGTGCGACTCTTCCCGGCAAGTACGCTCTCGGAATCTCAACAAAAACCCTCGAATGACGCGCAAGGTCCTTTTGCAGTGTCTGCCAGTCGAGTCTGTTGCGCATCTCCGTAACGCTCTCGTGCCTGCTCAACGATTCCATGATGCAACGCGCCCCTCTTCGTTGGATCTTGTCTACCGCTTTTATTATCCCACCCTGGTAGCGGTCCCAGACTGATGAGTAATACTCAGTCCTCCTTCGTAGATAAATAGCATTTCCTTAAAATTCTTCCTATGAATCTCAACCTGGCATCTGCTTCTTCTACACACCGAGGTAACAAATGCCACAGGATCACGACAAGCACATATACAGACTACGGTAGTATCGGGTACACAGGGTATAAAAGGGCAGTGCATTGGCGGAGCTGTCATTTGTACTGAAGTGATTCATGTGAAAAGTTTCCGACGTGATTATGACCGCACGTCGGGGATCAACAGACTCTGAACACGCAACTCTAGCTGCAGCTAGACACAGGGGACATCCTATTTCGGAAAGGATTCACAAGTGTGTGCCGAGAATATCAAATTTCGGCAGGCCGGTGTGGCCGAGCGGTTCTAGGCGATACAGTCTGGAATCGCGCGACCGCTACGGTCGCAGATTCGAATCCTGCCTCGGGCATGGATGTGTGTGATGTCCTTAGGTTAGTTAGGTTTAAGTAGTTCTAAGTTCTACGGGACTGACGACCTCAGAAGTTAAGTCCCACAGTGCTCAGAGCCATTTGAATCAATATCAAATTTCAGGCATTATCTCACACCACGGATAGCAGCCTCTCTTCACATCACGACCGTGAGAGTGGCGTTGGCGCAGAGTTATCTCTGCAGATAGACAAGCAACAATGCGTGAAATAAACGCAGAGATCAGTGTTGCACGGACAACAAACGTCTCCGTTGGGGCACTGCGCCGAAATTTGGGGTGAATGAGCTATGGCAGCAACTATCGACGCAACTGTCTGCTAACAGCACGGCACTGCCCTCCAGTGCCTCTTCAGGGCTCGTGACCATACCGTTTGAACCCTAGACGGCAGGAAAACCATGGCCTAATCAGATGGCTCCCGATTTCAGATGGTAGAGTTCGAGAGTGGAGCAGACCCCGTGAAGCCATGGATCCAAGTTATCAACAAGGCATTGTGCAAACTGGTGGTGGCTCCATAATGGAGTGGGTTTCCTGGATGTTAGGCTACTGGGAGACCATTTGCAGCCATTCATGGACTTCATTTCCCCAAATAACGATGCAATTTTTATGGATGACAGTGCGCCATGTCACCGAGACACAATTTTTCGGGGCTGGTTCGAAGAACATTCAGGACGATTCGAGAGAATGATTTGGCCTCGCAGATCGCTCGGCATGAGTCGCATCGAACATTGGTTGGTTGGTATGGGGACCAAACTACGAGGTCATCGTTCCCATCGGATTATGGTTCAAATGTCTCTGAGCACTATGGGACTTAACATCTACGGTCATCAGTCCCCTAGAACTTAGAACTACTTAAACCTAACTAACCTAAGGACAGCACACAACACCCAGTCATCACGAGGTAGAGACCATCGGATTAGGGGGGGATGGGGAAAGACGTCGGCCGTGCCCTTTAAAAGGAACCATCCCGGCATTTGAAGCGATTTAGGAAAATTACGGAAAAACCTAAATCAGGATGGCCGGACGCGGGTTTGAACCGTCGTCCTCCAGAATGCGAGTCCTGCACCGAACATTTATGGCGCATAATCGAGAGATCAGTTCGTGCACACAATTCTACACCGACAACACTTTGCAGTTATAGGCGGTTACATGGCACAGTATTTCTGCAGGTGATTTCGAACTACTACTGAGTCGATGCCACGTCGACTTGCTGCAGTACGCCGGGCAGAGGACGGTCCGACACGGAATCAGCAGGCATCCCATGACGTTTTGTCATCTCAGTGTACCTGTTTTATTGTGTCTTTCCACATTAAGCCGCTGCGGGTTGTTACTACCAACTACACTCATGGAAATGGAAAAAAGAACACATTGACACCGGTGTGTCAGACCCACCATACTTGCTCCGGACACTGCGAGAGGGCTGTACAAGCAATGGTCACACGCACGGCACAGCGGACACACCAGGAACCGCGGTGTTGGCCGTCGAATGGCGCTAGCTGCGCAGCATTTGTGCACCACCGCCGTCAGTGTCAGCCAGTTTGCCGTGGCATACGGAGCTCCATCGCAGTCTTTAACACTGGTAGCATGCCGCGACAGCGTGGACGTGAACCGTATGTGCAGTTGACGGACTTTGAGCGAGGGCGTATAGTGGGCATGCGGGAGGCCGGGTGGACGTACCGCCGAATTGCTCAACACGTGGGGCGTGAGGTCTCCACAGTACATCGATGTTGTCGCCAGTGGTCGGCGGAAGGTGCACGTGCCCGTCGACCTGGGACCGGACCGCAGCGACGCACGGATGCACGCCAAGACCGTAGGATCCTACGCAGTGCCGTAGGGGACCGCACCGCCACTTCCCAGCAAATTAGGGACACTGTTGCTCCTGGGGTATCGGCGAGGACCATTCGCAACCGTCTCCATGACGCTGGGCTACGGTCCCGCACACCGTTAGGCCGTCTTCCGCTCACGCCCCAACATCGTGCAGCCCGCCTCCAGTGGTGTCGCGACAGGCGTGAATGGAGGGACGAATGGAGACGTGTCGTCTTCAGCGATGAGAGTCGCTTCTGCCTTGGTGCCAATGATGGTCGTATGCTTGTTTGGCGCCGTGCAGGTGAGCGCCACAATCAGGACTGCATACGACCGAGGCACACAGGGCCAACACCCGGCATCATGGTGTGGGGAGCGATCTCCTACACTGGCCGTACACCACTGGTGATCGTCGAGGGGACACTGAATAGTGCACGGTACATCCAAACCGTCATCGAACCCATCGTTCTACCATTCCTAGACCGGCAAGGGAACTTGCTGTTCCAACAGGACAATGCACGTCCGCATGTATCCCGTGCCACACAACGTGCTCTAGAAGGTGTAAGTCAACTACCCTGGCCAGCAAGATCTCCGGATCTGTCCCCCACTGAGCATGTTTGGGACTGGATGAAGCGTCGTCTCACGCGGTCTGCACGTCCAGCACGAACGCTGGTCCAACTGAGGCGCCAGGTGGAAATGGCATGGCAAGCCGTTCCACAGGACTACATCCAGCATCTCTACGATCGTCTCCATGGGAGAATAGCAGCCTGCATTGCTGCGAAAGGTGGATATACACTGTACTAGTGCCGACATTGTGCATGCTCTGTTGCCTGTGTCTATGTGCCTGTGGTTCTGTCAGTGTGATCATGTGATGTATCTGACCCCAGGAATGTGTCAATAAAGTTTCCCCTTCCTGGGACAATGAATTCACGGTGTTCTTATTTCAATTTCCAGGAGTGTATTTTACACTAGTTACTGTTTTCAGAGATTTGAGGCCTACAGTGTAAGCGAAAAATAGCACTACTCGGCCACCTTGTTATTGCACTTGGCCATTATCGGAAACACAGTGACGTTACAATATACAAGTACAGTTGTGTTGTGTACATAGTTCCGCGTAGTCAGCGCGTACGCAACTTTCACACTAGAGCGCGCCCCGCTAAGCACAACAGCGCAGGCGCAGCGCTCGCACGTCTCCGCACTACGAGAGGGCGCTGCCATAGAGACGGACCAAATTCTGCTTCCGCCGATCCGAGTATTAATACGTAACGCAGCCAATGAGATTGCTGCTAACGTAGAACCTTTCCTCCTCGCGGATCACACTCGCGCAGTGATACCTGAACGCGCGAGGTATTATAAGGAGTGTACAGACCTCAGATTAGTGAGACTGCATTAGTCTATAGTCAAGTTTCAGTCTGCACGTAATAAGATTATCGTACTCCTGTACATAGCCATGGAGATAAATGAATAGACACTTCGTCAAGTATCAGAGATATGTGAGAATAAGATTAACGTACCAAGGCCAAAGGAACTTCAGATTGTCAATTGTAAACAGCATCCTGAATCAAGTAATTTCTATGATTTTTATTATTTTAATAAATGTGTGTGAAAATTAATCAAGTTCTGTTTAAAGTTGGTCACCGTCAATCTGCTACTCTAAGCGTGCAAGTGGCATTTCTATCGTCTGACCTAACGGCAGAAGATAAACACGCCACGATAAGATCACGAGACATATTGCTGACACTCGCCTACTTCGTTAGAGCGACAAGTCAAATAATCTGATGGTGTGTGTACCGAAGGTCTTACAGTACACACACCACCAGTTGTGACTAACGAGAACGCGTCGCACTGTCAGTGCTTGCAGGCCACAAGTGCATACGATTACGCGGTGACTCGTCAGAAGCGGACCGAATCGCCCTCACTCCCAGGCGCAATAATACTGTGGTCGACTAGTACTAGTCGACCACGATATTATTGCACTTGGCTTCTCGTATCCGATATCAGAAACATACGGTGACGTCATAGTAAACAAGTTCAGTGGTGATTAAGGGGCTCCGGAAAGGCTCAAAATCATGAAAAGTTCAATTTTTACTTTTTTGCGTTTTCTGAATCTGCAGACTATTACCTTTTAATAGATATATAATTTATTCAATTCCGAAGACTACAACTATTTTTAAATTTTTTTTGAAATGTGTTCTACATGGGCGTGACCCACTGTGGCGCTGTTAAACTGCTGTCAAATGGAGTTATCATTAACGTCCGTGTTCATCAGGTACATCTTAGTGATGTGAGATACAGTATGTGTTGTGGCTAACCTGTGATGGTTCAATATATATCGCTGGTGTGATTGTCGATTGTTTCATGTTTATTTACTCTGTCGTTATCTCGAAAATATTCGTAATTAATACTGTTTCTTGAGTCTCTGTTTTGTTGAAGTATAATAATGAGTAAAAGTAAAGTTATTAAAAATCCTCTGAAGGCTTTTAAGAAAAGGAGAAATGTTGAAAAGCCAAAGGTATGTGTTATTACTGTAAACAATAAAGACGATAACTAAGAAAGTATCGCCCATATGTAACGACGCAGAACGCCTTCGGGCTGCAGACAGGGCTGTAAAGAGTCTAGAAATACAAGCAAGAGTAAACAGGAGGAGGAACAAGAGGAAGCTGGAGGAGGAGTTTGCAGAGGATGAAGATAATCCATCCTATGGACCTGGAATGCACTAAAAAGTTAATCCAATCTTTGTCGCTCGATTCCCAAAACTTTTATTTTCTCATACTAATTACATGTTTTCTAAGGATCTTCCAAACATATTTGTTTCAAACTTTCAGTAAATGTTACACAGTACCTTGTGCATAATTTAACACAGCCTTTTTCCAAAAAACTGTATATTTTTGAATATATAAATAAAAAATTGCAAAAAATGTTGTGAATTTTCATTACAATTGAAAAAAAATCATCTTTAATAACTGAACTAAAATTTTGTAAAATCCCTGTGTTAAGTTGTAGCCCATATTCCAATAAATAATCTGTAAAACGTTCAACTTACTACCTCAAATACTTTGTGAGAAAAGATGTAATTTATAAGCGTTATTTTAACATTGCAAGTATAGAGCGTTCCGGAGCCCCTTAAGGAAAACGTTTTGCACTGCGAATGCTTCCTCGAAACTTGTGCTTATCCTATAACGTGGTTCAGTGTGTTCTCGGGAAATATCGCGACAAAAACTCACGATAAGACGGTCGAAGCGCCCTCACGCCCATATGCAATAATATTGTCGACTAGAGCTCTCTTCGCCTGTTTAAGCGCAATACGTAACATTTATTTACGTTCAGGGTCAACTGCCAGACTTCGCACCAATCGTCGATCTTCTCTATCGCTAGAGGCACAGACGAGCGCGCGGACAGCGGCTGCTCTGGTAGCAGTAAACAGAAACACGTGCAGCCCGCCTCAGCTGAGGCGTGGTCGCGGACGGTTGCCGGCTGCGCCGCCACAGACCTTGGCGGACTGTGGGAGGCAGCGCGTTCGCTATTTTGGGGCCGCACTGCAGCCCGCATTGTGCGTGGAGGGTCGCAACTGACGAGGCGTCCAGCTGCATCTGAGAAAGTGCGTATGTCGCGACATACGCTCTTCAACCTGCTCCTCAACGAGACCTCCTGCCGACAGAAAGAGGCGTGGTGTCGTAGTCACTTTCTCGTTGCCAGTTACGTGTGCCATAACCCGTTCTGCTGTTACTGATGCTCACCTGTTATTCTCCTTCTTCTTCTTCTTCTTCTTCTTCTCATAACCTCTCTTTGCCATCGAATTTTATTTTATTTAATCGTGTCTGAGCAACATCTGTAATTAATTAATACGCTATATATACTAGATAAGTAAACAACGTCCGCACAGAACCCCCCCCCCCCTCTCTCTCTCTCTCTCTCTCTCTCTCTAAGTGGTTGATGATGATGATGATGGTTAGTTTGTGGGGCGCTCAACTGCGGGGTTATCAGCGCCCGTACAATTTCCCAACCTTTGCTCAGTCCAATTTCGCCAATTTCCTGGATGGTGATGAAACGATGAGGACAACACAAACACCCAGTCATCTCGAGGCAGGTGAAAATCCCTGACCCCGCCGGGAATCGAACCCGGGACCCCGTGCTCGGGAAGCGAGAACGCTACCGCGAGACCACGAGTGGCGGACGCTAAGTGGTTGAATCTAGAGTTACAACTTCAAACGTTTAATATGATAACCCCCACCGTTATACAATATCTGAAGTATACGAACACCTATTAGCGGACATTAATAGGTCCCCGACTTCATGACAGTTTACCCCGCTGGGTACACGTTCTGAAAGTCTGTGGAAGAATGGCAGCCCGTGCTTCCTCAGGAGCAGTGACCGGAGAAGGTTGGTCTCTGGAGTCTGGAATGAAGACGACATTCCAACCCACCCCACAGATGCTACATAGGGTTGCGGTCGGAACTGATAGGCTAGTCCGTTTCAGGTACGTAATTGTCCATAAAGCACTGCCTCACGATGCTCATTTATGACAAGGTACAGACAACCATCGTCTCGGAACTGTTTCTCTATTGTATGCACTACGCAATGCTGTAAAGTGTGTAGATATCCTTTGGCATTTAGAGTCTTCTTAAGCCGAATACGGGGACGCCCCATCCACATACCGTCACACTACTTCCTCCGTACTTCACTGTTAGCACTACATATGTGGCAGGTACCGTTCTCCAGGAATCGCAAAATCAGAAATCTTCCACCGGATTGCCACAGAGTGTAGCGTGATCCATCCCTCCAAATCACTCGATTCCGGTAATCCACTGTCCAGTGGCAGCTTTCTTTATCCCACCTCAAGCATTGCTTACCATTGATTACAGAAAACTGAGGCTGATGAACAGCTGCTCGATTTCGTATCCTACTCCATTAAATCCCTACGCACAGCCACTGTACTAGCTGGGCTGCTGGTGGCATTGTGTAGGTCACGAGTATTCTGCTGGTTTCATGCGATTTTTTACAACAACCCTCCGCAGTGCTCCACAGTCCTTGTCCGCCGGTACATGAGATCTGCTGCGTCTTGGCTTAGTTATGTGTGGCTGTTCCTTCGCGTTTCCATTTCGCAACCATAACAACAGTGGACGTGGGCAGCTTTAGAACGGTTGAAAGGTCCGTGATGGATTTATTATTCAGGCGACTTCCAATGATTAGTCCACGTTCGAAGTCACTGAGCTCTCCTGATCGATCCTTTCTCCTGCCACTGGTTCTCTACTGACAACACAATACTCATTGCGTTCTTTTATACTGGACAGTCCTCCTCTAGTGACACCTAGTAGTTGGTTGGTTTGTGGGAGGGGACCAAACAGTGAGGTCATCGGTCCCATCGGATTAGGGAAGAGTGGGAACCGCATTACATAGGGTTGTCCGGATACTTTTGGTATTTTTCGGCAATTACGATGTTTCATAATACACAAAAGTTCACAAATGTGGCTTTACCTGGTGCACTGATATCATTAAATGGTTTTCTATGGTTTAAACTGATTGATTTTCGGCAGTTACGGTGTATTTTAGATTACAAAGGTCGCCTGTGCAGCATTTCTTGATGTATTACGTTTGTTTATATGGAATTTCACGATCTACCTCACTAATGTAGTGTTTATTTGGAACCAAAGATTATAACGTACCTCTTAGTAAACTGGTACTGCAAGTGCTGGCATGTAGTATAGATTCATCTCTGACATCTTTATCTTCGACTTAATACTTGACTGCTTGGTCTGTTTACATACGTCAGTGTGTTTCTAACTGTCGATGAGGATCTGCTTCTTGACGACAATGAGCGCACACAGTTATTATTGTGAGAATTTTTGTATGTTCTATGGTGGGCTTAATAGGGCAAATTTACTTATGTCCGAATTATCGTGCAATTTTCCTGTCGTTTATACCTTTAAGTGAAACACTATTTAACCTCATATTTCCCTGTAATCTGTGTGATCTCTAATGGTCTGATTTATTCGTTTTGTGCTAAGACTGATAATGGTCACTGATCGAAACTAATAGAGAACTGGGCAAAATAAATGAGAGGTGAAGATATCACCATGAATTTTAACAACGGACACTATTGGTCAGATAGTGTATTCTCCATACATTAGTATCCGTGCAGGCACACACAATCTCCTTGCCAAAACTTCAAATCGTTTCTCATTTGAAGTGATAAGTAAACCTGAAGGATTTTTTTTACTGATTAGTGCAATAATTGTGCCACGGACTTAGTTTTCATTTGCATCTGTGAAAAAACCTACTACAAATTCCGTATAGCAAGAAATAAAATAGGTCGTTGTGGTGCATCCTACATTTACGTCTTCCGTTCCATTTTTACAAGTTACGATTAAGTCAATTCATTCTTAAGAATAATCTGTCCTAAAATACTGACTGCCGTGCTACAATGGACGGTATTACTCCATTATTTGTTCTTCGACACTTTAATTCAAATGTTAGGCATGACTGGCAACACAACGTTACGTAGTTGGGTCCAGCTTAAAACTGCCTCAGCTCCGATACTTACCAGACATCGTACTAAATTAGATGCATACAATACATAACAAAGATTTTCCGTGATAAGGAGGATGTGCTGACAACATAGCGTAGGGTTCGACATCGACGTCTCCAACGTCGTCATTCACGCAACAACAGAAACGAGCTTTTCGACCTTACGTTTCGACGAACGCAAACTTCGTGATTTTATAACTCGCTGGACATTTTTTTACGGAAGAAAGTGGTGTTGGCATGGGACAAGGGGAAAAAACGTATAAATGCATTTCTGATTTCTGCTGTCGCATTCTCATGTCGCTAGAATAATTTTCTACTTCTCATATCTCGGCAATCCGTTGCGAAGACTGACGTTACAGAGGCTGAAAACTCGTGTTTATGAAACAAACGTCGACAAGAAAGAAAGAAAAGAAGTCTATGGAATATGTGGAAGACGCCATTTCCATGCAATGGCGGCAAAAAACTGATGGACGGGAGAGTCGTTCGCGTTAATAGCGACATCGGACGTTCGCAGAACGATACGTGGCCGCCACTGCGGTCGTCAACGATAAAACTTTGCACACAGCAACTTGGTATACGTCGTTCTAAGCCAGAGCCAATAATGGACCATCAGCTGCAGAGCCAACTACAGCGACTGAAGAAATTTTGTAATTTCGCATTTGCTAGAATAGAAACTTGTATATTTACACTTAATTCGTCCTGGGGAATACCTGCTGTATTTCTTAAGGAATAATACACAGTCACAAACCTACGTTTCTAGCTTTTGACAATGTTCAGTGGAATACTCTCTTTCAAATTCTGAAGGTGGCAGGGGTAAAATACAGGGAGCGAAAGGCTATTTACAATTTGTACAGAAACCAGATGGCAGGTATAAGAGTCGAGGGACACGAAAGGGAAGCCGTGGTTGGGAAGGGAGTGAGACAGGATTGTAGCCTCTCCCCCATGTTATTCAATCTGTATATTGAGCAAGCAGGAAAGGAAACGCCGGCCGGAGTGGCCGTGCGGTTCTAGGCGCTACAGTCAGGAACCGAGCGACCGCTACGGTCGCAGGTTCGAATCCTGCCTCGGGCATGGATGTGTGTGATGTCCTTAGGTGAGTTACGTTTAATTAGTTATAAGTTCTAGGCGACTGATGACCTCAGAATTTAAATCGGATAGTGCTCACAGCCATTTGAACAGTAAAGGAAACAAAAGAAAAATACGGAGTAGGTATTAAAATCCATGGAGAAGAAATAAAAACTTTGAGGTACGCCGATGACATTGTAATTCTGTAAGAGACAGCAAAGAACCTGGAAGAGCAGTTGAACGGCATGGACAATGTCTTGAAAGGAGGATATAAGATGAACATCAACAAAAGCAAAACGAGGATAATGGAATGTAGTCGAAATAAATCGGGTGATGCTGCCGGAATTAGATTAGGAAATGAGACACTTAAAGTAGTAAAGGAGTTTTGCTACTTGGGGAGCAAAATAACTAATGATGGTCGAAGTAGAGAGGATATAAAATATAGACTGGCAATGGCATGGAAAGCGTTTCTGAAGAAGAGAAATTTGTTAACATCGAGTATAGGTTTAAGTGTCAGGAAGTCGTTTCTGAAAGTATTTGTATGGAGTGTAGCCATGCCTGGATGTGAAACATGGACGATAAATAGTTTAGACAAGAAGAGAATAGAAGCTTTAGAAATCTGGTGCTACAGAAGAAGATTAGATGGGTAGATCACATAACTAATGAGGAGGTATTGAATATAATTGGCCAGAAGAATGCTGAAGATTAGATGGTGTGATAAACCTTTTGCATTTTCTTTATGTTTTCGTCTTCCTTAAAGGCAAAGAGACAAGATGAAGCGGTAGCCCATCATAGAGCCTATGCCTACCGTCATGTATTTTTTGACTTTCAGTTGTTAAAAAACAGAGGATTTTTTCTGGTACCGGTAGGAGCAAGGAGGGATTCGCGCTCGGCTAGTGAAAGAGTGAGAAGCACGTCAATATTTTAGCGAGTAATTGTAGACCGCCATTTTGGGGTCGCTATGAATAAGTGAGGAGTGTGGATTTTATATGTGCACCGTTCAGAAAAATACAGTATTGTTTTATTAACAGAAAGGTCGTGTGAGTTGTTATTTCAAATAGTGCAATAATTACAACCACTGAAGCCCACCTGTGTACTTTGGAAAATCACGAAGATCCGATAAGCTTAATAGGAACACGGTCAAGACTTCAAAGGTGAACGCGGCGACCAAACATAGTATTATTAAGAATGGTAAGCACAAATCTACAGCGGAGAAAGAAACTACTCCGCCCTGCAAAATAATATGAACTAATACGGACTTATTTCCAGGCACAGCTCAGCTTATTGTGCTTGTCATTCACGCCGAAAAATTAATCTCATTAATTCAATACATTTTAAGAAGCCACGCATATTATTATCATCTATTCCATTATTTTATTATACTATAATGGGTAGATCACATAACTAATGAAGAGGTTTGAATATAATTGGAGAGAAGAGAAATTTGTGGCATAACTTGGCTAGAAGAAGGGATCGGCTGGTAGGGCATATTCTAAGGCATCAAGGGATCACCAATCTAGTATTGGAGGGCAGCGTGGAGGGTAAAAATCGTAGAGGGAGACCAAGGGATGAGTACACTAAACAGATTCAGAAGAATGTAGGTTGCAGTAGGCACTGGGAGATGAAGAAGTTTGCACAGGACAGAGTAGCACAGAGAGCTGCATCAAGCCAGTCTCAGGACAGAAGGCCACAACAAATACAATACACTGTCATGTGTTCCTCGTATAGAAAAAGCCGCTTTCAAATTAGTGCCTACAACTACGTCAATACTTCAAGAACCACCTTACTATATGTAGTGGTGGGCACTTCTAGCGTATCATTTCCCCCTTGCCTACTCCATTCGCGAAATCTGTGTGGAGACCGGCTCCTGTAGGTCAGCGAATAAGCTCCAATTTTTCCGGTTTGCTCTCTATGGTCATTTCGACAGACGGATGTGTATGGAAGTAAGAAATTCCTAGGGTAAACCACTCACTAACGCACAATGCCTCTTTTGTAGTGTGTCACACTTTTTTTTTCATCTCCGTAAAGTGTAAAGTTCTAGTGCTTGCTAAACGATTCCGTGACAAAACGCGCCGCTCTTACTGGATATCTACCGGTCCCGGTGGCCGAGCGATTCTATACGCTTCACTCCGGAACCGCGCTGCTGCTACGGTCGCAGATTCGAATCCTGCCTCGTGAATGGATGTGAGTGATGTCCTTAGATTAGTTAAGTTTAAGTAGTTCTAAGTCTAGTGGGCTGATGACCTCAGATGTTAAGTCCCATAGTACTTAGAGCCATTTGAACCATTTTACTCGGACAGGCAGAAAAATCAGTGATAGCAAACCACACCTTTGATTTCGAGAACACCAAGGTGCTTTGCCAAGGATCTGGTTATTAGGACAGCTTCATAAAGGAATCCACTGAACTGTCGTGAACAACACGACAGTATTGTCAGAGACGACGGATGCCAAAAAGGGTAGCATGGAATGCGGCTGTAGCGGCAATAGGACGAGAGCGCGACCAGCAGCGCTCAACTCGCAAGACGAGGCGGGAATCCCCACACGGAGATGCGAACAGGGTACCTGTTACCCACACCATTGCAGCCTCACGCTCCCTCCCCGCGCGCCGGCCGGGAAGAACGCAGCCGCTCGTAATCAGAGCATCCGTATACAATTCGCCAGAAAATGATGAGGATGACACTCACAAAAGTGCCCGCCCGGTTGGCCGTGCGGTCTAACGCACGGCTTTCCGGGCGGGAAGGAACGCCTGGTCCCCGGCACGAATCCGCCCGGCGGATTTGTGTCGAGGTCCGGTGAACCGGCCAGTCTGTGGATGGTTTTTAGGCGGTTTTCCATCTGCCTCAGCGAATGCGGGCTGGTTCCCCTCATTCCGCCTCAGTTACACTACGTCGGCGATTGCTGCGCAAACAAGTTCTCCACGTACGCGTACACCACCATTACTCTACCATGCAAACATAGGGGTTACACTCGTCTGGTGTGAGACGTTCCCTGGGGGGTCCACCGGGAGCCGAACCGCACAATAACCTGGGGTTCGGTGTGGGGCGGTGGAGGGGTGAAGTGGACTGCGGTAGTCGTCGTGGGATTGTGGACCACTGCGGATGCGGCGGGGACGGAGCCTCTCCGTCGTTTCTAGGTCCCCGGTTAACATACAATACAATACAATACACTCTCAAATGGTCGCGGTATTCGGATACTGCAACCCGGCTGGAAGCATTTTCGACCGACATTTTCTTCTATCATCTAACGTACTACGGTCGGCATCCCCTCTACCTGAAATGCTTTATGTTCATGTAAATCTAGTAGTGTCGAATGGTGAGAGTACGTTAAGGTCACAACACACATCGTTGTACAAAACAGCAGTTACTAATTCTGTATACTAAATTATCACGCCCACATTCTACGAGTAGTCTTACTTCAAGATTTCCGTTTGTATTTCGCACAATACACGTTTTACCTCGAGGCTTCCACCGAGCGACCTAATTTTACGATGTTTACACCGGCGGCTGTTATGGCAACGGTAATCGCTAGTGACGAGCTGTGTGGTGATTCTGGTGCTGTTTTACGGCAAAGAATGAAACTAGGGAAAACTGCCTCCAAAGCAGTACAGCGCTAGGCAATTACTCTCTGATATTTTCAGTTTTATGGACTACCATAAAAAAAGGCTGCTGCAGGTACGGTTCAGAGAGCTCTCACGGTGCACTAAAAAGAAGTTGAATACTAAAGAGCAGAAGCGTAACTTAAGCTATGTAACAGATGGAAATACCTTCTTTTAACGGCGACGTAGACTATTCAGCTAGCGTCTGCAAGAGCTGTTTTCATGATAGACCGCTAGCAATGAGAAAAACTTCGGCATAGGCCTATGAAGTTACGTCTTCAACAAGTTCAGAAACATCGTCTTCCGAAATACCAACAAAACATTGTACTTGACATATGGAGTACCTGGAAGTTTACGAACGTCCACATAATTTCATTTGGACGGTATAAAATGATTGTTAGAACCTAAGCTTGAGTGAAGAAACTTAAATTTTCACGTACAACCCACAATCTCCGGAAGACACGTTCAACGAACGGATCATTTAGTTATTACCTTTTTCGCTCTCACTGCAAGAGAGAATAGGCAACGGGTGGTGACACGTTGGGCACCCGACCACACTCAACCCCTTCAATGGCCAAATCCAAAAACTGGCGTGCAGACTCCGTGAAGACACAGTATTAAGACATGGAAAAGTAACAGAAGAAGATTTAAGTCTGTGAATGAGGAACACTTCACAGTTGATATTTCGCTGATCTCTCACTCGTGGGCACCGCTTTTTCAATGTCAGTCTCTATGTTCGCGACTACACACTTAGTGACTTATGGAAGCCAGCGTTCCATGCTGAGAGGCTGTAGATACATACGCCGTATTGTTTACTTTCTGACGTATGCGGTGGCGCAGAGACAGATTATCTCTGACAGCATACACAATTTTTTTGACGGAATCTCGACGTCACGATATATCAAGCTCAATCATAGGCCGATTACTGGACATAAAATGTAACGATAGTTGTAGAAGGCCAAAATCTAAGTCAGAAAGTCGTCAACATCTGAGGGGAAAAAGTGGCGATCCGGGAGTATTATCTAGATGTATAACGTGTGGCGGAGGGTACTATGTGCACCACGTGAACGACTGTTGGTAGGCCACTGTGTGAGCTCTAATCCGTCTAATAGTACCTCCAAGGTCTTTTTGCAAGATATAGAAAGGAGGAAGCAAGATATTTGCTGAATTCACTAGCACCGTTCTCTCTGAAATAACAGTAAATCACAGCGTGATCCGTTCTAGGCGCTTCAGTCTGGAACCGCGCGACCGCTACGGTAGCAGGTTCGAATCCTGCCTCGGGCATGGATGTGTGTGATGTCCTTAGGTTAGTTAGGCTTATTGTCGGCATCAGTGGCGCCTTTGATGACCTGTGGTGGCCTTCACTCTTCTCCTGCCTGCGGGAGGAGGAGTGTCCAGGGCCGCTGTATGGTTGTCTCAGGAGCTATTGTGAAGAAAGGGAGGTCTGGCTATAGGCCCCTAGCGGCAAAGTCAGCAAGAAAATTACCAAGGGGTGTCCTCAGGGCTCTGTCCTGGGGCCTTTCTTTTGGGACATAAATATGGAGCCACTCTTAGACGAACTAAAGACCAGTGAAGATGTGCTAGAGGTCATAGCCTACGCAGACGACCTCCTCCTGCTGGTCTGCCGTAGCCGCGAAGATTTAGAGCCAAAGGTAGAGAGAGCGATAGCAATATTGACCACATGGTATCACAAAACAAAAATATCGCACCTACCGAGTCCACCTACCTATTACTCAAAGGCCAACTACTAAGAAATCCAACAGTCAGAATAAATGGCTTACCAGTTCTCAGGCGCCGAGAAGCCCGATACCTTGGTGTAATCGTCAACGAGATAGAACTATGCATCACATATTGACACGGTAACACAGAGATCACTAACAGTACTAAACAATTTAATCGGAATTGGACACAAAAGATTCCATCTCCCACCTGATCTAATCAAATTCTATCACAACAGCATTCTTACATCCATAGTAAGTTAGGGGTCAGCGGTCTGGGCACATAGGCTCACGAGGATCATGCCTGCCATGACCGTAAGAAGAGTGCAGCGAAATATGCTCCTACGTTCAGTGGGCGCGTATAGAACAACTCCGGGAGGGGCACTTTTAGTACTAATGGGGTTATGTCCATTGGACATAAAAATAAGGGAACAGGCCACCTGGTATTGGATAAAGGAGGACAGAAGAGAAAAAAATAGAAGAAATCATGGAGGTATACGTAGGAGATAAATCAAGTATTAAAAGAAGGGGGACTGAATTATGGCAGGATCTTTGGAATAATGATGAGACGGGGCGAAGAACACATGAGCTACTTCCAAACATACAGGAACGTTTAGAACTTACATACATCAAACCAACTAGAGGCTTGCTGCACTTTCTTACTGGGCATGGACCCTACCCGACATATCTGTGTCGGTTCGGGAAGAGGGCAACACCAGCGTGTGACTGTGGAGCAGTGCAGGACACCCCAGACCATGTGGTGTACGAGTGCCTCCTCTTCGACGACGTTGCACAACAGTTTAGGGAACAACTACCAAACAACGACACGCACCACTTGCTCAGGCAAGAAGACACTTTTAACGTCCTGAACAACCTAGCACATGCAATCTTAGGAGAAGTCCTCAAAGAGTACCTGAGATACAATCAATGAAAAAACACCAGACTTAGACTCCGTACACCCTCCCTGTTCCGCCAGAACATGGACTTGGCCAGCCGCCTCACGGCTGGAACCCGCCATGTTTTAGGATTAGGTTGAGGGGGGGGGGGGGGGTAGTACATCATCACCGGACTTGACAACGCACCGATTATGACAGTAGATAAGATAGTTATAGGTTCAGACTTAGGATAATAAGATTAGTATAGAACTGCAGCGACTAAGTCATCGGCCAGCCCAGTGCCAGGGGCACTCCCACTGGGATTAGCTCAGTGGGAAAGGCCAGCGAAATTAGGTTTGTATCTTCTGGCACACCTGTGACGCTGCAGGTAGAGTAGTTACAGTAACTTATTAAAAGTAGTATCCAAGTCTAACAGTAGCAGAAAATTTCAATCCAATAATCAAAACAACATGCGTAGTGAATAATAGTAGAATAATCCCCATAGTGGTGAAAGTATTATAGTATTAACCTGTAGTGTTAGAAAGTAAAGCTGCAGACTGCAAATTGTAATAGTTAAAAATAGGACCTACTAATGTATTTAGGTAGTAGGTTAATTTGCGTAATAATAATGACTGAATAAAGAATTTGATGACCTCAGATGTTAAGTCCCATAGTGCTCAGAGCCATTTGAACCACAGCGTGATCCACGACGCATCTCTTGTAGCGTCTGCGATTGGAGTCTGATGAACATCTCCGTGACGCTTTCGCTTTATTAAGAGAAACTTTGATGAAACGCGCTACTCTTTTCTGTGCCTTCTCTAGTTCCTCTATCAGTGCTATATGCTAAGAGAACCGAAATGACGGACAGTATTCAAGGGACGGTCGAACTAGGGTTTTGTAAGGCTCCTTCTTTGTGAGTGGACTACAGCTGCTGAGGATTCTTCCAATAGATTTCAGTCCGACATCTGAATTTCCTGTGATTATTTTTACGTGACCGTTCCACTTTACATCGCTCCTTACGCATACTCCCAAATATTTAATCGACGTGACTGCTTCCAGACTGTTAGGCAATCATATCATTATACAGTGGCGGGTAATTCCGTCTGTTTACGCGCAATGCATTACTTCAGTTTATATTGAGGGACAACTTTCAATATCGGCATCAAGTGTCGATGCTCTGGAGGTCGACTTACATTTCACAACTTCTATCCTGTGTCGCGCCTTCTCCATATGTGACAGCATCATCTGCTAACAGCCTCATGGCGCTTCCGACATTAACCACGATTCATTTATACAGGATATTAAAAAAAAGGCACCTATTTATACAGAAGATAGTACTGTTCAAAACTGGAAGAAAAATTCCGTCAATCATTAGACCAGATATCAAGACCTCTTGAGATATAGGCCGTATTATTTGTGACGAATAATGTCTAGTATTTAGAGATAATGCAGTATTCACGAGTGATGACATAGTACATTATATCAATACACACGTGTGGATTGATACAGATCCTCCAGAAATCTTTAATCAGGGCGGCTTCAGTATCAGTGTACGGGCGGGATTGTCGGTGACACGACTCCTAGGGCCATACAATTTACCAAACAGATTAACAGAAGCTGTGTATCAGCGATTTCTGTGCCATGAATCACCAGCGCTATTTGAGAACGTTACCCTTGCAGAAGAACAACGACTGTAGTTTATGCACCAGCCCATTTTCTACGAATCGTGCGACAGTGCCTGACCGCAACGTTTCATGGGCAACGGATTAGTCGAGGATGTCCGGTAGCACGGCCTCCCAGTTCAGTGGACCCGAATCCGTTGGATTTCTGGCTATAGGGACATTTAAGGACATTAGTGTACGTCGGATCCATCGACAACGCACGTGCGTTAGAACTTGACCTACGCATGTGACGCAATCCGAAGACAGTCTGGTGTATTTCAAATAGTTTGCGATTCACTCCGAACAAGGGCTGAAAACGCGTCAGGATCCATCGTAACCACACGCAAAACTGCCTGTAGTGTCTGCTTCTATGTAACAAGCAAATGGGAATGAGAAGAGATACTGGCGCGTACCTCAACAGGGTATTGTTTTCCAGATACATGATTATAGGAAATTTTCTTCTAATTTTGACCAATTACATCTCTTGTACGAATATGTGACACGATGTTTTTTAATACCCTGTATAGAATGCAGTGACAAGAGTCATAACATCGTGTCGCACCTTCTTTTGCTCGGCGTAGTGTAGCAACTCTGCGTCGCATGGAGTCAACAAGTCTTTGGAAGTCCCCTGCAGAAATACTGAGCCACGCTGCCTCTATATCTGTCCGTGATTGCGAAAGAGTTGCCGGCGCAAGATTTTGTACAACAACTGACTTCCCGATTATGCCCCATTAATGTTCGATGGGATTCATATCGGCCGATCTGAGTGGCCAAATCATTAGCTCGAACTGTCCAGAATGCTCGCCGGCCGCGGTAGCCGAGCGCTTCTAGGCGCTTCAGTCCGGAACCTCGCGACTGCTACGGTCGCAGGTTCGAATCCTGCCTCGGGAATGGATGTGTGTGATGTCCTTAGTTTAGTTAGGTTTAAGTTGTTCTAAGTTATAGGCGACTGATGATCTCAGATGTTAAGTCTCATAGTGCTCAGAGCCATTTGAAGCATTTCATCTTCATATAATATGGTACCAACGTAGCCACTGGTTCCAACGTGAGCGTACTTCGAAAAGGGAACAGGACATTATACACCGTCAGCAGTTGCCATTAATGTGCTTCAGCCCTAGGTCGTTACAGTCACGTACTTGGTTTCCTCTTCAGGGAACGACGGATCAGCGCGACCACGAGCTGAGCAGACGGCCTTATTCAGCAGTGGTGGCGGGCGCCGCTGACGCAGGCGCAGTGTCATCGCTATCCCCTTCACGTAGCGCTATATGACCGCGGCGCTTAACGACCTCAATGGAGGATGCGCAACGCTCCGTGTCCCGCCGCCGTACCGGGAGGCTGCGACGGCACGCACGCGGCTCAGGCAGCGCGCAATAACATCAGCGCCGTGGGCGTGCCATATGGACAAGGAAACAACGCGATAACGAGGAGCAGGCTATAAGCGGACACACTGTGTGACGTAACGCGCTACGGGGACGTCCTTAACGAGCCCAGAGTAAACAGAAAAATTAAGGAAACGACAGAGAATGTACGCGCGGCGAAACATCAGCTAACCCTCTCGCGGTTCATTGCAAATGGCAGCCGATACAGACCATTAGAAGGAAAAGCTCATGAGATCATATCGCCTACCGCCAGGCGGCACACACCGTCCGCCCGGGAAGTTCCGAGACAGATTTTATGCATCGCGTATATGAGACGTCAGCGCTGTAACTACTGTGCCAGCTTAAATTAATAACTGTAAACAACAGATGTGCACTCGAATAGTCAGTTGTGAGCAGGTGGTGTTAAGTAGCGGACGTGTGACCACAGTATGTCACCGTCGTCGTTTCAAAACCGCAATGGAGCACCGTCTCTAAATAAAGTATTCAAGACATTCCGCAGAATGTTCAGAAGAAGAGATAAGTCTGTGAAACTTTGTCTCGACCACCTTGACAGCTGAACAAAAACGACGATGCGTGGACTGTTGCCGCGACTTGACAAAATTAAAAAAACGTAGACAATTATTTTCTGGAAGAAATCATCACGGGAGAAGTGACCTGGTGTTATCAATAAGAACCTACCACATAACGACAACGTGTAGAAGTTCACATGACAGCTTATCCGACACTGATCTCACTGTAACGCGCGAGTTTAATAACATTCCGAAGAAGAACTTTTCTGACAGTTTTACATGGTTGTAAGAACATCCTGTCCGTTGTAGTCAAATGAGGTGAGACTATATAGAACACCTGAAGCGTTACAACCGTCATCTTAACTTTTCCCTGTTTATTATCAATTCAGTCTCGAAATATTTTGGACTGCAAAACAGACAAACCCGTGTACTGCTTGCTATTTAGCTCCGATTTCCTGCTTCTCCGATAGTTGTGTGTGAAGTGCATGTTTTACAAGGAACAAACTTCAACTGAACCTTCCTGCAACAAGAAACAGAAAATTTGCTATACTGCACCCTACACTGCACTTCCTGTTTCCTCATATCTATGTACGGAGAAATAGCAACACTCTCTCTGCCTGAAACAGGACTGTACGTTGTCCAAAACCTCCTGTACACTCCGTCTGTGTGCCACTAGCTTACATCTGCAACTGGAGTTGGGAAATCACGGTAGCTAGTGCCTCAATTTTAGTGGACACTCGAACTGTTGATGCAAAAGTTAGCTAAATCAGGAGCGAATATTTTCGTTGTGTCAACATCTTTGTTTATTGAAAGTGAAGAACGCGTGGTTTTTTAATGGAACGAGACGACCCTTTTTTACATCATCGAGAGCCCTACAAGGGATAGAAATGATATCGCTTGTCAATTACTGCAGCGGAACTTTTCATAGAAACAGGCTACAAATGTGCTGAATTTCTGGAATTCTTGTCCTTACGCAGCTCTGGACATGAAATACGATAGTGACATCAGCTTAACTATTTGCGCATTTCTATGACTCCTTTATTGTGGACT
This sequence comes from Schistocerca cancellata, assembly GCF_023864275.1. Classification (NCBI taxonomy): domain Eukaryota; kingdom Metazoa; phylum Arthropoda; class Insecta; order Orthoptera; family Acrididae; genus Schistocerca; species Schistocerca cancellata. The sequence goes on from NC_064627.1 coordinate 72,446,005, forward strand.
GTTAAACTGCATACAGTAATAATTGTTATAATACTCTTCGTTTCAATATTACCGAACATTGCTAACAAGCACATAGTTTCACTAAAAGAACGTAGTTTAATTATGATAGGTCGCAAACATGTTATAAATATTATTCACGTTCCTGTATTTGCGACCACAGAACAGAAAAATGTAAGTTGATGCCGGATGAGTTAAAAAACAAACCCGTAATGCTGGGATGTGGCATTAGTAGTGTCCCGCTTGACACAGTCACTTCGTTTAAATATCTGGGCGGAACGCTGAAAAGCGATATGAAACGGAACGAGGATGGAAGGACTATATAGTAGGGAAGGCAAATGGGCGACTTTGGTTTCTTGAGAAAATTTCAGAAAAGTGTGGTTCATCTGTAAAACAGACCACGTATAGAACTCCAGCACGACCTGTACTTCAGTACTGCTCGTGTGTTTGGGATCTGCACGAGTTCGGATTCAAGGAAGACATCGAAACAATTCACAGGCGTGCTGCTGGATTTGTTACCAGTATGATCGGTCACGATGCTGGTACCGCGGAGATGCTTCGGAAATGCTTGGAGAGAAGGCGACGCTCTCTTTTTCCAAGGAACACTATTGAGAACGTTTAGACAACCAGCATTTCAAGCCCCCCAACAACATTTCGCTGAAGTGCAACGGAGATAAGATGGCGAAATTAGGGCTCTCTTGGCGCGTTATAGACAGTCGTTTCTCCTTCGCTCTATTCACGAGTGGAACAGGAATGGAAATGACTAGTAGTCGTAAAAGGATACCCTCCGTCATGCACCGTACGGTGGCTTGTGGAGTATGTACGTAGATCTGTATACTGCTACGTATCAAACACGTTGTTTACACACCTTTGAGCATTTACCAAGTATTCGGGGACGCCATGAACGTTTAAGACAAAAGTTATGTTTCCGGCGATGATTACAAGGAGACGTGGTGAGTTTTGCAATTTAGTAAGTGAAGCGGGATCGCCTTCGATTCGAGTGTTTCATTGTCGCTCGTGAGAGATTCGCTAGAGCACCTGGACAGCGTGCCACAGCAGAGGAATTCAGGCTGTCGGCGACTGCCCTTCCATTCGCACCCCTCTGCTCACTAATGTTTGCGTTCACTGGATGACAAGCAGCTGCCACAAAACTTTCTGTGCAATACGATGAGTAGTCATCAAGAGTCGATAACAGTCCCGAAAAAAATTACAAGCTGCGTCCATGAAACTGTGTGGTGGCGTTATTTCCTCTACATATCGACCTTTCAATGCGATACATTTTTCCTCGTGGAGGATGACCTTGCTTGTAGAAGTCTCCTTTGGAGACTTTTCAGGAAAAGTTCCACATTGAAATTCACGTCGTCATCGTTCCAGAGAAGCCTGACACACAACGACTTCTTCTTCCGAGGAAAGAGAAACAAGTCGCTGGGCGCCATGTCAAGATAATGAGGAGGATGAGACAAAATTTAACAGCCCAAAGAAGCAGCATGTCTCTATGCTGTGCGGAATGATCTGGGGCGTTGTGTTGGAGCAGAAATAGCTCCTTGGACGCTGCGCTTTGACAGCCTCATTTTGAACTGTATGCTCCCGTGAAGATTTGTTCCTTACGAGCTTAATATGTTAGCACAACACCACGGCAATTCCAAAAAACACTCAAAAATCACATTCCCCGACGACGGTTGTTTCATCGCCTTTTTCGGCAGTGGTGAATCCACTTGTTTCCACTAATTGGTTTGCTCCTTTGTCTCGGGGTCGTAGTTACACATCCAGTACGCGTCCGTGCTCATTAGGTGGCCAAAGAATTCATCCGGATTGGCCTGACAAATCTACAAAATTTGTGCTAGTGCCTTGGTTCAATGCGCTTTTTGAATGGGGGTGTGAGCAGTCGCGGAACCCAGATGGCGGCGAACTTTGTCAAGCTGAAAATGTCGTGCAAGAAATCGGAAACTGATCCACAAGCGATATTCGCTTCTCCCACTATCGTCTCGACTGTGATACATTGGTCTTTGAGCACTGCCCTGTTCTTTGTCATTCAAACTTGTTTCGTCACCCAGCCACAGTGTCATTGCTTTGTACGTTGTTGCTGCCACTTCACCGGCTTTCGCCGGCCATGCCGCGGGGGTACACCGGTTCCAGACAGATCACCAAAGTTAAGCATCACCGGGCGTCGGCAGTACTTGGATAGATGACCATCCGGGTACGCCGCGCAGTTGACAATTTTCCCTTTGCCTTCACGGCAGAGGGGACAGGAAGGGTTGTTGCCTAAAGTCCCTGGCCACCAGTCTTAGCGCCAATGTCCTGAATTAAAATTACAAACCTCTACGCAATGTCTAGAAGTTAGGGTATGTGACACAGTTGTTAGAAATCCGTCCGTCGGTTGGGAACGTTAATCTCGACGGGCCCCTCGGTGCTATTTGAGAGGAGTAGGCTATGTGCCGTCACCTGTATTCACGCTGTCCCTTTTGTCATCATCATAAAATACATACAAGACACCACATGACGGATACACCTATTACTGTCACATAAACTAAACAGTTATACTTAAAAAACACACAGAGCGGTGGCTCTTGGCGAAGAAATGATGCCTACGGGTGTGAAGAACAGGAAACAGTTCTAAATTCAGGCGACTCAACCTGCTCTTCGGGTCTCAAAGCCACTCATGTCATTCGACTTTACTTTTTACTTTCACCAGCACAGCATGGACTGTTGCTGCTGTTCAAGTGCAGAAAATGAGTTCTCGCATGATAATCCACTTTATCAATAGGCTGCGCCACTTCATTATGGCTCCTCTACTGGAGATGTAATGTGCCGCTGGGCTTCCAGAACGCACAAAGACTGCAGATACGAACACGCAAAAGAAAAATTACGTGACTTGACTTATTGACGGTGATAATTTTAAAACTACGAGGGTTATCCACAAAGTACATTACGTTTTCGTTTGTGTCCGTTAGGGGCGGGGCTAGCGCGGCCATCTTGGTGTCATGGCATTCCGACGCTCAGTCGGCATCCTGCCGTGCTAGTGAAAGGTTCGTGCTGTACTCCGTTGAGTTACTGTGACAGTTTGAAATGTCAGCGTTAATTGAAAATGCCGCGAAGTGTAAAGTGCGTGCTGTAATAAGGTTTCTGACTGGAAAAAACTGTACACCAATAGAAATCTATCGGCAGCTTTGTGAAGTGTATGGGGACAACATAATCACTGAAGGTGGAGTGCGTCAATGGGTCATAAAATTTAAAAATGGCCGAACTAACGTTCACGACGAAGAGCGAAGTTGAAGACTCAGCATAGTGACTGCCGAACTTGTCGAAAAAGTCGATGCCGCGGTCCGTGAAAACCGTAATTTCACATTAACATAACTCTCTATGAGTTTTCCACAAGTTTCGCGAAGTTTGTTGCACGAAATCATTATTGAAAAGCTTGGTTACCACAAGTTTTGTGCAAGATGGATACCAAAAATCTTGACAGAGATTCACAAAAATCAGCGAATGGCCGCAGCGTTAACGTTTTTGGACGCTTACGAGAAAGATGGCAACTCATTACTCGAATCGTTACTGGTGACGAAACATGGGTTAAGCATGTGAACTGCGAGACAAAATTGCAGTCAATGCAGTGGGGGCACACAAATTCCCCCCAAAAACCCAAGAAATGCATGCAGACAATGTCGGCAGGTGATGGCGACTGTCTTTTGGGACAGAAAAGGTGTGATTTTTGTGGATTTCCTGGAAAGAGGCACAACAATAAACTCTCAAAGGTATTGCCAAACTCTGCACAACCTCAGAAGAGCAATACAAAACAAGCGCAGGGGAAAGTTGGGCTCAAAGATCTTGCTGATTCACGACAACGCCCGGGCCCACACGGCAAATGCCACTCGTGAAGTTCTCGAATTTTTAAGTGGGAGTTGTTTCCTCATTCGCCGTACAGTCCCGACCTGGCACCGAGCGACTTCCACTTATTCCCAGCAATGAAGAAGTGGTTGGCTATGCAGCGTTTTGATGACGACGCACAGCTTCAAGAAGAGGTAACCACGTGGTTGAAGGCGCAGGCGGCCGAATTTTGCGACGAAGGAATTTCCAAGCTCGTCTATCGCTACGATAAGTGCCTTAATTTAAATGGCAACTATGTAGAAAAGTAGTATTTAAGTGTGGCATTCATCTGTATATAATAAAAAAAATTTCCAATACTTTATTTATTTTTAATTCCAAAACGTAATGTACTTTGTGGGTAGCCCTTTTATATAAGTAGTCGTAATACTTAATTTCAGTGCCTTGTAAGGCTATCCTCAGATTTCGTAGATACTACAGCTGCTCTCCCACTGCATATATTCTAATTATCTTTGTCTCTCTGACTTCACCCAAGGGCCACTTGGGCAAATATGGGGTACGAAATATCGGGAGACCTGTTTTTCCTCCTATACCGCTTTAATCAGTCTCATGTGAATCTTTTACCCGTCGTACATAAACATGATAGGTAGGGGCAAAGATCCTGGATTTGGTAAATATTTCGCGACTGCAGAGGCGCGGCAGCTGGCAGAGGGACGGACAGGATGCGAGCTGGCCCGTGGAACGCCAGCCCGTCTGCTGAGCGACAGGAAGTGCAGCGCGTTGACACTCATACAGATGGCGCGTACCGATGGCAGCGCGGCAGCCAAGGGCAGCCGGCGGTGGGAACACAGCCGCGAGACTCGCGAGTAACTGGAAACCTGAAAACCTGTCACTGCGTCAGTATACGGAGCACGTGTCCAGGAAGAAAGGATGCGAGTCATGGATCGGAAACAAAAGAAATTACGATGCTGCTGTCAGATTTCTGTCAACAGACTGCTAATACGCAAGAAGTCCATACATATTATAAACGCGCGCTTGCCTGTGTGTGTGTGTGTGTGTGTGTGTGTGTGTGTGTGTGTGCGTGCGTGCGAGCGAGCGAGCGTGCGCTCGTGCCTGTGTTCCACATCTTCTCCTAAACCACTACACAGATATCAACCAAACTTGGTACACACATCCCTTACTCTTACACAACAATCTCTCTAACAATCTCTCTGGGGGTAAGAAGTATCTACGTATCACAGTTCAGAAGATATGACGCCATAAATAATAAGATGGGTGAAAAACTAGCGCAATATGCATGACGCTTAAATTTATTACTTTTTTCTGCTTACTCTATTCACAACATAGTGCGCTTATAGTATCCACGTATGCCACTGAAATGTTACACAAACGTTTCATCGTACGACACATAGTTCAAGAGATATGCAGTCACAAACACAGACACACAAAAAATGTCGCATCATGGATTAACTTTTAAAACCGTTCTTCTTTATTACTAGGACATTCCTACAGTGGAGTCAACTCAGGAAAAACCCCGACGTCTGGGAGCGCTTTTGACACCCTTCAATTGCTTAGCGCAAACGGCTGCAGCTGAAAACAATAGTTATCTACAGACCTATGAAGAGGCGTTGCGATAGAGACGTTCACAAAATCGCGTTGTAGGCACGCGAAGCAGCTGCGCTAAGCGTACAGAAACCGTCCGGGATCGTGTTTCTTAATTTGGATGCTGTACTTTTACATTTCTACATTGCGTATATTTCTTTGTCAGACTGTTTCATAATATCAAGGGCGTTTTCATGAATATATGGAAATGACATGTTTTAGATAATCCACTACAAAAACATTTTCTTCTTTTGTTTTCGTTTGTAATAGAAAATTGGCAAAATGAATACCCGGACAATGCCTGGTCTGCCAGCTAGTAATAAATAAATTGAAAGAAAGAGAAAGAGAGAGAGAGAGAGAGAGATCCATTTGTTGGAGTATAGTTCACAATCGCACAATGCTCACGATCGAGACTGGGCAGCAGTGTGCACACGAGATTTGCGTTTGAAAATGAATCCCTAATATCTTTTATTTTTCTCTCCTCCAGCGTTGTTGTCGGACTTAAACACCCTGAGAAAGTACGAAAGAGATCTGTACAATAATAAATGATGTTCAATTTAATCGCTGGCCTCCATCACAATCTTTTACTGCGGAGCTACTACAAATTTAATGGGACGACAATACATTTTTTTTTTTACGAAATTTTTACGTTGTGCTTCATCGGCCCAATAGCCTGCTTTGTCGTATCGACTTCATTGTTACGGAAAGGTGTGATGAAGTAGTCACAAGCGCTGAACTCGCATTCTCGAATAGAGGTGTTCGAATCCCCGCTAGATCACCGCGGTATAATATTTCTTTGTTTTTTCCCAAAGGGATTAAGACGAATGTCTATACCTACACCTATACGCTGTTTTTATACTTCGGAAGCTACAGTATCAGTTGTGGCAGGTAGCATATAGCTACCTAGTTATCAGTATGATGTAGACTCACCCCTTTCCCCATGCTTCACAATTACATTTAAGAATGATACGAAGGATAAAGATATTAGGAACTCTTCTGTACGAAAGATTTTTTTCCCTAATTTTAGCGCTGTAGTCATTACGCTAGGTGTACGAAGTATTTCACTAATTTTGGAAAGTGGTTCTCGCAACTTAGTGTCTCTGATGTATAACGTCTCTCAATATAGTTATTTCAGCATTTCTGGGACTGTCCCAAGCTCACTCAATAATCTCGTGACAACTCTTTCAGCTCTTATGTGAGATTTTTTTCCGTTAATTCAATTTGAAAAGGCTTCCCCAAATGAACGAACAGTAACCAAGAACTGATCGAACAAGGTTATGCAAGCGATGTCTTTCAAGACGTGAATCACACTTCCATGCTCCCAATAAATCAATCTGCCACCTGGCTACACCACAGTTAGATCTAGGAGATTCCTCCACCTGAAATCATTTTTCTAACGGAGTTATACAGATGCCTCGTTTAATGTTAGGCTCACAAATGGCCAGCTAACATGCTGGTGTGATTACAGTTAAGTTGCATTTAAAATTCCATAGTTGTACTGTAGATCTGGCCACATTAGACTCCGGCAGTCTTAGTTCCCAAATATGACTACTTTTTTTCGTTACACGTGAAACTCGAGCAGGTTCTACGTTTACAGTTGCCATACGGAAGCCACAGCACCTCGTACCAGACTTTCATGTATATCTGAAAATCTATCTGCTTATTTTGTCGCTACGATCTGTACATTATACTTACATACGTGGCAAAGGCGAAGGAGAGAGAGTGTCTAGTATGTTCTTATGACCCCCGCGACGACAAATTATCGCAATTAATTGAAGGAGTTGCATGACGACTTTGATGTGTGGACCCTACTGTAGTTAACGCCGCGCGGCATTAGCCGAGCGGTCTGAGGCGCTGCAGTCGTGGACTGTGTGGCTGATCCCGTCGGAGGTTCGAGTCCTCCCTCGGGCATGGGTGTATGTGTTTGTCCTTAGGATAATTTAGGTTAAGTAGTGTGTAAGCTTAGGGACTGATGACCTTAGCAGTTAAGTCCCATAAGATTTCACACACATTTGAACATTTTTTTGTAGTTAACGTCTTTGCTGTGAAATAAACCTGACGCAGTTGCACACCTCTTATTTTTACTTTTTCAATTTCTTCATTCAGTTTCATATTGTGCGGAAACCAGGCAAATGAGCATTACTTGAGGACGAGTCGCACGAGCGTCTTACAAAATACACTCCTGGAAATTGAAATAAGAACACCGTGAATTCATTGTCCCAGGAAGGGGAAACTTTATTGACACATTCCTGGGGTCAGATACATCACATGATCACACTGACAGAACCACAGGCACATAGACACAGGCAACAGAGCATGCACAATATCGGCACTAGTACAGTGTATATCCACCTTTCGCAGCAATGCAGGCTGCTATTCTCCCATGGAGACGATCGTAGAGATGCTGGATGTAGTCCTGTGGAACGGCTTGCCATGCCATTTCCACCTGGCGCCTCAGTTGGACCAGCGTTCGTGCTGGACGTGCAGACCGCGTGAGACGACGCTTCATCCAGTCCCAAACATGCTCAATGGGGGACAGATCCGGAGATCTTGCTGGCCAGGGTAGTTGACTTACACCTTCTAGAGCACGTTGGGTGGCACGGGATACATGCGGACATGCATTGTCCTGTTGGAACAGCAAGTCCCCTTGCCGGTCTAGGAATGGTAGAACGATGGGTTCGATGACGGTTTGGATGTACCGTGCACTATTCAGTGTCCCCTCGACGATCACCAGTGGTGTACGGCCAGTGTAGGAGATCGCTCCCCACACCATGATGCCGGGTGTTGGCCCTGTGTGCCTCGGTCGTATGCAGTCCTGATTGTGGCGCTCACCTGCACGGCGCCAAACATGCATACGACCATCATTGGCACCAAGGCAGAAGCGACTCTCATCGCTGAAGACGACACGTCTCCATTCGTCCCTCCATTCACGCCTGTCGCGACACCACTGGAGGCGGGCTGCACGATGTTGGGGCGTGAGCGGAAGACGGCCTAACGGTGTGCGGGACCGTAGCCCAGCTTCATGGAGACGGTTGCGAATGGTCCTCGCCGATACCCCAGGAGCAACAGTGTCCCTAATTTGCTGGGAAGTGGCGGTGCGGTCCCCTACGGCACTGCGTAGGATCCTACGGTCTTGCCGTGCATCCGTGCGTCGCTGCGGTCCGGTCCCAGGTCGACGGGCACGTGCACCTTCCGCCGACCACTGGCGACAACATCGATGTACTGTGGAGACCTCACGCCCCATGTGTTGAGCAATTCGGCGGTACGTCCACCCGGCCTCCCGCATGCCCACTATACGCCCTCGCTCAAAGTCCGTCAACTGCACATACGGTTCACGTCCACGCTGTCGCGGCATGCTACCAGTGTTAAAGACTACGATGGAGCTCCGTATGCCACGGCAAACTGGCTGACACTGACGGCGGCGGTGCACAAATGCTGCGTGGCTAGCGCCATTCGACGGCCAACACCGCGGTTCCGGGTGTGTCCGCTGTGCCGTGCGTGTGATCATTGCTTGTACAGCCCTCTCGCAGTGTCCGGAGCAAGTATGGTGGGTCTGACACACCGGTGTCAATGTGTTCTTTTTTCCATTTCCAGGAGTGTACTTTGTAATGAAGCGACACCTCTTCAAGCATCTCACCTTATATTCGCATGTACACTGTAGAATCACTTGCTGTTTTCACTTTTTGTCTTTCAGAACAGACACACCGAGGTATCGAAACCATGTCAATTGTTACTAATTTACCGCCGATGTTATACACAACGCAGTGGTTACTCGTTCCCTTACGCACATTACGTTCCACTTGCTTTCGTTTATCGATATTACTGAGTCGTTGCGAGAGACGCAGAACTCCCACCAATCTGAAGGGCAGAACAATTGTCACTGATACTGGTATCGTCAGTCGAGTCATTTCCGTACAAACCTATGTCCTGCACCAGGTTCGCTTTCGAAAAGGCTACGGCCTTGATCAGCATACTGATGCTCCCTGATATGCTGTACTCCATCCATTTGCATGAATCAGAGGATATCGGCTGGAGTGTACAGCAGGGATTAAGACTCAGTACATATGTCTCGGAAGCTTTCCGAAAGTCAAGTAACACGGTATCCAACAAAGCGGCGTAACATGAACTACTTCACGATCTGTACTGAGGTCGCCGTTTGCAAGAACTCTAACAAATATAAACTGCAAAGAAGAAAGACTTGCACTTGCACCACCTTCGGGCCTTGCATAGTTGGTGAAATGATTCTATTTTATTGAATTTAAAACCTTTCTCAGCAATATTTTTATCACAGAAAATCGCAACGTACAGCCACATGCGTAATGGAGATGAAAGTAAACCTGCGTTGTGCAGTTACGGAGAGCACCTGTGAATACAGCCGTGAACGGGATTATGTGGATTGTGCACACTGCTCAGTTTGTCAACATTCTGCCAGGGCTCATTTCAAACTAAGACCAAGCTCGTATCGTCGCTTTACGGCAAGGAGGGATATCAGCAGGGAAAGTTGCCGCCGAATTACTATTCGAAGATTCGGGTGCTATCGTGAGACAGAAAACACTGGAAGATCCGCCTCGTAGTTGTTGCCCGTGGCCGACACCACCAAATGATGATGACCATTACCAACAGATCATGAAACGTAAACAGCCTGATGAGAATGCAACGACGGGTTCTTTTCATTGACATACGCAGGATTTGTCTGATACCTTATGATCACCGTATGAGAATATGGGGCGTCTGAGATACGTAGTACTACGGGTTCAGCAGGGAATTGGGTCAGTTGCGTTTCTGGTCGGTATCATGTGTCGCTGCTCAGGGTAATTTAAGGGTCCAAAATATCATCCAATCCTACGTCAAAATTCGTCTTTCAACATCATAATGCACGAGCACAGCCCATCCACCTACAAACAACTTCCACCAGGGGACAGGTATCAACCGCACGGAATGGTCTGAACCCAACTGAGCATGCTTGGGACCAGTTCAAACTTACAGCACAGGAAACCTCTTCACGCACTGCGTCTTTAGAGCCGCCGGCAGAGAGTAGATTAGACTTGAGCTGTAAGGGTCTGACCGACCTGTGGACAACATGGGAATCACGCTCCAAGCGCAATACTGCTCTATCCCTGTGCTTATCCTAGAACGGCAGCTTCAGGGGCACACATCCAAGGCGGACAGGTCGCCGTACAAGCAGGCGGCCAAAAAATACGTCGGCCGGCGTACACACGCCGATATGGCAAAATCTATACAAGCTAGCCTGTGGCAGGCCCCAAGGACCCGCATCGCTGCCGGTGGCATTACAATCGACGAATTAATTTACATACGCCGGTCGTGGGCCTGCCGGAGGACAAACGAGTAACCTTCTCCTGGACGTTTATTTAAAATGCTGCCTGGCAGCTAGCGAACTATTATGTTCGCCGATACTCCAGGGTGTCCACTAGCTGCGTAGCCGTCGCTAGCAGGAAGTCGACACTCTCCCCGCCGACCCGCTGCCTCGATGGACTTCGTCTCTACTCCAACCAACGAGCAGCCAAACCCAAACAGCCAAGCCATCGTTGTGTGCAGTCTCCCACCTCTTCATAAACCACGGCCTCTTTGGATTCTGTATTCATGGACAGTAAGTCCTAGTTGAACTTGGTCTCAGTAAGAAACTTCCAGTTGGTTTGATTCAGTGGTTAACTCGCAGATGACCTCGTGGGACTACCTTACCTTCTGCCGACCGCTGTGGCCGAGCGGTTCTAGGTGCTTCAGTCCGGAGCCGCGCTGCTGCTACGGTCGCAGGTTCGAATACTGCCCCGGGCATGGATGTGTGTGATGTCCTTGGGTTTGTTAGGTTTAAGTAGTTCTAAGTTCTAGGGGACTGATGACCTCAGATGTCAAGTCCCAAGTGCTTAGAGCCATTTGAACAATTTTGAACCTTACTTTTTCATTACAAATCATCTTTCCTTCCGTTATAATTATAACAATGAATAAGTAAAAGACTTTGCGTATGCACTACTGTTATGTTATGTGTGAAATTATATGCGCTAACTGACTGTCGTAAAAATATCGTTATAATGCTATCAGTGAATCTCAGTTACGTGTGTTGTTCTGCATATGGTCACAACAATTACAATCAGTGGAGTAACACGGTACTGAATATTACCCGGCAGCAGATTTTCATTTCATAAGTGTTCAAAGCGAAGCAATTTTGAACAGATTGCCTTCATTTATTTATCTATTTATTTTTTAAATTAAATTATTGCAACCATTTAACTGTAAAGTTTACTACTTATTTCACTGCCGCGATTTCGGCTGCAGAGGCATTTCAAAGTATTAATCTTTTATTTATTTATTTGCTTGTAACATTGAGTAGGAAACTGTTTCTCGTGCGTGTGCGCGCTTATTTTATCTGAGTACATGAAAATTTTTCATGAATGAGTCAAGAATCAGATATTGTAAAAGTAATATCAAAGAAAATCAGCTAAATAAAATTAGCCTGTGGCTGAAACAAAACAGCTACTAAAAGATAATTCTCGTTTGTCTTTTTGTAGGGCATAGCTTTGCGCATGTTCTTACGTCTTTTTATGAGTCTGCTTTAGCGAACAGAGGGATATTGTAAATCAACTCGTTTTCTGGATTTGTTCTTAGAATTAAATATGAACCAGATGTGAAAAGCTTTTCTTTATTATTCTGGTCTGGGTATTTACATGTTTGTATAACATTGTTTAGCCGGCCTGGGTGGCCGAGCGGTTCTAGGCGCTACAGTCTGCAACCGCGCGACCGCTACTGTCACAGGTTCGAATCCTGCCTCGGGCATGGATGTGTGTGATGTCCTTAGGTTAGTTAAGTTTAAGTAGTTCTAAGTTCTAGGGGACTGATGACCGCAGACGTTTAAGTCCCATAGTGCTCTGAGCCATTTGAACCATTTTCAGATCGTGTTTTGGCTGAAACAGCGACGTCGACGGATCATTGAAAAGAGAGGTAATGGTGGACCGTATGCTACCTTCTGTCATCAGTTGGTTACTTGGAAAATCGCGGCCCCAGGATTAGATGCCCATCATATTAACATATTTTGCGATTATTTCGTGCAAGAAATGATTATGAATGATTTGGTCATTCGCTTCGGACCAATGATCCCGTCAGGTACCGGCCTAACTAAACAGTACTGATAGACGTTGGTTGACAGAAACTGGCTCAAGTATGTCTTAGTAACATATCTGCAGCTTTTGCTGCACCTAATATGTTGTTATGCCCAGCACGACAGCGATGCGTCGTTACGGCCACGTTACCAACATCTGCATCAGTCGTCGTCAAACTGCGGTCCGCGGGCCGCACGCGGTCCGAATCAAGCATCCTGCAACCCGAGGTCCTCGATCGTATTCTGTAAGAATACGCATCTAGCAACTAACAGCCAAATCAAAAAAGCGTCAATTAATATTAATAAATTCTTAAGACTGTAATTTTCATGATCAACCACAAACAAAAATACACTCCTGGAAATGGAAAAAAGAACACATTGACACCGGTGTGTCAGACCCACCATACTTGCTCCGGACACTGCGAGAGGGCTGTACAAGCAATGATCACACGCACGGCACAGCGGACACACCAGGAACCGCGGTGTTGGCCGTCGAATGGCGCTAGCTGCGCAGCATTTGTGCACCGCCGCCGTCAGTGTCAGCCAGTTTGCCGTGGCATACGGAGCTCCATCGCAGTCTTTAACACTGGTAGCATGCCGCGACAGCGTGGACGTGAACCGTATGTGCAGTTGACGGACTTTGAGCGAGGGCGTATAGTGGGCATGCGGGAGGCCGGGTGGACGTACCGCCGAATTGCTCAACACGTGGGGCGTGAGGTCTCCACAGTACATCGATGTTGTCGCCAGTGGTCGGCGGAAGGTGCACGTGCCCGTCGACCTGGGACCGGACCGCAGCGACGCACGGATGCACGCCAAGACCGTAGGATCCTACGCAGTGCCGTAGGGTACCACACCGCCACTTCCCAGCAAATTAGGGACACTGTTGCTCCTGGGGTATCGGCGAGGACCATTCGCAACCGTCTCCATGAAGGTGGGCTACGGTCCCGCACACCGTTAGGCCGTCTTCCGCTCACGCCCCAACATCGTGCAGCCCACCTCCAGTGGTGTCGCGACAGGCGTGAATGGAGGGACGAATGGAGACGTGTCGTCTTCAGCGATGGGAGTCGCTTCTGCCTTGGTGCCAATGATGGTCGTATGCGTGTTTGGCGCCGTGCAGGTGAGCGCCACAATCAGGACTGCATACGACCGGGGCCAACACCCGGCATCATGGTGTGGGGAGCGATCTCCTACACTGGCCGTACACCACTGGTGATCGTCGAGGGGACACTGAATAGTGCACGGTACATCCAAACCGTCATCGAACCCATCGTTCTACCATTCCTAGACCGGCAAGGGAACTTGCTGTTCCAACAGGACAATGCACGTCCGCATGTATCCCGTGCCACCCAACGTGCTCTAGAAGGTGTAAGTCAACTACCCTGGCCAGCAAGATCTCCGGATCTGTCCCCCATTGAGCATGTTTGGGACTGGATGAAGCGTCGTCTCACGCGGTCTGCACGTCCAGCACGAACGCTGGTCCAACTGAGGCGCCAGGTGGAAATGGCATGGCAAGCCGTTCCACAGGACTACATCCAGCATCTCTACGATCGTCTCCATGGGAGAATAGCAGCCTGCATTGCTGCGAAAGGTGGATATACACTGTACTAGTGCCGACATTGTGCGTGCTCTGTTGCCTGTGTCTATGTGCCTGTGGTTCTGTCAGTGTGATCATGTGATGTATCTGACCCCAGAAATGTGTCAATAAAGTTTCCCCTTCCTGGGACAATGAATTCACGGTGTTCTTATTTCAATTTCCAGGAGTGTACAACAGAATAATACTTCAAGATGTGTTTAATTATAATTAACATTGGTTCATTCGGCCGTGTGCTGGAAGATGTTGGCCGCTAACCTCAGAGTAAACTGAGTAAGTAGCACAACTCCTCAGGGGTGAGAGAGGGATTACAGTACTGACAATTCACGGGCGCGCGCGACCGTAGCGAACAGCTGCTATGATATAAATTTTTAGGTGGAAAATATTTGGATTCGCGGATGCCCATTATACTCTCAGACAAGATCATTTTCATATGCGGCACATACTTGCAGGAAGGAATATGAAATTAAATTAAGGCTGCTGTAATACAATGCAATGAGCAGAAGGAAAATGACATCCAAAAGAATTAGTAACCATTTGTGATCGTGTCTCATATTTAAATGCACTACGCAGTATAAATATAATTACTGTTATTAATCAATTAATCTTCCAATCGTAAAGACAACAGAACACCACTTCGTCAGTGTCACAACTTTGGGGTCGCTGAGGGTGACATTAATATGAAACAGATAACAGTCGACGCGAGGTGTTCTGAATGATGCCGAATTTAACGATCAGTACTTATTAAGCTCTTACTATTACTAGTCTATTGGAGGCTCATAAAATACTAATGTACGTAGGTTACGATGATGAGTAGTGTTTTAGGGCGCACAACAGCGAGGTTAGCAGCGCCCGGTAGGTTATGAATTAATAACAAAATCGGTACATATACGACCCATGGTGTCATCCCAAAACGTTGGTATCGGTTATTGAGCGTTTGACGACCACTGATCAAAATTATATGTTACTATAGCACCCTCTGCTGATAGTTGCACTACTGTTGAACAGTTCAATTAATGAAACTTCCTGGCAGATTATAACTGTGTGCCGGGCCGAGACTCGAACTCGGGACCTTTGCCTTTCGCGGGCAAATGCTCTACCAACTGAGCTACCGAAGCTGGATAGAGCATTTGCCCGCGAAAGGCAAAGGCCCCGAGTTCGAGTCTCGGCCCGGCACACAGTTTTAATCTGCCAGGAAGTTTCGTAACAGCGCACACTCCGCTGCAGAATGAAAATCTCATTCTGGAAACATCCGCCAGACTGTGGCTAACCCATGTCTCCGCAATATCCTTTCATTCAGGAGTGCTAGTTCTGCAAGGTTCGCAGGAGAGCTTCTGTAAAGGTTGGAAGGTAGGAGGCGAGGTACTGGCAGAAGTAAAGCTGTGAGGAGGGGGCGTGAGTCGTGCTTGGGTAGCTCAGTTGGTAGAGCACTTGCCCGCGAAAGGCAAAGGTCCTGAGTTCGAGTCTCGGCCCGGCACACAGTTTTAATCTGCCAGAAGTTCCATAACAGCGCACACTCCGTTGCAGAGTGAAAATCTCATTCCAGTTTAATTAATGTCAATTACTACAAAATTAAACTATCACCACATTCACGAATTTTATGTTCCGTTCAAGCTATAACTGAATTTCCGTACAAGAGCAACGCGTCATTTACCAAGAACAAGGTGAAACTACACTTGAAAATGCTGTTGAAAATGGCTTAGCAGCTAAAATCGTGATAGTGAAATAAATGAATAGTAAAAGCTTACAGTCAAATAGCGGCAATGACTTCGTTCAAAAAGTATATTGACTGTAGTCCCCATCTAAGGGGAAATCATCAACTGCCTTCATTCAGGTTATTATTTTAATTTCATAAGGCCCCCTTGAACCTAAGACAAGCAGGAGGTTTTTTAGCCTTTCACAAGTCCGGCACTGATGAATGTTTGAAGCGAGTAGGTGATAATTAGCAAAGCATTTTTTCTTGATGCTGGTGAACGGCTGTGCTCAACTTTATCTGAAGCTTCATCTACATCTACACACATATTCCGTGAACCACGGTACATTGCGTGGCGAAGGGTACCTGGTACCACTACTAGTGATTTCCATTCCCGTTCCATCCGCAAACAGACCCCTAATTTATCGTGTCTCAACCTCAGGGCCCTTGGAGAAATACATGTTGCCCTGCAGTCAGCTTCAAACGCCGGCACTCTAAATTTTCTCAACAGTGCTCATCGTAAAGAACGTAGTCTTCCCCGCAGGGATTTCCGTGTTCCCCGAGAATCTGTGAAACAGTTGCGTGTTGTTCGAACCTACCAGTAACAAATCTAGGAGCCCGCTTCTGAATGGTTTCGATGTCTCTATTTAATCCGACCTGATACGGATCCCAAACACTCTAACGTCCTATATGCGGTCTCATTTACAGATCACCAACGCTTTCCCAACATTCTTCCAATAAACGGCAATGTAATATTCGCCTACCGCACCACAATTCCTACATGCTCTTTCCATTTCATATCGCTTTTCAAAGTTATCATAATATATTTAGACGACGTGACTGTCAAACGCGACACTACTAACCTGTATCCGAACATTATGGAATTGTTTTTCCTACACATCCGCATTAACTTACATTTTTCTACATTCAGAGCTAGCTGCCATTCATTACACCAACCAGAAATTTTGTCTAAGTTATCTTGAATCCTTCTACAGTCACTCAACTTCGACACCTTTCAGTACACGGCAGCGGCATCAGCGAACACCCGCAGACTGCAGCCCTCCCTGTGAGCCACATCATTTATGTATAGCCAGTAAAAACGGTCCTATCACACTTTCCTGGGACACTGCTGGCGGTACCCTTGTCTCTGATAAACACTCGCCGTCGAGTACAACATACTGGATTCTATGACTTAAAATGTCTTTAAGCAACTCAAATATCTGGGAACGTATTCCATATCCTCACACCTTTACTAACAGTCTGTAGTGGGGCACCGTATCACATGCCTTTCGGAAATCTAGAAATATGGATCTGCTTATTGCCCGCCATCCATAATTCGCAGGGTATCATGAGAGACAAGGGAAAACCGAGTTTCGGAAGAGCGGGTGGACAGTCTTCTCTGACGCAGATTATATTCGAACTGAGAATATGTTTAATAATCCTGCAGCAAACCGATGAGACTTTTTTGGGTTCTTTTTTTTTTTCCTCTTCTTATGTACAGGAGTCACCTGGAATTTTTCCAGTAGGTTGCGGCTTTGCGCTGGGGGAAAAATTCGCGATAAATTCAAGCTACGTAAGGGGCCAATGCCGTAGAGTACTCCGGACCTGGCGACTGATTTGCTTTCATGTCTTTCATTTGTTTCCCTACACCTGAGATAGCTATTACTACCGTCCATACCGGAGTCTACTCGATGGCCAAACGGCTGTATGTCTCTACGCGCATGTATGAACGATTTCTTAAACGCGAAATTTATAACTTCGGCTTTCGTTTAGTTATGTTCAACTGCCAGCTTACAGGGAGTGGCACGATTTGAGGTGTTCGCAGCGCAGAAGACGAGCCGACTGCGGCAGCCAGCCAGGGGGCAGGTGTGTCGGGCGACTGCGGCGGCAGCTGGGCGGCCTACACACGCCGCAGACAGCAGGTGGCGGCCTGGCACGAGGTCTCGTGGCAACTCTGCCCAATCGCCACAGCTTTTTTGTGTGTTTCGGACAAGGCACGTAAAGTGGAGCTCGAAAGTAAAAGCATGGAAGGCCACACAGAGAAACAAAGGATAAAAGGAATGCAATCGGAGCACAAAGCCATTAAAAGACTCTCCCAGTCCGTTTTCAAGTTCTTTTTAGAGCACAACGGGAGGCTCTCGAAGTTGGGACAGAATGCTGAAACTTTCAACACCAACCGTAACTCTCCAAACTCCGCAAAAGAGGAGGCAAGGTTAAAGTCATGCGTAAAAGTGCGTCCGGTGATAATCGAATGTTGCCGATACAAACCGAAGCTTTTACTCACACGCGTGCTTCAGGCACAACGGAAAGGGAAGGTGCTCTACACCTGTGCACACAACCGCTTCCCGCCGAAGCAGGACGTCTGTGGCCACTTGGAGACATCACTGAGAACTTTAAATGCGTATATTAACAGAAGCCGTGCTTTTTTTTTTGGTTCAGAATTATATACCTAAAAATCTAACAGAAAAATTTATTGGAAACAGTAGGAACGGCCCATTTAACGTTGCGTAAGAAACGGGGACCTAGAAACGACGGAGAGGCTTCGTCCCGCCATAGCCCTCAGTGGTTCACAGCCCCGCAACAGGCCACAGCAGTCGGGTACCCCACATCGAACCCAGCGTTATTGTGCGGTTCGGACCCCAGTAGACTCCCCACCCCCAGGGAACGTCTAATACTAGGCGAGTGTAGCCCCAAATGTTTGCATGGCAGAGCAATTATGGAATTATGGTGTACGCGTACGTAGAGAAAGTGTTTGCACAGCAATCGCTGTCATAGTGTAACTGAGACGGAATAAGGGGAAACAGCCCGCATTGACCGAGGCAGATGGAAAACCGCCTTCAAAACCATCCACAGGGTGGCCGGCGCACAGGACCTCGACACCAATCCGCCGGGCGGATTCTTTCCGGGGGTCGCCACGCCTTCCCGCTTGGGAAGCAGCGCGCTAGAAAAGGCGCATATCATAGCGCCAATAAAAACTGGCAAGAGGAATAATAATGTCTGAATAAGCTACAGCAATGCATTTAGAGCCTAATATTGTGGATGCACAAGCTCAATAAAAATGGGTGATGTGTTATCAGCGGAATTCCAAATCAGCAAAGGGCTTCCACGGGGTTATCCAATGGGTCCCCAGCAGTTGAAAATTTATGCGGATGAAGTATTAAAGACACGGGCATATAAACGTATCCCAAGGTCAGTGGGATAGTGACCAACTTACATTATCTTCTATTCACTGACGACCACATTATACAAGTGGAAGATAGTGACAAGGAAGGTGTTTGAAGGTTGTGACAGGTGGGGTTTAAAAATAAACACAAAAGAAACTGAGTACGATTGTGGATGATGACGAACTGTGTATAGGTGATGGGAATTTTGCTATTACATGTTGTTACACCTAGGTGTTGGACTATCTACGTGTAACTATACCTGCGATTGGAAAGAGTGTAGAATGTTTTAAAAATGTGATTGGACAAGGTAAATGTTTGAATATAAGGGATGTTACTGAGAATAAAAAGTTAAAAAAACTTAAAACGAAAGAGCGATAAGGACGTCGAAGACATTATGCAGGTGGAACCCAGAGGTAAAAAGGAAACGAAGTCGTCTGCCCAAAAATTGCTCATATACGTCAAGGAAGGTACGAATTCCAAGAATCTCGAAGAGGGGGCCTGGAAACATTGTAAACAATATTGGTTGTTCTCTGTAAACTCGCAGAAAGTATGTAAGTTAATACTATTATACTGTCGCCCATATTTCTTGGAAAAATAAAAACTAGTAAATAGTATGACAACAGAGGTAAACTTGACAGAGCACTAATAAAAATATCCTGACTAACCAATCTTTCTATTGCCAAAATATATTTACAGCATCTTTGTTCCATCATCAAGAGAGAGAGAGAGAGAGAGAGAGCAGCCTAGCATAATAAATTCAATTTGCAAAACGACTGCAGAATGGTAGCAGAGGTATGACTGACAATTCATTTGCAGAATTGTGCGAGCGTTGCAGTACATTTTTTCATAAAGTAAAAATCTTCAATTTCAATAGATAATTTCCGCCAGATAGGTCGGCAGTAAGCTAGAATTTACATTCATGTCAAACATTCCAGACTGCCTACCGCTTGCAGCGAAAAAAAAAAAAAAATAAAAATAAAAAAATTGATCGTTACAGTATATAACGAACAAGCTCTGGTGAAATAAATCTTAGCATTACAAACTGCAAATATGACGATTACTAGGAGAACCAAAAAGTCGGTAATAACTGTCTTGGATGAAGTAGATCACATTTTCCGCCTACCTACAGCTACGAAAAAAAGCCCCACTAAGCTGAATGTTCGTCATTGTCACTACTTATTTGTATCACGACTGTAAAAGCGAAGGGAGGGACTACCGGTTTGTACGACTACCGGTCTGTAGTATATATTTTTTTCCGGGCACCTGACGCCACTGAGGGGTTCTAGCTGCCTGCAGTGAATGTCCTTGTGAGTGCGAAGTATAGCCATGGGCAGGAGCTAGTCTGCCTACGCACGCATTGATCACTCCTCAGACATGGGAACCGTTCTTGCTGAGCAACTGTAGTAGCTGCTTCAGACGAATTTCGTGTCATAGTTTTCGGAGAAGTACACGACAGCCAAAGTAGAAAATCATTTCCTTAACTGCGGGGCACTTACTTGCATGAGGCTTGCTGATCAGACCAATAAAGGTGGCTCAGTGGTAAAGACACTGGACTCGTCTTGTTATCATATAATGCTACTGGTAGCAGTTGCTGTTATAGTAAAACATTCAGAGACAAGATTATAGACACAATAGGAGCTAATGTGGATGAATAGTACACACACACACACACACACACACACACACACACACACTACTATTTACACTATAGAACAAATTCGTCTTCCTTACTTTCGTAATGAAACACATCTGATACTACGAACATCTGAGTGCCCTACCAAAAGCCGGAAATAACCAAATGTTGGTGGACTTTGACAGTAACGGTAACTTTTATGTGAAATGGAATGGTGATTTTTGCACAAAACGGCCCTTGTGTAGTCTTTGTCCCACTGTTGCTATCCCGTTCTCTCCCCCCCCCCCCCCCCCCAAATAACGTTCTTTACTTCAGACATACTTTCCACTTCCCATTCAGCATATTATTCACCAGTGTTTGTTGGTAAAGTCTTAGCGCGCAGGGACACCCATTTTATGTTTAAGACAATTTTTGCTCATAATTCATTGTAGTATATTCCTCTAACTTTATTTGTTCTTCGTGGGCTTTTTGATTCGATATAATACCGACATTCCCACTTCCTAATACACTGTTCTTTGGTCTGGCGTTTCCCTTTTTTCTCCAAATTGCTGCTTGAGGAATTGAATTAGGCGTGACGAAGCATGTTCTGGTACACACTCTCCAACCCACCTAGTTACTGTGTACCAACCAACAGTGCCAGCAGATGTTCCTCTGTCTGATTAAGTGTTTCGTAAATTAAACTTTGCATATCACCCCACAAGCAGTATTCCATTGGAGCTACATCCAGCGATCGCGGCGGGAACACGGTTCGTCCACCATCGTCTGTTGCGATGTCTCCGAATCGCACGTGGGAAGTGAAGTTGTGCACCATCGTAGCAATGCAGAAGTGGCATCCGGTGACCGTCTGACGTACGTATTACACGTCATCCTGTCAACCTTATAGCATACCACGGCCAGCTACTCATACGACTTATCTATCCCTCTCCCTCAGCAGAAGTGGACACGTTACACGTCCAACCGACCTAGGTTGCAAACGGTACTTTTCCGGACACAGATTTCAAAATATTATGTACTACTCTCCTCTGCAAGACCTAGAAGTCTGTAACGGGTATTTCCGAACACGCTGTATTTTTATCAAGCCCATCTGGTGTGGATTCCAGACTGAAGAGGGCTTTTCAAACAATGGTCGGACGAGGGTTTAGTAAGCGCTGTCTGTCTGACGAGTGTACGCACATATATTTGACGCCAGTGAATGCTGTCAATATTTTGGAGTGACGGTAGACTAAATATCCGGTAATGGCGACACCATTTTGCGCGACGGCTGTCACTGCCCCCGTGACGCAAGGTGGACTGGGATGGGGATTAAAGCATTACTGTGCGTGCGGGGGAGCACACGAGACAGAGCGAGCAAATATTTGCGCGACCAGTGCATGGTGTGGGTAGCGCCAGCTCGCCACGGCGAGAGCCGCGTCCTATGTCGTATGGCCGGGGCAGAGCCAGAAAGCGTCATTTCGGTCGCCCGTCGTCCTCTCGAAGTTCTCACTGCTGTACAGGCGAATGCTACCACGATATTACTATCGAATCTGTTTCGTGATTCGTGCAGTATCAGTACTAAAGTACTCTCGCATCTGGAATTTATCAGGGGACAGGAAATGTTCCGTCTCCTCCTCTTCTCCCGCAGTCGACTTAGTCGTGGCGATATGAAACACACAGTTTAATTAGGCGGCGTAATCACGCCACGTTCGATAACGGAAAGAAGTGAGTTACTATTTAACGTCCGGTCAACTATGTGTTCATTAACGGTGGACAACAAGCTCGGATTCGGGAAGGATATGGCAGGAATGTGCGTTGTCTTTCAAAGAAACTGTTGTATTCACCAAACGCACTTGCGTGAAACATATAAATGGGGTACGAACAGAAGCCCTTACCACAGAGTAGTTCCCATTATGATGCGGATTGCTTGCACACAGCAAATACACTCAGGTGACAAAAGCCATGAGATACCTCCGGATACCGTGTCGAACCGCCTTTTGCCCGGCGTAGCACAGCAACTCGACGTGCCATGGACTCAACAGCTCGTTGGAAGTACCATCCAGAAACAAGGAGGCATGTTGCCTCTATAGCCGTCCATAACTTCGAAAATTTTGCCGGTGCAGGATTTTGTGCACCAACTGACCTCTCAGTTATGCCCCATATATGTTCCATTGCATTCATGCCAGGCGATCTGGGTAGCCAAACCATAAGTTCGAATTGTCCAGAATGTTCTTCACACCAACTGCGAACAATTGTAGCCCAGTGAAATAGTACCACTGTCATCCATAAAAATTCGATCATTGTTTGGGAACATGATGGATGGCTGCAAATGGTCTCCAGGCTGCCGAACATAACCATTTCCAGTGAATGATCGGTTCAGCTGGACCAGACGACTTAGTCCATATTATGTAAACACAGTCCACACCATTGTGGAGCCACCACCAGCTTGCACAGTGCCGTGTTGACAACTTGGCTCAATGGTTTCGTAGGGTCTGCGACGCACTCGAAACCTATCATCAGCTCTTACCAGCTGATATCGGGACTCGTCTGACCTAACGGATACGTTGGTCGTACGTCCCACATTCATTTCTGTCGTTATTTCACGCTGTGCTGCTTGTCTGTTAGCACTGACAACTCTAGGCAAACGCCGATGATCTCGGTCGTTAAGTGAAGGCATTAGGCCACTGTGTTGTCCTGAGAGGTAATTCCTGAAATTTGGTATTCTCGGTCCACTCTTGACATTGTGGATCTCGGAGTACTGAATTCCCTAACGATTTCCGAAACTGAATGTCCCTCGCCTCTAGCTCCCACTGCCTTTCTGCGTTCAAAGTCTGTTAATTCCCGTCCTTTTCATCTGAATCACCTGGGTACAAATGACAACTACGCCGATGCACTGCATGTGTTCGCCAAATGTATCGCCATCTGTGCATGTGCGTGTCGCTATCTCGTGACTTTCGTCGCCTCACTGTAGTCTACTTGTCACAGCGCCAAACAAGGTTAGGCAACAGCTGCGGCAAAAGTAGTTGGCGACGCAAATTAACAAGAATTTACAATTATTTATTGATGAAATTTTTTAATACCCCAATGAAGTATGAAGACTGTGCGTGTCAGTCTGTGTTTAAACCTTGTATAGTCCTAGATCCAGTGAGAGGAGAATGAAGCCACTTGTATACTATCTAATTTCGCTCTTCTTGGTGGCGACTGTAGACTGTCTTGTATCGAGGTTCTAAGCTTGTATCGAGGTTCTAAGCTTATATCCAGGTTTGGTGGATAGATGTCCTCTTGTGATCTATTTGTGTGACTAAAACGGATGCGTAACACTGTCCTCGTCATGTTGTGCTCGCTGGTGTGGTATTACGTTGAGCCTGAGACGTAGGTAGCTTCGCTCTGTTCTTTACAGGCAGTGTCCCGTATCTTCTGTTAAAGCTTAGTCATCACAAAAATTAATGTACGATGAACAGTAAAATTTTGGCTGTGGAATCGGAACTACAAAAACATACTGACAAACGCTCACCGCTGAGCCACCTGATTAGGTATGATATTTCATATGTTATTCAAATGACTGTACTGAATTGTATGGTAACTTCTGTAGCGCATAAAATAACACACCTGATATGTTGCTCAGAGATCACTCTAAACATTGCGTGTTAAGTTTTTGTCCTGCTTATTGTGAAGTGTAATTTTCTCTCACTGAATTTTTTTTTTTTCGGTTTACAGGCAAAATACTTAAATGTGTTGTCCTTCAGAACGTACTTGCCGGAGTCCATGAAGAATCTGTGATTATACCTAACAAAAATCGTTGAGGGCATAAATTACAAGAAATTCTTATTATTAGGGCTGCGTACGTTAGTCAATAGAAACAGTAGCCTTACTGGATCACTTTGTTGTTCGCCTTTCTGTCCGCCTGCCTGCCTGCCCGTCAGACTTTTAGACCATTTTCCCTGAGGAACGGGTAGACAGCCAGACGTATAGTTGAAGTTTATGACACGTAATAAGCTCTACGGTTCTTTGTGGGTGTAAAACATTTAATCTTCTAAGTGAATGAAATCAGACGATACGACCATTTATGGCACGTATTTTGATACTCGCAAACTATAGGGTACTTCCTGTTGATTTAGAATCATGAAATTTGACAAAAAGCAAGGACTCACAGTGCAAGTGAATGAAAAATCTGAAAATTGTTAATTTGTTATCATATAAGACAAAAATATTTGATTTGGTCATTTGTTATCCGTCTATATGTCAGTCCGTCTGTTTGGACTCCATTATCTCAGGAACGGGTAGAAGTATCAAGTTGAAATTCATGTCGCGCACAATGGCGTATGGTTCCTTGGCAATGTGAAACTTTTAAACTTCTAAGTCCGTACAATCGAAAGGTGCAGCTATTTACGTCTCATATTTTGATACTTGCAAATTCACTCATCAAAAAGTACAAGATACTTCGCGTGAATCTTGGATACTGAAATTTATCAAGAAGCAAGGCTTCACAATACAATTATGGGGAAAAAATCCGGAAATTATCTTAGAATTGACCTCGAAAGTCTTGGAATTCCCGGGACCGGTATACTGCCAATATCGATGTCGGCAACAGGCAAAAATTGTTGAGTCTCCATTCCCAGGATGCACGAACCATCCACATCCATAATTGAAACTGTACGGAACCGTAGGTGCGCTGGTCCTACCCGTACTCACAGGATTTTATTTTTTAAAGCCTCGAGCATAGGAATTACATGATATTTGCACAACCAGAAGCTGGAAACTCGGCCTTCAGAAACACTAAAGAGTTTTTAAGACAACTATTTTTATGGAGTTATCCTGTAGACCACACATCACGCATTAAGGTAGAGGGTGCTTTAAGTCAAAACTGCATCGACCATGCTGCACTGTAGCAGAATTGGAAAAGTGCACCAATTCCGTGGTTCTGTGCGACGTATGCGGTGCATCTGCCGGGCGGGAATAAAGGCATTACCATCGCACCAAGGTACTGAAGAGCGCAGAGCCTTCCTTAGTCTATAATTAACTTCATTAAGCGCAATTTAGGTGCGGTGAGTGACAGTACGCGCTGACTTCATTTCTGCGTAGGCAAACAAGCAGCCCGCTGGCGACAAGCCAACAGGAGTTGGCTGTCTTGCCACCTGGGAGCCACCTGCAAATGTTAGGCATTGTCCATGCATTACGAAATCGTAATTCGTCAAACGGGCATCACACATTGTCTCAAACATTCCAATACATGGCGCACTCTTTTCAGCAGCCATATTTTGTCAAGAATGCTACACATTTGTCCTATCGATCAGTTTTAGATTTGGCCTGGTTAAGAAGGATGGAATATAAGGATTTAACGTCCGCCGACGAAAGGGGTAGAAGCTACAACAGAACAAGTAAGGGGAAGGAAATTAGCCGTCTTCCTTTCAAAGTGATGTTATGTTTCTCACCAGGAGGTGGTGGTTTTCGTTACGAAAGCGCAAAGGATTTAAATGTAACGGATTTTTTCATTTCACGTATAAGCCCTTGCCAGTGTAAAATATTTAGAGAAAATATACTTTTTGGGTATTATCGATTTCTAGTAGTAGTTATGATTTAAAACGGAGAACAAAACTTTTTTCAGTCTGAACTGCGAAATTCTTGATTTGGTGCTGTAGAAAGGGGAAAATATCGGGAATATATCCAAAAAGGCATACCCAGAACGCAGCCCTAGTTCAAAATTCTACTAACGGAATGAACTGCAACAGTTACATCGAAAACATGCAGAGTGAAATGAGAAAGAATCACAATAATAATACAACGATACATCTCCAAATCCTAGATGTTTGGGAAGAACCCGATTGATGATAAAATACGAAATGTAACACAGTAATCGCGTTTGCTGTTTTATTTTGTGTCAACAGTAATAAGACACGTCCTTAAATCTGTCGGCAACTGCAGACGGTGGGTTATGCTAAATACTTGTCGATACGTTCATCGAATTTCCGAAGAACACAGACAATATAAGCTCCCTGGAAAATAAATATATATATATATATATATATATATATATATATATATATATATAGAGAGAGAGAGAGAGAGAGAGAGAGAGAGATATCCCCATGAGACACCACTCAATTCGGCGAGGAAGAAAAAAAAAATGGTTCAAATGGCTCTGAGCAGTAAGCGACTTCTGAGGTCATCAGTCGCCTAGAACTTAGAACTAATTAAACCTAACTAACCTAAGGACATCACACACATCCATGCCCGAGGCAGGATTCGAACCTGCGACCGTAGCAGCAGCGCGGTTTCGGACTGAGGCGCCTAGAACCGCTCGGCCACAGCCGCTGGCGGCGAGGAAGAAAACCACATTTAACACTAAGGTATGCCATATTCAGCTGAGGCCACTCACCGCTGATTAGATCCTGCAGAGCAAGGAAATTGTGGGAATGTTGATCGCACGATTTACCCGCTGTTACAAAATAGTGCCGCATATTTTCTGTGGGGTTAAGACTGGATTGTTTAGCGGGCCCGTCGATGTGGCATAGTGTGCCCGAGGGTTGGCCAAATCACAAACGTATGCACGCAGGTCTGTAAACTCAGCCGTTGCTATATCGGAGGACAAGAGTGTCCACAGTATACTCGTCACAATGACGTAGATGAAAGGGTACGATTTGGTCACAGAGAATGTTGAAATATACACCCTGATTTATGTTCACAATAACTACACCACGCAACAGCATTAAAGGATCACTTTTTAGAACCCACGTAATTGTCTCCCATCCTGACGCAGAAGTTTCAAATTTCGGTCAACGATGCCTAAAACCTTCCTCTGTAATGGTCAAGGAGCGTGGCAGCCTGCACCGTCACCCTCGGACTCTACGACACCTCAAACAGCTAGGTGTCAACAGATACGAAAAAAAGTGACCGATCTCAGAAGTTCACGTGACCTGCAAAATGGGTTACTAATGGCACATCGCCACCAAACATTACCACAATTCTGCCCAACACCACCGTGGGCGTGTCACACGATGAGAAGGACCTCAGTTTTCTTGTTAGTGGCCGAGGAAAACAAAACACCGCCGCCCCGAATTGACACGAAACGGAGTGAAGGCAACCCCTTGACAGCCCTCCATTTCCAGTTGCCTGCCTGGAGGCGCCTAGAACTACTTGACTGTCTCTGTACAGTTTCGCCGAACTGTGTGTGTGTGTGTGTGTGTGTGTGTGTGTGTGTGTGTGTGTGTGTGTGTGTATTTATTTTAGAGGGACCTTTTGCCACTCACGAGTCTATGCCGCACCCCCGCCTCGCCAACATTCCCATGACCACGCCACAGGAGGTCGCGAGACAGGAGGAAGGCTGAAATGGGATAAGCATCCTTTGCGGCTCCTAATCACATTCAAATTTCGTTGAATGGTTTTGAACGGACGCCAATGGCTCTAGCCTAAGCACGACGGCAAAAATTGTGGTCCCACTGCGCTACAAAGGGATGCGATCTCTTTCAATGGGGATGCAGCACCACAATATGCTTAGAGAAGGGCTGAAGGCCGGGGGTGTCCGCGGTGTCAAAGGTTGTCAGGAAGGTTATGTTGTTGCTCATCGCACTGCATACCATCGTTCTCGATCGCTAAATGAATGAGAATCAACGCCCCAAGGAAAGGGCTGATTTCGCTGACGCACTTTGTGCCACCCCCGGAGGCCTTTTCGTCGCGATTCTGAGCGTCGTTGTGTCTAAAACGTTTTCCTCGGCGACTCGAAAGAAAACCGCGTGATTTCTGGGTGTCGCCGTTTTGACTTATATCGCAGAGACGTCAAAAGAAGGGGCGAAATGCGGGAACGACGGGCTGTGACGACCTTCCCATTGCGTGAAACAGCCGAGGCGGGGTTAGGCAGAACTGTGGTGCAATTAGCTGCCAATATGACATCATTAACCCATCTTAAATGCTACGTGAACTTCTGAGCTCTGGCCTTTTTTACGCGTGTGTCATCACGTTGCTGTTTGAAGCGTCATCTAGTCCGAGGGTGACGTTGCAGGTCGTCACGCTTTTTCACCATTGCAGAGGAAGGGTGTAGGCACCTTTGAGCCAAACTCCGAACTTCTGCTTCGCAATGGGAGACAATTATGGGGGTTCTAAAAAGTGATCATTTAATTCTGCTGCGAGGTGTAGAATATATAGGTCCAAGCCTTAGTACGAAAAACATCCCCAAAACATTGCAGAACCACCTCTGGCTTGAACACCATCCTTATTGTTTGAGTTAAACGCCTTACTGGGCCGTCGCTGCACTTCAGGCATTACATTGGAAACTTCCATCGTTCCAAACTTGTTGAGACTGATCTCCATTCAGTAACAGCAGCAACTGCTACCAAACTGTCATCCACAAGGCCTTACACTCGTCTCCAGTCCCTCTGGGTTAAGATTTTCTTACCACGGCTGTTATTACGGCACTTTACGTGGCTGCGAGTGGTACATCATTCCTTGTTAACACGTTGCACAAACTTTGATGAAACCTCAACAAATCGGGCAACTTTATTGACGGTGTGATCATGCGGCGCTCCACACACGATAGCTCTGGCTTGACGTTATGTCTACACATATTACTGTGCGGGTTTCGTACAACCGACTGGCACATACATGCACCCATACATATATACATACATACATACATACATACATACACTGACGGAAGAAAAATCGCAACTTGAAGGAGGAGTTGTGCTATGTAAACGAAAGTTGGTAGGCGTGTTTCGACCCACTCGCATAAGATGACGCTAGTAATGCCACTATGAGGATGCAATTCAGGTTTGCTTTAAACACACGCTGCAACGGTCGTGAGCATTAGTTTACCTTTTAGGTTAGTCAAGAACGCCTTTAAGGCGACAAAAATGCCATTATCAACACTTAACCGAGTTTGAAGAAGGTCGTGTACGAGAAGCTGGATGTCCCTTCTGCGATATTGGCAGGAACGCAGCCATTGCACATGACAGCTGACAGGGGTGATCACGACAATGTACAATTGCAAGAAGACCAGACTCCGGACGGCCATGTGCCACTACCGAGAGGGAAGACCATCGTGTTGAGCCTTTGGTTCTGGTGCACCATAACGCATCTGCAGCAACAATTTGAGCAGCAGTTGGCACCACAGCGACACTAAGAACTGTTACTAATCGGTTACTTCAAGGACAGCTGCTAGCCAGACGCCCTGTGGCATGCATTCCGATGATCCCAAGCCACCGCCATTGGCAACTTGAGTCACGCGAGAGCTCATTGGAAGGCAGGGTTGAGGTCTGTTGTGTTTTCTGGTGGAAGCCGGTTCTGCGTCGGTACGAATGACGGTCGTGCATTGGTTAGAAGGTGACCAGTTGAGGGCCTGCGATCAGCCTGCCTGCAAGCTAGGTACACTGCACGTACACCTGGAGTTATTGTATGGGGCGCGATTTTGTGTGACAGCAGGGGCGCTCTCGTGATTATCCCACGCACCCTGACTGCAAATTTGTACGTCAGACTGGTGATTCGACCAGTTGTGCTACCATTCATGAACAGTATTCCAGGGGCTGTTTTCCAACAGGATAACGCTTACCACATACCGCTGTTGTAATCCAGCATGCTTTACAGAGTGTCGAGATGTTGCCTTGGCCTTTCCGATCACCAAACTTGTCTCCAATCGGGCACATGCCTGCATGTCCGAAGGAACATTCAATCGCCATTCGGAGAAACACAGACGCTGTAATGTCGTATCCAACCGAAATATCGGCCAACCAAAAGCGTTCCACTTGCGAAATTGAAAATTTTTGTGCGATCTTGCCGGGGGTGGTACCTTCAACGGTTTCCAGTCCCTTGCTAACCGTCATCGTTGCTGTTCTTTGTCGACGTCTCAACATTCGCTGGTGACAGAAAGTGCCTTTCGTATTGTAGACTAAACTTAAGCGGGTTATTCTTAGTGTTTACGATAAAGGTAAAATATTAGATGACTTCAAGAAACGTGCTTAGCTCGGCAACAGAGAGGTATCACAACAATATTGAAAATCACAAAGGACATTGAACACGCTAAAGAGTATGCCGGTGTACTTGACACTGAAGATGAAAACTTGCACAGAAAAACGATGAAAGCAACAAAAAGCCAGGATTATACACAGCACAAAGACTGGAATAAGCTCGTGCCTTCTGACGAGTCTGCAGCTGAATAGCCACCATATAGCTGATTAAAGTATCTCCAGGATTTGAAGAATAATATTGAAGGACAACGTTCGAGACCGGCTCGAATGAGATATTGATCAGTTTGGCCATCACGTATTGACGGACTATGAAACAACTGCTTAATTGTCATGGATAACCAAGACTGTTGCGACACTGAGGAAGAGCCTAGCAACAAATACCGTGTTGAAAGAGGTCCATCGACAGAGGAAGCTTTTCACTGCCTTGAAACGGCTACTAGATGGTCTGAGCGTTAACAAGAGTGTGATGTCCAATCGATGCCTTTTGCGATATTTAGCTGCAATAAGGAGTCTAGGCTCTGAACCAATAACACGTTTCTGGACTTCTTTTCCTACACTGTAGATTTATTTTAACTGCCATTTTGAATTTTTAAAATTGTGTTATTTGTTAGACGAGCGAATAAAAAATATACGTACAGTTTTGTGTTTAATTGTTTCTTTGTTTCATATACTTATGAAGACTGGTACTTTATGTTCTCGTAATGAATCAGTTATTGGAATATCCTACTATTCCCAATAGTTTCGGATAATCGATGCTCTACTACAGTCATAGTCGTAGTAGTTGTACGGAGTAAAAAATGCAATTACTCAGATTTTTTCGGAAACACTTCGAAAAGTTCAGTAAGATTATGAAATAGTATGAGTTTCATGATTTTGTATTGGCTGTGTCAAAATCCCGCTGGCGAATACCGGCCGAAGACGTAGAACGACTGCGCAGTTGGCGAATTGAGACGAGCACGGAAGCAGCAGCGGTGGCGCCCGTTCATCCGACCGTGTCCGCTGTGAACGCGCCGTGGCCACGGCCGTCCCTGGCTTACATAATGCATGGCCTGCGGCCCTGGATCCGTCCTCACCAGCTCCCTCCAACCCTCCCTCCCTCCCTCCCTCCATGCTCTCACGTAAACAGGCATCGTGTTTCTCTGACACGAGTCAACCTTTCGTACGAAACTCGAGGTCTGGAAAGCGAAGCCGAGTGTTCGCTAATACGGGCGCTCGGTCCACCTCGTTACAGGGTAGTCCCGAGGCGGACTCTGGAACTTCAATTGCTCCTCTACGTCCACATTTCTCCACAGAGACTCCCCTTGTAATTCCAGCAGTTATAATCCCCGCAGGCTGCATTACAGCCGGGATCCTTTCTCAACTGCTGGCCTGCCTGTGGATTCTACAGCGAAACATTACCTTTCGAAACTAAGACATAGGAAGATCCGCGATCTCCTTACGCACCATGGAATACACAAATATTTTCAGTGCAACATTATTACCGTAGAAATGGTTTCCAACGACAAACTTTTGCCATCGTTAAATCTTAATCTTCAAAACCTATGAAATTTTCAGAAAGAAGACGTCACAGTATACCTAAAATGTTACACAAAAAAGTATTATAAATTCATTGTAGGGATAGGTAAATGAGCAACTATTGGTACAGAAATTCTTTATCCGATTAATATCGATGAATCAGCCCGCCCGGCTAGCCGCGCGATCTAACGCGCTGCTTCCCGAGCGAGAAGGCGTGCCGGTCCCCGGCACGAATCCACCCGGCGGATTAGTGTCGAGGTCCGGTGTGCCGGCCAGCCTGTGGATGGTGTTTAAGGCAGTGTTCCATCTGCCTCGGCGAATGCGGGCTGGTTCCCCTTATGCCGCCTCAGTTACACAATGTCGGCGATTGCTGCGCAAACACTGTCCCCACGTACGCGTACGCCATAATTACTCTACCACGCAAACATTTGGGGCTACTCTTGTCTCGTACGAGACGCTCCCGGGGTGGCGGTGGGGGTGGGGGGGAAGGGGAGGGGGGAGCGGTTGTCCCACTGGGTACCGAACCGCACAGTAACACTGGGTTCTGTGTTGGATGGCGGTGGGGTCAGTGGACCGCTGTAGTCCGTTGTGGGGCTGTGAACTGCTGAGGGCTACGGCGGGGACGAAGCCTCTCCGTCGTTTCTACGTCCCCGGTTCAATACACCAGATATATTCAATATTACGGGCATGATCTGACAACAGAGCAGCAGGTAAGAATGAACAGCAATTTTGGTGGTGGTGGTGGTGGTGGTGGTGGTGGTGGTGGTAGTGTTATGGTTTGGTCAGCCTTCTATGTTAAAGGTAAATCACGCATTGCTTAGAATGTATGAGGAGTCAAAATTGCTTAGAATGTATGAGAACCTAGGTAATGAAAGTCTACGTTTCGACAAGATAATGCACCTGTGCTAGATTCTCCTATAATCAAAAAGTGATTTGAGATAAAGATAGCGACGTCTTGCCCTGGCCTGCATGTAGCACGGATATGAACCCCATAGAAAATCTTTGGGGAATACTTGCAAGGCGTGTTTATCGCAATGGAAGGCAAATTGAGGTCGTATGTAAGCTGAAAAGTGCAATACGAGAAGAGTGAGCGACAGTTTTCTTCCAAGAACTACAAACACGAACAAAATCACTGGCAGAGAGAATTTTATACTAAGTTCCACCCACGAAGTGCAAATGCCTTATTTTGTTACTCGTGTTATGAAAAAAACTATGTAATTCTATCATGACTGTTTATGTTCTATAAGTATGTACTACTTTCATAATAAATTCGGTATAATATGCTACAGACTATTATTTTCGTTGGAACCCCGCCTTTATACTGATTTCCACTACTGTATGTCCTTTAAATCTCAGTCATTACAACGTTTATCTTCATATGGCTGGTCCTTAGTGCCATTTCCGCTGGAAGATTTACAGAAATAAGGGTCACTTGAATATTTTTCTTTTTTCGATCAGAGAACGGAAGAAAAAGTTCGTTTATTTATTTTTACTTCGAGCCTGGATTCCCTACTGCAGGGGTGCAGTTCTTAATAATAAGTGATCGTTCTGTCTCTCATTTCACCTGAAACTCCCCACAAGCGTGCGACATATGCCGACTTACTTAAAAAAATGTTCAAATGTGTGTGAAATCTTACGGGACTTCCATGACTGCAGCGCCCGAGACCGCTCGGCTAATCCCGCGCGGCTGCTGACTTACTTCCGACAAAGGAACACAAGACAGTATGCCTAGCTATACCAACCCGACTGCACTAAAATTTATTGAACAGGATGCAGGTTATGACAAAGGGTTGTAATGGGAAACAGTCTCTGATCAATAGTTTGTATATTCTCCTCGAGAACACGAAAATGGATAAATCGGAAGTAACATAAGCAACAACCAAAGATAATGGTAACAAATTTTAGTTAATAAAATAATATCGCTGTTCATCTGCACAATCTTTGTAAACATATAGCGTCGTAATAGTCGAACTGTCAAACTGCTCTCACGTCGTAATTAACATTTAATTTTAATATCTTGACAACAGCATTTACGA
Source organism: Schistocerca cancellata (assembly GCF_023864275.1). Lineage (NCBI taxonomy): Eukaryota > Metazoa > Arthropoda > Insecta > Orthoptera > Acrididae > Schistocerca > Schistocerca cancellata. Next base: position 72,480,095 of record NC_064627.1, read on the forward strand.
TCTTATTAAAGCAGTGACAGTTACAAAACAGTTCACTAACGACGCAGCCGGCCGCGGTGGCCGTGCCGTTCTAGGCGCTGCAGTCCCGAACCTCGGGACTGCTACGGTCGCAGGTTCGAATCCTGCCTCGGGCATGGATGTGTGTGATGTCCTTAGGTTAGTTAGGTTTAAGTAGTTCTAAGTTCTAGGGGACTGATGACCTCAGACGTTAAGTCCCATAGTGCTCAGAGCCATTTGAACCATTTGAAACAGGCATTATTGCGCCTGCGCAGCTGCAGTGATGTAGGAAGCCCGCATGTATAAAGTACTAAGAGAGCTTACATTACGCCATAAAAGGAACAGGATATCAAAGGATACTCCAAGAGCATCGGAATTTCGTGAACCATACTAAAATGCGTAATTCGGCTTGAAGTGCACATTGGTTTTTTCCAGATTTACAATAGAGTAGGTCCCATCTAATATTAAGCTTTTCAGTGTGGTTTTTGGTGTGTTTTTTCTTGGAGTACCAGTACTGTACCATCTCATGTTTGGTTCTTTAATATGTCATAATACCATACTTGGCAGAAGATGAAAACGTGATCTTGAAATTCAGCGAACAACTAGCCAATACTATGGAATGAAACACTTTGTTTCAAATAAACCGCCTGCCTCAGCGGAAAAGATTAATAAAAGCCAAATTTCTTTAGCAGACCGACAAAAATGAAGTTCATTGTTCTGCAAGGCGATTAATGCTTGACTGCTGTTAACTTGGAAATTAAAATAAAATCAGAAAACTGAAACTAATAATATATTTTTGCTTTCCGTAACTACGTGAATGTATTTCAATTCACCTGACAGCTCCCAGCCACAGAAATCCGATCATCTGACGTGGGAGCTGTAAACGAAAAGGAAACAGCGAAACCACGTAACACAAACACACGTCACGTGGAGACTAACCCCCCTCCCCATTGCAACTCTGTGCATGCGCGAATCTGGCAGCTAGGGCGCGCAAGAAAAATTTTTCTCGTTAGCATCTGGCTGCTTGATGCTACTGCCGATACAGCTAACAGCCACACTTAAAGTAGTCTGAAGTGGGAGAAGGTACTGCTCATACGCGAGTCAACTGTGCATGCGCATGAGCCTGCTGGCAACTGGTCAAACGAACCTATTGTAAACAGTTGTGACGTCACTGTCATAGAAAGTTTATTGTTCGGAAGTATTACATAGTCTTCGTCCTAAGGCTTTTGACATATTTTTGCTGGTTGCAGGCGCTTGTGCGTGTACGGTGTTTTGTTGTTGTAAATGGTGCATTTCCTTTGCAACTTAAGTTTTTTATTCCCTCTCGTTTATATTTTATTGCTACAGTATCATTCTCCAATGGCAGGATACAGTAACATTCTTTGCTAGAGAATCAATTCTTACGTCAAAATTACAAAAATTTCGCTGAAAGCTAGAACAATGAAAACCTCCCGGGATTCCGAAAATTTTGCGGGTTCTTCCAGCTTTCTCCCCGATGAAAGAATTCCCGGATCGTATACACCCTACTGCCATTACAGTCTTACCAGTCAAAATTACAAAAATTGCACTGAAAGCTAAAACAATGAAAGATTCCCAGAATTCCGAAGATTTTGCGGGTTCTTCCGGCTTTCTCCCACATGAAAGGATTCCCCATTTCCCGGTTGTCCCGAGTCGTCTACACCCTGCTGCCATTATAGCAGCAGTAACCTATCTAATAACTGCGCGAGACACTTGTTATCTGATATAGGCGTTGCTGAACGCAGGATCGTATTTGCCTGTTTACTTATCTCTGTATTTGAATATGCATGCCTACAACAGTTTCTTTGGCGCCTAGTGTATTTAAACTATTTGTCGTCTTTTCAGCGACGGGGGTTGGTAATCAGCTAGGTGTTTGTCTAGACAAACGCTTAAAATTCACTACTGAGCCGGCCGAAGAGCCAGACCAAAGATCGCCATTCCGTCAAGGGGATTCGACGCAGGTCCGTCTCCTAAGCTACAGCGCTGAGCGTTGCACTTACGACAAGGTATTTTTTTCGCTATCATCGATATTATCGGTGGCAGAAGCCCCACTTTTAATGGATTAAAAGGACCATAAATATCGCCATTTATTATTCATTAAACGGCAGTGATCATGCGGTCGGCAGTTTTTCCCGATCAACACAGCGCTGAGGGTGGGCGCGAGAAATGGGTGGAGTAGCAGCGACCACACCTGGTAGTTTATTACGTGTGCCTATTCATCGAAGCACTGATGCGCACGAAAACAATTTCACACATGGGCGAGCGTTATGACTGTAATACTTCTTCACACCCTGAAAGTGCTTCTTCATAATGATCATATTTCACTACTGAGTTTACTACACGGTGCGATGAGCCAGACACGGATTAAATGTGTGTGTGCTGTTCGTTACCTTTCACCTCGCACCCTAGATCCTGCCACGATTCCAGTTAACTTTTATATGATGATCAGTTCTCCATCTCGGCACCACAACCGCATCAAAACTGAAAACACCGCACGAGAGAATACATTTTGCAGGCAGTCCTCCACAGCTCTCAGATCTTCAAACTGCCAAATGCTGCTGTATCAACAACCGACCAGACGATGATTGATAATTGAAACTATGGCAGTAAAAAATTCGGTAGCATAGCGCCTTTTCGCTAATGGATGACGTAGTTCCTGACTCAAGAGAGAGTTGACAAGATTTGGCGGTAAAAGAAAAACATAGCTTCAGTTTCTACAGATATCGTACTGTTGCTGCACCAGGAAAGGCTTATGGCTACAGGAGCAAGTGTCAGATCGACGATATGCAAAAATTTATGACGTGTACTCCGCCATAACAAGATTATGTTCGACGAAGGAAATAAACGGACACTTTCTTGCATTCAGTTTGTTTCGCACTTATGGGCTTGAGCTTTTGATAGTCGTAAGGTCTTATGGGACCAAACTGCTGTGGTCATCGGTCTCTAAGCTTACGCACTACTTAATCTAACTTAAACTACCTTACGCTAAGGACAAAACACACACACACACACACACACACACACACACACACACACACACACACACAATGCCCGAGGGAGGACTCGAACCTCCAACGGAGGGAGCAGCGCGGACGGTATAAATGTATTAAGAGTTATACGGATTCCTTTTGAAATAATAAACACTTGACTTACTTATTTTCCTCTGTCTCCTTTTCATTTGACTGCCCCTTATATAATAATATTTGTTTTCCAAATTACACTGTGCAACATAATTAAAGAGCCACTTTTTTGAACACCCGTAATAGTCTCCCATTGCGACGTAAAAGTGAATTTCAGCTGAAAGGTGTCTACAACCTCCCTTTGTAACGGTGCAAAAATTTGCTCCCTCCGAAGTACCCTCGAGCTTGACGTCGCTTCAATCACCAAGGTGCCTGCCGACTCATGCGAAAAAAAAAGCCACCAAGTCTCAGCACAATTCTGCGCAACACACAGTGGACGTGTCACACCATGGGAAGGTGTTGACACCCACATTTCACCCTATTTTTTTCTGACGTCACTACCGTGGAGGTGAGAGCCAGACTCTCAGCGTAGAAGTCACGCCGTTTTTTACGGATGGCACAAGAAAATATTGCGCACGCACACGGCCACTCAGAATTGATACGAAAACGCTATGTGAGGTAGCATAAAGGACACCAAGGAAGCCGTCCCTCCCTTAGGGCATTGATCCCACACATATCGCGACCGAAAGTGATAGTTCGCAGTGCGATGAGCAACAAGGCGACGTTCTCGACACCCTCTGACACTGCGGACACCACCCGGACGCTTCAACCCTTCTGTAAGAACAGTGTGCGGCTGCATCCCCATTGAAAGTGATCGCACGCCTTTGTAGTGCAGTACGACCTCTCGTGTACACGTTGGAGCCGCTTCGGACCGTTCAAAACCATTTGACGAAATCTGAACGTGATCCGAAGCCAAGAAGCTTTCCAGCCGTCGTGTTTCGCTTCGTCCTGTGGTGTGATCACGGGGGAGGGGAAGAGAGGGGAGGGGGAATAACGTTGACACATGAATGAGTAAAGAGGCAATGAGTCCCTGTTAGATCCCCAGTTCTACATCACCCTCGATGACACTCGCGTAGCTTTGTTAAGCGCTTTAAAAAGTACCTGTACAGAGACATACGTACCCAATCAGCTGACTGGCGCCCCGATGCTGCTCTTTGCGAGCATGCGAAATCTACGCGGTATCTAAAGAGTAGCCAGCCGCCAGGCTTTTGCACCATTACAGAGAAGGCACCTTTGGGCCAAATTCCAAACTTCGGCGTTGCAATGGGAGCCAGTTACGGCGATTCAAAAAACTGACCCTTTACTTTTTTGCGGAGGACCGTATACGAGGCCTAATTTTCGCCGTAGCATAAACATACAACATTTCGTGTATCATTTAGGTAACATACGTCATTAACTACGTATGTGAAACAAGGCAAAATATGACGCCTAGTTACCATCCTTTGATATGTACATGAATAACTTTAAGCAAAAAATTAAAACGTTATCATAATAATTTTCAGACCGGACAATGAAAAACGTCCCACTAAAGACAGCACAAAAAGTGCATAAGACGGAATGCCTGTCCAATTTCTCTCAGCAAGCACGGAATGAAAGAGCATCAACGTGTAAAAAGGTGAAGATGGTAACTGTTCTCGAAAGAACAGATACCACTGATGACTGTGCAGCTTCTCTAGAATAAATGATAATTAATTGAAACCCTAAGCTGCCGACAGGTGTTGTTGATATACCGCGACGGGGCCAGCTGAAAATGTGTGCCCCGACCGGGACTCGAACCCGGGATCTCCTGCTTACATGGCACATCCTCTATCGATTATTTTTTTTTTTTATTTGGTCGTAGCGGACGTCGCGTGACATCCGTTGAAGTTCGTTGTTCATCCTGTCACTCAGTTTTTTTATTACAGAGGCCAGCCAGCTTTCTGACCGAACATGCTGAGCCGTGGCGGCATCCATCTGAGCCATCGAGGACACTGATGAATAGCGCGACTGCAGGCACACGCTTCCCGTCAGACCCACATTCCCAGCTGTCCACAATCTACATACGTAATGTACCTAATAGATATTTGCCCGTCCACTCATTGCTCGTGCAGACTAACGTGACGATTCCCGTAAGAGTTCTTTCGAGAACAGTTACTATCTTCATATATATATATATATATATATATATATATATATATATATATATATATATATTAGTTAAAGGCTACCCAACCATTGACCTTCGTCTGTGCGAATGCGCACAGGTTGCCCGAACTCCTACATGTCGGCAACTGAGGGCTTCAATTAATTATCATTTAAAAAGATGATTAATCGTGTATTCTTATTACTACACTGTACACGCAGAACAAGTAAAATTTCGTTGTTTGCTATCTTTCCTTGTTCAAGGGCAGCAATGTATAACAATGAAATTTCTTTTAGAGCACTTTTAACTGTCAAACCTGGACGAATTATTATCAATAGTTACAAACTGTATTCTGGACATAATATAGCTGAATAGGTAACATTCAAAGACCACTATGTTTAATGTCTAACTTAAGTCTGGAAGTTAACAGTGACCGTCGTAAAACTTCGTAATGCTACCTAGAATAACAAAATTTGGCCCCGCCTACATCAACGGCGACTGGTGGCAAGATCGAGACGTGTCTCGCCGCACAACACCTCTAAAGACGGCAGACGGCAGTATGTGGGCTACGTTACGGCTGCTGCAATATTGATCCCTGTGGCGGCCTTGCTCCACCCTGCTGTCGGAGCGACAGGGGGAGAGCGGATCGGCCCCTTACATTAGTCAGGAGCCGGGCACACCCTCACCACTCCCTAGACGCGTTGCTCTAAATTGATTTCCTCCGCGAGTTCCTCCTAGCCAAACGCTCCCGTCGTGGCGAGGCGCACGTGATGGATCGCGCGGATCACTTTGCCTCGCCCTCTGCACCTCAACACCGTGGTCTCTGCCGTTTCGTATCACACCATAGAAAGTGTAACAAACGCCGTGAGAGGGCAGCACAACAATAAAGGGTACCTCAACCCTCCCCCTTTTTTTACGCGCGCGCACGCACACACACACACACACACACACACACACACACACACACACACACACACACAAATGCGCGTGAGCGCGTTATTACACCCCCCCCCCCCAAATTCCCCCCTTATACACACAAATCAGCCTAAACAATACGCCCACATAACAACTTGTACGTCCATTTCTGGAACGCAATACAGCAGCGATTCTGCATGGCTTGGATTCCGCAAGTCCTTGGCAAGTTTCCAGGAGTATGTGGCACCAGGTACACACATACAGGTCGCGCAGTTCCCGTAAATTAAGGGCTGTTAGCTTGTGAGCGACGAACTGGCGCCCAATGGTTTCTCAGATGTGTTCTACCAGCTTCACATTAGGCGGATCCGGTGGACAAGGCATCGATCTGATTTTACTATCATGCTCCTCAAAGCACGATTCTCGCCTTGTGACAAGGACAATTATTCTGCTGAAATATGCGATTGCCGTCGAGGAAGATGTCAAACTTGAATGGGTGCAAGTTTTCACGTAGTCCACAGTTCTCAAGGTGCCTCCGATTACGACCACAGGTCCCACGGTGTGTCCCGCATAGTGTAACACTATCTCCACCGACCTGTGTCCGTTACGTGGAGCACATTACCAGTAGCCTTTCGTCTGGGTGACAGGGTATCTGGACACATCGTCGACTTGGGTCAAGAAACGTGCATCCGACCAGGCGACACTTTTCCACTGGTCCAGGGCCAAATCTTGAGCATCATCTACCCACTGCAATCTTGATTATGGCACTATGTCAACATGGGGAGAGGGAGATGGGGGGCCACGCAGGCGCCGTCTGCTGCGGAACCCCATGTTCAGCAACGTGCGCCGCACGACGTGCTCTTACACACTTGCACCAGCACTACCGTTGTGTTCTGTCGTCAGGTGCCACAGATCGCCGCTTATTTGACTTCACAGAAGGAGCACGCCTCTGACTCTCACGTTCTGTGATGAGGCGAGTGCACTCCTGGTTTCGCCGTCCAACAACAGTTTCCATGTATGATATTGACCGTAGCACGTGAACAGTCGATCAGATTCGCCGTTTCCGAGATGCTTGGCCTTAGGCGTCTGGTCAAAACAATCTTCCCTTTGTCTGAGTAGCGTATTTCAGTGGATTTCCCTATTTGTAGCCTGTTCGCCGACAGGGCAAGTCCCCCATTCCTCTCCGCTCCGTTCCGCTTGCATACTTTCCTTACCGCCTCACGTGCGCACAGCGGTACCAGGCGGCATTCAATGTAACGGTGGGCAATGTTAATAATGTTTTCACTTACTAGCGTAAGATTATTGCTACCGAGAGGCAAACACACTGAGCAAGCTTTCGTACGTCTCAGTGTTAAAGAATTTCTCTGGATTATAGCTTAAAATCGAATCGAAAAACTGATGTGCATGGTACGGCAGGGAGTAACGAAAAAAAAAAAAATCGAAAACGGCCTATATTACACATTAGTGTGAAGTTAATGTTTTCGGGACCGCTAGAGTGAATGGTGAGAGTCGTAACGACATTAAATTTCCATTTTACTCGGAAAGATTAGAACTCTACATAGCCCTTCAGAGGGAGTTAAACGCGTAAGAATTCAGTTTCCCGTGTCTTTATGTTTTTGAAAATTGGTAGATTATTAACAGGCAACAGGGCAACGCAGGATAATCAACTAATTGTGAATGACATTTCGGCTTGGTGTGATGTCGCAACAACGGCCGGCAAATTACACACAATTTGTCGCTATGGGCTTGAGAAAATTTGTTGTGGATGGAGAAAAAAAACTGATCATCTTCATTAGTGAAGTGTTATTTTAAACCGTGTATCGTATTACTGAAATCAATATGACAGTTTTTAATTTCAGCCACAGATTTTGACTCATAACAACAACAAAATCTTTTTTGTGTATGAAGTTCAAGAACTTCACATGATTTCGTAGTAAAAAGTGTAACTACCGTTACAAGAAGAATTTTAAGTGGGATATTTGTGGCCGTTTAGAGTTTAAAAAAATTAACAACGAATGGAACTTCTGCATTCCTTCGAGATGAATTTCCAGTAAGAACCGATCCGACTCCGGATTGTGTTCAAATTGCAATAGGGATTGCAACGCCGCTTTCAGATTTTAGCACGAATAATGATGTGTTGGAATCGTGGAAGAGGTGTAGAGGGTGATCCATAAATGCGGCAACGAACTTCGAGGTGTTGCAGAGGGTGTCTTGGGGAACAAATGGAGGACAGGAAAGTGTATGCGGAAATGTCACCCAACGCTACAGGAAGTCGAAGTTATAGGCGCGGGCGCCTGCCGCTAGGCCACCCATTCAGCAGCAAACGTCACTTTGTATGCTGACGCACCACAGGCGTTATTCAGTGATCGTGACTGAGTTGCCACGATCGTCGGTGGAAAAGATGAAGCTACCTGCAACCTAGACAGGCCTTGTCATCTATGAATGTGATGATCTGTTGCCTCCGTGGAAGTCGGTTTCAGACATGGGTTTCCATCAGCAGTTTGTTTTTCTCCCGGAATTCTCTAAAAATTTCCAATGTTTTTTGGTATACAGGATAAGAATAAACTGCAAAAGGAAACCTGTGTCCGAAACAGTCATCCACCAAGGCAATAAAGTATCGCATTCACAGGAGACAAGCTAGTTCCATCTTCCCCACTGGCGATCGTGACAATCACTTAATAACAAACAACATTCTCGAAATGTTCCGCCTACAATCTGTCAGCGTACAAATTCACGTTTTCTGCCAAGTGGACGGCCTAGGGGCTGGCGGTGGCCCCTTTAATGTCGACGCACAGTAGCGTCATTGGACGATGTTTACGGAGACGGGTTCCTATCCTCGATTTCTTCCTCAAGGCATCCTCTACAACCCCTCTAAGTCTGTCGCAACGTATCTGGGACACATTGTGTATAAGGGGCAGTCAAGTGGAAAATAGACGGATGGAAAAAGTAAGTAATCTGTTTCTTATTTCAGAAGTAATCGTTACAACTGTTAATACATTTATGCCACTGCGAGGCAAGACGGTTAGTGCCTTCATGGGAATGTTTGGGGTTGACAACGGAACGACGATTGTACCCAGGCGTGCGCCTCTTCGCCCGAAGCTAATCGATGGCCAAGAATGCCTTTCTTCAGTGGGCGGGTACGCATTAAGACGCTTCCAATTGTCCATTATTTCCGAAAGATTCAGATGCTATTTCGTAGTATGAGGAGGTACACGAAAAGAATATATATTTATTTCATTAAGTATATCCATCGTGGATGCCTGATAACCGGTGACTGTGTCGGATTTCCCATTAACTAGTCAGAGCCTTTTCAGCGGCACAAGGTACTTAACTCAATTTCCGTAGCGCGATGGTGGATACTATCTTGCGACAGTATAGGCGGCATTATAGTTAGTATCTAACTGGCAGTCTCATTATAATTTCCTACTGAGCATAGATTAATCACCTTTCGCTACAAGCATAAATACTGATTGTGACCTAAATCCGCCAGCATGTACATAAGCTGTACAGCACAAACTGGATATTGGCGGATTTGTGGTGACATCAGTATTTACGCTAAGCATTAACATTCTACTTGTATTTATAATTATACTAGGTCTACAACTTTGCTTCCACCGTTTTTTCTCGAAGTTTGGAGCTGTATTGTGAAAAACTTACAAAAAAATTTTTGATTCATAGTATTGCTCATCGCTGGCCACTACATTCTCCCATCTTTTGGATAGCATACGAATCCCCTGGCGGAAGAACTGGGCGTCTTTTGTGGGGCTCCATGAATCGATTCAATTTTGCACTTGTTCATGTGATCGGAAGTGCTGGTCAGCCAGACTGTATGCCACTGATCGAAAAAGATGGTAGCCAGAGAAAGCAGCGTATGGAGAATGCGGCGGAAGGGATAGGACTTCTCATTTCAACGCTTCCATATATATTTTGACAGGTTATGCGACATGGGCTCGAGCACTGACCTGTTACAAAATTATCTTTACGTGTCTATCGCTGTATTGTGGCCGTTTGTGTTTCAGTGCTGGGCTCGAACGCATCAACTGCTTTCGATAATTATGTCCTGTGACTGTCTTCGTCTGTTTCAGTAGCTATGAAAACGTTCTGTTTTCCACCGCTATGCCGGTCTTCGACATCAGAATCACCGTTCTTAAGGCGTTGAAAACATGCTCCGCACGTTCTTTCAATAATATTTCCCTCACCATTGGTCTTACTCAGCATTTTAAGAGCCACAGCCGCAGATTTCTTCATGTTAAAGTAGAAAATTAAAAATTCCTGCAAATGACGAGAAATGAGTACGGAAGTTGACGTACTTAATCGAGAATAACCTTATGATGCAATCACAAATCGACTAATATTTTTATGGCATTATGTTTACAGATGCCTAAGCTTATTGTATTACACCTATGACCAACCACCTGACCCCCCCCCCCCCCTTGCCGCTACTGCCGTCTATTGCAAAAGGCGGAAGCAAAGTTATAGACCTAATAATAAAAAGTGATTATCTGTAGCCGGTAGGCAATAAAACGAAACCTGCCAGGTGGGTGCAAACTACAATACTTCCCAGCGTGAGACTTAAAATTATTATGTGGAAATAAACATTTCTTTTTCAAAAAGTGACAGGCTATAGTTTTCTGTATTTACATACTTATCTGACAAAAATGAAAGTAATGTTGGAAGTTATAACAGTTAGTGAAAACGTCATTTCCTCTACGCTCTACGGAAAGTGTGTAAAGTCTCTTGCTAATGTCTTCCATTTGGCTGAGTAGAACCAGACAATAGCGAAAATCATTCACAAATGGGGCAGCTACCTCTTTCTGTTTTCCAGAATTGTTCTGGTAGCTATGTACTCAGAAAATTATCTGTTTTTGTGGTAGGTAGCAATATGAAAGTGTACATAGAGGGAGGGGGGGGGGGGGAGGGGAGGAAACTAAGTCGTTCCAGAAATAACTTCCTCTGTTTTTACGGGATGTATTTTCCGTGTCAGCATAACGTCAGTAGGCCATCCTTCTTGGGGATCAGTGCAAGTGACAGTGATCGATGAACGGACAGCCAGTGGAATGGCGCGAGAAACTCCAGACGCATTGCCTGCCAGAGACGCCATATTACTGTCAGCGAGACAATTCCCAGCACCAACTCTCATGAGCAAATTTCAGACAGAACAAAAGTCGCACACTAATTTTGTGCACTGCTTCCACAGAGTTATCTGCGTTATCAGTCTGTGTGTCGCTCCTCATATAACCACGTCGTAGATTTCAATTATTATTATTATTATTATTATTATTATTATTATTATAATATAATATTATTATTATTATTATTATTGACTTTTTTTTCTCAGACTTAAGTCTGGTTAAAAATGGAACGTGACGCGGACCTCGGTCAAGCGTGACTTCCTTGTAACTGTATGGTATATGTTATATTGCATTTAGGAACTTTCGGGTAATTGAACATGTATCAATAATTACAGATTTTTGTAGTTGTATATATATGTTTGGATGTAGCTGTATTGCATTGATGTACTGGTGAATATTGTGAGGTATGACTCCTGTAGTTGATAGTATAATTGGGATAATGTCGACTTTATCCTGATGCCACATGTCCTTGACTTCCTCAGCCAGTTGGATGTATTTTTCAATTTTTTCTCCTGTTTTCTTCTGTATATTTGTTGTGTTGGGTATGGATATTTCAATTAGTTGTGTTAATTTCTTCTTTTTATTGGTGAGTATGATGTCAGGTTTGTTATGTGGTGTTGTTTTATCTGTTATAATCGTTCTGTTCCAGTATAATTTGTATTCATCATTCTCCAGTACATTTTGTGGTGTGTACTTGTATGTGGGAACGTGTTGTTTTATTAGTTTATGTTTTATGGCAAGTTGTTGATGTATTATTTTTGCTACATTGTCATGTCTTCTGGGGTATTCTGTATTTGCTAGTATTGTACATCCGCTTGTGATGTGATCTACTGTTTCTATTTGCTGTTTGCAAAGTCTGCATTTATCTGTTGTGGTATTGGGATCTTTAATAATATGCTTGCTGTAATATCTGGTGTTTATTGTTTGATCCTGTATTGCAATCATGAATCCTTCCGTCTCACTGTATATATTGCCGTTTATTATTATTATTATTATTATTATTATTATTATTATTATTATTATTATTAGTAGTAGTAGTAGTAGTAGTAGTAGTAGTAGTAACGAAAACCTCTACCTATCAATAAAATTTGCTAATTTCTGGGGGAAACTGAGAACAAAAATAACTTCCGCATCTCGAACCTGAAATTATAACAGGAGAAGGTTTTACTGACCACGATTGCCGAAAACGGAGATCGTGGTTCTTTTCCACCATAAGACGAATTCTTTATCGCATTTGTGGAAGAAGAAAATGTTAATTGGATGAGACAGAACCTCAGTCATGACCTCATAGAGCACTAAATCTAAGCTGCGCTGACGACAGTGACTAACAGTAAATTTAGAAGTTGGTAAGATGGAACGCAGCAGCTGATAATTACGCTTATGACATTTCGGCAGTAACAAAACTTCACAAAGACACCAAAATACTTCTGCTACGAATATTCGTAAAAGTAGCTTCAACGCAAGGTGGGTAGAAGGAAGGAAGGAAAGACCGAACGAAGATTACATCTAAAGACCAATTGAAGACAACGTAATTAGACGTGGAGCACGCTCCCGGGTTGGAGAAGGAAGAGGAAGGAAATCGCTTGTCTCCTTTCAAAGGAAACATCCCGTATTTCGTCTAATCTGGTTGACCAGAAACCCCTTAAACAGTTGTCCTGCCAAATACGAGTCCAGCGTGTTATCCACCGCACCATATCGTTCGATGACGCGAAGTGTGATCTAACAATAATTTCCCTATTTTCTAAGCACTTGTGCAGCATATTTTAGAGACTAATATGTGGTTATACTTACTGCCTGTCTTCTAGATCCCTGTCAATGTTAATGAGGCTTACCTGAAACAGACAAAAAGCATCCCATGTAACAATGTACTTTACAAACGACATAAGGAGTATGAAAACAAAAGGGATTAGTCAGTGTCTAAAAATACACTCCTGGAAATGGAAAAAAGAACACATTGACACCGGTGTGTCAGACCCACCATACTTGCTCCGGACACTGCGAGAGGGCTGTACAAGCAATGATCACACGCACGGCACAGCGGACACACCAGGAACCGCGGTGTTGGCCGTCGAATGGCGCTAGCTGCGCAGCATTTGTGCACCGCCGCCGTCAGTGTCAGCCAGTTTGCCGTGGCATACGGAGCTCCATCGCAGTCTTTAACACTGGTAGCATGCCGCGACAGCGTGGACGTGAACCGTATGTGCAGTTGACGGACTTTGAGCGAGGGCGTATAGTGGGCATGCGGGAGGCCGGGTGGACGTACCGCCGAATTGCTCAACACGTGGGGCGTGAGGTCTCCACAGTACATCGATGTTGTCGCCAGTGGTCGGCGGAAGGTGCACGTGCCCGTCGACCTGGGACCGGACCGCAGCGACGCACGGATGCACGCCAAGACCGTAGGATCCTACGCAGTGCCGTAGGGGACCGCACCGCCACTTCCCAGCAAATTAGGGACACTGTTGCTCCTGGGGTATCGGCGAGGACCATTCGCAACCGTCTCCATGAAGCTGGGCTACGGTCCCGCACACCGTTAGGCCGTCTTCCGCTCACGCCCCAACATCGTGCAGCCCGCCTCCAGTGGTGTCGCGACAGGCGTGAATGGAGGGACGAATGGAGACGTGTCGTCTTCAGCGATGAGAGTCGCTTCTGCCTTGGTGCCAATGATGGTCGTATGCGTGTTTGGCGCCGTGCAGGTGAGCGCCACAATCAGGACTGCATACGACCGAGGCACACAGGGCCAACACCCGGCATCATGGTGTGGGGAGCGATCTCCTACACTGGCCGTACACCACTGGTGATCATCGAGGGGACACTGAATAGTGCACGGTACATCCAAACCGTCATCGAACCCATCGTTCTACCATTCCTAGACCGGCAAGGGAACTTGCTGTTCCAACAGGACAATGCACGTCCGCATGTATCCCGTGCCACCCAACGTGCTCTAGAAGGTGTAAGTCAACTACCCTGGCCAGCAAGATCTCCGGATCTGTCCCCCATTGAGCATGTTTGGGACTGGATGAAGCGTCGTCTCACGCGGTCTGCACGTCCAGCACGAACGCTGGTCCAACTGAGGCGCCAGGTGGAAATGGCATGGCAAGCCGTTCCACAGGACTACATCCAGCATCTCTAAGATCGTCTCCATGGGAGAAGAGCAGCCTGCATTGCTGCGAAAGGTGGATATACACTGTACTAGTGCAGACATTGTGCATGCTCTGTTGCCTGTGTCTATGTGCCTGTGGTTCTGTCAGTGTGATCATGTGATGTATCTGACTCCAGGAATGTGTCAATAAAGTTTCCCCTTCCTGGGACAATGGATTCACGGTGTTCTTATTTCAATTTCCAGGAGTGTATTTTCTTGGAAAAATTGATCTGTTTTCGTGACTGATTTTTCTTCAAACACAGAACATGAAATGGCATATACTCTTAACAGCACGTAACTAAAATGTTCCCTTTACGCGTCCATTACACGCAAGAGTCATTTAGCAAGGGCGGTAAGTAAACATTAAACATTTTTACAACAAAAAACTAGTTTTATTTCTAAACAAATTCTCATCCATGGCAATAAATTTGGTCCGACCGTTACCATCACTACACCGCAAAATTCTCTGCCAGGCACTTAAATGTGATTTGCAGAGTATCCCTTTAGATGCAGGTTTCATCAAACTCTGCAAAAAATCTAAATGACGGCGACTTCCTCCTTTCATACAAATTTCATTCCACAGACACACATTAAGTTGGGAAAAGGACGAAGTTAATGACAGTTAAATATGAACATAAAGTGGATCAATAACAGAGTCGAAACCCAATTCATGCTCTTCTATTGCGACTGCTGTGTTGAGGAGCGGAGAACTGTACTGGTGGAAGAAAACCTTGTGTGTGCCTATCTTAGTCACTCTTCAACCCACTTACGTTCAAAACGTTCCAGAAAACAAGCATAATAGGTTCCAATTACGGTTTTGCGTTTTTCAAAGCAGTTATGAGGCTCATACCCCGGAGAAAAAACACAATTATCGCCTTACAAGCTGGCAAAACGGTCCATTTTGTTCATCGCCACAGTCTCACTGGTGTTTTCCCACTGTTTTGAATGGTGTTGCACCACGGATTGCACCTCTCAGCTGACTGAGTATATTGTTTCTTAAAATGAACATTCTTTCGTTTCGAAGGAACAGATTGGGACTCTCTTTTGGTACTCTGGTGTATAATGATGGATCCAGGTTTCACCTACAGTCATCAATCTACGCAAGAAAACCTGTCAACTGAGTCTAACCATTTACAAACACTACACTAAATTATTCATCAGAGTACCTTTTTCGGGGAACAGTCAGCAACGGTAGCACCAACTGCACGCAGGATTTCCCTTTTGCAGCTTTACCCGCACCTCAATATTGACACTTGACGGTCTTACATTATGATATCGTAACTTTTTTTTCGATTTTCACTGCAGTGACTTCAACCGGGCTTTTTACGGCCAAAAGCAAATGGGTTCCACTGAAAGTAACAAGTTATTTTACAGTTATTCGCAAAAGAGGTCAGATGAACGAAACATCGTATGACAAGAAGACTCTGCACTCGGTAAATTCATGACTGCTTCGTCTATTATGGAAAAATGGAACAGGTTGCCGGTTCTGAGATTACTCGCACCATAAATAGACCAACTTCGCCATAAATTTTGGAAACTTTTTTGCAACTAAATTACTTGTGAATACCATGATTTATTCATTTTTCATAGGATTATTAAACTCTACTCCCGGCCTCCTCAGGCTTTCTTCTATTTGCCGATTAACTAATTAGCAACAGCCTCCGTGACATGTCACCTAAGTGTCACTGCACTATAACAAGGAGGCTATAGCGTAACTAGAAAAGGGATTGAACTGCGTGAATAGATGAAACAATCTCATGGATGAGATTCCGAAAATAAAAGATTTCGTAATAGGTTTTAAGAATAATATCATGGTTGCGCCGAGGCTGTAGCTCCTTCTCAAATATCAAAATGTATTGATACATTATTTCAGCCTTAGAGGCCATTGTCATGTGATATCACGAAGCAGACATGTACATCACAGCCGTGGTAATCCTGGGAATCGTATTTGACTGAAAATGACCAGTCGTGACGAACCACTGTAGTTGGAAATTTGTGGTAAGATCTTACGGGACCAAACTGCTGAGGTCATCGGTCCCTAAGCTTACACACTACTTAATCTAATTTAACTTACACTAAGGACAACACATAAATCCATGCCCGAGGGAGGACTCGAATCTCCGACGAAGACAGCCGCGCGGACCGTGACAAGGCGCCTCTGACTGCACGAACCACTGTACATTTTAATTTTTTTACATAAGCTTATCGTTGGCTTCATTTCTCGGAATAGCGTAAGAATAGTGGCTTTGCACCCTATATTGCACCTGTCACCTACCTGCGCATATTCTTCCTTGAAACAAACATTGTTTCTTTTCGAAGGAATAAGCTGGGAACTATTTTAGGTAATCACGCAGGATACTAGTAAACTGAATTTCTTTCAGCGGGTGTCTTTTTGCATTAAAGACAAAGGTAAACGTATGAACAGATTAGTTTCTGATGCTTGAATCCAGAAGGGCAGTTTAGAAAAGTATATCTCTTCGTGCCGCACTCAATTTTTTCTTTGGTACAAATATCTTGTGCCACTCTAAGGAATTGTTATGGTCTACCACTACCGAAATTTAAGACCTGCTACGGTTATTACCACTTTAATTCTACATAAGTGGAAGAGTGCTCGAACCCCAAACTCATGAACTTGCAAACCCCCGGTCGATGGGTCGCGGCTGTTGTCATACATATAAACAGCAACATTTATAACCGGCTGTCAACCAACTCCCAATATAGATCCACGCCAATACTCTGACGATATGCATGATGCGTCTGACAGTTTTCTTTCTGAATTGTGAAGTGGAACGAAGTGGACTGCAAAACGACACTTTGGAGGAGGCGGCCACATGCCTTGCATGAACGGTAATAAATTGGATGGAACGTGCCTGCAATAAAATTACGACGCCGGTAAGGTGTCTCCCCTGCGCTCCCCTCAGAACGCAGAGAAAATGAAGAGAGAATGGAATGAGGTGTGGGGGGGGGGGGTTAGTCATCGCTTGGCGGGAGCGGATACGACGAGGGTCAGAGTTTGGAAGAAGGGAGGTGGTAGCTGTTCTCGTTCTAGCGGATCAATAATCTGGTGTAAGGCATTACAGGAGAGATAGGGGAGCCATGGCGAACGATCGCTTTTGAGGCAGGTCAGAACACGTGCCATATGTTTTCTTCTTGATACTGTATACACTGAAGCGCCAATGAAACTGGTATAGGTATGCGTATTCAAATACAGAGATACGTAAACAGGCAGCATACGACGTTGTGGTCGGCAACGCCTAAATTAGACAACAAGTGTCTGGCGCAATTATTAGATCGGTTACTGCAGCTAAAACGGCAGGTTATCAAGATTTAAGTGAGTTCGAACGTGGTGTTATAGTCGGCGCACGAGCGACGGGACACAGCATCTCCAAGGTGGTGATGAAGTGGGGATTTTCCCGTACGACCATTTCAAGATTGTACCGTGAATATCAGGAATCCGGTAAATCATCATCAAATTTCCAACATCACTTCGGCCGGAAAAAGATCCTGCAAAAACGGGACTAACGACGACTGAAGAGAATCGTTCAACGTGACAGAATTGCAGCACTTCCGCAAATTGCTGCAGATTTCAGTGCTGGGCCAACAGCAAGTGTGAACCATTCAAAGAAACATCACAGATATGGGCTTTCGGAACCGAAGGTCCACTCGTGTACCCTTGATGACTGCACGACACAAAGCTTTACGCCTCGCCTGAGCCCGTCAACACCAGCATTGGACTGTTGATGGCTGGAAACATGTTGCCTGTTCTGACGAGTCTCGTTTTAAAAATTGTATTGAGCGGATGGACGTGCATGGGTATGGAGGCAACCTCATGAATCCATGGACTCTGCATCTCAGCAGGGGACTGATTAAGCTATTGGAAGTTCTGTAATGGTGTGGGGGAGCGGGCGGTGGGGGTGCAGTTGGAGTGAAACGGGACCCCAGATACGTCTAGGTACGGCTCTGAAAGCGTCACGTATGTAAGCGTCCGTATGATCATCTGCATCCATTCATGTCCACTGTGCATTCCGACGGACTTCGGCAATTCCAGCAGGGCAACGCAACACTCCACACGTCCAGCGTTGCTACAGAGTGGCTCCAGGAACAAACTTCTTAGTTGAAACACTTCCGCTGGCCACCAAACTCCCCAGACATGAAAATATTGGTATGCTGGGGAACAACAGGAATAACTTCCGAGCTAAAAAATCTCATCACGGCAGTGGCCGTGTGACATAGGGCGTTGTTATGATGCAGTATCGACTTGACTGCAATGTCCCCTCCCTCGACTCACCCTTTATTTGAGAATTTCAAGGTCACCTTTGTAAAACACTTCGCTGACTGTTTGTCCTGAAGGAACAAATTCTTTATGCGCGATACCTCTACTGTCAAAAAGGCAAATCAGCATTATTCTCGTTTGCTCATTCGAGCTTTTTTCGGTCGAGAGGATGTCTCAGTGTGCCACTCCTCACTTTCCCGCTTTGTCTCAGGGCCGTACTCAAAAATGCAGGATTATCACCTGCGATAACACGACTGAACCATTCGTGGTCACTGGCAATCCTCTGAAGGAGATTAAGGCACGCGATTCTTCGATTGTCGTTATACTGAGCTATGAGGTTTTTCGGCACCATTTTGGCACTGACCTTTCCCATGTACAAGACAAAATTAAGTTGAAAGTGTCCCTGAGCGAAGTTCATCTTCAATGTGTTCTCGGCCTTCCAAAAACGATCTGTGCCATCGAAATACTTGTGCTCTGGATAAGTAACGTTCCCTTTAGGTCTTTTACAACTTTTCAAATGTCACACTCGCGGATTCCCCAAGTTCACAGAAAACTTGATGACACAACGTTACTCTAAATTCCGCTGTTCCATTTTCGTCACACAAAACAAAAACACAACTTCACTGATGGCGCTCTCGAAAATCACGTGACGGCTGTACGGACCTGCAACTCGGACTGAGCATCTGCATGGGATGAACACATCCGTCTACCCAAAAGAAACAGCACATTGTTGCCAGATCGCTCTCAGTGTTGTCACACTCACACATCTTGTATATACACTCGGTGTTCAGATAGATAACTGCCAGACTACAAACAAATATTCGAGGTTAGATGACGGGTCGGTCCGATGTTTTCTTCTATTAGTTAAACCTTCTTTCACCTCTGACACTAACCTTTCGTGTGAAAAATGGCGAGTTTCACTGTGGTTTGGAGTCCGAGTCAAACTGTAGATTCCCCTACAACCGACTGATTAACACTGATGTCCTCTACAATGAGAAGCAAGATAGTAATGACGTGATAGAGGAAGAAACAGAAGTCGATTTGGAAGACACAATTGGGTCACAATACCAGCGTCATCGAGAAATGCTATGGGCTTTGGGATAACGTAAGTGAAGACATTACATGTATATTTTGTACCAAGGATACGCTTTTTCATAAGCTACTGACCTTACTTTTCCTCAGTTCCTCACTTCACTTCATAAACTTAACAAACCGCTCTTTCACGATTCACTCACAACTGCGTCTGCACAATGACACCATGAAAACTCCGCTGGGTTTTGGCAAAAGAAGCAAATTTTAGTATAGCAACAAGAGAAATGTGTAGCAGTTTTAAACATGGCTGTTACTCAGGCAACCATGTACCAGCTTCAACATATGATTATACAGCCAACCAGGTGCAAATAACTGTTAGGTCCATTGACCCATGTTCCGGCACCTACTAAGGGTGTCTTCATCAGAACGCAATTTTGATGAATCGTATAATTACATTTCTAAAAAACAGGGGTCAGAATTTAGAGCAGCAATGCTCAAGGCAAAAGTGAAATAAAACGTTCCAGCCTTTGTCACAGGCACCTAGCTAGTCAGCACATCCGTCTGGTGTTGAAATCCACTGGTTTGTCCCCACCTCACCCCCAACAAACTATCGTATGCGCGCTCTTGTTGATGACCTCTTAATGTCTCAGAGTGCGTCCTATCAACTGATACCTCCTTCTAGTCAGGTTGTGCCACATTTCTATTCTGTACCTCCTTGTCAGTTACGTGATCCACCCATCTAATCTTCAGCTATCTTCCGTAGCAAAACATTTCGAAAGCTTCTATTCCCTTCTTGTCAAAACTGTTCATTGTACATGTCTACTGTCTCCCTTTCATACATGGATACACTCTTCTATTCTTTTGTCCGAAGTGTTTATCGTCCATGTCTACCTTTCATACGTAACTACACTCCATGCGAATAATTTCTGGAAAAAAAAAAATTCAAAACTTAAATCTTTATTCAATGTTAACAAAGTTTCTTTCCTTCAGAAATGCTTTTCATGCTCTACTTCGGCCATCGTCAGTTATTTCGCTGCTCAAATAGCAAAACTTATCTACTACTTTTAGTGTCTCGTTTCCTAATATAATGCTCTCAGCATCATCTGATTTAATTCGACTGCATACCATTATTCTTGTTTTGCTTTGGATGATTCTTATAAAAACGCATTCCTATCACGAAATGCAGAGTAATGTGCAGTTTTGTATGTCTAGTGGACACCGATATCATTAGAGGCGGGAAAAAATGTTTCTATAAGTCATGGTTGGGGAAGGAAATAGACTGTGTTCCGCCAATGAAAGGGTGGACTGACTATTTGCAAAGTAATTCAGCCTCTCCCCTTTGTTCATGTTACGCCGGGGGGGGGGGGTTAGTACAATGATACTGCCGCATTTGCTCTTTCGCGAAGAGAGACTGTTTTTCCTTTCAAAGATTTCTGACACTGCCTTGCCAGTCGCATCAAAACAACTCCGTCTGAAGGCGAAGAAGCGAGCAGACGGCGCGGTGGCGTTCTTTTGCATTCTCTGGTGGAGCCCTCTCCTCCCCACAAAGCAGCAGCGGTAACGCCATTTCCCCACGCGAACCGCTCGTCCTGTGAAGAGACGACATTACAAGAACCGACAGCTGTCACACCGTCACCCCCGCGTCATTAGCCGGAGGACCTGGTCCCGCGTTCTGCTCTGTGTGGAGGTATCCCCACGGAAAGAAAGGCGAGGAGAGGACGTTATTTCAACACGCACCTCGCCCGGCAAAAAATGCTTCGGTTGAGTTGCTGTTCAATGAAGCAGAATTCATAACAGTTTTCACATCTACATCTATACTATCCAAAGCACTGTTTAAGTATATGGCAGAGGGTAAGTATCATTGTACCCGTTATTAGGTTATCTTCCCGTTTCATTTGCTTATGAAGTGCGGAATGAAAGACTGCTTAAAAGCCTCTGTTGGCGCTGTAACACTGATGGAAAAGGAATATGAACACCAACAATGAGTTGTGCAACATAAATGAAAGTTGATGGGCGTGTTTTTACACCTCAAAGATGTTACCAATTCAAATGACTCGACAGCCGTATAAGAGTGGCGCTAGTAGCGTCGCTATGAGGATGCAAATCAGGTTTGCTTTAAATACACGCTGTAACGATCATGAGCGTTTGCTGCCCTTGAGACTGGACGCGGTTATTTAATGTTAGTCAAGAATGCCGTTAAGGCGACAAAGATGCCATTACCAACGCCTCAATGAGCTTCATCGAGGTCGTGTAATAGGGCTACGAGAAGCTGGGTGTTCAAAAATGGCTCTGAGCACTATGGGACTTAACATCTATGGTCATCAGTCCCCTAGATCTTAGAACTACTTAAACCTAACTAACCTAAGGACAGCACACAACACCCAGCCATCACGAGGCAGAGAAAATCCCTGACCCCGCCGGGAATCGAACCCGGGAACCTGGGCGTGGGAAGCGAGAACGCTACCGCACGACCACGAGATGCGGGCAGCTGGGTGTTCCTTCTGCGATTTCCAGAAAGACTTCGCAGAAATGTAGCCACTAGATTGTTACTGGCAGCCGTAGTCACGAGAAGGTACGGTCACAACACGATGAGCTCTGGATGGCCACGTGGAACTACCGCGAGTGAAATCCATCGTGCTCGGCGAATGGCTCTGGCACATCTACTGCATCTGCAGCAGCAATCTGAGCAGCAGCTGGCACCACCGTGGCACAAAAAACTGTCACAAATCGGTTACTTCAAGGAGAGCTCCGAGCCAGACGCCCTGCAGCGTGCATTCCACTGACACCAATCACCGCCATTTGCGACTTCGATGTTGTCAAACAGCAGCTCATTTAGGAGGAGATTAGTGTTTAACGTCCCGTCGATAAAGAGGTCATGAGCGACAGAGCACAAGATCGGATTACGGAAGGATGGAGAAGAAAAAAGGCGGCGTACCTTCAAACGAACCATCTCGGCATTTGCCTGAAGCGATTTAGGGAGATCAAGGAAAACCTAAATCAGTATGGCCGGGCTCGGGTTTGAACCGCCGTCCTCCCGAGTGTGCTAACCACTGTGCCACCTCGCTCGGTGCGAGAGCTCACTGGTGGGCAGGGTGGAGGTCTGTTGTGTTTTCTGATGATAGCTGCTTCTCCATCGGTGCCAGTGGGGGCCGGGTGTTGGTTAGGAGGCCAGTTGAGGGCCTGCAGCCAACCTGCGTGCTACACATAGTGGACCTAAACCTGGTGTCATTGCCTGGGGTCAGATTTCGTGTAACAGCAGGAGCACTGCTGCGGTTATCCTACGCGACACTGACTGAAAATTTGTACGTCTGTCTGGTGATTCGACTTCTTGTGCAGCCATTCATGAACAGCATTCCAGGGGGTGTTTTCCAACAGGGCAACGCTCGGCCACATACCACCTGCTCAATCACCAGATCTGTCTCCAATCGAACACATATGGGACATTATCGAACGACAACTCCAACCTCATCCGCAATAAGCATTAACCATCTCTGTATTGCAATAGCTTTTTTCGCGTTCATATTATCCTATCATCTTGCAACGTTTATCACTTAACTATTTTACCTAGAAAAATGGTATTTCCCTAAATTTCATTATTCTACGATAGTTATTTTTTTTGGTATTGCAATATTGCTCCGTCAGTGTAGTATAATCTTGTCTTCGTGATCCCTACCGGAGCAAAACCTAGGGGGTTTTGTACATTCCCCGACTAATAATTTAAAGCTACTTCTTCAAGCTCTAACTAGGCTTTTTCTGGTTGCGCTACGTCTATCTTCAAGCGTCTATCACTTCATTTATACTTTAGACACATCCCACACACGTAGGCAATATTCTACGACGGGCCGCATTAGTGTTTTTTTGTAGACTGACAACAATTCTCCACTATTTTGCCAGTGAACCAATGTCTGCCAACTAATTTACCTATAACTAAGCCTATGTGGTCGTCTCACTTCATATGCTTACAAAATTTTACACTCAGATATTTGTATGAGTTGCTACTGTGTTACTGATATTTTAGACATAGAATACTACATTTCTTTCCGTTCTGTGAAGTGTACAATTCTATATTTCTGAATAATTAAGTCAAGTTGCGAATATTTACACCACTTTAAAATCTTATCACGATCCGAGTTTCGTTGTAAATAATCCAAGTCTACAACTAGAGACAGTTAAAAGACCAAATCAGTACACGTTATCACGATTATCCTCCTCTCCCTCCCCACAACCCCCTGTCTCCCCACGATTTTCTCCTCCTTTCCTACCATCTTCATCTCGTAGTATCAGTTGCCCCGACATCCATGTCTACATTGAAATACATACCACGATTTCACAACTGTAATACTAGATCGAATAGGGACAGCATCTTGGTTGTACTTGTCACAACACTAAATCTTTCTCCATAACAATTTCCTTCTCCATTTCAGCCATGCGCCTATGGAACAAATAACTCTGTAACCTGTGTCTTATCAAAACCACTTGCATTCGAGACTAAAGTTTTACCTTTTATTATCGGCCTATCTTTCCTCTCTACACTTTTCTCACCCTATTACTTTCTTCCTTCCGTCTCATTTGCTAACCTTGGCCTCGTGTTTCTCATTCTGCTTCTGACCAGGCAACTTCCTCTCCATGTTCATTCCTCCTGAACCTTTGCAATGATTTTAAGGCAGTACGTGGATTTTTCAAGGTCAGACAAATTGTTTTTTTTTAATTTGTGAGTTTATTGACAGAGTCTGAGATCACCAAATCTGAAGCAAGATGCATGAATAATTATCATCTTTGACTTTAGTCGGAAATATCCAGCAATTTTGCTCGAACAAAAGAGTAATTTTCTCCACCTTAGCATCTCTCAACAAACGTCCTTCGCTGATAGAATTCAAAGTGGATTTAACTGAACATAATTAAAATTTTAGCTGCATTTTACGCCCTGGTTACTGGAATTCGAAGCACGATCGGACAGATTAATTAAGAGGAAATCGTTAATACATTCATCGTATTCAGGGACCTGTAGCAACGCACCCGCTACGGCTTCCTCTAGTACCATGGCAGCTATTCTCCGACATCTTGACACATCATCATGTCCATTATTCTAGTCAATGTTTTCCACGTACTGCTTTCATCGCCAACTCTGCGTAGGTTTTCCTCGTTACTTATATTACCAGTCAACATAATCTTCAGCTTCCGGCTGTAACACATGGAAATAAAGCATGATCTACTTCCGTACATTGCTGCGTTCCAAACTCAGAGTTTCAAAACATCCTGCTTACTTTGTCCGCCCTGCCTTATTTTCCTGTCAAGGTAGAATAATTCCTTTCTTCATTTATTATAAGGTCCTCAGTTCTATGAGTAGTTGAACGGAATTGATAACGTTTTGAAAAGAGGTAATAAGATGAACATCGACAAAAATACAAGAAGGGTGATAGGTTGTAGTCGATTTAAATTACGTGATGCTGAGAGAATAAGGTTAAAGAATGAGAAACCATCAGTAGTAAATGATATTTTTTATTTGGACAGAAAAAGAACCGAATAGGGCCGAAGTAGACAGAATGTAAAATGCACCCTGGCAACAGCAAGAAAAGTGTTTCTGAAAAAATAAGATTTTGTCAACATCTAACAAAACTTAAATGTTGGTAAGTATTTCTTGAAGGAATTTTTCTGGAGTGTAGCATTGTACGGAAGTGAAACGTGGACGATAAACACTTCACACAAGAAGCGAATAGAAACTTTTGAACCGTGGTGTTACAGAAGACTGCTGAAGATCATACAGGTAGACCCTATAACAAATAAGGGTGTACTGAATCGAACTGGGGAAAAAAGAAATTTATTGCACAACCTGACAAAGAAGGGATCGGTTGATAGGACATACCCGAGGCATCACGGAATCGTCAATCTGGCAACAACGTAAGTGAAGACGCGGTTCTCACTGTGGTGATACTACGAGTATATGGGAAACGATATGCTGTGAGATTCGCAATATGACGTAGAAGCAACCAGCGTTGGCTGAGTGCACATTAATGTAGTTGAAGCGACTTCAACTGGTTCGCACTGGGACGACAGCGATGCGACACCGCCACGTACCTCTATCGTACAGGCCGGTGCAATGCGGAATGCTGGTTGCTTCACCCAAATGCGCCTTACGATACAATAGAACTAGTGAGGAGAATCTAATTTGGAGGCGTCAGATGTGCCTCGAAAAAATAATAAATGATAATAATAATTTCTAAATGAAGCAAAGCTACATCTGTTTAGATTCCCAGTGAAGCTTACACTGTTTGTAGAAAAAAAAAAAAAAAATAAGAAACTAACTATATCTTATGGTCCCACTTGATAACTTCATAATTAACTGGTTTTCTTTTCGCTATTGGCCATATTTATTGTGACACTTCGAAAACAAGTAAACCAGAGAGCATATTCTGAAAAATTTGTAGTGAAGAGGGTCAAATGGTTCAAATGGCTCTGAGCACTATGGGACTTAACTTCTGAGATTATCAGTCCCCTAGACATAGAACTACTTAAATCTAACTAACCTAAAGACATCACACACATCCATGCTCGAGGCAGGATTCGAACCTGCGACCGTAGTGGTCGCGCGGTTGCAGACTGTAGCGCCTACAACCGCTCGGCCACCTCGGCCGGCAAGAGGGTCAGTTTACATTTGGTGCACGTTACGTCATACATAGCTGAGTAAGAAATATGGCTAACATATCGAAATTGTTTTTATCACTGGAAGATGATCCATATCTCTTTCCAGGCCCGAGTAATAAGTGATGCTCGCTCTCAAGACACGTCTTCGCTGGTCATAAGGGCTCAATCCGAAGCGGGACTCATCACTGATGAGTATTCTACTCCAGTCAATGGGTTTCCGGCCCACGACATGTCTGGAGACGCTCCCAGACGGTGGGATAACAACATGACTGTCGCCCCCACCCCATACGGCCCGACAAACCAGGAGTGATGATGGTCGGATACGCCTTTTCTTTTCACAGCAGGGCACATTTGGTTGTCATCCGAGGCACCCTTACAGCACACCAGTACGTCGACGATACTCTACGCGCCTTTCTGTTGCCATGGCAAGACATCTGGGCTTACAATTCAGTGAGACAATGCCCGCCCTCACACGGTGGGAACTTCTACTGCTTGTCTTCGTGCCCGCCAAACCCTACCTTTGCCAGCAATGGCGCCGAACTTCCCCCCGATTGAGAACGTCTGCAGCATTATGGGCAGGGCCCTCCAACCATCTAGGGATTTTGATCATCTAACCCACCAATTAGGCAGAATTTGGCACGATATCCCTCAGGAGGGCATTCAACAACTCTTTCAACCCATGCCAAGCCGAATAACTTCTTCAATAAGGGCCAGAGGTGGACAACCGCATACTTTGTGAAGGTCTTTCTCTTGAATAAATTATCCAATTCTTCTAAAATTGGAATCATTAGTTTGTCTTTAGATGTACATCACATCTAGACTTACAAACCACTGGAATAATTCTTTCAAGGTGCATCTTTTTTTTTTGTCTTAGAGTAGAGTCTACCACGGCGTGAGGGCACTCTGCTTTGCTCTGTAGGGCAAGCGCGACATACTGCAGTCGGCGCAACTCTCTGAATTCGGCAGACCCGTGGTGTATGCGCTGTTTACTCTTCGCCGTTTGGTCGTGGTGTGGAGGACGTTCACAGGTCCAGTGCCTGTCTGCACAAGAAGAGGTAGTCTAGTGATTTATCGCCTCAATCCTAAAATGAACGGAAACGATAGGAGAGAGGAATGAAAATTCTCATTTCGCATACGCGACGCATATTGAATATTTGCTTTGAAACGATATCACAATACCATAAGGAGCACTGAATGGGAAATTGGATTTCTCTATTGATACAACTAAGGTGTACTGTCTTTTGGACGTCATCAAACTGAAGACACATTTACTGCGGAAGAATTTGAATCTACCGCTAACTTGGCTGAAAGTGTGTCAATAATAAGAAACATAGAAGCAAAGGCTACTAATTACTTTGGAAGTGTTTGGGCAGTACAACAAGATCTGAGGCCTTACGTAAGGGAGAATATGAGCTGTCATACGCACTTCTTTTACGTGTACAGTTTTCTAATTTCATTCTTTCGCCCTGGTTGATATTTTCGGTAGTTGTTTGTGTACATTCTTCTGAAGCATAAGAAACAAACTAATCATCACACTACCAGCAACCCGTTTTAGAGCAGTGCTTACTGAACGTGGTTTGTTTAGTGTTCTGTTTTTACTGGTATAAGTATCACCATTCCAATGACGTAATTGTCCAAGGTGATAATGTGGCATAATTCATGATGCAAAGGATGATGATTTTTGATGCGGAGCGCTCAACGTCACAGTCATCAGCGCACCGACGGAAAGTTAGCATGCCATTGTTATGCAGGAGGGGAGGGGAGGACACACGTAGGCTGTACCCACATGCGGAGTAGTTTATAATGCATTAACGTCCGCCTCCTCTCCCCTCCCCAGCACTTTAGGGATGAAGCCTGACAGCTCACAAAATTTCAGAACCCATGGGCAACGATGATGGTGAAAGATCTTCAGCCAAACTGAGAGCTGACTTTGGACCCCTGAAGACGCCGAGGAGGCAATTTTTTCCATCCCTGGATGTCCGATGTAGACAGATACTTGAGACAGTCAGTAGCCACGTATCCCGAATCTATACTATCATTGCCGCTTCTCAACAAACGATCGTTGGAACAATGTCCTTCGTCACACCTTGTACGAAATAATGTATGCTGCTACCGATGCATCCGTATCGTCTTTCTGCTTGCCTTTTGGTTCCAATGGGAACACAAGTGTCGTACGGATGAGTGTCGTGCGACCCTTACGCGTATCGCATACTGTGTGTCTCAGTGGTAACCGCTCGCATGCGATACAAACTGTAGACGGAGATCAAAGTTTTGAGTTTAGTAAGCAGTTTTCCATGTATTTAGGTGGTGGTGGTGGTGGTGGTGATCAAAATGTCCTCAATCCTGGGTTCGAAACGCGCAAAGCCTTATATTTTTATTAATAATCAGCATTGGCGGCCGAAGACTTCCGGCATAATAAGTCTCCCGCATTCTGCCACCGGCCTTGTCAAAGAGGTCGGAGGAGCAGACAGAGGTTCGGGGCATTCTGTTGTCCTTGGGGTGGGGATCTGCCCCTCAAGGGGGAAGTATCAGCAATGATCAACGGCATGAGCATGCAGAAGGCAATGGAAAACACTGCATTAAAGACACATAACGTGTATCCACAGGACATGTGGCCTGCAATTGAAAAAGTGTCATATTGATCTCTCCATACGCCAAAGACTCGGGAATAGTTCTCAGTTCGGATCTCCGGGAAGGGACTGCCAAACGGGAGGTGACCATCAGAAAAAGACTCATTAACCAACGAAACGATAACTTTCTACGAATCGGAGAACTAGGGAAGCTAGAAAACGTGAAAAGGGAAATGCAAAGACTCGATCTAGATATAGTAGGGGTCTGTGAAGTGAAATGGGAAAAAGACAAGGATTACTGGTCAGATAAGTATATGGTAATATCCACAGCAACAGGAAATGGTATAACGGTAGTAGGATTTGTCATTAATAGGAAATGTAGAGCAGAGAGTGTGTTACCGTGAACAGTTTAGTGATTGGGTTGTTGTTATCAGGATCGAGAGCAAACCAACACCGACGACGATAGTTCAGGTATACATTCAGACATCGCAAGCTGCGGATGAAGAGTTAGAGAAAGTATATGAGGATACTGAAATGGTAACACAGTACGCAAAGGGAGATGAAAATCTCATAGTCATGGGCGCTGGAATGCAGTTGTATGGTAAGGAGTAAATGTTACAGGAGAATATTGGCTTGGGATAAGGAATGAGAGAGGAGAAAGACTCAGTTCTGAAATAAATTTCAGCTAGTAATAGTGAATACTCTGTTCAAGAATCACAAGAGGAGGTCGTATACTTGGGAAAGGCCGGGCGATACGGGAAGATTTCTGTCAGAGAGAGAAATCAGATACAGGATTGTAAGGCGTACCCAGGAGCAGATATAGACTCAGATCAAAATGTAGTAGTGATGAAGAGTAGGCTGAAGTTCAAAGTCTGGAAGAATGAATACGCAAAGAAATGGGATACGGAAGTACTAAGGAATGACGAGATACGCTTGAAGTTCTCTAAGTAAGTACAGCTGAAGAGGGATCACAGAAGTTGGAAAGAAAAACATAGGTACAAAGAAAGTAATTACGAAGAAACCATGGGTAACAGAAGAAATACTTCAGTTGACGGATGAAAGAAGGAAGTAGAAAAATGTTCCGGGGAAGTTCAAGGGTAGAGGTATACAAGTCTCTGAGGAATGAAATAAATAGGATGTGCAAGGAAACTAAGACGAAATGACTGCATGAAAATGTGAATAAATTGAAAAAGAAATGATTGTCGGAAGGACTGACTCCGCATGTAGGAAAGTCGAAATAACTTTCGGCGAAACTAAAAGCACGGGTGGTAGCGTTAATAGTGCAACGGGAATTCTACTGTTAAATGCAGAGGAGAGAGCGGGTAGGTGGAAAGAGTACACTGAAGGCGTCTATGAGGGGGAAAATCTGTCTGATGTGATAGCAGAAGAAACAGGAGTCTTTTGAGAAGAGACAGGGCATCGAGTATTAGAATTTAAGAGAGGTTTGGAGTAATAGACAACATTCTATCAGAACTTCTAAAACCACTGGGGGAAGCGGAAAAAAAGTTATTACGGTATATTGATAATTTTTACTTTATGGACCGTCTGGCTACAACTGAATGAAACCTAATTTTCTTGCAATACGCGTTTCGCCTTTATTTTCTGCAAGGAATCTTCAGTGGCCTGGAATATGTACATATTTTGCTATTTAGTTTACATTTTGGTCAATGTACCTATAGGTTATAAACAGTTCTGGTGGTTGGTTTCTGCTATTATGTAGTAATATTTTGAACTGTACTTACAGGTTGCGTGGACGGTTTTCTACATATTACGCTCCTGTTCCATTTTTGGTGTTCTTCCTCTTTTTCTAAATGCCAATTCGCGTTTTTTTTTTCAACATACTACAAGGAGGGGAGAGGTTTTTTTTGTTGTTGTGCGAGAGGAACGATTTTTATCTTATTTCTTTTATTAAGTGTAATAGGGAGCCTGTGCTGATGTGTGTGTGATCATTTATCACATGTTTGTTTTCTGGCTTTCTGAATGTGGAGGTTTTCTTGCATTTGTATAAGATGGTTGTCATGGTTGCTTATTCTCATTTTTTGTTCCATGTTTGTAGGATGCTGGTTATGGTATTTTAAATGTTCTGCAAATGTGGAATGGTTTGTTTCGTTCTTCCACCACCTGATATGTTCTTTGTATCGTGTTCTAAAATTCCTGCATGTCATGCCTATGTGAACTGCATCACAAATTTCACATTCAAGTTTATATATTCCTGATTGTTGGAATTTGTCCCTCTTGGTAGCTGGTTGGCTTAGGTGTGATTGGAGGGTTTGCCCAGTCTTATATGCTATTTGGAAGTCCTGTCTCTTTAGGATGTTTGCAACTCTGTGTGTTAATTTATGTGTGTTAAGTCATGGTGTACCATCTGGTTCTTTTCTGTGTGGTGTTGTCATTGTGTGTGTTTGTTGAGTGTGTTTGTAAGTTTGCAGCATGTGAGTTCTCTTCTGTTCTGGAAATGTTGTGTTTGTTTTGCGTTTGTGTTTTTATTTTTTGTTTGAGCCTGTGTACTACATGAGTGTCATACCCATTGTTCCTAGCTCTTTGTATGATTGTACTTATTTCTTTTTCATAGTTTCTCTTGTTGAGTGGGATTCTGTTTCATATATGTAACATATATCTTAGTGCTGCAAGTTTCTGGTTTTGGGGATGGTTAGACGTGGATGTATGTTTGCCGTTTTCTTTCAAGAAAATTTATTTGATTTTCTTTTTCAAGTGTGCATTTTATGTTCTGGTGAGCTTTGTTGATTTCAGAGTCGAGTTTATCTATTTTTTTACTTGGCTCATATACCAGACAAATAAGGACATCCACATATCCGTACCAATGTATGATTCTGAAACTTTCATTACTGGTTATCTTGTCAAATAGCTGATTTTCTAGGTGACTGATGAAAATGTATACTAATGTTCCTGATATTTGGATCCCATGGGCAGTCCATCACTTTGTAGATGATATTCATTCTCGAACTGAAAGTAGTTTTGTTCAGTTGTCAGTCTGAGCATATTTGTAATTTCTATTCATGCTGGTGTGTAGAATGTATGCATCTGCGACATACCACCTGGATTTCAGAAAAATATCATCCATACAACTCCAAAGACTGCAAGAGCTGACAAGTGCGAGAATTATCGCACGATGCATCCAAACTGCTGACAATAATATACACAAGAATGGAAAAGAAAATTGAAAATGTATTAGATGACGGTCAGTTTGGCTTTAGAAAAGGTAAAGGCACCACAGAGGCAATTCTAACGTTGCATTTGATAATGCAAGCAATATTAAGGAAAAATAAAGACATGTTCATAGGATTTGTCGACCTGGAAAAAGCTCCCGACAATGTAAAATAGTGCAAAATTGTCGACATAGTGAGAAAAATTGGGGTAAGCTATATGGGGAGACGGGTAATATGCAGTATGTACAATAGCGAAGATGGAATAATGAGAGTGGACGACCAAGAACGAAGTGCTTGGATTAAAAAGAGTTTAAGAGATGGATGTAGTCTTTCGCCCCTACTGTTCAATCTGTGCATCGCAGAAGCAATGATGGATAAAAGAAAGTTTCAGGAGTGGAATTAATACTCACGGTAAAAGGGTATCAATGATACGGTTCGCTGAAGACACCGCTGTCTAGAGTGAAAGTGAAGAAGAAATACATGATCTGCTGAATGGTATGAACAATCTAATGAGTACAGAATATGGACTGAGAGTAAATTGAGGAAAGACGAAAGTTATCAGAAGTAGCAGAAATGAGAACAGCGAGGAACTTAACATGAGGATTGATGGTCACGAAGTAGATGAAGGAATTCTATTACCTAGGCAACAAAATAATCAATGACGGACGGAGCATCGACGACATCAACAGCAGACTAGAACTGGCAAATAGAATATTCCTGATAAAGAGAAGTCTACTAGTATCAAACATAGGTCTTAATTTGTGGTAGAAATTTCTGAGAACATATGTTTGGAGTACAGCATTATATGGCAGTGAAACATCGACTTTGGGAAAACCGGAACGGAAGAGAATTGAAGCACTTGAGATGTGGTGCTACCGACGAATGTTGAAAATTGGGTGGACTGATAAGGGACGACAACATTCTGCGCAGAATAGGAGAGGAAAGGAATATGTGGAAAACACTGATAAGAAGAAGAGAGAGGATGATCGGAAGTCTGTTAAGACATTAGGGAATGCCTTCCATGGTACTAGACGGTGCTGCAGAGGGCAAGACTGCAGAGGGAGACTGAGATTAGAATACATCCAGCAAATAATTGAGGACGCGGTTTGCAAGCGCTACTCCAATATGAAGAGGTTGACACAAGAAAGGAATTCGTGGCGGGCCGCATCAAACCAGTCAAAAGTCTGATGACGACAGGAGAGAGAGAGAGAGAGAGAGAGAGAGAGAGAGAGAGAGAGAGAGAGAGAGAGTTATGCAGAGATGGTGAGGACTGCAGAAATTTGACTAGCGTAGAGAAGTGGATCAAACCAATCTTTGGACAGAAGAGAACAACAACAGCTCTAATTTCGTAACATCATTAAAGTAAACTGTCATTAATCAATTTTCTCTAAGTAATACAGTTTTTTGAATGAATATAGCTGTACTAAATGTGCCGTCCCGGTCTTACGGAAAGTTGTTGAATACAGAAGCACCACACACAAAGCGAGACGCTGTCTTCTCGCTATGGCGCCACGCAGAGTGTTACCAAATAAAGGGCTCTCGCTGTACTATATACATAAACGTTGACTCTGCCGCGCGTAAACAGCACACGGCTTTCGTTTATTTTTATGGCACTACCTTCAGTGGGAGAGGTTGCTAACCTCATCCATATGCAAGCTCGAAAACAGCATTTACATTCATAAAGCACTCGCCCTTTCCGGCTCGTTGCTGTGTCGATCCTTTCACGCCGGAAAGGAATTTCGGTTTATTTTTTTTTTTTCTTTGCAGCCAAATCCGCTTTCCATGCAGAGGGGTCGCTTGCCATTAGGTGTAAAGACGACTACGGTTACTCAACCAAGGGAATGACTGAGCTCCGCCGCAAGAGGAGTATACATTTTAGTACACACGCCGGAGAGTTATTTTTTATGGTGAGGATGTGGTAAGACACAATTCACAAACTCGGTTCACCACAGCACCATCAAGGATTTGCATCAGAGTGCTAGTAAGGAAAACGTACCATCAGCGTTAACACCGGAGTCTTACAAGAGACAAATGGTTGACCAAGAATATTTTCAGTGTGTCTCTGGATCAGGAGACAGCTGAACAGTTATTGATCAGCACAATACTTGCAGACTCTCCACGTCGACAATTGAAAATCATGCAGAACAACATAGTTTCTGACGGTCACGCAGAGCTACTTGCGATTGGCTTCACTAATGACACAATTATCTAATCAGATTGTTGCCTAACTTTAACAACCTAAAGTTCAAAAATCTAGAATTATTTCAGACGAAAACTACTGTCCGGTCACATTTAAGTGGCCACCTGTCAAAAGCCTGAAAGCCGCCTTTTGCAGCGCAGACGGCTGAGACACGTATCTGAAGTCTCAATGAGCTTATGGAAGGTGCCGACAGGGATGTGGAGTTACGCCGACTCCAGTGCCGTGCCCAGCTGCGCCAGGTTTCCCGGTTGAGAATCCACGGCGCGAACAGCCCGATCGAGGTGGTCCCACAGACTCTCGATTGGGTTTGAATCCGGTACGTTTTGGGGCCGTGAGAGTACGGTGGACTCATCCTGATGCTCTTCAAACCATGCACGAACACTGCGAGCAGTGTGACACATTGCACTGTCGTGCTGGTAGATGCCATTCGTGCATGTAGCGGTGGACAAGGTCCTCAAGGACAGATGCATACTTGTATTGATCTATTCAGCCTTCCAGAATGAAGAAACCAGCCAGGGAATGCCTCGAAAACGTTCCCCAGACCATAACGCTTTGACAATTGTTTCAGGGTGTTTGCTTTCAGACTTTTCACTCGGTACACGCCAACGGTCATTCGTCCAATGGGGCATAAAACGTGATTCATCTGGAAAGTCCACCTGTCGCCAATCAGTCGACATCCAGTTGCGATATTGGCGTCGCCGTCGAATTGCGATCAGCATGGGTGCATGAATCGGGTGCCAGCTGTGGGGGCCCACACACAACAACATTCGCTGAATAGTCGTTGAGGATATACTGTTGGCAGCCCCTTCGTTTATCTGGTCATCTGCTTAACTGTTGCACCCCTATTTGCCAGTACACATCCTCCGCAGCCGTCTTCACACTTGTCATCTATGGCCAGTGGTACACCACAGTTGCCTCTGCGCTGGTTTTCGAAAGCGCCTATATATTTCAACCACAGCGACATCGACCAGTTTACAAATTTAGCCATTACGGAAATGTTGCTAGTCGTGGGCCAAATTTCAAGGACCATGCTCTTTTGGACGTCACGTAAATCGCTTTACAAAGACTGCACTGTTTTTCTGCTGCCCCGACATGCTTTATATACCCTCCACTGTCAGTGTTGTCATCTGCCGTCTATGTGTGGTGATTGCGAGTTGACGTCGAAAATAGCCGGTGGTCACATTAATGTAACTGAACCGTGTATTAATTTCACTTTCTAAATTACAATAAATTCTCAAATGTTCTTAGAAAAAATTAAGACTCACTTCGTTACCACTTATTTTCTGAGGCAAACATCTGCTTGCAAAGCATTCAAATAGTTCTAATGTGGTTTAATTTTCCTGTGTGTTACCATTCCCAAACTCAGCTGCCCGGAATAAATACGGAGTATCTTTAAAATTATGTGACTGAATGGAAAATTTATTGAATAATAGAATTCAGTACGTCATACTGGCGGCAAAATTCAATAAGAAACGAAGGTAACGTCATGCGTGCCCCCAATAAAGCGTAATTATCTCAAGGTACATAAACCATGTATCAGATAGGGTCAGGGGCTATCAGACTCTCACTGACGATGCTATTGCTAGACAAAAGTGTCATCGGTGAAAACGCAGAACGGGGGACACTATGACTTGCTTCCAAATTGGTGTATGCCTACGCAGTGGTAGCTCTGTTTAAATGTAAATAAATTGTGTAGTACGAGATTATGATTATTATCAAATACTTCAGAGGAAATATTACGAAGCGATATGGGACGAACGTCTAAACCAGTAATGGGGAGAGCTATTGCAAGGAATACTTGTTCGGAGGACACTAGTAAAGTCCGGTTCTTCTGTAAAGTTAAACGCGTGAAGACGCTTCCGTGATTGATGCTAGAGGATACGAAATACGCAGCCATATACGTTTTGACACGCTTGGCCCGCACTGGCTCCCTCTGGAACTACACCATGGCGCGTATTACGAATCGAAACTTGGAGAGGGACTCTTATCCACTGGTACGTGTCAGAGAACCATAATTCAACGCAAACTAAGTGATAATGTTCCAGGCGCCGTCATGTATCTCGTATAGGCCCCACGACAGTAAAATAAGAGAAATTAGTGTGAGACCGGACCATACCATCACCCGTTTCTTTCAACGTTTACAGGCGAATGCAATTGTATGGTAAATTGCGGAAGTACGTCATTTCCAAAGGTAACGCTGTAACAAATTCTTATTAGTACTAATAGCACGGTCAAGACACTACAGTGGAGCCTGAATCTCTTTCGGATACAGGAAGCATGAACGGCAAAGACGTTAAACATGATTAGAAAAAAAAGTCACAGATAACTACGCAATTTGTAATCTGACATGTATCCTCCAAGTCACTCAACTTCACCTTAAAGAAATATTTAGCAGAAAAAATATTCAGTACTAGGAACTGACGAGGTGGCACTTCATCTTTACAAACTTTCAGCAACAAGATTCTGGTGGACGACGGTTCAAATCCCCGTCCGGCCATCGACATTTATGTTTCCCGTGGTCTCTCTAAATCGCTTGATGCAGAAGCCGGGATGGTTCCTTTGAAGAGCACAGGCGATTTCCTTCCGCATTCTTCCCTCATCTGAGCTGGTGCTCCATCTCTAATGACATCGTGGTTCAACAATGTCAAAAGTTACTCTGTCTTTTTCTCCTCTTCGTTTCAGCAATGAGAGCACAGTAACATTGGTTTTAGATTTACTACGTGGTCAAAAAAGCTATTGAATACTATCTTCTTATTTTTCTTGCTTGGAATATGCAGATATAGTGGACACAGCGAAAGAATTTTATCGAAGCGACTGCGGAAAATAGCTTAGGAATAGTTCTAACGCTGGGCGAAATGTGATGTTCTTGTGTCATTCACGCGGCGTTTTCTTCTGACAAAATCGTTCATGTTTCGTATTGCGGCAACCAAAGAACTACTGGCGTTCGAGGTGGAGTTGACCGTTCAGTGTTTGTTGTTGTGGGAGCCTTCATACAGCACGCAGTCCGCCCTGTTCCGATGCTGGCACAATTGCCGACCGGAAGCAGCGGCGGATGACGGACTGACAGGTTTCTCTCCGGAGTTCGGCTCGGTTGGCCGTGCGATTCATTGGGCACACCGCCGTTCACTCAGTTCGCCGAAGCGTATCCTTTCTTGCGACACAGCCGTCGCTGTCACATGCCTCTCAGACAAGACTGCAACTTAACTGGCTTCCACATAATGGCAATACCTTCCTGGCTACCTTTCTCCAGCAACCAAGAAGTACGCACAGTCGTCAGATAAAGGGGAAACGTCGTCGACTTGGTTGCTGCACTATGTTTCTCTACTATATCACATCGTAATTCTTCCAACCAACGAGTGGAATGGTGTACTTCCCTACTAGCTATGGCCACAACCTAATACAGGGTGTGCCGGCCGGAGTGGCCGAGCGTTTCTAGGCGCTACAGTCTGGAACCGCGCGGCCGCTACGGTCGCAGGTTCGAATCCTGCTTCGGGCATGGATGTGTGTGGTGTCCTTAGGTTAGTTAGCTTTAAGTAGTTCTACGTTCTAGGGGACTGATGACCTCAGATGTTAAGTCTCATAGTGCTCAGAGCCATAATACAGGGTGGAGCAGAGTAAAGAGAGATTTTGAAAAGCGCGAGAATGGTCTTTAGTTGATGGAAAGTGGTGGGAATGCTGTCGGCCGTGTTCCTGACGGGTTAATATTTAGTGGCAGTACGGCGGTGGACGGTTCAGCATCGCACGTACGCTGTTAAAGCGTTTCGCGAAACGGCAGTTCTTAGGCGCAAGCACGTGAAGCTTTTGGCACCTATTTTCAATTACCCGGAATCGACAGGTGCAGCCTGCCTGTACGACTATAAAGTGGGTTACGAATTCTGACGAGACTTCGACATGACGATAAAACAGCCTGGACATCACAGATAGTGCTCACTCTTGAAAACATCCAGCGTGAGAGAGTTGCAGCCGAAAGAAGGATGCGTCGCGCACCAAGTCGGCATGGCACTACAATTGGGATTTCGAACAGAGCTGTTAGACGGGTTTTTCACAACGAACTACACTGTCGTCCTTACTAGATCAAAATACTCCAGACTCTTGAACAAACAGATTATGTGGGCGGAAGACTTGTCAGTGAAGAAATGATGAATTCAATTAATGAAGATAAAGACATTATGAACATTGATGTGATTTAATTACATTTTGCTGGAGACATCTGAGTCTCAACTTTATCTTCGATAAGGAAAGAAGGCGAAGTAATGAATTAAAATTTGTGCCACGGATGGGACTTGAACCCGGGTCTCCTACTTACTAGGCACCTGTGCTAACCGCGATACCACAGCTGCAAGAACTACTCCGGACTATGAGTTAGAGAGGGCACCGGACTGGAGAGTGGACTACAACGCTACAGTGGTGTAGTGGTGAGCACTTCTGTCTAATAATAAGGTCACCAGGGTTTAAGTCCTGTCCGTGGCACAAATTTTGACTCATTACTTCAGCTTTGTTCTATCTATTCTATCACCACTCCGTGAACAACAGAAGGATGAATACGAATATTTGCCACTATAAAATTACCAAATACTATAAAATTACTGGTTGCTGCATATTTGGTAATTTTATGGTTTACGGTCGCTTCACGACTTGGGAACCACATGGAGCCCACTATTCATTTATCACTATGTCCAATGTGTTTGCCAACGGCCTTGCCACAGTGGTAACACAAGTCTGTCAGATCACCGAAGTTTTGCGCTGGCGGGCTTGGACGGATCACGATCCAGGTCTGCCGAGTGCTGTCGGCAAGCGGGGTGCACTCATCCTTCGTGAGCCCAACTGAGGAGCTATTTGGCTGAGAAGTAGCAGCAATGGTCGCGAAAACTGACAACGGCCGGGAGAGTGGTGTGCTGACCGCATGCTGCTCCGTAGGTCTGAGGATGGCACGTCGGCCCGTCGGTACCGTTATGCCCTTCAAGGCCTCTTCGGACCTTGTTTGTTTTTTTCTATTCTCATCGAACAATGTGAAAAATTTATGTATGAGTGACGAGAACCTTTTGTCCAGTTGCGCCAACAAGCAGAATTTAAGGTTCTGGAACCGTAGACTACAGCACCACCACGCTCTGCAATCCACAGAAGTTGCTATGGGGTGCACTAGGTCTTCGTCAGGGATGATACGGCCCTACTTTTTCGAATCTGTTCTATGCAATGCTGTGACAATTTCACAGATACGCAGACATGCTGGGAAACTTTTTTTACTCCACAGCTTCCTGAGTAAGAAGTCAACGTGGCGACATTTTTTTCAACAAGACGGAGCAACCCTCCACACGGTTTGGATAAAGCCGTCCTCACACGGGACGCGGTTCTCGTCGCGAAGTACGCCAGACATGGTGTCCGTCGTGGTTGCTGCACGCTCTGAAATAACCTGCTACATCTCTCGGAACGTGCTACTCATCGTGATTTGTAACCCCAGTCCTATGCACCGACAGTTTCCCTTTCCATCTGGGGCGTAAACAACACAGTTTCTTTACGAAAATGAGAGGTGTACAATAGCTGCGTTAACTCTCTTAGCGATTATCGAAGAAGAGCGGAGAAAATCGCGAAGAAGACTCTGAACTCGTCAATGGCTTGAACAGCCAACCGCTTGTAGACGTAAAGTACATGTTCTCTACAACAACGGTCTCAGACAAGTACTAGTAGAAGTTATTCGGCAATTCAAGTAAATCTTCATTCCATTTTAGATTTTAAATGGAATATAGCTAAAGTATAGCGTCTACTGTCAGTTTGTGCATGTATAGTATACATGTTCACTATCATCACTATGAAGTAACGTAGCTCATAACGTGGATTTCAAGATCACGATTAGTTTCGCAATTTTATTTGAATGGGAAACGAGGTTTGTCGAAAGTGCTCTCTAACACCGACAAAGATATTTACCAGAAAAATACAAACATGAGGCAGTCCATAAAGCCAAGAGATAGGTATACATATTTTAGACAAAGTTTCATAACAGCAAAAATTTCCAGTGTGCAACTTGTGTTTACTTTCTGACAGACTGGCAGTCACGCGAAGATTTTTCGTCAATGGTAAACATTAAAGTCATTGGCCTTTGTCTCATGCATTTAAGCAAATACATTTTCTATTGCAGTTAATAGTGCTATTAAATTAATAAGAAATACACAAATTTATAGAAAACAAAAAGAGGAAAAAATTGAAAGGAAATGGACGCCACCCTTTTGCCTTTCTCTTCACAGCTCACAACGATATCAATTACCCTATGACTTCAGAATGGCAGACAGGTGTCCGTATAAGGTAAACACTGCATAAAGATTGTATCTGCAAATGTTATTTGATATTAATGACACATTGGACTTAAATAATGCGTTTTTGACAGCTCATCAGTGTGCCGCAGCAATGAAACGCTCTACTTTCGTAGCACACATGTTATAACATTGAAAACGGGAAGCCTTTCAACTACCGGCATGTATTTTCCTGTCATTTCATTATAACGAATCGTTGCTAAAACGACGCGTTGTCGAGAGATCCTCGACTTCTTGATGCTTTGAAACAGTTTGTTTTCATACCACGTACTCCATGATAAACAAAACTCTCCAAAGCTTAACTCCATACAATATTTAGGTTCGGCTTGTGACATAAAAACGATGTCGCACCTGACTGGTCACGCTCCTCTCCACGAGGAGAAAATCTCCCACGCCAGATTCTTCATTTTACGCTGCGCAGTGTTGTGGGCCATGGAATTCCGCGCTGTGACGCCACCAACTCCTGGTCTCCGCGCGTTTACGCGTCCCGTGAGACGACGGCTCAAGCTTGGATGTTGCCAATGGTTCATTTCCAAATCACGTTCTCTCCCAGTTCACACACCTTAAAAGTAGAGGGCATCAGGAAAACTCATCACGATCAGTTAAAGCACTGGAAGAATGCATCCGACAGGAGATGGCTGTCTCCCACTGGCAGTGCTGTGCAACGTGGCGAATAATTTCATGGCTCCCCGGGACGGAAGTCTACCCCTGAACGGACGT
Organism: Schistocerca cancellata; assembly: GCF_023864275.1. Taxonomy (NCBI): domain Eukaryota; kingdom Metazoa; phylum Arthropoda; class Insecta; order Orthoptera; family Acrididae; genus Schistocerca; species Schistocerca cancellata. The sequence continues at coordinate 72,521,344 of NC_064627.1, forward strand.
CGTCCCACTGTAGTTATTTGTTAAATTTAGTCATCTCTTTAATGCTTTTTTACGTGACTTAATGAGGTAAAAATACAACTACGAAAAACGGATTGAATTTTTTTTACAGTTGTTTCAGAATAGCTTTAAACATTGGCCCGCCTGTTTAAGCTCCACTCAGATCCCTGTAGAAGAGGACACTTCTCGCTTCGGAGCGCCGTAGATCACGGATTCCGAAGCTGGGAGTAATCACCCTTGAGGGGCAAAATGAAATTTTCTTTGTGGTAAAAACTGCTTCTGTTTCAGTCATGAAACTAAACTTTTTTCAAAAAATAATTACTATTATCACAATTTTGTAAGATTGAGTATGTAGGTTAGCTATCGTTACTTTTCCTCAATTAGCAGCATTAACGTAGTAGAGGTTATAGGTTCCTCACATAGTCCACTCATTATACATATGTTGACTTTTGTTCCATACAACGCTGATGATAAAAGGGACACATCTACGTAACAAATGGTAAATATCTCAAGAAAATATCTTCTCCAAGTCGTAAATAGTAACTGCAGTAGTCTAGATATTGGTTCATTACTCGCTTCGAGACAGATAAATGACTCAATTCACAGCACGACACAGCAGTAACAACGTAAGGTCTGCTACAGTGCTGTACAGAGAGTATTATTATTATTGTTATTGTTATTAGAGTGACTAAATGGTTTAAATGGCTCTGAGCACTATGGGACTTAACTTCTGTGGTCATCGATCCCCTACAACTTAAAACTACTTAAACCTAACTAACCTAAGGAAATCACACACATCCATGCCCGAGGCAGAATCCGAACCTGCGACCGTAGCAGCAGCGCGGTTCCGGACTGAAGAGCCTAGAACCGCTCGGCTAGAGCGGCCGGCTTAGAGTGGTTAAAAAATGGCTCTGAGCACTATGGGACTCAACTGCTGTGGTCATAAGTCCCCTAGAACTTAGAACTACTTAAACCTAACTAACCTAAGGACAGCACACAACACCCAGCCATCACGAGGCAGAGAAAATCCCTGACCCCGCCGGGAATCGAACCCGGGAACCCGGGCGTGGGAAGCGAGAACGCTACCGCACGACCACGAGATGCGGGCTTAGAGTGGTTAGACGCAAAGGGTTAACAGCTTGAAGTCGTCCAGTTTTGCCTGTTCGCAAGCAAGGAGTGCAGCAATCAAGTGATTTACAAACAGTAAGTACAGTGCGCACAACTGAACCCGTTTGATTTTAAATGGCGTTGCAGGGCGCAGGTCAAGCAAGTGCCGCAATGGCGAAGAGTAATTCAGGAGAAATATGTTTTATAGGAAGTGTCTACCCTCACTGTGGATAATTAGCTTTCTTATTTGAGAAGGAGGTGCGAACACCACTTGCGAGCACCATGAATTCCTATTCCTTCTTCATTCATATTCTCTCTCTCTCTCTCTCTCTCTCTCTCTCTCTCTCTCTCTCTCTCTCACACACACACACACACACACACACACACACACACACACACTACATAACCTTCATATTTCATCATTTTAAAAATAAAAGTGTTCCAGAAAACGACTTTCATTCTACAGTTTGGTTAGTGCTAAAACTGGTGATAATGAGGTGTGAGGGCAACAGATGGCAGTAAAGGCGGGGGGGGGGGGGGGGGGGGGAGCTATTTCTGATTGCACTCAGGGGTAATGGTCTGAGAAAGGATGGGAACCACTGCCGTAGATGGTACGGAACTAGAACGAGGCGGTCACGTGATCCTACACCAATTACGTAAGACATGACGGTTAAGAGCGTGTGCCACTCGTTTATCCGGAACCAGCGCAGTTCGAGGGTCGACGTGGAGCCGTGACTGAATGGCAAAACAGAGATATCGTGTCTGGGCGTGCCCACGACCACACCGTATATGAAGCTGCCCGATTTGTCGATGTATCGAGGAACGGTTGTCCCACTCTCAGCACTGTAACACAGTCGCCGTAAAAGGATTCTAACCGGCAGAGGCCGGTGACGAGTGTGAAGCCTTGCCCACGGCAATCGCTTTCAAACCCGACATGCATTACCGCTGTCTGCAAACGCAGACTGGTTCCCGAACGAATACTGCGAAGGGAATGATACGTGAGGAAATACGGAGTCAGGTACGTGGCGATGTGCCGCTGCTCACAGCTACACACAAATTGGCACAACTGGCCATGCGAGACAAAATCGAGACTGCAGCTGGCTCGAAGCGTGTAGTATGAACCGACTAGTCGCAATTTTGCCTCTTCTTCAAATGAGTCGGTACACAGACTTCCCGATGAGGCGTTTATCCGGCAGTGTATGGAGGTGCTTCTGTGATATTTTTCACGCCGTAGCTTCGTTCACTTTCTTTTATTTTACACGTCAAATTCCGTAGGACCAAATTGAGGAGCAAATCTCAGTGGTCACGGAATGTGCTAGCACATGAACTTACAAGAGAAAAGTAATAACAGATAAAATAAAATGTTTATGAATCCGAAAAAGACGTCAAGCTAGAAGTTTATGTAACAGCAATCAACACTAAAACAGAGGAATCAGCTTAATATTTCAAGGAACTCCACTACAGAATAGGAGTGGGTCACAATGCAACTCTTCAGTTTATATTTGAAAGGGCGTGGATTACTGCTAAAATGTTTGAATTATTGTGGTAGCTTATTCAAAATGGATGTAGCAGACTACCGCACGCCTTTCTGCACAAAAGTCGAGGGAGTTCGATCCAAATAGAGATTGAATTTCTGCCTAGTAGTAAACGAGTGAAAACCGCTAATTCTTGAGAATAAGCTGATGTTAACAAGAAAGGACAGTAAACAATATATATGTAGTCAGAGGCCACTGTCAAAATACCCAAACAAGACCTTCGCGAATGTACACCATTTATTGCCAAAACTGCTCGTTTCTGTGCCAAAATTCGCCTTTGAGAATGGACGAGTTACCTCAAAATATAATACCATATGTCATAAACGAATGAAAATAAATAAATAAAGTAGACTACTTTTCGTGTCGAACTATCAATTACTTTAGATGCTGTTATAATACACTACTGGCCATTAAAATTGGTACACCAAGAAGAAATGCAGATGATAAACGGGTATTCATTGGACAAATATATTATACGAGAACTGACATATGATTACATTTTCACGCAATTTGGGTGCATAGATCCTGAGAAATCAGTACCCAGAACAACCACCTCTGGCCTTAATAACGGCCTTGATGCGTCTGAGCATTGAGTCAAACACAGCTTGGATGGCGTGTACAGGTACAGCTGCCCATGCAGCTTCAACACGATACCACAGTTTATCAAGAATAGTGACTGGCGTATTGTGACGAGCCAGTTGCTCGGCCACCACTGACCACACGTTTTCAATTGGTGAGAGATCTGGAGAATGTGCTTGCCAGGGCAGCAGTCGAACATTTTCTGTATCCAGAAAGGCCCGTACAGGACCTGCAACATGCGGTCGTGTATTATCCTGCTGAAATGTAGGGTTTCACAGGGATCGAATTAAGGGTAGAGCCACGGGTCGTAACGCATTTGAAATGTAACGTCCACTGTTCAAAGTGCCGTCAATGCGAACAAGAAGTGACCGAGACGTGTAACCAATGGCACGCCATACCATCACGCCGGGTGATACGCCAGTAAGGCGATGACCGCGATGTCGCCAAACACGGATGCGACCATCATGATGCTGTAAACAGAACCTGGATTCATCCGAAAAAATGACGTTTTGCCATTCGTGCACCCAGGTTGGTCGTTGAGTACACCATCGCAGGCGCTCCTGTCTGTGATGCAGCGTCAAGGGTAACCGCAGACATGGTCTCCGAGCTGATAGTCCATGCTGCTACAAACGTCGTCGAACTGTTCGTGCAGATACTTCTTGTCTTGCAAATGTCCCCATCTGCTGACACAGGGATCGAGACGTGGCTGCACGATCCGTTGCAGCCATGCGCATAAGATGCCTGTCATCTCGACTGCCAGTGATACGATAAACCGCAATCGCGATAGGCTACAATACGACCTTTATCAAAGACGGAAACGTGATGGTACGCATTTCTCCTCCTTAAACGAGGCATCACAACAACGTTTCACCAGGCAACGCCGCTCAACTGCTGTTTGTTTATGAGAAATCGGTTGAAAACTTTACTCATGTCAGCACGTTGTAGGTGTCGCCACCGGCGCTAACCTTGTGTGAATGCTCTGAAAAGCTAATCATTTGCATATTACAGCATCTTCTTCCTGTCGGTTAAATTTCGCGTCTGTAGCACGTCATCGTCGTGGTGTAGAAATTTTAATGGCCAGTAGTGTAGTAAAAATGTCAGCATTAAAATATCCTGAACATAGGCTTTCCTCGACAGTTTACTATCTGTCTGAACACCTAGAAATTAGAACTGTTCAGTCTCACTAATCATATGTCCTTTCTGTGTAATTAAAACGCCAGTTTTTGTAGGATTGTGGATCAGAAACTGAAAAAATTGAGTCTTACTGTGATTTAGCGTCGTACAGGTTATCATGATAATGAACTGCGATCTTTATTTCAAAATTGTCGGTGATCAAGTTTTGCTCTTTCTTATGCATTTTCGTGATGAGTATGCTGTGGATTCTCCAGTCTTCCAAAATGCCAAAAGCTGTGTCCACAGAACTGCGCGTATAAGTTCCTGGCTTCGCATACGTTGAGTGTTCCAGTGTAACTTCAAGCGCCGGCACGTCGGCCTGAACGATACAGCAGAGAAGGCCAGGGCGACACCACGACAGGAGCGGCACCTATACGAAGAGAATATAAGCGCCGCTCCAGCTAGCCTAGGCCGTTCTAGACGACGAGTTTTGATATAAACTGTATAGCAGTGACTTGTGAACTTGTGTGTGAATTGCTTGCATGGACATTATACAGGGTCTTACAAAAAGGTACGGCCAAACTTTCAGGAAACATTCCTCACACACAAAGAAAGAAAATATGTTATGTCGACATGTGTCCGGAATCGCTTACTTTCCATGTTAGAGCTCATTTTATTACTTCTCCTCAAATCACATTAATCATGGAATGGAAACACACAGCAACAGAACGTACCAGCGTGACTTGAAACACTTTGTTACAGGAAATGTTCAAAATGTCCTCCATTAGCGACGATACATGCATCCACCCTCCGTCGCATGGAATCCCTGACGCGCTGATGCAGCTCTGGAGAATGGCGTATTGTATCACAGCCGTCCACTATACGAGCACGGAGAGTCCCTACATATGGTACCGGGATTGCGTAGACAAGAGCTTTCAAATGCCCCCATAAATGAAAGTCAAGAGGGTTGAGGTCAGGAGAGCGTGGAGGCCATGGAATTGGTCCGCCTCTACCAATCGATCGGTCACCGAATCTGTTGTTGAGAAGCGTACGAACACTTCGACTGAAATGTGCAGGAGCTCCATCGTGAATGAACCACATGTTGTGTCGTACTTGTAAAGGCACATGTTCTAGCAGCACAGGTAGAGTATCCCGTATGAAATCATGATAACGTGCTCCATTGAGCGTAGGTGGACGAAACTAAAATGAGCTCTAACATGGAAATTAAGCGTTTCCGGACACATGTCCACATAACATCTTTTCTTTATTTGTGTGTGAGGAATGTTTCCTGAAAGTTTGGCCGTACCTTTTTGTAACACCCTGTATATATCGAAGAACATTGATTATTTGCATATCGCCAATTGCTTGCGACACTTGATTGTGAAAAGGCTAAGTTAAGTATTGTCAATTCAGTTTACTGTAATAAACTTCATTAATAAGATCTGCTTGAATGTTGTCTCGCTATCCGAGAAAACAGCTTCCTACGCACCCTATGTTAGACGAGTGGGCAGGATGCCACACTCAGGTGCAGAGTTCGGCTGGCCCACTATATCACTCGGTTTATTCTATCGCAGTTCGGCTGGCCGCTGTATCACCCGATTTTAGACTCACATGAAATATCTGCGACCATTTGGAACAGCGGGTGAAACAAAGTAACCAACATCCCTAAAATTTTATAGCTCTAATGGATCTAATCCACAATCAGTGGCTTCAGCTGGACAAGACATACCTAAATACATTTATAGGCTCCCTTTCTCGCCGAATTTTGATCGTTGTCGAGGCCAGAGGCTGAGTTACGTGGTATTAGAGTGATTCCTCCTGAGGAGTAACTAATTTTTTTTTTCCAGTGTGCTATTTACGTGGGATAGGAAAAGGCCTACGTGATGTTGTGAATAGACTGAGCTTCGTAGTGTATACGAAATAGCGGGATGCCTTTGCTGTGCAGTGAATGTAGGCCTAACTACTATCCAAGGAATGGCAGCTAAAGTTTTATAGTGATTACTCGTCATCCAATGAACGCACAAGATTAGTCAATGCAGGGACATGTATGGCAGAACCATTGTCCAGCAGCCTGGAGCCACCAGGGATGGAATGAATACTTCTGCTGGTATGATACAGCGCTCAGACTGTCAATTTCCACTGCTGATGAAGTAAAAGCGGTGGTTCCTACCTTCATTTTGTTCCAACAGCTTATTTTGTATTAAATTTAATTGGTAGTGGTTACTGGGTTACATAATTTAATGAGAGGTGGTGACCAAAAGTTCCCCTGATATGGTCTCTGGACTAAAGGGTCATAAAGGACCCACTCGAACAATCTTTTATAGCAATATCAAAGTGTCTAACACAACGCAGACTGTTCATTAATAATAGTGACCTTTCTAATGCTTGACGACGAACTGTGAGCTTCGTCACTGGTAAATACCTAATTTCGTATTTTTTCTGCACGGACTACGACTTATATTTTTCAACTGCTTAAATGAATAAATTAGTTGCCATCCGCTAAACTAATTTACAAAAATATCAGCGTAACTACAAGAAAGTGGTTGGCAGGTACATTCAATTTTAGCCTATATAAGTCATTCAATTAAGATTTATATAATTTAAATTGCTACGTCTTAACCTAGATGTTACTCTGCACCGTTATCTTTAAAGTAGTCCCACTGGTAATGTATATACCTATCCCAAAGTCTCTGAAATGCGTTCTGGAAGTCTTGTCTTAGTTAAGGTTTTTACTATCCTACGCGATTTCGCTTGACACTCTGCCACTGTACCAAATCTTTGCCACTTCAGGTTGATATTCATTCTGAGGAGGAGACAGACGACACACGGAGCCAAGTCTGGCGAGTAAGGAAGGCGAGGAACCACCACAATCTTGTTTTCACTAAAAAATTTCCTGTGTAATGTACGCCGTATGTGGACGTGCAATCTCATGGTGAAGTACATCCCCACTTCTATCAACGTTTTCTCCTCACATCGTCCCAGAAGTCTTAGAAGATCGCAATAGAGCTCTTTACTGACCGTGTGGCCAGGAAGGATGAACACTCTATTGAACAACCCCGCAGATAATGCGAGAATGGCTGCTGTCTAACTATGTGCCGTAACAAAGCTGACCAGCCGCTCAACACCGTTTTTGCAGCGAAAGCACTGAGGCAAATCACACCAGATGGTTACCCAAAAAGGTCAGGCAGCGTCAACCGGTTTTTCTACATCAAACGGACCGCGGCCCTTTCACCGCCTGCTGGTCACAGAATTACCCTCATGACTACCATTATGTTGCTTTCTGCCTGAATTGCTAGTATTTTAAAACTGAGTCTCCGCTTTACCGAAAAGGTATCAAGGAAGTCGTGAGGGAATAATAACTCGTTGTCTTTCTACGTGTCGTGAACCTTGCGAGAGCTTTCGCATTATGAAAAAATTAGCTTAGATTGACGAGTCATCCTAAAACATGAGATGGCCTGAGATTATGGTATAAAATTAAGCAAGTTAGCCTCGCGGGATTAGCCGAGCGATCTAGGGCGCTGCAGTCATGGACTGTGCGGCTGGTCCCGGCGGCGGTTCGAGTCCTTCCGGCATGGGTGTGTGTTTTTGTCAAAAATGGTTCAAATGGCTCTGAGCACTATGGGACTTAACTGCTACGGTCATCAGTCCCCTAGAACTTAGAACTACTTAAACCTAACTACCCTAAGGACAGCACACAACACCCAGCCTTCACGAGGCAGAGAAAATCCCTGACCCCGCCGGGAATCGAACCCGGGAACCCGGGCATGGGAAGCGAGAACGCTACCGCACGACCACGAGATGCGGGCGTGTTTTTGTCCTTAGGATAATTTAGGTTAAGTAGTGTGTAAGCTTAGGGACTGATGACCTTAGCTGTTAAGTCCCATAAGATTTCACACACATTTGAACTTTTTTTAAAGCAAATTATACCACATTTCTTGTTTTTATATCCTCTATGCCTGACAACATCCACATCGCTACTACAAAAATGGAGTAAAATAAAGGATAACGTCGCGAGATTGTGTCTTTGGACTGACAGCCCCAACAGGGAAATTTCTTCTACAGCCGTACGGTACGCTAACGGGAAGAATGACAAAAAGGTGATGTTTTACTTCGCTTTAAATTATGTTCTACAGGTATTATTAGCTTAGTACCCGGATACTTGAGCGGTAGTGTTAGGTAGCCTGCTGCGGGCGATACAGCTCTGCGACCCCTGACATTTCTGTACGGTGCCCGAGGTCCTCGAGAAGTCCTCTAAAGTCTGCGTAAAAAGGGCGCGCCTGTGGGCCATTAACCCGAAGCGCTGCTCTTTCAGCAGGCCAGACCGTAAAGCCTGTCCAATGGTTCCCGGAACACTCGACCTGGGACCGGAGAGACGCATCCAAGTGTAGCAACGGGCCTACGCCACACGTGGCGAAGTACAGGAACCTTCGTGTCTCACGTACGGCAGTACGGCAAGTACAGTGACGCTTCATGTGAATAAAATATCCGTACAGCAAACCGAACAGGTTCCTTCGACTGCAACTCGTCAGATACTGCGTTATAACACTCATATGAAGTAAAGGTATGTAGCGTTACAGCTGTACGATGAAAATTCTATAAAATTTGATCCAACGTGTATTCCTCTGAGAAGTAGGGTGATTTTGTGCAGGGATATGGAATGAGATCGAAAAATGTGATAAAGTGTTTTATCTGGAGTGTCCAAGAGTACAGCGACGAAAACTTGGACCATGAGAGAGGAAGGCTGGAGGTTTTTATAGCGTGACGATGATTGAGAACAGAGAGGTGGTGCTTGAAGAAAGAGGGGGAACAAACGCAATTACTGGATGTAACTGAATGTATGGATGGATCTGGCGTGGGCATGCATTGAGACAGCGTGTAGGAATTTCAGGAACAGTTTTAGAATATCTCAAGGAGATGAAAACGCAAGGATGGAAGAGGATGCAGATCCTGTACGGTATGTTGAAGTGATATAAATGTTAACAACCTGAAGAGGAAATCGACCGTCCGCAAGAAGTGAAGACTACAAGGGATTGATCACTGAGAAGGAAAGTGAATGATGGTAATCACCTGATGATGTGCGTTTACTTGGTGCACGCACTTCTGTGTGTACACCTTTGTTCCGTTGCCCCATTAGATATTATCTAATTCAAATTCTAAGGACTCCGGACGTTCTGCTGCTCGTATTCCCGCCAGATAGGATCGAGAAGGAGTTGTACTAGTCCTAATCATCACTGTTTTCAACAATATCTGACTTGGCTACATTCTTCAGCGATTCTCTGCACTGTGCTTTGCAAGCACTAAACAGACTTTTATCCAAAAAGCTGTTAGAACGATGTACATTACCAACGTTATGTTCTGACGCAAGAAGAAGCTAGCTACCGCTCCTTATTTCCGTATTCTGTTTCTTCCAAAACAACCCTGACAGGAAAGCAGCTAGAGAGAATACTCGAAACACTGTTTACTTTCATTTTTTATTGTAGCGTCCAGTGCACTGCTCTGTAGTCAACAATTACGAATCAGCACTTATACTCATCTAATTTACTGTGCTGAAAATGAATCATAATGCTTGTGTTGGACTGCAGTTACGACAATCAGTACTGTATCCCTTCAACTACAGTTGAGACCACATTTTACAAGCTAGTTATCGTTTAACTTTTGTCCTTTTTTACTGTCCATGTTTTGTACCCATTCAGACCTGTGGTTCAAACAACTTTTCAAGACTTTTTCTGTTCTAAAGGTTTAGGCTTTTTTTTTTTTTTTTTTTTTTTTTTTTTTGGAAGTCCTTTTGCCTTATGCAATACTCGGCAATGGCAAGAAGAGCATTTATAAAGAAATTAAATTTGTTAACATCGATTGTAATTTTAGATGGTACGCAGTCTTTTCTGAATATCTTTATCTGAAGCGAAGCCTTTTATGGAAGAGAAATGTAGTAGTAGTAAGAGAAATGTAATAAGTAGGTTCATATGGACGTAGGATGAAGTAATTATAATGCTGACATGAAGAGGCTTGCACAGGAAAGAGTAGCGTGGGAAGCTGCATAAATCCAGTCTTCGGAGTAGAAACCACAAAACAACAACAACAACTTCAGAGATATTACAGTTCACTCAATCCTTAAAGACTTCCTTGAACAAGTTTGACATTCACTAATGTAACATGTTCACCTGTTGTGCACACCATCATCTCAGATTTATTTTTGTCTTTGCGAAGAATACAGCCATCAGCTAGCCCACGTTGCATTTCATTTCACTATGCATACTAGGCAGTACTTGTAAGCACTATAGTCTCATAAACTCTTAGTTAGTCTCTGCAATTTCATTCAAGTTCTGTTACATCTTTTGCATGCTCTGCAGTTGTCATTAAGTTTGTGGAGTCATTAGGATACTAAGCAACAAAAATTAAATCTTGTGTCACAAAGACATTCGGGAGGCACTGACTAATGACATTCATGCGCAGTGACACAACAGGGCCTCAGTGTTTTACACAGTATATGGAAGGGTCACTTGTACGATTTATATTTTATCGCAGACGTTCGGAAGCAAGTGCTTTTTGCGTCACGTACGATGGTGTTCAGTTCGAAGACTGCTTTGATACAACTAGCCCATCACGTGGAAATGTCTTCATGTATACATAACTACTGCAACCTACATCCATTTGAACCTGCTTCCTTTGGTCAAGGCGTGGTCTCTTTCTGGTTATGTTTACCCTCACACTTCCTTTCATTACCGCCGGCCTGGGTGGTCGCGCGGTTCTAGCCGCTACAGTCTGGAACCGCGCGACCGCTACGGTCGCAGGTTCGAATCCTGCCTCGGGCATGGATGTGTGTGATGTCCTTAGGTTAGTTAGGTTTAAGTAGTTCTAAGTTCTAGGAGACTGATGACCTCAGCAGTTAAGTCCCATAGTGCTCAGAGCCATTTGAATTTGAACCTTTCATTACCAAATTGACGATTCCGAGACGCCTCCGGGTGTGTTCTATTAACCGGTCCCTTCTTTCACTCAAGGTGTGCCATGAATATCTTTTCTTCCCCATGATATTCAGTACCACTTCATTAGTTATCGTATCTCTTACCTAATATTCTACATTCTTCTGTCGCATTACATTTCAAAACCCTTTTTATTTTTTTTTGTTCTTATCCACATTGTTAAACGTCCACGCTCCACTTCTGTACAAGACTATACTATAAATAAATCCCTCCCGAAAATATTTCCTAACATTTAAATTTATATTCGATTTTGACAAATTTATCTTTTTCAGAAACATTTTTCTGTTACTGTCAGCCTGAATTTTATACCCCCTCTACTTCGGCAATCGATAATTATTTTGCTGTCGAATTGAGACATCCAAGTACTATTTTCAGTCTCTCATTTCCTCCTCCATTTCCCTCGGAATCGTCTGATTTGATGGGTTACATCCTGCTGCTATGGTTTTACTTTTGGTGATGCACATCTTACACCTTTTTCCAAGACTCTATCCGTTGGGATCAACTGCTTTTCCAAGCCAATTTGCTGTCTTTTAACAGAATTACAATCTCATTGGCAAACACCGAAGTTTCTATTTCTTCTCTCAGACCTTTACTTCCATTTCCACATTTTTCCTTGATTTCCTTTACTATTGGCTCGAAGTACAGAGTGAATAACATCGGAGATACAACCTCGTCTCACTCCCTTCGCAACTACTTCTTCCCTTTGTCGTTCGACTCATTTTCCTACAAGTCGTACATAACTCTAGGCTCCTCGTATTTTATTCCTGCTATTTTCAGAATTTCTAAGAGTATTCCAGTCAACATCGACCGCTGTGTTTGCGTGGTCACGGAAGGCTAAGGATGGACTTTCCTTTAGGAAAGTGTGATTAATCTCTAAAGCAGACAGCATATAGGGCGCTAGTGCAACGTATCTTGAGTACTGCTCTAGTGTTTGGTCCACAGCTCGTGGTCTCGCGGTAGCGTTCTCGCTTCCCGAGCACGGGGTCCCGGGTTCGATTCCCGGCGGGGTCAGGGATTTTCACCTGCCTCGAGATGACTGGGTGTTGTGTCGTCTTCATCATCATTCATCCCCATTACGATGGGAGGAAGGCGATAGCAAACCATCTCCGCTAGGACCTTGCCTAGTACAGCGGTGCGGGTCTCCCGCATCGTCCCCTACGCTCTTCATCATCATCATCATCATCATCATCATCATCATCATCATCATCATCTAGTGTTTGGGATCGGCATCAGGCCGGGTTAAAGGAAGACATCGAAGCAATTCAGAGGTGGGATGCTAGATTTAACAACGGTAGGTTCAAACAACACGCAGGTGTCACGGAGATGCTTCAGGAACTCAAATGGGAATCCCTGGATGGCAGGCGACATTCTTTTCGAGGACCACTATTGAGAAAATTTAGAGAACCAGCATTTGAAGCTAACTGCACAACGATCCTACTGCCGCCAACATACATTTCGTGTAAGTACCACGAAGATAAGATACGAGAAATTACGGTTCGTACGGAGGCATGTGGACAGTCTATTTTTCCTCGCTCTATCTGCGAGTGGAACGGGAAAGGAAGCGACTAGTAGTCGCACAGGAGTAGTCCGCCTCGATAACTGGGTCGGAGATTTTCTCCGCTCAGGGACTTGGTGTTGTTATCATCATCATCATCATCATCATCATCATCATCATCATCATCATCATCATCCCCATCGACACTCAAGTCGCCGAAGTGGCGTCAACCAAAAGGACTTGCACTAGGCTACCGGTCTCCCCGACGGGAGGCCCTAGTCAAACGACATTTCATTTTAGTGGCACAGGGTACCCTCCGCCAAGTACCGAACGGTGGTCACGGATTATATATGTAGACGTAGATGCAGAGGGCACAGGTTAGTGAGCAACAAGTTGCTGACATTCCTCATCTTTTTCCTGTGCCTCTTCCAATTCGGCTATGACCACTTTGTCTGATTGAACTACATGGATTTTGAATATAGCGGCTCCAAGGTCTGGAAATCCGCAGAAAAATCGGTGCAGAGACCCAACGCTGTTTCACAACGCTCCGAATGACGCCATATGGCAGAAGATGACACAACACTTGGCACCTCTCTATTTCCTGCATCTGATTGCGGAGTGTAATTGTAGCTTACTCTAAATCTACAAATACTATAGACGTAGGTTTGTCTTTCTGCAATCCATCTTCGAAAATAAGTTGTAGTATACGTACGTATAGGGTAAAGCAGGGACAGATAGCTATAAGAAGAAGATGGTCAACGGCTCTGATTCTCCAGCTTCCCGCTTTACAGCGCTTCCGTCAGTTGATAGTGAGCCCTTGTGACGAGTGATATGTTGACACTTCCCTTGACCCTTTATTTCAACGAAAACTAAGTATTTCTCATGATTTTAGTTTTTAATACACTCTAATATTATATATATCTCTATACTTTTCCATTTTTCCGAAAGTCAGACTGTGAATAGTTACGGAAACTTACGTTTCAAGGCTGTAGAGTCTAGCTGCATATCGTCATGTTGTTTCTCTTTGCAGTCTCGTGCACCATGTTTGATGAAACGCTAAGGCCATCTCTCCCTGCCGAATGGGAGAGATGGCTGTACTAACTTTGGGATAGTTAGCCACGCCGTAAAACTTCATTTTTAGTTTCAACGGTATTTTTGTAAAGGTTCTATGGAGTTTAATATTCCAAGGAAAATCCTACAGCGAAAAACAAAAAAACTGGTTGTCATTCAAAAACTGCAATGGGTCCAGGTTCCTGTTTGCGTTTCGCCAAAATGTTTTTCCAGCTGGTCACTATCATTTGCATGTCTGGCCATCTAACACTGATACACAGGTGATATGGCCAAGTGTTACGCAATTTAAAAAAAATCGTGGTTAGTTGAAAATTGGTCTAACTTTGTGAACGAAGTCTTAATTTGTTTTTATGAATATATAAAGCAATAAATGTCAATTTTCCAGTGTGTTTGTGTATTACAGTTTGATATTGGCGTTAGACAAAATCATGGCCATCTATCCCTGTTTTACATATGTAAATAGGCTGTAAGAAAGCACATACAGAACGCTGTGATTCATAGGTTATCACTTTTAGTCATCGCTCATGATTTGTACTAAAGTACGTCTCGACGGGTAAACTTGTTAGTCGTTTCCACAAGCAGGTTGCGTTAAGTCGGAAGACGCTGCTGTAAAAGTGTTGTGACAGCAGAGTGAGCGCGTCATTATTACCGGAAGCTGACGGGAAGGCAGGGTCAGACCCCCGGCTCGGGGAGCAGAGCGCGGCGTGCCAGGAAGCTGAGAGTGCCTACTGTGTGACCGCTCCCTTTATCAGCAGCTGACGCGGCAATGGCCGGGAGTGCTGGACACATGCAGAGATAACAGCGAGAGGGGGACGGCAGATAAAAGCAATGCGTACGCCACGCGCCAACCAATCAGAAAGCTGAATGCCAGGCAGGGGAGGGGAGCGTACCAGAGGGGTTCCAGCCACGTTAAATCCCATCGAAACGCACACACTAACAAGCAGCCGGTATGACTTTATCGCTACGCACTATCCTAAAAGGCCTCATTATGTGCAGTGGATAGTCTCTAAAGAATTACTATGCCGACTATAAACCGTTAGTCTACTGTGAAGCGCTTGTATTCTGATATTTCGAGAGTTTGGAGAAAATATCTCGTCTTGGCACTGAAAGAAAGTTACTTAAAGCCTATTAGCTCAAATTTCGACGTATTTCTCCATTTAGGTCCACTGTTCACTGCTTTCCCTGTGAAAGGATTTCATCCTTAAAATCTGGTACTAAAAACTGTGCAAAACTGCCATCTGAAGATTCTTCATTTGACTCAAGAGGTTTTCTAGTCGTAAATTTCTTCGGATATGGGAATGAGTTAGTGAGACAGGTCCACAGACCTGATAAGAAATTTCTCTTACCTGGGACTCTTCAAGAATTTTTTCGTTATGTTTCAGGAGACGTAACTAGTATTCACCGCTTTTTTTATCCTTTGCACGGTAAATGGCAACAAAAATACAGGCAGAAATGTGACAGACGAATAGAACTTCGCCCTTTCTAGTGAAAGGCCATCGACTTCCAACCACGGCTTTAATTCGCTGGTTTCTGACGCAGTCATGGACCCAAAAAAATTCATCGTTCACCATCAGTTAGGTTCATTTTAAAACTGTCCCAGCATTCCTGACAAATTTGTTTTCGCATTTCCTTTTGGTCAGTATTAAATAAGTGGGTATCCATCTCACACAAGGTGTTTTAATAGTTAACTGTTCACGTAAAATATGTCTCACTCGTTCTTCTGTTATGGCACTAATGTCGTCTGTTTCATCGTCAATGTGAAATACTACATTATGCATATTCCCAATGAATTCATCTGTGGTTGCAGTTTCGGAGCGGCTTTCATAACAAGGAATAACGTGAACTGCAGTACAGCCACGTTTGAATTCAGCCATAAATTACGAGGGTTGGAACTTAAATAGTGGCAACTATTTATTCACAATCAATGATTTTGATCTGATTCCGTAGATGAAGGTACCACTTCGTGGCATTCGCCTAAGAACTGTTCCAGACATTCGACAGGCAGTAGACCGTTCCATTCGCCCCATCAACAGGACAGGCTCTGCTAACGGTATACTACGCCTTCCACATCGCTTGCAACGGGTTCTATACAACGCTGGTGACTACTTTGAAGGACAGTAACAGGTGCAAACATGTAAATCTTTGGTATCGGTTGTGAATAAATAGTTGCCACTATTCAAGTTCCATCCCTCGTATTTGAGAGATCAAAACGACATAGCTACTCTAGATGAGTGAGTGAAAATAGGATGAGATTAAGACGCGTACTGAGGCACACATATTGTAATTTTTTCCTCCTTCAATATGTACATGAAACAGGAAACAACATCGTTAATATGGGTACCCACAGCCCTGTACTGATGTATACTTCTTAGCCGAAAGTTGTTTCTTCACTCATACCAATAGCAAGTGACAGAGATGACGTCAAATGCTTGTGAAATGATTTGTCTAGAAGTAAGAAATAAAATATATATGTGACACATTTGACGCGCCTTTGAAACATGTACACCAAGTCAGTTGTCGATTGAGAATTTACCATTCAATGTCTAACTAAGAATTTTAGAGACTATTAGAGGGTATTTATTTCGTGGATTATATAGAGCATGCAGTCTGCCGTTGTGTGGTACCTCGTTTGCTATACACTATGCCAAGCATCATTCAGAGGCGTGTCAGATCAGAATCTTATCTAGTTTATTTCTTACTTTTAGACAAATTTTTTCGTGACATGCTATGTGCAAAATGGCTAGGTCTTTAAGGGATCAACGTCTTCACACTTCATTTAGATTGCCAGACTAGCAGCTGTTCGTAGAATACTTCTGTTCTTCCTCAAATCACTTATGTTTCCCTAATTATCCTGATTACATTTGATACCCTATTTGTCCATTTCCCATTCTTCGTTTGGCTATGAAAATTCGGACAAAAATCCGTAGCGCAATTTCTAAGGAGTCTTGTTTTCGCTCCGACAGTAGTCATCCATAACAGGCGATCTGAAAGTTACCGCCCGAACGCCGTACAATCCAGCATTGGTATGTCAATCAGGCAAAATCGCCTTGATCATTGAGCACTGAGGCAATCATCCCATCGGCACACATGGGTGCAGATACCCGTTTGCTAAAACACCGCGTCCTGCTGCGTGAAGAAATCCGTAACTGCCTGCTGCACATTCTCGTCCTACTCGTCCAACTCTGTAGGAATCAGCATGGGTTTCGAAAAAGACGATCGCGTGAAACCCAGCTCGCGCTATTCGTCCACGAGACTCAGGGGGCCATAAACACAGGTTCCCGGGTAGATGCCGTGTTTCTTGACTTCCACAAGGCGTTCGATACAGTTCCCCACAGTCGTTTAATGAACAAAGTAAGAGCATATGGACTTTCAGACCAATTGTGTGATTTGATTGAAGAGTTCCTAGATAACAGAACGCAGCATGTCATTCTCAATGGAGAAAGTCTTCCGAAGTAAGAGTGATTTCGGGTGTGCCGCATGGGAGTGTCGTAGGACCGTTGCTATTCACAATATACATAAATGACATTGGGGATAACATCGGAAGTTCACTGAGGCTTTTTGCGGATGATGCCGTAGTATATCGAGAGGTTGTAACAATGGAAAATTGTACTGAAATGCAAGAGGATCTGCAACGAATTGAAGCATGGTGCAGGGAATGGCAACTGAATCTCAATGTAGACAAGTGTAATGTGCTGCGAATGCATAGAAAGAAAGATCCTTTATCATTTAGCCACAACATAACAGGTCAGCAACTGGAAGCAGTTAATTCCATGAATTATCTGGGAGTAGGCATAAGGAGTGATTTAAAATGGAATGATCATATAAAGTTGATCGTCGGTAAAGCAGATGCCAGACTGAGATTCATTGGAAGAATCCTAAGGAAATGCAATCCGAAAACAAAGGAAGTAGGCTACAGTACACTCGTTCGCCCACTGCTTGAATACTGCTCACCGGTGTGGGATTCGTACCAGATAGGGTTGATAGAAGAGAGAGAAGATCCAACGGAGAGGAGCGCGCTTCGTTACAGGATCATTTAGTAATCGCGAAAGCGTTACGGAAATGATAAACTCCAGTGGAAGACTCTGCAAGAGAGACGCTCAGTAGCTCGGTACGGGTTTCTGTTGAAGTTTCGACAACATACCTTCACCGAGGAGTCAAGCAGTATATTGCTCCCTCCTACGTATATCTCGCGAAGAGACCATGAGGATAAAATCAGAGAGATTAGAGCCCGCAAGATCTTTCTTTCTACGAACAATACGAGACTGGAATAGAAGGGAGAACCGATAGAGATACTAGAAGTACCCTCCGCGACACACCGTCAGGTGGCTTGCGGAGTATGGATGTAGATGTAGACGGAAATCGTCGACCCTTCAAGGCCTCGTAAGGGACCGAAAGCGTAATAATCGCACTGGGAAAGACCAGGGCTAACGGGACGGGGCCCCAGTGTCTCCCATTAGAGTTGGCGTTGCATTAGGACATTTGCAATTTTGGGGACATGCGATATCAGTAGCAGCCAAAGCGGTGGTTTTCGACACACATGCTACCCCATATACATTCTTCGTTCTCAGATGAATGTCTAAATTCAGGTTTCCGTATTTACGGCACGCACGTTAGTAAGGCATGAATGCCACACTAATCGCTTGCCTAAAGGTCGACGCTTATACATCCGCATGGGAGTCGCGCTACGTTGCATATACGCTGCAGCAACGTCCCCAAATGTATACTTTTCGGTCGTCACTTAAAGTAAAGTAGCTCACATCTCGCCCCAGCGTAAATACGAGTACCACAGGGACTAAATCGTAACTGGCAAATTATCGATAGCTCATTTTTTCGGTGATGTATGCCGGCGCTGTTCTTAGGGCTGGTTGAACAAGACACGACGGCAGTGAGCCGCCCATTCCGCTAGTGAGGCACATTTATCAAAGAAATTAAATGCAGTTACATGCCCTGCACGCGATACTCATGCGCACGCGATACAAGATCTTTACCTGCAACGCTAGGCCGTTCGTTACACGGTCTTTTACTGCCAACGTCCTTGTAGGCGGAAACGGAAATAAGCTTGGTACCTAGCTACTTACGACAGACTTAAAAGCATTTATTTCCTCCCAAGCCGCAATGGTCTTGTATTCGCCACATTTGTGATTGAACAACGTTCAGTATCAATTCGTTCGTTGCAATCTAAGAACAGCTGAACGATTAGGAAGGTTATTTGTGCTTCCACGATTACTGTATCTATAATTTACATTTAGATTGTTGCTGTGAAAAAATCAGGTGGATCCGAACGGAAAATAAAAACAGCAACAAACCACTGTTAATAGTTCTGCTGATAAAAACTGAAGTAATAGCAGCATTATAGAGTTTGACCCCATTTCATTTGCCGACCAAAATACTTCGGTTGGCAAAATACTTCGTGTGGCTGACATAAATTTCCTGGAACTTCTCTACATTGAGCAAGACTAAAGTTATGGGCATTTAATAGTCTAATTCTGTTTTTGCTTCATGTTTCAGTATAGAAAGGACAATAATCACAAAATACTAGCTGCTATCAACTACTCTGTTCTTTCATTTTGATGGTATTATTGTGCTGTTCGTGAATTACATGGGCTGGTTGTGTAAACGAGTACTTAACAGAGATCAGACAAGTCGAATTCCTACATACGCTTGCGTATCCTAATGTCAGGCTCGCTCCCAAGCTCCATCTCATGTAACGGCGAGTAAACGTTTATTAAACAAGAACACAGAAAAATATTACGTAATTCACAGCTAATTGGTGTCTTCAAGTATCCGTCCACTCTCAGAAAGGAAGAAAACTGCCAGACGTACAGTTACACAGTGGAAAGAACAAGCTATGAAGTACGGCAAAGAGAAATCACCATTGCCAGTCAGGGACTGTGACGGCGTACTTTTGTTGCTGATGCTGCTTTCTACAGTCATAAAACCTGGTCCGATGCAGTAAGTGATGAATAACATAAACGTCTTAATTCTCGTGGATTAAAAAGAGTGGAGTGCAGGGGAGACGGGGGAGGTGCAGGAAGAAATATCAGGGTTTAGCGCGCCGTCGATGACCGATGACTGTTAAAACAAACAAACAAACACACACACACACACACACACACACACACACACACACACACACAGACACAGAGAGAGAGAGAGAGAGAGAGAGAGAGAGAGAGAGAGAGAGAGAAATGGTTCAAATGGCTCTGAGCACTATGGGACTCAACTGCTGTGGTCATAAGTCCCCTAGAACTTAGAACTACTTAAACCTAACTAATCTAAGGACATCACACACATCCATGCCCGAGGCAGGATTCGAACCTGCGACCGTAGCGGTCGTGCGGTTCCAGACTGTAGCGCCTTTGACCGCTCAGCCACTCTGGCCGGCAGAGAGAGAGAGAGAGAGAGAGAGAGAGAGAGAGAGAGAGAGAGAGAGAGAAGAGGAATGAGGGATACTAGCAGTTTCTATATGGTAACGAAGGAAAGCCAGTTGTATCCGAACACATTTCCGTTCGTAGAGTATGCTCTCTGTAGTTTTTCTTCCAGTGGGTGGGGAGGTTTAACTTGACGCCGCTTCCATTCACTCAGCATCAGCGGAAGCCGCTTTCGTTTCAGCGAATGCGAGACAGGTGCTGGGTAAGCGCTGACGCATTCCAACGTTGCGGCGCGGTTCAGCAGAAAAGCTCTGTAACTATTGGCTGGGTGCCTTACGAAAGACCGAGTCTCACGATATTCTGCCATCTCACATGTATGGGAACGCACCACAAACAACCACTCTAAATGAGCCAGCCTAAATCAGCTAGCCTTCTCACTGGTTATGACTGATGGAACCTCGACCGCACTGGACAAACCGTCTGAATTCGAATACGTGACTGGCACACAGTTTCAGAATCTCAAAGGTTTTAAGTGAAGGTTTCTATCTGGAATAGTACCTAGAACTTCCTTACCATTGTGTCCAAGTACATTACTCTTTACATTTCCCTTCTTCATTCTGTAACACCTTCAAAACACAATTTCACACAGTTTATTATGACTGGCGACACTCTTTTCCTGGAATGGACGACACAATTGAACTTTCAACTTCCAAACCTAAATAGTCTACATTTAAGCACAGAAGTTTCGCCGTCCAAAAAGCTTTAACCTTCTTATTTCAGTCATATATCTACTCTCGCAGTGACCGTGTGCTTTCCCCATCTCCACTTCGTATTACGATGAAGCCATTACGACGTATTTATCATTTACACTTCCAATTTGTGTTACTGATGTTACTAGCGGCCGGCTCCTTGAGAATGCAGCGACTCCTATTGTTTCTTCCCTGTTGAAATCTCTTAGTGGCACACTTGTGGCTGCGTATCGAGTTAGGTGATGCAGTAGTTAAAGTAGTGGACTCATTTTCGGACGGAGTTAAATTCACATCCCCGTCCGACCGTTTGATTCAGGTTTTTTGTTAATTCCCAAAAGCGATTATGGTTCCATTTGAAAAGGGTACGACCACTTTCCTGCATCGCCAATCCAAGCTTTTCCTTCGTCTTTAATGACCCTGTCGTCGACGAGATGTTAAACTCTAATCTTTCTAATTACGAAACATCGGCAGTCGAAATGTCCTGCGTGTCAACGTTTCCTTAAATTCTACGACAGCTGTGAATTGGTCTAATACCACGTTACTCGCGCCAAATTTCTATGCTTTTGAAGGAGATGTTTCATGAGCAGTCATGAGAAGGCATTCAAAAATAATGATACATCAGCTGTCTCACACGTAATCCCTATGCGACTGTTGAAGTCCACAGCCTAACGGGCAAGACCAGGCAGTCACGCTGTCTCTTAGAACTCCTGTTGCAGAGGAAAGTTCTAGATTCAAATGCTAATATTGCTATCCAGTAATGATGGTCTCCTTTAGAACGTCAACTGCTTTACACAACTGTACTTACAAAAAAATTTGGAAGTGACACCGATGAAGAAGCAATGAGAGCTGTGACTGCACCTTACCTGCAAAAAGAAAGAAAATATTAGTACCACGCTTACGGCGAATATTTATGGCAAATACTGTCGTCCGTTAAGTCAAGAACAAGCTGCAAAAAAGCGACATTGCGAACAATTGAACAATTTACTGCTGCCTCTCAAGATTTTCTTGAGCACTGGGTTCCCATTTCAGGTTGGTAGTCTGATGTCTGTTTCCTTTACTAGAACGAGTGAATAAGTTCCTGACCCATCGCATGCGTTATGTAAAGTGATGCTTAGTAAAGTGAAAATGACTATCTAGATTGAAAGCAGATCCTCTGCAAGAAGCACAAAACACTGTAGAGCGGTGGCGTTGCGCGAGTAGGGGTGGAGCTTTCTTCCTCCGCTTCCCACACCTATAGTACAGCTCAAGTTTTAAGTTTACATGCTGTGCTTATTCCAATATATCAGAGCGTTTTTTTTTTTTTTGTGCCTATTCCCTCTCACAGTAGTATAAACTTGCTGAGCGGCCAACGCGCTTAAAAATATCAAGTGTTTAAATAATACTCTTCACTCCTTGCAATAAAGTTTTTTCACGATCTAAAGAACTTCACTCGCTGCTTACGCACTTTTTATACGGCAGTCACCAGTAATCACTTTCTATGGCACAAGCTCAGAATTTAATATAAAACGGGTTCAGTTTGACAACTCCCATCGAAAACTTTCCGATACTTTCTCTACAACCGATCTCTAATTCAATGTGTGAAGATACTCTCCTCGCTATATCTACCCAAAGTGATTCTACTACTACTTTCGATGTCGCTAAAGGTAAAGACGTGGTAGCATGGTGACGCAATGCATAATTAGCATTAAAAATATCAAGTGTTTAAATAATACTCTTCACTCCTTGCAATAAAGTTTTTTCATGATCTAAAGAACTTCACTCGCTGCTTACGCACTTTTTATACGGCAGTCACCAGTAATCACTTTCTATGGCACAAGCTCAGAATTTAATATAAAACGGGTTCAGTTTGACAACTCCCATCGAAAACTTTCCGATACTTTCTCTACAACCGCTCTCTAATTCAATGTGTGAAGATACTCTCCTCGCTATATCTACCCAAAGTGATTCTACTACTACTTTCGATGTCGCTAAAGGTAAAGACGTGGTAGCATGGTGACGCAATGCATAATTAGCATTAAAAATATCAAGTGTTTAAATAATACTCTTCACTCCTTGCAATAAAGTTTTTTCATGATCTAAAGAACTTCACTCGCTGCTTACGCACTTTTTATACGGCAGTCACCAGTAATCACTTTCTATGGCACAAGCTCAGAATTTAATATAAAACGGGTTCAGTTTGACAACTCCCATCGAAAACTTTCCGATACTTTCTCTACAACCGCTCTCTAATTCAATGTGTGAAGATACTCTCCTCGCTATATCTACCCAAAGTGATTCTACTACTACTTTCGATGTCGCTAAAGGTAAAGACGTGGTAGCATGGTGACGCAATGCATAATTAGCAATGGTGGTGTTGATTCGATCTGAGGGAAGGACTATGCGCTACGAACTACCAGTGTATATGGCAGACACATGGACGTGGGGATGTAGAGTTCCTAGTAGGAGAGTCCTCTACTCTGCTGACCCTCCCTACTTATCCGACTCCGTGCTATGACGAAGTCACCACTAGAATCCCCCCCATTATGGGCTGTTGCAGAATTTTGTCTTTTTCGTTGAAATCTTAAATATCCAAGTTGGATATACGTGGGACAGCATTCGGATGACGACCAAGGGAAGCCTCTCAAAAACCTTGGTCAGAAATGGGGCATTGGGACTGATTTATTTCTGCAACAATTTATTAGTTGAATTTTAAACATACCTTCGTTGTGTGTTGTGTATGCCAGTGAAAGCTGATCGCAAAGGGAGGCTTAAAGACATATTATAGTTCAACCTACGTCAAACCTACGTGGGCGGAAAATTACTTTGACATAATTTTTCCTTAAGATTCAGCCTAATTTTGATGAAATATTGCCGACGCTCGGGAGGAACGCCGTGGACTTGAACCGCACCTACTCCCCTTGATCTACTGGGTTGCCACGCTTCTTCTTCTCGGCATTTCTATGCCGACGACCTCCAGCTCTACCTAAGCGTCAGACCTGAAGATGTAAACACTGCAATCGCTCAGATGAATGATGATTTGTCTTCAGTAGTGACATGGGCGAAAAACCTGGGGCTTAAACTAAATGCAAAAAAGACGCAGGTAATCTTAATAGCCCATCAGAAATTAATAAGTTCAGATTTCCGCGAACGGCTACCTCCTATTCTGCTCGACGGTACTCCAATACCATATCAGAAAACAGTTAAGAACTTGGGTGTAACTTTGGATGAGCATCTCAACTGGGCGGAGAATACAGTCGCAGTGTGCCGAAAGGCGTCTGCTTGTCTCTATGCTCTCAAAAAGTTTCGGAACATATTTCCACAGGACTTGAAACGCCAGCTCCTGCAAGCACTCGTTCTACCGAACCTCCACTATTGTGATGTGATTCAACAAGGCATGAGTAGTGAAAACAAAAGACGGCTAGAACTAACCACGAATGCCTGTGTGCGTTACACCTGTAACATTCGCCGATATGATCATGTTAGTGCTTCATACTCCGAGCTAGGGTGGCTGCGGCCGGACAAATTGCGTGACTACCACACACTATGTCTACTTCACCGACTCCTCGTCGCGCAAGCACCCCAGTACCTTGCTTCAGAGATTAAAAACCTGTCATGCCATCATAATCGAAACACGAGGTCACTCTTATTTGGTATCCCAACTGTGCCCACTCACAAAACAAAAACTTTTGCAAACTCCTTCTCAGTTGCCGCTGTCCGCCTCTGGAACAAACTGCCCCTTACCTTGCGCAAAATTCAATCTCCTGCTGCTTTTAAGAAGAAGTTGAAGCATTTCCTACTATCATCCTCATAACGTTCTCCACAAAATTAATGTACGAGGCAAATCCTCTCATCTGTCAAATAGCAAAGCTAGCGTCTCCTACCTTGCTCATGAGATGCCTTCCTCTTCATCTATCTCTATTAGCCACGCAATCTTCTTTTCCTTTATATTTCCTTAATTATGTTTCATCATGTCTCTCTAGTCTTCTCCTCCCTTCACCATGAGTCTCCCTCACACTCCCTGCTGCTAGCACTCCTATCTAAAATCTGTCTCTTCAATAATGTCTAATTATAACAGTACTTATGATCTCCGAATATAAACTCTATATGTATGTATTTTTCCAGGTGTACCTTTCTAATTGTTTATTTCACTTTTTGTACTAGATGTAGTTTAACATGCCTACTAAAACATATGAATGTAAAATAAGTAGAATGCCTGGTTAGATGTAAGAGAGGACCTGATGGCCCTAATCTTCCCAGGTTAAATAAATAAATAAAGAAGTGCTGATCTGATGTGGAGAATATCCATTACCGTTTAACACAGACTGTAGGTGTTCCAGCTCCTTAGCAAGGCTGTCTCCATCAGACACAACAAGAGTGCCTGGTGCACCACGAAGGACGTCCATAGTTTGTGATGGATGGTAGCAGCTACATATACCCTTCCTATCATGTTATTTTACTACCCAAAAAACTAAAGTAATCGATCACGGTTAGTGACTCATTTCGTAATGTAATTGCCTCAGAGTCCCGTGATTAACTGCACTACGTTCCCTTAGCCTTTTTTTTCCTTTTGGTGATGTTAATCTTATAACGTCTTTTCAAGACATTATCTACTCACTTCCACTGCTCTTTCAAGTCCTTTGCTGTCTCCGGCAGAATTACTATGTCACCGGCAGACCTCAAAGTTTTCATTTCTACTACCTGAACTTTAATTCCCTTTTTACATTGCTCCTTGGTTTCCTTAACTGTTTTATCATTGTACCGATTGAATAAAATCGGATTAGGCTGCAGCTCTGTCTCACTCTCTTGTACCTCCTCTCTGTTTCTGAACGTGCTGTACAGTATTTTTAGCTATTTTATCTCAGCTACCTTCACAATTTCAAAGAATGTAGTACAGTAAGGCAAACAAACAAACGGGTTTGCGGAACAGGCAGCAGTGGAAGACCTACCGTATTTTATGGACTACAAGACTCACCTTTTCCTCGAAAAATTGCCTCCAAAATTCAGGTGTGTCTTATACTCAAAATTAATACAAAAATGTCCAGTGTTTGATTTAAAATTCCCGCCAGTCTTCGATGCCAGAGGAAACCTTTCTCTATCTGGCAACATTGGATTCAACTAGCAGCAGCAGTGCACCGACGCGACGAACATGAGTTGCGGGGATTCACAAGCTTGCTAACACTGTCTTCCCCCCCCCCCCCCCCCCCAAGACATCACATACCCGGAAGGCTGTCTCGCCTATGATGTGTCATTGCAGTCTTCGGTCCCAGTGAACTTTAACTGGAAGTGATTTGTGTTATTGGTAACAGAACAATATTTTTTTTAGTAGCTAGTTTCGTAATGGGAAAAAAATAGAAGATATTCATACGATGCGGGCAGTAAGTTGAAAGTAGTAGCACATGCAGAAGAACATGGAAACTGAGCAGCTGAGTCGCATTTCGGCGCTCCACTCACAGAAAAAAAAACATTCACGATTGTTGTTGTTGTGGTATTCAGTCCTGAGACTGGCTTGATGCAGCTCTCCATGCTACTCTATCCTGTGCAAGCTTCTTCATCTCCCAGTACCTACTGCAACCTACATCAGTCTGAATCTGCTTAGTGTATTCATCTCTTGGTCTCCCTCTACGATTTTTACCCTCCACGCTGCCCTCCAGTACTAAATTGGTGATCCCTTGATGCTTCAACACATGTCCTACCAACCTATCCCTTCTTCTGGTCAAGTTGTGCCACAAATCTCTCTTCTCCCCAATCCTATTCAATACTTCCTCATTAGTTATGTGCTCTACCCATCTAATCTTCAGCATTCTTCTGTAGCACCACATTTCAAAAGCTTCTACTCTCTTCTTGTCCAAACCATTTATCGTCCATGTTACACTCCATACAAATACTTTCAGAAATGACTTCCTGACACTTAAATCTATACTCGATGTTAACAAATTTCTCTTCTTCAGAAACGCTTTCCTTGCCATTGCCAGTCTACATTTTATATCCTCTTTACTTCGACCATTTTGTTATCTTGCTCCCCAAATAGCAAAACTCCTTTACTACTTTAAGTGTCTCATTTCCTAATCTAATACCCTCAACATCACCCGACTTAATTCGACTACATTCCACTATCCTCGTTTTGCTTTTGTTGATGTTCATCTTATATCCTCCTTTCAAGACACTGTCCATTCTGTTCAATTGCTCTTCCAAGTCCTTTGCTGTCTCTGACAGAATTACAATGTCATCGGCGAACCTCAAAGTTTTTATTTCTTCTCCATGGATTTTAATACCTACTCCGAATTTTTCTTTTGTTTCCTTCACTGCTTGCTCAATATACAGATTGAATAACATCGGGGAGAGACTACAACCCTGTCTCACTCCCTTCCCAACCACTGCTTCCCTTTCATGCCCCTCGACTCTTAGAACTGCCATCTGGTTTCTGTACAAATTGTAAATAGCCTTTCGCTCCCTGTATTTTACCCCTGCCACCCTCAGAATTTGAAACAGAGTATTCCAGTCAACATTGTTAAAAGCTTTCTCTAAACCTACAAATGCTAGAAACGTAGGTTTGCCCTTCCTTAATCTAAGATAAGTCGTAGGGTCAGTATTTCCTCACGTGTTCCAACATTTCTATGGAATCCAAACTGATCTTCCCCGAGCTCGGCTTCTACTAGTTTTTCCAATCGTCTGTAAAGAATTCGCGTTAGTATTTTGCAGCTGTGACTTATTAAACTGATAGTTCTGTAATTTTCACATCTGTCAACACCTGCTTTCTTTGAGATTGGAATTATTCTGAGGGTATTTCACCTGTTTCATACGTCTTGCTCACCAGATGGTAGAGTTTTGTCAGGACTGGCTCTCCCAAGGCCGTCAGTAGTTCCAACGGAATGTTGTCTACTCCGGGGGCCTTGTTTCGACTCAGGTCTTTCAGTGCTCTGTCAAACTCTTCACGCAGTATCTTATCTCCCATTTCGTCTTCATCTACATCCTCTTCCATTTCCATAATATTGTCCTCAAGTACATCGCCCTTGTATAAACCCTCTATATACTCCTTCCACCTTTCTGCCTTCCCTTCTTTGCTTAGAACTGGGTTTCCATCTGAGCTCTTGATATTCATACAAGTGGCTCTCTTATCTCCAAAGGTCTCTTTAATTTTCCTATCTTACCCCTAGTGAGATAAGCCTCTACATCCTTACATTTGTCCTCTAGCCATCCCTGCTTAGCCATTTTGCACTTCCTGTCGATCTCATTTTTGAGACGTTTGTATTCCTTTTTGTCTGCTTCGTTTACTGCATTTTTATATTTTCTCCTTCCATCAATTAAATTCAATATTTCTTCTGTTACCCAAGGATTTCTACTAGCCCTTGTCTTTTTACCTACTTGATCCTCTGCTGCCTTCACTACTTCAACCCTCAAAGCTACCCATTCTTCTTCTACTGTATTTCTTTCCCCCCATTCTTCTCAATTGTTCCCTTATGCTCTCCCTGAAACTCTGTACAACCTCTGGTTCTTTCAGTTTATCCAGGTCCCATCTACTTAAATTCTCACCTTTTTGCAGTTTCTTCAGTTTTAATCTACAGCTCATAACCAATAGATTGTGGTCAAAGTCCACATCTGCCCCTGGAAATGTCTTACAATTTAAAAACTGGTTTCTAAATCTCTGTCTTACCATTATATAATCTACCTGAAACCTGTCAGTATCTCCAGGCTTCTTCCATGTATGCAGCCTTCTTTTATGATTCTTGAACCAAGTGTTAGCTATGATCAAGGTGTGCTCTGTGCAAAATTCTACCAGGCAGCTTCCTCTTTCATTTCTTAGCCCCAATCCATATTCACCTACTATGTTTCCTTCTCTCCCTTTTCCTACTACCGAATTCCAGTCACCCATGACTATTAAATTTTCGTCACCCTTTACTACCTGAATAATTTCTTTTATTTCATCATACATTTCTTCAATTTCTTCGTCATCTGCAGCTGTTGTCATATAAACTTGTACTACTGTAGTAGGTGTGGGCTTCGTATCTATCTTGGCCACAATAATGCGTTCACTATGCTGTTTGTAGTAGCTTACCCGCATTCCTATTTTCCTGATTAGCGGGCTGCTATTTAAAAAGAACTGAAAAAAATGAGGAAGAATAAATGTGCAAATAGAGCGCTGAATGCAAAATGGCCAAAATCAGAAGATGATGAATTGAAATGGATTCAAGTACACTGTCGAAATGGCATGCCCTTCCATGTTAAAACAAAAATTATTCAAATACACGTTCCTAACCTAGCGCTACAGTGGAACTTAACAGACTTTAAGAGCGTAGTTGGTTGGTGCTACAGGTTTATGAAGCGTCGTGAACTTAGCATGCGAACCAAAACCAAAATATCTCAAAAAATGCCACAAGAGTATGAAGTGAAAATATATATCCTTCGCTTTATTAACCAATATCGACAGAAAACCATTGCGGAACTAAACCAAATAGCGAATATGGACGAAACTCCGCTGACACTTGACGTGCCGAGTAACAGAACTGTTGTCATGAAAGGTGCTGAAACTGCAACTATAAAAACAAGGGCATCAAAGAAGCACTACGCTGTTGTCCTTTTATGTTGTGCTGACGGTACTAAACTTAATCCAATGATTATTTTCAAATGCAAAACAATGATAAAACCTTCTGAAGTACCGCTAGGTGTTGCTGTTCACGCATGTGACAAGTACTGGAGGGACGAGGCTGGTATGAGATTAAGGATTAGCAGGTTGTGGAAGAGAAGGAAAGGTGATTTATTGAAAATGAGTTCTCCTCCTTTGCTAGATCAGTTTAGCAATCATGTGAAAAATATTGTGAAACAGAAACCTAGACAGGGAAATAAAGAGCTTGATGTTATTCCGGAAGGACTTTCTTCACAACTGCAACCCCTTGATGTCTCGAGAAATGCACCATTAAAGTATATATGAGAGAAATGGAACAAATGAATGATGGATAAGTTCACGCCGAAAGGAGCTTCAAAACGACCTACAATCAGTGGATAAAACAGCCATGATCTAGAATGAAAGAAGTTATAAAATATTTCAGGTACGGCGAATGTAACGCTCTCGATTGCAGATCATCTTATATATGAAGAGGACGACGATTACGACAAGCAGGAGGAGGATATTAGTGTTTAACGTCCCGTCGACAACGAGGTCATTAGAGACGGAGCGCAAGCTCGGGTGAGGGAAGGATGGGGAAGGAAATCGGCCGTGCCCTTTCAAAGGAACCATCCCGGCATTTGCCTGAAGCGATTTAGGGAAATCATGGAAAACCTAAATCAGGATGGCCGGAGACGGGATTGAACCGTCGTCCTCCCGAATGCGAGTCCAGTGTACTAACCACTGCGCCACCTCGCTCGGTACGACAAGCAGGAGGAGGAGAGAGTTCAAACGACGATTTTCAGGGATTTTAAAGGTCAGTTCGGTTTTATAAACTAAGAATTTTTTTAGTTGGGCTTCGCAGTCTAATAATAAAAATGGTAAAAACGTTATTTTAAAAAAAATGCTTAAAAATTAAGGTGAATCTTATATTCGGTATAACTTATAGTCTATAAAATACGGTAAGTTTGACCGTAATGAAAATCAAATGCATATGGGCGGATGAGGCGAATGGACAAAATAAGTTTCTTTTATTAGATTCTTTGATAAGGAAAGTTCGAGCAGAGACCGTATAAACCATTTCATTGCACAGATTTCTGTCCGTGAATTATCTGATTTCTATGAAAGCCCTCGTTTTTCTCCTCTAAATTGCGATGAACGAAGCGTTAAAAATACGTTACCTCCGCGCTGTGTAGTGGGACGAAATTAAGCGTCACCCATACACCAAAGTCAGCCCAGTTTGCAGGTGACTATAAGTTTAATTTAGTTTGTTTATATATTTTTCTTATTATTGGTAATAGATGTGAATTATCTAAAAGTTTTGTATTTTTTTTAATGTGTTTCATGTACGGAGAGGGCGGCGCAACGAACGGAGACAGCATCTTCGTTGCCGCGACCAGAGAGGAAATTGCTGGCCGCTATACGTCGCGGGTCGACAGCCGAGGAGCAACAGAAGATCCTGGAACCGAGTTGTTGCGTCGTGTTTCTAAAAATTAAAAATGAATTTGTATACTCTTTTGTACAACAATGACGTCATATAGAGCGTAATCTTATTGAAAAGTCAGTCACTAATTCTCAACGCTCAAGTTCACATCTGTATGTGTAGGAAGCTAATAAAATAGTGTATGCTACTAAAGTTGTAACACGTGTCTTGAAGATTTATTTATGAAGAATTATGTGAACGGATTAATAATATATTTGACAAGATTAGTGATTCTTACGGCGTTCATCGAAACTTTGAATCTCAAAAGTTTATTTAATGGGTGATTTTGATATCGATTAGATCAAGATAACGTGTGTCAATATAATTTCTGAGGAGAAAACAAACGAAATTTAAAATCGAAAAGTTTACGCAAACCAATTGGCCCGAGTGATGTAATTCTTTGCATACGACTCAACTGATGTTTTACAGTTTCGTTCAAGAACCATTCTGTGACAATTTAAAAAGAATATAAATCATTTTGAAGTGGGTTGTAACTGACGTAGGTGACGAAGTCTGCACATGGTCATATGATAAACGAAAGTCATTCCTAAACAAAACCTATACGTCGTTACACTACAGCTGCCAAGAATTGGTGGAAACTAAACGAGGAGTTGTTATTAAATCGCGATCAGCTAAACAGTAATGCCGTTCGAACTAACGGGTGTTACGCTATTGTCAGAAAGATGGAAGCTCTCCGCTGTGCGGATTTCGTGGAATATAATCCCCGCATCTGCAATAAATCACGACAGGCGATTACCGTGGCGGCTCGTGCAACGCTTGGCGCAGCTGCTGGCGAAACGGAATCAATTTACGCTTCGCTAGGGAGGCACGCCGCACACCCCTCCGCGCGGCCAAATTGCGGTTTCGCAAATTGGAGATTGCTATACCTCTGCCTGTACATAATCCAGCTGCGATTCTCCAACTCAATTTCTGATGACGAGAACGAAGCAATGCACATTCAAACATTCAGATTTCAATATTGTTTTACGAGTCGGTACAATCTGCGAGAGAACGAAATTATTACTCTTATCCTCTCCATCCGAACAGGTCTCTGAAGACTCAACAGTACTGACCGACCGCCATGTCATCCTCTTCCTATAGGTGTCACTGGATGCGGATACGGAGCGGCGTGAAGTCAGCACACTGCTTTCCCGGCCGTTGACAGTTTCCCTAATCGGAGCCGCTACTTCTCAATGAAGTCAATTTGCCTCACTAGGGCTCAGTGCACTCCGCTTTCCAACAGCGCTCGGCTGACGGTCACCCATCCTTGTGCTAGCCAATCCCGACAGCGCTTAACTGTGGTGATCTGACGGAAACCGGCGTTAACCACTGCGGCAATGCCGTTGACCTTATTACACAGAGCTATTCAAAAAGAAGGAACAGATTTGGAACATTTACTGCTTTCAAATTGCAAAAGATAGAAAAAGAACTCCAACGTTCCTGGAGAGAGAAAGTTCAAATTTTTATGCATTCCGAATTTCTCGAAGCACATCCGACGTTAACTGAATGACACGATTCCAGGACGTTGGAGTGGAAGAGGAGGAGCAGAAGATGAACTTCATCGGCGGCGGCCACCCAGGTCTCCAGACTTCACACCTTGTGACTCATCTGTGGGGTTATGTAAAACACAGTGTTTTCATCCCCCCTAAGTCTGAAACTCTTGAAAGACTGAGACATGGCATTGTTGAAGCTGTGAATTCGATAACGAGAAGCCAGCTGCTTCGTGAGTGGTAGAACAGGACCCAAAATTTTGATATTTGTCGTGTAACACGTGATGTTCACAATAAATGGATAAAAATTTGAACTTTTTTCTTTCAAGGAACACTGGAAATGTGTTTCTTTCTTTTGTAGTTTGGAAGCTATAAATGTTTGAAATCTGTTCCTTCTTTTTGAATGGCCCTGTTCTTATGCACTGGGCAATTTATAGCAGAGCACACAGGATAATTTGACACTTAGTATCTAATTAACAGAAATTAATGTACAGTTGGAACTTTAAGTAGCTATAAGCTAGATCCTGAATTTCTACAACAAATAAGAGCTGTATATATATTAGGAGGGAAGTGGAAAAAGAAATCTGCTTCAGCCTTTGAGAAAATTTGCATACTACGTGATCCTACGTGATAATCAGGACGCATGTTATCCGTGAAACCATACATTAGGTTTGCACCGAGCGTTTTTTATCTCGCTTCTGCATCCACATATATTCAGGGGGTTTCAGAATTCCTGTTACAGGCTTCTACGCGTTGTAGCTGGTACCTCGTTGATAAAATTCTAGTAAGGAACCCATGTCCGGTAATGCAGCATTTGGATATAAAATAAGTTTGAATATCAGGTCACTTTCAAATATCCGGCTTCACGTGCGGACACTCAAAAGAGGGCGCCGTCCTAGGTATAATGATGACATTACATACAATTTCCATCCGATCACAAAAACGGCTGCAAGAAACTAGTGCTTCCACAACTAGGAAGGTTGACTGCAGTGCTCCACGGACACGCCGCACACTCGATTTGAAGAGGGTGTGCTTCGT
The DNA here is from genome assembly GCF_023864275.1 of Schistocerca cancellata. Classification (NCBI taxonomy): domain Eukaryota; kingdom Metazoa; phylum Arthropoda; class Insecta; order Orthoptera; family Acrididae; genus Schistocerca; species Schistocerca cancellata. Next base: position 72,554,930 of record NC_064627.1, read on the forward strand.
CGGGTAGAAGAGAACCCGACGACTAGCACTCGAAACATCGTCTATGCTACGGGCTCCTGTAGAGGAGACAGGTCAGAGCTTTGCCCGTATCGTGAAGCGGGAGACTTCATGCGAATATTTTACTCCATTCTCGCGTGGAGCGAGAGAAACATACTTCAGTACTTGCCTTAATTTTACGGTCCTTAAGCAGGGTGTACATTAGATGCAGCAGAATTATCGGACGGTCTTCTTCTAGTACTAGTTATCGCGAGAAGAATGTGGTTTTTCTTCCAGAAGTTCTCATTCCGCGTGCACCTCTGTTGCACTTAAGGATCAGCTGTTAAAATACTAGAGAAGTTGCCTCGTATCTTTAACCGCGATGGTGATGTAACAGTTCCTTTTCTTATCAATTGAATTTGACAGTCTCACCGAAGCGAAAGATGTTAACTGAACTTAGCGACACATATGCAAAAATGTGTCTATACTAGCGACCTCTCTGTTCGCTAAATAAATAAACGGAGTTAACACTCTCCTTAAAGTTGCATGTGACATTATTTACAGCTACACTCGAAACATCGTACCTTAGTATTTGAGATGAAATAATATCTCCACGCAAGAAGAATGTAATTTGACTGTTGGCTGTTCACAATACTCTTAATATCGCAAAAAGCCATATATATTGCCGCTATAGCAGCTTAACGATCACAGTACTGAAAAAAATTTTGTAAGCAAAGGTGATGTATTTTTCTCTCGGATACTAGCGGCAGTATCGTAATAACTTCAGTAAAATTGGTCGATTCGTCGTACGTCCAATCGGTGCGATCGAACTATTAACAATTTGTTCCATATGGCGTGACTATAACCTTTAAAAGTGATATGCTTAAAAAAATCTAAACTGACCTGTCTTAATGACATTATCACCTCTTTCGGGATCATTGTTCGATTGCTGTAGCCTAAGCTCTAAATGTATACAGGCTATATGTAGCAGAATTATTGCTAAGTACCAAGATACTTCAGACATTGTCACATAACGAGTTCTCGAAAGGGAATCAGTCGATTGACATGGTTTGGTTAAATGCACATGTAATATACGAATGTCAACGTGAGGAACCTGTTTCACTGCAACTGCAAAATTTCCAGACAGGCGTTTCGATTGTACCGACATTAAAATGAAAGACCTCTGAGCACTAAGTAAACGTCAAACGATGAAGCTGTGCTTCGAAATGTACATTGGCGAATAAAGAAAGTTAGTGAAATGCAACAGATGGATTTTGGTCTTAAAGCTTTTAATTCGTTTCACAGGGTGTGTTTCGACAGTAACGGTAAGTAACAGCCACAACAGATACGTGAGAAGCCACTCAGTGGGCTATTAATAATACACTTTTCGTGTAGCAACATAAAAGTGTAGAGTTAACGCACTACCGGCCGTTGTAGCCGAGCGGTTCTAGGCGCTTCAGTCTAGAACCGCGCGACCGCTACGGTCGCAGGTTCGAATCCTGCCTCGGGCATGGATGTGTGTGATGTCCTTAGGTTAGTTAGGTTTAAGTAGTTCTAAGTTCTAGGGGACTGATGACCTCAGATGTCAAGTCCCATAGTGCTCAGAGCCATTTGAACCATTTGAAGTTAACGCACGATCGTTCGTAGGAACCGGAGAGAAGATAGTCGTAGGCGGCGTCCGAGAGCGGGAAAGACAGCCTGCCGCCAACAGCGAGACAATGCTATCTCCCGGCGGCTTCCTTTGAAGAATACTGGAAGCTACGCGACTCCGAAAGTAAATATAAACAGCGGGGGCGATGAACTGGCAGCAAGGAACCGTTCCGTTCTGATGGGTGCGCTCGTTATGAATGAGATTCTTTTGAGTCCATCCTTGTTGACCACGAACGCACTATACATTCTAAAAAACAAACAATAGTAACGAAACTCTGTGTTCAACCAATTAAAATGCCATAATCCACACGCGGATTTCGAGCTCCAACCATTACGTCGTTATATAATTGTACCAAATGTACCAGCATGAATTGATGTAAAATAAATCTAGACCTAAACTGTTGTATGCTCGCAATAAAATGACAAGGGTTTGTTATAACGTTTTACTTAAAAAGCTGCAACTGTCATTAAACTAAGTTATTCAGCATTTCGTCGACTTCGACAGTAACAATTTTAGCATGAATTGCCTTTAACGTTTTCTCCTTCTCTCAGCACGTAGGGTCGTGAAAGATAGTCCTCGGAAGCAGTCCGCTTTCTTCTGGCGACGTGCGACGCTTGCCATGTCGCTAGTGACGCAGTTACAACGTCGGTGGAGGATATATCAATAAGTGGGACCAAATCGACTGCCTCCGCTCCTACGCTTACGAAATAATTCTGATAAGGATAGCTGGGCCTGGTTTGACCAGCAAGACAAAGTTAAACAGTCACGACGACACTGGAATCAGTACCCTGCTGCAATTCCAAGCTCACACTAATGGAAAGGTCACCATACACCGCTAACAGTTCAAAATGGTTCAAATGGCTCTGAGCACTATGGGACTTAACTTCTAAGGTCATCAGTCCCCTAGAACTTAGAACTACTTAAACCTAACTAACCTAAGGACATCACACACATCCATGCCCGAGGCAGGATTCGAACCTGCGACCGTAGCGGCCGCGCGGTTCCAGACTGTAGCGCCTTTAACCGCTTGGCCACCACGGCCGGCCTGCTAACAGTGTCCACGTAAACTGTTCCCTTCCAAGCTCTTATAGAACAATCAACTCGCGATAGTAAAGCATTAAAACAGTCAAGGAAACAACCTGGTATTTCCACGTCGGTATCAACAAATTACGTTAGCATGAGGCTAAAAGCAAACTGATATCATTGCAGCAGGAAACAGCAACTTACAGCATCATGCCTCCAATAGAGAGTGAATTACAACTGCACCGACAAAAATTGCGTAGGTCCTCAGGAACACGTCGCACGGTTAGCACTATTCTTCCTGTTCCTTAATTCCGCCGACTTTGTGTCACACAGGCTCTGCACACTGCCTGTCGTCATTCCTCTTGAAGATCGTCACGAATATGGTGGATCATCGTCAGTTATTTTTCGTACTGAAATAGTGTGAAACGGTAGTGAACACAGTTTCAGTTCATGTCTTCTGTTCCGCCGGCCAGTGTGGCCACGCGGTTAAAGGCGCTTCAGTCTGGAACCGCGCGACCGCTACGGTCGCAGGTTCGAATCCTGCCTCGGGCATGGATGTGTGTGATGTCCTTAGGTTAGTTAGGTTTAAGTAGTTCTAAGTTCTAGGGGACTGATGACCTCAGATGTTAAGTCCCATAGTGCTCAGAGCCATTTGAACCATCTTCTGTTCCGTATATGCGGATTGGAACAACATCGAACACTTCTCCCGTACCGTAATTTGTAACAAACCCTATTGCCTTTATACTTACAAGGACAGTACCGCAGATCGAACAACTAAAACCGAAAAAAAATGTTTTTAAAATACCGAGATATGGCTGTTCGAGTACAGATTTCTTTGTAAAGCTATTTTTGATAGTTAACGGTTCTTGAGACTACAAAACCACAAATCGAGGAAGAAACAACACAGTGTAACTATTATGACCGTCAGATTAAGTACGCTTAAAAAAAGAGGTACAACTAGGCTAAAAGTTAAACATCAATTCCAAACAGTATACACTGACGTGCCAAAAATTATGACATCTTGCTTAATAGCGTGTTGGCCCCCATTTGGAACACAATACAGCAGCGATTACGTGTGGCATGGACTCGTTGGTATGTTTTTAAAAGAACATGGAACTAGACGTCTACGCCCAACTCATGCAATTTCCATAAATTATTGGCAGGTGATTAGTGAGCGCAAAGTTGACATCCAAGCAGTGTTTCATCGGATTCAGATATGGTTAATTTGGTGGCTAAGACATCAAAATGGGTTCATTACAATGTCTCTCAACCCACTGTAGCACGATTATGGCCTCTTGACACGGATCCTGTTGAAAGATGCTATCGTCGTCGGGGAAGACGTCAAGCATGAAGGGATACAAGTTGTCCGCAATAATGACCTCGTCGTCCACAGCTGTCATGGTGCCTTCGATTAGTGTCACATGTTCCATGGAAGCCTATGTCAATGTCATCCCATAGCATAATGTAGCCCCAGCGGCCTGTCTCCTTGGCGCGGTGCATGTTTTCGAGCAGCCTTTAGCCTAGGTGACGGCGCATCTGGACATGACTACAAGAAAGGTGGTTCATCCGATCAGGCGACACGTTTCCATCTTTCCAAGTTCCTGCTCTGCTGATCCCGCATCCTCTGTAATCGTAATTGAAGATACCGTTGGGTCAACACAGTAACACATGGGCGTTGTCTGCGACGGGGCCCCATGTTTTAGAACTTACGCTGAATGGTGTGCTCCGAAAGATTGGCGCATGCACCAGTATCGTACTCTGTCGTCAAATCTACTATAGATCTCCGCGTATTCTGCTTTACAGGGCGTTCACGTTCTGTCATGAGACGTGGATGTCTAACATCTTGTGCCTAGTAGTGACCTAGTGGATGCTCAGGTCAGTAGCACACGAACGGCCGACCAGCTTCGCGTTTTCTGAGATGCTCGTTCCGAGGCAGTAAACTATAACAATCTGTGGTTTGTCATGTCCGCTTGTACCACTGAATTTCTGTCTTTCGGCCCGCGTCGTCGCTATAGTGTTTCTCCTTTCGATTCTGTTCCGCTTGAACACACTGAAGCGCCAACGAAACTGGTATAGGCATGTGTATTCAAATACAGAGATATGTGAAAAGGCAGAATACGGTGCTGTGGTCAGCAACGCCTATATAAGACAACACGTGTCTGGCGCAGCTGTTACATCGGTTACTGCTGCATGTTTTCACGATTTGAGTGAGTTTCAACGTGGTGTTATAGTCGGCGCACGAGCGATGGGACTCGGCATCTCCGAGGTAGCGGTGAAGCGGGGATTTTCCCGTACAATCATTTCACGAGTGGACCGTGAATATCAGGAATCCAGTAAAACATCACATCTCCGACATCGCTGCGGCCGGAAAAACATCCTGCAAGAACGGGATCTACAACGACTGAAGAGAATCGTTCAACGTGACAGAAGTGCAACTCTTCATCAAATTGCTGCAGATTTCAATGCTGGGCTATCAAAAAGTGTCAGCGTACGAACCATTCACCGAAGCATCATTGATAAGGGCTTTTGGGTCCGAAAGCCCACTCGTGTACCCTAGATGACAGCACGACACAAAGCTTTATGCCTCGCCTGGGCCCGTCAGCAGCGATACTGGACTCTCAATGACTGGAAACATGTTGCCTGGTCGGACGACTCTCCTTTCAAATTGTACCGAGCGGATGGACGTGTACGGGTAGGGAGGAAACCTCATGAATCCATGGACCCTGCTGTTCAAGCTGGTGGAGGCTCTGTAATGGCGTGGGTCGTGTGCAGTTGGAGTGATATGGGACCCCTGATACGTCTAGATACAACTCGGACAGGTGACACGTACGTATGCATTCTGTCTGATCACCTGCATCCATTCAGGCCTATTGTGCATTCCGACGGTCTTAGGAAATTCCAGAAGGACAATGCGACACCCCACACGTCCAGAATTGCTGCCGAGTGGCTCCAGGAACACACTTATGAGTTTAAACACTTCCGCTGGCCACCAAACTCGCCAGGCGTGAGCATTATTCAGCATTATCTGGGATGCCTTGCAACGTGCTGTTCAGAAGAGATCTCCACCCCGTTGTACTCTTACGGATTTATGGACAGCCCTGCAGGATTCATGGTATCAATTCCCTCCAGCTCTACTTCAGACATTAGTCGAGTCCATGCCACATCGAGCTGGCGGCACTTTTACGTGCTCGCGGAGGCCCTACACGACATTAGACAGGTGTACCAGTTTCTTTTGCTCTTCAGTGTACTTTCCTTATCGCATCACGTATCCGTAACGCCAACATACGGCGTTAAATCTCACAGTGGGTAGTGTTGATAACGGTTTCACCCATAACTGTGTTTTAACACATGCACTACGACGTCCGTCATACCTAACGAGACAGAACTCTGTGACTAATAGTATGATCTTTCCTTATTCGTCATGGAAATGCATTTAAATGAAGTGATTAAAACACGGCGGAGTATATCAACTCATGGTGAAGATCTGTTTACTGTTAATAGCGTGGCTTTTGATACTGGACTACTTCAGTGCATGTACGCCGAAAATTACGTGGCATATCCACAAACTGTTCTTTTTAAGTGTGTGTACGTTTGCACTCCGCTAGGTTTTAATCACTTGACTGAAGCTCTACATTACACTTCGACGACGAATTAGGGAACAAAGTACAAGACAGCAACTTAAATCCTGGAAAATGATTGTCAGCACTGCACGTATTAATACACGTTTCGAGTAAATGATAGAGCTTTTTGCTAAATAATACATTAATTGTAGCACTTGTGAATCTGCCGACCATACCTGTTACAAGTTATTATTTCCTTAGTGATTCATTAGTGATTTACATTTCTTAACTCCCAAACATCGACTATATACAAATGCGCAGAATTTTACAGAGGACCTTGATAGGTGGCATAACAGGCATTTCAATTTCAACTTCATTCCATTTTAGCCATCCGATCTGTGATACCTGTGTTGTTAGACAAGTCTAATTCAGCTCCGTGCTGTCGACGCTACACCGCGCGTCGCGGCGTCCCTCTCCAGATGTATTTGCGTACACGAAATATTTGCACAACGTTAGCATTGCAGAATTGTTTCACTTGTTAAAACGTAATTGATGCACTTCGCATTTAGAGAAATGCTCTATTTTGCACCCTGGTATTGCTGCCACCACTTTGTAAGCACTTTGAGGTTGTCATTGTTGCCAAATTCCTGATCACCAAGGAACAACGTTTACAGGTGCGAAAAGAGATAGAAATCGCTAGGGACGAGGTCATGGGCTGTACAGAGGCAGGTCACACTGGCTCTAGCCAACGTATGTACGATTTTTCGTAACTTGTACGTATGTGAGACCGGGCACTCCAATTACTCAGAACAATACCGTTTGTGAGGTTTCCGCGGCGCTTATTCTGAACTGCGCGACACAGTTTCACAAGTACCTCACAGTCGAGATTTGTGCTGAATATTTCACTTCCCGGTGAAAAATGCACCAGTGGAATATCGTGTTTATCCCAAAAGACTATGCACATGACTCTTCGAGGTGTCAGGACTTGCTTGGCTTCTCGTCGTTACTGACAATGAAGTGTGTCTCCCTACCACTGACTGTCATTCCGACTGACGGGTTTCATAAACGATCCAAGTCTCCCTCATCCCTGGTCACTTGCTTGCTTGTAACGTGTCAAAATGCCACAAGCACTTCCCAGACTCTTGTGTTGCTCTGTAGCAACCTATGCACACAAGTTTCGAAAATTCAGTTTTTCAGAAACAGTTTCATGAAAAAGAAATTTGCACAAAGTAGATAGAAAGACCGAATATCGCAAACTTACCGTTTTACTCATAGAGTTCTTCAATTGCACAGATCAGTTCTTCTCTGAACGAACACTGAAGCCGACTTCCTTCGTCATCGTGCGCTCTATCGCTTATCTCACTGAATAGTAAGTCTCATCTCTCTAAAGATTCACTCACTCATCGCATTCTCTCCGTAAACTTCGCAAACCTGTCGGTGAATGTCGACTGGTTTAGTGTTCTTCACATTCAAAAAACAAATTATACCGTCCAAATCTCTCAAGCGACGGGCTTGCTAATCCACCTCGCCACACTAAACGAGCACTATACAAAATAAACGACACACAGAGAACTCAAAGTGGTGGTGTTTCCTCCTCCTTGACTCAAGGTAACTACCGCGTCTGCGCCGAACAGCGATTGTAGCGCTGCCGCAGAATTAAATAAACTCCTGGAAATTGAAATAAGAACACCGTGAATTCATTGTCCCAGGAAGGGGAAACTTTATTGACACATTCCTGGGGTCAGATACATCACATGATCACACTGACAGAACCACAGGCACATAGACACAGGCAACAGAGCATGCACAATGTCGGCACTAGTACAGTGTATATCCACCTTTCGCAGCAATGCAGGCTGCTATTCTCCCATGGAGACGATCGTAGAGATGCTGGATGTAGTCCTGTGGAACGGCTTGCCATGCCATTTCCACCTGGCGCCTCAGTTGGACCAGCGTTCGTGCTAGACGTGCAGACCGCGTGAGACGACGCTTCATCCAGTCCCAAACATGCTCAATGGGGGACAGATCCGGAGATCTTGCTGGCCAGGGTAGTTGACTTACACCTTCTAGAGCACGTTGGGTGGCACGGGATACATGCGGACGTGCATTGTCCTGTTGGAACAGCAAGTTCCCTTGCCGGTCTAGGAATGGTAGAACGATGGGTTCGATGACGGTTTGGATGTACCGTGCACTATTCAGTGTCCCCTCGACGATCACCAGTGGTGTACGGCCAGTGTAGGAGATCGCTCCCCACACCATGATGCCGGGTGTTGGCCCTGTGTGCCTCGGTCGTATGCAGTCCTGATTGTGGCGCTCACCTGCACGGCGCCAAACACGCATACGACCATCATTGGCACCAAGGCAGAAGCGACTCTCATCACTGAAGACGACACGTCTCCATTCGTCCCTCCATTCACGCCTGTCGCGACACCACTGGAGGCGGGCTGCACGATGTTGGGGCGTGATCGGAAGACGGCCTAACGGTGTGCGGGACCGTAGCCCAGCTTCATGGAGACGGTTGCGAATGGTCCTCGCCGATACCCCAGGAGCAACAGTGTCCCTAATTTGCTGGGAAGTGGCGGTGCGGTCCCCTACGGCACTGCGTAGGATCCTACGGACTTGGCGTGCATCCGTGCGTCGCTGCGGTCCGGTCCCAGGTCGACGGGCACGTGCACCTTCCGCCGACCACTGGCGCCAACATCGATGTACTGTGGAGACCTCACGCCCCACGTGTTGAGCAGTTCGGCGGTACGTCCACCCGGCCTCCCGCATGCCCACTATTTGCCCTCGCTCAAAGTCCGTCAACTGCACATACGGTTCACGTCCACGCTGTCGCGGCATGCTACCAGCGTTAAAGACTGCGATGGAGCTCCGTATGCCACGGCAAACTGGCTGACACTGACGGCGGCGGTGCACAAATGCTGCGCAGCTAGCGCCATTCGACGGCCAACACCGCGGTTCCTGGTGTGTCCGCTGTGCCGTGCGTGTGATCATTGCTTGTACAGCCCTCTCGCAGTGTCCGGAGCAAGTATGGTGGGTCTGACACACCGGTGTCAATGTGTTCTTTTTTCCATTTCCAGGAGTGTACAAACGGAACTTACTTCCTGGATAAACCGCGTATTTGGATGTGTGTCCAGGTCGACTAGCAAGTGAAACGGGTATTTAAAATTTTTATTCTATTTCTAATTGTTAACTCTAGTAGTCTCCTGTAATGTTCAAGTACAGTTCGATGTGGCCTACGTGCTAAGTAAGATCGTCGCTCCAGCAGAGGTTGTTTGTTACTTGTGAAACGTGGTCTGCTGACAACGTGCTAACTGTTCACTCGTTCTCGGTAGCCAATAGGAAGCGTGAGAGAGAAACCATGCGTTGACAGCTGACGGAAGCCGAAGTGCGTTCGTTTGGGCACATGCCCTCTGGGACCGGCTTTCAGCCAGCAGTGACGTGGCCCCTCTCCTACTACCCCTGTTTTCTCGGACTTCGTTCCAACACGGAAATTAACGCCTTCCCAGGAACGCTATAACTGGCCGACGGCATCACAGGCCGACCTGGGAGTGTCCTCACGTACACTTAGGTGGTAAAAGTAACGGGATAGCGATATGCACATATACAGATGGCGGTAGAATCGTATACACGAGGTATATGGCGTACAGTGCATTGGCAGATGTGTCATTTGTACCCCGGTGGTTAATGTGGAAAAGTCTCAGACGTGATTATCGCCGCACGACGGGCATTAACAGACTCTGAAAGTGGAATAGTAACTGGAGCTAGACGCACGCGACACTCAGTTTCGGAATTCAATACTCCGAGATCCACAGTGTCAAGAGAGTCCGAGAACACCAAATTTCAGGCATTGCGTCCCACCACTGGCAATATATTGTCCGACGGCCTTCACCTAACGACTGAGAGCAGTGTCGTTCGCGTAGAGTTGTCAGTGTTTTCAGACAAACAACACTGCGCGAAACTAACGGAGAAGTCAACGAGGGACGTACGACGAACGTATCCATTAGGATAGTGCGGCGAAATGTGGCGTTAACAGGCTGTGGGAGAAGACGACCGAAGAGAGTGCCTTTGCTAACAGCACGATATAACCAGCAGTGCCTCTCCAGGGCTCGTGATCGATCATACCAGTTGGACCCTAGACGAGTAGAAAGCAATGGTCTGATCAGATGAGGTCCAATTTCAGTTGGTAATCCCTGATGGCAGAGTGTGGACCAGACCCCACGAAGCCATGGACTCAAGTTTTCAACAAGGCACTCTGCAAGCTGGTTTAGGCTCCTTAATGGTGTGGGTTGTGTTTAGATGGAATGGATCGAGTCCTTTGGTCCAGCTGAACGGATCATTGACTGGAAATGGTTTTGTTCAGCTACTTGGAGACCATTTGCGACCATTCATAAACTTCATGTTCCCAAATAACGATGGAATTTTTATAGATGAGAATGCGCCATGTCACCTGGCCACAATTGCTCGCGGTTGGTTTGAAGAACATTCCGGACAATTCGAGTGAAAGGTTTGGGTACCCAGATGGCCCGACGTGAACCCTATCGAACATTTACGGGACATAATCGAGAGGTCAGTTCGTTCACAAGATCCTGCAGCGGCAACACTTTTTCAATTATGGATGGCTGTAGAGGACTTATGGCTCAATATTTCTGCAGGGGACTTGCAGTGACTTGTCGAGTCCATGCCACGTCGGGTTGCTGCACTACACGGGTCAAAAGGAAGTCCTACACGATATTAGGAGGTATCCCCTAATTTTTGTCACCTCAGTGTATTCCTTTACTGCATACAGTGAATTAACATTTAACTAACACTTGAATAGAAAAAACTCCCTTCAGATGCCCACCTACCTGCCTGTCCTGGCCAGAGCCCCTTCCGAGCCTGCACAAATGCTTCCCAATGATATCTCCTGACAATAGATGAAGTGCCTGGCAAATGACGGCCGGTAAATGGTCGCTTGCAGCTGCCTGTAGAAAGCCAGTGACAGGCCTTTATGGCGCTGCAGCTGGGAGCTAAAAGCCTCCCCGTTCCTCCTCGCCGGCCATTTACGGTGGAAGGCTGCAGTGCTTTATGCAGCACCCGGCTGTCAGACGTCCGCCGACGCCGCGGTCCGTCTATCGTCGCCTTAACGGGAAGCTGCCAATCAGCAGTGCCAGCCGCAGTTGCTGCAAGCCAGTTGCTGCACGTCCATCACACTGGTATGGAGTAACTGGCCTCCTCGCTGCTGATGCTTTGCACCGAACCGATACGACGACTCTAACTGCAGTCCGTAAGAGGGAGAACCCGTGACAACACAATAATCTCCGCTTCCGTGTTGTAGCGGTTAGCGTCGCCGACTGCTGTTGTGGGAGTCCTCATTTTTTGCTGTAGTGTCAGCCTATAACGGGAACCCTATACGCTTGTCAATCGAACTAAGGAAGAAGACTGATGGGCAAGCATAAGGAGGTGGTTTCAGGCCTGCAGTCTAGTAAGGGCCCAGCCACACGAAATTACAGGGTGATCCGCCTGAGATGCAGGAAAGTAGAACACTATATACAAGAAACTATGCATTCCCTGAAACGCCGCTGTAATCCGCATCCGTAGGTTGGCCAGATTCTGTGGTGCTTGTGCATACACTACTGACTTGATGTAGCCCCACACATAAAAATCCGTAGGCGTTAGGTCGGGGCTACTGGAAGGCCATGGGATAGGTCCACCACGGCCGCACCAGAGATCGTTGAATATCTGGTTTAATTGTTCCCGCACTAAGAGCCCATATGATCAGTGATTCTATTACTATTTTAATTAGAACTATGTCATTATTAAAAGAAAACGTGTATGACACTCACCAATACGAAAGCTTTTTTTTTCTAAATAAATATGAAGGTGAAAACATATGTCCATATTTCAGTCACTTAAAAAACTAGAGCAACAAGAGCACATTATTTGAAGGCAAATTTTCGAAACAGTACTTTATGAACATGAGACGAATTTATATCACTCGTGTACAGCAATAATGGGGAGTACTTCATACTTCCGAACAATCTATCATCCCCCTTGCTAAGAAAAGGAAGGCAAGAGTTCAATGCCGCTAACACGACGAGATACCTAGAGTCTGAAAACTAAGCTATATAGGCAAACAGTAAGGAACGACCTTGGCGGGGTAGGGGGCGAGCAAGAGAGAAGAAATGGACTTTATAGTTCAACTTCTCGTCGACGCCTAGGCTATTAGAGAGAGAAGATGACTGGAGAATGACGTGGCAAGGAATCCCGTCTTCTTAAATTACCCAACATTCGGCTGACGCGATTCGGCAGATCATCGGCAAACAACGAGAGGATAATCGGACAGAGATTTTAGAAATCGACTTTTCCCGATTCTGATGTCAATGCTACTGCGTCATCTCACTGAGGATCAGACAGGCGAGGGTAATTATGGTGTACTTCCTGTTGTGGTAACATCTCCAAACACTTGGGAGCTTAATCCGCGATAAAACTTCCATTTTCCCCAGCACTGCTGTTGCTACATCATCAATATCTCGGTTAGATACGGAGACGAAAAACTGTATCATCGGTTTTAACAATATAAAGGCATCACGGCAGGCTGGGCAGAACAAATTTCCGGAAGAGAAACGACAGTTGCAGTATGCGACGCTGACACAGAGGTGCTTATGACAGAGCCATCCATTCAACTGAACAGGATAAATAAGTTTCAGATTTGTGTATTCACTGCTACCGGCGACTAGTTGGGATTTCATAGCAGTTGAGACGGGGGTAATAACAAACCACCAACAACTGGACCTTGAACAAGAGAGAAATGCGAAATTCCTGCACTGTAACTAATGTTCTCAGCCTTAGTATGAGGCTAACGTTGACAATGTAGAAAATGCAGCGACTCTGTTATTAGAGACGGAGCACAAGGTCAGAGAAAACACTAGCGGTATATGACAACGACAAACAAATGTAACATACACTGACCAGCCAGAACACTGACCACCTACGTAATAGCATGGATGTCCACCTTTGGCACGGATAACGGCGGCGATGCGCCGCTGGAGGGCGTTGCCATCACATTTGCCAACACAAGTCACCTAATTCCCGTAAATTCTGGGGGGGGGGGGGGGGCGGCACGAGCTCTGATGTCACGTTCCATCACATCCCAGATGTGTTCGATCGGCTTACGATTTGACGAGTTGGGGGTCCAACACATCAATTTGAATTCGCCATTTTTTATTTACTTTTTGTTCCTCGAACCACTCCATCACTGCTGCCCTTGTGACATGTCGCATTATCATGCTGAAAATTGCCACTGCCGTCGGAGAACATGATCGTCAGATGGGTGTACGGGAACTGCGACCAGTGTACGGTACCCCTTGGTCCCTTGGTCGTCATGGTACTTTACATGAGGTCCACTGGACCGATGGATGCCCTCATGAATGTTCCCGAGAGCATAAGGGAGGCAGCGACCGCCACCTTGTCTCCGTTCCGTAGTACAGGTGTCCAGGAACCCCCTGGAACACAACGAATTCGTGCTCTCCCATCGGCATGACGAAGGAAGTATCGGGATTCATCAGACCATGCAGTACTACGCCAACGTCCAGTGCCGATGGTCACGTCGTATTTGCCGATGTCGTGGTGTTAACACTGGCACATACGTGGGCCGTTGGCTGCAGAGGCCCTTCGTTAGGAGTGTTCGGTGCACGGGCTGTTCAGACAGACTTTGCCCGGCATTAAAGTCTGATGTTAGTTCAGCCACAATTCGCCGCCTTCCCTGTTTCACGGTCTGTCGAACCTACAATATCATAGTCTGTAAGGGGGGGTCGCCGTCCAACCCCGCGACCTCTGGACGCGGTTTCACCTTCGTTTCGCCACGTGTCGAAGACACCACAGCACTCCTCGAACGTCCTACAAGTCGCGCAGTTTCCGAAATGTTCGTGCAGAGCCTTCGGCCAGAGCGTGTGCCCTCCCCACTCTACACACGGACAGCACGCTCACTGATACAACACGCATCGTGTGTGTTTCTGACTAACAGTCATTCCTCGCCAGGTGACGCCGCTATCGCCTGGACTGGTTTATATCAATAGTAGGTCGGTGGACACCATGTTCTGCTTGATCAGTGTATTGCACATACACTCCTGGCCGTTAAAATTGCTACACCAAGAAGAAATCCAGATGACACGGGTATTCATTGGACAAATATATTATACCAGAACTGACATGTGATTACATTTTCACGCAATTTGGGTGCATAGGTCCTGAGAAATCAGTACCCAGAACAACCACCACTAGCCGTAGTAACGGCCTTGATACGCCTGGGCATCGAGTCAAACAGAGCTTGGATGGCGTGTACAGGTACAGCTGCCCATGCAGCTTCAACACGATACCACAGTTCATCAAGAGTAGTAACTGGCGTATTGTGTCGAGCAAGTTGCTCGGCCACCATTGACCAGACGTTTTCAATTGGTGAGAGATCTGGAGAGCGTGCTGGCCAGGGTAGCAGTCGAATATTTTCTGTATCCAGAAAGGCCCGTACAGGGCCTGCAACATGCGGTCGTGCATTATCCTGCTGAAATGTAGGGTTTCGCAGGGATCGAATGAAGGATGGAGCCACGGGTCGTAACATCTGAAATTTGACGTCCACTGCTCAAAGTGCCGTCAATGCGAACAAGAGGTGACCGAGACGTGTAACCAATGGCACCCCATACCATCACGCCGGGTGATACGCCAGTATGGCGATGACGAATACACGCTTACAAAGTGCGTTCACCGCGATGTTGCCAAACACGGATGCGACCATCATGATGCTGTAAACAGAACCTGGATTCATCCGAAAAAATGACGTTTTGCCATTCGTGCACCCAGGTTCGTCGTTGAGTACACCATCGCAGGCGCTCCTGTCTGCGATGCAGCGTCAAGGGTAACCGCAGCCATGGTCTCCTCCGAGCTCATACTCCATGCTGCTCCAAACGTCGTCGAACTGTTCGTGCAGATGGTTGTTGTCTTGCAAACTTCTCCCTCTGTTGGCTCAGGGATCGAGACGTGGCTCCACGATCCGTTACAGCCATGCGGATAAGATGCCTGGCATCTCGACTGCTAGTGATACGAGGCCGTTGGGATCCAGCACGGCGTTCCCTATTACTCTCCTGAACCCACCGATTGTATATTCTGCCAACAGTCATTGGATCTCGACCAACGCGAGCAGCAATGTCGCCATACGATAAACCGCAATAGCGATAGGCTACAATCCGACCTTTATCAAAGTCGGAAACGCGATGGTACGTATTTCTCCTCCTTACGCAAGGCATCACAAAATGTTTCACCAGGCAACGCCCGTCAACTGCTGTTTGTGTATGAGAAATCGGTTGGAAACTTTCCTCATGTCAACACGTTGTAGGTGTCGCCACCGGCGCCAACCTTATGTGAATGCTCTGAAAAGCTATTCATTTGCATCTCACAGTATCTTCTTCCTGTCGGTTAAATTTCGCGTCTGTAGCACGTCATCTTCGTGGTGTAGCAATTTTAATGGCCAGTAGTGTAAATAGCCAGAAAGACCTATTATTCTATTACTACAAGGCTGCAGAGCAATCATGCTAACCAGTAACCCTCATGAAGTACCTAGGAGTATGAGTACGGAGCGATTTAAACCGGAACGGCCACAAAAAACTACTCGCAACGAAGGCAGATGCCAGACTGTGTTTCACTAGATGAATGCTCAGAAAGTGTACTCCAGCTTACAGAACCCTCATCCGACCAATTTTTGAATATTGCTGGGCAGTCTGGGATCCTTACCAGACAGAATTGCTACAGGAAAGAGAGAATATTGAAAGCAGAGCGGCGCGTTTCGTGCAGGTTTATTTACTACGCGCCAACGTGTCACGGAGACGCTCAGTCAAACTGCAGTAGCAGACGCTGCGAGCGAGGCGCTCTGCATCACGGTGTGTTTACTGCTAAAATTCTGAGAGCCTATGTTCCTAGAAGAGTCGACCAATAAAAGGCTTTTTCCTACGTATATCTCGAGTAAATACTATTTGAGAAATTCTAGATGATACAGAGGCTTAATAAGGTGTATACGCGGACAAGAGAAAAAATTCCCAGATTTTCCTGGTTAAAAATACACTATTTTCCGGATGAAAGTACATTTTTTCCTGGTTAAATGACAATATACTTTCCCTCTGAGCTGCAAAACTTATCAATCCTTTGAATAATGAAGGCCCAGAACTTCCCAGCACTTCAGGAAATCAAACCCAGCAAAGAGACACGTTTTATAGAGATCTTTTATGCGCGGCAGCATTTACAGGGCAAATTTTCGTATTAGATAAGTATAAACACAGATTCCACCAAATACGGCACGATAGCTTCCGAAGCTCTGAAATCTGGATTGTGACGCGCTTTTGTCAGCCAGCGACAGCAGATATTCAGGGCGATAGGACATGTGATATGGTCAGCCAATAGCAACATCACTGGTAAGTAGCGCGAACACTGAAATAAGAAAAGTTAATGGTTTAGATTAATATGCATACATCTAGCAACAAGAGAAGCTACGCTTTCACATATAATATTTATCGTCAGAAAGTTTTGCTATTTTTTCCGAAGGTTTAGTTAGGCAGAATCCTAAGAGCACAACTTAAATTGCAGCAGCTGAATATTTCTGACGAGCAGGATTTTAAACACTGCTGTGCACGGAACGTTCCCTATACATGTTCCTTTAAGCACCAACTTTTGCATAAAATAGCCAGTTACGCGTGAAATTGCTCAAGAACTCATTTCGCAGTGTTCCTTTGAAGGATAACTATACTTTTTGCCAACGTTATTGTATAATTTGTAATCTATGAAAGAATTAAATATGGTAAACTAATCTTCAAACTGTCTTCTTTAGCGTTTGTTACCCTTTAACATACATCAGACACAAATGTGCCAGTAAAATTTTATGTAATGGCATAAATGGCTAGTCTTTTGCGCCCGAATTTTTTCTAAGTGCCTGGTCCTCAGTGTTAAGTTTTGAATGATAGTCAAACGTTCCGTGATTTAAGCAATTCATCGCACATTCTGGCACGTAAGATATTTCATTTTGCGATAAGGAAGTTTATTTGAAAGTAACACTTCTCAAACTACCATTCGCAATATTTCTCACCACCTGTTAGAAATGTAAACAGTTGGGACGTCACGCTCATCGAAACGTGGCCCCCGAGAAAACCGCATTGAAAACAGTTTGTTGTTACGAATTTTTGCATGTATGTAGGTATGTATGTATCTATTGAACCGGGGACCTAAAAACGATGGAGAGCCTTCATCCCTGCCGTAGTCCTCAGTGGTATACAGCCCCACAACAGGCTACAGCAGTCCACTCACCCCACCGCCGCCCCATCACACCGAACCCAGGGTTATTGGGCGGCTTGGCCCCCAGTGGACCTCCCAGGAATGTCTCACACCAGATGAGTGTAACCCAAATGTTTGCGTGGTAGAGTAATTATGGTGTACGCGTACGTGGAGAAAGTGTTTGCGCAGCAATCGCCGACATAGTGTAACTGAGGAGGAATAAGGGGAACCAGCCCGCATTCGCCGAGGCAGACGGAAAACCGCCTTAAAAACCATCCACAGACTGGCCGGCACACCAGACCTCGACACTAATCTGCCGGGCGGACTCGTGCCGGGGACCGGCACGCCTCCCCACTCGGGCTAAGTTTTGCAAACTTTCACACGTTTTGCCGTCGGCAGACGCCTGTGTGTGCACTGTGTCCTGTTGTAAATGGCACATTTTCTTTGAAACTGAAGTTTTATTTCGGTGTTTTTCTCGTTTATGTTTTACTGCTGCAATAGAGGGCTAAAGTAAACTTCCTTGTTCGAGTAACAGTTCATACGAGTCAAAATTATTAGAATTTCATAGAAAACTAAAGCAATGAAAAATTCCCGTGATTCTAAAAAATTCTCGCGTATTCCCGGTTTTCTCCCGGATGAAAAAAATTCCCGGGTTCTTCCCGAGTTTCCCGAGGCGTGTACATCCTGCTTAGCAATCGTTCTTCCCGCGAACCATTCGTGATTGGAACAGGAAAGCGAGAAAATGAGTGGTACACAAAATACCCTCTTCCACACACCGTACGGTAGCTTGTGGAGTAGGTGTAGAAAAACAGCTGTATCGTTTTCGAAGGCGTCATGCCGCAAAAGTTCCTTTACTCAGTGGAAACCATTATAAGCTTATATCTTGAATGCGGACAAGTTTTGTAGCATGCTCCTCCCGAATGTGGGTCTAGTGGCTTGCCCACTGTTGCAGCTCGCTGGATAGTTTGACATACAACATATAAGTAGGGACTTCAGAAAGTCAGTTACCGATGTCCCACGCTAGCATCCTCGCACAGCAAGAGAGGCGCATTGGCAGAACAAAGAACATGTTTCGCATTTCCAGCAGACACAGTTCTGCTGAGATATAAATAAACAGATGCAACACAGTGAGCGATTGAAATGGCGCGACTTACTCCGAAGTTGAAATACACGGGATAGTACGATCCGTCTGGAGGGAAAGGCTGTATTTCACACAGGTTCACCGTGAAATTCTGGCGGTCTATCCACCCAGTCCAGCCGTAGCGGAATGGTGCCGACAGTTGACCATGGTCGCAGAGACGTGGGTGGTGGTGATTGGGAAGGAAGGCCATCGACACCGACCACTGAGGGAAATGTCCAATCAATTGAGGAAGAGCTTCGCAGCAACGCAGAGTGAATACCGCGGAAATTGCTCAGCAGATGCAAATCTCATCGTCCGATATAGTCTTTAGTATCGGAAACTTTGCTCCCGCTGGGTCCGTGATCACTGTCACATGCTTACAAGGGCGCAAGGTTTATGGCGCGTCTTGAATTCCTTGAGTGATACTCTGTGGAAGGCAATGATTTCGTAAGTCACATCATTACGGGCTATGAGACACGGGTCCATCACTTCACACCTGCAACGAAATGAGTGTCTACGGAATGGAGACTTACGTCCTCGCTTCCACAGTAGAAATGTAAAGTTGTACCATCAGCAGCGAAGGTCATGGCCACTGTGATCTTCGACTGTGGAGCAGTTGTGTACGCGGAGGTTATAGCAAATAGCACAACCACTAATATCGATTGCCACGATCAATAATAGCTATTCGTATTGACAGTGACTGCGTAACTCTGACATCGTTGCGCAACGCCATAAAGATTAACAGGCGTCGAAAGCTAAGCAAGTGCCCTGTCCTACTGCACAAAAATCGAAAACCCCGCGCGCACTGCACAGACTTAACGTTTTCGATGAGAGGTTTGGAAGCGTCTACCATTCAGCAAAGATCGATTTCCATTTTTTCGGCAAGAAAATCTGGGAGAAGCGGAGGGGAGGAAGGATGTTTCCAACGATGAGGACGTTCGCACAGTTTCTCGAATGGCTGTGTACCCATTTTCCATCGCCGAGCAATTTAAGGATTGGTAGAACGTTCCGAACGTTGTTTACAGATGCTTGGTGGCAACTTTGAGAAACAGTGTCGTGTATCTTAGTCACTTTGAAGTGTAGTGCAGCATTCAATAAGAGTTACTTGGCCTGTCAAAATAATGTGTGGCTTACAGGCTCTGCATTCTTTCGGATTCAAGATGTTGAGTGTTACGCGAACATACTTGTTTGGCTTCCTACACCACTGGCGCGAAAAACTGTGAATGGGAGTCCACACGTATAAGTCGGCACTACACGACACAACCTAGCGTGTACAACTCAAGCGTCCCTTGAGACCCACATTCCCAACTTATTGTCCCGCACTATATTCGTAGTGCCCCTGCCCATTACACTCATTACTCGCGGCTTTACCGATTCCCGTAAGAGTTCGGGCCATATGTGCGCATCCGCACAGGAGATGGTCAAATGGCCGGTGAGACATTTGACCATCTTCTGTGCGGACATGTCCGAAAGAACAGATACCATCTTCATATATATAGTTAAGGCTAACCGGCCATTTGACCATCTTCTGTGCGGATGCACACACATTGCCCGAACTCTTTCGGGAATCGGTAAAGCCGCGAGTAATGAGTGTAATGGGCAGGGGCACTACGAATATAGTGCGGGACAATAACTGGGAATGTGGGTCTCACGAGGGGCGTGCCAGAGATAAGACCCTGCAGTCGCACTATCCTCTGTGTTCTCGGTGGCTCAGATGGATAGAGCGTCTGCCATGTGAGCAGGAGATCCCTGGTTCGAGTCCTGCTCGGGGCACACATTTTCATCTGTCTCCATTGACGTATATCAACGCCTGTATGCAGCTAAGGGTATTCATTTCATTGTATTGCTTTAATTGTAATTTCAACTCAAGTGTAGACGGTATGCCACCTAGCGGCAGAAGGCTGAAGCTGCGATTTCAGCTCACGATTTAGCCGTGGGAAGAATAAGAGCCGTTTTATTCTGCCGTGGATCCGCGCATGAGCAGTACAAGAGGTGTATGCGCGCAGGGTATTCTACAAATTTTTCAGTGAGTGAATTTTATAAGTACAGTAATAAAATGAACAAAAATTCTCTTTTATTGCGGCTAATAAAAACTTTATATCTAATTATAGCTTCTTATCGTAGAAATGTAATGAAACAAAGGGAATACGAGAGCTTACTGACGTGTCTATATGATCCTCTAGATACGCTGTCCCATACTAAGGTACGCCTACAAATGTTTAATTCTGAGTTTATTTTTTATGAAAGTGTGCATATAATATTACTTTCGATATATGTACGTATCACTTCAAACGGTGGAAGTACCGCATGTGTTCGATTTGATTGCATCTTTTGTATTATTTCAGCGTGCCAGGAAGGACAGTGGTGAGAGAATAGCTACACGACTCTGTGATGCCGACCGCGACCAGTGAGGACTGTAAAAGCCGGTTCACTTCTTTACGGCTGAACGATTCTGAAATAGCTTCCCTCATTACTGTGCCACTTCGCGAATCCCGTCATGAACGATCGACAAGGCACATAAATTCTGGCGAAGTTCATAAATTACTATGGATCTTCGGGTCTCAACTCCTCATTAACAAGGAGTTTATGTCCGTGCCTTCACCTCTTCTTCCCAACTAGAGTGAAACGAACTTCTAATCCTGTCGTTATGTCGTCGTTATGCCCTTCTCCGATCGACTAAGGCGGACACTGTTACGGCAAATACTGCATAGTTAACTGCGTCCTCCGTGACTAAAGTGCTGTGAAACGTAAACGTAAATAATCGTTCGCTTGTACCAGCATGACAATAAACGAACACGTTTAGTCCATAACTGTGTATAACCTCAGCATAATTTGGAACTTCCTGGCAGATTAAAACTGTGTGCCGGACCGAGACTCGAACTCGGGACCTTTGCCTTTCGCGGGCAAGCGCTCTACCGACTGAGCTACCCAAGCACGACTCACGCTCCGTCCTCACAGCTTTAATTCCGCCAGTACTTCGTCTCCTACCTTCCAAACTTTACAGAAGCTCTCCTGCGAGCCTTGCAGAACTAGCACCCCTGGAAGAAAGGATATAGCGGAGCCATGGCTTAGCCACAGCCTGGGGGATGTTTCTAGAATGAACTTTTCACTCTACAGCGGAGTTTATGCTCCACAAAATTACAATAGCTGTTTAATAAATACAAAGCTAAACAGCCGCTCTACAAAAATTTCAACATTCACACTCAACGACATAACAGGCGTAAACGAGCCTGTGGTTCCGAATGTGTGCCAGTGGAGCACTGGTCCTCTTTCACGTTAGGTGTATCGTAATGCCGAGCGCTGCAGGGGAAGTGCCGTTCTAAACAGATGTCTACACTCACATTTTTTGTAAATATTAAGTGGCGCCCCTCCATGCCCATACTTGTGTTGTGGCAATTCAAAAAGATCTACTGTCACTTCTGCTTTGATTAGTATCTGAAAAGAATTCCGCCGAAAATGCACAGATTTATTTTCCCCTGGCACGTCAATAAAAAAAAATGGCTCTAAGCACTACGGAACTTAACTTCTGAGGTCATCAGTCCCCTAGAACTTAGAACTACTTAAACATTACTAACCTATAACACACATCCATGCTCGAGGCAGGATTCGAACCTGCGACCGTAGCGGTCGCGCGGTTCCAGACTGTAGCGCCTAGAACCGCTCGGTCACAAAGGCCGGCCACGTGCATCATTTGTAACTTTTAGAGAAGAGTGATGAGTGGAGAATTTTGAGTAAAACCTACACATTTCTGTAGTTGTCATGTTAAAATTTGCTTCTTCTTCCAAAACACAGCAGAGTTTACACAGTATCACTTCATAAACATGGTGTGCACATACAATTGCGAGAGAATTCTCGAAAAGTGGTTTATTGGGTGTGGAAATGCGGAAAAGTAAGGTCAGAAGCTTATGGAAAAGCACATCCTCGATACAAAAAAAGTGATGTCTTCACTTACGCTGTTCCACAACCCACAGCATTTCTCGTTTCACCAGCTATCGATGGCCCTTAAAAAATTACATTCTCTCATCGAAAAAGTCTGTAGTTACTGGAATAACACGGCAGTTAATGAAGTTTTACATAATAAGGGTATGGGAAATACTCTCCTCTATCTGTGCTATCATTTGCCAAAATCTCATTTCGATATCTGGAACTGTTTACGAAATATGAGGAATATTGCGCATATTTGCTCTTGCCTTTATCGCTGGCGCGGCGCGACTGCAAATGAGTGTGCTACATCAGATCAGTTTTTCTCGAGATTGGTGACAGATAGATACCTCACAAGACTAAAGAAATATTCAATATGTTAGCTAGATTTCGTACGCAACAACGCATTATGTAATATGCACCAAATACAAAATCATAGCGACCTCTATTTTTCATTGCAAACTTTTCCGAATTTCGGGCATTATCTTACTTCCACGTAAATATCACAATAGCTATGACCGTTAACGAACTGATGGGTTCATCATCATGTACCTGACATATAAAGTCATAAGTAAAAGCCAAAATGAAATTTTTTTACCGAATAATTTCTCTTTGAGAAAAACTGCAGGGCGTACGCCTCGATTCTGACATCGCTGACCGGTCGAAAGGTGGAAAACTCCTGTCGGCCTCCCCTTGCGAACACACGAATGAACTCGCCCAGCGCTTTGGACGAAAGCTGGTCGCTGCCCGTCGGCCACCGTATCCTGCGCGGACTCTTAATAGGGTTAGTGAAAAAGTTAGCAGTTTCAGACTTGCACGCTTGGGGCCGCTGGTGCGTACTTGTATACCATACGTGTGTCGTGTACTACCGACTTTACACGCAAACTGGCCAGTTTGCTCGTCACGTACAATGGCCTTGTCGCGGTTTCATTCGCTCGCCGTCTAAAGTGTGCTGGAGCGAAAGCACTAGTTGAAGGTTCGGTCTTGGGCAACGTTAACGCGCAGACACGAGCAACAGCGGCCGGCCCGGCGGCCGGTGGCGAAGTGCAGAAGCCCTTGAGCACGAACTCCGCAAGAAGCCTTGTAAGGCGGTCCGGCAAGTGGCCGTTGCCGCGCCCGGCGTGGGTTGCGGGCCGACACTTTCTTCTACAGCACGAGCCGCTCGCTCGCTTCCTGTGCGGTCGGCAACGGTTGGTCCTAGCATACCGTACACTGGTCTCAGAGAGAGCCACGATTTTACACTACTGGCCATTAAAATCGCTACACCACGAAGATGACGTGCCACAGGCGCGAAATTTAACCGACAGGAAGAAGATGCTGTGATATGCAAATGATTAGCTTTTCAGAGCATTCACACAAGGTTGGCATCGGTGGCGAGACCTTCAACGTGATGAAATGAGGAAAGTTTCCAACCGATTTCTCATACACAAACAGCAGTTGACCGGCGTTACCTGGTGAAACGTTGTTGTGGTGCCTCGTGTAAGGAGGAGAAACGCGTACCATCACGTTTCCGACTTTGATAATGGTCGGATTGTAGCCTATCGCGATTGCGGTTTATCGTATCGCGACAATGCTGCTCGCGTTGGTCGAGATCCAATGACTGTTGGCAGAATATGCAATCGGTGGGTTCAGGAGGATAATACGGAACGCCGTGCTGGATCCCAACGGCCTCGTATCACTGGCAGTCGAGATGACAGGCATCTTATCCGCATGGCTGTAACGGATCGTGCAGCCACGTCTCGATCCCTGAGTCAGCAGATGGGGAAGTTTGCAAGACAACAACCATCTGTTCGACTGCTGCCCTGGCCAGCACGTTCTCCAGATCTCTCACCAATTGAAAACGTCTGGTCAATGGTGGCCGGGCAACTGGCTCGACACAATACGCGTTACTACTCTTGATGAACTGTGGTATCGTGTTGAAGCTGCATGGGCAGCTGTACCTGTACACGCCATCCAAGCTCTGTCTGACTCAATGCCCAGGCGTATCAAGGCCGTTACTACGGCCAGTGGTGGTTGTTCCGGGTACTGATTTCTCAGGTTCTATGCACCCAAATTGCGTGAAAATGTAATCACATGTCAGTTCTATTATAACATATTTGTCCAATGAATACCCGTTTATCATCTGCCTTTCTTCTTGGTGTAGCAATTTTAATGGCCAGTGGTGTATTTCCCCAAACTAGTACAGAACATGGAATGAAGTCTGGGACTCTTGTCAGGTTGGATCAATAGAAAGAATACACAAGATGCAACGAAGAGTCGTGCGTTTCGTCACGGGGGCGTTTATTCGGCACGAGAGCGTTACAGAGAAGCGCAACCAACTTCAGTGGCAGACGCTGCAAAAGAGGTGTTGTGCATCAGAGAGGTTTACTGTCGGAATTCCGGGAAATACGTTCCTGGAGGAGTCTGGTGAAAAGTTATTTCCTGCAACATACGACTCACGGAATGAATACGCCGAGAAACATCAGAGAAATTAGACCTCATATGGAGGTTTACCTACAGTCATTGTCCCCACGGCCCATTCATGAATGGAACAGGGAGGGGGACGGAGGACAGTTGAACCACAAGTGCACTCCACCACACACCATAAGGTGGATTACGGAGGGTAAATGTATGAGAACGAGCTAAAAAATAATGCCTCCGCATTTTTCATGTGAAAAGTCTTAAAAAGTTTTTAAATAAAACAATCGTTATTAACGTTTTATATATTCGTTGGCTACTTGTTACCCAAGGCTGCGATAGCATATCAGTAGTTTTCGTATAATGAGTAATGCTGAGTGAGGAAGTTACTGTAAGTGCAATGACGTCAGCTCCCCTCACGTGTCTGCCTGTGCGACTAAGTATGGCTCTTGATGTGCACCCCCTCCCACAACGCACGATGGGTCGGCAGGGGCAGAGTCGGGAGTCGGTGCGAGCAGTGCGTACACGGGTACCTGGGCAGGAGCGTGCATCTATGCAAGGTGCTTTTGCAGTAGCTATACATTATACAACGAATAGTGTGGAAGTGTGGATTAAACACACTGAAGATTGTATTCATTTCTTTGAACCGTATCACACACTGCATATCAACCAATAAAAGCTTTGTTACAAATACGATAAAAGACCGAAAGTCAAAGAGTACATATTTTACTCTAATTCGCGTAATATTCTACAAATCAATTAATATTTTATATTACACACTTTCTAAAGCAGCCTATTTCTTCAACAGAGTTCAAGCTATCTCCATGTCCAAGAAATTTCATCAAAATTTGTTCAATGGGTTATTCGGGGACACGTAACAGAGTTACTTTCGGTTTATAACATGACTACGGATAAAACATTCAATTACGACACCTTTTTTCCGCGATACGATTTTGATGACCTAAAGCCTGTACAGAGCCCCAAGCTATGCTCGAGCTCGAATTCGAAGATTTCTTCCACACAGGAAGCATGCTCTCCGTCAGGATGACAATGCCAGACAACACACGAACGCAGCGACGTCTGCACCAATACGATGCCTTCGGTTCACTTACATCGATCATCCTCCACACACTCCCGACTTAGTCCCATCCGATTTTTATCTTTCTCCAAAACACAAAGAACACCTCCGAGTACTTCATTTTAATAGTGATGGTGCGAGCACAGGTAAGGTTGTGGCTCCGGCAGCAAAGTCAAACATTCTACAGTCATGGTTTCTACAGACTGCTCTTTCGTTGGAGAAACTTGTCCGTCGCCAGAGTGCAGATTGACATGAAGAATAAAGACGTAGAATATTAATAACGTTACTTCTATTAAAAAAGCTTTAAGAGTTTCCATAGACACGCTTTCGTATATAAGGTACCATTTGAATTGGTAGTCTCTTTAGAAAAGAGGCCAAATTCGGGCCCATGACTTCAGTGAAATATACTGAAGAGCCAAACAAACTGGCACACCTGCCTAATGTCGTGTAGGGCCCACGCGAGCAAGCAGAAGTACCGCAACACCACGTGGCCTGGACTTGACTAATATCTGAAGTAGTACTGGAGGGAAGTAACACCATGAAATCTGCACAGCTGTCCATAAATCCGTAAGAGTACGAGGAGGTGGAGATCTTTTCCTAACAGAACGTTGCAAGGCATCCCAGATATGCTCAATAATATTCATGACTGGAAAGTTTGGTAGCCAGCGGGAGCGTTAAAACTGAGAAGGGTGTTCCTGGACCCACTCTGTGGCAATTCTGTACGTGTTTGGTGTCGCACTGTCCTGCTTGAATTGCCGAAGTCTGTCGGAGTGGACATGGATGGATGCAGGTGATCAGACAGGATGCTTCCGTACGTGTCACCTGTCAGAATCAGGGGTCTCGTATCACTCCAGCTGCACACGCCCCACACCATTACAGAGCCTCCACCAGCTTGAACAGTCCCCTGCTGACATGCAGGGCCCATGAATTCATGAGGATGTATCCATACCCGTATACGTCCATCCGCTCGATACAATTTGAAACGAGACTTGTCCGATCAGGCAACATGTTTCCAGTCATCAACCGTCCAATGTCGTCGTTGACGGGCTCAGGTGAGCGTAAAGCTTTGTGTCGTGCAGTCATCAAGGGAACACGAGTGGGCCTTCGGCTCCGAAAGCCCACATCGATTATGTTTCGTTGAATGGTTCGCACGCTGACACTGAAATCTGCAGCAATTTGCCGAAGGGTTGGACTTCTGTCACGATTCTCTTCAGTTGTCGTTGCTCCCATTCTTGCAGTATCTTTTTCCGGCCGCAGCGATGTCGGAGATCTGACGTTTTGCCGGATCCTGATATTCACAGTACATTCGTGAAATGGTCGTACGGGAGTATCCCCACGTCTTCGCTACCTCGGAGATGCTGTCCCCCATCGCTCGGGCGCCATCTGTAACACCACGTTCAAACTCATTTAAATCTTTATATCCTGCCATTGTAGCAGCAGTAAACGATCTGAAAACTGCGCCGGACACTTATTGTGTTATATAGGCGTCTTCTGCCTGTTTATATATCTCTGTATTTGAATATGCATGCCTATAGCAGTTTCTTTGGCGCTTCAGTGCATATAGAAATGCTTTACATTCCCCTAAGCTCACCATTCCTATGGTAACTGTAAACAGGTTAGCAGCAGTGTTTCGATGCTGTATTTACGAATGGAAGGCGAATAATTTTACACTGAAAGGTACCCTCTGCAAAGAAAGCGATCCGCACATCATAGATGCAGATGCAGAGGTTGAGTGCGGTCCGCACAAGCCAGCACTCGCGGTCGCGGTCCACTTCCCGGTGGCGGAAGCCCGCCTATCGGCAACAGGAAGCGCTTGCTTCCTTCCCTGTAGCGTGCTGTTCACGAATGCTGCTGTAACTGCCGACTCTTGCAGCGCGCTCCCTGCGAAATCACTCTGCGGCTACCGAATCGAAGCCATCGATGCGCGACCAAAGTGGAGTAATATATAAAGATGTCAATCTAAAAGAGAAAACCGCTATGTATGTGTACGCCGAAGACTTGGCAACTCCGGGAGGGCGCTAAGAAGATTTTGCGGACTCAGCGAGAGATCGAGTACAAAATTAGACAAAAAATAATCAAGGATGTTGCTTGCCAGAGTAACATCGTAGGGTACTTTCACTTCAAGCTGGGTTTTTGAGATTAGCTACAGTGGCGAACTTTTCGTATCCAGACACCTGGCTCAACAACAACAAAAGTAATAGTTGAACTGTACATTATATATAGAATTAGTAATCTACACAACATTGATTTCAGTACATAACAAATGAAGACCGGCGAAATGTACAACAAAACCAAATGAAAGCAAATTAAACTTCCATCCATTATGCATGTGGAACACTCCACAGCGACTGTGATAAATAAAATTTTCAGAAATAATTACAACCAGCCGCCTTAAAGGCGATGGGTTGCAGTTATTTCCTGGCAGCTTCCAATCAGGACAATGTATTAAATGCAGCAAATGTTAGTAATAAGAGGGTTAGAAAAATATTCTAAGCTCCTTGGTTAGTAAGTCCACAGTCTAATACATACAGTCGCAATATTATCTGCTGAGAAAGTTATTACCGTTTGACAGCTGTAGCGCTCCAAGTGGTCAGAAAGCAGTCACATGCGTCGTAAGGATAATGCTGGTTTTCATTTATTAATTCTGCTTAATTAACGAAATTGCTGCTATATTTTTGCCTTCCATGCAGTAGTAAATTACCAAGAGCCATGAATTATCGAGAAATAAATGAATACCCGAATCTCACTGATTCAGTGACATTAGCAATAACTTATTCGCGAAGAAATACTTCCAAGTGAGTATGTAACTGCTGCTTACTCCACTGAAAGCTACAGAATACAAACACATACTTCATGCCTGAGAAGCATATATTTTTGTTGCTGTTTGTTCTTACTATGATAGCCACTTTGCCTGACATGTAAAAATTTTTCATGGCGTCTAGTGATTCACCAATTCCAATGGACGAATATTATAGTAAATGTTATTACTTTCCCTTCAAAAGCGAATGTATGCAAAGATTCTTGCCGTTTGTGACTCTTATGTAGCAACAACTGTGGAAACTGTTTCCTCTATGCTGTGAAACAGTTTTATTGCTTTTGACGTTTCGTTGTCATCTCTGTGTAGTTTTCGTTTCATCTACAGGTGTTGTGGCTAATTTGATACGTTAAATAATGTAGGTATTACATTCCATACACGCTTTCTCCGTTCAACGTTCACCGATTTCCCTAGCAAACGAAACTTGCGTACACATGACACGTCTTTCCGCTCAGGTCTGGTCTTCTGCTGTTTGTTAGCAAATTTTTTGTTCTTAAAGTACACGATATTCTTCAGTAAATATCTGTACGTTATAAGAGAAATGTAAATAAACTGTCCTGTAATGTACCGTTTCACACCTCCGAGGGTCCTTAGGAAAAAAAAGAAAAACATTTGTGGCATCATTTTTTTTGTTAGTTTCTATTTTTTATGACACTTCATACGCTCCCTATTCAAATCAATGTTGACGATACTACGCGTACTCATCCGATATCGTATCCGAAAGTGCAGCTTGCTAGCTGCTATCGCAAGGGATTTAAAAACAGACGTAGTGTCGTGGCTGCTCTATTAGATTGTGGTAATTCGACTTCCAATCTTTGTCAGAAAGGAAGTAACCGTGCACAGGAGCTTGAAACGTGACATATGAATCTCTTAACTTCGGAAGTGACTTGGTGGTCACTGAAAAATATTATAAAAGTCCATATGGCCAATTCCCACTTCGCTCCTGCTCTTGGTAGCTTAACGGTAATCACTGATGCTAAAAGAGGTGTGTATCTAAAAATAATAAATTAAAATTACTTTAAAAGTTATATGCGCGTACTGCGTTACGATTACGTTCCTTCAAGCCTTACGATATTTATTACACAAAGGGAAAGAGTTTAAATGACAAGGAACGGCAATGATTTTTAAACAATTTATAGCGTGCTATGTATTTCGTGTTATCTTGAACGACAGTTGCTTGAGAAGATATATCTTTGGATTAATCACGATACAAAGACGAAACTGCCGCCTTACTACTGAATTCAGGTATTATCTTTTTACAACAGCTTACGAATGAATTATTTTCCCGGTTAGCGTATGCCACCAGATAGGGCAGACAATGATAATCTCTGTTATTTTGCCAGCTAAATACGTATGCATGCTATACATATAACGCAATAATAATTACAACGATGCTATAGGTCTATGGCAATAGAATGGAGTGTTACAAAGGCAGAAAATGAGCAACCACAAATATTTGAGTGGAAACTCTTGGCGAAGACAGTTGATTCAGATAAAGAAACAAGATATGCATTAAAAGGACACGAAAATCAAATAATACGGCGAAAATGATGCCTATAAAAGTTCGAGGGTCACCACACTTCGCTCCGATGCTCGCACACTTTCTAACCGAAGTCTTCACAATTTTACGGCCCGAGGCAACACATCCGCTTGACACAGCATAGAGGTATTGGGTGGGTGATACATGGGAAGGCTTACACCATCATGTAGAAGGTAACGAAATAAAATGCTCAGGAACGCAGTTACTGGTACAAGACTGTCAAATCAACAACGACCTGCAAAATCGATAAAGAATAAGAAACTGCCAAGCTTTCGGCGCATGCCACTATAGCACAAGAAAGAAGGCACGAAGATTAGGATTTAACGTCCC
Source organism: Schistocerca cancellata (assembly GCF_023864275.1). Lineage (NCBI taxonomy): Eukaryota > Metazoa > Arthropoda > Insecta > Orthoptera > Acrididae > Schistocerca > Schistocerca cancellata. Next base: position 72,585,630 of record NC_064627.1, read on the forward strand.
GTCGACGACGAGGTCATTAGAGATCTTACACAAGTTCCGACTGGGGAAATCGGCAGTATTCTTGCAAAGGAACTATTCAGACATTCGTCTTAAGCGATTTAGAGAAATCGCGGAAAACCTAAATCTGGTTGGCCTGAGGGAATTTGAACGCCGTCGTCCGGAATACGAGGCCAGCGTGTTACCACGGCATCACCTCGTTCAATCCGTACATACAAACCCGACGACAAGCGTGCATTCACTGACTCCCTCGACGATCGTTAGGATAAACAGAGCGACGTAGACAGTACTAGCAGCTGATGTACTAAATCGTAGCACATCTTGAATGCTGATAAATACGCGAATCGTTCTAAACACGTAGAAAAACTCAGTAGCATCAGGCAGCTGCATTCAGTCTGTCACGTGATCTAAATACTTGTACAACACGCTAAGCGATATGAAATGTAAAGAACAGGCGCAGCCAGTAGTGAAGAACGCCAGTAGAAACAGACTTATTGGGGATGATCCTCGGACCGTATAGTGCACCAGTTGTTTACAAGACATTAGTGTGACTTCCACGGCACTGAACGCGTGTTTTGGTTACATGTCAAACGACCTCCAGCTTCCTTTCTTTGTGTATTTCGAGTACAGATCCTAAGAATAAAGAGTATGGAGGCACACACGCTCAAATACAGTCAGGTTGGGGGGGGGGGGGGGTGTGTATAGTGGTACCAGTTACCTTCCTGTGTGCGTTGTACAGTGACTTGTTGGTATAAATTAGGTAGCTGAATACCGTCCAGGCGGCGGCATGCACACGACCTGCAGTTTCACGTTTATCTCAAAACAATGAGAACGTTTATCTCTAAACAATGAGAACATCCAATTTTATCTTAGGCATGGGAAGTGTTGAAGATTGCACAGCAGGTTGACAATACAATAACATCTCCTCTTCTAATAGATCCTGACAGATTAAGAGGTTATTTTTCATCTTGAAACCAGCCTCGTTACAGTTGTAACCCTTCTAGGAATCAGATAATAAACCTAAGGCACAAATCATATCTACAGCTTCCAACTATTTACACTGTTGTTTGCCTTTTCTCTGATACTACTTGTTCCAAATGTGTCGCTAGACTTTCTGTTGTTCCACAGAATTACGACATAACTTATCACGGGGCGTATGTAGTTCACTGTGTTTTACGGAAACCGAAGCCAAACCAAGATTAGGCAGAACTCATGTAGAGACTGACAGGGACCGCCAAGCACTGCAGGAAGTGGTTGTAAAAAACCGCATGAAATCAGCGGAAGGAGTAGTTATGAGTTCCAAAATGCTCCCAGCAGTCCAGCTAGCATAATGACTGAGCATAGGGAGTTAAAAAGAATAGGGTAAAATGACAAATTAACTCCTCATACGCCACACGATTCAATAGTCAATACTAAGCGGCGCTTGAGGTGGAGTAAAGAACGGCAACACTCGACATCAACTAATGTAAACGAGTGATTTGGAGCTGTACACTGTAGCTATACGACGGAATGGTTTGGGTCGAATGCCTGGGGAACGTTATCTGAAATAAAAGGTTGTGCCGACAAGATGTGCTGGTCCAGCACGGGGACGTTTTTCGTGGTTTGGGGCTGGTCCCCTTACTGTTCTTTCAAAAAAAACGTTAACTGTGAAAGGGTATAGACACATTTCACAGCATCGTTTACTGCGTACAATAGACGAGCAGTTCGGAGACAATGAGTATGTCAGCACGACAACGCATCCTGTCATAAACCAATATGTGTGAGGCAATGGTTTGCGGACAACAGTCCCGAAATCCACTTGCCCACCCAGAGTCACGACTGGAACCCAATGGAACACTTTTGGGTTAGAACGTAGACTTAGCTCCAGACCCCAGCCTCTAATACATCTACTCTGGTTTCGGCTATTGAGGAGTAACGGGCTGCCATTTCTCCACAGACATTCAAATGTGTCCCCAGTAGAGTTAAAGCCCTCATAAAGGAGCAGCGTGATCACAATCCAAATTGATGTCCTGTAATAAAATTAATGTCCGCCTACTTTTGATTAGATAGTGCATACTGAAAACTGACAGCTATGGTTAGGATAAGTAGCTAGCAGCAGCGGAGCCCACCTCGCGAGCTGTTGAAGTGAAGATAACCGTTCACTCATCAGTTGTTTCGTCCACCTGCGCCGCTGGTAACACGGGAAGCCTCTGCGGATGTGCCTGCATGTAGTAACCCACGCCGAAAGCCCCCGTAAACAGTCCATCCTTCTCTCCTCCAGTCCATCCGTGGTCACACCAGCTTGTTTGTGGTGCTAACAGTCTGCTTATGTTGACGTACCTGCAGTGTGTCCAGCTTGCGTGGCTGTTTGATATCGGAGAGCGGCTCTAAAGCTGATGCTCAGCCGTATAGGTGCAAAGACTTCAGATGCGGGATAATAAACACCGAAGACCAAAAGGAAAAATATGCCGGACGTTCACCCCGCTCCAAACACGTGTTCTGCATTGCTTCCCGAGCAATGAACCAACTCCATAGCGAATGCCAGTCACGTTCTACGTTGGACCTTGTTATAAGCCTAATTTAATGCAGCTATTTGAGATATTGGGCATGATTGGCGACACGGGAAAAACTGTATCGGCACTTTTCAGTATCGAGTAGTTCCATTCCACATCGATACTTTTCAACTGACACTTTTACTCCTTTCAGCACTTTATATCGGGTATTGTATCAAATGATACAAGTGGTTATTTAATTTTTTTATTATTTACCCAAAACTTTGGCAGCATGACTCAGTTCACGACTTGCAACATCAAAGTTTTAGCACTAACGGGTGATGTGCGTGCGAGAGATAAAGTGAACGTTCGAAAAGATTTGCTTCACCTACCTTGTCAACGTTCCGTTTCCAGTTCTTTCACTTGGAATCCCCTAGTTTTCACGGTTCGATTTGTTTCTGTACTATAGTTTAAAAAAAGGTTAATTGCAAGATGTGCTGTTACTAGGAGATATAGTGGCGCCTACCACAAGTGAAACAAGGCAATATTTTGATTAATTTCGTAATACTGAAGTGAGGTGCAAAGTCTGTTTTAAAAATTTGAACTCTTCGGTATTTACTATAAACATGAAAAATCATTTAGGCAAACACCCCATCACAACTGCAAGGTAAAATTATTTACTTAACAAGATTATACAAGCGCACACGCGCGCACGCACAAACGTACATACATTCATATATACATAGTCGTCAGGCTTATTTCCTCCGGTGTTTGTAATAAAAAATCGAAATTTCGCGCCATTATCCTGTAAGTTGGTAAGCGTGCTATAAACAGCGTGCAGAATTACCTGTAGGTGACAGCATAATGCAGATGCAGACATGCCGTCGCAGTATCAGTATAAACATGGCCGCCCCACTTGCGACTTGCACCAGGGAAGAACAACGTTCTGTTATTCCGTTTTTGCGTAGTGAAGGTGTGAAACCTATTGAAATCCATCGACGAATGAAGGTTCAGTACGGTGATGCATGTTTGTCACAGCAGCAAGTCTACGAATGGAGTAGGAAGTTCGCAAATGGTGTGACTTCAGTGGAAGATGCTCCTCGTCCAGGTCAGACACAACGAGTTGTGACTCCACAGAACATTGCAGCAGTTGAAGCCATAGTGAAGGAAAACCGTCGAGTGACACTGAATGACATTTCAGCATGTTTACAGATTAGTCATGGGTCAGCACACCACGTTGTGCATGATGTGCTCCATTTTCACAAAGTGTCTGCAAGATGGGTGCCACGGCAGCTGACTCTTGAAATGAGAGAACGACGTGTTGATGCTTGTGAAGAACTTCTTCGGCGCTCTGAACGAGAAAGTGATGGTTTCGTTGCAAGAATCGTTACTAGGGACGAAACCTGGGTTCACTTCGACCAACCGAAAACGAAGAGAGCGAGCAAGGAATGGCGCCATTCATCATCACCAATCACCAAAACCAAAGAAGTTTCGAACAGAACCATCAGCAGGGAAGGTTATGCGGACTCTCTTTTGAGACGAAAAAGGTGTCTTTTGGAGCATTGCATGCCTAGAGGGACCACTGTCACCAGTGCATCATACACAGCTCTCCTAAAAAATCATCTGCGGCCTGCAATCAAATCAAAGCGACGTGGATTGCTGTCAGCAGGTGTCCTATTGCAACATGACAATGCAAGGCTCCACACTGCCCGTACAACAGTTGCAACAATCACAGACCTGCACTGAGTGTCTTCCTCATCCACCAGACCTTGCCCCCAAGTGATTTCCATATGTTTGGACCACTCAAAGACGCAATGGGCGGAAAGAAGTTCCGTTCTGATGAAGAGGTACGCCACGCGGTGCATTAGTGGTTGCGCGGACTACCAAAAGAATTTGTAAGCACTGGAGGACTTGCATTGAGCGAGGGGGAGATTATGTTGAAAAGTGATACAGTTTTGTACCACTTCTGCACAATAAAGAATATTTAAAAAATATTTAAGGTTTTCATTTGAATCACCCTCGTATATTTGCAATTTCTGTTTTCCACCGTGTAGCAGGAGTCAGCCCACACAAACAATGTTTATCACGTCACGTCCGGTGTCGACGGAAAGCGCCGGTTTACTTCCCGAGTATATTATATAAGCGGAATTTCGCAATCCCATTCAACAGAGCAGACACAATTAGTCTGCCGGGGTATTAGTTTTACTGGCCTGTATTAACAGGGAGAGTGAAACACGAGGAATAACAAACAGTACTCCAGCAGAGGCAGCACCATGCAGGTCCGCGCTAAATTTAAAAACCATTTTGTTTGTAGCGATAAGTAAATCAGCGTTTCCCATCGATGGATGAACACATATGTTTGGCCCTATCCCGGCTACGCGTTGCAAAAACGGAATTACAAATATCTGCCGTAACGCCGGAGAAAATGCGCCTAACGACTTTTACGAGACACACCAGGTATAGAAGAAGCGAGCACGCGCGTGTGCCCGAGCACGTGTGTCTTAATATCAATGACGACATGGATGGAAGAACAGCGCAAATAAATAAAACTGTAGTTTCCCATTCTGAAGAAGAGAAATTTGTTAACATCGAGTATAGTGTAAGTGTCAGAAAGTTGTTTCTAAAAGTATTTGTAAGGAGTGTGGCCATGTATGGAAGTGAAACGTGGACCATAAATAGTTTAGACAAGAAGAGAATAGAAGCTTTCGAAATGTGGTGCTACAGAAGAATGCTGAAGATTAGATGACTAGATCACATAACTAAGGAGGTAGTATTGAATAGAATTGGGGAGAAGAGAAATTTGTGGCACACCTTGACCAGAAGAAGGGATCGGTTGGTAGGACATGTTGTGAGTCATCAAGGAATCACCAATTTAGTATTGGATGGTAGCGTAGAGGGTAAAAATCGTAGAGGGAGACCACGAGATGAATACATAAAGCAGATTCAGAAGGATGTAGGTTGTAGTAGTTACTCGAAGATGAAGAAGCTTGCACAGGATATACTAGCATGGAGAACTGCATCAAACCAGTCTCTGGACTGAAGACCACAACAACAAACAGTTTTGAGATGATCGTGTTTTATAAATTACGGCAGTAAAAAGCTGTCCTAGGAATTCACACGTTAACAATACTTTTAAAATAACGAATGGAAATAGAACATTACTTTCTTTAACGCTTTTATTGTTTTATTTAAAACTTCTGGAAATCAAGTCTCTCTCTCTCTTGTAGATAGCTATTAAAAACGAAGATGGAGACAATGGACTCAACGGAGTGTATCTACCTTAAACATTTTTCAAAGATAAGTATCACCACTCGACGTATCCATATTTCTCTTTCGATACCTTTATTACGATACTACTAATGAGTAAAATATCAATCCTGTCCGTTTGATACTAAAATTCTGAGTTGAGTAGACGGTCACAGCTCGCGAAAATCGTGCTATCACTGTAGAAATTAATTGAACAAACAGATTCAGTAAACTGTTGTGAGTAGCAGCCCAAAAAGTAACTACCGTTTGCTTTCTTGTAGCAACACTTAAGTGATTTGGCTGATCATTTACCCGAATAGGATATAGGCGCGCTTCACTTTAGCGTCTCCTAATTCAGCATTAACCCGAGGTTATTTATAGAGTAGCTACAAATATGCGAAAGCATTCTCTTGCTGACGCTGATATGCAATAACTTACGGGAGGACGCGGTAAAAGGCCGCACACTCGTGCAGCAAAAACCAGTTTTGCAATGATAATGGAGCAAACCAGCTACTCATTAACCCTTAATCGGGCGGCAGCAGCACCAGCAGCAGCAGAGTGGAGCAACAGGTGGGAGGTAAATACAGCGAGTTACGAGACAGAAGCTGCCGACACACTGGCCACGCGATAGGCGCCACAATCGATGCTACTATGTAGCGCGCTGGTTTAACGCCGGAGTCGAAAAAGTTCGCCGGTCCATTACTCTGACACGCATTACGTCCTTTTCCCTGGCTCATCACCTTAAAAACTCTAAAACAACACTGCAATTTTTGCCGACGTGTCATTGCCACTCACCTAAAGCTGTCGACACACGGATCGTGCATTCTAACGCTGAGCGTGCCGATTTTCTGAAGTCATAGCGAACAAAATGTTCGTTGGGGAGTCATTCCGAATGTGCAAAGCAATATCTAGCATTTCAGGTATTCTAAAGGCGCGTCTGAACATAGACCAATGAGATGGATCAACGCCACCTACGTCACAAGATTCTCTCTCTCTCTCTCTCTCTCTCTCTCTCTCTCTCTCTCTCTCTCTCTCTCCAGCAGAGTCGCGAGACGCCATATTGGCTTTCACTTGCAGCCCATATCTATATACACACATACATCAGAAAAAGCTTCGCATCACCCCGGTTCAAAGAACTCTAGAAGACAGACGTTGACTGCGGATATTGTATCACAAATACAATCCCTTTATCGTTCAGAGATGTCACTAAACCCGCCCAAAGATGTAAACAACCATGCATGAGCAGCGCATATTAGACGGAGGGGTCCGAAAGCCGACCAGTTCCAGTCATTCCACCAGGAAGGATGCACACAGCTCGTGTTGTCTGTAGTTCATTGATCGCGTCCGCATTGTTACTTGTGCCAGGAAGGGCTCTCAACAAGAGAAGTATCCAGGCATCTCGGCGTGAACCAAAGCGATGTTGTTCGGGTTAGGAGGAGATGCAGAGAGACAGGAACTGCCGATGACATGCCTCGCTCAGGCCGCCCACGGGCTACTACTGCAGTGGATGACCGCTACCTACGGATTATGGCTCGGAGGAACCTTGGCAGCAACGCCACCATGTTGAATAATGCTTTTCGTGCAGCCACAGGATGTCACGTTACGACTGAAACTGTGCGCAGTAGACTGCATGATGTGCAACTTCATTCCCGACGACTGAGGAGAGGTCCAGCTTTCCAACAACGACAACATGCAGCGCGGTACAGATGGGCCCAACAACATGCCGAATGGACCGCGCAGGATTGGCATAACGTTCTCTTCACCGATGAGTGTCGCATATGCCTTCAACCAGACAATCGCCGGAGACATGTTTGGGGACAACCCGGTCACGCTGAACGTCTTAGACACACTGTCTAGTGAGTGCAGCAAGGTAGAGGTTCCCTGCTGTTTTAGGGTGGCATTATGTGGGGGCCGACGTACCCGCTGGTGGTCAGGGAAGGCGCCGTAATGGCTGTACTATACGTGAATGCCATCCTCCGACCGATAGTGCAACCATATCAGCAGCATACTGGCGAGGCATTCGTCTTCATGGCTGACAATTCGCGCCCCCCATCTTGGACATCTTGTGAATAACTTCCTTCAGGATAACGACATCGCTCGACTAGAGTGGCCAGCATGTCCTACAGACATGAACCCTATCGTGGAGGGGTATATGATCAACACATCGCTATCCTGGCCGTGGTCAGTTTTCGCGACCGGAGCCGCCACTTCCCAATCAAGTAACTCCCAAATTGGTCTCACAAGGGCTGAGTGCACCCCGCTTTCGAACAGCGCTCGGCAGACCGGACGGTCACCCATCGAAGAGTTAGCCAAGCCCGACAGAGCTTAACTTCGGTGATCTGACGGCAACCGGTGTTCCCGCTGCGGCAAGGCCGCTGGGACTTACGTAAATCAAAATCAAAACCAAATATAAAAAAGATCACTTACCAATGCAATTAAACGCTGCAAAATACAATCATCATCTACAGAAGACAACTTCTCAAGTATACCCTAACTTTCGTTGTTGAGAAGCTCGTTATCTGGGTCCCATTAAGCACCTTGCAAATCGATTTCCGCTTCGTCATCATTATCTCTTAACGAATCGTCCGTAGTGCCATTCATAGCACTGAAAATTACACACTTCTTGAAGGATTTGATCACTGTTTCCACTTTCTTTTTTACCATGATTTTATCATAAAATCACACAAAACTTCAAGTGATGCCGCCCGCATAGCTGCACCTTTCGCATATGACGTTTCGCCACTCGCCAATTGTTCCATTGTTCATGCATGTGGTCTTTGAATGATTTATTCAGAGAGACGTCTAAGGTTGTAGGATCGAACTGAAACTACTCGGAATAATAGAAGTCTTAGTATTGCTTAGTTCTATGTGATTTTTTTTGGTATCCTCAGTTATGTACCCTACACCAACAAATTTGTTGATTTCGTACAGCACCTAGTCGCCTTTGCCACACATTTTCCACCCACAATTTTACGCCATCTCGCCCATCCATTTCTTTTCGTGAAAATGTACAAAAATGCAGGAATGGTTTTCCGCTTGAAAATGACCACAGGTTTTAACTTTGTTCCATCTGCCATGCATGTTAATACTACTGCAAACCTGGTCTTTTCAATGCCTGTACTTCTGACTTGAAAGGTTTTACGTTTTTTGTTTCACAGTTGTATTGTTTATCATACCTAAGTCCATCGCTGTTTCATTCATATTTCCAATATCAAGACAGTGGAAAGTTGTATTTTTGCTTCATAAGAATAACAAATTTATGAAAACTCTTAACTTTATGGTCAAGCTCTTTCGTCAGTTTCTGCGCAGTTTTTTATTTCTGCAGTATCATCAGATTCTGAAGGTAACAGGGGTAAAATACAGGGAGCGAAAGGCTATTTACAACTTTTACAGAAACCACATGGCAGTTATAAGTGTCGATGGACATTAAAAGGGAAGCAGTGGTTGAGAGGGGACTGAGGCAGGGTTGTAGCCTATCCCCTATGTTATTCAATCTGTACACTGAATAAGTAAGGTTGGAAAGAAAAGAAAAATTTGAAGTAGGGAATTTAAGTGTAGGGAGAAGAAATAAAAGTTTTGAGGTTTGCCGGTGACACTAGAATTCTGTCAGAGACAACAAAAGACTCGGAAGTGAAGTTGAACGGAACGGACAGTGTCTTGAAAGGTGGCTACACAATGAACATCAAGAAAAGCAAAACATGAATAATGGAATGTAGTCGAATTAAACCACGTGAAACTGAGGGAATTACATTAAGAAACGCGACACTTAAAGTAGTGGGTGAGTTTTTCTATTTGGGCAGCAAAATAACTGCTGATGGTCGAAGCAGAGAGGATATAAAATGTAGATCGGAAGTGGCAAGAAAAACGTTTCGGAAGAAGAGAAACTTTTTATTACAGAATAGAGATTTAAGTGTTAGGAAGTCTTTCCTGAAGGTATTTGTATGGAGTGTAGACATGTATGGAAGTGAAACATGGACGATAGACACTTTAGAGAATAGAAGCTTTTGAAATGTAGTGCTACAGAGGAATGCTGAAGATCAGATGGTTGGATCACGTAACTAATGAACAATTACTGAGTAGAATTGTGGAGAAAAGAAATTTCTTGCACAATACGACTATAAGGAGGAATCGGTTGATAGGACACCTCTTGAGTCATCAAGGAATCACCAACTTAGTTGGAGTGAGATGTGGAGATGGGAGTGGGGGTAAAAATCGTAGAGTAAGACCAAGAGATGAATACAGCAGGCAGATTCAAAAGGATGTAAGTTGCAGTAGTTATTCCGATATGAAGAGGCTTGCTCAAGATAGAGTAGCATGGAGAGCTGCATCAAACCAGTCTTCGAACTGAAGACCAAAATAACAACAACAATAACGACGACGAGGAGGAAGAGGAGGAGGAGAACTACAGTAAATCTTCATCGTACTGTTTGTAACGGAACTTTTGTAAGACGATGTACTGACTTTCCACATTACGGAAAATTTCTTAACGTGCAACCTATAATATCTTTCTAGTTCCGTATTACTTGCGGGCTGTAATCATTATCCAGCCATTTTCAGACGCTAATGAACTTCTTCCTGACGTATTCGTCATATCGTCCTCAGCTACAAAATCTAAGTACATTGTACATGTTTCCTGCTGTCGTCAACGTGTCTCCAGTTCAGTGTTGCTAATGTCATTTCCTCGTGGTGAGTCTCTTTTCAAACTCACCCCAGAGTGGTCAATTTCGGTAGAGTGATGAACATAAAGAGACGGGACTCTGGTGATAACAGTGGAATATTATGAGACACAAAGGATTATCCAGGAGTGCTTTCGGGGCGACAACGAGTCATAAAATCATAAACGGTTAATTGCAACGTGAGCGAAGAGACAGACGGCTGTTTGAGAACTGATAAAAAGACCAACAGAGTAGCTGTCGAGAGCTGACGTTCATATTGAGTTAAGGACATTTCTATCCACCGTTTCGATGGTGATAGTCACAAGACGAAAGCCGGACACGGGTAATAGATGACGTCTTTAATGAACTTCAGATGCAATGTGATTAAAGGGGAAAAACTGTATCTCTTTCAAGAAATAAGGAACATGAATTTACGTCGGAGATTAAAGGGCAAAAACTTATATGTAGGCCAGGGATTTATATTCTGATGAGCTGTGGAGATATACCCACGACCTGATGAGCAAAGGGAATCTGCTGGATGATAGCTCAAGGGTTTGTATGTTGAAAGTCACGAAGCGCACTAACCTCAGGGACCGGATTCCAGCTGTGCATGTTACAAGAAACCACCGTTAGGAGAGTGCTGTCAGTTTTTGAAACGTATATTCCAACACAAATATCGCTACGACCAAGCATGTAATGCAGCAAGTGAAATCCATAGTAAACTGAGCTTGAATAAACCGAGAATAGCTGTTAAGTGACAGTTTACTAAAGACTAGCACAGTTTTCTACTCCCTTCCTTCTCTCCTAAAGCTACCCACTGGCGGACTATGGATACAAAGCCGATGCGGAAGCGAGGTCAGACTTCACAACCATTGTGATTGTCCCAGAGGAGTGTTCACACTTCCAAAGGATAGGAAAAAAATTGGCCACGTGCGGGTGTGACTCGCGTACTGAGGGTTTCGTACAAACTTAATTATTTATATAGACAGTTCATCTATTCCGCGAATCGTGGGTCTTTACGATCTTTGACTGTTATCAATATTGATACTGGCAAGATATTGGTCCCACGCATTCCAAGACTTTGGAGAATATTTTAATTTCAAGTTTTAAGTAGGATAACAAATGACAAAATTTTTTCGTGTAATATAATTACAAATTGCGAATTTTCAGACCTTTTTCTTCACTTGTACAGCGAAGTCTGCTTCTTGTCAAATTTCATGATTCTACGTCAAGGGGAGGTAACCTTTAGGTTTCGATGAGTAGGTTTGCGACTATCAAAATATGACATAAGTGGCTGTATCTTTTCTTTGCTGCCGGCTGCTGTGGCCAAGCGGTTCTAGGAGCTTCAGTCCGGAACCGCGCTGCTGCTACGGTCTCAGGTCCGCATCCTGCCTCGCGCATGGATGTGTGTGATATCCATTAGGTTAGTTAGGTTTAAGTAGTCTAGGGGACTGATGATCTCAGATGTTAAGTCCTATAATGCTTAGAACATTTGAACCATTTTTTTCCATTGCTCTGACTTACAAGTTTAATGTTTTTACACCACCAAAGGACTATACACCTAGCATGTGATAAATTTCAACTTGATACCTCAACTCGTTCCTAAGAGAAAAGAGGCTTAAGATACTCAATCTGATAAATAATTACAGAGCAATTTTTTTCGTGTGAGGAGGAGGAGATGAGTGTTTAACGTCCCGTCGACAACGAGGCCATTAGAGACGGAGCACAAGCTCGGGCTAGCGAAGGATGGGGAAAGAATTCGGTCGTGCCTTTTCAAAGGAGCCATTCCGGCATTTGCCTGAAGCGATTTAGGGAAATCAGGAAAACCTAAATCAGGATGGCTGGACGCGGGTTTGAAATGTCGTCCTTCCGAATGCGAATCCAGTTTGATAACAACTGCGTCATCTCGCACGGTTTCTCGTGTGATATGCAACATTCACAAATTAACAATTTTCGGATATTTTTTCTTTATTTGTACTGTTAAGCCTTGCTTATTGCCAAATTTCATGATTCTAGTTCAACGGAAAGTGAACTATAGATTATGATGTGTGAGTGTGCAAGTGTCAAAGTATGTGACCTAAATGGGTGCAGGTTTTAATTGCATTGGTTTAGATGCTTCACTTTTGTACGTCGTCGAAGAATCATAGATCCTAATAGGTGACGAATTTCGACTGGATACGTCTACCTATTCCTGTGAGAGAGGGTCGTAAACAGACAGACGGACGGACAGACCTACGGCCGGACAACAAAGTGATCCTAATAAGGGTCGTTGTCCGCCTCCGTAGCGCAGCGGTGGCGTTACCGCCCACCATGCAGAGGGCCCGGGTTCGATTCCCGGCAGAAGACTGAGTGTTGTGTGTCCATCACCATTTTCATCAGCAAGTGGCTGAAGTGTGGTCAGTTGAAAAGGACTTGCAATACGACGGCCGAACTCACCCGAATGGGGCCTCACGGCCAACAATGCCATGTGATCATTTTATTTGAAGGGTCCGCTTTTACTGACTGAGGTACGGAATATTAAAAAGCTCACTGGACTCTCAGCCGGCAATCAAAACGTTAACTACACTTCAATAATATTTTCCGCATGCACAGCACCTTATTCGTAACAAGAGGGTCACGATGAAATTTCCGAATGATAATGCGACCTGAAGCTCACGATGAAATTACCAAATGAGAACGAATTATCCCTGCCAGCGCACTGCTTTCCTGAGTCCTCTCCGTCTAAAAACTTGTTGCGCGTCCAGTCTAGACGCAGTACTCTTTCACTGACAGACTCGGAGCGTGATTACTATGCAGCGGCGCTGAGAAAGCCCTGAAAAAGAGCTGACCACGCCTGGGGAAGCGGCTAGCGGCCCGGCCCGCCTGCTGGCTCTGCTTTTTATGGTGGGAGAGCGCAGCGCAGTGCAGTGGGCGGAAAATGACGGCACCTCTGCCGCCGACGGCGCCGCCAGCCTTAATCACGTTCACTGCTAGGCCCGGCCCACACACGAGCACTCAGCAGCTTTCCGCGCAGCTTAAATTAGCACTCACTCAAAAGCACACCCAAGGCAGTCCACTCTTGCAGGATTTTTGAAAGGGGGCAAAAGTAATCATACACTTATGAACTCCTCGTTTTGATACCATTTCCTTATTTTTATACTTCTTTTTAAGCCGATAAGACTCATCGAGCTCTCTTCAGCCTACAACTACAGGGGTTAGACCAAAATATCGAAACGCCAAACATATGGCACATTAGCGTGCCTTAAACGCTGTAGGGAAACCGTTGGCACGCAAAAACAGCTTCCAGCCGTCTCGGAATGGATAAATACAGGCCTTGCATTGCTTCCAAGAGAATTATGTACCATTCTTCCTACAAAATAGTGGCAACTTCAGGTAATTATGACGGAGGTAGACAGCCATATCACTGACCTCAATTTGCAGTAGGATTTTGGAGCATATACTGTAACATTATAAATCACCTTGAAGAAAATGACTTAGTGATACATAACCAACACGGATTCAGAAAATATCGTTCTTGTGCAACACAACTAGCTCTTTATTCCCATGACGTTTTAATGATTGCTGTCCACAAGGGATCCCAGATCTATTCCATATTCCTAGATTTCCAGAAGGCTTTTAATACCGTTCCTTACAAGCGACTATTAATCAAATTGCGTGCATATGGAGTATCGTCTCAGGTGTGTGACTGGATTCGTTATTTTTTTCCTCTCAGAGAGGTCACAGTTTCTAGTGATAGACGATAAGTCATCGAGTAGAACAGAAGGGATATCCTGCGTTCCGCAAGATAGTGTCATAGGCCATCTGCTGTTCCTCAATTATATAAATGATCTAGGTGGTAATCTCAGTAGCCCCCTTAGATTGTTTGCACATGACGCTTTAATTTACCGTCTAGTAAAAACATCAGACGATCAATCCCAGGTACAAATTGATCTAGAGGGAATTTCTGTATGGTGCGAAAAGTGGCAATTGGCACTAAACAAAGAAAAGTGCGAGGTCATTCACACGGATACTAAAAGAAATCCGATAAATTTTGGGTATACGATAAATGGCACAAATCTAAGGGCTGTCAATTCGACTAAATACCTAGGAATTACAATTACGAGCAACTTAAATTGGAAGGACCACATAGATAATATTGTGGGGAAGGGAAACAAAGACTGCGCTTTGTTGGCAGGACACTTAGAAGATGCGACAAACCCACTAAAGAGACAGCCTACATCACACTTGTCCGTCCTCTGCTGGAATAATGCTACGCGGCGTGGGATCCTTACCAGGAATGACGGAGGACATAGAAAAAAGTGCAAAGAAGGGTAGCTCGTCTCGTGTTATCGAATTTCAATCACCAACTTTCTCTTACGAATGCATAGATATTTTGCTGACAGCCACCTACATAGAGAGAAATGATCATCATAGTAAAATAAGAGAAATCAGAGCTCGAGTGGAAAGATTTAGGTGTGAATTGCAGAGTAACCATGTAGATGTAGCATCACTCACCCTTCTCTCCTAAGTAGACCACAAAAGTCACTAACATTGATTGACATCTGGTGATTGTGGTGGCCACGAGAGATACGAGAATTCATCCTCTTCCTCACAAAACCAGTCCTGGCGATGCGAGCTGTGTGTTCAAAAGTGTATGAAATCTTACGGGACTTAACTGCTAAGGTCATCAGTCCCTAAGCTTACACACTACTTAACCTAAATTATCCTAAGGACAAACACACACCCATACCCGAGGGAGGACTCGAACCTCCGCCGGGACCAGCCGCACAGTCCATGACTGCAGCGCCTGACCACTCGGCAAATCCCGCGCGGCACGAGCTGTGTGAACCGGAGCCGTGTCGTCTCGGAAGATAGCATCAATCACCATTAGCGGACAAATGATGTTACTATGAGATGGACCTGATAAGCGAAAATGGCCACATAATCCTTGGCAGTAATGCAATCTTGCAGAGTAACCAAGAGTCCATGGAACTACCACGATACGGCCGCCCAATTCATCAACGAACCCCCTACGTGATAAACTTTTGGAACATAACCTCGGGCTTCCTGCGTCCGGGTTCCCGGGTTCGATTCCCGGCGGGGTCATGGATTTTCTCTGCCTCGTGATGACTGGGTGTTGTGTGATGTCCTTAGGTTAGTTAGGTTTAAGTAGTTCTAAGTTCTAGGGGACTGATGACCACAGATGTTAAGTCCCACAGTGCTCAGAGCCATAACCTCGGCCACAAGTTGGAAACAATCGTGAAACAAGAATCATCCACCCAAATTACTCTTTTCCATTGCTCTATAATTCAGGTTTTACGACTTCGACACTATGTTTTCTTGTTGCGGGCATTTTCAACACTTATGTGTAGTTCTGGAATACCAGCTCCCCAGCAGTTCCGTACTTTTAGAGGTTCCTTGGTGTTGTTTTGGTGCTGAAAGCTTTCACGAGTGTGACATTCATACATTGACTTTTGCAGCTGTCGTCCTCTTATTTTTTGCCATAGTGCTCTTCAATGTCCTTCTGCCACAATCAGTGAACATGTACTTTCTTCCGCATTGTGATGTAGTGGATCAAATTCTTCTGCTTTCCCTGTATGCGGTACAAATCTTCGATACAGCGCCTTTTGATACACCGAATCGTTTGCCTGCCTTGGAGACCCACACACCTAACTAGCTCACGTCCGAACTCACTTCGTTCCGGCACAATGCAACCACAACTAGACAGAACACTGTTCTGACCACGACTGACTCGTACAACGGATTGAGGACATTGCACAGGTGCCGTTCGGAGTCAAATACACAGTGCAACCTGCAGACAGGGCTAGTATTTCTGTCCACCCTTCGTGTATGGGACTGCTACTTGCTGCCTTGCACTATATCTAGTGTCCATGAAGTCCCACTATTATATAACAAACTGATAACCTTGACACTACTAGAGACAGAGCTTAATACTGTGTTGTAAAACGTTTAACAGATCTCAAAGATTTTTCTTTAGGCCAGAATTTCAATGTCGTAGAATATCAAGGCGATATTCAAGTTCTGCCATTTATGGGTCAGCACTGTAACATAAATAGTTCTGATTCGTTCATCGATTCGTGCAAGAAGCTTTGGGAGCTTCTAAACGATTCTCTGTCCATAATGTTGCCAAGTTTTTTTGACATGATAGCGGGATTTTATGCACTACCTGTATTTCAGTCGAACCATAAACTGAGTGACAAAATCCACGAGATACCTCATAGTACTGTGTCGCACCTCCTTTTGCCAAGCGCAGTGCATAAACTCTACGTGGCATGCACTGAAGTCGTTGGAAGTCCACTGCAGAAATTTTGTCCACGAACTGGCCTGTCGATAATGTCCCATAAATGTTTGATGGGATTCGTGTCGGGCGACCTGGGTGGGCAAATCATTCGCTTGAATTTTTCGAAATGCTCTTCAAACCAACCGCGGAAAATTGTGGCCCGGTGACATGTCTAATTGCCATCCATAAAAATTCCACAGTTGTTTCGGAACAAGAATTCCATGAATGGCTGCACATGGTCTCCAAGTAGAGCATAACCATTTTCTGTCAATGATCAGTTCAGTTGAACCAGAGGTCCAAGTCTCTTGCATATCAACACAGCCCACACCGTTATGCGCAGCTTGCACAGTGCCTTGTTGACAAGTGAATAGCATCGTGGAGCCTGCGCCACACACTAACCCCACCATCAGCTCTTACCAACTAAACCGGAACTCATCTGACCAGGCCATGGTTTTCCAGTCGTCTAGGGTCCAATCATTGGTCAAGAGCCCAGAAAAGGCGCTGCATGCGATTTCGTGCTGTTAGCAAAAGACACTCGCGTAGGTCGTCTGCTGCCATAGCACATTAACGCCAAATTTCGCCGCACTATCCTAACGGATACGTTCGTCGTACGTTCCTTATTGAATTCTGCAATTATTTCACGCAGTGTCGCTTGTCTCTCAGCACTGAGAACCCTACGCAAACGCCGCTACCCTCAGTCGTTAAAGGAAGGCCATCGGCCACTGCGTTGTCAGGAGTGAGAGTTAATGCCTGAAATTTGGTATTCTCGGCACTCTCTTGTCATTACGGAATACTGAACTGCCTAACGATTTCCGAAATGTAATGTACCATGTGTCTAGCTCCAACAAGCATTCCGTTTTCACAGTCCCATGGTCATTAGCATCTCGAAAATCTTTTCCCATGAGTCACCTGAGTACAAATCAATCACTGCTCCGGCCCTTTTATACCTTGTGTACGCGATACTACTGCCATCTGTATATGCGCATATGGCTCTGCATTGACTTTTGTCACCTCAGTGCAAGTTGTCTTCCAGAACTGATCTTTTCACTCTGCAGTGTTACCAATTCTTCTAACTGAAACTGTGTACAGGGTGAATGAAAGTGAGTACGATACGCGTATTCCCACTAGTAGCGATTATGCCCAGGGTTAGGTGATGTTAGTGGCAATATAAATCGTGGTATGTGACGCACACAAGCAACATTTGTAAGCTACCGAAAACAACATGTGAGTAATGAACACAACTGCTTTGCTTTGCTTTAGCACAAAGTCTCACCAGTATTTTGGTTAATGATTACGGATACTATGCAACTAAGTCTGCAGTACTAGACTACGCTGAGTAGTACTACAACGTTTCTTATCGTAGAGTAAAACGCAACCCTACCACGGATAACGTCATAGCGTAATGAGACCTGGACCTGGTTGTAGCGCGGGTTGAGTGGCGGAGCGGTGGGAGGGGGGGGAGGGGTGAGAGGAGGAGAGGGAGTGAGTGAGAGAGAGAGAGAGAGAGAGAGAGAGAGAGAGAGAGAGAGAGAGGTGGAGATCTATGTTTATCGGAGGGGCAGAGCAGATAACTAGGTCCTCTGTGTGCCTACAGGGACGGCTGTTTGTCGTCTGAACATCACGGCCACAGCTTTCTCCCTCGCTAGTGAGGACGGCGTGTGTAAATAATGGGGCCCTCCAAACCCTTCTGGGTAAGGACTTGTCTACTGAGCTTCCATCATCTCTCCCAAAAGAAAAAAAATAACTGCCAAACTATGGAGAATGAATTACGCAAACAAACACTGCACAGAAATAATTACTTTGTAAGACCGTTCAAATTTGTGAACAGAGTAAAAGAGAAAATTCTCAAGATATGTGAAAATCTGAGGTATATATATACTGCTTCAGTATTATTACCTTGCTTAGATTCTAGTAGTCTGAATACCTACTGAATACAGCACACTGAACTAAGATTTTGTAATTAACGTGAAATATTTTAATTACGAAGTAGCAAAGCTTACTCACCAATGAGTTCATGTATTATTCGGCCAGATACAACCTGTAGTATGGATGTGCCTACGTATGATGAC
Source organism: Schistocerca cancellata (assembly GCF_023864275.1). NCBI lineage: Eukaryota > Metazoa > Arthropoda > Insecta > Orthoptera > Acrididae > Schistocerca > Schistocerca cancellata. The sequence goes on from NC_064627.1 coordinate 72,604,348, forward strand.
AAGCTCTTTAGTTTGCGTTTTGCTAATGACGTAATCATTTTGCAGAAGATGATGGTGACTTGAACTACGTGGTTAGAAAAGTGTAGAGAGAATATCAGAAATGGGATTTAATGTAGTGAAAACGAGATAGATGGTTACTGGAATAGAGTCCAGACCTGACAGACTTTAGGGTAATAAGGCCTTATTAACGAAGACGGATCCAGTAAAAGATAAATTAAGAACAGAGCTGACAAATGTATACAAGCAACCAAAAAATTAAATGGTGTTTTACTGAGCACAGACATTAGTTTAGGAGCGACGATTAGGATACCTAAAACTACTATAGAACTTAAAGCAGCGTAAGGACCAGAAACATGGGAAATAACTGAAAGGATCAAGACTAACTCACTGTCAATGGAGCATAGAGTTTGGAGGTATTTCTGTACGTTGACATTACTGGATAAAATTAAAAATGAAGAAATACATGAAAGAATGGATCTAGCGCATGAACGACAGCGATAGAATCAAAGCAAAGCGACGGAGATGCGATGGGCATGTATGCCTTTTGTGTGAGGGCAGATGACCCAAGAAAATGACGGAATGGATTTCAACTGATAGAAAATGCCCAAAAACAACCATGGGAGTCAGAAGCGCTCTATCAGAGATGATTTTTCAGGCGGAAGATCGGAGAGCTAGGAGACTTTGGAATCTATGGTGTGACAAACAACTATAATGTATTAAATTGAAAAAAAAACCTTGTATGGTACAGAACCCACAACAAAATTTGATAAAACATCAAGACAGTAAATCGGGAATTTAAGATGTGGCAAGGAGTGCAATAAGCATGTAATAGGCTATCTCACAGCACATTAATCATTATATGGCCTACATCATCTTTGTATCATTAATTTCAGAAGGATAGTGAACGTTGAATACCTAATTTTACAATTATGTTATTATAAAATATAGTTACAGTAAATATCACAAGGCATATCTGAAAAGCTCTGTGAATGGTGCCATATGTTAAAAACCTCATCGTAGTGCAGCAGCAGTGCTTTTTCGCCCGATTCTTGAGCATTGTTCATCTATCTGGGATCCCTTATCAGGTGGGACTGATAGAGAAGATCCAACGAAGAGTGGTGCGTTTCGTCACTGGATCGTTTAGCTGGCGCGAAAGCGTTGCGAAGATGCTAAACGAACTCCACTGGTACACGTCACGGGAGAAGCGTTGTGCAGTACGGAGAGATTTACTATTGAAATTCGGACAGCACTTTTCAGGAGGAGTCGGACATACATCTCGCTTATTGAACACGAGGAGAAAATACGAGAAATTAGAGCCAATACAGAGGCTTACCGACAATCATTCTTCCCACGCACTATTCGCGGAACAGGGCTGGAGGGATCAGATAGGGGTACCGAAAGTACCCTCCGAAACACACCATTAGGTGGCTTGCGGAGTATGATGTAGATGTAGATGCGACCAAGCGGAACGCAGTCAGTGTGAGAATTTGTGTCATTGAAAAATGGAGTGTCAAATAAAGCAACGCGTTAACATAACGTTTTACTTCAAATCAGGGAAAACGGCAACGGAGACTCATGGAATTTTAGCGCAAAGGTACGGTACTGAAGCCGTGAATAAAAAGTTTATGTATGAGTGGTTCAAAGGCTTCAGAGACGGAATGGAAAGTATCAAGGACGAATCGCGTTCGGATAACCGTAAACAAGGACAATCCCAGATAACATCGAAAGACTGCGAAGGATGCTTCAGGATGATTGGCGGCCGTCTTTGGAGAATAAAGGCAGAAGAGTTTAAAATAAGCAAAGACAGTGTAAGTACTACAGTTCACGAACATTTGACTAGGCGGAACGATTAGTGTCCAGTGTGTGCCGTACGAACAGACGGACAAAAGCAAACTCGGATAGAATCTTACGGAGATTTCATCGGCAAGTCTGACCGGAAAACGCACTTTTTGGAAACCAACATCAGAGAAGATGAGATCAATCAAAAATCAATGGCAGGGTCTCCGTCGTCTTACTCGTCTTGCAGAATAAGTTAGCTGACAAAATCACATATTAGGACGATGCCTATGTCATTCCGATGTACGACGCAAGGTTCCTTCAGACATGCACCTCATGTCCCAAGGAAACTTGCATCGTAAATCGGAATAACCCAGCCACGGCAATGAAGTAATTATCCGCCGACACCGGGCAAGCGATTTTCAAGTAAAATGTCTGCCCTGTACAGGAGTATACATAATAGATGTAAGAGTATTGATTGTCAAGGTTGACGACATATGGAAGTTTGGGTCTGACCATAAGTTTTGCACAGATAGTCAAATGGTAAGGCGACCGCTCGCGATAAGCAGGAAATCAGGGTTCCAGTCCCGCTCCGGCACAAATTTTCATTGCCGTCATTCAACTATACAGCTGATGGTAGTCCATATTTGCAACTGCGAATACCTGTCACTTATTGAAAATCGGTTCTGTGGTTTCTCATTTACAGTATCGAGAATTCCGGTGTTGGTTCCTTATTATAGGCCACAGCCCATTCCTACCGAATTCCTTTCTTTCTTGACAGAGTAGCCACAGTATATTCCGTCTAAAATCCTTTTTTTTCCTGACAGATTCCAGTTGTCTTACAGATGCAGTCTCATTGTTTGACTGAAAAGAGCTGCATCGAAGTCGAACGGAATCTCTCTTCAGAGGCTCCCGGCACTAAAAGCCACGCGATAAAACGGTACGCATGCGCAACCTAATGTGTTCCAAGACTTCGCGCATAAAAACGGGATTCTTCCGTGGTTCCTTATCTCGGATTCCATTCGTGACAGAATGGCAGGTTCAAGTGTTTTGGATGTTCCTTGGGCTACGGACTATATGTATACCCAACAGAAGGATCATTATTTACGTCACTATCCTACAGTATAGTGTCAAAATATGAAATTATACGCTTACTCCTGCTTCCGCAATTGGAGCGAATCGGTTAGTTCTTTATGCATTTTACGTGGTCTACGGTGGGTCTTAAGGGACTTATGGAGGCACAAGTTCATGGGCGGTTTCCTAGAAAAAATGGTTTTTTACCGTTATGTCGCACCAAAACTGAGCCGCGGATTCTAAGATTGCTATGCACGACAAATGTATGAAAATTTTACAATATACTTCTAAGATTCCGATCTCGAACAACCTTGAAAATTTTCTTGATATCTTTATCCGTTTCCAGGAAAATAGGTTAAAAGTTACAGTACTTGTAGACATAAAATACACACCTAAAATCCAGTGTGAGTCACAAACGCAGTTTATAAAGTGACGTAGCACGGAGAAATATGCTGCAAAGTGTCTCAGTTCAGAATGGTTCTGCGAACCTCATGTTGTAGTACTGAAGCACATGCAACATTTTTGCGCATAGTCAGATGTGAAACATTAGTTCTGTGTTATTTCAATTTCACATAAGTAAACTATCTGCGAAAAAAAATTAATACAGTATTTGGGTCAACATTTGTAAAACTAATTCCTCTCTTCAAGCCCCACCCTATGGGGGGGAGAGGGAGTGTTTTAGTTTTAGCGAATCAAAATTTTCGAAGTAAATAAGTATTTTTTATTTATCTGTAACCATTTCCCACGCAAAAATGTGACCATGGATTTTCTTGAAATACATCGCCAACTACCAAGAATGAAAACAAATGTTCAAGACAAAATTTACGTAGCTTTTTATGTACAATCTGATTCTGCAATAAAAAATGGTGGTTCTCATTTGAAATTTTAAAGTTGCCTCCCACCCCCTCTCCCCTCCAGGGGGCTGGGGTGGCGGGCTAATTATAGCACCAGCAGATGTCCCCCTCGAAAATATTCAACTTTGGATTCTACACAGTTTTTGTGTGAAGCTTATTTTTCGAGTTACTGTCGTTTGTCAACTTAAAATTTACACCCTGTATATAGCCGCGCCGTTAGCACGCCACTTACGGATTTCGCGAACCTTGTATTAGAAGAGTCAGCTCGGTTTTCACAGCAAAAAGGCAATACATTATATTACAATTATAAATCGTTTGGTAATAAAGGTTTCATTATGCCAAGTAAAGATACATTTAACTGTGCATTTGGGTTTTATGAAAACTTCTCTTCCTTAGTTTTATGGACCAAACACCATTTGTATGAAAGCAAATTGTCCACATAAAAATTTTAAAAATGTGTTTTCAGAATAACAGATCCGACACTCCACACACCAAAGCCACTTCCCCCAATGATTTTAGAAATTATGATGGAATGTTATCTATCCCTTCCGCCTTATTTGATCTTAAGTCTTCCAAAGCTCTTTTAAATTCTGGATTCCCTATCTCCTTTGTAAAGACTTTTGCTTCTTCTATCACGTCATCAGACAAATCTTTCAGCTCACAGAGGCCTTCAATGTACTCTTTCCACCTATCCACTCTCTCCTCTCTATTTAACAGTGCAACTCCGGAATCTGTTAACCGAAATTCGAATACGCTCTGAAAGGCCGTAACTTTGTCGTGAATGCTACTACATGGAGCACTGACGTGAAGGAAGGAATGAGTAATAGGATTTGATGTCCCCTGAACAACGAGCTTGTTATAAACGGTCCATAATCTGGGTTTGGGAAAGGGAATCGGCAGAGTTATTTTCCAATGAGCAATTTTGGCATTTACCTAAAGCAATTTAGGGAAATCACGGAAAAACTAAATCTGTATGGTGAGGTAAGGGAATAAATCTTAGTCCTCGAGACTGCGAGCACGCCTCGCTCTGTCTAGTGTAAACGGGTACGCCTCTTCCTTCCTAAGTGTTGGTAAAGTGTAATACTACCCGAACATTATGAATCGTAAAGCAGAGCTAAGACTTACGCCTAGAGTCGAAGACTTCTGCCGCCCTTGGGGAAGACCACATATGGATCAGCCAACGTCGGTCGCTATCGCTACGTCGAATCGCCGGATGTGAGCATAGCATGGCCGGATGTGTCTTCCCACTGCACAGGAAGCGGTGGACGCTGCATCACAATTAAGAGGCAAGGGAACGCCTAATAGGAAGCTTCGTAATCCAGGACGAATTCACACGAAGCATAATTCCGTATTGAAGCGTACCTTCGGCCCGTATTCGGAGATGCTTTGGCGTCGCGCGAAGCCCCGCGAGCGGCCGGGGCTAGAATTCTCTCGTTTCCGGCGATACACAGGTATATTCAGCGCGAGATAAATTACGCAGTGTATTGCATACAGAGTAGCAAGAAAATGTTTATCGGAGGACCCTGATTAATTTTCGTCATGCTACACTTATGCGAGGAGAATTTAAAAAGTAAAGGCGTCCTCCTAACTTTTTACTGCGAAAACAACACTGCAAGTCACATCATTTCTATACAGGGTGATGATGTTAGATGGGCACAACCGGCAGGAAACTAACCGTGAGCGAATAACGAGCAAAAAAGGGCATCGAACAGAATGCCAGAAATATATATTGCAAGGGAGATACACCCACTAGAAGGTGGAGATAAAAGACTTCGAAGTGTAGGTTTCAGTGGCTGAAAGTACACCCTAGACACGCTAGGCAAGTGGGAATGATTTGTCTGCACTCCTGTTACAGCTCTACACTCAAGAGGACAGTAATATTTTCCACGACGGCGGCGCGCTCACACATCGGCACTAAGGTGCTTCCGCTTCACTATTGTCGACAAACTCTGGTGTGTACACGGGTCGTGTAGCGCAGCGCTTAGATACCACGGCCTGGTATACCAATCGGAGCCGGCCGATGTGGCCGAGCGGTTCTAGGCGTTTCAGTCTGGAACCGCGCGACCGCTACGGTCGCAGGTTCGAATCATGCCTCGGGCATGGATGTGTGTGATGTCCTTAGGTTAGTTAGGTTTAATTAGCTCTAAGTTCTAGGGGACTGATGACCTCAGATGTTAAGTCCCATAGTACTCAGAGCCATTTGAACCAATCGGGAATTGGCTGACGAGGTCTTTACGTATGGAGAGGCAAACAGCAATGGACGGGCGACAGAACGAATTTACCGTGAAAACACAGCTTAAAATGTATACACGAGTGTTTCATCGTTTTTACGAGATAGCTCGTTTACAAGAATGGTGCCAACATGGGTCAGCCAAGCGACCTTGTGAAACGATCTGCACAACTGCCACTATCAGTACCACCTACAACACGTGCAGGCCGTAGTACATTATCTACGGGCTCGCCTCCGTGACATCGATTTTGTCGTTGGTTCGTCATACTGGTCACCACAGTGTTAGGATTTGACATTTATTCTTCACACAGATAGCCTACATTTGTGAGGGGCCTTACACCCACCAGTAGGCTACGGAGGAGCCCCATGGCGAGGCGGTAACGAACCATCGGCATAGGTTCAGTCTCAGTGTGTGAGCAGGGACTATTGGCGACCGCGTCGTGAGACAAGCGATTCATCCACAAGGCTTCACAGGCGAGGCGTATCTGAGCTTCCTGCGAATGACCCTGCCTACCCTGCTGGAAGACGTGCTTTTGGTGGTATGAAGAAGACTGTGGCTGCTACATGATGGTGCTCCAGTTCACTTCCGCATTTCCTTGCGGAGGCATCTCGACGACGTGTACTCCACGCCTCATTCCCACGCCCTGGCATCGGGAGTGGTGGTCCAGTCGCATGGCCCACCCTGTCGCAGGATCTCAACCCCGTATATTCCCACCTCTGGGGGCTACCTGAAAGAAGTCGTTTATTCCGAAGTGCACACACTGGAGGAACTCATTCATGCTGTCGGTGACGAGATTCGTTTGCAGGATGTCACATTTAAACGTGTGCTTAAGTCGCTGCTGCATCGTATTCGAACATGATAACACAGCCTTGTCTAGCATGGTCTCATGACAGCAAACTACATTATACTGTACAAGCATGAGGAGTGAATAAATGTCCTGTATCATAGACACCGTGAGTTTCCGGTCATGTGACAATACGATTTCTTTTTTTCTCCTAATCCTGCAGTTTGTCCCCATTTGTATGTACAGGGGGACAGTCACCCTGTATAATATAATCTCCCTCAGCCTCTAGGCACTTTGGCAATCTGTTGACAAGACTGCTAATTCCGTTCTAGAGGAAGCTTTGTGGCATCGTGTACACCACTCTTGCATCGCCACCACAATTTCGACATCCGATAAATTTTGGATTCTCGTAGGTGCTTCCTCAGTGGACGAAAAAGGTTAAAATCACTTGGAGCTAGGTCAGGACTGTACAATGGGTTCGCCAACAGTTTAAAACCAAGACTTTAAACGCAGTGGATGCTTTCCCCACTATAAGAGGGCGGGAATTACCCTGAAGCAAAATCACGCCTTCTGAAGGCTCCCCTCTCCTCTTGGTTTTGATTTCGATCTTGCAGTAGCTCACTACTCATTGTTTGACCTTACGGAGTGTGATCAATCTGCAGTGGATCTTTAATATCCTTAAACGCTCTGATCATCAACTTTCCTGCAGAAACATGGTTTCTGAAGTTTGTTGTATGTGCCCACAGCATTCTTGCCGCGTACTCAGTGGTTCGTAGAAATGGATGCACGTCTCTTCAACGGTTACTATGCGACTGAGAAAGTCTTCTCCTTCCTCTTCGAAATGTGTTTTCGAGTTTTCCAAACGCCTTGTTTGTGCGTGCCTGTCAGTTGACTTCTTATCCAACGACACAAACTTTGGAACAGTTTCGTGGACGACTGTAACTGCTGAATCGTAGCTAACGATCAACTCACACGCAATATAATTAATTCTGGAGCGATAGTAATCTCCAATCACTCATTCAGCTGTCTTGTGTTCCTGCCTTCTTTCAAAGTGGATGATCTACCCAAGCGCTCTTCATCAACTGATGCATACACACTTTTAAAGAAATTTATGTGCTCGTAATTTTTTCGTTCACCACATTAGTTACCATCACTTTACCGCCGCATGTTGCATATAATCTCTGCAGCTGTAGTCTCATCAAAGTACCTTGCTGCAGAGCCTACCTTAGCGCTTACATAAAACGGGCCACTCATAATAAACTGCGCTGCATCACTGCGAACTAACTCAGCTAACCCACAAGAGAAGCAGTTAAGGTATGTCACTACTGAGTCAACACTGTCAGTCTACGGCGCAGAAAAAAAACTGCCTTTATTTAGCGATTTGCCACCGTGAATAATAACGGTCGCAAGACCTGATATGAACCGTGAGAAAAGATTAAAATACGAATGATAATCACTGCACTTAACAAAAGTCCGAGATCCAGACTGGAAAACGTACACCATTAATACACTACTGGCCATTAAAATTGCTACACCAAGAACAAATGCAGATGATAAACTGGTATTCACTGGACAAATATATTATACTAGAACTGGCATGTGATTACATTTTCACGCAACTTGGGTGCATAGATCCTGAGAAATCAGTACCCAGAACAACCACCTCTCGCAGTAATAACGGCCTTGATACGTCTGGGCATTCAGTCAAACAGAGTTTGGATGGCGTGTACAGGTACAGCTGCCCATGCAGCTTCAACACGATACCACAGTTCATCAAGAGTACTGACTGGCGTACTGTGACGAGCCAGTTGCTCGGCCACCACTGACCAGAAGTTTTCAATTGGTGAGAGATCTCGAGAAAGTGCTGGCCAGGGCACCAGTCGAACATTTTCTGTATCCGGAAAGGCCCGTACAGGACCTGCAACATACGGTCGTGCATTATCCTGCTGGAATGTGAGGTTCCGCAGGGATCGAATGAAGGGTAGAGCCACGGGTCGTAACACATCTGAAATGTAACGTCCACTATTCAAAGTGCCGTCAATGCGAACAAGAGGTGACCGAGACGTGTAACCAGTGGCACCCCATACCATCACGCCGGGTGCTACGCCAGTGTGGCGATGACGAATACACTCTTCCAATATGCGTTCACCGCGATGTCGCCAAACACGGATGCGACCATCATGATGCTCTAAACAGAACCTGGATTCATCCGAAAAAATTACGTTTAGCCATTCGTGCACCCAGGTTCGTCGTGTAGTACACCATGTCAGGCGCTCCTGTCTGTGATGCAGCGTCAAGGGTAACCGTAGACATGGTCTCCGAGCTGGTAGTGCATGCTGCTGCAAACGTCGTCGAACTGTTCGTGCAGATGATTGCTGTCTTGCAAACGTCCCCATCTGTTGGGTCAGGGATCGAGACGTGGCTGCACGATCCGTTACAGCCATGCGGATAAGATGCCTGTCATCTCGACTGCTAGTGGTACGAGGCCGTTGGGATCCAGCACGGCGTTCCGTATTATCCTCCTGAACCCACCGATTCCATGTTCTGCCAACAGTCATTGGATCTCGATCAACGCGAGCAGCAATGTGCCGATACGATAAACCGCTATCGCGATAGGCTACAATCCGACCTTTAACAAAGTCGGAAACGTGATGGTACGCATTTATCCTCCTTAACACGAGGCATCACAACAACGTTTCACCAGGCAACGCCGGTCAACTGCTGTTTGTGTATGAGAAATCTGTTGGAAACTTTCCTCATGTCAGCACGTTGTAGGTGTCGCCACCGGCACCAACCTTGTGTGAATGCTATGGAAAACTAATCATTTGCATATCACAGCATCTACTTCCTGTCGGTTAAATTTCGCGTCTGTAGCACGTCATCTTGGTGGTGTAGCAATTTTAATGGCCAGTAGTGTAGTAAACGAACTGTTTCCCTCCAACTTCCGCTGCAATCTCTACGCGGGCAAATATAGGGTAGCAAATCACAACTACATACATCAAAGGGTATTAAAAAAAAAACACCTCACGGACGCATGGAAAGCAATGAAGTTATTAGCTTCAGTAATACTTCGTTAAGTTTGCGTGTTCCATTAAAGAAAATTTTAAAAATTGCGGAAAAGGCTAATGAAAATTCTAGGCCCACGCACTGAATACACTTGTGAATTCTTCAGAAATAGCTGCACTAGCAAAACAACTTTCTGGAATACTAATTTCTGAGTAGGCATACGCAACACCTTTAAACACCGCCACTTAACGTCCCACAGAGCCCATGACGTTGCGTTCTACATCCAGCGTAGCTGCCGATCGACGACAAAACGTCGCGAGCTCCATGACTGCTCCAAAACCGTCCAAACATTCTGGCCGTTCTGCAAATCAGTTCGAGGAGCAGAAAGCGGGCGTATCATTCTCCCACTAATACTACTGGTCTGAAAAGTGTTGCCCTTTGCCAGGACTTGTCGTAATATTGTTAATGGCGCTGGGAGGATCCTCGAAGTCAGATGCGCCTCGGGGAAAACTTCGGCACATGCCGACTCTTGTACCACTAACAGGATCTTAATGTAAAAATTAATCCTTCATGGGGACAGATACCACACTTATTAAAATATTCCGGGCTGTCATGTTTGAAAGAACGAACTTCTTCGAGAAACCCAGCATTTCGTCCCTATCTGCGCCAGACATCTGTCCGATTCACACCCTGGCTCACTGGATTTCTTAAAGAAATTCATTCTGCCGTCATAATAGTCTGGAATATTTTCACAAGTGAGTTAAAATCATGTTCTCAGGCGTAGCGGTCTATCGGACCAGATCTAAAAGGACGAAAAATCGCTGCCAAATCAATTTATTAATCCTACCCTGAACTGGCGGATGTTCGGAGGAGTTAGTATTCAGAGTCGGATTTTACAGTAGGCTACCACCTATTACAAACATCATTCGTGCAACACTCTTCAATATATTAATGCTCACCTACTAACTGGTGCAGGGTCGCACGTCAAAAACTATTATTTTCTCTGTGTCCTGACAACAAAATCAATTATTGTGAGACTCTTCAACACGGTGGTAGAATAGACTGTGCCCGCCGTTGCGATCTTTGATGTATGTATAAGTGAAAACAATTTCACCACAGAGGTACTAAAAATGTTTATTTTACGGACTGTTTCGCAGCACTGTAGCTGCACTTTTAATGTAAAAAAAAATCAGTTTTGGTTGTATGGTTTTACAAGTAGTGAAAGGAGGAATCAGCAGCAGTACAGCGTTCACAAACGAGGGAAGGATTTCATTACTGTGGGGGCAACGTATTCCTTTTGGTATTAGGCAACGGGACAATGCTCTGACGTGGTGTATGTACACCTGCTGTACAACCCGAAAATGAATTGCTTGCACTGAAATCGGAGCTACGACCCTCCGGGACACGTACGCGAATAATCTTATTTAGTAGGTGCATGGTCTGCGTGCGAGTTTAATTTTAATAAGTGCGAAATATTTCAAAACTGAACTGCCCAAAAATTCGGCATCAACCACTTGGAAAATTTGGAAATCTGTCATAAGTTCCTATGGGACCATACTGGTGAGGTCATCGGTCCCTAGGCTTACACACTACTTAATCTAACTTACTAAGGACAACGCACGCACCCATGCCCGAGGGAGGACTCGAACCTCCGACTGGGGAAGCCGTACGAACCGCGACAAGCCGCCTCAGACCGTGCGGCTACCCCGCGCAGCCCTCAACCACTTACTACGTGGTGTAGGGGAGTATCTAATATCGCGAACGTCTCAGGAAACTTTGAATTTTGGACTAACAAATGGCGCAATATATACTGATCGGTTATCACAACAAAAACTGAAATTTTGTGTTAGTATTTAACCAAGCAGTACCTTCCAAAGACAAACGTGAGGCTTTCAATGTTTCCCCTACAATTAACATCAGTGTAACAACGAGCAGCTCCATGTTCTCGGCATTACTCCCATTATCGCCTCAGCAGCGAAGGGGTCGTTGGCGCTTTTGCTGCAAGCGGTTAGCACAGGCTCCAGGGCGCCGAGAAGCTACCAGCGGCCGGTCCAGGTTTTTACCTGCTCGAGGATGCACATCGAATGAAAGTATTACGCTATCTTGAGAAACGTGTTGATAAACGGGACTGTAACAGTCTTTGACAAAAGTGAAAGTCAGGAGAGACACACACGAACATTCCTCTTTACCCTAAAATTAGAGTTTAATCCTCAAATACCAGTCAAAGCAAATGGGGACAATGATAGTTACTGGAATGCCAAATAAATAAGCAGCTGCTTGTCATCCACGGAACATCAATGGCTCAATTGCGATTTTGTGAAACACTAAGACAATTTATCACATAGGACCATTAATTATACGGTCCTCTCGTGAAAGTGTGAAATGAGGATAGGTTATTCACGTCAGCATGCCCTCCCGCTAGGCACAGTTGCACGCTTCTGACGCAGATGCCTAGTGGCACGCAGTTCCTCCGTTTGGAAATGATTATTAATATTTGTCGATAAACAATAATGATCCACAACTATAAACATGTTTAGAAACCATTTAATAGTTATGCAACATTTCCCTTGATGATTTTAAAACAATTCCAATTTTTAAGCTTACCCCCAGAAAAAAAGCATAATTAGTAATTCAGATTTGGGCGCTTCAGTGGCCCTAATTGTATATACTGCACAGATAAACAGTCTTACGTCGCTTATTACTTCATTTAATCGACTATTTACGCTCGTCATATGCGAGCATTGTCCTAGTGGCAACATGTTCTAGGTTTAAAGTACTGCTCGGCACCATCGTCAACACGAACACTTTGTGACTTAAGCCTCTTGTATGTTCCCACAAGGGGGAAATGTACATCTTACGATGCTCGCGTAACTAATCAAATAAATGAAATACGCGACCTGTCGCGATTTATCTGTACGTTACGACAACGGTCACTGTGTCCCCCGCAGGCGATGCCTATGTTTGTCAAATCGTGCTTTCCACCATTACCCACTCATGTGCTTACAGATAGGGAGGGAGGTGGCACAGTGGACTCATGTTGAAGAAGAAGAAGAGAGATTCATACCGCTCGTACCGTTTAATACAGGACTTAACAACTGGCCGGTTTTGAACGCGAGTACTCGCATCCGCTCAGGCACGTGCTCGCGAGCAGGTGCAAGGTCGCGGAGTAGGGAGGGAGGGGAAATGCGCGCGCACGTATGAATAGGACCGCAGCGTGCCTATTGAATTCGCGCCGACTGTGTAACGTTAAAAGTACTACGATCAGCTCTAACAGTCACTTCACTGATTAAGAATCATGTCAAGTCGCCGTTGTGTAACCCCAACCATGCTTTCGCAGTTCAACCCCCATTGGGAGGAATTGTATCTGTTTACAGAAAAAGATGGTGTTGCAAAATGTTTAGTATGTCACAAAACGCTGAATTCTTTTAGGAACTTTAATTTGCAGCGACATTATATGTCGTACCACGCGAAAGACTACGGAAGTGGAAAATGTGATGGACCAGATCGTGCACAGGAAGTTATTAAACTTAAAAGGAAGCTATCCGAAGAAGATCTGGATGACGAAGAAAAATCAACTGAGGCAGCTCTCAGAGTGAGCTACAAAATTGCTTTGTTTTTAGCAAAATCCCTGCGCCCCTTCACTGATGGCGATTTAATAAAAGATGTTTGGCAGTTGCAGCGGAACATTTGTGTCCATCTCAAGTTGAACAGTTTCGGATTGTGCCATCTGACATGACCATTATGCGTCGCATACAGGACATGGCAGACGACGTCCAGAGCCAGCTTGCTAATATCTATAAAGATTTTATGGCGTATTCTCTAGCCCTGGACGAAAGTGCTGATATCACTGGAACAGCGCAGCTTGCCATATTTATTAGAGGTGTTAATAGAGATCTTCAGGTGAGGGAGGAGCTCCTCGATGTAGTAGCCACGAAGAACACTACAACCCGAGGTGATATTTTAAGTTGTGTTGAAGAAAGTGTTGAAAATATAGGATTGTCGTGGAATTCTTTAGTTTCAGTGTCTACAGACGGTGCACCAGCGATGACAGGGAAAAAATTAGGTTTCGTTGCGCTGTTGAAGGATAAAAAGCAAAAACTGACCGTGCCGAAATAAATAAGGGGCGTTCACTGTGTGATCCACCAGGAAAACTTATGTGCAAAGAGTATCACTCTAAAAAATGTGATGAGTGTTGTTGTTCGTACAACCAATTATATAAGGAAGCATGGGCTACAACACAGACAATTTAAAAGCTTTCTTGAGGATGTAGAAAGCCAGTATGGTAGCCTGCCTTATTACAGCGAGGTCCGCTGGCTTAGTCGTGGCGAATTATTAAATCGAATTTTTGCCTATTAGATGAGATAAATATGTTCATGGAAATAAATAACATGTGTGTTCCTGAACTGAAAGAGCCTTCATGGAAATGTGATCTCGCGTTCTTAGCAGATTTAACTAGCCATCTGAATGCTTTGAACATTTCACTACAAGGTAAAGATCTGCTAATTACTCATTTCATAGATCGAATACGAGCTTTTAAAATGAAATTGACACTTTGGGTGAGTCAGCTGGAAACAGGAAATCTAGCTCATTTTCCTAAATTATCATCCATGCAAGATGTTCACAAAGACTGTGAACGTTATTCACATAGTTTAGTTGCCCTTAAGGCAGAATTTGATCAACGCTTTCAAAATCTGACAGCACTAGACAGTGATTCTGATCTGTTCTCCTCTCCATATTCAGCGAATGTTGAGGAGATTCGTCCTGAGCTGCAACTAGAAATTATTGACCTGCAGTGTGACAGAGAATACAGAGACAAATTTCAGAACAAGAAAAACATTATGGAATTTTACAGACACTTCCCTCAGGATAGATTTCCTCATTTGCACAAACTGGCGGCTACAATAATATCAATGTTCGGTTCCATGTATGTTTGTGAACAACTGTTCTCTGCAATGAAATTTAACAAGACGCGCCTGAGAAACGCATTGTCTGATCGAAATTTAAACTGCACGCTGCGCCTACGATGCACAAGAACAATTACTCCGAACACAGACGCAATTGTAAAGGGCAAAAAGTACAAGATAACAGAGAATCCCACACTTCAGTGACACCTTTTATTGTGTAACAGTTCACAAATTAATACGAATGTAGAGGCATACACTAAGCTAATAAAATTATGTGGCACGTGTACATTCTCCTTTATTTGTTTCATTTGTCACAGTAATAATTCGTGAGTGATATCCCTGCAGGTGGCTGCGGATTTACATTGACTGGCGGTAGCTGTTGTGTGCCCCACGTGACTCTCCCCACTCTCCGCTCTGGTCCGGTAGTGGGGGTAGCGTGCTCGCGCTGCTCCGTGCTCGCGCCTTGCTGCTCACAGCTTGCTCCGCGAGCACGTATGTTGTGAAGCCCTGGTTCACTTTCGCCTCCATGTCCGAGTTCACTGACGCACGCTTCGATGGTAGACTCTGATGTAACTGATTCGAACCCTGGCCGAGAAAAATTGTAGTCTCCCGGATTTGACCGCCAGGATTACAATTCAGATCCCAGCACAACGTCGTTTACTGTATCTGACTACTGACGGCGAGTTGTAGTCCTGTAGCAGACAGTGAGTTTTCACAGGTGACTCAATTACATGAATGTGAGATTACATGAATGTCTCTTGTACGTAAAAAAAAGCCGACAAGCGTATTTCATTTTCACTCTTGTGTAACCCGAGTTCGCATAATTTCACAATCACTGACACTGACGAGACAAACTATAATCTCCAGCCCTTTGTCGCCGAGTTGCGTTTTTGTCTTTCAGATCATTTCATTCTCTTTCCTCGTACATGTAACCTTGTGTCCATCTTTAATTACTTCGATGTAGACAAGACAAATTTTAATTCCCCTTACTACGTAGCGCAATAACTTAGTTCACTTCTATCAAGGTTACAGTAGCAAATGTAACCGGCTAGCCGTGTTGTCCCCGGCTGCGGCAGTGGAGACTGGACGCTCGTATCTCGGCAAGGGCCGACCGGGCACAAGTGGCTTCCCTTCCGCCGACTCGTAAAGCGCCCTGGCTGGCCCGTACACAAAGCACCTTCCGCCGCACCCGCTACCGCCGCTGGCTGTCTCTCAGACAGCACCGGGCTGCCTCGGCGCAGAGATAGCAAGCAGCCTTCTGACAATGGCCGGCATTCAGTCCCCTGCTCTTCAGCGTCACTGCATTATACTGATGACCTTGATGAAATTGGTCCCTCCTCCCCGCGTACCCATAGTGGTTGTGGCGGTCTGCAAGTTCACATCCAGTCTGACACACATCATACCAATTACAACCAACCATCGGGTTTCGAGTACGATCATCCCTCTTCATTCGTCATATAGAGTCCGCTTATCCAAGTGCTACCTTGCCGCTGTGTAGGCAGACTTGCTTCGACTGTTGTGGGTTTGTACCCTGTAGGTACTGCTCTTCAGTCCTCCCTTTCTGATTCCTCCCGACCCTCTCGTGTCACGGAGAAAGATGCTCCACACAATGGTTACAAATTCAGAAGGAGCGAGGATCAATGCTCCTAGCAGCCAATCGATTCATGATTTCCCTTGGTCCGCTAAAGCACTTAGTGTGAACGTCGGCAATTGTTCGTATAAAAAAAGCCGACAAGCGAATTTCATTTTCACTCTTGCGTAACCCGAGTTCGCATGACTTCACAATCACTGACATTGACGCGACATTAAACTATAATCTCCAGCCCTTTGTCGCCGAGTTGCGGTTTGTCTTTCAGATCACTGTGGCTTTCCTAAAGGAGCCGACGCTCGCTGGTGGATCGAGTAACACACAATTGGCGTTATGTTGGTAATGCAGCATTTTTTTTTTCCTCCGGAGAGCAGGTCGGCTTTGTTAAGGATTCCAGAACACTGTATCCTTCCCCCCTCCTCTGGGTACAAAACCCGATTTTTCAATGCAATCTCCGTTCAATGCGATGGCCTTACGCCACCTTATTGGGAGGGCCTGTATGCCAGCGTGGTACCACTCTTCTGGGTGACATCGTAACCAATGTCTTGCATCAATAACCTCCCCGTCACCCACGTAGTGCTTCCCGCGGAGTGCATCTTCATCTTCACTGGGCCAAACAGACGGGAGCCGGATAAGAGCGTTCGCACCTTTCAACACTGCAACAGTCACAGCTGTGTGCGTCCAGACCGCACGCGGGACATCGAACAGGTTTGCGCGAATTTGTTCCGTCGATGACACGCCATGCCCAACGACTCACCGCGCTTTTGTTCACTGCCTGGTCTCCACATACCATCTATGAATATCTGCGACGCTCTGGTTTCCCGCCAAAATAAACTCGATGACAGCTCTCCGCTTTGAACATACCTCTGTTACAGACGCCATTTTGAAGGCTACGTATAGCGCCGACAACTATCGTAAATGCATGATACTATAGGGGCTGAAGCGGGAATATTCCACGTTGTCCCATTAGAAATCACGGACCTTTTTTTTTTCCAACCGAAACTGGTCGAGGAAAAAATTGTGTTTCATTACTGAACGCCCCTCGTAGCTTCCCAGGTGTTAATATCCATGAGACAGTTCTTTGCACTAGCCTGCCAAGACCCAGTTTTCTTAGGACCCTCTAAATAGCGTTAAAAACTATAAAAAAATGTAGTCCCATCACGTAGTACGTATTCTTTTGGTATAAATAATAAGAAAAACGAGAGGGATATATAATTTACCACCGCCCTGAAGAAATCAAAATAAAATGAAATAAAGCCAGAGGTATTACTCAAGCGACTTGTATTGTATGACATGGCAAATATTAACGTAATGTGTAATGACACATAATATATCACAAACACTAACCTCAAAATAATAGCAATCATCGGCAAATCAAATGAAAACCTTATATATCGATGGCAGCACCCTAATAGATGATGAACACGAAAGAAAAGTAACATCCCCCCCCCCCCTCTCTGTGGTCGAAACAAGATCACGGTTACCAGAAACAAGTCAAACTAAATAGAAACTTTACAGCAGGTGCCATTATTCCTCGCCGACATAACAGCGCGGAATATCAGTATGTGATAGATTACAGGAGAGCTTCTGTAAAGTTTGGAAGGTAGGAGACGAGGTACTGGCAGAAGTAAAGCTCTGAGGGCGGGGCGTGAGTCGGTGAGTCGTGCTTGGGTAGCTCAGTTGGTAGACCACTTGCCCGCGAAAGGCAAAGGTCCAGAGTTCGAGTCTCGGTCCGGCACACAGTTTTAATCTGGCAGAAAGTTTCAGATTGCGAACGGCCTGAAACGATTGATCGCTGGGAAATTGGTTTGTCTTTCTGTAACAGTTCTATTCGTACGAGCACCCAACCATGCCGCGGAACACCCCAACGGATGTGGACATGCCCGCGTCGACTGTTTCACGCCATCTGCAGCGGACTGGACTTGTGTCAAATGGAAATGGAAATGTCGTGTGGCTAGCGCTTCCCGTCGGGTAGACCGGTCGCCTGGTGCAAGTTTTTTGAGGTGACGCCACTTCGGCGACTGGCATGTCGATAGGGATGAGATGATGATGATTACACTACAACACGCAGTCTCTGAGCAGAGAAAATCCCCGACCCAGCCGAGAATCGAACCCGGGCCCCTTGGCATGATTGTCACGTTGACAACTCCGCTGTCAGGGCGGACGACTTGGGACAAAACTAATATCACATGGCGTTGGCTTTCAGAAACCACAAACGTCCCGCAGTACAATGGCCTAGTGATAGTCGAAAACGTGTTGCACGCTTCCGAAGTGTTCGCCATTTGCTAGCCTGTACTGTCGAGCATAACAGTCGACAAACGCCCTGTCCCATAGATGGGACGTCAACAAGTGCGCTGTTGAGTACTAGGGCAACATGAACAGCACCTGCTGCATCGGAGACGTTTTAGAGCCTGAGAAATTGTCTCGCTTCATGCAAATTCACGTGTTAGGGTAGCTACACACAGAGAAAAAAATGTACGGAATTTCCGACTTTTTCATCATACTTTCGCACCATCTCACTTAGGATCTGTCGAAGGAACCCACTGGCGTACGGTACTAGTTATTTTGTAAATACATAATATGTAGTCTGACCTCAGTAGCCAGAGTCAGTGGTCTTGTGTGAGTTGCCTTGCACGAATGTGTGTCGTGTCTACATTTTGGCCGAAAGCGCATGTGTAGCGGTCCTTTTGTTGTGTGTGTCTCCGGCTCAAGATCTCGTCTATATGGTGAATAGCAATCTTTCATTTTCATAATACTGTCGTTGTTCCATCCTGGATTTGTTTGATATGTAGTTTCCTTTGTGTTGCATGTTTCACATTCTCAAGGATTTATTTCCCAACTATCGGACTACCCAATGACCAACTGGTATAATCAAATCTGTGTACTGTCGCACCTAAGCTCTGCCATAAAGTTAGTTTCAGTCACGTATATTCTTGGTGGTGTTGTCTTCAGAAATGTTAGTGTATGTGGCGCAATGCTAGCAAGTGGTTCAGGATTAGCACAGCATCAATAATCCCGTGAGTTTATTGGTTGTCTTAATTTCACTGCATTGCCACCAGCTTGTGCCAAAATACATACAAGCTCTATCCCACATACCGACCCCTCTTCTACTGTAAATTGTGGGGGAGAATGTCCATTACGTGCACAAATGATGCGCGTACAGTTTCAGGAGCAATCTATATTGACTGCGCGGACTGTCAACGGATCAGAAGGGACCAGTGAGAGTGGTTTGGAGTGGAAGGGAGGGGGAACGGAGAGGAGGGGGGACGCAGCAGAATTGACTGCTGTGCATCTGTAGCTCATATTCCCCTACGGTGCTACAATTTTCTGACAAATTATTCACACTGCAGGTTCTACAATATGATCTGAAGACACGTTGTTTGCGAACGGGTCAATCGAGGGGAAACATCTGGTATTTCATCAATAATTTCACTACTACGAAATCAAAATGTACAAGGATGTCTGGTATCTCAGGACGAATATTTTTGTTCTTCCACTGCGATACGAACAGAACAAATGCACTGCAACACGGCAGAACAGAACTGTAAGGAAACAAAATCACACGTGTTCTTCTTGGTCAGAATATGAATTATTTAGCGAGTTTGCACGAAAGTTCCCAAGAAATGTGCAACTTGAATTATACCATAGCATATTAAACACTAATTACGTAATGCCAAGAACTGAGGAAGATTTTTTATTCACGAGCCGCATTTTTCACCGTAAGACGGTAAATTTTCCTTTAAAGGACGTTAAAACCAGCTGACGCACGTTTCCGTAGTAGCAATCCGCCGGGGGAACATAAATCATTTCCACTTTTACGGCAACGGGTTGGGAACCAGCGCATCAACACAAAACAGTCGCTCGTCCACAATGATGAATGCAACAAGAGGACGACATAAATCACAGTGCTAGGCTAGGGCAGATAACTGGTTCCGGTCTGTCAGTCTTGGATATAAATGTCAGACATGCGCGTGCAATGACGAGCACGAGTAAACAACGAGATATACTATAAACCAGAACGCTCTAGCTTTGTTACAAAAAACCTGGACGTAGGCCTACGACATAACTCGACATATGCGATTGTAAAACCCATCAATAATAAATTATGGTGACAAGGATGAAAACTGCGTTTTCTGATCTATACAAAAACTGGTTCGAAGAATCGCTGTGGCCGGCTGTAACGCTGTCCCTTCGTAAAGACATCAGCAAGTAATTGCAACTTTTGTTTATTTTTGTGTTTTTTTCCTAAAACGGTATGGTTGTGGACTTTGAGAGGGGGACACTGTAGTCGTGATGGATACTAGAGTGACTCATTATTCTGAAAATAATATACTGTTTGACATAATTACATTAATTTGTGTCGAACAATAAATTGTTTTCATAGTTGTAAACGTTCCCTGGAACGTTAGCTGCGCGCCGAGGGAATAAGCACACGTATTCCGTGGCCTGATCACATTTTAAAATTGTAAGCCAAAGGAATCATAATTATTTTGAAAAGATAGCTCAATATTCTATGGAACAGGGTTACGTAAGAAACGAAGCTGCTAATAATACACGATAAACTCTAGTTTTCCAATGTAACGGGCTTAACTGGTGTGCCGGTCGGAAGAAATGAGATAAATATTATTGCAACAACACAGTATGAATATTCGGTTTCACGTCGCTATAGCTCGTAAGGTATCAAAAGCACCTGGTGAAATAACACTGCGATTTAAGTTAATCTAGATGATAGTAATTAATAGACGTGAAAATGTTCCTCTCTACAGGTTGGTCCACAGTTGCTTTTTCACAAACACATTTCAGATTAACGCAATGTCCATTAATTCCCCAATCTTCCCCAAAATCTACTTAGGATTGTGATTCAAGATTCTGCTTTGGGCGTAATGATAAAATTTAAAATAAGAGAGAAAATTTCGTTATCAGATAGGTGACACTTCGTTTGAGAAAAAGTGTATCTTGATTTTACTGTCACTGAAGAAAACAGTTTTACGGTGTACCTTCTCTGAGTGTAACCATTTCCTCAAGAAGAACTTTACGTTAAAGCCTTTGGTTCATACCCTCTTCCGTGTCGTGTAATTTGAAATACGAGTATGATATTAAATGGCTTGCACGACGAAACGTAGGGAAATGACATAAGTATACTTCTGTTTGCGAGCATTTACAGGAAAATATCTTACTGACAGCAGCGACAAGACGGATACAGAATCCGCGAAGATTCCGTCACGTATATGTAAAGCGTTACAATACCCTACGCCTGTTCTTAAATAGTAAAAACTGTTACTGGTGTACATTGGCCCCATTACCTCAAATTAAAACTGAGCTCTACGTAGGTGCAACGAACTTCATAGAGAAGCAAACGCGAAATCTTCGCGGGCCAGTGCCGCTCACAAAATTCTTGTGACGTAGCAAACAAAACCACAACGTGGCCTGGGAAAAGGGAAACAGCAAGAAGTCTCTCTGAAATAAGCCATTCTTCACCCGTTGCGCATAGATTTACACAACTGAAGTATATGACAGAAGCGGTATAAGACAGTGGCGGAATTGGGAAAGATTAATGACAGCTCGCTACATTACCGACTGCACTCTTCCCACGGAGTAACCTACTAACCGGTGCTCCGACACCCACGTCAAGACTTGTACCCTGCCAGCCACTTTACGGTGTGTGACGGAGGGTACTTCGGATACCACTGTCATCCCTCCTCCCTTTTTTCTGTTTGCGGAAAGACCGATTCTCACTAAGGCTCCATAAAAGGCGGAACTTACGTGATTTCCCCGTTACGGCCAATTATTAAACGCGTATGGGAGGAGTTAATGTGGTGCCCGACTTATTGGAATGTACGCTCTGCGAATTTCAAGGGTATTTGAGGAGCAGTTTCCTGAAGCTTTTGTGCTTTTCGGACGACCCCGTATCGACAAGTACTGCTTTGCTTTGGATCTTCTCTATCTCCTATATTAATCCTCCTTGACTTGAGTCTCAGACTACATAGTAACACTTAGGGTATTGAAAGTTAACTCTTAAGAATTATTTCCTTCGGAGTCTTTCGATAACAATCAGACTTAGTTAAGGTTTTCTTGCAACTGGTTGTATACTATCGTTCCATTTTATTTCGCACCGAAGGCATATTCCTTGACTACCAATCACGTAATTTAACAATAATGGATCTTCCCTCTTCTTTGTGCGGAATTTGTTTATTTTAAAGGTCAAATCATAATTTCTGCACCGTAATTTCTGCTCATCTTCTCCCAGTGCACTATGGCATTCCGCAACGGTCGCTTCCTCTATACGGCAGCATCATCTACTAACACCCTCAAGCCGTTTGCGGCATTATCCCTTAAGACCACACCGACATGATGGCCAGCACAAAAAGCCTACTGCCATTTCTGATTAGGGTTAGTTTTCACTATAGTGAGGTCTCGCAAGATGTGGGTACTGCGATGTTTTCGTGCGTCTGGTTAAGGTTAACAATTAATACGCGGTCATCTGGACGTAGATTGGGTCGAAAGTTGAGCGAAGGGTAGTGGTTTGGAAGGCAGGGGAAAAGAAGTGACAAGGCATGAACCAAGGGAGAAAACCTCTGCAATAGTTGTGTCGGGTTGTAAGAGCAGTAATGGTTTTTTTTGCTGCCTGCGACAGGCCATGCTAGTAGTGGGTATTATGCAGGTCTATACCTTTGTCGTCGTGCGGTGGTATTACTCGGCGCCTGCCGCTGGGTGCCGGTGTCGAACAACGTTATCCGTCAAATCACTTCTATATATAGTGAACTGTACCGGCCGTATAACACAGCCTTGCGGTACGACCCTAATTACTTTCACATCCGACAATTTTCCCAGTTAGAAACGACGTACTGAGTTCTAGTAGACAGAAATCCTGAATCTAATACCAATCTGCTACGCTACTGCATAATTTAGTCTTCTGCTGGCTAGACGACAGTCTGGAACTGCGTATAAAGCCCTCCCGAAACAAGGAACCGGAATCAACTGGCGCGCCGTTATATACTGATGAGCCAAACCATTAGAGCCACTGCCCACCGCAAGATTAAATGTCACCTGATGGCGTTGCCAGTATGTCAGGCGCTAAGGGAAGTATACAGTGTGTCCCAGAAGGAAGGGTCACTATTCAGGGATATGACAGGAACGGTCATTCGAAGCAAAAAAGTCTAGCAAATATGGGCTCTAAAATGCATACCTTAAGAGCTATGAGCACATCTTCATTTCGACACTGTGAAACAAATCTGTTCTTCTGCAAGCTCTGTGTTTCCCATATTTTGGAACTTGGTAGTGTGGACCAAAACAGGAAAAAAAATGTTCAGGAAACATGGGCTCTAAAGTGCATATCTTAAGCGCTATGAGTTCTTGTTTAGTATAGGAGAGGTGTTTCACATTAGTGAAGATGAACATGTGTTGCAACGTAGGAGTAGCTTCAGATGTCCCTATAAGAGTGACGATCCTACGGTTCTTGGGTCGGGAAAGACAAGTTCATGACACCATGATATTAAAATCAATCTCTGGGTTGAGTATTACTTTATCCCTTTACAACAAAGAAATTAAAAGCTTTTCCCGAAAGGAAACGACGTGAATTTCGTATAATTTTGTTCGTCTACAAATCTGATACGATAATATTTTCTCTTACAAAATAGAAAGCTGGACAGAAATATGACAAGAGAGGAGAAAATCTTACGAGCTCCATGTAAGCACTCATACGCCACAACACCTTCACTGCAGCAGCATACAGGGCGACTCAGCAGTCCCTACCGATGTCATTTTATCCAACCTGCAAATTATATCTGGTATTTAAAAACCACGAGCGAGATTTTCACATTCTCTCGCTCGCTGCGCACAAATTATCAGTATTAGAAAAAAAAATGAACAGGACCTTTCTGTAGGAAATTTAATGCAGTTCAATTTTGCATTAGGATACGCTTTTGCTAGAGGCCACGGTTTACGACTCATTCAAGAAAAACGTTCAAAACTGACGTTCAAACGTATCTCCATCCTCACACTCATCCCTGACCAGCGAGGGTTTCTAGTATGTTGTTCGTGACTCTTCCTACTACCACTGCACAAAAATTTGCGACTACACGAATTATTTCCCACATTTGACCTATTTTGGTCTTCATTGAATGGCATTATTACACCAACGACTTAGTCAAGCACTTAGAAACTGTAAAACTGGCGTTTGTGTAAGTTCCACTTAACGATGTTGTGAATTTTATCAGCGGAAGATAAACAATTACGTCGTTGTATTCGTCAGGCCTTCTGGCTACGAAACTACCGTCTGTGGATCCAATTGTCAACGTAATTAGTTTTGATGTAAGGTTTACAAAAGGAGTTTTCGTCTCATTACCCTCAGACGCACGTTTAAATTAATAATGTTAAGGAAATAGTCGACTATGCTGGTGGACTAAAAGCCCAATCAATGGAGACGAAGACAGGCCGAATATCGGGAATAGTTCGTGCAGTCGGAAATTTTTCACAGTAGTATGAGGGGAGTGCCACAAACAAGATTCTATAAATGCTAATTGTCAAGAGATGTGTGTGGTGGTGGAGATGCGTTTGAAGGTCACTTCTGAACTTTCTCTTAAATGTACTAAAACTGTGGCCTCCAGCAAATACATATCCCAGTACAAAATTGAACTACATTAAATTTGTTACAAAAAGGTCCTGTTCAATTTCCTGTACGACTAACAGTTTGCGCGTAGCGAGCGACAGAATATGAAAAATCTCGCGCGTGGTTTTCGAGGACCTGATATAACATTTCTGGCTGCATAAAGAGACACCGGAAGGGCAGCTGAATGGTCCTGTATTTCTTAGCCCATCTCTAAGTAGCCCAGGAGCGCGTTCAAAGTGTGAAGCGGGCACAGTGAGCTGGTAAAGATGTGGAAGGGCGGGCCTTTTTCTGTTGCATCTGCTAGTTGTGCAAGGGCAGGGTCTTCCAGAGCACAAAGGGCGTCGTTGTTCATCACATCTCAGCTGCAGTATGTGCCATGCTCTTTTTATCGCCCGACCTCCCACCCTGAACGCGTCTATCCACAGAGAGATCTCGACCGACGCATTTCAAGGAATCCCAGCAGCTATTTAGTTACTACACCATTCGCATCC
The DNA here is from genome assembly GCF_023864275.1 of Schistocerca cancellata. Lineage (NCBI taxonomy): Eukaryota > Metazoa > Arthropoda > Insecta > Orthoptera > Acrididae > Schistocerca > Schistocerca cancellata. The sequence continues at coordinate 72,629,664 of NC_064627.1, forward strand.
ACCCAAAGACAATTTTCCTTTTTCCCCCCGGGATTTACGGCTACAGAAAATGCGCTAATAGATAACGTGTTGAGACCCGAAGTCAGCATACGGGATAGAAGATCTCCAAGCACTCTTAATTCATCAATTCCTACTTGTAAATTTCGACAGCTTACAGTCCGCAACATGAGGCCACTTAATAAAAAACGATCATAACCCTCAGTAAGCAGGCCAGGTGTGTGTGTGTGTGTGTGTGTGTGTGTGTGTGTGTGAGTGAGAGATTCTGCCAGAAAAACAGGTAGCGCTCGAAAGCTGGTGCGAACGCTGTTTTCTGTTACGAGTTTCTGTGCTCCACGCACAGAAATCTGTTTAATCATCTAGTCAGAAAATTCATTAATCCTAGAGCCGTCGACCCGAGGACGTGTTTCGCTAAACATATTTGGTGTTGGTAAGGTTCCCCCTACACGTATCAAGCTAATGAGAATTACTCCATTTAGCGAGTTATGTGCCAAAGAATGGAACGCAAATCAATGAAGGCAACAATCATTATTCTATTGGTACAGCAATGCACCTTATTGTTGATCTCTCTCGTAATATCTTTATTAGACGAAATGTTTTGCTCTCAGAAGTAGGCAGTTCTTTAGATATACAATTTGAGTGATAGAAGATAATGCTCTTGTGATTGGTCGGTGATTGTGGAAAGCAGCTTGCTCTTTTGTTGAGACGGAGAAAGAATACATTCCACGCTAGGCAAAAATACTGTTCCCTGGGACTGAAAGAGTGAGTGGGCGGGAGGAAGGCGGGGTACACGGCTCCAACAACACAAAGGACAATTCGTCAGTGTCAAACTTGACAAATTATAAAATATGTGTTTACACGATACCTGATTCCATGTTATTCGGAAAAGGTACTGAATTTTAAAAACTTGTGAAAGCTAGTTTACATTGTCCTTGAATACCTTCTTGGTAAAATCCAATTAACACACACACACTACATGAACACACGCACAGAAGGCTTTTTTCCATTATATGGTATTCTCTTAGCTCTGTTGTGCGAATCTACGTACCGTAATACATAACGCCATGACCCTTCCTATTCGCGTAATAAACAGAACTGGTGTTCCTCCCGAGCCCAATTTCCTTTTAAAGATCTCTCCTTACAACTTGAGCTCTGGCGTCAATATTTAGCAACAGAGAATTTCTTTAAGGCCACCGGAAAATTTACGAACGGTCCTTAATTTCCGGTGCAGAAGCACCAAGATTGTAAATCGATTTTCCGCGAAATTAAGGATTCCCGGAATGCAAAGGCCGCCCTGTCTCCCGTATTGATCGACTCAGGTCGTAGAGGGTGGCTCCTTCGAGGAGCCTCTCCCCCCCCCCCCCCCCCCCCCCCCCACCAATTGGGACTTCCTTGTGGCAACGCATCTGACAATCTGGTCACAAGAGGCTGCAAGATGGCAAGATGGCCAAACGAATCAAGGATTATTTTATTAATGAGCACTATGAAAATCAGCTGGGGCACCATCTACGAAATATCAAATATGTGAAGGATGACAGCATTAAAATGAATTCAGCGATCACAATAAATGTCAACTATGCCGTAATTTGTGTTTGAGAAAGAGGTCGCTGCGTACATTCCGAGTGCAGGTGACGAGAGAGGTGGTAGCAGGAGGAGGAGGAGGAGGAGGAGGAGGAGGAGGAGGAGGAGGAGGAGCAGGAAGAGGGTGGTGGAAGGAGAAGGTGCAGAATGAGGAGGAGGACGAGGGAAGAGGGACGACGGAAAAGGACAAGGGAAGAAGAAGAGGAAGAGGAAGAGTGAAGAGGAGGAGGAGGAAGAGTGAAGAGGAGGAGGAGGAGGAGGAGGAAAGAGGAAGAGGGAAGAGGAGGAAGAGGGCAGCACAAAATATCGATCATGGCTCTCAGTAATCTCGTCGCTGTTATTCAGTTCAACAGAATATTGACATGGGAAACAGATCAAACCCAGAACACAGTATGTAAAAAATTTTAATTAATTATCCTACAGAATATTCGAAATCACAATGTTTGCATGTTACTGTCTGTAGACAGCGCAAGTAGCTTCACAAACATTCGCATTGCCAAATGAGCACTACTGGAAGATATTGATACAGCAAGCGACAGAAAGGTGAAGGTCATAGGTTATGTAGTAAACAGAAAGAAATCTTAGTCATCTGTAGAGGACCACAGTTAGTAAATACCGACTGCAGTAATGAAACAAAAACTTTTCATGAATATTTATGGGCGGTTGCACTCAGCCTCAGCAACCGTTAATATTACTGTATTGTCACAAACCTCCTCAGAAAAAAGTTTGTACATTTACTTTTCTTGCAAACGTCGCTGTCCCAATAGCCTTGCCGTCTCTATGAGCAAAACTTCTTACGGCGTCACAGTAACGATAAAAAACTAAATAAACAGAACTTAGGCGACAATTTTGTTAAAATTTATGTTATAACTTAGCTACCCATTGACATAGATGATTTACAATACGGACGATTAACTCAGTGGCATAACCAAAAAATCTTAACACCAGCCTTGCAAAACAAACCAACCCGGCGTTCGTCAGGAATCATTTAAGAAACCACAGAAAATCCGAATGTGGAGAACAGGCTGGAGTTTCGAACCTTATTAAACTGTAATGTAAATCCAATGGCTTCCAATTTGATGAACGATGGGCTGGGGTAATATGTGAAAGCGACCGAGGCGGTGACGGAACAAATGGTTCAAATGGCTCTGAGCACTATGGGACTTAACATCTATGGTCATCAGTCCCCTAGAACTTAGAACTACTTAAACCTAACTAACCTAAGGACAGCACACAACACCCAGCCATCACGAGGCAGAGAAAATCCCTAACCCCGCCGGGAATCGAACCCGGGAACCTGGGCGTGGGAAGCGAGAACGCTACCGCACGACCACGAGATGCGGGCTGGTGACGGAACATACTACTATGAGCCGCACTGGTGTTTGGAATAAGCATGGTTACAAATCTGTGTCCAACTACCGAGATGATGGTTTTCTGTTCCTATCTTATTTCAGCTAACAATTCCTGCGTCAAGCTACGACTAATACTTTCCCTGCCCTCTTTCAACGAGTTAGACTTATCTCTAATAAACTCAAGGCGGACGGTACTTTAAATCTTACTTGTTTTTAAGCCATTAGATATATTCCTGTGAACCCCTCGCCCCATTCATCCTGAATCGATGCCGTACTGCAAAACAGTTGTTTAGTCGTCTTACGTAAAATATGTAGCTTGTGTCGTTACTGCCGAAATAGTGTAATGGACCCAAATAATCATACAACTGAATACTGCCTTGGGTACAGCAATGCGCAATTTAATGGCGCAAAATTTCTCAATAACAAAACGTAAATTCGTCGAAGTACCGTTTAAGTTGCAGTGCTTTGGTAGCAATAAAGAAAACTCAGCAACCAGTCAAAATGTTGTCAAATGGAGACCTATTTAGTCGCAATTAATCTCAGGCTTACGCTCAGACAGCGGCGAAAAATTCATTATGCGATTTTACTTGCGCGCAGTTAGTAACATGCAACAGAATACGGCATGTAAACAGCCATTTGGAGACGGGCTTAATACCAAGAAGATTTAGATCACTCATTAGACAAAACGACAGCTGGTTACTGTTATATTCCTACACATCTGCGATTGCCTCCGCTATCACCTATAAATTAAGAAAATGATTTTGAAAAGAAGGTATAATAATTATTAGTAAATAACTAAATCCAGAAGTTGAATTCTTCCTCAAGGCATTCTACGCACTGCAAGACTAATAGTTTGTAAGTTGTGCTCATCATCTCCTTCCCTGAGAATAATTCTCCCGTTGTTATTCATAAAACTCACTGATTCTCCGACAAGTAGTTTAGTATGATACTGAAAAACAAATTCTCCTCCGTTAAACTCATTTCCATAAGAGGCGTGAAGTCAACTCTGTGTAAGCTGGTGTACGCACTGATTGAGTATGAAGCTTGTTCATTACGTAATACCTCTGGAACAATGCGTTTTGCAGTTAAGTGCTAAGTGCTCCGTCTGGAGTGCTTGTCATTAAGGGTACGAGAGCGTCGTAAATCTAAGGTTTTTGCCGAGTGCTTTTAAGCTGGCGTACGAGTAGGTTTTTGTTTCCTTTCTAAACATCTGAGCTACGCTACACGTATTATACGTTTCATTATTTCTGTGTGGGCTCTATACCAGTAACGTAGTCTCCCCTTCTTTAAAATAAAATTTCAAGTACAACAAACACCGATATTCTCTTGTCTACTGCTGTTTGCTTTGATACCTTCGCAACTTTTTATGTAGGTTCTCTTATGTGCGATTCTTGGATATTGTTTCTCTCGGGGTTTTATCTCACATATGTCTTATAGGTTCACCATTCTTTCTTTTTCCAGAACTACAAGATATCCTTTTTATTGTGCTGCTGCCATTCATTCGACAGAAACGCCCAAATGTAAGAAAAACTAACACTGGTACATAAAAAAATTTTCAAGTCAACTATAACTGGCCAACAGTTAACAATTATTTTCTAATTAGCATTTATCACGTGAAAATTTGGATATACAGTGAATTCGATTGACTGCATTACAGCCCTCTGTTTCCGTGATAACGAATATATGTTAGTAAAAGCTCTGAGGTTGGTTATTTTTCCCATACATCTACTGAACTCATTATCTCTGAAATGGTTCCTTACATGGATGATCTCTGAAGAGTCCAATCACTTATAAAAGACGATGTCATATCGCTCCATTTCAGATGGCCAATCCTCTCTGTGCAGCGCCCAGCGTTACTTGTTGTAACATTACATCCACTGCATACAGCTCCGATCTGTTTATCCTTGCAGTACGCTGTAGTTTGTGCAGTGTATGTTCAGGGAAGTTTCAGCTCTCAGTTTGGGTTTTTTCATTAATGACTAAAACATAATTAAAGACATGGTATGTTATGGATCCAATACTAATACTGCCTGACAGAAGAAGATTGACGTCGTGGGCATAACATCTATTTTTGGTATCTAGTTTCAATTTGACATTAGTATTATCTTCCTGATCTAATTTGGTACACGCCACAACAGCCGATCATCATCATCATCATCATCATCATCGTCAACGTCATCATCGTCAACGTCATCATCGTCAACGTCATCATCGTCAACGTCATCATCGTCAACGTCATCATCGTCAACGTCATCATCGTCACCTTGTGCATCCTTCTTCGAACGTTATACGACTCTGATAATTGGAGACTTCAAACGTTATACTTTCCCCGTCAGATTGCGAACTTGGGGACACATGCCTTCAAGTTTGCCTTGATCATCACTAACAGTAAAATTGATTCTGAGTGCAAAACACAATATCTGAAATCGTGGAGTACGTGCGCTAGTCCGCGTTTTATCATAAAAAAAGGTGATACTAAATGACTGTTGTCAAGTATGTTACAGTGGATCTGCATTTCAGATGGAAATTAGCTGATCCTCACTGTTGCAATCAACATGTTGATTCCTATGAAAGCCATCTAAACACATTAATTTATTTCAGGTTGCTGCCGGTATACAATGGTAACAACTTACGGTGAATCGCAATTCGACCACTGCAGCATGATCATCCATGGTGGCTTACCTGAAATAGCAGGAAACAAGAAATTAATTTTATGTTAACTGCTAAAATAACAATGTTTCTATGGGTCATAACCCGACAAGTATTTAAGTTTCCATTACTATTTAGCTTTTGCAGTAAAATAAAGAGAAATCAGCCGATTATCGCATAACAGCATCAACATATCTGTGAGAAAAGCCAGAATATGGTTTTACTCGAAGCGACATCTTCAAACATTTTCAGAATTCGGTGGTGACTTATTCGCGTAGTGTGTGTGCTCTACTTATTAACAATAACGGAACGAGTCCATTTCAGTCTCTTTTTTCGGAAATAATAGTAACAACGACATCGCAGTTTATTTTTTTAAATTTATTTATGAGTTTATTTCACCTGGATAGATTAAGGCTTTCAGGTCCTTTCTTACGTTTAACGAGACATCCATAAGGATGTCAACTTTACAATACGCACACCTCATGAGCAGTACACAATGATGATGTGGCGATGATACAGTAATGAATAGATGTAATTTAAGAAATGTTAATGTTTTACCACTGTGTTTATCAATTTTGTCATTGCGTTCTTGTCGATGTGCGTACTGGTACAGGGTGACAATTACTGAATTACATGAAAAAAGAAGCTATATCAGATACAAACTACGGTGTTCACATACTTTGGTTGGTTGGTTGTGGGAGTAAAGGGACCAGATGCACATACCTTATTCAACAGGTAAACATCACTACAGATATTCGTATTTAGGTTATGACATGTTCGATATGCCTGCCATCATTGGCGATGATGTGGTGCAGACAAATAGCGAAATTCTGCATGACCCACTACAGTGCCGGAACATCGATACTGCCGATGACCTCCTGAATGGCTATTTTCAGCTCAACAATGGTTTTGAGGTTATCCCTGTATACTTTGTTTTTAGTATCGCTCCAAAAAAAAGGAAAAGAAGCACATGTGTTGAGGTCCGGAGAATATGGTGGGCAATCGTGGCCAATGAAAGTGGCCTCTTCTTACCCCAGAGCCAAAATGCGGTCCCCAAAGTGCTTCTCCAGGACATCAAACACTCTCCTGCTTCGATGGGGTCGAGCTCCTTCTTTCATGAACCACATATAGTCCAAATCAGGGTTACTGTGGATAATGGGGGTGAAATCCTCTTCCTTTGGAACGTACCGTTCGGTAGTCACCGTTCCAAACGGAATATCGCACCGATTATTAAGTGATTGGACTTTGCACATCACACAGTCACCCTTTGAGGATGAAGAGACTTCTCGATCGCGAAATGCGAATTCTCAGTCCCCAAATGCACCAATTTTGTTTACTGACGAACCCATCCAAATGAAAGTGGGCTTCTTCACTAAACCGAACCACGCATGCTTATACTAATTCTCATGCTGCCCCGCGGCCAACCGTGCAGTTTGAAAGTCCTAACACAAACAGTTCAGAAGTTATGACGATTTTATTTCATGTAGTTCAATAAGTGTCACCCTGCATGTAACAAATATATGGCAGCAGTACAGAAGGAATAGACGGCTGGAAGAATCGTGAGAAAGAACAGCACTGGGTAAGGAGATGAGATGGCAGGTTGATTTGGAGGAGGGGACCAAACAGCGGGATCATATGTCACATCGGATTGGGCAATGAAGTCGGCCGCATCCTTTCACAGGAACCATCCCTGCGTTTACTTGGAGCGATTTAGGGAAATCACAGGAAACATAAATCGGCATCGTCGGACGCGGCTATGAACCGTCGTCCTCCCGAATGTGAGTCCAGTGTGCTAACCGCTGCACCACCTCGTTTAGCGGGTGGTAGGAAGAAAACACAGAAACACACAGGACTCAGAAAAAGCACGGCTAGTGTTTACAATGAAACAGATACTGGCTCACTGTTGAACAGACGCAAAACAGCTGGGAAACGCGGAGAGGAAAGCAAATCTGAGGATAACAGTCAAAGCTTTAAACGTAATAATACTGTACCAACAGCTGTTATTTTGATACTGTTTTATTGGGCACCCAGTTTCGTCGTTCCAGTAATGTTATCTTCAGGCCTGTCGCATGAATGACACCAAGTACCGCTCGTACGTGCATAAGATAAGGCACCAATATTCGTATCTGGTTCCGCAGATATGCGAACTTTATCAGCAAGTGTGCTCTTCACACAGTTGCTGTCACATGCTTGAAGAGCACACATGCTCACGAAATTCTGGTATCTACTGAACTAGGCAGGAATGTAGGTGCCTTGCCTTACGCATGCACATAGGCAACAGCAAATGGCGGCCTGGAAGGTTACGCATGCACATAGGCAACAGCAAATGGCGGCCTGGAAGGTTACGCATGCACATAGGCAACAGCAAATGGCGGCCTGGAAGGTCACCCATCCAAGTGCCGACCACGCCGACAGCGCTTAACTTCGGTGATCTCACGGGAACCGGTGTATCCACTGCGGCAAGGCCGTTGTCTGGTTGCCTAACAAAACAATATCAATATAAAGGCTGTTGGTAGAGTATTATTACATTTCACCGATCTGCTGGCCCCCGCTCCTGCGTGGTTTTGGGTAAGACGCATACTAAAGGGCAGTTTGTTCCAGAAGCGTATGGCATGCGTGGAGGAAGAACCGGGAAAAATTTTTGTGTTAACACACAACGCTCAAGATACGCTATGTATGTGATCTGGTATTTCATTTGTGGTGGTCCGCAGCGCAACCTGTCGGACAATAAATTTATGATATATACGCACTCTACCTGTGATAAGTGCCGGGATTACTTATCAATATACAATCCGGGTCCCCATAAAGAAGTAGTCCGTGGAAAATCGGAATGCGACCCCGGCGGAAGAGGCGAGCCGGAAGCTCTTGGTCCGCCTGCGCCACCACCTTCCGCCGGCCGCTATCAGACACGGCCTCGCAGTTACTGCTCGGGTAATGGCCGCACGCCAGCGGCAATCAGCCGAGACGCCGTAAACGTCACGCTCCCATTACGGGCAGACGGACGCCAGGGACAACGGCAGCAAGGCGGGGCGGCTGCTCCAGTCTAGCGCCTTCCCTGTAGCGGTTAACCTATTCCCCCTCTCTCAGTCTCTGACTTTTCAACGGTAAACCGCATCGAAACGCACAACGCCTCTCTTGTAGTGCCTGCTACTGGCGTCGGAAAAGCGCCTCCGCGACTTTTCCACATTTGCTAAGCGAAACAGCGCAAAGTCCTAAGTGATTGGGGAAAAGCGCACGTGAATCCTGTACATAAGAAGGGAAAAGAACGGAACTGCAAACCTACAGACCAATATGCTCAACGTCGATTTGCTGCTATTTTCTTGAGCATATTTTCAGTTCGAATATAATAAATTTCCTTCAGACGGAAGCCATCTATCCACGCATCAGCACGGTTTTAGAAAGTATTGTTCGGGCGAAACTCAGATTGCCCTTTCCTGACATGATATACTAAGGACTATGGACGAAGGGCAACAATCAGATACCACTTTCTTACATTTGCGAAATGCATTTGGCATGGTACTCCACAGCAGACTGTTAAAAGGTCGTAGCATATGGCATGCATCCCACGTATGTGAGTGGCTCGAAGACTTCTCAAGCGACAGAACCCAAATGTTGTCCTCGACATCCAGTGCTTGTCAGAGACAAGGGCATCATCAGGAGTGCCCCAAAGAAGTGCGATATGACAGTTGTTATTTTCTAGATACATAAATGATGTGGCAGACAGCGTGGGCAGCAGTCAGAGGCTGTCTGCTGACGACGCTGTGGTGTACGGGAAGGTGCCGTTGTAGAGTGACTGTAGGAGGATACAAGATGACTTAGACAAAATTTCTAGCTGGCAGCTTGAACGGCAGCTAGCTGTAAATGTGCAAAAAATGTAAGTTAATGCAGACGAGTAGGAAAAACAAACCCGGAATGTTCGTGTACAACTTCAGTAGCGTGCTGCTCGACAGAGTCACGCAGAGTAAATATCTAGGCGTAACGCTGAAAAGCAAAAGGAACTGGGACGAGTATATAAGAATTGTAGTAGGGAGGGGGGGATGTCGACTTCGGTTTATTGGGACGATTTTAGGGGAGTGTGGTTCATCTGCAAAGGAGACTGCGTGTGAAACGGCATTTGAAGCTGACCTCAACACGATTCTGCTGCCGCCAACGTATATTTCGCTTAAGGACCACGAAGATAAGAGAAATAGGGCTCGTATGGAGCAATATAAGACATACGTTTTCCCATCGCTCTATTTGCGACTGGAACAGGAACGAAAATCACTGGTACAGGGTAGTCTCTTCCACTTACTGTACTATAGCTTGCAGAGTACGTAATTAAATGTAGAACCTGTGACAAAACGCAGGTATCTTTTTTAGATCTTCTCTAATTTCTCTCTCCACCCTATACAGTTAAGGGTCCCCAGACTACCGAACAACAGTCAAGCATCCGATATATGAGTGTCTTGTAAGTTATATCATGGCGCCATTATACTTACTGGGTATTCTTCCAATGTAACTCAGTGTGTCATCTGCCTTTCCTACGCGCGCCCACACACACACACACACACACACACACACATTATTAAGGGATGTAACTACTTCTAATGACTGTTCAGCATTTGCTAATGACATAATAAATGTTAACACGTTACATTGAGAATCAACTGTCAATTCCTGCACCAAGCTTCGCCCTCTGCAGATAGCTCGATTCCGCTACTAGTTTCTAGCGTTATGACTTTATTGTATACAACAGTATCATCCGCAAACATATTCAGACGTTATATACTAGGTTATATAACTAGTCTAGTACATGATGTTTTTTGGCTAAGGGCGACAGTGTGGTCAATAGCGCACTAAGAATCTAATCATACCACTGTCATACAAGTTTGGTTTTGTAAAAGTCACGAAAGTTTTTTGTCCATTGCTCCGCGCAATTACCTCCATGTTAATATTCTAAAATTTTATTCTCTCAGTAACCTTATTTTACTAATTATACCCAAAAGACTTGCCGTTTTACGGCTGTGCCCAAGAACAGTGAGAGCAGTGTCATAATAGCGCAAATTATTTCTTTGATTTTCTTCTCACTGGCGACTTGGGCATAAAAGCAACTCACCCTGAATCTGCGGCTGTGACTGCAACAAATAAAGCACCGCTGATGAATTCTTCGCGAACAGCAACGAGTCCATGTGCTCCCAGTCAAGCGTCACATCACTCTTCATCTTAGTGTAATGCTTGGGTGATTTAACTTACGTTCCTCTACGTTTCTATACTTCAGGTTGCGTTCCAAACCGAACAGGGGAGCTAAGTAAGTCAACAATCCTCGTTCCCTGTGACTCCTCTTTTCCTAATGATTCCTTCGTTTCCTTTTATCTATGTTGTGTGTCCTTTTTCATTATAGGCCCACTATTACTGTTCTAATGTAGAGGATTACTTTTATTCCCCGTGTAACGTGAACGTGAGAACTGTGGCATGTTCCTGCACATACTGCCGCCTTTCATAGCGTTCTTAAGCTATTGCTTGCGAATGTTTTGCTGCCAGCAAAGACAACAGTTTCTATAAATACCAAGACGACATTATCAATTTTTCCATCCCGAAAAATTACACAGCGTCCATTCCCAAACTAGAAGTACACCTTCCTGGATTTCCAGTTGTCGACTCTCTGTGTGCAGCAAATTCTAGGAACCCTTCTACCATCTTTGGTTGATGCCACCAAGCAGCAAACCCGAAATGTCAAATCGCCGAATGAAAATTTGAACCAAGGCTGGGGTCGAATACGGGTCTCCTGCCTATTGGTCAGATGCGCTAATCACTCCGCCACCCCAGCACAGTGGCTTTGAACAACTGCACGGACTACCCTCGCACGCCTCCTTCCTCAGTCCAAATTCCCAATCACACCTCAGCCCACAAGTATTCCGCCTAAACTCGAAAAGTAAATTTTCATTCATCGCTTCAGTCTGCATATACACATCATAGATGTTCGAGGCTTGATTATGTCTCTGGAACCATACAGTTTCATTTGTTTAATCGGAGTTACATTCCTGTGCACTGCCTCGCTATTCATTCCGTGAGTTGCGGATAAGAAATATTGAATAACACCAATTGGAGCAGCTATGTAAAATCCGGGTGGTTGGTCGAGTAGATAACGCACAAATAGAGTAGTGGCGTGTAGGAAGGTAAGAGGCGCAGCCCCCGCCTTTCACCGGCGTAGAAAATGCAAGCGACGCGTGAAGACGCCTCGCGTGTTCCGCACGGGAAGTACGGCTGAGTGCTGACAAAAGGGGATACGTGGCCGCTCTTCCGACAGCAGACGCTCGGCCGACCACCCTCGGCGAGTCAGCGGGTAGCGCGCCTACTGCATAACCCCGAAGGCGTAGCGAGGCACCACGTTGTCACTAGGGGAAACTGTCAAGAATACTGCAAGATATTAACTACTATCTCTGCGCAGTAATGAAGTCCGTGTTCACCAAAGGGTACAATAAGACTGGAAAACCAAAAACGATGTGCTCGAATTAAACAGGGTGTAACACTAGGATGCAATCTTCCGCCCCTACTGTTCAATCGATATATCGAAGAAACAGTGGTAGAAATGCAGTAATAGAAACATTCAATATCCAGAGTAAAATTAGTGGTGATCGGATATCACTTATAAGATTCGCTGATGACACTACTATCCTCAGTGACAGTGACGAAGAAATAGCACGGCCTGTTGAATGGAATAAACAATATAAGGAACAAACATAAAGAACTGAGGGTAAACCAAGGAATGACGAAAGGAGTGAGGAGTTGCAGAAATGAGATTAATGGTAAACTTGAAATCAAAATTCGGGATCACTAAGTATGCGAAGAGAAGGAATACTGCCATCTGGGAAACCAAGTAATACATAACGGATGAAGTAAGGACGACATAAAAAGCAAAGTAGGACAGGTAAAGAGGGAACTCTTGACCAAGAAAACATAGACCTCAATTTGAGAAAGTAGTTTCTGGGAATGTGCGTTTGGACGTTGAGAATCGAAGCGTCTGAGACACGGTGCTACAGAAGAATGTTAAATATAAGGTGGACTGATAAAATAAGAAAAGGGGAGGTTCTCGACAGGATTGGCGATGACAGGAACATTTGGAAAACACTGCCAAGAAGAGAAGCCAGGATGACTGGACATGTGTTAAAACACCAGGGAATCACTTCCGTCGCACCAGAGGAAGCTGTACAATTTCGGAACTGTAGGGACAGACAGAGTTTGGAGAAAAGCCAACAAACTATTTAGGACGTTAAATACAAGTTCTACTCTGAAATGAACATGCTAGAACATAAGATGAAGTCTTGTACGGCCGTACTGAACCAGTCAGAAGGCTGACTGAAAAAAGGAAAAGGACATTGCTCAAAGATACCGCAGCTACTTAACAGTTCAGACTTTACAAATAATTTATTTTAGACCTCCCACACAGCAGCTGCCAGTGGCAGTATCTCTACTTACAGATTTACAGTTTAATTTGCTGCAAGGCAATATCCTCAATGTTCGCAAACATTATGACAAACCCTAAAACAAATTAAAATCACCATGTGTAAGACTCGTGTCAACTCTAAACACATCTCGGTATAAATACAAGTCACGAAAAAGTAGCCGATTGCTTTAATTTTTTTCAGGTAATTTCATTCACAGCCACGAAGTTCAACCGGCCTCCTCATGGATGAATTAATGTTCAAAGGATGTCTTTCAAACTGTCTCCGTCGAGGTTCAGGACAGTATCAGTTCCTTGGCTAGGAAGCTCTGGAGATTGTATATTTAATATTTTGAGTACGTTGAGAAACTTCGTTGTAAGCTACATTTTACACTGAATACTTCGCGGAAACAGCTCCTTGTGACCGGAAAAGGACGCAGGTCATTCCTACTTACAAAAAGAATAAAGACTGGATGCACAGAATTACATATCAATACTGTCTTTTGCAGGATCATAGCGCATATTCTAATTTCAAGTCTTATGACCGAGGTCTGAATACAATAAGCACGCTCAAACGGTGTAGGTCGTGTTAGTTACGCAGAGATGATGAGGCTTGCACTGTATCGACTAGAAAGCAGAGCCGCATCAGACCACCCTTCGGACTGAAGACGACGACGACGACGACGACCACCACCACCACCACCACCACCACCACCACCACCACCACCAACACCAACAACATGTCGTTCCTGGAGGAAGACAAGTTTCTTTCAATCAATCAGCACAGATTCAGGAAAAACCGATTGTGTGAAAAACAGTTTGCTTTAGAAAGTTCCTCGTGGTGGCCATTTTTAACAAAAGTTATAGATACAAAAATCACACGCAGCAGACGAAAAAGCGTTTTCTTGCTACAGGCTACAGCTTGCTTTATTCACATAACTGATGCAGATGAACGGTAATTCCATCTCTCCAGATTTCCGAAAGGCGTTCAACACTGCACTACTTGGTCGGTTACTAACAAAGACATTATCATGCAGAGTGACTTCGCAAATATATGACTGGCTCGATGAATATTTGTCTAAAATAGCCCTACTCGTTATAAAGAACGGTGTATGTTCCACAGAAATGAGAGCAGTACTGGATGTCTCTCAAGGAAGCTTAGTTGAACCTCTATTGTCTTCAATATACACTCCTGGAAATTGAAATAAGAACACCGTGAATTCATTGTCCCAGGAAGGGGAAACTTTATTGACACATTGCTGAGGTCAGATACATCACATGATCACACTGACAGAACCACAGGCACATAGACACAGGCAACAGAGCATGCACAATGTCGGCACTAGTACAGTGTATATCCACCTTTCGCAGCAATGCAGGCTGCTATTCTCCCATGGAGACGATCGTAGAGATGCTGGATGTAGTCCTGTGGAACGGCTTGCCATGCCATTTCCACCTGGCGCCTCAGTTGGACCAGCGTTCGTGCTGGACGTGCAGACCGCGTGAGACGACGCTTCATCCAATCCCAAACATGCTCAATGGGGGACAGATCCGGAGATCTTGCTGGCCAGGGTAGTTGACTTACACCTTCTAGAGCACGTTGGGTGGCACGGGATACATGCGGACGTGCATTGTCCTGTTGGAACAGCAAGTTCCCTTGCCGGTCTAGGAATGGTAGAACGATGGATTCGGTGACGGTTTGGATGTACCGTGCACTATTCAGTGTCACCTCGACGATCACCAGTGGTGTACGGCCAGTGTAGGAGATCGCTCTCCACACCATGATGCCGGGTGTTGGCCCTGTGTGCCTCGGTCGTATGCAGTCCTGATTGTGGCGCTCACCTGCACGGCGCCAAACACGCATACGACCATCATTGGCACCAAGGCAGAAGCGACTCTCATCGCTGAAGACGACACGTCTCCATTCGTCCCTCCATTCACGCCTGTCGCGACACCACTGGAGGCGGGCTGCACGATGTTGGGGCGTGAGCGGAAGACGGTCTAACGGTGTGCGGGACCGTAGCCCAGCTTCATGGAGACGGTTGCGAATGGTCCTCGCCGATACCCCAGGAGCAACAGTGACCCTAATTTGCTGGGAAGTGGCGGTGCGGTCCCCTACGGCACTGCGTAGGATCCTACGGTCTTGGCGTGCATCCGTGCGTCGCTGCGGTCCGGTCCCAGGTCGACGGGCACGTGCACCTTCCGCCGACCACTGGCGACAACATCGATGTACTGTGGAGACCTCACGCCCCACGTGTTGAGCAATTCGGCGGTACGTCCACCCGGCCTCCCGCATGCCCACTATACGCCCTCGCTCAAAGTCCGTCAACTGCACATACGGTTCACGTCCACACTGTCGCGGCATGCTACCAGTGTTAAAGACTGCGATGGAGCTCCGTATGCCACGGCAAACTGGCTGACACTGACGGCGGCGGTGCACAAATGCTGCGCAGCTAGCGCCATTCGACGGCCAACACCGCGGTTCCTGGTGTGTCCGCTGTGCCGTGCGTGTGATCATTGCTTGTACAGCCCTCTCGCAGTGTCCGGAGCAAGTATGGTGGGTCTGACACACCGGTGTCAATGTGTTGTTTTTTCCATTTCCAGGAGTGTACAAACAAGATTTATGAGGTAGGATCAGCAACACTATAATATTGCTATAATATTGTTCACTGACGATGCAGTTGTGAAAAAGGAAACTATCGTCATTGGACGATCGTAAGGAATTTAAGAAAGACTGGAGCAAATTTACATTTCGTAAAATGAAGGGCAGCTCTCTTTAAATGAAGATAAATGTAAAATAGTGCTAGTAGTCAGGACCCTGTAGTATCAAATTCAAAGATTAGTGGTGAATATCTTGAGTGTGTACATAGCATTAATATTTACGGGTAATACCAAACGTCCATACGAGATGCCACGACAACGTAAATTCCGTATTTTGGAAGGAATTTTGGTAAAATGCAATGCAACTGGAAAGCAAATCGCATAAAAGGTGCTAGTGTGGCCATTTCTAGAGTAATTTTCCAGTGTTTGACTATCTTATCAAGTGGCCGTGGCAATAGTTATCAAACAAACTGACAGACGAACTGCTAGAATCGTAACGGGTCGGTATAAGCCATACGAAAGTGTAATAGAAATGCTGGGGGAAGCTGAATGGGAATCCTCGGAGAAATGAAGACATAGTCCTCGCGTAACACTGTGCGACCATTATGCTGCCACTGTACTGTATCTCGTTTAGGAAAATAAAATGAGAGAGATGAGTGTGCGCACAGGGCATCTAGACAACCGTTTTTCCATCGCTCAGTACGCGAATAGGCTCGTACCAGCCCTCCGTCATGTACCGTACAGTGGGGCTTGTGGAGAAACAGAGTGTTTGAGAAGGAAAGGTGAATGATTTGTTGGCTACACAACACAGCTGGTTACAGACTAAGATCTCCTTTCGCATGTTTCTAGCTGCTATGGGTTTACTTATCGATTGTCATTTTTGTTTTCAAGTTCGAGTTACGAAGTTGTGCTTCGGTTCACATTATCGATTTTTTCAACTGTGCTTATGATTTTTTTTAGCCGATTCTACTGTATCGTTTAAGCTTTCCGTATGTATTTATAAATCTGAGTCTGCAACACGGTATTTGTGTACGGATTTTGTCATGGAAAGGATAATGCTGTTGCTTGAAGAGAATAGGACAGACTATTTCCTAACCTAAGAAGGCCAGAATAAAAATCGTTTACTGACGTTTTGTCTGAATTGCGTGAGATTGGTGCAGTTCCCAGCAGTCATATCCCATCCGAACGTGCAAACGAACAGTGTGGATGTAGTAGATGCCATCACGGATTTGGCAGAATGTAGTCCCTCAACAAGCACGTGCAGAATTTCTCCACGTATCGGTGTTCCACATACAGTAATATGGCGAACATCACGTATGCATGACGTCTATATACTCATGATTTACAGAGGATTCACAGGAGAATTTCAGAGGAAATTACAATAGACGATTCGAATTTGCTCGTTGGCTAGCTGCAAATCGCCGAAAATCCTATTTACACTGTTTGCGTATGAAGCCACTTTGACGGAATCAATGACAGTCATAACTCACATCTGTGATGCGAAAACCTACATGCATTCGTGAAAAGGCATTTTCAAGAACGCTTCTCCGTAAATGTATGGCGTGGTATGATCGCAAATTAGTTGATTTATATATTGCAGTGCCTGTATTGTTCAGAAGTAACATGCAGTGTTACTTCGGACACGCATGCGCAGGAATAAACATAATGGATGTAGTAAGAGTGCATGCTGTAGGTGCCGGCTGGAGTGGCGGAGCGGTTCTAGGCGCTTCAGTCTGGTAACGCGTGACCGCTAAGGTCACAGGTTCGAGTCCTGCCACAGGCATGGATGTGTGTGATGTCCTTAGGTTAGTTAGGTTCTAGGGGACTGATGACCTCCGATGTTAAGTCCCACAGTGCTCAGAAACATTTGAACCATTGTGCTGTGGGCACATTGTTGACGGCATATGGAAGTTTGGGTCTGACTGTGAATCTACTGGGATTGCCTGAGTGATCGCTCGCCATAAGTCGGAAATCCGTGTTAGAGTCCCTGCCCGGCACAAATTTGCGCTATCGTCGTTCCATTACACAGCTGATGGTTGTCCACATTCGCAACTGCAAATACATTTCATGTATATCAGTCGATTTGGTCTGTCGTATTACCGCATCGTCTTATAGAGCCGTGTTAAGTACGTTTGCTTGAAAACAAGCTTCCTGGTTCCTTTGACTACAAGGGTGGTACCTTTTTTCCAGCATAACGGTGTCCCTGCACATTCTAATAGTCAGGTGACGGATCATCTGAACTCAACAGTCCCCAGATGTAAAGCTAACATTCTTCAGAAGACGGAGCCGTAGAAATGGTCACCTGGATCATGCCCCTTTGGATGTTTGCATGCGAGGATGATTGACAAGCTAAATCTAGAAAGAAAACGTTACAAGAGACAAACTAACCTTTCGGATTACGAACAGTGCTGTCCCTACAAATGAACGGCAAGATGACATCAGAAAAAGAAAAAATACGAAATTACACTGAAGTCGTAGGTGGAATTTATGAATTTCTCCTTTGAACTGTTGATCATTGAAGTGAGCATGTTTCTGAAACCAGGAAAATTACTGGAGTTCCTCTTATCGAACTGGTGGCTGCTTATGACAAGGTGAATCACCGTGTATTCTCAAAGAACCTACGGCATAACGAAAAATTATAATTTAATCACACTTATTCAAAGTTTATTCCAAAAATGGAGATTTTATGTAGAATTCCAGGGACAACGTAGTCAATAGAGGATATCAAAGAAATGGCTCACCACGGGGAACTTCGCATTTTCTGCGAACACAAGGAATTTCCTTTGTGCCAACGGTCTGGCATTACCGATTTCAGGGAAAGCTTTTGGAAATGTTGAAGCCCACCTGGCAGATGCATTGGGAGAATTCAGTGTGTATTAGCCTAGCAATGAACAGTTGAACCCAATTATCTGCGTTTCGTCGTAAGCAGAATCAGGCACGTCCCAAACTTATCATCACATGGAAAGGGAGTTAGCAAATACGTCCCATCCAAAGTATCTGGGAGAAACTGGATCGTACTCTGACGTACAAGCAGCATTATAAGAATACTAGAATGAGGGTGGAAGCCAAATCCTTCGCAAGATCACTGGTACCATGTGCTGGTCTCCGTCACTAACCCCGAGCAACTCGTTACAATGTTGCAAAGTGTGCGTGCCCAGTCTGGTACGAATCTACAAACGCAAAAAGAGTTAACAAGGCTCTAAATCAGGGGTCTCCAAATTTTTTAGTCCGCGGGCCACATTAACTCCTCCACGAAGTCATAAGGGCCAAGATCTACCTAGTGGGATTAAAGCACCCTAGCACTCCATGATCACCGTAATGTAAGGCTAAAGGAAAGATGAAATCGCAAAAATCTAAGGTTGTGGGAATAGCTAACACTGAAACGAACTACGATTTTTATTTAATTACATAATTTTGATTGGTGGACGTACCTGACCGAAATTCTGGAGTATTTTATTCCGGCGAATTTCACCGACAAAAAAAGTATGTCACTACACATTCTTCACGAAAGGGTCCTGCAAAGTTAACGAAATCTCAAAATCATTGTTAGCAACACTATTACTGCAAGGCGTAACAGAGGGAGAGTATGTCAACGCATTGTTATTTCAAGCGGCGCAACAATAAGTTTAGCTATGTAGTCTTGCAGCGAGTAGCAGAGCCAATGTTGCGGTGTATGGGTCGCGATAGGCCTCTAAACTCAATAGTTGGCAGTATAGGTACCACCTCAAATATTTGGCGGGGTTGTCCGGCCAGCTAACGCGGGCCGGTTTGCCGGCCGTCGCGGGCCGGTTTCGGCCCGCGGGCCTTAGTTTGGAGACCCCTGCTCTAAATAAACTGTGTAGGCTTACCACAGGTTGTGTGAAACCTACGCCACTCGAAAAACTCTACCGGCTCGTAAGCATATCGTCAGCAGATATTCGACTTTAAGAAGCTGACGACGCCGAGAACACACATCAGGTCCATCAGGAATCCTATCCATTACATGAACACGTTCCAGCAGTCTCGAGGTTGAGGTCCAGAAGAAGTTTCCTTAACACCACACGAGTCTTGCCAACAACAACAGCAACGAAACAATTGCGGACTTCTTGAGAATAGCTCTACCTGGCCTCTCCCTTCGGAAACCCTCACACCTGGGTAGAACACAATTAGATCGTGTGGTGGTCACCTCCCAAAATGGCACTTCACTCTGTACCGCCAAATGTGACTGCGGAGAAGCACAAGCCACGAAAAACTGCGTAGGCTCTGTCAACTGTGCCCTGCATTTTGCACGGAAGACGATCTTCTGTTTGCAACTTCGAGGGCAGTAGAAGGTGCAAGAATTTGATGAACAACAGTGTACTCCTAACTATGGCTATTGGTAATATATCGTCATATCGATATTCTTTCAAAAAGCATTGATATATATCTATCGTAAATTTTGGACGGTCTAATCGATATATCGACCTATATCGAGTGCGATATCTTCATCTTATATTATTCTTTTTCGCAATTTTCAGAAAATATTTGAAGTTGTTCTTTCGAAACTGTAGTAAAGCATAATTTTACTTTCACCGTGTAAAAGAGGCTAGCTACTTTTTGAGCTTTCATCACGTCCAATCTTTCACTTTGACTGTGTGACGCAAGTAAATGTGGTACAAAAGAAGTAGTAATCCGATTGCACTACGTGGAGTGGTAGTGTGAATGGAATAACAAGATTTCCAATATGAATAAACAGTACACCTGTGGCGTTAAAAAACAATTTTAACCCACCTAACGTACTCTCTCTTCACATCGGCTTTCTTCAAAACAATTATCGGAAATGAACAAAAATCTAAATGACAAGACTAGTTTTTTCGGTGAGCGCAGACGTGTGAGTGGAAATGCTGACGTAATCGGCGCTTCACTATAAAATTTTGACACCACATCTGACAGTTCACTGGCGTTGACAGGAAAGAAAAAATAGGAAGTTGAATGACGTTCTTCGGGTAAATCCGATATGTGACAAAACCGAACAACGGATCAATCCGACACCTTTTATTTTGCCGCTTACACACAGTTACCAATGTTAGCGAATTGGTTATCGCCGAGTGTAAACGTGCATCATTTTCCTTTCAATTCTTGCTCTACGGGGGATATGCAGGCTGCTGGCGTGTTCATGTACAGAATATATAATAAATAAGCAATACTTAAATATACAGCTCTAAAACTGGCAGAATGTTTGCAATGTGCAGCCCATATCTTTATAGGTAGGTAAATCGATATTTTTGTCGTCGATATATCGACACATTTTTGGATATATCGAGTGCTAATAACACCTTTTTAAATATCGATGTGCCGTATTACTGAAACTGGTGCTCGGCATTTACAGTTTGGAGCCTTCTTTCTGATGCGCGCCATTCAAGCGACCAAACTACCGCGGTTTCTTGCGGAAGGTAAGATTGAAGATTTCTGATGAGCAACGCCCGACGTGCTGTGATGCATTGCAGGCATGACACTGTGACTAACACCTTCAGTTGCTGAATTAACCTGTTTTATTCACTGCTGATTCAGGTGCAAAAGTTTAAATTAATATCTGGCGTCACTAGTGTATCATTATCAAAAGGTACACACCTGCGTAGCCGACGTCGCTAATGCACGCCTGTACGGTGGCGCTTCATTGGGAAATACGCCGGTTCGAGCCCAGGTAGAAGATGAACCTTTGCCTGTCAGTATTTGGTAACAGATGTGCACCAAAAGCATAAATGGTATAAAGGGAAGAACTGTCACATTTTTAAAAACATGAACAGCCCTAATCGTAACTTGCTTATACGTTCTTTCACTTGTTTTTCTGGTGGGGGAAGATTGCTATCGAAGGGTCACCTATATAAAATTTGTAATGAAATCCTTGGATGTTATAAATATTTTTACTTTCAGTGCAACTTCAGCATTATATTTTGCATTTCATTACAGTAGACACAGAAGTCATAAATATTCATTGTTAGTAAAATACTTGAAAAATAAAACGTGTGATAGGTCAAATAAAGGCGACTTATTTCCGTCATTGGGCCTGGCAGTATCCGCGAATGTCCTATAGTGAAATAGTTGTTTAATATTACACACATTTAAGTAAGTGTCAATATTTCACATTTTTTTATTTTAAACTTTTTTTTTGGAATATGAAGGCGAATAAGGTGTACTCGAAACCAAGGAGATAAAAGTAGATACGTTATCTTCGAAGTTTTTTTAGCACATACACATTACATATACTTTGACTCAGTACCAAAACACAAGTAAGGGCCCCAATTCCGCTCCAGCTCCTAATTTCTTCCCTCGAGGAATTTCGCGTATCAACTTTTGGTGAGTAATGTTAAGCTGCGTGCTCATGCATGATCTCATTCCACTATCTTGTTAAGAGAGAGTGTTGTGTGCAGCACGCTTCGCTTCCGTGTACGACATAATTCATTTTTTACGCTGAGGCGAGTTAGTGCAGCAGTCAAGTTAACACCCTGGTACTCCTGGAGTGAGCAGTGTGTTACGTTTAAATATTACGCTTTATCCCAGTCGTGTGTTAATAGGTCATGGAAGTCATCACTACAGCCAATGGTGTGGCATATGTTACTATAGTGGCCATATGGTAAGTTCGTAATTTCGGCCCATTGCACTACCTATTTTCGTCCAGGCGACGAAATTTGGAACTGTTAGTAAAATTTTAGTTTATTTCCTATTTGTAAGGATTATTTTACTTCTTTCAAATGGGAAACAGCTAACGAACAAAAATAGATACGGTGCATGAAATGCTTTGTTTGCTGCAACGAGACAGACATACAAACTGACATGAGACAGTTGTTTAGAAAGTTGAGAATAACTTGAAAACATTGTTCATTCACGGCCTTTAAGTGATTTACAATAGTGAAAGTGTCCGGCAATATTAGAATGTAAACATACATTTACATTAATTTTGGTTTTGAGGATACCCATGGGCGACGAAATTACGAATCCTTTTTGTATACCTTTTTTTGCAGTGGTAATTTTTATGCAACATTCTGACTATAGTATGTTATGGCACTTTGATTGTAACTTGCTTACAAGTGGAGAATAAATTCAAGAATATATACAGAAATTTTTAGCGTTTTCCATAACGTTTAAGGACTTATATCTGTCCTAACTTACTAAGATGATGTAATTTGGGCCCCCTATACCTTACATTTAAAAACCATTAGAATGGGCCTAATGTCAACATCCAGAGAGAAATCAAGACAGCCCACTAATAGCAACCTTACTATAATGTGATACTTACTTGTGACTCAGATACATAAATAACCTTTGAACCTACGTCGTTGAATTAGAAATCGATATTTCTTAGCCCTGTGGACAATTAGCAAACTTGCAATATAGTAAATATTAAGAACAAATTTTTCAGACCGAAGGTACAAATTCAAACTGAGTTTGTACCTTCGGTCTGGCAAGCAATATTCATTGGTATGTGCAAATAGTGCAAATTTACTGCTTGTATTTATAAGTCCACAGGACTTTAATACTAGCGCTGATGATGGTTACGCAGTGATTGAAATCTATTAGCAACACTAAAAAAGATTTCTACTTCAACGACCAATGCTGGCCCTCCTTTTCTTATTGAAAGTTTATCTCTATAGGCAATACAAACTGGACACACATTGTATGGAATCAGTCGATACTACCACATCCTAAAATATATAGTATTCCTAATGACACATCTTGTGAGTGGAGATCTGCGGACTCGTATCTGTGATGTACCTAACGCCGTGACGTGTAGCGCCTGCAGAACGGCTAAGAAGGCGGACGACGTGGCGGCGGGCTCCTCACGTTTCTGCGACATGCACGCGTGGCATCTGGCTGCGGATCGATGCGGGCGTGGGTGTGTCGGCGGCGGCAGCACCACGTGCGCGCTCGGCGTGGTCCAGCCAGCCAGCGCGAGTACTCTGCGCAATCAATACGCGCCGTCTGCGTCTGCCGCCCCCTTCATTCATTGTCCGCGCCGCGCCACACCACACCACACCAGACGAGCCGCGCCGAGCCAAGCCAGGGGCAACGAACGCTCCCTGCAGGCGCTACGCAGGCGCAGCCACGACGCGCTCGCCCCACGCGCGTCGTCCACCACGCCGCGTCACTCCGCACACGTACCGAGCGAGTTTTTTGTTGCCCGTGTCAGGACTGCCCGCTGACGACTGCCACACGTACAGCGCCATGTCGAGAGCTAGAGGACTATGTGAGAGAGAGGAACGCTATCCGCATCCACAAGTCCCGTGCCAGCGATCGGTCTCAATACGGCCTACGGAAAAAAAGTTAGAGGGCGAGGGGGGGGGGGGGGGCACGGGAGGGAGGGGGAGGGAGAGAGAGAGAGAGAGAGATAGAGAGAGGAGAGAGAGAGAGAAAGAGAGATACTCACAGTGTACTCTGCCCGTAATGTATTTTCCAGTGTTCGTCATTGTGTTGTCAGTATTATTCTAGTTTGGCTTCTGTCTAATACAGCCGATATTATGCAAACTTCAAGCTATTTAGACTTTTAAAGTTTTTAAAATAAATTAAGCCATCATGACTTCGTTTATTTAATGTTACGTTTTCTTCATTTGTTTTCATAGTGACGTAATGTCAAATCGTCACAATGGACGCTTTACTCTCGGAAACGTTTACATTCTTCATCTGGCAATTAATGTCGCGTGGTGAGGTATGCAGTTGCACCACTCTGTACGAAATGGAAGCTTCTGAGTTGTTGCAGTTGACAAGTAAGGAGCACGGCAAGTCATGTTTTAGTTATCGAAAATTCAATTATTGGCCGCATTTGCTGCCTTGTAGTTGACCTAGGACCTTAAGATTTTGCATGAACCGAGCTCTGGCAGCCACATTATACGGGAAAATGCGAGAAGTGTTCATGTGTAGTAAAAACCGAAGAAAACCTTACATATTCTTCATTTGTTTTCGTAGTGACGTAATGGCAAATCGTCACAATGGACGCTTTTCTCTCGCAAACGTTTACATTTACCGTCTGGCAATTAATGTCACGGGCTGAAGTATGCAGTCGCACCACTCTGTACGAAATAGAAGCTTCTAAGTTGATGCAGTCGACAAGTAAAGAACAGTGAAAGTCATAATTTAGTTATCGAAAATTCAATTATTGGCATCATTAGCTGCGTTGTAAATGACCTCTGACCTTCATATTTTGCACAAACCGAGGTAAGTTGTCTTCGACGGAAAGTGTTCATCGCAGACAGGGGCATTGTCAAGAGTTCCCCACAGAAGTGTGATGGAAAACCTGTTACTTTCCATATTCATGAACGATCTAATGGACAAGGTAAGCAACAGTCTGCTACTGATGCTGAGGTGTAATAAAAGGCGTCGTCGTTGAGTGACTGTAGGAGGATACAAGGCGATTTTGGCAAAATTTCTAATTGGTGTGACGAATGGCACCTAGCTCTGAATGTAATGTAAGTTAATGGGAAAAAAAATGGTTCAAATGGCTCTGAGCACTATGGGACTTAACTTCTGAGGTCATCAGCCCCCTAGAACTTAGAACTAATTAAACCTAACTAACCTAAAGACATCACGCACATCCATGCCCGAGGCAGGATTCGAACCTGCGACCGTAGCGGTCACGCGGCTCCAGACTGAAGCGCCTAGAACCGCATGGCTAAGTTAATGCACATGAATTAGAAAAAGCAAACCTATACCGTTCGAGTACAGTACTAGTAATATGTCGCTTGGCATAGTTAAGGACAGCGCATATAGGACACTAGTGCGACCCATTGTTGAGTGCTGTTCGAGTGTTTGGGATCCGGACCACGTCGGATTAACTCTAATAACTCAGAGGCGGGCTGCTAGATTTCTTACCGGTAGGTTCGAGCAGCACGCAAGTATAATGGTGGTGATGTGCTGATCCGCAAACTCAAATGGGAATCATCGGAATGCTGGCGCACTACTGAAAAAATTTAGAAAACCGGCATTTGAGTCTGACTGCAGAACGGTTCTACTGCCACCAAAGTCGTTTTCCCTTGCTCTATTTGCGAGTGGACCATAAAAGGCGATATGAAGTAGTGGTACACGGTACCCTCCGCCACGCACCATACACTGCCTAGAGTGTGTATGTAGAAGTAGAAACAACCCATGTCTACGCTGTCACTCATCAAAAATATTTTTGGACAAAATATTTAAAATTTCTTACTAATAATGTTTGCTGATATTGACACACTAAATTTTATGCGACTCTAATTATCAGCCTATGGCCAAAAGTCGAACGTTAATCCTAGTTGCTTGTCGACTGTGATTGTCTCTCAATGCCGTATTTTGTTTTTCTACTTTATCTCGTATTAACATCAGCAAGTAATTGTTGTTCCATGTGGGCGTGTTAGAACACTGCAATTGTTCAAATGGAACGTATTTTATAAAGAATTAGCAGTAACGATTTGTTTTTATGGGCATTTATTTTTCTGTGGTGACATTCCAAGATGCCTGGCACCCCAATTTCAGATTTTTTATGTAGTGTCGGGAACGTTGTTTCATTACTAACGGCGTTGCAGAACTTTGCAACGGAAGTTTTTCAGACAGCTGCTGTAAATCACTGTACGGAAAAAAACAGTGGAACTTTTTCCGATTCATGGCGGGATGATACAGCGATCCATGACAAATTTTTTGAAGCCATAAACAGTCTTGGCTGCAAAACAGGCTTTATTATTTTGTACTTAGCCAATAACGTGTTTCACCTTGTTTAAGGCATCTTGAGATCGGTCTACAAACAAAATACAATTTTTTCTTAAATATAGCATGACCCCGGTTTAGCGAAACCTTGGACTACCAACGAAAATATAACCAACTTCTGGCACAACAGGTGTCAATCACGTAATCAGTTCAAGTAATTGTCTTAGCAGGCAAACACCGTTGTCAATATTTTGAGAACATTGCGGAGTGTCCACAACAGAATATTTTTAACAACTTACTGATATAAAATAGTGTTAAGCGCACAGGAAGACACGTGTAAAATGTATAAAAGACCTCAGAAGATAGCTGCTCTTGTTGAATTTTAAGAAACTTCGCGCAGTGACCTATTAAAATAAAATGACCCAAAAGATAAGTTTCACAAAAAACCATTTAACAGTCAAGATCGCAAAAAATATTTCTTTAGTTAAGAAACCGGTTTCAACGGACTTTGCTGTCGTCTTCAGGTCTTACAAAACTTTTTGCTGTAAAACGTGTTCATTTAACGTAGGACCTCAGGCCAAGATGTCAAGTGGATAAAAATCAGTACCTCATATAATGTGCTGATTTTTATCCACTTGACATCTTGTTGTGAGGTTCTGTGTAAAATGAACCTCCAGATTACTAATATAACTGTTTATCAACAAAATTACCATGTTAAATAACTGTAAGTAAGCAACATTTCAGTACTTCCCAATCTTTGAAAACAACGGAATAGCGTTACAAAGTTATACATAAATGTTCGACGAAAATAAGGCGAAATAACGCTCTGCACGGCGTGTTTATACATTCTGTCACGACAAACAAAGGGCTGCTAATCACTTCGCGGTACGAGTTGTGCGAAGACAATTTGTTTATATCTCTCCGGGCATCATCTGAGTTTAGTGTTCACGGTAAAATACTGAAAGCATTATAATTTCATCTCTTTCAAATCTATAAGAAAGCGGCATAGTAGTCCGAAAGGATTTAACTTTTTATGAGAGCGTAGTTCCTCTTCCGGTTTCAGTAAGAAACTTCTCACACCTACACACGTTTGTTGTCAACGTAGTCTCCTCTATCAACACTAAGTTGTTCTTACCCACCTGCTTCTAACAAAGTTACAACAGGAACTCAAGCAGGTTTCTACGGCAAAGATAGACCTCTCACATGTACGAATCCAGATTTTGCAGCATAGAACTAAGCTATTAGGTCACGTATTTATTTAACCTTCCTCCAGCTTCAAGAAATCAAGCAGGACGCTCCTGAAGATGAATTCAGCAGCGTAAGCGAGAGAGACTGACGGTGAACGAAGTTTATAAACACAGACGCAGCCTCACAGCTTAGAGTGCTACACGGCATTCGTCTGTTGGGGAATATCAAGCTGTGCAGTAGTGAACGGGTGGTCCGCAACCGTGCGATCCGAGCGCCGAATCGAACACGTGTCGACGCGGCAGCGGCAGCTACGGGCGGGTCGCACGGGCTATCAAAGGCGCTCTTTGTGGCGCCTTGTTAGCTGCCTTCACGCTGCCGAAGCGGCTGTCTTCCCGGCGGCCAGCCTGCATCGGTCAGCCTCTGCAGTAAAACACTACTGCGCCGCCGCAAGCCAAGATCACACTATTTCAAACTAAATCACAGTGCACAATCTTTATCATTTTGTGCGCCACTGTCGAATACTGTACGTGTTAATCAAAACCAAGACAGCTGTATTTCAGGTGCGTTTATTAAGCCACTAGCTGTTTCGTTCTACATAAAGATCTTCAGATGTTCTCCAAAATTCACCAATTGTCTTCGTAATTAATCCTCAAGGTGACAGAAATAAGCCGGTGTCATGACTCAAAACATTTTGATCCCCATACGTAACGCTGAAAGGCACATTCTGGAATACGGTAAGCAGACACTTCGCCGACCGCCCGGCACAAGCGCAGCCATCAGTACATACAGAGAACGTAGCAAAATGAGGCGTTGTACTGGCACATTTCTGCTGTTCTGCAATGCCCTGTTTTGTATCCCGCCTGGATAGGCGGTGCGTGGATCTGCTCCTGTGAACTGCTTGTGTAATATAGGCCGACAGTGAGCAGGAGAGGTGAAGCACTTCGGTACTGCCTGTAACTTTAACACTTTTAATGGAGTCAAAAACAGAAGTAAATATCAAATGCATACATAACTTTGGCTAGGCTGAGCACGTAAGTGTGAAGCCGTAGTCCATGTCTAATCCTGTGAAGTTAGGATGACTGTTCTGTGTAATCTCAAAACTAACGAATACTCGCTGCTGTCCAAACTTTAACTGAACGTAACTAATACAAAAGTCTCAAAAGCAAGCTACCCCACTCGGTAGTACGAGGTGCATTCAAGTTCTAAGGCCTCCGATTTTTTTTCTAATTAACTATTCACCCGAAATCGATGAAACTGGCGTTATTTCTCGACGTAATCGCCCTGCAGACGTACACATTTTTCACAACGCTGACGCCATGATTCCATGGCAGTGGCGAAGGCTTCTTTAGGAGTCTATTTTGACCACTGGAGAATCGCTGAGGCAATAGCAGCACGGCTGGTGAATGTGCGGCCACGGACAGTGTCTTTCATTGTTGGAAAAAGCCAAAAGTCACTACGAGCCAGGTCAGGTGAGTAGGGAGCACGAGGAATCACTTCAAAGTTGTTATCACGAAGAAACTGTTGCGTAACGTTAGCTCGATGTGCGGGTGCGTTGTCTTGGTGAAACATCACACGCGCAGCCCTTCCTGGACGTTTTTGTTGCAGTGCAGGAAGGAATTTGTTCTTCAAAACATTTTCGTAGGATGCACCTGTTACCGTAGTGCCCTTTGGAACGCAATGGGTAAGGATCACGCCCTCGCTGTCCCAGAACATGGACACCATCATTTTTTCAGCACTGGCGGTTACCCGTAATTTTTTTGGTGGCGGTGAATCTGTGTGCTTCCATTGAGCTGACTGGCGCTTTGTTTCTGGATTGAAAAATGGCATCCACGTCTCATCTATTGTCACAGCCGACGAAAAGAAAGTCCCATTCATGCTGTCGTTGCGCGTCAACATTGCTTGGCAACATGCCACACGGGCAGCCATGTGGTCGCCCGTCAGCATTCGTGGCACCCATTTGGATGACACTTTTCGCATTTTCAGGTCGTCATGCAGGATTGTGTGCACAGAACCCACAGAAATGCCAACTCTGGAGGCGATCTGTTCAACAGTCATTCGGCGATCCCCCAAAACAATTCTCTCCACTTTCTCGATCGTGTCGTCAGACCGGCTTGTGCGAGCCCGAGGTTGTTTCGGTTTGTTGTCACACGATGTTCTGCCTTCATTAAACTGTCGCACCCACGAACGCACTTTCGACACGTCCATAACTCCATCACCACATGTCTCCTTCAACTGTCGATGAATTTCAATTGGTTTCATACCACGCAAATTAAGAAAACGAATGATTGCACGCTGTTCAAGGAAGGAAAACATGGCCATTTTAAGTATTTAAAACAGTTCTCATTCTCGCCGCTGGCGGTAAAATTCCATCTGCCGTACGGTGCTGCCATCTCTGGGACGTATTGACAATGAACGTGGCCTCATTTTAAAACAATGCGCATGTTTCTATCTCTTTCCAGTGAGGAGAAAAAAAATCGGAGGCCTTAGAACTTGAATGCACCTCGTAGAAGCGATATTTCCATGCCGTCTGCCGTTGATGAAATGGGGCGAAATCACGACGGCACTAGATGAGCTCCACAGCGTCGGACAGAAGGCGCTGTGGTCGGCGTAGTTAGTCTTCTCTCGTAGTGCCAACTTACGAGGGCGTACACCTACGTTGTGGCATCGTAACTGTCGACGCCACACTCTGAGGTGACAAAAGTAATGGGATAGCGCTGTGCACATATACAGGTAGCGAGAGTATCGCGTGCACAAGCTATAAAAGGGCAATGCATTGACGGAGCTGTTATTTGTACTCTGATGATTCAGGTCAAAAGATTTCCAGTAATATTATGGCCGCAGAACGGGAATTAACAGACTTTGAACGCGGAATGGTAGTTGTATGGCACATTCCACGTCGGAAATCGTTAGGGAATTCCGCAATCCACAATGCCATAACGGAGCAGGCATTACCTCTCACTTCGGACAACGCACTGGCCAATGGCCTTCACTTAACGACCGAGAGCAGCGGCGAGTTGTCATTGCTAACAAACAAGCAACACTGAGTGCAATTACCACAGAGATCAATGTGGGACGTACGACGAACGTATCCGTTAGGACAGTGCGGCGAAATGTGGCGTTAATGGGCTATGGCAGTAGGCGACCTACTCCACTGTCTTTGCTAACATCAAGTCATCACCTGCAGCACCTCTCCTGGGCTTGGGACCGTATCGGTTGGACCACAGGCTGGAAAACCGTAGCCAGGTCAAATAGATCCCGATTTCTGATGGCAAGAGCTGATGGCGATCTCGACTGTGGCACGGACCCCACGAGACCACGGGCCCAAGTTGTCAACAACGCATTGTGCAAGCTAGTGGTGGCTCCATAAAATGGTGTGGGCTGCGTTTACATGGAAGTAATATACCAGTAATTTATATGTAAATTAGGCCTGATTTTTTCGGGTTACTAATGTCACGTTCGTAAAAAGAAACTAGTGTTTGGGGAAAAAAAATCTGTTGATCTTCCTCCGAATGCACTCTCAGACACGCACAAGTTATCCGCCTTGCTTCTGAAATACAAATACATACACAGAAAAGATCAGAACATTAAGTCAAAATTTTATGGCTGGTTGATCACATTAAAAGTGTGGGTAGGTATCAGACCAAACACAGAACCTTAAAATCCGTACAACATCCATAAAGTACAGTTCTCATCAACACTGCTTTGCTTGCTACGCACCTCTGTATAAGAAATGATACGCCCTCACCTTCCTCCAACGCTTGAACTGTCTTATCCAGCCCATTATTTCCAATATTTCACAATACTAGGTGAGTTGTCTTCTCTGTTCTGAATGCAGGGCCAAATGTATCCAGCATTTTGGTACTGTACCTTTAGCCCGTATTTAGGTGCCGCATCTTTTTCGTATATCAGGAAAATCAGTAGGTCATATATGACTGCGTCTAAATCATCGTCCGTTTCTAAGCACTACTTGTAAGATCTGAAGTTACTTGCATGAGAATGCATGTATTTCAAGGAAAGCCGAAGTGCAACTTTCGCGCCGACATTACAATATAAAAATTCAGTACGTTTCCTTAGAGAAGATCACATCACTTCATAATTAGTTACTGAATGTTTGCCTGTATCATATTATTTCCCACCCTCTTGGATAAAAAAAGCCCTATTTTCCGACATAATCTCCGTTCAATGCAATGGCCTTACGCCAACCTACTGGGAGGGATTGTAAGCCCGCATGGCACCACTCCACTAATCAACGCCGGAGCCAACGTCTTGCTGCATCAATAACATCATCCACGTACTGCTCCCCGCGGAGTGCATCCTCCATTGGGCCAAACAGACGGAAGTACGGAGAAGCGAGATGCGGGCTGTAGGGTGGACGAAGGAGAACAGCCCAATTAAGTTTTGGGGGATCCTCTCGGGCGCGCGGACACCTTGCACTGTCATGGAGAAGGAGACGAACATGCTGAGACGTTTCTTCAATTTCCTGAGTGTAGTACAATACACTTCACTTCAGAGTTATCGTTGCACCATGAGGGAGGACACCAAACAGAGCAACCCCTCCAGAACTCCAGAAGACCGTCCCCATGACTTTACTGGCTGAGTGCGCGGCTTCAACTTTTTCTTCGAAGGAGATGTGGTGTCACGCCAATCCATGGATTGGCGTTTTGTTTCCAGTTCGAAGTGAAAACCCATGACTCATCGTCAAAAAATTGTCCATATCATCCTCGTAACGCCCAACCAATTCCGCACAGATGGCCCTTCGCTGCTCTTTGTGGTCTTCTGTTACGCGACGAAGAACCGAACGGGCACACACCTTCGAGTACACCAACTGGTGGACGAATGTGTCAGCGCTACCAACAGTTGAGCAGCGAGGTGTCTGTGTTCCGTAAATCATCTCGAATGAGTGTGTTCACATCTTCCAACACATCAGGAGCCACAGCTGTGTGCGCACGGCCGGCATGCTGGAGGTTTGCACTACCCTGTTACGATGATGACAGACTGTAGGCTACAGTGGGGCTATTCCGCTCATTTCAACTGTAAGCCCTATATAATATGACATGAAACTTTTTACAAATCTGTCAATGTGATACCATTTTGGTGTTTTCATTGCGAATACATTCCAGTATATAAAAGGTCGAAATTCCTTCACAGAAACAAAGTATTAAACAAACATGTTAAGAAGACATAAATCACAATAAATAAAGATAATGGGGCTATTCCATCCAGTCGAGAGTCTATTCCACCCAACGTATTTCAGTGCCAAAATCAGAAGCATTTTACCACAAGGATACATTTTTTCGTCCTTCTGCACCCACAAACACTTCGTGAAAACATGTAGCACATTGCTGGCATTTTATCCAGAGGAACTGCCTAAAACACTTGTTACTGGTTGTTTCATATCTTCCTTGGATAATTAAACACTTGGCCTTTTCCTTGTGTATGTACGAACCATCTCAAAAGAAACCAAGAAACGTGTTATCTAGAATTTCGCAGTAAAACATCAATTGAACTGGTAACTGGACTCGGCAGAAAGAGCCCCACGTGTACGGGACGAAATAGACCCACGTGCAGACGTTTCAGAAGACGTGGCAAAACAGACCTTTGTGGAGAAGGTCGGCAGTACTTACTGACACACACACACACACACACACACACACACACACACACACACACACTGTATAACCTGTGTTCTTATACAAGTAACAATAAGAATTTAAAATTTCACTTTACTATACACAGTACGCCAAAATTTTTATGGTCATATTCTTTAACTACGCAATAATCCATGACAATTCACTTACCTCTAGACTTTGCTGTTCTGTTGTGTCAATAATCTAACAGAAAATACCGTTACTATACCTACTTGCGACGACACAAAGGTACTGGCATGCACTAAAAGCAGAACTACCTTGAGTCTGCCACGAACTAGTGCGAGTTGCAAAATTTCTTATTTCAGGTGGATTAGCCCCGTGAACGGAATATTCCCGCTGTACCCTATATGAAATCAAATATAAGAACCGACAGCTGCGATTTATTTCCACGCACTAGTTTTTGAGCCGTTTTCGGTTCAGTTTCAGATAAGGCGTGCAGAACGTCACACATTCACACTGACAGCATAATGCCGGGCACTGAAGGTTGCCTCATTGTGACAAGAAGGGAATATTTTGATGTGTCGCGAAGTGTCGTAATTATTTGGCAACTTATGTCGGAAGTTGAATTTATTTATTTAAAACGGCAGTGATGATGATGTTTGGTTTGTGGGGCGCTCAACTGCGTGGTTATCAGCGCCCGTACAATTACCCAATCTTTGCTCAGTCCAATTTCGCCACTTTCCTGGATGATGATGAAATGATGAGGACAACACAAACACCCAGTCATCTCGAGGCAGGTGAAAATCCCTGACCCCGCCGGGAATCGAACCCGGGACCCCGTGCTCGGGAAGCGAGAACGCTACCGCGAGACCACGAGCGGCGGACTTAAAACGGCAGTGTCGGCGGTATTGATGTTAGCTGGGAAATCTCATAGTCATTGACTTTTAGTAGAGCTATACATTTGTCTCGATGTGTTTCGTTCGTGAGGAGACTCAGCAAACTGAACACGAAACAGAAAGCACTTCAACTCACGTTCCACTCAGCAAACGGAACCTTTTACTCGAAACCGTCCGCAGTTCTAGCTCCTGGAATGTTTCCCGAACTCCTGAGACAGTGAGGACACGGTGGAGAACGGAGGGCTCCAAACATGCAGAGCAACGTCGTCGGTCTCTCCCGAGGGTTGCAAAACCAGCCGTGACACCCGGTCAATAGCGTGCTCAGAGAGGAGCTCCACCTGACGTCACGGGCCGTCGTTACCTTGCTCGTGGCAGCGGTGCTAGGGCTCGTTACGAAGTGTGCTCCGCGCTGCTTTATGACCCCAATTAAGGGAGCACGGCGGAGCGTCACCTGCCCCACTATGTCTGCACGACGCGGGCAGACGCTTCACTAGCCGTATAGCATCGCTATTAAAAGTGTAGCTAAATTTGTTTCGGCCTTGCTCCCCCACACCCCACAACGTTTAAATCCACGGCACACCTGGAGTAACACATTCATTGAGTAGCTGGAACGATTGTTTAACCATCGTATTATCGTGTGTGTGTGTGTGTGTGTGTGTGTGTGTGTGTGTGTGTGTGTGAGTGCGAGTGAGAGAGAGAGAGAGAGAGAGTTGTCCATGAGATTGAAATAGTTTGGCGTTTCAAATGGCACAGCAAGACATTATGGTTTTACATCTCGTCGACGACAAGGTCATTACCGACGGAACACGGACTCGCAATGATGACATCAGCCGCGTCCTCCTCAAAGGATTCATCCCGGCATTTGTCTTGGGTAGAGTTGCGCTCTATTGAAACTACGGCTCGGAAGTTTTGGTGCACTACATAAACCACGTAGTAAATGGTAGGATTACCGGTAGTACTGATGGCATTGATGGGGAAAGAAATATAAACGAATTCGTGAGAGAGATACTGGGAGCCGACCACTTTTGTTTGGTTGTTTGATTCTCCCATCATTAGAACCGCACATCATTCAGTGTTATTCCACTGAGTATCTTATATTCCTACAGAATATAAATTGCATTTTATAAGTGAAAAAAATTATTTCATCGAGTAACTTCAGCGCTTTTATGTAACCAAAGCAATTTCTTTTGACGCAAGTATAGTTTACATGAACAGACATAAAAAAATATAAGTAACATATTTTACACTCATCAGAACGTTCTTCACCATAATCAGAAGCAAGAGTTTCCTGTTATTATTGATAAATACGAACGTTGTTTATGAATAAAAGAAACATGTTTGATATATGTTCGATGAACTATCGAAGTGATGTCTGATAAATTTTTGTTCTGCGTTTTATTTTTTATTTTACCTTTTTGTTGCCGATACTGTGTTTTCTAGCCCTATATGATAAATCTGGATTGTTTTCTTCATTTTTACTACCACATCGCTCTATTGCACGTTACAAATCAATTTTTGGAAAAATCCTGAATTAAACACTGACAATTTCAATTTTGCTACAAACACTGTTTACTTTTACATAACAGACACGAGGATAGCTAAGTAGATTACATGACATTTTATTTATCCTCAGTCAATTCCTAGATGATTTACTGCTTTCAATTTTTATGGTAAATCTAGTAAAACACTGATCGCATAAATAAAGAAAGAAATCGTTATGGAGTAACACCTGATAGGTATGCAACTTACGTAACGTACAGGTAATGTGGGAACGACCTTAACTGACGAAAGCTACTAGGAAAACTTCTGTAGTCTACGCTAACTTGCGATGGCCTATGGTAGGTTTACAACTATAGTCTTAGGGAAAGCACGCGAAATCTAAATCTGGATGGCCGAACGGGGATCTTCCATAATGTGAGCCCAATGTCTAACCACTGAACCACCTCGCTCGTTCTTACGTGTTCCAAGCGACTGCAAGGTCGTACGACCTTGTCCGTCCCGCACTGGATCATCACGCAGTCTCTCTGTGCGATTGCCCAGCGCGGGACGGACAGAGGACGTAACATCAACGCATTTCATCGCACAGATCGCGACTACTTGACGCTTGGTGCACTCAATCTCAGAGGTCGTATGGGCGCTGGGCTTCTCACGTGGCAATGATGGATGGTGATACCACGGGCTCGGAGGTAAGCAAGGGCACAGGAACGTGGCTGCTGGACGCTAGAAGCAAGGAAAAAGGTCATCTAGTCTGACAATTCGCTGTTTGTCCGCCTACAGAACCCTCCTCAGGTTATCACAATAGTCTGAGGAGAACTCCGCGGAGGGGATGCTGCCTTTGCGTCCCCACAGTTGCCTAACCTCAATCGCACTGCGCACACCTGGGACGTCATCGGAAGAGATTTGTGGCCCTTGGACCCTGTTTCGAGAAATCTAAGCGAGATATAGGCGGCGGTTGAGCGTTCATGGATATGGGCAGCCTCATTTACGCTTTCGGTGACCATTGAAGTCCACGTTACGTGTCGCCGATGTCATATGGAAGAAACGGGTGCTACGTGCCGCTAAGAAACTGTGTCTAACATTACATCTCATGAGTATTTACCCCCATCTGAAAGAAGTTTGCCGGCCTTTATGGCCGAGCGGTTCTAGGCGCCTCAATCCGGAACCGCGCGATTGCTACGATCGCAGGTTCGATTCCTGCCTCGGGCATGGATGTGGGTGATGTCCTTAGGTTAGTTAGGTTTACGTAGTTCCAAGTTCTAGGGGACTGATGACCTGAGATGTTAAGTCCCATAGTGCTCAGAACCATTTGAACCAAAGAAGTTTGGCTCACGTTCAAGTATTGTCCAATGGTTGGACGCGCTATCTTAAATAACAGTGTATTAGTGTGTTTGGTGTTTTTGCGAGGTTGATGGCCGATACTACACGAGACGTACTTCAGTATGCTTGAAAGGGCATTATGGTTACTAGGGGAGTAGTGAAAAACTAAAGTGTATGTTGTTGTTGTTGTTGTTGTCTTCAGTCCTGAGACTGATTTGATGCAGCTCTCCATGCTATCCTGTCCTGTGCAAGCTTCGTCATCTCCCAGTACTTACTGCATCCGACATCCTTCTGAATCTGCTTCGTGTATTCATCTCTTGGTCTCCCTCTACGATTTTTACCCTCCACTCTGCCCTCCAATGCTAAATTTGTGATCCCTTGATGCCTCAGAACATGTCCTACCGACCGGTCCCTTCTTCGTGTCATGTTGTGCCACAAACTCCTCTTCTCCCCAATTCTATTCAATACCTCCTCATCAGTTATGTGATCTACCAATCTAGTCTTCAGCATTCTTCTGTAGCACCACATTTCAAAAGCTTCTATTCTCTTCTTGTCCAAACTATTTATCGTCCATGTTTCACTTCCATACGTGGCTACACTCCATACAAATACTTTCAGAAAGTGTATACGAATTGGAAATAATTGCTACAAAAGGTTTTATTGTTTTAAGGGATTCATTTGTGGCCCACTATGTCTGTCCTAGTTTCCCCACGCCCCCCTCCGTCGGAGTTGTGCTTAAGTGGTGGGGACCTGAAATGCAGCTTCAAAATGAGTATTTTTGCGGTTTTCGGTCATATCTCAAAGGGCTCATAATATCGGAAACACGGTCCTATAAAAATTGTGGGGCATTCTTCATTGAAGAGACTAGACACACACTTTTTGGACCACCCGTTCCCATACTAGTGCTCATCGAAGTAGGACAAATTTTACACATTTATGAAAAATTTTCGTTTTAACTTCTGCTTTTTGGTAATATCTTCTAAACTAACCCATCTATCAAATGGTCCATACAAAAGTTAAAGAGGAATAAATTCTGCATCCGATGAGACCAAACGTGAGATTTTTGGTGCGACCTGTTTACGTACAGCTCCACCTTAAACTTGGACCATCGTCAATGAGGACTGTTTAAAACTACAGTTCTTCAATAATTATTATTTACACAATATTAAACATAGTACTACACCACTCCACTGTACTAATCATGTACTAAGTAAATATAGTAACACAATAAAATATTAAACTTGTAGAATATATCGAAATATAGTATTAAAAAATGGTTTCATATAGAAGATGATGAGAGCCATTCAACTCATATAAAGATAGAGCCAGGATAAGAAACACAGTTCTTGAAATCAATTAGTGTTGATTATATTTCAAAATACCAAAAATTGTAGTTGAGGGTATGAAGATGAAAAGGGGAGAATAGGTAGGTACACAAATTTCACAGACATCGACGTTGATTGTCGGTGGGCCGCTCAGCTGCTCAAAGACTGTGATTTCCGACTTTGATTCCGTTGCTCCTGAAACGAAAATGTGCTCGGAGAGTGTATTTGTGTTTCGAAAGAAGGAAATGACTGTCTTAATTAGAAGAAATTTATCGCCAAATACAAACTCACTAGAAACTGAGTCGTTTAATCTAAAGAAGCATAACCAAGCTCTCGATACAAAATTGTTCATACAACAGAATTTAAGATAGTACTATATGGTCTGGGAGAATATTCGTAAATAGGTAACTCTCATCCTCGACAGATCATTGCGATGTGTACTTATGAAGCAGCAGTTCCATCGGTGCCAAAAACAATGTGTGCACGCAATGGGACCAAATGCTTTTGAGAATAAGATTCGCTGCTGTCGATTTGATTACGTTGAGACAGTCACCACAAACTTGCTGTTAAGGTGTCCGATGTTTACGTCAATACAACACTAAATATTCATTTCCGGCAGCTATTGTTTCACCTAAAAACACTGAGTTCAAGATCTACTATCTGTCTTATTTTGACGCTAAAGTGTTTGCGACACACTGTATGGAGTCAATGTATAGACGATGTAAAAACTTCGACTTTGTAAATAACATCCAATCACTCGTTCACTTCACTTCATGGAGCGAAAGTAACCTCTGAAAGTGAGTAGGTGCAGCAATGTACGCATTTAGTGTCGGTTTCATGACTGGTATTCGTGACTCAGCGAACATAAGAAATTACACCTCCGCAATTGCTAGACGCTTCGCGTGTGGTGCACACGCACGCAGCGTCGCGACAGTTACGGCAATTAGTACTGTAGGGATACGTCTCGTGCGGCAGGTAGGTGGCGTGGCGACACGCCAGACGGCAGCGTGGTCCTCCTGGAGCCCACGTTTAATGGGTGGGGCGGACACGCCCACCCGCAGAGTCCTAATTACTCCCGGCAGCTCCGCTGTCTGCCCGTGTGCCACACGCAACACAACAGTCGTTCATCGTGTCCAACGCGTGAGACCAGAGGCCACATCCGAGCGGAAACTGCGTCTTTCCTGTCCGGCATGTTTGCAGCATCGCACATACCTTTGACGCCAAGAAAGGACACAGGTAAATTATTATTTTCAGCCCCTCAGAGCGGGAGTTCGTATGCAAAGAACAGAGCTGAGAATGGATCTAAAGACAAGGATCCAACTTTTCTCTCCTACGGTTCAATCTGTACATAGAAGAAGCAATGAGTGAAATAAAAGTAGTTTTAGGAGAAATGTTAAATTTCATGGCGAAACAATATCAACGATTCGTTGATAATATGAACAGTCTACTAAACACAGAATACGAACTGAAAGTAAACTAAAGAAATAGATGAAAGTTATGCAGAGTAGCGAAAATAGTATTAGTGATAAAATTAAAATAATAAATGGGGACCCCAAAGTAGATGAAGTGAAGAAATTCAACTTTGGAGCAAAGTAACGTATGGTAAACAAAACATGGAGGACATGAAAAGCAAACTAGCATAGGCAAAAAGAAGTTTACTTGTAACAAAAATGCGCTTAATTTGACGACGAAATTTTTGAGAACATACATCTGGAGCACAGTATTACATGGAAGTGAATCACGGACTTTTGAGAAAGCTGTGGAGAAGAGAATCGATGTGTATGAGATGTGGTGCTACAGAAGGATGCTGAAAATAAGGTGGACTGATAATATAAGAAATGAGGCAGTTCCCCGTAAAATCGATGAGAACACAAATACGTGGAAAACATTGACAAGAGCAAGCGTCACGGTGATAGGACATATGTTAAGACATCCAGGAATAACTTGCACGGTACTAGAGTCAGCTGTGGAGGACAAAAACCTTAAGGGAAGACAGAGACTGCAATGCAACCACCAAGTAATTGAGGACGTACAGTGTGACAGCTGCTCTGAAATGAAGAGGTTGGTACAGAAAAGCAAGTCATGCCGCGGGGCATCAAAACCAATCAGATGACTTTTGACCCAGAAAGAGAGATGAAAAGTTCGCCAACCCAACACTGAACGAAAAAAAATCGACATCTGGACGTGATAACCAAAGGAGTCCCACAAAGTTGAATTTTGGGTCCACACCTATTACCTATCACTTGAATGACGTCCTAGTTAACATACCTCGAACAGAGATAGCTATTTTTCAGATCACATAAGCGTTACAATTAAACCTGTTCGAGAGAAAGCATCAGAAGGCATAGTTCATGTCTTTCAGAAAAATTATTGAGCAATTATCTGAAAGAAAATGAAAAAATACAGTAACATTCAGTGCTGTACAACAACTAAGATAAAACAACAATACTACCGTAGCGCACGAATACGAGTGAGAAATTAGGGCAGAATGCCCAAAATTGCGGTTGGGTGGGGATAAGGGGGAGGGTCACTGCGGCTGCAGCATGCGGTGTACATGGCGTCGAACACTTTAACTGAGGAACATATCACCTATGTCCTCAGAGAACTAAGCAACTTATGCCTCCGTATAAGCGCTAGTTTTGAAAGCAAGCAAATCAGCACGTTGATATATTTTGCATGTTTCCACTCATTCAAGTTCTATGTCATAATTTTCTAGGGTAACTAACCACTTGGGAAGAAAGTACTGATTGCAGAAAAGCCAGCAGCGCGAATAATACGTAGTGTTCACCCATAGTAATCTTATAGAAGCTTCTTCGAATAGTATGGCACTGTGACCGCTCATACACGATACATATATTCGCTAATGAATTTCGTCATAAATAATCGACCACAGCTGCAGGACATTAATTCTATGTTGTGGCTGGTTGTACAACTAGGATTTTTGTGTTAGTTTCAAATTCTACCAGTTTTTACTACAAACAAGTCCGTATGTGGAATATAAGCAGCTCTAAAGGAAACGATAATACGCTAGGTTTAAAATTTACCTTCTTACTCGTTGAACGTTTTTATCTGGCAAATTATCAAAGATTTTCGTGGCTGCATGCGAACTCCTGTCTGAGTCACTGACATATGATGTTTCAGATGGTTATGTAGTTCCTATGGCGTGTTTTTATGAGAAGACAGCATTAGCGGTGTGTCTTCTGGCACTATTCTTCATGTAACAATCTTAGGTCGTTTCGTTAATTGTTAGTACACTCAAAAAAAGTTTTAGTGTATCGTTCGCATACAAACCAAAAGTTTTAGGTTATGGAAAAATACCGATCCACAGATTCGTATTGCACTAATTGCACACTGCAGTCATGCGTTCACATCAAATGGTATCTCTTTATTTACCTGATAAGAGTGCGCACACTCCGATAAATGTCCTATCGTCACGCCTGTCTTATGCTAATTCCACCCAGTATAGTTTGCAGTAACAGAGTCACCTATGAAATTACCGAAAGCTGCTGCCACAAAGCAACGAGCTGTTCTATGATTCGCCATCCATTGGCATCTTCGCTTCATCATCTCGCTCCTGCTTGTGTATTACGTATGACATAAATAATGTTCGGTCCAAAATGCTGTCTGTCTACACATGCTTCTCCTAAATAAAGGATGAGCGTAAAGCGTTCCCCCAAACCGAAAATTTTTCTAGGAATTACGGTACTTACAGCTGAGCGATTTCTGCAAATGGTAGCTTACCTCAAAAACGTTTATGGATACAGTTTCACATGTTCTCCGTGTGTTGTCCGTAGAACATCTAGGCCATACTTATTTTCTCTCCAAGTCTTTTTAGACTTTTCTTTAGTCACAGCCTCTACAGCGTTTCGCACTCGTGACATAAAAGAGTTTGCACATCAGAAACTGGCGAACTTATCCTCAGCTAACCTCCTCCCTCCTTTCCCCCCCCCCCCCCACCATCAAAAAAGGTAAACATTCTTTATGTCTGACGAACGTGGTGGCCATAATGTTGGATCTTTTCCACAGATCCATCTGTCTGGAAATGTTTCATCCAAGGACTGGCACAAAAATAACCGCCAGCGTGACAGTGCACCATTTTGTTGAAATATTCCTCACAATTGAAATTCTTTTAACTAAATTCAACATAACGCATAGAAGTGTATCTGTAAAAACTTCATGAGTTAAGGTTCCATTTAAAAACCACCATCACCAGCATCGACATGGGAAGTCGATCTCCCCCCCCCCCCAAAAAAAAAAACCCTCAATGAGTTAAGTTACCATATAGAATAACCGCATCGCTGTGTTTGGCATAGTACTTTAGAAATAAATTTTGGTAGTCATGGAAAGACTTTATGCTCTCCCTATATTAACAAATGTACAATGTAACGTGTATTACACTGAGAAAAGTAAGATCTTAACATGATTTAACGTTGTAGTGAATCACGTACGTTTGATAACATAACTCTATGACGTACGTTTAATAGTGCACCATGCAAGAAATTCTTTATAGCCGAGATCACATTCGAAACTTTTATTCTGTTTCGACAGTTAAGACTTATCTTCAGATCTTGAAATACTTTTTTGGCTGTAAGTCATGTTTCATTGTGCGTTCATTACTCATGTCACGTTATCATTTTAGTGGAGAGTATATTGCACGTTCCACACAGGTGTGTTAAAAACAAAATTTCAAACGTGTTTGTCCTAAGTAGAAATATACATAGCTAAAAAGCATCTTGTGGAATTTGGCATGTCTACATATGTACCACTCTTCTGATGCTAGTCAGCCGCAAGATATAGTAAAAGTGTACATTTATAACAATGTTTACATGTATATGACGAGTGAAGCACATCCTGGAACCTAGCGCAAGTTCAAAATGGCTATGAGCACTATGGGACTTAACATCTGAGGTCATCAGTCCCGTAGAACTTAGAACTACTTAAACCTAACCAACCTAAGGACACCACACACATCCATCCCCGAGGCAGGACTCGAACCTGCGACCGTAGCGGTCGCGCGGTTCCAGACTGAAGCGCCTAGAACCGCTCGGCCACACCAGCCGGCCTAGCGCAAGTGC
Source organism: Schistocerca cancellata (assembly GCF_023864275.1). Classification (NCBI taxonomy): domain Eukaryota; kingdom Metazoa; phylum Arthropoda; class Insecta; order Orthoptera; family Acrididae; genus Schistocerca; species Schistocerca cancellata. The sequence goes on from NC_064627.1 coordinate 72,672,779, forward strand.
ACACGTTACGTAAACGTGATCAGTGGCACAAATGCGCAGTTTTACTATACACTGTGGATTTTAACAACTGAAAACCATCAATGTAATGATACATACGCAGACATGCCAAGGTCCACAAGCTGAATTTCAGCTGTATGTATTTCTACTTGTGACAAAACAATTTGTAATTTTATTTTTGACACACCTGTGAGGAATGTGCAATATACTCTCCATAAAAATGTTAACCTCACAAGTGTAATGAACGCACAATGGAACATAACGTACAACTAAAATAGTTTTTGAAGACCTGAAGTCGAAACCGATTGATAAAAACTAATTTGAACGTGATCCTGGCTACAAAAAAATTCTTTAAAGCTCATACAGATCTCTCCTTCTCGTTTCTCATTACGAGAACTTCAGTCAGTATGCCATATGTGACATTACCATACACTGAAGAGCCAAAGAACCTGGTACACCTGCCTAATATCGTGTAGGGCCCCCGCGAGCACGCAGAAGTGCCGCAACACGACGTGGCATGGGCTCGGGCTAGTGTCTGAAGTAGTGCTGGAGGGAACCGACACCATGAATCCTGTAGGGCTGCCCATAAATCCGTAAGAATACGAGGGAGATGGAGATCTCTTCTGAACAGCAAGTTGCAAGGCAACTCGGATATGCTCAATAATGTTCACGCCGGCCGAAGTGGCCTAGCGGTTCTAGGCGCTACAGTTTGGAACCGTCCGACCGCTACGGTCGCAGGTTCGAATCCTGCCTCAGGCATGGATGTGTGTGATGTCCTTAGGTTAGTTAGGTTTAAGTAGTTCTAAGTTCTAGGAGACTTTGGACCTCAGCAGTTGAGTCCCATAGTGCTCAGAGCTAATAATGTTCATATCAGGGGAGCATGGTGGTCAGCGGAAGTGTTTCAACTCGGAAGAGTGTTCCTGGAGCCACTCTCTAGCAATTCGGGACGTGTGGAGTGTCGCATTGTTCTACTGTAATTGCTCAAGTCCGTCGGAATACACAATGGACTTGAATGGATACAGGTGATCAGACAGGGTGTTTACGTATGTCACCCGTCACAGTCGTACCTAGACGTATCAGGGGTCTCATATTACTCCAACTGCACACATCCCACACCATTACAGAGCCTCCACCAGCTACTGACATGGAGGGTCCATGGAATCTTTAGGTTGTCTCCATACCCGCACACGTGCATCCGCTCGATACAATTTGAAACGAGACTCGTCCGTCATTAGGTTGTTTCCGGTCATCAACAGTCCAATGTCAGTGTTGATGGGCCCAGGCGAGGCCTAAAGCTTTGTCATCCAGTCATTAAGGGTACACGAGTGGTCCTTCAGCTGTGAAAGCCTATATCGATGATATTTCGTTGAACGGTTCCCACGCTGACACTTGTTGATTGCCGAGCATTAAAGTCTGCAGCAATTTGCGGAAGAGATGCACTTCTGTCACGTTCAACGATTCTCTTCAGTCGTCATTGGTCCCGTTCTTGCAGTACGTTTTTCCGGTCGCGACGATGTCGGAGATTTCATCTTTCACCGGATTCCTGACAATCACAGTACTCGTGAAATTCTCGTACGAGAAAACCCCAAGTTCATCGCTATCTCGGAGATGCTGTGTCCCATCGCTCGTGCGCCGACTATAACGCCACGTTTAGACTCTGTTAAATCTTGATAACCTGCCATTGTAGCAGTAGTAACCGATCTAACAACGGCGCCAGGCAGTAGTCTTATATAGAAGTTGCCGACCTTAGCTCCGTATTATACCTGTTTACATACCTTTATTTGAATATGCACGCCTATACCAGTTTCTTTGGTGTATAACAAGAATTCGTATCAGATCTCAAAGTTGCGGAGCTGTTCAGCAGAACGTTCCATAGAATGAGTTTCAGTAATTATGACAGATAGCTGTTACTTACAGCAGATGAAAATCCAGGCCAGGCTCAAGTCTACTGTTGCTGTTCGGATCACATCTCTCTTACCGGCGCAGACCTGTAACTATAGACGAGTGGAGGGAACGCACGAGCTGGGGACGCAGCCAAGGGCGCCAACTAGAACCGGGAGAAGTGGCGCTGGGGTGAGGCGGATGGCCGGGTGGTGTACGGCACGCGGCGCGCAAACACAATATCGCACGTGCCGCAGCGCCGGCCGGCATGCAAACGAGGGTTCCACGCCCTCGGCGCCCAAGAGCCAAGCCAGGGCGTGCGTCGTGGACAAACAAGTCACAGCTGCCCTCCGGAGACCTGCTACGCTGCACTGTCCGCGTAGGCGTCGTACCACCAAAAAATAAACGTCACAAATACAACCACTACTAAAAACCAGATACGGTTTCGACGGAACGTGGGAAAGCACTGGAAAGCTATGCGGCAAGTACTACAGCAAACACGAGGCACGTGAGAAAAGTAATGATACTGATTTTTATCTAGGAAAATTTATATTCAAAAAACAATGTCCCCTTCAAAGTAATTCCCTTCGGCAGCAGAGGCGCAGCCGTCGTTCTGTCTTGGTGGCTGTGCCAACATATTCTGCTGCTCGAGTTCAATAAAGGAATGACAGCAACAGAAAGATTTGCGCCGTGTATTAGGATAATACCATCGGACAGACACGGCAAGAAAATGGTTTTCTTGTTTTGAGGAGGATCGTTTTTATGTTAGTGACTCTCCACTTTCAGGAAGACCTACGGACTCTGATGAAGATCGTTTAAACGCATTAATTCACTATGATCCGCGTCATGTACTCGGAGAACTGACAAATGTGATAAATTGTGATCACTCCACCATCGTGAGACATTTGCAAGGGGAAAGTTCAAATATCAGGTGATGGGTACCGCATGCTCTAAGCCAAATTCACAAATATCAGCGAGCGCTCATATTGCATCTATGCTTGGTCGTCATCAATCGCCTCGTGAGGAACACCGACCATTCCTATCCTGTATCGTTACTGGTGACGAGAAATGCATTCTTTATACTAACACAAGGAAAAGAAAGGAATGGTTGATCCCAAACACAGCAGCAACTGCCCGTACAAAGACCTTCGTGCATTCACAAAAGGTAATATTATGGATCTGGTGGAACAGCGACCATGTGATGTACTACGAATTACTTCCCCGAGGTGTGACCAACACTGCTGGTATTTACTTTCAACAACTGTGACGTCTTACAGACGCAGTCCAAAAACAACGACCAGGAAGGCGGTGTAGAGTGATGCTACTGCATGATAAAGTCCGCCCGCATTCTGCTAGACTGACAAAAGACACGCCATACGGGAGTTGGATTGGGAAGTCACTTCGCACCCATCTTATGCACCTGCTCTTGCAGCCACAGATTTTCATATCCATTCTCCATCAAACAACCTTCAAGAAATATCCTTTCCGGATAAAAATGCGCTCCCAGTATAGTTCTTCCCTTCAAAACCACGTGATTTCTACAGCCGCGGAATCGGTAAGTTATCCCAACGCTGGCACACAGTTGTAAATAGTTAAGGACAATATATTATTGATGACTAAAGCCTCTGTTGTGTGTATCTGTTGTCTTTATTAAATTTATAGAAATACGTTAAGAACGTAAGACCAGCATATGAAATGGGAGTCCAAATGCTATCCACAGGATTCGACCAGGACGCAGAGTGGAAACGTGAGTGGCAAGCTACAAGAACCCGAAACCACGAACTTGTAGACAATCCATCAGTTCCAGTTCCAGGCGTCCACCAACCAATGGAGGTGTGGGTGCAGTTAAAGAGACATCGGACTGAAGAGGGTAGGTGCAAATACAACATGCACAAGTGAGAGTGAGTGTGTGCGTGACTGTGGTGACACCCAAACAATGAGCCGCATTGTGAATGAATGTCCAATCAGACGCTTCCCTGGTGGCATTGAGAAGTTCTATCAAGCATCCCACGAGGCACTCCGCTGGATTGAGTCCATCAACATCAGAGTTTAGTCTGAGCCGTTTTAAAACTTGTGCACTACATATAATTTCACATGTTCATTTCTATACACATTTCATTGTTTTGCTGAATGTGTATTACTGTAATTGATGCATACGATAATAATAATAATAATAATAATAATAATTAAATTTATAGAAATACGCTAAGAACGTATGAGACGTTGCATTCGTTTTCTGGCTGTAGATTCATTATTTCAAATGTTCGCAATGAATTTCTGCGATTGCTGTTCAGAGGCAGATTTTTCGTTCTTCTAAGCTGACAGGCTCCTAAACGCAGTAGCTTGTCTGATATCGATTTTAACGGTCATATACAAGCCACAGAAAGCGTGAGCGAAAGTGAAGTTACGCATCGAAGTCTAAAGGAATCTCAAATGACTGGTATTAGCAGTGCTTAATGGTGCTTGCAAATTACCAGTTTCTGATCGCTAAGAACACAGTGCGTGTACAGGTACGCCATTCTGTGGACGGGCTTACCGGTCACATGTAGTGGCTGTACAAGCGGGGAATGCCAGTCTGCTGAGAGCACAGGAAGTGCGCCCCGCCGCCGGACATTCCAATGCTCTGCCAGAGGGGCCGCGCTCTCCAAATATAAGACAGCGACGCTTCTACCCGTCAGGTGCCTATTGCATACAACGTTGACAGAGAGGGAGAACTCTATTCCCGTGTAACAATTCCAGACAGTGAACAACATTACTTTCAGTCTCATTTAGGTTTACGGCCTGTACCGTGCAACCTATATTTATTGCCTCCTGCACGCGAAACAGTTTACCTCCACGTGGTTTCGCAGTGGTACGTCGTGTATGTTTTTTATTATGCTCTTGCGCCTTATGTCCTTAATTGCAGAGCAGGTCTAAGTTTCACGGTTAAAGGGTTCTTAGTTTCTCCCGCTGACACAAAACTATTCATACCGCATCTTAACGAACGTATTCCCGTTCGCTACCGCCTTGAAGTGCCAACGCAACCTGTTAAAGATCAAACGCACTGACGCAGCATTATATAACATGCGTCGTACCGAATGAACCCAAGATACATTGTAATAGTGGATCAAGAACATCTCTTGCAAAGTATCTGTAAATTTTTGCTATTTCGAGACTGGAGATATCATATCACCTAACATATTGTCCTAAGATACAGAAAAAGAGTCATGGCGTTATTGAATACAGACGAAAGTGACTAGAGCATTAACCAGAACATTACGGTACGAAAGGTGTAACAATCGCGCAAAAAATCCGATGCTAAATTGGGTAATAAATTACCTCTCCTCTTGTTTCGCCAATTAGTGATGAAGTCGACAGCTCTAGGAGACTTCAATTAAAATTGTGAGCCTTAAAAATCATATTAGCATTCCTTCTTCGCTTAGCTCTGACGAGATACGAAATTTTGAACATACTTTTGGTAAAGCGGCTACTATTAAGTCTGTCAGTGTCACTTTTCTTATTTTCGACTAGGCGTACGTAGGTTGCCACTATTCACATCCTACCGATGCTAATGAGAAACACATCGCTGCAGCTGGGAATACTTCAACGTGATCCTTTCCTCCCGCAGGGCTGCTCTTCAACTACGATTCGTAGTCACTTATATAGAGATTAACAACATCCTTTCAATATACTGCATTAAATTTGATATTGTCATAACTTGAAGCATTATGCGGGAGATACGTACGCACACTAAAAGGACGTTATCAACGAGTAGAAGAGATGCCAATACCAATTAACTACTCACATGGGTTTCACTAATGCTGTGCCCTTTCCGACGGCTAATTACTGACTAGTCCTGCGGCATATCGCGTACCTGGAAACCAAGAGATTGCGCGATCGAATCCTGGTTGGACCACGTATTTTTCCGTCTGCGTGTTAACCTAGCCTTCACTTCTCAAACATGTTATCAGTCGCCAGAAACGCCACTTGGTTCGTATTCCACGTTAACTGAAACGCCACTTGGCTCGTATTCAATATTAACTGCAGGTCCCCTTTCCCAGGTTTGGTAACTTAAGTCACCGAAGTGGCGTCTAGTTGAAAAACTTGGACCAGGCCACTGCGCCACACTGAACTATTAACACTAAACGTTAGGGAATCCAAACAAATGCCTGTTCATACATCTGAAATAATAAATAAAGACAAATATCATCATTTCAACTAAATTTATTTACCTGAAGATGAGAAAGTATTTCGAAGGCGAGACAACAATGGAGGGACTACGTACAGGCTGCTTGACGATTAATAGAAAGAAGATGCGAGTCAGATGAAGACTACAAGCTGGAAAGACAGGATCAGTATGCATTTTCACGGTCGCTTCTATAGCTATCTCTGAAAAGTTTGGAAAGTGAGCGAAGGTGGAAAAGATTATGGTTGATGTCCGTCGATGATGAAATCATTATAACTGAGAAGTTCCGAGAGGAAAAGGCCCTAAAAGGAAATTGAACGTGTCCTTTTCATAGCAACCACCCAGTCGTTCACCTCAAACTGAAGTAAGAAGTTGACCAACAGCTGAAATTTCAGACTGAGGAAGATTTCGACGACGTTAACTCACTAATCATGAGCTACAAGAGGTGAGCACAAGAGCAGGCTATACAAAAACGGCGTAACTGTCGAAGTGCGTCAAAGATGTTAAAGTTTTTTTACGATAATTTATAAATCTGGATGGTCTGACGGTATTTTATCCCGCTCGCACCCATTAGAAACACCAAAGCCTTAACCACTGCGCAGCCTCGCTTGTTTAATCAGTCAGGAAAAATTTAGTTTTGATTCCCAGTAGGAGAATGTGGGCAGTTTCCGGTACCGCCTAGCAGGGAAAGTGTGCGTCACAGCCAGTAAACGCATACCTAGAATTCTCCGTGGCAGAGAAGTGACTGGGTTTTTCCGTTAATGGAAGGGCCCGACGCTATGAAACGGTTCTATTTGATCGTCACGAGGGCCTTACCGACATGCATGACTAACATCAACTGAGAGCTCGACAAGAAAGATTCGCGCATCTCGTGGATGATTACTGTCGATGTTCCAAAAAACCTAACATCGCAAAGGATTTTAATGAAACTCGTATATTACTCCACCGTACATGCACATCGCGAAGGGATCACTGAGACAAAATTAATCAAATAACGAGGCAGGCAAAAAAATAAAAGTAGTTTTTCTCCCACTTAGACCTTTGACTGAAGCAGAAAAAAGGGAGGAACCTTACAAGGGCGCAGGATTAGATTGTAACGCTCCGTCGACGACGAAATCATTAGTGACGGCGTAGCAAGCTCGGGTTGGCAAGGGAAGCGATAGAAAGTCAACAGTGTCCTTACAAAGGAAACTATCCCAATATTTACCTTGAAATATTTCGAGGCAACACTTTAAATCCGGTTAACTGCACGGGGATTTCAGTTGATCGCTTTTCTGATTGAGTTCACGCTCTGAACCCTGTATGGCCAGAATTATGAAACAAAAAAAATATGAAACAAAATTCTAAATGCTATATTTATGTTACTTAAGGTCACGATGAACATACACTGATAAAAATGCATTCGTCATTTTTCGAACTTCCAGCACGCTGGAATAATTGAAGGTCAGCAACTTCTGTTAATCAGTACAAAAAACCAGCCAAGGCTGCAAATTCCACATTTTTATATTCACTCGATGACTAGTTTTGGGCTGAGATCGATTTTCAGATCATCGTAACACGGTCAAAAATAGTACACGGCCAAGTCAAAATCAGTACACAGTCGAGTCAAAATCAGTACACAGTCGAGTCAAAATCAGTACACAGTCGAGTCAAAAACAGTACACAGTCGAGTCAAAAACAGTACACAGTCGAGTCAAAAACAGTACACAGTCGAGTCAAAAACAGTACACAGTCGAGTCAAAAACAGTACACAGTCGAGTCAAAAACAGTACACAGTCGAGTCAAAAACAGTACACAGTCGAGTCAAAAACAGTACACAGTCAAAAACAGTATTTCCAAAATGCAAAAATTATGTCACAATGTGCAAACTCATGTAGTGATATCTCATGCGCCGTATTTCCGGAAATACCTGTTTTGACTATGTTTTGGTGATTTGAAAATGGGTCACAGTTCGAAAATAGTAAGCGAGTGAATAAAAAAAGTGAAATTGGCAACATTGGCTGCTTTTTCGGTGTACTGAAATTAAGTCCACAGCAATGTATCGTTAGCGTTACACATTTGTCGAGCTCGTTCATACAGGCTAAAGATCTACATCACCCAAGCATGGCAGGAACGTTAATGTGTCGTCGACTTAGGAGCCATCAGAGACAGCTATACATAATTGGATAATAATGTGGAAGAAAACTGCTCGTGGCTTCGATGAGAAACAATCCCAGCACATACCCAAAGCAGTTTAGGGAAACAACCGAAAAATCTTAACGGCTGGATTCTCTTTGTAGTGTAATGATTAGACGAGTTGGTACAAATAATATAATTCCACGTACGTCAGTTTTTGTGAAGCCCGAGTCCATGACTGTACGAAACTGTCAAAACAACGCAAAAACTCCATAATTAGTCATTTTAAGTTTCATTCGTTTGTCACGACGTATTTAAGAGACTTCGCTCCATCTTCAGACGACAACCCTCCACTATAGTCTGTCAGGGCAGTTTGCATGGACGTAACGCCATACGATGTTACGCAGTTATGGTCTATCTGCGCTGCATGTTTCACTGGTGATTCCGCATATGGAATTTGAACTGTTTCAAACGACGTATATCAGAGTTGTATTCATGCTCGTAAGTACTATGCTGAGGAACTAATGCACAAAATTTGCGCCTAAAAATTTAATTCAATATCCGAAACGCGTTGTGAGCAGTAATTATATATTTCAATGAACTGCTAAGCAGGAGGCCATAAACTTTGTGAAGACAGAACAGGGAGAAGTCTAAACACTGTATATAAGTTTACTATTACTGCTACGGCGACGACCTACCGAATTTTTTAATTTTATTATTTTTAAAAAGAATACTGATTTAAGTTTTCTCTGTCATGCACCATAGACTGGGTGGTGTAGAAGCAAATCACGTGCAGAAGAATTCTAACAAATTTCTTCTATGGTTACGACATAGCGAGCTCTGAGCGCGGTTGACAAAGAGTGCCGTCCTTTCACAATGTCGGTTACAGGTCACAAGAATTTTAAGTAATACGAATTTGTTGGATTAAACTAACAAGACTTAATTTTTTTTACTGAAATGCTAATGTAGTACGTAAGTTCGTGCCTCGGCCCGCTGGAAATAATTGTAAATCAGTTTAATTATGGCGTGAGAGTACGTTCAAAACGTTCTAATGATTAATACCGAAAAGGAGGTTTAATTTTAACATCCCTGCGGGAAGTTGTTACAGACGGGATAAAAAGCATGAACTGGAAATCATGGGATTGAACATATACTGTGGTCTTTTCAAAAGAAACCCTCCTGGTAATTTTTATTTTATTTATTTAACCTGATCTGATTAGGGTTATGACGCCCTCTCTTACATTGGACAACGCTTGCTCACAGGGTACCTTTTTTACATCATAGTTACCTAAGAAGTAATTTTAATGCGACAAATACTAGTAAAATGATTTTAGTATCTGAAGTGGCTATGTCAGTAAATATTAATGACTATGACGTAATAAAGTTAATACTGGCAGTGCTTTTACTACTGCAGATGTAGCCACTAATAATAATAATAATAATAATAATAATACAGGGTGATTCAAAAAGAATACCACAACTTTAGGAATTTAAAACTCTGCAACGACAAAAGGCAGAGCTAAGCACTATCTGTCGGCGAATTAAGGGAGCTATAAAGTTTCATTTAGTTGTACATTTGTTCGCTTGAGGCGCTGTTGACTAGGCGTCAGCGTCAGTTGATGCTAAGATGGCGACCGCTCAACAGAAAGCCTTTTTGTGTTACTGAGTACGGCAGAAGTGAATCGACGACAGTTGTTCAGCGTGCATTTCGAACGAAGTATGGTGTTAAACCTCCTGATAGGTGGTGTATTAAACGTTGGTATAAACAGTTTACAGAGAATGGGTGTTTGTGCAAAGGGAAAAGTTCTGGACGGCCGAGAACGAGTGATGAAAATTGGCTGTTCCCTCAGCTCGAACAAGAAGCACAACAATTCATATTTCAGCAGGATGGAGCGCCACCACATTGGCACTTATCTGTCCATAACTACCTGAACGTCAACTACCCGAGGCGATGGATGGGCCGCCCGGCAGCCCGTGACAGAGCACTTCATCACTGGCCTCCAAGAAGCCCTGATCTTACCCCCTGCGATTTTTTCTTATGGGGGTATGTTAAGGATATGGTGTTTCGGCCACCTCTCCCAGCCACCATTGATGATTTGAAACGAGAAATAACAGCAGCTATCCAAACTGTTACGCCTGATATGCTACAGAGAGCGTGGAACGAGTTGGAGTATCGGGTTGATATTGCTCGAGTGTCTGGAGGGGGCCATATTGAACATCTCTGAACTTGTTTTTGAGTGAAAAAAACCTTTTTAAATACTCTTTGTAATGATGTATAACAGAAGGTTATATTATGTTTCTTTCATTAAATACACATTTTTAAAGTTGTGGTATTCTTTTTGAATCACCCTGTAATAATTCTCGTGGAGGCCCGGGAAAAGTTCTGCCAGTCGTAAAAGGCGACAAAAAGAACAAACCACTAATAGGGCTAACCCCCTTTTAGTGTGATTACTTGGTTCAGGACAGAAGTGAAGAAGCCTTGGACAAGCACCGTCATGGTCGGGGACGATGCTTGAACCCTATGCCCGCCCACAGTGGTAACGACACTGCTAGCCAACTGGAAAATGATTTAAATCCAAATAGAGGTGTTTTGCAGGATATGCTTCCTGCAACCACCCTAGAAGGAAAACAAAGACACAGGATGAGATGGTCAGATGAAGTTAACCGACACCTCATGTTCTGCTATTACCAAGCGACAAACTTAGGAACCAACATAACTGGATACAGATCACAAGTATACACAACATTTATTACCAGATACCCGGAATTAAAATTTTTAACAGAACAACGACTAGCTGATCAGTTCCGTGTAATAATCAAAAATAACAGGATACCCCAGTCAGAATTAGAAAACATCAAACAACAAGTACAACAAATACTGGAACAAAATAATGTGCAATCAGAAGAGGAAGAAAACACAGTAATGGACTCAAACATCCCAGAGCAAACAAACAAAGACCAACACGCATCAATTAAACAGAGGAAAACGAAATATTAAGACAGCCACCAGAACAAGCTCAAATAGAACACGAAGTGACACACATGTTGGATATAGAAGAAAAATTTCAGCTGACATATATAGAATACAAAGACACAAATACAGACATTAGACCATTCTTGCATAGACCCCCAAATAACCCACAAGTCGAAACAACAATAACAACTATCAACACAATCATACACAACAAAATAAATGAAAACACAACTATGGAAGAGTTACAACTACTGGTTTATATAGGAGCACTCACTACACTAAATATACACACTAGGCAGAGATCAGAACCAACCAACACACACACAAGAAACCCACAAAACCAGCATGGCAACACAGGCTACAGATCAGAATAGAAAAACTGAGAAAAGACGTCGGACAGCTAACACAATTTATAAGAAATGAAATGTCAGAAAAAAAACGAAAAAGGTTAGGTAAAATCTCACAACAAGAAGCGATAGAGCAATTAGATGAAAAGAAGCAGAAATTACAAGCATTGGCCAAACGACTTAGAAGATACAAAAAAAGTGAAAATAGAAGGAAACAAAACCAAACATTCAACACAAACCAAAAGAAATTTTACCAGACAATAGATAACACACACATTAAAATAGACAATCCACCAAACATAACAGACATGGAACACTTCTGGAGCAACATACGGTAAAACCCGGTACAACATAACAGGCATGCACGGTGGATATAAGCAGAAACAGATACATACAAGATGATACCACAAATGCCTGAAGTGATAATTTTGTAACATGAAGTCACTCAAGCAATTAATTCTACTCACAATTGGAAAGCGCCTGGAAAAGATAAAATAGCAAATTTCTGGCTAAAGAAGTTCATCTCAACACATTCACATCTAACCAAATTATTTAACAGTTACATTGCAGACCCATACACATTCCCTGATAAGACTTACACATGGAATAACTTATCTGAAACCTAAAGATCAAGCAGACATAGCAAACCCAGCTAAATATCGCCCCATAACATGCCTACCAACAATATACAAAATATTAACTTCCGTCATTACACAGAAATTAATTTCACATACAACACAGAACAAAATTATAAATGAAGAACAAAAAGGCTGTTGCAAAGGAGCACGAGGATGTAAAGAGCAACTGATAATAGATACAGAGGTGACATATCAAGCTAAAACTAAACAAAGGTCGCTACACTGCGCATACATCGATTACCAAAAAGCTTTTGATAGTGCACCTCACTCATGGTTACTACAAATATTGGAAATATACAAAGTAGATCCTAAATTAATACAGTTCCTAAACATAGTAATGAAAAATTGGTAAACAACACTTTATATCCACACAAATTCAAATAATATCACATCACAGCCAATACAGATTAAGCGTGGAATATACCAAGGAGACTCATTAAGTCCTTTCTGGTTCTGTCTTGCTCTGAACCCACTATCCAACATGCTAAATAATACAAATTATGGACGTAATATCACTGGATCATACCCACACAAAATCACACATTTGCTATACATGGATGATCTAAAACTACTGGCAGGAACAAATCAACAACTCAACCAATTACTAAAGATAACAGAAGTATTCAGCAATGATATAAATATGGCTTTTGGAACAGACAAATGTAAGAAAAACAGCATAGTGAAGGGAAAACACAATAAACAAGATTACATATTGGATAACCACAGAGACTGCATAGAAGCGATGGAAAAAACAGATGCCTATAAATATCTAGAATACAGACAAAAAATAGGAATAGATAATACAAATATTAAAGAAGAACTAAAAGAAAAATATAGACAAAGGCTAACAAAAATACTGAAAACAGAATTGACAGCAAGAAACAAGACAAAAGCTATAAATACTTATGCTATACCAATATTGACCTACTCATTTGGAGTAGTGAAATGGAGTAACACAGACCTAGAAGCACTCAATACACTTACACGATCACAATGCCACAAATATAGAATACATCACATACATTCAGCAACAGAAAGATTCACATTAAGCAGAAAGGATGGAGGAAGGGGATTTGTCGACATAATAAACCTACATTATGGACAGGTAGACAATTTAAGAAAATTCTTTCTAGAACGAGCAGAAACTAGCAAAATACACAAAGCAATCACTCATATAAATATATCGGCTACACCACTGCAATTTCGTAACTACTTCTACAACCCTTTAGATCACGTAACATCAACAGATACGAAGAAAGTAAATTGGAAAAAGCAAACACTACATGGCAAGCACCCGTATCATCTAACACAGCCACACATTGATCAAGACGCATCCAACACATGGCTAAGAAAAGGCAATATATGCAGTGAGAGGGAAGAATTCATGATTGCAATACAGGATCAAACAATAAACACCAGATATTACAGCAAGCATATTATTAAATATCCCAATACCACAACAGATAAATGCAGGCTTTGCAAACAACAAATAGAAACAGTAGATCACATCACAAGCAGATGTACAATACTAGCAAATACAGAATACCCCAGAAGACATGACAATGTAGCAAAAATAATACATCAACAACTTGCCATACAACATAAACTAATAAAACAACACGTTCCCACATACAAGCATGCACCACAAAATGTACTGGAGAATGATGAATACAAATTAGACTGGAACAGAACCATTATAACAGATAAAACAACACAACATAACAAACCTGATATCATACTAACCAATAAAAAGAAGAAATTAACACAACTAATCGAAATATCCATACCCAATACAACAAATATACAAAAGAAAACAGGAGAAAAAATTGAAAAATACATCCAACTGGCTGAGGAAGTCAAGGACATGTGGCATCAGGATAAAGTTGAAATTATACCAATTTTACTATTAACTACAGGAGTCATACCACACAATATCCACCGACACATCAACGCAATACAGCTACATCCAAACATATATATATATATATATATATATATATATATATACAACTACAGAAATCCGTAATTATTGATACATGTTCAATTACCCAAAAGTTCCTAAATGCAATATAACATATACCGTACAGTTAAAAGGAAGTCACGCTTGATCAAGGTCCGCGTCACTTTCCATTTTTGACCAGACATAACGTCTGAGAAAAGAAAGAAGTAATAATAATCCCATAATAATAATAATAATAATAATAATAATAATCCCACGATTTCGAGTTCATGCTTTTTTTCCGTCTGTAACAACGTCTGAGACAGGAAAGAGAAATAATAATAATAATAATAATAATAATAATAATAATAATAATAGAAAAGAATAGGCCTCCGGTATGTTCTGCCAGTCGTAAAAGGCGACGAAAAGAACAAACCACTAATAGGGCTAACCCCCCTTTTAGTGTGATTACTTGGTTCAGGACAGAACTAAAGAAGCCTCGGACAAGTGCCATCATGGTCGGGGACAACGCTTGAACCCTATGCCCGCCCACAATGGTAACGACACTGCTAGCCAACTGGAAAATGATTTAAATCCAAATAGAGGTGTTTTGCAGGATATGCTTCCTGCAACCACCCTAGAAGGAAAACAAAGACAGAGGATGAGATGGTCAGATGAAGTTAATCGACACCTCATGTTCTGTTATTACCAAGCAACAAACCTAGGAACCAACACAACTGGATACAGATCACAAGTATACACAACATTTATTACCAGATACCCGGAATTAAAATTTTTAACAGAACAACGACTAGCTGATCAGATCCGTGTGATAATAAAAAATAACAGGATACCCCAGTCAGAATTAGAAAACATCAAACAACAAGTACAACAAATACTGGAACAAAATAATGTGCAATCAGTAGAAGAAAAAAATACAGTAATGGACTCAAACATCCCAGAGCAAACAAACAAAGACCAACACGTATCAATTAAACAATCAGAGGAAAACGAAATCTTAAGACAGCCACCAGAACAAGCACAAATAGAACACGAAGTGACACACATGTTAGATATACAAGAGAAATTTCAGCTGACATATATAGAATACAAAGACACAAATACAGACATTAGACCATTCTTGCATAGACCGCCAAATAACCCACAAGTCGAAACAACAATAAAGACTATCAACACAATCATACACAACAAAATAAATGAAAATACAACTATGGAAGAGTTACAACTACTGGTTTATATAGGAGCACTCACTACACTAAATACACACACTAGGCAGAGATCAGAACAAACCAACACACATAAGAAACCCACAAAACCAGCATGGCAACACAGGCTACAGATCAGAATAGAAAAACTGAGAAAAGACATCGGACAGCTAACACAATTTATAAGAAATGAAATATCAGACAAAAAACGAAAAAGGTTATGTAAAATCTCACAACAAGAAGCAATAGAGCAATTAGATGAAAAAAAGCAGAAATTGCAAGCATTGGCCAAACGACTTAGAAGATACAAAAAAAGTGAAAATAGAAGGAAACAAAACCAAACATTCAACACAAACCAAAAGTGATTTTACCAGACAATAGATAACACACACATTAAAATAGACAATCCACCAAACATAACAGACATAGAACACTTCTGGAGCAACATATGGTCAAACCCGGTACAACATAACAGGCATGCACGGTGGATACAAGCAGAAACAGACACATACAAGATGATACCACAAATGCCTGAAGTGATAATTTTGCAACATGAAGTCACCCGAGCAATTAATTCTACACACAATTGGAAAGCCCCTGGAAATGATAAAATAGCAAATTACTGGCTAAAGAAGTTCACCTCAACGCATTCACATCTAACTAAATTATTTAACAGTTACATTGCAGACCCATACACAGTCCCTGATACGCTTACACAAGGAATAACTTATCTGAAACCTAAAGATCAAGCAGACACAGCAAACCCAGCTAAATATCGCCCCATAACATGCCTACCAACAATATACAAAATATTAACTTCATTCATTACACAGAAATTAATGACACATACAACACAGAACAAAATTATAAATGAAGAACAAAAAGGCTGCTGCAAAGGAGCACGAGGATGTAAAGAGCAACTGATAATAGATACAGAGGTGACATATCAAGCTAAAACTAAACAAAGGTCCCTACACTACGCATACATTGATTACCAAAAAGCCTTTGATAGTGTACCCCACTCATGGTTACTACAGATATTGGAAATATACAAAGTAGATCCTAAATTGATACAGTTTCTAAACATAGTAATGAAAAACTGGAAAACCACACTTAATATCCAAACAAATTCAGATAACATCACATCACAGCCAATACAGATTAAGCGTGGAATATACCAAGTAGACTCATTAAGTCCTTTCTGGTTCTGTCTTGCTCTAAACCCACTATCCAACATGCTAAATAATACAAATTATGGATACAATATTACTGGAACATACCCACACAAAATCACACATTTGCTATACATGGATGATCTAAAACTACTGGCAGCAACAAATCAACAACTCAACTAATTACTAAAGATAACAGAAGTATTCAGCAATGATATAAATATGGCTTTTGGAACAGACAAATGTAAGAAAAATAGCATAGTCAAGGGAAAACACACTAAACAAGAAGATTAAATATTGGATAACCACAGCAACTGCATAGAAGCGATGGAAAAAACAGATACCTATAAATATCTAGGATACAGACAAAAAATAGGAATAGATAATACAAATATTAAAGAAGAACTAAAAGAAAAATATAGACAAAGACTAACAAAAATACTGAAAACAGAATTGACAGCAAGAAACAAGACAAAAGCTATAAATACTTATGCTATACCAGTATTGACCTACTCATTTGGAGTAGTGAAATGGAGTGACACAGATCTAGAAGCACTCAATACACTTACACGATCACAATGCCACAAATATAGAATACATCACATACATTCAGCAACAGAAAGATTCACATTAAGCAGAAAGGAAGGTGGAAGGGGATTTATAGATATAAAAAACCTACATTATGGACAGGTAGACAATTTAAGAAAATTCTTTCTAGAACGAGCAGAAACTAGCAAAATACACAAAGCAATCACTCATATAAATACATCAGCTACACCATTGCAATTTCATAACCACTTCTACAACCCTTTAGATCACATAACATCAACAGATACAAAGAAAGTAAATTGGAAAAAGAAAACACTACATGGCAAGCACCTATATCATCTAACACAGCCACACATAGATCAAGACGCATCCAACACATGGCTAAGAAAAGGCAATATATACAGTGAGACGGAAGGATTCATGATTGCAATACAGGATCAAACAATAAACACCAGATATTACAGCAAGCATATTATTAAAGACCCCAATACCACAACAGATAAATGCAGACTTTGCAAACAACAAATAGAAACAATAGATCACATCACAAGCGGATGTACAATACTAGCAAATACAGAATACCCCAGAAGACATGACAATGTAGCAAAAATAATACATCAACAACTTGCCATAAAACATAAACTAATAAAACAACACGTTCCCACATACAAGTACACACCACAAAATGTACTGGAGAATGATGAATACAAATTATACTGGAACAGAACCATTATAACAGATAAAACAACACCACATAACAAACCTGACATCATACTCACCAATAAAAAGAAGAAATTAACACAACTAATTGAAATATCCATACCCAACATAACAAATATACAGAAGAAAACAGGAGAAAAAATTGAAAAATACATCCAACTGGCTGAGGAAGTCAAGGACATGTGGCATCAGGATAAAGTCAACATTATACCAATTATATTATCAACTACTGGAGTCATTCCTCACAATATCCACCAGTACATCAATGCAATACAGCTACATCCAAACATATATATATACAACTACAAAAATCTGTAATTATTGATACATGTTCAATGACCCGAAAGTTCCTAAATGCAATATAACATATACCATACAGTTACAAGGAAGTCACGCTTGACCGAGGTCCGCGTCACGTTCCATTTTTAACCAGACTTAAGTCTGAGGAAAAAAAGATAATAATAGAAAAGCAATTTAAGGAGACTGCATCAGCTAAGAATACTGGGAAATGAGGAAGGTCTGGTAAGAAACAAGAATGTACAAGTGTAACGACTGCCAACATTGACAATGGTAATCCTTATTGTTACTTTAGCAGAGATGTCATTAACTATCTTCTGAAGCTGGAGATGTTATTCAGCTCTCTAATACAATGCGGGAGGTTATTCCAGAGTCAGGTTCCCGCTACTGAGGACTTCGAGAAAGTGGCTGAACGATTGAGTGCGACAGAATGGATTTTTGCTCTGATGGTAACGGGTGTTTCTCCCATAAGAGCATGTAAGTCGAGGAAAGATAGGACACGGAGACACGCTGGTGGCTTCTTGCTCACTGCATTACAAGCTCAGTCCAACTCAGATTTTGATCTATTATCATTCCTAGACTCTTTCCTGAAGGAGGAAAGTTGATATTTGTCCCATTTAGAGTTAAGGATGTGATGGTAGGGATCCTTGTATTTCTAGCAAGTGAGCCTAGACTGATCAACCAGTACCGCTTGGTTTCTGGATGGATTGAGCTTTAATCCAATATCCTGCGCCAATTTTGATAGTGCGCACAGGTCGGTACCGAGATTCTCGATAGCTTTCTTCAGGTTTATTGGTTTTGGGTTTAGATACAACTGGAGATCAACAGCATACATGCAGTATTTGCGACTGCATTCGCATCACTTCATCTAGAGACACCACAGGACACCGAACTAAACGTGAATTTCTAAAACCCCCGTGTCACATCGGTCGGAGTCGGTCCTGTCTCCTTTCTCCTCTGCGAATTCCAACCGACTTACGTCGTCGCCACGCAGTGCAGGGAGGTGTGCAGAGAGGTGGCAATAAATTCGCGTCGTCAATAGAAGTCGAAGCAGAAAGGAGACATTACGGAGATGGCGACAATCACCTCCGCGGAGGAGAGGCTCGCACAGCCATCGGCCATTGACACCTCCGAAGCTGTCGCCGCCAGCTCAGGTGTGTTATCGCAGCGGCGCGTTCCGGCGTTCCGACGTCCCGCCAGTCGGGGCACAGAGCAGTGCGTCACTACCTTCGATCGAATGACGCATCAGTAGCAATCTGGGAACCAGCTGCCCACTCACCCGCCAAGTATGCGAGTGCTGTGCAACGCTACATCGTTGACCGGCGAACGAAAGATATTTCGATCGCGCTCAGGACTGATGGAAGCCGAGGGACTGGAAATAGCGTCTGAAATCGGCGGCTTTAAGGATAAGCAAAATTAATCTCTAAATATGGCTCAATCACTAAATACAATTTATCTGTTTCCTGTTTTCTTTCATTCTTAAATTCCCAGAAAAACAATTCTACTGTCTTTTGCAAGTTTACTGGGCCTTGATCTCGTGTGGTGAATTCTTCCTTCGGGCAGCTGCTACGAATTTGCGACAACAGACAAAGAGACCAAACATGGAGAACAGGGTGGATGACGTAGCATTTCATTTCAAAGAAGCAAAATGAATTCAACAATCAGTCACAAATCCTAACTAATTTTTTTCTGTTATAGAATTAAGCTATTGAGTAACTATCTTCAATGCTAAAAAAATAAAATAATAAATAAATAAATAAATAAAGGAGGGAGAAAATATACAAGAATCTGTACTTGAAAGCTGTAAGTTTTACAACACTAGTGACGAAGTTAGTTAACGTTTTAAACCTTTGTCAGTACTATTGTGCAACGTGGCTTTAATTTACATTTTATAAACACTGATTTTTGTATATCTTTAGCTATTCAATAACTGATATCTACATCTTCACTTAAAACTTCCGGGCTGATAGACCGTGGTCGAAGTATAAAACTCTCTCCTAACGTTTCGTCTCCGACTGCGGGAGACATCCTCGGAGGTAAAGCGGCGAACTGCGAAGAGAACTCGAGGAAGCGCTGATTATATAGGCAGTACAGAGGGCGCCACAGTCGATCACGTGGCGTCAGCTATGAGATTGTCTCTGGTAATGCCAACATTCTCGATTGAAAGTAATCGATCGTCACGCTTGCGGTGCAACGCTGACATCCAAATTTTATCCAGTTTAACACCTTTGTCTTTCCTGTTAAAATTATTACGATGTTTATCAATCTCGATAGCCTTTTTATACAAGCGTGCATAATAATGCGAGGTTTTCGATATGACGCTCGTCTCGCTGAATTTTATTTCATTATCACCTTCCTGGTAAACATGTTCCGCCACGGCAGATTTATCCGTGTGACCCAGGCGGCAATTCCTCTTATGTTCAACAAGGCGGGTGTTGACACTTCTCTTTGAGGTACCGATGTAAACCTGTCTACAACTACAAGGAATTTTATATACCCCCGGTTTAGCCAAATGGTCTCGTGCATCTTTTGCCGACCTTAAAAATTCTTTTATTTTCCTGGTGGGTCTGAAAATAGTTTCCACCCCACTTTTATGAACAGATTGACGGGGTGGCTATGGGCAGTCCTCTCAGTCCTGCTGTGGCTAACTTATTTATGGAGACTTTTGAACAACGGGCGTTGCAGACTGCCAGTAAGAGACCAGCCAGATGGTATCGCTACGTCGATGACACGTTCGTAGTATGGACACACGGAGCAGAGGAGTTGGATGCCTTCCTGACACATTTAAAAAGCATTAATCCGAAAATCCAATTCACTATGGAGACGGAAAGAAATGGGCAATTGAACTTCCTGGATGTGTCTGTGATTAAACGAGGGGACGGAACGTTGTACCATAAGGTGCATAGAAACCTCACACATCCTGATTGTTATCTACACAAAGAATCAAACCACCACCCTAGACAAAAAAGAGGTGCAATGAAAACTTTGGTAGACAGGGCGTACAAACTTTGTGTACCGGTTTATTTAAAAGATGAGATTGAACATTTACGGTCAACTTTCGTGAAGAATGGCTATTCTAGCAAGGATATAGATCGAGCACTTCGCTCTAGGCAGAGAATCAAGAGTAACGACGAACAACAGTCGTCCAAGGGCTAAGTTTTTCTTCCGTTCATTAGTAAGGTCACAGACCGCATTGGGAAAGTTTTAGTCAAGTATGGGGTGGAAACTATTTTCAGACCCACCAGGAAAATAAAAGAATTTTTAAGGTCGGCAAAAGATGCACGAGACCATTTGGCTACACCGGGGGTATATAAAATTCCTTGTAGTTGTGGACAGGTTTACATCGGTACCTCAAAGAGAAGTGTGAACACCCGTATTGTTGAACATAAGAGGAATTTCCGCCCGAGTCACACGGATAAATCGGCCGTAGCGGAACATGTTTACCAGGAAGGTGATAATGAAATAAAATTCAGCGAGACGAGCGTCATATCGAAAACCTCGCATTATTATGCACGCTTGTATAGAGAGGCTATCGAGATTGATAAACATCGTAATAATTTTAACAGGAAAGACAAATGTGTTAAACTGGATAAAACTTTGATGTCAGCGTTGCACCGCAAGCGTGACGATCGATTACTTTCAATCGAGAATGTTGGCATTACCAGAGACAATCTCATAGCCGACGCCACGTGATCGACTGTGGCGCCCTCTGTACTGCCTATATAATCAGCGCTTCCTCGAGTTCTCTTTGCAGTTCGCCGCTTTACCTCCGAGGATGTCTCCCGCAGTCGGAGACGAAACGTCAGGAGAGAGTTTTATACTTCGACCACGGCCTATCAGCCCGGAAGTTTTAAGTGAAGACAATACCGGCCGTGAATTGTTGTATGGTCAACTGATATCTAGTTCTGCAATAAAAATGGAGATTAGATTTGCGACGGTTGTTGAAACATTTTCTTTTTTTGAAATATACTGAAGTTGCTGTGCATAACGGTTACAACAGAATCAAACTTGACGTACCATTTCACAAAGCATTTCCATCATTCTGGTCGTGACTACGCTGGCCTTATCTTCCCGTTAGCTTTCTCAAAGCCAAATGTTTGCGCAGGTTACTAAAAGCACGTTTTTGTTTCTATGCTCGCTACTTCCGCGTATCTTCCCCTCGACGATATTAACCCACACTGCAGTGGGGAAACGTTCGCTATTACTAAAGCTTCTCCGTTTCATGAAAGCAACACATACGTATCTGTTTTTAAGGCGAACTGAACGAAGAATTAATAACTAGATCACCACGAAGACCTGGGAGCACGGACGTTCAGATTTAAACAAACACGCTAGACGAATGATATACTTTGCAAAAGTCACTGATCCGTCAAATGCCCTACCCTCTGAAGGGGTAAGGTGTATCGTACCTCAAAACTTTGAGACAAAGACGGCAGCAGTTATCAAAAGAAGCTAGATCGACGAAACCTGCTGTGATGTTACCTGACACATGTGTGGATGTAAAGGGGAAGAGGGATGTGAAGGAAATCAAAGTCGATAAATTGCCAAGAACAGAATGCCTGCCTTGGTTTACAAATACGTGTTTTGCAACTTTATTTTAATATGTACGAGGCTGCTCAAAAAATTCCGAAACATTCGTAATTTCGCGCCAATGGTGTGTTGAAGCGAAATGTTGTTGCCGGCCGCGGTGGCCGAGCGGTTCTAGGCGCTTCAGTCCGGGACCGCGCGACTGCTACTGTCGCAGGTTCGAATCCTGCCTCGGGCATGGATGTGTGTGATGTCCGTAGGTTAGTTAGGTTTAAGTAGTTCTAAGTTCTAGGGGACTGATGACCTCAGATGTTAAGTCCCATAGTGCTCAGAGCCATTTGAACCATTTTTGAAATGTTGTTCGCGTCCCTAAAAACGCCTGTGTTTCATGTGTAATTGCCAGAAGTTTCATTGTTATATGTTGTGTCGCACAGTTTGCAATTTAGAGATGGCAGAGGTATAGGAGCAATGCTCCTGCATTAAATTTTACGTGGAACTCCAGAAAATCTTTACAGACCCACCAAATGATGCAGGAAGCCTAGGTGATAAATGCTTAAGCCGTACTTGGTGTTATAAATGGTTCACACGGTTTAAAAATGTGTGGACGGAAGTTAAAGGTGACCCTCGTTCAGGACGCCCTTCGACGTCTACTGACGAAGCTCATTTCAGGAACATCAACGGAACTGTGCGTGCTAAGCGAAGACTCACTGTCCGAGAGATTACAGAGGAATGTAACATTTCAGTTGTATTATGTCATGAAATTCTGACACAGAATCTTGGAATGCATCGTGTTGCCGTCAAGTTTGTCCCATAGCTCATGCGTCAAGACGAGAAAGACCTTCGCCTCGCAATCTGTGAAGAACTTTTTGATAGTGTAAATGACAATGAGTTGTTCCTTAAGAGAATCGTACCTGGCGATGAGACGTGAGTCAATGATTATGATGTTGACACCAAGGTTCCATGTGAGCAATTGGTCGGGAATGTTCTCCAAAAAAGAAAAAAGCTCGTCAGGTCAGTCAAACGTCAAGGCCATGCTGATAATTTTCTTTGATTTCGAAGGATTAATTCCTTCATGATTTCGGGCCACAGGGGCAAATTGTTAATCGATAGCACTATTGGGACGTATTGCGACGTCTGCGAGAAAACGTGAGAAGAAAACGGCCTGAAATGTGGCGAGACAATTCATGGCTCTTGCATCACGATATTGCATCTGTGAATTTATCCCTGTTGGTGTGTGCCTATCGCACAAAAAACAAAATCACTGTGCTGCCTCATTCTCCGGCGGACCTTTTCTTTTTAGTTCAAAAGCTGAAACCCCAATTGACGAAATGAAAATTTACAACGACGGACGAGATAATAATTAAAAAACGGAAAAAAACGCAGACGGCACTTAGCGCTATCCAGAAACAGGCGTACCAAGACTGCTTCCGGAAGCGGAAACGGCTTTAGGAGCGGTGTAACAGTTGTGGAGAACAGTATTTCTAAGGACACCATGCGCAATAAGTAAAAGATAAGCGTAGAAAAATTTTGTGGACAAAGTTCCGGAATTTTTTTAACCGATTTCGTAAGCATCAGTGTTTATATGGTGCAAATTATGTGCACCACTCGGTGAATGGCGTTGTTAGAAAAAGTCATCCATTGGTACAGAGCGAGGGCAGTTACAGATACCACGTCCTGCATATATGCTGCTTATGGAGAGTAGAATCAAACAAAAAGACTCTAATAATAATGCCACAGAAGAAGCTGAATACCACAGTCACCACGGTGTAATGTTATGATACTAGACTGTTGCATGGAGGGTTGCGAGCTCAAAACTCACCTGAGCTGTAAAATTTTAATGTCTATATTTGGTTGGAGTACATTCTAAAAGTTTCCACAAATGTCAAGAATCATTTTACTGGAATGTTTATATATATATATATATATATATATATATATATATATATTTTATACCGTATGTGTTCCGGCCGCAGGCAGTTCGCTCCGCGCTCTTGTAAGTGCAAGTGCTCAATAAACATTATTATTATTATTATTATTATATTATTATGAAGATATTGCAGTTACAAATATTTTTGTTACTTTAATGTTAACTGAATCTCAAGTTTTTACACAAAACTGAGAAACCTTAGGTTTGAAACTCTCATCTCCTGGTTAAGTGAAATATGGACAGAGTAAGTGAATAGCAATAATTAAATATGTAATGACACAGTGCAGTACAACTGGTACAATATCCAACCACTCTCACCTATAAAGAAAAAGAGAAAAGTTATACTTTTTCTCTTCTTGGTATGACTGCTCATAACAGTGGGATTTGTACGAAATTTCCCATTGCCGTGATTTAGAAATTTCGGTGGATGAAGTGAAAAATCTCGTAACATCGAAATTCAAACATTCCGAAGTTGGCGATGAGGTATTTTACGCTACAGACGAACGAATATGGTTCAAAAGAAAGACGTATAACTAATTTAAACAGCGGAGTACATTCCAGTTATCTTTCATACATGTCATGTCCAGCAATATCTAAATACTGATATAAATTTTTACTACCAAAAGAATTTCAGCTCCAACTGATGACATTCCTTTGCTTACTATTCTTCGCACGTGCTGCGTTTACGGGCGTAATTCTAGCAGACAAATGCATTTTTTTAATTACCTAATGACTCCTAAGTGCGATGTTTGCTGTGTCCGGAGAACAGGAATGTTTGAGAAATTTAAGGAATTGTTTGTATCCTACTGCACAGAAATTTATTCATCACTGACATAGTCCACTTGCGCAGATCTAAAATCGGAAAGTAGAGCCCCCAGTGCGTTTCTTTTTTTTTGTCATTCTTTGTGTTTTTTTCTTTTTTTTCTTAAAATATTTAAAAAAGTACATGCTAAAAACTCATTCGATGACGGATAAAATTAAATTAAAAATATATAAATATAGCAAAAGTAATCTGTTGATAAATACCATGTTCTCTGGTATAGAACTACATCATTTGTAACGATAAACAAAAAGTTAAGCATATGTGAACTGTCTCCCGCGCAAAATATGACGCAATGATTTATACCGCATTACACAGAGCGTGATTCTTCAAGTGAAGGGCACGAAAAACTTTCGTAAACCTATCCACTGACGTAGCTGTGCACGATAATGCTTTACATGCCACTGGAAAGCATACATGCAATAAATTTAAGTGCCCGCTGTGTTTGCAAGACTACACAATGTCCGTTTTAATTTTTTTTTTTCAAAAAATGTGCTGTAATATAACGCGCCCCCGTGACAAATGGTACGTAGAAATCTCGTTACTGGCAGATCCACGAGGGCGCCCTCCCCCCCCCCCCCTTCGCTACGCTATGAGAGGGGATTAGGGCGTATTGGGCTGAGTGAGCAGGAACAGCGAGCAGCCCGCTAATTGCGTTCTGGCCGCGGCGCCCACTGGCTGGCGCCCAGCGCCTAGAGCCCTTGTAAGGGCTGTTCCCTCGCTCATTCATATTCTAGCAGGCGCCCATAACGGCGCCACGGCTCTTCCCGCCGTCTTCCTCCGCCATGAAAAATTCAGCCCGCACTGGAAATTATTTATTTACTCTCCCAAAGAGGAACGCTTCAAAAAGTAACTCTGCGAATCGTTGATCTATTTCTGGAATTTTTCTTCCCAGCAAGTAACTCTTTACTTCGCATTCAACTGAAAAGTTCGCGTGAATGCTATATCGACAAACAGGAGACTATGGGAAGGTTGCGGTGAGGTGAGATGTGTCTTTCCACGCAATTCAGTTCATAATGTACAACGTTTACCACTAAAGCTGCAACAACAGGAAGGACAGCGGATAACGGAGTTTTTCTTATTGCGTGTACACTATACAGAGCGAAGAATATGTAATTAAATTTTTACGATATTATGAAAAGGACCGATTGCTACTCACCATGTACAAGAGATGTTGAGCCGCAGACAGGCATACCAGAAAGACTGCTCAACGTGTGAGCTTTCGGCAAAAAGGACCTCTTCTGAAATGGCCAACGCACACACATTCACGCAGCACTGGCCTCCGTGGCTAGACACAGTGGTCAGGTGTGCGTGACTTGTGTTTATTTGTTGGTGTGTGTGTGTGTGTGTGTGTGTGTGTGTGTGTGTGTGTTGTCTTCTTTAGAGGAAGGCCTTTCGGACGAAAACCCACATGTTTAGCAGTCTGTTTGGTGTACCTGTCTGTGACTCAACATCTCTATATGTGGAGTAACACACTGTCCTTTTCATAATACTGTCATGGTTCCATACTGGATTTTCCACTGTTCGATTAATTTGTTGGGTGGTTTCGGGGTAACCAGGGTGTTAAACATTGTACACATAGCTGCCACAACAATGGTTCTAACAAGGCGGGGCGCTGAGATTTGATGGGAGGTGGGGGTACGTTATTCTATGTTGCTTCAACACTAACGTCAGAGTTCATCAATAGTAGCGGCTGGGGAATGGTGGCGTGCTAGTCTTTCGCCAAACTTTGAGCCGGTATTTTCAATGGAAAAGTAATCTTGAGAGCGTGCTGGGCAGAGCAGCAATCTAACATCCTCTGTATCGAGGTTGGTCAGAAAATCAGGGGGCAACATTCGGTCACGGAGACTTATACCACAGGGCACCACTACTGGTGTTAACACTTTAGAAATGTAATGGCTGCTCTCCAAATTACTGACTATGCAAATCAGAAGTAACCATATTGTGCACCCAGCGGCAATCACGCTAGGTGCTCGGACCATTTGACGATGACGAATGCAGTCGGGGAACGTTCGTTCTCCTCTGAGCCTCCATACATGACTGCGTCCATAGTGATCCTGAACACAAATGTTGTCGTTGGACACACCACTGTTGGCCCGCCTCACTCTGCTGCTGCATGAACGGAAGCCGCAGCTACGGGCACCGTGCTAACAGTCCATGGCGTTCCAGGCGTCGTCGCACTGATCGTGTGGGTAGCGGTTTTGCTGGAAACGAGGCTATTTCCTGACTCAAGGTAGGTGATGTGGATGAACGATCCGGCAAGATCGAGCGAATAATACGCCTGTGCTCTCGAGCGCTAGTCGCTTGGGGCTGATGAAGATACTGCGTGCCATTGAGTACGGCCCTTCTGAGCCCATCGATTCGTTATACGCAAGGGAGTCTTGGTATCTCGAACAACAAGAGCAGCAAAATCGCGGAACGTTACTCCTCAGTCTCGGCAGTCTGTGGTCGCTGACGCGGTCGAGTTTCAGCACGTCTAGTGGACGTTTCTGCTTCTTACATGACGCGTAATAGGATCACCTGCCGAAGAAAAAAAAAAGAAAATCATTCGACTTATGTACTTGGATCAGAACCACAAAGTGGCTGACAGCAATCACAAAGTTGCTGACAAAGTACGGAAGGGGGATATGACAGCTTGCCGTTCACGCAAGCGCAATTTGGCTACGGTATCAGCAGCTGTGCACAGCCGTGCTGAGTACGTTCTTGTGTTCCACATTAACACGTGAAATGTTTGTAAGATCGTAATAGTGTTATCATTCTCCTTAGCCAATTTACAGTTAACTTCAGACAGTTCGTAAAAGAAAAATACTGCACTGAAAAACAAAGCATATCACGACAATTACGCTGAAGACCACAACTGTCACCTGCAGCGGACTGATAGCCACTAGCTAAGGAGGCAGAGCGTTATGGCAACTGTGCACCGGATAAAAGGTGTGACCAAACTCGTGCACAGATTTGTTATTGCTATGGCATCTGACCTGTAGAAAACTCGCTGCCAGTCATTTTGTTATTCTGATCCATGAATAATTTTTCCTTATATACGAAATGTAGATGGCATTACTCCTCCTTACTTTCTGCAGTTGCACTGAAATGCATCGAAGTGTGCAGAATATTTCACATCTATTTTACATTTGTTGCTTCCCACCTTCATTATGTTGTAATTTTAATGGTGGTTCAGCTCTGCCCCTAAAAATCAACTCCATAAAGCGTGTAACAGAACTGGCAGTATGATTACTGGGTGTTTTAGATTCAAACCTTCTACCCCCAACCGTATTCTTATCCCGACGTCCCTCTTTTCTCAACTTACTGAAAGGCTTCTGCGTCTCCTCCTGTGAGAAGTCGTGACGTCAAGCGAAGACTCGCTTCGGGTTCGGTCGAAATTAACGCACTCTTGGGAACGAGATGCATCCGTTGATTAACTAGGAAACGGTTATAAGCGTAACTGCACCAGTTTCATTCTCTGCTGTTCTTACAAACTTGTTTTCATATTGGTCGTCAGCCACGCTTTGGTCCGCGAGACAAAGGTTAAACATATCAATACTGGAAAACCAATTATCAATGTTCCGTTACTATCTGGATGCATTCAGAAAGATTTCGAGATAGACTACTGGACTAGAAAACTTACAAGCTACTAACAGTTAATACCAGTCGGCAGCCGGCGCCTTGCTATGCGACTACCTTGGGTAATAGCCACGAAGACAAAATAGGATAGCATTTCGAAGTCGGAATTCAAAAGTCACTAAAACACCAACTTTAAGCTTCCGCGGAAACAATACATTATTGATGATAAGATCTTATGAGTAGTTGGGCGCGCACCACGAAATAAGTACGCGCACAACGAAGGAAGTATCCGAATGAGACGGAAATCGGTAGATATCATGTACAGACTAACAAATGATCACAGTTTCAGAAAAATTGGATGATTTATTCAAGAGAAAGAGCTTCATAAATTGAAATCAATAAGGCATTTGTCCACCTCTGTCCCTCAAGCAAATAGTTATTCAGCTTGACATTGATTGATAAGAGTTATTGGACGTCCTTCCGACGGATATCGCGCCAAATTCTTTCCGTCAAAATCTCAAAGTGATTGGCGGGCCCTGCCTAGAACGCTCCAAACGTTCTCAATTGGGGAGAGATCAGGCGACCTTGCTGGCCAAGGTAGGGTTTGACAAACATGAAGACAAGCATCAGAATCTCCCGCCGAGTGCAGGCGGGCTTTATCTTCCTGAAATGTACGCTGGGATGGCTTGGCATGAAGGCCAACAAAGCGGGGCGTACAACCTACGCGTTACTGACTTGCTCACTCTCTTGAATAAATCGTCCAATTTTTCTGAAACTGTAATCATTTATTGTCTTTACATGTACACCACATCTACCGATTTCGGATAATTCCTTTGCGATGAGTCTTTTTTTTTTTGTCTTGTAGTGCATTTTGATTCTCTCTCTCTCTCTCTCTCTCTCTCTCTCTCTCTCTCTCTATATATATATATATATATACTCCTGGAAATGGAAAAAAGAACACATTGACACCGGTGTGTCAGACCCACCATACTTGCTCCGGACACTGCGAGAGGGCTGTACAAGCAATGATCACACGCATGGCACAGCGGACACACCAGGAACCGCGGTGTTGGCCGTCGAATGGCACTAGCTGCGCAGCATTTGTGCACCGCCGCCGTCAGTGTCAGCCAGTTTGCCATGGCATACGGAGCTCCATCGCAGTCTTTAACACTGGTAGCATGCCGCGACAGCGTGGACGTGAACCGTATGTGCAGTTGACGGACTTTGAGCGAGGGCATATAGTGGGCATGCGGGAGGCCGGGTGGACGTACCGCCGAATTGCTCAACACGTGGGGCGTGAGGTCTCCACAGTACATCGATGTTGTAGCCAGTGGTCGGCGGAAGGTGCACGTGCCCGTCGACCTGGGACCGGACCGCAGCGACGCACGGATGCACGCCAAGACCGTAGGATCCTACGCAGTGCCGTAGGGGACCGCATCGCCACTTCCCAGCAAATTAGGGACACTGTTGCTCCTGGGGTATCGGCGAGGACCATTCGCAACCGTCTCCATGAAGCTGGGCTACGGTCCCGCACACCGTTAGGCCGTCTTCCGCTCACGCCCCAACATCGTGCAGCCCGCCTCCAGTGGTGTCGCGACAGGCGTGAATGGAGGGACGAATGGAGACGTGTCGTCTTCAGCGATGAGAGTCGCTTCTGCCTTGGTGCCAATGATGGTCGTATGCGTGTTTGGCGCCGTGCAGGTGAGCGCCACAATCAGGACTGCATACGACCGAGGCACACAGGGCCAACACCCGGCATCATGGTGTGGGGAGCGATCTCCTACACTGGCCGTACACCACTGGTGATCGTTGAGGGGACACTGAATAGTGCACGGTAAATCCAAACCGTCATCGAACCCATCGTTCTACCATTCCTAGACCGGCAAGGGAACTTGCTGTTCCAACAGGACAATGCACGTCCGCATGTATCCCGTGCCACCCAACGTGCTCTAGAAGGTGTAAGTCAACTACCCTGGCCAGCAAGATCTCCGGATCTGTCCCCCATTGAGCATGTTTGGGACTGGATGAAGCGTCGTCTCACGCGGTCTGCACGTCCAGCACGAACGCTGGTCCAACTGAGGCGCCAGGTGGAAATGGCATGGCAAGCTGTTCCACAGGACTACATCCAACATCTCTACGATCGTCTCCATGGGAGAATAGCAGCCTGCATTGCTGCGAAAGGTGGATATACACTGTACTAGTGCCGACATTGTGCATGCTCTGTTGCCTATGTCTATGTGCCTGTGGTTCTGTCAGTGTGATCATGTGATGTATCTGACGCCAGGAATGTGTCAATAAAGTTTCCCCTTCCTGGGACAATGAATTCACGGTGTTCTTATTTCAATTTCCAGGAGTATATATATATATATATATACACACATACAAAAAAAAGACTCATCGCAAAGGAATTATCCGAAATCGGTAGATGTGGTGTACATGTAAAGACAATAAATGATTACAGTTTCAGAAAAATTGGACGATTTATTCAAGAGAGTGAGCAAGTCAGTAACGCGTAGGTTGTACGCCCCGCTTTGTTGGCCTTCATGCCAAGCCATCCCAGCGTACATTTCAGGAAGATAAAGCCCGCCTGCACTCGGCGGGAGATTCTGATGCTTGTCTTCATGATTTTATATATATAAAATCAGTATTTACCTAATGACAATGGTCCATCGATAACAGTAACTCCATTTCTCCCAGACAGTGTCGCAAAAAGCCTTTATAAGCGAATGCGACAATGTTCAGTCATCTAGGAACGCCAGTGGAATCCTTAAGAAGATCGCAAGAGAGCCATCAAACATCTAGCATATAAGTCTGGAGAGGAATATGATGTGGCCTAACGATTGAGAAAATTTTACCGCCAATGACCATGGTCATGAAAGCCCCGTAGACTTACACAATAAGTTATTGGCTTCAAATAGACCTCGACAGGCCCGTCCATTTCATTAAACACCACCTCCAGGGCTAATGGCTCCACAATCTAGATCCCTGTCTAGTGAGGACGCGCTGAACTCAATCGTCGCCTGTAAAACCAGAAAAATCACGCCCACGCAAGAACACGTACTTTCGCATCTTTTCTGTGTGAAGAAACTACGACTTCCGAAATGTCGAATATTCAATTACCATCTCTGTCCCCAGAGAAAGCACACGACTCCCGATTTCGCTAACTCCGAGAACTTTTATGAAATTGTTTTAACATTCCAGCCTTTAGGAGCCTGATAATGGTTTGTAGAAATCTTGAAATTACAGCTTGATACTGCAGTTCGGGTGTCTCGAAGTTTCACTGTTAATTCGCTGCTCCGCTCCGCATAACTGCATCGAAATAATTTGCGCCTGCAGACAGGCATCTCACTGACCTGATTTACAAAGTGGGCTGCTATCGCGCCTACCGAACAATTCATCTGATGGAACTGCACGCAAGTATGGAGGTGTTCTGCTTCACAAACGGTGCCTATATCGAGTACATGTAAATTAAGTTAAACTCTAAAGAGCTGCTCTATCCACTGACGTGTGTCTGTTGTCCGTATGATTATAGGTTTTGCAAAGCCGTCTTCTGAAACCCCGGAGGTACTTACGAATAACCCTTATGTGTCTCACCACTCCACACACTGGAAAACGGGACGGCGGGAAATATTTCTTTCATACTGCTTACTTCTGACTTACACATTAATTAAATTATTCATACAGTAATGTCACTAACGAAATAAACTGTAGCGAAAGGATTATTTTCTCCTGACTTCCCACGTCCTTGGTAAATGTCAAAACTCGTGGTGAGGCCGCCACAGAGTGCATCGTGCCTAATGGATCTCCATCCCCCTAATACAATCGAATTGTACAACCTGGAACACTATGAACCGCTCGAAAAGCGGTATTGTCAAGGACAATGTCAAGAAATGAAGTTAACCCGAAGACCAGATACTGCCTACAGGAAAATTAAAGAGACCTTTGGAGAAAGGAGAACTACTTGCATGTATATCAAGAGCTTTGATGGAAACCCAATTCTAAGCAAAGAAGGGAAAACAGAAAGGTGGAAGGAGTATATAGAGGATCTATACAAGGGCGATGTTCTTGAGGACAATATTATGGAAATGGAAGAGGATGTAGATGAAGATGAAATGGGAGATACGATACTGCGTGAAGAGTTTGACAGGGCACT
Organism: Schistocerca cancellata; assembly: GCF_023864275.1. NCBI lineage: Eukaryota > Metazoa > Arthropoda > Insecta > Orthoptera > Acrididae > Schistocerca > Schistocerca cancellata. The sequence goes on from NC_064627.1 coordinate 72,705,787, forward strand.
GAAAGACCTGAGTCGAAACAAGGCCCCCGAAGTAGACAACATTCCATTAGAACTACTAACAGCCTTGGGAGAGCCAGTCCAGACAAAACTCTACTATCTGGTGAGCAAGATGTATGAGACAGGCGAAATACCCTCAGACTTCAAGAAGAATATAATAATTCCAATCCCAAAGAAAGCAGGTGTTGACAGATGTGAAAATTACCGAACTATCAGTATAATAAGTAACGGCTGCAAAATACTAACGCGAATTCTTTACAGACGAATGGAAAAACTAGTAGAAGCTGACCTCGGGGAAGATCAGTTTGGATTCCGTAGAAATGTTGGAACACGTGAGGCAATAATGACCTTACGACTTATCTTAGAAAATAGATTAAGGAAAGGCAAACCTACGTTTCTAGCTTTTGTAGACCTAGAGAAAGCTTTTGACAATGTTGACTGGAATACTCTCTTTCAAATTCTAAAGGTGGCAGGGGTAAAATACAGAGAGCGAAAGGCTATTTACAATTTGTACAGAAACCAGATGGCAGTTATAAGAGTCAAGGGACATGAAAGGGAAGCAGTGGTTGGGAAGGTAGTGAGACAGGGTTGTAGCCTATCCCCGATGTTATTCAATCTGTATATTGAGCAAGCAATAAAGGAAACCAAAGAAAAGTTCGGAGGAGGTATTAAAATCCATGGAGAAGAAATAAAAACTTTGAGGTTCGCTGATGACATTGTAATTCTATCAGAGACATCAAGGGACTTGGAAGAGAAGTTGAACGAAATGGTCAGTGTCTTGAAAGGAGGGTATAAGATGAACACTAACAAAAGGAAAACGAGGATAATGGAATGTACTCGAATTAAGTCGAGTGATACTGAGGGAATTAGATTAGGAAATGATACACTTAAAGTAGTAAAGGAGTTTTGCTATTTGGGGAGCAAAATAACTGATGATGGTCGAAGTAGAGAGGATATAAAATGTAGACTGGCAATGGCAAGGAAACCGTTTCTGAGGAAGAAAAATTTGTTAACATCGAGTATAGATTTCAATGTCAGGAAGCCGTTTCTGGAAGTATTTGTATGGAGTGTAGCCACGTATGGAAGTGAAACGTGGGCTAATAGCTTAGACAAGAAGAGAATAGAAGCTATCGTAATGTGGTGCTACAGAAGAATGCTGAAGATTAGATAGGTAGATCATATAACTAATGAGGAGGTATTGAATAGAATTGGGGAGAAGAGGAGTTTGTGGCACAACTTAAGGATCGGTTGGTAGGACAAGTTCTGAGACATCGAGGGATCACCAATTTAGTATTGGAGGGCAGCGTGGAGGGTAAAAATCGTAGAGGGAGACCAAGAGATGAATACACTAAGCAGATTCTGAAGGACGTAGGCTGCAGTAGGTACTGGGAGATGAAGAAGCTTGCACAGGATAGAGTAGCATGGAGAGTTGCATCAAACCAGTCTCAGGACTGAAGACAACAACAACAACAGCCTTTTTTGGTTTATAGTATTCGGCACTGACAGGAAATAACAACAATGTTGCATCAAAGAAAGTGCCCGAGGCTTTCTACGAGGAACTCTGAACAATCGAGCAAAACTGAAATAATAATAATAATCAGACCGGGAGAGGGGGTGTCTGAATCTCGATCCTCCGAGATAAGGTTCCTGCATTTTATGAGCAACGAATTTGCCCCCCGCCCCCTTTCGATCCAGTTATTTCCTTATGTTGGTACGGCGCCAACACCCGTGCAGATGAGCATTAAAGGCGGTGTGTAAAATACACTGATGAATAATCAAATTTGCAACATTTAAACAAAATCAGATACACAAAATACACTCCTGGAAATTGAAATAAGAACACCGTGAATTCATTGTCCCAGGAAGGGGAAACTTTATTGACACATTCCTGGGGTCAGATACATCACATGATCACACTGACAGAACCACAGGCACATAGACACAGGCAACAGAGCATGCACAATGTCGGCACTAGTACAGTGTATATCCACCTTTCGCAGCAATGCAGGCTGCTATTCTCCCATGGAGACGATCGTAGAGATGCTGGATGTAGTCCTGTGGAACGGCTTGCCATGCCATTTCCACCTGGCGCCTCAGTTGGACCAGCGTTCGTGCTGGACGTGCAGACCGCGTGAGACGACGCTTCATCCAGTCCCAAACATGCTCAATGGGGGACAGATCCGGAGATCTTGCTGGCCAGGGTAGTTGACTTAACACCTTCTAGAGCACGTTGGGTGGCACGGGATACATGCGGACGTGCATTGTCCTGTTGGAACGGCAAGTTCCCTTGCCGGTCTAGGAATGGTAGAACGATGGGTTCGATGACGGTTTGGATGTACCGTGCACTATTCAGTGTCCCCTCGACGATCACCAGTGGTGTACGGCCAGTGTAGGAGATCGCTCCGCACACCATGATGCCGGGTGTTGGCCCTGTGTGCCTCGGCCGTATGCAGTCCTGATTGTGGCGCTCACCTGCACGGCGCCAAACACGCATACGGCCATCATTGGCACCAAGGCAGAAGCGACTCTCATCGCTGAAGACGACACGTCTCCATTCGTCCCTCCATTCACGCCTGTCGCGACACCACTGGAGGCGGGCTGCACGATCTTGGGGCGTGAGCGGAAGACGGCCTAACGGTGTGCGGGACCGTAGCCCAGCTTCATGGAGACGGTTGCGAATGGTCCTCGCCCCAGGAGCAACAGTGTCCCTAATTTGCTGGGAAGTGGCGGTGCGGTCCCCTACGGCACTGCGTAGGATCCTACGGTCTTGGCGTGCATCCGTGCGTCGCTGCGGTCCGGTCCCAGGTCGACGGGCACGTGCACCTTCCGCCGACCACTGGCGACAACATCGATGTACTGTGGAGACCTCACGCCCCACGTGTTGAGCAATTCGGCGGTACGTCCACCCGGCCTCCCGCATGCCCACTATACGCCCTCGCTCAAAGTCCGTCAACTGCACATACGGTTCACGTCCACGCTGTCGCGGCATGCTACCAGTGTTAAAGACTGCGATGGAGCTCCGTATGCCACGGCAAACTGGCTGACACTGACGGCGGCGGTGCACAAATGCTGCGCAGCTAGCGCCATTCGACGGCCAACACCGCGGTTCCTGGTGTGTCCGCTGTGCCGTGCGTGTGATCATTGCTTGTACAGCCCTCTCGCAGTGTCCGGAGCAAGTATGGTGGGTCTGACACACCGGTGTCAATGTGTTCTTTTTTCCATTTCCAGGAGTGTATTTTGAAAAGTACACAGTATTTTGACAGTATCTTCAACGGTTACCAGGAAAATGTTCAGTTGTTGTCCATTCCGAAAACCGCCGGTCGTCTTTTTAATATGGCTGATAAATAAACAAATTTAGTTGACGATTCGACAGTCTAGGCCACTTTTAAGGAAAACAGGGGCTGATAATTCATTTTACAAGAAAACAGGGATGATAATTCATTTTACAGTGAGCTTACAATCTAGTGTACATAAAGGATCACTTCTGAATTTTGTGCTAACCTATAATGAGTTTTGGAATGATAAGGTGTAAGCTTTCGTAAATTTTGTGGAAAACCATATCATAGCTAACGATGCGAGTGGAGGCGTATTCTGCACGCCGGTCTCCGAAAGACATCTCCACAAATAGTACCATTACTCATTCTGGCTGAGAAATGAAATCACAGCGCTGTTGACTGTGTTTGAGCGCTTAGAAATAAATCACAGAGTTTTTCCATATTGTCTTCAACACGTTGACAATAATAGAGAAGTGTGACTTCGCTTACATTCTCCCAACGTCATCCGCGACAGACTATTCCTGGAGTCGACGCAACGGCGGCACTGGGGCGGGTCTCCTAAAAATACGCCCGCAAGTCAGAAAAGCGACAAATATGTGAACTGACTTGTTTATGTCCAACAATCCAGCAGTCATTGTATACTAGCCTGGCTGTTGTATTACGAAATGCCGTAGCATAGTGAACTGCTCGTACGGACCTCACTAATATAATACCATTACAAATGAAACGCTACAGTTTTTAAAATGGCACGAGAAGGTCGTATTTCGTTCACTGAAGAATGAGTTACGGCTTCCTTCCGTCTGAGGCTATCTCCAGGGACGGTTTCCTTGATATCTGAGTGTGTGTCGACGATATCGATATCCCGGAACACCATCGTAACATTTTTGTCAATACGTGAAATCTCTCGTAGAACAGAGTCGATTTAACGTGTATTAGAGAAAGGGTTGGGTTCACCGTAGAAACAGATACTTATTTTTGGTGACTCTACATTCCACGAAAATTAGTAACTTCGTCAGCGGACGTCGCATGTGGATTTTCTTTTCTAAATACACATTTGCTCTTCGTGGAATACAAGTCGGTCAGAGCCATGTTTCAAGTGCAGATTAACGTTACGACAACAGAAAAAACTTCAGTTGTTCCACACCATGTCGCATTCCTTGAGCGCCACGTTGACTGTACATTTAATTGATTATTTTTTGCGGTTTTAATTTTTTTAAGTTAACACCTTTTTTATCCATTTTTGGATATGTGTTTATGAATTTAATGTTGCGTAGTTGTAAATATTCTATGTTTATATTTTTGTACAAAATACTTCATGATTGTTGCATATATGTACATATAAAAATAATATAATCGTATTATTGCATAATCATTACGAATTGGCATGGGCATGCGCTAGAAAAACGTTATGTATAAGGCAAGTCACGTTACAATGATACAAAATCAAATACGCAAAACACTACTATATGTGTTGCAAACAGCGTATTGCAAGAAACATGTGCCTTTTGGATTCCAGATACTGCCAGTGATGGGCAATGCACGAAACTAGTCCACTAAAAGTAATACCAAGAAGCAGCTTACGTCAAACAATTAATACTCGTATGACATATTTAAAACATCAGTTACTTTCATTGGTAGATCAAAAATCAATTTATGGTCAGTCTTCTTCAGAAACTGTAACATATCAGGACTGATAACTCATACGCAGCAATATGGATTGTGGAAATCAGTTAAACCTGAAATCAGTGTTAATATTACGCTCTACGTTACGTAATTATAGATTACAAAAAATGGTTCTAAGCACTATGGGACTTAACATCTGAGGTCATCAGTCCCCTAGACTTATAACTACTTAAACCTAACTAACCTAAGGACATCACACACATCCATGCCCGAGGCATGATTCGAACCTGCGACCATAGCAGCCGCGTGGTTCCGGACTGAAGGACCTAGAATCACTATAGCTTACATGAAAGGCAAATGTGTACATGGTGTTACTGACTTTAAGAAAAAACTAAAAAACAACTTCGAATTAATAAAAGTCATCCGTGAGTTGTTACTGATTGATTTCTGTAACAAGTGAGTCAGTTATGGCAGCACTCCGTCTTCAGGCCACGAGTGGCCTACCGGGACCATCCGACCGCCGTGTCATCCTCGGTGGAGGATGCGGATAGGAGGGACGTGGGGTCAGCACACCGCTCTCCCGGTCGTGATGATGGTATTCTTGACCGAAGCCGCTACTATTCGGTCGAGTAGCTCCTCAATTGGCATCACGAGGCTGAGTACACCCCGAAAAATGGCAACAGCACATGGCGGCCGGGATGGTCACGCACCCAAGTGCCGACCACGCCCGACAGCGCTTAACTTCGGTGATCTCACGGGAACCGGTGGATCCACTGTGGCAAGGCTGTTGCCTCAGTCAGTTATGGGATGGTACAAAAATAAATTAAAATTACATGTAGAATGATAGAACAGTGGAATGCCGTTGCGCCTTGACCATCAATCAGCTTCATAATAACGTTAACGACGCACGCATCTATGAACAGCCCTGCCAACCATTCTATCCGTGGTACCAAGCTGTAGCGATTACGGCACTTTACAGCAACCACAAGTGCCACGCACAAGGCGATGAGTCCTGCCAAAAGAAATGTCTTCTTCCTAAGGCACTTCCGCTATCGGGAGTACATGACTTCTGCTATTCGACTGTCATGATGCAAGTTCCGCATCGTGTGCAGTATGGTAGCCTAGTATAGCAGATCGGTAAGACGCTGTGCGCGGACTCCTAGAAAGCTGCCGTTACTTTCTGAGGAAGATAAACACGTTCCAGATTTAACTTCTCCTCGGCGCACTTGTGCCGGAATGCACGAACACGCAGATGTGAGGCTCTGGAAGGCGTGGTGCCTCGCCCTCCGAATCTCAACAAACTGCGACGTTTATTTAGAATGGCGAGCTTTCAATGCTAGCGGGAATTCGTCCGCGTTCCGTAGACACTACGTCACGTCTGTCAGGGATCCTGTGACCCGCTACTTATATATTTCTAAGCCAAGAGGACGATCAATACGCTAATATTTACCCTTTTGAATAGCTGAGGACGCAGTGATCATGAGGATCCAATGGCCACGGGAAAGGTCAGAAAGAAGGGATGAATGATTACGTCGTATCTTTGATTACAGTGTGGTAGATGTCTATAGATTCTGTGTAATGTCCAGCCAGTACCTAAGTTGTTAGTTAAGAGATTTAATGCAACAAAATCATCTTGATTTACTTACAGCGAAAATGTGCATAGCGCCCGCAATATTTCAGAAAGCGCGCTCTTCCTGCCATCTTATGGCTCAGTGCCGCAGTGTCATACTCCGTGTCCTTATACAGACTGTTTGCTATTATACACTCCTGGAAATTGAAATAAGAACACCGTGAATTCATTGTCCCAGGAAGGGGAAACTTTATTGACACATTCCTGCGGTCAGATACATCACATGATCACACTGACAGAACCACAGGCACATAGACACAGGCAACAGAGCATGCACAATGTCGGCACTAGTACAGTGTATATCCACCTTTCGCAGCAATGCAGGCTGCTATTCTCCCATGGAGACGATCGTAGAGATGCTGGATGTAGTCCTGTGGAACGGCTTGCCATGCCATTTCCACCTGGTGCCTCAGTTGGACCAGCGTTCGTGCTGGACGTGCAGACCGCGTGAGACGACACTTCATCCAGTCCCAAACATGCTCAATGGGGGACAGATCCGGAGATCTTGCTGGCCAGGGTAGTTGACTTACACCTTCTAGAGCACGTTGGGTGGCACGGGATACATGCGGACGTGCATTGTCCTGTTGGAACAGCAAGTTCCCTTGCCGGTCTAGGAATGGTAGAACGATGGGTTCGATGACGGTTTGGATGTACCGTGCACTATTCAGTGTCCCCTCGACGATCACGGCCAGTGTAGGAGATCGCTCCCCACACCATGATGCCGGGTGTTGGCCCTGTGTGCCTCGGTCGTATGCAGTCCTGATTGTCGCGCTCACCTGCACGGCGCCAAACACGCATACGACCATCATTGGCACCAAGGCAGAAGCGACTCTCATCGCTGAAGACGACACGTCTCCATTCGTCCCTCCATTCACGCCTGTCGCGACACCACTGGAGGCGGGCTGCACGATGTTGGAGCGTGAGCGGAAGACGGCCTAACGGTGTGCGGGACCGTAGCCCAGCTTCATGGAGACGGTTGCGAATGGTCCTCGCCGATACCCCAGGAGCAACAGTGTCCCTAATTTGCTGGGAAGTGGCGGTGCGGTCCCCTACGGCACTGCGTAGGATCCTGTGGTCTTGGCGTGCATCCGTGCGTCGCTGCGGTCCGGTCCCAGGTCGACGGGCACGTGCACCTTCCGCCGACCACTGGCGACAACATCGATGTACTGTGGAGACCTCACGCCCCACGTGTTGAGCAATTCGGCCGTTACGTCCACCCGGCCTCCCGCATGCCCACTATACGCCCTCGCTCAAAGTCCGTCAACTGCACATACGGTTCACGTCCACGCTGTCGCGGCATGCTACCAGTGTTAAAGACTGCGATGGAGCTCCGTATGCCACGGCAAACTGGCTGACACTGACGGCGGCGGTGCACAAATGCTGCGCAGCTAGCGCCATTCGACGGCCAACACCGCGGTTCCTGGTGTGTCCGCTGTGTCGTGCGTGTGATCATTGCTTGTACAGCCCTCTCGCAGTGTCCGGAGCAAGTATGGTGGGTCTGACACACCGGTATCAATGTGTTCTTTTTTCCATTTCCAGGAGTGTAGATAAAAAACGAAAGTGGTGAATAGAAGACAATAAAACAAGAAAATACTACTAATAGACATAGGTCCGGAGGCGACGTATTACGGCAGTGTATACGAACACCTTGATAGAGTCCCCAAGGATCCAATGGCACGAGTGGACTCGTGTATAACCATCGGTTTCCGAACCTATGTTTATTAGGATTATTTCCTTCTTTCAATGCCCTATCACTGCATTCGTTGCTTTGAACACTTTCAATTATTGTAAGTTGTTATTAAGGGAATAAGTGCTGTACGTAATTAAAAATTAAATATTTAGTCGCGATTATGAGTTCCTTACCTCGAAGAACTCTCTTCACAGTCCTCTCTAAGGCATATAACGTTGACCCTACAAGTCTGGGAGACACTGTATGTGGGAACACAGTAGGCCAATCAGCACTAGGTTACAAGGTGGGCGAAGGCATTGCAGGGTGTCTACATGGACAAGGAAAAATAATTACCGGATTTTTCCCGGATTTCCCGGTTGAAAATACACTTCCTCCCGGCTGAAAATACACTTTTTCCGTGTTAAGTGACAGTATACTTTTTCTCGGCACTTATCAATCCTTTTATGGTTTATGGTTTTATACACCTGTGTAGAATTTCCCGGCACTTTAGAAAATGAAACTCAGGGGGAAAAAAACACGTTTTGGAAAGATCTTTGATGGGCAGCAATATATGCACTGCATATTTCCGTGTTACGAAGGTATAAATTCGAATTCCATCAAACACCGCATGTTGCTTTCCAAAGCATTAAAATCGAGATTGCGACGCGCTTTTGTAAGCGAGTCACAGCTCATGTCACCTGATCTCGCCAGCTGATGACAGCATTTGACACGTGATGTAGTCAGATCACTCTGAAGTAGCGCGAACACACAAATAAGAAAAATTAATGGATTAAATTAATGTACAATTGTTGCTACACGAAAAGCAAAGGTATCACATATAATATTGGTCTCTAAGATTAATAAGCTGCAAGAGAAGCTAAGCTTCCACATGTATTGTTGATCATTTTCGCGCGTCATACATCACATAAATGTGCCAGTAAATTTTTTTAATAACGACGTAAATGTCTGATCTTCTGGGCTCGAAATTCTTCAAATGGTCGTCCCCAAACAGCTGATTTTTAAATGAGAGTCAAACGCTCTGTGATTTAAGAAATTCGTCGTACACTCTCTCACATAGTTTATCTTACATAAAAGGAAATTTACTTTGAAAGTAACGCTTTTCACAGCAATATTCGGAATATTTTTCCGTGACTTGTTAGAAAGGTACGTTTCAGCAGTTGCCAGAGAGCGCCAGATAACAGGCGTCACTGCGCTTGCGCAGCTACGATGACGCAGGAAGCCCGCATGTTCGCGCGTGTGAAACATAAAAGATCTTGCATTAAAACGAATCTAATGTAAGAAACTGTCACGTCACGCTCATTGGAGGCAATTTGTTGTTAAGAAGCACTGCACAGTCTTCCTAAAGCCTTTGACACACTTTGCTGTTGGCAGACGCTTGTAAGAGCACTGTGTTCTGTTGTTGTATATGGCGCATTTTCTTTGCGACGTAAGTTTTATTTTCGTTTTTTTCTCTCGTTCATGTTTTGTTGCTGCAGTATTATTCTGCAGAAGCGGGATACGGTAAATTTTTTTGTTAGAGTATTGGTTCTTACCAGTCAAAATCACAAAAATTTAACTGAAAACTAAAACAATGAAAAATTCCCGGAACTCAAAAAGATTCCGGGTTTTTCCCGGTTTTATCCCGGATGAAAAAATTCCCGGGTTTTTCCCGGATCTCCCGGTTGTCCCGGGTCGTAGACACCCTGCATTGGCTTCCCGAAACGTCACGGGCATCCTGCGGTTTGATGGAGGTATTAGGCCTAGTCCGAGAAGATTTTATTGCGTCGTCATGACGCACATGATATTTAATGTGTGCTCGGGAAAACTATTTCTTTTAAGTGTTAAAGACAGATTTGTATGGTCGGCCTGTCTTAATATGCATTTGCTTTCAGTAGTTCATACTGAGCAAAGTAATATTTTCAATGTTTGAAGAACAACGAGAGTGCGCGACTTTCAGCCTAGCAGTGGGTGGTTGCTGGCCCTCGTGTCACAGCTCAGAGCACGTTCTATTGAAATGTGTACATCAATCTTTGTATAAAAAGCACCGAAACTGAATAGGTCCTCCCTCCTGAATACGACTCCAAGTGTCACAGAGCTGTGGTCGGAGGTTTGTTAGATCCACTTCTTACCTGCTTGGTCGTAGGGTCAAAACCATGTTTACAGACGTAATATTTGTACAATTTCTATTTAAGTATTAACATGGAGAGAGAAAAAAAAGAGAGAGACGTGGATATGAAGAATATACAACGAAGGTTTGATTGTACGAACTGAGTTATCAGCCACTAAACAAAGGAACAGGACGTGTTACAGACGTAACAGAATCTTCACTTTTCTTGGAATGACCCCGTAGGGACGAACGCCACCCACATACAGGTCGTAGGTTTCATAGTCTCCTGTCATTAAAACAGCTACATCAGGAAGGATATAAAACAACGAAATTTTACTTATCGCGCTCATACAGCACGGCAGAAAAACAGAGGTACGATGAAATTTGTAGCTGATTTTGGGGGGTGCGGAGTTCGAACCACAGAAGTTGAGGTGAGATGTATCAGTCGTAGTGTCTGTCGAGTGCTGGCGGACCAGTCTCTGGGCAACCCGTAATCAGGTTTATCAACAGGAGAAGAGCTAGAGAACGTGCTGGTCATGGCGATCATGAGGTAGGTCAGGGCAGTACAAAAATTTTACAAATGTGTGCGAAATCTTATGGGACTTGATTGCTAAGGTCATCAGTCCCTAAGCTTAAACACTAATTAACCGCCGGCCGGTGTGGCCGTGCGGTTCTAGGCGCTTCAGTCTGGAACCGCGTGACCGCTACAGTCGCAGGTTCGTTCCTGCTTCGGGCATGGATGTGTGTGATGTCCTTACGTTAGTTAGGTTTAATGAGTTCTACGTTCTAGGCGACTGATGACCTCAGAAGTTAAGTCGCATAGTGCTCAGAACCATTTGAACCATTTTTTGAACTAATTAAGCTAAATTATCCTAAGGACAAACACACACACCCATGCCCGAAGGAGGACTCGAACCTCCGCCGCTACCAGCCGCACAGGCCATGACTGCAGCGCCTTAGACGGGGCAGTATGGGCAACAAGCGGTTGTTTTATCTTGTTGAAAGACAACATTATCGTACGCAACGGATTACACCTTCAGAAATGTAACGGCTGCTGGCCAGACTACCAGCTATGCGAAAAACAGCTTATCCTGTTTGTACCCAATGACACCCGATACCATCACGCCAGATGCTCACTGCACTCTGTTTATGTTCGTTCTTCTCTGGGTCAACCATCCCTCCATCTTTAAGATGTACGCAAAACCGAGATTCGCCTTATATCGCGGCGTTGTACGAACTCCCGCGTCCAGTGGTGTCGCTCGGCTCACCGATGTCGACACGCCTCTCATAAGAGGCCATCTCGAGGGAAGTCGCAACAGTTGTCACTGTTTGTGTGGACACGTATTTCCTGATTCACAGTACGTGACGTGATTATGATCCCTCAAGGCTGAGCTAACAATATGAAGCCGCTATACACTACCACGGTTTCGGAGCCTTAGTCCCATCATAGGGGCTATATGAAATATGAAAGTTAAACAATAGTTGTAAAATACTCCTTTAAACAATTAAAAATTAAAATTCAGTTCTAAACAAAACCACGAATGCAGCCCACAGCGTTACTGCTCAGCCTTGCCGTAGCCACACGGGTCAGACAGGCGTTCGGCGAGTGTTGGCCTGGAATGTTATAACCGTTTACTCGTGGTTCGCCATATGAGGTTTATAGCTGATTTGCTCTTTGCTGCGCAGAGTTGTTATTGAGTTCAACTCTGGACTAACGTGTGACTTACACCTAATGCCCTATGACGGCTTTACTTTTAGTTGACTGCATACATTCCCCATGGCAAGTTTGGGACAAGAGGCAATTTCCCACGCCAAGCATAAAAGTTGAGATTATTCGTAGTCACAATTTGGGATTTTATTAAGATGGTCCACTTACGAAAGATTTTTGCCTACTAGTTGTTTAGGCATGGACACAACGTCCAATTACTGCTACGTAGGATATTTTTGATGATTTCATCTGATTTTTAGTGCTAAATTTATAATTTTTAATTGTTTAAAGGAAGAGCTTACTATTTTACTTTAGATTTCAGATACACCTGATGATGGCGTTACGACTACGAAACCGTGGTAGTATATAGCGACTTCTGTTGTGTAATACTTCAGTCAATAAAAGCATTTTACAAGTGTGGCGAATGAACGTGTTACAGAACACTTGTGAATGACCCACAAATAAAAGGTGGCCACACCCGTACCTACTTCGAGTATCTGCGCTGAAATGCTAATCAGCTAATCAGCACGGCAGCAATTTAGAATCGCGCGTTACTCTGGTAGGGATGGTTCTGGATAACCGATATGTTTCGGTATTTGTTTGGTCTGGGGTATAATAGGTGATTTTTATTTTTTACTAATAACCGAATAAAAACCGGAATATCAATTAGCCATAGCAACAGCGCTTAAAGCTTTCATTTTTAAATCAACCTCTTTTAAAAAAGGAGTAAATTTTAATTCTTAAAATTTGCACTGGTTTGAACTATTGTGTATCACAGAAAATAGGGAAAGCGTTCAGTGCTATTTTAATAACAATGCATACACACATGCCATTAGAATATGTACAGCATAGCTTAGGCTACAATGTCGCTGGTGCCATGTGTCACGGCTTAAGGTGCAGTCTGCCACTTGCCCCCACATGGTCTATACGTCGTTTCTCACTGTCGTCGCTGAACATACGTTATATTGCAGAATGGCACCAAACCTCGCCTGGAAATGTTTTTACAAGTGACGCAGTAATGAAAGATTACAGATTTGTCTGCCATATCATTGAAATAAGAAGAACGAAATTGCGGTGACAGTAATACATTAAAAATTTAAGAATTCATTCACAGTATACAATAGAAATGTTCTGCTGCCTGTGTCTACATAATATAACTTTATCCGCTTACAGCGGAAAAAAAGTTTTTCAATATTACGTTTCATCCTTCAGCACTGACTATTCTTAATACTCTGATTGTGGTATGGTCCCCGATTACAACACGATTTTTGGGAGGAGTTTCAAAAAATTAGTATTCATCCACTTATCGCTTTTCAAGAAAAGCAGGGAACGGTGCATGGACTGTGTTTTCTTTTATTTGCCTATTTAATTTAATAATTTGATTCTCTGTACCTTGAAAAAGAATGTCAAAATTTTTCAGTCTTTATTCATTTCTACGTTTCTTACAGGTAATAAATTATTTCAGAAACCCATTATTTTGAGTAGTTCTAACAGACAGGTTAAACTGGCGTGAAAAAAAAAAAAAAAAAAAAAAAAAAAAGAAACAGTATAACCGCAAACCAATTGTTTCAGAGATAACCGCGATCGTTATCCTCTGGTACAGATCGCGGGAGGGCTTTTTTCTTTTTTTTTTCCATATGCAAGCAATTAGTAACTACATTTCATAGCAATAACTCCCAGCAATGTGGTTAGTCATTCATTTTCGTTGAAACTAAAATCTTGTGCAGTGTGTGTAGCAGCTATTACCAAGGCTTGTGTGACGTTTCTCTTAAAGAGGGAGGCAGGCAAACTTTTGTTTGGCCTGGCGAACGTAATTTAGCTTATGGACAAGCTAATTTGATTCCCTACCCCGACTGTAACGTAGCGTGGAAGTGGATGTGGCGCTGTTCCGCAATAAAGTCCAACAAAAAGGAGGAGATATAACAAACCGCCGACATACGGGGCTCCAGACACGACACGGCAGTCCTTCACAGCCGCGAACCACCCCGCTACTGGCAGTTACCCAGCCGACGGCCCGCCCAAACACTCCGGCACGGTGCCCCGCAGCGCTAAATCACCCCTACCCCTACCCCTGTCCCTGTCCCTATCGCTACTGTGGGCCCGCCTACATGGCCCCTGTTGTGCGATTCCCTTCTTTTTGCTGTAACTCTGCGCGCGCAAGCGATATCCCATCGCGTATACGGCTACGAAGCAACGAAAACGCGAAGACAACCGTGCCGCCGCGCGGGGAAGGCATTTCTCACAGTCACGATAAGTCATAACGCCAGCGGATGAATAACGAGCGCTTTCTTATCGTTCAGTCATTTATTCTGAACTACGAAGTCTCCGTTCGACGGAATTATATCACGGAAACGAGTAGCTAGAGAGACGATGTGGACTACTGTTCGTGGTACAGAAATGTTGAAGCACGCCAAGACAATATCTCAATTATTTTTCGGCATCGAGCAAAACTAAAAGGAGACGGGGGCGGGGGCGGGGAGTTGGTGCAACTGAGCACATTGGGTGTAGAGTCTTGTACCAAGGAAGCAAGGAAGAGGATGTTGTTATGGGTGGCCAGCATTGCCACAATTGCACACATGCATTAATACGGTTCTTTATGTACATGAACTGGATATTTAACTTTAACAGAGTCCATGTGCTCATCAGTAATAGTCCTCTTGCAGTTATATTGGTAATCTTGCGGTTACAAACTTTAGTGTCTCTATTAATCTGGTATTTATGTACTGTCGTAGCCTGATTGAGTCAGTACTCGCTCTGCGAATGAATGACAGACGCCAACTGGAGTGTAAGTCAGTGACCGAAGCCCTCCGGTCAGCGGCATTAGCCTAAATACAGGGTTATTACAAATGATTGAAGCGATTTCACAGCTCTACAATAACTTTATTATTTGAGATATTTTCACAATGCTTTGCACACACATACAAAAACTCAAAAAGTTTTTTTAGGCATTCACAAATGTTCGATATGTGCCCCTTTAGTGATTCGGCAGACATCAAGCCAATAATCAAGTTCCTCCCACACTCGGCGCAACATGTCCCCATCAATGAGTTCGAAAGCATCGCTGATGCGAGCTCGCAGTTCTGGCACATTTCTTGGTAGAGGAGGTTTAAACACTGAATCTTTCACATAACCCCACAGAAAGAAATCGCATGGGGTTAAGTCGGGAGAGCGTGGAGGCCATGACATGAATTGCTGATCATGATCTCCACCACGACCGATCCATCGGTTTTTCAATCTCCCGTTTAAGAAATGCTGAACATCATGATGGAAGTGCGGTGGAGCACCATCCTGTTGAAAGATGAAGTCGGCGCTGTCGGTCTCCAGTTGTGGCATGAGCCAATTTTCCGCGGGCTACGCGTGAAACTTTCCCGCACGCGCTCAACCGTTTCTTCGCTCACTGCAGGCCGACCCGTTGATTTCCCCTTACAGAGGCATCCAGAAGCTTTAAACTGCGCGTACCATCGCCGAATGGAGTTAGCAGTTGGTGGATCTTTGTTGAACTTCGTCCTGAAGTGTCGTTGCACTGTTATGACTGACTGATGTGAGTGCATTTCAAGCACGACATACGCTTTCTCGGCTCCTGTCGTCATTTTGTCTCACTGCGCTCTCGAGCGCTCTGACGGCAGAAACCTGAAGTGCGGCTTCAGCCGAACAAAACTTTATGAGTATTTCTACGTATCTGTAGTATGTCGTGACCATATGTCAATGAATGGAGCTACAGTGAATTTATGAAATCGCTTCAATCATTTGTAATAGCCCTGTACATGCTGTCGAGAGGGCGTTGGCGGCCTGTTGCTTGTCGGTGTGTCTCTGGCCTCTCTCGTGATAGGCGCGCTTGATCCAGCGCCTACTAATCGATCTTCGCACTACATCTTTGCCGACCGGTGTGCTGGCGACAGCTTACACCAGCACACCGGACAATAAATTTTTCGCTCCCAGGAGACATCATACTGATAGCATGTAACATTACCTCTACCCTTGATAATGACATTTCGGTCGGAAAGAGGAACAGCAAATATCTTCAGCTATGCTGTTTCATTTGGGATTAAGATATGGTGATTTAACAGAGCCCGCGAGATGCTTAAAAAGGCACTTGCCCTTTTTACACATGATATCCTACAAACAATGGAAGAAGGGCAACAGGACAGACTACACATTCCTTGATTTTCGAAAAGCATTTGACACTGTGCCCTTGTGCACATCATTGACGTTATTGTCAGTATACACAAATGACCTACCGGACTGGGTGAGCAGCAATTTACGGCTGTTTGCTGATGACACTCTAAAAGAAGAAAAATGTAAGTTAATGCAAATGAGTAGGACGTTCGAACACGGCGTTAGTAGTGTGCTGCTTGACACAAGTGACTTTGATTAAATATCTAAGCCTAAAATTGCAAACAGATATGGAATGGAAAGAGCATGTAAGGACTGTAGTAGGGAAGGCGAATGATCGACTTTTGGAAAAGTGTAAATCATCCATATAGGGGACAGGGCGTATAGAACGCTAGAGCGAATTCTTGAGTACAGTTCAAGTGCTCAGATCCGCGCTAGATCGAACTGGAGGAAGACATCTAAGCAATTCAGAGGTGAGGTGCTAGATTTGTTACTAAGAGGTTCGATAAGCATCCAAGTATTACGGATATGCTTCGTGAACTCAAATAGGAATCCGTCGAGGGAAGGCGATGTTCTTTCCGTAAGGCACTTATTAGATTTAGAGAAACGGCATTTGAAGCCGACTGCACAACTCTTCTACTGCCGCCAACGTACATCTCGTGCAAGGACGATGAATATAACAAGCGATACATTAGGCCTCATACGGAGGCTTTTACACAGTCGTTTTCCCCTCGCTGTATTTACCAATGGATCAGGATAGGAACTGACAAGTAGTGGTATAAGGTACCTTCGCCAGGACCCCTACGGTGTCTTGCATTCATATGCTATTCAGTTGCCAGCATTCAGGCATTACGATACTAAGGACGAGATATTGTTCTTTAAGAATAAGTATCAAAATGGGATTATTCATAACGTAGTACCCGACGTTTATAGCATTAATATTAAAATTGAAAGAATAACAAAGGACGGTCAGGCACAAAGGAAGCTTTTTGAGGAAGCTGGTGCTACGAAGAAGATTCGCTTTTGTGTCAGTAATAAACTTGGGCAATTCGTAAAGTTTTTAACACGGCTGGGCGATCAGAGACCGTTTACAAAAAAAAGTTCAATAAATTACAACCCTCGGTAGATATATTCAACTGGGGTTTCTGGGAGGAAATCGGTCGAAATGCATGTAAGTTCGTAACGCACAGTAATCCTGCTAAGTCAGTTTCTGTTGACGTGGCAGTTTGGACGAGTACTGAGAGAAAGTGTGAAGCTAAGAATACTGTATTTCAGACTAATCTGTTTGATGTTCGTGTACTGAAGAGTGAGTCATAACTTAAAGCTGATGATCACACTCAAGCAGAAGTTAAATATTTTTCATGTATGGTAAAAAATGTTGTACATTTAACGGTTTGTAAGAGGAAAGGGACAATAACATTCTGAATAAAGTTTTTATATTTTGGCCGATGTCTGCGTTGGCTTTTTTTCCTCTTTCGTGTATTTTTATACATTCGAGTTGCGACAGGATATCTCTGTGTTCGGCAAACCTCGAACGTATGTGCAGAGATTTGTGAACATGACTGTCGTTATCTTGGAAAAATAGTGCCTCCACAGCATAGTCGTAATGGAGATGTTCAACAGAGGCCACGAGAAATGCTGAAATACACATCCTGCTTCATTTGGAAGGTTACTTAAATGAAAAACATCCTAATGACATCATAGAAGCATCTCCGGCCTGAATTGCTTTATTTATTTATTTATTTATTTACTCTAAATCATAGCCTATTACCTAATATTCAAGAGGGCGTAATTATTGTGTACAACTTTCTTTACACATTCACAGTAAATAAAACAATAAGTACTACTATTACTACTGCTTTCACTTCCACTATCATCATCAATATTAATCAAAAATGGTTCAAATGGTTCTGAGCACTATGGGACTTCTCAGGTCATCAGTCCTCTAGAACTTAGAACTAATTAAACCTAACTAACCTATGGACGTCACACACATCCATGCCCGAGGCAGGATTCGAACCTGCGACCGTAGCGGTCGCGCGGTTCCAGACTGAAGCGCCTAGAACCGCTCGGCCACTCCGGCCGAGCATCAATATTAATAGGTTGGTGCATAGGTTCGCAGTTTTTTTTTTTTTTTTTTTTTTTTTTTTGCATGTTGGTATTCCGTTTTCTATGGGTTTATTTATCAATTCTCATTTTTTATTTGTAGTTCACTGTTGCTATTTTAGTTTATATATCATCATTTTGTCATTTAGCAATAGCGAACAGTAATTAATGTGTATAGAGATGTTGCTCTTTTCATATAACAGAAAAACTGGAATGTACTGTTACACGGCTACAAAAATGTAGACTCGGAATTTGCGCGGTAGTTTTCAAATATTAAATGTAATGACTTCAAAACTCCTTACCTATGTCTTCAAAAAAGGGTGTTATGCAACCTGTGCCTATTTATATGTTTCTGTCCTTATACAGACACTTGCAAAACTGACGTTTATTTCTTGAACTCCAGTAGGTATGGTAAGAAATGCGGTATTTTTATTGTACACTATATTTTATTGTATCACTATAAAGTTTCTAGAATTGTACCATGCATGAACTCAATACTCATATAGGTCATTAGAAGAAATTAGTTCCTTCCCATACACGAACAGTAACTTCTTTGTACCTAGAATTCATGCTGTTATTAAATGTCTTTGTTATCAACACAAAGATAAGACAGAGAATTTGTTGCTTGTTTAGCTGTGCTCAAAAATTAATTCTTTGAAGGTTATGTTTCTTGTGCAGGTTCCCTCACAATGACCAATATGCTATAAAAAAAACATCACATTTAATATTCCTCTCAACTTCGCTAATTGCGAAAATATATCAGGAATCGAACAATTTTTAGACGAACTGCTTCAATACAGTTTTAGACTGGTGGAAGAAACTTAACTGTAGACAACTAGTTTCACGTTTATAACTACTTTTATTAACATATACTTTCAATACACAATCGAGCGCCAGATCCTGGTTCCCAGTTGTCTGCGGAAATTTATGGTCTGTCGTCTTCTTCGTTCGGAGCACTTGCAAATCGAAACATGCGAAATGCAATGATTAGAGTAGTTCACAGCTGAGCAACCATCCATATTTACGACGAATTCTTCAATACATTTAATTAGAAATCTGCACTCGCATCGTGACTCATATGTAAATAAGTATGAATATCCTATACTTTGGGGAAAACATGGCGGACCGTTCAGCTCAGGTTATAGGAGTCGTACGAACGACGCTGGCTTTATTTTAAATAGTAATTGCCTGTGAACGTGCATGTTGCTTCAGCCATTTGCTGACAGAATCCTTGAGCTTATCGTCGAACGTGAAGCGAAGGGTCTTCATCTTGGGGAAGAGATGGGAGTCGCCTAGTGCCAAGGGAGCATGTTGGAACGTTTCTCAGTCGGAAAGTCTGAGGTTTTCCTTCATTAAACTACTCGTACGGTGAAAGTCTTGAATAGGTGCAGTGCTGTACTTATGTATTTCGTGCACGAATGTCGTCAACGCTTGCCGCGAGGCATCATGGAAACAAGAGGAGGTGTGTCAGCAGTTTGTGTTACGCAGCCAATGAGAGATCAGCGGGCAGACGAGGTGTTTCGAAGTAATACATTCGGAAGAAAGGGTGAAACACTGCTGTAAACTAGAATTATAAATTTAATTGTTCCTTGTTTGAGTCGTAGCTATTTATCTGCAAACTAAGATAGCATCGCATCCCATGATATATTCGAAAAACCAGCTAAATATTTTTTTCTGTTCTGTGTTGCTACGGAACCGATCTGCGCAATCACACTGAATAAGCGGATCAACGTTTTTTAATTTAATCTTGGGAGAAGGTAAGAGGATCAATGTTTTTTAATGAAATCATGGAAGAAGGTCGATGGATCACTGTTTAGTAATACAGCGAACATATCACTCTATATTAATAAAGACTGACCCACTTACCTTCTCCCCTGATTTAATTAAAAAACATTTATTCACTTACGCGGTGCGTTTCACCACCACATTTGATTCATTTTCGGGTCTTAGCAATCAATCCACGAGATATGCACCAACAGACAACGTCGCTGTGCAGAAGTAAATCACTTCAATCGGTCCTCTTCATAGCACTCGCTGCCATAATCACAAAATATTTCTCCTGAAACTCACTAATATGCCGAGAAACAGCAAACAAGACATCGGTTTCAATTTCGGCGCAAAAAATAAATTGCTTTTCTTATCGCTTCTCATTTGTGTGTCAATTCGTAAGGGACCAAACTGCTGAGGTGATCGGTCCCTAGACTTACACACTACTTAAACTAACTTATGCTAAGGACCCATGCCTGAGGGAGGACTCGAACCTCCGGCGGGAGAGGCCGCGCAATCCGTGACATGGCGCCTCAAACTGCGCGGCCACTCCGCGCGGCTCGCCTCTCATTTATTATGTCAGAAAAGTCATCCCACTGGCTACGCTGAAATCATTCAGAGCCCTCTGTTTCGTAGGAGTCCCACTATAAACTGGTTATATCGCAGTATTCTCAAGCGTTACTCCCATTCAATCTGATGTCAAAATTCCTTTACGTTCTCACAAAACTATAATCCTCAATTTACAGCTTGACAGCATCAGCTTGAAGTTTTTGAGAGAATGAGTGTCGTACAACGCGTGTACTCTTCCGTAGTTGCAGAGTTCACTTTCGACATCCATG
Source organism: Schistocerca cancellata (assembly GCF_023864275.1). Taxonomy (NCBI): domain Eukaryota; kingdom Metazoa; phylum Arthropoda; class Insecta; order Orthoptera; family Acrididae; genus Schistocerca; species Schistocerca cancellata. The sequence goes on from NC_064627.1 coordinate 72,726,621, forward strand.
TCTCGTCCCCAGTCACGGTTCTATTCAGAAATTCCTCCCGCTCTTCACCGTAGCACTGAAGAAACGTCAAGGCCGAACCCATTCTTTTAACTTTGTGAACATCGGTTAGACATTTTGGTATTCACAGTGCACAAAAATTTTGGCAACCCAGTCTCTCTCTCTGACAGTGTTAAAAGAGGGTCCTCTGTGGAGTTCCTTCAGTGTGCTCACGCAGATGGATTGCGTAGACGTTTCACCACCACATCTGATTCGTATTCGTGTCTCTGCAATTAATCCACGACACACGCATCAACAGAGAAAGCCGCTGTGCAGAACTAAATCACTTAAATAGGTCCGCTTTGCAGCACTCCCAACCATTATCACAACAAATTTCTCTTGAAACTCATTAATACGCCGAAAAACAGCAAACAAGACATTAGTTTCAATTTCCTTCAGAAATTCCGGAAACTAAACCGTTGTCTCGCACGGGCGATTCCAACATGCTGCACTGTCTCCTCCTGACTGCAGGAAGCGAATGATCGAATACTCCACCTAACTGGCAGGAGAAGCAAAAACACCATTTCAGTTGTTTTTGCTTACTAACTAAAAAAACAACAAAGAACCATTGACGCAACGTGAACTTCATAGCCTCCATTTGCAGCCACTCAAACGCCATGAATCTACAGCATTTCTTTACTTTTAACAGCCAACTGGAGGTTAAGTTATTGTAACATAAAATGTTTCCAGTTTCAATATCAACAGCATTAATTTGGCGTTTACTGTCTCGTGTGTACGCTTCCCCACTGTTCTCTGTCCACGCGACTTCGCAGTCTCACCTGCCTCGGCGATAGAAAGGCAGGCAACCAGTGTTCCGCGCCTGACAACTTGCAACCCGCCAAGCGCGGGAGCGGCTGTGCTGCGGGTACAGACTACGTAGCAATAATGCCCACATCCTCATCCTTACCACACACCGCAGCTCGCGCCGCAATGAATGCATGCAGTGCGCTGCGTCGCTTCGTGCTACAATCACTGTTTTTCCCTTTTATACACATCCGAGAATAAGCGAGAGCCATTAGGGTATCACATACAGCTCACAAAACAATACATTCTCTATGCGTCACCAGGAAATACTTCATCCACTTACTTACTTCATTTATATATAGGAGTCTCAATACTTTTTTTCCACTTCCTGAGTACTTGAAGCACTAATAGCAACAATTGAACCTTACATACTATCTTCATGTTTCAACTCATTTAGACAAGGACGCAGCGAATCACTTCGGGTCATTAAACCTCGTAAACGACCGTTAGCTTATCTAACGCATATTCGAATGACACTCTAACGGGCGTGTCCCACTCGCCTATGCCACGTCTTACGCGGATGAAGTATTTCCCATCTTCCCGGTAGTGTATGTGATGTTCTGTGGTTTTCACTTTCCCGCCAGCGTAATTTATGACGCCTGTTGCGAGGGTAGAGGATACTTATGCACCAAATATTCGAGGTGATCATACCTATAAAGTTACCTTTGCCTTATATGTACTGTTTGTATTCTGCTAAGAAGCTCGTAGCTGCACCTCGATGCCCCAATCCGTGTTTGATATGTGTGTGGGTGTGGGGGATGGGGGGGGGGGGGAGGAGCACAGTCGACTGAAACTAAGATGTCACCATGTCGCTTATGTGACGTCTGCTTACACTGAAGGTCGATCTAGATTCAACTCTTGACTTCTTGTAGGTCCAACTTTCCCAGTAACTCCCTAGTCTACGAGACACATGCAGGATCGTTATAATTAAACTACCGCTACGTGATTGGACAGCTAAGGAAAGCGAGTAATCGAAGGACAATGAAATTTTGTGGAAACGCTTGTAAGAAGATGCGGAAGAGGAATAACGAATAAATCACTGAAAGAACCATTTTTTAATTTCTACACGAGATGGAAACACTTGTTAACTGCGTACACTATTTATCTTCCAACTTAACAAATGTTGCTCAATGTGACGACGATTTGCATACACAACAGACTGGAAGTGTGTATGCACATAATTTCACGAGTCACAGCACGTTTCGAACGTAGGAGCATGGAATGCTCAGCTCTTGTGACACAGCTTGTGCACTGCTTGAAGATCGTACAACGCGCCCAGCATTCTCAGCCATGGCAACAGTAACTTTGCTAACAATTTGTGGCGCAATTAGCCGCCACCTCTCCCAGGAGTAATTCACGAATCGCCAGTTAATTTGAATTTCCGAATCTTGTTCTTCAAGCCCTGTGCGGAAAGAGGATCTTCCGGCATTTATTTTCTGCCGCAACTACTACTCGCGAAAGCAGGAGTGCTGCAGCTCTTCGCGAGCAGTATTGTATCGTATGGAACTGGGGACCTAGAAACGACGGAGAGGCTCCGTCCCCGCCGCAGCCGCAGTGGTCCACAACCCCACGACGACTTTCCGGGCAGGAAGGAGCGCCTGGTCCCCGGCACGAATCCGCCTGGCGGATTTGTGTCGAGGTCCGGTGGACCGGCCAGTCTGTGGATGGTTTTTAGGCGGTTTTCCATCTGCCTCAACGAATGCGGGCTGGTTCCCCTTATTCCGCCTCAGTTACACTATGTAGGCGATTGCTGCGCAAACAAGTTCTCCACGTACGCGTACACCACCATTACTCTACCATGCAAACATAGGGGGTACACTCGTCTTGTGTATCCCTGAGGGGGGAGAGTCCACCGGGGTCCGAACCGCACAATAACCCTGGGTTCGGTGTGGGGCGGCGGAGGGGTGAAGTGGACTGCGGTAGTCGTCGTGGGGTTGAGGACCACTGCGGCTGCGGCGGGGACGGAGCCTCTCCGTCGTTTCTAGGTCCCCAGTTCCATACGATACAATACTACTCGCGAAGAGCTGCTGAACTCCTGCTATTGTTTTGATAAAACAGCTTTACGGGTAAAGCCCTGCTCAACTTGTCCAGACTCATGTTGACTGTCTGCAACTGTTATGCACACTGATGCTTGTGTTTCAGCCCAGTACCGGCTCCTAACAGTCAGTCACGACACTAACACTACTAACAACGCGAATCACTCCTGCAGCCTGATCATCATAAAGCTCGATAACCATATGGTGAACAGTTTTCCGTCTACAATGGCTGAAGTAGCGAAAGTTTAATTATAACCAGCCTGCATTTTACACATTCTCATTGTCTAAGAACTAATTTTGGATCCATATGTATTCGAGCTTAATAGGAACCTAGCTATCACTTACCACTTCTGTAGTGCGATGTATTCTCTCCGCCTTAACAAAGTTTAAATGAATTTTAGTGTGGAAATGTCAAACGTAGACAACTCATTTTTTCCACAATACGCGTTTTCAGTGCTACTGTGTTCTCGGCATGCCTCACGACTTGTTCCAGGTACCAAATCACGCAGAGGAAATGTTTGAAACATTCAACACTGCGTGACGCATGATAGAAGAATGGTAAGTAAGGAAGACATTTATTTCACAAATTTTACGCAACATTCTTGAATGAGCAAATGTTTTCCATGAAACTTCCTGGCAGATTAAAACTGTGTGTCCAAACGAGACTCGAACGCGGCCCGAGTTCGAGTCTCGTTCGGGCACACAGTTTTACTCTGCCAGGAAGTTTCATATCAGCGCACACTCCGCTGCAGAGTGAAAATCTCATTCTGGAAATGTTTTCCATGTTTCCTTGTAATTCCAATGCATACAATTGAGTTCTTTGATTTTAAAGATCCTTTTGAAACACTGTTATCCACGCACACGTGTAAGATATCCAAATGCAACATAATCAATGTGTCTCATACTCATCAATCTCAAATATCTGTTCAAAATCCTTACTCTTAAACAGAAGAATGGAAAAATAATGTCTTCAAAAGAAGAAAGACAATGGCTGATACATGATATGTATTTTATTTGAAAGACAAGCCACGTTTATCAAATGCAAAACAGAAAAACCTATTAACGATGTTGCCTTTTCTTCTTCAACAGCACAGTGAGTTCTAGAGTTAACTTCGCAACATCTGATCCCAAGGCGGAGCTGTGTAAGAAACACAAATCAATACTAAAAGATTTTTTGTTGTATTTTATTTTATTACTCTCTTGCAAAACAATTGAAGATATGAGACTACAATTCTACTAGTTAAAACGTTACTGCTGTTTTTCTGTACCAGTATTATCACAAGTAAAACGTATTGTCTCAGTATTAGTGGCATCTGAAACAAATAACTTCTCACTGGCACTCGGAACCAGTCACTTCCTTGTTACGGCACCTACAACGGTGTTAATAAAGTATTTATTTCTCTCTCTTTCTTTCGGTGATGAGGTGTCAGAATACCTTTTCAATTTATTTTGTATGAAATAAGTTATTTACAAAAGGAAACGCATTGTTTTTTATTCTCCTGACAAATGTGTGAGAGTGTGTCCTTGTGCATGGCCGTAATCTCCAAAGCCGACCGCATGATGAGAAGACGTTAAGTGTCAGCGTAGTTTATATAATCTAGAACGTTTACGCCAAACGCAAGGGGTACTTCGACTCCGATGTCGTGCAAGAATTGCGTTTTCACATGTCATCGCGTCGAAAGTGTACCGTGGGCGACAACTTGTTTATGACAAGGGTCGCGTTGACAACCGCAGATTGTTGCAGCAGCGAGATGGGCCACAATGCAGCAAGTGGACTGCCACACCATCCAGAAAGGACTCCTCGCTCTGAGGCACAAAGCCACCGCCAAGAACTCCGTGTGTATTGAACTGGGGACCTAGAAACGACGGAGAGGCTTCGTTACGCCGTTGCCCTCAGTGGTTCACAACCCCACAGCAGGCCATATCGGTCCACCCACCCCACCACCCCTTCACACTGAACCTAGGGTTACTGTGCGGTTCAACCCCCAGTGGACCCCCTCCCGTGAACGTCTCATACGAGACTAGAGTAACCCCAAATGTTTGCGTGGTAGAGTAGTTATGGACTACCAGTACGTGGAGACAGTGTTTGCGCAGCAATCGCCGACATAGTGTAACACGCGGAATAAGGGGAACCAGCCTGCATTCGCCAAGACAGATGGAAAACAATCTTAGAAACCACCCACAGGCTGGCCGGCACACGGGACCTCGTCACTAATCCGCCGGGCGGATTCGAGCCGGGGGCCGGCAGGCTCCCCGCTCGGGAAGCAGCGCGTTAAGACTGCGCGGCTAGCCGGGCGGGCTAACAACTCCGTCCTTCTGTTCACAACACGCCAGAGTGCAAAGTGTACCCAGCACAAGAACACTGCAGTTCACCTCTATGCACTGAGTCTCGGTACACGGAGACAGACGCAGGTGGCAGGGTACGAGTATAAAGAAAACCACACGCACGGCTATTCTAGCGGGTAACCGTTAAGGAAAATAGTATATGCGGTAAACACTGACCAGAAGAAGGGAGTGGACGATAGGCATGTATTGAGGCAATAGGAAATAACTCTCATCGTACTAGGGGAAGCCGTAGAGGTCAAGTATTGTAGGGAGAGACAGTGATTGGATATATCCGACAAGTAAATGAGGAAGTTGGCTATAAGTGCTACCCCGAGATTGCCGCAGCAGACGTAATCGTGACGCACCAAGTAAAACTGGCCAGGAGACCGATGCCGGAAAAAAGAAAGATTCTCATCATCAAATTTCGCTTTATTTACACTCCCGCAACTGGATCATTGACTCAATAAAGTGAACTTTCAAACGTGATTTCTTTCACAGCCCATTCTCTACTAACGCTAATGTATCCTCAAATAATTTGAACATCTGAACAGTGTGCATAAATTTAACTCGCATACATAATTTTCGAAGTGCTGGCCTGCGGCGGCATACTTCCATTACTGCTGCTCCATCCTTTCAACGGCCGGAGCAACGGAGGCACCACCACGCAAACTTGTGGGACCGCGCATTCCGAATGGACTCCGGACGTCCTCCTCCCTCTTTCATCGGCGCTGAGCCGCAGAGCGGGCTCCACATCGATCTCCCCCGCAGTCTTCTCCAGTACAAAACTGCAGCAGTGGGGGAGTGGGGAGCGGACGGCCGCAGGAAGTGCACCCAGCCGTACCGCTCCAAATGGCGCTGCCCTCTCAACAGACCTCTCAGGCTCCGGTCTCAAGAGATAAGCGGCAGCGATGGCCACTACTGCAGTTTCGAATTCAAGACGAAGACGGAAACATTCCAAACCAAACGCATTGCATATAGGCACAAAGTGATAGGGCGCTGTTAACTACACTATCATTATACGAAGGCTAATGGAAAAGTAAGGAACGATCGGTCGCGAAATGGAAACCACATTGAAAATCCGATGAAGCTTTGCACAGATATGTTGGGCAGTGTGTCTAGTACTCCCGTAGGTCGCTCTTGTCATTTCTGAGCGCAGAGATCGCGAGTAAAGACGTCTTGCAAACAGTGTCTACCTCCAGGTATGTGTGCCTACCAAGAGTTGCCGCCTAATTTCATGAAAGCCCACAAAAGTAGCTGTCAAGCATTTACTTCTACAAGACAGTTCTCGGCCGCACACTGCAGGAGCAATGAGGACTCTCCTGCAGTGTTTTCGATGGGAAGAGTTTGATCACCCGGACATGGCTTCTTCTAACTTTAATCTCTGCTTAAGTGAACCGCTGGCTATGAGGCAACATTTTGGTACAGACAACGAACTGCAGCCCAGCGTAGAAAATTAACGGAAAGCACAGACGGCTACCTTCTATGACGAGGATATTGTAAAGTTGATACAGCCTTACGACGGATGTCCAAGTCGGAGCGGCGCCTGTGTCAACTACCTGAAAGATGTAGCTAACTGTTGCGAACAAAACAGTTTTGATTTTCACAGTGGTTTTCATTTCGCGACCGATCGTTCCTTATTTTACGTATAGTTCTTGTAGATATGACTGGTGTCTGTTCTGTAGAACATGTCTGACTCAGTAGTAAAATACAATACCAACGAACGTCAAGAGACAGTTTAACTTTAGGTCATCAGACACAGTGCACTGAAGATTTCAAGAAAGGTGAAGCAAGGAAGCAGATGTGGCTAGAAAGAACCATCGAGATTATCGCAATGACTGACCTAGGCAAACCTTGGAAAATCTATGTAATACCAGGATGACAGCATTGTAACCCTCTCCACCCGAATGCGAGATAAGGGCAACGTCGCAGCTACTTCGATTGGAAACATCTACAGCATTCAAAATGGTTCAAATGGCTCTGAGCACTATGGGACTCAACATCTGAGGTCATCAGTCCCCTAGAACTTAGAACTACTTAAACCTAACTAACCTAAGGACATCACACACATCCATGCCCGAGGCAGGATTCGAACCTGCGACCGTAGCAGTCACGCGGTTCCGGACTGAAGTGCCTAGAACCGCACGGCCACCACGGCCGGCTATCTACAGCATTCGTAACGAGGAGCTCTACACACGCTTACAGCAGATGTGAACAACAGGCAAATATAATATCTCACCCAATAACTTTATAACTTTAAATCGTAATTGACACGAAAATACAGCACAAAAAAACACAAGAACCAGGCTTCAAGTTTGGGTGAGCGCTTGAACTCTGCAGGAAATACTGTCACCACGAGACCATACTTGTGTCTCTGCCATCCATAAGTTTCGGAACACATTTCCAGAGGACAGGAAGTGTGAGTTTGAACAGCCACTTGTTCCGCCGGACCTCCACTTCTGCAATGTCATCAGCGACAGCACGAGCAGCCAAAACCGCGGGAAGTTATAAACAATTACAAACGCATGTGTGCGTTACTTCAGCAGTTTCCATCTGTTTGATCAAGTCAGTGCCTCATGTATCTATGAGGGGAGTTCTATAACTAACGCAAAACTTTTTTCTGATAAGAGGTTGGTCTTATTCAGGATTCCGATACACGATATTATACTTCACTCTTTTGGCTATAAAACCGTATTTTTCAACATAATCTCCGCTCATTACGATGACCTTACGACACCTAAATCGAAGGGCCTGCATGCATGGTACCACTCCACTGGTTGGCGTCGCAGGCAATGTCTTGCTGCATCAATAATCTCCCGTCATCCATGTTTTGTTTCCTGTGAAGTGGATCCTTCATTGGACCAAACAGATGAAAGAAGGTGGGAGATCCGGGCTGTAAGATGGATGAGGAAGAACAGTCCAATGAAGTTTTGTAAGCTCCTCTCGTGTCCGAGGACTTGTGAGAGGTCTTACCTTGTCACTGAGGAGGAGGAGTTAGTTTGCATTTTTGTAGCGACGAAGACGCTGAGGCCACTTCTTTAATTTCCTGAAGATAGCACAATAGGCTTCAGAGTTGACTGTTGCGCTATGAGTAATGAAATCAAACAGAATAACCCTTCAGAGTCCCAGAAGACCGTCGCCATTACTTTAGCGGCTGAGGGTGCGGTTTTCAACACTTTCTTCGGGAGAGAGGTGGTGTGACGCCACTCCATGGATTGCCGTCTCTTGTTTCCTGTTGAGACCATGTTTCATCGCCTGTGACGATGTTCGACAACAAATTGTCACGATCAGCCTCGTAACGCGTAAGCAGCTCCGTACAGATGGTTCTTCGTTGTTCTTTATAGTCTTTTGTTAGGCGGCGAGGAACCAGCGGACACACATCTTTGGGTAACCCAACTGATAGACGAATGGGGAGCACTACCAACAGAGATATCCAGTTGAGCGGCGAGACGTGTAATTGTGATCCGACGATCACCTCGAATGAGAGTGTCTGCACGTTCCGACAATCCATGAGTCAAAGCTGTGTGCAGCCGGCTGAAAAGCGTGAGATCGGACCGGTTTGCGCTAGATTCTTGCGACGATGACAGGCGCCTCGCTCAACGAATCACCGTGCTTTTGTTCACTGCCAACTCTCAGCAGACATTCTGCAAGCACCATGAATATCTGCGATGCTATAGTTTTCCGCCAAAAGCGACTATGGTTGGATTGTGTGGAACGCAGCTCCGCTAAGACACCATTTTGAAGGCTATGTATAGCTCTGCCACCTATCGGAACTTCATTAAACTATGGGGGCTGAAGCAGGAATATTCCACCATGTTCCCACAGTAAATTTCCCATTTATCAACCGAAATTCACCAAGAAGAAATGTTACTATCCTCGTCGTTAATATGGCGACGAGCAGACTGGACTACCTAATGCTCCGTCTGCTACATCGGCTTTTGGATGTACACCTCCCAAAATATCGCGCATAAACATATTAAGTACATTTCACGTATCATAATAATCAGACACAGTTGGCAGTATTCATCTATATAACCAAAACATTTTGAAACTACTATATCTCCGAATTTGTCCGCTTCCGCAACAAACTACCATACGCTTTATGCCCAAGATCCTGTTGCATTAAGGAAGCAACTGAAGCACTGCCTTTTGTTATCACAGAAACTACAATAATGGCCATCTCTCTTAATCTAATAACGAAGTACACGCTCATCCCTTCTTCCAGTTGTGGTTCTTTCTTCTTTTTAAGTAACCTCGTATCGCTCATTCATTTATCTCCGTCACTTCTATTGCACAGGTTACCGAAGTTACCATTCACGCATTTCGTCCCTCGCTAGCATTGCTACCCCGGGGTACTATTTAAATCCACCTACCTGCAAATTACCGCTATTATTCTTGTCTTTACAAACAACTTACAGCTGCCCAGTGTTAGTACTGTACATTGTTGCTCAGTTCGCAATCTGCTATGTCGTGTTCACTCTATACATCTCTGCTTCGCTCTTGTGCGTGGGTTCAAGGGGCTGCAGCAATACATTTGATCATTTTGACAAAATTTTGGGATAAGTTGCTGCAGTCGAACTGCCAATAAGCGACATCACCTTAATTGTGCCTCATCCGATTATTCTAGCAGCACTCGTGGTGTCATCATTGGCTTAACAAACCTCTAAATGGGATGTACCCTGGCGCGCTATATGGTGCGAAGGTTGCTGTGACGTTTCTGGTCACATTGCTATTTATTTCCATGGCCTCAGTCATTAACTGTTAACAGTTACCCTGTAAAGGAACTTTTAGTACAGGCCGTGGCAGACAAGCAGACCGTGAGCCAGATGTCTGATTAAATGACATTCACAGCCTAGGATATCGAGACACACACTTCCTACACTACCTACGTACATAACAAAAACGTGCCAGGTTTTGAGTGTAAGAGTAATTTTGTTATACCGAATTTCTTCGTTAAATGGAAACTTTGCCTGACAGTGATACTTGAACACATCTCTGATTTAAATACATATAGCTAAATAACTATTTTTTTTAATATTTTTTAACAAAATACTGATTGAAATGCACTGGGAGCTGTTTGAATGTGTCCAATAGGGTATGTTACATCTAGTGCGTTTGCATACTGCGGTACTGGAGAAAATTATGTGAACTTTTGAGATTGCCATCGGATTTGGTGGTAATACGGCGACGAAACGTCGTGATAATGTATCATTGATGACAAGCAATTACACTAATAGGATGGTTATCATCACTACACATTATGTAAGAGGCGATCAGAAAGTTTCCCTTCGAAGGCCAATCAGACAAAATCGCTTTGAGGACTGAGCAATCATCCACCGATGCCCTAGGTTGACGATACCCGTTTGGTAAAACGCAGCATCCTACTGCGTGAAGAAGTCTCTGACTAATTGTTGTACATCCTCGTCCGACAGGAGTCGTCGACACTTCACGGCCTTTTTGAAGGGACCGATGGCGTAATAATAGCACGGGGAGAGATCAGAACTATGCGGCGACTGCTCGAGTTTCTCCCACTTGAGTTGGTGTGACTTCTGCGTTACGACATTTGCGATATGGGGACGTGCGTTATCATGAAGCAGCAGCAACCCTTGTCGCATTTTCCCCGAATGTTTCGACTTAATTGCAAACTGTTAATTTCTCCTTTGTTGCGCGGTAGCGTCCCCAGTGATGGAGACACCAGATTCCTTGAAACGGACGAGGCTGGCCTCCCACATCGATCGGCGTCTGGTGTCGAATCGGGACCAGCACGGAATTTGGTGCTCGATTCCACTGCGGTGCTTTTCGACAGACATGCTGCCCCATACACATTCTTCACTCTCCGATGGACATTCACTGGTGTCTGTCCTTCAGCAACCAAGAAAAGAATAACAGCACGTTTGTTCTGTTTGGACGCATTTGGTAATAACGTCCCCATATTTCACGTTTTCGCATTTCCCGCACACGCGTTGGAAGGACACGGATGACACGCTAATCCCATGCCTATATGTCAGTGCTTATATACCAGCATCGGAGTCGCGCTACGTTGCATATACGCTGCAGTAACGCCCTCAAACTTGTAAATTAAAGCCACCACTACGTTTTCTGTATGTATGTGAAAGCTAATCTCAAGAACTAATGTAGGGGTTTTGATACGGCTTTCACTAATAGATAGACTGATATGCGAGGAAGGTTTGTTACCGCTATTCCAGACAAGTTGTCTGGCCGTAGATACCTCGTGCTATTCGCGCGGAGCCGAGGTTGGGCGCTAGTCGATAATAAATTACTAATACACTATGTTTTGTTGAGATTAATTAAGGTAAAAGATGCCAGAAGGGATGATGCTTCTAACATCAAGCTGAAACAAAAGGATTTATACGCGGTGCCCAATATTATCCTTTCGCGAGAAATGTAAATGCGTAAAGGTGTAAGAGGTTAGGCGAGAGTGTGGCAAAATGTGTATCGAGACCCGGGCAGAGAGAGCGCCGAGGCCACGTGTCTCGACGTGTGACGAGTTGCCAGGTGGTGCCGGCGCCCCCTGTACATAATTGCGGCGGGTGGCGCGGCCAGGGCTGCACAACAGGAAGGCGTCCGTCACGGCGCCTGCGCGCACGCGACACACAGCTGCTCTCCCTGCCGAGGGTGGAGGGTGCTGCCAACTACGGCACTTGCTGCCTCCAGCTCGGCTCAATAGTTATGGCGTGTAGTCTTCTGGTGTGGAATGGCGTCGATAGACGTGCCTAAATGATAAAAAAGTTGCCACAGACACTGGAGGGGAGGTAATCGATAGTGACAGGTAGAGAGGAGGAGTGGTAGAATAGAAGGAAGAGGAAGAGGAGGTGGTGGTGGTGGTGGTGGTGGTGGTGGCACACTGTCCAGTCGCTCTAACGCGACCACCTGTCAAAAGCCTCAATAACCACCTTTCGCAGTGTGAAACGCTGCGACACGTGAAGAAAGAGTGTCGACGGAGTTCTGGAAGGTACCGACGGGGATGTGGGGTCTAGACGACTCCAGTGCCGTTGCCAGCTGCGCTAAGTTTCTCGGTGTAAGATCCATGGAGCGGTAAGGCCTATCGCGGTCTTTCCACGGTTTCTCGATTTGGCTTAAATCTGGTGGTCAGGAGAGTACGGTAAGCTCGTCCGGTGCTCTCCGAACCACGCACTTACACTGCACGCTGTGTAACACATTGCACTGTCCTGCTGGTAGATAGCATCATCTGTTTGGTTGGCTGATTTGGGGAATGGACCAAACAGCGAGGTCATCAGTCCCATCGGATTTGGGAAGGAAGTCGGCCGTGCCGTTTCAAAGAAACCATCCCAGAATTTGCCTGAAGCGATTTACAGAAATCACGGAAAACCTAAATCGGGATGGCTGGACGCAGGTTTCAACCGTCGTCCTCCCGAATGCAAGTCTGGTGTGTTAACCATTGCGTCATCACGCTCGGTCATCGTACCGTGGAAAAACAAACTGCCTTCAGGGGTGAATATGGTTCCCAAGGACAGCTGCACACTTGTGTTCATCCATTCTGCCTTCCAGAATGACGAAATCACGCAGGGCATGGCTCCGGTCTGGACCCTCGCGACGACTGTTACACGGCGTTTGCTTTCGGATGTTTCATGTAGCACACGCCAATGGAGCATAAAACGTGATTCATCTGAGAAGGCCGCCTGTTGCCACTCTCTGGACTTGCAGTTGCTGTATTTGCGTGCGAAATCCGGACTTGGTTGACAATGAACAGCAGTTAGCATGGATGCATGAATCAGGCTCCTGTTGCGGATACCCATACGCAGCAAAGTTCGCTGAGCAGAGAGACGTTTGGTAGCACTTTGCTCATATGGGCGGTCAGTTGCTCAACAGTTGCACATCTATTCGCCCCTCCACATCTTCGCAGCCGTCATTCACCCTTGCCGTCTATGGCCGGTGGTGTACCTCAGTCGCCTTGGCGCCAGTTTTGAATAGTGCTATTTTAACCACAGCGGCACGCGAACAGTTTACAAACTTAGACAGTTCGCAAATGCTTCCATCCTTAGCCCAAAAGCCAATGATCATGCCTTTTTAAACGTCACACAAATCGCTCTATTTCCACATCACAACGACTGCACTGTTTTCTGCGTCCCCCCGACACGATTTATATATGCTCTCCTTCTAATGCTACTTGCTACTGTTGACGTCGAAAATATTCGGTGGCCACATTGATGTTTTCTTGCCTTTGCAGTTAAATCTCTCGTCCTCTTGGCCCCTCGCTTCTGTGTAGATCCCACATCGTGTTAGAAATGTTAGTACATGGAACACATGTTCATTACAGTCGAAAGAAAGGATAACGATAAAATTATAAACTTCTAGGCAAATACGAGATGCTACATACATGTATAAGAGTGCCGAAACATTGGGTCTGCTGTGGAGAGAGGAGTGGAGTGGAAATCGAAAGCGTGGAAGAAACAAAGATGGGACAGAGGCAATCGTGGCAAGGTATACCCTCCAAAAGTCGTCGTGACGCATATGCTGTCCACAGGAATCTATAATGGCTGAAAACTCTCTCATCAGAACAATATCAGGGTTGCCACAAGTTTCCCCAAATAAAATTACCTGGTATTTCCCTGATTTTCAGACAAGTTTTTTAGCATTTTTCCCTGACAAATTTTGATATTTTAAGGGTAACTAAAGACATAAGCTGACAAAAAATGTGAAACTTCTGTATTTCTCCCCCGTTTGAACAAAAATCTTAAGTACTAACATCAACATCTTTTGTAATAAAGTGTTTTTAGATGGAAAAGGCAAGCCAAATGGTACATGTGTTTTATTAAGACCACTGTTGTTATTTTATTTCAATAAAACGAAACACATTTGGTGACAAAAATACACATTTCCTCTGAGTCGCAAGACAGATTTAAAATACCTTCATTGATTTCTGAAATAACCTCAGGCCTCTTGTAAGAAGTGGATACGGAAGGGAAGAGTTATGTAAACCAACACTATAGGTGACCAATAAAATGTTGGTTCTACTATGCTCATTGTCAGTCTATTACGTCTAGTATGTTCATTGTCAGTTTTTATACGTGTTATGTCTATTACTTTACATGTAATGTGTGATTTTTCTTTCGAGAAACATACGAGTACACAGGGTACAAACCGCCAGCGACTGTCACCATTTTCTTCTTCTTGTTGTCCATACTTTCTAATACATAAATTATTTTTGAAGTGCGAAAATTTACTAGAATAAAAAATTATAAAACACTGCACAGTACAATGTACTTGCGGTGAGACAGTCGCAATTACTGCCCGTGGTCGCTGGCCTGCCGAGGAGCACCGCAGTCATGGGTCCTTGTATAAACCGCGAAAATCCGCCGCATTATGCCACACACTACGGGCAGATCGGTGAGCCTAGATTCGAAGGGCAGGGCTTGCGCGTCAGTGGGAAACGATGGGCTTCAGGTCGGCAGGCCAGATCCATTGGAGATATCCGAAGAAAAGACCTGCGGTTTCGGCCCATCGTGGAAGTCCACTCATGTGACCAGCTATTTATGTGTCACAGATACCACGTAGATGAAATGAGACCGCGTTGATCAATCGATGCCACAGATTACTTGCACAAATTCTCTAAGTATCAATACTAATGAGGATAGGTAACAACTCACCGTAAAGATGATCGCTGAGCTGCAAACAGGCACATAGAAAATACAATCACACTCTCACAACTAAACTTGCCGCCGTAGCCTTCGTCAGAATACAAGAACACACACACGTTCACACAATCAGACAACTCACGCACACGTGACCGCCGTCTCCAGCCGCTGCGCCAACAATCTCTGAGAATCAGATCGAAACAAACCACTCCTAACACATGCATTGGCTGCAGGCTGAGAGGAGAGGTAACATCTACATCCATACTCCGCAAGCCACCTGACGGTGTGTGGCGGAGGGTACCCTGAGTACCTCTATCGGTTCTCCCTTCTATTCCAGTCTCGTATTGTTCGTGGAAAGAAGGATTGTCGGTATGCTTCTGTGTGGGCTCTAATCTCTCTGATTTTATCCTCATGGTCTCTTCGCGAGATATACGTAGGAGGGAGCAATATACTGCTTGACTCTTCGGTGAAGGTATGTTCTCGAAACTTGAACAAAAGCCCGTACCGACCTACTGAGCGTCTCTCCTGCAGAGTCTTCCACTGGAGTTTATCTATCATCTCCGTAACGCTTTCGCGATTACTAAATGATCCTGTAACGAAGCGCGCTGCTCTCCGTTGGATCTTCTCTCTCTCTTCTATCAACCCTATCTGGTACGGATCCCACACTGCTGAGCAGTATTCAAGCAGTGGGCGAACAAGCGTACTGTAACCTACTTCCTTTGTTTTCGGATTGCATTTCCTTAGGATTCTTCCAATGAATGTCCGTCTGACATCTGCTTTACCGACGATCAACTTTATATGATCATTCCATTTTAAATCACTCCTAATGCGTACTCCCACATAATTAATGGAATTGACTGCTTCCAGTTGCTGACCTGCTATATTGTAGCTAAATGATAGGGATCTTTCTTTCTATGTATTCGCAGCACATTACACTTGTCTACATTGAGATTCAATTGCCATTCCCTGCACCATGCGCCAATTCGCTGCAGATCCTCCTGCATTTCAGTACAATTTTCCATTGTTACAAACTCTCGATATACCACAGCATCATCCGCAAAAATCCTCAGTGAACTTCCGATGTCATCCACAAGGTCATTTATGTATATTGTGAATAGCAACGGTCCTACTACACTCCCCAGCGGCACACCTGAAATCACTCTTGCTTCGGAAGACTTCTCTCCATTGAGAATGACATGCTGCGTTCTGTTGTCTAGGAACTCAGTAAACAAACCTTTTCATCCACCGAGACAAAAACAGGATTTTTCCAGTTTTTTTTTTTTCAAATGCCTGACGCGTTTGAAATTCTCCTATTTCCAAAACTTGTGGCAACCCTAAATAATTTGGTGGCTCGAAGAGTATGGACGAGGGGGAGGGTGAATCCTCAAACCTTCTGCTCAGCGATCTACTGGTGACATTTAGGATACCTTCCTTTTTATGGATGGGAGTATTTCGCTCCACAGGACTTTGCTGAGGGTGGCACGTTACAAGGTCAGGGTCTCGTTCGACTGTTATGGCCAGCACATTCCTTGCTCTTGAATTCTAGTGATCAAGCCTGGAACCTGCTTCCAATAACAGTGGTTTCCTTTCCAAACGGTACCCTGTTCTAAATAATGAGACTTAAAAAAGCTATTTTTATAGCAGCGATATGGGATGATATTATATTCAGCTTGTCACTTTCTTAAATTTGACCTACATAAAAGTTTGCCATCAGCTGTACAAATTTATTATTTTCTATCGGTTTCAGCCGAAGAGAACATCTTTACAGGAAGAAAAACTGTATGTGCAGCTTTACTATGTTTGATTATACAGGACATTGTATGATTATAGCTGCTGGCCGAACAACGTTCCCATTTTTTTGTAAGGCATACAAGACTACTGTGACAACATTACGTTGAAACTGTGTTTTACAAATGAGAAATTTGCACGGTTCTCTACAAATACTTCCGTCTTCGACTTTCAGTTAGCACAAGCAGACGGATTATTTTAAATACACTCCTGGAAATTGAAATAAGAACACCGTTAATTCATTGTCCCAGGAAGGGGAAACTTTATTGACACATTCCTGGGGTCGGATACATCACATGATCACACTGACAGAACCACAGGCACATAGACACAGGCAACAGAGCATGCACAATGTCGGCACTAGTACAGTGTATATCCACCTTTCGCAGCAATGCAGGCTGCTATTCTCCCATGGAGACGATCGTAGAGATGCTGGATGTAGTCCTGTGGAACGGCTTACCATGCCATTTCCACCTGGCGCCTCAGTTGGACCAGCGTTCGTGCTGGACGTGCAGACCGCGTGAGACGACGCTTCATCCAGTCCCAAACATGCTCAATGGGGGACAGATCCGGAGATCTTGCTAGCCAGGGTAGTTGACTTACACCTTCTAGAGCACGTTGGGTGGCACGGGATACATGCGGACGTGCATTGTCCTGTTGGAACAGCAAGTTCCCTTGCCGGTCTAGGAATGGTAGAACGATGGGTTCGATGACGATTTGGATGTACCGTGCACTATTCAGTGTCCCCTCGACGATCACCAGTGGTGTACGGCCAGTGTAGGAGATCGCTCCCCACACCATGATGCCGGGTGTTGGCCCTGTGTGCCTCGGTCGTATGCAGTCCTGATTGTGGCGCTCACCTGCACGGCGCCAAACACGCATACGACCATCATTGGCACCAAGGCAGAAGCGACTCTCATCGCTGAAGACGACACGTCTCCATTCGTCCCTCCATTCACGCCTGTCGCGACACCACTGGAGGCGGGCTGCACGATGTTGGGGCGTGAGCGGAAGACGGCCTAACGGTGTGCGGGACCGTAGCCCAGCTTCATGGAGACGGTTGCGAATGGTCCTCGCCGATACCCCAGGAGCAACAGTGTCCCTAATTTGCTGGGAAGTGGCGGTGCGGTCCCCTACGGCACTGCGTAGGATCCTACGGTCTTTGCGTGCATCCGTGCGTCGCTGCGGTCCGGTCCCAGGTCGACGGGCACGTGCACCTTCCGCCGACCACTGGCGACAACATCGATGTACTGTGGAGACCTCACGCCCCACGTGTTGAGCAATTCGGCGGTACGTCCACCCGGCCTCCCGCATGCCCACTATACGCCCTCGCTCAAAGTCCGTCAACTGCACATACGGTTCACGTCCACGCTGTCGCGGCATGCTACCAGTGTGAAAGACTGCGATGGAGCTCCGTATGCCACGGCAAACTGGCTGACACTGACGGCGGCGGTGCACAAATGCTGCGCAGCTAGCGCCATTCGACGGCCAACACCGCGGTTCCTGGTGTGTCCGCTGTGCCGTGCGTGTGATCATTGCTTGTACAGCCCTCTCGCAGTGTCCGGAGCAAGTATGGTGGGTCTGACAAACCGGTGTCAATGTGTTCTTCTTTCCATTTCCAGGAGTGTAATAATAGAATATGAAACAGCCCGTAAATGTTAGCCAATTATCTTGTTCGCATTTTATGTTATAGCAGTAAGCAAAATAATTCTTACTAATTAATTGTGCTGAACTGTCGCTGGTATGTTGAAATACTTATCTGTACATAAGCCCTACCTTATTTCCATATTTATGGAGAAACCCATACCCTAAGTACGTGTAATCAACTTTAGCACTACCTAGATTAAAAATGTCCAAATAAAAGAGTTCGATACAATAACATTCTAGCTATGTCACAACTTTTGAATCCAAATCGCATCCACAAAGAATTCTGTTCGTATCAGAACTACACACATATTGTCCACACGCCCCCCCCCCCCCAGTCCCTATTATAGTCAGGAAACCTCGCCAAAGTAAAGCGATACAATGAGCTGCGAAATATCTTTCGATATGGTAGTCGCTACTGCTGAAGTACGGTAACGGACGTAAGTCATTTCTGGTTGTTTTAAGGTACCATGTGGGCACGTCGTCATTAATTATTCTTAGAAGAGATGTGAAAAATCTCTTGCAAATCATATTCATTCTTGGTGATGACTTAGTATTAGTTATCGCTGTAGTACTTAGCTAGACAATTTTTTGGACAGAAACCGTGTAATATTTTAGTCGTTCAGCTTTCACAGATCCTGCTGACAGAACACTGTTTTCATCCGCTTCAGTGTTTACACGTTTTAAGCGCCTGATTCTAGTATCAACTCAATGCAGTTTATTTGAAAATTATTTCGTATATCTCCGCAAGGTGGCTCAAATGAGAGCGCGTGCTGAAAGCTGGTGTTATAAACACCACTATACATCTCGTTCTCCAAGCAAGAGGATCGTAAAAGATGAGATGTTTATGAAACAATGAGAGGAAACCTTGACGGTTGGAGTTGTTTCCCCAAAAGTAAATATTTGCTCGAGAAGAAATATGTAGCTGACACTACTGTGGGAGAAAGGACCGGTGGTAACAGCAGCCTGAAATTATCTTTTCTTGCGGGGTTCAGTTATGATTACCAACAATAATTATTTGCAATGTGAAAAATCTGGTACCTTACGGAATTTCCGGAGACAGAAAATGGTAAAGGAAGTTACACTGGTTTGATACTTCAAAGACAACGCAGAGCCATTAGGTACATTTAGCGTTTTTATTATTTTCTGCTAGTTACTTAGATGTGAATATACGAGTGTGTGTGTGTGTGTGTGTGTGTGTGTGTGTGTGTGTGTGTGTGTGTGTGAGACGGTGGGTGAACGACGACTTCAGTGAGGTTTTTGAGCTTCAGGCCCGTTTATATACGGAACATTTTTTGCCCCTTTCATTATGCATACCTCTAAGATTGTCGGGCATGTTCTCCGTGGGACTGAACTAAACTAAGGGAACTAAACTAAGGGAACACAGTTATGAACTTCTGCGCACCAGATATATTCTTGGACATTAGGTCCGAAGAGTTTCCTCAATGTCTACCGTTCCATTCCCTTGACGGCAGCGACGTTTAATGACGTCGTCCCAACTATCTACACTGCTTCTAGGAGAAAGACTGCTTGGACAGTGGCGAAATGTGTCTTTCGTGGAAAAAGATTTCTTGTTAGAGATATTCCAGATGATCGTGTAGGTTTCCGCCATTTTCGTTAACTTATTCTACTGGGTACTCTGTCATTGCCAGTGATCCGGATAGTTGCATCTAAAAAGTAAGTGTTTCACGTGTGTGGTTGCTGAGGAATCACAGGTCTCCGTGGTCGGTGCCCATGTACTTTATTTTCTCTTGGGAAATTTGGGGACCGCCACTGACAGCTATTTCATGAAGCTTCTCTATGGCGCGCCGGGATTTAGCTGCAGTCCGCGAAATTACCGCTAGACCATCAAATAAGGCGAGCTATTTTAAGTTGATCATTTGCCTTTAGTTCCCCTATTTATTTTTGTGCTATGGTTTGATGACGATATATGTCACGGATTGTGCGGCCCCTCCCGCAGGAGGTTCGAGTCCTCCCTTAGGTGTGTGTGTGTGTGTGTGTGTGTGTGTGTGTGTGTGTGTGTGTGTGTGTGTGTGTGTGTTGTTGTTGTTCTTAGCATAGGTTAGTTTAAGTTAGTTTAAGTAGTGTGTAACTCTAGGGACCGATAACCTCAGCAGTTTGGTCCCTTAGGAATTCATACACATTTGAACATTTTGATGACTAGTCACTGTGCGAATCCACTGGTGGCGTTGTATTGTCCTGAAGTTCTAGCTCTGTCCTCCATACGATCGGCTTTTCCAAAGTATTAGTTGATGTTGAAATTAAGAAGCGCAATTGACAGAGTTCTGCGACTGTTCACAAAATTAATTACCCAAAAATTTAAGTCAGTCGAAAAAAGATCTATATAACACTGGGGAGTTATCTACAGCCTGCACTATAAATAAACGGTTTGTTCCCCATCAGAAACAATGTTTTAACTGGAACTTTACGGGCCCATTGGCCCATTCGACAGAACACTGCTAAATTAGTCAAGAGCGTTATTCAGTTTAACAAAATGTCTTAATAGAAAGAACAAAACGTGAAGAATAACAATTCCAGCGGCTACTGGAAATGATTAGTAGCGAACAAATGTTTACCGATGTTTCGGTGTCTGTTGTTATCGACTGCGCTAGAAACTGATCGGGATGAAGTCACATAGCTACTGTAGTAATACAACTCAGTACAACTTTTTTTTTTTAGAATGATGTGTTTTAATATCTTCAAAGTAACTGTTCTGTACTCTATTTCACTACGGCTTGGAATTTTTTTTAAAAGTGCCGGTTCTTGTGCCCAGCAGTAATCATATTTCTAAACACTTGTTCCTCACGCTTTCCCTGCACGGCCTACCATGTCGGCGTGCCGTCGTTGTCTACTGCCATCATGCAGCAGTACCACTCACTCGCTTTACTCTTCGTATTTTGCTGTCCCCGTGAACACATACCATTAACCTGAATATAGCACTACACTAATCAGCGAATGCACTATCGAAATGATACACACTGTAATAGTCCACTTTCAAAAGAGGAAAGGAGAAAAAAAATTGGCACGGGAAACGAACAAGCGTTTCCCGTTGACACTGGTCTGTCTCCATCCACATTTGTTGTTGTTGGTGGTGGTTTTCAGTCCAAAGACTGGTTTTATGCAGCTCTCCATGCTGCTCTATCCCGTGCAAGGGTCTTCATCTGCGTAGTTACCGCAACCTTCATCGATTTGAACTTGCTTACTGTATTCAATCTTGGTCTCCTTCCAAAATTTTTATTCCGAACAATTTCTTCCATTACCAAACTGACGATTCCTTGATGCTCAAGTTCTTTTCGTCAAGTTGAGTCACTAATTCCTTCTCCCCCCTCCACCGTTCGATTCAATACCTCCTCATTAGTTATAGATCTATCCATCTAATTTTCAAAATTGTTCAACAGCAACATATTGCAAAAGCTTGTACTCTCTCCTTCTTTCAACTGCTGATTGCCCACGTTTGACATCTAGTTCAAGGCCATACTCCAGATAGATTCCTTCAAAGAAACACTTGTTACCCTTAAATTTATATTCATTGTAACATTTCCTTTTGCAGAAATTTTTATCTGTCTCGCTATTGCCAGTCTGCGTTTTATTTCCTCTCCACTTCGGCCATCATGAGCTATTTTGCGAAACGCATCAACTGCTTTTAATGTCTCATTTCCTAACCTAATTCTATCAACATGGTCATCTCATTCAGTTCACCTACATTCCGCTACCCTTCTTTTATTTTTGTTGCGCCCATGTTACAATCTCTTTTTAAGACACTATCCATTCTGTTCAACTGCTTTTTCAAGTCCTTTGTCATCTGACAGAATTACGACGTCATCGGCAAACCTAAAAGTTTTTATTTCTTGTCCTTGAACTTTAATCCCGTTTCCAAATTTCTCCTTGCTCAATGTACAGACTGGATAACATCGGATCTAGGTTGCAACCCCGTCTCATTATCATCTACACCCCAATCTACATACATACTTCATAAGACACAGCATGGTGTATCGTGGAGTGTACCATGCATCATTACTAGTCATTTCCTTTCCCGTTCCACTCGCAAATGGAATATCTGTGTATGAGACCTAATTCCTCTTATTTTGTCTTCGCTGTCCTTATGAGAAATGTAAGTTGGTGGTAGTAGAACCATTCTGCAGTCAGCTGCAAATGCATGTTCTGATCCACTGCTTCTCTGAGACACGGGTAACAGCAGTCTGGTTTCTGAACAAACTGTAGTAACTTTTCTTTCCCTGTATTTTACACCCACTGCCTTCAGAATTTCGAAGTGTACTCCTCTGGAGCCCAAACTGATATTTCCCCAGATTCGCTACTACGGGTTGACTTACTATTTCTCGTCTGATAATATTCATGCCTTCTTTGGAACAATATTCTTGATGTCTGACGGTATTTAGCCTGCCTCAATACACACTGAAGAGCCAAAGAAGAAACTGGTACACCTGCCTAATATCGTGTAGGGCCCCCGCGAGCACGCAGAAGTACCGCAGCACGACATGGCATGGACTCGACTAATGTCTAAAATAGTGCTGGACAGAATTGACATCATGAATCCTGCAGGGCTGTCCGTAAGAGTACGATGGGGTAGAGATCTCTTCTGAACAACACATTGCAAGGCATCCCAGATACGCTCAATAATGTTCATGTCTCGGGAGTATGGCGGCCAGCGGAAGTGTTTAAACTCAGAAGAGTCTCCCTGGAGGCACTCTATAGCAGTTCTGGACGTGTAGGATGTCTTATTGCCCTGCTGAAATTGTCTGAATCAGTCGGAATGCACAATGGGCTAGAATGGATGCAGGTGATCAGACAGGGTGCTTACCTACCTGCCACGTGTCAGAGTCATATCTAGACGTATCAAGGGTCCGCTGGCCGGTGTGGACGAGCTACGGTCGCAGGTTCGAATCCTGCCTTGGACATGGATGTGTGTGATGTCCTTAGGTTAGTTAGGTTTGAGTAGTTGTAAGTTCTAGGGGACTGATGACCTCAGAAAATAAGTCCCATAGTGCTCAGGGCCATTTGAAGCATTATCAAGTCCCATGTCACTCCAAAAACACACGCCCAACACCATTATAGATCCTCTACCAACTTGAACAGTCCGCTGCTGATATGCAGTGTCCATGCATTCATGAGGCTGTCTCCATAGCCGTACACGTCCATCTGCTTGATAAAACGAGACTCGTCCGAACAGGCAATATGTTTTTAGTCACCATCAGTCCAATGTCGGTGTTGATGGACCCAGGCGAGGCGTAAAGCTTTGTGTCGTGCATTCATCAAGGGTACACGTGTGGGTCTTCGGCTCCGAAACCCCATATCGATTATGTTTCGTTGAATGGTTCGCAAACTGACAAACCGGCAGCAATTTGCGAAAGGGTTGCGCTTCTGTCACGCTGAACAATTCTCCTCAGTCGTCGTTGGTCCCGCTCTTACACGATCTTTTCCCGGCCGCAGCGATGTCGCAGATTTGATGTTTTACCAGATTCCTGATATTCACGGTACACTCGTGAAATGGTCGTATGGGAAAATTCTCACTTCATCGCTACCTCGGAGATGCTGTATCCCATCGCTCGTGCGCCGACTATCACACCACGTTCAAACTCAAATATTGATAAGGTGCCATTGCAGCAGCAGTAACCGATCTAACAACTGCGCCAGACACTTGTTGTCTTACATAGGCGTTGCCGACCACAGCGCCGTGTTCTGCCTGTTTACATATTTGCGTATCTGAATACGCACGCCTATACCAGTTTGTCCTGCGCTTCAGTGAATTATCTTGCATACAAGGTATCTGTTTCAATAGAATCCTCTCCTGCCTCCCCCCGCCCCTTCTCTCTCCCTAACCAGCTCGCCTGACATCGTGACGCTTCCCAGAGGTATTCCTATATCGCTGGCGTCGTCCGCTTTCGCCCTGCGGACGACACTGGTGGCAGGCGCCAGGCGGCGACGAGTGCCTCCGCTGAGTGACAGCCGGCTTAGCCGCTGGTGAGGCCAATGGCAGGCGCGGCGTCGGCGGTAATGGGTGTGACGTTGAGCGCGGCGAGGCGGGCGCGGCTGCCGCAGAGAGTTGGCGGCTGACAGCCTCGAATGGCAGGCTGCGAGGGCGGGACAAGCTCTCACGCCCCAACACCCGCTGCGCGGCGCTTGGCACAACGGCGGCTACAGTTTAACGCTCTAACCGCATCCTAGCCTTTACGGACTACCATTAGGTCAGCTAGACAAGGAAGACCAACCCAGAAGCGTTGGTCGCACGAAAGACTAACTCAATCACAGCACGACATAACACTATCACCTAGAAACCGGAATTCGTGGTTCGATCGCAGAGACTGGGCAAACAGAATATCTGGGGCGCTACATGATGAGTACCTGTAGTGACGGCAGTATAGGCGGCGACGAATGACATTACTAGCGAGATAAGCCGCGCGGTCTGGGGCGCCATGTCACGGAGTGTGCAGCCGCTCCAACCGGAGGTTCGTCCTCCGCGGGCGCGCACGCGCGCGCGCTTGTGTGTGTGTGTGTGTGTGTGTGTGTGTGTGTGTGTGTGTGTGTGTGTGTGCGTGTGTTTGTGTGTTGTTCTTGGCATAAGTTAAAGTTAGCATAAGTCTAGGGACCGATGACCTCAGCAGTTTGGTCGCTTAGGAATTCACACACATTTGAACTAGCCAGATAGATAGCACCAGTAATGGTAATGGTAGCAGATACGAAGCAGGTGAACCCTATATCTTAGACATTGAAAAATCTGCATTAAACAGAATGAAATGCACACCTGCATACACGCATAGTAGAATTCTAAAGAACCTATAATAGTTAAATTACAAACAGAATCATAATTAAACGTGTAATTCTTGTTTCTCCCAACGAATTTGTTGATCGGACAGTCAACGGGTGTGCCGGCCGGAGTGGCCGAGCGGTTCTAGGCGCTACAGTCTGGAACCGCGCGACCGCTGCAGCCGCAGGTTCGAATCCTGCCTCGGGCATGGATGTGTGTGATGTCCGTAGGTTAGTTAGGTTTAAGTTGTTCTAAGTTCTAGGGGACTGATGACCTCAGCAATTAAGTCCCATAGTGCTCAGAGCCATTTGAAGCAAGTCAACGGGTGTATTGCCGGTTCAGAGTGTCCAACCGGCACAATATTTCGGGGATCTGACATGTCGCCATCGTCAGGTGTGCTGACGAACTGAGCTCCTGAAGGCGCGTGGCCGACTGACATCCCCTGTCCCAGCGAGGCTCTCCGTCCGCGGTCGCGCGCCTGCGTTGGCAGTCGCATAGACGCTAAGGTCGGCGTCTGATGGCGCTCATGTACGTTCTCTGTTCGCCCTGGTCGACAGATCGTTTCGTTTGCTGACAGTCTTCTTAATTAAACTCAGTGCTAGTTCCCTAGACTTGCTAACATAATACCTGCAATCTCGGTTAACGAGCTCGCCCCCTGGTACGAATTTATATGGCCTCTGTAACGACGATGTTCCAGTATTTGGAAGTCTGTGCCAAGATCCTGGTACGTTCGTACTCTATCGCGCGATTCTCGGACAGACAGTGCTCTGCGAGCGCTGACTTTTTACAAAACATCAGCCGAGTGTGCGTCTGGTGCTCTTGGCAACGATCTTCGACGGGGCGCACTGTCTGTCCAATCTGTTTTCCCACATTGACATGGAATCTGGTATACGCCGGCCTTCCGCAAACCGAGATCATCTTTGACACTTACCAATAATAATAATAATAATAATAATAATAATGATAATAATAAAACGTGCAACATGCTGGAAGAATTCAGCATTGACAGAAAGACAAGAGCAACCATTCGGCAAACATTAACTGACACAGTCTCCAAGGTTAAATTTATGGGGGATATCTCTGAACCAATTGAAATTCAAACTGGAGTGCGACATGGAGACAGACTTTCACCATTACTCTTTAATATCATTCTTGAAAAAATCATCAGGACAGGGGAAAAATAAGTCAAAGGAATCCAAATTGGCATTAGAAAAGATAATAGATTCAATGTGAAGTGTTTAGCTTTTGCAGATGACCTTGCAATCCTCACAAATAATAGAAAGGAAGCCACTAACGCCATAGAGAAGTTACACGAAATTTCACAGAGAGCTGGCCTGCAAATTTCGTATGATGAAACCCAGTACATAGAAAGAGTGCCCCAAGACAAACTGCCTATTGTGGCAGCCCATGGGAAAATCGTACAAGTACCACATTTTAAGTACCTAGGAGAAATCATCTAGCCATCAGGGATCAACCTAAAGGCCAATGAGGAAAGAATAAAAAAACTACAGAAAGCATATAAACTCATGTGGAACTATTGTAACAAAAAGTCCATATCCATTAACGCAAAATTGAGGCACTACAACACTGTCGTACTTCCGGAGGCACTGTATGCATCTGAAACAACACAAATAGGTGGGCAAACTAAAATCAAAGAAGCAGAGAACAAGGAAGGAAAATTCTCAGGAAAAATTTTGACCCGGTACAAGAGCAAGGAATCTGGAAGAAGAGACCAACATCAAATAAATATACAGACAAGATTACGGATGCAATAAGGAAAAGAAGAATGCAGTTCTACGGACATATCCATAGGATGAATGAACACAGAATTTCAAAGCGAATTCTTAAAGTCATCGACTCAGGCAGTGGAAAAACAAAATGGATAAAAGAAGTTGAAGAGGACCTCAGCCAAGCACACTTAACAGTAAACGATGCAGAAAATAGAACTGAATTCAGGAACATTATCAAAAAACAAATTTGACACCACAATACAGAAGAGACCAGGATGCAAATGGACAGAGGAGCGAAAGAAACAACACAGTGAACACATGAAGAAAATTTGGGCTCAGAAAAAACAAACAATCATCATAAAGGAATTCAAGTTCAAACGCACTCTTGAAATGGGAATAATCGAAAAAATAATAATAATAATAATAATAATAATAATAATAATAATAATAATATGTGACTGTCGATTGTCAACGAGCATCACGTGTCGAAGTCTACACTAGACAGTAATGCAAGTGTTTAGATTGTACGACAAAATTTAGAAGTGAATGACACCATACGCTGCCGAGTAGAACAGGTGAAAAATAAATCTTAACCTACATGTAGGATCACGTCATCTGACGGCGATAGAATCTAAGCATTGTCGAGATCCTCGCCCTCTGATCACAAGTGATACAGGGTGGAGCAAATAAAAGTGGCCCGGACGAGTGGATACGGTTGGACGTGAATGTATTTATATAATCACATCGCGTGACGCGCACAACACCTGCACGCCTGCCACGTGGCGCACACCGGTTCAGACCGTAGTGCGGGCTGTGGCAGCCTGAGTGGAGCAGCGTAAAGGCGACGATGGTACTCACAGAGGAGCAGCGGGTGTTAAGTGACAACAAAATAGTGGAAACGGTGTGGTCATTTGTTTCCTGAACATTCCGAAACGTGCCCGCGCATCAAAAAACGTTGCTGCAGTTGACCAGAAAATGCTTCACAGTCGTACCAAATCAAACCGACGTCTGTCACAAGAGAGCGGCGTATCACGCCGATCATGCGATCCACCTGGACCAGTTCTACGGGCCACTTTTATTAGCCCCATCCAGTAACAGATCAGGTGATGCCTGCCCAGGAGCGAGAGGCTCAATGTCTTTCTGCGGTGTTCCCTCCTCGATAGCTTCAGTGGTGCCATTATATAAATCTAAATTCTTTTCTAGCTCCGTATTTTTGATTAACTTTTTTAGTTGTTGATTTTAAACATTTTTGTATCGTAATTAATTTTAAGTCTTATGGTACACAGAACTGCAACTTCGTTAATACTGTGTTAAATACTAACAAGGCAAATAAGTTACATAATATGTACATTTACATTTTAATATGATGAAAATACGGGGTCTTTGTCACTGTCACTAACTGGCATGTCAAATATATCCACAAGTGGCCTACAGGGAACCACAGGACTTCGGAAAGTCATTCCTTTCAAATGTTGGAACAGTCTTAACCACTGTGCGCAGTGTGGGAGGAAGTTTCAGTTGTCTTTTTTTTTAAATTAATTGTCATATGGTCATTTAGGTAATACAGCTTTTGTGACGATACCATATTTGAGAAGCGGATATTGTAAACAGGTATGTGCAAAATTAGCTACGAACATTTTTTTTCTGAAGCTTATTTTAAATAGCTTGTATGATCATATCAAACAACTCGACAGTTTGCTAATACATTTTTCTTCTGTTATAGGTTCGCCAACGGCCTTGCCGCAGTGGTAACGCAGGTTACTGTCAGATCACCGAAGTTGAGTGCTGTCGGGCTTGGCTAGCATTTGGATCGCTGACCGTCGGGGTCTGCCTTGCACTGTTGGCAAGCGGGGTGTATTCAGCCCTTGTGAGGCCTACTGAGGAGCTACTTACTTGTGAAGTAGAGGCTCCGGTCACGAAAACTGACAACGACTGAGAGAGCGGTGAACTGACCACATGCCCCTCCACATTCGCATACAATGTTTATGCGCTGAGGATGACATGGCGGTCGGTCGGTACAGTTTAGCCTCCGAGGCCCTTTCGGGCGGAGAGTCTGTTGTAGGTTCAACGCTGCTGCGCCGCTATTAGGTTTGGTGGGCAGCAACAGCCTAACAGAATTTCTAATCAGTTAGTATAAAATGATGATGTACCTACACTCCTGGAAATTGAAATAAGAACACCGTGAATTCATTGTCCCAGGAAGGGGAAACTTTATTGACACATTCCTGGGGTCAGATACATCACATGATCACACTGACAGAACCACAGGCACATAGACACAGGCAACAGAGCATGCACAATGTCGGCACTAGTACAGTGTATATCCACCTTTCGCAGCAATGCAGGCTGCTATTCTCCCACGGAGACGATCGTAGAGATGCTGGATGTAGTCCTGTGGAACGGCTTGCCATGCCATTTCCACCTGGCGCCTCAGTTGGACCAGCGTTCGTGCTGGACGTGCAGACCGCGTGAGACCACGCTTCATCCAGTCCCAAACATGCTCAATGGGGGACAGATCCGGAGATCTTGCTGGCCAGGGTAGTTGACTAACACCTTCTAGAGCACGTTGGGTGGCACGGGATACATGCGGACGTGCATTGTCCTGTTGGAACAGCAAGTTCCCTTGCCGGTCTAGGAATGGAAGAACGATGGGTTCGATGACGGTTTGGATGTACCGTGCACTATTCAGTGTCCCCTCGACGATCACCAGTGGTGTACGGCCAGTGTAGGAGATCGCTCCCCACACCATGATGCCGGGTGTTGGCCCTGTGTGCCTCGGTCGTATGCAGTCCTGATTGTGGCGCTCACCTGCACGGCGCCAAACACGCATACGACCATCATTGGCACCAAGGCAGAAGCGACTCTCATCGCTGAAGACGACACGTCTCCATTCGTCCCTCCATTCACGCCTGTCGCGACACCACTGGAGGCGGGCTGCACGATGTTGGGGCGTGAGCGGAAGACGGCCTAACGGTGTGCGGGACCGTAGCCCAGCTTCATGGAGACGGTTGCGAATGGTCCTCGCCGATACCCCAGGAGCAACAGTGTCCCTAATTTGCTGGGAAGTGGCGGTGCGGTCCCCTACGACACTGCGTAGGATCCTACGGTCTTGGCGTGCATCCGTGCGTCGCTGCGGTCCGGTCCCAGGTCGACGGGCACGTGCACCTTCCGCCGACCACTGGCGACAACATCGATGTACTGTGGAGACCTCACGCCCCACGTGTTCAGCAATTCGGCGGTACGTCCACCCGGCCTCCCGCATGCCCACTATACGCCCTCGTTCAAAGTCCGTCAACTGCACATACGGTTCACGTCCACGCTGTCGCGGCATGCTACCAGTGTTAAAGACTGCGATGGAGCTCCGTACGCCACGGCAAACTGGCTGACACTGACGGCGGCGGTGCACAAATGCTGCGCAGCTAGCGCCATTCGACGGCCAACACCGCGGTTCCTGGTGTGTCCGCTGTGCCGTGCGTGTGATCATTGCTTGTACAGCCCTCTCGCAGTGTCCGGAGCAAGTATGGTGCGTCTGACACACCGGTGTCAATGTGTTCTTTTTTCCACTTCCAGGAGTGTATATTAGTAAACAAGGATAAGTTTCGAAAAGAGATACGCTACCGAAAATTAGTTGTCCGTAATTCAGTTCACTTATAACAGCGTTGGAAATCGCATGTTAGGTAATACTACATTTGCATAGTGTATTTACACTCTTTCAAATCAATCGAGTTCAATGTATTACAACTGCGATCGTACTGAAATTAGATATACTCATTGACTTTTGTGTTGCATACTGTTTTTCCCGAGGGCATGCAGCTTTACTGCATGGTTAAATGATGATGGCGTCCTCTTGGGTAAAATATTACGGAGGTAAAATAGTCCCCCGTTCGGATCTCCGGGCGGGGACTGCTCAAGAGGACGTCGTTATCTGGAGAAAGGAAACTGGCGTTCTACGGATCGGGGCGTTTAATGTCAGATCCCTTAATCGGGCAGGTAGGTTAGAAAATTTAAAAAGGGTAATGGATAGGATAAAGTTAGATATAGTGGGAATTAGTGAAGTTCGGTGGCAGGAGGAACAAGACTTCTGGGCAGGTGAATGCAGGGTTATAAATACAAAATAAAATAGGGGTAATGCAGGAGTAGGTTTAATAATGAATAAAAAAATAGGAGTTCGGGTTACAAACAGCATAGTGAACGCATTATTGTGGCCAAGATAGACATGAAGCCCACGCCTACTACAGTAGTACAAGTTTATATGCCAACTAGCTCTGCAGATGATGATGAAATTGATGTTAATGTATGATGAGATTGTGGCGTCACCGCCAGACACCACACTTGCTAGGCGGTAGCTTTTAAATCGGCCGCGGTCAGATAGTACACGACGGACCCGCGTGTCGCCACTGTCAGTGATGGCAGACCGAGCGCCGCCACACGGCAGGTCTAGAGAGACGTACTAGCACTCGCCCCAGTTGTACAGCCGACTTAACCAGAGATGGATCACTGACAACTACGCTCTCATTTGCCGAGACGATAGTTAGCATAGCCTTCAGCTACGTCATTTGCTACGACCTAGCAAGGCGCTATAGCATTTTATATTGAGATTCAAATTACGTATCATCAAGAGAGATGTTCCACAATTGTGGATTAAAGTTAAGTATTCTACCAGTTACTCTTGTTTTGCTAGTCTTATTTCTGTGACCTGTTCCAGACCTCACGCCAGCCTGCGTGAGCTTAATCGCGTGCCTTTCGGCTTCCTCCAAACTCCGTGAATTGGCTCCTGCCAATTCACAACAGAGATAAAAGAAATTATTCAGGTAGTGAAGGGGGACGAAAATTTAATAGTCATGAGTGACTGGAATTCGAAGGCAGGAAAAGGGAGAGAAGGAAACATAGTAGGTGAAGATGGATTGGGGGTAAGAAATGAAAGAGGAAGCCGTCTGGTAGAATTTTGCACAGACCATAACTTAATCATAGCTAACACTTGGTTCAAGAATCATAAAAGAAGGTTGTATACATGGATAAATCCCGGAGATAAAAAAAGGTATCAGATAGATTATATAATGGTAAGACAGAGATTTAGGAACAAGGTTTTAAATTGTAAGACATTTCCAGGGGCTGATGTGCACTCTGATCACAATCTATTGCTTATGAACTGTAGATTAAAACTGAAGAAACTGCAAAAAGGTGGGAATTTAAGGAGATGGGACCCGGATGAACTGACTAAACCAGAGGTTGTACAGAGTTTCAGGGAAAGCATAAGGGAACAACTGAAAGCAATGGGGGAAAGAAGTACAGTAGAAAAAGAATGGGTAGCTCTGAGGGATGAAGTAGTGAAGGCAGCAGAGGATCAAGTAGGAACAAGACGAGGGCTAGTAGAAATCCTTGGGTAACAGAAGAAATATTGAATTTAATTGATGAAAGGAGAAAATATAAAAATGCAGTAAATGAAGCAGGCAAAAAGGAATACAAACGTCTCAAAAATGAGATCGACAGGAAGTGTAAAATGGCTAAGCAGGGACGGCTAGAGGACAAATGTAAGAATGTAGAGGCTTATCTCACAAGGGATATGATAGATACTGCCTACAAGAAAATTAAAGAGACCTTTGGAGAAAAGAGAACCACTTGCATGAACATCAAGAGCTCAGATGGAAACCCAGTTCTAAGCAAAGAAGGGAAAGCAGAAAGGTGGAAGGAGTATATAGAGGGTCTATACAAGGGAGATGTACTTGAGGACAATGTTATGGAAATGGAAGAGAATGTAGATGAAGATGAAATGGGAGATACGATACTGCGTGAAGAGTTTGACAGAGCACTGAAAGACCTGAGTCGAAACAAGGCCCCGGGAGTAGACAACATTCCATTTGAACTACTGACGGTCTTGGGAGAGCCAGTACTGACAAAACTCTACCATCTGGTGAGCA
This sequence comes from Schistocerca cancellata, assembly GCF_023864275.1. Classification (NCBI taxonomy): domain Eukaryota; kingdom Metazoa; phylum Arthropoda; class Insecta; order Orthoptera; family Acrididae; genus Schistocerca; species Schistocerca cancellata. The sequence goes on from NC_064627.1 coordinate 72,759,279, forward strand.
AGATGTATGAGACAGGCGAAATACCCTCAGACTTCAAGAAGAATATAATAATTCCAATAAATTACCGAACTATCAGTTTAATAAGCCACAGCTGCAAAATACTAACACGAATTCTTTACAGACGAATGGAAAAACTAGTAGAAGCCGACCTCGGGGAAGATCAGTTTGGATTCCGTAGAAATACTGGAACACGTGAGGCAATACTGACCTTACGACTTATCTTAGAAGAAAGATTAAGGAAAGGCAAACCTACGTTTCTAGCATTTGTAGACTTAGAGAAAGCTTTTGACAATGTTGACTGGAATATTCTCTTTCAAATTCTGAATTTGGCAGGGGTAAAATACAGGGAGCGAAAGGCTGTTTACAATTTGTACAGAAACCAGATGGCAGTTATAAGAGTCGAGGGGCATGAAAGGGAAGCAGTGGATGGGAAGGGAGTGAGACAGGGGTGTAGCCTGTCCCCGATGTTATTCAATCTGTATATTGAGCAAGCAGTGAAGGAAACAAAAGAAAAGTTCGGAGTAGGTATTAAAATCCGTGGAGAAGAAATAAAAATTTTGAGGTTCGCCGATGACATTGTAATTCTATCAGAGACAGCAAAGGACTTAGAAGAGCAGTTGAACGGAATGGGCAGTGTCTTGAAAGGAGGATATAAGATGAACATCAACAAAAGCAAAACGAGGATAATGGAATGTAGCCGAATTAAGTCTAATGATGCTGAGGGAATTAGATTAGGAAATGAGACCCTTAAAGTAGTAAATGAGTTTTGCTATTTGGGGAGCAAAATAACTGATGATGGTCGAAGTAGAGAAGATATAAAATGTAGACTGGCAATTGCAAGGAAAAAGTTTCTGAAGAAGACAAGTTTGTTAACATCGAGTATAGATTTAAGTGTCAGGAAGTCATTTCTGAAAGTATTCGTATGGAGTGTAGCCATGTATGGAAGTGAAACATGGACGATAAATAGTTCGGACAGGAAATGCTTTCGAAATGTGGTGCTAGAGAAGAATGCTGAAGATTAGATGGGTAGATCACATAATTAATGAGCAGTTTGTGGCACAACTTCACGAGAAGAAGGGACCGGTTGGTAGGACATGTTCTGAGGCATCAAGGGATCACAAATTTAGCATTCGAGGGCAGCGTGGAGGGTAAAAGTCATAGAGGGAGACCAAGAGATGAATACACTAAGCAGATTCAGAAGGATGTAGGTTGCAGTAGGTACTGGGAGATGAAGAAACTTGCACAGGATAGGGTAGCATGGAGAGCTGCATCAAACCAGTCTCAGGACTGAAGACCACAACAACAACAACAACATTGTTTTAAACAGAAGTAACTTATTTCAGGGAATGATTTAGCATGGCAGATTATTAACTGTTTGAGAAGCCAGCTGAAAGGAAGGTGGTTGCGGCACAGCCAAGTAATTGATTCGCTATAAAAGTGGGTACAAATAAGTAATGTTGGAAATCGCAGAAATGAATTAGTGAGCTACTTTTAGCAGAAATTTAATTAAGAAAAAAGATTAACTTATGACATTCCGTTGCGCTAATTACTTTGGAATATACGCAATGTAAGGGAACCTATAATCACGACGGTTCGCCGCGCGGGATTAGCCGAGCGGTCTCAGGCGTTGCAGTCATGGACTGTGTGGCTTGTCACGGCGGAGGTTCGAGTCCTCCCTCGCGCATGGGTGTGTGTGTTTGTCCTTAGGATAATTTAGGTTAAGTAGTGTGTAAGCTTAGGGACTGATGACCTTAGCATTTAAGTCCCATAATATTTCACACACATTTGAAATGACGGACTTGGGACTAACAGGCATCTTCTGCCCTCCGAAGCAGCGCAATTATCCCAAGACAATTGAACACTGCAATGCCAGTGTACGCCCGTATTGTCTCGTCTATCATTTCTCGTAGCAAGGTACCAATTTGGGTTTCAAATCGCACTCCTGGAAACTATTGGCATTCGCGATTCACAACTGACGTGATGGTGAAATATACCTAAAACCGACCGAATTTTCCCAGATACACTAACAGAGAGAGGCGCGAACAATGTAGACTGAGTTGTTTTCATGTACCTCGTAATGCTGTGACTAGTAATGGGTGGTGAGAAGTTGTTACACATCGCTCACATGATTTTTCTCGGTCTTTACTCTTAGCCCTAAACGAGCTGCCAACTGGGTGCGAATTTATCACATAAATCTGATTCAGGGCGAAGATACCTGCTACCAACCAATTTCTATAACGAACAATATTGGCAACAGCTTCTAGTACGATATCTGATTACCATTCTCCGCAGTCAAAGCTGACAAGGCGCGGTGGCTGATGGGAACCGTAACGCTTTCTGTCGTTCCAGATCGCCCACACAAGCCACTGCGCCGGTTCTCAGCTTCGATTACGCGGACAGTAGCTTCGCAGTATTTCATATCAAGCTTATTTTATACTTTCCTACTCGTATTTTATCTCCAGGTATTTCATAGTATTTTCGATGTCCATAATGATAAAGATAACGTCTAGAATTACCTACTTACAGAATTGTATTATCCGTCTCGAACATCAAGTGATCGTATTTACCTGAAACAACAAGAAGAAACAGTACAGTGCATGGAGAAATATTGAGTGTGCTGGTAATGATTATGCTGTTTTAGAATCTAGTTTTACAGTTATGTGAAGAACTGGTTTTGGTTTGGGGCTTCCACTAGTATTGATGAAGGCTATGCGATATCTGAACGGCTAAAATGATCAAACAAACCTAGTTGCGTGTACCCTAACCTGAAGTTTCCAGTGACAACAAAACGTTTGATTTTTCAGTATGTCATAATTACTGACTGAATTAAAAAACTTAAAATGCTATCATAACCCCTCATTGAGAGGTATAATCTTTCGTTGGGTTAAAGGTTTAACACAACAAGTGCCAACGTCTTGAAGCAGGGTAGCTCAAGGGGCGAAAACTGCTCATAGTGAATTCATCCACTATTTGAGAATGAAAATATTTTGCCACTTCCAACAAACGTTACAAAGAATTTGAAACTTTTTCGAACCTTTAACTAGCTGACACTCCCCTCAAAAGAATGACGGAAAAAGAGTTTATCGCTTATTACACACACACATCAAAAAAAAGGTTTTGCATCACCTCGGCTCCGAGAATTACGGAAACTGTACAGAAAATTGGAAGAGAGATCAACATAAACATCATTTCGCACTTTTTTATTTCTTATGAAAACCACACAAACATGTTGTACCACCATACAGCGAGACCTTCAGAGGTGGTTGTTCACATTGCTGTAAACACCGGTACCCCGAATACCCAGTAGTACGTCCTCTTGCATTGATGCATGCCTGTATTCGTCGTGGCATACTATCCAAAAGTTTATCAAGGCACTGTTGGTCCAGATTGTCGCACTCCTCAACGGCAATTCAGTGTAGATCCCTCAGAGTGGTTGGTGGGTCACGACCTCCATCTATCCCAGGCATGTTCATGTCTGGAGAACATGCTGGCCACTCTAGTCGAGCGATGTCGTAATCCTGGAGGAAGTTAATCACAAGATGTCCAAGATGGGGTCTTGAATTGTCGTCCATGAAGACGAATGCCTCGCTAATATGCTGCCGATATGGTTGCACTGTCGGTCGGAGGATGGCATTCACGTATGGTATAGTCGTTACGGCGCCTTCCATGACCACCAGCGGCGTACGTCGGCCCCACATAATGCCATCCCAAAACAGCACGGAACCTCCACCTTGGTGCACTCGCTGGACAGTGGGTCAAGGCGTTCAGCCTGACTGGGTTGCCTCCAAACACGTCTTCGACGATTGTCTGGTTGAAGGCTTATGCGACACTCATCGGTGAAGAGAATGTGATGCCAATCCTGAGAGGTCCATTCGGCATGTTGTTGGGCCCATCTGTACCGCGCTGTATGGTGTCGTGGTTGCAGGGATGGAATTCGCCGTGGACGTTGGGCGTGAAGTTGCGCATCATGCGGCCTACTGTGCACAGTTTGAGTCGCAACACAACGTCATGTGGCTGCACGAAAAGCATTATTCAACATAGTGACGTTGCTGTCAGTGTTCCTCCGATCCATAATCCGTAGGTAGCTGTCATCCACTGCGGTAGTAGCCCTTGGGCGGCCTGAGCGAGACATATCATCGACAGTTCCTGTCTCTCTGGATTTCATGTCCGAACAACATCGCTTTGGTTCACTCCTAGACGCCTGGACACTTCCCTTGTTGAGAGCCCTTCCTAGAATAAAGTAACAATGCGGACGCGATCGAACAGCGGTATCGACCGTCTAGGAATGATTGAACTACAGACAACACGATCCGTGTACCTCCTTCCTGGTGGAATAACTGGAACTGATCGGCTGTCTGACCCCCTCCATCTAATAGGCGCTGCTCATGCATGGTTGTTTACATCTTTGGGCGGGTTTAGTGACAACTCTGAACAGTCAAAGGGACTGTGTCTGTGATACAATATCCACAGTCAACGTCTATCTTCATGTGTTCTGGGAACTGGGGTGATGTATGTACTTTCTCGCTCACGTAGTAAATCTTCAGCATCAGGAATGAAGTTTTAATTTATTACGTCACTATTAACTCGTTTCGTAACACGTTTTGCAGATAGTATCCACATGTACCACTGAATGTACCTGCAAAATTATATCGTTGAACAACACAAAAGTTTTACGTGCTTAAAGTCAAATGTTCAACATATTACGTCATTTGTAACGTAACCAGACGTCTGAAGCTACTTTTACAAGGGCGTTCGATTCTTCACACAATCGGTTGGGGGGGGGGGGGGGTGTAACTGATTAACGTCGATTCGACTACAGAGTGGAAATCAGTACAACAGCAAAAGTGGAAATCAGTATAACAGCATGGATATTTGTGGGAAAATTAACAATGTCGATTGGAATAGTTGTGCAGAGTGTATATGCAATAGTAGATCCAGTGTACCAACAAATGCAGTCAAACTGTATCGCATTTGACATCAGTAGTTCCGTATATAACAAGACATCAACGATACTGGCGGCAGAGTTTGGAACTCGGTATGAAGGCAGTCGAGTATGCGCGGTGTTAGTGCGTACGTGCCTTCACTGCAGACAGGAAGCAAACATCATCAGTAACAGTGCGTGTTGTGTACACATACCAAGAGTGTGACAATGTCACGCGGAAAACAGTAATCATGTGGTGAAAAAGCAAAATTAGGTGCGTACCAGGAAATGGGATACTTTAATCGTAAAATTTGCAAGAAGTTGAACCGTTCAAGTACAGTGACTGATTGACGCACGATGTGAACAAACGGAAAACATGGGCAAAGTAGGAAATTATCTGAGTCATCGAAACGGTTACATTTCCACAAACCGTTATTCATCTCACGTATGCTAATTTACAGTTGCCAGCCACTGTCCCGTATACGAGAAATTTTGTCACATAAAGGTCATCAGTCCCGAAACTTACACACTACTTAACCTAAATTATCCTAAGGACAAACACACACACACATGCCCGAAGGAGGACTCGAACCTCCGCCGGTACCAGCCGCTCAGTCCATGAGTGCAGCGCCTGAGACCGCTCGGCTAATCCGCGCGGCGACTTCAGAATAGGATAACGTGATCTTCAGTGATGAGAAGATGTTTCATTTGGATGGTCAGGATGGATTTCAGTGCCATTGGCATGATCTGAGAATAGAGGAACAGGTAAGAACGAGTAGAAATTTTGGCGGTGGAAGTGTTACGATTGGGCATCCTGCGCTGAAAGCAAATCAAGCACTGCTTGGATGAACACTAGAATAATACCTAACGTCTACAGTGAGATGCTAGAGACAGAACTGATTAGAATGTATGAGAACCAGAGGACAAAAGTCTTATTGTTCCAACAAGCTAATAAGTCTGTGCAATCAGAAAGTAGTCAGAAGGTAAAGGCATCGATGTCTTGTTTTGTCCTGCACGTATCCCGCATCTGAAACCCGCGAAAGGCCTTTGGAGAACGCTTGCAAGGTGTGTTTATCGCAATGGAAGGCAATCTCAGGCCGAATGATAGCTGAAAAGAGTGATACGCGAAAACTGGGTGACAATTTCACTACAAGAACTACTGATCGTAAGAAAATCAAAGCCGGAGAGAAGTTTTGAGGCAATTAGGAACAACGGAGGTTGGACTAAGTACAAACAGTGTAATAACACAACAGGGCAGTGAATGCCTGTACACCAGTTGCCATACAGGAAATGGAAACACATTTTGTCACTCGTGTCATCAAAGAAAGTGTGTAATTCCGTCATGATTGTTTACCTCTTATATGTATCTACTACTTTCATAATTAATTCGCCACACGTTTGCTTCACAAATTGTACGATTACTTTCGTAAGGACATTGCCTTTATACTGATTTCTACCACTATATGATCTGCTGTTTTTTGTCATTCAGCTACGACACATTCAGTGTCTTACGAACAATACACAACGCGTCTACAATCCGCATCAACGAATCATGTAATTTACTACACTAGATTTAATTTCCCAACCTTCTCGTTCATTGCATTTGCCGAAGCATACAAGCTTGATTGCTTCTGAATTCCATGGTACAGTTTTCCCACATATTTCAGTCTCAGGAAACACAAATCGCGAGATTCCTCACAACGTTATTCCTAAAATAACAAGGAAAGAAAATTAGGATTACATGCCTTGTCGACGAGAAGGTCATTAAGAAACAGAACACAGGTTTGTAATCGGCAAAGACCCTTAAGCGGTTTAAGGACATCACGCAAAGAATGAACTTGAATTATAAGGTGGGGATTTGATTCCTGCTCTTCTACCTCTAGTTAGCGAGTCTTGTTCTCTTGGGTCCATTACGTATGGTTTCTTCCTCTCTCTCCTGGACTTGTTCCTACTTACCACAAAATGATTACAGAAGTGCAGTGCGTCACGTAGAGTTATAACTTCATGGCCGTCTGACACTGCACCAACACCCCTGGCTGTGCGTCGCTATTTTTGTCCACATTAAGTTATGGCCCCCTCCCCATGGTTTGATTTAACTGATTCGAAGTTTATTCTGAATCACCTCGTCCGGCATGTAACGTGGTCTTTCTCGTTCAGTGACACGATCAAATCCCGGTCCTTGTCTATCCCAGTTTGCGCGCCAACTGTAATGATCTTAAACGGCGGTAATTTCATTTATTTATTTATTTATTTATTTAATGACACTGACTTTTGACCTGTTAACTACATACTATAGTAGATCGTGTTACACACATTACTACAATTTCTGATTGCACATGTACTCTGTTCAATAAGGCGAGGACACTATAGAGCTGTTTCGTTGACGGTTTTAAGCTCTAAACTTTCTATTCTTCCAAATTCACGGACATGCTCGTAGGAGAGGAACAACGGGAAACAGAAAAAAACACTTAAATATACTGTACAAGCAGTCCTGTAGGGGAGTGGCATTAGGAGGCACGACTAAGGTTGCCAGCATATTAATACCAAGAGTGACTCAGTAGCTCCGTTCTCATCCAATGGTTCGTGGCTTTATCCTCTGTTAGTACTAAGCTTTTTCCACTGTTAACGTGACATATCTCTATCAATATTTGCTATACGTGAAAAATAAAGTTAACATAGTGGTTGACATCCCAAGGTAATATAGTGTTTTTCGAATACAACTTGGACTGAGCTGGACTAGTCGAGTTTGTTCCGTCACCAGATACGTCAGGCATCATGAAGCAAAATATATGGTAGCATTTTTGCCTGTTCTGTTTGATGGTACGTGGCGTAAATCAAATTGACTTTTACGGCAAGCATGGGAAAAATTTAATCATTGAAAACTATCTTGAAGTCGCAGGTTCTTAAATTTGTCGTAATAACAAAGCTCGTATGCCGATTCACCCACAAGGTCAACCAAACAGAAGCCGAAACGCTACTCTCTCTCTCTCTCTCTTCTTTCATTTTGTAACTTCTAAAGATTATTTACTTAATTATTTCATATTAATATGAATGACAGATTGGTTTGTTTTACCTAGACGAGTCCAATTACTTTCCTTAATTATTTCATTTATTACATAAGCACAAAATGTAACATCAATACCTCTTCCTTCCTAATGAGCCATTCCAAGAATATTGAACAAAACGGGTTTATATAATTGATGACAACAGTTTTTATTAAATCATATTTAAGAGTATAGAATATAGAATAGCGTCAGAGACTTTCCAAAAAGCCCGCGCATGTAGCGCCTCTGGAGTTATACGTGAACGATCAGAGAGAAAACTATCCCGAGTACGCGATCTAAATAAGAAACCATGCCGATTTAAATAAGATACATTACTCACGGTAATATGTGCATAACGCCTGCAATACACCGTGTGCTAGGGGTGGTTCACAACGTCGGTATCTCGTGACGGTGATACCAATTTCAATAGTAAAATCGTCAAGTTACAGCAAATAGTATTTGTATCAGTTTTACCCCTTCCACCACATTCTTACTACGGGTGTCGATAGCAAAGAGTAATTATAGCTGAATAAAGCCATCAACGAGTTGACTCGGCATCATGCCTTTGTTTATTAACGAAAGTACGACGATATCGGGTATCAACTGAAATTTGTAACAGGACTTCGGGTTTCTTGATAGGGTGGTCCAGTACATTATCTTTGATGGACAATAATCGAAAAAAAAAATTAGAAGTAATCTCAGGCGTGCCTGACAGAAGTGTACCGAGATCTTTGCTGCTCAAGTCTGTCATTGACAGACTATTTAATACTAACCTCAGACTCTTTGGAGGTGACGCAGTTGTCTATAATGAAGTACTGTCTGAAAAAGCTGTAGAAATATTCAGTCAGATCCAGATAAGATTTGAGAATGGTGCAAAGATAGACAACTTGCCTTACTTGATCAGAAATGTGAAATTGAGCACTTCATAAAATGTAAATGCGTACTCGCATATGACTACAACATCAATGAGTCACAGTTTTACTGTCAGATCTTACAAAAACTTGGGTATTTGAAGGCATATGAAATCGAACGATCATATATAGACATTCTGGAGTAATACAGGCGGTAGAGATCTCTTCATTGGTAGAATATGAGAGAAATACAACAGTCTGCAAAGGAAATTGCTAATAAAACACTACCGCAAACCATTCTACAATATTGCTGAAGTTTGTGAGAACCATACCAAATAGGACTAACAGGGGATATTGTACATGCAGAATAGGGCAACACGAATGGTGACAAGTTTGTTTGACCCATGGGAGAGTGGTACAGTGATGCAGAAGAAACTGAACTGTCAGACTCTTGAAGACAGGCGCAAGCTATCCGTAGAAAGCCTACTTACAAATTTTCAAGATTTAGTAATACGTGAGGGCTCTAGGAATGTAGTGCAGCCTCCTGCAAAGACAAGATTAGACTAATTATTGCGCGCACAGAGACATTTAAGCAGTCTTTCTTCCCTGACTCCTTAAGCTAATGGAACAGGATCCTCTGCTATACATTTCACAGTGGTTTACAGAATACACACTTAGCTGAAAAGAGTCATGGGATACTTTTTAGTATCGTGTCTCACTTCATTTTGTCTGGCGTGGTGCAGCAACTCAAGTCGATGGAAGTCCCCTGCAGATACATTGACCCATGCTGCCCCTATAGCCGTCCACAGTTGCGAAAGCGTTACCGGTGCAAAATGTTGTGCTCGAACTGACCTCTCGATTATGTCCAATAAATGTTCGTTGGGATTCATGTCGCGCGGCCTGGGTGGCTAAACCGTTCGCTCGAACTGTCGGAAAATTTGTCAAACCAAGCGCTAACAATTGTGACTCGGTGACATGGCGCACTGTCATCCATAAAAATGTCATCACTGTTTGGGAACATGACGTCAAAGTAGCCAAACATAACCATTTCCATCCAATGATCGGTTCGGTTGGACCAGAAGACCTAATCCACTCCATATAAAGACAGTCCACACCATTATGCCTTGCTGACAACTTGGGTCCATGGTTTCGTGGGGTCTGTGCCACACTCGAACCCTACAATCAATTTTCACCAACTGAAATCGGGACTCAAAAGATCACGCCAAGGTTTTCCAGTATTCTAGTGTCCAACAGATACGGTCTCGAGCCTTGGAGAGACGCTGCAGGCGATGTGATGTTAGCAAAGGCACTCGCATCGGTCATCTGCTGCCATAGACCGTTAACGCCAAACTCCGCCGCACCGTCCTAACGGATACGTTCGTCGTACGCCCCACACCGACTTTCGCGGTTATTTCACGAAGCGTTGCTTGCCTGTTACCACTGACAAGTCCACGCAAACGCAACTGCTCTCGGTCGTTAAGGCCGTCGGGCACTGCGATGTCCGTGGTGGGACGTCAATTTTGGTATTCTCGGCACACTCTTGACTTTGTGGATTACGGAGTATGGAATTCCCTATCGATTATCGAAATGGTAAGTCCCATGTGTCTAGCTCCAATTACCAATCTACGTTGAAGGTCTGTTAATTCCAATGGTACGGCGGTACGGCCCTAATCGCGTCGGACATCTTTTTACATGAATCGTCTGACTACAAATGACAGCTCCGCCAGTGCACTGCCCTTTTATACCTTGTTTATGCGATATTACCGCCATCTCTATATCTGCACATCGCTATGACTTTTGTCACCACAGTGTGGGTGTAGATGAAAGTATCGTTAACAGCAGTGCTGTACTGGTCCCACCCATCGTCGTCTCTACTGTTCTGACCTTCCTCAACATACACCTTGGCTTCCTCCCCTCCTCTTGCACTCGTTTTTCTCACCCTCCTTCCGGCAGTGGACTATTGATCCATTTGGCAACGGGAAGAGCTCTCTCTCTCTCTCTCTCTCTCTCTCTCTCTCTCTCTCTCTGAAGGTTCTCCCGCCCCTAATGACTAAGTCACCCTCCACCTCGACGGCAGTGCCCTCCGCCACACAGGGAGCCCCGACAGAAAAGCTGCTATGCGCCTCGTCTAATTGCATTTTACGTACGCTCCGCTTACTTCCAGCGCCGTGTCCCTGACAGGCCCCTCCCTCCGTGTCTTTGCTGACTCCGTCATCCTCCGCAGGGGCGAGACGACATACACCGGGCCGGCAGACGCTGATACAGGAAACATTAGGCTAACGTCGCGGCGTGGGCGGCGATTACGCGCCATAAATCAGTCAGATAACAAACACCGGCGTCTGCTGCTGCTGCCGCCGCCGCCTCGTCCGCGCCCCAGCGCTGGTGCCACCCTCACCTCGCATGTTCCCTCCACTCGCCTCAATTCATTAATATTAAAACTGGGTGCACTTTCTTACGTGCACAATAATAATAATCTTTCTCGCTCCCCTCCTGGGCGTGACACACGACCTTCTCACGAAAAAAAAAAAAAAAAAAAATATACGGTGCTGCGGAGTTGAGCTCAGTAGCGATAAGCTGCTAGTAAAGCATTATCGCTCCAATGCGCTGGTAACTTTCGGTATCTGACAGACGCCGGAGCAGTGAAGGATCACTGGCAATATTGCCCACCTCGGCCATAAATTGGTAAACGCACGCCAGCGTGCGAGGATATGGCTGACTCGACTGAGTAGTAGAATCATGTCCATGAACCTGCTCGGGAGGAGGAGAATGAAAAAATAATACAATAGTGGAAATCAGTATATAGGCATCGATATTGTCCGTTGGAATAGCAGTGCACAATGTATATGCAATAGTATGAAATCCAGCCTAGCGACAAACGCTGTCAAATGGTACCGCATTTGATGTCAGTAACACAGTACATTAAAGACATCAAAGATTCAAATGCTAGACGGTGGAACTCGGGATAAAGGCAGTCGGCTCTCTGCGGCGTTAAGTGTGTGCGTATGAACTCTTACTGCACACAGGAAACAGACACGATTAGTGACAATGCGTGTTGTGTACATAAACCACGATTGTGACAATGCCACGCAGAGCACATTATCATACGATGCAAAAGCAAAAATCGGTACTTACAACGAAATGGGACTCTCCGATCGCCAAATTGGCAAGAAGTTGAACTGTTTAAGTACAGTGATTGATGATTTCGTTAGATTGGGCGCGCAGTATGGACTGAACGGAAAATATGGGCAAAGTATGAAATTATCTGACGCATAGAAAGCGTTACTTTTGCACATAGCAAGGGCGAAAAACTTACCTTTTTCAACTTGTTGCTGAATTACAGTTGGCATTAATTGCCAGAGGTGTACGACAAATTTTTTGACGTGACAAACATCTTGTATTCAAGAAACGACTGCAGAAATCCACTCTCAACATAAACAGGTTATATACTGATGATTGCTGAAAACGTATGTGATTGACTTCAGAATGAGACAAAGTGATCTTCAGCAAAGAGAAGAAATATAATTTAGATATGCAGGATGGATGCCGATATTATTAGCATGATCTGAGAACAGAGGAACAGGTAAGAAGAATGAGTAGAAATTTTGATTGTGGAAGTGTTATAATTTGGGCAGCTCTCTGCGGTGCAAGTAAATCACGCATTGCTGGTCTGAACACTAGAATGAAATTTATCATTTACACTAAGATGATAAGAAACAGAATTGGGTAAAATGTAAGATGATCTTGGGGAAGGAAGTCTAATGTTTCAACAAGATAATGCATCTGTGTATGTTTCTGCTACAACCAAAAAGTGGTTTGAAGATAATGATATCCTGCTCTGGCCTATACATAGCCCGGATCTGAAACCCGTGGGAAACATTTTGGGAATACTCGCAAGGCGTGTTTATCGCAATGGAAGGCAATTTGAGGCCGTACGTGAGCTGAATAAAGCGGCACTGCAAGAACTACAAACAATAAAAAAATCAGTGCCAAAAAGAATTTTTGATGTGATTAGGAAGAACGAAGGTTGGACAAAGTACTAACAATGCAATGACGCAACAGGACAGTGAGTACCATTATAACAAGTTCCATCCAGAAAATGCGAACGCTGTACTTTGTTACTCGTGTTATGAAAGAAACTATGTAATTCTGTCACCACTGTTTATGTCTTCTATGTGTCTACTAGTTTAATACTAAATTCGATACGTGTACGGTTCAGACATTGTACTGTTACCGTAGTGGATCCCTGACTTTATATTGATTTCCACTACTGTATAGATTCGGACGCATACGGCTCGTACAATATAGAAGAGACAGAGAGACCATTTTCTCATTACCCGTCTGAACTTGTCCACAACACATCAGCGACCGAAAAGTTACAGAACGAATGAAGAATGCGAGTCCTGCTGGCAACAGTGAACCTGTCAGCGCTACTTCTTTTTCACTCTCATATATTTATAGTTATTTCGCGTTTTACTGCTGTGCCGGCCGGAGTGGCCGACCTGTTCTAGGTGCTACAGTCTGGAAGCGAGCGACTGCTACGGTCGCAGGTTCGAATCCTGCCTCGGGCATGGATGTGTGTGATGTCCTTAGGTTAGTTAGGTTTAAGTAGTTCTGAGTTCTAGGGGACTGATGACCACAGCAGTTAAGTCCCATAGTGCTCAGAGCCATTTGAACCATTTTACTGCTGAACCCATTCAACTATGCTACCATTACCAAATATCAGCCTGCTCATTTACAGTATATTATCTATCATCTCTTACAGTCTTCCCATATCTTATGATTATTCTTTCACTTTCAGTTAGGTCTTTAACATTACTTTTTCGAATATTATATTAAATTTTGTTTGATAAGGCAAACTTAATCACGTAAGCATGGGCGGTTCTGCTTCGGTCTTAAAAAGTGACATCACAAAATGGACAGCAGTATTACAGTGGACAAATTATTCACCGTGACGAGGTTTTAATGGTACGTTTTCAAATTTTATATAGAGTGCACATTGCGTGTAGTTGCAACAATTTATCAACACTGCTATTTTTCTGTCTACAATAGATCTGAGTATGACTGCCCGGTCAATCGGTACCGGTCATTTATGTATAAATTTGTGATAACGACAAATAAAATTTCACGCCTACGGAGAGGAGAAGAGTTGGTGACGTACAACTCACGGTCAAAAAACGGTGCCATTGTGACCTGGGTGGTAACCCACACATCTCGTGGCTCTGAGCACTATGCGACTTAACTTCTGAGATCATCAGTCACACATCTCGTGTAAGTATCTCATGCCGTGAGAGCTTCTGGAATTGTTGTTGATAGTGATTCGTTAGCTTCAGCAACGAAAGGCAAAGCGTCCAGCCATACCTTGAATTTTCACGGATCATAATCGCACAGCGCGCTTTGATACACTGAATTGGTACTTTAGCTCTAGACTCCAGTGACATTTTTTGCAAATTTATCTGGAAATCTTCCATGTAGATGTTCCTAAGGGAGCGCACCAACGCTGGAGAAGCATTACCGGATACAAAGACCCCCTACAAGTTGTGATATAATGGTTAAACGCCCATAAAAACATACTTTCCCATCCGAGGTGCAGAAGTGCAGTGTAGACGAAACACGTGAGTTCTTTAAGAAGCTGAGTGCCAGCAAAACTGAATAGATGTGTTACGAGGAAACCGCACGGAATGCAAGCTCTCGAAACAGACCAGCTGCTGGTGGAAGCTGCAATTGTGTGCATAACACAACTTATAAAAATAAATCTCCTCCAAGTTCAGATTTTCCGTCTGCTTCTAATTCTTGGTTTCTGGCATTCAAACAAACCGCAAATTTGTTCAATTTATCGACATCGAACGTAGTCGCCACTGGTCTAGATTAACAGAAAATAAATGTCAAGTGTGGTATGCAAACTTTCTATTAGCTGTAAATAGGCGTTTTCTAAGGAGTCCTTCCTGCATGTTTTACTATCATGACTATTAAAGGATTATCAATTTGGTTCGCCTGTTTGGGCTACTGTTTTGATACAAATCATTAATTTACAAACAGATAATCTGACTAAATCATAAAATCACTACTTCAGCAGTTTCACTGACGTATTAAGATATCCGACAGGGTGACAAAACTCCCTATACCAATCAGTAAGCTTGGCTTGAGCTGCATGTGAATATAATGAACGATTCCAAGCATTTAATATCGTGAATGGTTAGACTCTACATAAAACGTTTGCATGCGATACGATCTAAGCAAGTTACTAACGTACGTTTACAAATGTTTTGAAACTAAGAAATTAATGTTACTAATGTAACTTCCTGCTGATATCCATGTCTTTAGAACCATTGACTATGAATGGACCTGGGTAATAATGGAGCTAGGATGTAGCCTAGGTTACGGGATCATTCCAGCAAGTAATTCAGTAAAACGACGTGGAAGCCAATTAAGGACAACCGGATGTGAAGTTTTTAACCCGCTTCTCCAGAATACGGCTTCTGTGTTAACCACTATGCTATGTCACAAAATCTATTTCCGGTAATTAGCCCAATTCCGTCAAGAGTTATGGCATTTTCTTTCACTGATGTTTTTAAAATTTGGAAATGGTTAAAGCTATAAAAATTAACCCTATGATACAAAAAATTAAGCCTAGTATAGTCTATAACTACGGCAAGAAATCTTTCCCTCGCAAAGAGAACTATGTTAACATTGAACACAAAATTACATGTTTGGCATTCTTCATAGAAAGGTAAGAAAAACTTTATTTCAGAGAGACCAACTTCTCAATCTTGGTTCGATTGGGGTGGTGGTGAGCAAGGAACACAATGCATCGTGTGGTGATTGAGCAGGTGGAATATGCTGAAGCCCACTCAATAACACCTACAACCAACCTTCTCTACATCTGGATACACCCAGGCAGCTTTTCCGCAAGCTTCATATAAGACTTGACGTCCTCCACCACTTGCCACTCTCGCAAAAAAGTTTGCTGGATGGTTTTATTTTGACATGATACTCAACGCTTCACGCAAGTATGTTTTCTTTTTTCCTGCCGCTTCTCTTCCAAACGCGCACACAGTGCAATTGTGATACAAGCAACTGCAGCGCATAATAACAAGCTGTCCGCCATCTTGAACTTTGACGAAAAATATGATGATAGTGTAATATCCCGTTTTAGCACCACGTCAAAAATCTTTCTCGAAGAAATTTGACGAATATCTGAGCGTATTTCTTTGTCAAAGAAATATGATAGTGTAGTACCGGCCTCAGTGGCGCTGTACGCTTGGCGGTAGCAGTCGACGTGGGCCAGGGCGGTGGTGTCGCTGCTCGAGCACTGGTTATACTTGCGAGTTTCACTGTCTCTGTTAATACTTATCGTTAAAACGAATATCGCACTAGACTAATCATGGACCGCTCTGTCGAATGGGAACGTGAAATTCCGCTTAAAAAAATCATTTTGTCTGTATCGGGAAACAAATCGACGCTTTCCGTCGGCACTAGGCGTCGCTTGAAAGACGAGATGAGCACTATTTGTTCGTGCTGACTCCAGCAACGCAATGCGAAAATGAAATTGCAAATATCTGCAGTAACATCAGAGAAAATGTGCCTGACGAATTTATATGAGAGAGAGAAGTTCAAAACTACCAATAAAATTCGTCGATATGTGTGGTTTGCGCGAAATCATCTCCAGTTCTCGAGGTATTTAGCAACGCTTTTAGCAATGTTAACGAAGCCGCTTTTCCTACTCATACTACAAAATCTGACTGTGGCATGCCGCCTTCCCACGTCCCTCATGGTACTCCGAATTTTTATGCTTAGAATATTTTGATGACATATTACCCTGAGGAATTGAACTGTTCTCGAAGTATTACAGTAAACATCAAAGCAAAAATCGAAATATTAGGATTTATATGGCTTTCATGTTCACTGAGTTACGATTATATAAGATTTGTGATGATAAAATCAATGCTTATTTCTTCCGTCAGTAATTCGATTATGTTTCACAATGTAACAAAAAATACTGAAATCACTTAATTCCGCGAAGAAAAAAAGAAAACCATACGAATGTATTTGAACGCGGGGAGCGAAAATTAGAAACTGTGCACTTATCCGGTCGCTGCACTACCGCCTTATTTTCGCTGTACGCCCCGAGAGCGGCTCGATTAAGTCTCGGCGAAACTTTTGACCACATTTTCTCGGAAACCTACTGAGTGTTGGCACCTAAGCCGACACAAGTGTCCCTTTATTTTCACCCTTCTCCTCCCCTGAGAAGTTTCTACTGACTCACAGAGGTCTTACGGGGCCTTACATGCCTTCCTCTTGGCTTCGGCATTTATATTTTTTGGCGGAGGTCTGCAGACATCCCTTTCCATACCCTCCATCCAGCTTGGACTCTATACCATCTGAGAACTTAGATCTCCTTTACCTGACACAGCTGATCCGAGGTATTTGAAGCAGCTTATGCAGAGATTAATGATGAGCCAAAAATATTATAACCATCTGCATTAGCTTGTTTGTCCGTATTTGGAACGAAATACGGATACGACAATTTGTTGGTAGGTTTGTGGAGGTATGTAGCATTGGATGTTGTGATGTTACAAAATAAAAGTGATGTTGTTATTCAATGGAAAGTTGGAAATTGAGATTTAACTAACTGTTTTATCAATCACAATTGGTGTAAGAATCATGGATTGACCATTGTCATAAAATATTGCATTATGAGATGTGAATAGTTTTTACTTGCAGTTTCGCGTGGCTTGAGGCAGTCACAACTAGCGTGCTATTGATTAAGAAATCGCATTATCATCTTTCTAATTACTTCATGATCGTAGATACGATCATACCCGGTTGTGAAGTTATTGTTACGGCAAAACAATTTTCTAAGGGACCAGAAAGTTCTTAAGGGCTCAAAAACAACTGTAACATCACACAAAAGGGAAATTCAATATTAAAGCTGATGCAAGAAGACGATAAAACAGTTTTCTTTTTATCAATGTAACACGCACATTGGACTGTTGATCTTGGTGTCTGTAATATTAGCAAAATGCATAATTAAAATGAAAATAATACTGAGGAGATAATAGAAATGAGCACTGCTAAATGATTCAGTATTCCCAGAACAAATATTTATTATAACTAAAACATATATCGTACCTTAAGCTTAATACTACAATGACGGTAGATTTTTATGTCCGTATCATGTGCATTGGGCGCTCTTTTATATAGCCATTGTCTTCTTTGAGTCGCTCGTGCGTCGTCACGGTAAGTTATAACAGTTCTTCTTTTTACACTTCACCCAAACTTAGACATAACACGTTTATATACATTTAGTAAAAGTTAGATCAGACTACCACAAATCTGCGTCCATCTTACTCGAGAAAAACAGTACAAGTCTTTTTAGCGCTCAAGGCTTCATTTGTTCTCCAGCGAACAAAATAGTGAAGGATCGCATATCTATCCGTATTTTCCTGTTTATATTGCCGCCCAAAGACGACGAATTACATTATTTAGAAAATTCCACCGTCGCTATGCGACGCCTTATTAATATTAATCATTCTTTATAAACAAGTATTTGCCTTCTGGTTGAATTTGCAATTTTAATTAAGCCAAAAATAGCGAATATCACAATGTCTACGCACGGGTCACGTAACTCGCATAAATAATGGGCCGCTGATTTGCGTACGCGGTGACGGCACCCGATAAAAACTCCGACAGTTATACTGCTGACAGATAAGATCGCCGTCTGGGGAGATATCGAGCATGAAGGGATGCAGAGCGGTCCCAGCTGTCAACTGTCTCCGATTACCATCACAGGTCCTATGCAAGCGCATCAGCATGTCTCCAATAGCATAATACTGCTCCCACCAGCCTGCGTCCGTGGCGCGCTGCACACCCCGAGCCGCCGTTCACCTACATTACGGCGTTTGTGGAAACGACCGTCGAACTAGTGTAGCAAAAATGTGAGTTACCCGAAGAGCCGATACGTTTCCATTGATCGACGGTCGAATCCCGATGGTCCCGTGGCCACTGCAATCGTAACTGAAGATGTCGCTGGGTGAACATGGGAACACGTAGGGGTGGCCTGCTGCGGAGTTCCATGTTCAACAATGCACGATAAACGGTGTGCTCCGAAACACTTAAGTTGCTGCACCAGCATTGCGCTCTTTCGGCAGAGATGCCACAGATCACCACACAACAGACAAGCCTCCGAACGCCACGTTCAGCGATGAGTCGTGGACATCAAACCATTTAGTGCCTAGTGGTAGTTCCACTGGCCTTCTACCTCTTTCGTACATGCTCACGACAGCAGCACGTGATCATTCGACCAGCTTCACCGTTCCTGAGATACTCGTTCACAGGCTCTGCATAATAGCAACACAGGCCAACGATGCTGAAAATACCTTATTCTTATGTTTTTTAGGGTGGGAAATCTAAATATGATACTTAAAAAATTGTATCACCCACCATTTCTTCACTTTGTATAGTTACCTTTATTAAATTAAGCGATTTTTTAAAGAATTTAACAGCTTTTATGTAGTTAAAATAATTTAAAAAGGAGGTGTTATGAATGAACATGACGTTGTTAGCACTGCTGAAAAACATTTGACTGACATTAGAAAATTGATGTTTCATGTTAACTCTGAATCCACAATGATCTTAAATGAGAAAGAAGCACGGGTATCATTCAAACAAGTCGTTACAAAGTTCTTAGGACATAAAAAGACCCAGAATATGTTTCTACTATAGCTACAATTTTAAAGAAGTTTAAAACTTTAGAATGTTTAATGAGCCTGAAAGTTCACTTTTTGAACAATAATCTTTATTACTTCCCGGAAAATATGGGAGACGTTAGTAAGGAGCAAAGAGAGCGTTTTTACCAGGTCCTTAAAGTGATGGAAAAACGCTACCAAGGCCGCTGGAACAGCAACACGATGGGGGACTACTGTTGGTCACTTCACCGAGTTGTTCAGAAAGCGACTCATCATACAAAAAGCTACACAAGAAGTTGCAAAGGGAAAAAGAGACAGAAACTACAAACCAATTCCAGCTGACAAGTGGAACCTCTTAATACATATCATTGTTTTAAGTAGCTTACTGTAAATACAAAACATGCTTATGTTGTAACAAAGCATTTCATTAATTTCCCCGTTTTTTATACTATATAATAAAAAGCATACTGGGCGAAAAATATAGGTGATTCCAAAAAACTAAGGCTAGATTTGGATTTAGCTCATAAAAATCTATAGAGATCAGCTATCAAAGTAAAAAAAGGTTTTCAAAAAAATTTTATCGTTGGCCTGTGTAATCTGCCCATTGTCGAAATGCTTGGCTCAATGGATTTCCTCATTTGCTACCCATATCTTCGCTAGGGTGATACCCCGTCCCTGTCTGCTCGGCTTACATAATTATGTTACCGTGTCACGTGCCCGCAAAGCCACCAGGCGGCATCTAACATTGCGCCGGGCAGTAATCATAATGTTTTGGCTACCAGTGTATACAGGATAGACGTCAGTGGAGAGGTGCCCCAAACCAGTTCTCTGATTGATAACAACAAATACAACAAAAGCAATAACAATACAACACCCTCACCGTTGTAAAGATAAAATCGATATTGTTATGTACTTATGTACGAAAAGCGAGGACTCCTCAAAATATTTGAATGCTGTGCTGTGAGGGTTACCCTGCTGCAGACGATACAAACACGCAGGAACCGCACAAGCGAGCCCATCAGCTGCGCGGCCACACAACAGGTTCGGTGAAAACTGAGACCGCCCCGCCCCCTCTACACACCTGGGGCAGCCGGGCAGCGCTACAGGCTTGGCACCCGAACTGAATTACGTGCGTCGAGCGCATCTGCCCCGTGAAATCCGTTCACGGTCCACACGTACGCGCGAGGACGTGTTGGCCTTCCTCGGATACTGTAAACAACTCGTTTCTATCTCATGATGTAATCACTCGCGGTCCAAATGTAGCACCACATCTGCAGAGGCAGCGGAGGGGAAATTATTACGTCACACTCATTCTTGGCTATGATTCTACTTGTTCCGTGGCAGATTTTGTACGGTTCTCGTTAAGTTTATGCAACATTTTTCTTCCAGAGCAGCCTCTCCACACACGCTTACAGAGTATGGTTTTCCTTTTCTACACTTATTAATGAGCAGGAGATAACTCGTATGTGAAGAAGAAGATTTATGGTGCATGAGATCTGCGTCATTAACTCCTATCATCTTGTGACGAGTAGCATTAAAAGATATAAAGTAATCCCACACACGCTTTTTCTGTGAACAGATGCTCAAATTGTACGTATAAGCTCTGTTCTTAAAACTTTTCTAACACAACAAATGGACAAGTCAAAAGAGTAAAACTATTATTTATGAAGTTGGAGCTGTATGATAACTGAGCGAGGGCTGAAACTGAAAATACGAATCAACTGGAGACTTTAGAACACATTACCCTCTACCATTTCGACCGCACACACAGTCTTATACACTATGTGATCAAAAGTATCCGGACGTCCCAAAATCCATACGTTTTTCATATTAGATGCAGTGTGCTGCCACCTACTGCCAGGTACTCCATATCAGCGACCTCAGTAGTCGTTAGACATCGTGAGAGAGAAGAATGGGCCGCTCCGCGGAACTCGCGGACTTCGAATGTGGTCAGTTGATTGGGTGTCACTGAAGTCATACGTCTGTAAGCGAGATTTTCACACAAATAAACATCCACAGGTCCACTGTTGCCGATGTAATAGTGAAGTGGAAACGTGAAGGGACACAAAAAAATGGCTCTGAGCACTATGGGGCTTCACTTCTGAGGTCATCAGTCCCCTAGAACTTAGAATTACTTAAACCTAACCATCCTAAGGACATCGCATACATTCATGCCCGAGGCAGGATTCGAACATGCGACCGTAGCGGTCGCGCGGTTCCAGACTGTAGCGCCTAGAACCGCTCGGCCACTCTGGCGGCCGTGAAGAGACACTTATAGCAAAAAAGCATACAGGCCGACCTCATCTGTTGACCGAGACAGACTGCCGACAGTTGAAGAGGGTCGTAATGTGTAACAGGCAGACATTTATCCAGACCATCGCACAGGAATTCCAAACTAAATCAGCGTCCACTGCAAGTACTATGACGGTTAGAACGGAGGTGAGAATACTTGGATTTCATGGTGGAGCGGCTGCTCATAAGCCACACATCACGCAAAACGACGCCTAGCTTGGTGTAAAGAGCGTAAACATTGGACGATTGAACAGTGGAGAAACGTTGTATGGAGTGACGAATCACGGTACACAATGTGGCGATCCTATGGCAGGGTGTGGGTATGCCGAATGCCCGGTGAACGTCATCTGCAAGTGTGTGTAGTGCCGACAGTAAAATCTGGAGACGGTGGTGTTAAGGTGTGGTCGTGTTCTTCATGGAGGGGGCTTGCACTCCTTGTTGTTTTGCGTGGCACTATCACAGCACAGGCCTACATTGATGTTTTAAGCACCTTTTTGCTTCTCACTGTTGTAGGGCACCTTCTTGTTTCCCGCTGCTGAAGAGCTATTCGGGGATGGCGATTGCATCTTTCAACATGATCGAGCACCAGTTCATAATGCATGGCCTGTGATGGAGTGGTTACACGACAATTACATCCCTGTAATGGACTGGCCTGCACAGAGTCATGACCTGAATCCTATAAGCACCTCTGGGATGTTTCGGAACGCCGACTTCGTGCCAGGCCTCACCGACCGAAGTCGATACCTCTCCTCAGTGCAGCACTCCATGAAAAATGGGCTGTCATTCCCCAAGAAACCTTCCAGCACCTTATCGAACGTATGCCTGCGAGAGTGGAGGCTGGCATCAAGGCTAAGTGTGGGCCAACACCACACTCAAATCCAGCATTACCGATGGAGGGCGCCACGAACTTTTAAGTCGTTTTCAGCGAGGTGACCGGATACTTTTGATCACATAGTGTATTTTTACACGTGCACCTTTTATAACGTGAATATTCACGACATTATCGCATACTAAACTTTAATGTGCATACTGAATAAAGGCAAATTATTTCGTTAGAACCATTAAAAGATCATGAGAATCACTACACATCACACAAAAACCCTTTTCTATCTCACTTCGAATTATAAACATTCAGTTAAGTGCTAAGAGAAATAGTTTTGAGAATGTGACCTCTCATAAATTGTAAGTGACTCATATACCCACTACTAAGACCTGATAATGTAGCTCCGATCAGTACGAAAATTCTTCTTTCCAACTGCACATCTAAAATGCTTCTTTCTAATTATGCATTCACAGTTTGGCGTACAAAATTATATTCTTCCTCTTGGTTTTAGTGTTCCCAAACGAAAGGACAGGATATGTGGCTATGAATCCCAGTGGGCTAATTTCTTTATTGTTTTTCATGACTTTTTTAATTGTGGGAAACGTTTCATGGCAAAGTGAAATCTGAATACAAAACCGAATAACAGTCAAATGCGAGTAAAAGATCTGTGCACTGAACATTACAACTAAATGTATGAAGTATTATCCGTGGAAAGGATATTACGTAATGTTATCTTTTTCCTTATGTTATAAAGAAGCCGCCATCTCTCTCTCACGTTTTGTTTCGTGTAGAATGCAGTCGCTGTATCTGACGAAGTGAGATTAAGGTGTGAAGTTGTATACTTAGCGGTTCATCTATGTATCAGATATTAATTTAGTTGCCATTTAAATTAACACTGCGTTCCCCATTTCATGATTTTAGTTATTTCAGCATTTCTAGCATTTACTAACTGCAGCTCCGCCAGTCAACAGAGCGTCGCTGGCCGACAATACGCCGCCTTTGCAAATTCAAATTTACTCAAATACTGCTTTTCGCCTTTTTCAGTAACAGCACGAAACTATACAAAATTATTTCACTCAAAGGCGTCAAGTCATTTGTCCTGTTTTGTCAGTCTTTACTGTTTTTCATATCCACGTTACGACCAACAATTTTGGCCTGTACTATTGATAAGAATTTTAATAGTATAAATTGTGTTCGGTCCCGTAAATGGTAGAAGTCATTTTAAGCAACTTTTCAAAGATAATACTGAGAATAATGTTCACTTTTACAATTCTTATTTCGCTCTTGCCCTACGCAAGCCAGACCACAAAAGAAATTTATTTTTGTACGTATTTGGCACGTTTGTAGCCGGAAGAAAAGTAAACTCACCCGTACGGTAAAGGACGAAAGGCTTGTAGTCTGAATAAACACTAAACAGACTCCTATGGCGGCGACGAAATATGGTGCCTCTCGGATTAAACTACAGTCAGTGAGACTCGGCACCTAACGATAGTGCAATCTGTCTCAATTATTCAAGCGTATGATACGCCAAAGGGCGATGTCTAAACAATTTTTGACAGTTCAACGTCTCTGAGACAACGAAGTCAATATGCACGAACCACCGGAAAAATTTGCTACCAATGGGTAAAATCTTCTACGGTTAAGAAACATTAAGAGTTATCTAGGTAAGCAATGTTTGTATCCATTCGGAAACCCGTAATGCGTTTGGAACCACGATGCTGAAGCCTCATTACGACAGTGTAAATAGCAAATTGGAGCAAGTATTCTTGTAACGGAAGGAAGAAGGAGTAGGGTTTAATTTGCCGTCGACGATGTCTATAAGTACACCTGCGTTCCTTTTGTTGCGCCTGCAATAACTTCGTTTCGATATGCCAAATTTCAATCTGGAGTTCATATTACACTACATTAGTGAAAGCAAAAGGTCTACTATCGCCATCACATTTAAAAAAAATAAAAAAACAGTATTTTCAATATTTTTGAGAGCTGATACTATAAGAATGTTTGTCCGTTATACGTCTAAAGTACCGAAAGCAACTTAAAGTAACACCAGATTTCATTAAGTATAAGTAACACAGGGTGTTTCAAGCATGACAGAAGCGCGACAACCAGTACCTCCGTAGACAGGCTGCGATAGTCGCATGACTCTCCGGCCCGTCGTTCGGGATAGTCTGAAAGAGGGCTGTTTATTTTAGCTGGCAATACACTACACAGATTAGGAGCTGTCCAGAAAATAAGTCTGATAACCTTGTTGCGCCATTCAGCACTTGAAGCATCCTACCACAAAGAAAAGAATCTTAACCTGTCATACACTTTTTAACTGCGTGTGCTCTTTCATTGATTCAAGATATAGCCATGACTCTCTTCGTTCTCTGGAGGCAATATATTGTTCACATAGGTCTACTTGTCAGGATTTTTTTTTAATTTTTTTTTCAAAAGGTAGGTGCAATGACTACTGCTGCACCCATTGCACACAGCACCCTGGTCTTCACGTCATCAGAGGTTTTTGTTATAGCCGACAAGGATTTTCATAACTCCAATGTCGACGGCATCTCCGTCGACCGCACGAGGCGCATTGCGCGCCTCTCACAGCTACGCAGGAGACGACACTTTTGAACCTCCCACCAGCGCGCCAACGAGCGAATTCGCTGTTCCATCGCTCGTCGGGTCCGATTAGAGGCGACACGCATACACGCCACCAGAGGACGTTAAATTCGCATTACCTCACTGCTCACGCTTCTTTTTAAGCAATCACACTCAGAGATTCGCCATAAATTCAGTGAACTTACAGACTTATCAGCATTAGAACGGAAGATTGTAGTGAGGGATTTACATCGACGTAACACGACGCAACTAAACTTCAATGTCAGTGATTTACATAATTGTATCAGAGTTCAAGACTACTGGTTTCTACAAAGAACGTTACTTTCACTGTACATAATTGAGCACCACAGAAGGACCTATAGCACACCAAACTTACGTGCTGCCACTCCTCAATTCGTACCTGAGACACAGAGCTTAATCCTTTCCTGCCCGGTGGGGCTTTTGTCCCATCCTCTTTCTAGTGTTAAAACAGCAGGGGCTGAATTCACGCATCTGAACTCTGTCAGGAAGTCTGTGTCCCTCTGCTGTTGCACAGGAAACTCTCTGAGATAGTTCAACATCTCTGCCCACAACAGATGTCGATAAAAGGCAGATTGTCGTACCCCTAGAAAGGCAGGCCGCGCCGCGTACGTCACGAAGGTAGTCCTGAACTCGCTCGCTCAGCTCAGCAGACAAAATGCGTTTCTAAACCTGTTAACTCGCAACTGGGCATGTAAGTACTAACGAGAATTGCATCTTCCCCTGGAATCTGCTGTTATGAAGTCTTACTGATTAACAGTATTATAGCAAAATTTAAGATCACTACGCGATATAAATGGTATAACGGCTTGTTTGTAGCATTTAGTCTCTTCTGCTTAACAGTACTCATTACATGCTGGAAGTGGTGCCTTATACAACTGATAATCATTCTAGCATGATTTTATTTTATTGTACGCCAGTACAGCCATAACAAATTATAAGTAGGCCCATGGACTTCCCATCATTATAGGACTAATAACAGTAAGGTTCCATAATAGCTGACTCCAGTAGAAGATTCAGTTTTCGTTTGTACGCACACGCCTAGTTACGAGTTAACAGGCGTAGGAAAGTAGTTTGTCTGTTGATCTGAGCGAGCGACCGCAGGCGTACCTTCGTGACGTACGCGGCGCGGCCTGCCTTTCTCGTAGGCCTCGAGTTGCCATGACCGCCGTACATCGCGAACACACGGTTCCGTGAAGGGCTCACGTGAACTCAATTATCAATGAGAAGGTACTCGCTAAAAGTCTTAATTTTATCGTGTGTTATCGAGAGCTTGCACGTATTTAAGCACGCAGTTAAGAATGACGAAACTCGTCTGAAATAGCAACTCGCTTCCCGCCGGAGACGGCTGCTGGCACTCGTAAGACATGCAGTCACGTGCTGTGATGCACGCTGCAGGGCCCGTATATCCCGCTGGCCCAGCCCGCGATGTTCATTACGTGTTAAAGAGTTTAGAAGCCCTGGCGACGTGGTTTTTCATACTTATTTGCGTATGTGCAGCTAAGAAATTAACCTGGTCAGATACGATGATTATATCCTGATGGGACACACTAAGAGGCCACTTGCGTTTTCTACATCACTAAAAATGTGACAATGCACTATTCTGTTTTTAGTTGTTTTCGTAATAATCTCACCAAATTTTAAATCTTTTCGTACAGTGATTCATATTCTGAGCAGCAAAGGTTTAAGATTCAACATTATTATTCGATATAAGGTCCAACTGTAACGCAGGACACTTTTTTCTTAAGACCCAACCTTGTCTCAGCATCTCTGTGTCATCATGAGTGGGTTTGCTTTATTAAAATCTGTGAAATGTGAAGATACTTAAAATGATAACTAATCTACGACAATTAGGCCTGAAGACAGTTTTAGTTTGTTTTTGTAATTCTTCACGTTTCACAGATTTGAATAAAGAATAACCGTCGACTATGGCAAAGAGATGCTGTAACATGTTTCCGCCATATGAAAAAGCACTGTTTTGCTTCACATGTGGACCTTATATACAACACATTTCACTGCAAACACGGGAAATGCAAGAGTCGCACATTCAAACAATTTAATTTCAACGTTACGTTGATCCACTGACATTTATTTACTTATTACTCTTCCACAAAAAATAGTGTCCATATCATTGATGGAATTGGCATATTTCAGGTAGAACGTAAAATGGGCTCGTGTAGGTACACTTTACGAATATGTTCCATGGAGTAGAAGTACGCAAACCAAAGGTAAAGGCAGCAGTTCCGACGCTTTTTCACGTGTTTTCTTTATACAAGATTTCTTCTCGCACTTTGCACGAACACAAAAGGACACATTCAGGAAACCATGAAACTAAGAGTGGGACGAACCTCGGTATCGGTACATAGCTAGCTGATCTTGAAAAGTACAAAAGGCATCGCCGAACGCATCGTCCGACAAACGAACGCATCGTCCGACAAACTTATCACCACCGGCAATCGGGTCTTGTCTTTAGCAGTCTCTCACACCCGCATCCCACATGAAATTCAGCGAAAGGCATCGGTGTATACTCTAATGCCCATGTACCAGTAATAACAATTTCTTACCGACCTCGTCAACCAATATTATGTTGTTATATTAAGAATGAGGCTACAGCAAGTACCACGCTTTTATTGCTACCCACTTTTCGGTTGTGAGGTAGCGACCATTATATTTTATTCGTGATAAATCTGGATTCCACATGATGAGACCACTGTTTCTTGAAACACATAGTTGAATTATTACTCATTAAGTAACAGGCCCTTTGCTTCTTCCCAAAAGACACACACACACACACACACACACACACACACACACACACACACACCAAAGAGAAAGAGAGAGAGAGAAAGAGAGAGAACATTTCTGACACGTGGAATCTGCATCACACTACTATTCAACATTTTCGACACACCCAATACTTATAATGAAGTAGAAACAAATTAAGTGCGAGCAAAAAGTGTACGGCTATTGCGGATACTGTCCGAGCCACTAAACTGACTAACAACTGGACCACACACACACACACACACACACACACACACACACACACACACAGACAGACAGTTAACTGCTTCGGTAATGGGATTATACGAGTTTCGTCAGCCTGGACGTCGCCTGTTCGTGTGCTGATAGCTCTTTGGTTTTTGCCTCAGTCGCTCAGCTGATCGATCGGTCGGGAAATTAGTGGCGTACCCGCCCGGGCGGAACCCCGCGGTCGACCTCGAAAGGGTGCACCGCCGCGGCTGATACGGACTGCCGGCAGCCCCAATATCGCATTTCCTGCGTAGACCCGGCTTTCATATTGATTCACAGGTTTGGCACACAGTGGAAACTCGACGCCGATGTGGAAGCTCGAATTTCGGTACAGTCAATCAGCAGCTGAAGCTGCCCTAACCACGGAGGTCACAGGCGGACGACAACGTGACATGTCGGAGGTCCTTCACAGCAATATTAACGAAACGAAACTTTTCTCCTACTCCATTCGCGTACTAAACGAAGAAAATGACTGACTACATGAGAGATACTCCAAATTTTCCATACTGACTCGAAAATAAAATTACATTTTTTTTATTGCTAGCACGTATATAGTCCTGGAAAACAATGAAATCCCGCGCCACAGTACTGTAAGCACGTCGCCAGGGGATCCACAACACGGCACAGCCATCTGTCGAAGAGTACATGGTGTTTACAGATTAATTACACAAAACTAATCTTTAATCACGAAGATGGTAAATAGTTTACAGAGTTGTTTGATACTGCACTGAATGCCGTGTATCTTCATGTTTTATTTACAAATGTTGACTGTTTTCAAACAACTTGTGGGAATTCAGCCAAGTAATATTTACAGCGACTGCCGATATTTCGGAGGTAGCAAACCCCGCTATTTTCCCGGAAGTTGTTTGAAAATTGTATACATCAGGAGAAACTCATGTCTCACAATGCTGACTGTGGTTACTTTTTGTAACGTGACAAATGTCCCATCTACAATCAGTTTTCTGCCAAATCCCACGAAGCAAGTCTTGATGTATGATGGCAACAGCTTTATATTATCGGTAGTAGCAGGTCGTCAACATTTCCCGGACGCGGAGGGACAAACACTGTCTTTAATATAACTCCATACACAGAAGTCCATTGGGATTAAATTAGGTGACCGTGGAGGCTAGCATTCTGTTCCAACATGTCCAATCCAAGTCGACACATTCCTACTACCATACGCGACAACTTCACGATGCTATGTGATAGTGCGCCATCCTGCTGGTAAATAAATTCTGTGCCCATACTCGTAATTCAGGCATTTTATTATGTTCAAGCATGGCCAGGTACGATATGCCAGCTACAAATGACTCGGCAAAAAAGAAAGGACCGTAAATCTTGTTACAGCTTACAGCGGAAAAAACCACCTTAGGCAAGCCCCGCACGTGCTTGTTTACGGGTAGTATGCCGATTCATTTCACCGTAGGTGTGGAAGGTGGCTTCGTCACTAAACACAATTTTATCAAGGACATCATCTTCAGTCTCCATTTTTTTCAACATTGCTACACAAAACTCAGATCCTTTTTTCTTTTTGTCACTTTTTCTTAAAGCTTGCAACAGTTCCAGTTCGTAGGTTTTGAATGACAGACGTTTCCGTAATACCTTCCACACTGTAACACTAGACGTATTCAATTCTAAGCGGGAACGAATCGTTGGTTTACTGTGACTACGATTGTAAGACTGCCGAACTTGTTCAAATGCTGCATCAGAGACTGCTGGCCGAACCGCATCCTTCGTCCCATGTGATACCATTAATAACAGTTTGTCTTTGAGGTGGTGGCTTGCGATATTTAGTCCTGGATTGTCTCTGAACTGTAGCAGCGAATCTGAATTCACAGACCATAACCAACATTGTGCACGCTTTGCGCCGATATACGACTCCATGATGACTGTGGAATTACCCCTCCGCGCTTCCCACCTGGCAGGCACGAAGGAAATTAACAGTGCTAGGCGGGAATATAACTTGAAAGTATACGGCATTCAGTGCCGTATTAAACATTTCTGTAAGTTATTTACCCTCTTCAAAATTAAAGTTCACATCTGTATAACTTATTTATAAACACCCTGTCTGTATATGGGTTGCGCCGTAGCATACTTCATGAAATATTATGTGCTTACATGGAAAGAAGAGCAGCTTCCTGAATGGTGTATATTGGCACTAACACACCCTCTTCAAAAATTAGGTCGTAGCCTAGGTAGGAAGGACAAAGAAGTATCCTTAATATTAAATATTCTCAAGGATCCTGCTGAAGAGAGCACAAAAAAACAAAGAAATCGAAAAATCGGTGAATTCTAGATTAATTTCAGGAAGGAAAAAATCATGCCTGAAAGAAATAATGAATATTTTAAGAATAGAAAAAATGGTTCAAATGGCTCTGAGCACTATGGGACTTAACATCTATGGTCATCAGTCCCCTAGAACTTAGAACTACTTAAACCTAACTAACCTAAGGACATCACACAACACCCAGTCATCACGAGGCAGAGAAAATCCCTGACCCCGCCGGGAATCGAACCCGGGAACCCGGGCGTGGGAAGCGAGAACGCTACCGCACGACCACGAGCTGCGGACTTTAAGAATAGAAATAGCCAGTCGTCAGATGTACATATTTTTTATTAAATTAACTAGTTTCGGGGAATTTATTTACCATATTCAGAATATTATAAAATACTCTTAGAAAATTGTCAAGTTATTTTAACAGAAAATTTGTGCAGCTGACAACTGTTTATTTCTATTCATAAAACGTGCTTCGCAACTGCTCATTGCAATACAAATCTACAAATAGAAGAATTTTATGATCAATGCAAAATTAAGACGATCCAAGTGACGTGTGCAGAAGGACTAAGTTGGTTAAAACACAATTACTTTAGAGGCTAATAACTTGAGGCACGAAAGATTCGCTGATATATATTTGAACCTCTAACACCGAAAGGCAGTTTACATATAAGGAGAGTGAACCAAAATCCGTATATACTGACAAAAAGGATGTGGTATATCATCACGAAAAGGACATACAAGTAGAATGGTGCAGGCGGGAGTGACTAAACAGATACTTCAACTTTTTCTGAGTAAGGAAACGAAAATTAGCTGAATCCCAGATGTACAAAATGATTTGGAAAAAAAATTAGAGTACAGGCAACCAAAATTTACAACAGGGTAACTTTCCAACTGAACGCGGAGACTGCTATTTGTTCCAGGACAAAAACGTCATGGACAGAGGGACGCAAAAGGTTGCGAAGTGCGAGAGAGGAACTATACTGAAGAAGGATAAAGAGCGAAAGGAAAAGAAAAGCTCGTACGAATTACCGCGGCCAAAAGATGTTCACAAAAATGGAAACGACGACTGTTTAACTACGTACTTCGAACCGTCTTGAACAGCGACGTTGGCAGGCAGCTGTAGCGTTATTGTTCAAACGTGGGATTGTGTGGCACAACCTGCCGTTGAGTGGAGAGAGAGAGAGAGGGGGGAGAGAGAGAGAGAGAGAGAGAGAGAGAGAGAGAGAGAGAGAGAGAGAGACCATCGCTCCTCCTGAATGAAAGTCTATTGTTTTAAGCACTTCCTGACGTAGCTCATCTCAGCACTCTTATGGATGCCTTCAGACGTTCATGAAACAATACCTGATTACCCGGCCGTTATCTGTTTCTCACGTACTTACATCAGATAAGACAAATATTACAATCCGTCTATAGTCTACAAAAAGCTTAGTTTATTCACATTTTTTGAAAGTGTTATAAATATAATTTCAATTGTTTTTACACGTCAGATCTTCCCATCGCCACCATCATAAATAGGAATTAAAGGGAATTATAAACATAATTTCAATTGCTTTTACACGTCAGATCTTACCATCACTACCGTCATAACTAGGAGTTAAATGGAATTATATTACTGTCTTGCAACCACCTAGCAGTTAAAGGTTGCCATCTACCGGCTTCTAGGGCAACAAAAATGAGATTTTCAATATTTCGTGTAATTACTGATTGAATTTAAAAATTTAAATTTCTGTCATAATTTGCTCATTAATATGCATTACCTCATATTAAACTTTAACACAATAAGAAAAGTACTACACTTACGAACTGTGCAAATGTCCTGAGGTCGCATAACTGACGGTGAGCAAACAGCCAGAATTCATTCGTCCAGGATTTGAGGATGAAAGGCTCTTAGCGACTTCCAGAAAACTTTAAGCATACTTTTAGACTGGTCTATTTTTTTTTTCGCTCACATGCTTAATGTGAAATGTTTAACTCATTTGTAAAGTAATCAGGCGCTTGACGCTGCCTTACTGATGGGACTTCGGTTCCTTTAAAGAATCTGGGGTTTACTGGTTGCTAAGTCAACGAAAATGTATGAGAAACTCCTTTCTAAGGATCCCAACTGACGTATGAGTGGTCTACAATGAGAAGGTCGACCAGCTGGCTAAGGGGGCCAACTGTCTGTTCAAAAATGGCTCTGAGCACTATGGGATTTAACTTCTGAGGTCACCAGTCCCCTATAACTTAGAACTACTTAAACCTAACTAACCGAAGGACAGCACACACATCCATGCCCGAGGCAGCAATCAAATCTGCGACCGTAGTGGTCGCGCGGTTCCAGACTGTAGCGCCTAGAACCGCTCGGCCACCTCGGCCGGCGCCTTTTCTTGTCACAAACCTTTAGTGCCACAGGATTCTGAGAGTGGTGCATAAAAGGGGCTTTAATTTGCAATCTGCTGCAGGATATCCTCCGAAAAGAAGGATGCACTGGCTCTTGGCAGACTTAAGTCTAGGCGCTGTTTTTCTTCAATAGAAATGAACTTACAGCTACGCATTCAATTCTGTAATAAGCCCGTTTCATCGCTTAGCCTTTTCTATCACAATTCCTGTCAACCTATTAAAATTCCTCTGCTCCAACTTCGTCTGCCGCAGCTTCTGTCATTTTGATATTGTAAAATCCAAAACGATGCTTGAAACGACCAAGCCAGCTGACCGAGAAAAAGTTGCTGGAACGTCCTATTCTTTTGTTAAATCTCCACACAAGCTTTTGCCTTTAGCCTGAATAGCAGCTCAGAGAGAGGTATGTGCTCTTGGTTGTGGTGCTCAATGCAACAGCTTCGCATTTTTTTCGTCTCTCCATCGCCTCCGTGCGAGACTTAGTCACTCACGTCATATACTGAAGTCAGTGGAACGGTGAGCAGTTTTTAGAAATGATTCTGCATTATCACGAACAACACAGCTGATTCAGTCAATCCCAAAGCACACAATACCCTTACCATTCCCGTAGCGATCCAAAGCTCTCACTTTGTTTCTACTGAACACGAACTTCATACACGCTTCTTACTCTCGACAGGCGCATTTTCTTTCCTTTTACCCGACGTTTTACATGTAGACCTTGTCAACTCTAACTCCATAGCTCCACTAACGATTCACGCCTCGACAACGACTACAGAAAATGCGCGTCGAGATGTGCAAACCCATTCCTGCTTTTGCGTGTTGTTAACAGATGACAGCACTGGACTTAAAACTAAAACAGCGTATATGCGAAAACGCGGATATCTAAACCGCGTATAACGGGGCCTACTTGTATGCGGAAAACGTTAAACTATTTAAAATCATTGTTCAAACTATTATATTGTGATTTTTCTGTATATATGATTTTATATTTGTACCAAGCTGTGGAAGCATGGTTCTATAAAGTCCAGCCAAGCCAAGATTTTTTTAAAAAAAGGGATATTCATTGTTTATTGAACAAACGAATGCGCAAAAATTTGAATGTCGGAACAGTTAACGACCTTGGCGAAATGTCAACGTTACCGAGTGTTATGATTGCCCCTGACTTAGAATTTTAGTGCGTTTGTTGACGGTATTAATCGTTTCTTCTCTCCTTTGAAAGTCCGGCCAAACAGTTCGATTTTTAAGTAATTCTATCCATCCAGGTTCGAATTGGCACGAGTTGACTATATACACTAAGAGAACGGAGACTGCAGGGGGGGGGGGGGGGGGAATGCACCCGGATATTACAGTATTAAGGTAATCACACTAAAATTGCTGGGAATGGTGTGAATCAGCGTTACTGCGGACATTCCGCGAAACGCATATCTGTCGGACAGGCCCATTCGCGCAACTGCAGCGCCGCGCTGCGATCTGGCATTGAGCCCGTAACGGCGGCAGGCACGGAGAAAGCGCAGGCAGCTGTCCGGCGCGCAGCGGCCGCTATTGTGCCGGAGGGCGCGCCAGCCGATCCAGGCGGCCCGTCGGCCGCAGTCTATTGCACAAACGCGCGATCCTACGGCAGTGCAGCCGAATACTGCATGGCTGCCGTTTGTCAGATCGGAACAAAGGAGTGGCGGCACCACAGATGCAGTCAGCTTTCATTCCAGCCTTCTCACTGTACTACCCACCTTCTGCACATGAATGTTTTCAGGAGTTAACGCCGAGCAAGCTGTGGCTGATAAAACGGTAGTTCAGACAAGAAGACGACGGAAGGTTTTATGTTTCGTGTATGGTGAGAGGATTTTTTGAAGAATATAACCAAGTTCAAAGTCTGAATCCTAACCAAGTTCAAAGTCTGAATCCTTTACAAAAGTGTTTATGTGTTAAATGTACCATAAAATAATATAAAACATTGGAAAATCCAGGATTGAATGTAACAATATTATGAAAACGACAATTACTACTCACCATATAGCGGAGATGCTGAGCCGAAGATCGGCACAACAAAAAGACTGTCGGAAAGTGGGCTTTCGGTCAACAAGGCCTTTGCCGAAAATAGATAAAACATTCTGGCAGATTAGAACTGTGTGCCGAACCGAGACTCGAACTCGGGACATTTGCCTTTCGAGAGCAAGTGCTCTACCATCTGAGCTACCCAAGCACGACTCACGCGCCGTCCTCACAGCTTCACTTCCAAACTTTAAAAAAGCTCTCCTGCGAACCTTGCAGAACTAAAGTTTGGATGGTAGGAAACGAGGTACTGGCAGAAGTGAAGCTGTGTGGACGCCGCGTGAGTCGTGCTTGGGTAGCTCAGATGGTGGAGCACTTGCCCACGAAAGGCAAAGGTCCCGAGTTTGAGTCTCGGTCCGGCAGACAGTTTTAATCTGCCAGGAAGTTTCATGTCAGCACACACTCCGCTGCAGAGTGAAAATCTCATTCTGATAGACAACACACACACACACACACACACACACACACACACACACACACACACACGCCCGCGCACGCTATAATTTTCCCGAAAATATAGTAAGCGGTAAACCTCTCTCCTGTATGTTGTGGGGCGTGTCAGCGAGGAAAAGTTTCGTGAAGGTTTGAAACTATGTGCAAAGTTTGTTATAAGTTGCTAGTTCTCTCATTCTCAAATACCTAATGAATGTTGTTGTTGTTGTTGTTGTTGTGGTCTTCAGTCCTGAGACTGGTTTGATGCAGCTCTCCATGCTACTCTATCCTGTGCTAGCTTCTTCATCTCCCAGTACCTACTACAACCTACATCCTTCTGAATCTGCTTAGTGTATTCATCTCTTGGTCTCCCCCTACGATTTTTACCCTCCACGCTGCCCTCCAATACTATATTGGTGATCCCTTGATGCCTCAGAACATGTCCTACCAACCGATCCCTTCTTCTGGTCAAGTTGTGCCACAAACTTCTCTTCTACCCAATTCTATTCAATACTTCCTCATTAGTTATGTGATCTACCCATCTAATCTTCAGCATTCTTCTGTAGCAGTATTGCCTCACGTGTTCCAGTATTTCTACGGAATACAAACTGATCTTCCCCGAGGTCGGTTTCTACTAGTTTTTCCATTCGTCTGTAAAGAATTCGTGTTAGTATTTTGCAGCTGTGGCTTATTAAACTGATTGTTCGGTAATTTTCACATCTATCAACACCTGCTTTCTTTGGGATTGGAATTATTATATTCTTCTTGAAGTCTGATGGTATTTCACCTGTTTCATACATCTTGCTCACCAGATAGTAGAGTTTTGTCAGGACTGGCTCTCCCAAGGCCGTCAGTACTTCCAATGGAATGTTGTCTACTCCGGGGGCCTTGTTTCGACTCAGGTCTTTCAGTGTTATGTCAAACTCTTCACGCAGTATCGTATCTCCCATTTCATCTTCATCTACATCCTCTTCCATTTCCATAATATTGTCCTCAAGTCTGGGTAATTTGTGCACAGTGAGTTACACTGTCACAGACGTATAATGTACACATATTATAACTGTAATACTTGACTTCCTGTGTTCAACCTGACACGTATCATTATACATGACTGGATCATGAACATTTCAAATTATTAAATGGATCAATAATTATATGAAACACTGAAAACATAATTTTTGTTGCCCCTTGATGCAGTTAGATACGCAATCTGCAATTGGAACCAGTGACTATTCTAGCCATTTAGTAATATAAATGGGTAGATGAACTAGATAGTGAAGCTGATTCAGGACACGAGATCTTTATAGCACCATTAGGCCAAAAGAAGGGATAGACTGACAGGTACAAAGGAATAGTTAATAATTATGTTACGCGCGCGTGTGTGTGTAGGCTCCCGTGTTGGACGGGGAAGGGCCAAATTGCGTAGTGAGACAAACACTACACTACAAGGACGATGTTCAAGTGGATGTAGGTTTTGTAGTTATGCAGAGATGGTAGACTTGAACAAGGCAGATTAACGGGGAGAGATGCATCAAACAAGTCTTCGTCCGGAAAATCACAAACACAACTGGAACTCTAACTTGTGACACTCTGCAGTTTTTAACGTAACAACTAACAGGGAAAGTTGTGTTAGGTATGTCCATACTATAACTCTACACCGACGTTAGCGAGAGCCCGGGAGGAGTATACCAGTTATTAACGGCCAGCCTCTTTATTCCAATCGTCCTCATGCTAGCCATTGGCTACTATACAAGGGAGCAGTTCAGCTCAGTTAAGGCAGACTGGCTCGGGTTACCATCTGGGAACAAAGCCAGACAGTCTGTTTCGGGCCCCCAACAGGAGCTGCCGACCAGGGAGAGGCAGGGAAACGCTTCGTAGGGAACCCTCCTGACAGATTAAAACTGTGTACGGGACCGACTCTCCAATCCTTATCTTTTGGGGCTTACGCTCTTATCAAGTGAGATTTCCAGACACTATTCACGGCCGTCGTCACAGCTCCATTTTGCCACTCCCCCCCCCCCCCCCCTCACTACTCCCGAAATTCAACTGAAGCTCTTCTGCGTACTAAGTCGAACTAGCTTTCTGAGAGAAGCATATCGTGTGAAGGATGTGGTAGGAGTTCGGTAGGTTCCAGCCGCAAGTACTCAGGAACGCTTGTGGCTTTCCTAGTCATACATACGCAACTCTCTACAGCACACAGCACTGTATCTCACTATCACTATTATAAATTCCCCGACAGAATCATTTCTAGTGCCGTCACTATACGAGTATTCTTTACAGATATATACACGTCTACCGGTTGTAAGAGCGCAAAACAACGCAAAATTTGAAACCCGGTCCCGCCGGTGCAAGACAATCCACTCCCACTCGCACAACCTGCGCCTACGCGACAGTAACAGTGTCCCCTAAACATACCTTCCAATCTTCTCCAAGTACTCTGGTAGTCGTATTCACAGCAGCATCCACTTCAACCCTTAGGTGAACGTTGCAGGTTTTGCGCAATCTGTCTTGATTGTAGTACAATCTTTCAGGGATGATAAAATTTGAGATACGTGACCCTGTTTCGGTAATGACCGGGTCGAAAGTCATACGAGACGAAAAATATTCAAGTAGCAACTTATTACAAATAATTTGTCTGCATAGTTTCCACGAGATGCTAGAGTTCAGGGTGGAATCCCTGAGCTTCTGTGAAGACATAACGTCACTGCACTAAGGTCTGTTCTATCCTTCTTTTTGATTTGCAGCTCCTTGTATTGGCCGTGTTTGCAGTTAAAATTTTGGATGTGCACCACTGTGCCATCATCAGTGGATTTTCGTTTTATTTATTCTGCAATGTGAACATTATTGTTAAATGATTATAAAATTATGTGCATTTTTAGTTCAAACAACAGATCGTTTCTTTTTGTAAATACCTTTACATTTGGTGTGCATGAATTTTCTGGATCACTTTTGTGTTCAGAATGAGATTTTCACTCTGCAGCGGAGTGTGCGCTGATATGAAACTTCCTGGCAGATTAAAACTGTGTGCCGGACCGAGACTCAAAGTCGGGACCTTTGCCTTTCGCGGGCAAGTGCTCTACCCACTGAGCTACCGAAGCACGACTCACGCCCCGTCCTCACAGCTTTACTTCTGCCAGTACCTCGTCTCCTACCTTCCAAACATTACAGAAGCTCTCCTGCGAAGGAGAGAAGTTTGGCCCGGCACACAGTTTTAATCTGCCAGAAAGTTTCACTTTTATGTTAATTAGTACAGGTAGTTTGTCATCTTCTAGAAGATAGGTTAACTCCCAGCAAAAAACTTTCTCATCAACATCGTTTGGTTGCAGATGACAAGCTACCTGTAGTAATTAACACAAAAGTGATCCAGAGAATTTATGCACACCAAATGTAAAGGTATTTACAAAAAGAAACGATCTGTTGTTTGAACTAAAAATGCACATAATTTTATAACCATTAACAAAAATGTTCAAATGTGTGTGAAATCTTATGGGACTTAACTGCTAAGGTCATCAGTCCCTAAGCTTACACACTACTTAACCTAAATTATCCTAAGGACAAATACACACACCCATGCCCGAGGGAGGACTCGAACCTCCGCCGGGACCAATGATTTAAGAATAATGTTCACATTGCAGAATAAATAAAAACGAAAACCCACTGATGATGGCACAGTGGTGCCGAAACATGTTTGGGTACTGAGAAAAACGGTGTTTTGCATAACTGGCGGACCTCACATCCAAAAATAAAAAAGGTCTGTCCTATCAGTCTGAACAACCCCCATGTTGTTCGCACAATGTCACAGGCAGCGAGAATTCTTACCAGCTGATTAACGTCAATCTCTGACAGAATACTTCCCACACGACCTCATAAAACGAAATCAAGCGCGGTGAGTTCAGCGGAACGGACTGCGTAATTCAACGAGCCTATCCACGTTCCAGGGAACTTAAGACGTAGCTGTGTACAATTAGGATGTGCAAAGCGACCTGGGTGGTCCATGATGTTCGAGTCCGACACGCCGAGATCTTGTCCTCAGTAGTGTATTAGTGTAGTTTTCTATCACCCTCGTGCATTCACTTTGGTCGACTTTACCTTTTAGCAACTACGAGGGGCGTTCAATAAGCAATGTAACGTATTTCTTTTCTCAGCCATTTTCGGTTGCAAAAATGTATAAATTGTTGTGCGACATAATGCAATATTCCCGCTTCAGCCACTATATTTTCATGAAGTTCCGAGAGGTGGCGGGGCTATACGTGGCCTTCCAAACGGCTTCTATAACGGAGGTATGTTCCAACCACAGAGCTGTCATTGAGCTTCTTTTGGTGAAAAACCACAGCATCGCAGATATTCATGGGTGCTTGGAGAATGTTTCCGGAGACCTGGCAGTGAACAAAACGACGGTGAGTCGCTGGGCGAGGCATCATCGTAACAAGGTCACGCAACCTGTCCGATCTCATGCGTGCAGCCCGGCCGACAGCTGCCACTCACGCAATGTTGGAAAGTGCGAACACACTCATTCAAGATGATCGACAGAACACAATCAAACATTTCGCTACTCAACTCGACGTATCTGTTGGTAGCGCTGACACATTCTTCCACCAGTTAGGGTAGTCAGAGGTGTGTCCCTGTTGGGTTCCTCGCCGTCCAACAGCAGATCATAGAGAGCATCTGTGTGAAATTGCTTGCGCGTTACGAGACTGATCGTGACAATTTTTGTCGAACATCGTCACAGGCAATCAAACATGGGTTCATCACTCCAAACAGGAAACAAGCGACAATCCATGGTGTGGTGTACCACCATCTCGCCTCCGAAGAACGAAGCCGCACCCTCAGCTGGCGAAGTCATGACGACGGTCCTCTGAGACTGTGAATGGGGTATTCTGTGGGATATTTTCTCTCACGGTGCAACGATCAACTCTAAAGTTTATTGTGCTACCCAAAAGAAATTGGGGAATCGACTTAAGCGTGTTCGTCGTCACAAAAAATGCATACGAACTTTTCCTATTCCACAGCTGTGCAAGGCCTCATAAAAGTCAGCGCACTCGAGAAAGCTCACAAAACTTCATTGGACTGTTCTTCCTCATCCACCCTACACCCCGGACCTCGCACCTTCCAACTTCAATCTGCCTGGCCCAATGAATGATGCATTCCGGGGGAAGCAGTACGTGGATGATGGTGAGGTTATTGATGTTGCAAGGCGTTGGCTCCGACGTCAACCAGTGGTGGTACCATGCGAGCATATAGACCCTCCAATTAAGGTGATGTAAGGCTTTCGCGTTGGAGAATCATTATATTGAAAAATACCGTTATTTAGCCAAAAGAGTGGGGAACAATATGATGTATAGGAATTCTGAATAAAAACCAACCTGCTTTCATAAAAAAGATATGTTGCATTACTTATTGAACGCCCCTTGTTCATTCACAACAATCAGTTTCTTACATCTGCTACATAAACTACTATTAGTAGGTTAATAGCTAGTCCACTAACGCAGTTAACACGTTCGGCTTCGTAGCATTTGCCTCACTCGTTTCCGGGCCAGGGTACCTAATCTCAAATTGGAATTTTTCCCTCCTCCATCGCCTCTGAAAGTCTGAATCACTATCATGGAAATATCCTGTATACAATTATAGTGAGGAAAACGTCGATTACGGGGAGAGCGATTTCTTCGGACTGTTATTTTACCTTTTGTCTGGAGAAAGAAACCAGAAGGGAGCAAATCTGGTACAATAAGTCTACGTTGGTGTTTCGGCTAGCCGGTAGGTGGGCTCGTTGTGATACAACACAGGCTGAATTTTCGCGCCTGCTCCTAAATTCTTTTCAAAGGCACACTGCAGTCTATCAATCGGTGGTTACGTTCAAACGGAAATTTGTTGATATCTGTAGTTACAGCGATCATATCACACTACTCTTTTGTCCCTCTGTTGTCATTTGTTGAACTAGTATAATCGCGAAATATGACTGCTGCTTCGTACCCAGGCCTAACTGGTGCAATCCCCTGTCACCCGTTACAATACTGAATACTGATTCCGATCTACTAGGATTAAACACATCAAAAGCTCAAAAGCTACGCCTTCTTTTCGCGATATGGACAGTGAGATATTCACCGTCTGTAAATCTTCACAGCGTTAAATTCGCGTATAGATCTGAGAGATGAGCGCGGATGGAAACCAAACGGATCCACTGAATGTGCCCGTCTTCTTTATTTCCGTCACATCATAGCCGTTACTGGTAGACACGAACTAGAGCAGTTCAGAAAAAATGTGCTACAGAGATGTTGCCCCGAAACAAATGAGAACCAACAGATGAAAGAAACGGTTTTTCTAGTGGGAAAGCTATTACGCTAGAGCCAACATACCCGATAAAATGCGAAACATTCTCTAAGAGATTCGCCACTCACGCAGCTGAGTTCACAAATCCAGCAATGGATAAAATAATTTTTGAACATTTCTGAAGGAACATCCGGCATGCAGCACTTAGTTGGCCCAGTATACGACCAAGTCTCCAAGAAGTGGCAGGTTTGATTCCATATGTAGCAACCATGAAACTGACGGTACTGAGGAATGATCTGCCTTTACAACAATCTCCATAATAGTTATAGAATACTGACTAGTTGGTATTAATTACAAAAGACAGAAAATCTTTTAATAGGTCAGCGGTCATGATATACAATAAAAGAACTGTCTAGGTCTTCACTAATACACGTAAACTGTTACGCGTTTTGGCAAAGTGCCATTACACTATCAAATCTGATGATGACAATCTGCTGAAACGCGTGATTTACAGTTTATGTGATGAACAATGTACTATCGAGGCATTTCTTTTATTGTATTAAGCTGGTGCTATCGAATAACTACTTTCTATGTACTTTCATTAGATGTACATAATAAGCATCGTACATAGCGCAAGTTCCAAGACAAACTGGAAAAAAATTATACTACTGTGCAGCGGCTCACATTAAAATGCTGCAAAACATCCCGTTAGTAACTTAGTAAAGGAGACCTTAGAAATATCGAGACAGCAGGATTTCTACACTCCTGGAAATTGAAATAAGAACACCGTGAATTCATTGTCCCAGGAAGGGGAAACTTTATTGACACATTCCTGGGGTCAGATACATCACATGATCACACTGACAGAACCACAGGCACATAGACACAGGCAACAGAGCATGCACAATGTCGGCACTAGTACAGTGTATATCCACCTTTCGCAGCAATGCAGGCTGCTATTCTCCCATGGAGACGATCGTAGAGATGCTGGATGTAGTCCTGTGGAACGGCTTGCCATGCCATTTCCACCTGGCGCCTCAGTTGGACCAGCGTTCGTGCTGGACGTGCAGACCGCGTGAGACGACGCTTCATCCAGTCCCAAACATGCTCAATGGGGGACAGATCCGGAGATCTTGCTGACCAGGGTAGTTGACTTACACCTTCTAGAGCACGTTGGGTGGCACGGGATACATGCGGACGT
The DNA here is from genome assembly GCF_023864275.1 of Schistocerca cancellata. NCBI lineage: Eukaryota > Metazoa > Arthropoda > Insecta > Orthoptera > Acrididae > Schistocerca > Schistocerca cancellata. The sequence goes on from NC_064627.1 coordinate 72,802,150, forward strand.
GCATTGTCCTGTTGGAACAGCAAGTTCCCTTGCCGGTCTAGGAATGGTAGAACGATGGGTTCGATGACGGTTTGGATGTACCGTGCACTATTCAGTGTCCCCTCGACGATCACCAGTGGTGTACGGCCAGTGTAGGAGATCGCTCCCCACACCATAATGCCGGGCGTTGGCCCAGTGTGCCTCGGTCGTATGCAGTCCTGATTGTGGCGCTCACCTGCACGGCGCCAAACACGCATACGACCATCATTGGCACCAAGGCAGAAGCGACTCTCATCGCTGAAGACGACACGTCTCCATTCGTCCCTCCATTCACGCCTGTCGCGACACCACTGGAGGCGGGCTGCGCGATGTTGGGGCGTGAGCGGAAGACGGCCTAACGGTGTGCGGGACCGTAGCCCAGCTTCATGGAGACGGTTGCGAATGGTCCTCGGCGATACCCCAGGAGCAACAGTGTCCCTAATTTGCTGGGAAGTGGCGGTGCGGCCCCCTACGGCACTGCGTAGGATCCTACGGTCTTGGCGTGCATCCGTGCGTCGCTGCGGTCCGGTCCCAGGTCGACGGGCACGTGCACCTTCCGCCGACCACTGGCGACAACATCGATGTACTGTGGAGACCTCACGCCCCACGTGTTGAGCAATTCGGCGGTACGTCCACCCGGCCTCCCGCATACCCACTATACGCCCTCGCTCAAAGTCCGTCAACTGCACATACGGTTCACGTCCACGCTGTCGCGGCATGCTACCAGTGTTGAAGACTGCGATGGAGCTCCGTATGCCACGGCAAACTGGCTGACACTGACGGCGGCGGTGCACAAATGCTGCGCAGCTAGCGCCATTCGACGGCCAACACCGCGGTTCCTGGTGTGTCCTCTGTGCCGTGCGTGTGATCATTGCTTGTACAGCCCTCTCGCAGTGTCCGGAGCAAGTATGGTGGGTCTGACACACCGGTGTCAATGTGTTCTTTTTTCCATTTCCAGGAGTGTATTATTTGGTGACGAGAAAGGAAAGGACTGAGGGGAAAAAACCGAGCGAAAAACTAAACTGGGGAGGAGTGGGGATGGAGCTTATGACGCGCGTACACACATAATGCAGGTGGTCACACAAACAAATTATACGCAACAGGATGTGCTGAGCCCTAGCGGCTGTAAATGCTAACACTTTCACTTCGTAAGCATATCTCTCAACTTTTTAAAACGTAGCCAATTTCGCTGAAAATGTAATTTATGGAAAGATTTTTGCTAGCGGATTAGAGCAGAAATCTCCTCTCACAGAGGCGACGAAAACTGGCAGGAATTATTAAAATCTATGTTTTTGGAAGCAGACCAACAGGCCTCAATGGGCATAGAAAACTAAATATCCAATTCCTCTCTGCAGCAAAATCAAGTTTGGTAGCAATACATCCACACCCGTCATCGCAAACCCGGTGCGGGCGTGGCGTTGAGTCGGCACGCCACCGGAAAGCTAATATTCTGGGAATACCTCGCCTCTGGTCACAGGAAAGTAAGCTGCTTATCAACATTAGATAGTGATTCCGGCAGTTCACGTCCCGGGAAGCGTTCGGTAAATGACGCGCCTGACATCAGAGTCTGATGTTTGTTTTCTGTCCACTTCATGGATAACGTAGAACCGAGAACAACGGGACAGTGCTACACCTGTTGTTCCATTCTCGAACTGGGATACTGCAGCTTTTGCTACTGCAGATAACAAGCAACAACTGGATAAGGCACTAGCCGATAGTCCTGCACATATGTAATTCCTTAGGCTTTCCCGGCGATCTGTTGACATATTGAGGTGTTCTGCAAGTACTATGACAGTTAGGCGGGAGGTGCAAAAACTTGGATTTCATGGTCGAGCGGCTGCTCATAGGCCACACATCACGTCAGTAAATGCAAAACGACGGCTCTCTTGGTGTAAGAAGCCTAAACATTGAACGACTGAACAGTAGAAAAACGTTGTGTGGAGTGACGAATCACGGTACACAATGTGGCGATCCGGTGGTATGGTGTGGGTATGGCGAATGCCCGGTGAACGTTATCTGCCAGCGTGTGTAGTGCCAACAGTAAAATTCGGAGGCGGTGGTGTTATGGTGTGGTCGTGTTTTTCGGCTTGCAGCCCTTGTTGTTTTGCGTGGCACTATCACAGCACGGGCCTACATTGATGTTTTAAGCACCTTTTTGCTTCTCTCTGTTGAAGAGCAATTCGGGGATGGCGATTGCGTCTTTCAACACGATCGTTCACCTGTTCACAATGCACGGCCTATGGCGGAGTAGTTACGCGACAATCACGTCCCTGTGATGGACTAGCCTGCACAGAGTCCTGACCTGAATCCTATAGAACACCTTCAGGATGTTTTGGAACGCCGACTTCGTGCCAGGCCTCACCAACTGACATCCATACCCCTCCGCAGTGCAGCACTCCGTGAAGAATGGTTTGCCATTCCCCAAGAAAACTTACACCACCTGGTTGAAAGTACGCCTGCGAGAGTGGAAGCTGTCTCAGGGCTAAGGGTGGGCCAACACCATATTGAATTCCAGCGTTACCGACGGAGGGCGCCACGAACTTTTAAGTCATTTTCAGCCAGGTGTCCGGATACTTTTGATCACATAGTGTACATATAGTTTACAGTAAGTCTGGCCAGTTTTGACGAAACTGGTCGATTTGGTATTCAAAGAAATGTAAATTTTGATAAACCGACTAGAGCACATCCACATTTTAAACGTAATGTAGTTACTACGTTCGAAACACAGTAAGCGATGTCAACGGTGGAAGAAAGGGTGGTCGTCCCGTCGATGACAAAGTCTTTTGAAACCGTTCACACGCTCTTACTGGAGAAGTGTGGGAGGAAGTAAATCTATTGTGTACTTCTCAGTGGAGCCATCTCGGCATTAAACTTATGCAGTTGAGCAAACCACGGGAAACCTAAATCTGAGTGGTCGGACAGGGATTTGAGGAGCGGTCCTCTGGAATGCGAATCCATCGTATTCCCAACGCTTCAGTTCACCTCTGTCGGTAAGTTAATCAGCAGGGCATAAATAAAAACATTGTACATTCAAAAGACACAAAGCTCACGCTGGGCATCGCCTTAAGACGGATCACTGCTGTAATACGAGTAAGTACAATTTTCCCCTCACACTTTCCAGTTCCTGTTGGATATTTGTCACGTGAATTTTGAACTAGCAAATGAAAGAACTACGTAACCTAATGTTATTTTGCCACTGCCTGCAGTAACGTTTTCTGTGCCACACACTCCAAGACAAGTCACGAAGAGTGTACTTGTCTACACATCGTATTCTGCAATAGTATGTGCTTCCATACCAATATTACAAATGTGAAAGTAACTGTGTGTTACAGGTTCACGACTAAACCGCTGAACAGATATTGAAAAAAAAAGTGTATTGACATAGCTCTAACGCTGAGGAAGAACACAGGCTACTTTAGAACGTGTGTAATATAACACGATTGATGATTTGAAGGACATAACGCGAAATATGGAACAATAATTACTCTCTCAAACCCGTCACATTTCAGCTGCTGAGCATCATGCGTCTCTCAACTTTTTTGGTGCTTTCAGATTTGCGTGTACAGCTCGTGGTCATGCGGTTAGAGTTGCTGCTTCATGGTGGTGGGTTCAATTCCCGTCCGGGTAGGTTTTTCTTCTGCTCGCGTGTAGATGTGTGCGTTGTTCTCACCGTCATTTTACGATCATCACGTGCAAGTCACCGAAGTGGCGTCAAACAAAGACTTGTACCAAGCTCCCGAACATCCCAACCGGTACGCACATTTGATTTCATTTTACTGATACGCGAGCGCAGCCGTGGGTAACAGCTGGAATACAAAGCTTATACTACCCTCAACGTGTTTAATCCATACCAGTCCATATTTGTATACTAATATTATGAATGCGAATGTAAATCTGTCACGTTTCCACGACTAAAACTCTGAACCGATATCCATGAAATCTGCCGTGAGATAGCTTGAACCCTGATGAAGAACATAGGTTACTTCACGAAGTTTGTTGTACAATATAGTTATTGATTTGAAGAATATTATGTAAATCAAGGAAAAACATTTAATCCTTGGAAAAGCTACTTAATTTTCCACTTTACACTTTATGATACGTGTGGAAATGCTTTTATTGGTTGATATGTTCTACGTAATATGATTCAACGTACTCAATACAAGGCTTATTCAATTCTTAGTTTCTTTAATCCAAACTTTCATACTAATACTAGTGTTATTAACTGCGAAAGTAATTCACTCTGTTACGTTCTCACAACTCTACCGCTGAACCGATTCCGATGGTATATGGTATGCAGGTAGCTTGAACACTGAAGAATACCACAGGCTAATTTAGAAAATTGTATTTTTCTGAGTATTGTTAACATTTTTAAATACGGTGTACGTGAGCAGCATGCAAACTACGCTGACGACACCTAGTGTCTACAGATTATTCCGTGTCAGTGCAAATCCCGTGTTACTGCGCGCGTGGTTTATGATAATGAGTTCCTACAGCACCTGGCAAAGCTGGAGGGTTTTGGTGGAGATGACATAAATATCGGAAGGTACGCCAGAGAACATGTTTAAAATTATTACGGTGAGCCTCGGAAACTTAAATCTGATTTAGTGTGAAGTTCTAAGTGAGCTCGAGCTGTGAAAGTTACGCGACTCCAATAAACCTCACAACAATCTCAACCGCTGGAAGTTGGATGCAGACCGTCCGGCGGCCTTAAAGAGCTACAGAGATAGTAGAACAATCAGGAGCTCATCGCATTTTAGAAGCTGAGCGTCACACGTCTCTTAACAGCTTTCAAGACTCTTGAAGACTCACAATGACAGCGTCATTTAATGGCTGTACGACAACCAGAGAGTCGTACCTTCACATGTGGAACGTAGGAGGCTTTTGGTGAGGCTGCATCTGATGATAATCTGTTAACTGACTATGTTAATCATAGATGTGTTATCATAGGGGGATGGATCAAAAATGTAGGTACCAAACGCATGAAAATGGAAAGGAGATACAGTTGGTACGTGTTGCTCTAGTGGTAAAATCACACATCCAGTACTACGTGAGCAAGAGAAACCCCTAAAAACTGTACTTCAGCACGAATACAGAGAATCGAGGCACTGTTTAAATATAATTAGAGAGGCATATCCATTATGAACCTACATATCAGCATCTCATACTTTTTATACTTGTGTCTCTAGACCACTATACACACAGACATCGCGTAATATTACTACCTTACTTACTCATCATTACTCTTCATAACAAAACGATGTGTGAGCGAAGCAGAAATTAACGGCTAGTACGTATATAAGGAATAAAATGCTGAATCCACATAACATAATAAAATAGTTCAAGTTGTTTTTTTTTGTTTTTTTCGCGCGAGGAGGGCTATGACAATCTCTTCACACTTGAACAAGGCGGCAAATAAATACTTATCACTTTATCAGCCACTTCATTTCTGTTAGTACATCTTTTACATCGAATGAATAACAGAGATATCAGATACTTATCTGATCATCCTGGCGGTTGGTTATCTGCAACTGATAAGTGATCTCTGTTTATATGACAGTGGGAGACGTAAAAATGAGCTAATGAGCTACATAGGGGCGCTGTGAGGACGGACATACACTATATGATCAAAAGTATCCGGACACCTGGCTGAAAATGTCTTACAAGTTCGTGGTGCCCTTAATCGAGCTGGAATTCAATATGGTGTTGGCCCACCCTTACCTTGATGACAGCTTCCACACTCTCAGGCGTACAATCAATTAGGTCCTGGAAGGTTTCTTGGGGAATGGCAGCCCATTCTTCACGCAGTGCCGCGCCGAGGAGAGGTATCGATGTCGATTAGTGAGGCCTGACACGAAGTTCGGCGTTCCAAAACATCTCAAAGTTGTTCTATAGGATTCAGGTCAGGACTCCATGCAGGCCAGTCCATTACAGGGATGTTATTGTCGTGTAACTACTCCGCCACAGGCCGTGCATTATGAACAGGTGCTCGATAGTATTGAAGGATGCAATCGCCATCCCTGAATTGCTCTACAACAGTGGGAAGCAAAAAGGTGCTTAAAACAGCAATGTAGGCCTGTGCTGTGATAGTGTCACGCAAAACAATAAGCGGTGCAAGCCCCCTCCACGAAAAACACGACCACACCATAACACCATCGTCTCCGAATTTTACTGTTGACACTACACACGCTGGCAGATGACGTTCACCGGGCATTCGCCATACCCACACCCTGCCACCGGATCGCCAAATTGTGAACCGTCATTCGTCACTCCACACAATGTTTTTCCACTGTTCAGTCGTTCAATGTTTAGGCTCCTTTACTTATTTATTCCTTTATTCATTTACCAGTGTGATGTGTGGTTTATGAGCAGCCGCTCGACCATGAAATCCCAGTTTTCTCACCTCCTGCCTAACCGTCATAATACTTGCAGTGCATCCTGATGCAGTCTGGAATTCCTGTGTGATGGTCTGGATAAATGTCTGCCTATTACACATTACGACCCTCTTCAACTGTCGGCAGTCTCTGTCAGTCAACAGACGAGGTCGGCGTGTACGCTTTTGTGCTGTACGCGTCACTTCAACGTTTCCACTTCACTATCACATCGCAAACAGTGGACCTAGGGATGTTTAGGAGTGTAGGAATCTCCCGTAAAGACGTATGAAAGTGACACCCCATCACCTGACCACGTTCTAAGCCTGAGTTCCGCCGAGCGCCCCATTCTGCTCTCTCACGATGTCTAATGACTACTGAGGTCGCTGATATGGAGTACCTGGCAGTATGTGGCAGCACAATGCACCTCATATGAAAAACGTATGTTTTTGAGATGTCCGGATATTTTTGATCACATCGTGTAGGAAAGCAAATAGCACCTGGCGTAGAAAGAACTGTCGCGGAATAGCAAAAATTTTCCTGGCCATCGCCAGTTTCTGTACGCTGTAGCGACTGTCAGACAGTTCTGCCCCAAACGCATGAGTGGCTTTTTCGCGCTAAATTTTCGAAGAAGAAATTACGAGGAACGTCTATCTTTCCTCTGATATCTACAGTGTAGCATACTCACGGAACTGAGCAGTTCGCCATCGTAGACATAAACCGGCATCAGCTTACCTACAACAAAAGAAAAACATACAAGATTAGAATTCGATATATGATTTGTATCTAACTGCTAACATGGTAATATGGTTATTTTTTAGCAAATACTCAGGAAGAGGAAAACCAAAATTGAAAATGCAAACTCTCGTAAAATTTACGAGATTAATGAATTTACACGATTCTGTGGTGATATTTGCTTTAGTATGGGGATTATTTCAAAAACTGAAATGGTAGAATCCTGCTGCGAGAGTGCGCAATATAATGCCGTATTGGAGCATAGCGGAAACTAACAGGTCGCAGGTACAAATATCTTTATTGAATTATCTTACATATAAACCACCTGAAATTGTATGCTGGCAAAGTAGCATTGACGACCTGTCATGTTGTTTCCTATTTGAGAAAGTGTACAAATTACCCAACAGATTTCGTGTTAAACGCCTGCACTGGGAGGAAGGCTCAGCCTGCAACACAACCTTTTTAAATACTATCTTAAAAGTTTTTCTTAGTCATCACTGAAGTAAAAAACCAAAATGCAAGATGATACGAAATGACTTACCATGTTCTCTCTTTCTCGAAAAATGTTTCTGTTTTGGAACTTTGCAACAAGAAAATGTGAAAAATTAAAACCAAGACTTCAAATAATTTTTTTTTAATTGCAACGGATAACCTGTGACGACGATTTTAGTTTCACCGTTGGTGTCTCATTGTATATCCATTTCTTTGGTTCACAGTTTTCGTATTTCTCTCCATCCAATAGCAGAAATTGCAACTAAAAGTGGGTTTTATCGCCAAATGTTCATTTTCCCTGTCCCTGTTTGGTTTTAGACCCTAACACAAATAGTTTCGTAAGTGGCCACCAGAATTAAATCTTAAAGGGGCAAGAAGAATGACTCTTTCGGCTAATAGCAACACCACTGAAAAGCGCCAAACAGCTATGGTTGGTGAGAATGTAATTTTTCCTCCTATCTATGTAATTATATAGTTCTCAATTCGTTCGAGCAATCAATAATTCATAATAGGAAACACAGTCATAGCTCAGTCACTCAAAATGATTCAGAAATTTTACTTTTTAGAATGAAATCAGGCGATGATTCTTCTTCTCTGCAGGCTCGTGCTTTGCGGCAGTCTGCTAATCTGTACAAATAAAATGCCTCGTATTTTTGGGAGCGTTGTCTAATCAGTCGGGAAACCTCAGATCAAGCGGATATTTGGCTTTGGTGAAGTTTAACCTTCCGAAGAAGTAATGGAGCTCTTGGATTATTAAATGCAGGTTCGTATCCAGTCTTTCGGAAGTTCCCTTCTGCGCAATATATCGATGAATATCATTAATTCTCAAATGTCAAATACACACCTTTTGTATGAAGGAGCAATATATATTTCCCTTTTAATCGTACAATTTCGAATCAGTTATCTTTTATCATAAATCTCAATATTCAGATTACAATTCTTCAAACAATGCTCAGGCTAATCGGCACGAAGACAATCTCGGAAGCTTTTTTCTAACAAAGAATAATTATGCGCTGATGGCATAGCTATTGTATGAAACTACTTTGCGTATGGATTCTGCGAGTATGAAGACAGAAAATTAGTAAGCATCATTCAAGGGTAGAATTTTATCAGAATAATTCATCGAATATAAAGAGATATTACAAGAATATAACATTCCATTCGAAATATTCAGCACTGAGAAGTAACATTCCACGCTACGGTCATCTGGTTATTACTTTTTTCGCTGTTCTTCAAGTCGACACATGAAACGCGCAATGGAAATCATTTTTACACTTCCGCACATTAAGCAGTCGTCGGACGTCCGGCTACGAGTGCAGGACAAGAGAGAGAAAATCCTTTATTATCTCTTGAGAATATGAACTGGAAAGTTGCAATAGGTTGTTTTCCTTGTATCGCCTACATTCGAAAATCGATTGAATTAGGATGGCTATTGAAACCTCCGAGCTGAGTAGCTACGAAGAGATCCAAACTTAGCCCGACCCTCAGACAGAGGAAGCTGCGAACGAAATAGAGGCGACAAGCTGGTGCTTCTTGGCCATACTGTACTTCCTTTCGGGATAACGACGGCTCTGTAGCTTCCTGCACACCGCTCACGAATATCAACACGGCAGCTTCCACAAAGAGCACCTTGGCTTGGCTTTCAACTTGTCTCATTCTCTTATACACTCTTTCTCCTGGATGAACTCACCAGGAGGTGTGTAGGCAGCTTTTAATTCTGTATAAGTGACCTAGCACAAAAACTGTATGTATTTTAGTACTAGTACTCATCAGTCGATCACGTTTACAAGGATACTGGAAATTTCATAGTATTATTATTTAAGGGGAGTTTGAACACCCTATCCCGACAATGTTGAATTTAATGACTTGGCCTCCCTGTATTTCAGGAACCACTGTAGCCATTGACATGAAACTTTTACAGGACATTAAACTGTATGTTCTGAGTCTACTAAACTACAATAATTGCATTTCAGCCAAAGCGTTCCGAAATACATTTTTTTAACGAAACGGTTAAAATTGTGTATTTTTTGTACGTTATCCTAAATAATTTTAATTACAATGCAAATTTCCAGGAACGGCTTCTAAAGTTTCAAAAGACTAACTCAATATATGCTTAATTTTTGTTTTTTGACACTCAGAAGCACACTGCACCATACTGTATATCATCATTTAGATATTTTTCCAAGTTTTTTCTTCTTTTCTTCTTTCTGGACTCCTTAGTGGCCAACTGTGTTGCACACACTGCTTTATCAATGCGAACCTTGTCCAACCGTTCAAGTTCTCTGATGCAGTTTTCGCCATACGCTGTAGCACTTTCGCCGGCCGAAGTGGCCGTGCGGTTAAAGGCGCTGCAGTCTGGAACCGCAAGACCGCTACGTCGCAGGTTCGAATCCTGCCTCGGGCATGGATGTTTGTGATGTCCTTAGGTTAGTTAGGTTTAACTAGTTCTAAGTTCTAGGGGACTAATGACCTCACCAGTTGACTCCCATAGTGCTCAGAGCCATTTTTGTAGCACTTTCACCCTACCAATGTTGCCGTCATTAAAAGCAATAACAGCCTCACTGATCCCCCACTTAAGTGTCTTCATTCCAACAAAAACATTTTTTAGTGAGTGAGTCCATATAAGATTTTTGAACGACTAATTGGGATTTTGAGACTGACTGTGCAGGCACTTCTTCAGTAATTCGGGATTTGTCAGGTTTCTGTAAATAGGTTTTATTATATCCATGACTGCTGCTGGGATGGAATGTTTATGGCTGTATGAATTGTTTGAGTATTGGGCATTTCGGTAATTGCACCATGAATCAGGTGCAGGAGGGCAAAGGTGGTGTACTGGTTGACAGTCTGTGGAAGAAGGTAGCCCATACTGCCTGCTTCATTTTCAACAAATCCTCAGTATTACTTCTAATGGCCATCCCATAATACTGCTGTAGTGCATTAATCATTTTGTCTGTCAGCCTGACTCTTACGGTTTTACCATCAGAAACTTTGTCTCTCAAACTTCGTTTCAACTTTCTCAAACTGGTGCCCATCCTCTTCTGGACATGACCAACACATTCCAGTTTTGTGACAATCTTCTCACCATAAGGCTGGGCGGCTACTACGCTGTTATATGCTTCTGAGTCTCCATCACCTAAGAACTTAGTGTAACACATTCCTCTTTCTTTCACAGATCAACTAAAAATTTCAATAGCTGCAGAGGCCTCCATACCACCACTTGTTCCTTCATAATTTCTGTCACATATATGATCGTCTTCATTCCCTGATTTACACTTACAACAATGTTTGGTTAAAATCTGGAAATCTATTACCTTTCCAGTATCCACACTGGCCACCATAGCAACAGAATTCTTAGAACTGTAGGCGCGCTTCTGCCAAGTGCTATCACTTAACAGCTTCATCCGCAGTACCCTTCATTGACTCACATGCAACAGATTCCACAGCAGTTCCAATAAATCCTGCATACTTGTCGATTTTACGAGGTGGGCGTGGCATATTCATCACAGCACACACAGTTTCTGCTGCAGTGTGTCCTTTGCCAATAGATCTCAATCCATAAAACCACCTAACATTTACTTCTTCAAAATAAATATTTTTACACTGATCAGAATTGCAAAATGAATGAGTATATTTACAACTGGCACAATTAATGGTAAGTTTCCTGGCTAGTCCATTTGATACCTCACTGTCTTCATGTAAACTACCTGGCTTCCCACATATTTTAGAAGACACACATTCACTTAACACCCTCGTTAGGCTATGTAAATCCAGCAGAATAAAAACTAACCTGCTATTTACATCACTTTCGTTTCGACAAAACTGTGTATCACAATGTTTTATTTTAATCTTCGAAGCACTGATGGGTGTTTCTCTAGATACTGACGAGTTTGCCTGTATTTCATTGTCTGTAAACTTCACACGCCACATTCTGAACACAATGTTTCCCTTTCTTCGAAAATCTATTACCATGAAACCCACGTTTCTTAAAAACACTTCGTTTTGGCGTCATACTTTACTTTTTGAGAGATTTACCCATCTATCCGTCACTTTTCCTCGGAAAATAGTTAGCGCTTCGACATACAAGGCGTGTTTATACTACGAAACGATACGATGCTGTTTTTGACAGTGCTTCCAATACAAACACGTAATTTAACCTTTACAACACAGCACTCCACAACCTTCTATATAAAAAAAAATTACCGATTTCATTGGATCTTGAAATAATGCATGTAAAAATTTTAACATTTTCAACTAGTGTAGATTATATTTTAAAAAAATAAAATTTTTCCCATGTGAGTTTATAAAATCATTTTATTCAGAAAATTGCAAATTTTATAATGAGATAAAAATCCGAAAATGTGAAACAAAAATTTCCGTTCTAACTCACCTTAAGAACAACGTAACTAACTAAATTCGTATATACAGGCATTTACATACTAACAGAATTAGTTTGACAAAGAAGGGAAAGATAGTGGCCTTCTAGTAGTAACTGTCTCGCACTTTGCCTGAAGTGATTTAGAGTAACCACGGAAAACCTAAATCAGTATGGTACAACACAGCTACCGCATTAGGTTTATACCTTGTGTACAATACTGTTTTGCTCTAAGTTTTTCATTGACGTTTATTAATTTCTCACTCCCGATCGCTGCACACACTATATAAACATTCTTTCACAAAGTAACAATACAAACTGAAATCCGTTTTTTTATAATCTCTTTAACCTTCTAGGGCAATTAATTGCAAACTTTTATTATTGTTAGCATTCGGCGTTCTGAGTTTTAAGTTAATTCTTTCATGGTAAATTTAATCTACATCGTGTTCTATGGTCAAGAACAGAGCTGTTTGTGCTGCAATTCTCAATGATGTTTTTGATGTGCACAATTGATTGATAGATAATTATTCTCATGTTGTGTAGTTAACACCCTCGTTAGGCTATGTAAATCAGTGATTTGAACAAGTCTTTCCAGTGAAACTGAGTAGTTAAGACGTTTCTGGTTTCCTTAAATCCGATAAAAGCTCTCAAAACGCACGCTGCAATCGACATTACACTGTGGTATAATTAACGCGGAGATGCTTGACAGTCAGAGGTCGTTTTCACATCTCATACATGATAGCAGGTTCAACTCGTCAAGATACAGCGAACTCTAGATGTTGCGTGCGTCAGTGGAGTTGCTTGAGACACTAATTCCGGTCATACACCTCTAATGCCACAGCGATAGGGTCCTTTAGCTTACGGCGACGTCCAGGAAGAGGGCTGCACAGAACTTTCAGTCGCTACTATTAACAGAACTGACGACCATTATGGATGATACCTTATGTTAAGTTTATGTTACGAAAATCTGATGTGCACCACTATTAACATAGTTCCCCGAAGTAAGTCAGGGTCCCGCAACAGGCATCGGTGGAATGCTACCTTACATGTCAATGTGGTGTCCTTCGTTGTCTCCCGGCGGTGGTTAGTCGTGATGCGGAGAATTTAAGTAGAGAGGCTAACAGGTACGTCAGTGAATACTGTGATCTAAGAAGGTATGTAAACATTTAACGTGAACTACTGTAATTATTAATTACTGACGTTACTCATGCAATCTTTGACGGGAAAACTGATGGCTTCAAACAGATCGAAATATAATCTGCAACGATTTTTAATTGAGCTGCCCATGCAGACTTTGAAAGTTAATGTAAAGGGGAAAAGACAGTAAATGAAGGGACAGACATTCATCCAGTCAGTAAGTTTTCGTACGTGAAGTCTGAATAACCGTATGCTGCAGATCACGCAATTTTTTTGTAGGTGCTATTTTTCACCCGAACGTTCGCATTTTTATTATCTGATTATTCATTTATATGTGTTTTACGCAGGCACTAACAAAAAATTTGAAACTTGCTTCCGTAATCAAGGCCGCATAAAACAGGCAAGTTCCGCTGAACGGGTCAGCGAGTACGGACACCTGATTAATTCTGCTAATTGCTGAGAATCATATTTCAATTCTCGATCAGCATATGCAATGCACCAACCGGAGCCGCCTACGAGACGCCATCGCCGGGAAAGACCCCTCGGGCGCCACAGCTAAGCAATGTGCGGGGCGCTTGCCTCTAGATGTAAACAAAAACAGTTCAACACTAGGCGCGTGCCGGATCCTACACACATGGACAGACCGACTGACGCCAAAAAGACGAATCGTGCTTTAAGGACCTCCCATGTTCCCACATTAACAAAGAGGCACTTGTTGCGGTGGTTGCCCTAAAGGCGTAACGCCAATTACACACAATGGACCTGTGTTAAGGCTGTCTCCAATCTAGCGCCGAGAGAAGTTAAGGGGAAAAAAAAGCACCCACCAAAGGCATAACATTGCTCCCCTGTTGGGGAAACTGAACCATACAGTTTTCTACGAGAGCCTGGTCGCTGTTCAAATATCACGGCACAAATAAAGATAATATATTCTGCTATTTGCAACAGATACCCACTCTGTAAACTTTTAGGATTTTTCTAAGCGTATCACAAAAGACAAATATAATACCTGGCCGAGATGCTGGAGTTAGCGGTCATGTGTGTGTGACGTGTGCCTGCTTGTGTATATGAATGATGTGTGTGTCTCTTTTAGTGATGAAGGCTGTGAGTGAAAGCTTCATGTAAGTGTCATTTAGTTGCGCCCTCTTTACGATAAGTAGCAATCCGTCTCTTCCCAAATTGACATTAATATTTAGTTCATACTTAGTTATGAAACGGCTGTCAGGTTTCTAGGCAATCCTCAGAGAAGACTAAACAGATAGTCCACTCATCAATGAAAGTTTATAATTGTAAAACGATTATTTTTCGAAAGATACGTGACGTTTTACAACTAGTATACTAGTATGTTATATGTAGTATCATCATCATCGTAATCATCATTAACGTACAACCTCTGTGCTTTAAAGAAGCATCAAAACGGCCCTTTGACTAAAAAAGACATTGCTTTGCATTTTTATTAGCGTTATCTTGCATTTAGATATCAACATTTTATATCGACAAAAAATATTAAGCATTGTTATTGTTAGGTTGGTGCATGGGTTCGTAGAGTTTTTGTTTTGCATGTTGACACTCCCGTTTCTATAGCTTTATTTATCGATTGTCATTTTGTACTTGTGCTTCACTGCAGTTATTTGAATTTACATATTGTTATCAGTAGATTGTGAGTGGAGCTGTGGACGCTAGAAAATGGAGTGCCAAGTCGAGATATTGGAATATTCTGACATACTCTTCTGTTTGAGTTGAACAGCGGGATGACACCGGCGGAGGCACCCAAAAACGTTTGAGTCGCGTATGGGGATAAATTTTCTCGTTTTAAAGAGGATAGTTTGGCATTAGTCATTCTCCATGTTCAGGAAGACCATCGGGGTTTGATGAAGATCGTTTAAACGCTTTAATCCAAAATCATTGACGTCAGTGTACTCGAGAACTGCCAAATGTGATGACTCTGATCGTTTCATCATCGTGCGACATTTCCTCGCAACGGGGAAGGTTGAAAGATCAGGTGACGGGTTCCGCATCCTCTAAGCCAAAAACACAAAAATCAGAGGGTTGCCACATGTGCATCTCTGCTTGCTCGTGATCAACTGCTTCGTGAACAACACTGACCATTGCTATCCTGTAACGTCACTGGTGGTGAGAAATGGTATCTTTATGCTAACATAAGGATAAGGAAGGAATGGCTGAGCCCAAACAAAGCAGCAACTCCCTTCACAAAGACCTGCGCGCATCCACAAAAGATAATGTCGTGCATCTGGTGGAACGGCGACGGTATGGTGTACTACGAATTGCTTCCTCGAGGTGTAACCTTCACTGCTGACGATTATTGCCAACAACTTAAGACGTCCTGCAGACGCAATCCTAGAACAACGATCAGGAAGACTGCGTGAAGTTACGCTGCAGCACGATAACGCCCGTCCGCATTCTGCTGGATTTACAATATACAGGAGCTGGGTTGGGAAGCCCTTCCGCACACATCTTACTCACCTGATCTTGCGTCCTCAGATTTTCATCTTTTCCGCTCTATCGAACAACCTTCGAGGAACCCCCTTCCCAGACACTCCGAACATGGCTCGACGAGTTCTTCGCTTTAAAAGAACGTGATTTCTACATTCGCGGAATCGTTAAGTTACCCCAGCGTTGACAGGCTGTTGTAAATCGTGAAGGAGAAGATATTATTCAAGACTTAAGTCTCTGTTATGTGTATCTGTTGTGTTTATTAAACTTATGAAAAAACGCTACGAACTTATGCATCAACCTAATATTAATGTTCACCTGTGAGTAAAATAAAAAATTCTAGACGAGTGGATAAACCAGAGTCACGACGGTTCATTCTACATCTACATTTATACTCCCCAAGCCACCCAACGGTGTGTGGCGGAGGGCACTTTACGTGCCACTGTCATTACCTCCCTTTCCTGTTCCAGTCGTGTATAGTTCGCGGGAAGAACGAATGCCGGAAAGCCTCCGTGCGCGCTCGAATCTCTAATTTTACACTCGTGATCTCCTCGGTAGATATAAGTAGGGGGAAGCAATATATTCGATACCTCATCCAGAAACGCACCCTCTCGGATGTGTTTGTGTGGATGTGTTGGTTGCCACAAGAGCAAAAGAATTCTAATAGACTTTTTCACCAATTTTTGTTTATTTCCAGCTTTTCAAATGTCTATTCCTTCTCTCTCTCTCTCTCTCTCTCTCTCTCTCTCTCTCTCTCTCTCTCTCTCTAAAAAAACTCGAAACCATGCCGTAATAAAACTAACGTAATCACTACTCAAGGAGTAGGCCTTAAGCCTGTTTCGACTGCTACCTGTACAGCAGTAAGCAGGAGCAATCAAAAAAATGGTTCAAATGGCTCTGAGCACTATGGGACTCAACATCTTAGGTCATAAGTCCCCTAGAACTTAGAACTACTTAAACCTAACTAACCTAAGGACATCACACACACCCATGCCCGAGGTAGGATATCGAACCTGCGACCGTAGCAGTCCCGCGGTTCCGGACTGCAGCGCCAGAACAGCTAGACCACCGCGGCCGGCAGGAGCAATCTACAGAGCAATCTACGTAGGTTGCCCAGAAAGTAATGCACCGCATTATTTTTCTCAGATCAAAACAATGCTACGAATGCGAAACGTTATGTATTACACACATCGAAGAAAGTTTTGCATCACCCCGGTTCCCAGAACTCCTGAAGACAGACGTTGACTGTGGATATTGTATCACAGACGCAGTCCCTTTGACTGTTCAGAGATGTCACTAAACCCGTCCAGAGATGTAAACAATCATGCATGAGCAGCGCCTATTAGACGGAGGAGGTCCGACAGCCGCTCAGTTCCAGCCATTCCACCAGGAAGGAGGTACACGGCTCCTATTGTCTGTAGTTCGACCATGACTAGATGGTCAATACCGCATTGTTACTTTGTGCCAGGAAGGGCTCTCAACAAGGGAAGTGTCCAATCGTCTCCGAGTGAACCAAAGCGATGTTGTTCGGACATGGATGAGATCCAGAGAAACAGGAACTGTCGATGACATGCCTCGCTCAGGCCGCCCAAGGGCTACTACTGCAGTGGATGATCGCTACCTACAATTATGGCTCGGAGGAACCCTGACAGCAACGCCACCATGTTGAATAAAGCGTTTCGTGCAGCCACAGGACTTCGTGTTACGACTCAAACTGTACGCAACTTCACCACCGACGTCCATGGCGAGGTCCATTTTTGTAACCACGACACAATGCAGCGCGGTACAGATGGGCCCAACAACATGCCGAATGGACCGCTCAGGATTGGCATCACGTTATCTTCACCGATGAGTGCCGTATATGCCTTCAATCAGACAATCGTCGGAGACGTGTTTGGAGGCGACCCGGTCAGAGTGAACGCCTCAGATACACTGCCCAGCGAGGGGTGGCGTTGTGTGGCCGACGTACGCCGCTGGTAGCCATGGAAGTCGCCGTAACGGCTGTACGATACGTGAATGCCATCCTCCGACCGCTAGTGCAATCAAATCGGCATCATATTTGCGAGGCGTTCATTTTCACGGACGATAATTCGCGCCCCCATCGTGCACATCTTGTGAATGACTTCCTTCAGGGTAACTACATCGCTCGACTAGAGTGGCCAGCATCTTCTCCAGACATGAACCGTATCGAACATGCCTGGGATGGACTGAAAAGGGCTGTTATTGACGACGTAACCCACAGGCCTATCTGAGGGATCTACACCGAATCGCCGTTGAGGAGTGGGACAATCTGGAACAACAGTGCCTTGATGAACCTATGGAAAGTATGCCACGACGAATACAGGCATGCATCGTTGCAAGAAGATGTGCTACGGTATTAGAGGTACCGGTGTGTACAGCAATCTGGACCACCACCTCTGAAGGTATCGCTGTATGGTTGTACAATATGCAATGTGTGATTTACATGAGCAATAAAAAGAGCGGAAATGATGTTTACGTTGATCTCTATTCCAATTTTCTGTATAGGTTGCGGAACTCTCGGAGCCGAGGTGACGCAAAACTTTGTGTGTGTGTGTGTGTGTGTGTGTGTGTGTGTGTGTGTGTGTGTGTGTGTGTTGGAAGTCTCCTGTGTGGGGACGCCAAGTTTCCGTCACTTCCGACAGGTAGCGTAGCTGCAGGACAGTTTCAAAATAGCCGCTGTAGGTGATGTCAACGAGCCGTCACTGAATTTCTCACGGCGGAGAAAGAAACTGTGGAGAATTCACACACGCTTGTGCAAAGTGTATGGAGCACCTGCTGTCGACAGGAGTATAGTTAGCTCGGCACGGAGGTTGAGGTTACAAGTCTGAGGACTGCTGAACAATCGTAAAACATGTTTGGACAGTGTTACCCCATCCAACCTACAGCCCTGACCTAGCCCCTGGGACTTCTACTTGTTTCGGCCATTAAAAGATGCCACTCGTGGAAGACATTTTGAGGACTATGAGGAGGTGATTCACACAATGAAGCACTGGATCCATCACCAGGCCAAGGATTGGTACTGACGGGGCATTCACGCCCTTATTTCGCGCTCGAGGAAGGCCACAGATTGGGATGGAGATTACGTGGAAAATTAGAGTGTGTCGATAAAACACCATTCTTTCGTGTAATTCTCATTATGTTTCATCAGGAATTGTTGAAGAAAAAATGCGGTGCATTACTTTCTGGGCAATCCTCGTATGATCCTCGGATGTACAATCTGCATGTCGCCAGTCCCTCCAGCCGTTATTGCCAGTAGATTAATCCTGATATATTGCTGCTTCTTTATTCAAGCAGCTCCTCATTTGACCTCACAAGGGTGAGTGGACTCCGTACTAGACCTCTCTACACAAGAAAAAGCCTGAGGTGGTACCAGGAATCGAACCCAGGTCCTTCTGCACCAAAGGCAGCAACGAAGTCCGTCAAATTACATTACCAAATGAAAGAGTTAACTCAAAACTTAACTACCGGCAGACACTAAAGAATGTTTCGTGCAGCAGAATGGCAAGGAAATATTGAGGGATATAGCTCTTTCAGTAGTCTTCACTGAAACTATAGAAACTCCAACTGTTTCGAGTGATGTGGAACGAAGGCAACAGGGCACGTAAACCGAATTCCTTTCGCGTGTGGAAGGAGCCAAGGTTCCTCAAATCGTCCTTGGATAGAGTAATTTGGTATCTGAGCTCACTGCTCGCTGCGTGGACTAGTGAGCAGCAGAGTCGAGTCAGCTTGCCTTTGCATACATAATCAAGTACTAGGAGGCACTATAACATGTACTACAAGGCAAAATCAAACAGTGGAATGTAATAACATTATGAAGAGCACAGTTGCTACTCACGTTATAGCAGAGATGGTGAGTCGCATTTGTGCTTATCTGCGATTAGTGAGTAGCAGCTATCCTTTTAATAATATTGTAACATGTGCTGCGTTTGCTATGTAGTATTGAGTGTCCATATGCGAAAAAAAAAAAAATAATTTCAGTTGTTTACAACTTATTTCAACTATCCTACCTTATTCTGTGACAGCAACTGGAAATAAGAACCATGACTGCGTTTCCTTGTGCATCATTAATGAAGTTATCTGAGGTGCTTCTAAACGTATAAACTGCACGGTCAGTAAACACGGTGTATTAAGGTGGGGTGGGCGATCTTCTCGTAAGCAGAATGGACACAAGCTCATACTTTTCATGACTGTGTAAAGAAATCACGTTTCTACGGTGGCTTTATACCACTGCGAAGCAGCATCCGAGAGGCCTTCAAAGTCATGCAGTAAACTAGTCATTATGACAGAAACACACGAGATCATGAGACGTTATAAGAATCGCCCTAAACTGTCATTGAATAAACAAACTCTTACTCTACACTTCTCGTTACAGCCGACTCTAACTTACAGTGCTATTCCATTTTTGTTAAGTCGTGTCCCTTGGAAATGGACTTAGATTTTCTGTATTCAGTACTGGCAATTGATTTAATGACTGTACAATCGATGATCTCATTTGCGAGTCTATGCGACTGCCGAACATTGCCTAGTTATTTCTAAAACCATCTGAGTCTGCTAATGACATGGGAAACACATGCTGTGAACAACGCTGCTCGCTAACTTCCTTGTATGAGGGGCGTTCAATACTTTTTTGTGCCATCGGGTTGGCTTCCTTCAGGATTTCAACACACCGTATTATTTCCCATTCCTTTGCCTACAAAACCCTAATTTTCAACATAATCTTCATCCAAAGCGATGGCCCAACGCCACCTCCCTGGGAAGGCCTGTATGCCCACATGGTACCACTCCATATCTAGGCGTCGGAGCCGACGTCTTGCTACATCAATAATCTCCTGTTCAGCCATGTACTGCTTTCTGCGAAGTGCATCCTTCATTGGGCCGAACAGATGAAAGTCGGAAGGTGCGAGATGCGTGGTGTAGGGTGCACGAGGAAGAACAGTCCAATTAAGTTCTGTGAGCTTCTCTCGGGTGCGCAGACTTGTGCGAGGCCTTGCGTTGTCATGGAAAAGGAGAAGTTCGTTTGCATTTTTGTGCCGACGAACATGTTGAAGTCGTTTCTTCCGTTTCCTGAGTGTAGCACAGTTGTGTATGGCTGGCAGCACGCGGGAGATCGGAGAAGTTTGAGCGACCTCGTTGCGATGACGACAAATGCCCCGCACAACGACTCATCCAGCTTTTGTTCACTGCCTGCTCTAAGTAGCCAGTCTGTAAGCGCATATGAATATCTGCTATGCTTTGGTATTCCGCCAAAAGAAACTCAATGACAGCTCTCTCCTTGGAACACATCTCCGTTGCAGACGCCATTTTGAAGATTACGTATAGGGCTGCCACCTGTCGAAACTTCATGAAACTATAGAGGCTCAAGAGGAATTAGTCCACAACGGATTCCGCATTTCTTCAATCGAAATTGACCAAGAAAAGGAATGTGTTGCAATACTTACTGAACGCTCCTCGTACACACGAGCTAGAAAAGGAGTTAATTCCGCGACTAATTCAACGTAAAATCTAAATGGAATTTCATCAACGTCTGGTTTTTTTCGCTTTAAGCAGTCTTAATTGTTTTTTAATATCGTTGTAATCTCACTTATGAGTCTGCGCGGCGGTCAAACACTGCGTAGGTACTTTTACAAGCATCTGTGTCTTCTAATGACTTGCGAACCATTCTCTTGTTGCTCCCATGAAAATTGCTGTTTTCTGACTTCCTTGTAGTATTGCAAAAAGGAGACTCGACGCTGGAGAAGGTCTCGCAACACACTGCTTGCAGCGGATGGCCATACACCTCTGGCCGGATGCGGTATCCCGCTTCCTTCCGTGGCCCCACCGCCAAAAAAGACACGCGGCAAGTACACGAGCGTCCCCTACCGCATACTGATGTTCATTCTTTTCACTACGCTCTCCCATTCACGTATTCAAATCCCCAGTCCTTCATAGCGGCATGCATCCGCTTTCCTGTGATGTCATCTCTTAATTGTCCGCCCCCGGTAGCTGAGTGGTCAGCGCGACAGAATGTCAATCCTAAGGGCCCGGGTTCGATTCCCGGCTGGGTCGGAGATTTTCTCCGTTCAGGAACTGGGTGTTGTGTTGTCCTTATCATCATCATTTCATCCCCAACGACGCGCAAGTCGCCAAAGTGGCGCCAAATCGAAAGACTTGCACCCGGCGAACGGTCTACCCGACGGGATGCCCTAGTCACACGACATTTACATCTCTTAATTCAAACTGAAGCGGAAAAATAACCCATTAGTTGCACAAAAAGGAAGAAGAAGACTTGTGTGAGTCCGACATTAATATTATGCGTAGTCTCGCAAAATATACCGAGCGATGCGATGCAATGGCTAACACACCGCACTCGGTTTTGGGAAAACGGCGGTTAGCTCTCCGTCCGGTCATTCAGATGTAGTTTTCCCCGATTGACCTAAGTCCCTTGCGGCTAATGCTGGACCGGCTCCTTTGAAATGGTCACGGCCGATCTGCTTCCCAACACTTCCCCCCAATCCGAGTACGTACTCTGCCACTAATGATCTCGGCGTCGACAGGACGTTAAATCATGATCTTTTTTCCTTGCTGAATTACAAAACTGCATCAGGTTTTAGTTGTGCCGCGGTTCGATATTTCACCTGGTGCATTTATCTCTAAATAGAATTGCTGCGATTTCCTTTCGAATGGTGGCAGTTTTTTGTAGCAAAAACAGGTATTATTACTGGATAAAGTGTTCGGTGACACTATCTTCAGTGCCAGTACAAAGGCTTCGGTAGAACTAACTTTAGCAACGTTTACCAGCAATTCAAGTTTATGGAGTGGTTTTTTTTCCGGCCATCAATGAAGTTCACAACATTGTATCTACATACAAACTCCACAAGTCTGTATAAGGTCCACAGAGGTGGGTACCTCGTACTGCTTCTAATCACTCTCTTTCCATTCGCAAACAGAGTGAGGGAATGATAGTTTATACTGTTCCGGACGAGCCACGATTTATCTTGTTTTGTCTTCGCAGTTTTTAAGGCATGTTTACATATGACGGTTACTGTATGATATTTATGAAAGAAGTCATGACTAACATGTTGTTGTTGTTGTTGTGGTCTTCAGTCCTGAGACTGGTTTGATGCAGCTCTCCATGCTACTCTATCCTGTGCAAGTTTCTTCATCTCCCAGTACCTACTGCAACCTACATCCTTCTGAATCTGCTTAGTGTATTCATCTCTTGGTCTCCCCCTACGATTTTTACCCTCCATGCTGCCCTCCAGTACTAAATTGGTGATCCCTTGATGCCTCAGAACATGTCCTACCAACCGATCCCTTCTTCTGGTCAAGTTGTGCCACAAACTTCTCTTCTCTCCAATCCTATTCAATACTTCCTCATTAGTTATGTGATCTACCCATCTAATCTTCAGCATTCTTCTGTAGCACCACATTTCGAAAGCTTCTATTCTCTTCTTGTCCAAACTAGTTATCGTCCATGTTTCACTTCCATACATGGCTACACTCCATACAAATACTTTCAGAAATGACTTCCTGACACTTAAATCTATACTCGATGTTAACAAATTTCTCTTCTTCAGAAACGCTTTCCTTGCCATTGCCAGTCTACATTTTATATCCTCTCTACTTCGACCATCGTCAGTTATTTTGCTCCCCAAATAGCAAAACTCCTTTACTACTTTAAGTGTCTCATTTCCTAATCTAATACCCTCAACATCACCCGACTTAATTCGACTACATTCCATTATTCTCGTTTTGTTTTTGTTGATGTTCATCTTATATCCTCCCTTCAAGACACCATCCATTCCGTTCAACTGCTCTTCCAAGTCCTTTGCTGTCTCTGAAAGAATTACAATGTCATCGGCGAACCTCAAAGTTTTTATTTCTTCTCCATGGATCTTAATACCTACCCCGAATTTTTCTTTTGTTTCCTTTACTGCTTGCTCAATATACAGATTGAATAACATCGGGGAGAGGCTACAACCCTGTCTCACTCCCTTCCCAACCACTGCTTCCCTTTCATGTCCCTCGACTCTTATAATTGCCATCTGGTTTCTGTACAAATTGTAAATAGCCTTTCGCTCCCTGTATTTTACCCCTGCCACCTTTAGAATTTGAAAGAGAGTATTCCAGTCAACATTGTCAAAAGCTTTCTCTAAGTCTACAAATGCTAGAAACGTAGGTTTGCCTTTCCTTAATCTTTCTTCTAAGATAAGTCGTAAGGTCAGTATTGCCTCACGTGTTCCAACATTTCTACGGAATCCAAACTGATCTTCCCCGAGGTCGGCTTCTACTAGTTTTTCCATTCGTCTGTAAAGAATTCGTGTTAGTATTTTGCAGCTGTGGCTTATTAAACTGATTGTTCGGTAATTTTCACATCTGTCAACACCTGCTTTCTTTGGGATTGGAATTATTATATTCTTCTTGAAGTCTGAGGGTATTTCGCCTGTTTCATACATCTTGCTCACCAGATGGTAGAGTTTTGTCAGGACTGGCTCTCCCAAGGCCGTCAGTAGTTCCAATGGAATGTTGTCTACTCCGGGGGCCTTGTTTCGACTCAGGTCTTTCAGTGCTCTGTCAAACTCTTCACGCAGTATCGTATCTCCCATTTCATCTTCATCTACATCCTCTTCCATTTCCATAATATTGTCCTCAAGTGCATCGCCCTTGTATAGACCCTCTATATACTCCTTCCACCTTTCTGCTTTTCCTTCTTTGCTTAGAACTGGGTTTCCATCTGAGCTCTTGATGTTCATACAAGTGATTCTCTTATCTCCAAAAGTCTCTTTAATTTTCCTGTAGGCAGTATCTATCTTACCCCTAGTGAGATACGCCTCTACATCCTTACATTTGTCCTCTAGCCATCCCCGCTTAGCCATTTTGCACTTCCTGTCGATCTCATTTTTGAGACGTTTGTATTCCTTTTTGCCTGCTTCATTTACTGCATTTTTATATTTTCTCCTTTCATCAATTAAATTCAATATTTCTTCTGTTACCCAAGGATTTCTACTAGCCCTCGTCTTTTTACCTACTTGATCCTCTGCTGCCTTCACTACTTCATCCCTCAAAGCTACCCATTCTCCTTCTACTGTATTTCTTTCCCCCATTCCTGTCAATTGTTCCCTTATGCTCTCCCTGAAACTCTGTACAACCTCTGGTTCTTTCAGTTTATCCAGGTCCCATCTCCTTAAATTCCCACCTTTTTGCAGTTTCTTCAGTTTTAATCTACAGGTCATAACCAATAGATTGTGGTCAGAGTCCACATCTGCCCCTGGAAATGTCTTACAATTTAAAACCTGGTTCCTAAATCTCTGTCTTACCATTATATAATCTATCTGATACCTTTTAGTGTCTCCAGGGCTTCTTCCATGTATACAACCTTCTATCGTGATGACTAACATGAACAGCGAAAAATTTATGTCAGTGATACATATTTCTACCACGAACGACGCTGTGTCTGCACATCTATACCAGCAAAAGTAAACACTGATTTTTGCAAGTTCAAACTGGTGCGACGGATATCGAAGAATTTGGTTGCTCGTCTACTTTTCTGTCGCTAAGAAATAAGTGTAGAGTGAACAGGGGGGTGACAAAAGAAATAGTTAGAAGTTGAAGCTGAAGAATTAATTAAATTGTATCACAGTAAGCCTGAACCATGGGTCGTTACTTGCAAAAGTTATAAAGACAGACTGAAGAAATATAACGCTTTAACGGAAATGGCGAAAGAATTTCGTACGACTACAGAAGTGATTCTAAGAAAAGTTTATAATTTAATAAATCAATTTAACAGTAGAATTGAAAATCGCAAAGATGAGATTCGACCAGAACACTGATGAAAAATTGCATGTATCAGAATGAGTGTACTACAATTTGCTGTTATTTCTGCAAGGAAGTTCAGTGCATAAGATTCACATGTAAATATATAATGTTCGATTTCAAGCAAGGTACTTCCCTGAAATACGACACATTTCATCAAGTAGTGTTAGTACCTACTTACCTGATGCTAGAAATCGCAAAGTTACGGCATACCGATCTGTTACTCTAATAGCTTTTCTGATTTTGGTATGTTGCTTTGGTGTAATTGAACCCATTTTCCAAGCAAGCTTTAGATTCAGTTGGTTTCATTGTTCAAAAAATCTAAAACTGCACTGGATCCTCAATACGGAGCTCAGACAATAGTCGACTGTACGCAGCGAAATTTTCATATCTGTAAATCCATTCTCGAACCCACACAGAAATTTTCTTCTTCTTTTCTATCATCTTTAGAATAATTAACAGGTCACGATTTTGCTTTTCAATGCTTTCAACATGGCAGGCAGAATACAACCGGTATACGACATGGGGCAGATTTGTATGTATCATGCAATAACTTCCCGATGTAAACGCATATTTATTAGAAATTTTAGCATTTCGGGAACTGTCAGAAACATACCCATCACAAATATTTCTAATGATTTACGTCGGAATGTAAACAGTCAAAGCTATTTTCTGTCCGGTACTCGAGATACATTTCCGGAGAAAAGTGAGCGAGATGTAGGTTGCTGGCAGTAGACAGTTCTGCAAGCTGTCACAGCTACGTGTACTCTGTACTTTCACAACAGTGTTTCGTGAACGTCGTCTCTCTTCCAGGGATTCTACTTTGAGTTCAAGTAGTATTTCCGTAACACTCGTCTGCTGATCGGACCTACAGGTAACAAATTCAACAGTCTCTGAATTGCTTCGATGTTTTCCTGTAATGCCATCTGGAGGGTGTACCAAACATTCGGGCAGTACTCAAGAATCGGTCGCACTAGTCTTCTAGACTCAGTATCCTTTATAGATAAGCTACACTTTCCTAAAATTGTCTCAATAAACCTAACTCTACCATTCGCCTTCCCTAGCATAGTCCTTATTTGCTCTTACCAATTCATATAGCTTTGCAAGGTTACACCTAGATATTTAACTGAGATGAGTTTGTCAAGCTGCTCTCCACTAATACTGTATTCGAACGTTATATGATTGTTATTCCTAGTCATCTGCAGTAATAAATATATATGTATAAGCGTCATTCAACGCATCAAACAAATTCTGACCATTACATATAGCGAAAGAAAAAAGTTTCGCAAAGTACACGAACATGAATAAAACTCTGCCACAGATCTCTGAAGTGACTGACATATGAAATGAATGACTGACAAGTTAATGCAAATGGGATTGGAGTCTGAAGGCCAATCATTTACCTGTATTTTATGACTCACATGTGCACGTAACATCCGCTACACGTGTCAATACATACTCTAAAGCTTCGCTTCCGGCATCTGTTGCAGCAGATGCCTGGGAAACGGAGCGGTACGCACCGTAAAAACACAAACGCGCAGGGCAGTGATACAAATAAACGGGCGACTACGAGTGATCCTGGAGTAACTGAACGGGGACATGTAAGAGATAGAGAAACTTTGTGAACTTGCAAGACGATCTGAAGGGCAGAAGATAAGTGTTTAACGTCCCGTCGACAATGAAGCCATGACATACGGAATGATTAGTTTTGGTCCTGTGACATATTGTACAGATATAGGACAGCTCAATAAATGATACAGAAAGTTAAAAATTACACACACAAACATATATATATGTGGACTACAAATATCTACATTAATACGTTACATGTACAACTAGTACACTTTAATAAACAAATAATTGGCATAAATTGTTTATTAATTTAACATTATAAAATTCTGTTTCATTCTGAGAGGTATTCGTTTACAGCATAGAAACACTGTGATCCATCAGAAATGACTTCAGCTTTTCTTTTTTCTTTTTTTTTTTTTTTTTTTTTTTTTTGAACAAGCTGTCTTGCTTTACCAACTTCTTAGGAAAGTGGTTATAAAATTGTGTGCCTCTATGAAGGTCACTCTTCTGGTGGGCTGATGTTCTGGCATATGAGACATGAATGTTATTGCCATTTCTTATTGTGTAACTATGCACAGAGCTGTTCAGCTGATAGGCATTGGAGGTTCTTGAATATTCTCTTACTAAGACTATTGTTTCAAATATATATAGGCATGGAAGGTTCAGTATCTTTAGAGTAGGAGAAAGAGAGCGACATGAACCTTGACTGTTTATGTTGCATATGATTTTGATAGCTCGTTTCTGGGTTTTGAAAACAGATTGACTACAGGGTGCATTCCCCCAAAATATTATTCCATATCGGATTGCTGACTGGAAATGTGCGTGATATGCCTGTATTACTATTTCACTATTACGGCTTGTGCTTAGTATCCGTAGCATGTAACAGACTGATGACAGCTTGGTTGTACGAGCTTTAATGTGTGTATTCCACTTGAGATCACTCTGCAGATATATTCCTAGGAACAACATCATCAACTAATTTTGCGATTTTGTTGTTTATTTTCAATGCGTGTTTATTTTGTTGTTTATAGAGGGATATATGAAAGTTCATGGCCAATATACCCGCCAGGATAGCCGAGAGCCTTAACGCGCTGCTTCCTGGACTCGGGTAGGCGCGCCGGCCCCGGTTCGAATCCGCCCGGCAGATTAACGAGGGCCGATTTGCCGGCCAGCCTGGATGTGGTTTTTAGGCAGTTTTCCACATCCCGCTAGGTGAATACCGGGCTGGTCCCCATGTTCCGCCTCAGTTACACGGCTCGCAGACATCTGAACACATTCGCACTGTTCCATGGATTACACTCCAGACAGTTGGGGTACACTAATTCCGTCCCAGGGGGTACGGGGTGGCGGCAGGAAGGGCATCCGGCCACCCCTTAAACATTAACACTCCAAATCCGATTAACGATGGCTGACCCTGCGTATATGAAAGATAAAGGCCACCGTTTTCCCAGTGTTAATTATAAGTTTATTTTTTTTCAAACCAGTGTGTTAGCTCCAGCAATGATGGATCTGTCCCTTACCGTAATACCACCTCCTCAGTACCTCACTGTTCGCACTACGCACGATGACACGTAACGTTCTCTAGTACTTCGCCAAACCCAAACCCTTTCATCTGACTGCAAAAGGATATACCTAGAATTATCACTCCGAATCACTTGTTTCCAGTAACCCACTACCCAGTGGCGTCGCTCTTCACAGAATCTCAGGCGTTGCTCAGCAGTGATGCAGAAATGTGTGGCTTTTGAAAAGCTACTCGACGATTGTACCCCTATACAATTCCTTGTAACCGCCTACGCACCGTCACTGTACTAGAAGGACTGATGGTAGCATTTTGGACACCACAAGCGGTTCCTTCCGCTTATTTCATTTGGTTTTTTACAACCACTCTCCACAATGCTCGACAGTCCCTGTCCGCCAGTACGTGAGGTCTTTGACGGTTTACACGTGCTCGTTCCTTCGCGTTTCCACTAGACAGTCGCGCCACCAACAATCTCGGGCCGCTTTCGAGGGGTTGAACTGTCCCTGATGATTTGCTACTCAGACGACATTCAATGACCAGTCCAAGCCCGAAGCCCTTGAGATTTCATGACCGGCCCATTCTGCTGTTATTGCTTCTCTACCTCGCTGTCTCTTTTTATACTGTCGGGTTCTCCTTTCGCGACATCTAATGGTCTTTCCCGCCTTAGCTAGGAATGGTCGGATACTTTCATCGCTGATGTTAAGATGTAAAAAAACATGGTTTTGTAAGAATTCAACAGCTTTTCTGTGTGATGAAAATCATTGTCCACGCACTTTTTGCTAGATATAATGGAACAAAAAAAGGACTCGTTGATCAATAAAGGAGTTGAATGCGGACAGTGAAAAATTCCATATTTTTCTCCGTGAAATAATGAACTGTGTAATGTTTTGTGTGACAGCTTGCATTTCACGACTAACAATGATGCGATGTTACCGGAACGTTTTCTGACTCAACCGATAACTTCAGAATCAAATTCCATCTGAACAGGCCTCTGAAGACCCAGCGGTACCGATCCACTACCGTACAATCTTCACTGAGTGCGGATAGGGAGGGGCATGAGATCAGCACACCGCTCTCCCGACCGTTGTCAGCTTTCGTGACCAGAGCCGTTACTTCTCAATCAAGTAGCTCCTAAATTGGTCTCACAAGGGCTGAGTGCACCCGCTTGGCCCGGGTTCCCGGGTTCGATTCCCGGCGGGGTCAGGGATTTTTCTCTGCCTCGTGACGGCTGGGTGTTGTGTGCTGTCCTTAGGTTAGTTAGGTTTAAGTAGTTCTAAGTTCTAGGGGACTGATGACCATAGATGTTAAGTCCCATAGTGCTCAGAGCCATTTGAACCATTTTTTTGCACCCGCTTGCCTGCAGCGCTCGGCAGACCCAGTCGGTCAACCTTTCAAGTGGTAGCCAAGACCGACAGCGCTTAACTTGGGTGATCGGACGGGAACCGGTGTTAACACTGCTGCAAGACCGTCGGCTCAAGCATGACTTGGCAAACACATCGCTGTATATCACTGAGCATTTTCCACTCTTCCGCAGTGGTCACATCTCCTGTGTACCGGTAATTTTTTGTAAAAAAGCTTCACCAACATTTTTTTTTTTTGGAAAATCCGAACAGTTCCTCACTACTCTGACGAAGCCACCAGAAGAAGATGAGGTGACACTCTTCGAAATATAGCAGTATATTAACACTGCCACTTGGCTGGAAACCAAGAGCTTTTGATCGATAGGTGTATACGCTGGGAAATTCTACAGTCACAAATATGAATAATATAAATACATAAATAACATATATGTTGTGCACAGTATCTATATTTATTGTAACATGAAATTCACCGCTGACGATAGCACGACCACTACGAAATATGCAACCTGATATTGAAAACAGTCTTTTCTGGAAAAGATTGGTAATCAAAACCTGAACAAAGTCATTCGGTTCCTTGTTATTGGTTTAGGCTTTTACGAAAACCGTAAAAAATTTTCCACAGGAAATCTTCACGTGAAATTACCATTCCTTCACAATACTCTCTAAACGCTCACCGTAAACAAACTACTGGCCGAATCTCTGACCTGCCATCATTTGAACAAACAGAAATAAATTTTAAAATGACTCTGTCATATCTCAAAAACACCATCCAGCGGTCATTTGTAAAAAAAAAAACTTTTTTTTTTTAAATTTATCACTTGATTTTGGACTTCATCGGTATAGACACCCATAGAGTGATTTTTTTCAACATATAACTGTATAACAGCCAAACACGTTCCACGTGGCACTTAGCTGTCCTAGCTACTTTTTCGTTAGTCTTCCGACGGACAGTATGTGTTGCCTAAGTTTCGCTCTAGGTTGTTGGAAAACTGAACAATACTTGGCATACGTCACTGGCTATGACAACGTATGTGTCAAGATTCCATATCGCATAACCGTACGAAATGGCCTGTCATTGGCCAACAATAGATCGTAGGAAGCTAGAACGGTGGAGACTGTAAAAAGAAACTAGTCGCTTCAGTATTGAAGAGGTGTCGGATAACAACAGATGTATCTCACTGACGTCAATCTTAATCGTTCCTGAGATATGGAAGGTTTCGAGTGCGTTATCTTAATCCACTGACCGGTCGTGGGTAAGATCGTTTCGACAAACACACAGCTCGTTCCTTTGCTCATTCCTCTTGCGAGAGCGAGCTAGGAGGTGCGCCTCCCCCCCCCCCCCCCCCACGTGCAGAAGAGTCACGCGATGAAGCGCTCAGTACTCGATCAAGAGTTTTGTTCCTACGTACTGCTCTGGAACTGCGAATTTTTGCATCCAATCGCCCAAGTTTGGTTAGGCAGTGCATTTTTCGTATCAAAGTTGTAAATAGCAAAAGAATAGACATACTGATTTTAGTTACACAGCTGCAGGAAGAATCGATTGACGTTACGTTTCACTTGTCCAATAGTTCGATTGCGAAATGGTCTTAACAGCAAAACGTGATACACAATAAACTTACGTGCAGCATATTTAGATAAAAAAGATGAAAAGGAGGAAAGACTAATTCCACTTCGTTTGACCATCATTATACCAGCGCTCTGTTTATATATACAGGGAATAATCAAAGAAGTAGAAAAGATCTTTTCTCAGTTGCGAAAGCGAGGATTCTTAGCTATTATATATTAAAAATCCCAATGGGCACACTCAGGAAGACGTAATAAACATTCAGCTAACAGCAGCTATTGCAGCAAATAAGACTTCTCTTACTTCACCGAAAACAATACGCAACAGTAAACTTATGTCGTCGTCCCCATAAATTAGAGTATGAAGGAGACAACATACGATCGATTAACTTCAAAGTAAGCTGCAAGCAACATTTGAACAATGAACTACACCGTTAAAGATCATTAAGAGGTCAAGTGTCCCACACAGAGCCTTACAACGCATTTTAAACAAACTTTGGTCGGGAAACGCAGCTGCCCAGCTTCAACAAGGTGGCCTATTGCCACTGCTTCGGCCGCACATCCGGTACACCCGCATGATGACCGATTCAAAGCGGTCTTTGTCAGAAAACACCAACAAGTCGACGACCGACCCCTCTCTATACACACGCAGCGTCCAAAACACAAATTCACTGATCAGCAGCATACACACTAATCAACTCGTCATTAACCACACGGCGCAACTAGCAAAGTGCATCCACAAAAGGTTTATCAACGCTACCCCAAAAGCAATGCTTTCTTTCTGCTTTTCAAATAATCGTATGCTGTTGTTTTAATTAGTATCATTACTGGTTAGTTTTTATTACACTGGAGGCTTTTAATGTGTCGACTACGTAAGATATGTAATTACTGGACTTTATTTAAGTTTGCCCAACATACAGAATACTTACAAGTATAATTTTCTTCTAAGTACTTCGTGCTGCTCTTCAAAGGGCACTTTTGTTAGTTCTGAGAACTAGCCAGCGTGATAACGTTTACGACAGCTAATTATAGCATAAGGTGCATCCATTGAAGATGGTAGCTTTCGAGTTCTGTTCAGGGACCGTAACGGAGACATCGAGCAAAGGCGATCACACTCTTAGTATACACAAAACTTTAACACCTGATATTGTGGGCTGTTCTACGAATATAAATTTTCATAAAGGTGGATATTCATTAACCCCCTTCGTACCAAAGAAATCGAAACGACAGCATAAGAACACTGGAAATATGTATCTTCCTTGTTTCCATAACTATAATTTTCAAACATGACTTTATCCCTCCGAGTCAACTGCATCCAATAATGATTCGTTCATTTCGGATTTTTTTTTTTTTAATTTGTGGTAAGGTCGTATGGGACCAAACTGCTGAGGACATCGGTCCCTAAGCCTACACACTACTTAATCTAACTTAAACTAATTTACGCTAGGGACATCACACACACCCATGCCCTAGGCCGGCCTTGAACCTCCGATGGGAGGAGCCGCGCGATCCGTAACAAGACGCCTGAGACCGAGCGGCTACCCCACGCAACACGTGTGCCGGCATTACTTCTTTTCGCACTTCGTAAACAAAATATAACGTAGCATTCTGGCTTCCGTTAATGACCAAACTTAAGTCCGAAACGAGCGACACTGATATCAGACTAAATTACGTCGTGACCCTTCGCAAGCCCTGTGTACGAGTGAATGTTCCTAACTATAACAATGATAATGCACATACGACACGAACTGAACACCACTTGACTCTTCACGATTATCGGTAGCCATTAATTAATTTATTTCGTTCGTTAGACGAACGCCGACAGCGAGTGATTCGGTTAACTGCAAACGATATACAACAGACTTCTGTCAGAGAGGCTAGAACGTTCACGGAAAGTTCTCAACCATTTCGACAAATCGCTCAGAGTTCACAGTTGACCCAACTTCGTTTTCGTCAACAACAAATTATGGATCAGCGGTTCCTACTCTTGACAATACACCAGTAACGGGTCTTCTTAAGTTCTATGGGGTAGTTGGCACTCCAGTGGCGCATGTTTTGTTTATTCACGCACATAGACAGATGAAAATGGTCTTAGTCACTAAAGAATACCAGCAAGTAGTGGGACAACGTGTCCAGGCAATTCCAGTGCATTTTACCGAGCAACAAAACCGTTTTCACCGACTTCTTGCGCCACAGTCAACGTGTATAGATGGAAACATAGGTGATGATGAAGAATTAGCCTCACACGACGATCAGA
Organism: Schistocerca cancellata; assembly: GCF_023864275.1. Taxonomy (NCBI): domain Eukaryota; kingdom Metazoa; phylum Arthropoda; class Insecta; order Orthoptera; family Acrididae; genus Schistocerca; species Schistocerca cancellata. The sequence continues at coordinate 72,835,808 of NC_064627.1, forward strand.
AAGTTGAAGAGCAGCTACATGCTTGCCTGCGAAGTGCCGAGGAGATCGCAAAAATGACTGCATTCTGTTTTGTTGTTTTGTGGTGATCTCATGGGTGATGTCAGTTCCAATCTTCTTCTCTGTACATTTCCAGGTGCCCTGAAGCATTCTGCTAAGGAAAACAATACAGCCAACCAAAAATGGGGCTTCAGGCGGGAATATAGGAGGGCGAACAAAATGCACGCTGCGCAGTGACAATCCACTGGCCGTTAAAAACGACAAACGCCCGTTGCACCTTCCGCCAACGCATTGTTGCTATTGAGGCACGTACATGACACCAAAACTTCCCGATCCAAAGACTCATGTGAGACCATCACAACTAGGGATGCTCGATGATCATCGATATCTACATGATATTTCTGAACGAACTATGACAGGAACATTGGTTGCCGCTGTATTTACTTATTTATCATGTGGCATAAATTGAGAGTACTTGAATCACAAGAATAGCTATACACATACATAAACAGCTACATAGCATCACTTTAACACAGCTCTCCAGCATAATATAATACAAATATCAATGGCTAATGAAGAATACCACTGTATTTTAAGTAAAAGATCATTCATGTAAAACTACACTCCTGGAAATTGAAATAAGAACACCGTGAATTCATTGTCCCAGGAAGGGGAAACTTTATTGACACATTCCTGGGGTCAGATACATCACATGATCACACTGACAGAACCACAGGCACATAGACACAGGCAACAGAGCATGCACAATGTCGGCACTAGTACAGTGTATATCCACCTTTCGCAGCAATGCAGGCTGCTATTCTCCCATGGAGACGATCGTAGAGATGCTGGCTGTAGTCCTGTGGAACGGCTTGCCATGCCATTTCCACCTGGCGCCTCAGTTGGACCAGCGTTCGTGCTGGACGTGCAGACCGCGTGAGACGACGCTTCATCCAGTCCCAAACATGCTCAATGGGGGACAGATCCGGAGATCTTGCTGGCCAGGGTAGTTGACTTACACCTTCTAGAGCACGTTGGGTGGCACGGGATACATGCGGACGTGCATTGTCCTGTTGGAACAGCAAGTTCCCTTGCCGGTCTAGGAATGGTAGAACGATGGGTTCGATGACGGTTTGGATGTACCGTGCACTATTCAGTGTCCCCTCGACGATCACCAGTGGTGTACGGCCAGTGTAGGAGATCGCTCCCCACACCATGATGCCGGGTGTTGGCCCTGTGTGCCTCGGTCGTATGCAGTCCTGATTGTGGCGCTCACCTGCACGGCGCCAAACACGCATACGACCATCATTGGCACCAAGGCAGAAGCGACTCTCATCGCTGAAGACGACACGTCTCCATTCGTCCCTCCATTCACGCCTGTCGCGACACCACTGGAGGCGGGCTGCACGATGTTGGGGCGTGAGCGGAAGACGGCCTAACGGTGTGCGGGACCGTAGCCCAGCTTCATGGAGACGGTTGCGAATGGTCCTCGCCGATACCCCAGGAGCAACAGTGTCCCTAATTTGCTGGGAAGTGGCGGTGCGGTCCCCTACGGCACTGCATAGGATCCTACGGTCTTGGCGTGCATCCGTGCGTCGCTGCGGTCCGGTCCCAGGTCGACGGGCACGTGCACCTTCCGCCAACCACTGGCGACAACATCGATGTACTGTGGAGACCTCACGCCCCACGTGTTGAGCAATTCGGCGGTACGTCCACCCGGCCTCCCGCATGCCCACTATACGCCCTCGCTCAAAGTCCGTCAACTGCACATACGGTTCACGTCCACGCTGTCGCGGCATGCTACCAGTGTCAAAGACTGCGATGGAGCTCCGTATGCCACGGCAAACTGGCTGACACTGACGGCGGCGGTGCACAAATGCTGCGCAGCTAGCGCCATTCGACGGCCAACACCGCGGTTCCTGGTGTGTCCGCTGTGCCGTGCGTGTGATCATTGCTTGTACAGCCCTCTCGCAGTGTCCGGAGCAAGTATGGTGGGTCTGACACACCGGTGTCAATGTGTTCTTTTTTCCATTTCCAGGAGTGTATTTGATAAACTAAAACATATACATACATGAACAAAAGGAAAATGCAATTACAGTTTATAACACGTCCAGTCACCCGAAGCGTCGATAATTGCTTGGCATCTCCGATGCGTGCTTGAAATCGTCTTTCGTGTATTGACGTGGAAGAGATCTCTAAATGCATCCAATTTGCGCTGACAGCTGTTTCAAAGTGAAGAACTTTTTTCCTTGCAACTTCTTTTTGATGTAAGACCATACATTTTCAATAGAATTATCGCCAGGCGACCGTGCGGGACAATCCAGTTCTGCGCACATTTTTCCAGTCGCTGCAAAACCTGCAGCGGTGCTTCTGATCCTTGTCCTCTTACAGTATCAAATCATCTTTTTTGTCGACGAACCAACGTTTGGCAGTCGGTATCAAACATCAGTTGATAAACGTGGTGCGTAAGCTGCACTCGTGTCTCTTCTTGTATATCTCAGTCAAGTATTCAAAGTAGACTTGGCCACTGTTTCTATGTTTCGATACAGTGTATCGATACCTGGAACTGTTTCAGTGTTTCGGAACGGCTATGGTTCACTGTTTCGAAACAGTGGTGTTTCATTCCGCACTTGTCTCGGATCTCGAGCCAGACACAGAAACTGTATCGTTGTTTCAAAATAAGACTGTTTCAGTCCACCTGCGCCTGGAACGGACTAATTGTATCGAAACAGTGATGTTTCATTCCGCTCTGTGTCGAACGAGATTCGGGCTCGGCACAGGTACTGAAACACAACATACCACTTCATGAAACACTTTCAAGAGTGTCGAAATCTTTTGACAAGCAATAGCATGAAGCTCAAGATATCCGAAAATAAAGCTTCGTTTCTAGCTGACTGTCCTATTCCGAAATGGCGTAACATCTGCTTTATAAACACTAACCAAACAATAAAACAACGCATACTATTCGCATTCAAAATAATAAATATGTAAAAATCATTCAGTTAAATTACACTTTTTTTATAACATACGCTTCTCTGTTCATGTACAGTAATCATATTAAGAAACGCAAGTAAGACTACAACATTTTAAATAAAAAAGGCGTAGAGTGACAGTTATTAGACATGTATATAAATTTGATGTAGGTATAATTGCAAGCAATCTGTTTGACATATCACTGATAGTGTAATGGTGAACGGGAAGCATCGTAAATTCATAGTAACGGTTCGAAACACCTCGAAACACAATTTTTTTCTGTTATATTTTGTTATTTATTCGAATTATTTAGCGTTATTTGTGAGTCTATAGTCACTGTGTCTATTATCCACAATGATTCCCTTTGTGTGCATGGAAATTAGGGGGATGGGTATATTAGCCATACTAATGGAATGTGGGAATCCCAGTAGCATATCTGTTGTTTCTGCAGTTTGCTCCCACCTCCAGTTCCGTTCGTGGTGGTTCTTCTGTCTTCAGCTAAGGCTTTCCTCAGCCAATTGAAAAGTATGAAAGTCACATGACACAAAAGCAGCGCATTTGCTGCAGGAAATACGAAACTGCTAAGACGCTTAAGTGATAGTTTCATACTTTCTGCGATATGATTAGCGCTCTCGCACCTCATTTGTGTTTATATGGACAGTAGACATTCAAGATGATAAAATGTGTAGGTTTATTAGATTACAAAACAAACTGTTTCACTGTTTCGAAACACCGTATCGAAACATTACATTGTACTGTTTCATTTGTTTCGAAACATTTACGTGTTTCAGTTTGCCCATCTCTAATTCAAAGTAAACTAATGCTTTATGGACACTGCACGAGGAACGAAGGTTCCCTCTGTTAGGTTGCGAAAGAACTAAGGCAATATCTTTTACCATCAGTGTGTAATGGCGACCACGTTCTTACTTAACAGATTGTATACAGTTGCTCAACCATTTGTCACGCAGCAAATCTTCGAAAGGACCCTTGCAGGCACATGCGGGACATGGTACAACGTAAGCAACTGTGTCGTTGAGTACCTGAGGATTTGTCCCATTTGTGGAATGTGTCGGCACGACCCCTTCGGGCATGATTCGGATTAGTCCAAACTGCCAGAGGTTCGTCAAATCCAGCGGGGTTCTCTTAGATGCAGGGCAGTTTCAAGCACTGTGGAGGACACTTTTGTTGCCAGTAGCGTTTCCATCCATCGATGGCACTGGATTCATCTTCAGCAAGAATCATGGCTGTGATAAGAGTGAGTGCCTTGATCTTACCCTTTTAACTCCCAGGGAATACATCTTTCAATATTCGAAGGTCGAGTTTATCAACAGTCTTCTGACCTACGCATAGTAACGCACTCGTCCCTCTGACTTCATGAGGTGGAATGTGACTCAAGATAGGTAACCAGTATGTGGGAATAGATCATACTGATTTACAAAAAATGTGCTTGGATTTGGTAAGCAGTGCATCTATCTATCTCACATATGCACTAATAAGCCTGACAGCCACACAGTACTCTGTTATTGAATATACCAAATCGAGTTCCGATACCCGAAGAGTATCTGCTGATGATCCCCAACTAGTGCCGTATAGCTTATGAAGTACGTTTTACTTTTGAGTTTAGCAGATGTTCATGTAAAGCGCACCTTGAAAGAAAAGCGTCCTGTCTAACGAGATGCCGAGGTATTTTGGATGAATGTTCGTCTCCCTAAACATGGCTATCAAGGGTTCTGTGTGCCCATGTATTGGACAGATGGAAACATGCAATTGCTATTTTATCTGAGTTAGGCTGTAACCTCCATTTACTGAAGTACTGGCTTAAGATGCCTAGACCTGAAGCTGGCATTTCTTCAGTTGTTTCGAAGGTTTTACGTTGGTTAACTGTTGCCCAATCATCCATGCAGAAAAACATTCTGGAGTGTGTGGAGGAATGTCAGACATATACAGAAATTGAGCAAGACAGCAGCGAAGGCGTATCTCTGCGGTAAGCCATTATTCAATACTTTTGGACAGCTAGTCTTTTCCTGTAGTTACACCAATGTCCTTCCAGTTAACATGCTGTTAATTACTTTTTTGTGCGTGTACATAGAATAAAAGTAATGTCTTATAAAGCAGCCGATGTCCTCAGACTCCAATACATGCCGCACTTATATATACAAAAGGAATAAATATTTTCTGCTTCATTTGGTATCTTGCTTTAATGAATGATAAGACTTGATCAGCGCAACTCTGTCCTGTTTGAAATCCAGATTGCTCGACAGGAAGGTTCTGAAAGACCACTCTACTGATCCTGTGTTACTTAATTCTTTCAAGGCACTCATAAGTAGTGCTCAGTACTGCGATAGTTCCTTCGCTGCCCTGGTGACTTGTCACGTTTGAATATTGCTATGATTTTTTATTGCTTAATTTTGTGCGGGATTTAAACAGATATAATGTCAGCGAAGAATACTGCCGGCCATCATTTTGCGTAGGTCACACAATGCTGAAGAAATTCGGGATGGATTCCATCACATCCCGGTACTTTTCCAGATTTCAAGGCCAACAGAAATTCAGATACAGACAAAGTTTTTGAGAATTCAGATTGTTGATTTGTTCTTTTTGAGCAATTGGTTGTACTATCCCAGAAGCAAATAAACATGTGAGGGTTGTTGGAGTTATGGTAAATGCAATAAACACGGAAATTCTTAGGCGCTACCACGAGCAATACACTTAATGCTGGAATGAACCTAAAGAGAATCAGTATGGTGAACACTTAAAAAATGTTGACACGGAAACAGTGGCTAATCTACTTCATAATCTCTATACATCCAGACGTACTAGATGGGCAGATACTGCTGCGTCACTCAATTTTCAAACATCAACTCGAGAAGCATGGCCGTTATTAAGGAATTTACGCAGAAACAAAATAAGGGGGTAACACTTTTTCAGCTGATTTGATTGCGTCTCATTTACTGCGTAGATCCAGAGTAGCGAAGGGCACAGCTCATAAAAGGTACCTACGACTAAAACTTACATTGTTGTTGTAAAAAGCGCGGACTAGAGCCTTTGATTGTTCGTTCAATTCAAGGTTTCGCGGTATCAAGTAGTGTGCGGACGTATAAATTGGAATTTTTTAAAGTGCTAAAAATGATAATTAGAATTATGTAAATACACTCCTGGAAATTGAAATAAGAACACCCTGAATTCATTGTCCCAGGAAGGGGAAACTTTATTGACACATTCCTGGGGTCAGATACATCACATGATCACACTGACAGAACCACAGGCCAATAGACACAGGCAACAGAGCATGCACAATGTCGGCACTAGTACAGTGTATATCCACCTTTCGCAGCAATGCAGGCTGCTATTCTCCCATGGAGACGATCGTAGAGATGCTGGATGTAGTCCTGTGGAACGGCTTGCCATGCCATTTCCACCTGGCGCCTCAGCTGGACCAGCGTTCGTGCTGGACGTGCAGACCGCGTGAGACGACGCTTCATCCAGTCCCAAACATGCTCAATGGGGGACAGATCCGGAGATCTTGCTGGCCAGGGTAGTTGACTTACACCTTCTAGAGCACGTTGGGTGGCACGGGATACATGCGGACGTGCATTGTCCTGTTGGAACAGCAAGTTCCCTTGCCGGTCTAGGAATGGTAGAACGATGGGTTCGATGACGGTTTGGATGTACCGTGCACTATTCAGTGTCCCCTCGACGATCACCAGTGGTGTACGGCCAGTGTAGGAGATCGCTCCCCACACCATGATGCCGGGTGTTGGCCCTGTGTGCCTCGGTCGTATGCAGTCCTGATTGTGGCGCTCACCTGCACGGCGCCAAACACGCATACGACCATCATTGGCACCAAGGCAGAAGCGACTCTCATCGCTGAAGACGACACGTCTCCATTCGTCCCTCCATTCACGCCTGTCGCGACACCACTGGAGGCGGGCTGCACGATGTTGGGGCGTGAGCGGAAGACGGCCTAACGGTGTGCGGGACCGTAGCCCAGCTTCATGGAGACGGTTGCGAATGGTCCACGCCGATACCCCAGGAGCAACAGTGTCCCTAATTTGCTGGGAAGTGGCGGTGCGGTCCCCTACGGCACTGCGTAGGATCCTACGGTCTTGGCGTGCATCCGTGCGTCGCTGCGGTCCTGTCCCAGGTCGACGGGCACGTGCACCTTCCGCCGACCACTGGCGACAACATCGATGTACTGTGGAGACCTCACGCCCCACGTGTTGAGCAATTCGGCGGTACGTCCACCCGGCCTCCCGCATGCCCACTATATGCCCTCGCTCAAAGTCCGTCAACTGCACATACGGTCCACGTCCACGCTGTCGCGGCATGCTACCAGTGTTAAAGACTGCGATGGAGCTCCGTATGCCACGGCAAACTGGCTGACACTGACGGCGGCGGTGCACAAATGCTGCGCAGCAAGCGCCATTCGACGGCCAACACCGCGGTTCCTGGTGTGTCCGCTGTGCCGTGCGTGTGATCATTGTTTGTACAGCCCTCTCGCAGTGTCCGGAGCAAGTATGGTGGGTCTGACACACCGGTGTCAATGTGTTCTTTTTTCCATTTCCAGGAGTGTATATAATTCCGTTCATGATACGAAGGGAAAAAAAAAGAAAAAAAGCCGGCCGGTGTGGCCGTGCGGTTCTAGGCGCTACAGTCTGGAACCGCGTGACCGCTACGGTCGCAGGTTCGAATCCTGCCTCGGGCATGGATGTGTGTGATGTTCTTAGTTCTAGGGGACTGATGACCACAGATGTTAAGTCCCATAGTGCTCAGAGCCATTTGAACCATTTTTTTTATAAGAAAAAACCAGCATTTCCACATTTAAGATATTTTCAGATGCTGGTGTTCTGTCAGTTCTGAATTACCCTCCCCATTTTTATGCTTTGAAAGATAATTATTACGAACAATGAGCAGACAACTGTCGGTTTCACGAGGTCTGTGTTAACATAAAAGAAATTACGAAATTATACGCAGATTAGGGGGGTCGTATTTGTAGACTAGCAATGTCAATGGCTGTTCACACTTAGTTTTCTTTTTTACTTTTAAACACTTACGTTGTTGAGAAACGCACATTAAAAATTGAGGAAAATTCCGTGTTACGATAAACGGACACCGAACCGTCATTGATGGAACTCTGAACACGTAATCTAAAAAGCATTACAGTTTGTTGAGTAACAGTAGCGGGGTATTTAATGTTAATTATTTCTGTATTTACTGATCAATAAGTATTATATTAGTTACATTTGTATGTTAGTTTTTACGCCAATTTATTTACTCAGCATTTAACACGAATGTTTTGGGTTAGATTACTGTCGACCATCGATGTTCAAACGTTCATGATGAATTCGAAATCAGCAGCTATGATTTGCTAACATCGCGCATCTGTAATCCCATCCTTGGCCCAAAACCGCCTCCCTTCACGGTGGCGTATTGCAATCAGCAAGTTTCGTTGTTGTTCCCTGTAAAGGGGCTAACTGCAGCCGACTAGAAACAACGAAACACTGTGAGTCGTCCGCTACAAAGGGGCAAATAGTGTCATTGGTAACTAGAACAATGGAGAAGCATTTATTGACATGATTACTCACGATACGCACCGTGACAGCACGATGGACGAGTATGGATCTGCTGAATGGCAGGTGAGCCGGAGAGCATTGTTCTCGTTGTGTAATTTGGCGGAGGCGTTATTATCATGCGAGCATGTTCACTGAGATCTGGTCTTGGTCTACTGATTCTAGACTTTCTAACAGTACGCAGAACTCTATTAGGTTACCTGAGTTACTCGATTCTATTAACTCTGTTATGACCTGACGAGACGCAACTGCAATCGTCTTTTGATTGCCCAATCTTAGAAGAAAGATTAAGGAAAGGCAAACCTACGTTTCTAGCACTTGTAGACTTAGAGAAAGCTTTTGACAATGTTGACTGGAATACTCTCTTTCAAATTCTAAAGGTGGCAGGGGTAAAATACAGGGAGCGAAAGGCTATTTACAATTTGTACAGAAACCAGATGGCAGTTATAAGAGTCGAGGGACATGAAAGGGAAGCAGTGGTTGGGAAGGGAGTAAGACAGGATTGTAGCCTCTCCCCGATGTTGTTCAATCTGTATATTGAGCAAGCAGTAAAGGAAACAAAAGAAAAATTCGGAGTAGGTATTAAAATCCATGGAGAAGAAATAAAAACTCTGAGGTTCGCCGATGACATTGTAATTCTGTCAGAGACAGCAAAGGACTTGGAAGAGCAGTTGAACAGAATGGATGGTGTCTTGAAGGGAGTATATAAGATGAACATCAACAAAAACAAAACGAGGATAATGGAATGTAGTCGAATTAAGTCGGGTGTTGTTGAGGGTATTAGATTAGGAAATGAGACACTTAAAGTAGTAAAGGAGTTCTGCTATTTGGGGAGCAAAATAACTGATGATGGCCGAAGTAGAGAGGATATAAAATGTAGACTGGCAATGGCAAGGAAAGCGTTTCTGAAGAAGAGAAATTTGTTAACATCGAGTATAGATTTAAGTGTCAGGAAGTCATTTCTGAAAGTATTTGTATGGAGTGTAGCCATGTATGGAAGTGAAACATGGACGGTAAATAGTTTGGACAAGAAGAGAATAGAAGCTTTCGAAATGTGGTGCTACAGAAGAATGCTGAAGATTAGATGGGTAGATCACATAACTAATGAGGAAGTATTGAATAGGATTGGGGAGAAGAGAAGTTTGTGGCACAACTTGACCAGAAGAAGGGATCGGTTGGTAGGACATGTTCTGAGGCATCAAGGGATCACCGATTTAGTATTGGAGGGCAGCGTGGAGGGTAAAAATCGTAGGGGGAGACCAAGAGATGAATACACTAAGCAGATTCAGAAGGATGTAGGTTGCAGTAGGTACTGGGAGATGAAGAAGCTTGCACAGGATAGAGTAGCATGGAGAGCTGCATCAAACCAGTCTCAGGATTGAAAACCACAACAACAACAACATGGTCATGGCTGATCGGACTTAGAAGATATGAAACACTAGTTTACTTTATTACCAGAATGATAAAAAGATTTACTTAACTTTATACTACCTATAGCCACAGAAATGAGCTGAATATTTACAATTGTCTTTGAACTGTAAAGCATTACTTGTTGGACACAATTACAGACTCTTCTCTTGAAGTACTGAATTCAACATTTACAAAGGGACAGCTCCAACTGTAACTTTATTAGTACGGTTGTCTTAACCACATGATGCTGACTGCTTCATCGGTGGTCGCTAACTGGGTTGAGTGAATCCATACTCTGCTCTATAGGGCCTCCTTGTGATCTACTGCAGTGCTGAGAGAGAGAGAGAGAGAGAGAGAGAGAGAGAGAGAGAGAGAGAGAGCCGTTACTTTAGGAGCGCCTCCCATTCGTTGTTGCGGACTGGAGTGAGACATCATTGACGTCTGTGGTATCAATGAGCGTAGCCAACTTAGGTGTGGCACTGCGATCTCTGGATGATACCACACACACACTGTGGTAACAATTTGTAATGTGCCACTCTTTACGAAGACGAAAACGTACACTCAGAAACTCTGAAATCATATGACCAGATCCAGAGACCCGGTTCAAACCACGTAAATTTCCATGGCGTAAAAATGCTCCTCCGATCGATACAGCGCAGTAATTAAGGCGTTGGACACACTGTCGGCAGCACTGCGGTTCAAATCCCCACTCAGTCATCCACATTTAGCTTTACCGTGGGTCCTCTATGTCACTTTAGCAAATAGCAGTACGGTTGCTTTAAAGAGGACAGGGCGGATTTCCCCAAGAGCAACATTTACGCCCCTCTCCTTCCAGTGACACTTCCACAATTAAAAAGACGCTTTATCACAGCAACTGAGAATACAGTATTGCACCAGCCATGCTTGAGAGGGTTTCTAAATCTGCAATTATATCGATGATCTGCAAACCATAACGAAGTGCATGGCAGAGAGTACGTCCCATAGAACCAGTTATTAAGGTATCTTCTTGTTCCATTCACATACGGAGCGCGGGGAGAATTGACTTGTTTCAATGCCACTGTGGGTGCTGTAATTATTCTAATCTTGTCCTTACGGTCCCTAACTGAGCAATACGCAGTGAGTTGTTGTATATTCCTAAAATCATCATCTAACGCCGGCTCTTGAAACTTTGTTGGTATACTTTATAAGGATATTCTACGTCTATCTGCAGGAGTCTGCCAGTTCAGTTTCTTCTGCTTCACTGTACCACTCTCCCATGGGCCAAATAAACCTGTAACCGTTCGTGCGGCCCTTCTATACACAGGGTGTTTATAAATGAATATCGGGGTTTTAACGCTTTATAATATTTATTACTTTAAACTTACAGTTATAAATGATATGTCAAATGAAAGAGCAACTCAAAACAGTTTTACCAAGAACCTTATAAATGTTCAATGTGAGCACCATTTGTCACACGGCACACATCAAGTCCATAGCAGAGTTCTTCCCGAACGTTGATAAGTATGTCTTCAGCGATTGTAGCAAAAGCTGCTTCAATCCGGTTTCTTAATTCGGGGAGGTCTGCTGGTAGAGGCGGCACGTACACACGATCCTTGATGAAGCCCCAAACGAAAAAATCGCATGGCGTTAGGTCGGGTGAACTTGGGGGCCATGCAAAGCAAGCCCTGTCATTTGGCTTGGGAAGAACTCGGCTATAGAATTTGTGTGTGCCATGTGACAAATGGTGCTCACATTTAACATTTGTAAGGTTCTTGGTAAAACTGAGTTGCTCTTTCATTTGACATATCATTTATAGCTGTAAGTTTAATCTAATAAAAATTATAAAGCGTTGAAACCCCGATATTCATTTATAAACACCCTATATACCTTCAATATCCCCTGTTAGTCGTACTTGGTACTGGACCCACACACTTGAGCAATATTCTAGAATGGGTCGCACGAGCGATTTGCAAGCAATCTCCTTTGTATACTGATTGCACTTACCCAGTATTTTATCGACAATTTGGGAAGAACAGGAGGATCGCCGAAACATCTGCGTTACTATACACACGGCTCACATCTTGTATATCAAAGAAATGCATAAATACTTTCAAACCTACCTCAATGAGACGCTACTACAATTATTTATGTTAAGTTATGGGTTATATCATAGCATTACGAAGTGGTCAGCTAATCTCAAATCATTCTATTCTCGTAAGGTCACGTATTATCACGTTTTTCAATGCGAGAGTCTGCCTGAGAGTGCAGTGGAAGGGCTGCAGAATGCTGAGCGCGGACGGTGCTGAATGCCTGTGAGGGGTGGGGCGATCGCGGCGCTGACGGAAGCCGGGAGCTCAGGGAGATGTCATCAGCAAGCTCCTAGACGACCGTTGGCGCTTCCGCTCCACTTTTTGCGCAGGGCGGGGCCCCTAAACAGCCGACAGCTAGCACGGCGTGCTAAAATCTCACTGCCGCTGAGCGTTGCCGTCCAGCATGTCTGAAACCGACTAGTCACCGGCGGTACGCTGCCGCAGATGTACCAAACTTTACATCTGCAGCTTTTAGAGGGACCTAAGTAAGGAACAGAAATGTGAAATGTTGCTGCTTGTAGACTTGTGCGTGGCCGGTAAACATTTACGAACTAAATTATAAAAGCTGCTTTTAGGAAATTTTATTTCATATTTGTGTGTTATTTACATAAACTATCAGAAAAGATATCATTAATATATATTAAACATTACTAGTATAAACCACTACAGAATGCAGAAGTGACAAATGGAAGCTACCAAGTCGTCAATGAAATATTACAGAAGGTTTATGACCAAAGTAAAACACAAATCCCCTTGCCCAAAAAACACACACAGATCGGGGCGTAGACTTACTGAGCAAATGCACCTAAAACAGAGTGCTCGTTCTTTCTGTAAGAATGAAAGAAGTGTAGTCATCCGTACTGACAATCTAGTTCGACATAAAATGCGGCATAAGGAAACAGAGTAGTTCATAATGCATACTCAAAATCAGGTGTGTACAAGGTAAAATGTGGTGTCTGTCCGAAATTCTACGTAGGACAAACGAGCAAATTTTTCGACATCCGCTTTCGAGAACATTTTAACGTAGATAATAACAAAAATAAAACTGCATCGATTCTCATTTTTTAATGCGGACGTGCAAACGTAAACTGGAACAAATTTTTATATCTATCATTATCACCCTAAAGGATGTCATTTGGATAACTTTAAGATCCTGAAATTTTCCCTAGTTAAAAAAAAAAAATCAGTCAAATGAACAAAGCCATATCCATAAGAAATCATATTTCGAAGTATTTTCTGGGGTGTTACGATGGCTCTTCTCCCTGTTTTTTTCCTCCTTTGCCGGGGCTCTCTTCAATGCCGCCTCGGACTGTCTGACAGCAGCTTGATTTAACAGTTCATACCATCTGCTGTGGACGCTTGCGACCGCCGGTGCCACGGTTACCACAGGCAGCTCACCTCTTATAGGCAAGTGTCAATCCGCTCCCACTGTAAGCTTAGCTTACCTACACCAATAATTCCCCAACTTTTTCCTAGTTCTCACTTTTTGAAGATTATCTTTCACAACAAATTTCATATAGCAAATGTTTTAATCTCATGTTTGTGACTTAATAACTTTATACAATTATGTAATCAACAATATGAGCGCAGTTGATGTTTATACTGTGAACTCCCACTCCCTCCCCCCCTAGCCTTTTAAGTAGTAATATGACGTACTTCCTTGGTATTCACTGAATCCTTTTTTCTTTCTTTATAATCTGATGAGGACTCGCTAGGAAGTCGAAACTTCTAATGATTAAATTTGTGTAAACTGAGGTTAATATCTTTAATTTAAAATGTTTCTGTTCCAACATCTACGAGATCTGCGAGAAAAGTAATGATACTTGACAACACTGTGTTGTTCTATTTGTGAAAACCAATGAGTCTATCCCTTCCACATGCTCAGTCCGAATTTATGCTGCGTACAGCCATCATGTGATATTTGAAAGCGCCGTCAGTGAAGTTATGTTTTTGTTGCGTGCTACGAAAATGGAACAGCGGAATTTAGAGCAACGTTATATCATTTTTAAAAGTTTCAGACAGGCTTATGGGGAACATTCCTTATCAAATGTACGAATCATTTGCGAAAGGCCGAGAACATGATGAAAATGAACCTCACTGAGGGAGACTAACTTCAAAAACCGATGTCAACGTCGAGCGAGTGCGTGCTCTTGTGAGATCACACCGACGTTTACGTTTAACAATAGGGGTAATGGATGACCTGTTAAACACTTTCACAGTACATCAAATTTTGGCCGAAGTTTTGCACATGCAAAAGTTTCGTGCCGAAATGGTGCCAAAAGCCTAGCAAATGAGCAGAAGGATAATCGCAAAAATTTGTACATTGATCGTCTTGAGAAAATTACCAATGACCACGAATGGTTCAGTAGTGCCATCATAGGTGATGAATCCTGAATTTTTGAATACGATCCTGAGACAAGGCGGTGAAGTGAAGAATGGCGCACTGAGATATCTCCACGACCGAAATAGGTAGAATGAGCAAGTCAAAGATCAAATTAATGCTGATTTTCTTTTTTGACAGTAGGAGTATCGTGTGTTAAGAATTTAGTCGTCCAGGACAAACTGTCAACCAAGGCTCCGAAAAAGGATGAATCGAGTGAGGACGAATATTGCAGACAAATGGATGCTGCGTCATGACAACGCCCCCTGTCGCACGGACACTTCCATTACGGAACTTTTGACCTCGAAAGGCATTCCTGCTGTTCCACAATCCCCTATTCATCTGACCTGAGCGCGTGACTTTTTTTCTTCTCCCGAGATTGAAAACTGTCTTAAAAAGAACGTGACCGACTTGTTAAAGGTCCTACCTGTTCGAGTCTTCCAGCGCTGCTACCAAGACTGGAAACAACTAGTCCGCCAGTATATAGCTTCCGAAGGGAACTACTTTTAAGGGTGATAATATTGTTGTTTTGAAAAAACAAAAACTTTAAAAGTTTAAAATTAGTCTCATTACTTTTCTCTCACATCTCGTAATTTAGTGCAGTTGCAAGGAGCTTTGTTTACGAATCATAGTAACAAGTTTTAATCGAGGCCCAGCTTGAGTGTTTACATACGGTTTCCAACACACTTCACAGCAGGCCACAGAGAGACGCAGTCGGTCACTTCGCTGATGGGAGAGTGCAGGGCAGCAGCGTGCGGTTCAATTCGGTGACTCACCGCAGCCGGTTAACTCAAAATGCGGTCCCACGAACATGAGTCAGATTAGCAGCAGCCAGCTCCTATTTCCACTCAACCACGCAGTCTCATACAGAAGTACAGTCAAGACTATATAAAAAGCGCTCTTCTTCAAATACACTTTTAATATCCTACAGTTTGTTTTTCATCAATTGAAACTTTACATCTGGCATGGAGCATCTGAAACAACGTCAGTGCAATTTTTAAGAAAGAATATACGGCAGTAACAATATATCAAATCATCAAAACAAAACAAAAAATCCGCTCGAATTAACTTGGGCAATCCGATGCGCCTATATGCACGGCGATCCTGTGCTTATTTGGGCTTCATCAATACAAGCAGATACCAGCTTAAGTTAGCGCTTGATTGTTATTGTTACCAAGGATAGGAATATATAAAATGAAGATTAAGATTCTCTTACACATCTTTTAACGCTAAAAACAAAACTCCAGTGTCATAGCTCAACGTTTGTTTTTGAAACCCACTTTGCAAACTCAGCCGGCCGCTGTGGCCATCGGTTCTAGGCACTTCAGTCCGGAACCGCGCTGCTGCTACGGTCGCAGGTTCGAATCCTGCCTCGGGCATGGATGTGTGTGATGTGCTTAGGTTAGTTAGGTTTAAGTAGTTCTAACTCTAGGGGCCTGATCACCTCAGATGTTATGAATACTATATGCCTACACACATACTGACTCGTATGTTTGGACTGGATTGCACAGCCTCCTCAATGTCTCACCATATGCAGCTGCAATGAGTGTTGTACCCTGCGGCATATAGTTTTAAGTCTTCTGCAAATAGCAACTGCTAGCCACTCTGTAAAAATTTGGCAGCGTTGTTGTCGACCCATGTAGTCAGAGGGGTAGGAAAGCTGGTGTAACGTTCCGACAGATGTCTCACTTGCCAAGATGATTACGCTACAAAATGATCTATACTTTCTTCTGATTTTCACCAGTTTTATCGCAGCTTGAAAAAACTTATTCCTTGAAAATGAAGGTTTTTGTCACTGGTGTGGCAGTTACGGTTCTATGAGAAGCAAATACCGGCGTTATATAAGGGTGCGAAGCGGCCCGTAACACCGATCAAAACGCGGGGATCCTCAGGCACACAATATGGCGCTCATTACGCTTAACTGCAGTATCTCTCTATGAGCCATCAAACGTCTTTTGCTGCTTAGGGTGCCGAGATTTATAGTTTTATGTGCTACTGAAGACAGAATGCGCGCATCTATGACGCGCACGATATATATTTTTGACCTATCGTCTTACTAGGGCCCTTGCCCGACAATCAGCCGCTTTATCTACAAACATCAGCCGTGAAAACTACGGGCCAAGATGAAAGTTTTCAAATCCAATGAAAAGCTAACTGCATATGTCGTGGCAGTTGGCTTGCTCGTAACTGTGTACTGATGAGGTCAAGAGTGCTAAAACTTCCTGGCAGATTAAAACTATGTGTTGGACCAACACTCGAATCTTTGCGTTTTGCGGGTAAGTAGAAGGTAGAAGAAGAGATAATTAGCAGAAGTGAGGCCGTGAGGAAAGAATCCATTAAACCATTTCTCCGTAATATGCTTTATTTCATAAGTGTTAGTCCCGCAAGGTATGAAGCAGAAATTCTATTAAGGTTGGAATGTAGGAGAAGAGATCCTGCCAGATGTGACATGCTTGGATAGCTCACTCGATAGAGCACTTGCCCGCTACAAGCAGAAGTCCCAGGTTCGAGCCCCGGTCCGGCACACAATTTTAATCTGCCACGGAGTTTCAAATTAGTGCACACTCCGAACAGAGCGTAAAATCATTTTGAAATGTTGTTTGTGTTTGTGATCAGGTGGTAGTTACTGACATACACCATTTCACGGAGGAAATGAAGCAAGGTTAAACGGAAGATTAAAGTTTAACATACCATCGACGGTAAGGTCACTAGATAAGAAGCACTTTTTACGTTAGGACGAGGATGGGGAATGAAATCGACCGTGTCATTCCCGAAGGAACTATCTGTACATTTGTCTTAAGCGATTTATAGAAACCATGTAAAACATAAGGAGAGCCAAAGAGGATTCGAACCTCCGTCCTCCAGAATGCGACTCCTGCACCTTAAATACTGCGCCACTTCGATGGGTATGAAGGAAAATCTTCCATTATCGACTGCTAAGTGGAATCAGCGATTGCTAGACTCAGAGGGCTGGCACCCGCATCCATTTTCGTCGTTAATTGGAACCAAGCCAACTTGCTTGCTTCCCTCCCACCCTCTTCTATGCTTACGTGAACTAACGATTTGTTTATACTCTTACAGCGCTTCTGGTTAATTCTGTCCTACATAAAGATGGATATCACAGGATCTGTCTTACTGTTGGACAAAATTAATTCGCTATAATACTATGCAATCGTCGGAATATCGTATTGTGAATAGAGAGAGAGAGCTGAGAAGCGCTTTGAAATCCATACGTATTATAAAAATGTACGTATGTGTGCGTGTGTGTTCCACATCTTCTCCTAAACCACTCGAGCAATTTCAGGCGAACTTTGTACACACACATCCTTTACCATCCAGCAACAATCTCTGTGGGAACAAGAAGCACCTACATAAGATATGACGTCATACAAAATGAGGTGCGTGAAAAACTGCGGCATCATGCACGAAGTTTTAATTCATTTGTTCTTTACTACTAAGACACTGGATCAGTTGAGTCAAATTAAGGAAATCCCTGGCACCTGG
This sequence comes from Schistocerca cancellata, assembly GCF_023864275.1. NCBI lineage: Eukaryota > Metazoa > Arthropoda > Insecta > Orthoptera > Acrididae > Schistocerca > Schistocerca cancellata. The sequence continues at coordinate 72,853,711 of NC_064627.1, forward strand.
CAGCGCTTTTGACAGCTTTCAACTGCGAAACGCAAACGGCTATAGGAGAAAACTGTAGCCATCTGTAGAGCTTTGAAGAGGCATTGCCATAGAGACGGTTCTAACACCGCGTTGTAGAACGAGAAGCAGCGGCGCCTAGCGTACATAAACTGTCAGGAATCATGCTTCTTAATTTTGATATTGCAATTCTACATTTTTACATTACGCATATTTCTTTGTACGATTGTTTCATAATTTCAAACGTGTTTTCACGAATACATGAAAATGAAATTTTTTTCGATACTTCACTACAAATACTGTTCATTTTTTGCTTTTGTTTCTAATAGAAATTTGGCAAAATGAATACCCGGGCAATGCAGTCTTTGTCAGCTAATAATGTTATATCAGTAATATTTTCGTTTCGTGAAAGCAGTAATTTTACAGTTCCGTAACTGGGGTCGAACGATATCCGCCCCGGCGGCGACTACACAGTAGACCGAGTGTAGCATATCGACAGCCGTTCGTTACAATTGCTCTTTTTATTTTCAGTCATTAGTTCTGTTACTCTCCAGCGCAGCGAAGGTAAATACGTAGGGAGAATTTACCAAACAATGACGCACAAATGCAGACAATAACTCTCAGGTAACAGCGACGATCAGCTGAAGAAGCGCTTACACAAAAGCTGCCTCGCCTTGATGGCGAGGTTCACTCCGCAAGTAATGCAGATGTGCGCAGAAGCGAACTCCGCGAATATCCTGAGAGAATGGCGCGCGGAAGGAGACAATGAAGGATTCCTGTCCGCGTGCGGGCCACTCATTACTTGAAATCGATGCCTGCGCTGACGAATGCGACGGATGAGAAAAGTTTTGTTGGCAAAGCAGCAGAATGCTGAAAGGAGATTTTAATGGAGCTCTGGGCCGCAGACCGCTCACGCAAGTCAATGGAAACGCTGACAGGAAGGATCTGCCGCGTACAGTGTTTGTCGGAAATCTGAGGAAGTAGTCGACCAAGTTGAGCGTACGCTCTTTTCATCGCTACTAGATCACGTAACAAAAGCACCAATGACGCGAAAAGCTCCCCGAAGAGCACTCGCAAGCAAATTATAACTGAGGCTCAGGTTCTCCTGACGAATAACGCTAACGTGGACTATACTCACAGTGAGGATAATTATGATTACAATCTCAACCTGCATAATATGACGTTAGTTTCACGACCCTGCCCCCTCCCCTATAATTACGGGATTATTCAGCCGACAAAATGAAACAAGAAAATAATATTTTCGTGTTCCTAAACATACGTACTAAATTACATCTACCGGTGTCCACTTAAATTACCTAATCATCTCAAATACACTCTTGAAGTCGAAAGTAAGTTAGATATGCAATACGTTGCAGATGTAATAACTGACACTTAATTCACAAAACGTGAATATGGTTAAGATTTGAAAATAAAACAGAGCTGCAGGCTGTTCCAGACGAAATTTTTAACTTCTACTTCCTAAAATATTGATTAAAACAGGTAACGATGTCAGCAGCAATTTTGCAGTTTTTCAGCAACACTTTGTGTGCCTTGCATCACTGGCTATTCTAATTTGACTTTTTTTACCTTTAAAGAAGCAGTGGTACTTATAAAGCGTTATCACAATTCTATTTTAATACCTTTCGGAACAGTAATACAGGATTCTATCACATTGCATTCCTTTTTTACTACAAAATTAAAAATGTTAATAAAAATCAAAACTGTGTTTTGCACACATTAGCTATGTCATCCTTGCATTATATTTTATTATTTGAACAATTTCGAGACTGCTTGTATTTGCAAGTATTTGAGGACATGTCTTACTTGGTTAATTCCTCGCTCGATTTTTCAGCTATGCCCTGAACTATGAAATTGTTGCCTCATATGTCACCAAATGGTATTGTTATAATGTATAAGACACCAAGTTCTTTATGGCATTAGGTAGCCCAGTGGGATACAAGTTGTTGCAGATGTGAAGTCACGTGTATTTGAATATGCTACGACTTTGTTAATGGTATTTCTATTGTCAGCTTGTATCTAAATTTTATCATAATTTTACTTCTTATGCTCTCTCTCTCATTTTTTTCCTTAAATAACAAATCACAGTACTTCTACTTGCCCCGGACAAAGTCACGCTTTACGATGCTTCGTATTACTAACGAACACCGCACAGTAATTCTCTTTCCGCAAAGCGCTCCAGAACGCCATACTTTCAGATTTAGCAATGAGCAGTATACGCTAGTCTTAAGATTCTTCCACGTGTTTGCCCTTGCTCCGAGTTGGCACACTGCCCTCAGACAGACGATGTGGGCCAAGAGCCATTCTCATTCACAATCTGATTGCATCTTTCGGTCTGAACGCAAACGTTTACGGGTCCTAAAAAGTAACGAAGCAGATACATACTTTGGTAAGCATTCCGGAACCACTGAATACATTCAAACGTTTTCAACATGCAAAAGCACGCAACGGCGAGGGAATGTTGGGAAGCAATGTTCTGCTGCGTATCAGTTCTTTCTTTCCTTCTAGCTGTAGAGAAAAATACTATTTTAAGCGGATTTGATTAAATTTTAACAGCATACTATGGGCCTTGAAAAGAGTCGTACAATGATTTAGCGTTTACGATCGAGAAACGTTAAATTTGCCGAAATAAAGCGGGAACAGGTCAAATACGAAAGCCGAGACTGGTCACACAGCGGAGTTACGTTCGCTTTGTTACCGGCAACAGAGCGGAAATGTTTTGAGGTTAAAAACGTGACCAATTCTCTTTACGGTTTTTGTGTAATTCTTTTCGCCTTTGTATCATCTACTCCATTTCTCTTCGTTCCAGTTGCTCTTTTGGCTCCACGACCGGCGTGCTACCTAACTACTGCATTACACATGCCTAATAATAATTTCATCCATTCCTTACTAGGGTAGGTGCCGTCAGTTCTGAAGTACAATACCAATGCAGAATGAGCGCTCTGCATATTATCTGGTACATCAGTATGAGCGTTCGATAGCTGAAGTTACAACACAAAATATGTCACTGATGTCGCCATCGTCAGAAGCTTCTGACAAGTTGGAAAAGTAAACATGCACGCTCTCTATCATATATGGAGAAATTACGAAGGGCAACAGGAAAAGAAAAAAATGGTTCAGGGAACTGGCCAGAATAGAACACACAATTATGACAGCAATGAAAATAAAATGGAGATGAGTTGGACATGCAATTAGGTGAATGGATGGGATAGAATTTTTTGCCCCCCTCAGTTACCCGCGATTCCCAAATTCACTGTTCCTTGATGCCTGAGAAAGTGTCCATCAACAGATCTCTTCTGCTAGTAAAGTTGCGCCATAAATGTCTCCCCCCCCCCCCCCCCCCAATACCGATTTAGCACCTCCTCACTACTTCTTCCATACACCCGCCTATTCTTCTGTAGCACCACATTTCAAAACATTCTGTTCTCTCCTCTTGTCTGAATTGCTTATCATCCACGTTCACTCACTTCCATAAACGGCTGCACGCCAGAAAAATACCTTCAGAAGAGACTTCTTAGCAGTTAAATTTATCTTGGGTGTTAACAATTTCCTCTTTTTTAGAAACGTTTTTCTTGCCACTGCCACTTTGCGATTATTTTGTTCAGCAAATAGCTAAACTAATCTACTACTTTTAGTACTTCTATCACTATAACCTGGATTTAATTCTATTAAAATCCATTATCCACGGTTCATTTTTCTTGATATCATCTTATAACCAATTTATAAGACACAGTCCATTTCGTTCAACTCTTCTTGCAAACCCTTTGCATACAGCTTACACCTCAGTGTTGTGCATGCGTGATAGAGCTTCGATTCACAGATATGTCAACTTGTACCTCACAGGGATACAAAACTGTACCTCAAAAAACAAGCATAGCAGAGCATTTTTTAAATATTTTTTTTACCTCATGGGGTACTTTATTTGTGATAACATACGGTCAAATTACCAAACGTTTTTGCAGTCTCACAAATACCAGATCCCTTACACCATACATAAATAGCTTCATCTTGATCCACATTACGACGACTTCGGGTCCTCAGTACAAAAGAGCATATTACGGTACAAATAAGGTGTGTCAATATCTTTATTGGAAACCTTCCTACATTAAAGGTGCGGTACGTTACCACATATAGATTGTTGAAACTTAAACGGCTTCGTCAAACCGTAAACGTTTTAATTTCTTCTCCCTGAACTGTAATTCCTTTTCCAAATTTCCTCCTGGTTTCCTTTAGTGCTTGTTCAATGTACACATTGCATAGCATCGAGGATGGGCTACGACCCTATCTTACTCCCTTCTGACCTATGGCTTCCCTCCGACGTCTTTGGACATGCAGTCTGGTTTCTGAACGATTTTTAAATATCTGTGTTTTATCAAATGGTTAAATGGCTCTAAGCACTATGGCACTTAACATCTGAGGTCACCAGTCCCCTAGAACTTAGAACTACTTAAACCTAACTAACCTAAGGACATCACACACATCCATGCCCGAGGCAAGATTCGAACCTGCGACCGTAGCGGGCGCGCGGTTCCAGACTGTAGCGCCTAGAACCGTTCGGCCACTCCGGCCGGCTAAGTGGAGATCAACGTCATAATAAACGCAGCGTAACACAACTGCTTCGGTCCAGGTGTTTCTGGAGATAGTTCAAGATTCGGCTATATAAAAACCTGATCCAAACCGTGGTACTATATGACAGACGTGTAACATCTGAAAGCAGAACCTGCATTAACTTCCCGTATTTGAGAGAAAAGTGCTGCGGCAGATCTTGAGTCGGATGTTGGACGCAAATACCGGCGAATGGAGGACGAGAAACAACCATGAGAGACACAAACTGTACCGAGATGCCAAATATAGCAGGAATCTTAAGATGCAAGCGACTACAGTGGGCTCGACATGTGGCTCGGATGGAAGACAGGTGACCACGGAAGCTCCTGGATTTCGTCCCCACAGGCAGGAGACCCACGGGAAGACAACGGAAGAGGTGGAGGGATGTCCTACATGAAGACCTGCAACAATCAGCGATAGATGTAGAATTATAGACGGATAGCGGATGGCAGCGATGGATCGAAGACAATGGAGAAGAAAAGTCGTAGTAGCGAGAGATTCGTTGGACCTGATCGCGTAAAAGAAGCACGTAAAAGATCTTCAAAGATAAGATGTGGGGTCAAGTATTGCCTCACATGCTCTAAGATTTCTCCAGAACCCAGAAGAGGCCTTATATCAGTTTTTTTCACTCTACTGTACAAAACTCGTGCCAGCATTTGCAAATAAGACTTATTAAATTGATGGTTCAGTAATAGTTACACCTTCCTACTAATGAATTGGAGTTGTTAGGTGAAATGCGAAAAAAGATTTCCCAATTAAAAGAGGCCGCCTTCAATTTCCGTCTGCTATATCGCTAAGAGGACAAGTGTCAAATTTCCCATCAAAAACTGCCGCCTTCCTTCTCCATCTGCTATATGCACTACGTGGACAGGTGTCGGAGGGAGAGAGAGAGAGGAAGAGAGAGCAGGATGATCTATATTTAGCAGCCGGCTTGGCTGCCCTCGACGATACGCCACCTACCCTAACCAGTCGAGGCATTTACGGTCCTCTCGCAACTCCTCTCACCCTAACACGGCCTTCCCTCGCTGTGAAACAAATAGTGAGGTGAGCTCGACGTCAGGTCTTCCTTGCTTCGTAGGGGTACTTCTGTCCACCACAGTGCTTTACTGGAGACACGCCTTTTTCTGCCTCCTGTCTTTGAAGTGAATTATCCAGTTGTTTGTATGAAAACCTAGTGTTTAACGTACAATACAAATCACGGTGAAACTGACACTTTTTAAATGAAGAACCCATTGTCTGATTTGTAAGAATATATCCTAGGAACGATTCAAAATTGAGCTCCGTACTTATTTGTAGCCTGACACCGAGATAACCGATGTATCTGTGGTGTCTGTTCTTTCTGACATTAATTAAGGCGACGACGGGTCAGTGATCCCTTCAGCGCAGATGCACACCAAGCTTGAAATCTTACGAGAATCGTCGAGGTGTCGCCAGTAACGAGGCTAATGAACAGGAGCACTACATCAGTATGGGTGGTAGAACTTGAGAATTTGTGTCTCACGGGAGGCGTGTTAGGATGGTCCGCGCGGTTGTGGTGATCACTGTGTCCGGATGGCGTAGTGGTCAGTGCAACTGCCTCGTAAACAGGAGGCGCAGGTTTGAATCCTGGTCTGGCGAAAATTTTCAGCTTGCTCCATTGATATAAATCAATGCCCACTGGCAGTTAATGTCTCTATTTATTTGTGTTTTGATAACCAGTGTGCTTGATATACATCCTATTTTTTTTTTCAAAGAAGTTCTCAGTTTATGTCTTAGGAACTGAAAAAGAAGGACCTCTCACACCGCTGACATGGCTATCGTCAATATAAAGATAAGCAAGGAATATGACAGTTTAATGCCTCATTTAGATCGAGTGAGCCAAAAGTGCAACAGTAACTCAGTTGGGCAAGATCGTGGGACGGATCTCACATTTACTCGATTAAAGCAGCTGAATTTCACTTTTAGAAAAGCAGTATTTTGCGCTCGACGCCGAACTGTTTGTTGCTACGCGTTATTTGTAACAAGCAGTTTCTTTCCACGTAACAGAGACAGCTACCAGTAGAAGATACATATCCCTGCTGGGCAGATTTTATCTTGCATTCTCATGCAGTGTAAATACAAAGTGGCAGTACCTAGTCAGTAAATCACCGTCCACTAGTTGCCTAGGGGAGTAGTAAAGGAATAAGTACATTAAAATTAATACCAAAAGACAAGTGGCGTTCATAGATAGTTACATGCATCCTTAACTGATACTGACGGTCTACGAACTGTGCCTTAATGCTTTTCTTTGCAAGACACGTGTCAACACCAAAAACTGAAACTACCCTTGTTACTGTAGCGATGCTTGTCGGACCAACAGGTGCCGACAGTGTGTCCACATATGTGCTGGAGAGCGAGGTTCTGCAGGTTCGCAGGGCTTTGGAGAATAGGACTAGCGCAGTAGCAAACGTGCGTAGCCGCGCCTCCCAAACCATGGTCAATGTTCCAGACTTACGCTTCACTCGTACACATCCTCTACATCTCCATTCCACTAACCACCTTACGTTGTGTGGCGGGTGATATTTATAACAGGTAGAGAAGAACCAAACTAGAGCGGAGAGTTTCGTCACGGATCCCTTCAGTAAGTGCGAGGGCGTTACGGAAATTCTCAACAGAATCCAGTGGCAGACGGTACAAGAGCGGCGCCTTATATCACTGTTAGGATTACTGTCACAGCTCTCAGAACGTTCGTTGAAAGAAGAGACAACATATTAGTTCATTTCTTAGGCACCTAGACGACTTCCCACGACGAGAAATTTAGAGAAATTCGAGCTCATATAGAAGCTTCCCGCTCACCATCCATGAATGGAGCAGGAAATGACGCAAATGCGTCTATATGAGCTCGAGTTTCTCTGAATTTCCCGTCGTGGGAACACATCTAGGTGACTACGAAATGAACTAATATGTTTTTTCTTCTCTGAGCGTAGTTCTCAGAGCTGTGACAGTAACATAGCACTGATGTAAGGTGCCTCCTTGCACCGTCTACCACTGGAGTGTGTTGAGAATTTCCGTAACATTCTCGCAATTACTAAAGGAATCCGTGACTAAACTCTCCGCTCTACTTTGGTTCTTCTTTACCTCTTATTATTCTGTCTGCCATTACGTCAGGCTGAAGGTCAGTGCAAGGAATAACATTTTGAGGAATCGCACACCCACCACCTGGGTAGCTTAGAACTTCGGCTCTTGTTTGTGCGTGTCAGACCGAGCAGGGTAGCGCAGTGGTTAGCACATTGGACTCGCATTTGGAATGACGACGGACGGGGTGGTGACAGCAAGATCATCTGGCCACCTCTACCACAGACACTGTCAAATCCCAAGTAACATGCCGAAGCTAAGAAAAAGAAGTACATAAAACATATTCGCAGTTGCGAATATGGGCAACCATCAGCAGTATAATGGAATCACGAAAATGAAAATCTGTGCTGTACCAAGACGCGAACGCAGATTCCCCACTTACCGCGAGCGGTCGCCTTACCGTTAGGTTATTCGAGCACACTACACGAACAGACTCAAATTTCCGTATGCTGTCAACCATGTGTCACCAGCCTGCACTATTACATTCATTACGTATATTCCCATACAGGGGATCCACTGTAAATGGAAGTCGCTTACCGGTGTCGGCGAATAAATACGACAATGCAGTGACTATTTTGTTCAAAAATACGATGCAGTGTTCTTTCGGACATGCATTCGCCGACACTGGGTAAGCGAATTTCAATTAAAATGTCTCCCCTCTATGGGTATACACCTAACGAAAGGTCGAGTGCAGATTGTAGACACGCGGATGACACATACGGAAGTTTGGGCTGGCCGAGGAGTGTGCTGGGATAGCCTGAAGTACGGTGACCGTTCGCGATAAGCGGGAAATCCGGCTTCCAGTCCCGCTGCGGCACACAACTTTTCATGGTCGTCATTCCATTATACAGCAGGTGGTTGTCCATATTGGTTCAAATGGCTCTGAGCACTATGGGACTCAACATCTGTAGTCATCAGTCCCCTGGAACTTAGAACTACTTAAACCTAACTAACCTAAGGACATCACGCACATCCATGCCCGAGGCAGGATTCGAACCTGCGACCGTAGCGGTCACGCGGTTCCAGACTGACGCGCCTAGAACCACACGGCCACACTGACCGGCGGTTGTCCATATTCGCAACTGCGAATACATTTCATGTACTTCATAATGGCTGTAGTCGCCAGAGTGCCTGTTCTTTCGAACATGCATGCGTGTCCGAAGGAACACTGTATCGTAATTCTGAACAAAACAGGCACTGCAATATCGTAAGAAAAACGGAGGAATCTTCCAAGGTTTGTGTCTGCCACCTGCTTTTCGCACAACTACTTTTACGAGATCACTCCATTCAAGGACTAGGTAGATATTTTACAGCTGTTACTGTTTCCAGTGACTGATCGCCACTCGTGTAATCTAACGGTGTCTTTTCCCCTATTCGAGCGAATAGGTCACTTTTACTTACGTTGAGGATCAATTGCCAGTCCCTACAGCAAGCGTCGATTCTCCACAGGTCTTCCAACATTTCGTTACAGGTTTCTGGCAGTGCGGTTTTCCTACGCACAATAGGATCCGTACCGACCGAGGTCGCGCAGTGGTTAGCACACTGGACTCGAATTCGGGAGGACGACTGTTCAAACCCGCGTCTGATTTAGGTTTTCCGTGATTTCCGTAAATCACGTCAGGCAAATGCCGGGATGGTTCCTTTGAAAGGGCACGGCCGACTTTCTTCTCCCTCCTTCCGATGGGACCGATGACATAGCTGTCTGGTCCCGTCCCCAAATCAACCAACCAACCAACCAACAGGATCAGACACGAACAGCTTCAGCCTCACGGGAATTCCGATATCATTCATCAGAACATTTGTTTACAAGCCTGACTCTAACTCCCCGACAAATCTACTGAAGTTGTTCAGGGATATTTTCTGAGTATTTTGGTTTAAGGGGTCCGTGGTCTTCGGTGGCTCGTAACACAGTATTTGCATTAGATTTGTTACCCGCATTTGTCTCTCTGTCTGTACTGCACTGAAAGTAGCTGTTCAACAGTACAAATGTCGACGGCATGCACCGTGTGTCTCGTTTGGAAATAAACTTGTTGCATTTACTCCCGGTACTTGCTGTCGAGGCCAGTAACGCATACTTTACTGTTCGCCCTCAACCCTGCAGTCAGTATTGCTCGACTCCGTATCGCGTTCGTTTCTCGGGGAATGTTTAAACAGTTACACACAGTAGTATGGATAGATTTACGGATGAACGGCAGGGAAGTGTGTACCTCGTCCATTTTTTTATTTTTTTTTTATTTTTTTTTTTGTGCGGTGTCTCATTGATAAATGCTGAGGAACGCCTCACTTTTCTTGAGCACTGCTTCAGAGTTCTCAAATCGAATGCCCCGAAGCTTTGCCTTTAATGATGGTAATGAAAAATGAAGTCACAGAGTGAAAGATCGGCGCTATAAGGCGGATACGGTACACAGATAAATGCTGAATTGAGTCAGAAACTGCACGACTTAATTACCGACGTGAGGTCGCGCACTGTCCTGACGAAGTCGCCATCTGGTCCTAGAAAGTTCTGTTTATTTCTTTGCAGTGTGCTTCCTCAGTTTAGCTAAAACTGGTGAGTAGTGTGTTGCTGCGAAAGTAGAATCATTGCCTCACAGTCAAAAAATGTTATCACCAACCACTTTCCGTCCACATAGGACAACATTCGCCTTTTTTTGGTGTTGTAAAACATGGCGATTTCCAGACTGTGCTGGCTCGTTTTCCTTCGGGATCATGACGATGCAGCTGTGACTCACCACCGGTGATAATCGATTTCAGAAACGCAACCCCTCCATCAGCAACGAAAGGCAGCACCTCACGGCTTGCTTCCATTCGCACAGCATTTTGTTCGGCAGCCAACAGACGTGGCCCCTCCAACGGGCACAAACACATGTCGAATGGAGATGATCATGCATAATCGTAGACACTGCCGTAAGAAATTCTCAACACTTCACTGAGATTACGTAGCGTTATCCGCCGATCCTCACGGACAATCACAGCAGCTGTGTTGATGTCGACTTCAGTCACAGCAACAGCCGAAACACCAGGCCCACCTTGCTTAATACAGACATGTCAACCTTCTTTCAAGTTTTAGTGGTCGTATGGTTTAAACAAATACAATTTTATTGCGCCGTACTGCTCCGCTCGCGTCACCTCCATTGTTTGGTATGCGAAATGCAAAGACGGACTACAGAGTGCTGCCACCTATGGACATCACATACAAACACCTGCTTTTTTAAAATATTCATGGTACAGGCAAGAAACTACCGCGGAAGCTACAAGAAAAAACTTAGTCTCAGTTTCTGCTGATCAGCCCTCATATGTTTTGCAATTGCATCTTACACGCTTTTTCATTCTTATGGAGGTATTTTCATGGAAACAAGGTGGTTGGGTTAACAAACCGAATAAATCGTAATTACTTTACTCCTCTGTAAAAAAACAGCGCAGGCCATGGATCCCTTATACCAAACTACTCACAAAATACCCTTGAACAACCTCTGCAGCTTTGTTGGTGGAGTTCGTGTTCACCCTACGTATCATGAACAGTAGCTGTGCTGTCCCTCGGGACACGTCTGAGGTTACTTTTACACCTGAAATTATCGCGAGCTTAAGAACCAAGTGTTTTGCCCCCTTTCGCAAATCCAGTATCAAGAGTGGTCCGATATTGTGTAAACTAGGTCGCTTTCGATGAAAGTAACCATTCAGTAAACTGCGCTACCACTGTTTGTGCGTATTTATTTATTACTTGGCTTTCAGCGTAAGTACGACACTCGAACTCGGGACCTTTGCCTTTCGCGGGCAAGTATTCTACCGACTGAGCCATTCCTTTCTTCCAGGAGCGCTTGTCTTCCAAGTTTCGCAGGAGAATCTCTATTAAGTTTGTAAAGCGGAGGACGAGATACTGCGGAAGTAAAACTGTGAGGGTGAGTCGTGAGTTGCGCTTGGGTAGCTCATTCGGTAGAGCACTCGTCCGCGAAAGGCAAAGGTGCCGAATTTGAGTCTCGATGTCCGGCACACAGTTTTAATCTACCAGCAAGTTTCAAATTCAAGTGGTTTTGAACACTACGGGACTTAACTTCTGAGGTCACCAGTTCCCTAGAACTTTGAACTACTTAGACCTAACTAATCTAAGGACATCACACACGTCCATGCCCGAGACAGGATTCGAACCTGCGATCGTAGCGGTTGCGCGGTTGCAGACTGAAGTGCCTAGAACCGCTCGGCCACACCGGCCGGCCAACAAGTTTCGTTTTATAGTATTTCCCTTTATTTACAGATGATGTCTTCGATTACTTTTCCCACTGGGATCTGTCATCCATTAACTTGATGTAATAAATCAGTGTAAGGTGACACGATATATAAGAGTGTTCCGAATATGGCAGCTCCCTTGTCCGACAAATCTAATGTTTCGTTATACAAAACGCCTGCATGAGCATTAATCCAAAGTAAAAATATTTGTTTCTTCGTGAACTTGTTTTATCTTGCGCACTGCAGTAATCATGCATTGCCGAAAGCACTTGCTGTGTGTACTTATTCAATTTTGGTTTCTTTCGCTCCTTGCTCCAGGAGACATTCCAGGTACTTGGTTTTACGGAGCAAACGTGTAGATATCCCGCCTCAACAATTATTAAGAGGTTACAAGGAACAGGCATCGTAATTCGATCGTCTGGCGAGCAAAAGAGTTCACGCTGTTGGATGAAAGAGCACACAGCTAGCGAGCACTGGCTAGGATATAAACGAACCGTAGCTCCAGTCAGCTCACAAAACAGCCAGGGGCAGGCAGCCCTTGCGTCAGTTTTCTTGCGTGAACTGGCCGCCAGCCAACCAGGCCCCCGACACTGCCGAGCGGCCGACGCCAGGCTTTTGTTACTCAATTCCTACCACCTCGCACATCCGCCAATTCCGAGCCGACCGGCGTGACCTAGCCGCTCAAGGCGACTGCCACAACTGCCCCGAGTTGCCTCGCACCCAGCTGCAGGCGAATGTCAGTAACTGACAGGACAAAGATGTTTTTTACGACGATATCCTTGAATAAAAGCTTCCCGGAGCTTTTGCCCAAGCAATTTGTAAGCAATCTCAAGCTTTCGCCGGCTTCCGTCACCACAGACGCCGCCGTCCTCAGGCGGTGTCAGTAGGTCGTGTGGTACTTTATTCAGTTCGTCGACGCACAGCTGCACCGAACTATGTCACAGAGACGTCACGAAGTCGTGGAACTTCCACACGCTACCAGAGATTATGTCAGTGTCTAGAGTAATACTAAATAACTTTGAGTTCTGCCTTACGGCAGGTCTTGACATGGAGGAAGCCTCGTCAGAGAGGTTCACCGGATGAGCGTCTAGGGAAGTTATTTCCGTTGCCTTCCACTGGTGGTGATGAAATGATAATGAGGACAACACAGCACCCAGTCCCTGAGCAGAGAAAATCTCCGACCCAGCCGGGAATCGAACCCGAGCCCCATAGAGTAGTACTAACGGAGGCAAAAAAAGAAGCGAGTTGTCATTACGGCAAAAACTTGAAGCCGACGTGCGGTATCTTACGTATCCCAAGAACGTTAAGTTCACTGCATTTATACCTCAATGGTTCACCGCGATGATACTTTCCCGTGCCATCACTCTGACGTGACCGTTGGAAATAACTATCGACTTTCGTGCTCGTATTCCAATCATCATCTAGTGCTTTGATTGTGTGGAGACTTAGTTGTTTCATAAATTGCGTCGTGTACGCGTGTACATTTCAATAATCGTTCTCTTTGTTGACATGCACAAGATAAGGTAGCATGCGTTGCATCTTTCCTCATGGCACTCATTTATGGCTTGCAAATAACACGTAGGTGAGTTTTTTTTTGCAAAAGTGAACGTTAAAAATGTTGTGCAAAGCAGGTGAAAGCTGAAAATGCAATGAACAAGCAGCAGTACCAATAAGCAAACAAGCATTGGTTTGAGAGTTACAGCTTCATTTGCTGTCTATACAAATACAGGAAAAATGGAATTATACAGATTACGAAAGCATCCTTTTCACGTCATAAGCTTGCTATTTCGAAATATATCAAGAAAAACAAGTTAGACTGATGAGGCCAAGTGTGTTGTATTACTAGAGCAAGTACGCATTCAAGAATGAGAAACGTTCGAATCTGTCTTCCTGACACTATGTTACTCCCGTAAGCTTGTAATTTTTAGTAACTGAAACAGCTGTTGTGTGCACACGACAGAAATAATGAACAAGAAGCAATTAGAAACAGTTGTCTGCTAATGTTTTGGGCTATTTAAGATGGCGGCAGGTCCTGCGCACTCTAGCTTTTTTATCCCCATGATAATACTGGTAGCAATAAGGAGTATGTATAATAATGGGAGTTATCACGCAGTCACAAACTTGAAGCTGACGTCCGCAATGTTAGTTGCCCCAAATATTAGCTTCACATGGAAGTGTTTTGATGACGAAAACCCGCTGGCGCCATTTACAGCTGTACTAATAATTCTGATTATAGTCTGAAGTGCAAAGTAATCACATTTCATTCGCATGTGGACTCGATCAAGCGATATTTTCTTTTATGTACGTAATTTCGGTTGCGCTGGCTACATTTACTGTAGTGGTTTTATCTATGTCATTTGACTTTTGATGTCATATCAATCCAACTCGAAAAGCTCTGTAGGTGAATATTGTGAAACAACAGAACAAAATATGTTCTCAGCAATTTCGAGTTGAGAACATAGACCGAAAATCACTTTCGTCAGTCCGCATAAGGAAAATGCTGGATTACGAAAGCAGCCTTTTCATATAACGTACTTCTTCTTTGTTCGAAACTTTTAAGAAAAAAAAAAAAAAGCTAGTAGAATGAGATTTTCACTCTGCAGTGGAGTGTGCGCTGATATGAAACTTCTGGCAAATTAAAACTGTGTGCCGGACCGAGACTCGAACTCGGCACCTTTACCTTGAAGGTGAAGGGGAAGCTGTGTGGAGGGGTCGTGAGTCGTGCTTGGGTAGCTCAGATGTTAGAGCACTTGCCCGCGAAAGGCAAAGGTCCCGAGTTCGAGTCTCGGTCCGGCACACAGTTTTAATTTGTCAGGAAGTTTCAAAAAGAAAGCTACACTACCGACATGAAATGCGTCGTATTGCTGGATCAAATGTGTGTAAGACGAAAAAGACGTTTGAAAAAGCCTTCGCACTATGTTATTCACGAAAGCACTATTAACATTTTCTGCGCAAAGCAACTGTTGTGCATACACGACAGAAGAATAAAAAGCAATCTTTAACAGCAGTCTGCTAATGTTTTGCGCATTTAACACTGCGATGCCTGCTACAAAGCAACATACAGACTTCTGTGGTAAATTACCTCCATGGTGGCGCCATCTCCTTTTGTGATACCTCCATGTTGCAGTGATGTTCATTTTGTACGATGGTGGATGATTTAGGTCATTCCCCTGTTGCCTTTCAGCATCAGACGCCCGTTTTCACGCACCACTAAGGGTATAGCCGCTGTACCGGTTAAAATCGCACATTCTGATCTCACCGGCTTCTCTGATGACAAAATGCCAGCAGGAAGATGCATGGAATAATATTTCACTGAACGAAATATTTAGTTAGCCAAAGAAACAAAAAACAGTGATAATCATCAGAAGGTCACCACCCTATAGAACTACTGCGTTTTTTCGAAGCTGCAACAAATAAAATGGACAGAATCCTGGGCAGACAAGGTATTCATTCCATTTTACGACCACCCAAGAAGACGGAACAGATGCTGCGCTCAGTAGAAGACTGCCTTGGACTCTGTGTTCCTGGAAGTTATAAAACTTCTTTTGAAAGTGGTAGAAGTCACACTGGTAAGTCGAAACGAACGATTTCAGCATCCTGCACGGAGCGCAACATTAAACATCGCGACTTCCATAAATCTATTGTTGCCGAACACAGCTTCAGGAAGACACATACGATCATATTCAATGAAATAAAAATGCTGTCTCATGCATCAACGAACAGGGATTCTATCATCAAAGAAGCCTTTGAGATGAGAATTATCAACAATAACAAACTCGGACAGCGGTTATCCAAGCCTTTGTTGTGCTTGAAAACGGGCGCCTGGTGCTGAAAGGCAGGAGAGAAATAAGCTAGAGTCATCCCCATCTAACGAAATCAACATCACTACCAATGTTCTATCACAGACATAGACAATCTCTGGTAGTATATAGAAGTTCATAGAAGTTCCGTGACTTCGCCCAACTAAACGAAGTACCAGCCAGCCAACTAGTAACTCCTGAAGATGACGACGGAGGAGTCGTCGAAAGCTTGAGATTGCATGCAAATACGAAACGGCATGAACTCCTTGAACCATTTATTCACCTCGTTACACGCCCTCCATAAATATCCCGGAATGTTTGTTACAACCCTAATTATGAAGAAAGGCAATAAACGAATTACTGCAATTTCTCAGCAAATCTGTCGTTTCGTCAAGATTAATATCTACTTACGAAGTGCACCAGAATGTTTGAAATCGGTGAATATCCCCGTGAAAAGGTGGTAGCAGCGGCGTTGTAGTTGTAGTAGTAGTAGTAGTAGTAGTAGTAAATGATGATGTGATGTAGCAATAGCAGTATGGAGTGGATTCGCTTTCACCTTTCGATCCTTGCTGAATTTTTTAACTAGTGAAGCCTAAGATCGTCCAGAAATACTGGTAAATTCTCTGTTAGCCACAATGTGACCCTCTGTTTTTTTAAGTGTCTATGCTCGTATACGCACAGTGTAGATCATAAAAAAGTGGTCTGATGAAATGGGAGTCACTGAAATAATATAATGCTCAGCACTGACCTTTGATAACCAGTATCGCCAGTCGGCAGTTAGATCAGGAGCAATAAAATTACTACACAGTTGTATATCATCCTGCACGGGGAAAAGTGGTACAAATATCTACGAGCGTCTAATCCAACCTAATCGTCCTGGGAGGCTGAAGGCTATTGTGCCATCGATTGGTACGCTACATTTTACGACACGGGTTAACTCCAAATAAGTAATTTTCACTTGTGTACAAATTTAATGCTTATGATTAATGGTAAATGACATTTGTTGCCCCTCCTTGTGCTCCGATTAAGACTGGCCATCTCTCTGGCATTTAAGTAGAAACATACCAACAAATAAGTTTCTGTTCAGCACACGCGTAGAAGACAATCTTCCCGTACACAAAAGAAATTTCTTGAGGAGAAACTTAGGATCAACCTAAGATGAACTCAGTAAGAAACTGAAAAGACGCCACTACATGAAACGGAAATTTCTACACAGAAACCAAATATACCTAAAACAACGTCACAACCTTTAATGAGCTGGAACTGTGATAAAAATGAAAGAGTAACTCATCCGTGAATGTGAATAACGCCTAGTGTAAACGGAGACACTACGTTGCGCAGCTACGAGGGTGTGCTGGAAAGTAATGCCCCGAAGTTATGGAAAACTCAAAGCTTTTAAAATAAAGTAAACTTCACTTGCAGCCTACATCTTTATTCTTCATGTCTACATATATATTTCTCAACATAGTTACCCTGACGACGTACACATTTCTCCCAACGAGGGACCAGTTTGTTGATACCGTCAGTGTAGAATGTTTGACTTTCTTGATGGAGCCACAACCTCGACTCTGCTTGCACTATTTCATCACTATCAAAGAGAAGTCCTCGAAAGCATTCTTTAAGTTTTGGAAAAGGTGATAAGTCTCGATTCGAATTGTGTGGAGGATGATCGATATGAGTGAACACACGGGGTCGAATTGTAGCAGATGTCGCAGCGCTCGTGTGTGGTCTGGAGAGGGTGCTCCATGTGTGGAACTCGTCGAATTCGAGCTTTCGGTCTTGTGAGCGATTACAGCACGCTGTTTCTCAGGCACCGACATAGTAACGTTACACACAGCCGTTTACACGCTACAACTCTGAGCCATTTTGCGGCAGAGGGTTGCAGAAAAGTGCGTCAGCGAATCGGGAAAGCTGACCGAATAATATGCATGTAATAACTCAACCGATATAGCGGACAGAATAAAAAAAATCAGATGCATTACTTTTCATTACGCCCTCTCTAAGTTTCGAAATTGTGCTAGCAGCCACCGCGCGCAGGGGCGAAAGTCGTTAGCGAAACCATTCAGTTATGGGATTTGCAACATTTCCAACACTAATCGTGTCAATTGCGTGTGTTTTCAGGTTAGGTGCAACTTCAATAAATGCGACATGAAGTGGGAAAAAGAAAACTGTTTACGGTTAGTTACGCTATGCGTCCACTGAAGTGACGGAACTCCAGGGATAGCGATAAGCACATATACTGATGGCGATAGTATCGCGTACGCAAGGTATAAAAGGGCATTGGCGGAGCTGTCATTTGCACTCAGGTGATTCATATGTGAGGTTTCCGACGTGATTATGGCCGCGCGACGGGAATTAACAGCCTCTGAACCCAGAATGGTAGTTAAAGCTAGGAGCATCGGACACTCCGTTTCGGAAATCTTCAGGTAATTCAATATTCCGAGATTCACAGTGTCAAGTCGGTGCCGAGAATATCAAATTTCAGGCGTTATCTCTCGCCAAGGACAACGCAGTGGCGTCAGTATTTCTCCAAGGGACTTCTAACGCCTTCTTGAATGCATGCCACGCAGAGTTGCTGCGCTACCCAGGGCAAAACGTCCGACACGATAATAGGACGTATCCCATGACTTTTCTCACCTTGGTGTAGGTTATTTCTTCCTTGCGTCATACATGAATGAAATATCGCAAACAGTATTTAAGATTGGTATGAAGTGCCCACTGTAATAAATTATACTCTACCATGGCCTGCGGAGAAACTTGTGCAACAGAACAGAGGTGACCTATGATACCATCAAGCGAGAGACCATAGGCCAGACACAGCAGGCAGTATGTGGCTGGTGTGATTAAATACCTGAAGGGATTGGACATCTACGGGCTAACAGATACAAGTCATAGAAGAGAGACATGGAAAGTTTGACTCCTAACACTGTGCTGCTGACCTGTATGTTAGGGTGAACCGAACGTGTAGACACCAATGAATTTAGAAGAAAGAATAGAAAGAAACAACAAGCGAACGCGTGATTGAAACGATAACAACGAAGTCCACGTGCAAATAAGTCATGACGTCCGACAAAGATTTTTCATATCCACTACAAGAGAAACTTACGAATAATGTAGACCCGTGGTTTTGATTTCATAGTGGAGGAAGACATATCAGATGTTCCCTGGTACGCACCGTATGAGTGGCGTATAACACGGCAGGCTAATTTCAACAGCGTATTAAAACAATATTAAAAACTAGAAAACAACGAAGTAAAATATTTAAACAATTATTTTCGCTATTTGATATGCATGTAGGTAAAACTGACTATGTGATTGCGATACACATATAGGAAATTAAACTCAAAACTCATGAACAGTCATTGTATACGTGCTTTCTATTTAAGTTCTCACGTGAATTACTCCAGCATCATCTACTCGTTGTCAGATGAAACAATAAAATACTTGAACAGAGAGGCGATTTGCGACGGCCCTGCCTGGTCTACCTTGGAGGGTTACGGTCCATCCTTAGTGTAAACGACTGAGAAGCGAAACACTAGAGATCGGGAAGCCTGCTCCCTGTCACAACGAGACGTGTTTGGCTGCATATGCTAACATTCCTTCTCTCCAACTTCCAAGTTTGTCAGGTTTAGAATCACAGCCCTAGAAACAATGCAGGACGACTGATTCATTTTACGCAAGGAACGTATATACAACTTATGATAAAGGGACAAGTGCATTCCTGTGTTTCCAAAATACCGTGTGGTTATAATTAAACTTTCCCTATTCAACACATTATAACACGCAAACTAATTACCGTACGAGTACCAAACCGGATAGCATTAATGTCCAGAGTATGGGGTCCATGATTCCCATGCATCACAGCGCCACCGTCCAGTTCCAACTATGGCCACCAGGTGCCGTGATCAGTCATCGTGATTTATAGTCTCACGACCTGACCAGTCGCAGTGTACTTGTTGACGTGTAAGCATGAGCTTGGACAAAAGGAGAACATTCTTGGTGAAGCTCTATTATATAAAAAATAGTAACGCTGCAGCTGCACTTCGAGAATATCGCCGGGTGAGAGGATTACGGAAGGGTCCTCTTTCTCCACCTGCTGTGCGGAGCATGATGAGAAAATTCGACTCAACTGGAGAACTCTGCGTCGCTCCGGGAAGAGGCCGACGACCGGTTGCACCACGGTTGGTTGATGAAATCACTGTTGCTATGGCAGACAACACTACGCACAATTCCCGACCGTCAGGCAGCGCGCATTCTGTGTCACGACAGTTGAACATCCAGTCGTCCATTGTACGGAAGGTGCTTCGAACCATTCTCAAATGGTATCCGTAGAAGATCCGTATCGTACAGCAGCTTGCATCACAGGACGCACAACGAATGTTGACCTTGCTCTCCATTTTCTCGCAAGGATTGAAGTTGACAAGGGCTGGCCCTCGATCATCCTATGAACGGACGAAGCTCATTTTTCGGTTAGGTGAACATACAGTATTGCCGAGTATGGGGATCTTTACCTCCAGTCACTGTGCATGAGGTTCCTCTGTATGGTGAACGTGTCACCGTATGGTGTAGTTTCACGGCTACGTTCATCATTGGTCCATTCTTTTTTGAACAGGTTGGCGCTCAAGGACTAAACGCGTGCTTTGTGACTGGCCAGCGTTACTGCGATATTCTTTACGAGTGTGTCATACCCGAACTACAGGAGACAGACGCATTCAACTCAACAGTTTTCATGCAAGATGGGGCCCCACCGCACATCGCTAGTGAAGTTCATCTGCTTCTCCGAAACACATTTGGAAACGAATTATTAGCCGATCATTTCCAAATGCTTGGCCGCCACTATCGACTCTTCTCACTCCCTGTGATTTCTGGTTGTGGCGGTACCTGAAGGACGGGGTTTACCAGGGGAACATTCATTCACACGTGTGCTGATCTGAAGCGCAGAATATCAAGAGAGGTAGCCAACATACCTACAGACATTGTGTGCAGAATGCAATCCTGCGCTTTCAGTCTCTTCTGGACACTGATGGTCGCCATATTGGGCCCCTTTTGCAGCAATAATGGCCCAAGTATGTAACGGTATGATGTACCGTAGCAGCACATTAAAACTGTTTCAATGGAATTTATTTTGCATTATTTCTCTTCCCCATGTCCTTGATATTAATGCAACCAAGTTTGGTCCTCGTAAAGTAATTAGTTTTCATGTTATAACTTGGTAAATAGGGAAAGTTTAATTATAACCGCCCGGTATATTGAAAGTCACACGTGCAAAAGAGTAAAGTTCTTGCAAATATTTACGTTACAGAACGGCTTAAGCCCATTAAATTTTTTTCCGACTATAAACTCAAACCTTACATTTCATTTTACAACATCATAAAAGCCCTCTCTCGCATAGGAGAGGGCTTTTTTTCAGGTTTGTTTGCATTCCGCCAATGCGAAGTACTGTAGCGGTATAGGAAAAATATTTAGCCTAGATATTTATGCGCCCTATTTCATAGTATGTCTTTAAAAACCACCCAAATGCACCCTAAGAAAAAAAACCACGATGATGCAACACGAAGGAGTTATGCAAACTGGCCAGCAGTATCGACGGAAAATGCAAAACTGTAAACTTTGGCAGCCGAGAGATGAATGAATGACACGCAGCTAGTAAGTAAGGATAATAAACAGGGGATGGTCGATAACAGGCCATAAAGTCTTTCATTCCATGTACCCAGGTGGACAGTAATTATGACACGCGGACAGGCACGTGAACAATATGCACAGATGAGTTCACAGCGCCCCTTCCGCCGACTGTCATTGTACACCAACAAGCCATTTGCAGTGTTGTCGGGCGCATTCGGCCTGGAATCTCATCGAATGGAGCAGAACTGTCTTCAGTGATAAGTCTCGCTTCGAACTGAGCCCAGATGACCAGCGAAGAAGTCTGTGGAGACTTCCTGGACTGCGGTGGGATACCAACCTGGCTGTGGCCCGCCACACGACCAACCCAGGAGCCATGGTCTTGGGTCTCATTTCATTTCATAGCAGGACCCCTTTGGTTGTCACCCGTGGCACCCTTACAACACAGCGTTACGTCGACGATATTCTATATTCGCCGACGATATTCTATACTCCCCGTTTTGATGCATTTCATGACAAGCCACAATGGGCTACCATTTCAACAAGACAGTGTCCGCCCAGACTCGGAAGGAGTTTCTGCGCTTGTCTTCATGTTTGCCAAAGCAAGGTCACAAAATCTCTCCCCAACTGAGAACGTTCGGAGCATTATGGGACAGGGCCCTCCAACCATCTCGGGATTCTGACGATCTAACGCGCCAGTTGGACGGAATCTGGCACGACATCCTTCGGAAGAACATCCAATAACTCTACCAATCAATGTCAAGCCGAATAACTGCTTGCATAAGGGCCAGGAGTGAACCAATGCTGTAGTGACTTGCTCAATTTGTGAAGCTCTCTCTCTTGAATAAATCATTCAATTTTTCTGAAATTGTAATCTTTTGTTTGTCTACAAATGTACATTATGTCTACCAACTTCCGTCCCATTCAGATAATTCATTCGTGGTGCATCTTTAAGTTAGAGTGTAGTTTAGAAATCATCTCTTCAAATATGTAGAATGACTCAAGTAACACTGTTCGAAAACTCCGCCACTGAAGATAAATCACTTGCATGCGTATGTTGTTCCTGCTTTGTGGGTTAGTCCAAACGCTTGATTTCGCTTTGACTACTGGAAAACACCTCGCAACGATGTCGCGTGGTAATTTCTCGCGCATTTAAATCAAATGTAAGAAATCCCGATAATGACTGGCGTCGAATTCCTGTCTCTCCAAATAACCTTCAGGTGTTGCAATACGGTCTTCACGATCGTCAATGATTAGTTCCACTCTTTGTTCTTCTGTTTGTTAAAATTGCTCTGAGCACTATGGGACTTAACTTCTGAGGTCATCAGTCCCCCAGAACTTAGAACTAACTAACCTAAGGACATCACACACATCCATGCCCGAGACAGGATTCTAACCTGTGACCGTAGCGGTCGCGCAGTTCCAGACTGTAGCGCCTAGAACCGCTCGGCCACCTCTTCTGTTGGCATTTCCGACCTTTCAAGTCTTGGATCGCCGTATCTACTTACATGAGCACCATGAAAATGACTGCACTGAAGATAAACTAAACCAGAGACCACTACTTACAGCAAACATCACTTACGGCAATACTTCCTCCCATCACTTTTTTGACACGTTAAGTTTCAATCTTATTGTGCAGACTTTAATCTAGAACAGTCACAAGATCCGGGACACGGGCAGGCTCAACTTTCATACTTTCATTACTTAAATAAAGTGGTGTGCACGGATCAAGCGGAGCTGCACTTCCTCCTCGGAGCTGAAATTGCAACTTTCGTAATTTTGACTAGTTGTTACATCATCCAGTTCTCAATGTTCTCAAGCTGCGCATTATTATGGACTGATCTTCCTATTAAATAAAGTGAAATAAAAAACAATATAATACTGAGAATCCACTACCTTACTGCCCCTGTCCGTAGTGATAGCTTCATCTTGACAACGGACGATAGCCCCAGCACAGGGTCACATCTTCGAAAAATGCTGGCCATTGGCATTAGAGAAATGTTGTGAACTGCAGCTAACGTGCGTCAGTTCAATAACCTGCACGCTAACAGTCGACTACTTGCCCCATAACCCTACAACTCTGACATTGTTCAGTTACCATGAGCAGTGGAATTAGTTATTGGTCAGAAACATGATGATGACTGCTAAACTTGCAGGACTGAACTTCGTCATCATAGGCCCTTTCGACAGGTAACGATGGAAAAAGGACAAAAAAAAGTAGGCTACCAGGTAAACATTAATTCTTCGATATGTATTGTGAGCGAATGCTCGCATAAAATCATTTGGAGTCGCCGATGGTAGGTAACATTTCTAGTTCAGAAATGGCGGTCCTGGTAGCGATGGATTACCTGCCAACAAAAGAAGTGGATAAAGTGCTGTCGGATAGCGTGCTCTCGTATACACACGAGCCATTACCGTCTGAGTAATGTTTTAATTAGCAGACCTGACTATAATAGCAGCTTCAGAAGAGAAACAATTACGCTAATTCAGGAGAGTAGTAGCATATTAAGAGAGACTTGCGTGCAAGGAACGACAGCAGCGAAAGGATACGTTCACACGCAGCAAGTTGATCCAAAGTTTGTAGCACTAACAGTAAGTCAACCGTTTTCTTTTGGAGCTGCGGAATGCCAACGGTTACACGCTCAGCTTTCACATGTCAGAAACAGAAGAGCAAGAAAGACGCAGGCAGCAAAGTGGGGAAAAAAAGGCAACGAAACTCCTTGTCGCAGCTCTTATCAGCTCCGGGTCCGCCCTTCCCCAATACGGATGAGTACCTTATCGAAGCGACAGAGGAGAAAAAGAGGAGATATTCGTTGTGACGGCCTACCTCTTTACCTTCACAACTTGGCCACGCTCTAGTATACACTAGTATTGCATGCGTCTAAAAAAAACCACGGAAAGTAATAAAGTCACCAGTGAATTAAAAGATGATTAAATGTAAATCACATTCTGGGTGTTCAAAATTATTAGACAAAATAACATGAAGCTAAAGTAGCAGCTTTTCAGTTTATTTAGTATTGGCCAATTTCGACCTTTTTGTCATTATGGAGCAACAACCAGATAGCATCTATGCAACACGCGGCAACAGACGTAACATACAAATCATTCCACTGTTACATCTGTTGCGACGTGTTACATAGATGTCATCTGGATGTTGCTCCATACTGACAAAAAGGTCGAAATAGGCCAAAAGCAAATAAACTGAGAATCACACAGCCCATTATTTTCAAAAATGTGTCGAGGCTGTGGACCCATATTTAGATAAAATTATCAAGAGAATTAACTGCTTGATGCCTCAAAGACCCGTTCTGTTTACATTCTTACCGCCTCGAGGTATGACAGTTTTATGCTAAATTCCATCAGCATTACATGATCTCCTTCAAAATGCCGAAGAAATCAGTGCAGCTCAAATAAAAACTCTCAACTTCGTTTTGTATTTGCCGTGCTCTCGCGGCTGAGCGACAGGCGTGCATGAATGTTGGAAGGCATAGTTAAGTAAGGCAAACAATACGTACTCTAGGCACATAGTACAACGGTTGTACTCTGATAAGAACCGCAGTATACAGATAACCCTGCAGGGGTCAAATTTGGAATATCACTCTGCAGTAGTAGCATTTCCCTTGGCTTCCACAGTCATCAGATGATGGCTTCTTGACAACCGTTCCCGCTCCCCATCTTCTCAAAACCCAGACTGCATTTCTTCGTATCGTGATTTGCAGTATTTTTAAAACATTACTACAAAGATGTCACAGCGAGCCAGTAATCTAAACAGCTAAAACAGTAATCCGTTTCCAGCCGCAAGCTGCCTATCTATCAGGTCCCGGGGCCAACAAAAATTTAATTTTTAGTCAAGACACAATGGAATTAATGATATTTATCTCCTACTGGGCACTGATTTGCATCAATGGGGAAAGTTTAAAACTTGTGCCGGAGCGGGATTCGAAACCGGATCTCCTGCTTACTGAGCAAATGCTGTGACCACTTGGTCATCCGACACACGTGGTCATCGCAACTGCACGGACTACTGCCCGTCATCTTCATCACTCGCGGAGATTCGCCGATTCCCGTAAGTGTTTGAGCGTAGTGTGCATCTGCATTGAAGGGATCATTGGCCAGCCTCGCCGTAATTACAAAGGGCGTTCAAAAAGTTTTGCACAGTCGTCTCTAACTTTATTTTTTTGCAGGACGAGAACAAAATTTTTTGTGAACGTACTTGGAACATTTAGCTATAAGTTGGTATATATTTACAGGTGAGCCATAACAGACCGTGAAGTAGGTCAGGTTGCGACAACGGTCGGTGATGGAGTTCCTCTTCAAAACCGGCGACGACTGCCATATCGATTCACAGGAAGTTGCTCCCTGTTTATGGGGAGGACACAGTGGATCGCAGCAGTATCCAGCAGTGGTTGCAGAGGTTTAAAGAAGGTGAGTTCTCTCTACTGGACAATCCACGATGCGGTAGACCATCGACGGCAGTGAGTGATGTGAATAAGGAGACCATTGATGGTTCAAATAGTTCAAATGGCTCTCAGCACTATGGGACTTAACATCTATGGTCATCAGTCCCCTAGAACTTAGAACTACTTAAACCTAACTAACCTAAGGACACCACACAATGCCCAGTCATCACGAGGCAGAGAAAATCCCTGACCCCGCCGGGAATCGAATCCGGGAACCCGGGCGTGGGAAGCGAGAACGCTACCGCACGACTACGAGCTGCGGACGGAGACCATTGATCAAATCATCCAAAATGACATGTGTGACAACAGGACAGCTTACTGAAATGACTCGTTTGTCATTGGGTAGTGTGGTATCACAGGTATAGTTACTTGGGTACAGAAAAATCTGTGCACGTTGGGTGCCTAGATTATTGACAGAAGAAATGAAAACGATGAGGAAGAATGTGTGCGAGGGTCTCATGAAGACCTTTACTGAAAAGTGGAAACAGTGTTTTGACGGCGCCATTACCCAGGACGAAACATTTTATTTTGTCTGAACCTGAGAGCAAAACCCAATCCATGGAGTGACGTTATCCGGGTTCCCCTCGGAAGAAAAAACCAAGACTTTCACGAACAACAGGCCGCCTCCTTCTGGGATCAATGCGGTGTCATTTTCATTGACTTTTTGGTACCTGTCTCAACAATTAACCGGGACCATTACTGTTTGTCATTGGACAAGTCGCGACGTGCCATCAAGATCCGCAGACCACAGTTTCAGGATCAGCTCATCAGACTACACCATGACAATGCCAAACCCCATACAGCCCTTATGACGCAGGAGAAAATCGGGAAAATGGGTTGGAAAATTGTTCGTCATCCTCCCTACAGTCCGGACTTGGCTCCGTCTGATTTTTACCTCTTTGGTCGTCTGAATATTATAGTGAGAAAGACCTTATTTCCTGGGACAAGCGATGGTGTAAAAGTCAATCCCCAGAATTTTACTAAACTCCATTTACATCATGGGAAAAACGTGATGCCGGATGCGTCACAGCTGATGGAGACTACATTGAGTAGGCTCAATGTATAGCTAAGTGTTCCAAGTATGATCACAAAAAATTTCATTCTCCTGCTGCAAAAAATAAAAAAAGTCAGAGACGACAGTGTAAAACTTTTTGAACGCCCTTTGTATATACGAGGGTAATCTCAAAAGTAAGGTCTCCTATTTTTTTATAAGTACATATACCTGATTATTTCTACAATGGTTTACATCAGTTTACAGCTTGAACATTTAGCTATCTTTCGACATAATCACCATTACTGTCGATGCATTTTTGTAGACGTTGTGGCAGCTTTTGTAAGCCCATGCCATAGCAGCTCGCCGGCTCTCCCATGGGTCACACTCTGCTTTCTGATCGAGCCAAACCATTCTTCAAATGCTTGGAAATAATAAAAATCTTAAACAATAGCTGCTGCCAGGCAAGACATGAAAAAAAATTTGAACAAATTAGCTGTTTTTCAGTCCCAAGGCATTCGTTTATATCTTTACATCACGCTTTTTTTACCACTTCCACGTCATGATGTTAAATTATGAATAACAATATATCGCAACTAAGAAATATATTTTTTCTTTATAGTAAATGGAATTTTAACTGCGTGGCAACAGTGGGGTAAGTTCAAACAGCTAGTGCATCTGGTGAGAGGCTGAAATTTTTCTGCAGTGTTCGTACTCATTGCAATATTGGCTCTGAGCACTATGGGACTCTACTTCTGAGGTCATCAGTCCCCTAGAACTTAGAACTACGTAAACCTAACTAACCTAAGGACATCACACAATCCATGCGCGAGGCAGGATTCGAACCTGCGACCGTAGCGGTCTCGCGGTTCCAGACTAGCGCCTAGAACCGCACGGCCACTCCGGCCGGCTCATTGCAATATTCTACGGTTACACCAACAATGAGGTAAATCGCCTATAACGAAAATGTGTTACGTCTTAGATGGTTGCTTTTCATTATGAATACTGGAGGAAATAGCTGCAATTAATCGTTTCTACACACACACACACACACACACACACACACACACACACACACACTCACCTACAACAACGGGTTATAGGTCAAATAGGCCTCGAAAGTGGCGGGACAGTGACACTGTACTTTTATTATTAAGGATGGCAGTTCAAATCCCAGTTTGGCCATTATATTTTAGAATTCGGTTAGTTTACTAAATCTTACCAGAAAGATGAATGGAACGATGATTCCTTCAATAAAATGATGGCCGCTTTCGCAGCCCATCCTTGCTTAATCCAAGTTCATGATCCGTGTCTAATGTCCTCTACGTTCACGGGGTGTTGAACCACAAACTTCATTTTGCCTTAACGTGTTTTGTGCCAAACTGAATCAGGGAAATGAATACCGGTATATCTACATCTGTACCCTGATTTTCAATGGAAATGCGTGGAATAAAGCTGGCAAATAGGTCTAGTAGCTGAAGGCTGCTTGCTATGTTTCTTAGTAAATTGTCCTTGGAACTCAACGTCATCTGTAAAATATCTATTCTAATTAGGCAGATAGTTATCACTGCAGGGAGCAATTAGATAACGACGTTGCTTAAAAGCTATCGTACATTCCGGTAGTTACATGAACAGAAGATAATCAACAAAGATTACAGCACAGATGGGAAGAGCAGCTTTTCGAACAGTACTACACAAATATTTGTCCGACCTTATTACCTTATCAGGAATCAGGACTTCGTTATCACAACAGCCTCGTGATATTTGAATTTTTTCCCAACTTTGGAAAAATGTAATCGCCATTTACAATATCCCCTGAGACACATTATAGCGATCCATTACGAATCCAACAAGCAATAGTACAGTGTGGGAGAGGCGTCGCTCTTTCACCAGCCTCACTGATAACGCACAAAGCCACGAACAGCATCCGCTCTTCACAGATACCGCCGCAATCTCCGTGTACCCTCTGACCCACATACTTCGCAGACGTCAAGTAAATTTAATGGACACTCGTATTCAAACGAAGACGAAACCAACCTTTGGTCCTGATATAGAGCTGAAAGTTCCTGTTAAACAACTTCCGGAATGTGTATTTTATTCTGTAACAGAGGCGACAGTAGCGTGAAGCAAATCAAAGATGCCTGCACTACGAGAAAAAGAATAACTCTCTTAAAAGCAATACGCTTCTTTTGTCATCCGTGACACTGTTTCCGGAGAAGAATTACTCAAACTCATAGACCTCACGAACTGAATTTAATACAAGTTACTAACAGTTGAAGCAAACGTAGACAAATGATGCGTAACAGATTTTATTTTG
Organism: Schistocerca cancellata; assembly: GCF_023864275.1. NCBI lineage: Eukaryota > Metazoa > Arthropoda > Insecta > Orthoptera > Acrididae > Schistocerca > Schistocerca cancellata. The sequence continues at coordinate 72,882,832 of NC_064627.1, forward strand.
AACCAAGCATCCTGTTTCTTTCGATACGTCATTTTGGGAAATGAATGACGAGACCTTACCCTCCGGCCGATATCTAGAGAAATACTTCGACACGGACCACTAGCAAAGGTGTAATAGGCGAGGAGGCTGAAGGTATGAACAGCAACGACCCTACCGATGCAAACCGTATCAGGATAGAGAACTGGAGACTTCAGCCCTGCTGCTCGTATTTCAAAGACCGTTCCATCACTCTCATTCATTCTTTTCGGTTTACTTTCCCTTATCTGAAGTTTCTCGGACAGAAGATGTCACTGGTAACTGATAAAACAGAACCTAACAAATATAGCAGATATATTCTGGGTGACACGACGAAATGAATTACGTACTCGTGCATTAAGTACCCTTGCGAACAGTTCATAGAAGTCGCTTTAAGTTATCTGCGGCCTGAAACTGATTACATTCCTTTCCCATAATGGTCTTCACTAACGGAATCCTCCGTCCTTCTAATATTTGTCTTGAGTTCATAATAAGAAGTTCGCATTAGTGCGTGTCACCGATTTACACTGGTGTTCAGATTTGGTCGTACAAGTTTAAAGATTTGTGGTTCGTCGCTTGATTGATCATGACACATTTCTTGTGTCCTGGCCGTGATTCTCAAGCAAATGCAGCTAATTTGCACAGCGCCAGCACACACAAAACTTAAGAACTTGGACAGCACTAACACTGGTTTCTAAGTCATGGAAAAATCTCAACAAATACAACAACATACGAAGCTGTGTGTCAAAGACGACGGAACACAGTGTAGAACGCGTTAATTGCTAGAGCGAAGGAAGGTAGATCAAAGTTCCATCGATGGCGAAGTCATTAGAGACGGAGCAAAGCTTCCGATTACGAAAGCATGGAAGAGGCAGTCGGCCAAGCCCTTTCCAGAGCAACCATGCTGACATTTGCCTGGAGAGATTTGGTTAATCATGGACAACCTAAATCTGGATGGTCTGACGCGGATTCGAACCTTCGTCTCCAGTATGCGAGTCCAGTGGCTAATCATTACGCCACCTTGCTGGGTCCTACACGGTAGAGAGAAAACCTGAAAACATGGTTCCAAACAAAGAATCTATGTTCGAAGCTAGCACATGTCTGAAATTTAAAGCACGACACAGAACGGACAAAGATGAGCAAATTAAATAAAGTAACGCCAATAACGTGCGTGAGAGCACCAATACAGCGATATGTGATGCAGCCAACGATGCCGTCTATGAGCACAACATTGGGTGATTCTTCTCGTAAAGCTGCCCTCGACGCGGCGAGGTTCTGGGAAGAGCTGTATCAACAGGTCTCCTGAGGGCATCTCAAATACGCATACAAGATTCAGGTCAAGAGACCGAGAAATCCTCCTTGATCTGAACTGTTTGCTGTTGAAGGTATACGTCCGCGAGACATGCCCTTTATATTATAAGTGTTATCTTGTAGGATGAAGAACGTACAGAGTCATCAGGGATATCATCTCTATATACTTGCTTGAAAAACATGGAAGTGCGTGCGGCTGTGAACAAAAATACCTTTTGAAACATAGAGACTGAATCCTACAGAAGCATCACTTTCACGAACATCTGATGGAAGGCAATGGGTTACTGTTTCTTGCCAAACCGAAACAAGTCCACTACCACTTCGTAAGCTACGCCGGGACTTACCCATGAAGAGAATGGCCAAGTTCTGATCATCCCAGTCCAGTCCACAAGTTCATGTACCCCCCGCAAACTCACTCTCTGTGGCGAGTGGTGAGCTGTGCAAGCATGGTTGGTCGTCTCCCACGTATGCCATCTTCCTGAAACCTCCTGGGCACAATTCTGACTGATATGGCCCATCCAATGGCTGAAGTAACCTCAGCCCGTAACTGGGTTTGCATCTATGACACTCCCCTTAAATTTTCCGTGGTTCCCTATATGGCTTAAGGGAGATGAAAGGTTTGCGCCGATTTCCATCCTTACTCCTATCCATCCGCACTGTTCTGCGTCTAGAGTCGTCGTCGTCTGACTAACAGATTATGTTCATCGCTGGGCATCATATTTCTGATGTCCGAGTACAAACCACGTAGTATCAAATTTGTGTTCAGAAATTATCAACGTACTACGAACAGAAGGGTGTATATTTGATCACTGTGCCAAATGTGTTCGAGTGCGAATTACCTGTAACTTGCATGACTTATCCTCGCAATTTGTCCGATAACCCGAGAAACACAACGCGGTGATAAAACGCAATGGACATGCACAGTACAGGACGGTGATCCAACTTCCCGTATGGCCATCAGATTTACTTTTTCGTGGTTTCTCTAATTCGTTTATGACAAATGCCGACATGATGCTTTTGAAAAGAACTTGGCCAGTATCGTTTCTTTTTTTTGCCTAACAAAAGATAGTACTCCTCGGACGACTTCGTCGTCGACGGGATGTTAAATCCCAGTCTTACTTCGTCCGGTAAACAGTGCCTCGTAGCCACTTCATAACGTTGGCTAACCCATCTGCTTGTTCTGACCAGCAGTGGACACGATGTCGTCCTACGGAGTAGTATGCCACTTACAGTTGACATTTTTGGATCACAGAGCTGCTGGTTCTCATGTGGTACCTTAGTGTAACATTACTGTGGCGACAAACCCGATTTTAATGCTACTTTTCGTTCTCCTGAGTTCTGCTTTACCATAGTTTTCATATTTTATCGAGCCTATTGTCCTATCTGAGGACGGAAGGACTTGTTTGCATAAAACAAACGTGTATACTTCAGTGTGTCTACAGGCTTCAGCCCTCACGGTAAACATTTGAATTCAGTCACGCACACTCGCCCTGAGAGAACTTTGGTGATTACAGAACAGGTATTAAGCTGCCCTGTCGACCGTAACCTAGCACTACGGCTACTGCGTTGCTCCCAGAGGGCTGGAAGTCAACGTTTACAGCCCACGACGCCGGCGGCAAGCCGATGCATTATAAATAGTGGTGACAAAGAGCCCGCCTTCCCTGCGTGCTTGCTGGGAGACCACGGCCGCGCGTAGCGACTGCCACTGCAGGTTCGCCAAAAATTATCCCCTTACCTCTCATTACATCTATACCGAGGGAAATGTCCGGTTAAGACTTGCTTCCTCTACCTTTATACAGTGATGTGACAAAAGTCATGGGATAGCGATATGCACGTATACGGACGGCGGTAGCATCGCGTACACAAGGTACAAACGGGTAGTACAATGGCGGCGCTATCATTTGTACTCAGGTGATGCATGTGAACAGATTTCCGACGTGATTATGGCCCGCACGATGGGTATCAACAGGCTCTGAAAGCGGAATGATAGTTGGAACTAGACGCATGGGACATTCTATTTCGGAAACTGTTAAGGCATTCAATATTCCGAGATGCACAGTGTCAAGAGTATGCAGAGATTACTAAATTTCTGGCATTTCCTTTCACCACGGACAACGCAGTGGATAATGGCCTTCACTTAACGACCGAGAGCAGCGGCGTTTGCGTACAATTGTCATTGCTAACAGACAAGCAACACTGCGTGAAATAACCGAAGAAATGAATGTGGGACGTCCGACGAACGTATCCATTAGGACGCTGCGGCGAAATTTGGCGTTAATGGGCTATGGCAGCAGACGATCGACGCGAGTGCCTTTACTAACAGCACGACATGGCCTGCTTCTCCTCTCCTGGGCTCGTGTCCGCATCGGTTGGACCCTAGAGGACTGAAAAACAGTGACCTGGTCAGATGAGTCCCGATTTCAATTGATAAGAGCTGATGGTATGGTTAGAGTGTGGCGCAAACCGCACGAAACCATGGACCCAAGTTGTGAGCACAGCACTGTGTAAGCTGGTGATGACGGCTTCATAACTGTCTGGGCTGTGTTTACGTGGAACGGATTGTATCCACTGCTCGAAATGAACCGATAACTGACTGGAAGTGGTTATGTTCGGCTGCTTGGACGACAAATTCACCATATCAACAGGTCACAATTGTTCGCGATTGATCTGAAGAACATTCCGGACAACTCAAGCAAATGATTTGGCTACCAAGATCGCCCGACTTGGATCCCAATATTTATGGGACATACTCGAGAGGCCACTTCGTGCGCAAAAGCCTACACCGGCAACACTTTCGCAGTTATGGACGGTTGTAGAGGCAGCATGACTCAATATTTCTGCACGGGACTTACGACGACTTGTTGAGTCCATGCCACTTTGAGTTGCTGGACTAAACCGGGCAAAAGAGGTCCGACACGATGTCAGGTGGTATTCCATGAATTTTGTCACCTCAGTGTAATACTTCAGCACAATACTCTCAACAGCACCAACTGGAAGTCTGACTTTCCGTCCGTTTCGCGTCCATGTTTTCTACTTATTTTTCGGCTGACATATTTGCTCAACAGTATCACCACATGTATTCATTAGAAAGCGGAACTGGGCATCTGATACGAGGTGCATTCAAGTTCTAAGGCCTCCGATTTTTTTTCTAACTAACTACTCACCCGAAATCGATGAAACTGGCGTTACTTCTCGACGTAATCGCCGTGCAGACGTACACATTTTTCACAACGTTGACGCCATGATTCCATGGCAGCGGCGAAGGCTTCTTTAGGAGTCTGTTTTGACCACTGGAAAATCGCTGAGGCAATAGCAGCACAGCTGGTGAATGTGCGGCCACGGAAAGTGTCTTTCATTGTTGGAAAAAGCCAAAAGTCACTAGGAGCCAGGTCAGGTGAGTAGGGAGCATGAGGAATCACTTCAAAGTCGTTATCACGAAGAAACTGTTGCGTAACGTTAGCTCGATGTGCGGGTGCGTTGTCTTGGTGAAACAGCACACGCGCAGCCCTTCCCGGACGTTTTTGTTGCAGTGCAGGAAGGAATTTGTTCTTCAAAACATTTTCGTAAGATGCACCTGTTACCGTAGTGCCCTTTGGAACGCAATGGGTAAGGATTACGCCCTCGCTGTCCCAGAACATGAACACCATCATTTTTTCAGCACTGGCGATTACCCGAAATTATTTTGGTGGCGGTGAATCTGTGCGCCTCCATTGAGCTGACTGGCGCTTTGTTTCTGGATTGAAAAATGGCATCCACGTCTCATCCATTGTCACAACCGACGAAAAGAAAGTCCCATTCATGCTGTCGTTGCGCGTCAACATTGCTTGGCAACATGCCACACGGGCAGCCATGTGGTCGTCCGTCAGCATTCGTGGCACCCACCTGGATGACACTTTTCGCATTTTCAGGTCGTCATGCAGGATTGTGTGCACAGAACCCACAGAAATTCCAACTCTGGAGGCGATCTGTTCAACAGTCATTCGACAATCCCCCAAAACAATTCTCTCGATCATGTCGTCAGACCGGCTTGTGTGAGCCCGAGGTTGTTTCGGTTTGTTGTCACACGATGTTCTGCCTTCATTAAACTGTCGCACCCACGAACGCACTTTCGACACATCCATAACTTCATCACCACATGTCTCCTTCAACTGTCAATGAATTTCAATTTGTTTCGCACCACGCAAATTCAGAAAACGAATGATTGCACGCTGTTCAAGTAAGGAAAACGTCGCCATTTTAAGTATTTAAAACAGTTCTCATTCTCGCCGCTGGCGGTAAAATTCCATCTGCCGTACGGTGCTGCCATCTCTGCGACGTATTGACAATGAACGCGGCCTCATTTTAAAACAATGCGCATGTTTCTATCTCTTTCCAGTCCGGAGAAAAAAAATCGGAGGCCTTAGAACTTGAATGCACCTCGTACTACTGATTTAACGAAGTTTGTATTGTAGTTCATTGCACAGGGGACCTAGAAACGACGGAGAGGCTTCGTCCCCACCGCGGCCTGCAGTAGTACACACCCCCACAACACGCTACAGCAGTCCACTCACCCGATCGCCGCGCCACACCGAACCCAGCGTTATTGTGCGGTTCGGCCCTTTGTGGACCTCCAGGGAACGTATCACACCAGACGAGTGTAACCCGTGGTACAGTAATTATGGTGTGCGTGCACGTAGAAAAATGTTTGCGCAGCAATCGGCGACAAACTCTGTAGTGTAACTGAGGCGAAATAAGGGGAAGCAGCCCGCATTCGCCGAGGAAGACGGAAAAACGCTTTAAAAACCATCCACAGACTGGCCGGCACACCGGACCTCGACACTAATCTACCGGGCGGATTCGTGCCAGGGACCGGAACGCCTTCCCGCCCGGAAAGCAGTGCGTTACACCTCACGGCTAACCGGGCGGGCTGATGAGGTTTACTTGCAAACGTATTTTTTTTTTCAATGAACAATCGAAACAGCGCCGTCGTTAAGACACTGGTCTCATGGGAGTCACAAAACCCGCTTCCCCTTGCGGCATCCACACTTCTGTAAATAGTTGAACGCAAATGGCGGGATGTTTATCCTGGAGAGAGAACGTCTAATTTTTCCCACCATCCCTGTCCTACACATGCTTGTGCTCCGTCTAATGCCTCCATCGTTCAAGAGATGTTAACTCCTAATTATTCGTATTTCCTTCTTTAATGCTGCCTCCATCCACAGAACAATAAGGACTATTTTAGCCGCTTTCATCATTTGTATGTCCTCCTTTTTTTAAACTGTCTTATTATAACATTGCCAAGGAATGTTGCCACAACTTCATTTACGCAATATTCATTGGCTTGGAATAACTGATATAGCCTCGTGTGTGTAGAATTTAGTTAAGTCTAAACTCCGTCGCCTTCCTAGTAATAACAAAAAAAATGGCTCTGAGCACTATGGTACTTAACTTCTAAGGTCATCAGTCCCCTAGAACTTTGAACTACTTAAACCTAACTAACCTAAGGACATCACACACATCCATGCCCGAGGCAGGATTCGAACCTGCGACCGTAGCGGTCGCGCGGTTCCAGACTGTAGCGCCTAGAACCGCTCGGACACTCCTCGTAATAACAGCAAATATTATTTGAACTCTTTAGGCATCAACGGATATTCATGGTATTTGCCGGCACCAACCAAGGTCGCAGAAAGTTAGGATTTAACGTCCGGTCGACGATGGTGTCACTAGAGACGAGCGCTTGCTCGGAGCGGGGAAGGATCCGGAAAAGAATCGGGTGTACCCTTTGAAAGCAACCATGCTGGCATTCGCATAAGCGATTTTGGGAAACTGCAGAACACCTAAATGTGGATGGCTGGAGAGGGGACACCTGAACCGTCGTCTAACGTCTTACTACTGCGCCACCGCGATCGTTAACAAGATCAAATTTTGCAATATGTGGATTATAATAGGAATATTATGGCTTGAGGCTGTTTTCTGGTACATCGGAGGGCATCAACCCGAAGATCCCTTGCATCGTCTGGCGCTAAGTGAACGCCATGGAACAACTGATTAAGCTATTAAAAGGTCGCGCGGAACAAGATAGGGCAACAGTACGAGCCATGTTCTTTGATCGCTCGTCGCTCTCAATGAGAACGACCGTCACAACAGGGAACCGAATGAAATGCGAGAGAAGCACTTCACGTAATTACAGCCGGCAATTTAGGACAGTGGTACGGCCGAGGCTAACTTTAAATGGCTTGTTAGACAGTAAAAAACTACTCCGCAGCAAATGTTCTCACAGCTAGCCAAAGAGGGTTGTGTTTCCTGGCTCTATTATAAATGCGAAACATTTTCCACTAGTGCGACAGGAAAGACCGTTGTTGCATTACACGCATTTTCGACTGGAGAACCATCTCAGGTAGTGGAGTAGGCGTATCTCTCGATGATAATCAAGACTAGAAATTTGTTATTGCACAAGACATTCTTGTAAAATTTCTGTGTGTGAGAAGTAGTAGAAATTCCTGTGTGCGCCTTAGAAAACACAGTTCGTACAGAAATCAGTCGCCTTATCGCACAATACCAGTAAATATTGACTCTGGGAAAATGTATCCGTCACTTCTTTCCTAATTCAATATCCGTTAACATGTGTACTGAAGCATCTGTACTGGAACTTTCAAGTTTCCATCTTAGAGTACAATCAAAATTTGTAAGCTGTTACATGTGTGCTTAGCATTTTTAACGCGACGTGAGCCACACTTTGAATAATACTTCGACAGTTAATTTCTCATCAAACATTTACTTTTTAAGATCTGTTACTAACCTCTCCACCAGTGCCAATATCTGTAACCGTTGGCCAATTCAGTTAACGATTATGCATGCTCTGTGTCGATGCCTGACAAGGTAATAAGCTTCCTTGCTTTTCCTTTTGTATGTAATAGGTTTATGTCGATGTTTCACAAATTCTGGAGTATTGTTATTATAAAATGTGCAAATAAAGATAAAAGTTTTTGAAAATAATATCCTGCGAAAGAGATTTGGACCAATCTATGAAGGAGGAGACTGGCGAAAAAGAAACAACAGGGAGCTCAGGGAGCTATACAATGAACCAGATATGTAGTTGCGGAAGCCAAGACAAGAAGATTAAGATAGGTTTTTACTGACAGAAGTCTCAGAGAATAAACCCGAAGGACGAAGACCTCTAGGAAGGCCGAAAATGAGATGGAGACACCAGGTTGCCAAGGATCTTCATGTACTGAGAGCAAGGAAAGAAGATGCCGAAGACAATACAGTAAAAGAGGCTACTTGACGAGGCCAAAAATCGACTGCGATTTGTGGGGCAAGGACAGTAAGAGCAAGTAAGTAATGTGCGAATAAAATTTAACTGTGATGCATACTATGAAATCTGTCATTCATCCACTATTAGAGTTTGATACATTCGATAGCTGAGCAAGCTAGTGAAGGTATAGGTTAGTGACATGTTCGTCGTATAACATCTAAACTGTACTGACAGTGGCCACTTAAATTTCGAAAGCGTCTTCTCCTAGTTAAAAAAAGGAAGACAAATTAGTTCTGTACTACATTTTACCTGAGATGTCTGCGCAACAGTTTGACAGAATTGTTCACAGCAAAATAAATTAGGAATATCCAGTGATCGAAATAGTCATATACCCATTTCCAAGTTTGATGTCTGTGTTGCGTGCAAGATTCTTTAAGCGCCCGCTACACGAAAAACACGCCTACTGTTGCTAAGAATGTGCTGGATAATTCACGTGAGCGCAATACCCTCTTTCTGTCACTACTGATCCGCACTTGGACATCAACTGCGTCATACTAACGCAGGGAGACGAATTTTCATTTTGTCCGATTACTGTCTAACACGCGACTGCAGAAACATTGATTTGTTGATAGTGTAACATCACATTCGTAAATATAGTTACGTCCTTTTGTGGCCATCTTCTTCAGTGTTCAGTGATTATAACCACTGAAGAATGATTTTCGACCACTATTACTCTCCTCAACATACGTGACTTGAGACGTCAACTTGTACAATGTTGTTCCCGTTAGACGTAATACGCTGACCGTTTTCGATATACACCAACACCACCACCACCACCACCACCACCACCACCACCACCAACAACAACAACAACAACAAAATAAATTGCACACTATTCGTTACTACCTGGAATGCAGACCGTGTAACACAGTAACAACAAACCATATATCATCACCGACAGGATGTGCCTAATTTTCTACGGAAGGTTCTAGACTGTTTTCTTTTCGCAGTCTCTGTTATTGTTCGCGCAAACAAAGTTGACACTCGGCGCGATGGCTGATGGGGGCGACTGTAAATGGGAAGTGCCTTTACGGTCGCTCCCATCAGCCACCGCGCCAAGTGTCAACTTTGTTTGCGCGTGTAGTAGGTAATTTCCCATGACGGAATAGAAGAAGATGTGAAAAATAGGTTCTGCCAGCCACTGAAAACGTGCTGTGTAGATTTAGCATATCACACCTATGCAAACCAGTTGTCATACGAGCTGTATTTTCCCCTGGAAGAATGGTAAGATTTATTAATGTTGGTATGTGGAGGTTTCGTCACAACTACTAAAGGACTAAGAAGCTACAGATATAGTGTAAAAAAAACTGAACATTCACGGTCAGAGACAGAGGCAAGACGGGGAAACAAACTACAAAATGAGCACCAAGACAATAATCACTATGCTTATTCCGCTGCTCTTGGCATACGGAGACGTGTAAATAACTTCTACTGAAATTAAGCTAGGACGACTTTATACGATTATGAGGTATGTGGAAACGTTTTATAAAAACATGCTGTCTGTTGCATTCAGGATTAACAACGCCCATGTGCCTCAACAATGACACTTTTAATTCAACATAGCAACAAAGCCATAAAAATTCTTACACTATTCGAGGTATGGATAAGAGGGACTCAGAGGTCATCCTGCTCTGTTTGGATGCTGTAATGGGACTAGAGTCTCAGAATTAAGTCGTTGCAAAAGGAGAAATTTGGAAAAGAGTTTGTCAAATACAGCGAAGGTCTTGGAAAAATCAGTGGAACCCAATGAAAATAGTCTTGGTTCAAACTGATTTTAGCAGTTGTAAAACAACTGAAGGGACTGAAACAGGGAAAGCTAGCGTGGAGAGCTGCATCAAACCAGCACTCGAATACCACCGCCACCACCGATGACAACAACAAAGACGAAGAAAATGACATACAAAAGCTCCTGGAGACTATTGACAGAACATTTGGAATTTTAACGTTATGCTCTGCACGCATCCATTAGAGCTCACTTCTGCCTGCCTAAATTTTTCAGTGCCTCCAGGAGGGAAGGGTCCTGACTAGGGCGGTGAGAGCGGAAAAACTGCTTTGACTGAGTAAAGACGTGGGTGTGGGAAGGGGAAGGGGCTCGAAGTTTGGTCGATAGCTGATGAGTCACACAGATATTGCTTGGCAACTGAGGGTAGGTCTCCTGCAACGAGGGACGGAGCCACATGTTAGCAGGGTCATGGACTGGAACGCTAGGGACGATTTTTTGCACCAGCCGTCCACATTGCTACTGCAACCGCCAGTGTAGTCAGGGCAGCTAATGCCAGTTATCATATACTCCCGACGAGCAACAAAAACAGGTCTGCAGTATCCTCCCTGTCAAATTAGGAAACAAGCTATTGTATATACTATACAACTGCAAATGATGCCAGAAACAAGACTGACGAACACTTTACCATTTATTCATTAACTATCACTGAAAGAAATTGTGGAACTAAGGCATATCCATTACGAGGGTCCTCCGTAAGTTCCGAGTCGAAGTTAAAAAACAAAGCAAATATATTGTTTACTACAGCTTCACACACACACATACACACACACACACACACACACACACACACACACACACACACAATCCAATTTATTTTCTACAGACATGCCTCTATTGTTGAGAAATCGTAGCGGGAAGTAAACAATTCCGTATGTCATCCCTCGCGAAAATTTCCATCTGTGATAAGGATTTCATGCAGAGTTGTTGGCAAATTCTCGGACCTGGGACACACTATGTGTCCGCGCCACAACTCAGTTAACTTTTGGCGCTCGTCTCCATTATCTACATTGCCACAGACAAAATGCAATACGGACTGTGTTCAGTGCCACCGCAGTATAATACGCCCCTAAAAAGGGGTTGTTGTGCTAGTGATTCATTTGTCATCCTGTTCGTGCACACTATGTTTTGACTCTGCAGGCAGTAACTGTGCTAAGCGTACACGTGAACAGAGTTTTCAACATTCATTACAGGGTGCCAACATGCCCCACCGATGAGTACGTACTGGTGTTAAATAGCTACAGTCATATGAAAGAGGTTGTATTTTGCGCCTGTGGACGTACCGCCGTATTGCTACACATGTTGAGTACAGCGTATCGGTTGTGTACCGCTGATGTCAACAATGATCTGAGGGGCGTTTCCACATCATTATCAGGCTCTGGACGTCCGCTTAGTACAGACGTGCATCAAGATCGCCGCATTGTGCGAGCAGCTGTGGTCAACCGAATATAATCCAGGGACGAAATCCGGGCACATGCTGCACCTGCTGTAGCATCACGGCCATTGGAAACCGTCTGCGTGTACAAGATTCTGTGTGCATCTTGTACCACGACACCACCCAACATAGCTACTCTGGTGTCGTTTAGGAGTTGCCTGCAGAATGAAATGGTGCTCTGTCGTTTTCAGTGATTAAAGTAGTTTTTGTCTACATGCGAGCGATGGGCATACACGTGCTTGGCGCAGATCTAGTTAGCTGTTTACTCCAGAATGCATTCGTTCACGACACACGGGTCCCTTCCCAGCCTTCATTTGGGGGAAGGGGGGGGGGGGAGGTGGGCGTTAGTTACAACTCACGGTCCCATTTGGTGTTTCACCAAAGTGAAGTAACCAGTGGCCGCGGTATCTACGTACTAATGCCATTTCTCCGACAGAAAGATTAAGTGCCTTTGTCTTTTCAGCAGGATAATGCAGGTCCACGTACGGATGCTACGACGCAATGTTATCTTCGTGGTATACAACAAATCTGCCCAGGCCAGCAAGATCACCAAATCTCTCGCCAATTTAACACATATGGGACATGATGAAGTGGGAACTTACTTCGTTGTCCAGGGTCTGCTGGGACCATTGCCGAATTGCAACAAAGGTGCAAGATGCTTGGGACAATCTATCGCAGGATGCCATTCGGCACCTTTACGATCGTTTGTGTGCGAGAATACAAGCCGGTATTGCCGCCAGAGCGGGCTGAGGGTTACAATGCGTACTGATGCGACTGTTTGGACACCCTTTACCGTGACATGTGTGTGTTCATTTGATCTGAATTTGTTATATACACTCTTATAATGCTAAACTGTCACCCCACTTGCCAATAAAATGTCCCTGTGCTTGAGGGGGTTGCATTTTTTAACGACAGCGTACAACATGCCTATACGCTGAACATTTGCGCCATCTCTATGAAGCGAATCCTACTATATCCAACCGACAATGCCGCATATTTACAGCCAAAACAACAAGCTTTGTCAGTCGCAAGCCCAAAACAGCAATAACATCAAAGTACTGTCATGAATCATAAATGGGATGTATTTTGTGGACTAAGAGCGCTGTACACTAGCGCCCAGCAGTTACGTAAAACCGTACAATGAATTGTACGACTATTAGAGACATGCTCTCTTACTTCACAAGCCATTGCTAAATACATTTGGATAGCTCAAATTGAAGATTTTTTTCTTCAACATTTCACTGGATCGGAAGTTTTCAGTTCAGAAGAACAGAGAGAGAACAGCACACGACTGTGAACCACAGTGCACTAACAGGGACGCGCAGATGAGCTGTCGTTTCTAGTGTTGATAGCGTGAAAGACGTTACTACGAGTCTGGAAAACATTTGTTCTTTACTTGATGATAACTTGATTAAACTGCCAATAGCAGAAGTTGTATACACTCTTCAGAAAGCAATCAGAAATACAGGTAGCTGATGGCGAAAATGATGAAATTCTGGAAGTAATGTCCGATGGGGCGTATAAAGCCAGAACTGAGAGGGCCCGATTAGGTTGCCTTTTGTTCCCATTTGTTTTCTGGACTGGGAAAAATGTGCAGTCAATCGCCCCCTTTGTATATCATCTAACATATTCGAAGTATATCGTTGTAAGATACCAGTGGCATTTTGCTTTCGGTTATAAAGCCTAATTCCTTTGTGCTCGCTCCGCAGATGGCTAAACGGTTTAGAGCAGAAATATTAGAAGAAGACAAAGCTTGGTTAGGACTGATTTCCCGTATTTTTAAGGACGAAGTAATACGTCGTGTAAGCTTAAAGATTTACGCTGCGTTGGTTGTGCGTGCAAGAAATATGATTAGTTTAAAACCACACACGAATACTGGAATGTTTACACACGCGATTTGTTGGCAGTCATACTGTTCGCAAATCTTATCGGAAACTGGAGCCTTCCAAAGCTGAAATAGTAAATTAATTGAAATGAGAGGAGTTCGTGGTATGAACACTCCCTTGGCGCTTCCTTTTCGGCTAATGTTTTCGACTCTACGATGATGTTCAGAAGCTTTTGTTAGAGAGCATACCGACAACATTGAGAGAAATTAGACATTCCGTTGAGAAGTTTATGCTTTCGACTTGGCTCACTGCAACATAGATGGATTTATATACTTTTTCTTCATATGGTACTATAATCTGTACTACCCGATTTGTTTTGAACTATGTCCTTTTTGTTGCTGAAATTAGTCGCTCACGCAATTTTTTGTTTTGTTTGCGTGGTTTCTCTCTGTCAGCTGATAAGACTCTTTGGACGAGTGGTTCCTCTGTCCTTGATACGTCGTACCGGAGCTGTATTTACGCGCAGATTATTTAGGCTGCATTCTACAGGTGCAAACCACAAAAATTTGAAATAAAAAAATTCTTTGTTTTTAACGGTTGAGCCTATTCGTCTGAATTTTTAACTGGACCGTTGACAGGAGTTAAGTCAGAATCCGGTGAAACACATGACACTTATAGCTGGTTAATAAGCGGACCGTGCTTTCTCGTTATCACCGATTTCGTCCAAATTTATGGTATTTGTAAGGCTTGGCCAGAAATAAAAGTGACAGAAGTGCGAGCTCCAGATGGCCAATCATTTACAAAAAAAACCATTTTTGGCGAGATTCGGAGGCAGCATGAGCTTTCTATGTTAATTTCATGTCTAGCCAGCAGTTAGGACAGCGGGAAGACTACAGACAAGTAATTCGAAGGTCGTGGGGTCGAAACCTACGCTGACATTTTTTAATATTTTATTTTCAATTTATATGTCACACAGGAAATAAACCAATATAAAGCTCAATGTATTGTATGTATTAATATTTTCGTAAAAGGCTCGAAAAGCAAAGACAAAGGAAAATTTGGGATTGCAAATTTTCAGGGCGGGACTATAAGTCATACACGACAACTTCGTACACACATCAAAAAAAGTTTTGATTACCCTGGTTCCTCCTGAAGATAGACGTTGACTGTGGATATTGTATCACAGAAGCAGTCCCTTTGACTGTTCAGACATTTCACTAAACCCGCGCAAAGATGTAAACAACCATGTTTGAGCAGCGCCTATTGGACGGAGGGGGTCCGACTGCTGATCAGTTCCAGTCATTCCACCAGGAAGGAGGTACACGCCTCATGTTGTCTTTAGCTCAACCATGCTTAGACTGTCAATATCGCGGTTCGATCGCGTCCGCATTGTTACTTTGTGCCAGGAAGGACTCTCAACAAGGGATGTATCCAGGCGTCTCGGAGTGAACCAAAGCGATGCTGTTAAGAAAATGGTTCAAATGGCTCTGAGCACTATGGGACTTAACTACTGAGGTCATCAGTCCCCTAGAACTTAGAACTACTTAAACCTAACTAACCTAAGGACACCACACACATCCATGCCCGAGGCAGGATTCGAACCTGCGACCGTAGCGGTCACGCGGTTCCAAACTGACGCGCTTAGAACCGCACGGCCACACCGGCCGGCTGCTGTTAAGACATGGAGGAGATACAGAGAGACAGGAACGTCGATGACATGCCTCGCTCAGGCCGCCCAAGGGTTACTACTGCAATGGATGACGGCTACCTATGGATTATGGCTCGGAGAAACCCTGACAGCAACTCAACCATGTTGAATAATGCTTCTCGTGCAACCACAGGACGTCGTGTTGCGATTCAAACTGTGCGCAATAGGCTGCATGATGCGCAACTTCACTCGCGACGTCTATGGCGGGGTCCAGCTTTGCAACACGGCACCATGCAGCGCGGTACAGATGGGCCCAGCAAAATGCCGAATGGACCGATCAGGATTGGCATCACGTTCTTTTTACCGATGAGTGTCGCATATGCCTTCATCCAGACAATCGTCGGAGACATGTTTGGAGGCAACACGCTCAGGCTGAACGCCTAACACACTGTCCAGCGAGTGCAGCAAGGTGGAGGTTCCCCGCTGTTTCGGGGTGGCATTATGTGGGGAAGACTTAAGCCGCTGGTAGTCATGAAAGGCGCCGTAACGGCTGTACGACACGTGAATACCATCCTCCGACCGACAGTGCAAGCATATCGGTAGCATACTGGCGGGGCATATGCTTCATGGACAATTCGCACCCCCATCGTGTACATCTTGTGAATGACTCTTCAGGAGAACGACATCGCTCGACCAGAGTGGCCAGCATGTTCTCCAGACATGAACCCTGTCCAACATGCCTGGGATAGATTGAAAAGGGCTGTTTACAGACGACGTGACCCAATCTCGACCAACAGTGCCTTGATGAACTTGTGTATAGTACGCCACGACGAATACAGGCATGCATCAATGCAAGAGGACGTGCTATAGATATTAGAGGTACCAGTGTGTACAGCAATCTGGACCACCACCTCTGAAGGTCTCGCTGTATGGTGGTACAACATGCAATGTGTGATTTTCATGAGCAATAAAAATGGCGGAAATAACGTTTGTTCATCTCTATTCCATTTTCTGTACAGGTTCCTGAACTCTCGGAACCCAGGTGATGCAAAACTTTTTTTGGATGTGTGTATATAAAATTACGTACTTTATTATTTTAGTGCTGATTTACACGCGCTGGTGTGATCTTCATCGTAAAAAAGCAGGGAAGCTGTAATTTTGTCGGCATCTTGCACGCGTTACAGACGCCGTACTTCACAATTACGTGGCGATTTTAAAGTTTCTGTAGAAAAACAAACATAGTTTGCATCCATAAAAGGTTCTCTCTCATCCGACAGTTTGCAGCAAACCATGCGTAACACATCATTTGGCCAAATATTGGCGAGGATAGCTAGTGATATACGGTCGAATTTATTTTCATGCAGTCTTTTCGGAATGACATTTATTATTCTCTTTCGATGAGATACGAGGACCTTTGAAGCTTGTAGATAAAATTCTTTACCTGACGATAAAAAATTGCCATAGAGTAGCATTAGCGGAGTGCATTTGAGGGGAATCCCAAATTTTTCTTCGCCCTTCGTTCCCAAGTCTTTTAGGAAAATCCTAATAAATACACTGTACTGAGCATCGCTTCAGTTTATTTGCAGTGCAAGTAACGTATAAATTGAAAACAAATAAGAAATATCTGCTTTGGGACTCGAACCCACAATCCTCTGATTACCGCCTGTTATGCCCACCGCTAGATGGAAATGAGGATAACAAAAACAGCTCATTCGTCGCCCGACCCGCAGCAAAAATGCTGATTTTCTTTCTTCCCCTAAACTCTTGGCCATCTGGATCTCCCAGTCCTGTCACTTTCGTTTCGGCCAAGCCCTGTAGATACCATAAACCTGGATATCAATCGGTAATGATGTGCGCGCGCGGTCCCCTTGTATGGGTAATTATCGAATAAGAAACGTCCAATTATCAAAAGATTAAGTAACTGTACTGGCACAACACGTACCTGTGATTTTATACCTCACAGGGAGGTAGTAGGAACTGATCGTACGTCAGAAGCCAACGCTGCTGTCCAGTTCTGAGGCGCGTGGTCCAGCCCGTCGCCGCCAAGTCCTCCGTGAGGTGAGGTGGAGCGGAAAGAAAAAGGAAAAGTTGCCGACGCTTGAGGAGTGACTCACGACCCACGACCTGCGGTCGGCGCCTCCCCGTGCTATAGCACGCGGCTCTTTGGCTCCTTACATCTACACAAATACGTCCCCTAATCCCTTCTCTATTCGTAAATCTGTAGCCGTGCTGCCGCCTGAGCCCTTCAACAAAACATCGCCTTATTGGCTTCCGACCATCCTTCACCAAATTCCCATTCTCAGCTTTCTTGGGAGACATTCCATTAAACCACGGCAATAGCACGTGTCGTGTTCAATGTAACTGCAGGAAAAAAAAAAAAAACACCATATAACATGTAGCCGGCCGGAGTGGCCGTGCGGTTCTAGGCGCTGCAGTCTGGAACCGAGCGACCGCTACGGTCGCAGGTTCGAATCCTGCCTCGGGCATGGATGTGTGTGATGTCCTTAGGTGAGTTAGGTTTAATTAGTTCTAAGTTCTAGGCGACTGATGACCTCAGAAGTTAAGTCGCGTAGTGCTCAGAGCCATTTGAACCATATAACATGTAATACAGGGCAAATAAAAGACAGATTGCCATTGATTATTACAAACTAGGAAAGACAGAAACATACTTCACATGTCACCGGTCAAAGGAAGGTTCAAAGTTTTATATTCGCAAGGACACTACACTGAGGTAACAAAAGTAATGGGATATCTTCTAATATAGTGTAGGACCACCTCCTGCCCGGTGTTGTGCAGCAACTCGTCGCTGCATTCGCTGAACAAGTCGTTGGAAGTCCCCCGCAGAAATATTGAGCCATTCTGCCTCACTGACGCCAATAACTACGAAAGTGCTGCCGCCGCAAGATTTTGTACACGAACTGACACCTCCATATGTCGCGTAAATGTTTGGTGGGATTCAAGTCGGGCGATCTGGGTGGCAACTTCATTCGCTCGAACTGTCCAGGATATTATTCAAACCAATCGCGAACAATTGAAGCCCTGTGAGATGGTGAATCGTCGTATTTAAAAATCCATCGTTGTTTGGGAACATGAATGGCTGCAAATGGTCTCCAAGTAGCAATCGTAACCATTTCCAGTCAAAGGTTCGTTCAGCTGGCTAAGAGAACACGGTTAGTTCAGTGTAAACACAGCCCACACCATTATGGAGCCACCACAAGCGTCCACAGTGCCTTGTTGACAAGTTGGGTCCATGGCTTCGTGGGATCTGCGCCACAGTCGAACCCCACTGTCACCTCGGACCAACTGAATTCGGGATTCGTCTGAGCAAGCCACTGTTTTCCCATCGCCTATGGTCCAACCGATATGGTCACGAGCCCAGACGGTGTAGTTCTGTTAGCAAAACAAACATTATGCTTACGACGCGTCTGACGTTCAGCTCACGCGCCGCTTGGAGCGCTAGTGTCGCTCCATCTATCAAACGGTAACAACTTTTACAGCTGTGAGTGTCGCGACAGGTGTGATAGAACTGCGCAGGGACAGGCCAGCCCGTTCCCCCGACTTAAATGCCATCAGCATGCGTGGGATACGTTTGGGAGGCGTATTGCAGGAAGTCCAGATTCAGCAACGACCATCCAGCAGGTGTCAACTGTGCTGGAACGCCCTACCACAAAAACTGGTTACCAACTTTGCTGCCAGCATGGGAGGATGATGCAGATCAGTCATTGTGTCCCGTGGTGATCACACATCCTATTGACAACCATGCCCCGCCTTTTGCAATATTCAGGTGACCATCATGAATCTCTGCGACTTCAGTATAACTATTGTCTATGTCATTTCTGTTCGTATCATTGTGTATTTCTTTCAGTTTCCTTCTGTACTATACTGTAGCAGATCTTTCTACGTATGGTCCAAGTTTCATCGAGCTATGTTATTTGGTAGCGATCCATCAAGCAAAAGTTATTTTCGTCCGTAAGCTTTGCACACCATTGTATATACACATGACCTTATACAAATGTCAGGGTCCCAGACACACTAGGAAAAACTGGAGAGGATAATCTTTTATCGATCAGTCTGTATCATTTTGTGCCATTGCGATCCTATATGAAACGATTCTGGCAGATAATCATTCTGACAGAGTTCGTAACTTCAAACCTTGTTACTATCGCCTACGCTGGATTGGCTAAAGCCAGAAAGGAGCTGATGGTGCGAATAACCGCTGCTTTTGAATAAATTCAACGTTAACCTCAAGTGATGAAGTCAGTTGATCATCGCAAACAATTTGAACGCGGCCCGCGTCGTAGCCGACGTAATTCGTGCATTTTGATGCAATATGCTTCCCTCAGAGGTCGCTGCTTTGAGTCTACTTTCCCCAACCATTGTCCTCTGACCACTGGGTTCACTTTGGGATTCGATATTTGTCATTTGTTTCGAGTCAATGCGTCCTCTGAACGTCCGTCTCCACTATGCATAACTTCATCCAGAGTTTAGTTGGTCTTCTTCGTGATCTTCGTCCATCCTCATTGAGCTGATACTAAGATTGATCAAATTCAAATGGTTCAAATGGCGCTGAGCACTATGCGACTCAACTTCTGAGGTCATAAGTCGCCTAGAACTTAGAACTAATTAAACTTAACTAACCTAAGGACATCACACACATCCATGCTCGAGGCAGGATTCGAACCTGCGACCGTAGCGGTCGCTCTGCTCCAGACTGTAGCGCCTAGACCCGCACGGCCACTCCGGCCAGCTAAAATTGATCACTTCGCCGTGTGCTGCCCTCTGTCTAAGTCCGTAACACTGAGGACGGCCTCTCATTGTCTTGGTGACTGGGTCCACACTGAGGTACTGATTCTTAACCAGTCTGGGAAAAGTATTCCTCTTATCTGCCGCAGCACCTATGAAACAAAGGAGTAACTCCGCTGTTTTTAGCGTTGGCAAAGCAGTATGTTGTACACAGCGAAAAGTATCTAACTTAACTGGAGACTGATAGTGTGTGTGTTTCAGCTTTATTTTCGACCTCACTGAGCTACAAAATCAAATAAACGAAGTTACGAAAGTAAAGTTTGGTGTAAACCAACAAGCTTCAGATACCAACTTCGTGATATATGTGTAGCTAACACAATTTTTTCCTTAAAGGAAGGTTTACGTGTAAAACCCTCTTTAGATACATAAGAAATTGAACTAATACGGATGGGCAATTAGTTTAAGGGGGTGTGACAGGAAATCGACCCTGTAGTTGCCTGAAGTAATTCACGGACACCATGAAAAACACATTTGTGCATAGCCCGGAAGGTATCATCTTTGCTGTTGTGTTATTCATTCCAAAGACTTGTTAGGTGCAGCTCTCCACGCAAATCTACCCCGTACAAGCCTCTTCACTTCTGAATAACGCTGCAACCTAAATCCATTTGAACCTGTTGTCTCTATTCATACCTTCCCTACTACAATTTTTACCCCTGCTACTTTACACTTACCGAATGCAAACTCGGCATTTGCACTAACGGCGCGGATTTTACGTTCTGCGTTCCGTAATACACGTTCAATGTCTTAGAAACACCTGTGCCAGTTTGGTCATCACTAACTACACCCGTATCAACATAACCTATTATATATATATATGTTTCGAAAATAGTGTAAAGGGGGAAAAGTGACGAAGTTTAGCTGCTGCTGTTATGGATCCCAAATTTCACGGCATGTTGACTCTTGAACGATCCACATAATGTCTATGTGTGCATCCATGCTAATTGCTTTGATTGCTGAGTCATTAAAAAGTTTCTTTACAAAAATATTCATAATGTCTCATATATGCTGTTATAGTTACAGGTTCCATATATAAACAAAGAAAAAAAAAGAGTTGCCTTATGTTTCTTCTCTAACAGTGCCATATAGTAGGAAGTTGAATGCCACTTGATGCTCAACTCATTCGTGATTGATCTTCGGCTGTCTTCATTAGTGTTAAATTCACAACGTGGTAAAACGAAGCACGAGATATTCAGCGTAAGGGCTAACAGATATAGATTCGCCATTTTAATTAAAATCATGTCAGATTATTTTTGGAACATCCCAATTCACTTACTGCTTGAACTATCGAATCCTGAAAAGATAAGTCGCCAGCCAAAAAGCAGCAGAAAATAACATGAAAATCAAGTCACATAATGGTGTTCAACAACAATGGCTGACAGTACACAAAGAACAATAGAAGGCGTGTAACGGAAGTCTGCCTACAAATTATAGGTTTTCATAAGATTGATTGAATACAAATTCAATACGACTAAATATTAATAATGCTCACATTAACGCTTGTATTTACATAAACACAACCGCTGTTCTTGGGTAGCTGCAGTACAGTCGGTATAACATTCCACTTAAACTATGCGTGTCGATTCGTGCTTGTTAACTTCGATTTCGTGTCTCGTCTTAAAAATTCCAGTACTATGTTATTCATTTAAAAAAAAAAAAAAAAAAAAGAAAATGCAATTACACATAAGGGTTCCCAGTACGAAAAACTTTATGGAGGACCTCTTTTTCACCGACGATAAAGCCGTCTGTCAGGAAGTGGACGTAATCTTTTAGATTCTTGTCTTTTTATACGAATCTGATCTTTACTATTACACAGAGATGCATAGTTATCACATTTTGCTGCCTCAAGTTAACTGGACCAGCATGAATATAGTATGAGAAATAAATGATAAATACAAGTGCGAACCGCTTCTGAAGGTCTACTGTATGTCGGTAAACCGCTTAGCGGCCCACAGGAAATTGCGAGTCGCGCTGGGAACCTGAACTGAGGAAGGGTAAGGTCAAACCAATAACGCTGAGCGAAACCCACTGCTGGGTCATACGCTGCGTGCGAGCGCTCCCAACGCACTCCAATATTAGCAGAATTCAAAACCAATGAATAATTTTCGCCCTACTCGTGACAACATGCGAAGCTAGAATGAATAATAAGCAGTGAAAACGCTATCAGTAAAGAAGAGTGTGGCACTGACAAATGACAACGGTCGTACTGAGCAGTGTGTACACTAAACACTACAATATCATGGATTTGTCAGTCCGAAGTCTGCTTTGATGCAACTCTCCTCGCCAGTCATATAGCAGAGCGTAAACACAAGAAAAGCAAGTAGTAAATAATTTCTTTAGACGGCGAATCTATGATGAACAAACGAGACGAAAAATAAGACATTGGGCATCGAACTCTGATTTGTCAGTAGCAGTGTATAGGTTCGATGTTTTAACTATTATTGTTATTAAGATTCTGTCCTGTTTCTTTGCGTGACAACCACTGTACGCGAAAAATGCCTAGGCGCATAGCAGTTAAAACCGTACATTCCTCACATAACGCTATGTGAGCCGTTACGCAGATTGGTGAAAGACATTATATATATATATATATTAACTCATAATTCAGAGGCCAGTGTATAACGTATGACAGGAACTACAAATTTAGTTGGTCCTCCCACACCCTTATTTCTCTTACGGATGTCGCAGGATCTTTTGGAAGTATTATTATTATTATTATTATTTTAAATGAACGTCGTCACGCTGCCTGATGCAGTTGTCCGCTTCTCAGAAGTTTGTTGGCCGGTCCGCTGGTTTGAATCCTACCGGTGTGAAAATTGTAATTTTTATTGTGTGTAAGAGAAGATCAGCCACTATCACATTGTGTGGCACTGCACTGGATAAAACTTCATTCCACTGTGTTCTATATTAAAACCATGTAAAATAGGACGTTAGCTTGGCAATTGGCAATCCACTGGATGCTTTGCGTACAGATCTGTTTGCTAAGGTTTTGATAGTCACTTTCTTTCTTTACTCATTGACTGCAGTAAATTACACAAATTAGTGGTGCACGTACAATTCTGCTGTACAGTTCAATTACACGTATCACAAAATAATCTCAAGATGATTTAGTGAAAAGGCACTTTCACCAGTGCTAAGACAAGAAAACTACGCGGAGATTTATACTACTCGACTGTCTGTTGTGGTCTCAATTTAAGACACTGCAATGCTTTGCTGAAAGTGCAGCAATGTGTAGTAACAATAATTCCATTCTTTTCAGCTGAATGTATCGACAAGAAAAAATATGAAAAATTTTGAATATCAATGCGACTAGTGGATTATATCAACCGTAAATATGAGTTTGGGTAACTACATTCGAGAGTGGAAGTGGTACACGTTTAGGAGAATCAAATACAGCTTGGCGTGTTATTATAAATAAATTATTTAAAATATGATATTCAGAGAACACCTAGAATAGACTAATGCTTCTTGAATGAATATTTCAGTAAAACAAACATTTCGTTGTGTATTGGAACTGCGCGCAACAACGAAACACGGGCTACAGGCTCACCTTTCGTGACCAATGCTCGTACGGAGCTATCCGACAATTTTTTTCACCTACGCCAGCAAGCCAAGCAGGATAACCTCTGCAAAATTCTGAAGTAGGAGAGCTTCTAATAGGGCCGTAAGAATGCTTGCACAGCCCCCCTAGTAACATTATCCACTAAAACAGATTCTGGACCAGCTTCTCGCCTGGGCCCAGCAACAGTACTCATCTGTCAAGTATTTTACTGCTTTCAGATGCGGGTCATACAGTTCGCGCGAACGCAAAAGCTAGAATACGTTAATAAACCATGCTCTAAATTTTCCGTGCTTTGTCAGAAAGTAAATCCCGTTAAAACCGATGCACACATTACAGAACGAAACGAATTTTCTTCGACGGCCTCTCTTTGGCAACAGTAAAAAAAAAAATGTTTTATTTCACCTGTTTATAGTCACGTCATCGCCTCGGTACAATCTGCTTTGTTATGGTCTGGAATAAGTGAGATATTTGAACGATGACGCCAGAAGTTCAGTATGTAAACAAAATAATCGTCTGTTCGTCAAAATCTAATGCAATAGTGTTTAGGTTCAAATGATCTAATTTACTCGCGTCAATAACAGATAAACAATACACGGCAGATGGACGGGAAAACAACATGCATTTTACCAAGCAATTTTCTGGCAACTGAATACAGCGAAAGGCGTATTTTTGTCCCCGCATTCAACGACGGGCCTTTCTAGACCTGGAACTTTTCCAAGTGCACATCAAGGTGTTGGTGAAGCTCGTGCATTTAGCGAACTTCTTGCACCGCTCGCTGTCGTTCATGGCTTATCGCACTTCATTTTTTACTGACAAAACTATCAGAACGCCTGAAATTAAACAGGAGTAGACACGCAATGCTTGAAAGATAGCTAGTGAAAGTCAGTGAGAGTTGAGTAACTATTATCCGATTCGCATTTTTTGCACTTCATGGATCAAAACATTTATTTAGATAAGCACAGGTGATTTAAAAAAATTGTTCTTCTAAAAAGCAGTGGAATAAACTTTAGCTTGCTTTAAGTAGCAAATTCATTTTTTTCCTCATGTGTCAAGCCTTGCACACTGTGTAAATAATTGTGGAACAGTATAATTATTAATTTATAACAATGTCCGCACTGGGAAATTTCTGCTAGTGTCAACGAAACCTAAAATTCACTTTTATCTCTGCGTCTTTCCTGTCAAACAAACACGCTGCTACAATAATCACTACAAATTGTTGAACGAGAAAAACTAGATTTCTGAATTAAACAGTGCGACAAAATTCGTGTGCGTGAAGTTCATACCTCCCTTATTATGAGAACTACTTCAAAACGTCCAAATGGTAACATAATTAGTAAAACACACGATTCAAAGATTGACACCAAGCGTACGCTATACTGGCTCTGTGACAAAACAACAGCGGGCTAACACGACTGTTCGCTCACCTGCAATAACTGTGTCGCTGAGGTCGTATTTCCCGCGGACGAGCGGGAAGTCCTTTAGCTTGCGTCCAGTTAGTCTCAGTTCTCCACTCAGGTGAGCCTCTTCTAAAATTTTTTCCAACGAACGTGTTAACTGACTTTGTAAGTGGCCGCTCATATTCGACGCGACCATCGCCATATTACATTTCTCATCCTTACTGCGCAAAGGTCTGTGGGTAACTGTGACGTCACGGACATGCGTCACTGTTTTGTCGTCTGCTGTATTTGTAAACAGAACCACGTGCTTGCGTACAACTGTAGTCAAACGTGTAACATTTGTTGTTTCTGTGTGTACTTTCGAAAGGGACACACAGTATCCTTTTATCTCCCATAATATATTTGTGATATACCTCAGTACTTATGACGTTTAAGGAACAAGACAGAGAAATCTAATTCCATTGTTGAGTCACTGCGAATACAGGGCGTGTTTTGCATGCTTTCTACAACAATCGAAATAACCCAATGATAAGAATAAAGTTACTAATAATGAAACAGTTTTACACATTTGCATTTTGTAAGTGTTACCTGGGATGCAATAATCATTTCGAAAACTTACTTTGCTGCCATTGTTCAGCATGAATTACCGTATATTGTTATCAGAAATTCAAAACGGTAGTTGGAATTTATACTGTTTCAGTCAGATAAATCGCCATACGCACAAGTCGTCCACTTGAGCTGCATAATAAATTAATAACAACTGTGTATAAATAATTAATGTACGGCCTTTCGGAACTTTACTGTGATATTTAATACATCGACATTTTGGCCTCACATGAGCGGTACCGGTATGAAAAGGTCATCCAGTGGCAGATAAAATTTATGTTCAGCCCGTTAATCTTGATAGAGTACGAGACGAGTTAAAGGATCCGATCACTCTGAATGAGATCATTCTGATGCGTGACACGTCTCCTATACAATAAGATCAAATTATCTATAAAATGCACGCTAGGTTACCGAACGAAAAAAATGCAGTACTTGCAGAGGCAGATGGAAGCAGATAACAGGTTACGTGCATACATACATCAATACTTGCTCCGTAGACCATGAATACGACATTTTGTAATGATTTGAAAGTGTCACTAATACGTAAGTCTTCTTTGCACAAAATAATTTATTTATTCATTTTATACCTTTATTTCTTCATACCAAAAAAATTAACGTGTTGAGTAGAAGGAGCTGTCATTCAGAAAATCTTTTAATTTGTTTTTAAATGTTGGTTGGCTCTGTTAGACTTTTAATGTTTTTTGGCAAATGACGAAAGATTTTTGTGGCAAAGTCAGAATTAATCAATAATACTGAAGATCATACTTTCATCTAGTGTTGTAGCTATGCACTTCGCCCTTATTTTTTAAATGGGATGGGTTATTAACAACAAATTTCATAAGTAGTTATATGTATTGCGAAGGTACTGTGAATATCCCTAGTTAAAATAAAGGTCTGCGAGGTGATCTTGGGTGGGCTCCAACTATTATTCTGATTACACGCTTTTGTGCAATGAATACTTCTTTCTCTTGACGATGAATTATCCCAAAATATGGTGCCATATGAAAGCAGTGATTGAAATTAGGCATAGTAGGCTAATTTACTGATATGTTTATCACCAAAATTGGCAATAACCTTAATAGCATAAGTAGCTGAACCTAACTGCTTCAGCAGATCATAGATATCTTTCTTCCAATTCAATTTTTTCATCAATGCACAACCCATAAAGTCTGAATATTCTGCCGTAGCAATAGACTTCTGATCATAGCCTATATTTATCAATGGTTTTATGCCATTTACTCTACAAAATTGTATATGCTGTGTTTCCTCAAAATTTAGTGAGAGTCCATTTGCAGAGAACCACGTAATAATTTTCTGAGAGACATTATTTACAATTTGCTCAGCTGATTCTTGTTTGTTTGCTATGATTACTATACTTGTATCATCATTAAAACGAACTAGCTTTGCATCTTCATTATTATAGAGTGGCAAGCCACTAATATATATTAAGAACAATAAGGGAACCAAGACTGAACCCTGTGGGACACCATTCTGGGAACCTCTCCAGTTAGAGGACTCTGCTGATTTTTGCAGACTATATGTACTGTTAATTTCAACCTTCTGCATTCTTCCAGTTAAATATGAATCAAGACATTTGTGCACTGTCCCACTCACACCACAATACTCAAGCTTGTCTAGAAGAATTTCATGATTCACATAATCAAAAGCCTTTGAGAGATCACAAAATATGTCAATTGTTGATGTTCGGTTATTCAGTGCATTTAATATTTGATCAGTGAAAGCATATATAGTAGTTTCTGTTGAAAAGCCTTTCTGAAAATCAAATTGACGTTATGTTAGTACTTCATTTTTTTTCAAGAATTTTGGATAAAGTTGTCAGAAGTGAGATTGAGAGGTAGTTATTAGCATCAGACGTATCCCCTTTTTTATGCAATGGTTTAAAAACAGAATATTTTCAGTCTATCTGGAAAAAATGCCCTGTTCAATGAGCTACTACATATGTGGCTACAGATCCTACTTATTTGTTGTGAACAACCTTTTAGTACTCTTCAGTTCCATGTGAGCTTTTACTTTTGAGTGGATTTATTATTTTCCTAATTTCAATAGGAGCGGTGGGATGAATTTCAGTTTTATCAAATTGCATTCGTATTGCCTCTTCCATATACTGCCTTGAATTTTCTAATGAGTAGCTGGTCATTATTTTCTGTACATCTCTTAAAAAATGATTATTAAAAATTTTTTCTACTCCTGACTTCTTGCTAACAAACGTTTCATTGAGTCTGATAGAAATACAGTCAGTAATTTTTATAACTTTTCACTGTTTCTGGATCATTACTCCTCCTAGCTATAAGATACATTTCCCATTTCTGTTTACAAGATTTTTTTTTTTTTTTATCCCTTTCGTAAGCCATGGCCTTTTAGATGGTTTCTTGCAATTATATGCCGTTATTTTCTTCAGGAAACTGTTTTCAAATATACTCACAAAGATATCATGAATTAAGTTAAATTTTAAATTAGCATCAGGTTCCCTGTACATATCATGCCAGTCTAATTATTGCAAGGTTTCTCAAAAATGTACGGTTGTTAAATTGTTAATTGAATGCACTATTTTAGAGGACTTTTTGCATTACTGTATGGAACTATGTCATATAGGCCTACTGTAACTAGCTGTGCTTCATGATCAGACAGACCATTCTTAACGGGAAAAGTTTTTATTTGATTAAATTTATTTTGTCTATAAAAACATTATGTATCATTGTGCTGCTTTCCTCTACCAACCGAGTTGGAAAGCCAATAAGTGACATCAAATTGAAAGAACCAAGAAATACTTCAAGATCAAGCTTTCTATCAGACTCTTTCAGAAAATCTACATTGAAATTCCCACAAACAATAATTTGCTTCCCTCTGTCTGACAGACATCATAACAAAGAATCCAAATTTTTCAAAAATAGCTGAAAATTTCCAAGTGGGGACCTATACCTGGCTACAATTATAAAAGTACTATTGTTTAGTTTAAGCTCACATGCACAAGCTTCTATATGTTGCTCTACACAAACTTTTTAGTTTCCAAATTTTTCAAACCATGGCCGGTTTTAACATATATGCTACTCCTCTCTCCAAAATGTCTCTACGTAAATGTGCTAAAAGCTTATATCCACCTTCATTTAGCATTTCCATTAGAGTATTTCAAATAATATATTCACATTTCTATGAATTCTACACTGTCCGAAACCTTGCAAATCTTTTTTCAGCTGTGTTTAGCAAATAATACAGGAAAGCAGCTATATAATTTGGAATAGCAAACAATAAGTAGGTATATTCAGGGAAGTCATTGTCTTCATAGGATGTTTTTTGCAGCCACTATGGAGCCATACACACAGAAGACTATGGATTACCAGTAGGTTGGTATCTGTGGTAGGTACTTACTGATTAAATAGTTGCACCCATAAGGCATGAACAGATGGTAGCATTGCTAGAGTATTGCCGTAGAAGACACCATTTTTAAATTAGCTACATTTGCAGATAATTATCAAAATAGTGTGGAAAAACAAATGGCATGGTACAATGATTAGCACACTGGATGTGTGTTTGTGAGGACTAGTAAAAACCAATTTGTTTTCTTGTGATACAGCCGCATTTAGCACTGGCATGAAATAATTCAGAGTTGGGTGTTCCTAGTTACAGTGTGTAGCCGCATAACAGACTTAAAGTTGCCTAGTTCTGTAGCAGCCATGTTATTTAAGGTGATTTCATTATTTGACTATCATCAGTGATTCCATATGTACATAATGTCAAGTTGTTGTTGTTATTGGTGTTGTTGTTGTTGTCTTCAGTCCTGAGACTGGTTTGATGCAGCTCTCCATGCTACTCTATCCTGTGCAAGCTTCTTCATCTCCCAGTACTTACTGCACCCTACATCCTTCTGAATCTGCTTAGTGTATTCATCTCTTGGTCTCCCTCTACGATTTTTACCCTCCACGCTGCCCTCCAATGCTAAATTTGTGATCCCTTGATGCCTCAGAACATGTCCTACCAACCGGTCCCTTCTTCTTGTCAAGATGTGCCACAAACTCCTCTTCTGCCCAATTCTATTCAATACCTCTTCATTAGTTATGTGATCTACCCATCTAATCTTCAGCATTCTTCTGTAGCACCACATTTCGAAAGCTTCTATTCTCTTCTTTTCCAAACTATTTATTGTCCATGTTTCACTTCCATACATAGCTACACTCCATACAAATACTTTCAGAAACGACTTCCTGACACTTAAATCTATACTCGATGTTAACAAATTTCTCTTCATCAGGAACGCTTTCCTTACCACTGCCAGTCTACGTTTTATATCCTCTCTACTTCGACCATCATCAGTTATTTTCTCCCCAAATAGCAAAACTCCTTTACTACTATAAGAGTCTCATTTCCCAATCTAATTCCCTCAGCATCACCCAACTTAATTAGACTACATTCCATTATCCTCGTTTTGCTTTTGTTGATGTTCATCTTATATCAAGTACTGAATCAAATTATATTTAAAGAGAGCTGAGTTAATGTACTACATATTCTAAAATAGATAAATTGTCATACTGACATTTCCTACAGCCCTGGAAAAGCTTTTGGGGAGCTCATAGCACATGATTATGGGAAGTAATTGCAAGATGATATGGCATTAATGACATTTGTGTAACCAGAATCTTACTTTCAAAACATAAGATGAAAGAGTCATATTTATGTGCTCCGTACTGGGAAGAAGACTGATAAAGAGTGAATCCACTGCCAGAAAAAGTAGCAGAGCAAACACTGAAATTCATGCATATGAACACATTGGTAAATTAAGGAAAATTAATAATTTGACATGCTTAGACCTTAAATACATCCATAAGTACACACAAAATAACTTACATGTATAACATACTATCACTGGCTGTTGTCTAACAGTAGAAAACATTTATGGAGTAATACTGTGGTATTTAGCATCCAGAAATGACAATAACATTGTCATATGAAACTGTTGGTTAAACATTTTGTAGCTGCCATTTTGAGAATGTGAGAGGGCGTATGTTCACATCTTAGTACATGGATTTTTACAGGTACCATAATATTAAAAGTCACTTCTGGCTGTATTCCACATATGAACAGTCTCAATGTGGCAGAAAGTCATATTATAATCAATGAATAGCTGCTCCAGTTAACAAGTATAACTTTCAGATACACTAGTTAACGGCTTGAATATAATAGTCTGAACAGGTCGTAGACTATAATAAAAAACATACTAGTAACTGGTGTGACTATTAATTAATTCCAGTTACAGTTACAAAAGAACAGCACACTCTAAATGTGGAGCAACTATAAGTATATTTCAGTTGTCAGCTGATGGAATCAGAACTCAAAAAGCATAAAACAGTAGCAAGTGCTTACTCTAAAAGCAGACAACTTTGTAGATGTGGATGAAATACAGAGCAGACTAACTACACATTTCTGGCATGGAATGATGAACTTACCAGCTGTTCTGATAAATTCAACTGTAGCAGAAAGAATATTGTTTATCTGCACAAAAACGGGTAATGTGGGCATAAAGAACATTAAGCAATGGTCCAACACCAATCAAGCTTTAGCTGTATATTATTCAGACTGTACAAGCTATGTGATCAAAATCATGAGGCGATACATCTAACGACAGATCAGTATCTTGTATAGTGATACCTAATTACAATGCATGGATTGCTATCATACTTTAGTTCAATATTGTTCTGTAGAAAAAACTTCAGGGCAATGCAGCTAAGGTACAAAGTATTTATTTTACAGATACATATGGGTAAGAATATTATATAAAGTTAACAACCGAGTGTCTTGCAAAAGCCTCTTCAGGAACTTTGGGATTCTTACCCTAATCTGCCAATACTTTTGTTCGCTATTGAAATTTGTGGTTAACAACAAGAGTGAATTTAGAACGAAATGTGAAATTTACAACCACAGTACTAGAATTAAAAATGATTTCCATGTAGATATGCATCCTAGTCTAGGGCACAAAATTGACGTTTGTAGACTGGTGCAGAAATCTTCAACAGGCTGCTGGTAGATGGTAGGAAGAAGCTGGAAGTCCTCAGACAGTCAAAAACAAAGTAAAACTATACCTTATTAGCCACTATAATTTAGCAGAATATTTTGATCATGGCATAATCTGCTCTGCTCACAAAACACACATTATTCCATGCCTCTGTTCAATTGTACCGCAATGCACTATTAGACACAGGTTGCAAGGGGATGAAGTGTGAGAGGGAGTCTGATGAGTGGCACCATAACAACAAGGCTTACTTGAAAAGTTCTTGACTTTCCTAACAGACATTCTAGAAGCAGCATTGGTCCAAATTTGTGCTGCACACTAGACACAACTAGAAGTAGCTGCTCAAATAGTGTGACATTAAAGTTCCAAATATGTATGCTGCTTCCAATTGTAACTAGGATAATGAACACATGTATTCTACTCTAGTACTAATAAAGAATTCATGTTCAACCAAATAGACAATTATTTGTAATTACACTCTAAACTCCTGAAAAAAAAAGATCTTGCTGAAATTGTTAACTGTGTATGAATTGTGCTGGACACTGTTCTGGCATGCTTACAATGTTCAATAACCCAGTACGACTCTCAAAACAATGACCACTCTTTCAGCAAATAAAATCAGTTTTATGGGCTCGGTGTCTTCATTATCAGCATGTTGCTCCTACTCTGCCCAAAGCATGTCATTCTGAATTATTACAATTAATGAGCTTGCTTTGGCACATTCAGTGCCATACCCATAATATTATGAACACACTGTCTTATTGAGGACTGCCATACTCATAATGATACTGGCATGGCAGTCCTCACTCACATGAGCCCATAGTACTAAGGGCATGGCATTCTTTCCAACTTTGAAGACAACATAATGTTATGGACATGGCACTCAAAGTGCCTGCCATACAGATCTAGGGTTTCACTGCAATGTCTTTCACTAATGTGTAAAAGTGAATATAAGAAAAATCCTGCTAATTACAAGTCCAATTGCTATTACATTTGCTGTATCTGAAATAGTAGAAATTGTTGGAAAAGACACAATTCAGAGTTTTGTAGAAAAGAATAACATTTTGAATGGAGCACAGTACAGGTTTAGAAAGTGTAGCTCTATCAACAAACTAAAATGAAATGTGAAGTTTTGGTAATGAAGACATTTCAGGAGTTTTGCAGTTAACTTCCTCAAGGCAAAGACAAATGAGTAGAGTAGTGGGTGCTTCAATGTTCACTTTTCTGACAGTGTCGCTAGACCACTGGCGTCATATTTATTATATCTTATTGGCACTAAAATAACATTGGTGAGTGTTAGGAGAGAGGCTAGGGGATATAGGACAGACTACTTGTAGGTTTTCATGACAGAGGGTATTTTATTCATACCATCCAGCACATTGTTCTGTACATTCCAGTGGCCAATATATGGTCGTATGGTGTGGATGGAATGTTTGAAATGATCCCCACATGCCTCAAGGCATATATACATATACCACAACAGGGGCTGTCACACTCATTCAGATCCACTAGCCTATGTCGGAGTGCCATCAGTATCCATATTTGTGCTTTATTACAGTGTCTACTCTTTGTGTGTGAGCTTCACACACACAGTACCTGATACATGTTACCACAGGTAGGAGTTCAAGGGATAGAGATCTCCTGACCAGGTAGGCCCTATAGCTGGACTGCTTTATGCAATTCATTTACCAGGAAAAAATACATTGAATTGTGCTCCATAGCTTGTGCATGTATTTCTCACCTGTGAGGCATTGTTGAAGGATAGTTAATTGGTTCCATAAAGGGGTTGCCATTAATCCCCACTGACACTAACGCTAAACCAGTACTGCCTGTTCTATGCCACTCGAGGCCTATTCCCAGATGCATGTTGTGAATACTGATGATACCATTCCTCGTGAAGGTGCCCTTATCTATGAACCCTGGAGTGATGCACAAACCCAAGACATAACTGTTATGACAGAAGAAAGTTTGCCAATGAGAAAGGAGGTGGAGATTAGCATTTAAAGTCCTGTCAACAACGAGTTTATTAGAGATGGAGCACAAACTTGGATAAGATAAGGATGGAGAAGAAAATTGGCTGTGCTTTTTCAAATGAACCACACGACTTTATCATAATAAACCAAACTGGGTTTTGCTAGTCCTCGCACCAGGCAGTAAAGTCATTACATGTAGCAAAATCATCTATCCAGTCAGTCAGTGATAATACTGACATATTAACAGAAGATGGAGAGGGAAGGCTGGAATATTGAATACAGTTTTCTATTTGGTTGATCACGAATTGTTAATCAGTACTAGAGGAGAGTGCATGTGTTCATTATCCTGGTTCCAGGTGGAAGCAGTGTACATATTTGAAACTTTAATGTCACACTATTTGAGCAGCTATTTCTAGTTGTGTCTAGTCTGAAGCACAAATTTGGACCAGTGCTGCTTCTAGAATGTCTGTTAGGAAAGTCAAGAACTTTTTATGTAAGCCTTGTTGTTATGGTGCTACTAATCAGACTCCCTCTCACACTTCATCCACTTGCAACCTGTGTCTAATAGCGTATTGAGGTACAATTGAACAGAGGAATGGAACAATGTGTGTTCTGTGAGCAGAGCAGATTATTCCATGATCAAAATATTCTGCTAAATTATAGTGGCTAATAAGGTACAGTTTTACTTTGTTTTTGACTGTCTGAGGACTTCCAGCTTCTTCCTACCGTCTACCAGCAACCTGTTGAAGATTTCTGCACCAGTCTACAAACGTCACTGTCTTAAGTGATTTAGGGAAATCACAGAAAACCTAAATCGTCGTCCTCCGAAATGCGAATCCAGTGTACTAACCACTGTGCTACCTCGCTCAGTGTCAGTGATAAGTCCTAAACTTGTAGACGATACAGGCAGTAAAGTCAGTACATGTAGCAAGATCATCAATCCAATCAGTCAGTGATAATACTACCATGTAAACAGAAGATGGAGAGGGAAGGCTGGAATATTGGATATAGCTTTCTGAAATCATTTCATGGTGCAAGTTTGTAATACATTTCTTACTTTCAGTCATCACATGAGTGGTAGGTATTAAGATGGGTGGATCGCAGAATACAAATTCAGCAAAGTGGCTAAACATGGGGAATGCATCTAGCTCTGATTAAATACTTGTATGATTCTATGCAGATTATGCAAAAGAACTTTCTGCCCCTTCTTGTAGCAGCTCATCATAGGCCACTGAAGCAAGCAAGGGTTTCAGTCAATTGAGAAAAGGCAGTGCAGGTTGTTCCCATTTTCGAGAAAGGTCCTCAGACAGATTCATGTAATTACAGACATATAACACTGATGTCAATCTGTTGCAGATTTCTTCGTCACATGTGAAAAAACAAGTACACATTCATTTATGCACAACTCCCACACACATGGCCACTGTTGCCTCCAAGTCGGATGTCAGTAGCCAGAGACAACAGTGGTCATGTATGTTGGGATTGCGCATGCATAAAATGTGTATGTGTGGTTTCGATTTGATGAAGGACTTCGCCAACAGCTTAATAATACCCAACTGTACTTTTAAATGAGTCTGTATGCCCTTCATTGCTTCCTCTTTGTGCTAATCCCCAAGACTGGCTAAGTTTCATGGAAGTGCAAAATTTAGTGCAGATGTCAATGTGAGATGCTTTTAATAGTCTCCACAATGAAATACTGTCTCAAAATATGGTAGAAAACCCAAAGAGATTCTGGTCATATGTAAAATACTCCAGTGGCAAAAAACAAGCAATACCATCACTGCCGATAGCAATGGAAATGTTACCAATGATGGTGCCACTAAAGCAGAGTTACTAAATACAGTTTTCCGTAATTCCTTCACGAAAGAAAACAAAGTAAATATTCCAGAATTTGAAACCAGAACAGCTGTTAGCATGAGTGACATAAAAATAGATATCTTAGGTGCTGCAAAACAACTCAGATCACTTGAGAAAGGCAAATCTTCCAGTCCAGATGGTATACCAGTCAGGTTCCTTCCAGAGTATGCAGACACAATAGTGCCTTTCTTACCAATCATATACAACCACTCACTTGACAAAAGATCTCTTCCTAAAGACTGGAAAGTAGCACAGGTCACACCAATATTCAAGAAAGAAAATGGGAGTAACCCATTGAATTACAGACCCATATCACTGACCTCAATTTGCAGTAGGATTTTGGAGCATATACTGTACTCAAACATTATGAATCACCTTGAAGAAACTGACTTATTGATAAATAACCAACATGGAGTCAGAAAATATCGTTCTTGCACAACACAGCTAGCGCTTTATTCCCATGAAGTTATGAGTGCTGTCGACAAGGGATCTCAGATCGATTCCATATTCCTAGATTTCCAGAAGGCTTTTGATACCGTTCCTCACAAGCTACTATTAATCAAATTGTGTGCATATGAAGTATTGTCTCGGTTGTGTGACTGGATTCGTGATTTTTCCTCTCAGAGAGGTCACAGTTCATAGTGATAGACGATAAATCATCAAGTAGAACAGAAATGATACCTGGCCTTCCACAAGGTAGTGTCATAGGCTCTCTGCTGTTCCTGATTTATATAAACGATCTAGGTGATAATCCGAGCAGCCCCCTTAGACTGTTTGCAGATGACGCTGTAATTTACTGTCTAGTAAAATCATCAGACAATCAATTCCAATTACAAAATGATCTAGAGAGAATTTCTGGCAAAAAGTGGCAATTGGCACTAAACAAAGAAAAATGCGAGGTCATTCACATGGATACTAAAAGAAATCCAATAAATTTTGGGCATACGATAAATTGCATGAATCTAAAGGCTGTTAATTCTTCTAAATACCTAGGAATTACAATTACGAGCAACTTAAATTGGAAAGACCACATAGGTAATATTGTGTGGAAGGCAAAACAAAGACTGCGCTTTGTTGGCAGAACATTTAGAAGATGTGACAAACCCACTAAAGAGGCAGCCTACATTACATTTGCCTGTCCTCTGCTGAAATATTGCTGCACGGTGTGGGATCCGTACCAGATAGGATTGATGGAGGACATCAAAAAAGTGCAAAGAAGGGCAGCTCTTTCATGTTGTCATGCAAAGGGGTGAGAGTGTCACTGATGTGATACGCGAATTGGTGTGGCAGTCACTGAAACAAAGGCGGTTTTCTTTGCGGTGTGATCTATTTACGAAATTTCAATCACCAACTTTTTCTTCCGAATGCGTAGATATATTGTTGACACCCACCTACATAGGGAGAAATGATCATCATAATAAAATAAGAGAAATCAGAGCTCGAACGGAAAGATTTAGGTGTTCCTTTTTCCCACGTGTCATTCGAGAATGGAATGGTAGAGTAGTAGTACGAAAATGGTTCGATGAACCCTCTGCCAGGCACTTCAGTGTGAATTGCAGAGTAACCATGTAGAGACAGATGTAGATAAGAAGCAATGTTGTTATTACCTCCCAGGTTTTCCATCTTTTGCTGTGGGGTTACAGAACACGTTTTACCCATGTATTATGATCTTTTCAGAAAACAAAAAAATCCTTTATAGGATCAAAATGAATTGCAGAGAGGTATTTTAAAATTCAGCTCGCTCTATTCGTCCATGAGATACACAGGTTCACAGATAAAAGTACACAGTTAGGTGCTAACATCCAGAAGGCATTCCATGCAGTTCCACAGTGTCACTAAGGGAATAAAATAAAAGATTATGGAATACTGGATCAGCTATGCAGGACATCGTAGCAGATGGAACTCAAAACTTAATACGTAACAGGGTGACATTGTATGGTCTAAAAGTGAATGGTGCAAATGGTTCAAATGGCTCTGAGCACTATGGGACTAAACATCTGTGGTCATCAGTCCCCTAGAACTTAGAACTACTTAAACCTAACTAACCTAAGGACATCACACACATCCATGCCCGAGGCAGGATTCGAACCTGTGACCGTAGCAGTCGCGTGGTTCCGGACTGAGCGCCTAGAACCGCTAGACCACTGCGGCCGGCTAAAAGTGAATGCGAATCACAATATTCTGCTAAATAAATTTATTTTATGGGATGACAGTGTGGATGATTTATAATGTAAGTTACCTTCCATCTAATAAATAAACATAATGTGTTCCTTTTGCAGATGACACTACAACTGTAACTAGTCCAAACATACACACAGCAACAGAAGAACTGGTAATAATGTTCTTAAATGTATTATTGTGTGGTTTCTAGCAAATAGTCCCTCTCACAATTTCAGAAAGAAACAACATATTCATTTCTGTACCTTTGTGGGCACTACACCAATGATAAGGTATGAAAACAATACGCGAGATGAAAACTTCAAAATGTTTAGATGTCCAAACGGACAAGAATTTAAATCGGAAAATCCATTTTGGAACTCCTAGAAAACCTCAGTTCAGCCACATCTGCACATTGAATCATTGCAAATATTGGAGAGAGACAAATCAGTAAGTCAACATGAAAACAAACTGAAAAAAATCCCTAAAATAATTTCTATTTTTTGTGATGTGTAGGTCTAAATGGTGCAATGAAATATGTGAAGATGTTTTAACAGTGAGGACCAAAGAATGGAAAAGTGGAAATGCTCAAGGAAAATTAAACACTGTAATCAATTGAAACAGTAAAGAAAGGAAAAGGAAAGGATAAAGAGGCACTGAAAAGAGGAAACTGCAGAAATGGAAGAAAACTTTTCAAAAAATAATATCCATGGTTTTTATTAGATATTTAAGAGAATACTGAAGTGATACCAATCCCAAGTGTCTGTTTCATAAATGAGAAAGGCAAACATGACTTAAGTAACAATGAAATTGTGAAATACCTGCAATATATTGATTAGATTTGTAGCTGTCCAGAACCAATCCATAAGCTGGAATTAAACACTCATGAAAATTTTGAAGAAGATTTATCTCAGACTTTCAAAGAAATTAGATAAGTAATTAAAGCTTTAACAACAATGAAGCTAGTGAAGAAGACTATTACAGTGAAACCTTTAAAATTGTCACTACCATAAACAAAACAAAAAGGGCTAAAACTAATTTTTGAAGAAATCTGGAAACAGAAAAACTCCCATGAGAGTTGCAGGTAGCATTGATTCATTCACTTCATAATGAAGGGCAATAAACCAGATACTGTATTTTAACAGCTACAGATGAATTTCTTTGCTAACAGTTGCAAATAAAATATTTTACGATATTTTACTAAATAGAGTAGAAACAACATTGACCAACCTTTTAGGTGAATGTTAAGGCTATTTTAGAAGGGCAGATCATGCTCTGAACAAATATTTAATGTGAAGTTAAAGCATACAACACAGATTGCTGAATTCAGAAGATACTGTTGTAATGTTTGTTGATTTCAAAAAGGCCTTTGATTCAGTTGAAAGAGGACTAAAGATAAAATTATCCAAGAATTGATGTAGAGTCTAAATTAGCAAATCTGATTCATGAAGAACTTACAAACACAGTATCTAAAGTGAAATTTATTGGAGAAGTATCTCAGCCCTTCAAAATAAGAACATGCATACAGCAAGGTGATGGCTTATCTCCAGTTCTTCTTAATTGTGTACTAAAAAAATCAGTGGGAACTGGGAATGAAAAATTGAATGAATGGAAGATTTCATGTACATGGTTGGAGAGAGGGGAAAAAGATACTGGAATAAACTGGCTGACATTTGCAGACAACTTCCATATTATTCTGAAAATGTTACATCTGCTTTAATATAAATTAATCCTTCAGAGAAAATAGCCAGTATGAGTATCTTAAGAATTTCTGGAGAGAAAACTACATTTTTAACAAACATTAAAAATGTACTGAAATTCTTGAAAAAGAGGTATTGGACAAATAGGGAAGGTAAAAAAAATTAAATATCTTGGGAAGATAAGAAAACTGTTCAGAAAAAGCTGCTGTAGGGCAAAGGATACATAAAATAGGAAGGGCATATGGCACAACTATAAACATTTACAATAAAAAATACCTGTCTAAAAATTCATAAATAAGGCATTACAATACAGTAGTAAAACCAGAATGTCTATATGCTAGAGTATGTGTACCATTATATTATAATTTCGATAAATCAGAAATGCTGCCAAGGTGATAACTGCAAAAGCACCATAGAAAATATATGAAAAGTAAAGAGAAAAAAAGTGGTATTTTTTGGCCATTAATATCAAATACAAGAGAGTATATTAACCAAAAAGATGAAATATTTGTGGGATAATAAGTCAACAACACATTGGAACCACAAAGTAAAAAAAAAAAAAAAACTATAGAAAATATATGTAAAAGCTGAAAAAACAGCTGACAGAGACATTCTGAGGGAAAAAGTGTTGTATATGGAAGGATTCCAAGGTAGGAGAGTGAAAAGATGAAAGTGTATGAAGAAAAGAAAAGAACAACAAATAGTGATGAAGGGAATAATGACCATGCTGTTACAGAAACAATGGTCACCAAAGGCATAAAGATCACCAAGAAAACTTGGAGAATTTCATTATTTGTTCCAACTGCTATAGTCACTAGCAGCTTGCTTAAAGGATACACTGAGAACATTTACTTTAGATGTGGCAAATACAAAACATATGTGGGTAACCACTTAAAGGAACCACTGTGCACACCAACTGTATATCATTATAAGGAAGTGTAGGAACACACAGCCATTGCTCGCAATCCCATTGCATTTTCAAATTTCAGCTATAAATGCACCAAAGATGGCTATTTATAGCTGAACTCTGTATATGCAACAACAATAAAAAACCAATGGAATAGCAACTGATTGCTGTGTTCCTACCTTTCCTTATAATTGTGGGTAAACCTGCAAGATAAACAGATGCATAAATGCATATCAAATAAATTAATGAAAAGTGGCAAAGACACATCTTAGTTCGATTGTCACATACAGTGTAGCCCATATGAAACTTCTAACTGAAATCCTTTGCAATTCATGGAAGAAAGATAACACAGTTCTTGTGAAATCCTGTTGGGTAAATTCAGAGAACATTTACTCGAAGAAGACTGAGTAACAATTCTGGTGCCACCATTGTATATCTTACATAAGGATCATGAAAATAAAATAAGAGAGGGCACATACAAATATGTATAGACAGTCATTTTTACTTTGTTCAACATGTGAATGGAATAGGACACAAAATTGACATTATAAGTATAAAGTATCCTCAACCATGCATTGTACAGTGGCTTCTGGAATATATCTGTAGATGTAATTTTGGTAGTTCCCAGAGGGAGTATTGTAGACCTTTTACTGTTCATGTTATATATAAATGACCCAGTGGATAATGATGGAAGCTCAGCAAGGTTATTCTCAGATAATGCTGTTGTATATAGGAATGTTGCTATTCCAAGAAACTGTAGCAAAATGCAGATACCTGCAGAGGATTGATGCTTTGAGCAGGGACCATCAGTTGATCCCCAATAAATAAACATTACATACAAATGTAAATAGGTGGAAAGATCCAAAACTATTCGATTCATTGAAGAAAGTTATATTTATGAACCACCAAGAGCAGTTAACAAAATAAACCTTTATTTGCTATCAGTTTCAATAAAATCTATCACAATAGGGCAATATAAAATTATTTACATTAGCCTGTACTGCACTACAGGGCTGCTGTAAATAATTTTATATTGCCTGACAATGATCATTTTAACTGAAACTGGTAGCAAATGAAGCTATATTTTATCAGCAGCTCTTCGTGGCTCATAAATATTACTTACTTTAAATATTTACGAGCTATAGCTCACCGCTTTTATAAAGTTGTATTATAGTACTCGTGATAAATCACTGGAAACAGTAATAACCACATCAGGTAGTACCATCTGAAGTAACCTAAATTAGAACCACCATATACCATCTGTTGCTTGAAAGCAAATGCTAGACAGATTCATTGAAAGAATTGTAAGGAAATGTAGCCCATCCTCAAAAGAAATGACTTTAAAAAGTCTCACCAGTTCACATTTAGTGTTTGTGTGTCTGGTTCATTAACAGGTAGGATTAAGAGAAGAGATAATGGAGATACTAACATGAGTGGTGCATTCCATTCTGGGCTTGATGAATGAGTGCGAAAATGTTACAGAAACCTCATCGGACTCCAGTGGCAAATGGTATAACATAGGAATTGTGCACAGCAGGAAGGATTATTGTTTAAGTACTGAGAGTTTATGTTCCCAGGACAGTCATGCAACACGAGTTGCCTCAAAATAATGTGTGCATATTTCTAAGACACAGTCTCTTAATTACTAAACCTCATACATATACAATTTATGTTGGAAAATAATATGTCCATTTTTTGAAACAGAATAATACATAAACTATTTGTGGCAGAATTATAAAAATCATGGCAGATGTACTGCAGTAGCCACCAGAAAGATTGCGGGAGGCGCACATCGGCACGGCGCGTCATGGACAGTAGTTGCCACAAGTAAAGTTCCGTCCACCAGAGGGCGCACGTGAATTGGGCCGCAACCTCTGCTGGTGGAACAACAACAACTCAGGCAGCAGCACGGGCCGTCCCCAGTCAGTTTTATGTCGGGAACGCCTAGCAGACAGTTCCCGGTCTC
The DNA here is from genome assembly GCF_023864275.1 of Schistocerca cancellata. Taxonomy (NCBI): domain Eukaryota; kingdom Metazoa; phylum Arthropoda; class Insecta; order Orthoptera; family Acrididae; genus Schistocerca; species Schistocerca cancellata. The sequence continues at coordinate 72,925,088 of NC_064627.1, forward strand.
CATTATGTGAAGTGCGACGGACAACGTGAATCGTGTTAATACATGTACAGTTATTTGAACAATGGAAGTGGGTAATTAAGTGTTACTGGAAAAAGAGAAATTGTGAGTGAGGCTCCACAACATTACAGCACTGAATCTGGAGCACTTCCACTAACTAGGTTAAAGATTGGAAGAATCCCAGACAAGTTTGAAGTCAATGGAAAAATACAAGGTGTAAAGCTGCAGATGATAGAGAAGTTTAATGACCAACAGAAATGTAGTTGTATTGAGTCAGGCTTTCACGCGATTCCCAAAGAATTCCGGGAGACAATATTATTGTAACACTGGAATCAGGAGAGCAAGTGTTTGAAAAATTTTGTGAACTGAGGAAAGGGAGCTTTACACTTTGAGACTTCTTCATGTTCCAAACAAGAAGAATACCAATTGGCAAATAAAATTTTGTGATTGTGTCAAAAAAAGAAAAGTTTATAGATTTAATGTTTTTGTTGTATGAAGTAAACTTAACAGAACGGTAACCTGTCATAACAACATGTACTAAGATAATGAAAATCCACACATTATTGAACAGAAACATGTTAATTTACCAGAATTATCAGTGATGTGTGTGTTCCAGATGGCTGACTGGATCATACTTCTTTGTACTGACTGTTATAGTTTCGCATTATCACTCCTGATCTTAAAGACTTTCTTGATGGTGTAGATTGTTACTTCCAATAGAATGGAGTCTCTCTCGAATTTCAATGCAGTGTAAGGCGTTCCTGATCTCACATTCCCTGACACGATAAACAGGACAAAAGTGGGGATATCTAGCTCAGTCTCTTGATTCAATGCTCCCTGTTGTCTTACCTTGGAGTAACTACAAATAACAAATAAATCTTGTGAAGCCATAGATGCTGAGATAATGTGACAGAGCTATTAGAGTAGACACGTCAGGTAATTATATTGTTACTGATGATGCATTGTGGCAGGAGCTGTCCATTTTGAACATTTAACATTGTGAGGTACACAGCACATCAAACTGCATATTTATGTAGTTTTATTAAATGCAAAATCACTTGAGAAAACTATAAAATTAAGAGACAGAATGGCAGGCCAGTACTTACTGTCAAGAGATGAAATACTGCTGACACACACACACACACACACACACACACACACACACACACACACACACTTACAAGAAACTACCGTAACTTTTGAAACTATTCATTCCTACCTCAGGGAAAGTAGGGACAGATCACTCAAGACACCAGCATGAGAGGAACTCATTTGTTGTTATCTTTGCAACATGTGGCTCCTACTCTTCCTGGGATCTGAGTGAACTGTCCCTACCTTACCTGAGTTAGGAACAAATAGTTCCCAGCTAGGATAATGTTTTGTACTTTAGTTCGTGGTTATTGGTAGCACTAAGAGTTTTATCTGCTGAAGGTAAGCACTGTCCACCCATTCTGTTTTGTAATTTTGTCAATGCAGTTTAATTAAATAAATATTGTTTTTCAGAGACTATATACATTATTTTTTACACATCTGGGATTACATTCTCCCACGAGAAATTATGAGCTCATATGGACACTTTCTGACAGTTGTTCTTCCCATTCACAAATGGAACAAGAGGGCAGGGCAGGGCAGTGTGGGGTGGGGGTTGGAGGGAATGACAGCAGTACCAGAAATACCTTGCACAATATTAATGGTTTGATAAGTGACCTACCTGGTGTTGATATTGGGGTTATTCTCACATGTTGCTCCACAGCTGATCTATGTACATGATTACTTAAGATATTACACTTTTGGGAAACTGTTACCACTGTTAGTATAAAGAAAAATACTCATTATTTTTTAAGTAGCTTTGACATGGCGTAAGCCATCTTCAGATCTATATGGAGTGTTCAGATGAAAAAGTATGAAATGTCATAAAAACCAGATCGACTGAATCTGCATATGCCACTATGGAATAGCATTGTGAGACGCCTAGGCAACATGGCATGCATCACCACCTCCCCCTAAAAATTGTGAACTTTGGCCTCAGCAAGCAATGTGATGCTCACCGCCTTTTTTTAATGTCAGAAGTCTGATACTCTGATTGAATTCCTCGAGCACAGAAATATCATTAATAGTGAAACTCACTGCGAGACACCCGATAACCTATGCAGATCTATCAAGAGCAAACAGCTTGGGAGTGATTCTGCTCAATAATGCCTGTCCACATATCTCCAAGGCCACACAGAGTGTAATGGCCAAGTTCTAGTGGGAACAGCTTCAACATCTGGCATACAACCTGGACATGTTGCCGTGTGACTTCCATGTGTTTGGTCCTCTAAAAAAAAAAAAGCATCTCAAAGGGAAGGACTTCATCTCGGATGACAAACAGGACACAATGGAGGACTGGCTTCTATCACAGCCTCAGGAATCCCGGGAACAGGGAATCCTACAGCTTGTGAAACACTGGGATAGTTATGCTCGAGCCTCTGGTGATTACTTCTGAATAAAGACTTCAGTTATACTCACAGTGATGTTTTGTACTTTTACTTTTGAACGACCTGCATAAAAATAATACTGTAAAGCACACTGTTGACAAGATGAGGATGAAAAAGTAAACTTTAATTAAATTGTACTTTATTCATGCATGTGTGGCACATTCCCCCCTCCCTAGGGATATGCATTCATACAGATATGCCTGTCTCAGTAAAATATGTTGGAAATTGTTTACTTTGTATTACAGTGCAATTGTGGAAATGGTGGCCAGTAATGTAGATAATAGAGTGTGTGTCGAAGGCTCTGCCATCATGGGAATAATGTGTAGTCCACTTTTGTGTACAGTGCAAGCTGGTGCATTGCCTTTAGCACAGCTACCATTGATTTCCAGATAACTGTAAATATCTTTCATTTTCACCCTGTATACACCACATTCTCCTAAATAAAAAAGGGTTTAAATCTTTTACACACTATCCTTTTCCCCATGGATACTAGTCCCATACCAACTTGGGAGAGGCTGTGTGGCATTACGGAATGCAGCAGTAAAACATTGGTAATTTGAAGCTGTGAGCTGGAATGCATGTCATACTTGGATTGCTGTTTGACAGCATGATGGTGCATGGTGGAATGCTTTTTATTATTAAAACACAAAATACTCAGTCTTTGCTGGAGGAAGAGAATTATACAATATTCAATGTTTTAATTATGTATAGGGAAAGGAAGTTTTACAATTTCTGTCTGTAATAATTACGAAACAAAATGTATGTAATATTATTATGAGGCTGGGCCCCACAGAATTATACAAGGTGATAGGCATTACTTGCATATTCAAATAGTCCTTGCAATTCTGTATTTATTATAAACAGGTCACGATATACTCTGTTGTTACCAGTGAAAGGTATTCATCTTATGGAAGGTGAAGTTAACAATTTAAAATCTTTGAAAAACTGAGAAATATGTCAACTGTAGTAAAACAGAATTGAAAGTCAAACACAGTTTCTTAGCTATGAACAACAACAACATCAAATGTCTCATACTTTTATTGACTGCTATATACAATATTTACATCTCATCTTGATACAAATAACTTAAATTTCCAGATCGGAGAGAATGACTTCTAAAGTCAATCCAAAGTTTGTAATATAATACAAACACAATTGTCATTCAGCATAAATAGGTAACCTATTCTTCAAATAACAGTTTTGTGGCAAAAGTTCTCTAGCCACTCTTCAACAAATAATCTCACAGAATGTATCTGTGTCTTCAGACCACTGAATAATGTCCAGTAATCAGACATTCAAAATATCACATCTGATAGAGGAGAAAACACTGAGTTATTACAGAGAAACTCACAGACAGTACTCAAATGGAACGAAAAGTGGAAAGGATATTGATTCCACAGTTTTTCCCCCATAACTGATAACTAAATATAATTTGCTTAGATAAAATTATCTAAAGACTTTATTTAATTTTTCCTTTTCTTCTGCTGAGGTACATTTCCAATGCTTTCTTGATATTCTTGCATTAGCTGTTCTTGAACATCGGGTAGGCATGGTGAGTAGCGGCTGTAATCCATGGCAAATTCCCCCTTCCCCTGTGTGGAGGAACGCAGCTCAGAGGCATAACCAAACATTTCATTGAGAGGTACCTGAAATCATAATATAAACATAATGATACACTCAACAGAGTATTAAAAATTTCAATTATACATTATATTAAAACTGGTGCTTGAATTCATTTCAAACACTACAGCATATCTGAAAGAAAGGGAGTCCTGTAAAAAATGTAACACATCTACAAAATAAAGCAGGAAAAATAAATAAAAAGTGTGAGTCAAAAAGCAGATGATGTGCTTTGGACTACTTTTTTGTTCCACATAAACACAATGGCTGCAATGGTATTTTTATTAAGACTGGTGACTATGTTAACAGGGACAGAGCTTATTAGCCATTAGCAGTGCTTTTGTAACTGTATCTGTCACATTCTTTTTGTTAGTTTATCCCTTGGTTAATAAACTGCCAATCTGATACCTACCATTATTTTGAAAATTGTATCTGTTTTTATCATAAAAAATGCTTCCCACCAATCATTTTTATTTAATACTTTTCCGTATCAGAGAGACTGGCTTCAAAGGTCAAACCAAAGTTTGTAACATAATACAGACACAGTTGTCCATTCAGCATAATTAGCACTAGATTCTTCAATTAATACTGTTTCCTGAAACTTTGTACATAGGTTTTCATGGAATAATTAGCATATATTTTCAAGTGTCTGCCCATTCAAATTTTTCAGTGTTTCCATGATGCCCTCCCATGAATCGAACAAACCTGTGACCATTTGTGACACTCTTCTTTCTTTTTTGGGAATCAAGTCATGGGTATTCTTTGTAGTGGAATCAGTGCAGTGTCAAAAATACTAGTGTTGTTTCTCAAACGAAAGATACTTAATCTGGTCACGGGAAATAAGTGACTGTTTTTCAGTTTTCAGTTTTCAGAATAGTGAAATTTTCTGCAGAAGGTTTCCACCCTGCAGATAAACTGGTATTACAACTAGTCTTCTTCACCTATTGGAATTAAAGGAGCTGAATAACACTGTTGGACAGTACATCGTAAGTCAAACACAATTTTAAGGCAAATAGCAACACAGTGAGCAAGACGTTCTACAGAGGAGGCAGAAAGGACTATGCTGCATAAACCTGCTTATTTTTTATTCTCACTAATAATGCAATAATTATAAGCTTCTTCAAGAAGGGCACTAGGTGTCCAACACCAGTAAAGAAATAAAATTTATTTTGTGCAACTGGTTGCTGATTTTTTTCAACAAATGTACTTACAGTTCCTGAGTATGGACAAAGTACTAAACCATTTTTTGTATACATTCAGTATAACTTGTTAGTCCTATTTCGCACGGGTCCTACACACTTGAGCAGTATTCTTAAGATGGGAGGCAGTTGTGCTATGCGAGTGCTCTATTTCTTGTCTTTATAAATTGTTGGTTACTCCCAGGTATTTGGAGGAATTAAAGGATGCCAACTGACTCACTGATATTATCATCATAAAATACTACCCTTCTGCTTTTGTGAAGTACATTATTTTACATCAACAAAACATTTAAAACAAGTTGCCAATCTCACATGACTTTGAAATCTTGTTGTGGTTGTGGTCTTCAGTCCTGAGACTGGTTTGAAGCAGCTCTCCATGCTAATCTATCATGTGCAAGCTCCTTCATCTCCCGGTACCTACTGCAACCTACATCCTTCTGAATCTGCTTAGTGTATTCATCTCTTGGTCTCCCTCTACGATTTTTACCCTCCACGCTGCCCTCCAATGCTAAATTTGTGATCCCTTGATGCCTCAGAACATGTCCTACCAACCGGTCCCTTCTTCTTGTCAAGATGTGCCACAAACTTCTCTTCTCCCCAATCCTGTTCAGTACCTCCTCATTAGTTACGTGATCTAACCACCTAATCTTCAACATTCTTCTGTAGCACCACATTTAGAAAGCTTCTATTCTCTTCTTGTCCAAACTATTTATTGTCCATGTTTCACTTCCATACATGGCTACACTCCATACAAATACTTTCAGAAACGACTTCCTGACACTTAAATCTATACTCGATGTTAACAAATTTCTCTTCTTCAGAAACGCTTTCCTTGCCATTGCCAGTCTACATTTTATATCCTCTCTACTTCGACCATCATCAGTTATTTTGCTCCCCAAATAGCAAAACTCCTTTACTACTATAAGTGTCTCATTTCCTAATCTAATTCCCTCAGCATCACCCGACTTAATTTGACTACATTCCATTATCCTCGTTTTGCTTTTGTTGATGTTCATCTTATATCCCCCTTTCAAGACACTGTCCATTCCTTTCAACTGCTCTTCCAAGTCCGTTGCTGTCTCTAACAGAATTACAATGTCATCGGCGAACCTCAAAGTTTTTGTTTCTTCTCCCTGGATTTTAATACCTACTCCAAATTTTTCTTTTGTTTCCTTTACTGCTTGCTCAATATACAGATTGAATAACATTGGGGACAGGCTACAACCCTGTCTCACTCCCTTCCCAACCACTGCTTCCCTTTCACGTCCCTCGACTCTTATAACTGCCGTCTGGTTTCTGTACAAATTGTAAATAGCCTTTCGCTCCCTGTATTTTACCCCTGCCACCTTTAGAATTTGAAAGAGAATATTCCAGTCAACACTGTCAAAAGTCCTTCAAATAGTCTTAAAAACTTTAGAAGTACACAGGTACCCAAAATTAAAGCAATAAACTGCTATTCCCCCATCCTGTGTCTAATTCATGATATAATCATACAAACTGTTAAAACATTTCTGTACGATCGTGTTCTGTACAGAAGATAGCACCCCAGTCGACAGGTAACCATGCCAAAGATGGTGTCAGGGCACCTATCAAATAGGGTAGTCTGTGCCAGGTAGTCTCACATCCACAATCACTGTTTACACCGTCACAGATGGTACAGTATGGCACAGAAAAGACACCAACCAGACACTCTACAGTGGAGAGCCATAGGGAGACTGGAAGCAAGACAGTCGCAAAATGATGTGAGCCAGTGACTTAATGTGAATCGTTCTGTTGTTTCTCGGATGTGTCGACAACTTATAAGAGACCAAAACTGTACCTCAAAGACCAGTAAAGGGCTGACCACATGTGACATCAGAATGAGGGGACTGTTATTTGGCTCTAAGGGCATGACAGTACCGCCTAGTACTTCATGGCAACTGGCATCTGACCTTGCAGCATCCACTGTACATGTTATACAGGGTGATTCAAAAAGAATACCACAACTTTAAAAATGTGTATTTAATGAAAGAAACATAATATAACCTTCTGTTATACATCATTACAAAGAGTATTTAAAAAGTTTTTTTTTCACTCAAAAACAAGTTCAGAGATGTTCAAATGGCCCCCTCCAGACACTCGAGCAATATCAACGCGATACTCCAACTCGTTCCACACTCTCTGTAGCATATCAGGCGTAACAGTTTGGATAGCTGCTGTTATTTCTCGTTTCAAATCATCAATGGTGGCTGGGAGAGGTGGCCGAAACACCATATCCTTAACATACCCCCATAAGATCAGGGCTTCTTGGAGGCCAGTGATGAAGCCATCTTAGCATCAACTGATGCTGACGCCTAGTCAACAGCGCCTCAAGCGAACAAATGTACAACTAAATGAAACTTTATAGCTCCCTTAATTCGCTGACAGATAGTGCTTAGCTCTGCCTTTTCTCGTTGCAGAGTTTTAAATTCCTAAAGTTGTGGTATTCTTTTTGAATCACCCTGTATTGAGGCAAACTGTACAGAAGGCTTCAACAGAGTAGCCTTTATTGTTGGAGACCTGCTGTATGCGTACATCTGATGTGTCTTCACAAAAGGGAACATCTAAAGTGGAGTCATCAACATGCCACCTGGATGTTCAAACAGTGTGCCAATGTTCTTTTCACAGATAAGTCCCGATTTGGTCTGGAGAACGATTCTCGGTGATTCGCATCTGGAGGGAGGATGATCCCTAATTGTGTGGGCAGGGATTATGTTGAGCGCTCTAACACATCTTCATGAAATTGTAGGGGTGAATCAGCTAAGTTTAACTGGTTGTTATTGCTTTGAGATATATGACATCATAAAAATAAAATACAACTATTAGAAATTGAGCTCCAATCTTTGAACTGCACAGTAGTTTGTATTACTGAGCAATGGTGTGGTGACACAGAAATTATCATTGTATAAAAGGGCACACTCTTCCTGCAGAACTACTTCAAGGGGTGGAGGATCATGCATTTATCTCAGAAAAGGAACACAGTTCAAATCAAGACATGACCTCAGTACAGTAAGTGAAGACAAAAACATTGAAATATCAGCTATTGAATTAACAGGGCTTGATTTCACCAAGAAATTAATCATTTTGTGTGTGTGTGTGTGTGTGTGTGTGTGTGTGTGTGTGTGTGTGTGTGTAGAGCTCCCAGTGGTAGTGTGGGCACTTTTTTCAAAAAAATTAACAGAAGTTCTAGGTAAAGTCTCTAGTACAAAAGCTCAACATAAATCTTTGTGGGGACATTAACATCAACACTAATATCGTAAATGAATCCAGCAGCACCTTCATAAACATCCTTCAAAGTTTTAGCATGTCCCTATTGGTCAACAGTGCAACAAGGGTTACTACAATGACTGCATAAGTAATTGACCATGTGGCCACAAATATGGACAGGGAAAAAGTGATGTAGCTGTGAAATATCTCAGACTATCAGACCATCTTTGTCAAATAACAGTAAAATCAGGCATCGAATCATTCCCTAAACTACAAGCCTACAAACGATATCTATCAGAAATCAAAATAAAAGATTTTTCAAAAGAACTAGAAAAACAAACCTGGGGTGAAGTGTATAAGGAAACTAATGTGAATATGAAATTCTCTAAATTCTCCACATTGTTTAAATTGAACTTTGAAAGGGCATTTACAAAAGTATGCATGCCTGTATCAATGTCTCACAAAAACAGATGGATAACAGCAAGTATTAAGAAGTCCTCCCAAACACTTAAAGACCTAACTTCCTTTAAAAGATTCGCATTAATCTAGAATTTTTAAATTTCTATCATAGGTACAATAAGATCTATAAGGAAGGTGCAAATTGCTGCAAAAAAGTCATTTAATGACAAAATAATATATAATACAGAGAATAAAAGCAAAGCAGTCTGGCATGTTATAAAAAAGGAAACGTGGAGAGGCAAACAAAGGCAGAATAATATACTGCTAAAGGAGGGGGATAAGGTAATAAATGATCCACACACTTAGCAAACGATGTAAATGAGCATTTTTCAACTATTGCAGAGAAGTTACAGCAAAAATTCCCCAAAACAAATATAACACCTGTAAATAATGTGCACTAAATACAGGGTTATTACAAATGATTGAAGCGATTTCACAGCTCTACAATAACTTTATTATTTGAGATATTTTCACAATGCTTTGCACACACATACAAAAACTCAAAAAGTTTTTTTAGGCATTCACAAATGTTCGATATGTGCCCCTTTAGTGATTCGGCAGATGTCAAGCTGATAATCAAGTTCCTCCCACACTTGGTGCAGCATGTCCCCATCAATGAGTTGGAAAGCATCGTTGATGCGAGCTCGCAGTTCTGGCACGTTTCTTGGTAGAGGAGGTTTAAACACTGAATCTTTCACATAACCCACAGAAAGAAATCGCATGGGGTTAAGTCGGGAGAGCATGGAGGCCATGACATGAATTGCTGATCATGATCTCCACCACGACCGATCCATCGGTTTTCCAATCTCCTGTTTAAGAAATGCTGAACATCATGATGGAAGTGCAGTGGAGCACCATCCTGTTGAAAGATGAAGTCGGCACTGTCGGTCTCCAGTTGTGGCATGAGCCAGTTTTCCAGCATGTCCAGATACACGTGTCCTGTAACGTTTTTTTTTTTTTGCAGAAGAAAAAGGGGCCGTAAACTTTAAACCGTGAGATTGCACAAAACACGTTAACTTTTGGTGAATTGCAAATTTGCTGCACGAATGCGTGAGGATTCTCTACCGCCCAGATTCGCACATTGTGTCTGTTCACTTCACCATTAAGAAAAATGTTGCTTTATCACTGGAAACAAGTTTCGCACTGAACGCATCCTCTTCCATGAGCTGTTGCAACCGCGCCGAAAATTCAAAGCGTTTGACTTTATCATTTGTAGCAATTGTAAACGCTAAGGCTTCTGCTTTAGCCTTTTCCGTAAGATTTTCCAAACTGTCGGCTGTGGTACGTTTAGCTCCCTGCTTGCTTTATTCGTCGACTTCCGCGGGCTACGCGTGAAACTTGCCTGCACGTGTTCAACCGTTTCTTCGCTCACTGCAGACCGACCCATTGATTTCCCCTTACAGAGGCATCCAGAAGCTTTAAACTGCGCATACCATCCCGAATGGAGTTAGCAGTTGGTGGATCTTTGTTGAACTTCATCCTGAAGTGTCGTTGCACTGTTATGACTGACTGATGTGAGTGCATTTCAAGCACGACATACGCTTTCTCGGCTCCTGTTGCCATTTTGTCTCACTGCGCTCTCGAGCGCTCTGGCGGCAGAAACCTGAAGTGCGGCTTCAGCCGAACAAAAGTTTGAGTTTTTCTACGTATCTGTAGTGTGTCGTGACCATATGTCAATGAATGGAGCTACAGTGAATTTATGAAATCGCTTCAATCATTTGTAATAGCCCTGTACAATGATGTTACTTCCCACGACAGAGAATGAAGTCAATAAAACTATTCAAAAAATAAAAAGTCAGTAGGATTAGATGAAGTACCAATGTGTGTACTGTAACAATGCATAGGTATTATACAAGGCCCCCTTTTAAGCGAATTTGTTTTCCGAAGTGGCAAAAATACAGTCAGCCATAGTAGAATTCATCACAGTTGTACGTGATACTCTTGATAAAGATGTGTGTGTCACAGACATATTTTTGGATCTTTCTAATTCGTTTGATACAGATGACCTCAAGATTCTGTTAAATAAATTAGAAGCATTAGGTTAGATTAGAGATTAGTACTTGTTCCATAGATCATGAATACGTCACTTCGTAATGATGTGGAATAAGAGGGGTAGCTAATGACTGGTTTTGATCATACCTAGCAGACAGGGTACAAAGAGTAGAGATAACACATACTTCAAATAGATCTAAACATTTAGTAAAACACTTATCAGAACCAAAATACATTCATGTTGGGGTAGCATATTAAGACCAATACTATTCCTGGTATACATCAATGCCTTTTCCAGTAGTGTTACTCATGGTGAAAAAATTCTCTTCGCTGATGACAGCAATATTATAGTCATTGAGGAAACAATAGAACTCCTTGCGGAGGAAGCAAGTGAAACTCTCAAGGAAGCTTATGATTGGTCAATAAATAATAAAGTGACATTGAACATAAAGAAAACTAAAGGCATGAATTTCAATTTTAAGAGGAAAAATGACACTCAATTCTTAGCTATGGCATTCTTTTTTGGAGAACACATGCACAAAATATGAACACAATTTTCAAACTCCAGAAAAGAGCCATAAGAATAATAAACAAAAATACTTGTCGAGCTCATTGTAAACACTGCTCCATGAGAATTACATTTACCAGTCAGTTTTACACATCAAAAATAATATTGGTAATTATTCCACAAACAGCTATGTCTATGACCTTGCAACAAGAGACAGACTCAACTTACATTTACCAAGAAAAAATAAACATAAAACTCAAAACAGCATTTTCTACTAAGGAATAAAACTGTACAATAAATTACCAAAAGAGATGAAAGAAACTGCAAAAATACACTTATTTAAAAAGGCAGCTAAAAAGTACCTGTTGCGCAATACATTTTATACATTGATGAATTATTTAGATGAAACAGAGTAGGGCTTACATAAAAAAGTTATACAAATAAATAATAATAATAAATAACAATGATTATAAAACATCCAACATTCCACATAACACCTTCACTATATGTTTTTCCTTCTTTTTTCATTTCTAAAGACACTCTCCCCACAACCTATGCACAGTACAATACTAACATCTCTTCCTCTTTCTGATCACAACATCTCACTCATTATGGAGGGATACTGACTCAGTTTTTCAGGATAGCAAATGAGAAGTTGCGGTACAGAAAATGGCCCAGAGCCACCAGTGTGTGTGTGTGTGTGTGTGTGTGTGTGTGTGTGTGTGTGTGTAGTGAGTGGAGTGTTATGAAACAATGTATGTATAGTGTGTGCATTGACTGATAGTGAGATATGAGTGAACAGTGCGGCATTACATTATTTAATAAGTTATTTGTAAAAAAAGTATTGTATACCAGGAGTAAATCTATTGGTCTGACTAACTAGAAGTCTGTAAATGTGTGTATATGAATTAACTTATTTTAAATTGTTCTATATCCTTGTAAAAAGACATCTACAGATGAAAAAAAAGCAGCTGCTGCTGCTGCTGCTACTAAATTCGCAGCACGCCCAGTCGTCGTCAGGTCTGTATTGTTGCCAGAGATGGTCCCATCCCATATTAAGCACATTAACCAGTTGTTGGAAAGTTTGTGCACATCTGTTAAGTTGGTAAAAAATGAAGAACATTTTTATATACCGCTATGTTTACTTTCTGTATTCTTTACATTGATTCTACTTTACTACTACCTGTTTATACTGTTTCGTGGCAAAAGAAATGCAGCCTTGCAGAATTTCTATTTATTGCTTTAATTTTGGACACTAGTATAGTTTTCAGATTTCTAAACAGAGAGCATGAAGAAGGAATACAGATTAATAAACATGTATGAACTACCTTCATTATGCTAGTGACACTGAGTAGTTAAAGATCAACAGTAATTGGAAGAACTTAGTAGATCAAATCTGAAAAAGAGTTCTGAAACACAATTATAAAGAGACTAGAGCATTCAAGAAACACACCAAAAAGAAAATAGCTGAAATTAATAATGAAGTCATACAACCAACTGATGAATTTCAAGATTTAGAGCAGTTGAAGAAAACGGTGGGTTGGAGAGGAAAATAAGTAAATAAAAGAATTAAAATGGCCTGGAGTGCTTTTGCTAAACGAAATAGGATTTTACAAACTAAACTCCTGATATGATGACTAAAACTTTCTCAGTTTGCAAGCAGCATCATTAAGATAAATTTCGTGAATTTTAGACAGCTGTTTCATGCCAACATCTAGCACAAATTGCTAGAATTGCCGCAGTGTTCCACTTATATAGGTGAGGAAGCAGTGCCTACAAAATTTTGGAGGAGGGCTGAAGTGATGTGTGTCAGGTGGAAAGCTTCTGGCATCTTCAATCAGTCCCAGATATGAATGAAGTCAGGTAGAGCAAGGGTCTGGCACCACACTGGAACTGCTGCTCTCACCTGCCTATATGTGTCACATCTCCACCTATGATTTTTCTGTGTGTCCAAAACCACTCCTCATGCCACAGTATGTTGTGTCAGTTAATATTACTGCAATTTAATTGGATCTCAGCTGTCTCTGTTATAAAGGAATTCCAATATGAAGACACCCAGGCCAAGACCTTTGTCTTCTCCAGACATCACTTGGTTCCACAGCAAATCAGCTCCATGCCTTCCCACACACATCATTCTGACCCTCCTCTGGCAGTTTCAGGATGCTATTGTTTCCCCTGCATAAGTGGAACATTGTGCTAACCTTGGCAGTCAGTACTTTTACTCCTTATGACAACGGCACCAACATTTGTTGAAATAATACTACCTTTGATTTGTGGCAGTGATATGCAAACTTTTAACAAGAAAATAATTCCAGAACTAAGGGTTGCTACATGAGCAATGGAGAGATGCACACTTGGAATTACTAGAAGACACAGAAAACAAGAAAAAGGACAAATGATCAAAGTAGAGTGGAAGTTTGTGGTACATGTTGCCACGCAAATGTATGATTGATGGACCAACGAAGTTCTTTGCTGGACTGCAAGAGACAAGAAAAGACTGAGAAGATTACCCAATGGAAGATAGGCAGTTGACATTAAAAAACATGAAGGAATGACATAGATGTGAGTCAATGAAGACTGTAATGTATGGATAAATATAGAGGTGTTCTTTATCTAGCAGTTGATATTAAGTAGCTGAGGATAATAATGATGCATTTTGGAAAATCATTCCCATTTTCCATTGCAGTCTGCAGAAAAACATCATCATCATAATTTGATGTTTTTGTTTTATATCTTCGACCTTCATAAAAATATAAATACCCAGCAAATGTACAAGTGACAAGGAGAGGGTGTTGGAAAATCACCTGTAACATGTAACAGTAACTGTATATACTTTAGAATAGAAATACAACATGCATTTTGATTATTGTGTGGGGAGAATTGCTATGATCATAAAAAGAAAATTTTTGAGTCAAATGTTCTCAACTGAATGAAGTTAAAATGATGCATACATATTATAAAAACAGTTTAAGGGAATTGAATGTATCATTATAGCAATATTTCAGAAGCATTTTGATATCTGTTACTAAGTCAGTACTTTTTCTTGAAAACGTCTCACATGATAAAACTTGACTTCTCGGCAAAAATGTTCCTACACAACTTAAAATTAGCTTCATGATATAGTGTCATGCAACACTCAACATGCAATAGTCCATCATGATCCTCTGAAGTTGCACAGCATACACTGCAAATTGCAGATAGCATGGAAGAATAGACCACAAACCAATCGCCAAACCATACTATTATTCAAATAATTCTTTCACCACTTTTCAATGGCTACAACTCAAGCACAATGAATATTTAAAGGAGGCCAAACCAGCATGAAAGGGGACAAGAAACAACAGCAGCGAGCACATCGTTTCCACAATCTACAGCAGAGATTGTGAGGAGGGCACAGCAGCAGAGGATCAGCACACTAATGAGTACGACACAGTAATAGAGAATGAAATCTGGCATTTTGACAAGGTACATGGGCTCCTCTTATCAGTTTGGCTAACCATTCATGTATCTTCTCTCCTCCTTTTTTGATGAGCTCTGCTGATATCGTGTCTATTCCAGGGGCCTTCTCATTTTTTGGTCTTTTTATTGCCACCTTCATCTCCACCAGAGTTGGTTCTTCGACTAATATAAGACGTATGGAGAAAAGAAATAACGCTGGAGGAATGGAAAACTGCTGCTGTATGTCCCATATACAAGAAAGGAGACAAAATTCTGACACAGAACTACAGAGGGATATTTCTCATATGCGCATGCTATAAAGTAATATCAAGAATTATACTGAACAGGCTCAACCCATACACTGGGGAAATATTAGACACAGCAGGGTCCAGAAAAGGTAAATCAACAATCGACCAAATATTCACACTAAGACAAATATTAGATAAGAACTGGGAGCACAATCGTGATCCTTTCATCTGTTTATAGATTTCAACAAAGCACATGACAGCATAGTAAGAGAGGAAATGTGGGGGATAATGGCAGAGTATGGGATACCTGACAAGCTGATAAAGCTAACTAAAATGTGTGTGATGGAATCAAAGCATAGAGTGAAAGTACAGGGGGAGTTCTCAGAAGCATTTGAAGTAAAAACAGGAGTGAGACAGGGTGATGATATATCACCAACCCTGTTCAATTTGGTCCTCAACAAAACCCTGAGGAGAGCAACATGTGAAAGTGCAGGAGTCACCATAGGAAAAAAGATAAATGTCCTGGCTTCTCCGGCTGATATTATGCTGATAGGAAAGAACATGGAAGAACTGGGGAAAATGGGAACTGTGCTAAAGGAAGAAGCTAAGAAAGTAGGTCTAACTATAAATGAAAGTAAAACAAAGTTCATGGTATTAGGAAGAAGAGCTCACTTAGGATCAAACCATCTAAAAATCGGAAATCTAAAAATACAGAAGACAGATACATTCACGTACATCGGTGTCAACATCACCCAACAAAACCTTATAGAACAAGAGATAGTAACAAGAATTCAAGCTGGGGGAAGATGTCTAGGAGCTATGCACAACATCATAAGATTGAAGTTACTATCTAGGCAGGCAAAAACAAGAATATATCAGACCATCATCAAGCCAATACTGTGCTATGCAAGTGAGACATGGACCCTGACAAAGAAAACGGAGAAAAAACTTATCACTTTTGAAAATAAAGTACTGAGAAAAATATATGGACCAGTGAAAGAAAATGAACAGTGGAGGATAAGGAAAAACAGAGAACTCAGATAATTATACACACTGCCTGACATCGTAATGAGTGTGAAAATTAACAGACTAAGATGGTATGGACATGTGAGGAGGAGAGGGGAGAACACAATAATAAAGGCTGTAATGGATGGAGAAGCTGAAGGAAAGAGAACACTGGGACGGCCGAGAATGAGATGGAAGGATAATACGATGGGAGACATGCAGATACTGGGTCTGGGAGAGGAAGATGCATATGACAAGAAAGTGTGAAAGGCTGGACTGAGTGAGGCCTAGGACCAGCTGCAGTTTGTATAAGTAAGTACATGGGCTCCAAGCAGACATTATAATGCAGCATTTTCTTGGCATCACTTGTTAGTTCAATAACTACATCTACATGTACTTACATACACTGCAAGCCACCATATGGTGTGTGGGAGAAGATGACTTATACCACTACCAGTCATTTCTTTTGCTGATCCATTTGGAAACACAGTGAAGCCTATGTGTGAGCTCTAATTTCTTTCATCTTTTTGGCCCCTAAGCGAAATATATGTCTGTAGCAGTAGGATCATTTTGCAATCAGCTTCAAATGCAATTTCTCTAAATTTTCTGAATCGAGTTCCTCGAAAAGAATGTCGCTTTCCCTACACAGATTCCTGTTTCTCCGTAATATATCCATGTTGGGTGAACCTACCGGTAACAAATGTACCAGCTCGCTTCTGAATTGCTTCAATGTCTTCCTTTAGACTTGATGGGGATCCAAACCACTAGAGCAATACTCAAGAATGAATCACACTAGTATATATGCACCCTCCTTTACAGATGAACCACACTTTCCTAAAATTATCCCAATAAACTGAAGTCAACCATTCACCTTCCCTACTGTAATCCTTACATGCTAATAACATTTCATATTGGTTTGCAATGTTATATCTAGATTTTTAATTTTACGTGACTGTATCAAACAGCACAGTACTAATGCTGTATCTGAACATTATCACACCAACTACAAATTTTGTCTAAGTCATACTCTATGCTTCTACATCCCTTCAACGAAGACAACTTCCCACACACTATAGCATCAGCAGCAAACAACTGCAGACTGCTGCTCATTCCGTCTGGTCATTTATGTATACAGAGAATCACAGCGGTCCTATCACACTTCCTTGGGGCACCCCTAATGATACCCTCGTCTCTGGTGAACAATTGCTGTCGAGGACAATGGGGTTCAATCACATGAGAAGTTTGCAGGGCCCCTTACATAGCCGGGAACTTAATGTGGATGCTAAGATCTTCATTAACAGTCTGCAGTGGGGCATCATGTCAAATGTTTTTTGGAAATCTAGGAGTATGGAATCTGCCTGTTACCCTTTGCCATGGTTCGCAGGATATCGTGTGAGAAAAGGGCAAGCTGAGTTTTGCAGAAGTGATGGCTTTGAGCACTATGGGACTTAACATCTGTAGTCATCAGTCCCGTAGAACTCAGAACTACTTAAACCTAACTAACCTAAGGACATCACACACATCCATGTCCGAGGCAGGATTTGAACCTGCGACCGTAGCGGTCACGCGGTTCCAGACTGAAGTGCCTAGAACCGCACGGCCACACCGGCCGGCTGCAGAAGTGATGTCTTCTATAACTGTGCTGATTTGTGAGCAGAAGCTTTGCTGTCTCAAGGAAATGTACTGTACTCGTACTGAGAACTACTTTGCACTTGACTCTATGGGCATATACCATTTTCTTGTATCTTAAAGTTTACAAGTGATATTTTTTTGTATCTTAAAGTTTACAAGCGAAGCATCTCTCTCTCTCTCTCACACACACACACACACACACACAAAACCCTCCTTTTAAGTCACACTGCTATAGCCAGGTAGGATAATTTGCTTGCCTATTGGCAAATTCAGCTAAAGAAATGCATTTTAGTGGTCATATGATGGTGAACATATTTGATGTAGAAGCCTCTTGGCATATGCAAGGTAAAAGTAAAATCAAGACTGGCAATAAAAATATTCAACCCCTTCTGAAAATTCTTTGAAATATCACAAACTGACATTTCAGCAGTTCACTTCACCATCAATTCTGAACCAACAATAATGTTTAGACATTAATATCATTTACCAACTAATTACATGTAAAGATAGTTTCCAATTCATTATTCTAAATCTTCTGTCAATAATCACAAGGATAAGATGACGATTTTTGTTTGACAGCAAAGAAAGAAAATTATGCAAACTAGCAAACACAAACATACATACAATAATTAATTTGCGACAAAAACAAAAATTTATAGTATATTGTTCAAGTTCCATATCTGAAAAATCTAACATAAAACTGTAAATTTAAATTATAAAATCTTTTAAGTGTAAAACTGGCAAACCTCAGCATAAATTGTAAACCAGCCTTCTTGACTGTCTGTCCCTGTTACGATTCCATGTCTCTTGCTTATATGTCCAGCAATTACACCTTGAAATTCTTCCGGTGCAGTTATTTCAACTGACATGATTGGTTCCAATATTTGCCACACACCATTCTCAAACACTAAAATTACAAATGACAACAAATAAGTCCAAAATAACATATACAATAGAAAATAAACACTTCTGAAGCATAATTTTAATAAACGAATTAATTTATATGTAATTTAATACGTCTACAGCTTTTTTACATTTTACCCATTGCTAAGACTAACACAAGCCTTACCATGATCTCTTAGTATGCCCTATTTAATTCGTGTATCTATGTAAGTTCATTACTGCAATTTCATACACTAACATTTATGAAAATTGCAACACACTAAACAAAGAGCCCAAAGGAATCCAAACTCTAAGAATGAGTAGACCAGAGTACCAGCAGTAAGTGTTAAAATTTTAGAGATATGGATCACAGTCGGCAGGCACAGCAGCTCACTCTCTGGAGTAAAGTCACTGTTGCACCTAGTTGAGTCAATGAAGTGCAGTTCATCAAACTAAAAAATGAAAGGACTTGTAACTACATCTCTACATCTACATCTACATCCATGCTCCGCAAGCCACCTGACGGTGTGTGGCGGAGGGTACCCTGAGTACCTCTATCGGTTCTCCCTTCTATTCCAGTCTCATATTGTTCGTGGAAAGAAGGATTGTCGGTATGCTTCTGTGTGGGCTCTAATCTCTCTGATTTTATCCTCATGGTCTCTTCACGAGATATACATAGGAGGAGCAATATACTGCTTGACTCTTCAGTGAAGGTATGTTCTCGAAACTTTAACAAAAGCCCGTACCGAGCTACTGAGCGTCTCTCCTGCAGAGTCTTCCACTGGAGTTTATCTATCATCTCCGTAACGCTTTCGCCATTACTAAATGATCCTGTAATGAAGCGCACTGCTCTCCGTTGGATCTTCTCTATCTCTTCTATCAGCCCTATCTAGTACGGATCCCACACTGCTGAGCAGTATTCAAGCAGTGGGCGAACAAGCGTCCTGTAACCTACTTCCTTTGTTTTCGGATTGCATTTCCTTAGGATTCTTCCAATGAATCTCAGTCTGGCACCTGCTTTACCGACGATCAACTTTATATGACCATTCCATTTTAAATCACTCGTCTGCTATTTTGTAGCTAAATGATAATGGAAATATCTTTCTATGTATTCGCAACACACTACACTTGTCTACATTGAGATTCAATTGCCATTCCCAGCACCATGCGTCAATTCGCTGCAGATCCTCCTGCATTTCAGTACAATTTACAACCTCTCGATACACCACAGCATCATCCACAAAAAGTCTCAGTGAACTTCCGGTGTCATCCACAAGGCCATTTTGTTAATTCCAAAGAGCTCAAACTCATTACATGTGCATTTTTGAAAAAGGTAGAAAGATTAGTTTCTGGAAAATGCTTATATCATACACACTAAATTTTAAAAAACAAAGATGCTGTAACTTACCAAACGAAGGTGTTGGTATGTTGATAGAGACAAAAAACACACAAACACACTCACAAATTACAAGCTTTCCCAACCCGTGGTTGCTTCATCAGGAAAGAGGGAAGGAGAGGGAAAGACGAAAGGATGTGGTTTTTAAGGGAGAGGGTAAGGAGTCATTGCAAACCCGGGAGTGGAAAGACTTACCTTAGGGGGAAAAAGAGGACAGGTATACACTCGCGCACGCACACACACACACACACATATATATATATATATATATATATATATATATATATATATATATATATATAAAAAGAAAGATGATGAGACTTACCAAACAAAAGCGCTGGCAGGTCGATAGACACACAAACAAACACAAACATACACACAAAATCTAGCTTTCGCAACCAACGGTTGCCTCATCAGGAAAGAGGGAAGGAGAAGGAAAGACAAAAGGATATGGGTTTTAGGGGAGAGGGTAAGGAGTCATTCCAATCCCGGGAGCGGAAAGACTTACCTTAGGGGGAAAAAAGGACAGGTATACACTCGCACACACACACATATCAATCCATACATACAAGACACAAGCAGACATTTGTAAAGGCAAAGAGTTTGAGCAGAGATCATTACAAATGTCTGCTTGTGTCTTGTATGTATGGATTGATATGTGTGTGTGTGCGAGTGTATACCTGTCCTTTTTTCCCCCTAAGGTAAGTCTTTCCGCTCCCGGGATTGGAATGACTCCTTACCCTCTCCCCTAAAACCCATATCCTTTTGTCTTTCCTTCTCCTTCCCTCTTTCCTGATGAGGCAACCGTTGGTTGCGAAAGCTAGATTTTGTGTGTATGTTTGTGTTTGTTTGTGTGTCTATCGACCTGCCAGCGCTTTTGTTTGGTAAGTCTCATCATCTTTCTTTTTAAATATATTTTTCCCACGTGGAATGTTTCCCTCTATTTTATATATATATATATATATATATATATATATATATATATATATATATATACTTAAAAACAAAGACGATGTGACTTACCAAATGAAAGTGCTGGCAGGTCGACAGACACACAAACGAACACAAACATACACACAAAATTCAAGCTTTCGCAACAAACTGTTGCCTCATCAGGAAAGAGGGAAGGAGAGGGAAAGACGAAAGGATGTGGGTTTTAAGGGAGAGGGTAAGGAGTCATTCCAGTCCCGGGAGCGGAAAGACTTACCTTAGGGGGAAAAAAGGACGGGTATACACTCGCGCACACACACATATCCATCGCGATGTGCGCGAGTGTATACCCGTCCTTTTTTCCCCCTAAGGTAAGTCTTTCCGCTCCCGGGACTGGAATGACTCCTTACCCTCTCCCTTAAAACCCACATCCTTTCGTCTTTCCCTCTCCTTCCCTCTTTCCTGATGAGGCAACAGTTTGTTGCGAAAGCTTGAATTTTGTGTGTATGTTTGTGTTCGTTTGTGTGTCTGTCGACCTGCCAGCACTTTCATTTGGTAAGTCACATCGTCTTTGTTTTTAAGTATATTTTTCCTTCGTGGAATGTTTCCTTCTATTATAACTATATATATATATATATATATATATACACAGACACAGGCAGACATATGTAAAGACAAAGAGGTTTTTCCGCCTAAGGTAAGTCTTTCCGCTCCCGGGATTGGAATGACTCTTTACCCTCTCCCTTAAAACCCACATCCTTTCGTCTTTCCCTCTCCTTCCTTTTTTCCTGATGAAGCAACCATGGGATGGGAAAGCTTGTAATTTGTGTGTGTGTTTGTGTGTTTTTTGTCTCAATCACCATACCAACGCTTTCGTTTGGTAAGTTACAGCATCTTTGTTTTTAGATATATTTTTCCCACATGGAATGTCTCCCTCTATTATATTCACACTAAATTTTAGTTCATACAAAGCACTCTTAACACAAAAGCGATGACGCACAAAATGACAAACAACTTTTTCATGTGGCTGTAATGCACCATATGGCTTCATCCATATGTTCAATTCTGGATTAGAGTCTTGCATGTAGGCTTGACTGTGTTGACATTTTGATACCATTTGCTATGGCCTGAAACAATGGTAACATGACCCATGCCAGCTTCTGTTGTCTAGAAACCACAACTGGCTCAGACTGCTATGAGTACACGAATATTGATGTGTGAAGTGGCAAACTGTTGTGTTTTGTGTTAAGTCCTGCAGTGGTGTCTGCACACTACTGTGGTGACCACAGTGTGGCAGTCTGCATTGCTCATAGGCAGAACAGGTTAATGCCAGCTTTGACTGTCTAGGCCATCACATGAACAGATACAAGATGAATCACCTTGACTCCTACATACCGAAGGAACTCTTGAACAGTAATGGCTACATCAGGGAGGTTTTGTAACAGAGTACTGACCCTCCTACACACCATTTGTTAGAAGGGCAACACCCACTCATGTGTAGGAAGAAATGAGAGAGACTTTTTATTAAGCAACAAAATATTTTTGGCCTTACTTGTCACCCACTGAACGTATATGAAATACGTTTGGCCAACAACTCAATACTTGGTAATCTGCTCAAAACATTGCGTATCTTAACTTCGACAAGTGAATACTGTTAACAACCAGTTCTACACATAAAAATGCTTCCTAATTACAGTATGGACAGCTCTATCCATGATCACTGAAAAAGAACAGACTAATCTCACATTTACCAATTTTTTTAACAAAAAACTCAAAACAGAATTTTCTACC
This sequence comes from Schistocerca cancellata, assembly GCF_023864275.1. NCBI lineage: Eukaryota > Metazoa > Arthropoda > Insecta > Orthoptera > Acrididae > Schistocerca > Schistocerca cancellata. The sequence continues at coordinate 72,947,887 of NC_064627.1, forward strand.
ATGGAATAAAACTGTACAATAGACTGCCTGTTAAGATTAAAGTGATTACTATAACATACTTATTTTAAAAGGTACTTAAAAGCATATGTAAAGCAATGCATTCTATATAGTAAATTACTAGTCACACAACACACATTAGGGACTTTGGTGTATAGATCTTTCATTTCACAACTCACCTTCACACTCATTTTTTGTTCTTTTTCGTCTTCATGTAGGTAACATTACATCACAGTTCTTTTCCTGAGCTGAATGTATCAGTCACTATGGAGGATGCTGAGTCAGATTTTTATTTAAACAAAAGGGAAGTTGTGGAACACAAAATAGAAACCAGACACCATTGTCATGGTCTTCTTGTTGGATGATAGTGTGTATACTGACTGGTGCTAGGAAGTGAATGAACAGTACAGCACTAGCTTTTTACATTATGAAATAACTCATTTACTATAATGTATAAACAAAACACCAAACATTGGAGGTATGATGAATGTGCTTTATAATGCAGCTAATCTATGGCTTAAAGATAGTTCAATCAAGTATATCCTTCTTGATATTGGAATTCCTGGAGAACTGCGTTCCTGTGGGATGAATATTTCTTTTTTATACAAAAATGCAGAAAATTCAACGACTCCAGACTCTAATGCAGACAATTATCTTTTTTTTATAACACATTATACACTGTGATTTCTATAGCAAGAAAACTGGCTGCCATTTTAGAATGAATGAAGGGACTTGATTGCCTCAATGCTACTGAGAAGACAAGAGAAAGAGATCTTGAAATGAGAATGTGCACTGACAAATTTGGCAATATTAACATTCAAATAGTTAAATCCAGACAACCATTCTGAGCATTATTTGTGTTCAACTTTCTGGCAGATTAAATCTGTATGCCAGACAAATAGTTGTACAAAATCTTACCTTTCACAGGCAATGTTATTACTGACTGAGATATCCTGCCATGACTCATGAGAAGTTACCAACATGGTCCCAGCTGATAATAGGAAAGAGATGGCAGAGGAGCATGAAGAATGCAATTCATGTCCTTAAAGTAGGTAGTTAGATCGTACAGTGCAGGCTTTTGCATCCAGTTTTGCATCTTCATTGACTTTTGTTACATGGACAATAGGCCATGGTGTAAGGCATGTTTCTGTGCCTAACATTTTGTCTCCTAATACTGGAGACATCGCCTGAGGGTATAAATACTCAGAAAGTACCTTCAAACTCAAGAAACCTCAGCAAGCATCTGTAAAATTCAAGATTAAAACTAGGAAGATTCAGAAAACTTAAAAGAGATCCCACAACTTCTGCTCTTGAGGTAATGAACAAGTGAATAAAAGCCCTATGGCTGCCATCATCGATTACAAAATTTTCTGAGTCATTAGGTGGCATCAAATTCCTCTTCAAACTTCTTCATTGCTTGAAGTTTTGATGGCATCTTCTTCAGGTTTCCACTGGTCTGTTGATGGCAGAACACTCCAGAGCACAAGTGGAACTCTGAAGAGGATGCTAGCAGAGAGATTGAAATGTTGAGTAGTGAAGAAGTTTGAAGAGGAATTTGATGCTGCCTAACAACTCAGGAGACTGTTATCTAACAAAAAGCCTCTTTGATTTCTTCCACTGAAAGAAGTTGTTATCAAATTGGAAGTGTTGCCACCAAACTTGTATGGTTCATTAAAAATTCAAAAGCCTTGCATTCTGTAAAGGCCTACTGTCAGCATTATTGCCTGCCCAACCAATGGGATTACCAAACATTTGGCCACAGCCATTTATATGAAAAACTGACATAATAACAGCAGAATAAAATTCGAAAGGTTTCTCTTAATGAATTGATGTCACAGGTGGAATGTATTTTCACAAGGATATGGGAGATCTCTCCAAACACTGAGTCAACTTATTTTCAATAGGACAACAAATTCTATGAGCAAACTGATGGTGTGGCTATGGGAAACCCACTCAGCACACTTGTGGTGAATTTGAAGAAACGGCCCTTCAGATGGCTAAGACGACTAAATCCAGTTTCGCCATGTTGATGCTGTTTGTCTCCGTGGAAAGAACAAACACTCTAAATTTTTAAAAAGTTCACAACAGATAAAGAGAAAGATGGTCAAACTTCATTTTTAGAAGTACAGGTACTCCAAAAACATGACTGAACTTTGTACCCTAAAGTTTACAGAAATCCCATCCAGGAAGAGAGGTTCCTTCACAAAAATTTCACACAGAAATGAGCAGTAATTAAGGCGTTGGTGGACTAGGCTAAAAGAATCTGTGAAAAACAGTACTTTGAGGAAGAGCTTGATCATTTAAGAATTACTTTCAGAAGAAAAGTCTACTGTAATAAATGGGCAGGGAGTGGCAACTGACCCTTAACATAGACAAATGTAATGTATTGCGAATACATAGAAAGAAGGATCCTTTATTGTATGATTATATGATAGCGGAACAACCACTGGTAGCAGTTACTTCTGTAAAATATCTGGGAGTATGCGTGCGGAACGATTTGAAGTGGAATGATCATATAAAATTAATTGTTGGTAAGGCGGGTACCAGGTTGAGATTCATTGGGAGAGTCCTTAGAAAATGTAGTCCATCAACAAAGGAGGTGGCTTACAAGACACTCGTTCGACCTATACTTGAGTATTGCTCATCAGTGTGGGATCCGTACCAGATCGGGTTGACAGAGGAGATAGAGAAGATCCAAAGAAGAGCGGCGCGTTTCGTCACAGGGTTATTTGGTAACCGTGATAGCGTTACGGAGATGTTTAACAAACTCAAGTGGCAGACTCTGCAAGAGAGGCGCTCTGCATCGCGGTGTAGTTTGCTCACCAGGTTTCGAGAGGGTGCGTTTCTGGATGAGGTATCGAATATATTGCTTCCCCCTACTTATACCTCCCGAGGAGATCACGAATGTAAAATTAGAGAGATTAGAGCGCGCACAGAGGCTTTCAGACAGTCATTCTTCCCGCGAACCATACGCGACGAACAGGAAAGGGAGGTAATGACAGTGGCACGTAACGTGCCCTCCGCCACACACTGTTGGGTGGCTTGCGGAGTATAAATGTAGATGTAGATGTAGGGCCATTACATCCTAAAACATCTGGAGCTTCCAGCAGAAAAGAACCAGTTAACCAAATATTTTCCTTCTCGTCATAAAAAAAGGCATACGTCGTATTGTTAGCATGCTAAGTAGTCACAGTACTGACATAGTTTTTTCAAACTGACAAGAAAAGTGAATCACTGGTTGCATACCGCAAAAGGACCTATGCCTGCTACTTGCCACATCACAGTTATACATAATATCTTTCATATGCGGTGGTGGTTGTTGGGATGTTTAAGGGGGACTAAACAGCGAAAGTCATCAGTCCCCCATTCCAAAAACAAGCGAGACAAAGTCGCAGAGCAGATAAAACCCCAAGGGGAAGGAGACTGCCCCCCCCCCCCAGGTGCTAAAGAACACAAATGAGGCAACGAACACTACAGAAAAGAAGAGTACGGACGAACACCAGACAGAAAGAAATAGAAGAGAAGAAGATGGCCGGAGACGGGTTGACTGACCACGACAACAAAAAAAGGGAAAGAGTCAACCATCTCACGGCACACCAGAACAGCAACAGACACAAGAACAAAAGACACAGAAAGGGAAAGGTGCAGGACCTCCCTAAATCGAACCATAAAACGGACTACCACGGATAAAATTTAAAACGTCATCAGCCATGGAGGCATCGTCAGATAAAACCAAAGCCAAAGTGCCCGGGCGATTAAAAGATTGCCGGAGTGTGCGCAGTCGAGGACACTCCAGCAGAATGTGGCCGACCGTCAGCCGGGACCCACACCGACACAAGGGGGGATCCTCCTGACGCAACAGATGGCCGTGCGTCAGGTATGTATGGCCGATGCGCAGCCGACACAGGACTACCGAGTCCCTGCGAGAAGCCCGCAGGGAGGAACGCCACACAGCGGTCGTCTCCTTGACAGCCCGCAGTTTATTCGGGGCTGTCATGCCACGCCACTCAGCAGCCCACACCCCAATCAGCTTACGGCGCAACACCATCTGCTGGTCGCGAGCCGTAAGGCCGACCTCCAAAGCCGGGGCGTCGATCGCCCCTTTGGCCAGCCTGTCTACACGTTCGTTCCCTGGGATGCCAACATGACCGGGCGTCCAAACCAGGACCACCGAACGACCAGAACGGGCAATGGCGGAAACAGTCTCCTGAATGGAGGACACCAGAGGAGAGGAGGGATAGCAGCGGTCGATGGCCTGAAGGCTGCTCAGGGAGTCACTGCAGATGACGACGGACCTACCTGAGCAGAAACGCATATGCTCAAGAGCGCGCAATATGGCCACCAGTTCTGCAGTAAAAACACTGCAGCCAGCCGGCAAGGAGCGCTGCTCAACATGAGCAGCATGAGCAAAAGAGTAGGCAGTGCGACCATCAACCAGGGAACCATCAGTGTAGACAGTCTCACAGTCCGAAAATGAGGCGAGGAGAGCAAGAAAACGGCGACGGAGGGCCACAGGCGGAACCGAGTCCTTGGGTCCCTGTGCCAAGTCCAGACGGACGGACGGCCGGGACAAACACCAGGGAGGCGTAGGTGCACGGACCCGGAAGGGAGGCGGAAGAGGGAATGAACCCAATTCCGACAGCAGGGACTGAACGCGGACAGCGACGGAAAGCCCAGACCTAGGTCGCCGTTCGGGCAGATGGAGGACCATAGCAGGGAAAAGCAGGCGACGATTGGGATGATCTGGCGAGCAATGAACGTGGACAGCATAGTCGACGAGCAGACGATGGCGGCGAATCCGCAGCGGGGGAACCCCGGCCTCCACCAGTAGACTATCCATGGGGCTGGTGCGAAAAGCGCCAGTGGCAAGCCTAACCCCACAGTGGTGTATGGGGTCTAACAACTTCAACACTGAGGGGGACGCAGACCCATAGGCCAGGCTCCCATAATCAAGCCGGGACTGCACAAGGGCTCGGTACAACCGCAGCAGCGTGCAGCGGTCTGCACCCCAAGACGTGTGGCTAAGGCAGCGGAGGGCGTTGAGGTGCCGCCAGCATTTTTGCTTCAGCTGAGTAACATGAGGAACCCATGTGAGTCGGGCATCAAACACGAGTCCCAAGAAGCGGCAAGTGTCCACCACTTCAAGCAGGTGGCCGTCGAGGTAAAGTTCAGGATGAGGGTGGACCGTCCGACGCCTGCAGAAGTGCATTACTCAAGTCTTGGCAGCAGAGAACTGAAAGCCGTGAGTCAGAGCCCATGATGCTGCCTTGCGAACGGCGACTTGCAGCCTGCGTTCGGCGACTCCCGTAGTCGTGGAGCTAAATGAGATGCAGAAGTCGTCGGCATACAAAGAAGGAGACACCGACGACCCCACTGCTGCAGCCAGACCATTAATAGCCACTAAAAATAAGGAGACACTCAACACCGAGCCCTGCGGGACCCCATTTTCCTGTAGGTAAGAGGAACTAGAGGTGGCACCGACTTGCACCCGGAAAGAGCGGCGCAATAAAAAGCTTTGAAGAAAAGCCGGGAGCCGACCACGAAGACCCCACTCATGCAATGTGGCGAGGATGTGATGCCTCCATGTGGTGTCATACGCCTTCCGCAGATCGAAAAACACAGCAACGAGATGCTGACGTCGGGCAAAGGCCATACGGACAGCAGATTCCAGCCGCACCAAATTGTCCACTGCAGACCGGCCCCGACGGAAGCCACCCTGGGATGGAGCGAGGAGACCGCGCGACTCAAGGACCCAACACAAACGCCGCCCCACCATACGTTCGAGCAATTTGCACAAAACGTTGGTGAGGGTAATGGGACGATAGCTGTCCACCGCCAGTGGGTCCGCACCGGGCTTCAAGATGGGGACAATAACACCCTCTCGCCATTGCGACGGGAACACGCCTTCGCTCCAAATGCGATTAAATATCGCGAGAATGTGTCTCTGGCAGTCCCTGGAGAGATGCTTCAGCATCTGTGCGTGGATGCAGTCCGGTCCTGGTGCTGTATCAGGGCAATCGGCGAGGGCAGCGAGGAATTCCCTCTCGCTGAAAGGAGCATTGTAAGTTTCAGAACGACGCGTGTGGAACGATAATGGCGTCTGCTCGGCCTGCTCCTTGAGAGAGCGAAAGGCGGGGGGATAAGTTGCAGTCGCAGAGCTCGTAGCGAAGTGCGCAGCAAGGTGTTCAGCAATGGCGGCAGCGTCCGTGCACACAGCGCCGTCCAAAGAGATCCCAGGGACACCCGTAGGGGTCTGGTGTCCAGAAATCCGCCGTATCTGGGACCACACGAGCGAGGGGGAAACACGGGAGCCCAAGGAGGAAACATACCGCTCCCAGCACTCCTGCTTACGCCGTGCAATAAGACGGCGGGCGAAGGCACGGAGCCTCTTAAAGGCGATGAGGGTCTCCAGAGACGGGTGCCGCCTATGACGCTGGAGAGCCCGCCTACGGTCGCGAATAGCCTCAGCAATCTCCGGCGACCACCAGGGGACAGCCTTCCTCCGAGGGAGGCCAGAAGAACGGGGGATGGAAGCCTCGGCCGCTGAAATGATGGACGTGGTTAAAACACGAACCACCTCGTCAATGTCACCCTGTGGGGGAGACTCAATGGTTGCAGCGGAAGTAAAAGCTGGCCAGTCAGCCCTGTGGAGAGCCCAGCGGGGCAAGCGCCCAGAAGAATGACACTGGGGCAGTGACAAATAGATGGGAAAATGGTCACTACCACACAGGTCAGGGTGCACTCTCCAGTGGAGGGATGGGACAAGGCCAGGGCTGCAAATAGAGAGATCGATGGCCGAGAACGAGCCATGGGCCACACTGAAATGCGTGGGAGCACCGGTGTTCAAGAGGCTAAGGTCGAGCTGAGCCAACACATGCTCCACGGCCCGACCGCGAACATCGGAGACAGTCCCACCCCATAGAGGGTTGTGGGCATTGAAATCACCCAGCAACAAAAAAGGTGGCGGCAGTTCGGCTATCAGAGCAGCCAGGACATGCTGTGCGACAACACCATCAGGTGGAAGGTAAATACTGCAGACGGTGATAGCCTGTGGCCTCCACACCCGAACAGCGACAGCCTCTAAAGCTGTTTGTAGAGGTACAAACTCGCTGTGAAGAGAGTTAAGGACATAGATGCAGACGCCACCAGACACCCTTTCATAAGCTGCTCGGTTCTTAAAATAACCCCGATAGCCACGGAGGGCGGGGGTTCGCATTGCTGGAAACCAAGTTTCCTGCAGAGCAATGCAAAGGAAAGGATGACGGCTGAGAAGTTGGCGGAGCTCAGCTAGATGGTGGAAATAACCGCTGCAGTTCCACTGGAGGATGGTATTAGCCATGGATGGGAAAGGCGTGAAGGGACTGGGGAGGCAGATTACGCCTCCGGGGCCCCTGCTGCTACTGAGTCACCACCTGGACAACAGCTATCTATTGCATCCGAGGGACTGGCGAGATCCATGTCCTCAGCGGACGCCAGGATCTCCACCTCATCTTCGGACGCAGAGGGAGAAGGGTGCGGTGGGACAGGTGCCACCGCAATTTCAGGATGCTTGGGAGCCTTTTTCTTCGACTGCTTTGCGCGCTGAGCCTTAGGTGGTTCTGGCTGGGAGGGCCTCACTGGGTCAGTCTCTGGGACTGAAGACGACCGTGACGCCCTACGACCAGCGACCGGTGGTTGTTTGACAAACTTGCGGGTGTCCGCTTTGGCACTGGGCAAAGCCTGGGATGGGAGGGCCCCAAGGGACCCCTTCCGAGCGAGAGGAGCCGAAGAAGGCTCACGCTTCTCCGGCTGTGAAGGGGGAACAGATGTCCCCGGTGGTTGGGGTGGTGTTGCTCCTGAAGTAGATGGAGCAGGAGCAACAGGGAGTGAAGTGCCCCCCACAACCAAGGGGGCCGGTGAATGCTGACAGAGCTGAGATCGAACTGGTGTTGCAGCAGCGGCATAACTAGTTGGCATTGGCACAGGATGTAGCCGCTCAAATTTCCGCCTTGCCTCGGTGTAGGACAGGCGGTCCAGGGTCTTATATTCCATTATCTTCCTTTCTTTCTGGAAGATCCTACAGTCCGGCGAGCAGGGGGAATGGTGTTCTCCGCAGTTAACACAGATAGGAGGCGGGGCACATGGAGTATCAGGATGCGAAGGACGTCCACAATCCCGACACGTGATGCTGGAAGTACAGCGAGATGACATGTGCCCGAACTTCCAGCATTTAAAACACCGCATCGGAGGAGGGATATATGGCTTCACATCACAACGGTAAACCATCACCTTAACCTTTTCGGGTAAGACATCACCCTCAAAGGCCAAGATGAAGGCACCGGTGGCTACCTGATTATCCCTCGGACCCCGATGGACGCGCCGGACGAAGTGAACACCTCGTCGTTCGAGGTTGGCGCGTAATTCATCGTCGGACTGCAGAAGAAGATCCCTGTGGAATATAATACCCTGGACCATGTTCAGACTGTTATGCGGCGTGATGTTAACTGAAACATCCCCCAACTTGTCACAATTGAGCAACCTCCGTGACTGGGCAGAGGATGCCGTTTTGATGAGCACAGAACCAGAGCGCATCTTGGACAAGCCCTCCACCTCCCCGAACTTGTCCTCTAAATGCTCCACAAAAAACTGGGGCTTGGTTGACATAAACGATTCCCCATCAACTCGCGTACACACAAGGAACCGGGGTGAATAGTCTCCACTGCCTTCTTTTGCCATACGTTCCTCCCATGGAGTGGCCAGGGAGGGAAATGATCGTGTATCGTATTTCCTGCCATTGAGGTTAGACCTCGATCGCTTAGAGACTGCTGGTGGTGGCCCACCAGCGAGAGATGATGTACCACGCTTCATTGCGGGTCATCCGCCCTGATGCCACCTACTCCGACCATGGGCCCTCCCCACGGGCGCCACCCAGCCGCAGCAATAGCCACCTGGCAGGATGTCCATTGCCGGGAGTCCTGATGCCCCAGGGAGATGGGCATCTACTCCTTGGCATACGTGGGGAGTGAACGGCGCAGGCATCAGTAGAGCGATCCCTGTGTTGTCAGGGGGCTACAACCAAGAGGGTACATGGCGGCCCCACCACAACGGACTGGCTACCGTGCTGGATCTTAGGTGCAAAAATGGCCAAGGTCGTCGTCGCAGTTAAAAGAAACACTGCAGAGTGCAGTGTGGTAATCGCCCAAGAGATCGAAAACGAGCGGGACACCATTGCAACGACGAGAAAGACGGCTAAAGGTCTAATTGCACGACGGATACAGTGCACCATGTAAGGCGCCCTTCCCCAATTGGCTCGCTCTTCGGAATAATTTAGAAAGATGGAGGTCAAACCCGAGAGGGGACCATCACATAAGGCCGAAACATGTGAGACTCCTTTTAGTCGCCTCTTACGACAGGCAGGAATACCGCGGGCCTATTCTAACCCCCGAACCCGCAGGGGGGCTTTCATATGCAGTCAAGTGTACATGGGAACAGCTAGAAGAAGCATTAACAAAACCTGTCCTAAAGACAGAAATAGTTGTCCAAGAAACATGGATACATCAGCAGTAGCAGATCATGAACTGTAACCAGGACTCACGAAATTCATTCCTCCACTACTATCTGTTTTATCAAGATTCAATCATTACTATGGTACGATGTGCGAAGAGAGCACAAAATTGAAAAGCACGGAAACAATGTTAACAAAAAAAAGGCTTTAAATTAAACACATTGGTTGTTTTAGAGCTGAATGTATCTAACAGCGTCAACTCTTTCACACTACAAGGTCCGTATCACAAGTCGGCACATCTCCGTGATCTTAGGAAGTGGCCTGATGATGTTACAACTCAACCACTGCATGGATATGTATAAAAAGTTTGGTTTGGTATGGCTGTAGCTACTATTCTAGTTTTTATAGCCTCTGATGATGTCTACAACATTAGAAGACAAAAAGAAACAGACCTTAGACCACAGCCTAATGCCTATGTAATAAAAATCAACAAAGACAGGAAATTAGGTTTCAGGCAATAGGCTGGAGATGGTCAACTACAACAGAAATTCCTTTCTTGTGAACATGTGAACATAGTGACTAACTACAATGTTTCTTCCAGGGTACTTGATTCAGGTGATTTTATGGAACATATGTAAAATGTGGGTAGGACACGGAATGGGAGGGGGTTATTGTAGGAATCAGAAGAATGAAAATAGATCTTTGATGAGTCCGGCGTGACTGAATTTGGGTGGAATAGGTTGTCAAGTGTCCTGGGTTTCTCTGATTTCTACTTCTTGTGGGAAGTGAGCTATGGGGAATTCAGCAAAGAGAAATAGTCCATATTGCAGGGTTTGTGTGACATGAGAGGTTGACAGGGAAGAAGATATGGGTGATGGGGTGTAGGAAACTGTATTTGCACAATAAGAGACAAAAGAAGCAGAAAAATTTCCATAATGCCTGAGCCATGGAAAAAAGATTCTGCAGAAATTGATTTGAGAGAGATTAGGATTGGAGAATGTGATGACTAAAGAGATCTTTGTCTGAGGAGGGGTTGGCATTCAGAATAAGGAATTTTTGTAAGTAGGCCATTGGGTGGATATCCTGGGTTAGGCAGTATTTCAGGAAGAGGATGGTTCTGTTGGAGGTGGACTTTTCTGAAATGAATGTAGCAGGGATACATTAAAATTGCAATTAAGTTATTCATGCATTCTTCCATTCATTGTTTACCTCCACAGCATTTCTTACAATGTTTATCCTACAAAATAATTCTAGAAGATCATTTATATTCTATCCCTAATGGATCCCTGTTCTGGTTGGATTTCTGCAATGAACGCATGACTATGGCTGCTCTATATTGTGAAAAATACTATGTCCCAGGAACCAAGATGTTGAATAGATTCCTGAATGTAAACAAGTACTACATACACTGATGAGTTAAACATTGCGACCACTGCAAGATTGAATGCCACCCACTGGCACAGCAGTAAACTCGCACTGATCTGAACCCAATTGAACGTATTTGAACATTGGTAGGTGTCAGTTCTGTGTCCAAAAACAATCAGCCTGTATTTTATGTGAATTGCAAGATTGGTGCATAGACATATAGTGCCACACACCTCCAGAAAACCACCAAGGACTTGTTGAATCTGTGTCATGTAGAATCATTGCTACATCATATTCCAAATGTGGACCAGCATGTTATTAAGCAGTTGGTCATAATGTTTCAGCTCATCAGTGTATGCAGCAACACTAAATGAAGCATTAAACTTGACAAATATAACAAAACGTAATGACAATGTTAGAGTAATACCTTGTTTGACAGCTCCATGTGCTGCAAGCATGAATGCCAGTTCACTAGAGTCAACAATGTGGTGAGCGCCATCAAATAATCTGAATTTCACACCTGCTATTTTGTGGCCAGACAGAAGACCTAAGATGGAAAAAACACATTCAAAAAACAAGTATATTAGAAAAGCAAATTATCAGCCATCAAGATAATAGGCTGCAATTGCAAAAGAACAAACAAATAATTTTCTTCTGAGTTATTAGAACAGTCATAACCACACGTTTACAAAATACTCTTGTTAATATTCTTTTTATTTTAACATGTCAGAACTACTTACACAGTTGCTTGTCAACCAATTATTATAAAAAAAATGTACATAGGATCTTTATCATTCAGAGAGAAGGTTCGTGGCAATCATCTAATAAATTGTATTATAGAAGCTGAACCACAGTTTTAAACTATTTCAGATAAACATCACCCTTATACCTACGGCTCCTGAACGACCAAATGGAGTTGAAAACTGTTGGTAAAATATGTAAGAACAGTTATAGTAGATTGAGCATTCATTGGCGTCATTACACAAATAATGTACAGGTCATCAACAATGTGAAGTGAATGATACAATACATTAATATTGTTGGTTAAGTCAGCTGTAGGGCACAGCCTGTGGATGATAACTCTGTCTCATTTTTGTCAATATCACATTCTGTACTGTAACAATGAAAGTTAGAAATAACGCCCACAATAATCGTGTATTCTGTGACAGTTTAGGTTTATACATAAAGATAGAAACTTTTAAGTGGCAAAAATCCGACTGGAATCCAAGTAGTTTAATTGAAGTTTCTCATATATTAACACTGGACAGCAGTACACCTTCTTACTGAGCTAACGATTTTTGTGAAAGTTGTGTGAGCACAAACAATAAACTGAGATTAGCATAACCAAAAAACAACAGATGAATGAAGTGTGAAAATTGTGGCAGATGCTCTTGAAAATCATAGTGCAGCATGTGAGGAAATTTCTAGCGACATCAGTATATCATTTTCTAACAAATGAGTTGAACAAGAGAGAAATTTCTACACAGTGCTGAACATTGTGACTTTGTTGAAACAAATATTTGACACTGAAGGTCAACCTTTCTTGCACTGAAACATGACTCTTGATTATATGTAAGTCAGGGACTTTTAGCAGGAGTTGAAATCACAGTCAAGTGAGGCAAGATCAACTGTCCTTAAGACCAAAAATTTTTGTAGACTCAAACAAATTATGATCTTTAAAACACATTTTTTTATCGCGTGAACAAAGATAGCATTTTAAATAGAAGTTAGTAAAACCTTCTCAACTTTTGAATGCAGCATCTTAGTGTGTGTGTGTGTGTGTGTGTGTGTGTGTGTGTGTGTGCCCATACAAATGCGCACACACCGCACGTTACTCTGGTGATTAGAAAACTGAATCAAATTTAGAGCGAACATAGCAATATGCTCCCACTTATTAGCATGGCATTGCACCCTTACTGCCATGGATGCATGCACTGATCTATTTGAGAAGGGTGTCAAAGTCATATCTTCTTCTGAAATAAGTTGGCTCACAGCTGCTGTAACTGGTCCTTGATATCCTGGACACGGAAACAGAGCTGACATCCAAGCTGGTCCCACAAATGTCCTGTCTGGGACAGATTTGGGGATCTTACTGGCCGTAGTCAAATCTCATCATGTAACATGAGTGGATGAGCATTGCCCTGTTAAAAAAATGGCACCACAATGCTGTCACGAGAGAGAACACACGAGGACACAGGATGTCCATCCGTGATATACCATTGTGCCATCAGCGATCTCTCAATAACTACCAGCCAACCAATAGCTGTCCACATCATGATGCCATGACTAACACTCTGGTGCCTCTCTAAAACATTGGAAGAATAAGACCTCTCTCTAGGTCACTGTCATACTCCCTGGTGATGGTTTTCTGGGACTGTAATACTGGGATCCATTGCTTAACAATGTGTGAAATCATTTGTCAGCAGTCCATGCTTCCCAGCCACAGCACAATTCCAAATGCAGCTGTTTGTGTTGTGGTGTTAATGGTAGCCTAAACATGGGATTGTAATTCCCTAATTTTGCTGCTGCAACACTCTGACTAATAGTGCAGGATGACATAGAATGTTACAGGGTGTCCATTACTTGCTCTTGGATGGCAGGTGCAAATATGACGGTGTTATGATGTGCTCAGTGTACAATGTGGTAATCCCTCTTGTGGTGGTCAGATGTGGTTGAGGAACCTTGACCTGTCCTCGTATTTCCGTGCAGACTGACATCAGGCCACTGTCACATCCAAATGCCCCACAAATCTATTTATTGCACAAGTTGACAATCTGGCCAAACGGAGGTCCACAATGGGGCCAATTTCAAACTCTGTGAAGTGCTGGTAACACTGTCTCACATGAGCACAGGACAGCTCAGTGTCCTTCACAGTGATTACTCAACATATGACACTGTTCATGACCCTTATAAACTCTACCAAGAGGTAGACATGTGGAATGCATGCAGGGAAGAAAGTAGGAAAAGAAAAATGAACTGGATGTGAAGAAGGCTAGTAGGCACTAAGTTGTCCTGAAATGGTGAAAAGTATATACCAAATTATAATTCTGAGGACTGCCAAGGCTCAGTTTGATTCAGTTACCTTATTTACTCGAATCTAAGCCGCACTCGAATCCAAGCCGCACATGAAAAATGAGACTTGAAATCAAGGAAAAAAATTTCCCAAATCTAAGCCGCACCTGAAATTTAATTGAATTCAAGGGGAGAGAAAAGTTTTAGCCCCTACCTCCAAATCGAAACAAAGTTGGTCCATTGTAATATGAGACACAATTTAGGTCGAATGAATGACGATACAGCTACAGTAGTTTGGTTCGAGTTGTAAGCTTAGCAGTTAAGCTTTACCAGGTAGCCATTGCTATGCGTCAGGCGCTCCGTCCGTATTTATACGGGTACCCTTCCTTTTTCACGTGCTTCGTCTAGTTTGAATTGATTGCTTATTTTTCTTTGATCTGATAAGTGTCATTCTCTTTGTTATAGGTAATCATACGGCACTGCGGAGAGACTTTTTGAACGTCCCGTATATATTCGAGGAAATGTAAGACAAGCTATTTGTTTTAAGGTGTGCCAAAGTGTAGCGCCACGCCTCTTCACACCGTCGCACGTCACTGTATTTGGCTCTATGGAATTCAAACGAGTTTGTTTTGTAACGGAAACCGTCAAGCGTCTATTCAGGATAGTGAAAACAGAAATGTCCTGTGGTACGTGTCCTACTCTCATACACCACTCTAAGCTGAAAATGCATTACTGTACTGTGTCATGCATTGTTTGTTGCATTCTGATGATGAGTGTTTACGACCTGTCGCCGCTCGCGGCATGGCTTGCTTTTGTGCGTGCTACCGCCGCTTTAAAAAAAAAAAAAAAAAAAAAAAAAAAAAAAAAAAAAAAAAAAAAAAAAGAGGAATCTTTTCATTAGCGAAACAATGGCAAGAGACTGCTATTTCTTGTTACTTACACTGCTGCTTTCTTTGATGATGATCAACAAGAACCGAATAATAGACTGCATATGATAGAAGGTGTTCTGAACGTGAGTTCAGTGAAAATTTTTCTCCGTTTGAAAATCTTTGCTGATGCCTTTTTAGTACATTACATTCTGCACAGAAATTAGAGTCACCTTAGATTTAAAAATCTAGTCAACTGCCGTGCTTCATTTCTGACTGTATCACTATTAGGCATAAGAATAATGTGAATATAAACATGACATGACATGTATATTCTTCCGCGTTTGCTGTTGTCTCACTCTAGTTTCGTAATTTATTAGGCAGACAGGATTTAAATGAGATAGCAGCAAACATGAAAGAATACATGGCAAAATGTTTATATTCATATTATTCTTATGGTGAAGAGAATACTGCATGTGATTCACACTTCATAAGAGTTTCTATTAGCAACCATCTCTTTTCACAGGTAGGAAAAAATTCAGAACGTAGAGTTGGCCATATTGACACACATCCCAAACATTCTTGCCAGTCGGATTTTCGCAGTAGATTGAAATGCTGCTACATTCGAAGATGAACAATACGGAATTTGTATTTACTTCATTGGATAATGTATGAAAATGCAGTGGCTGAAACTCGAGGTGGAGAAAAAAAGCTCATCTTCCACCTCTTTTTTTAAATTTATTTACTGATGCAGAGGTTCTTGCGCCAGTATTTATCTTTGTGCCTGCAAAGCATGCCTGTGTAGCGCTACATATATTCGATGGCAGAAGTTAGTTGTGGCGGCACCTACCAACATTTTTCAGAACTTTTGCTTACTTTGCACTTGATTCTAAGCCACAGGCGGTTTTTTGGATTACAAGAACCGGAAAAAAGTGCGGCTTAGATTCGAGTAAATACGGTAACCATAATGTACATTGGTTGGTTGGTCTGTGGTATAAATGGAACAAACTACAGAGTCATCACTCCCTTTTTCCTGATGCAAACAAGGCTCGAGGTAAAACAACACCCAAATTAGTTTGGGAAAGTAAAAGGGGGTAAAAGGAATGTGGAACTACACCAAAAGAGAAAATGAAAGAAATGAACAAAAAAGGGAGAAACATACACCACAAGGAAAAGAGGATGAAGGTACTGAAACCATAGAGCAGATGGTCTGGACTGGCTAATCACAATAATAAAAGAGGGTGAGTCAGCCACTCTGCACACTATAATGTCCAGCCCAAAAAGACAAGACGAGATGAACACTCACAGGGAAAAGACGAACAGCAACGCAAACAAAATGCAAAGAAAGGGTGACAGAGAGTTAAATCGGAGGGAGGGTGGTGGTCTCGGAGGGAGGGTGGGAGGCCTCGGAGAGAAGGCCAGACGCCCACCCTTAGATGGTACAATAACAACCTCCCCCCCCCCCCTCCCCTCACGAATAAAATGTAAAACTAAATCTACTGTTGAGACATTGGCACCCAATACTGAAGCTACAGTGCTGGGAAGGTTAAAAGTCCATCGCACAGCAGCTAAAACTGGGCAGTCCAACAAGATGTGGACGACAGTCATAGAGGAGCCACAGCGACACCGAGGTGGGTCCTCGCGACAGAGGAGGTGACCATGTGTTAGCCACGTATGGCCGATGTGGAGCAGGCAAAGGACAACAGATTCCCTGTGAGTGGCTCGCACGGATGACTGCCACACATTTGTTGTCTCCTTGATAACATTAAGTTTATTTGGTGAACTGAGGGTGCGCCATTCAGTATCCCAGATCGCAAAAACTTTGCAGCTGAAGACCGATCGCAAATCAGTCTCTGGCAGGTCAATCTCCAGAGTTGTTTTACTGGTAGCCTGTTTGGCCAGGCAGTCTGCAAGTTCATTGCTCAGTATCCCGATATGTCCTGGGGTCCAAATGAAAGTCACTGAACATCTGCTGTTGTAAAAGGCATAAAGTCGTTACCAAAGCATGTCGAGGGAAGCAGAGCCCTCAAACTTGCCGAGAAGAGAGAGAAAGTGCCCGTGGACGGCTTCAGGTGGAACTGAGCCTTTGGGAGCTTGTAATAGGTCCAGCCGAAGCCGTGGCTGAGGTATGGACCATGGAACTGTACGAAAGGGGACCACAAGATAGGTGGAAGAGGGGAAGTGTCCAATTCAGTAAGAAACGACCGGACACGCACGGCAAGGTGATTCCATATGTAAAACTTTCAACTATTTCATAAATGTGACTCTCCCTGAACATATGAAGATCAAGTTTTTAATTGTATGTGAGTCAACTCCCTATTTCATTACAGTCTTGTTTTCTTGTTACACTTGTACTTAATAAATCATGAATTTGTTACACAATTGATACTTGCTACTTTCCAGCATAAAACTGTACAATGTGAAAGTGCAACAATAACATAAAAGAAAAGAATGTAATAATTGGTACAGATAGAAACCTGATAAATAGATGATGTAGTTTTGATTGCACATACCTTTCTCTGCCATCTGACGAAATCCTTTCTCTACTCCAGGAATGAACTGCTTAGGCACATTTGTTCCCTTTGTTTCATCCGAGAACTCCAAAACTGTATTTGCCTCTGGAGGAAGTGGCTGGAAGGATTTTTTAAAATAATTTTTATGTTTGATGCAGTGTTCAGAAATTTTGCACTCCTTTGAGTTAACGAACTTCACCTTAGCTTAATGCATTTGTCAATATCATTATTACCTCCAATACACCTATTACTCTTGCATACTGTCCAGCACCTCCAGATTGCTTCTTATGCAGATAGTCAAATTCACAGGGTTTAACAAGAGTCTCTCTGAAGGAAACTTTGGGCTTACCAAGTACAACTTCACAGGAATACTCTCTTTGCATTCTCTGGAAATGCAAAATAAAATAAATGCAATTTATCAAACAATGGAAAATACAGGATGAAATGTAACAATATAATGAAAAGGATAGTCGCTGCTCACTATAAGCGGAGATGCTGAGTCGCAGAAAGGCATAACAAAAAGACTGTTGGACAGATAGCTTTGGGCCAACAAGGTCTTTGTCAAAAACAGACCACACGCACACACGCAAACACAACTCACACGAACATGACCACAGCCTCTGGAAGCTGGAGCCAGATTGCAAGCAACAGTGCATTATGGGAGAGGCAAGTGGGTCGGGGTAAGGAGGAGGCTTACGCAGGGAGGGGGAAGGATAGCAAGATAGGGATGGGGGGACAGTAAAGTGCTGCTGGAAGTGTGCAAGGACGAGGTGGATAATAGAGCAGCTAGGTGCAGTCAGGAGCTTAGACAGAGGGCGGAAGAAAGGGGAGGGGGGTAGCATAAAAGAAGAGAAATAAGAAGACTGGGTGCAATGGTGGAGTAGAGGGCTGTTTAGTGCTGGAATGGGAAGAGGGCAGGGGCTAGATGGATATGGACAATGACTAATGAAGGTTGAGACCAGGAGAGTTACGGGAACATAGCATATATTGCAGGGAGAGTTGCTACCTGCAAAATTCAGAAAATCTGGTGTCGGTAGGAAGATTCACATGGCACAAGCTGTCAAACAGTCGTTGAAATGAAGGACACCATGCTGGGCAGCGTGCTCAGCGACAGGGTGGTCCAGTTGTTTCTAGGCCACAGCTGACCTCCCAACCTTGTACAAAAACAGATCTCCGGTGCCGTATCTTTCCAGTCACTCAACATCTCCCAAAGTCCCACTATCCGGCCACAGAGGAGCATTCCCCTCATGACTCAGTGCCATGCAAGACTGGAGCAACTGAATTACATTCTCTGCTAAGGTTTCGACTACCTCTCGTCATGCCCTGAAACGAGAAATGTCGCACCCACTATCCTTCCCAACACTCCCACAGCGGTACTCCGCCACCCCCCAAACCTACACAATATCCCAACACAATCCCTGCTCCCAACTCCATGCCTCATGGCTCATCGCCCTGTAATAGACCTAGATGCAAGATCTGTCCCGTACATCCTCTCACCACCACCAACTCCCGTCTGGTCACATTCCTCACCTATCCCATCAAAGGTTTACTCGTGAAACCAGTCATGTGATCTACAAGTTAAGTTGCAACCACTATGTTGCATTCTATGAGGGCATGACAACCAACAAGCTATATCTCCACATGAATGGCCACCAACAAACTATGCCCAAGAAACTACTGGACCATCCTCTTGTTGTGCATGCCACCCAATATGATGTACTTCATTTCAATGACTGCTTCACAGGTTTTGCCATCTGGATACTTCCCATCAACACCGACTTTTCTGAAATGAGCAATTGGGAACACACTTTGCAATATATCCTATGTTCCCACAGCCCTCCTGGCCTCAACCTTTATTAGTCATTTTCCATACCCATCTAGCCTCTTGCCTGTTCCCATTCCATCACCACACAGTCCTCTACTATTCCACCAATGCACCCAGTCTTTTTATTTTACTCTTCTTTTGTTAACTCCCCCCCTCCCCCCCCCCCCCCAATCTAACCTCCTGATTGTACCTAGCTGCTATACTCTCCACCTCATCCCTGCACACTCCCAGCAGCACTTTACATGTACCCCACCCCTACCTTGCTATCCCTCCCCCCTTCCCCCCCTGGGTGCCGCCTCCTTACCCCCACCCAGTTGCCTCTTCCATAATGTACTGCTGCTCGCAGTCTGGCCGCAGTTACAGACTCGGTGGTCATGTTTGTGTGAGCTGTGTGTGTGTGTGTTGTGTTGTCTATTTTTGACAAAGGCCTTGTTGGCTGAAAACTAACTTCCTGACAGTCTTTGTGTTGGTGCCTTTTTTCAACTTAGGATCTCTGCTACATGGTGAGTAGCAACTATCCTTTTCATTATATAAATGCAATTTATCTCAGAGTCTGAAATAACTAATTCCAAAAATTGTGTCAGTTGCTATCATCATATACACATTATTTATGAATGAGTGTAACAGCTGTCAACAAACAGTGCTGAACATGAGACTGACAATGCTTGCATAAAGCCTTCAAATTATTTGTGGGAGGTTGTTAGCAAACTGTAGTGTTCTTTAAGTCATAATACATTTGCACAATCTTCTTTATTATACATGTTGATAAAAACCTCAGAAGTATGGAAAACTGAAAAGTAGTAATCTCTGAAAATGAAAAGCAGAATATTATGAAAACAATTTTATATGGCAAAACAAGAAAGTTCTGTAATTTGATGGCCCAAGTGGCCAAGAATTTTAAATGACTGAGTAACTTGTCAAACTTTTCCTGAAAAGCATCCTCAACACTAATAACTCACATGAAACTAGTCATGTGGAGATTCCCCAATTGAGCATGACAGTAAGTTGGAGCTTATTTGTTCAAATTACTCTGCAAACGGTGTTTGCTTGTGACTCACTCCTATTCTCTTGATCCAGAAAATGTACTGTTGCACCATTTAAACAAATCCTAAGTTGTCACACATTTAAACTTTATAATTTCAAAGCATGATACACTGCCGGAAACTGTGAGTGAGAAGTCACCAGACACACAAAAATGTTACTGAAATTATATAAAAGTAAACTTGTCTGGAGGGCAGTGTAGTTGCAACTTAAAAAAAAGAGATGTGTCATATGTTTGTATTTACTCTTTTTTGAACAATTTGCCAACATATTTTATTATTTCTACCTGATTCCAACAACTATTAATGTACATTTATCCAGGAGTTCTTAAGTGAATGAAACAATAACTAATGTAATGGGAATGAAGAAAAACACGCTATTCAGAAAGAAATACATTTGGACTTTATGTTGTAATTAAATTGCAAGCAGTATTATTTTCACCTAGTATAAAATCACAGCATAGTTTATGTAAGTGACCGTCACTTACATTTACATGATCTGTATTAAGGAATAGACAGCATATGCCAAATATTAATTAGTGTGCCAACACTGATCACATCAGAAGTGGTGGCACTGGTTTGCTGTATCATTATTCTGAAAAAATTGTCTTGTATTATAAAATGTGCTTGTCCCTAACTTGCAAACAAATAATACTACCAAAGAAAAGAGGTGCAAACTTTATACAGAATGTTAGTCAATCATGTGGAAAACCAGCATTAAATTCTGTTGCGGCAGGCTTTTATTATGCACAGCACTTATTTTCATAGTAATCATGACACGCAAAGTTAAAATCCTTGTAAAACACATGGCATAAGGAACTTACTTGTGCATAAATTTCCAAATGTAGCTCTCCCATGCCAGATACAATAGTTTCTTTGTTGTCTGGATCATAATGAAAGCGGAATGTAGGATCCTCTTTTGTGAAACGTGCTACAGCCTTGCTGAAGTTATCTCTGTCTTTTGAATTCACTGGCTTAATAGACATTGAAACCACTGGGTCTGGTACATAGATAGATTCCTATATTTAAAAAATCACAAGACTTATCAATTTTTAACACTGCATTAAAGCTTAAACACATACTTAATAAAAAAGTTTATATGCTGTTACTAACTTTTTATCAGGTTTTTGAATTTTATGTCTCTCATAGTAACAACTGTACTCGTTTGAGCTCTGACTGCTCCCTACACATACACCCACGCACGCATGTGAGTGCACGCATGTGCCCACACACATAATTGCAAATTGTGGTTGACAAAGAAGTATAGTTCACACTTTAGAAAGATAACCTATTTCGTTTCTTCCATAAGATTTAACACACACTGCTAAATAAATTACCCATGTAACGGACTGCTTTTTGATTCAGAGAATATCACATTATTACTCACAGATCATGAAATATTATCAGTACAGAAGATTTCTTGTTCTGTGCACTTTTAACTTACCCTTGAGCCTCAAAAATCTTCTACTGCTAAGCTTCTGATCATTATTTAGTGCTTTAAGCAGTTATTAAATAACTGTACACAAAACTGTCACGTTTACTTTTCATTTTCTACTCATTTATTGATATTAAACACAGTTCTGGCTTTGATCAGGGTGGCTACTCAGACTTGGGGGAGAGGGGAGGGGGGTGGAGGGAGATGGTGTCAAGAGAAGCTCCTCAGAAATGATTGAAGTGGTGTGAGGAGGGCAGCATACCACAATAATGACTTTTCTTTCCTCTCAGCAGGCTGTGTGTCAGCCATAAGCAGTAGTTTAACCACAGGTTTTAAATATCAATGATTTAGATGGAATAATACTCATATAATTAACACACTTTGAAATATTAAGTATTTTAAAATTTGTGATTTATGAAAGCCAATAAAATTCAATTTCAGTGTGAGGGTAAAAATGCAGAATTCACTGATATTTTATGGAATTTCTGAAATTCCCTGAAATTTCCCTGATTTTTCCAGGTAAAATATAATTACATGAGAATTCCAGGTTTTCAAGAAGAATAAAGATAAGTTATATAAATTTAACAAGCGAGATCAGTAAGCTCCAACAAATAGGAGTGGTCCAACGAACATTCACAAAATTGGCAAAGACTGATAGGTACAGAACATTACATGATGTTCACAGACTGGCTCACTGACTAAACAAGCCAAATGGCACCGTGTTTGTACTAATTGAATGTCCACCACAGACTGACATAGGAGT
Organism: Schistocerca cancellata; assembly: GCF_023864275.1. NCBI lineage: Eukaryota > Metazoa > Arthropoda > Insecta > Orthoptera > Acrididae > Schistocerca > Schistocerca cancellata. Next base: position 72,970,187 of record NC_064627.1, read on the forward strand.
TTATTCATTGACTGCTGGCATTTCTCACTCTTTATTTGGCTATTAAAATTTTGAAAAAAAAAAAAAAAAACCATTGTGTAAAACTCAAACATCTGACCAAAACATTTCAAGTCTTAGTTGCAGTAACCCGTAGATTACTATACCTTTGCCACCCCTACCACAGCGTGCATCAATCAGTTTGAGGAGTGTACAGTTTGGCTGCTCCTGGCCCCCGCCAAAGATAACTGATCATGGTCCAGCACCTCAATCGCATGCAGACAAGAGCCAGTGGCCCCTGGAGAGCAAATACTCTTTATATTGCCGTGCTCTGGCTCCAGCCAGCATTCTGTACTTGTCACCAGCACTGTACGTGTCAACAAGTCTGTACTCATCACTAGTCTTGTACATGACATTAAATTGTACTGTCTTACTTATGTTATGCAGTCAGGCAGTGACATAATAAATAATTGTTGGTTTTTCAAGACTGTGTCTCTTACTGTGTTCCAAGTCACACCATTAATCATAGGTGAAATATATGCCTCTTTGTATCCTATCACCTGCATCTGTTTCAATATCTTGAACAGTTTATGAATTATGACAATTTTTACAACCACATGGTTCCCAATGTGCAGCGATGGAATCCAGTGCACCGTGTCCCAAATATAAAATACAAAAACTCGAGAACTAGAACAGATATAATTCCGATTTTAACTTTAAATAACATTTTGATGTGTTGGATTCATTTCATATGTTTGATGGGTAAAATATGCTAATTCTACACAATGCATTTTTACCTCTACAAACAGGAAAATTGGAGCTACAAACCATACCACTAGCATTCTGACAGTATTCATTTTAAGGTTTGAATATTCTGGAATTCAATTATTTTAAATAGGAATAACTTTTTAAATGCATGCCTTTTAAAAAAGTAATATGTTCATTAGAAAGTGGAGAGAGGGCGGCTTTCAATTTATGTATGTCAATACTAAAACAAATAATTATCAGTAGGGCCAAATTTTGAATAGTGCAAGGTTCTCATGAATTGTAAATTTGGAATATTTATTTAAATGAAATATATCCTCAAAAATTAATTATACTGTTATCAGTGGTCTGAAAGTTATTCACTGAATAATAAAGTTTAGCAAAATACAGGGTGGGTAAGAATTTACAATTTCGAGTACCGCATTACATGGAGAACAAAAAATAGAAAATTAGAAAGTTACTTAACGAGCGAGGTTATTACATGTTACTATGTCTCAAGTTTTGGGCCAAGGGCAGTTTATAAAGAGCTGTTAAATGAAGGGAATGTAAAATGAGTATAGCACTGGGAGTGAGACTGAACTAGGAGAAGATCACTCTCTGAGAAATGTGTTTGTTACACTGTGATGCCTTGGCTTTGAGAGGGTATGTTCCTACAGCATTGATGTATGTTTAGAACCACTTGATGATGGAAGGAAGGAGGGAGTGAGGGAGGGAGGGAGCGAGCGAATGAGCGAGGGAAGGAAGGAAGATTAGGTTTAATGCCCCACTGAAACTGAAATCATTAGAGACAGAGCACAAGCTAGATGGTTTACACGATGAGGAAGAAAATCGGCTGTGCCCTTTCAAAGGAACCATTCTGATACTTGCCTGGAGCAATTTGGGGAAATCACAGCAAATCTACATAAGGACGATGGGACACAGATTTGAACTGTCATCCTCCCAAATACGAGTCCAGTGCACTAACTTGGATGAGAGAGGGTCCTGTGCAGAACAAGCAGATACTGTGTTCCACAGTATGGGAAAATATTATCTTGTCGACAAAGGTGTAATTGAGAATACAGCTTCGTCTGCTTGGCAGTGGGAGGCACTGCATGATAAGTTCAATGCCAGTTCCTGTGGACTGGATTGCTGGCACAAATGTTATTCTGTCAGTTTCCATTGTGAAGAGAGAGAAATGCATTAATCTGCAATAGGCGACTGAATGATGTAGATGACTTGCTAAATGACAGACTGTAGTATTTTCATGTGAGCTCCTCTTCACACTGGACAGTGTGTTTTAGGAGCTACAATGATGACTGCAATTGGTACCCTTTGATCTTGGACAGCATATCTAAAAAGAAAGTCATGATTTGCAGTACCAATGGATGCAACAGCTGATCTTGACACTTATTTGGTCATGGTAATCAGAAAGTGCATCAAGGACGTTGCAGAGCTTGAGGTATGGTCCCCCTTCTCCATGTACCCTAGTTAAGTAAGACAAGGCCAGGCTACATGTGGTTGTGAACAATGTTGAGTGCTGTTGCTTCCTGGAAAGCACAATTGCCTGACATGCCACACCTGGAACATACATGGGATATAGTTGATTCATTAACATATTTGTCAAGGTCCTCCAGCAACCACTGTTGACACATTGCAGGCTCACACAGAAGGAAGGTGATTTGTCACAAAAGTTTGCAGACCTCCAGTGAATCAATGCCATAGCATTTAGAGGTTAAGACTGGTTTGGAAGCTTCAGATCTATGGAATTAACACAGAGACTGTAATTGTATGAAAATAATAATCACTTGAGTATTGTGATGTATTTAATATGTGGCATAATGTTCATTCCAGTAGCATGTATTCTTCGGATGTTTTAATTTTCACAAGCATTACTGTATAAGTGAGTAATTATGGAATCATGTGATTTGCATACTCTGTTTTTAGAAAAACTCTTAAATATTCTATATAATCAACAATCCCATAGAGAATATAGTTACATTACGTCACTACATTTATTATGTAAGAGTCTAATTGTGTATCATACAATCACTAATCTCTGTAACCAAATAAGTACAATGTTGATATTTGACTATAGTCACATGAATCAAGCACGTTAACATACCACACAAAAGAGAGTCCTTAGTTGGTGCTTTATAATTATAAAATTGTGTCACTCACCATTGCTAGATTTAATTTTGGATCGAGAACAAAAGTATCACCACTAGCACAATCAACTCCAAACACAGCAAATATGTCTCCAGCATAAACCTCTGAAACATCTTCCATCTGATTAGCATGAAGACGAACTAGACGAGGAATTCGAACCTGTAACCAAATTTGAAAAATAAAGCAAAGGTTTAATAGGAAATTATATTTAACTGTATGTGATAATTAAGAATATTACAAAGTATATTATTAAGATCTCAAACTTAATGGCATGACGAGAGGTGAGAAAGAGCATGGCAATGGAATTAAGAGGCCAAGGTTGAGCTATATCTGGTGCGTTCACTTACATTTTATCTGGAACACCCTTTTCCTGATGTAAGGGTTATTAAAGAATGAACAATTGTTCTATTATAAGTGGTTGTGGAAATATTCTGGCAGAGTCTGGCCTCAGCAGCTACTGACAGTGGTCATGTGTGGGTGTGATTTACATTTGTGTGTGTGTTTGTTTAAGTTGTCTAATTCAGAATAAGGCCTTTCTGGCTGAAAGCTCACTGGGGGGGGGGGGGGGAGGTTAGTTCTCCAATGCAGAGGCTCGAGTATAGTGCTCAGCAAAGTGCTCGGCAATCGCATTTGCGTCGGTAGAAAAACACGCCATTGATGTTAACGCCAGGGACACCTTTGGGGTCTGCTACCCAAAAAGATGTCTGATCTTCATCCAGACTTGGGAAGGTGATGTATGGCACCCAATGGTCGATACAAACTTCTCCCAACACTCATGTTTCTGTCGTTTTATAAGCTGGTATTTGCAGGCACGGAGCCGCTTAAAGGCTATTACGTGTTCCAGGGAAGGGTGCCGCTTACGTAGCTGTAGAGCGTGCCAATGCTCTTTAATTGCCTCAGTGACTTCCAGTGACCATCAAGGGACTGTCTTTCACCGGCGGCAACCTAAAAATGAGGGATCGCGTTTTCCGCCACAGGAACGATCGTTGCAGTGACCTGCTCAACCACATCAATGGCACCATGTGAGAGATTCAACGGTGACAGCAGAGGTGAAGGCTTCCCAGTCTGCCTTGTTGAAAGCCCATCTGGGTAGGTGTCAGTGGGGAGAACGTCAGGTGAGTGACAGGAATATGGGGAAGTGGGGCAGAGGTCGAACTGAGACAGTAATGATGTTTTGATATCTCTGCCTCGGCCATTAAGTAAAAAAAAAAAGCACAGTGTCACCCCACAAAGGGTTATGAGTGTAACAACCACCAAAAGTAGCAAATGCAGTCAGGGGTACTGTGCCATCCGGAGCAAGATATACATTGCAGACAGTTATTTCCTGCATTGTTGACAGCCACAACTTCAAGAGGGGTTTGAAGGGGCACAGATTCACTGCATACTGAGTTCAGGACATAGACACAAACTCCACCTGACATACTATTATAGTCGCTACAGTTCTTGTAATATCCCCTATAGCCACCGAAGGCAGGGGTCTGCGCTGCCGGGAACCATGTTTCCTGGAGGGCAATGCAGAACGCAGATGTAAAGCTTAAGTGTTGCCATAGCTCAGCCAGGTGGTGGAAAAACCGCAGCAGTTCCACTGGAGGATGACGTTATCATGGGGCTGGGAAGGCATGAAGAATGCAAAGAGACAGGTTATGCCTCAGGGTCACCTGCTGCCACTGACTAAGTATTTGTATCCACTCCTATGGTGGATGAGGCATCAGTGAGATCCAGGTCCTCAGGGGACGTTAAGATCTCCACCTCATGATCGGATGCAGAACTGGTAGGGTGTTGGGGCCACCAGAGGATCCCATTTCTTAGCAGACTACTACTTTGTTTGCTTGCCCTCTCGCTTCTCTTTAGGAGCCTGCTGAGAGGACTTCTCTGATGTAGCTCCAGGCATGGAAGAAGACCGTGAAGCTCTTCGTCCAGCAGCTTTTCGCTCCTTTAGTCACTGGCGAGTGTCTTCCGTGGCATTAGTGGTGACCTTAGGAGAGAGGATCCTAAGGGACCCCTTCCGCATGAGAGGAACTGGAGGAGGCTGTTGCTTCTCTGGCAGCGGGGAGGGAGCCAATGTCCTCTCGTTTGGGGGGGGGGGTAGCTGCTCCCAAAATAGGTACTTTGGGAGCAACAGGAGATTTGTCCCCTACCACCAAGGGGTCAGAAGTAGTCTCATGGCCCGGAGAGTCCACTGTTCGTGGCACAGATTGAAGAACCACTGGCACTTGGGACGGCGATGGTAAAGTAGCTGCAGCATATGTTAATGTCAACCGAATGGGGTGTAATCTTTCAAATTTAGTTTAGCCTCTATGTAAGCAAACGGGTCCAGGGTCTTGTACTCCATGATTTTCTGCTCCTTTTGGTGTACCGGGCAGTCTGCTCTCCACAGTTGATGCAAGTGGGAGGAGGCGCACATGGAGTATCTGGGTGCAGTGGACATCCGCACTCTAGACATGTGGCACTCGAAATGCAGTGGGAAGACATGTGCCAGAATTTCCAGCACTTAAAAGCACCGCACAGGGGAGGGACTTATGGTTTAACGTCACAGTGATAAACCATCACCATGACCTTTTCAGGCAATGAATCACCCTCAAAGGCCAAGATAAAGGCACTGGTAGTAACCCTGTTGTCTTTGAGTCCCCGGTAAAATGTGCCGGATGAAATGAACACCCCGCCGTTCTAAATTGGCGCGGAGCTCGTCATCAGAATGCAAGAGGAGATCGCGATGGAAAATAATCCCCTGTACCATGTGGAGGCTTTTATGGGCAATGACGGAAACAGGACTATCACCCAGCTTGTCACAGGCGAGTGATGCTCAGGATTGGGCTGGGGATGCTGTTTAAATCAAGACTGCACTGTTTCGCATCTTGGACAGTGCTGTCACTTCTCCAAACTTGTCCTCAAGGTCTTCAACAAAATACTGAGCCTTCAAAGGTCAAAAGGAGTCTCCATCAGTTCTGCTGCAGACTATAAACCGAGGCGAATATGGCTCTCTTCGTCCCGTAGCCCTACGTTCCTCTCATGGTGTAGTGAGGGAGGGAAACGATCTAGGGTCATACCTGTCGGCATTGTTTTCGATCTTGCCATTCTTAGAGTCCGCTGGTGCTGTACGATCACCAGCAAGAGATGACTTTGTCTACTTCATTGCAGGTCATCCACCCTGATGCCACCCACTCCGATCAGAAGCTCTCCATACGGGCACCAAACAGCCACGGCAAAGGCCACCTGGCATGATGGCCGTTTCCGGGAGTCTGATGCCCCAGGAAGACAGGAATATACTCCTTGGCATATGTGGGGAGTTTATAGCTCAGGCATCAGCAGTGTGATCCCTGTGTTGTCAGGGAATTACCACCAAATGGCTACATGACGGCCCCATCACAACGGACTGGCTACCGTTCTGGATATTGGGTGAAGCGAAATCCAATATTGTATTGGGGGCGAAAGAGGACAGGAGACAATGGAATGAGGATGACATACTCTGGAAAGTGTCCTCGCCCAAATAGTTGAATCACAGGTGGAGATGCAAAGCCATGAAAAGAGATTCAGGAGATCGAATCTAAGGGCACTATGGATGACTCATGCACCACGTAAGACATCCTTCCTCATATGGCCCACACTTCTGTAGAATTTAGAAAGTGGCAGGTCAAACCATAGAATGGGACCTGAACTCATAGGGCCGAAAAGTGTGAGACTCCTTTTAGTCACCTCTTACGACAGGCAATACCACATCAGCTCTATTCTAACCCCCGGACCTGCAGGGTGGCTACCGTTGTCTTCTCCTTGATTATAATATGATATTTTGACTGATTAGGTTACATCTAATTTAGGTTCTTAATGACATATTATATTTTAGTAGTGACAAATATAGTGTTTACACATTTAGGATTTCTGTATGGACATAGTACCTCAAATGCACTTTGTCTAATGCTATGGCACTAAAACTGATCATTTCATTACAGTTCAGTACCCATATTTGGATTGAAATAAATTTTTTGATAGTTATTTTTTATTGAATACACTTTCTAATTTCAGTGTTAGACTTCACTTTTACATTATCAAACCATGTAGCAGAAATATACAGAGCCTTGATCTTAAATACCAATTGATGATATGGTCACATCAAACACAGAACAAAAGCTCGGGTTGGGGAATGAAACCAGCTGTGTCTCTTTGTGGAGGCCATTGTGTCTTCTCAATAAGTACTTTACTCTGAACCATATCCAGACCTTGTCATTCTGGCAGCTTCTTTTATTTTATTTTATTTTGTACTGAATAGTAATGTTATGTTTGTCTCATCTCAGTGGTAGATGGCATGCGACTCCCACAAATGTAGCCCATTGCTGACACATACTCAAAAAGGGTAAAGAGATGTTTTCAGAAAGAAAGGCTACATCAAGTGAGAAAGTGCTAAGAAGAAAAGCATGGCAGCTTTAAGATATTTTTGTGTTACAGTGAGTGAAAGACAAGTATTGCAAAACCAGACTACTTACAGCTGTTGGTCCACACATTTTGCTTGCACCTGTAAGCAGTTATAACTAGTAATTTCAGAATGTTGTTCATATTGTAGGACCCTGTGAACTGTCCCTTATCAGTATATGTGTGTGCTTTCCTACATGTGTCTCTTTTTGTGTTTTTAATGTGGAATATATCTTAGTTCTAGCAAACTTAACTGAAGAACTGGTAATGAAGGGAAAAATAAGTGTGTGTGTGTGTGTGTGTGTGTGTGTGTGTGTGTGTGTGTGTGTGTGTGTGTGTGTTCTCTGATTTAGTTGGATAAAATCTCTACTTCTGTTGCATTCTAACTTACCATAATTTTTTTAAACATATTAAGCAGTTCACGATATGTTACAGAATTATACCTTACCTTTTTATTTGTCCTGGCATTGAATATAGTGTCTCCTTTCTTCAACATTCCTTGGTAACATCTTAGATATGTCAGCTGACCATATCTTCCTGCTTCTAGTTTAAATGCAAGTGCAACAAATGGAGTGCTTCCATCTCTCACAGGACTTAAAATTATTTTTTCTTGCTTCTTTCTAAAATGACAACACTGCAAATTTAATATTTTTGTTGTATATGCTATGAGTAATGTTATGATGCTACCATATTTTACATGAAGTAACTTACCCCTCCTCTTCTCTTAGTGCCATGTTTTGTACTTCTCCTGGGTTTGGCAGATAGTCAACTACACCATCCAAGAGTGGCTGAACACCTTTGTTCTTTAACGCTGTTCCAACCATAACAGGTGTGAATGAACGACGCAGACATGCACGGCGTATAGCAGCTTTCAAATCAGCTTCTGATGGAGTCTTTTCCTCTGTGAGTTTTCATAAAATATTCAAAAATAAATATGCCTTAAAGGAGGTAGCATTTGAAAGAACATATCAACATGTTAAATAAAAATTACCAAGAAACATTTCACCAAGAAGATCATCTGCATTTGAAACATGTTCAATTAATTCTTGCCGTCTGTCCTCACATTCTGCTCTCATGTTTTGTGGCACTTCATCTTCTCTCACAGCTTCCCTGAAAATTGACAAACAATTCCATGTATTTTTGAAAACACAACTGAAAGAAATAAAGAAAAAACAGTAATGGCACATTTCTCATTATACTGGCATAAACTGAAATAATACCTACCCATGCTGTCCTTCGAAATACAGAGCCTTCCTTTCTATGAGATCTACAATTCCTTTTGTATCAGATTCTACACCAATGGGTAACTGAAGAAATGCTGCATTGTGCCCCAGTTTTGACCTGAAAATGCATCACAGTGAATTTGGTTATTCAATATGTATCTCCCTTTGCTTGTTCTCCTCCTCCTCAAAGACGAAAATTTCAGATTTCCTCTGAACTAGTATGAGGGTGGTTTGAAAAGTTCTCAGAATCATGAGGAGAGGTCAGCACTAGTACAACAAGTTGTTCACGTGATATTCATTGGACTGTTGCCTGTAAACACGTGCCACGTCAGTGCTGTTGGAAGAGAGCTGTGGTGGTGATGTGGCTCTGTTGTTCCTGTATACTGATTTGCAAAGATGGGAAAAAAAATAAAATTGAGATTCGAGCAGTGATTAACTACTTCGTAAAGAAAGGTATGAAAGCAAAGGACATTCATGCTGATTTCCAGAATACACTGAGGGAGTCTGTTCCTTCATAGCCAAATGTTGCCACGAGGACAATTGAATTTAAATTTGGTCGGGGAGTTTAGAAGATGATCCAAGCAGTGGTCGGCCAAGGTTGTCACTACTCCAGAAACTATCGCAAAAGTGCACAAAATGGTTATGGAGGACCAGTGTGTGAAATTGCTCACACTTGCCAGATGTCATCTGAAAGGATATATCACATTTTAAATGAAGAATTAGAAATGAAAAAATTATCTGCAAGATGGGTGCCGTGACTCTTGATGCTAGATCAAAAATGCATGAGAATAGACATATCGGAACCATATTTGGCCTGTTTCAGGAAAAACAAATAAGATTTTTAGCACCAGTTTGTGACCACAGATGAAACTTGGGTACACTACTATACTCCAGAGACAAAACAACTGGCGTTAGTATTCAGGATGTGAATGGGATTCTGTTTGTAGATTATCTTGCCACTGGGCAAACAATTATTGGAGAATACTATGCTAACCTCCTGGACAAACTGCAACAAAAGAAATGCAAAAACAGGCCAGGTTTAGCAAAGAAGAAAGTTATCTTCCAAGACAATGTACGCCCGCACACGTGCTGTCACCATGGCAAAATTACATGAACTAAGGTCTGAATTTTTGTGACACCTATCTTATTCACCTGACATGGCTCTGTCAGACTCTGATTTCCTCCCAAAACTGAAAATTTTTCTCGAAGCCTGGAGGAAACTCATTTTTGAGATGGGATCAAGGCACTGGAACATCGTTGGACCAAGTGCATTAATCTATAAAGAGATTACATTGAAAAATAAAAAAGTTTCAGTGATGTAAGTACTTTTTTTCTATTCTGTTCCGAGAACTTTTCAGGCCACCCTCGTAACACGTATGTGAGAAATGATGTAAATCCTTTTGTGCGGGAAGATAAACAGTTTTGATGTATGACACAAGAACAGAGGCAATATTGTGAGGAAACGGAAGGGAATTCGATAAAAGAAAAGATCGATGTGTTGAGTGGTGTGAGGGACAGAAAAGGAAATCTGTTTACAAAGATGAAACATTAAATGAGGAGCAATGCTGATGACATTTGAGGGAAACACTGACAACTTATAAATGATTTTAAAACTACAACAAAATAGAAATCCATGACACTGACCACATAGCCATTATAGATTTACATTAATGACAAGATCTGAGCATCCATGCCTAACAGTCTTTGAGCATTCTGCATTCATAATCACATTCTGTTGTCAGGAGGAACAATGAGATGGGTGACTTGTCAGACAGTAGTATATTTCACTAATAATCAGCGGCCTGTATTTTATATTCTTAGTAACATTTGACCAAGGTGCTTGCCCTGCCTGTGATAGAGATGGGAGAATGTTGTGCTTGCCAGAGTCAGAATAATGCACTGCTCCTTTACTGATAGCTACATTTTTAAATGAGAGGGCCCACCAGCATGCGATGCATGCAAAGTATCTATATCTGTGTATTTTATTTTGACAAATTTGTTTTATTTGTTTTATTTGTTATCAAGTGTGTGGCCTTCAAATTTCTTGAGGGTTTGATACCAATTTTATCTGAAAACAATACAAACATTGAAACAGTTTTAGAAGCTGTCTCTAAGCTGTTTAGGGATGGATTTTAATGTGCAATGGGATTATTGGCTCATCCATTTTTTTGTCATATGATCCAGCACATAAATGTGTAGTACTAACCAATGTTATCTTTGAGGGTGGACACTGTATGAAAGCTTAGCAACAACTTAAGTCTTTAGAATGAAAGGCACAGTTTTAAGTCCTGGTACAGCATGCAGTTTTAATCTGCCAGGAAGTTCCAAATCAGTGCAGACTCTGCTGCAAAGTGAAAATTCATTCTGGAAGCAATCCTTGGCAGTGTGCAGGATAACTTCTGTGAAGTTTGGGAGGTAAAAGATGAGGTACTGGCAGAAGTAAAGCAAGGGTGAGTTGTGCTTGGATAGGTCAGTTGGTAGAGTGCTTGTCCACGAAAGGCAAAGATGTCAGTTCAGAGTCCCAGTCTGACACTCAGTTTTAATATGCCAGGAAGGTTCCACTTCAGTCTTGTTTGTGCCCTGTTGTCAACACTTCATTTATGTGATGAGTAGTTGATGTTACTCCACCCATAACTTTTATTACAGTGGAACTTTCCAGTATCATGTGTACAGATTAAATGATGAACAGAGCTCATGACAAACTAGAATAGTTTTAGCTCTCAAACTGTGCCTTAACATATAACGGCAAGATTCATCTGCGTTACAGTGAGACAGACATCTGCGGATGCTGTGTGTGCTTTACTGTTGCCTCAAATTCTCACTTTTCATGTCATCTATCACATATTTTCCACTCTTGATTCTGAATGTTCAGAAAGTTGTCTTGAATGTTTTGACTCATCCTGTGTGTCAGTAGACCCAAAAAATAATACTGACATGTCATATATGGATACTGAGGTAAGGCAGCAAACTATCCAACCCAATGTGTTTCTCCTCATCAATCGCTTATATCATCCAGACCCTGCCTAGCAGACCCTTTCAAATTGCCACATCCACCCAAAATTCCCTACCAACACATTCCAAATCCAGATCCTAAACTATCCCGGGGCACTGTTGTTAATCTTTCCATCAAAATCCTCAGCCCTACAGAAATTTCCATCCAATCCAAAAGCATAACTTTCAGCCCTACATCTACATTTAACCATGTTGGACTTGTCGAAGACCTACTCTTCTACCAATCCCTGCAATGGGAACACTTCTTTGCCACCAATGCCTCCAACCAAAGGCAAACTAATTCCAATACTGAACCCTGCCTCTCCCAGTTCATACTACCATCCAACCATGATTCTCCTCCTCTCCGACTTAACCGTCCGCAGCTTGTGGTCTCGCAGTCGCGTTCTCGCTTCCTGAGCACGGGGTCCCGTGTTCGGTTCCCATGGGGGTCAGGTATTTTCCCTGTCTTGAGATGACTGGGTGTTTGTGTTGTCCTCATTATTTCATCATCATTCATGAAACTGGCGAGATTGGACTGAGCACAAGTTGGGAATTTGTAAGGGCACTGATAACCATGCAGTTGAGTGCCCCACAATCCAATCATCATCATCATCATCATCATCATCATTTAACCTAACCACCCTCTGGTCATCTTCCAGGAATTACTTACCTGCAATCTGGCCTCACCATCCTTCCCCAGGTTCCTTCCTAAGAACACCAACCTTTCAGCAGAGGAAAAGACAGGCATACAGTCTCAAAACAGATCCTGACCTAATCATCCTCCCCACATACAAAGGCTCCACCACTGTTATGATGAGTCGCAGTGACTATCTGGCAGAACGCCTCAGCCAATTGTCTGGCTCACCCACCTATAAACTCTGCCAGAGTAATCCCATCCCAAAAGTCCAACATAACCTCCAGTCCCTGCTTGAAGCCTTATGCCTTTCCCAGAACCTCTCCCCTGAATCCATTTCCCTAGGACACCCGATACACCCACCTTCTACATGCTCCCCAAAATTCACTAACCCAACACTCCTGCACCCTCCCCCCCCCCCCCCCCATTGTAGCTGGTTGTTTTGCCCCCACTGACCATCACTTCCAAACAACTGCCCGTAATTTAGCCTCCCACATTAAAGATATCAATCACTTCCTTTAACGACTCTCTACCACACCACCCCTATACTTCCTGGTTCCCTACTGGTTACTGCTGATGCCACTTCCCTATACACCAACATCCCTCATGCCCAAGATCTTGCTGCAATTTAACATTACTTTTCCCACTACCTCTTTCCTTACACAGTTAACCAACTTCATCCTAAAACATTTGAACACAACCTTTCTCATTACCTCATTCCTCATACATCTATCTATCTATATCCTAACACACTTCTCCTTTGATGGGAAAATATACAAAGAAATCTATGGCACAGCCATGGGCACTCACTTGGCACCCTCCTGTGCCAACCTGTTTATGGGCCATCTAGAGGAGGCCTTCCTAGCCTCCCAAAACCCCTGGTCTGGTTCATATTCACTGGTGATATCTTCATGAAATGGACTCGGGGCCAAGACACCCTATCCTCATTCCTTCACAACCTCAACACATTCTCTCCCATCTGCTTCAATTGGTCATCCTCAAGCCAGCATGCCATATTCCTGGTCATTGACCTCCTCATCTCTTATAGCTCCATCCACACCAGTCACCAACAGTATCTTCATTCCGACAGCTGCCACCCCTTCCACACCATATTAGCCACCTGGATATGGCATATATCCAGTGACAAGAACTCCATTTCTCAGTATGCTGAAAGTCTCACCAAGGCTTTCACAGATAGGCACTATCCCCTGACCTAGTCCACAAACAAATTTTCCATACCATTTCTCCACCCCCCTCCCCCCACCCCAATCATCCTGCCCTCCCTCCCAAGAGCAAGCTACAAAAAAGTTCCCTCTTCCACACATTACCACCCTGGAATGGAGCAACTGAACCACATACTTCATCAGTACTTTATTTATCATGATGTCCTGAAATGAGGGAAACCCTACCCAAGAACTACTCACCCCTCCTAAAGTGGTGTTCTGTTGCACACCCCACCTCCATAACATTCTAGTCTATCCCTATCCTAGTCCAGTCCCAACCACTTGCCACAGGGATCATATTCCTGTGGAAGACCCAGATGCGAGACCTGCCTAATCCACCCACCCAGTACTTCCTATTCCATTCCTGTCACAAGTTTATCTTAACTCATAAAAAAGACCAAGTGATCTGTGAAAGTAGCCATGTAGTATACCAGCTCTGCTGCAGCCATTGCACAGCTTCTTACTACCAACCAGCTGTACACCACGATGAATGGCCACTGCCAAACTGTGCCCAAGAGCAAAGTAGACCACTCTCTCGCCAAACATAACAGGCTTGATTTTAATGACTGCTTCACTATCCGAGCCATCTGGATCCTTCCCTCCACCACCAGCTTTTCTGAACTGCCCACAAAATAATACCAGCCTCAACCTACAGTAACCTACTGTCCCCACACTTCTGGACATAATACCGTTGGTGGTGATAGCAAAAATGTCTCCCTGCTTACACTTCCTTGGGGTACACTGCTTTCTTGAATGAAGCAGTTTGATATTATGTTTCCAAACCTATACCAAATCAATCAAAAAAGAGTGTAAACTCAGGACATATAGTACATGAAAGGCAAAGTGTCCTCATATTCCCCATTCAAAATGATCTTCAAAAATATTATGCCAATAACTGCTGTCTTGGGCTTTCTTGATAACACACGGTGTCGTTTGTGTTGTAACATTACCTGTATTGCTGACTCCAGCATGTTGAAATAATTCAGGCTGGATGTAGCTAAGTAGACTTCTGAACATCAGAACCCAAACAAAGTGATGAGCAATTATTTGTCAAGACCCTTTCCTATGTAAGATGTTAACATGAGATAATGTTACTTCGTATGGGTGGTGTGTGAGCATTAGTAACAGTCACTGACAACCACAGCCATTTTTCACCACACAGGTCAGTCATCCTTCCTACAAAACATGGTAACCTCTTTCGCACAAGAGCATTATAGGATTTGAAGTATTTCTATTGGAGACATAAGGAGGCAGGTTTTAGCTGTACTAGGATCTTCTCTCAATGAGTCCTGCAACAATTCTAATCAAAATAATAATAATAATAATTTTTTGCTTTCAGATATCTGCTCTCTTTTATGTGAGAACACTCATAGGAAATATATCAAGTCCTGATGCAACCTTCGCAATGTGTCTTGCAAACAAAGAAAACAATAAAATAAAGACTAAGAAGACAAAAAAAGCACAAAAAACATTACCGAGAGTGACGAGAACTGGGTAAATTCCAATGCTAAGAGACACTGTCACTGTCTGCAGTTCTCTGCATATCCAATGTTTAGCTGCAAATAACTTACTTGACATGGTTGAGTGAAATTGACATTCTTTCCTTGGTAAACACATGAAGCCAGGCAAACAGGTCAAGTAGGGCTGACCGATCAAAGTTACCTCAGGAGATGCCTGCTGATGCAGTGAGCATTGTTGCTAAGGTGGCAAGATGGCTGCCTTGTGTTGTCACCAAGCATACAGAGAACCAGTGGAATAGTACTGACATAGCAGAAAGGTAGCACCAACATAGAGTGGATGGCCTGATTAATTCATGTCCGCACCATAGTTCTGTTGTGACTTGTGGTGGAACCCAGTGTCTTAGCAAAATGAGCACATGCCAGGACTGCATAAATATTCTTAATTTATAGTCAGAGGTACTGCAGTTTGCCAGCACCTAGTACCAAGGAAAGACCTATAGCAGTCTCCACAGTACTACAGGTTTTTCTCTCCAAACTTAGCCATTGCCAACTGCAGCACTGCTGTTCTTGCCAAGTCTAATGCTGTTGGCCTGCTACCTCAGAAGTCTACAGCTCAAGACTAGGGCCATGCAGCCACTCATCCATCATAACTTGGGCAAGAAAACTCCTTCCTGCTTGCCCCTGCTTGTATGGGTAGACACTGCAGTTGGGAGCTGTGTCTTGTACAATGGGTCCACGACGTGATCTCACACACCATGGCCTCATCTGGAGCTGCTTGGCTGTTGCTAGGCAGCAAGGCATTGTGGGACATTGTTTGTTGGTGTCAGCAGACTTGCCCTGCTGATGGCATCATTGCTTCCTTGCCTGCACAAAACTGCTGGCAGCCTATGACCATTATCCTCATGCTAACCATAGTACATTCCTTGCCAGCTGTGTACAGCTTACATCTTGCAGGCATTAACCTCTCTGGACATTGTCACAACTAGTGTAACACTGAGTAATAAATGAATGGTTTAACAAGACTGTTTTCTTGATGATACATCATACAACTACCAGGCAACCACTCACTGCTACCCCGCTCTGTGTGGTGGACTACCAGCATCCTGACCTCCAATTGCCCTGTTCCATCATCCACAATAGGAGCCAACCATACCAGCCACTGCAGGTGGTGACAGTAGGGGTAAATAACCAGGATCGTGTCTCTGGCTGCCGCGTGCAGTTCGGCAGTATGGTTTTCGTGGATGAGTTTTTATTTTAGTCGTCTTTTTTTTTTTGCCCACAGCCATGATGAATTACACAGGACAAGCATAGAAATCTGATGGCGTAATTCACAAAAGCAGATGAACCTGTAAAGTTTTCACAGTTTAAGGGGAATTGTAAAGCATATTATTTGCAGGCAGTCATATACCAATACTGTAATTTAATGGGTCATAAATTACTGTGTAAGTAGGCAGTGCCAGTTATGTGTGGGATACACAGACGTTATGGACATGAAGTAAGTCAGTGCTCAGAATCTCAATGGACTATGATCGTCATAAGAATTAGTGTCATTTTTCTTGTATCTCAATCCAAGTGTTTGTAGAGGAAATCCTTGCTTTGCATGTACTTTAAGTATATTGTATTGTATTGTTAGATAGAGGTTGCGCAAATGCCAGAAACACAAGCAATGACGATGCAAGAACACAGTTGAAGTTTTGACGATATGGATGGCTGAACCAATGCAGAAGAATGCCATGTTACAATGCAGCCAGACCTTTTAATGGCATAAAGTGAGTATAAACAACCCACAATGGTGAAGGCAAGAGCTTCAGTCGGTATACCAGCTCCTTCTGTGAACCACATTGCGGATGGTTTAGTGGCTCTTTTTCTGGGAAAACCAAGTAAGGATGCAAGCATAGGTTTCTGTAGCCATTGTCAAAGTCAATAGAATTGTTCTGTGTCTGTGACTTCATTGTCAATGTGTAAAACCTATGATGTACAAGTTGCCTTCGTCTGATGACTGTTGAATGAAACAAGTTTGGTTCTTACATACTGATGGGAGAGGCTGTTATTGAACTCTGGCAGGGTATTGAGCATGAGTAAGAGGGGTGTTTGGTGTTATTTATTGGTGTTTGCATTCTTTCTTTTCATTGGTAGAAATAGAGTTCATTGATTGATGTTTGCTTTATTTCTTGCCACTGGTGGAAACAGGCAAATGGGAGACGGGTGGCAGTTGTGAAGTAGCACTGTTTCCTTGCTGCATAGTGCCAGCTGAGGTGTGCCAGGGCTCTGTGGTCTCCTGTGTGTGTTGCTTCGCAAAAGCTGCCATTCCATAGGGCTGATACTACTTGCAGCCAAGATGCCAAAAGGCAGCACTTGTCCTCTTCATTCATGTTGGCAGCTCACTTGGCTATTTTTATCGCCTCTAATCTTCCTCCTGAACATAAAAAGCTGTTTCACCTGTATGCAGGCTTCTCAAAATTATATCTGTTTGCCACACTCTTCCTGCTGTTCTGCCAATGCTGACTTGATATGTTGTCTAAATCGGATAAATCTTTCATGTTCAGATTCCGATGTGCTGATGGATGCTCCTCACCTACATACACTAGTCCAAACTCAAACCTGATTTCGTAAACTCCAGTAGCATTTAGCATGTCAACCGCATATTTCACTGCACCAAGAAATCTTTTATTCTGTTGCTGCTTCAAAAAATCAGCTTGATACCTACTTGACGGGAATTTTGACGACATGTTCAGTAACCCCTTGAACATATGGTAGTAGGATGATGATTTGTGTTTCCTTCTGCACTTCCCTCCTGCATTCATCCTTTGCCACCATAGTTTTATCTATCATCTTCATCCCATAACCACTAGGTGCAACAGTGAACCTGAGGTTTTTTAGTTTAGCCTTCAGACCACCACCTTCGCTGATCCTGGGGCGCTCTTGCTTAAAGTGTGCAGGGCGTATTTCTCCTGCACAGGGTGGTGGTTGGTGGAGGCATGTAGGTACCTGTCTATACTGGTGGGCTTTCTTGTCATCAAAATACTGGAGCCAGCATTCTGGGCCATCAACACGAGGGTATCTGAACACGAAAGATATACCCAACTAAGACAACACATCAAGTCATTGCTGGCAGAACACCATGATGAGTGAGGCAGAGAGATTGAATTCTGAGATTCCTGTATACTGTTGAAACAGCCTCTTGCCTTCAGGACGAAAATTAGAAACAGCCAAGTCGCCCACCAACATGAATAAAGAGGATGGGTACCAACTTCTGGCATCTTGGTTGCCAGGAGTAACAGTGCTACAGTACAAAAACTCATTCAAAGCAACAAACGCAGGTGTGCTGGAGACCACACCGGCTGAAGGTACACAGAGTACTGGCACGCCTCAGCCAGCACTAGTAGGCAAGTGAAATGTCAAGTCACAACTGCCGACCTATTTTCCATTTGCCTATTTCCACCAGTGGCATGCAATAAAGCAAACACCAATCAAGAACCCTTACTTCCACCAATGAAACACCGAGCGAGGTGGCGCAGTGGTTAGCACACTGGACTCGCAGTCGGGAGGACGACGGTTCAATCCCGCGTCCGGCCATCCTGATTTAGGTTTTCCGTGATTTCCCTAAATCTCTCCAGGCAAATGCTGGGATGGTTCCTTTGAAAGGGCACGGCCGACTTCCTTCCCCATCCTTCCCTAATCCGATGAGACCGATGACCTCGCTGTTTGGTCTCTTCCCCCAAACCAACACCAACACACCAATGAAACGAAGTAATGAAAACACCAATACACGATGTGTAACACCACTCCTCCTCATCCTGAATAGCCAGAGTTTGATAACAGCCTCTTCTGCCAGTATGTAAGAACCAAACTTTTCTCATTCAGCAGTTAGTGAAAATAGTATCATGAGGAAGGACACTTACAATAGCAGAAGTTTTACACACTGACAATGCAGTAAAGATCCAGAAGAATACTGACTACAACTACATGTGTGTTAATGTTTACTGACAACCTGGAAGCTGCTGCTAGTCTGGGTAATTGGCCAGGCGATGTACATTTGCTTATGGCTAAGTTATAAGTAGTATATGATACAAATATGTACGCCATGTAGCTTGTGGGGTTAAATAAGGTGCACGCATTTGAACAACTTTGAAACAGAATAGTGTAGATTCTTCAGCGAATAATTTAATGAAATGTCTAAGAAATGAAACAAATTGGTGCAGGGATTCTTAGAAACAATCAGAAAAATCAATGGACATACCTATGAACTGATGCAGAATGAAGAGACAGGTAAAATTATTCTACAAGAGGCAGAACAAAGGGCACTTGATGTATTTTTGATGATAATATGGATGGAAAATCAAAAGGACTGGACTGCTGGCATTAAGGCTGTTACGCAAGTTAAGTAGGTGGACATAGTGACTCGGGGGCAGCATAAGCATAGTGTTTTTTGCTCAGAGGTAAAATGCTATACGCATGGAAGTACAGGCCATGTTCAGAAACGATGCTGCTAACCGCAATGTTATGAAGTTAGCACGGTGGGGCATTGGGCACGAGTCTGTCAAGTAAAAAGCACAGTGGACGGCATCATGGCAAGTGCCTGTTACACGCCATCAGGAATTCCTCAACTGCTAGACATCATTTCCAGTAAAACAGAACGCTGAAAAAGCATTTGCAATGGCAGATTGAAGCTTGGCTGGGATGGTAAACAGAATGGAACATAGGTATTTATTGGACACAGGGGCTTATGTTTCAGTAACTAGTCCAGACCTCCTGGGAAGGCAGAAACTGAAGTCTCCACAATGTAGATTATGTGGAGTAAGGACAATGATTTTGTATCATTCAGGTCAGTACAGACAAATTTCTGTATTTTCAGGATTATATGGAAGTATTATCCCTTGTCAGTGAGGGATAGTGCACAACCTCGGGCTGGATTTTCTTAATAAGCATCAAGAAAAAGGTGATATATCCCAGCATACTTCCAATCTCAGTGAGATGTTTTTGCAGCTGGGGACAACCGCTGCAAGTGATACAGTGTCACAAGGCTCGTGATCATGAAGGTGGAAGCGAATAAATTGCACACACATTCATTAAAGCTCAATTTGCATGATATAGTACTGAAAGGTACAGGAAAATTACTGTGGGCGAGTGTTGACCTAAGGGACAATGTGTTGTGTGTTATAGAGCCATTAGAACTTGATGATGAACTGGATACTTTGCACTGTTTTCTGTGTAGAAATGTGGCAAACACACAGGAAATGGATATTATACAGTTGCAATGAGTGTAGATAATTCTGGATCTGACGAAGAAGATCAGTCAAGATGCCTACTGATTGCCAATTTGAACATCGTAGATGGGGATGATTTGGATAGGTCGAGTGGGAACATTTGCCACAAGCAAATCATCAATGCATCTGTATTAGACAATGAGGTAAAGCATTTAAAAGGAAAGGATAAGTCTGCTATGGAAATTCTATCAGTACGATTTGCAGATTTGTTCAATCCTAGTGGCCCAATACCAGTGACACCCATGTCTTAGCAAAATATTCAGATGTGGAATAACCCCCAGTCTAGAGAAAGCCGTACAGAATACTCAAATGTCTGCAATGTGTAAGAAAAATTCATCAGTCAGCAATTAGCTGATGCCATACTGAGGAGAGTGATGTTCCAGGGGGAGCAGCCATCATTGTCCCAAAGAAATTACCAGATGGAACAAAGAAATACAAATTTTGTTGTGATTAAAAATACCTAATCACAAGAACAATCAAGGATGCATATCCTACGCTGAACTTAACAGAAACTTTGGACAACCTAGGTGAATGTAAATACTTTTCCACAATGGAGTTGGAGAGTAGATATTATGGATTAGAATCGGTTCCAGATGATTGGCCGCAGATTGAATTTACCATTCCATGAGGTCACAATCAGTATACACAGGTGCCATTCAGGTTCAAAAAGACACCAGCCACATTGCAGAGGTTACTGAATGTAGCACTAAGGAGATTAAAGCCATGGCAAGTATACAGTCCATTTAGAGGAAGATACTGTGTCTTCTAAAGATCTAAAGGTGCATGCCCAGTGACTGGAGGAAGTGTTCAAGAGGTTGTGTTCGGCATGTTTAACATTAAGTATTGGAAAATGTCGCTTTACATCCATGGAGGTAAACTATTTAGGTCATGTGATTAGCCAAGATGGCATCAAGGCTGACAAGGTTACGTGCTGTCCCTGATTTCTTACTGCCACAAACAACAAGCAGCTTCAATCATTTCTAAGACTGTGTTATTAGTATAGAAAATTCATTTTGCTGAAATTGCTAGACAGTCAACTCACTTGTTGAGAAAAGTGTGGAATTCCAGTGGTCAACTGTCAGACCAGATTTGAGAAATATAAAGAAGCATTAAAGACCAGCCAACATTAATATATGCATATTATGAGAAGGAATCTACCCTTTCCTGTGACACAAGCAATCACGCAATTGGGTGTATTCTAAGTTACGACACAGAAGGCAGGGAACACCCAGTAGCACACATACATTGAGATAGTTGAATAAAGGTGAATGGAATTACAAAATCACAGAGAAAGATACGGCGAGTGTTATACATGGTATTATCTATTTCTGTTGTTACCTATATGGTTGGAAATACAAATTTATGATGGACTATGCAGCATTAAAGTGGTTTACAGGAATTGAAGATCCTTCGAGTTGATTAACACACTGTGTTTTAAAACTTAGTGAATTCTATTACAAGATGCAGCAGGAAAAACAGCAATGTTGATGGCTTGCACAGAAAGATTGGCAGAAACTTAGCCGTGTGGCAAGAAGTGCAGATTGCCGACACAAAGACTGCCAGTTATTTAGCACACAGCCACAATTCGCAACACACAAGGGGCTATTGTGTAGGATGATGAAGTGCAAGCCACATATTGAGATATCTTCAGCTTTGAAGGCTGAAGTGTTGATGGAAGCACATGACCATGCATTAACAGGTACCACAGAGCAAAGGATAACTAATGATTGAACAGCTGAGTAACACTGGCAGGGGACACGGAGGCAGGATGTCTACCAGTATGTGAGGAATGGTATCCCTCGTGCACAACATGCTGATCTGAGTTATCAATGAGTACCAGAGATATTACCAGAGGCATCAAAATAATTTGAAATGGTGGGAATGGACATTTTGGGTCTGTTCAACATAAAACTGGCAGGTAACCGCAATGTGTTAACCATCATAGACCACTTTTCAAATTATGTCACAACTGCAATCACGAAGCAACATGCGAATAAAGTGGCACAGACTACGGTAAACAACTGGTTACTGAAATTTGGCATTCCTGACAATAATTACAGACCATGGCACCAACTTTATTTTGAGTTGATTAAACAATTATGCTCTCTATTGCAGATGCAGAAGCTCAGAACTAGACCTTTTCCCACCCCCACCAGGCCCCCATCAAATGGGAGAAGGGAATGTGTACATCATACTGTTGGCAAGATGTTAAGTTGTTATATATACAGCCACTAGAATGATTAGGATGTTTACCTGCATTACGTCACAGTTGCGTACACTTCTAAAGTACACAGCAGCATTGGACTTTCACTATACAAAATTGTTATACAGTAGAAAGATGGCAACACCTTTTGAAGTGAATAAGTCTAAAATTAGGAAAAAATGGAAAGTTGGTGAAGAAGTTTGTGAAGACATTATGGGAGGTTTGGAAATGGACGAAAAAAGTAAATATGATACCGCTCAAATGTCAAGAACAAGTGGGACAATATGTTGACAAATTACCTGAGTACAAAATCAGTCAATGGGTTATCCTGGTGAATCCCTGCAGACCAAAGGGTAAAATAAAAAAAAATTTCTTCACTCAGTACCAAAGGCAATATCAAGTCATAGAAATGACTTCATTTGTGAATGTGAAGTTACAGTTATCAACAAAAACTTCCATTGTTCATGTAGGGTGCATCAAGCTTAAGAGAACTGTGGATGCTCTGCCATAAATACCAGTGATGTTACCAGTGAAGGGGGAAAAAAAAGGGAGCCGACTAGCAGGATGTATGCAGAGTAGCTTGAGAACCCAGATTACACCAATAGATATCTGCATCTAAATCTAGATATATCAGCAGGGCAGGATAAATGAAGTAGTTTTATGAGTAAAACATATGATGACTGTGCTACTATTTTATTGTAGTGGTCTTATGCTGCATTTTGTGAAGTTCTGTGATGGGCGTTTAGTTTGTAAGTGAAGGGGAGCATGCTACAACGATATGGTGGCAGTATGGTAATGAATTGTGTATGCCCACCTTTGTGAGATGGGAGAGAGAATGATGCAAATTCTTTTACCCCAGATGGTGTTACTGTGATGTCTTCCAAAGATTGAGGTGACAAAGCTAGGTTGACAACTTGCAACACAACCACAAGAAACACTGTCACTGTAAGCTGCATTGAAGAATGACTGACACAGCTATAGCCTCGTCCACAAACATTTTGCTACGCCACTGCATCCATTCATCTACTTGTGGCTGAGCACCAGGAAAACTTTACGTTATTATCTGGTAGACACTGGGTCTGACGTAAGCACATTGCCAATAGACAGAGATATGTAACTCAAGGACAGTTTGTTAGTTCGCCTCACAGCAGCAAACATCTGATAACAATGTATGGTGGCTGCAGCAAAGGTGTGAATTTAGGTTTTCATAATACGAGGGCTATCCACAAAGTACATTATGTTTTGGAATTAAAAATAAATAAAGTTTTGGAAATTTTTTAAATTATTTTTTATTATATTAAAGCCACACTTAAATACTACTTTTCTACATAGTTGCCATTTAAATTAAGCCACTTATCGTAGCGATGGACGAGCTTGGAAATTCCTTTGTCGTAAAATTCGGCCGCCTGCGCCTTCAACCACGTGGTTACCTCTTCTTGAAGCTGTGCGTCGTCATCAAAACGCTGCATAGCCAACCACTTCTACATTGCTGGGAATAAGTGGAAGTCGCTTGGTGCCAGGTCAGGACTGTATGGCGGATGAGGAAACAACTCCCACTTAAAAGATTCGAGAACTTCACGAGTGGCATTTGCCGTGTGGGCCCGGGCGTTGTCGTGAATCAGCAAGATCTTTGAGCCCAACTTTCCCCTGCGCTTGTTTTGTATTGCTCTTCTGAGGTTGTGCAGAGTTTGGCAATACCTTTGAGAGTTTATTGTAGTGCCTCTTTCCAGGAAATCCACAAAAATCACACCTTTTCTGTCCCAAAAGACAGTCGTCATCACCTTCCTTGCCGACATTGTCTGCATGCATTTCTTGGGTTTTTGGGGGGAATTTGTGTGCCCCCACTGCATTGACTGCAATTTTGTCTCTCAGTTCACATGCTTAACCCATGTTTTGTCACCAGTAACGATGCGATCGAGTAATGAGTCGCCATCTTTCTCATAAGCGTCCAAACACGTTAACGCTGCAGCCATTCGCTGATTTTTGTGAATCTCTGTCAAGATTTTTGGTATCCATCTTGCACAAAACTTGTGGTAACCAAGCTTTTCGGTGACGATTTCATGCAACAAACTTCGCGAAACTTGTGGAAAACTCATAGAGAGTTCCGTTATTATGAAATTACGGTTTTCACAGACCGCGGCATCGACTTTTTCGACAAGTTCGGCAGTCACTATGCTGGGTCCTCCTCTTCACTCTTCGTTGTGAACTTTAGTTTGGCCATTTTTAAATTTTATGACCCATTGACGCACTCCACCTTCAGTGATTATGTTGTCCCCATACACTTCACAAAGCTGCCGATAGATTTCTCTCGGTGTACAGTTTTTTGCAGTCAGAAACCTTATTACAGCACGCACTTCACACTTCGCAGCATTTTCAATTAACGCTGACAATTCAAATTGTCACAGTAACTCAACAGAGTACAGCACGAACCTCTCACTAGCACGCCAGGATGCCGACTGAGCGGCGGAATGCCATGACACCAAGATGGCCGCGCTAGCCCTGCCCCTAACGGACACAAACGAAAACGTAATGTACTTTGTGGATAGCCCTTGTACTTGTCATTGCACATTTGTAGTGACGGATATGCCAGAACCAGTCTTAGGAGCAGATTTTCTGTACGCATACAGTAACACCACCAATATTCTGTTGGCTTGACTCAGGAAAGGAGAAGAAGTGGCGACTGGGTTTCTAGGAAAATTCAGAGAAAGAGGAGGTAGTTGGGTACAAGTGACAGAGGTAGACCAGCGCATGGACCTGACCACACAAATACCGACCACAGTGGCACATAACACGATTCATCACATAAACACAGTGCCAAGCCCTCCAGTCTCTTTTAGAGTGAGAAGATTGGCAGCAGCACATTCATGGGCACAAAGGCCGAGTTCAAACGTATGTTAGAAAAAGGAGTGATACGAAAATCTGACAGTGCATGAGTCTCCCCTTTATGCCTATTAAAAAAGACGTATGCCATTTGGCCTTAAAAATGTGGCAATGTTTCACTGATGAGGCGTTATGAGGATTAGACTTCACCTTCGCCTGTCTTGACAACATACTGGTGTTTTCAGCGACATAAAATCTCCATGAGGTGCAGCTTAAAGCAGTTTTTGATAGACTATGTAGATACAGGAAGATAATTAATGAAAATAAGTGCAACTTGCAAAAAAATCCACATGACATACCTGGTTCACACAGTTCCAGCAGACAACATCTGTGCATTGGAAGAGAAAGCAAAATTCATATAACAAACACCTTGGCCATTGGATTTGTGATAATTATGTAAGTTACTAGGTGTTGTAAATTTTTACTGACAACATCTGCTGGGAGCAGCTCCTTTACAAGCACCACTCGCAGAGGCGGTGACAGATCCTAATACCAATAAACATCACAAGCTAGACTGGATACTTTGCATGCAGCAAGTCTCTGAACAGATCAAGACAAGTCTGAAGCAAGCGGTTTTACTGGCCCATCCTGAAAGAGATGCAACACTACCTAAAACAGTCGATCCAAATCAGCCAGCCATTGGAGCAGCGTTGCATAAAGGGTGTGTTGGGCACTGCCAGCCATTAGGGTTTTTGTCACAAAAACTCATGGAAGCACATAGGAACTGGAGTGTGTAAAACCGAGAACTGTTAGCAGTATACGCAGCAAAAAGGCACTTTTGACCTTATGTTGATGGTTGACCATTTTCAGTGTTCACAGATCACAAACCACTCTCCTTTGCGTTCAGCAAGCATACAGACACTCTGTCAGTTAGGCACTTCAGACAGAGTAAATAAGTCTGTTCACCATTGACTTATGTCGTGTAAAAGGAGCAGGGAATATTGTATCAAACTATTTCTCAAGTGTTGCGGCGAGAACCAATTCTGTGGATTATGCGAGGCGGGCAAGAGAGCAATGAGAAGACATACAACTTCACATTTTTGGCAGAGTACCTCTACACTGTTGAGACTGCAGGAATATGTCTGGAAGGTGATGAAATTAAAATATGTGAGATACCTCACAAGGAAAACATAGACCATTCATTTCTGAATGTTTATGGTGCGAGGTATTTGGCTCATCCAGGTACACGAACAAGTTGCTGATGGAATGCTTTGTTTGGCCTGGAGTGAGGAATAAGTGTTGAAGGTGGACACAGGCATACTCTGCCTGTCAACATTATAATGTGGGATGTCATGTGAAAAAACCAGTGGGGCACTCTGATGAACCATCTGGTCGTTTTGAACACGTGCACCTCAACATCTTTGGTCCACTACTGGTGTCTGAAGGTTACTGTTATCTGCTAGCAGCAATTGACAGGTTTACGAGGTGGGCAGAAACCATATCGATTCAAGACATATCAGCAGAGACAAAGTCGAAATTTCTTGGTGACATAGGTAGCAAGATTTGAATGCCCCGTGCAAGTCATGACTGACCAGGATTGTCAGTGCAAATCCTTTTCTTGAACTGACAAACATTTGTGGACTCTGACGTCACCATAGAACAAGTTATCGTCCAGAAAGTAAAGCAATGATAGCAATGGCAGAAAACACTTAAGGCTGCATTGATGTGCCATGGTGACAGTTGGTCTCCTAAAGGGACATCCTCCTCTAGCATTACTTTTTCTCAACAGTAGTAGTCAATACCAGTAATATTTTTTGAATTTTAAACAGGTCAATATTATCGCTGTTGCTTTTATGAAAAATTTCATATAATTTTATACACAATATATTATATTTCAAGCTAAAATTTTTGAAAAGTAATTACTTTACTTTCATTGCAACAACTGATATGTACTAGCTATGAACGTACACTCAATTTTTTTCCCCTGGAAACATTTGAAATTACAAAATATTTGACACACTTAAAATTTCTATTATTAATTATGCAATCAAGTACTGCTTATTATGTTTATTTCTGGATTCATTTATGAAATAATAATTGAACGTAACAGAAATTCATTTGTCAAGAAAAATTGTAAACCCTTTGGAATACTGTTATTACCGCAGAGTGAAGTAGTAGTAAGCATGCCTCTGATGTGATTAAGACACATTTTTTGTATTTGGGCAAACAATGTAATTTCGACTTTGTTAATGGGAAAATTTAAAAGACTGTGTGATATATTAAAATGTGACAAAATAAATTAATGTACAACAATGAGAACCTATAATGTTAGAATTTCAGTTTCAAGGATCAGACCCCTGGACAAGGACAACTGGAGCTAAGTCTACAAGAAAAGGGTAAGTAAACTAAAAAGTTTATTGTAATCTTACTCCTGTTAAATCTTCAGATTGGTTGGTTGGTTGGTTTGTGGGATTAAAGGGACCAGACTGCTACGGTCATCGGTCCTTTTTTCCAAAAAAACCACCCAAAGAGAATAAAAAACCAACAACATAAAAGACAGCAGACGACACAGGACAAGAAATACTCCGACAGAGATCAGACAAAACAAATTAAAACACACAGAGTGTGACAATGGTTGGCCGACAATAGAGAAAAAAAGAGGAAAAGCCAACCACCAAGAACACATTAAAAACTCAGTTTAAAATCAGAGGCTAAAAGCCAGAATCAACACTAAAAAACATAAACACTCAGATTAAACAATAAAACCCCCTGACCGAATAAAACACAAAACTAAGTCCACCATGGCAGAGTCATCTATTAAAAGGGCAGAGAGCATGTCAGGCAGCGCAAACGTCTGCCTGAGCACAGATAAAAGTGGACAGTCCAACAAAATGTGGACCACTGTCAATGCCGAGCCGCAGCGACAGAGAGGGGGGGTCCTCACGGCGCAATAAGTGGCCGTGGGTCATCCGTGTGTGCCCAATATGCAGTCGGCAGAGGACGACAGACTCCTTGCGAGAGACTCGCAAGGAGGAGTGCCACACAGTCGTCGTCTCCTTGACGGCACGGAGTTTGTTAGGGGTGGCCAGACTGCGCCATTCAGCGTCCCAAAGCGAGATAACTTTGCGGCATAAGACTGCCCTCAAATCAGTCTCCGGAAGGCCAATGTCTAGAGTGGGTTCACTGGTGGCCTGTTTGGCCAGGCTGTCAACACGTTCATTGCCCAGGATACCGACATAACCGGGGGTCCACACAAAGACCACAGAGCGGCCACAACGGGCAAGAGTATGCAGGGACTCATAGATAGCCATCACCAGACGAGAATGAGGGAAACACTGGTCGAGAGCTCGTAAATCGCTCAGGGAATCGCTACAGATAACAAAGGGCTCACCTGAGCAGGAGCGGATATACTCTAGGGCACGAAAGATGGCGACCAGCTCAGCAGTGTAAACGCTGCAGCCATCCGGCAAGGAACGTTGTTCAGAATGGTCCCCTAGAGTTAGCGCATAACCAACACGACCAGCAATCATCGAACCGTCAGTGTATACAACGCCAGAGCCCTGATACATGGCCAGGATGGAATAAAAGTGGCGGCGGAAGGCCTCTGGAGGGACTGAGTCCTTCGGGCGCTGTGCCAAGTCGAGCCGAAGGCAAGGGCGAGGAACACACCATGGGGGTGTACGCAAAGTGGCCTGGAAAGGAGGTGGAACAGTGAAAACCCTAAGCCCGGAGAGAAGCTCTTTGGCGCGGACCGCGATCGTACAACCTGACGTTCTGGCGGATGGACGACCGATTGCGGGAACAGGAGACGATAGTTTGGATGCCCGGGCAAGCTAAAAACATGGACACCATAAGTGGCCAGCAAACGTTGGCGCCGTAACCGCAAGGGAGGGACACCTGCCTCCACTAGTATGCTGTACACACGGCTGGTCCGGAAGGCACCAGTGGCAAGTCGTATTCTGCTGTGTAAGATTGGGTCCAGCACCCGCAACGCAGACAGGGATGCGGAGCCATAAGCCAGGCTCCCATAATCCAGACGAGACTGGATCAATGCCTGGTAGAGCCGTAACAGGGTAGATCGGTTGGCGCACCAGCTGGTGTGGCTCAAGCATCGCAGAGCATTTAGATGCCGCCAACACGCCTGTTTAAGCTGCCGAATATGAGGCAGCCAAGTCAATCGGGCATCAAAAAATAAACCCAAAAACCTGTGGGTCTCCACCACAGCAAGAAGTTCGCCGTCAAAATAAAGCCGTGGCTCAGGATGGACCGTTCGGCACCAGCAGAAATGCATAACGCGGGTCTTGGCAGCCGAAAACTGAAAATCAAGCGCTACAGCCCAAGACTGCGCCTTGCGGATTGCGCCCTGTAGCTGACGTTCATTAGCTGCAATGCCAATAGAACTATAGTAAAGGCAGAAGTCGTCAGCATACAGGGAAGCGGAGACAGAATTTCCCACCGCTGCAGCGAGCCCGTTTATTGCAATTAAAAACAGGCAGACACTGAGGACAGATCCCTGTGGTACCCCGTTCTCCTGGACTCAGGAGGAGCTATGGGAGGCTGCGACTTGCACGCGGAAGGTACAATACGACAGAAAATTGCGGATAAAGATCAGCAGAGGGGCCCAAGACCCCATCCATGAAGCGTAGAAAGGATGTGATGACGCCATGTCGTATCGTACGCCTTCCGCATGTCGAAAAAGACAGCGACCAGGTGCTGACGGCGGGCAAAGGCAGTACGGATGGCCAACTCCAGACTCACCAGATTGTCAGTGGCGGAGCGGCCTTTACGGAACCCACCCTGAGACGGAGCCAGAAAGCCCCGAGACTCCAGTACCCAATTCAAGCGCCGGCTCACCATCCATTCGAGAAGCTTGCAAAGAACGTTGGTGAGGCTAATGGGGTGGTAGCTGTCCACCTCCAAAGGGCTCTTGCCCGGTTTCAAAATGGGGATGACAATGCTTTCCCGCCATTGTGACAGAAACACACCCTTGACCCAGAGACGGTTGTAAAGGTCGAGGAGGCGTTGCTTGCAGTCCACTGAAAGGTGTGTCAGCATCTGACAGTGGATGCGATCTGGCCCAGGAGCGGTATCAGGGCAAGCGGCAAGAGCACTGTGAAATTCCCACTCACTGAATGGAGCATTGTAGGATTCAGAATGATGGGTGCGAAAAGAAAGGCTCCGACGTTCCATCCGCTCGTTAATGGAGCGGAAGGCCAGTGGGTAATTGGAAGAAGCGGAACTCAGAGCAAAATGCTCGGCCAAGCTGTTGGCAATTTCGTCAGTCTGTACAAACTGCTCCATTCAGTGAGAGCGCAGGGACGCTGACAGGGGTCCGATAGCCGTAGACGCGTCGAATCTTGGCCCAGACCTGCAATGGAGTGACATGGAGGCCAATGGTGGACACATACCGCTCCCAGCACTCCTGCTTGCCTTGGCGGATAAGGAGATGTGCTCGCGCACGCAGCCGTTTGAAGGCGATAAGGTGGTCTATGGAGGGATGTCGCTTGTGACGCTGGAGTGCCTGCTGGCGATCTTTAATCACTTCAGCGATCTCAGGCGACCATCAAAACACAGTCCGCCGCCAAAGGGACCCAGAAGAACGGGCAATGGCAGATTTGGCGGCAGTAACGATGCCGGTGGTGACCGATTGAACCACCGCATCAATGTCATCATTAGAGAGAGAGGCTCAATAGCGGCAGTGGAGCAGAACAAGTCCCAGTCAGCCTTATTCATAGCCCATCTGCTAGGGCGCCCAGAAGAGTGTCACCGTGGCAGTGACAGAAAGATCGGAAAGTGGTCACTACCACACAGGTCGTCATGCACTCTCCATTGGACAGATGGTAAGAGGCTAGGACTGCAGATCGAAAGGACGATGGCGGAGTATGTGCCATGCACCACGCTGAAGTGTGTGAAGGAATCATCATTTAGAAGCGAAAGATCGAGCTGTGCCAGGAAATGCTCAATGGTGGCACCGCGACCTGTCGCCACCAACCCACCCCACAGAATGTTATGGGCGTTGAAGTCGCCCAATAACAAGAAAGGTGGCGGCAATTGGGCTATCAGCGCAACCAGGACATGCTGCGCAACATCACCATCGGGTGGAAGGTAAAGACTGCAGACGGTAACAGCCTGTGGCGTCCACACCCGAACATCGACAGCCTCTAAATGTGTTTGTAGAGGGACAGACTCGCTGTGAAGAGAGTTAAGGACATATATGCAGACGCCACCACACCCTTTCATAAGCTGCCCGGTTCTTAAAATAACCCCGATAGCCACGGAGGGCGGGGGTTCGCATTGCTGGAAACCAAGTTTCCTGAAGAGCAATGCAGAAGAAAGGGTGAAGGCTGATAAGTTGACGGAGCTCAGCTCGGTGGTGGAAGAAACCGCTGCAGTTCCACTGGAAGATGGTACTGTCCATGTCTGAGAAAGGCGTGACGGGACTTGGAAGGCAGATTACGCTGCTGGGTCACCTGCTGCCTCAGATTGAGCACCTGTGCTAGTGTTATCCTTGGTGTCTGAGGGACCGGCGAGATCAAGGTCCTCAGCGGACGCCAGAATCTCCACCTCATCCTCAGACGCAGAGCTGGAAGGTTGCGGTGGGGTGGCTGCCACCGCGAGTTCCTAGGGCTTAGAGCTCTTCTTCTTGGGTTTCTCACACTGCTCCTTGGGTTTCACTGGCTGGCAGGGCTTCACCGATTCAGTCTCCGGGACGGAGGAGGATTGTGAAGCCCTACGACCAGCTGACTGTGGGCACTTACGCCACTGTCGGTCGTTAGCCTTCCCACTGGTGGAAACCTGGGAAGGGAGGGACCCAAGGGACCCCTTGCGGACGTGAGAAGACGAAGAAGTTGGACACTTCTCTGGCTTAGAAGCGGGAGCGGGGACGGACGTCCCCGATGGGTGGGATGGTATTGCTTCTGAGGTAGGTGGTGCAGGAGCAACCCGGTGGGTAGAGCCCCCCCCCCACTGGCAAGGGGACAGGAGGAGTTGTACTACTTGTCGATCCGGCCGGAATTCGAGAAACTGATGGGGCTAGCACAGGGGTTATAGCAGCGGCATAGGAAGATGTCATTCTCACGGGATGGAGTTGGTCATATTTAATTTTGGCCTCAGCATAGGTCAGTCGGTCCAGGGTCTTGTATTCCACGATTTTACGCTCTTTCTGGAAGATTCGGCAGTCTGGCGAGCAAGGTGAATGGTGCTTCCCGCAGTTGACACAGATGGGAGGCGGGGCACATGGAGTATTGGGATGTGATGGGCGTCCGCAATCTTGACATGTGAGGCTGGAAGTGCAGCGGGAAGACATATGGCCGAACTTCCAGCACTTAAAGCACCGCATCAGGGGAGGGATATAGGGCTTGACGTCACATCGGTAGACCATCACCTTGACCTTTTCCGGTAATGTATCCCCCTCAAAGGCCAAGATGAAGGCACCGGTAGCAATCTGATTTTCCTTCGGACCCCGATGAACGCGCTGGACGAAATGTACACCTCGGCGCTCTAAATTGGCGCGCAGCTCGTCATCAGACTGCAAAAGAAGATCCCTTATGGTAAATAACTCCCTGGATCATATTTAAACTCTTATGGGGTGTGATCGTAACGGCAACATCCCCCAACTTGTCACAAGCAAGTAACCGTTGTGACTGGGCAGAGGATGCCGTTTGTATCAGGACTGACCCAGAGCGCATTTTGGACAAGCCCTCCACCTCCCCAAACTTGTCCTCTAAATGCTCGACGAAGAACTGAGGCTTTGTGGAGAGAAAAGACTCCCCATCAGCTCTCGTACAAACTAAGAATCGGGGCGAATAACTGCTACTGCCATCCTGAGACTTACGTTCCCCCCACAGTGTGGCCAGGGAGGGGAACGTTTTCGGATCGTACTTCTGAGCATTAAATTGAGCCCGAGAACGCTTAGAGACTGCTGGCAGCTGGCCACCAGCGAGAGAAGATGTATCACGCTTCATTGCGGGTCATCCGCCCTGATGCCACCTACTCCGACCAAGGGCCCTCCCCACGGGCGCCACCCAGCCGCAGCAAGAGCCACCTGGCAGAATGGCCGTTGCCGGGAGTCCCGATACCCCAGGAGGATAGGCATCTATTCCCTGGCATACGTGGGGAGTTAACGGCGCAGGCATCAGTAGAGTGATCCCTGTGTTGTCAGGGGGCTACAACCAACAGGGTACATGGCGGACCCACCACAACGGACTGACTACCGTGCTGGATGTTAGGTAACATGTGGTCCATGGTCGCCGTCAGTGCAGAAAGAGGCACTGCACAGTGCAAGGTGTAACCTCCACACAGGAACGTAGTCATGCCCAAGAGATGGAGAGCGGGCAGGACTGCAATTCAACGGCGAATAAGCTGGCGAAAGGTCTGATCGCAAGATGGACACAGTGCACCAAGTAAGGTGCCCTTCCCCAATTGGCTCGCTCTTCGGAAAATTTTGAGAGATGGAGGTCAAACCCAACAGGGGACCATCACATAAGGCCGAAAAGTTTGAGACTCCTTTTAGTCGCCTCTTACGACAGGCAGGAATACCGCGGGCCCATTCTAACCCCCGAACCCGCAGGGGAGGAAATCTTCAGAAAAGATTACAGTCTACAGCATTGCCACTGGTGTTATTGGGTCTGTGCACTGTTTTCAAACCAGACCTAGGGGCATCCACAGCAGAGCTTCTGCACGGAGAAGTCTTGCACCTTCCTAGTGAGTTCTTTGAAGAGTGTAGGAGTTAGACTGGCTTACTGCATTTATTGAAGAGGGTTAAAGCACAGCTGGCTAATCTCCAGCCACAACAGTTGAAATGGCATGGTGACACTCCGTCATTGGTGCACAGAGACTTAAGCAAGTGTTCACATGTGATGTTATGAACCAACACAGTAAGAGGCCCATTGCAGAGTGGACTTTATAAAGTACAGCAATGTAAGGCACACACAATGAAGCTCCAGGTTAACAATAAACCGGTGCTGTGTCAGTCGATCGAGTGGAGCCTTCTCATTTACTGCTGGAAGACTTAAAGCATCAAGACGTACAAGACTCACAGCGGAATATGGTGCCAGAATAGGTGCAAGCATCTTCCAGAACAGCAAATAAACCAAATCTGGTGGAAGATATGCAGCAGAAGAACAAGACACACAACTAGTGATTTATACAAGGGCAGGTCAGAAGGTCTGATACAATTTTCCACACATACCTGGAACTCCGCTCTACTGGGAGAGGGCTGCGTGGGAACGGGAAGATAGACAAAATAAATAAACAGTTATGCACAGTTCAGCAGTCAGCATAAAAAAACATAAACTATTTGAATACTGTTTATTCTTTGCCTTTGATGTTCCCTCGTTTGTTCCCTTTTATGTTTTACAAGAAAGAGAAACAAAGTTGTATGTTCTCGCATGTGCACATAAGAAGTTATTATTTAATATGATGTTACGTAGCAGCCAAAGGTTTATAAAGTCTATACATGTAGAGCCCTAGTTGCCTGATTAAATTTTATACAACTCATGTGTGGAGGGCTTCCCAGAGGTTGCCAGTTAATGATCGTTTTGTAACAATAGTCATTCTGCCAATCACTACGTAGCACATCTTGAGGTTAATGTTCTTTTTTAATACACGTTTGTACCTCCCTACAACCTATATGGTTACACCAACAGTCCTATTCTATATGAAACTCAATGTGTTTGCTGAAACATGAACAGAGGCTATGCTTATGGAGGGTGCAGCACTACAATTACTGGTTAAACCCCTCAGGGGAGGAAGAAGATGGTCATAGGTTAGACTCGCAATGCAGAAAGAGTAATGGAAGTAGCAGAGCATGGTAAAGTCTCAGGGGCACATGTTCATTAATCGCATACCCACAAAAACGTTGTGAGCATTCTGGGGAGATCAATTGTGTTCCTAGTGATTTAACTTTTCCCTGATAACAACAACCTCCACAGAACTGTATGCTGATAAACTGATGAACTACATCACTCACTGAGTTACAGATAGAGTGTCACACATAAGAGTAGTAATAAAATTGACAAGAAATTAGATGCAACATAATATAAAAAATTAATAAAATGAACTATGCAATAAGTTTTCAAGGCTTTTTTCTGTTCAGTGTTTCTGAAAACAATTACAATACAGATGAATTCAGTATAGCTATCTTTGTCTGTTGCAGTCTTGTTAGATAATTACCTTATTTACCTTATTTGTGAGAGAACTCTGACTGGATTTGCTCCCATCCTGTCAAGTTTGTTTATAAACGCGATGCAGGGTACACTGTAACGTTTCATTTGCCTGTTTACAGTTAGGGTCTGGCTCTGCACGCCACCTACAGCACACAAGACAAGTATTGCCCCATCAAGAACTCTGAGGGCACGTTCCACTTCAACAGTAAAGTCCACGTGACCTGTTAATCAGCAAAAGGAATAAATTGATGATGAATGTAAAGGAAAATGGATAATTAATTATATACAAGAAAGTAGGCTACACTGTTGCATGTGTTATTACAGGAAACAAAGCTACACTAATTTGGATAATATGACCCACACAATATTTTGAGTTCATTCAAATTGCATGAACTAAAGCCAAGAGAAGAAAATTTGAACTCAGAGAATTGAAAAACAAAGGCCACAGAGTTCATAATTCTTTTAAGATTAGCATTAAAGTCTCCACAAGCAGTGATTCTCCACTTATGTCAGCAAATCTTCATTAAAATTGTGTCTAGCTGCTAAGAAGCTTAACATATTTTCTGTTGGCTGACTGCTACACATCATAGTCGTCCAACAGGAATCGCTGACCCTCCACTGTCTTTTTCCAGGGGATCAGAGGCATGATAATCATACACGATGAGATCAGGACTAATGACGGGCGCTGTATTGTTTCCATCCAGTTGGCGTAACTTCTGGGTTACAGCATTTGCGATGGGTGCACCATTCCACGATAGTGGTTTTGCGGCAGATATGCTGCCCCATATTCATTCTTCATTCTCTGATGAATGTCTACTGGTGTTTGTCCTTTGGCTGCCAAGAAAAGACTAATAATACATTGATCCTGTTTGAATGCATTTGGTAATAACTTCCCCATAGTTAACATTTCTGCATTTACCACATGCATGTCAGAAAGATACAAATGCCACACTAATCTTGCCTACAAGTTCGTGCTTATATACTCTTATCGGAGTCATGCTATTTTGCTTACATGCTACAACACACTCAAACAGAAACTTTTTGATTGCCCGTTACAGATCAGCTTGATAGCCAAAGGAGTTGCCTTTCTCCTGCACTTTCCGACCTAAACAGAACAAGAGTACAACACCTAAGGCATTCATGCAATAAAGCAGTTATAGGTGTAAAAGATATATCATCTTCATCTTGAACATACTATGATAGTATGACCCAATAAAACTGGTTGTGGGGAGCATTGATGCCCCAGAGAGAGATTCCTTGAAAGAAACCTAAGAAAAGGTAATTCACGCACAAAAGAATTTGGAAGATTGATTTAACCACTTCCCAATTCTAGAGCGTTGCTTATTAATCTGGGACCATTACTAGTTAATGTTAATACTGGACACAGGGAAGATTACAAGAGATGCACATTTCGTCACTGTCATTTTGTAAGTGCAAAAGCATAATGTAAATAGTAGCTGATGCTACAAGAGTTGAGTTTTCCCTCATGGAAGCGACTGTTGTTCAAATTCCAATACTGTGCATGCCAAGAACAGCTCGGTAACATATTACTTCCGCCTACACACATCTCACACAAAACCTCATGATGAGAGAAACAAAAATACTAGACCTCATATGCAGCATTGGTGACGTACTTTCTCCCCATGTACCATTCACGAATGGTTGGTTGGTTGGTTTAAAAGAGGGGGAAAGGAACCAAACTACGAGGTCATCCGCCCCTTGTTCTGAATAAAACAATGCCAAAAGTGTGAGAATAAAATAAACGAGACTGACAACTCAAAATGGAATGAAAGGAAAAATCACAACAATGATGAAGTGCAACAAACATGTAAATGGACAAAAGGCGACAAGAAAACCAGAGAAACAGAAGAAACTGGGTGAAGAGATTAAAACAAAAAACCAGATTACCATGGTGGCTGACCATGAGAATAAAAAAGAGAAGGCAGCCACTCTGCAACACATTAAAACCTAATCCATTGAGGCACTAGGGTGGAGGACACAGAGGGGCAATGGACATGCACTAAAACTTATATCAAATGGTAAAACCCACCCTCATGAATAAAACGTAAAACTAAATCAGCCGATGAGGCGCAGTCAGATAAAATTAGCGGCACCGAGTCTGGTAACCCAAGATTTCGTCGCTGGGCGGTCAAAGTGGGATAGTGCACCAGAATATGGGCCACTGTCAACCGGGTGCCGCAAGAGGTAACCATTGGTCGCCCAAGTGTGTCCAATGAGAAGCCGGCAGAAGACAACTGATTCCCTGTGAGAGGCCCGCATGGAAGTCTTCCACACATTCTCCTTAATGACATGCAGTTTTTGTGTGTACTGTTATACCATTCCGTCTCCAAAAGCCGAAAGACCCTACAGCGTAAGTCAGAACGTAGGTCAGGTTCAGAGATGCCCATCTCCAGAAGCAGTTTCAACGTAGCCTGTTTGTCCACCCTGTCAGCAAGTTCATTGCCTGGGCTGCTAATGTGTCCTGGGGTCCACACAAACACCACTGAAAGACGGGACCGGTCCAAGGCATAGATGGACTCCTGGATGGACGCTACCAAAGGATGGCAAGGGTAGCACTGGTCGATAGTTTGTAGGCTGCTCAAAGAGTCAATACACAGAAGTGCACAAGAGATGGCCACCAGCTCTGCGGTGAATACACTGCAGCCATCGGGCAAGGAATGCTCTGATCGAAATGGCATCTGTGGAGTAGGTGAAGCCAACATGACCGTCAGCCATAGAGCCGTTGGTGTAAACCACTTCAGAGCCCCAGAACACATCAAGAACCAAGAGGAAGTGACAGCGGAGAGTGGTAGGAGTAACTGAGTCCTTAGGGTCATGCGACAGGTCCAGATGAATCTGCAGCCTAGATGTACACCATGGAGGTGCATGCAGATGGACCTGGATGGGAGGCAGTAAAGGGACGGACTCCAGTTCAGACAGAAGGGATCGCACGTGAACCGCAATTGTTAGCCCTGACCTGGGCCGCCGATGCGGGAGATGAACAGCCATGGGTGGGAGAAGGAGACGGTAATTCGGATGCTCAGGAGAACTACAAATGTGTGCAACATAACTGGCAAGCAGTTGTGCACATTGGATCTGCAATGGAGGGACTCCGGGCTCCACCAGGACACTGGGCACCGGACTCATTCTATAAGCTCCCGTCGCAAGGCGAACACGACAGAGGTGCACTGAGTCGAGTAAACACAATGCTGAGGGCACCACCGAACTGTAAACCAGACTTGCACAGTCAAGGCGAGGCTGAACAACGGCTCTATAGAGCTGCAGCAGCATAGAGCGATCTGCACCCCAGTTGGTGTTGCTCAGGCAGTGGACGGTACTGAGGTGCTGCCAGCACTTCTGCTTAAGCTGACAAAGGTGAGGCAGCCAAGTCAATCAGGTTTCGAGAACCAGTCCTAAGAATCAATAAGGTAAAGTCCTGGTTCAGGATGAATGGTACGATGCCAACAGAAGTACATGACACATGACTTTGCAGCTTAAAACTGGAAGCCGTGGGCTATAACTGATGACTGCGCCTTGTGAATGGCTCCCTATAAGTGCCACTCAGCAACACCAGTTCTGGAGGAGCAGTACAAAATGCAGAAGTCGTCTGCATACAGAGAAAGTGAGACCGATGGCCCTACAGCTGCTGCTAGACCATTAATAGCCACAAAAATTGAGAGACACTCAATACGGAGCCCTGCAGAATGTCATTCTCCTGAATATGGGGGGAACTATGGGAGGCACCAACTTGGAGATGGACAGTACAGAGAGAGAGGAAATTCTGGATAAAAATCTGGAGTGGGCCTCAGAGACCCCACCTGTATAATGTGGCAAGAATATGATGTCGCCAGGTAGTGTCATACACTTTGTGTAGATCAAAAAAGGCAGCAACCAGGTGTTGGTGTCTGGGAAAGGCTGTTTGGATGGCAGAGTTGAGAACACAAGATTATCAGTGGTAGAGCGACCCTGGCAGAAGCTGCCATGACATGGAGCCAATAGGCCACATGACTCCAGGACCCAACTGAACCGCCAACACACCATACATTCCAGCAGCTTACAAAGAACGTTGGTGAGGCTGATGGGCCAATAGCTATCCACATCAAGTGGGTTTTTACCTGGTCTGAGCACCAGAACAATGGTGCTCTCCTGCCATTGCGATGGAAAGACACCATCACACCAGATCCAGTTGAAGATGATGATGAGATGGAGCTTGTAGTCAGACGAGAGACGTTTAATCACCTGACGGTGGATTAGATGCGGCCCAGGAGCTGTGTCAGGGCAATGTGCAAGTGCGCTGTCTTTCGCCGGGGGCACCCTAAAGAGTGTTTTCTGCCACAGAAGCAATTGTGGTTGTCACATGCTTAACCATCACATCGATGTTACCATGTGGGGGAGAGTCAACGGTGACATCAGAGGTGAAGGTTTCTCAGTCTGCCTTGTTTAATGCCCATCTGGGCAGTCATCCGTGGGCCTGACTCTGGGGCAGTGACAGGAAGGTGCGGAAGGGGTCACTACCACACAGATCGTCATGTGCTCTCCAGTGGATAGATGAGAAAAAGTCCTGGGCTGCAAAATGATAAATCAATGGTCTAGTAACTACCTCAAGCCACACTAAAATGTGTGGCGGCCCCAGTATTTAAGAGGCAGAAGTCGAACTGGGACAATAAAGTTTTGACCTCTCCACCTAGGCTAGTAAGCACAGCGTCACCCCACAAGGGGTTATAAGCGTTAAAATCTCCCAAAAGTAGGAAAGGTTTAGGGAGTTGATCAATCAGTGCAGCTAATACATTCAGTGATACTGCACGATCTGGACAAAGATGTACACTGCAGACAGTTATTTCCTGTGTAGTCCGAATTCTGACAGCCTCAGCTTCAAGAGGGGTTTGAAGGAGCACAGTTTCACTACAGACTGAGTTTAGGACATAAACGCAAACTCCACCTGACACTCGATTATAGTCGCTATGGTTCCTGTAATATCCTTTATAGTGGCGGAGTGCAGGAGCCCGCATTGCTGGGAACCAGGTTTCCTGAAGGGCAATGCAGAAAACAGGCGTAAAGCTTAACAGCTGCTGTAGCTCAGCGAGGCGGTGGAAAAATCCGCCGCAATTCCACTGGAGGATGATATCATCGTGAGACTGGGAAGGCATGGAACATTCAATGAGGCAGTTTATGCCTCAGGGTCACCTGCTGCCACTGACATTTTGCCTAAGCAGTCTATATCCATTGTGTCTGAGGGTCCAGCGAGATCCAGGTCCTCAGCTGATGCCAGAATCTCCACCCATCCTCAGACGCAGAACTTTTAGGTAGCGGTGGTGTGGGTGTCACCACAAGTTCCTTGTTCTTGGGGCCTTTTTTTCAATTTCTCGGGCTATTCCTTGGGTTTCCCTGGCTGGGAGGACTTCACTGAATCAGTCTCCGGGACTGAAGATGACCGTCTTTCCCACTAGAAGAAACCTGAGAAGGGAGTGACCCAAGGGACCCCTCCCGGTGAGCGGAGCCGAGGAAGCCTTACAATTCTCTAGCTCAGAAGTGGAGACTGAAATCCCTGATGGTTAGGGTATATTGCTCCCGAAGTAGGTGGTGCAGGACCAACAGGGAGGGAAGTGCCCCCACCATCAAGGGGGCAGGTGTAGTCTCCGGGTTCTGAGAGGTGACAGGAATTCGAGGAACTGATGGAGCGACAACTGTTCTCGTAGCGGCGACATATGAGGCGGTAATGGCCACAGGATGTAGGCACTCAAATTTCCTCTTAGCCTCAGTATAGGTCAGTTGGTCCAGGGTCTTATATTCCATGATTTTCCTCTCTTTGTGTAAAATCCTGCAGTCTGGCAAGCAAGGTGAATGATGCTCTCCGCACTTGACACAGATGGGAGGTGGGGCACCTGGAGTATTGGGATGCGATGGACGTCCACAACCTTGACAGGTGGGGCTGGAAGTACACCGGGAAGACATATGGCCGAACTTCCAGCAATTAAAGCACAGCATCGGGGGAGGGATATATGGCTTGACGTCACAGCAGTAGACCATCACCTTGACCTTCTTGGGCAATGTATCACCCTCGAAGGCCAAGATGAAGGCACTGGTGGCAACCTGGTTATCCCTCGGACCCCGATGGACGCGCCAGACAAAGTGAACACCTCCCTGCTCTAAACTGGCATACAGTTCATCATCAGACTGCAAAAGGAGGTCCCCCTGGATCATATTTACACTCTTATGAGGTGTGATGGTAACAGAAACACCCCCCCCCCCCAACTTGCCACAAGCGAATAATGCCCATGTCTGGAAGAGGATGCTGTTTTTATCAAAACTGAACCAGAGCGCATTTTGGACAAGCCCTCCACATCCCTAAACTTGTCCTCCAAATGCTCCATAAAAAACTGAGGCTTCTTGGACATTAAAGGTTCCCCATCAACTCTCGAGCATACAAGGTACTGGGGCAAATAAACTTCACTGCCATCCTTAGCCTGGTGTTCCTCCCATGGTGTGTCCAGGGAGGGGAACAACTTGGGGTCATATTTCTTAGCACTGTAGTTGGACTTTGCCTGCTTAGAGACTGCTGGCGGCGGACCACCAGCACGAGATGACGTAATATGCTTCATGGCGTGTCACCAGCCCTGATGCCACCCACTCCAACCAGCGGCCCTCCTCATGGGTGCCACCCAGCCGCAGCAAAGGCCACCTGGCAGTATGGCCATTGCCAGGAGTCCCGATGCCCCAGGGTGACGGGCATCTACTCCTCGGCATACGTGGGGAGTTAACAGTGCAGGCATCAACAAAGCGATCTCTGTGTTGTCAGGGGGCTACAACCAACAGGGTACATGGTGGCCCCACCACAATGGACTGGCTACCGTGCTGGATATGAGGTGCAAAGAAGTCCATGGTCATCATCGGCACAGAAAGTGACACTGCATAGTGCATGGTGAAAAACACACCCAGGAAGGTGTCCTCACCCAAGAGATGGAGAATGGGGGGGGGGGGGGGACTGCAATGCAATGATGAGAAAGTGGGCTGAAGATCTCAATGCACAATGGACACGATGCACCATGTAAGACGCCCTTCCCCAATTGGCTCACCGAGCGAAGTGGCGCAGTGGTTAGCACACTGGACTCGCATTCGGAAGGACGACGATTCAATCCTGCGTCCGGCCATCCTGATTTAGGTT
The DNA here is from genome assembly GCF_023864275.1 of Schistocerca cancellata. Lineage (NCBI taxonomy): Eukaryota > Metazoa > Arthropoda > Insecta > Orthoptera > Acrididae > Schistocerca > Schistocerca cancellata. The sequence continues at coordinate 73,012,626 of NC_064627.1, forward strand.
TTCCGTGATTTCCCTATATCACTTCAGGCAAATGCCGGGATGGTTCCTTTGAAAGGGCACGGCCGATTTCCTTCCCCATCCTTCCGTAACCCGAGCTTGTGCTCCGTCTCTAATGACCTCGTTGTTGATGGGACGTTAAACACTAATCTCCTCCTCCCAATTGGCTCGCTCTTCAGGAAAATTTTGAAAAATGGAGGTCAAACCCCACAGGGGACCATCACATAAAGAACAAAACATGCAAGACTCCTTTTAGTTGCCTCTTACGATAGGCAGGAATACCTTGGGCTTATTCTAACCCCTGGACCCGCAGGGGAGATTCATGAAAGGCACAGGAAAGGGGTTGAAATCACAGCTATATCATACGTACCCTCCACCACACACCAAAAGGTGGCTTTCAAAATATAGATGTAGATGTAAAATAGCATCCTAATCATCAAAATTTAATTATTATGTCCATATTGGCCAGCAGATTTAATGAAGGCTCTACACCAGTTACATAATTTATGGAAGTTTGGGAAAGATGAACGAGAAAAATTTTTAAACTATAATAAATAATTCTTCATGCTCTCCTGGTGAGGTGTTGTCATATTGAACAATCTGATTTCCGCCAGTTATTTGCACCTTTCTTGCACGATATTTCAGCTGTGTGACTTGCAGCCTTCTTCAGTTACTATCTGATACTGATTCCAGCGTGGAATGTGTCTGGCATTTATGCCATGTTGTGCTAGGTGCCCTGCCTATGGTCCATGTCGTGTCAGATGCTCTGTCCGCAGTATGCACCCACCAATAGCAGTGACTGTAGTGTTTCCGTCTAGCTGCGGCTGCTTCAAATGCTCTGTGTGTACTTTGCTATATGGAGTTCTAAATGATGTCCAAGGTGTGTTAGACATTTTAGCTTCTGACTGTCCCAGTATCTCAATGTTGGTGTTAGAATCTTGGCAACATTATAGCTCATGGAATGACTTGAGTTCTAAACAATGCTCGGCAATCACTGACTTGGTTGCCGGTCTGAGCCAGGTGTGCTTTTGGTGTTCTTAGCAGCTGATGTCAATGGTCCTAGTTGTCTGGCCGATGTATGCCATACCACATTCAATAGGTATGTGGTGAAGCCCAGTTTTTGTAATCCCAGGGCACCCTTCACAATCCCTAGTAGAGCCTTAATATTGATGGGTGGCTGTAACATGCTATTGGTGTTATGTTTGAGGAGAATTCTGCTGATTTTGGTAGATATCAGCCCAATATAAGGCAAATATACAACATTCTCTGTTTCTCCATGTACCTCTTCAGGAACCTCAGTGTCTTTTGAACATTTCTGTAAGAGTGCTATCCTTTTTTTAAATGCACACACTACCATTTGGTTGTATTGTTAATTTATTTACAGCCCAGATTAATCATCTTGTACGAAGATCAGTAAATAATATTTGGAGCAGGTCATATTTAATGAAAACAGATTTACTTTGGTATATAAAATACGAACACGTCCTTGAATAGTTATGATTGTGAAATTTTGCTCTCGAGATGATGATTTTACATCTGACATAATTTGGCAATGGAGATAGAACACCTACAATCTTGTCTTCTACAAAAATGGATACTCTCCTCGAGATGTTCAAAAGACACTGTGGCTTGTTTCCCCACCATAGGTTTCTGAAGAGATACAAGAAGAAAATGGTTCAAATGGCTCTGAGCACTATGGGACTTAACATCTATGGTCATCAGTCCCCTAGAACTTAGAACTACTTAAACCTAACTAACCTAAGGACAGCACACAACACCCAGCCATCACGAGGCAGAGAAAATCCCTGACCCCGCCGGGAATCGAACCCGGGCGTGGGAAGCGAGAACGCTACCGCACGACCACGAGATGCGGGCGATACAAGAAGAAATCAAGGAGATTGCATATCTGCCATATGTTGGGTTCACATCTGCCAAAATCAGCAGAATTCTTCTCAAACATAACATCAAGAGTGTGTTACAGCCATCCACCAAGATTAAGGCTCTACTAGGGAGTTTTAAGGATGACCTGGGTTTACAGAAATACCATTTGAATGTGATATGGCATACAACGGCCAGATGACTATGACTATTGACATCAGGTGCAAAGAACACCAAAGGTACACCAGACTGAGACAGACAGACAGACAACCAAATCAGCGATTGCCGAGCACTGTTAAGAACTCAGTCATTCTATGAACTACAAAGATGCCAAGATTCTAACACAAAAATCGAGATACTGGGACAGCATCATCAAAGAATCTATTGAGATTAAGCTCTGCCAGGAACCCTCTTTTCTTAAGACCTGCGTCTTAAGACGCAACAGAGGCAAAATCAAGACCCTGCAGGACACAGGTATGAAAGATGGAGTTAGAGAAAACAGCTCAGTACATGTAGCAAAGGATGCACATGAAATAGTACCTCACACAAGAGACCCAATACCTGAGGACGTTCTACCAAGTCAAGAGCGGCAATATCCACACCAGCGGCCTGAAAATAACATGGCAGACCCTCCTGGCGGGCATGGACCTCTGACAGAACGCATGACATGGCATGCCACAATAACAGGATGTCCTAGATCACAGGATGGCTTAAATGACAACAACTGAAAGGCAAAATGTGTAACATGACTTGGACATCATTCAGAACTCCATACAGCAAGACTGACAACAGACAAGAACACAAAATATGCGCAGTGTTCAGAACAGCCATGGCTAATAGAAAACAATACAGTTGCTGCTACTGGTTGGCACATACCACAGTCAAGAGTGCCGGATACAGCATAGACCACAGAGAAACACGTAGCACAACATAAGCATAAATACCGGACCCGTTCCACACTGGAGTCAGTAACAGACAGCACCTGAAGAAGACTGGGAGTCACACAGTTGAAATAGCATGCAAGAGAGACACGTATAACTGGCAGAAACTCAACTGCTCCAAAGACGCTGACCATTCTAAACTACATGTTGAAAATACATTTTGCAACAAAAGTTCTCTTTACAATCAAATCATGAATATAAATACAAAGCTTTTTACCTGGTGTGTCAATAATATTTATGTTATATCCTTTCCAAAGTGTGTATGTAGCAGCAGATTGAATTGTGATGCCTCTCTGTCTTTCAAGTTCCATAGAGTCCATTGTGGCACCAACATTATCTTTTCCTTTTACCTGTGAAAAAATTTTGATTTCACACTTTGTGAAACTTGAAACTGTGCAAATATATGACAAAGATCAGGTATAACAGCACTTGCAAAAGAACTGCCAGGAGCCAGTAAAGCTACATTACAAAAGCCCACAATAGCAATTTCTGTGTAACTATTGGTTTCCCAGTTTACAATATATGTCTAGTATATTGATGATTGTGACACTGACATTCTGTTTTGAGTTTTTGCCAGCAGTTGTATTTGTGGACAGACTGATCTGAAATATAGTCTGAGGCCCAGGTTAGGTTGGGTGGTGATGGGTCAATTGTGAGTTTCCAGACCCAACAAATGTCTCAAACAATAAAAAGCTATTTTCAATGAAGACAGTAATGACTAACATTTTTTTTCACACACACACACACACACACACACACACACACTCTTCAAAGTTACAATTACGGCCCAGGTGAAAACCTCCATTTTTACTACAGTGGTCTGATATTTTCAAGGCTTTACAAACAAGAATATGCAAACCTTAATTAACCTATTCCTGTGGAAGCCTCACTACTTTGATGGTTTCTGTTTTGTTAATGGTTTCTTGTTGTTAGCGTCAACATCCGTCAGATGTGTCTTAAAGTCACATCTCCTCCATATTAATTTGTTTATTAAAGCCAAAAAATTGCTGGCAGTACCGGAAACTTGAGCTTCAGTACTCCACAAATGAAACTCACTGATCGTTCAGTTAGGTCTGGAAATTAAAAGCATGGCCCATTTAACCACACTCGGATCAATAAAATACAGATACCACAGGTTTGCGCTTCACAGTCGAAATTATTCACCTGCTAGCTTGGTATCTAACGCTCACGAGCATCTTATGGACGAAATACTGAAGTAATATGTCGTACATACGAAGAGAAAGCGGTGGCGGCGGCCTGGAACTGGGGGACTAAGGGACTTCCCTACCTACATGAAACGTACGTACTTAATTGCAAACAGGGACACACAAAGAATGTACACATGGAGAACGCCGACACAACAGTGTGGACTCCTGGGATATAGTGAGACGTTTGTAGAATCCTCTAAATGTTACTGAGGCGGGATTCTGACATACCTCGTGCATCTCTGAGATTCGCCCAGTATAAAACAATATTCTTTCGGTAAGAGTTGTTTTCCCGGAATCAATGTGTGCTGAGATGCCAATGTTCCGTATGTGATCCAATTCTTTATGTTCGGCATATTTGGCGTAAGATGAGAAAACATTTCTATCCTGTAAAAGAAAACAAGTTATCTACTAGCGTGAAAAAACTTGGGACAATAAGAACAAATCAAACAGTTATAGAGAGGCATACAAGATATATAGCTACAATATATTACATTCATGATATTTTACTATGTTTTCTGGTTTACCTCCTTTAAATTTGAGGTTAGCTTTAAGATTTTACGTAATGATTTTCGATCGATGTACTTAAAAACTGACATGTTTCCGTCTCACTAAATATTTAATATATAAACACGGAATTAGTATTTAGGACACAAATATTCGAATTTATTACTTCAGTTTCATATATAACAACATTTTTACACTATTCACAGCACCGCTAATTACAAACACATGGTGTCAAACATTATCGACAAGAGGGATTGCAAAGACCTGCCCACATACAACGAATGCACCAGTACAGCATGTTGATTAATGGCACCAAACTTACATGCAACAAAGCTGTCGGTGTCAACTTCAAATTCAACGTCCTGGGCACAGTAAAGTAGGACTATCATCTCAGATTAAATATACTGAGCAGCTAAAGACGCTATAGCACACAGGCATCACTCATGTCGTTTAAAGCACTATACACAATGGATAAAAATGACGTTCATTTACTCTGCTGTGGTAAAACTTGTGAAGTCTTATCTCCCTTTGATGAAACATGCTTGTAGAAGTACGTAAATCTACTAATGTGTAACAATATATAAAAAGCAACTCGCTGAATTATCTTTTGGGACATAATCGACATGATTTTGAGTTGCTACTGTAGTGGAGCGTGTCAATAGTTCTGGTGAGCTAGGGTAACAAATTGCTTGGATACTGGATTGTTATGTAAGATATCGTGATCTTCCGTCCTTAGGTAGAGGGCCATATCCACATTTTTCTTAATCACCTATTTTATAAAAGAAATAGTAAAAGCTGTACCTGTCCTCAACCAGACGGTTAGTGTGAATGCAGAAGTGTTTTATTAGGAATAATTCTATTGAAGGCGTTTACTCTTATCTTCCTCTAACATTTGACCTAAATAACTCAACCAGTCATAGGGAGACTACACATTAATGCTGACTCTGAACCATGAGAAACTTGTCATTTTGCACACTGACAGGTTATTGCTGTAGGTTAGTTGCGGCGCTAAATAACTCCATTAACCAGAACATTCAACAACAGTGTAAAACATATGTAAACCTAAGTCAGTGATTGTACCAAAGATAATCATTAAAATAGTTGACACTCTCATATAGCATCATATGACACATAACATGGCACTTCACCACTCCACCTTACTGTCAATGATATTTTCTGTTGAATCACACGTGCCGTCTGGACTCTGTAACAAGGGGTCATACACAGGTTACTGATGGCACATTAGAGATTGCCTCCAGTGTCTCTTGCAGCTGATCTATAATGGATACTGGAGCAGCTAGAATGATTGTTCAGGTCCATTGTGTGTGAAGATGAGTATTTACCAATGTATGGTGCATGGGAAGCAGGTTTAATCCTGTCAACAGAGATGATTGTTGGTGTATCCATCACATCATGTTTGAATGTCATATCTTTCCTACTGATGACATCGAAGTGTGGCTGCAGTGGCTTGTGTACTGTGCCATGCCATACAAAGACATGATGGCACTCCTGTAGCTTCTCAAAAGCAAAAGGCGATGGGTCTGCTGATACCTTGGAGCAATGGTGTGTAGTTGCAAGATTTGTGTACACAGCTTTTGTACGAAATCTACAGTCGTCTGGCACGTTAGCAAAAAACTCGCCAGGCAGTCGTATCAGCTGTTCATAAACAAGTTCTGCAGTCACAGCTTTCAGGTCTCCTTTCAGCGACACATGGTGACGCAGGAGGACGATGGACGTCTCTGTCCACCACTGTGAGTCGTGGCATCGAAGCAACACTTTCAGTTGGCGGTGCATGCATTGAATCAAACCATTTGCTGCTGGGTAGTAAACTGTAGATCTAATCTACTTCATACTGAGTGGGACGACTAGTGCTTTGAACAGAAGCTACTCAAATTGTCTTCCCTGGTCTGTCGTAATTCATAGAGACACACCAAAACTGTTGATCCATCCCCAGAAGAAAGCAGTCGCGACAGTTTTGGCGGTATTGTCGGTGATTGGAAACACCTCGGGCCAGTGTGTGCAACTATCGGTGGATGAAAGCAGTAGGTGCATCCTTTTGATGGTGTGAGAGGTCCTAAGAGGTCTAGATGTATATGTTTAAGTCGATGACCTGGAGGAAGAAACATGCCAATAGTGACCTAATGTGCCATCTAACTTCATTTAATAAGCAGGCCATAGATTGTCGAATATATTGATTGCAATCTTTGTCCATGTGTGGCCAACCAAAAGCTTGTTTCACCATATTGGTAGTGGCTCCTACTCCATGGTGCGACTTGATATGTAAAAAGGCGATTGCCTGTTGGTGACAGTCAATAGCCACAACATGGTGGCTGCTTGTTAGTGGTGATGTTATAATACAGCAGTGCAGTTGACAGTGGCAATGTAATATGGCGGAGTTGTAGGCCAGATGGTTGCACTAACAACTCCTGTAACTCACTGCCTGAATGTTGGAGGAGGAGGAGGAGGAGGAGGAGGAGATTACTGTTTAATGTCCAATTGACAACGAGGTCATTAGAGACAGAGGGTAAGCTCGGATTAGGGAAGGATGGGGAGGGAAATCGGCCGTGCCCTTTCTAAGGAATCATCCCGGTATTTGCCTGAAGCGATTTATGGAAATCACGGAAAATCTAAATCAGGATGGCCGGACGCGGGATTGAACCGTCGTCGCCTGAATGTTGAGCTGCAGCGAGAGATTCAAAATCAACTGCATCAGTGATTGCTTCGATCTGAGATAAAGTGTCAGTTCTCTATCAACATGAACAATATTGGTGTTGAACTGTCCAATATAGTCGAGATGTCGCAGCTGGCGAGGTGACGCTTTCCCAGGACGTTGCTCGAAAACATGTTAGTGACTTGTGATCTGTGATGAGAGTGAACTGTTGTCCCTCCAACATGTGACGAAATTTCTTCATAGCATCATAGGTAGCATACAGCTCATGATCAAAGGTGGACCATTTCTATTGAGATGGCGATTACTTGTTATGCAAAAATGTTAAGGGCTGCCAGTGCTTTTCTATTTGCTCTTGCAGTGCAGTACTAATTGCACTGGCAGACACGTCGACCATTAAGAAGAGAGGCGCCTAGCCGTTTAGCTTCTGCGTTGGCAGTCTTTAGCTCGGTAAATGCCACCTTAGCTTCACTATTTCAATACAGTTTGTCCGTTAGATTCGCTGAACAATGCAAGAATTTGTTCAAAAGTGCAGCTAGGAAGGCATGATTTCTGTTGTGCTCTTCCAGTGTACGACCTGCTACGACAATATCGTCCAAATAGTTTGAACAGTTTGGTGTTTGAGCAGTCAGTTGTTCCAAATACCGTTGGAAAATGGCAGGTGCTTAACCACTGCCAAAAATCAAACGCAATTATTTAAACAAGCCTAAATGAGTGTTCACTACACACACTTGCTGAGATTCTTCATCTAGTGTATTTGAAGATATGTGTCGCACAAATCAATTTTTGAAAAGTAACGACCAGTGCCTAATCTGTCCATCAGGGCCTCTGGGCGTGGCAGTGCATAAGTATCAGTGGCAGTTTGTGGATTGGCTGTAGACTTAATATCAACACATAGACGAATGCGACCAGAAGGTTTGGTGAGCAAAACCAATGGACTTGTCCATTCACTAGGCGCAATAGCTCCACTATCTTGCAAGTCTTTAAGTTCAGTAGCGACTGTGCCCCCTAATGCAATGGCAAAATTTCGGCTGAGCATTGTCTTTCAGAGTAATATGTGTAACAAAATTATTGGTTTTGCCTAAACCTTCAGAAAAAAGTTAAAGGAATTTTTGAGCAAGCTAGCTACATTGTCTTTTGAATTGAATGCAGACACTGACAACACATTGTCCTGAATTTTAAAACCAAAACAATCAAATGGATCAGGGCCAAATATGTTCTCACAATTGCGTGATTTCAGCACAGTGAAAGTTATAGTTCGCTTATACGAGCGATACATTGCAGGAAAAATACATGGGCTGAGAACGGGAATGTCTTGTCTGTTATAAGCCGTTAGGTGTGTGTAGTTTTAGACAGGCGTGGGGAGCCTAACAATTCATATGTGTTACAGTTCAGAAATGAAAGAGAGGCACCCATGTCCAACTGAAATTTCACACATTTTCCACAAAGAATCAGATGAACAAAAATTTTATTGGACTGGTGTAGCACTGAAGAAATTGTTTGCTTTCCAGTTTTGTTAATGCCTGTTGCATATTTTGGATACACTGTATTAATTACATGGGCCTTGTGACTAGATGTACGTGAGTGGGCAGAAATTTTAAGTTTGTTCTGATGCAAACATATGGATTGTACATGTCCTTTCTTGGAAAAAGTGTTGTCGGGACAGGCAGTCTTGGCGTTTGTGCCATGAATAACACCACAGGCATGACTTAATTCTGTTCACCTGTGTAGGGAGCTGTTTGTGGAGAGTTGTTTGCTTGGGGAGGCGCGCGCAAGCTGCCGCTGCCTAATGGGCTGGTTGAGAGCAATGGACTCTACCCGACAAATTGCTGGCTGCTCAAACTTACAAGCCGACATGGTACCTGAATCATACTGATCTAGTATTATTACTATGTGCTGAAACGATGGATCAGATTGTTTAAAAATGTGTTCTCTAACCCTGACATCAGTGGCATTGTACAAAATCGTACCACGCAACATTACATCTGAATATAAAGCACCACCAGCACATTTGAATTTGCATTTCCCCATCATACCCAACAAATCTGTTACCCACAAACGATACGTTTGTTCTGACTGTTTTTTGCAATTAAAGAATTGGTACCTAGCTGCTACCACTTTCACTTGTTGGTCATAATAGTTAGTTAGCGAATCAACAACCTGATCATACAAAAGTTCACTTGGAGTGTAGTTTTTGAATGAGTCAAAACACTGCTCTCTCTACTGTTGACAATAAATTAGGCAATTTCACAGTACCTGGTACATTGTGAGCAAGTAAGTCGGCTTCAGATTGTTGCAAACACTCGAATCTAACTACAATTTCCCATATTTCCCACAATGGAGTAAACGAACAAAAAGTTTGTTTGACTGGTGTATCACTGAATAAACTGATCACGTGCCAATTTGCGAATGCCTGTTGCAGACTTTGAATATACTGCATTAATGACATGGGCCTCGTGACTAGATTTTTGTAAGTGGGCTGAATTCTTATGTTTGTTCCATTGCAAACATACGGATTGTACACGTCCTTTCCTACCACAAGCGTAAAACTGAGCTTGTCGAGAGGGGCAGTCTTGACATTTGTGCCGTGAATAACACTGAGGGAAAGACTTATTTATGTTCACCTGTGTAGCCGCCTGTTTAGCAAACTGTTTACGTGGCGTGAAGCGTTGTTTACTTGGCGTGGCTAGTGCAAGCTGCCGCTGAGTGGGTCAGTCAAAAACAAGGTACTCAATCTGACAAATCATTGGCTGCTCAAATTTTTCAGCTGAAGGATATCTGAATCGTACTGGTCGAGTATTTGCACTACCTGCTGGAATGATGTATCAGACTGTTTCAAAATCTGTTCCCTAAGTTTGACATCAGGTACATTGTACACGATCACATCACGCATCATTAACATCTGAATATGAAGCACCGCAAGCACATTTCTATTTCCTTGTCATACCCTGCAAATCTGTTACCCACTCGCGATAAGCTTGTTCTGTTTTTTTGCAGTTAAAGAATTGATACCCAGTTGCTACCACATTCACTTGTTGGGCATAATAGTTAGCCAATCTACCACCTGTTCATTCGGCAGTTAACTCAGAGTGGTGTTAGGAAATAATTTGTTGATGAGGCAGAACACCACACTTCCTACTGCGAATAAGAAATAATGGCTTTTCACAGTGCTTGGTACGTCGTGAGCAGGTATGTGTGCTTCGAATTGTTGCAATCACTCGAGCTTTTCCTCATCTTGTTCACGAAACTGGCGAATAGGCGTTATAGCTGTAGGTGTTGCTGGAGGTGGGGTTTGTTCCGTCAGGCGTGCAGCGTTGGCCAGTAGCTGCAGCACCGTGTTGAGCAACATAGATATTTGCTGCATCTGGAACTGAGTAGGGGGTGTGTCACGCCTGCTACAACGAACTGCCATTCCACTTTGCGCCACAGGCCTAAGTTCAATACTGAAGTGACTTCACCAAACATTGTTGGTGTAGAACCATTGAATGTGTAAAGGTGTCAGTCATCACAGCTGGGATACAGCTTAGGGACAGATGGATAGACTAACATGTCAGGATGGGTGTCTGTCAAAAACTGAAGTCAGTTCCAGTGTTCAGTTCCACTCCTCGTCTTTGAGGGATGACGTAATGTGTGATATTTTGTTTATGTTGCAGACTGTAGTTGTGAATATTAAATGTTTTCTCTGGATTTCTTCATTGTATCAAGGGCTATTGGGGGCTGTAATATCTGTTGTACAGCAGGGAAAGAACATGTTTCAAGGCCATTTGGATGAATACAGTTTGAGGAAGAGTTTTCCTAAAGGTTATTGCGCATTTCTGGCATTTATGAGAATCAGATTACCTTCCGATAGGAACATGGGTGCACTCAGTGACTGTGATATGATTAATAAATTATAGAGCGCAACAATCAGTCGTCCTTTTTCGCAGGTTTTATTTGGCAAATCCAGATTTCCGCTAGTGTCTAGCCATTGTCAAAAGTGTGTGTGAAATCTTATGGGACTTAAATGCTAAGGTTATCAGTCCCTAAGCTTACACACTACTTAACCTAAATTATCCTAAGGACAAACACACACACCCATGCCCGAGGGAGGACTCGAACCTCCACCGGGACCAGCTGCACAGTCCATGACTGCAGCGCCTTCAGACCGCTCGGCTAATCCCGTGCGGTTATCCATTATCAATGCATTACTTTCTACTCTCAGTTCATGTCAGTTCCCTGTTGTTCATTCGTCAGTCACAGTTCTTTGAATACCTGATATTCAAAGAACTGTGACTGACGCCTGAACAAAAGGGAACTGACATGCACTGAGAATAGAAAATAGTGCATTGATAATGGCTAGGCACTAGCGGAAATCTGTTTTTGCCAAATAAAACCTACAAAAAAAATTATGAGAACAGTCATTGAGAGGTACAAGTCCCATTTTTTTAGTCAGATGAGGGTGAGTTCCATATTGTTTTTCTTGTTTTCTGCTGTTTTTTCTGTTACAGTGGTTTGTGGGTTTAGCACTTTTTTATTTCTGTGGAGGGTGGTTTTTCTGTCGTTTTAATGTTCTTTGGTACAATGGTGGGGCGAGGGGTTGGTTGTTGTGTCTTGTGGATCTGGGTTTCTGTGATTGGTTTGAGATATTCTTTGTGTTTTTTATTTTAAAATTTGAAGTCAGGTGGGTGGGTGGTGGGGAAGAACTTATTTGGTTGGTACCTCCTTTATGCCTGGCATTTAGAGTTTCGTATTAATTTTTTGATCAATTATCTTGGTTTTTACTTATTTTGTTACAGTTTGATCTCCTATAATTCTATTGCTTGTTATATCCCTATCTTGTTCTTTTTAAACAAGTTACAGGAATTCAGCCAGATAACATTAACAGGTCTCATATCTTGTTCTTGTCAGCCACTACCTTTCACTCCTCTGGAAGTTGATATGCAGGGTGATCCATTGAGCGTGACTGGGCCAAATATCTCACGAAATAAGCGTCAAACGAAAAAACTACAAAGTACGAAACTTGTCTAACTTGAAGGGGGAAACCACATGGCGCTAAGGTTAGTCCAGTAGATGGCGCTGCTATAGGTCAAACGGATATCAACTGCGTTTTTTAAATAGGAACCCCCATTTTTATTAGATATTCGAGTAGTACATAAAGAAATATGAATGTTTTAGTTGGACCACTTCTTTCGCTTTGTGATAGATGGCTCTGTAATAGTCACAAACATATAGCTCACAATTTTAGACGAACAGTTGGTAACAGGTAGGTTTTTTAAATTAAAATACAGAACGTAGTTACGTTTGAACATTTTTTTCGGTGGTTCCAATGTGATACATGTACCTTTGTGAACTTATCTTTTCTGAGAACGCATGCTGGTACAGCGTAATTACCTGTAAATACCACATTAATGCAATAAACGCTCAAAATGATGTCCGTCAACCTCAATTCATTTGGCAATACGTGTAACATTTCTTTCAACAGCGAGTAGTTCGCCTTCCGTAATGTTCGCACGTGCATTGACAATGTGCTGACGCATGTTGTCAGGCGTTGTCGGTGGATCACGATAGCAAATATCCTTCAACTTTCCCCACAGAAAGAAATCTGGGGATGTTAAATCAGGTGCTTCACGACCAATCCACTTGTCATGAAATATACTATTCAATACCGCTTCAACTGCTCGTGAGCTATGTGCCGGACATCCATCATGTTGGAAGTACATCGCCATTCTGTCATGCAGTGAAACATCTTGTAGTAACATCGATAGAACATCACGTAGGAAATCAGCATACATTGCACCATTTAGATTGCCATCGATAAAATGGGGGACAATTATCCTTCCTCCCATAATGCTGCCCTATACATTAACCCGCAAAGGTCGCTGATGTTAAACTTGTTGCAGCCATCGTGGATTTTCCGTTGCCCATAGTGCATATTATGCCGGTTTACGTTACTGCTGTTGGCGAATGAAGCTTCGTCGCTAAATAGAACGCGTGCAAGAAATCTGTCATCGTCCCGTAATTTCTCTTGTGCCCAGTGGCAGAATTGTACACGACGTTCAAAGTCGTTGTCATGCAATTCCTGGTGCATTGAAATATGGTACGGGTGCAATCGATGTTGATGTAGCATTCTCAACACCGACGTTTTTGAGATTCCTGATATTCGTGCAATTTGTCTGCTACTGATTTGCGGATTAGCCGCGACAACAGCTAAAACACCTACTTGGGCATCATCATTTGTTGCAGGTCGTGGTTGACGTTTCACATGTGGCTGTACACATCCTGTTTCTTTAAATAACGTAACTATCAGGCGAAAGGTCCGGACACTTGGATGATGTCGTCCAGGATACCGAGCAGCATACATAGCACACGCCCGTTGGGCATTTTGGTCACAATAGCCATACATCAACACGATATCGACCTTTTCCGCAATTGGTAAATGGTACATTTTAACACGGGTAATGTATCACGAAGCAAATACCGTCCACAGTGGTGGAATTTTACGTGATACCACGTACTTATATGTTTGTGACTATTACAGCCCTATCTATCACAAAGCGAAAAAAGTGGTCCAACTGAAACATTCATATTTCTTTACGTACTACACGAATATTTGATAAAAAATGGGGGTTCCTATTTAAAAAAAACGCAGTTAATATCCGTTTGACCTATGGCAGCGCCATCTAGCAGACCAACCATAGCGCCATGTGGTTTCCCCCTTCAAGCTAGACAAGTTTCGTTCTTTGTAGTTTTTTCGTTTGATGCTTATTTCGTGAGATATTTGACCCAGTCGCGATCAATGGACCACCCTGTATAGTAAGCTTCTATTATATGTAGCCATTTTTCCATTTTGATGTATTTGCTATATTTCTATCAATTTTACTTACATTCCTGAGGTACAGATTCTATGGTTTGTCATTTTCGAGCTACTGTAGCTGCTGTGAGTTACATGCAGTCTAGTTACCAGTTCCAAGGTTTGTCACTTTTCCAAATTATTGTCATTTCACCATGGTTATTTGGAGAGCAATTACAAATGCAGAAATGTTATTACATTTCAGTGCATACAACTCCTGCATAAACCATTTACATGTGAATCATAAAACGGTTGGAATCGGCAACTGGAGTTCACCAGTATAGGTGAATTCTAGTTATGGATTCCCGTATTTGTTACTTGTTATGGATTTTTGTTACTTCCTTTTTTAGGATGTAGTGTGTCAGTTTCTACGTATTTAATGTTAATATGTCGTATTTACCATTCACTTTATTTTTCTATTGTCCTGTTGTAATTTAGTTTCTTCCACCCAAGACCCCAACCTTCCTGCGCTTGTCCCATTTGAATGAATAATTAATATTAAAATTAATGGAATTTTATAATAGTATGGCTTCACCATCTGCTATATTGTAATGCAGTTGAGTGGTTTCTTGTGCTCCTCTACTCGCATAAATTTCGATAATAATTCCTATCAGACATGAAATTCTTTTGTCATTCTTGCTCTTATTTATTTTCATCTTAAATACATTTACATACAACTCGCACTTAAATAAGTAATCACTTTAAATGGGAGGTAATTTTATCGCATGCTACATTTGTTTGTTTGTGAGTATGATCTGCTCCTTTCACAGAACGCTTCTATGTAGCGGCTTTACCTCAGGTATGACGTCATTGCTCGAAGCCGACATATGGAATCGGACACTGGAATTTACCCAAAAATTATAACTTTCACCAATGTTCAATTGCAAATAGTCGACGACTGTCATCTAGAGAGCTAGTGGCCGCCATCACTGACCTCCTGCTGACTTTCTCTGTTGGCATGGTGAGCTACGGTTCTGTGCTTCAGAATCATGCCGCTGGTGGTACCAGCAAAGTCTTGCTGACAAAGGTGAGCAGCCGCACTTTTACAATGAGCAGTGGCGACGGGGTCGGCAAGTGGTAGTCTAGGTCCACATTGCAATAACTTGCGCAGTGTGCTCGGCAACCTGTGCTTGTAGCGCAGTGAAGACGCTATCTGCATGAGGCTGTGGGCAAACAGTTGCGACGCATACAGATGGATACATTTCCGCTATGCGATCACTAGTTTGTGCGAGTGCATCTAGATCAACGGCGCACGCTATCGGTATCTTCTGCTCGTCGGGTGGTAGGTGTGATAATCAAATATTTCACAGAATGTCATCACTGGCTGTGTTGCTCACTAATGTACGCAGTTGGTGTAGTAGCTGCATTGGAGTGCGATCGCCTAGCTCTTCAGTATGGAGTAGTTTCCTCAATCTCTTCACCTCAGACCGAGAGAGCTCGGTAATCAGGGCATTCTTGATGGTTAACTAAGGACCAATGTGGTGACGTCAGAACGTCTTGCACTTCTGTGGCTATATCTTCATTGAGTGCAGCAATTTCATAACTGTACTTTGTGTCGTCTGCAGTAGCATGTGCTAGCAAAAACTGACTTTCTAGTTGTGCAAACCACACCACAGGATTCTGTTGCCATAACTGTGAAGGCTTCACTATCACATGATTAATTACTGCGCTAGTAAACACGTCTGCAGTTGGTGGTGGGTCTGACATCATGAAGTTACTGTGAACTGGGGCGTGGAAGCTGCGTGACGTAGTTGACTCAGATATCTGTACTCACCACAACACAGCATGATGTGAAGCGTTAATGCCCGTAGAATTTCACATCAGTGGCTGTCAGATATCACGTTGGGGTGACCAATTGTTGCAGGGTTAGATAATTAGCTTTATTGAAACATAAAAACTAAACTGCAGCTCATATGAATCCATTAAACAGAACATTCAATAACAAAATAAACCATATATAAGGCAAAGAGAAAACATAAATCAGTGACTGCATCAAAGACAATCATTAAAATAATTTTCACAGCATTACACACCACAAACACTGCACATCGGGTAGAAGAAATGGCACATGAAAGAATAGAATTGTAGAACAGAAGTAGGGGGACAAAGTGAGCGTCACCCCAAAGTATCGTTATGCAAGATGGCAGTCGTTACGTCAGCTGATGACGTTAGTACCGTTATCCAAGTAGGCGGCTTGGCGGGAAGTTTGAATTTTGGTGGGAAGATAGGTCAACTGGGCTACTTCTATAAACCTAGCCCCTTCTCCCCTCCCCTCCCACAGAAAAAGGTGCGAAATTCAAATTCCATCAGGGCAATCAAACACACCACAGCTACTTCTACTACCTTAAGAAAATTTCGGGAAAATAGGTCACTTGTGCTGCCTCCACTAACCTAAGTCATCCGACCGCCATCTCTTCCTAAGAATTGGTGGGAAATGAACTGTGCTGGACATAAGTCTTTATTTTGCATGCATTTAAACAATTAGACACAGTACCACCATCAAGTGTGTTCACCATGAGATCTGGAATCCAACTGACCAGTACACAGTACTGTCACCAGAGGGTGCTGTCATTCCTTCCATGAGGTAATCCAAGATGACGATCTGGAGGGGGAAAATGGCGAGAAAATGACTCGGCCTGTGCTGAGCTGCTGGAGAGAGGAAGGTGTGTATTTTATTTATTTTTGGAACTATTTATTTTGGGACGGATTTCACCTAGTTTATTTATTACACTGATACAAGACGCACGCTCTGACGTGCTTGGAGTCGCAATTCACAGCCTACAGAGCCGCTAATTACTGGTAAATTACCGAAATAACGTATGTTAAACGCTCGGCAGACACGCTCATTAATTCTAAACTGTCCAAATAATGCACTACACAGCACACAGAAGTGCAAACGTCTCTTAAACTATCAAAATGACGCAGTACACTGATGTACTGACATGTGATCAACTTGTAAATTACCGAAGTAATGCATATATAACGCTCTGTCAACAAACTCACAACGCTTAAACAACCGAAAATAATGCACTGCACAAACTCTCAGTGCACATAAAAAACGCTTTCGAACTATAGTCAATCATGACATATCAGAGGCTCCAAAGCGCGCATGTATCAACGCCATCGCGAGTCACCACTGCTGCCATACCACACACAGGTGTCCATTCGGGTCCCACAAGCATGAGGCGGCGGCATCCCTTTCACATTTGACACCTGCGAAATTTCTGTCGAAAATACGTGTTCACATAGGCACCGTTGCTGACGTGATGACACATACCTGTGGTGCGGGTCTAGCACCAAGAGAGATGTTTGCATAGCAGCTAAAAGATTCGCAATGTTATACTGTTGTGACAGGTCGCGCTATAGAAATATGTTCGACTGCGATCCTCATGGGCAGCCCGTTCGTCACTCAATTTACTGTCAAACTGCTACCGGTGTGGAAGCACTGTCCCCATTGCTTTCTGCAGACGAGACTTTCATCGGCAAAAAACCACATTTTTTTTACTCATCGCCATATTGCACTGACAGTTAAACCCTGCAAAAGAGCCCTACATATCGTCAAATACGGAAAGACTCTTACCCAATTACACTGCTCATCCACTGAGGATGGGAGCGAAGACTGAATGGGAGTGAAGACCTATTTGCAGAGCGACTCACCCTCGCAGACGCTGCAGAAATCCATTTCATTGGTTCCCAGAATAGCACAGGCTGCTTTCGTTTCCTCTCTATCCTAATAGGACATTCGAGCCGACTGGCAGCGTGTATTACCCTTCCTGCTTTCAACATATGCAAACATTCTCATCGTTATGTAGAGACACCTATATCCCAGCACAAAGGATGTCTTGTGAATCAATAGGGAATTATGATTAGCTCTTATCGAATTTACCTGCTGAAATATTGATGCCGCCAGTATGGAAGCACTATCTGCCTTTTTTTTTTCTTTCTGCAGACAACACTTTCAGTGGCAAAAAAACCATTTTACACAGATCGCCATATTGCAGCAATAATTAAACCTTTCAAAGTTTCCTACATACCGTCAAATACGGAAAGACTCTTACTCAATTACATTGGTCTCCCACTGAGGACAGGAGCTTGAATATTAGAATGTGAAACAGATCTCCCACCCAATATGTCACTGCGTACCATGTCGATGCAAAAACATACAACCCATATCCTGCGCCATACAAAATCACCTCTTTTCCATCATTTGTACATTTACCGGGAAGACAGACAGCAGCACCGTATATACTCCTCGCAGCACTAGATATTTCCCTGCGAGGTCGGTGGTCATCCACTGTGGATGGGTGGCCACAGTGCCCTCAGTGGACCGAAGACACTCTCAGAACTGTTCTACAAATTAGGAGCGCTCGTTTCTCCTCAGCACATACGCATTACTCTTTCTGTTCCGGACCTGCTTGCTCGCTTTTCTATACCCATCTCTGGGATTACAAGAACGCATGTATGGTTTGCCATTATATTATACCATTTTCGCGATATTTCTCGATATCAAGCACACAGCAGTATCCTACCGATCGCTCGCTCAACATAATTCCGAAGATATAGACTGGAAATTACTTCTCTACAAACCCGAAACTTTAGCGAGGTGGAGCATGCTGTAGAGCACTGAGTAACTAGAAATTTATCCCGTATGTAAAGACCTTTGCGTGAGAACTCGAAACAAATAGAGGAAACTGGTATTTTCACTCGCGAATACCGATGTTGGTGATGTAACAGATTCCAAATCATCCTTATTATTTACAAACTGAGCTAAGGTGTTTCTCATGTCTGGAGAACCAGCAAACGTGCCTTCCACCCGTCTTTTACCTGCTAGATGCACACACCACAATCGATGTTCCCTCAACTAAATAAAGGCGCGAAATGTGCAGAAGCAGTCAACTGAACAATTTACATGGGAGGGAATAACCGCCCAGCGCAAACACACGTCCATATTGAATCTCCTCAAATTTCCACACGATCACAAAAGCTAGCCAACACATACTAAGTATCAGTTTGCTATTAAGCCATCTAGAGGACAACATGGTTAAGTCAGCTACATTCCTACGCTCCAACAGGCCTCTCCATTCGGACGGCTGCTACCATTAATGGGAAACGTGAATCTTTCACGCACGGGTCACCGGCCAGCATGCCAACCACGCATAGACAGAATCGTCCTAGGAAAAAAACCAGACTCATATACATTTTATCCCTGTACTTACAACTAAATGTTGCGATTGCAGTCTCAGTTCAACAACATTCGTCAATGAGCAAAGTATCGGAAATACATCCTGCTGACAGCTGTGGCTCTGGAAATAGAAATATCGGTACCATTCTTATGATTTGGCATACTCTTCCCTTTGCTATCACAGTAATCCATCTCAAATCCGTACCTTCCTTACAACTGGACATAGTCATTTTCTTTGCACATTCAGAACACAAACACATACTTTATAAGACTGATGCTCCAGGCGAACCTATCATGCACCCCCTACTAGTAAGTATAATACTTCATCAGTAACTGATTGATGGCGACACGAAATAATACTGACCGAAAATCAGCGATGGGTTCAAATGTTTTTTTTCTTTTTTCTTTTTTTTTTTTTTGCAAGTGCTATCACCATGTCTTAGAAAGAGAGGCATAATCATCTTACAAACCGCTATATGTTAGAAAAAAACATAACCATACTACGATCACAAGCGGTCTTTGTTGTACAGGTGCACACAAGTATCCATGTTAAAAGCTATACCGGCTTTATTAACCCACATATGGCATTACCTATGGATGACGTGGTTTTTCCAGACAAATTCCGTGACACTGAATATAGATGGTGATCGCTGGAGTGTATATTACCAGACCAGCAATGCGGTTCTAGGCGCTACAGTCTGGAACTGCGCGACTGCTACGGTCACAGGTTCGAATCCTGTCTCGGGCATGGATGTGTGTGATGTCCTTAGGTTAGTTAGGTTTGAGTTCTAAGCTCTAGGGGACTGATGACCTCAGCAGTTATGTCCCATAATGGTCAGAGCCATTTGTTTTTTAGCAATGCGGTTACACATCACCGACGGTACACCCTCGTAATAAATTTACCGAATTTTGAAAGTTATTAAGCTAAGGAGCGTGGTATGAAACCGATATTTGCAACTCCCTCACGCCACCACCACTAGATATTTCTCCAGTATTTGTAACGCATTCTGTCTTGACGCCATGTCAAAGGTTCTTCGATACATCCACTGAGTTATAGGCGATGATTGACTGAGAAGGATCACAAACAGTAGGAGATGGTGTGATGACTGAGATCGTGAGAAATTTACACTAGCTTTACAGATCTCTAGTGCTACGCTCTCGGTAGAAATGATGTCTATGATTTGGAATCAAGTCTTTCCATTCGACCACACAGCTGCGCTGGATCCTATGGAGAAGTCCTTTAATGATTACAGACACTGTTGAATCATTTTTCTGGCATTCTCATATCTCGAAACGAGCCACCTTCCTCGAACCTATCTGCTACAGTAAAATTCCAACATAGTTTTAGGTAGCCCCTATGCATCTTGCAACTTCCCCTCAGACTCTGCACTACCGTCCCTGCAGCTTTGCGTGTGCGATCGTTCCAATGTAAGTCGGAACTCAGTAGAAGTCGGAGAAATCTATATCTACCACCTTCTGCAACACGTGTAGAAACAGGCGAAGTTAAGTTACTGCGACAGAACTATGTTTTGAGCATTCGACGGAAACGAAGCCTGCTCCTGTAACATGAGGTACTATAAAGGACAGTACGGGAACTGGGGGGAAGGACACGGATTTTGCTACTGCATTGTGGTGCTTCTCCAAACTACAAGCAGGTACTACAGATCCACGTCCCTCAGGACCCATTCATGTCTATCGCCCCAACGTTCTATCATTGTTATTCGGTACCATCCACCAGAGAAAAATTACGAACTATAAAAGCTCCACTAATTTCATCTGGTAGAGAACTTGATAAGATTTTTAACGCATCTCTCTCCTCCCACATATATCTAAAACAAATACCGCATGCACTTAAACCGAAAATTTTTCTGTGCAAATGCATCGGGCATATGTGATGATACTATTAAATATACAGGTATTGATCCACTGCACAAAAGTTTCATCACCTGTATTGTAGGAGGAGGACCATACTCCACAGACTATGCTGTAAGTCGCAAGAGACGCTCCCTGTGAGCCTGTGTCATTGTTAGAAACATTGTTTTTTTCTGCTGTATCACGCTTTGTACACTGCCACACATTTTGCTTCTCCGCCGCGACATTGAGGTCTGTGTCAGGTTCTAAACTGACATTACCTCACGCATAAAACTAGACATCGCACAGTGTAAATCTTGTTGTTACTGCGGCTACCATAAAACGCTACACACACTGGAAGAGTTAGTCAGCGTTGTGGAGAGTTTCCAAACTGCTGTCTGAAATTGATTGACGACCTCTACATTTAAACTCATCTGTCACAGTGACAGGATTACTGATGGCTCTGCATTCCATTTCGACTGATTTCCCATATTACAGTCATGTACACGATCACTGTTTCGGTGCTATCCATCCCCAGACGGCATTGTCCCTCCACCAAAACACTTTTTCCAACTCAAACAAGCGATGTCAGTCAATCACTATGTGGTAACCAACAGCGTACCAGTGGATGGATAGGGTAGAAAAGACACCATCAATGTACTCTAATAATAAGCATCATAGTTGATAGTGTGAACAATTTTAGCAATTTTACAGTAATTTTAACACCGAGCAATGATGCGACAGCATGTATCCCAATTTCAGTATCATAGCTAAACCGCCCCCTCTCTACTTTGTGAGTATCATTGCGAATGTAGACAGATGACTGTGCAGTATGTCCATTAATTGCTAATTGTCGAACACATACATCATCAAAGTATACCAGACAGCACTCTACATATTTCCAGCACCTCAAGCATAGTGCGTAATTTGCGATATATTTCTATGTGGATGGGAGGCACAAAACATTCTCACAGTCTGTTGTGTCTGATTTTCATCAGTTGTGATGTTCATTAGGTAGCTAAACTTGTTGGATAGTTCTTTACGCCATGCTAAACCTCTAGACAGATTCGTCAGATTATCGAAACCCTCAGTGGACCACACGGCTTCATTTTAGTTATTTAATTTAATTTTTGTTTGCTTAAGATCTAATATGGCTGATAGAATAATTTTCCTTTTGTAGGGCAGTACTGCACTAGTACTGCTCATGCCATGAGCTTTAGGATGTACATGTTTTGAGCTTTCTGAAGAACGTGTAGCGCCACTATTGGACGTGTCGTTCAGTTTAAAATCAACTTGAAAACGAAAGCTCTTGCAAGAAAGTGATGATGTCCTCACTCTAAAGCTATACATCAGTACTTATACAAAGTTCTGCTTCATTAATATTTACTGCATACACGGGATAACTGTTGAAACCGGGAAAACTAACTTAAAAGAACCCCAAAGGAACGGCTATCCGTGGCACCGAAATGCATGTCAACACGACTATGACAGCCTGTATCACTTCTTCTGTTCCTAGTAGTGACGTTATAATTAACATAGCTGTTTCGGCGTAATGTCAAGCGCCGGCAAGAAGATCGAGAACGATATAGCAGAGAGGGCTGTGAGACATCAGCCAATAGCACGCTGACTAGGACGTCACCGCAAATGGAGCGGCATCTACAAGTCTTTCCATTCGACCACACAGCTGCGCTGGATCCTATGGAGAAGTCCTTTAATGATTACAGCCACTATTGAATCATTTTTCTGGCATTCTCATATCTCGAAACGAGCCACCTTCCTGCTACAGTAAAATTCCAACATAGTTTTAGGTAGCCCCTATGCATCTTGCAACTTCCCCTCAGACTCTGCACTACCGTCCCTGCATCTGAATCTCTCAGAACAGTATAGTTCAATCATTTCGTTCCTTTTCCCAAGACTGCAATCTTCTCTAGGTCTCCTCCAAAGGATCCAGTACAAAAATATTCATAATTTCATTTCAAGCCCTATCAAGTGCACACCCACCTGCTAGTGAAAATTAACGTGCATTTTTAATGTATGTTCATGTGTTGCCAACAATCGCAATAGGTGTCGTTATTTCTGGTCAAACACACACACATCTTATTATTGGTGAGTAAGCAACTGATACTTAAGCTATATTCGTGGATGCACCATAGGTGTGCACTTCGATTGTCGCTTAGGCACAAAACTTTGTATTCTTATTTTAGATTCAAACACCTAGCAGCTCGTAAGAAAAACCGATACGTAACATTTGTTTTTCTTAGTTAACAATCCGATTACGTGTTGGGTTCGTATCTCCGTCACAGAACTTCACATCTTGCACTTCATCTTTAAATGCATGCACACTTTGTTACTTCAGAATGGAGGTATATCAGACATCTTTCGTGGTTAGCTAAGAGGGACGAAAGGGTCTTGATAGGGGTCCCGGTTTATTAAAAAAATTGTCGTCTTTTATTTTCAAGTTTAGATTTGGTTACTGGTATTGGCAAAAATTTCGGTAATTCATGACTCTTCATGGCTAGTCATCAATATGATGTGATTAGATTAGATTAATTCTTGTTCCATAGATCATGAATACGACATTTCGTAATGATGTGGAATGTGACATTTTAAATGAAAGATTTCTTTACCTATCATGAGTCAATTACTTTACAACGATTTTTTACACACACTCTCTCTCAAACATTCTTTTTTATTTCTCTCTCTCTCTCTCCCTCTCTATCTCTCTCTCTCTCTCTCTCTCTCTCTCTCTCTCTCAGTCACACACACACACACAGACACACACACACACACACACACAGACAGACACACACACACATTATTTGTTTATTTTTATTTGTTTGTTGTTTTCGACTATCGGCGAGGCACGAAAACGCCTGTGAATGAGTTTCTTAGTTTTGAGTACACTTGCGAAAGAAATATAAAAACAACTATGAGAGTTACTGATTTATGATGCTTAGTTTGCAGTCAATTCTGAGTATTTTCAGTAACTACACTCCAGTCCCTAAACCTAGTTACAGAAATGCGAATCAGTCGCTTTATGCATTCCAGGACGTAGCAGCTGCGACTTGGAGACACCAGCTATGGCCACTTTCCAGCCCGCTGTAGGATCACATAGGTTCGTCTTCTTCCTGCTGGTACTGTAACTGAGATTTGGCAACAAGGCAACGTATGTTTCGCAACTCTGTGATCGGCGAGTTACTTCCTTGTGTGCACGGAATTAAGCCTCATAAGTTCACTTGATTTTACCTGTCATTTCCATTGAACAATCTCAGTTATTATCGCTTGAGGTGTAACAAAAGATTGTAAACTTACGGTTTTCAGCCCAGGAAAGTCATTGCACGTGGAACCGCAACTAATCTCGTCCTTTAAACAGCGGTTTATGAGTTCTAGCCACTATTGGGCTCGTAAGAGGAAGCTCACACACATACCTGGTCGCCAGCTGTGTGGTAACGTGCTGACCTGAGAAAAATGGTCTGTTATGGTTCGCAGTTCCAGTCTCACTGACTTCAACGTTTTTACCCCTTCTGTAAAAGAGCTACAAGCAGTCAGATCAAACATCAATAAGGAAATCGCAGGAAAATACTTTTGGCTCATAGTGCAATGGTGAAAAACTTACAATGCTGCACAACAGGTTACGCCTCTTTCCGCTGCTGACAAGCAAATTTTGGGTTTCTAGAAATACATAACTATATTTATGAAATGTCACATTTACATACCTCTTGAGTATGACACAGCATGCCAATTAAACACAGACCCAATCAAAATCTAAGTGAGTAGTATTTTACTAATTCGTGTCAATAGAGGCATGCTTGTGTACAGATACTCAGTTTTATTAAAACAGACTTTCGTCGTAAGGTTATCGTGGGTAGTTTTATTTCATTTCTTATAATACAGTGCACAGTTTTCGTAAGGTTTCCTTTAGTGTTGTTGAAACGATAGTAAACATGAGAACGAAATTAATCATCAACGATATATGCGAATTCTCTGATGTTATCTATAACAGTCTGACGATGCACATGCAGTTTATTGATTACATGCATGTAGAAAACTTCTTCTGAGTTAAAGCTGTCAAACAATGTTTGAAGAAGAATAAAATGCCACTACCACACGACAGCTAATGTAGAAAATACTTTTCTGACGTATTTGGGCACGATGCGCTCTCTCCATACATAATACAAAAGCTTCGAGATGCATCTGCTGCCTGGCTGTCTATTAAACCTGAAAAGAACGAAATGTCACAGAAGTTAGCCCTTTTTCCACATTCGACTATTTTGGGTTGAGAAGTGAAGGGAATTATGTTCAAAGTTCCATTTGATTGGTAACTTCAGCAGACAAGAGAATTGCATTTTTAAAAAGTTCAGTAGTAAATGTATTCGAACTCGGGACATCTCACTTATGGTCACAGCACTTACCATTACGCTACTAGCAGACACAGAGCTCCAATAACTCCAGAGCTGAACAACAATTCCTCCAGAACTTCTGCATACCACAGTGCTGCGAGATAATTCAAATGACCGGGTCTAGACTTCTGACAATGAGAGAAACAGTTACAGCTTTTCTTTTGCGCTGCACGACGTTTTTTACAAACAGATAGCGTAATAGAATAGCTCAAGTGGAAAGGAACACTTCCTATTTAAATTTCTGCATCCTACACTGTTGGCAGTTCTGTGTAGGTGGCAGTTACGTGATTTTATTTCGGTGATTACAAAATAGAGTCGAATGTATGCACTGGGTAGCTGAGGCAGCTAGTTCATGGTGATTTGGTCAACCAAGTAAATGAATTTACTGAACATGCTGCAATTTACTACAGGGAGCCTGTGTGTCAAAAGTCTCATCCAGTTGGCGCAACGGCGTTACAATAGAAAAATGAGTCACAGAACAGAGGGTTTGGTGGTCTGTTGGACTGATGATAGGTTCTTATACCTATGGTCTGGGTTCGATTCCCACTTCTGTCAATGATTTTAGATAGGGAGAGAAAGATTCCATTCTCTTCTGACTACACCAAGGGAAAAAGATATAATCGCAGTGTGGTCTGAAATTTACATTAAAGATGATATTCCTTCTCCGCCAAGTAGACACTAGGTTGAACCACAATAAAGTCTGGAGTGGCGACATGTGAAACTCTACCACCAGTAACCTTTCTTATACTAGTTATTTCTTTCTAGTGACGAAACAAACGCTATGTAGAGTCACAGGACACATATTCTATCTTTTATCTGAACTTCTGTATGTCGATAAAATTGGTTCTGAACTGAGAATGCAACTCAGACCGCCCTTAACGCGGAATTTGATCCCTTCGTGCCAATACAGCTCGGCTACAATTTGTTGTTTGTTCAAAACTGCAGATTCCTCAACATCTCCACATATTACGTGTGAATGGGTTCCAATCCTGGCCCGGCACTAAAGATTTCATTATGTATTATCAAGCTCTAGCATGAGAACACCTATCTGCTGGTGGATAATAATTTTGATTTTTAATGTTTTTTCATTCATTGTCAACACTAACGATATCTGACGTTTTTGACTCCCAGTGGGACACAGAACTATTTGCGAGATCACTGTAAGTTCAAGATGTTATTCCGATCTGCTGGTGGAGAAAAATTCGGTAGCTGACGTCTCTTTGTGTGTAGTCAACAACGATATGTGTGGGGCTCTATTCCCAGTGAGCACTGAACTCTTCGTCATATTATTTCTAGTTCAAACATGCTCACATGTCGCTGCTGGTGCAACAAACCCATATTTAACGTTCGTTTTCTCTAGAATATAACAGCGATAGGTGCCGGGTTGGAGTCCTGGGAAGGAAAAAATTAATGTCTCTTCTCGTCATTTCAGTTAAAACATCTAGCTACTGACAAGGAAATCCGATATGTCACAGTTGGTTGTGTTTCGATATCAATCCGATTAGGATCTGGGTTCGAATCCCTGTCCAACACAAAGCTTTACCTCACAGCATTTCAAGTAAGTTACTTGTGAAGAAGCAATATTTAACATCTCTCGTAGTTCGTTAATAGGGACAAGAGATGCTGGGGAGGAATTCGCGTC
Source organism: Schistocerca cancellata (assembly GCF_023864275.1). NCBI lineage: Eukaryota > Metazoa > Arthropoda > Insecta > Orthoptera > Acrididae > Schistocerca > Schistocerca cancellata. The sequence continues at coordinate 73,039,726 of NC_064627.1, forward strand.
CATTAAAAATGTTTGTGTTATGTAATTTAAAGTTGATATTTACTAACTGATACTGTCTAAAATCGAGGTATATCACTCTCTGTATGCCTAATCAGGAATGACTGTTAGTTTGCGTCAGTCACGAAATCTTTGCTTAGTCTGCCTGATCTGGGTTTGAATCCATATGCAGAACGATACGGTTCGACGTGTCATTTGTTCATACATATTCTCAACTAGCTGCTCGTGGATAACTTAATTTTTAATATCATTTTCTGTTAAATAATAAGTACTGTATGTTACTTTGAAAAGGAAACCATGAATACGACGAACTTACTACATGCATTACCTATCTGACGTAATAATGAGAGTGGTAACATTTCAGGTATGTCATTTATTGTAATAATGTGAGCTTACAAGCCTTAAGGACAGTCTTATCTGTGATAAGGTGTTCCCTGATATTTGTAGCATCGTGGTAATACTTTACATCATGAGTTACTTCGATACAGAGCAGTGTTTTCTAGTGGTGTCTTGTTGGAACCATTTTCAATAGTCAAACGACTGTACCAAGGAGCGATTAGAGGACCTGCTAGACAGCTGCGTTATGCCGGTTGCATGCGAATCAGGAGAAATGCAATTCAGGTCGTTCGGATACTTTTGAGTATGACTCTACATTGTCTGCCATGTAACGCTCGCATAGGTGAAGAGTTACTTTTACAATGCTGAAATCACACGATTGTATGAACATATTTGGTCTTGATTCTTTTGATCTGTTTGGCTTTAACATTCAGGACAATGTGTTGTCAGTGTGTGCATTCCATGCAAAAGACGCTGTAGCTAGCTTGCTAAAAGAATTCCTGGATCTCTTTTCTGAAGGTTTAGGAAAGGCTAACACTTTTGTTACACATATTACTCTGAAAGAAATTGCTCAGCCAAAATTTTCCCAGGCCAGAACTGTTCCCATTGCATTACGGACCAAAGTCGCTTTTGAACTTAAAGAATTGCAAGGTAGCGGAGTTGTTGCGCCCGTGTGTTGACTTTAAGTCTACAGTCAACCCACAAACTGCCTTTGACCCTTATCCATCGCCACACCCAAAGGCTCTCATGAACAGATTAGGCGCTACTTTTCAAAAATTGATTTGCGCGACGCATATCTTCAAATACCACTAGATGAAGAATCTCAAAAAGTGTGTGTAGTGAATACTCTTTTGGGCTTGTTTAAATAATTGCGTTTGCTTTTGGCAGTGCTTTCGCACTCGCCATTTTCCAGCGGTATTTCGAACAACTGACTGCGCAAGTACCAAACTGTTCAAACTATTTGGACAATATTGTCGTAGCAGGACGTACAGCTGAAGAACACATTGAAAATTTGCGTGCTTTGTTTCGTGTGTTGTATGATGCAGTGTAGACTGGACAAAGTTGTTTTTTTTTTTTTTAAACCTAAGTTGCAGTATCTTGGTCAGGTAATAAATGGTAAGGGTGTAAATCTTCTTGAGTTGCATTTGATAGTCATGCGAGATTTGCCAGTTCCTCGCAATGTCACAGAATTGCAGTCAGTCTTAGGGAAAATAAACTATTATATTCGGTTCATACCGAATGCTGTACAAATTGCGGCTCCATTGCATCGCTTGCGTCGCAAGAATGTCCCCTTTGTTTGGACAGATGAGTGCCAAGCAGCTTTTCAAAAACTTAAAGATGCATTGCTCAGTGGTCGATGCTTAGTTCACTTTGATCCTGACAAAACCAATTGTATTGCAAGTTGACGCTTCCTCTTACGGAATCGATGCAGTGCTTTCGCACTGAATTGGTGTTGAAGACAGGCTCATTATTTCACATAAAAAGTGTTGCCCAAAGTTCAGTGTAACTACTCATAAACTGAGAAAGAGGATTTTGCTATTGTGTATTGTGTCACCGAATTCCATCACTATTTGTATGGCAGAAAATTCTGCTTAGTAACGGATCACAAGCCACTGCAGTCATTGTTTCATCCGATGAAACCGGTTCCTGTACGAACTGCCCAAAAATTGCAAAGATGGGCTTTGCTGCTGTCTCAATTCCAGTACTAGACTGTGTATCGTCCGACGGTTCAACATGGTAATGCGGTCGCTCTTTCACGTCTTCCGATTGGCCCTGACACAGACGTTGACACTTCTGCTGCATCTTGTTGTCACATCGATGCTCAGGATTCTGAATTGCTTCAATCTTTTCCGCTGAGTTCTGCGGAAAAAATTACACAGGACACAGAAGCTGATTCAGATTGAACATCTTGGCCTCGTTCTTTGCATAGCATAAACAACTCAGTAGTGCGCCGATACTTTGCACGTCAGTATAGCCTCGCTGTACAGAAAGGAGTGATTCTTGTTAAAAATGACAGTGGACGGTCACGTGTGTTGATCCCTAAAGCTTTGCAAAAAGTTGTGTTGCATGCCATTACTTCACGAAGGACACTGGAGGAATTTTCGTACGAAACTGTTAGCGCGTCGACACTATACTTGGCAGGGTATGGACACCCAAACAGAACAGATGACGTCACAGCTTCACGCATGTGCGGAAAATCAGTCCTCTCCGCCACAAAAATTCTCTGCTTGGCCTCAGTCGCAGGCACCATGGCAACGCGTGCACGTTGCAGGACCTTTTTGAAACACTCACTGGTTGATTGTGGTTGACTCATATAGCAACTTCCCTTTTGCTTTGCCAATGAACTCGACAACGTCACGTAGCACAATTCAGGTGTTGTCCTCTATTTTTTTGCCTCAAAGGTCTACCTGAAGTAACAGTGTCAGACAATGGCCCTCAGTTCACGTCAAATGAATCTGAAACATTCTGTGAACGCAATGGCATACAGCATCTACCTAGTGCACCGTTCCATCCACTGTCAAACGGCGAAGCGGAACATTTTGTCCGATACTTTCAAGCGGCAGATGGCCAAGCTTCGCTTCGCACACACCGGGAGTCAAACATTGCAATGCTTTCTCGCCTTCTATCGTTCACACCCTGGGATAGACTATCGCCGGGGAATTGCTTCACAGCCGCCGCCATCGCGCACTGCTCCACCCTCCTCAGCATCCGGCGCCGAAAAAAGGCCGCAAGTATCGCTTCACATCGCATGATATTGACTTTTACAGGGTTTTTAGGGGCAGCAGACGGTGGGCGCGAGGCGAGATCTCCGTCGACTTGGCGCTTGCATGTATCGTATTTCAGGTCCAGATGGATTGCAGCGCCGACATAAAAAACAACGTCGCCTCTGTCATGTGCTCGATGATCTTTCAGTGTCTCTTCCCCCAGATTCACGAATCCCGAGGACAGCGCGGCCGTAGCAGCCGCCAGAGGGTGTCATCACGACACTGCGGGACGACCCCATGGAGATGGACCCTCCGCCTCCTCTTGTCCTCCTGATGGAGCTGGATCCGCCCACACCGCGACAGTCGCCACCTTCTTCATCTGGTTCATGGCATCAGGAAGTGGACACGTACCCTTCTGGTCGTTTTCCGCGGAACGTTTCCGCCAGAACGAAAGCCGGATTACGGGTTACAACCAGGAGAATGACGTCCCCTGCAGCCAGCTGTGCGCCCACACTCCTGCCTCCCCCGTCGTTGTCGCACTCCCTACACGACGACGGTCCGTCGCTTTGGAGGGGGTGGAGGGGGGGGGGGAAGGGGGGAGGAATGCTCCGGCGTAACGACAAGCGCCGGCACGAAGATCAAGGACGATACAGTAGGGAGGGCTGTGAGACGACGTCAGGCAACAGCACGCTGACTAGGACGTCACCACGACTGGAGTGGCATCTAGTTGAAGAAAAGAAAAGCGACGTGCCACCTACCCGCGGCGGTACTAGAAGAGGGGACTAGAAGAGTCACACTATAGGAGCTGTACTAGAAAAGCTGCAGTGATATTGACGATAGCAGTGACTTATGAACTTGGGTGATTAGCTTGCATGGTAATTGTATACAGGGTGTTACAAAAAGGTACGGCCAAACTTCCAGGAAACATTCCTCACACATAAATAAAGAAAAGATGTTATGTGGACATGTGTCCGTAGACGCTTAATTTCCATGTTAGAGCTCATTTTAGTTTCGTCAGTATGTACTGTATTCCTCGATTCTCCTCCAGTTGGCTCAATTGAAGCAAGGTAATGTTGACATGCGACTCATTGCTCTACAGTACTAGCATCAAGCACATCAGTACGTAGCATCAACAGGTTAGTGTTCATCACGAACGTGGTTTTGCAGTCAGTGCAATGTTTACAAATGCGGAGTTGGCAGATGCCCATTTGATGTATGCATTGGCATGGGGCAATAGCCGTGGCGCGGTACGTTTGTATCGAGACAGATTTCCAGAACGAAGGTGTCCCGACAGGAAGACGTTCGAAGCAATTGATCGGCGTCTTAGGGAGCATGGAACATTCCAGCCTATGACTCGCGACTGGGGAAGACCTAGAACCTCCACGGGTGCACTTCTGCGAATGGTTCATCCAACAATGTGTCAATCCTCATTTCAGTGCAAATGCTCTCTTTACGGATGAGGCTTCATTTCAACGTTATCAAATTGTAAATTTTCACAATCAACATGTGTGGGCGAACGAGAATCCGCACGAATTGTGCAATCACGTCATCAACACAGATTTTCTGTGAACGTTTGGGCAGGCATTGTTGGTGATGTCTTGATTGGGCCCCATGTTCTTCCACCTACGCTCAATGGAGCACGTTATCATGATTTCATACAGGATACTCTACCTGTGCAGCTAGAACATGTGCCTTTACAAGTACGACACAACATGTGGTTCATGCACGATGGAGATCCTGCACATTTCAGTCGACGTGTTCCTACGCTTCTCAACAACAGATTCAGTGACCGATGGATTGGTAGAGGCGGACCAATTCCATGGCCTCCACGGTCTCCTGACCTCAACCCTCTTGACTTTCATTTATGTTGGCATTTGAAAGCTCTTATCTACGCAACCCCGGTACCAAATGTAGAGACTCTTTGTGCTCATATTGTGGATGGCTGTGATACAATACGCCATTCTCGAGGGCTGCATCAGCGCATCAGGGATGCCATGCGACAGAGGGTGGATGCATGTATCCTGGCTAACGGAGGACATTTTGAACATTTCCTGTAACGAAGTGTTTGAAGTTACGCTGGTACATTCTGTTGCTGTGTGTTTCCATTCCATGATTAATGTGATTTGAAGAGAAGTAATAAAATGAGCTGTAACATGGAAAGTAAGTGTTTCCGGACACATGTCCACATAACATCTTTTCTTTCTTTGTGTGTGAGGAATGTTTCCTGAAAGTTTGGCCGTACCTTTTTGTAACATCCTGTATATAGAAGGACATTGATTGCGACCCATCGACACGAAAGTTAAGTATTGTCAGTTCAATTGCTGTAATAATCTCCATTAAAATGATTTGCTAGTATGTTGTCTAGTTATCCGAGAAAACAGCTTCCTAGGCACCCTATAAGAGACGAGTGGGCAGGATTCCACAATGACAACTGAAAGTTTACAGACGACCTGATATGTTTCTAGCTTCCTCACGATATGCTTCGAACCTCCCCACCATAGGTTACTGTTAACTTTCTTACTGTGACTTGCTCTCTAGTGTTTGTGATCGATGACAAAAGTTCGTAAAGGTTTATTTTAAAACTTATTGCTATTAATACTAGTACTACTGCTGCTGTTACTACCACTTATACCTCAGACATGTGAGGAGGCCCAGCCTCCCTTGCGCTTGCGCCCTCTCAGAGGACTACCCTCTGCTAGCCACTGCTCACACCCAACAATGACCCTGAAGTGGTTACAGAAATACGAGGGCCATTCAGAAAGTAACCTCCGGTTGATTTAAAAAAATACACCAAGTTAAATAAAAATATTTTAATATATACATCTTACAACTACATCTTTGCACTATTTTTCTACATAGTCTCCATAGCGATTGAGGCACTTATCGTATCTCTTCACAAGCTTTGAAATTCCTTCTGCATAAAAATCACCCGCTTGTGCCTGGAGCCAGCCTGTGACCGCATCTTTGAGCTCTTCGTCGTCATCAAACCGCTGTGACCCAAGCCATTTCTTCAAATGCATGAAGAGGTGATAATCACTTGGCGCCAGGTCTGGGCTGTAAGGTGGATGGTTGATAACGTCCCACTTGAAGGACTCAAGAAGGGCCGTTGTTCTGCGAGCAGAGTGAGGACGGGCGTTATCGTGCAAAATAAACGATACCGGAAGTCAGCATACCACGGCGTTTGTTCTGTATAGCCCGTTGTAACTTTTTTATTGTTTCACAGTACACGTCTTGATTAATGGTCGTACCACGTTCCATGAATTCAACCAACAACACCCCTTTGGCATCCCAAAACACCGTTGCCATCAGTTTTCTGGCAGGAAAATCTTGCGAGGCTTTTCTTGGTTTGGTAGGCGAATTTGAATGTGCCCACATCTTTGATTGTTCTTTTGTCTCATGGTTCACGTACTTAATCCAGGTTTCGTCACCTGTCACGATTCTGTTTAACAATGGTTCTCCTTCGTCCTCATAACGTGACAGAAAGTCTAATGCAGAGGCCATTCTTTGAGTTTTGTGGTGGTCGGTAAGAACTTACGGTAACCCAATCTTACTGTCACTATCTCGTACAAGAGAGTCTTAGAAATCTGTGGAAAACCAGTAGACAACTCCGACATTGAGAAACGTCGATTTTCACGAACTTTTGCATCAACTGTCTGAACGAGTTCGTCAGTCACCAATGATGGTCTACCACTCCTCTCTTCATCATGAACGTTTTCTTGTCCACTTTTAAATAAACGTACCCATTCACGGACAACTCCTTCACTCATAACTCTTGGTCCGTACACAGCACAAAGCTCATGATGAATAGCTGTTGCAGAATATCCTTTGGCTGTAAAAAACCTTATGACATCACGCACTTCACATTTGGCGGGGTTTTCTATTGCAGCACACATTTCAAACTGCCACAAAAACTAAACTAGCGCAGGTACGACGTTCACTCGACCACGGCTTGATGCCGACTGACCTGTTGAGTGCGTGAACGCACAGATGGCGTCGCTACTCCCCCCACAACCCGCACTGTGACCGATCGGAGGTTACTTTCTGAACCGCCCTCGTAGAACATGCACAACGAATTTGTGCTAAAAGTTCAATATTCGTGGTACGAGCGGGGCTATATCTGCAGCATGATGGGGTATATAGAGAAGAATATGACGACTGCTTATGGGGGTCAACTAAAGAATGGGATACCACCCTTTGGCTTTGACCAGTGATATCATAGTTTACTCATAGGTATTAATGTCTTTATTTTAGGACATAGATAAAAAGTCGGTTATCTTCTGTGGCTAGGCGTCATCATTGTAAATCGAAATATATGAACGTATTTTTATGCGACAGGGCTAGACATTGTCTACGATTTTTGTCACTTGTATTAATTTAAATCGTTTGTTTGTTCCAGTTCATTTGGTACTTGTTTTCATTCCTAGTGAGTTTGAGATATTTTTGAAGAATTGGTTTTCATTCTGGACAATTTTTACTTTTAGATTTTCGTTTGTGGGTATGGATTTATCTATTTCTATGAATATGGAAGATTTGAAGCAGGGTTTGTCAATGGAATGGAATACTAATTTTACAGTTGTCACATTATTTCGCCTTCACTAGCACTGGTATTACTACAATGTTTTTCATGTCGACCTATATAGGTCAACTAAAGAATAGGATATTAGTGCTAGCAAATACGAAAACAGCAACATACGTAACATTGGTAACCTGTACCACAGTTGAACAGCGAAGGTAGTATCCTGTTCCTAAGTTGATCTATACATCAACTGAAGTACTGGATATAAATATTAATAAGCTGAGTTTTTCGCCTTCGCTAATGCTAGCATCCTGTTCTTCAGCTGACCTACATTGGTCAACTGAAGTATGGGGCACAAATTTTTCTCTTGTAGGTTTTTTCACCGTCACTACTACTGCTATGATAATTTTCAGTCAGTACTATTAGGATCGAAGGGGAATAAAAAATTTCTATCCTGTAGTTCAGTTGACCTATATAGGTATACTACCTACTGGGAGGAGGAGGAAGGTCCATCAAACCACAAAACGTTTGAGCAGCCTTTTTTCCTATTCCTATTGCATGCAGTGCATACACTAACTTCAAATACACATCATATGAACTATGCACAATGTTCAAAGTCACTTTCGAGGTAGATTTATTCCAGGATGTACAATGAACAACTAATTTTGACACTAAACACTTCCTGCTACTTTGTTGTTCAGTTATTTCCAGACAGCATACACTATCACATTATTTACATTTCGCCATTTCCTTTACAAAAGAAGATAAGATGCCCACGTCAACAACAACAAATCCACTACAAACAGTGTCATTGTCAATACAAAAATTTGAATCACCAGGAGGTGTGCCATGTAAGAGTTTCTTCACTGAAGAACTGACACAAAGTACCTAGGTTACTTTCCACAGTGTGGCTTGCTTTGTTTGTGAACTGGTTACCACGGAATTTCCGTTTATTGAATTTCTTGATGTGTGGCATAGTTCGTATTTATTGCACACTAAAGGATGTGTACTTCCACAAATACCTGGGCAACAAACATTCAGTAACACGTGAACTAACTGTCTCAGCGAAACAAAGGTAAATACTAGCAAAGATAATCATTTACAGATAGTAGAAACCTGCACTGATACTAACATATACAATGTATTGTACATATAATTGCTGGAAACAGGACGTTCACAGTTCTTTTTGAAATAATACTGGTTTCTGTAACAGAAATAAATGGAGCGTGGCGGCATTCATGACTGTAACTTAAAAATTTGGTATATGTAGGACATTTTTCATTTGAAACCCTGTAATGTATATATTAATATAATCAGGAAAGACTGTAGAATTTAATAAAGTCATAAAAATTTCTATTTTTCCACCATTTATAAGTACCCTGTATCCTTAAGGAAGTTGGACTGAAGGAAGACCAAGATTAAAGGAGTTTAAAAGTGGCTGCACACATGATGATACCAGTTGCATCACTTTTGTGTGCACCAAAAATTTGATCATTATTTTGCCACTAACATTTATGGAATTAGTTGTAATAGTTCTGTGTGGGCCTTCATCAAAAACTTTAGAAACATTTATGTGTATTTTAGTAGCGGAGGAAATCTCTTAAAATCCATCAAATTATGTCTTTTGAAAAAAGCGGTACATGGTACTGTCTCTCATAAAACATCCACAGGCAAGAATATGTGTCATGTAGTCTGCCCATCTGGTAGTGAGCTGTGGAGTGGCTACCACAGAGCTATCTTTCAAGGTAAGACCTATAACCACAAGCGTTCTTTGCCATTTACTATAATGGAAGTTGTAAAACCTATATAAAGGGATCTTAATGACACAAGATTATTAGAGAAATAGGATTCAATAACCCAAATGAGAGTTTTAACACCTGTGTATGAGAACAGGTTCAAAAAGCTGTTCTGGTGGTACTAAATACTCTGAAAATAAGTGTACTGTGTTAATGCTTTAATGATGGTGCAGTATCAAGGTTTAAGATTATGGAATTAATGAGATTGTCTGGTGCACAAAATATGCAAAGAGGTTTAATTACACAGACTGCTGGCGACTGTTCAAAATAGAGAAATCAGTGTTTGAAGTCACCAAAGAAGTAAGAATAAGAAGAATAAGTCTGACAAAGAAAAGGGAGAAAGAATATCAGCAGAAACAAAGCGCTGGGCAGTGTAGCGAGCTGTTCTAGGCGCTTCAGTCTGGAACTGCACGACCACTACAGTCACAGGTTCGAATCCTACCCCGGGCATGGATGTGTGTGATGTCCTTAGGTTAGTTAGGTTTAAGTAGTTCTAAGTTCTAGGGGACTGATAACCTCAGATGTTAAGTCCCATAATGCTCAGAGCCATTTGAACCATTTGAACCAGAGCCAGAAACAAAGTGAATATGGATCTGGGATGCATCAATGTTATGCAGGTTAGACAGAGACAGAAGTTCTGACTTTAACTTGAATTTCCTTGAAGTTCACTTTCTATGCTATGGCATGCAGTGACTAAAATCTGTTAAAGACAATGGTCTGAAATTTCGTATACTGGCTTAAGACATACATAACTAAAACGTAGTCTATACTTATGACTTAAATTTGAAAATTAAAGACTTTTTAAAGAAAAACTATGAATTAATTACTGAAATTTGTAATAATCATTATTAAAAAATTTTAACCATAATTTATGAAAGCTTCACCATTTTTAAAGTTCTGCTTTAAAGATAATAGTGTGAAGAGCTTCCAGAAAAAATCAAGCTTATACTTCGTTTTTATTTCGGGATCTGTGTACCTATTTTGAATATAAATAATTAACATGTTTATTTTACTTGTAACACAAAATAAAATTCAGAAAATAGCCATGAGCCCAAAAGCTGTGCTTCATACCCAAAAATATCTCCAAAGGATCTGTTAAAAGATGGTACACATTGTATGGGTTTCCAGCTCTTATTCTTTGAACTACACTATTTAGAAAATTTTTCAAGATTTCTCATTGTGTTCACCTATCAGTCCCCTTAAGCTGCACAAAAGAAGCACCCTTTAAACCCTGTCATAATCGTAAGAAGTAAACAATTATAAACTATAATTATTGATTGTAAATAGAGAAAAGTCTGAAGTGGGCCAAACATATAAGTTTCATCAATGAAAAACTAAGCGGCATATGCTGCTGAATGAAATTTCTTAACAAATGTATGATAAAATGGCCAATAATTAAATTTACACTCTACAATTAATGAACTCTGTTGATATTCAGAACTATTTACTGGGGAAACTCTGATATCAGAAGTTGCTTTATAGTCCAAATTCGACTTAGAAAGGATTTAGAAATGCATCCTTCATGAGATTATGCAAGCCAATTTTTATTTTATTTAATTTGTCCCTTAAATCTAATCTATACAATGTTTTTTTGTTTGTACAATGTTCACACATATAATATGTGCTATGTCAGAGCACTGAAGAAATGGTGGATGATGATTGTGAAATAATGGGTGAATATTGCAATTTTAGCAGCCAAACTATATTAATTTCTTCTGAAACAGATAAGGTTGTGCTAAGAGCTTGGTGAGAGATGCCCCCACCAATGGTCCAGGCACAGAGAGGGCGGAAAAACTGACCAGAAACAGAGGTAACTTAACAATTAACCTTTTAGAATTGCATGATTTCTCCTAACCATTGTGTTCCTGCCTTCTGCCTATGACAAGAATCCAGTACTTTACCTTGCCCTGCAGCTATAATGTATCCTGTTGTCGCAGAGTCATATCTGTAATGCCATTTCGTACAGGTAGTATCATAAAAAAAGACAAGGGCACCCATACCCATGGGCAAGGGGTGGCCATCCACACCTCTACCTCTTGGGGGAAGGAAAAAAATACAGTTTATTCAGGCCTTTTTCTTTCAAGAAAACGATTCAGAAGTCAGTGTTACACTGGTTTTTAACGTAGTTGGATATGAAAACTTTTTATAACTACTTACAAGTTGCCATTTGTCTTCTGAAATTCTAAAATTTACCATACCTCCAGGTCTAGGCCATCCTAATAAGTGTTGTATGGACCCCCTTGTACAGAAATGACTGCTGCTGAACAGACATGTATCTCTCCATAGTTTATTTAGCAACAATGCATTTTGTTAACACAGTTGCTTTCTACACAAATAGCACAAGTTCAAGAACAGAATTCTTGTTGTTTTATAGGATTTGAAAGGTCAGCTAAAAGGTGTTGAAGCAAATATACTTTTCGACCCAGTATTGTCAATTTTTGTCTACTTCTGCAATTTGTGGACTGGAGTTCGACTGTTTGAAAAAGAATGCTTCAAAGTATTTCACAGAATAATAGATAGAATAGAAAACAGATCTCACGTATAACACACAGTTTAATCTGACATTAATTTACTGTCAAGAAACGCCCTAAATTAAAACTCCTTATCATATCCTCAATAATGTCCAGCAGATTTGACTGCCAAACATTGCGAAGGTATTGATACTGTGGTGCTAGTTAATCCAATAGTTCTCAAATACAGATGAAAGAGCTGTTGCAGAACATTGGCAGAGCTTCCTATCTGGATATATTAAAGTTTTTATTAGAGTATGAGTTAAGAGATGATTGTCCAAACATCAAACAAGCTATGAATATATTTATGACAAAACCAGTAATCGTAGCATACTTTGAACGCAGTTTCAACAAATTAAAGCCACATTCACATGCACAGCGAAAGTTTCGCCACAGCTAGTGGCATTCTATTGCCCCATATGTGAATTCTCACTTTTTTTGGTGCAACTTAAGAGATGCAACTTTTGTCAAGCAACAAAATGTTCAGCTTGTTTGTCCTTTGTTGCTCCACTTTCCTTCCAACACTGCTCCCTGTTGCCTGTATTTTGAAACACGAGCATTCTGTCACAGTTATAGTGGAATAAGTGCCGGTGTACTCCATTCGATTTCAGTATGTTCACAGTTTATAACTGTAAAAATTGAAAACTGGGATGAGCTAGTACATTTTCGCAGCCTCTGAAACTGTCCGATCTTCTGTAGCAGTGTTTGTGTGTGTCTGTGTGTGTGGGGGGGGGGGGGGGGTGAGCATGTGTGTGCGCCTGCTGCACGCAATATTTGCAAACCAATGAAGTACCTAACAACCTTAAGATATTTTTTAATGAATAAAGAAAAAATTTTAATATGTAACAGAAAAAGGGAGTCGTATAAAATTCATGATTTGCCAGACAAGACTCTGTATGCACTATATCAATTATGGATTATAAATGCGGGAAATATTCCATGAGTGTGCTGTGCCAGCTGTTAGACCGCAAATTAGTTATTAGAATTGCCTACGTCAAAGAACACAATAAGATTTTAATGTCTTGGAAGTGTGACATGTCTGCACATGATATTTACATACCAGCTGTTGGTTAGTTTGCCATAGCATGTGTATGTGGCCTGTGATTTATCCGTGTTCGAAATATATTTTCGGATGCAACATTTGGGTTTCGTTTTCGTTGTATTTAACTCTTGTCACTTCTTTAGTGTAATAACCTGCGCTATAACACTGATACTTCCCCAAATGATTTCAATTAGTGCTATATGGAAAGCTGTGTAACTGTATAGAATTTGTGGCGTCCTTTGTAAATGGTACCTCATGGTGTCACTGCAAAAAGCCACAAGCTGTGATGTCATATTAGTTTCTTGTGCAAACACGGCCTACAGATGATGAAGAATGCTGTTGAGGTTGAGTGTTATTGAAAACAGATGTTGGGGTTAGAATATAATGCAGCTGTTAAATTTGACTCCCATGACATAATCAATGAGTTTGCTTCGCTCAAAGCAGAAAATGAAGAGTAAAACTGTAATAAAGAACATGTCCTGCAAAGCGATATTTTCCCAGATTTTCAATCCTTGTTCTTTTATTTCTAGTTAGTAATTTATGGACTATTAATAATCTGTAAGGAGCTCATAAAATCTGTTATCTATTACACATCATATGAAAATAAATGTACAGTAACTGCCCTAAATAGTTAGAAGTAGACTTTGTTCTATTTTCATCTTTTAGAATGTTTATACAACTTTACTCTATATACTACAATCATAATTTCATTGCTTGTGTGCAGTATTTTATATGAATATACCTAATTTAACTAATATTTTGCAACAATGCTTCATTTTTCTAAACCTATTAACAAAATTATAAAATGTACTAAATCTATGTAGTAAAAATTGAAGAAATGAAGCTTTTTTCTGGGGGGGGGGCAACTTTTTCAGTTCTACCTAGGTTACAGGTTCAACTTGATATAGCTCTGGAGGCAGAATAATTATTATTAAAGTTTGAGAATGAAATTTTCACTGTGCAACAGAGTGTGCACTGATATGAAATTTCCCAGCAGATTATAACTGTGTGTCAGACCGAGAGTCGAACTTGGGACCTTTGCCTTTGGAGGCAAGTGCTCTACCAACTGAGCTATCCAAGTCCGACTCATGACCTGTCCCTGCCACTTCAGTTACGCCAATACCTCGTCTCCTAACTTCCAAACTTCACAGAAGCTCACCTGCACCCCTTGAAGAACTAGCACTACTGGAAGAAAGGATATTGCTGAGACATGGCTTAGCTACATCCTGAGGTATGTTTCCAGAATTAAATTTTTACTCAGCAGTGGAGTGTGGGTTGATATGAAACTTCCTGGCAGATTAAATCTCGACTCGAATTTGGGACCTTTGCCTTTCTTGAGCAAATGCTATACCAACTGAGCACGTTTCAAGTTTGGAGGGTAGGAGATGAGATAGTGGTGGATTTGAAGCTGTGGGAACAGGCCATGAGATGTGCTTCAGTAGCTTAGTTGCAAGAGCACTTGCCTGTGAAAGTCAAAGGTCCCAAGTTCGAATCTCAGTCAAGCACATAGTTTTAATCTGCCAGGTAGTTTCATTATTGAATGTCTCATAATTTTAGCAGCTTTAGTTGAATGTATGGTTAGTGAGTACATGGAACAATTAATCATTATCTGGGTTAGAGTGTATCAGTAATCTTAAAGACCTAATAACAAAGTATTCCAGAGTATGGGAATATGGCACATCAATGGAAATTTTATGCTATTAACTCAGTCATCACAGTAGAGAGGTTAAAGTATCACTTTTGGTAACTGTTTTATGGACAATACTGTACTTCTGCTGCCTCAGAAGCAAACTATACTTCATTATGAAGGCTTTATTTCTCTAGGTAACTAATTATTCTGAGTTTACGATATTATTTTTGAGAATTATGAGAGTAGAGAAACTGGCTTGCAGTTTTCAATATTTTTCACACTACCTTTCTTTGGTGGATCAGAAATTATGCATGCTTTTAGATATTCCAGCAAAATGCATGAACTGAAAGACTTACCTGACAAATTTGTTACTCTAAATTTTATGTTTTTTATGCAAAACTTCAGAATAGACATCGACATCTCATCTGTGCCTGCTGACGTCTTATTTTTAAAAAATATTTATTCCATTTTCCTGACTTCATGCTCTGCTGTGGGATATAACATCATTGTGCTTACTATACAATACATTTTGAGTACTACAACAGCTTTAGAAAAATTTTGTTGCAGTTTCTCAGCAATCCTGGAAAAATACCGTTAGCAAAATTTGCTATTCCCTTTGTATTTTCCATTAATATGGTTCTATCTCATATTTTTACAGTATTGTACTTATATCTGTCTTTTCTGGTTTCATGTTTATGAAGTTCCATACTAAATTTTATTTTCTGTCAATTCACTCTTGTTGTAGTGGAACAGAGCGTCACATTTCACACAGATTGTCAGCGGACTGGAGCCAAAGTTGAACGTGAAGGTTACTGGGGAAGAAAGTTTTGTCGTTGGCTTCGTTGGAGGGAAATTTAAACTGGTCTCGCAATGCTCGCTCATGTTGCAGTAGTTCATATTATGCTTTTGATTTCCTAGTACTTATTTTATTTGTAGAGCGGTACCTTCGAACTACCTTTTGTAACTGCACTATACTTTATGGACTCTGAACTACTGGAGTGTATTTGTAAAGAACTGAGAAACTTCAGTGTATCTGAAACCTCCCTAATAACTGCTGTTATCATCATATTTCACTTAGGTTCTGCTGCTGCGTACGCGATCATATTTGGAAACGTATCCACAAAAAGGGCTTGCAGAATGTATAGAATGTAGAGAACTATCTACATTGTTTTTTGAATTGCATTTGGACCACGTTTTCAACATAATTGCAGATTCACTTATCTCTGCCTTATTGATCTAATGCGCATAATGGATGTAAAAGACATTAATAAATGAAATGAAATTCCTTACCTGCAAAATCTTATCTGTTATTTGTCTCCTCCAAAATAAAAATCTCTTGCCGCACAACTGAAGGAGCTTCAGCAAAAATGTGACCCTAGCAAATGGAAATGGGAAGACATATGCGTCTGGCGGTAAAAATTAATGGATGGTCCCATTCCATGTTCCCAAATGCAACTAAAATGACACTAGTGGAGTGGCAATTCTTGTGGTGTCACTTGAGTACCGCAACTTTTTTTGCAATGGCGCAAGTCTAATCAACGGAGTGATATCTTAAGGTCCTACAATCTTTGAACATAAGCGCGAAACAACACTCATCAAAGTTAACAGCAAGGAGAGAAACTGTGAGTATATTCACTGGTAAAATTTGTGTGCTTGTAAATATGTGTGACAAAGATTGAATGCGCTTAATATTTTTTAAAAATTTGTATAATGATGTGGGCGTACCTAATGTTACATTTTGTACGACTCTTTACGGTAACTATCAAATATTTCAAACTGATAAATGTGACACGCTTCCAAATGTCAATAAGGATTTGTATTTTAGTGTACAAATAGTCATGCATTGACAGCAAGTGGGGAAATTGTCTTATGGGTTCTTAGGTGTGGTGCAATACTGTCTGTCTATAATTGTGACATGTGGTCAGCAGGTTCTTAAATATTGCATAGACTCATATTTCCAGATCTTTTATGTTTGACAGATTGATTGCTTGAAACAGATTTTCCGTAAATTGCTGCAAGAGTATTGTTTCCGACACTGCAATGTCACGCATGAACAATTTAAGTCTGTCACTGTATCCAAGCATATTGTTACACAGTGTGAAATTTCTATCTATTACGTTGCGTATAGATCTAATATGCCGAACACTGAGTCACTTAATACATTTCAGAATTTATAAACAAATAGAGAAATTACCTTCCTGGTTGAGAACTTGTTAATCCGTTTTCTTGTTTGCTAACATTGACTAGTAACAGTGTGTTTGCTTTGAATTTAGTGTAATGTGTACTGTCATACCTCAGCGAGGAGCATGGAACTTTCAGTACAGGGTAGGAGCATGTAGCAGAACTATGGCTGAAGATTAAAAGAATAGTTGTAGTGGGCTGGATAGATATGTACACAGTACAACGGTTTATAACGGGAGGGACCTTCTGTGGTCACTGTAAAGAAACTTCTAAAGAAACAGAGATTCTACTGATGGATACTGAAACATGTTTGACTGTCAAGAGAGCAGTGGGTGATGCATTCAGTGGCTACCGCTACAGAATATTGTCAAATGATACTTCACAAAACCCAAAGAAATTGTGGTCTGTCAGTGTAACCAAAGTTAGTGTCCAGTCTCAGGCAAACGAGACAGGAACTGAAACGGAGGGTAACAAAGCAGAAACTTAAATGCTTTACTCCATTTTAAAATCTCCCTTTTCAAAGAAATACCCAGCAGAATTGCTCTAATTTAATCCTTTTACTACTGAAAACAAATTAAACAAGTATAAGCATCAGTGGTTTTGAGGAACAGCTGAAGTTGTAAAAATTGAACAAAGCTCTAGGGCCTGATGGAATCTGTCAGATTTTATACTTAATCTGAATGTGAGTTAGCCCCACTTATAACGATAATCTATGGTAGATCAAACAAAATAAGTGGGGTCAACCAAGGTGTCCGATCCCACCCGCTGGCTTTGACCCGTGACGTAAGGATGTTGTTGTGTGTGTTGCCACGATAGTGCAGAGTTTAGTGTATTAGTGTGTTGTGTTTGTAGACGTCGTTTTGTTGCAGTTGGTAGTGTCCTCTAGTGGTGTGTTTATGGTTCACATGTTGTATGGTGTATTGGGTTCATTTTGTATCGCTGCTTGTACTGTTCAGTTGTCAGTTGTGACTGTGCAACAGAAGTTCTTCTCCAGAAATTGGTTTCAGTGAGTTAAGAATTTGTTTCTATTGTGTTTAAGTTATTGTAGTGTCGTTTGCTGTATGTCGTGTGGCAAGTCATTTAATTTAATTTGTGGCTGGTTTTGTTACGTATGGATATGACTGAGAGATACAATAGTGCTCGCTTGCGGGCTGAAATGAGGGATGATATGTTCTTCCTCATTAAATTCTTGCAATTATTCGGGCTGCTGGTTGAGATCGTGAAATGCAACGTGTGTTGGCAGAACATGCGGTTGGCCAGAGTTCCGGCGTCTTGGACTCCGTAAGGCGTGGTTTGAGGGGTCTACATTGGGCATGAGAGAGATAATTTTGATGACGTATCATTTTTATTATAGATCCTCCCATAGTGCACACGAGACTGGTGTGAGCAAGAGGACAGTTTTTGACTGGTTTTCATATTGTAGGGAAGTTTGTTCTACATATATTAAACACAGCAGTAAGTTGGGTGGGCCTGGGGTCATCATGGAGATTGACGAGTCGCAGTTTGGGAAGAGGAAGTATGGAAGGGGTAAGTCTTGGATTGGTTTATGGGTGTGAAGGAGGCTGTTTTTTCTGGGGGTGGTTATTCAGAGTGTTTTTTTAGGGTTTTGGTTGGATGTACAGAGAGGGAATTGGTGGGATTAATTGAGGACTATATAGAGGAGGGTAGTAGAACAGTTTCTGATTCTTTTACATCTTATACGGGGTTAGGCCAGAGTGGTTATGATCATTTAGTTGTTAACCATAGTTTAGAATTCAAGAATTATGAGACTGGAGCAGGCACACATACGATAGAGGGGTTTTAGGGGGTGGTTAAGTCAGTTTTTGGGAGGGGGGGAGGGGGGAGAGGCACACTCTTCTAACCTTCAGTCTCATTTAGGTTGTTGGCGGAAGGGTGCCCCTGGGGACTACTGCATTTTTCACATTTTTTTAAGGGATATTAGTAAAATGTATGGGCTGAAGGTGGTTGGTTAAAGATGTGTTGTGAGGGTGGGGGGGCTGTGGCTCGGCCGGGGAGGGGGTGGGAGCTGGTGGTAAAGTTGTTGTGTGTGATTGAGATTTGTTTATTTTGTGGTATTTATTTGTTGATGGAGCTTTGATTTTGGGGGGGGAGGTTGAAGGTTGGATTGGGGGGGGGTGGTAAGTTGTGGTGGGTTGGGAATTTGTTTAGGTTTTTTTGTGTGTGTGTGTGTTTGAGGCTGTGTCTGTATGTGATTTTGGTGGCTGACCTAGTGTGTAGCACCAGAACTTTTTTGTGTATTTTTCATGTGTTTTGATGTTCGGTGGGGTGTTTCTGTGTTGTGTGGTTGGTGGTATTTACTGCATGTGTTGGTGGTTGATGTTTTGGTATTGGTACTTCGGGTTGTTTTATGTATCTTTGGGTAAGTACTTGATTTAAATTTTTTGGTATTGTTAGTTTTTTTTGAGCTATATAGGTCATGCAAAGTGTCAGAGTCCAGTGTGTCATCGTATCTATGTGTGTGTTGGTATTGTGAACTGCTGTTGACCTACATAGGCCAAGGGAAGTGTCTGATTCCAATGGGCCGTTGTAGCTGTGTGTTTTGGTATCATGAGCTGCTGCTGGGCTCCAATTTTGTTTGTTTAAAGTGTTGGTTTTGTGGCAGGTGTAATTGTGGTGGTGGTGTAATTTTTGGAGTTTTATATTGTGGTATCGACAATTGCGGTTGAGCTATGTAGATGAAAGGAAGTGACCGTTTCCTGAGGATATTGTGAATGTAGTGGAATTTGGGAATTTTGCGTTGTCGTTTTGTGTGGTTTGGGATGGTGGTGTGTGTCTGTACATGTTTATGTTTAGTTTGTCCCCACCCAGAAACTCCCAGGTCCCGTAAGTTTTTTTGAGAAAGATGTGTGTATTGGTATTTTATTTATTTTCATGTTTTCGTCATGTTTTCGTAATGACGTCATAGGCACCATATTGGAGTCATTCTGAATGGTCGTTTCTGCCATATTGGTGACGTCATTGGTCAAAGCAGATGGGTGGAATCGGACTTTTCTGTAATCCCAAAAACTGTGTCTAGTTCTTGGAAAAAAGCACAGGTCACACTAGTCCACAAGAAATTTAATGGAAGTGATGCATAAAACTGCAGTCCACATTGATTTGTTGTAGAACTCTAGAACTTATTTTGAGGTCAAACATAATAAGGTCTCATGAATAGAATAACCTCCTCAATGCCAACCATCATGGATTCTGAAAACATTGATCATGTGAAATCCGACTCTCGCACTTCTCACATGACATACAAAGCTTTAGATCGAGCTAGTCAGGTAGATGCAGTTTTCCTGATTTGCGAAAAATGTTTGACTCAGTACTGCACCTATGCTTATTGTCAAAAGTATGATGATATGGGGATATCAAGTTAAATTTGTGACTGGATTGAGGACTTTTTGGTAGGGAGGATGCTGCATATTATGTTGGTTTAGAAGTGACTTCAGGTCAGCCCCAGGGAAATGTATTGGGATCCTTGCTGTTTATGTTGTATATCATTGACGTTGCAGACAGTATTAATAGTAGTAACCTAAGACTTTTTGCAGATGATGTAATTATCTGTGATGAACTACTGTGTGAAAGAAGTTGCATAAATATTCAATCGGCCCTTGATTTTTCCAATTGGTGATAAGATTGGCAACTTGTTTAAAATGTTCAGAGATGTAAAATTGTGCTCTTCACAAAACAAACTAAAAAAAACATTGTAGTATCCTATAACTATTATATCACTGAGTCACATTTGGAATCGGCAAAGTCATACAAATACCTGGGTGTAGCACTTTGTGACGGTATGAAATAGAATGGTCACATAGGCTCAGTTGTAGGTAATCCAGATGCAGACTTCAATTTATTGGTAGAATACTGGGGAAGGGCAATCAGTCTACAAAGGAGATTGCATACAAATCACTCATCCGACCAGTTTTAGAATGTTGTTGTTGCCGTGATCTGTAATCTCGAGTCAATTGCACCTACCAGTAATGGATGTCAGCCTGACCTGTCATGTAACGAATCGTGCAAACAAAAAGACACTAGAACACTGAAAAAATTTTTGTTTTGTACCTGCATTATTTTTTGGGATGCTGGTTGTGATGGCAGATTTATATGTAATACAATCCAAAGTCTAGGATAGGATGAAAGATGACAGTTGGGTTACAAGTTGAAGCAAACAAATGTGACACCACGAGAATAACTGTAATTTTGCTATAGGGCACATGTTGTGCATGTTGAGTCCAATGAGTTGATTATGTTTACCATTTTGATGAACTCATTCGCCAATGGTAACAGTATTGAAGGCTTCAATTAACTCGTAGTTTATCTCTGATCATGAAACCACTGAAGTATTTTACTTTAACCACCCCACTTTACGATAACAAGGAACAATTATATAGTTTGGAAATAATTATGTCTAAAGACTTTATATGCAAGGTCAGTCAGGAGGAAATGTATGTGTTTTTTGGGGTGATACCATTAGTGATTCTGAACAAAAAACATCACTTGGGCATATGGGTATATTATTCTTTATTTTCTGTATTATTCAAGCATTGTCAGTGTTTACAGTGTTCCACAGTAGAATAGATGTTGAGATGAACAATTGTAGAATTGGTCTACAAAAACTACCTAAGCTACAAAATGTGCATCGTGCAAGATTTTCAATATTCTCAGACTCTCTTCGTGCAAACTATTAGACCTACAAAAAGAATAGGACCTTTTCTGTAGGGAAAGTGATGTGGTTTAATTTTGTACTGCAATAAGTTTTCACTGGAAGTTCTGGTTTCTGCAAAAAGATATTAATTTTGTACTATCTTGGAAACCATTCAGAACAGAGCTCATGTCCATATGAAGTTTTTATTATTCAGAATCAGTAACACTGCCACTCCTCAGCACTTAACTTGCCTCCTGACTCATCCTGTATTGTCAGACACTGGGAGCATTTGAAAACGCAAACAATTATGACTGCTCTAACATATTGCAGGTTTCACTAATCTTTGAAATTTTGCCTGTGGATAATGAAGTGAATACCTGTGGATATTTCGGCAAGGTCTATAGTTGCACTGCTTTTTCAGGACCTATTCCATAAAACTCATGCATAACCACTGCAACAATATCCTCACTACACACTACAGATAATAAAATCCTTTAAATTCACATATTTCAAACCCTGTGTTGAATTTCATACGTTTATTCAGTAATAATTGTTACATTTAGTAGCATAATCATCAGAGCTATTTATGCCATACTGAAATCTATGTTATCATTTCAAATAAAAATTAAAGCAATGGAAGCATTGCAGCTCTTCCAAACCTATTTAATATTCTGCCAACAAAGAAATCTTTCTTATAAACTCTTTTTTTTTCTTTTCTTACTAACCATAATTTGTACCTGTCAGGCCATAGTATTACATGACAAATGAACATTCTCAATATTTACTTTTCAAAACTCTTCATATCTGAAGCACACCATTAACACATTTAGGTACATGGTCCTTCAACAACAAATGACATACAATATTTAGCAATGTTGTTGTCTAACATTACACTGGCCACTGAGTATGTTGTGGCAATGAATTCTTTGCTTCTGGGTACACAAGATTTTATTGAACTTTTGCACTGTGTAGTTGGGTCAACTGAAGGCTCTGATTCCACCAACATGTTTTGACCCATGACATAACTACGTCGTACTGTGTGGCAATATTATGAAATGGAAAGTTGCCACTCATCATATAATGGAGATGCTGAGTCGCAGATGGATGCAACAAAAAGACTGTCACAAATAAATAAAGCTTTTGGCCAGTAAGGCCTCCGTCAAAAGCAGACCACACACACACACACACACACACACACACACACACACACACACACAGGCGTGCCAGTGTGGTTTCAGATGCCTGAAACTGCAGTTGTGTGTGTAGGTTGCATTTGTGTGAGTGAGTGTGTGGTCTATTTTTGATGAAGGCCTTACTGGCTTTATTTATTTGTGACAGTCTTTTTGCTGTGTCTATCTGTGACTGACTCTGCATCTCTGTTGTATGGTGAGTGGCAACCTTCCTTTTCATCATACTGTTACATTCCATCCTGGATGAAAATGGTGGTTTTAATTTAAGCTGTATATGACAAATGAAATATTCAATTTCAGTTGGGTGTTTTTCATATTTTTGTTCAGTTTATTCTCCACAATTTCGTGTGTTATATATTCAGCTTGGCGGACATCCCATTAGTTTCCTTTTATTCCTGTACTTTACTTCTTTGTCCGTGGGTGTATTTAGTAAAGTTATGGTCGGTAGATGGTACATGCTGTAAACAGGAGTGTCCACCATTTTGATGAAATCATCGATTAAAGCATACAACTACAGCCATACTCTGCAAACCACCATTAGGTGCCTGGCAGAAAGTATCTCCCACTGTACCAATTATTTGTGTTTCTTCCCACTCCATTTGCATATGGAGTGCAGGAAGAATGACTGTCTGAATGCCTCTGTGCATGCAGTGATTATTCTAATCTTATCCTCATGATTACTATGTGAGTGATACGTAGGGTGTTGTAGTATACTCCTTAAGTCTTAACTTAAAGCCGATTCTTGAAACTTTATTAATAGATTCTCTCTGGGTAGCTTACATTTATCTTCACGAGTCTTCCAGTTCAGTTCCTTCAGTATATCTGTGACACTCTCATAGATCAAACAAACCTGTGGCCATTTGTGCTGCCCTTCTCTGTATACATTCAAAATCCCCCGTTAGTCCTGTTTGATACAGGCCCTATACTTGAGCAGTATTCTAAAACTCCCCCCCCTCCCCCCCCCCCCCCCACATGAACCATGGACCTTGCCATTGGTGGGGAGGCTTGCGTGCCTCAACGATACAGATAGCAGTACTGTAGGTGCAATCACAACGGGGTGGGGGGGGGGGGGGATGGTGGTGGTATCTGTTGAGAGGCCAGACAAATGTGTGGTTCCCGAAGAGGGGCAGCAGCTTATTCAGTAGTTGCAGGGGCAACAGTCTGGATGATTGACTGATCTGGCCTTGTAAAACTAACCAAAATGGCCTTGCTGTTCTGGTACTGCGAATGGATTTTTCCTGAGGGCATGCAGCTTTACTGTATGCTTAAATGATGATGGCGTCCTCTTGGGTAAAATAGTTGTTGTTGTGGTCTTCAGTCCTGAGACTGGTTTGATGCAGCTCTCCACACTACTGTATCCTATGCAAGCTTCTTCATCTCCCAGTACCTACTGCAACCTACATCCTTCTGAATCTGCTTAGTGTATTCATCTCTTGGTCTCCCCCTACAATTTTTACCCTCCACGCTGCCCTCCAATACTAAATTGGTGATCCCTTGATGCCTCAGGACATGTCCTACCAACTGGTCCCTTCTTCTTGCCACAAACTTCTCTTCTCCCCAATCCTGTTCAGTACCTCCTCATTAGTTACGTGATCTACCCACCTAATCTTCAACATTCTTCTGTAGCACCACATTTAGAAAGCTTCTATTCTCTTCTTGTCCAAACTATTTACCGTGCATGTTTCACTTCCATACATGGCTACAGTTCATACAAATACTTTCAGAAATGACTTCCTGACACTTAAATCTATACTCGATGTTAACAAATTTCTCTTCTTCAGAAACGATTTCCTTGTCATTGCCAGTCTACATTTTATATCCTCTCTACTTCGACTATCATCAGTTATTTTGCTCCCCAAATAGCAAAACTCCTTTACTACTTTAAGTGTCTCATTTCCTAATCTAATACCCTCAACATCACCCGACTTAATTCGACTACATTCCATTATCCTCGTTTTGCTTTTGTTGATCTTCATCTTATATCCTCCCTTCAAGACACCATCCATTCCGTTCAACTGCTCTTCCAAGTCCTTTGCTGTCTGTGACAGAATTACAATGTCATCGGCGAACCTCAAAGTGTTTATTTCTTCTCCATGGATTTTAATTCCTAATCCGAATTTTTCTTTTGTTTCCTTTACTGCTTGCTCAATATACAGATTGAATAACATTGGGGATAGGCTACAACCCTGTCTCACTCCCTTCCCAACCACTGCTTCCCTTTCATGCCCCTTGACTTTTGTAACTGCCATCTGGTTTCTGTACAAATTGTAAATAGCCTTTCGCTCCCTGTATTTTACCCCTGCCATCTTCAGAATTTGAAAGAGAGTATTCCAATCAACATTATCAAAAGCTTTCTCTAAGTCTACAAATGCTAGAAACGTAGGTTTGCCTTTCTTTAATCTTTCTTCTAAGATAAGTCGTAGGGGCAGTTTTGCCTCATGTGTTCCAACATTTCAACGGAATCCAAACTGATCTTCCCCGAGGTTGGCTTCTATCAGTTTTTCCATTCGTCTGTAAAGAATTCTTGTTAGTATTTTGCAGCTGTGACTTATTAAACTGATAGTTCAGTAATTTTCACATCTGTCAACACCTTCTTTCTTTGGGATTGGAATTATTATATTCTTCTTGAAGTCTGAGGGTATTTCACCTGTTTCATACGTCTTGCTCACCAGCATAGTGAACACATTATTGTAGCCAAGATAGACACGAAGCCCACGCCTACTACAGTAGTACAAGTTTATATGCAAACTAGCTCTGCAGATGACAAATAAATGGATTAAATGTATCATGAGATAAAAGAAATTATTCAGGTAGTGAAGGGAGACGAAAATTTAATAGTCATGGGTGACTGGAATTCGAGAGTAGGAAAAGGGAGAGAAGGAAATATAGTAGGTCAATATGGATTGGGGCTAAAAAATGAAAGAGGAAATGCGATAAGTGAAATGAAATATCTTGCAGAGTGTGTAATTTGGCATTCTTTGCAGATGCACTGGATACTTGAATGACCGAACTTGTAAATTCCTAAAGTAATAACACTTTGTTCCAAAAACTGCATGGCTATTTCACAGTTTTTCGTAATAAACTATGATAATTATGTTGTCAGATAAGGGCTTAAAATTATCGCTGTCCTGTTCTGAAACAACTCTTAAAATTATTCATCCAATTTTTATGGTTATGAATGCAGAACGTAGGTAAAATTGCAATGCAGCATCTGGCAAGCTAAAGTACAAAGACTCCATGTTCACTATACAAGCTTATGATAATATAAATTGGAAAATTAATTCCATAAATAGTGAACAGAGCTACTGCAGAATAAGTTTGCACCTGCTCAGAAGTGGATTCTTGTCAGTGCAGGGCGAGTCTACCCCTTTCTTCAGAAGAGGCAGCTGCCTTAGTTTGTCATCATCTGCTGAGCAGTGTGCTTCGTCTGTTAGAAGCAGCTGTCTCAATTGTTTATGTGCTGGTTTTATGAGTCGGCACTCCAGTCACAGACTACTGACTTACTGAATTGTTGGTGGTAGTGGCATAACCAGTTTAGGTTTGACTGATGGGAAAATCAATTTTTTATTACTTTATCAAATTCTATAGTCTTTCCTTCTTACATTGATAAATCCATTATTTGGTCATAAGTCTGACCACAAGGTGCCAAGTGCAGCCTTATATGCTCTGCTGCGGTGGTACGCACCTGCAAGTTACAGGCGCTGGTTGGCAGCAAAGAGACACGCTTATACGCGCGCCACCTGTGGTGAAGGCGTACAGTCATTCAGTTCGCTTATTGATGTATGTTCAGTGGGGATGACACCATGATGACTTCTCCGCAGCTTAATTATCCCAAGAGCCAGATTCCATGCTTTGCGCAAATTAAAACCATTACGTCTGATTATTAAATTATTATTTAATCTAATCACTATAGCTTCCTTGAAGACAGAATCCCAAAAGGAAGAGGTGGATGTCAGAATCTTCACATCACTGTAGTTCATGGAATGTCGGCCACGACTGAATTGTCTGGCTGTGAGAAGAATGTGTATCTTCAGTATTCCACACATCTCTCATGAATGGTGCATGTTGTTTGAATGTATGTATGACTCCTCACAATTTCCACAAGGAATCTGATATGCATCCCCATTACAAAGCAATAAATCATTCTTTACAGAGCCGAGTAAAGCTGCAATCTTTGTGGCAGGCCAGATCTCCTTTGCACAGTGTTTCTTCAGAATATGACCTATTTTCAAGGAAAGAGCACCCACATAGGGCAAAAATGCACGTGATCTGGATCTTCCCCATCACATACCTGCATTCTAGGTTCCACGTTGAATGCTCTATGAATTTGTTGTGGAGAAAATTCGTTTGCTTTAAAAATGCGATTGTTGTATGTGAGCTCTTATTGCAAAGTATCTTTATCGGATATACAGTGCGCCCCATGCACTAAGGTCTTAAGGACACCTATGTTCTGTGAAGGGTGATGGCAGCTACTGGCGTGGAAATGTAGATTTGTATGCATAGGTTTATGATTCACGGCATGTCTTAATGTGCCACCAACTTTATGGCGAACGACAACATCCAAAAAGGGGAGACAGCTGTCTGTTTCTGTTTCCATAGTAACTTTGATAGTAGCAAGGATAGAATTCAAATGCTCAAGAAAACTTGGTGGTACTGCGCCTCACACTTTCAGACTTGTTATGGCTTCCTTTGGTAGTGAAGTGGTGAGCGAGGCAGCTATCCTTATTGCCACCTTGTTGGTAGGATCTTTGTTGACCTTCCGGTATGCACCAGAATTAAGCAAACCACATATCTTTCCCTTATAGACTTCCTGAGGCATAAGGACAGTAGCATCACTTTTATCAGCAAGCAGGATGACTGTGTCAGTATGCTCACACAGCTTTCGTATCGCAAATCTCTCCTCCTTGGAAACATTAATCTCTGTGGACGATGTTTTGTAATTGCTCGGCAGCTTTCATGTCTGATTACTTCAGCTGAATCCTCTGATAGTGGTCAGACAGCTTCTTCAATGGCGCTGATGAAAGATGGTACTGGTAAAGCCTTTAGATTAGTTGCAAATTTTAGCCCTTTATTTAAGACAGGTAACACAGATTCATCCAGATCCTTACCTATCAAATTTATGACAGGACGTTGAATAACAGAGTCCACCTGAGAAGGCTGCTCCAATCGGCTGTACTTGGCAGTCTGTCTTTTTGTAACCACTTCACGAACACAGACTTAGCCCATGTCATGCCATCAATTTAATGAACTGTTTATTACGCTGCGAAAAGTATAAGCTGATCAGTCTAAGGTGCTGCAGTCATGGACTGTGCGACTGGTCCCGGCAGAGGCATGGGTGTGTGTGTTTGTCCTTCGGATAATTTAGGTTAAGTAGTGTGTAATCTTAGGGACTGATGACCTTCACAGTTAAGTCCCATTAGATTTCACACACATTTGAACATTTTTTTGAAAAGTATAAAATGCACATCAAGTACCTCAAGGGATAGGAGATGGTTTCGTGGTTCCATAGTCCAGGCAAATTATGGCACCAGAGAGCAAGTCTATTGAGGTCCCTGAGTTTCTTACTAAAGTGCCAGGACCATAGAGTTGTTCCAGAATTTGCAAGGTTGGTTCACTTGATCAAGAATGCTGCAGTAAATACAATTTTACATAGTGCTGGTTCTGCCATTGTCAGAGAAAGAATTCATTTTACTCATTGGAAGTTAGACATTGTTTCTGAACACCTGTATCATCTGCATGTAAAGATAGTAGCTGTTTTATCTCCTGACTCATGGGACCGGATTGATGGCACGACATGGGCTAAGTCTGACTGGGTTCGCGAAGTGGCTACAAGACAGACAGATTGCCAAGTATAGCCAATTAGACCAGCCTTCTCAGGTGGACTCTGTTATTCGACGTCCTGTCATAAATTTGATGGGTAAGGATCTGGATGAAGCTACATTATCTGTCTTAAGTAAAGGGCTAAATTTTGCTCAGATTCCAAAGACTTTACCGATATCATCTTTCGTCAGTGCCACTGAAGGAGCTCTCAGACTGATATCAGAGGATTCAGCTGAAGAAATCAGCTGTGAAAGCTACCGAGCAATCAAGAAACATTGTCCACAAATAAGTAATGTTTCTAAGGAAGAGAGATTTGCAATACGAAAGCTGGATGAGGATACTGACACAGCCATCCTGCGTACTGATAAAGGTGATGCTATCGTCCTTTCGCCTTAGGAAGTCTACAAGGAAAAGATATGTGGTTTATTTAGTTCTGGTGCATACTGTAAGTTCAACAAGGATCCTACCAGCAAGGTGACAATAATGACTGCTCCCTTTGTTTAGCACTTCATCACTACCAAAGGAAGTCATAAGAAGTTTAAAAGTGCGGGGTGCAGTACCACCAAGATTTTATGGGCTTCCTAAAGTTCACTAGATGGGTAAGGGTGAGTGTCTAGAGTATCTGTCTATGAGGCCTACAACGAGCACTATGGGTTCACCAACGTATTTTTCTGCCAAATATTTAAATCCCTTATTAAAACCATTGGTAGGAAAATGTAGTCACCACATTCATAATTCTGTGGATTATATTCAGAGACTCAGAAATGTCAGGCTAAATATTACGGATGTGATCGTTAGTTTTGACATGATATCATTATATACCAAGGTACCTTTAAAGTACTCCTTATCTCTTATCAGCCAGCATTTTGATAAGAACATCACAACCGTATTTGAACATGTGCTTTTGTCATCTTATTTTCAGCTTCATGGTGAATTTTATGAACAGATTGATGGAGTTGCTAGGATAAGCCTCCTCTCCCCTCTGGTAGCTAATTTACTCATGGAAGACTTTGAGAACAAGGCACTGGACTCACGAAGTTTTAAACCAACAGTCTTCTGGAGGTATTTGGATGAGACATTTGCAGTATGGCTGCACGGGGTGGATAAATTACATCAATTTCTGGAGCATCTGAATTCTATCCATGCTAGTATCAAATTTAATATTGAAAAGACAGCTGCCTCCCCTTTTTGGACATTTTCATTTGTCGTAAAGTTGATGGCATATTAGGACATGCCATATATCGTAAACGTACACATATAAATCTATATTGACATGCCAGTAGCTGCACATCACCCTTCACAGAACACAGGTGTCCTTAAGACCTTAGTGCATAGGGCACACTGTATATCTGAGAAAGATAATTTGCAAGAAGAGCTCACATACAACAATCGCACTTTTTAAAGTGAATGGATTTTCTCCACAACAAATTCATAGAGCATTCAACGTGGAATCTAGAATGCAGGTATGTGATGGGGAAGATCCAGATCACGTGCATTTTTGCCCTATGTGGTTGCTCTTTCCTTGAAGATAGTCCGTATTCTGGAGAAACACTGTGCAAAGGTGATCTTCTGGCCTGCCGCAAAGATTGCAGCTTTACTTGGCTCTGTAAAAGATGATTTATTGCTTTGTAATGAGGATGTGTATCAGATTCCTTGTGGAAACTGTGAGAAGTCATACATACATTCAAATAACATGCACCATTCATGAGAGATGTGTGGAATACTGAAGATACACATTCTTCTCACACCCAGACAAGTCAGCTGTGGCCAAACATTGTGTTGATACAGGACATTCCATGAACTACAGTGATGTGAAGATTCTGACATCCACCTCTTCCTTTTGGGATTTTGTCTTCAAGGAAGCTATAGTGATTAGATTAACTTATAATTTAATAATTAGAGGTAATAGTTTTAATTTGGACAAAGTACGGAGTCCCACTCTTGGGATAATTAAACTGCAGAGAAGTCATCATGGTGTAATCACCTTGCAACTCACTCTGAGGATGGCCGGACAATACCCGGTCGAAATACCAGTGGAAGAAATTTTATTTACGTGACTGCATGCCCAAATTTAATGTACTATTCATTACGCCACGAAAAGTTGAAAATGCTCATATCTACATTAGATTCCTCAGTGTTATCTGGCTTTGGTGAGAGCAAATGACAGTTTTCAGATAAATATCATATGAGATAAGTTACTTCAGTTGGGAGCACCATCTCAGTTTGTAGAAGAAGCATTGTTATTTATCAGTGAACAAACTGCAGATATTAAAAAGGCTAGCCGGCTGGTGTGGGCGAGCGGTTCTAGGCGCTTCAGTCTGGAACCGCACGACCGCTGTTGTCGCAGGTTCGAATCCTGCCTTGTGCATGGATGTGTGTGATGTCCTTAGGTTAATTAGGTTTAAGTAGTTCTAAGTCTAGGGGACTGATGACCTTAGATGTTAAGTCCCATAGTACTCAGAACCATTTGAACCATTAAAAAGGCTAATGGACTCTAGATCTCTTGCACAGTGAACAGTCGCATACTGCAAGGATTGCTACTCAGTCCATTATTGTGTAGTGCTCTGTTGACACATGGCAGTGCATGTGGCGGACAGGCATACAGGTGGGGCCCAGTGACGCACTGGTGGTTGAAAGAAATGTTTTATAAGACTTCAAATATACATCTTGTTGCTGCTAACAATAGGCAGACACGGCTTGTAATCAGCGGCCTCGACACTGGCAAGGAGATGCATGCATAGACACTCTGTGTTGTTGTCAGGCTCAGCAGAGGCTGATAGCCTGCAAGCAGGCCATGGCGTTGTCAGTGGTGCTCCCTACTTCTGTTGGGACAGCATTCCGCTGTGGAAAGGTCACACTGGGGGCTCAGGGCCCCCTCCTCTCCACTGTGGAGATGGGTGAGACTGCCGTGCACTGGCCAAGGCCCACCACCCCTGGCAGGAGTCTGGCAATGGCAGGCACGGCTGGCGTGTCAACGGCACCTTGACCTCAAGTCCCACAAGGAAACTCAATGCAGGAGATGGCTGGCCTGACCCTGTCTTGGTGCCATGGCTGCAGCTTGTGGTGCCCAGTCATCTAGTGTGGGCCTGGCATACTCGTGGTGCTGCTGGACTCAGAATGAATATGCCTCAAAATTCACAGCTTTTTGTATGGCTAAGGGGCTTATTTGTTGTACTCTTACCCATTTTGCAGTGACATTCCTCACAACATGGGTCTTGCTCTGGTGTTGTGACATCATCCTGCTTGCTCTGGCTATTACCACTGTGCGGTGCAGTTTTCACTAAGTACGACTGGCCCATGTTGCAATCCGTTTGTGTACATGTTATTCTGTTACACATGTTGCCATACTGCACTTACGGGCCCGTGGTGTCGAACAGAATGATTCGTGGTGGCTTTCTTATGAATTTCTGTAAGTTTCACGTAAAAGTAGGTAGCGACACTGTAATTATGTGCAATGACATGGAAAGAGTGTTAACCCAATCAGTTTGTATTATTCAGTTTTTGGATGACATACATGTGTTTATTTCCCACACAATACTACAGGAAGCGATAGCCAAACGTACCTCATTGATAAGTAATTTAAATCAGTGGTTCTGTGGAAATGGTGTGATGACGGTGCCGAAAAAATCTGTGGTCGTCATATTCACTAGGAAGGATGTCCTACCAAGACATTCATTAACATATACGGAAGATAATACAGGTGAAGGTACATGTTAGACTTTAGGAATGACACTGGACAGGAAGCATGCTTGTTGTCTGCACATATTAATACCTTAACTGAAAATAGCTAGCAATTGCTTAATATTATTCGATGCCTTACTACGGTATGTGGGGGGGGGGCATATCGTTTAGTGCTGTTACTTTTGCCACTTTCATTTTCCAAGATTTACTGTCTTTTTTACTGCTGGTATGTCCTTGATGATTTCCTTCTTATATACCTTGTGATCCAAGGCCCTGACTGGCTATTCTTCCTAATCTGGTTAATTTCTCTTCTCCGCAGCAGAGCTATCACAGACTCTTTTCCTTGTGTGCACTTATTTAACTGCTGAGGGCAGACTTGTGACAGTAAGAGAGAGACTGGTTTAAATGGAATGACAATGGAAACAGATTATGAGTAGAATGAGAGATTTTAGATGCTTTATTCAAAAAATTCGATTCTATTAAAGTAGCTATAAATAACTTAAGAGGGAAAGTGAACATAAAACTCCGTCCACACCGAATGCACTGATCCATGCACAAACACATGGCGTGGAGCAGAGCAGAACAACACAGAATGGAGCACAGTGTTTGTAGGCATGCAGCAATGTTCCAGCCGGCGTGCACCAATAAAAATTGAAGATGAAACTTGAAAATTGTAAGTGCTGCATACATAGTTATTTATCATTAGCTGAAGTGGGGAAAACAGAGAAAACTTCGTCAGTGTATGACACCAGTATAAAAAAGTAGAAATACAAGATCTGTTCAAAAAAATCCAGAACTTTGTCCACAAAATTTTTCTATGTTTACCTATTACTTACTGTGCGTGGTCTCATGCGAAATACTGTCCACTGCAATTGATACATACTGCTCCAAATGCCTTTTCCACTTTTGGAAGCAATCTTGGTATGCCCCTTGCTGGATCGCGCGAAGTGCTGTCCGCTAATTTTCTTTTATCTTGTCTATCATTGCAAATCGTTGTCCTTCCAATGGGGTCTTCAACATTGGAAATAAAAGAAAAAGGTCCTCAGGGGCCAGGTCTGGAGAGTACAGAGTATGAGGCAGCACAGCGGTTTCGTTTTTTGTGCAGTAGTCACAAACCAACTAGAATGAATGTGTGGGTGCATTTTAGTGATGCAAGAGCCATGAGTTGTTTTGCCCCATTTCAGTTTTTCTCCTCACATTTTCTTGCAGGTGTCGCAACATGTCCCATTAGTACCACTGATTAACAGTTTGTCCCTGTGGCATGAATTCATGGTGAACTAATCCTTCAAAGTCAAAGAAAACTGCCAGTATGGCTTTGACATCCAACCAGACCTGATGAGCTTTTGGTCTTGGAGAACCTTTTCCGACCCATTGTGAAAGTTGAACCTTGGTCTCAACATCATAACAGTAGACCCACGTCTCATCACCAGTTATGATTCTATTTAGGAACATTGCGTTCTCATTTGTGTGTTCAAAAACTCTTCACAGATTGTGAGACAGAGTTCTTTTTGGTCTTGACTCATGAGCCTTGGGACGAACTTGGTGGCAACACTTCGCATTCCAAGATGCTGTGTCACGATTTCGTCACATGATCCACCTGAAATGTTACATTCTTCTCTAGTCTCTGCGTTTAAGAGCATTGCTGGTATATGTCAAATATTGTCCTGAATGAGGATTGTCTTTAACTTCCATTCAGTCATTTTTAAACCGTGTGAACCATTCATAATACTGAGTACAGCATAAGCACTCATCACCGTAGGCTTCCTGCATTGTTTAGTATGTCTCTGTAAAGGTTTTCTTGAGTGTCAAGCAAAATTTAACACCAACACGTTGCTGCTCTTACTCTGCCATATCGAAATTCGCAAAATCTTCGACTCAGCGTTCAATTCAATACAGCACTGAACAACAGCTGACAGACATGTAACAATGGATCTTCCAGCAGTTACACATTAACACATGCGTGTGCAGGGGTGCCAGTCACATTTTGCTCCAACACACCATTGGCGGGAAATTATGAATGTTTCAAAATTTTTTGAACGGACCTCATACATGTAGAGGAAATAATCTTTTAAATAGTTATTGGCACTGATGGAAAGTTTTGAAAATTTTTGTCGCATGTTGTTGGAAGATTTTGATTATTTGGTCAGTTTGATTGAACCAGTGATAAAAAAACAGGACACTAATTATCAAAATGCGATAAGTTCTAAAGAGATAGTCGATAACACTGCGTTTGTTGGCTGCTGCATATTTGTTTCAAGTTTGATGTACCTACTTTTCAAAGTAGCTCATTGATTGATTCTGAAGTGCACAGGGCTCGTAATGATGCATTGAAAAAATATGAGATATACAAGTAAGTAAATCATATTCTTCATTTCAAATTTCCCGTAATACAGTACAACTTTGTAGGTGTGATTGCTCACAAATTCCCACAAAGAGAGGCACTACTGTGATGGAAGTACATGATGCCCTTCTTGATGGGACGACTGAGCTACCTGAATTGGAGGACATAGAATTGACCACCCTGTGGTTCAAAACTACATAGAACATGATTGTACTTACGAGTGCAATCTCCCCCCCCCCCCCCCCCCCCCCTTCCCCAAGATAGTGCGCCATTCGCATTATTGTTTCATGTGTAATGCTGTTGCTGTTGCTTGTACAGTTCCCTCTCAGGTTCAAAAATCAGGCTATTTATTCTATGCATTATGATGCATCTTTGTTGGTTAGGAAATTTCCTAAGGTTAGTGACAATATGCTCTTCAAATGTATTACATTCATTGTGATGTCCAATAGTAGCACTCTGCAATATGCCATAAGCCTTAGTTAATTAAGCCTCTTCTTCTTGTTAGTGGTTTAGGAGGAAAAATTTTTATTGTGGAGACGATTCACTTCCTTCGAATAGGCAGATCGTTGTAGCCTGGTGCTGCAGGCTAAGTACATTTTGTGTCAATAATGATGTTGCCTGTAGAATGCTGATGGGCGCCTCTTGAGACTTTGTCACTGGAAAGCTGAAATGAAATGAAAATTTGACAGAATAAACTTCAGTGAACAGAAGTTGTAGTGTAAAAAATACATACAGTAACCATTTTTATAAAAATACTTCTGTAAAATAAATCAGGTTATTTAATAACATAACTGCTTCCTAATCATTTTATTACATGCCATCGGTTTTTTGGGCTGTCTGTGTAAGATGATAGTAATAACCATTTGTCACCTAAATAACCACTAAACCACCATCAACCTTCTCAGTGAGGGAAAGACAATACAGATATGTCCCTCCATTTTGTGGATTAAAACTGAGTGTCATAATTATATATATTGTAAGATAGTGCATTTTGTTCCTTACCTGCAGAGGCCAGAAATTCATAATAGTGGCTACACTGCTCAAATAAATTTTAAGAATTGTGGAATTCCCATCAGTGCTGAGGTGCCATGGATGGCAAGCATGTCTTGTTACATGTGCCAATAAAAACTGGCACTGAATGTTGTCTTGGGTTGGTGCACAAGTTCATAGCATTTTTCCATAAGTTCAATAAACACACATATACACATAACAGAGTGTTTAGTCATAAATAATATATTCTGCTTCACTATTTACATTTTGCCAGCTCAGGGGTAACTTT
This sequence comes from Schistocerca cancellata, assembly GCF_023864275.1. NCBI lineage: Eukaryota > Metazoa > Arthropoda > Insecta > Orthoptera > Acrididae > Schistocerca > Schistocerca cancellata. The sequence continues at coordinate 73,075,398 of NC_064627.1, forward strand.
TTGATTCCGCAACTGTAGAAATAGTGGTTTTGCAGTGAACTTGCTGAGCCATGTTCAGAGCGTGTTTTCATCCAGAAAAGAGATCATAAAAAGTGAAAATCTGAGGGCACAAGACCAGGTGAATAAGGTAGGTGCTGAATGACTTTCCGAACCAAACAGTGGTTTTTGTTGGTCTAACAGAATGTGGGTGGGCAATATTTTGATGGTAGTATCACTTGATGCAGTCTTCTTAGTCATTGTTCTTGGACTGCACGCCGAATATGTCTCAGTTGTTGCCTATAAATGTCAGTAGTGATGGCTACACCTTGGGAGAGCAATAAAGACATTGTTTCTTGTGACTGGTAACCATGCAAGATAGGAATGGTTGATTTGGTTCAGGAGCCAATTGGTGATGAGCAAGCAGAGATGCACATATGGCCACCCTCTTATTTTTGTGTTTTGGCTTGGAGCATGTGGTATCCATACACCCAATATTTGAACCTCCCCCATTGTCTGCAAGTGTTGCATGGTGGTGGAATGATCACAGTTAATAATATTTGCCATTTCTTTAGTACACTTAAATGAATAATTGTGGATTAATGTGTTTAAACGCTCTCCATCAAAAACCAAAAGCCTAGCCGAACGTGGAGCAAAACAATCCTCCTTAAAATGAGAAAACTGTTTTCTTTCTGTGCTGTGACCAATATCGTTATCCCCAGACAAGGCACAAATGTTTCTGACTGCCTACTTTGCTGTCGCTCCTCTATTGAACTGGAGTGGGTGAATGTGCACACTTGCAGTCACTATATCCAAATGATAAAATGGCAATGTGTAAACTCAAATAGCATCTGTGAACTACAAATAAAAATGATAAATAAACTTATAGCAACTGGAATACCAACATTCAAATAAAAAATGCTATGAATTTATGCACCAACCTAATAGTTTTGCAGAGAGACTATTTGTTATGCCCAAAACTGCTACAGTTATTTTTGAGTTTTCTAGAAGTTATTATATGTAAGTATTCTAGCAAAATATATGTCTGTTCACCATGAAATATTGGATTATTATTATTTTTATTATTTTAATAACAACATCTACAGTTAGAAAGTAATAACAAACACATGGCATAAGAATCGGTACAGCATTGCAGAGACAATAATGTACCCACTGCTATGTGGCATAGCCTATTAGACAGTACACATGTATGTGCAGTGTGCAAGACTTGCCACCAACCTTGTCTATAGGATAGTTTGTCACTGTCATCATCGGATTTCAGTTATATTGCAGGTTGGTATCATTCCTAGTTTGGGAGTGTTAAACCATTCAAAGTGAGCGAGATCACGATCAATATTGGGTAGAAGCTGTAGCAGAAATTGGTCTCATTATCTACAGGAAGAATAGCGAAGATGAAGGAGAATGGCAAAAACGAGAGATCACAAGTTAATGCCTTCCTTCCATGGTCACTTTTAGATGATTCAGTATTCCACCCTGAAGTATCCACTAAATTATGTGTTCAGTGATTATCCTGAGTTTATAACAGGTCAATAAAATTATAAGTATATCCATCAAATTTACCCTTTCTTCCAAGGAATCTGTAGATGTTTTCTCCTTATATGATGATGAAAGTTTGTCATATCGCCCCAGCTTTTAATCTTTTAATGCAAATGGAGTGCTGTACTTTATTTCAGTAGAAATAACTGAAAACTTTGCTTCAAACCCATATTGATCATGATCTCGGTCATTTTGAGTGTGTTAATAGTCAGGTTAAACTGGAGATAAAAAGAAATGGTGTAACCAAAAATTGGTTGTTCCACTGATAACTGCCATCCTTATTAGGCGGCACACTGCCGAAGAAGAAGTGGACCTACATTTAAACCTTATAAGCATTGCCTCACAATAACTCTTTGACCGGGAGGAGCGTGAAGTTGAATACTATTAGTGCAGTTTGTTTTGCGCCATTTCAGGGAAGGAAGTATGAAACAGCTTAACATTACAATTGCATTGTGAGACAAGCAAAGAAAAAGAGTCCTTGCTCCACTCGTACAGAGTGTAGCCAAACTATATCTTTTGCTTGGTATTGACATACACTGATGTTAAATGTAACAAGCAGGGTTGAAGGCACATTCAGCTGCTTATCAGATTTATTATTAGTTCTCAATACAGCATACAGTTAAATGAAACAAAACATTGAAAAAGGCCGGTGTCAGTGTTATTCCACTGTAGTTTAATTTAGTGGTGGATGTTGTTTGCTGGTTGCTTCTGTCTCAGCCTCTTGTAGATTGTACATCTGGTGTACCACAAGACAGCAGTGACTTGGGCCAGTGCAGTCTGTGGTGTCATATTCTTTGTTTCATTTTGGTTTGGTGTCTCCATTCAGAGTAGAAAAAATAAATTGAGCACACATTGTTAAAATTTCAGTACAGACAATATTAACAGTGACACTCCTTTCATATATCCACGGTAGGCAATGAAGACCTTGTAACTCAATTTTGCTAAACTTTAGGGGAGAAGCAAAAATGATTTCTTAACAAATATTATAAAGTTATGTAGATAAAGTTACTACATGCATAAAAGTATTGTAGAAGCCTGGTTATTGACAGGATAGGAAAATCCATGCCCTTTCAAATCTGTCTGATAATAGTGTTACGGGTTACTGGAATTATGAGGCTTTTCACAAACAGATGGAGTTACGATGTTTTCATTGCCTATCATTGATATGTTGGGCATGGTGACCTAGTGGCAAAGTCAACAGCAGAATGCATAAATGAATTGTGAGATGATGTGACCATTCAGGTGCCAATGCCAGTTTTTGAGTGAATTAGTGGTAAGGTGTTTGGGGTTTCAGGATCAAATCCTGGTCTGCCTCTATCCTAGGGGCGCAGTGGCCAGTGGAAAACACTTGCACCTGGCCATTGTGATATGTCAATTGTGTGTTGTATGAGACAGTATTTTTCATTTGTTATCTGTTGTAAAATTTTTATAAAATGGCAACAGAATCTTTATCAGTAATATGCGAGGAAAGAAAAGGATAATAAACTGTGTCAAAAGCAGAGTGAGAAAAGAATTTCTTGGTGTCATACAAGGCATTGTCATCATCAAGTTCAAGAATAAAAAATGTGCTGTAGTGAGGCCACTCCGTCTCACCTACTGCTTCCCTATTGTGTCTTTCAACTTCGTAACTGCAGTCTGGTTTCTTTACAAGTTACAAACTAACTTTTGTTCCCTGTATTTTATCTCTGCTGCCTTCAAAATTTCCATGAGTGTTTTCCAGTCAACATAGTCAGAAATTTCTAGATCTACAAAGAGTATAAACTTAGATTTCTTTCTTACAGAATAAGACATACAGTCAGTACTGACTTAGGAGTTCCAACGTTTCTCCAGAACTCAAACTAATGTTTCCCAAGAAAGACCTCCACCAGCTTTCCCAATCTTCTGTAAACAGTTCATGTCAGTATTTGCGACCATGACTCATTAAACTGATGGTTTGGTTATATTTACACCAGTCAGCACCTTCCTTTTCGGCATTGGAATGCTTACATTCTTCTTGAAGTCTGAGGATATATCCCGTGTGTCATATATCTTGCACACTACCTATAAAAGTTGTGTCATGGCTGGCTCTCCTAAGGATCTCAATGAGTCTGAGGACATGCCGTCTGCTCCGGGGACCATGTTACGACCTAGGTCTTTCAGTGGTCTGTTGAATTCTTCTCACAATATCATGTCTCATCTTCACCTACTTCCTCTCCTCTTTCTGTCATATTGACTTCATGTTTTTTTTCCATTTTATAGACCCTCTAGTCATGCCATCTCTTAGCTTTCCGTTCATTGTTTAGTTCTGGCTTGCCATCAGAGATCCTGATATTCACACAGCTGGTTTTCTTTTCACCAATTTTCGCAAGTTTTGTCAATCTCATTTTCTAGACATGTGTATTCTCTTACAACTTCTTCTTCTTCTTCTTCTTCTTCTTCTTTGTCTTTCAGTTTGCCTAACTTTGACGCAAGTTAAATTACTTTTATAAGTTCTTTGCTTTCTGTTAGCATAGTATTGTCTCATTCTTTTTAATCCTGCTGTCCTTTCTTCTTCAGAGATTTGGATTGTTCATTTGGTTTTGATTTTGACTTGGAACCTCTCTTTTACATCATTATCTATGAGCATATTTTCTGTACTTTGGGATTCTCTTAAGTCTTCCTACATTTCCTTGAACCAGTTTGGTTTGCTTTTTTTGTTGTTGTGGAAGTAGTATTTTTTAAAAATTTATGTAGATTTAGTCTGGGGATGTGTCCATTAAAATCAATTCTTTTCCTCATGTGTCTGCAAGTTTTTCGGTAGTTTGGTAAAGGATTTCTTTGCTGGTGTGGATTAGTTTGTTTTTGTAGAATCTGTAATTTGCTTCATTTGCTGTACTTTTATATTTTCTACTTTTGTCAGTTAAATTCAGTATCAACTGTGTTACCTGAGGATTTCTGCTAGGTCTTGACTTTTTTGTCCTATATAAGACAAAAAACGAAAGGCGATGTAACTCTACCACCCTCTCTTTAATAATAAATATCCAAAAGTCACACTGATACAGTCCAAGCGGTATTTCTAATGTAGTAAACACAGTTTTTAACACACCGAGCAGTATCGAGATGAGTGGAAGTTACACTAAAATGATACATAAGCTGTTGTTTTTGTAGCTGCCTCCACCTTGTCGAATTCTTCTTTTGAAATTTGCCTGCTTCTGTGTTTGCATGTGGAAACTATGTAAATAAGACTCAGGTGTATTTTCAATTTTATCATCGTTTGTTCTCCACATGATACAAATAGCATTACCAAAAGACTGACTGTCCTAAGCACCTCAAGACAAAACAAAAAGACTAAAGACTGAGCCTAACATAAAAAACTGAGGGCAGGGGACTGCACTGCATTTCTTTTTGTAGAATTTCAACAATGAATTTCAAAATAATTCATTCTTAATTTGTTTCAATTTCAATGTTATAATTAAAATTTACAAAATGTAAAGAAACTGATAATACAGCTGAATATGGTATAAAATACAAAATAGAATGACATAATTTTTATAGTATCAGCTGTGGTTTTAAATATGAAAATCAATCTGAACTTTAATTACAATAATGTTCTTCAAATTATATTAGTTTCGCAATTACTTACGGTGGGGGTTTTGTTACTAACATTTACTGACAGCACAAAACTTATGCTTTATCAGATTACATATGTAAAACTCTCAAATATAGCTTCAAATTCCAGAAATCGGAAAGTTGGGTGGTGTAAACAATGGAGAGTTAATTAGAAATGTAGTTACAAAGAATATTAATTACAAAGGAGGACATAAAAATAAACAACAAATGAAAGTACATCACTTGTTAATAACTTTTGAGCTGTTTCACGAAAGTAATAAGGGTTTCAGTAATCAAATTTTTAAATTACCATTTTGTTAATTAGGAGTATTGATTTTTCGTGCTGACATTTCTGCAGTCTCTAATTATTTACCGTTACAGAATGATTACTACAATTTTACAAAATACGACTAGTTTGGCATAGGCACAGGTTATGATTAATGGTTTCTCAGTTAACAATTAGGAATGTACTTGGTGATGAATCTGGAATGTTACATTTACTTATACAGACTTCAGGATACTTATACAGACTTTAGGACATATAGAAATATACGATACCCACTTAACTATACAGACAGTATATGATATTGGACTGGTATCGTAATTTTGAATTGAAATTTTGGGAAGCTGTACCGTTATAGAGGGATACAATTCAAGCAATTACTTTCTGATATTTCAATTATTTTTAACACACTTGAAACAAGTGACTGGCAGAACAGATAGGCATTGAAAATTTTAGTGGAATTGATGACTAAAAGAGGAGGATCCCTGTAGTAACATTGTGTTTTTGAAAAATCAAGCAATGGGAAATCCATGATGTAATAACAGTAAAGAAGTAGAGTAGATAGTTACTCATCACATAGAGAAGGGACTGAGCAGTGGACAAACCCATTTAAAAGTAGACATTTTAATGTTGTTAGCCATCACACAGAGTAGGTTGGGGGGGGGGGGGGGGGAAGGAAAGGCATCTCCCTTCCCCAATCCCCCCCCCCCCCCCCCCCACACACACACACGGGTGCTGTTATCTTTGTTTGTGGAGCCACAGCACGTGGATATAACAGTAGTTAGTTGTCTGTGAACGATACACTGATGAGCCAAAACATTATGACCACCTGCTTAATAACTGATTCTGCATATCAGGGATCCCACAGTTTTTTCAGTTTGTTGGTAGGTTTGTGGAAGTATGTGGAATTAGATTCTACACACAGGTCATATAGATTGTGTAAATAACGGGCCGCTGATCTGCATACACTGTGATGGGCGTCTGATAGAGAAGCATTTGGGTTCCATAGGATTTACATCAGGCGAGTTTGGTTGCCGAGACATCAATGTGAGTTAAATAATTCTTAAAAATAAGGACATTGTATCATGTTGACAGATGTGAAGAAAGTTCAGCAATATATTGAAAAAAATGTGGCTTAGCTAATATTATATGCCATGTTGGACACTGCAAGGAAGAATCTAGATTGATATTTAGAAAAAGAAAATGCAGACTTTTGTTTGTTGCTGTTGCATGTTCCTTCTTTGTTTATTTTCTTTTCTTAAAACTAAAACAACATATACAAATTACTTGTATAGAGAGACAAATGTTCACAATTTCAGAAAAATTTAATGATTTATTCTAGAGAAAGAGCTTCACAAAGTGAGCAAGTCAGTAATGAGTTATCCACCTCTGGACCTTGTGCAAGCAGTTATTTGGCTTGGTGTTGATTGACAGAGTTGTAGCATGTCCTCCTGAGGGATATTGTGTCAGATTCTGTCCAACTGGCATGTCATATCATCAAAATCCCTAGCTGGTTGGATGGTCCTGTCCATAATGCTCCAAACATTCGCAATTGGGGAGACATCTGGTGACCTTCCTGGTTAATGTAGGGTTTGGCAAGCATGAAGACAAGCAATAGAAACTCTTGCTGTTGGTGGACGTTATCTTGTTGAAATGTGAGCCCAGGTTGCCTTGTCATGAAGAGCAACAAAACAGGTCATAGAATATTGTTGATGTAGCGCTGTGTTGTAAGGGTGCCACAGATCACAATCAAAGGGGTCTTGCTATAAAATGAAATGGTATCCCAGAGCATCACTCATGGTTGTGGCGCCGTGTGGTGGACGACAGTCAGGTTGGTATCCCAACGCTGTCTGGGGCGTCACCAAGCAAGTCTTTGCTGGTTACCAGGGCTCAGTTTGAACTGCAGATCATTGCTGAAGACAATTCTATTCCAGTCAGTGAGATTCCAGACACGCTGCAAATGGGCTTGTTGGCGCAAAAAGTCAATGATAGTTAGCACAAAGGCATCGTGAGCTTTGATCCCTTTGTGTGAGCTGCTTATTAATGGTGCTTAGTTGAAAGTCAGATTATGATAATGATGAGTCTGCAGTTCTGAGTGCCTCTCACAACTGCTTGGGCCTCATGTTCTGTTGTCTCTCTAGGTCGATCACTTTCTTCTTGATGCTGTGTTCGGCCATGATTCTCGCATTTCTGCCGACATTGTCGAATAGTGGTATCACTCCTATTCAAATGCCAAGCGATTCACTCATTACTCCAACCCACTTCTTTGAGGCCAACTGCACTTCCTCTGTTGAATGATGACATCTGTGTATAATGTTCACACACCTGTCTGCGAGGCACAGTTACTGTCCAACTGAGTACACCTTCATCATTCACCTGTCAAAGTTTACAATTTTGCTTTTTCTGTAGATACCTGTATGAATATCAATTTGTGACCAGTTTGGATAATTCCTTCGGTGTACTTTTTTTATATGTATTTGCTGAGTGAATGCAGATGCAAAGTTTCAGTATGCTTCCCACCTAAAACATGGAATTAACCTGTCTCCACGTAAGCTTTGTCACATGTGGTTTCCGTTTGTGATGAGAAGATACAGCCATTTTTGTGATGTTCTACATTTGATCTCAATTTTTTTGTGCTTTGTGATGAGAGGGTAGCATTTGAGTTATTTGCTAAACTAACCACTATCTCTTGTGATGTTTGTGAACGTGAAACATTTAAAATTTTTCTGTGCTGTTTGCTCTACCTTGTAGAGGTAAGAGACTCTTGTATGAAGGCCATTCACAAAATATCAGACCTTACTTTTTATTGTTTAAACTGAAGAGTATCATGCTGTATGTGCTCTCCGTATTTGTAGACTTTCTTAGTGTGCATGCCCGAGTCTTTTCACCACTGTAGAAACAACCAGCCGCTGGCTAGACATTGAAAAGTGATTATGTGTAAGTGGTAGTCATCAGATTTTGAATTGTGGGCAAAATGACAGAAAAAGTGGAACAACATTGTGTCAAATATTGTTTTAAGCTTGGTGGTGATTTTCTAATTGAAGCAATCCCAAGACTCGACAAGTGTTTGAGGACGAAGCAGTGGGTACCACACAGATGGACTGGTACAATCGCTTTTGGTACAATCGCTTCAAAGATGGCCACTCATAAGTGAAGAGAGGAGCACCACCCACAAACATAGTAGTTATTGATCACGAAGAACCCCGGTGATGCAGAGTAGACAAATGATGATTAAAGAACTTGCAGACAAGGTTAAAATTAGTTTTGGGACTATTCATTCCATTTTAATGAAATGTTTCAACCTCAGGAGATCTCAGCAAAACTTGTGCCAAAGTTGCTTACAATTGAGCAGAAGCAACTCCGTTCGGATATTGCACAGGCCATGCTGGATATGTGAGCAGCAATCCCAAATTTCGTAGCATAGTGATCACTGATGATGTGTGCAGTGTTTATGGGTACAAGCCAGAAACAAAATTCCAGTCATCAGAATACAAGTATCCATCGTCCCCGAGACCCAGAAAAGTGAGGCAGGTCTGCAGCAATGCGAAAGTCACGTTACCTTATTTGACTCCAGTGTCGTGGTCCATTACAAGTACACAGCACAAGCTACTAATGTCAATAAGGAGTACAACCAAGATGTTCCGTGTCACCTTTGTGAAGCAATAATATGCAAATGGTCAGACTTGAGGACAGTGGGCAGTTGGCACTTCACCACAGCAACACACCAACTCATCTTTATCAATGAATTCAGAGTTTTTTGGCCAAACTCAACACAGCTGTTGTTTGTTTCCCGTTAACCAAGGCATAGTGACTTCTGACTTATCCCTGAACTGAAAAAGACTCTGAAATGGACCAGATTTCAGAACAGGGAAGACATTATGCAAAATTTGACAGAGCAGCTGTAGACCATACCAAAAGAGGCTTTCTAGTGACACTTCCAGAAATGGTAGCAGCGTTCGGAGAGGTGTGTAGACGCTGAAGCTGACTAGTGTCAAACAATTGTATCAGAATAAAGATTAATGCTATGAATAAAAGTCAGATGCATTTTGAACAGCCTTCGTGTATTGTTTCTGTTGCTTGCTACCAGGTGTATCAGCCATTTATTATATTTCGTATGTATGCTGCAGTTTAATATTAAACATTCATCCACACTCCTTTGTTGTTAATGTACTGGTGCTAACAGTTTCGGTATGTATTTCAGAAAGTGCAAGAGAAAGAAGGAAAGGAATCTATTCTGTCACGAGAAACTTGAACAAGGTGTAATTTTCAGTGTGTAATTAAATTTTAGTTTAGTTTTATGGTACAACTAAAATAACTTTTTGATGTACGGATTGCAGTGGTGAAAAGTGAAAAGCTATGTTGCCAGAATACAACCAGCCAAACTTGACAATGTTTTGCCTACAACTATTTAAGAGACGACACAATAGGAATATGGTGCTTGAAAAATAACTATGATTAGCTAGTAGCTGACCCCTACCAAGTGACTCTTATTTGAGGTATAGCCCAGTTTTCTGTGGCATATTCGTGGAGAAAGTTCACAACATAGGTTTACTTTTGATACATAAATGTCGGATGTAGAAATAAGTGTACAGAATTGACAATCAATTATATATGCTTTACAGGAGGGGGCAACTGAATCTGATTAGTTAGCCTGTAGATTCTATATTGTGTATGGTGGGAATGACCAATGATCTGTTGTAGATAACTGACAGTGTAACATCCTGTATGTTTGGAAGAAGTTGCATGTTGTTCCATTAAGGTGGGTTGTAGAACTTAGACAGCAATATAGACTTGTCTCATTGATGTCACTTTCTTGCAGAATTATGGATCATATTTTGTGGTCACACAGGTTGTGGCTTTTTTTGACTGAACAACTCCTCTGTAGGATGCGACGTGGTTTCCACAATTACAAATTGTGTGGAACTCAACTTGTTCACGAGATCCAGTTGGTTATAAATAGTGAACCCCAGGGTTCAATGCCTTCTGCAAAGTTCTCAATACTCTTCCACTACTTCAGCTAGTAAAATATACAATTAGGGAATATAACAGGTACACAATTGAACTGGAGCTATCCTAGTACACAGAACTCAGTATATTGTTTTTAATGAAGAGGTTTTATCAGAAGTTCTTGTGCTGTTCAGACACAGCTGTGTCTGAAGTCTACTAATGACAATGAAATTATTATGAAATACTTGAAGACATGCAGTAATAGACACTTTTTATAAAGACTGGCAGCTAGTGCACAACATAATAAGCGTAATATACATACGGGTCATTCCATGTCAAGTCACCCAGGCCTTGACACCAACCATGTCAGATTTTGATGAAACTTGGTACAATTACTTCTTTTATCATCCTGAAAGCACTTGTAAAATTTTTTTGCTCTTTCTCTGATAGTTTTTTTTTATAAATTTTTAAAGTTTTTAGATTTGGCATTATTTCAGCAGTCGGAAACCTTAACTTAAACGTGTCCTCACAACTAAAAAAAATTGCATATTAAAGAATACTCAAGATATCAGTATAAAATTTTGGAATAAGTTTGTGTATTATATCTAAATGTTAAAAAGAATTACCGTAAAGATATATTAAAACCTTTCAAATGAATAAAAAATTACAAGTTTTTTTTTAGCTAACGGATGTTCAGTTTTACAAAAACTGCAATATCTAGAGTCTCAGACCTGATAGAAAGCTCAAATTTGTTTTAAAATACTCTTAATTGTATAGGCTATTAGATAAAAGAAAAATTATGTTGGCTTTTTAACCTATTTAATAGTTATCTAATTTTTAAAATAATACTAATTATATTTTAAAAATAAAAAGTACCAAGGGACTTAGACACCGAAAATAAGTTTTTGTCTTCTTCAAGTAACAATGTACGCTTGGATTTTGTTTTGTTACTCCTGTGTTTTGAAGTAAAAAATTATTACAGTGTTAAATAGTGCTTGGATAGTATTTTATTAAGTTTATTCGAACTTTCAGTAAGTACTGTTACTTAGTTTACAGAGATTCTTTTCCAATATCCTATAAAAGTAACCAGAACAGTAATCAGACCAAAAGTGAAATCAGTATGTCAGATATTCAAACCTGTAGCGTAGGGTTATTTAAAAAATCTGACTGTTTCCAAACAACCTACACACCTTCAAAAAAGTTACAGCCGGTATCTGAATTGAGCGAGGAAGAAAAAGATTTGATCCACTTACGATCTGGAATTAATCTGTGTGAATTTAAGAATATATGTTCATACCACAGCTACTACTTTTTAAACGTTTTTGAAAAGTATCAAACAACATGTGTAGACCCACTAAAAAAAACACAAAAAGCCCATCAAAAAATCATTGAGAAGTATAGGCTTGGATCTTTGTAAACAATTACTGACAAAAAATATTAGCATAAAACCTGGACAAAAGTTTTGCTCAACATGCCGTAACTTTTGTGAGGAAAAATAAAGAGTTGAAGTCAATGAAAGTGAAACAGATGATGAAGTCATGGTTGAATTAGAATCACAGGAATCCCGAAATGAATCCCTCGTACAAACAAACATTGCTCTTGATAATTTAGGTTTAACACCGATAGAGCTTCATGGCTTGTCAGAACAAAGTAAAGGGTCTTATTTTTAAAGGAAGGTTAGCAGTATTGAAAAGACTGCAAAAAAGGTGCTTTCAAAAGCACTAAAATATGATGCACCAAGTTCTGATGATGACGAAGAAGATACAAGTGTGGTTGAGAAAGCAAAGGATTTTTATGTAATGATTTCTCTTATGAAAGAGAAGATTTCATCTGTTGGGAGGTCTAGAAAAATCCAGATTCTGACCTTGGCTCCAGATTCTTGGAGTCAAAATAAAGTGATGAAAGAATTTAATGTAAGAGAGTACATGGTGCGACAAGCTAGAAAGCTAAAATCTGAAAAGGGTATTTTGGAAACTCCTGGTCCAAAAAAAGGTAAAACTCTTTCTGAAAATACAGTAAGACTTGTAACAGATTTTTATGAAAAGGATGAAAGTTCCAGAGTGCTACCTGGAACAAAAGACAAAGTAAGTGTTCAAAAAAATGTGTACATGCAAAAAAGACTCATTTTGTGTAACTTGAGAGAACTCTATTATTCTTTCTAATGGGAGAATCCCGAGGTAGAAGTAGGATTTTCAAAATTTTGTTTCTTGAGACCTAAATGGTGTATCCTTGCTGGTGCTGCAGGCACACACACTGTATGTGTATGCAGTATCCACCAGAATGTTAAACTATTACTGGATGCTGTGAAAATTGAAGAATCTTATAAAGACCTAATTAAGATGCTTGTGTGCAACACGGAAAACCAAAACTGCATGCTACGTCATTGCGACAGCTGTACTGCAAATACTGCACTAACTGAGTACTTATCTGAAAAACTAAGTGAAGATTATGATTTAGAAGAAGAAATTGTAATCAGTCAGTGGGTTAACACAGACAGGGCAGAAATGATCAAACAGTCTATCAGTGTTGAAGACTACATTTCTTTATTGGTTAGGTCATTGGAAAAGCTCACCCCGCACTCGTTTATAGCAAAATCCCAATCAGCAGCCTTTAAAAGATTGAAAGAAGACCCACCACCCAAAACAGCAATTATTGTGATGGGTTTCAGTGAAAATTATTCCTTTGTTATACAAAATGAGATCCAAAGTTACCACTGGAATAGAGGTGGTTGTACTCTACACCCAGTTGGAGTTTTTCTAAGAAATGAGGAAAACAATGTTTTTGTTTCCAACCAATGTTTTATTAATGATGACCGAGAACGTGATACTGGTTTTATTAACTTTGTACAAAAAGAAATTACAAAGTGGCTGTCATCACATCATACTGACATTGACTCAGTTGACTACTTTACAGATGGTTGTGCTGGGCAGTACAAAAATAGAAACAGTTTTAAAAATTTGACTGAACACTTGAGAGACTTTAATTTGAAGGCCCAACACACTTTTTTTGCAACAAGTCATTGGAAGTTAATTAGTGATGGCCTAGGAGGAACTATTAAAAGAATTTTAAGGAAAGCTAGTCTACAGCTTTCGGACAAAGAACAAATAATGACAGTAATTGATGTGTGTTCATTTTCACTTTATTGACAAAAAAGAAGCTGATTTGCTATGGTGAAAACTAGAAAACCGTTTCTCAGCAACCCAAACCATTCCTGGAACAACAAGTTTTCATAACTTCAAACCACTTCCAACAAACAACCTTGAAATTAGAAGGACTACAGATAGTGTAAAACCCTGCTTACTCTTTTCTTTCCATTCATCTTCTGATTGGGTTCGTGTTGAACCATCCATAAATAGCTATGTAGCTGTAAATTATGATGGTAACTGGTACTTTGGACTGGTAAAAACAATATTCAATGATGAAGAAGATGCAGAAATTCTATTTCTACATCCTTCAGGACCAGCTGCATCATTTTATTGGCCTGAAAGAGAAGATTGTTGCATAGTGCCTTTGGAGCACATAGTCTGTGTAGTAGACGCACCTCAATCAAGCGGCACTGGAAGAATGTATTACTTCAATAAAGACTGTAACAAAAGAACTGAAAGCTCTTGGATGAAGTGGAAAAACAAGTTGAATCAGCATTAATGTTTATTAAAAAGACAAAATTACTCAAAAAATTCAATGTTTCAAGCAATCAGTTGGGTTATACATAAGTGCCGTAAGTACACTATCTTTGTACATAATTCTAATGTAATCTACTATAATTAATAAACATGTTAAAAAGCCATAATTATTTTTGTTTTATCAAGTAGCCTATATGTTTAAGAGTAAATTAAAACAAATTTGAGCATTCTATCAGGTCTGAGACTCTAGATATTGCAATTCTGATAAAACAAAACATCCGTTAAAAAAAGAAATATATATATATATATATATATATATATATATATATATATATATATATATATATATATATATATATAAATATAATAGAGGGAAACATTCCACGTGGGAAAAATATATTTAAAAAGAAAGATGATGAGACTTACCCAACAAAAGCGCTGGCAGGTCGATAGACTATCGACCTGCCAGCGCTTTTGTTGGGTAAGTCTCATCATCTTTCTTTTTAAATATATATATATATATATATATATATATATATATATATATATATATTTTTTCATGGAAAATAGTAATATATTTTAATAGTATCATTTTTATCTTCAAATATGTATAATAAATAAACTTGCTGTAAAAGCAAGTTTAAAGTTTTGAGTACAAATTAAATTTACCACTACGGAAGGTTCGGAAAACGCAAAACATAAAAACTTAAAAAATTTATTAAAAAAAACTATAAGAGATACAGCAAAAAAATTTTGCAGGTGTTGTCAGGATGGTATTAGAACCATTTGAGCCAAATTTCATGAAAATCTAAGGAGGTGGGCGTAAAATTTATTTTTTATTGGGTGATTTGATGTGGAATGACCCGTACATGAATGTAAACATCCAATAGTTTAAGACTGCAAGCAGTCAGTCACAATTGTCAAGTAGCAAGGAGTATCTGTCCAGATAGTTTTGAGGAACAACTACTTTATAATTCTAACTATGAGATAGCAGATTCTGCAATGTGATTTATCAGAAGAATCCAAAACAAATGTAAATTACCTTTGAGGACCCCTTTTGAACAACCCTTGAAATTACTCGTTGATGTGTGTCCATCATGAAGTTGGCTTAACAGAAAAGATAGAGGAGATTTGAAGAGGAATTGTGCAGTTTGTCAGAGATTTGTTTTGTCAGCATGAAAGTCTCTTGGAAATGTGAACAAATGACAATGTATCGTTTACATGATAAATAGCGTTTTCTAAGAGCCTATCTACAAAAATTTCGAGACACCCCTTTTCAGCACAAATCAAGAAATGGCAACTTTCTACAACTTTTAACGTGTGTAGTGACCATGGAGGCAATATTAGATAAATTTAGGCTTGTGCAGAAGGGTATTGGCATCTTTCCTTTCATGCAGCATCTTTGAATGAAACAGGAATAAGGCAAAATTAACTTGGTATATGTGCTCTCCATTGCACTTAATATGGTGGTGGCTTTTCGAGTACATATGCAGATATAGAAATGATATTGTGTAGAGTAATAATGCATTCCAAAATAGTTCTGGTTGTTCAGAATAAGGCCCCATTTGAAGTTTTTAGCTGCATGCCCCCCTCCCCCCCCCCTTTCCTGCTAAACACATGACACATGAGGGTAAAGGAGGACGTATGCTCTAACCTCCGAGAAACTGTGGGTTATTTTGTAGCATTAATACACAAAGGTCATTCAATAATTAGAGAGACAAATTGGTCTCGAGAAAAAGCGTTTATTTTTACAAAACAATATTTTTCCTACTTTTCAGCATAATCCCCTTGAACATTTATGCACTTGTTCCAACAGGCTGCAGGCATTTTTATTCTGGCTGCAAAGAACTCTCTATCTTGATGTTTGAACCAATTTTCCAAAATCTTTTTCACGTCCTCATTGTCCTGAAACCTCTTCCAACATAATGCCTCCTTCTGTGCACCACACAAATGGAAATCATGAGGTGCTAAATCAGGACTGTAAGGGGGACGAGGCAGTACTTCCCAGCCCATTTTGTCGATGGTTTCATTGGTTAGTTGAGCAATATGAGGACGTGTGTTGTCTTGCTAGAGAATCACACCTCTCCTCTGAGATCCATGACATCTCTATCTTATAGCTGGCTTCACCTTGTTTAAAGGCAAATCCAAGCAGTAGTGACTGTTTGAGATAATCACAAAACAATGGATCTTCAGCATCCCAAAACACCGTCACCATGACTCTTCCTGCTGATGTTTGGGTTTTGAATTTTTTCTTGACAGGCGAGTTCATGTGCTGCCACTTCATGCGTTTTCTATATTCTGGCTCATAGTAGTGAACCCAAGTTTCATCACAACCTAAAATTTTTTTGAGGAAGTTCTCACCTTCTCTTTCATAACATTCCTTTAGCTCTGTTTACAGTCTCAACCTTGTTTCCTTGTGTAGCTATGTCAACTCCTTTGGGAACCATCTTGCATATGTTTTGTGGTACTTCAGCTTGTTACAGATGATCTTATGACCTGTACCAGTACTAACAGGAACCTTATCAACTATTGTTTTCACAGTAACACTGCGATCGGCACGAATAATGTCATAATTCGCCTTTCAAGTGAGGTAGTTGAAACTGCAACTGGTCAGCCAGAATGGTGTTCATCAGTTACTGAGTTGCAACCATTTTTGAATTGCTCTATCCACTTGTAAAAATTAGCACAATTCATAGAACCTTCACCAAAATCTTTAGATGTTCTACAGTATATATTCACTGGTTTCTCGCCTTCAGCAAGTAAAAAATGAATAACAGAAAGTTGTCAAACAAATGTGGACATTTCAAGCGGATTCACCATCTTGAAATGTGTTTCTGAGGTTATAAACAAAATAATGTTGATACATCAGCTGATCAGGGTTCATCCCAGTGATGCCAACTTAAAGCCATAAAAGTACCAAACTTGCCCTACTAACATTTTTTTTCCACAGACCAATTTGTCTCTTTAATTACTGAATGACTCTCGTAGTTAACTGATCACTGTGAAAGTGAGAAAGAAAGTGGAATAGAAGGTCAGATCAGGAAAGGGCTGGAGATAAGAATAGGTAGTGGCAGTAGTGATTGGAGGGTTGGGGATGGCTGGAGGTTGAGGATGTTTGTTGGTTTAGGCCACAGGAACTTTGGATATGGAGGATGTGCTGGAGGGAAAGATCCCACTGCACAGTTCAGAGTTGGTGGTGCTGGAGTAAAGGATACAAATTGCAAAGCTAGTACAATAACTGCTGAAGTCATTAGATTTTTGACATGCGACATATTTAAGCAGTTGTGTGGTTCATTTTTTGCTGTGCCACTGGTTATGATCGAGTCTAACATAATAGGAAATGCCTTTGATGGGTTGCAATAGGAAGTGGAGGATGGGTTTTATGGGACAGGTGTTGTATGTGAGTGGTTCACAGGGGGACAGTACCAGTTGAAAACAACAATGGAACAGTGGTAGACTAGGTATTGTGTATGTTGACCTTTCTCCCAGCATGGGGGAGAAGTGCTCTGACTGTGTTTGAATTGCGATGTGTGTGAGGAAAGTAAAGAGACTGACAACACTGTGAGGAATATGGCAATGCTGTGTTGCTCTACTTGTGTATGCTAGTGTGTTCATCCCTTCCAGATGGTCGATCTGAGTTTCTGGTGAGTGCAGCCATCACGTGATTTGTTATGAAAATGAAACAGCGGAATTTAGAGCTATGTGAATATGACCTTCGAAAAGTTGAAACAGGCCAGTGGGGAACATTCCCTATCAAGAGGATAAGTTTTTTGCTGGCACAAATCATTTTTGGAAGGCTAAAAACATTTTGAAGATGAACCTCTCTCAGGGAGACTTTTAACTTTAAAAACTGACAAAAACGCCAAATGTGTGCATGCTCTTGTGAGATCAGATTGATATTGTACAATAAGGATGATGTGTGGCCTGTGTTAGACTTAAACAGTTTCACTGCACGTTAAATTTTGACTGAAGTTTTATCACATGGGAAGGGTTTGTGCCAAAATGGTATTGAAAAGCCTCACAACTGAGGAGGAGGACAATCGAAGAAACGTGTGCATTTATCTTCTTGAGAGAGTTACCAATGACCACAATCATTCAGTCGTATGACCACAGGTGATAAATCCTGTATTTCTGAGTATGATCCTGAGACAAAGTGGCAGAGTGATGAGTGTCACCCTGAGCCATCTCCTTGACTGAAAGAAGCTCGAATGAACAAATCAAAGATCAAAATAATGCTGATTTGCTTTTTTGACACTAGGGGTATCTTGCATATAGAATTTGTTCCTCCATGAGAAAGTACCATCCAAGTGTTTTACAAAGATGTCCTTGAAGGCCTCAGGAAAAGCTGGTGAATAAAATGACACTGGACATTGCAGCCAAGTGGATGCTGCATCATGACAATGCCCCTTGTCACATGACCACTTCTGTCATGGAATTTTTGGCCTCAGAAGAGATTCTTGTTGTTCCACAACCCCCCTATTCACCTGATCCTTGTGACTCTTTTTTTTTTCTTTTCCTGAAACTGAAAATTGTCTGGAAAGCATTTTGTTTTGGGACTCTGTAGATCATTCAAAATAACTGTATAAATGCCTGATATCTGCTTTTAGACATGTCCGAAAAACAGACACCGCACAGAATCTGCAGTTGTGATATGTATTGTGTAAACTAAAAGTGGAGGGGGAAAAGGAAAGAAACTATTGATGTCAGCTGCATTAGTACTTTATGCGGAATCGGTGACAACAAGCTAAAATATATGCTGGACTGGTATTCGAACCTGTGACCTCCTCCGTACTAGGCAGTTGCGTTAACCACTGTGTCATTCGGGCACAGTGTTTATCGCAATTGCGTGGACTATCTCGGCCGACCCACGTCCCCACTTAGCGCCATCTATCCACAGTCCCATCCATGTCCTCTGCGCCTGCTACTTTGAGATTTCCACATGAAAGAACAGACACCAGGCATACATATAATTGATTCAACGTCCTGCGATAATCTCAAAGAAGTAAGCATGGAGGACGGGGACTGGGACTGGGCCTGGGGCTGGGCCTGGGATTGGTGGTGCTAGGTGGGAATGTGGGTCAGCTGAGAGTCATGCTGAGATAGTCTGCACAGTTGCGATAAACACTGCATCTACATTGCACAGTGGTTAACATAACTGTGCAGTAAGCAGGAGATCCTGAGTTCGAATCCCGGTTCGGCGCACATTTTCACTCATTGCCACTGAGTCTGCATAAAGTCTCCGTGCAACTGACATCACTAGTATCATTCCTTTCCTTTCCTTTCCTTTTCTTTCCTTTCATTTCTCTCCCCTCCATCTTCAATTTACATAATAATTCAAAAGAATGTAACTGACAGTCTAATGGCCCTACCAGTGGAAGCCTTTCAGCACTGCTGTCAAGACCTTGAACAAAACACCAGTGTAACACACACACACACACACACACACACACACACACACACACACACACCTCTCTTCTCTATTGTCGATGTTTTTCAACATGTAATATTTATATTCCATAGAGGATTTTCCGTGTTTGTAGTATATTTTACTTTTATGTTCATCTTTTTAATCTTTGATTCCTTACAGAAGTTGGTGGTGGGATAAATGGTATTTCTGGATACTCCTCCAGAATCACCACAAATAATAATGGATGATGATCCAGGTTTCATAGAAGAAGAAAATATTGATGAAGAAATACAGTGGTATGAAGAAGTTTCAGTTGAAGAACTTGACGAAGGCTTGGAGCAGGATGATGATGATGACGATGATGACGACGATGATACTGGGCAGGCAGAAGAAGGTGCAGAGGCCATGGTACCGACAAGTGATGATTCAAAACTTGTTTTCACAAACCATATAGGTAAAGATTCTTCGTTGCAGTCTCTACCTTACTGCATTGATTAAGTTTGTGTTGCCCAGTGGGGCTGGAAAGTAGTTGTTTGATGCTATAGAATTTTGCAGTAGGCAGTGTATCTTGAAAATTGATAATTATTTGAGAATTCGTTGTTGATACAATTGCAAACATGGATTATATTCTCTACATGCAAAATGACATTGATTGGGATCAACCCATTCCAAAATTTTATCTGTGAGTCACATTTCAAATGAAGCTGTTTAACCATAGGCTAAATGAAGATGTGTAGATTATCAGTTACAGGATTAATGTATCAGCAGTTTTATGTTAGCAGAGTGAAACATATACCTTCATGGAGACTAGATGCTTTGTTGAGTGTTGGAGTTAAAACAATGAGTAATTTAACATTTTATCAAACTTCAGTTCATTTCCGTGTAACTCATCAGCAACTCAAAGAATGTGTTATCATACCCGCCAGCTGGTCTGCAGCAAAGCATATACTTATTTGTGTCACACTGGAAGCAAAACAGGGAATACTTGGAGCTTGTCAAATTTATCATTGGATAATAATGTGTTGCGATTGGATTGTTTGGTGCAGGATAAAGTAGTGGAGAAAGAGCAGAGATGCCAGTCGTGATCGTCATGTGTATATCTACACAGTAATCACATGCTTAAAAATGAACAATATCCCAAAACAAGTGTTCATATGTGTGCAATACAATGCTTGAAGCAGTAAACATCAGCAAATTGAGATGCGGTTATACAGGTACACAAGAGTTATGTAGCCATTCTTTGACAGTTGTTGTAGTAGCCACCAGAAAGATCGCGGGAGGCGCACATTGGCACGGCGCGTCACGGACGGTAGTTGCCGCCAGTAGAGTCCCGTCCACCAGAGGGCACGCGAGAATTCAGACACGACCTCTGCCGGCGTAACAACAAGAACAACAACAACAACTCCGGCAGGACAGGCCGTGCGCAGTCAGTCAACATCGGGCATGCCTAGGACACAGTCCCGGTCTACGCTAAGTGAAGTGCGACGTAACGTGAACAGTGTTACTACAGTTGTGGACCTCAGCTAAAGCTCCTTTTGGTGTAGGCAAGCATGATAATTTATCTGAGAAGGCAGGTTATGCATTTATTTTCTTTTTTTGGTCACTGTACTCGTATTTAACTGTTATACATTCGTTGCATGTCGCGTGGTTCTATAGTGACTACTGGAGTGAGGAACAGTTGCTGTTAGTGAGCGGAAAACTCAGATATTAATTTATTCTACATCTAATATCAAATAGTAAAAAGATTCATGAGATTTCTGTCTCAGTTGCAAACAGTAGCCTTGAATGTCGGAACATATACAGATACTGCAAATTTACAAATTAGTCAGTCTTCAATACAATAAATTTTCAGTAGATCACGAGCCTTAGCCACTGTGAAAGTGTAAATTTATTCAACAAGCAAACACGCAAAATGAGCTCAGTGTGTGAATGTTCAAATTTAAGTACTCTTGCAGCTGGAGCTCTGGAGAATGAATGTTTGCTTCCCATTGGTTGTGGCATAATCGTTTGTGTGGTTTGTGGCAGAGCCCTCGTGCCATGGTGCTGGCTGTAGGAAATGCAGTGGCACAAGCTGGTGGTGTGTGCATTTGAAAGTGTGGAACAGATAGCAGCCGATATCGTACTTTCCAGCTTGAAAGCCTTCCTTTCAACAAGCTCAAGTCCAGGTCTAAGTATGTTAATGTGATTACATAGCATGGTTTGTGATCTCCAAGTATGTATAAGGAGTGAAACAAAATTCTTGTGTATAACTGTATGCTATTTTGATTAAGATATTTCTTTATACTTCACTTGATTTACTGTCCCATTTAAAAGCACACAATATCGGTAACAGTGTACTTGCTGCTTCGTGTAGTGGTGACCACTCTGACCGCTACACTATCACCTCCTCATCTTTATCACCATACCAATTACAAGGACAGAAATGATGGTTTATCTAGAATGAGACTATGAGAGCTCCTCAATAAAACTGTGTGTTACTGAGTGAGGTGGGAAAACAGTGGATTCATATTTGGGAGGATATATGTTCAAATACTCATCCAGTAATCCAGATTTAAATTTTCTGTGATTTCCCAAAATGATTCCTTTGAAAAGGCATGAGCCATTTCCCTTCTTGTGTTTCCCAGTTGAGCTTGTGGTCCATCTCTAATGACTTCGTCATTGAGAGAACATTAAACCTTAATTTTCCTTCCTTGATTTCTGACTAAATGCTAGGTTTTGTAGCTTCAATAAAGTAGACAGCAACACATTCCACCCCTGTTTTTATATTCTGCGTGGCAAAGACTTATTGTGCATTGCATGAAAACAAGGAACATGTGAAGAAATGTGAATGTTACATCCTGGGCTAGTACAAATAATTATCAGCAATTTAAGAATGGAATGTTTTAAATAAAATCTTGGCACTGCAGTAAGTAATGAGGTTATGAGAAGCACAAAAATAAAGCCTGATTGATGTCAGAATTCAAGAAGCCATGAAGGATAAAAAAAACTGCATGCTAAGACCTCCGTCAGAATATACCCAAAGCACCAGAATAGCGTTGTCAGCTCAGAGAAGCAAGCATAATTCTTTGTGAAGAGAAGAGGAAAAATATCTATAGAAAATACAAGAAATGAAAGTGTATATAATACGAGGAAAAACTACTTCTGGAACTTCGAGAACATAAATTAAAGGTTTTAAATTAACATTCAAAACCAGCAAATGGCTATGTACTCATGAGTGCTGGAAACATCATTGAAAGAGTTATTTAAAATGCTTCCTTAATATCAATATTAGGAGGTTAAGCCATATATAGAGAAACTTCTCCAACAATAATAAAGTCATAGGTTGGTAGGCTAATGGAACAATGTAAAGGGAAGAGTGACTTTTTGGTTGATATGTTTGGGGATGCCCTGTGTTTAGCTGTTTTTGCTTCTCACACTCAGAAATCAGTACAGTAGAATTACCTTTAATTTGGCATCAGCTTTACATTTCAGAGTTGAGGAATACCCAAAATTGTGAGTTACAAATAATTTTATTACTGAGTTTGTAATTATTTATCATCCATGTCTTCTTGGACACCTGTTCCTTCCAGTAATATATTTTTCTTTCAGGTTCTGTATTCTGTTGTGACATTGAACCAAAAGAATCCAAGCTCGTGATAACAGGTGGACAAGATGAAAAAGCATATGTGTGGAACACAAGCTCAGGAGAAATTTTGTTTGAATGTACAAATCACAAGGTAAGTTCCACAGTTATCAGTGTATCATGGTAGGCTTTTTTAAATATTCAGCAATATTTAATGTCCATTTTGCGCAACAGGCAACATCCCAAGTTTTTGCTGTTCCTTTCAGAAATGGCCATATGTCAGTAAATCCATAACCCTGATTCCAGATAATAGTCTATAGTTAGTGTTATGAGTCTTACTTCAGATTAATTTGTTGGGGCTTGGGTTAACAAAACTGGTGCATCTCAAAACCTTCTGTATTTAAATAAAATTGCTTAAAGGAAGTTTGATATGATTTGAATATTATTTTGGAAGAGAGCATCTACTTATCAGCTGCTGAAACAGCATCAATTTTTAATGAAGAATAAACAGGAAAACAAATTAATAAAGAAAACCCACAGCTGAATGTGTGTTTTTTGATCAAACAAGATGGCTTAGTAATGTTGCACTCTATTTCAGGGGAAGTGGACTTAAAATATTTTTCCAGCCATTCGGATTTTGGTTTCCATAGTTTCCACCAATTACTATGGTAAATACTGGTGTGGTTCATTTGAAAAGGCATAGGTATTTGTATCCAATCTGAATTTTTGCTCCATTGTCATTAATGAGACTTTAAACTGCTGCAATTGGTTTCAACGCAGTCCACGGAAGAAATTCGTGGGAGGGAAGGAGAGAGAGAGAGAGAGAGAGAGAGAGAGAGAGAGAGAGAGAGAGAGAGAGAGGGGGGGGGGGTGAGTGAGTGAGTGAGTGAGTGAGGCACTTGTATGTATTCCATCTGGGATGCATTTTTCGGATATTTCCACTGACACTTGGTTTGTTTGGGATTTGGCGCATGGTGCAGACCAGTGAAAGTTTCACTTACTCTGTGCATGCATGATGCCATTTCGCCGCTGCTGAATTTGAACAAGTGAAACACGGGTCTATAGTCTGAGCACTTAATTTATTTTGTGTTACAGAAACAACCTGTGCCTGTGCAGTCAGTCACGAAAAGTATTTTTGTACAAATATTTAAAAAAAAATGTGTGCTAATAGTGTTTGTTGATATATATACAGGAGATCTCAAACACTTGAATGACCTGTCACAAAATTACACCTGATTGCTTGTCAACAGGGATTGTGTACTTATTGTTGTGTTTTGTTTTCTTGTTCTTTCTTGTATTAATATTAGTAAATACCTCTTGTCTGTTCTTACAAGGGAACCTCCCCATTGCACCCCCCTCAGATTTAGTTATAAGTTGGCACAGTGGATAGGCCTTGAAAAACTGAAGACAGATCAATCGAGAAAACAGGAAGAAGTTGTGTGGAACTATGAAAAAAATAAGCAAAATATACAAACTGAGTAGTCCATGCGCAAGATACGCAACATCAAGGAGATTGTGAGCTCAGGAGCGCCGTGGTCCCGTGGTTAGTGTGAGTAGCTGCGGAATGAGAGGTCCTTGGTTCAAGTCTTCCCTTGACTGAAACTTTTACTTTCTTTATTTTCGCAAAGTTATGATCTGTCCGTTCGTTCATTGACGTCTCTGTTCACTGTAATAAGTTTAGTGTCTGTGTTTTGTGGCCGCACGGCAAAACCGTGCGATTAGTAGACAAAAGGACGTGCCTCTCCAATCGGAACTGAAAACATTTTATCGCAAGGTCACAGGTCAACTGATTTCTCCACAGGAAAACACATCTGATATATTCTATACGACACTGATGACGGCATGTGCGTCACATGACAGGAATATGTTGTCGGCCCACCTAACTTGTACACTTAGCGAATGGGTAAAAAGATTCTTCTACCTTGCCCGATTTAGGTTTTCTTGTGGATGTGATAATCACTCCCAAAAAAGTGATGAAAACATAAGAGTTTGTCACATAAACTGAAAATAAAAAATTAAACTTTTCACTCGAGGGAAGACTTGAACCTAGGAGCTCTCGTTCTGTAGCTGCTCTCACTAACCACGGGACTGCGGCGCTCCTTAGGCCGGTATTACACTATCAAATTTCTTTGTCAAATATTTGATCAAAGATGTGATCCAATATTCCGTCCAATATATTTGACAAAGATCTTTGACGTAGCACTAGAGGGGGTATTACACTGTCATCAAATTTTTCGTCAAAGTTCAAGATGGCTGACAACAACTTGTTACTAACCGCAGCAGTTCTACGTACTCCAATTGCATTGTGTGCACATGCGGAAAAGAAGTGGGGGAAAAAATGGAACCATACATACGAGGTTGACAGTCTTAAAAGTCCTGGGATTACAACTTGATAATAAATTCAGTTGGGAAGAGCACACCACAGAACTGCAGAAAGGCCTTAACAAATCTGTATTTGCAATTCGAGTGTTAGCAGACATAGGAAACATAAAAATGAAAAAGCTTGCATACTTTCATTCCATAATGTCATATGGGATAATATTTTGGGGTAAATCTTGAAGTCAAACAAGTTTTCAAGGTCCAAAAGCGTGTAATACGTATTATTTGTGGAGTAAATTCACGGACCTCCTGCAGAAACCTCTTCAAAGAACTGGGTATACTAACTACTGCCTCTCAGTATATTTACTTCTTAATGAAATTTGTCGTAAATAATATATCTCTTTTTCCAAGAAACAACTCAGTTCATACATACAATACCAGGAACAAAAATGATCTGTACAAGGACTTAAAAGCGTCTGTGATCTATTCTGTTACTCGTTTTTATTCTCTGTGGGTGTATTTAGTATTTGGAAAAAGGGACCGATGACCATCGCAGTCTGGTCCCTTTAATCCCACAAACCAACCAACTTACTTTAGTTCAAAAAGGGGTCCACTACTCAGGAACACTCATCTTCAATAATTTGCCAGGAAACATAAAATATTTAGTTAGAAATAAAGATCAGTTTAAAAGGAGCCTGAAAGACTTACTACTGGCCAACTCCTTCTACTCCATTGGCGAAATTTTTAATAGAAACAAATGATGTATTGTATTTATCCATACTATTAGTATTGTTATTTCAGCTTAAAAAAAATCGACATGTTCCACATCCACGAGGCTCTCCTCAGCACGGATCTATGGAACGAAAAACTAATCTAATCTGGGTGAAGCCATGGGTTTTACGACGACACGATAAAAGCATTCAACAAAACTTGTTACGTGAGCTTACAGTGGAAGACGTCAAGTCGTACATCAATTACTTAAGAATGGATGAGCATACATTTCTGTATGTGCTCAATGAAGTGTATCCTCATATCACAAAGCACAATATTCACTTAAGAACTGCTACATCTTCAGAAGACAGGCTCACTATCACACTCCCATTCCTTGCTACAGGAGAGGGTTATGTTAGGTTAGGTTAGGTTAGGTTAGGTTAGGTTAGGTTAGGTTAGATCAGGTTAGGTCTCCAATCTTCTTAATCTATTTTTGTATTCAGGGTGCCTCACGTTGTAAAGCACCTCATCAGCTTCAGACATCTATATTAATTTTGTAGTTGTCGGCACACACCAATTGTATTTACCGGCAATGGTTATAAAAACACTACAGACGACAGTACGCTGCAGCGAATCAGCGATGCTAGCGCTCCATGTGGTAACATGTCACATTGCAGTGAACAGAAGACAAGCGGTTTCTTTGATCAAATATACAGTGAGGCCCTAGATTTGATCAAATATTGGACGACATTTGACAAAGTCCCTATTACACTATCAAATATCTTTGACAAAGATATTGGACAAAAAAATTTGATAGTGTAATACCGGCCTTAACTCCCACTGTCCTTGATTTTGCCTATGTTCGCATGGTCTGCTCAGATTGTATATTTTACTTATTTTTTTCATAGTTCCACACAACTTCTTCCTGTTTTCTCGATTGATCTGTGTTCAGTTTTTCAAGGCCTATCCACTGTGCCAACTTATAATTAAATCTGAGGGGGGTGCGATGGGGAGGTTTCCTTGTTAGAACACAGCAAATTCACAAACTAAAGGTAATTTATAAAGAATTAACAGCAGCCAGTTTCTTTTATAGGCGTTTACTTTTCCGTGATGTCATTTCAAGTTGCCTCGAATCCAGTCTTTACATGTTTATCACTATTTACGTTTCATGAACATTGTTTCTTTACTAACAGTGTAGCAGAATGTTGCCGTGGAACTTCTTAAGACAGCAGTGGTAAAACGTAAGTAAAGAAACAATGTTCGTGACACACATCCTCTCTTCCCGTTATCCACCAGGCCTCAATCTCCGCTAATTTCAAGTTGCCGCCACTCATACCTCACCTACATTCAACAACATCTTTGCCTCTGCACTTCTGCATCGACTGACATCTCTGCCCAAACTCTTTGTCTTTAAATATGTCTGCTTGTGTCTGTATATGTGTGGATGGATATGTGTGTGTGTGCGAGTGTATACCCGTCCTTTTTTCCCCCTAAGGTAAGTCTTTCCGCTCCCGGGACTGGAATGACTCCTTACCCTCTCCCTTAAAACCACATCCTTTCGTCTTTCCCTCTCCTTCCCTCTTTCGTGGTGAGGCAACAGTTTGTTGCGAAAGCTTGAATTTTGTGTGTATGTTTGTGTTCGTTTGTGTGTCTGTCGACCTGCCAGCACTTTCATTTGGTAAGTCACATCATCTTTGTTTTTAGGTATATATATATATATATAAGTGCACACATCTCAAGATAGTGTGAACATAAAATGAATGTACTCTCAAAAGTATGTGTTTACAGGAACAGTTTGTTGGTTTATCGTGTCAGGAAATGCACGCCATTATACTGATGCATTGCAAGTCATGGATGCTACAGTCCTGACTTTAAGCCAGATTTACACTGAGTTTCTGTTACTTACTCCACAACATGTTAGCAACATTGTTCATTGTTTGCATCCCTGTCTACACTATTGACAAATATTTATATGTATGTATTCACATCATCTGCTATGGGGACCTGGCATGAAACATTTCACATTGTGTATTTGCAGCAAGAGCTGCGCTATGACAAGTGAAAAGGAAGAATTAGTGACATACAATTCTACATTAATCATACTCAATGAAATAAGTAGCAAAGAAAGCAACATTCTCATCATTGGCGGACCAAAACATCTTTTAGAAGATGTGGTGGGAATGACATGCTGTGTAAACTGAAATTGGATGGTTCTGGTTTTTGTAACTTCACTAGGGTGTTGCTGTAAGATTTTGAAATTTTAATGAATGTTACGAGGCCAATTGTTTTGAAGACAGAGACAAATTTCAGAAAAGAAATTTTTGTGAAGGAAAGACTTGCTATTACTCTTAATTTTTTGGCAGCAGGAGATTCTTGTCAAAGCCTTGCATATTTATTTCATGTTTCAAAGCCAGCCACATCTCAGATAATTTCTGCAGTTTATGAAGCTTTGGTTGGAAGATTTTGTAAGGTAATTCAGTTATGGCACTGAAACACCTATTTGAATATATATTTTTATTTTCATATTGAAATTAAATTAGCATTTTCAGTGAAGATAATTTCTTCAGCTGCAGTCTCGAAGTCTGTAACACTATCAATAAAGTGATCCGTCTGCCACATACACATTCACTGTTGTCTGCATCCTCCTAAGCACATTTAATTCAGCCATGTATAATGCCTTTACAAAGGCCTTTACAAGTGTCTGCTTGTGTCTGTGTATATGCGGATGGATGTGTGTGTGTGTGCGAGTGTATACCTGTCCTTTTTTCCCCCTAAGGTAAGTCTTTCCGCTCCCGGGATTGGAATGACTCCTTACCCTCTCCCTTAAAACCCATATCCTTTTGTCTTTCCTTCTCCTTCCCTCTTTCCTGACAAGGCAACCGTTGGTTGCGAAAGCTAGAATTTTGTGTGTATGTTTGTATTTGTTTGTGTGTCTATCGACCTGCCAGCGCTTTTGTTTGGTAAGTCTCACATCTTTCTTTTTATATATATATAAAAAAACAAAGATGATGTGACTTACCAAGTGAAAGTGCTGGCAGGTCGACAGACACACAGACGAACACAAACATACACACAAAATTCAAGCTTTCGCAACAAACTGTTGCCTCATCAGGAAAGAGGGAAGGAGAGGGAAAGACGAAAGGATGTGGGTTTTAAGGGAGAGGGTAAGGAGTCATTCCAGTCCCGGGAGCGGAAAGACTTACCTTAGGGGGAAAAAAGGACGGGTACACACTCGCGCACACACACACACACACATATCCATCCACACATATACAGACACAAGCAGACATATAAAAAGGACGGGTACACACTCGCACACACACACACATATCCATCCACACATATACAGACACAAGCAGACATATTTAAAGACGATGAGGCAACAGTTTGTTGCGAAAGCTTGAATTTTGTGTGTATGTTTGTGTTCGTCTGTGTGTCTGTCGACCTGCCAGCACTTTCACTTGGTAAGTCACATCATCTTTGTTTTTAGATATATTTTTCCTTCGTGGAATGTTTCCTTCTATTATAACCATATATATATATATATATATATCAAAAAACAAAGATGATGTGACTTACCAAATGAAAGTGCTGGCAGGTCGACAGACACACAAACGAACACAAACATACACACAAAATTCAAGCTTTCGCAACAAACTGTTGCCTCATCAGGAAAGAGGGAAGGAGAGGGAAAGACGAAAGGATGTGGGTTTTAAGGGAGAGGGTAAGGAGTCATTCCAGTCCCGGGAGCGGAAAGACTTACCTTAGGGGGAAAAAAGGACGGGTACACACTCGCACACACACACATATCCATCCACACATATACAGACACAAGCAGACATATTTAAAGACAAAGAGTTTGGGCAGAGATGTCAGTCGAGGCAGAAGTGCAGAGGCAAAGATGTTGCTGAATGACAGGTGAAGTATGAGTGGCGGCAACTTGAAATTAGCGGAGATTGAGGCCTGGTGGATAACGGGAAGAGAGGATATATTGAAGAGCAAGTTCCCATCTCCGGAGTTCGGATAGGTTGGTATTAGTAGGAAGTATCCAGATAACCCGGACGGTGTAACACTGCGCCAAGATGTGCTGGTCGTGCACCAAGGCATGTTTAGCCACAGGGTGATCCTCATTACCAACAAACACTGTCTGCCTGTGTCCATTCATGCGAATGGACAGTTTGTTGCTGGTCATTCCCACATAGAATGCATCACAGTGTAGGCAGGTCAGTTGGTAGATCACGTGGGTGCTTTCACACGTGGCTCTGCCTTTGATTGTGTACACCTCCCGGGTTACAGGACTGGAGTAGGTGGTGGTGGGAGGGTGCATGGGACAGGTTTTACACCGGGGGCGGTTACAAGGGTAGGAGCCAGAGGGTAGGGAAGGTGGTTTGGGGATTTCATAGGGATGAACTAAGAGGTTACGAAGGTTAGGTGGACGGCGGAAAGACACTCTTGGTGGAGTGGGGAGGATTTCATGAAGGATGGATCTCATCTCAGGGCAGGATTTGAGGAAGTCGTATCCCTGCTGGAGAGCCACATTCAGAATCTGATCCAGTCCCGGAAAGTATCCTGTCACAAGTGGGGCACTTTTGTGGTTCTTCTGTGGGAGGTTCTGGGTTTGAGAGGATGAGGAAGTGGCTCTGGTTATTTGCTTCTGTACCAGGTCGGGAGGGTAGTTGCGGGATGCGAAAGCTGTTGTCAGGTTGTTGGTGTAATGCTTCAGGGATTCCGGACTGGAGCAGATTCGTTTGCCACGAAGACCTAGGCTGTAGGGAAGGGACCGTTTGATGTGGAATGGGTGGCAGCTGTCGTAATGGAGGTACTGTTGCTTGTTGGTGGGTTTGATGTGGACGGACGTGTGAAGCTGGCCATTGGACAGGTGAAGGTCAACATCAAGGAAAACCTCTTTCCTCATTACCTTAGCCAGCTTCATCCTGACCCACAACTTCTTCACTTTTGAAAACCAGACATACCAACAATTAAAGGGAACAGCCATGGGTACCAGGATGGCCCCCTCGTACGCCAACCTATTCATGGGTCGCTTAGAGGAAGCCTTCTTGGTTACCCAGGCCTGCCAACCCAAAGTTTGGTACAGATTTATTGATGACATCTTCATGATCTGGACTCACAGTGAAGAACAACTCCAGAATTTCCTCTCCAACCTCAACTCCTTTGGTTCCATCAGATTCACCTGGTCCTACTCCAAATCCCATGCCACTTTCCTTGATGTTGACCTTCACCTGTCCAATGGCCAGCTTCACACGTCCGTCCACATCAAACCCACCAACAAGCAACAGTACCTCCATTACGACAGTTGCCACCCATTCCACATCAAACGGTCCCTTCCCTACAGCCTAGGTCTTCGTGGCAAACGAATCTGCTCCAGTCCGGAATCCCTGAAGCATTACACCAACAACCTGACAACAGCTTTCGCATCCCGCAACTACCCTCCCGACCTGGTACAGAAGCAAATAACCAGAGCCACTTCCTCATCCTCTCAAACCCAGAACCTCCCACAGAAGAACCACAAAAGTGCCCCACTTGTGACAGGATACTTTCCGGGACTGGATCAGATTCTGAATGTGGCTCTCCAGCAGGGATACGACTTCCTCAAATCCTGCCCTGAGATGAGATCCATCCTTCATGAAATCCTCCCCACTCCACCAAGAGTGTCTTTCCGCCGTCCACCTAACCTTCGTAACCTCTTAGTTCATCCCTATGAAATCCCCAAACCACCTTCCCTACCCTCTGGCTCCTACCCTTGTAACCGCCCCCGGTGTAAAACCTGTCCCATGCACCCTCCCACCACCACCTACTCCAGTCCTGTAACCCGGGAGGTGTACACAATCAAAGGCAGAGCCACGTGTGAAAGCACCCACGTGATCTACCAACTGACCTGCCTACACTGTGATGCATTCTATGTGGGAATGACCAGCAACAAACTGTCCATTCGCATGAATGGACACAGGCAGACAGTGTTTGTTGGTAATGAGGATCACCCTGTGGCTAAACATGCCTTGGTGCACGACCAGCACATCTTGGCGCAGTGTTACACCGTCCGGGTTATCTGGATACTTCCTACTAATACCAACCTATCCGAACTCCGGAGATGGGAACTTGCTCTTCAATATATCCTCTCTTCCCGTTATCCACCAGGCCTCAATCTCCGCTAATTTCAAGTTGCCGCCACTCATACTTCACCTGTCATTCAGCAACATCTTTGCCTCTGCACTTCTGCCTCGACTGACATCTCTGCCCAAACTCTTTGTCTTTAAATATGTCTGCTTGTGTCTGTATATGTGTGGATGGATATGTGTGTGTGTGCGAGTGTGTACCCGTCCTTTTTTCCCCCTAAGGTAAGTCTTTCCGCTCCCGGGACTGGAATGACTCCTTACCCTCTCCCTTAAAACCCACATCCTTTCGTCTTTCCCTCTCCTTCCCTCTTTCCTGATGAGGCAACAGTTTGTTGCGAAAGCTTGAATTTTGTGTGTATGTTTGTGTTCGTTTGTGTGTCTGTCGACCTGCCAGCACTTTCATTTGGTAAGTCACATCATCTTTGTTTTTTGATATATTTTTCCTTCGTGGAATGTTTCCTTCTATTATAACTATATATATATATATATATATATATATGAATATAATAGAGGGAAACATTCCACGTGGGAAATAATTTTTCCCACGTGGAATGTTTCCCTCTATTATATTCATATCATTAATTTGATCCCAACAATCACGGTTGTTATTGTTATTGTTATTGTCACTGTTACATTTCGTAGTCTTTTCTGTCATCTTATTTCCTCCTTCTGTTTTTGCCAGCAGTTTTACTTTCTATTCACCTTCTCCTTTTTTACCGTAATCCAGTATACAATTTTATCCCGCCGATATATACTCAACAATACGTAATAATACGTAACCCACTTCCAAACCAAATTTTTTTCCGCTTTCAACACTACCGCTGCTATAAAATCCACCGTTTCCAGTTCACAAACAGTTCCTTTCAGCTATTAAACAACCTTTTCGGCTAATTTTAATATCTTTTGCTTTATTTCCATTTCCGTTTTTCTCACATCATCGATCATTTTTAGCCGCTTCCCACAGGTTTTAACGTCATTATTTCTTCATCAGACAATTGTTAGCTTCATTTCCATAATCTGTCACCACCAAACCACCCTTTTAATACATCCTCACGTAGTTTTCTCGAAATTCTCCCGTATTTCTCCACCCTTTAACGTGTTTTGGCGGCAACACAACCACCTAACCTTTATGCACATCATTATCTACCTACACAAGTTCACCACAGGATCAACAGCCCAGCTCTAACCAACCCTTTTTCGCCTTTTTTCACACCAGATCTCCATTTGCTTTCTAGTTTTACCTTTATCTCTCCCCATATATTTCTATATTTATTTTCATTTTCATTTCAGCCTCGTGTTCCACTTTCCACCTTCTAGTACCATGTCACCCTCACAACACCTCCACAACGACCCCATTAAGTTTTATTTACATTCCCTCCGCAAACATGCCTTCGCCTTAGCTAGATTACACTCCCATATTTTATTTTCTCAGGCTTGTCTGACACTTGGCATCACCCCCAAAGGCCTCACACTTAAAGTTCCCATCTCTGGCTGCAACCCTTCTTTCCATCAGTCCCTATACCAGTTCCAAACCGAACAATCCATTGCCCTCACCCACCTAATCCTTCACCTACACATCCACTCAGCCAATCAACACACCCATCAACTCCTGTCCCTAATAAAAGTCCTCAATCTTTCCTCTCCCACATCCACACCGGTTGTTCAGAGCATCCTCCTACAGGCCAACCGCAAATTAGAAAAGCATGCCACCCTCCACCTTAAAAAACTATCCAATCTCCTGGTTTCCCACCTCCGGAAAGGCAACTCACTCACCCTTCACAACCTTTCCAGCAAACCTCAACCTCCTCTCATTGCACACAAACCCAGTCTCTCCCATCTACTCAATCTCCCACTTCCAGCTCCACTCCCTCCAAAACCTCAAAATTCCAATCAACGCAATCTGGAACCACAACACCCCAATTCAGTAGTTAACCTTTCCTCCAAACCTCTCTCCCAATCCGAAACCTCTGTCCTATCCAAAGGCCTCACCTTCAGCCCCACTCCCAGATTTAACCAAACAGCCCTCGTCAAAGATTTACTGTCCTACACCCGTACTCTCTGCTGGAAATATCACTTTGCCACGAAGAAAAATGATCCTAATCCTACTCCTAATGATCCAACTCCCCAAGACACTATCCAAATTGAACCATGCCTGGAACAGTTCCGTCCTCCGTCACAGCGGGACCCACCTCCTCTTCCTCAAAATCACCCTCTCCTAACCTTCCGGGAATTTCTGACTTCCAGCCTTGCCTCTCAATCCTTCTTAAAAAACCTTAATCCTACTCCCAACATCACCACTGCTGAAGCCCAGGCTATCCGTGATCTGAAGGCTGACCGATCCATCGTCATTCTTCCGGCGGACAAGGGTTCCACAACTGTGGTACTTGGTCGTCGGGAGTATGTGACTGAGGGACTGCGTCAGCTTTCAGACAACACTACTTACAAAGTTTGCCAAGGCAATCCCATTCCTGATGTCCAGGCGGAGCTTCAAGGAATCCTCAGAACCTTAGGCCCCCTACAAAACCTTTCACCCGACTCCATCAACCTCCTGACCCCACCAACACCCCGCACCCCTACCTTCTACCTTCTTCCCAAAATTCACAAACCCAATCATCCCGGCCGTCCCATTGTAGCTGGTTACCAAGCCCCCACCGAACGCATCTCTGCCTACGTAGATCAACACCTTCAACCCATTACATGCAGTCTCCCATCCTTCATCAAAGACACCAACCACTTTCTCGAACGCCTGGAATCCCTACCCAGTCTGTTACCCCCGGAAACCATCCTTGTAACCATTGATGCCACTTCCTTATACACAAATATTCCGCATGTCCAGGGCCTCGCTGCGATGGAGCACTTCCTTTCACGCCGATCACCTGCCGCCCTACCTAAAACCTCTTTCCTCATTACCTTAGCCAGCTTCATCCTGACCCACAACTTCTTCACTTTTGAAGGCCAGACATACCAACAATTAAAGGGAACAGCCATGGGTACCAGGATGGCCCCCTCGTATGCCAACCTATTCATGGGTCGCTTAGAGGAAGCCTTCTTGGTCACCCAGGCCTGCCAACCCGAAGTTTGGTACAGATTTATTGATGACATTTTCATGATCTGGACTCACAGTGAAGAAGAACTCCAGAATTTCCTCTCCAACCTCAACTCCTTTGGTTCCATCAGATTCACCTGGTCCCACTCCAAATCCCATGCCACTTTCCTTGACGTTGACCTCCACCTGTCCAATGGCCAGCTTCACACGTCCGTCCACATCAAACCCACCAACAAGCAACAGTACCTCCATTATGACAGCTGCCACCCATTCCACATCAAACGGTCCCTTCCCTACAGCCTAGGTCTTCGTGGCAAACGAATCTGCTCCAGTCCGGAATCCTTGAACCATTACACCAAAAACCTGAAAACCGCTTTTGCATCCCGTAACTACCCTCCCGACCTGGTACAGAAGCAAATAACCAGAGCCACTTCCTCATCTCCTCAAACCCGGAACCTTCCACAGAAGAACCCCAAAAGTGCCCCACTTGTGACAGGATACTTTCCGGGACTGGATCAGATTCTGAATGTGGCTCTCCAGCAGGGATACGACTTCCTCAAATCCTGCCCTGAAATGAGATCCATCCTTCATGAAATCCTCCCCACTCCACCAAGAGTGTCTTTCCGCCGTCCACCTAACCTTCGCAACCTCTTAGTTCATCCCTATGAAATCCCCAGACCACCTTCCCTACCCTCTGGCTCCTACCCTTGTAACCGCCCCCGGTGTAAAACCTGTCCCATGCACCCTCCCACCACCACCTATTCCAGTCCTGTAACCCGGAAGGTGTACACGATCAAAGGCAGAGCCACGTGTGAAAGCACCCACGTGATTTACCAACTGACCTGCCTACACTGTGAAGCGTTCTATGTGGGAATGACCAGCAACAAACTGTCCATTCGCATGAATGGACACAGGCAGACAGTGTTTGTTGGTAATGAGGATCACCCTGTGGCTAAACATGCCTTGGTGCACGGCCAGCACATCTTGGCACAGTGTTACACCGTCCGGGTTATCTGGATACTTCCCACTAACACCAACCTGTCAGAACTCCGGAGATGGGAACTTGCCCTTCAGCATATCCTCTCTTCTCGCTATCCGCCAGGCCTCAATCTCCGCTAATTTCTAATTTCAATTTGCCGCCGCTCGTACCTCACCTGTCTTTCAACATCATCTTTGCCTTTGTACATCCGCCCCGACTGACATCTCTGCCCAAACTCTTTGCCTTTACAAATGTCTGCTTGTGTCTGTGTATATGAGGATGGATATGTGTGTGTGTGCGCGAGTGTATACCTGTCCTTTTTTCCCCCTAAGGTAAGTCTTTCCGCTCCCGGGATTGGAATGACTCCTTACCCTCTCCCTTAAAACCCAAATCCTTTTGTCTTTCCCTCTCCTTCCCTCTTTCCTGACGAGGCAACCATTGGTTGCGAAAGCTAGATTTTGTGTGTATGTTTGTGTTTGTTTGTGTGTCTATCGACCTGCCAGCGCTTTTGTTTGGTAAGTCTCATCATCTTTCTTTTTAAAAATATATATATATATATATATATATATATATATATATATATATATATATATATATATATATATATATGTGTGTGTGTGTGTTTAAAGCATCACTGTCAGTGGATCTCAGGAATAATAAAAAATTTCAGGTTGAATAAGCAGATAAAATCATAGAAGTGTATGATACCAGCCGAACTGTTGTTGAAAATTGTGTACAGTGAAATGTTATGCCCATACATCCGGAATATGTAATCTGCACAAGGAGGAATGTGTTGTTTCATGTATTACAGATTATGTCAGTCACAAACATGATGTAGTAAGGG
This sequence comes from Schistocerca cancellata, assembly GCF_023864275.1. Taxonomy (NCBI): domain Eukaryota; kingdom Metazoa; phylum Arthropoda; class Insecta; order Orthoptera; family Acrididae; genus Schistocerca; species Schistocerca cancellata. The sequence continues at coordinate 73,112,353 of NC_064627.1, forward strand.
ATGTTAGGCTTGTCATAATCATCTCATGTTAAAACTTAGCAATGTGATGCATCCTTTTTTTCCATAGGATTCGGTTTCTTGTGTTGGGTTCAGCCATGATGGAATGTATGCTGCAACTGCTGATATGTCTGGAATTATCCAGGTATGGAAAGTGCCAACCAAAACTCTGGCTTGGAGTTCTGATGACAGTTATGGTGATCTTCAGGTATGTTCATCATATAGTTCTTAAAATTTTTTTGTAAAATGCAAAATAGTTACATTTCCACTAATTGTCAACAGCAACCTTATCTGCAGTGTTGTGAGCATCATAAATACTCCTACAGTCATTATGTTAATGTAAACATTAACAATTAATTTACTATTACTCAGCAAAGTAAACTGTAGAGCCAGGAATAGTGGGCACTGACTTGGTCATGTGACATGGTACAGGTATGCTCCAATTAAAGTAGCACACATTGCACAGTTGAAGCTGACTGTTGGCAAAATTAAATTCATTAGCAATGAGAAGGAGAAAGGAGTGAAAGATGGAAAAAGTGACAGAATATGCAAACAAAATGTTAAAACAAAGCAAGTTGATAGTGTGCAAAGTAGGACGGGATGGATTCAATGATGAGTGGAATTGAAGTATTTGCCCCAAAGAAAATCAGCAAATTGGCCACAGTAAGTACGCCTTGACAATGTGGATAAATCTGTTCTCTGCCAACAATTTCTGTGACATTATGACTAATGTTAGGAAATAACAACTTCGCTAGAACTTCACATTTTATATCTTACAGTACTATAGTTTGAAGCTAGCAAACAAACACTGACAAAGAGGGCAGGGGTTTGGGATGGGGATTGGAGAACTGACTGAATGGTTATGTGGTTTGAAATGTTCTGTATCTTACCCTAAAACCATTCATCCTACTGGGACATTTGTTCGGGAGATGAATTTGATATTGATTGTAGCCTGCAAGAGAGCACGACAATGTGATGTGTAAGGTTGCAAGCTAGTTTATTGAGGTTTGGGGGTTTGATACTGTTTCAGTATGAAATTTTTCTTCTCTCTTTGTCTTTATTTTTGCTGTACTTTCACATGTGATGAGAGCTGATAACCATCTTCATTGAATTAGTTACAAAATGATGACAAAGAAAGAACATACAATTGATTTCATATTAAATATGTGATAGGTACATAATAGTTATTTACTATGCTATGATTTATAATTTTTAGATCAATACTCATCATAAAACATCGCTGTTGTGGCCTTCAGTACTGAGACATAAAACATCAGTCAGGTAATTTGTTCTCGCACCATGATCATTGTATGAAGGTCACCTTGCCACAGCTCCAATAAATTTTCAATTATTTTAGGGGAAACTGCTTTATTGGTTTCTCGTATATTAATTTTGCAGCCATTTAAATTCAGTGGGTTTCACCCTTATTTTTGATCATTTACACAAAGCACTTTATCACCAACAATTTTTTTAATCATTAAGAGAACTACAGCAACTTTCTATCTGATGCTATGTGCACTCTACAAACTTACAATTGTGACAGTGATTTCTTTTGTGATGTATGATAGGTAAGTGGATAGCAGGGCATTTGACGTCATCCAGTTATTGGGGCTGAAGTTCCTGCACAAGGTCCATCAATGTGAATGACTTTAATGTGGCATACATTGCTATTCAGTCCCTTCTCTGACCTCTGCCCCCTCCACCAGCCCACTCCCCCACCACTTGGACCTGCATCGTCCACTTGTGAAAAAAATTGTTCTCTCTATGATATTTATTTGGAAATTGTGTCTCAGTAGGTGAATTATCATGTCAAATCAGACAACACAGTTTCAAAAAAGGCAGACTTCATTAGACTGTTACAAACATTTTAGCTGTGAGAGTTGAAATGGCCAGTGGTTTTCATATGTGTTATTCCGTGAAAACGTGCTGGAAAAATTTATATCATATGTAGAGTATAGTCAGAACAAAAGTGCCAGTCTTCATTTATCGTTTGTGCTATGCAGAGCATTGACATACAAATGTGTATTGTATGGTGGTGCTTCATTTACAAGAATACCAGTTTGTACCCTGTTAGTCCGCAGCTCGTGGTCGTGCGGTAGCGTTCTCGCTTCCCACGCCCGGGTTCGATTCCTGGCGGGGTCAGGGATTTTCTCTGCCTCGTGATGACTGGGTGTTGTGTGATGTCCTTAGGTTAGTTAGGTTTAAGTAGTTCTAAGTTCTAGGGGACTGATGACCATAGATGTTAAGTCCCATAGTGCTCAGAGCCATTTGAACCATTTTTGTACCCTGTTAGTGCCTTACCTCCTTGTTTCCTGAGTGTAAACATGCCAAGAGCATCCAGTATTTGAGAATGAGAGCACTTAGTGACTTGCAACAAACATTAGACGTAATTTCAAACCTTTACAAAACTTTTTCACTTGTAACACCCAAAAAAAAAAAAAAAAAGAGGAAAGGAGTTTGACACTTGCTACATTTTTGCTGTTTATCAGGCATGATGTCATGATGTTCAAGTTTATTACTTCTTTGCTACTAACTATATTCACAACACATTTAGCAGACAGTATCCACATATGCCACTGAATGTACCAACAAAATTATATATCATTGTACAACACACAGGAGGAGGAGGAGGAGGAGGAGGAGGAGGACACAGAAATGGAAGAGGAGCAGATGGACAGGGATAGGGGGAGGAGGAAATGAACAAAGAGAGGAGAGAGTAGTAGATGAACAGAGAGAGTGGTGGGAGCAGTGGACAAAGGTTAGGGAGTGAGGAAAGTGGATAGAGAGAAAGGGGAGAAGGTGATGGACAGAAGGGGGGAGGCGGGGAGGAGGAGATGGATACTAAAATTGAAATAAATACATACCTGGTCAGCACCGAGTACTCGGTGAATAATACACTCCTGGAAATTGAAATAAGAACACCGTGAATTCATTGCCCCAGGAAGGGGAAACTTTATTGACACATTCCTGGGGTCAGATACATCACATGATCACACTGACAGAACCACAGGCACATAGACACAGGCAACAGAGCATGCACAATGTCGGCACTAGTACAGTGTATATCCACCTTTCGCAGCAATGCAGGCTGCTATTCTCCCATGGAGACGATCGTAGAGATGCTGGATGTAGTCCTGTGGAACGGCTTGCCATGCCATTTCCACCTGGCACCTCAGTTGGACCAGCGTTCGTGCTGGACGTGCAGACCGCGTGAGACGACGCTTCATCCAGTCCCAAACATGCTCAATGGGGGACAGATCCGGAGATCTTGCTGGCCAGGGTAGTTGACTTACACCTTCTAGAGCACGTTGGGTGGCACGGGATACATGCGGACGTGCATTGTCCTGTTGGAACAGCAAGTTCCCTTGCCGGTCTAGGAATGGTAGAACGATGGGTTCGATGACGGTTTGGATGTACCGTGCACTATTCAGTGTCCCCTCGACGATCACCAGTGGTGTACGGCCAGTGTAGGAGATCGCGCCCCACACCATGATGCCGGGTGTTGGCCCTGTGTGCCTCGGTCGTATGGAGTCCTGATTGTGGCGCTCACCTGCACGGCGCCAAACACGCATACGACCATCATTGGCACCAAGGCAGAAGCGACTCTCATCGCTGAAGACGACACGTCTCAATTCGTCCCTCCATTCACGCCTGTCGCGACACCAGTGGAGGCGGGCTGCACGATGTTGGGGCGTGAGCGGAAGACGGCCTAACGGTGTGCGGGACCGTAGCCCAGCTTCATGGAGACGGTTGCGAATGGTCCTCGCCGATACCCCAGGAGCAACAGTGTCCCTAATTTGCTGGGAAGTGGCGATGCGGTCCCCTATGGCACTGCGTAGGATCCTACAGTCTTGGCGTGCATCCGTGCGTCGCTGCGGTCCGGTCCCAGGTCGACGGGCACGTGCACCTTCCGCCGACCACTGGCGACAACATCGATGTACTGTGGAGACCTCACGCCCCACGTGTTGAGCAATTCGGCGGTACGTCCACCCGGCCTCCCGCATGCCCACTATACGCCCTCGCTCAAAGTCCGTCAACTGCACATACGGTTCACGTCCACGCTGTCGCGGCATGCTACCAGTGTTAAAGACTGCGATGGAGCTCCGTATGCCACGGCAAACTGGCTGACACTGACGGCGGCGGTGCACAAATGCTGCGCAGCTAGCGCCATTCGACGGCCAACACCGCGGTTCCTGGTGTGTCCGCTGTGCCGTGTGTGTGATCATTGCTTGTACAGCCCTCTCGCAGTGTCCGGAGCAAGTATGGTGGGTCTGACACACCGGTGTCAATGTGTTCTTTTTTCCATTTCCAGGAGTGTAGAATAGGAATGGAGGTAAGCTGCTGTGAATAGCATAGTGAACACATTATAGTAGCCAAGACATACGAAGCCAACACTCCACGACAGTAATACAAGTTTATAGGTCTACTAATTCCACAAATGGTGTAAATTTTGAAAGAATATATGATTAGATAAAAGATATTATCAGATTTGAGATAGATGAAAATTTAATTGTGATGGGGGACAGGAAATCTATACTGGGAAAAGGAGGAAAGATAGTAGAACAAGGACTGACTGTGGGCCAATGAAAGGGGATAGTCCCAAGTAGAATTTTCCATGTAGCACAATTTAATAACTGTGAATACTTGTTTAAATATAATGAAGGAAGGGTGTGTATGTAGAAGTGAAATGGAGACACTGGCACTTAATGGTAAGATAGAGGTTTTTGAATCCATATTTTAAACTTCAAAACGTTTTCAGGTTCAGATGTGGACTCATGACTATAATTTGTTAGCTATGAACTGCAGATTATGACTGAATCAATTGCGGCAAGGTAGGAAATTCAGAAAATGAGATGTGGATAAATTAAAAGACCCAAAATTGTTCCACATTTCAAATACAGCATTAGGCAATGATTGACTGAAACAGGAGAAGGGAACACAGGCAGTGATTGTTGGTGTTGAGTCACGAAATAATGAGGGCAGTAGATGGTCCAATACACACAAAGAAAAGTCCCAGTAGAAATCTTTGGATATCGTATAAGATATTCAGTGTAATTGATAAAAGGAGGAAAATAAAAATACAGAAAGCAAGAAAAAGGGAATAAAGAGATTCACATGAAGTGCAAACTTGCAAGGCGGAAATGGTTAGAAGAGAAACACAAGGAAATTTGTATGAATAAGGGAAAGATACCTGCAGCATAAAGGGAAAAAAAACCTATGGAGAAAAGAGCAGCAGCTGTATGAATGTTAAAAGCTCAGATGGCAACGCTGTACAAGGGGAAGAAAAGGCCGAAAGGTAGAAGGAATACGTAGATGGTCTACTTAAGGGTAACAAACTTGAAGACAGAATTATGCAAAGAGAAGAGGAAGTAAATGAAGATGAGATGGAGATATGATACTCTAAGAAAAAATTTGACAGGGCTCTGAAAGGCCCAAATTGAAACATGTCCCCTGAAGTAGATGACATTCCATCAGAATTATTAAAATCCTTGGCAGAACCAGCCAAGACAAAATTATTCCAACTTGTATACAAGATATACACATGTTTTTCCATACTATGTCATGATTTCTGAAGTGGTGGTTAGGGTGGGACCTAATAGCTCAACTTACATTGCTGCAAGTGAAATCAAACATCAGCTAACTTCATTTTATGACCAATGTGATTGGTTTCCCACATCCAACTCACGAACCACCGCATTCACTCCCTGTCATTCAGCAGTTAGCAACACCAGCACATAATAGAAAATCCACAGGCACCCTTAGTGAACTTTTACCATAGGGGTGGATTCTACATCTACTTCTGCATTCTGCAAACCATTGTGAAGTTCATGGCAGAAGGTACAACACATTGTACCAGTTATTAGAGTTTCTTCCCATTCTATTCACATATGGAGCGCAGGAAGAATGATTGTGTGAACGTGTCTGTGCATGCTGTCATTAATCTAATCTTGTCCTCAGAATCCACGTGTGAGTGATACTTAAAGGGTTGCAATATATTCCTAGAGTCTTTACGTAAACAAGGCATATACGACCCGGGAGATCAAGGAAAAACTTGGAATTTTTCCATCTGGGAGAAAACAGGGAAAAACCGAGGAATTTTTTTGAATTCTGGGATTTTTTTTTTTTTTTTTTTTTTTTTTTTAGTTTTCAGTCAGTTTTTGTAATTTTGACTGGTAAGAAACAAAGGATATTACTATATCCCACTACTGCAGAATAATACTGCAGCAATAAAACATGAATGAGAGAGAAAAACTGAAAATAAAACTTAAGTAGCCAAAGAAATGCGCCATATAAAACAAAACTCAGTGCTAATACAAGCGTCTGCCAACAGAAAAATGTGTCAAAGGATTAGGAAGATTATGCAATGCTCCATAACAATTTCCTCCAATGAGTGTGACATCACAAATGTTTACATTAGATTTGTTTGAGCAGTTGTGAGCAGGCTCATGCGCATGTGCAGTTGAGTTGCGCATGTGTAGTACCTTCTCCCGTTTCTGGCTACAGAAGTCTGGCTGTTAGCTGTATAAGCAGTAGCAGCAAGCAGCCAGCCAGGTGCTACCCGGAAAAATTTTACTGCTGCGCGCAAGCTGCCAGATTCACTGGCGGCAAACTGGGGCTTCTGCCACATGTGTCAGTGTCAGTTTCAGGAGGGTGGGGGTGCCAAAATCATATTCTTGAGGAAAAACCTTGTTTCACACAGTGCACATTGTTTGTATTGATTACTCATATGATTTTGAAATGCATCCCTGTTGGTTTATGAACATATTCTTTTATTTCTGAATGAATCATAAGTTGATTTTTGAATGTGTGCACAGTGTACATAATTTCTCTGCCTGGGGAATCCCCGTTGAATCTAGAAATAAACTTTCCTGTAGATAGAAGGGGACGGGGCTATACGAACTGACTAGAATAAAGCTGAACGGGTGAATACCAATCGGTCTTTGTTTATGTGGTTGAATGGTTTTGCGAATGATCAGCATTGTTATAAGTCTACCAGTGAAATCCATAGATTCAGACTACCAGAGTGGAAATAAAGAACTAACAGGGATAACAGGTAAGAAAGATTACTTATTTTCTCGGTGTATCCAAGAAAATGAAATTTTAGCAGAAAATTTTTGGCCAGACCACTACCCTAGTAAGGGCCTGTTGTACAGTCCCTGGTAGCAGCCACTTGAGTTCTGTTCTGAGAGTGGCGCGGAAAACACGTTGTACGAACATGTAGTAATGCCTAACTGGAAAATAAACATGGGATAACTAAACTGCTGAGTGTGGCAGGGTTAGTGAAGTTAACTGGAGAATAAGTTTTGGCACTTGTAGGAATAGTTACAGAATTAATGATGGCGCAATTGTTTGTTAGAACGAGGAAGGAGAAGAAACACACATTATGGAAGATTATGATGATTCCGAATTTATGTAAAGATTTCATACTACCACTTTTCGATCTCGTGCTTGAGAAGCTGGAGCGTATGAATGAAATGTAAAACTATTTCTGAACCTAAAGCTTTTTGCTTGTAGTAGGCCTAATAGGCATTTGATATTGGTACTTCGTGAATTGTATTCTGTCGTGTTATAAAAATGACTATTTGTGCCAAAACAGTCTCATTTATTTGGTGTGAGTTACAACTGCTGCAATATTAGACAGGCCTTTTTCATTTTATCTAGCAGACAGTGACAAAATACACGTAATCAGATCGAGAAACCACACCAGTCTGGGGTACTATTTATATTAACAGCTTTTTCTGTATTAGACGACGACATTTCGTTTTTTCTTGTAGCAAAACGTTTGACGAACTTTGATGAGGTAATAGATTTTTTCCCAGAAAGGAAAGCACGCCATGTAAAGCTGTAATAAGGTTAGAGAGAAAAAAAAATGCTAGGACTTTAGGATTGAAGAAATGTGCAGTGTCTTATTTGCCTCTTGTCTTTATTGGTTTTATGTATCCTATATTTAATGTTTTGTCACACTAAACAGCCAGTTATTAGCTAATAGGCAATAAAGAGTGCAAATTCTCCCAAGAGTTCTTGTTCTCCCAGTTACAAATAATCCCATCTAATATTAATTGTGAGGTTTATTTTTTAAAGAGGGGCTGGATGTCAGACTGGCCGACTGGGAGCAGGAGAGGCACCACAGGACTTTTTATGTGGTTGGGGCACACATTTTCAAGTGTCGCTGTTGATATTTATCAACGCCTGTAAGCAGTTACGAAGGTCTGGATTTTACTGTAATTTCACAGGACATTTTAATTTCCTCTGCCCTGGAATATAGTTTGACGGCATCCATTACAAAATATACATGGTTTGAATTCCACAGAGCGAAATACAGTGATGTGCGATAGAAGAATGTTCTGTGAAGAGATGTGACACTGCACTTTGGCACACTTAAGACCAAATAACACGTCTTGTATGTTCTTTTACCTGTGTTACATTTTCTCTTATGTATCACATTCTTGAGAAAGATGTCCACTATAAAGTGAACATATTTTCAAAAAGTCCCCCCCCCCCCTGCCCTACCTCAAATGCTTGAGGGAGGGTGTGTGTGTGGGGGGGGGGGGGGGACACCACTATCTAGTATTGCTGCAGTTCAGAAATATCGTTGATCCGGGACTGATGCACAGAGAAGCCTGAGTTGTAGTGGATAAGTGGATAGTCTCCACATGCCCCGTGTTTACGTTTAGTGAGTTCGCTGTTTTCTCTTCATTTATTGCTCTCACGTTAAATGAAAACAAAATGAATTTCTGTGACCGGGAGCTGTCAAGTGAATTAAGATATTCCCATAATTACGTAAGGCTAAAATATGTTATTAGTTTCAGATTTCATTTTATTTCCACCTTTCTGACAGTCAAGCATTAATCTCTTTGCAGAACAGTAAAGTTAGTTTTGTCGGTGTGCAAAATAAATTTGGCTTTTATTAATCTGCTCACACTGAGGCAGTCAATTTATTTGAAATGAAGTATTTAATGTGCATGTTTTAATCTTCTAGCACATATGGCATTATGCCATAATAAAGAATCAAACAGGAGAATACAGTACTGGTACACCAAGAAAATTTACATCTGAATCTGGACATATGAATCTGCACATATGGCTAAATTCTGCATTTTAGTATGCTTCATGAAATTCCACTGCTCTTGGAGTATCCTGTGATGTCTAGTTTCTTTTATGACATAATGTAAGATCTTTTAATGTTTTACACGTACAAACACATGGACTTCATGCATCATCGTAGCTGCACAAGCGCAGTGACACCTGTTATCTGACGCTGTCTGGCAACTGCTGAAACGAACCTACACTATGTGATCAAAAGCATCGGGATACATCCAAAAACATACTTTTTTTATATTAGTTGCATTGTGCTGCCACCTACTGCCAGTTACTCCAAATCAGCGACCTCAGTGGTCATTAGACATCGTGAAAGAGCAGAATGGAGCGCTTTGCGGAACTCACGGACTTCGAATGTGGTCATGTGATTGGGTGTCACTTGTGTCATACGCCTGTACACAAGATTTCCACACTCCTAAACATCCCTAATTCCACTGTTTCCGATGTGATAGTGAAGTGGAGACATGAAGGGACACGTACAGCACAAAAGTGTATAGGCTGACCTCGTCTGTTGACTGACAGAGACTGCTGACAGTTGAAGAGAGTTGTACTCCAGACCATCACACAGGAATTCCAAACTGTATCGGGATTCACTGCAAGTTCAATGACACTTAGGTGGGAGGTGAGAAAACTTGGATTTCATGATCGAGCGGCTGTTCAAAGCCACACATCACATGGCTAAATGCGAAATGACGCTTCGCTTGGTGTAAGGAGGGTAACCTTGGACGATTGAACAGTGGAAAAACATTGTATGGAGTGACGAATCACGGTACACAATGTTGCGATCCAATGGCAGAGCGGCTCCTTGTAAGCCACACATCACGCTGGTAAATTTACGACTCCTCGCTTGGTGTAAGGAGCGTAAATATTGGAGGACGATTGAACTGTGGTAAAACGTTGTGTGGAGTGATGAATCACGGTACACAAAATGGTGATCTGTTGAGAGGGTGTGGGTGTGGTGAATGCCCGGTGAATGTCCTCTGCCAGTGTGTGTCGCGTCAACAGTAAAATTCGGAAGCGGAGGTGTTACGGTGTGGTCATCTTTTTCATGGAGGCGGCTTGCATCCCTTGTTGTTTTGCTTGGCACCATCACAGCACTGACCTACATTGATGTTTTAAGCGCCTTTTTGCTTCCCACTGTTGGAGACCAATTTGGGGATGCCAATTATATCTTTCAACATGATTGAGCACCTGTTCATAATGCACGGTTTGTGGAGGAGTGGTTACACGACAATAACATCCCTGTAATGGACTGGTCTGCACAGAGTCCTGAGTCCTCTTAGAACACCTTTGGGATGTTTTGGAACTCCGACTTCGTGCCAGGCCTCACCGACTGTCATTGATACCTCTCCTCAGTGCAGCACTCTGTGAAGAATGGGATGTATATGCCTTTGAGAGTGGAAGTTGTCATCAAGGCTAAGGGTGGGCCAACACCATATTGAATTCCAGCATTACCAATGGAGGACGCCATGAACTTGTAAGTCACTTTCAGCCGGGTGTCCAGATACTTTTGATCACATTGTGTATTTTTAACAGGTCACGGGAAAATATTTCGAATGGTTGTTGAAAAGTGTTACTTTCAGAGTAAATCTCCTGTAATGCGTGATGAACTATGTGCAAGAATTTACGATTAATTTCTTAAATCCCAGAGCGTTTGACTCTCATTTAAAAATGAGCTGCTTGAGGATGATTATTTAGAAAAATTTTGAGCCCAGAAGATCAAACATTTATGTCATTATTAAAAATTTTACTGTCACATTTGTGTGATGTATATTAAAGTGTAACACTCAAAAAATCAACATTGTTGTGCAAGCGTCTCTTGCAGCTTGTTAATCTTCGAGACCAATATTATATGTGAAAACTTTGGTACAAGGATTAAATTGAGGCACTTCTTGTGCGTTTTTCTGAGTGAAGGAAGTTTTAAATACAGAGTTAAGCACTCTGCTTTTGCTTTGCTACTCTTGATTTCATTTTCTGTCTGTAATGAGTGACTCTACACTAACATTGGTGACACTAACAGCTTTTACATATGACCAGAATTTCTTTAGGTTTTGTGAAGGAATATTTCATTGTAACTAAAGTGGGCTCTATATGGTGTGGTTTCTTTTTCCCCATTAGTGTTGGGCATTATGATGTGAAACGTGTTTCTAAAAAAAGACTGTCATTAACTGTGACTGAATGTAATCATTTTATGAAATATTGGTTTGCATATAGATTATGTTTTACAAAATTAATGTTACATTCCATCCTGAATTTTCCATTGTTTTATGGAATTCATTAGAATTAATTTTTCTCATTTTCCTGTAGTGGATGAAATGGCACCCTGCAGCTCATGTTTTGTTTTGTGGATTTGCCACTGGTGATGTCTTTGCTTTTAAAATTCCAAGTGGTGAAATTAAGGTCCTTCCTGGATCTGGAGAGAAAACAGAAAGTGGAATTATTATGCCAGATGGTAAGTTTCTTTGAAAATAATTTTTTGTAAACTAATTCTCAGTAGGAGGACTAATTTCTTGTATGTAAGTGATGTCGACAGATAGGTAGCCAGTAGTGTAACAGGTAAGACTCTGAGCAATAAATTAAAAAATAATGAGTGATATTTAACAAACTAAGTAATGTATGTTTTGACTTCTTGCTTTTTCCCTGTGGTTTTGACCCATATGCATTTGACACACACATTGTACACATCCTCCCCCACCCCCCCACCCTCTGCCTCCACTTCTTCCTCCACCCCAGCTCTCTGTCCACTACCTCCTCCCCCCTCTCTTTGTCCATGTCATCCACAACCTTTCTCTGTCCATATGCTCCACCCCCCTTCTCTTCCCATATCGTCCCCCCCCTCTCCCCCCCCTCTGTTCATCTCCTCCTCACCTTCTTCCTCGTCCATATGCCCTCTACCTATCTACACTCTTCATATGGCTCCTGCATGTTCCCCCCCCCCCCTCCTCTCCCCCTCCTTCCTTTCATCTCCTCCTTTCCCCTTCGCCAACTATCTCCTCCTGCGTCTCTCCCCCTCCCACCTTCTCTCTCTCTCTCTCTCTCTCTCTCTCTCTCTCTCTCTCTCTCACACACACACACACACACACACACACACACACACACACACACACACACAAACACACACACACTGTGTGTGTGTGTGTGTGTGTTTATTTCCTCCTCCTCACTTTATCCTCCTCCTACCCCTCAGCTGTCTGTGCAGATGTGGAGTGTCCATTCTGTAATTGTAAATGAAATACAGTGTAACCCCACTTTTACGTTCCAGGAATTAATGTTTTCCCGCTATTTACGACATTTTTTATCATACACGTCAAATTTCCTGTGTCCACAATGTTAATTTGCACCTGATTTTTCGTTAGTGTATTTATAATTTTCTTACGATTTACACATTATGAAAAAATGTTCATGGAGAAAAAAATGATGCTGGCATAATGTTGGCCATCCAGTAGTGTTTACAGATATTGCGTGGTTAAGAAGTTTCTTGACACCAGGGCACTCTACTCAGTGGATTTCAACCGGTAAATGTGTAAAAGTTGGAACAATTCGTCCTGTATCTCCTGCCGCTTCTACACTCTACTTGGCGTGGTGGCTGATGGGAGTAACTAGAGTTGTTCGAATAAAGATAACATGACCAATCACAACCACTTCCAAACTGTCTCAACTGTGCAAACATAGTTTCGTGATTGTTCTGATCATTGTGACACCTTTGTCGAACCATATATGATGTGTTTCGGCATTTGGCCACTTGTAGCACTAGTTGACACCATCATTCACTTTGTGTTGCTTAAATGTTTTTAGTTTAAACACAGCGCAGTGTGAGTGATTTTGAGTGTGTTTGTGTGTGTGCAGGGGGGGGGGGGGTTCTGTGTAACTGAGGAGGCACAGTTCCTGATAACCTTAGTACCTTGATTACAGTGCAAGAGATGCAGAATAACACATATTCAAACACCAAACAAAATGTACATATTTGCCCTCGACAATGAGAAAAACTTCTCAAAATGCATCTTGCTAACATGAAAAAATATGTAGCTAGTGCAGTATCTCATTAATAATGAATGACAGCTGCAGGCTTTCAGAAGCATTGATTATGACATACTACTTCCCAGACAGTTATCTGTTCCAATTACATCAGCAGTTTTTATTAGATAATAAACCTTTATTAGATAAAAAAAACAAGTCCCTCATAAGTCTTTTGATGCCTGTTATGTGCATATCTCATACATAAAGTGCGAAAATGCAAGGGGCTATCTTATACATAGCTTTTCCTGCTTGAAACGTTATTTCCCACGTTTTACATTTTCCCGCATGGAAGGCGGAAAGACACTCTTGGTGGAGTGGGGAGGATTTCATGATTTCCCCACTCCACCAAGAGTGTCTTTCTGCCGTCCACCTAACCTTCGTAGCCTCTTAGTTCATCCCTATGAAATCCCCAAACCACCTTCCCTACCCTCTGGCTCCTACCCTTGTAACCGTCCCCAGTGTAAAACCTGTCCAATGCACCCTCCCACCACCACCTACTCCAGTCCTGTAACCCAGAAGGTGTACACCATCAAAGGCAGAGCCACGTGTGAAAGCACCCATGTGATTTATCAACTGACCTGCGTACACTGTGAAGCTTTCTATGTGGGAATGACCAGCAACAAACTGTCCATTTGCATGAATGGGCACAGGCAGACAGTGTTTGTTGGTAATGAGGATCACTCTGTGGCTAAACATGCCTTGGTGCACGGCCAGCACATCTTGGCACAGTGTTACACCGTCCGGGTTATCTGGATACTTCCCACTAACACCAACCTGTCAGAACTCCGGAGATGGGAACTTGCCCTTCAGTATATCCTCTCTCCTCGTTACCCGCCAGGCCTCAACCTCCGCTAATTGCAAGTTGCCGCCGCTCATACCTCACCTGTCACTCAACAACATCTTTGCCTTTGTACTTCCGCCTCGACTGACATCTGTGCCCAAACTCTTTGCCTTTACAAATGTCTGCTTGTGTCTGTGTATGTGCGGATGGATATGTGTGTGTGTGCGAGTGTATACCTGTCCTTGTTTCCTCCCAAAGGTAAGTCTTTCCACTTCTGGGATTGGAATGACTGCTTACCCTCTCCCTTAAACCCACATCCTTTCGTCTTTCCCTCTCCTTCCCTCTTTCCTGATGAAGCAACCGTTGGTTGCGAAAGCTTGAATTTTGTGTGTATGTTTGTGTTTGTTTGTGTGTCTATCAACCTGCCAGCGCTTTCGTTTGGCAAGTCACATCTTCTTTGTTTTTAGATATAATTAGTTTTTAACAATTATTTAATAATTAGAAATGTGACAAATGCTATAAATGTTCAATGTGGCCACCATTGGCTGTATGCCAAACATCTTTCCTAGTATATAACCACAAAATGCAAGATGGTTCTATTTGTCATTGTGGTTAACTGCCTGCACAAGTTGTAATTGGTAGGGCTTGTAAAGCAAACGCCGCTTTTGAACTTTCCATACAGTTGGTTGGGGTATTCAAAGTTCTCGACTGGCAGACTTACTGGGACTGCGCACAAAACTTTCTTGAATCCGTCTGACATCATCCTCTGTCATACGGGTCGACCTGTGCTTTTTCCTTTGCACGCACTCCCAATCTGTTTATACTGCTTAAACCAATAGCTAATGCTTTTGCGAGTTGGTGGTTGAATACCAAATTTGGTACGAAATGCCCACTGCACTGCAATTTGCAACTCACTTTTTGCGAACTCAAGAACACAGAAAAACTTGTGCTACACAGTTGCCATCTCACTCACAACTGACAGTGAAACAGAATGACGCCCATATTGCTGCGTGAACTCTACCAGCAGCTTCTGAAACCATCACCGCCTGCCCACCCACCGCTGCCTGCCAAAATCTTTGTAACATCTTTTTTCCATTGGTCTAAAGCTTGTTCATTTTGGATTTGTACTTGATTACATATAAATTTTTGAAAACGTGTCCACCATTTAGAATAACTCTATATTTGTTTATACCTATTTGTAGATATCCTGTGGTTGCCTTGGCATGATGTGAAGCCAGAGAGTTGAAATGGGTGTGGCACTTTTTCTGCGCGTGCCTGCCTTATCTAACTAGATGTTGCTGAGTCGCAGATAGGCACAACAAAAAGACTGTCACAAGATAAGATGCCTACCAACAAGGCCTTTGACAAAAATAGATGACACACCCATGCAAACGCAACTCACACACGTGGATGCAGCTTCTGGCAGCTGAAGCCACACTGCGAGCAACAGCAGCAGTGCGTGATGGGAGTGGCAACTGGGTGGGGATAGGGAGGAGGGCAGGGTGGGAAGGGGGAGGGATAGAAGGGTAGGGGTGGGTGACAGTGAAGTGCTGCTGCGAGAGTGCACAAGGACAAGGTGGAGAAAGGGTAGGGCAGCTAGGAGCAGTTAGGAGGTTAGATAGAGGACAGGGCAGGGATGGGGCAGGGGTAGCGGTAAAGGAGGGAAGTAAAGAGATTGACTGTGTTGGTGGATGAGGATGAGGTCATTAAAGAAAGAAGGTGGAGGAGATGGACAGACATGTGGTACATACATTAAATGGACCATGGATACATATATTGTAGTGACTAGAAATCCTAGCAGTCAATACAGTATAAGGGAAGTAACATATGCTTCGGACTGCCCTCAACTGTGGAGTGCTATTGACTACAACATACCACCAGCAACACTGATGCATTTCCATAGAGGCATTAACAAATTCACCTCACCTGATTCCATGAGGCAGTTGTGCTGTGCACACTTCATCTTACACCACAGTGAAAATAGGATTACATCTCAGGTAATAAAAGACTTCCGTTTATGTGCTCCAACATGCATTTCTGAACCAATGCAAATGATGTTCACTCCTCATAGCTGTGCACATTGTACATATTACTGTACTGCCAGGCACAAGTGACAACATACAAAGGCCATAGGATATTTACATAGCTCCAGCAACATGCACAAATTCCCAACACCTAGTTAGGCAAAAGTCAAACTATGGAAAATCCAGGATGGAATGTAACAATATTATGAAAAGAAACATTGCTACTTAACATATAACATAGATGCTAAGTCGCAGGTAGGCATAACAAAAATAGCACTCCACAGTTGAAGGCTGTCAAAGCATACGCTACTTTCCTTATGCTGTATTGACTGTTGGGATTTCTTGTCACTACAGTATATGTATCCATGGTCCACTTAATATATGGACTACATGTCTGTCTGTCTTTTCTACCCTCCTCCTTTAATGATGTCATCCTCATCCATCTCTGCCCATCTCCTCTCCCCCCCCCCTCCCCAATCTATCCATTTCCTCCCTCTCCCTATCGCTGTCCATTTCCTCCCTCTCCCTATCGCTGTCCATTTCCTCCCTCTTCACCCTCATCTTCATCCTCCCCCTCCCTGGCCCTTTCCCTCCCCCTCCCCCTCCCTGGCCCTCTCCCTCCCCCTCCCCCTCCCACCCTCACCCTACCCCTCCCCCTCTCCCTCCCTCTCCCTCTCGCTCTCCTTGTGCCTCTCCCTCCTTTCCCCCTGTTGGGGCTGTATTGTTGCCATTTTGTATGTACCCAACCCTCTCTCTCTATCCATCTCTCCCTCCATTGCACCTCTGTCTGTTTTCTGCTCCCCACCTCTGTGTGTCCATTTCTGCCGATCACATTTGCCCCTTCCCCCTCCCCTGTGACCATCTCATCCCCTCAGTTCTCTTGTCAGTCTCCTCCTCCCAAACCCTCTCTCTGGCCACCTCCTCCTAACCCTACCTCTGCCCATCTCCTCCTCTTTCTCTCTGTGTCTGTCTGTCTCCTCCACCATTCTCTATCAAACTCCTGTTTCCTCCCCTATCTGTTCATTCCGCTCACCCTCTCCTCCCTCATCTGTCTGTTCATCCTCCCCCATCTCTCTGTCCGTCCTCTTCTCCCCCATCTCTCTGTCCGTTCTCTCCTCCCCCATCTCTCTGTCCGTCCTCTCCTCCCCCATCTCTCTGTCCGTCCTCTCCTCCCCCATCTCTCTGTCCGTCCTCTCCTCCCCCATATCTCTGTCTGTCCCCTCTCTCTGTCCATCGTCTTTTTTCCCTCTCTTTATCCATCTGCTTCTCCTCCTCTCTGGCCATCCCCTCCTCCACCTCTCTCCATCTCCTTCTCTCAACATACACTTCTATATTCCCTCTCCTCCACCTCTGTTGCCCCCTCTCCTCTTCCCGTCACGCTACACCCCCTTCCCATCCCCTCCTTCCCACCCCCTCTGTCCTCCCCCAGCCATGCCCATCCGCACATATAGCCCCTGAAAAGCATGTTGATAAAGCGGGACAATATGGCTGTTTTTTTTGCACATTGGCTGCCCTGCATAGAAGGTCAACAAGGCAAGCCTGTACTGCCCCAACACTAAACACCTGTCATTCAGGGCAGCATACATGTTGGGCTATAAAATCGTTTCCTGCCCCTGCCTTGTGACTGCCCTACAAAGTAGGTCAATAAGGCAGACTGATATTATTCCCACACAACACACTTGTCTTGCAGGGCAGCATGTATGGTATGTGATGAAGAAACACGTGTTTGCCCATATCTCCACTCCTATTATGGCAAAGAGGTTATAAACCTCACAGTGCTGATACTCTTGAAGTTTGCTGTTTCTGTGCCAAATTTGGTTGCAATCAATGCTGTGGTTTGGGAGGAGATCCTGGACATACTTACTTACAGTCTGTTATGCTTTTCCCCTGTGATTTCATTTGAGTTGTGTTTGACACATATATTCCACACATCTCCTCCTCCTGTTTTTGTGTGCATCTCCTGCTCACATGCTCACACCCCTCTGTCTGTCCGTATCCCCATTTCCCTTTCTACAAACTGACAAACACCATCTGGGAAGCACAGCCCAGCATCCTCCGCACATCTGCCCTTGCTCTGTTTTTCTCTGATGCAGAATACACCACTCCAGTCTGGAGGAACTTTGCACTTGCAAATGAAGTTGATGTAGCTCTTTGAGATGGGCCACTCAGTCACAAGGTGCTAAAACCAGCCCCATTGATAAGATGTTTCCACTGTTGGAAGCAGTCGCTTCAAATGTAAGATGACAGGTAGTAGCAGAGATTGAAAAGAAAAAGCAAGAAACACATCCCTGACATCCATAGTTTTGGACTCATGGTTATCTGAAGGATTATGGACAGCAAAAGAAAGACTGTCATCAGGCTGCTATCTTCAACCTGGGGCTTGGAAAACCCTCCACAGATTGAAGACACAAGTGATAAGGTGCAAAATTAATTCAAAGATGTGGGGTATCAGAGATGGTGAACTTTGTGAATTTGGAGCATGGAAGGAATCTGAACACTTGTTGGCTTGCAGTAACTTGAGTGAACCCTGTGACATGGAAGACTTTTTGACAGCAAATGAACATTGGATTCACAAAGTGGAAAATGCTCTCAATCATTAGTACTTGTTTTTGCTTTCTTGATTATATTATGTTTTAGTGTTCTTTGATCTCTGTGACAAATAAACAGATATATAGAAGCAGCTTGTACAGGATCTGCTTGTGTAGTGAAATGTGCAGTATGCTAGTTTGTGAGACAAGGCAGTGAGCCAGCTCTTGGATTGAATATGCATGGTAGATTAACAGTCATGTACACGGCAAGCCTGGGTGTGGTTTTAAGATGATTTCCCACACTTTTTTGGGCAGATGCTGGGCTGGTCCCTAAATTCTGCCTCAGAGTATACGATGGACAAACAATTAAAATACAATAATACACAGAACAAAATTTACGTGATTTACTGACAGATGGCATACCCAACTTTGCTACCTTAGATGACTGTGGTGTCAGGTAAGACATCAGGTAGTGGACTACATGCTAGATGGGACTGTGCAGAGGAAAAAGGAACAGAGCTGATCACTCAGCAGTTTTGTAGATTTAGTTGTACAGAGTAGTAATAGACCACTAGTCCAGTAATGAAGCTGGATCAGCTGTCTGTTCTTGAGCTACTAGTTTGTATGTTATCTTGCATTTTTCAAAGTTACCACATAGGAGTACTGCAGCCTAAAATAAGAATCTTGCAGTTTCCCATAAACCTTTCAAAATAGTTATTGGTGTGTCGTGTGATTTCATGTATGTTATTCTGGATGAGAAATAAGGGTTTACCAACTTTTGCTGAATGGCGAGGTTCACTCTTTTATTTTTTAATAAATAGTGTAAAAATGAAAGATCTTGAGGTATGAAGAATCTTTGCTTGCAGTTTATAAAAAGAGGATCACATAAACAAGAGCAGTAAACAAAAAGGAAGAAAATGAAATCTCTGAATCTTGGAATGAACACTATGTACTTACAATCCATAGAACAGTACAAGATGTATAACTAGAGAATCCCTCCCTCCCACCTCTCTCCCTCCTTCATCCCACCCTCTTTTTTTATTCTGACCTTATTGATAATTTTGATAGGATTGTAATCTGATAATTTATATTTATTTTGTTTTTCATATTACAGGAAAAAGGTTTGTTGTGGGGTATGAGTCGGGAACAATAAAAGTATTCGATATAAAGTCAGTCAAGGTAATACAACATATCAAATCCGGTGATGCACACAGAAGTAGTGTCACAGCATTAGATGCATTCCATGATGACAACCTTATTATGTCTGGTGACTTGGATGGAATTGTAGCTTTCATCACAACAGCCACTGGAAGAGTAAGTAAACAATATCATCTATTTTCAGACGCTGTACTCTACTAGTATTTCACCAAGAAGTATATGTAACGGGAGAGAGTAAAAAAGTTAAAAAAAAGTGTGGTTAAGTTGTTGAACAGCAGATTTTCATGTTGGCAAACATGTGATTGATGAAGAAATTTTGTTCTAAAATTGTTTTTGTGAGTTGATTTGAGTGTGTTCATTTTTGTCTTAATTAATGTTTTGAATCTTTGGATTATAGTGATGTGATAGTATACCAAGTCAGAAAGAAAATACTTGGATTGTTTCTAACAGTAATTTATTGATGTAACATTCTCTATTCCCTGCTGACAGTTAGAAATTTAAAAGCAACATCTTTTACAATGACTGTTTAAATACAGTGCAAAATTCTTTTTCATTGTGCTAGCATCATAGGCTAGTAAAAGAGATATGCTTCAAATCTCAGAGAGATTACGTTAATTTAGATTGTGTGTTATTTTCAGCTTGTCGATTGGATATACACCAGGATTCTTTCTGAGACTATCTTTTCATTTTCAAATGTAATTAAGTCACATGTTGACTTGCTTTTTACCATTGTGAGATGCTAATAGACAATGTATCAATGCAAAGAACTAGTCTTACAAGTTTTATCACACACTTCTCTTTCCTTTAATTTGGCTGTATTATTTTTGTTCTACTCATAAGTTTTCTCATTTTGTTTCTTACACCGAACATCAGTGGGTGATATATGTGTCATGAGGAACAACGTTGTTTTAGAGACAGAATGTTCACTGATACTTCCTTCTGACAGTAGCTGAGAGGTGACAGGGTTTCGGACACACTTTGGTGTGTGTATGCATTGCTTATAATCTATTCATCTGTTATGAATAAAACTAACATTCCTGATTTGCTTCTAAAATATGTCCCCCCTCTTCAAGACACTCATTCATAAGATTTTCTTGTTGAAAATAACAATAGTGGGGTAGGTAGTATGCAGAGGAGGAGGAGGAGGAGGAGGAGATTAGTGTTTAACGTCCAGTTGACAACAAGGTCATTAGAGGTGGAGCACAAGCTTGGATTAGGGAAGGATGTCAGCCATGCTCTTTGAAAGGAACCATCCCAGCAATTGCCTGAAATGATTCAGGCAAATCACGGATGACTGGACTCGAGTTTGAACCGTCATCCTGAATGTAAGTACAGTGTGCTAACCGCTGTGTTGTCTCGCTCGGTGGTAGTATGCAGATGCACCTGGCTAATTCAGTGAAATCTCATTGTCCTAGGGCTGGTGAATTCACTAAAAATATGCCTAGCATCACTGGGAAGTGTCAACAAATATGCACACACCCTTCTTCTGCTCTAACAATGTGTTTGTAGTCTCTGCTTTCACCGCATCCGTAAAGTTAGCACAAGTGAAGAAAGTTAGACAGAAAACACTGTAGAAATAAGAGGTATAAAAATGACAAACAATGATTTCTGCAGAGGTTGGGTCGGTAAATTTCTGTGGGTGAACTCAAAATCTCGGAAACATTTGTGCAACATTTTTTTAATGCCTGAAGAAATAATACAGAATAATGTAACAATGTTTAGTTTCTCTCTCTCTCTCTCTCTCCCTCTCCCTCTCCCTCTCCCTCTCCCTCTCCCTCTCCCTCCCTCCCTCCCTCCACCCTCCTCGCTCCCTAACACTAAGAAATGATGTACGTTAATTTGTGTTAAACTGGACCCAGTAATGGGGATTTTTCTTTACAGGTAGTTAGTGTTTTTGACACCAAGGAGCTGGACAGTTCTGGTAGTGCAAGTGGTGACTCTGCAGATGATGATCACCCAGCAGAATTTTGTGTTGAGACAATTGCATTTTACAAAAATCCATCTTTTCCAGTTGCTATATCAGGAAATTGTTATGGTTGCCTATTCATTTGGGATGTCAGCAGACAAGTAAGTAGCAGTTATAAGTAACAGTTACACATATTTAATTAATTAATTTATTTTTACAGGATTCAAAGTGAATACTAATTACAATTTTATATTCTTTGCATAATTTGGAACAGTTAAATTTATTATGCACCATTTTTTATTTTAGGCACTGCGTTCATTCTCAAAACAAGATTGCGGCATAACAACTATTGTATGGAGGAAGGATAGTCCTGTAGCATATTTAGGCAGCTTAGATGGTTCTGTACGAATATATGATGTTCAGAACAATCAAGAAGTTGGCCAGTTGAGTGGACATCGAAGCTCTATCTTAGACATTTGTGTATCTGTGTAGGTATCTCAAAACAAAGATGCACATATACACACAGTATAAGTGTACATAAATGTATCATTTCATTTAAGTGCAGATTTTATTGTCTACCTTTTTTTATGTTCCAGGGATGGGCGAGAACTGGTAACAGTTTCCGATGACACACAGTGCCGCGTTTTTGATATTCAGAGACTGTGATATTTGACCAATTTTTAATGGACAATAGAATACAGAAATAACTATGTTAATGATGTTTCATAGGCTGAGTTGTGATTGAATACAACACACACATCTGTGTTGTATATTTTCACATTGTTGTTGTTCATGTATTAAGGTGATACCAAACAGCAAACTATGGTTATTGAAGTGTGATATTACTGCAAACACAGTTGTTTGTGAAATATGTACATGCATATTTCTATATGGAGACTTTATTTTGATTTTAATAAAAGATCAAAAATCAATTTTTTAAAAGTTTGATTCTATTTATTAAATATTGTTTTTGATACTGTACCACTCGTGACAACTGACAAGCAGTTAGAAGAGCGGTTTTCTCAATTAACAAGTAGATCCCAGTCAAATTTGTGACAGTTTTTCAGAAGAATTACACACATGTGTAGCATGTAATTGTGCTGCATTCACAAATTAACACATTCCTAATCTGAAATTGTGTGTGGGATCAAGGAAAAGATGACATCAGTATTTCTTTTAATGTTTCACAAAATAATAACTGCAGGAAACAGGAGGCACAACAGTCAGTGTTTCGTTTTGATTGTAAACTGAATAGTATTTCAGCTGGAAGTGAATACAGAATGATAAGGATATGTTATGAAGTTGTAAGCCTACCCTATAAGCACATATATATATATATATATATATATCTTAATTTGACTGTAAACTTTTGATGTTGAGTGCACAGGACACAAACAATAGACTTGGAATACTTTTATTTTATAAACAGCTCTATGAATAGCAAAAAGTAACTAATTAAACCATTTTTGCTTGATTGCTAGGTGATGTAACTTCCTTGCTGGAATGGAAAAATTAAGGAAATGGCAAACAAAGACTTCATGTCAATTTTCATGTCACAAACTTCCAGTATTGGCTCACTGGATATGCTAATGCCTACCATCAATATTATTTAGACAAGCAAATGACAGGACTTAACACTTTCGCTGTCAGTTCCATCAATTCACGGGATGCGTCATTTGATGAGGTATGATTTCTCCGGCTTGTGAATATCAAATCATGGTAGATTGACAGTCAATCTTCATTGTGCTGCAAGAAACATTTAGGTTCTAAAACAATCAATACGTAGTGGAAATGCAGATTTTAAATCATTACATTACATTACATTTTTTGTATGGAAACAAGTTGCTGGAAGGCAGCAACTGTTTGTTCAGTACCTAAAGAAATGAAAGACTTGGCTTCACATTTTTGTAAGGACAATGAAATTTTGCATGAACTGGTCCAGGATTTTGCTGAGAATGAGAGAATGATGATATTAATGATTCATATAATTATCTTGGCTGTGTGCAAGGAGGATTGCTCAGAGTTGTAGAAGGTATTTGAATGAAGACACCTCCCTCCCCTCCCTGCTCTCACACAAAACATCACATGATTATTTAAATAAATTCAGGAGTTAATGAGACCACTCACCGAATAGCAGAAGCACTGACAGGCAAGAGGAACACACAAAAAAGAGCAAAACTTGATACCTTTTGGAGTGAATCGTATGTCTAGGTAGACGAGTGCGCGCGCGCGCACACACACACACACACACACACACACACACACACACACACACTGTGCCAGCTGGACACCAGCTGCTTTCTAGCCAGCACAATGCATTAGCATAGGTGTGTGTGTTGCATTTATATGTTGGCTTGTCGTCTTAATAAAAAAAATATTAAAAATCCATAAGAATGTCAGGCAATATAAGAAATGGGAAAGGTTAAATGGCTGGCAGTCAAAAGTTAATGTTATGGCTCTTACATTACACATTTGCTTGCAAGAATTCTAGACTCACAAAGTAAGTATTATAAAGATAATTCCATTATTATTAATCTGTAAATAGCATGCGCAGGTTACCTGACTTAAACATTTTTAAAATCATCAACAACATTTTAAAAACATAAAAATGAACTGTATAAAAAATGTTTCCTCTTGCCGTTGAGTCATAAATTCTCATCAGGTTTTATATATGTACTCCACAAGCCACTGTATGATGTGTGACAAAGAGTTCATAGTGTACCAGAATCATCTCCATCCCCCCCCCCCCCCCCCCTTGCCCCGTCTTTTCCATTCATGGGTAGTATATAGGGGAAAATGATTGTCAGTGTCACTCTGTATAAATCTGAAGTATCTAATTTAACTATCTTGGTCATTATGCTAGATGTGTTTTGAAAGTAGAAACATGGATTGACACATTTTTGTACCTGAGCTCTGTGAATTTTGTGTATCAGCCTCTCCATTATTTACAATGCACATAGTGTCTCCAAATACAATTTTGTTAAGTCTTTCTGTGATACTTTCATACTGATTAAATGAACATGAGATGGAGTGTGCAGCTCTTCTTTGAATCTTCTCTTTTCCTTTTTTTAATCTAACTATTAAGGTTTCCAAAGTGTCAAACAATATTGATAAATCAGTCAAACAAGGGTTTTTAAGTGACCCTTTTCGTGTGTTAACTAGGGTTCTTCCAATAAATAGAGTGTCTGATGCCTGTCTTCCCCATAGTTATGATTTATGTGATTGTTGTTGCTTAAGTTCTCTGGATAGCTAGTTCTAAACTGGTGCAGTTAACACTGATTCCAGGACTGGCCACTGATCACTGAGCCAAATAGTGCCTGATCTTCTCACCCATTCCTGCGCATCACATTACATTTGTTTATGATGAAAGTCAGCTGCAAATCTTTGTTTTTGGCACTTGTCATTTCCAAGACTCTCAGCAGTTCATAGCAACTTTTTACTGAGCACCAATGTTATAACTTGCGTACCATATTCTATGTTCAGTTCAGGTGCTGCCACCCCATTAAGAGCAGTGTAGAGATTTTTATTTTTTAGGAAGACTTCAGTCCAGTCATGTATCTGTTTGGATATTCTTTTGGCCACATATTTTGTTCACTAACCCAGGGTGCAGAAATGTATCAAAAGTATTTTGGAAGTAAAGAAACACACCATCAATCTGAGCTCTGTCATTTATTTCTTGACTTTGCTCAGTAAAACACCAACAATCATTAAGTCTATGGGCATATGTGTGATTTTGGCAGTGGGGTTTACGCTGTGACAAATATAGTAGGAATTTCAGTAAATGTGCTGGCGACACAGGAGGAAAAACTTCTGCACATTGGCAGTCAACTGCCGTGTATATGCTCTGGAAAAGCAGCATCTCAAAAACAGTAATTGACAGTGTCCCGTTAGAGAGTGTCAATGTCGAAGTGAAAGACAGTAGAGGGATTATGAAGGTAAAATTTGTTGCCCTAACTAAAGAACTGATAAAATTTGTTGCCCTAACTAAAGAACTGAAGGAAACCCTAATAATATTTTTGAGTATTGTTGAATTTCAGTCAGTTCATTTGAAAAACTGTTATGTATGGTAAAAACTGACATTTCTAAAATAAATTCATTGTTGACCTTTGCTGAAAGCAGCACCTATTAAATTACACTTAAATCAAGATGTTAGAACCATATTTCAGTTTTGCACATGTGCTGTCAAACAGGTCATTTAGACAAAAGTTCAAAATTAGGCACCGTCAGTCTTCTTTACAAACAGTTTGCAGGGGCCTGGCAGTGAAGGTTACTGTTACCAATCTTTCTATACATCAAATAAAATTAAATCTTCTCTACAAAGAGCGGTTACAAGCACTAGTAATGCTCTACATCAAGAAAGACTTCATACAAACCTCGTAGTCAGTAAAGAGTGGATGAAAGGGGAGTGGTTTTTTATTTTTTATTATTATTACTTACAAGTGATCACTGTAAAATGATGTTTTTGTATGTTACTCATTGCGGCCTGTATGCATTTACTATTTATAACCTAGTAATCCAGGTCAAACGACTACGCACAAAAATATGAAACCTCCACAGCCGACACTGATCTGGACAATTCAGTGTGTTATTTTATGTTGTATACAGGTTATTGGTTGCAGGGGTACCATTTAGAGAAATACCAACAGTCATTCATCCGATATTGTTCCTCCAAAAGGCCACATTTACAGAGAGGTTTTATAAGCTGCACCCTAGGACCACACTGCACAAAAGTTTGCAATAAACAAATGTTTGTGTTAAGATGTGGACTGCTGTGTGGCCATCAGTGGTCACAACACAACTGCAATGCAGTGGGCCTGGCCTGGTGGTGAAACATCCATCACTAAGCATGAGGCAGTCAGTGCTTTAGTATCATCAAAGATGTGTACATGGGATCATAAGACTGAAATTTTCAGTAATTAAGTTAATGTTTGCATCTTAGATTCCATGCTGGCTCATATCCAATTTCCAGTGGAGTCTGGTCAAATGCATGGTGCTGGAGGATGGCAAATTCGCCAATACCTGGAACAGAATTTACAATGGAAAATCCAGGATAGAACAATGACATATTACGAGAAGGTTAGTTGCTACTCACCTTGTAGCAAAGATGCCGAGTTGCAGATACACGTCAAAAAGACTGTCCAAGTAAGCTTTCACTCAGAGAGGGCTTCATCTCTCTCTCTCTCACACACACACACACACACACACACACACACACACCAACTCGTACGCACATGACCACAGTATATGGCTGCCAAGGCCAGCCAGAGATTGTGGTGATGTGTATCGGAGTAATACTTCAAGGTCATTTTTCCTATTACCCTCTTTCAGAGAATCTACATTGAAGTCCCCACAAATAATAATTTGCTTCCCCCTGTCTGACAGATAGCACAACAAGGAGTCCAAATTTTTCAGAAATAGATGAAAATTTCCTGATGGGGACCTATATACAGTTACAATTATAAATGTGCCTTTATTTAATTTAAGCTCACAGGCACATGCTTCTATATGTTTCTCTACACAAAACTTTTTTGTTTCTATACTTTTTGCACAATGAAAACTTTTGACATATATGGCAACTCCTCCTTTCTCCATATTTTCTCTCATTACATGTGCAGAGAGCTTATATCCACTTACATTTACCTTATCCATATCAGTAACAATGTGATGCTCAGACAGGCATAGTATATCTATTTCATCCTCAGCTTCTAAATCTTCTAAACAAACCAGAAGCTCATCTATTTTATTCTTTAAACTCCCAATATTTTGATGAAATATACTTACATTATTTTTAATTATACTTTTATGAGAACCTTTCCTTATTCTAACATTTGCAGTACTCTCCTGTCTGAGTTTCTCATTGTGCTTAGGCCTAGTTGCTATACCAGTGGTCACATGGTGTTCAGAGAGGCAGATTATGTCAACTGGGTTGGGTGACTTTAATTCATCAATGCAATTACCTAGGACTGAGATACAACTTGGTGGATTGGTGATTGGTGAAAATTTATAATTGACAGCTGTGATTGGTGATCCAATGTGCTAGAATTGTGCTGTTTAATTTCTTTCCTAAACTGAAGATTTGTTTCAATCCTGACCTCTCGTAGAACTTGACATCTTTCTGTCTTACCTATCCTAAAAAAGGTGCTGCTCCAACACCTGTAACCACTGGTATTTTACCATTCATGGCAGTGCCTCCCCCCCTTAAATTTCCTGCTATTACCCCAGCCAGTTTCCCCTTCCCTTTCCTGTTGAGATGTAGGCCGTGCCTGGTATAGTCCCACCTACTGAGAGAATCAACAGGAACCACACCAATATGAGCCCCCGCACCCGACCCAAGCAGCCGTTCCAACTCCAAATTAACTCTCCCAACATAAGAGTTCAAATGAGGCCGGTCATGGCGTCTCAGGACAGATACAAATTCAACATTGGTGTGTCTCGATGCCGACGCAATCTTTACCAGGTCACACTCTATACTGTACCCAGGACCTCTGTCGATGCTGTTCCCTGGCCCTCCCACAATAGCCACGGTGTCTTCCCTGGTAAATCCTTTACATAGTGAACCTAAATCCTCTGTCACCTGATCCAGACTAGCACTTGGTTTGAAAAAATTTGTGACCTGGTATTCTGGTCCTAATTCCTCCTGCAGAAGTTGGCCTACACCTCTGGCATGAGAACTGCCTAACAACAAAACTTTCTTCCTTTTCGATGGCTTTCCTACATTATTTTTCAATTTCCTATTGAAAGTTTGTTGTGTCCTGTCTACACCTACCTCTGCTTGAGGCACATCAGTTTCTAACTGAAGCAACAGGTCAAACTTATTTTTGACATTCACCACAAAACTGTTAGACTTAGTTCTAGGCCTGTTCCTTCTGCTACCTGTTGCCACTTCCCACCTCTCTTTGCCCTTCTCCCTCCTTAACCTGTCCAGATCTTCCCTAGCCTGATCTAGCTCAGCCTGAAGGGCAGCGATTTTCCCCTCCTGTTCCACTATCTTCCTATCTCTGCTGCAAATCCTACGTAACCACTGATGAACCTGATCCACTTTCCCAACACCCACGCCACTGCAGTCCCCCCAGTGAAAAAAACTACTGCATCCATCACACCAAATCCCGGAACTAACAATTCTACGGCAAGTCAGGCACTTCTCACTCATGGCAAAAATAATACTTTAGCTAGAATAAATCAATTAAATTACCGAAAATCAAAAAAGACGTTACAAGAATTAAGCCTATTCACAAATGTATATAAGCAAGTTTCTGATTTAAAATTCCGCTGTTTTTCTGAGATCTGTATTAAAACAATGAAGGTATACACTATTTATTTTATATTTCACTCGATGGAATGAAAAAAGGACAATTAAACGAGATACTTTAACTTTGATTCTCCAAAAACGTTACGAGAATTAGGCCTATAAACAAATGTATATAAGCAAGTTTCTGATATAAAGTTACGCTGTTTTTCTGAAGTCTGTATTAAAACAATGAATTTATACGCTATTTACGGTAGTTTACTTATTTGTTACCGAGAAATTAGTTAAATTACCGTGAAACAACTAACAAACACGTTTACAAAATTTAAGCCTAAGCGCGACTTCGCGAAGTTACGATCTTTCCGTGTTTTCTGAAAAAATACGCAAAGAAAAGTCAAACCTTTAACGGCAAGACTAAATGATACACTAATGCATGTATTTAATTTGTTGTCGGCGTTAAACTAAATTATATTCCTGTCTAAATCACTTAACTTTCTGAAAATGGTTTCTGGCGTCACTTACTCGGCGGCCATCTTGGAAATTTGTTTTCGGATTGCATTTCCTTAGGATTCTTCCAATGAATCTCAGTCTGGCATCTGCTTTACCGACGATCAACATTATATGATCATTCCATTTTAAATCACTCCTAATGCGTACTCCCAGATAATTTATGGTATTAACTGCTACCAGTTGCTGACCTGCTATTTTGTAGCTAAATCATAAAGGATCTATATTTCTGTGTATTCGCAGCACATTACACTTGTCTACATTGAGATTCAATTGCCATTCCCTGCACCATGCGTCAATTCGCTGCAGATCCTCCTGCATTTCAGTACAATTTTCCATTGTTACAACCTCTCGATACACCACAGCATCATCTGCAAAAAGCCTCAGTGAACTTCCGATGTCATCCACCAGGTCATTTATGTATATTGTGAATAGCAACGGTCCTATGACACTCCCCTGCGGCACACCTGAAATCACTCTTACTTCGGAAGACTTCTCTCCATTGAGAATGACATGCTGCGTCCTGTTATCTAGGAACTCCCGAATCCAATCACACAATCGGTCTGATAGTCCATATGCTCTTACTTTGTTCATTAAACGACTGTGGGGAACTGTATCGAACGCCTTGCGGAAGTCAAGAAACACGGCATCTACCTGGGAACCCGTGTCTATGGCCCTCTGAGTCTCGTGGACGAATAGCGCGAGCTGGGTTTCACATGACCGTCTTTTTCGAAACCCATGCTGATTCCTACAGAGTAGATTTCTAGTCTCCAGAAAAGTCATTATACTCGAACACAATACGTGTTCCAAAATTCTACAACTGATCGACGTTAGAGATACAGGTCTATAGCTCTGCACATCTGTTCGACATCCCTTCTTGAAAACGGGGATGACCTGTGCCCTTTTCCAATCCTTTGGAACGCTACGCTCTTCTAGAGGCCTACGGTACACCGCTGCAAGAAGGGGGGCAAGTTCCTTCGCGTACTCTGTGTAGAATCGAACTGGTATCCCATCAGGTGCAGAGGCCTTTCCTCTTTTGAGCAATTTTAATTGTTTCTCTATCCCTCTGTCGTCTATTTCGATATCTACCATTTTGTCATCTGTGCGACAATCTAGAGAAGGAACTACAGTGCAATCTTCCTCTGTGAAACAACTTTGGAAAAAGACATTTAGTATTCCGGCCTTTAATCTGTCATCCTCTGTTTCAGTACCATTTTGGTCACAGAGTGTCTGGACATTTTGTTTTGATCCACCTACCGCTTTGACATAAGACCAAAATTTCTTAGGATTTTCTGCCAAGTCAGTACATAGAACTTTACTTTCGAATTCATTGAACGCCTCTCGCATAGCCCTCCTCACACTACATTTCGCTTCGCGTAATTTTTGTTTGTCTGCAAGGCTTTGGCTATGTTTATGTTTGCTGTGAAGTTCCCTTTGCTTCCGCAGCAGTTTTCTAACACGGTTGTTGTACCACGGTGGCTCTTTTCCATCTCTTACGATCTTGCTTGGCACATACTCATCTAACGCATAATGTACGACGGTTTTGAACTTTGTCCACTGATCCTCAACACTATCTGTACTTGAGACAAAACTTTTGCGTTTAGCCAACAGGTACTCTGAAATCTGCTTTTTGTCACTTTTTCTAAACAGAAAAATCTTCCTACCCTTTTTAATATTCCTATTTACGGCTGAAATCATCGATGCCGTAACCGCTTTATGATCGCTGATTCCCTGTTCTGCGTTAACTTTTTCAAATAGTTCGGGTCTGTTTGTCACCAGAAGGTCTAATATGTTATCGCCACGAGTCGGTTCTCTGTTTAACTGCTCAAGGTAATTTTCAGATAAAGCACTTAAAAAAAATTTCACTGGATTATTTGTCCCTGCCACCCGTTATGAACGTCTGAGTCTCCCAGTCTATATCAGGCAAATTAAAATCTCCACCCAGAACTATAACATGGTGGGGAAATCTACTCGAAATATTTTCCAAATTATCCTTCAGGTGCTCAGCCACAACAGCTGCTGAGCCAGGGGGCCTATAGAGACATCCAATTACCATGTCTGAGCCTGCTTTAACCGTGACCTTCACCCAAATCATTTCACATTTCGGATCTCCGTCAATTTCCTTCGATACTATTGCACTTCTTATCGCTATAAACACGCCTCCCCCTTCACTGTCCAGCCTGTCTCTGCGGTATACATTCCAATCTGAGTTTAGGATTTCATTACTGTTTACGTCTGGTTTCAGCCAACTTTCTGTCCCTAGTACTATATGGGCGTTGTGACCGTTTATTAATGAGAGCAGTTCTGGGACCTTTCTGTAGACGCTCCTACAGTTTACTATTAGCACATTAATATTGTTATTCCCTGTTGCATTTTGCCTACTCCTACCTTGCCGCGTCTCAGGAGGCGTCTTGTCGGGCCTAGGGAGGGGATTCTCTAACCTAAAAAAACCCCATGTGCACTCCACACGTACTCCGCTACCCTTGTAGCCGCTTCCGGCGTGTAGTGCACGCCTGACCTATTCAGGGGGACCCTACATTTCTCCACCCGATAGCGAAGGTCGAGAAATTTGCACCCCAGATCTCCGCAGAATCGTCTGAGCCTCTGGTTTAAGCCTTCCACTCGGCTCCAAACCAGAGGACCGCGATCGGTTCTGGGAACGATACTACAAATAGTTAGCTCTGATTTCACCCCGCGAGCGAGGCTTTCCGCCTTCAATTCCGCCAACCGCCTGTACGAACTGAGGATGACCTCTGAACCCAGACGGCAGGAGTCATTGGTGCCGACATGAGCAACAATTTGCAGTCGGGTGCACCCAGTGCTCTCTATCGCCGCCGGTAGGGCCTCCTCCACATCTCGGATGAGACTCCCCGGCAAGCAGACAGAGTGAACACTGGCCTTCTTCCCCGACCTTCCCGCTATTTCCCTAAGGGGCTCCATCACCCGCCTAACGTTGGAGCTCCCAATAACTAATAAACCCCTCCCCCCGTGTGCCTGCTCGGACCTTGCTGAAGGAGCAGCCCTTGTCCACCCACAGGCAGAGCGGGCGATGCCACACGGCCAGCCTCCAAATTGACCCTCCGCCTCGTGCGCCGCGAACGCCGCTGAACCCGCCACTCCCCTTGGGGAGAGGGTGGCCCAACCGCGCCCAGTACCCGCGAAGATGTCTCGACAGCAGGGACAGTGGGTGAAGCATGTAACACCTGGGGTGTACCTTGCGACGCACCAGACTCCCCACTGCCGCTACACTCAGAGGCAGCAGCCTGAAGACGGCTGACCGCGGCCATCAACACGCTCAGCTGTTGGCGAACAGTGGCCAGCTCCTCCTGCGTCCGTACACAGCAGTCACACATCCTATCCATCCTAAGGAATCAATTTACTGAAGAGAGTTAATCAACCTTTAACTAGACTGCTAATTCACTAAAGGCGGCTGTTTATTCACTAAACTGTGGTTGCTAGCCACTTCTTGTAGAAAACAATGAAAATAGCACTGCCTGTCTCTGGACTGTATTGAAAACAAACACTAGCACTACTGACACTATGTTTGACTAAAGGGAATCTCTCTGACTGTATTCAAAACAAACACGAAATCTATGGAACACTATTAATAGCACCCGACAATTAAAGCTTCCTAAAAGCAAATACACACGGAAGAAGAAGTGACAAGTAAGAAAAATACAGTTAATACTTAAATTAAGGTAGCTCGCTGCACAGCAGGCGTGAAGCAGACGGCAGTTACGACGACACTGACTCTACTGATACTGACTCTATCTTGGAGATACGTCGGCAGGTGGCATTTAGTATGCAATCGTGAAGTAATACCTGCATCTCATTGTCGGTGTGAGAGTGCAGGGACTGCAGTAAAGATTTAGTGGTGCAACAGTTTCAAACTAATAGATACGTGAGCACGGTACTAGTCTCTTGGATAGACGTTGGCAGCGAATCTGTAGCATGCAAACGTGAGGCAATTTCACATCACATTGTCAGTGTGAGGGAGTAGGGACAACGGTAAGAGGGGTGTGTTGCATCTGTTACAAGCTACTGGAGGACTGATGGCGGTATTAGTCTCTTGGACATAGGTCGGCAGGCAGCCTGTAGCAAGGAATCGCAAATCAATAGTTGTGTCGCAAAGTCTGTGTGAGGATGAGGGGACTCTCGTAAAACGGCAGCGGTGCATCAGTTACAAGCTACTAGAGACCTGGGGGGGGGGGGAGTATTATGCTTTCAGAGATACGTCCTCATGGTGCCTGTTGTATGCAATTGCGAGGTGCCGGGGCAAGCAGTGTATTTAACACTAAATTCTTCTAGAATCTCCATATGTAAATGATGCTCTAAGCCCCCCCCCCCCTATTCTAACTCCGACTTTTGCTGTTGTACATGGATTAAAAAATATACGCGAACTGACTGTAATCAACCCTGCAAGTGGAGTAGAAAAGAGTTTGGCACCTGCAATAGTTTAATTTGATAAATAAGTTAAATAAAGGAAGGTTTCATTAACGTAGTGAGAAATGATGGATCGCTCTACCGATTAACAGAATGAAAGATCTGTCCAAAATAACAATATGATTAAGACTAAACACAAAATAATAAACAAAAACACATGAAACATTTATAATACATCAAATTGGCTCAAATTGGATACTCAAACAAACGCTATGAAGGTGAAGTTGTCCCTAAACTAGATTGTGAGGTTTAAGACGAAGTGGTATGTGGAGCCAATTCCTTGCCACTCAAATCTTAAGAGAGACACACAGCTAACCCAACATTAATTGCTGCTACTCTAGACAGAACAAAGTTAGAAAAAGACGAACAGGTGCGCTCTGCTGAGCTCTGATTATCACCTAGGAAAATCCCTATCTACCGGTGCTGCGGACATACATTACCAAACTGTCTTCTTAACTGCCAGAACACGATCTCACGTACCGGAGGCGATGGCTGGTTGCTTCGACGTCCTCGACCGAAAGGCGAGAGCCGACTACCTAGAGCACCCGTACAGGCCGAACACACAACATTCCCGCCCCCACGACAGTGGCCGTGGTTAAACGTTGCAATCAGCAACTCGAAAACCGGCGGAAAATTCCACTCTATTGCCGGAGCACTACCATTCCACCAATGGAGATTCTTGGCGCCAATTTCTGCGCTGATTTTGCTACGTCACGGAGCTATGCCCTGAGCAAGCCAATCACAGTTACTATTTTGCAGAAAGCGCGGGAATTTTCCCGCCACAACTGCCTGGGTACACAAGTCATTCCCACACCTCGCTGGTAGCCCGCCAGAAAGTGTTTTCGCTAAGTTTCTGCGAAGTAACGGAACGTCTAGCCCAGCTGCTACTTCAGACCCCTCCGGGCGTGTCTTTTGAAAATGTCGGCGTCTGCAAAGCATTCACTCGACTTCCCCACACCCGTCGGCTTAACGCTTTCCAGATCAGCAGAGCCCGCCTGTCACCGGACCACCCGGGTGACGAGAGACGCTGCGTGGGAAGTCCGCGTGTGAAGGAATAGCGACTTTTCACTGCATGCAATTAGAGAGGAAAATCGTAAGATAGAAATATGAGAGGGGGCTCATGCCACCTCTCACAATCACGAAGAATTTTCTGAGTCGCAGCGTCAGTGTGAGGGTGCGGGGAATATAGCAAAGTGGCAGCGGAGAATCAGTTACAAGCTACTAGAGACCAGAGGGAGGTATTAGTGTTTGGAAGATACGTCGGCAGGGACCCTGTAGTATGCAACTGAAAAGTAACTTCTGTGTCGCATCATCACTGTTAGGGTGCGGGGACCACTGTAAGGACGCAGCAGTGCATAACTTACATTCTACTAGAGACTTGAGGGTGGTATTAGTCTTTTTGAGATACGTTGGCAGAGAGCATGTAGTAAGCAATCGCTAGTAAATTTCAATGTTGCATCGTCAGTGTGAGGGTAGGGGGCTAGAGTAAAGTGGCAGCGATACGTCAGTTATAATATACTAGAGACTTGTGGGCAGTATTGTTCTGTTGGAGAATCGTAGGCAGGGAGAATGTAGTAAGCAATCGCAAATCAATTTCTGTGTCGCAAAGTATGTGTTACGGTGCCTAGACTACTAAATAGTGGCAGCGCTAACTCAGTTGCAACTACTAGGTATCTGAGTGCCCTATTAGTGTGAAGGAGGTACGTCAGCAGGGAGCCTGTACTACGCCATCGCGAAGCAATATCTGTGCCGCATCGTCAGTGTGAGGGTGTAGGGACTACAGTAAAGAGGGAGCGCTGCATCTATTACAACCTACTAGAGACCTGAGGACGGTATTATTCTTTTACAGATTCTCAGCCGGGAGCCTGTAGTATGTAATTTCCCTGTCACATGATCACTTCTAACGTTCGGGGACCACAGTAAGCAGGCAGCAGTGCATAAGTTACAGGCTGCTAATGACTTGACGGTGGTATTTGTCTCTTTGAGATGTGTTGGTGGGGGGCCTGAAATATGCATATACGAAGCAATCTGAGTTCGAATCTTCCATGTGCGGGTGCTGGGACTACAGTAAAGTGGCGACTGTGATTAAGTTCCAGGTTATTAGAGACCTGAGGGTGGTATTAGTCTCTTGGAAATACGTTGGAAGGGAGGCTGTAGTGTGCAACTGCGAAGCGATTTCTGTGACGCATCGTCAGTTTGGGGGTGCGAGACTACAGTAAAGTGGGGACGTTACATCAGGTAAAAGCTACTAGAGACCTCAGGCGGTATTAGTCAGTTGGGGATACGAGGGCTATCCACAAAGTACATTACGATTTGGAATTAAAAATAAATAAAGTATTGGAATTTTTTTTATTATATACAGATGAAAGCCACACTTAAATACTACTTTTATACATAGTTGCCATTTAAATTAAGGCACTTATCGTAGCGATGGACGAGCTTGGAAATTCCTTCGTCGTAAAATTCGGCCGCCTGCGCCTTCAACCACGTGGTTACCTCTTCTTGAAGCTGTGCGTCGTCATCAAAACACTGCATAGCCAACCACTTCTTCATTGCTGGGAATAAGTGGACGTCACTCGGTGCCAGGTCGGGACTGTACGGCGGATGAGGAAACAACTCCCACTTAAAAGATTCGAGAACTTCACGAGTGGCATTTGCCGTGTGGGCCCGGGCGTTGTCGTGAATCAGCAAGATCTTTGAGCCCAACTTTCCCCTGCGCTTGTTTTGTATTGCTCTTCTGAGGTTGTGCAGAGTTTGGCAATACCTTTGAGAGTTTATTGTAGTGCCTCTTTCCAGGAAATCCACAAAAATCACACCTTTTCTGTCCCAAAAGAGGTAACCACGTGGTTGAAGGCGCAGGCGGCCGAATTTTACGACGAAGGAATTTCCAAGCTCGTCCATCGCTACGATAAGTGCCTTAATTTAAATGGCAATTATGTAGAAAAGTAGTATTTAAGTGTGGCTTTCATCTGTATATAATTAAAAAATTTCCAACACTTTATTTATTTTTAATTCCAAAACGTAATGTACTTTGTGGATAGCCCTCGTACATCGGCCGGGGCCCTCTAGTATGCAATTGTGATACATTTCCTGTGTCTCATCGCCAGTGGGAGGTTGTGGGGACTACAGTAAAGTGGCAGCGATGGACCATTTATAAGCTAATAGCGACCTGAGAGTAGTATTCGTCTGTTGTAAATACTTCGGCAAGGAGCCTGTAGCATGCAGTCGTGAAGCTATTTCTTTGTCGCATCGTCAGTATGAGGGTGTGGTTATTACAGTGAAGTGGTAGCGGTGCATCTCTTTTAAGTTACTTGAGACCTGAGGGGGTATTAGTCTCTTGCAGATAGGTCGGCAGGGAGCCTGTGGTATGGCGGTATTATATCGTGTAGACCTCCTTTTGCCTGGCAACTCGACGTGGAATGTACTCCACTAGTCGTTTGAAGTTCCCTGCAGAAATATTGAGCCGCGATGCCTCTATAGCCGTCCATAATTACGGAAGCGTTGTCGTTGCAGGATTTAGCGCAAGAACTGCCTCTGGATTATGCCCCATAGATGCTGGACGGGATTCATGTCAGGCGCTCTGCCTGGCTAAATCATTGGCTCGAATTGTCCAGAATTCTCTTCAATTCCATCGCAAACAATTGTGGCCCGGTGACATGACACACTGTCATGGAAAAATGAAGTCCGTGAATGATTGCAGATGGTCTCTAAGTAGCCGAACATAACCAATTCCAGTCAATGATCGGTTCTTTGAGTTGATTTTGAAGTACAGAAATGAAACTATGATCCATCAGAATTTCTTAAAAAGCGTTTATTATTATCATAAGGACTGAAAAGAGTTTTCGTGTCCGTTTAAATACCTTGTCGAGTGCTCCGTTATGAGATGAGTATTTTATGAAGTATTTTTAACTACACCTGTGATTGGTCTAGCATAGCAGTCATAGAGATCCTAAGTCTCTCAAAATGGGTAGAAGATGCCATAGTGCGAACTTGGTTTTCTCTGAAACTGACCATCACGTGCAGTTGATCGTGTGCGCAGCTGACTGCTTCAAGAGCAGGTAGAATTTTGGGTCAGCGTGCAGTCAGGATCACCAGTGATTTCCACACACCACGTCTTCGACGGCGAGTGGCAATGAGATCTTTTGCTGCTGCCTTGTAAGTGGGAGCATCGACGTTATTTGGCCTTTATTTGGATGCTAGCTGACCCGGTCACTCGTCGCTGTGGCTCAGTAGTTCTAATAGGTTGAATTAATTTTGCACTCTACTTTTTAATATAATCAAATTAATATTCACTAATAAAGCTAAAAATAGTTTAGCCGATTCTAAAACATACGAGAATGAGAATGAAACGTTCCGTCAAAATTTGAAAGTGATTGGTAAAGTATCGAAATGGTGAAATTAACCACAAACCAACACACAATTTTTAAATTTGCGTTTTATTCATCTCATGTTCAACTATAGTTTGTAATCAATGACTTATTTACAGAATATTTAATAAATTAGTAACATATAAAAATTGAATTTTATAGATGAGGGGGTAACATTGATTTTAAATGTTATTTACATTATTTTAAATTATTACAATTGAAAATTTTCAGTTATCTAAGGGCTAATTAGTGAAAAATGTTTTTGGTTAACATGTCCTTTGCTAGTACGAATAGATTTGATGGTTTTTCCACACGTGAGCAAGCGATATATTGTTGCTCGTGAGAGAAACGCTTGTTTCCTAGTCCAAACCGCAAATAGAATTGTTTGGCCTTGAGACTTATTGATGGTCATCGCGGAAGCCAAACGAATCTAAAATTGAAGCCTTCTAAATGGTATTGGAGATTCTGGCGGTATCATTGGAATACGTGGCAACAGGACGATTTCTCCTTTAAACTTTCCCATCAAAATAGTTGCTTCATGAACATTTCTGGTGAGCCTTTTGATGTCCAAACGTGTACTGTTGCATAATCTAGCCTTTTGATGTCCAAACGTGTACTGTTGCATAATCTGTTGTTGTTGTCTTCAGTCCTGAGACTGGTTTGATGCAGCTCTCCATGCTACTCTATCCTGTGCAAGCTTCTTCATCTCCCAGTACCTACTGCAACCTACATTCTTCTGAATCTGCTTAGTGTATTCATTTCTTGGTCTCCCCCTACGATTTTTACCCTCCACGGTGCCCTCCAATACTAAATTGGTGATCCCTTGATGCCTCAGAATATGTCCTACCAACCGATCCCTTCTTCTGGTCAAGTTGTGCCACAAACTTCTCTTCTCCCCAATCCTCTTCAATACTTCCTCATTAGTTATGTGATCTACCCATCTAATCTTCAGCATTCTTCTGTAGCACCACATTTCGAAAGCTTCTACTCTCTTCTTGTCCAAACTATTTACCGTCCATGTTTCACTTCCATACATGGCTACACTCCATACAAATACTTTCAGAAATGACTTCCTGACACTTAAATCTATACTCGATGTTAACAAATTTCTCTTCTTCAGAAACGCTTTCCTTGCCATTGCCAGTCTACATTTTATATCCTCTCTACTTCGACCATCATCAGTTATTTTGCTCCCCAAATAGCAAAACTCCTTTACTACTTTAAGTGTCTCATTTCCTAATCTAATTCCCTCAGCGTCACCCGACTTCTTCTACTACATTCCATTATCCTCGTTTTGCTTTTGTTGATGTTCATCTTATATCCTCCTTTCAAGACACTGTTCATTCCGTTCAACTGTTCTTCCAAGTCCTTTGCTGTCTCTGACAGAATTACAATGTCATCGGCGAACCTCAGAGTTTTTATTTCTTCTCCATGGATTTTAATACCTACTCCGAATTTTTCTTTTGTTTCCTTTACTGCTTGCTCAATATACAGATTGAATAACATTGGGGAGAGGCTACAACCCTGTCTTACTCCCTTCCCAACAACTGCTTCCCTTTCATGTCCCTCGACTCTTATAACTGCCATCTGGTTTCTGTACAAATTGTAAATAGCTTTTCGCTCCCTGTATTTTACCCCTGCCACCTTTAGAATTTGAAAGAGAGTTTTCCAGTCAACATTGTCAAAAGCTTTCTCTAAGTCTACAAATGCTAGAAACGTAGGTTTGCCTTTCCTTAATCTTTCTTGTAAGATAAGTCGTAAGGTCAGTATTGCCTCACGTGTTCCAGTATTTCTACGGAATCCAAACTGATCTTCCCCGAGGTCGGCTTCTACTAGTTTTTCCATTCGTCTGTAAAGAATTCGTGTTAGTATTTTGCAACTGTGGCTTATTAAACTGATTGTTCGGTAATTTTCACATCTGTCAACACCTGCTTTCTTTGGGATTGGAATTATTATATTCTTCTTGAAGTCTGAGGGTATTTCGCCTGTTTCATACATCTTGCTCACCAGATGGTAGAGTTTTGTCAGGACTGGCTCTCCCAAGGCCGTCAGTAGTTCCAATGGAATGTTGTCTACTCCGGGAGCCTTGTTTCGACTCAGGTCTTTCAGTGCTCTGTCAAACTCTTCACACAGTATCGTATCTCCCATTTCATCTTCATCCACATCCTCTTCCATTTCCATAATATTGTCCTCAAGTAAATCACCCTTGTATAGATCCTCTATATACTCCTTCCACCTTTCTGCTTTCCCTTCTTTGCTTAGAACTGGGTTTCCATCTGAGCTCTTGATGTTCATACAAGTGGTTCTCTTTTCTCCAAAAGTCTCTTTAATTTTCCTGTAGGCAGTATCTATCTTACCCCTAGTGAGATAAGCCTCTACATCCTTACATTTGTCCTCTAGCCATCCCTGCTTAGCCATTTTGCACTTCCTGTCGATCTCATTTTTGAGACGTTTGTATTCCTTTTTGCCTGCTTCATTTACTGCATTTTTATATTTTCTCCTTACATCAATTAAATTCAATATTTCTTCTGTTACTCAAGAATTTCTACTAGCCCTCGTCTTTTTACCTACTTGGCCCTCTGCTGCCTTCACTACTTCATCCCTCAAAGCTACCCATTCTTCTTCTACTGTATTTCTTTCCCCCATTCCTGTCAATTGTTCCCTTATGCTCTCCCTGAAACTCTGTACAACCTCTGGTTCTTTCAGTTTATCCAGGTCCCATCTCCTTAAATTCCCACCTTTTCGCAGTTTCTTCAGTTTTAATCTACAGGCCATAACCAATAGATTGTGGTCAGAGTCCACATCTGCCCCTGGAAATGTCTTGCAATTTAGAACCTGGTTCCTAAATCTCTGTCTTACCATTATATAATCTATCTGATACCTTTTAGTATAGTTTGCATAATCTAGGTGGATTTAAATTACGGAGAAGAATAATCGGTGAACCAATATTCAACCGAAGATTGTGTGGAGGCATTCCTGGTGTATCTAGAGAATTTAAAAACTCAGTTCGAAAATTTACGGCTTTGTTTTCATCAAATATTGTGTCGATTGATTTAAAAGACATCAAATCACTGGGCAACAACTGTTGAATCTGGAAATTAATTTCATCAACATTTCTTGCTGCCAAAATAGTACGATTACTGAGCCAATTATGATCTAAGCAATTACTCAATATATCTGGGAAGACACTCAATTAATTTAGTTTTTGTCTCAACAGCAATGCAGAGATTGTCTGTCAATATGATGTATTGTGTATGTTGATGCAGTTCAATTTCATCGCTTCCAATATCCAGCAATTGCTTAGAAAATACCTGTGCCGGTGGATTATTCTGCATTTGTACTCGCATGTTCTTGGTCAATCGAAGTGTCTCGACACTTCGCTATAAAAACCATTGTTTTAAACATACGTTAATCCCATCAGCAGAAGTAGAACGAGGAATGATTGGTAATGTCTGCCAGAAGCCACCAGTCAATAGTAGGACAGTCCCACCGAAAAGTTTATCGTTGCCTTTCAAATCTTGCATAGTTCTACTATGAAATGTTTCGAGTGAATGTTAATGAGCCATAGTACACTCATTCCAAATTGTAATTGAAGTATTTTGCAACACTGCAGCGATTCCGCTTTTTTTAATGATACACGTTGCCTTTGGTTTGTTACGAATGTATAATGGCTACTTAAATGTTGAATGTGCAGTTCGTCCGCCATCTAACAAAGTGGCAGCAATGCCTGACGAAGCAATTACAATGCAATTTTCTATTGCGACCGTATCATCGTAAGGATTAATGATATTAAAAGTGTCTTACCGGTTCCACCTGGTGCGTCTAAGAAAAAAAAAAACGTCTTGTTCAGCATCAACAGTCAAGATAATCCGATTATAAATATTTATTTGTTCAGCTGTCGGTAATGGCTCATTATTTGCAATAATTGTAGCTGAGTCACCGTCATTGTACTGTTTTTCTCGTTGCATATCACTGTTAACTGCGATCAGATGATGGCATACCATAGTGACTAAATGACAAATTTGAAATTAAAATACATAAATCTTCTATCAACATTAATGCTTCATCATATATTTCTGGTACGAAATCTAGACTTGGACATCGGTTTGTTTGTTTAACTCGGTGCAATATGTCTTCAATCATATAGTTTTTGTATTTCTCTCACAAAGTCGATGAATTTGTTGGATAACATGTCGTCAAAATAATTGCAAACAGATGACGAGTACTATTCGGCGTGCACGTCAACGCTGCATCAGCAAATGTCATGTCGCAATGACTGTCTTCTTCCAGTAACTGCCACTCGCGACATGCATCTTGATATGTATTGAACACTCGACCTTTAACAGTACGTAAAAATTCGAAAGATGTTGGTCCGGTAATGTTCACCAACAACAGACGCAAGAAAAGTATTCACGTTGTTTTGGATGTACTTTGTAATGCTGTCCCTAATGTCTTGGATTTAAGTATGCCTGGGATTTATGGATGTGGTTCTACTTGTTTACGTGGCTCCCATTTTTTCCCTTAATAATTCTATGTAAAATAGAGTGGAACATCAACATGTAATAATGTTTTTGCGAATCGGCAGAAAACATCACATTTTTGACACAATCTGAAAAGTTCAGTTGGTGTCGTTTCTGTTGGCTCCTTGTGCTCTTTGGAGAATGTTTTGTTCGGTAAAATATACACGTTGACCGTTTCCGCGATGTACTGTAAGATGCTGGATAGAAGGATCTCTTTCGTGTATGGGAAAAGTAAAAATACGCCAGATGGCTTCATTGCTACTGATATACCTACCCATATGGTATCGTCTTATTTCGTCATTTTTGTTTTGTATTGGAGATTCTGACGGTATACTTTGGAATACGGACAAACCACTGTCTTTATTCACGTATTTGCAAATGTACTTAATGCATTTTACGAAACTGCAAATATCGTTATTAATATGAGGCTTAAACGTTTTTGAAATCAGTGTTGAGTGTGGTACTACCCGCTGATTGTCAATTTTAACTTGATTTGTAGAATTTGACATTTGCGTTGTAAATGGGTGGTGACCATCCTCAGCGTTTCTGCGGCGGTACAATGGATAACCGTCGATATTCGTAATAGTATTATTTGTATATTGTTTTGGGAAATGCTTCTTACATTTTCCGTCTCCCATGCATGGCGATGTCATGCTAAAAGTGCCGCACAGTGCGTGGATCATGTGAGTGGTAACAATAGCAAACAATTCTGGGTCAATTAGTGGATACGGAATTTCGGCAGAAATTATTTGATCAATTTCCTCTGCCCGGTTTTTATCTTCAAGCCAAATCAAAATGTAAGAGTGGGGCAAACCTCGCGATTGCCACTCCATTGAGTACAGAAAATCGGATGTTTTACGGTTAAGTCAATTAATGATTTTAATTTTTGTTTGAACACACGTGCATTGATATCCTGACGATATATTGATTGTTGGCCCGGTAATAGAAAAGTTTGTATTTCTTCCCATTTCGGATTACATGTAAATGTAATAAACAAATCAGGACGACCGTAAACCTTAATGACGTACGTAAGTCATTGCATCTTGTTTCTGTTTCTGCATGTTCCGTGGACAGCCGATGTAGCTAGAAGGTAAAATAAATGCAGTATCGATGTCATTGGTGTTTAAATTTACGTCGATGTTTTCGATAATAGCATCTCATGAATGGATGTATTCCTCCGATCGTAATTTAGCCTGGTTATTTCTAATAAATCGTAAACGTTCACTTTCGATCTTAGCGTACACATCCACAACGTATTGAAAGTACAGCTGACGATATCAAAGGATATAATTATCTCAATTAAGTCTAATCTTCAATCGGTGCACGTAGTATTTCATTCAACATACTTTTTTATTCGTTTCATTATAAAAAAAATGAGTAATTAAATAGTTAGAAAAATTAAGAATAAGAAATTAAGGAATTAAATAGTTCACTATCAAACGTACCATTAACTGGATCGCACTCTTTGATGGTGATGTGATATTCATCCTGCCCTTGCTAGAGTATTAGGCGATACTGTAGTGCCTCATACGAACGGTGTAGGCCTGGAATTGAACTAACAGTGCTGACTCCACGTGTGATTTTGATATCTGTTGTTGTCAACTGGATCTCGAGTCATAATAACAGCAACGTCATCTACGGTTTGCGCGTTGAACCTGCCAGCGTGTTCTTCTGATGGTACTTTGTCGGCTTTGATGACGATTCGATAGTTGTCATTTCTTACTTGTGGAGACACTCTTTTAAACAACTGTATAAGTTGATTCAAATTTTCCAACAATTTCACAATTTCTCTCTCTTCTGCTTGTTCGATGGATTTATCCTGGCACC
The DNA here is from genome assembly GCF_023864275.1 of Schistocerca cancellata. Taxonomy (NCBI): domain Eukaryota; kingdom Metazoa; phylum Arthropoda; class Insecta; order Orthoptera; family Acrididae; genus Schistocerca; species Schistocerca cancellata. The sequence continues at coordinate 73,156,773 of NC_064627.1, forward strand.
GGGTTGTCACGCGATCCGGGTCTAGTGAAGCACGGGATACAACCCGTCGCCTTTGACCAATGACGTCATACATTACTCATAGATAGTAATGTCTCCACTTTCAGCCATAGATAGTAAAACAGTTCTGTGTTCGGTTAAGTGCTATCATTGTACATTAAAATAATTGAATGTGATTTTAAAAGAGATCGCTACATACAGCTGAAAATATTCTTCGTGTGCATTTATTTAAATAATTGGTTGTTTGCAATTCATTCGGTACTTAATTTCATTCTTAGTGATATTGAGAGACAGAACCCGTATATATGTGACGTGAGGTATTCTATGCTACCAATACTTCCATCCCTTTTTCCCCCTTCATTTTCCACAGAAATAATACGATACAAGCATGCGATATCCTTAACGTGAAAATACTACTTCCCTTGATATATGTCAACTATATTTTTCGTCTCTCGCATCCCTTTGTTTCTGAACAGTCTTGTCAGCTCTTTCATCTGTGTAATAAATACTCTCTGGCCAATTCTGACGTCGTTGGTCAAAGCCGACGGGTTGTATCCCCTGCTTCACAAGACCCCCGCGTTCCTCACAATTGCCCATAAAATAAATTTGGAAAAAATTCGGATATCATTAGGCATCGGCTTCAGCGACCCAGTCTTATGATATTGAGGTAGTTTGGACTATTAGTTACTTATTTCGGGACAATTTTTAGTATCTCATTTTCGTTTGTAGGTATGGATTTATCTGTTCCGAGGAACCTGGATGATTTGAGAGAGGCTATGGGCGTAGACATGTTGGCCACTATTTGTTTTTTTACAAATGTGTGGTCTCGTTGCCGATGTCGTGAGTGCGGTGAACGTATTCGCCTCACAAGTGTATCTCGTCACCGTACTCAAGACTTATTCGTATGGCTCTGCAGCAAAGATCGGTTGTGGCGGTCCATTAGGCGAGGGACATAGTTCGAAAAATCTAAGCTCGCCTTGAGAGACATTATGAAAATCACGTACTGTTGGTGTTTGAGATATCCTGCGTGTCCATGAATGCCGTGTGAGTAAGCGTACAGTTGTGGATTGGTACTCTTTTTGTAGGGAATTTGTGGGGAATACATGAAATATAGGGAGCCGTTGGGGAGGCAGGGTGTTATGGTCGAAATTGACGAGTCGCATTTTGGCAAAAGGAAGTACAACAGGGCGGAACCTCCGGTGGGATTATGGATTTGGGGGGCTGTAGTTTCAGGTCAAGAGTGTGACGATGTAGTGTTTAAAGTAGTACCCAAACCAAGGAAGGAAGTTTTGGTCAGCTTAATTGAAGACCACGTTGCAGAGGGTTCCATTGTAATTTCAGTTGGTTTTCCTTCTTATAGGGATTTATGGGAAAGGGGTTATCAGCGTCTCGTAGTTAATCACAATATTGAGTTCAGATCATTATCCACAGGGGCTTGCACAAATAGTGTAGAGGGTTTTGGTCAACTGTGAGATCTCTTGTAGGGAAAGGGGAAACGCCGGATTTCCACACCTCAAAGTCACTTAGACGAATATTCATGGAGGCGCAGTATTCCCCAAACATATTGCCCGTTTAAATGTTTTGTTAAACGTGTTGGGCAGATGTACCGTCCGAAATATGTTAGCTAATTTCACATTAGAGTGGGGGGGGGGGGGGAGGGGGTGGTGCATATGTGTGTCTGTGTGTGTGTTCATAATGTTTTGTTTGTTGTGTATGTGGGTATGTGATTTTTGTTGATGTCTTTCTAGGCGAGCTTCGGTTCTTTTAAGAAGTTGCCGTGAGGTAAGTTCAGTTTTCCATTTTTTTCTTTTACTGCATTTGAGTATTTTGACGTATTTCATTGTTGTATTACACCATTACGTATGAAACTCCCTGACAGATTAAAACTGTGTGCCGAACCGAGACTCGAACTCGGAACCTTTGCCTTTCTCGGGCAAGTGCTCTACAGTGCACACAGTTTTAATCTGTCAGGAAGTTTCATAACAGCGCACACTCCGCTGCAGAGTGAATATCTCATACCATTACGTATGTTTTCGTGTACTCCAGTACGTAACAGAAATTTCGCAGCTGTCGTTCTTTCGTTTCCCAGCACTAGTATCAGTACGATTTTTTCGAATCTGTATTAGCAATATTACAGGCGAAACGCCCGACGCAACTAAAATTTGTACCCCGTCCTTCAGCTGACCCTTACACTGACACTAACTATTAAAAAAGAACGACATATGAAACATTGATGAGATTTTACCTATATATGTCAACTGGAGAGCTATATAGCTCAACTAAAGAATGGGATACTATTGTCACTGCTGCGATCAAAACTATAACTTTCAGTCGATACTATTAGCATCGAAGGCTAAAAAAACACCTGTACCCCATAGTGAAGTACGGGATACAAATTGTATGTGTGTCGTCTTGTTGCCTCTTCGCGTAGTTCAACTGAGGCAGAGGTTGCATATGTAACGTACGTCCATTTCCACGTTTTCGTTAGCAGTGTACATGTATATAGGTCAAGAGAAGTATGGTATACAAATATTATGTACGTAGCTCCTCCTGCTATCAGTAGTACAACTATCTACGTAAGAACAGAGTATTAGAGGTAGCGGAGGCGAAAGAAACGACACATGTAAATTTTGAATCCCGTGCTTCAGTTGACCTATATAGTTCAACTGAACAACAGGATATTACTGCTAACGAAAACGTAGAAATCGACGTACGCTAAACTTGTATCCCGTACTTCAGTTAACCAATACAGTTGGAATGAGGTTCGAGACACAACCCATATATATGTGACGTGAAGTATTCGATGCTACCAATATTTCCATCCCTTTTTTTCCCCTTCATTTCCCACAGAAATAATACGATACAAACACGCGATATCCTTACGTGAAAATACTACTTCCCTTGATATATGTCAACTATATTTTTCGTCTCTCGCATCCCTTTGTTTCTGAACAGTCTTGTCAGCTCTTTCATCTGTGTAATAAATACTCTCTGGCCAATTCTGACGTCATTGGTCAAAGCCGACGGGTTGTATCCCCTGCTTCACAAGACCCCGCGTTCCTCACAATTGCCCATAAAATAAATTTGGAAAAAATTCGGATCATCATTAGGCATCGGCTTCAGCGACCCAGTCTTATGATACACCTGTCCTTGTATTTTAAATATGCAAGAAGTGATTGAAAAAGGTTCCGGCAGAGTAGGAAGAGGTGACAGTGCAACTTTTCCTGCTGCACAACACATACCGACTGCTTCATTGCGGAATTTTAACAGTAATTACTCTTTGAAAAAGCTATTTACTCTTTGACTTTTGCACTTTGTCATACTTCTGAAAATGCTTCTGTTGTTTGGTACCATCTGCGCAATACGATTCAAATAATGAATACAACCTTATTCAATCCTCAACATGTTTAATCAGTAAAACCATACTAACATCAGTAATAAGCCTGTTGCATTTTAGTCCAAGAGCGTCAGACATATCTTATAGTTTCTGAGATGCTTAAAAAGAGTGAAAACTTACAATGACAGCATCATTTAAACGCTCTATAACAAACAGAGTGATGTACATGTAGAATGAGGCTTTTAGTGGGGCTGCATTTGACAGTGACATGCGAGCGCACCCAACGGTAACAGACAGACAGACACATGACAGCATCTGACATATTATAAAATTTGTGCTACACGGAACTACAAATTATTTATTCTCTTTGTTCATCAGATTAACGCTCTTTTATAATTTTAGATACTCCATATTTTACTTTTGTATCACCACCATCACTCATCATAACAGAACTCCATATGTACATCTACATCCATACTCCACAAGCCACCTGACGGTGTGTGGCGGAAGGTACCTTGAGTACCTCTATCGGTTCTCCTTTCTATTCCAGTCTCGTATTGTTCGTGGAAAGAGAGATTGTCGGTATGCCTCTGTGTGGGCTTTAATCTCTCTGTCAATAGCTTGTGGTCGTGTGGTTAGTGTTGCCTGACCCATGGCCGAACTGACATCATACTGCATATATAATACTCAGTGGGTTCAATCCATACTTACATGCTTATACTGTTAAATGTGAAAGTAACGGTGTCGTTTATGTCTTTATGACTAAACCATTCAACCAATTTGGAAGAAATTTGCTATGGAGATAGCTTGAGGAAGAACATGGGTTACTTTAGACAGTAAACACAAAATTGACACCCAAGGTGGCTAAGTAGGCAATTAAACATCTTTTTACATCAGTGAATATAAACTGTATTAATCATTTATTAAATTTGTTGCATAATGTACACGTTGTACATCGGCTGCCCACGCCTTCTGGACACACCACTCAACAACAACTCTGTATCTGCCTCATCGTCATGCGTTGTGGCAGTTGAGGGAGAGCACACATTATAAGCTAAGTTCACTTGAGCAGGCCACATGTGATGGCGGCTAACCACGTACAATAGCTTCCTGACCCACCATCACTCGTTGTAACAGAACTACTGATATGTGAGCGCAGTTGTGGGTAACAGGTAATAGTATATGTATGTAGTATAGGTACACTAATTGTACAACACGTCACTTACAGGACCAAATAAAACATCAAATCACTGTACTTTGGAGCATACTCTCGTCATCTAAGGTAGCTATGAATGTTTTTAAAGGCATATGTTGCATGTATAATCAAGTGAAAGCGGATTAATGTCCCTCAAGGAAGCGTGAATTGACTGAATAGCTGACATGCTATAACAATCATGAACTTGTTTCCCACTGTACCTCAAAAGTGAGTTGAGTTCATGTAGGGTAGAATCATTGAGCTATGACATTTACATCTAAATGTTTCCTTAGTTACAATATCTGTTACCTCGATTCCCTTCAGCCCACCTGCTATGGTACCCATCAGAGTGGAATCATCTTATGCAGCCTTTGTAAATGGAGAAGGGTGTCCTGGACGGTTTGTCTGTTGGATACCGTGAAGTAAGGATTGAAGGGAAGTCAGATAGCGAGAATAAATGTGGAGTTTCTCTGTATGAATATATCTCATCTGATAGAGTGCACATTACAGAAAGTGTAAACTCATTTGGTAAGTTCGCTTGTGATTCATAAACTTATGTAACTCATCATGTGGTGCAATTCCTTCTAGTTGTCAGCACATGGAAGGCTTACACTTCAGATATCCTAACTGTAATTGTTTTGTGAAAGTGCTTGTGTAGTGAATCGTCCTCTTTGTTTTAGGGATTGCACCGAAACAAGGATGCTGGCTCGTAGCTACCGTCTCCACAATAGCACCAAAGCCAGGAAGGGGGAGAGAGAAAGGGGGACGGAGGTGGTCACAGAAGTTTATATCTCCCTCTGACAGACAGTTCACGTGGTGTACACTACTTGCAGTGCTGAACGCAGCCCTTCCATCTAGAATTAAAAATAATTTTAGTGACGTGTTGTTATCTTTTTCCAAGTAAGGACGCTCCCTTTTAGCGGGCATATCAGCGCAGTCCGCGTTTCCTCCATTGGTCACCTCCAAGGCGAGAAATGAAAGCTAAGTTGGAAGCTAAAAGTCATTTCTTTTAGATCATGCGACTGTAGCAGACATACTTGCAGACTGTTCTGACTAGGCGCTAATACATGGAACAAATTGGTACAGTATGCAATAAATTTAGATTAACACCATGAGTGCATTTTTAAATAACAGTGAGCTCTGAGTTTGTTATTTCAGTGCTTAAGCTTTGAACTTAGATGAGTCAACGCATACAAGTCCACGTCCACAAATAAACCATGTAAAAGTATAAACGTCGAAAGCAAACGAAAGCGGGAGAAGCAAGACATATTGTGAGTATCATCAACATTGACTTCTGTACTTATGTGATGACACATCATAGAGAGGTTGCGGTTGCCGCAGACACTGGCACCAAATCTGGTGATTGGGAATTCTATGGCAGCCTGCCCCCTCCCCCCCCCACCCTTCACTCTCCCCCACCCCGCCCCCTCCACACCTAACTGTCCAAGTGCTGGCGCTGCACATTTTTGTGCTACCAGGATTCTAAGAAACTATTCCACGTCGTACACCAGGACACATGCATCCGTTACTGACACTGGTTACAAAAATGGTTCAAATGGCTCTGTGCACTATGGGACTTAACTTCTAAGGTCATCAGTCCCCTAGAACTTAGACCTACTTAAACCTAGCTAAGCTGAGGACATCACACACATCCATGCCCGAGGCAGGATTCGAACCTGCGACCGTAGCGATCGCGGTGTTCCACACTGTAGCGCCTAGAACCGCTCGGTCACACATCGGCTACAGAGTGGAACCCTGTGGGCATACTAAGATAAAAACACAAGTAATCATGGGCATTCACGCTGCTTGCCGGCCGCGGTGGTCTAGCAGTTCTAGGCGCTCAGTTCGGAACCGCGCGACTGCTACGGTCGCAGGTTCGAATCCTGCCTCGGGCATGGATGTGTGTGATGTCCTTAGGTTAGTTAGGTTTAAGTAGTTCTAAGTTCTAGGGGACTGATGACCACAGATGTTAAGTCCCATAGTGCTCAGAGCCATTTGAACCATTTTTTTTCACGCTGCTTATCCCCACCTGTGAAAATGACTGTGGTGATCATTTAATATTATACTGTCATATTAATGTGGTCATTGCTTACGTTCGACATCAACGTGCAACAACCAGGCGCAGACTGTAGGTGGCGTCACTAGCAGTGGAATGTATACAAAGCGTATCAGGGGGACGCGAAAAACAGTGCAGCCTTTGTCATGATGCAGAAACAGAACGATTAATCCTTCGTTCAAAAGGGCGTGATCATTGACTTTTGGGCCACGGGTGGAAGCATTTACGAAACGGCTAAGTTTCTTTCGTCGGCCACCTCGGTTAAAGTGCAACGTTCATGGCAAAATTGTGCTGTCCAAAACCGGCGCCGAGGCAACTGTGGTACACCACGTGCCATGGATGACAGGGGTGAACGAGGGCTGTGGAGGTGTGTACGGCGACTACACGTGGAAGTGTTGGTCAACTGACTGCCCAGATGAACCAAGGGGCTATCAGCAGTGTCTTCTCAATGATCGTTTAGCGAACATTGATGTGTACCAGCCTCCGCATCTAGTGCCTGGTTCATGCGCCCACGCTGGCTGGTGTTCATCGACGACAGAAGCTGGAACCTGCACGGCAGTACAGCAGCTGGACGTCCACTGAGTGACGACTGGTGACCTTTTCAGGTGAATCACGTTTTGTGCTCCATCAGACTGTTGGCAGTTGGCGTATACGCCCTGAAACATTTGAAAGCAAACACCCTCCAACAGTTACAGCGTGGGGAATGTTTTCGTGGTATCCCATGGGTAATATCTTCATTCTAGGAGACACAATGGGTTAACACAAGTATGCACCTGTCCTTGGGGACCATGTCCACCTCTACAAGCGGTTTGTTTTGCCTCGACACGACGGCATCTGCCAACCGAATAGTGCAAGTACCATACTGCTCTGAGTGTACGTGCGTGGTTCAAAGAGCACCACGATGAGTTTACCGTACTCCTCTGGCCACCCAGCTCCCCAGATTTAAACCCAATCGCGAATCTGTGAGACCTCCTTGACCGGCCTGTTCACACCATGAAACCGCAACTGAGAAACCTACCGCAGCTGTCCACGGCACTGAAGTCAGCATGGTTCCACATCCCCGTAGATACCTTCCAGAACTTCACTGACCCTCTTCCTCCACATCTCGCAGCTGTCCGCTCTGCAAAAGGTGCTATTTAGGTTTATGACATGTTGTTACATTAACATGACTGGACAGCATGTAAAATGTAGAATTAAAATCGTTTTTGTGGGTGCCTTGTAAATCTAAAACAAGCCTGGGCATCACCAGTAATGAGGCCAGCAATCGGCTACCACCATGAGTTGTGGTAGGTATCTGTCCCATTTAACTGGCAGCAGGTAGTGGATTTGTGAGAATCCCACAAAATCTTTAAGCCCGACACTCTATGAGGAATCAAATCAGGTGTCAAGCCATAGCTCACTCTGGACTGTGAGCACAGTCAGTTAAGACGGTGAGACGACGTCAGCCAATAATAGCCCGCTGACAAGAACCGCAACGCGACAGGCGTGCTCTCTAGCCGAAGAGAATATAAGCGCCGCTCCTGCCAGCCTCGGGTGGACAGTATTCGCACAGTACTGGGAGAGCACTACGATGGCAGTGACGTGTGATCCACATCAATTGCTTGCATGGAACTTGTATACAGCAAAAGAACATTACTTGTCGCCCATCCCTTGCTACACTGTTGTAAATTCAAAGTTAAGTATTCTCAATCTTCTGTTTTGTAATAAAAACTATTAACGTGAGGCAATACAGACCTTACGACTTATCTTAGAAGAAAGATTAAGGAAAGGCAAACCTACATTTCTAGCATTTGTAGACTTAGAGAAAGCTTTTGACAATGTTGACTGGAATACTCTCTTTCAAAATCTAAAGGTGGCAGGGGTAAAATACCAGGAGCGAAAGGCTATTTACAATTTGTACAGAAACCAGATGGCAGTTACAAGAGTCGAGGGACATGAAACGGAAGCAGTGGTTGGGAAGGGAGTAAGACAGGGTTGTTGCCTCTCCCCGATGTTATTCAATCTGTATATTGAGCAAGCAGTAAAGGAAACAAAAGAAAAATTCGGAGTAGGTATTAAAATCCATGGAGAAGAAATAAAAACTTTGAGGTTCGCTGATGACATTGTAATTCTGTCAGAGACAGCAAAGGACTTGGAAGAGCAGTTGAACGGAATGGACAGTGTCTTGAAAGGAGGATATAAGATGAACATCAACAAAAGCAAGACGAGGATAATGGAATGTAGTCGAATTAAGTCGGGTGATGCCGAGGTAATTAGATTAGGAAATGAGACGCTTAAAGTAGTAAAGGAGTTTTGCTATTTGGGGAGCAAAATAACTGATGATGGTCGAAGTAGAGAGGATATAAAATGTAGACTGGCAATGGCAAGGAAAGCGTTTCTGAAGAAGAGAAATTTGTTAACATCAAGTATAGATTTAAGTGTCAGGAAGTCATTTCTGAAAGTATTTGTGTGGAGTGTAGCCATGTATGGAAGTGAAACATGGACGATAAATAGTTTGGACAAGAAGAGAATAGAAGCTTTCGAAATGTGGTGCTACAGAAGAATGCTGAAGATTAGATGGGTAGATCACATAACTAATGAGGAAGTATTGAATAGGATTGGGGAGAAGAGAAGTTTGTGGCACAACTTGACCAGAAGAAGGGATCGGTTGGTAGGACATGTTCTGAGGCATCAAGGGATCACCAAATTAGTATTGGAGGGCAGCGTGGAGGGTAAAAATCGTAGAGGGAGACCAAGAGATGAATACACTAAGCAGATTCAGAAGGATGTAGGTTGCAGTAGGTACTGGGTGATGAAGAAGCTTGCACAGGATAGAGTAACACGGAGAGCAGCATCAAACCAATCTCAGGACTGAAGACCACAACAACAACAATCTGATTTGCTTGAATTGTTGTATAGCATTCTGAGAACGCAGCGTCCTTTAGGCACCCTGTAAGCGACGAGTGGGCAGGACCGCACAGAAACAGCGGTCAAGCAGGTGGCAGAGGGTACTTCCCACTGTTCCTTGTGTTTGGGCTTCTTCCCGTTCTATTCGAGTATGGAACACGGGAAGAATGATTGATTAATCACCTCTGTGCATGCTGTGATTACCATAATCCTGTCGTCGCCATCAATATGTGAGGGATAGGTAGCCAGTTGTACATTCCGAGATTCTTCGCACTGAAACTTTGTAGGTAGCCTTTCACTTGATAGTTTGCGTTTACCTTGAAGCTCCTGCCAACGAAGATTTTCAGAATTTCTGTGACGCTCCCCCACGGGTCATTCAAACCTCAGAATGTTGAACACGTACAAGTAAAGCAACATGAATAGTCAAAGTTAATCGTATTTAGTACAGGTCCCACAAACTTGAATAATGTTCTACTCTGGGTCATCCGATCGGCTATTAAGCAATGTCTTTTATAGACTGGTTACAGTGTTCTAGTATCCAAACAATGAACCGAACTCTGCCAGCTGCTTTACTATGACTGATCCTTTGCGTTCTTTCCGTTTCATATACATACATACTGTTGCAGCCAAGTATTTGTAAGAGTTTACTGATTCCATTTGTGACTCATAGAGATAGTAGTCGTAGTATTCTACGTTTTTTTTGTGAAGTGCACAGTTTCACATTTCTCAGCATTTAAGGAGGTGACAATCTCTGCACCAGTCTGAAGTCTTATCAAGACTTAACTGAATATTTGTGAAGCTTTTTTCAGACAATACTTCATATACGTGATTGTATTATCTGCGTAAAGTTTTAGGTTACTTTTAGTACTGTCTGCTAGTTCACTAATGTACAACACGAGCAGCAAGAGTTCCAACATACTCTCATGGAGCGTGTGGTGTCACCGCCAGACACCCCACTTGCTTGGTGGTAGCCTTTAAATCGGCCGCGGTCCGTTGGTATACGTCGGACCCGCGTGTCGCCACTATCAGTGATTGCAGACCGAGCGCCGCCGCACGGCAGTTCTAGTCTAGAAAGACTCCCTAGCACTCGCCCCAGTTGTACAGCCGACTTTGCTAGCGATGGTTCACTGACAAAATACGCTCTCATTTGCAGAGACGACAGTTTAGCATAGCCTTCAGCTACGTCATTTGCTACGACCTAGCAAGGCGCCCTATTCAGTTACTATAATTACTTCAAGAATGTATTCTGAACAGATAATACTGTGAATCATGTACCGTCAAGAGCGACGTTCATCATTAATGGATTAAAGTTAAGTATCAAACTAATTACGTCCGCTTTCTGAATTCTAATTCCTTGTCATGTTCCAGACCACACGTCAGTATAGTTCTTCCCTCCTCACGCCAGCCTGCGTGCATTTCGGCCTCCACTAGTAACACGGTGTCGGCTCTTCTGCCAACACAAAAGAGCACGCCTGAAGTTACTTCTAGTTTTATCGATGACTCTCCTCCCAAGGTATCATGCTGCTTCCTCAATTCCTATAAACTCTCAACCAAGTCACAAATTTCCCCCGATACCCCCTACGACCATATTTACAAGCATTAAGGGTACGTGTGGTACTAAGTCAAACATTTGTCGGAAATCAAGAAACCCTACATCTGTCTGACTGCCACGATCCACGATTTTCAAAACGCTTTTAGAGAGAAGCGTAAGTTGGGTTTCGATTTTATGGCCCATGTTTTCGGAGTCCATGCTACTTCGTATGAAGCCATTCTGTTTGGGATACCTCATTATGCTAGAGCTCAGAATATGTTCTTGGATTCTGTAACATTCGTCAAGCATACTAAATGATAGTTTCGAATCTCACTTCTGTCACAATTCTTGTAAACAGGTGTCACCTATCTGGACCAGTTTTTTGTATGAGAGAATTACAGTTTTCTCAGTGATACAGTCACTCCACGCTGCCGGCGAGGCGCGACGTGCGACCACTCGGTCTGCCGCTGAAACCTCAGTGAGTTGTCATAGTCGCTTGCCGTCGTAGTTACTATGAACTCTCCCCTTTTATTCCTTACCTTATTGCCGTGCCATGGTTCTGTTCTTCTCCTTCTATCGTAAAGAAAACGAACACCGCCACTCATGCACTACCGGTTCTATATTTCTGTTACAGCCTCTAAACTGACGTGTAGCTTCAAGAGCTCGTCTCAAGTGCTTTTAGGGGTTAAAATAGCTGCTCAAAATTTTGTCGGTAGAAAACGTAGACTGAATAGGTATAATTGCGTGAATCACGTACACTGTAATTACTTATCTTCTGTTCACAGCCACTAGTATCATCATTTCGGTGCTGAGAGTTTATTCCTGTACAAACTAAATTTATGTCGCACCCTAAGAAAATATAACTGAGTAGTTATTTGCGTTCACCACGCAGGTGAGGATGCAAAGCGAGAGAGGTCGAGGCATCCCGGGGTCATGAATCTCTCCCAAAACATAATTTAGTAAAGGTGTTTACGTTTCTGAGTATGTAAACTTCCACTCATTTCAGCTAGGTCTTGGAGAATAAAGCAGCGTGCCATTATTGACCTTATATCAATCACGTGACGCATATTTCTCAAATTTTCAAATGCTGTATTTCTCCGAATTGCAGTTTATTGGAAATTATTCTACATGTGTGTACAAACTGTAATTATTATATTGACAGATTTTATGTGTAAATATGTGTCTTGAAGACAATTGTTTCCCCCATACGACGAATTACACCTTATAATAGAGTCCCCGAGGGTCAAAACTGCACAGTTGAGGACAAATACACCACAGCAAGTGTTCCACGTAGTCATCGTTCACGTGAGGGCACAACTCCTCAACAGCACCTGTACACATTCCAATGTCCCAGGTGTGTTCTGAATGCATTGATAACCACATTTTCCCAGAGTTCATCGACGCTATCAACAGGACTGGAGTATGCTAAGGTTTTTAAGTACCTCCACACAAACATGTATGACAGGGCAGTGCAGGGAGTCCAGGATGCCACAGTACTGACGAGCCCCAAACGACATATTTGTTGTCGAAAAGCTGTTTACCTGTACTTAAATTTCTGATTATAAATTCAAACGAGTACAGTTGATCAATTTGTAACTTATGCCTCAGTTGTGGTGTTTCGAAATAAACGTAACGTTGCACTTTGAGAGTCTTGTAACACTAGACACTAGCATGAGTTACATGTGCATACGTCATATAGGCTAAGTAAAATCACTGGCTTCTGGATATACGGGGTGTTCAAAAAGTCTCTCCGCAGTGCCGTATGATTGTTAGCCGCTCGTGCCGTATGATTGTTCTACATCTACATCTACATCTACATTTATACTCCGCAAGCCACCCAAAGGTGTGTGGCGGAGGGCACTTTACGTGCCACTGTCATTATCTCCCTTTCCTGTTCCAGTCGCGTATGGTTCGCGGGAAGAACGACTGTCTGAAAGCCTCTGTGCGCGCTCTAATCTCTCTAATTTTACATTCGTGATCTCCTCGGGAGGTATAAGTAGGGGGAAGCAATATATTCGATACCTCATCCAGAAACGCACCCTCTCGAAACCTGGCGAGCAAGCTACACCGCGATGCAGAGCGCCTCTCTTGCAGAGTCTGCCACTTGAGTTCGTTAAACATCTCCGTAACGCTATCACGGTTACCAAATAACCCTGTGACGAAACGCGCAGCTCTTCTTTGGATCTTCTCTATCTCCTCCGTCAACCCGATCTGGTACGGATCCCACACTGATGAGCAATACTCAAGTATAGGTCGAATTAGAGTTTTGTAAGCCACCTCCTTTGTTGATGGACTACATTTTCTAAGGACTCTCCCAATGAATCTCAACCTGGTACCCGCCTTACCAACAATTAATTTTATATGATCATTCCACTTCAAATCGTTCCGCACGCATACTCCCAGATATTTTACAGAAGTAACTGCTACCAGTGTTTGTTCCGCTATCGTATAATCATACAATAAAGGATCCTTCTTTCTATGTATTCGCAATAAATTACATTTGTCTATGTTAAGGGTCAGTTGCCACTACCTGCACCAAGTGCCTATCCGCTGCAGATCTTCCTGCATTTCGCTACAATTTTCTAATGCTGCAACTTCTCTGTATACTACAGCATCATCCGCGAAAAGCCGCATGGAACTTCCGACACTATCTACTAGGTCATTTATATATATTGTGAAAAGCAATGGTCCCATAACACTCCCCTGTGGCACGCCAGAAGTTACTTTAATGTCTGTAGACGTCTCTCCGTTGATAACAACATGCTGTGTTCTGTTTGCTAAAAACTCTTCAATCCAGCCACACAGCTGGTCTGATATTCCGTAGGCTCTTACTTTGTTTATCAGGCGACAGTGCGGAACTGTATCGAACGCCTTCCGGAAGTCAAGAAAAATAGCATCTACCTGGGAGCCTGTATCTAATATTTTCTGGGTCTCATGAACAAATAAAGCGAGTTGGGTTTCACACGATCGCTGTTTCCGGAATCCATGTTGATTCCTACATAGTAGATTCTGAGTTTCCAAAAACGACATGATACTCGAGCAAAACACATGTTCTAAAATTCTACAACAGATCGACGTCAGAGATATAGGTCTATAGTTTTGCGCATCTGCTCGACGACCCTTCTTGAAGACTGGGACTACCTGTGCTCTTTTCCAATCATTTGGAACCTTCTGTTCCTCTAGAGACTTGCGGTACACGGCTGTTAGAAGGGGGGCAAGTTCTTTCGCGTACTCTGTGTAGAATCGAATTGGTATCCCGTCAGGTCCAGTGGACTTTCCTCTGTTGAGTGATTCTAGTTGCTTTTCTATTCCTTGGACACTTATTTCGATGTCAGCCATTTTTTCGTTGGTGCGAGGATTTAGAGAAGGAACTGCAGTGCGGTCTTCCTCTGTGAAACAGCTTTGAAAAAAGGTGTTTAGTATTTCAGCTTTACGCTTGTCATCCTCTGTTTCAATGCCATCATCATCCCGGAGTGTCTGGACATGACCAGAACTTCTTAGGATTTTCTGTCAAGTCAGTACCTAGTATTTTACTTTCGAATTCACTGAACGCTTCACGCATAGCCCTCCTTACGCTAACTTTGACATCGTTTAGCTTCTGTTTGTCTGAGAGGTTTTGGCTGCGTTTAAACTTGGAGTGAAGCTCTCTTTGCTTTCGCAGTAGTTTCCTAACTCTGTTGTTGTACCACGGTGGGTATTTCCCGTCCCTCACAGTTTTACTCGGCACGTACCTGTCTAAAACGCATTTTACGATTGCCTTGAACTTTTTCCATAAACACTCAACATTGTCAGTGTCGGAACAGAAATTTTCGTTTTGATCTGTTAGGTAGTCTGAAATCTGCCTTCTATTACTCTTGCTAAACAGATAAACCTTCCTCCCTTTTTTATATTCCTATTAACTTCCATATTCAGGGATGCTGCAACGGCCTTATGATCACTGATTCCTTGTTCTGCACTTACAGAGTCGAAAAGTTCGGGTCTGTTTGTTATCAGTAGGTCCAAGATGTTATCTCCACGAGTCGGTTCTCTGTTTAATTGCTCGAGGTAATTTTCGGATAGTGCACTCAGTATAATGTCACTCGATGCTCTGTCCCTACCACCCGTCCTAAACATCTGAGTGTCCCAGTCTATATCTGGTAAATTGAAATCTCCACCTAAGACCATAACATGCTGAGAAAATTTATGTGAAATGTATTCCAAATTTTCTCTCAGTTGTTCTGCCACTAATGCTGCTGAGTCGAGGGGTCGGTAAAAGGAGCCAATTATTAACCTAGCTCGGTTGTTGAGTGTAACCTCCACCCATAATAATTCACAGGAACTATCCACTTCTACTTCACTACAGGATAAACTACTACTAACAGCGACGAACACTCCACCACCGGTTGCATGCAATCTATCCTTTCTAAACACCGTCTGTGCCTTTGTAAAAATTTCGGCAGAATTTATCTCTGGCTTCAGCCAGCTTTCTGTACCTATAACAATTTTAGCTTCGGTGCTTTCTATCAGCGCTTGAAGTTCCGGTACTTTACCAACGCAGCTTCGACAGTTTACAATTACAATACCGATTGCTGCTTGGTCCCTGCATGTCCTGACTTTGCCCCGCACCCGTTGAGGCTGTTGCCCTCTCTGCACTTGCCCGAGGCCATCTAACCTAAAAAACCGCCCAGCCCACGCCACACAACCCCTGCTACCCGTGTAGCCGCTTGTTGCGTGTAGTGGACTCCTGACCTATCCAGCGGAACCCGAAACCCCACCACCCTATGGCGCAAGTCGAGGAATCTGCAGCCCACACGGTCGCAGAACCGTCTCAGCCTCTGATTCAGACCCTCCACTCGGCTCTGTACCAAAGGTCCGCAGTCAGTCCTGTCGACGATGCTGCAGATGGTGAGCTCTGCTTTCATCCCGCTAGCGAGACTGGCAGTCTTCACCAAATCAGATAGCCGCCGGAAGCCAGAGAGGATTTCCTCCGATCCATAGCGACACACATCATTGGTGCCGACATGAGCGACCACCTGCAGATGGGTGCACCCTGTACCCTTCATGGCATCCTGAAGGACCCTTTCCACATCTGGAATGACTCCCCCCGGTATGCACACGGAGTGCACATTGGTTTTCTTCCCCTCCCTTGCTGCCATATCCCTAAGGGGCCCCATTACGCGCCTGACGTTGGAGCTCCCAACTACCAGTAAGCCCACCCTCTGCGACTGCCCGGATCTTGCAGACTGAGGGGCAACCTCTGGAACAGGACAAGCAGCCATGTCAGGCTGAAGATCAGTATCAGCCTGAGACAGAGCCTGAAACCGGTTCGTCAGACAAACTGGAGAGGCCTTCCGTTCAGCCCTCCGGAATGTCTTTCGCCCCCTGCCACACCTTGAGACGACCTCCCACTCTACCACAGGTGAGGGATCAGCCTCAATGCGGGCAGTATCCCGGGCAACCACAGTCGTAGTCCGATCGGGGGATGCGTGGGACGAGCTGGCCGTCCCTGACAAACCCCCATCCGGACCCCCACAGTGATGCCCATTGGCAACAGCCTCAAGCTGTGTGACCGAAGCCAACACTGCCTGAAGCTGGGAGCGAAGGGATGCCAACTCAGCCTGCATCCGAACACAGCAGTTGCAGTCCCTATCCATGCTAAAACCTGTTGTGCAAAGAACGTCTGAACTAATCTACAGAGAGCGCAAACAAAACGACAAAATTGAAACGGTTATTAAAATACAAGATTGCCTAGTAAATGCAGTAATGCTGCCACTTGTGCACTGCTGACACACTGCTCGGCGGCGGAAGGAGACTACGCGATTTAACACTATTCGAGTACTAAAACGCGATGCTACAACTCTCAAATACTATAATACGTCCGAAATTTATGAATTAAACAATGCAAGTACCAAGAACACGCAAAGAAATTAAGAATTAAACTATGTAACAAATGAATGAGCTAGGAGTATACGACTTGCTGCTGCAGCTGCTTATCCAACGGCGGCAGGGAGCACACTGCCTGGGTTACTTCCCTTGAAGTGGACTCTCCCAACATTCCATTGTTTCGTTTATCTCAGCCAGCGTAAAATAGTATAGTTGGTGTGTGTCGTTACGTGTTGACGTGAACGTTTAAGTTTAGTTCCTTTGTTCCTTTTTTGTCACTGTTAAAATGCTAACCATTGAAGAACGTGTGTTTTTAGTCGAACAAGTGTTCAAAGCTGGCGGTAAATACACAGTTACAGTTCGTCAAACATTTAATTTAGTTTTCCCGGAGACAACACTCCCACATCGCGATACTGTGCGAGATTTGACTAACAAATTTCGAAGTACGGGATCAGTGACAGATGTAATGAGAAGTGGTCGTCCTAGAGTTTTGTCTGAAGATAAACTACTCGATATTTCCGATAAAATGGCCATGAGTACGAACAAGTCAATAAGATAACTCGCCCAGGAAATCGATGTTAGTGTCGGAACGGCCCACACAGCTGTAAGGAGAAAATTAGAACTTTTCCCACACAAAGTGACAGTCGTGCAAGAACTGACAACACTGGTCATGGCAAGACACTGCATTATTGTCAATGGTTCAAAAATTTCGTTCAGCAAAATGGAAGGGACTTTCTTAATGAAACGTTTTTCACTGATGTGGCGTAGTTTCATTTGTCCGGGTACATGAACTCGCAAAATTCTCGTATGTGGAGTACTGCAAATCCATTGTGTATTCATGAGGAACAACTTCATTCTGTGAAAATAGGAGTTTCGATTGCAATTGCTAGACGTCGGATTGTGGGTCCCATATTTTTCAACGAAACAATAAACGCACAACGATACTGCCGTGATATTCTGTACCCATTCATAGGAGAACTTGTCTTAAGTGAAATACTGAACGGTTATTTTCAAGATGGTGCAACCGCGCATACAGCTCGCGTTTCAATGTCACTGTTTGCTGATGTTTTTGGTGATGCCATAATTTCGCAGGGACTTTGCCCTCCACGATCGCCTGACGTAAGACTACCTGACTTTTTCTTCTGGGATGCAGCGAAAGCAACAGTCTATAAAAACCGTCAAAAATCCATCGATGAATTGAAAACTATCCACTTTCACTGCTTCTGTTACAGAAGAAAGGTTGCAGCTTGTGTTTTGTAACATGATTAGACGAATTTGTGTGTTCAACAACAGGGGGGACACTTTCAACATTTAATGTGAAAATTTGAAAGTAAAAATGAATATTCAATAAATTAATAACTTGTATTTCACTGAGTTTCATTTCAGTATATTCACTGCGGCGTACGGCACGCGCGGCTAACAATCATACGCACTGCGGAGAGACTTTTTAACACCCCGTATCTTTAATACTATTATTTTATTGTTCTATTATCCTCTACTGGCCCCTCACGTTTGTGCCTATAATAATCAAAACCTGTACATAAAATCCTAGGCATCTGTCGGTGACATCAGATTATGCTGGGGACAGGGGTGAGAGCCAGTAAAGACCTACACTCCTGGAAATTGAAATAAGAACACCGTGAATTCATTGTCCCAGGAAGGGGAAACTTTATTGACACATTCCTGGGGTCAGATACATCACATGATCACACTGACAGAACCACAGGCACATAGACACAGGCAACAGAGCATGCACAGTGTCGGCACTAGTACAGTGTATATCCACCTTTCGCAGCAATGCAGGCTGCTATTCTCCCATGGAGACGATCGTAGAGATGCTGGATGTAGTCCTGTGGAACGGCTTGCCATGCCATTTCCACCTGGCGCCTCAGTTGGACCAGCGTTCGTGCTGGACGTGCAGACCGCGTGAGACGACGCTTCATCCAGTCCCAAACATGCTCAATGGGGGACAGATCCGGAGATCTTGCTGGCCAGGGTAGTTGACTTACAGCTTCTAGAGCACGTTGGGTGGCACGGGATACATGCGGACGTGCATTGTCCTGTTGGAACAGCAAGTTCCCTTGCCGGTCTAGGAATGGTAGAACGATGGGTTCGATGACGGTTTGGATGTACCGTGCACTATTCAGTGTCCCCTCGACGATCACCAGTGGTGTACGGCCAGTGTAGAAGATCGCTCCCCACACCATGATGCCGGGTGTTGGCCCTGTGTGCCTCGGTCGTATGCAGTCCTGATTGTGGCGCTCACCTGCACGGCGCCAAACACGCATACGACCATCATTGGCACCAAGGCAGAAGCGACTCTCATCGCTGAAGACGACACGTCTCCATTCGTCCCTCCATTCACGCCTGTCGCGACACCACTGGAGGCGGGCTGCACGATGTTGGAGCGTGAGCGGAAGACGGCCTAACGGTGTGCGGGACCGTAGCCCAGCTTGAGACGGTTGCGAATGGTCCTCGCCGATACCCCAGGAGCAACAGTGTCCCTAATTTGCTGGGAAGTGGCGGTGCGGTCCCCTACGGCACTGCGTAGGATCCTACGGTCTTGGCGTGCATCCGTGCGTCGCTGCGGTCCGGTCCCAGGTCGACGGGCACGTGCACCTTCCGCCGACCACTGGCGACAACATCGATGTACTGTGGAGACCTCACGCCCCACGTGTTGAGCAATTCGGCGGTACGTCCACCCGGCCTCCCGCATGCCCACTATACGCCCTCGCTCAAAGTCCGTCAACTGCACATACGGTTCACGTCCACGCTGTCGCGGCATGCTACCAGTGTTAAAGACTGCGATGGAGCTCCGTATGCCACGGCAAACTGGCTGACACTGACGGCGGCGGTGCACAAATGCTGCGCAGCTAGCGCCATTCGACGGCCAACACCGCGGTTCCTGGTGTGTCTGCTGTGCCGTGCGTGTGATCATTGCTTGTACAGCCCTCTCGCAGTGTCCGGAGCAAGTATGGTGGGGGTGACACACCGGTGTCAATGTGTTCTTTTTTCCATTTCCAGGAGTGTATTATCAGCTCCAGAGCCTAACCCTGGACTTGCATCTGTCACTGTTCTCCGTTGAGTTAAAAACTGATGAGTTAACGCATTGCTTCTGTACGTTCTGGGACTCATAATCGTGATACGTTAGCAATTGCTCAATGGCTGGTTTCTCCATGAATTCGCTCACACTGAATGGCTGTTCCTAGACAATGTCAAACTTTGCTTTGAGAAGCGAAAAGTTGTTTTTTCCCCATCATAGCTCTCTCACACAACTTGGAAGTCTGCCCCTCTCTCCCTCTTTCTCTTTTATTTTATTTTTTATTTTTTTGCTTCCTGTCTTAGTATCAGACATTAATAGTCCAGACAAACCTTATAAGTGTCTTTTTATATTATTTTTACATCACATTAGTTACATTGTTACGTTGATACATCACACATAACAGAAACACAGTTTGAAACAATTATTACACAAAAACATCAAAGTATTAATTTTCACATGGCTCAACGGCCTGACGCAAGTCTTTTAATTGCACGCCAAGTACAGTCCACTGTGCAGTGTACAACTTGAAGCAAAGTACAGAAGTAGCTACGGAATAAAATGAATATTGACTCTATATCAGTTATGTGCGTAGTAGGCACCGAAATCTCATGCAACACTATGTTCTTTTCTCTTATTTCGCAATTGTTGCTTCTTCCTCTGCATTATTTTAATCGAAATCGTGTCTCTGGAACACGACACCATCAGCAGAGCCCAAGGAGCCACAGCTGGAGGCCCGATTCTGCCTTTGGACGCCACACTGGACTCTAGACGCTCGTCTCTGGACCCTACCCTCTGGATCCTAGGCTCTAGACGCTCGTCTCTGGACCGTACTCTCTAGACCCTAGACTCTGTACCATAGGCTCTAGAGCCCAGATCCTAGACTCTAGGCTCCAGATCCTGGACTCTAGGCTCTCGACTCCAGGCCCTAGAGGCAGACGGCAGGAACGAGGCACTTGCCGGCGACTGGCGCCTTGTTGTCAGTGGTGGGAGTGGCGGCAGGAGCGGCGTCGGCAGCGGAGGCCCGTCCACCCAGTGGCAGCAGGTAGAGCAGCGTCGCCGCGACGGAGCCGAGCAGCGGGCCCACCCAGTACACCTGCGGCAGGCAGAGTGGCGGCTCACAGTACACGACCGTCTGTACTGGACGTCTGACCATTTCGCAGTACATTTCAAATGGTGGCATGCACATGGACTGTCAACAGCAAGGAATGTCACCATCGAGGATTATGGGGAGGTAAATTGAAACGTTCGCATTGGTCAAGGGCAGGGGGGTGAGTGGGGGAGGTGGGAGGATGGCAAGTGCTGTCATCTGCTAACGTCAGAGGCTAACCTGTTCTCCTCCTTTTTGTGCATTTGTGTCTTCTTAATGTTTATATTATTGTCTGCTTTCTTTTGCGAGACAGTGAAAGGTTCCCTGAGGCCTTGGACAAAGGAAAAGTCTACCCTGGTGTCTTCACTACTGGCCATTAAAATTGCTAAACCAAGAAAAATGCACATGATAAACGGTTATTCATTGGACAAATATATTATACTAGAACTGACATGTGATTACATTTTCACGCAATTTGGGTGCATAGATCCTGAGAAATCATTACCCAGAACAACCACCTCTGGCCGTAATAACGGCCTTGATACTCCTGGGCATTGAGTCAGACAGAGCTTCGATGGCGTGTACAGGTACACCTGCATATGCAGCTTCAACACGATACCACAGTTCATCAGGAGTAGTGACTGGCGTATTGTGATGAGCCAGTTGCTCGGCCACCATTGACCAGACGTTTTCAATTGGTGAGAGATCTGAAGCATGTGCTGGCCGGGAACATTTTCTGTCCAGTCGAACACTTTCTGTATCCACAAAGGCCCGTACAGGACCTGCAACAGGCGGTCGTGCATTATCCTGCTGAAATGTAAGGTTTTGCAGGGGTCGAATGAATGGTAGAGCCACGGGTCATAACACATCTGAAATGTAACGTCCACTGTTCAAAGTGCCGCCAATGCGAACAAGAGGTGACCGAGACGTGTAACCAATGGCACCCCATAACGTCACGCCAGGTGATACGCCAGTATGGCGATGACGAATACACGCATCCAATTTGCGTTCACCCCGATGTCGTCAAACACGGATGCGACCGTCATGATGCTGTAAACAGAACCTGGATTCATCCGAAAAAATGACGTTTTGCCATTCGTGCACCCAGGTTCGTCGTTGAGTACACCATCACAGGCGCTCCTGTCTGTGATGCAGCGTCAACGGTAACCGCAGCCATGGTATCCGAGCTGTTCGTGCAGATGGTTGTTGTCTTGCAAACGTTCCCATCTGTTGACTCAGGGATCGAGACGTGGCTGCACGATCCGTTACAGCCACGCGGATAAGATACCTGTCATCTCGACTGCTAGTGTTACGAGGTCGTTGGGATCCAGCACGGCGTTCCGTATTACCCTCCTGAACCCACCGATTCCATATTCTGCTAACAGTCATTGGATCTCGACCAACGCGAGCAGCAATGTTGCGATACGATAAACCGCAATCGCGATAGGCTACAACCCGACCTTTATCAAAGTCGGAAACGTGATGGTACGCATTTCTCCTCCGTACACGAGGCATCACAACAAACTTTCACCAGGCAACGCTGGTCAACTGCTGTTTGTGTATGAGAAATCGGTTGGAAACTTTCCTCATGTAAGCACGTTGTAGGAGTCGCCACCGGCGCCAACCTTGTGTGAATGGTCTGAAAAGCTAATCATTTGCATATCACAGCATCTTCTGCCTGTCGGTTAAATTTCGCGTCTGTAGCACGCCATCTTCGTGGTGTAGCAATTTTAATGGCCAGTAGTGTATAAATGAAGAGATGTGTTTCTGACACAGAAACATTAGAAAAAATCCACATGGGTATGGGTCCGAAAATCCTTCGTTAGGGAGTTACAAAGGTTTATTGTTAATGTTGCATGTGATACATGTAACAGCGTAGTGGCTTCCTGCTTCATGCACGCCCTGAACCTATTGCCTATGGTTTGTATTATTTTGTTGAAACTTTGCTCAGAACAATTTCGGATACGCTCTCTCAGAACATCGACATTAGGTACAGAAGTTGAATACATCAAGGGTTTTTAATGTCCCTAGAGATGAATTCAGGTCTACTGATTGGTCAGGCCATGTACTGGATCCTCTGGACCAATCAATCGATTCATAAACTTATTATTGAGATACATTTAGAATAATATGAGCTGGAGAATAAACCACATCCGTAAGTGACATCTAGAGTTACATCATCAAGTAACTGAAGGACCTCGTTTCTGAGAAACCATAGGTATATTTGTCCAGTAAGAGATGTGAGAAGATATGGGGACTAACAAGATGGTCATGAATGATTCTATCCCACACGTTGTTGCTGAACAAACAACATTCAGAGGGCCTAATAACAAATGATAAGACCACCTGTGAAGAGGTGGGACTTCGCAAGACATGGCCTGCATTTCAGTAGGAAAGAGAAGGGTAAACTGGCTGGGATGGTAGGAGATTCTTTAAGGGGGGCACTGAAACTCATGGGAGTATCTTTATTTTAGGCCAAGGTCAGTGTCCAATGATTCAACATTGAATGAAATTGAGCTTAATGAGAAGCTCAGATACGCAAGTACTAGAGATGTTAGAATATCACAAGATTCTCATAAAAATACACTGAAAAATAATATTTGTATGTCACAAGATTCTCATAAAAGCACAGTGAAAAATAATGTTAGTACATTGCATCAGAATATCAGGGGATTAATAAATAAAATAGATGATCTTGTTTGTTTAGAATATTTAGAAACTAAGGATGGAGTTGATATACTATGTATGTCTGAACATCATATAGTCACAGATATTGAAGAGGTAGATGTAGGTGGATGTGGGCTTTCAGCACATGTATGTAGAGGCACTATGGAGCGAGAGGAGTTGCCATATATGTTAAAACCTGTCATAGTGCGAAAAATTTAGAAACTACAAAAATTTATATAGAGCTACATATAGAGGCATGCACTTGTGAGCTTAAACTAAATAATAGTCTTTTATAATTTGTGCCACATATACATCCCCATTCGCAAATTTTCAGCTATTTTTGAAAAACTTGGATTCCTTGTTGTGCTGTGTATCAGACAGAGTGAAATAAGTTATTGTTTGTGGAGATTTCAGTCCAGATTTTCTGAAAGAGACCGGTAGAAAGCTTGCCCTTGAGTATTACTTCATTCTTTCAATCTGACGTTAGTTACTGCTTTTTCTGTACGGATGGTACAGGAAAGCAGCACGCCAATAGACAATGTTTTTGTGGATCAAGATAAATTTCACCACTTAAAAACTTTTCCTCTTAAGAGTAGTCTGTCTGATCATGACGCACAACTAGCTACAGTACATGACATAGTTCCATACAGTAATGAAAAACAGCTCTCCAAACTAATGTGTTCAATTAATGATTTAACAATTGAAAATTTTTGGGAAAGCTCACATCCGTTATACTGCGATGAGGTGTACAGAGAACCTGATGCTCGTTTAAAATTTAACCTATTTCATGATACTTTTGTGAGCACATTTGACGATACTTTCCCTAAGAAAACTGAAGTATAATTGCAAGAAACTATCTAAAAATCCATGGCTGATTAAAGGGATAAAATATCTTTTAAACAGAAAAAGGAAACGTATATTATAGCTAGAAGGAGTAATGATCGACAAACAGTGAAACATTATAAAAACTACTGCACTGTATTAAGAAAAGTTATTAAAAATTCCAGAAGTATGTGCAATATATCTGAGATTAGCACACATGATAATAAAATTAAAACAATTTGGAATATTGTTAAAAGGGAAAGAGGGCAACTGAGAGCACAGTAATACTGTATTTCTATCAAACTCAATTAAAAGTTTGCTAACAAAAAGTTAGAAGTAGAAAACACTTTAGTAATTATTTTTAAGTGTTGCAAAAATAGGATCCAGCTATTCATTGGAAAATACCAGGCAGTATACGGAAGAGACAATACCTATTCAATTTCATAAAACTGAAATTGAACCCACCTCTTCCACTGAAATTAGGAAAATAATATATTAACTGAAAAGTAAAAGCTCACGTCGAATTGACGACATTTCCAACAGAATATAAAAGCTTGTGCCCAACAGATAAGTGGGATATGTAGTGGCTCACTGAAACAGGGAATTTTTCCACATAGACTGAAATACGCTGTTGTTAAACCATTGCATAAAAAGTGGATAGGTCTGATGTTAACAACTACTGCCCAATCCCACTTTTGACAGCTTTAGCTAACATTTTTGAAAAAGTAATGTACTCAAGAGTTGCATTACATATTTGTAAAAATGAAGTACTAACAAAATATCAGTTTGGTTTCCAGAAAGGCTTTTCAACAGAAAATGCTATAGATGCTTTCACTGATCAAATATTAAATGATTTGAATAACTGAACATCACCGATTGGGATATTTTGTGATCTCTCAAATGGTTTTGAGTTTGTGAATCACAAAATTCTTCAAGTTAAGCTTAAGTATTGTGGCGTTAGCGGGACAGTGCGCAAATGGTTTAATTCATATTAACTGGAAGAACGCAGAAGGTTTAAGTTAACAGTACAGATAGAGTGCAAAAATCAGCAGAGTCCTCTAACTGGGAATGTATCAGGAATGGTGCCCTCTGGGCTCAGTATTTGGTCCCTTATTGTTCTTAACATATATTAATGACTTGTCACTCTATATTCATGAAGATGCAAAGCTAGTTCTTTTTGCTGATAATACAAATGTAGTAGTCACACCCAAAAAACAAGAATCAGGCGAGGAAACTGTAAATATTGTCTTCCAGAAAATTATTAAGTGGTTCTCTGCAAATGGACTCACTAAATTTTGAGAAAACACTGTATGTACAATTCTTTACAGTAAATATAGACTCTAAACAGAAGTCTGTTGCTAAAGCACAATATTCAAAAATTTTTGGTGTGTGCATTGATGAGAAATTGAATTGGAAGAATCTACTGAAACAGGTAGGTTCAGCTACTTATACTATGAGGGTTATTGAAAATTTTGGTAATAGACATATCATTAAATTAGCCTGCTATGCCTATTTTTATTCACTGCTTTTATATAGGATCATATTTTGGGGTAATTCATCATTAAGAGAAAAAGTATTTGTTGCACAAAAGCGTGTAATCAGAAGAATAGCTGGAGCCCACCCAAGATCACGTTGCACACATCTATTTACGGAACTTTGGGTATTCACAGTACCTTCACAAACATATATTCACTTATGAAATTTAACTCCATACAACATCGGGGTTTACGACTTGCGATCGGAGCATTTTATACTAGTCCCGTAGAGAGTCTTCATGCTGACGCTGGCGAATTGCCACTCACCTACCGGCGCGATATACTGCTTTGTCGGTATGCCTGTCGGCTACTGTCAATGCCCGACCATCCGTCTTATCGTTCCTTTTTTGACGACTCTCTCGACCGTCAATACGGGTTGTATGTCTCTGCCCTGCTACCCCCTGGAGTTCGCTTTCGTCGCCTCCTTCAACACCTTAATTTTTCACTCCCTGCAACCTTTCGAGTGGGCGAGAGCCACTCGCCACCTTGGCTCCAGGCTCAGGTCCGCGTTCACCTTGACCTCAGCTCGCTCCCAAAAGAGGTTACCCCCGGTTCGGTCTACACTCCCGTTTTTTGGAACTTCGTTCGAAGTTCATCAACATGACTTTCATTTATACAGATGGCTCTAAGACCAATGACGGGGTCGGGTGTTCCTTTATTGTCGGGGCACAAAGTTTCAAATACCGGCTCCATGGCCATTGTTCGGTCTTCACAGCTGAGCTCTTTGCCCTCTACCAGGCTGTTCTTTACATCTGCCGCCACCGACATTCTGCTTATGTCATCTGCTCCGATTCCCTGAGCGCCATCCAGAGCCTCAGTGATCCGTACCCGGTTCACCCTTTCGTACACCGGATCCAACGCTCTCTTCAGCAGCTGGTGGACGTCGGTTCTCCGGTTAGCATTATGTGGGTTCCTGGCCATGTCGGTATCCCTGGGAACGAAGCTGCAGATGCCGCGGCCAAGGCTGCGGTCCTCCAGCCTCGGACAGCTTCTTGTTGTGTCCCTTCGTCCGATTTTAGCAGGGTCATTTGTCGGCGCATTTTATCGCTGTGGCATGCCGATTGGGCTGCACTTACAGACAACAAGCTTCGGGCCTTAAAACCTCTTCCCGTGGCTTGGACGTCCTCCTCACGCCCTTCTCGGCGGGAGGAGGTAGTTTTGGCCCGGTTAAGAATTGGACGCTGCCGGTTCAGCCATCGCCATCTGCTGACGGCTGCGCCGGCGCCGTTCTGTCCATGTGGGCACTTGCTGACGGTTCGACACATTTTAATGTCCTGTCCAGATTTTAACACACTGCGTCTAGATCTTAACCTGCCAAGTACTTTCGATGCCATTTTAGCGGATGACCCACGAGCAGTTGCTCGTGTTCTTCGTTTTATCAATTTGACAAACCTCTCTAAGGACATTTGATGATGCTGTTTTTTAATCCTATGCCTGTCAGTCTGTCTTTTATCGTGTTTTCCCTTTTAGTTGTTGTTGTCAACTTTTGCCTCGCGCTACATTCTTAGAGTAGTCAGGGCGCTAATGACCATTGAAGTTGTGCGCCCTAAAACCACAAAAAAAAAACTTATGAAATTTGTTATTAATAACCCATCCCATTTCAAAAATAATAGCGAAGTGCATAGCTGCCACACTAGAAGAAAGGATGATTTTCACTATTCTGGGTAAAATATGACTTTGGCACAGAAAGGGGTGAATCATGCTGCCACAAAAATCTTAGGTCATTTGTCAAACAGCATTAAAAGTCTGACAGACAGCCAATCAACATTTAAATACAAATTAAAAGAATGCATGACCAATCCTTCTAGTCCATAGATGAATTTTTAGATATGAAGGAGTTACTGTAAAAAAAAAAAGTTAATTATCTTGTGTAAAGAAAACTTATGTTGAAGTGACATGTTCCGCATCGTTACGAAATGTCGTATTCATGATCCAAGGAACAAGTATTAATGTGATGTAATGTAATGTTATCAGGGTTACCGAATTCCATGCACTTGTAATGCACCAATCTGTCGTAGCTGACAACTCTTCAAATATAGATATTGTATAAAATTTGCCGAAACACAGGTTCTGCCCGTGGAAAGTAATTACCATACCGGCTTTTTAAGCCATCGTGAACAACGAGCACAATAAATGCTTCAAAAAGAAAGAGGAAAGCCTTACGTTTAGTTGATGTTCGGTTCTGTGGGGTCGATGTTACGACAAAACTGACGTCTCTGGTGATGGCTCTGGCGTGTTAGGAACAAAACACCGATATTGACCCCAGAAGCGTCGTCTGTGCCCTTCAGTAATGGTGACTTCCCCGTTATAAACAAATCCTTGAACTTCCGTGCGAATGGTTGGTCCTAGCGAGCATAAGCTACCAGCAGCCCTAAGACCAGTCCAGGCAGGAGAAAAAGATGTTTCTATACCTGAAATTTTCCCAGAAACTTTCCTCCCCCTTTCCGACTCAGTATATGAGTAAGCAGGGCGTCTGACCACCATGTAAAGCACCCAGGTTGAGTTTCTCGTAGTGCCAAGGAGCTTTCCTTGTTAAGAGGATTGGAAGAAAGTGAACTCAGCTTCGTGAGGCCAGCTGAGGAGCCACTTGTATCTGAAGTAGCGACTCATACATCAGAAAAACAGACGGTGACTGGGAGAGTAATGTGTTGAACCCATGTCACTCTATACCACTTCTAAATCATGCTCTCCGGAAGTGAATGACATGGTAGCCGACCAGCAGCCCATGTTCCCTTGCACTTGATCAAAGAATTATTTACCTTCTTCCCTGGCTTCATAATCTTCCTGTCTAATATCTCCTAGATGGGAACATATTACACATCCAGATATGTGGACAACATCAAAGGTTTGTACCCAGTGAAACCTCGAAAGCAGCTAACCTTTTTGGGTAAAGAACATTAGTAAACAGGCTACTAAAGTAAATACAGAACTTTGTTAATAAAGTACGGTGAGGTAGTGAATCTACCAACACCGCCATTAAAAAAATTAAACAGGTCTCAGCAAACACACGATTAATGGCGACAAAGGAATTCACAAACTTGGAGGAATTTACAAAAAATTTTAAACAAAAGTGTCGTGGAATATCATTAGAACATAACAGATATGTGGACAACATCAAAGGTTTGTACCCAGTGAAATCTCGAAAGCAGCTAACCTTTTTGGGTAAAGAACATTAGTAAACAGGCTACTAAAGTAAATACAGAACTTTGTTAATAAAGTACGGTGAGGTAGTGAATCTACCAACACCGCCATTAAAAAAATTAAACAGGTCTCAGCAAACACACGATTAATGGCGACAAAGGAATTCACAAACTTGGAGGAATTTACAAAAAATTTTAAACAAAAGTGTCGTGGAATATCATTAGAACATAACAGATATGTGGACAACATCAAAGGTTTGTACCCAGTGAAATCTCGAAAGCAGCTAACCTTTTTGGGTAAAGAACATTAGTAAACAGGCTACTAAAGTAAATACAGAACTTTGTTAATAAAGTACGGTGAGGTAGTGAATCTACCAACACCGCCATTAAAAAAATTAAACAGGTCTCAGCAAACACACGATTAATGGCGACAAAGGAATTCACAAACTTGGAGGAATTTACAAAAAATTTTAAACAAAAGTGTCGTGGAATATCATTAGAACATAACAGATATGACAGACCCGTGTAAGGCGGCCACAAATCACCCACTCAGGGGTGATTTTGTAATACTGAGAATGGAAGTTTGGGCATGAAGGAGATCCTCTTGTTTCTAAAAAGAATTATCCTCTCTTCAAGATAACAATGATGGCAGGCACGAAGTATGAAGGGATGGCAGTAACAGCTACGGAAATGGCATCACGGCTATGCGTAAGAGCTACCCACAAACTCGGCTTGAGTCCAACTCGAGCAGTGGATGACAGATACATTAGAAGGCCAGCCAGTCGTGTTTCTAAACGTCACTGAGCCGTGTATCGACTCGTGCTACACCTTGTGTTTAGATTGCATTGGTTTTCCTTTTCTTCCCCTGACATGTTTGTTTGATATGTTGTCTGTTATTAAGTGGCTGCTTGGTTGTATTTTCCCTCTGCTATCGATATCTGCGGTTTCGCTTCTGGGAAACTGCTATGGAGGAAGTGAGATCTTTGAACGGTTGTAACCCCGTGCGGTGGCGCGGAAGTAGGGGCGTGCGCGCAGAGAGTCTGGTGGACACGGGAGGGCAGTGTCGGTTGTACCGAGTCGCCACGTGATGTATGTCGGTTGTGTGTAACGAGCGGGTCGAGTTGACGGAAGAGCTCCCCGCGTGTTGTTTGTATACAGAATCGCCCCACGAGTAGTTGCTGTTCATTTCGCCTTGGTGGGACGTCAACAAGCTTCTTTAAATCCTCCATTTCAACACTGGAGTTTAAAAGGAGACACCTAACATGAAGGAGCAATCACTAACCGTCAACGTTGCAGAGAAGACGTGAACTCCGGTGCCAGAGCGTGTTGTCGCGTGACCGTGACGTGTTGGGTACGCTGGCGACGCGTGCGCGGTCGGATGTGTGGGTCCTTGCCATTTGGAGGTCGTGTACTGCCTGTTCGAGCATAATTGCAAGTTAAGTTCGTGGCAGGTTTAATCATTAAGTAGTCACTTTGTGTAACCAGCGTCTCTTCTGCCTTGTGGCCTCCGGCGACCGGGTTTCCTGTCCCTGGCACCGGTGTAATTGAAGACAGTGAGTGATCTTTCCTCGCCGGCCGGAGTGGCCGAGCGGTTAAAGGCGCTATAGTCTGGAACCGCACGACCGCTACGGTCGCAGGTTCGAATCCTGCCTCGGGCTTGGATGTGTGTGATGTCCTTAGGTTAGTTAGGTTTAAGTAGTTCTAAGTTCTAGGGGACTTATGACCACAGCAGTTGAGTCCCATAGTGCTCAGAGCCATTTGAACCATTTTTTTTTATCTTTCCTCCTCCTCTCGTTACTGTCCGATGGGAGGTGTAGCTTTGGGCAGTTTGTTTCGCTACTCTGTCGTGGGTTATGAGTAAATTCATGCTTCTTGTTGGTTGATCATGTGGTCGCTCATTCAGAACTGTGTGGTGTAATGTTT
Organism: Schistocerca cancellata; assembly: GCF_023864275.1. Classification (NCBI taxonomy): domain Eukaryota; kingdom Metazoa; phylum Arthropoda; class Insecta; order Orthoptera; family Acrididae; genus Schistocerca; species Schistocerca cancellata. The sequence goes on from NC_064627.1 coordinate 73,187,854, forward strand.
CCTTGCACGAGGTTAGCTCTAATTCTGTCAGCAAGTTAAGCCATCTTATAACAAGTTTTCGCTGGCTAAAAGTCGGTGTAGTGACAAGCCTGAGAGTGGCAATTGTGTTTACGGGCGTATTTAAATTGGTCAGTATTCTGTCTAGCCTCAGCATCCCTGAGTGGGTGATTTGTGGCCGCCTTACACTGGTTTGTCATATCTGTTATGTTCTAATGATATTCCACGAAACTTTTGTTTAAAATTTTTTGTAAATTCCTCCAAGTTTGTGAATTCCTTTTATCGCCATTAATCATGTGTTTGCTGAGACCTGTTTAATTCTTTTAATGGCGGTGTAACAAGCTTCACTACCTCACCGTACTTTATTAACAAAGTTCTGTATTTACTTTAGTAGCCTGTTTACTAATGTTCTTTAAATTTTTTTAAATTGCTGTATAGCTATAAATGACTGATTGGCGTTAGCGGCGTCTTTTAAAAGGTAGTTTATTGCCGTACTGCTAGCTTATGTGTTTTTTTACAAAAGTTTTAAACTGTTGTATTGCTCTAAATCACTTGATTGTTATTAGCGGCGTGTTTTAAAAGGTTGTTTATTGCTGTACTGCTAGCTTTTGTGTGCTTTTTAAAAAATTTAAAATTGTTGTATGCTATAAATTACTTGATTGCCGTTAGCGTCGTGTTTAAAAGGCTGTTTATTGCCATACTGCTAGTTTCTGTAAGTTACGAATAAAACATTTGTGAAAATCTCAACTCGACAGTAAACTACTAGAAATTTGGCCCCCTTTCCCAACTTGTGGATTGGCTTGTAGTAACTGTAACCACAGTGTGTGTCAGTCACATTTTAAATCATAGGGCCATCAAGCAAAGAACCTTCAGCCAACATGTTCAGAATTGGCTGCATAAGTCTCAGTGATTACATATCATCCACAGGGAAATAGATCACTTTCCACCACAATAACATATTAATAGAAGAAATAGCTCATCATATACATCAATTTTAATATTCTGACATACCATTAGCTTTGTGCACCAAATACTGAGCATCAGGGAGAATTTTCATAGTTCTGGTAATTTAGAATGAACTGGAACTATGCTATAATGCTATATATGCTTACCCAGTGATAGGTCCAGATGCCCGTCCAGAAGGCAGGAGCCAGGGATCTTGCTGGATTTAGGCTGCCCCCTGTGTACGGACCCTACAGAAGGACGTAAGAATTTTTTTTGTTATATGTTCATCCTTGTGACCGATGATCTACAGGACTTCGGCAGTTCACTTACGTAATAAAATGAAACACTTGCAGCCATCGTTGTAATACAATAAAATAAAATAACACCGAAACGACAGGTGCAGGTGTTTTATTTTATTGTGCACTTAAGACTCGTCACCAGTAAGAAACAGGTGTGTAGCATCATATCTCATCACGTGCTGTCTCAACAGGCGGTTCAGTGTGCAGGCTGATGATTAGGAATCCCGATCTCTATTACGTGAAATGTACTTCTGTTAATACTACGGCTATCCGGAAAGAATAGCCTCTGTTTTCGTGAAACATAGGGAGCAGTGGGGTGAATGGAAAAGTCGCTGCATTGACTTGCTTGCTATGTCAATGTGTTTAGAGCTGCGATAACAAGAGGGTCACACTGGTTCTCCTCCTCGCACGGCAGCCATTCAAAATACCTTTTTATTTATTTAACAGGATCTGTTTTGGGTCATCGGGCTCCCTCTTAGATCGGACCAGGATTTCACACATACATTGCATTTTTAATATCATAGTTACCAAAGATATATCAATGTATATGACGAATGATATTAAAATGATATGAGTCTATATAGGGACTACGTAAGTAGGTTAAACTGACTATGAACAAATAAAGTTAATACTGACAATACTTGTACTACTCCTGTTGCTGCCACTACTACTACTACTACTACTGATAATAATAATAACAATAATAATGATAATGACACATGTAAAAAGAATTTGTAGTAGTACAAAACATATGTTTCCTGATATAGCAAGATCTGGAGAAAGGAAATTTAAGGAGACTGCACCAGGTAAGAATACTTGGAAATGAGGAAAATCTGGTTGAAAAGAATGATGTAAAAGGGCATGAGTAAGTACAGTGACAATGGTAATCATTATTGTTGGTCTACTAGATATGTCATTCTGTCTTCTTAAGCTGGAGATGTTACTCATCTCTCTAAATTACCGCGGGAAGTTATTTCAGAGTTGGATTCCTGCTACTGAGCAAGAATTCGTGAAAATGGCTGAACGATGGAGTGGGACGAAAAGGATTTTGCTCTGATGGAACAGCTGTTTCTGCCATGTTGTTCAGACATGAGCGTTAAGGTCGAGGAGAGATATGAGGGACAGTGTACATTGATAAGGCAGTAGAGAAGACAGTGTGAAAGAATCTATGTGCTTGTATGCTCACAGCCAGGATATCTGTGCATATGATAGTGAAATATCACAAAAGACTCGAAGACAGATATAACGAATATAGGCATTCATAAACAATTGCAGGCGCCACGTACTTTCCTGAGAAAGGGCTTCCAGAATAACATTGCTGCAATCAATAATTGGAAGTGTGTTTGTACAAATTTCTTTTTCAGGTTAAGATGGAAAAACTTTTTATACTTCTGTAGCGCATGGACACATGGTGATGGCTACTTGCACATTGCCGTTATGTGCTCAGTCCAATTTAGATTTTCATTCGAAGGAGAGAAGTTGATATTTATCCCATGTAGGGTTAGAAATTGTAGGGATTTCCTATAATTCGGGATAATGAGCCTAAAATCACCAACTAGTACCGCTTCTTTGGGAATTATTTATTGGCTGGCTCCATCTGGAACACCCATTTTGTGCTGTGAAGATGGCATGAAGAATGTTTTATAACAAAGTCCGTGGTGGTGGGTTTTCTCCGAATTTATTTCAGATCCATGTTAAACAGTGTAATAGAAATATATATTCACACTCTCAGTTCACCCAAAACAATCTAAATAATCGGCATGAGCTAGAAATTAAGCACAACTGGCCCCAAATACTCAAAACTCTGCAAAAAAGATCAAGATACAAGCTATCATGGTGAACAAATGTGTTGCTATCATTCCACCTTTCAATTTTGTATTTCCCTCAACTAAACTATAAACTGCAATGATTAAAAATGTCTGGATATATAAATGTGTGTACATATATGTGTAATTTATAGTATGTAATCGGTTGGCTTTAAAATTTTTCGTTAAAATTTCCGCTGACAGTTACATAAAACGAAAACGTGTCCTATAGCCCTTTAATGAGTTCAATCTTAGACTACAAACATTTTTTTGTTATTAACGTGTTGCATTTTGCACATTCTACACATCAGCTGTGCTCTGTTTACATCCTTGCTCCGCAGGAAATGAATTATATCTTTGTGTCTCTGATTAATGGGTAATCTTTGCATTGTAAACAAAAACATCGAATGTATGGCAAATGTGTGACGCTCAACACTGACATTAAATGTTAGGATGTATGGCACACTAATTTATGTACAGCATGTGTGCTGTTTGCAATTTAGCAACATATACAACGACCTGCAAAACATTAGGAACCACTACAAAAAAGTCGCCATCTACTGAAACTTAAGTGAATACAAATATTTCACATTATATCTAAATAAATTTAAGCACTTTCGTGTGTTTATATTAATGAAACAACTTATAAAACAGCACAAAATTTTTAAATATTGTTGCGCAGTGCGGGAGCAGATGACATCATGCAGAGCAAAACATCTACACTACTGGCCATTAAAATTGCTACACCAAGAAGAAATGCAGGTGATAAACGGGTATTCATTGGTCAAATATATTATACTAGAAATGACATGTGATTACATTTTCACGCAATTTGGGTGCATAGATCCTGAGAAATCAGTACCCAGAACAGCCACCTCTGGCCGTAATAACGGCCTTGATACGTCTGGGCATTGAGTCAGAGCTTGGATGGCATGTACAGGTACAGCTGCCCAGGCATCTTCAACACGATACCACAGATCATCAAGAGTAGTGACTGGCGTATTGTGACGAGCCAGTAGCTCGGCCACTATTGACCAGACGTTATCCATTGGTGAGAGATCTGGAGAATGTGCTGGCCAGGGCAGCAGTCGAACATTTTCTGTACCCAGAAAGGCCCGTACAGGACCTGCAACATGCGGTCGTGCATTATCCTGCTGAAATGTAGGGTTTCGCAGGGATCGAATGAAGGGTAGAGCCACGGGTCGTAACACATCTGAAATGTAACTTCCACTGTTCAAAGTGCCGTCAGTGCGAACAAGAGGTGACCGAGACGTGTAACCAATGCACACCTTACCATCACGCCAGGTGATACGCTAGTATGGCGATGACGAATACACGCTTCCAATGTGCGTTCACCGCGATGTCGCCAAACACGGATGCGACCATCATGATGCTGGAAACAGAACGTGGATTCATCCATTTGTGCACCCAGGTTCGTCGTTGAGTACACCATTGCAGGCGCTCCTGTCTGTGATGTAGTGTTAGGTGTAACCGCAGCCATGGTCTCCGAGCTGATAGTCCATGCTGCTGCAAACGTCATCGAACTGTTCGTGCAGATGGTTGTTGTCTTGCAAACGTCCCCATCTGTTGAATCAGGGATCGAGACGTGGCTGCATGACCCGTTACAGCGATGCGGATAAGATGCCTGTCATCTCGACTGCTAATGATACGAGGCCGTTGGATCCAGCACGGCGTTCCGTATTACCTTCCTGAACCCACCGATTCCATATTCTGCTACCAGCCATTGGATCTCGACCAACGCGAGCAGCAATGTCGCGATACGATAAACCGCAATCGCGATATTGTTTTTAATGGAGGCAGCTTGCATCCCTTGTTGTTTTGCGTGGCACTATCACAGCACAGGCCTACACTGACGTTTTAAGCACCTTCTTGCTTCCCACTGTTGAAAAGCAATTCGGGGACGGCGATTGAATCTTTCAACACGATGGAGCACCTGTCCGTGATGCACGGCGTGTGGCGGAGTGGTTACACGACAATAACCTTCCTGTAATAGACTGGCCTGCACAGAGTCCTGACCTGAATCCTATAGATCGGATGTTTTGGAACGCCCACTTTGTGCCAGACCTCACCGACCGACATCGATACCTCTCCTCAGTGCAGCACTCCGTGAAGAATGGGCTGCCATTCCCCAAGAAACCTTCTAGAACTGATTGAACGTATGCCTGCGAGAGTGGAAGCTGTCATCAAGACAGGGTGGGCCAACACTATACTGAATTCCAGCATTACCGAGGGAGGGTGCCACAAACTTGTAAGTCATTTTCAGCCAGGTGTCCCGATACGTTTAATCACACAGTGTACGTGGTCGAGTCGCCCGAGGGAGGAGATTTTTAATGTCGCTCCCTTCCAGTAAAGATCTCTTGAAGCTCTGACGTCTTCCTCATTATTCTGGATATTGTGTCCCTCGATAATGTTTTATGTACCTCTTCCTCCAGCATCAACCGAATCTTCGCATCATATGCGGCTCATTTCTAAGCAATGTCTCCCACAAGGCTTGTTCCACTTTTCAGCTAGGTCTGCGACTGACCGTGGATGTTCAAAAATGTATGGCAAATAGCGGGCTTGTTCAGTATCTGCCACATAAAATCAGAATGAAATAAACTGTATATCTCAAATTTGTTCAAAGCTCAAGCCGCTTCATTTACGGGTGCAGAGTCACATGATGTACCTATTGCTAGAGATTAACAACGCAACAACATTGGAGGGTACTATTATTTTAAAAAAATGTTTATGGTGTTGTTAAAAAATCGCAATCCCTGTGAGTACAAACGTTGACTGTTATGTTTGATTAAGTACAACTGTTTCAAAATGGCTCTGAGCACTATGGGACTTACCTTCTAAGGTCATCAGTCCCCTAACTAACCTAAGGACATCACACGCATCCATGCCCGAGGCAGGATTCGAATTTGCGACAGTAGCGGTCGCGCCGTTCCAGACTGTAGCGCCTAGAACCGCTCGGCCACCCCGGCCGGCTACTACTGAGACGATAAAGGATGAGTAAGGTGACAGAAGAGATGAGGCAAGATCCTTAGGAAGTAAAGGCAAAAATGATGTAACAGAATAAATGAAGTAAGGGTCTTAGACAAAAAAAGAGGGTAAGAGCTGAGACAGAGAGCAGAAATTGCGAGAGGGAAAGACAGTGGAGGTATGCTACGATATGGGAAGCCAATGAAAGGCCTCAGACATAGTTCAAGACCACGTAAGGAAAGGCTCCAACCAGCCTCAGAAAGAAGGATAACAAATAAGGTGACGAGAAGTCTTCGAAATTACGTCGTGTCGGGGGCAGGCAGGGTCAAATGGGAAACCAAGACCAAACTTCAGGACCAAACGTCCAGAATTAGAAGAGTGGTTAGGAAGAAGAAAGTAGGCAGTAATGAAGTGAGTCGCTGACAGACACGGACGCAGCTAGACTGGAGCCTCTGGATAGAAGTTATTTGGGTGCACGCTCTGCTAGTCTCAGATTTTAAAAGGCGGTCCTGTGACACAGATAAAACGATGGTGAACAGCCACTGTGTGTGCACAAGGACGTGGCTGTTGGTGCAGGGGCGTGTCAGCTAGGAAAGTCATACCTGTACTTCAGTTTCGGAACAAAACGGAAGTTAATCGTATCTGCTGAGTTGCTTACTCTCCTTCTTACCCTGCGGTCTTATATGTCCACCTGAGCGAATTATGTGAGACCATCACGTCCCCCTCTCACTTCGATCAATCAATCAGCACCACACACCGTGAGCCCCTGTCGCTCAGTCCCTTGCAAAACCCACACTCGGAGTGCGATAAATAATTTATTGTGTAGTGTAAAGAGTATTGCTTCTGATATGAAAAATATAAATAATATGATGCTCTCTAGAGGATTTTATAACCTGGAGAGGTTAAAAAAATCAACCAACTAGTTGCAAGTAAAGATTTATTAGCCCTTGATTTAGGTTTCGATATTTGTAAAAATATCTTCTTCGGAAGTAGTGGGTCTTGTTACATCACATAATGGTGCATTAGATTAGATGAAGCCTAGCGGCTCTTTTTACAAATACCGAAACCTAGGTCAAGGGCCAATAACCCTTTATTTGCAACTGGTTGGTTGATTTTTTAACCTCTTCAGGTTTACACAGTTGCTGTTTCGCAGCCATGTTTAATATTTTGATTTTGTAACCAATACTCGATGTAAATTCCGGTCCTCACCAACGCTAGGGAGATGGCCGCCATGTAGAAGCCGAACTGGAGCGAGGCGACGCCCGCTTGGTGACCATCCCAGGAGGCGTGGCACTGCAGCACCAGACCCGCCGTTCCAGCCGCCTCCACCAGGAGCGCCTGCAGCGGCGACAGCGCGGCCGCGGGCACTGTAGTGCACTCGCACGATGCTGAAGACGGCGTCACCGCCTGTCGAAATAACAGGCCAGCTGCACTTTACATCCTCCTTGTAGGAGACGAGTTATGTCATCTGTGAACACTAAAATTCTGAATTCATCCGGACATCCTCATGTTGGTCAGTCTGTAGTTTGTGCAAGCAATAAAGGAAGGGAAGAGGAAATTGAGAAAGTGAATTGTAGCTGATGCAGAATAAATAAAAACTTAACAATTTTCAATATCACTGCAGTTCTGTCAGAGTTGACTAAACTTTTGGAAGACCAGTTGGAGAGAACGGATGCTATATAAAAACGTATTAAAGACGGACATAAATAAAGCTAAAATAAGGTAAATGAAATACAGTCCACATAAATGAGGTCTTTCTGCGGGAATTGGATTAGAAAATGAGGTGCTCAAACTAATGAATGAGTTTGTTTGGACAGCATAAAACTAACTACACGGTGAAAAAGAGAACAGGAAATGCTGATCGACGATACCAAGTAATTTAGCTAAACACAGAGACTGAATTCCTCCAACCCATCCTCTCTTGTGCTACTAATACGTGCAGCAGTTTGTGGATCACATGAACAGTGTCCATCCCAACATTAAATTAACAATCGAGATGGAGTTCTTAGATGTTTTAGTCGAGCAGGAGGCAGGATCCCATCTTCGTTATCCAGTGTACAAGAAACCGTCCCCAAAACACGAGATATGTTGCGCCCTGTTGGAGACGACATAGCTCTTTGTATGCCCAGTGTGTATGGTGTCCCTTGCGAGTGCAGCAGCATCTACACTACTGGCCATTAAAATTGCTACACCACGAAGATGGCGTGCTACAGACGCGGAATTTAACCGACAGGAAGAAGATGCTGTGATATGCAAATGATTAGCTTTTCAGAGCATTCACAGAAGGTTGGCGCCGGTGGCGACACCTACAACGTGCTCACATGAGGAAAGTTTCCAACCGATTTCTCACACACAAACAGCAGTTGGCCGGCGTCACTTGGTGAAACGTTGTTGTGATGCCTCGTGTAAGGAGGAGAAATGCGTACCATCACGTTTCCCACTTTGATAAAGGTCGGATTGTAGCCTGTCGCGATTGCGGTTTATCGTATCGCGACATTGCTGCCCGCGTTGGTCGAGATCCAATGACTGTTAGCAGAATATGGAATCGGTGGATTCAGGAGGGTAATACGGAACGCCGTGCTGGATCCCAACGGCCTCGTATCACTAACAATAGAGATGAGACGCATCTTATCCGCATGGCTGTAACGGATCGTGCAGCCACGTCTCGATCCCTGAGTCAACAGATGGGGACGTTTGCAAGACAACAACCATCTGCACGAATAGTTCGACGATGTTTGCAGCAGCATGGACTATCAGCTCGGAGATCGTGGCTGCGGTTACCCATGACGCTGCATCACAGACAGGAGCGCCTGCGATAGTGTACTCAACGACAACCCTTGGTGCACGAATGGCAAAACGTCATTTTTTCGGACGAATCCAGGTTCTGTTTACAGCATCATGATGGTCGCATTCGTGTCTGGTGACATCGCGGTGAACGCACATTGGAAGCGTGTATTCGTCATCGCCATACTGGCGTATCACCTGGCGTGATGGTATGGGGTGCCATTGGTTACACGTCTCGGTCATCTCTTGTTCACATTGAGGCACTTTGAACAGTGAACGTTACATTTCAGATGTGTTATGACCCGTGGCTCTACCCTTCATTCGACCCGTGCGAATCCCTACATTTCAGCAGGAAAATGTTCGACTGCTGCCCTGGCCAGCACATTCTCCAGATGTCTCACCAATTGAAAACGTCTGGTCAATGGTGGCCGAGCTACTGGCTCGTCACAATATGCCAGTCACTACTCTTGATGATCTGTGGTATCATGTTGAAGATGCCTGGGCAGCTGTACCTGTACACGCCATCCAAGCTCTGTTTGACTCAATGACTAGGCGTATCAAGGCCGCTATTACGGCCAGAGGTGGTTGTTCTGGGTACTGATTTCTCAGGATCTATGCATCCGAATTGCGTGAAAATGTAATCACATGTCAGTTCTAGTATAATATATTTATCCAATGAATACCCATTTATCATCTGCATATCTTCTTGGTGTAGCAATTTTAATGGCCAGAAGTGTATATAGGCCAGACAATTGGCACAGTTGTGGAGTGCTATACCGAGCACAAGAGTCATATTAAGCAAAGGGAGTTCCACAAGTCGGCCATAGCTGAGCATTGCCTCGACAACGAACACAAAATACAGCTTGAGAACAAGAGTCTTGGCTGATGTGTCAACATACTGGGACTCAGATATAAAAAAAGTGGCTGAGATTAGAATGAACTGCAACACTTTCAACAGAGACCAACGGTACACACTGAGTAGGGTGTGGGGGTGGGCTATGGACGTCGAAAGGAAGCAACGACGGGTGCTTAGTGCTTGCAGGGAGGCGGAGCGGCAGTTTCAATCGTGGCGCCGGCCCCTCGCGCCACCTGCGGTACTCGGTCTCGCAGCAGGCCGGAACTGCTACGAGGTGCAAAAGTCGCCTTCCGTGCACACGTCGCTTGGCCCCCTCTGACTGGTGACAGCGTCCGTAATAGTAGGTATGTATGCGGGAAATAGTGCCAGGCCCGAGCCCGTATCTTCTCCTTTTCCTCGAACACATCTGCTCCCTATGCATCGTCCACAGACTCGATCTCCCCATACCCTGACGTCTTCTGTCCTCTCTAACCCCAGCCCATTGCCGCACCTTTACCGTGGTGTCCCGACCTGTCTCCAACTCCACATTCTCAACCTCCTCTCCCAACCTGCAGCACCTACCCCTCGCCCTGATATCTACCCCTCCTACCAACTCTAACCACACCTCTCTTCCCCCCCCCCCCCCCCCCCCCCCGCTCAGCGCTCCCTCTTTGCTTTCCTCCAGCCTTCTCCTTAGCAGTTTTATCCTCCCTCCTCTACCCCCTCCCTTTCCGGTGCACACATTCTTCGTCTCAGCACTCCCTCTTGACTTGCCTTCCCTCCCCAACTCCCACCCCGCCCCTCTCCTGCTCCTTGGTGTGCCCTCCGACCCCCTTGCTTTTCCTCCCACCATCTCCAGCCCCCTCCCCTCTGTCCCCTCCTGCCCCTCTTTTCCCTTTCTCATGTCTCCCCTCCCTCGGCAGGTCCCTCCTGGCAAGTTTTACTCTTCATCATGTGTGCTACATCTCACGCAGTGGCTTTTAAGTGTCGTCGTTCTGGAGTGTTTTAATCCTGTGGCCAACTTTTAACTTGTATGAGTGGCCTTTTAAATGCTACACACATTGCCCACTGTGTTTCTTAACTTTATGTGTACTTTCTTTTAACTGTCACACATGAGTCTCTGTGTACATGTATATTTTAACCCCCTATGTCTTCCATTACTATGTTCTCATGTCCCCCTTTATCGCCTTTTATATGTTTCGTTTTCCTCTTTTTATTACATGTATCACCCAGCTGAAGAGCGGCGCATTGGGCCACTGCCAGTCTTTTCCTGCCCATATGGGGCAGGAGAATGAAATTACAATAAAGAAGAAAGAAAACCAGGCCCAGCGGTCAGTAGTTTTTCTCCTGACAATGATGGCGGAGATAGCCATCGAAAGCTCGAGAACTTTGTTCAGACTGATGAGGCCCGAAAACCGAGAAGATATTATTCAGTCATGCTGCCATTAAAGACTCCGAGGACACCTGGGTATCCACTCCATTCAGTTTTCATCAGTCCCTGGAAATCTTCAAACACGATGTACTCTGTCTCAGTTGGCATATCCACTTTACCCTCCAATTCAAATCTTATAACGACTGATCAAATTACTGTCCCTTTTTGCCCACATAGGACATGTCCATCATGTTCCACACACACTAAAAACAGGACTAATAATCTTATCGTTACTCCCCTAGCCTCCAATCATGGTTCACTATCATCCTCTCGCAACAAAACAGGCTTTTCTTCCCGTATAATGAAGTCCTTACTGACATAAATTATTCCAACATATTCCTACGTATCCATTCTCATTTCATTCTTCACACCCCCCACAGCATCCCATCATTCTCGTATCTTTTGCATAGATATGGCCTCCATTCTGGTTATCCCTCTCCCAAATGCCACAAAGTGTCCTAGGCCACAAGTGCCCACCAGACCCCTACTTGCCCTCCCCCGGTGCACTCACCAGGAGCAGCCGGTACCCCAGCAGGGCGCCGGCCAGCTGCGCCACCAGGTAGCCCGCCGCTGCCCGCGCGCCGAAGCCGCCCCTCAGCAGGCGGCCCAGCGTCACCGCGGGGTTCACGTGCGCCCCTGACACGTGGCCCACCATCTGCAACAACATGCCGCCCATCCACTGCTGTAGTTCACCACGAAACTAGGTGAGTCGAGGTCATCTTGTCTACACACAGCATCACAGCATAAAAGTACCAAAAAATATTAGATATCCCTTTTCTTAGTCTAGAATAGGACAAAGAACTTTCCAAAATAAAATTCTTGCTGATAATTACAAAAATAATAAAAGAAAAAAGTAAAACGTATACACAAGAAATTTTAGGGAAAATATTTTTTTATTTAACCTGTTGAAAAAACCAGAAGCACTAACATATTTGGATTGAAGAAACTATAAATATTCTCAGAGTTTATTGATACATCCAGCACATATTTTAACATGAAAACATAAAAGTACAGGGTTATTCATAAGTACAAGGTCTCGCAGGGAATTATCCCTAACTGTTGTTGTTGTGGTCTTAATCCAAAGATTGATATGATGCGGCTCTCCACGCTACTTTATGATCCCTTGATGCCTCAGAATGTGTCCTACGAACTGATCCCTTCTCCTAGTCAGATGGTACCATAAATTTCTCTTCTCTCCAATTCTATTCAGTACCTACTCATTAGTTACGTGTTGTACCCATCTAATCTTCAGCATTCTTCTTTATACCTATCTATAAAAGTTAATAAAAGAAAAACTAAAATTTCTAGAAAACATTTCTTCATTACCTCAATAAAGTACAGTTGGAAGTTTGGTGTTTCTAATTTTTGAACATCACATCCTGCAAGTGACGCTCCTCGTTGTTAATGAACAGCTGCAGTCAGATTTTAAAGTACTGCATCACTATATGGAGTATCTGCGGTGGAATACGGCCTATTTCAATGAGTATAGCGTTCTTCAAGGCTCCAGGGGCCTTGGGCGGCGTTTATAAACTTCAGCTTTGAGATAACTCCAAAGAAGGAAGTCGCACGAACTTAAATCAGGCGAGCGTAAAGCCCATGGAATGTCGCTGTACCTTGAGATCAAATGACAGGCAAGGGTTTCCCTCAAAATATTCGTCGAATGTCGAGCAGCGTGGCCTATGGCACAATCCTGCTGAAACCAAACGAGCCTCATATGCATTTGGTGAAGTTCTGGTTCAAAAAACTTTTGGGTCGTGTTCACATATCATCCACTATTGACGATAACACCACGGTAGTTTCTCAACCCCCCCCCCCCCCCCCACCACCACCACCAAAAAAATAAGATCCAATGATTTCTACAGCACCGATGGCACATCATACTGTGACCTTATCACTGTAGAGAGACATCTCACGAATTTCCCCAGGTTTCACACAACACCACTAATGCATACTCTGTTCGTTAACCCATCCATACTGAAGAAAGTGTGAGCATCTTGAGGAACGTTCTCTGTCAAGTCGTCCCATGCCTGACATCAATGTTGTCGGTCCCGTTGTGACAGTTCTTGAGCAATCACCAGTTTACGCGGATGAAATTCAGGTCTCCAAAGAGAATCTGACTCCCAGTACAGCTAGACAGTGCAAGTGACGACGCGTGCTTGGTAACGGAACGTGTAGGGGACTGCACCACTGACCTTCTTGCACGCTCAAAGTTTTCATGTCTTCTAGAGGCCCTCTGTGCCCCAACTCTCTTTTTGATAACTGTGCCACATTGACGAAAGTTCTCTACCCACAACAGAATCGATATACGGTCGGAAACAATGTTTCGAGGAGGGACTTGATATCGAATACGCGTAGCATGTTGTCCTGCAGCTACAGACCGGTTTTCAGGAAAATAGGTTTCGACATCAATAGCACGTAGTTCATTCGACCACGCAACTAACAGCGGTAGCATGGTAAACATCGACTGCCAACATCCACTGCCACTGTGACCTTGGAACCCATCCTCACTATTCTACTGCTCCAGTAGAGTAGTGAGTATTCGCTGTACCAACTTGAAATTAGGAATAATTCCCTGCTCCGCTCTGTACTTCTGGGTATCAGAAGATGACTGCGTGAAAGCTAAAAGAGATGGAGGTTAATGGCGCATATCAGTGGACAGAGCATCTTGCCAACTTCCTACCTGTAACACACCCCTTGGCGTAGTTGCAGTACGCACATCCAGAAGCCACGCAGGTCACGACATGTAGACAAATCATGCGCTCTGTTGTCACACTGAATCAGCTCGCGCCTTGACATACGCAACCCAGTCAACAGATTTACAATGACATTAATGAATAGGACGCAGGTACTGACGTTACATGTGTCAGAAATGCTGCCCATATAGAACCAGCATAATGTGAATTAAACACTTGGACAGGTGCTCTATCCACTGATTTGTATCTATTTTCTGTACATGTTGTAGTTTTCGTGCTGTCATGTTTTGTAACCGCAGAGGTACTTTTGAATGACCCTGTATTCTAAGATAAAAATAATGTACTGTAAGAAGTGTGAAATTGTTTCACGTTGTAATGAAGAATGTTACCGGTAATGAATTTGCATTCAACCGGACAACACAGAAACGGCCAGTAAGAAAACTGTTAAGAAAATATTAAATTAATTTTGTATGCTATTACATTAAGGCACTTTGAAATCTGTTACTATGGATCGATATGGTATGCTAAGCTCCAAGACTTGGTTACATCTCGAGAAATGTGGTGCACTTGGAGGGGTTAGGACTAGGAAAGCTCTATTCAGTCAAGAGAGGTGAAGTGTAGCTGTATTCGTCTGCTCGGTTGAAGATTAACTGGGTAGCGATGTTGCAGGGTAGGTTGGTCAATGCCCAGGTGAGGATGGTCTTTTAACGTAAGACGGCGAGATTGGTCTGTGACCGTCATACGCAGAGAGATTGATCGAGTACTATGCGCGAGGTGTTAGAAATATGTATAGAGTTGTCTCGTACACTTTGATCGTTTTTATGTGTTCGAGAATTAAGTGTGAATGGACGTACTGAGCAGTCATCTATCAATACTCGCAATGAAACTTGCAAAGTAGAGGGGGTATGGTTTAGCTATGGTACTGAAATTAGGAAAACATTCTGTCACGTGATTGGCCAGTGTTGGACTTACTGTAAAATTTTTCGCGATATCAGCTGTGATGGATAATATTACAGTAGATCGGTGGTGTCTTCTCCATCCCATCCATGCATTGGGTACCACATAATGATTGAGTAACAATGCTTGTTTGAGTTGGGGAACAAATTTTGGTTGATGGACCGCAACTTCTGGGGTTGCTAGCACCGAAAACGGCGATCCGGTGCTTGTGTGCAAAGTGAGGAATCGCTAGAAATTGAAGGCAGAGTTATTAACAATTCGGTCACTGTGACATCTGAGTTTAAATGCAGAGGCCGTCAATCACTTTCGGGGGGTAGTTTGGAAAGTCGCCACAACGCCGCCAGGCTTTTCTAGTTTCCTTGTCTTGTATCTGTCCTTTGTTTAAAATCATTCAGTGTTATGCTATCGACCGTAAGAATATGATTTACAAGGTGCAACGTATAGGTTCCTGTGAGAGGCCGTGGATCAGTCCGTGTTAATTGTGGTGTCACCGCCAGACACCACACTTGCTAGGTGGTAGCTTTAAATCGGCCGCGGTCCATTAGTACATGTCGGACCCGCGTGTCGCCACTGTCAGTAATTGCAGACCTAGCGCCACCACATGGCAGGTCTAGAAAGACGGACTAGCACTCGCCCCAGTTGTACGACGACTTTGCTAGCGACTACACTGACGAAGCCTTTCTCTCAGTTGCCGAGAGACAGTTAGAATAGCCTTCAGCTAAGTCCATGGCTACGACCTAGCAAGGCGCCATTAACCATTTCTGGAGAGAGTCTCACTTGTATTATCAAGAGCGATGTACCACAATGATGGAATAAAAGTTAAGTATTAACTTAGCTACGTACTTTTTAGTATAGCATTAATTACGTATCCTGTTCCAGACTTCATGCCCGTCTGCGTTAGATAACGTGCATTTCGGCCTCCTCTATCTACAAGGTGTTGGCACATTTGCCAACACATCATTGGCGCCGAGGATTGGTGACGTGCCCACGTTGCATTAATTTTGATAGTAACATGCTCTGATTTGCTTGTGTCATGGCTTCGCCACATTCTCCAGATGTACTGTCCGAATTTTATCGCTTGCAGAATCAGCAGACGCAGGCGTTATTGGATGCCCTTGGACAGCTCGTCCAGGGTCAACGTGCGCTGCAAAACGATGCGGCCGCCGCCACTTCATCGCTACCGCAGCCACAACACGCAGTTGCACCCCCCTTCCGTAATTTTGATTCAACCCAGGAAAGCTGGACGGAGTGGTCACGCCAATTTGGATTCCATCTCGCCGCCTACAGAATTCAAGGTAATGAGCGGCAGCCGTTTTTGCTTTCGTGTGTAGGTGTGTCCACCTACCGTGTGATAGTGAAATTGTTTCCATTGTGATCTCCGGAAAGACAGCAGAAGCCCATTTACGCAACCTACGGACATTAATTCAGGTCTTGCGGCAGAATGGTCTTCGCTTGAGGAAGGACAAATGTGTGTTTTTTGCTCGTGACTTGCCATATCTGGGACATGTCCTTAATGCCCAAGGCATACATCCGAGTCCGGAGCACCTCCGTGCCATACAGGACTGGCCTTCGCCGCAGACTCTGAAGCAGCTACAGAGTGTGTTGGGAAAAATTAACTATTATAAAAAATATATTCCGCATGCCTCTTCCATTTCAGCTCCGCTTCATCGCTTACGCCGTAAAGGTGTTCCGTTCGTCTGGTCGACGGAATGCGAACGCGCCTTTCGCCAGTTGAAATCGGCGTTGCTTTCAAATACTTGCCTTACGCCATTCGATCCCCAGAAACCCCTTTTGTTGATGGTAGATGCATCGGATTTCGGGATCGGTGCTGTGCTTGCGCACAAAGATGGTTCGCATGATCGCCCTATTGCCTTTGCGTCCAAATTGCTCTCGTCAGCGCAAAGAAATTATTCCCAGATAGAGAAAGAAGCTTTGGCTCTCGTGTTTGGTGTTACTAAGTTCCATGATTTTTTGTATGGTCGTCACTTTACCATCATCACAGACCACAAACCTTTGACATCGCTTTTTCATCCTAACAAGCCTGTCCCTCCGCGTACAACGCAGAAATTCATTTGCTGGTCTATATTCCTCTCGCAGTACCGCTACGATATCTTGTATCGGTCCACTGCTAAGCACGGAAACGCCGATGCGTTGTCCCGTTTGCCTGTTGCTGAGGATAAAGCATTCGATTCTTCCGAACTTGCTTGCATGTTCATTGATGCGGAAACCGATGACGTAGTCGAATCGTTTCCGACTGATTTTCGTCGTGTAGCTACAGCCACAGCTGCAGACCCTGTCCTTGCTACCGTTTTGCGTTTTGTTGCTATGCAATGGCCCTTGTCGAAGTCACGGATCGAGGATCCGTTGGTTCGCCGATTTTTTGCTCACAAGGAGAGACTTTTTGTACGACGTGGTGTTTTGTTGTTGCGTTCTGATAATGATCAGTCTAGGGTCGTGGTCCCACGTTCGTTACAGTCCTCTGTCTTAAAGCTTCTCCACCAAGGACATTGGGGTATAGTGCGTACGAAACAACTTGCTCGTCAGCACTGTACTTGGTTCGGAATCGATGCTGCGATTACGAATATGTGCTCTTCTTGCATGGCGTGTGCCGAACAACAATCCGCACCGCCGCGGAAATTCTTTGCATGGCCGAAAGCCACTTCCCCTTGGCAACGCTTACATATCGATTTTGCTGGTCCCTTCTGGAATGCTCGATGGTTGGTTGTTGTCTATTCCTTCAGTAATTTTCCTTTTGTTGTCCGGATGTCTTCCACGACGTCATCTGCCACCATCCAAGCGTTGTCTGCTATCTTTTGCATTGAAGGTCTTCCACAGACTATTGTTTCCGACAATGGCCCACAATTCATGTCCGCAGAATTTCAGTCATTCTGCAAGGCCAATGGTATTCAACATCTGACATCCGCGCCGTTTTCGCCTCAGTCCAACGGTGCCGCTGAACGTTTGGTCCGGACTTTCAAGTCACAGATGTTGAAGTTGAAAGAGTCGCATTCTCGGGAGGACGCGTTGTTGCTCTTTTTGTCTTCGTATCGCTCTCAGCCCCGCGATGGTCGCTCGCCGGCTGAGTTGCTTCATGGTCGTCCTCATCGAACCTTGATGTCTTTGCTGCTTCCGCCGCATCAGGTTCCTGTGCAGCGGCAGACTCCTGCTTTTGCTCCAGGCGACGTTGTATTCTATCGAAACTATCGCGGTTCACGGCGTTGGCTCGCAGGGCGCATTCTTCGCTGCCTCGGCCGCGCGATGTATTTGGTTTTGGGGGCCTCTGGTGAGGTGCGTCGGCATCTCAATGAGCTGCGCCTCTGTCGTCGCACGGGTTCTGCCGCTCCCCGTCTGCTTTCAGCGACGGTGCCGTCCGGTCAGCGCCCTGGGGACCCATCTACTGGCTCGCCTCATCCCCAGGTGTTACCGACGATGCCTTCCATTCTGCCGCATGGCGTCGCGCCGCCGCCGCAGCCGCCGCCGGCGCCGCCCGCAGTGGACGCTTCGCTGCAGCCGCCGGACGCCTCCCTGGGTCCCGCGCCGCCGATCGCTTCCCGTGACCAGCTGTCCTCCGCCATGGAAGTCTTGCCCGCTCCGGACCACATGGCGTCATCGCGCGTCGGATACCCCGACGCAATGGAGGTCGACCCTTCGGCCCCTCCTGTCTCTTTACGGCCGCATACACCGCATGTTGACGTGCACCCTGGAGTAGGTTTCCAGGCGTTTCCTAGCTCCCCTCGGACCGAATGGCCGGGTGCGGGTGGCACAGCCTCGCCTGTTGTTAGGCTCCCCACCTCATCGCATACGTCAACATGGGGCCCTCCCCACGGCGGGTGGAAGCCTTATAACACGACCGTTCGCCGATTTGCGGGGGAGGAATGTGGTGTCACCGCCAGACACCACACTTGCTAGGTGGTAGCTTTAAATCGGCCGCGGTCCATTAGTACATGTCGGACCCGCGTGTCGCCACTGTCAGTAATTGCAGACCTAGCGCCACCACATGGCAGGTCTAGAAAGACAGACTAGCACTCGCCCCAGTTGTACGACGACTTTGCTAGCGACTACACTGACGAAGCCTTTCTCTCAGTTGCCGAGAGACAGTTAGAATAGCCTTCAGCTAAGTCCATGGCTACGACCTAGCAAGGCGCCATTAACCATTTCTGGAGAGAGTCTCACTTGTATTATCAAGAGCGATGTACCACAATGATGGAATAAAAGTTAAGTATTAACTTAGCTACGTACTTTTCAGTATAGCATTAATTACGTATCCTGTTCCAGACTTCACGCCCGTCTGCGTTAGATAACGTGCATTTCGGCCTCCTCTATCTACAAGGTGTTGGCACATTTGCCAACACATCATTAATGTCTGTTTAGAATCACGCACAGACTTCGAAGTCGCGGCAGAAAGACGAAATGTTCGGCAGTGTGCAAAAGCGTGTTAGAAAAGAGTGTTTGAGCAAGGGTCAGAGGTAGCTTCTCATTCGCTTAGAGTATGGGTGATTAAACTTCAAAGTGGTCTCTGCAGCGTCTGAATATTTAATATGATCTTGTCCACATAGCCAGCTGCAGTTTGAGATGTCGGACTTGGTGAGCTGTTAGGAATTCTTGGATGGCCGCACTCTGAGTTATTCGGGGAGGATATTGTGAATTCCGTTTGTCCGTGCTGGAGGTGGATCGCATTGGTGCCTTCGTGGCTTGTAAATAGGATGAACTTTTATAGTTGGTAATTTTTTTTCACTGTTTGATGGTAGACAATAAAGATGATAGGATATTCAGGATCTGTTGTACTTGTATCTAGTTTGGGACGTACAACAGTGCGCGCATTTCCGGCGAATGGTCAAGAAAAGGTCCTGTTGCAGTAACTGAGGTCATTCTGTTTCTAGACAGGCTGCAGAAGGTAACTGATATGTCTTTCTCCGACTTAAACTGCAGAGATCAGATGCGCAAAGATCTGGAAATGGGATCAGCTGAACGATGTGTAGGGTGTGACTAAAGCCAAGTTGGAATTTTACTGTAGCATGCAGGTTCGGGAAAGGTGACACATTTCGCACTGGGTGCAGCCATCTTGAATAACGCTAATAGCGTAATAACTGACGTGATAACAGAGCGCTCTGGTGGTTGTGATAGGAACTAAACACAGTTGAACTTGAAGCCATTTTTGTTAGGTAAGCGAATTGTATGATCTTCCGCCAAAATTCAAACTCCCCACCAAAATCGGACATCTTGAATGACGCCCTCTGCTGGTGGCGATGTGTACTAACCCAGTTGGACTCCAGACCTCGTGGCGAACACACGCGCATGATATAAATAATAATAAATAATAAATTATAATAAATGATAATAAATAATAATAAATAACTGGAGCAGCTGTCCGAATGCAGAGACCTGTTGGAGAGTAGCGATCTGTAAGAGTTAACTTTGCTGTCCTCTAGACGACTGAATAGCGAAATAATAGTATGTGTTGGGCGGCTTTGGTGATCAAGTCAGAATTTGAGAAGATGATTGATTTGGGTTGGAGTGTTATTCGATGGGATGTAGATTGTTCGGTTGACTACTTCTGCACATTTGCTGCCTTTATTTAGTTGAGTGAAGATCGGTTGTGGTGTGTTGGATACACGCTTGTCTGTTCTCTAGACCTCGGACAGACCTTAGTTGATGTGTTAATTATAGCGAAAATCTCGAATATGTTACATGACTGAGAATGGTATTCGAGAGTGGAAATATCATTTTTCGTGTGTTTGTTTTTAGTTAGTCAGCGGTTTACAGCATTCTGCACATAGATAAAGTTCGGCGTTTGTAGAGAATTAATTTGAAGTCTATATCTTGGGAATTATGATGAACTAGTTATCGGTAGGGTGTAGCCTAGTGTATGTTATTGAGAAGTACAGCTAAAATGGTGTAATATTATAGAGAAAGTACATGTTTTCTTGCAGTCTGAGTCTGAGGATGTTTGTATAAAAGCGAACAGACAAGGAAGGAGAGACAGTAAGGCGTTTGTGCTAATGGGAGACGATACCGAATTTGTAAAAAGAGTTCTGAGGGTGACTTAGGTCCGCTGATGTAAGAGGGAAGATTAGCTCTGAGTGTCGGGTCTGTAGAGAGAAAGAGGAGGTTGACGGTGGTTTCCTAGGACTGGAGAGCATTGCGGTATTGTGTCAAATGTGTATATACTGTATTGTGAAGTTACTGTGGTTTACATTGTGTAGCGCTTGTATATACTGCATTGTAAAGTTACTATTGTTTATTTGATGCGATGAGTAGAGAGGAAGTCGTAAGGACGGCAGAGATATTTCCAGAGTAACAGCGGTCAAGAGAGTGTATTTCCGATACTTAGCTCATTGTCGAATGTCAATCAATTGAGACCGCTATTGTAACATTTAACTGTAAGTATAATGACATCAACGACTTCGGTATTCGAGAGTGCGAATATAATTTTTTGGTCTGTTTGTTTCTAGTTACTCAGTGGCTTACAGAATGCTGTACTTCGAAAAATTTTGGTGTGTTCTTGTACTCTGAGTCTGGATATGTTTGCAGAAAAAGCGAGCAGGCAATGAAGAAGAGACAGTAACGCATTTGTGTTGAGGGGAAGGGATCGCCGAATTTGTGGAAGAGTTCTGAGAGGAACTTATGTCCATTGATGTAGAAGGGTTGATTGCCGCTGAGTGTCGCATGTGTAGAAAAAAAGAGCAGGTTCACAGCGCATCCTTAGGAATGGAGAGCATTGGGGCATGTAGTGGGTATTGTAAAGTTAATGTGGCTTACGTTGTGTAGGGTTTGTATATAATGGATTGTAAAGTTACTATTGCTTATGTTATGGGATGAGTAGAGAGGATGGCCGTATATATATATATATATATATATATATATATATATATATATATATATATATATATATATATGTGTGTGTGTGTGTGTGTGAGGGGGATGTGGAGGTAATTTAGCGATCTCTGTAAAAGGAAGCACAAAAAGCCTCAGAAAGAAAAGCAGGATCGTACTTCGATAACGGGGCCTTAGGAAATTAGGCCGGTAAATAGGATAAGAAGGAATAAGAATGATTAATCGGTTGTGCTGGGATATAGGAGGGTTGAGAACATTTGCGTATGTTGAGAGCTGGAAGGGTAGGAGGTTAGGAGCGCATTCAGTATTTTTTCATGAACAAGTTCTGTTAGGGCAAGAATTTGAATTTACAAATAAGCTGAGAAAACACGAAAGCGAGCGTTAACTATTTCTGGGGACACTACAGAATTTCGGAGAGGTTGACTGGGCTCTTATTTTTTTTGCATAGTCAGATGATCGTTTTAGATTGCGAGGGGAGGGCAGCACTGGGATGTGTGCGGACGGTGTGTGTGTGAACTCGCTCTCGGCTATTCTGACAACAGACGTGGCGGTGGAGATGTGTCGCAAATAGGCCAGCAAGCAATGTAGAGATGGGCAAACTGAAACACGTAAATGTTTCGATACGGTGTTTCGAAACAGTGAAACAGTTTGTGTTTTGTAATCTAATAAACCTACACATTTTATCATCTTGAATGTCTACTGTATAAGTATGTCCATATAAACACAAATGAGGTGCGAGAGCGCTAATCATATCGCAGAAAGTATGAAACTATCACTTAGGCGTCTTGGCAGTTTCGTATTTCCTGCAGCAAATGCCCTGCTTTTGTGTCATGTGACTTTCATACTTTTCAATTGGCTGAGGAAAGCCTTAGCTGAAGACAGGAGAACCACCACGAACGGAACTGGAGGTGGGAGCAAACTGCAGAAACAGATATGCTACTGGGATTCCCACATTCCATTAGTATGGCTAATATACCCATCCTGCTAATTTCCATGCACACAAAGGGAATCATTGTGGATAATAGACACAGTGACTATAGACTCACAAATAACGCCAAATAATTCGAATAAATAACAAAATATAACAGAAAAATAATTTTTGTGTTTCAAGGTGTTTCGAACCGTTACTATAAATTTACGATGCTTCCCGTTCACCATTACACTATCAGTGATATGTCAAACAGATTGCTTGCAATTATACCTACATCAAATTTATGTACATATCTAATAACTGTCACTCAACGCCTTTTTTTATTTAAATTGTTGTAGTCTTACTTGCGTTTCTTAATGTGATTACTGTATATAAACGGAGAAGCGTATGTTATAAAAAAGTGTAATTTAACTGAATGATTTTCACATATTCATTATTTTGAATGTGAATAGTATGCGTTGTTTTATTGTTTGGTTAGTGTTTATAAAGCAGATGTAAAGCCATTTCGGAATAGGACAGTCAGCTAGAAACGAAGCTTTATTTTCGGATATCTTAAGCTTCATGCTATTGCTTATCAAAAGATTTCGACACTCTTGAAAGTGTTTCATGAAGTGGTATGTTGTGTTTCAGTACATGTGCCGAGTCCGAATCTCGTCCGACACAGAGCGGAATGAAACATCACTGTTTCGATACAACTAGTCCGTTCCAGGCGCAGGTGGACTGAAACAGTCTTATTTTGAAACAACGATACAGTTTCTGTGTCTGGCTCAAGATCCGAGACAGGGGCGGAATGAAACACCACTGTTTCGAAACAGTGAACCATAGCCGTTCCGAAACACTGAAACAGTTCCAGGTATCGATACACTGTATCGAAACATAGAAACAGTGGCCAAGTGTAAAGCAATGGAATGCGGCCTTAGCCTGTGTGTTGGCCCGCACTGAGTTAGGACGGTGACAGTCGGCCATGGTGGCCGAGCGGTTCTAGGCGCTACAGTCTGGAACCGCGCGACCACTACGGTCGCAGGTTCGAATCCTGCCTCGGGCATGGATGTATGTGATATCCTTAGATTAGTTAGGTTTAAGTAGTTCTCAGTTCTAGGGGACTGATGACCTGAGACCTCATTAGTTACGGTGGCTAGAACAGTTGCAAAGTCGAAGAGGAAGAAGAAGGTTCTGCTGTTAGGTAGTTCTCATGGCAGAGGTGTAGACCAGCAGTTGCAGGAAGTGCTGGGGAGTGAGTACCAGGTCACCAGCATTGTGAAGCCTAATGCAGGATTGGCTCAGGTGACTGTTAACATAGGGGGGTTTTGTAGGGATTTTACTAAAGAGGATCAGGTAGTGATTGTGGGTGGGGCTGGTAATAGTATTGATAGGGTTGGGGAGTATGACATAGATGGTGACCTGGAAAACATAGCCACTCAGACTGGCAACACGAATGTGCATTTTGTGGAACTGTTTCAGCGTCACGATCGGCCTCATTTTAATACAGCCGTCAGGCGTAATAACATGAGACTTGGGGGTGCGCTGATGACAGAAAGCATGGGTCACATTTCAGTGGTGTCGGTGGAGTCTATCAGCAGGACGGGTTTCACTAGACATGGCCTGCACCTCAACAGGTATGGGAAGGGGAGGTTAGCAAAGCTCATGGCTGACAGCATAGGTGGGGTTGGTGGGATCACTCATAGGAAAATTCCTGCAGTAGTGGGTGTTAGAGCTGCACCTTTTTTAGATTGAAGTCAGCTGATAGGTATTCCTGCTTAAGGGAAGTCTCTCTAACAAAGGAACCACTTTTGACAAAGCTTAGGTATCCGAGTAATGAGGGAATTAGTATATTTCATCAAAATATACAAGGTATTAGAGATAAAGTTAGTGAACTGCTTATAGATGTTGACTCTGAAATTATTGGTATATCTGAACACTTCTTAAATAAGGAGATAATTCAGAGGCTTCCTTTACCAGGATACAGGTTGGATGGCAGCTCTTCGAGGAGCTCTTTGTGGTGTGGGGGAGTAGCCATGTATTTGAAAAACGGCATCCCATTTGAGTCAATTGATGTTTCAAAGTACTGCACTGAAAAGGTGTTTGAATGTTGTGCAGGTGTGGTTAAATTTAACGGAGCTAAACTTCTAACTGTTGTTATTTATAGATCCCCAGACTCCGATTTCACAACATTTTTGCTAAAGCCAGAGGAGGTTCTTCGTTCACTTTACAGGAAATACAAAAAGTTAGTTATATGTGGTGACTTCAATATTAATTGCATAATTGATTGTGCAACGAAGAGGATGCTGGTAGACCTCCTTAATTCATATAATCTTATGCAAACCGTATTCTTTCCAACGAGAGTGCAAGGGAACAGTAGAACAACCATAGACAACATTTTTGTTCATTCCTCATTACTAGAAGGGCATTCTGTTAGCAAAAAGGTGAATGGCCTTTCAGATCATGATGCACAAATTTTAACTCTAAAAGATTTTTGTGCTGCAACACGTGTTAAATATAGTCATCACCTGTTTAGGAAAGCTGATCCAGTTGCTGTAGAGACCTTTGTAAACCTTATCAAGGAACAAGAGTGGCAAGATGTTGTAAGTAGGCTGTTTAGGTTCTTATATTGGTAACGCCGCCACCACGTAGCGCTCTCTGTATGAAAATCGCTGGCTGTGCTGTGCGCAGTCTGTGGCCAGTTTGCATTGTTGTCAGCCATTGTAGTGTTGGGCAGCTGGATGTTAACAGCACATAGCGTTGCGCAGTTAGAGGTGAGCCGCCAGCAGTGGTGGATGTGTGGAAGGAAATGTTTATGTAATTACACCATTGGATAACTTCACACTTACGAAATTGTATTTTGTCTGTGCTTTGTGAACTGTTCATATTTTTTTCGGAACCATTGTGATAGTACGAGAGCTTTGAATGATATATTTGGTATGGGATCATGATTTTAAAGTACGTTTGAGGTAGATGACACTATTTAAATGAGCAGAGAATTCTTTTTAGGTTTTGAAATTATTGCAGAAAGCTACGACGTTTTTGAGATTTGACTGAGGTGTTATGATGTTATTATTACGACGACGATGTGTATTAAGCTGTTGAGGTATGTTTATGTCAATAAGATGATGCTACCATATATGAGGAATGTGATTACGTGTTTATATGTATATGAATAATGAATAGAAGTTGGGGACTCTGGCTTGTGGAAAAGGATGTTGGAAACCAAGAATCGTACTTTAAGAGTTATGAAATGTATGTAAATGCGTGAATGTATTACAATGCCGACGAAAATTTTTTGGACACTGTTAAATCAATAGGATTTTGTTTCTACACATTTGTAACGCAAATTCTCAACCTGTGGAATTTTTTTATATGAGACTGCCACTGTAGCAGAAACTGCTGTCGTAAATATTTCAGTAAGAAAGGTAAGTGACCTTGACGTAATGCGTTTTGGGCGCCCAGCTAAGAGGTAGTAGTCTGACAAAAGAAAGCCATTAGGTGGAGAAAAAAAAAAGAGGCCATTATCCTCGCCATTGACATTCCTTTAGAGATAGCATCGCAAATACGACACGTTCATTACTTGGAAAGATACTTACATCTGCACACCTGATTATGACAAGCGTCTTTCTACGAGAGTTGAGAGAATTTCTACTAACTTATGAAATGTCACATGGCTATTGAATGATATTTTTATGCTTTGCTTTTCATAGTTGCTTATTTCATTTGATATCTAGTTTATAGCTGTGTTGCAGCATTGGTTTCATAAAATAAAATTAAATGCATTTGCTAATGTGAACACTTTCTGTCAACAGATCTATTAAATAATTATTTTCTGATCCACATTCTTCGAAAAAGGAGCTCTTGGAATGGAAAGAACAATAAGAAGGGTCTAATAACAATAACTGCATATATAATTTTCTTTCCAAGAACTTGGTAATTTCTTTTGTAGAATAATTTGTGGTACACCACTTTAATTACATAGACATTAAGATGTGAATATACATTTCCCTTATCTGCATTGTTGTTTTTACTGTAATATTTTTTCTGCTTGAGCTATGTCATGTTTAGGTATAAGTTACTGCTGTTTGCCAGGCATAGTGTTACTGAATTTGACTTTGTGTTACTCTGCTAAGCCAGTTTACTACTGATTTATTTTTCTCGTTGCTGCACATTGGCTCATATTAGTTGTAATTTTGCATTTTATCTGTTAATTTAGATTTACTGCTGCTTGCATTGCTGTTTGTGTTAATTGTTTTATGCTGCTGCATTGCCTCGTCCCTTAGTTTAGCATCTGAGCACAGTAGATTTAAGTTAGCTTAAGAGGGGGTAGCCTATAAGAGAATGAGTTGCGATGAATTTGAAGAAATGCACTGAGAGGTTATACGAGAAAAATACAGAAAGAATGCTTGAATAGGATTTTTTTGGTGGAAGCAAAGGTTGAAATAAGACGAAAGGTCTATGGAATGAAGTTTTGGGTTGGACTGCAGTACTAAATGTTACACTGAAAACAAACCCTGTCCTTTCCTTTTGTGTTATCCCACTATGTGTTTGTGTACCCTTGTGTATTTGTTTTCTTCCTGTCTCTGTGTAGTTTCATAGAATTTTTTCTTCTTCTAATACTAAGCTATATTGACTATGATGAGGAATACTGTTATCCTCAAATATAATTGGCATTAATAATATGTTATTTACCTTGTAAATATGCTTAGACATTATTTATTCTGTTTTGTTTTAATGCTCATGTGTGAAGTTGATGCTTCGATAATTATTCTGATCTTTTATTATGTACTTATGTCATAATTCCTGTAACACTGATGTATATGTTTATTTCTATTCTTTTGTAAAGCCTGTACTACAAATGTTATCTGTATTGTTATGTTGTTTAATGATGTATTTTGTACCTTTGTTATTGTATTTTTATGTTATAAAATTGTAATTGACACCAGTTCATCAAATTAAGTAACTTGTTAGTTACATTTCACTGCACGCTTTTCTGTTGGTCATAGTATATGGACAATATGTGAGAAGTTGGGACTGTTAGTGTTTGCACGTGTGTTACTAATTCAGCAAGGGACTGGATAACAGCATTGCTAGTTCTAAGGACAATTCCAAAAACTTTGTGAGTGCACAAGTGGTGGTTATGGACTTGCTATATTCTCCGCAAGACTCTTCGATGGTGAATGTGCACCTGCACAGTCGCAACAGATGGCTGCTGGCCGTCTCTACATGGACTACAGTGGGTCTGCATCTTTGATGGCCCACCAATACCATTATTTCTACAAGGACTGCAATGGGTCTGCACCTCTGGTGGCCCACCAATACCACAATCTCTACCAGGACTATATTGGGTCTGCTCTGTGATGACCTACCTACCAATATTCATCAACTTCGACTGACTCTGCGGTGGGTTTGCTCTGTTGTGGCCCATTACCTGTCTGCATGTCAAGAGTCAGCACTATCTTTCCGTTGGAAGGACAACACTACTTCTTCAAGACTGCATGGAAATCCACTACTTCTGTGTGCAATTTCTTTTACTAATGAGACTTTGTGAAAAAAAACTGTAATTACTATTATGATGAATGATCAGGACTATCATTATGGACTGCGAGAAAATTTTAGCTTTTGACCAACATTGTATCAATAAGTGTGTGCATTTGATTTCTTTGTTATTGTAATTACGATTATGAAAAATTTTAACAAATATATATTGCCCAGTGCCCAAAACAATTTGTAAAATTTTTTGTGGGGAGCATGTGGGCTATGTAAGTAGGCTGTTTAGGTTCTTATATTGGTAACGCCGCCACCAAGTAGCGCTCTCTGTATGAAAATCACTGGCTGTGCTGTGTGCAGTCTGTGGCCAGTTTGCATTGTTGTCAGCCATTGTAGTGTTGGGCAGCTGGATGTTAACAGCACATAGCGTTGCGCAGTTACAGGTGAGCCGCCAGCAGTGGTGGATGTGTGGAAGGAAATGGCGGAGTTTTGAAATTACATATATTATGACTTTTGATGATATTAAGGTAAATACATTGTTTGTTCTCTATTAAAATCTTTCATTTGCTAACTATCCCTATCAGTAGTTAGTGCCTTCAGTAGTTTGAATCTTTTATTTAGCTGGCAGTAGTGGCGCTCGCTGTATTGCAGTAGTTCGAGTAACGAAGATTTTTGTGAGGTAAGTGATTTGTGAAGGGTATAGCTTAATGTTAGTCAGGGCCATCCTTTTGTAGGGATTTTTGAAAGTCAGATTGGGTTGCGCTAAAAATATTGTATGTCAGTTTAAGCACAGTCATGTATAATTTGTTCTAAGGGGACATTTCAATATTTATAGCGCTGATACAGTAGACGATAAATATAATGCATTTCTCAAGACTTTTCTCGTGCTCTTTCAAAAGTTGCTTTCCGTTAGAACGTTCAAAACAGGGTACTGGCACAAACAGCCAGCCTGGGTGGCCGACTAGAGGGATAAGAATATCTTGTAGAACAAAGTGGCAATTATATCAAAACGTTAGAAACAGTCAAAATCTAAATGCAGCAGCCCATTACAAACAGTATTGTAAGATGCTTAAAAATGTTATTAGGAAGGCAAAAAGTATGTGGTATGCAGATAGAATAGCTAAGTCTCAGGATTAAATTAAAACCATATGGTTAGTCATAAAGGAAGTGGCTGGTCTGCAGAGACAGGTCGAGGATATAGAATCAGTGCGTAGTGGGAATGTCCGTGTTACTGATAAGTCGTGTATATGTACAGTATTTAATAGTCACTTTCTGAATATAGCAGGTGAATTAAATAGAAACCTAGTCCCAACAGGGAATCATATAGCGCTTGTAGAAAAAAGTGTTCCGAGACTGTTACCTGAAATGCTCCTCCACGATACTGACAAGAGGGAGATTGAGTTAATAATTAAATCACTAAAGACCAAGAACTCTCATGGATATGACGGGGTATCTAGCAGAATACTGAAGTATTGTTCTATGTATGTTAGCCCAGTACTTAGCCATATCTGTAACTTTTCCTTTAGGAGTGTTCGGTTTCCTGGCCGATTAAAGTAGTCGGTAGTGAAGCCACTTTATAAAAAGGGAGACATTGATAATGTGGACAATTTTAGACCTATTTCTATGCCATCGGTGTTTGCTAAAGTTATCGAGAAGGTTGTATATACAAGGTTACTGGAGCATTTAAATTCACTTAATTTGCTGTCAAATGTTCGGTTTGGTTTTAGAAATGGTTTAACAACTGAAAATGCTATATTCTCTTTTCTCTGTGAGGTTTTGGACGGATTAAATAAAAGGTTGCGAACGCTAGGTGTTTTCTTTGATTTGACGAAGGCTTTTGACTGTGTTGACCACAAAATATTACTGCAGAAGTTGGACCATTATGGAGTAAGGGGAGTAGCTTACAATTGGTTCGCCTCTTACTTTAAGAACAGAAAGCAGAAGGTAATTCTCCGCAATATTGAGAGTGGTAGTGATGTTCAGTCCCAATGGGTCACTGTTAAGTGGGGCGTTCCCCAAGAGTCGGTGCTGGGGCCACTGCTGTTTCTTATTTATATAAATGATATGCCTTCTAGTATTACAGGTGATTCAAAAATATTTCTGATTGGTGATGACACCAGCTTGATAGTGAAGGATCTTGTGTGTAATATTGAAACAGTATCAAATAATGTAGTTCATGAAATAAGTTCGTGGCTTGTGGAACATAATTTGATGCTAAATCACAGTAAGACTCAGTTTTTACAGTTTCTAACTCACAATTCAATAAGAACCGATATTTTGATCAGACAGAATGAGCATATTATAAGCGAGACGGAACAGTTCAAGTGCCTAGGCGTTCAGATAGATAGTAAGCTGTTGTGCAAAGCCCATGTCCAGGATCTTGTTCAGAAACTAAATGCTGCTTTATTTACCATTAGAACAGTATCTGAAATAAGCGACACTTCAACACGAAAAGTAGTCTACTTCGCATATTTTCATACGCTTATGTCGTATGGTATTATTTTTTGGGGTAATTCTTCTGATTCAAAAAGGGTATTTTTGGCGCAAAAACGGACTGTTCGAGCTATATGTGGTGTAAGTTCGAGAACCTGTTGTCGACCCCTATTCAATAGTCTGGGAATTATAACATTGCCCTCACAGCATATATTTTCTTTATTGTCGTTTGTTGTTAGCAATGTTAGCCTATTCACAAGAGTTAGCAGCTTTCACTCAGTTAATACTAGGCAGAAATCCAATCTGCATGTGGAATGCACTTCCTTGACTCTTGTACAGAAAGGAGTGCAGTATTCTGCTTCATCCATTTTCAATAAGCTACCACAAGAACTCAAAAATCTTAGCAGTAGCCCAAATTCTTTTAAGTCTAAACTGAAGAGTTTCCTCATGGTTCATTCCTTCCATTCTGTCGAGGAGCTCCTGGAAGAGCTAAAAAATTAAGCATATTCCAGTGTTACATTGTTGATTTTCATTATTTAAACTTACGACTTGTCACCTGAATATGTTTTTTTATATTTCATTTTATCTGTTTCTAATATCGTGTTATAATTTCATGTATTGACTCGTTCCATGACCATGGAGACTTCTCCTTAATTTGGTCCCACGGAACAATAAATAAATAAAATAATAATAAAGAAGTTAAGTCCCATAGTGCTCAGAGCCATTTTTTTTATGACGATGACAGACGACGCGCGCGGCCTGGCTTGGATAGTCATGTTCAGCGTGTAGGTGATATGAATTTCTCCGATGTTAGGTGTGAATGCGGCTGTCATAAATTCGTGTTTGAGGGGTCGAACATAGACCTTTGAGCGAACTGAGAGCTGTCGGACGTGTGACATAGTGTGGGACAGGTTGATCGCGCGTCTGTTGAGTTATTTTCCTATGCGTTATTTGAACAGATTACGAGTACTGAGGATGTTTGCAGTTATGTGTACTACATTATTTAGGAGCAGTTTGATATTGTGGACTGAAATTAGGTGCTGTTTGCGTGTCTGCTGACCGTGCAACATGACCCCAGATACATCAGGGCGAGTGTTTTTTGTATGAGAGTGATAGATATACTCGATGCCTAAATAAAATGTACGTTAAGTATTTGTGGGACGATATAGAGTATGAGAGAGTTCGAGCTGGTTCTTATTTTTTTCTACTTGGAGGTTTTATTAGATCCAATTGCTGAGGCAAGTAGCTACGAGGGCGCAAAGGAAGTGATTGCAGCATATCTCCGTCTCTCAGTGGTTAACTACACGTGGGGCGAGCGATGTTCTCGGCTTAGGTACTGGGGGTGTGCTCTGGCCACGTCCTAGACCATGTGGATTGAACAACAGTATTCGGGTCATAGCTTAGTTAGAATATTTACAGAGGAGTATGTCCGACGCAAGTATAAAGGTCCAGGCTGTGAGTTGGGCGGTCTCGCGCTCGTGGTGCGTGAGTGGCAAAGCCGACGATTTTGAGTCATCACAGGTGACTTAGGTTAGTGGCTTTGTTTGCCACAAATTTCTTGAGTTGGTAGCGAAACACGAACTGACCATCAGAATTCGAACTTGGCTTATTTATACAGACAAAATTTGATATAGGTTAATGTAGATTAGTACACGTTAGTGCACATTAGTAAACGGCAGTACACATTAGTACACGTTAGCCAATGAGCATGGGTCGGTAGGGGGACGTGGTGGTCGGTAGGGGCTTTAACTATTTCATTCCGAGTCTAGGTGGACGTGGCACTTTTCATCATCAGAGAGGTTAATTAATTGATCAATTTAATTAAGTAGTCATGTGAACTTCGTTACATTCACTTGTGGAGGTACTAAGCTAGGTGCGCGCGATGGCTCACGTGTACGGGCGTGTGTTTTCGCAACGATCTTGGATTAGGTAACACAGAATGTGGATTGAATAATAAGAGTCGGATGATCAATTAACTTAGCAAGGGACGTCGAGGCGAACACATGTGCTGGACCACCTGATGTGACGTCACGGCGGATTCCACTCTCGAGCAAACATTGGCGCCAAACGTGCGGCAGGGCGTTCTTTGTCAACCAGGTGCTCGATCAACCGACCTACCGTTACGAAGTCAGCATCGGCAGGTTCCAGACTGTCCAGCGAACAGCTTTGGCGCCAACTGGTCGGTGGGGGCGGACTCCACTGTCCACGAAAACATGTTAACACCGCTGGACCAGCGCAGGCCTGCGAAGCCGAGTCAGCGCCAGTAGGCTGTGACGTGAGCGGCCGCTGGGCCGGCAGCGGGCGCGGACGCAACCGACGGCCGTCACGTGAGGCGACCGCTAGCTTGCCGGTGGCGCGCGGTCCGGCGCGGGTCGGCGGCGACCATATGAACTAATTCAGTTGGACTGAGGGCCTCGTGGCGACTGGACTGCGATCTCTAAGATGTGTACTTAGGCTAAATTTACACTGCCCGCGATGCGATGCGATGCGATGCCGAGCCGAGCGGAGCGATGAAGCGCTGAAATCGCGTGACAATGGGCAGGCTTGGTTTAACAGTGGCAACAGAGCGGTGCCCGTTTAGACTGTAGGTTGGGCCGAGCGATGTGATGCGGTGCGATGCGATGACTCCTCTGTAGTCGCAACCGAGTTTGCGTTTCGCGCGAGTGTTTGGAGCGATTTCTTGTTTGCGCTTGCGTCTGCAGTAATTGCTTGCTTGCAATGGGCATCGAAAGACTAATTAACAGTGTGCGTGAACGCTCCGTGTTGTGGGAGCAGAAAAATAAATATTACCACAATAGGGATTTTGTTCGTCAAGCATGTAATGAAATAGCTGAAGATTGTGGAACAGACTGTAAGTACAAAAAAGTAAAATAAATAACTACAAGACTCCAAGAAATAAGTAACACAAACAACTTCGTTTATTTTCTAATTTTAATTGTGTATAGATACTATTACAGTATTTTGATAATGAAATGACGTTCACAATAGTTACAGTATTTGATAATTTCGACATGAAATATATTTGCGTTCATGACTGTTGACATAGTTTTTGAAGGCCTCTCTGACACTCCTCGCTCTTCTTGAAGCACTACTGTTTGCTCTGTCAATTTGGAATTTCACATCTGTATTTTCAGGCGAGGTACTGAAGAATAAATGGAAGAACCTACGTGACACTTTCCGCTCTGAACTCAAAAAAACTCGTGCTGAACGTTCAGGGGACGAAGGTGGCATGCCGCATTTCCAATCCAATTGGCCGTGGTACGAGCTAATGACCCTCCTGACTTACATAATGACGCCACGGAAGACTAAGACTAATGTTCATCACAGTAAAAGAACAGCATCGCAACACGACGACGCACACGTCGACGTACCATTTTCACCAGCTCTTACAGAGAAAGAGTGTTTCACCTGATGAAACCAACCAAGCCAGGTCTTCAAGACTGTAAGTTCAGAGGGTAGCGTTTCGATGCCTCCTCCCTCACCAACCATACACACAAACCAAAACAAGAGATCCAAGAAATCGACAAACTCTGAGTTGCTAAATATAGAGAAGCAAAAGTTGAAGCTAATTGAGCAACAAATGTCGAAATCAGAAACGCAAGATGACAGCTATCAGTTTGTAGTGAGTTTGCTGCCAGCAATGCGAAAACTATCACCAGCAGCTCAGTTGAGAGCCAGGATAAAAATTCAGCAGGTTCTTTTGGAAGAATTGGAACAATCAACCACTTCCACTGCACATTCGTTGATGTCACCCTATGCACCTGAAAATCCAGTTGAAATCGTAATTGCTGGAAATCCGCAGAATGAAATAGTCATTTCTGAAATTGAACCTGATGACATTGTTATTTCAAGCCACCAAGATTCTGAAAACTTTGATACTTAAGTGAGTGAACTGTGATGTATTTTACTTCTCATTGTCAACTATGTCAAAATTTATTAAAAGAAAGTTTGAATCTATCACAATTTGTAAATCTTTCATAATAAAATGACTGCTGTAAACTTAATGTTGTACTTACCTAATGGTTATCATAACTTTTTCAGGGGTAATAGCCATTCTGAAATTTGTGTTTTGCTTCTGTAATCTATTTGAAACAGACGACACTATATAATCAAATGTCTCTGTACTCATTCTGGATAACTCCAAAATTTATCCTCATCTTTTCTCAAGTCACTGTACAAATGATGAAATTCTCCTAAAGCCCTCCTCTCCTTGTTGACTTCATGCACCCATTCACGACTACGTACAATTCTCAGAGCACTGTTTTCTAATAAAAAAAGAATTTACTGGGTCGAGGAAACACGACATCGTGCCGAGACTGCTCAATTGCTGGCAAGATCGCGCGCGCGCGCTGTATCGTGTGCAATGTGAACGCTCCATCGTATTGCATCGCTTTGGCCATTATGCTTCGCATCGCGCCGCGTCGCGTCGCATCGCATCGCAGGCAGTGTAAACGTACACTAACTCTGTTGGAGAACAAGTGATGACGGTACTGTTTGAAATAAAGACTTCAGTCCTTTTCCCACGATTTCACAGGAGGTGACTTACGTTAGTAAAAGTGCACTTTATTATTATTTGACGCGATTTTCATAGCTTAGGAATGAAACAATGAGTGACCGCGAAAAATTCAAACTTCGTAGGATGAGGTGGACTTAGGTTAGTGCACATGGCCCAATTGGCCTTTTTTCTCTCAGGTGTGACAGATTACCGTGTTTAAATTTGAATTTGTGACAGATTTTTTGTCATGGATGTAAGGGAATTGGCTTTCTAGCCGCAAAAATCGACCATCTTCAATAAATAATAATAAATGATAATAAGTAATAATAAATGATAATAATAATAAATAGAAGTACGGTTTTCCAGACATTATGGCGTGTGAATTTGAACATTTCCAGATTTTCTATGTTAGTGGAGGTAGGCCAATAATAATAAATGATAAATGATAATAAATAATAATAATAATAATAAAAGATGAATGATAATGAATAATAATAAAGACATGTACGGTTTTGTAGGCATTATCCTGTTGGAATTTGAATTTAGCGCCAATTTCTTCTGGAGGGTTAGGTTAGTGGGCAAAGCCCAATTGGCATATTTTCCACCAAAATCTGCCATCTTGGATGATGTCATGCGCTGTTGCCAAGTCTACCTACCACCATCTTGGATGAAGTCATCGCCGCCATCTTAAATAAATTTGGCCACAATGGAATGTGGGGTGGTACACAGGTTGCCCTACTACTGTCAGACACCTAGACTTAGAACAACTTAAACCTAACTAACCTAAGAACATTACACGCAGTATGCCCAAGGCAGCATTCGAACCGGCGACTTAGCAGCAGCACGGTGCTTGACTGAAACGCCGAGAACCATTCGTCCACAGCGGCCGGCGCTATGCATATACTTATGTAATTAGGACCAATATGTATGTTAATTGCGTAATTAGGATCGATATTTGCGTCAGTTTCTTGACCAAAATAAATAAAGTACACTAACCTAACCGTCCTCTCCCACATCTGGAAAGTTTCCATGTGTTAGGGAGTGCACTTGGGCTTTCCATCCAGTAGAGTCAGCGTTCGAGTCCCGGAAAGGGCACTGCCATTTTTAATTTCCCGTCAGTTCCAAGCGCCTCTGGTGGCTACACTAGGGCTTTCCGCCCACGAAGACCAGGGTTCAATTTCCGAAATCGGTACTGCCAATTTTTAATTTCCCGCTAATTCCCGGGTGGGTGGTGAAGTGAGATGTCAGCCCAGCCCTGGGAGAAATTCCCGCTAAAATTCGAAATTCCCGCCAAAATTCAACAACTCCTCCAATAGGGTAGGAGGCTGGGGCACATGTGCAGCTGGGAGAACACGTGACATCATCTGGGGGTGGGGGTGGGCTAGGTTGGGGGCGGGAGTGGGCGGGGACAGGGGTGATTAGTTGATCAATTTAATTAATTTGCATATCAATTTGATATCAATACTTTGCTACATACGCCCTTATACTGCTAAAGTCATGGCATTCATAAAAAATTATCTACAGGGTGTTACATAAAGGTACGGCCAAACTTTCAGGAAACATTCCTCACACACAAAGAAAGAAAATATGTTTTGTGGACATGTGTCCGGAAACGCTTACTTTCCATGTTAGAGCTCATTTTATTACTTCTCTTCAAATCACATTAATCATGGAATGGAAACACACAGCAACAGAACGGACCAGCGTGACTTCAAACACTTTGTTACACGAAATGCTCAAAATGTCCTCCGTTAGCGAGGAAACATGTATCCACCCTCCGTCGCATGGAATCCCTGATACGCTGATGCAGCCCTGGAGAATGGCGTATTGTATCACAGCCGTCCACAATACGAGCACGAAGAGTCTCTACATTTGGTACCGGGGTTGCCTAGACAGGAGCTTTCAAATGCCCCCATAAATGAAAGTCAAGAGGGTTGAGGTCAGGAGAGCGTGGAGGGCATGGAATTGGTTCGCCTCTACCAATCCATCGGTCACCGAATCTGTTGCTGAGAAGCGTACGAACACTTCGACTGAAATGTGCAGGAGCTCCATCGTGCATGAACCACATGTTGTGTCGTACTTGCAAAGGCACATGTTCTAGCAGCACAGGTAGAGTATCCCGTATGAAATCATGATGACATGCTCCATTGAGCGTAGGTGGAAGAACATGGGTCCCAATCAAGACATCACCAACAATGCCTGCCCAAACGTTCACAGAAAATCTGTGTCGATGACGCGATTGCACAATTGCGTGCGGATTCTCGTCAGCCGACACATGTTGATTGCGAAAATTAACAATTTGATCACGTTGGAATGAAGCCTCATCCGTAAAGAGAACATTTGCACTGAAATGGGGCTTGACACATTGTTTGATGTACCATTCGCAGAAGTGTACCCGTGGAGGCCAATCAGCTGCTGATAGTGCCTGCACACGCTGTACATGGTATGGAAACAACTGGTTCTCCCGTAGCACTCTCCGTACAGTGACGTGGTCAACGTTACCTTGTACAGCAGCAACTTCTCTGACGCTGACATTAGGGTTATCGTCAACTGCACGAAGAATTGCCTCGTCCATTGCAGGTGTACTCGTCGTTCTAGGTCTTCCCCAGTCGCGAGTCATAGGCTGGAATGTTACGTGCTCCCTAAGACGCAGATCAATTGCTTCGAACGTCTTCCTGTCGGGACACCTTCGTTCCGGAAATCTGTCTCGATACAAACGTACAGCGCCACGGCTATTGCCCCGTGCTAATCCATACATCAAATGGGCTTCTGCCAACTCCGTATTTGTAAACATTGCACTGACTGCAAAACCACGTTCGTGATGAACACTAACCTGTTGATGCTACGTACTGATGTGCTTGATGCTAGTACTGTAGAGCAATGAGTCGCATGTCAACACAAGCACCAAAGTCAACATTACCTTCCTTCAATTGGGCCAACTGGCGGTGAATCGAGAAAGTACAGTACATACTGACGAAACTAAAATGAGCTCTAACATGGAAATTAAGCGTTTCCGGACACATGTCCACATAACATCTTTTCGTTATTTGTGTGTGAGGAATGTTTCTTGAAAGTTTGGCCGTACCTTTTTGTAACACCCTGTATATACGTCAAGAATACTAACTGATAGCCGGTCGCGGTGTTCTCGCGGTTCTAGGCGCGCAGTCCGGAACCGCGCGACTGCTACGGTCGCAGGTTCGAATCCTGCCTCGGGCATGGATGTGTGTGATGTCTTTAGGTTAGTCAGGTTTAAGTAGTTCTAAGTTCTAGGGGACTGATGACCTCAGTAGTTAAGTCCCATGGTGCTCAGAGCCATTTGAATACTAACTGATAATAAGCCACTTGAACAAGTTTCTCAGGAACCGCGCGACCACTATGGTCGCAGGTTCGGATCCTTCCTCGGGCATGGATGTTTGCTGTCCTTAGATTAGTTAGGTTTAAGTAGTTCTAAGTTCTAGGGGACTGATGACCTCAGAAGTTAAGTCCCATGGTGCTCAGAGCCATTTGAATACTAACTGATAATAAGCCACTTGAACAAGTTTCTCAGGAACCGCGCGACCACTATGGTCGCAGGTTCGGATCCTGCCTCGGGCATGGATGTTTGCTGTCCTTAGATTAGTTAGGTTTAAGTAGTTCTAAGTTCTAGGGGACTGATGACCTCAGAAGTTAAGTCCCATGGTGCTCAGAGCCATTTTTGAACACGTTTTTCATTTACATGTTTAGGCTGTGATTTCAGTTATAACTATGATATCAATAAACACATAAAGTTAAAGAAATTCCAAGTCATGTACAGAGCGGTCAACTCAGTCTGTAAGGGATAAAAGGAAAACAAAAAGAGACGTAGCTCAGATCTTATAAAAGTTAACGGTGTTTTCACTAGAATCCCAATTTGAAAGAAGTTCCCTACGATTAAAAAAGTTCTAGTGTTGAAGAAGTTTTATTTTAGAAGAAGACTACCAGTTCTCAAGAGAATTTAGTGTGGAAGAAGATATTGTTTTTTTCTCAAGAAGCTTCGAATTTTGATGAAGAGTTTTACTTCGATTCTTACTATTTATTATTGTTCAGTACATGTAGAACCTTGGATCAACACATTAGTCCCACAACCAGATGATGAAACTTGACAATAAGAAAGTCAACAATATGGAAATGAGTTATGCTTCGTGGGAGCTGGGCTAGTCGAGGAGGAAGGATACAACAAAAATTCAACAACTGGACTTGCGATCATGAGGGTAGCTGTTCAAATCATTATCTAGTCAGCCAGATTTGCTTTTTCCGTGGTTTCCATAATCTGCTTGAAGCAAATGTGAGATGACTAAAGGAAATCTGTATGACGTAGTTGCTTTTTGCGGTGAAATTATTAAACGGTTGCACATGAAAATTTTTGAT
Source organism: Schistocerca cancellata (assembly GCF_023864275.1). Lineage (NCBI taxonomy): Eukaryota > Metazoa > Arthropoda > Insecta > Orthoptera > Acrididae > Schistocerca > Schistocerca cancellata. The sequence goes on from NC_064627.1 coordinate 73,227,137, forward strand.
CAGGCAGGGACTTCTCTAGAACGGTTGCCTTAATCGCCTCAGCCATCCACACACATTTTTCGAACATGTCAGAAAGAGTAAATACTACACATGTAACGGTATAAATCTGATATGGTTCGTTCCAGGAGGCCACGACGGATTTCCGAGATATGCTCCACCTCTATGCCTTTGCTATAATCGGAAAATTAAATGCCAATCTTCCTTCTTCCAGACGCCAGTAAACCGGATGGCTTCAGTATCCAGTCTCTGCACCTGTAAGCGAACAATTATCTGCAATCACCATGCACATCAGCGCAGTATGGTAATAACACTAGCGATTTTCAGCAGGAACGCGGCTGTTTGTAAATATGCTGCAGCGTTATTTCTTCAGGTGAGAGCAACCAGTGTGTCCTCGTGGCGAAGCCGCACGAGTGACTCACGTCCCTCACCGCTCGCTCTCCACGTGGCTGGTCTTCACTCGGCCCGCCTTTCCCTCGATCGCCTCTGAGTGTGTCAGCACTGGCCGACTGGGAATCGGCGGACTCGTGACCCAACCACTCAACTAAGGAAACAGAAGGGCTAGGTCCACTGTCTGGTCGACAGTATCCGCACCATTGTAAAGCGAAATACGGAACTGACCATTAAAAGGAGACGTTACCAATAGAGAAGGAGTCGATCACGAGAGCTCAGTTAATTCAAACGTGGACTCTTCACTGGATGTCTCTTGAGTAACAAATCCATCAGGGACATTTGAAGCCTCGTAAAGCCATTCGTGTGGACTGCTGGTGATTTGACCGACATGGGAAAGCGAAGAAACAACTACAGTTTAAACAAGACCAGCCAGTCCTGATGTACTGAACCGTCAAGGACTGCGCAAAGTGATTGTAAAAAATGCACGAAATGCGTGGAAGGGAAATTCATTAAATTCTAGAGTGCTATCAGCATCGAGCTAGGACAACGACTGGTCGTAGAGACCGAAATAATCTCAGAAACAGGTATAGTACGGTAAACTAAGATTTCCCTAGTTTCAAAGGATTCCAAACCTGGTCTACCTGCATTGTTACAAGCAACGAAAGATACAGTTAGCCATCCGTTATCCAAACTAGAGGAAGAAGAAACTTTCATTAAAGAAAAATTTAACCTCGCACCACAAAATAAAGTAGGTCCATGAATAAGAACAAACTGAGTAGTTTTACCAACTCCTCTAGTTTCATTCTTTTTACCCTTCCCAGAAGATGTCGAGACACCTAGAGTGCCGCCCACATTGACAAGTGATTTTTATTTACAAATCACTTGTCAATGTGGACGGCAGTCTAGGTGTCTCGACATCTTCTGGGAAGGGTAAAAAGAATGAAACTAGAGGAGTTGGTAAAACTACTCAGTTTGTTCTTATTCATGGACCTACTTTATTTTGTGGTGCGAGGTTAAATTTTTCTTTAATGAAAGTTTATTCTTCCTCTAGTTTGGGTAACGGATGGCTAACTGTAGCTTTCGTTGCTTGTAACAATGCAGGTAGACCAGGTTTGGAATCCTTTGAAACTAGGGAAATCTTAGCTTACCGTACTATACCTGTTTCTGAGATTATCATTGCTAGTGAGGGTTCCTACCTTTTTCCGCACGGGAGGGGCACGATACTAACCGACACAGTGGGCGACTGGACAGTGGATTGTCTGGAGTAATTAGTCACGCTATTCTTTGTGGAAATTCGCTGGAAGGGAGTGGGTTTTGTGAATGACTGAAGAACATTACCTCTGCCATCGCATGTAGTGCCAATAGTGAAATACGGGGAAGGTGGTGCAGAGGTGTGTGTGAGTGCGTGAGAGTTTTTCGTGGCATGCCTCTGGTCCCCCTGCTACATTTAGGAAAACGATAGACGCGGAAGAGTATGAGCACAATTTACGACATTTTTTACTGTTTACGGTAGAGGAACAGTTCGGAGATGTTTGTTTGTATCAGGATGATGATGGGCCCTGTCATGAAGTATAATCTTTGAGATAATGGTCTGTGGACGACAAATTCCTAAAATGGACTGGCCTTCCCAGAGTCCTGACCTGAAGTCAGTGCGACACCTTTGAGATGAGCTAGAGCAGTGGTCATCAAACTGCAGCCTAGGGACCACATGCGACCCGAATAAGATATTCGTGCGGGCTGCATTTCGCATACGTATTTTTTAATAAAGTGCAACTAACAGCCAAAACCAAATACGTGAACTAACGTTAAGACCTTCTTAAGAGTTTAGTTTTCGTGTTTACTAACAAACAAAAATACAGAGGCATTGATATTTTAAGACATGGTTAATTAGTGAATTTGGCCGTGAGCTAAGTAAAGCTGGCCACTTTACTTGTGAAGTGACGGGTAAGTAGCGTCACCATTGCGGGGTTGGAGAATGTGAGGGGAATGTTTTGTTGTTTGTATTCCATTACTGACAGCTCACAGACATCTGTCTCTTGCCGATCAGATGCTATCGTATGAACGTAAAAACAGGAGAAATATGGCTTTGTGATAGTGCGTTATAGAGACTGTCATCTTCAACTGCGGTAAGTATTTGATGCAAGGAATATGTAATTAAAGTAAGGCTACAAACAATCCTGTCAGAGGAACATCCACAAATGAGCATTATACAAGAGGTTGAAAATACCATAACAGTTGTAAGGTTCTTTTATTTGTAACACAAGTGTGTATTTAGAACCCAAGTGCTATAAATAAAAGAACCTTACAACTGTAGCGGTATTTTCAACCTCTGGTAAATGAGTGCAGGTGAGATGACATCCAAAACGTTCGTAAACATTTGTGGTCGTGTCTCATATTGAACAATGCATTTAAATGTAAGTACAAATTACTGTTCTTAATCAGTTAACCATTCATTCAAGCAGGCAGCATAACAAAACTTCGTCTGGCAATTTCAGTGTCACAACTTTTGTCATCGTCGAGGGAGGTAGCAATCTGAAAAAAGGAACAGCCAATACGACGTATTGCAAATGGTGCTGACTTTCACTGACTAATATTTGTGGGCCGACGGCGAGCTTATCACGCCCTTACTGAAGCTACTGTATTGGCAGCACATAACATGCTTCTTTATGTAGGTTACCAATTAATAATAAGATCAGTACATATGCGGTCCTAGGCGCCATCTCAAAATGTCAGTGTTGGGTCTTGAGCAAGAACGTTTGACGACTACTAGGCTAGAATTTTGGAACACGTATTGTGTTCGAGTATAATGACTTTTATGGAGACTAGAAATCTACTCTGTAGGAATCAGCATGGGTTTCGAAAAAGACGGTCATGTGAAACCCAGCTCGCGCTATTCGTCCACGAGACTCAGAGGGCCATAGACACGGGTTCACAGGTAGATGCCGTGTTTCTTGACTTCCGCAAGGCGTTCGATACAGTTCCCCACAGTCGTTTATTGAACAAAGTAAGAGCATATGGACTATCAGACCAATTGTGTGATTGGATTGAGGAGTTCCTAGATAACAGGACGCAGCATGTTATTCTCGATGGAGAGAAGTCTTCCGAAGTAAGAGTAATTTCAGGTGTGCCGCAGGGGAGTGTCATAGGACCGTTGCTATTCACAATATACATAAATGACCTGGTGGATGACATCGGAAGTTCACTGAGGCTTTTTGCAGATGATGCTGTGGTGTATCGAGAGGTTGTAACAATGGAAAATTGTACTGAAATGCAGGAGGATCTGCAGCGAATTGACGCATGGTGCAGGGAATGGCAACTGAATCTCAATGTAGACAAGTGTAATGTGCTGCGAATACACAGAAAGATGGATCCCTTATCATTTAGCTACAAAATAGCAGGTCAGCAACTGGAAGCAGTTAATACCATAAATTATCTGGGAGTACGCATTAGGAGTGATTTAAAATGGAATGATCATATAATGTTGATTGCCGGTAAAGCAGATGCCAGACTGAGATTCATTGGAAGAATCCTAAGGAAATGCAATCCGAAAACAAAGGAAGTAGGTTACAGTACGCTTGTTCGCCCACTGCTTGAATACTGCTCAGCAGTGTGGGATCCGTACCAGATAGGGTTGATACAAGACATAGAGAAGATCCAACGGAGAGCAGCGCGCTTCGTTACAGGATCATTTAGTAATCGCGAAAGCGTTACGGAGATGATAGATAAACTCCAGAGGAAGACTCTGCAGGAGAGACGCTCAGTAGCTCGGTACGGGCTTTTGTCAAAGTTTCGAGAACATACCTTCACCAAAGAGTCAAGCAATATATTGCTCTCTCCTACGTATATCTCGCGAAGAGACCATGAGGATAAAATCAGAGAGATCAGCCCACACAGAGGCATACCGACAATCCTTCTTTCCACGAACAATACGAGACTGGAATAGAAGGGAGAACCGATAGAGGTACTGAAGGTACCCTCCGCCACACACCGTCAGGTGGCTTGCGGAGTATGGATGTAGATGTAGATGTAGATGTAGATGTAGATTGTCGACTTTGCTCGGAAACCCAGCGTGCAACACGTTCTCTGGTTTCGGCTGTTGAAGGAGACTGGTCTGTCATTCCTTCACAGACATCCAGACACGTCATTCGAAACGTCTGCAGTACAGTTCGAGCCATCATCAAGCTCAGTGGTGGACATACCTCGTATTAATATCCAGTATTCGCTGTACTGACACGTTTGATCAAATAACGTATGTCGCCATGCAATGCAAGATGTAGTGGCCAGAAAAGGAAACGCATCGCACCGACGCAGTCTTCTCAGACATTAATGCTGAGCAGATGGCTCTGCCGGTCTCGTAAGGCAAGGTAGTATCAGTCGCTTTTGGCCACATCGACAGTGATACGGGGAGTTTACTGGCCTCTTGGTCACACACCACAGTCGAGTGAAAAGCCATGTGGACTGCAGTCCTATTCTGTATCGCTCGGTCGGCCTGCCGATCGGTTCGGTTGGCCAGCACACTGAGCAGTAAGGTTACTTCGAATAAGAGCCTGTCCAATTCCTTAAGCCGCCGTTCGGCAGCGAGTCGGTGCGACTCCCAAGGAACCGAGGAGGCCCCATGCCATGTTTCCATTCCCCCCCCCCCCGCCCCCGCCCACCCCCACCCCCCACCCTCCGATGAAAGACAAGTGACCACAGCTGCAGGCATGCTCACCTTGAGAAGGTTGGCTGAATCGCGACAACTGAAGTGTCACCCCTACCCCCTTCTGATCAGACGCATCTCCCAACAAGTTAAGAGCTGTCAAAGTCTGGAAGAAAAAACACAATTACAGCGTAAGATGACTAATAAGAATATTGTTGAACTGATTTATTTGAGGATTTGCTAAGCAAATGTACCTTCAGTTGCTAGGGAATTCCAATAGCTCTTTGATGGGCTCTCATACATGACTGCACTACCTCGACCAAATTACGGGCCACTTCTCCACTCAGTGAGTACCTCAGCACAAAGTTGCTCTCAGTCATTTCGAAGGGGTTCGTCCAGTCCTGCAGATTCGTTGCCAAATAACGGCGCAGGGTTTCCTCGAGCCGCCTCGCCCGCCTCTCTCACACTTAACTTCTTCTCGACAGTGCCGTGTCCACCGTGTCCACCTTCGCGATTCTCTGCTGAAATGCGTGTATAATAACATTCATGAACACACTTTCAACTCGGATTCCTCAGAACGACTCTTCAATAAAACCTAATCATAAATGCAAAACTAAAAATCACTCACAAGGGAACGTCCCCATCACAACTCCTTCACATTTGGTAGGGAGATGATCCAGTGGATACCCCTCAAAAACTGAACAGAGATGAAGCATGAAAACAGGAAGAATGTGTACTGAACTGTGAGAAAAAAGCAAAATAGAAACGTTGAACAGTCCAGCAATAACCAATGCAACATTGAGTAGAGAGTGATGGCGACTGTGTCGTGATCAGTGGTCACAGTGTTGAAGTAGGCGAGGTGGGTTCTAAACCTCACAATGCCATTTACTTATTTATTTATTTTACAACTTTACGAACTGATTATATCGTCATTGAAATGTATGTTCTCTTTCTGTAGTCTCGGCAGTTGTCAGACTATATATTGGTTATAGAATATAAGTCGTGTGGTTAGAATACATTACCGTCACAAGTAAATGTGATAAATAGTGATAACAGGCGAGGTGCCGCAAGACGTGTGACAGAAATGAAGACAACAAGTAAACAGATGTGAACTTTGTTACAACAAAGAAATTCAAGGGTCGACATTTCCAAAAAAAGGACCGCAAGTTCAAAAACGTTAAAACAGACGTTTCGACAGAGCACAAAGAAACTGTGTGATTGTGAAACTGTTGAGTTTTTTTTTGTTGCAGCTTATGTGACAAACGGTTATGCTTTCATTTCCTTGGGAGTGATCATATTCACATTAATACGAACACCTAAATCGGGCAAGGTCTCACTCACTCACCAGGCATACAAATTAGCTCATATTATGTGACACACATACTGTCATTAATGCCGTGTATGACACACCAGACGTGTTTTCCGGTGGAGGATTCGGCTGACTTGTCGCCTTGTCATCAAAGCAGCGCGGGATTAGTTGAGCGGTCTGGGGCGCTGCAGTCATGGACTGTGCGGCTGATCCCGGCGGAGGTTCGAGTCCTCCCTCGGGCATGGGTGTGTGTGTGTTTGTCCTTAGAATAATTTAGGTTAAGTAGTGCGTAAGCTTAGGGACTGATGACCTTAGCAGTTAAGTTCCATAAGATTTCGCACATTTCTTTTTTGTCATCAAAGATTTGCAGTTCCCATTCGAAAACCACTTTCTTTGGGCTGATAATAGAGTAGTTGTGCAGAATCAACTTTCATTTTATGTTCCTTGCTTAGACCTCGCTGTTGCAAACAGACGTTACACTATGGCAGCTGAAATGGCTCTGAGCACTATGGGACTTAAGATCTGATGTCATCAGTCCCCTAGAACTTGGAACTACTTAAACCTAACTAACCCAAGGAGATCACACACATCCATACCCGAGGCAGGATTCGAACCTGCGAGCGTAGCAGCCGCGCGGTTCCGGACTGAAGCGCCTAGAACCGCTCGGCCACACGAACTCGCCCTTACAGTATGACACAGACACAAATCTGAATACAGCGGAAAGGGAAAAAATGAAATAAAAAGTAGGCGGAATGGAGCTTTGAACAAGGCTCGGCAGCTTTTTACTCCAAAACTGCCACCACTTAATCACAATGCCACCGCATCAGTTCTTCGCTCAATGTTGCACTTGTTAAGCTTGGACCGTTCACTGTTTCTCTATTGCCTTTTATTTCAGAGTCCAACACACCTACATTCTGAATGAGATTTTCACTCTGCAGCGGAGTGTGCGCTGATATGAAACTTCCTGGCAGATTAAAACTGTGTGCCGGACCGACACTCGAACTCGGGACCTTCGCCTTGGGCGGGCAAGTGCTCTACCGACTGAGCTACCCAAACACGACTCACACCCCGTCCTCACAGCTTTACGTCTGCCAGTATCTCGTCTCCTACCTTCCAAACTTTACAGAAGCTCTTCTGCGAACCTTGCAGAACTAGCACTCCTGGAAGAAAGGATATTGCGGAGACATGGCTTAACCACAGCCTGGGGCACTCGAAATCCGGACCTTCGCCTTTCGTGGGCAAGTCCTCTACCAACTGAGCTACCCAAGCACGACTCACGCCCCGTCCTCACAGCTTCTTGCCCAGGAAAGGCAAGAGAGTCTCGGTCCGGCACACAGTTTTAATCTGCCAGAAAGTTTCACACCTACATCTTGTTTTCAGGCTTGACCTGTGTTCAGTTTTTACGGGCTGTCGACCGGGCCGTCTGAGGCGGGTGCAGTGACGAGTTTTCCGTGTCAGTATTTCTAAAATAACGCTTTATGCCCGCAGTCAAAGCACACCGAACCGAACGAACGGCCTTACGGACACCTCGCCTCCTGCCAGTATAGTAGACGAACAATAGACCGGCAACAGGCGTCAGTAGTGTACAGAATAGCAACTCCAGCACTGGACCGAAATTTACCTCACTAGCGAGGCTAACCTACGGCACGGATGATACAGTCTCGCGCAGAGGGGAGGGCGTGCCACTGACCTGTATGACGGCGGCGACGGCGGTGCCCGACACGAGGGCGGCGCCCACGTCGCCCGGCCCGTGCTGCTGCCCCTGCTGCGCGACGCCCCGCACGCCGGCCGTGCAGCCCAGGAAGAGCAGAGCCGCCGTCCCCAGCAGCTCCGCGAACAGCGCAGACGCCAGCCGGCGCCGCCCACCAGCCGGGGCTGCACCTGCGGCACAGAGCATGTAAGTAGGCTGTTTGTTTTCTTTATGTAAGTAGGCTGTTTATGTTTTCTTATTGGCAACGTTACGTAGCGCTCTATATGAAAATCACTGGCTGTGCTGTGTGCAGTCTGTGGCTAGTTTGCATTGTTGTCTGCCATTGTAGTGTTGGGCAGCGGCAGCTGGATGTGAACAGCGCGTAGCGTTGCGCAGTTGGAGGTGAGCCGCTAGCAGTGGTGGATGTTGGGAGAGAGATGGCGGAGTTTTGAAATTGAACTGCTATATATATTATGATTATTAAGGTAAATACAGTGTTTGTTCTCTATTAAAATCTTTCATTTGCTAACTATCCCTATCAGTAGTTAGTGACTTCCGTAGTTTGAATCTTTTATTTAGCTGGCAGTAGTGGCGCTCGCTGTATTGCAGTAGTTCGAGTAACGAAGATTTTCGGTGAGGTAAGTGATTTGTGAAACGTATAGGCTAATGTTAGTCAGGGCCATTCCTTTGTAGGGATTTCTGAAAGTCAGATTGCGTTGCGCTAAAAAAATATTGTGTGTCAGTTTAAGCACAGTCGTATATAAATGTTCTAAGGGGACGTTTCAAGCAGACCGTCACGGCTCAACCACAGCGCGCCGCACTAAAAAAAAAAAAAAAATGAGACCTGGTGGTCAAGGTAGGCAGGATTTTATTTTACCTTTTCAGCCGTGGCGCGCCAGTCTCTTGGATGTCCATTACGATCCTTCGATGTTTCTTATCTCTGCTTGCCTTGTTGTTTTCCGCATTCGCGGGGCGAGTGGCAGTTGACGTTTGCTCGGGCTACTTGCTGAGACGCCGCGAGGTACGAGGTCGGAAGCAACCACGTATACGTGGAGTTGGTTGTACGCGGTCTGCCGGTTCAGGATGGAGGATATGTGTTGGCTGCCTGCCTGTCTGCTCTCCCGATTTTGCTCGCCGTGCCTTGCGACCGCCTAGCTTCGGTTTCTGCCTGGTGTATGCTACACGAGCCATACCGGACGTCCAGCAGAAGTTAAGCAGCCTTGTGTTTCTTTTAAAGAAAAGGAGCAAATGTATAAGACTTTTTGTAACCAATTTTGGTAGCCTCTTAAGTGTGGCCTTAGCGTTTACACTGCCTTTGGGGAGAGCTAATTCTTTTAAATTTGAATAGTTGGGGTTCCCTGTCCTTTATAATCTTTTGGGGGTTTTATTTGAATTTTCTCTTTCGGGATCCTTCCTTGTGCTTGGTTAAATATTTACTTCTATAGAGGGAAGTGACTCCTGGTTAAAACTCGGAGAACGTGTTTGATGTTACTGCCGCCTCCGGCATTCGTCTTTTCAATTAAGTGTTGTCATCCCTTCGAGCGACCTGCTGTCACTCCTCGTTAGTTAACGCTGGTTACTTAATTTTGAATTGGCCATTTGAATTAATATTTTGAAGCGCAGTATAGCACTAAGGCAACTTTATTGTATACCACCTTGTGCCCCGCTCTAGTACCTTAATTTTCAGTGGCACGAGTTAGCTCCACTACCGGTTTCACTGATGTGCTCCCTTCAAAATCTTGTCTTGTATAAGTTTGCCCCATGTGTGTCTGGGAACACAGAGATGAGCTTTAGCGTGACCTCAGTGCTAGTCAGTTAATGGAATCTTCATTTTGGCTTGGCTTCCACTGAAGAGTTTGAGTGGAGCGTAGTGCGTTTGATTTGTTATTCATTTAATTACTGTAAGTTTGTTTATTTAATGGGCATAAAGACATTTAAAGACTGTTGGTATTAACTCCTCTAGTTGATGGGTGTTGCTAATTGGTTCCAAATGGCCTATTCAGTGGCAAGGCTGACGATTAGTTGGTTACTATGAGTACAAATTCACGCTATTTATTTGTTGCCGAAATTGTTAAAGTGTCTGTGTCGTGATTCAATCACTAGCTACGTGTTTGAGCTAAACTGATACAAACCTTACATTGCCTCCTTAAAATTTGTTGCCAGCTGAAACCTTTAAGAGAACTAAGTTTTGTCACTGCTTACGTTAACATTTACTGGGAGCAATACTTCATGTAGTTAAATTTTGTCTTAAAATATGTATTTCTCTGATATAATAAACGAGTGATAAAAGAAAAAAGCACAGGGGCCTGGTCCTTTCTATTGTATCCGGTTTGTAACACGTATCACCCTTAAATGCACGATTTTTTATTTCAAGCTGTAGAAACTACCACGTTTAGTTTATAGTGCCTACATTACGAAAAAAAATATTGAAATTTTTTTAAAATTAAATTAACAAAGCGTTACCGTTGACAGTCGCTGCAAACACAAAAACAGAATTAATTTCAAATCTATCGTAAAGATACTCGAATTAGTTGTCTACACAATATCTAATTACGTTTTCAAAACAAAAAAGTAATTTTCGAATCCACAAATCAGTGCAAAAACAACAAAAAACCGTCTCTACTTTCCGCCAAAACACACGCGTGAAAGCACATCCACACAGCTGATTGTCGAACTGGTTCAGTTCATCCTGCCATTTACGATCGCTATGAAGAACTATTAGCAGCTTAGCAGCTGCGGTAGAGTATATACACTTAACTACATAACGAATTTGTTACAAAATGTTGCTCAGTATACGATACATCGAAGAAATGAAGTCTGTAGCTGATCTGCTACACATCCATTAAAGGGTTAAAATCAACAACAAATTAAAATAATGGCAATAATTTAAGAATTGTTTCATGGCTGAAGGCCTTAATGGCAATAAATTAATAATTGATTAAACTTGCTGCAACTTAGTATTACAGATATTAAAATATAAAAAACAAGTGACCAAAGTCTTAAAGCTCGCTGCAAAAAAATACAATTGCCAAATTAAAATTTTAAGATAAGTAACGACACTCGCGGCTGATGGCCTTAATGGCAATAAATTAAGAATTGTTTAACTTGTTGCAACATACAAACTACGTCGACGGGATGTCAGCAGAGTAGCATCATCGTGTCGTAGCAACGTTTCGATGGAATGCGTCTCCATCATCTTCAGGCGAAGTGTCGAGGGATATCTTGCTGCTCTCATCTATTACTTTCCCCTCTTTGGGGAAGTGTGAGGGGGAGTTTGTAGCCTTTCGGCTTTTACTCCCCTGTGTACTTGTGTGTGTGATTATTTCTGTACTTTTTGGTGTCTGTGAGATGTGATGATTGTTCTGTGTGTGTCTGGTACTTGCCTGAGGTTTGGCGAGATAGTTGTAGTAATTTGGGTAGGAGTAGGATTTGGGAATGGATATTGGGATTTTCTCGTCAACTTAGTCGCTGAAGATCGTCATGGGGCGGTTGTGTTTATCGCGGGTCATGTCATACCGACCTAGGGAGTGGATGAGGGCCTTTCCCGACCTAGAAGAACCTTCCTAGAAGGCCCTTGCCAGGTCTTGAAAACGCTCTCTCAGGAGTGGGATTTCAGCAGCGGCATGCAAATAGTCAATGGGGAATCCAAGTGGTAAACGCAGTGCCCCCCTGAGGGCGCGGTTCTGCTGCCTCTGGAGTTTGTCCAGGTGCTGCTTCGCCGCGTATCCCCAGACAGGACACGCGTATTCCATGACTGGCCGGATCAGGGCCTGGTATACATTCACTCCTACTGAGCAGTGAAGGGAGCTGGATGAGTTGAGGATTGGGTACAGGATGGAAATTCTGGCGCAGACCTTCCTATGGACCTCGTCTATGTGGGGTTTCCACGTAAGACGAGAGTCCAAGGTTACGCCAAGATACGTGGCGGTTCTGCGCCAGGGGAGTTGGGTTCCGGTTAGGTGATGGAGGAGGGGGGGGGGGGGGGGGTCGTTGAGGAGGTTCGCGCCTTCCGAGCCTACGGGTAATCAACATTGCCTGCGTCTTTACGGAGTTGATGGTGATTCGCCAGCGACGGGCCCAAGTTTCTGTGTCATCTAGAACCCTTTGTAGCCTACGGATGACCAGGTCCTTGCTCGCGTTTCTTGTGTAGAAGGCTGTATCGTCAGCGTACTGAGCGGTGTGCACCAGGGGGGCCGTTGGTGTGTCCGCAGTGTACAGACTGTACAAAACGGGCCCCAGGACCGATCCCTGTGGCACCCCAGCACGAATACGCCTCTTGGTGGAGGTGGCTGTTTCTACTTTGACAGAGAAAGTTCTGTTCGAGAGATAGCTTTTGATCTGCTTAACTATGCTCCCAGGGAACCCTTGTGTGTACAATTTGTAGAGTAGCCCTCTATGCCATACTGAGTCAAAGGCTTTGGCTACGTCTAGTAGCACTATCCCGCAGTAGCCTCTCTGGTTGAAGCCCTCTGTGGCTGCTTCAACCTCTCTCATGATCTGTTGTGGGGCAGAGTGGTTCCGCCGAAATCCGAATTGGAAATCCGGCAGAAGTTGCTCTCTGGTAATATGTTCTTGTATGGGTCTTAGCAGGAGGCGCTCATAGGTCTTGCTGAGAGTTGGCAAGAGGCTAATCGGCCTGTAGTGCTGCGGGAATAGAGGGTCTTTTCCTGGTTTGTGTATCGCGACCACTTCCGCGTGTTTCCAGCAAGCTGGGAACTCGCGGGTACGAGTAATCTCGTTGAAGACGTTCGCTAGGTGTTCGATCGCCGTGGGTGGGAGGTTTTTGACCAACTGGTTGGTGACACTGTCATGTCCTGGCGCCTTTTTGGAGGGGAGAGACCTAATTACTTTTGCCACGTCTTCAGGGGCAAAAACTGTGGGTTCGTCTTCTGGGTCCTCCTCAGCATTGAGGAAGACAGCCAGTTGACGACGGACCACTCTTTTCTTGCTCGTCATCCTGGGGTTCTGCCGCTTGGAACTGCTTCTCGAAAGTGTCGGCGAGGGCGTTGGCCTTTTCAGCATGGCTGTAGGCCATACCCCGCTCGCCGTGCAGTGGCGGCATCCTGGCGCGTCTTTTTGTGAATTGTTTGGTTGCTTGCCAAAGTGTGTGATCTTCTACTTTGAGGGCTGTGAGGCGGTTTTGCCATTGCTGGTTTCTGTGCTCATTGAGCGCTACCTTCAACTCTCTCTGTAGACGATTGAGCAGTCTCCTTGTGGTCTGGTTTCTGGTAATCTTCCACTCTTTTGCCACTCTGTTCTTATGTCGAATTTGAGCTAGCAAGTGTTCCGGGAGCTGTATTTGCGGCGGCGGGCCATCCCTTTGTGGAGGGGTGGCCTCTTCTGCTGCCTGCAGGATGGTACCTGTTAGGTCTTGTAGCGCTTGTTCTACTGTTTCGGCAGTAGGTGGCGGAGCGCGAGCGATATCAGAGGCGACAGTTTCTCGGTATCGCTCCCAGTTTGTACGTTTGTAAGACGTCTGGTACCGGGGGAGTGCTACCAATTCTCCCACGTCGACCTCTAGAATCACTGGGTTGTGGTCGGAGGACATTCTGTTGATTGTCCTTGCGGTCACAAACCCCGTAATCCTCCTGGTGAGAGCTATGTCTAACACGTCGGGCCTGCCTCCATTTTTTGGAAAATGTGTGGGCTCGACTGGACCCCATGTTTCGAAATGGTGGTTGCGCGCTAGTTCTTGCAGTCTGGCGCCTGCTCTGGAGGTTACTCTAGAATTCCAATCAGGATGTTTGGCATTGAAGTCGCCCCCTATTATGAGTTTGCCTTCAATTTGCCCTAGAGGGCTATGTCTTCCTCATCTATCTGGTCTTGTGGGGGTCGGTAGATTGCAGCGATTGTTAGGGGTCCAGTGGCAGTGGCTACTTCCACCGCCACTGCTTCGATTTTATTGGTAGCTGGTAAGAATACCTGGTGGTGGGGGATCCATCTTTTTACGTATATGGCCACTCCTCCGCCTTGGGTTGGCCTGTCTTTGCGGTAGCTAACGTAGTTGGGAACTGTCGCTTTTATTCCCGGTTTTAGGTGGGTTTCCCCCATCATGCATATGTCGATGGAGAACTCCTTCATGAGTTCTCTGAACTCGACCTCTTGATCCGTCTGCGTTAAAGACGCACATTGTCAGGCCTTGGATGTTTGGTCGTCTATCCATGATGTGGTTTTGAAACTACTGAGGAAGTCGCAGAGGGGAGCGACTGCTGGACTGTTGCCTGAAGGGCAGCTAGGATCTGTGTGATCTGCTTCTGGGCTTCCCTGAATTCCTTCATCATTTCCATGACGAGGTTCATGGTCTGCACCATAACGCCTAACAACTGATCCGTGGGTGGGGACTGTGTGTGGTGTTCCCTAGAGCTTCCTCTGTCTTGGTGAACCTGGTCATTGTTGTTGTGTATTTCCCGGTGTTGTCCTTGTGACTGTGATTGGTGTTGTGGTGACAGGGCCACGCTTTCATGGTTCCTCGGAGGAGAAACCACTTCAGCATAGGTTGCCCTGGGTGTGTCCGGTCTTGGTTTTACCCAGGCCTTGTCTGTGTGTGTTGTTGTATTTTGTTTTCTTGTGTGTCTGGTTGGGTCTGTCGTGTTTTGTTTACGTGTGTGGGGGGCGGCCTTTGCGCCCTTTGCCTGCTGTGAGTGTCTTTTGTGGACCTCACAACCTTGGTAACCCGCTGTGTGGTTTTCGCCACACAGCGCGCACCTTATTTGCGGGTCCGTGTGTTTCAGTGTGCATGTCCTAGTGTCGTGGGCCTCGGCGCACTTCCTGCATCTCACTGGCATGGTGCAGTGAGCAGCGATGTGGTTCAGGCCCTGACACCTGAAGCATTGCACCGTCTTGTTTTTACGGCGCAGCGGCTCCGTGGTGACAGGCACAGCCAGGACCATCTTAATCTCCCTCTTGTTTTGCGGTATGTCAGGAAGTGTTACCTGGTGCAGCGGCCACTTGCTGTCTGTGCTGCCCATCCGCTGGACCACCTTGACGACGTACCCCTGGGCAGTCAAGTCTGTTTTGATTGCCTGGGGGGACAGTCGTCTTGGAAGGTCTCTAATAACTATGTTCCTGTTTCGTGTTTTTGTTGTGGGGAATGTGTAGTGAGGTATGTTTCTTGTGTTGAATAGTGTTTTGACTGTGTTATAGTGTTCGAGTGTGTGTACTGTGACTTTTATTTTTGTCTCCACCGGCGGGTTTTGCCTGGAAACTGCCTCCCCCGATTTCTGTCTTCAGCAACTTGAGGAAACTCTGCGACAATCGGGGGGAGATGGTGGGCGACTTGGTTCTGTGTTTGTGTTGTGTTTTCTGTTGTCTCTGGCTCATCAGCAACCGCCTGAAATCTGTTCGGGGTGGGTTCCACTCCCCGGGCTGGCGGAAGCCTCGGCTGGCGAAACGTTTTCTTCGCCAGCACGAAACCATCCGAGTCCTGCCCGGTAACAGGGTTCCCTTCCAGTGCCGGTGTTTCCTGGTCCCCTCCCAGTGCGACGACAGGTGCTGTCGGGGGCGCAGGCTCCTCAGAGGGTGTGGAAGTGGTTGGGGTAGGGGTGGTGGATTGCTTCTTCCCCTTGGTGTGCTTCTCCTTCCTGTCCTTCTTTACACTCCGCTGCTTGGATGTGGTGGACTTGTGTGGGGGGGGGGGGGGATTTTAGGTATTTGGATCTGGTGGAGGGCTGGGTAGAGGTGGTGGGTTTGGGGAGGATTGCGATCGGCTGACGGGGCGTCTGCTTGCTTTTATTCAGGGAAACAATGTATGAGGCAAGGGTTTTGGTGGTGCTAGCAAGCAGGAGCGGACTTAGGAGAGGGGAGGGAGGGGTGGGATTACAAGTACTGACGATGTATGAGGTTGTTGGTGTTCTGTGTAGGATGGCATTATTTGCTGTGTTATTTTCCATGTCCGGAGCGGGGAGGGGGGGCGCTGCCAGAGGGATGCCAGTTACAGCCTTCGTTGGCACCGTTAGGTTTCCCGGCTGCATTGCTGGCCCTACTATGATCGTGGACGCGGAGGTCTGGACGGCGGCGGCGGAAACCTTTTCTGCGGTTCCGCGGCCGGCCTCCAGGTCCTGGCCCACAATTTCCCTACTCTCGGGGGGAGCAGAGCCTGGCTCTGCGGCAGCTGGGGCGCTCGAGACGGCCGACGACGCGGCCCGCGGCAACGACAAGACGCGCTTTTTATCGACAGCGGTTGACCGCTTCGACGGGGGGTATCGTCGCTCGCGGGCTTCTATCCCTACTGGACCTCTGTTCGCTTCCCGCGGCCGGCCAATCACGCGCCCGCCGAATCGCCCGATGCGCCTGGATCGGCCGGTGGTGGGGGGGACGCGTGCGCGGGGTTCGAGTCCCGGCGTCCGTCTCTGTCTACTCCGTCCGCGGCCCTTGGTGGAACGGAACGTTCTTCTCTGATTTTCCTGATTGCACCACGCCAAAGCCGGAACCGGCGGTCAGCACTACGACCTCAGAATGCTGTGTTTAGAGCGTCCGAAAGGAGAAAGGACCAACTACTATCAGAATAGAAAAACACCAACCGACCTACAAATCAAGGAAACTGTCACAACTACACGCCTTACCGGACAGCAGTGGTAAGGCGAGGAAACGTACGCTGCCGTTACACATACTAACCTCCAGGGCAGGTCATGGGGATGTTAGCGGCCACCAGACATGAAAAATACCGCTGATTGAACTTAACAAATAGTAATACGCAATTAGTAACAAGAACTAGAGGAAAGCTAATTAGATCCGCCTTCCCCAAGCACTCCAGTCGCTGCTCTTCGTCTCGGCGACACTGCGAGCAGCAACTCAACTTCTAAGGTTATCAGTCCCCTAGAACTTAGAACTACTTAAACCTAACTAACCTAAGGACATCACACACATCCATGCCCGAGGCAGGATTCGAACCTGCGACCGTAGCGGTCGCGCGGTTCCAGACTGCAGCGCCTAGAACCGCTCGGCCACACCGGCCGGCAAACGCGAGATATCACAATGGTGGAGGTTTCACTACACGGATTAAAATCCACTCAACTTAAAGCTTGTTGGATCCGGTTGACGAGTAGGTCGTGTACCCTCGCGGCCACAGCCCTTCCATCCGGCAGTGCATGCGTGCCGCCAGCGGTCCTGGCGTGTTCCTCGCACTGACCTCTTGGCTCCTCCGGAGTCCCCAACCGAACTGCTCACCCGGAAGAACAACGACGTCACCCCAAAGATAGGGCCACAGTTACTACATATGTATAATGCCGAAGCTGCCACTAGCGGATAGGTAACACTTGTGAAATCAAGTGGCGCCAGTCAACACAAGAAGAATACAAACAACCGCAACCATGTCAACTAAACGATACAGTCTGGCCTCCAACAGACGACGGAAACCTACAACAGCACCAACGCGAGCCGCAGCACGGCTGAACGGATTAACATTGACGTGGGCGGAGCTTGCGTACAACACATATCTGCCGCTAGGCGTGTGTAGCACAACACATTGCCGGTTCAGTGACGCCTGGCTTGTTCTGTTCATCTTCTGCAGTGATTGTTTTGTTATCGTTGCTTTGCTCTTGTTTAGGTAATTATGATGGCAAGTTCAAGTGGACAATATGCAGCTGTGAAATTTTGTTTTCTGCTCGGTAAAAATGTTGCTCGAACTGTTTTAATGTTGAAAACAGCTTAGCAAGATGGCGCTATAGCAAAACCTCAAGTGTACGAGTGGTTTACTCGATTTAAAAATAGCGACATGGCGAGCAAGGCAATGCACCTGCATACAAAGCCCTCTCTGTTACACAGGTTTTGGCTAATAATGGTATGGTTCCGCTACCCCACGTACGTTACTCGCCTGACCTGAATCGGTGCGACTTTTTCTTATTTCCACGTATGAAAATGGGCACGAAAAGAAACCGATTTGACAACACTGAAAAAGAGAAGAAAAAACCGAGGGAGGAGCTGTCAGACATTTCTGAAGATCACTACAAAAATGTTCGATTAGTGGAAGCACTGGTGGGACAAACGTATTAGTTGTAATTGAGAGTATTTTGAAGGGGATAAGGTTGTTTTGTAAACAGTTTGAAAATATATAACTTTTGAAAAATAATTCTGGTGTTTTCTGGGTACCCCTTCGTAAACAGCTACAACAATAGGCAGTTTTATGCAATAATCGGTCGTTACCATTCTTCTCTCAGCATTTTAGTTTCTTTCATCAGTGAAGTTAGACGCTTCTCTTTACGACATGCAGAACGACTTTCTCAACAGAAGAAAGAATTCGGATTGTGGATGCATATGAGAAAACGGGTTCGATTAAGGGAACTCGCGAAATTTCCAAGATCAACAATTCGGATAGAGGACTACCGGCGAAGAGAGCAATACAGTCTGTATAAAAACTGATGCACCTACGGATCTGTGCAAAATGTAAAACGACCAAAAATTTCTTCAGTTCGCACACCAGAAGTTGTTACGGACATTTGCAGAACAGTTATTCAGAGCCCAAAAAAGTCTTACATGTAAATTGACCCAACAGAGGCATATAAGTGGGAAAAGCTGCCAGCGGATATTGAAAAGTCTTAATCTGGAGGCATATTGTGTGACGGTTGTGCAGCAATTACAGGAGGATGATAGCCAGAAATGTGTAGATCACTGCACTTCTCTTTTGAATAACATCAACGATGGCTTGTTAAACGCTTTCTATCACATCATGAGTGGTGAATCATGCTTTTGTCTTGCCGGTTATGTGAATTCAGAGAACACGATGTACTGGGCAATAGAGAACCCTCACATTATGTGTCAGCAACCACTCCATGATGAAAAAATCGGCGTTTGGTGCGGAGTTACTGGAACATGTATCATTGGACACTACCGTCAACAGTCAACGCGGTTGCACATATGGAAAGTTTGGCACATTTTCTGCTCAAATGGCTCAAATGGCTCTGAGCACTATGGGACTTAACTGCTGTGGTCATCAGTCCCCTATAACTTAGAACTACTTAAACCTAACTAACCTAAGGAGATCACACACATCCATGCCCGACACAGGATTCGAACCTGCGACTGCAGCGGCCGCGCGGTTCCAGACTGTAGCGCCTGGAACTGCTCGGCCACCCTTGCCGGCTTTTCTGCTCAACTCACTGAACATGAAAGACAATACTTCTTCTTCTAGCAAGATGGGCGAACATGTCACACATATAAGGTGTTCCTTGAACGAGTCCATGCCGTCTTCACTTACGAACGAAATGTCAGCAAAATGCCACCACGTTCTTCAGATCTAACAACATGTGATTTTTCCTGTCGGGACACTTGAACAGCAATGTCTATGAAACAAATTCATAAACAATGCAGGAACTGAAACTTCCTGGCAGATTAAAGCTGTGTGCCGGACCGAGACTCGAACTCGGGACCTTTGCCTTTCGCGGGAAAGTGCTCTAGCATCTGAGCTATCCAAGCACGACTCACGCCCCGTCCTCACAGCTGTACTTCTGCCAGTACCTCCCCTACATTGATGTTTTAAGCACCTTCTTGTTTCTCACTGTCGAAGCGCAATTCGGGGATGGTGATTGCATCTTTCAGCACGATCGAGCACTTGTTCATAATGCCGGCCTGTGGCGGAGTGCTTACACGACAACAACATCCCTGTAATGGACTGGCCTGCACAGCGTCCTGACCTGAATCCTGTAGAACACCTTTGTAATGTTTTGGAACGCCGAATTCGTGCCATGCCTCACCGACCGACATCGATACCTCTCCTCGGTGCAGCACTCCGTGAAGAATGCGCTGCCATTCCCCAAGAAACCTTCCAGCACCTGGCTGAGCGTATGCCTGGGAGAGTGGAAGCTGTCATAAAGGCTAAGGGTGGGCCACACCATATTGAATTCCAGCATTACCGATAGAGGGCGCCACGAACTTGTAAGTTATTTTCAGTCAGGTGTCCGGATTGTTTTGATCACATAGTGTATACTGACTGTGTCAGTCATACAGGATCTAGTAATGCCTTCTGCAGAAGCTTTGAGGTGTTACATGAACACAGAATCCTGTAGTATTTCGGTTATTACAATTTAAATTAGTGAAATGTGTGCCTCACTCATACTGCTATGACGCCCATTCAGTATTCTGGATAATTTACTGTGTCAAGTTAACAGATTTTGATGGGTAATCTTTTCTCATTGACGACGTGCTGGAAGTCAACTGAGATGTGCTCCACGCCAACTAGATGGTTTTTCGTTGTTTTCTTGCTTCTCTGTACGATGCAGAACGGATTTTGCTTGCTGTTGTTTTATAAATTGGGGGTTTCGTTCGTCAATTTTTGGGTGTTTCTATTATAAGACACAGCCCATGCGGATTCTCAGCATCCCCTTATTATCTTTTGCTTCATGGTTATTTATATTCGAGCTTCTCGATGGGCTATCTTGTCTAACGTAGAACCAGTGAACCTACTGTGTGTATAGTACCGTCCTCACTTTCCTTGTGTTACCATAATGAATCGTTTCCGCAACCAATGTAGTGTAACTCAGTAACTGAAAAGATCCTTGTACTTCGGTTTTTTCTTGCATTAATAGTGTGTGTACCTTACTGTATTAATTATATCATGTATAGGTAGAGGATCAAGGAGAGTTCACGTCAGGCGATGGACTGTTTCTGATGACACCAGCAGCAGCATACCTGGAATTCTGACATCATCGCATGTGGCGACATGCACAAGGCCATGACGTCATCGCTCCTGGAATTCTGACACTGTCATGTCACTGCCCTCTGAAGGCCACGCTTTCCTCCCCTCCCCCATCCCCCGCCCCTTGCACAGTGAACCTCCATCCCCCCACTCGCCGACGTCACCATGCTGCTTGTTACTTGCATGGAAATTCAATTCCCTACCCTTTCAGCAATTTTACTTTGTGAGAGTGTTGTCATTTGCTGTCTGTTCTTCGAGGATGAAACGACACCCACTGCTTTTGAGCAATATGCTCCCCGTCATAGTTGAGTGCTCGGATGTTTGTCATATTTTTTTGCCCAAAAGTATCTGAGCGATCTGGCGCATCACACATGTGTTACATACATATGTCACACATGCCTCACGTCGATGTCCAGTCGCTACAACGTTGTGTCAACGCCCATGATTAATCTACAGCTCAAAATTACACTACTGGCCATTAAAATTGCTACACAACGAAGATGACGTGCTACAGACGCGAAATTTAACCGACAGGAAGAAGATGCTGTGATACGCAAATGATTAGCTTTTCAGAGCATTCACACAAGGTTGGCGTCGGTGGCGACACCTATAACGTGCTGACATGAGGAAAGTTTCCAACCGATTTCTCATACACAAACAGCAGTTGACCGGCGTTGCCTGGTGAAACGTTGTTGTGATTCCTCGTTTAAGGAGGCGAAACGCGTACCATCAAATTTCCGACTTTGATAATGGTCAGATTGTAGCCTATCGCGATTGCGGTTTATCATATCGCGACATTGCTGCTCGCGTAGGTCGAGATCCAGTGACTGTTAGCAGAATATGGAATCGGTGGCTTCAGGAGGGTAATAGCTACGGAACGCCGTGCTGGATCCCAACGGCCTCGTATCATTAGCAGTCGAGATGACATGCATCTTATCCGCATGGCTGTAACGGATCGTGCAGCCACGTCTCGATCCCTGACTCAACAGATGGGGACGTTTGCAAGACAACAACCATCTGCACGAACAGTTCGACGATGTTTGCAGCAGCATGGACAATTAGCTCGGAGACCATGGCTGCAGTTACTCTTCACGCTGCATCACATACAGGAGCGCCTGCGATGGTGTACTAAACGACGAACCTGGGTGCACGGATGACAAAACGTCATTTTTTCGGATGAATCCAGGTTCTGTTTACAGCATCATGAGGGTCACATCCGTGTCTGACGACATCGTGGTGAACGCACATTGGGAGCGTGTATTCGTCATCGTCATCGTCATACTGGCGTATCACACGGCGTGATGGTACGGGGTGCCATTGGTTACACGCCTCGGTCACCTCTTGTTTGCATTGACGGCACTTTGAACAGTGGTCGTTACATTTCAGATGTGTTACGACCCGTGGCTCTACCCTTCATTCCGGGTTCGATTCCCGGCGGGGTCAGGGATTTTCTCTGCCTCGTGATGACTGGGTGTTGTGTGATGTCCTTAGGTTAGTTAGGTTTAAGTAGTTCTAAGTTCTAGGGGACTGATGACCATAGATGTTAAGTCCCATAGTGCTCAGAGCCATTTGAACCATTTTGAACCCTTCATTCGATCCCTGCGAAACCCTACATTTCAGCAGGATAATGCACGACCGCATGTTGCAGCTCCCGTACGGGCCTTTCTGGATACAGAAAATGTTCGACTGCTGCCCCGGCCAGCACATCCTCCAGATCTCTCACCAACTGAAAACGTCTGGTCAATGGTGGTCGAGCAACTGGCTCGTCACAATATGCCAGTCACTACTCTTGATGGCCGTCCGGAGTGGCTGTGCGGTTCTAGGCGCTACACTCTGGAGCCGAGCAACCGCTTCGGTCGCAAGTTCGAATCCTGCCTCGGGCATGGATGTGTGTGATGTCCTTAGGTTAGTTAGGTTTAAGTAGTTCTAAGTTCTAGGCGACTGATGACCTCAGAAGTTAAGTCGCATAGTGCTCAGAGTCATTTGAACCATTTGAACCACTACTCTTGATGAACTATGGTATCGAGTTGAAGCTGCATGGGTAGCCGTACCTGTACACGCCATCCAAGCTCTGATTGACGCAATTCCCAGGCGTATCAAGGCTGTTATTACGGCCAGAGGTGGTTGTTCTGGGTACTGATTTCTCAGGTTCTATGCACCCAAATTGCGTGAAATTGTAATCACATGTCAGATCTAGTATAATATATTTGTCCGATGAATACTCGTTTATCATCTGGATTTCTTCTTGGTGTAGCTATTTTAATGGCCAGTAGTGTACTTTGATTGTGAGAGTGTCGTCATTTGCTGTCTGTATTTCGAGGATGAAATGACTCCCACAGCTTTTGAGCAATATGCTCCCCATTATAGTTGAGTGCTCGGATGTTTGTCATATTTTTTGCCCAAAAGTATCTGAGCGATCTGTTGCATCACACATGTGTTACAGACATATGTCACACATGCCTCATGTCGATGTACAGTCGGTATAACGTGGTGTCAACGCCCATGATTAACCTACAGCTCAAAATTACGTGTAATACTTATCAATAATGCGCTGTTGCTCTGCATTCGAGACCGCTGCACTCTAGTGAGGGGATCACGTGCTGTAGTGAGAAGCAGAGTAAAAGCAGTGATGACGCAAGAAAGCTGCAGCATGAAATAATGATGTCAAAATTTTGGTTGGGTGACGCGAAATCTGGAAACTGATAAAACCGGTAAATTGGACGTTAAATGTGGAAATTGGTAAAAAACTGATCAGATTTCCTAAAATGCAGGTGTACGAGTTAAAAAACTGAGCACTTTATGCAAATGTGTGTATGTCTGCTTACTGTGTAAAATGCATCCGTTCTTGCAGATAGTTAGCTGTCTGACATTAAATGTAGGTCATGATGCAAACAGAACTCGAGCAAGAGCTAATCACAATGTCACAACATAGCTCGTACTCAAAAGTATCCAAATGATCTGAGTTATGTATCAATAATGCACTGCTGCTCTCAGCCAATGGCTGCAGGGCTCCACTGCTGTTAGGCAATTTCTTCTCCATTCTAGGTCTGCGCTCTGTGGTCACAGGATTATGGTGTGAATGTTTGTTGTAATAAATTTGCTCTAGGTATGTGTGATGCATGTTACAATGGTTTCACACCAGCATATCCAGTTTATCAGTAATACAACCAGTACAACCAGCTTCCAGATTTGATATCCTGCCAGTTTGTCTATTGCATAGCTACTAGTTCCTGGGTTCGCTGCCACTCAACTAACATTTGGCAGACTATACTATAAAATAATTATTTTATACTTACAAACTGTTTACAAGGCAGTGATGCAAAGAAATCATGGCCTTCATGCACATGGCTGGATGTGATGTCGGAATAGAAAAATGTTAGTGCTGATGTCAGCAAAAGTGGTTCGTCACCCGATGTTTAGTCTCTTGTAAACTCTCCTTGACCCTCTACCTGTATGCATGCAAGATCTTAAGGTGGGGTAGTTTTAAATGTGTGTGTGTTTCGTTAACAAAATCTATTTCTTATTTTTGTATATGAAAACAAAGTGGTATGGAACATTACTTTCCTGTACCTTAAAGTGCACCACGATAGTTGCCAATATTTCACTTGCCACTCAATTCCTATTACCCTACCCCGACAATAAATGCATGACAACTGTTTTATAAAACAAGATCCCCGAATATGAGCATTAATAGCCATTTTCGTCAAGGATCATTGGAACCCGGTCACGAGGTAAAAAGTAGCAAATGCGGAGACTTCTGTGATGGACTGTTAGAGAAAGCAGTCTCTCATAGCGCACATTGTGTAAATGCAAGCACGACAACAATTTTCCGAACAGTGTGGCTTTTCTTTAATCGACAAACATTCATTTTGCTATTGTGTAAACGTAATTTCCACGCCAGAACATATTGCCAGTACATGTAAGTATTGGCAGATTGTATAAAAATGATTTAGTTTTGAAAAAGGTGCCAAACTGTTACTGATAAATTGCAGTCATTGACATTAATCATCACTGTCACTATGCTCTGCACCAACATACCCCAACACGGAATTAATAATTTCTCAAAATTAGTTAATAGAAATTTTATTGTAATTTCCATTACACTTAATATACATATTAAAAATGATTCAGTGAAAATTACAAAATCGCCAGATAAAAATTCCGCGTGTAATAGATATTTCTAAATTTGAAGGGATTAAAATTAACGTACGGCATTGTATGATGCGAGTTAGTCTACCTTGATTCGTTCTTATTGGTTGACAGCTGGAATGGCGCTCAGTTCAAATTTCACAGCTGGTGAACATAGATTTGGACACTTTTTGTTTTCATTTATACGTGAGATATTTATGTTTGAGATTTCGTTCTATCTCATATGTTAATGATCTTGAGGACCCATGAAATCATACTATCAATACGTACTTTTGATGTACCGCTGTGAGTAAGTACATTGATTGTATAAAAAAATAATTATATAAATTTTCTTTCTCGGTATTCATGTAGACGAACTGTTTTAGTT
The DNA here is from genome assembly GCF_023864275.1 of Schistocerca cancellata. Classification (NCBI taxonomy): domain Eukaryota; kingdom Metazoa; phylum Arthropoda; class Insecta; order Orthoptera; family Acrididae; genus Schistocerca; species Schistocerca cancellata. The sequence goes on from NC_064627.1 coordinate 73,252,309, forward strand.
GTTTGAGTATAAGGTGAAGATATAAATCAAGTATTGTGGTTTTTCAGTGAGACAGAATTAATTAAATCATGTAAATCTGCAGGCTTTCTTTGCTGTTACCACTGAACGTGAAATCTTTTATGTTGTTACGGCACATCCTGTTCCACTTCAAATTCCTTCTTCCACGATCGACATTTGACCCCTCTGCTGGAATCTCCTTCAGGATATTCTGTATGTTTTTTGCTAGGTTATTCGCAGGATTACACCAGTTCCGACTAACATCTACATCTACATCTACATTTATACTCCGCAAACCACCCAACGGTGTGTGGCGGAGGGCACTTCACGTGCCACTGTCATTACCTCCGCCGGCCGGGGTGGCCGAGCGTTTATAGGCGCTACAGTCTGGAACCGCGAGACCGCTACGGTCGCAGGTTCGAATCCTGTCTCGGGCATGGATGTGTGTGATGTCCTTAGGTTAGTTAGGTTTAATTAGTTCTAAGTTCTAGGGGACTGATGACCTCAGAAGTTAAGTCCCATAGTGCTCAGAACCATTTGAACCATTTTGTCATTACCCGCCTTTCCTGTTCCAGTCCCGTATGGTTCGCGGGAAGAACGACTGCCGGAAAGCCTCCGTGCGCGCTCGAATCTCATAAGTAGGGGGAAGCAATATATTCGCACCCTCTCCAAACCTGGACAGCAAGCTACACCGCGATGCAGAGCGCCTCTCTTGCAGAGTCTGCCACTTGACTTTGCTAAACATCTCCGTAACGCTATCACGCTTACCAAATAACCCTGTGACGAAACGCGCCGCTCTTCTTTGGATCTTCTCTATCTCCTCTGTCAATCCGACCGGGTACGGATCCCACACTGATGAGCAATACTCAATAATAGGTCGAACGAGTGTTTTGTAAGCCACCTCCTTTGTTGATGGACTACATTTTCTAAGGACTCTCCCAATGAATCTCAACCTGGTACCCGCCTTCCCAACAATTAATTTTATATGATCATTCCACTTCAAATCGTTCCGTACGCGTACTCCCAGATATTTTACAGAAGTAACTGCTACCAGTGTTTGTTCCGTTATCATATAATCATACAATAAAGGATCCTTCTTTTTATATATTCGCAATACATTACATTTGTCTATGTTAACGTTCAGTTGCCACTCCCTGCACCATGTGTCTATCCACTGCAGATCTTCCTGCATTTCGCTGCAATTTTATAATGCTGCAACTTCTCTGTGTACTACAGCTCTCTCTGCAGATTACTTGAGACGTTCTTTGCACAACAGTATTTAGCACGGATAGGGACTGCGACTGCTGTGTTCGGATGCGGGCTGAGTTGGCATCCCTTCGCTCCCAGCTTCAGGCCGTGTTGGCTTCGGTCACACAGCCTGAGGCTGTTGCCAATGGACATCACTGTGGGGGTCCGGGTGGGGAGTTTGACGGGGACGGCCAGCTTGTCCCACGCATCCCCCGACTGGACTACGGCTGTGGCTGCCCAGGATACTGCACACATTGAGGCTGACCCCTCACCCATGGTAGAGTGGGAGGTCGTCTCGAGGTGTGGCAGGAGGCGAAAGACATTCTGAAGGGCTGAACGGAAGTCCTCTCCAGTTTGTCTGACGAACCGGTTTCAGGCTCTGTCTCCAGCTGATACTGATCTTCGGCTGGACGTGGCTGCTTGTCCTGTTCCAGAGGTTGCCCCCAGTATGCAAGATCCGGGCGGTCACAGAGGGTGGGCTTACTGGTAGTTGGGAGCTCCAACGTCAGGCGTGTAATGGGGCCCCTTAGGGATATGGCTGAAAGGGAGGGGAGGAAAACCAATGTGCACTCCGTGTGCATACCGGGGGGAGTCATTACAGGTGTGGCAAGGGTCCTTCCGGATGCCATGAAGGGTACAGGTTGCACCCATCTGCAGGTGGTCGCTCATGTCGGCACCAATGATGTGTGTCGCTATGGATCGGAGGAAATCCTCTCTGGCTTTCGGCGGTTATCTGATTTGGTGCAGACTGCCAGTCTCGCTAGCGGGATGAAAGCAGAGCTCACTATCTACAGCATCGTCGACAGGACTGACTGTGGACCTTTGCTACAGAGCCGAGTGGAGGGTCTGAACCAGAGGCTGAGACGGTTCTGCGATCTTGTGGGCTGCAGATTCCTCGACTTGCACTAGCAGCGATTGTGTGGCGTGGACAGGGCAGTTTTTTAGATTAGATGGCCTCGGGCAAGTACAGAAAGGGCAACAGCCTCAAAGGGTGCGGGACAAAGTCAGGACGTGCGGGGACCAAGCAGCCATCAGTATTGTAATCGTAAACTGTCAAAGCTGCGTTGGTAAAGTTCCAGAACTTCAAGTGCTGAAAGAAAGCACCGAAGCTGAAATCGTTATAGGTACGAAAAGCTGGCTGAAGCCAGAGATAAATTCTGCCGAAATTTTTACAAAGGCACAGACGGTGTTTAAAAGGGACAGATTGCATGCAACCGGTGGTGGCGTGTTTGTCGCTGTTAGTAGTAGTTTATCCTGTAGTGAAATAGAAGTGGATAGTTCCTGTGAATTATTATGGGTGGAGGTTACACTCAACAACCGAGCTAGGTTAATAATTGGCTCCTTTTACCGACCTCCCGACTCAGCAGCATTAGTGACAGAACAACTGAGAGAAAATCTGGAATACATTTCACATAAACTTCCTCAGCAATTTTTAGTCTTACGTGGAGATTTCAATTTACCAGATATAGACTGGGACACTCAGACGGGTGGTAGGGACAGAGCATCGAGTGACATTATACTGAGTGCACTATCCGAAAATTACCTCGAGCAATTAAACAGAGAACCGAGTCCTGGAGATAACATCTTGGACCTATTGATAACAAACAGACCCGAACTTTTCGACTCTGTAAGTGCAGAACAGGGAATCAGTGATCATAAGGCCGTTGCAGCATCCCTGAATACGAAGTAAATAGGAATATAAAAAAAGGGAAGAAGGTTTATCTGTTTAGCAAGAGTAATAGGAGCCAGATTTCAGACTACCTAACAGAGCAAAACAGAAAATTTCTGTTCCGACACTGACAATGTTCAGTGTTCATGGGAAAGGTTCAATGCAATCGTAAAATGCGTTTTAGACAGGTACGTGCCGAGTAAAACTGTCAGGGACGGGAAAAATCCACCGTGGTTCAACAACAAAGTGAGGAAACTACTGCGACAGCAAAGAGAGCTTCACTGCAAATTTAAACGCAGCCAAATCCTCTCAGACTAACAGAAGCTAAACGATGTCAAAGTTAGCGTACGGAGGGCAATACGTGAAGCGTTCAGTGAATTCGAAAGTAAAATTCAATGTACCGACTTGACAGTCATCCTGGGATGATAATGACATTGAAACAGAGGATGACACGCGTAAAGCTAAAATCCTAAACACCTTTTTCAAAGGTGTTTCACAGAGGAAGACCGCACTGCAGTTCCTTCTCTAAATCCTCTCACGAACGAAAAAATGGCTGACATCGAAATAAGTGTCCAAGGAATAGAAAAGCAACTGAAATCACTCAACAGAGGAAAGTCCACTGGACCTTACGAGATACCAGTTCGATTCTACACAGAGTACACGAAAGAACTTGCCCCCCTTCTAACAGCCGTGTACCGCAAGTCTCTAGAGAAATGGAAGGTTTCAAATGATTGGAAAAGAGCACAGGTAGTTCCAGTTTTCAAAAAGGGTCGTCGAGCAGATGTGCAAAACTATAGGCCTATATCTCTGACATCGATCTGCAGTAGAATTTTAGGACATGTTTTTTGCTCGCGTATCATGCCATTTCTGGAAACCCAGAATCTACTTTGTAGAAATCAACATGGATTTCAGAAACAGCGATCGTGTGAGACCCAACTCGCATTATTTGTTCATGTGAGCCAGAGAATATTAGATACAGGCCCACAGGTAGATGCCATTTTCCTTGACTTCCGGAAGGCGTTCGATACAGTTCCGCACTGTCGCCTGATAAAGTAAGAGCCTACGGAATATCAGACCAGCTGTGTGGCTGGATTGAAGAGTTTTTAGCAAACAGAACACAGCATGTTGTTCTCAATGGAGAGACGTCTACAGACGTTAAAGTAACCTCTGGCGTGCCACAGGGGAGTGTTATGGGACCATTGCTTTTCACAATATATATAAATGACCTAGTAGATAGTATCGGAAGTTCCATGCGGCTTTTCGCGGATGATGCTGTAGTATACAGAGAAGTTGCAGCATTAGAAAATGGTAGCGAAATGCAGGAAGATCTGCAGCGGATAGGCACATGGTGCAGGGAGTGGCAACTGAACGTTAACATAGACAAATGTAGTGTATTGCGAATATATAGAAAGAAGGATCCTTTATTGTATGATTATATGATAGCGGAACAAACACTGGTAGCAGTTACTTCTGTAAAATATCTGAGAGTATGCGTACGGAACGATTTGAAGTGGAATGATCATATAAAATTAATTGTTGGTAAGGCGGGTACCAGGTTGAGATTCATTGGGAGAGTCCTTAGAAAATGTAGTCCATCAACAAAGGAGGTGGCTTACAAAATACTCGTTCGACCTATACTTGAGTATTGATCATCAGTGTGGGATCCGTACCAGGTCGGGTTGACAGAGGAGATAGAGTAGATCTAAAGATGAGCGGCGCGTTTCGTCACAGGGTTATTTCGTAAGCGTGATAGCGTTACGGAGATGTTTAGCAAACTCAAGTAGCAGACTCTGCAAGGGAGGCGTTCTGCATCGCGATGTAGCTTGCCGTTCAGGTTTCGAGAGGGTGCGTTTCTGACTGAGGTATCGAATATATTGCTTCCCCCTACTTATACCTCCCGAGGAGATCACGAATGTAAAATTAGAGAGATTCAAGCGCGCACAGAGGCTTTCCGGCAGTCGTTCTTCCCGCGAACCATACGCGACTGGAACAGGAAAGGGAGGTAATGACAGTGGAACGTAAAGTGCCCTCGGCCACACACCGTTGGGTGGCTTGAGAAGTATAAATGTAGATGCTGATGTAGATTTGTAGGACCTGGTTCTACAGGATACGGAGACGAACCAAAGTAGAAGATGCTGGCAAATGGCCCACCAATATGGTGTAAGCCCAAGTACGATTATGTGTATCCTGCATGACAACCTCTACTATCTCTGTTATCTGCGACGAGTACAAGGTTTATGAGCCGCGGAATTACCTCTACAGGAAGGATTTTGTCGATAGTTTTTGCACCCGACCACCACAATTGTGGGTTATTTGTCAACAGTCCTCTTTACCGACGAAGCAACGTTTACCAGAACTGGCATAATTAGCCTGGATAATCGTCATATGCGGGGTACCCACAATCCTTGGGGAATGGTTAAGGTGTCTCATCATCAGCGTCGGTTCAGCGTCAATGTGTGGGCAGGGATTTTTTGCGCTTCAATAGTCTATTATTCCACAACGCCTCGACGGACTCCGTACGGAATACTCTGCCTGGGCTGGTTCAGAATGCGCCTTTGACAACACGACACACTTTGTGGGTCCTTAGTGACGGAGCACCACCCGACTTTCGCATTACAGTTCGGCTGACACGTCAGCAGCGTCTTCCACGGACGTTGGATAGGACGCGGAGGCTCTGTGGCATTGACTGTTAGATCACAGGACTCAAACCTCCTGGATTTTTTGCTCTGGGGGCATCTAAAAAGCGTGGTGTATGTTGAACCAGTTACTGATGTGCAGACCCTTCAACAGCGTGTTCACGACGTCTGCGACGCTATTAAGAGAGAGGCGGGAATGTGCGAAGGAGTGCGGCAATCGATAATCTGACGTGTAAACGTGTACATTGCATCCCGAGGAGGCCACTTTGAACGTCTGTTGTGACGTGGATGCGATGCAGCTCTGTACTGTGTACCAGGACGATTTGTTGTCATCGCATGCACACACTGTCCATTTACCTCCACCTCCAGTCAGGAATTCGTCCCTGTAGTATGCCGGTTTCATTAATGTCCACCATCACATGAATACAGAATCAGTTTTGCCATTAGAATTAAGTCGAGCCGGCCTTTGTGACCGATCGGTTCTAGGCACTTTAGGCCGGAACCGAGCTGCTGCTACGGTCGCAGGTTCGAATCCTGCCTCGGGCATGGATGTGTGTGTGATGTCCTTAGGTTAGTGACGTTTAAGTAGTTCTAAGTTCTAGGGGACATATGACCTCAGATGTTAAGTCCCATAGTGCTCAGAGCCATTTGAACCAATTGAGTCGAACATTATCGTTTTTTCGCACACTGAAACAGCATTTTTTCATAGTTTTGCTAGTGTTTCATCACCATCATCATCCTTAAGGGCTAGTCGTATGGGTCTACTCCCTCTTGAACGAAAATTGGCAGTTGGCTTATTGTGACAAAAAAAAAAAAAAAACGAAACGCGACATTTTAGCTACAGTAAGCAGTGTCCCAATATGATGTCTGCTGGATCCAGACAGTGGCGTATCAGGTGGTGTTGGTTGAGATTTCGTTGAGCGTTTCTGACGTCCAAAGGACATAATACGTTGTACAAGCGCAGTTATGGTTCGAAGCACGCAGTTCTACGTTCTGAAGTTACGAAATGTAACGTATAAACTAGTTCCTTTACTGTTCTGTTATGATACTGGTGGTCCATCACAGGAAACCATATTAGCCGGAAAGTATCTGGGAGTACCGGTCCGGAGCGACGCGAGATGGAATGACCTCATCAAACTAGATCTAGGGAAAACGAATGCCAGACTGGGATTCGTTGGAAGACTCTCCAGGAAGTATAAGCCATCCGCGATATAAGGGGCGTATAGAACACTTGTGCCATTCACTATTACTGACGAGGCTGGACCCTTATCAGGTTGGTTTAGTAGAAGAGGCAGAGAATATCCCCGTTTCGTCACGGAATCGATTAAGAGCCGCTAGAGCATTACAAAACTGTTCAACAGAGTCCACTGCCAAACGATACGAAGGCGTAGTTTACCATCACGGAGTTCACTGCTGAAATTCTGACAGCCCGCTTATCTTACTTGATTATATGAATGCTGTAGATGGAAGCGATGGGAACTAGAACTGGCAGGAAAATTCGGTTCGGGATCAAGGAATGAAAGAGACGAGCATGTAGAATGTGCCAAAGAGTTGTGTTTTGCATCACGGACATCGTTTTTTAGCCATCACCCAAGGAGGAGATACACGGTGATGCAGCTGCCCCTACCGCCGTCGTTTTATACAACCCGCAATGCTATAGCTGGCTCTCACACCGCACGTGCTATGGCTTCTTACTTTCTCGCTCGCTAAGAGCAAACTATTAAGTTCTACAGAAGAAAATAAACAGCACCTTTTGGCGGGAAATTTAATGTAGTTAAATATTGTACTGGGGTACATTTTTGCTAGAGGCCATAGTTTTCGAGTTATTCCAGAAAAATTTACAAAAGTTACCTTCCGACACTAAACACCACCGGCCAGGATTTCTAGAATGTTGTTGTGGCACTTCTTCCTACCGCTAAACAAAGATTTAGATTGCACGAATTATTTCTCACATTCGACCTTTTTTTGTCTCCATGACTGGCGTTATCACTCCACCGGCCTAGTCGACTACTGACAAATTGCGAAATTGGCGTTTACCAAACAATTTTGTGTATTTTAACAGCACAAAATAAACAATTACATAGCTGTATGCGTCAGGCGTTCTGACTAGGAAACTGCTGTACTTGTATAGGTTGAATTTGGATCGAATTGTCATCGTAATTAGTATCAGCGTAACGTGTAGAAAAATCGTTTTGCTTTATTACTCTCACGGGCACGTTTAAATTATTAATTTTAACAACGTAGCCGACTATGCTGGTGGCATAACTGCCCAATCAGCAGCGACCAAAACAGCTCAGGTATGGGGAACAATCCGTGAAGTAGGAAATTTTTGAACAGTGGTGGGAAGGAGTGCTACGAACAACATACAAGAAATCCTGAATGAGGAGGGATGGGATGGGTGTGGGGTGGAGCTGTGTCCGAAGGTCACTTTTGTACGTTTTACTAGAATAACTCGAAAGTCGTGACCTCCAGCTACATAAAATTTCCAACAAAAAGGTGTTGATCGTTTTCTGTAGGACAAATAGTTTGCGCGTAGCGATCGAGATAATATGAAATATAAGTTGATGAAGGCCAGCTATAACATTTTGAATTGTCTAAAACGACAGCAGAAGGGCAGCGAATCACATCCTATAATTGGAATATATCCGCGGATTGCAACACTTTCCAGATTGACTTCGTAATGGTTAGAAAGAGATATAAAATTCAGGTTAAAGAAAGGTAGTAATTGCTACCTTAGATGCGAAGTGGGAAGTAACATGTGTTGTTAATGAAGAAGCACGTAAAACTGTAATTCTCTTTCTAGAGATAAAAGAGAGGTAGAATAGTTACGGAAGAAAGTCCCGTTGCACTGAGTGATAACGATGAAACTGCAAGGAGAGAAACTGTACAGTGAGGAAGTACTGTCTCAAAGTATCGTTAAAAAAAAAGGAAGAGAAGAAGGCAGATGTATTAGTAAATTTATCTTTAAAGAGGAATTAGAACTAGCTGTGAAAAAGCTGAGAAATTAGAAAGCCCCAGGCATGGATAGCATTTCTGCTGAACAAGTGGGAGAAATGAAAATGAAAGGTCGGTTACAGACTGACCAGACAAAACATTTTGACCACCTTATGGTCCACCTCCGGAACGCAGTACAGTATCGTTTACCGTGTGCGGCCACGTGTTTGACGAGTACAGTACCGGATCTGTTTTCGGAGCTGTGTGGTACGAGACGCCTGCTCCCAGATCACGCAGTTGCCGCCACTTACGAACTTGTGGAGGTTTGTGGACGCCGAGCTGGTGGCTGCTAGCGTCCGAGATTCGTCGCAGAGGCTTCTTCACATGAGGCGACTTTGGCGGCCGAGACGTCAGGGGGAGCTCAATGTCGTGTTTCTCGGAGTAAAGCAGCACGCTTGTCGCACTGTCGTGAAGACGTTAGCCTGCTGGAAGATGTCATCGCTGTCGGAGGAGACATGAAACATTAAGTGATGCAGGTGACAGGCAAAAACTTCCACGTCGTCCACGGCTGCCACAGTGCCTCCGATGACAGCTACCGGCCCGGTGGAAGCCTCGGTGGCTGTCCCCCACAGCATAATACTGCTCCCCCCTCTCCCCACCGGCTGGTTGTAACGATAAACGTGGTTCATCTGGCCGAACAACACGTTCCCATTGATCCACAGTCCAGCTTCGATGACGTCATGCCCACTGCACTCGTAACTGACGATTCTGAGCACTCAACACGCGAACACGCCTCCTCCAGACGCTCATGATCTGCTGTGAGCCCTGCACGTTTTGTTCCTAAGCACTCGTACCTCACCTACGCCTACATCACACTCTGCAAGTCACCTAATGCTGTGTGGTGGGCGGTACGTTTTGTACCACAGACTGATCCACCTTACCCTGTTCTATTCGTGAATGGCGAGTGGGATTAATGATTGTCGGTAAGCCTCTGTATTGGCTCCAATTTCTCGAATTTTCTCGTCGCGGTCACTACACGAGATGTATATGGACGAAAGTAATACACTACTGGCCATTAAAATTACTACACCAAGAAGAAATGCAGATGATAAACGGGTATTCATTGGACAAATATATTATACTAGAACTGACATGTGATTACATTTTCACGCAGTTTGGGTGCATAGATCCTGAGAAATCAGTACCCAGAACAACCACCTTTGGCCATAATAACTGCCCTGATACGCCTGGGCATTGAGTCAAACAGAGCTTGGATGGCGTGTACAGGTACAGCTGCCCATGCAGCTTCAACACGATACCACAGTTCATCAAGAGCAGTGACTGGCGTATTGTGACGAGCCAGTTGCTCGGCCACCATTGACCAGACATTTTCAGTTGGTGAGAGATCTGGAGAATGTGCTGGCCAGGGCAGCAGTCGAACATTTTCTGTATCCGGAAAGGCCAGTACAGGACCTGCAACATGCGGTCGCACATTATCCTGCTGAAATGTAGGGTTTCGCAGGGGTCGAATGAAGGGTAGAGCCACGGGTCGTAACACATCTGAAATGTAACGTCCACTGTTCAAAGTGCCGTCAGTGCAAACAAGACGTGACCGAGACGTGTAACCAATGGCACCCCATACCATCACGCTGGGTGATACGCCAGTATGGCGATGACGAATACACTCTTCCAATGTGCGTTCACCACGATGTCGCCAAACACGGATGCGACCATCATGATGCTGTAAACAGAACCTGGATTCATCCGAATAAATGACGTTTTGCCATTCGTGCACCCAGGTTCGTCGTGGAGTACACCATTGCAGGCACTCCTGTCTGTGATGCAGCGTCAAGATTAACCGCAGCCATGGTCTCCGAGCTGATAGTCCATGCTGCTGCAAACGTCGTCGAACTGATCGTGCAGATGGTTGTTGTCTTGGAAACTTCCCCATCTGTTGAGTCAGGGATCGAGACGTGGCTGCACGATCCGTTACAGCCATGCGGATAAGATGCCTGTCATCTCGGCTGTTGTTGATACGAGGCCGTTGGGATCCAGCACGGCGTTCCGTATTACCCTCCTGAAGCCACCGATTCCATATTCTGCTAATAGTCATTGGATCTCGACCAACGAGAGCAGCAATGTTGCGATACGATAAACTGCAATCGCGATAGGCTACGATACGACCTTTATCAAAGTCGGAAACGTGATGGTACGCATTTCTCCTCCTTACACGAGGCATCACAACAACGTTTCACCAGGCAACGCCGGTCAACTGCTGTTTGCGTATGAGAAATGGGTTGGAAACTTTCCTCATGTCAGCATGTTGTAGGTGTCGCCACCGGCGCAAACCTTGTGTGAATGCTCTGAAAAGCTAATCATTTGCATATCACAGCATCTTCTTCCTGTCGGTTAAATTTCGCGTCTGTGGGTCACGTCATTTTGGTGGTGTAGCAATTTTAATGGCCATTAGTGTATGTTGTCCGAGTCTTCCCGGGAAGTCCTCTTTCGAAATTTCAATAGAAATCTCCGTGATGCGTTTTGCCTCTTTTGTAACGTCTGCCGATGGAGTTTGTTGAGGATCTCAATAACGCTCGCGCATCGACTAGACGAACCTGTGATGAAATTCGCTGCTCTTCGTTGGATATTCTCTCTCTCTTCTACGACTCCTACCTAGTATGCATCCCGTACTGATTGACAAGAGCCAACAGTCGATCGAACAAGAGCCTTGTAAGTCACTTCCCTCGTCGATCAGTTACACTTCCTTAAGAGCCTTCCCATGAATCTGTCTGGCGTCTGCTTTTTCTATTTACCTTATGTGGTCGTTCTACTTACGGTCGCTCTCCACGGTTTTTCCTCGATATTTCGCATAGATACTATTTCGAGCAGTTTGTCATCAGTAGTGCAGTTGAACAGTAGTGGATTTCTTTACCTGCGTATCCCTAGTATATTACATTTATTTACATTCAGCGTCAATTGCCAGAGCCTGCTCTATCCATCAGCTCCCTGCAGGTAATTCTGCAAATCGATACTGTCTTCTCGCATGGTTACTTTGTTATAGACGACAGCATCGTCTGCGAATAGTCTTAAAGAGCATCCGACGCTTTCTACTAACTCATTTATATGTACGGTGTTGTAAACAATAACGGGCCTGTTACACTTCCTTGGGGTACTCCGGAAACTACGTTTTCACCTGTCGATTTCGTTCCGTTAAGAGCGACGTGTTGAGATCTATCTGTGAACAGGTCTTGAATCCAGAATGAGATTTTCACTCTGCAGCGGAGTGTGCGCTGATATGAAACTTCCTGGCGGATTAAAACTGTGTGCCGGACCGAGACTCGAACTCGGGACCTTTGCCTTTCACGGGCAAGTGCTCTACCAACTGAGCCACCCAAGCACGACTCACGCCCCGTCCTCACAGCTTTACTTCTGCCAGTAGCTCGTCTCCCACCTTCCAAACTTTACAGAAGCTTTCCTGCGAACCTTGTAGAACTAGCACTTCTGAAAGAAAGGATATTGCGGAAACATGGCTTGCCCGCGCAAGGCAAATGTCCCGAGTTCGAGTCTCGGTCCGGCACATAGTTTTAATCTGCCAGGAAGTTTCAGGTCATGAATCATTCGCAAATCTGGTCCGATACTCAGCAAGCTCTTATTTCTTTTTCACTAAACGGCAGTGTGAGACGGTATCGAACGCCTTCCTGAAGTCGAGAAACGCGGCTTCGACCTGAGTGTCATGTTTTATAGCGCTATGGATCTCGCGGAGGAGCAAAGCGAGCCGATTTTCTCTGCGAAATCCATTTTTTATTTATATAGAGGAGATTTTCATTCTCCAAAAACGTCATAATTCTTGAGCACAAAACATGATGCACTACTCTAAAACATACCGACATCAACGGTGTGTATCTATGATTGTGTGCCTCTGTCCTACAACCCTTCTTGAAAACGCAAATGAGCTGTGCTTCTTTTCCATCCTTCGGTACGCTTCGTTGTCCAAGGGCACCACTGTAAACTGCTGATAGAACAGGAGCAAGTTCTTTTGCAAAATCTTTGTAGAATTCTACCTATCTCATCTGGTCATGATGCCTTTCCACTACTAAATGAGTGTCAGTTGCATCTCTACTCCGCCATCGACTATCGCAATATCCGCTATTTCGACGTTCGTACGACGATTGAAAGGAGGGACTGTTACCTTCTCCCAAGACGAAACAATTTCGGAAGACCCAATTCAGTATTTCGACCTTGTCTCTTTTATCTTCCCTTTCGGTGCCAGTACTGTCACTGATTGAATGAATAGCTGGTTTCGAGCCGCTTACTGATTTTATGTAAGACGAAAACCTCTTAGATTTTGTATGTTCATCCTTGTGATCAATGTTCCACGCGACCTCTCCTGTTGACTTACGTAATAAAATGAAACACCTGCAGTCGTCGTTGTGCTGTTATTTTATTGCGTGGCAACCAGTTTCAGTGGCGCAGTACGCCATCTTCAGGCGTTAGCTGATGCTGAGGGGGCGGACTCCGATGGGTATGCACGATCCCATCAATGGCCCAAACTAGCTTCCGTAGAATGCTGTAACTTCGATCTTGTATCTGAAACGATATAGTCACATCTTCAAGACATGCGTTAGTCTTGTTTACCTGCTTTGGACTGCCCTAACAGATATGACCTAATACTGGTCTAACAACTTTTAGCATAATGGTAAAAAAGCAGAAATATACACACATCAAAAAAGTTTTGCATCACCCAGGTTCCCAGAACTCCTGAAGACTGAGGTTGACTGTGGATATTGTATCACAGACACAGTCCATTTGACTGTTCAGAGATGTCACTAAACCCACCCATAAATGTAAACAACCATGCATGAGCAGCGCGTATTAGATTGAAGGGGTCCGACAGCCGATCAGTTCCAGTAATTCCACCAGGAAGGAGGTATATGGCTCGTCTTGTCTGTAGTTCAACGATGCCTAGACGGTCAATACCGCGGTTCGATCGCGTCCGCGTTGTTACTTTGTGCCAGGAAGGTCTCTCAACAAGGGAAGTGACCAGGAGTCTCGGAGTGAACCAAAGCGTTGTTGTTCGGACATGGAGGAGGTACAGAGAGACAGGAGCTGTCGATGACATGTCTCGCTCAGGCCGCCCAAGGGCTACTGCTGCAATGGATAACCGCTACCTATGGATTATGGCTCGGAGGAACCCTAACAGCAACGTAACCATGTTGAGTAATGCTTTTCGTGCAGCCACAGGACGTCGTGTTACGATTCAAACTGTGCGCAATAGGCTGCATGATGCGCAACTTCACTCGCGGCGTCTATGGCGAGGTCCGTCTTTGCAACCACGACACCATGAAGCGCGGTAGAGATGGGCCCCACAACATACCGAATGGACCGCTCAGGATTGGCATCACGTTCTCTTCACCGATAAGTGTCGCATATGCATTCAACGAGACAATCGTCGGAGTCGTGTTTGGAGGCAACGTGGTCTGGCTGAACACCTTACACACTGTCCAGCGAGCGCAGCAAGGTAGAGGTTCCCTGCCGTTTTGAGGTGGCATTATGTGGGGCCGACGTACGCCGCTGGTGATCATGGAACGCGCCGTAACGGCTATACGAAACGTGAATGCCATCCTCCGACCGATAGTGTAACAATATCGGCAGCATATTGGCGAGGCATTCGTCTTCATGGACGACAATTCGCGTTCCCATCTTGCACATCTTGTGAATGACTTCCTTCAGGATAACGACATCTCTCGACTAGAGTGGCCAGCATGTTCTCCAGACATGAACCCTATCGTACATGCATGGGATAGATTGAAAAGGACGACGTGACCCACCGACCACTGTGAGGGATCTACGCCGAATCGCCGTTGAGGAGTGGGACAATCTGGACCAACAGTGGCTTGATGAACTTGTGTATAGTATGCCACGACGAATGCAGGCATGCATCAGTGCAAGAGGACGTGTTACTGGATATTGGAGGTACTGGTGTGTACAGCAATCTGGACCACCATCTCTGCATGGTGGTTCAACATGCAATGTGTTATTTTCATGAGCAATAAAAAGGGCTAAAATAATGTTTATGTTGCTCTCTATTCCAATTTCCTGTACAGGTCCCGGAAGAACCGAGATGATGCAAAACGTTTTTTAATGTGTGTAGATAGTACAGAAGATAAATTAAGTAATACATAGTCAAACGGCAGTTTGATCTTTTAAAAAGTATCGCATGACTGTGGCTCAATACTACCGAAAGCTTTTTGTTGGTCAGTTCTCACTTCCCTTGAGTCTGAGATGGTCTCTTTGTTTACGGAGTAGTTATCTAACACGGCTATCAAACCACTCTGTCATCAGATCTGATACATAAGGCTACCCGTCCTCCTCACAGAGCGGGAGAGCTTTTGGCCTCCAGGTTCTGTGATGAGACGAGGACTCCCAGCAACTTGTCGCCTGCTCGTGGCTTCACTATCCTTCAGCCGTCCAGCTTCGCCGTTCCCAGGCACCTGGGCCACAATGATCTGCCTTTCACCAAAGACGCTACATCAGAGTTTTCCCCACTAGGAGCCCGTCTCGTCACTAGAACGACTCTTCATTCGCTTCTGCTCCGCTTGCATACATTGCGTAACAAAACTAAAGGATGACTTTTTCGGAACCCTGTAATCCCCACTCTTTTCGACGTTTAAGTTTGGAATTTGTCTCAAATGTACCTAAGACGTTTTTCTCTGTGATGAAGCAAAAGCATGGCAGCCAGAGATGTCACCCTCGGGTTCGACGACGCTTCAGACAGCAAGGTGTCGACGCATTCGAAAAAAAAAAGAGTCCACAGCTCGGGTGTTGATGTTAGCAGTAAGGTGGATTAATGACGTCGCATTGGCAACAAATTTCAGTACCATTCTACTCAATACCACCGTGGAAATGTCACACGATGTAATGGTCGTGACAACCGCTTTTACTAACTTTTCGCCGCTTCTTTTGACGGCTCTGCGATAGAGGTCAGAACCGTGACACCCAGCGTTGAAATCAAGCGGTTTTTTTATGCGTGGCCGAAGTAAACATTTCAGACATACCGCCACTCAGAATGGACAAGGAAAGGCCTCATAGGATTCCATAAACAGCGTCAATGATATCACCACTTTCCCTCGGGAGTTGTTTAAGTGGTTGTAATCGACAGTTTGCAGTGCGGTGAGCGACAGAAAGATGTCATGGACAATCTTTGACACTGCCTGCACCCTTGGGCGTTTCAGCCCTTCTCTGTGGACACTGTGGAGCTCCATTCCCACACCCCTTTGGAGTGCAACGCGGCCGTAATTCACGCTCTCGTGTGCAATTTGAAACCACTAGGGATCGTTCTAAACCTTGCTACGAAATTTGAACGTGATGCTTTTTCAGCTCTCATGTTTTCCGCCCTCCTGTGGCGTCAATACACGCAGTGCGACATTGACGTCATCAGTAAAGTGGCAAATGGCTCCTGTAAGACAGCCCAGTTCGGGAACGCACTCGGTGAAACCCGTGCACCTTT
This sequence comes from Schistocerca cancellata, assembly GCF_023864275.1. Taxonomy (NCBI): domain Eukaryota; kingdom Metazoa; phylum Arthropoda; class Insecta; order Orthoptera; family Acrididae; genus Schistocerca; species Schistocerca cancellata. The sequence continues at coordinate 73,268,297 of NC_064627.1, forward strand.
CTCCAAAGCGTTAGAAATGTATACATCAGGAACTTCGATACCGATTTAGCGTCGTGGCTGCTGTCGTGCCTGAAGGCTAGGCAACCCGTTTGACACCCCTTGAGTATGGTTTACCTACTTTCGGCCGCTAGAGCAGCTGTCAACATGAACGGATGTCGAAGTCTCTGACACATACATTTGTAATGTGCTCAAATAAGATGTGTGGGTCACACTGAAGGTGTTGCTGAACTGTTGGGGAGGGGAGGGGGGGAGGTTGTATAGGCAAATTTGCGTTTTATTGACGCCCGTGTTCATGTTGCAGTCCCGCGTGATGACAACACAGGAGGATAGAAAACAGAAGGACTGAAAAAGCATAAGTACTCTTTGTTGCTTCGGATGACGTTCAAATTTCGTTGAATGGTTTTAAGCGGTCCCTAGTCGTTTCAACCTCTACACGAGAGCGAACTTATGGCCGCGCTGCACTCCAAAGAAAAGCGATCAAGTTCAACGGGTCTGCAGCCTCACAAATTCCTTACAGAAGGGTTGAAACGTCGGAAGGTGTGAGCAGTGTCAAAGATTGTCAAGAACATCTCCTTGTTTCTCATCGCACAGTGAACTGTCATTTTCGCGGGCTGTGTTGGCCGTGCGGTTCTAGGCACTTCAGTCCGGAACCGCGTGACTGCTACGGTCGCAGGTTTAAATCCTGCCTCGGGCATGGATGTGTGTGATGTCCTTAGGTTACTTAGGTTTTAGTTGTTCTATGTTCTAGGGGACTGATGACCTCAGATGTTGAGTCCCATAGTGCTCAGAGCCATTTGAACCATTTTTGAACTGTCATTTTCGATCGCGAAATGTATGGAAATAAACGCCCCAGAAGAAGGGGTGTTTCAATGATGCCCTTTATGCCGCCCCCTGAGCCCTCTCTCTTGTCGATTCTGAGCAGTGGTGCGTCTGAAATGTTTTGTCCGGCAAGAAAACTGCGCAGTTTTTTTTTTCTATGGGACTTAACTTCTGAGGTCATCAGTCCCCTAGAACTTAGAACTACTTAAACCTAACTAACCTAAGGACATCCCACACATCCATGCCCGAGGCAGGATTCGAACCTGCGACCGCAGCGCACGAGCGGTTCCTGACTGTAGAACCGCTCAGCCACTCCGGCCGGCACTGCGCAGTTTACGTGCTGGGTGTTGCCGATCTGACCTCTATCGCAGAGGCATTAAAAGAAGGGGCGAAATGTCAGTAAGAGCGGTTTTGATGACCATCTCACCGTGTGACACTCCCACGGTGGCGTTGAGCAGAATGGCGGTGAAATTTGTTGCCACTGTGACATCATTGACCCACTTCACAGCTAACATCAAATTCCGAGCTCTGGACTTTTTCCAAATGTGGGTCACGTCGAAGGGCACCACTCTGTTGCACTATTACTAAGGAATGCTGCAGGCATCTGTGATTCAGATTTCAAATTTAGCGTCACAGTGGGTGGGAATTAGGGGGTTTGGAAAACTGATCCTTTGATTCTGTTGCGCAATGTACTTCCCCTACGCATTACGTGCCTGCAGTGTCACAAGGTGCCATTCCATCTGACGGTGGCATGTGGTCACCCCATTCTGCCTCACAATGCAGAAGTGTAAAACTCGTCCCCCTCGACATCTTCATTAGCTTTAAAAGGTGAAGAAGCAGTCACGATGAGTGAAAAAATGCTGAGGAGCCGGCCGCTGCGGCCGAGCGGTTCTAGGCGCTTCAGTCCAGAACCACGCAGCTGCTACAGTCGTAGGTTCGAATCCTGCCTCAGGCATGGATGTGTGTGATGTCCTTGGTTTAAGTAGTTCTAAGCCTAGGGGACTGATGACCTCAGATGTCAAGTCCCATAGTGCTTAGAGCCATTTGAACCATTTTGCTGAGGAGACAGTGTAAACAAAATGCAGGCAGCTGAGGCAACACATACACCTGCTGGAGGATGGGTGCTGCAGCAGAGTGGCTCAGGCATGTCAGCAAAATGCTGTCAGCTGATGTACACTCCTGGAAATTGAAATAAGAACACCGTGAATTCATTGTCCCAGGAAGGGGAAACTTTATTGACACATTCCTGGGGTCAGATACATCACATGATCACACTGACAGAACCACAGGCACATAGACACAGGCAACAGAGCATGCACAATGTCGGCACTAGTACAATGTATATCCACCTTTCGCAGCAATGCAGGCTGCTATTCTCCCATGGAGACGATCGTAGAGATGCTGGATGTAGTCCTGTGGAACGGCTTGCCATGCCATTTCCACCTGGCGCCTCAGTTGGACCAGTGTTCGTGCTGGACGTGCAGACCGCGTGAGACGACGCTTCATCCAGTCCCAAACATGCTCAATGGGGGACAGATCCGGAGATCTTGCTGGCCAGGGTAGTTGACTTACACCTTCTAGAGCACGTTGGGTGGCACGGGATACATGCGGCCGCGCATTGTCCTGTTGGAACAGCAAGTTTCCTTGCCGGTCTAGGAATGGTAGAACGATGGGTTCGATGACGGTTTGGATGTACCGTGCACTATTCAGTGTCCCCTCGACGATCACCAGTGGTGTACGGCCAGTGTAGGAGATCGCTCCCCACACCATGATGCCGGGTGTTGGCCCTGTGTGCCCCGGTCGTATGCAGTCCTGATTGTGGCGCTCACCTGCACGGCGCCAAACACGCATACGACCATCATTGGCACCAAGGCAGAAGCGACTCTCATCGCTGAAGACGACACGTCTCCATTCGTCCCTCCATTCACGCCTGTCGCGACACCACTGGAGGCGGGCTGCACGATGTTGGGGCGTGAGCGGAAGACGGCCTAACGGTGTGCGGGACCGTAGCCCAGCTTCATGGAGACGGTTGCGAATGGTCCTCGCCGATACCCCAGGAGCAACAGTGTCCCTAATTTGCTGGGAAGTGGCGGTGCGGTCCCCTACGGCACTGCGTAGGATCCTACGGTCTTGGCGTGCATCCGTGCGTCGCTGTGGTCCGGTCCCAGGTCGACGGGCACGTGCACCTTCCGCCGACCACTGGCGACAACATCGATGTACTGTGGAGACCTCACGCCCCACGTGTTGAGCAATTCGGCGGTACGTCCACCCGGCCTCCCGCATGCCCACTATACGCCCTCGCTCAAAGTCCGTCAACTGCACATACGGTTCACGTCCACGCTGTCGCGGCATGCTACCAGTGTTAAAGACTGCGATGGAGCTCCGTATGCCACGGCAAACTGGCTGACACTGACGGCGGCGGTGCACAAATGCTGCGCAGCTAGCGCCATTCGACGACCAACACCGCGGTTCCTGGTGTGTCCGCTGTGCCGTGCGTGTGATCATTGCTTGTACAGCCATCTCGCAGTGTCCAGAGCAAGTATGGTGGGTCTGACACACCGGTGTCAATGTGTTCTTTTTTCCATTTCCAGGAGTGTAGAAGACTCAGAGGAGGGGTGGCACAACAGAGTAGTGTGGGCATGTCAGCAAAATGCTGGCAGCTGACGCAGCAGACTCACCTGCTGGTGGAGGGGAGGTGCAGCAGAGTAGCGCGGCGGGCGATGGGGCCCACGGGCAGCAGCCGCCACTGCAGGTGGGACCGGAGCAGCACACCGCCACCTCCTGCAACAGGAACACTCTTCACAGTCACAGCTCACACATGCTGATCTGGAACTTGCTTCTGAGCTCATCTTTACATCACTTTTAGTGTTAAACAGTTTGCAGTACCTTATCTGAATCATCTCTTACCTCACTTGCACAGAGTTATTCGTAACTACCTCTGAGGCCTCAGAAGACGACCGCTGGGTTACTGCAAGGTGGGTAAAATAGAAGTGGACCGGAGGATGGGGTTCCAGGACACAAAGAAACACAGCAGGGGAAAGGAAATGCAGTACTAACCTGACTACAGCAGATGCTGGAAGTGACCACCATTCATCTCTTGGCACATTTGCGCACTGGTTAGAAACTTGCTGAAGGCCGATCGAAACTGGACTGCTGGATTTGCTGCTATCTCATTCGAAATGTTCTGCTACAGTTCTTGAAGACTGTGAGAGTTGTTGCGATACACCTCAGACTTGAGGTGTGAAGTCCTGTATGTCAGGTACTGGGTGTCTATCACGGATGGTCCTCGAGTTTAATGTCCAGTAGTCCCCACACGGCCTCCACGATCTGTCCTTCCTACGTACTAAGTGTAGGGGCGAAGATCACAGGCTGTCTGACTGGCGAATCACGCGCGAATGTAACATTTCTTCGAATATCGCTTTTGTTTCTGTCAGCCTCTCAGGTGTAGTTCTCTGTGCTTGTCGTAGAACTGATTGTCCTGGCATGGTAGAGATATAGTGCACTGTACTGTGTTTAATTCCTTTGGGTGGACCTGTTTAGTCGACTCGTCTGCTGTTCCGGTTGCCTGGTCATCCGAAATATTCCGATTTTCCTCTTCATATCGTAATTCCTCAGATAAGGAGCTGCTAACTGCCTGCAGCTTCTCACAAGTTTTTTGCCTTTTAGTGTCTGATGATGTACTGTTGTCTGTCAAATTTAACAAACATTCTCCCTATAAGTCGACCGCCAATGTGAATCGTGCTAGAAAATCAGCATCAAATAAAGCTTCTGATATATCAGCTATCACAAAAGACCGTGGAAATTGCTTGAAGAAATCGACATCAATCTTGCACGCTTCATGCCCGTATGTGTTAATTACAGAGTTATTCACTGCTGTCAAATGTGGCTGTACATCTTGTTAGTTTCGTGGTGCGAGCTGATGTCTCACCCGGTATCCACCAAAAACCTTGTGCCCGTATTTCTGTCTAATATGTACAAGCAGAAGGAGACGTATACAGTGATGGTTGCTGCTTGTTAAATGAAAACACTACACTCTTGCTGCGCGTACCTTGGCTCTTTGAGTAGGAGAAGCGTCTCTCCCAACACAATTTATGTACATCCTGTGCCGGCTTCTTGTTTTACATCTAGCCCGATTTATCGTCTGATTAATGTTAACTTGTCGTCGCTGTTGCGAGCGCAGGAGGAGCTGGCCACTGTTCGCGAACAGCTGAGCGTGTTGATGGGCGCGGTCAGCTGTCTTCAGGCTGCTGCCTCGGAGTGTAGCGGCAGTGGGGAGTCTGGTGCGTCGCAAGGTACACCCCAGGTGTTACATGCTTCACCCACTGTCCCTGCTGTCGAGACATCTTCGCGGGTACCGGGCGCGGTTTGGCCACCCTCTCCCCAAGGGGAGTGGCGGGTTCAGCGGCGTTCGCGGCGTACGAGGCGGAGGGTCAATGCGGAAGCTGGCCTTGTAGCATCGCCCGCTCTGCCTGTGAGTGGACATGTGGCCGCTCCTTCAGCAAGGTCCGAGCAGGCACACGGGGGGAGGGGTTTATTAGTTATTGGGAGCTCCAACGTTAGGCGGGTGATGGAGCCCCTTAGGGAAATAGCGGGAAGGTCGGGGAAGAAGGCCAGTGTTCACTCTGTCTGCTTGCCGGGGGGTCTCATCCGAGATGTGGAGGAGGCCCTACCGGCGGCGATAGAGAGCACTGGGGGCACCCGACTGCAAATTGTTGCTCATGTCGGCACCAATGACTCATGCCGTCTGGGTTCAGAGGTCATCCTCAGTTCGTACAGGCGGTTGGCGGAATTGGTGAAGGCGGAAAGCCTCGCTCGCGGGGTGGAATCAGAGCTAACTATTTGTAGTATCGTTCCCAGAACCGATCGCGGTCCTCTGGTTTGGAGCCGAGTGGAAGGCTTAAACCAGAGGCTCAGACGATTCTGCGGAGATCTGGGGTGCAAATTTCTCGACCTCCGCTATCGGGTGGAGAAATGTAGGGTCCCCCTGAATAGGTCAGGCGTGCACTACACGCCGGAAGCGGCTACAAGGGTAGCGGAGTACGTGTGGAGTGCACATGGGGGCTTTTTAGGTTAGAGAAACCCCTCCTTAGGCCCGACAAGACGCCTCCTGAGACGCGACAAGGTAGGAGTAGGCAAAATGCAACAGGGAATAACAATATTAATGTGCTAATAGTAAACTGCAGGAGCGTCTATAGAAAGGTCCCAGAACTGCTCTCATTAATACACGATCACAACGCCCATATAGTACTAGGGACAGAAAGTTGGCTGAAACCAGACGTAAACAGTAATGAAATCCTAAACTCAGATTGGAATGTATACCGCAGAGACAGGCTGAACAGTGGAGGAGGCGTGTTTATAGCGATAAGAAGTGCAATAGTATCGAAGGAAATTGACGGAGATCCGAAATGTGAAATGATTTGGGTGAAGGTCGCGGTTAAAGCAGGCTCAGACATGGTAATTGGATGTCTCTATAGGCCCCCTGGCTCAGCAGCTGTTGTGGCTGAGCACCTGAAGGATAATTTGGAAAATATTTCCAGTAGATTTCCCCACCATGTTATAGTTCTGGGTGGAGATTTTAATTTGCCGGATATAGACTGGGCGACACAAACGTTCATAACGGGTGGCAGGGACAAAGAATCCAGTGAAATTTTTTAAAGTGCTTCATCTGAAAACTACCTTGAGCAGTTAAACAGAGAACCGACTCGTGGCGATAACATATTAGACCTTCTGGTGACAAACAGACCCGAACTATTTGAAAAAGTTAACGCAGAACAGGGAATCAGCGATCATAAAGCGGTTACGGCATCGATGATTTCAGCCGTAAATAGGAATATTAAAAAGGGTAGGAAGATTTTTCTGTTTAGAAAAAGTGACAAAAAGCAGATTTCAGAGTACCTGTTGGCTCAACACAAAAGTTTTGTCTCAAGTACAGATAGTGTTGAGGATCAGTGGACAAAGTTCAAAACCGTCGTACATTATGCGTTAGATGGGTATGTGCCAAGCAAGATCGTAAGAGATGGAAAAGAGCCACCGTGGTACAACAACCGAGTTAGAAAACTGCTGCGGAAGCAAAGGGAACTTCACAGCAAACATAAACATAGCCAAAGCCTTGCAGACAAACAAAAAATACGCGAAGCTAAATGTAGTGTGAGGAGGGCTATGCGAGAGGCGTTCAATGAATTCGAAAGTAAAGTTCTATGTACTGACTTGGCAGAAAATCCTAAGAAATTTTGGTCTTATGTCAAAGCGGTAGGTGGATCAAAACAAAATGTCCAGACACTCTGTGACCAAAATGGTACTGAAACAGAGGATGACAGACTAAAGGCCGAAATACTAAATGTCTTTTTCCAAAGTTGTTTCACAGAGGAAGATTGCACTGTAGTTCCTTCTCTAGATTGTCGCACAGATGACAAAATGGTAGATATCGAAATAGATGACAGAGGGATAGAGAAACAATTAAAATCGCTCAAAAGAGGAAAGGCCGCTGGACCTGATGGAATACCAGTTTGATTTTACACACAGAGTACGCGAAGGAACTTGCCCCCCTTCTTGCAGCGGTGTACCGTAGGTCTCTAGAAGAGCGTAGCGTTCCAAAAGATTGGAAAAGGGCACAGGTCATCCCCGTTTTCAAGAAGGGACGTCGAACAGATGTGCAGAACTATAGACCTATATCTCTAACGTCGATCAGTTGTAGAATTTTGGAACACGTATTGTGTTCGAGTATAATGACTTTTCTGGAGACGAGAAATCTACTCTGTAGGAATCAGCATGGGTTTCGAAAAAGACGGTCATGTGAAACCCAGCTCGCGCTGTTCGTCCACGAGACTCAGAGGGCCATAGACACGGGTTCCCAGGTAGATGCCGTGTTTCTTGACTTCCGCAAGGCGTTCGATACAGTTCCCCACAGTCGTTTAATGAACAAAGTAAGAGCATATGGACTATCAGACCAATTGTGTGATTGGATTGAAGAGTTCCTAGATAACATGACGCAGCATGTTATTCTCAATGGAGAGAAGTCTTCCGAAGTAAGAGTGATTTCAGGTGTGCCGCAGGGGAGTGTCATAGGACCGTTGCTATTCACAATATACATAAATGACCTGGTGGATGACATCGGAAGTTCACTGAGGCTTTTTGCAGATGATGCTGTGGTGTATCGAGAGGTTGTAACAATGGAAAATTGTACTGAAATGCAGGAGGATCTGCAGCGAATTGACGCATGGTGCAGGGAATGGCAATTGAATCTCAATGTAGACAAGTGTAATGTGCTGCGAATACACAGAAAGATAGATCCTTTATCATTTAGCTACAATAGCAGGTCAGCAACTGGAAGCAGTTAATACCATAAATTATCTGGGAGTACGCATTAGGAGTGATTTAAAATGGAATGATCATATAAAGTTGATCGTCGGTAAATCAGATGCCAGACTGAGATTCACTGGAAGAATCCTAAGGAAATGCAATCCGAAAACAAAGGAAGTAGGTTACAGTACGCTTTTTCGCCCACTGCTTGAATACTGCTCAGCAGTGTGGGATCCGTACCAGATAGGGTTGATACAAGACATAGAGAAGATCCAACGGAGAGCAGCGCGCTTCGTTACAGGATCATTTAGTAATCGCGAAAGCGTTACGGAGATGATAGATAAACTCCAGTGGAAGACCCTGCAGGAGAGACGCTCAGTAGCTCGGTACGGGCTTTTGTCAAAGTTTCGAGAACATACCTTCACCGAAGAGTGAAGCAGTATATTGCTCCCTCCTACGTATATCTCGCGAAGAGACCATGAGTATAAAATCAGAGAGATTAGAGCCCACACAGAGGCATACCGACAATCCTTCTTTCCACGAACAATACGAGACTGGAATAGAAGGGAGAACCGATAGAGGTACTGAAGGTACCCTCCGCCACACACCGTCTGGTGGCTTGCGGAGTATGGATGTAGATGTAGATATGCGTTCTAAGGACTTCTATTGTAGCTTTTAAAATCTCTACTCCCGTTTGAAGTGTTTGTCGCATGTCGTGGCGTGACTGTGGAGCAGTGTACAGTCGTGACTCCGGTTTCGCCTTGCTCACCACAGTGGTTATCGTAAGCGGAACATGTCGGCATCACTGCCACTGTTGCGGTTGGCTCGTGCGTCTCGTAAGTTTTGTCCGCGGCAAGTAGTGGTTTGTCAGCTGATGTCTCCTCGTACAGGGCTATTACAAATTATTGAAGCGATTTCATAAATTCACTGTAGCTCCATTAATTGACATATGGGCACGACACACTACAGATACGTAGAAAAACTCATAAAGTTTTGTTCGGCTGAAGCCGCACTTCAGGTTTCTGCCGTCAGAGCGCTCGAGAGCGCAGTGAGACAAAATGACGACAGGAGCCGAAAAAGCGTATGTCGTGCTTGAAATGCACTCACATCAGTCAGTCATAACAAAAAAATGGCTCTGAGCACTATGGGACTCAACTGCTGTGGTCATAAGTCCCCTAGAACTTAGAACTACTTAAACCTAACTAACCTAAGGACAGCACACAACACCCAGCCATCACGAGGCAGAGAAAATCCCTGACCCCGCCGGGAATCGAACCCGGGAACACGGGCGTGGGAAGCGAGAACGCTACCGCACGACCACGAGCTGCGGGCTCAGTCATAACAGTGCAACGGCACTTCAGGACGAAGTTCAACAAAGATCCACCAACTGCTAACTCCATTCGGCGATGGTATGCGCAGTTTAAAGCTTCTGGATGCCTCTGTAAGGGGAAATCAACGGGTCGGCCTGCAGTGAGCGAAGAAACGGTTGAACGCGTGCGGGCAAGTTTCACGCGTAGCCCGCGAAAAATTGGCTCGTGCCACAACTGGAGACCGACAGCGCCGACTTCATCTTTCAACAGGATGGTGCTCCACCGCACTTCCATCATGATGTTCGGCATTTCTTAAACAGGAGATTGGAATACCGATGGATCGGTCGTGGTGGAAATCATGATCAGCAATTCATGTCATGGCCTCGACGCTCTCCCGACTTAACCCCATGCGATTTCTTTCTGTGGGGTTATGTGAAAGATTCAGTGTTTAAACCTCCTCTACCAAGAAACGTGCCAGAACTGCGAGCTCGCATCAACGATGCTTTCGAACTCATTGATGGGGACATGCTGCGCCGATTGTGGGAGGAACTTGATTATCGGCTTGATGTCTGCCGAATCACTAAAGGGGCACGTATCGAACATTTGTGAATGCCTAAAAAAACTTTTTGAGTTTTTGTCCGTGTGTGCAAAGCATTTTGAAAATATCTCAAATAATAAAGTTATTGTAGAGCTGTGAACTCGCTTCAATCATTTGTAATAACCCTGTATATGGCTACCGCAGCCCTTGCTTGTGCTGGATGCTGTCAACCATCAACCTGCCAAAGACTATGGGGCTATGTACTAGGATGCGTAAATGTCGCCAGTATTCCGACGGCGTCCTATCTTCCCGCTTCTCTTGGTACGGTGCCTGCCTCACTCTGATGTCAACTCACTTCATGCACCGAGAAATTAACACTTCTTCCAGTCTCCTCACTATAACGTCTCATATTAACGCCGAGGTTACTAATCACCAAACTAAAATTCTCGTAATTGTTGTCTACTCTCTGTTGTTGAAATATACTTTCCAATTCAGCGGACCATGAATGTGGCTCGGAAAGAGTGATCGTAATTGCAACCATTGAGTGGGTCAGTGCTGGAACTAGGGGGTAGATCCATTTCTGTTCCTTGCTGTGGTCGTGCTGTAGCAACCTTCGGCGTTTCTGACGTTGTTAGCTTACTAGGGTGCGCTGGCGTTGTTCAATCAGTGTCATTTCTTTGGTCCAGCACATACTTGAAGTTTGTATTTTCCGAGAGATGTAGCTGCAAGTTTTCTGTTCCATTCTGAAACCTGTGAATTTCTTCCGTTTTCGGACAGAATCGTGCTCCACCGTCGTTCATTGTTCTAACTGCTTAGGTTTTGCCGTAATCTTAGGCCGACCAACGAAAAGTCTGAAAATCCTTAAATGGAGGTAACCAATTATGTAGTCGTGTATCTACACCACATACAATATTTGAAGTGAAATATGAGTGGAACTGATTGGTTACAAACCGCGGGTCTGCTACGGTCGCAGGTTCGAATCCTGCCTCGGGCATGGGTGTGTGTGATGTCCTTAGGTTAGTTAGGTTTAAGTAGCTCTAAGTTCTAGGGGACTTATGACCTAAGATGTTGAGTCCCATAGTGCTCAGAGCCCCCTGCTTGGTTACAATCTTGCCAAAACCATTCAACAACGCTAAGACATTAAATAACTTGACGACAAAGATAAAGACCAACAACCACCAAAATAACACCTCGCGCTTCCTGACATCACGTTGCGCAAGTGCACGAAAAAAATAACACTGCCACAGTTTAACAGTTCAGTTTGTGTGCGTAAAATAAATATATACAACTTGCAATAAGTTATGATAATTTAATTCGAATGATGAATACATCTAAACAGAGCTTCTTTTTAAATGCTTCACCTCTGACGGGTTGTGATTTCAACTGTTTTGCAAGATATTCTAACGGTCTGTACAGTATGAATCCCTCTTGCTCAACCTCGTGATGTGTATTCCTATCGCCAAGTCAAAAGTCTAATTAAAAGATTAGCAAAGTGCCCTGCATTTGCTACAAAAACAGCGAGAATTATCCTCAAGGGAAAATGCAATTAAAATGCATTCGATCGTGCAGCAACAATTCAGTGCTCCTGTTTTCACCTCAATGATTCCATCTGCTTGGTGTGCATCAGTACTAATTGAGGAAAGTCTTTCATTTAAAAACTTGAATGAAGTATGCTTTCCACTCAAGCACATTTTAGAAAAATGTTCTTGCTAAGAAAATGCATTGATAAAACGTGCATGGTGTGAACAGTGTTTGTGTTTTAAATGTTTCTTTGACGATTATCACCTTAAAAATACACTGAAACGCTAAAGAAACTGGTATAGGCACGCGTATTCAAATACAGAGATATGTAAACAGGCAGAATACGGCGCTGCGGTCGGCAACGCCTATATAAGACAAGTGTCTGGCGTAGTTGATACATCGGTTACTGCTGCTAGAATAGCATATTATCAAGATTTAAGTGAGTTTGACCTTTGTGCTATAATCGGCACACGAGCGATGGAACACAGCATTGTGGTGTCACCGCCAGACACCACACTTGCTAGGTGGTAGCGTTTAAATCGGCCGCGGTCCGCTAGTATACGTCGGACCCGCGTGTCGCCACTGTCAGTGATTGCAGACCGAACGCCGCCACACGGTAGGTCTAGAGAGACGTCCTAGCACTCGCCCCAGTTGTACAGCCGACTTTGCTAGCGAAGCTACACTGACAAATAGCGCTCTCATTTGGCGAGACGATAGTTAGCATAGCCTTCAGCTACGTCAGTTGCTACGGCCTAGCAAGCCGCCAGTATCATTTAATATTTATCGATGGATGCCTGTACTGTCAGACCGATGTTCTCCAATTGTGGATTAAAGTTACGTATTCCAAGAGCTTTGTACTTTATTTATTAGACTCAACTCCTTTAACTGTTCCAGACCTCACGCCAGTCTGCGTGAGCTTAAACGCGTGCATTTCGGCCTCCTCTAGCAACACGGTGTTGGCGCTTCTGCCAACACATCAAGCATCTCCGAGGTAACGATGAAGCGGGAATTTTCCATTACGACCATTTCACGAGTGTACCGTGAATATCAGGAATCGGGTAAAACATCAAATCACTGACATCGCCGCGGCCGGAAAATGATCCAGCAAGAGTGAGATCAACAACGACAGAAGAGAATCGTTCAACGTGACAGAAATGCAACCTTTCCACAAATTGCTGAAAATTTCAATGCTGAGTCTTCAACGTGTCTCAGCGCGCGAACCATTCAACGAAACATCATCGATATGGGCTTTCAGAGTGGAAGACCCCTCGTGTACCCTTGATGACTGCACGACACAATGCTTTACGCTTCGCATGGGCCCATCAACACCGATATTGGGCTGTTGATGACTGGAAATATCGTGCCTGTTCGGACGAGTCTCGTTTCAAATAGTGTCGAGCGGATAGACGTGTCCGGGTATGGAGACATCAATCCATGGACCTTGCATGTTAGCAGGTGACTGTTCAAGCTGGTGGATGGTCTGTAATGGTGTGGGGCGTGTACGGTTGGAGTAATATGGGACCCCTGATACGTGTAGATACGACTCTGAGACGTGACCAGAACGTAAGCATCTTGTCTGATTACCTGCATCCATTCTGTCCATTGTGCATCCGACGACGGACTTGGTCAATTCCAGCAGGACAATGCGACACCCCACATGCCCAGAACTGCTACAGAGTGGCTCCTAGAAGAATCTTCTGAGTTTAAACATTTCCGCTGGCCACCAAATTCCTCACACATGAACATTATTGTGCATATCCGGTATGCCTTGAACGTGCTGTTAACAAGAGATCTCCACCACCTCGTACTCTAACGGATTTATGGACAGCCCTGCAGGAGTCATGGTGTCAATTTCTTCCAGCACTACTTCAGACGTTAGCCGAGTTCATGCCACGTCGTGTTGCGGCACATCTGCGTGCTCGCGGGGGCCTTACACGATATTAGGCAGATGTACCAGTTTCTTTGGTTCTTCAGGGTATAATTGAACTGCCTGTAATAAATAAAAATCAAATAATTCGTTGATAGAATTTTCTGAAATATTACTTTCATTCAAAACTTCACCCAATTACGAAATTTAATTGTTTAATTATACTCATTATTCAAAGTAAAGTAATCGTAAATAATTGTAAGTTGTGTATATATTAATTTTACGTGTATAAATCGAACTGTTCAACTATATGTAAATAGGTAGCAGCAGTTGTCGAACTGGAGTCACCAATTTATCATCCTGTATATTTACTGACTGCGCCACCAACGGCGGAACAGTTATTCATATATTGCTCACAACGTAATCAGAAAAACTTTCGAGAACGTTTTCTCTTTTCCTACGGTCCACTGAGGTGAAATATTTTAGGAACTTTGAAAGGTGGCTACACTAAGTCACAGCGCCAGAGATTGCGCCAAAGAGTATTATTCCGCCGCCTCCACTGGGGCAGTAGTAGTTCAGAGAATGTCGAGGGCAGTGGTAGTTCAGAGGTTGTCGTGAGTAGTGCTTGTTGAGAGGATGTCGAGAGCTGTACTAGTTGAGAGCATGTCGTGTGCAGTTATTGTTCTGTTGGGCGAGAGAGTAGATGCTGTTCGGTTGGTGTAATGTATATATGGAAGATGCTGCAATGATCATAGTGTATTTTTCGTCAATATATATGGAGGTAACAAAATTTTTTTATTTCAAATCTCCTTAATAATAATGCATCTTGGTCACAGGTTCAGTCAACAAAGCATCTGGCTCGTGTTCATGTATTAGACTGGTTTCTATGTGCAATTATAGTATTTGTGGTTTTTCAATTAGTTCATTGTAAATGGCGTTTAAAATTTCTTGTCGTATTGAGGAAGAACCGTGCCAGATACATTGAACCACACTACCACACGCAGAACAGTTACAGTTGTGCTTTGTTGTGTCGTAGCTTTTATAGTTACTGGGGACTTAATTAATCAATTGTGTTAACGGAAATTTCCTTTCATTCTTTATTGTTATTCTATGCATTCAGACTGCGTACTAATATTAGTCAGGGCCAACGGGTTACGAGACTTCGTAACCGGACACACAGCTACTAAAACTATTTTCATTCAATTATTAAGCCCCCATGCAACTTCAGTGGGTCATATACTTACTTCTACTCACACAGTTTGAGACGCTGACCGTTGTGGCCGAGCGGTTCTAGGCGCTTGAGTCCGGAACCGCGCTGCTGCTACGATCGCACGTTCGAATCCTGCCTCGGGCATGGATGAGCGTGATGTCCTTAGGTTAGTTAGGTTCAAGTAGTTCTAAGTCTAGGGGACTGATGACCTCAGATATTGTCCCATAGTGGTTAGAGCCATTTGAACAGTGTGAGCCGAATCGGTGAGTCCCAATAAATAAACATAATATAATGATTAATTAGTTTGTCTAAGCGGTTTCGTACATCGATTTTAAGCATTTTTAATGTTCTACAACGACACAAATATCTCAACACAAATATCTCAAAAAAAAAAAAAAAAAAAAAAAAAAGAAAAGCGTGCGAATGTCAACGATGTGGTCATACATTAACCTCTCCCATCTCGGTTCCCATTCCAAAGCGTATGCAATATCCGTAGAGTTTTTAGTTATCCTGAAGAATGTTGTTAATATCAGTAATCTAGACTCACTTACTTTGAGCCAGAATTGTCACAACTCTTTTCCAGGATGCAGCACGTTCTCAACAGAGAATGAGGCAGTTCCGGGAAAGCAAAGAACAGCGGCAGTATCGGTCACGTTCTCAGGCTTGCTCTCCATTGTTCTTCTATGTTGTGTAGTATTACGGGAAGACGGCAGGCAACAACAAGCTCATAAATCAACGATGTGCGGGCGAATTACGGAACCGGTAACTTGAGAGCTTTGCCTGTCACGGTCACTTACAGGCGAGAGCATTGTTCGTAGCAGCAGTTCGGCGAAACCGTCGAGGAAAAGAATCTCGTGTGTTCCAAGATAATAATTTGCAAATTACGAGCGTCTGTGGCACACTTAATAAAGCTCTGCCTACACAGCTACGATTGATAATGGCGTAACTCGGACTGGAAAAGACCTGTTGAAATGCTGTTTAAGAGGTACAGCAGTTTAAACAAAGGTGGTAGCTTTTCTGTACACAGTACGGTTCAAATGGCTCTGAGCACTATGAGAGGTAACTGGTGAGGTCATCAGTCCCCTAGAACTTAGAACTACTTGAACATAACTAACCTAAGGACATCACTCACATCCATGACCGAGGCAGGATTCGAACCTGCGACCGTAGCGGTCGCACGGTTCCAGACTGTAGTGCCTAGAACCACTCGGCCACCCCGGCCGGCATACACAGTATTGGTAAAGACAACAAGCTCCCTTCGATGGATCCTCTCTCCTATATCATTTTCTTCATACCATCCAGGTGGTGGTCCACAGCCTGCATTCGAGTAACTTTGCTTGCCCATCGTCAGTCTGTAAACAACAGAGCAGATTCCATGAAGGTTACAGTTTCAGTCGTGCAGTACTTTGGTAGAGGTCGATCGTGCTACGAGTGCTCTGCTTTGCCATTCGCACTTTTATATCTGCCAGAATGGCAACATAGTACAGCCTGCACTTCACACGTCAACCACAAGATTATGGCCACCTTCCTAATAGCAGGTGCCAGTGTCTCCACCTTTGGCACGGATAATAGCGGTGACGGGTCGTTGCGTGGAAGCAATGAGACCTAGGTAGGTCGTAGTAGCAACTTGGCACCACGTGTGCACACATAAATCGTCTGAATCCCGTAAATTCCGTGAAGAGGGTCGATGAAATCTGACGCCACGTTCAATCACATCCTAGATGTGTTCGATGGAGTTTAGATCTGGCGAGCTGGGGGACCAGCGCATCAATTCGAACTCGGCAGTGTATTCCTTGAACCACTCCATCTCACTTCTGGCCTTGTGACATGGCACATTTTCTTGTTGAAAAATGTCAGTGCCGTCGGGAAACACGGTCGTTATGAAGGTCTACAACCAGTGTACTACACTCCTCGGCCGTTATGGTGTCTTGCACGAGTCCCATTGGACTCGTGGACGCCCACGTGAATGTTCCCCAAAGGATAATGGAGCTCCTGCCAGCTTGTCTCCGTCCTGCAGTACAGGTGACAAGGAACATTTCCCCTGTAAGACGACAGATTCGGGCCGTCCCATCGGCATGGTGAGGAAGGTATCATGCATCAGACCATGCAACGCTCTGCCACTGCCCCAGCGTCCTGTGCCTGTTCCAGTCGTAGTTGCCGATGCCACGGTGTTAACATTGGCACGTGTGCGAGGTGCCGGGGCTAGCAGTGTACTTAACACTAAATTCTTCTAGAATCTAACTATGTAAATAATGCTCTAAGCCCCCCCTATTCTAACTCCGACTTTTGCTGTTGCACATGGATTAAAAAGATACGCAAACTGACTGTGATCAACCCTGCAAGTGGAGTAGAAAAGAGTTTGGCACCTGCAATAATTTAATTTGATAATAAGTGAGAAATGATAGGGTTGCTCTACCGATTAACAGAATGAAAGTTCTGTCCAAAATAACAATATGATTTATTAAGACTAAACACAAAATAATAAACAAAAACACATGAAACATTTATAATACATCAAATTGGCTCATATTGGATACTCAAACAAACGCTATGAAAGTGAAGTTGCCCTAAACTAGATTGTGAGGTTTATGACGAAGTGGTATGTGGAGCCAATTCCTTGCCACTCAAATCTTAAGAGAGACACACAGCTAACCCAACATTAATTGCTGCTACTCAAGACAGAACAAAGTTAGAAAAAGACGAACAGGCGCGCTCTGCTGAGCTCTGATTATCACCTAGGAAAATCCCTATCTGCCGGTGCTGCGGACATACATTACCAAACTGTCTTCTTAACTGCCAGAACACGATCTGGCGTACCGGAGGCGATGGCTGGTTGCTTCGACGTCCTCGACCGAAAGACGAGAGCCGACTACCCCCAAGAGCACCCCTAAAACCGAACACAGAACATTCCCGCCCCCACGACAGTGGCCGTGGTTAACCGTTCCAATCAGCAACTCGAAAACCGGCGGAAAATTCCACTCCATTGCCGGAACACTACCATTCCACCAATGGAGATTCTTGGCGCCAATTTCTGCGCCGATTTTGCTACGTCACGAAGCTATGCCCTGAGTAAGCCAATCACAGTTACGATTTTGCAGAAAGCGCGGGAATTTTCCCGCCACAACTGCCTGGGTACACGAGTCATTCCCACGCCTCGCTGGTAGCCCGCCAGAAAGTGTTTTCACTAAGTTTCTGCGAAGTAACGGAACCTCTAGCCCAGCCGCTACTCCAGGCTCCTGCGGGTGTGCCTCTTGACAATGTCGGCGTCTGGAAAGCATTCACTCGACTCTCTCACACCCGTCGGCTTACCCTTTCAAAGTCAGCAGAGCCCGCCTGTCACCGGACCACCCGGGTGACGAGAGACACTGTGTGGGAAGTCCGCGTGTGAAGGAATAGCAACTTTCCACCGCATGCAATTAGAGAGGAGAATCGTAAGATAGAAATATGAGAGGGGGCTCATGCCACCTCTCACGTGCACTGGTCCTCGGCTGCGGAGGCTCATCCTTAGGAGTGTTCGGTGCACTGTGTGTTCACACACACTTGTACTCTGCCCAACATTAAAATCTGCTGTTAGTTCCGTCACAGTTCGCCGCCTGTCCTGTTTTACTAGTTTGCACAGCCTACGACGTCCGACACCTGTGAAGAGGGGTGGCCGCCCAACCACACGACGTCTGGACGTGGTTTCACCTTGGTTTCGCCACGTGTTGAAGACATTCACTGCCACGCGGGGTAGCCGCACGGTCTAGGGCGTCTTGTCACGGTGCGCAAGGCTCCTCCTGTCGAAGGTTCGAGTCCTCCCTCGGGCATGGGTTTGTGCGTTCTCCTTAGCATAAGTTAGTTTAAGATAGATTAAGTAGTATGTAAGCCTAGGGACCAATGACCTCAGCAGTTTGGTCCCATAAGACCTTACCACCACCACAACCGCCACCACCACCACCACCACCACCTTTGTCCGCCGCTCGTGGTCTCGCGGTAGCGTTCTCGCTTCCCGAGCACGGGGTCCCAGGTTCGATTCACGGCGGGGTCAGGGATTTTCACCTGCCTCGAGATGACTGGGTGTTTGTGTTGTCCTCATCATTTCATCATCATCCAGGAAAGTGGCGAAATTGGACTGAGCAAAGATTGGGTAATTGTACAGGCGCTGATAACCACGCAGTTGCGCGCCCCACAAACCAAACGTCATCATCATCACCACCACCACCACCACCAAGACACTCACCATCGCACTCCTCGAACACCCGACAAACGTGCAGTTTCCGAAATGCTCGTGCCGAGCCTCCGGGCTATCACAATCTGCCCTCGGTCAAACTCAGATAGATCACGCGCCATCCTTACTTTGTACACGGGTAGCACACAGACTGACACTAGATGCACCGTGCGTGTGTCTGACTAGCAGTCATTCTTCGCCAGGTGATGCTGCCATCGCCCGGATCCGTTTATATCTTTAGCAGGTCGATGGTCATAATGTTCTGGCTGATCAGTGTGTACAGCCGACTTTGCTAGCGATGGTTCACTGACTACATACCCTCTCATTTGCCGAGACGACAGTTTAGCATAGCCTTCAGCTACGTCATTTGCTACGACCTAGCAAGGCGCCATATTCAGTTACTATGTCTTCTGAACAGATAATATTGTGACTCATGTACCGTCAAGAGCGACGTTCATCATTAATGGATTAAAGTTAAGTATCAAACTAATTACGTCCGCTTTTGTCGTGTTCCAGAGCCCACGTCAGTATGGTCCTTCCCTCCTCACGCCAGCCTGCGTGAGCTAAACGCGTGCATTTCGGCCTCCAATAGTAACACGGTGTTGGCTCTTCGGCCAACACAACAATCAGTGTATAGCTTTACACACAAAGAAGTGAAGATCTGAATATAGTTATGTGATCCAAATTGAAAGTCACTTGATTAGTTTGAAATGTAAAAAATATAGATGTAAATGTCGTATGGTTTTGTTGACTGGAAAATCCCATGGGTGGATTCAACCACTACGCTGGAAAGTGTGCTCTTCCTCGCACACATTGGGCCCTTTCCTCGCGGATACCTGAGAGATAGGTCGTATGTGATTTGTGGAGTGTAGGTGAGTGTTACGGATGCGTCTGCAGGGCGCTGTTATGTTTGTGTTGTACGGTGGGAAAGTGGACTGGTGACGTCAGAAAACATGCCGGGCCAAACTCGGACAGACAGACCAGCCATTGCGAGCGTAATGCGTGGGGAACTCTGGGGCAGACATTTATCTACCAATCAGTGTCAAATAGCCGATAACGATGATGGTAATGATAATGCCACTGAGAATGTACCACCAAATTTAGTGGCTAAAACGTTTACCGATACGGCAGTTATAATTGTGCGTAAAGTCGTAACCAACCGAAATATACTATCAGCACGAAAAGCACCACAGCCTGTAGCATCAATGATATATATATGTGTGTGTGTGTGTGTGTGTGTGTGTGTGTGTGTGTGTGTGTGTGTGTGTGTATGTGTGACTACAGGTGAAGGAATTCCGGCGACAGGCTTGGCGTTTGAACTAGAGCGTTAAATTTCCGCTACACCAACAAAAGTTTGAACGTTGTAGATTCAACCAAATACCTAGGATTTACAATCACAAACAACTTAAATTGGAGCCACCAAATAACAAATGTTGTGGGGAAGGTGAACCACAGGCTGCGTTTTGTTGGTAGAGCGTTAAATTTCCGCTACACCAACAAAAGTTTGAACGTTGTAGATTCAACCAAATACCTAGGCTTTACAATCACAAACAACTTAAATTGGAGCCACCAAATAACAAATGTTGTGGGGAAGGTGAACCACAGACTGCGTTTTGTTGGTAGAACATTTAGAAAATGCAACAAAACTACTAAATGGGTCTCCTACACTTAGCTTGTTCGCCCTCTGCTAGAATATCCTTATCGGATAGGATTGAAGGAGCACATCTAGAAGGTCTGAAGAATGCCAGGTCGTTTTTTACTCTCCCGAAATAGTGGAGAAAGTGTAGCGGGTATAAGGGAGTTGACTCGGTAATCGTTGAAACAAAGGCGTTTCTCGTTGCGAAGGGATTATTTCGTGAAATTAACATCAACAACTCTCTGCTGCGAATGCTAGCCAAAGGCTTTGTCACGCTGTTAACATCTGTTGTCGCCCGATAACAGAAGTAGGGCAACGTCGTACCAGGTTAGTACTTGTGTGGGGGAAAGATGAAAAAAATGACTCTGAGCACTATGGGACTTAACATCTATGGTCATCAGTCCCCTAGAACTTAGATCTACGTAAAGCTAACTAACCTAAGGACAGCACACAACACCCAGTCATCACGAGGCATATGGGGGAAAGGCCGGGTGCTAACTCCCAAGTGGCGCCCGGCTGAAAAGTCATGCACCACGCCTGTGGCCATACGGCAGCACTATTATTATTATGGTTGTTGTTGTTCCACCGAATGCCGAAATACAGGGTAAAGAAAAAATGCCACACTTAGAGGTCGGCGAGCGATTCCTCATCCAGATTCAAGACAAAAGTTTATCTAGTGAAATCAGATCGGATGTATTTTGAAAAATGTATGAAAACGAGGAGCTGGCAACACTGTCACAGCGTCCAGCGTATCGCAATGTGCAGAGATACGTGCATCACGCCGCACTACCTTGTCAGCCGTCGTAGCTCGCTCAGTAGACTGCTGGGACATCAAGTCCACATCCACCATTGGCGGGATAAATAATAAATTAAGATAAATAATAAATTAAGACATATTTGGGAATTTTTTATTCATGACAGTTATTTGGGGGTCGATATTCTTTCCCAGTCGCATCTCTGTGTAAAAATGCTGTTATGTCGCTGGACGTTTCCAAATCGCGCTTCCTCTGTGAAGTTCTTACCACTAGAGAAACATTGAAGGTTGTTTGATCCAATGTCAGCCTACCTATTCTACCGATGGAAGTGGCGTCACCATGGTACCAAGTCGTTCATAATCTTCTCCCCATCGACGTTCGTCTTTATCACATTGGCCTTAGTGAGACAGACCGATGGAGTCGTTGCCACGAATCGGATACTTTATGTCACCAGTTCGTCGCCTGCGGACACAGACATTAGAGTTGGCTTCGCCGACAAATGGCCTTTCTTGCTAGGACGACGGAAGAAGCAGTAGAGAGTGAGGTTCTCCTGCGTGCCGATTCAAGCTTCTTTCCCAGAACGAAGAACAATACACTTACGTGGCTTGTCGAGCATTATGTTCATTACGTGGTGCGTTGCGTCTGCGACCTGTCCCGTTGAACATGGCAAAGGATGCCACGTTATCAGGAGGATATTTGCTGTAGCTGCTATTTAATTGTCAAGGAGTTGGATGAAGCCTAGAATTCCTTTTCTGCTCGAATGTCTAATTCCTGTTACCTTGCTTTTAATAAACTTGACAGAAAACAAAAAAAAGTTTTGAGTGGGTCATTTTGGTGTTTTCGTTACAGTCCCTTTTCAGCTGTATTGTTAGACAGTTTGTCATTTCTGTGGCCCTATCTGTCTTGTTTTTTTGTTTAGTTAATGAAGTAAACAAAAATGGTTGCAGCCACGACTGGATACGAATTTTTTTCTTTCTCAAGTGGCGGAAACCGTGTAGGATTAACTCCGCTTTCGTTTCTTTTTTTGAGTAACAATTCGTAATGTTTCGAAAAAAATAATAATGAAAAGCGTGGAGATATGATATTTTTGACGTCCGTTCTCTAGTTCTCGTAGTTCACCAATCATTTCAGCCAAGTACCTGTGATGCTGGAAGGCAGTTCCAAATATCTCAAAGACTGTTTGTTGAAGTGTTGCACCATGAAGAACTGTGTCCATATCCCTACACGTTAACTCAACACCAGCGGCCACAAGACCGTATTTGACGAGTCCAGTTTTGCGAATGGCTTTTGCACCAAGTGGAAGATAATGAACATTTTATAAACAACGCGATATCGGCTGACTAATCCAGTTTCACTCGTGAAGGTATTTTCAATCTCCACAACGACCATTATTGGTTGGAGCATAACCCAAATGTCACCTGTGAACTGGCTTTGAGGCACGATTTGGCATAAACCTGTGGCCTGAAATCGTGGAAGGAGTCCTTTTGGGCCCTTACTTACTGCCGCACAATTTACAATATTTTGCCTGACGCATTAGAAAACGTTCCACTTGGCATTCGGCCACAGCTATGGTTTCAGCGTTATGGTGCACTGCTACACTTGATTGAACGTTCGTAACTACACTCCTGGAAATTGAAATAAGAACACCGTGAATTCATTGTCCCAGGAAGGGGAAACTTTATTGACACATTCCTGGGGTCAGATACATCACATGATCACACTGACAGAACCACAGGCACATAGACACAGGCAACAGAGCATGCACAATGTCGGCACTAGTACAGTGTATATCCACCTTTCGCAGCAATGCAGGCTGCTATTCTCCCATGGAGACGATCGTAGAGATGCTGGATGTAGTCCTGTGGAACGGCTTGCCATGCCATTTCCACCTGGCGCCTCAGTTGGACCAGCGTTCGTGCTGGACGTGCAGACCGCGTGAGACGACGCTTCATCCAGTCCCAAACATGCTCAATGGGGGACAGATCCGGAGATCTTGCTGGCCAGGGTAGTTGACTTACACCTTGTAGAGCACGTTGGGTGGCACGGGATACATGCGGACGTGCATTGTCCTGTTGGAACAGCAAGTTCCCTTGCCGGTCTAGGAATGGTAGAACGATGGGTTCGATGACGGTTTGGATGTACCGTGCACTATTCAGTGTCCCCTCGACGATCACCAGTGGTGTACGGCCAGTGTAGGAGATCGCTCCCCACACCATGATGCCGGGTGTTGGCCCTGTGTGCCTCGGTCGTATGCAGTCCTGATTGTGGCGCTCACCTGCACGGCGCCAAACACGCATACGACCATCATTGGCACCAAGGCAGAAGCGACTCTCATCGCTGAAGACGACACGTCTCCATTCGTCCCTCCATTCACGCCTGTCGCGACACCACTGGAGGCGGGCTGCACGATGTTGGGGCGTGAGCGGTAGACGGCCTAACGGTGTGCGGGACCGTAGCCCAGCTTCATGGAGACGGTTGCGAATGGTCGTCGCCGATACCCCAGGAGCAACAGTGTCCCTAATTTGCTGGGAAGTGGCGGTGCGGTCCCCTACGGCACTGCGTAGGATCCTACGGTCTTAGCGTGCATCCGTGCGTCGCTGCGGTCCGGTCCCAGGTCGACGGGCACGTGCACCTTCCGCCGACCACTGGCGACAACATCGATGTACTGTGGAGACCTCACGCCCCACGTGTTGAGCAATTCGGCGGTACGTCCACCCGGCCTCCCGCATGCCCACTATACGCCCTCGCTCAAAGTCCGTCAACTGCACATACGGTTCACGTCCACGCTGTCGCGGCATGCTACCAGTGTTAAAGACTGCGATGGAGCTCCGTATGCCACGGCAAACTGGCTGACACTGACGGCGGCGGTGCACAAATGCTGCGCAGCTAGCGCCATTCGACGGCCAACACCGCGGTTCCTGGTGTGTCCGCTGTGCCGTGCGTGTGATCATTGCTTGTACAGCCCTATCGCAGTGTCCGGAGCAAGTATGGTGGGTCTGACACACCGGTGTCAATGTGTTCTTTTTTCCATTTCCAGGAGTGTAGTATGATGTGGAATCTAGTGTAGCCTACTTATTGCGTTTTTTTGTATGTCATTGGATACAGACGGTGTTTCTGTATCCACTATTATTTTCTATTGACTTAATTTGTGCGATGGACGAAACAAAGTGGTCGTTTACGTTTATAGTAAGTCCGTATGGTGTCTTAATGTGTAAATAAAGGTAACAGTAACAGAAAGAAATACGCAAGATACAGCATTGTGGAAGTATAAATTGTATGCAATTTGATGGTTTAAGTACAGAAAAAAAATGTTTGCCGTGAACCTGTCTCGAACATCGACGACTCTGCATATACCGGGTGATCAAAAAGTCAGTATAAATTTGAAACCTGAATAAATCACGGAATAATGTAGATAGAGAGGTACAAATTGACGCTCATGCTTGGAATGACATGGGGTTTTATTAGAACCAAAAAAATACAAAAGTTCAAAAAATGTCCAACGGATGGCGTTTCATCTGATCAGAATAGCAATAATTAGCATAAAAAAGTAAGACAAAGCAAAGATGATGTTCTTTACTGGAAATTCTCAATATGTCCACCATCATTCCTCAAAAATAGCTTTAGTCGAGGAATAATGGTGTGAACAGCACTGTAAAGCATGTCCGGAGTTATGGTGAGTCATCGGCGTCGGATGTTGTCTTTCAGCGTCCCTAGAGATGACGTTCGATCACGATACACTTGCGACTTCAGGTAACCCCAAAGCCAATAATCACACGGACTGAGATCTGGGGACCTGGGAGGCCAAGGATGACGAAAGTGGCGGCTGAGCACACGATCATCACCAAACGACGCGCGCAAGAGATCTTTCACGCGTCTAGCAATATGGACTGGAGCGCCTGGTTCTAATAAAACCCCATGTCATTCCAAGCATGTGTGTCAATTTTTACCTCTCTATCTACATTATTCCGTGCCGGCCGGAGTGGCCGAGTGGTTCTAGGCGCTACAGTCTGGAACCGCGGGACCGCTACGGTCGCAGGTTCGAATCCTGCGTCGGGCATGGATGTGTGTGATGTCCTTAGGTTGGTTAGGTTTAATTAGTTCTAAGTTCTAGGCCACTGATGACCTCCGAAGTTAAGTCGCATAGTGCTCGGAGCCATTTGAACCATTTTTTTTACATTATTCCATGGTTTATTAAGTTTTCAAATTTATACTGACTTTTCGATCACCCGGTACATTCCCCACTGCATTACCTCGTCCCGATGAGCCAACAGGACACACCCAGCAAACTGCAGAGTTCATGCTACCTTTTCTTAGCTACGCTGCACGCAGTTCCACCGTTGCAAGAACATCTTTTTTAAAATCCCACCTTATTGGCTGGACTATGTTTTGCAGGATGAACAGGGGTAAAGAATCGTGTGCCGACCTCCAAGTGCGGTATTTTTTTCTTCATCTCATATTTGTTGGTTTTCATCAACGTAGGCAGAAATGACCATGGTAAAATTAGAGAAATCAGAGCTGTCAGCGAAAGATTCAGGTGCTCATTTTATGCACGAGCTGTCCCAGAGTGGGACAGTCGAGAAATAGTCTGAAAGTGCTTCCACGAATCCTCTGGTAAACACGCGCGAGTGTCATTTGCAGAGTACTGAAGTAGATGTAGGCAGTCTGCTCGCATAGTGTTCCACGTCATATGTGCGCTGACCGGCGTCTGTTCACAGCAACCTTCTTCCTTCCTGGTCCTTCCCCCCCCCCCTCCCCCCTCCTCCTGGTCGAATATCCCTGCTTCACGGCTGTCAGAGTGTAACGTAACCGGTAGTCCTCAGGCTCGTACATTTTACTCAATAGCTTAATACCGCAGCCTGCAACTGTCACAGCCGATAAGGACTTCACGGCAGCAGAAGACACACAAAAGCACTACCGGGATAGTTACAAAGCTTTGAAAGAACAACACTCGTTACGTAGTCTAGTTGCCCTGCGTGATTTACGATGTACGGTTCGTGAACAAGCGGGCAGGAGGAAACTGTAGCGCGTCGTATTATTACGAACAGGGGGGCGACCTGCTTTCTCTGAAGTGGTGATGCGTAGTGGTTTTTCAAGAAGAGAGGCGCGTCCAGCAACACTTGAAGGGGTCTTCTCTTCGGTGTTTAATAAAACAAAACATAGTCCGTAGTGGGCTGAACTGTAGTCGATTTTTATTTAAATCGCGTGATTAGCTATTTTCGACGACTTGTCGTTTTCCAGCACATGTAATATTACGTATTACACGTCATAATTGTCAAATTATTTCTCATTACACGTAAAAAATAGACGTTATATTCCATCTTTGCATTGTGAATGGATCCACCTTAACGTAAGGATGGAATATAACGTCTACTTTTTATGAACAGCGCAAAATAATTTGACAATTACTACATGTAATAAGTAATTATGTACATGTTCTTGAAAATAACAAGTCGTCCAAATTAGCTCATTGCACGATTTAACTAAAAATCGACTACAGTATAGCGTACTACGTACTATGCTTTCAATTAGTGCAGATTTGGAGGTTGTGGATCCCTCAAAGACAAGCTTTCTTCTATGTTTGTTTATTGAGTTCCTTTCCGCGATTACAGTGAACTGCAAGTGGTTGGGACGGGGTATGCTTGAAGTGCATCGACCTGTCGACAAGCGCGTCAGTAGGGCCGCAGCGAAAGTTCGGATTGTAGTAGGCTGGGCCACGAGACAGGCTAAGATCTTAATTACCCGAATGGGACGGAAATGGGTAGATGTGATGTACATGTACAGTCCAACAAATGATTAGCATTTGAGAAAAACTGGATGATTCATTCAAGTGAAAGAGCTTCACAAACAGATAAAGTCAATAGCGCGTTGGACCATCTCTGCCCCTTAGCGTGCAGTTATTCGGCTTGACATTGATTGATAGAACTATTGGATGTCCTCCTGTGGGATTTCGTGCTAAATTTAGTCCAACTGATGCGATAGCTGGTCAAAATCGAGAACTGGTTGGCCAGCTCTGCCATAATGCACGACCTGTTCTCATTTGGGGAGAAATCCAGCGACCTCACTGGTCAAGGTAAGGTTTGGCTATCACAAAGACAATAAGTAGAAATTCTCGCCGTGTGCGGGCGAGCATTATCCTCCTGACATGTAAGTCCAGGATGGCTTCTCACGAAGGGCAACAAAATGGGGCGTATCATATCGTCGACGGATCGCTGTGCTGTAAGGGTGCCGCTATAACAACCAAAGGAGTCTTGCTATAAAATGAAGTGGCATCCCAGACTCCTGGTTGTCGGGCCGCACTGCGACAGACAGGTTGGTACCACACCGCTGTCTGGGGAGTCTCCAGATATCTCTTCGCTGGTCGTCAGGACTCAGTTCGAAGCGGGACTCATCACTGAAGAGAAATCTACTCCACTCAATGAAATTTCAGGCCGAAAACTGTCAAGAGATGCCCCGAACATGTTGGGATACCAACCTGCCTGTTGCCGAGAGTTCTTCCGGTTTGTGTGGCCGTGGTCCGTGGAATTCTTCTATCCCTGACGTTGCCGACTCACCACAACCAGGCAAGACTCAGCACAACCAGGAGCACCTCCGAAGATGTCCAACGTAGCTTTGGACGAAACGTCAGGGATAGAAGAGTTCCATGGACCACAGCCATACAACCCGGAAGAATTCTCGGCAGCTGAAACATCCGGTCGTGAAAGCCTTCATTGTATGATCAACCTGACTGTTGCCCTCTATACAGTCCGTCAACCAAAACTGGTGGCCTGGTGTGCCATTCCATTTCCTGGCAGGACCCCTTTGGTTGTCATTGGAGCCACCCTCACAGCACAGCGATACGTCGACGATATTCTACGCCCCGTTTTGTTGCCCTTCATTGCAAGCCATTTCACCAAGGTAATGCCTGCCCACACATGGCGAGAGTATCTACTGCTTGTCTTCGTGCTTGCCAAACCATTATTTGGCCAGCAAGGTCGCTGGATCTTTTCCCAATTGAGAGCATTTGGACCACTTTGGACAGGCTCCTCAATCCACCTCGGGTTTTGACTTTCTAACGCGCCAGTTGGACAGACTTTGGCAGGATATCTCTCAGGACACCCAACAACTCTATCACTCAATGTCAAGCCGAATAATTGCATGTGTAAGGGCCAGAGGTAAATCAACGTGTTATTGACTTGCTCAATTTGTGAAGCTGTTTCTCTTGAACAAATCATCCAATTTTTCTGAAATTGTGATCAGTTGTTTCTCTGTAGATGTACGCGACATCGGCGTAGTGAAACGCTTAGCGTCGCTGGTGGCCTGTTACGGGTGCAGGTTCAAACCTGACAGCCAAGAATTATTTGTTATTTCGTATTATTCATTTCTGGCAGGTTCTAGAAATATGTTATGCTTGCAGTGTTCGTATATGTGGGATATTCTATGCATGTACTGTAAGTAGGCTGTTTGTTTTCTTTATGTAAGTAGGCTGTATGTATGTAGGCTGTTTATGTTTTCTTTATGTAAGTAGGCTGTTTAGGTTCTTAGATTGGTAACGCCGCCGCCACGTAGCGCTCTCTGTATGAAAATCACTGGCTGTGCTGTGTGCAGTCTGTGGCTAGTTTACATTGTTGTCTACCATTGTTGTCATGAACTGCTATAGCTGGATGTGAACAGCGCGTAGCGTTGTGCAGTTGGAGGTGAGCCGCCAGCAGTGGTGGATGTGGGGAGAGAGATGGCGGAGTTTTGAAAAATGTCATGAACTGCTGTATATATTATGAATATTAAGGTAAATACAGTGTTTGTTCTCTATTAAAATCTTTCATTTGCTAACTATCCCTATCAGTAGTTAGTGCCTTCTGTAGTTTGAATCTATTATTTAGCTGGCAGTAGTGGCACTCGCTGTATTGCAGTAGTTCGAGCAACGAAGATTTTTGTGAGGTAAGTAATTTCTGAAAGGTATAGTTTAATGTTACTCAGGGCCATTCTTTAGCAGGGATTTTTGATAGTCAGATTGCGTTGCGCTAAATAATATTGTGTATCAGATTAAGCACAGTTTTGTATACATTTTTCTAAGGGGACGTTTCACATGGCGACCCTGCCAGGATACCTCACTGGAATCTTCTGATTTTTTCTTGTAGTTTGTGTATTTAGTGTAGCTTTTGTTTATTGCTAGCGCGTAATTGTAGAGAGAATCTCCTTTGTAGTTGCAGTCTTTCATTGTTGTACTGTAAAACAGTTGTGGCATGCATGTAGATTTGCACCAAGTATTTCGCAGCTGCGCTTGTAATTAACTACATATTATTTTCAGTGCTATGTTAATGTGTTCTCTTATTTTTGCTATTCAAATTGTGCTTTTCTGTGTTATCGTGTGAAATATTGTGACGATAATGGCGTGTGAAAAACGTAACACTCGGCTCCAAAGTAAACTAAGAAATGACAGTGAAGACGAAAGCAGTGTGTTGGCCCCACCATGTAATGAATTAACTAATATTCAAAGTAATAATTTGGTAACTGTGCATAGGGAAATGGAGCGGGCGTCAAACAATGGTGTAGACAGTCAAACAGGTAGTGAACAGGGAAGCATTATCGATCGATCGGTCGGCAACAGCTCGCCTCAGGAATCCGAAATGATAGGACACAATTTTGCAAATACTGTAGATTCAGGTTTTGCGTCCTCACCGTTTTCTCAAATGAGTCAAGACACATTTTCTGCTTGTCAAAATGTGAATGTTGCCGGTGAAAATGCACTGCCAAAAAGCATAGAGAAACAGATTCCAGACACTAATACATTATTATTGCAATTAATGCAACAAATGGAACAAAATCAGAGACAAATGGGACAAAATCTTCAAAAGTTAGACACAATGGAACAACACCAGAGACAAACACAGCAACAGTTACACATAATGGAACAAAATCAGAGACAAACACAGCAAAAGCTTCAAAAGTTAGACTCATTGGAACAAACTCTCGAACAAACACGTGAAGATTTAACCGCTGAGTTACATAACATTGAATCGAAATGTCAGAAAGTGTGTAATGACGTAAAAACACAAATTTGTGAGCATTTCCAACCTATTTTTTCGCGTCATGAAAATGCATTACAGAATCACGAAGCAGCCATAAAAGAACTGCAAACTACTGTTCATGAAAATCATGAGACCTTGCAAGCTAAAATGGACTCAGTTGCATCTACCGATTCGGTTACGCAACTTGCAAAAACTCAGGAAAACTTAAAGGACACAGTAGATACTCTGAAAATTGGTTCAGAAAGACACATGGAGGAAATTAGTTCATTATCAGAGAAAGTAGCCGAACTTTCGGATCAGGTCACTAACTTATCTACGAAGGTAGATGATAATCTGAATGACACAAAACCGGTAGTCTTTAATGACACAGAAGAGTGCGAACAAATTAGGAAACTGAAACAAAATCTGAATCAAATTAATACGCAACACCAAAGAGAAATCCGGGAAGTACAAGAACAGCTGACACAGGTAATACAAGAATTACGTATTTCAGAGGACACTCGCGCCCCAGTACTGGAAGAGGGACATAGAAATACGGAAAAGCCACAAAATAATAACACAGGGCATTTCGGAAGTTATGAAAGAAATTGGCAATGGGCACCGAATTTTGAGATCGAGCCGCCGACACGACGTAACAATGACCGATATGCTACTCGCCGACACGATGATTTTGATTATAAGCTGTTCATTACTACACGTAAATTCAAAACGTTTAAGAATTCTGCCAACGACATTCATCCACAAGCGTGGCTCCATCAATTCTCTCATTGTTTCCCTCCCAACTGGTCATTGGAGCACAGGTTAGAATTTATGTGTGGCTACTTAGAGAATGAACCAGCAGTAAGAATGCGGTCATTCACGATTGCCACAGTGAAGGAGAATTTTACCATGCCTTCCTCTCAGCATATTGGTCTCAAGCCACACAAGACCGGGTAAAACATAGCATCATGATGATGAAACACTTTGAACAATCTGAATTTTCCAGTCTTGTCAAATATTTTGAAGACATGTTGCACAAGAATCAGTACCTGTCAAACCCATACAGCCCCTCAGAACTCATCCGCATTTGCTTAATCAAATTACCTGAACATTTACGGCATATTATTTTGGCAGGACGTTGCAAAGACGACATTGAAGCTTTTCAGGGACTGTTACAAGAACTGGAAATTGACACAGACAGTCGCGGGATGCGAAAACAGGAAAACAATCACTACAGGTCACATCCGTCACAATTCCGTGACGACAGAAACAATAAATGGCCACGACAAACCTATTCTTACAACGTAAATCGTGACCAAAACAGACACCACCCATATGACAACCACTGGCAGAGTAATAGTTACAGGGAAAGATCACCTTTCCGCGGTAATGACTATCACAGAGACAATCAGAGAAACAGACAATATGGGAACCAAAATAACTATTATCAAGGGAGACAGAATAACTTTAGACGCAACGGTCCAGCACGCAGTTACGACTCAGGAAGAAATTCTCCACCACGTGACAGACAAGAAAGAAACTATGTAAACTACCGACATGACGACAGACGATATGATCGTAACGACAGACGTGAATTTCATCAGAACTGGCGGGTTTCTAACAGAGCTGGGCCCTCTGGACAACGTGAATTTGTGGAAGTTAGGCCTCCAAACCCCAATAACGGCGCGCGCCAACAAAGAGGTAGCAGACAATGACTCGCACCGCAGGCACCCGCGTGCGCCGGCTGGCTCAGAGACAAATAACATTGACGCTAACCTTGAGCAAAATTCCAGTATTCTTTACGAACGTATACCACATGATAATTGCGTTGAAGTTGAAACTCTCCGTACTAGGAAGAGTAAAGGTTTACACCACATTTCTCATGTAAAACCATTTATTGACAGATAATCTGCTTTTTAACTTAGTCTTTGCAATTTTCACTTCACGCTACTTGTACAATTTGTCACACTGAGAAACTGTTAACATGCAACTATGTTTTAAAGCTAACTAACCATCCAGTCAAGAACATAGGTAACTTAGACAAGTAATTGCGAATGCATTGTTATTGCGAACAGACGACACAGTGTTGTTATTTATCCATTCCTCCTTGTTAGTTGCACGATTACGTAACGAATATACGGCTTACATACTTAGAATATATACCAGCACAGCTAATGAAATTTTCATGCAACATTTTTGTTTGCTTGAGAGTGGATTCTGGATTTGAGGTGCTTTCTGTGAAATGCCAGATGACACAGTGGTTAGTTTATGTGACAGCTACACGATTTTATCACGACGCTGCTAATGCGTGACAATTTACAATGTTGCTTTTGCGGTGTATCTGTTTTATATCTGCACAGTTTTTTCTGAATTCTTCTATAAAGTGAGACATGTTTTAGTGGTGACTTTTGTGCTATTGCTACAAGGAGACAGCCTTTTCCGTAGGACAACAATACGTTACAGCTCAGTACTTTCCTCATCACGGCAATAAACGTAATAACTAAGTTATCTATAAGCAAAGCATTTCACTTTTGTGTATCATGAGGTAAGTACATTGACTTCTGCAGAACTTAGCTTTCGGAGGACAATAACTACGACACTTCCCAGAGATTATCTTACAGCAAGACGCATATTTAGCGCTACAGGACACGTATTTGAGTGATTAATTTTGTACTTAAAACATTTATTTTTAAAGATTTTTGAATTACAAAGAAAGTTTTTCGTGATACATTTCATTCCATTGCTGTAATCTGTAACACCTGAGGGTATAATTACAATAAACCTCAGGGGGGTACACGCCTACTTTGTGTACCATGTGTTTGGCAAGCACAAGGAGCCCTAGCTAATATGGTATTTGCTTATACAACTTTACACATCGGTACCATATTTCTCTAACACATAAATTACACAGCTATCTGATCATTTAACAGAGAAACAAACATCTTTTTACTATGTCAGTGACACATGTTTACGCAATTACACCGTTGGATAACTTCACACTTACGAAATTGTATTTTGTCTGTACTGTGTGAACTGTTCATATTTTTTTGGTACCATTGTGATACTACGAGAGCTTTGAATGATGTATTTGGTAAAGGAGCATGATTTTAAAGTACGTTTGAGGCAGATGACACTTTTGACATGAGCAGAGAATTTTCTTTAGGTTTTGAAACAATTGCAGAAAGCTACGACGTTTTTGAGATTTGACTGAGGTGTTATGATGTTATTATTACGACGACGATGTGTATTATGCTGCTGATGTATGTTTATGATCAATAAGCTAATGCTATATGAGTTATTTGATTATTCCACGTATGTTATGATGAAATATTGAAGAAGTATTGACGAATAAGGTAAGGAATAATGAGTAGTGTTTAGGGACTCTTGACTTGTGAAAAAGGATGTTGGAAACCAAGAATCGTACTTTAAGAATTATGAAATGTGTGTGTAGATGTGTGAATGTATCACAATGCCGGCGAAACTTTTTTGGACACTGTTATATTCATAGGATTTTGTTTCTACACATTTGCAACGCACATTCTTGACCTGTTAAATATTTTTATATGAGACTGTCACTGTAGCGGAAACTGCTGTCGTAAATATTTCCATAAGAAAGTTAAGTGACCACCTGCACGTGCATCGTCGGCACACAGCTGTGTCAGACACCTGGAGTACAAGTCATTAGGGTGTGCCTTTCATCGCTAATGCGACAACCTCGTTACTTGAAAACATATGATTTTTGTAATGCGTTGTGGGCACACAGCTGGGTCAAACACCTGGAGAACAAGCCATTAGGGTGTGCCTTTCATCGCTAATGCGACACCCTCGTTACTTGAAAACATATGATTACTCGCACTTTGTGCTAATTACTGAAATGCTTATGAATTGATGGGAAATATTCGTACATCTGCACACCTGATTATGACAAGTGTCTTTCTCCGAGAGTTGAGTGCTACTGACTTACAAAATGCCACATGACTATTGAATGATATTTTTATGCTTTGCTTTTCGTAGTTGCTTATTTCATTTGATGTCTGGTTTCCAGCTGTGTTGCAGCATTGCTTTTATAAAATGAAATGCATTTGCTAATGTGAACACTTTCTGTCAACAGATCTATTAAATAATTATTTTTTTGATCCACATTCTTTAAAAGAGGAACACTTGGAAAGGAAAGAACAATAAGGAGGAACTAGTAACAGTAACACATAATTTTCTTTTCAAGTACATGGTAATATTTTTTTTACAATAAGTTGTTGTGGTGCACCACTTTAATTACATAGACATTAGGATGTGAATAGACATTTCCCTTTTCTGCATTGTTGTTTTTGCTGTAATATTTTTCTGCTTGAGCTATATCATGTTTAGGTATAAGTTGCTGCTGTTTGCCAGGCATAGTGTTATTGAATTTGACTTTTGCTAATTTCTTAATGCTGCTTGCTTCGCAAATCTGCGTTTTTTTTTTCATTGCTGTTTATATTAACTGTTTTATGTGATGCTGCATTGCCTCGTCCCTTAGTTTAGCATCTGAGCTCAGTAGATTTAAGTTAGCTTAAGAGGGGGTAGACTATATAAGAAACTGACTGTGGAGAATAGGTAAAGAATGCAATGCGAAGTTATATGAAAAAGATTTGGGCCCAAGTGAGTATTGTACAATCAGAAATAATTATTTTGAAAGAAATATGAATAGAATACGGGAAGGAGGTATAGATAGGACTTTTTGGGAATAATGATGAATGAAGGGAGATCTCCAAGAAGCAAAGAAAGTTTTGTTTGCCAAATACTGCAGTAAAACAAACCCTGTCCTTTCCTTGTGTTATCCCACTATGTCTTTGTGTACCCTTGTGTATTTGTTTTCTTCCTGTCTCTGTGTAGTTTCATAGAATTTTTTCTTCTAATATTAAGCTACATTCACTATGATGAGGAATACTGTTCTCCTCAAATATAATTGGCATTAATAATATGGTATTTTCTTTGTAAAGATATTAGACATTATTTATTCTGTTTTGTTTTAATGCTCATGTGTGAAGTTGACGTTTCAAAAGTGATTCTGATCTTTTATTTTTGTACTCATGTCATCATTCCTGTAACACTGATGTATATGTTTATTTCTATTCTTTTGTAAAGCCCCTATTACTACAAATATTATCTGTATTGTTATGTTTTTAATGATGTATTTTGTATCTTTGTAATTGTATTCTTATGTTATATAATTGTAATTGACACCCGTTCATCATATTATTAACTTGTAAGCATTCATTTCACTGCACACTTTTCTGTTGGTCATACTATATGGACACTATGTGAGAAGTTGGGACTGTAAGTGTTTGCACGTGTGTTACTAATTCAGCAAGGGACTGGATAACAGCATTGCTGGTTCTAAGGACAATTCCAAAAACTTTGTGAGTGCACAAGTGGTGGTTATGGACTTGCTATCTTCTCTGCAAGACTCTTCGATGGTGATTGTGCACCTGCACAGTCGCAGCAGATGGCTGCTGGCCATCTCTACAAGGACTACAGTGGGTCTGCATCTCTGGTGGCCCACCAATACCACAATCTCTACCAGGACTACAGTGGGCCTGTCCACAATCTCTACAAGGACTACAGTGGGTCTGCACCTCTGGTGGCCCACCAATACCACAATCTCTACCAGGTCTACAGTGGGTCTGCTCTGTGATGACCTACCTACCAATATTCGTCAGAACTTCGAATGACTCTGCTGTGGGTTTGCTCTGTTGTGGCCCATTACCTGTCAGCATGTCAAGAGTCAGTACTTTCTGTTGGAAGGACAACACTACTTCTTCAAGACTGCATGGACATCCACTACTTCCGTGTGCATTGTCTTTTATTGCTCAGACTTTGATAAAAGAAACGGCAGTTTTACTGTGATGAATGATCAGGACTGTCTTTATGGACTGTGAGAAAATTTTAGCTTTTGACCAACATTGTATCAATAAGTGTGTGCATTTTATATCTTTGTTACTGTAATTGTGAAAAATTTTTTTTTCAAATCTGTATTGGCCAGTGCCCAACACCATTTGTAAAAATTTTTGTGGGGAGCATGGGGGCTATGTAAGTAGGCTGTTTATGTTTTCTGTATGTAAGTAGGCTGTATGTAAGTAGGCTGTTTATGTTTTCTTTATGTAAGTAGGCTGTTTAGGTTCTTAGATTGGTAACGCCGCCGCCACGTAGCGCTCTCTGTATGAAAATCACTGGCTGTGCTGTGTGCAGTCTGTGGCTAGTTTGCATTGTTGTCTACCATTGTTGTCATGAACTGCTATAGCTGGATGTGAACAGCGCGTAGCGTTGTGCAGTTGGAGGTGAGCCGCCAGCAGTGGTGGATGTGGGGAGAGAGATGGCGGAGTTTTGAAAAATGTCATGAACTGCTGTATATATTATGAATATTAAGGTAAATACAGTGTTTGTTCTCTATTAAAATCTTTCATTTGCTAACTATCCCTATCAGTAGTTAGTGCCTTCTGTAGTTTGAATCTATTATTTAGCTGGCAGTAGTGGCACTCGCTGTATTGCAGTAGTTCGAGCAACGAAGATTTTTGTGAGGTAAGTAATTTCTGAAAGGTATAGTTTAATGTTACTCAGGGCCATTCTTTAGCAGGGATTTTTGATAGTCAGATTGCGTTGCGCTAAATAATATTGTGTATCAGATTAAGCACAGTTTTGTATACATTTTTCTAAGGGGACGTTTAAGTACAAATACTGACTTCCTGAAATTTCGATACTTGTATAAATAACTGTACTCTCCTTCCAGCAGATGAGCTCTGTTCCGGCTGTACGTTGCTGTTCTTAATAATCGTGCTTTCAGCACTAAGTGTTGATCCATCTTTCGGATTAGGACATGAGTCTGGTTACAACGTGACGACATTGACGCGGACGAAATCAATGAAGATGCAAAGACATGAAATTGTATCAGGGCAAACAGGTCATATCTGCTCAACCTGCAGGGTATCGGCTAATATGAAGAGACAACTGAAAATTTGTACGCGACTGGGAATCGAAGCTCATTTATCGCGACTCGTCGCCTTAACCTTGCGTCCATACGAGCACACACCTAGCCAGACACAAATTTTCATTGCCATTCATGTTTTCATGTATGTTTCTGATCATCACAACGATAAATTCATTCTCGCAGCATCACCGGAAAAAAAATTAAAGAAATGTGGCGGAGGACCATGCCTTGTTCTAGTACAAGAAACGCATACGAGGTGAATTAAATGCACTGAAATGAAGCGAATGGAGCCAGTGAGTGGGAAACTGCAAGCCATTTGAGAGTCAACGGACAGCTGTTTTCCGATCTATACCCCGATCGTATACCACTCTGCAATGACTTTCGAGGTTTCTACGACAGTCTGAAAAGTAGATAACTGCGTATCTCAGTTTCTTCTGCTACGTTATACAACGTGGCTTTATTTGTATTATGCGCTCTAAATGTTGTTATACGAATTCTTTGTCATTGCAGAAGAATGTAATTGCATAATCACTCGTGCCAAAACAAAAGTGATGGAGTTCCATGCTAAGGAACTACTTTGATCTTTAATCATGCTGCTGACTAAAACGTTCGAACAAATCTCGGATTTTACCTTTTTAAGATATGACATTTCTGATTTTCAAGGTAGAGACACAGAGAAAAAAGTCGAGAGATATAACCTCGTAATTAAGTTTTTCTTGATAGATACTCATTTGCAGTCCTGGAACAAAGTGAAATAACTATACTGCTAGAGTACTGTGGAGCAGGAATTTGTGTTCCAGCACTGGGAAAATGTTATTTCAAACAACCAAAAAATTAATAAAGCAACCTTTGTTTTATCAAAATGATACTTAAGATTTTATGGCTACCCCTAGTAGTCTCACAACGAGTACAAACTTGAAGTATAAGGCGTAAAATACATTTAAGGAAATGTCGAAATTCGGAAAGTGTGAATGACAATCCAGAGATATTTGTTAGTAACATTTCGGGATAATGACTTTTGTTCTGTTGTCAGTTTGAACTGGAAAGGACCGTATTTTTATTTTTACTGCAGCTTCAGGAACTTCAGTACTGAGCGTATAAGACAACTCTCACTCTAGTTCACATCTCGTGTTTGATTCTGTTCTTACGTTATTTCCAGAAGTAGCATGCTTTATAGGTATTCCAAAATATTTAAAAAATGTTAGCTTCTCAGTTTGAGATAGAACTGAAGTTATTTCCTAGTTCTCGCCTTTTAGATGACCATCTACATTTCGTCGACATTACTATTATCATCATAGATTTTGTTTTAGGCGTGTCCTGCCCAACATATGCTCGGTCGTCGCACTGTGTGTTAACCCTGATGTAAGTAGATCAGTAACTGTAATTTTTTTCGTCCCATTATCAGCCAAATCTTGTTGTATCCGTACCTTTTCGTTGGTACGTCATTGCAGGTATTTGAATAAGTTTTTTTTTCATTTCCTGTGCCAGTGTCGGTGTGGCTATTGTTTTGTATAATTTCATAATCGAAGACCTTGGCTGTAAACAATGGGAAGGGGCAAGTTGTTTGCTTTGGGTAATTGCACAGTAAAGTTTCAATAAAATCTACATTTAAGCGCTCCCCAGTGAAACCCTCGGCTGTGTACACGAAACAGCGTTGGCAACACCTGGGCCGCTATAAATGGAAGTTCGTCTTTATTCAGCCTAGCTTGAAAGATAAGTCACAGCTTCTTACATGTTTCCATAACCGAACCCAAAGTCATCTTCTCCGAGATAGGCTTCAGTCAGTTTTACTATTGTTCTGTAAATAATTCGAGGCAGTATTTTGCAACCGCAGCTTATTAAACTGATGGTTTGGTAATATTCACACCAGTCAGCACCTGCCTTCTTTGGAAAAGGAATTATTACCTTCTTATTGAAGTCTGAGGGTATGTCGCGACTCGTGCACTTAATTACCAAGTTTTGTCATGGCTGGCTCAAGGACCTGAATTATTCTGAGAGAGTTTCACTTACTCACCTTTTTTCGACTTAGGTTTTTCAGTGCTCTATCAAATTCTTCTTGTAATACTTTATCTCCTGTTTACCTACTTCCTCTTCCCTTTGCGTAATATTCTCTTCAGGATCATTTCCATTTTACAGCCTTCTACACACTCATTCGACCTGCTTGTCCACTCTTCTTTGAACAGTATTTGTCTGCCGTCTGAACACTTAATACTCAAGCAAGCGCTTCTCTTTTCTCCAAAGATCTGTTTAATTATTCGTGTAGGCAGAATCGCTCTTTGCGTTAGTTATGCGTGGTTCTACAGCCTTGTATTTATCAGTTGGCCATTCCTTTATTGCCATTTTGGAATTTCTTTGAATCTCGGTTTTAGACGTGTGAATTTTCTACTGCCTGTTTCATTTGCTACATTTTATTTACTCTTTTCGTCGACTAAATACAGTGTGACGCGTGTTGCTCAACGATTTCTGCTGGGCCTTCCCTATTGATTCCTCTTCTGCCTTCATCTTTTCATCACCCAAACCAACCCGTTCGTCTTCAATTGCAATCAAGTTCAAATGGCTCTGAGCACTATGGGACTTAACATCTGAGGTCATCAGTCCCCCAGAACTTAGAACTACTTAAACCTAACTAACCTAAGGACATCACACACATCCATGCCTGAGGCAGGATTCGAACCTGCGACCGTAGCGGTCGCCCGGTTCCAGACTGAAGCCCCTAGAACCGCTCGGTCACAGCGGCCGGCGTCTACATTTAAGAAATTTCAAGTATATTTATTGTTATTGAAAGAAACCATTGTTTTCAAATATTTCTAGAGTAGCGACAAGTTTTTGAAAACATAAATTCTCTCCAAAATTTTATTCTTAAAAAAACCTCAACAGGTACTTAACATTGTTTACTGACAAACTGGGCTGCCATTGAATTACCACTGTTTACTTGCTGGGCAAGGTAACGAAACATTACTGTGAAAACTCTCAAAAGTATGAATTTAACAGGTCCGAATTGTTTCTGGTTATGGTACTAAGATTCGCGTTACAACGTTTAGAAATAAAGAAGTATAACAACGTCAAACAGCAATCTATAATATTAAGGATGTCGCTTAACATTTCTGCCATCACACCTTTCACGTAAATTCACAAAAACGATGGTAAGGGACAAGTTAAAATTGTTTATTTGCTTATAGAATTATTCACATCTACCCAGTTTGCGTTCCAGAACATGTTCAGGGTCTTTGTCTGAGTAGTAGTTATCCTCATCATCCTCGTATTTGTCCAATTCATCCCTGAAAAGCATATTCCCGGCGCAAAAACAGAGCACATTACTACTACTAGGCGCCACAATTTTGCTCCTTACAACTGTTTAAGGGTAGACATCATGACAAAGTTGCCATTAGTGAGAATCTGAAATTAGGGATAGAGCGGCCAGTTCTTGTTTCATCGAGGAACTATTGCACATCACTTATCATGTTTTACATGTAATAACTCTGTTGTTTCTCATAGACCATCCCTTAACACTGTTTTCAGTCGAGGTCTTCAGTTGCTTCAGTGGTTGCCTTGTGTTGTTTGGTGTTCAGTCCAAACCATGGTTTGATTCTGTGGTATCGTCCAGAGGTCGCGGTGCCACACTAAAGTCGGCAAAGGGAATCGATGCCACAGACATTAACGACGGCTGGCTGCAGTCCGCAACAACCAATGGGAAGAGCTACAGAAGGCTCTCAGCATAGCAGTGCGTTTCCACTGAGGTCAATATAGTGCGAGCATACAAGAATTGGGCACTAGCTTGCGATCTCAGCTACAGAGGTCAACATTTTTGTATAGGAACAATGAATTGTTGAAGTTTCTGGTCAACTTGTACTGACGTAAATGTCGAACATTGAACTTTAGGAGAACAGTTAGTTACTGCATGAAGTGATGCTTTCATAACGAGTGACAGTGTAAATTACCAAGCAATCCTATGGTCTACGAAGTGCGACAATAAAGTAATGAGATTGATTTTCTTTGCAAAACGTGGCAACCATGCAGGCTTGCGTAGGCACAATATCTTTGACCTTGGTCTATAAGCTGCTTTAAGTGACACATCGAGGCAACTGCTCAGTCGTGAGTTGTGCTGTAATAAGTTAACACGTGTTTGTGTCTCTCGACACGGAAATGGAACCGCATAATTTTGCGCAACGGTATGCCATTTCTTTTTGCGTTAAACTGGGTGAAAACGCGGCGAAAACTTATGGTAAGCTTCAGAAGGCTTTAGGAGATAAGGTTATGTCAAGAGCTCATGGTTTTCGTTGGCATAAAATGTTTAGTGACGACAGAACGTATTTTGAAGATGAATACCGCAGTGGACGTCCATCAACCTCACGGACAGATGTCAACTTGGCCAGGCTGCGTGAACTCGTACGATCTGATCGAAGGTTATCCGTGAAAATGATTGCAGAAGAACTGAACATCAATCGAGAAACGGTTCGTCTAATATTAACTGAAGATCTTGGTATGAGAAAGATTTGTGCAAAACTGGTCCACAAAAATCTCACACCACAACAGCGGAAAACACAGAAAAATGTGGCAGCCGATCTGTTAGTGCAAACGGAAATCAATCCAGAATTGTTGAGCCGTGTTATCACTGGTGATGAAAGTTGTTTTTTTTTTCAGTACGATCCAGAGACAAAACGCCAAAGTTCGCAATGGTGCTCAAAGGGATCACCTAGACCAAAAAAAGCTCGCGTGTCAAAGTCAAAAATGAAATGCATGCTTGTGTGATTCTTTGATTCCAAGGGAATTGTTCATAAAGAGTAGGTGCCTCCTGGACAAACAGTTAACCAATTTTACTG
The DNA here is from genome assembly GCF_023864275.1 of Schistocerca cancellata. Classification (NCBI taxonomy): domain Eukaryota; kingdom Metazoa; phylum Arthropoda; class Insecta; order Orthoptera; family Acrididae; genus Schistocerca; species Schistocerca cancellata. The sequence goes on from NC_064627.1 coordinate 73,310,227, forward strand.
CAAAGAAATTTTAGAAAGACTTCGTGAAAGTGTTCTTAGTGTCCGTACCAACATTGCTGATAATTGGATTCTGCATCACGACAATGCTCCATCCCATACTGCTCTGTCAGTACAGCAATTTTTAACCTCAAAACAAATTTCAGTACTATCACAGCCACCTTATTCACCAGATATCGCTTCGTGCGACTTTTTTCAATTTTCATGTGTCAAAACGGCGGTCAAGGGACAGCAACAACACAAGATGTACAAAAAGCTGTGACGAGGGTCTTGGAGGATATTATAGAAGATGAGTTCCAGAAATGTTACCGTCAATGGCAGAAGCGCTGGAAAAAGTGTGTGCAATCAGAAGGGAACTACTTGGAAGAAGACGACACTAAACTTGACTAAAACGGTAAGTAACATTTTTTTTCACATCAGTCTCATTACTTTATTGTCGCACCTCGTAGAACTGTGTCAGAGAAAAGTATATCTTTTATTCATTTATGTAATAGAGTGGAAAAAATATTTCATGTATTCTGGTTTCATGAGCCTCACTCAGAGCGATAAAAGAACCCACAGTTCGTCTGGTCTTCAACTATGAATAATTACTGCCACATCCATCCATTTGAAAATACTGTAGAAGAGCCTTGATCTTCCACTACAATTTTTACGCCTACTCTTCCTCCAATTAGCAAACTGACTATTCCTTGATGCCTTGGGATGTGTCCTATCAATCGAACCCTTCTTTTAGTCCAATTGTGCCAAATATATTTGCTGCCCAGTTCGAGTCAGTGCCTCCTCATCAGTTTCGCATATACCCATCCAATCTTCAGCTGTAACACCGCATTACAAAAGCTTTTGTTCTACTACTTTTCACTTTCACAAGGCTACACTCCAGATAAATTCCTTCATATAATATACCCTAAACTTAAATTCGTATTCCGCGTTAACAAATTTTTCTTTCTCAGAAACCCTTTACATACTACTGCCAATCTCCACTTTATAATTGTTTACATGTTCCAAAGACAATTTGAACGATTCCTTTATCGAAATGAGAGGGGTACACCTCATGTAACTACAATTACTTTTTTACTGGCTACCAGTTTTTAAGGAGAAATGATTTTAAATTAGAGTTAAGACTTGCTTCGCTACCTGTCAGACCTTTTATGTTATTGGGAAAATGATCAAAATATCCTCGATACTTCGGTTGTGGTCATTTATTTTATGCTCAAAAAGAAAAAGACATTTAGTTTCAGTGTCTGATTTATTAATCTAGCCCCCCAGAATCGCTTGATATAAATAGATTATAATCTAGTTACTTTTGTTGATTTCATCCTATAATGTATATTCGAGACATTATAGATTGCTTATTGATTCCGTTCAACATATGTTCCAAATCCTTTGCGTCTTTGACAGGACTAGAATGTCATCAGGAAAATTCAGTTTTTATTTCTTCTCTTTGTATGTTAAACTTTGCCAAATTTCTCCTTGGCTTCCTTACTGCTTGTTCATTGTACAGATCGAATAACAAAGGGAATACTCTACAATCCCGTCTTATTCCCTTCTCAACTAGTGCTTCCGTTTCATGGCCGTCTATACTTTTAACAGCAGTCTGATTTGTATACGAGTTGTAGATAACTTTTCGCACCCTTATTTTATCCCTGCTACGTTCAGAATTTCAAAGAGCATATTCCAGTCAATATTTTCAAAAAGTTTTTAGAAATCTGTAAGGGATAATCAAATGAAAACGAAACAGGTAAGTCGTTTATTTTTTCAAAAGAAACCATCATAACTGTCGATACATTTATCCTAGGCACAATCAAATGAAAACAAAACAGGTGGAGAAAAGTAAGTTGTTTACTTTTTCAAAAGTAGTCACCATAACTGTTAATACATTTATCGAACTGTGAGACAAAATGGTCAGTGCCCTCCTGGAAAAATTTTTGCGGCTGTCTACGGAGCTACGACTGCACCCTGGCGTGCACCTTTTCGTCCGAAGCAAATCGACGCTCACGAATCTCTTTCCTTAGGGCCCGAAAACTACGGAAATTGCATGGGAAGAAGTAGAGACAGTATGGAAGGTGTGTAAGCGGTTCCCAGTGAAACTTCGGTTGTGTAGACGATACAGCGTTGGCAACATCTGGGCCGCTATAAATGGAAGTTCGTCTTCATTCAGCCTATCTTGAAAGATAAGTCGCAGCTTCTTACATTATTCCGGAATAGAATCCAAAGTCATCTTCTCCGAGATAGGCCTCTGTCAGTTTTACCATTATTCTGTAAATAAGTCGAGGCAGTATTTTGCAACCGCAGCTTATTAAACTGATGGTTTGATAATATTCACTCCAGTCAGCACCTGCCTTCTTTGGAAAAGACTTATTGAAGTCTGAGGGTATGTCGCGACTCGTGCACTTGCTTACCAAGTTTTATCATGGCTCAAGGACCTGAATTATTCTGAGAGTGTGTCACTTGCTCACCTGTTTTCGGCTTAGGTTTTTCAGTGCTCTATCGAATTCTTCTTGTAATACTTTATCTCATGTTTACCTACTTCCTCTTCCCTTTGCGTAATATTCTCTTCAGGTTCATTTCTCTTGTACAGCCCGTCTACACACTCATTCCACCTGCTTGTCCACTGTTCTTTGAATAGTATTTGTCTGCCGTCTGAACACTTAATACAAAAGCAAGTGCTTCTCTTTTCTCCAAAGATCTGTTTAATTTTTCGTGTAGGCCGAATCGCTCTTTGCTTTAGTTATGCGTGGTTCTACAGCCTTGTATTTATCAACTGGCCATTCCTGCATTGCCATTTTGGAATTTCTTTGAATCTCAGTTTTAGACGTGTGAATTTTGTGAATTTTCTGCTGCCTGTTTCATTTGCTACATTTTTATGTTTATTCTTTTCGTCGACTAAATTCAGTGTCACGCGTGTTGCTCAAGGATCTCTGCTGGAAATTGTCTTTTTACCTATTGAATTCTCTTCTGCCTTCATCTTTTCATCTCTCAAAGCTACCCGTTCGTCTTCTGTTGCAGTCAAGTCCCCTCTTTGGGCCAGTCGTTGCCTATTGCTGTTTTTTACACTTTCAACAACTTCCGATTATTTAAATTTTTCTAGGTTCCATTCCCTTCTTTCCTGACTCTTTGCAATCCCTCAGTTTTAATGTGCAGTTCATCAAGCATAACTTATGGTCAGAGTCCACATCTGCCTCTGGAAATGTTTTACTGTTTAAAATCTCATTCCGAAATCTCTGTCTTACCACAATGTAATCTATATGAAACTTCCGATGTCTCTAGGTGTATTCCACGAATACAGCCTTCTTTCATGGTTCTTAAATTGGATGTTGCGAATGATTACATCGTGCTATGTGCCAAATTCAACCAGGCGGCATCCCATTTCACTTGTCTCCCGACAGTGCACTTTCTTATACTGTTTTTTCGTCTTGTTCTTTTCCCAATACTGAATTCCAGTCCCAAGATACAATTACGTTTTTGTCTGCCTTAACTATATGTACAATTTCTTTTGTCTGATCATAATTTATTTTTGTTTCTTCATCTGCGGAGATATGTGTCATATAAGCCTGTACTCTCTGAGTGCCTGCCGGCTTTGTACCTATCTTGACTGCGAAAATGCGTTCACTATGCTGTCTGCAGCAACTTACCCTTACTACTGTTTTCTGATTCTTTATTAGACGTATTGCAGTAGGAAACATAGAAATTTGATGGATAAAGAAACTTATGAAAGTAAAGTACCTTATGAAAAGGCGAAATGTTTGTTGACAGTAAAAAAAAAAAAATCCGATAATATCAAAAGAAGTATTCGCCAAGTGTTTTATCTCGATTACGGTACTCTGTAGCAGCGAATCTCGGACTGTCTAAACGAAATGGAAATAATACACTGACGGAAAAAAATCGCAACAGCAAGAACCTGTTGTGCGACATAAACGAAAGTTGGTAGGCGTGTTCTTAAATCTGAAAGATGCTGTATATTGAAATTTCGCACTAGTAGCGCCACTAAGAGGATGCAAATCAGGTTTGCTTTAAGTACAGACTGTAGCAGCTGTGAGCATTAATTACCTTTGAGATTTGACGATATTAATCGAGAATGCCTTTAAGGCGTCAAAGATGCCATTATTAATATCTCACTGACTTTGAACGAGGTTGTGTAATAGGGCTACGAGAAGCTGGATGTTCCTTGTGCGATAGTGGAGAAATACTTGGCAGGAACGTAGCCACTATACATGACTACTGGCAGCGGTGGTCACAAAAATGTACGGTCACGAGTAGACCGCTCTGTAGACGGCCACGAGGCACTGCCGAGAGGGAAGACTGTCGTGTTGGGAGTATGGCTCTGGCGCACCGTACTGCACCTGCAGCAGCAATCTGAGCAGCAGTTCGCACCGCAGTGACACAACGAACTTGTATCGGTTACTTCAAGGACGGCTCCGAGCCAGAAGCCCGTAGTGCGACGACAAACTAACGCGACTTGCGACTGAAATGGTGTCAAGCGAGCGCTCATTAGAGGGCGTGGTGGAGGTCTGTTGTGTTTTCTGTTGCGGCGTAAAATCAAGAGCCGGCTCGCCGGTCGGGATCGTTAGAGCAGAGAGTGCTGTGAAGAAGACGTCAGCCAATGGCACCCGGACCGACCCCTCTCCAGGACGACAACCCGACGGCAGCGGCACAAAGAGGACGTAAGCGCCGCTCCGCCTGTTCGCGGTCCAATTGAAGACAAGCAGCTCTATGACTTTGACAGCGACATCAAGAATAGGCACTTGTATAGCAGCGACTTACGAACTGTATTACTTCTCTTGTACAGGGTGTTTCAAAAATGACCGGTATATTTGAAACGGCAATACAGACTAAACGAGCAGCGATAGAAATACACCGTCTGTTGCAATATGCTTGGGACAGCAGTACATTTTCAGGCGGACAAACTTTCGAAATGACAGTAGTTACAATTTTCAACAACAGATGGCGCTGCAAGTGATGTGAAAGATATAGAAGACAACGCAGTCTGTGGGTGCGCCATTCTGTACGTCGTCTTTCTGCTGTAAGCGTGTGCTGTTCACAACGTGCAAATGTGCTGTGGACAACATGGTTTATTCCTTACAACAGAGGATTTTTCTGGTGTTGGAATTCCACCGCCTAGAACACAGTGTTGTTGCAACAAGACGAAGTTTTCAACGGAGGTTTAATGTAACCAAAGGACCGAAAAGCGATACAATAAAGGATCTGTTTGAAAAATTTCAACGGACTGGGAACGTGACGGATGAACGTGCTGGAAAGGTAGGGCGACCGCGTACGGCAACCATAGAGGGCAACGCGCAGCTAGTGCAGCAGGTGATCCGACAGCGGCCTCGGGTTTCCGTTCGCCGTGTTGCAGCTGCGGTCCAAATGACGCCAACGTCCACGTATCGTCTCATGCACCAGAGTTTACACCTCTATCCGTACAAAATTCAAACGTGGCAACCCCTCAGCGCCGCTACCATTGCTGCACGAGAGACATTCGCTAACGATATAGTGCACAGGATTGATGACGGCGATATGCATGTGGGCAGCATTTGGTTTACTGACGAAGCTTATTTTTACCTGGACGGCTTCGTCAATAAACAGAACTGGCGCCTATGGGGAACCGAAAAGCCCCATGTTGCAGTCCCCTCGTCCCTGCATCCTCAAAAAGTGCTGGTCTGGGCCGCCATTTCTTCCAAAGGAATCATTGGCCCATTTTTCAGATCCGAAACGATTACTGCATCACGCTATCTGGACATTCTTCGTGAATTTGTGGCGGTACAAACTGCCTTAGATGACACTGCGAACACCTCGTGGTTTATGCAAGATGGTGCCCGGCCACATCGCACGGCCGACGTCTTTAATTTCCTGAATGAATATTTCGATGATCGTGTGATTGCTTTGGGCTATCCGAAACATACAGGAGGCGGCGTGGATTGGCCTCCCTATTCGCCAGACATGAACCCCTGTGACTTCTTTCTGTGGGGACACTTGAAAGACCAGGTGTACCGCCAGAATCCAGAAACAATTGAACAGCTGAAGCAGTACATCTCATCTGCATGTGAAGCCATTCCGCCAGACACGTTGTCAAAGGTTTCGGGTAATTTCATTCAGAGACTACACCATGTTATTGCTACACATGGTGGATATGTGGAAAATATCGTACTATAGAGTTTCCCAGACCGCAGCGCCATCTGTTGTTGACAATTGTAACTACTGTAATTTCGAAAGTTTGTCTGCCTGAAAATGTACTGTTGTCCCAAGCATATTGCAACAAACGGTGTATTTCTATCGCTGCTCGTTTAGTTTTTATTACCGTTTCAAATATACCGGTCATTTTTGAAAAACCCTGTATTAGGAACTGTCTATACTGAAGAGATATGAAATTTTGTCTGTCGCCCTTTGCCTACGACAGATCATTGTAAATTCTCAAAGTTAAGTACTTAATCATTTCCTGTTTGAATAAACTTCTTTAATACGATTTCCTCGAATTGTTGTGTAGCGATCCGGGAAAGTAGGTTTACTAGGCATCCCACATTTGACGAATGGGCAGGCTACAATATTTTCTTATAAAAATTGATTCTGCCTCGGTACCATTGATTGCTGTGTGTTGGTTAGAATGAGGCCAATTGAAGGCCTGCAACCATCATACCTGCATGCTAGACACACTGGACCTACACCCGGAGTTATTGTCTGGGCTCGATTTCGTATGACAGTATGACAGCAGGAGCACTCTCCTGGCTGTCCCAGGTATCCTGAATGCAAATCTGTTCGTCAGTCTGGTGACTCGACCCGTCGTGCGGCTATTCATGAACAACATCGTGTTTTCCAACAGGATAACGCTCGCCCACCTACCGCTATTGTAACACGTTCTCCAGAGTGTCGACATGTCCCGGCTTGCTCGATCATCTGATCTGTCACCAATCGAGAGTAGATGGGACATCATGGGATTACAACTCCAGAGTTATTCACAACCAGCATTAACCATCCCCGTACTGGCCGACCAAGTGCAACAGCCGTGGAACTCCATCCCACAACTGACATTCGGCATCTTTACAACACAAAGCATGCATGCTTGAATTCAACAGTCTGGTGGTTAAACCGGTTATTAATGTACCAGTATTTCACATTTGCAATGGCTTATCTCTTACTTACAGTAGCCTGTGACTTTGCAATGTTAATCACTTAAATATGGTTTGCTGTTGAGATTCTTTTGTCAATGTCTTTGGAATGTTGTTATCGAGAAAAATACTGAAAACGAAATGAACTGACAGAAAGGGGAAATAAGATGTACTTCTAAGAATAGGAGAAGAACTCAGTTTTTTCCTTCTTGTTTTCTATTGGAATAAGTTTAATAAAGAGTAAAAAAGCAGGAATTTTGGTAAGCTGCCGTAGACAACATAGTGAACCCATTATCACATCCATGATCGGTATAAAGTCAGCACCCACGAAGTACAGATCCGTACGCCACCTATCCCGATAGACGATGAAGAAACTGAAATAAAGGATGAGGAGATAAAACATACTATGCACATAGCTAAGGCAGACAAAAACGTAATTGTGTTTTGGGACTGGAATACCGCACTACGAAAATAGGACGACATGCACGTGTTTTTTTTTTGTCTTATTGTGTGTTTTGCATGAGATATCAGAACACAAGAAAAATATCTACACTTGACGGGGTACTTTATGACACGCTGATGATGCCACAAAATAATCCCGCCAGTTCTTGTTTGAAAGTTATCACTGTGGCTCCTTTTCTGCAGTCTCTAGAAAGAAAAGCGAATTCATGAGGACATACACTATGTGATCAAAAGTATCCGGATACTTGGCTGAAAATTACTTCCAAGTTCGTGGCGCCCTCCATCGGTAATGCTGGAATTCAATATGGTGTTGGCCCACCCTTAGCCTTGATGACAGCTTCCACTCTCGCAGACATACGTTCAATCAGACAGTGGAAGGTTTCTTGGGGAATGGCAGCCCATTCTTCACGGAGTGCTGCACTGAGGCGAGGCATCGATGTCGGTCGGTGAGGCCCGGCACGAAGTCGGCGTTCCAAAACATCCCAAAGGTGTTCTATAGGATTCAGGTCAGGATTCTGTGCAGGCCAGTCCATTACAGGGATGTTATTGTTGTGTAACCACGGGACGTGCAATATGGTCCTCGATCGTGTTGAAAGATGCAGTGCCATCCCCGAATTGTTCTTCAACTGGGGAAGCAAGGAGGTGCTTAAAACATCAATTAGGCCAGTGGTCTGATAGTGCCACGCAAAAAAAACAAGGGGTGAAAGCCCCCTCCATGAAAAACACGACCACACTATAACCCCACCGCCTCCGAATTTTACTGTTGGCACTACACACGCTGGCAGATGACGTTGACCGGGCGTTCGCAAAACTCACACCCTGCCATCGGATCGCCACATCGTGTACCGTGATTCGTCACTCCACACATAGTTTTCCACTGTTCAATCGTCCAATGTTTACGCTCCTTACACCAAGCGACGTGTCGTTTGGCATTTCCCGGCGTGATGTATGGCTTATGAGCAGCTGCTCCACCATGAAATCCAAGTTTTCTCACCTCCCGCCTAACTGTCATAGTGCTTGCAGTGGATCCTGATGCAGTTTGGAATTCTTGAGTGATGGTCTAGATAGATGTCTGCCTATTACACTTTACGACCGACTTCAACTGCCCCTGTCAGTCAACACACGAGGTCGGCCTGTACGCTTTTGTACTGTAGGTGTTCTTTCATTTTTCCACTTCACTATAACATCGGAAACAGTGGACCTAGGGATGTTTAGGAGTGTGGAAATCTCGCGTACAGAAGTATGACACAAGTGACACTCAATCACCTGGCGACGTTCGAAGTACGTGAGTTCCGCGGAGCGCCCCATTCTGCTCTCTCACGATGTCTAATGACTAGTGAGGTCGCTGATATGGAGTATCTGGCAGTAGGTGGCAGCAAATTGCCCCTAATATGAAAAACGTATGTTTTGGGGGTGTCCTGATACTTTTGATCACATAGTGTATGTATCTTCGCTTGCTCGTCATCAATTGGCTCGCGAACAACAGCGAGCATTCCTATCCTGTATCGTTGCTTGTGAAGAGAAGTGGTGTCTTTCTGCATACATAAAGAAAAGAAAGGAATGTTTGAGCCCAAACAAAGCGGCAACTCCCCGTACAAAGAACTGCTCCATTCACAAAATTTAATGTTACGCATATGGTGGAACAGCTACGGTGTGGTATAACATCAATAGCTTCCCCGAGGTGTAAGTGTCACTGTTGACATTTATTGTCAACAAGTCTTGCAGACGCTGTTCAAGAACAACGGCCAAGGAGACTGCGTGAAGTATTGCCACTTCACGATAACGCACGGCCGCGTTCTGCTAGACTAACAAACAACACTACACAGGAGTTGGGCTGGGAAGTCATTCCGCACTCACCTCGTTCACCTGATCTTGCGCCCTCAGATATTCACGTTTCTGCTCTCTATCCAGCAGCCTACAAGGGATTTCTTTACCGGATGAAAATGCGCTCCGAACAGGGCTCGACGAGTTCTTCGCTTCAAAACCACGTGATTTCTACAGTGGCGGAATCGAAAAGCAACCCCAGCGTTGGCAGACTTTTGTAAATAGTGAAGGATAATATATTACTGACGACTAAATTCTGTTATATGTATCATTTGTGCCGGCCGGAGTGGCCGAGCAGTTCTAGGCGCTACAGTCTGGAACCGCGTGACCGCTACGGTCGCAGGTTCGAATCCTGTCTCGAGCATGGATGTGTATGATGTCATTAGGTTAGTTAGGTTTAATTAGTTCTAAGTTCTAGGGGACTGATGACCTCAGAAGTTAAGTCCCATAGTGCTCAGAGCCATTTGGTTTTTGTATCATTTGTGTTTATTAAACTTAAGGAAAAACGCTACGAACATATGCACCAAACCAATAATGTTGTACGACACATACTTTAGGAGAGATGACGTCATAACAAGTGAGATGCATGAAAAATTAGCTTTCTTGAAACGGATTTTGCACCCTTAGTATCAGACAGCTAGCACTTTAACTGATTTGCAATATAATCAGAGCTCGGAAGTTGTTTTATACATGGGAGTTCGATGCTTTAATGAGTAAGAGATAAATATTTCGTGCAAATTTTACGGAGGTGGAAGACTGAGAAGCTAGTCTTTGGTAATGAATTTATATCTCAGCATGCATAATTCCACACAGAAAGCTGATTCCCCCCCCAAACTTACAGACATAAAGGTAGCATAATTTGTTTATGTTACCTACGGATAGCAACATTAATTCGTGTACGTGTTTACGGCACATGGTCCTGCTGTATCACATTCTTCTTTATAAGCGATGTCATTTGTATGTTGCTGGGTAGTCAAAAACACTTTCTTGTCCTACAGAAAGAGACGAATGTGGTACGGAAATGACAGCAGTGTTACTCACGTAGGGAGCGCCCGCTTCTGCTGGTAGTGCAGTGCTGCTACGGCCGCTGGCGCTGGAGAGGTCCCTCATGGCGGCGGGTCCTGGGTTTGTCGCTGTGGCGGATCGGCTGGGCGGGAGGCGGGCGACTGCAGCTGGCGGCGCCACGCCGGCGAGTCAGCAGCCGCCAGCCGAGGCGGCGCGCCTCAGCTCAGCCGCTGCAGCCTGCGCGTCACTCCTACGTCAGAGTGGAAGCAGTCGCGGATCTGCACAAGCCGCTCGCGTCGTACGGATGCGATAACGTAGCCACCGGGACGCTACCACTTCTTTTCAGAAGACGGTTTGCACACCAATTTCTTCACCTACGTCAGTTGCATCGTTACAATGGTTCTCGTAGGTGACCCGTCTAACATAACACCCTCATACCAAATCGTACAACGATGTGCCGATCACACCTTCAGTTTCTGTCGTGTCGGTCTGAAGTGCAGATGGAAGGCGCGGACTGCAGCGTATGAACGGCTCGATGACACAGAAGGGACACACGTAATGAACTTCTCCCCCCTCATCCACTTTTTTCATACACTGAGGTGACAAAAGCGATCTGCACACATTCAGATGGCGGCAGTAGCGCATACCCGATGTATAAACGGCTAGTGCACTGGGGGAGCTGCACCCCTCCCAGATGATGAGCTTCGCCCTGACAAGTACCCTTCCTACCAACTCTAACCCCACCTTCCTCCTGCCTCCTCCTCAGGGCAACCTCTCCTCCCCCTCCCTTCTCCTGAGCGGCTTCCCCCTCCTACTCCCCCTCCCTCCCCTGTGCTCCCAATCAGTGTCTCTGCACTCCCTCCCACCTTGTCTTCTTTCTTCATCTCCTGCCCCACCTGTCTCCTGCAGGCCTCTCCCTCGACAGGTCCCACCTGGGAGTTTTATTCTTCGTCGTGTATACTCCAATTGGGTTAAATGTGTGTTCTGGAGTGTTTTTAATACTGTGGCCAACTTTTAACCTGTGCATGTGACTTCAGTGTCTTTTTTTGTGTTCTACAAATCGCCAACTGGTTTTTTTAACGTTATGTCAACTTTTTTAATTGTACCCCCATGAGCGTCTCCATGTCAATGTATTTTTACCTCCATTATCTCCCCTTACTCTGTTTTATGTCCCCCTTTTTTTATCATCTTACATGTATCATTTTATTCTTGTTTTAGCTGTCGTGTCACTCGGCTGAAGAGCGGCGGATTGTGCCGCTGACAGCCCTCCTCTATCCATGTGAGGCAGGGGAATGAAATCACAATAATAAAAAAAACAACAACGGAGCTGCCATTTGTGTTCGGGTGATTCGTGTGAAAAGGTTTCCTATGCGATTATGGTCCCACGAAGGGACTTTGAATGCAGAATGGTAGCTGGAGCTAGACGCGTGGACATTCAGTTTCGGAAATCGTTGGAGAATTCAGTATTCCGCGATCCACAGTGTCAAGGGTGTGCCGACAGTAGCAAATTTCGGGCGTTACCTCTCACCACAGACAATGCAACGGCCGACGACCTTCGGTTAACGACGGAGAGCGAGGCGTGTGCGTACAGTTGTTAATGCTAACAGACAAGCAATAGTGCTTGAAATAACTGCAGAAATCAGTGTGGGACGTTAATGGGCTACGGTTGCAGACGACCGACGCGAGTGCCCTTGCAAACAGCGAGATATCACCTGCAGCGCATCTCCTGGGCTCGTGACCACAACGAAACGTAATTATTTTATCAGACACGTACGGAAATATGCGTGTGACGTTCCGTCTCTGACAGTAATGGAAATCAGACTGAAGGAACAGAAACAGGAACAGAAAATTGATTAATCCTCCCACGAATTATAAAGAAATCAATTCTCAGCCTTCTGATAGCGAGATTTAAAATATCCTCTGACATATCCTAACAACTGTTCTGCAATGCTCCTCTGCGAAAGACCACTTACCTCATCTTGCCGCTGCGACTGCGTGATCAGCAATATGCTAAAATATTTCAAAAAAGCAATACTGCGATCCGTGCTGAGTGCAAATGCATGGACTAATTGCAACAATTACTGCTATACTTTTATACACAGAAATTAAATGATCAGGAGGGGTTTCATCAATTAATCTTAAACGATATAATGAAAAATGAAAGAAAGAAATAAAAACGTTTAATTTACTATATCCAGAAAATCGATGATTTAAATGCTGACAGACTTTACACACTTTTAATCATCCCACAATGTCTATGCTGAATAAACACGTTTCTGGCCACAGCAAGGATACGAATATTGCTCTGAGTGTATTCATACACACATCTGACAAAATCGCTACCGAGCGAGGTGGCGTAGTGGTTAGCACACTGGACTCGCATTCGGGAGGACGACGGTTCAATCCCGCGTCCGACCATCCTGATTTAGGTCGAAACGGCCACTTAGAAAATATTTTGAATGACTGTGCTGGTAAACCTCTTAAGTTATTTGATTTTCAAACACCTGAGCAAAACTGAACGTACTCAGACATTTCTTTCTTTACTTATTCTGATCATCACTAAACTGACACACAATATTTTTAGCGCAACGCAGTCTGACTTTCAATAATCCCCACAAAAGAATGGCCCTGACTAACAATAACCTGTACCTTTCATGAATCACTTACCTCACAAAAATCTTCGTTACTCGAACTACTGCAATACAGCGAGCGCCAATACTGCCAACTAAATAAAAGATTCTAACTACTGAAGGCACTAACTACTGATGGGCATAGTTAGCAAATGAAAGATTTTGATAGAGAACAAACAATTTATTTACCTTAATAGTGTTCAAAAGTTATTATATATATATATATCAATTCATGACATCCATTTTTACAATTTTCCTTTTCCTGGCGGACACACTGAGAGGCACCCACATGCCTTGCTCATACTGTGGCATCAAGCAGTCAGGCCTGCAAGATGAGTGGTCTGCCAAGCGAGTGGATTCATTCTTATTTATCGAGTAACATGAACTCTCGTACTCACAATTAAGTTACAAATTGTTCTTCTGTATCAATACTACGCAACGGAAACGCACATCTGACTATTAGAAATTTACACAACTCTGACTGTTCACTACGCACTGGCAATACCACATTTTCTTTCTTATTTAACGGCTTTGATCAACACGTGGCCATTGCACTGAATATGAATGGCGCACACATTATAAATTCTGTGTATCGTGACAACATACTATTCGAAGGAAAAGGCCACCAATCTTTTTCTTTTCACTATCTTATTTATTCCGATAAATTCTATAACCTAAACACACAAATTCTATAACCTACAACAATAACACATGAGAAATTCCGCCCAGTGGGCATGGCTTTACATTGGTGATTCTCTATCTTATGGTCTCGTAATTATTTAACGCTACAGTGCACTTTCTGGATAGGATGCTGGATCCTTTTCTATATCTCACACTTCGACTGTCACACCCATCATTACGAAAATTTCCTCCATACCGAGCGGTACAAAAAGGAACATGCATAACCCACTGTCTCTGAAACTATCTTGTTACTCTCCCATGCCAACCACACATACTTAAATTTCATGAAATACATTACACTGACAACATACAATACAAAGAATAGTCACAATGTTATAATCACATCACTTTCAGCTTTCCCACTTCAATTAGTATTTATCCCAGTTTCACACGACACTGCCTCACTTCGTAATTTTTCTTTCCTACTATGAACTCTGGAGGATATATGCACATCATCCTGTGCAATGGAAGCCAAGTGGCGTTGCTGGATAGACGGCTGACTCACCTTGCTTCTCTCTCAGAGTATTATAGTTTGAATCAAGCGTCACACGGAAACATAACACGCAAATTAATATTAAGAACATATTCATCACACACGTGGGTCCTCAACTGATACCATGGACGAGTACTTCTCTTTATCCTTTGTCTCATACACAGATTGAGACTCACACAGTACTCACCACGTGGAAGTACTCGTTTCTAATTTCAAGTCCTGCACACGCCATTTCTTAAATATTTCCAACTTATAGTACACACGCTAGTAATTCAGCTTAACTTAAGCACTCGGAAATATTTCAACTTATTGCTACACGTGGTTTCATTGTGACCGTTGGTCACTTCCGAAGATTACTACGATCCCCTTAATATTACCTGCCTGACATTTAATTCTCCCCACAAAAGTTCCTGAAATAGAGAAATTATTATTCCAAACTACTCTTGCATACCATGTCTCCACTCTTTTGTCTTTACGGAGCACACTTGTCTTACCAACACTAGATCCAGCGGCAGAGTGCTGAAACATGGCCATTCTTCAGGTCATCTCGCACCTCCGTCGAGGTGGGGGAAGACCATGCTACCCATTGGTCAGCCACATTTCAGGCGCTCAAAGCTCCGGTAAATTTCATCTCTTTGGTTCCACCAAAGGTGACCAAAAGATCGTCTCAAAGATGATCATATATTCACATTCACTATCTGCAGTTAGCAGACGACCATACATTCATTCATTTCATAGATCTCACCAAACTGGATGTAGGGAGTTATTTTGTGGGAGTGCACATGTAATCAATTAAACAAATAAATTGTCATTCTTTCCCACACTGGTATCCGGCTTCGCTGTATTAATTGAAATTGAGTTATTATTAGAAAAAATATGTTGTACTGACAAGAATAACGAAGAGTGTTGTACCCATTTTCAATGTCGGGCGGTACTGTACCCTTTCAACACGTCCAGATCGTCCGTTCTCAAAATTCTAGCATCTTTCTCTGCACATCCACCACTGCTGGCAGCTCACCTCCAACTGCTCAACGCTACGCGCTGTTCACATCCAGCTGCGCAACACTACAGTAGCGAATATTCCAACAATGAGTCCAACCAGCCACAGACTGCACACAGCACAGTCAGTGATGGCGTTACCAACATAAAAACCTAAACAGCCTACTTACAAGGTTTTCAGTGATTTCCCCAAATTGCTCCAGGCAAATGCCGGGATGTTCCTTTGAAAGGGCACTGCCGACTTCCTTTCCTACTCCGATGAGACCGATGACCTCGCTGTCTGGTCTCATCCCCCAAACAACCCAACGCCGCCCCCTCCCCCTCCTCTGAAGCGAGAATTCCACAAAATCTCTCCAATGCGCAAGCAACCAACAACTACGAGCAGCAATAAGGCAAATAACCAAAAAATCCTCGATTAATACCAAAGTCTCCTCCGGCTCTACTAGCACGGTCACGGCAGGTTGCGACCTCTCATGTCGCGCGGCTTCTCTCTACCGCACTCTGCGTCCGACCACTTCCGACTCCCCTTGACAACTGTTCGCTCGTGACTACTCGCGATAATAATACCTCAGAGTTTGTCTATGCGCAAGGCAGAATCCAACTTTCAACAACGGTTGGACCCTCTACGTCTGGAAAATCGTGGCCTGGTGAGATGATCTACCGTATTTGTACAGGTATAATGATCTTATTGATCTCTCTGGCATCCAACACCAATCTGATGTCACCATTGGGTTTAATTACCGCCACAAGAGGGTTACAATATTCGGAATCTGAGGGCTCAATAATACCCCATTCTAACATTTTATTGATTTCCTTTCTGACTACTTCTTTCTTTGTCCATGGGATAGAATAGGAAGTACGACAAAAGGGTTTATGTGCATAGGTCTTTACATGGTATTGAAAGTCTTTTATTATACCCAGACGTTTACTAATAATCGACTGATATGCTTCCAACAAGTAGTACAATTCGTCCCTTTGGATAACAGATAAATATTCTGAAACTAACACTTTTTCCTGCAATGACATTTTATCCATCAGTTCTTCAGAACATTCAATAAGGCAGATATCATACACATTTTCATCATCAGTACTGACATATTTTACCATTAGATTCATACACAATTGATTTGGAATTACTCGGCCCTTTCTCATGGTGGCTGTCAAAACATTACCATTGGAATTAAATATACATTCGCCTTTCTCTAAATTAATGATTGCACCGGTCTCACATAAAATATCCAAACCCCAGATATATGGTACCGTCATTTTAGGAACAACCAGGAATGTACCTTCTATTTGAGCCTCCCGTATTGTAACGTCGACACGTACCTGTTTCACAACTTTTTGCATTTTTGCGCCGAACGCGCCAGACACGGTACATCCTGTGATAGGAAAAGTGGGCATTTTTACCCCTCGGCTTATCTGTTTTAAACAGTCCAGCGTCATGACACTAATAGTCGCTCCAGTGTCAATTAATATTTCAACATCAACATTATTTATACTTGTTGGAATTATTGCCTGTAAAATTTGTCCGCATTTATTAGAAACTTCAGGTTTTTCTTCAATTAATTCATTCCTTATATCCTGATCATTATTGTACCTTAATACTCCCAGTTGAAATAGATGCCTGCCTTCCTTCTCCTTTCCAGTCATCCTAGGAAGGCATTTGGTGACTGGTATTAGTTTAATCTATCTCGTTGGGTCATCGGTGGGGGTTCATGAACTTCCACAATCCGTACAGTATGATCCGAGTTATGGTATTCACCACGTCGCACATTGGAGGATCCTTCGCCCATTGGTATATCCCCTTGTGCTGGATGAGGACTCGAGGCATTTGTTCCATCCTGCCGATGAACATTATGCTTCGAATTATCTTCCCAAGGTCGAATACAATTGGGTTCATCACTTGGGTACCTGTTATTCCTATTAATATCACTACTATGCACATTCGCGTCACCATATCGATGTTTACCTCTAGCACAGTAAGTACCTCTTCTATATTTATTATAATCATTGTTTTTATTGCAACCATAAGACGAAGATTGTCCACGCTCCTGTGATGCGGGTTTGACGTGGTTTTCGGTATTATTATTATCATACGTTAAATTATTATTATAATTATTCGTATTACTATGAGTGTGAGTCGACATTTGATTACTACTCATTTGTCTTGCGTCTTCATAATCATATCTATAGAGTCAATCACCGACAAGAATTGTTCTACATCGTGGTCAGGAACATTTATTAACTTTTCACGTATATTTATGGGCAACCTTCCCTTCAAAATTCTGATCACTTGTGAGAAATCGGATCACTCCAATAATGTGTCTTATTTATGTACTTTTCAAAATATTGCCTTAAAGTACTCCTTTTACTGTTAAAATACTCAGGTTGATAAACCTCTTTTCTTAATTTCTCTTGTTTACTCGACGACCAGTATTTAGCCAAAAAAAGTTGTTCAAACTCAGCGCAAGTATGGCAACTTTCACTTACTTCGGCGGCCCATAATGCGGCTTCTCCGGTAATTTTGGATACTATAAATTGAAGTCGGTCGTGTTCAGACCAGCTACGTGGAAATATTCTTTTGAAATTATTGATAAAGATTTTCGGATGCAGGTTGTTCTTTTCAGTGGAGAATGCTGGGAATTGTCTACTTTTAAAAATGCTATTCTCCACCTTTAAAGAAGACAAATATCCTCGCTGGCCAAAAGAGTCATCCTCTGTACCAACCGAATCATCAGCTTCCAAATGCAAATTTTCACCACAGTTTTACTTCGTATTATCACATGTTCGGTTGTTTTTCGTCCTATTCTCCGAACGTTTGTCATCAGTCAACAAATTTTGTGATGACTTTCGTTCTAACTCTGCCAATTTATGATTGGTTTCCTTTTGCCATTTAGGGAACTCATCAACTGTTTTGTCTTTTATTTTCTGAATTTCGGTAGTGAACAGCCTAATTAATTCATCATTTCTACTTAGGTGCTCATTGATATTTTCATTTGGCTGGGATCCAATAGTAGTCTTAACCTCATCTACAATTTCATTTCCTTTTATTTCTATCCATACAGGTAGATCTTCGCCAAGTCTTTGATCTACCAAATACTTGTCAATCCCTTTACGAGCATCGGACTCAAACTCGACTATTTGTTTCGAAAGCTCTTCTATCTATGCGCTAGCATTGAAACAGCTACTTTCACACTTAATCATCCTATTGGACAGGCCATCATGACTCTTCGAAACTACCTCATATTTCTTTTCTACATCACGAAGTTTTCCCATTAAATTATTATGTTGTCTTTCTAAGGCGTTAGAAAACTCTACATCTAGTTCTCCAAATTTCGCATTTAATTGTCTCTCCCAGCCCGCCTTTAATTCTTTCTTGGTATTTTCCAGTTTATGATCAAAGGTGTTCAGTTTGCTTTCCAAAGAATCTATTTTACCATCTAATGAACCAAATTTGGCCTCAAATTTTTCATTTAACTTTTGATTGTCATCTTTTAATTGCTTATTATCTTTTTATAGTGAACCAAGTCTTCCATTCATTACACCCATCTGAGTATTTACTGATACCAGCATATCAAACATTTTTTGATTAATACACTCCTGGAAATGGAAAAAAGAACACATTGACACCGGTGTGTCAGACCCACCATACTTGCTCCGGACACTGCGAGAGGGCTGTACAAGCAATGATCACACGCACGGCACAGCGGACACACCAGGAACCGCGGTGTTGGCCGTCAAATGGCGCTAGCTGCGCAGCATTTGTGCACCGCCGCAGTCAGTTCAGCCAGTTTGCCGTGGCATACAGAGCTCCATCGCAGTCTTTAACACTGGTAGCATGCCGCGACAGCGTGGACGTGAACCGTATGTGCAGTTGACGGGCTTTGAGCGAGGGCGTATAGTGGGCATGCGGGAGGCCGGGTGGACGTACCGCCGAATTGCTCAACACGTGGGGCGTGAGGTCACCACAGTACATCGATGTTGTCGCCAGTGGTCGGCGGAAGGTGCACGTGCCCGTCGACCTGGGACCGGACCGCAGCGACGCACGGATGCACGCCAAGACCGTAGGATCCTACGCAGTGCCGTAGGGGACCGCACCGCCACTTCCCAGCAAATTAGGGACACTGTTGCTTCTGGGGTATCGGCGAGGACCATTCCCAACCGTCTCCATGAAGCTGGGCTACGGTCCCGCACACCGTTAGGCCGTCTTCCGCTCACGGCCCAACATCGTGCAGCCCGCCTCCAGTGGTGTCGCGACAGGCGTGAATGGAGGGACGAATGGAGACGTGTCGTCTTCAGCGATGAGAGTCGCTTCTGCCTTGGTGCCAATGATGGTCGTATGCGTGTTTGGCGCTGTGCAGGTGAGCACCACAATCAGGACTGCATACGACCGAGGCACACAGGGCCAACACCCGGCATCATGGTGTGGGGAGCGATCTCCTACACTGGCCGTACACCACTGGTGATCGTCGAGGGGACACTGAATAGTGCATGGTACATCCAAACCGTCATCGAACCCATCGTTCTACCATTCCTAGACCGGCAAGGGAACTTGCTGTTCCAACAGGACAATGCACGTGCGCATGTATCCCGTGCCACCCAACGTGCTCTAGAAGGTGTAAGTCAACTACCCTGGCCAGCAAGATCTCCGGATCTGTCCCCCATTGAGCATGTTTGGGACTGGATGAAGCGTCGTCTCACACGGTCTGCACGTCCAGCACGAACGCTGGTCCAACTGAGGCGCCAGGTGGAAATGGCATGGCAAGCCGTTCCACAGGACTACATCCAGCATCTCTACGATCGTCTCCATGGGAGAATAGCAGCCTGCATTGCTGCGAAAGGTGGATATACACTGTACTAGTGCCGACATGGTGCATGGTCTGTTGCCTGTGTCTATGTGCCTGTGGTTCTGTCAGTGTGATCATGTATTGTATCTGACCCCAGGAATGTGTCAATAAAGTTTTCCCTTCCTGGGACAATGAATTCACGGTGTTCTTATTTCAATTTCCAGGAGTGTATTTCCATTTTGAGGATCAACTTGCTGATCTACTTCCGAAACCTCAAGATCTTTATGTTCTCCCACGCTGCTTACCGTACGTATCATTGTATTTGAATCTCCTAACGGCTCTAAATCAATAACTGTATTATTATCTGTACATGTCTCCTGTCCCACATTGAGCTCATGGGATGCATCATCCATATCCTCTTCACTTTCCTCCTCTTCTCAACTGCACATTATCATGTATTCTTTTGGTTCGTTTTGACATGATTATTCACTACCAAGACATACACTTATTTTCACTATGTATTTATATATATTTATCTACCAAAATCACAAGTGTCAACTTCCTTTTTTTAAATAATTATACTGTTATTTTAATCATACCTGGTAGTACCGCTCACTTTTAGCGATTATTGAAGAATACCTCTCTCATTGGACAGATTCACTGGCTGCTACAATATTTTCCAACTCTAGGGTTCGTGAATCCGGATGACACTCGACTCGATGCAGCAATCCTCCTCGATCGAGCCGCTCGTTGTGGCGCCACTTCTACCGTATTTTCCTTCGTCGTCGGCGTTGTCGTTATTACCGTGAGGCACCGTTATACCAAGAGGAAAGGCGCGTCGATCTTAGAGCATGAGATATGATGACCTTAAGCCATTGACAACACACAACGGTCACGGTAGCACCTGATTCCAGAGTAGCTGCAGTAGTTAGGATCTACGAACTATCCCCTCTTGACCAGGTCCCCAAAACTTAACTCGTAACGAGATCCCTTCAAAGCAAATTGTCATAACGATCGTCTATAATAGCTTCGTACAAAGACAAGAAATGTTACAGTTTATGGAATAATAACAGATACGACCAAACTGTCTTGTCTCTTCTGTTTTATTTAACATAACTTCGTTTACAGTTTTATTTCGCATTCACCATTCATTCACGGAAACCCTTTGATGACCAGTTTTGGTTGCTTGACACCAACAGTCAATGACAATGATACAGTTTTTCTCCTGTTCATAAACTGAAGCCCGCTCTCCGCGATATAATTAAAAAAAAAAAAAAAAGAAAAACGGTCTCAATACCGCGTCCCTCGTGAGATGTGAGTAGATTTATCCCGGAATTGACCGCCCTGTAGGTGTACTCAATTTAATGACCACACTTCACTATCCGCGATTTCGTGTAACTAAATGTCTATTTGTTAGTCTCCTTGTATACCGTAGCTATTTAAAACTCGCCCCTACATTTTTTCACAACGCACAATTAGCACTTCTTTACTTGTTTATTTCTAAGTTGCTGTTGTTGTGGTCTTCAGTCCTGAGACTGGTTTGATGCAGCTCTCGATGCTACTCTTTCCTGTGCAAGCTTCTTCATCTCCCAGTACCTACTGCAACCTACATCCTTCTGTATCTGTTTAGTGTATTCATCTCTTGGTCTCCCTCTACGATTTTTACCCTCCACGCTGCCCTCCAATACAAAATTGGTGATCCCTTGATGCCTCAGAACATGTCCTACCAACCGATCCCTTCTTCTAGTCAAGTTGTGCCACAAACTTCTCTTCTCCCCAATCCTATTGAATGCCTCCTCATTAGTTATATGATCTACACACCTAATCTTCAGCATTCTTCTGTAGCACCACATTTCAAAAGCTTCTATTCTCTTCTTGTCCACTTCCGTACATGGCTACACTCCATACAAATACTTTCAGAAACGACTTCTTGACACTTAAATCTATACTCGATGTTAACAAATTTCTCTTCTTCAGAAATGCTTTCCTTGCCATTGCCAGTCTACATTTTATATCCTCTCTACTTCGACCATCATCAGTTATATTGCTCCCCAAATAGCAAAACTCCTTTACTACTTTAAGTGTCTCATTTCCTAATCTAATACCCTCAACATCACCCGACTTAATTCGACTACATTCCATTATCCTCGTTTTGCTTTTGTTGATGTTCATCTTATATCCTCCCTTCAAGACACCATCCATTCCGTTCAACTGCTCTTCCAAGTCCTTTGCTGTCTCCGACAGAATTACAATGTCATCGGCGAACCTCAAAGTTTTTATTTCTTCTCCATGGATTTTAATACCTATTCCGAACTTTTCTTTTGTTTCCTTCACTGCTTGCTCAATACACAGATTGAATAACATCGGGGATAGGCTACAACCCTTTCTCACTCCCTTCCCAACCGCTGCTTCCCTTTCATGTCCTTCGACTCTTTAACTGCCATCTGGTTTCTGTACAAATTGTAAATAGCCTTTCGCTCCCTGTATTTTACCCCTGCCACCTTCGGAATTTGAAAGAGAGTATTCCAGTCAACATTGTCAAAAGCTTTCTCTAAGTCTACAAATGCTAGAAACGTAGGTTTGCCGTTCCTTAATCTAGCTTCTAAGGTAAGTCGTAGGGTTAGCATTGCCTCACGTGTTCCAATATTTCTACGGAATCCAAACTGATCTTCCCCGAGGTCGGATTCTACCAGTTTTTCCATTCGTCTGTAAAGAATTCGCGTTAGTATTTTGCATCCGTGACTTATTAAACTGATTGTTCGGTAATTTTCACATCTGTCAGCACCTGCTTTCTTTGAGATTGGAATTATTATATTCTGCTTGAAGTCTGAGGGTATTTCGCCTGTCTCATACATGTTGCTCAACAGATGGTAGAGTTTTGTCAGGGCTGGCTCTCCCAAGGCCGTCCGTACTTCTGATGGAATGTTGTCTACTCCCGGGGCCTTGTTTCGACTCAGGTCTTTCAGTGCTCTGTCAAATTCTTCACGCAGTATCATATCTCCCATTTCATCTTCATCTACATCCTCTTCCATTTCCATAATATTGCCCTCAAGTACATCGACCCTCTATATACTCCTTCCACCTTTCTGCTTTCCCTTCTTTGCTTAGAACAGGGTTTCCATCTGAGCTCTTCATATTCATACAAGTGGTTCTCTTTTCTCCAAAGGTCTCTTTAATTTTCCTGTAGGCAGTATCTATCTTACCCCTAGTGAGATAAGCCTCTACATCCTTACATTTTTCCTCTAGCCATCCCTGCTTAGCTATTTCTAAGGGTAAACAGAAAAAAAGACGCCGTATCATCGGCGTCGTCGATATAAAGCAAAACACCTTAATATGCCCAATTTTACCTCTTCTTACAGGATCGGCTACCTTACTCATTAATTTACCACAGTCCGCAGCTCGTGGTCGTGCGGTAGCGTTCTCGCTTCCCGCGCCCGGGTTCCCGGGTTCGCTTCCCGGCGGGGTCAGGGATTTTCTCTACCTCGTGATGACTGGGTGCTGTGTGCTGTCCTTAGGTTAGTTAGGTTTAAGTAGTTCTAAGTTCTACGGGACTGATGACCATAGATGTTAAGTCCCATAGTGCTCAGAGCCATTTGAACCAATTTACCACATATTATTTGCTATAACACTAAACAGGTATTGCCGTTATATTTTAATTGTATTCAAAAGCATGTTATTATTAATATGATTGACCAAATCGTAACAAATCACGCGGCGTGCGTTTTTAACGATAGATTTACACTCGCCCAGCCTTTATTCAGGCAGTATTATATATAAATATACAGACAGGACCGATAGATCGATCTCTCTACCGTATGGTGTGGGCTGCGTTTACATGGAATGCACTAGATCCTCTGGTACGGCTGAACTGATCATTGACTGGAAATGGTTACGTTCGGCTACTTGGACACAATTTGTAGACATTCATGGGCTTTAAGTCACCAGGGCAAAATTGTTTGTGATTCGTTATAAGAACATTATGGAGAATTCGAGCGAATGATTGGGCACCCATATCCCCCGACATAAATCACATTGAATTTTTATCAGACGTACAGTAACTGAGATGTCCGTTCGTGCACAAAATCCTGCACTTACAACAGAATGGCTCCAAGATGTCGCCTTTTAAGATACGAAGATTTCGCAGCGATTTGGAGTTAATTAATGTAGTTGCCTGTAGCCGTATGCCCAGCGTCATTAGTTCGAACCTCGTTAACACGAACATTTTCTAAAATTTTATTTAAAATTCATGTTTATAAACTATATGAAACCTCAATTAGCAAATATCCATACTCTTCCATACTAATATCAGAGGTGGGAAAGTAACTCTACCTGTTACGCTTCGACGCTCAACCGATTTCGATGAAATTTGGCATGGACATACCTTGAACCTTTAGGAGGAACATAGGCTCCTTTACAAAGTTGTATCATTTTTTACTAGTACTGACAGTTCTAAATACGATGTACGGGAGTGTGATGCAGTCGACCCTTACGCGAAGATGGACGACTCTGAGTGTTAACAGATTATTCCGTGTCAGTGAGAACCAATGTTTACTCGCGCGCCGGGTTCCTGAAACTTTAAAAAGAATTGCTAGACGACATGGCGATGCTGGACCGTTTTAATGGCGAAATTTAGGGGAGATACAATTATAAAATTCGCCGGTAAGTCCGAGAACCGTATTTACAACTATTACGTTGCGAAAGTCTTATGAAACATATTATTTATATTTCATGATATGCCTCGCAAAGTGTAGGCTCATTTGTGATATTAATTCAATAATATAATAGTTTGCGAGAGTTTGCGCAAAGTTCCAAGAGAGCTCGTGCTATGAAAGTTATGCGAACCCGATAAACCTTTGAGCAATGTCAGATACGACAGAACTTGGATGTATAACGTCATGCGTCCTTAAGAGCTAGAGAGACATGAGAACTGTCACAGGGTGTCACATTTTAGAGGCTGACCGTCTTGCATCTCTTATAACCGTTCAGATGCTTAGGACTCATACCGATGGCGTCATTGAAATGCTGCACAAAAACCAGAGAGACGTCATGCCAACATGTAGAACGTGGGAGGTTTTTGGAGAAGCTGCGTTTGGTTATAATGCGTTAATTGACTATGTTAATAATCGATCACTCATCTCATGAAGAATGGACCAGATGGGTACGTACTGTAAAGCTTTGAAATGGAAGGAGGAAACGGTTGATATGTGTTCCACTGGTGCTAAAATCCGACTTCCATTACTAGGATACCTAAAATCTCTTCATAACAAAATTATTGATACGTGAGCGCAGACGTGCGCAACACCTACATGGATAATATTTTTCATGTAAGAATAACATATTTGCATTTTTAAAGTAAGGTTATAGGAAAATGAATTAAAGTTTAATACAAATATGCGAACTGATTTATTGTTAAACGAAAAGATTCTGTACGTCAATAATTGTGCCTTGGGCGTCTTGTCACGGTTCGCGCGGCTCTCCTCTTCGGAGGTTCGAGTCCTCCCTCGGGCATGGGTAAGTTAGTTTAAGTTAGATTAAATAATATGTAAGCTTAGGGACCGATGACCTCAGCAGTTTGGTCTCATAAGATCTTACCACAAATTTCCAAAATTTCCAAATGTGCCGTCCCCAGGGGAAATATTGAAAAAACTTAAACGCAAATATTAAAAAGATTTAACATGGACGAGAGCTTTTACCTCGATCCGAAATATTATATTGAGTGCGATACTGGCCGCACAGGCGGCATAATTTTTTTTCTCATTTGTATTATTATTATGTAAAATGTTAATTTCAATATTTGAGTGCATAGATTACTAATTATGGACAATATAATCTATGTAAGTTTAATGTGAAGAAGAAAAGCGTTCACTTAGTCCTGCTATCTAAATTTTTTCTCTTGTCTGACGAGTGTAAGCTCATTTCTGATATTAATTCAATAATATAATAGTTTAAAGTTATTGTTCACCTTTATTTGTAGAACGTGAGTCCTGTGTCATGTCCGTTTCCCTTTAAAATCAGTATTCTGAGTAATTTTCAGGTCAACAGTTGCAGCCGCCGCTGCAGCAACAAACGCCATAACGTGGCATTTTCAATTAACGAATTTAGCGGAAGCAAAGAGATCGCCCGCACAAAACATAACAAATATTTTTGCACAGCCACCTGAGGCAGCGGAAGAAAACACAGTTTTTAAGATTTTTATTTTCAGTTACTCGCCGAGATCCAGAGCCACGACAATTATTTGTTAACGGCGGTAAGAACAATTCTCTCGCGTATGTGGGCAGCTACAAATTATAACAAAGAACTCATGTTTGTTAAAAATATTAGCCGAGGCAAATACAAAAATATTATTTCAGGTTTCAACTTAAATGCAATGTGTTTCTAGACTGAGTCATATTAAAGTAATTTTAACGTGAACAAAAAGTTTGCTCATCTTAATCTTTAGTAATCAACCAGTTTTTGAAAGCATAAACTCAAAAGTATAGATAAAATTTCAAAAATAATTTCAATTCAATTCAATTCAAAGTCAAATCCAAATCACAATCATTAAAAGGTCTCTCGCCCACCCATTTTATTTTACCACGACATAAATCTGTAGATCTAAAAAACCATTTTATTTTAGCTTTGATGTTTCGCATTTTTTGTATCAGATTTTTATTCATTGTAAATACTCGCATTTTCACGCGATATTTCAACCAGCGAATTCACGTATTGATAGGACAACCGTTTTCAACAACCGATTCCCATCGATTGTTTTTTCGTTCAGTCGGTTTTTTCAGTCAAGAGAAACAACCGAATGGAACCCCTCTGCGGTTAGGGGGACCAGATGCAATTGTTTAAAAAGGAGGACAAACAGCTTCAAAATAGAGGACAAAGGAAGAAAAAAGAGGATACATCAAACGGGTCAACTGCAGATGAGGATACCACCCGTCAGCTTTGGACAAGTCACGTGACTGCCGGGAATTACCGGTAAAACTAGTAGTTAATTGTTACTGATGGTCAGGTGGTGGTTAACTGAGCAATAAAAAAAATTAAAAACATTGATTGTGGTGACAGTGTGGTGTCAATTGTTTTGTTACGTCAACAAGACGGAATTGTTTACAAAGCGAAAAACGTAAGACCACTCACCTCCCTTCATTCGATGCACCGCTACCAACATCTATAATTCAAGTAGCAGCTGACGACATGTAAACTGCACTTTAACCTTCCGAATATAAATAAATTGAATAACTATTAAACAATGAAATAAAACCATGACAGTTAATCTGTCGAGTTATTTCTCACCTTTATTGGCCACTGAGACGTACGTTCCAGCTGCACATATCTTACATTCCACTTCAAATTTATTTCCCCCTCTCTTAAAGCCGGATATTTGCAGGAAAGGACATCAGAAAATGTACACTTTCGTTTAGGCATAGCCAAATATTTTAAATAACTCACTAGGTTAAAAATTACACTCACAAATCACACGTGTACTACAGGGAGACAAGCCAATACAAAACGAAGATACGAAACGAAAATTTTAAATAATCGATATTTGCATTCGCTTATAGGTCGATCAACGATAACATCGACGGTCCTGGTGCCACCTACTAACACCGCTTTCGTGCGTGTTTATCACGAAGGCTGTGCCAATAATTAAAGTATTTAAGAAAAGAGCAATAGAACGGGACGAATTCTAAATTTAACTGTATTACGCTCAACTTTGCGAAAAAGCCGGACACTGTAATAATCCGCCCGGACCCCGGTCAAAGGGCTAAAAAAGAGGACATGTCCGGATTAATCCGGACATCTGGTCACCCTATCTGTGGTCACATCACTCTCTAGGCTTGAGTTGTTTCACTTGCAGTTAAGACAATCGCTTGACACAAGTGTGTGTCAATTACATCACTTATATGAATGTTTTCACTGTCTCTGTGTTTGAGTGATTTCATTTCCGTACCGTGGGGGGAGGGCAACGGTCGTTGGGGGCGGGCGCATGGTAGGGATGGGAAAAGCCGACCAGTTAAAACCGATACCGCTATTTTAGTTCTGAACAACCGGTATTTTTCGGTATTTGTTTGGTCTCAGTTACAACAGGTCTTTTTTTCATTTTTTACTAATAACTGGGCAGAAAACCGAAATATCAGTTACCCATAGCAGCAGTGCTAAATTTTTCGTTTTTAAATGAACCTTTTTTACAAAACGAGTAATATTCATACATAAAATTTGCAGTGGTTTGAAATACGGCGTCATTATGTGTAATGGAAAAAGGTGATCAGTACTATGTTAACAACAATGTCGTCAGAATCGAGCGACAAACGCACAGCATAAGAACTTGTACAACATTGCTGAGACATAACAGAACAATGTCCCTGCTGCCATGTGTCGTACGTGTGTACGTGCAGTGTGCAAAACTCTCATCCACCTGGTCATATCGGTAGTTTCTTGCTGTCGCCGCCGGACGCCTGTTGTACTGCAAATGGCACCAACCCTAATCTGGAAACATTCTTATGAAGTGATTCACCAATGGAGAGCAGTGCTTCATTTGCTTTGAGAGTTTGTCTTCCATTTCTCTGAAATAATAAAGGACGAAATAAAATATAGTAACAGTAACACATTAAATATTTAACAACAACTCGTTCAAAACATAATATAAAAACAGAAAGTAGCTCATCTGCTGCTGCCTGTTTCAACATCTGTGTCTTTATCTGCCCTTGAAAACGGACGAATTAAAACTAAACAGTGTTCTTCACACTCAGTTTTCACCCTTTAGCACTGACTATTCGTAGTCGTATGATCCCCGATTACAATGTGAGTTTTCAGCAGAGTCTGAAAAAATTAGAATCAGTAGGAGAATACTGGCGACTTTTTTGTAGTATTCAACCACTTACCTCTTTTCGAGAAAAGCAACGACAGGTGAACGGAATAAATTTTGTTTTGACTATTTAATTAGATATAATCTAGATGCATCTTGGCTGAAAGAGAGAATTTCTTTTATTTTTTTCAATCTTTGTTCGATTTCTACCTTTTTTGCAGGAAGAAACACCAATAAAAAGCCGAAAATCGGTTGTTTCAGAAACTGGTTATTTTGAGTGGTTTCATCTGTCAAATTAAACTGGCGTGGAATGAAAGCGATCGATGATATATATATGTACATAACCCCAAACCCAACCCAAGAACTCAGCGAACCGGCCGCCGTGGCCGAGCGTTTCTAGGCGCTTCAGTCCAGAACCGTGCTGCTGCTACGGTCGCAGGTTCGAATCCTGGCTCGTGCATGGATGTGTGTGATGTTCAGAAGGAAGTCTGGATAACTCAGTCAACTAAACTAAACAGAGGTTTCAGTTGAATGGACGTATGAATAGAACACATGTTTCAACTGACAGAAAAGCTGAAGCCTGGGGTCATTTGAAAATAAAGGATGAACTCAATCAGGATGCAAAACACTGCCAACGCAATCAGCAACTAGTGGCCTCCTAGCCAACATATTCGTGAATAACATCGAGAATAAGATCTTCACACACATAACAAAAACAAAAAAAATACATAGTTATAGACGGGACTCATTATATCGATGACATAATATGCCCCACACTAGCGCGCGTGCTCGCAGACACACACACACACACACACACACACACACACACACACACACACACACACAAAGAGAGACAGAGAGAGAGAGGGAGAGCAGCTACACAACATAACAAACAACTTACATCCAAAAATTCACTTCACACTGGAAACAGAAACAGACAACACACTAAATTTTATGGAGTAACCACACGAAAAACATGCAATACTCATGACTCCATAATATCGAGGAAACTGACAACCATGAGCACCACGACTCACAGTCTATTGAACCACCTGGTGGCACACAAGCAGATTCATACTGCACAGATTGAACAGAACACCCATCAGCAAACACAATTACACACAGGAGCTAAACACAACAAAACAAATAGCAGAAGAAAATGGTTACATCATAAATGTATGATGGAGAAATGAAGTCAACAAATTTGTAAACAGAAAAGGAACGAATACACAACACACAAAACCTCACACAGCACAGAACAGCACAACACACAAACTGTGGGGACCTGCCCGCTCGTCTAAATGGTTCAAATGGTTCTGAGCTCTATGGGACTTAACATGTATGGTCATCAGTCCCCTAGAACTTAGAACTACTTAAACCTAATGATGTGTTGGCAAATGTGCCAACACCTTGTAGATAGAGGAGGCCGAAATGCACGCTATAATCTAACGCAGACGGGCGTGAGGTCTGAAA
This sequence comes from Schistocerca cancellata, assembly GCF_023864275.1. Taxonomy (NCBI): domain Eukaryota; kingdom Metazoa; phylum Arthropoda; class Insecta; order Orthoptera; family Acrididae; genus Schistocerca; species Schistocerca cancellata. The sequence continues at coordinate 73,340,472 of NC_064627.1, forward strand.
CAGGATACGTTATGAATGCTATAAAGAAAAGTACGTAGTTGCGGTTATACTTTTAATCCATCATTTGTATACAGCATTCTTGATGATACAAGTGAGACTCTCTGTAGAAATGGTTAATGGCGCCTTGCTAGGTCGTAGCCAAGGACTTAGCTGAAGGCTATTCTAACTATCTCTCGGCAAATGAGAGAAAGGCTTCGTCAGTGTAGTCGCTAGCAAAGTCGTCGTACAACTGGGCGAGTGCTAGTACGTCTCTCTGGACCTGCCGTGTGGTGGCGCTCGGTCTGCAATTACTGACAGTGGCGACACGCGGGTCCGACATGTACTAATGGACCGCGGCCGATTTAAAGCTACCACCTAGCAAGTGTGGTGTCTGGCGGTGACACCACACCTAACTAACCTAAGGACATCACACAACACCCAGTCATCACGAGGCAGAGAAAATCCTTGACCCCGCCGGGAATCGAACCCGGGAACCCGGGCGCGGGAAGCGAGAACGCTACCGCACGACCACGAGCTGCGGACGCTCGTCTGCTATAGGGTATTTTATCAGAGAGCTAAACAACATTCAAGCAAATCACATTAATGGTTTTTATTACAGTAAATTAAATTGACAATACTTAATTTAGCAAAGTTACCGTAAGCAAGGGGCGACATGCAAATAATCAATGTCTTTCGATATGTCCAATTTCCATGCAAGCAATTAATACAACGCACAAGTCACGACTAAAGAGCCAGGAATACGGCTCGTCTTCTAGTGCGGCTCTTCTTGTACGGCCGAGGCTCGCTGGAGCGGCGCTGATAATCGTATTAAGTGCCGCTCCTGTTGTGGTGCGGTCGTAGTCGGCGTTCTACTGGCTGACGTCGTCTCACAGCCTCCTCTGCGGTTACGTTCTGGGCTGACAAGCCGGCGATTGATGTTACATCGGAACATTCCTCACCTTCAAAGCGACGGACCGTCGTCGCGTGGGGAGCGCGACAACGGCGGGGGAGGCTGGTGGGTGGACGTGGCGCTGGACCGGAAGCTGTGGCTGCAGGGGACGTCAAGCTACCGTCCGACCTTCGGTCTGGCGGAAATGTCCCCCGGAAAACGACCAGAAGGGGACGCGTCCACCTGCGGAGGCCAATAACCAGATGGGGAAGGCGTCGGCGGCTGCTTTGTGGGCGAGTCCAGCTTCATCGGGAAGACGAAAGGCGGTAGAGGAGACGAAGGCTCTATCTCCGTGAGGTCGCCCCGCCGTGTCGAGGTGACATCCTCTGACGGCTCCTGTGGCCGCGCTGTCCTCGGGATCCATGAATCTGATTCACTCAGATTCACTCAGAGACAGAAAGATCATCGTGCACACGACAGTGGTGAAGTTGATGTTGATGTCGGCGCTGCAAGCCATCTGCACATGAAACAAGAGACATGCAAGCGCCAAGTCGACGTCCCGCGTCAACCGTCTGCTGCCGCTAAAAACTCTGTAAAAAAAAGAATATCACGTGGCGCGAAGCTATACTTACGGCCTTCCTTTGGCGTCGGATGCTCAGAAGGGTGGAGCAGATGTAGAGTGTCCAATGGCGGAGGCCGCGAAGCAGTTCCGCCAGCGATGGTCGATCTCGTGAGTGCGAACAATAGCAGACGAGAGACAGTTGCAGTGCTTGATTCCTGGTGTCAGCAGCGCGAAGTCTGGCCATCTGCTGTTTGAAGGTTCTGACAAAACGTTCCGTTTCGCCGTTTGACTGTGGATGGAACTGTGCACTAGTTAGATGCTGTATGACATTGCAATCACAGAATGTTTCAAATCCATTTGACATGAACTGAGGGCCATTGTCTGACACCATGACTTCAGGTAAACCTTCGAGGCAAAAAATAGACGACTACGCCCGCATCTCGTGGTCGTGCGGTAGCGTTCTCGCTTCCCACGCCCGGGTTCCCGGGTTCGATTCCCGGCGGGGTCAGGGATTTTCTCTGCCTCGTGATGGCTGGGTGTCGTGTGCTGTCCTTAGGTTAGTTAGGTTTAAGTAGTTCAGTTCTAGGGGACTGATGACCGTAGCAGTTAAGTCCCATAGTGCTCAGAGCCATTGAGCCATAGACAACTACACCCGAGTTGTACTACGTGATGTTGTCGAGTTCTTTGTCACAGGAAAGGAAACTTCCTATATGAGCCAACCACAATCAACCAACGAGTGATCCAAAAGTTCCCGCAAAGTCTATGTGCCCATGTTGCCGTGGTCATTGCGACTGAGGCCAAGCAGAGAATTTTTGTGGAGGATCGGACTGATTGTCCATACATGCATGACACTGTGACATCATCTGTTCAATTTGGGTGTCCATACCCTGCCTGTTTTGTACGAACAATCTCACAGCGTCCTTGGTGAAGTTACTACAATACTTCTTTTTGCAAAACTTTAGGGATCAACATCACGTAGCACAACTCGGGTGTAGTCGTCTATTTTTTGCCTCGAAGGTTTACCTGTCATTTTGAACAAGAATCACTCCTTTCTGTATAGCAAGGCTATGCCGACGTGCAAAGTATCATTGCACTACAGAGTTTTTCATGCTATGCAAGGAACGAGGCCACAATGTGCGAATGCATGTTAGCAACATCCTATCATTCAGCGGAAAAGATTGAAGGAATTCAGAATCCTGAGCATCGATGTGACAACAACAAGATGCAGCAGAAGCGTCAAAGTCTGTATCAGCGCCAATCGGAAGATGTGAAAGTGCGTCCACATTACCATGTTGAGCTGTCGAACGGTACACTATCTCGTACTAATATTGAGACAACAACAAAGCCCATCTTTGCAATTTTTGGGCAGTTCGTACAGGAACCCATTTCGTCGGATGAACCAAGGACTGCAAAGGCTTGTGATTCGTTACTTAGTAGAATTTTCTGCCTTAAAAATAGTGGTGAAATTTGGTGACACCATATACAATAACCAAAGCCTCTTTCTCAATTTGTGATTACTTACACTAAGCCTTGGACAACACTTTTGATGCGAAAACTGTAGGCCTGCCTACATCACCGATTCTGTGCGAAAGCACTGCACCAGCTCCGTAAGAGGAAACTTCAACTTGCGATACAACTGGTTTGCAAGGATCAAAGTAAACTAAGCATCGATCACTGAGCAATGCACCTTTAAGTTTTTGAAAAGCTACTTGACACTCATCTATCCAAACAAAAGGGGACATTCCTGCGATGCGAGCGATGCAATGGAGCTGCAATTTGTGCCACTTTCGGCATGAATCAAATATAATAGTTCATTTTCCCTAAACCTGACTGCAGTTCTGTGACATTGTCAGGAACTGGCAAGTTTCATATATCTAACAAATGTAAATGAAGAGGATGTACACCTTGACTGTTTATGACATGACCAAGATACTGCAACTCAGAGTTAAAAAAAAAATCACACTTGTCCAGTCTACACTTTAGTCCCACATCAGATAACACACAAAACAAAGCACACAAATTTGGAATATTGTCCAAATAGTTTGAACACTTTGGTACTTGCGCAGTCAGCTGTTCCAAATACCGTTGGAAAATGGTGGGTGCGGAAGCACTGCCAAAAGGCAAACACAAATATATAAACAAGCCCAAATGAGTATTTATTATACATGCTTTTTGAGATTTTTCATCGAGCCATATTTGAAGATACACGTCGCGCAAATCAATTTTTGAAAAGTAACGACCAGTGCCTAATCTGTCTATCAGATCCTCTGGGCATGGCAATGGATAAGTATCAGTCACAATTCGTGGGTTGACTGTAGACCTAAAGTCAACACAGAGGCAAGTGGGACCCGAAGGTGTGGTGAGCAGAACCAATGGACTAGCCCATTGACTAGCTTGAATGGGCGCAATAGCTCTGCTATCTTGTTATTCTTTAAGTTCAGCCGCGACTTTATCCCATCCTCATCGCCAATGTTGGGTCTTTTTTTTCCTTTATTGATTTTAGATTCCCACCCACCTGGGAGGGGCGGGCTGACAGCAGCTTAATACGCTGCTCTACAGCTGAGAGAAAAATTAAAAAAAATGGTGAGAGAACAAACAATATAAAAAGGTGACGTTGTTAATAACAGTAAAATGGCGGAAAGTTGCGGAATTAAAAATACAAAAACACAGCGTTGGCATTGCGGATGAAGACACACAGGAAGGAGACATGCACAATTAAAAAAACATGGCGACAGTCTGGTTTCTGTCCGCACGAGATAAAAAACACAAGTAGCGACAGTATGGTGATTGTTCGCAACACTGACTGGGGACGCACAACACTGAACACTCACTTATAACTGCACTAAACAGGTGGCACGGCAGCAGATGGGGGGGGGGGGGGACTGGACCTATGAGGGGGAAAAGGGGGGGGGATGAAAAGAAAAAAAGGGGAACCGATGGAGGGAGTGGACGTAGAAAAGGGGGGGGGGAGGCTGGGTGGACGTGAGAAGGAGTGAGAAAGGCAGTGGAGTGGAGAGCAAAAAGGACTCAGGGGAGAGAAGGGAGGCAGAGAGAGGATAGGTGGGGAAAAAACAGGATGGAAGGGGGGGAAGAGGGAGCCTGGGAAAAGGACAGAGGGAGGGGCAGGTGAGGATCAGAGTTGATAGGAGGGATAAATGGAGGGAGAGAGGGCATCATCCGGGAGGGGGAGTCGACAGAAGCCACCTTGGGAAAAATGTAGGGTCATGCTCACTCGTCTAATACTGGGTGCGTATGAAGCTGTTTTCTCGTATAGCTAGACAACATTCAAGCAAATCAGGTTAATGGTTTTTATTACAGTAAAGTAAATTGACAATACTTAGCAGAGTTACAATGAGGTGTCACAAGCAAGGGGCGACATGCAAATAACCAACTCACGACTAAAGAGTTAGGATAACGGCTCTTCTAGTGCGGCCGAGGCTAGCTGTTGTGGCGCTTCTATTCTCTTCTTATAGGTGCCGCTCCTGTCGTTGTGTCGTCCTAGTCAGCGCTCTATGGCTGACATTGTCTCATAGCCTTCTCTGCGGTTACGTTCCCGGCCGGCGTGCCGGCGCTTGATGTTACGCCAGAACACAAATAATGACCACATGCAGGATACATCAGTGCAACACCACGCGCGCGCACACACACACATACAAAAAAAGGCACACACTCACCTAAAGAAACAAAATTGTCCACAGAATAGGCAACATATTGAGTAAACAAGGACTTCAAATAGGGTACAAGACAGACAACACAATACAGAAAAAACTCAGAACACATGAGACATGTGCAGACAAATTCAACAGATCAGCAATATATGAACTTGATTGCTACGCTTGCTTTAGTCATAAATATATGTCCAAGTGATGCTAAATGTTATTATCTTTACATAAAGAGTAGTATCATCTTCTCAACAATCTTCAAATCGCGAGCTACAATCGTTATTTTTATATATGAAATCAGTGAATTTATTCATGGTACTTTTGTTACCTATGTCTGCTCTCGCTTTGAGAACTCAAATTAATAATCAAATTAACAAATTTTATACGTTTGAATTTTGAATTGCTGGTGTACCCATGTGTCACCACAATAAAATTAAAGCAGTGAATGGTTGGAGGAGTATGAATAAGAACAGGAACAGTCACCTACTTAGGTTTACAAAAATAATGACAAGTTTTTATTCATTCTTTTATACTACAATTGAGCTGATAAATCATTAAAAAAAATAACAAATATAAACCAGAAAAGGGATATATTGGGGTGGAAACTATACAAAGTCTCCCCTGAATTAATCCCTCTTACAACGCAATCTGACTTTGTTTATACAAATCCACTGTGAGGCCTAGTTCCGTTAAAAAAAAAAATGGTTCAAATGGCTCTGAGCTCTATGGGACTTAACATCTGAGGTCATCAGTCCCCTACAACTTAGAACTACTTAAACCGAACTAACCTAAGGACATCACACACATCCATTCCCGAGCCATGATTCGAACCTGCGACCGTAGCGGTCGTGCAGTTCCAGACTAGAACCGCTCGGCCACACCGGCCGGCACAGTTCTGTTCGAATGGAATCAACTATGCCCAATTGCACCACAGACTATGGTTCATGGAGAACAGGGAGCTGTGAATATCATTTAACAACCCTACGCTGGTGCAGTAATGCTTTATCCTTTCACCTTGGTTTAGGCGGCAGCAAAAACGGCACGCTGTGGGCGATGAGCGGCGTGCTGCGGCAGCTGTGTTGTTCTGATGTGACCACGAAAACTTGCCAACTACATGGACTATCGTCCTCATTATTAGAACATCGAAAACGTCCCTATCACAACCCTGAGATCCCGGCAGGTTTCCGTGTGAGGTGCACCCCTTCGCTGGTCTGGCCAACCAATTTGACTCACAGGCATGATGACGCGTGCTGGAATTGTCAAACGTCAGACGGCCGACTCGGGATGAATAAGTTCACCCTCGTGACACACGATATGACCAATATGATATGCAGTTCCACCGTCGGTACAGTTGGAAACTACCACTGGCTCTTAGTCCACCACAGGTCGCAGACCACGAGTCTCACCCACTAGGAAAAGACCTGAAGTTCTCCACCAGGTGAGGACCAGAAGACGAAGAAGGCAAAGAAACACAATCACTTTTCATCAAGCCTCTGTATGGGAGCCGAATTAGCAGAAAAAACCACCTACACGTTGTACAAACCAACTGAACTATCCTCTACTCATTGAATCTCCCATCTTGACTGTTCTGCTGGCCTGGTACCCAATCCAGACACAGAGCCGGGGTCCCCACGCTAGAGGAGCAAGCTTCTGCTTTGCATATCCTGAGAGGAGCCAATCAGCGACTCAAAATCTCTCTTATCTGAAAAGATAAGACTTTAGTCTAGGGAGGCGATGTTCTCACAGAAAGCATGGTCATGTTCTGGAAAAAAACGTCTACCTAGACAGGACTGTTGTCCCTCATTTACGGAGAGATCTACTCTTTCCTAGCAGACCATTTCCAATTTCTGAAAGAAGGTTGTTAAGCTTCCGAGATAGTCATGCCTGTGAAATAAATGTTTTCGCTACTTGCTAAAAGAACCTGGCGACTTCCTGGGATCAAGGGAGTTCCAGTCTTACCTCCACTAAACACGTGCACCAGCCACTTTGTTCATATCATCCAGCTTCTAACATGAGAATGCTTGTAGCTTCATGACGATCCCACCATTTGCACAGCAGCTCAGATTACAGCAGTCTCTCTTAAGTGGCTTTCTCCAACCACATTACGCCAACTGGCCACCTTCAGGAATGTCTGTCGCCTGGCCCAGATAGAATATTTTGTCAGCCGGCGGCCTCCTGCTCTAAACGTTGGTGGGAAGAGTGAAGTGCCATGTCCTGATGTCCCTCTGCGGGCACAGTTTACGTAACGCTACTTCCCCCAAGGATGTGCACAGCCAGGCCGCTGGACACAATGTTTATGGCATGCAATCCGTCTTTCTCCCTGTTGACCGTCGCCTCCACTACAGCCCCTCCGGTACAACTTCTCTACGAGCTAAACGTGCAGTTATATGAACTTTCTGCTCACAATTTCCTCTTGTAGAAAAGTCATAAACCACACATACCAAATGTAGTACTGGAGAACAAACAGATTGTGACCTAAAACATTAATCTGACGAACAGTGTGGTTAAAATGCGAGTGTGGCGTGACACCTCTTAACCTGTCAATCAGTATGCATAGGACAAACATGCTGGAACTCTAAAACAATATACTCAGAATACCTCAGAGCCCTAAAAAGTAACAGCACCCATAAAAGTAAGCAGGTTTTCTGACTCCTAATAGAGCATAGCCACTACCCAACTACAATAGCATCAGATTTAAAAATACTGGAATCTAGCCACAGCAAACTAACGGTACAAGAGAACTTTTAAATGAATACAGTACACTCTGCAAAGGCACATTATTTAACACATTAAAGGACCGTTACAAAAAGGCAACGCAAACTGTTGACACACATACAGAAGAAGAGACATAAAAGTAAACAAAATTCAAATTCAGCGCCAAACTCACTCGGGAGCGAATGATCGCCGGCAGTGTCAGGCCGCGCAACAACATCGTGCAGACCGAGTTTATGCGAAGTAAAATGGCGTTTGTAAAATCGAAATTACACAAAGTTCATTTAATATGTGTGTGCAGTGCCCTCAGAGAAAGAAGGAAGATCAGTCACAACAAAACGTGAATAATAACAAACATTCACTCAAAACAATTTGCCGAAATCACATTTTAAAAATCAATAAATTTGTTAACTCGCTGATAAAATTCACATTTACATCGTTTGGTTTGCAGATGACAAGCCAAGGCCACCACACATATGGTCCTGCAAAACCATATAACGTAAAATCAAGGTAAGAACAGAAAACGAACAAAAGCTGTCTTTAGGCCTCATTTTCTTAAATCAGTGACAACCTAAAATATGTTCACTTTTGCAGTTTTTCAGTAAACAAAACCCACAGACAGTGGCACAGAGGTGCCGAAACATGTTTGGGTAACAACAAAAAACAGTGTTTTGTATTAAATGCGGAACCATTATCCAATAAGAAAATACCACTGGAATGTGTCTATTGTTTTCATTCGGTTGCTCCCAGACAATTGTTCTACGCGAAAGAAATTCATGAATAGTAACCCAATCGATACGTAAATCTACAACCGCCTGATTCGACTGTTTCCATTCGGTTTCTCCCATTGGTTTCACTCAAACGAATGGCCGAATAATTGAACCAACACAAAGCTATAATCAAATGAGTCGATTGTTTTCCAAAAACTGACTGAAGTGATTGTTTTAATTTGGTTGTTCCCATCACCAACTTCACTGTCGGCAGACTTGTACACTACACAGACAGCTACCATGACTGAGTAAAGGCTCTCCAAACGTTTACCACTTAGAAGCGCTCGGAAATCGACCCTTCGCCAAAAGTGGTTTCTTAGATGTTTTCTGAGAACTACGTCCTATTACTTCAGGTCACTGACCTTCAGACCCTACAAGTGTGAAGGAATCGGCGAGGGCAGAGTGTGCAGTCCGCGAGGTCCCTCTTCATTGCATTACTCGTGCAGTATCCTGACACAACATGCAGGACTTTTGTCGTTTGATGTTCATCCTTTTCAAACGTTCCATCTTGTACTGGAGGGCAAATCACCTTTTGAAGAAAGCGGTCACAACCAGGAACAGTCGGGCATGCTATGTCGAAAAACGCTCTCGTTATTTTTGGTCACGAAGAACTACAGTAGCACCTACGTTCTAGGGATAATGTCTTTGACCAACACTCAAAACGTCCTTGTTCCCGAGTTCGAACCATGCCATTGCTTAAATTTTGAAAAAAAAATCATCAGTAACGGCGGCCGATGACTTCCGGCATAAGAAGTCGCGCTCATTCTGCCAAAGGGCTTGTCGGAAAGGACTGAGGAGCGAACAGAGTTTCAGGGCACTCTCTTGTCCTTGGGGTGGTAAACTGCCCCCAAAAAGGCGGAGGAATCAGCCGTGTTCAACGACATGAGGATGCAGAATACGATGAGACCAAAAGCATTAAAGACTCATAACGTGTATCCACAGGAGACATGACTTGTAACTGAAAAAGTGTCATGATGTTCCCTCCATTGGCAAAAGATTCTGGACTAGTTCCCTATCCGGATCTCTGGGAGGGAACTGCCAAGGTAGAGGTGACCAAGAGAAGTGAATAACCAACGAAATCATAATGTTTTAAGAGTCGGGGCACGGAATGTCAGAAGTTTTAACGTGGTAGAGAACACAGAAAATCTGAAAAGGGGAATTCTGAGGTTCAGTCTCGCTATGTCACGGGTTGCGCGGCCCCTCCCGCCGGAGGTTCGAATCCTCCCTTGGGCATGGGTGTGTGTGTTCTTCTTAGCATCAGTTAGTTTAACTAGTGTGTAAGTCTAGGGACCGATGGCCTCAGCAGTTTGGTCCCTTAGGAATTTACACACATTTGAACATTTTTGAAGTGAAATGGGTAGAAGACAAGGGATTCTGGTCAAATGACTATAGGCTAATATCAACAGCAGCGGGAAATGGAATAACGGGAATACATCTACATCTACAAAGGTACTCCTAAAGCCACAGTACGGTACTCGGCGGACGGTACCATGTACAACTACCAGTCATACCCTCCCTGCTCCATTCGTAAATAGAGTGACAGAAAAACGATTCTCTATGGACCTCCATACGAACCCTAATTTCTCGTATCTAATCTTCGCGGTTCTTTGGCTCAGAGTATGTTGGCGGCTGTATAATCGTTCGGCAGTCATCTTCAGGTGCCGGTTCTCTAAATTTTCTCAATAGAATTCCTCGAAAAGAATATCACCTTCCCTCCAGGGATTCAGATTTACGTTTTGTTCGAACCTACCGGTAACCAATGTAGCAACCCGCCTCTGAACTGCGTTGATGTCCTCCCTCAATCAGACCTGGTACAGACACCAAACATTCGAACAGGTCGCACCAGCGTCCTACATGCGGTCTCCTTTAGATGTGAGCCCAACTTTCCTAAAATACTCCCAATAAACCGAAGTCCACCATTCGCCCTCTCTACCACAGTTCTCACATGTTCATTCCACTTCATACCGCTTTGCAACGTTACCCCCAGATACATAAACAACTTGAGTTTGTCAAGCAGGACACTACTAATACTGTATCCGAACTTTACAGGTTTTTTCTTCCTACCCATCTGCATTAACTTACATTTCTCCACATTTACACCAACTAACAATTTTGTCTAACTCGTTTTGTATCTTCCTACAGTCACTCAACTTTGACACCTTATCGTACACCACAGCATCATCAGCAAACAACTGCGGACTGCTGCCCACTCTGTCCACCAAATCATTTATGTATACAGACAACAACAGCGGTCGTATCACACTTCCCTGGGGCATTCCTGACGATGAACACTCGTCTGGGAACTTACTCCATTTGCTCGTTCCTTTGTTAACAGCCTGCAATGCTTTCCGGAAATCTAGAAATACGGACTCAGCCCATTGCCCTTCATCCGTAGTTCTCAGTATATCATGTGAGAAAAGGGCAAGCTGAGTTTCGCATGAGCAATGCTTTCTTAAAACGTGCTGCTTAGTCGACATGGGCTTCTCAGTCTCAAGAAAGACTTGAGAGGTGGCATGAGCCCCCTCTCATATTTCTATCTTACTCTAATTCGATTTTCCTCTCTAATTACATGGGGTGAAAAGTCGCTATTCCTTGACATGCGGACTTCCCACGCAGCGTCTCTCGTCACCCGGGTGGTCCGGTGACAGGCGGGTTCTGCTGAACTTGAAAAGGTTAAGCCGACGGGTGTGAGGAAGTCGAGTGGATGCTTTCCAGACGCCGACATTGTTATAAGAGCGGGAGCGACATGCCCACAGGGGTCTGACGGAGCGGCTGGGCTAGAGATTGCATTACTTTGCAGAAACTTAGTGAAAGCACTTTCTGGCGGGCTACCAGCGAGGGGTGGGAATGACTTGTGTTCCCAGGCAGTCTTGGAGTGCAAATTCCCGCGTTTTCTGAAAAATCATAACTGTGATTGGCTTGCTCAGGGGATAGCTCCGTGATGTAGCAAAATCGGAGCAGAAATTGGCGCCAAGTATCTCCATTGGTGGAATAGTAGTGCGTTGGCCATAGAGTGAAATTTTCCGCCGGTTTTCGAGTTGCTGATTGCATCGTTTAATCATGGCCACTGTGGTGGGGGCGGGAATGTTCTGTGTTCGGCTTGTACGGGTGCTCTTGAGAGAGTCGGCTCTCGCCTTTCAGTTGGGGTAGGTTACAAGACTGAGCTCTCGCTGCTCTGGACAGTCTGCCTTCTGTTGGCTGTCTAATATACTTTAATTTAATTGTAACTGTTTGACGAAGTTGCTGAAGTTTCGACTTCAACGTAACTTTCCGAGTACAGTTGGCAATTGAGCGTTCTGCGTACACGTGGCCTATGTTGTCTGTCTTGAGCAGTTTTGGCTAAAGTTGACTGTATCGGAGTTATTGTGTGACTTCACTTGTTAAAATCAATCACTGTACCATCAGTGATTGTGTGGCGAGCCTTCTTCATCTCCCTCAGAGGCGCATTTGTATTGCTAGGAAGTCTTTAGTCTGGAACAACCAGACCAGGATAATTTGTTTCAGGCTATACTCGCGACATTATCATCACCACGACGGGACGTTGAAGCAACTAGCCATCGCCTCCAGTATGCCAGATCGTGTTCTTGCAGTTAAGAAGACAGCTTCGTAATGTATGTCCGCTGCACCAGCTTCGTAATGTATGTCCTAGGTGATAATCAGAGCTCAGCAGAGCGCGCCTGTTCGTCTTTTCTAACTTTGCTCTGTCTTGGTTGTTCATTGTCTGAGTTCTCACTACTGTAGCAGCAATTAATGTTGGGTTGGCTGTGTGTTTCTCTTAAGATTTGAGTTGCAAGGAATTGGCTCCACATACCACTTCGTCATAAATGTCACAATCTAGTTTATGGACAACTTCACCTTCACAGCATTTATTTGAGTATCCAATTTGATCCAATTTGATGTATTGTAAATGTTTCATTTGTTTTGTTTATTATTTTGAGTTTAGTCATAATAAATCAAATTGTTATTCAGGACAGAACTTTCATTCTTTTAATGGTTAGAGCAACCTTTTCATTTCTCACTACATTAATGAAACTTTCCTTTATTTAATTAAATTCTATCAGATTAAATTATTGCAGGTGCCAAACTCTTTTCTACTCCACTTGCAGAGTCGATTACAGTCAGTTTGCGTTTCTTCTTAGTCCATGTGCAACAGCAAAAGTCAGAGTTAGAAAAGGGGGGGGGGGTTAGAGCATCATTTACATATGAAGATTCTAAAAGAATTTAGTGTTAAATACACTGCTAGCCCCGGCACCTCGCAGACTGTTATATTCGAACTGAGAATATTTTCAAAGTTTCTGCATTAAACCAAACTTGCGGATATTGGTCTGTAATTTTGTGGGTCTGTTCTTATATACAAGAGTCAACTGTGCTTTTTTCCAGTCGCCTGGAATTTTGTGCTGGGCGAGAGCTAGGTAATTGACCAATACCGTGGAGTACTTTTTGTAAAACCGATCTGGGATTCCATCCTGAGCTTGTGATTTATTTTCAGCTGTTTCTCTGCGCCAGAATGCATTTTAGTATGTCGCCCATACGGGAGTTTGTACGATGATCAAATGACAGAATGTTTGTACGATTCTCCTGTGTGAACGATTTCTTGAACATGAAGTTTAAAACTTCGGCATTTGTTTTTCTATCTTCAACTGGCACACCAGACTAGTCAATAAGGGACTGAATGGAATCCTTAGACCTGCTTAGCGATTTTACATGAAACCAGAATTTTCTAGAGTTCTCTGCCAGATATTTTGCTATGGTATGGCGGTGGTAGATGTATGCTTCGCGCGTAGATCTTTTCACAGACGGACGAAGTTCTACTAACCTTTGCTTGTCGTTATTTGTCCGTTTTCTTTTGAACCGTGAGTTCAACAGTCTCTACTTCCTCAGCATCTTACGGATTTCGTTATTAAACCATGGTGGGTCTTTTACATCCCTTATCCATTGTTTCAACTTTGCCATAATTCCCCTACGCCCATCTTATTGGAACTAAGTGATGTCAGTTCACTGTCTAAGTAAGATGCTATCAACTGCCTGCTGCTCTGTCTAGCACAAACACTCTCCTAGCCTTCTTGATTGATTTATTAACTTTCGTAACTATAGATGCTATAACGACATCATGATCGCTAATCCCCGTTCCTATACTGACACTGTCGACAAGGTCTGGCCTATTCGTTGTTACAAGGTCCATTGCTGTGGGCTGCCGAGCTAGCTGCTGAAGACTGTTTTCAGAAAACGTGTTCAAACGTATTTCGCACAACTGTCTGTCTGCATCCCCTGCAATACATCCATAGGCTTCCAGTCTATACTCGGTAAGTTAAAGTCAAATGTTCAAATGTGTATGAATTCCAAATGGACTAAACAGATGTCATTGGTCCCTAGACTGACACACTACTTAAACTAACTTATGCTAAGAACAACATACATGGGCCCTGGAATCCGTGACATGGCACTTCAAACAGCGCGGCCACTCCGCGCGGCTAGGTTAAAGTCACATTCAACTAGTATTGCATGATCTGCTCATTTACGAGTACTTAAAATAGACTACATGTGAACTACTCTAGAACTGTCGCAGCGGAATCGGATGGCTGGTAAAAACACCCAACAGTTAACTTGGTTTCAAATACACCTGTTATACGTGACCAGGTAACTTCACTGTCACATTCAACTTTGACCTCAATAGAGACAATATTTTTGCCAGCTGTAATGAACACTCTCCCTCCTATGACCTCAAATCTGTCTTTCCAATATATGTTCCGTATGACTCGCTAAATGTGTCAGAGCTTTCCAATGTTCCAATGTGTGTGGATTCGTAAGAGACCAAACTGCTGAGGTCATTGGTCCCTAGAGTTACACATGACTTGATATTAACTTAAACTAACTTATGCTAAGAACAACAAACACCCACCCATGCCCGAGGGAGGACTCGAACCTCCGGCGGGAGGAGGCACGTAGTCTGTGACATGGCGCCGCAAACCTCGCAGCCACTCCGCGCGGCAGAGCTTTCTACCTCGGGTTTCAGTCAGTTCTCGGTATCAAGAATAATTTGAGCTTGGAAACGTTCCTGGAGGGCAGTAAATTCGGGAATTTTATTAGGAGTACTTCGTCAGTTTACTGATAAAATTTTGACAGTTGTAGTGTCTTTGTTCTGAACGCCATCTGACTTCCCTTGGTGCAATTCGCCTGGCGACTATTCATCAGAGTACAAACTATCGTGTAGCCTAAAAAGCGCTCATGTGCGCTGCACAAGCGCTCTGCTACCCAAGTAGCTGCTTCTTTTGTGTAGTGCACCCCTGGCCTATGAAGGGGAGTCCTCACACAATAATGGAGGTGTAGAAATCTGCTGCCAGGACCATCACAGAGTCGATGAAGCCTTTGCTTGAGACCCTCGACTTGGCTCAAAACCAAAGGACCCCGATCAACTCTGGGAAAAATGCTGCGAATTGCGAGCTCTGCTTGTACCCTGTGTGCGAGGTCAGCAGTCTACACCACCTCTCGCAGTGGCCTGTATGAACTGAAGATCGCCCCAGAACCCGTGCAACAGGCTTCATTGTGCTGACGTGAGCCACAACATGCAGATGACTACACCTTACACGCTCGACAGCCACAGGCAAGGCCGCCTCCACATCTCGGATGAGGCCCCCAAGCAGACATACCGAGTGCACATTGGCTTTCTTTCCAACCCTGAATGCTATCTGTTTAAGGGGTTCCATAACACGCCTGCTTAAGGGGTTCCATAACATGCCAACATTGGAGCTCCCAATAACTAGCACTGGCCACCTGTCTGCTAACAGGGTGAATGGGCCAGGCCACGTGGCCAGTCTCCACACTGTCCCTCCGCCTCGCGTTACCACCCGCCACTCACCCTGCTGTGAGGTGGGATCCACCATGTTGGGTGCACTAGGAGGTGCCTCAGAAGCATTGTCCCATGTGACGTACCAAATTCTCGATCACTGCCACAACCCAAGGCAGCAGCCTGAAGGTGACTGATGTTAGGTAGCGTTGTCAAAAAAATGGCTCTGAGCACTATGGGACTTAACAGCTATGGTCATCAGTCCCCTAGAACTTAGAACCACTTAAACCTAACTAACCTAAGGACAGCACACAACACCCAGCCATCACGAGGCAGAGAAAATCCCTGACCCCGCCGGGAATCGAACCCGGGAACCCGGGCGTGGGAAGCGAGAACGCTACCGCACGACCACGAGATGCGGGCGTAGCGTTGTCTCCTGACCTTCATTTCTTACATAGTCCGACCTCACCATTGTATTCTGTGCACCGAGAAAAAAGTCGACGCTGGCGTAGACAAACATTCAAGAAACGATAGCCACAGGAGTTTTTGTTTGGCGGAGGCAACCAGCCCGCTGGAAAGTCTGTAGGAGGCTGAGTTAGCATGCAGCTGTGCTGGCTGGCCAACTGCCCAGGGACCAAAATAGTTTTTGTCAGAGAAAAGGGATAATGGCCTGCATGTTCACCTTAAAAGCAAAACCCGCTGTATTGTTTGGGAGAGGCCCAGCATATGCATTTTTTGACGGACCTAGTGCGCAGTTTCAGAGTTCTCACAGGTGGAGAGTAAACGACTAATGCAGATGCTACATATTTCCGGATTGGTCGGCTTAAACGGAGTGCCATTCTCCCTTTTGTAAGAGTAACGCTGATTGGCGGACTATTTCTGACACAATGAGCCAGAGGAGTGAGGGAAAGACAGCAGATGATATACCCTTTCGCTTTTTGCGTGGAGAGGAGTCCTTCTGGTGATGTTCTTGAAGCGGGAACACGTAGCTTGAGCGAGTGCGCTCGTGCATATATGCAGAGAGCGAGTGACAAAGTCTCTACTCAGTACTGCACTGAGAGAGCACCTCTGTCGCTAGCGAATTGGAATGATACTCTATACTGAGTCGCTCGTGATTAAGCGTTTGTTCACTGTGTTGGCCGCAACACTTAATGTGCAGTGTGAACACAGAGTATTAGTTAGTGCCTGCGAGCGAACACTGAGTGGCGTCGCGGTGGACTGGTTATCTGACTCGTGTACCATGCCAATAGTTAGACTAGGGGCAGATAGGAGTCCTTGACTTCATCAAGGCGTAGTGAGAGTTCGATTGGCGAAAGTCAATCCAGGTAGAAAGAGATAGTTTTGTTATTTTTCAGCAGCGAACGACGCAGGCAGCAGTCGTTGCAGCTCATGGTACTGTGCGCTACAGCATAGGCGAGCCCTGTCTTTGCTCCATTAGAAATAACATACTTCGTTCATGTCACTCCATTACATTTGTCACGCGGCAGCCTCGACTGTACTTAGAAAAATTCAGTCGGATAATTATTCAAGTTGAGTAGGTGCGGGCCTCAGCCATTCTGCGAGTAAATAACATTCTTAAAGAAAAGGGATAAAAGAGCTTTCCCACACTTTGTATATAAATTTCATTAACAGGATTCCTATCCATAAGAGGTAACCTCCTATTCCGAAAAGAACCTGGAAATTTGTGTATCAGTTTATAAATAAAAGTGTCACTTGATTTTCTCAGATTTTGCAATAAATAACATTTTTCGTTCGTTTAATGTTTTTCTCACACTAACTAGCAAAAATCCAGTATCCAGGTATCCCACTAGTTACGTAAGAAAATAGAATATTTTTGTGTCTTTTCCTTACAGCGGACGACTCCAGAAGATATTTATTGCTGGAAGTTTTTCAGGCATTTTTGGTACGTTAGGAGCTTCTGTCTGACTTCCCCACGGGTGGAAATTGCTTCTTGCAGGAGCCAAAGGGTACTTGTCAGATAAATCCGTTGCGAAACTTGTCAACATAACACCCACGTACTGACACTGACTGTAGCCAAAAGCGCATTCAGCTGTTAGCGAACTGCAGCCAGCTCCTCTTGCGTCTGTATACAGCATGGACACATCCTAACCATGCTAGCTAGAATAACTGAAGAAGTAACGATAAAAGCACACAGGATCCTAGATATGCAACTTGCTATCCAATGGACGCTGATGCGTTAATGAGCTATGTAGCTGGCTGTTCAGTGAGCAACTACTGCGCTACAGATTGTGTGATTTTACCGTATAAAAATGTGAAATTAAACTTCTTAAACATAAAAAACACGCACTAAATTTAAGAAATATACTCTGTGAAAACACAGAACAAGATAAACACTTAACCTGCCTTTCTGTAGATGTATGTCAGCTGAGAGCTGCTGCCTATTCGTTACGAATAGGGAAGTAGAACAGAGAGTCGGTTACTGTGCACAGTTGAGTGATAGGATTGTTCTCATCAGAAAAAAAGTTCGACGATGTAGAATGGCGCAAGATGTTCGAAACAGTGAGACAACTAGGTGCAAGCTACAGGAAAAAATAGGTAATATACAGTATGTACAAGAACCAAGAGGGAACAATAACAGTGGAAGATCGTAAACAAAGTGCACAGTTTAAAAAGGGTGTAACACAGGGATGTGGTCTATTGCCCTGATGTTTATTCTATGCGCCGAACGACCAATGATGGGAATAGAAGAAAAGTTCAAGAGTGGGATTACAATTCAGGCTGAAAGGATATCAATGATAAGATTAGATGATGACATTGTTATACTCAGTGAAAGTGAAGAAGAATTACAGGATGTGTTCAATGGAATGAGGACCGACTTTGAAATGAGTGCAAATCGAAGAAAGGTGAAAGTAATGAGAAACAGCAGAAATGAGAACTGCGACAAACTTAACATCAAATTTGGGATTCACGAAGTAGATGAAGTTAAGGAGCTCTGCTACCTAGGCAGCAAAGTAACCCATGACGCACAGAACAAGGACGACACAAAAGGCAGACAAGCATTGGCAAAAAGGGCATTCCTGGCCAACAGCAACAGAAGTCTACTAGTATCTGTTATATCCTAGCCAGTAATGCCAACCGAGCCCGCTGCCAAAAGGTTGGCAGCATCAAAGTCCGGACGCCGTCCGCATAAGCAGCGCCAGCGATACAGGAAATCGCCGCAAGTCTGCGCGCGCCACCGCTGGCTTCTGGCTTCTTAAGCGCTGGAGTCGCGAGCGCTAGGACAGTTCTGTATTCGCCGCTCAGTTGTATACTCGCCACCGATTTGTGTACTTGCTAGTCAGTTGTGTGTTCATCGCAGCAGAGTTGTTGTTTGTCGTCAGCCGACGCTGACCTAGCCGCTCCGACTCGAACTAGACAGATTTCTGTAGACACGGAGTTCACTACTGTGTTTCTGTACCTTCGTTAATAAAGATAAGTACCGACTTTTATTTAATCAGAGTGTTTGGGTTTTCATCTTTCTGTTCACTGTTCCAGCGGACCGGTCGGCCCGCTATTAAAAGTGTGGCGGTGATTTCGTAAGCCGTTTCTACAGCGAAGTGTTTGTCGCTACGAACGCCGCCACAAAACTGGCGACGAGGACGTCCGAACTCGTGTGCAGGGCTGGTTCAACTTGTTTCTTGTTATGCTAATTATAGAGATAAATTGTTGGGGGCTGGTTTAATTTGTGTTCACTATGTCTGCCGAATTACAACAGTTGATCTTGTTACAGAGTCAGCAAATACAAAGTCTGGTGGAAGCAATCGCCAAACAAGCGGCTAATCCACCAGCACAAAAGGAACAAGCACAGGCAGCACCACCTTTCCGTGCTTTTGATGCATCAAGAGAAGAATGGCGAGAATATTTCGCGCAGTTGCAGGCGCACATGACAGTCTACAACATCACAGGTAATGAGCGGCAGTTTTATTTAATTTCCACTGCAGGCGTGGAAGTCTATAGACTACTTTGTAAGTTGTTCCCGGAATCCAAGCCAGAAGCTTTAGACTATGACGTTGTTGTTAACAAGCTTGCTGAGTATTTAGAGTCGCGAGTTCATGTGGCAGCAGCCAGATTCAAGTTCTTCAGATTAAAGAAACTGCCACATCAATCTAATAAACAGTGGTTAACAGATTTACGGGGCCTCACCCGTCAGTGCCGATTTGATTGTGTGTGTGGAGCTTCCTACAGTGATGTCATGTTACGAGACGCTATTACTCAAAACATTGCAGATTCTCGTATTCGTGCTGCTATCTTGAAGTTGCCTGACCCGTCATTAGAGACTGTGATGAACATCATTGAAGCCCAAGATACTTTTGACTATGCTGAGTGTGAGTTAGATCAGCCATGTATTTCTCAAATTGCCTGTGCTAAGCAAGTTATGTCACGCCCGCGGCCCCACCGGCAGAGTCAGACTGTAAACACTAGCCGGCCGCGTCATGTTAAAAACATTAGTCAGCCGCGTGTGCAAAATGATAGAGTTAAGTCTTGCCCTAAGTGTGTTCTTGCTCATCCTCGTGAACGTTGCCCGTTAAGAAACGCGGTTTGTCACTTTTGTCAAAGGAAAGGTCACATCCAGACTGTTTGTTTGCGTAAACGCAAGAACAATTCTAGTGCTGCCCAGCCCATGGATATTCATGTTATTCAAAGCCAGCCCGCCCAGAAGGTCGCGTTTAAAGACGCTTCCACGGTTCGTGTGGGTAATAAACTTGTTCGCAATAAGCCACCCACCCAGCCCTCTGCTATGCGACCCAAGCGTAATTCAAACGCTGTAAAAAGTAATGTACAGACTGCAAGTGAAGCGGGAGTTGTTGTTCCACCCGCCCAACCCACGAGTTGTCGTAAGCAGCGAACACGCGCTAAACGCGCTGATTTTGTGTCTTCCGACTCCACTGCACCGATCCAGAGACAGTGTAATAAACTATTTGTGAAGCTACGCATCCAGGATAAGACCTTCAATTTTCAATTAGACACTGGTGCGTCTGTGACTCTAATGAATAGTGCTACGTATGCGGCTATCGGCCGCCCTAAACTTTCAGCGGCAAAACATTCTTTGGCTACTTATAGTGGAGAACAAATTCCTGTGTTAGGTGTATGTAGCATGCCAGCCACATTCCGTGGCAATACAAAAACAGTTTCATTCACAGTGCTCCGCGCTACAGACAGTGTAAACATTTTCGGATTAGACTGTTTTGACTTGTTTGGCCTGTCTATCCAAGACAATGTGTTGCAAATTAATTCTGTTGTTGTTCCTCAAGACAGCATAACCGATTTGTGTTAACAATACAGTGACATATTTAAAGACGAACTAGGCTGTGCTGCGAACTTTGCCGCTCATATTACGTTAAAAGATAATGCTCAGCCTCGATTTTTTCGTGCTCGTCCAGTGCCTCACGCCCTCCGGGCACCTGTAGAAGATGAACTTCGTCGTTGGCAAAACAACGGTGTTATTCAACCCGTTTCAGCGAGCCAGTGGGCTTCTCCCTTAGTTATTATAAAGAAACCGTCTGGCAAGTTACGTTTGTGTGCTGATTTTAAGTCGACAGTTAATCCTCAGACTGTCATTGATTCTTTTCCTTTGCCTAGACCGGACGAGCTGATGGATAAGTTAGGGGAAGCTCGTTTCTTTTCCAAAATTGATCTCCGTGAAGCATATTTGCAATTGCCCCTCGACGAGCAATCACAACAGTATTTTGTCATAAACACGTCGTTGGGGTTGTTCCGTTTTCTGCGTTTGCCTTTTGGTTGTGCGTCAGCTCCAGCTGTTTTTCAGCGTTTTTTGTCACAACTTCTGGCTCATGTGCCATCGTGTTGCAACTATTTAGACGATATTGTTGTGTCCGGTCGGACGCCTGCTGAACATTTCCGTAATTTGGAGTGTTTGTTTACAGTGTTGTCTCAGGCAGGCCTACGTTGCAACATCGATAAATGTTCATTTTTCCTTACGGAGATGGAGTATCTGGGACATGTTATTAATGCTCAAGGCATTCATCCCTCCCAGTCACATTTAGCAGCTATTCGTGATTTGCCCGCCCCTCGCAATCGGCATGAATTGCAAGCAGTTCTTGGCAAATTGACATATTGACAAATTGGCAAATTGACATTGACCGGTCGGCCCGCTATTAAAAGTGTGGCGGTGACTTCGTAAGCCGTTTCTACAGCGAAGTGTTTGTCGCTACGAACGCCGCCACAAAAGTATCAAACATAGACCTTAATTTGAGAAAGAAATTTCTGAGAATGTACGTTTCGAGGACAGCATTGTATGGTAGTGAGACACAGACTGTGGCAAAACCGGAACAGAAGACAATAGAAGCATCTGAGACGTGGTGCTACAGAAGAATGTCGAAAATTAGGTGGACCGAATGTCGAAAATTAGGTGGACCAATAACCAAGAAGGTAAGGATTGGGGAGGTTCTCCGCAGAATTGAAGAGGAAAGGAATAAAAGGAAAACACTAACAAGAATAAGGGACAGGCCGGGAATAACTTCCATGGAACTAGAGGGAGCTGTAGACGGTAAAAACAGTAGAACATGACAGAGATTGGAATAAATCCAGCAAATAATTGAGGACGTAGGTTGCAAGGGCTACTCTGAGATGAAGAGGTTGCCACAGG
The DNA here is from genome assembly GCF_023864275.1 of Schistocerca cancellata. Classification (NCBI taxonomy): domain Eukaryota; kingdom Metazoa; phylum Arthropoda; class Insecta; order Orthoptera; family Acrididae; genus Schistocerca; species Schistocerca cancellata. Next base: position 73,362,437 of record NC_064627.1, read on the forward strand.
AGAGGAATTCGTGGCTGGCCGTATCGAACCAATCAGAGGACTGATGACTCAAAAAAAAAACCCCACGCTTTGTGGCCCGTACCTACCTGCTATGAGCATCATGGAAACAGTGCCGATATTTTACAACCATAGCGATCACTTAAAAAGACTCTTACTTCGACACTATTTTAAACACTGAGGCGAACTTAATTTTTTGCTGTTTTCTTAGTTTCTGATAATTTTGTGAAAGAAGCCGTCGTGACAGAAGTTCAAGCTCCAAAAATATTTTGAACATTATTGACTGCCCCAGAATAGGTGACGGTGATTGCCGGAACAGGTTGCAGCTTGTGAATATCGACAAGTGAGGTTAGCTGAACAACGGGCCACACTAATGAGCACTATCTGACGCGTGTGACGGCAGCTATATTTTCAGGTGAACATTCAAACAATTTAGGGTGGTATTTGAGTCGAACAAGTTATCTAAGGCGGTGATGTATTGGTTGAAAAAAAAAAATGATAGACAAGTGTCAGTACACATGTGAAAAAATACTTTTTAATCGCTCTGAATGCGAACTGTACGTCTGAAAAAACGACGCTGCGGAACGATGTAAGACACGGTCGGAAATAGTGACGAGTTTCCTGAAATTCTCTCTAAAAGTCTGGGACACTCCCACATCCTGATCGGATAATTTACTGTGACCGTGTGACCTTAGGGCCAAAATTTGAATATATGGCAACTGATTTAGAATTGAAGCCGAAATGAGATGACGAAATGTACAGCTGTTACCAAAAATGACACTTTCTTCTCCTATTCAACTTAAAATAAAGTAGTACTTCCTAATTTTCAAGAAATGTTGCGGAAGTCACTATGATGCTGAAACGGGAGAAATGCTCACTATTCTGCGAGAACTGCAACTAATAATTACCACAAAAAAAATAATGCCACCCGTCCGCCACTTACCCCACGAGTGTTCCTGGTAACTTAGAAGAACATGTGCCCTTACGACTACAAAAATGCGTCAAGTGTAGTAGCGACGAATTTCTTTGTATTCAGAAATAAGGTACTCAGATCTAAAGATACATACCTCGTGCATAATTCTGAAAATGCTGATACTACATATTGCACTGTAATTATTGACAACCGAATAACACATGCAAGACAACGCAAACGTGTCACTTCTCATATCATGTTCTATAGGACTGGCCGAAGAAATCTTTTCGTTGCCTACTCGGACATCTCTCATTCTTCGTACTCCTATTAGAATAAATACGAAATAACTGAACAGGTTAATAAATAACATAGTACACTCTTACGTTACCCAACACTCTGTTTTATTTAAGTAAAACTGGTTACGAAAACGCGAGAGCTCCTCTCTTTTCGTCCGCTCAGTTTAAGGCCCACTACGGCGGGACAAATCACTTCTGCCTCTGCCTTTTCTTCATTTATTTTAATACAGCTAAAAATAAGACGGTGTCAGCGACAAAACCGTCCAAATGAGAGCCTAATAGATAATAAAGGGTACTTGACGAAGAAAATAAAAATGAAAAAACTCGCGAAACTCTACGGATAGGGTTGTGTTGCATTCAGGGGAACAGTGATACATTACACAAAACTCAGAAATGCGGACATGTACAGGCTTACTCTGTCTAATCTGACCAAAACCATCAAGAGCAGTTTATCTGAATGAATAAGATTGCACCCAGCGTGATAATTCAACGCCGGAATACAGCATGCAAAGCCGCAACGAGAACGGCTTAGAAAAACCACATGACGTTAATACTCTGGTGTCCAAAATTAAAGCAACGAACCGCCATTTCCACGTCTTGTGTATAATTCACCGTATAATAATACATCTCTCAAGAGATGTCCGTACAATCGTCTCCTGCACGGAAAATGGCATTCCGATCAATGGACAACGAAGTCAGCGATGACGTCAGGGCACCTGTCAAACAGGGTAGTGTTTGCTGGGTAGTTCCACAACCATAATCGCTGTGTATACGGTGCAGTATGACACAAAGAAGACGCATACCAGACTCTCCGCGGTGGAGGCCATAAGAAGAATCGAAGCAGTCAATCGCAAACTGCTGAGACCCGATGGCTTGATGTGAATCGTTCTGTTGTTTCTCGCATGTGACAACAATTTATAGAGACCGAAACTGTATCCCAAATGCCAGGGCAGGGCCGACCACGTGTGATATAAGAAAGATGGGACCGTTATTTGGATGTAAGGACATGATGGTACCGCCTTACCACTGCACGGCAACTGGCATCTGTTCTCGCAGCATTCATTGGACGTGTTGTATAGAGACAAACGTTGTCCAGAAGGCTTCGGTGGAGAGGTCTTTATTGTTGGAGACCTGCTGTATATGTGCCTGTGATGCGTCTTCACACAAGAGAACGGCTAAAGTGGAGTCGTCAACATGCCACCTGAACAGTCGAACAGTGGGCCAATGTTCTTTTCACAGATGAGTACCGATCTGGTCTGGAGGGCGACTCTCGGCGCATGCGTATCTGGAGGGAACATAGAACACGATTTAGGGGCCCAAACATTATGAAAAAATATCGAGGACGATCCCTAATGTTGACGAATGGAGCACCTCTTCATGAAATTTTTTGGGTGAGTCGGCAAGGTTTAACTGCTGTCAGGTATCGTGACGAGATCTTGGGACTTCGTGTGCGATTGTTGCGAGGTGGCGCGGACCAGACATCGTATTGATGGTCGATAATGATCGACCTCATAGAGCAAGAGCGGTTGATGTTTTCTTGGAAACGGAAGATATTGCACGCATGGCGTGACCTGCTCCCTCTCCCGATTTGCATCCCATGGACCATGTCTGGGGTGCACTAGGAAGGCTCGTTGCATCACTTCAGCGTCCACCAATCACTCTTCAAGACTTCCGAGAAGCTTTGCAGGTAGAATGCAAGTTATTGTCTCGAGATTGATGATGTCATTAACAGACCTGTATTGCTGCCGTAGGTAGTCACACCTCATACTGCGCACATTAACCAGTTGTCGGAATGTGTGTGAAAATCCGCTAAGTTGGAAAAAAGAAAACTTTTGTTTGCCGTTATGCATATTATGGTTGTTTACGTTCTGTATTCTTTAAATTACTTGTACTTTACTATTACCTGTTTATACTGTTTTGTGGCAGAATGAACAGAACGTTGCAAAATTTCCGTTTGTTGCTTCGATTTTGGACACCAGTGTAGTTCAACAGGCCGGCAATATTAATAGCAAAAATAATAACTCAGTTTACAGAATCTCATTTCATTGTATATCATTATTTTTACCAGTTTTGTCTTTCGATTGTAATTTAAAATTCCCTATTTGCCCTTCCCTTAACATTAATATATTCTGTTACATTTAAATCTTTTTCTCCATCGATTCACGAACATGCATTTTTAATTGTGAATGCATATTGTCCATTTTTGCGCTTTTGTTATCAACTTGCTGATTCACTTTCATTTTTGTATTCACGACCTGTGTACTTAGAATATTTAACTGTGAATTCTAATTGACTATTTCTTGCTTCGTAGCCACGTCCTCTTGCTCAAACTTTCACCTCCAATGTCTTTCAAAGCACTGACAACACTTCGGTTTATAACTTTACACAGCGCTGTACAACTATTCCACTGCGAGTACAATTGAACTCAGCAGGTAAGTTAATTTTAGGTTGTTGGCTGGAACTCACTGGCGACCGACACGACCAGACAGCAAAGGGGCCTGGCTGCCGCGACCAGGTTGTGATGTCGTGTCAGCGTCTGCGTCGTGGAGGTCTGCAGTGCAGATCGTCAGCCTTACCGGCCCACGGAACAACAGTGTCTGGCTCGTCTTGCTCTCGTTCTTCCCAAGGCCGTCGGTGGCTGCAGAATACTCTTCAGCATTTGCTCAGCTGAGCCGCCTTCTGTGGCTTCTCTCCTGTCTTTTAGTCTCTCTGATGTCCTGTCGTGGTCGCCAAGTGCAGCGCTGTGCATCTGATCCGAAGAATTGTGTTTAGACTGCTTGACTATTAGTTAACCAGTTTAATTGTGCTTGGCTTCCGTATAACCAGAGAGTAAGCCATATACATTTCCTGAAACGTAGTAGTGAATTTTATCTCTGTTAAACTTGCAAATCCTTCCTATCAGTGTCAGAGTTGATTGGAAAAAGAGATCCGTTCACTTCTTCTCTGGAAATTGCAGTTCTGAAAGATGCTGTATATAGTACCAAGATTTGATTATCTCACACTGTGATTTTAGTGTCAGAAGATTTATATGATGGAGAAAAGTCTTCTACTACTTGAATACACAAACAGCATATAAAATGCTATTTAACCTTTCTTTGTAAATACAAGTTTCGTCACTTTTTAAGTAAGTCTCTCTCATTCCAAGCATTAAACCCGACTTGCGGGGTCTGCTGGTTAATCGGATGTGGCGTGTTAATTTTAAGGGGTGGCCGGATGCCCTTCCTGTCGCCTCCCTGTACCCCCGGGAAGGAATCAGTGTACCCCAACTGTCTGCGTCTAGTGTAATCCATGTAATTGTGCGAATGTGTTCAGATGTCTGCGAGACGTGTAACTGAGGCGGAACGTGGGGACCAGCCCGGTATTCACCTGGCGGGATGTGGAAAACCGCCTAAAAACCACATCCAGGCCGGCCGGCACACTGGTTGGTAAGCCGCCGGGCGGATTCGATTCGGGGCCGGCGCGCTTACCCAAGTCCAGGAAGAAGCGTGTTAGCGCTCTCGGCTACCCTGGCGGGTCTTCACTTTTTACGTAAGTACAGGGTAAAAATTAACTTTCAGTTCTGCACAAGTTTGTTGGCTTTTAATTACATAGATATTTGTCAACAGACATGTCGTTAATAACACACAGTCCCGCAATCCCTACCACATCATTAGAGTTGCAGTTAGATTTTGTTTAAAAATTACAATGGCATCGACTGATGCCCAGTGGAACCAGAGCTTGGCGATGGTTGCCGTCAGGGTCTTCTTGTTACTACTGGCTGTCATTTGAGTTGTAGTGGTGGACATTTCCACATCTCTAGTGCGTCAGTGAGGACTCTATCACTGGAGAATTGCTTCGCCCTTGTGGTCTCGACATGAAGTAAATAAAACAAACATTCACGCAATAAATAGTTATAATAATATACAAATTAAGTACATAAATTTAAATCATGCATTACATCTAATTGCTGTTCTTACCACCTTAGTGAATTCGGGTGAGAAGAGGACACAATGAGACAGCTTTCGATATTCTGTTGCACCACAACGTTATGTACAGTAGGGCCCTCGGGCGATAAAAGAATAGAATCGATTGACTGAGTTCAGGTTAAAAGTACAACATTCATACATACATTTATTGACCATTTGGACTGAAAATACAATTTACATAAACGAACAACCTACTCAAATAACAAAATTCATAATTTAGCACAACAGTGAGTTGTTAATAAAACTCAAATCAAATACAAATAAAATTAATTTAGTACCATAATAAAATAGCCACAAACGAGTTGAAACTATCAGCATGCAACATATACTGAGTTTAAATTTAAAATCCATTAAGATGACAATCAGTTAAATTAATTACTACATAAATGAATTTAAATAAACACGATTAAGAACCACTACGATAAAAAAAGAAACAGCTCGGTGAAAGCAACTTCAGCAAGATCTAAATTTACATAAACCACAATCATCAAGATAACGGTACTTCCCTCATGTATTCTGTGGTCCTCACTCATTACATTCTCGCATAACGTGTATTTTGGTCTTCAACATTAGTCCACTTCAGTACATACAAATACAAGGAAATTCCACAGACTAACCTGAAACAGTTCAGTGTTGAAATGAAATGTCGTGTGGCTAGGGCTTCCCGTCGGGTAGACCATTGGCCGGGTGCAAGTCTTTTGAGTTGACGACACTTCGGCAACTTGCGTGTCGATGAGGATGAGGTGATGATGATTAGGACAACACAACACCCAGCCGGGAATCGAACCCGGGCCCCTTGGCATGACATTCCATGGAGCTCACCACTCAGCTACCAGGGCAGACAGCCCAGTGTCAGAAACAGGCAACAACGTTTTCTTGCTCTCCTAAATAGCATGTGCTGCTTCCATGGCGTTGCGTATCACAGAGTGGTGTAATTTTGAAGTTTAGGCAGAACTCTTTCCGTGAAGGTCCAGGCAACATATTACTTCTACCACATACGTCTTGGATAATCATCACGACGAGAAAATACAAGAAATTAGAGCCAACACAGAGGCTTACTGACAATCATTCTTCCAACGCCACACCATGACGTGGCTTGTGGGGTATGATGAGATGTAGACGCTGATCATCTACTCCTAACAGTATTATGAAATCATAGTTTTTCGCGGCGACATTCTTGAATAAATTCATCACGGAGTTCTTGAAGCCTTAAATTTGACAATTTCGAGCTTTAGACGATTTCCTCCATCATCATAGTCAGGAGATTAGACATTGTTAGGCCATTAGGTACTTTGGTTGGCCGAATTATATCATGGAGACGTCACAAAATCACGACACTTCTATAACGTGCTACCGAAGATTATGACATGTTTGTGATTGAAGAAGAATGATTACGATGCTGGTTTTCTTAAATGATGATTTCTCAGTTGATTTCTGTGTTGTCTTTCGGCATCAAGCGATTATTGTCATGAACATGCACCACTAAGGGTGTGGCTACTGTTGCTGTCACGCATTCTGATTTCAACGGCTTCTTTTATGCCAGAATCACAATTTTATCAAACGTAATCGTACGTGTGTTGATGAATTTGTATAAATCTCGATATCTAATATGGCGTCGGTGCTCTGTGCACCGTTCTACAATTGTTCTTGTTGTCTGACCAGTGTGACCGCTGCCACATCTACAAGGTATTTTATAAATTCCAGGAACACCGAGACCATGGATGTCTTTTACTGGGAACAGCATCTCTTTAATTTTCTTTGGCGATTGGAAAATTGATTTAATACCTTATCTGCTTAATTTATTTCTTATAGCTCCAAAGAAAGGAAGGAATAATGTGGGCTGATCAACTCATGTTTGAGTACCTCTTAGTCTTTGTTTCTGAGGCACGACTAACCTAAGATCTCGATCACTATAGCTGTTCTTCTGGAATATGTTTCTTAGGTATCTGGTCTCGGAGACCAGGGGTTCCTGTTCACATACTGTCGAACATCGTTCGCAGATATAATTAAACAAATTAGAACCAGTCCAGACGAAATTATGGTAAGTTTCGATGTGGTTTCTTTGTTCACAAAAGTCCCTGTGGAAGATACATTTAACTTATTAGCAGACCACTCCCATCTCGAGATCATCAAACTGTTTCGACATACTTTGACAGTCGTTCACGTTTTATATAGTGATAAATTTTATGAAATACTAGTGGAATAGCCATGAGTCTCTATTGTCTCCGGCACTAGCTAATTTATTGGAGTATTCCAAAGAACAGGCGCTAAATTCAGCTCCTCTTCGTCCATCTTACTTCTTTCGCTACGCTAACGATACGTTTATTGGCCACAGAGAATCGGAGCTCTTCACCTGTCCATTACGCATGTGAATAGTATACACCTTAATATCAAGTTCACCGCTGAGTTGAAGAGGAGGAAATTTCTATGTTTAGATTTCTCATCATCGTTATCATAATAAGCCAAGCATCTCCATCCTGGGCGGTTCCCAGCTATCCTTAAAGTCTGCTGAAGAAGTAGACAGGAGATCACCTTGATCGAACTCTCTTCTTCGCTGCTCTCCCATCAGCAAAATAAATGGAGAATTTTTTGTTTCACACGAGAAGAAAGGCACCTGGAGATATTGAGTGGCTCAATAATGGACGTACTCGTATTTGTTCTGCTTTCGATCCATTTTACACGCAATATCCGACACAAAAAAGCTCAAAACATCAATACACAGTATGCCTCTGTTCTTAAGGATCCATGTTTCACAACCATAAAAGAAGATGGAAAACGGGAATGTTCTAGCAAGCTGGATCTGTGTGCCGTTCGCTAAAGTCTGTTCTGCAGATGTTGCTAAGTTTCTTCATAGCTTCTCGCCTTAGCTTGTACCGTCTTCTTATCTCATTATCTTCAGTTTCCCGTGTCACAGATGGCTGACCCAAGACAGATGAAGGAATGAAGGATTTACATTTTCCTTAATCTGCCTGTGAAATGCACATGTGCCCCTCTTTGAATTATCACGAGTTTGGGTTTGCTGAGATTGATGTCAGACCCATATGATAGACCAGTTCGTTAGTAGCTCAGCAAGTTCGTCATTGCTGCTTGCTAAAAGCACAGTGTCACCAGGAAATCGGAGGTTGTTAATATGACATGTTCTGCATAGATGTTGTGCAGTTAGGGTGATTGGACACAACCATGTCTAACACCTATTTATACACTGAAGAAATCAGATGTGCACATCCATGTCTTCACGGCTGCGTGGCGATTATTGTAGCCGGCCGCTATGACCAAGCGGTTCTAGGCGCTTCAGTCTGAAATCGCGCTGCTGCTACGGTCGCAGGTTCGAATCCTGCCTTGGGCATGGATGTGTGTGATGTCATTAGGTTAGTTAGGTTTAAGTAGTTCTTGTAAGTCTAGGGGACTAATAACCTCAGATTTAAGTTATATAGTGCTTAGAGCCATTTGCATTTTTTTTATTACTGTAGTCTTCTAATCAGTGCTATCAAGCGTGACACCAAACTCTGTAAGCACTTGCCATAATTCTTCTCAGACAACATTATCAAAGGCTCGTCAAGGACGAATATGAAAACGGGAATAAGGAACTCTCGCCATTTCTCAATTATTTGTCGTACGTTGAGGGTCTGCTCACGACTTCCTTTTCCTTCGATGAAACTGCTTGTTCTGTGCATATGTGAGGCCGAGCTTGTTCTGTGCATATGTGAGGCCGAACGTATAGCTTCCAACGCTGACTAAAGTTGTTGAGCAAAATTTTACTTACGTGGGATAAGGGAACAATAGATTGATAGTTGAAACAGTTGCTGGTCGGCCCTTTCTTTTGTAGAGGGATGAAGATAGACTTCGATCAGTATTCTGGCCACTCCCCAGTTTCCCACATTCTTTTATACAATGAATACAGCACATCAGTACCTTCTGGCCGCATTTCTTTGATTATTAACCCCTTCCCTCCAAATATACCGTCTAGACCAGGGGATTTACATTTCTTCGGATGTTGAACTGTGTTCTCTCTTCTTCGCCGCGATTGTAGGTTCCAATATAAATTGTTCAACAGCTTCATTGACCGTACTTTTTTCTTACTTCTACATCTATATCTACATGGATACTCTGCAAATCGAACTTAAGTGCCTGGCAGAGGGTTCATCGAACCTTCGCCTCGCGGAGTGGCCGCGCGGTCTTGGGCGCCATGCCATGGAGTGTGTGGCGCCTCTCGGCGGATGTTCGAGTCCTCCCTCCCTCGGACATGGCTGTGTGTGTGTTGTTCTTAGCATAAGTTAGTTTAAGTTGTGTATAAGCCTAGGGGCCGATGACCTCAGCAGTTTGGTCCTTTAGGAATTCACTCACATTTGAACAACACATTTGAACCACCTTCACAATAATTCTCTATTACTCCACTCTCGAGCGGCGGGAGGAAGAAACGAGCACCTACATGTTTCCGTGCGAGTTCTGATTTTCCTTATTTCGTTATGATGTATGTTGGTCGGCGTCAACAAAATATTTTCGTATACGGAGGAGAAAGTCGGTGATTGGAATTTCGTGAGAAGATCCCGCCACAACGAGAGACGTTTTTGTTTTAATGATGTCCAGTCCAAATCCTGTATCATTTCTGTGACACTCTCTCCCGTATTTCGCGATAATACAGAACGTGCTGCCCTTCTTTGAACTTTCTCGCTGTACTCCGGCAATCCTATCTGATAAGGATCCCACATCACGCAGCAGTATTCTAAAAGAGGACAGGCAAGCATAGTGTAGGCAGTCTCCTTAGTAGATCTGTTACACAACGTTTTCTATATGTTCCTTCCAATTTAAGTTGTTCGTAATTGTAATTCCTAGGTATTTAGTTGAACTTACAGCCTTTCAGTTAGATTGATTTAATGGATCCTCGTAGCATTCATGTAGATGACCTCACACTTTTCATTATTTAGGGTCAATTTTCGCACCATATGGATAGCCTTTCTAAATTATTTTACAGTTTCTTTTGATCTTATGAGGAGTTTACTAGACGATAAACGAGAGCATTTTCTGCAAACAATCTTAGACGGCTGCTCAGATTGTCTCCAAAATTGTTTACACACATAAGGAACAGCAGAGAGCCTGTAACACTACCGTGAGGAACGCCAGACATAACATCTGTTTCACTCGATGACTTTATGTCAATTGCTACGACCTGTGACTCTCTGACAGTAAATCATGAATCCAGTCACATAACTGAGACGGTATTCCATAAACACGCTATTCGATTAAAAGCCGCTTGTGAGGTACAGTGTCAAAAGCCTTCTGGAAACGTAGAAATACGGGATCAATCTGAAATCCCTTGTCAATAACACTCAACACTTCGTGCAATTAAAGATCTGGTTGTGTTTCACAAGAACGATGTTTTCTGAATCCGTGTTGACTGTGTGTCAATAGACCGTTTTCTTCTAAGTAATTCATGTTGTTCGAACACAATACATGTTGCAAAATCCTGCAGCATATCGACATGAACGATATGGGTCTGTAATTTCGTGGATTACTTCTTCTGACTTTCTTAAATATTGGTGAGCTGTGCAACTTTCCTGTCTCTGGGTACGGATTCTTCGTCGAGTGAACGGTTTTATATTATTGTTACGTGCGGAACTATTGCACCAGCTTACTCTGAAAGGAACCTAATTGGTATACAGTCTGGACCGCAAGACATGCTTTTATTAAGTGATTTAACTTGCTGTACTACTCCGAGGGTATCTGCTTCTAAGTGCAAATTGTGACAGAGGCATTGGTTGTATCTTGTCGTTAGTATACTTTACATAGGACCAGAATCTCTGGATTTTCTGGTAGGTTTGGAGAAAGTTTCGTCGAGGAAACTATTATAAGCATCTCGCATAGAAGTCCGCACTAAATTTCGAGCTTCTGTAAAACATCGTCGGGGATTTTGCGCTCATTGAAATATGGTATGTTTTTTCGTTGATTCCGCAAGAGTTTCCTGACCTGTTTTGTGCGTTGTGGGGGGGATCAGCTCCGTCATTTGTTAATTTATGTGTTATAAATCTCTCAATTTCTGTCGATACTATTTCCATGAATACAAGATGATGATGATGATGATGATGTTTGGTTTGTGGGGCGCTCAACTGCGTGGTTATCAGCGCCCGTACAATTTCCCAACCTTTGATCAGTCCAATTTCGCCACTTTCCTGGATGATGATGAAATGATGAGGACAACACAAACACCCAGTCATCTCGAGGCAGGTGAAAATCCCTGACCCCGCCGGGAATCGAACCCGGGACCCCGTGCTCGAAAGCGAGAACGCTACCGCGAGACCACGAGCGGCGGACCATGAATACAACCCACATCTGATCTGCTCTCACGCTGTTAATTTGGAAGGAGTGGAGATTATCTCTCAGGAATGGAATTTTTACCTGATTTTTTGAATAGATATGTTTTTTCGTTTATTTTGGTGGAATTGGCAATTAGGGTAGTCAGTCTCGCCACGACAACCCTGTGTTCACTAATCCCTGTACCCGTTTTGATATCGTTATGTGCTCAGGATTATTCGTTGCTAAGAGTGTATTTGCACAACCGTTTACTGTTCGGCTAGGCTCATGAACTAATTGCTCGATAGGATTGCCACACATGTACGGGGATTAAATTCACCGGTAATGTTGGGTTTCTTTAAGAGACCGACTGTGATTATGATATCGTTCTATCTCATCACAGGTACCGTTAATAAAATGTACCTGTCCTTGCTACAGTACCGTTGTATTCCTCTCCACAGTTTCTTATTTGTGGTCATTCCGATGACAGAAGTGACAGTCTCCTTCATTTGGTCTCTTGTTTTTGTGATGCTAGTACTTCTATATCAAGACTGACGTTATGGAAATTTGGTCTCATAGGCTCACAAAATTCCCGAAGGACTTCATTAGATATTGCTGCGCCCTGAAAAAATACGACGCAGACATTGTAAATCTCCGAATTTTAATTCCTTCTGCACCCAGGCAGTAGAAGCCAGCTTGTTTGCTACCGAGAAACTCACACGTTGCAAATTTAACTTTACTACCAACCCATGCTCGGCGCAGGATGATCGAAGAGAAGCTGGAAGGACAAGTTATGTGGCAAACGTCCCCGCCCTTCTCTCACTAGGATTACGCCAGGAGCGCAGCTACAAGGGTGTAAATAATGGAGCTTAGAGGCTCAAGGCATTCAGTCGTGCCGCCATTCTCTCAGAATTCTGAACTGCAGAGAATGACGGGCTTTTGAGTTTAACAGAAACCAAGACTACCATTGGGTGATGTGGACTGGCTGGTAAACGGTCCACTCATTAACTCGTCGAGTTCCGACAGGAAGCGCGCCACACCTGTGGCCTGGCGGCTGCGGAACTTGGAAGACCTTACCGATGTGGGGAGCTGGTGTCCGGACAGCCACCATGCTCTGAGAGGCGTCGGCAAGCTTCATCTAAGGCCATACCCTGCGAGTTGTGTAAGATCTGGCTGGGGGAGGCGCGCCCTCGTGGCCTCCTAGTCACCTAGACCTCATCGGCCACTGTCCTGGTCTGTGCCTACGGGGCATTACTGCTCTGGTGCTGGCCGTCGCACCCAGGCGAACGACATGTGGCGGGCCGGACTGCTGTATAAGGCTTGAAAGGTCTCTGTTGGATTCCTTTCATGTTAATTTCTTAAATCTGTTGTCATTTACAGCATAAATTCCTCTTCTAAATTTACTGTGGCGTTTCTGACTATCTGGGAGGAGACTGAGTAGTGGAACGTGTTACTTTTACACATAAACGAGAACGATCTGTCACACTACTACACTTTAAAACACAGTTTATATGTAATTCATGTCACACAGTCTCATACGGAACCTGCATCCGCTTTCTTTTATATACTGTATATGATAAGATACTGTCATCCCCCTTCCCTTCTGTGTGAGAGGATTAATGAGCAAATGTATTTCTAGTTGCATGCTTGAGGGTAGCAGACAAGCCTGTCTGCTAGAGAACAGTAGGACCAACGTCGGAACAGGTAGCTACGCTTTCTAAAAGCAAAGAGGTTTCTATCCTTAGTATGGTCCTGTCCGTCCCTTGTCATGTTGGTATAGGAAGCTGCCCCTCTGGCCACTTCCGTTTGTACTTGTGAGCCACCCTCAGGAAGGGACCAGGGCAGTCTGTCCATGGCGGGCGTCTGAAGTGGTAAGATCTCCCGCTAAGCGCGTGTCCGCTAAGTCCGTAGGACAATGGATTTCTTAAGTTCAGCCTAACTGAAAATTTAACCACCTTTATTTCAGGTTTAGCTCTAAAATATCTAATGTTATCTTACATTGTAACGCAGTGTAATTCGAGTGTGAAGTTCAGAATATATTCCGGTAGTTGCTTTGTCCCTAGTTTATGAGTAAAGTAGAACCACGTGTTGATCAGTAACTCTAACTAGCATCATCAATCTTCAATGCCAATGTGCGTGAGATTTTAACGTCTCATCTTGACAATATTTTTCAATATAGCAACTTTTCTTTATGTTCAACCCACGTGGGGTGTACTTTGTGAGACCAGTGCCACGTGCTTATACAATTGTTTGACCCATCAGGTTAATAGTAAGACGATAGTAACCAGTTCGAGGTTTTTCTTTTGTAAATAGCTTTTCGATCTAATTTATTTTAATTATCAAAATTATTGTGTAGTTACACGCTTTGTGTAAACCAAGTTGACCACGTGAAGCATGTGGTGTAATCATCAAAGTAGCCCTCAGCTATTCTTTTCGGGAAGAGTTCACAGAGAGTTAGTATGAATTTAGTATACCAGTGTGTGGTAATTACATGACAGACAGGATTGTGCTACGAACGTAACTTCTTTGGGTGAAAATTGAATCGGTTGGTTGTGGTTAATTTCCTCTTGCATATGTTTCAACGTTCTTCATGTGTTATTTTATGAATGCAGTGTTGTATGCAGTCTCCCAATCTTGGCTCCATATTTGATGTGTTCCGTAAGATTACAATCTCACATTTTCGCAATCCTAAATAAGGCACCAGCTTGGTTACGACTCAAGTTTAATATGCTGAATGTTAAAATAAATTTCCAAATATAAACTGATTTATTTATTTTTATTTAAATTCTCTTTTATATATATATATATATATATATATATATATATATATATATATATATATATATATATATATATATATATATATATATATATATATATATATATATAAAAGAGAATTTAAATAAAAATAAATAAATCAGTTTATATTTGGAAATTTATTTTAACATTCAGCATATTAAACTTAGGAATGGCAAGGGGGAGGGCAGATTCACGTCGGAGCGTGCAGTTAAACAGTGGCAGTACTGGTAGATGTTTATTCGAGCAGCCTGCATCGTTGTTGCTTTAATTTGTTCTGTAAGCGGTGCTGATAGCCAATAAAAGCGTGTTAAAAGCTGTGAGCTATCTGAGGAAGTTAACCTTGCATTACTGTGCAACTGTTTCACCAGGTATCCGGTCTAGCTTACCAAATTCCCAACCAGACTAACATTAATTATAATCTTTTAATAGTCATACGACAACCGATGATATATATATATATATATATATCATCGGTTGTCGTATGACTATTAAAAGATTATAATTAATGTTAGTCTGGTTGGGAATTTGGTAAGCTAGACCGGATACCTGGTGAAACAGTTGCACAGTAATGCAAGGTTAACTTCCTCAGATAGCTCACAGCTTTTAACACGCTTTTATTGGCTATCAGCACCGCTTACAGAACAAATTAAAGCAACAACGATGCAGGCTGCTCGAATAAACATCTACCAGTACTGCCACTGTTTAACTGCACGCTCCGACGTGAATCTGCCCTCCCCCTTGCCATTCCTCTCGCCCATCCTGACGCATAGCGACTTGGATAAGCCGGGTCACTGCAGTATCAACGTGGACGAAACTCAGATGGGCGGCTAGCGCACATACGACGTTTGTTAAATACAGCCTAGTCATCGAATATGTGATGTCTAGGAATCCTGCTTTGTCGGATCACTATACAACATTCGAACAAATCCTATTAATGAGTTTTATAACAAAAGGAAAAGATTACAATACTTAACTTTCACTATTATACGGATGTGTCACAAGCAAAGGGCGGCATGCAAAATAAGCAATGTTCATCGGTATAAACAATCCCAAGTTGGTGCTATACAAGCCAATAGTCTTGAAGCTACTCTTCAACTGGGCCATTGCTGCCGCGTTGTCTTCCTGGAGAGCGGTCCGTCAACGTTCAATTGGCTTGCCGGCGCTTGACTTTACGCTTAACAATGCTGCTAAAAGGAATTCATTAAATTTCGGTTGCAACATAAATCAATCAAATTCAAAGCCCATAAATGTAGGCCGCAATGTTCATCAGAAGCCAATTCGTACTAACCTATATCTCAGTTTACAAACCTTTCATCATCCATCGCCGGCCGCGGTGGCCGAGCGGTTCTAGGCACTTCAGTCCGGAACCACGCGACTGCTAGGGTCGCTAGTTCGAATCCTGCCTCGGGTATGGATGTGTGTGATGCTCTTAGGTTAGTTAGGTTTAGGCAGTTCTAAGTTCTAGGGGACTGATGACCTCAGATGTTAAGTCCCATATTGCTCAGCGCCATTTAAACCATCATCCATCCCATAGCAATGCATTTCTAAACACGCTGAAACATATAGCTGAAACTGTGACAGGAAACACCTGGGTTCTGAGATCAGATATCTAAGAAATGTATTCTGGAAGAATGACTGTAGTGATCAGTATATTAAGTTAGCTATTTCTAAGGAAGAAAAGCATAGAGATAGTCAATTACCAGAAGATGTTCACCTCACAAAATTCCTTCCTTTCTTTGGAGCTATAACAAATAAAGTAGGCAGAGTCCTGGGCAGAGAAGTTATTCAATTAATTTTCTGACCACCAAAGGAAATTAAAGAGATGCTTCTCCCAGTAAAAGACAGCTGTCGGTGTTCCTGGAACTTATAAAAATACCTTGCGAATGTGGCAGCAGTCGCACTGATCAGACAACAACAATAATTGCAGAACGCTGCAGAAGAGATATCGTCATTTAGACAAATCCACTGTCGATCACAGCTTCATGAAAAGAAAACATACCATAATGTTTGATAAAACAGAAATATTATCCCACGCATCTACCTACTGGAATTCTGTGATCACAGAAGGCGTTGAATTTATAACAAATTCTTTAACTGAGGCAGTGACTACACCCTTACAATACGTGAAATTGTACAGGACTGAGCTTAAACTAACACACAATATTTTTAGCGCAACGCAATCTGACTTTCAAAAATACCTACAAAAGAATGGCCCTGACTAACATTAACCTATACGTTTCACAAATCACTTACCTCACCAAAAATCTTCGTTACTCGAACTACAATACAGCGAGCGCCACTACTGGCAGCTAAATAAAAGATTCAAACTACGGAAGGCACTAACTACTGATAGGCATAGTTAGTAAATGAAAGACTTTAATAGAGAACAAACAATGTATTTACCTCAATAGTGTTCAAAAGTCATAACGTATATAGCAGTTCATGATATCCAGTATTGCAAATTTCAAAACTCCGCCATCTCTCTCCTCACATCACCACTGCTGGCGGCTCACCTCCAACTGCGCAACGCTACGCGCTGTTCACATCCAGCTGCCCAACACTACAATGGCAGACAACAATGCAAACTAGCCACAGACTGCACACAGCACAGCCAGTGATTTTCATACAGAGGGCGCTACGTGGCGGCGGCGTTACCAGTATAAGAACCTAAACAGCCTACTTACATAGCCCCCATGCTCCCCACAAAAAATTTTACAAATTGTTTTGGGCACTGGGCAATACATATTTGTTACGATTTTTCATAATCGTAATTACAATAACAAAGATATCAAATGCACACACTTATTTATACAATGTTGGTCAAAAGCTAAAATTTTCTCACTGTCCATAAAGACAGTCCAGATTGTTCATCACAGTAAAATAGCAGTGTTTTTCTCAAAGTGTGAGCAGTAAAAGAAAATGCACACGGAAGTAGTGGATTTCCATGCAATCTTGAAGAAGTAGTGTTGTCCTTCCAATGGAAAGACAGTGCTGACTCTTGACATGCTGACAGGTAATGGGCCACAACAGAGCAAACCCACAGCAAAGTCATTCGACGTTTTGAAGAATATTGGTAGGTAGGTCATCACAGAGCAGACCCACTGTAGTCCTGGTAGAGAATATGGTATTGGTGGGCCACCAGAGGTGCAGACCCACTGCAGTCCTTGTAGAAATAATGGTACTGGTGAGTGAGCAAAGGTGTAGACCCACTGTAGTCCTTGTAGAAATAATGGTATTGGTGAGTCATCAAAGTAGTAGTCCTTGTAGAAATAATGGTATTGGTGGGTCATCAAAGATGCAGACCCACTGTAGTCCTTGTAGAGACAGCTAGCAACCACCTATCGCGACTGTGCAGGTGCCACAATCACCATCGAAGAGTCTTGTGGACAATATAGCAAGTCCATGAACCACCACTTGTACACTTACAAAAAATTTTTTGAAATGTCCTTCGAACCAGCAATGCTGTTATCCAGTCCCTTGCTGAATTATTAACACACATGCAAACACTATCAGTCCCTACTTCTCACATATTGTCCATATACTATGACCAACAGAAACGTGTGCAGTGAAATGAATGCTTACAAGTTACTTAATTTGATGAACTTGTTTCAATTACATTTGAAATTTATGACATGAGAATACAATTACAAAGGTACAAAATACATCATTAAAGAACATAACAATACAGATAACATTTGTAGTACAAGCTTTACAACAGAATAGAAATAAACATATACATCAGTGTTACAGGAATTATGACATGAGTACATATGTAAAAGATCAGAAGAACTTTCGAAACATCAACTTCACACATGAGCATTAAAACAAAACAATAAATAATGTCTAAACATCTTTACAAAGAAAATAACATAGTATTTGAAAAATTCTACAACATAAATCTTATTAGCTAAACATATAAAGACAGGAAAAAGACAAATACACAAGGATACATAAACACATAGCGGAACAATACGAAAGGAAAGACAGGGTTCGTTTTGAGGGTAACATTTGGTACTGCAGTCCAACCCAAAACTTCATTCCATAGATCTTTCATCTTATTTCAACCTTTGCTTCCACCAAAAAATCCTATCCAAGCATGCTTTCTGTATTTATTTCAAATATTTCTTACCTCATTATTTATTTCCAAGAAAATCCTACCTAAACCTGTTGTCCCTAAACCCTACTTTTTTTTGTTCATATCCTCTTTCAAAATACTTTTTTGGCCAAACCATTTTCTTATAGCTTTTCTTTCAATGCATTTCTTCCAATTCATCACAACTCGTTCACTTATATAGCCTACCCCATCTTAAGCTAACTTAAATCTACTGAGCTCAGATGCTAAACTAAGGAACGAGGCAATGCAGCAGCACAAAACAATTAACACAAACAGCAATGATAAAAAATAGAAATGGCAAAGCAAGCAGCATAAATTAGCAAAGCAAATGCAATATTACAACTAATATAAGGCAATGTGCAGCAAACAAGAAAAATAAATCCGTAGTAAAACTGGCTTAACAGAGTAATACAAAGTGAAATTTAGTAGCACTATGCCTGGCAAACAGCAGCAGCAAATGCAATAACTTATATCTAAACATGACAAAGATCAAGCAGAAAAAAATATTACACTAAAGACAACAATGCAGACAAGGGAAATGTATATTTACATCGTAATGTCTATGTAATTAAAGTGGTGCACCACAAAAACTAATTCTACAAAAAATTACCAAGTACTTGAAAAGAACTTGCAGTTACTGTTATTAGTCCCTTCTTATTGTTCTTTCCATTCCAAGAGCTCCTTTTTCGAAGAATCATAAAGTAATTATTTAATAGATCTGTTGACAGAAAGTGTTCACATTAGCAAATGCATTTAGTTTCATTTTATGAAACCAATGCTGTAAGACAGCTGGAAACCAGATATCAAATGAAACAAGCAACTATGTACAAAGTAAAGCATAAAATAATCATTCAGTTGTCATGAGGCATTTCATACATAAGTTAGTAGAAATTCTCACAATTCTCATAGATAGACACTTGTCCAAATCAGGTGTGCAGATGTAAGAATGTTTCCAAGTTATGAGCGTGTCGTATTTGCGGTGCTTTCTACAAAGGAATGTCAATAGCGAAGTTAATGGCCTCCTTTTTTTCCACCTGTGCCTCTGAAAAGGCACACACTAATGGCTTTTTCTCCAGGCGTCTGACACAGCTGGGTGCCCATGACGCATTACGTGCAGGTGGTCGCTTAACTTTCTTACGGAAATATTTACGACAGCAGTTTCCGCTACAGTGACAGTCTCATATAAAAATATTTCACAGGTCAAGAATTTGCGTTTCAAATCTGTAGAAACAAAATCCTATTGATATAACAGTGTCCAAAAAAATTTTATCGGCATTGTGATACATTCACGCACTTACATACATTTCATAACACTTAAAGTACGAGTCTCGGTTTCCAACATCCTTTTTCACAACCAAAGTCCCTAACCACTACTCATTATTCCTTACCTTGTTACACATATAAATATTCATCGACACTTCTTCAATATTTCATCATAATAAATACATAGCATAATCAAATTCCTCATATAGCATCAGCTTATTGATCATAAACATACCTCAACAGCATAATACACATTGTCATCGTAATAATAACATCATAACACCTCAGTCAAATCTCAAAAACGTCGTAGATTTCTGCAATAATTTCAAAACCTAAAAAAAATTCTCTGCTCATTTCAATAGTGTCATCTACCTCAAACGTACTTTAAAAATCATGATCTCATACCAAATACATCATTCAAAGCTCTCATAGTATCACAATGGTTCTGAAAAAATATGAAGAGTTCACAAAGTACATACAAAATACAGTTTCATAAGTGTGAAGTTATCCAACTGTGTAATTGCGTAAACATCTGTCACTAACGTAGTAAAAAAAATGTTTGCTTCTCTGTTAAATAATCAGGTAGCTGTGTTATTTGTGTGTTAGAGAAATATGGTACCGATGTGTAAAGTTGTATAAGCAAATACCATATTAGCTAGGGCTCCTTGTGCTTGCCAAACGCATGGTACACAAAGTAAGCGTGTATCCCCCTGAGGATTAATGTAATTATACCCTCAGGTGTTACAGATTACAGCAATGGAATGAAATGTATCACGGAAAACTTTCGTTGTAATTCAAAAATCTTTAAAAATAAATGTTTTAAGTACAAAATTAATCACTCAAATACGTGTACTGTAGCGCTAAACTGTGCGTCTTGTTGTAAGATAATCTCTGTGGAACTGTCGTAGTTATCGTCCTCTGTAAGCAAAGTTCTGCTGAAATCAACGTACTTACCTCATCATAAACGAAAGTGAAATGCTTTGCGTATAGATATCGTAGTTATTACGTACCTTACAGTGGTCAAGAAAGTACTATAATGTAACGTATTGTTGTGCTACGAAAAAGGCTGTCTCATTGTAGCTATACCACAAAAGTTACTACTAAAACATGTTTTACTTTCCAGAAGAATACAGAAAAACTGTGCAGATATAAAACAGATACACTGCAAAAGCAACAATGTAAATTGTGTCACATATTAGTAGCATCGTGATATAATCGTGTAGCTCTCAAAGACACCAAATACTAAGTCATCTTTAATCTCACAGAAAGTACTTCAAATCCAGAATGTATTTTCAAGTAAACCAAAATGTTGCATTAAAATCTCATTAGCAGTACCGGTACATGTTCTAAGTATGTCAGTCTTATAGCCATTACGTAATCGTGCAACTAACAAGCAAGAAAGTACACACACAATAACACTGTGTCGTCTGTTCACTATAACAATGCACTCGTAAATACTGTCTAAATATGTTCCCTAAGTTCTAGACTGGATAGTGAACTACAAAACATTGTTGCATGTTAACAGTTTCTCAGTGTGACAAATTGTACTAGTAGCGTGAAGTGAAAAATTTTATGGCAAAGACCAAGTTAAAAAGCAGATTATCTCTCAATAAACGGTTTTACATGTGAAATGTGGTGCTATCCGTTACTCTTCCTAGTACGCAGAGGTTCAACTTGAACGCAATTATCATGTGGTATACGTCGGTCAGGAATGCTAAAATTTTTCTCAAGGTTAACGTCTATGTTATGTTTCTCTGAGCCAGCCGGCGCACATGGCTGCCTGCGGTGCGAGTCATTGTCTGTTCCTTTGTTGGCTCGCATCATTATTGGGATTAGGTGACCTAGCTTCTACAAATTCACGTTGTCGAAAGTGCCCTGCTCTGTTTGAATCCCGCCAGTTCTGATGAAATTCAGGTCTGTCGTTATGATTATCTCGTCTGTCGTCATGTCGGTAGATTTCATAATGTCTTTCTTGTCGGTCATGTGGTGGAGAATTTCTTCCTGAATCATAACTGCGCGCTGAACTGTTGCGTTTGAAGTTATTCTGTCTCCCGTAATAATAATTGTTTTGGTTCCCATATTGTCTGTTTCTAAGGTAATCTCCGTCATATTCATTACTACGGAAATGCGATCTTTCACTGTAACTATTATTACTCTGCCAATGATTGTCATATGGGTAGTGTCTGTTTTGGTCACGATTTGCGTTGTGAGAATAGCCTTGTCGCATCCAGTTATTATTTCTGTCATCGCGGAATTGTGACGGATGTGACCTGTAATTGTTGTGCTCCTGTTTTCGCATTCCGCGATTGTCAGTGTCAATTTCCAGTTCTTGTAAGAGCCCCTGAAAAGCTTCAATGTCGTCTTTGCAACGTCCTGCCAAAATAATATGCCGTAAATGTTCAGGTAATTTGATTAAGCAAATGCGGATGAGTTCTGAGGGGCTGTATGGGTTTGACAGATACTGATTCTTGTGCAACATGTCTTCAAAATATTTCACAAGACTGGAAAATTCAGATTGTTCGAAATGTTTCATCATTATGATGCCATGTTTTACTTGGTCTTGTGTGGCTTGAGACCAATATGCTGAGAGGAAGGCATGGTAAAATTCTCCTTCACTGTGGCAATCGTGAATGACCAATCGCATTCTTACAGCTGGTTCATTCTCTAAGTAGCCACACATAAATTCTAATCTGTGTTCTAATGACCAGTTGGGAGGAAAACAATGAGAGAATTGATGGAGTCACGCTTGTGGATGAATGTCGTTGCCAGAATTCTTAAATGTTTTAAATTTACGTGTAGTAATAAACAGCTTATAGTCAAAATCATCATGTCGGCGAGTCGCATAGCGGTCATT
Organism: Schistocerca cancellata; assembly: GCF_023864275.1. NCBI lineage: Eukaryota > Metazoa > Arthropoda > Insecta > Orthoptera > Acrididae > Schistocerca > Schistocerca cancellata. The sequence continues at coordinate 73,384,926 of NC_064627.1, forward strand.
GTTACGTCGTTTCGGCGGTTCCATTTCAAAATTCGGTGCACCTTGCCAATTTCTTTCATAATTTCCGAAATGCGCTGTGTTATTATTTTGTGGCTGTTCCATATTTCTGTGTCCCTCATCCCGTATTGGGGCGCGAGTGTCCTCTGAAATACGTAATTCTTGTATTACCTGTGTCAGCTGATCTTGTACTTCCCGGATGTCTCTTTGGTGTTGCGTATTAATTTGATTCAGATTTTGTTTCAGTTTCCTAATTTGTTCGCACTCTTCTGTGTCATTAAAGACTACTGGTTTTGTGTCATTCAGATTATCATCTACCTTCGTAGATAAATTATTTAGCTGATCCGAAAGTTCAACTACTTTCTCTGATAATGAACTAATTTCCTCCATGTGTCTTTCTGAACCAATTTTCAGAGTATCTACTGTGTCCTTTAAGTTTTCTTGAGTTTTTGCAAGTTGTGTAATCCAATTGGTAGATGCAACTGAGTCAGTTTTAGCTTGCAGGGTCTCATGATTTTGATGAACAGTAGTTTGCAGTTCTTTTATGGCTGCTTCGTGATTCTGTAATGCATTTTCATGCCGCAAAAAAATAGGTTGGAAATGCTCTCAAATTTGTGTTTTTACGTCATTACAGACTTTTTGACATTTCGATTCGATGTTATGTAACTCAGTAGTTAAATCTTCACGTGTTTGTTCAAGCATGGTGTCTAACTTTTGAAGATTTTGTTCCATTGTGTCTAACTTTTTAAGATTTTGTTCCACTGTGTCTAACTTTTGAAGCTTATGCTGTGTTTGTCTCTGATTCTGTTCCATCGTGTCTAACTTTTGAAGATTTTGTTCCATTGTGTCTAACTTTTGCTGTGTTTGTCTCTGATTTTGTTCCATTGTGTCTAACTTTTGAAGCTTTTGTCCCATTTGTTGCATTAATTGTAATAACAATGCACTGGTGTTTGAAACATGTTCCTCAGTGCTATTCGGCAATGCATTTGAACCGGCAATATTCGCAGTTTGAAAAGCAGAAAATGTGTCTTGACTTATTTGAGAAAAGGGTGAGGACACAAAACCTGAATCTACAGTATTTGCCAGATTGTGTCCTGTCATTTTGGAATCCTGAGGCGAGCTGTTGCCGACCGATCGATCGATAATGCTTCCCTGTTCACTAATTGTTTCACTGCCTACACCATTATTTGACGCCCGCTCTATTTCCCTATGCACAGTTACCAAATTACTACTTTGAATATTTGTTAATTCATTACATGGCGGCGTTAACACACTGCTTTCGTCTTCACTGTTATTTCTCAGTTTACTTTGGAGCCTAGTATTACGTTTTTCACACGCCATTATTGTCACAATATTTCACACGACAACACAGAAAAACACAATTTGAAGAGCAAAAATAAGAGAACACATTAACATAGCACTGAAAATAATATCTAGTTAATTGCAAGCGCAGCTGCGAAATACTTGGTGCAAATCTAAATGCATGCCACAACTGTGTACAACAATGAAAAACTACAACTACAAAGGAAATTCTCTCTATAATTACGCGCTAGCAAAAACAAAAGCTACACTAATTACACAAACTACAAGAAAAAATCAGAAGATTCCAGTGAGGTATCCTCGGCTAGATGTATGAAACAGGCGAAATACCCTCAGACTTCAAGAAGAATATAATAATTCCAATCCCAAAGAAAGCAGGTGTGGACAGATGTGAAAATTACCGAACAATCAGTTTAATAAGCCACAGCTGCAAAATACTAACACGAATTCTTTACAGACGAATGGAAAAACTAGTAGAAGCCGACCTCGGGGAAGATCAGTTTGGATTCCGTAGAAATACTGGAACACGTGAGGCAACACTGACGTTACGACTTATCTTAGAAGAAAGATTAAGGAAAGGCAAACCTACGTTCCTTGCATTTGTAGACTTAGAGAAAGCTTTTGACAATGTTGACTGGAATACTCTCTTTCAAATTCTAAAGGTGGCAGGGGTAAAATACAGGGAGCGAAAGGCTGTTTATAATTTGTATAGAAACCAGATGGCAGTTATAAGAGTGGAGGGGCATGAAAGAGAAGCAGTGGTTGGGAAGGGAGTAAGACAGGGTTGTAGCCTCTCCCCGATGCTATTCAATCTGTATATTGAGCAAGCAGTAAAGGAAACAAAAGAAAAATTCGGAGTAGGTATTAAAATCCATGGAGAAGAAATAAAAACGTTGAGGTTCGCCGATGACATTGTAATTCTGTCAGAGACAGCAAAGGACTTGGAAGAGCAGTTGAACGGAATGGATAGTGTCTTGAAGGGAGGATATAAGATGAACATCAACAAAAGCAAAACGAGGATAATGGAATGTAGTCGAATTAAGTCGGGTGATGTTGAGGGTATTAGATTAGGAAATGAGACACTTAAAATAGTAAAGGAGTTTTGCTATTTGGGGAGCAAAATAACTGATGATGGTCGAAGTAGAGAGGATATAAAATGTAGACTGGCAATGGCAAGGAAAGCATTTCTGAAGAAGAGAAATTTGTTAACATCGAGTATAGATTTAAGTGTCAGGAAGTCATTTCTGAAAGTATTTGTATGGAGTGTAGCCCTGTATGGAAGTGAAACATGGACGGTAAATAGTTTGGACAAGAAGAGAATAGAAGCTTTCGAAATGTGGTGCTACAGAAGAATGCTGAAGATTAGATGGGTAGATCACATAACTAATGAGGAAGTATTGAATAGGATTGGGGAGAAGAGAAGTTTGTGGCGCAACTTGACCAGAAGAAGGGATCGGTTGGTAGGACATGTTCTGAGGCATCAAGGGATCACCAATTTAGTATTGGAGGGCAGCGTGGAGGGTAAGAATCGTAGGGGGAGACCAAGAGATGAATACACTAAGCAGATTCAGAAAGATGTAGGTTGCAGTAGGTACTGGGAGATGAAGAAGCTTGCACAGGATAGAGTAGCATGGAGAGCTGCATCAAACCAGTCTCAGGACTGAAGACCACAACAACAACAATCCTCGGCTAAGGGTCGACATATGAAACGTCCCCTTTGAAAAATTGTACAGGACTGAGCTTAAACTAACACACAATATTTTTAGCGCAACGCAATCTGACTTTCAAAAATACCTACAAAAGAATGGCCCTGACTAACATTAACCTATACGTTTCACAAATCACTTACCTCACCAAAAATCTTCGTTACTCGAACTACAATACAGCGAGCGCCACTACTGGCAGCTAAATAAAAGATTCAAACTACGGAAGGCACTAACTACTGATAGGCATAGTTAGCAAATGAAAGACTTTAATAGAGAACAAACAATGTATTTACCTCAATAGTGTTCAAAAGTCATAACGTATATAGCAGTTCATGATATCCAGTATTGCAAATTTCAAAACTCCGCCATCTCTCTCCTCACATCCACCACTGCTGGCGGCTCACCTCCAACTGCGCAACGCTACGCGCTGTTCACATCCAGCTGCCCAACACTACAATGGCAGACAACAATGCAAACTAGCCACAGACTGCACACAGCACAGCCAGTGATTTTCATACAGAGGGCGCTACGTGGCGGCGGCGTTACCAATATAAGAACCTAAACAGCCTACTTACAAGTGCCACCACATTTTCTGGATTTTGAAACGTAAAAAATATAATCACAACGTTACTTTTGGCCATAACCATCCTTCCTGTTCAAAGTTTACTACTCAGTGAAAGGTAACGAAGACGTGCTCCATTCGTTTAGGACAAACTGCTGACAGGTGAAATTTGTTGTTGCAGGGCCATATTTTAAAATTTACCTGCATCTAAAAAGAAAAATATTTTATAGTGAGAGGACGAAATGGTTCAAGTGGCTCTGAGTATTATGGGACTTAACATCTGAGGTCACCAGTCCTCTAAAACGTAGAACTACTTAAACCTAACTAACCTAAGAACATCACACACATCCATGCCCGAGGCAGGATTCGAACCTGCGACCGTAGCGGTCGTGCGGTTCCGGACTGAAGCGCCTAGAACCGCTCGGTCAGCACGGCCGGCAGTGAGAGGACGCTAAAAAATTTTTTAAGGTACTGGATTGCCGAAAAAAATTGCTACTGCCTACATAATTAATCGTGGCACTTTCCAAATTACTGTGAGCAATGTATCAGGAGGCAGTGTCTTACCGACGTGACCGCACAGCATACTGTCCGCATGTATAGCTTCTGTTCCACCAAGCTAGCTGGCTGGCGGAAGGGAAGCTATGCATGAGGACAGTGTGGCGTCAGACGATCATGACTAGCAGCGTTGAGCCGCTACCTTTACAAGAGAGAATAATACACAGTTTTATTACGTACTAATACCTAATTGTATAAAAAACAAATTAGCGAGAATGCTATGGTGATTTAATTCTAACTGGCTATTCAACGTGAACTATGCATTGTCTTTTCCACGTCTCAAAATTTCTACTTCCTCGAAAATATTCAAAATATGGCTTTCTTTTTTATGAAGTATTTTTAAATTTTCTGAAGGGCCTGTGATGGTGCACCCCTCCTCGCGTCTAAGTGCGCTGCTAATGCAAATCCGGAATTATTTAAGTTGGTGTTCCTGAAATCTTATTTGAGATAACCTACAAGTCTGCCCAATATATTTCTTAGGGCAATCATTACTGCATTACATGCACACTCTGGGCTGTCGTGTCGTCACATCGGTAAGACACTGCCACCTGATACATTCCACATAGTAATTCGCTTAGTGCCGCGAGTAGTCATGTTAGCAGTGAGGAATTTTTTCCGCCAGTCCGGCTCCTTTAAAAACTTTAGCGTCTTCGCACTATAAAATATTTTTCTTTTTTCTTTTTAGCAGCAGGCAAATTTTAAAACATGATTGTAATCGAAAATTTCACCTTTCAGCAATTTGTCGTAAATGAATGGATCACGTCCTCGTTACGTTTCGTCCGCCACAGTATTGGCTATATTCCCTGAATAGTAAATTTTGACTACGAGCGATAGTTATGCTTATGACCTTTTAACGTTGTGAATAAATTCTGGACGTTCCTTTACTGCTTTTAAACTCCACAAAATGTGGTGATACTGTATTACATGTAGGTTGCACCTGGTGATGCGGCTTTAGGCCGCGAAACCGGTTGTGTTTCAATAAACAACAATTTTACCAGCGGTTAGCAGAATTCGACCTAACATCGTGCTATCCAAAATACACACATCAAAAAAAGTTTTGCATCACGCCGGTTCCCAGAATTCCTGAAGATAGACGTTGACTTTGGATATTGTATCACAGACACAGTCCCTTTCACTGTTCAGAGATGTCACTAAACACACCCAAAGATGTAAACAACCATGCACGAGCAGCGCCTCAGGGGGTCTGACAGCCGATCAGTTCCAGTCATTCCACCAGGAGGGAGGTACACGGCTAGTGTTGTCTGTAGTTAAACTATGTCTAGACGGTCAATGCCACGGTTCGATCACGTCCGCATTGTTACTTTGTACCACGAAGGGCTCTCAACAAGGGAAGTGTCCAGGCGTCTCGGAGTGAACCAAAGCGATGTTGTTCGGATATGGAGGAGATACAGAGAGACAGAAACTGTCGATGACATGCCTCGCTCAGGCCGCCCCAGGGCTACTACTGCAGTGGATGACCGCTACCTACGGATAATGGCTCGGAGGAACCCTGACAGCAACGCCACTATGTTGAATAATGCTTTTCGTGCAGCCACAGGACGTCGTGTTACGACTCAAACTGTGAGCAATAGGCTGCATGATGCGCAACTTCACTCCGCACGTCCATGGCGAGGTCCACCTTTGCAACCACGACATCATTCAAGGCGGTACAGATGGCCCCAACAACATGCCGAATGGACCGCTCAGGATTGGTATCACGTTCTCTTCACCGATGAATGTCGCATTTGCTTTCAACCAGGCAACCGTCGGAGACGTGTTTGGAGGCAACCCGGTTAGGCTGAACGTCTCTGGCACACTGCCCAGCGAGTGCAGCAAGGTGGAGGTTCCCTCATGTTTTGGGTTGGCATTATGTGGGGCCGACGAATGCGGCTGGTGGTCATGGAAGGCGCCATAACAGCTGTACGATACGTGAATGCATCCTCCGACCGATAGTGTAACCATATCGGCAAAATATTGACGAGGCATTCGTATTCATGGACGACAATTTGCGCTCGCATCGTGCACATCTTATGAATTACTTCCTTCAGGAGGGACTGGAACCGGGAAGGACCCAGGCCCTGCTCGGGGCTGAAACCGGGATCCACAGGCCCAGCGCCCTACCATCTAGACAACAGCGGCCACTTTTGTAAGTCCCTCCCTTTTCCCCTTACAGCACTCCTTCCACTCGCCAAACATCACCTTTTCCGACCTGGCTCTCCTGTCACTGAAAAGTAAAAACCGAGACTTCTCATATGTCTTATTAGCGAAACAAATCCTTTTTGGTGAACAAAATTCCTTTCAAAAATTAAATCCTACTTAATTTCTTGTGAAGTCCTCTTGTAGCAACTTATCTTAGTTATAAGTAAACGTTATACCCACCCTAAGACCGGAGCAATTCGCCTTTATGAATCACCACTCAACAACAAAACAACTCCTCCGCGTAGTCGAACATATAACACACGGCTACAACACGAACAAAGCCACAGTGGCCGTGTTCCTGGACATCGAAAAAGCTTTCGACCGTCTCTGGCACAACGGCCTTATACGTAAACTAAGCGAAGCTAGTTTCCCAGGCGGACTCGTACGTCTCATACACTCATATCTCACGAACAGATGTTTGAACACTGACGTGCAGGGCAACAATTGACACAACACGGTATCCAAACTGGAGTACCCCAGGGAAGCATCCTGGGGCCCATCTCGTTCAACCTGTACATTTATTACTTCCCAGTAACACGACGCTACCCGTCTACGCGAATGACACAGCCATCCTTGTGAAAGATTGGAAACCGTCGAACATAAATTCACGAATACAGACGGCACTCAGAACTGCTGAGCCTTAGTTGGAATGATGGCGAATTAAAGTAAACGTCGACAAGTGCGAAGCAGTTCTGATCACACGCAGACCGAAACTACTGAGCAAATATCAGCACTGTAGACAGGTAACACTACATACACGCCCAATACGTTTCCGAGAGGAAGTCAGATATCTCGGTGTCTGGCTGGACCGGAAACTTACGTGGGGGGACCACATCGAATATGTTGCCAACAGAGCACACGCGAGGCTCAAACAACTTCACCCAATGCTCAATAGGGAAATTACACTGAATAGGAGGGTATCGAGGTCCATATACATGACACTGATTAGACCTCTGATGACGTACTGGGGATGCGTAGTTCCTACACGCCTGCGCCGCCTGCAGATCATACAGAACAAAGTGCTACGCATCATTAGCAACGCTCCACGCTACACGCGCATCGTGGATCTTCATAATGAATACCGCCTTGATGTAGGAAGTAATCAAAAAACTCGCCACACGACTATACGGGAGCTCGAGACACTCGAACAATCCTTTCATCCTTACTCTGGGAAACTATGATCACACTAGGTGGAAGCATAAGCGGCCAAAGACACTACTAGCTAGAGCATAACCACCTATGGCAAGCTAACATACACCAACAAGCGACAAACGTAGACAAGTCCCTGCATATCAGCAACGTTGACTGGATATACCAGTTGCTATTAAAGCCGGCCAACAGGCTACAGCAGAGAAACCGACAAGGTCGCACAATCACGCACAAACAAATCGCCAACATCACCCTACATTGAGAATCTGATATATGACCTATCGGACACAAAACGATGATGAACCTAACTGTTACAGGTATGCTGCCGCTGATCGAGAAATCAACACCGGCACACAGCGGCAGCCGCCGAGTAACAGCACCGCACAACGTCAAAGGTATCGACCTGCGTGATACCCACTGCTAACAAAGCCTACCCTTGCATGACCTGTCGCAGGCAGCAAGAAAGTCGCTACTGCTCTTACAACCCGACTCAACTATCGCAGAGGTTTTTTTTCCCCCTCCGCCGCGCGGGATTAGCCGAGCGGTCCGGGGCGCTGCAGTCAAGGACTGTGCGGCTGGTCCTGGCGGAGGTTCGAGTCCTCCCTCGGGCATGGGTGTGTGTGTTTGTCCTTAGGATCATTTAGGTTAAGTAGTGTGTAAGCTTAGGGAATGACGACCTTAGCAGTTAAGTCCCATAAGATTTCACACTCATTTGAACATTTTCTTTTTTCCCCTCTGCCCTTCAAATCGCTACACTTCGTTCAACTTTCGACCCAGTCATCTCCAGACGTACGCAAACATCGCAGCACCCACATCCTGCGAGACCTCACTCTAGTGAAAACTGACCCTTTTGCAGAGATGGCAGTAGACCTTTCGTGTTGGCCATCATGCCGGTGTGGCGGTGAAGGGGCTCTATCTCTATCTCTATTAAAAAACAGAATTAAAAAGGTTTTTGTTCATAGTCTTATTCACAACTAAAATAATTTTGGAGAATGTCTTGGTGGAAAAAGCTCTCAGTGGGAAAGAAAATCTTGTTTTCAAGATGATTACACCGAGGCACAGTTCTAAAATAAGTAAGTAATGTACATCACATTCTCCCCAGCATGAAGAGTATCCGTTTCAGAAGACTGCTTGTTGAAATTCCGCACAGAAGTCTGCTTTCAATCCCTGTTGGACTCGAGTGAATCGATTTGTAAGACCCAGCGCGTGTTCCCTTTAGCTCCTCCACTCTTGGGTTGGCTTCTTGTACTCCGAAGTAGATCGCCTGGACTGGAAAACTTTCAATGAAGAGTGTTGTGTCGAGCCAATCCTGTACCCAATCACTATGTCTGATGTGAGATTTTCTTTTAGCTTCGAATATTCCGTGATTACAAATGGCATGTATTCCAGGTGTGAGTGAGATTTGTTTTCTATTGTGTAAAACACGTATTCTCCCGGTAACCAAACGACGCTGTTGTTTCCAGTTCTTACCCAAGAGTCCACTCCGATTTGATGATAATTAATCAGGGATTCGTGCTGACAATATTGGCCATCTTTTTGCTGGTCCGCTTTCATGTTTCGAATCGTGCTTTGTATGCAGATTTGTAGATTGGATGCCAATTAATTGGCATTTCGTGGCATAAGGTTGTTTGCGACGAGCACATCCTATAAACAGTTGCGACAGTGAAACGGGCGATTCTGAAACCTCCACCAGCGATACAAATTTATTCACTGCCATATAAAAGAAATTCAACATGTATTTATAACGCTTGCAATTTAAAATGCCCATCACTTGAGAATGACATCACATGGGTAGCCACCACTTTCTTTCACACACATTTCAAGTCTTTTACTTAAGTTAGGTATCATATATTACAAGATTGGCACTGGAATTCGGTTAACTCCCTCCCGAATTTCATAATTCAGTTCCTTATATGGTATGTGGTCGGTAACAGAGATTTCAGATGACACCAAAGGAAGAAATTAAACGCTCAAAGGTTGCCATGTCCCCGTTCTTCGACTTGAGATAGGCAGGAAGATATTCTTGAGCCGCAAGGTATAGCATGTGACCCCGCCTTGTTGGAAGAAAGCGTTCGCAGTTACATGAACGTACCTCCACACCGGAAACCACCTCCAAGTCGGTTGACAATTGTTTTCAGATCTAAGTTTGACTTAGTTTTCAAATGTTGTCAACAGTCGTTTGAAATCGCGAGTTTTAAAAAAGTAGTTTAGGGAATTTTTGTCTCAAGTTTGTAGTTATGTTCAGTGAGAAAAAACACAGTACAGGTGGGTGACTGGGGCATGTACACTGTCGTGTCATCTTCTTTGTTTCTATCTAATAGCAACTCCAGAGTGCTTACTTTTACAAAACCCTTTCTGACAAACTTCTTGAAACATTGCCTGTATTCAGTATAGAGTTCCTCCAATACAGAATTCTCTTTGCTACAAAAACTTTCTGGATTACTTACGTCTTTTTTGAGTTGATTTTCGTGACAAACAATTATACCAAGAATTACAGGACAAAGTGCTAATGCGTCTCCAGAGTCAGAATCCATTCAATTTTCTGTAAAAACGAAAAAAGAATAAGGCTCAATGTGCGTGTATACAAGAGTTTGAAACTGTTGTCAACATTTTGCAACATTTGATAACATTTGTAAGTTTGCCGAACTCGCAACAGTTGCACATAAGCTTAACTTGCAACAGTTGCGCGTTTTTGTTTCTTGGAGTTGGTTTTCAGTGTGAAGATACCTTAAGATCATCATGCTGTCGCAGTAGGAAATGATGCAATATGTGAACGTAACTTTCTGTAGTCACAGCAACTGCATTTTCGCGATCGTTTTCAAAAAATAATTCCAAACGATGATACGCCACACCACACCTACCACTTTCTGAGTGTTAAGTGGCGTTTCGTGAAGCACGAGACCAGTATCTGAAGTTTTGCATGTTAATAACGCCTGACACATAAAAATTGGCGTCATCACTCACGATCAGACTGTCGCACATGCCTCGGTTGTAGTTCCCGAGAGCCAACAATTCCCAGTAAAAGCGTATTCTCTTTGTGGAATCGTGTGCATTCAGTTTTTGCACTATCTAATTTATTATTGGTGGTAGAGTATGGCCATACACTGCGATCCGATATGTCAAGTTGCAGCACATGCTTGGGCGCAGAACGTCTGCAACTTTGACTGAAGGCTTCCCCCACTCTTGCAACATTTTGTGGTGTGCACACGCTTTTCGCACTTCCACCCCCCCCCCTCCCCCTTTTCGCACTGTATCAGCCGTTTCCTAAGGATCGTACGGAGACTGTGGCTATACACCATTTTTGAAATAACAGCTACATAACTTTTGTTGCACTTTGAAAGTATGTGTAAAACGCCTTCACGTCAACGGCGCGTTGCTCGCCGGTCCACGACGCCGTCTCCACTGAACATCGTTATCACGCTCAATAGCAAGGGGTTCCGATTCCTAACGTGACTTGCCAAACTGCCAGTTTCACTGTATAGTGTATCATCTTATGTGACAATGTTATTTATTTGAAAAACGCGAGCAACAACCTCTGGGTAGTTTCGCAAAGTGAGTGACCTTTTGTTAAAACATTTTTACTAATGACATATGTGGTATCACAAGAAACAGAACTCGCCTGCGAGCGAGCTTGGCGCTCTTAGAACTTTAAGGCCCTGCGCACATGGAACGACTCAAATGAAACCCGTTGCCGACGCGAGTTGGTAACCGGTCCTGTACACTTGAACAGGGCTCACAAGCGAAACTCCCCATCGAACTCCCCCCCCCCCCCCCCCCCCCCCCCCTCCCGAGATTTAGTGGTAAGATGGCGCAGTGGGCCCGTCAGAAACTGGACACAGATCAAGCACGAAAACAGGAAGAAGGTGTACTCAAATGCGAAAAAAAAGCAAAATAGAAACAGTGTACAGTCCAACAGCAATAACACAGAAATGAAAACAACAAATAAACGGGTGTGAACTGTGTTACAACAACGGAATTCAAGACCCAAGACTTCAAAAACTTCAGACACATGTTTTGACAGAGCACCGAGAAATTGTGTGGTTGTGAAACTGTTGCGTTCATTGGTTGCAGCTTATGTGAGAAACTGTTATGTTTTCATCATTTCCTTGGAAGTGCTCACATTCACATCCATACGAACACTTATATCGGGCAAGGAGGCATACCTCACGCACTCACCACTCGCACAAATTAGGTGCGTCGATAAGAGATTCCTATCATATGACACACGTACTGTCATTAATGCTGTGCATGACACACCAGAGGTATTTTCCGGTGGAGGATTCGGTTAACTTGTCGCCTAGTTATCAAACGTTTGCGGTTCCCATTCGAAAGCCACTTTCTTTCGACTGTTAACAGAGTAGTTACGCAGAATGAGCTATGATTACAGGTCCCTATCTCACACCTCGCTGTTGCAAATGGACATTATACCACGACACAGACATAAATTTGAATAAAGCGAATAGCGGGGCAAAAAATAAATAAATAAAATTCAAATTTGGCACGAGGATGGTTTGAAAATGGCTGGCCTGCTTGGCAGTCCAACGCCGTAACCACTTAACCAAGACGCCATTTCCCGTCCCAGCTGCTCTATATTGCATTACTTCTTCTAGGAACGTTCACTGTTTCTATTTTGCTTTTTTTCCATAGTCCACTGAACCTTCTTCCTGTCTTCATGCTTGATCTATTTCAGTTTTTGACGGGCTGTGTGCTGGGCCCTCTTATCACTAAATCTGAGTGGGGTGCAACGTTTCCCTCGCCAGCAGACGGCGCAAATGCAGAGTGAGTCATCGTCAAATCACTTGCAACGACGCAGCGCCCGCATTGGCAACCTAGCTGAGTTGCGTCGTGTCCAAAACACAGCTCTGTATAGTTATAATTTAAAATGAACAAGCAGGTTGTGAATACTAACTTGGTGCAGAACTAGAAAAACATCAAATATTTTTCAACTACAAGTGTGGTGTGTGTACTGTAAGGTCTTCGGTACACACACCATCAGATTATTTGACTTGTCGCTCTAATGAAGTAGGCGAGTGTCAGCAATATGTCTCTTGGTCTTATCGTGGCGTGTTTTATCTTCTGCCGTTAGGTCAGACGATAGAAGTGCCACTTGCACGCTTAGAGTAGCAGATTGACGGTGACCAACTTTAAACAGAACGTGATTAATTTTCACACACATTTATTAAAATAATAAAAAGGCATATTACGTAACTTGATTCTAGATGCTGTTTACAATTGACAATCTGAAGTTCCTTTGTTCTTGGTACATTAATCTTATTCTCATATATCTCTGATACTTGACAAAGTGTCTATTCATTTATCTTCATGGCTATGTACAGGAATATGGTAATCTTATTAGGTGCAGACTGAAACTTGACTATAGACTGGTACAGACTAAAGTAGACTGGTGCAGACAAATGCAGACTGACTCATTGGAGTTCTGTATACTCGTTATAATACCTCGAGCGTTCAGGTATCACTGCGTGAGTGTGATCCGCGAGGAGAAAAGGTTCTACGTTGGCAGCAATGTCATTGGCTGCGTTACATATTAATACGCGGATCGGCGGAAGCAGAATTTGGTCCGTCTCTAAGACAGCGCCATCTCATAGTGTGGAGACGGATGAGCGCTGTGCCTGCACTGTTGTGCTTAGCGGGGCGCGCTCTAGTGGGAAAGTTGTGTACGCGCTGACTACGCGGAACTATGTACACAACATGCTTCCAGGCTACTGCAGGAGGTATTTGACAGAACGTGTTGTCTGAAGAGTATGGCGTGTATGTAGTATACTACACGTCTATTGATCAAAATAAAATTTTCTGTGCATTGATGGGAACAGATATACAAACAAGTAAATCATACCGGGAGTATTGTTTTTTGTGACTAGCAGCATGTGTCGTTCCGTAAAATTCATTCATGACAGAAAAGTCACAACTCTCTGATACATGTAAACACTATTATGTTCACAAACAAATGATTTAATGAGCACAAACCCCAACCACCACATTTCCGTGTTTATAAATCCCAAGACAGTTGGATTTTCAAAATGAAAGTAACAGTGTGTTATGGCGAAAGAAATCAACTGTGTCAAATCACTGCATGCACTGTTTAGTCGTTCTGTAAAGAGCTATGATTTTCAAATCTGGCTGTTACAGCTCTTTGGCATACAGCCTCCTACAGTTTATATTTTCTCATTCATGTATTAATAATAATAATAATAACGAACCACATCTTCCTCTGAGCTTGAATCTGTATTCGACATGCTCAGTGTAACCGAGAGATGATCGGGTATGACAAACAATACTCCCTCTCTTCCAAGCTCGCGTATGGAAACAGCATATCTGATTTCAGAATTGCGCGTCTGTGAAACTGCATTAACAGTCAGTCGGCCACCAGTTGCCGATATAGATCGCCAGCCCGTTGCGTTTCTTTTCAGTCGTTCCGTGTGCGGACGCTACTATGTGGAGAACATATCCTTGCTACGTTAATACTGAGAACGGACTTACTCTTGTGATTGGACCAGAGAGTACGTGTATATGCATTAGTCTCATTTTGTGGAATAATCGTATTATTGCCGGCAGCCGTTAAAGACTGTCTAAAATTGATTTAGTTTCGACGGCGAAATTGGTGTCAGCGAGTTAATACTTCACCTCCAAACTTACGTAAGTTTTTAGCGAAAAGCTATAAAAGCAGTTTTTCCTTTAAACCGCTGTGCCTGTAGACTAACGTCCATAGGATCTTTGGAACAATATTTGTTGCATGTTTCAAAGGCCGAATCTGCAAGCACGGTCATTTATTCTGTGGGAAACGTTATCATCATTTTTTCCGATTTTGTAAAATCCAACACTGCCCTAGAGATCATTCAATCTCATCGCCAAACTGTACAGATCCCGGTGATTTCAGGAGGATGGGTAAAGCAACTTTCTGGATTACAGGCAACCGGAAAATTTATTTAGCGAAGTCAATGCGGAACTACGAGATCTTCGGAACCAGCATGGCGATTTCTCGCAAGTTTTCACTTAACTGAACTTCATCAAAAGCATTTCAACAATAAATAAAGATTTAACTAATAAACAATTATAATTTATTTTTTAATACTTATAAGTAGTGTCATTCGCTCGAGAACCAATTGTATTTCATATGGGTCTCGAACGAGACATTTCTTGTATTATTGTGTATTGTAATATCAATAATTAGAACCGATAATACCCTCTCGTCCAAGTCTTGTGATTTGTTTCAAGGTTTTCTGGTGGAGTCCGATGGTCTACAGTAGCAGAGCTGTACAGGTCGATCACAAGCAAACTTCACGAAGAAATTAAGCAGTGTATAGGCAAGCACAAGCCGTAATTTCAGAGCTATACCACTTTTTGAATTTTATCAGTCTGTCACTAATAGCAGTAATTAACTGGTTTTTCATTTTCGCTATCATCTGAGTAGTACCTTCAGGATAATATTTATTTTTACATAAATATTATCGTGAAGGTACTACACAGATGATAGCGAAAATGAAAAACCAGTTAATTACTACTACTCTTTTCGCGTTTTTTGGTTAAGTGTATAGTGTTTACAATAAGCTGTATTAGTAATAAGTGTGAGTGAGTGAGTGTGTGTGTGTGTGTGTGTGTGTGTGTGTGTGTCGTAAATAGGAACAATACTTTTTTTTTTGTAAACGTTTGCTAGCATATGCTTCTCGTAGATTCTGATGAAGAGGTGGCACGAAGATCTTCTTGATTTGATCTGTTTGCTGTCCTCCCTCGTCGGCCAAAGAACTGGAGGATATTTTGGTTGACACGGGAAGGATGGCACCTGGAGATACTGAGCTGCCCAGTAATGGATACAGGCCCATTTCTTCTTCTTTCGGTCCATTTTACGAGCAGCCTCCTGCGCAAGTACCAAAGGTAATACACATAAATACACTGCGTGTTTCTGGCCTTAAGGATTCATGTTTTCCAAGCTTAAAAGAGGACTGAAAACATAAGTATTTCAGCAGACTGTATCTTTCAGCTGTTTGTTAGAGCTCTTTTCTGCCAGACGATGATGCATTTCTTCACAGCATCTCTCACTAGTGAGGTCAGTATTCTTATCTTCACAGCTGACCAAAGGTAGATGAAAGACTGCAGGGTTCCCAGTTTCTTTAATTGTCCTGTGAAATGGGTTTGTGCCCCTCTATCACTTATTTTGAGTTTGGGCTTGCTGAGGTTGATATCTGGTCCATATGATAGACCAGTGTTGTTTACTTTTGTTAGTAGCTGAATATGTTCATCTTTGCTGCTGGCTAAAATCATGGTGTCACCAGGAAATTGGAGGTTGTTAATAATTCTACCATGAACTGAGATGCCTTTAGTCCTAACAACAAGAACATCCCTAATGACGTGTTCTGCATAGATGTTGTACAGTTGGGCAGGTATGTGAAGAAATCAGACATGCCAACACTTGTCTTCACAACTGTGAGATTATTGTTATAGGCACTTCTGATCAGTGCTATCAGATGTAGTGGGACACCGACCTCTGCAAGCACCTGCCACAACTTTTCTCAGACAATATAATCAAAATCTTTCCTACAGTCAAGGAAGCAGATGAAAACAGAGCTTACAACCATGGGAACAACGGCATCTAAAGAACACGTCACAGAAGTTGTAAACTTACAAGTTCTACACAAAATTTTGCAAGAATGAGGAGCATATGAGCTGGTAGCATACACCCAGGAAGATATGGAGTGTTTTAATAACAATGCTATGCAGGAAATAAGAGGTAAAATTAAACTCCCCAAACACTCTTGAGTAGAAGAATCGCAAGAAGGAATGGAGCTAATTGTTAAGCCCATAAGAGACATTTTACAGAGAAAAAGATATTTATTGGAATTTGAAAGCATACCTTCTTTGTACATGTCAAATTATTGGCTGGAGGAGGAAATCCATGATTCAGATGCAGATTTAAATTATCATTTAGAAATTAATCTGGAAGTTGAAAAGAGTTGTTTTCTGTGTGTACATACATGTAGTATCCTATAAAGATTTTGTACAAGAATGTTTGTTTTTATATTCTCTAACTTGCCAAAAATCCTAAAAAGAAGTCTCCTATTTAAGTAATGTATGTGTATGGGAAGAGGGTGGTTGGATGGCCTTGAAAAGTAGTTGCCTACATGAAGTGTTGATCAAATATTGCAGCCTGCATAGAATTGAAATACACTTGCATTTATCTTCTGGACTAATGGTTCTATTTACAGAAAGTACTCAAAGCAGGCACATGTCTTCTGGTAGTTCAGTAACATTGTCAGTGTTTAACATAAATTATGACATTGAAGAGACTCATTCAAATAATACTCCTAACCAGGAACAGATCCATAGTGATAGCTTAAGTCACTCTCCCAGCAATGAGAACTGGGAGGAATTCTGTCAGCCTATCGTTAGTTAGGCAAGTGTTCTGTACTCATGGCCAGTAAGCAGAGAAATAGATGCTGTCATCCATCTGTACCCCTATGTTTTGCAATACATGAAATAATTGTAAACACTCATTTGATGTAAATTCAGATGCTAAGAAGAAACTCATGGCTTCTAATATCCGTGACATGGCTCTCTGTAGGAGCAAATGACTAACAGAGAGAGAGAGAGAGAGAGAGAGAGAGAGAGAGAGAGAGAGAGAGAGAAATGTAATGTAATGTAGGACAAGTGAGAACACCATCTGTCGATATCATAAAAAAACAATGACAACACAGCACATTTGAAAGAAGTACATGGAGAGAGAGAGAGAGAGAGAGAGAGAGAGAGAGAGAGAGAGAGAGAGATAATCTCTGTGTACATGTACGTGTCTTTGTGGGTGTCTCACTCGCTATTTTCATATCTGGTACTATCTGCAGTGTATTCAAAGTAAAATTTCTGGACAGAGGGCTACACATTGTCTCCAATTACAAGTACTGTTTACTTTTTCAGTTGCCTAGAAGGATTAAACAACTCTTCGCATGGTGTGCATCATAGACAAATTGACGAGATGACTGGGGTAGGTTTGGTTGATACAAATATTTGAATACAGCATTGTGGAAAGCATCACTATCATAATGTGGGTTTCAAGAATCAAAACATTTATGAACTCTTCTCTGTAAGTTCTGCAGTCATGTCTAATGTACACAAAGTTTTCTGACGTTCCTTTGACTATTCATTCATGCATTTCTTAAGCCTGGTAAGTTTGGATCAGTTAGACCCTGTTGTACAACTAATCATACTTCCTTTAGCAGATTAACATTCAAATATGTGCGATAAATGAGTAGCAGATGATGATGATGATGATAACAATAACAATAGATGTAATAGAAAAATGTGGTATTTCAAAAGTGTCTTTCTGATTAACACTGTGTGATGGTGTGAACATGTCTAAAGCATTGCAGTATGAGAATTTATGGGTGCAGGGATGAAAAACGTTCCACTTAGTTGAAATATTCTTTCTGTGTAATGTTAATTCATACATTTTAAAATGTTGGAGTCACCTTCTTGGTCTTTATGAAAAAAAAAAAAAAAAAAAAAAAGACAGAGAGCTAAATTATGGTTTCATTAATCTATAAATGCTTTCCATGCTACAAACTGTTGACTGAGATCTGCAATTCTTCCAGGTAATATTCAATTCCCGAACAAAAGAATAAACTCTTCTATTTGTGCATGTAACATATATCCATACTTAAGATAATTCTTGTCTTACTAATCTTTTGTGTTGTATGTAAACGGTCACAGTAAATTATAAATGCAGATAGGTGACGAATCTATCTTAAATGAATTACAAAATGTTGCAGTATCTAAACGCTTGTGTATTCACACAGGGGTTGGCGTTGTTGAAATGTAGTAAAGTAGGATTCTGTTAAGATTCTACTCCTTAAACACTTTTTTTCTATTTTAGAAGGTATAAATGGCAACTATTTACAACATACCACAGCAGTGTTGGTGTAGTTCATACGAACAAATTGATGTAGGACACTGGTGGTCTATCTGGCCATGATACAGCCTGAAATTGGCGTACAAAAGTAATATGAGCAACAGTGCATGTGTGCTATCTGAGATTTTGAGTGATAAAGCCACTGGCACAAGAGGATGAGAGAAATTGAAAATCTCACACAGCATGCATGCGCTTTAGCTTAGTTGGTTTTTATAGGCCTATTCGAGATTGTTTTCCGGATTGACAGACTGCAAGAGTTCTAAATCAAATTGTTCATCTTGACTTCTCTCGCACTAGTGTGGTATGTTGTAAACAGTTGTAGTTTATGCCCTGTGTACATACTGCTAATGCCAAATTACATAAAATGACTAATGATGTACTGCAAATATAAGAATTTAAACTTCATTATTTACCGTGTAATTTACTGATTATTGGTGGCACTGGTATATTTAGTTCATGTAGTAACATTTCATTTAAAGAAATATTCATGATTTATGATAATTGCAAACCATGTGCATGTCAGATTTCAATGCTGGTATATAATGTTTGTTTTAAAATTGACCTATCTGATTTAAAGATGCTCATTCTCCACTTATCAACAAACTTCTTACTTTTCCCAAGAAATTATAATTCAAAAGTTATTTGTGTTCAAAATTTTCATGTCTGAGATTGTTCCAATTGCAAAATGTAATACTTTCCAACATCCAGCATGACAGATCTGTAGCCCTGACTATTCTGTTTATGAAAATTTTGCTTTCACTAAAATAATATGTTGGTTTCTTAATTGTTCAAATTATAAAATTTCAACTTTTCTTTTTACCCATTCGCCAAGTGTACAAGTTAGGTGGGTCGACAACATATTCCTGTCATGTGACGCACATGCTGTCAGTGTCGTATGGAATATATCAGACGCGTTTTCCTATGGAGGAATCGGTTGACCTATGACCTTGCGATCAAATGTTTTCAGTTCCCATTGGAAGAGGCACGTCCTTTCATCTACTAATCGCACGGTTTTGCAGTGCGGTCGCAAAATGCAGACACTAAACTTATTACAGTGAACAGAGACGTCAATGAACGAACGGACAGATCATAACTTTGCGAAAATAAAGAAAGAAAACTTTTCACTTGAGGGAAGACTTGAACCAAGGACCTCTCACTCCGCAACTGCTCACGCTAACCACGGCGCTCCTGAGTTCATACTGTCCTTGATGTTGCCTGTCTTGCACATGGACTACTCAGTTTGTATATTTTGCTTATTTTTTACATAGTTCCACACTACTTCTTCCTGTTTTCTCGATTGATCTGTGTTCAGTTTTTCAAGGCCTATCCACTGTGCCAACTTATAACTAAATCTGAGGGGGGTGCGATGGGGAGGTTCCCTTGTTAGTGATAGCACATGGTGTTCCTAGCTCTCTACCATTTTTCAACAGGTTTATGGATACGTTAATGGATCATATTGAGTGTTTCACTAGATGTTTCAATGCTTGAGTGAATTCTTTTGGTACGCTCGTGATTTAACGAAATATATGAGTCACTTAAATGCACAAGTTGTGTAACTCTACTTTCCCTTACATTCTAGTTAGGATTGGGATCTTGTTCAACATATGGCCTTCTATGAACAGAGCATAACGTGTAAATTATAACTCTAATACCAACCACGAAGATGGCCCCCCTCTGCCCGCTATTGTTTTCAGTTTTCTCAATTCAACATCAATGTTCAGTCTTCTGACTGATCCAGTAATACGATTTTACTTGTTTAATTGTTGGAACTGTGTCCAGTGTGATTCACCATGAGTTTACTCTCATATAGACGGTATCATAGAACCAATTATCTGGGATTACAATAGATCCAGTGATGAATATTTCCATCACATTCATAGCCATCCAGTTCTGGTCAGTATTTTTCTTTTTCTCATTATCATATTACTTTATATCACAATTAATAGTTTCTTGTGTTTGGATGCTTTTACCAGTATGAAGTATATCTTAGCCATAACACCTGTATATAAATACATAGTCTGATGAAACAGGAGACACCGAAATGTCATCCACAATGGTAGAGAGAACAAAAAGAACTGCACCTATCCATTTTCTTGTGACCACTGATGGAAGAAATGAAACACTATACGAAAAATACTTCTAGAGAATATTCAAAATCTCTGATGGTAGAATGACCCAAGCCATAAAAAAGATAAAACTTACAGTCCCACCAGGTGCAACATGATAAGGAAGTTCCTGGTACAGTCGAATCTAGATAGCTACAGGTGAATGGGACTGGAACCACCTCAAACTACTCGAAACTTGGACTATCAAAATTTATGTGCAAAAAAGAAATAAAATTATGTTGAAAAGAATACAGGTTTCAAAATATGAACTTTATTAAAACAAAGTGTTTACATAGACATTCTTATTGGCAGAATAAAGGCTGTAACTTAGGTTGGGTAACATTTTACTTCATGAAATAATGGTGGAGTGTCTTTTGTTTGGTGGAGCTGCAATGTTTCTGCACAGAAGTATCATGCGACCATCTGAAGAGCATGGTTCCACATAGTGCGTGTTGGCCTCAAGTGCAGTGTATCTGTCAGTGTGACTCAACATTGGTACAGTTTCGGCCTCCACATCCTCATCACTCTGACACTGCATTGGTGTGTTAACTGTGTCAGTTGCAGAAGAGTGTTAACTTCCAAATATTTGCCTGAATTTAATCCCGCTGTTATTTCCATGTTTTCTACCTCTTCACAGTCTGGCAACCTTCTGATTAAATCACACAGCACCTGAGCATCCTCTTCATCAAAATCTTCAGTTTCTGTGTTGGGCCTGCTTTTCTGTATAATTTTTCTCTGTGACTTACAAATTTTATCCCACTTTACCTCGTTCTGAGACTCACTGACCCAGTATGCAATGTCCTCTACAGTCACATTCCTTAAAGCTCCTACAATGCTTTCATTGTCTTCTAATGCAAGACTGGCTGTAGCAATGGCTGATGATAGATTTCCTTCAAGCATTCCTGAACACCCCAGTCCATTTGCTAAAATTGGTAATGTTTGGTGGGATAAACAAGGGGTGGATGCCATCGCACTTAAGTTGTTTCACACTATGAATTATCCAGTGTTAAAATAGCTTTGTATGGCAATCCATTTTCTTTTAAAAACTTTTAGTAGTCTGGTACAAATGAGTTCAAAAACCAGTTCTTAAGGATTTCCTAATTCATCCAGGCATTATTTTGATGTGTGTAGATACTGGAAGAGCTAACATGGTTACATTCTTCACTGCTCTTGGCTTGGCAGATTTCCCAATCACAACCAGTTTTAGTTCATGGTTTCTGCTTGCATTTGAAGTTGCCATTACTGTTAGCTGCTCTTCAGTTTTTCTTTGTGCCCAGTAGCACCCTTTTCTTCACATTTCGAAATTTAAACGTTTTGTCACTGTTGCAAATTTTCTTCAATTATGATTTTTTCAACTTTACAATAAATTCTGAAATAGTCCATCACCAAGGAGGTTTTCTCAGCATACACATAGTTGACACACTCCATACCTCTTCTTCCACTTGTCGAGTCAGCCCACACTAGCAGTGAATCTGTCATCTCCCTCCTGCAACTGGTTTCTAAAAAACAAGGCTTTCTCTGCCAAGATTTGGCCAGATATTATAACCTCCTTCTGTCTTTGTCGTGTAAACGTGTAAACCATATCAACAATCCCTCACTTGTTTTTTCAAATTCTGACTCCTTCATAATTTTTCAGTTAAGAGATGCTTCAGAGCATTTCTTTGAAGGAAACTGTTCCAATTTAAGCCGGTTTCTTTATCATTCACCAATAGTAACTTTGCCGACACCTCACTTGAGAGCAGGTTTTTTTTATTGTTTCTCCTATGAATGATAGAAGTGTTGAAAAGACTTGACAGAGAGACAAATTTCTTTTTCTTTGTAGCAGCACTCATTTTTAGAAGGTGTACAAACAGAAACAGTCAAAGAAAACGAAACACAACACTGTACTGTACTGAAAATGAAAAACTTAAAACACTACTTTCAATAAATGGATTGTGTATGTAAACTGGGAGAAGCATATGTGTGGTGTCACTGACACAGGCACAACCAAGGGGAGTCAGTGGTTTGACAGGTGATGTGATAATTAAATAATTAATTTTTTTATGTGCCTCAGATTTATGGGAAGTTCGAAATACTGTGACTTGAAATGTCAAGACCCTACTGTAACAAAACTCCAGCAAAAAAAAAATGGAAATACTACATGATCACATAGCATTAATCCCCTTTATCAATCACACCATAATATTCCACAACCCAAACAGATTTACCTGAAAATCTGAATATTCACTGTTCTATAATTTGTACTAATGACATATTTAAAGTGAAGGCAAAGGGCCAGTTGCAGAAAACAGTGACTGCAGAACTTTTAACAAATTCAACGTGTATCTCCACACTCTTTACAAGGAACACTTGTGTACAATGTGATACATTTGCTGATAAACTTTAGCATACGAGAGATGAACATGAAAAGATGCAGCTTCAAGAAGACCATAAATTGCATCCACCTAAGGCTGAAAAAGCTCAGAAATCCATGAAATTGGACACTAATAAGCTACTTGACACATCAGTGTAGGGAAGGACAGAGATTATTCTAAATTAAAAGGCATAGTTGGAACTATCAGAAACTAATTTTTCAAAACTAAATTATGTATTTACAATTTGGGTTGCCACATGCCATCATCAAAATTAGAATTCAGGTACTGTTGGGATGAAGTGACAGGATCTCTAGGTTCCCAAGCAATTGGTACCAGTTTGGTCAAACACATGGAAACAAAAGTGCCATCCAATGAACATGTTGTCACATACAGTGATACTTGTGCAGGACAGAACAGGAATTGGCAAACAGCGATGATGTTACTGAACATGGTTTTTGATTTGGGGGTGGGGAGTGCACATTAAAATCTTAGATCAAAAGTTCATGACACATTGCTGTTCCTACCTCCCCAATAGAAAACTACAGCAAGATGCAACATATTTTCTCCCAA
This sequence comes from Schistocerca cancellata, assembly GCF_023864275.1. Taxonomy (NCBI): domain Eukaryota; kingdom Metazoa; phylum Arthropoda; class Insecta; order Orthoptera; family Acrididae; genus Schistocerca; species Schistocerca cancellata. The sequence continues at coordinate 73,408,355 of NC_064627.1, forward strand.
TGATTGGTGTATTACTATTGCTTAGTCAGGGGGTAAAATGTCCCTTTTAAGTCACTGTAATGAAAAACAATGACTTCTTGTCTGTGGGAAACTTGTTGAGTCGAGTCACCAAAAGGAAAGATTACAGTGAAAAACATCCACTGTCATGATAAAAGATACAGTGGATTCGATACAAAAAAGTGATTGAGTCACTCCATTTTTCAAGGAAACTCTTTCATTGGACATGGAATCTAAGAACTGGACTTCATGCTGAGATCTAAAAAAGGACAAACTGTTTCTCTGATGAACACACCTCAAGAAAAACTGTACAGATGACTACAGGCTGTTATAAAAGAAAAAAAGGGACATGGAATAAACTTTTTCTATTCAGTCCACATGTTCACCACCACTGCTTTCCCATGTATCTTTCTTCTGACAATACTAAACACACTGGGGCACTGAATGGAAATGACAGTAGTGGCTATGAGTAACAAAGGTCATGTAAACACAGTGTTGTTGTCTGTCATGTATATTTTTACAGTAAATAACATTCTTCACATGTTTACATCACAATGGGTGCAACTTCCTTTATGCCCTTACACCACATCTATAGCTGGATAAGATTTATTGAAATTGTTAACCTGAGTTAGAAAAAACTATTCTGATAACACAATAAAAAGCTAATACAAAAGCACTGCTGAATTTTCTACAACCACCCCAGAAAACAAATATCTCAAAACAAGGATACAGTGACTTGTGCCGTAAAGGGCTCATATGTATTCTATGATAAAGTTTCACATTTGAAATAGCCATTTTCATTAGTGCCTTTCTTGCCAAAACTGTAACCCCTTATTTTTCATCTTTTCTGTCACATTTTTCCACCTAAAATGCTAGGTCTAATGATGACACACTGCATTGGTCAACAAAGCCTCCGTTTCATATACTATAATTACTTTACATGGCTGTGCCACCAACTGCAGCACAATTCTATAGTGTTATTTTTGGGCATCTGGCCCCAGAAACAATTATTTTAAAGGCACACCTTCCTTTGCCAGTATAACAAATCGATATTTGCAAACAGCAACATTTTTATTTTCACTTATGGGGAGGAACCCAGAAAGGTTGAGACACATTGTACACAAGACAATACTTTTGCTTTCTAATTGGAGGTACTGTTACCGGTAGTTAAAAAATGTGTTACTCAATTGCTAGCAGATTAAGTCACCTGACAAACGGAAATGATGCACAACTCTCCATACTGCTAAAAATTGTTGATGCACATTCTGACCTGCCAAGATGCAGCATGACAATTGAGCCAGACGGCTATTCAAAAACTTTGAATTGTCTGGTGCAACATTTAATTGCAGTCAATATCTAGAGAAAAATTGCAATCCTATGACATGTTTCAGAACGTCAATTCGAAAGTTCTTCACACTATAAGATAAAACTGAAGAAAATAATTTATTTTACAGGGTATCTGCATACAGGCCTTCAATATAATCTTCATTTATGCTCATGACAGCTTCCCAATGACTTTGGCAACTTCTGTATTTTGTATGGGGCACCTTCATTGTTGGGCACTCTGATTATTCGGGTCACCTCATCAATTGTATCAAAATTTTTTTCCATGGAGTTGTTCCTTCAATTTGGGAAACAAATCAAAATCCTGTGGGGTCATATCATGACTGTATGGTTGGTTGGGAAGTATTTTCCACTCATACCTGTTGAGCATTTCTCTCACTGGTACAATAATATGCAGTCTTGCATTATTGTACAAAAGGAGAACACCAACTGCAAGCATGTCATGCCTTCTTTGATGAATTTTCAGAAGCAAAACATTTTGCAGGAACAGTTTGTAGTATGTGCCAGTTACGTATGTTCCCTGGGGCACTCTTGTTTGTAGTTATGACTCCATTCATGTCATATACACACATCACCATCAGATTCACCTTCAGTTGTGGAGAGTTGGAATTTTTCCACTGTGACGACTGACATTTCAGTTCTGGCTCAAAATCTCATATCCAGACTTCATCAAGTGCGACAATCCTTTCCAGAAACTGGTCTCCTCCTGTTCGATAACACTGAAGCAATTCTTTTGCGATTCTTGTGACGTGCTTCCTGCTCTTCACTCAGACCTCGCAGAACCCATCTTGCAGCAAAATTTCTCATCTTTCGGTTATGGTCTGTAAACTGAAGTGACAGACATTCTGGCGATTCCCTCACACAATTTTCATTGATCCTCTCTCAAAACACCACTACAATAACCTGAGAGGTGTAGTCTGATGCAGTTGATGGTCTTTCACTTCTTGGGTCATCCTTAGCACTTACCTGAGCTTCATAGAAGTGAGCAAGCCAACATGATTCTGTACTAGATCCATTACACTGTTTGTACACAACTCTCAAAATGTAAATTTCAGTTGGTTTGTTGGTTGGATTGGAGAAAGGGACCAAACTACGCAGTCATCAGTCCCTCCGACCTTGGAATAACTAAAACCGATAAAACCTCACACTATAAGAGGGAATTATAATGGCCATAAAATTATCAATTATTGACAGCGAAGGAAGGAAGAAGGCGGAAGAAGAGAGGTTGGTTGGTTTAAAAGAGGGGAGAAGGGACCAAACTATGAGGTCACTGGTCCCTTGTTCCTCATAAAACAATGCCTCAAATGTGAGAATAAAACAGACGAGACATATAACACAAAATGGAAAGAAAGGAAAAACCACAAGAATGAAGGAAAGACAATGAACACTACAAGGAACAAAAGAGGACAAGAAAACAACAGAGAGACACTAGAAACAGAAGAGTGTAAAACAAGAAAGCAGATTACAGTGGCTGGCTGACCATGAGAATAAAAAGGAAAAGCCAGCCACTCTGCAACACATTAAAACCTCCATTCTAAAAGCACTAGGGTGGAGGACACAGAGGGACAAAGGACATGCGCCCAAACTTAGATCAAATGATAAAACCAAACCCACCCTCATGAATAAAACGTAAAACCAAATCAGCCAATGAGGCGTTGTCAGATAAAATGAACGGCGAGTCCGGTAACCCAAGATTTCGTCGCTGGGCAGTCAAAGTGTGACAGTGCACCAGAATATGGGCCACTGTCAATTGGAATTTCGGTTGGGTTCTTTCCACATAGGGATTCAATTTTGATGTAGGAATGCTGATTGCTATGTGTAATCCGACCCAACTTGGTTTCAGCTTCCATTCTAAACTGAATTACTAAGGACACAGCCACGCAAACCAGCAAAGACATACATGATCATCATGCCTGAAGTCTCACTCACAACTGACATGAATTGCAACTTGATCATGCCACTGTAATGGTGGCATGCACAGTGTGCAGAACTTTTGAAATGGCCCTGTTTAAATTTTTTTGAAGACACTAAATGATCTCATTATTGAACACTGGATGATATAGCCTGAGTAATTTGTGCACTATGAGTTTCACTGCCTCAAGGCACATACAGTTTCTAACTTTAAACACTTGACTTTGAGTGTTCAACCTCCCATATACAATACTGAAAATCAAATGTTTTGGCCCTAGAAGCCATTAGATAGGTAACCTGGAACTGGGACTGTGCACCATTTGGTAATACAGATTTACTATGCCTCTGACGATGGGGCAACTTGAGGACAGTTTGTCTTCACAGGTAATGTGTTTTATACAACTCACACCAATGTTATGCCAATGATGAAAAACTTTATTTACTTTTCTGTAATTTGTAACATTCATAACGCCAACATTGGGGAAAATACAATATCATAGTAAATAAACATAAGCATTTGTAAGTATAATAATCTGTGTGTCTTGTCAATTGCTTATCATATCACATTTTACTCATGAAACAACATATGAGTTTAAATTGCAGCAAGGGGAAAAGTTGGTGACAAAGCCATATCTCCCTAGAGCTTCCTTTCTGTTTGTCAGCCACCATCTTATAATTCTTCAGCACATGTTACCATCTGCAAAAAAAGATAACAAATTGATAGAGAAGTCACAGCTTATCAAGGAAAGGGAGACTAAACTTTCATTGTTATTTTTAAACGAAACTTAATAATATTTCCTTATAGTTTGCTTTCACATTTGCTACAACAAATTTATTAAGAATGAGAGCCATATTACATATAGCCATGATGGTCTTGCAAGCTGAGCATAAGATTAAAGCCCTGGAGATCCCAGGTTCAAACACGGATAGGGGTGGGGGCTTTTCCTCACTCCAGCCCTCTGTCTGTTTTACCTGTTCCACAAGACATCTAACTGCCTGTCAATCCTGTGTGTATTAGGCCAAAATTTCATGCCTGGTGGGACAATCTCATGAGTGGGAAGAATAAAGATTAATGAGGAGGCTAATAGCATTGTGGAGTTGGTTTAATGTGCCAAGTACTAACAACGTATAAGTATCAGCTCTCATATCATGTGGAACTGTAGAATCTGAAGTAACTGTGAGGCAGATGAAGTGAGTCTGAGCTGTACCAAAGTGAATAAGTGTGTGGTTCCCAACATAGGTGATTAAAATGCATGGTACCTACCCTACTATATGAGAATGGGTGTTGTTCAAGGGCTGTGGGAGCGACACAATCTGTGCTGGTGTAAACTGGTGCCAGCACAGCATGTGGCATAGAGGTTACAAGAAGATCCACAGAGGCAAAAAAACAGACTCCCTGGAAACACGCAACCAACGCCCTCTCAGCCACCATTATTTCAATAGCCACCGTGGACAGGAGGGCCACTTACTTTAACACTGTTACACCAAGTTAGTTCAAGACTGTTACACCATGTGAGTTCCAGCATGTCATCAAGATGGAACTGCAGTCACAGCCTCTAGCTTAGAATCAGGCAGCACATAGCGAACATAACAGTGTTCATAGTCGACTTTGTACTTCAACAGCAGTGAGGCAAAAGTGGACTATATAGGAGAGGTTGTACCACAACACATGCAAGCTTAAGATAAGTAGCTCTTTGTTTATGAATAAAGAACCCAGTTAATAATTGCATGCAGTATGTGTTCTAGAATGATGATACCAGCCACCAACCAACATCCTCTCCTTGCTTCCCACGGTACAGCTCCACAGAGATAACGAGACAACATAATCTGGCAACTAGGATTCAACAAAATCAATACTCGACAGTGCACCATGTGCAGTGTATCTTTATAAAACTAAATTCTTTGAATATGTTGTCAGAAAGGATTTGCTGATGGTTCACACGTGCTTCTGTACCAGTTGTGCTAATAAAGGCAATTTTTGCTATACAATATCTGTATACACATTGTTTACATAGTACGTGTGCTCCTACAAGGCCACAGAGCCTGAGCCAGACGTGCAGAGAAGTACACGTGTTACTGATTGTGGCATCATGTAGAAGGGAACTGAAAAGAATGACGTAATTGTAGAGACTATGGGACTGTATGTGAAGCTGTTGATGTTGATAGTTATGTTGCAGATGATGTGGGAGAAATGGTTCAGACACATACATTTCCTCAGGAGCAGGGTAAGAGGAGATGTGTTTGTAAAGTTAATGACAGAGCTGAAACGGTGGAATATTTTAAGGCGTGTAAAACAGGTTAGTAGTATTAAAGTAGCAGAAGTGCTAAGTCTCTGCCTTGAAGAGTGAACTGCTGATGCATGTAGCAAGCTACTGACAATGCAGCCGCAGTTTAACGTGTATGATGTGGGTGAGATAGAAAGGGTACAAGACAAACCTGAGAGTACACTTGCTGTCTGAACATCATGCCAACATTAACCTTCTGGGATGCAAAGTGAAGCCTGAAGGGAGAACATTCAAGCTAGAGGCAACTGCCGCCAATGGAGCACTGTTGCTAGATTTACCAATCTTAAGGGACAAATTGATTAAACTGCAAGAAAACATGTTAAGATTTTATTTGTATGCCACTGGGCACTAGGAAGTTGCTTCGGGGGAGCAGGGGCATCAGAAAGCCAAGCAATTTGAGACAAATTAACTCTGTGATTAACCCTACAGTGAGAGAGAGAAATGGGACTACATATCAATGTGGTATGTGGTTCATGTGTGAGGATGGGCTTGAGAATGTATTTTCTAGGAAAGGATAAGAGGAAGTGTTGCAGTCACAGGGATAAAGTTCCAAATGATGTTCTAAACAACTGTTCAGAAAACCACCGGATAGAGAGAAAAGAGGTACCAAACATCAGAGTTTAATGGGGCAGATCATGTGCTGTTACAGATGACTTGTTCAGGATAATATATTAAGAGAGAAAGAGTTTTTCAGCGACATTCTTAGTTTGTGAATGAAAAATAAAAAAAAGAGATTTAATGGACATGTACACAGTGATGGGAACAGTGATAAGAGATACGTTTCGTTGTGTGTTAGATGTGAAGTGCTAAAGAGAAGGATGTGGGGACCCTGAGAAATGTGTGAAAGGTTAAGCAACACATGAAAATTCCAAGGTGACATGTCCAAATGTGTAGCATTAGGTAACAACAGCAGTTGCAAGTTGTGTTGTAAAACTTTCATGAGTTGAGAGTGAGAGCGGAAAATGTTATATACTACATGAAAAGAAAGAATTAGGATAATTATGGAGCAAACAAACTTGGAACTAAAGGGAGAGTAAATTCTCAGCCTTTGAGCCTTGCAGTTCAAACCACCAAGTTCTCAAGCATAGAAACTTGTAAATTTTGTAAATTGTTGTCCATGTATACTGAGTTTTGTTACAGACCAGTCTAGGGTAGAGACCTGGGGACCGGTCTTCCAGATGATGGATATAATGTTGCCCCACCATCATTTTTTGGGCTTTACTGCAGTAATCAGCAGTTCACCCGCAACAGTTGAAGACAGCTAGCAGGTGTAAAGTGTCAGTATGTCAGTATTCTGGTTGTAGTAACAGTCCATTTATTGAACACTAAGAGGACAAGCTGAGCAGTTGCAACATCACCATGACACAGATTTGTTACCCCAAATGTGACTGGAACAGTGGGTCATGAATCAGTATAAATAACCATTAATTTTAGCAAAAAAATGGCTCTGAGCACTATGGGACTTAACATCTATGGTCATCAGTCCCCTAGAACTTAGAACTACTTAAACCTAACTAACCTAAGGACAGCACACAACACCCAGCCATCACGAGGCAGAGAAAATCCCTGACCCCGCCGGGAATCGAACCCGGGAACCCGGGCGTGGGAAGCGAGGACGCTACCGCACGACCACGAGATGCGGGCTAATTTTAGCAGAGGCATCATCAGTCCAGCAGCACTTACAAGGATGAGGAAACTATGCCAGGTGCCCTTGGACTTTGTGCTTCTCCACTGGTGGGCTAACACCTTGCCCATTCCCATAGTGACCAAACTACCATCTTGGAGAGCAGCAGGTGCCATGCACTCTCACTCCCAAGACAGATTCAATCCCTGGAGGCTGGCATCCCCTGCAAGCCAGCAGTCGTAAGTGCTCTGTCTACAAGTGGCCTTGCGATGCTAACTGGGGTGGATGCCATTGTGTAAGATCCTGGAGTCAGCATTCCTGGACACCAAAGTCACAGCCTGGAGGCTATCAGCTTGCCACAATCTCACAATGTCCTTACCACATCCTGTGAGGGGGTGTGGCCACTGTCTCCACTGCATCATCTATGATTTGAATCTCGAAATTTCTAAATGCATTCAAACACAGATATAACCATAACATATATAAGCACATGTTCAGGAGAAGAGATTTTACTGCAAGTGGATTGCTGTTGAGCTGATAGTTGCTGAAAGTGTTCTTATTACTGTAAGTCTCTGTCACAACTATGAAGTATTATTTTGTGCTCTTTGCGTCACTATGATCAATGTGCATGTGTTCCACACTGTACAGGGAACAAAAGGATGGAGAAAAGATATCTGTGTACAAATTTCCAAGTGATTCTGAACTGAGGAAGAAGTGGACTCATGCCATTCAAGAGGTGAACTTCATTCCACGAGAACTTTCTGTGGTACGAATTATTCAGCTACACTGATGATACAGAAAGCAAAGTTAATTTCAGTGCATATGGGTGGTAAGCAACAATAAATTATGGTACACTACAAAATAATATTCCCAGTAACCATTTTGACTATTTTCACTTATCTTAAATTCATTAATAAATTATTGACCTTTCTTGCCTCAGCTCATGAACTCTGCTTTAGATTATCATATTTATGAACTTTTGGTGTTCATACCAGCTAATGTTTAAGTAATTACCAAACAAATACTGTATGGTATGTATCCTTAAAAAAGCTAGCTCTCTACTTGATACAATGAAGACTGAAATATATATTAAGTTAATGACAGTATTATGAAAAGGATAGCTTGCTACTCACACCATACAGCAGAGAAGCAGAGTTGAAAATAGGCACAACAAAAAAATTATCAAACAAGTAAGCTTCCAGCCAAAAAGGCCTTCATCAAAATTGTGCACATGCGCACCCCCCCCCCCCCCCCCCACACACACACACAAAAAACACAGTCTCTTGGTACTAGATGGCACTTGTATGCTTGGAACTTTCATTACACTCCACCAGATGTCTATATTCTGTCTTCCCTTCACTTTTTTGTTAGCTGTTGTTTGCTATGGACAACTGTGCATTTTATGAAGAATTGTGTGGAAAATACAGTAAATACCCAGGCAGTTTTCATATTTATCTACTGTGATGTAATAACAGAAACAACAATAACTTTACATTTACATAGTTAACTATCAAAAAGAAAGAGAAAGTCATTTCTACAAGGAAGCAGGGAGTGATTTTGGAACTCATAGCTGAAGGATGCTCCAACAGAGAAGATGCTAGGAAATTATCAATTGAACACAAAACCGTGGGAAATGTATTGAAGAAACAAGCTGAAACTGGATACAGAAGTCTGAGGTAAAAGGGAGGTCAGACAAAAATCTGCAGTCCCAGACTGTGCAGGGCAATGGAAACGATAGCAACACACGACAGAAACTGAGTACAAAGCAGACTTGATGTGAAGTTGATATCCTGAACGCCTGCTCAATCTTAAACGCATACAGCGTTAAGATGCATTTCTGATCTCAACCTTACAAAAAAACAACCTGCAAAGAAAGCCCACCTAACAAAAATGCATGGTGAAGAAAGAATGAAGTTTCTGAATCTTTATCGATACTGGATATCTGAGGACTGGAAAAAAGAGTGATTTTTTTTGGATGAGAAGAAATTTAATGTGTGTTGCAATGACAATGGTCTGAAATTGTGGATGGAGCTAGGAGAGGAACTGAAGAACGATTGTGTTGTGGAAATGGAGAAGTTCAGTAAAGTATAATGGTATGAGCAGCAATGTATTCTGTAGGCGCCCTGGTGGTCCCGGTCGCCTACGGTGGACTGGAAGCCGAGCGGTGACCTCTCCAGTTGACAGGATGCTAGGAAATGACTGTGGACACATCAGAAACGCCAAAGAAACATTATTAATTCATGACACCTTTATTCCTGCCGAGTACAATGTGGCCCGCGTAACACAGGCTGGCTGAGCTTGGTGATATCAATGACCTTCCCCGAGTCCTCGCTGACTCGGAGCGATGACACCAGCTCCGGGCCGCACCAGTCTTGCTAGCGCAGCGCCGCATGCTGTGACGTAGCGGTGGAATGCCCTTACTTCGGCCGCGCGTGGCTGGCGGCGCCCATCTGGCCGACTGGCTTGGCGGCTGCGTGTAGGAGGCTTCCAGGTTGGAGTCCCGGCACTGTCGGCGCGAGAGACGTTTTTGTAGTGCGGAGTGTACTCTATCCCACCCCGTCTTCTTCCCTGCTCCTCCTGGTCGCTCATTCGAGGTGGATGGGATCCCCCAGCATCGTCGGCTCACCCTGTTGTGACAGTGGATGCACAGGGCCTAGGCCGGCCCCGCACGATCGTGACGACGGCTCACTCATGTGGTCAGCATTGGTGGCGAGTGAGTCTGCCGCGATGTCTGCTAATCCTGAGTTGATGATTGACAGCGGGAGCAGAGAGGACCAGAGCTGGTACTGTCCCCTCATGTCTGCTGCTGGATGGGCCGCCCTTACTGCAACACCTCCTTAATAAAGATTAACATGTCGATCACCGAGCTGAGCGCTACGCAGCGTCGCAGTACACATCTAACTGCAAGTCTAACTGCGAGTGCCTTGTTGCTATCAAAGCTGGCATATCTAAAGGAAGCACGAGCGACATCCTGACATCATGCTTGTTTGTAATGACCGCATTCATTCCACTTATACTGCTGATTAATCTGTCGTACTCGCCCCTTAGGTGTTCTTATGACAGAGTTACGTGTTGTTACGGCAGACTTAGGCGAAGTTATGAAATGCAGTACAGCTGACGCTATACGTATGTCATACACTCTACGAAAGTCTCCGTCTAACACAAACCCGCGTGCTAAGCAATTCTCTCTCGCCTGTTGTGTGTAACGAGGCCACTGCCCCTGCGTGACGACACATTTCGATACATGTGCAGTCCTCTTACCTCTTGGCTAACCTACTGCCTCTGGCTCTTGGCATAGGCAACGAAATTTTGACAATATTCCATGTTTCCAACTCTTTACTATTCTGCGCCACTACACATTCCCCTCCTTTAAGAAAATTCATCCCGAATTTTACAATTCTGGACTTAATGGTTGTGCACGCCATACTTCCTTATACTCTACAGGTACCTTACAACTACTCCTTCAACACTGTCAAACTTTTCTTATCCGCTAATAATCTATTTACACTTAATACTGATTCCAATCTTACCATTGGTTATCTATTTATATTACGTTCCGCTATTCCTGATCCATCCCATAGGTATTTGATGCACGGTTGTTATTTCAGAACGAGACATCTTTTTCTGTATACAAAAGTAAGTTGCACAAATAAACACTAGAACTAGGATTATGCTCCTTCTAATAATTTCCGGGTATGCAGCCGGATCCCGTCGACATTCTGCCACGATATTTCGGCCCAGAGACGTCCGGCCATCATCAGGTGAGTACACAACTACTGAAGAGCCCAGGTGCAGTCGCGGTATTTATGCCGAATCTCGCGCATGTGAAATGTACTGGCATCCTACAGTGCATGCGTCAGATGTTGACATGCGCAGCATAGCCCAGTTGTACGTGCTGCCCTCGGTGGTGGAAATAAAGTTTCATCTAGTCATTGAGCATCGAATGACACTGTCGATTCCGCTGTGATTGTATAATTTTAATAACAGGATTCCAATTTTTATCCAGCTGAAAGCCGTTGTCACGATTTATAAGATTATTGGCAAGACGTATTTCCACTGATTCCTTGATTACGGAATCCCAAAAACCGGAAACCGGGGATAAAATTTTTGTTACATTGTATTCCATTGAATGTCCCAAAGAAATACAGTGCTCTGCTACTGCCGATTTTGACGGTTGCCGCAGACGGGTGTATCTTTCATGTTCTATACATCGTTCATGGACAGTTCTTGTCGTCTGGCCAATATATGCAGCGCCACTAGTCGTCAACACACCAAATATAATTGTGTTTTGCTTATGTTTCTCCCAATATTGCTGCACGTGATGCAGTAGTTGATTAACTGAGATCTGCTCTTTTTCTGAGATAATCAGGCTATCTAAAGATTGTAGCAATGTGGGATCCAAGGACTCGTTAGTTTCTGGTGAGGCAATATGTGTGGTGGTTCCTCTGAATAATACAAGATAGGCTGTGTCACGTTAATCATTGTTGTACCCATGAAAGTAGCTGGTAGGTGAAAATGCTTCCCCACTATTTCACATCCAGTGCCATTAATCAATAACCCACTGCCCTGCAATTCAAGCTTTGATATATCTGTCAATCTACCATTTCTGTAACAAGTGGCAACTACAGTCTCTAGTTCGAACACAGAGTAAATCCAATGTTCCCCAACTTTCTGAAATTTCGGTCCCGGAAGTAACACCTTCTTTTCACATTCTAAGGTTCCCATATTCCCTAAGAACAACTGCATCTCACACGAATGCTTGTGCGTTGCCACCTCCTTTGTTGGAAAAAAAAAAAAAAAAAACTTCCCCTGAAACAGTCTGTCAAATCTTCCGTAGACATTACCACATGATCACTCCTCCGTCTTTACACTAACAACACTTCCTGAGTTCGCACTTGCTCCCACTTCCCAAGTGCACCCCATCTAATTGTATACGGGTGTACTGTATACGGTAACACTGGTACTGTGAATTGATACCCATCACTGGTATTTGCACTTCTACGTGTATACTTGCCTGATCTGTAATTACTCTCACTTTAGACATGCGATAGAATAACAGTAAATTCTGCTTCGTCGGAGGCACGACATGACGCCCTCCTTCTCCAATTTGACACACGCATCATCCACCCTGTCTGCTAATGCCCTCAATAAAGCTGCTACTTGTATTTTCCTGTCTATTCGGCTCAATCTCGCCTGTATAGCCTCTATATCCCCATTCAACACTTTCCTGGTATTTGCTGCATGCCGTTCCAGGTCTGACGTCAACTCCCGCACTGTTCTAGTGACATTCAATATCCCCTGCTCCATGTTACCTATATGTGTCATGTGCTAATCCACTTTCGACTTTTGTCTCCTCCACCAACTCCTGCACATCCCCCACTGTACTATTTAAGCTCCTTGTATCTTCCTCGTCCGCGGTTCCAAACACTGTTTTCAGCAATTTTCCCCCTGCATCCAACCACCCTCGTTTCCTGCGAACGAGCGTTTGAGGGACCACTTCCGTTACTTGTTGCAGCTGCCTTCTCAGCTTTTCGTATGAGAGCTTCAATTCCTGATACTCATTCCGTATGTCTTGAAACATCCCCTCCTTCTCCGTGGCCGCCAGTAGCGCCGTAAACCTATCCTGTAGAGTCCGTACATCATTCCTCACTCCCCATATATTATACGTGAACACAATTGTCCACCTGCGGCTTGACAATACCACATCTAATTGTCTTGCAAACAAAATTCCCTTATTTAGTGGTTGCACCTGCAACACCTCTCCTCTGAAATAGTGTAGCTGTACCAGACTGACAAAAAGTTTCCCGGGCCACATCCTGGCACGGCGCCTGAAGGAAAAGGAAGCCATGTCAATCGCTCCCTTCCTTACCACGTCTAAAACACACAAATTACAAGTAAAAACTACGCATACCCTATTACCTAATAACAATAAATACGACATGTTCCTCCCCGAGGACACTTAATCTACTTATCCCTAAGCCTAAGTACGTAAGGAACGTTCCTCTGCTGTTCTTTTAGCTTCGGTACCCTCACACCCTTTGTTACTGCTGGAGGAATCCGCGATAACGCATCCACTGTGCCCTTAAACGGCTTAATCCTACTCTCATGAACTACTGATGACTTGGTTGGTAACTGCAACTTTACGTTCAATGGAGACACTATTTCATTTACTTGATACAGTCCAGAATATTTCATCAAGAACTACGTTTTACCCTTCGGAACATAAGGATTAGCCAACAATACCATTGACCAATTCTGTATTGCGGCAGTTTACCTGTTCTTTGCCCAATACTATCTTGTTTCTCCACAGGTTTAGTATTAGCACGCCGTACCCTTTGCCATATCTCTCTCAATTTCTTGGCGAAATTCTTCACTGACTCATCCTGTGAACCTAGCTGAGGTTTGAGCACATCAAATTTTCCGACCATAAATTACCTCGTACGGAGAGAGCCCCGTTCCTGTATGAACTTTCGCGTTATATGCGCTTGTCAACAGATTTAAATACACGTCCCAATCCGTATGTTCTGAATTTACGTAATGACTAATCATCTTAACAAATGTCCTATGAACCCGTTCTGTTCATCCATTCGACTGAGGATGAAATGGGCTTGTCCGCAATTTCTTAAATTTCAATAAACGGCGTAACTGCTTTATCAGCTACGACATAAAGTTACTACTTGTTGCTTTAACATACATTAAGTAAAATTTGTAAGTGGGGATATTATTTTGGATCGTACTGTAGAACGATGAAGGTTATATTATCAGTGCACAGTTTCATTGAATATGTTGTGCAAATGCCTTTTATTCCTCAGATTAAAGTGTTTCAATACATGTTAACTCTACAGTGCATAAGCTACATAAAACTGTATGTGACAGTGCTACCAGTTTATTTAATTTCAACTCTCTACAGGCAGTAGAAATGTAAATCTAGCATCAGAAAAATTCTGATCCTAAAAGATGATAATCAGCATTTTTTGTATTATGAATAACAAAATATTTTTAAGTTAGTGACAAGTACAGATCTCACTTTGCTATAGAAGATGTGTTTGAAGTAAGATGATAGACAATGTGTAAGTGAAAGTATTTAATTTCAAAATTTTTCCAGAATAATTTTCTTTTCATTTCCTTTCCCAGTTCTTAAACATATTAACAACCTCAGGAAAAAAAGTTAAATTAATACAGTGATTGAACAGTGGAGAGAAGTCCTGGAAAAAGATTACCGTATTTACTCGAATCTAAGCCGCACTCGAATCTACGCCGCACCTGAAAAATGAGGCTCGAAATCAAGGAAATAAATTTTCCCGAATCTAAGCCGTACCTGAAATTTGAGACTCGAAATTCAAGGGGAGAGAGAAGTTATAGGCCGCATCTCCAAATCGAAACAAAGTTGGTCCTTTGTAATATGAGACACAATTTAGGTCGAAAGAATGGCGATACAGCTACAGTAGTTTGGTTCGAGTCGTAAGCTTAGCAGTTAAGCTTTACCAGGTAGCCATTGATATGCGTCAGGCGCTCCGTCCGTATTTATACGGGTACCCTTCCTTTTCCATGTGCCTCGTCTTGTTTGAATTGATTGCTTATTTTTTCTTTGATCTGATAAGCGCAGTTTTCTCTGTTATAGGTGTTTACATCACTCTAAGCTGAAAATGCATTACTGTACTGTGTCATGCATTGTTTGTCGCATTCTGATAGTGCGTGGCTTGCTTTTGTGCGCGCTACCGCCGCTTATAAAAAAAAGAAAACAGAGGAATCGTCTCATTAGCGAAACAATGGCAAGAAACTGCTATTTGTTGTTACTTACACTGCTGCTTTCTTTGATAATGATGAACAAGAACCAAATAATAGACTGCGTATGATAGAAGATGTTCTGAATGAGAGTTTAGCGAAAATTTTTCTCCGTTTGAAAATCTTCGCAGGCACCTCTTTAGTACATTACATTCTACACAGAAATTAGAGTCATCATAGATTTAAAAATCTAGTCAATTGCCGTGCTTCATTTATGACTATCACTATTAGGCATAAGAATAATACGAATATAAACATGACATGATATGTATATTCCTCCGCGTTTGCTGTTGTCTCACTCTAGTTTCGTAGTTTATTAGGCAGGCAGGACTTAAATGAGATAGCAGCCAACATGAAACAATACATGGCAAAATGTTTATATTTGTATTATTCTTATGGTGACGATAATACTGCATGTGATTCACAATTTGTAAAAGTTCCTATTAGCAACCAACTCGTCTCACAGATAGGAAAAAAATTCAGAACGTAGAGTTGGCCATATTGACAAACATCCCAAACAGTCTTGCCAGTCGGATTTTCGTAGTACATTGAAATGCTGGTACATTCGAAGATGAACAATACGGAATTTGTATTTACTTCGTTGGATAATGTATGAAAATGCAGTGGTCGAAACTCGGGGCGGAGAAAAGAGCTCGTCTTCCACCTTTTTTTTTTTTTAATTTATTTCCTGACGCAGAGGTTTTGGCGCTTTGTGCCTACAAAGCATGCATGTGTAGCGCTACATATATTCGACGGTAGAAGTAAGTTGTGGCGGCACCCACCAACATTTTTCAGAACTTCCGCTTGCTTTGCACTCGATTCTAGCCGCAGGCGGTTTTTTGGATTACAAAAACCGGAAAAAAAGTGCGGCTTAGATTCGAGTAAATATGGTATGTACAGTTCCTGGATTTAACTTTGAAAAAACTCCATATGGTGTGTGTGTGTGTGTGTGTGTGCTTGTGTGTGTGTGTGTGTGTGTGTGTGTGTGTGTGTGTGTGTGTAAAAACTGAAGTGCCAAAGAAACTGGTATAGGCACGCATATTCAAATACAGAGATATATAAACAGGCAAAATACGGCTCTGCAGTCAGCAACACCTTTATAAGACAACAAATGTCTGGTGCAGTTGTTAAATTGGTTACTGCTGCTATAACGGCAGGCTATCAAGATTTAAGTGAGTCCGAACATGGTTTTCAAGTCGGTACATGAGTGATGGGTTACACCATCTCTGGGATAGCGATGAAGTGGGCGTTCTCCCGTATGTCCATTTCACAAGTGTACCGTGTATATCAGGAATCTGGTTAAATATCAAATCTCCAACATCGCTCCGGGTGGAGAAAGATCCTGCAAGAACGGGACCAACAATGACTGAAGAGAATCATTCTACATGACAGAAGTGCAACCCTTCCACAAATTGCTGCAGATTTCAATGCTGGGCCATCATCAAGTGTCGATGTGCGAACCATTCACTGAAACATCATTGGTATGGGCTTTTGGAGCTGAAGGCCCACTCATGTACCCCTGGTGACTGCATGACACAAAGCTTAACGCCTCGCCTGGGCCCGTCAATGCTGACATTGGACTGTTGATGACTGGAAACATGTTGCTCGGTCGGACGAGTCTTGTTTGAAAGTGTATTGTGCGGATGGATGTGTATGGGTATGGAGACAACCTCACGAATCCATGGACCCTAGATGTCAGCAGGGAACTGTTAAAGCTGGTGGACGCTCTGTAATGGTGTGTGGCGTGTGCACTTGGAGTGATATGGCACCCTTCATACATCTAGCTACAACTCTGGTAGGTGACACATATGTCAGCATACTGTCTGATCACCTGTATCCATTCACGTCCGTTGTGCATTCCAACTTACTTGGGCAATTCCAACAGGACAATGCGACACCCCACACATCCAGAATTGCTACAGAGTGGCTGCAGCAACACTCTTCTGCGTTTAAATGCTTTTTTCTGGCAACCAGACATGAACATTATTCAGCATATCTTGGATGCCTTGCAACATGCTGTTCAGAAGTCTCCACTGTCTCATACTCTTACAGATTTATGGACAGCCCTGCAGGATTTATGGTGTCAGTTCCCTCCAGCACTACTTCAGACATTAGTCGAGTCCATGTCATGTTGTGTTGTGGCACTTCTGTGTGCTCACGGGGCTCTACACAATATTAGCCAGGTGTACCAGTTTCTTTGGCTCTTCAGTTTGTATTAGTTTGCAGAAGCCTACATGTTAAACTGTGTATGAAGGGCGAAGAGATTGTTGTGAACACACTTACAAAGACAGTCAAGAGTGTTAAGTGAAGTTGAAAATGTGCTGAAGTTATGTACAGACTTAATTAGTATCAGAGTGATTTACGCATGCCAGATGCTCACTCCTTGGAAGATTCAACAACCCCAGAGAGTAAGAAAAGGTTTGTTTCATTCCTGAAGGCACAAACTGCATTGTCTCATCAGACCATGGCTAATCTTAAATTTGATGCAAAATGTTGATTCTCTGTTCCATTTTGTTTTCTATTTCTCCACATCCTTACAAGCTTTTACAATAATTAGCTTTTTCATTTTACCTCATCCTAATTTATTAAGGAAGCTTAGCTAGAATGTACATGAGAAGCCAAGTAATCTAAATTTCTTAAGTCACCTGAAGGATGAAGCTTCATGTCTGGAACCATATGTACTGTTCATGACCTTTATGCTAGATGAGATTCACATCAAACTATATGTAGATTGTAAAGGAAGAAATATTACTAGGTGCTTTGGATACTGCTCATATAGCAAAAAGTGCACATGTATTCGTAATTCAGAGCATACTTTCTGTTGTGGGTGGGGGTATAGACTGATGAAAATCTCGCTGCTGCTGAAGAAGACTAATAAAGGGTCCTGGTATGATGGATGCATGGGTTCTAGGGCAGCACACACCCAATGACAGTGATGCAGAATAGTGAAAAGTGAAAATATTACTTGACATCGGTAACGCAGTTACAGCAATTTTAGAATGCGGGTTTAACCTCTCTGTCTCGTGTTGACAACAGTTCCATGAAGAAAAATTAAATAATGTTTTCTGAACTAAAGTTGGAAGAAAACTGATCTTCTGTCTTTATGTACTATTCGAAGAACAGTTCCAAACCAATAGTACTCAGTTTAAATCTCTAGGCATGCAGTCTCTGTCCATGCATGATAATTCTATTCACTATTCTGTTTCTGGTGAGGACTAACCACTATCTACCTATCGGCCACTGTTTATATCTCACTCGACGACTTAAAGACGTGATGAACACTCTGCAGGAACTCCCTAGCAAGACTTGGACTGACTTACAACTTGCAACTGACAATGTATGCGTGTACACAGTTGCTTAAGCACGTGTCTCTCTTCCTGGTGATGCTGCTGCTCCAGACAGTGTGATTATCGCAGGCAGTGTGAATGGTTTGAATGCAACGATGTTTCTGCTGTGGATAGACATTCATGGTACTCCTGGTACCAACTGTTGTCATCTCTTTTTGTGTAGTATCACAGTAAACCACACTTTCTTCTTTTAGGAAAAGCTATACATCTATTGCATATGAAGAAACTGAATGGAGAAAACTTGAGGAACGTAGTAAGGACATTAGTAGTAGAGATAGAAGCTATTGGCTTTCAATTTTTTTTTTATTTTTTGCAGGTAATAATGCTATCAACAGATAATCTGTCACACATTTTGCAAAGTCACAAACTATCCCGTGTGTGTGTGTGTGTGTGTGTGTGTGTGTGTGTGTGTGTGTGTGTGTGTGTGTGTGTGTTTAGCAGTCCTTTTGATGTGCCTGTCTGCAACTCACCATCGCCACTGTATGGTGAGTGGCAATCTATCCTTTTCATAATATTGTCATTATTCCACCCTGGATTTTACAGCACATTATGGATTTCAGATGGAAATTATTTTTCAAATGTGAATGAGAATTTCAACTTTTAGTTTTGCAAAAAGTGCATCTCCAAAATGTTTTCAAAACATTATACACAACACTTCACATAATTGTTAACTAATTCCCCAAGTATGGGTTCACATCTTTACAAAATTTCAAAAATACATATTTCACTAAAGAATGATACTTTTGTAAAATTTAAGTGGAAATATACATAAGTTAACAATAATAAATTTGCACTTTTTCATAAATTTATTTTTAGTCTATTTAAAATGTAACTCATAACTGTAATGGGTGATTATTTTATTAGAACTATTAAAAATATGTTTTTTTAAATACAATTGTACTCTGATAGCCACAATTATAAAAAGTTTTTAGTGTATGTAATTAGTGCAAATTGGGATAGTAAGTCAAACAATGGAAAATCCAGGATGGAATGTAACAATATTATGAGGAGGAAAGTTGCTACTCACCATGTAGTGGAGGTGCTGGGTTGCAGATAGGCACAACAAAAAGACTCTCACAATTATAGCCAACAAAACACACACACACACACACACACACACACACACACACACACACACACACACACAGTTGCCTGAGACTGCAGTCGTGACACACACACACACACACACACACACACACACACACACACACAGTTGCCTGAGACTGCAGTCGTGTGTGTGTGTGTGTGTGTGTGTGTGTGTGCGAGTGCGAGTGCGAGTGTGTGTGTGTGTGTGTGTGTGTGTGTGTGTGTGTGTGTTGATGAAGGCCTTAACGGTCGAAAGCTGTAGTATTATTGGGATAGTAAGTTTAATTCTTTATTCCAGCTATTCTTGATAGAAAATGCTAAGCTCAGTATGCTGACCGATGGAGAATTGGTGTCTTATAAATGTTGTGCTGTTCATCTGAACAAGACAGCGCCAGAGCAAAAGCACCACAGGTGGCGCTGAGGATGAAGATATTGACTTTGCCTTGGTCAATTGTCAGCCAAGTAAAATCCGCCAATGACTGGACGACAATGGACAGAAGCCTACTCAGAAGATAGAAGAGCAGCTCTCACCCACTTGGTTACAGATCAACATCTAGGACTGAATTAGACAGGAAACATCATTCAGTGAACTCTTAGAAGTGAACATACAGTTGTTGTAAATTGCTTTTGCTATGTACTGTGGAGTTTAGCTATGATTATTTGCAATTAGCCATTGAGGGCTTTTTTGTGTTATATTACAAGCAGTGTTGTAGACTTCATTATTTGACAAGTAACAAACATAAGTAAACCCTTTAACTCATTTGTGTGACTTTGTTACTAATTTGTTACAATGGTGTACAAACTTCGTTCTCCTATCCTGCTGCCTGACCCTGCAGCATAGTTGTGTAATAGTAACAGAGAGAAATTGTCTTGGTGGTGTACTGCACCGGAAGCTATTTCACAAACTTGGCTTCCACAGCAGTAGTAACGAGGCCTTTACAAAACTGATGACGAGTGTTTACAAAACATTGTCTGTCAAAAGAGCTGAGCAACCCAGCATCAATTCACTGCATGATGGAAAACTGTTATTCTTGTCCAGGAAGCAATCGAATAAAAAATACACTACAAAATGCATTTGATGATATTATTGTTGAAAATATCACTTTTCGACAGTGGATTCCAGAAGACACATGTAACTTTGAAACAATGCAGAAGACTTTGTTGGAGTTTATTGAATTATTTTCTGAAAAAATGACTACACCAATACTTCATGATTTTCTAGATAGCCAGCAAAGATCTTTTGTAAATGAAGTTAACAAAAACTTGAATGAGGGGGAATGTGTTGTTATATGTGAGTTCTCTGAGAATTACACTTTCATTATCCTAGGTTAGGCTCAGAGTTATCATTGGTCAAGTGATCATGGAACAGTGCGCTCCTCTGTAGTGTATTAAAAAGGAGAGGAAAAAACATAGAATATGAGCTATGTCATACTTTCTAACTGGCTAAAACATAACACCATAGCAGTCAAATGTTTTCAAAAAAGTTAATTCAGTTCTTAAAACATGAATTTGTTACTGACATACAGAAGGTACACTTCTTTTTGGATAGCTGTGCAGCCCAGTACAAGAATAAATAGAATTTTCTAAACTTATGTTTCCAAAACGATCTTGGCATGGAAACAGAATGGCATTTTTTTGCCTCTGCTCATGGAAAAGGGCCTTGCAATCGTTTTGGTGGCACTGTTGAGAGATTAGCAACACAAGCAAGTCTGCAGTGGCTGTTTGATAACCAAATTCTTAACTCCACAACAACCTTTTGCTTGGGCAGTTAAAAATATTCCATCTGTACACTTTGAATTTTCAACACAAGAAGAGTACACTGAAACTGAAAGATTTCTGAAAGAGCACTTTAGTCAGTCTGTTAACATCAAAAGGGACGCAGAAGTTACATGCCTTTATACTGACAGCATCAAGTACATAAAAAATACTGGTAAAGACTTTTTGTGATACAATGGAATCTACTGATGAAGCTAGTCACAAAATCTGCAAAAAATGGCTTTGAGAGATGTTCATGGATATCTACAACAAGAAATTGTGACCATCTTATATTTTATTAAAAGACAAAAGTCTTGTTGAAGTTAATATTACCTTCCTTCACCAAACTGACAACCACTGTCTTACACATATCCTACAAAACCTGATATTCTATGGGTATCTGTAAATGTTCTTTGTAAAGCAAACCCAGTAACACCAACAGGTAGAATATATCAAATTCCTGGGAATGATATTTTAAAAGCAAATAAAGCATTTAAAAATAAGTGGAAGCTTACAATACATACTGCTTATACTAGATTTCGCAAGTGAGGTATCGGACGTATATTTCCATTTAAATCAATGTATTCTACAAAAAAGTCGTTATTTTTTTTTTTTTTTAAGTGAACTATTTTTGAAACTTTATAAAGCTGTGAACCTATGAGAGTTTCATTTTCATAATTGAGAATCAGTTAACAATAATATGAAGTGCTGAACTTTTTCAAAAAATTTTGGAGATGCATTTTCTGAAAAATTTAAAATTTAATTTAAATTTGAAAAACAATTTTCATGTCAAACCCATATTGCGTTGTATATCATAACGAAGCTCGTGAAAAGTACTGCAAAATGATGCTTGTCCCATCACTTTAGATTAACTAAGATAGTTGCTAGACTAGTTCGAAATTATGGCAATGTGGCATTTTTCTGGCAATTTTTGACATCTTCAAATAGCCATATGTGTGAATGTATTTTAATAAAATTGGGTATTTTTTTAATCTGTATGTAGGTTACCTCTGTGTTAAGTTCAATCTAAATCTGACATGGGGAATAAAATCACGTGTTAACTAGACACTGAATGGCTCATCACAGAGTTGTTGTCAAGCTTTGTATTCTCAAAGGTGTCAATAATGCTCCATAATTACTATTTACCTTAACTCCCCAATACCCATCAATGTTCTCCCACTATGCCTTATATTGGTTTGCCCAGTTATCCTAGGTGGATTTCCTGCTATTACATCCCTTGTACTCAAGTGACCTGGAGCAGTATAATGAATATGTCATGTTAACGACCATCTCGCATCTGCGGAACTCCAGCACCTTCCTATGCTGCGTTCAGACAGTGAATCAAATGCAAAAAACCATACAATACTGTTGTGGCACTGATATACGTTGCACTTTATCACTGTTCTACCACAGTTTCATTTGCCTTCTTAGAAAACAGAATCAGCAGATGTGCAGTGCAGAAATAGAAAAGCTCTACACACAACCAAAGCAGTCTGCAGAAGTCAAACCACGTATCTAAAAACTGTAAACCCTTGGAGAACTCCTAAATTCCTGATTCATATATCAACACCATTTACAACAAACTACACCTACAATCAGCTACTATCTGAACTGACTTATACTTCCCTGGGATCCACAGCCTTCCTCTTCTCAACCTCACACTCTTCCGGCGTTGCCTGGTGAAATCCCTTTGTTTAGGCATACCCAACACACCACACAATAAGATTTAGTGCAAGGGGCCATATGATCCTATTGAGTGCGCTGTGTACATGGAAGAAGTTTCACTGGGTCACCTCTTGTGTAGGGTCCTGTGGTCAGCACGAAAGAGCTACAGATCAAGTTTGAACACACTTTATTTAACTAAAACGCCTTCTTGGTGCACACTAATTTCCAAACTCAAGAACAACAGGAAACACAATAATTCTTGTCGTGGCAAAAGCCAGATAAAAGTTACAAGACAATGAAACGAAATAATAACAACCAAAATGCTACACTACACAGTTCCAAAGCGGCATTCTGCCTAAAAAAATACAAATTTCTACAGAAGACTACAGCGAGTGACTATCAGGCTAGAGCCGGTGTAGGTACTGGCTGGAGCTGTTCCAGTTGTAGGTACACTCTGCCGGTCTGACTCTGCTGGCATGCTTATAACACTGATTTTGCAGAGTGCTACACTTAGTCACATTAGTTCCAATTGGTGGATCTCTGACACATGGCTTTTCATGAAGTAGTGCTGCGTTTATGCAGAAGGTCTGTTGATGTTTACATTCACTGGCTATGTTTTGATATGAGCTCTTGAAGGAAGGTCGGCAGGCTACTTTGCTTGTCTGTTGTGCGGGCCCTCGTAACTGATAAGGGGCCGTTGCGACATTTCTCCCCCTGGAAAAATAATGCACAGCACCACAAACATCCACAGGAGTGGGGGTGTGCTAGTCGACATCCACAGGTTTGTGGCTGTCAGGGGCTGGAGGCGGCGCCGCAGCAGGGGCAGCTGGCAGTGGAGGCAGCTGGCAGTGGAGGCAGAGGCAGAGGCAGAGGCAGAGGCAGAAGCGGAAGTTCCATCACAGGGCGGCCATCGACTGGCACTGGCATCTCCCAGCTCCCCAGGGGTGTCATGGTCCACCAGATGGGGGCAGAGCTGGTTGAAGTGCCGGCAGGTGGCGGAACCATCGCCCCACCAGAGAGATGCCATCGCCCAGCTGCAGAGTATGGTGACGACGGCAGGTGCCGAGTGCACCTGTGGATGAGAGAAGATCTGCGCCCAGACCTCCTGCCCAACCTGGAAGGGAAAGTGCTGGAGTGTGGGCTGGAGGGTGAGGAGTCTTGGGGACAAGGACAGATAAGGGAGAGCAGAATGGTTGACCATGAAGTATCTCTGGTGGACTTTTACTGGCATGCGGAGTGGAGCAGTATGTGGCCAAAAAAAGTAGCACGGCCTCCTCCAGCGGGCGATGGCACACCAGCTTATTCAGCTGGGTCTTTAATGTCCACACAAAACGTTCTGCCTGGCAGTCTGACACAGGGTAAGATGGGGCGGTGTGGATGAGGGAAATCCCATTTGCAGCACCGAATTGCTTAAACTTGATTGAAGTAAACTGTGGACCGTTATCCATAACAATCATTTTGGGTTGGTTGGTTGGTTTAAAGGCGGGAGAAGAGACCAAACTACGAAGTCATCGGTCCCTTGTTCCTAATAAAACAATGTCACAAGTGTGAAAATAAAATGGACGAAACATATAACACAAAACGGAAAGAAAGGAAAAGCCACAAGAACGAAGGGAAGCCAATGAACACTAAAAGGAACAAAAGAGGACAAGAAAACAACAGAGAGACACTAGAAACAGAAGAGAATAAAACATGAGAGCAGATTACTATGGTTGGCCAACCACGAGAATAAAAAGGGAAAGCCAGCCACTCTATAACACATTAAAACTTCCACCCTGAAAGCACTAGGGTGGAGGACACAGAGGATAAATGACATGCGCTAAAACCTACATAGAAGTATAAAACCCACTCTCATGGATAAAATGTAAAACTAAAGCTGCTGTGGAGGCATTGTTGCCCAACACCAAAGGCAGGGTGCTGGGAAAGTTAAAAGTCTGCCACAGAGTGGCTAAAAGTGGGCAGTCAAGCAAGAGGTGGACGACTGTCATTTGGGAGCCACAGCGACACTGAGGTGGGTCCTCGCGATGGAGTAGGTAACCATGGGTTAGCCACGTATGGCCAATGCGGAGCTGGCAGAGGACAACTGATTCCCTGCAAGAGGCCTGCATGGAAGACTCCCACACATTCACAGTCTCCTTAATGGCATGCAGTTTGTTGTGCGTACTGTTATGCCATTCCATCTCCCAAAGCCAGAAAGCCCTGCGGTGTAAGACAGAACACAGGTCAGCTTCGGAGATGCCTATCTCTAGAAGTTGGCCAGCCTGTCGGCAAGTTCGTTGCCAGGGATTCCGACGTGTCCTGGGGTCCACGCAAACACAATGGAATGGACACTATCAGAGGGCGGCGAGGGTAGCACTGGTCAATAGCTTGTAGGCTGCTCAATGAGTCAGTACACAGGAGAAATGACTAGCAGATGTACTCAAGAGCATGAGATTTGGCCACCGGCTCTGCAGTGAAAACAGTGCAGCCAACGGGAAGGAGTGCTGCTCAGTAAGTCCTCCATGAACATATGTGAAGCCTACATGACCATCAGCCATTGAGCCGTCACTTCAGAGCCCCGGAACATGTCAAGAATTGAGAGGAAGTGACAGCGGAGAACAGTGGGGTTAATGGTGTCCTTAGGGCCATGCAAAAGGTCCAGACAAAATTGTGGCCGAGGCATATACTATGGAGGCGTACGTGAATGGTCCACAAATAGAGGTGGTAAATGGAAGGACTCCAGTTCAGAGAGAAGGGACCGCATGCGAACCGCAACTGTTAGCCCCCATCTGGGTTGCCGACGCAACCAGAAACTATGCCAGA
The DNA here is from genome assembly GCF_023864275.1 of Schistocerca cancellata. Lineage (NCBI taxonomy): Eukaryota > Metazoa > Arthropoda > Insecta > Orthoptera > Acrididae > Schistocerca > Schistocerca cancellata. The sequence goes on from NC_064627.1 coordinate 73,433,956, forward strand.
AATAATAAGAAACAGGAATGAGGACAAACTTGAGGAACAAAGGATACAAGAACCACATGCATTAATAAAACACACACGCTGCTACTCACTTGACGAAGTGTCATCATCGATTGATGCCTTATGATGTTGCTCACCGGTTTCCAGCAGAATTTCTGATGCCAGAATGCCTGGGTTGCTGACCACTACGTAGTCATCCAATGACAGCAGGAAGGCCACCTGACCATCAGGATGTTGAACGCAGGTGATCTTGGAGAGAGAGTAAAGATGGGTCTGTGGCGACAGCAAGACCAGAGAAAGCTCTCAGACCATAAACAGCTTTCTTAACTACACATTCTATACACCGGAGTCTGTGAGTGCCTGCAGTCGGGAACTACTACGATGGTAGACTGCAATGTTGGCGACGTTGGCAGCAGAATGCGATGTCGGCAGTGGTGGTGGCAGCTGGTCGGAGCAGACTTGCTGAGTGGGTAGTGTCACCTCAGCTGGTGTGGACTAGCAGCCAGTACGTGTACTGACAGTGGTGACCCAGACCTGGTGTGACCCGTGACCTCCTGAGACAATGGAGGGCTAGGGCCCCACTGGTGTGGAGCACCTTCACAGGAATGAATGCCGTTCCACAACTGAAAGCATGAGGCTGGCAGGAAGTAGCATACCTCTGGCACATCTTGTAGATGGTGCACTTTGAGGAGACCCCATCAGTGCTCTGGCTGGAGTTGAAGTCCGAACTGAAGCGGAGGCATAGCGCGATGCTGTTGGTGATCACATCAGAAGCCTGCACTGATATCAGCACAGGACAGGCCTCAATCCAGCTGATGAGAAGCTGATCCACAGTGCAAGTAATCTCAGCTGGGCTGGTGGCCCAGATACACTCGGCCGGGCGACGTTATTGTGATAGGAAAGCTCCACTCGACGTCATGTCCACCTGAAAAATGTTGCTGCAGGTGTTGCACGTGGATCCTGCTTGTCTGGTGTAGGGCAGCTTGAGGAACACAGGATGCTGAGGTAGAAGTACTCCAGTGCCTATCACTGGATTTTCTTCTCCAGAAGTTCACTTTTGGGCGCATTCAAGCCAATACCGCAACATCTGGAATAGAATTGCAGTAGCATGGAATGAAGTAGCTGTAACTATCACCCACATTCAAACTGACACTATGCCCTTGCCAGGCTAGAGACAACATCACTGTCAGAGATGTCAGCTCTGTGTACTAAATTTTGCACCCTATACAACACGAGTCTCCTACAAGTTGAATCATGTATGCTTCCTACTCTACTGCAAATGTGAAATAACTAAACTGTATTTATTCCTGGTGTTGTTGAAGACTGCACTGTCACTGATTCTGTACGAACATTTACCTGTGCTGCTGACGGATGGCACTTAACATGAGAGAAACTCAAAGGCAAGCTGAGCTTGTGTCAACTGGTATAAGAAATGTTCAAAAATATGACTGAAGAAATTGAAAGTTCATATACAACTCCATAATAGGAGATAAACATAGCATACATTTGTTAGAGCTAGACATTAAGCAGTGATAAACTGTTGACGTGTTCCAACGTGACCTGAAAAGTGGTTTCTTCGTGTAGCATTTGCAAGAAGATGGTGGCTTGTTTCATTAGTAACACTGGACACGTCATGAGCATTACTTTAGAGATTCAAAGGATATTTAATACAAATGGTACAAAACACTTTGTTTGTGACAAGTCATTGATGAAATCTGGATAAACAACAAAAAACGTCACATTGGTCTTCATCGCGACAATGCCAGCTGTCACACAGCACATCAAGAACTTAAGTATTTGATGCAGAAAAACATCGATTTAGTTCTATTTGCCAATATTCATCTGATTTATCACCTAATGAAAAAGAAAACACATGTGGAAGCAGTTGTTATCACATCACATAGTTGTTGAATCCTTCCAAAAGGATATTTCTCAGGTATGAACATCAAAGTAGGAAAAGTGTTTCCAGAATTGATTCAAACAAATTGAAAAGTGTATACATTTTAAAGGCAAATGATTTGAGAAACAAAAATAATTTATTTTGTCAAAGTTTGTAAGATGGTTCTCTTCATGTGTGTTCCTTCACACTCTCCTTACTGGGAGCACCCTGCTTACAAGAAGACATCATGAACCACTCTGCCCCCTCTGATTTTCTTCAGAAGTGTAGGAGCTGAAGGTCAGTGCCCTTACATCAATTTGCTAAAACAATGTAGCACAACTCTCAAAGAAACTCAGATACAAATTGCCTTAATATTTACTAACAGATGGAAATTTTAATTAACAAAGTTTCATCTTCTTTAGTGTATCTGTCTTATGACTGGTTTCAACTGGAACTCCTCCATTGTGTCCTGTTCTGAGCATCTTCCTTCGTCCATTTGTTTGTTCCATCTCTTCTAACCTCTTCCTCTCATCCCTTCCACTTTTCCCTCTGTAATCATATGTGCAAACAATTCCTATATAGTATATGTCCCAGCCAAGGTTTTTTCTTGTCTCTGATCACTTCTTCCCCTATTTTCTTCACTACTTCTTCATTCTTAGGTTTGTCAGTCCACTTCACCTTTAAGCATTCTTTTTATTTATTTATTTACACATCAAGTTCCATAGGACCAAATTGAGGAGCAAATCTCCAAGGTCATGGAACGTGTCAGTACATTAAATTACAACATCAAAGTAATAACAGATAAAAATAAATGTTTATGAGCCCGCTTCTTCTCCATAGCCACATTGCATAACTTTCTGAATATCTTTCTCGTTTTTGTGATTTATTTTAGTTTACTGATGCTCAACGATAAGATTATCAGTGCCTTGACATATATTAAAAGAAATGAATGTGTATAAAATTCCTCAAATTGTTGAACACAGTGAGAATGAAATCTACAAAATGACACTCGCAAATTCACTCCCACCCCACACGCATTGACCCACACAATCTACCAACCTATCAGACACTGAGACAACAAAGAATGGCTGAACGGTGCTACACCAGGAATTAAACACAAGTAAAATGACAGAGGAGCTAAAACAACAGCACAGGGAAATGTGACCAGCTGACCACTTACAAATAACATGGGTGAGCCAACCACCCTGTTAAAAAATTAGGACCATCGGCCTAAAATCTTAGGAAACATGTTGGACAATTCATAAACCTTTGAAACTCTAACCACAATACTTTGCAAATCACTTAAAACAGAGGGCACGTCTGCTGGAAAATCTGTCGCTGCCCTCCAATCTGTAAAACACAGTCTAATAAAATGACTGATCTATAAACTACAAGCACCATACATTGGAGTGTCCTCTCGCTGGAGCAAGAAGCCATTCATTGTATGGCTGTGGCCCATATGAAGATGAGTAAGGAGGACCCCGTCATGTGTATGTGGCCGGAAGGAGGTATGCCACGACCATGTTGTGGGTTTTACTAGATGCAGGTTATTGTCTGTCACTTCCAGCCACTCATTCTCCCATTGACGTATGATTCTGTACATCAACAGTGACATGATAGCATGCTGGAGGGATGGAACACTGAACTAACTGAGAATCATAACATGCCTCCTTGGCTGCTACATCTACCCTTCCATTCCCCATAATACCCATGTGCCCTGGCATACAGCACAGAAACGCCTCCTTCCTCAGCCGTTATAGTTGGAGGAAGGCATCCTGGATATTCTGGAATGTTTCATATGTTGGGTACTAGCACTGTAAAGTGTGAAGGGCACTCGGAGAATCGTGTCAGACAAGGAATTTAGTACTCTAAGTGCATCTTATCTGCTCCATCATCTGCAAGATCACATATATTTCCACATCAAAGACACGAACAGGGAAAACAACATAGCAACTGATGGAGTCCCGAGTTTTGACCCATGCGTAAAGACAGCTGTAGAGATGTGATCGGTTAAAATACCATTAAAAGATGTATTAAAAACATATGCAGGAGTGCACTCTCTCATGTACTGCACTAAATCTAGAATTACTATGGGCCTCTGCTGTAGCCAGGGTGGTAGGTGGTTAAAACCCTGGATTTGGGGTTGTACTCACTCCACACCAAGTTACTCCAGCACACACCACACATGGATCCTGAACAGCCTTGCTACTCATGAACAACTAGAGAAAATGTGTTCCAACTGGCAGATGCGCAATCCTTTGGTATGCACGTGAATATGGAACTGCGAGGAACTTATACATCCCTGATGCACCATGAGAAGCTGCTACCAGAGGGAGAGTGGCGGTTCCCCAGCCTCAGCACAGAGACTGGGTATGGGGCTAGTCCTATAAGCATGCACAGCCAGCTGAATCCCTCATGGTGAATAGGTCATATGATCTTCAGATAAGTTGATCTTGCTGATATGTACACTGTGCGCCCACAGCCTAGTCACAAATCCACAAAAGCCCTATAAAACTGGAGCAGATGCACCCTGTCCACTCCAGATATATGGCTAAGGTACTTTATGATACTCAGTGCCTTTTGGGTTTTGGCTTTCATGTGTCTCAGGTTTGGAGTAAAAAATGAGGCCCCAAAACCCCACTGAGTCTTCAAAACATAGAATTGTATCCCTCATACCCAAGTTGGGTAAATTAAGAATAAGACGAGAACAATTAAAGCCACGGGAGTTAACGCGCGTGTATGTACATGTACGTGCTCACGCGCGCACGAAAACACACACTAATCTGCAGAAAAGAAAGAACCCTTCTTTGCAGCCCCCTCCTCTAATCTTTGCACACTAAGTTTCCACTGACGAGTTGCTGTTGCAATACTGGAGGAGGAATAGAAAACCGCAAAATCATCCACAAATAAGGGGCATTGTACAGGACTCTTTACTGGACAAGTGATATTGTTTATGGCTATGACAAAAAGGGTAACACTTAAAAACACTGCCCTGAAGGATACCATTCCCTTGTTCAAAACAATCTAACAGCATATCACTGACTCGGGACCAAAAAAATGGCAAAAGGAAAGATTGTACGAAGATGGGGAGGTGGCCATGAAAGCCCCACAGACAAAGTTGCTCTAGAATACTCTGTCTCAAAGTAGTTTTGCACACATTAATGATGTCAAAGAGCATATAGAGACTGTGATGCTTACGTACAAAAACCTGCTGAACAGCCGCCTCCAGCAGGGTCAGGTTGTTGGCAGTGAGCCAAAATCTCTGGAATCCACACTGAGAACAGCTAAGGAATTGCCTGGTCTCCAACAACCAGACTAGATGACAGTTAACCATTTCCTCCACAGTGCCTCTGACACAGCTCATTAATGCGATACTCCCTAACTATTGGGAAATGTGCAATCCTTTACTTATTTGAAGAGAGGGATCAAAATTGCATTACATGACTACAAGGAACACGGCACATGGTGCATGACCTACGAATAAGCTAGTACTATAAGACATCCAAATATGAGCTTCTAAATGAGACCATATTTCTCATAACTGTAGCTACTACTTCCACTTAATATGAAGTTGTATAACTGCTCCTTCTGCTTCCTTAGCATCTGTATGTACCAATAGCTATAATACAACATATTGTTAATAATAAATGTGCTGATATGGTGTAAGCCAACTATGATTTTCTAGCTTTTTTAATTTTAATTTTTATTTTTACTCAGATTAGGCCATATGAGGACCACATTCCAATCTTTGTTCTTCTCTTTTCTCTCAGTATGCCTTCACCTGTTCACTATGTTTCTTCTTTCTGTCTTCTTTCTGAACCAGTCTTCTTAGCTACCCTGCCTTGGAATTTTCAGTTCTTTTTCCCAAAAGACTTCTCTGTTGTTTATATTTTCTATTTTTATATTGTTTGTTTGTTTCTTTCTAAATACTTTTTTACTTTGTTGACCCAGCATGTTGTGGACTCTTACCACACAAATATTTAAAAATTAATAAGATTAATCTACTGTCCTGCATTCAAAACAGATGTTCAAAAATTATGAATCTTCTTTTTCTCATTACATTTGAAATATTTTCTATATTTTGGTATATCTCAGCATTACTTTGTAAAATCCAACCTTCTGCTGTGTTTTGGTGGTCTTAAAATTTTTCTTATAATTCAGCTTTCTAGTACTTCTAATTTATCTAAATTATAGTTTAATGCCAGACATTTGCTTGCATACTGTGTTGTAATGCCTTATTTTTGCATTTTTGATTAGGCACTTTTTATTGTAGAAGTCTTTTGGTGATACCATATGCTCTCCCCATTTTAAGCAACCTTTCCTCTATTGCAGATTTTTCCAATGCATTTTCTTGGATTATCTCCCCTAGATATTTGAATTTTCTTATCTTCTCTCTTTGGCCAATATCTGGTTTCAGAAATTTTGGAGCAAATTTTGTTAAAAATTTTGTTTTTACTGCAGAAATTCTTAACCAGTCTGCTGGCTATTTCTTCCGGGAGATTTATTTGTGTTATAGCAGATGGCACATTTTCAGAAAGTATAGCAAAATCATCTGCAAATGCAAGACATTTGGTTTCAAACTCTTTGCTTTCCTCTTCCTAAACTTATAGGTGAGATGTTGAGTTTTTCGTTCCAAATTCTTACTATTTTCTCTAAAACACTAGTAAAAAGAATTGGGGATAGGCCATTGCCTTGTCGTATGCCTGTTTTTATTTTGAAAGGCTGTGAAATTTCTCCCATAAATTTTACTTTACAGACTATACCTGTAAGTATTTCACGGACTATATTTGCCAAATTCTCGAATTATTTTATCTATAGTTTCTCTGTCAACACAATCAAAAGCCTTTTTGATAACCACAGACATAACTACAATGTCCTTTGGATTAAGTAATCTGACTTGAGATTGAATATTTGCTCTGGGCATGACCTTTCTTTCATAAAACCACCTCGATATTCACCTAAATGACTGTCTAGTGTTGTTTCGTTGTTTCTATTCTGCTTAACAAAATCTTGGAAAATTCTTCATATGCTACTGGCAGTGAAGAGATTCCTCTGTTGTTGTTGTTTACATCCTGTTTATTACATTTTTGTGGAGTGGGTGTATCAAGGCAACTTTCCATTCCTCTATGAATTTTTTTGTTTTCCAGATTTCTTCACAGAGTAAATTTAGCTCCTTTGCTATATTTGGCAAGAACCACTTCAAAAGTTCAGCTGTAATAGAATATTCTCCACTAGCTTTGCTATTTTCGAGGGTCTTAATTACTTCTTGAATTTATTCTATAGTTGGTGGTAAATCTTCTTCCAAATTTTCATTAATAATTGAGAATTCCAATTTATGACTTGGTTAATGACAGTTCAGAAGCTAATGAAAATATCTTGCTAGTATTTCACTATTTCCAGTATTGCTTAACCCAACTGTGCCATTTTCATTTTTGAAACAGACATTTGGAGTTTGGTAACGCTTTACTTTGTTCCTAAAAGTTTGATAAAAGTCACGAATATTATTTTCTACTAAATTTTTGCCCGTTTCCAAAAGTTTGTCATTTTCAAAGGTTCATTTGGTATTTCTGATTAACTCACCTGTTTCCTTTCTGTGTTGTTTAAATTGATCATAATCTTCAATTTTCTTTGAGCATTTCCATTTTTCCCACTTTTTAGTCCTCTCTACTATGGCTTCTTTTCATATTTCATTCCACAATATTTTTCTTTTATTTTTCTAGTTTTATTATAACAACGTACCAAAAGAAAGAGAAAGAAAAGGTCATGTAGTATAAATGTAATCTAGTACTAGTTCTAATGTACCATATGACGTATTTCTTGCTATGCCAGTATTGTTTTATTTATAGACTGACACACATGCCTCATTAAAAGGCTTGACGTACTCTTTTATAGTCTGAATTAGATGCTGCAATTTCTAATATTACATGTGGTATGAAATATGATGTATGAGTTTTGTTCCACTGCTTTTAATAAGATAACACCTGTGAGAATAATGAACATAATATGCCAGTGAATATGGCACCAGTAGTTTACCTAATGTTATCAATGATCCACAGATAGCTTCTTAACACCTCTGGTTATACCATAACAGCTGCGGTTATAGTGTGAGATGGTATCTTTCTGTTTGTATCAGCTAAAGGATGTAACCATGTACAATAGTATAATGTTTTTGTGCCACATATGCACAGAAGTAAGATGTATTCCTTTTGACATGTACCAGTGATATATTATAATGTAAAATAAAGCAGGAAGCTTAAGATACATAAGTAACTTGGATTACAAAATATAGTTATTTGTGATAGCTTGTACACAATTAATGTACAAACCAGCCATTTCTGAACATATTAAAAATATTACAGGTGCCTGAAAATGAGCAGTCACATAGATAATAAAAAATAATTCAATCAACCTGGACCATGTTTACATTCACAAAATAATATCCTTGTATTCACTTCTACATCCTGTAACTGATATCGGGGCTTGTAAGGAAATGGTTTAAACTGGTTTATGTACCTAATACAAATGAAAAATTGTCTTGTGTTCTGATTCATGGATTGGGCAAAACAGAAAAATATTCAGCATCATTGATAAACGATTCCTTCCAGAACGAACAATACGATTCAGTCATTGGACGTATATACCGGGGTGATGAAAAAGTCAGTATAAATTTGAAAACTTAATAAACCACAGAATAATGTAGATATAGAGGTAAAAATTGACACACATGCTTGGAATGACATGGGGTTTTATTAGGGGAAAAAAAAAAAAAAAAAAAAAAAAAAAAAAAAAAAAAAAAAGTATTGCTAGACGCGTGAAAGATCTCTTGCGTGTGTCGTTTGGTGATGATCGTGTGCTCAGCCGCCACTTTCGTCTTGCTTGGCCTCCCAGGTCCCCAGACCTCAGTCCATGCGATTATTGGCTTTGGGGTTACCAGAAATCGCAAGTGTATCGTGATCGACCGACATCTCTAGGGATGCTGAAAGACAACATCCGACGCCAATGCCTCACCATAACTCCGGACATGCTTTACAGTGCTGTTCACAACATTATTCCTCGACTACAGCTACTGTTGAGGAATGATGGTGGACATATTGAGCATTTCCTGTAAAGAACATCATCTTTGCTTTGTCTTACTTTGTTATGCTAATTATTGCTATTCTGATCAGATGAAGCGCCATCTGTCGGACATTTTTTGAACATTTGTATTTTTGTGGTTCTAATAAAACCCCATGTCATTCCAAGCATGTGTGTCAATTTGTACCTCTCTATCTACATTATTCCATGATTTATTCAGTTTTCAAATTTATACTTACATTTTGATCACCCGGTACATTATGACTGTGGAAAAACTTCTTCAAACATGCTGCAGATGATGTTATATTCTATTAATGATGATTTTAATTAGCATTTAAGAAATATTATTCTAAAAATTCAATCTCTCTCCAACACAATCAATTTTCTTCTCCCAGATTTGTAGACCTTTTCAAATATGCATGATACAAGACTGGTTACACTGAACGGAAACCATCTAAACGTACTGATTGTGTCTTCTGAAATTGCAGTCATCCAATGTGCTTTGTGCACAAAATCAAAGTACATTTAGTACTTTTTGAACCAAAAAATTCTGCACTTCCTCAATGTTGTAAAGATTTACAATAATGTTACAACAACAATGCACAAACCATTCGAAATGTAACAAAAGGTTACAACACACACACACACACACACACACACACACACACACACACACACACACACACAAATATTCTGTATCTGAAATGAATGTAGAAAATGATATGGCTGGTAGGGTGGGTCATAACAAGCATATTTCTCATAGTAACCCATGTCGGCATTCATTAGCGTACAGCGCTAAGCATAATTGAACAGAGTTGCTTACAACATGCCATCTGAGCTGTCATGGTAGCAGGGCAATGATTTCAATGTACTTGTGGCATCAAGGTAAATGAGAAGTCAGTGAAGTTTTATAACCTTTATTTGAAAACAGTTACAAACAGTGCTCGAAATCACACCCTACTCCCTGAACGCACGCCCTCCAATGGTGATGGAGTGATTGTTGCACCCTTTCAAACACACTTGACAAAAAGGAAATTGCATCAGAGGCTGCCGTAATGCGTAGTATCAGCTCTTCGTCAATCTCAATGGGTGTTTCATAGACAACTGATTTCAGGTGGCCCCAGAAGAAACAAATCAATGGGCATCAAGTCGGGGGAACGTGCAGGCCATGCCACCAGCCCACCGCACACTATCCAGTTCTCACCAAAGGTATCATTCAAATGCATTCACACTGCATGTGCAAAGTGCACTGGTGCACCATCATGTAGGTACCACATATGCTCTCGCACACTGGGTAGAACATGTTCTAACAACTGTGGCAGAGTTTCTTGTAAAAAGATTAAGTATCTGTTTGTGTCCAGTCACAAACATGTATGCTGACCACACACACACACACACACACACATGCTGACCAGATTATTGCCTAAGAAGCTGGCCCAAATGTTGACAGCAAAGTGATCTTGGTGATCAGGAACAAAGGCAGCGTGCGGGTTTTCTTGTCCCCACACATGTTGATTGTGGCTGTTGAACACACTTTCTCATGTAAAGGATGTCCCATCCATAATAAGCACACGGTTCAGAAAGTCTTTTTGAATGGCACACACCACTGGAAGAATTCAATTCGATGTAGGATCTGGGTTAAGAGCATGAACCATCAGCAGGCTGCAGGAGTGCACTTCATCTTCATGTCACACATGACGAATTGTGGAATGGTTTACACCCATTTCCCATGTAACATGCTGTATACTTGTTGAGAGTGTGTTTTCCAGCAGTGCTAACACCTCAATTTCAAGTGCCGGTGTATGCACTGTGCATTGAGGACTTCAGTTCTTCCCACCAGTAACACAAAATGAATACACTGGGTTTTGAAGTAGGTCCTAAATGCACTTGTGTCATCACGAGAACATGTCACTGGCGAACATACCTCAAGTGAACCTGTCTAATAGGAACCTATGGATGGCAGTAAATGTGCATGGATCTGGCACTCAATGATTCGGAAACCACTGAACAGACAAAAGATGGGCAGCACCAGTATTTCCATCCCCTGCCCCATAAGCACATTGCATATCTGTTCTTTCCTCCCAAGAATAGTGCTCCATTTACTGTCCACTCCACACACTAACAAACGCAAGAGTGTCCATGTTTAAGGACAAACTGACACAGAGTGAACCAGACTCCGCAGTGTGTGCAGGTGCTGCCCTCTACGCAACACCAATCAAATAGGCATTTGCATAGCCAGAAGCAATGCGTTCACATCCCAGTAAGAGGTGGTAAACCCATGGTGTTGTCCCACCTGGAATATCCACAACTATGTCGACTACATTGTTTGCAAATAAAGATCATAAAACTTCAACCTGACATCTCTTTTACTTTGATGTTACAAATCTATTTAATTGTTGCCCTGCAGATCTGCCACCATGACGGCTCTGACATTTGTTGTGTGCCTACCATCTTGGAGGCATGCGACGCTGTTCAATGACGCCTAGTGCCATATGATAAGGGATGCCGACATGGGTTGCTATTTGAAATATGCTTGTTATGACTCTCTCTCTTAGCCGTCTCATTTTCTACATTCATTTCAGATACACCCTGCACATATACATGAGAAAGACTTGTGATATTTCTATCTAATTTCTGACAAATGTATCTTTCGACTACTATTTCATTATCTATGATTGAATTTGATATTAATGACATTATACATTTAGCTATTAGTCAGAATGTCAAAATGAAAACCAAAATAGGGGGGCGGGGGGCAAAAATAAATAAATAAATAAATAAAAGTTTTCGAGAAATCTGGAAGCACCGTTGTACGATACCTTACCTTTAGAACTGTCATTAGAAGATATTTTTTTATCTGGTACCATTTAAATGGTATTCATTCGGAAACATTACACTCAGTTTTTTTCAAGTGGGTGTTTTACCCCATTAACGGCTGTATGGGCATGTATAAAAAAATGTGTGTGTCTTATTTTGCTCTAGATTACATCATATTCAAAGCCAATCAAAATCGAAGTGTATCCCTTGTGTATGTTTACTTGTCAGACAGCACCCACACAGATGAAGGGTAGTTACAAGACTTTGAATTGCTGGGTATGAAGTCCAATCCGGCCTTCTCTACTGTCGCAGATACAGTCTGCCTCCTAAGATGACTTGAGGACTTTTGGATGGATAAGTCAGCCACATGATGGATCACTTGTGTAATGTAGTCCACCCATTCCTAGACATTGTTGTGGTGTTCAAACACAGCCAGATGGCTGAAAAGCATTCAGTTAGCCATGTTGACCATCCATTTTGGTGGCTTCAGTTCAGGCAATGCTCCATCCAGTAGGTGGATCCACAGTGGGAAGTAGTCACTGGAATAAAGATCATCAGTTACTTTCTGCTGGGCTGTCTGCAAGGGTAGGAGAGCAGAGAGGTCAATGGCTGAGGACGTTGCAACAGCAACTGAGAAATGAATGGGACTGTGTGTAGTGAGGACACACAGCTCCTGAGACATCATGAAGTTCTCCGAAACTCCACCCCTAGGGCAAGGTCCGAGCAGGCACACGGGGGGAGGGGTTTATTAGTGATTGGGAGCTCCAACGTTAGGCGGGTGATGGAGTCCCTTAGGGAAATAGCGGGAAGGTCGGGGAAGAAGGCCACTGTTCACTCTGTCTGCTTGCCAGGGGGTCTCATCCAAGATGTGGAGGCGGCCCTGCCGGCGGCGATAGAGAGCACTGAGTGCACCTGACTGCAAATTGTTGCTCATGTCGGCAGCAATGACTCCTGCCGTCTGGGTTCAGAGGTCATCCTCAGTCCATACAGGCAGTTGGCGGGGTTGGTGAAGGTGGAAAGCCTTGCTCGCGGTGTAGAATCTGAGCTAACTATTTGTAGTATCGTTCCCAGAACCGATCACGGTCCTCTGGTTTGGAGCCGAGTGGAAGGCTTAAACCAGAGGCTCAGACGATTCTGCGGAGATCTGGGGTGCAAATTTCTCGACCTCCGCTATCGGGTGGAGAAATGTAGGGTCCCCCTGAATAGATCAGGCGTGCACTACACGCAGGAAGCAGCTACAAGGGTAGTGGAGTACGTGTGGAGTGCACATGTGGGTTTTTTTAGATTAGAGAATTCCCTCCCTAGGTCCGACAAGATGCCTCCTGAGACGCGGCAAGGTAGGAGTAGGCAAAATGCAACAGGGAATAACAATATTAATCTGCTAATAGTAAACTGCAGGAGTGTCTATAGAAAGGTCCCAGAACTGCTCTCATTAATAAACGGTCACAATGCCCACATAGTACTAGGGACAGAAAGTTGGCTGAAATCAGATGTAAACAGTAATGAAATTCTAAACTCAGATTGGAATGTATACCACAGAGATCGGGTGGACAGTGAAGGGGAAGGCGTGTTTATAGCGATAAGAAGTGCAATAGTATCGAAGGAAATTGATGGAGATCCGAAATGTGAAATAATTTGGGTGAAGGTCATGGTTAAAGCAGGCTCAGACATGGTAATTGGGTGTCTGTACAGGAACCCTGGCTCAGCAGCTGTTGTGGCTGAGCACCTGAAGGATAATTTGGAAAATATTTTGAGTAGATTTCTCCACCAACCGAGTGGGTACAACAAACGAGTTAGAAAACTGCTGCGGAAGCAAAGGGAACTTCACAGCAAACATAAACATAGCCAAAGCCTTGCAGACAAACAAAAACTACGTGAAGCGAAATGTAGTGTGAGGAGGGCTATGCGAGAGGCGTTCAATGAATTCGAAAGTAAACTTCTATGTACTGACTTGGCAGAAAATCCTAAGAAATTTTGGTCTTATGTCAAAGCGGTAGGTGGATCAAAACAAAATGTCCAGACACTCTGTGACCAAAATGGTACTGAAACAGAGGATGACAGACTAAAGGCCGAAATACTAAATGTCTTTTTCCAAAGCTGTTTCACAGAGGAAGACTGCACTGTAGTTCCTTCTCTAGATTGTCGCACAGATGACAAAATGGTAGATATCGAAATAGATGACAGAGGGATAGAGAAACAATTAAAATCGCTCAAAAGAGGAAAGGCCGCTGGACTTGATGGAATACCAGTTTGATTTTACACACAGAGTACGTGAAGGAACTTGCCCCCCTTCTTGCAGCGGTGTACCATAGGTCTCTAGAAGAGCGTAGCGTTCCAAAGGATTGCAAAAGGGCACAGGTCATCGCAGTTTTCAAGAAGGGACGTCGAACAGATGTGCAGAACTATAGACCTATATCTCTAACGTCTATCAGTTGTAGAATTTTGGAACACATATTATGTTCGAGTATAAAGACTTTTCTGGAGACTAGAAATCTACTTTGTAGGAATCAGCTTGGATTTCGAAAAAGACGATTGTGTGAAACCCAGCTTGCGCTATTCGTCCGCGAGACTCAGAGGGCCATAGACACGGGTTCCCAGGTAGATGCTGTGTTTCTTGACTTCCGCAAGGCATTTGATACTGTTCCCCAGAGTCGTTTAATGAACAATGTAAGAGCATATAGACTATCAGACCAATTGTGTGATTGGATTGAAGAATTCCTAGATAACAGAATGCAGCATGTCATTCTCAATGGAGAGAAGTCTTCCGAAGTAAGAGTGATTTCAGGTGTGCCGCAGGGGAGTGTCGTAGGACCGTTGCTATTCACAATATACATAAATGACCTTGTGGATGACATCAGAAGTTAACTGAGGCTTTTTGTGGATGATGCTGTGGTATATCGAGAGGTTGTAACAATGGAAAATTGTACTGAAATGCAGGAGGATCTGCAGCGAATTGACACATGGTGCAGGGAATGGCAATTGAATCTCAATGTAGGCAAGTGTAATGTGCTGTGAATATATAGATAGAAAGATCCCTTATCATTTAGCTACAATATAGCAGGTCAGCAACTGGAAGCATTTAATTCCATAAATTATCTGGGAGTATGCATTAGGAGTGATTTAAAATGGAATGATCATATAAAGTTGATCGTTGGTAAAGCAGATGCCAGTCAGGTTCATTGGAAGAATCCTAAGGAAATGCAATCTGAAAACAAAGAAAGTAGGTTACAGTATGCTTGTTCACCCACTGCTTGAATACTGCTCAGCAGTGTGGGATCTGTACCAGATAGGGTTGATAGAAGAGAGAGAGAAGATCCAACAGCGAGCAGTGCACTTCGTTAGAGGATCATTTAGTAATCGCGAAAGCGTTACGGAGATGATAGATAAACTCCAATGGAAGACTCTGCAGGATAGGCGCTCAGCAGCTCAGTACGGGCTTTTGTTGAAGTTTCGAGAACATACCTTCAGCGAGGAGTCAAGCAGTATATTGCTCCCTCCTACGTATATCTCGCGAAGAGACCATGAGGATAAAATAGGAGACATTAGAGCCCACACAGAGGCATACCGACAATCCTCCTTTCTATGAAAAATACGAGACTGGAATAGAAGGGAGAACCGATAGAGGTACTCAAGGTACCCTCCGCCACACACCGTCAGGTGGCTTGCAGAGTATGGATGTAGATGTAGTAGATGAAGTATAGTTCAAGCCCCATAATACATTATGGGCACTGAAATCATCCATTAGTAGAAAGGGGTAGGAGAATTGTTCAGTAAGGCCTTTGATGGCCTCAGTCTACCACATCCTGTGTAGGTACGTACAGTGAGCAGATAGTGCTCTTCTGAGCCACATGCACTGCAGTGGCTACTGCTCATAGGTCAGTAACCAAGGAGAGAACAGTGGAGTGATGTGTGTTATTGACAACACAGCAACCCCTCGCTTGGCTCTGTGCCTCGTCAGGTGAACATTTTGGAGCAGTATATAGCCCCGTAGCACAGGGATGTCAGTGGCTTTAAAATGTGTTTCTTGTAAACACATGCACAGGGGGGCATGCCTGGGTCAGGAGTTTCAGTTCCTCTGTACGTGCCTTGTATATCATTTTGACTTCACCATGTGGGATATGCTTTGTCATTTTTATCTCCTGGATCTTCCGTTTTTCAAGGAAGACATTGCAGTCCCTACTCTAGACAGGGTGACCCCCAAAGCAGTTAATACACTTTGGAGGAGATGAACAACCAACTCCTTCATGAGTGGTCTTGCCATATTTTCCACAGGTGACTTCTCCCTTAAAACAAAGAGAAGTGTGCCAAAAGTGCAGGAATTTAAAACAGTGCATTGGACTGGGGTGAAAGAAATCTGCTTTAACATGCTCTGGAAGTTCTAGGCTGTTGAAAGACAGTATCAATGAGTCTGATTTTATTAGATTGTCATCCACTGTTTTCATCATGTTTTTCACATTAATGCCGTCTTGGGTCAACTCAGTTTTCAGTTCTTCTCTGGAAATATCATCAAGATCCCTGCAAGTCACAACATCTTTGCTGCTGTTCAAGGCATATCAGTTTCTATTGCATATTCCCTAAGGCATCTAGTTTTTTGAAGGTTGATTGCTTTCTGAGAATTAGAAGTTTCCACTAACAGTGTACCACTGTGCAAGTGCTTAATTAAGTTTAAAGAGCTACAGATTCCCTCTAAATATATAAAGGGAGAAACCTTCTCAAAACTATCTTCTTTTGTTTGGCTATTAAAACCACATTCTGGTCAGCAGCATGTGTTCTGTTGCTGTACTTGTCAGCAGTCTGAATAATACCTGAATTAAGAGGACTGGCTGCACAATCCCTCTTCTTTGATTGGGTGTTGCTACCTAACAGTGGCCCGCCCATTCCGCTAGGAGGAGGAAGAGAAAATTTCGAAGGGTCTATCCCACAAGCAGCTGGAGAAATAAAAGTCCTCCTAGACAGAGCCCCAAATGCCTACAACTGATGTGCGGCAGGTTCTCCAAACAATGCCCACTAGTGACTGTTCCACCTCAACAGTCACGCATCTCATTAGTGCGCAGTACACCTTGAGACTAAGGTGGTGCTTTTTTTATGTTTTTATCAAACTCGTGATCTGACAGTCAAGCCAGGAACATTCCATCGCCACATTGCACAGAGGCCATTGAAGCATGCCCATGGCTTACAGTGACAGAGGACTGGAGACATTCACCTGTCCCCAGCTCAGGAACCCCGGGTCACCAAAGCTCGTATCCAGCAAACAAATGCTGAGCCCCCCCCCTGATGGCTTCTTTCTTTTCAATTGTCCATGATTCACTACTATATGACACTACACTCAGGGCAAGGTATTCAGTAAATCATTACCTCAGGTTCATTGGAATTCACCTAGATATCAGTAATGGCTTCACCTTTTCAAACGTTCTCTTTCCAATAGGTATCCTCCACCTCCTCATTTCTTCTATACAGCTTCCACTCCACATCATTAGACTTCTGTGATACAGAAAAGGCTTCACTTGTTTATTTAGGAGTATGTTATCTGGAGATTCATTCTTGCTTATTCTCATCAGCTTTGTCTTTCATATATTTATCTTCATTCCATACTCCTTGCCCCTTCTTGCAATACTCTTTCAACGTCTTCTGTAACTGCTGATTCCATCAACCCTGCTTGATTATCTGCGTGTTGTATAGTTTTTATCCTTTCTCCTCCAATTAAAATGCCTCTATGGTCTTACGTATCAGTTCTTCTAAAAGTGTAGAATAGCTTCTGTGACAGTGTGTATCCTTGCCTTACACCCCTTCCAATGCCCATCCCTTCTGTCTCCTCATTCCCTACTCTAGTTGTCACTTTCTGCTTTGTATTAATCACATTATCTTTTCAGTTTATATCCACAGCTTTTAAAATTCTCAGCAGTATCCTTACAAATTATCAGTAAATATATAATTAACAAAACTTAATCATAAATTGTAATAAAAATAACATCTTTCTATTTTTAATCACTAATCACATAAAATTTAATTAAATATTTGATAGACATGCAAACGCCTTATTGTGAAATGACAGAGTTGTTAACATAAATAATCCCATTCAATATCTATAAATAATAAAATATTTGATTCTTTGAACTTTTTGTACAAAATTTTAATTTATTGTGAAGACTCACATCTCGTGCACTAATTTTCAAAAGCCATTTTTTCAAATTTCTTGGAAAACTGTGTTGTGCTGCTTTATGAAATGAATGCCTGGATACTAACATTCAACGCAGAAAGAAAGTAAGGAGGCAGAGCTGTGCGTAATGTCCCCCTCATGGATGTAGTTAATGTACAATTATAAGGGTTAGTCAGTTTACACTACAGCCATGTAGATCACACATTACTACGCCGGTGCACTTGAGAGGTAACTGCACCCTACTGACTGGTCTGACACCTGTGACAAATGAGTACTAGGCTGCTGTCTTATTGAAGTGCACTTCTGGAGACTATCAGCAAGATGTCAAGATGGAGATGGAGATGAATGTATATCTGTGTAAGTCCACTCTCCCACGTGATGTGTTTGTGCTTGAGGCGATGGTTGAATTTTGTGATGTCACAGTGTCGAATTTTATGTTCAAAACTCTTTGGTGGGAAACAATACAGCAAATCAGATTTTTGCTTCATCAAGAGGAATGTGGTCAATGGTACAGAAGATCATATCCTACCTCACAGGCAGAACTTGGTTGATGCCATATTGGATTTTGTCATTTTAATTAAAAGCCAATATTTGTTGGATTTTATATTATAACTTATGTCCTATGTGTATATGATGTGTCAAAGCACCTGGACACTCACAAAAATGCAGCATTACTGGTGCAATTTGTTGTAATAAAAGACAGGAAATGTCACATTGGTAGTTGAAGAATGTTAATGGCACATTGAAAATACCATATGTTATAATGAAATTTCAATTGACAATGTTATGGCAATTAAAGCCTTCAGGAGATTGTAATATACAACATAGGCTGCATGTTCCAGAAGTTCAACATTGTGTAACAGACAGAGGTACCCAATGTGTAGTTGGTTCATGTGTTACTACAGCCAAATACTTGTTATTCATTTTCACAAAGGTTCTAGGGCTTTTCTGTGCTGTCTCTCAGGAGAGCATTTGTTTGATTTTGGGAACACACCAGTAATCATGGTCAATGAACTGCAACACAGCTTTTTATGTCCCCGCCTGATTTGATCACAATTGAGTATTTATTCATTCATCAGAAAACTCTATATTCTTTTTTTGTGTGTGTGTGTGTGTGTGTGTGGGGGGGGGGGGGAGGGGGGGGGGGGGTGCATGCGTGCGCACGCGCCAGAGTATAGAAAATGTAACACTAATATATCTGAAAATAAATGATTATGTGGTTTAAGTTTTATCTGCACGAGAGCTTTCACTACTTGCAATGGCATATTTTGCACTTTCTTGTCTTATATTTCACGTTCTAAAAATTCAGCTACTGAAAAGGACCAGTGATATAGTCAAAATGACGTTATGGTTTTAATAAAAAGCGAAAATGATGAAAGAGCTTTTATCTTATTTGAACAATATTTGCATCACACTATTTGTAATGGTGCAACAGTGCACATAAAGATCTGCTAGATACGTAGTTTTTATGCTTACATACTCCGATAATACACTTCTGTGACTCAAGTGTAGGAGCACTTATCAGATTGACTGGATATCATAAAATACAAAGAAAAGTGTGTGTACAGCCGGAGAGTTACCTGAGTAGGGGCAACAGCTGCTCCCTGTCCTTCTCCCTGACCATGTCTACAGGCATCCTCCCTCCATAGTCCTTGATGCCCCGGTCTGCACTCGCTGCCAGCAGCACTGTCACCATCCCCACGTGGCCACCTAAGGCCGCCAAGTGTAGTGACGTCCTCCCATCCCCGTCGCAGATGTCGGGGTCAGCACCGGAAATCAGCAACATCTTCGCCACTGCCTTGTGGCCCCACTCTGCAGCCCTGTGCAATGGCGTCTGCCGCCACCAGCTGTCGACAGCCTCCACGTTGGCCCCGGCTTGCAGCAGATACCTGGCGGCCTCCTTATTTCCCCGTTGTGCCGCCCAGTGCAGGGCTGTGTTCCCCTTCCTGTCCCGCACCGTGATCTTTGCTCCGGCTGCCAACAGTTCTTGCACGTACTTCACCCTCCCACGCTTCACAGCTAGGATCAGTTCTCCTGTTGCATTCCTTTTAGGCACCTCCCTGCACAAAGCATAACAGTTTTTCCCATTACCGTGGACACACACACACACACACACACACACACACACACACACACACAGAAGAAACATTTTCCTTCCAAGTGATTGACACCACTGAGCAACTACAGAAAGAAAAATTTTTGTAGTTTTCTCATACACAGTTCTGTACTTCAAACACCACACTAATTATACTACATACTAGGATTTGCATTTCAAAGAAATCAAGCAATTTAGGTAGAAACAATGTCATGTATGTTCTCTATATAAGGGATGATACTAAGCAAATTAATAAGAGATGGAACATATCCTCATCTTACATGAAACAGGTCATGATGTTTGCACGAGCAACAAAGGAAGCATGCCAGATTTAAAAGAATGAAAAATCTACAAGACTGGCAATGTTTTACGGATGCTCAAAAATTAGTGCAGACTTCAATATGAGATGCTTGTAATGGTTTCCACAACTAACTTCCAATTTGTAATCTGGTAGAAAATCAAGAGACATACTGATCACATGTAAAGTGTACCCTAGCCAAGGCAGAATCTACACCTGCTTTGCATGATAGCAACGCTAGTTTTACCAACAACTGGATTATATACACAGAGTTACTGAGCAATGTTTACGAAAATTCCTTCACCAAAGAACACGAAGGAAATATTCCAGCTGCATCAAGAACAACTGGTGAACTGAGTATACCCTCAGCCATCAGTGTAGAAAAGTAACTATTTCTTCCAGTCCAGATCATATTCTAGTTAGTTTCTTTCAGAGTGTGATGATGAAATAGCTTCGCTGTTAGCAATTGTATACAATAGCTTATTCAACAAAAGGTCCATATGCAAAGAAGGGTAATTTGCACAGCTCAGACCGATATACAAGAAAGGATATAGAAGTAACCCCTTGAATTAAACATCCATACCACTAATATCTATTGGCAGTAGGATTTTGGAATGTATACTTTGTTCCAGCATTACAAAGTGTCTTGAGGAAAATGATTTACTGACACATAACCGGCACACATTCAGAAAATATTGTTCTCAGAAACACAACTAGTCTCTTTAGTCACAAAAGTGGCTTCTGATCAAATTGTGTGTCTATGCAGTAGCATCTCTGCAACTGGACTCATGATTTCTTGTCAGAAAAGTCACTGTTTGTTGTAAATGACAGGAAGTCCTCTAGTAAAGCTGAAGCAATATTTGGAGGTCCCCTAAGAAGGGAATGATTTAGGAGACAATCTCAGCAGCCTTCCTAGACTGCTTGCATATGATGCCATTGTTAACTGTCTTGTAAAGTCACACATAATCAAAACAAATTGCAAAATATTTAGACAATACACGTGCTTGATGTGAAAAGTGGCAGTTGACTGTGAATAATATCTATATCTACACACATACCGGTACTTCAAAGTCACAACATGGAGCACCTTGTGTAACAACTAGCCATTCCCTTTCCTGTTCCACTTGCAAATGGATTGAGGGAAATGTATCCATATGAGCCCTAGTTCCTCTATCTTCTCTTCACAGTCCTCACATGAGATGCACACTGACAGCAGCAGAATCGCTCGTCAGCCTCAAATGTTGGTTCTCTAAATTTTCTCAATAGTGTTTCACAAAAAGAACATTGTCTTCCCTCTAAGAATACCCATTTGATTTCATATAGCAGTTCTGTAACACTTGCGTGTCTATCGAACCAGCCGTTAACAAATCTAGCAACATACCTACAGGTGGCTTTGATGTCTTCCATTAATTCAATCTTGGTGTCAATCCCAAATACTTGAGCAGAACTCAAGACTGGGTCACACTTGTGCTGTGTAGACAGTCTACTTTACAGATCTACACTTTCCATCTCCATACTACAGACCTAGTATGCCCATTCCATTTCATATTGCTCTGTAATATTACACCTAGGTTCTTCACTGATATGACTGTGTCAAGCAACACACCACTAACACTGTATCTTGACATCAGAGGATTGTTTTTCCTACTCACCTGCTTTACCTTACATTTCTACTTTTAGAGTAATCTGCCATTCATCTTATCAACATGAAAATCTAAGTCATCCTGCACCCTCTTATGGGTACATTAATTACTTCATGCAGTTTACAGAAAGCATTTTTATTTTAATAGAAAGGTATAAAATAGTTTACTGAAAGTAGTGTCTTTCAGAAGTTATGACCTTTTCCCACTTAATGGGTAACAAATGCATTCTGCAATTAAAAAAAAAATAATAATAAATAAATAAGAAAAACAGTTCTTTTGATGAGATCCACTCACTGAGCCAGTTTTTGAGACTCTTGAAAGATTTGAACTCTTGTTCAGAAAGGCCATGCTGTATGTTCTGAAACAAATGGTAATTGGAAGGGGCAATGTATGGTGGATATGTTGGTCAGGTTAAGACATCCGATTTAAGTTACTTGGTTTCCTTCACTCAGTTTGCAACATGTGGTTTGTCACTGTCATGAAGTAGAATGACTGTCATGTGTCTGTGCATATTGTAGGTATTTGTCTGTAAGTGCACGATTCAAATTGAATATGTTCATCATTTAACCTGGATGCAGCAGCTCATGGCACACCCTACCCACCAGGACACATTTGGTCCCTCACCTAAAAATTGTTGTCTTCGAATCATCAAAACAACTCCCTGCACATTATTTCCAACAAAGCATGTTCTCCATACACTTCCACTAGCAAACAATGACATTGCACAGTAGATTTCTTGAATGAACACAGAGGAGTAACACTTTCGAAAATGCTGTTTTGAAGGCATCTTCATCTTCAAGGCACTAAATAGTTATGTTCTTTTTGTTTCACTCTAAAGGATTTCTACTGATAAATATATTTTGTATCACAGTCCCCAATGCTGCACTATTTGAACTACTGCCCTCTCTTCATCAATTGTGAAAATTAATTCCAGCTCCCAAAACAGTCGTCACTCAGTAACGAAACTTTCCCATACACTACAGCATCATTAGCAAACCATTGAAGACTGCTGTTCAACCTATTCATCAGATTGTTTATGTACACAGAGAACAATAGCACTCCTAAAACATCTCCCTAGGACAGGTCGGCAACACGTCGATCGCAATCTACTGGTAGATCGCGAGTGCTTATTTGGTAGATCGCGTGAGTAATGATAGTGCTAAAGAAAAATTGTTGAATAAAATCGTCAATTGTTTTCTGTAGCAGTAAAAATGCATGCTCGTTCAACACAAGTTGTTTTGTTTGTTAATAACAGCGTAGAACTTGTACCAAGATCTACCTTGAACCTCTAAAATTGTTTGCTGCATTAGTTAAATCAGCTGCCACCTGCGCGCCACTCGTTGATGCACTGTTTCACACAACTTTGTGAAATGTGTTCGATACATGTCAGGAGATGGTGGTGAGTTTTGTGCTGTGTACTACCAACTTCTGCGATGTAATAGAGCATGAAAAGGACATAGGTAGAACTTTTTTGGGCCGTCAGTACTCAGCACTGAGCATGCATAGTTGCATATCTTCTTGACACTTTTCGATAACATACGAGTAGTGCAGCACCTTCATGCATAATGAGTTGTGTATAAGAAAAAATGTAAAATTTATCACTTTCATTCTGAAAGGGAACACGAATTTTTCGTAACAGAATGAAATGGCACATGTTTTTGTTTATTGTGTGATGCTAAGACTGCATTTGTGAAAAAGACACACATTGAGAGAAATTTCTAAACTGTGCGCCCACATGTTAACACCGAGTTTCCTGTAAACTCCGAACTGAGAAAAGAAAAAAATCAAGAAACTTAAAAATCAATTAGGTGTTCAACAAAGCATGTTCATGAAACCACTAGACAAAAGTGTTGCTGCCACTTTTGCTTCTTATTGTGTTTCGAATGTACTGGCGAAAAGGAAGAAACCCTCCGAAGATGGTGAATTCGTAAAAGAAGCATTTCGAGAAACTGCTGACAAGCCTGAAATAGTTGCTGCCATCGAATCCCTTCAACTTTTATCAAGAACAGCCACAAGGTGAGTTGAAAATATGTCTAATGATGTTTTCTCTCAACTGAAAATAGATTTGGATGACTGCTGTTATTTTTCAATGCAATTAGATGAGTCTATTGATGCAACAGGTACTGCTCAGTAGCCAGTTTTTGTAAGGATGGTTTTTAATATCTTTACTGTCAAGGAAGAACTTTTGAAAGTAATTTCTTTGAAAGGCCATACAAGAGGAGAAGATATAATTTTTGCCATGAAGCAACTCATTCTATCGGAGAAAATACCTGTCCACAAGCTTGTAAGCATTACCACAGATGGAGCCCCAGCCTTGAGAGGTTCTAAAAGTGGTTTTATTCCTCTGTGCCGAAGACATGAAAGTTTTCCACCGTTTTTAACTTATCACTGTATTTTACACCAGCAGTCTCTGTGTGGAAAGATTTTAAAATTGTATGAAGGTATGAATACTGTTGTAAAGATAATCAACAAAATTAGGTCTCACTCTCTTCAAAGAAGACTTTTCAAAGATTTGGCAAATGAACTAGAACTACAGTATGGAAATTTACCGCTCCACACTGAAGTGCATTGGCTCAGCAAGGTAAAAGTGCTGCAACGTTTCCACAAGCTTTTACCAGCTATCAAACTGTTTTTGCAAGAACAAGATGAGAATAGTCTGTCAGCTTGTATTGAAGATCCTCTTGGACTTATGAATTTTGCTTTCTTAACTTACATTACAGAAAAGCTTAATGAGCTGAATTTGAAATTTAAAGACAATGACAGAGATATTGCTGATATGATCTCTGAAGTAAATTATTTTACTGAAAAATTGTTTTTGTGGGAGTGCTGCCTTAAGAGAGATGACTTAAGACATTTTACAGCTCTGAAGACAGAAATAGAAGAAATTGAGATACCTTACAATAGTGAATGCCATGCAATAATGATCTCCAATTTGAGGGATGATTTCAGTGATCAGTTTTCAGACTTCAAAAAGATTTCAGTGGTAATCCAGTTTGTATCTTTCCCTTGGGCTAACATTGAGCTATTGAATATATCTTCTTCCATTGCAAAAGTTTTTGACACAGATAAGGCAGCTCTTGAACTTGAAATAATATATTAAAAAAAAGATTTGTTTCTCAAAAGTGTTGCAGAACCCAAAACCTGTTGGCCTCTAATTCCTCAGGAGAAATATCTTAGTTAATGTTGCTCTTAGAATAGAGGCCTTGATTGCTTCTACCTACCTGTGTGAATCACTGTTTTCAAATATGAACTTTATTTAAAATAAACACACAACAAGGTTGACTGATGAACATCTGGACCAGTGTATTTGACTAAGTGTAACAAGTTATACACCAAATATCAAGGACACTGTTGACAAAACAGCTACTCAGATTTCAGATTAAATGTAAAATAATTATTGTGTTATTAATGTAAGAATATACTTGAGAATATTATGAAATAAAATTATTATGTGAAGATTTCAAACTTTTATTTTAAATAGTTGTTTTACAGTACCGGTACCCAAAAATTAAAAATGTAGTAATTGAATTTTTAAAAGTATATCACTTTGATATGTTGGTACGGAATAGTAGATCGTGAAGGCTTTGTGGTTGCCTACACCTGCCCTAGGACACTCCCGACAATACCCTAGTCTCTGATGAACACTCATCATCCAGGACTGGGTTCTATTACCTGAGAAGTCTTCAAGCCACTCATATACCTGAGAACCTAATCCATATGCCTGTACCTGTATCAATAGCCTGCAGTGCGGCACTGGGTTAAATGCTTTCTGGCAATCTAGAAATATGGCATGTACCTGTTCAACAGCTTGCAGGATATTGTGTGAGAAACGGGAAAGTTGAATCTCACAAGAGTGATTTTTTCTAAATCTGTGTTGATTTGTGGACAGAAGCCTTCCTATCTCAAGGAAATTTAATATATTTGAATCAAAATATGCTAAAGAATTCTGCAGCAAACTGATTTTAAGGACATTCATCTGTAATTTTGTGGGTCTGTTTTTTTTTACCCTTACCTCCTCCATATGGGAGTAACTGACAAGTGATTGAACAGGAGTCTTCGACCTGCTTAGTTATTTTACATAGGACCAGAATGTTCTCAGGTTTTTAGCAGTCTATTTTTTTTATAGATGCACAAATTTCTATTAATTTTTGCCCGTCGACATATTTCTATTAATTTTTGCCCATCGACATTTCTGATTCTTTTTTTGAACAGAGTGTGCAACAATCTCTGTTTCTTCGGCATTTTCTGAATTTTGTTATTAAACTACAGTTGATCTTCGCCAATCCTAATCCACCTACTTGGCACCTACTTCTCCACAGAGTGTGATTTACAATTAGTTTAAATTTCACCCATAATTCTTCTATGTCCATCATGTTGGGACTAAATGATGCCTACTCACTGTTTAAGTAGGATGCTAACAACTGCTTTACCTGCTCTTTCCAGTGTAGAGACTCTCCGAACCTGTTTGATGGACTTATCAGCATTACTAAACATTGTCACTATGATGACAACTACACAGTCTGTCCATTACACCTGCATTGAATTCAGAGACATCCTAATCTCTGTAGGATAAAGTTGCCACCAAATAGTATTGCGTTATAGAGGTACTTCTGTGTTAGCTAATTTCAAAGCCAGATTCAATTTTGACCTCAATAAATTCAAGATTTTTATTAACTGCAGTGAACACTCCTGCACCTATGGTATCTACCATATTTTCAGTACACTTTTCAAGTCTCATTAAGTACTTTGGAGCTCTCTACTTTAGCTTTCATCCAGCTCTTGGTTCTGAGAGACAGAAGTGAGGTCCTCCATACAAGTACTAAAACAGTTCCATTAAATTTTGGTTAGATGATAGGATGTTGATTCAACTAGATATCTAGTGGTTACAATTACAAGCACATCAAATTGGAATCATCACATAGAAAGTGTTGTTGGGAAAGCAAACCAAAGAATGTCTTTTATTGGTAGCACACTTGGAAGGTGCAAAAAATCTACTAAAGAGATTGTCTGCAGTATGCTTGTTCATACTCTTCTAGAATACTGTTCTATAGCATGGGATCATAACCAGCTAGGATAGACATGGGGCATCAAAGAGTTCAAGGAAGAGTAGCTCATTTTGTAATATCGCAAAATTGACAAGTGTGTGTCACAGACATGGTAAGGAAGTTGATGTGGTAATCACAACAACAAATGCCTTTTTTTTGCACAATATATTTTTGTAAATTTTGCTCTCTCACTTTCTCTTCCGAACACGAAAATTTATTTTGCTGACAGCCAAAAGTCCATACAGCGAAATGACCATTGTAATAATATAAAAAAGATCACAGCTCACATAAAAAGATATTGGTGTATTTTTCTCATGTGTTATAGGGCTGATAAATAGTCAAAGTGGTTGTATGAATCTCTGCTAAACACTTTAGTATTGATTGCAGAGTAATCATGTAGATGTAGATATAGATGTAAATATTACGCAACAGTATTCTTATTCAGTTATTGTATTTGAATATTCTGTCTTTGTGAGAAGGTCTGCCATGGCTCACTTAAGGAGGATATTCATCTTGATTTTATGGCCTAACAAAAATGTTGTTTATGATCCCACAATATTTCTGCTCACACTGGTAGTGATGGTTTCAAGAGGATTATAATTGACACCAATCAAGATCTCATCAACTTTGTGCAGCATAGTACAATTGTGTGACATATCTCAAGTTAATGTCGGAACTGTGCTCAGAAAAAGATCCTGATTAAGAGGGACCAGAGATACATTTCACAGCTTGTGAATCAAAATTGCTACCAAACCTGACAGGAAGAGTTACAGGAAGTGAATGAAGGTCCACCACACCCTGTTAGTGAGAGAACATTGCGATGGGAACTGCATGCAATGAACATTTGGAGTCAAGTCATCTTTAAGACACCACTGTTCACACAGGCACATAAGTACGACAACAGCTATAGCTCACTGGGCTGGAAGAATATATGCCTAGTTTTTTTAACTCTCCCCCACCCTATTACATAGTCACTGGCCTGCAGAATCACCTGACTTGAAACCCATAGGAAATCTGTGGGACATATTGGAACAGTGAGTAAAACACTGACATCAGCATCCCTGTAATTCGATGGAACTGCCTGACCAAATCCTCTGAGTGGCTCAACTTGGATGCAACACACCTGCACAACCTTGTAGACTCACTTCCTAAATGAATCACGGCAGTTATCAAGTCCAGGGATGGGATTACACAGTATTAAATGATGCTTGTAATGATTTCTCAAGCAGTGACTAATTTTTTATCTGGTGAACGTATGATAGAATGGATGAGATGTCGTTGTCAGGGGCAATTAAAAGTCAGGCATAAATAGACTATGTCTGTGTGTATTTCAGATATGGGCTACAATGGGACCTCCAAGAAGAATGTACAGTAGACCCTCGACTATTCAGCTTGTGATTATCTGACCCACATGACCAGCCTACTTAATTAATATCACAATAATACTTCTCTGTGATAAAATGGGGATTAACTTATTGTACGTACTGTACTTTAGGAAAACTTTAGCAAGTGGGTGCTGTCTACAATGCAGTGTGGCCTGTCCAAATGTTTTATGCATCTTTTGTGCTTCTCGCACATCTGGAGTCACAATTACAATGTACATAATGTATTGTTAACATTGATTAAATTACCAGATTCAAGATTCAAAAAATTATACTTTGAAGTCCTCTTCGAATGTTCATGAACAACAATGAACATATGGCACAGAGCAGCTCTGCTGGCCATCATGTGTCCTCTGTTTCTTCAGTTGCATATCAGACGTCCAAAGTGCTTGTGTTTTTAAATTGTTGTTTGGTGCAGTCCTTTGTGTTTTAATTAAAGAGTCCAAAATGGGTAATAAACAAAAAATGTTGTAATGACTATGGATTAGAAACTGTGTGTTGCAATGGGACTGGTGGCAGCTACATCTACAGCTTTGGAGTTAGGGGTAGCGATAGTACAGTTGGAGACTGGAAGAAAAAACAAGCAGCATTTGAAATGTGGGGTGCCTACAAAGCTAGTAGAAACAAAATAAAAGAAAGGAAAATAATTTTGAAGTGGTTGTTGTTATTGTTGTTGTGGTCTTCAGTCCTGAGACTGGTTTGATGCAGCTCTCCATGCTACTCTATCCTGTGCAAGCTTCTTCACCTCCCAGTACCTACCGCAATCTACATCCTTCTGAATTTGCTTAGTGTATTCATCTCTTGGTCTCCCTCTACGATTTTTACCCTCCACGCTGCCCTCCAATACTAAATTGGTGATCCCTTGATGCCTCAGAACATGTCCTACCAACCGATCCCTTCTTCTAGTCAAGTTGTGCCACAAACTTCTCTTCTCCCCAATCCTATTCAATACTTCCTCATTAGTTATGTGATCTATCCATCTAATCTTCAGCATTCTTCTGTAGCACCACATTTCAAAAGCTGCTATTCTCTTCTTGTGCAAACTATTTATCGCCCATGTTTCACTTCCATACATGGCTACACTTCATACAAATACTTTCAAAAATGACTTCCTGACACTTAAATCTATACTCGATGTTAACAAATTTCTCTTCTTCAGAAACGCTTTCCTTGCCATTGCCAGTCTACATTTTATATCCTCTCTACTTCGACCATCATCAGTTATTTTGCTCCCCAAATAGCAGAACTCCTTTGCTACTTTAAGTGTCTCATTTCCTAATTTAATTCCCTCAGCATCACCCGACTTAATTCGACTACATTCCATTATCCTCGTTTTGCTTTTGTTGATGTTCATCTTATATCCTCCTTTCAAGACACTATCCATTCTCTTCAACTGCTCTTCCAAGTCCTTTGCTGTCTCTGACAGAATTACAATGACATCGGTGAACCTCAAAGTTTTTATTTCTTCTTCATGGATTCTAATACCTACTACGAATTTTTCTTTTGTTTCCTTCACTGCTTGCACAATATACAGATTGAATAACATCGGGGATAGGCTACAACCCTGTCTCACTCCCTTCGCAACCGCTGCTTCCCTTTCATGCCCCTCGACTCTTATAACTGCCATCTGGTTTCTGTACAAATTGTAAATAGCCTTTCGCTGCCTGTATTTTACCCCTGCCACCTTCAGAATTTGAAAGAGAGTATTCCAGTCAACATTGTCAAAAGATTTCTCTAAGTCTACAAATGCTAGAAACGTAGGTTTGCCCTTCCTTAATCTAAGATAAGTCGTAGGGTCAGTATTGCCTCACGTGTTCCAGTATTTCTACGGAATCCAAACTGATCTTCCCCGAGGTCGGCTTCTACTAGTTTTTCCATTCGTCTGCAAAGAATTCGCATTAGTATTTTGCAGCTGTGACTTATTAAACTGATAGTTCAGTAATTTTCACATCTGTCAACACCTGCTTTCTTTGGGATTGGAATTATTATATTCTTCTTGAAGTCTGAGGGTATTTCTCCTGTTTCATACATCTTGATCACCAGATGGTAGAGTTTTGTCAGGACTGGCTCTTCCAAGGCCGTCAGTAGTTCTAATGGAATGTTGTCTACTCCGGGGGCCTTGTTTCGACTCAGGTCTTTCAGTGCTCTGTCAAATTCTTCACGCAGTATCATATCTCCCATTTCATCTTCATCTACATCCTCTTCCATTCCCATAATATTGTCCTCAAGTACATCGCCCTTGTGTAGACCATCTATATACTCCTTCCCCCTTTCTGCTTTCCCTTCTTTGCTTAGAACTGGGTTTCCATCTGAGCTCTTGATGTTCATGCAAGTGGTTCTCTTTTCTCCAAAGGTCTCTTTAATTTTCCTGTAGGCAGCATCTATCTTACCCCTGGTGATACTCGCTTCTACATCCTTACATCTGTCCTCTAGCCATTCCTGCTTAGCAGTTTTGCACTTCCTGTCGATCTCATTTTTGAGACGTTTGTATTCCTTTTTGCCTGCTTCATTTACTGCATTTTTGTATTTTCTCCTTTCATCAATTAAATTCAACATATCTTCTGTTACCCAAGGATTTCTATTGGCCCTCGTCTTTTTACCTACTTGATCCTCTGCTGCCTTCACTACTTCATCCCTCAGAGCTACCCATTCTTCTTCTACTGTATTTCTTTCCCCCATTCCTTTCAATTGGTCCATTATGTAAGCATAAATAAATTGAGGAAGCTTTATTTTTGTGGCATGAACATTTAATGGATGGCTCATTACAGGGCCAACACTGCGGGAAAAAGCATGGCAATAACAGTGGAAAACAGATGGAAAAGATTCAGAATTTACTGCCGGTGATGGATGGTTGGACTGGTGAGAAAAAAAAGAATTCAGTATTCGTCAGATAACCACTAGTGGAGCAGCTTCGTCTGCTGACTAAGAGGCTCTGCCACTGTTTAAAGACCATCTTTTGCAGTTAACTGATGTGGAGAGAATTTCTGGTGAACAGTTGGCCAATCGTGATGAGAGTGGTTGAACTTACAAGATGCTCCCTATGAAGATGCTTGCTTCAAAAAAGGAACTGTGATTCCTGCATACAGGAAAATAAATTACTTACCACACTGGCTTGCAGTAATGAAACTGGCAACTACAAGCATACGCTTACATTAATAGGGAAATCATGATAACTTAGATCTTTCAAAAACCTGAAAAATCAGGAATAACTGCTCCTACATTACACTCATCAAAAGAAAACATGAATGAATTCAGAAACCTGACTACAAAATGAATTTGTACCAGCTGCAGAGAAATACACTGAAGAGCCAAAGAAACTGGTACACCTGTCTAATATCATGCAGGGCCCCTGCGAGCATGGAGAAGTACTGCAACACAATGTGGCATCAAATCTACTGATGTCTGAAGTAGTGCTGGAGGTAACTGACACCATGAATCCTGCACGGGTGTTCATAAACCCATAAGTGTATGAGGGGTTCGAGATCGCTTCTGAACAGCATGTTGCTGGCATCCCAGAAATGCTCAATATGTTCAGCGGAAGTGTTGAAACTCAGAAGAGTGTTCCTGGAGCCACTCTGCAGCAATTCTGATGTGTGGGATGTCGCATTGTCCTGCTGGAATTGCCCAAGTCTGTTGGAATGCACAATGGACATGAATGGAGGCAGGTGATCAGACAGGATGCTTATGTATGTTTCACCAGTTAGACATGTATCTAGACATATCAAGGGTTCCATATCACTCCAACTGCACCCCCCCCCCCCCCCCCACACACACACACCATTACAGAGCCTCCACCAGCTTGAGCAGTCCCCTGCTGACATGCAGAAACCATGGATTCATGTCTCCGTATCCATACATGTCAATCCAATTTCAAACAAGGCTCGTCTGACCAGTCAACATGTTTCCAGTCGTCAACAATCCAAAGTCTGTGTTGACGGGCCAATGCAAGGTGTAAAGCTTTGTGTCGTGCAGCCATCAAGGGTACACTAGCGGGCCTTCAGCTCCAAAAGCCAATATTGATGATGTTTTGCTGACACTTGATGGCCCAGCATTGAAATCTGCAGCTATTTGAGGAAGGGTTGCACTTTGTCACACTGAATGATTGTCTTTAGTCTTCGTTCATCCCATTCTTGCAGGATCTTTTCCAGGCCACAGCAATGTCAGAGATTTAATGTTTTACTGGATTTCTTATATTCACAGTACACTTGTGAAATGGTCATATGGGAAAATCTCCACTTCATCATTACCTCAGAGATGTTGTGTCCCATCGCTCATTGGCAGACTATAACACCATATTCAGACTTACTTAAATCTTGATAACCTGCCATTGAAGCAGAAGTAACCAATGTAACAACTGTGCCAGACACTTGTTGTCTTATATAGGTGTTGCCAACCACAGCACCGTATTCTGCCTGTTTACATATCTCTGTATTTGAATATGCATGCCAATCCCAGTTTCTTTGGCACTTCGATGTATATGGAAGACAACAATTAACTCAGGAAAGTTCTGCTGCTTCTTGATAAACTCGCACATGGAGGTATCAAAGCATTATTTTTACCACCAAATGTGACTGCTTTTTGTCAGCTGATGGACCAGGGCAGCCTTGACATGTAAACTGATGTCTGTGATTAATAGTAATGAAGACTGTGTAACCATTCTGGAAAGGACAGACTTGCTAGTTGTTATATGGTGATGGGCCAGAATGGGAAGAGATTCTGAACTTATCACTTGTAAGGTCTTGGAAGAATATTTTAGACCATGAAGGTGGACATTTTCACTTTGAATCCACTTGTAAAACTCAAGTTACAGGTGGAAGTAACGATATCATTGCACTGCTCAAAAATGTACAGGGTTATGAGGATGTCAGGACGTCACAGAGTAGATGGCAAATGGTGAAGCTTATGAACTAACTGACTATGATATTGTGGAAATGGTGACTTAGGGAGAAATAACACAAGAGGTGGAAACAAATTTAGATGACATGAGAAATATCATGCCACATTCAGAAGGGTGCGAGATGAATGACGCAGTGCTGAAGCACATTAGTGAGCAGAGAGAAGCAGCAGCTGGTATCATCTGTTTGGATAAGTGGAGCAATACTGCAGCACGGAAGAGGGCTAAAGGACATAACAGTCACCCATCCAAACATTTTTAAAACAAAAATACATATATTTCATATTTTTTGCTTAGACCAGGCCTTTCATAAGTGTGCAAGCATACACGCAACATACATACATACATACATACAACAATTTTTGAAAGGCACAATATGAACATAACATACACTTACAGCATGTATCACTGTATGTAAGTAGTCAGAAAACGTTAATAAAACTGTGATTTAGTATAAGGTGAATGGCACAGCTGGGGTCAGAAAAGAGAATTTATAGAACTACTGCCTATCCATGCCTGTCACACAGACAACAAGGACAGGTGGACAAAAGTTGAAAGATGTTAGAAAGGAACACCAATGTTACATGGATGAAAGCTGAACAGTAGAGATGAGGGCAGATGTAAGTCACAATACAGGCAGAGGTAAAATATAAGAGTAACAGCAGCATATGGCATAGGCCATCTCCCATATAGGAGAGCTAAAACGAGAGAGACAAACAGGCGTAAGGCTTAAAGATGCCTGCCCTGGTGCATGACCAACACACAAGTGAGTGCAATTCAGAAAAGGTGTCTCTCTGAAGGCAGACGTGAGAGGCAATGACGTGGTCGTTCTCCCATGCCTCTTAATTGGCTATTCAAATAAGGCTTGACTATGCTGTGTCTTAGTGTGGGCTCTTCTTCTCACAGACATTGGTCCATTCATTAAGCACGCACATAGGGGCATGTGTAAAACTGGCTGCAACCACCACATACTGAATGGAAGATTTTAATGAGGTAGAAAGACAATAAAAACAGATGTGCCAACTTTCAAAAGTGAAAAATCAGGAGAATTTTAGCGGTGTACTATTGTGGATTACAACACATCCCTGCCGATTAAAGTTGCAATAATTTAATAACTGTAACAATTCAATTACATTTGCTTTATTATTTACGTGTAAATACTAAATAATGGACATACCTGAGCCTTCGGACTGTATAATTTATCATTCAACATGCTGAACAATATGAATGATGAGCTCTGCAGGTTTCTTTGGATTCACACATTCCAATGAAGCACTCTCGAGAGAACTACAGTTCGAAATTATGATCCGAGGAAACAAATTAACGTATACTAGATTTCTGTTTTGACATTAGCACAGTTTGTGCATGAATAAATCACTGTTAAATGATCACACGTTTTCATTTCATAATGCAACCCATATTTGCAAGGTATCTTATATCCGTAAGACATCTTTCCCAAATTTAAATCAATTTTATACAGGATGTACATTTTAGGCTTAGCAAATAATCTGAATGGTTTATCAGTCTGAATTTGTCTGATTATGGTAGTTACTTATTCAGCACACCCGTAGCTGACTTAGCCTTCTTCAAAAACTCTGAACTAAATTTCTGCTCAAAGCACTTGCCTTTTTGAACTGATTTTAAAATTAAAAATTTGTCCAAAGACGTTTCTGAAAGCATGGACTTGAACTGAGTTTTGGTCTTTGTAACTGTGCCACAAATTCTCTCACATTCCGCATTACTATGTGGAATTGACAAAATAGCCAGCATCACCTTTGCAAGTTTATCATACTGAAGAACCTCATCAGCCAATTTCTTCTGACCTACCAACGCCCACTGAACATCAATTCTCTCTTGGTTTCTTCCAGCTGAAAGTTACAGAACTGAGAGTGAAGAATATCAACTTCTGTATTTAAGTGTTCACAATGGTCTTGTAGCAGTGATGCCAACCCTCGCGCACTGTTTCCCCCTATATTGCACTTCAAATTCCCCTAAATAATTTATCACACCGTCGGGTAAGCAAGCGGGGTAGTGGGGCGGTAAAAGGGAGTCAAGAATGAAATTGTCGAGTGGAGGGGCGGTGAGGGGAGGGTAGTAACCCTAAATGTTTTTCCCCCTAAAACATTTCTCTCTCTAACTTCCCCCTAGGGATCTTAATTCCCCATATATTTAGGGGGAAATCCCCTAACTTGGCAACACTGCCTTTTACACACAACAATGCTAATCACTTCGCTTGGAACAACTATCGACTACTCCTTGTCCATGATAACTTTACAATTGTGCTGGTGCTACCAGAAGCAGAGGAAATTGGCACTAGCTGAAAGATATTCATTTGTCTCTGAATGCTGCCAACGATAAATTCCTTACTTCCTTGTAGATATGAAGTGCAAGCTACGCCTACTGCCACTCCCGACAGCCACCGCACTAATCTACCAAGTTAACATAGACATGTAGCAGCCATACCTTGTCATCCACCAATATATCGAAGGTGCAGGATTTTCAAATAGTAAGGAAAGTATTGAAACTGGTCTGAAAATCGGGAGATCGGTCTTCACTGTCGGGAGATCGGGAGGAAGAAGGAAAAACTGGGAGTCTCCCACTTAAATTGGGAGAGTTGGCACGTCTGTAAAAATTATTAACTTCTTTGGTCCACGCTGCGACTAATAAAGGGGTTGTACAACCCTACCCCCTTTCGTAAAGGTGCAGCAGAGTTTGATAACATTTCAGATTTATGTATATTAAAATAGCAGAAATAAAGGGCAGTTCTTATTTACATTTGAAAACCCCTGAAGTGACTTACATGACACTGAGACTAGTCATTTAATATACGACACCTGGGACTACAAGAATTGGAAAATATTGCTAAAGTGGAAGACAAATGTTCTACTTGTGACATCATCAGATGACGTACCTCACACATGTGCAGCATTTGGGCTTATCAGTCCTACCTTTGTTGGTAGGGGGCAGTGCTCTGTTTTCATTCTTGCGTTATCCGATGGTATACGGTAGTGCTAGCAGCAATGGTTTACATTTAACAACCTTGCACACATGCATCTGTGTTATGGTGCTGCCAATTCCAACACTCTTGCTGGAAGACTTATTTATGCAGATCATTTCCCACAGCACATTTTACCTTCTCATGTATTGTTTGCTAATAAGGACCATTGATTGTACAAAACAGTAACTCTGTGCACAAGTAAACACTGAAAGCAAAACATGTATTGAGGGAAGGGAACAAAGCGACCAGACAGGCTGTTTTCTGACATCAAGGTTACCGTAATTATCAGACAAGATCTCATGTACTACATTATTTCTACTTTGCTGCAATCTGTTTTGTGGGTTTTTATGTGAATGCTTAAAAGTATACTTTGTAAATATGCACAGGAGCTTAAAATCTTGTTCTTCCTTCAAGTGTTTAACGTACATGTCACTAAAGATTTTCCACTCATACTGTACTTGAAGATGTTCCCATTGCATGTGGATGTTTATAATTAATTTCAGCCTTCCACGTCTCAGATGTGCCAGTAATTTCTGGTCTTGCCCCTGCATGGGAGACCAAGTGGAGGTAGCTGCTTTGGTGAGAGTACAGCAGGACCCCAAAACGAGTATACAAGTTGGCATCTGAAGTGCAGATACAGGTTATCAGTGAGAACACAATGTGATCACCTCTGGTTCACACAACCACTAATTTGGTCAGTGACCATAACATTTCTGATGTGTAAAGCGTGTAGCTGTGTACCATCTTCAGCATTTCCTTGAAGTTATCTTTCAACAAAAAAACGCTTATTGCTTGTGCTGCCCCGACCTACCTCGACACAGAGGGTGTTCGACTGTTGCCCTGGCCAGCAAGTTCTCTGGATCTCACAGCCACTGAATGTGTGTAGTCAAGGGCTGCTGTCAGATTGGTTAACCACCACTAACCAGTCACTACAGCTGATCAACCCTGGCATCTAGCTGAAGCAGCATGGACAAGTGATGCTAGGATAGTTTCCTTGAAAGGTTACAGCCAATTTCCCTCCCCAACCCAAGTCTGCAGTCTGTCTAATATGGTTCCATAAAAGCTTTGAAGAAACAAAGATTACTACTTTACAATCAGTTGACAATGTTAGAGGTGAGTGACCACGAGTTCAAAATGGAACAGGAAGGGGAAGGAAACTGGTCACGTTTCTTCAAAGGAAGCATCCCAGCATTTGCCTCACAATTTACAGTACATGCAGGCTACTTAAAAAAGACCTCACAGCAATTTGAAAGTCAGTCCAGGATGCGATAACAGCATCTCACCATTGCACTACCTCCCCCTGTGTCAACCTTTAGAGTTATGTGGAAAAAGCATGGCACACGTGCCTCGTGTATTGACCACTGTCCCTCAGCAGCGAACACACGCTTCAAGCGGGTCACACAGTTCTTGTCTTCTCCACTTCTTTTTACCAAGTGATGGTACAGTGAAAAATATCTATTTACATTTCTGAGATTCATGTGCAGTGTTTCTATACTGCGCTGCAATACAAACACATTAACCCACATGAGACATTAATGTATTATCACAATACAATCCTTAACTGTCATAAACTCATTTTTGTGTGATATTTTGGGGGAGTCAGAGAGGATGGTGAGTTTCATTTCATCATTTGGAACATAGCTCAATTTGAAAAACAATTTCTTGAGTTTACAGTAAAGTGTCAAATGTTATGAAAGGACAACAATACACAGCTATTATCAGAGTCATGACAAAAGTATGCATTGTGCATTTAAATGTCATCTTCTAGAGTAAACCAGTGACAGAAACTCAAGGGAGAGGGAGACGGAGAGGGAGACGGAGAGGGAGACGGAGAGGGAGACGGAGAGGGAGACGGAGAGGGAGACGGAGAGGGAGACGGAGAGGGAGACGGAGAGGGAGACGGAGAGGTTGGTTTGTTTGTGCGATTGAAGGGACCAGACAACAAGGGCTATTGGTCCCTTTTTCCACGATCATGAAACACCCACGAAGAATAAAAATAAACAACAGAGATGACGGGAGACGGCACAGAACATGAAAGACAGACAAAGACCAGAAAAGAAGAATTAAAAGCACACAGAGGGCTGAAGTGGTTGGCCAACCATGGAAACAAAAAAACGAAAAGCCAGCCACCAAGAGAGACACTAAAAACTCCAATCTAAAACTGTAGGCCAAAGGCCAGACTAACACAAAAGAGAGACAAGCCCTCAGATCAAGCGATAAAAGCCCCCTGCACGAATAAAACTCAAAACTAAGCCTGCCATGGCAGAGTCATCTGTTAAAAGGGCAGGGAGCGTATGTATCAGGCAGTGCAAACGTCTGCCTGAGCACAGTTAAAAGCGGACAGTTCAACAAAATGCAGACCACTGTCAATGCTGACCCGCAGTGACATACAGATGGGTCCTCGCGGCACAATAATTAACTGTGCATCATCCAGGTGTGGCCAATGCGCAGCCGGCAGAGTACAACAGAGTCCTTGAGAGATGCCCGCAAGGAGGCGCACCACACACCGATAGTCTCTTTGACGATGCGAAGTTTGTTGTGTGAAGGCAGGGTGCGCCATTCATCACCCCACGCACCAAGCACCTTCTGCTGCAAAACTGACCTGACATCACACTCCTAAAGCCCAATCTCTAAGGCCAGGGCACTGACAGCCTGTTTGGCCGGAGTGTCAACCTGTTTATTACACAGGGTCCACACAAAGACCACAGAGTGGCCGCAACGGACAAGAGTATGGAGGGACTCCTGGATAGCCAACACCAGATGAGAATGAGGAAAACTCTGGTCGGTAGCTCGTAAACCGCTCAGGGAGTCACTACAGATAACGAAGGATGCACCTGAGCACGGGCGGATATACTATGGGGCGAGGGAGATGGCTACCAGCACAGCAGTGAAAACACAGGAGCCAGCTGGCAAAGAGCATTGTTCAGAATGATCCCCTAGAGTAATAGCATAACCGACTCAACCAGCAACCATCGAACCGCCGTGAAATGCGACAAGGATGGAAAGAAAGCATTGGCGGAGGGCCTCAGGAGGGACTGAGACCTTCGGGTCCTGTGCCAAAGGCACGGCGGGGCACACACCACGGGGGTATATGTAGAGGGGCCTGAAAAAGAGGTGGAAGAGGGAAAAACTCAAGCCCAGAGAGAAGAACCCGGACGCAAACTGCAATCGTGCACCCTGACCAGGACTGCCGTTCTGGAAGATGGACGACTGAGTTGGGGAACAGGAGACGGTAACTGGGATGGCCAGGAAAGCTACAAACATGTGCAGCATAAGCGGCCAGTAGGAGTCAGCACCGGATCCGCAATGGAGGGACACCAGCCTCCACAAGTATGCTGTTGTTCCAATTGTGATCCTGCAGTGAAGGACAGAGTCAAGCAATCACAACACAGAAGGTGATGCCAAACCGTAAGCCAGGCTCCCATAGTCTAGACAGGATTGAATCAATGCCTGATACAGTCTTAGAAGGGTAGACCGATCGGCACCCCAGCTGGTGTGACTCAAGCAATGAAGAGCATTAAGATGCCACCAGCAAGTTTATTTAAGCTGCCGAATATGAGGGAGCCAAGTCAACTGGGTATCAAAAAGCAATCCCAAAAAACGCTGTGTCCCCACCACAGCAAGAGATTCGCCATCGCGATAAAGCCGTAGCTCAGGGTGAACAGTGCGATGCCGGCAGAAATGCATAACGCAGATCTTGGTGGCCAAAAACTGGAAGCCATGCACTACAGCCCAAGACTGTGCCTTGTGGATAGTGCCCTGCAGCTGACATTTGGCAACTGCAATGCCAGTGGAGCTACAGTATAGGCAGAAGTCATCAGCATACAAGGAAGCTATACAGATGTACCCACAGCTGCAGCGAGCCCATTGATAGCAACTAAAATGAGGAAGACACTCAACACAGATTCTTGTGGGATCCCATTCTCCTGGACTCAGGAGGAACTATGGGAGAGCCCAACTTGCATGCGGAAGGAACGAAGCAACAGAAAATTTTTAATAAAAATTGGGAGCGGGCCTCTAAGACCCCACCCATGAAGCGTTGTGAGGCTGTGATGTCGCCATGTCGTATCATACGCCTTCTGCATGCCAAAAAAGATGGCAACCAGATGCTGACGACAGGCAAAGGCCGTACGGATGGCAGACTCCAAGCAGACCTGGTTATAGGTGGCAGAGCGGCCCTTACGGAACCCACCCTGAGACGGAGCCAGAAGGCCCCAAGACTCAAGTAGCCTACTCAACCTCCGGCTCACCATGCATTCGAGCACTTGCAAAGAATGTTGGTGAGGCTAATGGGGCAGTAGTTGTGCACCTCCAGTGGGTTCTGGCCAGGTTTCAACACGGGGATTATGATGCTTTCCCACCATTGTGATGGGAATTCACCCTCAACCCAGATACAGTTGAAAAGGACTGGGAGGTATCGTTGGCAGGTCACCGAGAGGTGTTTGAGCATCTGATAGTGGATGCGATCTGGCCCGGCAGCCATATTAGGGCAAGCGGCTAGGGCACTTTGGAATCCCCACTCACTGAACGGAGCATTGTATGATGCAGGGTGGTGCATGTGGAATTAAAGGCTCCGACATTCCAACCGCTCTTTCAGGGAGCAGAAGGCCAGCAGGTACCTCATAGAAGCAGAACTCTGAGCATAATGCTTCGCTACGTGGTTTGCAATTGTGTCGAAGTCAGTACAGACTGCACCATTCACGGAAAGCCCAGGTATGCTGATGGGGTCCAATAGCCATGGAGTCTTCTATTCTTGGCCCAAACCTGTGATGGAGAGGTACGGAGGCCAACGGTGGAGACAAACCTTGCCCAAGCACTCCTGCTTGTGTTGACGAATGAGGCGGCAGACTCGCACGTGGAGCCATTTAAAGGCGATGAGGAGTTCCAATGAAGGGTGCCACTTATGATGTAGGAGGGCCCGCCTGCGATCTCTAATTGCCTCAGTGATCGCGGGTGACCACCAAGGCACAGTCCTCTGCCGAGGGGACCCGGAAGAACAGGGAATTGCGGATTCCATGGCAGAAACAATGCCGGCGGTGATCGTGGCATTGGAAAGGGGCTCAACAGTGGCAATCGAGGTGAACAAGTCCCAGCCAGCATTATTCATAGCCCATCTGGAGGGCCCCCAGAATAGGGATGCTGTGGCAGTGACAGAAAGATCGGAAAGTGGTCACTACTGCACAAGTCATCATGCACATGCCATTGGACGGATGGTAGAAGGTTAGGGCTGCAGATCGGAAGGTCGATGGCTGAGTACGTGCCATGCGCCACACTGAAATGTGTGGAGGCACCATTATTTAAGATGGAAAGGTTGAGCTGTGCCAGCACTTGCTCAATGACAGTTCCTCAGCCTGTTGCCACTGATCCACCCCATAGAGGGTTATGGGCATTGAAGTCGCCCAGTGACATAAAATGTGGTGGCAGCTGGGCTATCAGCGCAGCCAATACATACTGCGGGACATCATCATCCGGTGGGAGATAGAGACTGCAGACAGTAAAAGCCTGAGGCATCCACACCAGAACAGCAACAGCCTCTAAAGGTGTTTGAAGAGAGACACTCACTGTAAAGAGAGTTAAGGACGTAGATGCAGGTGTTACCAGATACCCTCTCATAAGGGGCCTGGTTCTTATAACAACCCCGATAGCCACGGAGGGTGGTGGTTCACATTGTCGGAACCCAAGTTTCCTGGAGAGCAATGCAGAAGAAAGGGTGAAAGCTGATAAGTTGGCAGAGCTCAGCAAGGTGGTGGAAAAAACCGCTGCAATTCCACTGGAGTTTGACACTGTCCACAGCCGAAAATGGCGTGAAGGGACCGAGGACGCAGATTATGCCGCTGGGTCACATACTGCTACCGACTGAGTACGTGTGCGTTCGACATCCATTATGCATGAGGGTTCGACGAGATCTAGGTCCTCGACGGACGGCAGAATCTCCACCTCATCCTCAGACACAGACGCAGCTCGTAGGGAGTGGTGGGATGGGTGCCACCGCAAGGTCTGGATTCTTGGGTGCCTTCTTCTTTTTCTGTTTTTCTCACTGTTCCTTATGTGGTTCTGGCTGGCAGGGCTTCACTGGGTCAGTCTCAGGGATGGAGGAGGACCAAGAAGCCCTATGACCAGCTGTGGTTGCTTCAGCTACTGGCGGTTGTCTGCTTTTCCACTGGTCAGAACCCAGAAAGGGGGGGACCCAAGAGACCCCTTCCTGGTGAGAGGAGCTGAAGAAGACCTACACTCCTCCAGGTGGGAAGTGGGAACTGATTTGGGGGAGGGGGGGGGGTTGCTCCTGAAGTAGGTGATGCCGGAGCAACAGGGAAGGAAGTGCTCCCCCCCCCCCCCTCTCCCCCCCACCATCAAGGGGGCAGGTGTAGACTTACGGCTCTGAGTGCTGCCTGGAATTGTTGCAATGGATGGGGTGACAATTGTTCTTGTAGCAGCGGCATATGAGGAGACCATAGCCACAGGATGTAAGTGCTCAAATTTTCTCTTAGCCTCAGTGTAGGTCAGTCGGTCCAGCATTTTATATTCCATGATTTTCCTCTCTTTCTGTAAAATCCTGCAGTCTGGTGAGGAAGGTGAATGATGCTCTCAACAGTTGACACAGATAGGAGGCAAGGCATATGGAGTATTGGGATGTGATGGGCATCCGCAATCTCAACATGTGAGGCTGGAAGTACAGCGGGAAAGCACATGGCCGAACTTCCAGCACTTAAAGTACCGCATCGGGAGAGGGATATATGGCTTGACATCACAGCGGTAGACCATCACCTTGACCTTCTTGGGTAATATGTCACCCTTGAAGGCCAAGATGAAGGCACCAGTGGCAACCTGATTATCCCTCAGACCCCGATGGATGCGCTGGACGAATTGTGTTCTAGGTTGGCGCGCAGTTCATTATCAGACTGCAAAAGAAGATCCCTGTGGAATATAAGACCCTGAACCATATTCAAGCTCTTATGGGGCGTGATGGAAACAGAAACATCCCCCAGCTTGTCACAGACAAGGAGCGCCCGTGACTGCCCGGCAGAGGATGCTGTTTTGATCACGACTGACCAAGAGCGCATCTTGGACAAGCCCTCCACCTACCCGAACTTGTCCTATAAATGCTCCACAGAAAACTAAGGCTTTGTTGACATGAATGGATCCCCATCAACTCATGTACAGACGAGGTATTGGGGCGAATAAGTGTCATCGCCATCTTTAGCCTTTCGCTCCACCCATGGTGTGGGCAAAGAGAGAAATGGTTTGGGGTCATACTGCTGTGCATTTAAATGAGCCCTTGAACACTTGGAGACTGCTGGTGGCTGGCCACCAGCAAGAGAAGATGTGCCATGCTTCATTGCCTGTCATCCGCCCTGATGCCACCCATTCCGACCAAGGGCCCTCCACACCGGTGCCACCCAGCCGCAGCAAGGGCCACCTGGCAGGATGGCCATTGCCTGGAGTCCTGATGCCCCAGGGAGATAGGCATCTACTCCTTGGCATACGTAGTGAGTTAATGGTGCAGGCATCAGCAGAGCGATCTCTGTGTTGTCATGGGGCTACCATCAACAGGGTACGTGGCGGCCCCACCACAACGGACTGGGTACCGTGCTGGATATCAGGTGCAAAGAAGTCCATGGTAGCTGTCGGCGCAGCAAGTGACACTGCATAGTGGAGGGCGGAGACTGCACCCAGGGATGTATCCTCGCCCTAGAAATGGAGAATGAGCAGGACTGCAATGCGACAAGGAGAAAGGGTGCTAAGATCTTAACGCACTATGGACACGATGCACCATGTGAGGCATCCTTCCCCAATTGGCATGCTCTGTGGGAAAATTTTGCAGAATGGAGGTCAAACCCTACAGGGGACCATCACATAAAAGCCAAAACATGTGAGACTCATTTTAGTCACCTCTTATGACAGGCAGGAATACCGCGGGCCTATTCTTACCCCCGAACCCGCAGGGGGGAGGGGGAGAGATATGGAGGTGGAAGGAGGGAAGAGAGAGAGGCAGGTACGATGAATGATGGAGAAGAGATGGAAATGTTAGAAATGAGAAGGTGAGAGACAGACAAGAAATGGA
The DNA here is from genome assembly GCF_023864275.1 of Schistocerca cancellata. Lineage (NCBI taxonomy): Eukaryota > Metazoa > Arthropoda > Insecta > Orthoptera > Acrididae > Schistocerca > Schistocerca cancellata. Next base: position 73,478,297 of record NC_064627.1, read on the forward strand.
CGGCAGATGTGCACATATGGCACAGGTCACATATGATTAGAATGTGACAAGCTGTGGCTGTTAAGCCCATTCAAAAGTCACGCATAGATAGACTATGTGTTTATTGCAGATTCATGCTACAATGGAATTTTCCAAGGAGGATGTAGATGTTCCTTACGCCAATTATATAAATAACACAGGTGGGTGTCCAAAAGTTAAGACATATTATAGATCAACAGTGATATTACGAGGGCAAAAGCTGATTGGCAGAGAGAAAGGCTGAAGGGGCAGATGCAAAATATAAGAATGCAATAGCAGAGGGCCTATACCTTCTGCCCTGCTCAAGAGCTAAAACACCAAGAGACATACATGCAGATTACTTAATATATATTAAATGACTATGTTTAAAATGTAACACAGCATGGCAAGAGAAATTTCATGTAGCAGGTAGCCATCAAATGTCGTTTAAAAGCATATGTCGACAAAAGGCCACATGTTGTGAAGTGACAGTGTGTGAGGTGGAAGGCTGTGATAGACCACTCAACCATAATGGCTTCCAAAGAAAGATAGGTGGGGGGGATTACTCCTTGTGGCAGTAACAAATGGTTACCACAGTAGGGGAGAGGTTATTCAAGGTACTTGGTGCACAAGATGAGAAGGCTTACTTTAATAATGACCATTTAAAAGTATTGAGGCCTTTTCTGTACACTTGTATGTCTAGAATAAGGGTCCAAAAGAACACTGATTTCGGTCATGAAATTCTGATATAAATTTTGTACAGAAATCTAAAGCTCTTAAGTTTCACTATGAACAACTTAAGTTTTTCCCAAGCACTTAGTGAGTTTGTGTGTGAAAAAACAGTGAATATCAAAGTCAAAAGATGATGGCCACCTTCTTTGGAACTCTTTGCCTGCATTAAAAAACTGCAAAGATGCACCAAAATGACGAATGTTTCTATACAAAAAAGTATCGGGTGTGCTAAGGAATGTTGCAACATGGATTTCAGGTAAAATGATACCACATAGGCAAGCAGATAGGGACAGAGTGCACATTAATTTAATTGAACACTGGTGAAGGAAAGTTTCCACTTATGTAAACATTACAAAGAACTGCAGAAGTGAAAGAGTTACCTGTTTGAAAGTCACAGTAAACATGAAAAATAACAAAAATAAATAAAAATAAATTTAAAAAATTACATGTGTAATATTTTCAATTTTTAAGAGTGACACTTTGAAAAAAAGAACAGAAATAGAAGTTTCAAAACAGCAGACAGACTTGATAGGAGACAGCTTGACTTAACTACAGAATAGTGCAGCATTAATTAACAGAAAACACTGTGAATTTCAGGTACAATTACCCAAGTGCAATATTGAGATGTAGTCAAACGATTGTGTTAACGATACTTAGCAACAAACCGAAATACTCAACAACTGTGAGATACATCCTCAGAGAAAAACAACAGAATTCCTCTGGTGGGACAATTACTGAAATAATTTGTCATGCTTTCATAATGCTTGTCGGTGTGTAGCAGATTGCAAACAAGTACAGATTGCAAGGAAAACTTGAGTAATTCTTTTCTCTTCTTCGAATGCATAATACATACGACATACAAAAATTAAAAATTGTTCTTGACTGTCAAAAAACTGACAAACAAAAATATGACACCGTAAGACCTTTGTAAAATATCTGATGAACATCACAAAGCTTCACCAAAAAGGACTGAGGTTCTAGCAGAAGGACAATGATAGAAAGCAGAAAGAGATCACTTCAGATCTAAAACAAGTGAAATTTACACAAAAGTACTGGTAAACAGAGCACAAAGCAGTAGGACAGGGGCATTTGGTATGGAGTCAGAGTTAGGCATTTACAGTCAATAAGCTTGTAAAAAAAAAAACAACAACCACCACCACCACCTTAAGACTAAATAGGCTTATATAGCCATTACAGACCAAGTGGAATAGCCAGACATTTAATAAGCAAAATAAGCACTGTACCAAGGATGTCAATGATTACAAACACAAAATACATTGTTAAAATCAAGCTAAAAATAAATAGATTGTAAATGGAGGTAAATTAAAAACTAACAACGAAGTGAAAGCTAAAGGCATCAAATGAGATCAGTATTCAATTTATGTTGTAGGTAAGTGTATTAGTTAACATAGTTGTGTCATTCAATTTAAAACATTTGACATCAGCAAAACTGCTCAGATGTACTGAAAAGTGAGTTCCATACAAGAGGGTGTTTAGGTACGTATTGCCTAACTTACTGTAGACGATGAAACAGGCATTTGCATCATTAGTGCTGTTATCCAAATGATTTTCACTGTACCACCAGGTAGCTCCTAACTATTCTCATCACAGAGATATATGGTTTGATTTGAGTTTACAACCAAGGCTCGCTGTTCAGAACATCCTCACACCTGTAATGTGGGACCACTATCAAAATTGTACATAATTCCACGTAGGTGGACTTCTTGATTTGGTAATCAACAATGGTTTGGAAACAGCGAAATATTCTTGCTATTGCCTCCAAACAACTTTAAAAGTATACTCGCATGGTTTGTATTTAATCTTTATACTGGAAACTTATAACATAGGACTGGGAGGTTACATAACTGTCTTTCACTGTCCCATGTAGGCAACAAACAGAAAACAAATCTCTGAACAGTATTCAATACAAGTACACTCAAATCTCTCATATCTAATACCATTACAAATCACATTAATGCAGTGTACCAAGAAAAAAAAAAAAAAACATAAACTCTCAAAGTCTAAAATGCACGTGGTCACTGGCTGCATAAAAATGTTTGTTGCCCCACCAGTGACTAAAATTCCAACTATGCTGAAACTGTCTTGAGATACTCTATTCCCTGTTCTTTACCAAGAAAGTTGTGTATAGGGCAGTAAAAGAACAGGACTGCAGAACTGAAATGGAAAATGCTTCAATTAGCTGAGAAGCTCATGATTGCCAGCCACATACTCAAAGTATCATTTTCTCTAAATAGCACTAACGCTTCATACCACAGGAAATAACATTTATAATACCACATCTACAAAATAACACAGTCCACAAGGAAAGTCTTATAATGCTCTGATGACAGCGCTGGAAGGAACCACAAATAAAATGTTTGAAAAAGATATTTTCTTGGCAAGCTGCTATTCTCTACAGACAGTTATGAGCTGCACCATCCTCCATATGGTGATTTCTTGGTTGTGGCTTCCAGCAGGCCGTATGTGAGCGATGTGAAACTTACTATCTGTCATTCTACAATGTGCAGCATGCACAGAGCAGAGCTGAGCAGTGACGAGGCTGCATTGTAGGAACGAGGAGCTGATGTCTGCTATGTGAAGCCTCTGATGGTAGATACTAGCATGGCAAATACCTCAGCATTTTTCAACTGCACAGCGTCGCTCAGCTGTAGTGGCATGATGTATGGGATGTCAATGTGGTAGTGGCAGCGTACAGCTAACTGTAGTGCATTCATCTGTATCTAGGGAAGTCCAGTGGCGACTAACCAGGAGCACGTGCTACACAACACAGTTTTGATTTGCCCACAGTGCCTTCTATTACAATCACATCAAAGACAGGAAATGCATGGAGCCGAACTTCGGTACACTTGTGCACAGAAGTATGCTTAAGAGCCACCTCTGAGACTGAAGAAAATGAAAATAGGATCTCGATGTCCTGCTTCTCATCAGCAGTTTGCACACAGCTGGGACAAGAGGGACGTGGACAGAGTGGGCAAGATGTGCTTGCTAGGGGCAAATAATGGGATGCTCCACAATGGAGGCAGTTATTCCATATGCCAGTCATATACACAACAAGAGTGGGTGGCCAAAACTTAAAAGATATTGCAAAGAAACAGGGATGTTACAAGGACAGAAGCTGAATAGTTGACACAAGGGCAGATGCAAATTACAATACAAACAGGGACAAAATAAAAGAGAGAAGCAGTAGATGGCCTAAGCCACTCACCCTGTAGGAGGAGAGCTAAAACACAAGAGACACACAGACAGATGGCTTAAAGCTGCTTTCCTGGGAACATGAAAAAACACAAAAGAGTGCAATTCAGAAGAGGCCTGTTTCTGCAGGCACTTGCAGGAGGCAGTCACATGGCCTCTCCCCCACACCTCATGATTGGTTATTCAAAGGACACCTGGCTATGCTGCGTCCTAGTACAGGTTCTGCTCTGCCCTCAAGTTATTGGCGCATTTATTCACCATGCATATAGGAGCACATGTAGGGGTGCTGAATATAAAATCTTAATAATGTAGAAAGACAATAAAAATTATTAACTTCTTGGGGTCCAAATTGCGAATGATGAATAGTATTGTACATAGAGAGTAGAATGGGAGGGAGGGAGGGAGGGAGGGAGGGAGAGAGAGAGAGAGAGACTATTTACGGTAGCGCACGAGACGGAGTCTCTGCAGATGCTCGATTGAACAACAGCATAGCATGAAAATGGATTAATTCCACCCTCTGTTGCAGCAGCCGTCTGCTTCTACTCCAGCTTATGGTGCTGCAGCTGCTCCTTTCCACACGGCAAAAATGCAAGGCCATGGCAGTTACAATGGAGCACTATGAAAATAAAGAGAAGTCACATTTGAAAGAATGTCGTGTGTCATCAATTTTGTGTTCGTGAACAGAAGGAGTGATGCACTGCAGATGAGCTGCACAGTTAGGAGAGAACAACTGTACTTTTATTCACACTAATGAAATGAAGTACAATACACAAGTGACGTCACTGAGGCTTTGGTCAGCCAAGAGCATTACACTGCTTGAGGACAAGCAGCAATTGCAGCTGTAGCCCCAGATGGTTGCAGATGATGATGATGATGATGATGATGATGATGAGGATTAGTGGTTTAGGGTGCAAAATGGCGATGTCATCAGTGCTCTTTGAGGTGGTGTTCAGCAAGGGGGCAGTCCTGGACAGCCATGGGGGCTGTCCACTAAGGTGAGAATCCTGGATGGTTTGCGATGATGTGCAGGTTTTGGGGTGGGGTGGGGGGCACACAACTACAGTGGTCATTAGCGCCCAGACTAAATTATGGATGCACTGTGAGGCACATTGTTAAAACAGCAACTAAAAAGGACAACACTATAAAAGGCACATTAAAAGGCAAGGGATTAAAAGAAAAACAGCATAATCAAATGTCCTTAGGCAGGTTTGTTAAGTGGATAAAACGAAGAACGCGGGCAGCTGCTCCTGGGTCATCCACTAAAATTTCATCCAGAGTACACGACAGGCCAAGATCAATGTGCAGTGTATTAAAATTCGGACAGGGTGTTAAAATGTGGCATACCGTCAGCAATTGCCCACATGGGCAGAATGGTGCCGGCGCAGCCGTCAGCAGATGGCAGTGGCTGAACTGGCAGTGTCCAATCCGTAACCAGGCCAAAACGACCTCCTCCTGCCGAGAAGGGCATGAAGAGGGTGTCCAAGCTGTGGGGAGAGGTTTCAAGGCCCGAAGCTTGTTTTCAGTAAGGGTAGACCAATTGGCATGCCACAGCGATAAAGTGCGCTGACAAATGACCCTGCTAAAATCAGGTGAAGGCACACAACAAGAAGCTGTCCGAGGCTGGAGGACCGCAGCCTTGGCCGCGGCATCTGCAGCTTCGTTCCCAGGGATACCAACATGGCCAGGAACCCACATTAAAGGTAACCGAAGAACAGTCGTCCACCAGATGCTGAAGAGTGCGTTGGATCCGGTGCACGAAAGGGTGAACTGGATACGGATCACTGAGGCTCCAGATGGTGCTCAGGGAATCAGAGCAGATGACATAAGCAGAATGCCGGTGGCGGCGGATGTAAAGAACAGCCTGATAGAGGGCAAATAGCTCAACTGTGAAGACCGAACAACTGCCATGGAGCCGGTATTTGAAACTGTGTGCCCCGACAGTAAAAGAACACCCGACACCGTCATTGGTCTTAGAGCCATCTGTATAAATAAAGATCGTATTAATGAACTTCGAACAAAGTTCGATAAACCGTGAGCGGTATACCGATGCTGGGGTAAACTCCTTTGGAAGCGAGCTGAGGTCAAGGTGAACGGGAACCTGAGCCTGGAGCCAAGCTGGCGTTTGGCTCTCGCCTACTCTAAAGGTTGCAGGGAGTGGAAAATCAAGTTGCTGAGGGAGGCGATGAAAGAGATCTCCAGGGGGTAGCGGGGCAGACACATACAACCCGTATTGACGGTCAAGAGAGTCGGCAAAAAAGGAGCAATAAGACGGGTGGTCGGGCATTGATAATAGCCGACAGGCATACCGACAAAGCAGTATATCGCGCCGGTAGGTTAGTAGCAATTCACCGGCTTCAGCATGAAGACTCTCGACGGGTCTAGTATAGAATGCTCCGATCGCAAGACGTAACCCCTGATGATGTATAGAGTGGAGGCAGCGTAAGATGGACGGCCGTGCAGAGGAGTATACAAAGCTCCCATAATCCAGCTTTGAGCAGACGATCGACCGATATAGGCGAAGTAGGACGGTTCGATCCACTCCCCACGACGTACTGCCGAGAACACGGAGGACATTTAGGGAACGGGTATAATGGGCAGCCAAATATGACACATGTGGAGGCCAGCTAAGTTTCCTGTCAAATGTAATATCTAAAAATTTTGTTGTCTCCACGAATGGGAGAGCAATGGGACCGAGATGTAAGGACTGTGGGAGACTTAATACAGACCGTCTTCTCTGCAGAAAAACGGAAGCCATTGGCGACACTCCAGGAGTAAAGAAGGTCAAGACAATGCTGAAGATTGCGCTCCAGGAAACATGTACGCTGCGTGCTGCAGTAGATGGTAAAATCGTCTACAAAATGGAGGCCTGATACATCAACTGGGAGGCAATCCATTATTGGATTGATCACTATGGCGAAGAGAGTGATGTTCAAAACTGAGCCCTGTGGCACCCCATTCTTCTGGCGAAAGGCGTCGGACAGGACAGAACCCACACGTACCCTGAACTTTCAATCCACTAAAAATTCACGAATAAAAAGAGGGAGGCAACTGCGAAGGCCCCATGTATGCATGGTGCGGAGAATGCCCACCCTCCAACAGGTGTCATAAGCCTTCTCCAAATCAAAGAACACAGCCACTGTCTGGTGCTTCCGCAAGAAGTTATTCATAATGAAGGTCGACAAGGTAACCAGATGGTCAACAGCAGAGCGGTGCCTACAAAATCCACATTGTACATTGGTAAGTAGGCATCGAGATTCAAGCCGCCAAACCAAACAAGAGTTAACCATTCATTCCCATCACCTTACAGACATGGCTGGTAAGGGAAATGGGTCGATAACTGGGAGGCAAGTGCTTGTCCTTCCCCGGCTTAGGAATCGGGACAATAATAGATTCGCACCAGCATGTGGGAACATGATCCTCAATCCAGATGCGATTATAAAAATGAAGAAGAAAACCTTTACCTGCAGGAGAAAGGTTCTTCAGCATATGAATATGAATAGAATGAGGCCCCGGAGCGGAGGACCATGACTGGGCAAGTGCACTTTCGAGCTCCCGCATGGTGAATGAAGCATTGTAACTTTCATGGTTCAAGGAGCGGAAGTTAGGTGGCCTTGCCTCCTCTGCCTGTTTTCTGGGGAGGAAGGCAGGGTGGTAATGAGCAGAGCTTGAAACCTCTGCGAAAAATCGGCCGAAGGCATTGGAGACATCCTTAGGGGCCACAAGGACGTCATTCGCGACTGTCAAGCCAGAAACTGGTGAGTGGACCTCAGCGCCAGATAGCCGGTGCAGGCTACCCCAGACAACAGAAGAAGGAGTAAAACTGTTGAAGGAACTTGTGAAAGCAGCCCAGCTGGCTTTCTTGCTTTCTATAATAACACGACGACACTGCACACGTAATCGTTTATAATTAATACAATTCGCCATCGTAGGGTGGCGTTTGAAGGTGCGTAAAGCACATCGACGAGCATGTATAGTGTCTCTACATGCCGCAGTCCACCAGGGGACCGGTATGCGATGTGGAGAAGAAATAGTATGAGGGATGGAATATTCAGCAGCAGTGAGAATGACTTCCGTGAGGTGTGCGACCTGACTATCGCAGCTTGCGAAGTTTTGATCCTGCAATGTAGCCCTGGAAGAGAAGAGCCCCCAATCTGCTTTGGAGATGTTACAACTAGTTAGGCATGGAGATGGGGTATGATGCAGGAGATGGATAACACAAGGGAAGTGGTCATTCGAATACGTATCAGAAAGAGCGTACCACTCAAACTGACGTGCAAGTGGGGTAGTACATATAGAGAGGTCTAAATGGGAATAGGTGCGAGTTGTGTCCGAGAAAAAAGTAGGGGCGCCAGCATTGAGGCAGACAAGATTGAGGTGGTTGAAAAGGTCTGCTAACAGGGAGCCTCTCGGGCAGGATGCTGGAGAGCCCCAAAGGGGATGGTGGGCATTGAAGTCTCCAGTCAACCCACTTGGAGGAAGAACACGTGTGCACACAGCATATCACGTAGAATGGTAAAGGTGGTCGCAGTCACAGTGCTGTATACTGGGACAAGTGTGCTGCTAGCAGTGAGGCTGGTGCCACTCGATTTCGTGATGGTAATGGAAAGGTTGGTCATAAACAACCTGGGCTACTTACATTATTGTTGTGTTGTTTGCATATGACCTCCCATGGCGGTGTTGTCTGCAGATTGTAGCTGCAGCAACCTGTAGTCCATGCCTGTATGCTTGGTTGTAACAGAGGGAGCCACCTGGGGACTCCATAATTTTATTTCCTGAAACCACTCATGGAACTTTTCAAACACACATTGTCTGTTGTAACAATTACTAAATGCAGACATTTTATCCAAAACTAAAATATGAGGTCTGTTCAAATATTCTGGAATTGTGATCACAAATTTTTCTACAAGTACCTTCCTGAAAGTATTTGTATGGAGTGTAGCCATGTAGGGAAGTGAAACATGGACGATAAATAGTTTGGACAAGAAGAGAATAGAAGCTTTTGAAATGTGGTGCTACAGAAGAATGGTGAAGATTAGATATGTAGATCACATAACTAATGAGGCCAAATTTAGCATTGAAGGGCAGCGTGGAGGGTATAAATTGTAGAGGGAGACCAAGAGATGAATACACTAAGCAGATTCAGAAGGATGTAGGTTGCAGTAATTACTGGGAGATGATGAAGCTTGCACAGGATAGAGTAGCATGGAGAGCTGCATCAAACCAGTCTCAGGACTGAAGACCACCACCACAACAACAACAACCTTTCACTTATTGTGCATGGTCCCTTTAAAAAAAAAAAAAAAAAAAAAAAAAAAAAAAAAAAAAAAAAATTCTCCTCCACAATCGATGCACCACTCTCATTGCTGTTTCCATTTACAGAGCAGTCTTGATATGCCTTTTGCTGGATTGAGCAAAGTGCCGTCTGCAAATTTTCTTTTATCTCATCTGTCATTGCAAATCTTCATCTTTTCAATGGGGTTTTCAACTTTGGAAATAAAAAAGTCTGCAAGGCCAGCTCTGGAGAGTATAGAGGATGAGGCAGCACAGTGATTCTGTTTTTTGTGCAACAATCACACACCAACAGGGATGAATGTGCAGGCGCATTATCCTAAAGCAAGAGCCACGAATTGTCTTGCAAAAATTTCAGGCTGTTTCCTTCTCACAGGTGTCGCAACACATCCTGATGGTACCATCAATTAACAATTTGTCCCTGTGGTATGAATTCATGATGAACTAATCCTTCAAAGTCGAAGAAAACTTTCAGCATGGCTGTAAAATTTTACCTGAGCTGACTGATGAGCTTCTTTTGGTCTTTGAGAACCATTCCTGATGAACTATGAAGACACATCTTGCTCTCAATATCATAAACATAGACCCACATCTCATCACCAGTTATAATTCTCTTAAGGAACATCTCGTTCTCATTTGCGCGATCCAAAAGTTCTTCACAGATTGCGAGGCAAAGGTGTTTCTGGTCTTGACTCATGAGCCGGGGGCCCAACTTGGCGGCAACATGATGCATTCCATGACGCTGTGTTAGGATTTCATGACATGATCCAACTGAAATGTTACATTCTTCTGCAATATCTCGGACAGCCAATCTTCGATTGGTACGCACAGTTTCACTGACGTTCCTGACAAGAGTGTAGTCGGTAGATGTTGGAGGGTATCCTGAATGAGAGTCACATTTAACTTGCACTTGGCCATTTCTAAACCGTGTCAGCCATTCACTCTTTTATTTAAGTACGACTTAAGCACTCATTACCACAGGCTTCCTGAATCATTTGGTGTCTCTCTCTGAAGATTTTCTTTAGTTTCATGCAAAATTTAATGCTGATGTGTTGCTATTCTAACTCTGCCACTTTGAAATTCACAAACTCTATGACATGTTCTACTCAATACAGCACTGAACAATAGGTAACAGACATACACAAAGGAAACTTCTGGCAGTTCCACATTAAACACAGGCATGTGCAGGGATGCCAACCGCATTTCGCTTCCACACACCATTGGTGTGAAATCATGAATGTTCCAGAATTTTTTGAACAGACCTTGTATTCATAAGAAGACACCATGAAGATAACACAAATGCAGGCGTAGTCCTCTTCACATGATAACTACCCATTTTAATAAAATTGCAAGGGAGATTGCTTGGAGAGTGAAATACAGTCAGCAACATGTTGGTTTGAAAACGAAGGGGTGCTAATAGGACAATATAGAAAAGTTTTACCCCACCCACTCTTTTATTGCAAAACAGAATCGAACAAGAGTTTTGATGTCATTCACATATCGAGTGGTTTGTCAAGAATTGTGATTCTGTTGAGGATCCACAAATATGCGACAGTCTTTCACATGGGAACCGACTCCGGGGTGGAACACAAAGCGTTAAATAAAAGGATTATATACTGATATTTCATGAATGCTGTGAAAAGCGTTAGTCAAGTTCTACAATATCGCTGCTGGTTCTGGGAAAACAAATTACTTATTTCTGTTAGCAACTGCAATTTATGGAATAAAAGGTTTATGAGAAAATCATTAACAATGAAAATGCAGTAATAAATACTCAGCTAACTGCCTTCAGACACCAGTCATTGTGCCATATTATTTTCACACGAAACTTCTTGGTAGATTAAAATTGTGTGCCAGACTTGAACTCAGTACCTTTGCCTTTCATGGGCAAGTGCTCTATCAGCTGAGCTACCCAAGTGTGATTCATGATCAGCCCTCGCAGCCTTACCTCCACCCATATCTCATCTCATACTTAGCATAGTTCACAGAAGTTCTCCTACAAAACTTGCATGACCAGCACTCCTGGAAGAACGAATACCGTGGAGACATGGCTTGGCCACAGTCTGGGCGATGATCCTTTTTTTTCAGGAGCGCTAGTCTTGCAAGTTTCGCAAGAGAGCTCCTATGAAATGTGGGAGGTAGCAGTTGAGGTATTGGTGCAAGTAAAGCTGTGAGTATGAATTATGAGTCGTGCTTGGGTACCTCACGTGGTAGAGCACTTGCTCACGAACGACGAATGTTCTGAGTTCAAGTCTTGGTCTGGAACACTGTTGTAATCAGTCAATAAGTTTCATATCAGTGCACACTCCACTGCAGAGAGGAAATCTAATTCTTATTTCCACATATTTACATTGAACTAGAAGTTATTTAGCTATGAAAAGAGTAGCTTTGTTGGCATTCTCTAAACACTGTTTCACAAAAGCTTCCAGTAAATGCAATTATTACCCATGAATCTGATAAACATCACGATAACGTGAACAAAATCAGATTTGTGACAAAAAGCGACACTGCCAAATAGTTTTAAATTACAAGGAGACAGAAAAGCTGCTGAGCAATTACCTTCAGTAGGAGGTGTAATTCTTGGTACTGCCAATAAGACACATGAGAGACTAGTCTAGTTTTCAGAATTGTTAGTTCCTTCCTCAGGAAGGAAAAAGGGATAGGTTTGGGAACCTTAAAAATGAAAGATTAGCCACTCAGAATTCAGGATGAGGGGAACCCACTTGCTGCCAGACAAAGACGAAAGGGGAGAGTGGGTGTCAGAGGAGGTCAGAGATAGTACATATAAGATAGTATAGTATACTGGTATACATTGAGGGCCTTTGCCTGCTTCGGGACAGATATGATGTGACGATGGATTCAGATGCAGTGAGATGAAGTTGGGGGGACAAGGGAGAAAGGTGGAAGAAGCTGGTTGAAGAACAGGCTTCCTGCAGATGGTGGTGTACCGATGAAATTAATCCACACACAACAGGAATAAATGTAGTTTGTACTCGCATGAACAATCTAGACTTCTTTGTCTACTCAAAGGAGAAGTTTGTGTCCCGTATTTTTGACAATGGCTTTCCTAACGAGTGTGACACATGAGGGATACAGTAGCTCCTTCTTTCCACCACCATGACACCTAAAAAGTTATATTTACGAGAAGAATGAGGTATTTATTGACGCTATGGGCAGCAAAAGCACAGAGAAATGTGAGCTAACACAACAGTAAAGTTTAAATTTAGCACTCAGCTGTGGGAAATGGGTATCCCTCAATTAAGTGGAACAGTACATGTGAAACCCCCCGCCACTCTCTCTCTCTCTCTCTCTCTCTCTCTCTCTCTCTCTCTCTCTCTCTCTCTCTCTCTCGAATGCACAAATGAAAATGCTACTTCCCAACATGACCCACAAAAAATCTAACAGGGTTCAAAATGGTTCAAATGGCTCTGAGCACTATGCGACTTAACTTCTGAGGTCATCAGTCGCCTAGAACTTAGAACTAATTAAACCTAACTAACCTAAGGACATCACATACAACCATGCCCGAGGCAGGATTCGAACCTGCGACCGGAGCTGTCGCTCGGCTCCCGGAACTGTCGCTCGGCTCCAGACTGTAGCGCCTAGAACTGCACGGCCACTCTGGCCGGCAATCTAACAGGGGCTTAACAAGATTTGAGAGAATGGAGATGCCACAAATAAAGCACAGACAAGAACCCATGAATTACCGGCAGGAAGTGGAAGGAAGGAGACACCCTATCACGCGAGTACCAGTGTTACTTGGAAAATCTTAATCACCAAAATATATTACTCTCATTGTGTTTGTACTAATTTCTCCAGCATAGCACAGCAGCATCTCCTGAAAGCCTATCCCTGTGAAACTTCCATCCCTCTGCTCTTCTCTGTATTAGCAAAAAGTGAGTAGTTCAATAAAAGATCAATGATGGAAATTAGAGGGATGGAGAAAAACGAAAAGAAAGAGGTATTGGCAATAAAGAAAATAATTTAGTAAATGAATGAATAATGTTATAAATACAATAATAATTAAAGGAGAGTGGGATTTATGCTAATGCGGATTAAGTACAGGAAGTGCAGTGTGTGAGGATTTGCTGGAGAGCAAGTTCCCATTTCAGGAATTCAGGGAAACTACAAGTAGTACTAGGTGGGAGGATCCAGATAACCCGTGTAGCATAGCATAGCAGCTGCAACAGGAATTCAGGTCCCTCGAGTCATGCAGTAAAGATCATTCAGCAACACGGTACTAAAGTGATGCTTTCTTTGCGACATACTGATGTACTGCCTATTGGCTTTCCTCTTTGTATCATTATCCATTGTTCATTTAATCTTTCTTCTGATGTTTTGCTAGCAAGAGTCACAGATTCACCCTCCATTGTTGGAGGGCAGCTGAAGGTCATGAGACAAAAGCCAACAGGCAACGTGAGTACTGGGTGCCCTAAGGCAGACAGTTCTTCTGCATCCATCTGTGAACTAGGCCAATTTTGTGGTTGTCATTCCTTCGTAAAATACCATGCAGTGAACACACTGTAGTTGGAAAACAAGATGCATAATTTCACAAGTTGCTCTGTGTTTGATACTGTAGGAATCACCAGTGGTGGGGTTGGAGTATGTGATAGTAGGCGCAGGGCCGGTTTTACAATGGGGAAAAAATTACAAGGTTAGAAATCCAAGGGGTAGGGTAATGATCTAGTAATCTCATATTATTTGCCAGCCATGGGGAAAGGAAATCAGTTAAATATGACCTCATTTTAGGGCTCTACTAGTACTCATTTGTTTCCATAGAGTTGTGTATGAAGGTGTATGGAGCTGCTTTTGTCCCTAAAGGTGGGTCCCTATCATCCAGAGATCCAAGTGACCTGTACTTCCTTTTCAACCTTCCCCTCCCCGATGAAGAAACTGATAAATTTGAATGCTGGGACAGCTTTTTGTATTTTTATACTTACCTGTTGGCTGTACCATGAGCCAAAATTGGAACCCATGAAATGCATTCACTGTTGCAAATATTAACTACCATCAGCTGTATAAGGTAGTGATGACAATGAAAATTTGTGCTGGATGGGACTTGAACCCGGATTTCCAATTTATCAGCGCATCATTAGGCTATCTGAGCACGACTCATGGCCACAGCCAAACCTCCATATGTTGTCAACCATATTTCTACAACCTGTACTCGTACATCCATTATGTATATTCCTGTACAGGGGAGACATTTTACTTGAAAATCATTTGCTTGGTGTTGGTGGATAAATATTATTCTGGCGTAACGTCAAGCACCAGCACATCGGCCAGGAACATTAAAGTAGAGAGGGCTGTGAGAAGATGTCAGCCAATAGTACAAAAACAAGATGGTAGCACCATCTACACGAAGAGGACATGAGTGCCATGCTGCCTGGCCACGGCTCAGTTGAAGATGAGCCATTCTACGAATGCTACAGCAGTGACTTACGAACTATATTGTTTTGCTTGTATTATGAATCGTATATACTGAAGAGATTGCTTATGTTTCATGTCACCCTTTGCTTGCGACATACCATTGTAAATTTTTCAAAGTTAAGTACTGTCATTTATCTTGCTGTAATAAAAATCTATTAATATTATTTGCTTGAATTGTTGTCTAGTGATCCGAGAAAGCAGGTTTCCTAGGCACGCTATATTAGACGAGTGGGCAGGACACAACAAATATAATGGTGCAGTGTCTGTTTTATTCTAAATTACTATGCAAAGCTCCTTTGGAAATACATGCGTGCCCAAAGAAACAGGCACTGCAGTTACTACAGCCATTGTGAAATACATGAAATATATTTGCAGTTGTGAATACAGACTACCATCAGCTGTATAATGGAATGATGAAAGTGAAAATATGTGCCAGATTGGGGTTCGAATCTGGATTTCCCGCTTATTGCGAGTGGTTGCTTTACCATTAGGCTATCTGAGCAAGGCTCATGGCAATATCATATTTATCTGCCGACACTAAGCAAACGACTTTCAAGTAAAATGTCTCTCCTGTAAAGGAATATGCATAATGGATGAGAAAGTTCAGTTTGTAGACACACAGTTCACGACATATGGAGGTTTGCATCTCGCCATGAGTTATGCTTAGATAGCCTAATGGTGAGTTGACCACTCACAATAAGTGGGAAATCAGAGTTCGAGTCCCAGTCTGGCACAAATTTCCATTGTCATCATTCCATTGCACATCTGATGGTAGTCCATATTTGTAACTGCAAATATATTTCATGTATTTCATAACAGCTGTAGTCACCATAGTGTCAGCATCATAATTCGGAATAATACAGGCACTGCAATATCATTTGGTACAACTCTAATCAGTTCATTTGTACAAATACATGGGCATAAACATCTGTATGGATATGAAATGAAATAATCAGTCGTAGGTAAAGCAGGTGGCAGACTTTGGTTTATCGGTGTGTATTGCTCCAATAGAGACAGTGAAGATGAGATTAAACTACTTACAGCATACACTTAAGTATTTAAGCAACAAGTGTTCCATACATGTGAAGGGACTATGAGGAAACTCTTAAGGTGATTACATGCTAAGTACTGTAGGCCATGCACTTCACAGGGGTTTGCAGGATATATAGCTGTAGATGTACTAAGAATTCCACTTCCACTACTGGCCAGCCAGAAACTGAGAAAAAAAGCCTTACCACGGCAACTGACGCTTCAGGATAACTGTCAACCTACCTTTTGCTGTTTGCGTTCTTCTCCAGTTCCATTAGTAGATTTTCAGTCTCCTGAAATGCAATCAAAATTTACATCTCCTTCAACAATAAAAAGTTGGAAGCACGCACTCAAATCTTTTTGTCCGAACAATCAAGCATAAGTAAACAGTAACATCACATCTGCAGCAATTGAGCAGAAGTCACAGTAATGATTTGGACAGCTGAAATTATGGAAGATTAGGTCTAAGAATACAGGTGTGTGTGTTTGCTTTAAAATTAATATTTACTGTTCCACTGTGCATATTATGCTGCAGAGTACAGCAAACCGAGAATTCTGAAATTAGAAACGAATGGTGCTAAATGAATATTATTTTTTATTGACATAAACAACTTACCCCTTACAGCAAAAGCTCAAGTTCGATGCTAGCATTCAGAGTGATAGACTGTTATTGACGAATCTTTCACCACCCGATCCTACACCAGCTCCTCAAATTCTATTGTACAGACAAATATTCAGTAAGAACCTCCACTCTGTGGCTTGAACAATCCATTACCCATAAGTTTTTATCTACAACAGTATGTTTCTTCCAATTGGGACAACACCTGTTGGGAAAGTTCTCACTTTACATTCATTTGTCTCTCGATGTGCTACATCCTGTCGGATCACACATTACATATGTCTGCAAGCTCCAGTGATCTGCATTTACACTAAGCAAACCACCATGAAGTGTATGGCAGATGGTACTTCCTTACGTACTGCTTATTAGGACTTCTGCCTATTCCACTGCATATAGATCATGGGAAGACGACTGCTCAAGTGCCACTGACTGGGCTGTAATTAGTCTATATTGTCTTACGATTATTATGGAGTGATATGTAGGGGATAGCAGTAATAAAATACTTGTCCTTGAAACTTTCCAACCTTCCATGGGAGCATCTGCCAGTTCAGATCCGTGATGCTCTCCTGTAGACCAAACAAAACTGTACTTGTTGCCCTTCAGTGTTTCACTCTAGTTATATTTGGTATGTGTCCCACACATACGAGCAAAACGATAGGAGAAACTTGTAAGCAATTTCCTCTCTGGACTGACAGCATCTTTTCCCTATCCCACAGATGACCAAAGTCAGCCACCTGCTTTATCTACCACTACATCATCACTCCACTTCATATTCCCACAAATTGTTCCATTCAGGTATTAATCTGACACATACTGCAATTCGTTGATACGGGAGTCACAAGGTACAGATTTTTTTTCTGTGATGTGTACAATTTTACATTTTGAATGCCCCACATTTGACAACTGGTTGTGAATTCCACTGATGGTGCGTCACAGACTGTGAACCATTTTCCGAGGTACCACCACCAACAGCGATGTGGCAGGTAGTCACTCATTACGAAATGCATGCAGTCTATGATTAGTGTACCCCATACTATCATTCACTGAATGATCATGTACTACCTCAGACATTTGTTTCCACACAGTGGCTCTTCATCTTGAAAGTCTGAATAATTTTGACACAAAAAGCTTGGAACACCCTGTACAATAATAATAATAATAATAATAATCTTGTTTCAATATTCTGGTGTCCTAGCCTGTTTGAGTTAACTCAGCTGAATATTTTGTGCACTTAATGATCCCGAGAAGTGCAAATTGGTAACTCAATTTTAAACAATGAATGAAAATATAATCCTTAGCTGTGGCTCTGCCAGATGTTTTTATACAGTAAGAAACATAGGAACAAATTAAAACAAAAACTGAATTGCCTGAATATAAATGTAGATAACAAGCCACATGGAACCACACTGGTAAAATAAGTTTACTCACACCTGTGCTGCCACGTGGCTGCTGCATCGCAGCCGCGAAGTGGGGCCGAGGCAGTTTCAGATAAGTTTTTACAGTCTGACAATAATTTATAGATTTATAGTTTTAGCTTGACGATGTCCACTATGGACAAATGGTAGTTATTTTTATTCTGAAGAAGGTTGGATTATCCTGATTGAAACCTAGGTAAATCTAGGTAATCTGTGCAACTGAGGCTGTTGATTTTTAAAACTAATATTTATACAGTTTCTGACAGGGCCACAAAATGTTGAAAATATTTTATCATTTATTATTTTTAAAACAATGCCAATGGCAGAAACAAGTATTACATTCACTACCTTCACCAACTCACAAAAAAGCTGTCACCTCTTAATCTAACCTGGACCTCAGGCTACACTACAGATTAGCGTTGTCATCACAGCTGCAATTTTTTATCACATTTGTTGGTTACCCCAGTTTATAACCAAACTGTTACTTTCCAACCTAATCTACACCTCTGGTTGTGATGCAGATTTCTTGTCAGAAATGTTATATGTAATGGGAAGTCATCTAGTGAAACCAAATTAATATCTAGGGATTCCCCAAGGATGTTTTTTCAGACCCTCTGCTGTTATTAATTTATATAAATTATTTGGGAGACGATCTGAGCAGCCCTCTTTGGAGATGGTGCTTTTGTTTACCATCCAGTAAAGTCATCAGAGGATAAAACAAAACAAATTGCAAAATGATTTAGACAAGATATCTGTATGATGCAAAAGTGACAGATCACTCCCAATAAAAAGTGAGGCGCAACACGAGTACTAGAAAGCTGGTTTAATTTTCTGTTATACACTGAATCACACAAATTTAAATATTGCCACTTCAAATAAATACCTAAGAATCACAACCACAGACAACTTAAATTGGAACCACTACGTAGAAAATAATGTGTGGAAGATGAACTGAGGAATGTATTTTACTAGCATGATACTTAGAAAAAGGATGAAATCTGCTAAAGAGACTGTCAACACTAAACTTGTCATCCTCTTCTGTAGTAGTAATAAGCAGAGGATCAGAAGATTCAACTGACCGAAAAAGAGAATTAATCTTAAATGTGCATGTTTTGAGAAACAATACAGCAATTTTTCAAATAAATGGTTTTCTTTCATCTAAAAACTGAAAAAGGCAGCTCTCGTATCATGTATACGCTTTCAAAAGGCACCTGAAGTTGAACCTGCCAATGCTATACACTTGCTTTAACTTGTGACACTATGATGATGTGGTGTATGGCATATGTACACATAGACAGAACAGTACATGGACATCATTTATTTTGCTTATATGTTATTTTTAAAATTGTATGTTGTAGTGACAGATTGAAAAGTACTGTACCCCAAGGTCTAGGTTAGATTTGATAGTGAAATTTTAGTTATGAGTTGGTGATGCCAACAAATGTGAGTGTGAAAATCTAGTTGTGAAGTATAGTGTGTGACAGTACAGAGATGAATGGATCAGCAAGTGTCCTAAATTATTAAGGGAAATAATAATTCCAGCTAACAACAAACTAAATTAAGCTATACAGTGAAAGACCACAAACAGAAATTTTTAATTCTATTACAGAAATAGTGAAGAATATGATACAACCTGTCATCATTGACCAGTTGGACTATCAACAAGACAAAGGTAAAAGTCTAGATCTGGGCCAGTGACATCTGTTTTGTGTGCAATGTTGTCAGTGCCTGCTGTGAGGTATCATGGGAAGGAAAGTGTGTTTGTCAGCTGCTAGTCCTATGCATCCAATGACAAAGCAGCAGAGAGAGAATGTGTTTCAAAGTAATACTGTCACATTCTTACATCAATGTACCGCAACCTCCAAACCCATAAGACATGTGGAAGAAACTTGACAGCTAGTATTATTAATTTAATTTAAGCTGGGCAATTTGCTCCCAACCTAACAATCACCTCATAATTCATGACTTACATATTTGTGACAACAAAGATTAAAAATTTAATCTGTGCTCTAGGGTCTCAGCCTAACTACGCCCTTGGGTATCACGATATATACAGAAAAAAAACAGACGAATATTTGTGACAGGCAGGATTGCTGCATGCAGTAGCAAAATTCATAGTCTCCTTTTACACAAATATTACACTGCTTCAACTGGAGTTGTGCTATAAGGTCCCAACATAGCTACATCATAATTCATGACTACTTCTCTATGGCTAGTGAGCCTTGGCCTCTACAAAAATTTTATGCCCTCTATCTTGTTCCGTTGCTAGAACACTCTAATTTCTACAACTCATTTTCTGGAAATCCTCAATGACTCCATCTTTACATATGATTCTCAGCTGACCATACCCTACCTTGTAATACCTTTTTGGCTACTTTCACATCACTCACCACACTACATGCCCAGCCCACCACAATCTGAATGATTTAACTATTTTTCTGACAGTTGGGATTTTATAAATGATGTACAACACATGATTACATCTTTTCCTCCAGATGCCTTTTTCAAAGATTTGGCAGATGATTTTTCAAAGAGTATTTCTTTCAAATACATCCAAGCATTTTGATGTCTTCTGCTGTTAGTGTCCATATGTGAGTTCTGATCTTACAGGACTTTTATAGATGAATAACTTCGTGGTGCAGACCAGGAGCCTTGACGATTAGGGTCTTGAGTGAGAAAAACAAATGCTATTTGCTTTTATTAGTCTCTGTCTGATATCATAGGAAGTGGTGTTTGAGTAGGCGACTGTTGAGCCCATATATTTGAACCGCTCGACTCTCTCAAAGGTACAGTTTCCCACTGTCATTGAGGCTGGCTGTTCTCTTTGCTTGCTTTTCCAGTAGCCATATATTTTGTTTTCTCCTGGCTGATGTTTAAACCCATGTTGCCGTTAGGCTGTTCAAGGTGATAAATTTCTTTTCCATTGCCTTTTTCATCCTTGCCATTATATCTACGAGAGTGTGCTGTAAAGTAATGCCTCCAATCTTTTTTATGTGAAAACCCTTAAAGATTCTTAAATAAAACAAATGGCATTAACATTCTTTATCTTCACTCTTCACATCTACATATTTATTTCTCAATATAGTCAACATGGTGCCAAATATGTTTCTCCCAATGAGAGACCAGTTTGTTGATACCATCACTGAAGAATGACTGACTTTGTTGATGGAGCCACAACCGCACAGCTGATTGCCCTACTTCATTGCTATCGAAGTGAAGTCTTTGAAGATATTCTTTAAGTTCTGGAAACAGCCGAAAATCAGATGGGTCCACGGAGGGACTGTGTGGAGGACAATCGATGACAACAAACCTAAGGTGTCAGACTGTCACAGCACTCGTGTGTGGTCTAGCATTGTCATGCTGAAGGAGAGAGTGCTCCATTGTGAACGAACTCTTCAAATTCATACTTTCAGTTTTCTGAGCTGTTTCTCACGCAACAATATAGTTATGTTACCATATTAAATACTACAATTCAGAGTCCTTTAGTGTTACAGGCCTGCAAATATGTAGATATGAAGAATAAAGATGTATAATGTTAATAATGTTTGTTTAATTTACCAAGCTATAGGAGTTTTCAAATGAAAAATTCTGAGGAAATACTTCGTAGCAAGCTCTCATGTGTCATCCTCACAAGAGATTGTCTGCGCTAATTCATGGAAGATCATTTCCCTGCTGAAAATGTTTGCATCTCTCACCATTCCTTGCCATACCCCATTTTCGCTGTGTAGTTATCAGACATCATTCTTCCAGTTCTTATTCCACTTCATGTCTTGTTCATTGTCATTCTTACCAACTTTCCCAATTTTCTGGAGATTACCAATTCAGCCACAGCACATTATACTTGCTCTCTATCTACACTATCATATGCTGCTTTAAAGTCTATAAAGAGGTGATCTGCACTGGGAGAAATCCATACTGATATCTTGGGTATTAATAACTGCTTCAGCTGTATTTTGGTCCTTTATTACTGTACCACTACCAGTTCCAAGGGATTAAAGCCACTTCTTCAGGTGGCATACGATTAAAACATTAGAGCGGAAAAGCTCGGAATCTTTCTTCCCAACATTCATTGTTCATCAAAACAAAACACCACTAAAAGGTGGTATGTCATGGATTAAAGACTGCCAAATTGGAATACAGTGGATGGGTCCAAAACAAATCGCACCATAGTGATCGCTTCTCCGATCTATATGGAACAGCTTACAGGGGACGGGATTATGAGCTCTGTCATACTCCATATTGATATGACCCCGTATCTCGCTCAATTGTTGGGAGGAGACAGTTGAATAGCACATTCAAGAGTACTTTATACCCCAATTTAAGTAATGTGATCCACCTACAGTTACCACATTTTAACTGATCTCCCTTACTGAACCTGAGCCATATTACTTTTCCTTTCCATTACTGGGGCATTTTCTCCTCTTCCCACACAAAGCTGCTATACAATATTTAAGCATACTGGCTCATGTTCCTTGCACTGCACTGGAGATCTTAGCCCTCACTCATGTCCAAACCAGAAAAGGATCCAAATCTACATTTGGGCCTCTATGGATCCTCATATCCAACAGATCTGACTTGTGCCTTGCATCTATCAGCAAGTTGTCAGTTTGATTTATTATATTTCCACTTGGCGAAGACCATGTTCCTTTCGGAATGTCTTCGTGTGGGAACAGTGTTGAGCCCACTACCCATATCTCTCAATGCTGCAAATAATGTAAGTATTGTTCCTGTATCACTTTTTTTATGATTTGTTTGCTGTAAAGTCCCAATGTTGGTCTAAAGGTCTGTTCCTTCCACACCTGAGCAATTAGGTCACCAACTATTATTTCAGTGTTGTCATGTGTCATAATTCATGACATATTTGGAAAAATATTTGTGACAACAAAAAAGAGAGTGGTTTCTATTTCAACACAAACAATTCATTGTTTCGCCTCTCATTGGTTAGGTGAAAATATCATCCCATTGACTACCTGAAACTGTTGGACTGCGAAACTATGAGTATTATCTGTGCTACCCTGCTGCTGACCCTGACCTACTCTTTAGTTCAAGCCGACTATTTATCAGCACTATGACATCATACAGTCACAAATTTAAGCATGAAAGTATATATATATGGATACCCCACAGCAGTGTGCGATTTGTGCTTTTGCCAAAAGGGGTGGGGGGAGATGTCTTAGGGGGTTAGTATAATTACCGTGGCGTTACCCATGGCTAAACAGTTATTTATAAATAGATGTTAATGCTGAAACTCACTATTCACGCGTATGTACTATCAGAAAAGCCACTTTGTGAGATGTTTTAGTAAACCTTCAAATTTAGATCTCTCCTGAGTTGATCAGGAACCATCATGTCTCAGTTTTTCAAAAAGATGAACAAGAGAGCTGTGACTTTCAAGAAAAGCTTGAACAACATTAAATGAGGAAGCAACGCAACGTACGCGAAAAATACGGCCTAGTTTTAATAGCGGCGAGGATAATTCTTGTGAAACACTTTGTAGTAGTCTCTGATTTTTGGGACTTCGAGAAAACACAGAATATAAGGAATCTAAAAAAACCTGTATATGGTATACATCTGCTACATCATTCATAACATCGTGGACAGCTAATTTCATTTTGTGGTTCATACAATGAACGACAATTAAATCCTTATGTAAATGACTACGCAGTAGAGCGGCAACGCCTCTGTAAGGTGCAAGCATTGTTAAGACACCATCTGTTGCGATACCTACAAAGTGGTTTTTTAGTTCATCATTTGTAATGCCATACTTTTCAAGAGCTGCTAACAGTGTGCTGAAAATGCATTCTCCTGTCCCACTTTCTAATTCAATAATGTCAAAAAAATAATTGCAAGCAACTCCCTCAAAGGACAAATGTATATATATTATTAAACAAGTTTTATTGGAAACCGTTGTACTTTCCTCCATCATGATACTAAGTTTGTACCCGATTCTACAAGGAGGTGAGCAAGATTCTTTTTCATTTCTTCTCCTACAAACGTAATGATATTTCGGCATGCATGGTCAGAATGAAGCATATTACCGACTGATAAACCATTAAGCTTTTGTAGTTCGATTACTGCAGGATACGATTTGAATGATAATTTCTGTTTAGCTATTACATATGCAGATCCGAACAACGAAGCATTTGCGATTACTTTTTCTTGATGCCGCTTTCCCCACAACTTTGCACTTCAATGACGCATTTTTCTAAACTTTTCTTTTCTTTTATACTCATGATTTCTATGCACTTCAAGTGTGATTTGCACTTTGCATGATCCCTGATTTTATCATTTAGTTTTTTGGCGTTATTAGCAGAAACACCAGCTAAAAACGCGTTATCGATACACACACGTTCACTGCTTTCCACCTTAAGTTCACGAACTTGTGAACACACCGTGCATATTACTAAGTTTTTGTCATTTACGGACAGCCAGGCTTAGTCTTTTGCCAGTTTTGAAAACGTGAAAAGGCAACACAATTTCCTACTATAATCTCAAGAGTACTGTTACTCCCATTCCTACCTTGAGACGTGTTACAGTTTTCAGTCACCGGAGATTCAATCTCTTCCCCTGTATTAGCACCATCATTACCATTTTCTTTTTTACATTCACGGTCTATTTTAACTCTTTTAGCACCACTGTTAGTATCCTGACTGTCAGAGTTTGTACACGTATCAGGTAATGCACTGCTCTTAAGAAAATCAGAAATTTTGCTTTGTTTGAATGACATCCTGAAATTCCGTAGTTCTTACAGGCTCGGACGCACTCAACTCACTAATGAAGCTACTGAAGCAGGAACGTGTGAAGATCGCCGTGTGTTTGGAGGATGCGAGGCAACAAACGAACAGCACCAATTAATTTGGAGTACGCGATGCTGGGGAGCCTGTGTTAAACTCCACCCACGTGGTTCATGGCTAGCGAGGTCTGACTGACTGATCCCGTCTGACCAGTACCGTTGCTCACTTTGCACTACTTTGTGCTTTCATCCCAGGAGTGTCAGTCCGTGCCATACCGTTGCCAAAAGGTGGCCTAACAGTAAATGTTCGCACAGGTACCGGGCCGGTCACCACCCTGTGTCAGAGCCCGGAGTGGGAATTTCAGCCCCTAGCTCACTCAACTCTGCGGTACGACTGCTGCGGTATGACTGCCACACTACTTCCCTCACAAGCTCGCAAGTAAACGGATGACGCACCTTAGACAAAAGCAACAATGACAACATGATAATGATGATTTAGTTCTAAACTTTTTGAAATGCTTAACTACTACATGCATGGAGAGCTGCATCAAATCAGTCTCTGGACTGAAGACAACAACAATAACTACTAGATAACACTTTCCCCAACCCCCCCTGCAAATCGCACACTGCCCCACAGTAAACCAGGATTTTTAGTGGATATTTTCTCGTCAATAACTTGAAAATATTGAACCACAGTAGGAAAACGAGGGTTTGCAGTTAGGGACATGCAATGTATAATAAACATAAATTATTGAAATACCTCATTCATTTACTCTCTAAACCTGCAAGCTCTCTCTCTCTCTCTCTCTCTCTCTCTCTCTCTCTCTCTCTCTCTCCTGTAGCTATTACATTTCTTTTATTTTTTTTTAATTGTTTTTATTTTGACTTATCTAGTTATATAGGACCAAACTGAGGAGCAAAGCTCCAAAGTCATAGAATGGGTCAGTACATGAACTAAATATAAAAGTTAAAAATATATTAAATAAAATTTACATGAATACTATGCAGATGACAAGTTGCTAAGTATGTACTGATATAACACAGAGAATGATTTAAATTATTATTATTCTATTTTTATTTATTTACTTTTTGAGGAACTCCACTATTAACATGGGTGAGCCATGAGGAAATTCTTCAGTTCAGGCTTAGTCAAGTATTTACTTAGATTTAGTTTACACTACTTCATAATTTTGTATTTCATTTTGGGCAATAGGATATACAGTATGATGCTTTTCTGGATGAAAAAGTGTTAAAAAAAAAAAAAAAAACGAATTCTTTCCCGTTGATTAGACACATTTATGAGAGCTTTATATTCATGAAAGTATATACAAATTATAATGCCAAGTCAGTTCCACAGGAGTGAATACACTTAGTTTCCAGTCCAAGAGGAATATTGGTTAGTGGTAAAAGGACTTGCAACAGATTGGCTCTTGCAGTTAGATCACTAGATACTATATCAAATCCTAAAGTCAAACTGAAGTCATATTCAACTGACTACTAACAGTCTAAAGCCTCACAGCAAATTTGAGACATCTTGGCATAAACATCACAAACATACTAAGTAAAATTTCATTAATTATTGATTATGGCATTCTTCTGGTGCTTTTGTGGGTGAAAGCGCACTTACAGTATCCGCAGCACTTCTGCTGTTTGTCGCTGATGGTAACAGCTTGCATGATGAAAGATGGGAAACAAATACTACATATCATGAGTTGGATGTGGGGAGCCAATTACACTACTTGTTCGTAAAAGAAGTTAGGTGGTATTTTGTCCCACTTGCAACAATTTAAACTGTGTTCTCAGGTCCCACCCTAAACACCTCTTCAGAAATCATAACATATTTGGAGTGGGAGGAGGGGATAGTAAAATATTTTTTGATAACCTACACTATAAAATTAAGTGATTCTGACTGGCTGCCATATCCTATCACCTGGCTGACTACAAACTATGACAACCATCTGTCTGTTCTATAAATTTTCTCAGTAGCTTTTCGTGAAAAGAACGTTGTTTTCCCCGAAGGATTCCCATTTCAGTTCACAAAGCATCTCTGTAACACTCATGTATTGATCAAATTTACTGGTAACTTACCTAGCAGCACGCATCTGAATTTCTTCGGTGTCTTCCTTTAGGAATCCCAAACACTCAAGCAGAACTCATGAATTGGTTGCAAAAAATGTCTCTAACCACTATGATACTTAACATATGAGGTCATCAGGCCCCTAGACTTAGAAACTACTTAAACCTAACTAACCTAAGGACATCACACACATCCATGCCTGAGACAGGATTCGAACCTGCGACTGTAGCAGCAGTGCGGTTCCGGACTGAAGAGCCTAGAATCGCTCGACAACGGCTGGCAATTGGTTGCACAAGTATTCTATATACAGTCTACATTGTAGATGAGCTACACTCTCCGAAAACTCTCCCAATAAACTGAAGTTGACAATTTGCCTTCCCTACGATGGTGTCTTTTCATTTCATATTGCTTTGAAATGTTATGCCTAAATATTTAATTGATGTGCCTTTGTCAAGCACCACTCTGGTCACTAATACCATAATTAAAAATTACAAGACTGTTTCCCAACTCACCTGCACTAGCTTACATTTTTCTACAATTAGTACAAACTGCCATTCATCATACCACAATGAAAAGCTGTCAATGTCACCCTGAATCAACAGTCACTCAACAATGAAATTTCCCCTATACACAGTTGCAGATTGCTGCTCACCCTATCTGTCAGTTCATTTATGTATGTAGAGAATAATAGCTGTCATTTTACATTTCTGTGCTGTACTTCTGTATATACCCTTGTGTCTGACTGCAGAAAAGTTCTACTGCCGCCAATGTACATTTCATGTAATGACCACTAAGAAAGATAAGAGAAATTAGGGTTCCTATGGAGGGACATAGATAGTCTTCTTTACTCTCACTCCATTTGTGACTGGACAGTAAAGGGAATGACTAGTAGTGGTACACGGTACCCTCAGCATGTACACAATAGAGTAGCTCTTGCAGAGTATGTATAAACACGTAAGCATTTTGTGTGTGTGTGTGTGTGTGTGTGTGTGTGTGTGTGTGTGTGTGTGTGTGTGTGTGTGAGGTTTTGTTTTGCTTTTCGGTGCAAAAAAAAAAACAACTGGGGTCATACGCACCCAAGTCAAAACTATAGAACACAAAGACAGAGAGGAGTTAAAAAACAACTATACGTCAGTCCCAATAGACATAATAGAGGACACTTAAAAACAGGCACAAGGAAAAAGGGCCGGGAGGAGGTCGTCTAAGCCACTGGGAGAGGTTTAATAAGCCAGAGCTTATTCCCATGAAGCAAGGACCATTGGCAATGCCAAAGGGCATCACCTCCTGATAGACAGCAACACAGAGATCATGAGAGGGAATAAGAACTCGTGGGCTGATGTACGAGGACTGCAGCCTTCACAGCAGCATCAGCAGCCTTGTTTCCTGCAGACTGGCATGGCCAGGAATCCACAGAAATATCACACTGGCTCCCACCAAGAGTGACAGTTTTCCTGGACCCGCTGCACTAAGGGATGGGCAGTGTACAGCGCATATAGACTTTGAAGGGCACTGAGAGAGTCTGAGCAGAGGACACAATTGAAAAGGCTGTGTCGCTGGATGTACTACGTGGCCTGATACAGGGTAAAAAACTCAGATGTAAATACTGAGCCGTTTGCTGGGAGCTGATATCGAAAGACATGGGTGCCAATGACGAAAGCACACTCAACTCCACAGTCAGTCCAACAGCCATCAGTGTATACAAAGGCACTATCGCGAAGTTCCATGTGAAGGTCATGAAACTGAAGGTGATAGACCGAGGCTGGAGTAGCGTCCTTATGAAGCGAATGAAGGCCAAAATTAACACGGGCTGCTTCATGAAGCCAAGGTGGTGAAGGGTTCACACCCACCAGGAAAGTTGCAGGTAGTGTGAAGTTAAACCACCATAGCAAGTGCCAAAAGCGGACTCCAGGAGATAACAGAGAAGAGGGATGCGCCCCATACCAGCGATCAAAGGAATCATTGAAGAAGAAGGCATAGGATCGGTGGCCACACATGGCAGGCAAATGGCATGCATACCTGCTGAGGAGAAAGTCACGGCAGTAGGACAGTGGTAGTTCAGCAGCTTCAGCTCACAAACTCTCAACCAGTCTAGTGTAAAAGGTGCCCGTGGCCAAACGGATGCCACAATGGTGGACAGGGTTGAGATTACGTAAGAAGGATACAGTGCAAACGCATAAACAAAGCACCTAAAGTTGAGTTCGAATGGACAAGGCACTGGAAGGAGGGTGGTTTGATCAGCACCTGAGGAAGTACCACTGAGGACACACAGGACACTGAGGAACCGAGTACAGTGGCTGCCAGGTAAGACACATGGGACGACCAAGAGTGTCTCCTATCAAGCATGAGCCCCAAGAATTTCACAGATTCAATGAACGGAAGGGCAACAGGCTCAAGATGTAAAGATGGTGAGAGAAACCATTTGCACTGCCAGAAATTTGTACAGATGGTTTTGTCAGTGGAAAAGCGAAAGCCATTATTGACGCCCCAGGAGTAAAGGTGATCAAGACATCGCTCAATGAGACAGGTCTGTGGAGAACTGCAACAGATGGCAAAACTGTCAACAAAAAGGGAACATGAGATGTCTGGCAGAAGACAGGCCATTATAGGGTTAATGGTGATAGCAATGAGGACGACGCTCAGGACGGAACCTTGAGGCACACCGTTTTCCTGGATAAAGATGTGTGACAAGGTAGAAACCCACACGCCCCATGAAATCTCGGTCCTTTAAAAATGCCTGAAGGAAACAGGGCAGCCGCCCACAGAAACCCCATGTGTAAAGAGTACGGAGGATACCAGTTCTCCAACAGATATCATAGGCCTTCTCCAAATTGAAAAACACAGCCACAGTCTGGGATTTCTGGAGAAACAGTAACAAGACAGTCAACTGCAGAATATTGCACTCAAATTCCACACTGTGCATTCATGAGTAAATGGTGAGATTCAAGACACTACACCAGCCGGGCATGAATCATATGTTCCATCACCTTGCAAATGCAGCTGGTAAGAGAGATGGGACGGTAGCTAGAAGGAAGGTTTTTGTCCTTACCGGTCTTAGGTATGGGTATGACTGTGGCTTCACGCCAGCATCCAGGAAATGTGCCCTCAGCCCAGAAGCGGTTGTATGTGTTAAGCAGGAAGTGCTTGCCCGCAAGAGAGAGGTGCTGCAACATTTGAATGCGGATAGCGTCTGGTCCTGGGGCGGAGGACCAGGACAAACTGAGAGCATGATCTATCTCCCTAGTGAAGGCGGCATTATAGCACCCACGATTCGGAGAAGAGAAGGGTATCACCCGAGCCTCCTCCACTCATTTCCTATGGATAAAGGCAGAGTGATAGTGGGAAGAGCTCGAAACTTCTGCAAAATGGCGGCCCAAGGTGATGGAGATAGCAACAGGATCCACGATGACATCGGCACCTACTGTCAGGCGGGAAATGGGGGAATGGAGCTTGGTTCCAGAGAGTCGTCAGAGATTGGCCCACACAACAGTGTAAGGTGTGGAACTGTTAAAAGAACTAGTGAACGAAATCCAGCTAGCTCTTTTGCTATCCCGAAGAACTTGACGACACTGTTTATAATGAATGCAGTTTCCCAGCGTAGAGTGGTAGTTAAAAATGCGAGGAGGCAGAAAGGAAAGTGGGTGCATCAGTGTTAAGGCAGAAGAGGTTGAGCTGGTTAAGAATGTCGGCCCAGAGGGCACCTCTCTGACAGGTCCTGGGAGAACCCCAAAGGGGATGATGCGCATTAAAGTCACCAAGTAGCAAAAACGGTGGAGGTAGCTGCCCAATAAGCTGAAGGAAGTTGGCCCTGGTGACATCGAAGGATGGAGAGACATAAATGGTACAGAGGGAGAAAGTCAGGTGGGGAAGGAAAAGGCGAACGGCAACATCTTGAAGATTGGTAATCAGAGAGATGGGCTGACT
This sequence comes from Schistocerca cancellata, assembly GCF_023864275.1. NCBI lineage: Eukaryota > Metazoa > Arthropoda > Insecta > Orthoptera > Acrididae > Schistocerca > Schistocerca cancellata. The sequence continues at coordinate 73,508,752 of NC_064627.1, forward strand.
ATGAATGTCATCCTTTATGAGCAGCATAACGCCCCCATGAGATGGAATGCCAACCTCAGAGGGAAGGTCAAAACGAATCAGTAAGAAATGTGAAAAGCTCACAGTGGTCACGAGGGTGCAATTTTGTTTCCTGAAGGCAGAGTACAAGGGCACACTGCAATGCTAAAAGCAACTGTAAATTCTCTTTGTGGGGCCGAGGCCCGTGAACGTTCCACTGGAGGACAGTCATGAGGAGGAAGCCATGTAGGGGTGTCAACTCAGTGTCTGCCGAGGGACAGCCGGTGGAGATTCGCTACTACACGGCACAGAAGCAGCAGGATTCTGCTCCAAGGGGTCCACACAAGCATCGGCAGGCTTGTGCGGTCAAGCCGGTGGAGTCCAATGCCGAAAAATGCTTGGTGTTGTGCACCGGTGAGACAGGCCGACCGGGCTAAGTGACCACGTGGCGACACCGTCGAGCAGGATCTTCGAGGTGGTGAAGGGGAAGACCGTTTGTCTTTAGCGGACTTCTTTAGCCCTTCTACTTAGAGGAAGACTTGGGGGTGGTGTTTGGCTGAAGGGACGGACGAACTCATCTCGGGAGTACTCCTTCGGGCCTTTCTTGCCTGTGGTTGTGTAGTGGGTAGCTTCACCCCTTGAGCTGAGAGTTTGACAGTTTGTTGCAAAGCATGATGGGGGGACAGTGATGCTACCTTGACACTGGGTGACTTCACAACCTCAGAGCCAAATTTGAGGTCACATGACTGCACAGCCATGTCCTTCATGGAGCGAGGGGTAACAAGTACTGAACTATAAGTGCCAGTGCCAGACGGGAGAACACAGGGTTTGCGACTAGCCAGTAACTTGCAAGCTACTGGGTAAGGCACTTTTTCCTTTACCCGAATCTCTTGAACAGCCCACTCATTTAGATACAAAGGACAATCCCAAGAGGAGGTGGCGTGGCCGCCATTGCAGTTGATACAGCGGGCAGAAGGAGGCGGACATTCACTCTTGTGTGCATCCCTGCCACAGGTTACACAATGGGCTGGGTGTTGACACGACATTCTAGTGCGATTGAACCAATGTCACTGGTAACAGCGCATCAGATTCGGAATGTACGGCTGGACTGTGATGATTTTGTAGCCTGCTTTAATCTTGGACGGCAGTACCACTCTATCAAAGGTGAGGAAAAGAGTGGGGGTGGCCACCGAGGAGGAATCGACACGACGAACGGCAATGACACCCTGATCAGAGAGGTAAGACTGTATTTCAGCCTTGGTTAGACCATCAAGCAGCCTGGTGTAAATTATACCATGGGAAGAATTCAAAGTTCTATGTGCCTCAACACGAACAGGGTAGCCGTGGAGAAGCGAGGCAGCAAGTTGTAGTTGTGCTTGAGCATCAGAAGCCGTCTCCAAAAGCAAAGTGCCATTCCATAAACGAGAGCAGGATTTCACAGGGCCAGCAATGGTATCAACACCTTTCTGAATAATGAACGGACTGAATGTGGTGAAGGACTGACCATCTTCATTATGTGATACCACAAGACACCACAGTGCAGCGGGAAGGGTCTTCAAATCAGTAGCCTCATTACGTTTTTGTTCCGTTGACATCGATGGAGAGGATGAGTGACTCATCGCAAGGAAGTCCCCCCATGATTGCCAGCGTCTCTGATGGCGTGCTCCTTCCAACTGGGGGCTCCCTACACAAGGGGGCACACCCACCTTAGGCGATTGTTCACACCTCAGGTCACACCTCCCGAACACCTGACAGAGAGACCAATGGGCAATCAGGAAAGGTTACAGCTCAGGCAATCGCCCATCCCTGGGCCTGGCCTGTACCAGGGGGTACGTGCGAACCCTACCTGTCGACCCGGGCCAAGGGAAGGGAAAAATAATAGCTAGGGGATAGACACGCAGCTTGCAAGGGAAAATGTGCTGCAAAGGCTGGGGCCCCGTGATAACCAAGCACGAACTTGCCAAAGAGTGGTGTGCCCCCTGGGGTGACCTTTTGCCTTTGGTGGACTTCACAGGAGTACTCCTTCTGCCCTTTCCGGCCTACCGGTTGTGTAGCTGGTGGCTTCACCCCTCGAGGCGAGAGTTTGATGGCTTGTTGCACAGCTGGATGGGGGTTGCCGATGTTATGATGACACTGGGCAATTTCACAACCTCAGAGCTAAATTGGAGGTCACATGTCTGCATGGCCATGTCCTTCATGGAGCAAGGGGTAACAAGAACAGAACTATAGGTACCAGATGGGAGAACGCAGGGTTTGCGACCAGCCAGTAACTTGCGAGCACTGTCTAAGGCACTTCTTCCTTTACCTGGATCTCTTGAACAGACCACTCATCAAGATACATGGGACAATCCGAGACAAGGAGGCATGGCCACCATTGCAGTTGAGACAGTGTGGAGAAGGAGATGGACAATCACCCTTGTGCGCATCCCTTCCACAGGTGACACATTTGGCTGGGTGTCAACAAGATGTTCTAGTGCGGTTGAAATGATGACACTGGTAGCAGCACATTGGGTTCAGAATGTACAGGCGGACTGAGATAATTTCATAGCCTGCTTTGATCTTGCATGGAAGCACCACTCTTATCGAAAGTGAGAAAGAGTGTGATGGTGGGCACTAACGAGGAATCTACCTTTTTCATTACACGATGGACAGCAATAACACCCTGATCAGAGAGGTAAGACTGGATTTTGGCCTCGGTTAGACGGTCGAGTAGCCTGGTGTAAATTACACCACGGGAAGAATTCAAAGTTCTATGGGCCTTGGCATGAACAGGGTAACTGTGGAGAATTGTCAACAAGCAGCTGTTGTGCTTGAGAATCAGAAGTAGTCTCCAAAAGCAAAGTGCCATTCTGTAAATGAGAGCAGGATTTCCCAGGCCAGCAATTGCATCAACACCTTTCTGAATAATAAAGGGATTTACCATTACGAAGGACTGACAGTCATCAGAACGTGAGGCCGTGAGGAACCGTGGTGCAGCAGGAAGGGTCTTTAAATCATTAGGCACATTACATTTACATTTTGTAGACACTGAGTGGGAAGATGATTGACTCATCATGAAGAAATCCCCCATGAATGCCAGGGTCTCTGATGGTTTACTCCTTCCAACTGGGGCCCCCTTTCACTAGGGGGCACACCTGCCTTAGGTGATTGTTCACACCTCACGTCACACCTTCCAAACACCTGACAGAGGGACCAATTGGCAATTTGGGAAGGTTACAGCTCAGGCAATCACACTTCCCCGGGCCTGGTGTGTGCCAGGGGGTACATGCAAACCCTACCTGTCAACCAAGGGATAGGAACTGAGCATTATCCAGTCACCTGTTATGTGTCAGACGCATGGGCTAGCCTTCAGGAGCGCAGAGGCAGGAAGAAGAAAAAGAGGAACCTCAAATGCTGAAGCACAGGAACGATAGGAGAAGGGAAACAAAGAAAGGAACAGGGAGTAAAAAACAAATGTGAGACAGTTCTTACGTCGGCAACAGAATGCAGAACATTCCCAATAACATCCCAGACATGTTCCCCAAGTGAGGAGAAAAAGAATAGCAAGAGAATAGACATGCAGCATGGAAGGGAAAAAAACACTGCAAAGGCTGGGGCCCTGTGGTAGGCAAGCATGAACCCGCCAAAGAGTGGCAAGCCCTGTGTGTGTGTGTGTGTGTGTGTGTGTGTGTGTGTGTGTGTGTGTGTGTGTGTGTGTTTGTTTTTGGTTGGTTGGTTCAAAAGAGGGGTGAAGGGACCGAACTGCTAGTTCATCGGTCCCTTGTGCTGAATAAAACATTGCCACAATGATGAGAATAAAACAAGCGAGTTTGACAATACAAAACGGAGAGAAAGGAAAAACCACAAGAACGAAGGAAGGGCAACAAACACTTAAATGGACAAAAGGGGAGAAGAAAACCACAGAAATGCAAGAAAGAGGTAGAAGAGATTAAAATGACAAAACAGATGGTTGGTTGGCCGTGAGAATAAAAAGGAGAAGCCAGCCACTCTGCAACATATTAAAACCTCCACACTAAAAGCAATAGGGTGGAGGACATAGAGGGACAAACGACATGCACTAAAACTTAGATCAAATGATAAAACACCCTTATGAATAAAACGTAGAACTAAATCAGCTGAAGAGGCACTGTCAGATAAAATTAGCGGCAACGAGCCTGGTAATCAAAGATTTTGTCGCAGGGCAGTCAAAGTGAGACAGTGTACCAGAATATGGGCCAATGTCAGCCGGACGCCGCATCGACACTGAGGTGGGTCTTCACAGTGCATGAGGTAGCCGTGGGTCACCCAAGTGTGGCCAATGCAGAGCCAGTAGAGAACCACAGAGTCCCTGCGAGAGGCCTGCATGGAGGACTGCTACACATTCATAGCCTCCTTAATGGCACAGAGTTTGTTGTGCATACTGAGACTATGCCATTCAGTCTCCCAAAGCTGAAAAACCTGGCACCGTAAAAACGAATGCAGGTCAGTTATTGGCACCCGATCTCCAGAAGCAGTTTCTGTGTAGTCTGTTTGGCCAGCCTGTCAACAAATTCGTTGCCTCGGGTTCCGATGTGTCCTGGGGCCCACACAAACACTACTGAATGACTGGACCATTCCAAGACATAGATGGACTCCTGGATGGTCGCTACGAAAGGACGACGAGTGTAGCACTCGTTGATAGCTTGTAGGCTGCTCGAGGAGTCAGTACACAGAAGAAACGACTCCCCAGGGCATGAACGGATGTGCTCAAGAGCACGAGATATAGCCACCAGCTCTGCAGTGAAAACACTGCAGCCATTGGGCAAGGAATGCTGTTCAATATGTCCTTCGTGGACATACGTAAAGCCGACATGACCATCAGCCATCGAGCCGTCGGTGTAAACCACTTCATGGCCTCGGTACATGTCAAGAATCGAGAGAAAGTGACAGTGGTGAGACACAGGGTGAACTGAGTCCTTTGGGCCATGTGAAATGTGAAAGGTCCAGGCAAAGCCCTGGCCTAGGTGTACACCATGGCGGTGAACACAAATGGACCTTAAGTATAGGTGGTAAAGGCAAGGACTCCAGTTCAGATAGAAGGGATTGGACATGAACTGCAATTGTAAGCTCTGACCTGGGCTGCCGATGTGGGAGATGAACCGCCGTGGGTGGGAAAAGATGGTAATTCAGATGTGCAGGAGAACTATGAGTGTGTGCAACGTAACTGGTGAGCAGTTGTGCATGCCTGACCTGTAATGGAGGGACTCCGGCCTCCGCCAGGATGCTGGTCACAGAACTTGTCCTAAAAGCTCCCGTCGCTAGTCGAACGCAACGGTAGTGCACTGGGTCAAGTAAACGCAAAACTGATGGTGCCACCAAACCATACACCAGACTCCCATAGTCAAGGCGGGATTGCTGTAGAGCTGCAGCAGTGTAGAGCGATCTGTACCCCAGTTGGTGTTGCTCAGGCAGCGGAAGGCATTGAGGTGCTGCCAGCACTTCTGCTTAAGCTGACGAAGGTGAGAAAGCCAAGTCAATCGGACGCTGAAAACTAGTCCTAAAAATTGATATGTCTCCGCTATAGTGAGGGGATTGTCAGTAAGGTAAAGTTCTGGTTCTGGATGAACAGCACAACGCAAACAGAAGAGCATAACACACGGCTCTGTGGCTGAAAACTGGAAGCCGTGGGCTAGAGCTCATGACTGCACCTTGTGGATGGCTCCCTGTAGGTGCCGCTCAGCAACATCAGTACTGATGGAGCAGTACAAAATGCAGAAGTTGTCTGCATACAGAGAAGGTGAGACGGAGGGCCCAACAGCTGCTGCTAGACCATTAATGGCCACCAAAAATAGTGACACACTCAATACAGAGCCCTGTGAGACCCCACTCTCCTGGAAATGGAGGGAACTATGGGAGGCATCAACTTTGACACAGAAAGTATGAAGTGACAGGAAATTCTGGATAAAAATTGGGAGTGGGCCTCGGAGACCCCACCCATATAATGTGGCAAGGATATGATGTCACCAGGTGGTATCATATACTTTTCCTAAATTAAAAAAGATGGCAACAAGGTGTTGGGGTCTGGAAAATACTGTTCTGATGGCAGACTCGAGGGACACAACATTATCAGTGGTAGAGCGACCCAGACGGAAACTGCCCTGGCACGGAGCCACAAGGCCATGTGACTCCAGGATCCAACCCAACCGTCGACACACCACACATTCCAACAGCTTACAAAGAATGTTGATGAGGCTGATAGCTATCCACATCAAGCGGGTTTTTGCTGGGTTTGAGTACTGGTATGATGGTGCTCTCCCACATGGAAAGACGCCATTGCACCAGATCCAGTTGAAGATCATGAGGAGATGTCACTTGTAGTCAGATGAGAGATGTTTAATCATATGGCTGTGGATCCGATCTGGCCCAGGAGCTGTGTGGGGTCAATGTGCAAGGGTACTGAGGAATTCCCACTCTGTAAATGGGGCATTAAAGGGTTCACTGTGGCGTGTAGTTAACGAGAGGACTTTCCCTTCCAGCCACCGTTTGAGAGTGGGAAAGGCTGGGGGGGGGGGGGGGGGGGGGGGTAATTCTCCGACACAGACGTGCGAGCATAGTGGTCATCAATCACGTTTGCGTCAGTAGATAACATGCCATTTATGTTAACATCAGGAACACCTGTTGGGGTCTGGTACCCAAAAACTCGTTTGATCTTTGCCCAGACTTGGTAAGGTGATGTATGGCACCCAATGGTCAAGACATATCTCTTTCAACACTCCTTTTTACTTCATTTGATAAGCTGGCGAATGCGGGCATGGAGCTGTTTAAAGGCTATGAGGTGCTCCAGGGAAGGGTGTTGCTTATGCCACTGTAGAGCTCGCCGATGCTCCGTCGTTGCGTCAGCGACTTCCAGTGTCCACCAAGGAACTGTCTTTCGCCGGGAGCACACTAAAGGACGAGGGATAGTGTTTTCCGCCACAGAAACGATCGTTGCAGTTACCTGATCAACCACCTTATTGATGTTACCATGTGGGGGAGATTCAACAGTGACAACAGAGGTGAAGGCTTCCCAGTCTGCCGTGTTTAAAGCCCATCTGGGCAGGTGTCCATGGGCCTGACGCCAGGCCAGTGACATGAAGATTGCGAAGTGGTCACTACCACACAGGTCGTCATGAGCTCCCCAGTGGGTGAATGGGAGAAGGCCAGGACTGCAAAAGGTGAGATCAATGGCCAAATATGTGCCATGTGCCACACTGAAACATGTGAGGGCACCTGTATTTAAGAGGCAGAGGTCGAGTTGTGATAGTAAATTTCTGACATCTCTGCCTCAGCTAGTAAGCACGGTGCCACCCCGCAAGAGGTTATGGGCATTAAAATTTCCCAAAAGTAGACAAGGTTTAGGAAGTTGATGAATCAGTGCAGCCAATGTGTTCAGGGGTACTGCACCATCTGGAGGAAGATTGCAGACAGTTATTTCCTGTGTTGTCCTTATCCTGACAGCTATAGCTTCAAGAGGGTTTTGAAGGGGCACAGGTTCACTGCATACTGGACATAGACACAAACTCCACCTGACACTCTATTATAGTCACTACAGTTCTTGTAATACCCTCTATAGCTGTGGAGGGCAGAGGTCTGCATTTCCAGATACCAGGTTTCCTGAAGGGCAATACAGAAAGCAGGTGTAAAGCTTAAGGAGTTGCCATAGCTCAGCCAGGTAGTGGAAAAAAACCACCACAATTCCACTGGAGGATGACATTATGGTGAGGCTGGGAAGGCATGAAGCGCGCAAGGAGGCAGGTTATGCCTCAAGGTCATCTGCTGCCACCAATTGCGTATTTGTAGCAATTTGTATGGTGGATGAGGCATCAGTGAGATCCAGGTCCACAGTGGATGCTAAGATCTCAGATGAAGAATTAATAGGGAGTAGTGGTGGTGGTGGTGTTGGGGCCAACAGAGGACCCTGTTTTTTAGCAGACTACTTCTTAGTTTGCTTGTTCTCTCGCTTCTCTTTAGGGGCTTGCTGGGAAGATTTCTCTGAAGCAGCTTCAGGCATGGAGGAAGACTGTGAAGCTCTTCTTCCAGCAGCTTTTGGCTCCTTTAGCCACTGGAAAGTGTCTGACATGGCACTGGTGGAGACCTTGGGAGAGAGGAGCCAGAGGAGGCTGTTGCTTCTCTGGCAGGGGGGAGGGGACCGATGTCCCCTGCGTTTGGGGGGAAGGGGGGCCCCTTGCTCCCGAAGTAGGTGCTTTGGGAGCAACAGACGAAGATTTGCCCCCTACCACTAAGGGAGCGGATGTATTCTGGTGGCTGGGAGGGCCCACTGTTATTGGCACAGAGTGAGGAACCACTGGCACTTGGGATGGTGATGACGATGTAGCTGCAGCATATGTCGACATCAACCGAATGGAGTGTAATCTTTCAAATACGTTTAGCCTCTGTGTAGGTCAACCAGTCCAGGATCTTGTACTCCGTTTGGAGTACTGGGCAGTATGGCGAGCAAGGGGAGTGGTGTTCTCTACAGGTGATGCAAGTGGGAGGTGTGGCACATTAAGTATCTGGGTGCAGTGGACGTCCACAATCTCAACATGTGGCGCTGGAAGTGCAGCACGAAGACATGTGCCTGAACTTCCAGCACTTAAAGCACCGCATAGGGGAGGGATGTATGGTTTAACATCACAGTGGTAAACCATCACCCTGACCTTTTCGGCAATGAATCACCCTCAAAGGTCAAGATGAAGGCACCGGTAGCAACCCTGTTGTCTTTGGGTTCCCTGTAAACATGCCAAATGAAATGAAGGCCTGACCGTTCTAAATTGGCACAGAGCTCATTGTCGGACTGCAATAGGAGGTCGCGATGGAAAATGATCCCCTGAACAATGTTGTGCTCTTATGGGGAATGATGGAAACAGGAATATCACGCAGCTTGTCACAGGCGAGTAACGCTCGGGATTGGGCTGGGGATGCTGTCTGAATTAAGACTGTGCCGTTTTGCGTCTTGGACAGCGCTGTCACTTCTCCAAACTTATCCTCAAGGTGTTCAATGAAAAATTGAGTCTTCGTAGGTAGAAAGGAGTCCCCATCAGTTCTGCTACAGACTAAAAACCAAGGTGAATATGGCTCTCTCCGTTCTGTAGCCCTACATTCCTCCCATGGTGTAGCGAGGGAGGGAAACAATTTAGGGTCACACATGTCGGCATTGTATTCAGTCTTGCCCTTCTTAGAGACTGCTGGTGCAGTACGGTCACCAGAAAGAGATGACTTAATCCACTTCATTGCGGGTCATCTGCCCTGATGCCACCCACTCCGATCAGGGGCTCTCCCCATCGGCACCACCTAACCACATCAAAGGCCAACTGGCATCATGGCGCTGCTGGGAGTCCTGATGCCCCAGGAAGACAGGCATCTACTCCTTGGCATATGTGGGGAGTTTACAGCTCAGGCACCAGCAGTGCGATCCCTGTGTTGTCAAGGGGCTGCCACTAAATGGGTACATGACAGCGCCACCACAACGGACTGGCTACTGTGCTGGATATTGGGCACAGAGAAATCCAATATTGTCATGGGGGCGAAGGAGGCCGAGAGACAACAGAAGAAGATGAAATACCCCGGAAAGTGTCCTTGCCCAAATAGTTGAATTGCAGGTGGAGATGCACAGCCACGATAAGAGATTCAGGGAATAGAATCTAAGGGCACTATGGATAACTTGTGCACCATGTAAGGCGTCCTTCCTCATATGGTCTGAACTACTGTAGAATTTTGAAAGTGGCAGGTCAAACCATAGAATGGGACCTTAACTCATAGGGCCGAAAAGTGTGAGACTCCTTTTAGTCACAACAGGTAGGAATACCTCAGGCCTATTCTAAGTCCCGTACCTGCAGGTGTGTGTGTTGTGTGTGTAGATGCACATTCATGTTCAGAAAAAAAAAACAGAACACCCTGAACGAATAGACACAGGGCGGTCACATTCACAGAACTTTTACATCAGTACACTGTGCAGAAATGATTAGCATTTGAACCACATCACCTGTGGGTGCAACGTCAACATCGATATCCTGGTGCGGTATTACCTATGGGTAAAATGTGCCTGTCGCTCTTGTTGTTGCTATAAACCACACATAATGGATCAGTGTGACTTGAGCAGATGTGCAGGATGCCTCGCAGATGTATGCACAAACTGTACCATCAAATAAGAGGTTTTGAAAGAGAGTGCATTACTGGCATGAGAGAATGTGATGCAACCACCTGAGAAATTGCTGTTTGTGTGGGGCGAAGTGTTTTGGCAGTGAATGGGTGTGTGCAGAATCATTCAAAGAAATCTGCAGAACATGACGAGATGGGTCAGGTTGCATCACCCAGACTACTACCCGAGAAGATCGACACCTCCTCCGACTAGCACTGCAGGATAGATCCGCATCATCCTTGGCTCTGACATAACAGTGGAACAGTGTAACACATTGTATACTATAAGAGGTGACAGTCTGTCACCATTTATTAAGGCATGAATTACATTGGCGTCGTCCACTTCTTCGCCAACTTTTGACGAATGTGTAGCAGCATGCTAGATAGCAATGATGTATGGAATGACATCAATGGGAACAGGAATAGCAACAGACAGTGTTTTCAGATGAATCCAGATTCTGTTTGTTTGAAAACGATGGCCGCATTTTGGTTCCCCCCAGACAGGGAACAGCGTAACAGTGACTGCATTTGCGCAGGACATACAGTGCCAAGTCAAGGCCATATGGTGTGGGTTGCTATTGGTTACAACCAAAGTCACAGTTGGTGTGACTGGTGTGACCTACGTGAATGACATCCTGCAACCCGTAGCCAAATCCTTTCTGCACAACACCCCAGATGTCATTTTTCAGCAACACAATGCACGATCACATATTGTTGCATGAAACGTGCCTTCTTGATGTCACACAATGTAAGCCTCTTGCTCTGGCCTGCCTGATCACCAGACATGTTGCCAACTGACAACGTGAGGGATATGATGAAATGATGGATGAGGCACTGTGACTGAATGCCAGCCACCATACATGAACTTTAGAACCAGCTGAATGTAGCAAGGATGTCTATACAACTGGACACCAGTTGTACCTTAAATATACAGGGTGATTTTGTAATTAAAGTTAAACTTTCAAGCACTGTAGAACTAACACCACTGGCCAGAACAACATCAAATTCCAACAAAATATTATCGGAGAAGGGGGGAAATGTATGGCAGAAGAAAAAAAAAATAGTGTGGAAATTGATCAATAGATGTCACTGTATGTATCAGAATACCTAAATGCACCTGTCATGCGCAGGACACATTGAAGTTGGTATAAACATGCCAGGTACATTGCTTTTTCTCCTTTTGCGTTTGCAGCATTTGCCACGACTGTCTCAATGCAGGCTCACGCTCTGCTTGTAAAGCTGTATTACAAGAATGATGACTGTGCACACATCACTCTGCAGTAGTTCCGGACACTGAAGAGTTTCAAAAAAGGTGTTGGTCTGATGACTGCCGTGGGTCTGGACAAAAGATTCGGAAATTTGAAAAGACGTGTTCTTTCACTGTGCAACCTGGTAGAGGGAACGCCATATTGGTGACATCATGGGTCAAAGTAGACGGGTGGAATCGGACACTTCTGTAATCTCCTTCTCTCATTATTTCACCAACGTCGTAGTTGAGTCATTGGCGATTAAATACTGACAAAACAGTTGCCATGTCTGTATTGTTTGTGTCGTATTTTTTTACACCTTCATTTTTCACCACACAGTGCCAAACACCAAATACTATATAGTGTAACATTCGAAAAGTGCAATAAAATGCATAGACAACATACAAATTAATTTTCCGTTATGGTCATCTCAGGGCCAAATATCCGCACCATACTTTCAAAATAAACTGTGCACTCAATAATTCCTGTCTATTTTATAACTATTTTGAAGGAATTTTTGAACCAATGAACAAATTTTTGAAGTAGGACTATTTTGGAGTAGCTTAAAGGATTTATCCTATAATGAAATTTATTGCTCTGGATTCAAAATATATTCACTTATTTAGATAAACATTCAGCTGTGTAACTATGAGTCACGATGATTTAGGATGGTAAGTTAAAGAAAGTCATAGGTAACATACCTACCAACTTTAAAGGAAACTTGAACTCAATTAGCTGTTCATCCGCAGCAGCCTCAATTTCCACTAATTCAAGCGACACACCCTGCTTCTATAGTACCATACTTGTAATCACGACAAAACTTAATCGTAAGATATTTCTTCTGAAATCAGAGAAAATTGTGAAAAAACAATCTTCACACAAAAAGAGTTCCATCGAAAACGATTCTTTTCATCCTTTGACAAATATTAACGAAAAACAGTAGAAAAAGGTACGCTACTACTTTATCACTTCTGCTTACTTTCCACATCCCCAAAAGAAATAACCAAACATATAAATATATGAATCTGAACAACGAGTAACAGTCGCTTTGTGAAGTGGCACCTTTATAAGAAAACTTTTTTGTTATAGTGGGAAAAATTCGTATGGTATCTTCAGTGTCTTAAGATTATGCGACTGCACCGACACAAAAATGCGCATGGATTCCCTTTTGCGAAGTTCTTAACCTACAATTGACGTACAAGGATTATCATCCATCTAAGAAAGAATGACACTCACACTTTTTGTGCTCGAGGCTAAAGTCATTAGAAGCAATGCATGTACTAAAATTCGAAAATATTATACACAATCAAATGTAAATACAACGCCACTACTCTAATAGCTACATCGCCAGCCAAAGACTGAATTACAATAACAACAAGTAACCGTCAAAGTGTTTACCACAACAAAATCTGTCACAGTAATATGTCAAGGTCAACTGTCGACAACCAACCAGGATCGCCAACTATCAATGATAATAACAAAACACTCTCGCAAAAGAGTCGAAAATAGCTAAATTTATATCTTTGTGCGATGACGTTGGCAACAATAGTTGAATGCTGGGAATTATGTATCACTCATATTAAAGCTGGGTTCAAACACACAAAAAAGGAGTCGTCACAGCTAGTGCCACACTACAATTACAATGTAGTTGCACGTGTTAACTCTGTTTTTAGTGGCGCAACTTACGAGAAGGAACTTTTGTAATGCCATAAACGGTTCAACTTGACTGTACTCTGATGCGCCACTTTCCTTCCACCATTGCTCTTTGGTGGCAATATTTTGAAACACGAGCATTTTGTTGCAGTTATCGTGGAGCAGTTGCTGCTGTACTCCATTCGATTTCAATGTGTGAGTTTGTGGCGTCCTGTGAATGGTAGCCCGTCGATTTCACTATAGAAAGCCACAAGCGGTGGCGTCACATTAGTTGCATGTGTGAATCCTGCTTAACGCAAGTGTTTCGTTACGAAATGTTTGCTTTACGAAGGTAATTAATTTACTGAGCGCACAATAATACGTACAAGAACCTGTCAACCAGAGAGCAGGAACAGCATTAATTATTCACTTCATGGCTGATTGTTGCCAACATCAGCAAACTACACCACCGCTGCCTTAAGTAGAATTTTAACAAAAAGCACTCTCCTGGCAAAAATAAATATCACCCTCCTCTCCCTAATTTCCTTTGCTGATGCTGTAGATTTCCCTGGTCTCCATAACGTATGTGGCATTTGTACCGATAATCTTCAACTCTGTATGAAAAATAGCACTTAACGATGACTTCTCAATCCGTACCTTACTTTTAGAATAGTGGAGAGTGTATTCGTTTTAAGTCTGATTCTGATTTTGTTTTTCACTGAGTTTACCTGACTAAAGATTCTGTCAACTTCAGCATCGGAGAGTGGAAGTTAACACTGAAAGTGCGAATGAGACTTAACTCCTTAGAAGGATTTTCGTCTCAGGAGTCACTGTAATGACTAACTTCGTGATAGAATCCAGAAGTGGATGTTTGAGTTATTCATTTTATATAACTAATGTTTCGCCACTTTGTCTGCATTTTACTCAAACATAGCTACACCGAACCAGTAACAGGTAGGATCACTGTTTTCGATGTTCCTTTGACAGTTAGCAATTATATTTGATAGAGTACTTCAAAATTATCTGGAATCCTATTTTGAAGCTCCCAAATCAGCTTTTTTGTGATATTCACACATCTGTCCTGTCAAGTTTTCTTTGCATCGTGGTACACATTGAAGAGCTTTAGTTCATTTTTGACTATCTAGCCAAAATATAGGGAAGGATCAATACAATTATCAACGTTGCTCTTGAGGGACTCAGTTGAGGATGTGACATGCAAAGGCAAACAATTGTAACAAAAGAGGAATATAATGAGGTCTACCAGTCTGTAGGTGGAGGAAGGAACCTGGTGAAGATTTGAGAATGATAGATATGAAAAGGCTTACGAAATTTAGATCACATAAGTGAACTGAAACCAATTTTAATGTGCAAGTATGAAGTTTTTGGGGAACACTTACACTGATATGGAGGCAACTGCATTGTACAAGTCCTAGCAAGACATACGAAAGTGGAAGTCTCTTGTGAAACGATAATGGACAATTACGAAACTCTCTTCTTAACCACAAGCTTTGGGGTAGTTATCTATAAATCTGAAAATGTGTCTATACTGATGTGAAACTGGTAGTTACTAGCAAAGCATCTTCATACAGTTATGCAGTTTTTGGAAACACCTCCTCATTCTTGACTTTTTATTATAATTTTTATGATAATTTGAATGGTTATTGGATACTGAGTGTTTTTTGCTATTCACAGTGTCTCTCAGCTGTGTTTGCCCTCTCCAGATAGTTGTTTGTTTCTGGTTTATATGTTTAAGTGTATCAGTTACCGCAAAGAACCATTCTAATAATAGTTCATTCCATTGTCACACAATTGTATTCTGTTATTGTGACATGAAATATTTCAAATAATTGTGAAGCAACAATCAAATTAGAACGTTTGACAACACACTTTGCCATTTATAATTTTTTCAATGATATCACATACTAAATTATTACAAATATGTGATAAGAGTGTAATAAGCATTATACAGTAAGATGTAAGTTATTTTGTAAAAAACAAAGTATTTGCTTTTGAACATCATTCAAAGCCTAACAAGTCCAAATGGTTTATGCAAATGAAACATCTCCATATTTAAATGTACTTTTTAAAGGAATATTCTCATTGCAGACTTAACTACAGGTATGAACTGCCTTTTGGCACAAAAGTAAAGGTGTTGGCATTGCAATATGTTATTTTCATTCACTTGTATTCCTGAAATAAGTTTTATGTCAATTGTGAAAAACTGCATTTAGTGGGCATATACATCTTTGAATGTCACCTCATCAATTTTAGCACTGCAATTTATTCTTATGCAGCTTATAGACCACATTAAATTATCTAACACCCTGGTGAGATCCATAGTCTCAGTTAAATTTTTTTTAAATTTTATCAGAATATTCTGAATATTAGTGTTATGTACATCTTATTGGCCAGATCCTTGTATATACTGCACAAAATTTCTGCAGTAAAGCAATTTGCCTTGTGGCAGACTATTTCAAAATGTAAAGTTAGTTCTGTACACTGTTTAAAAATTCTGCTAACAGCAGGTTTAATGGAAATCCAGCGATTACTGCAAATTTCTGGAATGTTTCCTAGACCACATTGACATTATTCACAATTTAGTGTTGTATTTAGGCACTTATATTCTAAGTGGCACTGAGAAGAACACGAAAACCATGTACAGGTTTCACAAATAAGAAATACAGTGTTTCTGGACAGTTTCCACTGTATCTTGAAAAAGTGTAAGCTGTAGTAAATGACAGATGAAATGCAAGAGAACAATAGAATTGTTTTCAAATTCTTTTTCATCTGTACATTCAACAGGAAAAAAAGAGGGCCATTGTAGACAAAATGGCATTTGGCAATAGCAGCATAAAAACCAGGCCAGGGCATGCTGTCAGAGAGATGAAGCGGGTCATCTATTCAGTAATACGAGATATCTGACCCTTACTCTGTATTCACCTATGCTCCATGTGCTAAGGAGTGCTTATTTTATGATACAGATTATGTCTCAGACTGAATGTTCGAATTGCAGCAATAACACCTGGTTTGCAAATAAATATGCAGCACAGTGGCTATGAAACGTCTAAGAATGTTGTTATAAGGGCTTACTATCTACCACTCAAGCCAACTAAGAATGGAAGACTGATATTACAAACAAGCTTTTTATTTTCTAAAGCCATTGATATTCGTCTTTTGCAACTTGAAATTATAACTTCCCATGTTTTGGAATGAAGATTGAAGCTACAAAATTACCTTATATGAGCATATGGAATCCTGTGTTTAGAGGTAGTGGTCTCACATCTGCTCCTCATGGCATAAAGCATAGAAAAGTGGAATGATAACCTGACAGTGATGATTCAAAGCTGCATGTTTCCATTTTTTTGTCGCTTGTGCAAATTCACTAGAAAGAAAAAGACAACGATTTTTCGGACAATGTTTATACAAATTATCAAAGAGAGTGAGAAAGAAATGAAATAGCTACCCTTATCACATTTAGGCTTCACTATAATTCAAGTATTTTTCTTCAGGTAGCTTAAGTTGTGACAGATGATGTGTGTTATGGCAGGGAAAGTATCCAGTCACAGAAGCAATATTTGGAAACTGTGTAACATTAGGAGTAGGTAAGCGAGCTAAGTGGCTGCTTAGAATTCAATCACTCAATCTCTTTATTCATCCATTAACAATATATATTGTTATGTATGTAGTCAATTACAATATAGTATCTTATCTTTAATTTGTTTCAAAAACTTGGATAATAAATACAAATATTTTATATCAGTATAAATAAATAATATTACTTTTCCTTATTCAGATGTTCTTCAATGCTATAAAAACTATGTGTTAGTAAAAATTGTTTAAGATCTACCTTGAATTTATGAAATTCTTTTATTTTCTTTATTGCTACAAGGTAAGATGAATTTGTGATATGGCTGAACACTAGGAGGCCTAGGTCTCAGGACGTGATGGCACATTTCCAGCTTCCGACTAGGTGACCATTATGAGCGAGTCCAGGCACAAAAGCTAGCAGTGTCGCCGGAAGTAGGGATAAATCCCAGTATGCGGAATTTTGATGGCTGTCGCTCAAAAGGTATTTGTGCAGGGCACAATGCTCCAAGATATGGCGCAGTGTCAGACGAACTGAAAGATAGCTTCTTAGAGCTCTTTGAGAGTCTGTAATAATTCACAACAAGTACTAAAGCGGACCTGAATACATCAGCGCTCTCAGATAGATGAGGCACACCAGTGACGCAACAATATTTCAGTGTATTTAATACTACAAAAGTTAATAATCTACAGTGACTAAAGACTTTCATAGTGAACCTCTAAATTAACATTCTTAAATGCTTTAAGCAACTTCATATCTCAGATGATAGCGTTGCACTATAGCTGTGTCCGCTGAAAGCTACGTATCTGCATTTATTTTATTTCTTGACTTACGTTTTTATACATTTTTATGATCCAAATGTTTCTCAGGACATCGTATTCTTCACGTTTACACAAAATCAGTACCTAACATCTTGTCACATTTGTGTAGTTATTTACAGTTTACTACTTTGCCAATAACATTATTTAAATATTGATTGCAAGCGCTATCGAAATCTGCGCTAATTTAAAAGTGGTCGGTCATATGTGTTAGCAGACACCACAACTGAAAAGAGAACCAAGGGGGGGACATATAATTGATTTCTAATGGGGCAGCCTTTAGCCAATGGAAAAGCAGACAGTAGCAGAACGATATGGGAGTCAAGTGGAGACTGGGACTTTTCAAGCAAAGAGCTCAAGGGAGTGATTCTGGACACTTTCACACAACTTCTGGAAGACAGACATGTCTAGAGTAATATGTGCAATTCCGTTCTGTAGGTGATTGATTCTGGGCGGTGAACGACCGCTACCATACTTTAATTTCTGAATTGTCTTTATATTTCGATATGTCTGAATATACTCCAGAGTAGGACTCTAATGTTTCCTGCTTGTACTACATAACTGAGGATAGAGGGAGTATGAGTTACCATTCTTTGTATCACATGCTGAAGTTTATGAATCATCATGTTAAACTCTGAACTGTTTTGAGGAGATGAATATTTTATGTATAGTGGCTGCAAAATGTACTTATTTTCGCATATCTTTGATTACAGTTTATTTTGGGGATTTTGGTACCAGTCTCATAACGTTCTCACTGTAACTTTACTGCATTTGCTAATGGTATGTTTCGTCTGTGATTTGATTGAATATCGTAGGACCAATTCACATTTATCTGAGATGTCCTTTCTTAAATAAACATTATTCAACATAATTCTTAGTCATCTACAGCTACTACGGAGATTAAAATTGAACTGTTGTCATTGATTTATTCATCTAAGTTTTATTTTTTAGGTCTTTGTATTTTATTAATTTGCAATCCTAAGCTATGCATAGACTATTTGACTGCAGGATCACAGGTACAGATTATTATTTGCAGAGAGTTAGCTGCAGGGAATGGAATCAGATGTGCATGGTTCAACCATATGACTACATTGAGCCATTCATTTTAATTAGAGCTGTACGTAGCCCAGTACCTAAAGTACAAGTAAGCACAGGTAAAGATGCCACTGCTTTACTCGTAAGGGAAGCTGTTAGGAAGAGCAAATACCCTAGCAGATCGCTAAGTACTGTTGTCATTGGGGGCTCATCTGGTATATGAATTTAATCCCTTTAGAATTACAACTGTAATCTTAACACTTAACAATATTCTGTGAACTACTGCATAAGACAGTTTGTGTGGGAGGCTGTGAGCACAAGATTTTGCAGCTGTTTCTTGAGTGAGAATTGATAGCAAGAGATAGGTGTGGGGAAGTTCGCCACAGAACTTCAAAAAAGAAGGAGGCTACGCAGAGGCGTGCTGAGTTCGAGTCTGCAGTGGCCAGCAGCACCAGAGACCTCGACGGTGGTAAAGCGACAGTGGACAATGGCAGCCACGGCAATGTGGGCCACCAGAGGCGACTTTGAGTTCATCAGCATCAACACTTCAGACAGTAGCAGTGCATCAGAAGAAGCCAGCATGAGCGATAAGTTAAATACTTGCACCAATAGTGCTAATATATGTCGACCTGCAGGGTCATCAGTGATGGAGCTTCCAATGATAAATAATCACCCAGTCTCTGTGGTTCAGATTGTGCGAGCAGGCCACTTAGTCCAAAATCTGAATGTGACATTGTTGATAGAGACGATATTAGTCGAGCAAATAGTCCAAAATGAGGGGGAAGTTAGCTTCAAGACAGTACATCGCCAGAGTTAATGCAAATTTTGCAAGAAATGGAATCTAGTATAGGTGCACTGACTAAAAAACGTAGCAAGGAAATTCCAGTCTCAGTTCACACATCGAAAGCGTAAAATCTGAGGTGGAAAAAAATTAAAGATGTTGAAGGCGATATTGATAAAAATTAGAAGTTATGAGAACAGATGTAGGCAGAATTTCTGAGGACGTTGGTCTAGTTAACTCTAGAAACGACAGATTAGAGAAAGATTTTGGGGAAAGGTAGGAAAATATATGTGGACGAGCTGGGTAGCCGCATTAAGAATTGTATGCCAAGGCAAAATACGCTTGACCAATGAGTCTGTTAACAATTTTTCAGTAGAGTAGTAGAATGTGAGAAAGACAAGCTTAAGAACACAGAACACTTTGAAGCTTTATTAATCAAAGAAGATGTGCAACATGAACAGCAGATGAAAGACATACAGGAAGAATTAAATTCTTTAGCAGCGAATCAAATTCCTTCTGTGATAGGAGTTCCATGGGTTAATATAGGTACAACAAAATGTTTTGCAAATGATGGGAAATACAACCCAACTGATTTTCTTGCTGCCTATACACATGGTTTTGTGTGAGGAATGTTGGAAGAGTCAAAAATTAAATTCTCAAAAAGACGCTCAAAAGATGACTACTAGAATTTTTATAATGGGATCTTGTCCATAATCTGACAAATTTGTTGAGAAACATGAACAGGTGTTGAAATTCAAGCCATTGAATTCTAACAGTAGATAGGGAAATGGATATCAGAGTGGGAATTATAATAATCACCAAAGTAGTTATCACTGTAATAGTAATTTTCACAGAAGAAATGGAAACAGGAATATTCATAACGAAAATCAAAATCAAGAATGAAGATTTGAGGGGCAGGAGCCTCACGAAATGCAACTCTAGAATACACGCTCAGCAAATTAGGGATAACCACATCTGAAGTCCAAGATGGGGAAGTAAACTAGAATTAAATTCTCTGGGTGTCGAAAATTCGGCGAAGAAACCACAAATGTTGGAGATGGAGGTTATAAAAAGTAAAAATAAAATGGGGAATAATTTTAAGCAGCAGAACGGTAAAGAGGTGAAGAGGACGCAATAAAGGTCATAAAATATGTAGAAAGAGTCATGGTAAAAAGAAATAATTATGCCAGCAATGAAAGTCAGTTTTACAGGTAATTGTTCTGAATGTAAAATTCAGTTTTCCAACTGTTCGTTTAGGTGTACTTTTGAAACAAGGCCACAAAAGTACACGATTTTGTGTGATGAAAATTAAAATGCTACAGGCTTTATTTAGTGCAATAAAATCAACAACGAGTAGTTGAACAACACTTAGAAGTCAGATGTTCTTGTAGGTTCTAGCTCATCTTATTCTCAGAAAAAAGACAAAAATCACAAAATCCCTTCACAATTTCGTGATCTGTGTCATTTTTTCGTAGAACAAGAAATCCAGAACCTACAAAAATATCCTAATATCTTACTTTTCTTTCAACTCTTTCACCCCAATCTTTACTTCTTTCAACACATTCATAGCAGTCCAAGTATAATAGGGAAATGATCAGTTTCAAGTATTATGTATATATAATTTTCTATTTTCATTTTATATTTTTTATATATTAGTGGTAATGGGGACAACGAGCGCAACTCGATGCCAGTGCAGTGACGAGTAAGTGGAATAACAATAATAATAATGTTGTTGTGGTCTTCAGTCTGGAGACAGGTTTAATGCAGCTGTCCATGCTACTCAATTCTGTGCAAGCTTCTTCATCCCCAAGTAACTACTGCACCTTACAGCCTTCTGAATCTGCTTAGTGTACTCATCTCTTGGTCTCCTTCTATGATTTTTACCCTCCATGCTGCCCTCCAATACTAAATTGGTGATCCCTTGATGCCTCAGAACATGCCCTACCAACCGATCCCTTCTTCTAGTCAAGTTGTGCCACAAATATCTCTTCTCCCCAGTTCTATTCATTACCCCCTCATCAATTACGTGATCTACCCATCTAATCTTCAGCATTCCTCTGTAGCACCACATTTCGAAAGCTTCTATTCTCTTCCTCTTCTGGTCTAAACTATTTATCGTCCCTGTTTGACTTCCATACATGGCTACACTCCATACAAATACTTTCAGAAACTACTTCCTGACACTTAAATCAATACTCGATGTTAACAAATTTCTCTTCTTCAGAAACGCTTTCCTTGCCATTGCGTCTACATTTTATATCCTCTCTACTTCGACCATCACCAGTTATTTTACTCCCAACATAGCAAAACTCATCTACATCTTTAAGTGTCTCATTTCCTAATCTAATTCGCTCAGCATCACGCAGCTTAATTGGACTACATTCCATTATCCTTGTTTTGCTTTTCTTGATGTTCATCTTATATATTCCTTTCAAGACACTGTCCATTCCGTTCAACTGCTCTTCCAGGTCCTTTGCTGTCTTTGACAGAATAACAATGTCGTCGGCGATCCTTGAAGTTTTTATTTCTTCTGCTTAGCCCACTGCACACTGAACGACCTTGCCTGCCCAAGGGCGCACCTCCCCACGTGACGGTGCAGCACTGGATGCTCACAGCACTGGGCTGCTCGGCCCGCTGCACACTGCACGGCATTGCCAGCCCCAATCGCACCACCTCATGTGACACTGCAGTGCTGGAGGCTCGCAGCACTGGGCTGCTCAGCCCACTAGACCCTGCACAATATTTCCGGCCAACGGGCGCAACTCCACACTGGACACTGCAACGCTGGAGGCTCGTATCACTGGGCTCCTCAGACCACTGCACAATGCATGACATTGCCTGAACACGCACATCTGCATGTAACACAGCAGCCCTGGAGATTCACAGCAGGGGGCTGCTCAACGCACTTCACATTGCACGTCATTGCCAGAACATAGGCGGACCTCCCCATATGATGCTGCAGAGCTGGAGGCTCACAGCACTGGGCTGCTCAGCCCACTGCACACTGCACGATATTGCCGGCCAAAGGTGCACCTCCCCATGAGACAGCACGCCGCTGGAGGCTCACAACACTGCTCTGCTTAGCCTGCAGCACACTGCACAACATTGCCTGCCCACTGGAGCACCTCCCCTCGTGACAATGTAGCATTGGAGGGTCACAGCACTGGGCTGCTCAGCCTGCTGCACACTGCATGACACTTCCAGCCCATAGCCGCACCTCCCCACGTAACACTTCACCACTGGAGGCTCATAGCATTGGGCTGCTTACCCTGCTGCAAATTGCACGACATTGCCAGCCAACGGGCGCACCTCCCCACGTGATGCTGCATTGATGAAGGCTCACAGCACTGGGCTGTTCAGCCCGCTGGACACCGCATGACATTGTTGGCCCACAGGGGCACCTCACCATGTAACTCTGCAGCGATGGAAGCTCACATCACTGCGCTGCTCAGTCCACTGCACACTGCATGACATTGCTGGCCCACAGGCACATTTGCGCATGTGATGCAGCAGCCCTGTAGGTTCACAGCAGTGGTCTGCTCAGCCTGCTGCACACTGCACAATATTGCTGGCCAATGGGCGCAACTCCCCACGTGGCACTGCAACACTCGAGGCTTATATCACTGGGCTGCTCAGCCCACTGCACACTGCATGACATTGCCGGCCACAGTCGTACCTCCCCATGTGCCGCTGCAGCACTAGAGGCTCACAGCACTGGGCTGCTCAGTACATTGCACATTGCATGACAATACTTGCCCACAGGTGCATCCCCGCACGTAACAATGCAATGGCGGAGAGTAACATCACTGGGCTGCTCAGCCTGCTGGACGCTGCATGACAGTGCTGGAATGCGCACCTCTGTCCTCAGCTCGTGTTCGTGCGGTAGCGTTCTCGCTTCCCACGCCCGGGTTCCCGGGTTCTATTCCCGGCGGGGTCAGGGATTTTCTCTGCCTCGTGATGACTGGGTGTTGTGTGCTGTCCTTAGGTTAGTTAGGTTTAAGTAGTTCTAAGTTCTAGGGGACTGATGACCATAGCTGTTAAGTCCCATAGTGCTCAGAGCCTTTTTTTTGCGCACCTCTGTATGTGATGCAGCAGCCCTGGGGGTTCACAGCAGTGGGCTGCTCAACCCTCTGCACACTGCACGACAATGAGGGCACAATGGTGCACCTCCCCACATGATGCTGCAGAGCTGGAGGCTCACAGCACTGGGCTGCTCAGCCCACTGCAGTCTGCACGACTTTGCCAGCAGTCGGGCGCACCTCCCATGTGATGCTGCAGCATTAGATGTTCAGAGCGCTGGGCTGCTCAGCCTGCTGCACACTGCACGATATTGCCAGTTCACTGGCGCATTTCCCCACATGATGCTGCAGCACTGGAGGCTCACAGCACTGGGCTGCTCAGCCCACTGCACACTGCACGATATAGCCGGTCCATGGGCGCACCTCACCATGTGACACTGCAGCACTGGAGGCTCACAGCACTAGGCTGTTCAGCCCGCTGCACACTGCACAATATAGCCGGTCCATGTGCGCACCTTACCACATTACATTGCACCAGTGGAGGCTCGCAGCACTGGGCTGCTCATCCCCCCACACACTGCATGACACAGCTGGCCCATGGGCTCAACTCCCCAGATGACACTGCAGCGCTGGAGGCTCACAGCTCTCTGCCTGCTGAACACTGCACGACATTGCTGGCCCATGGGCACACCTACCCATATGACGCTGCAGTGCTGGAAGCTCACAGCACTGGGCTGCTCAGCTCACTGCACACTGCATGACATTGCCATCCCCCGGGCGCATCTCCCCATGTGATGAGGCAGTGCTGGTGTCTCACAGCACTGTGCTGCTCGGCCTGCCGCACACTGCACGACACTGCCAGCCCACGGTATCATCTCCCCACATGATGCTGCAGCGCTGGAGGCTGTCACCACTGGGCACACTGCACGGCACTGCCGGTCCGTGGGATCACCTCCCCACGTGATGTGGCAGCGCTAGGGGCTCACTGCACAGGGGTGCTCGGCCTGCCGCATACTGCCTGACCGTGCTGGCCTGTGGACTCACCTCCCCATGTGACACTGCAATACTGGAGGATCACAGCACTGGTCTGCTTGGCCTGCCGCACACTGCACAACACTGCTGGCTCAAGGGCTCACCTCCCCTTATTACTCTGCAGCACTGGAGGTTCACAGCTACATACTATTTGGCCTGCTGCACACTGCACAACACTGACTGCCCAAGGGCTCACCTCCCCACATAACACTGCAGTGGCGGAGGGCACAGCTCTCTGCTGCTCAGCCCACTGAACACTGCATGACATTGCTGGCGCATGGCCGCACCTCCCCACATGATGCTGCAGTGCTGGAAGCTCTCAACACTGGGCTGCTAGGCCCGCCACACACTGCATGACACTGCAGTGCTGCTCACCTCGCCACGTGATGCTGCAGTGCTGGGGGCTACAGACTTGGGCTGCTCAGCCTACCACACAGTGCACAATACTGCCAGCCCAGGTGATCATTTCCCCACATGACGCTGCAGCGCTGGAGGCTCACAGCAGAGGGCTGGCCAGCCCGCCACATACTGCATGAGACTGCAGTCCTGCTGGCTTACCTCCCCACATGATGCTGCAGCTCTGGAGGCTCACAGCACTGGGCTGCTAGGCCTGCCGCACACTGCACGACACTGCCAGCCCACGGGATCATCTCCCCACATGATGCTCCAGCGCTGGAGGCTGTCACCACTGGGCACACCGCACGACACTGCCGCCCCACGGGATCACCTCCCCACATGATGCTCCAGCGCTGGTGGCTCACAACACCACACATTGCACAACACTACCTGCCTGCGGCCTCACTTCCCCATGTGTTGCTGCAATACTGGGCTGCTCAACAAGCTGCACATTGCACAACACTGCCGGCATGTGGGATTAACTTCCCATGTGATGCTGTAGCGCTGGAAGCTCACAGCAGAGGGCTGTTCGGTCCACCACTCACTGGACGACACTGCCTGCCCGTGGGCTCACCTACCCACGTGACGCGGCAGTGCTGTGGGGTCTCGACACTGGGCTGCTCAGCCTGCCACACACTGCACGACTCTGCCCGCCCGCCGGTCACCATGAAGAATGGGCTGCCGTCCCCCATGAAACCTTCCAGCACCTGAGTGAACATGTGCCTGCCAGAGTAAAGGCTGTCATCAAAGCTAAGTGTGGGCCAACACCATATTGATTTCCAATATTTCCGATGGAGGATGCCACGAACTTGTAAGTCATTTTGAGCCAGGTGTCTGGATGTGTTTCATCATATAGTGTACATGCCGCACTGCGCACCGAGCCCTAACGCTCTAGATTTGCCATTACCACCTCTCAGTGAGAGATTTCGCTGTACACTGTGAAAAGTGTTCAACGTGTAACTGATAGGCCCAGAATACCTTTCTTTGTTAAGAGAAATTCATTTAACACTGTGCAGGCAAAATAAATGCTCTACAATATATTAGAAGCAAGTTTTTGAAATGTTACTTGCTGATAAAATGTATACGTGCAGTTGCAAATACATCTGTTTAGATACATTTGTTTACTGTTTAAATATCTTCATTTTATGGGAAATGATAGATTGAATTCGCATAGATTTCTCGGCTATTAGACACATAAATTAGGCTTTGACACATCCAGAACCGAATTCGAAAACTGACTGACTGGTATAATGACATGGGCTGACATTGGCTGAATCTGAACGTGGCGAAAAGCAGCATTGTTTATTTGGTGATTGCGAAACACGTGAGACTACCTTGGTGTTTGCAGCTGTGACTCCTGAGCCGCTACCTTGGTGGCATCCTGCACAACACCAGACGTCTAATGTATCGCCGCGGGAGCGCTTTGTCGCAGCGTCTGTCATACCTAGCAAAAGTTGAGTAGTTGTCTTGTTCCTTGGAGTTATACCTGGGTTGAACGACTGGCTGTGGAGCTTAGTGCAATTAACTCATGAACTTTATAAATTATAATCAAGCCGCTGACCCTCTTACCGTTCATAGAAGAAGAGTGTTCAAATTCTCTACTAACAGTTCTTCATAAAATCGGATGTACTCTGTATTTGGTAAATGCGGTTTCCCTTTACTGAACGATTCAAATTTCATTCTTACTGTCCATAAACTCAGATGCTTTGTGTCTATTGAATACTGTTTCCTTTTACTATATTGGTAAATTTAAGCAGTTTTCATTTTATATGTCACTATAATTTTGATGGGTTTCATGTTGCTAATTTGTTCTTGTTCTTGCATGTAGTACAGGAGGAGAGCTGCAGAAGTAACTACACACGCCGGTTTCCAGAACTCCCGAATATAGACGTTGACTGTGGATATTGTTTCACATATAAGCCTTGCCGGCTCGTATCGAGGTTGTGGTGTGTTTGACACGTTTGCAAGACCGAACCTGGCTTGTAGTGTGGTAACTGGACTCGGCCACATTACCCGAATCGTGTCGTTCGGCCCTGATTTGGATCTGTAAAGGATTTCATAAAAGATTTGGTGAGAATTGCTTGTCATGATTTTGGCGTGCATATTATACTGATCCTTGCTTTCCAAGTATCGGCACCATGACCGGAAACTGTTGTCTTGCCAATCAAAAGGTCCCCTCTATTTATTGCTGTTTAAGTAAACACGTGTTATCGTGTTTGGTTAAAGGTCTATCTGGATTTTGTGATGTGATACAGTCCAAGCAAGCGAGGTGTATTAATTTGTACTATTGCTGTTCGGAGTGACGGCTGGCATAAACCAGTATGGCGAAACTTTAATATTTTTCCTGGTACAGTGAGCTGTGTGGACTTTGTTATAGTTGGTTCAAAGCACAGGTTTAACATTGAATCTGTACGTTCTGTGTTATCTAATTGCAATACTTGTTCACTCGTAAACAGTGAAATGGTAGCCTTACTTGACTGTTTAAGTTTATCAGTATCCTGTTAAGTGGTAATTTAAATGAGGTCCCCAATTTCAGTGAGCGTATGTTAACCTACAAGTGTAGTTTAAATGTCTAAGCTGACTTGGTATTATGCTATTCACCCTCTTCCTTTAAGGTTATGTCAAGGGCATCAATTATTGATTCACCGTTGACTATTTTATTTCAATGTTCGTGAAATAAGCTATCATTTTATACATTGTAGTTATTTTACGTTTGAGAAATTAATGTTTGCCATTTTCTCCCCCCTCCCTTTCTCTGAAATTGTATAGTAGCATGGGCTCTAAGACCTTTTCTTTCAGTTTGTTATAGTGCACTGTGTGCGCCACTCTGTCCAGCTCGCCCGCTTGCTGTGGGTTCTGGGCCTAGCCGCCTCTGGTCTGGGTCCAGTGGGCCCCCCTTCTGCTACTTTAATTAGCCCGTGCCTATGTGACATCACCTGTTTTGAAAATGTGTCACAAAGGGGCATATCTGTATTTTATTTCGTGTTAAAAAATTTGTGATATCCATTATTGGTTGAAGTTCATCTCATTATTGTAGTCTCCTTTTGGGAGCTTTACTGTGTATAGAATTTAATTAACTTGGGAGTCACTTAATGCTTGTTTAAAGATTAATGTTGTTGTTTGAATAGGGCAGTTGCCCGTGCTTGTAAGGATTTTTGATAAGTTACCTTATCACAAAAATTTTAAGGATAAAATTTTATTTTGTCAAAGAAAAGTTTAATAAAAGTGTTGTTGTTA
Source organism: Schistocerca cancellata (assembly GCF_023864275.1). Lineage (NCBI taxonomy): Eukaryota > Metazoa > Arthropoda > Insecta > Orthoptera > Acrididae > Schistocerca > Schistocerca cancellata. Next base: position 73,536,666 of record NC_064627.1, read on the forward strand.
TAAACTGTGAATGTTGCATATGTGGCTCGGCCCTCCCGCTCAACAGCAATTGGCTGATTAGGGTGAATTGACCACCACAAAATCTTAGCAGAGCGTGGTTCTGTTTCAAGTGGTGGCACCATTCACAGTTGAATATTTTAAGTTTTATTTGATTTCTTTTATGTGTATTTCTAGATCTAAAGTTAATACTAGCTTGATGTTTCAGAGTAATAGTACTGATGATACGGAGCCAAGAGGGTGCCTGGGTTTGAATTGCTTAAGGAAGGAAAATCTTATGTACGAACTCTGAATTCGTGGAGAGTATGGAGACGGAAGCGTTGACGACCTGGCAGCGCGCCTTTGCGCTGTTACATTGTCCATTGCTACTCTCCGCGTAAACCATCGGCGAGGTAGGTTTGACCTTATCCAATTGTGCGCTGGCCCTCTCCGGTGTGTGTAAGAATATCAATTTGTTGGAAAACAGTAATCCCACCCGAGACCAGGTTTTCCGTGTGCAGGCACAAATTAATCATTGGGTGAATAGGTTGGGTGATATATGTCGGCTCGGGGCTTCTCCTGAACAAGTAATCGATAGAGATCAATTGATTACTCAAGCTTTGCAGTTACAGGCTACTCTTAGTAGGTTGGAGTGGAATGAAGTGGAGGCAATGGCCGAACGAGTAGTCAGGTGTTGAATAATCCCAATGAATTGGGGTGTTCTGGGGCGAGTGTAGCACACTCTCAAGTTATGTCTGGAGCCTTTGCAAGGTTACCAAACCCGATTTCTTATTTGTTTCATGGTATTTCAGTATTGTCTATTGATGAATTAGAACAGGTCATAGAAGTTTTATGGTTGTTGGTAAATATTGAAAAACATGCGGATCAGGTGATTCTTCAGATAATGTATCCTCTTGCCAGAGGTTGGTTGAGCCACCGAGTGAGCGAGGTGCTTGCAGACCAAGGAGTGTTACGTGATTTAAGGGAAAAAATCATATGGGAGAAGATAACACCGCGAGTTAAAGGCTATATAATAAATATTTTTTTCGCCTTCAGGCCCAGGGTGAGTCTCTCCAGAGGTATATTGAGATCTGCATGGCAGTTGCTGCCTTGGGTTTATCGTTAACGGAAGGCGAAGTTATTGAAAATATTTTAGAAGGCGTTAAACCTGAGATAGGTCAAGATAAACGTTTGCCCGGAGACCCACTACCTTTTCCGAATTGGATGAACTTATGTTTACTATTGAGATTGAGGGGGTACGTTTTGCTGATAAGAAGCGGGATTGTAAAGGTGATGCCATGCGTGAGCATACTGAGAGAACTCTTCCAGAGGAGGGTAAGCAACTGGTTCGCCCTAAGGGGTTGTTTTCGTTGTGGTGATGTTAACCATTTTGTGCGCCAGTGTCCCCTGCAACGCAGGGAGCGTGGGAAGAGCTGATGCCAGAAGCGAGGGCGTCTTACGGCCCCCTCTCGTTCCAAGCAGTGTAATCTTATTAGGGCGGTGATTAACCCCTTTTTACCATTCGTTTGCGCCTTCGTCAATCATGAACCTGTTTGTGTCTTGATAGATTCGGGGAGTAATGTCTCATGGATTGCTACCGGTAATAGTGTTATGGAGCATAGGTCTCAGTTTCAGATTAGTCATTTGGGGGAGGACGAAGCTAAAGCATTGTCAGAGGTATCAGGGCGTTTCTCTGACGTTTTGACAAACAGGCTCGGGTTGACGAGGACAATCCAATATAAAATCTGATTGACGGATGACATCCCAGTGCGCCAGCCTCCATATCGCCTGTCACCTTCCAAAATGAAAATTTTGCGGGAACTAATTGACGGTACGCTTCGGGATGGTGTTATTCATCCTTCTACCTCAGGGTATGCCTGTCCCATGTTCCTAGTACTGAAGGGTCAGACAGGCAGTTATCGTCCTGTGGTAGATCACAGATTGCTCAATCAGAAGGTCGTCTTAGAATCTGTACCACTCCCCGACTTGCATAACTGTTTCACCTGGTTTGCTAATGCGCGCTATTTCACAGTGTTGGACTTGAATCAGGCCTACCATCAGACACCCCTTGCCAAGGACTTTAGGCCCGTTACTGCGTTCTGTACTGATTGGAATTTAATGAATTTAAATGTGTCCCTTTCGGCTTATCCACCGGTCCCGCTGTGTTATCACGTCCTTTAGATGCCGTTCTAGGGGATCTTAAGTTTAAATCAGTGTATAATTACTTAGACGATGTGGTTGTCTATAGGGCTACCTTTTCAGAACATCTTACGAGGAGGTCCTTGCTCGTTTTCGTGAGGCCGGTTTGACGGTGAAGCCGTCAAAGATAACCTTGACCCAGAGTGAAATCTCGTTTTAGGGACCTTTATTTTCAAAAAACGGGGTTAAGATTGATCAGGAGAGGACCCGTGATCTCCAAAAATTTCCTCCTCCGAAGAACATAAAGGGAGTAGCCCGTTTTGTTGGTATGGCCAATTTTTTTAGAAAATTTCGCCCAATTGGCAGCCCCCTTGAACCAGTTAAGGAAGAAAGAGGCGAGTTTTCAATGGGGTGAAACACAGCAGGCCTCCTTTGACGACATTAAGAAAGCGTTAAGTAATCCACCTGTATTGGCTAATCCTGATTTTGAACAAGCCTTTATTGTGCAAAGTCCGCAGCTCGTGGTCGTGCGGTAGCGTCTCGCTTCCCGTGCCCAGGTTCCCGGGTTCGATTCCCGGCGGGGTTAGGGATTTTCTCTGCCTCGTGATGACTGGGTGTTGTGTGATGTCCTTAGGTTAGTTAGGTTTAAGTAGTTCTAAGTTCTAGGGGACTGATGACCATAGATGTTAAGTCCCATAGTGCTCAGAGCCATTTGAACCATTTATTGTGCAAACCGATGCGACGAATTCAGGGGTAGCGGCCATACTTCTACAAGAACATAACGAATGTCGTCCTGTGGCCTATGCTTCAAGACTCTTGTCCCCTGCGGAACTTAAGTACTCTTTTTACGAATGGGAGGCTCTCGCGGTAATGTTCGGTCTCGAAAGGTTTAAATTTTACTTGGAGCACCGACATTTTTAACTCGAGACCGACAATCAGGCCCTGAGTTGGGTACTCGCTAGGCCAAGGAAGACGGGACGTATCGCTAGGTGGTCCGTGAGAATTTCTACTTTTCGCTTTTCGGTGAAGCATATTCGCGGAGTGGACAATCAAGTCGCTGATGCCCTCAGTCGGATGTTTCAGGAACAGCAGGTTGAGCGGGAACCGTGTCTGGGATTTCCGGAATTCGAAAGGGTTTCCGTCGTGTTGACTGAGGTACCCGAGCTCTTTGGGAATTTGAAGGACAAGCGGAGTCAGGACTCGCGAATTCAGGTGGTGAAGCAAAGGCTTGTTTCGGGCGAGCAGGTGACCGGGTATCAATTAAGTAGGCGTGGTGTGTTATCAGACGAAAGGTGATAAGTCTTTTAAAATCTGTTTGCCCGAGGAATTAGTCCCCGCCATTTTAAAATATTTCCATTGGTCCCTGGTGGGGGGCATTTGGATATGAACAAGACCTTAATGAAGATTAAATAGCATCTCACATGGCCGACGATGCGCAACGATGTGCGCAGACTAGTGGGGGAGTGTGAGGATTGTAAGTGTGCCAAGCCCGGTTCTAATTCTAAATAGGGGTTACTGCATTCTAGTCGGAAGAATAACCCTACGGATAAAATTTTTATTGACTGTATTGGTCCACTGCCACGCACAAAGCAGGGGAACCGTTATGTGTTGGTAGTAGTGGACGCCTTTACTAGATTGTCGTGGTTTATCCCGAGTAGTGGCGTCACTACGGCCTTAACCATCAGACACTTATCTAGGATTTTCGCTACCTTTGGTCCTCCTCGGTCATTGGTTAGTGATAATGCGGCCGCTTTCCTGTCGAGGCAATTTAAGCGTTTGTTTTAATAACGCTATTCTACATCTCACCACCATACCATATTACCCTCAGCCCTCCTTTGCAGAAAGAATGAACCGTAATTTGAACGAGGCCTTGATAATTTAGCCCGCATCTCGTGGTCGTGCGGTAGCGTTCTCGCTTCCCACGCCCGGGTTCCCGGGTTCGATTCCCGGCGGGGTCAGGGATTTTCTCTGCCTCGTGATGGCTGGGTGTTGTGTGCTGTCCTTAGGTTAGTTAAGTTTAAGTAGTTCTAAGTTCTAGGGGACTTATGACCATAGCAGTTGAGTCCCATAGTGCTCAGAGCCATTTGAACCTTGATAATTTACCACGTGGCTTCTCAGCGTAGGTGGGATGAGACCATTTCGTGGCTAAATTTAGCATTCAATACCGCCCACCATGAAGTTCTGAAGGCGACACCTGTCTCCTTGATGTTGGGCTACCCGCTTAATTCCCCACTTTCCGATTTATGGTCTGTCAGTGACCTTTTGCCGGACAAGGGAACACGGGAAGTTCGACGGAATTGCCATAGGCTAGGAGGAACATCCAACTCGCACACCGGAGACAGGTCCAGCGTTATAATAAAGGTCGTCGCGAATTCCGAGTCAAGGTTGGCGATCGCGTTTTTGTGATGAATTTTCGCGGCCGGGGTCGCGGCGACGCAGCCATCTCCGGTAAGTTATCTCCTCGATTTCTGGGACCATGCGAGGTCATCCAAGTTTTTAATCGAGTCAGCCTTTTGGTCCGAGATCTCGTTTCAGGTAAAGTGTCAAGGGTCCATGTACCCCAAGTTAAAAATGCTGCCTAGCCGTGAGTATCTAATTTTTGGGTTTTAGTGGGGGAGGTTGAGCCGTGCCGGCTCGTATCGATTGATCGATCGGGTCGGTATGGTGTGATATCTGGGCTCCGCCGTTTGGCGTGGCTTTTGGCCGCGACGGTGTGTGGCGCTAGAGAGGGACAGACACGCGGCGCGTGAGAATCGGAGGCGAGCGTGGTCGAGCAGGCCGGGGCACGACACAGAGGTTGTGGTGTGCTTGACACGTCTGCAAGACCGAACCTGGCTTGTACTGTGGGAACTGGACTCGGCCACATTACCCGAATCGTGTCGTACGGCCCTGATTCGGATCTGTAAAGGATTTCATAAAAGATTTGGTGAGAATTGCTTGTCATGTTTTTGGTGCGCATATTATACTGATCCTTGCTTCCCAAGTATCGGCACCATGACCGGAAACTGTCGTCTTGCCAACCAAAGGGTCCCCTCTATTTATTGCTGTTTAAGTAAACACGTGTTATTATGTTTGGTTAAAGGTCTATCTGGATTTTGTGATATGATACAGTCCGAGCAAGTGAGGTGTATTAATTGGTACTATTGCTGTTCGGAATGACGGATGGTGAAACTGTAATATTTTTCCTAGTACAGTGAGCTGTGTGGACGTTGTTATAGTTGGTTCAAAGCACAGGCTTAACATTGAATCTGTACGTTCTGTGTTATCTAATTGCATTAGTTGTTCACTAGTAAACAGTGAAATGGTAGTCTTACTTGACTGTTTAAGTGTATCAGTATCCTGTTAAGGGGCAATTTAAATGAGCTCCCCGGTTTCAGTGAGCATATGTCAACCTACCAGTGTAGTTTAAATGTCTAACCTGACTTGGTATTATGCTATTCACCCTCATCCTTTAAGGTTACGTCAAGGGCCTTAATTATTGATTCACCGTTGACTATTTTATTTCAATGTTCGTGAAATAGGCTATCATTTTATACATTGTAGTTATTTTACATTTGAGAAATTAATGTTTGCCTTTTTTGCACTGTGTTGCAGTGTACTGTGTGCAGCACCGTATCCAGCTCGCCCGCTTGCCGTGGGTTCTGGGTCTGGCCGCCTCTGGTCTGGGTCCAGTGGGCCCCCCCTCCTTCTGCTACTTGAATTTGCCTGTGCCTATGTGACATCACCTGTTTTGAAAATGTCACGAATGGGGGTATCTGTTTGTATTTTATTTTGTGTTAAAAATTTGTGATATCCATTATTGGTTAAAGTTTATCATATTATTGTAGTCTCCTTTTGGGAGCTTTACTGTGTACAGAATTTAATTAACTTGCGAGTTACTTAATGCTTGTTTAGAGATTAATGTTGTTGTTTGAATAGGGCGGTTGCCCATGTTTGTCAGGATTTTTGATAACTTAACTTATCACAAAAAATTTTGGAGATGAAATTTTATTTTGCCAAATAAAAGTTTAATAAAAGTGTTGTTGTTATAAAATGTGAATGTTGCACATGTGGCCTGGCCCTCCCGCTCAGCACCAATTGGCTGATAAGGTTGAATTGACCACCACAACACACACAGTCCTTTTGACTGTTCAGAGGTGTCACTAAACCAGCCCAAAGATGTAAACAACCATGTGCGTTTTCAACTTCTCGCGGCGTAATGAATAATCCATTAAATTTCGGGCATGCAGCCGCGCAAATAAAATTCCTTCTACTGATATTTCGGCCGCGTATCGTCCGGCCATCTTCAGAGCGAGTCACAAGACAGTCTTGTCGAGGCGGAGGGTCAATGTGGAGGCTGGCCGTGTGGCATCGCCCGCTCTACCTGTGAGTGGACATGTGGTTGCTCCTTCAGCAAGGTCCGAGCAGGCACACGGGGGGAGGGGTTTATTAGTTATTGGGAGCTCCAACGTTAGGCGGGTGATGGAGCCCCTTAGGGAAATAGCGGGAAGGTCGGGGAAGAAGGCCAGTGTTCACTCTGTCTGCTTGCCGGGGGGTCTCATCAGAGATGTGGAGGAGGCCCTACCGGCGGCGATAGAGAGCACTGGGTGCACCCGACTGCAAATTGTTGCTCATGTCGGCACCAATGACTCCTGCCGTCTGGGTTCAGAGGTCATCCTCAGTTCGTACAGGCGGTTGGCGGAATTGGTGAAGGTGGAAAGCCTCGCTCGCGGGGTGAAATCAGAGCTAACTATTTGTAGTATCGTTCCCAGAACCGATCGCGGTCCTCTGGTTTGGAGCCGAGTGGAAGGCTTAAACCAGAGGCTCAGACGATTCTGCGGAGATCTGGGGTGCAAATTTCTCGACCTCCGCTATCGGGTGGAGAAATTTAGGGTCCCCCCTGAATATGTCAGGCGTGCACTACACGCCGGAAGCGGCTACAAGGGTAGCGGAGTACGTGTGGAGTGCACATGGGGGTTTTTTAGGTTAGAGAATCCCCTCCCTAGGCCCGACAAGACGCCTCCTGAGACGCGGCGAGGTAGGAGTAGGCAAAATGCAACAGGGAATAACAACATTAATGTGCTAATAGTAAACTGCAGGAGCGTCTACAGAAAGGTCCCAGAACTGCTCTCATTAATAAACGGTCGAAACGCCCATATGGTACTAGGGACAGAAAGTTGGCTGAAACCAGACGTAAACAGTAATGAAATCCTAAACTCAGATTGGAATGTATACCGCAGAGACAGGCTGAACAGTGAAGGGGGAGGCATGCTTATAGCGATAAGAAGTGCAATAGTATCGAAGGAAATTGCCGGAGATCCGAAATGTGAAATGATTTGGGTGAAGGTCACGGTTAAAGCAGGCTCAGACATCGTAATTGGATGTCTCTATAGGCCCCCTGGCTCAGCAGCTGTTGTGGCTGAGCACCTGAAGGATAATTTGGAAAATATTTCGAGTAGATTTCCCCACCATGTTATAGTTCTTGGTGGAGATTTTAATTTGCAGGATATAGACTTGGAGACTCAGACGTTCATAACGGGTGGCAGGGACAAAGAATCCAGTGAAATTTTTTTAAGTGCTTTATCTGAAAACTACCTTGAGCAGTTAAACAGAGAACCGACTCGTGGCGATAACATATTAGACCTTCTGGTGACAAACAGACCCGAACTATTTGGAAAAGTTAACGCAGAACAGGGAATCAGCGATCATAAAGCGGTTACGGCATCGATGATTTCGCCGTAAATAGGAATATTAAAAAGGGTAGGAAGATTTTTCTGTTTAGAAAAAGTGACAAAAAGCAGATTTCAGAGTACCTGTTGGCTCAACACAAAAGTTTTGTCTCAAGTACAGATAGTGTTGAGGATCAGTGGACAAATTTCAAAACCGTCGTACATAATGCGTTAGATGAGTATGTGCCAAGCAAGATCGTAAGAGATGGAAAAGAGCCACCGTGGTACAACAACCGAGTTAGAAAACTGCTGCGGAAGCAAAGGGAACTTCACAGCAAACATAAACATAGCCAAAGCCTTGCAGACAAACAAAAATTACGCGAAGCGAAATGTAGTGTGAGGAGGGCTATGCGAGAGGCGTTCAATGAATTCGAAAGTAAAGTTCTATGTACTGACTCGGCAGAAAATCCTAAGAAATTTTGGTATTATGTCAAAGCGGTAGGTGGATCAAAACAAAATGTCCAGACACTCTGTGACCAAAATGGTACTGAAACAGAGGATGACAGACTAAAGGCCGAAATACTAAATGTCTTTTTCCAAAGCTGTTTCACAGAGGAAGACTGCACTGTAGTTCCTTCTCTAGATTGTCGCACAGATGACAAAATGGTAGATATCGAAATAGACGACAGAGGGATAGAGAAACAATTAAAATCGCTCAAAAGAGGAAAGGCCTCTGGACCTGATGGGATACCAGTTCAATTTTACACAGAGTACGCGAAGGAACTTGGCCCCCCTTCTTGCAGCGGTGTACCGTAGGTCTCTAGAAGAGCGTAGCGTTCCAAAGGATTGGAAAAGGGCACAGGTCATCCCCGTTTTCAAGAAGGGACGTCGAACAGATGTGCAGAACTATAGACCTATATCTCTAACGTCGATCAGTTGTAGAATTTTGGAACACGTATTGTGTTCGAGTATAATGACTTTTCTGGAGACTAGAAATCTACTCTGTAGGAATCAGCATGGGTTTCGAAAAAGACGGTCATGTGAAACCCAGCTCGCGCTATTCGTCCACGAGACTCAGAGGGCCATAAACACGGGTTCACAGGTAGATGCCGTGTTTCTTGACTTCCGCAAGGCGTTCGATACAGTTCCCCACAGTCGTTTAATGAACAAAGTAAGAGCATATGGACTATCAGACCAATTGTGTGATTGGATTGAGGAGTTCCTAGATAACAGGACGCAGCATGTCATTCTCAATGGAGAGAACTCTTCCGAAGTAAGAGTGATTTCAGGTGTGCCGCAGGGGAGTGTCATGGGACCGTTGCTATTCACAATATACATAAATGACCTTGTGGATGACACCGGAAGTTCACTGAGGCTTTTTGCAGATGATGCTGTGGTGTATCGAGAAGTTGTAACAATGGAAAATTGTACTGAAATGCAGGAGGATCTGCAGCAAATTGACGCATGGTGCAGGGAATGGCAATTGAATCCCAATGTAGACAAGTGTAATGTGCTGCGAATACACAGAAAGATAGATCCTTTATCATTTAGCTACAAAATAGCAGGTCAGCAACTGGAAGCAGTTAATTCCATAAATTATCTGGGAGTACGCATTAGGAGTGATTTAAAATGGAATGATCATATAATGTTGATCGTCGGTAAAACAGATGCCAGACTGAGATTCATTGGAAGAATCCTAAGGAAATGCAATCCGAAAACAAAGGAAGTAGGTTACAGTACGCTTGTTCGCCCACTGCTTGAATACTGCTCAGCAGTGTGGGATCCGTACCAGATAGGGTTGATAGAAGATATAGAGAAGATCCAACGGAGAGCAGCGCGCTTCGTTACAGGATCATTTAGTAATCGCGAAAGCGTTACAGAGATGATAAACTCCAGTGGAAGACTCTGCAGGAGAGACGCTCAGTAGCTCGGTACGGGCTTTTGTCAAAGTTTCGAGAACATACCTTCACCGAAGAGTCAAGCAATATATTGCTCCCTCCTACGTATATCTCGCGAAGAGACCATGAGGATAAAATCAGAGAGATTAGAGCCCACACAGAGGCATACCGACAATCCTTCTTTCCACGAACAATACAAGACTGGAATAGAAGGGAGAACCGATAGAGGTACTCAAGGTACCCTCCGCCACACACCGTCACGTGGCTTGCGGAGTATGGATGTAGATGTAGATGTAATGCGTACTCCCAGATAATTTATGGAATTAACTGCCTCCAGGTGATCCTGCTATTTTGTAGCTAAATGATAAGGGATCTATCTTTCTATGTATTCGCAGCACATTACACTTGTCTACATTGAGATTCAATTGCCATTCCCTGCACCATGCGTCAGTTCGCTGCAGATCCTCCTGCATTTCAGTACAATTTTCCATTGTTACAACCTCTCGATACACCACAGCATCATCTGCAAAAAGCCTCAGTGAACTTCCGATGTCATCCACCAGGTCATTTATGTATATTGTGAACAGCAACGGTCCCATGACACTCCCCTGTGGCACACCTGAAATCACTCTTACTTCGGAAGACTTCTCTCCATTGAGAATGACACGCTGCGTTCTGTTATCTAGGAACCCCTCAATCCAATCACACAATTGATCTGATAGTCCATATGCTCTTACTTTGTTCATTAAACGACTGTGGGGAACTGTATCGAACGCCTTGCGGAAGTCAAGAAACACGGCATCTACCTGGGAACCCGTGTCTATGGCCCTCTGAGTCTCGTGGACGAATAGCGCGAGCTGGGTTTCACACGACCGTCTTTTTCGAAACCCATGCTGATTCCTACAGAGTAAGGAAAACCCTACAACAGAAGTGTAAATTCTAGTGTGGTTGTGGCAACTTTTATAGTGACAAGATGATTCGTAATGCGATCACATAAAATGTCCCTGATAGCAGAATTAGGGAACAGACTCTCAAGTTCTCAGATCCTTCTCTCCCTCAAGTGTTGCAAATATTAGAACAATTCGAATTTACCGAGCGGGATGGCGCAGTGGTTAGACACTGGACTCGCATTCGGGAGGACGACGGTTCAATCCCGCGTCCGGCCATCCTGATTTAGGTTTTCCGTGATTTCCCTAAATCACTCCAGGCAAATGCCGGGATGGTTCCTCTGAAAGGGCACGGCCGAGTTCCTTCCCAATCCTTCCCTAATCCGATGAGACCGATGACCACGCTGTCTGGTCTCCTTCCCCAAACCAACCAACCAACAATTCGAATTTCGGCGCCACAGCGGCCGATAAATTTGATCCGGCCACGATTTGACGGGTCGAGTCGCGTCTTGCCCGCGACCGTCCCACTCAGCCGCCGCACCGAGTGCGCATACAGGCCTCGCAGTTAGCCTACTAAACAAGCAGCCAGGTCTGTCAATCTAGTGAAGTGTGCCCTCCCTGTTTTGATCGCCATATGCGGCAAGACTGCCCGTCGCCCAACGCGACTTGTTGCTCATGTGGAAAGAAAGGCCATGTCCAGGCAGTTTGCTTTCAATGGCACAAGAACGCTAATTCTGCCCGCTTTCGCAACAACAGGTCTCGTGCACATTCTGTGCATGAAGTGTTTCCAAAACCTACAGCAGATTCTAGCAGTATTTCACGTAAGGTTGTGCCCTCATCTTGACCTGCGCACTGAGACGCCATTCCAGCAAACTACACTACTGGCCATTAAAATTGCTACACCAAGAAGAAATGCAGATGATAAACGGGTATTCATTAGACAAATATATTATACTAGAACTGACATGTGATTACATTTTCATGAAATTTGGCTGCATAGATCCTGAGAAATCAGTGCTCAGAACAACCACCTCTGGCAGTAATAACGGCCCTGATACGCCTGGGCATTGAGTCAAACAGACCTAGGATGGCGTGTACAGGTACAGCTGCCCATGCAGCTTCAACACGATACCACAGTTCATCAAAAGTAGTGACTGGCGTATTGTGACGAGCCAGTTGCTCGGCCACCATTGACCAGACGTTTTCAGTTGGTGAGAAATCTGGAGAATGTGCTGTCCAGGGCAGCAGTCGAACATTTTCCGTATCCAGAAAGGCCCGTACAGGACCTGCAACATGCGGTCGTGCATTATCCTACTGAAATGTAGGGTTTCGCAGGGATCGAATGAAGTGTAGAGCCACGGGTCGTAACACATCTGAAATGTAACGTCCACTGTTCAAAGTGCCGTCAATGCGAACAAGAGGTGACAGACGTGTAAGCAATGGCACCCCGTACCATCACGCCGGGTTACACGCTAGTATGGCGATGACGAATACACGCTTCCAATGTGCGTTCACCGCGATGTCGCCAAACACGGATGCGACCATCATGATGCTGGAAACAGAACCTGGATTGATCCGAAAAAATGACGTTTTGCCATTCGTGCACCCAGGTTCGTCGTTGAGTACACCATCGCAGGCGCTCCTGTCTGTGATGCAGCGTCAAGGGTAACCGCAGCCATGGTCTCCGAGCTGATAGTCCATGCTGCTGCAAACGTCGTCGAACTGTTCGTGCAGATGGTTGTTGTCTTGCAAACGTCCCCATCTGTTGACTCAGGGATCGAGACGCGGCTGCACGATCCGTTCCAGCCATGCGGATAAGATGCCTGTCATTTAGACTGCTAGTGATACGAGGCCGTTGGGATCCAGCACGGTGTTCCGTATTACCCTCCTGAACCCACCGATTCCATATTCTGCTAACAGTCATTGTATCTCGACCAACGGGAGCAGCAATGTCGCGATACGATAAACCGCAATCGCGATAGGGTGCAATCCGATCTTTATCAAAGTCGGAAACGTGATAGTACGCATTTATCCTCCTTACACGAGGCATCACAACAACGTTTCACCATGCAACGCCGGTCAACTGCTGTTTGTGTATGAGAAATCGGTTGGAAACTTTCCTCATGTCAGCCCGTTGTAGGTGTCGACACCGACGCCAACCTTGTGCGAATGCTCTGAAAAGGTAGTCATTTGCAGATCACAGCATCTTCTTCCTGTCGGTTAAGTATCGCGTCTGTAACACGTCATCTTCGTGGTGTAGCAATTTTAATGGCCAGTAGTGTACTTATAACACTACAAAATGTTGGCCATCGTGTTGACTTTCAATCGGTCACAGGTGGTTCTGTATCCTTGCTTAATCGTGCCACGTACAAACAGTTAGGCTCAACACGCCTGTCGAAATCTTGCACGCACCTCACTGCATACAACGGACAGGAAATCTCAGTACTTGAACAGTGTCGTTGCCTGCCACTTACAAATCTCACACTAGGACAATGAAATTTACTGTGTTGTGATCAAGAAACAGTGAAATATTTTTGGCTTAGATTCGTTTGACTTGTTTAGCTTTATCATCCAAGACAATGTACTGCTTTTAATACAAAAGATAGTGTAGCTAATTGGCTTAAGGAGTTTTCTGGTGGACTTAGAAAAGCTAATAATTTTGTAGCGTACATTATCCTGAAAGGCAATAAACATCCTAAGTTTTTCCGGGCTCGGCCCGTTCCCTTTGCTTTACGACACAAAGTAGCTAGTGAACTAAAAGAATTGCAGAATAATGGTGTGATTGCTCTAATAAAATCTGATCAGTGGGCAAGTCCATTGGTTTTGATGCCTAAGCCTTCCATTTTGTGTTGACTTCAATGCTACAGTCAATCCACGGACAATAACTACACTTATCCATTGCCTCGGCCTGAGGAACTTATGTACAGGCTTGGCGGAGGCCTTTACTTTCCATAGACAGATTTGGGTGATGCTTATTTGCAAATACCACTAAACGATACTTAAACAAAGTGTTTGTTGTTAATACACACTTCGGTCTGTTCGAGTATTTGCGTTTACTCTTCGGCAGTGCCTTCGCACCCACCATTTTTCAACGTTACAGCTGACTGTTCAAGTGCCTTTCTGTTCGAAGTACCTTGACGATATTGTCATCTCGGGTCGTACGCCAGAGGAACACATTGATAGTCTGCGTACTCTTTTTCGAATGTCCAACGCAGGGCTCAACTGTCGTCTCGGAAAGTGACTCTTTTCAGACAGAGTTACAGTGCTTATTCTATGTGATAAAGAGTCAGGGTGTGCATCTGCTCCAGTCTCATTTGCTTTCAATCCGTGACCTGCATGTTCCTCTCAATGTATCTGAACTGCAGTCAGTGCTAGGCAAGTTGACTTACTACATTCGTTTGATTACGAATGCTTCACAGATCGCGGCCCCATTGCATCGCTTACGTCGAAGAAATGTGCCTTTCGTGTGGATCAAAGAGTGTCACCAGGCATTTCAGGAGCTCAAAAATGGCACCTTCCGTAGGAAGGATGTAGACGAGCAAGGAATTCCTCAGGGGGATACCTTGGTGCTGTGATGAGGCAGCGGTCCGGGAAGGGCTGCTGCGAGCCGGGTTTGGTAATGCAGCCGCAAGGCTGCACAACCGGACCAACAGGAAGAGGGCGCCGCTCCATGCCGTGACCGTGCAAACGGTCTATGGCGGGAGCGACATCTTCGACTTGCGGAAGTTGCTGGGCTTCCCGGTTACGACAGAGGCTGTCCCGACCGCCGTGGACCCCCAGCCCCAGTGCTTCAGGTGCCAGGGCGAGGGCCATGTTGCGAAGTATTACCGCAACGTGGCGGGGTGCGTCAGGTGCTCAGGCGAGCACGATAGCCGCGCCTGCGACCGCGACAGCAACGTTCTGCCGACTTGCGTCCGGTGTGGCGGCCCGCACGTGGCCAGCTGGCGCGGTTGCCCGGCTTTCTCGAGCCGCAACCGCGCCGAGGGCGGCGAGGCGGCCGCGGCCGCACCGACGCAGCGGAAGAAGCGAAGACGACGTCGGAAACGGCGTAGGGCGCAGAACAGCCCGGCGCAGCTGAGGGACGGCGCAGTAGCAGCTCCACCTGCCAGGGCCAGGGACGACTGCTCGGAAACGGGCAGCCAGGACGCAGTTCGCTCTCCCTTGAAGAAGTGTGACCTCGAACTCGGCACCGCCGTGAAGGAGGGCAGTGCAGCCCTCAAAGCCGTCATGGCGGCAGAGAGGGCTGCCTTCGCAGCCGCCGTGGCTTCAGAGAAGGAAGAGGCCTCGAGGCAACTGCGAGCAGTCTTCACCCGAGGCCTCAGCGCAGCAGTACCTGTGAACACTCCTGCGACCTCACAGAAGGACGTTCGCGCGCCTGTTCCAGCGGTTGCCCCAGCAGCACCGCAGGTGAAGGGTGCAAAGAAGAAAACCGCCACCCCAGTGGAACCGGTGGCAACGCCGACTGCTGCGGGAGCGGGCCCCGCAAGGGATCGAGCATCCAAAAGGGCAGCCTTCATCGCACAAGCGCGAGCGGACGGTATGACTGCCTCCGACGCTGAATTGGCGCAGCTCTCTGAACAAGCGGAGCTCATAGAAGCCACAATACAGAAGGGCTGCGCTGTACAGTAGAGGAGGACGCTGAACGGTAGCCGATCGCCGCCGTTCTGCACCAGCCTGATGAAGCTGTACCAAGTCACTGACGACAAGGCGCAGCAGAGGGCCTAACAGCAACGCATGCGTTCCCGCGCCGAATTCCTTTGTTACAGGGAGGAAGCCACTGCGGCCGGCCCAGGAGACTACAAGCGAGCCCAGCCGCAGCACCCGGACTGACCCAGCTAACGAACACGAGCACATAGGTAACGATGCACGATACCTCACACTAACCTTACCTCACCTTGCATGCTCTGTCGCAGCTAACAAGCCGCTACTGCCCTTACTACCCGTCCTACTGTCGCAGAGGTTTTTTTCCCTTGGCGCTGGCCTTGGCACTTTTTTTCCTCTGCCCTTACAACCGCTACTCTTCAACCGTTTTCGACCACTTCTATCTCCTGATGGACCATGTTAATGAGTAATCTTACCCAGACGCATGGATAACATCACAGCCCGCATCCTGTGACGCCTGATTCAAAAACTAACGTGTTTACGGAGGTGACAGTAGAACTTTTGGTTTGGTCACCACGTTGGTGTGGGCGTGGAGCGGCCCCATCCTTTAAAAAAAAAAAAATAAAGAAAAAAAGCGACGGATTGTCACCGGCGGAACTTCTGCCTGGCCACCACAATCGGACGCTGCTTCAGTTGCTCCGCCCAAGGCAACATCCGACACTGCCAATGATCCACAAGTATCGCTTTGCAAGGTTTGATCTTGTTCTTTACAGGGTTTTTAGCATCGGCACAAATATGTATCTAGTTGCAGGTCCCGATGGTGTTGCAGCGCCGTCACCAAAATCAAATTCGCATTTATCGTTTGCCCTGTGATTCTGCTGCTTTTCTTCCCCCTGATTCACGGCCTCACAGGACCACTCGGCCTTCGCAGCCAACCGGCACCCCAGGACGAGCCAATGGGCGCCACAGGCCCTCGCCTTCCCCGTCGCCGCTCTCTGACCCGCTGGACGTGGACACACCGTCGCCGTCCCAGGAGACGCCTGCAGCACTGGACGTGTATCCTCCTGCTCCCCCCCCCCCCCCCCCCCCCCGCCACCCTCTAATTGCCGTTCGCATCTCCAGTACACGATCACGGTGCGACGTTTCGGGAGGGGAGGGATTGGGAGAAGGAATGTGCTGGCGTAATTCTTCGCCAGCGCACCGGTCGGCACTAGGAAACATTGTATAGCAGGCGCTGAACTAGGCGCTTCTATGACAAGAGAAGACCAAGACACGCCCCCAGGCTACGTGCCAATACCGCCCCCTGGGCAGCGTGCATTTTGCTCGCCGCCAGCGACTGAGCTGGCTCAGTCTCTCAATCTCAGTACTTCAGCACGTCGCATCGGAACTCAGTTCGCATTGAACCTCAATAAGTCGCATTGTGTTCTAGTCTTCAACAGCGAGAGTTGTCGTCTTTCAGTTAGCTGTGAGGTAACGTTAGTCATTGTATATACCTGTGATAGGGATACGAACAAGATCCAAGAATTAGTACATGTTATGTGATTGCTGTTAGCAAAGCACATCAGATTGGACATCATCGAAGTTAAGTACTCAATTGGGTTCTGTGATAAAGTGTATTTTAACCACGTGTGCCTTTTGAGTTCTAGTGAGAGAAAACCAGCCATCCACCTACACCTATCATACCCCCCCCCCCCCCCCACCCATCCTCATCCAGCCAGGAACCAAAAAACATTATAAGAGGGCTCAACTACAAAAATAATCACAACCGATGTAGAGAGAACATGAAACAAAACGTGGTGTGAAAAACATTTACAACATATTCCTTCAATAATTTTCTCTGATATTGGAGTTGCTATAAATAAAGAGAAGAACATCAACATTGTGCGTCTCCAGATGTTACTGGAATGAAACTTGCAGAACTAAAATTTCTTTTTGATTCCAATCATCAGCTGCATTTTCGAGTATTTCTGTACTTTTGTTCATGGTGATAAAACAAAGGCTTCCAATATACCGTTTGACTAATAATCAGAACTTGAAAGTAGTACTGGAAAAACAAAGGCAAATGTTCTGTTCTTAAAATAATTTGAATTATATTCCAGCATTTGAGGACTCCGTCAAGTTGCTCTCATGTTCTACCTGGACAGTCTGATAAACAATTCACGTATATTTGTCTATTATTTAGGTAAGAATATACTTGAGATGATCGGCTTTTCTGCTGACGAATTTATGTTTATTTGGTAGTCGGTGATTCACGAGAGCGCGTTCTTTTGTGAATGGCCACTCGAAATTATTGATATAATAGACACAGAATTGTATGAATTACCCATCCCATAACTGCACTCCTCTGAGATCCAGACATCATTTTAATATGGTGAAATGGCGCACACATGAAAGTAGCTAGCTTGTGGTGCCTTTTCCTCTACATTATTTTTCCGGTGGATTGTCAATATTTATTTCAGAGGCTTCTCCGTTCTAAAGTTCTTTACTTAAGTGTTTCAGAGCTTTATCTTCCAACGCAACGGCAGGTGCAGTGTACGTGACTTTTCGGTTGCCAGTTCTTTAAGGTCTCCTTGAAGGAATGTATGAAAAATCCCTGCTTTACTTTTCCTACAATAATTTGCGTGCTAATGAATACCAGTTTAATGCAAAATCATAATAGCATACGTACCTTTAGCATAGAAATCAGTTCATGCATCAACGTGATGTCAGTCCTTCTATTCTCTCTGTTTCTCATTTCTCAGAGAGCTTTTTACACAATACCGAATATTGTATTTCGTCCAATTGTCAGTCGTGTGTTCCGGCGTTCCAGCGAGTATCGTTCAACTACTAAGTGTTCTCCCTAGACTATGAACAAGGCCACTTTGCTTTGCAAATGTCACAAGTCCCTTCACTGCTGCCAGAACAAAATGAAGTTGCGGGAAATTGGGTGACATATACCGCACATTAAACGCCTTTCTTAGAACTGAGTCCGGCATGTGGTAAGAACAATTCAGTCTAGAACATCCACGAATAGCAGCCATAGTGTTGGGAGCTTTGGTCAGACGTAAAAGGTACATCTTTGAGACAAATCGTCTAAAAAAATACCTTTCTAATATTTTCATCTGTTTCACTCTCGTCTGGAAACTGGGTCGCAAACAAGGCGCATGATCTGAGGTCCCAACCAAAAAAAGGAACTGTACGTGTCAACTCTTGGCGCTACATATCCACATATCTGCGTCGCCGAGCATTCATCTCCGTTCACGTAATAACTTCCTTTCTAAAGTTTTTCACATTTTATGTGATGTGTCGTGAGACAGTTGTGGAGTGAGGTATGATATGTTTTACGGATACGTTTCCGTAAGTCACTGCAGTGTCGACTAATCTCTGAGCCAGATCCAAAACTCCTTCACTTCCAATAGCGTCATAAGATCTCAAATCTCGTGCAGACCTAGCAAAGCATATGTCAGTAACCTTGCCCTGAAGAGATGCAGGGAAGGCGTTTTTGGTCAACACATGCCACTTGTTTGATAGATACACACGAATAGCCTGAAATGTGCGATGGACAAGACGAGTCTCAAGTGTGCAAGTAAAGTTCACTGCACACCGCACAAGTGTATTTAACACTGTTGCCATCAGCATCTGCTAAAGGCTTAAACGCTGACCAAATTGGTCTTTTGAGATTTGGATCAGGATTCTGTACTCACCAGCCATTAATTTTTGTTTAATTTGCCATTTTTTTACATACTTCTCTTTCTTTCGAAGCACTTGCAATTTCCGCACTCATCTTCTATATAGTAAGAAAAACGTGGAATTCTCGTAGTCTATTTCAAAAGTACAAAGACGTCACAATGTCGTACAACTGTCGCCATCTTAGCTATAAAAAATTAAACAGATTAAACCGTGTGCATGAAAATACCTGAGGTGATTACTATCATTAGGTAAGGCAATAAAGTGGCCAAAGGTCTCATGCGGTCACCCTCAATTCACAAATAAAGCCAAAATGATATCTTTGACTTTTTGTCTCCCGTAGCGAATTCCTCAGTGTACCTTCTTGATGGAACGTTTTGCCTCTATTTTTTAAACAAGAGTTTGTCAACGTATATCGATTCGACTTCCTTTAACAATAACAATGAGCAACCCTTCACTATCAAATTGTGAGCAGATTATATTTGTCTCAAATTTCTTACGATATTTCCTATGGTACATATTTGATTACGAATTAACACTACTTATGTATTGAGCTGTACCATTTTTTCTTTTACCATGAAGCATAAGCATTGGAAAAATGGTCGTTATTTAAAGTCCCTACGTACAAACGGGGCCAAAACTACAACTTTCGCGAACAGAATTAAACATTTGAAATTACACCACGACGGACGGGAAAATAGACTACTCTTTTTTTTCAATCCAGATACACGTAACGTCACATTAGGATTTCTTACAATCGAGTTTGTCATATTCCAGCTTCAGACGCTACAGAAACTACACAGAGTTTTAGCAACTGTGGTACATTAAAAGTAACAAAATGTCTAGTAGGTGAGTATAATAGAAATGAAACTGAAGCTTAGGACGTAGCAGCGGCGTGTAGATGCTGCAGTTACCACACCGAGCTGCCTGTGTTGACTGTAACGTCCTTCCCAGCATTGCTCTAATTATACTACATGAGGCGGCGACCACGACATGTAGTTTTGATTAAACTGCCAGAGTAAAATTTCATTTGTGAAACAGAATTACGTGAATTATCGATAAAATAAAGTATGTGTTTCCCAGATGTGGGAATAAAATGCAAATTACTGTGCGGAGCAGCCCGGCCTGCGCAGTGACGTCACGGTCTCCTTCGTCCGCAGCCTATTGCCCAGTGGGGAGCAGTGCGTTGTCAGCTCGTGGGCCGCGCCGCTTTGCAAGACTGCATAGCTTGCAGGCGCAACACTGAGACTCAGAAGTTGGCGCAGGAGAGTAATTCTTGGCGGGCCGCATCAAACCAGTGTGAAGCGAATAAAAAAAAAAAGTGAAAAGACAACAAAGTCAGTACTCGCATCGAGTAGCCAGAGAAAAATTCCCCTAAGTGTCAAATGCATCAACAAAACGCCTCCCTCTTGATCTGGGGTATCCAACGTTTTAGTTACCAGAGCCACATTGGAAGAAGACGACGAATTGTGATAGACGCTCTGTCCGCATTATTACTTGCAAGGGTAGCATACGGCCCGCGGGTTGGACGCCCTTGTCCTTGACAACTGTCGTTGAAAATTTTTTTTGGAGGGTGGGGGGGGGGGGAGGGTGTCGTCAAGCGTTTTTTTTTTGTTTTTTTTTTAAATTGGTCATGAGCAACAAATACAAATGGAAGAGGACTACACGCGCAACAGTTTTCAAGAGGTTTCGCCTGGGACAAATTTTATGTCGGTGAATAATTTTTTTATATAGATGAGTTGTTTTGAACAACTTTGAATCTCCTTCATGCTCATAGCCTCCCATATTGATGTATCTGAAAGAGTAATTCCTATCGACCAGAGTAAATGAAATAATCGAAAAGAACGCTCCCTAATAGCTATATTTATTTTAGAAATGTGATTCTCACTGTAGATAACAGGTTTTCGAGGGAATTAACTGAAATTTGATAATATTCAAAAAAGATATTGGGATATTCCTTCAGTTCCTAGTACTGGAGAAAGAACTTTCCCTTTGGGGGATTTTGCTTTCCCTCAGCTGTCTTTGATTTCGACTACGGCGAGTGAGTAATGAACATCGTGCGAAAAGTAAATTGCTGTCGTGTGAAATACTGTCCACTGACGTTCTCGAGAAGTCACTTCTCTGGAGCGTCTATCTGTCCATCTCGCTGCCAGTGCCCGGCAGTTTGTCCTGCTCTGTGTGGCCGGCACATTTGCTGAAATTTCTGCCATATGTTTTTTCCATCTCGAATTCCATTGCAAAAATCGCACGTGCGACCATAGGCTTAGGAAGGTATAAGATTCACTTCAGCCGGTTTCAAGGGTGGCCGACCGCGTTCCCATGCTGTGCAGCGCGCCACATGTCGCTCTGTGCGCACCTATTGTTGCTATACATATAAGCCAACCTCGCAATTAGTAAAGACATTTGCCATACAACAATGGATATGAAATTTTACAGAGCCTTTACAGATAATAATGGTTAACTGTTTTACGAATCTCAGTGTCATGCTTAAAGTAATTTCAGAAATGTTTAAAATGACCTAAAATACTGAAATTTATAACTTGTTGTAACCTTCAACATTCACACAGTTTAATATATTTTTTAAATATATACGATATTTACTTTAACTCAGTACTTGATCTCCAACATAGTTTATTAAACAAAATTTTGTTTGACATTCTAAATTGCGTAATGTTCTCAGCTTACAAAAGATAATAAAATTTTATCAGTGTTTTGATATTACTGTTTTGGTCTGCTACGGCGTTTAAGAGACTGGCGGGACGAATGTATGTGTATTAAAATTGTCGATAACTGAGTGTTGGATTTTCTTGTCCAGTTATTTAACATGAGTCACAAAAGTAGGGCAAAAATGATAGTATTAAAACAGCCAGTTTACTATGTTGCAGAAGTGTAAAACTTACTTCAGTCCTTCAGATGATTAAAAGTAGGATTAATTTGTTTTTATTTGCATTTTGGTAATGCGTCATCCTGTAATTTTATCCACATTGATTTAGGAATGAAGTTGGCCACACGACAGAGGGTACCGGGTAGACTGAATCGAAATGTGAAGCTGATTGGCTGCTTTGTTATGCAGCTAGCCAGTGGAGAGATATTCGGTGCGCTTTGGCACTGGGACAGAAATTTCAAGCCTGAGGTTCGGAGGGTTCATATGGTTCAAATGGATCTGAGCTCTATGCGACTTAACATCTCAGGTCATCAGTCCCCTAGAACTTAGAACTACTTAAACCTAACTAACCTAAGGACATCACACACATTCATACCCGAGGCAGGATTGGAACCTGCGACCGTAGCAGTCGCGCGGTTCCGGACTGAAGCGGGTAGAACCACTCGGCCACTACGACCGGCAAACCGAATTGCTGAGGGTCCGTGGTTAGCTCTTTTAACGAGAGGGGAAGTATCCCTGAGCTCTAGGTATTTTCGTTGAAAGTGAATGATAAAGTGTTCCTTGAAGAGAATGAATTATCGGCAGAATTTTATGACAATTCGTAGAAGATGTCTTTGGAAATCCTGTGCGGTTTAATGAGGACTGAGACTTCCGGAGGGTATAAATCCCTCGTGGCGTGTTGTGTAGTCACAAACGCAAACTTTGAGAGCCCAAAAGAGATGACATGCACGGTCTTTGAGCGGGCATTCACAACTATTAAACATGTCGTGTCTTTACAAACTGCCCGCATCTCGTGGTCGTGCGGTAGCGTTCTCGCTTCCCACGCCCGGGTTCCCGGGTTCGATTCCCGGCGGGGTCAGGGATTTTCTCTGCCTCGTGATGGCTGGGTGTTGTGTGCTGTCCTTAGGTTAGTTAGGTTTAAGTAGTTCTAAGTTCTAGGGAACTTATGACCACAGCAGTTGAGTCCCATAGTGCTCAGAGCCATTTGAACCTTTACAAACTGATGAAGCGCGTTCTTTTTTTTTTTTTTTTTTTTTTTTTTTTTTTTTTTTTTTTTTTTTTTCAGGAACAGGCCTGAGTGGATGCCTTAAACTGTCTCCGAGACTAGTGTGTGTGTGTGTGTGTGTGTGTGTGTGTGTGTGTGTGTGTGTGCTGTAAGTGTGAAAGCATTAGTAAAAAAATGCTCTTATTTTCGTTCATTCATTTCTGGAACTTATGCTAGGACAAATGTCGTAGGCAATGTGTGAATACAAAGTGACAGTACAGAAGAGCTTTTTGAATGCAAGACTTTTCGTCATTTAGTAGTTTCAGCCAAATCTGGAAGAAATGAAAAGTATAATACAGTTAAATAAATCTAGGCACCCTACTGATAAGTGTAGTGCAACTAATTAAAATACAGCTCTTGTTAAATGTGCGGAGACCTGGACATTGAGAAAGGAAGATGGAAGAAGATTGGAGGCACTAGAGAGGTGGATATGGAGAAGAATGGAAAAAGTGAAGTGGGAAGACCGAGTAAGGAATGAAGAAGTATTAAGAAGAGTTGGAGAAGAAATAAACATGCTGAAAGCCATCAGAAAGAGAAAACGGAACTGGATTGGACATTGTTTGAGGGGGCACTGTTTATTGAAGGAAGGAATAGAAGGAATGCTGGAGGGAAAAAGGGGAAGAGGAAAAAGAAGATATCAAATGCTGGACTATATCAAAGGAGGCAAATATTCAGAAATGAAAAGACTGGTTATGGACATACAAAAGTGGAAGAGGCTTAACCTATGACAAGACCTGCCGTAATGCAGAATACCATACATATATACATACATGTTAACTATGGAACGTTACATTTCGCTTCAGGGAAGGCCGTCCTTCTGAAGAACTCATTAAAGTCAGGACTTTCCGTGTTACATTGCTGACAATTTGCTAAGAATCAACTGAAACTTGCTAAGAAACAACTGCCAGTTTCTGCGGAACATCTGACCCTTGTTACAGAACGTGCGACCAATAACAGGAAAAGGAAATGTAGACGGAGAGACGTGTTAATTGCACCGAAGCCTGTGCACGAACGCTCTGTATGCATTACACAGTTTATGCGGTACGGTGTTTGACGAAGATTGTTGTGGAACCAATTAGTGAGACATTCAGTGTGGTAAGGTAACATGTCTGCAAGACATCATTTGAGTGCTTACGACGTGGAGGAGCAGTTGGATGGCTCGAAACCGGTCAAAGTGTTACAACTATGGCCATAGTAATGGGAGTGTCCAAACGTGGCGGCCATAGTAATGGGAGTGTCCAAAAGTGGCACCTCGCGATTAGAAAAGGCCGCTGAAGGTGGAAATGCATTGCGAAAGCATGCCAGTGGTCGTGGACGGACCGCCACACCGCAAGAGGATCGACGAAAACGGACAGGTATTCCCACGGAGAAGAGGAGCTACAAAAATTCCACAAGCACCTTAACCAACAGCATAGGAAAATTCAGTTTACAATGGAAACAGAGAAGAATGGGGTGCTGCCTTTTCTCGACGTGGAAGTTTATCGAAAATCTGATGGTAAACTTGGCCATAAAGTGTACAGGAAACCAACCAGTACGGACAGGTACCTTCACGCCTCCTCCCACCATCACCCCACGCAGAAGAAGTCCGCCCTGCATACGCTAACGAAGAGAGCGTACAGGATAAGCGACGAAGAACATCTGAAGACAGAACTTGAACGCCTGAGGTCCATCTTCGGAACTAATGGCTATGGGAAGCAAATGATAGACAGCACCATGTCGACAAGGGAGAAGACTAATAGGGGAGAGGAGAAGGAGGCACAGAGTATTGCTGTGTTACCATATGTACAAGGGGTCACCGAACGTATTGGCAAAATTCTACGAAAAGCCGACATCAAACCAATTTTCCGAAGCAGAAACAAAATATCAGACATGCTCGGTTCTACCAAGGATGCAGTTGACAAACTACACACAGCTGGCGTGTATGAAATTGGTTGTGCGTGTGGATTAGTCTACATAGGTGAGACGGGACGTCCGATTAGCACAAGGCTCTCGGAACATGAAAGATATATCCGCCTGAAACAACACACCAAGTCAGCAGTGGCGGAACACCAAGACGAGTGCGGGAAACCAATAAATTTTTCAAGAAGCCCGCGTCCTGGCGAAACAGCCTCTCACTTTCAAAAGGAAGATTAGAGAGGCGATAGAAATAGCCAAAAGACCCGCCAACATGAATAGAGAGGACGGGTACAAGCTTCCGAGGTCTTGGCTGCCTGCTATAGCAGGGCTACGGAGCGGCGGCAGAGCCGTGGCGGCCCATGCAGACACGCGGAGAGCCGCAGTAGTGGTCGCGAGCACGCAAAGCAATGGCACGCCGCAGCCGGTCACAGCTATCACCTGTTCGCTATTCGTCCGTCTCCTCCAATGGGGTGGATTAATACAAAGACCAATAGAAAACAGCTATTTCAGCCAATGACAGATAATAAAGGAAACACCAATAAAGCATACCTTTCACCCCTCCTCCTCCCCCCTTTTACAGCCAATCAAGTAACGACACGGTTTTCTCGTGCAGCTATTTAAGGAACCAAGTGTGTTTCATTTAGCAGTTTAACGTAAGACCCTGATGAAGGCTAGCTGCAACGCTGGCCGAAACGTTGGCGCATTTTAAATTATGACGATGCGGTCTGATACCCTGAAGAATTTTATTGAAGATGACACCGGCCGCGGAAGCCTACGCTTACATGAACGTTATTTCTCTGTTATCCTGCTGTCCCGCGTGGAGAAATCTGTACCACTATTCGTTTTAAATATGCCAAGCCAGCTGTCTGTGTTGCGTATGTATTGTACTTAGAGTCATCCGTCATTGCCTGTGATTATCGCTGTCCAACAAAGTGTCTGTTTCTTAGCAATTGTCAGGCAGTGTAGAAGGAAGGAAGAAATTAATGGCGTCGTTGTGCTCCCCGCAACCGTCAAATGTACCGGGGGGGGGGGGGCGGTTAACCACTTCCAGTTCCAACTTCTGTACGAGGCCCACTAACTGCTCAGCTCGGCTAATAGTACGACGAGCTCCGCTAGGTTCGGTGGCGCTGTGCCTGGGGGGCAAAGATCAGCTTCCCACATGCACATGTCTCAGGTTTTCCAGATGTTGCCTCGAAAGCTCCCTATGAGGGAAATCCACGATGAGCAGATCCAAGACGAACTTCATAACTGGCATTTTTACGACCACTGCGTGCGTGTCGCGAAGGTGCGCCATTCTGGCTAACGTGCTTTTACGCCTGTGAAACTGCCCCTGTGCACTACCGCAAACAGCCAGAGCACAAAGATGCAGTAATTCCATCTTGTATAAATGGAATGGGAGCGGCTGGTAGAAGACCCCAAGAAAATAAATACCAACAGCCGTCCTTTTATTTAATAATCAGTTTCGGTGGCTCACCGGCACCATCTTCAGGACCATATACACGAAACTGGGTAGCCCATCCAATCGTTAGTGTTATCATAGGGGCCACTATGTCCAGCTGGTTCCCGTAGACTTCTAAAGACGTCTGTTGATGTGGGCCCTTCACACCTCTGACAAAGCATCCAAACCTTGGCTGACAGTTGTCGTTAAAGATGTGAAGGATCTACGTCAACCGAGAAGTCTTTAGAAGTCTACGGAAACCAGCTGGAGATAGTGTCCCCTATGATAACACAAACGACTGGATGACTTAAAATTGTTCAAGTGTGTGTGAAATCTTATGAGACTTAATTGCTAAGGTCATCAGTCCCTAAGCTTACACACTACTTAACCTAAATTATCCTAAGGACAAACACACACACCCATGCTCGAGGGAGGACTCGAACCTCCGCCAGGATCAGTCGCACAGTCCATGACTGCAGCGCCTGAGACCGCTCGGCTAATCCCGTGCGGCTGGATGACTTATCCAGCATCTTGTATAGGGGCTTGTAGACGGTGCCAATGACGTTTTGCCATTCGTGCACCCAGGTTCGTTGTTGAGTACACCATCACAGGCACTCCTGTATGTGATGCAGCGTCAAGGGTAACCGCAGCCATGGTCTCTGAGCTGATAGTCCATGCTGCTGCAAACGTCGTCGAAGTGTTCGTGCAGGTGGTTGTTGTCTTGCAAACGTCCCCATTTGTTGACTCAGGGATCGAGACGTGGCTGCACGATCCGTTACAGCGATGCGGATGAGATGCCTGTCATCTCGACTGCTAGTGATGCGAGGCCGTTGGGATCCAGCATGGCGTTCCGTATTACCCTCCTGAACCCACCGATTTCATATTCTGCTAACGCGAGCAGCAATGTCGCGATACGATAAACCGCAATGGCGATAGGCTACAATCCGACCTTTATCAAAGTCGGAAACGTGATGGCACGCATTTCTCCTCCTTACACGAGGCATCACAACAACGTTTCACCAGGCAGCGCCTGCTCATGTCAGCACGTTGTAGGTGTCGCCCCCCGCGCCAACCTTGTGTGAATGCTCTAAAAAGCTAATCATTTGTATATCACAGCATCTTCTTCCTGTCGGTTAAATTTCGCGTCTGTAGCACGTCATCTTCGTGGTGTAGCAATTTTAATGGCCAGTAGTGTACTTTAAAAACAGCGACGAATGTGCTTATGTAGGAGAAATTTAGTACCTAATCGCAGTTGAGCCTACTGGAATCGAAGTGATGATGATCGGGAATTCCAGAAGAGTGCTTGAATGAGGAAGGCAGTGCTGTCTGCACACGCCGTGACACTGTCTAGACGCAGAGTAATTTCCGCCTTTTGAGAGTGGCAGTTGCCTTCATGTGGCCTGTCAGTTTGAATAACGTGGTTTGCCATATCCTTCGGTAGGCAATGCAGAACGTCCTGCCCGAATATTGCTAGGATAGAAGTCTTTATGTCACATATGGAATGAGGAAAATCTTAAATGAAACACGTGTTCCAAAAGACAAAAGACGGAATTTATTGACAGTAGCACACACAAATAATGCTCTGCGTTGTACAACATGCAGGAAGCGACACATTGAGCTTATTGCGGCGTTTTACCTAATCTCTCAAATAAGATACAAGCACACCACGTAAAATTAATATTGTCACATGCATCGTTCAACTTCTCGAGTGGTTTCTTTTTCTGTAATTCCGGATATCATGTCGATTCTGTTGGTTTATGAAGCATTCGTCAAGTCTCCTCCTTGGTTTACCTGTAACAATAAAATGATGTGAACTGATAGACAGTGCATGATAAGAACCTTATTCTACTCAATACTTCGTAGAAAATGCGTGTAAAGTACGCTTCTATAAACTTGCTTTACATACTTCTGTTCTAAACAAAAATATATTGACCTGGGATACATTTTTTTTCTCGGTGATGGCTATAATGGCACAATTTTTTTGCTGGATTTTAGAATAATCTACATTTGCACTTAAATACTCTACAGAACCTGAGAACTTAATGCACTAGTAAAATGTTTCCTCACTAGAAATCAAAATTTGCTTCAAGGCATGTAGTTGCTAATACAGAGTAATATAGTAACAGCTTATCATCTTAGCGAGATTAACGTCTCACCTGTTATAGAAGGACTTTCACTATTACTGGATAGTAAATGGCAAGCTGCGTTACACAACATGGATAAGAGGCATGGGCGTTATGCTCCTCATATCAGCTGATAAATAGTGTAGAATTAGCCTTTCCATTATTAAATACAGTAACTTCTTTGTAAAACAGTATTTGACACGGGGGCTAAGTGAATGAGTAGCACTGCTTTAACCCTGCTACCTCCCTTAGAAAAGCTATACACATATGCTCTATCGTGTCACAATGATTACAAATTGTTAAAAATTATTGTAATTTTAAATATAAGTTTACTTGTTACAATATAACCAAATTTTACAGTATTACATGCTAACAATCTCCACAATGATGTAACTCCAGACCTCAATGAGCTATTGCGCAATAGAGTTTTACTTAGCGTATAATCTATCAGTCACGGGGAAAATTAGAATAGAGTTTTATTTAGACTTCCACAATTTGCGCAGTGGTATCTAACGTGAGCTTTACAAACATGTTTATTACAATTTGAACCTTCATTGATGTCTTGTTGTCACAACTGGATGGACAAAATTTGTATGTGGCACGTTTGCACTTTTGCTTGCCACTACTGGGGGTTGGTGTTGATGGATTTCCTCTTTGTATTCTTCTAACAATGGCCGCTGAGTGTTCATGTCGTGGCAGCATTTTCTAGCTTCAATGTAAGAAGTAACTAGGAGTCTTTCCAATTCATCGAGAAATATTCTTCTTTTGTAGAGAATATTTTTTTCTGCCCTGGATTTATTCCTCTCCACAGCACAAAAATATTGTAGGCAGAAGTATCCATAATATTATAGAAGATTTTCATTGGCCAGCGGTTGGTTTTCCTTTTGCCCTGTGTAGATGCCAACACGTTGATCCAACATGTCAACTGCTCCCTTATTTGCGTCGTAGTCCAATATCGTTTTAGGTATCTTGTCTTCTCTGTTGCTTATTTCCTCATTGTTGTGCACTATGATCATCAGGACAACCTGTTTGTTCTTCCTTGGAACGTACGATACGACCTCGGCATCCTTAGTAAAAAAGAGCTATGAAGTGTCAACATCTATTTTGCTTGCTTTATTATTATGTAGTTCAGACTTATTTTTTCGCACTGCCCTAGCATTTTATAATGTCTTTTGAGAAGTCACTGGCCTAATGCGTACCTATGTGAGGAAACTGTCAGATGTGACAAAAAAATGGCTCTGAGCACTATGGGACTCAACATCTTAGGTCATAAGTCCCCTAGAACTTAGAACTACTTAAACCTAACTAACTTAAGGACATCACACACACCCATGCCCGAGGCAGGATTCGAACCTGCGACCGTAGCAGTCCTGCGGTTCCGGACTGAAGCGCCAGAACCTCTAGACCACCGCGGCCGGCTCAGATGTGACATTTTGTTGTTTAGCTCATATGGCAGAGCCATGACGACCTTATACCTTGGTTTTTCTCAAGTGCTTGTCCAGGTAATTCTCCTGTATAGATATGTCCTCAGAACATAAGAAGTAGCCCTATCACACATGGTCCACATTTTTACCCCATATTTTGAGGGTTTTCTCGGTATATATTTTTTGAATGGATTACGTCCTTGGAAAGCCTCCAGTTCATTCACGGTCACATTTGTGCTAAGATTAAATAGTTTTCAAACTTTTTTCATTCACATATCTCACAGAACACTTATAGATGCCAACTTGTCATTTACTCTTCGTGCTCTTCTATCACATTTGTCATCGTCACGTAACACACTTGAGATGCAACAGAGCCCTTTCAGCGACATCATGGCAGAGAAGATGTCTCTATTTGCTTCGCGATTCCACAGACTCTTTGTTGATTCACGATATGATTTACACATATCAGTCAGTAATAACAGGCCAATATAGACTTCAAGTGCAAATTCATCAAATGACTCTCGAATATCCCCATAAACTCGTCGATTCTCAATATTACTTATTAACACAACAATAATGTCAATATTATCCTTCATCGTAACTTGAAAATATGTTATGTCACTTATTCTGGAGATAGCGTATCTTGTGGGACCAGATTAGGGCGACAACCAATGTGCCATCCCGGTCACCATTGTTGCCAAATTTATTCAAGATGGCGGCGATGACGTCATCCAAGATGGCGGTATGTAGAATTGGCAACATCGCATGACGTTATCCAAGATGGCGGCTTTTGGTGGGAGAATAGTCCAATTGTGCTACCTCCACTAACCTAACCTCAAGAAAAAATGGCGGGAAGTCTGAATTTTCGCGGGAAAATAGTCCAATTGTGCTACATCCACTAACCTAAGCTTCCAGAAGAAAAAAAATGCGGGAAGTTTGAATTCCAACAGAATAATGCATGCAAAGACCGTACTTGTCTTTATTATTATTGATTATCATTCATTAACATTCATTATCATTCATTATCATTTATTAACATTCATTATCATTCATTATCATTTATTAACATTCATTATCATTTATTAACATTCATTATCATTTATTAACATTCATTATCATTCATTATCATTTATTATCATTTATTATTATAGGCCCACCTCCACTAGAAAATTGCGCCAAATTCAAATTCCAACACGATATTCTCTCGAAGACTGTACTTCTATGTATTATTATCATTTATTATTTATTCAACATGTCCGATTTTCTCGGTGAGAAAGCCATTCTCCTTGCATCCATAACAAAATCTATCACAAGTTCAAATCCCCAACACCATAATTGATCACATGTACCATCTTTCTCTGTCACTTATCTTTTTTCACTGGTAGCCTATCATAAATGTGTCAAATAATAAACTGCGCTTATAGTAACGTAATTCACGTCCTCTGATTTTGCAGGGGGGAAGGGACTGAAGACTTTATTTCAAGCAGTACGGTCATCACTTGTTCTCCAGCACACTCAGCACACACATCTTTGATATCGCAGTGCAGTCACCACGACGTCCGCGCTCCAACTGAATTAGTTCAAATCCTCGCCACCCCCTGGCCAGCAGGCGGAGACACTGCCTACGCCTGTCATGTGAGGTGCCCGGCCACTAGCGCGGGAGGCGAGCCAAGCGATCGCTCCCACGGCGTAAACATGTTTTTGTTGGACACTCTGGAACTTGTCGAGTTTGACGTCACAGCGGCCCCTTGTTAGCTCACCACGTGCATTCGTCGCCTCCACACGTTTCCCGCCAAAATTGACTCCCTTGGAGCTGAATCACACAACGGTCGACCATTTCCCTGCAACACTTCCGGCACCACGTTCAAACCTGTCGATGCCGAGCTCACACAGCCATTCGGCACGTGTCCCTGTGCGAACGAGAATGCAGTGCTACACTTTTGGCGGCAAAGTTTGCTCGACAGTATTACTGCTATGACTATACAGGGTGTTACAAAAAGGAACGGCCAAACTTTCAGGAAACATTCCTCACACACAAAGAAAGAAAATATTATGTGGACATGTGTCCGGAAACGCTTGCTTTCCATGTTAGAGCTCATTTTATTACTTCTCTTCAAATCACATTAATCATGGAATGGAAAGACACAGCAACAGGACGTACCAGCGTGACTTCAAACACTTTGTTACAGGAAATGTTCAAAATGTCCTCCATTAGCGAGGATACATGCATCCACCCTCCGTCGCATGGAATCCCTGTAGCGCTGATGCATCCCTGGAGAATGGCGTATCACAGCTGTCCACAATACGAGCACGAAGAGTCTCTACATTTGGTACCGGGGTTGCGTAGACAAGAGCTTTCAAATGCCCCATAAATAAATGTCAAGAGGGTTGAGGTCAGGTGAGCGAGGAGGCCATGGAATTGGTCTGCCTCTTCCAATCCATCGGTCACCGAATCTGTTGTTGAGAAGCGTACGAACACTTTGACCGAAATGTGCAGGAGCTCCATCGTGTATGAACCACATGTTGTATCGTACTTGTAAAGGCACATGTTCTAACAGCACAGGTAGAGTATCCCGTATGAAATAATGACAACGTGCTCCATTGAGCGTAGGTGGAAGAACATGGGTCCCAATCAAGACATCACAACAATGCCTGCCCAAACGTACACAGAAAATCTGTGTTGATGACGTCATTGCAGAATTGCGTGCGGATTCTCGTCACCCCACACATGTTGATTGTGAAAATTTACAATTTGATCACGTTGGAATGAAGCCTCAACCGTAAAGAGAACATTTGCACTGAAATGAGGATTGACACATTGTTGGATGAACCATTCGCAGAAGTGTACCCGTGGAGGCGAATCAGCTGCTGATAGTGCCTGCACACGCTGTACATGGTACCGAAACAACTGGTTCTCTCGTAGCACTCTCCATACAGTGACGTGATTATCGTCAACTGCACGAAGACCCATGTTCGTTGGCTAATATGTACTAATGCTTGCTTCTGTTTACTAACGTGCACTAACATGTACTAACCCACATATAACTTATATCACATTCTGTCTATACAAATAAGCCAAGCTTCAATTAAGATGGTCAGTTCGTGTTTCGCTACCAAACACAAGAAACTTGTGGCAAATGAAGCCACTAACCTAAGTCACCTGTGAAGATTGAAAATCGTCTGCTTTGTCTCTCACGCACCACGAACGCGAGACCGCCCACATCACAGTCTGGACCTTTATACTAGCGTCGGACATACTCCTGTAGGGATAGGATATTTTTTTCACATGCTGTAGAGATATACTGGATAAGTTGGGGGGAGGGGGGTTGTTTTGAGACAGCGAGGTCATCGGTCTCATCGGATTAGGGAAGGCCGGGGAAGGAAGTCGGCCGTGCCCTTTCAAAGGAACCATCCCAGCATTTGCCTGCAGCGATTTAGGGAAATCACGGGAAACCTAAATCAGGATGGCCGGACGCGAGATCGAACCGTCGTCCTCCTGAATGCGAGCCCAGTGTGCTAACCACTGCGCCACCTCGCTCGGTACTGGATAAGTGCACTGTTTTGTGTCAAATGTGTATTACTGTATTGTGAAGTTAATGTGGTTTACATTGTGTAGTGTTTGTATATACTGCACCGTAAAGTTAATATTGATTATGTTATGTGACGAGTATAGAGGAAGTCGTAAGGACAGTAGAGATATTTCCAGAGTAACAGCGGTCAAGAGAGTGCATTTCCGATACTTAGCTCATTGTGGAATGCCAATCAAATGAGACCGCGATCGTAAGATTTAACTGTATAAGTATAATGAGATCAACGACTTTGGTATTCGAGAGTGCGAATATAATTTTTTGGTCTGTTTGTTTCTAGTTATTGAGTGGTTTAAAGGGTGCTGTACTTAGAAAAAAAATTGGTGTGTTCTTGTAGTCTATGAGTCTGGATAAGTTTGTAGAAAAAAAGTGAGCAGGCAAGGAAGAAGAAGAGAGAGTAACGCATTTGTGTTGAGGAGAAGCGATCGCCGAATTTGTGGAACAGTTCTGAGAGGGACTTCCGTCCGTTGATGCAGAAGGGCTGATTACCGCTGAGTGTGGCGTGTGTAGAAAGAAAGAGCAGGTTCACAGTGCTTCCTTAGGAACTGAGAGAATTGGGGCATGTAGTGGGTATTGTAAAGTTAATGTGGTTTACATTGTGTAGGGTTTGTATATAATGGATTGTAAACTTACTAGTGCTTATGTTATGGGATGAGTAGAGAGAATGACCGTATGTGTGTGTGTGTGTGTGTGTGTGTGTGTGTGTGTGTGTGTGTGTGTGTATAGATTGAGGAGGCTGTGGAGGTAATTTAGCGATCTCTGTAAAAGTAAGCACAGGAAGCATCAGAAAGAAAAGCAGGATGGTACTTCGATAACCGGTCCTTAGGAAATTAGACCAGTACATTCGATAAGAATGAATAAGAATGATTAATAGGTTGTGCTGGGATATAGGAGGGTTGAGAACATTTGCGTATCTTGAGAGCTGGAAAGGTAGGAGGTGGGGAGCGCATTCAGTATTATTTTGGTGAACAAGTTCTGTTAGAGTAAGAATTTGAATTTACAAATAAGCTTATAAAACACGAAAGCGAGCGTTAACTATTTTTGGGGGCGCTATACAATTTCGGAGAGGTTGACTGGGCTCTTACTTTTTTTTTAATTTTCGAATGATCGTTTTAGATTGAGAGGGGAGAGAAGCACTGGGATGTGTGCTGACGGTGTGTGTGTGAACTCGCTCTCGGCTATTCTGACAACAGACGTGAAGATGGAAATGTGTCGCATATAGGCCGGCGAGCAATGGAATGTGGCCATAACATGTGTGTTGGACCGCACTGATTTAGGACGGTGACAGACGACTCGCGTGGCCTGGCTTGGATAGTCATGTTCGACGTGTCGCTGATATGAATTTCTCAGGTGTTCGGTGTGAATGCGGCTGTCATCAAGTCAAGTTTGAAGGGTCGGACGTGTGACTTAATGTGGTATAGGTTGATTGCGCGCGTCTGTTGAGTTACTTTGCTGTGCGTTATTTGGACAGATTACGAGTACTGATGGTGTTTACAGTTATGTGTACTGCATTATTTAGGAGCAGTTTGATATTGTGCACTGAAATTAGGAGCTGTTTGCGTGTCTGCCGACTGTGCAACATGACACCAGGTATATCAGGACGAGTGTTTTTTGTATGAGAGTGATAGGTATACTCGATGCGTAAATAAAATGTACGTTACGTATTTGTGGGACGATATAGAATATGAGAGAGTTCGAGTTGGTTGTTATTTTTTCTACTTGGAGAGTTTGTTAGATCGAATTGCTGAGGTGAGTAGCTACGACAGAGCGAGATATGTGATTGCATCATATCTCCGTCTCTCAGCGGTTTACTAAAGGTGGGGTGAGCAATGTTCTCAGCTTAGGTACTGGGGGTGTGCTCTGGCCATGTGCTAGACCGACTGCATTGAACAACAGTATTAGGGTCATAGTTTAGCTAGAATATTTATACAGGAGTATGTCCGACGCCAGTATAAAGGTCCAGACTGTGATGTGGGCGGTCTCGCGCTCGTGGTGTGTGAGAGAGGCAAAGCAGAAGATTTTCAGTCATCACAGGTGACTTAGGTTAGTGGCTTCGTTTGCCACAATTTTCTTGTGTTTGGTAGCGAAACACGAACTGACCATCATAATTGAAGCTTGGCTTATTTGTATAGACAGAATGTGATATAAGTTAATGTGGGTTAGTACACGTTAGTGAACGTTAGTAAACGGAAGCAAGCATTACTACATGTTAGCCAACGAACATGGGACGGTAAAAGGACGTGGTGGTCGGTAGGGACTTAAACTATTTCATTTAAAGTCCAGGTGGGTGTGGCAGTGGCGAAAATTGATTCCAAGTGTAGGTGGACGTGGCAGTTTTCCACATCGCTAATTCACTCTCAGCATGCCGCTATATTAAATAATTCAATTTACAATTTCATATACATATTCAAACGTGTTCAACTCGCTAATATCAACTACTTTTCGAGGACCAGAACGCCACCTCCTCCTCCTCCTAGGATCCAGCGCCAAGTTAAGTGGATCAGATTAATTAAATAGTCATGTGGACTTTGTTACATTCACTTGCGGAGTTACGAAGCTAAGTGCACGTGATGGCTCATGTGTACAGACGTGTGTTTTCGCCAAGATCCTGGATTAGATAATCAAAGTATGTGGGCTGAATAATGAGAATCAGGTGATCAGTTAAGTTAGTGAGAGCGTTCTTTGTCTGACAGAGCCACGTGGGCGATCGCGCGTTGTGACGTCAAGGAAGTTTCCAACTCGGTAGAAAAAACATTCCATTTACCAGAAACGTGTAGGAAGAGATTGAGTGCTGGTGGCTTAGCTTCAAACAAGTTTCTTAGGTTGGTGGTGGAAGCGCAAGTGAGCTTTGTTTACTGGCAGATTTCAAACTTGGCGCTGGATCCTAGGAGGAGGAGGAGGTGGCGTTCTGGTCCTCGAAAAGTAGTTGATATTAGCGAGTTGAACACGTTTGAATATGTATATGAAATTGTAAATTGAATTATTTAATATAGCGGCATGCTGAGAGTGAATTAGCGAGCGTTCTCGCGACGAGCAAATGCGCTGTTATATGGTCATGGTGGATTCCACTGTCGGTCTAACTCTGGCGCCAAACGTATCCTTTGTACGGCACGCGGTCGACAGGAAACAACAGGTTCGTTTGAGCAGTTACCAGAAAGCCCCAGACAACAGGCTGTAGTGCGCATGCGCAGCTACGATGACGTAGGCAGCCCCTGCTTGGTGCTTGCTCTGCTCATACGCTATTCGTTGTATTTCTGGTGGGGCATCACGTGACCACGTGTAGCCGTGCGGCCCGTGCGGCATGTTGTTGAGAGCACATACTGAATTGTACTTGAGCAATTGTTTTATCATATCCCACACAGATAAAGGATGCAAATAAGGAAGCAGTTCTTGGCAAAATATCATTTCAAAATTAGACTCCACAGCTCGAAGTACCATAAAATTTTGCTAAGGGGTGACTTTGACAGATTTTTTTTTTTTTTAATTCGTACTCTGCAATATTGTTATGTAGCATTTCCAACTGGTTTACATCTACATAGCACCGTAAAAAGCTACTAGGATGGAATACAAATTACTTGCAACAAAAAAAGAGACAGTTTCTTGTGTAGCTTACACCGGAATAAAGAACAATAAATTTCATGACTACTTCAAAATGTGAAAAAATTAACATGGTGGTCTGTGAGGCAAAGAAACTGTACAACTGACAGTTTATATTCTATTATAGCAATAAATATGAAGCCATGTGGGGAGTTAAAACGATAAAACATGGTATGCTGCCAGTCTAGAATGGCATTCTATAAATTTAAGACGTAAACACAAATTAAGAAATAACTTCAGGCCCAGAAGTAGTACTAGACAAGTGCCTTGTGATCGAAAAACACTATTACAGAAGGCAGATCTATAAAATTCTGCTACAGCTGTCAGTATATTTGAAACAAAATATTTAGTTCAAAACTATTGAGCAAATTTGCCTACTTAGCTTCAAGTCAATGTTTACGTATGTTCGTATGTATATAGAATTAAGAGATCTTACAGTGTCATAAAAGGAACAGGGCATCAGAGACTACTCCAGCAGCATCGGAATTTCATAAACCATACTAAAATGCTTCATTCCGCTCTAATTGCACATTTCTATGTCCACATGGACTCTGAAGTACCTGATATTCAGCGTTTCATGTGGTTCTCGTGATACTAATTTTCCTGGCGTGCCCAAGCTGCCAGATCCGCGCATGCGCAGAGCAAGCTGAGTTATAGTGGGGGGGGGGTCCTTCCCCACGTGACCCGTGGCCGTGTCTTCGTTTACAGCTCCCACGTCAAATGAAAACAAAACAGATTTCTGTGGCTGGGAGCCATCAAGTGAATTAATATACATTCTCATAACCATGAAAGACCAAAATAAGTTAGTAGTTTCAATTTTCTGATTTTATATTATTTCCACGTTATTAGCAATCAATCATTAATGTCTTAATGACTAATTGACTCGCTCTAGCGCGCGTGTGTAATAACTGTACAATCGCTGCACCACCGCCTCGCTTACGTCACACACCCTCCATACACGATACGGACATAGCCTTCTGTAAATACCTGGAAAATGACTCTTTATTTCAGACATTATGGTCATGCAGGTGTGATCCAACTGACTTCGCCATGATCACACAGCCAAACTCCAGAGCACAGCTGAAATATGCGCGGCAGTCTGAGCCTGCTCTCTGGCCGGCTGACGTCAAGCGGTTTACGGTGCCCGCACAGCCCCTACGGCGCGCCAGGAAAATTTCTCCGGGTAGCTTCTGGCTGCTTGCTGCTACTGCTCATACACCAAATAGCCACGCTCCAAGTAGCCAGAAGCGGGAGGAAGGCACTGCTCATACGCGAATTCAGTATGAGCAGTTGCCAGCGGGCTCGTGCGCATGCGCAGAACCGGCCAGAGAGCAGGCTCAGACTGCCGCGCATATTTCAGCTGTGCTCTGGAGTTTGGCTGTGTGATCATGGCGAAGTCAGTTGGAACACACCTGCATGACCATAATGTCTGAAATAAAGAGTCATTTTCCAGGTATTTACAGAAGGCTATGTCCGTATCGTGTATGGAGGGTGTGTGACGTAAGCGAGGCGGTGGTGCAGCGATTGTACAGTTATTACACACGCGCGCTAGAGCGAGTCAATTAGCGAGCGTTCTAGTGCGGTCCAAATGTGGTGTTATATAATCATGGCAGATTACACTGTCTAGCAAATTTTGCCGCCAAAAGTGTAGGACTGCGTTCTCGCTCGCTCAGGGACATGTGGCGAATGGCTGTCTGAGGTCGGCATCGACAGGTTTGAACGTCGTGGCGGAAGTGTTGCAGGGAAATGGTCGACTGTTGTGTGATTCAGCTCCGAGGGAGTCAATTTTGGCAGGAAACGTGTGGAGGCGACGAATGCACATGGTGAGTGGACAAGGGGCCGCTGTGACGTCAAACTCGACAAATTCCAGAGTGTCCAACAAAAACATGTTTACGCCGTGGGAGCGATCGCTTGGCTCGCCTCCCGCGCTAGTGGCCGGGCACCTCACATGACAGGCGTAGGCAGTGTCTCTGCATGCTGGCCAGGGGGTGGAGAGGATTTGAACTAATTCAGTTGGAGCGCGGACGTCGTGGTGACTGCGCTGCGATATCAAAGATGTGTGTGCTGACTGTGTTGGAGAACAAATAATCACTGTACTGCTTGAAATAAAGTCTTCAGTCCCTTCCCCCCTGCAGAATCAAAGGATGTGAATTACATTATTATAAGTGTACTTTATTATTTGACGCGATTATGATAGGCTACCAGTGAAAAAAGATAAGAGATGGAGAAAGCTCGTACATGTGATCAATTATGGTGTTGGGAATTTGAACTTGTGATAGATTTTTGTTATGGTCGTAAGGAGAATGGCTATCTCACCGAGAAAATCGGCCATCTTGAATAAATAATAAATGATAATAATACATAGAAGTACAGTTTTCGAGAGAATATCGTGTTGGAATTTGAATTTGGCGCAATTTTCGAGTGGAGGTAGGCCTATAATAATGAATGATAATGAATGATAATAAATGATAATGAATGATAATGAATGTTAATGAATGATAATGAATGATAATAAATGATAATGAATGACAATGAATGATAATGATTGTTAATAAATGATAATGAATAATAAACAAAAGTAAGGTTTTGCAGCCATTATCATGTTGGAAATTGAATTTGAAGGGAATTTTCTAGTGGAGGTAGGTCAATAATAATAAATAATAATAAATGATAATCAATGATAATCAATGATAATGAATGATAATAAATGATTATGAATGATAATGAATGACAATGAATGATAATTAATGTTAATAAATGATAATGAATGATAATGAATGTTAATGAATGATAATCAATAATAATAATGACAAGTACGGTCTTTGCATGCATTATCCTGCTGGAATTCAAAGTTCCCGCCATTTTTGTTTTTCTGGAGGCTTAGGTTAGTGGACGTAGCACAATTGGACTATTTTCCCGCCAAAATTCAAACTTCCCGCCATTTTTTCTTGAGGTTAGGTTAGTGGAGGTAGCACAATTGGACTATTCTCCCGCCAAAAGCCGCCATCTTGGATGACGTCATTCGAAGTTGCCAAGTTTTCATGCCGCCATCTTGGATGACGTCATCGCCGCCATCTTGAATATATTTGGCAACAATGGAGACTGGGGTGACACATAGGTTGTCCCCCTACTCAGGAGTTGGTTTGTTTTCACTAGATGCTCTTCCAGTTTGCGGAAAAGGTTCTGAGCTCCACTTAACGTCTTTAGAGTGAATCGGTTGAACACCTTGCACATTGTTATTTGAGTTATCAATATCTGAACTATCTTCTGAACCAGACGAGGGATGAATGTTGTCATCACTGATGTGATTTTCTTCTTCAGAAATATTCTCCTCACTGTGAGATGCATTTACTAAAGTTTGCCACTGATATCGGAAGGAATTCGTTTTTTCGTGATAGCCACACAAAAATTCCTGCGGTAGAGACATGAACTGCGCCTGCACACAACAGTTGATAAAATGTAACTGTTAGCTATAATGTGGTGTATCAATTTGAATGCAATCAGCGTCTGCTTTGTTGCGAAACCTATGCACATTTCAATATTAAAGAAAGAGATATTTACTTTGCCATAAAAAATCGTTATGCATATACATCTCAGGAAAGAACAAATAAAACTTGACTACGATATTTAATCATTATGTAAGTTTTTAAGTGCTCCAGATCATACTGACCCAAGGAACACAAGTGTAACAAATTAAGTTATAACAAGGGAGAGAAAAGTAATATAATATATATTTTTTAAATTTGAGCTTAAAAGTATTTAGAATGTTTTGAAAAACAAAGCCTGAAGTTTGGAGCAATACCATTTAAATATTAAAAAATTATGAAAGAGCAAATTCCTTTTTTAAGGTCATATTGACCAAAGACAACAGCAGAGTTAAGCAGCCTGGCCTTTTATTCAGGAGGATCGAGGCTCTAGGCTTCATCAGGCGATGCTGATGCATGTTTTCTGTGGTTTCCCTAATTACGTCAGAAAAATGTTGTGATGTTTCCTATTATAAGGCCATGGCCAACTGCCTATCCCATTACTGTCAAACTAGACCTATAAATATGTAAATAACAGTACTTATGAATTATGTTATACTATTACTACTACTACTACTACTACTACTACAAGTGTTATGAGTAGAGAATGTGTGACACATCCCTAGTGATATTCTGGAAACCTTCGATACATCCCAGTAAGAGTAGGAAAACAACGATTCTGGGGTGTAAAGGCATGTGAGGAGAATAAACAATAACTTAATTTATGATGTTAGCAGTAATGGCCCCTATTTCACATTGATGGAGCACCCTAGAAATTACTTCCACATTTGTGGTTGCCTGTCCATGTGGTATAACGTGGTGCGTTCTGTATAACAACAAGTTTTCAGTCGTGTAGAGATGCAGACGTACCGGTAAGTGTAACTCCCAGGTTGCACGGCGCCCAGGCAGCTGGCGACTGGCAGCAGGTGGCCGGACCAGTGGAGACTGTAGAGGCCGACTGAGGCGGCAGTGGCTGAGGCGGCAGGACGGTGCCTGCTGGCCTCACGACAGCAGCCTGCGCAAGCACAAACACAAGCAGTGAGTCAGCGGGTGGCGACCGTGGCAGGACCCAGCGACCGCTGCCCTGCAATGCGGGAGTGCCGTCAGCGTGTGGTAAAGGGGTTGGCGATGGTGAGGCTGTGACCACTGGCCTTACGACAGCAGCCTGCGCAAGCACAAACACAAGCAGCGAGTCAGCGGATGGCGACCGTGGCAGGACCCAGCGACTGCTGCCCTGCAATGTGGGAGTGCCATCAGAGTGTGGTAAAGGGGTCGGCGATGGCGAGGCTGTGACCACTGGCCTCATGACAGCAGCCTGCGCAAGCACAAACACAAGCAGTGAGTCAGCGGATGGCGACCGTGGCAGGA
Organism: Schistocerca cancellata; assembly: GCF_023864275.1. NCBI lineage: Eukaryota > Metazoa > Arthropoda > Insecta > Orthoptera > Acrididae > Schistocerca > Schistocerca cancellata. The sequence goes on from NC_064627.1 coordinate 73,578,368, forward strand.
CCGAGCGATCGCTGCCCTGCAATGCGGGAGTGCCATCAGAGTGTGGTAAAGGGGTCGGCGATGGCGAGGCTGTGACCACTGGCCTCACGACAGCAGCCTGCGCAAGCACAAACACAAGCAGCGAGTCAGCGGGTGGCGACCGTGGCAGGACCCAGCGACCGCTGCCCTGCAATGCGGGAGTGCCGTCAGCGTGTGGTAAAGGGGTCGGCGATGGCGAGGCTGTGACCACTGGCCTCACGACAGCAGCCTGCGCAAGCACAAACACAAGCAGTGAGTCAGCGGATGGCGACCGTGGCAGGACCCAGCGACTGCTGCCCTGCAATGTGGGAGTGCCATCAGAGTGTGGTAAAGGGGTCGGCGATGGCGAGGCTGTGACCACTGGCCTCCCTACAGCAGCCTGCTCAAGCACAAAACAAGTGGCGAGTGGGCATGTGGCTTCCTTGACAAGACCCACTGCACTTACCAGGAAAGTACTTGGGGTCGAACAAACAGATCTGTATGAACGTTTGGTTACAGGACTATTATGTACCTCTGAATGTGCTGGTGGGATCCGTTTTTCTGCAAAACTCTGCAGTCATGCTCTAGATATCACTGTAGATGTAATTGTAGACGCCATACGCAATGCAGCAATCTTAACTATAAATGTAAATGCGGAATGTCAATCAAATGCTCCGAGCAATACGAATGACTGCAAAACGCACAGTGAAGAAATGCAAGTTGATCGCATGGCGTATTTGCACATTCTATAATATTAGTGTTGAACGCCGCGTCAATGACACTTTTGAAGTTGTTCACTGGTTCACCAATATCGTAGCCAGCGTTCTGCCACGCGTAACGAAGAATTGGTATGTATACTCCCGCAGATAACTGATCGTAAATGACAGAATGCATATTCATGATAAAGAATATTTCGTGCAATTTCGGCTGCATATTACTGGAACGTAGTTTAATGAAGTCTGTTATATATTTTATATTGCCTGAAGAAATACACATCCAGAGGTTGTGCATATTTTGTAGTTTTAGGCGGAATGATTTTTAAATCTACATGTTTTCCGCCAGATGCTTCCAGTAGTACTCGTTCATCCTTATGTCCAGACCAGGAGTCACAAGGTACTAATGACTTTCTCGACAAATGTGGATTCAAAACTGACAGAAAAAAACGTCTTCAGATGTTGTTTCGTCATCTTCCCACTCACACTTGCATCGACGACGACATTTGGAGGGCACCGCGTTTCTATTCCCCTTGACACGTGGGGTCCAATCTTTCCACTGGATTCCTGGAAGCAAATATAGAGTTTGTCTGCTAATCGTCCGTCCATTGATATAGCAACATCGATCGTGTAACTGTGTGTTGCACAGTTAACTGATTGCAACATCGCGACAGTTTCTCTCTCCCCTTTCATGGATAGTGTTCTGTCACAAGAAAGTTCATAGTTGAACTGACTCTGATCACAGTTCCATACAGAACTAATATCGATGTTTTTTCTCGTGATATGCTCATTGAGGTCAGCAACAAATGTTTGAGCTCTTTCAATCAACTCTTCTTCGTCATCCTTATCTTTTCGTGCTTGGAGCATAGCGATATGGCGTGATGTTATCCTGAACTCCTTTTTCAAATTAGTAAGAAATCCTAGTGAAGGTGTAAAATTTGTACACCCGAGATTTCTGGCTACGTCCTATGCCCAATGTTGTAAATGCCAATAATGAACGGCGGAACCGCATTCTCGCGCTTCATCGAATTTCGCCATTACACGCTCCTTGATGGTCTTGAACAGCAGTGTACGATTTCCTTTGAAAACTGTATTTCCTTCTCTTTTCTTTGCCACGTAATCCAGTATGTTTTTAATATTGTTTTTAGACTTCAGTTTAGGGCATCTTTTCAGAAGCTTGTCGTATGTGTCGAAACCTCAAAAGTAATAATCATCCTACACGTTCTCCAGTATGTTCTCATCAAACGCCATGATGATACTTGCAACTTTAACTTTCTTCTTGGGAGACGGTTGGTATTCACTGTCACTGCTTCCATCGCCTCTTCCCGCAGTTGCCGTACCACTACCGTTTGCAATGAGTTGTTAGTCATTATCATCCCTATCATCATCATTATGTGTTAGTCTTACAACAGTATCTGTTTGTAACTTATGCTCATAGTTCTGCACTGTAATAGATACCAGAAAACATGCGAATGATTTGTCTTCTACACCAATACCATCTTCACGAAGAAGGGTTCTTCGTAACTTCATCTCAACCAATCGCAACACATTAGCAGGATTGATTACCAATCGCCGAGCCATCTGACGCTTCAATACATAAATAATGTCACAAAACGCAACTTCAGAGGCACACTGCACCGTCCCTACTGGTCCCTACTGGCGTACCGGCAGGTCAGTGTGCAACGCGGCATGGCATACGCAGAGGCCTCTAACGGACGACTGCAGAGTTTTGCAGATGCGGGAGTATCACTAGTGCAATAAGAGACCTTTACATTATTTCTCACACGATTTGGTGTATTTGTGTTTGTTCGAGCACAAGTACTTTCCTGGTTAGTCGACCAAGGGCAGTAGACAGTTTAAGTAAAAGAATAGTGTACTAGAGCAGCTATAAAGGTCGCTATATCAGATTGTCGTCAATATCACACTGTTCATTTCCATGCTCGATTTGGACATTCCCTTTGATGGCCGATGGCGTGTGCATTGTCGATACTTCATGTTAACCCTGTGCCCCAAAAAGTGTACGCAGAACAACAGATTTTTCTGCAGTCAAAGGCCTATTTCAACTAAGACACATGGAATTAATAGTGTACATTTCACAAAGGCTGGTAGGAAACCCAATACTTCCTTTAGAAACTATGTTGCCATAGAGATTGGTCATAAAGCTGAACGAAACTCTGTTGCCCTAAAGCAGTTCCCCATTGCTTGATGCGCCACACGAAATAGCGACTAGCATTTATATACATGGTACTATAATGTTTCGCTTGCATCCAGTTATTGTTGTTGTGATCCTCAGTCCAATGACTGGTTTGGTGCAGCTCTCTGTGGTACTTTATCCTGTGCAAGCCTCTTCATGTCCGAGTAAGTACTGCAACCTGCATCCTTCTGAATCTGCTTAGTCTATTCATTTCTTGGCCTCCCTCTACGATTTTTACACTGGAAAGTTGCAAAGTTGTAGTAAGGTCTTATGGGACCAACCTGCTGTGATAATCGGTCCCCAAGCCTACACACTACTTAATCTAACTTGAAGTAACTTACACTATGGACAACACACACACCCATGCCCGAGGGAGGACTGGAATCTCCGACGAGGGAGCCGCACGAACCGTGACAAGGCGCCGCAGAACGCGCGGCCACCCCGCGTGGCGATTTTTACTCTCCACGCCTCCCTCCAGTACTGAATTGGTGATACCTTGATGACTCAGAACGTGTCCTACCAACGGATCCCTAGTCAAGTTGTGCCACAAATTCCTCTTCTCCCCAATTCTATTCGCCGATAGACTGTCTGTTTGGCAGGGCAGCAGCCGAGTTCAATCTACAGAGAAAGTTTCTATGACGAGACGGGGGGAGGGGGCTGCAACTTGCCCTCTCCTGCTACTCACTAATACGTCCTTCTTTTTGAGTAGGATTAATATTACATGTATCTTCAGTTCATGCTTATCCTACATCTTTGACGTTTTCCATTATAAATTGTAGTCAATACTTCACCACTGTCATATTTGTCTTTATCCTTTCAGCTGCTGCTGTTAGAACGGTTTACTTCTCCTAACGCTTTATTTACATTTATCGCCAGTCGTTATCATCTCTTCTTGTCTTTTTTGCAGCTCCTTTATCAATTTTCTGTGCATCCATTTCATACGAAAATCTTGTAAGATGTTAGGAGGGAACTCCGGTCATATTATTTCGTTGGCCATCTAGGACCGTCAGTCCGCAGCTCATGGTCTCGCGGTTGCGTCCTCGCTTCCCGAGCAATGGGTCCCGGGTTCGATTCCCGGCGGGGTCAGAGATGACTGGGTGTTTGTGTTGTCCTCATCATTTCATCATCGTTCATGCACGGGGAGACATTAGACTGAGCAAAGGTTGGGAATCTGTACGGGTGCTGATAACTGCGCAGTTGGGAACCCCACATTCCAAACATCATCATCACCATCATCTAGGACCGTGTTAAATCTTGTTACACATGCGAGTGAATTTTATATATTTATGGCACTGTGGACGCCAGAGGTATGTTTCAAATATGGTTCTTAATTGAATGAAGAATGCTGCGAATCATTCTCTTCATGGATACTCAAACACTCGAATAAACTAAGTCTTATGTAAAGATCTGCATACGGAAATTAACTTGTGCTCATTCTTTCTTGTGCCCATGATTCACCAACTTTTCAACTTTTATTGCTTTTCGGCCCAATACTGAGCTACGTCACCCGCACATTTATTAAAATCCGATCCATCCCCAAAAGGCTCTGTAGCGGAGAAACAGGTATCTCCAAATCACGCTGGGTGTCTCGCTTCTGTCAGCAATCATAAGAGATGCAGTCTTCATCCTTCGGGCCATATCTTGCTCGGTTGATCTTCATCTGCGCCACGACTGGCCACCTGGAGTAAGCTCAATTGACTACCAGTGTCATGTCGAACTTTAAAGACTATAGGCTGACTTTCTTGAAGCTGTCAGTTCCAATCTAGGCTATGACATAAGAATCCTCCTTAATTTTCAAATGGTTCAAATGGCTCTGAGCACTATGGGATTAACATCTATGGTCATCAGTCCCCTAGAACTTAGAACTACTTAAACCTAACTAACCTAAGGACAGCACACAACACCCAGCCATCACGAGGCAGAGAAAATCCCTGACCCCGCCGAGAATCGAACCCGGGAACCCGGGCGTGGGAAGCGAGAACGCTACCGCACGACCACGAGATGCGGGCTCCTTAATTTTAATCGTTGTGGTTCACTGAATGTGTCCCCTGCTTCGTACCTGATACGTCGTTCGTCATGGGGCAGCTTTTACTCACGATATTCTCGTCACATTGTTGGAACAGAAGGCCCTTGGAGGAAAAAGAAGGAAGATTGGTTGAAATCGAGGTCATTACAGACGGAGCACAATCTCCGATTCTGTCAAGGGTAGGGAAGCAAATCGGTCGTGCCCTTCCAAAAATATCATCCGGCATTTGCCTGGAGCGATTTATGAAAATCACGGAAAACATTAATGTGAATGGCTGGACCCAGATTTGAACCGTTGTCCTCCCGACTGCGAGTCCAGTCTGGTAACCACTGCGCCACCCCGCTCGCTAATAGCCGACCAGCTAATCAGTTAACCATAACCTTATGAACATACCCTCCGCTCTCCTTAACGACACCTGGAGGTGTTGAGAACACTTGACCCCGTAAGGAAAGTATGTTAGTGGAACAGAGATGAAGGGGAAAAGAAAAACATTTTAGCAACAATACCGGCCACAAACGCGGAAATTCACTGACACAGGCGAATTTGATGAATGGCTGACTGCAATGGCCCGGCGCCTGTGAACGGGCATCTCGGAAACGGCGGAGCTGGTCGGCTGGTATCGTGCTGCTGTCGTGAAATCTGTGGGAAGAAGTGGCTGAAGGACAGAGATACCTCGGGCAGGCGAAAAGGTGTTGGACGTCCACACCTACTGCCAGAAGATCTACATCTCCATACCTACTCCCCAAGCCACCATACGGTGCATGGTGGATGGTACTCCTTATCATTCCCCATCTCGCTTCACTCGCAAATGTACCGAGGGAAGAACGACTGTTTATAAGCCTTAAATGAACCCCATTTTCCATTATCTTGTGTTCGCGGTGGTTATCTGGGATGTATTTTGATGGAAGTCGAATCGTTCTGCAAATAGCGATCCTTCAACTTTCTCAATACTGTTTCGCGAAAAGAACGTCGTCTCTATTCCAGGGATTCCCATTTGAGTTCAAGGAGCATTTTCGTAATCCTTGCATGTTGGCCGAAACTACCGGTAACAAATCTAGCAGCTCGCCTGTGAAATGCTTCGATGTCTTCCTTCAATCAGACCTGGTAGGGATCCCAAACACTCGAAGAGTACTCAAGAATGTGTCGCCCACGTGGTCTGTATCTGGTCTCGTTTATAGGTTATCTATAACTTCTTAGAACTTTGCTAATAAACCTAAGGAGACCATTGGACTTGCCTGAAACCGAGCTTATGTACTCGTTGAATTCCCTGCCGCTTTGCAACGTTACGGCTACATACACACACACACACACACACACATCAAAAAAGGTTTTGCATCACCTCGGTTCCTAGTGTTGCGGAACATGTAAAGAAAATTGGAATAGAGAGCAACATAAAGATCATATTCGCCTTTTTTATTGCTCATGAAAAGCACACATTGCATGTTGTATCACCATACAACGAGACTTTCAGAGGTGGTGGTCCTGATTGCTGTACACACCGGTACCTCTAATATCCAGCAGGACATCCTCTTGCATTGATGCATGCCTGTATTCCTCGTGGAATACTATCGGCAAGTTCATTAAGGCACTGTTGGTCCAGATTGTCCCACTCCTTAATGGTGATTCGGCGTAGATCCCTCAGAGTGGTTGGTGGGTCACCTCGTCCATAAACAGCCCTTTTCAGGCTGGTTCGACAGGGCTCATGTTTGGAGAACTTGCTGGCCACTGTAGTCGAGCGATGTCGTTATCATAAAGGAAGTCATTCGCAAGACGTGCACGATGGGGGTGCGAATTTTCGTCCGTGAAGACGAATGCCTCGCCAATATGCTGTGGATATGGTTGCACTGTCGGTCGGAGGATGGCATTCTTGTATCTTACAGCCGTTACGGCGCCTTCCATGACCACCAGCGGCTACGTCGGTCCCACAAAATGCCACCCTAAAACAGCAGGGAACCTCCACCTTGCTGCACTCGCTGGACAGTGTGTCTAAGGCGTTCAGCCTGACCTGGTTGTCTTCAAACACGTCTGCAACGATTGTCTAGTTGAAGGCATTTGCGACACTCATTGGTGAAGAGAACGTGATGCCAATCCTGAGCGGTCCATTCGGCATGTTGTTGGGCCCATCTGTATCGCGCTGCATGGTGTCGTGGTTGCAAAGATGGACCTCGCCATGGACGTCGGGAGTGAAGTTGCACATCACAGTTTGAGTCGTAACACGACGTCCTGTGGTTTCATGAAAAGGATTATTCAACATGGTGGCGTTGCTGTCAGGTTTCCTCCTAGCCCTAATCCGTAGGTAGCGGTCATCCACTGCAATAGTAGCCCTTGGGCGGCCTGAGCAAGGCATGTCATCGACAGTTCCTGACTCTCTGTATCTCCTCCATGTCCGAACAACATCGCTTTGGTTTACTCCCAGACTCCTGGACACTTCCCTGGTTGAGAGCCCTTCCTGGGTCAAAGTAACAGTGGTTACGCGATCCAATCGCGATATTGACAGTCCAGGCATGGTTGAACTACAGACAACAGGAGCCGTGTACCTCCTTCCTGGCGGAATGACTGGAACTGATCGGCTGTCAGGCCCCTTCAGTCTAATAGGCGCTGCTCATGCATGGTTGTTTACATTTTTGGGCGGGTTTAGTGACATCTCTGAACAGTCAAAGGCACTGTGTCTGTGATACAATATCCACAGTCAACGTGTAGCTTCCCGAGTTCTGGGAACCAGGGTGATGCAAAACTTTTTTGATGTGTGTGTTTAATCGTAGTGACTGTGTCAAGCAGCAGACCACTAATACTGTATTGGAACGTCACAAAATTGATTTTCCTCCTCATCTACATTATCTTACATTTTTATACACTTAAAACAACTCGTAATTCATCAAACGTATCTATGTCGTACTGTACAGTCACTCAACGATGACATTTATCCGCGTGCTACAGTGTCATCAGCAAACAGTTGCAGGTTGTTTCTCACCCGACAGATCGTTTATGTGTACGGAGAACCGGAGCGGTCCTGTCACGCTTCCGTGGGGCGCTCCTGACAATGGCCTCGTCTGTGGTGAATACTCACCATTCGGGACAACGTACTAGGTTACAGTACATAAAACGGCACTAACGTATCAGTGAATCTTATCCGTATGCTCGGACCTTCTGCAGTGGGGCAAACGCTTTCCAAGAATCTGGGCGTGCTGCCCTTCCTACATGGATCGCAGAATATCGCACTGGAAGAAGGCAAGCTGAGTTTTGCACGAGCGATGATTTATACGTCAATATTGACTTGTGGACAGAATATTCCTGTCTCAAGGAAATTTATTTGATTCAAACTCAGAATATGTTCAGAAATTGTGCAGAAAACCGACCTTAAGAATATCTATCCGTAATGTTACCAGTGTATTCTTTTACTCTTCTTGTATGCTGGAGTGAACTTTGCTTTTTTTCCAGTCGTTTGGGACTTCGCGCACGGTGAGAGATACCCGATAAATGGTGGCTAAGTAAGGGGCCAGTACCAGAGAGTACTGTCTGTAACATCGGATCAGCAGTCCATCAGGACCGGGCGACTTTTTTATTTTCAACTGTTTCAGTTGCTTCACGGCGCTAGGAATGCCTGTTTCTTTGTCCTCCATACAGGAGTCCGTGCAATAGTCAAACGACGGTATGTCTGTACGATTATCAGGTGTGACTGTTTTTTGAAAGGCGACATTTAAGGCTTCACCTTTCTCTTTGTTGCCTGCCGGCGTGGCCAGCGGTTCTAGGCGCTTGAGTCTGGAACCGCGTGACCGCTACGGTCGCAGGTTCGAATCCTGCCTCGGGTATGGATGTGTGTGTCCTTAGGTTAGTTAGGTTTAAGTAGTTCTAAGTTCTAGGGGACTGATGACCGCAGATGTTAAGTCCCATAGTGCTCAAAGCCACGTGAACCATTTTTTTCTCTTTGTTGTGTTCTACTGCCGCACGAGACTAATCGACGAGCGACTGGACAGAAGGAGACTTCGACCAGCTAGGTGCTGTCAGGACTGGGATTTTCTCGAGTTCTCGGCAAGATCTTTCCCTAAACGGATGTCGCTGAATGTTGTTGTACGTTCCACAAAACGATCTCGTGCGCCAGTTTTACTGACTGTTGCCCCTTTTTAACGGGGAGTGTATCGGTCTCTGTTCCGTCAGCATTTTCCGAATTTTGTTATTAAACGGTGCTGGGTCTTTTCCACCCTTCAACCACTTATTAGACATATACTTCTCTAGAGCGCAATTTACAATCTGTTTAAACTTTGGGAATGAATCTTTAGGCCCATTCATTTCAGATCGGAGGCTTGCGCGCACTGTAAAGTAGGGTGAGCAGCGATTACCGAGTGCACAGTGCTGGTGCGAGTGTGGGTGTTGTGGACCACACCTTTCAGCGCACACTGTTAAAGGTGCTTTCTGCAGCAGACGGCCCCAACCCACGCCGAGTCAGCGAAATCACCTTTTTTGTTATTCTAGGTCGACGGTCGTGTGTGGCCATACTGTCACCCAGGCGAACGGCTATTCGAAACATGGGCTGAGCTGCAGTCCAGCTTGGGCTCACGGACTGAACATACTACTAATAAGACAACTGCAAGACGAGTTCAAGGTAGTGTACTTCTGAGAATGAGCGGAGCCTCCAACACGACGTCACTAGAGGCACTTTGCGTTGTGATGCGGACCTGCCCTGCAGACATAACAATACGTTACAGAGCCTCACTTTACTGACTTAAGAGGGACAGGCTCGATAAAGTCACCGAAATTACGGGAACCAACATTATGACCAAAACACAAATGAAACAATGGCGGATTCAAACATGGCAGAGAGAGTGGGACGAGTGTCGCCGAGTGCATCCTTTCTCTCTGGACGGTCACGCGCTGTATCCGGTACACTTAAACCACGTGGGACTAACTGACGATGAAGTATGCGTTTGCGAAGAAACTGGGATACCAGAACATGTCACACTGCTGTGCAACTATACAGAACGACAGTGACAAGCGCCAACCCATATGGAAGGAGGCGTAGACAAGCACAAACAACACAACAAACCACTTGGCAGAACACAAGCACGACCACAGAATCCGAGACCGAGAAGGAACAATAAGTAAACATGATTCAGAAGGCATGAAAACGTAAGGGACCCAAGCCAACAACGCATGACACTGCATGCCACAACACAGTGACAAACAACACAACAATCATAAAACAAATAAGCACCTGCGCCACATACTAAGACTGTGGTAATAAGGTAATGTCGCTTGGGAGGAGAAGGCTCGAAGAACTTTTATTTCGAAGCTCCTCCTCCCCAACGACATACTGCATAGTGTTTTGAAGTATGCTGCACACAGCAGTGATGTATTGTCTTATTGTGTCTAGATAGAAGTATATTCTCTTCTCTCTTCAAAGCTGTTGTCACTGAATTTTATATATCAAATGTATTTTCTGTATAAATTAGATATACAACTAAAAATGTAATGTATTAAGTTATTTAAGGAATAATACATTCACTGTATTCCATGTATGAAACGCTCAATCAGTACTATACGAGTACCAGGTGTATCTAAGGTATCACATAGAATATGACACAAGTACCAACAATGCGACAAACAAACAGCTGCTGAATATCATGTAGTGCCCTGGCTTGCAACACTCCCAGTAATATGCCAATACACATAGACACAGTAAACATACGTAAGCACAAACCATTTCAAATGGGAATAACTCGAGGTTCTACCGAGACCTTCTCATCTGAGATAGGTAGAAATAGGCCATTAATGCTACTTACACTATATTACACATCCATATACAGTGTATCACTTCCCTCTACATACTGCAAATTATTTTCACCACACTCATTGTGTTACATTTTTTTTGTAATATACACTCCTGGAAATTGAAATAAGAACACCGTGAATTCATTGTCCCAGGAAGAGGAAACTTTATTGACACATTCCTGGGGTCAGATACATCACATGATCACACTGACAGAACCACAGGCACATAGACACAGGCAACAGAGCATGCACAATGTCGGCACTAGTACAGTGTATATCCACCTTTCGCAGCAATGCAGGCTGCTATTCTCCCATGGAGATGATCGTAGAGATGCTGGATGTAGTCCTGTGGAACGGCTTGCCATGCCATTTCCACCTGGCGCCTCAGTTGGACCAGCGTTCGTGCTGGACGTGCAGACCGCGTGAGACGACGCTTCATCCAGTCCCAAACATGCTCAATGGGGGACAGATCCGGAGATCTTGCTGGCCAGGGTAGTTGACTTACACCTTCTAGAGCACGTTGCGTGGCACGGGATACGTGCGGACGTGCATTGTCCTGTTGGAACAGCAAGTTCCCTTGCCAGTCTAGGAATGGTAGAACGATGGGTTCGATGACGGTTTGGATGTACCGTGCACTATTCAGTGTCCCCTCGACGATCACCAGTGGTGTACAGCCAGTGTAGGAGATCGCTCCCCACACCATGATGCCGGGTGTTGGCCCTGTGTGCCTCGGTCGTATGCAGTCCTGATTGTGGCGCTCACCTGCACGGCGCCAAACACGCATGCGACCATCATTGGCACCAAGGCAGAAGCGACTCTCATCGCTGAAGACGACACGTCTCCATTCGTCCCTCCATTCACGCCTGTCGCGACACCACTGGAGGCGGGCTGCACGATGTTGGGGCGTGAGCGGAAGACGGCCTAACGATGTGCGGGACCGTAGCCCAGCTTCATGGAGACGGTTGCGAATGGTCCTCGCCGATACCCCAGGAGCAACAGTGTCCCTAATTTGCTGGGAAGTGGCGGTGCGGTCCCCTACGGCACTGCGTAGGATCCTACGGTGTTGGCGTGCATCCGTGCGTCGCTGCGGTCCGGTCCCAGGTCGACGGGCACGTGCACCTTCCGCCGACCACTGGCGACAACATCGATGTACTGTGGAGACCTCACGCCCCACGTGTTTTGCAATTCGGCGGTACGTCCACCCGGCCTCCCGCATGCCCACTATACGCCCTCGCTCAAAGTCCGTCATCTGCACATACGGTTCACGTCCACGCTGTCGCGGCATGCTACCAGTGTTAAAGACTGCGATGGAGCTCCGTATGCCACGGCAAACTGGCTGACACTGACGGCGGCGGTGCACAAATGCTGCGCAGCTAGCGCCATTCGACGGCCAACACTGCGGTTCCTGGTGTGTCCGCTGTGCCGTGCGTGTGATCATTGCTTGTACAGCCCTCTCGCAGTGTCCGGAGCAAGTATGGTGGGTCTGACACACCGGTGTCAATGTGTTCTTTTTTCCATTTCCAGGAGTGTAGAATATAGTTCATTGCTACTTGAATGCATTATTCCTTAAGTAACTTAATTCATTTCTGATACATAAAATTCATTGATTGTACCTTTGAATAGAAAAGATAATATACTTGTGTCTGCACACAATAAGACGGTCAATACATTACTGCTTGTGTGCAGTATACTTTAAACACTATACATGATGTCATTGGGGAGGAGGAGCCTTGGAATAAAAGTTCTTCGAGCCTTCTCCTACAAAGCGACATTACCTTATTACTAAAGTTTTATATGTGATGCCGGTGTTTATCTGTTTTACGATTGTTGTTTTGTTTGTGACTGTGTTGTGGCATGCCGTGTGATGCATTGTTTGTTTTGGTCCCTTACATGCTACTTCCTTCTGAGTCATGTTTACTTAGTGTTCCTTCCTCGGTTTCGGAATCTGTGGTCGTGTTTGTGTCCTCCCATGTGGTTTGTTGTGTTGTTTGTGCTTGTCTACGCCTCGTTCCGTATGGGTTTTGGAGTTTGTATTCTTCGTGCAGAGTGTTTGATACAATATCGGCTACACTATTTATTATGTTCCAGTCTTCGCGATTACGTATTATTCTGGCGATGTCATTGTCGTTCTGTATAGGTATTACTTGTGCTAGCGTGTTGCACAGCAGTGTGACATGTTCTGGTGTCCCAGTTTCTCCGCATACGCATACTTCATCGTTAGTTAGTCCCATACGGTTTAAATGTACCGGATACGTCCCGTGGCCCGGCAGGAAATGGAACATCCCCCAGCTTGGGCCGATATGTTTCAGTTGTAGTCTTTCGTGTACATCAGGAAAGAAAGAGACTCTCTCTGCCATGTTTGAATCCACCACTGTTTCATTTTTGTCTTGTTCATGATGTTAGTTCCTGCAATTTCGTTGACTTTATCGAGTCTGTCCCTCTTAAGCCAGTAAAGTGCAGCTCTATAACGTATTGTTATGTCTATAGGGCAGGTCCCCATCACAACGCAAAGTGCCTCTAGTGACGTCGTGTTGAAGGCTCCGCTCATTCTCAGTACACCTCGTCTTGCAATTGTCTTGTTAGTCTGTATGTTCAGTCTGTGAGGCCAAGCACTTGCGGTGAAGAATGCGATGGATTCAAATATCGCAATGTGGTAGGTCCTTTTCGTCTTAATAGGTAATTTGTACTATGTTGTGTTTAGTCTTGCTAGTTTGTGCATAATTTTTGAGGCTTTGTCAATTGTCAATTTTATGTGACGGTTGAAAGTCTGTTTCTCGTCTAGACGCAGTTCGAGCGTGTACCTTGCTTCCTCTGTATGCTTGTATTGTCTTATTTTAGAATTGGTGGCCTCTGTAGTGTCCCTCTCAGCAGTAAATATACAGTTTTGTTGGGAGCTATTTTTAATTTATTTTCTTTGCAACAGCTGTTAATTTTATGAAGCAGTTGCGTACCTTTTGTCTCTAACGCTGTTTTCGAGTTGACTGGCACCGCTACGAGCAGGTCATCTGCGTAAGCCACCACACCTCTCACCCTGTCATCACTGTCCAGGGTTTTCAGCAAGGGGTCGATTGCGATATCCCAGAATATTGGTCCGAAAATAGAGCCCTGTGGACATCCCTTTGTTATTCTCTTGACAACCTTCCGTGTACCAGCCCTCCATACTAGCCCTCCACTCCGCCACTCTGCCTCTGCAGTAGTCGAGGACGCTATTGTAGAGGGAAACTGATAGTTTCATTTCCCTTAACCTGGCGAAGAGGGACGGCCACCACAAGTTTTCAGAAGTCCCGGCTATGTTGACTAGAATGGCGGCCGCGTATTTGACGCTGATGCTATTTGTATCTGTTAGTGCTTTGTTGACGGCTTCCCTGAAGCCGAATTGATGGGGCGTTAGGCCGAGCAGGCGACTGTGCGATTGTAAACGGTCACACAGGAGCCTTTCCTGTACCTTGTCGAGAGTGTTAAAGAGACAGATCGGTTGGTACGTTTTGGGGTCTGTTGGTCTTTGTCTTGTGATTTCCTGATTATGACCACATTAGCAGCTTTCCGGAGGTTTGGAATCCTGCCTGTTAGTAGTGCCTCGTTGAACATGTTAGTAAGAAAAATTGTGATTTGTGTAACGGTTTGTCTTAATGTTTCTGGAAGTATTTTATCTGGGTCGGGTGCTTTTCGTTTTTAAGCCTGCCAATTGCCGTTGCTACTTCTTCTTGCGTGAATGTGTAAGATGGCAAGAACTATGCCCCTTACATGAAGTCATTAAAGATCACCTAACTCACATGGAGCGAACAGTAGGGCTGAACAAAAATGACTGACAAGGCACAATGCATCTTGTAGAGGGTATAGTATGGACGTATTGAAATAATTAATGTCGGGTGATGGTTTTAAAGTAATTCACACGACATGAAAACTTTGTGGAAACGCGTCAATTTACTGGAGGCTAGTTTATCCCAGGGAAGTACTCAGAATTGACTGTGGCCACCGGGGGAGCAGCTAAGGGAAGCGACAATAGGCAGATTAGGGCAGCTGAAGCTCTGAGAAAGTGGTAACGGGGCGCGGCCTCCAGCAGCCTTAAGATGAGTGACAGCATGGGTGGTTGACCCCGATCCCATGCTGGTGTATCGGGAAGCAGACGGAGAACTTATGCACCTGTTGATAAATGTCCGTCATCCCGTTTTCAGTGAAACATGCAAGAAAGCCGCGCAAAGCTACAGTGGAGCGGTCAACAGAGGTCAAAAAATGTGTGTTCGTGACTATAGCAACTTCACGCTGAATTCACGGTCTGTAGAGTCTGAAGTAAATCAGGTGAAGAGCGACAGAATGAAATACGCCGGCCTCTGATGAGAACGTAGGACCAAGGAATTTGAAGTACTCTCCTGGGAGTCAGAATTCCGGAAAACTTGGTGTTTGTGCAGACGCTAACCTTGATGGGTGGCCTGGGAGGAGCTAAATAGCAGAAGTTGAGAGGAAGGGAAATTTTGTGGGAATTTGTTCACTTCCCAGAGTAGGCATTGGTTGGTGCTGGGAAGCGACGCATAATTAACGCGACTTGCGCAGCAATTGGCGTAAGTGATTTTTCTGGAGGGGAAACCGAGGCAAAGAGCAGACTGTGAGAAGTCTCGGTAGAGGTCTTCCGTTCCCAGCTTGCCTAGAGTGCGGACGTGGCGTTCTATACTCAGCTTGCCTGAGAAAGAGTGAGCATCTCTCCAGTTTAGGACTTAGCAAATGGAACGATTGAGCTTGGAGATAGAAAGTTTTGGTTCAGCTATGTACTGAGCAAGATAACTAGAAGTGAATAGATGAGCCCAGCCTTGCAGCACCACGAGGTCGGCCGATGTCCACAGAACGATGCCGCTCCGCCACGCTGTATTCGGTGATATTGCGCCTGCTCCGGCCACTGATTAATTTCTTGGATCACGTCGGCAAAGTTTCCACGAGGGTTTCATGGGCCGTGTATTGTAGAATTCTTCTCGCACTTCACATTACGCCTGGGTCAGTCTATAGGAATTACTTTTGAGTTATCGCGCTTTACTCCATGGAAACGCAATTTATTACCACTGCCTGATAGGAGAGTCTTGTAATGTGAGGATTGAAGGTCGGGAGTTAAAATAAATTTGTGCTAATCGACTGCATCTGTTTTCAATCAAGTAGTTGAAATCCCAAGTCACTTTCTTAATTAATTTTTATGTTCAAAATTTGCATCTGGTGTTCAATAGCTGAATATAACATCAATGTGCACCCCTTTTTAATTAAAAGTGATCAATTCTGAATAAATTAATGTCGACACTGCCACATCAGTTCAATCAGGAGTCACAGGGCCATGTTACTTTTTTGCGTTATCTGATACTGTGCCAGTTTTGAACTCTCTGTTGATCTGTTAGTCAATTAGTTGGGGTGAACACACGCCAAAACCAGCTAATTGCCGGGTGAGGTGTTACAAATGACATGGTTACACTGTCACTGATGTATGGTTGCCTCATGCTCTCTCTTAGGTCAGAGTGGTGTCACTCGTCTTGTGTAGGGTCATCATCTGGAAGGAGCCTGTTCAGAAGATATTCTGCTGTGCTTCTCCATCCTCTGGTCATGGTGCCATCAGCTTGTTTCAATGTTGTTAGAACTGTCAGTGTCTAAACTCGTTCTGTTTCTATCTTGAATGGTTGTCCCCAGATATCGTTCCATAGCTGGGTTTTTACAAAACTGGCCCAGTAGTCTTGCCTGGTTGTTTTCAGTTGTTTTTGGTATTTCTGTTTAGCGTCACAATACAGATCAAGTCTTACCTATCTTTCAGGAGCTGTCTTTGCTTGTTGGTAGTACTTTATTTTGTCCCGCGAATACTTCCTTAGTCTTGAGAGTTCTGTCGACCACGGTTGTATCTGTCACCACCCAGTTTTTGCGCATGGTATAGCTGCTTCCTGTGTGGGATGGCATCATTTACACTGAAGAGCCAAAGAAACTGGTATAGGCGTGTGTATTCAAATACAGAGATATGTAAACAGGCTGAATAAGGCACTGCAGTCGGCAACGCTATATAACAAAAGTGCCTGGCGCAGTTGTTAGATCGGTTACTGCAGCTACAATGGCAGGTTATCGAAATTAAGGTGAGTCTGAACGTGGTGTTCTAGTCGGCGCACATGCTATCGATCACAGCTTTTCCGAGGTAGCGATGAAGTGGGGATTTTTCCGTACGACCATTGACAAGTGTACCGTGAATATCAGGTATCCGGTAAAATATCAAATCTCCGAAATTGTTGCGGCCGGAAAAAGGTTCTGCAAGAACGGGACCAACGTCGACTGAAGAGAAACGTTCAACGTGACAGAAGAGTAACCCTTCCGCAAATTGCTGCAAATTTCAGTGTTCGACCACCAGCAGGTGTCAGAGTGCGAACCATTCAACGACACATCGTCGATATGGGCTTTCGAAGCCAGAGGCCCACACGTGTACCCTTGATAACTGCACGACACAAAGCCTTACGCCTCGCTGCTGCTCGTCAGCACCGACATTGGACTGCTTATTACTGGAAACATCTTGCCTGCTCGGACGAGTCTCGTTTCAAATTGTATTAAGCGGTTGGACATGTACGGGTATGGAGACAACCTCATGAATCCATGGATGCTGCATGTCGGCAGGGGACTCTTCAAGCTGGTGGAGGCTCTGTAATAGTGTGGGGCGCGTGCAGTTGGAATGATATGGGCCCTAGATACATCTAGATACGACTCTGACAAGTGACACGTATTTAAGCATCCTGTTCAGGACCTGCCTCCATTCATGTCCATTGTGCATTTCGACAGACTTGGGCAATTCCAGCAGGACAATGCAACACCCCACACGTCCAGATTTGCTACAGAGTGGTTTCAGGAACACTGTTCTGAGTTTAACACTTCCGCTCCCCAGACACGAACATCATTGCGCATATCTGGGATGCCTTGCAACGAGCTGTTCAGGAGAGATCTGCACCTCTTACGGATTTATAGACAGCCCTGCAAGATCTCTGGTGTCAGTTCCATCCAGAACTACTTCAGACTTCGTGTTCCGGCACTTCTGATTGCTCACGGGGCTCTACACACTATATGGAGGTGTACTAGTTTCTTTGGCTCTTCAGTGTATATAGCGTATACAGATGGAATGCAAAAATCGAAACCCTGAACATCAAGTTGAGAATGAAGCTCATTAGTGAAATAAAACTTTTTGGATGGCAATTAAACTATATGATCAAAAGGATCCGAACACCTGGCTGAAAATGACTTGCAAGTTCGTGGCGCCTTCCATCGGTAATGCTGGAATTCAATATGGTGTTTGCCCACCTTAGCCTTGATGACAGCTTCCACTCTCGCAGCCATACGCTCAGTTATGGCAGCCCATTCTTAACGGAGTGCTGCACTGAGGAGAGGTATCGATGTCAGTCGGTGAGGCCTGGCACGAAGTCGGCATTCCAAAACATCCCAAAGGTGTTCTATAGGACTCTGGTCAGGAATCTGCACAGGCCGGTCCATTACAGGGATGTTATCGTCGTGTAACCATTCCGCCACAGGCTGTGTATTATGAATGTTTGGTTGATCGTGTTGAAAGATGCAATCGCAATCCCTGAATTGTTCTTAAACAGTGGGAAGCAAGAAGGTGGTTAATACATCAATGTAGGCCTGTGCTGTGATAGTGTCTCACAAAACAAGGGGTGCAAGCCCCCTCCATGAAACACGCGACAATAACACCACTGCCTTCGAATTTTACTGTTGACACTACACACGCTGGCAGATGACGTTCACTGGGCATCCGTCATACCCACACCCCGACATCGGATCACCACATTGTATATCGTGATTCGTCGCTCCACATAACGTTTTTCCACTGTTCAGTCGTCCAAGATTTACGCTCCTTACACCAAGCGAGGCGTCATTTGGCATTTACTGGCGTGGTGTGTGGCTTATGAGCAGCCGCTCGACCATGAACTAGTTTTCTCACCTACCGCCTAACTGTTATAGTACTTGGAGTGGATCCTGATGCAGTTTGGAATTCCTGTGTGATGGTCTCGACAGATGTCTGCCTATTACACATTACGACCGTCTTCAACTGTCGGCAGTCTCTGTCAGTGAACAGACGAGGTCGGGCTACAGGCTTTTGTGCTGTATGTGTCCCTTCACGTTTCGACTTTATTATCAGATCGGAAACAGTGGACCTAGGGATGCTTAGGGGTGTTAAAAACTCGTGTACAGCCGTATGACACAAGTGACACCCAATCAGTTGACCACTTTCGAAGTCCGTGAATTCCGCATAGTGCCCCATTCTACTCTTCCACGATGTCTAATGGCTACCGAGTTCGCTCATATGGAGTACCTGTCAGAAGATGCAGCACAATGCACGTAATATGAGGGACGTATGTTTCTAGGGGTGTCCGGATAGTTTTGATCACACAGTGTCAGTAGCTGTACAGTAGAAGGGAGCATGGGCAGCGACCATTGGGTGTGGCGCCTTGGAGGGGATCAGACATACCTGTGTACGAGCTGCAGCGCCGCCAGCGCCGTGGTGGCGGCCGCGGTCGTCACGGCGGCAGCCATGTTGGCGTTGCTGGCGCTGACTGCGAGCCGCAGCGTGGCGTCGGCGAGGCCGCGCGGCGAGCGCACCAGCAGCCAGTACTCGCCCGCGTCCGGCGGCCGCACGCCGCGCACTTCGAGCGCCGCCCGCCGGCAGCCCTCCGAGCTGCCCTCCTGCCACACACATGTGTCTGCTGCTTCACCACAGTCCCCACACTGTCACCGGTCGCTGACATCGTACACTGGGCTTCCAAATACGACGCAAATGCTGCATACAGACGTCAAATCTTAATTCAGAACTCGAGCTTTCGAAGACGGTCCCGATGTTCTTCGTCAGGAGATCTCTTGATGAAGAAGATGGTGATTACCTTCGAAAGCTCGAGTTTTAACTCAGATTCGATGCAGTATGTACAACAAGATTTTACACTAGGATGCTGCGATGAAAATTTCGATGTCACGTCACGACGTAAGCAGTTTTTCGAACGTTGCTTGTGAACTGATAATGGGGTGGGAGGGGGACAGGAGAGGGTGGCTTTGATAGCAACATATGTACTAGCTAATTTTCGGGTGTTTAGCAGGTGGTAATTAGCATTTACCTGAGAATTAGCTAGATGAGATAGGAGTGGCCTCTTACTTAAGTCCAAGAAAATCGTTACAACATTTAGTACTTCTGAGTGATGAGTGAGTGGCAGGCTCACAGAAGTGTGCACAAATGTACGCTGAAACAAGAAAACACAGTACGCAAAAGAACCAATTGAGACACACTTCACACAATGTAATGTTTCACAAGTTTCATTTTTGATGCCTGGCATTTTTGTTGTGTAGACAGTAAGCTGTGGTCAAATGCAGATTTCTGTGCCTAATGGGGTCAAGTGTATATAATTACTAAATAAGAATCAACACCCGGCTTAAAGAACTCAAGGGCAGTTGGCGTCCAGGCAATTGAATAATTTGGCAGCAGTTAGATTCTCTCAAACTCTAGGTCTTAGACAGACAAGAGGAACGACTAACTTGGACAATTTACGGGTTAAATAAAGCAAACAGACCAAGTCTTCTGGAGCATGAGCTTCATAACACGCACCAGTGCCTATCTGTGAACTTCGACAAGGGCCGGATGATGTCACAGTCCGAAGATTGTGTGGCCAGGTCTACACAGTTTGGCTTGCTGAGTTTGTTTGAATTCGAAAAGTTAGTAGCTGCATTTTTATATTGTCTGAGGAAGTATTACACATTAGGAACAAAACGTAACCACAGCCTAATGCTCGCATACACTGAGATGACAAAAGTCATGGGACTGCGGCTAGTGGTGATTGAAGGAACTCTGACGGCACAACGATACGTCACGGACATCCTGCGTCCACATGCAACAGTACCGTGAAGCCATTTTCCAACAGCACGATTGTAGTCCACACATCCCAAGTGTCCTTACGAACTTTCTGCGTTATTCTGAGGTATTATGGTGGACAAGAAGATCCCCAGATCTGTTCCCGATAGAATCTGTGTGGGAGCAGCTCGGAATCAAGGATGTTAACAATCGCTTGAAATAGTCGCGGGCCAACTAGCCTCAAGAGAGGATACGGTTGATCTATGACATCATTCCCAATCGGATCAGTGTAGACATTGAAGTGGCATCGGGTGCAACGTCGTACTAATAAGTGGACTCATTTCTAAATCTGACTTCATTTTGTAATCAGTGAAACAGCATCACATACATTCTCATCGCGTGAAGTCCGATTCTGATTCCGGCATCCTTTCTGGGTGCTTCACTTTCTTCTCACACAGTGTAACTAAAATCAGAGAGGGTGAAACAGTCCACGTGCTATTTCTAGACGACGCTGTTACAAGCAGTTATTGCTGTTTGTGTGCGATGTAGAGATCTATCCTAAAACATTTTTTGTTTCTGTTGAGGCGTGGTTGAATTTATCACGGAACGTGGAATCGCAGAACAATCGATGTTAGAGTTCCGAAAATCCTAGTGTGTTACACCTGGAGTCTCCACATGTGAAACAAGTGTAACTTTGGGATGTAATCAAGTCTAGTGCATATAAGGAGTTCTATAATAGCGTCGAGTATCGACCATTTCATTTATAAAGCACTGTGGTAAATAAACTGCACAGCCGACCAATGCGGCCGAGCGGTTCTAAGCGCTTCAGTCCGGAACCGCGCTGCTGTTACGGTCGCAGGTTTGAATCCTGCCTCGGGCATAAATGTGTGTGATGTCCTTAGGTTAGTTAGGTTTAAGTATCTCTAAGTATACGGGACTGATGACCTCAGATGTTAAGTCCGACAGTACTTAGAGCCATTACAACCATTTAAACTGCACAGCGCAGTTAAGTAGTTCCGTTTTCGAAATCCAGTATTTGTCTCTCATTTTGACACACAAGTTTAAAATATTGCTCAAAGTTGCATACAACTTTCCTCTGTTACGGTGCGAAAACGTGGGGTACTGCGATTTCACGATCTGGCCCGGCGACGCTTCGAACATGCGAAAAAAAAAGGCCACAGCTCAGACGTTCATGTGAAGTGTAAAGAAGGTTACTGATGTCACATTGGCACCAAATTTCGTCACAATTCAGCCCATGCCACCATGGACGTTTCTACCTATGAAAACGTCGTCACATTTACACACACTTACCCACGTTTCACCCTTTCTATTGAAGCCTCAGTGGCGAAGATCAGAATAGCGACGCCCAGCGCTGAGACACCTTGGAATTCTTACGAGTGTCCGAGGAAAACATTTTAGACACGCCGTCGCTCAGAATGGATACGGAAAGGCTTACCGTATAGCATTAAAGGAATCAATAAAACCACCGTCAACCAACTTCGCAGGTCACGTCGCAGGTATGAACCCAGACCTGTGATGCATTTATTACGAGTAACACGGCAAGAATTGATCAAGAGTGACCACAACATTAGGAGCGACAAACCAGATACACTCCCGGAAATGGAAAAAAGAACACATTGACACCGGTGTGTCAGACCCACCATACTTGCTCCGGACACTGCGAGAGGGCTGTACAAGCAATGATCACACGCACGGTACAGCGGACACACCAGGAACCGCGGTGTTGGCCGTCGAATGGCGCTAGCTGCGCAGCATTTGTGCACCGCCGCCGTCAGTGTCAGCCAGTTTGCCGTGGCATACGGAGCTCCATCGCAGTCTTTAACACTGGTAGCATGCCGCGACAGCGTGGACGTGAACCGTATGTGCAGTTGACGGACTTTGAGCGAGGGCGTATAGTGAGCATGCGGGAGGCCGGGTGGACGTACCGCCGAATTGCTCAACACGTGGGGCGTGAGGTCTCCACAGTACATCGATGTTGTCGCCAGTGGTCGGCGGAAGGTGCACGTGCCCGTCGACCTGGGACCGGACCGCAGCGACGCACGGATGCACGCCAAGACCGTAGGATCCTACGCAGTGCCGTAGGGGACCGCACCGCCACTTCCCAGCAAATTAGGGACACTGTTGCTCCTGGGGTATCGGCGAGGACCATTCGCAACCGTCTCCATGAAGCTGGGCTACGGTCCCACACACCGTTAGGCCGTCTTCCGCTCACGCCCCAACATCGTGCAGCCCGCCTCCAGTGGAGTCGCGACAGGCGTGAATGGAGGGACGAATGGAGACGTGTCGTCTTCAGCGATGAGAGTCGCTTCTGCCTTGGTGCCAATGATGGTCGTATGCGTGTTTGGCGCCGTGCAGGTGAGCGCCACAATCAGGACTGCATACGACCGAGGCACACAGGGCCAACACCCGGCATCATGGTGTGGGGAGCGATCTCCTACACTGGCCGTACACCACTGGTGATCGTCGAGGGGACACTGAATAGTGCACGGTACATCCAAACCGTCATCGAACCCATCGTTCTACCATTCCTAGACCGGCAAGGGAACTTGCTGTTCCAACAGGACAATGCACGTCCGCATGTATCCCGTGCCACCCAACGTGCTCTAGAAGGTGTAAGTCAACTACCCTGGCCAGCAAGATCTCCGGATCTGTCCCCCATTGAGCATGTTTGGGACTGGATGAAGCGTCGTCTCACGCGGTCTGCACGTCCAGCACGAACGCTGGTCCAACTGAGGCGGCAGGTGGAAATGGCATGGCAAGCCGTTCCACAGGACTACATCCAGCATCTCTACGATCGTCTCCATGGGAGAATAGCAGCCTGCATTGCTGCGAAAGGTGGATATACACTGTACTAGTGCCGACATTGTGCATGCTCTGTTGCCTGTGTCTATGTGCCTGTGGTTCTGTCAGTGTGATCATGTGATGTATCTGACCCCAGGAATGTGTCAATAAAGTTTCCCCTTCCTGGGACAATGAATTCACGGTGTTCTTATTTCAATTTCCAGGAGTGTAGAACTGGACGCTCTACTCTGACAGTAACACCACGAGAAAGACAGAAGACGGGAAGCCAGTAAAAATGTTTCACCTGATATAGGCTCCAAGGATCGACTAGTGAGCCCAAGTGCCCTGTGAAAGTCTGGATATTAAAGAGTGTTAAAATTTTATCCTCTGACCTCGGACACAGAAAGAATGAATCTTGAAAGCAGTCAGCCATGGGCCAACACAACACTACGCGACTAACGGGTGGGCTCTGCTGTGGATCACCGCCGGACACCCTGCACACTCGGCCACACGCTGGCGGATTCTAGTGGTGGCCCACCGATATTTCCGACAGCTTCTGGAACAGGTGCAGTCACCGCCTGTGCGTTAGCGGGGGCTGTATCTTTCAGACTGTTGATCACAGTTGCCGGAAGCGGCGATCCAGCCTCATTAGCTGCGAAAAAAGGTGCGGATTTCTGCGACAGGCCCTTTCTCAGGAAGTCTGTAAGTTCTCACTTTTTTAGACGGCAGCAAATTTCAGTTGCTACAAGTATAATGAAGGGGTGGGCCAATGACCTCATCGATAAACTTATACATTTGCGCTATGGAATACCTTGTTTTACATAGTTGACACATGAACATTAGAAGAACAAGACTGTAAAAAATAGGGCGTACAGAGAGATGGTTGAAACATTTTTAGACGTAATTCCAACTGTGGTCCAAAATGCTATAAAATTTTAGATACAGAATTTTAAATAAAGTTTCAGAAATGAAATTCATCATTTGTGTGACTTCGTAGTCTGTAATTGCTTAGTAATTATTGAGTGTATTTTAAATTAGTCTTTGAAACTACGGTAGAAGAAACAACAGGGCCAAACGAGGAAGATCTTAAAAAAGTAAACATCTTTTGTAATGAACTGTTTTTGGGTCTAGAAAGCAAAGCAAATTGTAGACATGTTTCATTACAGACCACTGATTATGTTTTGTTTCTTTAAAACAAAATGCTTTTTGTGACAGACATACGCTTTTTCTTGTCGCTGCAAAGACGGATAGTAATTTCAGGAAAGAGGTCAGAAAGATGTAGGCCTCTTGAAAGAAGGGAAAAAAGAGGAAGTGAACTGCATAAACCAATACTTATGGTGAGTGCCAATAAAAATTGCTTGTTCTATAATCATTATTGTATGATTCATAACTTTTTTGAGTTATTCCGGCCATGCAGCGTTACATATGTCTCGTATGGACATTTTACGTCTAGTAAGCCAACACGCAGCTATATTCCAAGTTTTTTTTTATTATTATATTATGTTTTGGCGATACAAGCTTATTTCGGCTCCATGGTCATTATCAAGCTATCTGCAAGCATACGAAGTTGTTAATGCCTATATCTGTCTGTATTTGTAATTGAAAATATTTGTATATATCTGTAATGGTACTCACTTTCATAACACGTTGTTAACGCTGTCACTGTCTAACGCCTCTTACTGTTGCGTGTCGTAGGTGTAGCGCAGATGAAATTGTATGTAATGTCTCAGCAGTGGAATTTATTGCTTAGCAATATTATTCTATAAGATCTACTTCATATTTTTCGTACGTCTGACAGCTTCAATTGGCAGCTAAGTCAACGATGTTATTTGGTTGCAAAATCGGCTTATTCGTCTCTGGGGTTGTGTGTGGAAGTAGTAAATACTTTGCAGATGTTCGCAAGTGTTGTCTTTGCCTTTCACTTAGTATTATTCGGTCTCGTGTTCTACGATTTTAATACACTTGTGAATATAAGTTTATGTTTTAAGTCGCTTTGTCGTTGTATATATGCGAGTGTGTATGTAGATGTCTATGTCTTCTAAGAAGTTCATTATTAGACCCTTTGGTGTTAGTGCAGAACTTGCATCGCATTTTTGATCTGGTTTACACGGCGGCTTTCTTTTTGCACTTGGTGAAGACATTGGGCGGGTTCATGTCACTGTCTCTGCTGTGTTCTTGGTATCTAATTTTTAAATGTCTGCCTGTTTAGCCTATATAAAATTATTAGCAATTATTACAATTAATTTTATATACGCCTGGGTATGTGTGCGCTGGTAGTTTCATTTTTCCGGATTTTAGTTCTTAGGGTGTATGGAATGCGGTAAGCAAATCTTGCTGTGGTTTTCTTTAGTAACGTGTTAAGTTTATTTGATATATTTCATATATATGTTTGTGGTACTTATCATGTTATTTTCTGTTTTGTTGGTATCTCTCTTGTTAATTTTAGGTCGCTGTAAGAAATTTTGATTTGCTGTATTAATCACAGATTTTGTTGATTATGTTGGGATTGAGGTTGGTTTATTGTGCTGTGTACCTGAGGATCACCATTTGCTTCTGCACTATGGATTGTTGTAATGGTAGATTCATCAGCCTCTTTATCATAGTATAAAAGTATGAATGTTAGTGAGTTTTAGGATGATAGGAATTTGCGTTAACGATGTTATCTGACATGTCTTTTCTGTAGGTTTCGAAGTGAGATGTGCTGTGAATGGTTTTTATTTTTAGGCCCAGGAGGTTGATCATTTTATTATTTTCGCGTTCTATTGTGAATTTCCTGTTGACATGAAGTTCATTTAATGTCCTGTGCATGTACTGGATGTCTGTGTCCGATCTGCCTATTAGTAGCAAGATGTCATCTACATAACAGTAGTAATATTCCGTTTTATGTGCAGGTGTGTGTGTGGGCTAAAATTTTTTTGTACTAATACGTTTAAAAATATATCAGGTATGATATGCTACATCCGATGGCTACACCATGATTTTGTGTGTAGAATGCATAACTGAATTCAAAGTAATTCTGGTTTAGTAGTAGTTTTATCACTTCAGTGAAATCGTGCGTTCCTGAAACGGGTAATTTTCTACAGTGTAGTAAGTTGTTTTCTATGGTATTAATTGCTTCTCATACAGGAATCTTGGTGTAGACATTGGTGATGTCAAAAAACACGAATTTTCCAATCTTTGGAATTATTATATCTTTTATATTGTTTCCTAATGTTCCTGAGATTTTGATTGGGAATCGTCTTCGATATGTACAGTATTTTGTCAGTAGGACGTTCAGCTTTCTACTAATAATGCAGACTGGGCTATCTATAAAGCTAACCAGTGGGCATATTGGGATTTGTGGAGTTTTGGTAAGTGCCACGATTTATATATAAAATTGTTATCGGCTGCAAATACACACACTAAAAATCCCTTTGCTTGTAGCTTGAGAATGGACACGGAACCGAAATGAACTTATAGGACCGAAACATAACATCGTAAATAAAGGTTTCTGAATATAGCGGCGTTTTGGATTACTGGAACTGTAATGTCCTTACAACTCATAACTGCGTTGTGTCCATTATTTTAAAGATATTACAAAATAACTGTGGTTTGTAGAGGATCAAGAATGCCTGCCCTCTTCCTATCATACTGGACCATCACGATTCTCAGAGGAATGCCCATGATTTTGACTGAGACTATATTCTGAAATATTGTGTTCTGAAATACATTTTTTACCCATTTTGAGTGATTTTTGTTCTGTCGATAAATACGTAGTTTGTAGGGCCGTTAATGTTGAAGTAGTCCACAGCCGAACGAATGAGCTCATAGTTTCATGTCTGTGGATTGAATCTTGTTGCTAAACAGATTTATTACGACTGTGAACGATATCAGTATTTAACGATTCACGTGTTATTTTCCTAATCTTTATCCTGAAAATAGAGGTAAAAATTTTCTTCATGAGTTTGGAAATAAAAACGGATACACTAGAACTTTCAATCAAATCAGTATAGTCGTTTTATTTATACTACTATAGCTACATTTTGGACTCGTATATTACGTAATCTGTGGAGTAATGCACGATTCGAATGTTATAGGAGCAGATATATACGCATTATCCGGCGACTTCATTGAGGTAAGAATTTTCAATTTATTCAGAATGATCTTTCAGAGCCATAACGCAGCACTGCTGAAGTCCAAACTTACCAGTTTAGATTCACAGTCAGTTAATTATTAAAAGGATATATATGAATCACATTTTTATTTGGAGGTTAGTCACGTTATTATTGCGAGATTATAAAATAATAAACTGTTGGGAGGTTACACTAAATGTGAATGCTATACGTATAATTATAAATATTTTAATCTGTGGGGAGGTTACAATCTCTTGGTCTTCGTCTACGATTTTTACCCTCCACCCTTCCCTCCGATACTAGGTTGGTGATCCCTTGATTGTCCTCCCAACCGATCCTTTCTTCTAGTCGGGTTCTCCCCAGTTATGTTCAGTACCTCCTCATCAGTTACGTGATCTACCCAGCTAATCTTCAGTATATTTCTGTAGCACCACATTTAAAAAGCTTCTCTTCTTGTCTAAACTTTTTGTCGTCCATATTTCACTTCCATATATGGCTACACTCCATACAAACACTTCCAGGAAGTGCTCCCTATCACTTGAATCTATACTCCATCTTAACTAATTTCTCTTTTTCAGAAAATATTTTCTTGCCATTACCAGTCTACATCCTATATCCTCCCTACTTCGAGCATCATCAGTTATTTTGCCTCCCAAATAGCAAAACTCATGCATTACTTTAAGTGTCTCATTTTCTAAGCTAATTACCTCAGCATCACCTGATGAAATTCGATTACTTTCCATTATCCTCGTTTTGCTTTTATTGATGTTCTTCTTGTATCCTCCTTTCAAGACAGTCCAGTAATTACTGCAAAACACGGCACATGTAATGTTCGTCCCATTTTTCCTTGTGCACGATTTTCAGTGTGTGTTGTTTCTTCATCTAGAAGTACCTGCTGCAACCTACATCCTTCTGAATCTGCTTATTGTATTCATCTTTTGGTCTCCCCCTACGATTTTTACCCTCCACACTGCCCTCCAATACTAAATTGGTGATCCCTTGATGCCTCAGAACGTGTCCTACCGACCGATACCTACTTCTAGTCAAGTAATGGAACAAATTCCTCTTCTCCCCAACTCTGTTCAGTACATCCTCATTGGCTACGTGACCTACCCATTTAATCTTCAGCATTCTTCTGCAGCACCTCATTTCGAAAGCCTCTATTCTCTTCTTGTCTGAACTATTTATCGTTCATGTTTCACTTCCATACATGGCTACTAAACTAAAAAACTAAACTCCTCCAGAACAGGCCATGAAGGCCCAAAGGTACCGACTGGCCGCCGTGTCATCCCCAGCCCACAGGCGTCACTGGATGCGGATATGGAGGGGCATGTGGTCAGCACACCGCTCTCCCGGCCATGGGTCAGTTTCCGAGACCGGAGGCGCTACTTCTCAATCAAGTAGCTCCTCAGTTTGCCTCACAAGGGCTGAGTGCACCCCGTTTGCCAACAGCGCTCGGCAGACCGGATGGTAACCCATCCAAATGCTACCCCAGCCCGACAGCGCTTAACTTCGGTGATCTGACGGAAACCTGAGTTACCAATGTGGCAAGACCGTTGGCACCGTACATGGCTACACTCCATACAAATACTTTGAGAAAAGACTTCCTGACACTTAAATCTAACCTCGATCTTAGCAGATTTCCCTTCTTCAGAAACGCTTTCTTTACCATTGCCAGTCTACACTTTATATCCTCTCTACTTCGACCTTCATCAGTTATTTCGAGTGCCAAATAGCGAAACTCATCTACTGCTTTAAGTGTCTCATTGACTAATTTAATACCCTCAGCATCACCTGAATTAATTCGACTACATTCCATTATCCTCGATTTGCTTTTGTTAAAGTTCATCTTATATCCTCTTTTCAAGGCACTGTCTATTCCGTTCAACTGTTCTTCCATGTCTGCTATCTCTATGGAATTACAGTGTGATCGACAAACCTCAAAGTTTTTATTTCTTCTGCATGGATTTTAATTTCTACTCCATATTCTTTGTTTTTCTTCATTGCTTGCTCAATATACAGATTGAATAACGTCGGGGATAGGCTACAACACTGTTTCACCCCCCTCTCAATCGTTGATTCCCTTTCATGCCCGTCGTCTCTTATAACTGCCACCTGGTTTCTGTACAAATTGTAAATAGCCTTTCGCTCCCTGTATTCCACCCTGCTACCATCAGAATTTGAAAGAGAGTATTCCAGTCTTAAGCTTTCTCTAAGTGTACAAGCGCTAGAAACGTAGGTTTGCCTTTGCTTAATCTTTCTTCTAAGATAAGTCGTACGGCCAGTATTGCTTCACGTGTTCCAACATTTCTACGGAATCCAAACTGATCTTCCCTGAGATCAGCTTCTACGAGTTTTCCATTCGTCTGTAAAGGATATGTGTCAGTATTTTGCATCGTGACTTATTAAACTGATAGTTCGGTAATTTTCACACCTGTCAACAGCTGCTTTCTTTGGGATTGAAATTATTATATTCTTCTTGAAGTCTGAGGGTATTTCGCCTGTCTTATACATCTTGTTGATCAGATGGTAGAGCTTTGTCAGGGCTGGCTCTTCCAAGGCTATCAGTAGTTCTAATAGATTGTGTCTACGCCCGGGGTCTTGTTTGGTATTGCAAAACAAACATGACTTACATTCATAAACAGTTGTTGGTCATCTCAGAATTTCTTGGTTACTACGTATGACTGCTGTTAAAATTATGTGGGAATGAAGAAAACAATCACCAGCGAGATTCGGATTGCTTGACTACTAAAATTTTCAGATTATATTTTCTCAAAAACAGTCTAGAGCTGTGTCTCACAGTTTACATATTTTGAAATCCTAGTCGTGCCCTACGCACTCTGTCAGTACGAATGAGGAGAAATTCGCACGGTACTCTAGTGAGATGGGCGGGTCGGATCCGCCGAAGTGGCTCGCGAGTTCTGGGATGTGGCGGCCTCGGCAGGCTGCGCGACTCACCAGTAGAGATGGGCAAAACTGTTCTTTTCAGAGATCGGATCAGAACTGTTCACTCCCTGAAATGAATTAGCTCTTTTTCATGACTCACCACTCATTCACAATAGAAAATAAATGGAAGGCACATTGCCCTTTAAACTTGGTTTATTCCAGTACTACACCTGTGTTTTGATCTTATTTGATCCTATTTTGAAGTAACACAGATAATGAGTAAGAATTTTGTATTGCTTATTGAAATTTCCACGATATGACAAAGTTTTTGATTATTGACCTATTTTGCACTATCGTGGTTTTTTGGGTCATCAGAAAATGTTGTAACTTGAGATTTACATTAACAATATATTTGGCTATAATGTATTAAAATTTCATTAACCTCATACAAATACATCGCAAGCCATATATTTTTAAAGTGAACGTTTCCTTCCGAAGACGCCTAAAATCGCAAAATCCGTACCAGAATAAGAAAAAAAATATAAATTTGACTGTAAAACGAAAGTGCTGCATATAGCCTTACGCAGAATAAAACAAGGAAAATATTGGTGTATGACATTTTGCGATACGTTTATCGGTTCGCTCATAATTAAAGCGTAAATTCGAGTGTCCATAATAAAAATCCTATAGTAAGAGGAGTCGTCAGGAACCTAATCTGATCAGTTTAAACAAATAAAAATAAAATAAAAACAAATGTGTATACATAACATAATAATGTAATATACATAGCGGTATTACTACGAAGAACAATATCCAGTAGAGACGAACTCCGATGCAGAAGCACTGAGTCGAGCAGGTCGAGCCGCGAGCTGTATTACTGCGTGAGCTAAGACCGCAGAGACCAGAGTGACACCTGAGTCGCTTTGCTCAACACTCTGGCTAGAGTCGAGAACGGTGGGGTGAGCGTTGAGCGGGCGAGTTCCGAGGGTAAACTCACCCGCTCTGAGACAAATCGTCCGTTCCCTTGCGAGCAGGTTGTTGCAAGTAGTTCCTATGTTATCCGCTTGGTGGCTCTCTGTCCTGTTGCTCGCATCAACTGCCCAGAGGGCAGGACATGCAACTGAAACGATCGCCGACAGAGTGCGATGCGAAGTTAAGCTGCACCAGACACTGCACGCGGCAGACGACGCACAGAGACGGCACGGCATATGTGAAACACAAAATCCAATGCAGCACTGCACAATGCAGGCAGCCAAGGTAGAAGCAGGGCAGAGGCCGGCGCTGGCTGTGTTGTGTGGCGTGCACTGTGCTGTGACCAGCAGAGGCGCTGCTGATATGCTCCATCTCTCTCTCTCTCTCTCTCTCTCTCTCTCTCTCTCTCTCTGCCGTGGGAAACGTTTGGAGCTACCGTTCTTTTTTTCTGAATCACTGATTGTTCACTCCTTTGAAAGATTCAACTCTATGAATCAGTTCAAGAGCGGATCCCCTGTCTCTACTCACCAGCAGCGGCAGCGCGGCGATGCGGCCCTCGACGTCGCCGGGCCGCAGCAGGCGCCGCCCCGCCGCCCACAGCACCCTGTCTGCCGCCGCCTCGGCCGCCGGGCCGCACAGCTCCGCGCGCAGCGCCGCCGTCTCGCCGGGCGCCGCCGTCACCAGCGACAGCGGCACCACCACCCGAGGCGGGGCTGCGGCCCAGTCGTGTCACTCGCACACCTCCTGCATCTTGAGGCATCCAAAGCTTAACTACACACATCAAAAATAGTTTTGCATCACCCCGGTTCCCAGAAATCCTGACGACAGACGTTGACTGTGGATATTGTATCACAGTCGCAGTCCCTTTGACTGTTCAGAGACGTCACTAAACCCGCCGAAAGATGCTTGATAGGTTCCCGGGAATTACGCCGGATAATATTGTAAAAACAGCACAATATTTGAGCGAGACAACTGCCCGCTATCTTCAGGAGCTACTGTCGCGTCGCTGAGAAGCTCGCCAATTTATATGTTGGGTTTCTAGAACAACGCAGACGCCAGCGGGGCATAACGTCATCGAAGACCAATCGTAGACGGCGTCGAATACCACAGCCCTCTGCTGGAGAAACGCGTCGCGGTCTGCGGAAGCGCGCCGCGGCGCGGGAAATGCGGCCGGAAGCGACGGATCCCGTTCGCGCGCACGGAGTGTTGGCGCGCGATTTAAGCATCTGCGCTAAAGTTTCCCATCTGCGATGACTCGGTGCAGTTGCTACTCTGCGGCTGGCTCCCAACCTTTGTTCAGGTAAAACCCCGTGTCTCTGTTTATTAGGTCACTGCTTATACGTATTTCGACCGCCTCTTTGATGATGGAGTCCCAGTATGTGGAAGCATACGAGAGGATCTTGGTTTCTTCACAGTTCATGCCGTGTCCCGTGTCAAGGCAGTGTTCAGTAACCGCAGATTTCTCTGGCTGACCCAACCTCGTGTGACGTTTATGTTCGTCGCATCTGTCTTTAACCGTACGACACGTCTGGCCAATATAAGACTTCCCACAGTGGCACGGCATTTTATATATTCCTAGTCTCCTCAGGCCGAGGTTGTCTTTAACAGAGTCCAGTATTGATTGCACTCATGATTGAGGCCGGAAAACACATTTGATCCGGTATTTCTTGAAAATTCTGCCCATCTTAAAAGACACGCCACCGACATACGGTAGAAAAACCAACCCCATGGTGTTTTCTGCTTATTCAGGCTGTTCTTGAGGTTTGGAGCGTGCTGGCCGAAATGCATTCCGGATCTGCTTCGTGGAGTACCAGTTCTGGGCAAACACAGAGCGGAGATGGCTAAGCTCTGCCGATAAGCTGTCCTGATCTGAGATGGCTCTAGCCCTATGCACTAGCGTCCGTAATACTCGTACAACGCTGCGCAGTGAGGGATGATGACAGCTCGTAGCTTATAAATACAAGTCTGTGTGCGTAGGCTTCCGGAACACACTGTGACCCAAGGAGACGTCTCCTTTTCTACGAACCAAAACATCTAGAAGCGGGAGCTCACCATCCCTCTCTACCTCCGTGGTGAAACAGATGCTTGGATGTAGGAAGTTCAGATGTTCCAAAAAAGAAGGAAGCGTTGCTCTCCCATACGGCCATACCACAAACGTATCATCTACATATCTCCAAAAACATTTGGGTTTCAAAACCGCCGTCTGAAGTGCTTTGTCCTCGAAATCTTCCATAAAAAGATTAGCTACTACGGGAGACAGAGGGCTACGCATAGCAACACCGTCAGTCTGCTCAAAACACTGGTCTTTGAATAAAAATATATAAATATAAATTGGCGAGCTTCTCAGCGACGCGACAGTAGCACCTGAAGCTGGCGGGCAGTTGTCTCGCTGAAATATTGTGCCGTTTTTACAATATTATCCGGCGTAATTCCCGGGACCCTATCAAGGAGATGCAGCGCCGGGAAAGCCTCAAACAGCACACCCGCTCAAATATGTTAACAACCAAGCATGAGCAGCGCCTGTTGGACGGAGGGGGTCCGACAGCCGATCGGTTCCAGTCATTCCGCCAGGAAAGAGGTATACGCCTCGTGATGTCTTCCCTCTCAACAAGGGCAGTGTCCAGACGTCTCGGACATGGAGGATATACAGAGAGACAGGAACTATCGATGAAATGCCTCGCTGAGGCCGCCCAAGGGCTACTACTGCAGTGGATGACCAGTACCTACGGATTATGGCTTGGAGGAACCCTGACAGCAACGCCACCATGTTGAATAATGCTTTTCTTGCAGCCACAGGACGTCGTGTTACGACTCAAACTGTGCACAATAGGCTGCATGATGCGCAACGTCACTCCTGACGTCCATGGCGAAGTCCATCTTTGCAACCACGACACCATGCAGCGCGGTACAGATGGGCCCAACAACATACCGAATGGACCGCTCAGGATTGGCATCGCGTTCTCTTCACCGATGACTGTCGTATATGCCTTCAACCAGAGAATCGTCGCAGACGTGTTTGAAGGCAACCCAGTCAGGCTGAACGCCTTAGACACCCTATCCAGCAGGTGCAGCAAGGTGGAGGTTCCCTGCCGTTTTGGGGTGGCATTACGTGAGGCCGACGTAGCCGCTGGTGGTCATGGAAGGTGCCGTAACGGCTGTACGATACGTGAATGCCATTCTCGGACCGACAGTGCAACAATATCGACAGCATAATGGCGAGGCATTCGTCTTCATGGACGACAATTCGCGGACCCGTCGTGCACTTGTTGTGAATGACTTCCTTCAGGATAACGACGTCGCTCGACTAGAGCGGCCAGCATGTTCTCCAGACATTAACCCTATCGAACAAGCCTGGGGTAGATTGAAAAGGGCTGTTTATGGACGACATGACCCACCAACCACTCTGAGGGATCTACGCCAAATCGACATTGAGGAGTGGGACAATCTTGACCAACAGTACCTTGATGAACTTATGCATAGTATGCCACGACGAATATAGGCATGCATCGATGCCAGAGAACGTGGTACTGGGTATTAGAGGTACCGCTGTGTAGAGCAATCTGGACCACCACCTCTGAAAGTCTCGCTGTATGGTGGTACAACATACAGTGTGTGGTTTTCATGAGCAATATAAAGGGCTTCTTATGGCGTGTGTTTTTCTTTGCAGTTAAGTCGACATCTGCGTTACGCTATGACGTTTGCACACACGTTGATTTTTTTCCACCTTGTACAGTCTTTATCGATTGATCGATCTACATCTACATCTATCTACATCTACATCTACATCGATGAGAGGATACGGAACAAAGAAGGTCTAATGAACTTATGTCCGGAAATGCAAGATTTCCATGCTAGAGACCGTTTATTCAATCATACATTGCAGCGAACTAATATGCGCTGTACCATGCAGCCACAGTCGCAGCGTGTGTTGAAATTGGTTTCCATGTGCCTCAACGCGTGGGTGTACGCGCCGCAGCATTTGTCTCACACGTTCACATGGGCCAGGCTGCACCCGAACAGTGTTAATGGCAGCATGAATACGTTGCTCCTGTGTCTCCGCATCTGGAATGAGCTCTACACGATACTTTTGAGATGGCGCCATAAAAAGAAATGTCACTGGTTCACATCCGGAGAACGAGCAGGCCATCCAACTGGACGGCATCGTCCGATCGATAGACCAGGGAAGACACGACTGAGATGCGTCTGGACGTTAACGGCGAAGTGGGCTGGAGCAACGTCATGTACCAGCTACAGAGGCCTTCCGATCATCAATGACACTTCTTCCAGAAGGGGAGGCAAAGTCAGCCACAAGAAACGCCGATAGTTGCGGCCTGTTAGGCGACGTGGGAGGAAGACTGGTCACAAAATACGGTCGCCTGTTATGCCGGCCCACACATTCCGGCTGCACCGATGCCGATGTGCCCGCATCTCGTGGTCGTGCGGTAGCGTTCTCGCTTCCCACGCCCGGGTTCCCGGGTTCGATTCTCGGCGGGGTCAGGGATTTTCTCTGCCTCGTGATGGCTGGGTTTTGTGTGCTGTCCTTAGGTTAGTTAGGTTTAAGTAGTTCTAAGTTCTAGGGGACTGATGACCGTAGATGTTAAGTCCCATAGTGCTCAGAGCCATTTTTGATGCCGATGTTTCGATGTCACCATACCGTGCGGGTTCTGCATACTATCCCACAAGTGACTGTTATGAAAGTTGGAGACGTAAAGATGGCCTCATCTGTGAATCGGATGGATGACACAGAACCCAGAATTGTGGTTGCCTGGTGATGAAATCAATGATAAAACTGTTCCCAGTGTGGAAAGTCTGTCGCTAGTAAGCCCTGCACACGCTGTAAGTGGTAAAGGTAGTAATAATTGTCATGGAGATTGTACCACACTGTCGTCCGGCTTACCCTGTACTGGGTGGCCAAATGCCTGGTACTGACACAGCTGTCTCCTTCCACACTGTTAATCACATTTTCCTGCAAGTCTGGCTTCCGATTCATTACTTGCAGCTTCCCGAAACGACCCTGTCTCAGACAAACGGTGAAACACTGTTGCAAACATTGACTGCTGTGGTTGTTGTCGACGGATATGGGTATTCTGATACAATCTTGCTCCCCGCCGCCTGTTGCTTCCCTGTAGGTAAACACCATGTCGGCAAGCTCTCGATTCGAGTACGGAACCAGTGTTAAACGCCGTATCACATCCACTACAAGGTGAGTCAGCAACAGAAGTGAATGGGACTCAACATTACCAATTACTATGGCAGGAGAGGGTGCTAGGACATAACGCATGAGGAACAGTACCACCCTCTAGGAGGAAACCATACAGGCCGCAGCCTCTGTATCATTGAATGAATGGTCTCTAGCATGGAAGCCTTCCATTTCCGCACATAATTTCATGAGACCTTCTTTGTTCCGTATCCTCTCCTCGATCAGCACCTAGAGTTTGTATACGGTGGAGAAAATCAACTTGTATAACGTTGTTGCTTATGTCTGAATACTGCAATTTCGTCAGCCAAACAGTCGCGAAAGAACATACAGAAAACTTATAATCCTAGGGGAAATATATAGAACTCTCTACCGTCAATAGACTTGCTGATAATCAGACACATTGAGCGTGTGCAATGCTCGTTACATATGCTGAATAATAAGACAACGATGATTGAATTTGGTTACTGTGCTCAATGATAAAACTGCCACATTGACAACGAAAAGCGTCGGAGTGCCAGAGATTACATTTACTACTAGCTGACTGCCCGGCGTTGCGCAGGTAACTATTTACTCCAATCTTTTGTTAGTCCATCTCCTCCTCTCCCTCTCTCTGTCGACCTCGTCTTCCACCTCTCTTTATCCATCTCTTCCTGTCTCCTTTCTCTGTATGTGGCGTTCTCTCCCCTCTCTCTGTCCTCCTCTTCTTCTTCCCTTAACAGGGCGGGGTAACCACGCGGTATGACGCGCCTTGCCACGGTTCGCGCGGCTCCTCCCGTCGGAGGTTCGAGTCCTCCATCGATCATGGGTGTGTTTGTTGTCCTTAGCGTAAGTTAGTTTAAGTTAGATTAAGTAGTGCGTAAGCCTAGGGAGCGATGACCTCAGCAGTTTGGTCCCACAGGAACTTACCACAAATTTCCAATTTCTTCTTCCCTTTCTCTGTCGATTCTCTCCACTCCCTCTCTCTGTGCATCTCCTCCTCGACTCTCTCTGCCCATCTCTTCCTCCGCCTGTCTCTGCCCATCCCCTCCTCTTTCCTTTGTCCACCTTCTTCTCCTCCCTCACCCCTGCACGTATCTTCCTCCGTCTTTCCCTCTCCACGTTATCAAGCTCACCCCAATGAGATGCTGGCGATTCTTATCCCCGCCGTATTTCTTACCAGGTCGTAACTAACATGTGTACCAACTTTGATTGAAATCGTTCCAGGGGTTTAGGATGAGCCTCTTACCCGTCGCTTTGCCTACGTGCAATTGGTAGGTGCTTATAGTGGTATATGTGGACACTGTTGACGAAATGTGTTGTGAACAAAGTTAGTAGTAAAGAAGTAGTAAATCAAAAAGTTTGATCGGACAGTTTTTCACGTGTCTCAACATTTGACGTCATATCTCCTGAACTATGTGTCTTACAGTGATGTATTTCTGAAGGTACTTTCACCGGCATATGTAGATACTATATGCTAGAAGTGCTGCGAATGAGTTAGAAACAACGAAATAATAAATTTAAACGTCTTGCATCATGCGTCACATTTTCACGTATCTCAATGTTTATGGCACTACCTGTCGTACAATGATATAATTTCTCTGATAAATTCAGTGGTGTATATGAATCCTATCGGCAAAATTTGACGCCAGTACATGTAGTAGTAAACTAGTAATAAACTAAAGCGTCATTCTTCATCCGGCAATTTTACTACGCGAACAATGAAAATGTAATATATGATAAACTTTTTCCCTTTCTTAATTTTGTGGGGTTGTCGGCGAGAAAAAATTTCATACAAATTTGTAATGATGTGTAAAGTTTGTTGCATGTGACTAAGTGCTCTGATTCTCAAATGCTGGCTGAATAAAATGAAGGTAGTCGCGCATTGTAGGCTGCATTGCTTTTTCACCCCATCCGCACCCTTCTATAGGTTCTTATTCCCATAGCGATTCTTCCCAGACAGTAAGTAATAAGTGTACCAAGTTTGGTTGAGATCGATCCAAAGGTTTAGGAGGAGATGTGGAAAATACACATATACATAAAAACATATACACATACACCTAACTTATAATGTGTAGCGATTAGTGGATCACTGAACCATGGAAAAGTTGTAGGACAGTTTAAAGTATATTACAATTTAAATAAAGTCTCAGTATAATAGATTTTTATGAAATGATGGTGTGCCGTTGATGCCCGGAAGGCCCCATCCGGGGAAGTTTGGCCGCTGGGTTACAAGTGCTGTCTCTGGTGGCGCCACCTTCGGTGACTTGCGAGTCGATGATGATGAAATGATGATGACAACTCAACTCCCAGTCCGTGAGCAGAGAAAACTTCCAATCCAGCCGGGAATTGAACCCAAACCCGCTGCATGGTAGACAAACACGTTACTACTGAGCTAAGCAGGCGGACACAGATTTTTATTTCCTCTAATGGATGGAATACACATCTACTTACTAGAGAGAGAACTTTTCTAAAAATATGCAGTGAATACATAAAAAAAAGAAATGACGCTAACACTATAGTCCATACCAAATTACAGGGAGGACTGCATCGCGACACAGAACATGTTATTCTATTCCAAGTTACTGAGACAAAATCACAAATTATAATGAAAATCAAGTTGCATGCCAAAACAACTAAGTAGCAGGCTGCTCAGCGTATGGATCGCGCAACCACAAGGAGATGAGGGAGGAGGTGAAAGGACAGGGGGAGGGGGGGAATTGGGCAGATAGATGGGGGAGAATGAGATGTACAGAGAGATGGGGCGAGGAAGAGATAGCTACAGGAAGAGGGGAGTATGAGATGTGTACAATACATGTGCAAGTGAAGCCGTGGGGAAGCGGCTGGTACATCTAAGAAGAATGGTGGAGACTTTGCACTTCGCGACTGTGGCAGAAGTTGGTTAACAAGTGTCAGAACGGGATAGAGACTCTGCACTTGGTGACTGCGTCAGGGTTGGTCAACACGTGTCAAAACGAGGTATGTCTCTGCACTTGGTGGTTAATGCGTGTCAAAAAGAAGTACGGACTCTGCACTTTGTGGCTGCGACAGGAGTCAGAGGGAGAACGGATAATGGTGTCGCAGCGAGACAGGGGCGCCGCGGCTGCAGCTGCTTACAGCGGCTGGTGGCGGCCAGCTGCCTCCAGCTGGCCAGGTCGTGGCGGGCGGTGGGCTGGCAGCGCGCCCCCGCGCCCGCCCCCGGATGCGCGCCCCAGCAGCCGCCCCCGCCGCCCCCGCCGGGGCACTGCAGCGACACCGAGCCGCCCAGGGCCGCCTCCAGCAGCGCCGGCTGCGCCGTGCCGGCGTCCGCCCCTTCACCCCTGCCGCTGTCCGATGTGGCCTCCGGTTCTGTGTCTAAACACAAGCGGTCAGGTGTGATGTCACTTGTCCAACAGGCTGGTCTTTCTCTAAGCAAATGGCTTCAAGAATTTGCACAAATACACTCCTGGAAATGGAAAAAAGAACACATTGACACCGGTGTGTCAGACCCACCATACTTGCTCCGGACACTGCGAGAGGGCTGTACAAGCAATGATCACACGCACGGCACAGCGGACACACCAGGAACCACGGTGTTGGCCGTCGAATGGCGCTAGCTGCGCAGCATTTGTGCACCGCCGCCGTCAGTGTCAGCCAGTTTGCCGTGGCATACGGAGCTCCATCGCAGTCTTTACCACTGGTAGCATGCCGCGACAGCGTGGACGTGAACCGTATGTGCAGTTGACGGACTTTGAGCGAGGGCGTATAGTGGGCATGCGGGAGGCCGGGTGGACGTACCGCCGAATTGCTCAACACGTGGGGCGTGAGGTCTCCACAGTACATCGACGTTGTCGCCAGTGGTCGGCGGAAGGTGCACGTGCCCGTCGACCTGGGACCGGACCGCAGCGACGCATGGATGCACGCCAAGACCGTAGGATCCTACGCAGTGCCGTAGGGGACCGCACCGCCACTTCCCAGCAAATTAGGGACACTGTTGCTCCTGGGGTATCGGCGAGGACCATTCGCAACCGTCTCCATGAAGCTGGGCTACGGTCCCGCACACCGTTAGGCCGTCTTCCGCTCACGCCCCAACATCGTGCAGCCCGCCTCCAGTGGTGTCACGACAGGCGTGAATGGAGGGACGAATAGAGACGTGTCGTCTTCAGCGATGAGAGTCGCTTCTGCCTTGGTGCCAATGATGGTCGTATGCGTGTTTGGCGCCGTGCAGGTGAGCGCCACAATCAGGACTGCATACGAC
The DNA here is from genome assembly GCF_023864275.1 of Schistocerca cancellata. Classification (NCBI taxonomy): domain Eukaryota; kingdom Metazoa; phylum Arthropoda; class Insecta; order Orthoptera; family Acrididae; genus Schistocerca; species Schistocerca cancellata. The sequence goes on from NC_064627.1 coordinate 73,619,093, forward strand.
CGAGGCACACAGGGCCAACACCCGGCATCATGGTGTGGGGAGCGATCTCCTACACTGGCCGTACACCACTGGTGATCGTCGAGGGGACACTGAATAGTGCACGGTACACCCAAACCGTCATCGAACCCATCGTTCTACCATTCCTAGACCGGCAAGGGAACTTGTTGTTCCAACAGGACAATGCACGTCCGCATGTATCCCGTGCCACCCAACGTGCTCTAGAAGGTGTAAGTCAACTACCCTGGCCAGCAAGATCTCCGGATCTGTCCCCCATTGAGCATGTTTGGGACTGGATGAAGCGTCGTCTCACGCGGTGTGCACGTCCAGCACGAACGCTGGTCCAACTGAGGCGCCAGGTGGAAATGGCATAGCAAGCCGTTCCACAGGACTACATCCAGCATCTCTACGATCGTCTCCATGGGAGAATAGCAGCCTGCATTGCTGCGAAAGGTGGATATACACAGTACTAGTGCCGACATTGTGCATGCTCTGTTGCCTGTGTCTATGTGCCTGTGGTTCTGTCCGTGTGATCATGTGATGTATCTGACCCCAGGAATGTGTCAATAAAGTTTCCCCTTCCTGGGACAATGAATTCACGGAGTTATTATTTCAATTTCCAGGAGTGTAATTCAGCAAAGTGAAATTCCTCTTGAGGTGATTTCTTTCACGAACCTCATTATTAGCGTGCTTGTTTGGTTGAGCAGTAAATGTCTGAGAATTCTGCCAGGAGAAAAAAAGAATTACTAATTTTGTGTGTTCTACTTGTGTATGTTTTACACCATCATCATTGGGTTACCTTTTATTCTACTTAACGGCACATTTACACCGAAGTTCCAAAGAAAGTTGTATAGGCATGCGTATTCAAATACAGACGTATGTAAACAGGCAAAATACGGCGCTGCAGTCGGCAACGCCTATATAAGACACAAGTCTCTGGCGTAGCTGTTAGATCGGTTACTGTTGCTGCAATGAGCGTGATGTTATAGTCGGCGAACGAACGATGGGACACAGTATCTCCGAGGTAGCGATGAAGTGAGGATTTTTCCCATTCCACCATTTCATGTGTGTACCGTGAGTATCAGCAAACTGGTAAAACATCAAATCTCCGACATCGCTGAAGTTGGAAAAAGATCCTGCAAGAACAGGACCAACGACGATTGAAGAGAATCGTTCGCAAATTGCCGCAGATTTCAATGCTGGGCCACCAACAAGTGTCAGTATGCGAACCATTCGTGAAACATCATCAATATGGGCTTTCAAAGCCGAAGGCCCTTAATGACTGCACCACACAAAGGTTTTACGAATTGCTGGAGCCCGTCAACACCGACATTGGACTGTTGATGACTGGATATATGTAGCCTGGTAGAACGAGTCTCGTTTCAAATTGTATCGAGCGGATGGACGTGTACGGCTATGGAGACAACCTCATCAGTCCGTGGACCCTAAATGTCAGCAGGGGACTGTCCAAGCTGGTGGAGGCTGGGCGTGCGCAGTTGGAGTGATATCCACTCATGCCCATTGTGCATTCCGGCGGACTTGGGCAATTGCAGCAGGACAATGCAACACCCCAAACGTCCAGAATTGGTACAGAGTTTAAACACTTCCGCTGTCCACCAGACTCCCCAGATATGAACATTATCGAGCATGTCTGGGATGCCTTGCAACGTGTTGTTCAGAAGAGATCTCCATCCCCTGGTACTCTTACCGATTTAAGGACAGCCCTACAGGATTCCTGATGTCAGCTCGCTCCAGCACTACTTCAGTCATTGTTGGAGTCCATGTCACATCGTGTTACGGCACTTCCGCGTGCTCGCGGGGGCCCTACACGATATTAGGCAGGTTTACCCAGTTTCTTTGGCTCTTCAGTGTAGTTGTTCATGGTATTGTGCGCCGTGTGGGCACAACTGATGCTGTAACACTGGTTCTAATCTGCAGTTGTTTTGACAGTGGTATTAGTTTTCACGTTGTTACAAGTCTATATACTGTATCCACAAGAGGCACTGTTTGAATGTTTACGATAAATTCATTTATGGGTGAAAATTCTACAAGGCTTCAGTGATGTATACAGAGTGAAACATCACCATAAAACGAAGTAGCCGATGTACGACTTACTGGACGCTAACGGACCAGCAAATTTCCTGGTACTATCATTGGCAGTAACGTGCAGTGAAATTCGGTCATTAAAACCATTATCAAAAACAGCGTAAAAGCAATAAATTGTCTACATTGTCTATCGTATTCAATAGAGGGGCAAACCGGTCGCTAGGACTGATGTTTAATCGCACTTAAGTAGTACTCCATTTTGCCGATGGTTTGGTTCACCATTCAACCATTCAGTTTACCTTGATGCCATGACCATAACTCAAATAGCCGCCATTCGTGAGAAACTCAGTGCGAAATCCTTATTACATTTGCTGTAGTACACGGATGCTGAAATCTTAGAGAATATTCAACAGCTAACTGACGTATGGCTGACCTCAACGTATTGGTTGGAGAGGCGTCAGGCACACTCGTGGTGGAGTATGAAGTGACTTGTCGTCACTGCATGGAACACCGTGGAGAGATTTGCCGCAATGTCTAGCGGTCAGAATCTCACCTCGCCGGCGAAACACAGCTGGTGAAAATTTCTTCCAGTTCGAGGATTCGAGTCGCTTTTCCTGAAAGCGCCACTGTACAGGCGTGCGTTAGCGACCTCGGCCACTGAAGCAGCAATGGGGGCGCACAGTTTAACGTGGAGTCCAAACCACTCCTCAGTACGGCATTGTTTCACATTAAGAAATCACTGCCTGGTATGAGAGGAGCAATAAGCGAACTGAAGAGGCATCGAACCCTGATCCTCTGGAGTACTGCTTTGGTAGTTCAGACTGAGCCGCCGAGTAGTATTGTTCTGCACTGGTTATAGCTTATAAACAGACTGCATAACACCGTCTGGATCATTATTTTTTATTAATTATGACTGGTTTCCATCTGACTAGCAGACCGTCTTCAGATCTGAGTTGGGAAAAAGGAAGGAAAAAAGAACAAACAAAGACACGACAGTATAAAAGATTTACTTGCGTGCAAGCCGGCCGTTGTGTCCGAGCGGTTCTAGGTGCGTCAGTGCGCATCCGCGCTGCTGCTACGGTCGCGGGTTCGAATCCTGCCTCAGTCATGGATGTGTGTGATGTCCTTATGTTAGTTAGGTTTAAATAGTACTAAGTCTAGGGGACTGATGACCTCAGATGTTAAGTCCCATAGTGCTTAGAGCCATTTGAACCATTGCGTGCAACACTAAAAATAACGTCGTCAGTGAATTACAGATAAGATTAAAACATTGCAAATATTTATAGTAACACTGGCGCCATTATTTATAGCGTTACACTTTGAAAGTTATCTGTTACGTTCACAAATTTAAGCATTCAATTTCTTTCGCGTCTCAGACGCTCTACAAAGATATACAGTGCCGGAAAAAATGCAATACCTTCAGAGACAAGATCATATTACTGACAAGTGATGTGACAGGTAGTTCTTAATTTTAGGGGTACATGATAACGAATTCAGTCCAAATGAAACACACACGTCGCAGTAATGGGTGTGCAGACAGTCACGTTTATACATGTGCCGTCAACGCAGGCGTTTATCCTAGTATACAAACAATCATAAAATTGCCGAATGTCACCCTATGGTAGACTGTCGCGAAGGTATTACACCTTTTTCAGCAATACGGCAGTGGTTTTTGCAGGCTCTGGAGAGCGAGGAAGTTCCCGCTTCATCATGCCCCACACGTGTTCAATTGGCGGGAGATCTGGTGGTGATCGTACTGCCCAGATCAGCTGTCGTGCACCACGAAATGTATGTGGTGTGGCGGCAGCTGTATGTAGTCGTGTAATGTCCTGCCTGCTGAGAAAGCACGCCACCTTCCTGTCGAAGAAACGGCAGTAGCACGCAAGTAACAGCTTCGGCAACGTAGCGGGGATCGTAGCTGGTTGCTTGGCCGTGCAGACACATCACATGCGACAGCGAGTTGTAACAAATATCCCTTCCCTCTTGCACCACACACACACACACACACACACACACACACACACACACACACACACACAAAACGTGCCTGGGGTGGGACCTATGTGTCGTGGGCTAATTATGCTCTGTGGAATAGACAGCTCAGCAGATCCACGTCATACAAGTGATCCTCCGTCAGTCGCATACGGAGAGAACCTCCTCTCATCACTGAAGAGTTCCGGCCGACTCTTTCACGACACCAGAATTGCCGTGCTTCGCAGAGTCAGCTGTATGCTGGCCAGAGGCACGCGTGCTCTTAGTCGGTTCCCAAAGGTACCTGGTGACAAAGTAGGTCCAGCATGTGCTCGGATTTTTTCCATGGCTGATCTTCGGTCGGCCACTGCTGCTCCCACGAAGCATCGGTCTTGATGTGCGTCTGTGCTAAGGCCCCCGTAAACGATCAAACGTGATTCACAAAATCGCTCTTATCTAGTCACGGATGCGGCAAGCAGGCCCGTACACGTTCAAACAGTGTTCGTCAGTATGGTGTCACCGCCAGACACCACACTTGCTAGGTGGTAGCTTTTAAATCGGCCGCGGTCCGCTAGTATACGTCGGACCCGCGTGTCGCCACTGTCAGTAATTGCAGACCGAGCGCCGCCACACGGCAGATCTAGAGACAGATCCTAGCACTCACCCCAGTTGTACAGCCGACGTTGCTAGCCATGGTTCACTGAGCACTACGCTCTCATTTGCCGAGACGATAGTTAGCATAGCCTTCAGCTACATTTGCTACGACCTAGCAAGGCGCCGTATTCAATTGCTATAATACTTCTGTATCATCAAGAGCAATTTCTACAAATGTGGATTAAAGTTAAGTATTCCAGAAGCTACGTACTTTTCTTTATAGCATTCATTACGTATCCTGTTTCAGACCTCACGCCAGCCTGCGTGAGCTTATAGCGTGCATTTCGGTCTCCTCCAACAAAACAGTGTTGGCACGTCTGCCGACACTTCAGTCAGTTTAACCTCACTTGGAAGAATACGCAGTTCGTGTTCGTGTGTATTTTGAGCGCAGCGAGCACGCTCACAAATGCAGACAAAGCATTCCTGGCATTGACTTCGGCACTGCGTTTAAAGGAGAAGAAGAAGACAAGACTCTCGTCTAGGGAATAGCTTAAAACGAGAGATTTACCACGAAAATATGCTAAAGGAAATATTGCTCTCAGAACGGGATGATTACAACTTTCTTCGAATGGACAATCAAACTTTTTAAAACTTATTAAGTCCCTCCTAAAAGAGCAAATTTGCCGCTGAAGTTCGCTCTTATCTAGTCACGGATGTGTCAAACAAACCTGCACACGTACTAAGAAAGCTTTTCAATTTATCCTTACTTTTAAAGCAGACACTTTTTCGCGTATTTTGCGCTATTGGGAAACGCTACTAATGCAGGTAAAGCATTTATAAGATTGCCTCTGGCACTGTATTTGTAGAAGAAGAAAACAAGAAGCTGGACCAGGGGATGGTTTAAAATGAGAAACACGCAACTGGAAACCTGTTAACGTAAATATTTCACTCAGAACCTGATCATTACATCAGCTTTCTGCGGATAGACAGTGAAACGCGTAAAAAGTTGTTTAGTGCTACTTCGCCCTCACATTGAGGAACGCGGCATAAGTTTGCGAAAATTTATTCTCTTCTACTTGGTCGCCTCATGACAAGTCATTAAAATACCGCAACATGGTAACATATAGCCCACATCATCTGTAGAATGATCAGAGAACTTCGATTTCTTTTATTTCATTCCGCTCCACTTGTATATCATTGTACGGGTAAAATAATGAATTTCTTCATAACCGCTTCATGCGTAATATATGTCGCGGAAAAATGTGGTACTTCTACCATTTTGGTAATTGTTATTTTATTTTTATACTTGATCGTAGCTGTCGTAGTATTGGAAACTCACGATACAATGAGATAAAATCAAAACAATTTTTCACTAAACAAGTGACACGAAATATTAACACAACGTCTGCCATCTTTTTAAACTTTCTGTCAATCAAAATTTGTCTTAGACACGTCAAACACAATCTCTCCTTGACAAACGCATGAAAAGGCACCGGACACGTATTGGGCAAGGACAGTTTTTTTTTGTCCTCAGTCTACTGACTGGTTTGATGCGGCCCGCCACGAGTTCCTTTCCTGTGCTAACCTCTTCATCTCAGAGTAGCACTTGCAACCTACGTCCTCAATTATTTGCTTGACGTATTCCAATCTCTGTCTTCCTCTACAGTTTTTGCCCTCTACAGCTCCCTCTAGTACCATGGAAGTCATTCCCTCATGTCTTAACATACGTCGTAGTACAGTGTCAGAAGATGCTACAAAGTTAGTGGCTGGCCTTAGGCACAGTCTTTTAGCCTTTCCCATGACCGGTAATACTGGTAGCTGCAGGTTGAGAGGGCACTGACAGTTAAGTTTGACAAAATGTTTGAACGTTTACGGGGGCTTTTACTCGGACGTTCAGGTTATGTTCCACAGACCACTGCTGAAATTAGCGACACATTACCGACAGACTGCGCCCAACATGTGCAGCAGTCCATCCAGCTTCTCGCAGGCCCACAATGGCTGAGGTTGTTCACTAGGAGTACGTACTCATCGGCAGGGCATTTGTTGTACCCTACGATGAATGTTGCAAACACTGTTCACCTCTGAGCTCACAAGGGAACCTCCCCATCGCACCCCCCTCAGATTTAGTTATAAGTTGGCACAGTGCATAGGCCTTGAAAAACTGAACACAGATAAATCGAGAAAACAGGAAGAAGTTGTGTGGAACTATGAAAAAAATTAGCAAAATATACAAACTGAGTAGTCCATGTGGAAGATAGGCAACATCAAGGACTGCTTGAGCACAGCAGTGCCGTGCTCCCGTGGTTAGCGTGAGCAGCTGCGGAATAAGAGGTCCTTGGTTCAAGCCTTCCTTCAAGCGAAAAGTTTAATTTTTTATTTTCAGACAATTATCAAAGTCCAGGCACTCACATAATCAACTTCACTCTCCAAAATTCCGGGACATGTTCAGATTTGCTTGGACATATGCAGGATTTGACGGTCTACACACGGAAAAATTTGAAGACGTTAAAAACATATGTTTTGACAGAGCACAGGGAGAACTGTGCGACTGTGTAACTATTGCATTCGTTTGTTGCAGTTTATGTGACAAACTCTTATGTTTTCATCACTTTTGGGAGTGATTATCACATCCACAAGAAAACCTAAATCGGGCAAGGTAGAAGAATCTTTTTACCCATTCGCCAAGTGTAAAAGATAGGTGGATCGATAACATATTCCTTTCATGTGACGCATATGCCGTCACCAGTGTCGTATAGAATAAATCAGACGTGTTTTTCTGTGTACGAATCGGTTGACCTACGACCATGCGACCAAATGTTTTCGGTTCCCATTGGAGAGGCACGTCCTTTCGTCTACTAATCGCACGGTTTTGCGGTGCGGTTGCAAAACACAGACACTAAACTTATTACAGTGAACAGAGACGTCAATGAAGAACGGACAGATCATAACTTTGCGAAAATAAAGACAATAAATTTATAGCACGCGGGAAGATTTGAACCAAGGACCCCACGTTCCGCAGCTCCTCACGCTAACCACGGGACCACGGCGCTCTTACACTTGCACTCTCCTTGATGTTGCCTATGTTGCGCACGGACTACTCAGTTTGTATATTTTGCTAATTTTTTTCATAGTTCCACACAACTTCTTCCTGTTTTCTCGATTGATCTGTGTTCAGTTTTTCAAGGCCTATCCACTGTGCCAAATTATAACTAAATCTAAGGGGGGTGCGATGGGGAGGTTCCCTTGTCAGTACAGATACTGCCTGCAGAGACAAAACAGAGGGCATGCAGATAGGCCTCCAGAGTGCCCTCTGTCGCCGTCGAGCGTGACAAATGAATCACTAACACGAGAACCCCTCAACATGCTACTCAACGCAGAACCCGAGAGCGTCGCATTTGTTCCCCGGCTCTGCATTCTGTACCGAGATGGCGATCTCTGAAAATATGACTGTCCTTGAAACGTTGAGTAGAATGGCACGAGAAAACTCTTTTGAAGTTCCGGTATCCGCGAACCAGTGATAAACGAACGCGGCAAATGCACTGATAGAGAACAGCGTTTTTCGCATGAACGAAGCGAGAGTCGAGCCGAGTTTAGCTGCATGTTGCGGCGTGGCATGGGCGGCTGTGATAAGACGCCCTGTAGTCGGGTAAGATTTCAGTGCAGCTTAATCAGGCTGCCGTTCAGTCACGGACGTTGTGCTTATTAACGTGTGCCTCCTTTCTGATTCGTACTGCAGTGTGTTAGGGCGATACTCAAAGCAATTATTTTCAGAAATTTATCGAGTGATTTCTATGTTGAAATGTTGCGTTCGTGTTTTTGTAAGATGTCTGGATTTTCGAAGCACGGCGCAGAATCGGATTTTCTTTAATCCGTTGAAATATTACGGCAGTTAAGCATAGCCATTTAATCTGCTTCTTTCAATGTTCTCTGAGGTACATAGACTTCCATTTGTTCAAATATTTCACATGTTATGTGAGAGCAGAGTGGTGTTATGGTGTCACACTCCCATGACAGCTCAAGCACCGGCCCCTGGTCGGCTGGTCCAGCTGAGAGTGCAGCCTGTGGAGCACTGCAGCTTCCACTAGTAATCACAGAGATGAAGCCTTATTCTTAAGTCAGTAAAGAACTGACTGCTCCATTCTTACCACAAGGAAAAACTCAACCACCAGTCCTCAGTAATGTTACATTGGTGCGCCATGGTGTAACTGATTATTTAACAAAATATCCTACCAAGAAGAGGTGAAACATAAAAAAACCAATGATCTGAATTTCATCCCCTCTTTTTTTTTTAAATAAACTTCCCACTACATGTTATGTTCTCCTGATATCACTTCTATTTCACCAATCAGTGCCCTCTCAACCTGCAGCTACCAGTATTACCGGTCATGGGAAAGGCTAAAAGACTGTGCCTAAGGCCAGCCACTAACTTTGCAGCATCTTCTGACACTGTACTACGACGTACAGGGCTATTACAAATGATTGAAGCGATTTCATAAATTCACTGTAGCTCCATTCATTGACATATGGTCACGACACACTACAAATACGTAGAAAAACTCATAAAGTTTTGTTCGGCTGAAGCCGCACTTCAGGTTTCTGCCGTCAGAGCGCAGTGAGACAAAATGGCGACAGGAGCCGAGAAAGCGTATGTCGTGCTTGAAATGCACTCACATCAGTCAGTCATAACAGTGCAACGACACTTCTGGACGAAGTTCAAAAAAGATCCGCCAACTGCTAACTCCATTCGGCGATGGTATGCGCAGTTTAAAGCTTCTGGATGCCTCTGTAAGGGGAAATCAACGGGTCGGCCTGCAGTGAGCGAAGAAACGGTTGAACGCGTGCGGGCAAGTTTCACGCGTAGCACGCGGAAAATTGGCTCATGCCACAACTGGAGACCGACAGCGCCGACTTCATCTTTCAACAGGATGGTGCTCCACCGCACTTCCATCATGACGTTCGGCATTTCTTAAACAGGAGATTGGAAAACCGATGGATCGGTCGTGGTGGAGATCGTGATCAGCAATTCATGTCATGGCCTCCACGCTCTCCCGACTTAACCCCATGCGATTTCTTTCTGTGGGGTTATGTGAAAGATTCAGTGTTTAAACCTCCTCTACCAAGAAACGTGCCAGAACTGCGAGCTCGCATCAACGATGCTTTCGAACTCATTGATGGGGACATGCTGCGCCGGGTGTGGGAGGAACTTGATTATCGGCTTGATGTCTGCCGAATCACTAAAGGGGCACATATCGAACATTTGTGAATGCCTAAAAAAACTTTTTGAGTTTTTGTATGTGTGTGCAAAGCGTTTTGAAAATATCTCAAATAATAAAGTTATTGTAGAGCTGTGAAATCGCTTCAATCATTTGTAATAACCCTGTATGTCCACAAAGTAAGTTCCGTTTGGTGATATAAAACTAATGTCTGCAGATTACAGATACAGCAAAAATATTTATTGTACAAAAATCTACAACTGTTAACCTACTATTCTACATAGTTTCCGAAATTTTGTAGGCACTTGTCATTGCGTTGTACAACTTTTTGTATGCCTTACTCATAGAAGGTTACCGCCTGTGTATTCAACCATGTGGTAACATGTTCTTTCAGCTCGTCATCATCGTTGAAGTGTTGACCACTAAGGACAGATTTCAGGTGTAAGAAGAGATGAAAGTCACTAGGAGTGAGGTCCGGGCTGTACCAAGGACGATCAAACGTGTCCCAGTGAAATTCCCGTAAGAGTTGTTTGGTCACATTCGCCGTGTGAGGTCGGGCATTATCGTGGAAAAAACAACACCTTTTGACAGTAATCCTCGGCGCTTGTTCAGTATTGCGAGGCGCAATTTCTTAATCGTCTCGCAGTAACCATGCGCATGGATTGTATGGCCTCGTTGTAAGAAATCAATCAGCAAAATGCCTTTTCTCTCACAAAAAACGGTGCGCATGACTTTTCGAGGTGTCAAGATTTGCTTAGGCTTAACCTTCGTCGGGGATGAAGTGTGCCTCCACTCTATTGATTGCCGTTTTGTTTCAGTAGTGTCGTATGATTCCCAAGTTTCATCCTCCGTGACTATCCGAGAAAGAAAACCATCGCCTTATTCATTGTAGCGTGCCAAAAACTGAAGTGCACTGCCCATCCGTTGTTTTTTGTGTTGTTCAGTAAGAATATTGGGTACTCAACGTGATCAAAGTTTTCGAAATTTCAGTTTTTCAGTAACAAATTCATGAGTTAGTGATGGTGAGATTTGCAAAACTTCCATAGCAAGGGTACTAAATGTAAACTTACGGTTGTGCTTAATCTTCTCTTCAATTGTGTGAATCAGTTCATGAGTAACCCCAGACGCGCGTCCACTTCGTTCTTTATCGTGCACTTGATCACGTCCTTCATTGTACAGTGTGACCCATCTTCTAAACATTGAATCACTCATAGCATTTTGTCCGTAAACCTCGCAGATTTGCCGATGAATTTCCTTTGGTTTAACTTTCTTTGCATTTATAAAACGAATCACAGATCTGATTGCACACACGGCGGCATTTTCAGTTTCTGCTGACATTATAAAGAAGCACTACAAAGCACACGTCGGCAGCAGCGACCTGAAAATGGCGTACATGTCTTCTCCTTGAGTCAGAGTAACTGCCGCTCATGCTCGAAACTGCGATCGTAGCGCCGCCGCATGAAGAAATACAATACTGGCCATTAACATTGCTACACCACGAAGATGACGTGCTACAGACGCGAAATTTAACCGACAGGAATAAGATGCTGTGATATGCAAATGATTAGCTTTTCAGAGCATTCACACAAGGTTGGCGCCGGTGGCGACACCTGCAACGTGCTGACCGATTTCTCGTACAAAAACAGCAGTTGACCGGCGTTGCCTGGTGAAACATTGTTGTGATGCCTCGTGTAAGGAGGAGATATGCGTACCATCACGTTTCCGACTTTGATTAAGGTAGGATTGTAGCCTATCGCGATTGCGGTTTATCGTATCTACATCTACTACATCTACATCCATACTCCGCAAGCCACCTGACGGTGTGTGGCGGAGGGTACCTTGAGTACCTCTATCGGTTCTCCCTTCTATTCCAGTCTCGAATTGTTCGTGGAAAGAAGGATTGTCGGTATGCTTCTGTGTGGGCTCTAATCTCTCTGATTTTATCCTCATGGTCTCTTCGAGAGATATACGTAGGAGGGAGCAATATACTGCTTGACTCTTCGGTGAAGGTATGTTCTCCAAACTTTGACAAAAGCCCGTACCGAGCTACTGAGCGTCTCTCCTGCAGAGTCTTCCACTGGAGTTTATCTATCAACTCCGTAACGCTTTCGCGATTACTGAATGATCCTGTAACGAAGCGCGCTGCTCTCCGTTGGATCTTCTCTATATCTTCTATCAACCCTATCTGGTACGGATCCCACACTGCTGAGCAGTATTCAAGCAGTGGGCGAACAAGCGTACTGTAACCTACTTCCTTTGTTTTCGGATTGCATTTCCTTAGGATTCTTCCAATGAATCTCAGTCTGGCATCTGCTTTACCGACGATCAACATTATATGATCATTCCATTTTAAATCACTCCTAATGCGTACTCCCAGATAATTTATGGTATTAACTGCTTCCAGTTGCTGACCTGCTATTTTGTAGCTAAATGATAAAGGATCTATCTTTCTGTGTATTCGCAGCACATTACACTTGTCTACATTGAGATTCAATTGCCATTCCCTGCACGATGCGTCAATTCGCTGCAGATCCTCCTGCATTTCAGTACAATTTTCCATTGTTACAACCTCTCGATACACCACAGCATCATCTGCAAAAAGCTTCAGTGAACTTCCGATGTCATCCACCAGGTCATTTATGTATATTGTGAATAGCAACGGTCCTATGACACTCCCCTGCGGCACACCTGAAATCACTCTTACTTCGGAGGACTTCTCTCCATTGAGAATGACATGCTGCGTCCTGTTATCTAGGAACTCCTCAATCCAATCACACAATTGGTCTGATAGTCCATATGCTCTTACTTTGTTCATTAAACGACTGTGGGGAACTGTATCGAACGCCTTGCGGAAGTCAAGAAACACGGCATCTACCTGTGAACCCGTGTCTATGGCCCTCTGAGTCTCGTGGACGAATAGCGCGAGCTGGGTTTCACATGACCGTCTTTTTCGAAACCCATGCTGATTCCTACAGAGTAGATTTCTAGTCTCCAGAAAAGTCATTATATTCGAACACAATACGTGTTCCAAAATTCTACAACTGATCGGCGTTAGAGATATAGGTCTATAGTTCTGCACATCTGTTCGACGTCCCTTCTTGAAAACGGGGATGACCTGTGCCCTTTTCCAATCCTTTGGAACGCTACGCTCTTCTAGAGACCTACGGTACACCGCTGCAAGAAGGGGGGGGGGGGGGGGCAAGTTCCTTCGCGTACTCTGTGTAAAATTGAACTGGTATCCCATCAGGTCCAGAGGCCTTTCCTCTTTTGAGCGATTTTAATTGTTTCTCTATCCCTCTGTCGTCTATTTCGATATCTACCATTTTGTCATCTGTGCGACAATCTAGAGAAGGAACTACAGTGCAATCTTCCTCTGTGAAACAACTTTGGAAAAAGACGTTTAGTATTTCGGCCTTTAGTCCGTCATCCTCTGTTTCAGTACCATCTCGGTCACAGAGTGTCTGGACATTTTGTTTTGATCCACCTACCGCTTTGACATAAGACCAAAATTTCTTAGGATTTTCTGCCAAGTCAGTACATAGAACTTTATTTTCGAATTCATTGAACGCCTCTCGCATAGCCCTCCTCACACTACATTTCGCTTCGCGTAAATTTTGTTTGTCTGCAAGGCTTTGGCTATGTTTGTGTTTGCTGTGAAGTTCCCTTTGCTTCCGCAGCAGTTTTCTAACTCGGTTGTTGTACCACGGTGGCTCTTTTCCATCTCTTACGATCTTGCTTGGCACATACTCATCTAACGCATTATGTACGACGGTTTTGAACTTTGTCCACTGATCCTCAACACTATCTGTACTTGAGACCAAACTTTTGTGTTGAGCCGTCAGGGACTCTGAAATCTGCTTTTTGTCACTTTTTCTAAACAGAAAAATCTTCCTACCCTTTTTAATATTCCTATTTACGGCTGAAATCATCGATGCCGTAACCGCTTTATGATCGCTGATTCCCTGTTCTGCATGAACTTTTTCAAATAGTTCGGGTCTGTTTGTCACCAGAAGGTCTAATATGTTATCGCCACGGGTCGGTTCTCTGTTTAACTGCTCAAGGTAGTTTTCAGATAAAGCACTTAAAAAAATTTCACTGGATTCTTTGCTTCTGCCACCCGTTATGAACGTCTGAGTCTCCCAGTCTATATCCGGCAAATTCAAATCTCCACCCAGAACTATAACATGGTGGGGAAATCTACTCGAAATATTTTCCAAATTATCCTTCAGGTGCTCAGCCACAACAGCTGCTGAGCCAGGGGGCCTATAGAGACATCCAATTACCATGTCTGAGCCTGCTTTAACCGTGACCTTCACCCAAATCATTTCACATCGCGACATTGCTGCTCGCGTTGGTCGAGATCCAATGACTGTTAGCAGAATATGGAATCGGTGGGTTCAGGAGGGTAATACGGAACGCCGTGCTGGATCCCAACGGCCTCGTATCACTAGCAGTCAAGATGACAGGTATCTTATCCGCATGGCTGTGCAGCCACGTCTCGAGCCCTGAGTCAACAGATGGGGACGTTTGCAAGACAACAATCATCTGCACGAACAGTTCGACGAAGTTTGCAGCAGCATGGACTACCAGCTCAGAGACCATTGCTGCTGTTACCCTTGACGCTGCATCACAGACAGGAGCGCCTGCGATGGTGTATTCAACGACGAACCTGGGTGCACGAATGGCTAAACGTCATTTTTTCGGATGAATCCAGGTTCTGTTTACAGCATCTACATCTACATCTACATTGATACTCCGCAAGCCACCCAACGGTGTGTGGCGGAGGGCACTTTACGTGCCACTGTCATTACCTCCCTTTCCTGTTCCAGTCGCGTATGGTTCGCGGGAAGAACGACTGTCTGAAAGCCTCCGTGCGCGCTCTAATCTCTCTAATTTTACATTCGTGATCTCCTCGGGAAGTATAAGTAGGGGGAAGCAATATATTCGATACCTCATCCAGAAACGCACCCTCTCGAAACCTGGCGAGCAAGCTACACCGCGATGCAGAGCGCCTCTCTTGCAGAGTCTGCCACTTGAGCTTATTAAACATCTCCGTAACGCTATCACGGTTACCAAATAACCCAGTGACGAGACGCGCCGCTCTTCTTTGGATCTTCTCTATCTCCTCCGTCAACCCGACCTGGTATGGATCCCACACTGATGAGCAATACTCAAGTATAGGTCGAACGAGTGTTTTGTAAGCCACCTCCTTTGTTGATGGACTACATTTTCTAAGCACTCTCCCAATGAATCTCAACCTGGTACCCGCCTTACCAACAATTAGTTTTATATGATCATTCCACTTCAAATCGTTCCGTACGCATACTCCCAGATATTTTACAGAAGTAACTGCTACCAGTGTTTGTTCCGCTATCATATAATCATACAATAAAGGATCCTTCTTTCTATGTATTCGCAATACATTACATTTGTCTATGTTAAGGGTCAGTTGCCACTCCCTGCACCAAGTGCCTATCCGCTGCAGATCTTCCTGTATTTCGCTACAATTTTCTAAAGCAGCAACTTCTCTGTATACTACAGCATCATCCGCGAAAAGCCGCATGGAACTTCCGACACTATCTATGAGTGTGCTCCCTGCCGCCGTTGGATAAGCAGCTGAGCAGCAAGTCGTATACTCCTAGCTCACTCATTTGTTACATAGTTTAATTCTTAATTTCTTTGCGTGTTTTTGGTACTTGCATTGTTTAATTCATAAATTTCGAGCGTATTATAGTATTTGAGAGTTGTAGCATCGCGTTTTAGTACCTGAATAGTGTAAATTCGCGTAGTCGTTTGTCTACTGTTTTGTTTTGAACGGCCAGTGTCGGTTGGTCGCAGTCAGTGTGCTCCCTGCCGCCGTTGGATAAGCAGCTGAGCAGCAAGTCGTATACTCCTAGCTCACTCATTTGTTACATAGTTTAATTCTTAATTTCTTTGCGTGTTTTTGGTACTTGCATTGTTTAATTCATAAATTTCGAGCGTATTATAGTATTTGAGAGTTGTAGCATCGCGTTTTAGTACCTGAATAGTGTAAATTCGCGTAGTCGTTTGTCTACTGTTTTGTTTTGAACGGCCAGTGTCGGTTGGTCGCAGTCAGTGTGCTCCCTGCCGCATCATGATGATCGCATCCGTGTTTAGCGACATCGCGGTGAACGCACATTGGAAGCGTGTATTCGTCATTGCCATACTGGCGTGGTGGTATGGGGTGCCATTGGTTACACGTCTCGGTCACCTCTTGTTCGCATTGACGGCACTTTGAACAGTGGACGCTACATTTCAGATGTGTTACGACCCGTGCCTCTACCTTTCATTCGATCCCTGCGAAACCCTACATTTCAGCAGGATAATGCACGACCGCATGTTGCAGGTCCTGTACGGGCCTTTCTGGATACAGAAAATGTTCGACTGCTGCCCTGGCCAGCACTTCCTCCAGATCTCTCACCAATTGAAAACGTCTGGTCAATGGTGGCCGAGCAACTGGCTCGTCACAATACGCCAGTGACTACTCTTGATGAACTGTGGTATCGTGTTGAAGCTGCATGGGCAGCTGTTCCAGTACACGCCATCCAAGGTCTGTTTGACTCAATGCGCAGGCGTATCAAGGCCGTTATTACGGCCAGAGGTGGTTGTTCTGGCTACTGATTTCTCAGGATCTATGCACCCAAACTGGGTGAAAATGTAATCACATCTCAGTTCTAGTATAATATATTTGTCCATTGAATACCCGTTTATCATCTGCATTTCTTCTTGGTGTAGCGATTTTAACGGCCAGTAATGTAGAAACGGAACTTTTTTTGTGGACGCCCCTCGTATATCAGAGCTGTTTTTTTATGTTTTTGGAAAGATGGGAGATGTTTAACTGTTGAAAGCATTTTTCTTCACATGGTCCAAGAGCCTGTACCCTCATGGCAAAGTACAGTCGTCTGGAACGAATGCTTTCAGCTCGGCCGTCGAAAATAGATACGTGCAATGAACTGCACAATAGGCTACATGTAATAAACCGCACAATAGGCCATCGTTAGCATGATGCTGACCGAGGCTACTTCCCCCAAGACAATGCGAGTGCCGGTATGCTTGCTGGTCCCCTACCCTGTGAAGTGGGGGTCGTTTCGCTCCTCTACACGCCACCTGTCTCGCACATGCGATGCTCGTCACTTCTAAAGCTCACACAGAAAAGCAACTGATAAAGCCAGCACCGTGTTACATTAAAGGAGGTTACAAAGAGGAAATAAAATCAGTACACACAATCAATGTAATCTCAGGAATCCATCTAATTCAGCCCCCTCAAGTCGCATAACCAATCATAAATAAATGAAGAGAGACAAACCAAATGGCTTTCCACTTTTCAACGTATGAATACGAAAGTATGTTTTTATGCTTCTCTCATCGATCTTTTTATAGACAAAGGAATTGTACTAACATTTGACTGTTGACATTTCTGGATTATTTTTTGAGCGGAGAGTGCAACAGTTTTTTTTAAGGATTTTCCCAACTTTGTTATCAAACCATCTCCAATCCACTTACCTGTCACATATTCCTGCAGTTCACGATTTATAAGTTTTGTCTGTACCCGTAGTTCCTCTACATGAATGATATAAAGACTAAATGATACCCATTGATTGTCTAAATTTGATGATAAAATCAGATTATCTTCTCTTTCTATCGTAAAAGCTCTCCAGCTTTCTTGATGGATTCCTTAACTTTAGTAAGCATCGTGGATATGATGACATAGAGGCCGTTGTCTAAACTGACACTTTCTATAAGGTCAGGCCTGAACACCACAAAATGTCGGGCAACTAAGAACTGATTAACGTGCTCAGGGGAACTCTGATAGGAACACTTTACCAAATAGTGGTACTTATGAATAAAAGAAAAGTTTGTGTAGAAAGACAGAGGGTCATAGAAAATATTGTACAGTGATATGATAACGCAAGCAAAGAAGCAGTGGGAAAGATTTGTGATTTTAGGTTGGGCTATCTTACGGACTGGTGTCGGCGGACATGAGATGACCAATGCCCTCTTTGGAATCTATTAGACAACTATAGCTGGAACACAGTAAAAATTGCAACGTATAAACTCTTCGCCAATGACTATCCATCAATAGATGCAATATTAGGTGTATGTAACACACCGTGAATTTATGATCTTGTAATCAGAAACAAGAAAGCAGTAACTGTGGGTAAATGTAAATCTTAGAATTAGAGGACGTGAACTGAAGTTAATGAAGGAGCGTTACTTGACAATAGTTATTTTTAGGTTGTCATAAAATCAATGATGTGCCTAGAAATAAAGGTATAAATATACTCATGCTCATAAATTAAGGATAAAACTGGCGCTAAAAGCATAGGCACATAGGGAACACACACTACATAGAGCTGCAAGTCCACGGTATTGGTGATAAGTTGAGAAAAGCGTCCCGAAACACATGTGCTACAAAACGCCACTGTTTCCTGCGCATATACCCCGACATCAGTGTGGGATATGATCACCATGCACACGTAAACTGGCCAGACAACGAGTTCGCAAACTCTGGATAAGGTGGTCTAGCAGCTGATGGGGTATAGCCTCTCATTCTTGCACCAATGCCTGCCGGAACTCCTGCTGTGTCGTTGGGTTTTGAAGACATGCAGCGATACGTCGACCGAGATCATCCCAGACGTGCTCAATAGGGTTTAGGTCCGGAGAACAGGCAGGCCACGCCATTCGCCTGATATTTCCTGTTTCCAGGTACTCCTCCACGATAGCAACTCGGTGGGGCTGTGCATTACCATCCATCCGGAGAAAGGTGGGACCCCCTGCACCCCTGAAAAGGTGAACAAACTGGTGGAAAATGATGTCCCGATACACCTGACCTGTTACAGTTCTTCTGTCAAAGACATGCAGGGGTGTACGTGCACCAATCATAATCACACCCCACACCATCAAACCACGACCTCCATACAGGTCCCTTTCAAGGACATCAAAGGTTTGGAATCTGGTTTCTGGTTCACGCCAGATGAAAAACCGGCGAGAATCACTGTTCAGACTATACCTGGACTCGTCCGTGAACATAACCTGGGACCACTGTTCCAATGACCATGTTCTTGACACCAGGCTTAACGGGCTCTCCTGTGACCAGGGGTCAGTGGAATGTACCTTGCAGGTCTGCGGACGAATAAAACATGTCTGTTCAGTCGTCTGTAGACTGTGTGTCTGGAGACAACTGTTCCAGTGGCTGGGATAAGGTCCCGAGCAAGGCTACCTGCAGTACTCCGTGGCCGTCTGCGGGCGCTGACGGTGAGATTTCGGTCTTTTTGTGGTGTTGTACACTGTTGACGTCCCGTACTGTAGCGCCTGGACACGTTTCCTGTCTGCTGGAATCATTGCCACAATCGTGAGATGTGGTACATGGCGGGCCCGTGCTACGACCTACTGTGTTTGACCAGCCTCCAGACGCCCTAGTATTCTACCCCTCATAACGTCATCAATATGTGTTCTTTGAGCCATTTTCAACACACAGCCACCATTAGTACGTCTGAAAACGTCTGCACACTTACTCGCTGCACTCGTCATACCCTGAGCTGATTTAAACCCGCAAACCGCCCACCAGAGCGTTGTCTCAACATGTATCAATATTATCCTTAGTTTATGAGCATGAGTGTGTTTTAATACGTATAAAGTACGAAATTATGTACAGACGTATGTTATACAAAAGACAAAATTTTGTAATTTTGTGCAAGGCACGCTTATACAAAGGTCAGTGGTTGGTTGAGTGGGGGAGGGGCCAAACAGCGAGGTTATCGGTCCCGTCGGATGAGGGAAGGATGGTGAAGGAAATGGGCGGTGCCATTTCAAAGGAACCATCGCGGCATTTGCCTGAAGCGATTTAGGGAAATCAGAGGAAACCTTAATGAGGATGGCTGGACGCGGGTTTGGACTGTCGTCCTCCCGAGTGCGAGTGCAGTGTGCTAACCCTTGGACTACCGCGCTAAGTAGAGGCCAGCGGGTAATTATTTGTTAAAGAGCAGATAACTAAAAATGTGGCAAAATTTTTGAAAGATGACAACAAAGGAAACAGTAGCGACAAAAATTCATCTGTAGAAAAAATATGTGTAAGGTGTGCTAGCTCTGTGCTTCCTACAGTTTCTTGCAAAAGATAATAAACGGCAGAGCACAGTGGAGGGCAGGTAATAACAATAATGATAATGGCAATTCCGTGTAGCGCAGTGGCACGGTGCAAGTCTTTCAATTGGGCGACACTTCGGCGACGTGCATGTCCCTAACCTACTCCAGTAACCCTGCCAGGGTGAAATGGTATTGCGGATTGTTACATTAGACTCATAGACAGCTTTCTGCAGGACAGAAAACTGTATGTCCGAGTCGACGATAAAAACTCCGAAATGAAACTGATCTCCGCAGGAATTCCGCAGGGCTCTGTCATTTCGCCTCTACTTTTCAACTTATATATAAATGACATCCCAACAGTCCCCCTTGTTACGGCGAGTTTTTATGCGGACGATACGGCCTTTCTGACAACTGGACGACACTTGGACCAGCTAATCGCTAGGTTGCAACGGCAACTTGCTGTAATGGAACGCTGGGCGCTGCAAAATATGATAACGATCAACCCGACGAAGACGGCAGCAGTTCTGTTCACACGGAGGAAACCAGTTCTGAACGACAGACTCCAAATAGCTGACCAATTTATCCCATGGTCACCGGGAGTGAAGTATCTCGGTGTCTACCTTGACAAAAAATTACTCTTTACGCAGCATATTGACGACAAGAAGACGGCAGCCCAGAAGATGGCCAGGTCGTTGATTCCGTTCCTGAAGAGTAAGGATCTCAACCCTAAGACTAAACTCCAATTGTATAAGGCAACGGTGGAACCCACAATGTTGTATGGCTCCACCTCGTGGGGAACTACGTGCGTCTCCAACTACAACAAACTCCAAGCGCTGCAAAACATTTGCTATCGATGGATCACAGGAGCTCCATGGTGGACAAGAAACGTCGACATCCGCACCGCACTCCACGAGACCACTATACAAGAGAAGGTCCATGACAAGGCTCTACGAGTTTTTGACAAGGTCGATGCCCTTAGGGACGAAGTTCGACAATTACAATCGGTAGGAACGGTAAACCCTGCAAGATGGCACAAGTATCGCGTACCGAAGTCAATAACGTTTCACCCCCATAGGCAATCTGTCATAACATGAGGAAGCAGTCACACATAACAGCCTTGACACATTTCACCCTCCACAGGAGATAGACATCACCAAAGACAGCAGGCTAAAGGACCCATTGCGTGCCCAAGCCTAACTGAATGCGTAGTAAATAAAGTGTATTCCTTTTATCCCTACATCCCATCCTAGAAGAATAAGTCATCAAGGATGATCTCTTCAGTCCACACTACACACACATAAGAATAAAAAAAAAAGGTGAAATGGATAGTTGAAGGACAGGAGAAAGGCGAAAGACCTACCGCGAATAGAGATTCTGTTCGTGGGAGGAAGAACTGTGATTGAATAAACAGTAGACGAAAACATCCAGCGATCTTGTGGGATGCACAGCTTGTATATAACTATGGTACGACGTAAGGCACAGTGCGGTAGAGCTGTGTGAGAGCAGGTGAGCTCTCAGCTAGTCGTTGTGCAGACAGTGCAGACGGAATCGGCGGGCTGAGAAGCAGGCGGCGCGGCGCGGCTTACTCACACAGCACGTTGAGGAAGTAGCCCAGCGAGCTGGCGTCGCCGCTGGTGCACTTGTACCAGCCGCTGTGCTGCCGGCTGATGGCGCTGAAGTTCAGGAAGCCGTCGCCAGACTGCGCCACAGGCGGCGGCCCGTCGTCTGCACAGAACACACAAACACGCCGTCCCGTCAGCACTAGAGATGGGGGATCCGCTCCTGAACTGATTCATAGAGTTGAATCTTTCAAAGGAGTGAACAATCAGTGATTCAGAAAAAAAGAACGGTGGCCCCAAACGTTTCCCACGGCAGAGAGAGAGAGAGAGAGAGAGAGAGAGAGACGGAGCATATCAGCGGCGCCTCTGCTGGTCAGAGCACAGTGCACGCCACACAACACAGCCGGCGCCGGCCTCTGCCCTCCTTCTACCTTGGCTGCCTGCATTGTGCAGTGCCCCATTGGATTTTGTGTTTCACATATGCCGTGCCGTCTCTGTGCGTCCTCTGGCGCCTGCAGTGTCTGGCGCAGCTTAACTAAGCATCGCACTCTGTTGGCGATCGTTTCAGTCGCACGTCCTGCCCTCTGGGCAGTTGATGCGAGCAACAGGACAGAGAGCCACCTAGCGGATAACATAGGAACTACTTGCAACAACCTGCTCGCAAGGGAATGGACGATTTGTCTCGGAGCGGGTGAGTTCACCGCTCCCCCCACCCTCGGAACTCGCCCGCTCAACGCTCACCCCACCGTTCTCGACTCTAGCCAGAGCGTTGAGCAAAGTGACTCAGGTGTCACTCTGGTCTCTGCGGTCTTAGCTCACGCAGTAATACAGCTCGCGGCTCGACCTGCGCGACTCAGTGCTTCTGCATCGGAGTTCGTCTCTACTGGATATTGTTCCTCGTGGTAATACCGCTATGTATATTACATTATTATGTTATGTATACATCATTTGTTTTTATTTTATTTTTATTTGTTTAAACTGATCAGATTAGGTTCCTGACGACTCCTCTTACTATAGGATTTTTACTACGGACACTCGAATTTACGCTTTAATTACGAGCGAACCGATAAACGTATCGCAAAATGTGATACACCAATATTTTCCTTTTTTTTGTTCTGCGTAAGGCTATATGCAGCACTTTCGTTTTACAGTCAAATTTATATTTTTTTTCTTATTCTGGTACGGATTTTGTGATTTTAGGCATCTTCGGAAGGAAACGTTCACTTTAAAAATATATGGCTTGCGATGTATTTGTATGAGGTTAATGAAATTTTAATACATTATAGCCAAATATATTGTTAATGTAAATCTCAAGTTACAACATTTTCCGATCACCCCAAAAACCACGATAGTGCAAAATAAATCAATAATCAAAAACTTTGTCATATCGTGGAAATTTCAATAATCAATACAAAATTCTTACTCATTATCTGTGTTATTTCAAAATAGGATCAATTAAGATCAAAATACAGGTATAGTACTGGAATAAACCAAGTTTAAAGGGCAATGTGCCTTCCATTTATTTTCTATTGTGAATGAGTGGTGAGTCATGAAAAAGAGCTAATTCATTTCAGGGAGTGAACAGTTCTGATCCGATCTCTGAAAAGAACAGTTTTGCCCATCTCTACTGCACAGAACACACAAACACGGCGTCCCGTCAAGACGCGCACCCGCTTCAGCGATGACATGACCGATATAACTATTGCTCACTTTACCTCTCCATTTCAGCTGAAACACCTTTGCATTACCAAAAGAAATTCTGCGCCAGCAGCTATCGAGACAGACAGCCTGTAATCATTGGTCCTTGTCTGGAAATGATTACGGCAGCGAGATACAGCTCAGAGGAGCTGTGCCACGTTTCAGTGGCACTCCCACGTCTGCAGTGGCTGCCCGAGTTCGCCATCGAGCCAGGTGTGAAACGCAGAAGCTGGACAAGTATTCAGGAGGGACTGGTTAAAATCGCCATCTGGTCGTCCAGATTTAGGTGCTCCGAATTTCCCCAAAAATAGCAGAGACGGAAGCCAGGACGGTTCGTTCTAAAAGGTCACGGGCAACTTCCCGTCCCATTCTTCCTGTATCTGAGCTCCTGCTGGGCTCTAAACCATGATCTTCCTTCTTTCCACAGCCCGTCTAGTGTCACGATTTATTTTGCAGTGACCACGTAGGTGGCCTGATCAGTGGCAGCTAGTGCAAAATTTTATCAATTGCTACAGTGCAGTATCCACTAGCCCTCTGGCTTACAGGGATAATAATCGTAACTATATTTAATATGTTAATTTTACGTATATGAATTGAACAGTTTAAATAAATTTAAATTAATAATTAACTGTTTAACATTG
The DNA here is from genome assembly GCF_023864275.1 of Schistocerca cancellata. Lineage (NCBI taxonomy): Eukaryota > Metazoa > Arthropoda > Insecta > Orthoptera > Acrididae > Schistocerca > Schistocerca cancellata. The sequence goes on from NC_064627.1 coordinate 73,642,916, forward strand.
TGGGCAATAAAATAAAATGGCATAAAATGATGGTAGCAGCGGCAGTCGAATCTAGGACGAATAACTGCCATTGTGGTTGACCATTCAACCACAGCGTCATTACGTCAACTGTTCCTAAAAAGTCCGTCATACTCTGTGCTTCCACAACACGTTACAAAGGAAAGCACTGACGCAAGGCTGTGAGCAAACATAGCGCTCATAATGCCGGAAGGGATGGCGTCACATCAGAGCATGCACCGTCCGACACTTACAGCTACGTCCCTGTTCTGAGTTGATTGTAGTGCGGCTGACCACTGAAGCAGAACATGGTACTGGTTTCTAGCTATCGCGGAGCGAGCGCTACAAAACATGTTTTCGCCCATTTTATCTGCAAACTAGCATGTATTCGCAGAGAAATCGCTTAATTTTAGTATGATTTCTTGCTCATATTCGACGAGAAACAGCAAATTTTTAGTGCTATATCCACAGCGTGCTGTAACAGATTAGCACATGATAACTGGCCGCCAATGGACCAGATACTACCCATATCCTATCTGCATTACCTGACGAAAACTGAAGCACCCAGAACTTGGAGCATGTACACACTCCTAGTGTGTGTATAAATGATCAGCGCAGAATATCTCTGTGGCTTCATCTTTGAACCTCCCCCTCTCTCTTTCATAATTCTGTCATTTCATGACTTATTATTCACACAATTTTGTCACTCACTCTGTAGTATCCTAAATACATGCCAATGCTTGCGAGAAGACTATAATGGAACATTTTGTTTCACTTTTTCTTGAGATCAGTATCCTGAAAGGCTTCAACCAATAGACCTCTCATATAATTTTGTGCTTCTGCTTTTTCACATTTGGAAGAGTATCTTTTGTCTTCCTACATTTGCTCATGTTTTCCATGCCATAGAAGAAGATCACACTGGTAATCTAAACAGTGTGCTGCGTTTATTCTTACTTTAATTTCGATGTACCCAACATAGATAACCGCTCGTTTCGAATGAATGTGAGTGTAATTAGAAATGCATGCAACTACGCAGATTCAGGAGGAAGATATTGATTTGACTTTGCAGTAGCAGGCTGGGATGGTATTTCAGTGTAATCTTTGAAGTTAGGTCCGGCGGCGATAGTTTGTCATGACACTTTGTCGCACTACAGTTGGCTGTGCGTCTCGATAGATGCGGCCAAGTGGTTGGTCCTTTCTAATCCAAGTGCAGGGACGCTAACTTCAAAATTTCATCCGTTGAACGGAGTGGAACATTTTAGGTCGAAATAAATAGGTATCGTCCGTCACGTTTTCTGATTGTAGGATACGCCTGGTCTTACTGGCAATATCATCTTGGTGATGGGTCAGTGCGCCCAACAAATTTTGTTCGCTCACTGTGTGCAGAGGCGAGGCAGTTTCGGATTTAAACTGAATGTACTGCAATGCGGCAATCCGTTGCTGTTCCGCGGTCAATTATGAAAAATTTTGGAAATTTGTGGTAAGGTCTTATGGGAGCAAACTACTGAGGTCATCGGTTCCTAAGCTTACGCGCTACTTAATGCAACTTAAACTAACTTACGCTAAGGACAACACACGCACCCATGCCCGAGGGAGGACTCGAACCTCCGACGGGGGGAGCCGCGCTGGCCGTGACAAGGCGCTGCAGACCGTCTGGCTACCCCGCGCAGCAGTAATTATGACGTACTGTGTCTGTACATATATCAACAGTGATATTTGGATGACATTTAGATCGATTTTTTTTATTTCACTATGGGACTTAACTGCTGTGGTCATCAGTCCCCTAGAACTTAGAACTACTTAAACCTAACTAACCTAAGGACATCACACACATCCATGCCCGAGGCAGGATTCGAACCTGCGACCGTAGCGGTCGCGCGGTTCCAGACTGTAGCGCCTAGAACCGCTCGGCCACTTCGGCCGGCTACATCGATTTAGGTTTGTCTATAACTATAATATTCAAGCGTTAGGAACAGTACGGAATTATCGTGAGTGACGACTTTAGTATTTTATTGCGCAAATTCAAAAGGAACCGAACTTGGTCCTTAATCGGTCACGATGCACTTCATGCATCGTGTTAACCTTCTCGATTCTTTCCGCTGCGAGTCAGTAACTGACTTTGATGATTCATTTATCAGTGGGTCCGCAGCTCGTGGTGTAGTGGCTAGCGTTGCTGCCTCTGGTTTACGGGGTTCCGGATTCGATGCCCGGCCGAGTTGGGGATTTTCCCTGCCCGAGGACTGGGTGTACTTGTTGTCCTTATCATTTCATCATCATCATCAGGGGCGCTTCATGACAGCGCAGTTGAGCGCCCCACAAACCAAACATCATCATTATCATTTACCAGTGGAAAGTAATGAAATTTGTTTTCAATTACTGAGTGCATTTGAATCTTTGTGTGTGAACCATAATTCTTCTACGTGTTATGTGTTATGAACAACATACTAGAAATCCTGCCTGGTGTGGGGTGAGTATGGCAGTTGAGTGGCGTCTCAACGTCTCTTTTGTACGTTGTTACTAAATAACTTGAAAACTTAGGTCTCTAGAAAAAGCGTATCCCAGTTCAAAATGTAGCTACATTCAACTTGCTCCAAAAGGTGTTGTTCATTTTTTATGTAGGATTAGTTTTTGCGTGTAACGAGCGACAGAATATGAAAATCTCGCTTTAGGATTTTGAAGGGCAGTTAGAATATTGCGGGTTGCGTAAAACTACGATGGTAAGATCAGCCGAATAACCTTGTACGTGCATAACATCGAGTATTACGGAACATACTTCTGTTAAATTAATAAGAACGATTCTCAGAATCTTTCACAAAGGCTAACAATAACAACACTTTTTCAGCTGGTAGGATGCGAAGCAAAACTTTTGGTTCTTAGCTCCACATGTATGCCTATTACACCACAGCGTGGACCTACAAATCTGAATTTGTCCTATGTCATATATCACATGAAAGTTTTAAACGCCGATGAGTCATACCTGAAATTTTATTGCAACAAACTGTACCAATACTAAAATCATTTGTAGAGATCCTCAATGTGTTACTGTTTTGAAACAGGTTTTATTCAAAGGACGTAAATTACAATATAAAGCACACAAAATACGACCTTGATAAAATCCGATATGGCTCTTCCACGATTTTCAGCCAAAATACGCTGAGGTGACTAAAGCCATGGCACACCTCCTGTGGTGTGCGTACTGTAAGACCTTCGGTACACACACCATCAGATTATTTGACTTGCTGCTCTAACGGAGTAGGCGAGTGTCAGCAATATGTCTCGTGGTCTTATCGTGGCGTGTTTATCTTCTGCCGTTAGGTCAGCCTATAGAAATGCCACTTGCACGCTTAGAGTAGCAGATTGACGATGACCAACTTTAAACAGAACTTGATTAATTTTCACACACATTTATTAAAATAATAACAAGCAAAAAAGTTACTTAACTTGGTTCTGGATGCTATTTTCAATTGACGATCTGAAGTTCCTTTGGTATTGGTACGTTAATCTTATTCTCACATATATCTCTGATACTTGACAAAAGTGTCTATACATTTATCTTCATGGCTGTGTACCGGAAGATGGTAATCTTATTAGATGCAGACTGAAACTTGACTACAGACTGGTACAGACAAATGTAGAACTCGTACAGAGTGGTACAGACTAAGGCAGACTGGTACAGACTGGTGCATACAAACGCAGACAGGTACAGACTGGTGCAGACAAATGCAGACTGACTAATCGGAGGTCTGTACACTCGTTATAATACCTTGCGTGTTCATGTATCACTGCGTGAGTGTGATCCGCGAGGAGAAAAGATTCTACGTTAGCAGCAATCTCATTGGCTGCGTTACATATTAATACGCGGATCGGCGGAAGCAGAATTTGGTCCGTCTCTATGGAAGCGCCATCTCGTAGTGCGGAGACAGGCGAGCGCTGCGCCTGCGCTGTTGTGCTTAGCGGGGGGCGCTCTAGTGGGAAAGTTGTGTACACGCTGACTATGCGGAGCTATGTACACAACACCTCCTAACCTTGTGTCGTACGTAGTGCAGCCACTCGTTGGAAGTCCACTGCATAAATATTAAGCCATGCTACCTCTATGACCCTCAATCGGTGCGAAAGTATTTCGGGCACAGGATTTTGTGCACAAACTGTCCTCTCAATTATGTCCCATTAATGTTAGATGTGTGGCCAAATTATTCACTCAAATTATCCAGAATGTTCTTCAAACCAATTGCGAGCAGTTGTTGTGGTGTCACCGCCAGACACCACACTTGCTAGGTGGTAGCTTTAAACCGGACGCGGTCCATTAGTACATGTCGGACCCGCGTGTCGCCACTGTCAGTAATTGCAGACCGAGCGCCACCACACGGCAGGTCTAGAGAGACGTACTAGGACTCGCCCCAGTTGTACGACGACTTTGCTAGCGACTACACTGCCGAAGCCTTTCTCTCATTTGCCGAGAGATAGTTAGAATAGCCTTCAGCTGAGTCCATGGCTACGACCTAGCAAGGCGCCATTAACCATTTCTAGAGAGAGTCTCATTTGTATCGTCAAGAGCGATGTACCACAATGATGGAATAAAGTTAAGTATTCGAGGAGCTACGTACTTTTCTTTATAGCACTCATTACGTATCCTGTTTCAGACCTCACGCCAGCCGGCGTGTGTGTACGTGTGCCTTTCGGTTACCCGTCACTGTGGACTGGCTGTCTTGTCAGTCCACTACAGTTGTGACCTGGTGACATGGCGCATTGTCATCCATAAACATTGCACCGTTTGGGAACATGAAGTCCATGAATGGCTGCAAATGGTCTCCACATTACTGAACATAATCATTTGTAGTGAATGATCAGTTCAGGTGGACCACAGAACACAGTCCATTCCACGTAAACACAACCCACACCATTGCGGAGCTGCCATCAGTTTGTACGCCGTGTTCGTGACAAGTTAGTTCCATGCCTTCGTGGGGCCTGTGTCACACTCGAACGTCACCACCAGGTCTCACCAACAGAAATCGCGACTCATCTGAGCAGGTCACGGTTTTCCAGTCGCCTAGGGTCCAACCGGAACGATCACGAGACCAGGAAAGGTATTGCAGGTGATGCCGTGTTGCTAGCAAAGGCACTCGCGTTGGACATCTGCTGCCAAGCTCATTAAGCGGAGGTGTACTATCTTTTGGTTAAAAAAATATTTTTTTAAATTGCATTTTTGGGTCCATAAAAGTGTTTAAAATCCACCCCTGAAACGGTTTTTCCGAATACGGAACGGAAATGTTTGTGTTACCGCGGTTGAACAAAAAAATGCACCTGCCTGAAATCGGCCTTTTTCACGCACCAGTTTCTTCCTTTCGGAAGACGAGTTAGTCTACCGGGGCTTGGGAGGAAATACACAAAATTCGAATGGAAGTTTGAACACGTGTGTTTGGAAGTTAGCCCCCAAGCATTTGCATTCTGGTGCTAAGGCTGTCGAGATTGCGACTTTCCTGGCAGTGAGCAGCTTCAACGAAGGGTATTCAGCTATTCTGAAGACCATGACGACGATGGAGGTCACCCTGGGACTCTATTCGACACAGTTCGCCAAGCATTCGGATGACCACCGGTTTCAAGCGGCCGAAAACCGGTTGTCACCGGCCGTACGAGCGGCTCTGGAGCAGCGCAGGATGGCCCAGATCTAGCAGAACGCCGTCTATGAGGAAGAGGAAAGACTGGTTTATGGAAACGGAATAGCAGATTGAACGCAAGTTGCATAATATTGCATTTATATGTAGTCAAAACTACAAACACGTTTTTCTCGAAATGTCATTTTTTTATCGTGCCGTACGGTAACTTCAAATCTACTGAACCGTTTGGCATGATTCTTTGTTTCCGACGAAGCTAACTAAATTGTTTACGATTTGTACCGCTTTTATTCCGATCCATCAACTATAAATATTTTAACTTGGCCGACGAAGTCGATAAATCGATGAAGAAAACCCTATTTTATTTCAAATGGCCGCCAATTTGTTTCCTATGATCCAAATAACTTAAGCGAGGTTTAACTCCTAAAGAATCGTATTTACTTCGCTAACGTAAACTCAATTTTGATTTCAGAGGAGCCGGCTGACCAGTGACATACCGCGCGTGAGGTCTACATCGAAATTTTGTTTCGTTCCGACGGCACTTCCGCCTTTGCTCTTCGACATTTCCGGTCGAAAAGTTCCAGTTTGTAGAGGAAATATCAATAAACATTTTGACCAAATTTGACAATGATAGTTATAACACATACTGAGAAAAAAAATTGTCAAAGAACATGCTTTCTTCGGGCCAAAGATAGTAAACCTCCGCTTAACGCCAGATTTTGCGCACTGTCCTAATGGATACGTTCTTTGTACGTCCCACATTGATTTCTGCGGTTATTCCACGCGTGTTGCTTGTTTGTTAGCACTGACGACTCTACGCAAACGCTGCTGTTCTCGGTCGTCAAGTAAAGGCCGTCGGCCCCTGTGCTGCCCATGGCGAGAGGTATTGCGTGAAATCTAGTACTCTCGGCACACTCGTGACCCTTTGGATATCGGAATATCGAATTCCCTAGCGATTTTAGAAACTGAATGATCCGTGCGTCTAGCTTCAAATATCATTCCGCTTTCCGCGTTCAGAGTCTGTTAATTCCAGCCGCGCGGTCAGAATCACGTTGCACACCCTTTTACACGATGCGCCTGAGTGCAAATGACAGCCCAGCCAATGCGCTGTCCTGTTACGTATACTATGTGTACGCGATACTACTATCGTCTGTAATACATTCACATCGCTATAGCATGACTTTTGTCGCCTCAGTCTATACCTTTGAGAGAAGTGGAGCCACACTACCTCTCGCAACGTACACTACTGGCTATTAAAATTACTGCACCACGAAGATGACGTGCTACAGGCGCGAAACTTAACCGACAGGAAGAAGATGCTGTGATAAGCAAATGATTAGCTTCTCTGAGCATTCACACAAGGTTGGCTCCGGTGGCGACACCTTGCAACGTGCTGACATGAGGAAAGTTTCCAACAGATTTCTCACGCACAAACAGCAGTTGACCGGCGTTGCCTGGTGAAGCGTTGTTGTGATGCCTCGTGTAAGCAGGAGAAATGCGTACCATCACGTATCCGACTTTGATAAAGGTCGGATTGTAGCCTATCGCGATTGCGGTTTATCGTATCGCGACATTGCTGCTCGCGTTGGTCGAGATCCAATGACTGTTAGCAGAATATGGAATCTGTGGGTTCAGGAGGGTAATACGGAACGCCGTGCTGGATCCCAACGACCTCGTAACACTAGCAGTCGAGATGACAGGTATCTTATCTGCATGGCTGTGCAGCCACGTCTCGATCCCTGAGTCAACAGATGGGGACGTTTGCAAGACAACAACCATCTGCACGAACAGCTCGACGACGTTTGCAGCAGCATGGACTAACAGCTCGGAGACCATGACTGCGGTTACCCTTGACGCTGCATCACAGACAGGAGCGCCTGCGATGGTGTACCCAACGACGAATCTGGGTGCACGAATGGCAAAACGTCATTTTTTCGGATGAATCCAGGTTCTGTTTACAGCATCATGATGGTCGCATCCGTGTTTGGCGACATCGCGGTGAACGCACATTGGAGGCGTGTATTCGTCATCGCCATACGGGCGTATGACCCGGCGTGATGGTATGCAGTACCATTGGTTATACGTCGCGGTCACCTCTTGTTGCCATTGACGGCGCTTTGAACAGTCGACGGTACATTTGAGATGTGTTACGGCCCGTGGTTCTACCCTTCATTCTATCCCTGCGAAACCCTACATTTCAGCAGGATAATGCACGACCGCATGTTGCAGCCCTGTACTGGCCTTTCTGGATACAGAAAATGTTCGACTCCTGCCCTGGCCAGCACATTCTCCAGATCTCTCAGCGACTGAAAACGTCTGGTGAATGGTGGCCGAGAAACTGGCTCGTCACAATACGCCAGTGACTACTCTTGATGAACTGTGGTATCGTGTTGAAGCTGCATGGGCAGCTGTACCTATACACGCCATCCAAGCTCTGTTTGACTCAATGCTCAGGCGTATCAAGGCCGTTGTTAAGGCCAGAGGTGGTTGTTCTGGCTACTGATTTCTCAGGATCTATGCACCCAAATTGGGTGAAAATGTAATGACATGTCAGTTCTATTATAATATATTTGTGCAGTGAATACCCGTTTATCATCTGCATTTCTTCTTGGTGTAGCAATTTCAATGGCCAGTAGTGTATATTATGGGTACGCGATACTCCCATCGCCAGTAATACATTCATATCGCTATAGCATGACTTTTGTCACCTCAGTGTATACCTTTGAGAGAAGTGGAGCCACACTACCTCTCGCAACGTATATGTGAACAAAGGCGCGGGTCTTCAGCAGCGGCGGCGCTCCACGGGTGCAGCGGGACCAGGACACCAACTCCAGCTGACGCCTCCCGGCATGCAACGCGCGGTAGCTGGGACACTGCCCGCCTGCTGTACTGACCTTTGACCCAGACGGGCCTGGACGGAGGGTTGGCCTCGACTTCGCACCTCAGCGAGACCGGCATCCCTTCCTCAATTGGGAAGCCGAAGCCAGGGTAGCGGCTGATCATGAAGGACGGAGTATCTGTAAGCAGATGAGTGGAGTGGCAACATGTATCTCCATTAACGCGTAAACGTTAACAGTGAGTAAGTCTATGCTGAATGGCCTGAATAACTTTAAACTGAGAGTCGAGCTGAGCCCTCTCCAGACTACGCGACTGATTATCGAGAAGAACAATTCCAACTCGAAAACAAAAATTGTGAGCCCCTCTCATTGAAGGCTCTAGAGACACTCTAATACGAGTCTGAATGAAACTAATAGAACTGCATTTAATTTTATATTGGAGGCGGAAAATGGAAAACAAATGCATTCAGTCTGTTACCTCACACATACCACCTTCATGCACATACAGTGTGAAGCACCTAAGAAAGGCCAACTGAATAACTCAGCCACAATTAGAAATAGAAGAAAATATTTCAAACAAAAGCTGCTTACCTTGAAGTGTGGTGTTCAGGATACAGAATATATGATATTCAACTTTGTTGTTTTAAAAAGATTGGCGTGCTACATTACTTACCTTTCGATAGTAGAGTGCTTTGAAGACGTGCACGCTGCCTTAGGTTGTACAGCACTCATCTTAGCTGTTGACCTTTTGCAAGTACATTTGCAAACGCATAAGTAATTTAATGACGTCAGATAAGAGGGTCATTCCAAAAGAAATGCACATTATTTTTTTTTAAATCCATCTTTTATTCTACATGTTTGAAAGTTTTACAGTGTGTAGGTATATTCTTTAGGAACAATATTTTCATTTCACCACATAATTTCCATCCCTCTCAACTGCCGTACGCCATCTTGGAACCAGCGCCTGTATACCCGCACGATAAAATTCTGGACCAACCTGTTGGGGCCACTGTTTGGCAGCGTGCACACGGAAATCATCATCTTCTAACCTTGTTCCACAAGAGAGTCTTCGTTTCCCAAAGAGATGATAGTCACATGGAGCCAGGTCAGGACTGTAAGGCGGGTGTTTCAGTATTGTCCATCCGAGTTTTGTGATCGCTTTCATGGTTTTTTGACTGACATCTGGCCGTGCATTGTAGTGCAACAGCAAAACATCCTGCTTTTGCAGATGTGGTCGAACACGACTAAGTCGAGCTTGAAGTTTCTCCAATGTCGTCACATATGCAACAGAATTTATGGTTTCCACTTGGCATGCCGGCCGGAGTGGCCGTGCGGTTCTAGGCGCTACAGTCGGGAACCGAGCGATCGCTACGGTCGCAGGTTCGAATCCTGCCTCGGGCATGGATGTGTGTGATGTCTTTAGGTTAGTTAGGTTTAATTAGTTCTAAGTTCTAGGCGACTGATGACTTCAGAAGTTAAGTCGCATAGTGCTCAGAGCCATTTGAGCCACTTGGCATGATGTCCACAAACAAGAGCCCTTCGGAATCGAAAAACACCATAGCCATAACTTTTCCAGTAGAAGGTGTGGTTTTGAATTTTTTTTTGGTGAATTTGCATGATGCCACTCCATTGATTGCTTCTTTGTCTCTGGTGAAAAATGATGGAGCCATGTTTCATCAACTGTCACAATTCTTCCAAGAAATTCATCTCCACCATTCTCGTACTGTTCGAAAAGTTCGCTGCATACCGTTTTTCTAGTCTCTTTATGAGCCACTGTCAACATCCTGGGAACCCACCTGAACAAAACTTTTTTAACGTCAACACTTTCAGTATTCTGCAAACACTTCCTTCCCCTATCCCAACGTAGCGTGACAATTCGTTCACTGTGTTGCGGCTGTCAGCAGTCATCAATTCGTTAACTCTCTGCACATTGTCTGGAGTGTGTGCAGTACGAGGCCTGCCGCTGCGAGGACAATCCTCAATATTGCCGTGCCCGCTTTCATCACGTAACCTGCTTGCCCACCGACTAACTGTACTGATATCGACAGCAGCATCTGCATACACCTTTTTCAACCTCTTGTGGGAGTTTCCCACTGTCTCGTTTTCACAGCACAGGAATTTTATGACAGCACGTTGCTTCTGACGAACGTCAAGTGTAGCAGCCATCCTGAAGATATGCTGTGACGGCACCACTCACGGGAACAGGTTGAACTAAGTTTGAAAACAAGCGGGAAGGATGTATCTACACACCGTAAAACTTTCACACATGCAGAATGAAAACTGTATTTTTACAAAAATAGTGTGCATTTCTTTTGGAGTGACTCTCGTAGCTTTGTTACAGCATGTGTTCAAAATGGTGACCATTAATAGTTAGTCGTACATGCTGTAAACCGATTGCATGTGGATCATAGTGTACGTTGAATTTCATCCAAGCTGTTGGCAGAACAAGCTGGTCTACTACGGTATTTCACGTCTTCGTGAGTGGTTGCAGTTTCATTGCTGTCTCAGTGTACTCCACAAGTAATAGCTCACATGCGTTAGGTCTGGCGAACGTGCAAGCCACTTTATGCTGCCAGACCGACCAATCCAAGGCTCTCCACATCCGTTGTTCAGAACCTCTGTAATTCTCGGTGCAGAATCTGCAGGACATCCATTGTGTTCGTAGCACATGCCCAGTGGGATATATATCCTCTAGTGAAAGTGGCAGTGCCTCTTTTAACAAATGACAATACATCACTCTATCTTTCTTTTCAACATAGGATTATACAGCCAACAGGTTGCAAATAACTGTTTTGTACACTGACAAGGTTTCGCCACCTCTACGGATGTCTTCGTCAGAATGATATTTTGAGGAACCGTAAAATTACGTTGCGAGAAAGCAATGGTCAGAATTAAGAGCAGATATGCTAAAGGCAAAAATGTGTTTTATTTTTTGACTTGAGCATATGTGCTCTTAATTCGGACCATTCCTTTCTCGCAACGTAATTTTACGGTGTCTCAAAATTTCATCGGTAGAGGTGTCGAAACCTAGGTCATTGTGCCAAAAAGTTATTTGCAACCGGTTTTCTGTATACTCCTATATTAAAAAACTAAAATACGGCTGCTGAAAAACAGCCATGTTTAAAATTGCAACATTCCTCTATTTAAGTTCTCATAAAATAAGATGGGGGTCAATAAATCGACTATTTAAAGGACCGCACCACACGTTGACCGACCAAGGTCCTGGTTTGTCCACTTCTATCAGGCACTGTGCGGTGTCAGAGGACCACTAGTGCATGTTGCGAAGCTTGTCCTGCCCATGGTTTACGTATGATGCTCCGTTTGCAAATAACATCTTGGTCAAGAAAATTTCATCTGTTTGCATTTTCCGTGGCCCCCATTCGCAGAACTGAGCCCTTCGTCGAAAGTCATCGCTATGGACCTTTTTATGGAGAGATACGTGGTATGGGTGAAGTTTGTTGGAATATAGTATTCGCAGAATGCTTCGTTTACTAATTCCACCCTCGTGTTTGAGCTGTCTTGTTGTAACACGTGGATTGTGTGCTATAGCTGCTAAGACGTCAATTGCATGTCGCTCATCGATTGCTAACTTGAGCCATTCACGTATTTTTGCTATTGACGTTTCCCGTTTCGTGAAATGCATGTATTAATTTTGCAAAGATGGATCACAAAGGTGTCGCAAAATCAGGATACCGCTAAGCATGCAGTCGCACTGCTACTCTGATATTTTGACAGCGGTCGCCATAAATAGAAACAATGTCAACTTTATTTTTTCGCTTTTGTGCAGAACCTTGTGAAGATCCGATAACTTTATGAAGACGTCACCTGCTCGCTACGACAGCAAACCAAAGGCTAATGGTGTTCATACAACAGATAAACACACGAACCCTGCAATGAGTGGCACGTGCTTTACATTCGTTGTAAACTGTACACTAAATCAACCACATTGTGTTTATGTTTTGTACTGACGACACTCCATGATTAACGTGCAATGTCTCTTGCAGCGGTCTCTCCGCGATATTTTCAGAAATTTTATAAATTATATAACTCAGTACATATCTCTAAATATCTCTTCTTATCTTACCGATTATCAATGCAAAGTAGTTTCAAGCCCAATTATTCCTTGGAGCGTCCATTTACTCCATGGAATAGCTTCTCTGCTATCTATATTTTCTCTTATGAAAAGAATGAAGGAATTCTTGCCGATTAGTCGTGAAAGAAGGAGGATGTATATGTATGTATTGTTGAGCTAGTCGCCATCTTGATGAGATTCTGTATGAGAAGGAATTTAATACATGAACTAAACTAAAGTAAGTGTGTTCGCGTATTATTTAACTGATTATTATTGACAGTGTCTGCTTACTACGCTGTGTTGCACGGGATCAGTGGGGAACGTCTGATTTACACTGGACGAACCTGCCGGTTTGTATGCTCAAGATATCCAGTTACTTCAAATAAATAGGCTAACACGGTCTTACCAGCAGATCTCCGGTCTTCCCCATGTGATCACCGAAAGTTAATAATTATTACAAATGTTTTCAGGAGATCGACTGACAATTTTCGTCGCACCGAGACTTCGAAATGGCTTCACTGCCTTATGGAATTTAAGTTAAGCTCAATTTAATCAGGATAGAACAGTATTGAACTGTATGAATGTGATAAGCCTGCTTTGTGAATGAAAATTCCCTTAACATACGCATGTTTTTACTATCCTGATCAGTGAAGCTAAATCAGGCTGGTGTGAGAGAGGTTTTTAAATTTTAGATCCCACAAAAAAAATGTTAAAAACGGACGCTCATACATAACCAGATCTAACAGAAGCTATTAAATTGTACACGTTTTACAAACGCATTTACGAGTAAAATAACAAAGTTGCCTATCAGTCGCCTCTATCCTTCAATCTATGAAAAAATTATGAACGTGATTCTATATCGCCTTTGTAGCTCAGCTGACAGATTTTATCACTAAAAATGGTTGAGTTACTCATGTGATGTGTCTCAACAATGTCGCCTTGCGTGCATCTCAATCATCAGTGGTTGCCGCTGTTTGCGTCCGTTTCCAACCATTCTCGTGACAAATCACACACTCTCTCTCTTGATACTTGTCTCGAATAGGTCCCCACATTTCTCTGAATACAACTCACTATGGACCGGACGGTCACTCATATTCCCGTTTGATACTCGTAGCATTTGTTTCGCTATTAACTGTTCCTCGAGAAAAACGGCATACTGGAGACTAACCGAGAACTGTTGGTTGATTTGATCCCACAGTGCTACAAGGCTCTGTCGCATTTAATCTAGTTTTGGCGATTAATAATCATTGATTCCTTTGATTGCTTGTATGTCCCCTCTTAGTTTATTTACTAGCTCAGTACCAGACGGTGCACTCACGTTGAGAAAAGAACAGAACACCTTGAACGATTAGAGACAAGACGTTCATATTTACAGGACATGTACATCAATACGTAGACGTCTCTCCGTTGTTATCAACGGAGAGACGTCTACAGACGTTAAAGTAACCTCTGGCGTGCCACAGGGGAGTGTTATGGGACCATTGCTTTTCACAATACATATAAATGACCTAGTAGATAGTGTCGGAAGTTCCATGCGGCTTTTCGCGGGTGATGCTGTAGTATACAGAGAAGTTGCAGCATTAGAAAATTGTAGCGAAATGCAGGAAGATCTGCAGCGGATAGGCACTTGGTGCAGGGAGTGGCAACTGACCCTTAACATAGACAAATGTAATGTACTGCGAATACAAACAAAGAAGGATCCTTTATTGTATGATTATATGATAGCGGAACAAACACTGGTAGCAGTTACTTCTGTAAAATATCTGGGAGTATGCGTGCGGAACGATTTGAAGTGGAATGATCATATAAAATTAATTGTTGGTAAGGCGGGTACCAGGTTGAGATTCATTGGGAGAGTCCTTAGAAAATGTAGTCCATCAACAAAGGAGGTGGCTTACAAAACACTCGTTCGATCTATACTTGAGTATTGCTCATCAGTGTGGGATCCGCACCAGATCGGGTTGACGGAGGAGATAGAGAAGATCCAAAAAAGAGCGGCGCGTTTCGTCACAGGGTTATTTGGTAACCGTGATAGCGTTACGGAGATGTTTAACAAACTCAAGTGGCAGACTCTGCAAGAGAGGCGCTTTGCATCGCGGTGTAGCTTGCTCGCCAGGTTTCGAGAGGGTGCGTTTCTGGATGAGGTATCGAATATATTGCTTCCCCCTACTTATACCTCCCGAGGAGATCACGAATGTAAAATTAGAGAGATTAGAGCACGCACAGAGGCTTTCAGACAGTCGTTCTTCCCGCGAACCATACGCGACTGGAACAGGAAAGGGAGGTAATGACAGTGGCACGTAAAGTGCCCTCCGCCACACACCGTTGGGTGGCTTGCGGAGTATAAATGTAGATGTAGATGTATGTTCTGCATAAATGATTAGCATTTGAACCATGTCGGCACGCGGTTTCAAGGTCAACACTGAAATAGTGGCGCAGCACCGCCTGCCGGTAAAATGTGCCTGCGGCTCTCATTGCCTCTACAAACTGAAAGTAGTGGATCAGCGTGACTTGAGCAGACGTGCAGGATGCTTCGCAGACTATGCGCGTACCGTACCGTCAGATCAGTGAGTTTGAAAGTGGGCGCATGGAATGAAGTATTTCGGCAGCGCGACGGGTGTATGTAGAAAGGTCCACGGAAGGCCGTAGAACGTGATGAGATGGGTCAGGTCGCACAACCTAGACACCCCACCTTATCCCCGAGAAGGTCGACACCTCATCCGAATGGTGTTGCAGGACAGATCTGCGTCGTCCTCGGCTCTGGCGCAACGATGGAACACATCGTACGTTTGTTATGACATGGGTTACGTGCACGTCGTCCACTTCTCCGCCTACCTTTGGCGAATGTACAGAAACACACTAGACGGGGGTGGTGTGTGGAGCGACGTAACCGGAGACAGGGATGACATCATAGAGTGTTTTCGGATGAATCCAGGTTCTGTTTGTTTCAAAATGAGGGTCGCATTTTGTTTCGCCGCAGACGGGGGGAGCGGCATCATAGCGACTGCATTCGCACAGGACATACAGCGCCAACTCAAGGCCTTATGGTGTGGGGTTCTATTGGGTACAACCACAAGTCCCTGCTGGTGCATGTCCAGGGCACTGTGACCAGTGTGACCTACGTGAATGACACCCTGCTACCCGTAACCATACCCTTTCTGCACAACACTCCAGAAGCTATTTTTCAGCAAGACAGTGCACGACCACATGTTGCTGCACGAACATATGCCTTCTTGGTGTCACAGGATGTCGGCCTTCTACCCTGGTCTGCCAGATCACGAGACTTGTCGCCATTCGAAAATGTGTGAGATATCGTGAAACACCCCCCATGAACCATGGACCTTGCCGTTGGTGGGGAGGCTTGCGTGCCTCAGCGATACAGATAGCCGTACCGTAGGTACAAGCACAACGGAGGGGTATCTGTTGAGAGGCCAGACAAACGTGTGGTTCCTGAAGAGGGGCAGCAGCCTTTTCAGTAGTTGCAAGGGCAACAGTCTGGATGATTGACTGATCTGGCCTTGTAACAATAACCAAAACGGCCTTGCTGTGCTGTTACTGCGAACGGCTGAAAGCAAGGGGAAACTACGGCCGTAATTTTTCCCGAGGGCATGCAGCTTTACTGTATGATTAAATGATGATGGCGTCCTCTTGGGTAAAATATTCCGGAGGTAAAATAGTCCCCCATTCGGATCTCCGGGCGGGGACTACTCAAGAGGATGTCGTTATCAGGAGAAAGTAAACTGGCGTTCTACGGATCGGAGCGTGGATTGTCAGATCCCTTAATCGGGCAGGTAGGTTAGAAAATTTAAAAAGGGAAATGGATAGGTTAAAGTTAGATATAGTGGGAATTAGTGAAGTTCGGTGGCAGGAGGAACAAGACTTCTGGTCAGGTGACTACAGGGTTATAAACACAAAGTCAAATAGGGGTAATGCAGGAGTAGGTTTAATAATGAATAGGAAAATAGGAGTGCGGGTAAGCTACTACAAACAGCATAGTGAACGCATTATTGTGGCCAAGATAGATACGAAGCCCACACCTACTACAGTAGTACAAGTTTATATGCCAACTAGCTCTGCAGATGACGAAGAAATTGAAGAAATGTATGATGAAATAAAAGAAATTATTCAGATAGTGAAGGGAGACGAAAATTTAATAGTCATGGGTGACTGGAATTCGAGTGTAGGAAAAGGGAGAGAAGGAAACGTAGTAGGTGAATATGGATTGGGGCTAAGAAATGAAAGAGGAAGCCGCCTGGTAGAATTTTGCACAGAGCACAACTTAATCATAGCTAACACTTGGTTTAAGAATCATGATAGAAGGTTGTATACTTGGAAGAACCCTGGAGATACTAAAAGGTATCAGATAGATTATATAATGGTAAGACAGATATTTAGGAACCAGGTTTTAAATTGTAAGACATTTCCAGGGGCAGATGTGGACTCTGACCACAATCTATTGGTTATGACCTGTAGATTAAAACTGAAGAAACTGCAAAAAGGTGGGAATTTAAGGAGATGGGACCTGGATAAACTGAAAGAACCAGAGGTTGTACAGAGTTTCAGGGAGAGCATAAGGGAACAATTGACAGGAATGGGGGAAAGAAATACAGTAGAAGAAGAATGGGTAGCTTTGTGGGATGAAGTAGTGAAGGTAGCAGAGGATCAAGTAGGTAAAAAGACGAGGGCTAGTAGAAATCCTTGGGTAACAGAAGAAATATTGAATTTAATTGATGAAAGGAGAAAATATAAAAATGCAGTAAGTGAAGCAGGCAAAAAGGAATACAAACGTTTCAAAAATGAGATCGACAGGAAGTGCAAAATGGCTAAGCAGGGATGGCTAGAGGACAAATGTAAGGATGTAGAGGCTTATCTCACTAGGGGTAAGATAGATAGTGCCTACAGGAAAATTAAATAGACCTTTGGAGATAAGAGAACCCCTTGTATGAACATCAAGAGCTCAGATGGAAACCCAGTTCTAAGCAAAGAAGGGAAAGCAGAAAGGTGGAAGGAGTATATAGAGGGTCTATACAAGGGCGATGAACTTGATGACAATATTATGGAAATGGAAGAGGATGTAGATGAAGACGAAGTGGGAGATACGATACTGCGTGAAGAGTCTGACAGAGCACTGAAAGACCTGAGTCGAAACAAGGCCCCCGGAGTAGACAACATTCCATTGGAACTACTGACGGCCTTGGGAGAGCCAGTCCTGACAAAACTCTACCATCTGGTGAGCAAGATGTATGAAACAGGCGAAATACCCTCAGACTTCAAGAAGAATATAATAATTCCAATCCCAAAGAAAGCAGGTGTTGACACATGTGAAAATTACCGAACAATCAGTTTAATAAGCCACAGCTGCAAAATACTAACGCGAATTCTTTACAGACGAATGGAAAAACTGGTAGAAGCCGACTTCAGTTTGGATTCCGTAGAATTGTTGGAACACGTGAGGCAATACTGACCTTACGACTTATCTTAGAAGAAAGATTAAGGAAAGGCAAACCTACGTTTCTAGCATTGTAGACTTAGAGAAAGCTTTTGACAATGTTGACTGGAATACTCTCTTTCAAATTCTAAAGGTGGCAGGGGTAAAATACAGGGAGCGAAAGGCTATTTACAATTTGTACAGAAACCAGATTGCAGTTATAAGAGTCGAGGGACATGAAAGGGAAGCAGTGGTTAAGAAGGGAGTAAGACAGGGTTGTAGCCTCTCCCCGATGTTATTTAATCTGTATATTGAGCAAGCAGTAAAGGAAACAAAAGAAAAATTCGGAGTAGGTATTAAAATCCATGGAGAAGAAATAAAAACGTTGAGGTTCGCCGATGACATTGTAATTCTGTCAGAGACAGCAAAGGACTTGGAAGAGCAGTTGAATGGAATGGATGGTGTCTTGAAGGGAGGATATAAGATGAACATCAACAAAAGCAAAACGAGGATAATGGAATGTAGTCGAATTAAGTCGGGTGATGTTGAGGGTATTAGATTAGGAAATGAGACACTTAAAGTAGTAAAGGAGTTTTGGTTTTTGGGGAGCAAAATAACTGATGATAGTCGAAGTAGAGAGGATATAAAATGTAGACTGGCAATGGCAAGGAAAGCGTTTCTGAAGAAGAGAAATTTGTTAACATCGAGTATAGATTTAAGTGTCAGTAAGTCATTTCTGAAAGTATTGGTATGGAGTGTAGCCTTGTATGGAAGTGAAACATGGACGGTAAATAGTTTGGGCAAGAAGAGAATAGAAGCTTTCGAAATGTGGTGCTACAGAAGAATGCTGAAGATTAGATGGGTAGATCACACAACTAATGAGGAAGTATTGAATAGGATTGGGGATAAGAGAAGTTTGTGGCACAACTTGACCAGAAGAAGGGATCGGTTGGTAGGACATGTTCTGAGGCATCAAGGGATCACCAATTTAGTATTGGAGGGCAGCGTGGAGGGTAAAAATCGTAGGGGGAGACCAAGAGATGAACACACTAAGCAGATTCAGAAGCATGTAGGTCGCAGTAGGTACTGGGAGATGAAGAATCTTGCACAGGATAGAGTAGCATGGAGAGCTGCATCAAACCAGTCTCAGGACTGAAGACCATAACAACAACAACAACAACATCGTGAAACAACAGTTGCAGCGCTGTGACTCGATGCCAACCACCACAGACGAACTTCGCAACCAGGTGAATGCAGCATGGATGGCTGTACCACAGAACACCATTCGCGCCTTATACGCGTCGATACCATCACGCATGGAACAAGTTATCAGGGGTCATGGCAGACTCTGTGCCTTCTAGGCAACAGGACACATGCTGAACTGAGGTGACTGAAATGCTAATCATTTCTGCAGAACATACTAATACGTGAACATGAACGTCCTGCCGCTAGTCTTTCAGTGTCTTCTGTTTTTTCTGAACATGGGTGTATTTAGTCTAGTTCCATTAGTGTATCTCCTTCCAGCTATCTCTGTTCATCTCCTTGTCCCTCTGCCCACCTCCCCCTGACCCTCTGTCCGCCACTCCACCTCTCTGTCCATCTATTCCTCCCCACTCTTTCTGTCCAGGTACTGCTCCTCATCTGTTCCTCCCCCCTCCCCTCTCTCCATCTGCTCCTTCCCCTACATCCAAATTTTTTCCTCCAGCCCCCTTTATCTCCTGCTTCCCCCTCTATCACTTCCTGCCCCCTCTCCCTGTCTATCTCCTCCTCTTTCTGTCCATATCCTATTTCTATTTCCTCCTACCATCTCTCTTCCAACTTTCTCCTTCCCATTTTTCAGTCCATCCCCTCCTCCCTTCTTCTATCTCCGCCTATCTCCTCCTTTTGACTTCTTCTGTCCATCTTTCCCTCCTCATTTCTCTGTTCATCTCTTCCTCCCCCATATCTGTGTCCATATCCTCCTTCCTCTCTTTGTCTGTTCATGTCTTCCTCTCCTTTCTCTCCCTGTTTTATCATCCCGTCCTCAATAGAAAGTTTCTGGTTTTTACCTCCACAGAATGTCTTTCTGGATGGTAAGTAGCATGTGTACCAAGTTCGCTTGAATTCGATGCATATGTTTAGAAATAACTGTTTACCCCTGTATTTATCCGTAAATGCACATGTCATCTATATTTAATGTATTTAACACATATTTGTAGACAAATTTCATCTGTATGGCTAGCGAATTTCACCCTGCAGTTTCGTTTTCACACAGCTCAACGTTTATGACGTCATTTATCTTGGACTATGAGTCGTAAAAGGACACAACTTTGTAGGTACATTCAGTGCCATATGCAAATACTGTCTGCGATATGTGTTGCAGATGGAGTAAGTAGCAAGGAAGTAAAGAATATAAAAGCAATGCACGATGCGGTAATTTTTCACGCAACTCAGTGTTGTGGACGTCATATCTCCTGAGATATTTGTCGGACACTGATATAATTTTGTAGGTACATGTGTATACTGTTTGCGAAATGTGTTATGAATAGAGTAAGTAGCAAAGAAGGAATAAATTCAAACGGATGAAGGATGCGACAGTTCTTCACCGTGAATTGTACAATGTTATAATATTGCAGGTACATTCAGTGGTATATGTGAATGCTGTGTGCAGGTAACTGTGTGAACTGCAACAATATAGCAAACGATCAACTTTTTTCCTTTCGTCATTTTTTTGGAGTTGTCAACGAGAAAAAGTTTCGTAGAGGTTTGAAATGATGTGTATAGTTTTCTGCAAGTCTCTAAGCGCTCTCGTTATCTAATATTGGATGATTAAAATTTCTGTACTGGCGCATCGTGGGCTAGACTAATTTTTCACCTGTACCCCCACCCATTTGAAACGTAGGTGGTTCTTATGCGCAATGTGATTCTTCCCTGACACTGAAGTGATATGTGAATAGTTTGGTTGAAATAGGTCCAGTGGCTTAGGAGGCGACGTGGAACATACATATATAGGTACGCCAATTTTTAGATTACGAGGGGGTACCCAGAAGAAACCGAACTAGTCGTTTGGTGGCATAGCTGTTGTAGTACCGCGATTTGCCGCTAGGAGCGCATAGAGCGAACATTCCGGTGTCGATAAGCCGTGTGCCGTCGTTGAAGAAGGCCAGGATTAGTTTCGTGAACAGCCTCCGGCGATGCAGATCTGCTTTTTGACAGAAAAAAAGTGGATCAGAAACTCTTGAAATGTTAAAAACGGCGTACAAGGACAATCCTATGAGGAAAACTCAAGTGTCTGCGTGTTTGCCCGTTTAACAAAGGGTGAAATGTCAAGTGAGGACAAACCTCGTTCTGGTCGTCCTTCCATGGCCCGAACACACGAAAATGTAGAAAACAGTCATGCAGTCATCGACGAAGGACCATTGAAGAAATTCTGGAGCTGTCATTTGGAGTTCAGTGCAGCAAATTGTGACAAAAGATTTGGGATTGAAAACGGTGGATGCCAAATTCATACTACAACTGTTGACTGCTGAACAAAAACATAGTTGTATGGAAGTATTCTGTGCTTTGAAAGAATAGTCCAAAAATGATCCAAACTTTCTCCCAAAAATTATCAGAGGCCGTGAAACTTGAAGCTATACTTACGATCCTGTATCGAAGCAATAATCGAGGCAGTGGAAGACTTCAAGTTCTTCTCGCCCTAAGAAAACTCGTCAGGTGAAAAGAAACAACGTGAGAGTTGTCCATTCAAAGTTTGCTCCGCAGAGTCAGACAGCTAAAGAAGCTTTCTAGTTAGAAGTTTCGAAAAGATTATGCAAGAGTGTGTGGCGCAAGTTGTAGTGGACTGACAAGACAGCCAGTCCACAGTGACGGGTAACCGAAAGGCACGCGTTTACACACGCCGGCTGGTGTTAGGTCTGAAACTGGATACGTAATGAATGCTATAAAGAAAAGTACGTAGCTGCTGGAATACTTAACTTTAATCCATCATTTGTATACAGCGTTCTTGATGATGCAAGTGAGACTCTCTCCAGAAATGGTTAATGGCGCCTTGCTAGATCGTAGCCATGGACTTAGCTGAAGGCTATTCTAACTATCTCTCGGCAAATGAGAGAAGGGCTTCGTCAGTGTAGTCGCTAGCAAAGTCGTCCGTACAACTGGGGCGAGTGCTAGGGAGTCTCTCTAGACCTGCCGTGTGGTGGCGCTCGGTCTGCGATCACTGACAGTGGCGACACGCGGGTCCGACATGTACTAATGGACCGCGGCCGATTTAAAGCTACCACCTAGCAAGTGTGGTGTCTGGCGGTGACACCACACAAGTGGTATGATTTGTGGCAGTTAGTTTTTACATTATGATAATGTCCCTGAGATGGCGTAAGCACACTGGTCGGTAAAGATGTAGAGCGAAGACCGATAGTAGACCCTGTATCAAGAGCGCCTATCACGAGAGATGCCAAAGACACACTGACAAGAGACACGCCGCCAACGCCCTCTCGACAACATGAATTTAGGTCACCGTCACTGACTGGAGGGCATCACTAACTCACTGACTCATTGGCTCACTCATGCTACGACAGTGCATAGCGACCAGATTGAGACTACCAGCGAGACTAAAGCTTGTAGTAGCAAGATTACCGATACTGTCTCCAAGAGGACTATTGCTGATGAGTTTGTACCTCAGCACTTGGTCTCTATTCAGGATAAGTAGCTTCCTGTTCATGTAATTAAAGAACCGTGTTAATCCACGTGTGAATTTGTGTTGTAGAAAGAGAATACCAGAAAACCACAACAACATCCTCTCCCTTGCTTCCTACAGTAGAAGATTCCACAATCCCTGATCACAAAAATCTGTCTGTACGACAGTTCTTGCCCAAAAATGGTATGGCACCTGTTTCTCACCCCTATACTCACCTGACCTTGCCCCACGCTACATTTTTTTTTTGTTTTGTTTCCTGGAATGGGAAGAGACATGAAAGGAAAGCGTTTTGCTGATTTTGCTTAAGGCGAAGAAAAAACGACAGAGGCGCTGTCAACCATCACAGAAGATGACTGTAAACAATGTTTTGAAAAATGGAATAAAAGACTAGAGAAGTGTATTCTGGCAAGTGGAGAGAACTTTGAAGAGGATTGAAGGTTTGTGCATAAACTGTGAATAAATCAGTCCAAACAGTGATTTGTGTTTCTTTTCGGTACATCCCCCCTTCTAACAGCCGTGTACCGCAAGTCTCTAGAGGAACGGAAGGTTCCAAATGATTGGAAAAGAGCACAGGTAGTCCCAGTCTTCAAGAAGGGTCGTCGAGCAGATGCGCAAAACTATAGACCTATATCTCTGACGTCGATCTGTTGTAGAATTTTAGAACATGTTTTTTGCTCTAATATCATGTCGTTTTTGGAAACTCAGAATCTACTATGTAGGAATCAACATGGATTCCGGAAACAGCGATCGTGTGAGACCCAACTCGCTTTATTTGTTCATGAGACCCAGAAAATATTAGATACAGGCTCCCAGGTAGATGCTATTTTTCTTGACTTCCGGAAGGCGTTCGATACAGTTCCGCACTGTCGCCTGATAAACAAAGTAAGAGCCTACGGAATATCAGACCAGCTGTGTGGCTGGATTGAAGAGTTTTTAGCAAACAGAACACAGAATGTTGTTATCAACGGAGAGACGTCTACAGACGTTAAAGTAACCTCTGGTGTGCCACAGGGGAGTGTTATGGGACCATTGCTTTTCACAATATATATAAATGACCTAGTTGATAGTGTCGGAAGTTCCATGCGGCTTTTCGCGGATGATGCTGTAGTATGCAGAGAAGTTGCAGCATTAGTAAATTGTAGCGAAATGCAGGAAGATCTGCAGCGGGTAGGCACTTGGTGCAGGGAGTGGTAACTGACCCTTAACATAGACAAATGTAATGTATTGCGAATACATAGAAAGAAGGATCCTTTATTGTATGATTATATGATAGCGGAACAAACACTGGTAGCAGTTACTTCTGTAAAATATCTGGGAGTATGCGTGCGGAACGATTTGAAGTGGAATGATCATATAAAATTAATTGTTGGTAAGGCGGGTACCAGGTTGAGATTCATTGGGAGAGTCCTTAGAAAATGTAGTCCATCAACAAAGGAGGTGGCTTACAAAACACTCGTTCGACCTATACTTGAGTATTGCTCATCAGTGTGGGTTCCGTACCAGATCGGGTTGACGGAGGAGATAGAGAAGATTCAAAGAAGAGCGGCGCGTTTCGTCACAGGGTTATTTGGTAACCGTGACAGCGTTACGGAGATGTTTAACAAACTCAAGTGGCAGACTCTGCAAGAGAGGCGCTCTGCATCGCGGTGTAGCTTGCTCGCCAGGTTTCGAGAGAATATATTGCTTCCCCCTATTTATACCTTCCGAGGAGATCACGAATGTAAAATTAGAGAGAATAGAGCGCGCACAGAGGCCTTCAGACAGTCGTTCTTCCCGCGAACCATACGCGACTGGAACAGGAAAGGGAGGTAATGACAGTGGCACGTAAAGTGCCCTCCGCCACACACCGTTGGGTGGCTTGCGGAGTATAAATGTAGATGTAGATGTAGATGTAGATCCTGGTGTGTATGGACTCTGGCAACAGAAATATCCGCATTCCGAAGAGTCCGATGCCTTTACGGTCAGTGAACAGAAGAGAAGATTTGCAGTTAGGAATTCTTTTACGTGTCCACTGGAAGCAGCAACATTCAGGACAGACAACTAGGTACTTATGTGACTGTAGGCTTTCCCGGCGTAAACTATTGATGAAGGTTTCTCGGCTCTCCAGCTGGGTGGTAGCGTTGATATCTCGCGACGTTTCGGGAAGTGTCATATTACGCGGAGAGCGGGCTATTTATATGGGTGGTCACCCCCCTCCACTAGACCTCGGGTGGCTGCGGTGGACCAGCGGCGTGAGCATTCTGTCTGCGGCCGCTGCGGAGGACGTTGACGGGAGCGCTCTCGGCGGATTGCTGCTATCGCAGGGTTCCGTACTGCACTGAGTTGGTATCCCTCATCTCTGTTGACCAGATTGTCGTGAGTCCTTATTTCTATGGATTCTTTGATAACGCTTTCCCAGAAGCCAGATGCTCGGCACAGTACCTTCGTGTTTTCCAAGTTGAAGGTGTGTTCTTTGTTTATGCTGTGTTCTGCTACGGCTGATTTCTCTGTGTGACCTAGTCGCACACATCTGATATGTTTTTCGCAGCGTTTAGATATACAGCGCTGTGTTTGCCCGATGTATTGTTTACAACATTCGCATGGTATGCTGTATACTCCTGGTGTGTTAAGGTTCAGCGCATCTTTGGCAGAACCTAGGGGCTCCTTCGTCTTCGGTGGTGGTCGGAGAATGGTTTTGATATACTCAGGGACATGCGAGTACAAAAGGAGGACCTACTCTTGAGATACGACGTGAAGTCGCTTTTCACGAAAGTGCCCCTTCAGGACTCCTTGACTCTTTTAGCCCAACACTTTGAACCACAAACAGTCAGTCTCTTCGAACACGCACTAACAACCACCTACTTTCAGTGCAACGGGGAATTCTTCGAGCGAATGGACGGTGTGGCCACGGGCTGCCCACTGGCTTCTGCGATTCAAACCTCTATATGGAACATTTCGAGGAGGTGGCCCTTCAAACTGCCAGATAGAAACCCAAGCACTTCTTCCGCTATGTCGACGACACTTTTGTGTGTGGGGACATGGCAAACAGGCACTATACGAGTTTCTTGAACACCTCAGCAGCATTCACCCGAAATCAAATTTTCAATGGAAATCGAGGAAAGTGGATGCCTCCTCTTCCTTGATATTTTAATTAAGAGGAAGGCTGATGGTTCACTGGGCCATGCAGTACATAGGAAGAAGACACACACAGACCTATACCTTCATGCAACAAGCTGCCATCATCCAGCACAAAGACAATACTGACCACCCTGGTACATAGGACACGCACCGTCTGCGACAAAGACAGCCTACCATCCGAGCTGCAACACCTGAGGGAAGTCTTCCAACAAAATGGCTACAGTGAAACGCAGATCAATAGGGCACTTAAAAGGAAGAAGGAAGCAGTGAGAACCCCAGAAGAAGATAATGCAGAAGAAGAAGAAGACAAACGAGTCGCGTTCCTTCCGTACGTGGGTCCGCTCTCGGCGACAATTGCACGACGTCTGTACAAATACAATGTCAAAACCATTCTCCGACCACCACCGAAGACGAGGGAGCTCCTAGGTTCTGCCAAAGATGCGCTGAACCTTAACACACCAGGAGTATACAGCATAACATGCGAATGTTGTAAACAATACATCGGGCAAACACAGCGCTGTATATCTAAACGCTGCGAAGAACATATCAGATGTGTGCGACTAGGTCACACAGAAAAATCAGCCATAGCAGAACACAGCATAAACAAAGAACACACCTTCAACTTGGAAAACACGAAGCTACTGTGCCGAGCATCTGGCTTCTGGGAAAGCGTTATCAAAGAATCCATAAAAATAAGGATTCACAACAATCTGGTCAACAGAGATGAGGGATACCAACTCAGCGCAGCACGGAACCCTGCGATAGCGGCAATCCGTCGGGAGCGCTCCCGTCAACGTCCTCCGCAGCGGCCGCAGACAGAATGCTTACACCGAGAACCGAACTCGGCCGCTCGGGGCGACCGCCATCCCCACCACAGCGCGCACGCCGCTGGTCCACCGCAGCCACCCGAGGTCTAGTGGAGGGGGGTGACCACCCATATAAATAGACCGCTCTCCGCGAATCTCGACACTTCGCCAGAAGATGGGTAGTATGACACTTCCCGAAACGTCGCGAGATATCAACGCTACCACTCGGCTGGAGACTCGAGAAACCTTCATCTACTAGGTACTTAATTTGCATCCCCAAAAATTCACCACTACTGCAGTACGTTAACCTTAGTAGCGAATACCGGAAATGGACTGAACAAGTGTGACTCCTCCTGCTGGAGAGAGGTGGCTGTGAGCAGCGCCGGCGGGCTACGTACACTGGACGTCGAGCAGCAGCTGGACGGAGAGCGGCCGCTGCAGCGCGGGGTGGTGGGCGCGGCAGGCGACGGTGGCGCCGTGGTGCGCGCGCCGCAGCGCCTGCAGGCGCAGCTCGGAGCGCCGCGACGCCCGCCCGCCCGGCTGGTGGCCCGGCACGCTCTCGGCGGGCGAGCCGTCGGCGCGCGCCACCTGCCACGTCAGCGACGGCGCCGGCACTCCACCCTCCGCCACGCACCACACCGAGAGCGCGGCGCCCTCCCACACGGGCAGGAACTGGTTGCCCGGGTCCAGGCGCCGTCAGTCCACCTCCAGGAAGACGCCGTGCGGCGGCTCTGCCGTTCACAACGCAACACCCCGCGGTCACACTCCCGTATTCTCTTGTTCGTTAAGTTTCACAGTTTACTTGACACTCGGAGTTTACAGCTGCAAAATGTAAGGTAAATAAGAAGGCGAGAATTTAACAACTACAGCCCTGAAGTCGTTACAGGATTTTTTTCCTTTCTATACAGGGTGGTCCATTGGTCGTGACTGGGCCAAATATCTCACGAAATAAACTACAAAGAACGAAACTTGTCTAGCTTGAAGGGGGAAACCAGATGGCGCTATGGTTGGCCCTCTGGATGGCGTTGCCATATGTCAAACGGATATCAACTGCGAATTTTTAAAAAGGAACCCCCATTTTTATTACATATTCCTGTAGTACGTAAAGAAGTATGAATGTTTTACTTAATTTTATCCATTGTTTTTCAGTGTTTAGTTCGCGCCTGTTTTACTTTCGTAAAATGAAGAACAAACCGCCTTCAGTCACAAGTTGCGTTTATTTACTGCACTATGCATTTCGAGCCCTGGAGGCTCATCTGCAGGTGCTTTTTAGTGATTTGCATCAGGTTTTTTTAGTTGTTTGCCTGTTGATATTACATGTTTGTGTTACAACATGATATATTGCAGATATAAGTTTAACAGCGTTAATAATATGAAAATAACTTACAGTTTAACATTACATGACGTATGTTTCTGTTGTGCAGTTGGTATACACAATATACATCTTTAATTTTGCAGTACATACTGGGATAGATACATAGTCACACACTTTTTCACACATTGTAGTAGCAAAACGTAAACATGGCAAAGATTCTCGTTCATACAGATCTTCTACTTCTAAATATAATCGATTTTCTTGTTCCACAGAAGATAATATGATATAGTATTATTAGTACACAGGTATTATTAAAATAATTATTTGGCACTATGTTGTAGGTTGTCAGCTGTTTGTTCTATTATAGATTTCATTCCTCAGGAAAAAATTAACTTTTTTATTCATTTTACGAATATGAATGTTTTAGTTGGACCACTTTTTTCGCTTTGTGATAGATGGCGTTGTAATAGTCACAAACATATGGCTCACAATTTTAGACGGACAGTTGGTAACAGGTAGGTTTTTTAAATTAAAATACAGAACGTAGGTATGTTTGAACATTTTATTTCGGTTGTTCCAATGTGATACATATCCCTTCGTGAACTTATCATTTCTGAGAAAGAATGCTGTTAAGCGTGATTACCTGTAAATACCACATTAATGCAATAAATGCTCAAAATGATGTCCGTCAACCTCAATGCATTTGGCAATACTTGTAACGACATTCCTCTCAACAGCGAGTAGTTTGCCTTCCGTAATGTTCGCACATGCATTGACAGTGCGCTGACGCATGTTGTAAGGCGTTGTCGGTGGATCACGATAGCAAATATCCTTCAACTTTCCCCACAGAAAGAAATCCGGGGACGTCAGATCCGGTGAACGTGTGGGCCATGGTATGGTGCTTCGACGACCAATCCAACTATCATGAAATATGCTATTCAGTACCGCTTCAACCGCACTCGATCTATGTCCCGCACAACCATGATGTTGGAAGTACATCGCCATTCTGTCATGCAGTGAAACATCTTGTACTAACATCGGTAGAACATTACGTAGGAAATCAGTATACATTGCACCATTTAGATTGCCATCGATAAAATGGGGGCCAATTATCCTTCCTCCCATAACGCTGCACCATACATTAAACCGCCAAGATCGCTGATCTTCCACTTGTCGCAGCCATCGTCGATTTTCCGTTGCCCAACAGTCAATATTACGCAGGTTTACGTTACCGCTGTTGGTGAATGACGCTTCGTCGCTAAATAGAACGCGTGCAAAAAATCTGTCATCGTCCCGTAATTTTTCTTGTGCCCAGTGGCAGATCTGTACACGACGTTCAAAGTCGTCGCCATGCAATTCCTGGTGCAAACAAATATGGTACGGGTGCAATAGATTTTGATGTAGCATTCTCAACACCGACGTTTTTGAGATTCCCGATTCTCGTGCAATTTGTCTGCTACTGATGTGCGGATTAGCCGCGACAGTAGCTAAAACACCCACTTAGGCATCATCATTTGTTGCAGGTCGTGGTTCCCTTAAATAACGTTAACTATCCGGCGAACGGTCCGGACACTTGAATGATGTCCAGGATACCGAGCAGCATACATAGCACACGCCCGTTGGGCATTTTGATCACAATAGCCATACATCAACACGATATCGACCTTTTCCGCAATTGGTAAACGGTTCATTTTAACACGGGTAATGTATCTCGAAGCAAATACCGTCCGCACTGGCGGAATGTTACATAATACCACGTACTTTACGTTTGTGACTATTACAACGCCATCTATCACAAAGCGAAAAATGTGGTCCAGTTAATACATTCATATTTCTTTACGTACTACGCGAATATGTAATGAAAATGGGCGTTCCTATTTTAAAAAAAAACGCAGTTGATATCCGTTTGACCTATGGACCTAGCGGGCCAACCAGAGCGCCATCTGGTTTCCTCCTTCAAGCTAGACGAGTTTCGTTCTTTGTAGTATTTTCATTTTATTCTTATTTCGTGAGATGTTTGGCCCGGTCACTATCAATGGACCACCCAGTATTTATTGTTATTTCACACCACTGCTCCCTATGTGGGGAAGGGTGGGCTGTCAGCAGTACAGGCAACCCGCTTTTCAGGCAATTGACAATACAAAATTAAAAAATGGGAAACACATAGTGGAGATGTTTACAGTTCACTTAAAATTTTTTTAAAGTGAAAATAAATGGGATTTTTTGATATATGACACATGAGTTGTTGCACTGATAGTTAAAAACAGTAATAATAAAAGTTAAAATGGAACACAGTAAATGAACCATTAGAACAATAAAAAAGTTGCTGAAACACTGATATTTGAAAGAAGCACTTTCCTGTCACTAGAAAGTGGAGGAACCTGTCATGGGAGAGGGAGTCAGGAGGTGAAGGGGAAAAGGTTGCCCATTATGGACGGTGGCAACGGCCTTGCCGCAGTGGATACACCGGTTCTCGTGAGATCACCAAAGTTAAGGGCTGTTGGGCGTGGCCGGCACTTGGATGGGTGACCATCTAGCCGCCATGCACTGTTGCCATTTTTCGGGGTGCACTCAGCCTCTTGATGCCAATTGAGGAGCTACTCAACCGAATAGTAGCAGCTTCGGTCAAGAATACCATCATACTGACCGGGAGAGCGGTGTGCTGACCCCACGCCCCTCCTATCTGCATCCTCCCCTGAGGATGACACGGCGGTCGGATGGTCCCGCTAGGCCACTCGTGGCCTGAAGACGGAGTGCTATATTATGGATGGTAGGAATGTGGTGGTATAAAGATGGAGGACTGGTGCAGAGCAGCGATGGGGAGTAGTGGCTACTGAGGCAGAAGATGAGGCGGAATAGAGTGGGAAATTGGTGACAGTTATAGTTGTTGGGGAAAGAAAGGCAGATGGGGAAAAGAGGGGTAACGAAATGTGGCGAGGGGAGAGAGAGGAAGTCTTGAGAAGGTGTGTTGGTGACTGTGGGCTTGAAGCTGGTAGGTTGGGTAAGTGTTGGGGCGGAATTCGTGACCTAGGAGGGGCAGATGATTGGAGAGACCATGTGGAGGGTGTGTAAGTGGAGGGTTTGTGGGATGTGTTAGTAAAGGCGTGGCAGCGTATGATTACTGGGAAGTAGAGAGGAAACGACAGAGTAATTGGAGTCGAGTTCGCAGATGGTGAAGATTGTTTGGAGATGTTCAACATGAATAGGACATGTGAGAATTTGATGAGTATTGTAGGATGTCACAAAAGTCCTACACGTAATGCTCGATTTTGAGAGCCCCACACTGTGAAGCTACCTGAATTTGTCAGAAACTATGGGCTCCCATCATTTTTATTTTATTATGCAAGAGAACTACAGGGTGCCAAACCAAGGAAGTCTTGATTCCAAAATTAAATAAACTGAAAACTAAGATCGATAAAGGAGTGCAGCAAATTGTACGTTTATTGTGGAATCACTAAGAAATGGTTCAAAGGGCTCTGAGCACTATGGGACTCAACTGCTGTGGTCATAAGTCCCCTAGAACTTAGAACTACTTAAACATAACTAACCTAAGGACATCACACACATCCATGCCCGAGGCAGGATTCGAACCTGCGACCGTAGCGGTCGTGCGGTTCCAGACTGCAGCGCCTTTAACCGCTCGGCCACTCCGGCCGGCAATCACTAAGAGCTTTATGCAGAACTTACATGGATGTTTCGAAACAGTTCGAAAAGCTGCTAACTGGTGGCTCTGTAATCCCAATATGTAATGCCTTTAAGTAACGCACTGCAGCGCAGACCGTCCAGTGTTCTGATGCACTGCCTCCAGTCGCTGTCTCGGGAGGCCCCATCCCGTCGTCAACAAAGGGTAAGAACCTAGGGATGACCCTGGACTACGGTCTCACCTGAGAAGCCCACACCTGTGTCATGTGCAACAAGGTACTGGGGACCTCCGCGCTTTTCTCGCATATCTGCTCCTCAGCCCGGCATGTACTCTTCCTCAAAGTTGTGCTGTCACCACCTACTTGGTCCTGATTCGCCTTGTGTTGGAGTACCTTGCTTCTTCTGGAGTGGCTGAATAGAGCAAACAGTTGAACTGTTAAAAGGAGGTTATCCTATCGAAAAAAGTTGAAATCATATATTCGACTGAACAACGTGTTTTTCTGGCACTAGGGTACCGCAGACTAGAGAAAGTACTATGGAAACAAGGTGCAGCTTCCAAACACAGTTTGATGTTAGAAAAATACCTGATGAAAAAAACCATTTGCAATACAGGGTTATTACAAATGATTGAAGCGATTTCACAGCTCTACAATAACTTTATTATTTGAGATATTTTCAAAATGCTTTGCACACACATACAAAAACTCAAAAAGTTTTTTAGGCATTCACAAATGTTCGATATGTGTCCCTTTAGTGATTCGGCAGACATCAAGCCGATAATCAAGTTCCTCCCACACTCGGCGCAGCATGTCCCCATCAATGAGTTCGAAAGCATCGTTGATGCGAGCTCGCAGTTCTGGCACGTTTCTTTGTAGAGTTGGTTTAAACACTGAATCTTTCACATAACCCCACAGAAAGAAATCGCATGGGGTTAAGTCGGGAGAGCGTGAAGGCCATGACATGAATTGCTGATCATGATCTCCACCACGACCGATGCATCGGTTTTCCAATCTCCTGTTTAAGAAATGCCGAACATCATGATGGAAGTGCGGTGGAGCGCCATCCTGTTGAAAGATGAAGTCGGCGCTGTCGGTCTCCAGTTGTGGCATGAGCCAATTTTCCGCGGGCTACGCGTGAAACTTGCCCGCACGCGTTCAACCGTTTCTTCGCTCACTGCAGGCCGACCCGTTGATTTCCCCATACAGAGGCATCCAGAAGCTTTAAACTGCGCATACCATCGCCGAATAGAGTTAGCAGTTGGTGAATCTTTGTTGAAATTCGTCCTGAAGTGTCGTTGCACTGTTATGACTGACTGATTTGAGTGCATTTCAAGCACGACATACGCTTTCTCGGCTCTTGTCGCCATTTTGTCTCACTGCGCTCTCGAGCGCTCTGACGGCAGAAACCTGAAGTGCGGCTTCAGCCGAACAAAACTTTATGAGTTTTTCTACGTATCTATAGTGTATCGTGACCATATGTCAATGAATGGAGCTACAGTGAATTTATGAAATCGCTTCAATCATTTGTAATAGCCCTGTATTTTCGCCAAATTGCCAGTTGTAGGCAGTGTGGCTGATGAACTAGCAGGGAATGTTGGCCCAGGGCAAACTTTAGTTACTCCTGAAAATGTCGCCACGGTTTCTGGAATTTTATTCAGCAAAATCCGAAGAAATTTGTCCGATGAATTGCAAATTGGCTTGAACCAGTCCATTATGCAGGAAGTACTGAGACAGAACCTACGTGTCTCCATTCAAAATCCAAAGGCACCAGGCCATACTAGTACGAACTGTGCGACAGAAGGCTGACTTTGGGTACAAGATTCTCACAATGATCGATAATGAAGGAGTTGCTATCGGCTGCGTCTGGTTAACAGGTGACGCACACTTCCACCTGACTGGAGCCGTGAATAACTGAACTCGCGATTTTTGAGTTCAAAAAATCCCAGTTTGTGTGAACTGCAACCACTTTATTCTCCTAAAGTTCCTGTTTGGGCTGCAATAGGCAGTAAAGGCATTTGCTCCTTTTCTTAATCACAGAAAGGATGGTACGTTCCAATTTTGGAGCAGTTTGTTGCCACAGAGCTAGCGCTGGAGAATCGACCAGTCACCGAGTGGATCATGAGAGATGGGGCCAGGCAACATCGCACCGAACAGATGTTTGATGAATATTTTGGGGCCGCGCGGGATTAGCCGAGCAGTCTAGGGCACTGCAGTCATGGACTGTGCGGCTGGTCCCGGCGGGGGTTCGAGTCCTCCCTCGGGCATGGGTGTGTGTGTTTGTCCTTAGGATAATTTAGGTGAAGTAGTGTGTAAGCTTAGGGACTGATGTCCTTAGCAGTTAAGTCCCATGAGATTTCACACACATTTGAACAATATTTCGGGAATAATGTTATTGCGTTGCATTATTGCAAATTTACACCCATGCCCGAGGGAGGGCTCGAACCTCCGCCGAGACCAACCGCACTGACTTAATTCACCGAACTTTATTGTCAGAGGTTGTAGTTATTCGATTTGTAAGCCAATGACCATACAGCAATTTCCTAAAGCAGCGTGAAGCAATTCTAAAGAAATAAAATTAAAAAAAAACCTGTGAAGACTAGAAGATTTCCGAGTGCTGCTAAGTACAATTGTTTCGGCCAGATTTATATAGACGCCTCCAGCTGTGTAACGGGGCTGGCAAAAGGTTGCCAAATCGCAGAGATGTGCAGGCAGCTCAGCTTGTCTCGCCTTTGCTCGGTCTTTCTCAGAAGCACTCAGTACAGCTCGACATTTCATTTAGTATTGCAATATGGCATATTTCTGTTAGCATGACTGTCATTTAAAAATGAACGTAATGACAGAAGAGAATGATTACAATTCTCAATCTCCATTATGCAGACACGTAATCGACAGATACTGCATATTTGGAATGAAACATCATTACAACAGTATGCATAAAGAACTTAAATATTTAGTTGACACTTAAAGAGCAAAAAATTACAATAATCGAAAGACAGGATTCACTGTTCCATGCATCAGGAAGAACTTTGTGCTAAATTTGCACATATAAGGTACGTTAAGAAATTGGTGATACGAATAGTAAATTTTCTCGAGTCGCATGCATTATTCAAGTATCATTTGTAGCAATTTTCGATGGAATCAAACGAAGGGTATGGAGACTTTGTCTATTACTGCAAAGTACGTTGGGTTAAGTCAAGAGCCATACCTGTAATTATTTTTCGATTTAAAACCCGCTATTGTTGAGTTTATCAAGGAAAATAGAGAACAGGAACAAAAATAAAAAAAAATCCAGAATGGATTACAGGTCTTGCATTTTAAGTTTACTGACTACACGCTGCTCGCAGTAAGACATTGAAAGGTGAGAAAAAAAATTTTCTGATTTGATGGGAATGCATTTAAAAAGAAAATTGCGTTGTAAAAGAGAGAAATTCCGACAGTAAACACAGACTAGTTCCGTAAGAATACTGATGTTAAAGAACACACGAGGTATGAAGAAGTCACTGTGGCCTTGAAAGAATTACAAGAGCGATTTTCTACACTTTTTCTGCCCGTGGCAGTTTTACATCCGTTTACGAACTGTCTTCGAGACCGTTTGCTGTTTCAGTTTAAAGTGTTGCTGTGCACGTACAAATGGAACTGATTGATCTGTAGCGTAATTGCTGTCTGAAAGACAAATCTTTATACATTAAAACTGTCCTGGAGGTCCACGTTGTTTCCCTCAGGAAGAGTTTCCATGAAGAGATAGCAAAAGTAATAAAATATTTCCATCAACATACGTGTGTGAAAGATCTTTTTCGAATATGAAATGAAGTAAGTCACGAGTGCGAAAATCTGTGAAATTGCTTATGTCTGTCTGTATGGCAATAATTTGTACCAGACAAAAATTACATTATGTTTTCAGTGTGCTAAGAATAATTACGAGTAAACAGAACTGAAAACTGTTTGTGATCTGTGTTGTAAAATGCCTAGCATTAAATCAAGTTGTATGCAGTGCGCCTTCACTGACACCTAAACAGGGCGCATGCGCAGTTTCCCCCTCTTCAGCATCCTCTCGTCGAGACAGCACGGCACCGCAGGGAAGGAAGTGTGTAGCCAAGCGATAGAGCTACGGCACGTCAGTCAGAGAACGGCTCGCGAGCCAAATCCTTGGCCGCCTCTGGTGTACAGTCTCTCTGTCCTTATTGTGACATTCCTGCCCCTAGTGGTGCATTCTGCAACTACACCTTGGTGCGTCTTACGGATCTAAACTTGGAAAGATTCTCTATCCACTGTTATGTGTAATTTTTTAGCATGTGTCGTAGTTTTCACGTAGCTGTCTTCTGAAACTGCAGAGGTACTTATGAATAACTCCATGGTACAGTCCGTGCACAATAACGTGGCCAGTAGGGCAGGCGTGGGGAGAGCAGCGGTGGTGGGGGTTATGGGCAGGCATTGTAGGAGAAATGCCGGCCATTGGAAGGGTAGTAACCATTCTATACTGAAGCCTACACATTCCTTGGAAATATTAAGTATATCCATTCCATGCCCACACTTCAACAGTGACCATTCAAAAAGATCTGTCACCTATGCTTAGGTCTGAAGCCTATGCTCACATTTCTTGTAATTATTAAGTATGTTCCTTCCATGCCTACACTTGAAGAGTGACCATTCAAAAAGATCTGTCATTTATGCTTAAGTTAGTATCTAAAAGTAATTCAACAGAGAATGCAACAAAATCAGCGATTGGTTTTCGCCTTTCTGTTACCATTTGTATCTTTCAGAGAAGCGACATGAGTGGCGAATTTTGAGTAAAACGTACACTTTTCTCTTGTCGTCGTATCAAAATTTGCTTCTTTTGCCAAAACACAGAGGAGTTTTGCAGTGTCACCTGACTAACATGCTGTGCACTCGCAGTTACGAGAGAATTCTGAAACAGTGGTTTACAAAGTCTATTAACTTAGGATCTGTGGAAGAATAAGGTCAGTAACTTATAAAAAGGCAGAGTCTCAGCAGAAAAATATTCGTGTAATGTCTTCACTTACGTTGTTCCAAAACCAAAGGCAATTCTCGTTTCACCAGCTATTGATGCCCCTTAAAAATTACATTCTTTTGCCGAAAAAGTCTTTAGGTAGTGGAATAACACGGCAGACAATGAATTTTGCATAAAAAAGTGTGGTAAAATAGACTCCTCTTTGCGTTTTATCATCAGCCGAAATCTTGTTTCGATATCTCAAACAGTTTACAAAATATGAGTACTGTTGTGAATATCTCACTCAGGAATTATCGCTGGCGTGCGTGATTTCAGATGAGTGTGCTACATCAGATCGACTTTCTCGTGATTAGTGACAGAGACCTACAAGCAAGTGTAAACAAAAAAAAAAAAAAAAAAAACTGTATGTGTTCGTTAAATTTCATATGCAGCAGGATATCATCTGATATGCACCAAAAGCAAAATCATAACGACCACTATTTTTCATCGCAAGCTTTTTCGAATTTCGCGCAGTGTCTTACTTCAACGTTAATATGACATTAACTATGGCCATAAGGGGGGTAAGACGTCAAACGGGCCCACTTGGAGCAGGAAATTCACCTCAGGACATTTTAATTTCCACTGTCAATACATTTACAAATAAATTTAAAAAAACTTTGTCATCACGACCAGGAAGGATTCAGGAGTAACACTCATAGCAGTGGAAATTCAAAAACATGACAAAATAAAATTTTTTTCATGTGAAATTTCATTATTTTTTCACTTACTATTGTAGCTATATGTACACTTTTCTTCATAAATGGGAGAGATTCTTCGATGAATTTTGCACAGCGTACAACCCATGGTTACAGGTGTATGGAACTCTAAAATATATTTAATTCATGAAAAAATGAATGCGCTGTTACGTTTTAAATTTCATGTTTAGGAAAAGAACTCAAATTTTGTATTCGATTATCTCAATTTTACCACAATTTTAATAGATTTGGAAAATTCTAGAGTTTCATGCTCCTGTAAGTACGTTTTGTATGCTGTGCAAAATTCATCGAAGAATCTCTCCTACTTATGAAGAAAAGTGTACCTACAGCAACAAATGCAGCCAATAGCAATTGAAAAAAATGATGAAATTTCACTCATAAAAAATTTATTTTGCTATGTTTTTGAATTTTCACTGCTATGAGTGTGAATTGTGAATCCTTCCTGGTCATGATGACAAAGTTTTATGAATTTATTTGTAAAAGTGCAGACAGTGGAAATTAAAATGTCTTTTGGTGAATCTCCCGCTCCAAGTGGGCACGTTTGACATCCTACCCCCCTTAACAAAATAATGGAATCATCATCATGAAGCGGACACATATAGATAAAAGTAATGCAAAAATGAAATTATTTAACTAAATAGTTTCTGTAAAATCGTTTGAGAGAGATTGCACGGCGTGCGGCTAGAATCTGTCATCGCCGACCAGCGGAAAGTGGTCAAACACTGTCGGCTTCCCCTCCCGAACAAACGAATGAACTCGCCCAGCGCTTTAAACGACAACTGGTTACTGCGCGCCGGCCACCGGCCACTGTGGACTCTCGACGGAGGACACGAGGTACGCGAGGCGACGCACCGATGACGTGGAGCCGCAGTGGCGGCGACGCGGCCAGCAGGCGGCCGGTGCGCGCGTCGCGGCGCTCGCAGCGCCACAGCCCGGCGTCCTCCAGCCTGGCGCTGCTGATGCGCAGCTGGCCCGACGCCAGCGTCACGTGGCGCGGCCCGCCCCCGGCGCCGCCCCCGGCGCTGCCGGCCGGCGCTCCGGCGCTGGGGGGCCGCGACAGGTGGCGCCACAGCGGCGCGCCCGGCGGCGGCGCGCACTCCAGCAGCGCCTCCTGGTGCAGCCGCAGCTCGACGACGCGCTCGCGCTCCGCGGGGCCGGGCAGCAGCAGCGGCGGCGCCGGGGGCGGCGGCGCGGCCGACGCGGAGGCGGAGGCGGAGGCGGCGGGGTGCTGGCGGTGGCGCCGCTCGCGCCTCCCGCACTGCAGCGGCTGGCCGCTCTCTGCAACACGAGGACTCGACTCACTGGAAGCTCGCGTCTGCTACGGGTTTAGTCATTACGGCTTCTGAAACACACTGGAAATGAGCGTTTGGCGGCATTGGCCGGGAGGCCCCTCGGAGGGCACGTCCGGCCGCCTTGGTGCAGCTCTTATTACGAGGGCAGTTCAATAAGTAATGCAACACATTTTTTTCTGAAACAGGGGTTGTTTTATTCAGCATTGAAATACACCAGGTTATTCCCCAATATTTTAGCTACACAACGCTATTTTTCAACGTAATCTCCATTCAATGCTACGGCCTTACGCCAGCTTGAAATGAGGGCCTGTATGCCTGCACGGTACCATTCCACTGGTCGATGTCGGAGCCAACGTCGCACTGCATCAATAACTTCTTCATCATCCGCGTAGTGCCTCCCACGGATTGCGCCCTTCATTGGGCCAAACATATGGAAATCCGACGGTGCGAGATCGGGGCTGTAGGGTGCATGAGGAAGAACAGTCCACTGAAGTTTTGTGAGCTCCTCTCGGGTGCGAAGACTTGTGTGAGGTCTTGCGTTGTCATGAAGAAGGAGAAGTTCGTTCGTGCCTACGAACACGCTGAAGTCGTTTCTTCAATTTCTGAAGAGTAGCACAATACACTTCAGAGTTGATCGTTTGACCATCGATCATCTCGAACGAGTGTCTTCGCACGCTCCGCCATTGCAGGAGTCACAGCTGTGCACGGCCGGCCCGCACGCGGGAGATCAGACAGTCTTGCTTGACCTTGCGGCGATGATGACACACGCTTTGCCCAATGACTCACCGTGCTTTTGTCCACTGCCAGATCACCGCAGACATTCTGCAAGCGCCTATGAATATCTGAGATGCCCTGGTTTTCCGCCAAAAGAAACCCGATCACTGCCCGTTGTTTGCAACGCACATCCGTTACAGACGCCATTTTAACAGCTCCGTACAGCGCTGCCACCTGTCGGAAGTCAATGAAACTATACGAGACGAAGCGAGAATGTTTGAAAATATTCCACAAGAAATTTCCGG
This sequence comes from Schistocerca cancellata, assembly GCF_023864275.1. Lineage (NCBI taxonomy): Eukaryota > Metazoa > Arthropoda > Insecta > Orthoptera > Acrididae > Schistocerca > Schistocerca cancellata. Next base: position 73,682,448 of record NC_064627.1, read on the forward strand.
TTTTTTCAACCAAAATTGGCCGAGAAAAAAAAATGTGTTGCATTACTTATTGAACTGCCCTCGTACATTCGACTCCACATTGGGCGACCTGCGCGCCAGGTGGGGATAAATTGATGATGAAGACAACACCCAGTCCCTGAGCGAAGAAAGTATCTGACCCAGCCGGGAATCGAACCCGGGCCCGTAGGACGGCAATCAGTCACGCTCACCACTCAGCTATCGGGGCGGACTGTCGGTGAGAGAAGTCATGGGATAACTCCTAATATCGCACCGGGGCTCCTTTTGCTGTGTCGTCCGCAGTGAGAATTAATGCCTGAAATATGGTATTTTCGGCACGTTCTTGACACTATGCATGTCGGAATACTGAATTGTCTAACGATTTCCGAAATGGAATGTCCCACGTGTCTAGCTCCAACTACCATTCCGCGTTTAGAGTTTGCTAATCACCATCGTGCAGCCGTAGTCACGTCGTAAAGCTTTTCACTTGCATCGCCTGAGTACAAATGACAGCTCTGCCAAAGCGCTGCCCTTTTATTGCTTGTGTACGCGGTACTGCCGTCATCTGTATACGTGCTTATCGCTATCTTCTGACTATCGTCATCGCAGTATATTTGCGTCTCAATCGATTAATATCCTTGTACAAAATCGATACTTGTTCTCTGAGCACTGGAATATCTTTGGGACACTCCCTAAAGTGACGTTAGGTTCAGTTACATTTCGATTTCACGCTTCATAATTTCCTGAATTACTTGGCAGCAGACACAATTACTAATGTTGTTATCTCTGACTAAATTCCATATACATGTCCACTTCTCAGTTTTGTGTACACACCAGATAACCCTAACATATCTTGGAAGACAGGACGACATACATTTCATAGTGACACACCAGATTCAGTAGGAGAGTACCTTGCTTCACAGGTCTGTCATACCAGACATTCCGAAATATATCGTATTGCATCACTGCGATTACAACACAACAGAGGGATTATTGTAGTGCAGACAATGCAGGGTATCAAATAACAAAGAAAGTAATAATCTTATGAAATTAAAATGACACAATTTAATAAAAAATTAATTGATTAATATAGCCACATTGAATCATCAATTCCCGCAAAAACACACGACACAGGAGGGTTTTTATACAAGAAACAAACCACATGCACAAAACGCAAGTACGCCTCGTTAATAGTTTCATATTTTAGGACAGAAGTAGTAATTTTTACTTCTAAATGCCACTAATATTATCTTCTTCAACAAAGATTCAGTTCAAGCAGATTATTACAAATTGTACTTTCATAGCACAGAACAGGTGTTTTGCACAGAGACATCTTGTAAAATCGAACGCTGTTGTTTCATAACTGAATCTAATCCTCAATCAGAAATAATATTAATGAATCTGAATTTTGAATCATCATTGATCACTTAAATATTGCTCTGAAATGGATCTGCGACAGGAAAACGGTCGGCTGGTCCTGGCGGAGGTTCGAGTCCTCCCTCGGGCATGGGTGTGTGTGTTTGTCCTTAGGATAATTCAGGTTAAGTAGTGTGTAAAATTAGGGACTGATGACCATAGCTGTTAAGTCCCATAAGATTTGAAACACATTTTTTAGGGAAACGGTGCTCTTGTAGCAGAGCTCTTGTAAGTACTAAATAATTGTCTGCAATCGTCATTTCTAGAATGATTATGTCGATATTATTAGAGTGCCAACATGTTAACCTCGTTATCTCGTCGTGGAGAATAATGGTTATATTTCTGAAGTAAATATCCAAGGAGCTGATGTGGCAACATGATGTCAAACAACAGAGTCATTACATAAACTGTCGACCTGAATTTATTCAATCTTCGTTGATCCATTATGGATCGTGGGACGACGGCTGGCATGAACTTCTTGATGCGATAATAGCGATTTTACGACTATGACGAGTGGGGCCTGAAGATGGCATCAATGTAATGCCGAAACTGGTAGCACATAGAAGTTCATAAAATAAAATAAATTTCTACAATACATACCGCTGTCGGTAAATTATTGCATCAAGATGAATGTATTCAGTCTTGGATAGCCTTGCGAACAAAAGACCAGTGTTTTCATAAATGAGCAGGTATACATTACTTCATTGGTAGTGTATTTCCGACATATTTCGACACAAAAACGTGTCATAAATTGCCAACAATGCCACGAGAATTACTCTTACCAGTATTAAATGAGTTTTATTGTTCGTTGTAGAGTGTGTAAGAACAGAATTTATATTTTATGTTGCCGTCAAATAATGTTCATTACTTTGCACTTGTTGGATGAAAACAATTTGGATCTATAAGAATGCATTCTCAATTAAGTGAAACGAACTGCTTCTCTATTATCAATTTTACATTCGTGTCCTACATTCTATGGAAGCGTACATTTATTACTTAATTTCAAATAATACTTCTCTAACATTAAGAATACAAAGAGTTCACGATTTTCTAAACAACTATCACTCAGATACTGTATCCTACAGGCATAAACAAAACTATTCTTCGTGTACGTTAGGACACACTGAAACCTCTTCCTGGGTGTTATATTGAGCCACATACATCTAGTGCTGCTTCCACCAGTATTGTGGAAAATGAAACATCTAATTTAAAACTCTCTGGCAAATTAAATCTATGTGCTACGCAATGACATATGCCCAGAACCTTGCCTTTTGTGGCAAATGCTCTTGTTAGCTGAGCTATCCAGGAACAACTGACAACTTGTTCAAATTTGCTTTTTCTAAACAAAAATCGGTTATGCAGGTTGCTATTACCTGTAACTATTCAATAATTTTATGTTTCTTGGAGATATTTAACTCTTATTGAAATGTTATCAGCCTAAATTCCATAAGTAACCACATTGTATATAACAACAGTCCATGCTGTTATTATATTTGAGAATTTGGCTTAAAAATGATATTGATAATTTCCTCCTCCGCTTTGTTCTTGAATGCATCTTTCACAGTGCAGCATAGTATACACTGTAACTTCATTTGTCCATTTTAAAATAAATAATTCATTCTGAAATCTACCCTTAAACCGAGGATGTTGTGGTCTTCACTATGTACATTTTTCTGCGATCACTAGTCCACTAAAGTATGCAGGAATAATGTATATGGAGACAGATGACGGCAGATTGAACCTGTGAAATACATTTAGATACCTCAGCTGCTAAGCCTATGTACACAAAAGGCAAAGGTATGGATCTGAGACCAACCTAGGGTTTTAATCTATCATCCTTCTTTCTCTATTTTGTGTAAAGTGAATTTATTTATCGCAAAAATATACACATATCTTTAAAGATAAGTGTCTGTGAAGGTAAGTTAGAGTTACCAGCATTACTGTTGTTAACAACAACAAGTTTACATTTAATACAGAGCTTTTTATTTGTTGATATGTATCTTATTATATAGTTGTGTTTTAGATTATTATATTTAAAAAAATATTATACTCATGTATTGTATGTAAGAGTATATGGTTGAAACTGACCAAATGCATGGATAATAAAAAGAATACAGTCTACTTGGGCTATGTTTACATTCTTAAAACACGCTCAGGCGGTGGACCCAAAAAAATGAAAATAAAAAATTTTAAAACATAAAACCTGATTTAGAGAACGTCTGCAACGCAAGGATCATTTGAAGACCTGAGACCATTCGATCCCCGATGTTAGTAAAGACTTTACCAATCTCCACCTCCAACCTTAAGAACTCGTCCTTGACGTTTTAAAAGAAATAGAAATGTTGAACAATCGTAATCATAACCCTGAGTTTAGGTTAAAGGAACAAACCACACTCATAGGCCTGTTACAGGTAGTTATTTTGAGCACTATGATGATATACACCTGTCTAGGTCGTTCAATCTATTGTAACCTCCAGTATAGTTTAGTAGTTTTGATGATTGCACTTTTGTTCATTATATATCTTTCTTTTAACTTCCTGCCCCTCATTCATGTGTTATCCTTTGGGTACTTCATTATCTGTTGTCATGCACTTTATAAAAGAGATTTCATCTTTTTTTTATTTTGGTTCTTGGTTATCCACTGCTTTGTTTTACGCCTTGTTATCAGCTTGTTGAGTGGTAACTATTTTATTCTTATCTGCATTATTTATTTGTACATTATAGTTTTAACTCTTGGTCTGAGTCTGCATACATTTATTGACAACATAAGTGGAATTCGCTTTTTGCCACTCATTGTTCTTTTTGCTTTATTATGACCTCATTGAGTGGTACCTGTTTCATTACCTACTGTGTAATTTACATGTACACCAGATTTTATATCAGCCTTTATATGTTTGTGAATAACGTTTTTTACACTCTACCAAATGTGTCTTTTTTGATCACGTGGCTAATTTATACAAGTGTGTTGAACATTCTACACGGCCGAAAAAAAAAACATGCAACACCTAAAAGAACTGTGCTCAGTGGCACCAGGGTATAACGTGTGTGTACTGGAAGGCTCTGCGGCTAGTGATTCATTTGCCACGCTCAACGGCAGTCAGATGGCGTTCAGGAGGCCAGTCTGTGCAACCTCTGTTTTAACTCTCTGGGCGGTAAATTTGCTGAGTTCAGAGGTGAACAGTGTTCGCAACGTTCAATCTAGGATAAAACAATTCCCACTCCTGTAGACCAAGTTCTCGACGTTGTGAAGATGCACGTCAAGATCGGCACATTGTGCGAGCAACGGTGACCGCCCGAACATCATCCAGGGGCGAAATCGGGGACATGTTGCACCTGCTTTGGTATCAGGGACAGTTGGATTTGTCTACTCGTAGCAAGACTAAGATAACGTGTGACCCATCGCCAGGCTACCACCATCACGACTCCGCCGAAGTCAGCTATTCTGGTGTCATTGAAGAGTTCACTAGAGTGTGGAATGGTGCTGCTGTTATCTTGAGCGACGAACGCAGGTTCTGCCTGTACGTGAATGATGTATGGCGCAGACATAGGGAGCCACCCATTCTAGAGCGTTCGCCCACGATACCAGGTCCCATCCCAGGCTTCAGGATGTGTGGAGCAATCAGTTACAAGACGCAGCCATATTTGCGGTTTCTGCAGGGTAAAGTAACCAGTGCCCGCTACGTTGCACGGACAGTTACCCACACGCTACTGCCACATCCTCGACACGGAAGTGATGTGGTCTCTCAGCAGGACAATGCGCATTTACGTACGGCTGCCGCGACACGTCTTGCTCTTTGTGATGTACAAAAACTTCCCTGGCCAGCAATATCACCAGATATCTCTCCAGCTGAAGACGTGTGGGTCATGACAAAGCGGAAACGTAGTCGGTTCGAGAGTTTGCAAGAACGATTGCCGAAATGTGCAACAAAAGGGGCAAGGCGCTTGAGACAATTTATCGCAGGATGCCATCTGGCACGTTTTCGATCATTTGCATGCGAGAATACACACCTAGGTTGCCGCCAGAGGTGGGTTCACTGTGTACTGATGCGAACCTTTCCGCAGCCTTTACTGTGAGAAATGTGTTGCATTTGGACTGAATTTATCATGATATAATCCTACCATGATGAGCAACCTGTCACAGCACTTGTCAATAAAAATGCCTTTCCCACCGAGAGTGCTGCATGTTTCTCCGCGCACACTGTATGTATCCCTCTTCCCTCTTTTCCACGTATTTGCTGCCTTATATCTTTGTTGTAACTTCTACTTAAAGCGTACCTATGGTTCCTGCCTTATATGTTTGCTATTTTTTTTTAGCTGCAACTTGTATGTACAGGGCTATTACAAATGATTGAAGCGATTTCATAAATTCACTGTAGCTCCATTCATTGACATATGGTCACAACATACTACAGATACGTAGAAAACTCATAAAGTTTTGTTTGGCTGAAACCGCACTTCAGGTTTCTGCCGCCAGAGCGCTCGAGAGCTCAGTGAGACAAAATGGCGACAGGAGCCGAAAAAGCGTATGTCGTGCTTGAAATGCACTCACATCAGTCAGTCATAACAGTGCAACGACACTTCAGGACGAAGTTCAACAAAGATCCACCAACTGCTAACTCCATTCGGCGATGGTATGCGCAGTTTAAAGCTTCTGAATGCCTCTGTAAGGGGAAATCAACGGGTCGGCCTGCAGTGAGCAAAGAAATGGTTGAGCGCGTGCGGGCAAGTTTCATGCGTAGCCCGCGGAAGTCGACGAATAAAGCAAGCAGGGAGCTAAACGTACCACAGCCGACGGTTTGGAAAATCTTATGGAAAAGGCTAAAGCAGAAGCCTTACCGTTTACAATTGCTACAAGCCCTGACACCCGATGACAAAGTCAAACGCTTTGAATTTTCGGCGCGGTTGCAACAGCTCATGGAAGTGGATGCGTTCAGTGCGAAACTTGTTTTCAGTGATGAAGCAACATTTTTTCCTAATGGTGAAGTGATCAGACACAATGTGCGAATCTGGGCGGTAGAGAATCCTCACGCATTTGTGCAGAAAATTCGCAATTCACCAAAAGTTAACGTGTTTCGTGCAATCTCACGGTTTAAAGTTTACGGCGTCTTTTTCTTCTGCGAAAAAAACGTTACAGGACACGTGTATCTGGACATGCTGGAAAATTGGCTCATGCCACAACTGGAGACCGACAGCGCCGACTTCATCTTTCAACAGGATGGTGCTCCACCGCACTTCCATCGTGATGTTCGGCATTTCTTAAACAGGAGATTGGAAAACCGATGGATCGGTCGTGGTGGAGATCATGATCAGCAATTCATGTCATGGCCTCCACGCTCTCCCGACTTAACCCCATGCGATTTCATTCTGTGGGGTTATGTGAAAGATTCAGTGTTCAAACCTCCTCTACCAAGAAACGTGCCAGAACTGCGAGCTCGCATCAACGATGCTTTCGAACTCATTGATGGGGGCATGCTGCGCCGAGTGTGGGAGGAACTTGATTATCGGCTTGATGTCTGCCAAATCACTAAAGGGGCACATATCGACATTTGTGATTGCCTAAAAAATCTTTTTGAGTTTTTGTATGTGTGTGCAAAGCATTGTGAAAATATCTTAAACAATAAAGTTATTGTAGAGCTGTGAAATCGCTTCAATCATTTGTAATAACCCTGTATTTGTCCTCCTCTATTAGTTCAAATATTACAGTTAACTGCATGCATTTTTCTCCTGGGATATATTAATACTTTATTCGTTGTATTCTTCATTTTTCCTTTATTTTATGGATTTCACGAGCATGTAAGCGGACGGTCTACTCAGCTCGGGCTTTCTTCAGCTTATTCCGTGGGGCTTAGGCCGTTGCCATGTTATCAGTTCTCATGCAGGTCGCCTGCGCCGCGACGCCCTGCTCGCAAGCCGTCGGGCCGCACCATTTTAGGTTAGTTAGGATAGGTTTCTCCTTGCTGGCTGCCGAAGCAGCCTCCCGCCCCCCCCCCCCCCCCCCGCCCCTTCTTCAGTCCCCGCCTACTGCACCGACGCATAAATACGCTTGGTTATTGTATTTAATTTGTCATGCATTTTCTTCTTGTCACTCCACTTACTGTAGTATTACTGTTACAGTTCTATGTGTCGCACAGACGTGTGTTTAATCTTTTACGATTGATTTGCCTGCCTGCCACGCATCCGTAAATTGATAAAATACGTGAGTGGTGCCAATAATTATGGTTTTCTCTCAACTTTCGATCATTAAGCTACCCCTTTTTGTGCAACTCCCTCTCTTTTTGTTCGCAGTTGGTGACTGTGGTGTCACCGCCAGACACCACACTTGCTAGGCGGTAGCTTTAAATCGGCCGCGGTCCATTAGTACATGTCGGACCCGCGTGTCGCCACTGTCAGTGATCGCAGACCGAGCGCCACCACACGGCAGGTCTAGAGAGACGTACTAGCACTCGGCCCAGTTGTACGGATGACTTTGCTAGCGACTACACTGACGAAGCCTTTCTCTCATTTGCCGAGAGATAGTTAGAATAGCCTTCAGCTAAGTCCATGGCTACGACCTAGCAAGGCGCCATTAACCATTTCTAGAGAGAGTCTCACTTGTATCATCAAGAATGCTGTATACAAATGATGGATTAAAGTTAAGTATTCCAGAAGCTACGTACTTTTCTTTATAGCATTCATTACGTATCCTGTTTCAGACCTAAAGCAAGCCTGCGTGAGTTGGCGCGTGCATTTCAGCTTCCTTCTCTAAAAACAGTGTCGGCACGTCTGCCGACACTTCAGTGACACGGGAGAATATATTGGGTTTAAAGCATGCTGTCGAGATCCAACAAACGCCTATGACAAGGCATGTCCACGTGCGCCACTTAGCGACATGGAGCTGGACAAGCGCTTCTGGAGAGAGTGAGCTACTCAGAATAACTGCCGCTAGTAAACAAGGCCGGCCACAGTTGGCCTGGAACCTCCAGCACTGGTAGGAGGGCCAAAGGGAAGTCAGCATAGGCTTGCAGAGACGGAACATTGCAGAATAGTTGAAAAATAAGATATGGAAAGCGGATGCAAGGCCTCGTATTCGAGTGGGAAAGGTCTTCGAAAGGTCTATAAAGGAACAGCCATAGGCAGTAGGAAGTCAGCGTCCAGTGAGCAGCGAGTCAGCACCAGGCAGACACTGGACAGCGTCGCCGAGTCAGCGGCACTGGAGGGCAGCAGTGGGTGCTGATGGAGCACTAAAGCGTAGACTAACAACAGATGGTGACGTTTCGCTGCATGTACACTCCTGGAAATGGAAAAAAGAACACATTGACACCGGTGTGTCAGACCCACCATACTTGCTCCGGACACTGCGAGAGGGCTGTACAAGCAATGATCACACGCACGGCACAGCAGACACACCAGGAACCGCGGAGTTGGCCGTCGAATGGCGCTAGCTGCGCAGCATTTGTGCACCGCCGCCGTCAGTGTCAGCCAGTTTGCCGTGGCATACGGAGTTCCATCGCAGTCTTTAACACTGGTAGCATGCCGCGACAGCGTGGACGTGAACCGTATGTGCAGTTGACGGACTTTGAGCGAGGGGGTATAGTGGGCATGCGGGAGGCCGGGTGGACGTACCGCCGAATTGCTCAACACGTGGGGCGTGAGGTCTCCACAGTACATCGATGTTGTCGCCAGTGGTCGGCGGAAGGTGCACGTGCCCGTCGACCTGGGACCGGACCGCAGCGACGCACGGATGCACGCCAAGACCGTAGGACCCTACGCAGTGCCGTAGGGGACCGCACCGCCACTTCCCAGCAAATTAGGGACACTGTTGCTCCTGGGGTATCGGCGAGGACCATTCGCAACCGTCTCCATGAAGCTGGGCTACGGTCCCGCACACCGTTAGGCCGTCTTCCGCTCACGCCCCAACATCGTGCAGCCCGCCTCCAGTGGTGTCGCGACAGGCGTGAATGGAGGGACGAATGGAGACGTGTCGTCTTCAGCGATGAGAGTCGCTTCTGCCTTGGTGCCAATGATGGTCGTATGTGTGTTTGGCGCCGTGCAGGTGAGCGCCACAATCAGGACTGCATACGACCGAGGCACACAGGGCCAACACCCGGCATCATGGTGTGGGGAGCGATCTCCTACACTGGCCGTACACCACTGGTGATCGTCGAGGGGACACTGAATAGTGCACGGTACATCCAAACCGTCTTCGTACCCATCGTTCTACCATTCCTAGACCGGCAAGGGAACTTGCTGTTCCAACAGGACAATGCACGTCCGCATGTATCCCGTGCCACCCAACGTGCTCTAGAAGGTGTAAGTCAACTACCCTGGCCAGCAAGATCTCCGGATCTGTCCCCCATTGAGCATGTTTGGGACTGGATGAAGCGTCGTCTCACGCGGTCTGCACGTCCAGCACGAACACTGGTCCAACTGAGGCGCCAGGTGGAAATGGCATGGCAAGCCGTTCCACAGGACTACATCCAGCATCTCTACGATCGTCTCCATGGGAGAATAGCAGCCTGCATTGCTGCGAAAGGTGGATATACACTGTACTAGTGGCGACATTGTGCATGTTCTGTTGCCTGTGTCTATGTGCCTGTGGTTCTGTTAGTGTAATCATGTGATGTATCTGACCCCAGGAATGTGTCAATAAATTTTCCCCTTCCTGGGACAATGAATTCACGGTGTTCTTATTTCAATTTCCAGGAGTGTAATTACAACTGATAGATAAGCAGCAACTTTACAAGATACAGTTTCAGTTGGAATAGCGCCTCAGATTCACGGTCGGGTCTGGTCAATGTAACCTCCGGCTATGTTCGATGTCAATGTGCCATAACCACTCACAGGCAGCAGGCGGCAGCACTAGCAGTGGAGGGTATATAAAGCGTGCTGGGGGACGCGGAAAACTGTAGTCGCTATCGTACTGCGGAAAGGGAGCGATTTATCTGAACTCCAGAAGGGTATGATCATTGGCTTTCGGGCCAAGGGTGTAAGCACTTCCGAAAGGGGTAAGTCTGTAAACTACTCGCTTGCCGCCGTGGTTCAAGAATATCGTGCGTGGCAATATGGCGCTATCCAAAACTGACGCCGAGGCAACTGTGTTATACCACTGACTACAGTTGACAGTGTGGGCGGTGGTAACGGGAGAGTAGACGTGCAACTGTTGAGCAACTGACCGGACAGATGAACCAAGGAGCTAGCAACAGTATCCCCTCAAAGATCTTTGAGTGAGTGTTACTGCGTATGGGCTTCCGCAGCAGGCGTCTGCTTCATGAACCCATGCTGGCTGCTGTTCGGCGACAAGGCTGGAATTGCCACGCCAATATCGCAACTGGACGTCCACGAAGTGGCGACAGTTGGCCTTTTTAGGTGACAGATGGCAGTTGGCGTGTACGGCTTGAAACGTCTGAAAGCAAATTCCCTGCAACAATCTTCGGAAGAGTTCAGGCCGGCGAACGGAGCATTGTAGTCTGGGGAATGTTTTCATGGCATTCCCTGGTTGATCTCGTCATCATGGACGGCACAATGGATATCCTGTGGACCATGTCCATCGCTAAAAGTTGTTTGTTTCTTCTAGGCACGATGACATCTGACACCAGGACAGTGCAAAGTGTCGCACAGCTCACAATGTATGCACATGTTTCAAAGAGCACCAATACGAGTGTATGTTACTCCTCTCCCCACCGTCTTCCTCGGGCTCTTCGCAGCATGGATCTTCAGCTGAGAAACCTAGAGTAGTTTGGCCATGGTACTGAAATCAGGCATGGTTCCACATCGCTGCCAGTACCTTCCAGAATCTCATTGACTCTTTCCCCGCGCGTCTCGCAGAGGCCCGTGCTGCAGAAGCTTGTTATTCAGGGTTTTGACAGGTGGACACAGTAATCTGACTGGATAGTGTAGTTATTGTTGAGGATTTCATTATGTGGTAGAAACAAGTAGCTGAGTAGTACTCGTCTCCTGCGAGATAGGCAAAGGGGCCGTTAATGAGTGGTAAATTAGGCCAAGGGGCCAATGATTGATTCGTTATGGCAAGAGATCAGTGATTCAGCACTTAGCAGAACCAGTGGTAGCAAGTGCACTGAGAGAGATTGGAGCCCATGTGCAAGCGGATAGGAGACTGAAAAGAGCTTTGTCTCAGCTATATGTATAACAAAGGGTAGCTGATAGGACACCACTCACATCAACGTGTTTAATGATAAATAAATCTATTTACAGAAAATTAATAACTTGTTTCTTCAGCAGATCACCATCCCTGCCAAATCCCTAATCTTTGTTGCCCAATTGCAGACACTACCCTAAGCAACGAATGAGATTGTATTCCCTTTCGACTCTACTATAAAGGTTAATTAGAGAAACTATATCAACTCCACAGACCCACATTGTCGTTAATGTCCTGACTGCAGCAAGCAGAACATTGGACGATTGGATCTGTGCCAGGACGTGTCAACCTGACGATGGAGCTACAAGCCTCCAAAACTAGTGGTGCAGCAGGAAGATAACTCAATCAATATATCACCAAAACTGTTGTTAGATAAAAACCAATAAAGTTTCACTACATGAGCAATGCTACAAATGGTATTGAAACATATGATCTTCATTCTTTATACTGGTGTCTTCAAGGATATTAAATAATTGTTATAAATCAACTAGAAATAATGAGTCTGATATTTTAGTTTTAGAGAATATGAGAAAATTTCAACAAAGCAAGACAAAATATAATTGTTGTTGTTGTTGTGGTCTTCAGTCCTGAGACTGGTTTGATGCAGCTCTCCATGCTACTCTATCCTGTGCAAGCTTCTTCATCTCCCAGTACTTACTGCAACCTACATCCTTCTGCATTTGCTTAGTGTATTCATTTCTTGGTCTCCCTCTACGATTTTTACCCTCCACGCTGCCCTCCAATGCTAAATTTGTGACCCCTTGATGCCTCAGAACATGTCCTACCAACCGGTCCCTTCTTCTTGTCAAGTTGTGCAATAAACTCCTCCCCAATTCTATTCAATACCTCCTCATTAGTTACGTGATCTAGTCATCTAATCTTCAGCACCACATTTCGAAAGCTTCTATTCTCTTCTTGTCCAAACTATTTATCGTCCATGTTTCACTTCCATACATGGCTACACTCCATACAAGTACTTTCAGCAACGACTTCCTGACACTTAAATCTATACTCGATGTTAACAAGTTTCTCTTCTTCAGAAACGCTTTCCTTGCCATTGTCAGTCTACATTTTATATCCTCTCTACTTCGACCATCATCAGTTATTTTGCTCCCCAAATACCAAAACTTCTTTACTACTCTAAGTGTCTCATTTACTAATCTAATTCCCTCAGCATCCTTTACTGCTTGCTCAATATACAGATTGAGTAGGATCGGGGAGAGGCTACAATCCTGCCTCACTCCCTCCCCAAACACTGCTTCCCTTTCATGTCCCTCGACTCTTATAACTGCCATCTGGTTTCTGTACAAATTGTAAATAGCCTTTCGCTCCCTGTATTTTACCCCTGCCACCTTCAGAATTTGAAAGAGAGTATTCCAGTCAACATTGTCAAAAGCTTTCTCTAAGTCCACAAATGCTAGAGACGTAGGTTTGCCTTTCCTTAATCTTTCTTCTAAGATAAGTCGTAGCGTCAGTATTGCCTCACGTGTTCCAACATTTCTACGGAATCCAAACTGATCTTCCCCGAGGACGGCTTCTACCAGTTTTTCCATACGTCTGTAAAGAATTCGCGTTAGTATTTTGCAGCTGTGACTTATTAAACTGATAGTTCGGTAATTTTCACATATGTCAACACCTGCTTTCTTTGATGTAATAAACGCAAAAAAGCAGATTCGTGCATTTGCTCGTATTACGCGACAAATGACTTCATTTTTTTGCGGTCTCCAGGTATTTGGCTGGAAAGTTCCTCATTCTGTGTGGGTCATTATCGTGTCTATATACAGTATGTAAAAAGCGCAAAAAAGGAGATTCATGCATTTGTTTGTGTTATGTGACAGTTTTTCCAAAAATTGCTCCATAACACACTTTCAAATTAGACTACCAAGTCAAGTTGCAGTTGGTCGGGGCAGACGTCACATGGTACGTGTTCAAGTTCATCGTTGATCCTTTCACTCAGTTTTATAAATTTTGTTTTTTAGTATGATAGAGTACAGCCAGCCCTCTGACCGAACACGCTGAGCTACGGAGGCGGGGAAGAGGGGAATTTGTGTCACTGATCAATCATAGCGGATTCCTGACTGTTAATATTTTTTACGAGTATGTCATTGGACAGAAATGGCTAACGAGAGTCCGGTGCTGGCAGAACGAGCAAGATTTTTGGAAGGTGAGCATATGGGCGCCCCGTCGCAGAGCTTCAGAAAGCGAGCACTTCGCCTTTGCCTGCACTTTCAGCAGACAACGCTTTAGCTGATGGATGTTTTGAGGCTCCGCCTCAGAGCCAGTCGCAGATGCTGGGGCTGAACTTGTAGCCTTAAACTACTACTGCAGCCACTCTTGGCATATGAGTTTTAGAACGATGGTAAGCATGAACAGCAACTGCGTGTGATGTGTTAAGGCAGATGCGAAGTCCTTTTGTTTTGAGTTAGAGTTTTGCTTTTCTGAATTAATTTGCACACTCAGCTAGTTGAACTCAACACGCATTTTTAGGCAAGGGAACTAGTGCGCAGATGCACTGTTTTGGGGCTTTCTTTTAATGTGTTACCTGATTCAGAAATCATTGGCAGTTTATGTGGACACAGCTAGTTGTACGTCATTATTATCATTTATTTTCCAATTTCTTCCACCTATGCCAAGGTATTATCATGTATGTTTAATAATCCACTTGAACCACTGTGCATTTAGTAATTACTAGTGTTCAAAGATCGAAGTCAAGTCCATGCATTTTAGTAATAAACTAGACTTTATAGCGAGCTTTAATTTCCTTCCATAGCTATATAAAACGCTATTCATTATCCCTGTGTGAGATATGGTGCCCATATTTAATTATCACTGGGCAGCCCCTGTTTAAATTCAGACGTCTCATGCAATCATTGGAAGTCATGGGGAATCCATAACTTGTCAATGCAACTGTTAAATAGTTTGGGAAACAGGGGAAAGAAGGAAATATTTTACCTCTATAATGAGATTTATGACAAAGGGGAGTAGTCCGGTGACTTTCTTACAGCGGTAATCATACTAATTGTGAAAAAGAGAAATATCAAAAAATATGAAGAGCATAGCACTACCAGTTTAATTTCTCACGCGGCTTAAGTATTGCTCAGAGTGCTAAACTGAAGGCTATATGGCAAGTAGGTTAGATGGACTGGGGAGGAACAGTTCGGATTTAGAAGAGGAAAAGGAATAAGGTATGCTATTAAGAATCACAGGGGAAAGTTATACCGAGAAAGGCGGAGAAATTCATGCTGTTTTTATCGATCTGGAAGAAGTTTTCGACAGAAAACAGTGCAACGAGCTGATGGATATATTGAAGAGGAAAGGATCAGATTGGGAGGAGAGACGATTCTTACGGAACCTATATTTACAACAGAAAGTAAGAATAAGGATTGGCAAGGAAATGTCTGAAGAAAGCAGCATTGGAAGGGGCCTTAGACAACGTTGTTGCTGCCTCTCTCCGTGACTGTTCATCTTATTCCTGAAAGAGATTATTGTTAAAGGTTTAGATGGAAAAAGGGGAGTGTATATTGGTGGAAAGAGAATAGAATATGTCACATACATTGCTGACGACGTGGTATTAGTGGCAGAAAGTGAATGAACTGTAAATAAAGTGCTAAAAGATCTCAATGACGCTTGTGTGTAATATTGGATGAGAACCAGTATAGCGAAAAACGAAGAGTAGGGTGATCGGAAAAGGAAGGAAACTGGCACATATTAAGATAGGACAAGTTGTTATTAGCCAAGTGAGAGCATTTAAATATCTTGGAAGTACGATTACTGAAGACTAGAGATGCCATTATAAGGCGAAAATCGCATTGCTATAGCGGAAGAGGCATTCAATTGAAAGAGGAGATTATTATGTGGCAAACTAGATAAAGGTCTGAGGAAAAGAAATGGCAAATGTTTTGTCTGGAGTGTGGCATTCTATAGGGCGGAAACTTGGACGCTGAAACGAGAGGATGAGAAGTGGCTAGAAGCACTTGAGATATGGATGTGGAGGAGAATGGAGAGTATAAACTGTATGGAAACAGTGTTTGAAAGTGTTGGCGAGAGGAGGAAACTGCTGCAGGTTATAAGAGAAAGGAAGAAGAACTGGATGGGACATTTCATGAGACGGGGGCGCCTGCGAGCAGACATTTTGCAAGGTCTAGTTCGTGGAATGAGATCGAGAGGAAGGAGGAGATACAAAAGAATAGACGACATAAAGGAAAATGGAAATTACGCGGACCTGAAGAAGTTGGCAGAAGACAGGAGAGCTTGGAGAGTTACCACTTGAAAAACTGCCTTTGGACAGAATAGTAATGACGATGATTCTGCTGCTGCTGACGATGATGATGTAATTACCCAGTCGCAACTTTTGTTTATATGATCTTATGAGGATCTATCGGTTCACCACAAAGGAGACAGGTTCATATTTTAATAGCATTGCCGGGTTCTGCGTAAAACTCAACCGTGGTCTCACGCTGTTATGAAGCAGAGCATCGCGGATGACACCTCTTTCGCCGACCGGAGTGGTCGAGAGGTTCTAGGCGCTTCAGTCTGGAACCGCGGGACCGCTACGGTCGCAGGTTCGAATCATGCCTCGGGCATTGATGTGAGCTTCGGTTAGTTAAGTTTAAGTAGGTCTAAGTCTAGGGGACTGATGACCTCAGATGTTAAGTCCCATGCTCAGAGCCATTTGAAGCATGTTTTTGACACCTCTTTCCCACAGATTCGCAGCGGATACATTACCGTGTTAACCGGATACTCGCTTGCTATTTGCTAACGACTACGCCCTTTATTTCGTCTTCTACATTAAATTCGTACTTTGCGGTTTGTGTTCAATAAAGGTGAAGTAGACCACGTCACAACAAAATCGGCGAGTCCCCACTCTCTTTACCCGACTGCAACATAACCAGTACTTACGGGCTGTTTCCCAGCAATTTCTCAGTGCGGATTTTAATCCTAGCGTGCTGAAAACTCATTTTACAGATATCTGAAAAATATGTCACAAACTGTCTTCCTTTATTATCATTTTTACACTCTGAGTTTATCGGTTTCGAAAATCAGTGAGCTGAGACACATGTGTTACACGGTCCTCATGTCAATGAAAAACGTGAAATATCGCAAAAAATTTTCAGCATGAAAGTGTAGGTTGTTTTGGCTTACCACCTATCAATATCATTTTGCATTGCTGGGACACACTAACTACAAACTAAGCACAAACCAGCCTCATTAGTGAAGATTGTATTTATCTTTCAAAACAATGTCTGTGACATGTAAGGAAATACAATTAGTCACTATAGACATTTGAGGAACGGAGTGGAATGCGATTTGATTTGAGTTTCAGAAACAGACGAACTGTTCCTCCTGTGAACACATGCCTCCCGACTTGATCGCTTACATAATTTTGTACGACAAATACAATGGGCTGTAGTATTTTTTTTTCTACAAGCTATGACGTAGACGACCCAATGCTTAAAACTGTTTATTGCATCAGTTGGACACATGTCTCCCATCAACCACGAAAGCGTTAAATGAGTGGCAACAAAGTGCTCAGACATGCCTGAGAGTGTATGTTACGCTAAATGTGTTAACAATACACGGAATACAGAAATCAGTAACTAATGCAACAAACGCAAGAAACGCACACCAACAGATTCTATATAAATCACAGCACACTTCGCTACCCTGCGAGGAGGAAACTGATTCTAGTAATTCTGTGCAGCGGTTGTAGATTTCTTGTGGGAAAGATCGTTACCCCCAACACAATCCTTCCTCTCTCTTCAGTTTTCTGCAGACTTTATTAGCTGCAGTGACAGTGATAGAAACAAAAACTACAGCAAAAATAAGATGAAATGGGCATGCTCTGCGAATGCCAGATGGAACAACTACGAACCAAGTGGTATTTTAAAGCTTGAGAAAGAAGGTAGATTGTGTACTATCCCAAACTTGTTCATGTTTGTAGGCAAACAAGTCACTAAGAGAAAACACATGAATACTTCACGAGAGGCATTGTGCGTCACAGACACTTTTCCTATTGAAATTATGAGTTAGTGTTTGTAGGGAAACAAGTTACTAACAGGAAATACATAAACAGTACAAGAGCAACATTATGCATCACGGAGACGGTACTACTCAGATTCTGAGAGTATGTGTTCCTGGGAGAGTTGGCTAACTCGTACATCCTCCCACATACGTCGCGCGGAATGAACTTAGTGAGATAATCTGAGAAATTAGAGGGTAATACAGACGTGTAACGTCAGTCAGTTTCTGGGGTTTCTTTTTGTATTATTGTAGAAATCATCACTTTAGTGAATTGAACCCTGAGTCGTGTTGATTAAATATGCAAGTGTACCCTTCAGAACAATGAACAGGGAAACTTATGTACTAATTTTATTAAATGAGACACAAGTTGTAGTTAATGTGATTTATTCCAATAAAATGATCATTAAATAAGTGACAACTTGCGGCATCAAAATCAATAAAAACAAATGGTAATCTGTGGATAATATTTTGTAATAAAACCTTGGCTTATCTGACGTAGAGCATTGAGAGGAAAGATGCTAATAATCATGCAGATAAATGAATTACAATCGTGAAATGCCATTGACTGTCATAATGTTAATTGAAAATGGATAGTACTACAGAAGGGAGTTTGTAACACCTGTGGTTGAGGTCGAAATCAACCGTTTTTGGCATTAAAATGCAAGTATTCAGAGTAAAGCTTGATGTGATTACTTTAAAAGTGACTTTATTGGCCATACACATGGTCTCACAGTTGAGGCTCAGTCTTAGCATAATATTGCAGATGGTGGCTGAAATGGCTGCGGAATCGATCATTGGAAAAACAATGACCCTCGTCAGTGGCCAAGTTCAGATTTGTCCAAAAATTTTATAGGTCCCAAATACATCAGCTCAGGTGGCTCGGCAGCCAGCAGTGGCTTTCAACATGGTAGCCTGGTGGTGGAGGCTCCCGAAGATAGTTATGAAGATTGGAACTGAAGTCGAAGACTGAGTTCTGATCGAGTGTTAATTAAAAGGAAACCGCACGCTGCCGCACTCTTGTGTCCCACTGGCTTTCGATTGGCTTGCTCCAGATGTTGGATGTGCCAACCGATCAAACTGCTTCCTCTGGCTGGTTAACCAACAACTTGTATCCTACCATCCTGTACAGAGATAAGAAGCATCAGTCTCTCTTTTTTTCGACCGATAAGGTCCTCTGCAATGTCACTTTCCGGTGCCTCTTTCTAACTTACAATTTACCTACGCTTGTTGATCTTATATTGCACCAGCATCTGTTTTTCAGAGCTAAAACGTTTGGTAGTGTCTCGCGTTTTACAGGCCCAGGACTGCAGGTCCTCTATCGATCTGAGGTGTTTATCTCTAACTTTCATTACTTTCTAGGAAAGATTTCCACTTTCCGGGTAGAACAGTAACTTCTGCTACAAATGGCAATCCTCTTCACTCCATTTATAGGTCATAAAGGTTTCCGCCAGATATTCGCTCCACGGGAGATGCTGTCCGCGTTTCTACACAAAACCTGACGTCCTGCAGCTCTGTCTGCTTCAAGGCAATAGCTGTTGGCCGGTAGGCCACTGACCATCAGCTCTCTCTCTCTCGGGTGTTCCAAGAACTGATACTGAGGGACAGCTGACTTAGCTGCTTCTGGCGATCCATGTGCCTTTTCACAGTTAGGCTGCTTTCGAGGTTTCCGGACTTCAACAAGGCATGCAAGTACTAAGTAACACTAAAAGAATAGTAAGGCTGCATTAGTTATTTACCGCCAATCACTAGTATCGCTGTTTATCATTCTTTGCTGACAATTAAGAATTCCGATCGAATGAGATTCCCTTCATGGGTTTGCATGTGTTGCGAGACTATTTGCAAAGAGGTGGTCCCGTAACACACTCTTCCATGCGATGCTCGCGTATGGAACAGGGCAGACGGGATCAGTTTGTAGAAGTAGCTTCCGCCACACATCGTAAAGTGGCTGGCGGAGTATCATGCAGATGGTGATGTACATGTGTACTGAACTGTTACGTCACTATTTGTTGCTTTATTTTCCCTCGTAGTTTCGTCCGTAACCTGTAGTACATAGGGAACCAATGTATTCCCTCTAAAAAAAATCTGTTCGTACGTAAAATCACTAAAAGTGGATGAAGGCTTCTATACACTCATCTGTCGACCAGTCTGGTGCGGCAATAGACAACAGAAAAACTGAAGTTTTGAATTTCACATTTGTAAGTAGGCTGTTTAGGTATTTATGTTGATGACGCCACGTAGCACTCTGTATGAAAATCGCTGACTGCGCTGTGTGCTGTCTGTGGCTGGTTGGACTCATTGTTGGATTATTCGTTAGTGTATTGTTGGGCAGTTGGATGCGAACAGCGCGTAGCGATGAGCAGTTGGACAGTTGGAGGTGAGCCGCCAGCAGTGGTGGATGTGGGGGGAGAGATGCCAGAGTTTTGAGATGTTAATATGAGTAGACGGTCTCGACGTGTGTGCGTCAGAAAAAGGAAATTTGTCAAAATAGATGTCAAGAATACATATATATATATATATATATATATATATATATATATATATATATATATAGGGTGAGTCACCTAACATTACCGCTGGATATATTTCGTAAACCACATCAAATACTGACGAATCGATTCCACAGACCGAACGTGAGGAGAGGGGCTAGTGTAATTGTTTAATACAAACCATACAAAAATGCACGAAAGTATGTTTTTTAACACAAACCTACGTTTTTATCAATGGAACTCCGTTAGTTTTGTTAGCACATCTGAACATATAAACAAATACGTAATCAGTGCCGTTTGTTGCATTGTAAAATGTTAATTACATCCGGAGATATTGTAACCTAAAGTTATCGCTTGAGTACCACTCCACCGCTGTTCGATCGTGTCGATCGGAGAGCACCGAATTACGTAGGGATCCAAAGGGAACGGTGATGGACCTTAGGTACAGAAGAGACTGGAACAGCACATTACGTCCACATGCTAACACATTTTTATTGGCCTTTTTCACTGACGCACATGTACATTACCATGAGGGGTGAGGTACACGTACACACGTGGTTTCCGTTTTCAATTACGGAGTGGAATCGAGTGTGTCCCGACATGTCAGGCCAATAGATGTTTAATGTGGTGGCCATCCTTTGCTGCACACAATTGCAATCTCTGGCGTAATGAATGTCGTACACGCCGCAGTACATCTGGTGTAATGTCGCCGCAGGCTGCCACAATACGTTGTTTCATATCCTCTGGGGTTGTAGGCACATCACGGTACACATTCTCCTTTAACGTACCCCACAGAAAGAAGTCCAGAGGTGTAAGATCAGGAGAACGGGCTGGCCACTTTATGCGTCCTCCACGTCCTATGAAACGCCCGTCGAACATCCTGTCAAGGGTCAGCCTAGTGTTAATTGCGGAATGTGCAGGTGCACCATCATGCTGATACCACATATGTCGACGCGTTTCCAGTGGGACATTTTCGAGCAACGTTGGCAGATCATTCTGTAGAAACGCGATGTATGTCGCAGCTGTTTGGGCCCCTGCAATGAAGTGAGGACCAATGAGGTGGTCGCCAATGATTCCGCACCATACATTTACAGTCCACGGTCGCTGTCGCTCTACCTGTCTGAGCCAGCGAGGATTGTCCACGGACCAGTAATGCATGTTCCGTAGATTCACTGCCCCGTGGTTTGTGAAACCCGCTTCATCGGTAAACAGGTAGAACTGCAACGCATTCTCTGTTAATGCCCATTGACAGAATTGCACTCGATGATTAAAGTCATCACCATGTAATTGCTGATGTAGCGACACATGAAACGGGTGAAAGCGGTGACGGTGCAGTGTGCGCATGACACTACTTTGACTCAGTCCACCGGCTCTCGCAATGTCCCGTGTACTCATGTGTGGGTTCATGGCAACAGCAGCTAACACACCAACTGCACCCGCTTCTCCTGTGACGGGCCTGTTACGGACCCGTTTGCGTGCTACGACCATACCTGTCGCATACAGTTGGCGGTAGATGTTTTGCAATGTGCGGCACGTTGGATGCTCTCTGTCCGGGTACCGTTCTGCATACACCCTGCAGGCTTCAGCTGCATTTCGTCAACACTCGCCATAGATGAGTAACATCCCCGCCTTTTCAGAGTTCGAATACACCATGGTCACAGTTCCTACAACACTACACTATCACAGACGTCTGGTAACACGGTGTACTACAGTTGTTCTGTTTGCGGAGACGAATGCGGAATAACAATAGCAGCAAGCGCTACATGCGGACACTGCGACAGCTAGACCAAACCACAACAGTGCACTACAGCCACACTCGTAAACACGGTCGTCATCGTAAACATGTCCCTGCAAATGCTGCTCGCCGACCGTGGCCCGTGTTTGTTACAACACGCAACTAAACGTCGGAGGTTTCAAGCGTCAACTTTAGGCTACAATATCTCCGGATGTAATTAACATTTTACAATGCAACAAACGGCACTGATTACGTATTTGTTTATATGTTCAGATGTGCTAACGAAACTAACGTGGTTCCATTTAAAAAAAACGTAGGTTTGTGTTAAAAACCATACTTCCGTGCATTTTTGTATGGTTTGTATTAAACAATTACACTAGCCCCTCTCCTCACGTTCGGTCTGTGGAATCGGTTCGTCAGTATTTGAGGTGATATATATATATATATATATATATATATATATAATGACTTTTAAACACTATTAAGGTAAATACATCTTTCATTTGCTAACTATATGCCTGTCAGTAGTTAGTGCCTTCAGTAGTCTTTTATTTAGCTGGCAGTATTGGCGCTCACTGTATTGCAGTAGTTCGAGTAACGGAGATTTTTGTGGGATAAGTTATTCATGAAGGGTATAGGTTATTGTTAGTCAGGGATATTCTTTTGTAGGGAGTGTTAGAAGTCAGATTGCGTTGCACTAAAATATTATGTGTCAGTTTAGAAAAGATAAGAATAAGTAAATAGAAAACTGTCTGAGTACGTTGCGTTTTACTCAGCTATTTCTGTTTCAAGTTACGTAGTCTTTCTTTACGCTCATAGGGGAAGTTTCACATTTAAAAAATGATTCACACACGAGGATCGTACTGCCAAACCATCATTTTACGGCCGCACAGACTCCCATATGGAGGACATAGTAACAGGCTCCCTTGGACTTGAGATGCAATTGTCAGAATTGTTAACAAATAAGTCGCCCAGTCCAGACGGAATCCCGGTTCGGTTTTACAAAGAGCACTCTTCAGCGTTGGCCTCTAACACTCCTCGCATTTGTCTCGAATTTCTCGATCACTCAAAACCTCAAGCCACTGGAAGAAAGAAAAGGTAACTCCTGTATATAATAAGGTTAAAAGAATGGCCACAGAAAATTTCAGATCAATATCTTTAACACTGGTTCTGCAGAATTCTTGGGCATATTTCATGTTCCAATATGAAAAATTCTCTTAGACTGAAAACCCATCCACAAATCATCAGGATTTAGAAAGCACCGCCCCCATGAAACTCAATTTGCCCTTTTCTAGCACGGCATCTTGCATCCCAAGGGCGAAGAGCAACAGGCATATTGCATACTCCTAGATTTCCGGAAAGTGTTAGACACAGTGCTGCCTCCACTACAAACTCGTACAAAAGGTCGCAACGCACGGAATAAGTGTCCCAGATATATGAGTGGCTGGTAGACTTCTTAAGTAACAGAACCTAGCACATTGTCCAGGATGGTGAGTATTCATCAGAGATAAGTGCGTCGTTAGGAGTGTCCCAGGGAAGTATGATAACACAGCTCTTGTTCTAATGTAATAGGGCACGAAGCAATCTGCGGCTGTTTGATGATGATGCTGTTGTGTACGGCAAAGTGTTAACACTGTAAGAGAATACAGTGTGATTTACAATTTCTATTTGGTGTGACGAGTGGTAAATTTGCTGTAAATGTAGAAAAAGGTAAGTTAATGAAGATGAATAGGAAAAAGAGTCTTGAGATATTCGAATACGGTATTAGTGTTGTACTGCTTGATACTGGCACATAGATTACATATCTAGGCGTGATTCTGCACAACGATATGAAATGGAATAAGGACATAAGGTTGGTAGCAACGAAGGCGAATTGTCGACTTCAGTTTATTGCGAGAATTCTAGGAAAGTGTCAATAGAGGAGCTCAAGAATACAAGAATAGAGTGACCCTTTCTTTAGTACTGTTTGAATGTTTGGGATCCCCAATTGGTCGGATTATAGGAAGACACTGCAGTAATTCAGAAGCGTGCTGCTACATTTGTTACTGGTACATACGATTAATAAGCGAATGTTTCGGAGATTCTTTGTGAACTCAAACTGGAATTCCTGGAGAGAGTCGATGTTCTTTTCACAAAACACTATTAAGGAAGTTTAGAGAACCGGTATTTGCTACCGTCTACAGAATGGTTTCAATTCCACCAAACCACCTGTCACGTTAGAAACGCGAACACAAGATTAGCGGAAGTGAGTCTTCTCGGAGGCACTGAGACAGATGTTTGTCCCTCGCCTCATTTGTTCGTGGAACAGGAAAGGGACTGACAAGTGGTGTTACAGGGTACCTTCCGCCATCGACAATATGGCGGCTTGCGTAGTATTTACGTAGGTACAGAATGTATTAAATGTTACTCTGGGATAAAACAGGAACTTCAGTCACGTATAACAAACATAAGAGACAACGTTCCGAGCGTTTTGTCGCTCTGAAGACAGTGCTGCAACCTCTGCCTCTACTGCCGTCGTCGATCAAGAGGAACAATAGAGCACAGGATAGTTTTCATGACGACAGAAGTGTCTGAGAACAATACAGGCCAGAATAATGGAACGGGAGCGCCCTGCGGACTTGCGGGAACATCTCCGGGGGCCCATTGTGCCGGCCTCCGGGATTTATTGCGCCCACTTCCCCTCTCCTCACCTCTGTTTCCCCTCCCCCATCCCCCAACCCTCGGCAGCTGGGCCGCTCACTTCCCTTTCCACTGAACCGCGCCGTTATTTACTTTTAATGAAGTAACTAGCTTTTATCTAGACTAAAGCGGCGCTGCAAAGCGACTTGATATTTATGTTTGAACTTGGACCATTATTTTCTCCTTTGTTTATTGTATTCCATTGCGCTGGCTTCCGAGTCGTTACAGTGACGATGGTTTCAAGCAACATGCGAGTCGTTTTCGTATACACTGAGGCGACAAAAGTAATGGCATAGCGATATGCTCGTATACAATGGCGGTGGGTACAAAAGGGCAGTGGATTGGTGGAGCTGTCATTTGTGCACTGATGATTCATGTGAAGAGGTTTCCGACGTTCCGATAGGAATACGGCCTCATGGCATGGATTAACAGACTTTGAACAAGTGATGGTAGTTGCAGCTAGACACATGGGACAATCCGTTTCGGAAATCACTAGGGAGTTCAAAGTTCCAAGATCCACAGTGTCAATTGTGTACCCAGAATGCCGAATTTCAGACATTACCTCTCTCCACTGACAGTGCAGTACCCGATGCTGTCAGTGCCAACAACCAAGCAACACTGAGTGAAATAAGCGCGAAAATCAATGAACTGACATGAGTGTCTTTGCTAACAGCATGACATCCCCTACAGTGCCTCTCCTGGGTTCGGGTCATGACCATATCGGCTGGAGCCTCGCGACTGGAAGACTGTGGCCTGATCAGGTGAGTTCCGATTTCATTTGCACACAGCTGACATTATGGTTCGAATGTATCGCAGAGCCCACGAAACAAGGGACCTAAGCTGCCAACAAGGTACCGTACAAGCTGGTGTTGGTTCCATAATGTTGTGGGCCTTGTTTACACGGAATGGACTGGGTCATTCACTGTGAATTGCTATGTTCGGTGACTTGGAGACCGTTTGCAGCCATTCAGGAACTTAATGTTTCCAAACATGCCACTGGGCCACAGTTGTCAGCGATTGGCTCGAAGAACATTCTGGACTACTGGCCACCCACATCACCAGACATTAATCCCATTGAACATTTATGAGATATAATCGAGAGGTCAGTTTCTGTACAAAATTCTGCACCAGCAACACTTCTTGTAACTGCAGATAGCTATAGAGGCAGGATGGCTCAATATTTTTGCAGCAGACTTTCAGCGACTTGTTGGGTTCATGCCAAATCGATTCGCTGCAATACCCTGGGCAAAAGGTGGGCAGACATGATCTTAGGATGTATTGCATGACTTTTGTCACCTCAGTGTATTTAAGTTTCTTTCGACTGAAGCCTTGTGGAAATGAAATAAAACTCATGGAACACCACAAAACACATAGACTAAGTAGTGCATAGACTAAGTTAGTGCGAGTTGCCTACATTCAGGGGCAAGCCTATTGGTCTCTTTTGATTAACAGGTGCATAATCTATTGTTCTGCTGGGAGGATTATGACGCCTTGGGATAATCATCCTTTGACTGACATATTCCGTCCTCACAATCATATTCTGCACATCAACACCCTTCATTTGAACCCAAACTCGATAAGGTAGAGTCAATTTTGTATGAATTCATGTAAGCGATATGCAAATCTAATAAGTAAATCACAAGCGTGCACCGAGGTTGAAAAAAGTTGAGGCTGGCGTATACAACATGATGGCCACAGGAATTTTCTTTCTAAAGAGGAAACCAGCCGCTGGGAAGACCGTCCCTTCAGAGGGCTGGGTCGACAACATACCTACTTCGGCCGCAGTGACCCCCAGAGAGAAGACAGCTTTTGGCAGAGCGAAGTGATAATGACCCCCGTGTTCAACTTAAAAGTAAATTCCGCTACATTGTGTGGGAGCGCCCAGAAGACACATTTTTTCATGGACTGACTGTGTAGTTATGGAGTTCTCACAGGAGGATAGTATATGCTTAACGGAGATGCTACAGATTTCCGCATTGGTCGACTTAAACGAAACGTTATTCTCCCGTTCAAAAGAGCAACACTGAGTGGCGGAATATTTCTGACGCAAAGAGTCAGAGCAGTGAGGGAAGGCATCGATATACCCTTGCAACTTTTCTTGAAAAAGGGGCCATTCTGTTGTCGCTCTGTCTCTCCTCAGTACTTCACTGGGAGAGCACCTCTGTCATTAGTGAATCGGAGTGACACTTTATATTGAATCGCTCGCGATTTAGCATTGTTCACTGTGTTGGCCGCCACACTTATTGTGTGAAGTGAACATGGACAGAGTACTAGTTAAACGCCTGTGAGCGAGTATTGAGTGGCATCATGGTGGACTGGTTATCTGACCAGTGTGCCACGCCAATAGTTAGACTAGGGGCGGATGGGAGTCCTTGACTTCATCAAGGCATAGTGAGAGTTTGATTGGCGAAGGACAGTCTAGATAGAAAGAGATAGTTGTGTTATTTGTCAGCAGTGAGTGACACAGGCAACAGTCGTCGCAGCTCACAGTATTGTGCGCTACATCGTATGCGAGCCCCATCTGTCCTCTCTAACAGTACACTCCACTACATTTCTCATGCGACAGCCTTGACCGTACCTAGAAAAGTTATTCAAGTTGTGTAGACGTGGCTCTCAGCCATTCTGCTGAGTAAATAACATTCTTAAAGAAAAGAGAGAAAAAAACCTTTCAATACTTTGTAAAATAATAGCAATCCTATCCATAACAGGCAATCTACTGTTCCAAAAAGAATCCGGAAATTTACCAATTTTTTATAAGAAAAAGTTTCACTTGATTTCTCAGAATTTTTTTTGCAATAAATAATATTTTTCGTTCGTTTAATGTTTTTCTTACACTAACTAGCACTAACTAGCAATACTTCTGTACCCAAGTATCCCACTACTTATGTAAGAATATAGAACATTTTTGTGTCTTTCCTTACAGTCGATGACTCGATATTTGTTGCTGAATGTTTTTCAAGCAGTTCTTGTTGGTACATTAGGAGCGTCTGTATGACTTCTGTAGTAGTGTGAGGTGGAAATTGTTTCTTGCAGGAGCCAAAGGGTACGTGTTGGATCAATGCATTGCACAACTTGACAGAATAAAACCCACACACTCAGAAGGCTATTATCATCTGGGGATAATCCTTCCTTTTGATTGACAGGTCCTTAACTTATTGTCCCCCCAGTCCTCCCCCTCCTCCTGCCCCCCTCCATCTCGTTCTCCCCCATCCATCAGGGAACTCCCCTCGCCAATAAAAACACATCAATTTGATTGACTAACTAATTAAATCTAGCAATCATTTAAATCCACCATTTGCAAAACCCCCAGCCCTCCCTCTTCCCTCCTCCTTCCGGAAATTGGCGGGAAAAAAGACTCAGTTGTTCGGTAATTTCAGGGATATCGATTGCAGTGTATGGAATATCGTCTAAACAGTTTAGACAATGTGTAGAATATTGTTTATTTGAACAATTGACGCGATACAAGGCGATGTTTGGAATATAGTTTATTTATTTAGTTAAAGAATACGTCAGGAAGTTACAGTGTATGGAATATTGTTTATTTAAACAATTTATTGGATACAAGATGGTGTATGTAATATAGTTTATTTAAACAATCTGCTAGGAAATCGATCGCAGTATGGAATATTTAAACAACTACGATGATTTTTTATTCTGATCGAACTTGAAAACGCTGAGTAGGCTTAGTTTATATTTGCTGGTGGAGTCAGGGATGTGAAGGCTCTTATTATTTATTTTCCTCACTTTTCGCCACACACTCGTGTCGAAGCAGAGACAGGAAAATCAGAACAATTACATATGTAAAAGTTCATGACATATTTCGAAACGCACCATCACTTTCTGCAGATGGACAAATTACTAGAATCTCAGCGGCAAACTATTTTGTCCAGATCGAGAAACATACAACAATTGTATTGCACTGACAGTTAAACTCCACAACAGTGGTCGACAAATCATGAATGGAATGTAGTGCTTTATAGTAGCCACTGTCTGGGTCTTCCGTGCGTGTCTCTATCGTCAGGGCACCGCAAGGATGTCAGAACCGCCCAATGACCTAAATTAGGGATCATGTTACTAAATACCACCGACCACGGACCACATATCAGCCTCCTTTGCTATCGTGCCCCCAAACAAAGCACCAAACGGCAGCATTTTGTTGATTGGGAAATTCCAGACTCGCTTCTTGCCTCTGTCTATCTCAAGAGGCCACTCCCTGATTGTCTGGGCGAACCAGCCTCCCAAACATGTAGACAGAGGTTTACATCTCTTCTCAGAAAACAGTGTTCCTATTGGCTAACGCTGGAACAAAGGGAGAGCAGATGCAGATTCGATATCAAAAATAAAGTGAAATAAGCCATTTGCGGTGCCCTTTCAAATTAAATGTTTAACAATTTAAACGAGTCAAATAGATAGCTTAAAACCCTCAACTCCACCTTACGCTGATTCTTCTTTTTAATAAAACATCTTTTCAATGCATGAGTATCACACATGAACATTATGCAAATCAAGTAATGAAATTTCCACCACAAATAGATTTTTACACTAAATATATCCGAGGTCTTGTACACATCAACCTTTGAGAACACATACACCCTTCTCCACCATAACGTTCCGCTAAATATACCTGAAGGAAAAAAATGATAGCGATCACACAAACTAACGATCGCAAGGTGTGCGCCATTCGCCATCTACAGTGTAGCCCCTGCCTACACTGGCCAGGAGAGAGACACCCACGCCCTAGTAGTAGGGTAGTGGAGGCATTGGTGCAATTTTGACATCAAATTGACATGAAAATTGAATAAATTGATCAATTAAGCACCCCCAGCCCTGACCATCCCCAAGATGACATTATGTGTTCTTCTCAGCCTGTACATGGGCTGCACTTCCATCCACCTCCCCCTCACCACTCTATCACTCCCCCAACTCAACCTATTGGTGGGAATTTCGAATTTTGGTGGGAATTTCTTTGTCCCAGGTTTGTGCTGACATCCCATCTCACCCCCTCCCCCACCCAGAAATTGGCGTAAAATTAAAATTTCTGGGTCTCGGACCCTATTTCACCTGTATGGAAAGCCCAAGTGCACCCCCCTAACACAATTACATCACCAGAGGCATTTGGAATTAACTGGAAATTAAAAAAGGTGGTGCCATTTCTGAGACTCGAACCCTGATTCTACTGGATGGAAAGCCCAAGTGCACCCCTCAACACATGGAAACTGTCCAGATGCAGGAGAGGAAGGTTAGATTACTGTATTATTTATTTTGGATGGGAAACTGAAGCAAAGATCGATCCTAATTATGTAATTAATCAGAAAGATTGGGCTTAATTACACAACCATATGCATAGCGCTGCACAAGGACAGCATGAAATCTCAGTGCAACTCAAAAACTGACGATGCCATACAACTGGTATTATCCTGTTGGGAAAAAATTGCGCAATACCACTCGAAACTAGTGATAGACACTCTCAAACTTTACCTTTCACCTACAAGCTGATGGGAAAAAGGCAGTGGTTTAAGGTATTATCTTTATTCTTTTGGCAGGAAATATGTTCAACTGACGACATGCTGGTGTTGGACAGTGAGGAGTTTTAAAATGTGTGTTACCTGTAAACATACTGTATCTATCGTTCGCTACAGACGCCCACTCAAAAACCACCCTACAGCCCAGCTAATCAAAGCCAATATATGCTCTGATGGAAAAATTGCGTCACAGTTCTAATTACAATTGTCATGAAAAACCCAGCACTCGTAATGAACGCATCATAATGCAACACTTATGCTGGGGAAACTCGTTGTCGTAAAAAACTGCAAAGGGGGTGGTAGTTGATAATGTGTTCTCCTCGTTGTACACTCACAAACTGTCGTAAATCGAGGAACTGTCCCCTCCCTCCCTCTCCTATGGGGTGGATAGGGGAGGGAGGTAGCTACTCTAGCTGGCCGAGGTGGCCGAGCGGTTCTAGACGTTACAGTCTGGAACCGCGCGACCGCTATGGTCGCAGGTTCGAATCCTGCCTCGGGCATGGATGTGTGTGATGTCTTTAGGTTGGTTAGGTTTAATTAGTTCTAAGTTCTAAGGGACTGATGACCTCAAGTTAAGTCCCATAGTGCTCAGAGCCATTTGAACCATTTGAGCTACTCTACTGACCGCCTCGCGGCACATGCTGGCTACTGTCTGCCTTGAGTTGATGGTCCTTTGCCGACACAAAAGCAGGTATAGTTAACTAAACAATATGGGATAAAAGAACGGCTGTCCCAAGCGCAACTTGTTCGTCTATAGTGACACAGCTGCCCCTAATGGTTAGGGGAGCAAGAGGAATATTGGATAAAATCTGCAAGGAGGCACTGGATACCATTTCGAACAAATACACTCCTGGAAATGGAAAAAAGAACACATTTACACCGGTGTGTCAGACCCACCCTACTTGCTCCGGACACTGCGAGAGGGCTGTACAAGCAATGATCACACGCACGGCACAGCGGACACACCAGGAACCGCGGTGTTGGCCGTCGAATGGCGCTAGCTGCGCAGCATTTGTGCACCGCCGCCGTCAGTGTCAGCCAGTTTGCCGTGGCATACGGAGCTCCATCGCAGTCTTTAACACTGGTAGCATGCTGCGACAGCGTGGACGTGAACCGTATGTGCAGTTGACGGACTTTGAGCGAGGGCGTATAGTGGGCATGCGGGAGGCCGGGTGGACGTACCGCCGAATTGCTCAACACGTGGGGCGTGAGGTCTCCACAGTACGTCGATGTTATCGCCAGTGGTCGGCGGAAGGTGCACGTGCCCGTCGACCTGGGACCGGACCGCAGCGACGCACGGATGCACGCCAAGACCGTAGGATCCTACGCAGTGCCGTAGGGGACCGCACCGCCACTTCGCAGCAAATTAGGGACACTGTTGCTCCTGGGGTATTGTCGAGGACCATTCGCAACCGTCTCCATGAAGCTGGGCTACGGTCCCGCACACCGTTAGGCCGTCTTCCGCTCACGCCCCAACATCGTGCAGCCCGCCTCCAGTGGTGTCGCGACAGGCGTGAATGGTGGGACGAATGGAGACGTGTCGTCTTCAGCGATGAGAGTCGCTTCTGTCTTGGTGCCAATGATGGTCGTATGCGTGTTTGGCGCCGTGCAGGTGAGCGCCACAATCAGGACTGCATACGACCGAGGCACACATGGCCAACACCCGGCATCATGGTGTGGGGAGCGATCTCCTACACTGGCCGTACACCACTGGTGATCGTCGAGGGGACACTGAATAGTGCACGGTACATCCAAACCGTCATCGAACCCATCGTTCTACCATTCCTAGACCGGCAAGGGAACTTGCTGTTCCAACAGGACAATGCACGTCCGCTTGTATCCCGTGCCACCCAACGTGCTCTAGAAGGTGTAAGTCAACTACCCTGGCCAGCAAGATCTCCGGATCTGTCCCCCATTGAGCATGTTTGGGACTGGATGAAGCGTCGTCTCACGCGGTCTGCACGTCCAGCACGAACGCTGGTCCAACTGAGGCGCCAGGTGGAAATGGCATGGCAAGCCGTTCCGCAGGACTACATCCAGCATCTCTACGATCGTCTCCATGGGAGAATAGCAGCCTGCATTGCTGCGAAAGGTGGATATACACTGTACTAGTGCCGACATTGTGCATGCTCTGTTGCCTGTGTCTATGTGCCTGTGGTTCTGTCAGTGTGATCATGTGATGTATCTGACCCCAGGAATGTGTCAATAAAGTTTCCCCTTCCTGGGACAATGAATTCACGGTGTTCTTATTTCAATTTCCAGGAGTGTATAAAAATTCTGTGGCTGTTCCATATAAAGTGGAATTAGCCGACGTTAAAGCGGATATTCCAATGGAAGAGTTGCCTGGAATATTCAGCAGCTACTTGTAAACGATCATTACCTTTCGGACAGACATAACGCAAGTCTTTGCCAGAATTTATAATAAAATGGAGATATGAGGCTACCTAATATCAATGCATGACTTTTGCATGGAAGAACACCATCAGGGAACCAGCAATGTGGTTGTGGACAACGAAAAGACAGTTGGATAGACTGTTTAACGTGGATGAGCTTAATTTATAAAGGTATATAACAAATTTATATGTCAAATCACATGTCCAGGAGTAAACAAAGTTATCGCTAACCATCTTATAGATTTTATAAAGTGCCCAAACACGCGACTACGGGGAACTTTTAGGTCATCTTTGGCTTAGGAGCATGACATCACCGGGCTGGAGGCTACAATATACAACTACAGAAAGGATCGAAAGAATCGTGTGTTCGACCCAGTGCAAAGGTGTTTAAATGTATTAGACACCAACAAGAAGTATTTACAACGTGCTCCAGTTTATTCTGTCCCAATTGCGTGCATGTGGTGTCAGCTAATTAATAATTTACAGAACAGTTGCTGCGTGGCGTTTAACAACGTGTTGCAATTTGTCTTCTGGGGTAATAGGAACACCCGAAACTTGACTGGCGTGCAAGTAAGTTTGCTGGACTCTCAAGATCGAGAACAGCTTATAAGTTATGCTCTGTCTGCATACAGTTTTAATTATCTACCTGTAAACTACGTGGAGGTTCTTAACTCTGACTCCAACAAAGACAATAAAAGTATTACGCAGGAGTGTTAAAGTACT
Source organism: Schistocerca cancellata (assembly GCF_023864275.1). Taxonomy (NCBI): domain Eukaryota; kingdom Metazoa; phylum Arthropoda; class Insecta; order Orthoptera; family Acrididae; genus Schistocerca; species Schistocerca cancellata. Next base: position 73,715,555 of record NC_064627.1, read on the forward strand.
AGAAACTTATTTTTCTCAGTCCAGAAAACTGTTTTCCACAATACCGTCTGATACAGATATCGCCGAATCGGGACTTATTCCTACAAATAATGTTATACCCCAAGTCTTAAGAAAAAGGACCAACGTATCAAACAGACTTAAACCTTTCCCCATTAAAGAAATTACTCCTCTAAGTGCAGTTAAGAAAACAGGAAATGGGTGACCTCGAAGTAAATAGAAGGAAACTGGAGTATATCGAGAAGACAACCGCCATAAAGGAATAATATAAGCTGCAATTGGAAAAGGAAGACGCTATTTCGGGTGTGCAGGCCCAGTTTACATACGGATACAAACACACTACATGGAAAAAGCTGACTACAAAGGGTGAATACAAAATGTTGACCTTTACAGTAAACAGCTATGGAAACTGGTCCAGTGTTGGAGTACTGGCCGAAACCAATGGAATCGATAACGTCCACTACATTAAGGGGTACACGAAAAATGTGTTCATTAAGCTGTGTTCCCATTTGGATCGGCTTAATGAGGATGGTTATAATCTATCTAAGTGTGGCGAGCTACGTAGATGTTGTCCAGCTATCCACAGACCAGCCATTTGCCGAGTTTAAAACTGATGGAAGAACTACATTTAATGGACTCTCGTTTGCAAAAGTCGTAAACTTAAAGTTCTGTACAGAAATCCAGCAAGAACGTGGAGCAGAAGAGTTGCCGACTTACACACAGGAAAATGTGGAACGCTTTAACAATAGCGTCATGGAGGACATACGAAGAAAAATGAAAATCTCTGAATGCTCTCGCCTAGAAGAACTGCATGAAGGAACTAAGCTAATAGTTAAAGCCATAAAACAAGTATTTAACAGGAAGAAAATTAGATATGTATTAGAATTCGAGAATATACCTTCTCTGTATTTGTCAAATTACTGGTTGGAGAAAGAAATAGATGGTTCAGATGTGGATTTAAGTTATAAATTAAAAATTAAGTTGGACATTAGTAAAATTGCACCTGACAAAAGTAAGGTAAGAGTTGCTTTCTTTGTGTAAATTTATATGCAAAAGTTAATAAATATTTTGTATGAAAATATTTACCTGTCTTATTCGTTAACCACCAGAAATCCTAAGACATTTCCTATACACAACTGTGTATGTGCACGTATTTCCGATGTGGAAGTGGGTGGTTGGATGACCTTGAAAAGTAGTTGAAACTAGGTAGCTGAAAGCTTAGCAATCTCCTTTTCTTACATGTATGACTGTGCGGTACGTTCATTCATTGTTAATTCTCGAACATGTACACCAAAGTATACCAGACAGCAACCTACATGTCTCTAGCACTTCGATCATAGTGCGTAATTGACGATCTTTCTCTATGTGGATGGGAATCGCATGGTATTCTCGAATTCTTAGGACAAACTTGGTGATCGAAAGATATCCTCGCATTGTATTTGACCAAAGCTCCCTGCAGCGCTAGCACTGATTTAATCTGCAGCTGACCGCAAGTAGACCGCTACATTCCACGATTCGTGTAGGAGCAGTGCGAACGGAAGTACTAACTGCTGTCCCGCGCCCATCCAAGGGCACAAGATTTCTCCAGATGCGCGAATGTCCACATCTACATCTCCATCCATACTCCGCAAGCCACCTGACGGTGTGTGACGGAGGGTACCTCGAGTACTTCTATCTGCTCTCACTTCTATTCCAGTCTCGTATTGTTCGTGGAAAGAAGGATGGTCGGTATGCCTCTGTGTGGGCTCTAATCTCTATGATTTTATCCTCATGGCGAGATACACTCCTGGAAATTGAAGTAAGAACACCGTCAATTCATTGTCCCAGGAAGGGGAAACTTTATTGACACATTCCTGGGGTCAGATACATCACATGATCACACTGACAGAACCACAGGCACATAGACACAGGCAACAGAGCATGCACAATGTCGGCACTAGTACAGTGTATATCCACCTTTCGCAGCAATGCAGGCTGCTATTCTCCCATGGAGACGATCGTAGAGATGCTGGATGTAGTCCTGTGGAACGGCTTGCCATGCCATTTCCACCTGGCGCCTCAGTTGGACCAGCGTTCGTGCTGGACGTGCAGACAGCGTGAGACGACGCTTCATCCAGTCCCAAACATGCTCAATGGGGGACAGATCCGGAGATCTTGCTGGCCAGGGTAGTTGACTTACACCTTCTAGAGCACGTTGGGTGGCACGGGATACATGCGGACGTGCATTGTCCTGTTGGAACAGCAAGTTCCCTTGTCGGTCTAGGAATGGTAGAACGATGGGTTCGAAGACGGTTTGGATGTACCGTGCACTATTCAGTGTCCCCTCGACGATCACCAGTGGTGTACGGCCAGTGTAGGAGATCGCTCCCCACGCCATGATGCCGGGTGTTGGCCCTGTGTGCCTCGGTCGTATGCAGTCCTGATTGTGGCGCTCACCTGCACGGCGCCAAACACGCATACGACCATCATTGGCACCAAGGCAGAAGCGACTCTCATCGCTGAAGACGACACGTCTCCATTCGTCCCTCCATTCACGCCTGTCGCGACACCACTGGAGGCGGGCTGCACGATGTTGGGGCGTGAGCGGAAGACGGCCTAACGGTGTGCGGGACGGTAGCCCAGCTTCATGGAGACGGTTGTGAATGGTCCTCGCCGATACCCCAGGAGCAACAGTGTCCCTAATTTGCTGGGAAGTGGCGGTGCGGTCCCCTACGGCACTGCGTAGGATCCTACGGTCTTGGCGTGCATCCGTGCGTCGCTGCGGTCCGGTCCCAGGTCGACGGGCACGTGCACCTTCCGCCGACCACTGGCGACAACATCGATGTACTGTGGAGACCTCACGCCCCACGTGTTGAGCAATTCGGCGGTACGTCCACCCGGCCTCCCGCATGCCCACTATACGCCCTCGCTCAAAGTCCGTCAACTGCACATACGGTTCACGTCCACGCTGTCGCGGCATGCTACCAGTGTTAAAGACTGCGATGGAGCTCCGTATGCCACGGCAAACTGGCTGACACTGACGGCGGCGGTGCACAAATGCTGCGCAGCTAGCGCCATTCGACGGCCAACACCGCGGTTCCTGGTGTGTCCGGTGTGCCGTGCGTGTGATCATTGCTTGTACAGCCCTCTCGCAGTGTCCGGAGCAAGTATGGTGGGTCTGACAAACCGGTGTCAATGTGTTCTTTTTTCCATTTCCAGGAGTGTATATGTAGGAGGGAGCAATATACTGTTTGACTCCTCGGTGAAGGTTTGAACCCCTTATGCACGTAGGCATCTACATCCATACCCCAGAAGCCACCTGACGGTGTGTGGTAGAGGGTAGAGTATAATATTTGAAAGCGTTGTGATGATATAACAAGAGACGGGTGATTTTTATGAATGATAGAGCTCCAGACGGGTGGAGTTTGCAACATTTTACGTAAATCAACTGCGCTATCAATTCTAAAGTATTTTTCTAGTGTCTGAAGAAGAATGAGAACATAAACACTGAGGGCACTGTCTACTTGCACGTGTCGCAGAAGACTGCCATGAAGCGCTCTTTTCCGCCGGTGGATCCAACTTCGATTACAGAACACATCCCAGATGTGACTTGTGGATCGGCATCCCAACATCGCTCCAGATATAGCGCTAGGCGGATGCACACTCGAACGCTAGCTCGGGTCTACTGTGGGGCGTGGGAGCAATCCACGACACATGCACATACACAGACATACAGAAAACAGAGCAAACATGCTGCAACTGTAGAATATGAGGTTCGAGGTGATTGGACATATTCGAGTAAACTGCTATACTATGCCACCCGACAAGAAGAATAGTGCATTTGGGCTAGGTATTGGCAGCTGTACTACATTTACACGCAACTCTAGTAAACGGCACGAGAAGTTATGTCATTATCGCATAGATAGAAATTATAAACTCGATAAAATGACGGAAAATTGAGGGAAAACAATCCGAAATGTGGGAAAATTGAGGAAGTACTTGCATGTCTTCTGAATGGTGCAAAACAATTATTGCACATGGGAACGAATATACGACAGCAAGGGAAATACGGGAAAATGTTGAGATGAAAGCACCGAGATGCGAGGAAACAGTCTTTTATTTTTCGTCAAGGCAACACTGTACTGTATGTCTATTGAAGTCGTAGTGAAAGCTTTGATGCTTTCCTGGAAAAAGGAGAACCAACTGCCTCTAAAACTACTCGCATACGCGTTAAAGGATGTCAGACAATGGATGGTGTGATCAGTTGAGATAGAGATGTAACGAGGCGGGATTTAATGGTGGACTGATGATGCATTCTAGAAGAGAGGGACATGTTGCTGAGGTCATATCACTTTTTTTTCCATTGTCCTGTCGATATGCATCAGTTGTGTGACATAATCTGCGCTCGACTCGCATATAACTGCGTGTACTGTGTGTGACCTAGAGCACTGTGTACTTGCGATTGTTAACAGCAAACCTCTCGGTCATCAGAGGACTTCCATCCTGTTTCGACACATTTCTCTAGACGAACGAATATTTATGCGACGCGCTCCATTCCCACCGGCCGGTGTGGCCGAGCTGTTCTAGACGCTTCAGTATGGAACCGCGCGACCGTTACGGTCGTAGGTTCGAATCCTGCCTCGGGTATGGATGTGTGTGATGTCCTTAGGTTAGTTAGGTTTAAGTAGTTCTAAGTTCTAGAGGACTGATGATCTCAGACATTTAGTCCCATAGTGCTCAGAGCCATTTGAACCATTTGAACTCCATTCCCTTGCCGCATCTTGGGTATAAAATCGAGTCTTCAGTTTCATACCTACGGTGATTCTAAGTTAACGACAAGTATTTAAGAGGTACTGCAATCCCCATGTATACATTTGCTTGACAGATGTCCTGTTTACGGAGTAGTAGCGGCATGACGTGTAATTTCACATGTCGAACACCCATGCTACGTATTTGTTTCTTTCTTTGTAACATGCATTCTCTGTTACATAATCAAATGTGAATAGTGGGGGCTGCACACCTCTGGAAAGCTATACTGTACGTGTATCACAAGTAATCGCTGTTTTAAGGAAGTAGTTTTTCATTTTACACTTTGTCACCATAGTTTATCGTAGAGAAACCTGCAAGGAGAATATACACTCCTGGAAATGGAAAAAAGAACACATTGACACCGGTGTGTCAGACCCACCATACTTGCTCCGGACACTGCGAGAGGGCTGTACAAGCAATGATCACACGCACGGCACAGCGGACACACCAGGAACCGCGGTGTTGGCCGTCGAATGGCGCTAGCTGCGCAGCATTTGTGCACCGCCGCCGTCAGTGTCAGCCAGTTTGCCGTGGCATACGGAGCTCCATCGCAGTCTTTAACACTGGTAGCATGCCGCGACAGCGTGGACGTGAACCATATGTGCAGTTGACGGACTTTGAGCGAGGGCGTATAGTGGGCATGCGGGAGGCCGGGTGGACGTACCGCCGAACTGCTCAACACGTGGGGCATGAGGTCTCCACAGTACATCGATGTTGTCGCCAGTGGTCGGCGGAAGGTGCACGTGCACGTCGACCTGGGACCGGACCGCAGCACGCCAAGACCGTAGGATCCTACGCAGTGCCGTAGGGGACCGCACCGCCACTTCCCAGCAAATTAGGGACACTGTTGCTCCTGGGGTATCGGCGAGGACCATTCGCAACCGTCTCCATGAAGCTGGGCTACGGTCCCGCACACCGTTAGGCCGTCTTCCGCTCACGCCCCAACACCGTGCAGCCCGCCTCCAGTGGTGTCGCGACAGGCGTGAATGGAGGGACGAATGGAGACGTGTCGTCTTCAGCGATGAGAGTCGCTTCTGCCTTGGTGCCAATGATGGTCGTATGCGTGTTTGGCGCCGTGCAGGTGAGCGCCACAATCAGGACTGCATACGACCGAGGCACACAGGGCCAACACCCGGCATCATGGTGTGGGGAGCGATCTCCTACACTGGCCGTACACCACTGGTGATCGTCGAGGGGACACTGAATAGTGCACGGTACATCCAAACCGTCATCGAACCCATCGTTCTACCATTCCTAGACCGGCAAGGGAACTTGCTGTTCCAACAGGACAATGCACGTCCGCACGTATCCCGTGCCACCCAACGTGCTCTAGAAGGTGTAAGTCAACTACCCTGGCCAGCAAGATCTCCGGATCTGTCCCCCATTGAGCATGTTTGGGACTGGATGAAGCGTCGTCTCACGCGGTCTGCACGTCCAGCACGAACGCTGGTCCAACTGAGGCGCCAGGTGGAAATGGCATGGCAAGCCGTTCCACAGGACTACAACCAGCATCTCTACGATCGTCTCCATGGGAGAATAGCAGCCTGCATTGCTGCGAAAGGTGGATATACACTGTACTAGTGCCGACATTGTGCATGCTCTGTTGCCTGTGTCTATGTGCCTGTGGTTCTGTCAGTGTGATCATGTGATGTATCTGACCCCAGGAATGTGTCAATGAAGTTTCCCCTTCCTGGGACAATGAATTCACGGTGTTCTTATTTCAATTTCCAGGAGTGTATGTTATGCACTGGAAATATATTTGTTACATCGTGATAGCAATAACGTTACACTCCATGCGACTAAGAAATCGGAAAAAGCAACGATCTAACATTATAGCGTGTTTTAAGTGCAGAAACTTGTAGATGTAGGAGTGCATACCTTCTTGGTAGTGACCGTAGACACTAGAACAGTACTTTAGAATTGATAGCGCAGTTGACTGATGTAAAATGCTGCAAACTCCATCCGTCTGGAGCTCCATCTTGCATAAAAACCATCCGTTTCTTGTTCTTAACCTTCCGTTATATCACCACAACAGACTCGTACCTACTATACATCGATAAGCGGTGCGAACCTCTTCGACATGCGCGCGTCTGGACAAATCTTGTGTGCTTGGATGGGTGCAGAACAGCAGTTACAGCCTCGGTTCGCACTATTCCTTCACGAAACGTGGAATGTAGCGCGGTCTACTTCTGGTCAGCTGCAGATTAAATCGGTTGCATTGTTGCAGGAAGCGTTCGTCAAAGACAGTGCAGGGAGATCTTTCAGTCTCTAACTTTATTCTGAGAATGCGACAATGCTTTCTGACTCCCATACGCATAGGGAAAGATGGGGAATCGTAAACGTAAATTATGCACTATTATCGAAGTGCTAAACGTGTGTCGATCGCAGTCTAGTATACTTTAGTGTATAGGTTTGAGAATTAACAATGAATGAATATACCGTACAGTCATATATCTACATTCGCAGTGGTAGTCATAATGGAGAGGAGGGGCCGTTTAGCGATGATACAGAGATTTATAAGCATGCTGCTGCTGTGTCACTTGCCGGCAATATAAAAAACTGGCAAAATTGCTAAGATTGATGACACTATCAACTGTGATGCTTATTACAGTACATCAGTGGTTTCTTTTCAGTCCCATCCGTCAACTGGTACGCTTTTGATTACCACACAATGACTGAATGACATCGCTTGTTTGAGATGGAGAAAGAGCCTTGGTGGAGGGGCAACAGTGATCGCATACATGACTGCAATATGAGGGATCAATTGAAACAGAACACCCAGTCACCAGCCATCCCATCAGCGTGAAATGTAGGCAGGTTGGAAACACTCCACAATTCAGCAAAACTCTTCCAGATTCTTTACGTTGTGACTGTCTTTTATCTCAATCATCCAATATGTGTGTGTTGCGGGAGCAGTAGCAACATGACTTACACTGTGTGATGTCCCCATGTATACATTTGCTTGACAGATGTCCTGTTTACGGAGTTAGTGGCGGCATGACGTGTAATTTCACATGTCAGTTTCCTGTGAGAGCCAATGGATCGAAATGTGTTAATGTCATTTTAGAAACTGACACAGTACTTGAATTCGTGGTGGGAAGAAAAATGTTTGGTGGTGTCAAAGTGCGTTGCATCACAAAAAAAAAAAACAATGCATCGAACAACAAAACAGGGACCCTGTCTTGTGACTGATTATCTGTGGGATATGGTTCTCCTACAGAGCAGGTGACGAAACTTTACACTGGCCTGTGCGAGCGACTTCGATCACTGGCCATCTGCTACAGCGGATGAATGCCTGTATATTTTGTAAGTAGGCTGTTTATGTTTTCTTATTGGCAACGTTACGTAGCGCTCTGTACGAAAATCACTGGCTGTGCTGTGTGCAGTCTGTGGCTAGTTTGCATTGTTGTCTGCCATTGTAGTGTTGGGCAGCGGCAGCTGGATGTGAACAGCGCGTAGCGTTGCGCAGTTAGAGGTGAGCCGCCAGCAGTGGTGGATGTGTGGAAGGAAATGGCGGAGTTTTGAAATTACATATATTATGACTTTTGATGATATTAAGGTAAATACATTGTTTGTTCTCTATTTAAATCTTTCATTTGCTAACCATCCCTATCAGTAGTTAGTGCCTTCCGTAGTTTGAATCTTTTATTTAGCTGGCAATAGTGGCGCTCGCTGTATTGCAGTAGTTCGAGTAATGAAGATTTTTGTGAGGTAAGTTATTTGTGAAAGGTATAGTTTAATGTTACTCAGGGCCATTCTTTTGCAGGGATCTTTGATAGTCAGATTGCGTTGCGCTAAAAATATTGTGTGTCAGTTTAAGCATCGTCTTGTGCAATTGTTCTAAGGGGACGTTTCATATGTCGACCCTTAGCCGAGGATACCTCACTGGAATCTTCTGATTTTTTCTTGTAGTTTGTGTAATTAGTGTAGATTTTGTTTATTGCTAGCGCGTAATTGTAGAGAGAATCTCCTTTGTAGTTGCAGCCTTTCATTGTTGTACAGTAAAACAGTTGTGGCATGCATGTAGATTTGCACCAAGTATTTCGCAGCTGCAATTAACTACATATTATTTTCAGTGCTATGTTAATGTGTTCTCTTATTTTTGCTATTCAAATTGTGCTTTTCTGTGTTAACGTGTGAAATATTGTGACAATAATGGCGTGTGAAAAACGTAACACTAGGCTCCAAAGTAAACTGAGAAATAATAGTGACGACGAGCGTAGCTTATCAGCACCACTGGGTAGTGAATTAACAGACATTCGAAGTAGTAATTTGGTAATTGTGCATAGGGAGATGGAGCGGGCGGCAAATAATGGTGTAGACAGTCAAACAGGTAGTGAAGAGGGAAGCATTATCGATCGATTGGTCGGCAACAGCTCGCCTCTGCAAGAATTCCGCTTCACAATAGTCTACATTCCCGGCAAGGAGAACATTGTTGCGGACGCGCTGTCACGCGCACCGGCTGGGCTTGAGAAAAGTAACACAGAAGGCAACCTTGAGAAAAATTTCAGTATTCTTTACATTCAGAAAGTCGCCTTTGAAAACTTCATCACCACATCTTTAAAGGACATTGCTCATGAACAAGATAAAGATCCGATTTGGAAAGACATCAAAAGTAAATGGCATGAAAAGACACACACTCAGATTCGGCATTATTACCTGGTTAGAAACAACATATTGTTCAAACGCTGCACTGTTGATGACAAGCTATGGGTACTTTGCATTCCAGACGATTTTGTTAATAAGCTCATTTGGTACATTCATTTCAGCTACGCACATTTTGGTCCACGAAAATGTTATCATATTCTTCGAACGACTTGTTATTTTAACAATATGGAAAAGAGAATTCGAAGAGTCTTGTCTATTTGTAAACTTTGTCAAAAGGCGAAACCATCTACTGTCTCACATCGTGCTCCGCTGTTTCCTATCATTCCTTCTAAATTAAAAGAATTTGCTGCTGTTGATCTCTTGGGACCCCTTGTCAGAACATCGAATGGATTTTCGTACGTTCTAGTCGCTGTTGAACGTACTTCAAAATTTGTTTCTTTCACTCCGTTACGTAAAGCCACTGGACGGTCTGTATCCAACGCCTTTGTTAAAAATTTCTTACGTGAAGTTGGCCACGTTGCTAAAGTCATTTCAGATAATGGACCGCAATTCAGATCTGCTGTTTGGTCCCGCATGCTTCGGAATCATAAAATCAAACCTGTTTTTATTTCATTGTACTCACCACATTGTAACCCGTCTGAACGGATTATAAAAGAAATCAATAAGCTTTGCAGACTTTATTGTCACAGAAAGCATCAGCATTGGGACAGATATTTACACTTATTTCAAAACGTGCTGAATGAAATGCCTCATGATTCCACTGCTTTACCACCTACTCTTGTACTGAAGAATGAAGAACCACCGAACAGCATCAGAGAGCTTGTACCTTTCCCGAATACACGTAAACTTCGACACAAAGACATAATTGATTTGGCTCTTAAAAATATAAAATCTGCAGCAGACAAAAGGAGAAAACTACACGGTAAAGCAAATGCAAAGAAATTGTATATTGGTCAGAAAGTTCTCATTAAAGCTCATTCATTGTCACATAAGAAGAAACACTTGAGTCACAAATTCTTTCTAATTTACAATGGACCTTACAGAATCCGACGTATACCACATGATAATTGCGTTGAAGTTGAAACTCTGCGTACTAGGAAGCGTAAAGGTTTACACCACATTTCACATGTAAAACCGTTTATTGAAAAATAAGCTGCTTTTTAACTTTGTCTTCGCCATAAAACGTTTCGCTTCACATTTGTAGTATGCATTGTCACACTTAGAAACTGTTATCATGCAACTATGTTTTGAAGTTAACTATCCAGTCTAGAACCTAGGGTACATATTTAGACAGTAATTACCACTGCATTGTGATAGTGAACAGAGGACACAGTGTTACTGTGTGTGTGTACATTCTTGCTTGTTAGTTGCACGATCGTGTAACGACTGTGAGGGTCACATACTTGGAACATATACCGGCACTGCTAATGAGATTTTCATGCAACATTCTGGATTTGAGGTGCTTTCTGTGAAATGCCAGATGACACAGTGGTTGGTTTATGTGACAGCTACACGATTATATCACGACACTACTAATGAGTGACAATTTACAATGTTGCTTTTGCGGTGTTTCTGTTTCATATCTGCACAGTTTTTCTGAATTATTCTGGAATATAAAACATATTTTAGTAGTAACTTTTGTCGTATAGCTACAATGAGACAGCCTTTTCCGTAGCACAACAATACGTTACAGCACAGTAATTTCTTCATCACAATAATAAGCGTAATAACTAAGATATCTATACGCAAAGCATTTCACTTTTGTTTATCATGAGGTAAGTACATTGACTTCTGCAGAACTTAGCTTTCGGAGGACAATAACTACGACACTTCCACAGAGATTATCTTACAACAAGATGCACATTTAGCGCTACAGGACACGCATTTGAGTGCTTAATTTTGTACTTAAACCATTTATTTTTCAAGATTTTTGAAATACAAAGAAAGTTTTCTGTGATACATTTCATTCCATTGCTGTAATCTGTAACACCTGAGGGTATAATTACATTAATCCTCAGGGGGGTACACGCTTACTTTGTGTATCATGTGTTTGGCAAGCACAAGGAGCCCTAGCTAATATGGTATTTGCTTATACAACTTTACACATCGGTACCATATTTCTCTAACACAAATTACACAGCTATCTGATCATTTAACTGAGAGAGACAAACTTTTTTATTACATCAGTGACAGATGTTTACGTGATTACACCGCTGGATAACTTCACACTTACGAAATTGTATTTTGTCTGTACTTTGTGAACTGTTCATATTTTTTCGGAACCATTGTGATACTATGAGAGCTTTGAATGATGTATTTGGGTTGGGATCATGATTTTTAAAGTACGTTTGAGGTAGATGACACTATTGAAATGAGCAGAGAATTTTCTTTAGGTTTTGAAATTATTGCAGAAAGCTACGACGTTTTTGAGATTTGACTGAGGTGTTTGATGTTATTATTACGACGACGATGTGTATTATGCTGTTGAGGAATGTTTATTATGATATGTATTTATTATGATTAAGTGTTGAAGACGTGTTGATGAATATGTATATGTGTAATAAGGTAAGGAATAAGGAGTAGTGGTTAGGGACTCTGATTTATGAAAAGGATGTTGGAAACCAAGAATCGTACTTTAAGAGTTATGAAATGTGTGTAAATGCGTGAATGTATTACAATGCCGACGAAAGGTTTTTGGACATTGTTATATCAATAGCATTTTGTTTCTACATATTTGCAACGCAAATTCTCGACCCGTGAAATTTTGTATATGAGACTGTCACTGTAGCGGAAACTGCTGTAGTAAATATTTCCGTAAGAAAGTTAAGTGACCACCTGCACGTAATGCGTCGTGGGCACCCAGGTGAGAGGTAGTCGTCTGACAAAAGAAAGCCATTAGGTGGAGAAAAAAAGAGGCCATTAACCTCGCTGTTGACATTCCTTTGTAGAAAGCATCGCAAAAACGACATGTTCGAACTTGAAAACATATGATTACACTGTGGAGCTCTTAATTTATGATATTTACTGAAATGCCTAATGAAATGACGAGAAATATTTTTATGTCTATACACCTGATTAATACTACTGTCTCTCTAGTTGAGAGATTTTTCTACTAACTTATGAAATGCCTCATGACTACTGAATGATGTTCTTATGCTTTACTTTGTACATATTTGCTCATTTTCTTTAATATCTAGTTTCTTGCTGCACTGCAGCATTGGTTAAAATAAAATTTAATATATGTACTAATATAGTTATTTTATGCCTACAGATCCAGTCAATAAGAAATTTATGATCTACTTCCAAGAAAAAAAGGGCACATAAATAGACATTTCCCTTCACAGGAATTGCATAAATAATTTCTTTACGATTTGGTAACTTATCTGCTAGTGTAAGTTCTCATGATGCATCACTTTAGTGTTAAGATGTGACATAGGTATTAAACATGGCCATTTTTACTGTAATATTTTTTCTGCTTGAGCTTTGTCATGTATAGATATAAGTTTTATATTCTTTATATTTTTTATATTTGCTGCTGCTGTTTGCCAGGCATAGTGTTACTGAATTTAACTTTGTATTACTCTGTTAAGCTAGTTTTACTATTGATTTATTTTTATTGTTGCTGCACATTGGCTCATATTATTTGTAATGTTGCATTGCTTGGTAATTTAGATTTACTGTAGCTTGCTTTGCGATTTTCCATTTTTTTTTTGTCATTGCTGTTTGCGTTAATTGTTTTGTGCTGCTGCATTGCCTTGTCCCTTATTTTAGCATCTGAGCTCAGTAGATTTAAGTTAGCTTAAGAGGGGGTAGCCTATAAGAGAATGAGTTGCAATGAATTGGAAGAAATGTATTGAGAAGTTATACGAAAAAAGTACAGAAACAGGTATACATAGGACTTTTGGGAATAATGATGAACCAAGGGAGAGCTCCATGCAAAATACTGCAGTAAAACAAACCCTGTCCTTTCCTCTTTGCTGCTTTTTCCCAATATGTAATTGTGTGTTGTCCCTTCCTTTTGGTGTTATCCCACTATGTGTTTGTGTACCCTTGTGTATTTGTTTTCTTCCTGTCTCTGTGTAGTTTCATAGAATTTTTTCTTCTTTTAATATTAAGCTACATTCACTATGATGAGGAATACTGTTATCCTCAAATATAATTGGCATTAATAATATGTTATTTACCTTGTAAATATGCTTAGACATTATTTATTCTGTTTTGTTTTAATGCTCATGTGTGAAGTTGATGTTTCAATAATTATTCTGATCTTTTATGTATGTACTCATGTCATAATTCCTGTAACACTGATGTATATGTTTATTTCTATTCTGTTGTAAAGCCTGTACTACAAATGTTATCTGTACTGTTATGTTTTTAATGATGTATTTTGTACCTTTGTAATTGTATTCTCATGTTATAATATTGTAATTGACACCAGTTAATCAAATTAAGTAACTTGTAAGTTCCATTTCACTGCACACGTTTCTGTTGGTCATAGTATGTGGACAATATGTGAGAAGTAGGGACTGTTAGTGTTTGCACGTGTGTTAATAATTCAGCAAGGGACTGGATAACAGCATTGCTGGTTTTAAGGACAATTCCAAAAACTTTGTGAGTGCACAAGTGGTGGTTATGGACTTGCTATATTAACTGCAAGACTCTTCAATGGTGATTGTGCACCCGCACAGTCACAACAGATGGCTGCTGGCCATCTCTACAAGGACTGCAGTGGGTCTGCATCTTTGATGACTCACCAATACCATTATTTCTACAAGGACTACAGTGGGTCTACACCTTTGCTGACTCACCAATACCATTATTTCTACAAGGACTGCAGTGGGTCTGCATCTTTGATGACTCACCAATACCACAATCTCTACCAGGACTACAGTGGGTCTACTCTGTGATGACCTACCTACCAATATCCATCAACTTCGACTGACTCTGCTGCGAGTTTGCTCTGTTGTGGCCCATTACCTGTCAGCATGTCAAGAGTCAGCACTGTCTTTCTGTTGGAAGGACAACACTACTTCTTCAAGACTGCATGGACATCCACTACTTCCGTGTGCATTGTCTTTTACTGCTCAGACTTTGATAAAAGAAACGGCAGTTTTACTGTGATGAATGATCAGGACTGTCTTTATGGACTGTGAGAAAATTTTAGCTTTTGACCAACATTGTATAAATAAGTGTGTGCATTTGATATCTTTGTTATTGTAATTATGAAAAATTTTTTCAAATCATTATTGGCCGCTGCCCAAAAATATTTTGTAAAATTTTTTGTGGGGAGCATGGGGGCTATGTAAGTAGGCTGTTTATGTTTTCTTATTGGCAACGTTACGTAGCGCTCTGTACGAAAATCACTGGCTGTGCTGTGTGCAGTCTGTGGCTAGTTTGCATTGTTGTCTGCCATTGTAGTGTTGGGCAGCGGCAGCTGGATGTGAACAGCGCGTAGCGTTGCGCAGTTAGAGATGAGCCGCCAGCAGTGGTGGATGCGTGGAAGGAAATGGCGGAGTTTTGAAATTACATATATTATGACTTTTGATGATATTAAGGTAAATACATTGTTTGTTCTCTATTAAAATCTTTCATTTGCTAACTATCCCTATCAGTAGTTAGTGCCTTCTGTAGTTTGAATCTTTTATTTAGCTGGCAATAGTGGCGCTCGCTGTATTGCAGTAGTTCGAGTAACGAAGATTTTTGTGAGGTAAGTGATTTCTGAAAGGTATAGTTTAATGTTACTCAGGGCCATTCTTTTGCAGGGATCTTTGATAGTCAGATTGCGTTGCGCTAAAAATATTGTGTGTCAGTTTAAGCATAGTCTTGTACAATTGTTCTAAGGGGACGTTTCAATTTAATACAATCACCACATACGCTCCATGCCAGCATGCAGCATGTATTTGTTTTCGATATATCGGGAGAGAGAGATGCGACAAAAATCTTATTGAATTCTGAGTCGGATGAAGCGAAGCCTTTATTAGCTTGTGATTTTTCTCTGTTGGATGGTACAAAATAACGATGATAGAATGTTTGGATGGCAGATGTGAATGCACCCTTATGGATGCATATCTCCTTCGGACTTAGAACCTGTGTGTAGTTTAGAAGCACATTGGAATGCAATAGCAAAATCCTAGTCCTTCTTCCAGTTCCTGTGTGATGTGGAGTCTTCCTAATTTTACCGATAAGAAACACCACCATAACTGTTTGTACTGTCTTTTATACTATCTCGTGTTGCAAAAGAAAGCTTCGTTTTGACGCTGACCTTACACATGGTACACCGTTGGTGGAGCTACGACAACATTCTTCCATTTCCATCAGGTGGTCAAAACACAGTCCTTGTTTCTACACGGGTTGCAGAAGCTGGTAGATATAGTGCTCTCCCACTTCTGCTCAGTTCCGACTTAAATTGGAACGATCACATGCGTAAAACTGCAGGAATGATGGGGAGGGACTGAGGAGTAGTTACAAGATGCGTAGGGACTGACTAAAACCACGTTGGAGTTTTACTGTAGCGGGTAGGTTGGAAAGAGGCGATTTATTTAGAGAAATGATAGTGGCACGATTCACTAGTGGCTGTAATCATTAAAAGACATCTCCATCGGTTCCAACGGAGATGTATGATTGAAGGGAAAGACTTGATTCCAAATCATATACAGCATTTCTACCAGGAAGCGTAACACTATCGGTGACTCTTGTGAGTACCTGTAAAAACAAGACCGCTTTTTATACAGGGTGACGGTGAAACGTCTATGTGGAGTCGTTTCACAGAAACTTGTCTCACTGGATTCTGTATATCCTATTCTGTCCACCGCCTGATCGCGTTTTAATTTATTCACTCTCCCAGAAAGACTGAGCAATCAAACTAAGGCTTATTAAATGATATTATGTTTGATGTTTTTGTGTTTCATAGGAAACAAACCAAATGGCTCTGAGATTTCATAGGAAATCATGTCCTGTATTTATTACATTTTTCCCTTCACCCTACCCTATGTGTGCGTGAATGTGACTGAATGAGTGTTTTTACGAGTGGTTTCGGGTTTCTTTTGTGGGGGACGCTGAGTTGCTTGTCGTCTACTAGGAGCAAGTGATGTTTGCTTCTCGTTTGGAGGGTATCACAGGATGAGCAACTTAGGATCCCAGTACCTGGACAGAGAGATTTACCCCTTTTAGTCTGAGGTTGGTTTGTCTGTCAGGTTGGTGGCGGAAGCCTACCCCTCTGGTAGCTTCCGTTGCGCCGGTAGTTAGGCGAAACTCGGTGGAGAAAGGTCTCTGCAGTTAGCGGTTGGTGAGTACAGTTCGTAGCTTCTAGAGAGGGTTTCTGCTGATAGAAAGTAGGTCGAATTAGAACTTCTCTATCTTAAATTCATGGCATATTTAAGTACTTCAGCTTAACTGAAGCGTGTGTAGTTATGTATTTTCGGAATGTGGCATAATTATTTTGTTAAAAATCGGCGACGATGGTGGCTGAAATTAAAAGTGTAGAAGTTGCTTTGTTCCTTTCGGACAGTCGTGGGTATGTAGATGGAATGATTGAATTATTGTGTTCCACTTCCCTTTCGTGTGTTTTTCCTTTGTAATTTCCCGATTCTACAATTTTTTGCGAATTATTTAGCTGAACTTTTTTATTCAGGCACCAGTCATGTGTATACATAGGATGTGCATCAAATTCAGTAATGGAATAAATGTGCTACGTAAAAGATAAACTCTGCGTCCTTTATCTTTCTCATTGATGCCAGTTTACAAATTAATTTTCTATTCCTTGATTTTTTTAAGTTAATCTGCTTGCTTGTGATGAACAAAAATGGGAGGAAAAATCAAAGTGAACGATGCACTGTCTCAAAATTACGAAATTATCACATTTAATTAAACAATACGACAATACTACATACAATGCTGTCCATTTGTTAGTTTCTTTAAAAAAATGCCTTTTTATAATTAAATTCTTAATTTAATTGAACTGATAATTTCCAGTTCGGTCTTTTATTAATTGTTAGGACCGTGCAATGTTTAAATTTGTAATTGTCCTTGTGAGGTGGCTTAACCAGAAATTGCGCACAAGGGTTACATCTCCATCATTCTTGGTACGTAACGCACATCGAGCCTTGGCTAGGATCCGCATATAGTTCTACATACATACTTTACAAGGGTAACATAGTCGTTGTGATCATGTTTATAATAGCGCGGTCCTTACGCATAATTCAACTTCGTTGGCGAAGCAATAACAATGTGTTCCCATTCCCACCGAGTAGTCTAAGACGGTCCTGTTCCATTAACTAGCTCAACCTGTTTCTACACAGGTTACAGAAGGTGCTAGATATAGCGCTCTCCGACTTCCGTTTGGTTCCGACTTAAATTGGGATGATCACATGGACGAAGCTGCAGGAAGGCTGGGCAGAGACTTAGGAACAGTTACAAGATGTAGAGCACTTGCCTAGAACCTCGTTAGAAATATGCTGTAGCAGACCAGTTCGAAAGAGGTGAGTCGTTTAGAGGTATGAGAGTCGTACGAATATTATTCACCAGTGGCTGCAATCATTAAAAGACGTCTCCGTAGTATCCACCGCAAGGAAGTAGTTGAATGGAGAGACTTGATTCCAAATCGCTGACAGCATTTCTACCAGAAAGAGTTTCACTATCAACAACTGTGCCAGTAGAACCAACACTGCTTTTTATGTAAGCGTGTTTTTAATAGCGCGGTCCTTATGCATAATGTATGTTGCTGGAGGTAGAATACTTCTGTGGTCGGGTCCAAATGTCGGTTCTCAATAGTGTTCCTCGACAAGAATATTCGTCTTCCCTCCAGGGATTCCCATTTGAACAACCTGGTGAGTGTCATTCGACTACTGAAAAAGAAAAAACTACTCGCAGTGGAAAGTGACTCTCATGATAAATTTAATTAATTAGCCTATGAATTTGATATCAGCGACATGCCATCTGGCGGTTATAAGCGATGGCTAGGGCACCGAGCATATGATTGTTCGCTTGGTGTTTTTTTCGTTGTGGCTATATCTTTTACCGATATTTCAATGGTCCACCACCGTAATAAAATCAGGTGTGTTACCGAATTTATAAAGTGATACGTAGTATAAAATATTTACAGCTTCTCTGTGCTGTTACCTTAAGAGACTTTGTATGTGGCGAGACATTTGGTTACCTTAAGAGAGACTTCGAAAGTGAGGAAGTGTCCTGTGACACTGGTAGATCTTAGCAATCCGTCATGAGCCAGAAAGAAATTTAATATTTTAGTCTTGTGTTGCATGACCTGACAGACAAGTAAAGATACTTTTGTACTTGATGAAAGAATACTTAGCGTGTATATAACCTGTGCCATAGTCCTGTACAGGATTTTCACAAGTAAGGGTACTTTTGCGATGTGAAAACGTGCGTATTATCCGGTTTCTTCTATCTTCGAAAATAACTCGTATGAACGGGAAGAATCAACATTTACATTGAGAAATTTGAGATGTATGGTCAACAATATCGCTACCTTGGACTGAGTGAAATGGGTTTGTTAATGTGCGTGGTCTATGTCGGGATGGAATTATTTAGAATTACTGTGTGCGTCCAGGCTGCAGCTGCTTGTTTCGCAGTGCACTGCGGCTGGCTGCAGTGGTGGTCACGATTTGGCAACCGGAGTAACGGATTAGCTCAGCCTGTGACAGGCACAAAGAATGCGCTGACCTGTCTAATCTTGTCACGGCAGCGAGGGCCGGCGTAGGGAGCAGTGTGCTGGGTGAGCGCGACAGAAGCGGACGTGCGTGTGTTACGTGAGAGGAGATTCAAAATGATGGACTCTGCACTGGAGGTGTTGGTAACATCCCAATTCCTACCGCTCCAACCATCCCCGGGTGTCCTCAATGGCTAGAGATGGTGCACTCGTGCATACACGGCTGTGGACGCAGTGGTAATTTTCACCGACTTATTTACGCGGCGCTGGCGTTGTAGATGGGGAGGGGTGCACTGTGGTGGACCTGGAGGCAAGAGCGTGCGGGGTGTGTGTTTTCAGCTGTCTCCGACAGCTAGTCTACATCTACATCTACATCTACATTTATACTCCGCAAGCCACCCAACGGTGTGTGGCGGAGGGCACTTTACATGCCACTGTCATTACCTCCCTTTCCTGTTCCAGTCGCGTATGGTTCGCGGGAAGAACGACTGTCTGAAAGCCTCTGTGCGCGCTCGAATCTCTCTAATTTTACATTCGTGATCTCCTCGGGAGGTGTAAGTAGGGGGAAGCAATATATTCGATACCTCATCCAGAAACGCACCCTCTCGAAACCTGGCGAGCAAGCTACACCGCGATGCAGAGCGCCTCTCTTGCAGAGTCTGCCACTGGAGTTTGTTAAACATCTCCGTAACGCTATCACGGTTACCAAATAACCCTGTGACGAAACGCGCCGCTCTTCTTTGGATCTTCTCTATCTCTTCCGTCAACCCGATCTGGTACGGATCCCACACTGATGAGCAATACTCAAGTATAGGTCGAACGAGTGTTTTGTAAGCCACCTCCTTTGTTGATGGACTACATTTTCTAAGGACTCTCCCAATGAATATCAACCTGGTACCCGCCTTACCAACAATTAATTTTATATGATCATTCCACTTCAAATCGTTCCGCACGCATACTCCCAGATATTTTACAGAAGTAACTGCTACCAGTGTTTGTTCCGCTATCATATAATCATACAATAAAGGATCCTTCTTTCTATGTATTCTCAATACATTACATTTGTCTATGTTAAGGGTCAGTTGCCACTCCCTGCACCAAGTGCCTATCCGCTGCAGATCTTCCTGCATTTCGCTACAATTTTCTAATGCTGCAACTTCTCTGTATACTACAGCATCATCCGCGAAAAGCCGCATGGAACTTCCGACACTATCTACTAGGTCATTTATATATATTGTGAAAAGCAATGGTCCCATAACACTCCCCTGTGGCACGCCAGAGGTTACTTTAACGTCTGTAGGCAGTCATGACAGCTATTGCTACGGACTGGTTCACGGTTTAAGTATGTTGAGTTTAGTGCTTCTCAGTACACTGCAGTACACTCTGTCTTGCAGTGGTATCCAAATCTTGGATGTGGTTTTTAGGTGGTTTCCCACATCTCACTAGGTGAAAACAACCTAGGTCAAAACAAGCAAGAGAGGTAACATTAAGAATGCAATGGGAATTCCACAGCGAAATGCAGAAGACAGAGCAGGCAGGTGGAAAGAGTACATTGAAGGCCTCTATGGTGGGGAAGATTTGTCTGATGTGATAGAAGAAGAAACAGGAGTCGACAGGCAGCATACAGGGGATCCATTATTGGAATCAGAATTTAAAAATGCTTTGGACGACTTAAGATCAAATAAGGCGCAAGGGATAGATAACATTCCATGACAACTCCTAAAACCATTGGGGTTAGTGGCAATAAAACGATTATTCACGTTGGTATGTAGAATTCATGAGACTCACGATGTACCATCAGACTTTCGGAAAAGCATCAACCAGCCTATTCCATCACGCAAAAGAACCCTCCTTCCGAATGTAGTGGAGAGATCCAATTTAGGAATTCTATAGAGCTTGAGAAACCCAGTCCCGACGCCAAATTTCCTACTTATAGCGATCTCTGACATCTAGCTACGACAACTAATACTACTGCAGATTGGATCGGGTTTAAGTGTGTTGTGTTTAGTGATTCTCAGTACATCGCTTTTGAGCTATGTCTTGTGTTGGTATTTGCTGTTGCCTCTATTGTATCATGCACCTTGCTCTCTCCTTCCGAATGTAGCGAAGAGAACCAGTTTATGAATTCTACAGTTCTTTTAAAAACCCAATTTTTTTAAATCAGGTATGTTCAGTGGAGCATTGTGGTGGCGGAGGGTATTTGTGCTCTCAAACGTTAGTGCGAACAAAACCTCATATTTAGTGCTACGATCTATTTGTGGTGGAAATTTCAATAGCTGATTTGCATTATGGTTATATGTGATACTCAAACGATGAAAATTTGTTTTATTACGAAATAGAATCATCGTAAGGTGGACGTGAGTGTTTTATGCAATCTACTTGACTCCTATAAATCATTAAACAATTAATTTGAAATTGTGGTGCAAACAGCTTATTTCATTCTATTTTTGATATCGGAATTGCATCAGCGTTGTCTCCAGCATTATCTGTGGTATCAACGTTCGATACCACACTTGTTAGGGGCTGCAGTTATCGACCGCGGTCCGTACTAGTATCGCTGGACCCGTGAGTCGAGACTAGCGCCGCTCCGCGGCTTGCAACGAGTCTCTAGCGTGCGCTCGGCCACTCTTGCTCGGGACGTCAAGTAGGAAAGTAGCACAGCCTTCAGCTGATAGGAAGCAGCCTCTAACAAGGCGCTTAGTTGAAGTATGGTCTATGTGATGCCTCTGTAGCTTTCTGTTTGTAGTTATATTCATCCCGACTATGGAGACACCCGTACCACAAGTTAAGTACAATATTTTTTTTTTTTTTTACCTACGACTTCTAATTATTTTAGTCGTTGCAGCCCCAGACCATGCAGCCAGCTCCTTGTCGACTTTACTGACAAACCTGCTGTATATGCAAAGAAGAGATTTGTATGTTTCTATTTAGCACTGGCCACCAGTCATTCAACATTGGCGACGATTCGTTCGTCGTCATCATAACACTAGCCAATAGGTACACTATATATTGAGGAGAGCGGCAAACCTCCGTCTGCGTGTTTTGGGACTCTGGTTCACACAGACAATTAGGGAGTGGCCTCTTCAGAAAGAGAGAGACAGGAAGCGAGTCTAGAATTTCCCGATCAACAGAGTGCCGCCACTTGATGATTTGTTTCTGGGGCACGAGATCAAAGGAGGCTGATATCACTATTTAACAAATTTAAACGTTTTTTTCTGCATCTGGTTTGTAAATGAGTGGATTTACCTAATTTTGGGGTGCTGAATACACTGGTAAAATCAGTTTTTCTCTTTGACGTCACATTTCCTAGATACACAGCAGAATAAAAAATGTTAATAGTGAAAATTGAAACAACTATGTTAAACGTTTGAAACCAATACTATTTTGTATGTATATATGGGCATGATGCCAATAAAAGGTTCATATTAGTTCAGAAGATATTTTCACGTTTAATCGTCTTTGGTTTTTGAAAAATGCGACGACGGAGCTTTTCTTTTGTTTGCCGTTTCATCACTCTCCCTAACAAGGCCCCAGCAGTAGTCACCGATCATGGAAGGGCTCCAATGGCCTTGGTAACGGTGTTCCATGGTAAGAATTACTTGGTGAAAGCGTTCACCATGCTCATCGCTTAAATCAAGGCGAGAATGTAAAAAGTGAATTTTAAATGACATTCTACATCCCATGTTCTTATAGTTGTAACAGATCATCCACAATGGTAACATAGTTTTTGTCTTTCCTCTTACACAAAAAGCCCTTCACAGTTGCTGTAAAAGAAGACCAAGCAGCTATTTGGATATCTGTGAGTTTGGTATCAAAGACTGGATCTTTCAGCAATTTTCCTATTTGTGGTCTAACAAGTATACCCTCTTTCAGCTTTGCCTCACTTAATTTGGGAAACTTTTCTTTTAAGTGATTGAAGGACTCACCTTCTTTATCCAGAGCTTTTACAAAGTTCTTGATAAGTCCCAAGTTGATATGAAGAGGAGGCAAAATGATTTTATCCGGGCCAACCACTTTTACGTTTCCAGGAACATATGACTTCCTTATAGGCCATTCCTTGGCTGTATAGTGGTTCTTAGTGTCGCACAAAAAGCAGCAGTATTTGGTGACTCCATCCGGTAAACCTGTAAGGAGTGCAGAAACTTTTAAATCACAGCAAAGCTGCCATTCATAATTCTTATATTTGATTGCCTCTAGCAGTAAAGCCATGGTTTCATAATTTTCTTCCATGTCTACTGTGTAAGCCAAAGTATATTGCCATTATGAAGTAGTACTGCTTTCAAGCCGGTTTTACTGGAGTCAATAAATACTCGTAGTCGCCACTCCTGTGGATTATGTCGTACACCTAGCTGCGTCATCAGACCTTTGACATTTTTATATACACATACGAATTCTGCATATCGAAATACTGAGCGAAGGAAGCACCTCTTTATCTGAAACAGCAAATTTTTGCCCCTGGAGCTAGAAGGTTCCGTTGTTGCAATCTCGACTCCAAGAGATCAGCTTGCTGTCTCGAAAGTCTTACATCGCAAACTAAATCCTTCAATTGCTTTTGAATAAAAAGCTGAGGCGAAGTGTCATGATATTGAAGGCAGTACTCTTCTATATGTTCAGTACTTTCTGATTCACTTGACATGGTGTCTGGTTCCGTGGTTTTCAAGTTACAGACAGGAACAGGCAACCCCTCATCATGGGGCACAGGCAAATGCACTGAAGATACATTTGGATACTTTATGTACTTATTTACACTCCTGGAAATTGAAATAAGAACACCGTGAATTCATTGTCCCAGGAAGGGGAAACTTTATTGACACATTCCTGGGGTCAGATACATCACATGATCACACTGACAGAACCACAGGCACATAGACACAGGCAACAGAGCATGCACAATGTCGGCACTAGTACAGTGTATATCCACCTTTCGCAGCAATGCAGGCTGCTATTCTCCCATGGAGACGATCGTAGAGATGCTGGATGTAGTCCTGTGGAACGGCTTGCCATGCCATTTCCACCTGGCGCCTCAGTTGGACCAGCGTTCGTGCTGGACGTGCAGACCGCGTGAGACGACGCTTCATCCAGTCCCAAACATGCTCAATGGGGGACAGATCCGGAGATCTTGCTGGCCAGGATAGTTGACTTACACCTTCTAGAGCACGTTGGGTGGCACGGGATACATGCGGACGTGCATTGTCCTGTTGGAACAGCAAGTTCCCTTGCCGGTCTAGGAATGGTAGAACGATGGGTTCGATGACGGTTTGGATGTACCGTGCACTATTCAGTGTCCCCTCGACGATCACCAGTGGTGTACGGCCAGTGTAGGAGATCGCTCCCCACACCATGATGCCGGGTGTTGGCCCTGTGTGCCTCGGTCGTATGCAGTCCTGATTGTGGCGCTCACCTGCACGGCGCCAAACACGCATACGACCATCATTGGCACCAAGGCAGAAGCGACTCTCATCGCTGAAGACGACACGTCTCCATTCGTCCCTCCATTCACGCCTGTCGCGACACCACTGGAGGCGGGCTGCACGATGTTGGGGCGTGAGCGGAAGACGGCCTAACCGTGTGCGGGACCGTAGCCCAGCTTCATGGAGACGGTTGCGAATGGTCCTCGCCGATACCCCAGGAGCAACAGTGTCCCTAATTTGCTGGGAAGTGGCGGTGCGGTCCCCTACGGCACTGCGTAGGATCCTACGGTCCTGGCGTGCATCCGTGCGTCGCTGCGGTCCGGTCCCAGGTCGACGGGCACGTGCACCTTCCGCCGACCACTGGCGACAACATCGATGTACTGTGGAGACCTCACGCCCCACGTGTTGAGCAATTCGGCGGTACGTCCACCCGGCCTCCCGCATGCCCACTATACGCCCTCGCTCAAAGTCCGTCAACTGCACATACGGTTCACGTCCACGCTGTCACGGCATGCTACCAGTGTTAAAGACTGCGATGGAGCTCCGTATGCCACGGCAAACTGGCTGACACTGACGGCGGCGGTGCACAAATGCTGCGCAGCTAGCGCCATTCGACGGCCAACACCGCGGTTCCTGGTGTGTCCGCTGTGCCGTGCGTGTGATCATTGCTTGTACAGCCCTCTCGCAGTGCCCGGAGCAAGTATGGTGGGTCTGACACACCGGTGTCAATGTGTTCTTTTTTCCATTTCCAGGAGTGTATTTATTTTTTTGCTTGAATGTCCCGAACTATTTGTAAGACAGAAGTAACAGTTTGAATGATGGACTTTAGGCTCACACCATTCCGTCGGAACAGCGAATGACCTGGCTCTTCGTTTTCCTCTCAACCACTGGGTTAAGGTTGGCCGCTCGGGGTAGCCGCGCCGTCGGGGCACTTTGTCACGGTCCGCGCGGCTCCCCCCGTCGGGGGTTCGAGTCCTCCCTCGGGCATGCGTGTGTGTGTGTGTTGTCCTTAGCGTAAGTTAGTTTAAATTACATTAAATTGTGCTTAGGCATAGGGAGCGATGATCTCAGCAGTTTGGTCCCATAAGACCTTACCAATAATTTCCAATTTTCCGGTTCAGGTTGTACAGGTTACGCAGGTAATATGAGATGCAAAATTTTTATCTTAATCACCAACGGGACAGTCAAAATACAATTTATATGCTTTCTTAACCAAATCAGTGACTGGTTTTCTTTGGGCTTTTGGAGTGAATTTCCTACACACATAATAAAAGTTATTTGGGTGGTTTAGAAACCATCGAGATTTACTGGTTGCCAATTTTTTTAGTGTAAGTTTTAATCACAAAAAATGCACTATATTTCACAGGAAACACTCACTAAGGATCACTTTTACACCACTGGATTACTACACCAACCATTTACTGACGGTTTGTAGATCTTCTAGTTTTCCTCTGCAAGTCAAAAACAAACAATTAAACATTAAAACAGAAGAACAGCAAAAAGCGAAATAAGAATACGAAAAATAAAAAGCCTCAAAAATGGTAGGTGATAGAACATTTTGAAAGGTATATTCTGGTTCTACATACCAAAATACATACAAGTTGATGTATCACATCCCAGATGGAAAATGGCTGTTGACTAGTGTATGTGGTCCGTGGTCGGTGGTATTTAGTAATGTTATCTGTAATTTGGCCATTGGGCGGTTTTGACGTTCGTTGCGGTGCCCTAACGACAGAGACACGCAGAGGAGACCCAAAACGGTGGCTATTATTCTGCACTTCATTCCAGTCATGATCTGTCGACCACATTTGCGAGATTTAACTGTATGTTTCTCGACCTGGACAAAATAGTTTGCCGCTGAGATTTAGTAATTTGCCCATCCGCATTAAGTGACAGTCCGTTTCGAAATATGTTATGAACTTTTAGGTATGTAATTGTTCTGAGTTTCACGTCTCTGCTTAGACACCAGTGTGCCTCGAAAAGTGAAGAAAATAAATAATAAGAGCCTTCACATCCCTGAATCCATCAGCAAATATAAACTAAGCCTACTCAGCATTTCCAAGCGCGATCAGAATAAAAAAGAACCGCAACTGTTTAAATATTCCATACTGCTATCGATTTCCAGACAAATTCTTGAAATAAACTATGTTCCACACACCATCTTGTATCCCATAAATTGTTTAAATAAACAGCCTTCGATACACTGCAATTTCGTGACATATTCTTTAACTAAATAAATAAACTATACTCCAAATACCTCCTTGTGTCACGTAAATTTTTTTTTTTGGTCATCAGTCTACTGACTGGTTTGATGCGGCCCGCCACGAATTCCTTTCCTGTGCTAACCTCTTCATCTCAGAGTAGCACTTGCAACCTACGTCCTCAATTATTTGCTTGACGTATTCCAATCTCTGTCTTCCTCTACAGTTTTTGCCCTCTACAGCTCCCTCTAGTACCATGGAAGTCACTCCCTCATGTCTTAGCAGATGTCCTATCATCCTGTCCCTTCTCCTTATCAGTGTTTTCCACATATTCCTTTCCTCTCCGATTCTGCGTAGAACCTCCTCATTCCTTACCTTATCAGTCCACCTAATTTTCAACATTCGTCTATAGCACCACATCTCAAATGCTTCGATTCTCTTCTGTTCCGGTTTTCCCACAGTCCATGTTTCACTACCATACAGTGCTGTACTCCAGACGTACATCCTCAGAAATTTCTTCCTCAAATTAAGGCCGGTATTTGATATTAGTAGACTACTCTTGGCCAGAAATGCCTTTTTTTCCATAGCGAGTCTGCTTTTGATGTCCTCCTTGCTCCGTCCGTCATTGGTTATTTTACTGCCTAGGAAGCAGAATTCCTTAACTTCATTGACTTCGTGACCATCAATCCTGATGTTAAGTTTCTCGCTGTTCTCATTCCTACAACTTCTCATTACCTGCGTCTTTCTCCGATTTACTCTCAAACCATACTGTGTACTCATTAGACTGTTCATTCCCTTCAGCAGATCATTTAATTCTTCTTCACTTTCACTCAGGATAGCAATGTCATCAGCGAATCGTACCATTGATATCCTTTCACCTTGTATTTAAATTCCACTTCTGAACCTTTCTTTTATTTCCATCATTGCTTCCGCGATGTACAGATTGAAGAGTAGGGGCGAAAGGCTACAGCCTTGTCTTACACCCTTCTTAATACTAGCACTTCGTTCTTGATCGTCCACTCTTATTATTCCCTCTTGGTTGTTGTACATATTGTATATGACCCGTCTCTCCCTATAGCTTACCCCTACTGTTTTCAGAATCTCGAACAGCTTGCACCATTTTATATTGTCGAACGCTTTTTCCAGGTCGACAAATACTATGAAAGTGTCTTGATTTTTCTTTAGCCTTGCTTCCATTATTAGCCGTAACGTCAGAATTGCCTCTCTCGTCCCTTTACTTTTCCTAAAGCCAAACTGATCGTCACCTAGCGCATTCTCAATTTTCTTTTCCGTTCTTCCGTATATTATTCTTGTAAGCAGCGTCGATGCATGAGCTGTTAAGCTGATTGTGCGATAATTCTCGCACTTGTCAGCTCTTGCCGTCTTCGGAATTGTGTGGATGATTCTTTTCCGAAAGTCAGATGGTATATCGCCAGACTCATATATTCTACACACCAACGTGAATAGTCGTTTTGTTGCCACTTCCCCCAATGATTTTAGAAATTCTGGTGGAATGTTATCTATCCTTTCTGCCTTATTTGACCGTAAGTCCTCCAAAGCTCTTTTAAATTACGATTCTAATACTGGATCCCCTATCTCTTCTAAATCGACTCCTGTTTCTTCTTCTATCACATCAGACAAATCTTCACCCTCATAGAGGCTTTCAATGTATTCTTTCCACCTATCTGCTCTCTCCTCTGCATTTAACAGTAGAATTCCCGTTGCACTCTTACTGATACCACTGTTGCTTTTAATGTCACCAAAGGTTGTTTTGACTTTCCTGTATGCTGAGTCTGTCCTTCCGACAATCATATCTTTTTCGATGTCTTCACATTTTTCCTGCAGCCGTTTCGTCTTAGCTTCCCTGCACTTCCTATTTATTTCATTTCTCAGCGACTTGTATTTCTGTATTCCTGATTTTCCCGGAACATGTTTGTACTTCCTCCTTTCATCAATCAACTGAAGTATTTCTTCTGTTACCCATGGTTTCTTCGCAGCTACCTTCTTTGTACCTATGTTTTCCTTCCCAACTTCTGTGATGGCCCTTTTTAGAGATGTCCATTCCTCTTCAACTGTACTGCCTACTGCGCTTTTCCTTATTGCTGTATCTATAGCGTTAGAGAACTTCAAACGTATCTCGTCATTCCTTAGTACTTCCGTATCCCACTTCTTTGCGTATTGATTCTTCCTGACTAATGTCTTGAACTTCAGCCTACTCTTCATCACTACTATATTGTGATCTGAGTCTATATCTGCTCCTGGGTACGCCTTACAATCCAGTATCTGATTTCGGAATCTCTGTCTGACCATGATGTAATCTAATTGAAATCTTCCCGTATCTGCCGGCCTTTTCCAAGTATACCTCCTCCTCTTGTGATTTTTGAACAGGGTATTCGCTGTTACTAGCTGAAACTTGTTACAGAACTCAATTAGTCTTTCTCCTCTTTCATTCCTTGTCCCAAGCCCATATTCTCCTGTAACCTTTTCTTCTACTCCTTCCCCTACAACTGCATTCCAGTCGCCCATGACTATTAGATTTTCGTCCCCCTGTACATACTGCATTACCCTTTCAATATCCTCATACACTTTCTCTATCTGTTCATCTTCAGCTTGCGACGTCGGCATGTATACCTGAACTATCGTTGTCGGTGTTGGTCTGCTGTCGATTCTGATTAGAACAACCCGGTCACTAAACTGTTCACAGTAACACACCCTCTGCCCTACCTTCCTATTCATAACGAATCCTACACCTGTTATACCATTTTCTGCTGCTGTTGATATTACCCGATACTCATCTGACCAGAAATCCTTGTCTTCCTTCCACTTCACTGACCGCTACTATATCTAGATTGAGCCTTTGCATTTTCCTTTTCAGATTTTCTAGTTTCCCTACCACGTTCAAGCTTCTGACATTCCACGCCCCGACTCGTAGAACGTTATCCTTTCGTAGATTATTCATCACTTTACTCATGGTAACCTCCCCCTTGGCAGTCCCCTCCCGGAGATCCGAATGGGGGACTATTCCGGAATCTTTTGCCAATGGAGAGATCATCATGACACTTCTTCAATTACAGGCCACATGTCCTGTGGATACACGTTACGTGTCTTTAATGCAGTGGTTTCCATTGCCTTCTGCATCTTCATGTCGTTGATCATTGCTGATTCTTCCGCCTTTAGGGGCAATTTCCCACCCTTAGGACAAGAGAGTGCCCTGAACCTCTATCCGCTCCTCGGCTTTCTTTGACAAGGCCGTTGGCAGAATGAGGGTGACTTCTTATGCCGGAAGTCTCCGGCCGCCAATGCTGATTATTTATCAAAATTTAGGCAGTGGCGGGGATCGAACCCAGAACAGAAGACGTTTTGATTATGAATCAAAGACGCTACCCCTAGACCACGGTTTTTTTATTTTTTAAATAAACAATATTCCACACATTGACTAAAATGTTTAAACAATATTCCATTTACTGCAATCGATTTTCTGACAAATTCTTTAACTAAACAAATAAACTGTATTCCATACACCGCGTTGAGTCCCGTAAATTGTTTAGATAAACAATATTTCACACATTGTATAAATTCTTTAAACAATCTATTTTATAACTACAATCGATTTTGCTCCAAATGACCGATCAACAGAGTCTTTTCGCCGACCAATTTGTGGAAGGAGGAAGGGATGGAGAGGGCTGGGGGGGTTTCTACATGGTGGATTTAGTTAATTGATATATTTAATTAATTAATCAATCAAATTTATATCAAAAGTGTGCTTATATTGGCTAGGAAGTTCTCTGGTGGCTCGGGGAAGAGGGAGGGGAAGGATGATGAGAGGGAGGGGTGGGCGAACAATAGATTAAGGACCTGTCAATCAAAGGAGAACAATATGTTTACCTCTGAATGTAGGCAATCGCACTAACAAACTGTTTCAGATCATAGTTTGTCCCACTACTAGAGTACACTTTACAAGAAATTACGTCGGAATAATAAAATGTTGAGCTATCAAAGACCCATGACGAAAATAGCAACAGTAATAAGCAGCAGTAACTTTAGCTCAAGAAATGTGTCTTCCATTGGAGCTATTCCAATATTCACTCGGAATAATTTGCGAATACCACGCAAAATGCAGTTTTCGGGGAGAGTTGGGATGCCTTGATCATGTCAGTAAACATTCTTCTAGGTCTGCTGGTGTTGTAATTTACATTAGGTTATATGGTATGTTTGAATTTTTTATGTCTATAAACGCAACCTGTTTCTGGCACTTTAATGTTACGTATGAATCTATTAATTCTGCTCCATAGAGATGTATATGCCAAGTCAATATCAGTGGCGTTTTGTTGGCAATGCAAATAATTGTGTTCACCAAAATCTCTTTGTGTTAGATATAGCCCTCTACCGCCGAAAATGAGGTGGCTTATTTGCATGTGGAAACTAAACAAAAAATTTGTCACCCCGGTGAGCGTGCGCTGATAACTCGTTAAGTCGTTACAAGTGGCGCAGAAATAGAGTAACATGCTCGGCTGTGCATACACTATCTTTATGTGTGCACAAGGAAGTAGACATATTTATGTGTCAAGTGAACATTTTACTTAAAGATGGGTAAATGTAATGACATGACAGAGTGTAAAAGGATCAATAGTGTTTGTCCTTGCCCAAGGCCATATGGTTTGTGAAGTTGCTGCAATTATTGGTGCTTTGCAGCAGACTGTTCTCCATGTCTACATGCAGTAATATAAGATAGGTGGCCATGAAACACGACCTCACATTTTTGCTTGGAAAAAGATACTGGCCGAGAGGGACCAGAGAGGCATTTCATGGCTTCTGAATCAAAATCGCTTCAAAACCTGACATAAATTGCTGCAGGCAGTTAATGAAGGTCTGTTCTCACCTCCCAGTGAGCTATCATCACAACAGGAACTGCATGCAGTGAACTTTTGGATTCGGTCACCTGGCAAGAAGCCACTTCTCACACGGGCACATAAAGCAGCGCGTCCTCAGTGGGCCAGAAGTCATCGAATGTGAACAGTAGCTGACTGGCAGAAGGTAATGTGGTCTGACATATCACATTTTTGCTGTATCCAAATGACGCAGGTCATCAAGTGGACTAAAGATCAAATGATGCATTTCATTTTGAATGTGTGCAAGATAAGAGTCAGTAGAGAGATGAGTCTGTAATGTTTCGATTGTGTGTGTGTTTTTCTTATTTTTGTCATGGATTGGGCCCACTCACTGAAATGACGACTAAAATGAACCAGCACGATTGTTTTGACATTCTGAATGATCAGGTTCTGCCTTTCAGTCAACAAGTCCATGATGAGTATACTATTGATACACTTATTTTTCAAGGCGACAACACCAGAATTTATTGGGCTGGAAGAATATGTAACTCGTTTTCTGAACGCTCACCAACTACATTAAATTTTGATTAGCTTGCAGAATCACCTGACTTGAACCCCATAGGGTATCTGTGGGAGGTGTTGGAACAGAAGGTAAAACGCCTACATCCTCATCCATGCAGTTTGGTGGAATTTGCGTGAACATATTCTTAGTTAGTGGCTTGATCTGAATGCGACATACTTGTACAACATTGAGGACTCAATTCATAACCGAATCCAGGTGGTTATCGAGTCCAGGGTTGGAATTACACAGTATTAAATGATGCTTGTAATGATATCTCTGGGAATGTCTAATTTTTTGTCTAGTGAGATTACAGAACCTCGTCACAAGCAGGGTTAAGCGATACATATACGAGTGCCAAAAGATGATGGCAACACAGATCAGTGACAGTTTACAATAATTTATTAATGGAAACTGTACAGATACTGGTATTAAGTGTAGTACGAAGATGTTGCATGACAGTGGTTCAAGGCTCATTTGCACTGGTTTGACTTTAACTCTGGTCTGGTTCTAAACACAGAAAAGGAGAACTACAAACACTCGTAGAACGTCTAGTTTGGCTCTTGATGGTGGTGAGTATATAGTTTAATTTTTGATGCTTCATGCGTTGGAGCTGATTTATTACAATCAGAGAGTTCAACGTCACGCCATTGCCAAACTGCCACAACAATTGGTCAGTTCCAGTTCCTTGTCCAGCATTCTTTCGTGATGTGTCTAGATCCCAAATGGTGTTTCATGACACATGATAGCCTCATCAAAAACAACACACGCAACGATGATAATGAAATACACACATCAAAAAAAGTTAACATCACCTCGGTTTCGACAGTTCCGGAACCTGTACAGAAAATTAGAATAGATATCAACGTAAACAGCATTCCCGCCCTTTTTATTGCTCATGAAAGCCACACATGGCATGTTGTAGCACCATACAGCGAGACCTTCAGCGGTGATGGTCCAGACTGCTGTACACACAGGTACCTCTAATACCCATTAGTACGTCCTCTTGTATTGATGCATGCCTGTATTCGTCGTGGCATACTATCCACAAGTTCATCAAGCCACTGTTGGTTCAGATTGTCCCACTCCTCAACGGCGATACGGCCAGGATCCTTCAGAGTGGTTGGTGAGTCACGTCGTCCATAAACAGCCCTTATCAATCTATGCCAGGCATGTTCAATAGGGTTCATGTCTGGAGAACATGCTGGCCACTATAGTCGAGCAATGTCGTTATCCTGAAGGAAGTTCAAAAAGTTTTCAAATGTGTGTGAAATCTTATGGGACTTAACTGCTAAGGTCATCAGTCCCTAAGCTTACACACTACTTAACCTAAATTATCCTAAGGACAAACACTCACACCCATGCCCGAGGGAGGACTCCAACCTCCGCCGGGACCAGCCGCACACTGAAGGAAGTCATTCACAAGATCTGCACGATGGGTGCACGAATTTTCGTCTATGAAGACGAATGCCTCGCCAATATGCTGCCAATATGGTTGCACCATCGGTCGGAGAATGGCTTTCAAGTACGGCGCCTTCCATGACCACCAGCGGCGTACGTCCGCCCCACATAATGCCATCCCAGAACAGCAGGGAACCTCTACCTTACTGCACTCGCTGGACAATGTGTCTAAGGTGTTCAGCCTGACTGGATTACTTCGAAACACGTCTCCAATGATTGACTGGTTGAGGGCATATGCGACATTCGTCGGTGAAGAGAACGTGATGTCAATCCTGAGCGGTCCATTCGACACGTAATCGGGCCCATCTGTGCCACGCTGCATGGTATCGTGGTTGCAAAGATGGACCTCACCATGGACGTCGGGACTGAAGTTGCGCATCATGCAGCTTATTGTGCACAGTTTGAGTCGCAATACGACGTCCTGTGGCAGCACGAAAAGCATTATTCAACATGGTGGCGTTGCTGTCAGGGTTCCTTGGTTCAAATGGCTCTGAGCACTATGCGACTTAACTTCTGAGGTCATCAGTCACGTAGAAGTTAGAACTAATTAAACCTAACTAACCTAAGGACATCACACACATCCATGCCCGAGGCAGGATTCGAACCTGCGACCGTAGCGGTCGCTCGGTTCCAGACTGCAGCGCCTAGAACCGCACGGCCATTCCGGCCGGCCTCTCAGGATTCCTCCGAGCCATAATCAGTAGGCAGCGGTCATCCATTGCTGTAGTAGCCGTTGGTCGGCCTGAGTGAGGCACGTCATCGACAGTTCCTGTCTCTCTGTATCTCGTCCATGTCCGAACAACATGGCTTTGGTTCACTCCGAGACGATTACACACTTCCCTTGTTGAGAGCCCTTCTTGGCACGATATCCACAGTCAACGTCTGTATTTTAGAGTTTTGGGAACTGGGGTGATGCAAAACTTTTTTGATGTGTGTAAATACACATTTTTCATACGCAACACTAAGCATAGAATACTGGATATTTATACACAATATGCTGTTCAGAATCACATTTACAGTGAACGTATCACTAAAATAGGATTACATTAGTTAAGCTTCGCATGATTTTTACATGAAGACGAACTTTAGAAGACCGCAATTCGTCGCTGTGACTGGGTCACCACAGTCGTAAATATAACTACCTACGGTGGTGTTGAAGTGTAGCCCACTGAGGGGCATACAAACTTCAGCTGTAGAAGATCGTGGGTTCGAGTCTCGTCAACAGAAACCAATTTTTTTAATTTGGAAAAATAAACAAAAGAGCCTGAGTTTTATTTTCATTCAGTTTTATTGCATTTAATGTAATTTTTTATTTTAAGTTCCTTGTCACACCATTTTGGTCATCGCATTGGCCTTTTTATTTGCTCCTATTTTTCTTCCTTTTTTTACTGCAATCTGTCTCTGTCGCTTATAACCTGCAACCAAATGAATCGCGTACTGCTCGTCAGTTGATAACGTGGCAGCTGTGTAATCAACAAGTGTGAGGATGGTAACAGGTAAGAAATGACAACGAGAAATTAGTTTGGCTTTAGCGCTGAAACTGAATTTTTCTGTCTTGAGATTACCTTTAATCATAGTGAACAAAGGGGTTGTGATTTTAGTTCTGCAGCAAATTTTCGCCGCCGTTTTCTCGGATGCATTGCACATCACTAAGCTGTGGCTGCCTTAGGACACGAGTTCAGATTCGGCCCTGCCAGCAGCAGGCCGCTGGCGTGGAGCGTGCGGGGCGCAGGGCTGCCGTCTCAGCAGGAACTTTTCTAAATTAAAATGGTTTTCAAGTATTGGGCATCATCACACCTTTTCACTAAAACAGAATGCAAACAGTCAAAAAAATATGGCACGTATTCTTTCTTCTTCACATACTCCTAAGAGAACTTTTATGCTTGCTCAGTTTTGTACTTCCAACGAAGCTTTATTACGAGGGCAGTTCAATAAGTAATGCAACACATTTTTTTTCTGAAACAGGGGTTGTTTTATTCAGCATTGAAATACACCAGGTTATTCCCCAATCTTTTAGCTATACAACACTATTTTTCTACGTAATCTCCATTCAATGCTACGGCCTTACGCCACCTTGAAATGAGGGCCTGTATGCCTGCACGGTACCATTCCACTGGTCGATGTCGGAGACAACGTCGTACTGCATCAATAACTACTTCAGCATCCGCGTAGTGCCTCCCACGGATTGCGTCCTTCATTTGGCCAAACATATGGAAATCCGACGGTGCGAGATCGGGGCTGTAGGGTGCATGAGGAGGAACAGTCCACTGAAGTTTTGTGAGCTCCTCTCTGGTGCGAAGACTTGTGTGAGGTCTTGCGTTGTCATGAAGAAGGAGAAGTTCGTTCAGATTTTTGTGCCTACGAACACGCTGAAGTCGTTTCTTCAATTTCTGAAGAGTAGCACAATACACTTCAGAGTTGATCGTTTGACCATGGGGAAGGACATCGAACAGAATAACCCCTTCAGCGTCCCAGAAGACTGTAACCATGACTTTACCAGCTGAGGGTATGGCTTTAAACTTTTTCTTGGTAGGGGAGTGGGTGTGGCGCCACTCCATTGATTGCCGTTTTGTTTCAGGTTCGAAGTGATGAACCCATGTTTCATCGCCTGTAACAATCTTTGACAAGAAATTGTCACCCTCAGCCACATGACGAGCAAGCAATTCTGCACAGATTGTTCTCCTTTGCTCTTTATGGTGTTCGGTTAGACAACGAGGGACCCAGCGGGAAGAAACCTTTGAATATCCCAACTGGTGAACAATTGTGACAGCACTACCTACAGAGATGTCAAGTTGAGCACTGAGTTGTTTGATGGTGATCCGTCGATCATCTCGAACGAGTGTGTTCGCACGCTCCGCCATTGCAGGAGTCACAGCTGTGCACGGCCGACCCGCACGCGGGAGATCAGACAGTCTTGCTTGACCTTGCGGCGATGATGACACACGGTTTGCCCAACGACTCACCGCGCTCTTGTCCACTGCCAGATCACCGTAGACATTCTGCAAGCGCCTATGAATATCTGAGATGCCCTGGTTTTCCGCCAAAAGAAACTCGATCACTGCCCGTTGTTTGCAACGCACATCCGTTACAGACGCCATTTTAACAGCTCCGTACAGCGCTGCCACCTGTCGGAAGTCAATGAAACTATACGAGACGAAGCGGGAATGTTTGAAAATATTCCACAAGAAATTTCCGGTTTTTTCAACCAAAATTGGCCGAGAAAAAAAAATGTGTTGCATTACTTATTGAACTAAAAAAAAAAATGGTTCAAATGGCTCTGAGCACTATGGGACTTAACATCTATGGTCATCAGTCCCCTAGAACTTAGAACTACTTAAACCTAACTAACCTAAGGACAGCACACAACACCCAGCCATCACGAGGCAGAGAAAATCCCTGACTCCGCCGGGAATCGAACCCGGGAACCCGGGCGTGGGAAGCGAGAACGCTACCGCACGACCACGAGATGCGGGCACTTATTGAACTGCCCTCGTAGTTATATACGAGGGTTATTCGGAAAGTAAGGTCCGATCGGTCGCGAAATGGAAACTATTGTGAAAATCAAAAATGTTTTATTTGCAACAGTCAGCTAGACCTTCGTGCTGCTTTTCTACGTAGTCACCGCTCCGGCTTAGACATTTGTCGTAGCTTTGTACCAACTTTCCAATGCCTCATCACAGAGGTCAGCCGCCTGTGCTCTCCGCCACTTCTCCACTCTGCCCCACAGCTCGTTGTCTGTGTCAAAATGCCGTCTTCATAGCCACTGTTCATGTGAGCCGAAACGAAACTCACTGAGAGCCAATTTGGGGCTGTATTATTTGTAATCAAACATTTCCTATCTTCATTGCCCCTGTAGATTGCGGGCAGAAATTGTCGTGAAGAAGGAAATGCACGACAATTATGTTATGTTGGCTGCATGATATCAGGCGAAATCTCTCACGAGGTCCTCACACGTGGCGGGAGGAACTATTTTCTAGGCGTCTTCGTGTGCTTACTGTGCGCTGAAAAGAGCGATGTGATACGATCTACTGGCATACTAGAGACACTGCCCAACACATCTGTGCGAAGTTTCATTTGATTTTTGCTGTCGTTTCCATTTCGCAACCGATCGAACCTTACTCTCCGAATGATCCTCGTACATGTTAACTGCACATGGAACAACTGAATACACTGCAATCTATGTATCATTTTCACTGTAAAAGTTGAAAAGAATAATTATTTTTTCAG
Organism: Schistocerca cancellata; assembly: GCF_023864275.1. Taxonomy (NCBI): domain Eukaryota; kingdom Metazoa; phylum Arthropoda; class Insecta; order Orthoptera; family Acrididae; genus Schistocerca; species Schistocerca cancellata. The sequence goes on from NC_064627.1 coordinate 73,753,303, forward strand.
TATGTAATTAAAGGAATACATGTTTTAACTTTGGTGTACCCACTGAGATGTCTTTGCATACAGCTGGAGGTGGGGCTACCTTTTGGAGGTATGTGTACCCCAGTTGAATTGTATACCGCAGCTTTACTTCACCTAAAGAAAGTACTGGAGACTGGCTTCACTCGGAAGAATAACTGGATCACTCAGTCACGTAAACCACAAAAAATTGGACTCAATTGAATAAACGAATGAATACGTGCTTCAACCGACAGGAGAACTAAAGAATGGTTTCACTTGACGACAGTGAATGAACAACTCAGTCAGTACACAAAGCAGCACCAGATTCTGTTGAGTGTTTTCGTTGGTTGCTCACAGAGACTGGTTTCACACGAAGGAACTGAACGTGTAATTCAACCGATACATAAAGTTACAGCCGAATCAGTCGATTGTTTTCCAACAACACACTGAATCGATTGTTTCTATTAGGTTGTTCCCGTCACTAGTGGGGACTGTAGACGTGTTCGGTATGCTGTCTTTAAGGTACCTCTGATGTTGTGCGGATTCTGAGTGGATACTGTCACTTACACCAAAGCCCTTCTCCCCTGAGGCTGTTATGACAAGAAGTTCAGTCCGTTGCTGCAAAGCGATGACTGCCGACTGTTACCAGCGGCTGTTGTCTGTAATTCTGGCTCTGTGCACAGTTCCAACAGTTTTCTTACGCCGTAAGTGTGGTGTCACCGCCAGACACCACACTTGCTAGGTGGTAGCCTTTAAATCGGCCGCGGTCCGCTAGTATACGTCGGACCCGCGTGTCGCCACTGTCAGTGATTGCAGACCGAGCGCCGCCACACGGCAGGTCTAGTGAGACGTCCTAGCACTCGTCCCAGTTGTACAGCCGACTTTGCTAGCGATGCTACACTGACAACTACGCTCTCATTTGCCGAGACGATAGTTAGCATAGCCTTCAGCTACGTCATTTGCTACGACCTAGCAAGGCGCCATTTATCTTTTGCTGGTTATCTTATAAAGTCGGTACCGTCAGACAGATGTTCACCAATTATGGAATAAAGTTAAGTATTACTTCAACTACGTACTTTATTTGCTACTATCAAGTCCCAGCTTTACAATTTGCCTTACCAAAATTTTGACTATAGGTTACTGACCAAATTCGTAGCGTATTTGTCGTGAAGTTTTCTCCAGACGTCAATCGTAACCAAGTATTATTAGGTCGTTATAAACCGAAATTATGATAAGTTATGCCATTAGTTTTTCCTTTCTCATTCTTACAAAACATCACACAGTTACGACATCTGTAAGCAATAATGATTGTGTTCCACAATTCATGTTACACACTTCTAGAGGTTGCAGAGGGGATTTAGTAGAACAAGTTTTACACTGGAATCCATGTCTGGAAACGGCATCCAACGACGCAACGGAGCGTCAAGGCACCGGCGCCTATAAATATTTTTATATGCAGGGTGATTCTGTGATGGTGTTACAAGCTTTCTGGGACGACAGAGAAAGATAAATGTATCAATTTGATGATAACTTAATTTTCCCTCGTTTCTTGCTAGAACAGCATTACAGTAAATGAAAAGCGGCGTTTTACTTTTTTTCTACAGTATTACATTTATTCTGTTAACCGGTTTTCGGCTTACAAGGCCATCTTCAGACATCTACTGACCATTGTAGCCAAAGAAGTTACTATGTTTATGAACGGCATTGGAAAAGAAGTTGTTGTTGTTGTGGTCTTCAGTCCTGAGTCTGGTTTGATGCAGCTCTCCATGCTACTCTATACTGTGCAAGCTTCTTCCAGTACCTACTGCAGCCTACATCCTTCTGAATCTGCTTAGTGTATTCATCTCTTGGTCTCCCTCTACGATTTTTACCCTACAGTACAGTACAGTACAGTACTAAATTGATGATCCTTTGATGCCTCAGAACATGTCCTACCAACCGATCCCTTCTTCTAGTCAAGTTGTGCCACAAACTAATCTTGTCCCAAATTCTATTCAGTACCTCTTCGTTAGTTATGTGATCCACCCATCTAATCTTCATTATTCTTCTGTAGCACCACGCTTCGAAAACTTCTATTCTCTTCTTGTCTAAACTATTTATTGTCCATGTTTCACTTCCATCCATGGCTACACTCCATACAAATACTTTCAGAAACGACTTCCGTTACACATCCACATTGAATCAGAAACGTAGAGTAAATAAGATTTTTGACAATGTGGTCGCAATGCAGTGCAAAAAGTAACAAGCTGAACAATATTTTACGTGGTTTCATTTTACGAGACGGAAGTCATAAGCGGAAACCGTTCTGATACCTCTGACTGTGGGATACGTGTACTGCTACTGTTGTTGCTAAGATTGTTGGGTAGCAACTTTCAGAAGTGGTATTACGGACCAAAACAAGAAAAAATGTCTAGTAAACAGGGGCTCTAAAATGCATGGCTTAAGATCTATGAGCACTTGTTCAATAAAGAAGATATGTTTCACAGTGAAGAATATTAACAAGTGCTCTCATTCTGGAGAGCAACGGTTCAAATTCGCGCCCGGCCATCCTGATTTAGTTTCCCCGTGATTTGCCTAAATCGCTTCATACAAATACGGGGATGATTCTTTTGATAGTGCACCGCCTACTTCCTTCGCATCCTTCCCTAATCCGACGGGACCGATGACCTCGCTGTTTGGTCCCCTCCCCCAAATCAACCAACCAACCAGATATGCCTTTAAAGCTCATATTTACCAGATATTCTTCCTTGTTTTAATCCATACTGGTATCTCTAAAAGTTGCCGACCCTACAATATTAGCAACAACACAGCCGGTTTTCGCTTATAACTTTCGACTCATTCGTTTCCGGTACACGGGCCTTTACCTAGAATCGATACGTTTACCATTCTCTGTCATCCTAGAAAGCCTGTAACATCATCACAGAATCACAATGTATATAAAACACTCACAGGCACCGGTGCCTACAGCTCTGACGCTCTGTTGTGTCGTTTCCAGACATAGGTTTCTAATGGCCCGTGTTCGATTCCCGGCTGGGTCGGAGATTTTATCCGCTCAGGGACTGGGTGTTGTGCTGTCCTTATCATCATCATTTGATCCCCGTCGACACGCAAATCGCCGAAGTGGCGTCAACTGGCCGGCCGGAGTGGCCGCGTGGTTAAAGGCGCTACAGTCTGGAACCGCACGACCGCTACGGTCGCAGGTTCGAATCCTGCCTCGGGCATGGATGTGTGTGATGTCCTTAGGTTAGTTAGGTTTAAGTAGTTCTAAGTTCTAGGGGACTTATGACCACAGCAGTTGAGTCCCATAGTGCTCAGAGCCATTTGAACCCTTTTTTTTGGCGTCAACTCGAAAGACTTGCAGCAGGCGAACGGCCTACCCGCAGGGAGACCCTAGCCACACGGCATTTCCATTTCCAAAGGCTCCTGTGTAAAACTTGGTCACCTAAGTCCCCTTTAAAACCGCCAGAAGTGTGTCACATGAATTGTGGAAGAACCTGTACATCGCACAAACGTAGTATGAAAGTACTTGTTACAGCAGATATTCAGCGCTATCAGCAACATGGGCAACTGTAGTACGAATGCAAACACTACAACAACATTTTCGACGTTGTATGCTTTCTGTATTTCTTTATTGCTTACTTTCGTTAAACGGTGACTGCAGGTAGGAATTTATTTACTTGCTGCCAGGGAAGTTGTAACTGTCAGGAGGTCTTGTTTGGAGCACTTTGACGAACTGTGCGCATACCTCGGGGAGGCGGTGACAACGAACCCCGAGCAGAGGTGCCGCCTTGCCGCCGGCTCGTTACGCATTGTCTGGCTGGCTGGCGCTCGTGCCCTGCATTGTAACGTGCTGACAGTGGCGCTGTTCAGAGAGAGCCGCCGAATTGCCCCTCACAACAGGTGTCGCCTCCTTCCTCGCTGTGCGCGCCTACCTGCAGCTCTTTGCGAAAGGGTTGCACTTCTGTCGCATTGAATGATACTCTTCAGTCGTTATTCGGCCCGTTCTTGCAGGATCTCTTTCCAGCCGCCGCCATGTCGGAGACTTGATTTTTTGTCGCATTCCTGATATTCGTGGTACACTTGTGATATGGTCGTACGGGATAATCCCCACTTCATCGCTACCTCGGAGATACTGTGTCCATCGCTCGTGCGGCGACTTTAACACCATATGGAAACTCACTTAAATCATCTTGATAACCTGCCATTGTAGCAGCAGTAACCGGACTAACAACTGCGTCAGACACTTGTCTTATACAGGGTGTATCTTAATTATGTTACTTAAAATCCGTCTTGATTGCAAAATTTTTTTTTATTAGTCATATGACCGGTTTCGGTTCATTCAGAACCATCTTCAGATCTGATATTTCAGTTATAGGAGTAACCCGTCCAAATCCAGCAACTTTCACATGATACGTGAAAGCATGTGAAAGTTGCTGGATTTGGACGGGTTACTCCTGTAACTGAAATATCAGATCTGAAGATGGTTCTGAATGAACCGAAACCGGTCATATGACTAATAAAAAAAAAATTTGCAATCAAGACGGATTTTAAGTAACATTATAAAATCACTGATTGCTGTAATCCCATAAGACATTATGTCTGTTTTTGCAAAAAAATGTATCTTAATTAATGGCGTAAACGCATAGAGTTGAAAGTACACGATGATAAAAGCAAAAAAGTATCAGTAACCATAGGGTCGAAAATGTATACCTTAAGAACTACGAACAATTTTTCATCTTCGATACTGTGAAACAAATCTCTTCTACTGGAAGCCCTTTGCTTTCGATATTTTGATTTTTTGGGAAGTGGCAGTATGGACCAAACCGAGAAAAAAATTTCCAGTAAACATGTGGTCTAAAATGAATACGTGAAGAGCTATGAGAACATTTTCACCTTCGCTACTTTGAAATATAACTCTTCTAAAGAACAAATGCTCATAACTTTTAAGGTATGCATTTTGGAGCACATGTTTACTGGACATTTTTTTCTTGTTTTGGTCCATACTGCCACTTCCGAAAATATGGAAAGCAAAGAGCTTGCAGTAAGTTTATTTCACAGTGTCGAAGATTAAAAATTTCTCCTAGCTCTTAAGGTATGCATTGTCGACCCTATGTTTACTGTGACTCTTTTGCTTCTAGTATCGTATAATTTCAACTGTATGCGTTTACGCCATTAGGTATGATACACTGACCGCAGCGCCGTATTCTGCCAGTTTACATATCTCTGTATTTGAATATGCTCACCTATACCAGTTTCTTTTGCGTTGCAGTGTACATGCAGGGTGTTTCACTAAGCGTGTGTGGTGTCTGCCCCTGTAATTCTGAGTGGTTGTAGCTCCCAAACTAAAAATGATACGAATGTAATTTAAATTAATGTATACACAACTGGTGTTACTGATTCCATTGCATGATAGAAACAACTATTGTTCCATTTAAAAAATTCTATCTTTTTACTGTAACTCTTTGGATAATAACACAATAAACTATGTTCATAGCTCCGCAGACAGTATAACGCTTCTTATGTGACCTACCGCAATAAATATTTCCGTCGCCTATTACTTCGTAACTTACAGAGGCAAACACATTTAGTTGGGTTGAGGTTGGGTTGTTTCGGGGAGGAGACCAAACAGCGAGGTCATCGGTCTCATCAGATTAGGGAAGGAAGTCGGCCGTGCCCTTTCGAAGGAACCATCCCGGCATTTGCATGGAGCGATTTAGGGAAATCGTGGAAAACCTAAATCAGGATGTCCGGACGCGGGATTGAACTGTCGTCCTCCCGAATGCGAGTCCAGTGTGCTAGCCGCTGAGCCACCTCGCTCGGTGCAAACACATTTAGTGAAACACCCTGTATACATAGTGTTCAAAGACAAATACGTTAAGGCAAAATGTTATGAAGATAGAATAAAAGTTAATGACACGGTTGATTGAGAAATGAATAAAGCAACAATCGTACATGTGAGAAGATGGATGCATTTGCTTCACTGTTTGACAGAGGGGAAACTGGACATAGGCGTTAATTTTTAGGGGAACCTTATTTAAATGGCGCACTTTGTGGCACAAGACGAACACTGTCTATGGTGTAACAAGTTCACTGAACAAAATGAAAACAACCGTTTGCTTCAGAAGTAGGGAATTAGAAGCTAAGAATACAGTAACAAGCTAACACAACAGACTGGCTCTGAAAGCCGAGGGCACTAGCTGGAGACTACACACAGAGAAGAAAACACTTTCTGGAACCAAGTGGAGAGTGAACACATTCTGGATGCTAAGTTCGACAATGATCACTGGCTGGATGTTAAATTGATGGCCAGCAACTCTGAGTCCGAGCATGACGACTGTCTGGTTTTAGGTTCAATAAGGCAGCATTAGAGCTTGGGACGAAGCGCCACTAATGATGGACACACTGTGCTGCTGCAGTAGCTAACGTCCCTGGATATGAGTGTTAGAAAGACCGACAGTGACTTCTGGCAGCAGTGGCTGTGTCCAACGATGGACTCTGAGGGCGGTGCTGTTTGATGGGGCTAGCAGCACCCGTTGGCTGGCCCACGGAAGACTCTCGAAGCCTGTCTACCTGGTGCTGTCCTCTCGTTGGCTTATACAGTCTGATTAGGCTGCCCCTACCTATGGGTCCTATGCAGCCCAAAATCCATACTCAAGATTTTCATATTCTCTCGCTCACTACGTGAAAATTATTAGTCCTAAAGAAAAAATGAACAAGACCTTTTTGTGGGAAATTTGGAGCAATTAAATTTTGTACTCGGGTACGTTTTTGCTACAGATTGTAGTTTTCGGATTATTCAATAAAATCGTACGAAAGTGTCCTTCAAACGTGTTTTTCTTGAGTATCTCGAAAATTGTGGCGTCCAGCGAAAACGTATATGACATCTTGCGCACGTTATTTGAAGACATTGCTGGTTGCATAAAGCTTGTAACTGCCTGCGGCGGAATACTGTGGGAACTGGCTCCCTGCGACGAGCCACGGGGACGCAGTTAACGTTCTGTGTCGACAACGTCCTCTGCAGGCGCCGGCCTCGCTTCCTGGTAGCCGGTCTTGACGGCATCCCATACTGAGGCGTGCAGGGGCGGCGGTCGCTGTCGATTTTTTGAAATGTTAGGCAAAAGCCTCTGACATGACATGAAGGTGACTGGTGAAGTGTTTCAACTTCTTCCTGACAACGTCAGGCTGTTTAATCCTTCAACAAATACAGGCAGACGGCAGCAACAGAGGGTTTTGTGGTTGGGCAACGGCCTTGGCGCAGTGGATACAACGGTTCCCGTGAGATCACCGAAATTAAGCGCTGTCGGGCGTGGCCGGCACTTGGAAGGGTGACCATCCAGCCACCATGCGCTGTTGCCACTTTCTGGGGTGCATTAAGCCTCGTGATGCCCATTGAGGAGCTACTCGACCGAATAATAGCGGCTCCGGTCAAAGAAAACCATCAGAACGACCGGGAGAGCGGTGTGCTGATCACACGCCCCTCCTATCCGCATCCTCAACTCAGGCTGACACGGCTGTCGGAAGGAGTTCATAACTTTAGTACTAAATAAGTGAGACCTTTTCGATTACGATGGGATTACAGGTACAGTCATGCTCAAAAGTATCCGAACGACCTGAATTGCATTTAGCCCGATTCGCAAGCAACCCGCATAACGCAGCTGTCTAGCAAGTCCTCTACTCGCTGTGTGTGATGTCCTTAGGTTAGTTAGGTTTAAGTAGTCCTAAGTTCTAGGGGACTGATGACCACAGATGTTAAGTCCCATAGTGCTCAGAGCCATTTGAACCTTTCCTCTAATCGCTCCTCAGTACAGTCGTTTGACTATTGAAAATGGTCCCAACAAGTCACCACTAGAAAAAACTGTATCACAATAACTCAAGATGTAAAGTAATACCACGATACTACAAATATCAGGGAACACCTTATCACAGATAAGACCATCCTTAAGGCTTGTAAGCTCACATTTATTACAATAAATGACATACCTGAAATGTTACCACTCTCATTATTACGTCAGATAGGTAATTCACGTAGTAAGTTCGTCGTATTCATGTTTTCCTCTTCAAAGTAACATACCGTACTTATTATTTAACACAAAATGACATTAAAATTTTAAGTTATTCACGAGCAGCTAGTTGAGAATATCTATGAACTTCAAATGACACGACGAACCGTCTCGTTCTGCATATGGATTCAAACCCAGGTCATGCAGTTTAAACTAAGATTTCGTGACTGATGAAAACAAACATTCCTGACTAGGCATACAGAGAGGGATATACCTCGATTTTAGACAGTATCAGTTAGCAAATATCCACTTCAAATTAAATAACATAAACATTTTTGACGGACGGCAATTCCTACCGAGTATCTATTGTCCCTGTTAACGAACTATGAGAGATGTTAAATATTGCTTCTTCACAAGTAACTTACTTGAAATGCCGCAAGGTAAAGCTTTGTGTTGGACAGGGATTCGAACACAGAACCTAATCGAAAAGTTATCGAAGCACTATCAACTGTGACATATCGGATTTTCTCGGAAGTAGCTAGATGTTTTAACTGAAATGACGAGACGAAACATTAATTTTTTCCTTCACAGGACTCCAACCCAGCACCTATCGCTGTTATATTCTAGAGAAAACGAACGTTACATATGGGTTTGTTACACCAGCAGCGACATGTGAGCATGTTTGAACTATGTAAGTAGGCTGTTTATGTTTTCTTATTGGCAACGTTACGTAGCGCTCTATATGAAAATCACTGGCTGTGCTGTGTGCAGTCTGTGGCTAGTTTGCATTGTTGTTTGCCATTGTAGTGTTGGGCAGCTGGACGTGAACAGCGCGTAGCGTTGCGCAGTTGGAGGTGAGCCGCCAGCAGTGGTGGATGTGGGGAGAGAGATGGCGGAGTTTTGTAATACTGGATGTCAATTATGAATATTAAGGTAAATACATTGTTTGTTCTCTATTAATATCTTTCATTTGCTAACTATCCCTATCAGTAGTTAGTGCCTTCAGTAGTTTGAATCTTTTATTTAGCTGGCAGTAGTGGCGCTCGCTGTATTGCAGTAGTTCGAGTAACGAAGATTTTTGTGAGGTAAGTGATTTCTGAAAGGTATAGTTTAATGTTACTCAAGGCCATTCTTTTGCAGGGATCTTTGATAGTCAGATTGCGTTGCGCTAAAATTATTGTGTGCCAGGTTAAGCACAGTCTTGTATAATTTGTTCTAAGTGGACGTTTCATATGTACAATTGTTCTAAGGGGACGTTTCAACTAGAAATAATATGACAAAGAATTCAGTATAGACTGTGATTCGAATCTCACACATATCGTTGTTGACTACACACAAAGAGACATCAGCTACCTAATTTTTCTCACCCAGCAGCAGGGAATAACATCCTTGAACTTACAGTGATCTCGCAAATAGTTCTGTGTCTTACTGAGAATCAAAAACGTCAGATATCGTTAGTTTTAACAACGAATGAAAATACATTAACAATCAAAATTATTATCCACCAGCAGATAGGTGTTCTCATGCTAGAGCTTGATAATACATAATGAAAACTTTAGTGCTGGGCCAGGATTCGAACCCATTCACGCGCAATATGTGGATATATTGAGGAATCTGCAGTTTTGAACAAACGACAAATTGTACTCGAGCTGCATTGTCACGAAGGGGTAAAATTCCGCGTTAAGGGCGGCTGAGTTGCATTCCCAGTTCAGAACCAATTTCATCAACATACAGAAGCTCAAATAAAAGATGGAATAAGTGTCCTGTGACCCCACATAGCGTTTGTTTGGTCGCTAGAAATAAATAACCAGTATAAGAAAGGTTACGGGTGATATAGTTTCTACATGTCGCCACTCCTTACTTTATTGTGGTTCAACGTAACGTCTACTCAGTAGAGAAGGAATATCATATTTAATGTGACTTTCAGATCACAATGTCATTTTACCTTCTTCACTTGGCGTAGCCAGAAGAGAATAGACTCTGCCTGTCCATATCAAAAATCATGAGCGGACATTGGAATCGAACCCAGACCATAAGTACATGAACCAGTCATCAATCCAACAGACCACCAAACCCTCGTCCCTGTCACTGATTTTTCTATCATAACGCCGTTGCGCCACACTGGATGAGAATTCTGACACACAGGCTCCCTGTAGTGGTTTGCAGCATGTTCAGTACATTTATTTACTTGGTTGACTGAATCGTCATGAACTAGCTGCCTCGGCTACCCAGTGCATACATTCGACACTATTTTGTAATCACCGAAATAAAATCATGTAACTGCCACCTACACAGAACTGCCAACAGTGTAGGATGCAGAAATTGAACTAGGGAGTGTTCCTTTCCACTTGAGCTACTCTATTACATTGTCAGTTTGTTGAAGACGTCGTGCAGTGCAAAAGAAATGCTTAACTGTCTGTCTCTCAGAAGTCTAGATCCGGCCATATGCATTATCTCACAGCACTGTGGAATGCGGAAGTTCTGGAGGAACTGTTGTTCACTTCCAGAGCTGCTGTAGCTATGTTACAGCTAGTAGCGTAACGGTAAGCGTCGCGTGTTCTATTGCATTCGCTGCTACATTTTTTTAAAACGCAATTCTGCTGTCTGCTGAAGTTATCAATTTAATGGAAAAAAGGCTACCTTCTGCATCAGTTTGTTCTTTTCAGGTTTAATAGACGGCCAGGCAGCAGATGCGTCTCGAAGCTTTTGTATTATGTATTGGGAGAGCGCATAGTGTCAAAATACGTCAGAAAAGTATTTTCTACATTAGCTGTCGTGTGGTAGTGGCATTTTATTCTTCTTCAAACCTTGTTTGACAGCTTTAACTCAGAACAAGTTTTCTACATGCATGTAATCAATAAACTGCATGTGCATTGTCAGACTGTTACAGATAACATCAGAGAATTCGCATATATCGTTCGTTGATGATTAATTTCTCTCTCTTGTTTACTATTGTTTTAACAACACTAAAAGAAACATTACGAAAATTGTGCACTGTATTATAAGAAATGAAATAAAACAACCCACGATAACTTTACGACGAAAGTCTGTTTTAATAAAACTGGGTATCTGTACACAAGCGTGCCTCTATCTGTACGAATTAGTAAAATACTACTCACTTAAATTTCGATTGGGTCTGTATTTAATTGGTATGCTGTATCATACTCAAGAGGTATGCAAATGTGGCATTTCATAAATAGCTATGTATTCCTAGAAACGCAACATTTTCTTGTCCTCAGCGGAAAGAGGAGATACCTGTTGTGAAGCATTGTAAGTTTTTCACCATTGCACTAAAAGTATTTTCTTGCGATCTCCTTATCGATGTTTGATCTGACTGCTTGTAGCTCTTTCACAGAAGGGATAAAAACGTTACAGTGAGCGAGACTTAACCGCGAACCATAACAGTCGATTTTTCATAGATCAGCACATTACCACAGAGCTAATGAAAATGTATATCTGTGGGCTTCTCTGATATTAGCTAGTACTAGTAAACCGCTATTTAAATCACAAAATTAGTTACGATTTCCACTTGCAACGACTTTCATGGACTGAAAACCGTAAATTTACGACCTTTTGTTACTCCTCATGCGATAATAACTCAGATTATTCAATGGAAATGACAGGAAAAATCAAGTGAACTTTAAGGCTTCATTCCGTGCACACCAGGAAGTAACTCGTTGATCACAGAGTTGCCAAACATACCTTGCCTTGTTGCCAAATCTCAGTTACAGTATCGGCAGGAAGAAGACGAACCGATGTGATCCTACAGCGGTCTGGGAAGTGACCATAGGTAGCATCTCAAGGAAGCTGCTCCAATGGCCTGGAATACGTAATGCATCTGATTCGCATTTCTGTAACTAGGTTTAGGGACTGGAGCGTAGTTACTAATAATACTCAGAACTGACTGCAAACTATGCATCATAAATCAGTAACTCTCATAGTTGTTTTTATATTTATTTCGTAAGTGTACTCAAAACTAAGAAAATCTTTCACAGACATTTTCGTGCCTCGCTGATAGTAGAGCTCAACAAACAAATAAAAATAAAAAAAGCTTGGTGTGTGTTTGTGTGTGTGTGTGTGTGTGTGTGTGTGTGTGTGTGTGTGTATGTGTGCGCGTGCGTGTGCGTGTGTGTGCGTGTGTGTGTGAGAGAGAGAGAGAGAGAGAGAGATAAAAATAAAAGTGAATCAGAGAGAGAGTAAAAAATTTTTGTAAAGAAATTGAATCATGGTTTTTAAAGAAATCTTTCATTACTATGACACATTCCACATCATTAGAAAATGTCATGTTCATGATCTGTGGAACAAGTATTAATCTAATGTAATGTAATCATATCATATTTCTGACTAGCCATGAAGAGTCATGAATTACCGAAATTTTCGCCAATATCAGTAATCAACTCTAAAAGACGACAGTTTTTGTAACAAACCGGGACTCCTATCAAGACCCTTTCTTTCTTGTTAACTAACCACGAAAGATGTCTGATGTACCTCCATTCAGAAGTAACAAAGTGTGCATGCATTTAAAGATGAAGTGCATGATGTGACGTTCTGTGACAGAGATGCAAACCCAACACGTAATCGGATTGTTAACTAAGGGAAATCAAATGTTACGTATCGATTTTTCTCACCAGCTGCTAGGTGTTTGAATCTAAAATAAGCATACAAATTTTTGTGCCTGAGCGACAATCGAACCGCACACCTATTGTCCTACTTTATCATCCACGAATATTGCTTAACTATCAATTGCTTACTCACCAAAAGTAAGATGGGTGCGTGTTTGACTAGAAATAGCGACACCTATTGCAATTGTTGTCAACACATGAACAGACATTAAAAATGCACGTTAATTTTCTTTAGCAGGCCCGTGTGCACGTGATGGGGCTTGAAATGAAATTATGAATATTTCTGTACTGGATCAGGATTCGGACCCACATACTTACCTTTGGAAGAGACCTAGAGAAGATTGTAGTCTTGCGAAAATGAACGAAATGACTGAACTATACTGTTCTGAGTGATTCAGATCGTGGAAAGAGGAGATACGAATTCTAATCACAGTCCAGCACCAAATTTTTCAACGTCTCTAGTTCAATCAAGTACAATAGAATAAGAGCCCTGTTCCTTTAAATGGCTGTCGGTGCACCAAATAAGATAAAATTTTCTAATGTAAGTAAGTTTACTGGCGACAGTATTTCTGTTTACCATGACTTCCGCCTATGTCATTTCCCAACGTAAACTGGCTGTGCCCAGTTGGTAACGAAGGACCGTGATGTTTAATGCAGATTCTGGACTATAACGTCTTTCTCTTGAGGTTACCAGAGGTGTGTGTAAACGCCTTCCAATGCCCAATCAAGGAAGACAAGGATACAGAGTCTAGCATCGATATTATAATTACGCCTCAGTTTGTGGATGAACTCAGACTTAGGTTGATAATCATTTTGAATATTTAGCAGTACTGTACCCATTGGTGTTAAACTCGTTTTCAACCAATGATTCCCACAGCTACAGGAACACTACTTGTGATACTTCTCAAACAAAATACTTAAGCAGTGCTAGCAGACGGAAAGATCAACCTGGCACAAACTGTGGGAAGTTTGTTTTACAACCTTCGTACCTGGATAAAGAGCTTTTCCTATTTGAGATATCTGTGAACGTTGCTGCATAAGACGATTTAAGAAGAAACTAAATTCCTTCAGCTACGACAATGTTTAAAGAAAACGTCTTAACGGCACTAAATCATGGTTTGTGAATCGTTTACAGGCCGTACTCTGTCGCAATTCGCTGGTTGGGGACGAAATGTCTCCCACTGGGAGGTCATGTTGTTTTATTTAAATGATTACAAAATCAGGTAAAACGAACAGTAACGTTGTCAGGATAAGCACATTACTGTTGTCAGTATGATGTTGCACTGCCCAGGTCCTGTAATGATAAAGGGCCCGTTTAGGTCAGGCATATTGTATACAGATGCGGAAGAGGGAGAACAACTAAATTCTGCAATCCGTATGCATTGCATACACATAGAAATTACTGTTATAGTGTACCTATGGAGCCCAATGAGTGAATTGCGTATTTTCCGGTGAGAAAGAGCACTGGCAAACAGTCTTCGCTAAATTAGGTTACTTAAACTGGTGTCGCTCTGAGCTTGAATTAATTGTCAGCGACTAAGTGTAAGGTCAATGAGTCGGATGCGGGTTTTTCAACTGTGGAATACTTTCCTACATTATAGAAGCGGATATTAAATTTGAACTAATATCACGAAAATTTTGAACTTGGATGGATTAGAATGAAAATCTTTCTGTTTATTGCAAAGGAAAACAATGGATTTTCTAAAACATCCTGTGTAATACACAACTTGAAACAGGTCACGTCGACCAAATCATATGGAAGAACTGACACCAACGTATATCGGAAGGCAGTAAGATCCCTTGGCTTTTGGTTTGGCAGTATTCGACAGCCATTTCTAGCCGCATGTAAATGAAGAAAGACAGCGCGTTTTTGTTATCAAGTAACGTCTTCATCAATTACTTTAGTTTCAATATAAACTGCGAGTAATTCCTGATGTTTGATATTAACATGAAAAGGATTCCGTAGACAGGGAAAGAACCTATTCTTGGGCAGCTACTTCAATAATGACCAAATGGCATTAAATGATCTTCAAGCACATGTGTTCCAGCAGCGGTATGAAGAAAATGATAGTAGTAATGACGGTAATAATCGAATTATCCGGTAACTTCATGCTTAACAGTGGATTTTCTCGAACTAAGAAATTTGCTGAATTAGTGAAAATTTCAAAATGGCATCACATCGAGGCTATGATGCCTAGAAGAGTCTTTACATGCTGCTGACATGAGAATAGCATAATCTCCGCTGGTCAGAATCTTGCTTCTACTTAACCATTTAACAGACTCGCATTTTTGCACCGTGACTAATTTTGTAAGCTAAGCACATCATACGTTACAGCACACTCCTGGGGCTGTGAAGTGCGGCTAAAATGGTCTTGTGGAACGAACTATCACAGGTGCAATGCGTGGGTTCAGGCATTTACTTTTAAGAGGCAGAAAACGGATTTACTTTACCTCTGCTAACCTCAAGAGAAAGACGTTATTATCCAGAGTCTGCATTAAACATCACGTTCCTTCATTAGCAACTGGGCAGATCCGCTTTCAGTTGGGAAGTGACATAGGCGGAAGTCATGGTAAACAGAAATACTGTCGCCACTGAACTTACTTACATTAGAAAATTTTCTTTTATTTGATGAACCGATAGCAATTTAAAGGAACAGGGCTCTTATTTTACTTGTACTTGATTGAACTAGAGACGTTGAAAAATTTGGAGCTGGACTGTGATTAGAATTCGTATGTCCTCTTAGCACAACCCGTGGTCTAGGGGTAGCGTCTTTGATTCATAATCAAAACGTCTTCGGTCCCGGGTTCGATCCCCGCCACTGCCTAAATTCTGATAAATAATCACCATTGGCGGCCGAAGACTTCCGGCATAAGAAGTCACCCTCATTCTGCCAACGGCCTTGCCAAAGAGGGCGGAGGAGCGGATAGAGGTTCAGGACACTATCTTGTCCTAGGGGTGGGAAATTGCCCCTAAAGGCGGAAGAATCAGCAATGATCAACGACATGAGGATGCAGAAGGCAATGGAAACCACTGCATTAAAGACACGTAACGTGTATCCACAGGACATGTGGCCTGTAATTGAAGAAGTGTCATGATGATCTCTCCATTGGAAAAAGATTGCGGAATAGTCCCCCATTCGGATCTCCGGGAGGGGACTGCCAAGGGGGAGGTCACCATGAGAAAAAGATTGAATAATCTACGAAAGGATAACGTTCTACGAGTCGGGGCGTGGAATGTCAGAAGTTTGAACGTGGTAGGGAAACTAGAAAATCTGAAAAGAGAAATGAAAAGGCTCAATCTAGATATAGTAGGGGTCAGTGAAGTGAAGTGGAAGGTAGACAAGGATTTCTGGTCAGATGAGTATCGGGTAATATCAACAGCAGCAGAAAATGGTATAACAGGTGTAGGATTCGTTATGAATAGGAAGGTAGGGCAGAGGGTGTGTTACTGTGGACAGTTCAGTGACCGGGTTGTTCTAATCAGAATCGACAGCAGACCAACACCGACAACGATAGTTCAGGTATACATGCCGACGTCGCAAGCTGAAGATGAACAGATAGAGAAAGTGTATGAGGATATTGAAAGGGTAATGCAGTATGTAAAGGGGGACGAAAATCTAATAGTCATGGGCGACTGGAATGCAGTTGTAGGGGAAGGAGTAAAAGAAAAGTGTACAGCAGAATATGGGCTTGGGACAAGGAATGAAAGAGGAGAAAGACTAATTGAGTTCTGTAACAAGTTTCAGCTAGTAATAGCGAATACCCTGTTCAAGAATCACAAGAGGAGGAGGTATACTTGGAAAAGGCCGGGAGATACGGGAAGATTTCAATTAGATTACATCATGGTCAGACAAAGATTCCGAAATCAGATACTGGATTGTAAGGCGTACCCAGGAGCAGATATAGACTCAGATCACAATATAGTAGTGATGAGGAGTAGGCTGAAGTTCAAGACATTAGTCAGGAAGAATCAATACGCAAAGAAGTGGGATACGGAAGTACTAAGGAATGACGAGATACGTTTGAAGTTCTCTAACGCTATAGATACAGCAATAAGGAATAGCGCAGTAGGCAGTACAGTTGAAGAGGAATGGACACCTCTAAAAAGGGCCATCACAGAAGTTGGGAAGGAAAACATAGATACAAAGAAGGTAGCTGCGAAGAAACCATGGGTAACAGAAGAAATACTTCAGTTGATTGATGAAAGGAGGAAGTACAAACATGTTTCGGGAAATTCAGGATCACAGAAATACAAGTCGCTGAGGAATGAAATAAATAGGAAGTGCTGGGAAGCTAAGACGAAATGGCTGCAGGAAAAATGTGAAGACATCGAAAAAGATTTGATTATCGGAAGGACAGACTCAGCATACAGGAAAGTCAAAACAACCTTTGGTGACATTAAAAGCAACGGTGGTAACATTAAGAGTGCAACGGGAATTCCACTGTTAAATGCAGAGGAAAGAGCAGATAAGTGGAAAGAGTACACTGAAAGCCTCTATGAGGGTGAAGATTTGTCTGATGTGATAGAAGAAGAAACAGGAGTCGATTTAGAAGAGATAGGGGATCCAGTATTAGAATCGGAATTTAAAAGAGCTTTGGAGGACTTACGGTCAAATAAGGCAGAAGGGATAGATAACATTCCATCAGAATTTCTAAAATCATTGGGGGAAGTGGCAACAAAACGACTATTCACGTTGGTGTGTAGAATATATGAGTCTGACGATATACCATCTGACTTTCGGAAAAGCATCATCCACACAATTCCGAAGACGGCAAGAGCTGACAAGAGCGAGAATTATCGCACAATCAGCTTAACAGCTCACGCATCGAAGCTGCTTACAAGAATAATATACAGAAGAATGGAAAAGAAAATTGAGAATGCGCTAGGTGACGATCAGTTTGGCTTTAGGAAAAGTAAAGGGACAAGAGAGGCAATTCTGACGTTACGGCTAATAATGGAAGCAAGGCTAAAGAAAAATCAAGACACTTTCATAGTATTTGTCGACCTGGAAAAAGCGTTCGACAATATAAAATGGTGCAAGCTGTTCGAGATTCTGAAAAAAGTAAGGGTAAGCTATAGGGGGAGACGGGTCATATACAATATGTACAACAACCAAGAGGGAATAATAAGAGTGGACGATCAAGAACGAAGTGCTCGTATTAAGAAGGGAGTAAGACAAGGCTGTAGCCTTTCGCCCCTACTCTTCAATCTGTACATCGAGGAAGCAATGATGGAAATAAAAGAAAGGTTCAGGAGTGGAATTAAAATACAAGGTGAAAGGATATCAATGATACGATTCGCTGATGACATTGCTATCCTGAGTGAAAGTGAAGAAGAATTATATGATCTGCTGAACGGAATTAACAGTCTAATGAGTACACAGTATGGTTTTTAGAGTAAATCGGAGGAAGACGAAGGTAATGAGAAGTAGTAGAAATGAGAACAGCGAGAAACTTAACATCAGGATTGTTGGTCACGAAGTCAATGAAGTTAAGGAATTCTGCTACCTAGGCAGTAAAATAACCAATGACGGAAGGAGCAAGGAGGACATCAAAAGCAGGCTCGCTATGGCAAAAAAGGCATTTCTGGCCAAGAGTAGTCTACTAATATCAAGTACCGGCCTTAATTTGAGGAAGAAATTTCTGAGGATGTACGTCTGGAGTACAGCATTGTATGGTAGTGAAACATGGACTGTGGGAAAACCGGAACAGAAGAGAATCGAAGCATTTGAGATGTGGTGCTACAGACGAATGTTGAAATTTAGGTGGACTGATAAGGTAAGGAATGAGGAGGTTCTACGCAGAATCGGAGAGGAAAGGAATATGTGGAAAACACTGATAAGGAGAAGGGACAGGATGATAGGACATCTGCTAAGACATGAGGGAATGACTTCCATGGTACTAGAGGGAGCTGTAGAGGGCAAAAACTGTAGAGGAAGACAGAGATTGGAATACGTCAAGCAAATAATTGAGGACGTAGGCTGCAAGTGCTACTCTGAGATGAAGAGGTTAGCACAGGAAAGGAATTCGTGGCGGGCCGCATCAAACCAGTCATTAGACTGATGACCAAAAAAAAAAAAAAAATCTCCTCTTTCGAGGATCTGAATCTCTCAGAACAGTATAGTTCAGTCATTTCGTTCCTTTCCCCAAGACTGAGGACTTCTCTTGGTCTCCTCCAAAGGTAAGTATGTGGGTCCAACTACATCTATATCTACATCTACATGGATACACTGCACATCACATTTAAGTACCTGTCAGAGCGTTCATCGAACCACCTTCACAATTCTCTATTATTCCAATCCCGTAAAGCGCGCGGAAATAATGAACCGAAGTTTAACGAGTTCCTTTTAGCACTCATGTGGATGACTTCACACATTTCGTTATTTAGGGTCAACTGCCACTTTTCGGACCATTCAGATATTTTTTTCTAAATCGTTTTGCAGTTTCTTTTTATCTCCTAATGACTTTATTAGTCGATAAACGACAGCGTCTTCTGCAACCAACCGAAGACGGCTGTTCAGATTGTCTCCCAAATCGTTTGTATAGATAATGAACAGCAAAGGGCATATAACACTACCTTGGGGAACGCCTGAAATCACTTCTGTTTTACTCGATTACTTTCCGTCAGTTACTACGAACTGTGACCCCTCTGACAGGAAATCGTAAATCCAGTCACATAACTGAGACGATATTCCATAAGCGCGCAAATTTACTACGAGCCGCTTGTGTGGTACAGAGTCAAAAGCCTTCCGGAAATCCAGGAATCCTCATCCAGTACAGAAATATTCGTAATTTCATTTCAAGCCCTATAATGTGCACACCAGCCTTCTAGTGAAAATTAACGTGCATTTTTAATGTCTGTTCATGTGTTGACAACAATCGCAGTAGGTGTCGTTACTTCTGGTCAAACACGCACACTTCGTAATGATGTGGAATATGTCATTTAATGAAAGATTTCTTTAAATACCATGATTCAATTTCTTTACAACAATTTTTTGCTCTCTGTCTCTCTGAGTCTTTTTTATTTCTCTCTCTCTCTCTCTCTCACACACACACACACACACACACACGCACACACACACACACACACACACACACACACACACACAGAGATACACAGATACACACACAGAGTATTATTAGTAACTACGCTTCAGTCCCTAAATCTAGTCACAAAAATGCGAATCACACGCATTACGTATTCCAGGCCGTAGCAACCGCGTCTTTGAGATGCCAGCCATGCTCACGTCCCAGTCCACTGTAGGCTCACATTGGTTCCTTTTCTTCCTGCTGGTACTGTAACTGAGATTTGGCAACAAGGCAAGGTATGTTTGGCAACTCTGTAATCGACGAGTTACTGCCTGGTGTGCACGGAACGAAGCCTCAAAGTTCACTTGATATTTCCTGTCATTTCCATTGAATAATCTGAGTTATTATCGCTTCTGGTGTAACAAAAGATTGTAAATTTACGGTTTTCAGTCCAGGAATGTCGTTGCAAGTGGAAATCGTAACTAATTTAGTGATTTAAATAGCGGTTTACGAGTTTACCCCTATTGACCTCGTAAGAGTCTGTCAAGGCCCAAATGTACTCGCCAGCTAATATCAGAGTCGTAAGAGGAAGCCCACAGACATACATTTTCATTAGCTCTGTGGTAATGTGCTGATGTATAAAAACGCATCTGTTGTGGTTCGCAGTTCCAGTCTCGCTGACTGTAACATCTTTATCCCTTCTACGAAAGAGCTACAAGCAGTCAGATCAAACATCGACAAGAAAATCGGAAGAAAATACTTTCGGCTCATAGTGCAATGGTGAAAAGCTTACCGTGCTGTACAACAGGTAACGCCTCCTTCTGCTGCAGACAAGAAAATTTGGGTTTCTGGGAATACATAACTTTATTTATGAAATACCACATTTGCATACCTCTAGAGTATGATACAGCAGACCAATTAAACACAGACCCAATCGAAATGTAAGTGAGAAGTATTTTACTAATTCGTGCTGATAGAGGCACACTTGTGTGCAGATACTCAGTTCTATTAAGACAGACTTTCGTCGTAAGGTTATTGTGGTTAGTTTTGTTACATTTCTTATAATACAGTGCACAGTTTTCGTAATGTTTCATTAAGTATTGTTGAAACAATAGTAAACTTGAGACAGAAATTAATCATCAACGATATATGTGAATTCTCTGATGTTATTTATAACAGTCTGACAATGGAAATGCATTTTATTGATTACATGCATGTAGAAAACTTGTTCTGAGTTAAAGCTGTCAAACAATGTTTGAAGAAGAATAAAATGCCACTAACACACGACAGATAATGTAGAAAATACTTTTCTAACGTATTTTGGCACAATGCGATCTCCCCATACATAACACAGAAGTTTCGAGATACATCTGCTTCCTGGCTGTCTATTAAACCACAAAAGAACAAATGTCGCAGAAGTTAGCGCTTTTTCCACATGCGACTGTTTTGGGTTGAGAAGTGAGGGGAATTATGTTCACAGTTCTATTAGATTGATAACTACAGCGGACAGCAGAATTGCGTTTTAGAAAAATCGGGACGCTTACCGTTACACTACTAGCTGACACATAGCTGCAACACCTCCAGAAGTCAACAACAATTCCTCCAGGACTTCTGCATTCCACAGTGCTGTGAGATAATGCATATGGTCGGATCTAGACTTCTGAGAGACAGACAGTTACAGCTTTTCTTTTGCACTGCACGACATTTTCAACAAACTGATAATGCAATAGAGTAACTCAAGGGGGGTGAAAGGAACACTTCCTATTTCAATTTCTGCATCCTACACTGTTGGCAGTTACATGATTTTATTTCGGTGATTACAAAATAGTGTCGAATGTATGCATTGGGTAGCCGAGGCACCAGTTCATGGCGATTTGGACAATCAAGTAAATGAATGTACTGAACATGCTTCAAACCACTACAGGGAGCTTGTGTGTCAGAATTCTCATCCAGTGTAGCACAATGGCGTCATGATAGAAAAATCAGTGACAGGAACAAGGGTTTGGTGGTCTGTTGATTGGTAACTGGTTCATATACTTATGGTCTGGGTTCGATTCCAACGTCCGCACATGACTTTTGACAGGGAGAGGCAGATTCTATTCTCTTCTGGCTACGCCAAGTGAAGAAGGTAAAATGACATTGTGATCTGAAAGTCACATTAAATATGATATTCCTTCTCTACTCAGTAGACGTTACGTTGAACCACAATAAAGTAAGGAGTGGCGACATGTCGAAATTCTATCACCAGTAACCTGTCTTATACTAGTTATTTATTTCTAGTGACGAAACAAACGCTATGTAGGGTCACAGGACACTTATTCCATCTTTTATTTGAGCTTCTGTATGTTGATGAAATTGGTTCTGAACTGGGAATGCAACTCAGACCGCCCTTAACACGGAATTTGATCCCTTCTGGCCCGGCACTAAAGTTTTCATTATGTGTTATCATGCTTCTAGCATAAAAACACCTATTTGCTGGTAGATAATAATTTGGATTTTTAATTTATTTTTATTCGTTGTCAACACTAACGATATCTGACTTTTTGACTCCCAGTGAGACATAGAACTATTTGCGAGATAAAAAAAAAATGGTTCAAATGGCTCTGAGCACTATAGGACTTAACATCAAAGGTCATCAGCACCTAGAACTTAGAACTACTTAAACCTAACTAACCTAACGACATCGCACACATCTATGCCCGAGGCAGGATTCCAACCTGCGACCTTAGCGGTCGCGCGGTTAAAGAGTGTAGCGCCTAGAACCGCTCGGCCACTATGGCCGGCTTTGCGAGATCACTGTACGTTCAAGGATGTTATTCCGAGCTGCTGGTGGAGAAAAATTCGGTAGCTAACGTCTCTTTGTGTGTTGTCAATAACGATATGTGTGGGGTTCGATTTCCAGTTAGCACTGAACTTTTCGTCATATAATTTCTAGTTCAAACATGTTCACATGTCACTGCTGGTGTAACAAACCCATATTTAACGTTCGTTTTCTGTAGAATATAACAGCGATAGGTGCTGGGTTGGAGTCCTGCGAAGGAATAAATTAATGTTTCGTCTCGTCATTTCATGAAAACATCTAGCTACTACCGAGAAAATCCTATATGTCACATTTGATTGTGCTTCGATAACTTTTCGATTAGTTTCTGTGTTCGAATCCCTGTCCAACACAAAGCTTTACCTCGCGGCATTTCAAGTAAGTTACTTGAGAAGAAGCAGTATTTAACATCTCTCATAGTTCGTTAACAGGGACAATAGATACTCGGTAGGAATTGCCGTCCGTCAAAAATGTTTTTGTTATGTAATTTGAAGTGGATATTTGCTAACTGATACTGTCTGAAATCAAAGTATATCACTCTCTGTATGTCTAGTCAGGAATGACTGTTTGCTTTCGTCAGTCACGAAATCTTTGCCTAATCTGCACGACCTGGGTTTGAATCCATATGCAGAACGAGACGGTTCGTCGTGTCATTTGAAGTTCATAGATATTCTCAACTAGCTGCTCGTGAATAACTTAAATTTTTAAAGTTATTTTGTTTTAAATAATAAGTACGGTATGTTAGTTTGAAGGGAAATTATGAATACGCCACGCGGGATTAGCCGTGTGTGGGATTAGCAGTCATGGACTGTGCGGCTGGTGCCGGCGGAGGTTCGAGTCCTCCCTTGGGCATGGGTATCTGTGTTGGTCCTTAGGATAATACAGGTTAAGTAGTGTGTAAGCTTAGGGACTGATGACCTTAGCAGTTAAGTCCCATAGGATTTCACACGCATTTGATCATTTGAATCATGATTACGACGAACTTACTACGTGAATTACCTATCCGAGGTAATAATGAGAGTGGTAACAAAAATGGTTCAAATGGCTCTGAGCACTATGGGACTTAACATCTATGGTCATCAGTCCCCTAGAACTTAGAACTACTTAAACCTAACTAACCTAAAGACAGCACACAACACCCAGCCATCACGAGACAGAGAAAATCCCTGACACCGCCGGGAATCGAACCCGGGAACCCGGGCGTGGGAAGCGAGAACGCTACCGCACAGAATGGTAACATTTCAGGTATGTCATTTATTGTAATAAATGTGGGCTTACAAGCCTTAAGGACAGTCTTATCTGTAATAAGGTGTTCCCTGATATTTGCAGTATCGTGGTATTACTTTACATCTTGAGTTATTGCGTTACAGAACAGTGTTTTCCAGTGGTGACTTGTTGGAACCATTTTCAATAGTCAAACGACTGTACTGAGGAGCGATTAGAGGATCTGCTAGACAGCTGCGTTATGCTGGTTGCATGCGAATCAGGCGAAATGCAATTGAGGTCGTTCGGATACTTTTGAGCACGACTGTAACTGAGGACACGTGCCACTGGGGTACTGGTGCACTAAGACTGTAAATTAAACACACCGAGTCGTAGTCACATAACTTGCCTGGCCGCAGCCAACCCAACTGGGCATACGTACCACTGACTTTGTCAGATGGTTCAAATGGCTCTGACCACTATGGGACTTAACATCTGAGGTCATCAGTCGCCAAGAACTTAGAATTACTTAAACCTAAGAACTTAGAATTACTTAAACCTAACTAACCTATCACACACATCCAAGCCTGAGGCAGGATTCGAACCTGCGACCGTAGTGGTCGCGTGGTTCCAGACTGATGCGCCTAGAACTGAAGCGCCACCCCGGCCGGCTGTCTTTGTCAAATAGATGTAGTAAACTGCACCTGTACCGCATAGAACCGTTCGCAGATAGTTATAAACTGCCCAGTGCCCTTTTTAGTCGCGCTTTAGGAATCAGTTCCGGGGAACTCGACTAAACAGCGTTCACACCAGAGTACGGCGGCCAGATATTGTGTCAACACGATCAAATGATCTGGCTGCAGATCCGACTAAAAATATTACAAGTGAAGGAACAGTCGAAGGCCCATCTGACCAGACTTCACTGTCCTTATCTCTCACACAAATGAAAGTACTATAGTGGAAGTGTCTCTACACCAACTGGTCGATATACTAACGTGAATAAAAGCGAAACTCCGCGTTTTAGGACCCACACAATGAGCTTTGTGACTTTACACACAGCAAACTGGGGTAACTTTGTGCTGGGCTGGTGACTTTGTGCCAAAAAATGTTCAAATGTTCAAATGTGTGTGAAATCTTATGGGACTTAACTGCTAAGGTCATCAGTCGCTAAGCTTACACACTACTTAACCTAAATTATCCTAAGGACAAACACACACACCCATGCCCGAAGGAGGACTCGAACCTCCGCCGGCACCAGCCGCACAGTGCATGACTGCAGCGCCTCAGAGCGCTCGGCTAATCCCGCGCGGCGACTTTGTGCCACTCGCACTTTCTTTCGAACAAATGAGTCCTAGCAGTTCGGAATGTCTCTATCAAAAGAACTGGAGTGCCTAAGATTTTGCTGGATAGTTCCATCATATGCAGGTGCATTCATTATTTACGTTCTACTTCGGATGGTCCCGCGGTACTGCTGCAGTCTGAGTATTTTGCCTGTTTGTCGGAAACTTCTATTGTGTTCCGTGGAAGGAAGAATATCAGCAAACTCTGGTTTTCCTCAAATGTTCAAATGTGTGTGAATTCCTAAGTGACCAAACTGCTGAGGTCATCGGCCCCTAGACTTACACTGTACTTAAACTAACTTACGCTAAGAACGACACACACACCCATGCCCGAGGGAGGACTCGAACCTCCGGTGGGAGGGGCCGCGCAGTCCGTGGCATGACTCCCTAAACCACGCGGCCACTCACCGCGGCACACTGTTTTGCTACATTGTACAGGGTGTAAATTTTAACTTGACAAACCAGAATAACTCGAAAAATAAGCTTCACACGAAAAAATTTGTTGAATCCAAAACTGATTATTTTCGAGGGGACATCTGCTGGTGCTAAAATTAGCCCCATCCCCCCTGGGGATGGGGTGGGAGGCACCTTTAAAATTTCAAATGGGAACCCCCATTTTTTATTGTCGAATCAGATTCTACATAAAAGTCTACGTACATTTTGTCTTAAACATTTAATTCTTGGTAGTTGGCGCTGCAATTCAAGAAAACCCATGTTCTCATTTTTGCATGGAAAATGGTTACGGATAAATAAAAAATACTTGGGTCAACATTTGTAAAACTCTAATTCCTCTCTCTCAAACCCCACCCTACGGGAAGAGTTTTACTTTCAGCGAATCAAAATTTACGAAGTAAATAAGTTGCTTTTATTTATCCGTAACCATTTCCACGTAAAAATGAGAACATGGATTTTCTTGAACTATAGCGCCAGCTACCAAGAATCAAAACAATTGTTTAAGACAAAATGCAGAATCTGATTCTGCAATAAAAAAGTGGGGGTTCCCATTCGACATTTTAAAATTGCCTCCCACCCCACCACTAGGAGGCTGGGGAGGCGGGCTAATTTTAGCACCAGCAGATGTCCCCCTGGAAAATACTTACCCTTGGATTCCACACATTTTTCGTGTGAAGCTTATTT
Source organism: Schistocerca cancellata (assembly GCF_023864275.1). Taxonomy (NCBI): domain Eukaryota; kingdom Metazoa; phylum Arthropoda; class Insecta; order Orthoptera; family Acrididae; genus Schistocerca; species Schistocerca cancellata. The sequence goes on from NC_064627.1 coordinate 73,779,449, forward strand.
TTCGAGTTATTCTGGTTGGTCAACTTAAAATTAATCCCTATATATTAGTCTGATGCCGCTACATGAATGCTCTCTCCCTGAGGGTTTTGAGACATTAGCGATATTCGTTAAAAAGTAAACGATGCAGAGATGGCTTCGTGCCACGTTTCCATTAAGATTTGGGGTGACTTTTCGATAATATGCTCTACCCGTATTCATAATAGTAATTGGCTGTAGACAATACTGTTGTAGAAGATACCATACACGTATAACAGAGTCGCAGATTGTCGTGCCTAGGGCAAGGACTCTGATGATTTGATGGAGACTGCAAATAAAGAAATTCGTGAGAAGAAAATTTCAATTCATGCTGCAACTAACAATATGGCATTCACCGAAATACTCTCTTGAACAGACTGCATGGTGAACGCTAGACACCAGTGGGTCGACAAACTGTATTTAGTAAAGAAGAGGAGGCTATGTCTGCTGCACGTGCTGTGGCAATGTATGATTATGGTTTCCCAATTCCATTGCTGGATTTGTGGTCCATCGTAAAAACGTATCTCTTCTCACGTGGTCACAGAGTGCAATCCTTCTTTTCTGGTCCTGAGTTTGAAGAACAAGGGACCAGTAAGTTTGTAAAGTACTGTAAAAATTGTAATAATTTATTAAATACTCAATAAAATAGAATTATTTCGGAGCTTTTCTCTTTTATTGTCACGAAGTTACCTTGTAGGCGTTGATATTACGCCAGTCACAGTTTAGCATCGAAAACCCCAAGAACAAAACGAGTCGGAAGATGACTTCATACCAGAATCAGGGGAGTAGAATCTATTATAAGCTTCTTGCTTCAGATGAAGATTCCTTGTTTCATGTAAATTCAATTTGCTTTCAATACGGTGTACCATTCAAGTAGTAGTACGGTAATGTTACTGTATTGTATCAGTGTTAACTTTGCCTTGTGATTATGATCAAATGCTCAGGATGAGGAGTAAGTCAGCCATCTTTCTCATTTTTGATCACATTTTTTAAATGATTACGCCTTTTGAAATTTTTCTCAGCTTTTCAAACCTTTTTTACTGTGTTATGAAGGAAATAAGTCGCGTACCTTTTGTTTCGAAGTTTCTGTATTGATGTTCGTTTACTTACGTTTTTGGAATGCTGTAATGATAAAAATGTATAAAAGCTAACCTGAGGGGCTTCTTAAATTTAAGGGATAGGGTTCCTTTTTGATTTTTTGAGTGTTTTTTTTTTAATATTTTGTGTAGCTGTTGATTATTGTCGAATATTCCACTGTTACAACTGCTTCTTGTTTTTCGTTCTAGTTTGCAATTTTGCTGCAGTAACAAAACTGCTGCTGTGATACTCCTTTCAGGGTTGAAAATAAACTTTTCTAGATGAGTAAATGCAAATTTCGAGTGGCTGACTTGAAAAGATAGCCAGTTTGAAAAGTGGAGTCTCTGCATAGGGGAAAATTTAGTGAAAATTAAGTGTTTTGCTGTGTATGTGCGTGGAGCACGTCCGTTACATTTACAATTTCAGTTCAGAAGCAACCTTCAAATTTGGTATGTGTTCCAACATTACGGAAGTTAAGAACGAAAGACAGTTCCACTATAAAAAATTGTTTTTCAAGAAAACCTTCAAAAGCGGCACGAAGTCACCCTGGTTTACGGTTGAGCGTACAACCAAAAGAACATGTCAGTGCTACAAAGAGGGAGGAGACTGTTGTCGCCGTGGGATTGGGGACCAAACGCGGTATGTCGGCGTCGTCAGGGCCGGCTGCGCGCGGAGAGCAGGTAGGCAGGCTGAAGGGCCGAGAAGAAGCTGCTTACAGCGTGACGTCACGCAGGCCCTCCGCTGTCCTCGCCTGGTGCTGCTTTTTGTTTGCCTCTCCGCGCCTGTAGAGGCGTGGAGGAGTCGGACCGGAGGCAGCGAGTTTGTGAAAGGCCGCCGGCCGTATTGATTCAGTCCCCCGGGGCGAACTGCTGGGTTGGAGGGCGGCCGCGCTGGGGGTACTAGTGGGCGCAGGGGGTGGGGGAGGGGGGGGGGGCCTCAATGGGCCCACATTAACGGCCTGCGCTGCCGGCCTGCCGGGCCAAGTGGCGAAAAACGGCGCTTTGTTATCTGCCGGCGGAAGCGGCCCTCACACCCATAACGGAGACAAAAGGGTTCCTAGCCGCGTAGCTCACACGCTGGGGCCCGGTTACCGTGGCCGGCTGTAGCTCCACTGCCGATCCTACACCTACCAGGAAAGTACGGTGTGAAGTAGTGATGGGCTAAACTGCGATTTTCCGATATCAGTGATTTCTGTGAATGCTACTTTTCAGTATCTGTTATTCTTAACTGTGATTTGTCGCAGTTAAGAGTCGCAGTTAAGGAACCTAAGTCGCGTATCCCTCCGCCACTGCTATTTCTGCGATTTCTGCTACTTCTGCGACTTCTGCTACTTCTGTGACTTCTGCTACTTCTGTGACTTCTGCTACTTCTGCGATTTCTGTGACTCCTGCGATTTCTGCGACTTACCACCGTATGAAAAAGCTACATCTGTCCACACAGAAAATTGCATCTCAACAAACCTGTCATTGGTAAGTATGTTTTACGTTTGTTCTTCCGTTGGCTTTAATCTTGTATTAAAGAAACAACTGTGAAAATATTAATAGTGTAATTAATATGTAAGTAGCCTTACAGTACCGTAAAAGTTCGTGTTTAGAAAATGAATTCTAACATATTGTTATGTTCTCAGGTACCCGAACTACATTTCAGTCACTCAGTAAAGTGATAACTCAAAATATCATTGTCAGCAGATCTGGAGAAATTGCCACTGCGTCTTTAGACCGTTTTCGTCAGACGAGAGGTTAGTTTCTAACTGTTTCGATGGACTTAATTACTTAAGTGAGATCGTTCTTGCAAATGTGAAATATACCCCATTGAGTGGCTTTCATTGCAGCAAATATTAGCAATCTACTCTGCCAATTATATTGCTTGTAATTAGTGACAGCAAAAATTGTTTAATAATCCTTGTGATTTTGCAGACACAGTTTTGGTTGCTGTACGTATCTATCCACATCATGGCTGTTGGCTGTTGGAAGAGACTCGTGAAGATTCAAGAGAGCTCTTAGAGGATTTGCAGTTTAAAAGTGACATTATTGCGAAATAAGTGTGCAGATGAGTGATTAAACTGTGTTTTATTGAAGTTGTTGTGCGATTTTAAAGGAATAATAAATGTTAAATACAGTGAGCGAATAATGAAAATCTCATTTTCCACATGTTAAGCCGTCCTATACCCATAATTTTCCGCCACATATTTATTGGTAAACACTTGTTGGAGAGTGACATGCCGCCCCCCCCCCCCCCCCTCTTTCTCCACAATCTTGGTGTGACACTGACCTGTAACATATCCCGAAGTCTACAATATGCATTTTGAGGCTGTTGATACGAAAGTGGGAAGTACAGATCTTACAGTTAAATCAGGAATGGCTTAAGTGAATCACTTGAAAGTAACACAGGAAAAGCTTACTTATGTAGGTGGTAGTAGTGTCGGCAAAAAGTTCTTGTGTGTGAAGTTGCCATGTAGAACACCAGGTGTGAAACTTTTCTCACGAGTCTTGAAATGTGTTAGAACAAAAGTGAGGCATTCATATGACACAATAACACTGCTTTTATTTCACTACACTTATACAGGTGTCTGAGTTCTGCTGTGTTAACATTGCAAAGTCCTGTAGGCATGTGGATTATTAACCAAAACTGTCATATTGGAAGCAGAATCAAACAAATTTGTTACGTTACTTGATATTTTCAGGAGAAAAAGGCAATGTTGCTTCTTATTAATATAATACATTCAGAGTCACAGCTGTGTTTGACCAACCATAACTGATGCTGAATGTGCATGTCGTCATATAATATGAAGGGCTTATTTCAATAGTGGTACAAGTCCATTACCTCCACTTTTCTGTCTATAATACTTCTGAAATCAATGATCCAAACAAACATAAATAAAGGTTCATCTCTAGCAAGAAGCCATATGCTTGAATATTTCTGGTATCTCAACTGCAGATTTTTCAGCACTCAATTAACTTTACGACTCTGTATCACAAAATGAACAAAAGTGGACTTGTACCACTATTGAAATAAGCCCTTCATATTCAGTATTATGCACACAGTCACACACAGCACGTCGATCTCGTGAGGCACAAGGCTCTCATAACGAAGTACGTACGTCGGTCAACAGATGGCACTAGGAAAAGAATGTTAACTGTGCTTTTTAGTTGCTACTTGCGACTCTTAGTTGCGATTTGTCACAGAAATCGCAGTTTGACTCGGTAGCGAATAGCATAGTATGAACTTTGCTCAACAGATGGAACTGCTAACTGCGCTTTTTAGTTGCTACTTGCGACTCTTAGTTGCGACTTGTCACTGAAATCGCAGTTAGACTCGATAGCGTGTCGCAGAGATGAGCGTAGTACGAACTTTGCTCAACAGATGGCACTGCTAACTGCGCTTTTTAGTTGCTACTTGCGACTCTTAGTTGCGACTTGTCACGGAAATCGCAGTTAGACTCGATAGCGTGTCGCAGAGATGAGCGTAGTACGAACTTTGGCCAACAGATGGCACTGTTAACTGCGCTTTTTAGTTGCTACTTGCGACTCGTAGTTGCGACTTGTCGCGGAAATCGCAGTTAGACTCGATAGCGTTTCGCAGAGATGAGCGTAGTACGAACTTTGGCCAACAGATGGCACAGTTAACTGCGCTTTTTAGTTGCTACTTGCGACTTCTAGCCGCGATTTGTCACTGAAATCGCAGAAAGCATTACGGAATTCGGCCAACAGATGGCTCACGGCGTTGAATGTGAAATGCTACTTGCGACTGCTAACTGTGACTGAAATCGCAGTTAGATTTTGTAAAGTTGTTATTGTGATATCTGTGACTTCTCAATCACTGTGGTTTCTAACAGATACGCGATTTCCTGCCCACCACTAGTGTGAAGGCAATGCAGTGAAAGAAAGAGAAGGATCAGTTCTATAAAATGAATTTGACTACGCAGATGTAGTACGGAAATATTTCTGAAAATCATAAATTAGTCATTGTGGAATCTTCTTCTTCTTCTTCTTGTTCCTCTTTCTTCTGGCCTGTATCTCGCACCTTCACGACGTCGGTATATTAATTATTAGATCTGACAACGTTAGTGGATTCTCTTCCTGTCGCCAGAAATTGTGTATCCCATCTGCACGAGTACAGTGTTATCCATGTGAAAGCGTGAGAACGTTCTGAAAACGTTTGCGAATTCTGTAACTGACAGGACGTTGGAACCAGCCCAGCGGGTGACAGAAGCAACCTAGAAACGACAATGAGACTGTCCACCACATCAGCCCCACGATATTAGTCCACTGGGCGGATTCAATCTGGGTTTATGCATCCCCGAATCCTTAAAGCGATGTGCTAAAATGAGCAGTATCCTCGGGGATGAAATCTGTTAATATACACTGATGGAAAAAAAATCCCATCACCACGAAAGCGTTGCGTGAGGTAAACGAAAATCGGTTATAAAATCTCTGGAAAGATGCTTACAGTCTTTGAAATTGTGAGTAGTTTATCTTAGATTTCAACACTCTTTGGAAAGATGTAAACATATGTTTGTGAAAATGCTAAGTTAGATTTACCTGTTACTTTGCTATGTGTACCAGAAAATAAAATCACCAACAGAAATGTAAGTAAACGTATTAATACATTACCTAATCATGCTATTCACATAATGTACACACTGTAACAGATTTATCCTTCCACACAGGTTTATTTTTCGATGCTTAACCCCCCTGGCACACACAGTCAATGTACAATCGCACCAAAAAGTATTGGCACAGTTACATTTTAGTGGTTGTAGGTTAAACGAAACATATATTTCAGAACAGAACCCAGACACGTGCCACCTTACATTACATAGGTTACAAATACGTCCAAATCACCTGTCCGTAAAGTAACATACAGTGTTATGAAAATAAACATCGCTCTTCTGCATCTAAAAAAAAAATTATTGGCACACGCGTTTGAATCGGACAGTGTGTTCGTTTTCTTCATTGATGTTCACCTTGTAATAGGTAGTGCGCATCTTTTTAGCATCTATAACAGCACGTAAACGCCTAGGAATGCTTTGTATTAAATTCCGGGTGATATCAGGGGTAATTTTCGACCATTCCTCCAGGAGCACTTTCTCCAGGTCATTTTTACCGGACGGACGCCTTTTTCTGACTTGTGCGTCAAGGTGAGCCCACAGGTTCTCAATGGGGCTCAAATCAGGGCTCTGAGGTGTTGTTAGAACCCTTCGCGAGGCATTTTACAGTAACCACTACCGGGTTTTCATGGTGGTATGTTTTGGGTCGTTGTCTTGCTGGAAATGAAACACCCCAGTAAGGCCCAATGTATGTGCACTAGCGTGTAAATTACCTCGCAACATGTCGATGTATCTCATACGATCCATTGTGCCGTGGATTACAGCTTTATTTCCAACGCCGAACGCCGCCATACAGCCCCAGACCATGATACCACCCCCACCGTGTTTGACTGTGGGATGCATGTGATTGATGTCGAGGTGCGTATTCGGCTTGCACCAAACTTTCTTTCTTGCATCTAATCTGAACATATTGAACTTCGATTCGTCTCTAAATATCACAGTGTTCCAAAACTCCATCGGCTTGCTGATGTAGTCCTTGGCAAACTGCAGGCGTTTCTGCCGGTTAATTTTCGATATGTATGGCTTTTTCCTGGGAAAACGTCCATGCATGTCAGCCTCATTCAACACATTTCGTATAGTCTGAACACTAACCGTCTTGTCGGACGTTGAACAACCTCAGTAATAGTTGCTGCACTTGTAGCAGGTTCCTTCCGTGCAAGTGCGAAGATACGGCGAAGTTCTCGGGTTGTAAGCACTTTTGGACGTCCAGGACGACACTTATTCACTGGTATTCCAGTCTCTTTATGAATGATGGATCGTACCGTGGTGTAGCTAACTGACACCTTTGCTCCGATTTGTCGACAGCTTCTCCCTTGTGAATGGAGCAATACCACTCTCTCACGCAACGTCACTGAATGTTCCTCCTTCTTCAGCCCCATGCTGACCACTATCGAGCAATACAGCGACATACTAGCGACTGAGCCGTCAACAACACGATGACATCCCAACAGTCCCCCTTGTTACGGCGAGTTTTTATGCGGATGATACGGCCTTTCTGACAACTGGACGACACTTGGATCAGCTAATCGCTAGGATGCAACGGCAACTTGCTGTAATGGAACGCTGGGCGCTGCAAAATAAGATAACGATCAACCCGACGAAGACGGCAGCAGTTCTGTTTACACGGAGGAAACCAGTTCTGAACGACAGACTCCAAATAGCTGACCAATTTATCCCATGGTCACCGGGAGTGAAGTATCTCGGTATCTACCTCGACAAAAAATTACTCATTACGCAGCATATTGACGACAAGAAGACGGCAGCCCAGAAGATGGCCAGGTCATTGATTCCGTTCCTGAAGAGTAAGGATCTCAACCCTAAGACTAAACTCCACTTGTATAAGGCAACGGTGGAACCCACAATGTTGTATGGCTCCACCTCGTGAGGAACTACGTGCGTCTCCAACTACAACAAACTCCAAGCGCTGCAAAACGTTTGCTATCGATGGATCACAGGAGCTCCATGGTGGAAAAGAAACGTCGACATCCGCACAGCACTCCACGGGACCACTATACAAGAGAAGGTCCATGACAAGGCTCTACGAGTTTTTGACAAGATCGATGCCCTTAGGGACGAAGTTCGACAATTAAAATCGGTAGGAACGGTAAACCCTGCAAGATGGCACAAGTATCGCGTACCGAAGTCAATAACGTTTCGCCCCCCATAGGCAATCTGTCATAACACGAGGAAGCAATCACACATAACAGCCTTGACACATTTCACCCTCCACAGGAGATAGACATCACCTAAGACAGCAGGCTAAAGGACCCATTGCGTGCCCAAGCCTAACTGAATGCGTAATAAATAAAGTGTTTCCCTTTTATCCTTACATCCCATCCTAGAAGAATAAGTCATCAAGGATGATCTCTTCAGTCCACACTACACACACACATAAAAAAAAATCAACAACACGCAGTGTCTACTGCGTCAGCAGATGGCGTTCCGGTACCTGAAAACCCAGCAATATACCGAGAAGCCACGCTCTGTGCCTTGTGCAGAGGAGGTACATGTTTGCCTTTGACACTGCATTTCTTTGTTAATGGTAGCCACTGTGGGCAGAATTGTAAAGTCTGGTATGTGAGGTGGCACGTACATGTGCTGTGTGCCGGAAGGTGCGGCGTTTATAATGGTTCTAATGGCTCTGAGCACTATGGGACTTAACTTCTGAGGTCATCAGTCCCCTAGAACTTAGAACTACTTAAACCTAACTAACCTAAGGACATCGCACACATCCATGCCCGAGGCAGGATTCGAACCTGCAACCGTAGCGGTCTTGCGGTTCCAGACTGTAGCGCCTAGGACCGCTTGACCACTACGGCCGGCACGCGGCGTTTATAACCAGCTACGATAAATACGCACGTGTGCCAATACTTTTCGGTGCGATTGTACATAACCTAACAGCTGATGTATAACTAACTGGATAATGCACCTGATGATGGCAGCATGCTGCCGAAATGCATTGTGCTAATAAAATATTAGTAAAAAGTGACTGCAGCAGTATAAATTATTCCACATAACAATGCAGGTACTTTTGAGAACTTGCATTCAACATTCTAGAGATTACACAGGTTATTAATTTATCATCATTTCCCATTTGTAATGGCTTTTCTCGTGCTTACATTAACTTGTGAACTTGCAACGTTAATCACTGAAATATGTTACCCAGACAGATGTATCCTATAATGTCATTACTCTACATTAGTTGTTTCTTGGTATTCGGATTTTTTATTCGGTCAATGTATAGACACCTTTTCTACAAAAAGTTAGTCTGAACAGGCTTGTACAAATGTCGAACGTTGATGATAAATAGAGATGCCAAGGGAACAGAAGACTCTGGTAATCCGTCAGGGAAAGTGGGACTGCAGCTGGACACGAAGTACTTGAATAATGACAACAAAACCAGTGAGTATTTGAATCCAACAGCATTAATTCTTTATAACACAGGCTACCAGTTTCGACACCAAATGGTGTCATCTTCAGGCCCCTGCGTACGGAAACATACATACCATGGTAGAAGAGCATGAGAGCACAGACAAGATAAATCATAACTTATGATTAAAAATGCACAAATCACGTCATAAAATTACATAATAGAACTATTGTATAGTTATCCATACAAAACAAAATTTAACAGCTTATATTGCGTTTTTTAAATTTTTTATCATACCAAGGGGAAGAAGAGTCTGAAATGTACTATAGAACAATGCTACAGATTAGATACATAGACGATATAAATTATGAAGTGGCACTGAATTGAACTGAGGAGGAAATAAATTTATGAAGCAGGTTGACTAAAAGAAGGGGATTAGTTGATAGGACGCGTACTAAGGCACAAAAAAATTTCAGTTTGTTAACGGACGGAAGTAAGTGTGAGGTTGGGGGAAGAAGGGGGGGGGGGGCTGGGGAACTGTAAAGCGAGTCCAAGGCTCGACTACAGTAAAAAGATTCGAATTGATATAAGTGGTAGTAGTTATGTAGAGACTTGCACAGCACAGACTGAAGTGCAGGGTTCCAGCAAACCACTCTTCGAAATTGAAGATGACAAAAACATTTCGATATAATTTCCGAGGCAAATGATGTGGAAACTGAATACAAACTGCTCAAAATAGGTCCTGATGTACCAGCTGCATATCTGGTGACGAGTGGAGCATGCAACGGTTGGGTAAAAGTACTAAGGGCAAAAATACTTTAGTGCGTAATTGTTGTTCTCGTCTGCAGTCCAGAGACTCGTTCGATGCAGCTCTCCATGCCTCTCTATCCTGTGCAATCTTCCTCATCTCCAACTAACTACTACACCCTACATCCTTCTTAATCTGCTTAATGTATTCATCTCTTGGTATTCCTCTACGATTTTTACCCTCCATGCTTCCCCCCAACACTAAATTTATGCCTCAGAACATATCCTACCAACTGATCTCTTCTTCTAGTCAAACTGTGCCACAAATTCCTCTTCTCCCCAATTCTATACAGTTCCTCCTCATTTACGTGATCTACCCATCTAATCTTCAGCATTCTTCTGTAGCACCACATTTCGAAAGCTTTTCTTGTCTTCTTGTCTAAACTATTTATCGTCCATGTTTCACATCCATACATGGCTGCACTCCATACAAATACTTTCAGAAATGACTTCCTGACCCTTAAATCTATACTCGATGTTAAATTTCTCTTCTTCAGAAACGCTTTCCTTGACATTGCCAGTCTACATTTTATATCCTCTCTACTTCGACTATCACCAGTTATTTTGCTCCCTAAACAGCAAAACTCATAAGTGACGTCAAATAAAAAGCCTTGAATCAGACGGTCGTAACCACTACGAAAAACAAGAAGTGTAAGAAGTCTAGATGGAAAGGACCAGCTCCTCTTCGTGTTTTTTCCATTTGTTTTCTTAACTGGAGGAAAGTGCAGTTAATCGTATTACAGGTGTAGCACGTAACTTATTCTGAGCATACCGCTACAAACTAAGTATGGAGTTTTGTTTTCGGGAGCAAAGACAAATAATAGTTTTTCTTTTCCTGGTATCATGTTCTGTGTTCATTGATTTGTTTGTTGAACTGCGCAATTTTTCGTTACTTAAACTGTTCGCTCAAAAGAGTGTTCCAGGTTTTATTTTAGAGGATTCCAAAATATTCCACAACATTCGAAAACATTCATTGATATTCGAGAATATTCGTAAATGCTCGGGAAGGGTAGAGAGCAATTTCGTTTTCCCCTCGAAAAGTAGATTGATACAGAAGAGGAGATATCCTGATGACCACATGGTGTGATGGCAGGCACCCCAAAAGCTTACATTTCCCCAACTAGAACAGCTTCTTGATTTCTCTTTTTCGGGTTTCGTGTCTCCTCTGCACTTAGGCCCTTGGCAGGAGGCCTACCTAAGAACGCTGTCGATACGGCCGTCGCCCACCGTACTGAATGCAAGTTCAAAAATTGTTCAAATGGCTCTGAGCACTATGCGACTTAACTTCTGAGGTCATCAGTCGCCTAGAACTTAGAACTACTTAAACCTAACTAACCTAAGGACATCACACACATCCATGCCCGAGGCAGGATTCGAACCTGCGACCGTAGCGGTCGCTCGGTTCCAGACTGTAGCGCCTAGAACCGCACGGCCACTCCGGCCGGCAATGCAAGTTCCTTACGGGGTTTGGAAAAACCCGACCAATCAGAAACGACACCGTTAGCTGCGGATAACCGGTATTTCTCTGCATTTGTTTGTTCTCGGTTACAACTGCTTCTTTTCAAGTTTTTACTAGTAACGAGCTCAAAAACAGCAGTTCTAAAATCTTTGTTTTTTAAATAAAACATTTTTGTTAAAAGACGAGTACTGCTTATTCGTAAAATTTCCACTGCTTTGAAATACTGATTTATTATAGAAAATCGGAAAAACGACCAGCTCTATATTAATTGCAACGCCGTTAGAATCGAGTAATGAACACACAACACCAGAGTCGGAACAACATTGGTGATACACGTTGCCATGTGGTGTGGTCTATTAGACGACGAGCGTGTACATGGAGTGTGCTAGACTCACCCCCGCCTTTTCTGTACTGTAGCTTCTCGTTGTAGTCGCCGGACGTCAATTGCACTGCAGAATTCCACCATTATTAGTCTGGAAGTACTGTACTTCAAGAAGCGCTTTAAAAATTCGAAAGTTAGGGGGAAGCACAACAGACTCGCGTCATTGTATACGGAGAAAAGATCTACACTGTTCCTTGAAAGAAGCGGTAAAATTTCTTCACGTACTGTAAACTCGGGATAATAACTCAGTCCTTAATACTGTGGCAGCTTGTTGGTGAAAAAGTATTACAGAACTCTCTGCTGTGCAGATATGAACAATCAGACCCACGGTTTAAAAAATGTAAATAAACCCCCTCACTGCAGACAAAGCCTTTGCAAATACACTGAAGAGCCAAAGAAGCTGGTACACTTGCCTCAAATCGCATAGGGCCCCCGCGAGAGGGCAGAAGTGCCGCAACACGACGTCGCATGGACTCGACTAATGTCTAAAGTAGTGCTGGAGGGAACTGACACCATGAATCCTGCAGGGTTATCCATAAATCCGTAAGAGGACGAGAGGGTGGAGATCCTTTTGGACAGCGCGTTGCAAGGCGTCCTAGATTTGCTCGATAACATTCATGTCTGGAGAGTTTGGTCGCCAGCGGAAGTGTTTAAACTCCGAATAGGGTTCCTGGAGCCACACTGTAGCAATTCTGGACGTGTGGGGTGTAGCATTGTCCTAATGAAAGTCCGTCGGAATGCAGAATGGACATGAATGGATGCAGGTGATCAGACAGGATGCTTACGTACGTAACACCTGTCAGAGTCGTATCTATAGGTATCAGGGGTCCCATATCACTCCAACTGCACACACCCCACACCATTACAGAGCCTCCACCAGCTTGAACAGTCCCCTGATGACATGCAGGATCGATGGCTTCATGAGATTGTCTCCATACCGTACATCTGCTCGATAAAATTTAAAATGTGATTCATGCGACCAGGCAACGTGTTTCGAGTCATCAACAGTCCAATGTCGGTGTTCACTGGCCCTAGCGAGGCATAAATCTTTGTCTCGTGCTCCCAAAGCCCATATCGAAGATGTTTCGTTGAATGGTTCGTACGCTGACACTTGTTGATGGCCCATCATTGAAATATGCAGTAATTTGCGGAAGGGTTGCACGTCAATTTGAACGATTCTCTTCTGTCGCCGCTGGCCCGTTCTTGCAGGATCTTTTTCCGGCAGCAGCGATGTCGGAGATTTGATGTTTTACCGGATTCCTGATATTCACGGTACACCCATGAAATAGTCGTACTGGAAATTCCCCACTTCATCACTGCCTCGGAGATGCTGTGTCCCACCGCTCGTTCGCCGACTATAACGCCACGTTCAGACTCACTTAAATCTTGGTAAGCAGCAGCAGCGGCAATTGCGCCAGACACTTACTGTGGTACCCGTATTCAGGCGTTTCCGACGGCTGCGCCGTATTCTACCTGTTTACATATCTCTGTATTTCAATACGCATGCTGGTACCAGTTTCTTTGGCGCTTCAGTATATAACCGAAGAGGTAAGTAACTACAAGGTCAAAATCGGTAACTTTCACCTTTACTTCAAAGGGTCATCATTTGAGCTGAGAATAGCCAAGAATGGTCTGACGGAACCTTTACTACCTACAAGGAGCGATCATTTCGTTTTCTGGGGGAGCAGAGTAAAAGATGTATGCCAGGCTTGTCATTTTTAGCCCAAAATATTGATCTTTGGGAAAAAATTTTGTGCCTTCTGAAAGACTGGTTTCATCTTTGAATGATATTGTTTCCGATGAAAGGAGGCGACTTGTATATCTATAAATTGTAGACTGCCTTTATTCATTATTGAAATTCGATGTACCCTTACGTAATTGTTCCTGGCAAACGTAATATTTTGCCTATTCTCTACATTGTTAATTTGAATATTTTGGCAGCAAAGGAACAATGATATTCAAATTCCTTTTATAAAGTAAGTAAATATATTTGACTAAAAATGTTTTTTTAATTGGGAATAATTAAAGGCAAAGAACGCTATTAATTTTATACAAAATTTATTCGTCTGTCATGTGCATGAAATAATAAACGTGAAAGGAAATTATAGCATCAGTAACAAATGAAAAACATCAGAATTCATTCATAGTTTATGATAAAAACAAAAAGCAGCTGATCTGCTGCCCGTGTCTACATAATATGTCTTTATCTGTTGACTCGAAAAATGGAGTTCTCCAACCTCATTTTCCACCCTTTACCACTGATTATTCGTAATGCTCAAGTAGTCATAGGATCCTCGATTAAGGCATGATTTCAAGCAGAGTTTCACAAATTAAATTCAAAAGAAGATCACTGGTGTTATTTGGTAATTTTAAACCTCTCATCACTTCCCGAGGAAAGCAATAAACTATCGACGGGCTAAGGTTTCTTTTATTTACCTACTTTATTTACAATTCTGATTGTACTTGTCTTGAATTGAGAGGGAAATTAAGGAAGTTGAGGAATAGAGCAGCTTCCGGGCAGGCAGATCTGGTATTGACAATGTCTGCAGCATTAGTTGGGTGACTGACAAAAGGGAATGGTGGTGGTTAAGTTCCTATAGGACCAAACTGCTGGCCGGCCGATGTGGCCGAGCGGTTCTGGGAGCTGCAGCCTGGAACTGCGCCACCGCTACGGTCGCAGGTTCGAATCCTACCTCGGGCATGGATGTGTGTGATGTCCTTAGGTTAGTTAGGTTAAGTAGTTCTAAGTTCTAGGGGACTGATGACCTCAGAAGTTACGTCCCATAGTGCTCAGAGCCATTTGAACCAAACTGCTGAGGTCATCGGTCCATAGGCTTACACCATACTACTTAATCTAACTTACACTAAGGGCAACACACAGACCATGCCCGGGGAAACGTGGCAGCATGCCTCAGCAATCGGCGCGGCTACCCCGCGCGACAAAAGGGAATGGAACATCGCTTGGACACTCACGCAGTTTTTGTAGACTTGTGTAAAGCCTCACAGGACCTACAGTGGTTGGAGGAAAACATGGAATCACTGAGAGAAATGCACGCTCCGTCTGTGGAGTTTTAAGAGCATTATTTCGGAGTCAAGTGAATTGCAACGTGGGCAAATTGTGCCCCGAGTGATCATGAGAGACGGCCATTGAAGATCATTATGGATTACCTCGAAGAGAACGATCTGTTGACGCATAGTCAACATGGATTTAGAAAACATCGTTCTTGTGAAACACAACTAGCTCTTTACTCGCACTAAGTGTTGAGTGCTATCGACAAGAGATTTCAGATTGATTCTGTATTTCTGGATTTCCGGAAGGCTTTTGACACTGTACCACACAAGCTGCTTGTAGTGAAATTGCGTGCTTATGGAATATTGCCTCTGTCAAGTGACTGGATTCGTGATTTCCTGTCAGAGAGATCACAGTTCGTAGTAATTGACGGAAAGTCATCGAGTAAAATAGAAGTGATCTCTGGTGTTACCCAAGGTAGTGTTATAGGCTCACTGCTGTTCCTTATCTATATAAATTATTTAGGACAGAATCTGAGCAGCCGTCTTAGTTTGTTTGCAGATGACGCTGAAGATCAAAACAAATTGCAAAACGATTTAGAAAAGATATTGTATGGTGCGAAAATTGACAAGTGATCCTAAACAACGGGAAGTGTGTGGTCATCCACATTAGTGCTAAAACGAATCCGTTAAACTTCGGTTACACGATAAATCAGTCAAATCAAAAGGCCGTAAATTCTATGAAATAACTGGGAATTACAGTTACGAACAACTTAAATTGGAAGGAACACATAAAAAGTGTTGTGGGGAAGGGTAACCAATGACTGCGTTTTATTGGCAGGACACCTAGAAAATGTAACAGATCTACTAAGGAGGCTGCTTATACTACGCTTGTCCGTCCTCTTTTAGAATACTGCTGCCCGGTGTGGGATCCTTACCAGATTGACGAAGTAAATCGAAAAAGTTAAAACAAGGCAAAATATTTTGTATTATCGCGAAATAGGGAAGAGAGTGTCACTGAAATGATACAGGATGTGGGCTGGACATAATTAAAACAAAGGCGTTTTTCGCTGCGGGGGAGTCTTCTCACGAAATTCCAGTCACCAACTTTCTCCTCCGAATGAGAAAATATTTTGTTGATACCGACCTACATAGGGAGAAACGATCTCCATGCTAAAATAAGGGAAAGGTATAGGTGTTCGTTCTTCCCGCGTGCTATACGAGATTGAAATAATAGAGAATTGCGAAGGTGGTTCGATGAAGCCTCTGCCAGGCACTTAAACGTGATTTGGAGAGTATCCATATAGATGTAGATGTAGACGAACAATAAGAGGACGACAGCTGCAAACGTGACTGCGCAAGCAAATGTGTCACTCGCGAACTGTGCAGCAACCTCCCCCCCCCCCCCCCCCAAAAAAAGCGAAGAGAGATCGATAAACAGGAAATCGGAGGGGGAAGCTGAATTGCAGAATCACTCATGAGTCACACAGATGCCCGTAAGATGAAAACCTGGTGCCGAAGCCAAAAAACCAGGACTATGCAGCAACAGAAGATAGACGCGGTCGGAAGATTTTAGTTTCACATTGTTCCGAGTGTCTGGCAGAGTTTACATGTGGGTCGTCGTCCCAAGGGTGGCTGCCAACGATGAAACTTGGCGGGGATTCGGTGATGATTTGTGTAGCCACATCGTGGTATTCCACGAGCGCAATGGTTACTCTGCAAGATCGCCGTAGGGCCAAGGACTATGTCAGTATATTTGGTGATCACGTACATCCTACGTACAGTGTTTGTTCCCCAGTGCTGAGGCTGCTCTTCAAGACGACAGGACCCTCATTGACACGGCTCGCATCGTCCAAGACTGGTTTTGTGAGCACGAGGATGAATTGTCGCATCTCCCCTGGCCGCGAAAGTCAGCAGATCTCAGTATTACTGAACCTTTTTGGTCTAACTGGGGTAGAAGAGTGCGTGTTCACTGTGCAACTCAATGAGTGTTACCTGAACTTTCCAGTAGTTTACAGGAAGAATAGTATAAGACTGCGTTGGAAACCATACAGGAGCTGTATTTGTCCGTTCTGGGGCGACTGGAAGTCGTTCTGAATACCGACGGGTTTTCCTTCACCGTATTAGGCACGGTGATGCTTTATGTTTGTCCACCCCGTGTTTGTGGCTGTGGTGGGCTTCCCAGTAGAGCTGTAGTGTCTGCCGCTGGAGATCTCGTCTTCAGCCAGGTAGGGTTGGGGACGTTTCCAGTTCCTCTAGTATGGTTCCAGGCCTATGCAGGATGCTATGAAATTGGCCGCGATATTTCCCAGGCGTAGAGAACATCTACATCTACATTTATACTCCGCAAGGCACCCAACGGTGTGTGGCGGAGGGCACTTTACGTGCCACTATCATTACCTCCCTTTCCTGTTCCAGTCGCGTATGGTTCGCGGGAAGAACGACTGTCTGAAAGCCTCCGTGCGCGCTCTGATCTCTCTAATTTTACATTCGTGATCTCCTCGGGAGGTATAAGTAGGGGGAAGCAATATATTCGATACCTCATCCAGAAACGCACCCTCTCGAAACCTGGCGAGCAAGCTACACCGCGATGCAGAGCGCCTCTCTTGCAGAGTCTGCCACTTGAGTTTGTTAAACATCTCCGTAACGCTATCACGGTTACCAAATAACCCTGTAACTAAACGCGCCGCTCTTCTTTGGATCTTCTCTATCTCCTCCGTCAACCCGATCTGTTACGGATCCCACACTGATGCGCAATACTCAAGTATAGGTCGAACGAGTGTTTTCTAAGCCACCTCCTTTGTTGATGGACTACATTTTCTAAGGACTCTCCCAATGAATCTCAACCTGGTACCCGCCTTACCAACAATTAATTTTATATGATCATTCCACTTCAAATCGTTCCGCACGCATACTCCCAGATATTTTACAGAAGTAACTGCTACCAGTGTTTGTTCTGCTATCATATAATCATACAACAAAGGATCCTTCTTTCTATGTATTCGCAATACATTACATTTGTCTATGTTAAGGGTCATTTGCCACTCCCTGCACCAAGTGCCTATCCGCTGCAGATCTTCCTGCATTTCGCTACAATTTTCTAATGCTGCAACTTCTCTGTATATTACAGCATCATCCGCGAAAAGCCGCATGGAACTTCCGACACTATCTACTAGGTCATTTATATATATTGTGAAAAGCAATGGTCCCATAACACTCCCCTGTGGCACGCCAGAGGTTACTTTAACGTCTGTAGACGTCTCTCCATTGATAACAACATGCTGTGTTCTGTTTGCTAAGAACTCTTCAATCCAGCCACACAGTTGGTCTGATATTCCGTAGGCTCTTACTTTGTTTATCAGGCGACAGTGCGGAACTGTATCGAACGCCTTCCAGAAGTCAAGGAAAATGGCATCTACCTGGGAGCCTGTATCTAATATTTTCTGGGTCTCATGAACAAATAAAGCGAGTTGGGTCTCACACGATCGCTGTTTCCGTAATCCATGTTGATTCTTACATAGTAGATTCTGGGTTTCCAAAAACGACATGATACTCGAGCAAAAAACATGTTCTAAAATTCTACAACAGATCGACGTCAGAGATATAGGTCTATAGTTTTGCGCGTCTGCTCGACGACATGGGATCATGGGATCGCCACCCTCCCCCTCGCAGCACCGCGTCGAACGAAACGCTGGACTCTTCCCGCAGCCAATCCAGAAGGCCCTTCACGGGTTGAGCGCTGCATACTTTGCCGTGTCAGGAATTATCCCCAAAAGTTTTGCATCCATCTGTAGCGCTATTGACGACATTTATCCGAAAATCACAAAGGCAATAACTAAAGCGTGAAACAAAACGAAATGGTCCAAGCTGAAGTCTGAAGGTAATGTTTCTTCGCAAAAATGCTAATCTCAGTCTGAAAGTAAGACAGCTGTCTGAGTGTAAACCTTTCTTTACCACTGGCGACTGCGCTTCGCTTCGCTGCAGGGCGTAGCCCTTAAGAGGGAACCAGAGTCTCCTAAAGCATAACGAGGTACTAAGGCGGAGCACTAAAAGGCGATAATTAGCAACTGATAAGCTCACCCGAGGAAGGGAGGAGCTAAAATAGGATAACGACGGTTGCTGGCTATTTGGAGCAGGGCGTAAAACAACACAGGGTAGCTGGCAGGTCGGGCGGCTGCACCAGGGGCGCGTGTCTGTGGCGTGAGGTCGGGACGAGTCTTGCTGACGAATACTGGAACTACTGTAGAGCCAACCGCACACACACGTGACGCTTCACAGGCGGAAAATAGCTCCAGTGCTCTCGTTGGGCTCAATCGCGGTAAAAGGGCCAACTTTTCCCTGGTCTGCCTTCGAATTACAACCTAATCACTACAGACGAGAAATATGTGATGCCATACTTACCACCTCACGTCGTTCGCCATTCGGGGTCGCTTCGAGTTGCACGCCGTGTAATTTCTGGCACAAGAGGGCTGCGTTAAGTACGCCTTTTGAGATAAACAAGAGGAACTGTCATCTGGGAAACACGGATAAATCGAGAGTAGCATGTCGTTCTCTACGACCAGGTAAGCATCAAATTGGTTTCTCTGATATTGTGGTCTTGTCGATGCACAGTCGCTACTACGCCAGGATGTACAGAGAGGCAATAGAAATTTAAAAGCCCAAAAACAATCCTAACAAATTTTAACAGAAAAAAAGAGTTGTAATTAGACACGCTAATGCTAAATGAAGCTAACAGGGGCAGCTCTTCCCCACTAGAAGTTGCATAACACACATTAGCGCGGGTCCGCGTTCTTAGCCATCACGAATCGACTGTTGTGCAGACGCGCACGCAGTTCAGTCACATTAGTGCGACCACCACCTATTTTCGACGTCTACATGCAATAACCATTCACGCAGGCAGCAGGTGGCAGCCGTAAAGGGTACATAAAAAATGTCGGGGGGCGGGGGGGAGGGGGGACGGAAAACAGTGGAGACATTGTCGTAATGTAGAAACTGAGTGATTTATCTTGACATCCACAACGACACGATCATTGGATTTCGGGCCAAGGACGGAAGCAGTTCCGAAACGGATAAGTTTGTAAACTGTTCCCGTGACTCCGTGGTTTTAAAGTACAGGGTGATTCAAAAAGAATACCACAACTTTAGGAATTTAAAACTCTGCAACGACAAAAGGCAGAGCTAAGCACTATCTGTCGGCGAATTAAGGGAGCTATAAAGTTTCATTTAGTTGTACATTTGTTCGCTTGAGGTGCTGTTGACTAGGCGTCAGCGTCAGTTGATGCTAAGATGGCGACCGCTCAACAGAAAGCTTTTTGTGTTATTGAGTACGGCAGAAGTGAATCGACGACAGTTGTTCAGCGTGCATTTCGAACGACGTATGGTGTTAAACCTCCTGATAGGTGGTGTATTAAATGTTGGTATAAACAGTCAACTACCCGAGGCGATGGATCGGCCGCCAGGCAGCCCGTGACAGAGCACTTCATCACTGGCCTCCAAGAAGCCCTGATCTTACCCCCTGCGATTCTTTCTTATGGAGGTATGTTAAGGATATGGTGTTTCGGCCACCTCTCCCAGCCACCATTGATGATTTGAAACGAGAAATAACAGCAGCTATCCAAACTGTTACGCCTGATATGCTACAGAGAGTGTGGAACGAGTTGGAGTATCGGGTTGATATTGCTCGAGTGTCTGGAGGGGGCCATATTGAACATCTCTTAACTTGTTTTTGAGTGAAAAAAAAACCTTTTAAATACTCTTTGTAATGATGTATAACAGAAGGTTATATTATGTTTCTTTCATTAAATACACATTTTTAAAGTTGTGGTATTCTTTTTGAATTACCCTGTATACCGCGCTTTGCAAAATGGAGCTATCCAAAACAGGTGCGAGGGCAACGTTCCGTAGACGACAGCGGTCAACAACGTCCGCGAAAATGTGTACAGGCGACGTACAGATGAACTAGGGGCTACCAACACCGGCTGCTCAACAACTGTTCAGCAAACGTTGCTCCGTACGGCTCTCCGCAGCAGGCATCTGGTCCGTGCACTAACGCTGACTGCCATTCATTGGACGAAAGCTGGAACTTGCACGCCTGCATAGTAGGCGCGCGGGGTAGCCACGCAGTCTCGGGCGCCTTGCCACGGTTCGAGCGGCTCACCCTCGTCGGAGGCTCTTCCTCGGACATGGTCGTGTATGTTGTCCTTAGCGTAAGTTAGATTAAGTAGTGTGTACGCCTAGGAACCGATGACCTCAGAAGTTTGGTCGCATAGGAACGTACCACCACCACCAATGCAAAGCAACTGGAGTCCACTGAGTGGTGACAGGTGGCCATTTCAGATGAAACTAGTTCTAAGCTACATCCGACAGATGGCCATCTGCGTGTACGAGCCTGCAACAATCGTCGGCCGGAGGAGGCTGCACTATGGTCTGGGGAATGTTTTGGGGTGTTCCCTCGGAGATCGCCTCTTTCTGGAAGGCGCAATGGATCAAATCAAGTAGGCATCTATCTATAGTTAACGTCGATATGCAGCAGGATGTTGGAACATAAATTGTGTTCGAACATTATGAATTACCTCCAAGAAAACGGTCTAGTCACACACAGTCAACATGGGTTTTAAAACATCGTTCCTCTTTATTCATATGAAGTGTTGAGTGCTATTGAAAAGGGATTTCAGATCGATTCCGTATTTCTGGATTTGCGAAAGACTTTTGACACTGTACCACACATGCGGCTCGTAGTGAAATTGCGTGCTTATGGAATATCGTCTCAGTTATGTGACTGGATTTGTGATTTCCTATCAGAGAGGTCACAGTTCGTAGTTTGACGGAAAGTCATCGAGTAAAACAGAAGTGATAACTGGCGTTACCCAAGGCAGTGTTATAGCCCTTTTGCTGTTCCTTATGTATATAAATGATTTAGGAGACAATCTGAGCAGCCGTCTTAGGCTGCTTGCAGATGACGCTGTCGTTTATCGATTAACAAAGTCATCAGAAGATCAAAACAAATTGCAAAACGAGTTAGAAAAGATATCTGTATGGTGCGAAAATTGACAAGTGATCCTAAACAACTAGAAGTGTGAGGTCATCCACACGAGTGCTAAAAGGAACTCGTCAAACTTCGGTTACACGGTAAATCAGTCTAATCTGAAAGCCGTAAATTCAACTAAATATCTACGTATCATAATTACGAACAACTTAAATTGGAAGGAACACATAGAAAATGTTGTGGGAAAGGGTAACCAAAGACTGTGTTTTATTGGCAGGACACTTAGAAAATGTGACAGATCTACTAAGGAGACTGCCTACACTACGCTTGTCCGTCCTCTTTTAGAATACTGCTGCGCGGTGTGGGATCCTTGCCAGATAGGACTGACGGAATATATCGAAAAAGTTCAAAGAAAGGCGGCGTGTTTCGTATTATCGTGAAATATGGGAGAGAGTGTCACAGAAATGATACAGGATTTGGACTGGACATCACTAAAAGAAAGGTGTTTTTCGTTGCAACGGAATATTCTCACGAAATTCCAATCACCAACTTTCTCCTCTGAATGCGAAAATGTTTTGTTGACACCGACCTACATAGGGAGGAACGAGCACCACGATAAAATAAGGGAAACCAGAGCTCACACGGAAAGATAAAGGTGTTCTTTCTTTCCGCGCTGTACGAGATTGGAATAATGGAGACTTGTCAAGGTGGTTCTATGAACCCTCTGCCAGGCACTTAAATGTGATTTGCAGAGTATACATGTAGATGTAGATGTAGATCTATCCTTGGAGAACATGTCCACTCCTACAACCAGTTTGTTATTTCCTGAGCACGATAGCATCTACCAGCAGGCAATGAAACCTGCCACAGTGCTCGCAGTATACATGCGTGGTTCGAAGAGCACCAGTGGTAGTTTACCGTACTCCTCTGGCCACCAAATGTCCTGGATTTAAACCAATCGAAAATCAGTGGGACCGCCTCGATAGGGCTGTTCGCACCACGGATCCTCAACCGAGAAACCTAGCGTAGCTGATCACGGCAGTGGGGTTAGCATGGCCCCATATCCCTGTCTGTACATTCCAGAGCCTCAATGACTCTCTTTTCCACGCCCACGCTGCAAAAGGTGGTTATTCAGACTTTTGGCAGTTGGTTACGTTAATGTGACTGGACCGTGTATGAACTGCCAGCGTGCCTCTGTTGCTGCTGCATCAAAGGAAGTCGCAACAATGGTTTCTGTGCTACTAATCTCTGTTGTTTCAGGCATCGCCTCACTTCCGTGAGGATACTTCTCCTGCTAGAAACGCTTGTTTCCTGGTGTCACAATTGCGATGACGGCGAGAACAGAGAGTCGTGTAGTTATGGACAAGTGTGACTGAACAGAAGAATACAACAGTAAAATGAACATAGGAGCATAAATACCCCTGTCGAACAGAGGAAACGAGCAAATCAGATGTAGCAGCATACGCTTTGCAACGAGGAAGCCGCAAACTGCTACACTCCTGGAAATTGAAATAAGAACACCGTGAATTCATTGTCCCAGGAAGGGGAAACTTTATTGACACATTCCTGGGGTCAGATACATCACATGATCACACTGACAGAACCACAGGCACATAGACACAGGCAACAGAGCATGCACAATGTCGGCACTAGTACAGTGTATATGCACCTTTCGCAGCAATGCAGGCTGCTATTCTCCCATGGAGACGATCGTACAGATGCTGGATGTAGTCCTGTGGAACGGCTTGCCATGCCATTTCCACCTGGCGCCTCAGTTGGACCAGCGTTCGTGCTGGACGTGCAGACCGCGTGAGACGACGCTTCATCCAGTCCCAAACATGCTCAATGGGGGACAGATCCGGAGATCTTGCTGGCCAGGGTAGTTGACTTACACCTTCTAGAGCACGTTGGGTGGCACGGGATACATGCGGACGTGCATTGTCCTGTTGGAACAGCAAGTTCCCTTGCCGGTCTAGGAATGGTAGAACGATGGGTTCGATGACGGTTTGGATGTACCGTGCACTATTCAGTGTCCCCTCGACGATCACCAGTGGTGTACGGCCAGTGTAGGAGATCGCTCCCCACACCATGATGCCAGGTGTTGGCCCTGTGTGCCTCGGTCGTATGCAGTCCTGATTGTGGCGCTCACTTGCACGGCGCCAAACACGCATACGACTATAATTGGCACCAGGGCAGAAGCGACTCTCATCGCTGAAGACGACACGTCTCCATTCGTCCCTCCATTCACGCCTGTCGCGACACCACTGGAGGCGGGCTGCACGATGTTGGGGCGTGAGCGGAAGACGGCCTAACGCTGTGCGGGACCGTAGCCCAGCTTCATGGAGACGGTTGCGAATGGTCCTCGCCGATACCCCAGGAGCAACAGTGTCCCTAATTTGCTGGGAAGTGGCGGTGCAGTCCCCTACGGCACTGCGTAGGATCCTACGGTCTTGGCGTGCATCCGTGCGTCGCTGCGGTCCGGTGCACGACGGGCACGTGCACCTTCCGCCGACCACTGGCGACAACATCGATGTACTGTGGAGACCTCACGCCCCACGTGTTGAGCAATTCGGCGGTACGTCCACCCGGCCTCCCGCATGCCCACTATACGCCCTCGCTCAAAGTCCGTCAACTGCACATACGGTTCACGTCCACGCTGTCGCGGCATGCTACCAGTGTTAAAGACTGCGATGGAGCTCCGTATGCCACGGCAAACTGGCTGACACTGACGGCGGCGGTGCACAAATGCTGCGCAGCTAGCGCCATTCGACGGCCAACACCGCGGTTCCTGGTGTGTCCGCTATGCCGTGCGTGTGATCATTGCTTGTACAGCCCTCTCGCAGTGTCCGGAGCAAGTATGGTGGGTCTGACACACCGGTGTCAATGTGTTCTTTTTTCCATTTCCAGGAGTGTATTTTATGACGATCAGATGCTCGAAACCATGAGCTGATGCTACTGATGGCTGTGCAGAGAAGCAATGGAGATTATTACACGACGCAGTAGGCTTGGCTGGCAGGGGGAATGTGTGAAGCCCAGTGTCACCCAGTACTGGTTACGGAGAGAAGCTGCATCGTCTGCCTTCACTCAGAATTAAAATGCAAGTGATGTCACGTCACTGCAACTAGGTAGGAAAGAAATCTTGTGAAAAGTATGCATATCCATTCCACGAAACCTTCTAAAATGACCATATGCCACATTTTAAACTGGAGCTTTTGATTAGAGGTTAGGAGCTAATTTGTGTGTTAAACTGCCCTCTACAATGAAATGACTTGAGTCAGGAGATACCTCCAAATATCGTAAAACTCCTTTTGCCCAGGGTATTGCAGCAGCTCGACTCGGCATTCGCTCAAGTCGTCAGATGCCCATGCAGAGATATTGAACCACGTTGCCTCTACAGCCGTCCATAATTTCGGAAGTGTTGCCGGTGTAGGATTTTAAGCACGAAATGACCTCTCAGTTGTGTCCCATAAATGGTCGATGGGATTCAGATCGGGCGATATTTGTGGCCTAATATTTCACTCGGGCCACACTCGACTGCAAAATACTAACACGAATTCTTTACAGACGAATGGAAAAACTAGTAGAAGCCAACCTCGGGGAAGATCAGTTTGGATTCCGTAGAAATACTGGAACACGTGAGGCAATACTGACCTTACGACTTATCTTAGAAGAAAGATTAAGGAAAGGCAAACCTACGTTTCTAGCATTTGTAGACTTAGAGAAAGCTTTTGACAATGTTGACTGGAATACTCTCTTTCAAATTCTAAAGGTGGCAGGGGTAAAATACAGGGAGCGAAAGGCTATTTACAATTTGTACAGAAACCAGATGGCTGTTATAAGAGTCGAGGGACATGAAAGCGAAGCAGCGGTGGGGAAGGGAGTAAGACAGGGTTGTAGCCTCTCCCCGATGTTATTCAATCTGTATATTGAGCAAGCAGTAAAGGAAACAAAAGAAAATTTCGGAGTAGGTATTAAAATCCATGGAGAAGAAATAAAAACTTTGAGGTTTGCCGATGACATTGTAATTCTGTCAGAGACAGCAAAGGACTTGGAAGAGCAGTTGAATGGAATGGATAGTCTTGAAGGGAGGATATAAGATGAACATCAACAAGAGCAAAACGAGGATAATGGAATGTAGTGGAATTAAGTCGGGTGATGCTGAGGGAATTAGATTAGGAAATGAGACACTTAAAGTAGTAAAGGAGTTTTGCTATTTGGGGAGCAAAATAACTGATGATGGTCGAAGTAGAGAGGATATAAAATGTAGACTGGCAATGGCAAGGAACGCATTTCTGAAGAAGAGAAATTTGTTAACATCGAGTATAGATTTAAGTGTCAGGAAGTCATTTCTGAAAGTATTTTTGTATGGAGTGTAGCCATGTATGGAAGTGAAACATGGACGGTAAATAGTTTGGACAAGAAGAGAATAGAAGCTTTCGAAATGTGGTGCTACAGAAGAATGCTGAAGATTAGATGGGTAGATCACATAACTAATGAGGAAGTATTGAGTAGGATTGGGGAGAAGAGAAGTTTGTGGCACAACTTGACCAGAAGAAGGGATCGGTTCGTAGGACATGTTCTGAGGCATCAAGGGATCGCCAATTTAGTATTGGAAGGCAGCGTGGAGGGTAAAAATCGTAGGGGGAGATCAAGAGATGAACACACTAAGCAGATTCAGAAGGATGTAGGTTGCAGTAGGTACTGGGAGATGAAGAAGCTTGCACAGGATAGAGTAGCATGGAGAGCTGCATCAAACCAGTCTCAGGACTGAAGACCACAACAACAACAACATTTCACTCGAAATGTCCGGAATGTCCTTTAAGCAAGTCGCGAACAATTGTGGCCCGGTGACGTGTGCATTATCATCCATAAAAATTACATTATTTTTAGGGAACATGAAGTCCATGAAATGGTGAAGTGATCTCCAAGTTGCCGAACATAACCATTTCCATTCAATGGTAGTTCACTTGTACCAGAAGACCCATCCAACCACGTAAACAAAGCCCACAGCGTAATGGAGTCACCACCAGCTTTCACAATGTCTTGTTAACAACTTGGGTCCAAGGCCTCGTAGGGTCTGTGCCACACTCGATCCCTACCATCAGCTCTCACCAACTGAAATCAGGAGTCATCTGACAAGGGCACGATTTTTCTGTCGTCTAGGGTCTAAATGATATGGTCGTGACGCCAGGAGAGGCGCTGCAGAAGACGCCATGCTGTTAACGAAGACACTCTCGTCGTTCATCTGCTGTCATAGTGCATTAACGCCAGATTTAATCGCACTGTCCTGAGGAATACGTTCATCGTACGTACCACATTCATTTCTGCGGTTGTTTCATGCAGAATTGCTTGTCTGTTAGCACTGACAATTCTACACGAACACTGGCTGCTCAGGGTCACTCAGTGAAGGCCATTGGCCACTGCATTGTCCATGGTGGAAGTTAACGCTTGGTATTCTCGGCGCACTCTTAATACTATAGATCTCGGAATAATGAACCCCTAATAATTCCTGAAATGAAATGTCCCATGCGTCTAACTCCAACTACCATTCCGCTTCCAACGACCGTTAATTCCCGTCCTGCGGCGATAATCGGAAACTTTTTCACATCAGTCACCTGAGTAAAATTTGCAGTTACGTATTACAAAGACAGAAACAGAAATACAATCGTTTTCATCGGTCTCCTTTTAAAGAAACCTTACGCATGTCGTAAACGCAACGGCAACTATGCATGGCTACAGGGGAAGCATGGCTCACTACTCCTGAAGGGGATATCCAACAAGTTGCCGAGTCCATGCCGCATCAAGTTGATGCACTATGGCGGCAAAAAAGAGGTCCGAATAGTATTCGGAGGTAGCCGATGATTTTTTGTCACCTTAGTTTATCATGACATCATTATCACTAATGCTTGTCTCAATTCTGACGCCGATTACGTAGCATTTAGTCATCTGAAGAATATAAAATTAATCTTCAATGGCCATCATATCCTGAAATATGAGCTAGCAGCTATATAAATGCTGCGGCTGTTACATAGAAGCTGTATGTATAGTCTTTGAAACACAGACGTCAAAATTATTCCTCACGCCGTATTGTGATGTTATTCGCGACAACGAAACTACAGTCCCAGGAAATTACGTCAATTTCGGGACCAATTACGTTGCCGGGTAAGTCGTCTCCGCGTCAGATTGATCGCAGCTTCAGTGTTGTGCAACGACTGCGGTCTATCAGCAGGTAGCTCTCGGTTGTGGGCGTTTCCGTTCGCTGAGGGCTCACGGCTGATTCTAACAACCGTGGGCGTCATACAGCCGAATACGCCCTGTAATTGCTTCAGACAGCGACTGTACAACCCTCTCATCGCCGGGAAATGGACGGCGATTCGCTTTAGTGCCCGCAAACGTCGTTCTCACGGCGCAGCCAATTCCATGATTGTTGCAGTTCCCTCGCTAGAATTCGAAACAGCAAGTCCGTACTTTGAGTGACTCATAAAAGACAGCCTCGCACCAGTCTTCAGACCAGTCTGACGCTACTCGCAAAGATAGCTTCTCCTGTGCTAACATCTTCATCTGAGAAGACCATTCACCATTATTTGGTGGACTTATTCCAGTCTCTGACTCTATCCACAAATTTTTGTCCTCTACAAAATCTTCTATTACCGTGGAAGTTATTTACTGATGTCTTACAGCATGCTATACAATCCCGTCCCTCACTCTAATATTTCCCCAAAATTGTAGCCTAAGTCTGAATCTACGAGACTTAATCTCTAAGGATTGCCCTCCTTTCTTGTACAAATCAGTTTCTTACTTCTTTCTTGCTTCGTCCGATACGTCAAGTTCTCAGATTACTATCACTCGTCTACTACGTACTCCCCTTTCTTTACGTTAAAATTAACGTTGCAAACACACTGTGTACACGATAGTATATGCGTATCACTATCCCACCACTCTTGTCACCTCTATTTTAGCTGACGACGAGACAGTTGTGGTAAAACTAAGGCTTTAAACTGACGGTTTCAGTGTAGCAGCGAGTGGCTGGCTCGTCTGTTTTTGATCCAGCGATTAGCCAGGTACATTTATCTGTTGCTGGATCTTTCATTTTTCTATTTATACAGACACGTAAAATTAGCAAAAAAGGGTTTAGAAAGTGGAAAAAAGACGTAGCTGTCGTACGCTGGCGCCAGCACACCATGCGGCATGCAGGTTACGAGAGTATCGACAGAGGCCAACGACGAGACTCGCTGGAAACGCGTCACTCACGTAAGAACCACTGTAATTCATTAGACATTAGTGTCATGAAGAGCGGTTTTATGCATATGGCTGCCACTGCTGTTGCATTTTATCACCCTGTTTCTGCCGCACCATTCCCTTTGCTCTGTCCTCGTCTCTGTCTGTCTGTCTCTCTCTTTCTCTCTCTCTCTCTCTCTCTCTCTCTCTCTCTCTCTCTCTGTGTGTGTGTGTGTGTGTGTGTGTGTATGTGTACTTATATGTGTGTGAGGGTACATGTACTTCTCCCTGCTTTACATATATTTTTGCTGCCTTCTGCGTAAAATTTTTTTACTGTGGTGAGGCTGGATTTAAGAAGTATTACGCCTGTGTCTGTATTTGTTGAGCCATCATTAAGGTATTACATGCCTAGCACATGTTTAATGTGAGCTGTGACTTTTGTTGCCTTGAAGTGTGATTTCACAATATACCCAAGAACCCTGGAGATACTAAAAGGTATCAGATAGATTATATAATGGTAAGACAGAGATTTAGGAACCAGGTTTTAAATTGTAAGACATTTCCAGGGGCAGATGTGGACTCTGACCACAATTTATTGGTTATGACCTGTAGATTAAAACTGAAGAAACTGCAAAAAGGTGGGAATTTAAGGAGATGGGACCTGGATAAACTGAAAGAACCAGAGGTTGTACAGAGTATCAGGGAGAGCGTAAGGGAACAATTGACAGGAATGGGGGAAAGAAATACAGTAGAAGAAGAATGGGTAGCTTTGAGGGATGAAGTAGTGAAGGCAGCAGAGGATCAAGTAGGTAAAAAGACGAGGGCTAGTAGAAATCCTTGGGTAACAGAAGAAATATTGAATTTAATTGATGAAAGGAGAACATATAAAAATGCAGTAAATGAAGCAGGCAAAAAGGAATACAAACGTCTCAAAAATGAGATCGACAGGAAGTGCAAAATGGCTAAGCAGGGATGGCTAGAGGACAAATGTAAGGATGTAGAGGCTTATCTCACTAGGGGTAAGATAGATACTGCCTACAGGAAAATTAAAGAGACCTTTGGAGATAAGAGATCCACTTGTATGAACATCAAGAGCCCAGATGGAAACCCAGCTCTAAGCAAAGAAGGAAAAGCAGAAAGGTGAAGGGAGTATATAGAGGGTCTATACAAGGGCGATGTACTTGAGGACAATATTATGGAAATGGAAGAGGATGTAGATGAAGATGAAATGGGAGATACAATACTGCGTGAAGGGTTTGACAGAGCACTGAAAGACCTGAGTCGAAACAAGGCCCCCGGAGTAGACAACATTCCATTAGAACTACTGGCGGCCTTGGGAGAGCCAGTCCTGACAAAACTCTACCACCTGGTGAGCAAGATGTATGAAACAGGCGAAATACCCTTAGACTTCAAGAAGAATATAATAATTCCAATCCCAAAGAAAGCAGGTGTTGACAGATGTGAAAATTACCGAACTATCAGTTTAATAAGCCACAGCTGCAAAATACTAACACGAATTCTTTACAGACGAATGGAAAAACTAGTAGAAGCCGACCTCGGGGAAGATCAGTTTGGATTCCGTAGAAATACTGGAACACGTGAGGCAATACTGACCTTACGACTTATCTTAGAAGAAAGATTAAGGAAAGGCAAACCTACGTTTCTAGCATTTGTAGACTTAGAGAAAGCTTTTGACAATGTTGACTGGAATACACTCTTTCAAATTCTAAAGATGGCAGGGGTAAAATACAGGGAGCGAAAGGCTATTTACAATTTGTACAAAAACCAGATGGCAGTTATAAGAGTCGAGGGACATGAAAGGGAAGCAGTGGTTGGGAAGGGAGTAAGACAGGGTTGTAGCCTCTCCCCGATGTTATTCAATCTGTATATTGAGCAAGCAGTAAAGGAAACAAAAGAAAAATTTGGAGTAGGTATTAAAATCCATGGAGAAGAAATAAAAACTTTGAGGTTCGCGGATGACATTGTAATTCTGTCAGAGACAGCAAAGGACTTGGAAGAACAGTTGAACGGAATGGATGGTGTCTTGAAGGGAGGATATAAGATGAACATCAACAAAAGCAAAACGAGGATAATGGAATGTAGTCGAATTAAGTCGGGTGATGCTGAGGATATTAGATTAGGAAATGAGACACTTAAAGTAGTAAAGGAGTTTTGGTATTTGGGGAGCAAAATAACTGATGATGGTCGAAGTAAAGAGGATACAAAATGTAGACTGGCAATGGCAAGGAAAGCGTTTCTGAAGAAGAGAAATTTGTTAACATCGAGTATAGATTTAAGTGTCAGGAAATCATTTCTGAAAGTATTTGTATGGAGTATAGCCATATATGGAAGTGAAACATAGACGGTAAATAGTTTGGACAAGAAGAGAATAGAAGCTTTCGAAATGTGGTGCTACAGAAGAATGCTGAAGATTAGATGGGTAGATCACATAACTAATGAGGAAGTATTGAACAGGATTGGGGAGAAGAGAAGTTTGTGGCGCAACTTGACCAGAAGAAGGGATCGGTTGGTAGGACGTGTTCTGAGGCATCAAGGGATCACCAATTTAGTATTGGAGGGCAGCGTGGAGGTAAAAATCGTAGAGGGAGACCAAGAGATGAATACACTAAGCAGATTCAGAAGGATGTAGGTTGCAGTAGGTACTGGGAGATGAAGAAGCTTGCACAGGATAGAGTAGCATGGAGAGCTGCATCAAACCAGTCTCAGGACTGAAGACCACAACAACAACAACAACAACAACCCAAAATGTGACTAACTTCACAACTATCTTCGAGCATAGCGAAAAATACTTTTTAGTTGTACCTGTTTAAACACAGTTTCCGGATTCCCATTCGCAGATTAAACTAAAAATCCATGCAGAAACACAGCTACACACAGGAATTAAGCACAATAAAATAAACAGCCCAAGAGAATATATACAAGACTCATACGGTTTGACAAAGTCAGTCAAAAATTTTGTGATTCTGCACACACTACACATGAGAAACAAGCAAACGAGTAAGTCCATACGTGAAACAGCCGAACAGGAACCCGTCTACATACTTTCTCCTCGCCAATGGAATGAAACCACGTGCAGCGTATTCACTCGCAGCCCCGCGATTAGAGCAGACATAAACGTTGTATTCGATGAAACTAGTGACTAATGAGTTATAGTTCGTGCACGATACTTCTGTGGCTGTAGTTTCGCCAGAGCGTCATGTACACAGAGAACATTTCGCTATATCACTGTGGTTTACGTCAGTTTCGTCAATCTTCCAGAACAGTCACGTTTTAGCAGATGACAGACTACTGAGCAAAAACGCGCAACAAACCTTACAAACCAGTAATGAAGAAAAACAATCACCGCTGGAGCAGGGAGAAAGTACGGCCTCAATTTCCCATCGTCACAGTCATTTCTGAAACATTTCACATAGTATAGATATACTGAAGTACGTATGTTTGGGCAAAGTGATGAAGAAAAAATTATGATCGGTGAAAGTGGATTATTCACTGAAGAATATACTATGCGAACATCGAGTTTTGGCTTTGAATGCCTAAGACCATACAGAAATATTTAAATGCCTAGAGCTCAACATTCCAATTGGAGCACTGGTACTGTAACAACACTAACGCTATCCTACTGTATATGTAATAAAATTTTGTCTTCTGAATTTCGATAAATTAGTATAATCGATATTCTGGTTTCATTTTTTTTTTGTTTCATGCCATTATGTTGAAGAAGCTATAAACAATTTTCGATGTAAATTTTAATATTTATGTCAAATTTCAAGTAATGTTGTAATCGAAGGGAAGTGTACCTAATGTTGAAACTATTGTAAGATGTGAAAGTTGTTTTTGTACGCCTGGTCCATACGTAGGCAATGATCTGAGAAACACGTGCTAGATCGAGAAGGCTCTCCTGGAAAAAGTGGTTTCGTTGAGCCTCGGATGCGCTGTTTCCGACGTCTATACAGCATGACAATATTCCATAGGCACTAAATGGAAAAGCATTGCGACGCCGATATTTCATGAGCCATTGCTGTAATTGCACGTGTGCTTTGTGCCTCGCCATCTCGCCGCCTGCCGACCGCCTCATCGATACGAACAGGTTGAAACTTTCAGTACTGTATTCGTGTGGACCAGTGTCACTTTTGCTACATACTGTTTAATAATAACTTAAATTTTACCAGAACTGTCCTATCAATTAATTATCCTCACAACTAACCTAGACAGGGTCCTTTCCACATGTTGTGCAATCCGAGTATCCCAAGATGAAGATTTAAAGTTTATGTTAATAATAATTACCTGCAGACCTATCTATGTTAGAATGATGTTTCAAGAACTTTGTTGTTAATGAAATACTGGACGAATAATATAGGTCTGACCAAGTTGGAAGATAATATTGAAATTGGTTTAGTAATGAAGTTTATTTAAATTGAGACAAAATTAACGGTAGTTAAATGAGCAGGAAATAAGACAAAAAGAGTGGTAAATCATATATTGGAAATCTAGAATGCTTAAGGCTCTCAATGATCAAACTTTCACTACAGTGATCATAACAGTTTCAGGGTCCCCCCCCCCTTCTCCATTCTTTCTTTTCTATTCATTTGAATCCTGAAGTGTGCTGAACTGCTTTGACCAGCAAAGTTAAAGTCAATATAAAACCTAAATTTATCAGTGTTTTACCCTTCTTAAAATTGACATTGTATGTGTGTTTCAAAAGTGCTGTTTCTAGGGTAACCTATGCCCGATTTCAGTCGGATCAATAGACAAAACGCAGTTTGTAGTAATCATTATAGTGTAATGCTGTGTATTTATAGCTTGTCCAAATTAGTACAGAAAGGGAAAATATTAGTTCAGTAGATTTTTCTGGTTCTAAAATTTACCATATAATGCAGTATTACTACGTGTTGTTATGCTTGAACGTACTTCTTCTTGTACAGGGAAGAAACTCAGTTAATGCCTAATTAGGCTGGCGACCGTATTATTGACAATTGGTAGCATCTGCTGTGTATGTTTCTTGTCCATTCTAACGTGTAGTTGCACTTTAGACTTGCTTGACGTATCATTGTTGTTACTGAGTGGGTGTCAGTCTGATTTTGCCTCCATTCAGGTACACGCGGTCAACATATTTACTAAAATCCTTTCTTATATGGTGAAGCCCGTCAACTTACCATAGTACAGGGTTTAAAGAGTTAACGTACGCCCGAGCGTAGACGTTAAAAGTGGCTTCCCGGTGACAGGACATCCAGTTGTTGTTGGTCACAAATTAACGTGAATACCGAACAGTGGATGTTCAGTGGCACGAATTGTAATAATATTCAGTAAAATAAATAGCAGTGAACGTCAAGTACGGTAGTGTGGTGTAATTTGCATTCAGTATGGACGGGAGAGTAGACAGAGTAGATGTGCCGAGCGTAATGGAAGAGGCGCATGGCAATAGCAGGAGTTTACTCGGCCAGATAACAGATGGCGCTAGCGAAAGGCAATTGGCGTATATACAATATCACGAACATGTTAATGAACAGATTGAAATGTCGAGATTGCCTCGAAGACAGCAAGAGATAAAACAAGAAGTAGGGGATGACTTTGTAGATGATAGTGGGTACGTGAATGAATCCACTGACATGTTTGATTCTCCACAGGTAAAGAAAGAACCGAAAGAAACTTTTGAAGTAGGATCGGAACACACCGATTCCGTAGGACAAAACAGTGTGAAAATTTTAAGCATGAACGATTTATTCGAACAATTAACCAAACAAATTGCAGGACAGAGTGAGCAGCTCAAAACACAGAATAATCAGCTTAAAACACACGTTGCAGAACAGCTCAAAACACAGAATGATCAGCTTAAAACACACGTTGACGAGCTCAAGACACAGAATACTCAGCTTAAAGCACAGGTCGAAGAGCAAGGAATTAAAATTAGTAAACAAATAGAACAGGTAGAACAACAAGTGGGTAGTTTAAGCTCTGTAGTAAATACTATGAAGTTCGAAATTGACACAATTAATAAAAATATGGATACTATGCAGGGGGAAATTGACAACATTAACAGTAGGTTTGATGTTGAAATTCTCAACATCCAAGAGAAAGTAGAGCCTCTAGTGGAAACAAAAGTAGACGAAAAAGTTTTCGGTCTTAAAACTGAGATCATAAACGAATGTGAACACGGAATATCACAGCTGAAAAAGGCAGTTTCAGACACTGAAAGAGAATTAGGCGAAAAAGTGACCGGATGTGTACAAAAGTGTGAACAAAATACTTCGAAAATTCAAGGCAAAATTTTCGATCTTGAGGGTAAAATTAAGGATAGGCCTGGTGTTGTCTATAATGGCACACCACTTACGAAGCTATTGGAAGGTGAGGAACGCTTCGATCCCGCCAAGAAACATAACGGATGACATCCGTTAGATTTCATCAAAAATTGCGAGAGAATATTTCCTGAACACTTGTCTGATCAGGAAAAGATAAACGTAGTAATTAGCGCCTTAGCAGGTGACGCTAAGCGCTGGGGAATTAATTTGAATACCGAACGAATGACGTTCGAAGAATTTAAGCAAAAGTTTACGGAAGAATATTGGTCCGAACAAAAACAGGATCATTTGTGGCGCGAGTTTATCATGGCCAAACTTCATGATAACAGGGGCAAGAATTCTTTGAAAGATTTCTGCGAATATTGGTACCGAAAGTTAACACATTTAAGAGGGAGAAGATCCGATTCTGAAATAATATGGGAGCTATATAAAAAGCTTCCAGAAGATTCAAAGAGATATGTGGGAAGCAATCATCGTAGCTTCCAAGCATTTCTCGAAATTGTCGAAGACGAAGACCACTGGCGCGAAAGTCGTGCCAATTATCAGAATTTTGGCAATAAAAATAATCGTAATAATGACGAGAGAAATGACGGCGAAGGGTTTCGCGTCAATGTGATACAAAGAGGCAGAGGCAGAGGAAGGGGAAGTTATCTAGGTCGCGGTAGAGGGTATACCGCGCAAGATAATAATGACGCGGGAAACTGATTTCCGCGAACGTTGCGGGCCAAACGGAAGCGGACAGTACACACCGGCCCCGATTTAAGAAAAGTTACCGAACTGACAGTAATGTTATGAGACAGGTTCGAGACAGGCGAGGAACGACGCAACGTGTTGTTGCGAAACAAGCGTCAGGTGCAAGCGAGGATGAGTCATCATCGCCGAGCAGAGCGATACATGTTAACAGGCGAGTGGAGCATCAGAGGGCAACGGCCCAGCCTAGCAGAACAGCTGTTCAGAGAGAAGCCACTAGCAATGCGACAGCATTAGATACGAACTTTGCCGTAAAAACTGGTGCATACTTTACGAGTGGTAATTCCGTGGCGAAGGAAATAATAGATGAAACAGTGGATACACAGAGAGGTGCGGTTTGCAGTATTAGCAATAAAGTAAATGGCGAGAATGAACTAGCAGAAGTAAATAATTGGTGTGTGCAGATCGACGATCTGTACAAGGGCCTCAAGCAATGTGAGTGGGAAGATTTTAAGAAGGAGTACAAGGCAAGGAGGTTAATTAGTGAAAAGGGAGATAATAGGGACGTCGATAAGGTGACGTGGCCCAAATTGGAAGAGGAGAGATTAAATAGCACCACGCAAAGTACGCGTGCTGCCGATGGGACAATGATTAAAGATAGGAAGGAATTGGAGAATGAAATCCTAAGCATTGATGAGGAAGTAACTTCTGTTAACGATCCGCCAACAGTACGAGCTGCTACCGAAAGGCACCATGAGGAAGAGGCAAGTAATTACCTAAAAGTAATTGAAGTCCATGAGGATTACACTAAATATGAAGTAACAGTAGATGTGAGTAAAGCTGATAATGGGGACGTTTTGTCGAAAGAAGATATTGAGTTAAAATCAAAACCTGACGAAAATGCAGAGGAAGAACTTAGTGCCTGTCTCAGAAAAGCTTTTATGTTAGAACCTGAAAGCGATCCAGAATGGTCGGATTCTGACGATAGTTCAGATGACGAATATTTCGGTACTAGTGAAAATAATGGGGATACAGCTAATTGTGATATTGTACCTAATGATGACAAAGTTTCTAAACAAAATCCAGATGTTGAGACCGAACAAAGAAAGAAAGAGCCACCTGACGACTCAGTGTTTATTTTGCAACGAGTTCAAGTAAGTAAAGACTTTGAACTCCAGAAACCGAAAATGCCGCCAGATATAAATGGTTCACAGGTCAGGAACGTATCGTGGGACAATGTCACAGTCGACCAAGGTGCGTTGTGGAAAAAACAGGAAGGAGCATGATTTAGAATCTGGGGCAGATTTATATCGGAATTTGAGAATGTCATGAACACCTTACATCATGAATCTACTGGATTCCCACCGGAAGAAATTTTGTTAGGCAGTAGAATTAAAAGTTTAATTGAGGAAAAACTAGAGTTTCCGCCTTGTACAAGTTTGGGGTTGAGTCAAAAGAAAGAATTAGTAAAAAAAAAAAAAAAGGCAAAGCAAAAAGCTGAATCGAGATCTAAAAGATATGATAAAAATCTGAAAGTTTCAAAATTTAAAATTGGAGATTATGTTCTTTTAAAAACCCACGAAAAGTCTAGTGAACTGAACCATGAAATTTCCAAATTTAAATATATTTATAATGGACCGTATGTGATACAAAACATTCGACACGATAATGCTTACTACCTGATCTACCAAAAATCCAAAAGACCTTTAGGTGTAAGAAATGTTGTGGACCTGAAACTGTATGTTCCTAGAAGTGAGTGAACTAAGTACAATCAGAAAACAATTTACAGTAAATATGCTGTATATTATACTGAAGCTAATTTATGCCAAATGTAACTAACCTTTGTAATATAGGTAGACTAATATCAGTGTACTAATGTAATTATGTGAGTTTCAGATTACCAATTGTACTATAACTGTAAAGAGGTATGGAGAAAAAGGGCTAAAAAGAAAGGATAAATGCTGTCAGCCAGATAAAAGATGGGACTGTCAAAAATGAAAATGGGCAGTGTATGAGCCATAATATAAAGGACTGCCAAACACCAATGAGGGCAGATAAATAGTCAAAGGAGAATTATAAGTGTGATACAGGAAATATGACAATATGAGGTGAAAAGGACTGCCCAAATCTGAATAATAGGCAGCAAATGTGTGTAGTAATTTTCTAAATATTATTGTGTGTCTTTTTTTAGTAAATAAGGAAATGGACTGCCATTCAAGGCAAGCAGCAACAAATTGTTTTATAGTGTATATAGATATTTGTATTTGCTTTTGTAAATAAGTGTTTGTGTTCCAAATTTGGTTTTTATTTGTCTGAGGAATTGAACAATGATGAATAATTTGCTACTTAAATAATGTTGTGATTGGAGGTTAGACTGTGCCAAAGGCACTTAAGCAAACGATAGGTAACTGTTCTTGATATGTTAAAAATTATAGACTTATGTAAAGTGAGTGAAAGGAAGTTTGTGATATAAAAATTTTTATTTGATGGGACAATCACACAAAGATTCAGAACCACTGTATAAATATATAGTTCAGTGTTCCCATCAAATTTGCACTTAATGAAATTTAATAGAAACAGGGGCATGTGTAACAACACTAACGCTATCCTACTGTATATGTAATAAAATTTTGTCTTCTGAATTTCGATAAATTAGTATAATCGATATTCTGGTTTCATTTTTTTTTGTTTCATGCCATTATGTTGAAGAAGCTATAAACAATTTTCGATGTAAATTTTAATATTTATGTCAAATTTCAAGTAATGTTGTAATCGAAGGGAAGTGTACCTAATGTTGAAACTATTGTAAGATGTGAAAGTTGTTTTTGTACGCCTGGTCCATACGTAGGCAATGTATTAGAATATGTGGAATGTAAAACCTTTGGTGAATACCCTGTCTGTAGGGGAGCAGGAAAAGGTGGGGGTAGGCGAGCGCGAGAAAATGCACACGGGCGCTGCACGACACAACGGGCTCAGCAGAGTTAGTCGGAGTTGGGCATCGATCTGAGAAACACGTGCTAGATCGAGGAGGCTCTCCTGAAAAAGTGGTTTCGTTGAGCCTCGGATGCGCTGTTTCCGACGTCTATACAGCATGACAATATTCCATAGGCACTAAATGGAAAAGCATTGCGACGCCGATATTTCATGAGCCATTGCTGTAATTGCACGTGTGCTTTGTGCCTCGCCATCTCGCCGCCTGCCGACCGCCTCATCGATACGAACAGGTTGAAACTTTCAGTACTGTATTCGTGTGGACCAGTGTCACTTTTGCTACATACTGTTTAATAATAACTTAAATTTTACCAGAACTGTCCTATCAATTAATTATCCTCACAACTAACCTAGACAGGGTCCTTTCCACATGTTGTGCAATCCGAGTATCCCAAGATGAAGATTTAAAGTTTATGTTAATAATAATTACCTGCAGACCTATCTATGTTAGAATGATGTTTCAAGAACTTTGTTGTTAATGAAATACTGGACGAATAATATAGGTCTGACCAAGTTGGAAGATAATATTGAAATTGGTTTAGTAATGAAGTTTATTTAAATTGAGACAAAATTAACGGTAGTTAAATGAGCAGGAAATAAGACAAAAAGAGTGGTAAATCATATATTGGAAATCTAGAATGCTTAAGGCTCTCAATGATCAAACTTTCACTACAGTGATCATAACAGTTTCAGGGTCCCCCCCCCCCCCTTCTCCATTCTTTCTTTTCTATTCATTTGAATCCTGAAGTGTGCTGAACTGCTTTGACCAGCAAAGTTAAAGTCAATATAAAACCTAAATTTATCAGTGTTTTACCCTTCTTAAAATTGACATTGTATGTGTGTTTCAAAAGTGCTGTTTCTAGGGTAACCTATGCCCGATTTCAGTCGGATCAATAGACAAAACGCAGTTTGTAGTAATCATTATAGTGTAATGCTGTGTATTTATAGCTTGTCCAAATTAGTACAGAAAGGGAAAATATTAGTTCAGTAGATTTTTCTGGTTCTAAAATTTACCATATAATGCAGTATTACTACGTGTTGTTATGCTTGAACGTACTTCTTCTTGTACAGGGAAGAAACTCAGTTAATGCCTAATTAGGCTGGCGACCGTATTATTAACAATTGGTAGCATCTGCTGTGTATGTTTCTTGTCCATTCTAACGTGTAGTTGCACTTTAGACTTGCTTGACGTATCATTGTTGTTACTGAGTGGGTGTCAGTCTGATTTTGCCTCCATTCAGGTACACGCGGTCAACATATTTACTAAAATCCTTTCTTATAAGGTGAAGCCCGTCAACTTACCATAGTACAGGCTTTAAAGAGTTAACGTACGCCCGAGCGTAGACGTTACAGTACCAACGAGCAGGTCAGACAGACTAACACAAAGATAGATGGACCTGTCCATCCTAAAACACGCGTCCTCGAGTACCGCCAAAATTTTTCAACGTATCAGCAGATTGTGCTGACAGTCCGGTTTTGACATATGATGATGGTAAGTATCGTATTGTTTTATAACATAGCCAGTCATGCTGATAACTGGGAGGAATTTTTTTCCGTGTCTCAGCGTCTTTTCTTTTCTACGTGTTTTTTCGAATCACTTTTTGTGTACTTTCAACCTTAACTATAGGTTTATTGGTTTATAGCACATTTATTCGTTTTGTATGGCTAGTGTGTTTCTTTTCTCATTCACTGACGACAGTGAAAATTTGTTCCAGACCGGGACTGAAACCCGAATTTCTCGCTTATCGCAGGGGGTCGCCTTACCGTTAGGCTATCCGTGCATGACTCACGGGCAGACTCAAACTCTCATATGTCGTGAACCAAGCGTCTTTGGACATGCATGCTTACCCAAACGATCTTTGCATTGTAATTCAGAGTAACAAAGGCACTCCAATATCGTACATGTCGATACGTGTCGTATTTTATATTTTTCGGCTTTTCGTTCTCATTTTAAGCTTTCTCTACTGCTTTCTTTTTTTTTTTTGTGCGTCACTTTACACTCCCGGCACCTGTCCACATTAGTTACGCCAGTGCCTGTAAGACTACTAGTCAGATATTGGGCAACGCTGTGTGCGTAAGTTTGACGAACAGAGCGCTGTAAAATAGCAGGGATTCTGACACTAAAAAAGCTTCCTGTGGAGCAAATCGTCACTTTCAAAAATATTGTGTTGCTGCCCATACCAAGAAATCGCGAGAACGGTTGCCGCACGGCTATATTGGATACCAGGAAGGCAGCTGCTAGGAGTTTGTAAGCACTGGGGCGCGTTCGAGGCGTAAAGCTTTGAGTCGTGCAGTCATTAAGGGTACACGAGTGAGCCTTCGACTCCGAAAGCCCATATCGATGACGTTTCGTTGAATGATTTGCACGCTGACACTTGCTGATGGCCCAGCATTTAAATCTGCAGCAGTTTGCGGAAGGGTTGCATTTCTGTCACGATTCTCTCCAGTTGTCGTTGGTCCTGTTATTGCAAGATCTTTTTCCGGCCCTAGCGATGTCGGGGATTTGATGTTTTACCGCATTCCTGATATTCACGGTACACTCGTGAAATTGTCGTACGGGAAAATCAACACGTCATCGCTACCTCGGAGATGCTGTGTCCCTTCGCTCGTGCGCCGACTGTAACATCACGTTAAAACTCACTTAAATCTTAATAGCCTACCATTGCACCAGCAGTAACTGATCTAACAATGCGCCAGACAGTTGTCTTATATAAGCGTTGTCGTCCGCAGCGCCGTATTCAGCCTGTTTACATATCTCTGTATTAGAATACGCATACCTACACCAGTTCCTTTGACACTTCACTGTAGTTTCCACGTGGGCATCCGTCCACCAACTGCAGATATAAGCAGGCACACGGATCCACTCAGTCAGCATCTGCTGAGGACTCACACTGTATCAGCAAATACTTCAAGCAGGAATGTGTCTACAGCTGCCACTACGATGGACAAACTGGACATTTTATGAGACAGTAATTGTACTTGTTGTTGACTGGAGTCATTGCAAGTGAACACTGAACTAGCTCCATGCATGATTTTCATACTAAAGTTAAGTAGTGAGTATTTCTATTAATAAAGTATGTTTACATATGGCCATTTGGTCCTGCAACGGTGCTGTAAGTTGCTATGTGCAAGCAAACCATCTCACAACAACAAACATTTTCTGTGGTAAGGGTTTCAGCAGAAAATGTTATAACGGGAGTAGAAGTCGTTATGAATAAGAAGGTAGGGCTGAGACGGTGTTACTGTGAACAGTTTCGTGACAGAGGTTTTCTTATCAGGACTGACAGCAATCCAGCATCGACCACGGTAGTTCAGTTATACATCCCCACATCGAAAGCTGAAGATGAAGAGTTAGAGAAAATATATGAGGATATTGAAACGATAATGTAGTACGTAATGGGAGATGAAAATCTAATAGTCATGGAGGACTCAAGTGCAGGGTAAGAAGTAGAAGAAACGGTTACAGGAGAATATGGGTGTGGGACAAGGAATGAGAGAGAAGAAAGACTAATTGAGTATAGTAACAAATTTCCGCTAGTAATACGAATACTGTGTTCAAGAACGACAAGTGAAGGATGTATTCTTGGAAAAGGCCGGGTGATATTGGAAGATTTAAGGTAGATTACATCATGGGTGGACAGAGATGCCGAAATCAGATACTGGATTGTAATGCGTATCCAGGAGCATATATAGACTCAGATCACAATGTAGTAGTGATGGAGAGTAGGCTTAAGTTTAAGAGATTAGTCAGTAAGGAATAGCTCAGCAGGCAATATAACATATAAAATTAAAAGCGAGGATGGTATCATCAAGAGTGCAAGGGAATTCCACTGTTAAATGCAGAGCAGAGAGCGGACAGGTCGAAAGAGTACATTGAATGCCTATATGAGGGAGAAGACGTGTCTGATGGCCTGATTGGAGGAACTGGAGTCGATGTACACGAGATAGAGGATCCAGTATTAGAATCGGAATTCAAAAGAGCTTTGGAAGGCTTAAGATCAAATAAGGTAGAGGGTATAGACAACATTCCATCAGAATTTCTAAAATCATTAGTGGAAATGGCAACTAAACGACTAAACGTCGAATGTGTGAGTCTGGCGATATACCATTTGACTTTCGGAAAAACATCATCCACACAACTCAGAAGATTGCAAGAGTTGACAAGTGCGAGAATAATAGCACACTCAGCTTAACATTCATGCATCCAAGTTGACGATAAGAATAATATACAGAAGAGTGGAAGAGATAATTGAGGATTTGTTACATGAAGATCAATTTGGCTTTAGGAGGCAGTTCTCATGTTGCGCTCGATAATGAAAGCAAGACTAAAGAAAACTCAAGACATGTTAACAGGTCCTGTCGACCTGGAAAAAGCGTTCGACAATGTGAAATGGAGAAAGATACATGAAATTCTGAGCAGAGTATGGGAAAGCCTTAGGGAAAGAAGGGTAGTATACAACATGTACAAGAGCAGAGAGGGAACAATAGGAGTGGAAGACCAAAAACAGCTTGCTCTGATTAAGAATGATTCAAGACATGGATGTAGTCCTTCTCCCCTATTCTTCAATTCTTACATCGAAGAAGCAATGACGAAAATTAAAGAAAAGTTCAAGAATGGAATTAAAATTCGAGGTGAAAAGATATCAGTGACAAGATTCACTGACGACATTGCTATCCCCAGTGAAAGTGAAGAAGAATTACACGATCTGCTGAATCAAATGAACAGCCAGAATACAGTACAGAATACGGACTGAGGGTAAACGAAAAGAGACGCAAGTTTGAAAAGTATCAGAAATGGGAACGGCGAGAAATTTAACATCAGCATTGGTGATAACGTGGTGATAACGAAGTAGATAAAGTTAAGGAATTCTACTACCCAGGCAGCAAAATATCCCATGAAGGATAGAGCAAGGAGTTCATAAGAAACAGATTAGCACTGGCAGAAAAGGAATATCTGGCGAACAGAATC
This sequence comes from Schistocerca cancellata, assembly GCF_023864275.1. Taxonomy (NCBI): domain Eukaryota; kingdom Metazoa; phylum Arthropoda; class Insecta; order Orthoptera; family Acrididae; genus Schistocerca; species Schistocerca cancellata. Next base: position 73,823,347 of record NC_064627.1, read on the forward strand.
TTCAAATATCAAGCATAGCTCCTAATTTGAGGAAGAAATCTCTGACAATGTAGGTTTGGAGCACAGCGTTATATGGTGGTGTACGAAAACTGGAACAGAAGGCAATCGAAGCATTTGAGATGTGGTGCTACAGAATAATGTTGAAAATTAATTGAACTAATAAGGTATGCAATGAGGAGGTTCTCCGCAAAATCGGCGAGGGAGGATATGTATGGGGAACACTAACAAGAAGAAGAGATAGGACGCGAGGACACGTGTTAAGACGTCAGGGAATAACTGCAATGGTATTAGAGCTATCTATGGAAGGGAGAAACAGTAGAGGAAGACAGAGATTAGAATACATCCCGCAAAATAATGGAGGACGTAGAGATGAAGACTTTCGCACAGGAGAGAAATTTTCGTGACGGGCCGCATCACACCAGTCAAAGGACTGATGAGTAAAAAGAACCTTCTTCTTGATAGTGTCACATTATAAATTTTGCAGTGATGTCAGCATGAAAGAACGACCCATTGGACTAGGGTTCGACACCATGATATAGGTAAAACGGAGGACGTCTCTAGAAAGCATCACTTTCGACATGGAGGACACATCAAGGTACCCTTTCAATATGAAGACAATAGAGCCTACACATTGCAGATACTTTCGTTAGCCATATCATAGAAAGATGAACACGTTGTGCAACAAAATGATTAAATGACTATTACATGTCTGTAAACAATAAAAAAGACTGTTTTATACTCTACACTAAATATCAATCAGTAGTACAGTTTGCTTTCTGTGCCAGAATGAAACCAACAGTTTAATTCCCAGTTTCTGAAACCAGTCACGACGATGGTATTATAGAGGGTGACTATGCTGCTCTGTCCTCCTCACACAGACAGCTACTCACTCACTCAATAAAATCGCAGATGTTTCATCTACATCTGCATCTACATGGATACTCTTCAAATCACATTTAAGTGCCTGGCAAAGGGTTAATAGAAACGCCTTCACAATTCTCTGTTATTCCAATCTCGTATAACGCGCGGAAAGAACGAACATCTATACCTTTCCGTACGAGCTCTGATTTCCCTTATTTTATCGCGGTGATCGTTTCTCCCTATGTAGGTCGGTGACAGCAAAATATTTCTGCACTCGGAGAGGAAAGTTGGTGATTAGAATTTCGAGAGAAGTTTCCGTCGCAACGAGGAACGCCTTTCTTTTAACGGTGTCCAAACAAAAAACCTGTATCATTTCTGTGACACTCTCTTCCATATTTCGCGATAATACAAAACACGCTGCCCTTCTTTGAACTTTTTCGATGTACTCCGTCAGTCCTATCTGGTAAGGATCCCACACCGCGCAGCAGTATTCTAAGAGAGGACGACAAGCGTAGTGTAGGCAGTCTCCTTAGTAGATCTGTTATGTTTTTTAACTGCCCTGCCATTAAAACTCAATCTTTGGTTAACCTTCCCCACAACATTTTCTATGTTTCTTCCAATTTAATTTGTTCCTAATTGTAATACCTAGGTATTTAGTTGAATTTACGGCTTTTAAATTAGACTGATTTATGGTGCAACCGAAGTTTAACGAATTTCTTTTAGCACTCATGTGGATGACCTCACACTTTTCGTTATTTAGGGTCAACAGCCAATTTTCGTACCATTCAGATATCTTTTCTAAATCGTTTTGCAATTTGGTTTGATCTTCTGATGACTTTATTAGTCGATAAAACGCAGCGTCATCTGCAAACAACCGAAGACGGCTGTTCAGATTGTCTCCCAAATCGTTTGTATAGATAAGGAACAGCAGAGGGCCTATAACACTACCTTGGGGTTTACTTTGCATATGTCCAAAAGGAAAGAAGGGAGGTAGAAAGGATAGTTAAGGTTAAATGTGCCTCAGACGGAAAGATCGTTTCATAAGCAGCACAGTCCTTACATCTACATTTACAGGTGCCCAGCTATATTCTGCAGCGCACTTTATAGTGCTTCGGGTACCGCTGTTATTTCGCTCTCAGAATTCTGCGCTCTCGTAATTTCAACAGCAACGCTTTCCGTAACCCAGGACGCCTCTCTTATTGCGTCTTCCACTGAAATTTACAGAACATCTCCATAACACGGTCCTGCCCACTGAAGCATCCAATGCAAAATGTGCTGCTGTTTGTTGGATCTCCTCTGCGTCTTCTATTAATTCAATCTAATAACAGTCCCAGCAGATCAGAAATGCTCAAGGACAGGTCGAACATAAGTTTTGTAAGCCACTTCTTTCGTGGATGAATTGAGTTGCCTAAGAAAGAAGGCCTGTGGGAAAACCTGAACTGAAGAGAATCGAAGCATTTGAGATGTGATGCTACAGACGAATGCAGAAAATTAGGTGTACTGGTAATGTAAGGAATGAGGAGGATCTGCGCAGGATCGGAGAGGAAAGTAATATGTGGAAAACGCTGACAAGGAGAAGGGACGGTGTGATCTTACGTCTTCTAAGACATCAGCGAATAACTTCCATGGTACTATAAGGGGCTGCAGAGGGCAAAACTGTAGAGGAAGACAGAGGATGGAATAGGTAATTTTTAGAACATGTCTCTGTAGAGTACAGCAGTTTATTTATTACTTAAAAATGAATCTGAACAGTCACAACTGCAATAAATATTTTTTGTGTGAGGTTATCTGTTTCGGTGCGTCTGAGACCATCTTCAGACCTTGCACAATGACGGTAGTTGGTGGCTGTGAACGGAGCAGGCGCTACACCTTCAAGAGCGCAGTTATCCACCATCTACCATCATGGTGCAAGATCTGAAGATGGTCTAAAGCAAACTGAAACCGGTAACATCATATAAACAAATGTTTATTGAGGTTGTAACGGTTCTTATTCATTTTTAAAAGAGTGGAATACATCTAGCAAATAAGTGAAGACGCCTTATGCACTCATTCCACTTTAGGTCGCACTGGGTGGTTAGCTCTGGGTATTTTACAGTTGGTCCTCATTTCAGTGATTTATCACTACTGGTGTAATCCAACAGTAGTCGATATCAAAAGGTATTTATACACACTACATTTATTTACATACAGGGTCAAATTAGCATACAAACTCACACAATACCCATATAACAAAAATCAAGTCTGTTACGTGCAAAAACGATACACTACACAACACTCATTAAACCGAAAGCATTATACGGATCTAAATGCACTGAATAAAAAAGGTGGCAAAAACAACTGGAAAAGAAAGAATGGAGATGCATAGAAGAAATTTGCGATGACAAAATAACAGAGATAGCAACTGGATGAAGGGAAGGTTTATACAGAACTAAAGAAACGATCTCAGACAGAATAAGGAAGAGAGGGTTAGATGTTTACAATATCACTCACAAAAAAAAGACAATAGGGTAGCTAAGAAAATTTTTAATTTCATTTCCAAATTAAAAAAAAAAAGAACTGCACAGGATGGCTGAAAGACATAACAAGGAATTTGTGAATACTTAACATCACAAAGACACCATACAATACAGGAAAAATTTGAAGGTACTGACTAAAGCTGCAAGCTTCCTTATTCAGCACGAAGACCACAAGCTAGGAAAGTGATGCCAAATGAACGGGGACCGTGCCTCAGCCAACGCATGAAGTTCCGGGAAGATAATACGAAAAAGATTATGCAACAGTTTCAGTTACTAAGCTGTCTAGTACTATCCAAATTCTGTAAAAAAAAATCAGTTTCATCAGTCAGTTCCTGAATCAATCGTTGATACTTGGCAGCTTTTCGCTAAAGACATCGGCCTATTCCACGAAAAGCCCCAGGGAAGCTCTGCGCCATAAACTCTGTCTTCATGGAGTTCTCGCGACTTCTACTTATAAAAAAGTGTCCAAATTCACTCTCCAGATCGCTTTCCTTTATTTCCATATGACCGGTTTTGGATTTGTTGGCCATTTCAGGCCTATTACATAAAAAAGTTTGGTAATTGCAGTTGGTACAAGTTACAAATGGTTTCAAGTTTAGAAAGTTTCAAGCTTTTTAAGAAATTAGTTGTAAATCAAATTCATGCAACATACCAGTCGTTATGGTTACAGAGTAACATGTTGAATGTGGATACGCTAGTGTGCCACAGCTTCACAAAAAATTAATTTTAAGAAACCTACAGTGCTAAATCTAAAAATATCTTCCCCTCCTTCCATTAGACGCTCATAGAGCCTGTAGCGCTCAACAGTGCACTCTGTGGACTGAAATAATGCGTACATAAAAATATTCCTAAAAGTATCATATAAAAAAATCAGGGCTTTAATATCATTAACATTAAAAGAAACATAGAAAATCACAAAGTTCTCTTCTCTTCCTCTTATTTGCGGTCCGAACACGGCGCCACGCTGAAGTTTCCCAGGGATCAGTGTTGGGGCCACTCCTGTTCCTTATTTATGTAAATGATATGCCCTCTAGTATTATGGGTAACTCTAAAATATTTCTGTTTGCTGATGACACTAGCTCGGTAGTAAAGGATATTGTGTGCAACATTGGCTCGGTTTCAAGTAGTACAGTACATGACTTTAGTTCATGGCTTGTAGAAAATAAACTAACGTTAAATCACAGTAAGACTCAGTTTTTACAGTTTTTAACGCACAATTTAACAAAACCTGACGTTTTAGTTTCACAGAATACGCATATGATTAGTGAAACTGAACAGTTTAAATTTCTAGGTGTTCAGATAGATAGTAGGCTGTCGTGGAAAGCCCACGTTCAGGATCTTGTTCAAAGACTTAATACTGGCATTTTTACTATTCCAACCGTATCAGAAGCGAGTGATACTTCAATACGAAAATTAGTCGACTTTGTTTGCTTATTTTCATTCGTTTATGTCGTATGGTATTATGTTTTGGGGTAACTCTTCCCATTCTACAAAGATATTTTTGGCTCAGAAAAGGGCGGTTCGGGCAGTAAGTGGTGTGAGTTCACGAACCTCTTGTCGACCCCTGTTCACGAGTCTGGGTATTTTGAGATTGGCCTCTCAATATGTGTATTCCTTATTGTCGTTTCTTGTTACCAATATTAGTTTATTTCCAGGAATAACCATCTTTCACTCGGTTAATACGTGGCAGAAATCATACCTGCATTTGGATCGGACTTCCTTAACTCTAGTGCAAAAAGGTGTGCAGTATACTGCTGCATCCATTTTCAATAAGCTGCCACTCGAATTCAAAACTCTTAGCAGTAATCCACGCCCTTTCAAATCGAAACTGAAGAGTTTCCTCATGGGTCACTCCTTCCGTTCTGTAGAGGAGTTCCTTGAAAAATTAAGCTGATTCTTATTGTATTGCTGATAGCGTTTAGTTAAACTTATGGACTGACTTTTTTCAGGTTCATGAACATTTATTTTTGTCTGTTATTACTTTCATGTTGTAATTTCATGTACTGACACGTTCCATGACCTTACAGATTTGCTCCTCAATTTGGTCCTACGGAACTTGACGCTGTAAGTAAGTAAGTAAGTAAGTAAGTATACAGTTCACCGCCGCCAGTGAGCTGAGAGCCGTCGCAGCTTTGACCTGGACGTATGCACATTCCACACCTGCCAACACTACGTAACGATGACGATGAACGGGCCCAATATGACAGAGCAGTTTCTATTCTGTGCTGAAAATTGTTTTGAGTGCTGCAAACAAAGAACACAGCTTCATTACCGGTACAGCAAGAGCAAATGTACAGCAGCACAGATAGCAAATAACTAAAGGTGTATTGAGCGAAAGTTGCCTAGGTCAGCACTGTTTATAAGTTGAAAGAGCTGTGTACAAACGAGAATGTACGAGTACTTCAGGTCACTGAAGATGCTTTACTAAATTAAGCCGAAACGCGTCTGTCAAAACAAATAACGCCTTTATTCAGTTGCATACAGACTGTCCTGACAACCATTTACAGAAATTAAGGATAAAAACACTGAAGGTGTCACTTTTGCATCTGTCTGGGTCACCACTTTAAGCACGACGCGTGGACTCCTATCTGGAAAGGAGTCTGAAATTCAGACACGTACTTGTGACTGGGATATTAGGCAATGGTGTTCATTAACGACACTGCAGAACAGTATATGGATGTGAAGCAACCCGGCTTCGTGTTGGGTGGTGTGAACCCCGCCGGCGCACACAGCTTGCTGAGCGGGGACGACAGCGTCCCCCATGTGGGCTGCACGTGCACTCCGGCCATAGAGCGGTGGACAGCGCGGCCATTTGTCAGCCGGCGCGACACCTGCTGGTCGCTGCGGTGCGGCGGACAAGTCGCAAATCACGGCCCGCCTGCTGGCGGGGGCGGCGCTGCGGTGCGCACTGCTCCCTGTCCACGTCTGACTCGCCAAGCGCTAAACCGACGTTGCGGGAAACTTCAATATCCGACATACGCTTCATCCGTTACATGACCAGTAGCGGCGTGTACGGCGAAGAGGACTCTCAGGGAAGCGCATGACCTTGCACACTGGGAACCACACGAAAATGTGAGGGGGTCCTCAAGAAAGACCGGAATAACATTGCCGTGGACAGAGCTTGTGTTGTCGTACGGCGAAGAGGACTCTCAGGGAAGCGCATGACCTTGTACACTGGGAACCACACGAAAATGTGAGGGGGTCCTCAAAAAAGACCGGAATAACATTGCCGTGGACAGAGCTTGTGTTGTCGTACGGCGAAGAGGACTCTCAGGGAAGCGCATGACCTTGCACACTGGGAACCACACGAAAATGTGAGGGGGTCCTCAAAAAAGACCGGAATAACATTGCCGTGGACAGAGCTTGTGTTGTCGTACGGCGAAGAGGACTCTCAGGGAAGCGCATGACCTTGTACACTGGGAACCACACGAAAATGTGAGGGGGTCCTCAAAAAAGACCGGAATAACATTGCCGTGGACAGAGCTTGTGTTGTCGTACGGCGAAGAGGACTCTCAGGGAAGCGCATGACCTTGCACACTGGGAACCACACGAAAATGTGAGGGGGTCCTCAAAAAAGACCGGAATAACATTGCCGTGGACAGAGCTTGTGTTGTCGTACGGCGAAGAGGACTCTCAGGGAAGCGCATGACCTTGTACACTGGGAACCACACGAAAATGTGAGGGGGTCCTCAAAAAAGACCGGAATAACATTGCCGTGGACAGAGCTTGTGTTGTCGTACGGCGAAGAGGACTCTCAGGGAAGCGCATGACCTTGCACACTGGGAACCACACGAAAATGTGAGGGGGTCCTCAAGAAAGACTGGAATAACATTGCCGTGGACAGAGCTTGTGTTGTCGTACGGCGAAGAGGACTCTCAGGGAAGCGCATGACCTTGTACACTGGGAACCACACGAAAATGTTAGGGGGTCCTCAAATAAGACCGGAATAACATTGCCGTGGACAGAGCTTGTGTTGTCGTACGGCGAAGACTCTCAGGGAAGCGCATGACCTTGCACACTGGGAACCACACGAAAATGTGAGGGGGTCCTCAAAAAAGACCGGAATAACATTGCCGTGGACAGAGCTTGCGTTGTCGACCAGGCTTGTGTTGTACATCTGCAGTGATTGTTTTTGATAGCTCTGTTTTGTCCCTGTTTCGTTTTTTATGATGGCAAGTTTAAGTAAACCACGTGCAGCTGTGAAATTTTGGTCTCTACTCGGTAAAAGTGCTGCTGAAACTGTTTTAATGTTGGAAATAGTTTACCAGGTTGACACACTGCTGTATTACCTCCAAAAAACAATAAAAAGGGTCGTCATCTAACTATGAAATGAAACGATAGTCCATATTAAATCATTTTTGTTATAATTTTCCTTATGTACGCGAGCATAAAAAAGAGAAATCATTACAGGATCTGTTAGATACAACAAATACAGACAATACGAGAACTGGCAACTATTGACATGGAACAGTAATTATTCAGCATTTGAATGTACCTGCAAAGACTGTATAGCTTAGGTGAATGAGATAAAACCACAATCTATGAATGAGAAGAAGGTACCGTGATGAACGCACAGTGGTTGCCTGAAAAGAAAATCAGCATATGCAAATAACATCACTTATCGAGTATAAATGAACCCTCAATCACTCGAGAAAAGCATAACATTCCCGGAACATAAGCAACACTAACAACGTGCCCACAAACGCTCAGTAATTCTCACACTTCGGTCGCCCAAGCCGCTATTTCTCACCGTACCCTGCACTCTCAAGGGGAACTCGCCATGAGTCGTTGTCTGAGGTTTGCAGATTTTTGGCTGTTGCGTACACTTCATGATGCCGTTACATTAATTGCTTTACGGCTTGTTGGACTGGAGGACCAAATTTGGTACAAGCTACCCGGAGACAAACAGAAACTGTTGGTAACGGTTTCCGGAAAGAATTAACCCGGTGTCGGCAGTGAGGGAGTGTGCAAGCTCAAAAACACAAAAAAGGCAATCGCAGTGGACGACCCAAGTGATAAGAGACGTATCGATTCGAGATAAATATAAAATGATCGACCGTTTTACAGAAGATACGGACGCTGGACATGTGGCTAGTACACGACCATTGCGGCAGCTGGTGGTTAGTACGCAGCGGGTAATGGCTGCAGCAGCCTCTTTGCTATCGGTTAAGGTTTGAATACTGAGCCTCAAACAACTGGTGAGAGTCTTTCAAAGGGAACCACAGAATTCTACAGTATCATGTCACCAAATACATCAGCACCAAAGACAAGCGTACGTTCGATCAATCATTGGGTACAACAAGATTGTTTCAACTTCGTACATCATGTGTAATTACTGCATTCAAACTTGATTTCTTTATGAGTAAGGATAAAACAGTATGTATAACATGCCTTGTAAGAGAACGTTGTCACTTTGAAGTGAGAAAGCTACAGAAATAGCTGCGTTCCAAACAAAGAAATCCATCATCAGTTTTGGACAAATGTTTTTGACCTTACGTAAAAATGGAATCATTTCTGTGCATTATTGATTCGTGGATTCAACAAAGGTAATCCTTCACCTTAGCAGTAAAGTATGTGTCACAGGTTTGACAGGGTAGTATACACTTTGACGGAATTACTTTTAATGAACACGTCGGTATTCCGATGGCTGGTTTTCGATGAACTCGGAGTATCGACGTGTCTACTGAAAGTAATTCCACTAAAGTATATAACGATCTGTCAATCCTACGACGTATACTTTTACTGGCGGGTGAACAATTACGTTCGCCCATTACAGAAGTGCCCTATTCTCGTAGCACAGCAAACGGAAATCACAAGTAGAAGCGACGCAATTAATAAAATGCCACCCTGGATCCATAATCAGTTTCAGGCTCCAGCTTTCGAGAAAATGCTTTGATATGCTTGGCTTGCCGCCAAATTATCGCCAGAGTGCGAGTTATTTAGCATCATCAACAAAGTGGCTTTCCCTAATGATATTAACAAAAAAAGAAATGAAACTTCCTGGCAGATTAAAACTGTGTGCCGGACCGAGACTCGAACTCGGGACCTTTGCCTTTCGCAGGCAAGTGCTCTACCGACTGAGCTAAGCAAGCACGACTCACGCCCCGTCCCCACAGCTTTAATTCCGCCTGTGGGGACGGCGCGTGAGTCGTGCTTGCGTAGCTCAGTCGGTAGAGCACTTGCCTGCGAAAGGCAAAGGTCCCGAGTTCGAGTCTCGGTCCGGCACACAGTTTTAATCTGCCAGGAAGTTTCATATCAGCGCACACTCCGCTGTAGAGTGGAAATTTCATTCCAAAAAAAGAAATGTCACTGTGCCAAATATGCATCTTCACACGTTGCCCGTTGTGCTCCGAACTTTTTTTTTTAACCGAGCGGGGTGGCGCAATGGTTAGCACTCTGGACTGGCATTCGGGAGGACGATGCTTCAAACCAGCTTCCGGCCATCCTCATGTAGATTTTCCGTGACTTCCCTAAATCACTTGAGATAAAAGCCGGCATGGCTCCTTCCAAAGGGCACGGCCGCTTTCTTTCTTCATCCTTCCCTAATCCGAGCTTGTGCTCTGTCTCTAATGAACTCGATGTCGACGGAACGTTAAACACTAATCTGCTCCTCCTCCTCGTCTGACTGATGACTCTGTAGTTGGGTCCCTTTACTCTCAAAACGAACCAACAATCTCGTCCTCCGAGTATTTATACTTTGAGTGTTTTTATGATATATATTGTTGTACCCAGACGAAACTACAATCGTCTGGCCATAACTGTGGGTTCTTTGACTGCTCTGGGAGATGGCTCATAGGAAGCACAACACATGAAATATTAGTTCGCGTTTACTACATGAAGATTTACTTAACTTGATACAATCCTTTGTCCCAGAAGTACTTGATAATTTGTGACTTTTGTTGACAGTTAAAGCCTCACTTTCTGTACTAATTAACAAACTGTTGTCTTGAAGTGCCCTGTTCAAACTTTACAAAAGAACACTTCCATCTGAAGCTTGAGTAACACTTCAGTCCTAGCAGACGATGTTGACTGCTTTGGCTGAGATCACGAACTGTGGGAGAGCGTTCCCATGGTCGTTTCTATATTGACCTCAGTGCGAGGACACTGCTGAGCTGAGAGAGACAGGGCATGTCTTTTTTAGCTTTTCTTTCCGTCACTGTGGATTGCAACAACGCCTCGCTAATGTCTGTGGTATCAATACATCTTGCTGACTTCAGTGCGATACGGTGATCTTTAGACAATACTATATACAGGGTGAGTCACCTAACGTTACCGCTAGATATATTTCGTAAACCACATCAAATACTGACGAATCGATTCCACAGACCGAACGTGAGGAGAGGAGCTAGTGTAATTGGTTAATACAAACCATACAAAAATGCACGGAAGTATGTTTTTTAACACAAACATACATTTTTTTTAAATGGAACCCCGTTAGTTTTGTTAGCACATCTGAACATATAAACAAATACGTAATCAGTGCCGTTTGTTGCATTGTAAAATGTTGATTACATCCGGAGATATTGTAACCTAAAGTTGACGCTTGAGTACCACTCCTCCGCTGTTCGATCGTGTGTATCGGAGAGCACCGAATTACGTAGGGGATCCAAAGGGAACGGTGATGGACCTTAGGTACAGAAGAGACTGGAACAGCACATTACGTCCACATGCTAACAACTTTTTATTGGTCTTTTTCACTGACGCACATGTACATTACCATGAGGGGTGAGGTACACGTACACACGTGGTTTCCGTTTTCAATTACGGAGTGTAATAGAGTGTGTCCCGACATGTCAGGCCAATAGATGTTCAATGTGGTGGCCATCATTTGCTGCACACAATTGCAAATCTCTGGCGTGACGAATGTCGTACACGCCGTAGTACATCTGGTGCAATGTCGCCACAGGCTGCCACAATACGTTGTTTCATATCCGCTGGGGTTGTAGGCAGATGTACTGCGGCGTGTACGACATTAATTACGCCAGAGATTGCAACTGTGTGCAGAAAATGATGGCCACCACATTGAACATCTATTAGCCTGACATGTCGGGACACACTCTATTCCACTCCGTAATTGAAAACGGAAACCAGGTCGACAATAAGTAAGGAAATTTTCAGGAAACTTCTTCATTGGAAGTCCCATCACAAATTCGATTCAGAACTCCTAAGAGTAGAAGCAGAAATCTTGCAGCGTTGCACTCTTCTTATTTTCTGCTTGCGTCATAGTTATTAAATTCTTTGTGAATACACAAATTGGTTGAAAAGTGGTATTAAATAGTCCATTAATGGGTGTTCATTATGTATCTGCTCCAACTTTCGTGCTAATTCTGAAATGTTATTGGGACTTACTGTAGAAAGAGACCACATCGAGGTCAAAAATGCACGTTATTACAAATTCCTTAGGCTTTGGTCTGACTCGTCTTATAGATGTCGTTTCATTTATTGGAAAAGTCTCAAGTTGTAAGATTATGGTAGGTTATAATGTATACGTATAAGAACAGTGCATAATTTACAGTGTTTTTTCTAGTTAATTTATTCAAGGTAAAAGAGAAACATAAGAAAGAAATTCACCATAAATAATATATTCTCTAACACTATGTACAATAGTGTGATTATGCATAGGTATTTACACTCCTGGAAATTGAAATAAGAACACCGTGAATTCATTGTCCCAGGAAGGGGAAACTTTATTGACACATTCCTGGGGTCAGATACATCACATGATCACACTGACAGAACCACAGGCACATAGACACAGGCAACAGAGCATGCACAATGTCGGCACTAGTACAGTGTATATCCACCTTTCGCAGCAATGCAGGCTGCTATTCTCCCATGGAGACGATCGTAGAGATGCTGGATGTAGTCCTGTGGAACGGCTTGCCATGCCATTTCCACCTGGCGCCTCAGTTGGACCAGCGTTCGTGCTGGACGTGCAGACCGCGTGAGACGACGCTTCATCCAGTCCCAAACATGCTCAATGGGGGACAGATCCGGAGATCTTGCTGGCCAGGGTAGTTGACTTACACCTCCTAGAGCACGTTGGGTGGCACGGGATACATGCGGACGTGCATTGTCCTGTTGGAACAGCAAGTTCCCTTGCCGGTCTAGGAATGGTAGAACGATGGGTTCGATGACGGTTTGGATGTACCGTGCACTATTCAGTGTCCCCTCGACGATCACCAGTGGTGTACGGCCAGTGTAGGAGATCGCTCCCCACACCATGATGCCGGGTGTTGGCCCTGTGTGCCTCGGTCGTATGCAGTCCTGATTGTGGCGCTCACCTGCACGGCGCCAAACACGCATACGACCATCATTGGCACGAAGGCAGAAGCGACTCTCATCGCTGAAGACGACACGACTCCATTGGTCCCTCCATTCACGCCTGTCGCGACACCACTGGAGGCGGGCTGCACGATGTTGGGGCGTGAGCGGAAGACGGCCTAACGGTGTGCGGGACCGTAGCCCAGCTTCATGGAGACGGTTGCGAATGGTCCTCGCCGATACCCCAGGAGCAACAGTGTCCCTAATTTGCTGGGAAGTGGCGGTGCGGTCCCCTACGGCACTGCGTAGGATCCTACGGTCTTGGCGTGCATCCGTGCGTCGCTGCGGTCCGGTCCCAGGTCGACGGGCACGTGCACCTTCCGCCGACCACTGGCGACAACATCGATGTACTGTGGAGACCTCACGCCCGACGTGTTGAGCAATTCGGCGGTACGTCCACCCGGCCTCCCGCATGCCCACTATACGCCCTCGCTCAAAGTCCGTCAACTGCACATACGGTTCACGTCCACGCTGTCGCGGCATGCTACCAGTGTTAAAGACTGCGATGGAGCTCCGTATGCCACGGCAAACTGGCTGACACTGACGGCGGCGGTGCACAAATGCTGCGCAGCTAACGCCATTCGACGGCCAACACCGCGGTTCCTGGTGTGTCCGCTGTGCCGTGCGTGTGATCATTGCTTGTACAGCCCTCTCGCAGTGTCCGGAGCAAGTATGGTGGGTCTGACACGCAGGTGTCAATGTGTTCTTTTTTCCATTTCCAGGAGTGTATTTTGATTCCATGCCTGTAAATGTCCGCTGGTATAGTTACAGAAGCCACGAAGTCAAGTCTGAAATACAGTTTTATCCCCAGAGAAACTGTCTTGATGGTAACTAGATAAGGAGAGGAAAACTGAACATTTGAATGTGCAAGTTCAGGAGAATATGTGCCGTGAGGGACGACTTCCCAAACAAACTGCTGAATAGCATCTTTTGTGAAAGCAGCAGAGTGTGGGTAGGCGCTGTTGGGGAGTAGCAGCTATTGATGCAACCTTCCTGGCCGTTTTTCTTAGAGCACTACAGCAGGGAATCCGAGTTGTTGGCAAGGAACGCCAGCTGCGATTAACACAGACATACATAATACACAACAATTATTTTGTGCCTCCAGATGCCTAAAATTATCTTCTTATGCTGTACACTGGCCTTTACTTGAGACGTTTTTGTTATGGCTATGCAATTAATATCTTTTTTATAAGGTTAACACAAAGGAAAAGCATTTCATCACAAGTAACGATATTGGGTAGGGATGTTTGATGTGCCAACTAATGATATTCATGCTTAAATTCACATAAAGTTTCTTAATGATTTTGTGTTGAGTAACAGTAGCGTATCCAATGCACCTACATGAGATTCTTGAACTTTTCCCGATGGATGCGATTTTCGCACCATGATTAAATGATCGCTAATTTGCTAATTATTGAGAACACTGACGTGAATCATCATGGATTAACCCGTTTCAACGCTCTTTATCAAAACCAGTAAAATGAGGAGAGTTGTTCATGCCAATACACTTGAAGGCGTGATTTCTTCGATGGTGCTAGACGTATTAAAGGCACAAATGCTTCGACCTCTTCCGCTGCCTTCGTCTATTAAACCCAAAGCGAACAGACAGCATGCGGAAAATAGACATTTTCCACATGACGCTCCGATTTATAACACTTAATACACATAACCTCTGAATGTTCAAAATTCAATTCATAACGTTAAGAACAATAGTAGAACATCTAGTAACAAATGGCAATCCATAACGGCCACCTCCACAGAGCAGCCTGCGCGCCAACACCAAACGGAAACGCCAAGAATTTAACGCACCAACCTGTTATTGTTATTATTATTATTTTGATAAAATGTAACCATGATGGTGGACTACTCGTTTCAGTAGTCGTCACGTTGTATTCTGCGTGCTGTCGCGCTCAAGTTATACTCGAAACCGGCGGTTGCATGGAACACGAAGTAGAAAGCACCTAAATGTTTAACGAGGCATGGGAAGTACTAGAGTATCGAAAAGATAGGTTATAAATAATAGGAGAGAGGACGTTCATTGCAATCAACAAAAATATTGTGTATATCGAGGACGAAATTGAGTCTGACTGCGAAGTTATTCGGACGGGAGTAACCGGCCTACTTGAGCTCAATCATTAGTTGTTTCTGCAGGTCACCCGATACCATCATAATAGTTGGACAGCCTTTCAGAGAAAGTGTAGCTCAGTAGCATGGGTGTACCCTGATCAGGCAATATTCGTTATAGGCAACTTTAACCTGCCGAGCACAGACTGCGTCGTCTATGGATTTGCTGCAGGTAGTACAGACAGACAGTTTTCTGCAGTAATTCCGAACCTTTCTACGAAAGCAAGTAGTTCGACAACCTACACGTAACTGAAATATTTTAGACTTCATAGCCTCAGAATAGCCTGATCTTCTCCACAGTGTTAGTAAAGAGGCAGGGATTAGCGATCACAATGTTATCATACCTATGATTGTTACTAAAGTTAATAAATCAATCAAGAAGGATAGGAGAGTTTTTATGCTGGAAAGAGCAGGTAAGCAGAAGTTATCACCATACTTAGACAGTGAATCGACATCATTTAGTTCCAGTAGGGGCAAAGTTTAAACAGATTGTAAATAGTGCTTTGGAGTAGTATGTGCCCAATATATGGATTAAGGACGGAAAAGACCTACCGTGGTTTAACATTAAAATTTGCAGAATTCTGAGAAAACTGTGACTCCTACTCTCTCCATTCAAACAAGATACGTCGACAGGCAAAAGTTCGTAGAGATTCGTATGAGTATAATGAGATCGATGGGCAAAGCACATAATGTCCACCGTCATAAGTTGGCGAAGGATGCTGCCGGCAATACTATACAATTTTAGATGGGGCGAAGGCTTCTTTTCAGTAATTCATAGACCAGTCTGATACAGAAACAGCAGACAGCAAAAGGAAAGCTAAAGCCTTAATTTTCACCTTTAAAATATAATTCATGCTGAAGTGTCGTCTAGAAATACCATTGTCTGATCGCCGTACAAACTCTCGTATAGAGGACAGTTATTAGACATACGTGGTGTTGAAAAGAAGCTGAAAGAGTTGAAAAGCAATGTCATCAGATCTAAATGAAATCCCAATTCGATTTTGCAAAGAGTCGGGGAGGGAGCTGGCGGTGGAGGACAATGTCCCTAGGACCACACGATGGATTTTAGTCGGTACTTCAATCTAGTGACTGATTTCAGAATCCCATAAAGGAATGTGCACCAGAGACCAACATAAGCTTTTTTTCCATTTTTTGCAATTTTTGTTGTTGTCAGACACGAGGTTTGATTTGCGCAGCATTCGTAAATACTTCTGCTCATGTAAGTGCCGTATAACGTATTGAACTCTTTCCGAGTATATCCTTCATTCTTCATCAGTTTTAGCCCTGACGACGACCATGGAGGTAGTGGTCGAAAGCTTGGAGTTTTATCCTGATTTGACGCGGCATGTACACCGAGAGATTTTTATTCAAGAAATACGTCGCGAAAGACTTCGTAGCCGTAAAAGCGCTATATACTTTTAAAACTCTTACGTAACATGTAAACTTTTAAGACATACTTCATCAGTCGTGCACCATCTTGTACTTTGAAACAGAAGAAAGTCTTTAAGCACGAAATATGTGATACTTGCAAGTGAAACTGGTTTACCTAATGACTGCAAAGAAGCCTTCGCCCCACCTAAAATTTTCTAGTATTGTCGGCAGCATCCTTTGCCATCCTTTGCAAATGTCTTAACAACTGTGCGTGTGTAGAAAATGAAAATTTGTATTTAACTAGTAACTGGTTTTTGATAATACTTCTAATTAATTTGATTTCAGTTTGTGACTACTGTTGTATAGTAGAGTAATAATGTAACAGACTATTACCTGCAGTATTGATAAGATTTTCTCAATTTCATCTCCATTAAATTTCAATGAAATATTTGTTCCTAGGTAAAAGATTATGTAGTTCCTTACATGTTATCCCGTTTGGAAAAAGCCGTAATTTTCCGGAAAATGTTTGTAATTTCAGACAAAGGCTGTAGCGTATGACAAATGAATGCCATCATTTGACAATGGAGTGAGAAAATATATTGAACTTCTGTTACAGAGGTGGTGAGAGGCGAAGTCTACTAGAGAAGTGTATCAAGGTTCAACACTCCAGTGCCACTGGACTTTTTCGAATCCATTTATCGCGAATCTCTTGCCCAGCGTAAGGCCCCAAGGGACTGGAAGGAAATGCAAGTGACTCCCGTATATGAGAAACGTAACAGAACGGATCCGCAAAAGTACACACACACACACACACACACACACACACACACACACACACACACTTAAAACCGGTATGCTGCAGAATTGTTGAGCATATCGTAAGTTCGAATGTCATAAATTTCCTTGAGAGAGAAAAAAATTTGATTACAAAGCAGCATGGATTTAGAAAGAATGGTCCGTTCGAAACTCAGCTTGCGTGATATCCTGCGCAACATAGATGAAGGCCAACAGATAGATCCTATATTCCGAGATTTCCGGAAAGCGTTTACCACAGTGACACACTGGAGACTGTGAACGAACGTCCGAGCATACGGATCCCATATATTTGAATGGCCTTGAGACCTTTTAAGTAACAGGATCGAGTATGTTGTCCGGGACGGCGAGTGTACATCAGAGACTAAGGTGACACCAGGGGTGCCCCAGGGATGTGTGACAGCACCGTTCTTTTTTATGTGCATAAATCATTTGTGTTTTGCCAGATTATCAGTCAGATGGTTGATGTTGGTGAGGCAACAGACCGACGGGAATACCACGGTTGAGATGGACTGACGGGATCAGTTAGGATATGTGTACGATGGCACTAGCTGGAGAAGACAACACTGACCGAGGAAGATGGAGGACGCTGAATGGAGACTACAAAAGCCGACTGCGCTTTTTATGGCCAACTTGTAGTAACAGTAAACGATTTGTCGGTCAGGATAAGTAGTAATCTGCGACTGTTTGTTAATGACGCTGTAGTGTACGAAAAAGTGTGGTCGTTGAATAACTGTAGCAGGATACAGTATGACTTGGATAGAATTTCTGTTTGGTGTGATGAATGGCAGCTTTCTCTGAATATGGAAAAATGTAACTAACATCAGATGAGCAAGACAAACAATCCTGTAACGTTCGAATACAGTGTTAGTGGTGTAACTGAAACAGTCATGTATGTTAAATGTCTAGGCTTAATGTTTCAAAGCAATATGAAATCTAAGGAGCACGTAAAATCGGTTGTAGTGTGAGAAAATTGTTGACTTCAGTTTATTGGGAGAATCCTAGGAAAGTGTAGCTCATCTGTAAAGGAAAGCGTGTAAAGGACACGTGTGTGATCCACTCTTGAGTACTGCTCGAGCGTTTGCGATCCCGACCAGGTTGGATTAGAGGAAGATTGAAGCAATTCATGGGCGTGCTGATGGATTTGCTACCGGTCGGCCAATCAGCATGCGAGTATTACGGGAATGCTCCGTGAACTCAACAGGGTATCCCTGGAGGGAAGATCACGTTCTTTTGGCGGAAAGCTTTTGAGAAAGGTTAGAGAACCGGCATTCGCAACAAACTGCAGAACGATTCTACTGCCACCAACATACATTTCACGTAAGGAGCACGATGACAAGAAAAAAGAAATCGGGGCTCGTGCTAAGGCGTATGAAAAGTTATTTCTCTCTTGGTCCATTTGCGAGTGGAAAAGGAATGGATATAGCTATCGGTGCTGCAAGTTACCTTCCGTCAAACACCGGAAGATGTTTTGTGGAGTATGTATGTGGATATAGAATTAGATAAGAGTGTAATGCATACGTGCATTCCCTTCACGTGTTTAAGCCAAGTATTACGCACATTTATGTGATCGGGAATGATCAGCAGCAGCCAGGCTACATGAACATTTGACAGTTAAGCGTCAGCGAGGAGCATTAGTGATGAAATCATACAGGGTGTTTCAAAAATGACCGGTATATTTGAAACGGCAATAAAAACTAAACGAGCAGTGATAGAAGTACACCGTTTGTTGCAATATGCTTGGGACAACAGTACATTTTCAGGCGGACAAACTTTCGAAATTACAGTAGTTACAATTTTCAACAACAGATGGCGCTGCAAGTGATGTGAACGATATAGAAGACAACGCAGTCTGTGGGTGCGCCATTCTGTACGTCGTCTTTCTGCTGTAAGCGTGTGCTGTTCACAACGTGCAAGTGTGCTCTAGACAACATGGTTTATTCCTTAGAACAGATGATTTTTCTGTTGTTGGAATTCCACCGCCTAGAACACAGTGTTGTTGCAACAAGACGAAGTTTTCAATGGAGGTTTAATGTAACCAAAGGACCGAAAAGCGATACAATAAAGGATCTGTTTGAAAAATTTCAACGGACTGGGAACGTGACGGATGAACGTGCTGGAAATGTAGGGCGACCGCGTACGGCAACCACAGACGGCAACGTGCAGCTAGTGCAGCAGGTGATCCAACAGCGGCCTCGGGTTTCCGTTCGCCGTGTTGCAGCTGCGGTCCAAATGACGCCAACGTCCACGTATCGTCTCATGCGCTAGAGTTTACGCCTCTATCCATACAAAATTCAAACGCGGCAACCCCTCAGCGCCGCTACCATTGCTGCACGAGAGACATTCGCTAACGATATAGTGCACAGGATTGATGACGGCGATATGCATGTGGGCAGAATTTGGTTTACTGACGAAGCTTCTTTTTACCTGGACGGCTTCGTCAATAAACAGAACTGGTGCATATGGGGAAGCGAAAAGCCCCATGTTGCAGTCCCATCGTCCCTGCATCCTCAAAAAGTACTGGTCTGGGCCGCCATTTCTTCCAAAGGAATCATTGGCCCATTTTTCAGATCCGAAACGATTACTGCATCACGCTACCTGGACATTCTTCGTGAATTTGTGACGGTACAAACTGCCTTAGACGACACTGCGAACACCTCGTGGTTTATGCAAGATGGTGCCCGGCCACATCGCACGGCCGACATCTTTAATTTCCTGAATGAATATTTCGATGATCGTGTGATTGCTTTGGGCTATCCGAAACATCCAGGAGGCGGCGTGGATTGGCCTCCCTATTCGCCAGACATGAACCCCTGTGACTTCTTTTTGTGGGGACACTTGAAAGATTAGGTGTATCGCCAGAATCCAGAAACAATTGAACAGCTGAAGCAGTACATCTCATCTGCATGTGAAGCCATTCCGCCAGACACGTTGTCAAAGATTTCGGGTAATTTCATTCAGAGACTACGCCATATTATTGCTACGCATGGTGGATATGTGGAAAATATCGTACTATAGAGTTTCCCAGACCGCAGCGCCATCTGTTGTTGAAAATTGTAACTACTGTAATTTCGAAAGTTTGTCTGCCTGAAAATGTACTGTTGTCCCAAGCATATTGCAACAAACGGTGTATTTCTATCGCTGCTCGTTTATTTTTTATTGCCGTTTCAAATATACCGGTCATTTTTGAAACACCCTGTAGGAGGCAATGTTGTGCAACCCGAGTAGAGACAAGATCCGACTATTCGGGAGTAGGATCTTACAATCTGAGGCAGTATTCCGAGACAAACGTGACGTCAGATCCGCCTAGCAACAGCGGTCTGAACGCCCATTGGCCATTGGCTGAAAGTTTGGATATACAGGGTGAGTCGCGTAAGACGTAACACCCCCATTATTCCGTTGGCGATTGCGCGTATGGACAAGCGGTGTTCGGCGAATCATAACCGACTATGGGGCACATACTTTGGTACACGCACAATAATCACAACGTTTATATTGACTGAGATAATGAGGCAAGTACATGTTTTTTAAATGGGACGCTATACTTTTTTTTTACCATCATTCGAACGCTCTGGAAAAGACGTGTATATATATATATATATATAGGAAACGAGCGAAGTGTCCTTATTGGTTTAGGGAGAAAGGTGGGGTCTCTCTTGTCCTTCCGGAAGACAGGGCGAGCGAGTTAGTAGCGAGGCGCCACTCAAAACGCGCGGTCGAGTAACCGGGGCGGCTTTAAAAGAACGGTCGCGAGTAAATATTTCAGCTGTTAAACAAGGTATAAAGTGAAGGTATTAGTAATCAGAACGCCATGTGTCGTGGGCAGTGTCTATCAAGAGTATGGCAAGGGAGAACTGTGTTAATGTGTTGTAAAGGGTTGAATGTAACGGCGTAGCCCAGAGCCGCCATATTGCAAATTCTGTGACGTGTGTGCCAAAGTATTTTCTTTATGAAAACGAGTATAGTACAGACTTTGTTTACAATTAACGACTGGCATCCGTAAACACTCCACTTCAGCAGGATCACAACCTACATGTAACCTGACTCCTGAGCGCTACTACTGTGCGACGAGGGACTACCGAAGCAGCAAGACACCAGGTTAGTGATACAGAAACCAGAGAAGTAAGGCAGAGTCGCTTCCTTCTCGCTACAATGCCACAGAGGGCATTGTAAGTGGTCCATGTTCTTCGATTGTTCGTCACTGTTACAAAAGATCTTTGTTCATTCTTTCAAACGTTTTAATTTTATTGCCAGCCTTACGTTTTTAGAACCTTATATTATTTTTATTCCTCCTCCCCTCTTTTTAGCCGCCCACAGACCATGATACGAGAATAAACTGAGTATAGTTTTATTAGAGCTCCGTGCTTCAACTGGTAAAAGCTGAACCGTTATGCAGGATGACAATTATTGAGCTATATGATAATAAGTAAATTAGTTTCAAACGTCGGCGTACACACACTTTATTCAACATGTAAACGTCTCTATAGAAATTCGGATTTAGGTTATGACATGTTGGATATGCTGCCATCATGTGGCGCAGACGAATAGCGAAATTCGGCGTGACCCGCTGAAGTGTCGGAACAACGATGCTGTCTATGACCTTCTGAATGCCTGTTTTCAGCTCAACAATGGTTTTTGGGTTATCGCTGTGCACATTGTCTTTAATGCAGCCCCACAAGAAGGAGTCGGAAATGTTCAGATCCGGAGAATACGGCGCCCAATCGGGGCTTATGCCACTGACCTCTGGGTACTGCAGAGCCAGAATGCGGTCCCCAAAGTGCTCCTCCAGGACATCAAACACTTTCGTGCTTCGATGTGGTCCGTCTTGTATGAACCACATCATGTCGAAATCGTGGTAGCTTTGGATATTGGGGATGAAATCATCTTCCAAAACCTTCACGAATCGTTCGGCATTCACCGTGCCATCAAGGAATATCGCACAGATTATTCCGTGACTCGAAATTACACACCACACAGTGAGTCACACGTTAAGAGTGAAGAGATTTCTCCACCGCGAAATGCGGATTCTCAATCCCCCAAATGCGCCAATTTTGCTTAGTGACGAACCCATCCAAATGAAAGTGGACCTCGTCGCTAAACCAAACCATGCATGAGCATACTAATTCCCATCATGCCCCGTGGCCAACTGTGCGTCTTGACGCAAACCGTTCAGAAGTTATGGTGATTTTATTTCGTATAGTTCAATAATTGTCACCATGAAGGTTCGCTTTGTTGTCTGTCTGTCTGTCCAACTGTTAGAAACCTTTTTTTCTCAGGAGTGGGTAAACTTACCAAGTTGAAATTTATGTCACGTACCGAGGTAAAAACAATGAAACTTATATGGAAATGCAATCAAAAAGTACGGCCATTTACGTCACATATTTTGATACTCGCAAACTCACGCATCGAAACCTATGTGATACTCCCGGTTGGGCTAAAATCGTGAAATTTGGCAAGACGCAAGGCTTCGCAGTGCAACCAATGGAAAAAAAAATGTGAAAGCTATAAATTTATAGTTATATCAATCTGTCTGTCTATCCATCCGTTTCGTAAAACGTCTTTCTCTCAAGAACAGGTAGACGTATCAATTTGAAATTTATGTCACATACTAAGCTCTATGGTCCCTTGGCGATATAATAAACGTTAGCTTCTAAGTCAATGCAATGAGAAGGTACGGCCATTTAAGTCACATATTTTGATACTAGCAAACTCACTCATTAAAACATGTAAGATACTTCCTGTTGATCCACAATGATAGAATTGGTCAAGAAATAAGGTTTTACAGTACAAGTACAGGCAAAAATTCGAAAATTGTTAGTTTGTAATTAAATGAAGCGAAAAAAAATATTTCTTTTGTCATTTGTTATCCAGCTTCAAACTCAGTAGTTCTGCATTCACGCTGACTGCGTCGCAATGGTAAAAGTCAACCATCAGGCAAGGAATGATTTTATCGCTCATATAACGAGTTTCGGAATTTATCCATCATCAAATACCTAGGGGTGATTACTGCACGTAGATATGGCGTTTCAAGCAATACGTGAAAGAAACGTTCGCTGACTAGTCTGTATTTAAAGTTAAGAACAGAATGAATCTTTTCAATTCCGATATATTGGTTTTTGCATACACGTACGGGCTATGCGCTGTGCGCACAGTTCCATCCCTGTGCATCAAGAAACACGTGGTCTTAAAGATCGTCATATTTCATAAATGGTTCAAGATATCGAAATGAGGTATTTTGCAAATGACAGCACCCAGAGAGGACGTATTTTTTCGTATGGTCAAATGTTTGAGCAGAGCCAAACAAGACTCCCTATAAACTACCCAGTGGATTATTGCCCGAATTTTCATACTCAAAGAAGAGTGAGAAATGGCAAATGTGGTATCAACGTGACGAGCGTAAGGTTTAGTTTTGCAAAAAAATATTTAATTGATTGAAAGTAATCAGAGTAGTTAAGGAACTTAATTATTAATTTGAGGGAAAATTGAAAGATTTCACGAACAGCTAACAATGTAAATGAAGTGCCAAAAGTACATCTATTCAAGGCCTAGCTATTCTGTGCATAGAAAGATAGATTGGCGTGCCAAAAAGTTTCCTTCAATCAAGCACTTAATTTACGACATTTCGAGAACATAAGACACTAGGAAGACACATCTCTGCTGTGATGAGCCATAGGAAGAATGGAAGGAGGAGAGTCGCAAACTGATGTGGCCCGGTGGCTTAACGTGAATCGTCCTGTTGTTTCTCGTATGTGGCGACAGTTTATAGAGACCGAAACTGTAACCCGGAGATCAGGACAGGGAAGACCACGTGTGACATCAGAAAGAGTGGACCGTTATTTGGCTGTAAGGGCACAACGGTTTCGGCTCAGTACTGCACTGCAACTGGCATCTGACCTCGCATCCGCTGTACGTGTTGTACCGAAGCAAACGGTGCACAGAAGGCTTCATCAGAGTGGCCTTTATAGTTGGAGACCTAGTGTATGATTATTTCTGGCGTATCTTCACAGCCGTGAACGCCTAGAGTGGAATCGTCAACATGCCATCTGGACGGTCGAGCGGTGAGCCAATGTTGTTTTCACAGATCAGTCCTGATTTCGCCTGGAAAGCGATTCTCGGAGGATTCTCATCTGGAGGGCGCGTGGGTTTCGAGACCCAAACATTGTGTAAAAAGACCGATATAGAGGAGGATCCCTAACGGTGTGAGCAGGGATTATGTTGACCACTCAAACGCCTCTTCATGAAATTGAACGGGTGAATCAGCAAGTAAATCTTTGCTGATTCACCCGTACAATTTCAAATCAGTTCAAACGGCACTGAGATGGGACTTAACACCTGATGTCATCAGTCCCCTAGAACTTAGAACTACTTAAACCTAAGGGCATCACACACAACCATGCCCGAGGCAGGATTCGAACCTGCGACCGTAGCGATCGCGCGGTTCCAGGCTGAAGCGCCTAGAACCGCTCGGCCACATCGGTCGGCCGTACAATTTCATGATGATGATGATGGTTGGTTTGTGGGGCGCTCAACAGCGTGGTTATCAGCGCCCGTACAATTACCCAATCTTTGCTCAGTCCAATTGCGCCACTTTCCTGGATGATGATGAAATGATGAGGACAACACAAACACCCAGTCATCTCGAGGCAGGTGAAAATCCATGACCCCGCCGGGAATCGAACCCGGGACCCCGTGCTCGGGAAGCGAGAACGCTACCGCGAGACCACGAGCGGCGGACTACAATTTCATGAAGAGGCGTCAGGTACCATGAGGAGGTCTTGGGATCTTACGGGTGATTTTTGCGATGTGCTGTGTGCCCAAACTCCGTATTGATGCACGATAATGATCGACCTCATAGAGCACGGGTGGTTGTTTTTTTGGAAATGGAAGGCATTTCACTCATGGCTTGGCCCACTCGCTCTCCCGATATGAGTCTCGTAGAGAACGTCTCGGATGTACTACGGGAACGGGTTGGATGACGTCAGTAACCACCAACCACTCTCCGAGACTTGTGAGGAACTCTGCAGGAAGGATTGGCGTTACTGCCTCAACATGAGATCGATGACATCATTCACAGCATGCCCCGTCGTTGTCAGGCCTGTATTAGTGCCAGAGGTATCACAGTTGTCAGAATGTATGTGCAAATCTGTTAAGTTGGAAAAAAAAAAAACGAAGAAAATTTTTGTCTACCGTTATGCATTTGCAGTTGATTACATTCTGTATTCTGTACGTTGTTTCTACTTTACTATACCTGTTTATACTGTTTTGTGGTAAATTAAACGCAACCTTGCAAAATTTCGGTTTGTTGCTTTAACTTTGGACACCAATGATGCTGTAGATTTGGAAGACGTGAGGGATTAGAGTCAGTGTCATTTACAAGTAGTGCACCTGAAGGATCTGCAACCCTTGGGACGGAGGGGCATCGCACGCACACATACCTCCAAGGCGTCATGTCCCAGGACATCGGCCCCCGGAGAGTTATATCGAAACCGGTAGACGGCATGACAAGCGCAATCAGAGGTCCTCCTCGCTGGGGATCTACTTCCTTCCGCCGAGTCATGTGCACAGAAACAGAACCACAAGTGTACCTCAGCGCACCTGCTATTTATAGCGGCACAGTTCGACTCATCGCCAGTTCTCTGCCGACGCTCTGGGCTAAATTATCTACCGACTAATCCTAACCCTTCAGTCAGAGCCCGGCAGGAGCCACAGCAGCGGGACTTCGGCCCTTTCATACATCGCCACCGAGAAGTATCTTCGGCCGTCTTCCATAGAATACGCTCTGCTTCCTTCCTGTGAGAACCACGTTCGATTAGTCTCTACATCCCACCATCTTAATTCACATAGTTGTTTTCGAGGTCCTCACCTGATGGAACAATGAGAGAGTTTTGTATTAATGAGACGAAGTTTATGTTCTGTAAAAGTCCTGTTGTTTTTGTTGCTGGTAAACCTTCCTGATCCTAAGGTTTCGTCTAGACCTGTGCTAGACATCTTCAGAGGCGTTGTTCCTCCGTTGCGCCTTACCGGCAGTTGTTTTGTTAATAAACCTTTGTCTTGTTGATATGGAACTTATTGTGCCTTTGGCATCTCACTACGTGACATACAGCAATGGCAACGAGTTTTCTTTCGACCCATGTGGTCCAGTGTGTGTCCTTCTGTTCTTTACTTCCCCCAGGTCAACAAATGGGTCGGATATTTCTGCCTCTCTGTGGCTAGGCATCCGGACCCCAAACCTCTCGATGTAACTCAACAGATGTTGCTCTTCCTGCGAGACATGCAGCGCGTCACGTAAGGATTTGCATACAGACCGATATCTTCATGCATCAAGTTGTGATCCATCGTACCAACGCAACGGGGTCCTAAGTGCATTGGTAAAAAGAGCTTACACCGTCTCAGACAGTTTGACACAAGAACTGGATCGTCTAAAAGCTGTGTTCAAGCAGAATGGTTATACTGACAATCAGATCCGTCGTTCTCTACAGACTGGACCTTCGCGGGAACCAACAGAAGATACAAGCAAATCGGTGACAATCCTACCTTTTGCGGGGGGCATACCTTCAAAAATAGAAAGAAAAAAATACATTAAAAATGTATTCCGTCCGCCAGCTAAAACCAGAGCTCAGCTGGGCTCAGTGAAGAATGATTTGGGTTTGAGAAAGCCCGGGGTCTACAAGATTCCCTGCCATTGCGGGAAAGCCTATATTGAACAAACGATTCGTACGGTCCAGGATCGCTGCGTGGAGCATCATAGCCACACGCGTTCATTTCAGCCAGAAAAACCTGCAGTTGCGGAACATCATTTTACTGAAGGACAGAAAATGTTGTATGATGAGACACAAGTGGTTGCCTCTGCGTAGCCGTTTTTTGATTGTTGACACTGCCAACAGTGTTTGCTATCGATTTATCGTTTCCGCGAGCTTACACCACTGGTGCGCTGTTGTGCCTGTCGCTAGAGAGCAGTTATGTTCGCACACGCGCGGTATAAAGGAGCCGCCGCGGCGAGACAGTGCGACGGTCTACTCACCTGAAAATGGCGGCCAGGTGGACCGCCAAAATATTGTGCCCAGATGATGATATGTTCCAGCTGGAGACCTGTCATGAATACAACCAATTATTACGCCGGGAAAGCTTACGGAGCCATAATTTACCCTGTTGACGGACTACAAACCACTGCTGCCCTCATTTCGAACTGACATGAAAATTCCCACAAAACTGGTTCGCCGCTTTCTTGACAGTGATTCCTACGATATTCAGTACTGTTCTATAACTCTCCATGGCAACGCTGAGTTCCTTGACACCGATCTGAAGGTATTCTGCCACTTGGAAACCGGTAACGATGAAGCCATCGTCTCGCTCCCTGTAGATACCAGAGTTCGGTATGAGACTCGATTCTTCACAAACTCCACCTACTGGTCCAGCAGGGTTGGCCATTGGGTCACCAGAAAGTGCTAAACCGAGAGGTTCACAGTTGTATTGCAGGAACGAATTCTCTGCCCTGAATGGTGTTCTGTTGCTCCAGAGCCCAAATGGACGAACTACGTTGGTCATTCCAACGGAGGTTGGAATGACCAAAACCTCCGTACAACACCGCATCCTACACCTGCTTCACTGCAGTCATTGTGACGTTGTGCTAACGAAATATCTGGCACTTCAACGTTTATGTTGGGAAGAGATAGATGATGGCATTGCTGCCACGGTCGTAGCATGCTGGACCTATGAAAGCGAACAAGCAGCCCCAACGCATCGGTATTACCCACGGCTGGAGGCGTTGACACCGTGGTAGTGGCTCCATCTGGATTTCGTAGGAACTTAGCTGGGTCACCTGTGGTTCATCGTGGTCGACACCGGATACGGTTTTCTCTACGTCTTCCTGATGTTTTCTACATCCTCTGCGTATGCGATCCAAGCCTTGACACAAATTTTTTCGATTAAATGTCTTCCTGAAACAATCGTCTCGGACGAAGCGCCTGAGTTTAAGTCCGCCGAGTTTACCTCGTTCTGTGCTTCCAACCGAATCGCTCTCGTCCACGTGGCGTCTTTCTACCCATGTCCAATGATCTGGCAGATTGCGTCGACCGAACCTTTAAGGAACAATTTTCGAAGCTCCACCATCACGGGATGACGCACTCTCCATCATTTTAACTCCTTATCGGGCAGCAGTGCAGGAGGGGTCAGTGCAGCTGAACAACTCCTTGGACAGCCACAGCGATCACTTCTACACCCACGACAGCTGACGGAACCCTCCTCACAGGTCATTCGATGACGTCCGGGTTCTGACGTTGTCCCGATGCAGCCGCCGTTTGTCTCAGGTGGTTGTTACACCACTTTTGGCATAGGCCACTTTTGGGTCCAACTCTCGGATGGTTCCTGCTGCTGCAAACATCTGAACCTTTCTCTTGTTGATCTGGAACGTGGTGTCTCTTAGGCATCTCGCTGCATAAGATATGGCAGACCAGTTAGCATGGAAATCGGATTGATAGTAAATCAAAGAAAGAAAAAAGTACTGAGGAGGGGCAGATATGAGACTCGCGACAAATTTAACGTCGAACTTGGGTGTGGTAGACGTAATGAAGGAATTATTCCACGTGGGAAACAAAATAACGCATTAGCGGATAGGGTACACAACTGTTTTGAAGTGAATGTTGGACTACAGAAAAACCAGAGAAAGAAGAGAGCAGCCTGTGAGACGCATTCCTGTAGAAAATTTATGAATTTTAAATAGAGTGTGAAGAAAAGAGGAGCCTTTCCGCAGAATCGGTGAAGGTAGGCATATGTGGAAAACACTAACTGGATGAAGGGACGGGATGGTAGAACAAGTGTTAAAAAAGGTGAGGTAACAGCTTCCGTGACAGTAGAGGATGCTGTAGAGGGAAAAAGTTTTAGAGGAAGGGAGATATTGGAATATATACAAAAAATGATTGATAACGACTGGTGTAAGCGCTACTTCGAGCCACAGAGGTTGACATAGGAGGGAGAATCGCGTTGGGCAGCATCACACCAGTGAGAAGAGTGATGGCCCAAAAAAGAAAAGAACGGAGGCGTACGGAGTGCCAAGTAGTCGTAAGTATGCGGGCGGCGCGGCGCGTCATATGTTGCGAGGAGATTTGGAGCGAGCGCTCAAAGTTGCCGGCCAACTTGTAAAACCTGCTGATAGATGGCAGCAGGCGGCCGCATCGGCAGGCGGGGGCACGCGCGCCTCATGTGTCACTTCAGCACTGCAGCGGGCTGGCCGGCGCGGCGCCCGCGGACAATACTGTGGCATTTCCACGCAGCACGTGTCGACCGCGAAACGATTCCAGTGTCTGTCTACTGCACCGCCCGCCTCCTCTGAAAGGTATTCTCTGAATCGCGAGAGTAAATCTGTCTTGTAACCCAGCGGCGTCGTGGAGTGGTGACGGAAACACGCTCAGAGGTCGCCAAAATCATGTAAGATGACATTCCAAGGTATGACAAACGGCTATATGCCTGTTGCATGCTTCCGACAGTTCTGTGTGAGCCACAACCGAAATCAGAGATCGTAGGTTCCACAATCGCCGTTTCAGTTTCTTCTATTCCCGTGGTATCTTTCACTATACTAGGCGCGACCACAGAGGAAGAAAACTTGCTGAAATTCTAAGCACCGTAAATTGGACTTTTTTTGTGAGTCATTAATCTGGTTTGATGTGGCCACCCCGAAGTCGTCTACTGAGAAACCTCTTCATCTCAGAGCTCAGAGGAACACTGCCACTCTACGTCCTCAATTATTTTGTGGAAGTATTCAAATCTCTGTCTTACCTCCTTTAGCTCGCTCTAGTACCATAGACGTTATTCCTTGATGTCGTAACACATGTGCTATCCTACCGTCCCTTCTTCTTGTCAGTCTTGTGCATACGTTTCTTTCTTCGCCGATTCTGCAGGGAACCTTCTCACTCCTTGCAAGTCCACTTAATTTTCAGCAATTTTCTGTAGCACCACATCACAAACGTGTCCATTCTCTTCTGTTTTGTTTTCTCGCAGTCCGTCATACTTACCCAAATAATGCTGTACTCCAAACGTACATTCTCAGAAATTCCTTCCTCAAATTAAGGCGTATGTTTGATACCAATAGACTTCTCTTGGCCAGAAATGCCCTTTTTTCCAATTCTGCTCTACTTTTTAAGTCCTCCTCGTTCCAACGGTCAAGGCTTATTTTACTGTCTAGGTAGCAGAATTCCTTAACTATGTATCATGCTACGTTTCTCGCAGTTCTCATTTCTGCTACCTCTCATTACTTGGATCTTTCTTCGATTTACTCTCAACCATATTTTGTACTTATTAGACTGTTCATTCCATTGAACATATCTCGTAATTCTTAGTCTGGCCTCTGCCGCCGGAGGCTCGAGTCCTCCCTCGGGCATGGGTGTGTGTGTTGTCTTAGCATACGTTAGTTTAAGTAGTGTGTAAGTCTAGGGACCGATGACCTCAGCAGTTTGGTCCCTTAGGAATTCACACACATTTGAACATTTTTGTAATTCTTAGTCACTTTCACTGAGGATAGCAATGTTATCAACGAATCTTACCATTCATATCCTTTCACCTTGATTTTTTAAGGACACTTGTTTAAGATTTACTGTGATATTTTGTTTAGGGAATAAGTTGTTGATTAGTTAGTAATAAAATTATAAAATTACCATATCGATTTTATGTATGACTGAGACAAAAGAGAAGAAAATTTCGTGGTGTCAGATAGTATTTGATGTTTCTAGAATGAAATTTTCACTCTACAGCGGAGTGTGCGCTGATATGAAACTTCCCGGCAGATTAAAACTGTGTGCCGGACCGAGACTCGAGCTCTGGACCTTTGCCTTTTTTTTTTTTTAATCTAATTTTGTTCGTTTTAGTTCGCTGCAGCTGCTCGGGGCGGACGTCGCAAGACACCCGTTTCAGTTCGTCGTTGATCCATCTGAGCTACCCAAGCACGACTGACGCCCCGTTCTCACAGCTTTAATTCCAGCAGTACCTCGTCTCCTACCTTCCAAACTTCACAGAAGCTCTCCTGCGAACCTTTGCAGAACTAGCACTCCTAGAAGAAAGGATATTGCGGAGACATGGCTTAGCCACAGCCTGGGGGATGTTTCTAGAATGAAATTTTCACTCTACCTCTCGGTCCGGCGCACAGTTTTAATCTGCCAGGAAGTTTCATATCAGCGCACACTCGGCTGTAGAGTGAAAATATCATTGTTCGGTCGGAGCGTTAGCTGTCCCCTGTAATAAAAAACTGGGTCAACGGCTCAACACTGAACTTGAACGCGTGTCCTGTGACATCCGCACTAAACAAATGCAACGAGCGACATCGAAAAAAAAAAAAGTTCGAGTCTCCGTCCGGCACACAGTTTTAATCTGCCAGGAAGTTTCAGTATTTGATGTTTTTGTATGTTTTAATTACCATCCGCACTCGGGCCAGGCATTTTCTCTGCTAGAGTTGGTCCTCTTCCAATAGCCTTCTACTTGGCCCTGACATAGAACACGAAACTACGAAACTTAATATCGGAGATCGTACTCTCGTCTGCCACTCTTTCTTCGGTTTACTCTGAGTCCATACTCAGTACTCATAGGACTGTTCATTCCATTCAACATGTCCTGTAAGCCATCTTCACTTTCACTGACGATAGCGATGTCATCAGCGAAGCTTATCATTGATATCCTTTCACTCTGAGGTTAAATTCCATTCTCGAACATTCCTTTTATTTCCCACATTGCTTCTTCGGTGTGTAGATTGAACAGCTAGTGAGAGAGACTGCATTCCTGTCTTACACCGTCTTTAATCCGTGCACTTCCTTCTTGGCCTTCCCCTCCCCTTCTGGTTCTTGTAGATATTTTACATTTTCCATCTTTCCATACATTGTCCTGTTTTTCTTGGAGTTTCGAACACCTTGCACTATTTGATATTGTCAAACGCATTTTCTAGATCAACAATGAAGGTGTCTAGAGTCTTTCTTCTATGATCAAGCGCAACGTCAGAACTGCCTTTCTAGTGTTCTTACCTTTCCGAAAGCCAAACTGATAATCATCTATCACATCCTCAATAGAATTCCGATTTCAATCCTACTCTTATGCATTTCTCATATTTCCGTCATTGCTTCTTCGATCTATAGACTAAACAGCAGGGGCGGAAGGCTACATCACTGCATCCTTGCCTTACAGGCTTTTAAGCCTGAGCACTCCGCACTTGATCTCCCACTGTTGTTCTTCATCTTGGTTCTCGTACCTATTGTATACTAGCTGGGGTACACAGCTTCGCTCAGGGATTTGATATGAGACTGTGTGGTGGTTGAAAGAATAAACTTTAAAGTATAAGAGATAAAAAATTTTCATTGCAGACATATTGTATCTCTTTACAATACTAGTTTATAAACAACATTTTTCATTATGTTACCTGGGGTATATATGTACAAATTTTTCGAATTTATTACTCGAGAGCAAGCTACGTATAGCTGACCACGAGGAAACAGGAGTGTTTGACGTTGATGCCGCAAAATTTTGAAGTTTGTCTTTGCGATTTGTTAATTGTAAATCTGTATGCTAATTTGATTGGAAATTACAGTCTTTTAAATTGGAATGGTATTTCATTAGAGATCAGAGTGTAACACTTATATCGATTAGAAGTAGGTTTACAGTATGTAGTTGTGTATCTGTAATTACAAAGTGTGCTTTCTCTGTTGATTAAGGTCATTTATTTGTGACAGGAAATTGAAAGTATTGTAATGTATACATGGAAAAAGCTAAAAGATGTTTAAAATAATGAAATTTTTTAATATGTGTATATTTAGAAGAAAAATATCGTATATTGGAAGCTGGTTCATGCTTAGGGCTCTTGTATTGTAAAATGTAAAAGATGTAGGGAAGTCCTCCGCAACGGAAGTGGCTCGGCGCGGTGTATAAGGTGGTTTTGGCGGTCGAACTGGGCGACTACTTGGTGGAAACGGTACGCAGTCAGTGGCTAGCCGTTGCACGGTACCCATCGGCGGTGTCAAGGGAGGCAATTGGAAGCCGCTTTGCAAGTAATTTTGCCTCGGTTGTAGATTTGGCTGTTGCATGGTAATCTCGGCAACATGGAATGGCTCTAACACATTAAAAATCCGTCACTAATAAGGAATTGTACAGAGCATTGAAACATCAAGAGCCGTGAGTACAGTCAGCTGCCACGTCGTTTGCCACCACTACATCGCCTCTGCTCCACCAACTTCATACATACAGATTATGTATCAGAGCGTGGACCAGTTAATTTGTGTGAGTGATTTAATAATAATCCAAATGCTATAACCCTGTGTTTAGAACCATATCTTTTATCCTAATCATGAACCTATGCAGGATCCCCTCCTAAGTGTTCGGAAAACCGAGTATCCTGTTTCTCATGAACTAGTGATTTATTGATGTATGCCAAATATGCAAGGATTAGCAAGAGTTGAAGTTAGTTAGAATGTTGCTAAAGTGCTCTCAGCTTATTGCAAAGTATCGTTTTGCAAAAAATTCAGTGCCAGACTGTGTAAATGTTACTCTCTAAAATACCTGCTTCACAGGTGACGAAAAAAGGCAAATAAGGTATACTCATTTGAAACTTAATTTAGCTTTGATTACTATTATGAAAGAAATTTTGAAGTTAATTGAGCCCAGTGTTGAATAATTTTCCTTGAAAAGTAAAAACATAAACTATTCCAAGTCAAACTAAGAATTAAATTTAGTTGAATTGAATTTTGCTACTGAAATAATCATAGAGTTTGACTAGTGATACAATATCAGATTATGGGTCCCCTCCATATACTTCTTATATTAGAAAAATAATTGGAATATTATTACTAGTAAGGATATCTGATAAATTTCTAAAAATGGGAGTATAAACAGTGTAATTATGGTATTATTTAATTTTATTTGTGGTATTTATATGTCAGTTAAGTCAGAACTTCCTCCTGGCCAATTTTAGTTCTGCACTTTTGGCAGGAAGTTTCAGTAGTGATCCAAGTAATAATATTTGAGTGTAGCTCTTATTAGTGTGAGTTTGGTACGGATTTGCTTTCTATGATTACTAGTATGTGCATTATTGTTAACTACTGCTACCCACAGCTCAGAGTGCCCTGAGTCCGTTTGTATCTTGTGTGCTATTCAAAGGGAATATTAATGAAAGTAACTTCAATAGCTGATATTCAATTTCCTTAACTTATATTTCCAAATAATGTGCCTAACTAGGCTGGCGACCGTTCATTTTTTTCATTCGTATATGAAATTTACCACTTTCATTAAACCCCAAAGTTAAAGTCTATTTAGTTTTCTATTAATTGGAGTACATTAAAAATTACAGTCCAATACCTTTATCCATTAGTCTAATTTCCCAAATCCTTTCAGAGGGTAACAGTAGCTTATGTCACGGCAGGCTAGTGTTATACGTGGCTTTTCCTGTGACAGAACTTAATGTTCGGTAGTTAGGGAAGAGTGGCGTATAACGAAGCTAGTCCTATACGTGGCGATCGTAACAGGATTTGAGGTTAGGTTGTTAGGGAAGAGTGACATATATCGAGCTAGAGTTATACGTGGCGACGGTGACAGGAGATTCGCAAGTTTTATTCACAAAAATACAGTTCAGAACTAAAATATTGGGTGTAAAACAATTGTAAGACGTGTATTGAATGTCCAGCGGCGCGAACTTGCAATAGATTAGGCAAAATAATAAGTAGAAATCTTCACAGGCCTTTAAAAGGTAAAATATAAAGTATTAACAAAATTAAAATCGATACAAAGATGACAGTAGGTCAGAAGTAGCGAGACGAAAAAGTACCTAGTGTACTAGGTGGCAGTAGCTCATTAGACAAGAACACAGATGACGCTGCGGGACGGCAACAGGCTTACGTGGAGTACCATGCACATGTAAATGATCAAATTCAGATGACGTACTCGTCACAAATAAAACGCGGTAGGAAAAACAACACGACCGAAGTCAGTGGTTATGTTAACGACTCGATGGATATGTTCCATTCATCAGAAGTCGAAAGTGAACCGAGTGGAACAAGAGAAGTAGAATCTGAGTATGAGGGTACCTTAGAACAAGAAAGCGAAAAACCACTCAGTATGACCGATTTGTTAAAAATGTTGTCTGCACAAATTGAAGTACAAGGTAGTAAGATTTATACTCAAATTAAAGCACAAGGTTGTCAAATTGAAATACAAGGGGTGTTAAAGTCAGTAAACAGATCGAAAAAGTAGATTCAAAAGTAGGCGTTGTGAGTAGTGCAATTAAGGATCTAAAACCTGAAATAGATACGATTAATAACAATGTCGCCACTATGCAGCGACAAATTAATGACATCAACGATGCGTTCGATGCAGAAATAATGAAAATCCAAGATACTGTAGAACCTTTAGTAATAACAAAAGTTGATGAAAAAGTTTTCAGCCTCAAAACCAAACGAGCCGTCGTTTGGCATTCACCGGCGTGATCTCTGGCTTATTAGCAGCCGCTCGACCATGAAATACAAGTTTTCTCATCTCCCGTCTTAGCGCTTGCAGTGGATCCTGATGCAGTTTGGAATTTCTATGTGATGGTCTGGATAGATGTTTGCCTATCGCACACTACGACCCTCTTCAACTGTCGGCGGTCTCTGTCAGTCAACAAACTAGTTCGGCCTGTACGCTTTTGTGCTGTACGTGTCCCTTCACTTTTCTACTTCACTGTCACATCGCAAACAGTGGACCTAGGGATGTTTAGGAGTGTGGAAATCTTTCGTACAGACGCATGACACAAGTGACACCCAATCACGTGACTACGTTCGAAGTCCGTGAGTTCCACGGAGCGCCCCATTCTGCTCTCTAACGATGTCTAATGACTACTGAGGTACCTGGCAGTAGGTGGCAGCACAATGCACCTAATATGAAAAACGTATGTTTTTGGGGGTGTCCGGATACTTTTGATCACATCGTGTATTATAATTGTACTTGCATTTTTGTTTTGTTGAAGCAGAATGTATGTATTTCCTTTAATTTGTTGTCAAATAAATTTTTCTACTGATTAGCCCGATCACGATCTTTGTTAATGAACTGTGTATCCAGTGTGTAACGGGTACAAGTGCAGATATCACTATTGGTGGCGGAAGACGGTGTACTGAACAACATTACATCAGTAGTTACGCCATTTGAAGACTAATAATTATAGCTATTAGCAGTAATAAGGTTTTAGATTGGTTAGTGCCTGCAAATACACTCCTGGAAATGGAAAAAAGAACACATTGACACCGGTGTGTCAGACCCACCATACTTGCTCCGGACACTGCGAGAGGGCTGTACAAGCAATGATCACACGCACGGCACAGCGGACACACCAGGAACCGCGGTGTTGGCCGTCGAATGGCGCTAGCTGCGCAGCATTTGTGCACCGCCGCCGTCAGTGTCAGCCAGTTTGCCGTGGCATACGGAGCTCCATCGCAGTCTTTAACACTGGTAGCATGCCGCGACAGCGTGGACGTGAACCGTATGTGCAGTTGACGGACTTAGAGCGAGGGCGTATAGTGGGCATGCGGGAGGCCGGGTGGACGTACCGCCGAATTGCTCAACACGTGGGGCGTGAAGTCTCCACAGTACATCGATGTTGTCGCAAGTGGTCGGCGGAAGGTGCACGTGCCCGTCGACCTGGGACCGGACCGCAGAGACGCACGGATGCACGAAAAGACCGTAGGATCCTACGCAGTGCCGTAGGGAACCGCACCGCCACTTCCCAGCAAATTAGGGACACTGTTGCTTCTGGGGTATCGGCGAGGACCATTCGCAACCGTCTCCATGAAGCTGGGCTACGGTCCCGCACACCGTTAGGCCGTCTTCCGCTCACGCCCCAACATCGTGCAGCCCGCCTCCAGTGGTGTCGGGACGCGTGAATGGAGGGACGAATGGAGACGTGTCGTCTTCAGCGATGAGAGTCGCTTCTGCCTTGGTGCCAATGATGGCCGTATGCGTGTTTGGCGCCGTGCAGGTGAGCGCCACAATCAGGACTGCATACGACCGAGGCACACAGGGCCAACACCCGGCATCATGGTGTGGGGAGCGATCTCCTACACTGGCCGTACACCACTGGTGATCGTCGAGGGGACACTGAATAGTGCACGGTACATCCAAACCGTCATCGAACCCATCGTTCTACCATTCCTAGACCGGCAAGGGAACTTGCTGTTCCAACAGGACAATGCACGTCCGCATGTATCCCGTGCCACCCAACGTGCTCTAGAAGGTGTAAGTCAACTACCCTGGCCAGCAAGATCTCCGGATCTGTCCCCCATTGAGCATGTTTGGGACTGGATGAAGCGTGGTCTCACGCGGTCTGCACGTCCAGCACGAACGCTGGTCCAACTGAGGCGCCAGGTGGAAATGGCATGGCAAGCCGTTCCACAGGACTACATCCAGCATCTCTACGATCGTCTCCATGGGAGAATAGCAGCCTGCATTGCTGCGAAAGGTGGATATACACTGTACTAGTGCCGACATTGTGCATGCTCTGTTGCCTGTGTCTATGTGCCTGTGGTTCTGTCAGTGTGATCATGTGATGTATCTCACCCCAGGAATGTGTCAATAAAGTTTCCCCTTCCTGGGACAATGAATTCACGGTGTTCTTATTTCAATTTCCAGGAGTGTACATTAATGCTTATTTTCCCGTAGGCAGCAGGTCACATGCTGCAGCTTGGGCACATGGATGCAAAACGGTTAGTCTATACTGACGGGCGTAGTCCACTTAGTTGTGGAGTTACGACCATGCAGAAAATATCAGGTGGTAAAATTTGTGACGTATTTGTGGGAAGACCATTCGACACAGAGAAAAGGTAACCAACACACCGATGTGTGTACCCACATATTAAGGTACCACATACAAAAATACCTCCACTTATACACATTATACCCCGTACACAGGATGTAGCCTTGCAATGCCTCACTTACGATGTTGACAGGACAGGAATCAATAACAATATGAACACTATAGTTTACGATAAGCAAATGTGTTACAAAGTCGATAGGTTAGCAAACGAAATTTCATTGATAAGGTCGAAGAGGTGCCACGAAATCCTTACTGCAATACACGAGGCAATACATTTTCAAATACGAGATTGGGCTTTCGGAGCGTCACTCAATGGGTTGGGCAGTGTGGAAAGTGTGGGAGAATCGCCGGATAGCTCCAGGCATCGGTCTATCACATGAAGCTGCCACACCAATACAGACTCCGCAGTGCCGTCGACATCTGGACGACCCAGAGAACTTGTCGATGTCAAACGCTGACGCTTCCTTTGGGTACCACCCAGAAGGAGGTCTCGATTTGCAGTGACAAGCCTTCCACAAGATGCAGATCCTACAATACAGGAAAGTGAAGACTACAGCGAAGAGAACTCACCTATTGATCCTGAAATGTATGAAAGATAACACATGTGAACTCTCTAATCTGTATGTATTCTATCACTGCAAAAATCTGGAACTATCACGCTTAATTATAATTTTTGTCTAAACTTAATTATAGAAAGTGGTATAATAGTAGTATATTGTATGTAGAATAGTACCAAACCCAGCGGACTCTATTAGACTTGAGTATTACCAAGCCACATTTGGTACTGCGGATGAGGTGTAGTAGTCTAGGAATAGTTCGTAGTATAGCTTAAGAAGTTTTGATACTCGAATCATTCTGAGTCTGCCACTGGCTTGTAGGAGTATATTATATTTATAGTACATGGTAATTAGATTTAATATTTTTATTTAAATTTTACATTAAAATTTTTGATGTAGGATACATGTTAATCAGTTTGTTTTGTGTTTGGTGGTAGACAACACTCGTCTTTGTATATTGATTTCCAAGACTTGGTGTTGTAAACTAGGCAGCAGGTCATGCAAATGTAGAAAATAAATACATAAACAAAAAGTTTCTGCCCGTAATGCATTTTGCGGGTTGGGGCTGACTGTTGCTATTTCTCCTTTAACAGACTATGGACTTCCTGTTTGTAGGCCTTTGATCAGCATTCCGAAGCCTAGAACTCTGCTGGGTTATGAATCTGTACGGGAGGAATCTGGCAGCCATGCGCTCGCAGCAGGCCCGTGACATTTAAAGTGACAGCTTTCTTCTGCGGCTGCAGCCAGGTGATCAGCCTCGCAGCTTCAGGGATGACACCCACAGGAAAAGGGTTTGGGTTTCTGTTATTTGTTGACTTTTATGAGTTCATGCTTCTGTCGGATTCGTCCTCGTTAAGAACTGTGGCTATCGCCACTGATGAAACAAAAGTATTACTGTTTAATCGTTCGCGATCTTGCGACATCAGCTGGCCACTTTGCTCCAATTATGTTTTTGTGCCCTTCGCCAAAATTATGAGGCACATGATCCACCTCAGGAAAATGCCGTCGTTATTAAGGACATTAAAGCCAAACTTCCTGCTATCAGACATCAGTCAACTGCTGATAATCGGATTACAGTCCGTGACTCACTTATCTAGCATCCGTGCATCATTTGATTTAGAAACTGACAGGCACCTGGACTCATTCTGTAAGTAGGCTGTTTAGGTTTTTATGTTGGTAACGCCACATAGCGCTCTGTGTGAAAATCACTGACTGTGCTGTGTGCAGTCTGTGGCTGGTTTGCATTGTTGGAATATTCGCTATTGTAGTGTTGGGCAGTTGGATGTGAAGAGCGCGTAGCGTTACGCAGTTGGAGGTGAGCCGCCAGCAGTGGTGGATGTGGGGAGAGAGATGGCAGAATTTTGAGAGCGGACGATCTGGACGTGTGGCCATCAGAAAGAGAATATTTGTAATACTGTATATCATGAACTGATATATATATATATATATATATATATATATATATATATATATATATATATACACTCCTGGAAATTGAAATAAGAACACCGTGAATTGATTGTCCCAGGAAGGGGAAACTTTATTGACACATTCCTGGGGTCAGATACATCACATGATCACTCTGACAGAACCACAGGCACATAGACACAGGCAACAGAGCATGCACAATGTCGGCACTAGTACAGTGTATATCCACCTTTCGCAGCAATGCAGGCTGCTATTCTCCCATGGAGACGATCGTAGAGATGCTGGATGTAGTCCTGTGGAACGGCTTGTCATGCCATTTCCACCTGGCGCCTCAGTTGGACCAGCGTTCGTGCTGGACGTGCAGACCGCGTGAGACGACGCTTCATCCAGTCCCAAACATGCTCAATGGGGGACAGATCCGGAGATCTTGCTGGCCAGGGTAGTTGACTTACACCTTCTAGAGCACGTTGGGTGGCACGGGATACATGCGGACGTGCATTGTCCTGTTGGAACAGCAAGTTCCCTTGCCGGTCTAGGAATGGTAGAACGATGGGTTCGATGACGGTTTGGATGTACCGTGCACTATTCAGTGTCCCCTCGACGATCACCAGTGGTGTACGGCCAGTGTAGGAGATCGCTCCCCACACCATGATGCCGGGTGTTGGCCCTGTGTGCCTCGGTCGTATGCAGTCCTGATTGTGGCGCTCACCTGCACGGCGCCAAACACGCATACGACCATCATTGGCACCAAGGCAGAAGCGACTCTCATCGCTGAAGACGACACGTCTCCATTCGTCCCTCCATTCACGCCTGTCGCGACACCACTGGAGGCGGGCTGCACGATGTTGGGGCGTGAGCGGAAGACGGCCTAACGGTGTGCGGGACCGTAGCCCAGCTTCATGGAGACGGTTGCGAATGGTCCTCGCCGATACCCCAGGAGCAACAGTGTCCCTAATTTGCTGGGAAGTGGCGGTGCGGTCCCCTACGGCACTGCGTAGGATCCTACGGTCTTGGCGTGCATCCGTGCGTCGCTGCGGTCCGGTCCCAGGTCGACGGGCACGTGCACCTTCCGCCGACCACTGGCGACAACATCGATGTACTGTGGAGACCTCACGCCCCACGTGTTGAGCAATTCGGCGGTACGTCCACCCGGCCTCCCGCATGCCCACTATACGCCCTCGCTCAAAGTCCGTCAATTGCACATACGGTTCACGTCCACGCTGTCGCGGCATGCTACCAGTGTTAAAGACTGCGATGGAGCTCCGTATGCCACGGCAAACTGGCTGACACTGACGGCGGCGGTGCACAAATGTTGCGTAGCTAGCGCCATTCGACGGCCAACACCGCGGTTCCTGGTGTGTCCGCTGTGCCGTGCGTGTGATCATTGCTTGTACAGCCCTCTCGCAGTGTCCGGAGCAAGTATGGTGGGTCTGACACACCGGTGTCAATGTGTTCTTTTTTCCATTTCCAGGAGTGTATATATATATATATATATATATATATATATATATATGATATATATATATATATATATATATATATGATGACTTTTGAATATTAGTAAGGTAAATACATTGTTTGTTCTCTATCAAAATCTTTCATTTTCCAACTATGCCTATCAGTAGTTAGTGCCGTCAGTAGTTAGAATCGTTTATTTAGCTGGCAGTATTGTCGCTCGCTGTATCGCAGTAGTTCGAGTAACGAAGATTTTTGTGAGGTAAATGATTCATGAAAGGCATAGGTTATTGTTAGTTAGGGCCATTCTTTTGTAGGGATTATTGAAAGTCAGATTGCGTTGTGCTAAAAATTTGTGTGTCAGTTTAGTGATGATCGGAATAAGTAAAGAGAGAAATGTCCGAGTACGTTCAGTTTTCCTCAGCTGTTTGAAAATAAAATAACGTAACGGGTTTACTAGCACAGTAATTCATAAATTTTTCTAAGGGGAGGTTTCAATTTGACAGCTCCATGGCGTTTCGGGACCTCCTACACCATATCTGATACCACTGCTCTCTCTCTAAGACAGGCTTATTTATAAGTACCTCCGGGGTTCCAGTAACCTAATGTGCGAAAACTACAAGCTACACAGAAGAATTATACAAATCAGTAGCTAGAGCGTCTCTATTAGTTTCGATTAATAACACGAGTGAGCCACAGCTCCACTAGGGGGAGGCGTGTCCACCCACTCCGATGTGCCGCACCAAGAGATAGGCAAACCAGTTAGCAGACTTCCAAGTACGGCTGTCGAAAAGCCTCCCTGGGCAGTTCGTGTCAGCGACTTCCATTGAGTCCCCCCACGTATCGATGGTTGCTGCGTCGAAACTCGTTGCCATATTGCGCACTTGTTACGCGAATTAAAAATTTGGAGTGATGCTCTATCCACTCATATGTGTCTATTTTCTTGACGTCTTGTAGTGTTGTGGAGTGATCTTTTGAAACCTTGAGGTAGTTAAGAATAACTCAGTATTCAAGGCAAGCTCTTCACAAATCTCGTATCAGATCTCAGTTCCTCGAATTCTTCCAACATCTTGGGTGCGTGCATTAAATTTTTTACAGAGTAACAATATCATTAAATTTTTAGTCGTCCACCTCAGATGCACGATATTTTGACTGTCCTCGCGCGGAAAGTCACCATCCGAAAATCGACTGACATAGAATTTTAGGTTCACTTCTGCGCTTTTCTAGACGAGCAAATCGCTGATTTTTTATAAAGATTTGTTGCACTCCGAAGTCTGAGTGCGAGAGTTTTCCTACATCCTGGGAAAGGAATTACTCTCTCGGAGGAAAGCTCGCTAAATATACGAGTTCCGAATACGGCGTCAACGCACACTCATATCGGAGAGTTTATTGTGGATGCGTGCTGGCGAGGCACCGCGAGCGCGAGAGGCAGCGTGGGGCAGGTTATGCAGCCGCGCCCCGCGGTCCGTTCCGCTCGGCCGCCCCCGCTGTCTCGCCCTCACAACTACGGCGGGCGGCAAACACGAGGGATGCGCCGTCGCCATGGCAACGCTCCGCCACCCCTCGGCGTCCGTCATATCCGAAGCCAGCCGTGCGGCACCCTCGCTGCGGCAAAAAGAGGACGCGGAATGCGAGCTCGCCGGGATCGCTTTCTCGTTTCCGAGGATAGGGTGGTCGGCGGAATGACAAACCTCGCGCTCAGTTTATTGCCAATCTTCCTCCGCTATCGCGGAGACCTCAGCTTTCGCGCTGCGGTGTTCTGCAGCTGAGGACGCTCGCCCCGTGCGGAATGGCGCTCTCCGTGCGTAGAATGTTGGCGTTCTCTCTGAATAACGCTTTCGAGTTGGACACGGTATGTTTTAAGGGGCTCCGGAACGCCCTATACTTGCAATTTTAAAATAACGCTTATAAATTACATCTTTCCTCACAAAGTATTTGAGGTAGGAAGTTGAACTTTTTACAGATTATTTATTGGAATATGGGCTACAACTTAACACAGCGATTTTACAAAATTTTAGTTCAGTTATTAAAGATGATTTTTTTCCAATTGTAATGAAAATTCACAACATTTTTTGCAATTTTTTATTTATATATTCAAAAATATACAGTTTTTTTGGAAAAAGGCTGTGTTAAATTATGCAGAAGGTACTGTGTAACATTTACTGAAAGTTTGAAACAAATATGTTTGGAAGATCCTTAGAAAACATGTAATTAGTATGAGAAAATAAAAGTTTTGGGAATCGAGCGACAAAGATTGGATTAACTTTTTAGTGCATTCCAGGTCCATAGGATGGATTATCTTCATCCTCTGCAAACTCCTCCTCCAACTTCCTCTTGTTCCTCCTCCTGTTTACTCTTGCTTGTATTTCTAGACTCTTTACAGCCCTGTCTGCAGCCCGAAGGCGTTCCTTGTCTAAAGCAAGCATCGCTCGTACCATGTTAGAACCTATCTTCATTCCCATATTTCTAAATACCTTGCACCTTACAATGTTGCCATCATTGAAAGTCGCAACAGCAACTTTGCATTTACTCATTATTATACTTCAACAAAACAGAGACTCAAGAAACAGAATTAATTACGAATATTTTCGAGATGACGACAGAGTAAATAAACATGAAACAATCGACAATCACACCAGCGATATATATTGAACCATCACAGGTTAGCCACAACACATACTTATCTCACATCACTAAAATGTACCTGATGAACACGGACGTTAATAATAACACCATTTGACAGCAGTTTAACAGCGCCACAGTGGGTCACGCCCATGTAGAACACATTTCAAAAAAATTTAAAAATAGTTGTAGTCTTCGGCATTGAATAAATTATATATCTATTAAAAGGTAATAGTCTGCAGATTCAGAAAACGCAAAAAAGTAAATATTGAACTTTTCATGATTTTGAGCCTTTCCGGAGCCCCTTAAATTCATTCAACACGAAAAACTTTACGTCTCGGCAGGAATTGCTCCACCTACTTTCAGGTGAACAGTCTGCGCCGATGTGGAATTCACAAGGTTCCTGAGACGTACAGCAATGCAGATTAGTAAAAAGACATGGATATTTGTAAGAAAATTGAGGTCGTCGGCTGGAATAGTAGCGTACAGCGTATATGTATTACTACGAGATCCAGTATTCTGACAAATGTAGTCCGATGGTACCGCATTTGATGTCAGTAATATAATAAGACATCAACGCTTAGGTGGTAGAGGGTTGAACTTAGTATGTAGACAGGAAACAGACGCCATTATCAAAAGTGCGTTTTGTTTATATAAACCACGATTGTCACAATACCAACATGAGATGAAAGAGCAAGCATCGATGCGTAAAGGAAATGGAACTCTTTAGTCACCAACAAATTGAATCGTCCAAGTACAGTGATTGATAATTTTGTTGGACTGGGAGCACGATATGGAAAGAACGGAAACTGTCGGCTACATAGAAAACTGTTTGAGGAATCGAAACTGTCCGTTTAAGA
The DNA here is from genome assembly GCF_023864275.1 of Schistocerca cancellata. NCBI lineage: Eukaryota > Metazoa > Arthropoda > Insecta > Orthoptera > Acrididae > Schistocerca > Schistocerca cancellata. The sequence continues at coordinate 73,868,078 of NC_064627.1, forward strand.
AAATTAAGGGCCACAAACCGTTATTCTTCTCAACTTGTTGCTGATTTACAGTTGTCAGTAACTGACAGATGTGAACGATAAATTTTATCAAATGAGAAACATTTTGGATTCAAGGAACGACTGCAGAAACCTGCTCTAACACCTAAACATAAACAGACTGAATTGTAGTTTACTGAAAAACGTATGTCATGGACTTCAGAATGGGATAAAGTGGTTTTCTGTGATGAGAAGTTCAATTTAGATGGGGTGGACGGAATTTAGTTATTGGTGTGGTCTGAGAACAGAGCGGTAGGTAAGAATGAGCAGAAATTTTCGTGGTGGAAGTGTTACGGTTTTGGCATGCTTCTGTCCTAAAGGTAAATGACGCATTGCTTGGCTGAACTCTAGAATGAACTCTGACATGTACAATGAGATGCTAGATACAGAAATGATTGGAATGTATGAGAACCTATGGAACCGAAGTCTAATGTTTCAGAAAGATAATGCAACTGTGTATGTTTCTGCTACAACAAAAAAGTGGTTTGAAGATGAAGACATCGGTGTCTTGCCCGCACGTAGCCCGAAAATGAACGCCGCGGAAAACCTCTGGAGAATACTTCCAAGGCGTTTTTATCCCAATGGAAGCCGATTTGAGGCCGTATGTGAAGTGAAAAGTGCGATACGAGAAGAGTGGGCGACAGTTTCACTGCAGGAACTACAAACCCTAGTAAAATCAATGTCGGAGAGAAGTTCTGAGGTACTTTGGAAGAAAGCAGGTTTGACAGAGTACTGACAATGTAATAACAAAATACGGCAGTGATTACCTTTATACCATCTCCAACCAGGAAATGTAAACGCCTTATTTTGTTTCTCGTGTCATGAGAGGAACTACTTAATCCCGTCATGTTTGTTTATGTCTTAAGTAGATACTACTTAAATAATAAATTCGATACAGTATGCTACAGATATTGTACTATTACGTTCGTAGGGACCCTGCGTTTATACCGATTTCTATTGCTCTGGTGACCTCGCCTTGCCTTATCACACCCACCAAGAGAAACTTTATGAAGAGCGCCCAGGAGCCTGCACAATCACCATAAAAAGTTATTTATGGACCAGTGGAAAGCAACTTTCGATGAAATTATGGAAGTGGTGAAATTTGCTGAAGTATTTTTTGCAGGACGCCAGTGAGGCTGTGCTGTCTGGATGGCCCTAGAAAGAGGACCGATGTGGTGGATACAAAGAAAATTTACGTGAACCGGATACACTGGAGGATAAATTAAGACATAAACCTTATTCTAGATCACGTGTTTGAACCAGTTTATAAGACGCCACAGAGAGCTAAATAGGTGGCTTACTCGGACGAAGAAGGCCGAGTAAGTTAATTAATTATTCAGTTCCATGTTTCATGGATCATATCGAAAACAGAAGTTCTCGTGTGGAAGGTATCAATTGAACAGAAGATTTCTCATTGCTCAAAGAATATATATAATTATATATGGCTACATTCTGGCTGTTTGCAGGTTTGTAGTGGACTCTTTACTTCAGTTCAAAAATTTCTGTTGGATACAAGGAATTGTTAAGGGTGTGTAACTTCAATATACATTTGAAGACACTTCTGCTGTCTGTCAGACATTTTATTTCAATGGATAGGTCTATTGGGTACTTTAGAGCAGTGGTCGCCAAAGTTTTTTGCTCAAGAGACAATACTCCCATTGTGAGGAGGTAGCTCGGGCCGCGTATGTACCGATCGTATTATTAGTTGGTAATAAATAATGTAAATGTCGTGTGACTAGGGTCTGCCGTCGTGTAGACCGTTCGCCACGGTGCAAGTCTTTCGATTTGAGGCCACTTCGGCGACTTGTGCGTCGATAGGGATGAAATGAAGATTATTAGGACAACACCCAGACCCTGAGCGGAGAAAATCTCCGTCCCAGCCGGGAATCGAACCCGGGCCCTTAGGATTGACATTCTGTCAGCAACCGCTGGCGGATTAATTGGTAACATACATAAAAACATGTTCAAATGAGTATGAAATCTTATGGGACTTAACCGCTAAGGTCATCAGTCTCTAAGCTTACACACCACTTAACCTAAATTGTCCTAAGAACAAACACACACACCCATGCCCGAGGAAGGACTCGAACCTCCACCGGGACCAGCCGCACAGTCCATGACTGCAGCGCCTTAGACCGCTCGGCTAATCGTGCTCGGCTAACATACATAAATTAGTACGTTACGAGCCCCCGATAGACTAGATGTAGTAAAGGTTCAGTATGTTGGCCACTGGTCCCAAAGAACTGATCGTTAAAACTGCTCATCAATCTCAACCGTTCGCGTCGACTGTTGTCTGTTTCAGATTGCCAACACCCTCAGAGAGCCCAAAGCTATGAAAGTGTAATCGCCTGATTAACTGTTCCTGTGTTGTCTGTGTGAGTCGAGTGATTCATTGATTCATAACAGTAACTGAATTTATATTTAAATGCGTTATGCCACTTGAGAAATGACAACACACGTTTGCTACATATTTTGAATGTTATTTTTCTGCTACTCATTGTATTGTACTACAACAGTTTCAGATTAATTCCATATTCCATGCTGCAAATATGTACCGTATGTGAAGACATGTTAGCAACTGATCGGTATGAATCACGAACGCCCGCAAGTTGTCAGTACTGGAGGACAATAAAACAGTCCCTCTCTCCCATCCTCTAATACCGCAGTGTCCGCGCTACTTATCCTTCTCCCACTGGGGTAAGCGGCCAACTTTATTTCGCTCACGGCCGAGTTAACCAACGTCAATGAAAATGAAGCTCGTCTTAAAACATTACTGTCCCTAAAAGCATTTTCGTTTCGTACTGAACAGAAAAACTACACTGTTAAGAAGCTTTTAGCGTTGCTTGAAGTTTTCGGATTCGGCTGTTAATTGTCAGATGTATCCCATATAACTACATTATAAATGCAAGAGTTTGTGTGAGAGCATGTTTATTACTCGTTAACGCTGAAACGGCTAGACGCATTTGGAAAAAAATCGAATGGAATTAGCTTTTACCCTGAATAACAGGCTACTTTTAAATGTGTATATTAACGTTATTTATAGGTTTGAAGAATATAACGCGAATTGTGGTAGAGTAATTAATGTTAAAAATCTTTCTCATCGACTTTTAAAATGAATAGAATTTGTGAAAATGCTTTTATCATTTAATATGTCCTATATAATACGATTCAAAGCAATGAATACAATGCTTGTACAATCCACAAACTGTTTAATTCATGCTTCCAAACAAGGACATTGCATTTCAGCTGCTGAGCTCCAAGCGTATCTTACACCTTCTGAGAAGCATGGAGACTCAACAAAACAAAGAGATGTCGTGTCTTTATGTGTAGAATGTGGTAAGCTTTTAGTGAGGCTGGGTTTGATTGTGATATGTGAGAATTTACGCTGTTAACAGGCTCACACGTGAGGGCAGATGAAGTTGTTCCACGTACAAATATTATTAAATTTGCGCTGCACCGAGCTAGAGATTGCTTTTTGTTTCTTCGTAGAGTCAGTATGTTTGTTACTCCGTCATGCTGATGGAGCTGGACGGGTATTGGTGAATTTTGGCGTCGGTCTATACTCTGCGTTAACACATAGCCTAACATCTATTCCGAAAAAAACTTCTGTTCCCATAGGATGGTCAATGTGACCACCGTTTCCTAGGGATGGTAACGTGACTAAAAGGTCGCCCATGAAAGTTAACTATCAAATAAATTCATTACGTTTAGCGTAGTGATTATCTTGTAACTGTTTTGAGAAATGAAATAAGTCTGTACATAAATATAGGGCGGTGGAAATGCTCCTGAAGGATAAAATCATCACTCAGCTCCATGTCAATGTAACGTATGCACATCAAAATATTTCGTAGCACATAGAATGTTTTGAAAGTGTATTAAATTTATCATGTTATCGGGATTCTTAAACACTGACTTGACTTTTCATTGTCACTAACAGTCGTGAAACCATTTACGCCCTTTGCTGGCACTTTCAGTAATCCTCTACTCGGTCGTGTGCAGTTTTTTCCTTAAGTAAACGAGTCAGTTGTGAGGGGCCTGTATCCTGCCTGCTTCTCCTATTGCCTCAAACTTCGGAGTATTTTTTTCGATGTCGCGCTGCTTGCTGGATCGCAGGTGACTCGTGCATCAAAACATCCAAGAGAGAACCTTTCTGATGGCGCATATGCGTGAGTAGTGAGTTTAGGCATTAACGTTCCTTTATAAGTAACTGTGTAACGACGGGTGACGCCGCGGGACACAGCTAGTATTGTTGTAACATACGCCTGAGAACTGCTATCCGCACGAATACCTGACTCGGGGCGCATGCGGTCCGCTGGCCGCAGTTCGACGACCACTGCCCTAGAGGGAAATATGAGTCGTCCACTGTTTTCCCTCCTGACGCTACTTATTAAGTTTGATGATTCCAAAAAATGGTAGATCATTAGCGTCTAACAAGAATAATAATCGATCCACGATCGAACTCAGAGGAACAGCCACTGTGAGTTCTCTCCATGTAGATGACGTGCTGTCCCTCTTTGCATTACACAGACAGTGCCACTTTCTGCATTCTGTTTGTAAGTAGGCTGTTTATGTTTTCTTATCGGCAACGTTACGTAGCGCTCGGTATGAAAATCACTGGCTGTGCTGTGTGCAGTCTGTAGCTAGTTTTGCATTGTTGTGTGCCATTGTACATTGAACAGCGCGTAGCGTTGCGCAGTTGGAGGTGAGCCGCCAGCAGTGGTGGATGTGGGGAGAGAGATGGCGGAGTTTTGAAATTTGTAAGACTGGATGTCATAAACTGCTATGTATATTATGCTTTTTCAACACTATTAAGGTAAATACATTGTTTGTTCTCTATTAAAATCTTTCATTTGCTAACTATGCCTATCAGTAGTTAGTGCCTTCCGTAGTTTGAATCTTTTATTTAGCTGGCAGTAGTGGCGCTCGCTGTATTGCAGTAGTTCGAGTAATGAAGATTTTTGTGAGGTAAGTGATTTGTGAAAGGTATAGTTTAATGTTAGTCAGGGCCATTCTTTTGTAGGGATTTTTGATAGTCAGATTGCGTTGCGCTAAAAACATTGTGTGTCAGTTTAAGGATAGTCCTGTACAATTTTTCTAAGGGGACGTTTCATGTTTCTTAAACCGAAACTACTCCACGGATCTGCTTGGAAAAAAAAACTAAACAGGTCGATGAGTCACGTAACATCCTAACTGGCTATACTAGTAATTATCGTTTGCACCAGTAGAATAACGACACCGTCGTACAATCAGAAACAATTCGTCCCAAGCCATACTGCTTCTTGGTGCAACAACAGTATATCAGAACCTCCAGAAAGCTCTCCTGTGTCTTTGGCCGCGAATGGAACGCAGAAGAAGTTTCGTGTGCTCTGCTCATCTACCCCGGCAACGAGCTCCTATGTTCAGTCGCCGATGTAGCAGAGGGGTGCTCCCCGTAATCTCGTCGTGGCCAAGAGGGGACTGGATTTATGAGGGCGCTGACGCAGAGCGGCCGGGGGATGCTCTCCATCATAGCAAGGGAGGCATCGTCTCAGCGCCCGCACACCGCTTTCGCTACACACCGCCCAGCGACGCAGCTGTAGCTTCCGTTTGTACCACCCGGCTGCCTACCTTCAGGGGACTGGCAATTCACGTTACACCCGGAGAACGTGAGCGCGCATATTCGACTTACAACTACAAACACCTACCTCCTCCATTTGATGTTTTTGTATGTTCTATCCATTGAAAGTACTAAAGCGAGATATCTTCAGTACTAGACTTGATTTCTCTTCTAGTAGGCAACTAACCGTCCTGTGTGAGACCGCGAAACCTAATATCGGAGGTCGCACTGTGCATCTATCAACACCTTTTATAGCCGGTCACTATGAAAATGCTTTCAGATCTCTGTTTGACGTTCACACATTCCTCTTACCCTGTTGATTAGATATGTAACTGAAACAGGATAGCGCAGATACTGTGTACAGACGAAAAGGCACTCTCAGAACAAGTAGTACAATGGTAAGAGACGAAAAATGTAGTTCGGTAATAAATACAGTAAATGGAGTAATGCTCAAAACAATGAAACAATACGTGAAATTTTACAGCAGTCCAGAACAATTTGGGCCACTTGAATGTGAGAACATGGTGTGAAGCGATGATAGGAGAGACTCGAAATTTGTTTTTTTTTTTTATTTCAAAAAACTGCTCAGAAATTCGGAATGTATAAATGCCAAAAACTGATGAAATGTCAGTGGATCTCTTCCTGGAATCGGGCCAGAAGGCGGAAAGGAAACGGTACAACCTCGTAAATGAAACTTCTGTAACAGGGAAACTTCCACCAGGTTTCGAGAAGGGTGCACCACGATTGTTAGGATTCTGAAGAAAGCAAGAACAAATGCTTGTGAAAACTATGCAAAATCATTCCACCAGGCGTATCACTTGCGTTAAAAATACTCGTATAATGAAAGGAAAAAAATGAAATTACATTAGGAAATGACCATATTTGTTTTAGAAAAGGTTGTGAAAGCCGAGAAGTAATCAAAGTACTGCTAGGTTTATGTAAGACAAGGAAGCATAAAATATATTCGTAGATTTTTAGAAGGATTCTAATAACGTGGAATGTTACGAAGTGTATTTCTTTTTACTCAGTGCGTTCTCATCTATAGGATGAAAGAATACTCCACTTTCTTTATGCGAAACGGACTAGAGTAGTCTGCAGTGTCGTAGTGAAGAGAAAAGCTAATCCAGTCACAAATTCTTTTTAGAATATATCACGGTCTCCATCGGTCTCTGTATCCTTGAGATTTGGTAATTTAAGCTGCTTGCAGCATTAGCTCTTCTGCGTACTACCTCATACTTATTGGAGCCTGAATGTTCTTTGTGAAGAGCAGTTTGAAGACATAATTCAACCTTTCGGACTGTTATTTTGTTGTTTTCTATTTTGGTTTCTGTTTCGTCTTCAAATGTTTGGACACCTGATTGTTCTGTCAGTTTTAAACATACGTCTAAAACTGGATTGGATTTTCGAGTTAGATCTCCAGTGACAACATTTTGTCTGGAAGTCGCCCATCTGGAAGATTAGTGCATTTCAGTTTATGTCTGTCTGTTTGCGTGTTTTTGATTTGTTTTGAATCTCATGTGCTGTTGCATAAGAAGTTTCCGCATTTCTTCTGAGTATCAAAGAGGATCACTGCCAAGTTTAATTCTCGAGGTAAGCACATAAAAAACACAAACATCCTGGGTTGAAAATGGCATATACCTCATGAAAAGTCTGGATTTTGTTCACTCATCAACAAAGTTCAGTTTTTCTACGTGAGCTCAACCGTCGAGTTATTTTGTTTGACAGATTTTTGGAGGGTACTGACGCTAATTTGTAAGTGATATCTTATATCACACTTCACAAACGTGTCCTGACATTTTCTTACAGAATCTGAAGTTGTTGAAGACCTGTGCTGTCAGAAAGTATTTGGAAACATTGACGTTAGAGAAAGCCTGCATTATGTGGATGTGCATGTGATGCATGTGCATTTAATGAATTTCCTTTGGCCTAACATTCCTACATTTTCTTGAATTCAAAGAAATGTTTTCACCAAAGCACGTGATTGTTTGGACAACTGATGTGTATTAGTGGGAAAGAATAAGCAATTTTGGTTTAATAAATGATGAAATAAAGTTTCTGTAAACATGCAGCACCACTGGTATGCCACTGCTATTTACGAAGTTGCGCAAACTCCTCGATTTATCTATAGGCACGTGAGATTGGTACATAATGTAGAAACAGAATACTTTCTTAGGGGCTCTCGTCCATCACTCCTCAATAAACCACAAAGAAGCACGTAGTTTTATAGTTTTAAGCGACAGTATGCAAAAATCAGATGTTACACAAAAAGAGGCGAGAATCTTCATAGGCACTAAATGCAGATAGAAGTGTTGGGCTGTGTACCTTCCTTCCCCTGTAGATATTAATTTTTCATGTCTCATTGGACGGGGTATCTTAATCTCAAAATTTGTGTGAAACATTATTAACATGTTTCGTACGCATTTGTAATCGTCGCCCACTACTTTCATCTAATCTACGCTTCGCTTTCCATCAACGTTATCGTCTGTCTATATAAATTTATTGATCATACGAGATTCATGGAATAATTGTTTCCTTGTTCTGTATTTTCCTATTTTCTGCTCAGTATTTTGACTCCTAAACTGTTAGTTTTTCATATCTGACGCATATTTATATCGATCTCTGTATGTTTCTCTTAGTACCTCCTGATTCTTTTTGTCTGAGTCGATCTCATTCTACTGATTCGCCTTGAAAGGTAGAAAAAAAATTCTGCCACGACTCTTTTTGGTTTAGAACCTGACACAGAATTTTCGATTCTACAGTCGAAACCATATTAATAATGTAATGCATTTGTGACATAAGGAACCATCTGCTTCTTCAAAAACTCCATCTTTTCACTGAGTAGCTTTCAGAACATGTCATCTCAAACCTGAGTGATTTTTACTGAAAATTTTCTCCTCACGGGTTTGACAAGTAATTTATCAAAAGCAAATGCAGTTTCTTTACTTATCTCATAACTCTGTTGAGCAGCACCGACATTAGGTCATTATAACTTGTAATAAGTCTCTGTCGTACTGTCATCTTGAGGTTTGCTGATCCTGAACATACTCCAACAACAGTATCCAGCGTGTGACAGCCACTCGATTCAGTTGACAATTTCTCGTAGGAGTTGCGATCAGTTTCCAGTTTGATGGCATTATGGTATAGTTCTTGACTATACCGACCTCAAATGGGACATAGAATAGTTACCTAATTTCTCTGAATGTACACTCCTGGAAATTGAAATAAGAACACCGTGAATTCATTGTCCCAGGAAGGGGAAACTTTATTGACACATTCCTGGGGTCAGATACATCACATGATCACACTGACAGAACCACAGGCACATAGACACAGGCAACAGAGCATGCACAATGTCGGCACTAGTACAGTGTATATCCACCTTTCGCAGCAATGCAGGCTGCTATTCTCCCATGGAGACGATCGTAGAGATGCTGGATGTAGTCCTGTGGAACGGCTTGCCATGCCATTTCCACCTGGCGCCTCAGTTGGACCAGCGTTCGTGCTGGACGTGCAGACCGCGTGAGACGACGCTTCATCCAGTCCCAAACATGCTCAATGGGGGACAGATCCGGAGATCTTGCTGGCCAGGGTAGTTGACTTACACCTTCTAGAGCACGTTGGGTGGCACGGGATACATGCGGACGTGCATTGTCCTGTTGGAACAGCAAGTTCCCTTGCCGGTCTAGGAATGGTAGAACGATGGGTTCGATGACGGTTTGGATGTACCGTGCACTATTCAGTGTCCCCTCGACGATCACGGTGTACGGCCAGTGTAGGAGATCGCTCCCCACACCATGATGCCGGGTGTTGGCCCTGTGTGCCTCGGTCGTATGCAGTCCTGATTGTGGCGCTCACCTGCACGGCGCCAAACACGCATACGACCATCATTGGCACCAAGGCAGAAGCGACTCTCATCGCTGAAGACGACACGTCTCCATTTGTCCCTCCATTCACGCCTGTCGCGACACCACTGGAGGCGGGCTGCACGATGTTGGGGCGTGAGCGGAAGACGGCCTAACGGTGTGCGGGACCGTAGCCCAGCTTCATGGAGACGGTTGCGAATGGTCCTCGCCGATACCCCAGGAACAACAGTGTCCCTAATTTGCTGGGAAGTGGCGGTGCGGTCCCCTACGGCACTGCGTAGGATCCTACGGTCTTGGCGTGCATCCGTGCGTCGCTGCGGTCCGGTCCCAGGTCGACGGGCACGTGCACCTTCCGCCGACCACTAGCGACAACATCGATGTACTGTGGAGACCTCACGCCCCACGTGTTGAGCAATTCGGCGGTACGTCCACCCGGCCTCCCGCATGCCCACTATACGCCCTCGCTCAAAGTCCGTCAACTGCACATACGGTTCACGTCCACCCTGTCGCGGCATGCTACCAGTGTTAAAGACTGCGATGGAGCTCCGTATGCCACGTCAAACTGGCTGACACTGACGGCGGCGGTGCACAAATGCTGCGCAGCTAGCGCCATTCGACGGCCAACACCGCGGTTCCTGGTGTGTCCGCTGTGCCGTGCGTGTGATCATTGCCCTCTCGCAGTGTCCGGAGCAAGTATGGTGGGTCTGACACACCGGTGTCAATGTGTTCTTTTTTCCATTTCCAGGAGTTTATAATTAGTAATGGGAGAATGTTGGTTTATTTATGTAGGCTTTTCTATCATCTTAATTGTTTGGGCAGCTGTCGCTTCACTAATAGTAAGATTATCACTGCTGAGAGTGTTTAAAGTCATTTATTGGCTTCTGCCGCTGTCTCTCTACCAAACACGCTGCCTCACCTCTGTTTCAGCAATACATCAAGCTTTATTCTATCATTTGAGCATAATGACAGGTCCAGAAATTTTATCTCGTGGTCTGGTTTGACGAAGATTGCACTGCTGTATATTTCATGTGATCGCTCAGAGAATATCTTCCTTGGTGTTTATTTACTTTCAATGAATTTCCCCATTCTGTTAGGCAGTTGTAAAATTCCTATTTTACTTCCTGTGCGACCATACTCATCTGTCCTTTTCGTTTCAGCTGGCCTTGTTTTTGGCGAGCAGAGGTCGCGGGGAGGGACCACGCGAGATGCTGCAGTCTGATGGACTTGGCATGCGCCAGTCGCAGGTCCGCCAGAGTTCTCCACTTGTCGCAGTGGGCGCAGGTGCCGCCGTGTGCGTCTTAGAAGACTGCCCTCGTCTCTAGGCCCGCTCTACTGTTGGGTCGTAAACTCAAGCTAACCCAACTATGCCACAGCGTTACAGTCGTTAGAAACAGTGAAGCAGCGTGTAACTGCAGAAATGCATTAGAGCGCCAAAGCAAAAGGTCGTGTAGCTTTCTGTGTTGGCAGTATTTGGGCTGCCCAACGTTAGTGTGTATTAATAAAAATTTTCTAAGTAATGACTACTTTTAACATCAGCTTAGTGGAAAAGAAAAGTCAGTCAAATGACATAAGTTTCAAAAATAAATAAAAAAGAAAGGGAGATACAGAACAATATATATATTGACTACTTTTAACATCAGCTTAGTGGAAAAGAAAAGTCAGTCAAATGACATAAGTTTCAAAAATAAATAAAAAAGAAAGGGAGATACAGAACAATATATGCCATCGTGTCCCTTGTAGCTGCGGCATGGCATATATTGGTCAACTATCAGGACCGTGGAGGACAGATGTACTGAGCATAAACGGCACACACGATTACAGCAGCCAAATAGATCTGCTATTGCCGAACATTGCTTGGATACTGGTCACCCCATGTTATATAATAACACCGAGATATTGGCATGCACGTCCAGCTATTGGGACAATGTGATTAGGGAGGCAGTTGAGATTAAATTAGCGAGAAACCTCGTTAACAGGGATGGAGGTTTCTGTTTAAACTCTGTTTGGAATCCGGCTCTCTCCCTTGTCAAAAAACAAAGGAACAGAGTCAATACTGCCTCACCTGCGAATTCATAGTCTCACTATCGATAGCTCTGACTTTGGTGGCACTAGTGTTCAGTGTGTGTGTGTGTGTGTGTGTGTGTGTGTGTGTGTTATCTTTCCTGCTTCGGTCCGAGAACCGAGGTATTAAATTTGCATGTACGCCGCCTGTCCGTTGCAGTTTGCCTTGAAAATGGCGGGGTGTTCTCCCGCCGAAATATCGGCGGTCGCTGAAAGTGTTACCTGGCTGAATTCCCGGAAGTTATTTGAAAGTTGTATACGCCAGGAGAAACTCAGGTCTCACAATGTTTATACCGTTTTGCAACGGCCTTCCTCAGGGCAAGACTGGTTTTGGTGGAAGAAAGGTGCCTCTATTTGTTGCAGACTATCGGTGTCAGTGTTAAGTGTAACACAAACAAACAAGCTCCTCGTCAAGCTGTGAAGGACGAAGGAGATGGCCAGCCGCGGTGGCCGTGCGGTTCTAGGTGCTCCATTCCGGAGCCGCGCTGCTGCTACGGTCGCAGGTTCGAATCCTGCCTCGGGCATGGGTGTGTGTGATGTCCTTCGGTTAGTTAGGTTTACGTAGTTCTAAGTTCTAGGGGACTGATGACCACAGCAGTTGAGTCCCATAGTGCCCAGAGCCATTTGAACCATTTGAACCAAGAAAATGTATACCGACCGCCGTGTCGTCTCTGCCTAGCGGTGTCTTGCAGATGTAGTATGGAGGAGCATGTGGTCCGCACGCCGCTCTCCTGGCCGTTTTGCGGACATTCCAGACTTTGGAACCGCAACTGCACCGCCGAGTAGCTCTGCAGTTGGCATCAAGAGGCCGGGTCCATACCTTAAGAGTCCTCCCACCGAGGGAGAACCCTCGGAAGTACCGAGAATCGAACCCGGGTCCTCCGCATTGTAGCTGTCTACGCTGACCAGTCAGCTACGAAGGTGGACAGCGTGCTACACATGAACATGACAATATTTCAGCATAGTAATCACATCTCTGCATTTTACTTATGATTCAGTTCCTTGACGACAGAAATCTGCCCCTCGATCACGGAGCTATTCGTGAACAACTGCGTGAACGTCCTAATCGCAGCAAAATCGGTTTCCCCGTGATTGCAGCTAATCATTTTCTCGACTGCCTGGACATTGTGCCTGATGTCGGTGACCCTCATTCCCCATTAGCTTCAGCCACACCTGAAACTGTTGGCACCATTTTCACTATGGCTGTCCGAGACAATCTGTTTGGTCGATATATCTCCATAATTTAAGATTGAATCTGTGTACAATTTAGACGATTTGCCAAAAACAGCCGCGATGTCTTGGGGACTTCAACTGAGACACTGGCGCGCTGTCACTGTGAGGGCAGCTGTACTCCACTCCGGAGCCCTCAGAATAGTGACACATGTAGTGTAGGAGGGCATGCCTCCAGGCCTTTGTGATGAGCTCTCCAACTGCTGCGTGTGCGTCGCACTGCTAGTTGTGGGAGTGAATAAACGGCCTCGCCATCTGAACCACTGCTTACAGCACATGAAGTTCACAAAAATTTTTAGTTGTCTCTCTGTCTATGTAGTTCGTCTCCTTTGTCTTGTGGCAAAATTAACGTTTACAGTTGGTAGACGCTGAACATCAGGGGCAACCAAGAATTTGACTCGCACACTTCCCCCACCACCACGCCACGCTGGCTGAGTTCAAGGGGGTGGAGAGGGGGAAACGGCGGACGCGCCGTTTTTATGTGGCAATGCAGTTTAGGTGGCCATGCAGTCACAGTGCATATGAATTGGTTTCATATTGTATGTTTCTGAACAACACAGGTTACAAACGAAGGCCGGACGTTGTGGTCGAGCGGTTGTATGCGCTTCAGTCTGGAACCACGCTGCTGCTACGGTCGCAGGTTCGAATCCTGCCTTGGGCATGGATGTATGTGATGTCCTTAGATTAGCTAGGTTTAATTAGTTCTAAGACTAGGGGACTGATGACCTCAGATGTTGAGTCCCATAGTGCTTAGAGCCATTTGAACCATTTTACAAACGAAACAAATTTGCAGTAGTATTTAATTATTTTTGGCGCTCTCAAATATAGTAAAATATTGATCTGGTACAAATTGTCGACATACAGGTAGATGGGGAGAATTTCACAGATTTTTTGCACTCAAGCTGCTACATGATCAGGACTTACTTAGTTTCATAATCGAAAACTCGTCTTTCACACATATGTTGATCGATATATTGTAAAACGTTTGCAACCACATTATGGAGACGTGCAAACTCAAACTGAGGAAAACAATGTAGATGTCCAGGACTGTTTTAACAGAAAATGGTGTGTCTTTAAATGGTAATCACACTGCACATCGATCAGTTCTATCTGCACATGCACAGGGCCACTTTCAACCGAATAATCAGACGGTGTCGAAAACAGCTCGAAAACAGATGTAAGATTAGCAGTATCTTCCGAGCGTCTAGATCCTTGCAAGCCTTTGAAGGCCAAAACATATTCTTGAAATCTCGCGTTTTCCTTAACGCTCTTCAGCTTAGGGAACTGGTCTGTGTTTTTGTCAGAATCTGACCCTTCTGCGATGCGATTTTCTTTTTAAATGCATCGCCATGAAATTCAAAATAAGTTGTTTCTCACCTGGCAATGTCCTTCTGTGGGCAGCGTGCACTCAAGTCCACTTAAAATGCGAGATTTGCAACCCATTCCGGATGTGCAAGTTTTCGTTTCTACAACTTTTTCCTTCATAAATTCAACGAATAGTGGTTTTAAATTGTAAAATTATTCTACGCAAGCCCCACGACTTAACGAACGCGCTTTGAAGTCATGTAGACTCTCCCCATACTCTTCGTTCAGTTCCAATGAAAACAGTTGCAACTGATAGTGGAATAATGCTTGGGATTTCAGGAATTTCACTATTCGTAGCAGCAGTATCTTCGCGTGCCCCATGCCTGCAAATTTAGCACGAACTGCTTCTTGAACTACAGAACAATGAATCCATCAATTGATTGTTGTAATCTTTTGCTCGTTCTTTGTCAAATAAATGTCTAATTCTTTCTGCATGGTGTTGTAGTATTGTTTCGCAGCAAATTTGCAGTACCTGTCCGTTATGCGACCGCGTAATAGATATTGAGGCTTCTGCCGGCCGGTGTGGCCTTGCGGTTCTAGCGCTTCAGTTTGGAACCGCGTGACCGCTACGGTCGCAGGTTCGAATCCTGCCTCGGGCATGGATGTGTGTGATGTCCTTAGGATAGTTAGGTTTAATTAGTTCTAAGTTCTAGGCGACTGATGACCTCAGCAGTTAAGTCGCATAGTGCTCAGAGCCATTTGAACCATATTGAGGCTTCTCATCCCTCTCTTCTGTCATTCCATTCGCGGACGATAGATAGCTGCACCGCCTCTTTTTGAACAAACAGGCACTGGACATGTCAACATCCTTCACGCCACGAACAAATAGCGAAGGGTAAACGACACTGACACTACGATTCTGCCGAAATGGAAAGAGTCGTGCTGCACTTCCGAGCAAAGCGGAGGCAAGCCGAGCCTCGGATGGCACACAAACCGCAAATCGGAGTCGTGTGTGGTTTGGCACGCCCTACATGACGTCCAGTTTAAGTGAGATTGGTCCCAGTCTCAGCTGTGCTTACTGTTATTATTCTCTTGTATTATCTGGCGCAAGTCTATGATTATAATCATATCACTTTGGGTTCCATACCCCCGTGTCTTATTGCTGATGATAGACTAGTCTCGAACACTGACTGAATAACAAATAAAAATAATTTGTATACAATTTAAAGGTCATCTTTTTTCCCTCCACCGTGTACAAGCTCTAAGGATTGATCAATGAGGAGATTCGGAAGAAAAAAATGTCTAATGAACTTACGTCCGGAAATGCTTGGTTTCCGTGCTAGAGACTATTTATTCAGTCGTAGACTGCGGTGTAATATACTCTGTACCATGCACCCACAGTTATAGTATGCATGGTTTCCTGCTAGAGGGTGGTACTGTTTCTCATACCTCATGCCCTAGCGCCTTCTACTGCCATAAAAATTGGTAATGCTGTCTCTGATTCACATCTCTTGCTGACTCACCTTGTAGTGGATGTGATACAGTGTTTTGGACAATGGTTCCGTTTTCGAATCGAGAGCTTGCTGACATTGTGTTTACTTACGGAAAGGCAAATGGGAATGGGCGGCGAACACCAAGGTTATACCAGGAAAACTATTTTCGCCGACAACAACCACATCATTCAATGTTTGAAACAGTATTTCGCCGTTTGTCTGAGACAGCGTCGTTTCAGGAAGCAGGAAATCGTGAAGGACGTACCCGAAATCGTCGGACACCAGACCTGTAAGAAAGTGTGATTAACACTGTGGAAAGCGACCGCCGTGTCAGTAAAAGGCAGCTGGCCCGCAAGTACAGGGTAAGTCAGACTGCCGTGTGGAACATTCTACATGACAATTGTCACTAGCTGTATCACTTACAGAGTTTGCAGGGCTTACTAGCGACAGACTTTACACATCGGGAGCAGTTTTGTCACTGGTTTCTTCAGCAAGGAACCAAGATTCCGGGATTTGCGTCATCCACCCTATTCACAGATGAGACCATCTTTACGCGGAGTGGTATCTTCAACTTTCAGAACAGTCGTTTGTGGACCAGTCTTCCTCCCATGGCGCTTAACAGGAAGAACTATCGGCATTTTTTGCGGGTGACGTTGCCTTCCCTGCTGCAGAAAGTACCATTGATGAAGCGAAGGGTTATGTGGTTGCTACTTGATGATGCTCCAGCCCACTTAGCCGTTAACATCCTGATGCATCTCAATCATGTCTTACCTGGTTAATGGATCTGACAATAGGGTCCAGTTACACTCCTGGAAATGGAAAAAAAGAACACATTGACACCGGTGTGTCAGACCCACCATACTTGCTCCGGACACTGCGAGGGGGCTGAACAAGCAATGATCACACGCACGGCACAGCGGACACACCAGGAACCGCGGTGTTGGCCGTCGAATGGCGCTAGCTGCGCAGCATTTGTGCACCGCCGCCGTCAGTGTCAGCCAGTTTGCCGTGGCATACGGAGCTCCATCGCAGTCTTTAACACTGGTAGCATGCCGCGACAGCGTGGACGTGAACCGTATGTGCAGTTGACGGACTTTGAGCGAGGGCGTATAGTGGGCATGTGGGAGGCCGGGTGGACGTACCGCCGAATTGCTCAACACGTGGGGCGTGAGGTCTCCACAGTACATCGATGTTGTCGCCAGTGGTCGGCGGAAGGTGCACGTGCCCGTCGACCTGGGACCGGACCGCAGCGACGCACGGATGCACGCCAAGACCGTAGGATCCTACGCAGTGCCGTAGGGGACCGTACCGCCACTTCCCAGCAAATTAGGGACACTGTTGCTCCTGGGGTATCGGCGAGGACCATTCGCAACCGTCTCCATGAAGCTGGGCTACGGTCCCGCACACCGTTAGGCCGTCTTCCGCTCACGCCCCAACATCGTGCAGCCCGCCTCCAGTGGTGTCGCGACAGGCGTGAATGGAGGGACGAATGGAGACGTGTCGTCTTCAGCGATGAGAGTCGCTTCTGCCTTGGTGCCAATGATGGTCGTATGCGTGTTTGGCGCCGTGCAGGTGAGCGCCACAATCAGGACTGCATACGACCGAGGCACACAGGGCCAACACCCGGCATCATGGTGTGGGGAGCGATCTCCTACACTGGCCGTACACCACTGGTGATCGTCGAGGGGACACTGAATAGTGCACGGTACATCCAAACCGTCATCGAACCCATCGTTCTACCATTCCTAGACCGGCAAGGGAACTTGCTGTTCCAACAGGACAATGCACGTCCGCATGTATCCCGTACCACCCAACGTGCTCTAGAAGGTGTAAGTCAACTACCCTGGCCAGCAAGATCTCCGGATATGTCCCCCATTGAGCATGTTTGGGACTGGATGAAGCGTCGTATCACGCGGTCTGCACGTCCAGCACGAACGCTGGTCCAACTGAGGCGCCAGGTGCAAATGGCATGGCAAGCCGTTTCACAGGACTACATCCAGCATCTCTACGATCGTCTCCATGGGAGAATAGCAGCCTGCATTGCTGCGAAAGGTGGATATACACTGTACTAGTGCCGACATTGTGCATGCTCTGTCGCCTGTGTCTATGTGCCTGTGGTTCTGTCAGTGTGATCATGTGATGTATCTGACCCCAGGAATGTGTTAATAAAGTTTCCCCTGCGTGGGACAATGAATTCACGGTGTTCTTATTTCAATTTCCAGGAGTGTATATGACCTGCTCATTCACCGAATCTCAACCCGCGCGATTTCTCTTTATTCGGCCATCTCAAAGGTACCGTGTATGCAGAACCCATTCCAGAGACACTGTAGCAGCGTATTCATGCTACCTTTAATACTGTTCGGATGCAACCTAGCTAATGTGAACGTGTCAGACAGAATATGCGACGACGCGTACACGCATGCGTTGAGACACACAGAAACCATTTTCAACACATACTGTAACTGTGGTTGCATGATACAGTGCGTATTAGACCTCAGTGTCTGTAACAATGTATGATTGAATAAATGGTCTCTAGCATGGAAACCTCGCATTTCCGGACATAAGTTCATTAGACCTTTTTTGTTCCGTATCCTCTCATCGATCAGTCCCTACAGATTGTACATGGTGGAAAACATCACCCTTTATGGAAGCTGCGGAGCATCATGCATGAAGTTATTTAACACTGGCTCTGTGGCATTGCTATTGGCAGATCTACATAAACACCTGTATAACTGCTCTGCGATTCACAGTTGTTTGGCAGAGGGGTCATAAAATGATTTTCAGACTATTGTTCCACTGTTACACTCTCGAATAGGACATACGAAAAATTATCGCCTAAATCGATGTGAGCTTACTTATTTTATGGCGATGGTCGTTTCTTCCTTTGCAGGTGCGTACCAACAAAGTATTTTCATATTCGGAGGAGAAAGTTGTCGACTGAAATTTCGTGAAAAAATCTCGCCACCACGAGAAATACTTTTTCTAATTTTTTCGTTTATTGTGGTGTTTGGACCCTTGTTTTAACGATTTCCACAGGAACTCGCGAATTATATCTGACATTCTCTCTTCTTTCTCGCGATAATACAAAACAAGCTACTCTTCTCTGAACATTTTCAATATCCTATTTCAGTCATATCTGATAAGGATCCCATCCTGCGCAGCAATATTTCCAGAAGAGGACCGGCAAAGATAGTGTAGGAAGTACCTTTATTAGATCTGTTGCAACTTCTAAGTATTCTGTCAATAAAACGTTGTTTTTTGTTCGCTCTTTTTTTACAACAACAATCACTTTAGATTGCAGGGACTGTAAAACATAAAAGTGAGAATTTATTTACCTGAAAAGAAATACTACACTCCTGGAAATGGAAAAAAGAACACATTGACACCGGTGTGTCAGACCCACCATACTTGCTCCGGACACTGCGAGAGGGCTGTACAAGCAATGATCACACGCACGGCACAGCGGACACACCAGGAACCGCGGTGTTGGCCGTCGAATGGCGCTAGCTGCGCAGCATTTGTGCACCGCCGCCGCCAGTGTCAGCCAGTTTGCCGTGGCATACGGAGCTCCATCGCAGTCTTTAACACTGGTAGCATGCCGCGACGGCGTGGACGCGAACCGTATGTGCAGTTGACGGACTTTGAGCGAGGGCGTATAGTGGGCATGCGGGAGGCCGGGTGGACGTACCGCCGAATTGCTCAACACGTGGGGCGTGAGGTCTCCACAGTACATCGATGTTGTCGCCAGTGGTCGGCGGAAGGTGCACGTGCCCGTCGACCTGGGACCGGACCGCAGCGACGCACGGATGCACGCCAAGACCGTAGGATCCTACGCAGTGCCGTAGAGGACCGCACCGCCACTTCCCAGCAAATTAGGGACACTGTTGCTCCTGGGGTATCGGCGAGGACCATTCGCAACCGTCTCCATGAAGCTGGGCTACGGTCCCGCACACTGTTAGGCCGTCTTCCGCTCACGCCCCAACATCGTGCAGCCCGCCTCCAGTGGTGTCGCGACAGGCGTGAATGGAGGGACGAATGGAGACGTGTCGTCTTCAGCGATGGGAGTCGCTTCTGCCTTGGTGCCAATGATGGTCGTATGCGTGTTTGGCGCCGTGCAGGTGAGCGCCACAATCAGGACTGCATACGACCGAGGCACACAGGGCCAACACCCGGCATCATGGTGCGGGGAGCGATCTCCTACACTGGCCGTACACCACTGGTGATCGTCGAGGGGACACTGAATAGTGCACGGTACATCCAAACCGTCATCGAACCCATCGTTCTACCATTCCTAGACCGGCAAGGGAACTTGCTGTTCCAACAGGACAATGCACGTCCGCATGTATCCCGTGCCACCCAACGTGCTCTAGAAGGTGTAAGTCAACTACCCTGGCCAGCAAGATCTCCGGATCTGTCCCCCATTGAGCATGTTTGGGACTGGATGAAGCGTCGTCTCACGCGGTCTGCACGTCCAGCACGAACGCTGGTCCAACTGAGGCGCCAGGTGGAAATGGCATTGCAAGCCGTTCCATAGAACTACATCCAGCATCTCTACGATCGTCTCCATGGGAGAATAGCAGCCTGCATTGCTGCGAAAGGTGGATATACACTGTACTAGCGCCGACATTGTGCATGCTCTGTTGCCTGTGTCTATGTGCCTGTGGTTCTGTCGGTGTGATCATGTGATGTATCTGACCCCAGGAATGTGTCAATAAAGTGTCCCCTTCCTGGGACAATGAATTCACGGTGTTCTTATTTCAATTTCCAGGAGTGTATAAAACACTTATTAGCAGCAGGTCTGAATCCAGTAATAACTCCGAAGTACTACTTGATTTAACGTCACAAGATTGTTTCATAAATTGAGGAACTTGACAAAACTGCAGAAATGTGCTCACACGTACGTTCTTCAGCGTGTGAACTAGTGCAGTTACAATAGTGCCCCTAAACAATGGCGGATAATTTTCCCTAAAACCGCAAGATACATATATATACACTATGTGATCAAAAGTATCCGGACACCTCCAGAAACATACGTTTTTCATATTAGGTGCATTGTGCTGCCCCTACTGCCAGGTACTCCATAGTCCGCCGCTCGTGGTCTCGCGGTAGCGTTGTCGCTTCCCGAGCACGGGGTCCCGGGTTCGATTCCCGGCGGGGTCAGGGATTTTCACCTGCCTCGAGATGACTGGGTGTTTGTGTTGTCCTCATCATTTCATCATCATCCAGGAAAGTGGCGAAATTGGACTGAGCAAAGATTGGGTAATTGTACGGGCGCTGATAACCACGCAGTTGAGCGCCCCACAAACCAAACATCATCCTCATCATCCAGGTACTCCATATCAGCGACCCCAGTAGTCACCAGACATCGTTAGAGGGCAGAATGGGGCGCTCCGCGGAACTCACGGACTTCGTACGGATTGGGTGTTACTTGTGTCATACGTCTGTAGAGATTTCCACACTCCTTAACATCCCTAGGTACACTGTTTCCGATGAGATAATGAAGTGGAAACATGAAGGGACACGTACAGCACAGATGAGTACATGCCGACCTCGTCTGTTGACTGACAGGGACCGCCGACAGTTGAAGAGGGTCGTAATGTGTAAGAGGCAGCATCTATCTAGACCATCACACAGGAATTCCAATCTGCATCAGGATTCACTGCAAGTAGTATGCCAGTTACGCAGGAATTGAGAAAACTTCGATTTAATACTCGAGCGGCTGCTCATAAGCCACACATCACGTCGGTAAATGCCAAACGACGCCTCGTTTGGTGTAACGAGCGTAAACATTGGACGATTGAACGGTGGAAAAACGTTGTGTGGTGTGACAAATAACGGTTTACAATGAGGCGATCCGTTGGCAGGGTGTGGATATGGCGAATGGCCGCTGAACGTCATCTGCCAGGGTGCGTAGTGCCAACAGTAAAATTCGGAGGCGGTGGTGTTATGGTGTGACTGTTTTTTTCGTGGAGGCGGCTTGCACTCCTTGTTTTGCGTGGCACTATGACAGAAGAGGCCTAAATTGATGTTTTAAGCACTTTCTTGCTTCGAAGAGCAATTCGAGGATGGCAATTGCATGTTTCAACACGATCGAGCATCTGTTCATAATGCACGGCCTGTGTCGGAGTGGTTACACGACAGTAGCATCTCTGTAATGGACTGGCCTGCACAGAGTCCTCACCCGAATACTATAGAACACCTTTGGAATGTTTTGGAACGCCGACTTCGTGCCAGGCCTCACCGACTGACATCGATACCTCTCCTCAGTGCAGCACTCCGTGCAGAATGTGCTACCATTCCCCAAGGAACCTTCCAACACCTGACTGAACGCATGCCTGCGTTATTCGAAGCTGACATCAAGGTTAAGGATAGGGCAACACCATACTGAATTCCAGCACTACCGATGGAGAGCGCCAAGAACTTGTACGTGTTTTTCAGCCAGATGTCCAGATACTTTTGATAACTTAAATTGGAACTATCACATAGAAAATATTATATATGACATCATTTTGTATGTGATTGTTCCAGTTTAAGTTGTTGGTATTGTAATCATTAATCATTAGGTATTCAGTTGAATCGACAACGGTCAAATGAGTATGATTTTTTCGCGTAATCGAAATTTAATGGATTTTTTTTTTTTTTTTTTTTGCTCCTCATGTCGAGGTCCTCGTACTTTTTTTCCTTCAGGGCCTATTGCCACTATTCACGCCATGTGGATAAACTGTGCGAATCATGTTGTAATTTAGTCGATATGCTGCCGAGTTTACTAGACGGTAAACGACAGTATAAAGTGCAAACAGCCTAAGAGAGCTGCTCAGATCGTCTCCTGAGTGATTTGCACACACAAGAAGAGCGAAGAGCCTCTAACAGTTTCTTGGGGAACGCGAAGTGTCGCTTCTGTTTTGGTCGCTGGTGTGCTGTCGGTTACTGCCAAGTACTGCGTGTTGGGAGACAGCGGAGAGCTGTGCAGGTGGTGGCGTACGGCGCGCAGTGTCCTGTGTACGGCGGTGGCAGGTGCCAGAGGCGCATTAATTACCGCCCGCGGAGCAGGCAGCGGAGTGCTAATGCCGGGCGGGCGCGTGTAATGAGGCCGCCCTGCCTCCACACGGCACGACAAGTGGTCCTTCTGTGCCACCGCCCGCCGCCCACGTCACCGCCGCTTCACGCACGCCACTCTGCAAACGCGAGCCTATCGCTGTTTTTGTTCACGCCTGGACGCCGCTGAGCACACGGCTCCTCAAACCCCAGTCTGCGGCTACAGCCTGTCACAGCCCGCTTTCTCTCTCTCTCTCTCTCACCCTCCCTTCCTTCCTCCCCATACAAGGCGGTTCCTCTCCTTTTGGATTACCGAGCGAGGTGGCGCAGTGGTTAGCACACTGGACTCGCATTCGGGAGGACGACGGTTCAATCCCGTCTCCGGCCGTTCTGATTTAGGTTTTCCGTGATTTCCCTAAATCGCTTCAGGCGAATGCCGGGATGGTTCCTTTGAAAGGGCACGGCCGATTTCCTTCCCCATCCTTCCCTCACCCGAGCTTGCGCTCCGTCTCTAATGACCTCGTTGTCGACGGGACGTTAAACACTAATCTCCTCCTCCCTCCTTTTGGATTGCTATGCCCGGTCAGCTACCCAGTCGCGAATATTCTGCCTAAAACTTTTTCTATCTTATATGTCCTACCGTGGTATCCCCGCTTCTTCAGGTCTTGCTCTACTGCTGCAATCCGTCTCGCTACTGCCTTTGCAGGCACGTCCGGAGGAGGGTGTGTGTGGTGTCCTGTGTGTAGCAGTATCCTGCATCACATTACTTACCGCCCCCCACCCTCCCCCGCCCCAAGAGTAGACAGCATTTCATCACTGTTTCCATTTAAAATCAGTGTTTCATCCCTATAACAGAACACTATGATTTGGGAACCAAGATGTAGTAGCAGAGAGACAGAAAAAGTGGCCACACACAGAAATTAGTACACTACTGGACATTGAAATTGCTACACCACGAAGATGACGTGCTACAGACTCGAAATTTAACCGACAGGAAGAAGATTCTGTGATATGCAAATGATTAGCTTTTCAGAGCTTTCACACAAGGTTGGCGCCGGTACGACACCTGCAACGTCCTGACGTGAGGAAAGTTTCCAACCGATTTCTCATACACAAACAGCAGTTGACCGGCGTTGCCTGGTGAAACGTTGTTGTGATGCCTCGTATAAGGACGAGAAATGCGTACCATCACGTTTCCGAATTTGATAAAGGTCGGATTGTAGCCTGTCGCGATTGCGTTTTATCGTATCGCAACATTGCTGCTAGCGTTGGTCGAGATCCAATGACTGTCAGCAGAATA
The DNA here is from genome assembly GCF_023864275.1 of Schistocerca cancellata. Classification (NCBI taxonomy): domain Eukaryota; kingdom Metazoa; phylum Arthropoda; class Insecta; order Orthoptera; family Acrididae; genus Schistocerca; species Schistocerca cancellata. The sequence goes on from NC_064627.1 coordinate 73,891,997, forward strand.
TGGAATCGGTGGGTTCAGGAGGTTAATACGGAACACCGTGCTGGATTCCAACGGCCTCGTATCACTAGCAGTCGAGATGACACGCATCTTACCTGCATGGCTGTAACGGATCGTGCAGCCACGTCTCGATCCCTGGGTCAACAGATGGGGGCGTTTGTAAGACAACAACTTTCCGCACGAACACAGACCACGGGTGCGGTTACCCTTGACGCTGCACCACAGACAGGAGCGCTTGCGATGGCGTACTCAACTACGAACCTGGGTGCACGTTTACAGCATCATGATGGTCGCATCCGTGTTTGGCGACATCGCGGTGAACGCACATTGGAAGCGTGTATTCGTCATCGCCATACTGGCGTATCACCCGGTGTGATGGTATGGGGTTTCATTGGTTACACGTCTCGGTCACGTGTTGTTAGCATTGACGGCACTTTGAACAGTGGACGTTACATTTCAGATGTGTTACGACCCGTCGCTCTACCATTTATTCGAACCCTGCGCAACCCTACATTTCAGCAGGATAATGCACGACCGCATGTTGCAGTTCCTGTATGGGCCTTTCTGGATACAGAAAATGTTCCATTGCTGCCCTGGCCAGCACATTCTCCAGATCTCTCACCAAATGAATGGTGGCCGAGCAACTGGCTCGTCACAATATGCCAGTCACTACTCTTGATGGACTGTGGTATCGTGTTGAAGCTACATGGGCAGCTGTACTTTTACACGCCACCCAAGCTCTGTTTGACTCAATGCCCAGGCGTATCAAGGCCGTTATTACGGCCAGAGGTGGTTGTTCTGGGTACTGTTTTTCAGTATCTATGCACCCAGATTGCGTGAAAATGTAATCACATGTCAGTTTTAGTATAATATATTTGTCCAATGAATACCCGTTTATCATCTGCATTTCTACTTGGTGTAGCAATTTTAATTGCCAGTAGTGTTTTTTTTAAGCTGAGTAACCATAGAAACGAGTGATTATAATCTGTAACTATGGAAGATCTTAAGATCAAACTAAGTACTGTAACGACTTTATGCGAGCCACTACATGGTTCTATGAATGTTAAGATCAGTATAGCCAATCACTGTGAAGGGTTTAGAATACTGCTACGTTGTGCCAGAGAGGCATTAGTAGCCACTGATCTGCACCCATTATGAGGTTGGTACACGTAGGAACTGCTTACGCTCTCTGGGCCCTTCCGGCCTGAGTGTGTGGACCCCGGACGAGAGAGACGATTAGGTAACTCTTCCCTAGGACGCCGGTGAGTACGGATGCTCTGAGTAGCATATCTGTCTGCTTAGTTGAAATGTGTGAGAGCTCTGTTTGAGTTCCCGGTAGTCACTCTGGGGCGTGGCATTGATAATCATGCCGCACCAACTTAATCAGGGGACTGTGTTAATTTGAGTGATATTCAGTTTATTAGATGAGATCTTTTGTGCAAATGTAACTTGGCGTGGACGAGCGGTGCCACCACATGATGTACAGTTTTAATTAGTTTAGCGTATTAGCGTATAAATGTGATGTGTGCTTTCTGGAATGCTTGCGCTAAATTTTATTTAATTTACCGTCTGATTTATATTTCATTTCCACGGACCTAGTAGCCCGTGCTCTGGTGCACCACGAGTGTTTCTTTGTACACTATGCTCCAGTTTGACGTAAACACCTCTCGTGTTCGAACTGAAACCTTAGTTTCATGACGGATTAGATGTGTTGTGGTTTAGTAAATTTATTTACAAAATCATGGACTTGTACGGTATTTTAGATGTGGGCTTAGTTCTCTGAAATTGATCGTTAAAGGCAGTCGCGTCATGACCCAGTGAGGTTACATAAGAGTTAGGGAAGCTTTTTTTTCGAAATTCTATCTTTCGTTGTGTGAATGACAAGTGTGAACATGGTGTGTGTGATCTTGATAAATCGTATCCAGTAATGTAGCAGTCTTGCCCCATATGTGTCGTCCACATGCTGCGCTGTATAATGTGCCATGTGTCGGTACACGCTCTAGCATTCTAAGTACCTGTATTTTACCTTCTGCGTGTGTGTGTGTGTTACTGTTGATGAAAAAATAAATGTGAATTATTGTTAAATTCTTTGCTATTACATCTCACAGCACCATTCCGCCTTCTAGTCAGGATCCTTAAACTGTCAGTTTGCACCTCCTCTTAGCAATGTTGCTGTAGAATTTATCATGATTATTGGATTGGTGTTTTATTAAATCATCGAATGATCTGTCAGGTGGCGCCTTTTTATCAGTATAATTAATTAATATTTAAAAAATTTGTCCCACTAATCAGAAATTTTGGGTTTGGTACTTGTTGCAGCGAAGCAAACGTAGCCCCTACATGCAGAGTCATTCTTGGGAGTTAGGGAACCAGTAAAGAGATATTTTACGTAGCTGATCTTACCAGTACCTTACAGTAGTAAAAGACGACAGGTAACATTCAGTACCTTAAAAAATTTTCACAAAGAGGCAAAGTGATCACTTTGCCGGACATGTGTGGGCAAAGTGCACAGTTAGTTTCAAACTCACAAATAAGGGATATAAATTGTTTTAACAAAGATTTAAATGCATTTCGTTGCAAATGTTTATGTTCCTCAATTCCTGTACAGTATTTGTGGGCCCAGAGGAAGCACAAGTGGCACTTAATCCACTGCTCTGCTGGCCTTGAACCTGAAAATGTTTGTTCGCAGTATATGCGCTGCTCTCTGTCTTCATCGATGTCATAAAAAAGAGCTCTACTACGGTTGTTTCCTACTCTTCGCAGTTTCCTTCTTACTGCCTTTCTTCTCTTCGGCTGCTTTAAGCTTCTCCTTTCTTTTTTCTTCTCCTCTAGCCTTATAAACCGCTTCTATATCACTTTTATAACGACTTGCTGTACGTATTGCCGCAGAGCCCATCTTTCGGCCTCTGGTGTTACGTTTTGTCGCTACACAAAGAGGCCAGAAGCCGCCGCCGATATGGTCACTTTGCCCGCATTAATGCCATTACACACAATCGCTATACACTAACGGCCTGTCAATAACTAAAGAAGGATAATGGAGTCAAGATATGATACTTTAAACACAATTTCATTAAAAAGATGTATGTCACATTTCCTCTCCACAATACACAAACTGACCATTTACCTTACATTAAGAAAACTAAAATACATAAAAATTGCTGTAACTCGGAGGAACGCCATAGCAAACAGATTAGACTTCATGGGGTCACTGGGACCTCCAAGTAGAATACGTTGAAGCACTCCTGCGCCGTACCACCACCTTATAGCATCTAGAACCACAATGGCCACGTTTCCCATCACAAGGACTATGTCTGGCTCATCCCAGTGTCGGTATTGCGTATTGTCAGGTAATTTTTTGTTCTAAACCTCGTTTACAAGTACTCTTTTTTTAATTTCTTTCTGTTCTCTTAGATATGTTGTATAGGACTTGTTCAGCTATATAAAGAAAGAAAACACATGACAGTTTAGTTGTTGGGCTTGCTCGTAGATTTTTTCCTCAATCTCCATCTTAAAGGTGTCGGTAACAAAGTGGCTTGTCTGTTGAAATATTTTCAGACAGTGAACACCGATGAACAGCGCACTGTGTATTCTATGTTGGTTTAGACTGTAAAGTGCTAAGCTGTAGAACATCCATAGGTGATTCACAATGAAACCCAATAGTCTTGTGGAACTAGAATTCACATAGTCCCATGTAGTTTGCCATTTTTGTTTTACAATAAGTACCACGAAACAGAATTATGAAATAAGCTGGCATTATTCTGCATTAAGGGGCTCCGGAACGCCCTATACTTGCAATGTTAAAATAACGCTTATAAATTACATCTTTCCTCACAAAGTATTTGAAGTAGGAAGTTGAACCTTTTACAGATAATGGGCAGAATATGGGCTACAACTTAACACACGGATTTTACAAAATTTTAGTTCAGTTATTAAAGATGATTTTTTTTCAATTGTAATGAAAATTCACAACATTTTTTTGCAATTTTTTATTTATATATTCAAAAATATACAGTTTTTTGGAAAAAGGTTGTGTTAAATTATGCAGAAGGTACTGTGTAACATTACTGAAAGTTTGAAACAAATATGTTTGTAAGATCCTTAGAAAACATGTAATTAGTATGAGAAAATAAAAGTTTTGGGAATCGAGCGACAAAGATTGGATTAACTTTGTATTGCATTCCAGGTCCATAGGATGGATTATCTTCATCCTCTGCAAACTCCTCCTCCAGCTTCCTCTTGTTCCTCCTCCTGTTTACTCTTGCTTGTATTTCTAGACTCTTTACAGCCCTGTCTGCAGCCCGAAGGCGTTCCTTGTCTAAAGCAAGCATCGCTCGTACCATGTTAGAATGTTATTATTTACAGTAATAACACATACCTTTGGCTTTCCAACATTTCTCCTTTTCTTAAAAGCCTTCAGAGGATTTCTAATAACTTTACTTTTACTCATTATTATACTTCAACAAAACAGAGACTCAAGAAACAGAATTAATTACGAATATTTTCGAGATAACGACAGAGTAAATAAACATGAAACAATCGACAATCACACCAGCGATATATATTGAACCATCACAGGTTAGCCACAACACATACTTTATCTCACATCACTAAAATGTACCTGATGAACACGGACGTTAATAATAACACCATTTGACAGCAGTTTAACAGCGCCACAGTGGGTCACGCCCATGTAGAACACATTTCAAAAAAAATTTAAAAATAGTTGTAGTCTGCGGAATTGAATATATTATATATCTATTAAAAGGTAATAGTCTCCAGATTCAGAAAACGCAAAAAAGTAAAAATTGAACTTTTCATGATTTTGAGCCTTTCCGGAGCCCCTTAATTGGTCCTGTTGATACTAGCAATGAGCAGAATTTCATTTTCCGCTACGTACAATAATATGAGATTTAACGGGAGAACAGAACAACTGTTACAAATACAGAGTGATTATAATTAACGTTTCAGTCTCAAAACTCCGTAAAAGAAGAACTGCTACTCAGAATGACGTCAAGTTTGATGGGAATATTATCGAAGAAGGGTGAATATTATGGAAACAAAAAAATTAATGAAATTTGTCCCACTAGGTGACACTGTGAACGTCACAACGTAAATACGTTTGGTTACAAATGATACAAATCGCAAAACGATGGCTATGATGTGAGTCGTACTGTACTGTGCAATGTGCATGGACCGCATAAATTGACATTCAGCAGCTGTGGCACTGTTATTTAGGTAAGCCCATACACAACGGTAAGATCGTACCACATCGGTTTGTAAGTATCCTGAGGCTAAAAACCCGACTAAAAAGCAACAATTAAATCAGTTTTCAACGGTTGTGAGGCTGGCGCAAGTCATGTTCAAGATTCACCGTTTTCTGCCACAAATTGAAATCGAGGAACAGCATGTTCCACAACAGACCAGAGTGTCTTAGCACCCACGTCCAGAAGATGTTGCGCAACGAGAGCCTTCAATTAAGCTACTTTTGTGATCAGAGCAACGAACTCGGCATCTTTAAGGTAACCCCGCATCCAGAAGTCACAAGCATTAAGCTCGGGTGATCTGGACGACCACGCCGTTGGGAAATGACTGCTGATAATCCTCGCATTTCCAAAGTTCCTCACAAGGGAACATCCCCATCGCACCCCCCCTCAGATTTAGTTATAAGTTGGCACAGTGGATAGGCCTTGAAAAACTGAACACAGATCGATCGAGAAAACAGGAAGAAGTTGTGTGGAACTATGAAAAAATAAGCAAAATATACAAACTGGGTCGTCCATGTGTAAGATAGGCAATATTAAGGGCAATGTGAGGCGGGGAGCACCGTGGTCCCGTGGTAGTCTGGCGTTAGCTGCCGCTGCGGTCGCACGCTCCTCAAGTTTGCCCCGTGAACGTACAGTGTTTACGCCAGTGTTTTCGTGTTTTGTGACGTTTTGCACGTGAATTAAGCGTTATCAATTGCGCATTTGGTCTTCTTTCGTGTCATCGTTCTACGAAGTGCCGTTGGGATTTCGGCGTTGTCCGAGATTTCTTCGCTGCAGAACACCATGGCAAACTCCGTGAGAAAAAACACCGTGATTTTCACCTTCGACAAGTACACCCGTCGAGTACAGCCCTCTGCACTTGAAATACACAACTGGATTACCGAGGTAATTGGCCTTCATTCTGAATCTGTTCATACCATGCAGCTGGACTCTGATGAATACTGCATTTTTGTAAAGTTTAACGATTCCGCGAGTGTAGACCGCTTTCTGGCAAAATTTGGTTATGAAACGGAATTTATACACCGTGATGGTACTAAAAGTACTGTCAAACTCCGGAATTCCGAGTCTGTAATTAGGAATGTTAGGGTTTTGAATATTCCCATAGAAGTAGACAATTCGAAAATTAAAGATGTCCTATCAAAGTATGGGGTTGTCAGGCAAATAGTCAACGAAAGGTGGGCTTCGCATTTCAAGCTGCAGTGCTTTAACGGCATTCGCTCCGTGGAGATGGAAGTGAAAGCAAACATTCCCTCCCACATCTTTGTTGACGGGCACAAGGCGCATGTTATGTACTCAGGGCAAACCCCTACATGTCATGTATGTAACGAGTCTGGTCACCTCCGTCAGGACTGCCCTCGCCGTGTATTTGTGCTAACAAATAACCTTACGCAACGCCGGAAATTGACACTCAACGATTTGTTGCCAGCCAGTAATACAACAGAGCCGGCGGCGGTCGTGGATCCTGTTACTACCTCTGAAAATGTTGCACTTAATGTTAATGACTTTCCGTCTTTAAAACCTGCATTAACTGCTGAAATTCCGTCCCGTGACAGCGAGATTCCCACAAAAAAGCGTCCTCTAGAGGACACTGAAAGAAATGTTGATGAGGACTCTTCCTGTGAAACACCCGTTGCCAGGAGGCCGAAGCCCAGTCCTGAAGATCTGTTAGAAGTGGAAAAAGGAGATGGAATGACGGTCGATGTGGCTCCCACTTCCGCACAAGGACTTACACCGCCACGAACAGATAGTGACGCAGCGGATAGTGATTTTTCACGGAAATGTGACCCTGAGCCTGAGGTCACGGCTGAAATAACCGCATCAAGTGCACAACCCATACAGTGCAAACCGTACGAGGAAGTACCAGGTAAAGAACCTGCTGACTCCGAAGCGCAACGCCGCGCCGAAGAAGGAAATACACAAGCATCACCGCCTCGCCAGCAAAACAACACAACAGACACCACGCCGGAGCCAAACATTGACGACTCGCAAGCCACGGCCGTTGCCCCATTTAGCCACCGCCGGCGGCTGCGACAGACACCGGGTCTTGCTGTCACGCGTCATCAAGCGAAAGTCACACCAGAGAAGAAAGACATAAAGAAAAAGAATATTAAATATGAAGTCATCAGGGCCAACACTGACGAGGAGAAAGAGAATGGCCACAGTGACTTGTAGCAATGCGTTGTCAGGATTTCAGGATACTTTTCTTCTCAAGCTATTTGTTTAAAAGCAATGCAAATTTTTGTAGGCAGTTAGTACATGTAATGGGCACACAGCTTGTAAAGATCGTGCCTTGTAGGGAAGCACGTTTGCTGCTATAATCATACCTAACCTCATCTCAAATAGCTTCTTCCGGTATGTCTGTGCTGCAAGCTTATAGCATTACTACTATTAACATTAATAAAATACAGTCACCCTTGAAATTGGCAGCACTAAAAGAATTCTTGTACCAGTCCGGAACAGATATCGCGTTGCTACAAGAAGTTGCGATAGCGGAATTTCGGATCCCAGGCTTTTTTGAAATTGTTAATGTTTCTACGGAAGCCAATATCGGTACAGCCATTCTTATAAGGGAAGGCATTCTGGTGACTGAAATCGAACGACTAGAATCAGGAAGAGCAATAGGCATAAAAATTTTCGATGTGACAGTGATTAACCTTTACGCCCCATCAGGAACTTCCCACAAATTGGATCGTGCGAAGTTTTTTCAAGATGAACTGATTTATTTATTGAGGAAAAATCCATGTTCTCTTATACTAGGTGGAGACTTTAACTGTGTTTTAAACCAGAAAGATCAACAACCCAACTTCAACTACTCGCCACAGTTAAAAAAGTTAGTAAGTGATCTACACCTTAAGGATGTGTGGGAACTTCAGCACCCGACGTCAGTCGGGTTCACGTATATAACCAGCCACTCTCGCAGCAGACTAGATAGAATTTACGTGTCATCAAATTTGCAAAATTATTTATTAATCGTTGAGACTATTCCAGTGTATTTTAGCGATCACAGTACACTTTTAACTTGCTTTAATCTAAGTGTACAGCCAACCCGTCGATTCAGAGGCCAATGGAACTTAAATATCTCTGTTTTAACTGACGAAGAACTGGAACAGGAAGTAAGGTTTGCGTGGACTATGTGCCTCCGCACAGTAGACAAGCACCCAACAGTCATTGACTGGTGGACAAGGAGGGCTAAACCAAGGCTGCGGAAAGTTGTCATGCAGTATAGTGCAGCGAGGCACAGGGAGTTGAGGAATACAATGGAGTTTTATTATAAGGTTTTAAGAGACTTATATAAACAGGCACATGATGACGTAATTCGTCTGAATGATATCAAAAAAATAAAAGCCAAGTTATTAAGCATTAAACGGCAACAGATGGAGGGACTAAAAATTAAATCGAAAGCCACATCAGTCATAGCAGATGAAACAGCTTCTCTGTATCACTTGGTGCGGCATGCTAAAAATAGACGTCAAACTTTTATTGATGAAGTCCAGACGCATACTGGTACAAAGCTCACATGCCAGAAAGAAATACTGGACGAAGTCCACAGGTACTATGAAACCTTATATGCCCCTATCACAGTGGAAGATGCAGCTCTCGCGGATTTTCTCACTATTTTAGGTCCACAATTGTCGGGAACAGACAACGCTGACATCCTGTCACCTATTACTAAAGATGAAGTGCATGAGGCAGTGCGTAACTCACCTCTCAAAAAATCTCCGGGACTTGATGGCCTCCCTGTGGAGTTTTATGCCCGCTACTGGTCTATAATTGGGGATAAGATCACTTCCATGGCAAATGAGGTCCTGAACCGAAAAACGGTCCCTGCAGAGTTTAAGGAAAGTAAAATAGTACTGATTCCTAAGACTAAAGGCAAAACCAACTTAAACAATTTTCGGCCTCTTTCGCTACTAAATTCTGATTACAAAATAATTTCGCGTTATTATCAACAAAAGACTCTCTGCCTTTTCCAACAAAATATTGAGTCATCACCAATCTTGCTCACCGACCAGAACGATATTCGAAAGTCTATCTGCATACAGAGACGTCATTGCAATTACCTCAGTGACAAGTATAAAATGTGCTTTAATCTTTATAGATTTCAACAAAGCTTTTGACCGCGTTAGTCATAGATACCTCTTTGCGACGCTGTCAAGAATGGATTTCCACCCCCAGATTGTGAACATGCTAAGGAATATTGCAACAGGTGTAAATGTGAAAATAGCAATCAATGGCCAAACATCTAAACCCATACAGATAAGGCGAGGGGTTCCACAGGGCAGTCCCTTATCAATGTTTTTATTTTCAGTATCTTTAGAGCCCTTCCTCCGCACTGTCCACGCAAGATTAACAGGCATAACATTGAGTGGTGAGAAAACTGTCATACGAGCTTATGCTGATGACGTGGGCGTTGTAATAAGGAATAAGGAGGAGACAGTTACACTGGAAAGAGAAATCCAAAGATATTGTCTAGCGTCGGGAGCGACAGCAAATGAAAACAAAAGTCAAATATTGAATCTACGGAGCCTAGATCACCTTCGACTGGCATGGGCAAAACAAGACAACAAACATAAAACTTTGGGAATCACCTTAATGGCATGTCCGATGCGGATGGCTGCTTTTAACTGGACGGAAACTAGGAGGAAAGTTCATGGTGCTGTAATGGAGAACATCCATCGAACTATGGACCTGGTGCAAAAAGTCAGATTCATCAACTCCTGCGTTTTGTCTAAAGCGTATTTCACTGCGCAGGTATTTCCAATCCCTAAACTAGTAGCGAAAGGGATCATGTCCACTGTTACCAATTATTTATGGAGAGGAGACATATTCAGGGTTGGTGCGACTACGGTTATACTGGATGTCAGAAACGGGGGCCTCGGTTTGGTGGATATTCGCAATAAAGCGTCTGCTCTGTTCCTCAAACGGACTTTCCATATACTCAGAGAACTTCCACAATGTATAACCGCAAAGCTCTTTGAGGCTGTGACACCCCATAGCCTGCAAGCACCGATTGATGTGCGAAGGATTAATGCCCGTCTGCAGTATGTGAGGAACTTTTTCCTCGAAGCAAGTTATCTTAGTGACGAAATCAGAAGCAACACACGTATCACAGCGCGCGACATCATACTTGAAAGGAAGTTAAATGAGGGTAGAAACAAAATTGAAACGAAATTCCCAAATTGTGACTGGAAAGCTGTATGGCGGAACATCAACTATGCCGGGCTATCTACAGACGCTATTTCCGCATGGTACAAAACAGTTAATAATGTCATCAGCACCAACGAGAGACTATATGGGATCGGTTTAAACCAGACACACCTTTGTGGAAAATGCAATCTGGTGGATACACTCAGCCACAGATTCACCTGTGGTGGCAATGTGCATAACTGGAATTGGATCAGGCAACAAATCGCCTTTCTCACCAGATCCTCTACGCAATATATAACGCCGTCGCTCCTCCTGAGACCGGACATGACATACTTTCCGAAATTAAAAACCAACGCCATTAGCTGGTTAATGGGAAAATATGTTAGTTATGTCATCCACACACTTGGGTCGGACAACGAGATAGAATTCCGCGTTTACATGAAGTGTGAATATGCAAAAATCAGCACGTATCGCAACCACAAGAAGCACTATGGCAACATGCTGAAGATCATTTTTGAAAGAATGGGTGTTGGTTAAATATGTGAAACCATTACAACACCTTGAACGAGAACGAACAGAAGAAAAATAAGTCACTTGGTTCCTTATTATTATTTACTTTAACCTTGCTTCCGGAACTTTTTCTTTTTTTTTGTATTTTTTGTTTTTTTTGTGTTATTGTATGTGTTTAATTGGATTGTATTTAAACTGGTTCATAGTCAAGAAAACTGGTATTAAATAAAAAAAAAATCAGTCGTCAGTTCTAACCGTGGTAGGGGCCAGCGTATGAGAGCTTTTTTTCTGATGTATTTTATGGAGCTGCGAATTTCCAGAAAAAAATATGTATCGAAATCGGAAGAAAACCTTTACACATCAAATCCTCTTGGTAGCTCGACTCAGTAAGTTGTGTTAATGGTCATAGATCTTGGCCTTCTGACTGCCAAGCTGCTTCGCAATACCAGCGACTCTGAAGAAATTCGAATCGACCATCAGCGATACGAATTTCAATATTGTTCTTCACTTAAGACTCACATGCCAGGGTGATAAATATGAAGGAAATGAACCTCTTGATTACTATAGGGCCTCTATGCTAAATTTCCACAGTAGCAATTAGGAACTCCGTGCAGACATTTGCTAACAGCGGATCTAGCAACTTACTTTTTCTCTGGGTAGCTTCAAATATGGGCAATTTTGTCGCCTTAAATCCAATTGAATATTTTAAATATCACTTGTGAACAGCGTTCACTTCTCCATTAATTAAGGTATAGACCTCAAAACAAGCAATTTGCCTGAGTAGCTATAGAGCAGGTTCTGATGTGTATTGACACAATCTTTTGCATCCATTTCCCATAGAGAATCAAAGAAAGAACTCAGACACATTACATTGCATTTACTCTCTGTGCCTTGACTAAAACATATGAATCCATGACAATAATAAATTATTTGAGGAACCTCCCGTGAAAGGAAAAAGAACAGAATGTGACGCTTTAATTGTAGTGCACTGGATCAGAAACAATGAAATTAATTCTGTGCCACATTGATGTACTGCATTCTAGTGTAATAAAATAATTATCAAATAAAAAAAAAAAAAGTGGTTAGCGTGAATAGCTGTGGAACGAGAGGTCCTTGGTTCAAATCTTCCCTCGACCGAAAATTTTAACTTTTTATTTTCAGTTTATGTGAAAAACTCTTATGTTTTCATCACTTTTTTTGGAGTGATTATTACATCCACAAGAAAATCTAAATTGGGCAAGGTAGAAGAAACTTTTCACCCATTCGCCAAGTGTACTAGTTAGGTGGGTCGACAACATATTCCTGTCATGTGACGCACATGCTGTCACCAGTGTCGTATACAAAATATCAGACGTGTTTTCCTGTGGAGGAATCGGTTGACCTATGACCTTGCGATCAAATGTTTTCGGTTCCCATTGGAGAGGCACGTCCTTTCGTCAACTAATCACACGGTTTTGCGGTGCGGTCGCAAAACACAGACACTAAACTTATTGCAGTGAACAGAGACGTCAATGAACGAACGGACAGATCATAACTTTGCGTAAATAAAGAAAGCAAAATTTTCAGTGGAGGGCAGATTTGAACCAAGGACCTCTCGATCCGCAGCTGTTCACGCTAACCACGGGACCACAGCGCTCCTCATCTCAGATTGCCCTTAATATTGCCTATCTTACGCATGGACGACCCAGTTTGTATATTTTGCTTATTTTTTCATAGTTCCACACAACTTCTTCCTGTTTTCTCGATTGATCTGTGTTCAGTTTTTCAAGGCCTATCCATTGTGCCAACTTATAACTAAATCTGAGGGGGGTGCGATGGGGATGTTCCCTTGTCAGTAGCGGCTGATTCACTGGCTGTGCACTGTGCGGATGAAAACGTCCTGTATAAAATTTATCCTACCCACACGTCGGCGCTGTTGAAGGACAGGAATGACGTTGGTGCGCTAAAGACTCTCAAAGTGTTTACCAGTAACCGTACAGGTAACAGGAGCCGCAGGACGCATGCCTTCGAAAAAGAAAATGGCCATACGATAAACGTTGCCGTCAACACGCACAACTTAGTTACCTTTCAGAATGTGCGAGCATCTGATGTGCTCATATTCTGCAATTCTATGTATTGACATTTCCTTGCAAATGGAAATGGACTTTCTCTGTCCACAGAATGTTTCATAGCCGTTCATTGTTCACTTTCATGCGCGCAAGACATTCTAGAGCAAACTTTTGTCTTACTGGAAGATCAGCATGAAGCAACTCCTGCACGTGCGTAATTTGGTATGGATACCAAGGCAGGATGTGTCGTAGAATTTTACGCACCTTGGTCGCAACCACATCCAAAGCTCGGGCAATTCCCCGTACAGTGCATGTTTGCTCGACCCCTGGTGTAATGCTGTGACCTCATTTTCTACTGACATGGGAATCGTTTTCCTCCCTCTGCCACACTGCTGTTCAAAGGAAACCGTTTTTCCAAATTTCATATTCATTTTCCACAGAGCCAGACGGAATTCGGACCATCGTATTATTTCGCATCCTTGAGTGTCCGACACTTCCGTAGAGTTGCTGGCGCACGGTCACTGGTCTTGTAAAAGAACCTCGATTCTGCATTGAGACAGTCACGCCGATCGCCTCGGATGCAAACCGAGGAACAACCAAAGAGTATAAATATCTATGGAGTCAGCATAGCCTACTATACTGCACATGTTCTGAACATCAAACCAGGCTAGTCATGTGATAATGGGACTTCGCTGCTTGTCTGCAATTTGTGGTAACAGCCAAACTTTAATATTGCACGTATTCATGTGATTTTACATACGTGTCTACACGTTTTAGTAGTAATAACAGCCATGGTGCAGTATTGTTGTTGCTACGGATGAAAATATAAGTACGTGAAAGGAGGACCAATTACTTTTCTTAGGTAAGTACAATAAATCTCTACTAGTGAATATCATATTGATGTGAGGCGCTTTATATGTTTAAAGATATCGAGACGCGGTATTATAATGTCTTGTATTGTAGACCGAATTTCTGTGATTTTTTTTTTTTTTGCCCATGTGTTTACGAGAGATGTGCGTTTAAGCTGCCAGTCAGTGTTTGCGTATTCGTGCTAAGTTCATCTGCATATGAATTTTATATAAGAGAGTGTGATTAATTTCCTCCAGTTTATTCAGGTCCTCAAACCCTTGTCTGCATCTAAGTACTTCTGCATGAGGCAATTTCCTACATTATATAATTTTTGTATTCTAGTTTTCCGAAAGATGATCAGTAAAGATATGGCTCCACAAAACAAAAAGAAAGAATTTCGTCCCTCCAAAACATTCAAAAGTGTGCTCTAAACACTTCGCTGAAGAATGCTTTGGTAGGGAGAGGTGCAATAGAAAACCTAAAAAGGTATTGCTGGCTGTCACTTCTTTTCCCGCATCCAAAAAAACGTAAGTAAAGTGGAACTGAGCTATAATACTGTGGCGATAAAGCACAATACCTTTGCTCTTCACAGCTTTAAAACTATTTCTGTTCCAGGTATAAAATTGTTAAGATGTCTATAAAACGCATATATAAAGTTTCAGAACACTTCGGAAGCCGATCTATCTGTTCTAGCGAAGTAATAAAACTCAAAATACGCTAAGCGCTATACGGACTAACATGCGCCGTCCCAATAACACGTCACTTGAGCAGGAGGAGACGTTGCGGGCAGATTTCTCGTTCTGCCCATCCGAACGCTCACTCCATAGATATTTACACTCTATGTGAACAACCGTGTACCGCGCGACTTTTATTTTGAATATTCCGTCACTTACAGCGACAGCTATTCGTAAAATTAAAAAAAATTTTTTTTTGTTCACATAACGTTTGCCTCTTCTTAGATAATATTTCACGTAAATTTGACGTCATTCTGAGCACTGATTTTTTTTCGTTTTTTGCAGTGTTTCGAAACTGGATATAAGCGTTCAATATGTTAGTTAAAATAACGCTATTTGACACGAAGGGACGCCGCAAATAAAAAAAGAAAATGAAAACTGTAAATATCTTTAAATGTAATTGAGAATACCAGAGAAGTGCTTGACGCTTCAGAAATTTAAATTCTTTGCCTCTAAACGTCAGCAGTTCTCTTTGCGGTATTTGAATGACAATGTTTTCTATATAGGGTGTCCCACATAAAACCGGTACGCCTCAAGCGCCGGTATCATCTCTAGTCGAACTGCTTGTGAAGTGGCAACACTGTCTAAAATGCCCATGGATACCACTTCTTGTATCTCTTATAAACAGGAACACTGTCTAAAATGCCAATGGCTACCACTTCTTGTATCTCTTATAAACAGGAACACTGTCTAAAATGCCCATGGCTACCACTTCTTGTATCTCTTATAAACAGGAACACTGTCTAAAATGCCAATGGCTACCACTTCTTGCGGTAAGGTAAGTCCATGTTTTCAGCCTTACTGTTATCCATTTTTTTTTTATTTTAATTTCATTGTTACTTGACTCTCGGGCGTGAGGTGTACCGGTTTTGTATGGTACACCCTGTAGTTGCTCTGGAATCAGGGTTTCTTACAGAAACATTTCTACGTTGTGATTTCTCCAAAAAATTCCCTACATTGGCATCCGTCCACGTTTTGCCAACTTTATGCAGAAAGAGAGAGTAAGGCCCGTGACCCGTTGTGACACATGACGGGTTCGTATAGGTCACTGTACTTTATCTCCTTCGTTAATGCCTTTGGACAAGGTGTTAATACGACAGCCTGCCTTCTGTTTGAGTTAGTCGCGTACCACCTTCCGGTTCTCCAGGACGCTGACTGAATTTTATTATTGATTTTTTTCTCCAGCAACTTGCCTCAGGTTTTCAACGTCCCCTTTCCGCCGTCAATAGCTAGCATCTCTGTGCCTGACAATTATATCGCTAGGATACAGTTCCAAAATTACGGAAAATTTTAAGGCCATATTGGCATCGTCAAAACATTATAATCAGTATATGTTTTGACAATGCCAATATGGCCTTAGCACTTTAGGACATGGTGTAAAAAAGATACGAGGATGGTTATTAAGGACTAAAGCTGTTCATCGTCTAAATAATTGAGACTGTGATCAAAGACTGGAATAAAAAAACATTTGACAGTATTGGATCACTGTTTATATACGTGACTATGTCGCAGTTGGTGAAACGAGAATGAACGCCTGAGTCGCAAACTGAACGAGTGAGTAAGTCCTTCACGCTTAGGCCGGAAAAATCTGTTATCAAGTACAGTATTAATTACCGAATGCTGCAGCGTCAGTTTTCACACGGTTGGAAGAGAATCTTTACACATTTTACAGCTGTTACTAAGTCTGATGTAATATTGTATGAGCTCTAATGTGACAATTCCAAAGAAGGCAAGTACTCACAGCTGAGAATAATACGGAACCATAAATGTACAAAATACTGACGCGTAATTGTTTACAGAAGAACAGATAAAATGGAAGGAACCGACCACTGGAAAGATGAGGCTGGATTCTGAAGAAATTTAGGGACAGATCAGGCAAAACTAACCTTGCGACTTACCTTAGAAGACTGACTGAAGACGGGCACGTTGTCCTTTGTAGCATTTGTAATTTTAAAGATTTGTTTTGACAATGTTGACTGGAATTCACTCTTTGAAAATCTGAAGGTAACACGGGTAAAATATGGGGGGGGGGGGGGGCAAATGCAATTTATAACCTTTACAGAAACCAATGCTGCAGATACAAGAGTCGAAGGACATGAAAGGCAAGCAACAGTTGAGAGAGGAAAAAGATTGGGAAACTAGACACTGAATATAGTAAATGAGTTTGCTATTTGGGCAGCGAAATAAGTGACGTTGGCCGAAGAAGAGAGGATGTAAAATGCGAAGTTGCAACAAGAGAAATTTGTAACATCGACTATAAATTGAAGTTCGAACAACTAGTCGGTTTAGTTCTTCGACAGTCGTTGATAATTATTTCTTCGACATTTCTCTCTGTAGAAACAGTTATATAATTGTATATTGTTCACTTTATGGGACATGGAAACCAAATAAGCAACTCTTATGTTGACTCCTGAAGAAAACAGAAATTTAAAAAAATCATACTCATTTTTGTTTCCTTGATTTCGCAGAAATTCCTCAGCCCGTTGTCCCGTAAGATAAACTGGGTATGCTCTCTGCAGGAGGCCAACGTCTTCACATATTTTAGGAACAAAATCTTTTTCCGAAACCGACAAGTTTTCTTATAATGCCTTCGTGAAACAATACTGTCGATGATCAGCATCTGTTCACTTTCGTGATATTTCAATTGGATAAATAATTAATATTCTTGAATACAAACTTATTGCATTTAACCACGGTCAAAACTGTGACACTCTTGAGCATAAAGATTTTCCATCTCTCGTCGAATTTTTACTGTTGCATATTGCACAGTTGCATCCCCGCGTGTGTCTACCATTAACAATTCTTACCGACTCTCTCTCAATTTACGAATCTCAGAACAACGCTAAATAAAACAAAGGTATTACATTTAAACAGTTCAAATAGTTTCACTGATATCGATACAATTCAATTGTTAACTTTTATGTAGAAAATACACTCCTGGAAATGGAAAAAAGAACACATTGACACCGGTGTGTCAGACCCACCATACTTGCTCCGGACACTGCGAGAGGGCTGTACAAGCAATGATCACACGCACGGCACAGCGGACACACCAGGAACCGCGGTGTTGGCCGTCGAATGGCGCTAGCTGCGCAGCATTTGTGCACCGCCGCCGTCAGTGTCAGCCAGTTTGCCGTGGCATACGGAGCTCCATCGCAGTCTTTAACACTGGTAGCATGCCGCGACAGCGTGGACGTGAACCGTATGTGCAGTTGACGGACTTTGAGCGAGGGCGTATAGTGGGCATGCGGGAGGCCGGGTGGACGTACCGCCGAATTGCTCAACACGTGGGACGTGAGGTCTCCACAGTACATCGATGTTGTCGCCAGTGGTCGGCGGAAGGTGCACGTGCCCGTCGACCTGGGACCGGACCGCAGCGACGCACGGATGCACGCCAAGACCGTAGGATCCTACGCAGTGCCGTAGGGGACCGCACCGCCACTTCCCAGCAAATTAGGGACACTGTTGCTCCTGGGGTATCGGCGAGGACCATTCGCAACCGTCTCCATGAAGCTGGGCTACGGTCCCGCACACCGTTAGGCCGTCTTCCGCTCACGCCCCAACATCGTGCAGCCCGCCTCCAGTGGTGTCGCGACAGGCGTGAATGGAGGGACGAATGGAGACGTGTCGTCTTCAGCGATGAGAGTCGCTTCTGCCTTGGTGCCAATGATGGTCATATGCGTGTTTGGCGCCGTGCAGGTGAGCGCCACAATCAGGACTGCATACGACCGAGGCACACAGGGCCAACACCCGGCATCATGGTGTGGGGAGCGATCTCCTACACTGGCCGTACACCACTGGTGATCGTCGAGGGGACACTGAATAGTGCACGGTACATCCAAACCGTCATCGAACCCATCGTTCTACCATTCCTAGACCGGAAAGGGAACTTGCTGTTCCAACAGGACAATGCACGTCCGCATGTATCCCGTGCCACCCAACGTGCTCTAGAAGGTGTAAGTCAACTACCCTGACCAGCAAGATCTCCGGATCTGTCCCCCATTGAGCATGTTTGGGACTGGATGAAGCGTCGTCTCACGCGGTCTGCACGTCCAGCACGAACGCTGGTCCAACTGAGGCGCCAGGTGGAAATGGGATGGCAAGCCGTTCCACAGGACTACATTCAGCATCTCTACGATCGTCTCCATGGGAGAATAGCAGCCTGCATTGCTGCGAAAGGTGGATATACACTGTACTAGTGCCGACATTGTGCATGCTCTGTTGCCTGTGTCTATGTGCATGTGGTCCTGTCAGTGTGAACATGTGATGTATCTGACCCCAGGAATGTGTCAATAAAGTTTCCCCTTCCTGGGACAATGAATTCACGGTGTTCTTATTTCAATTTCCAGGAGTGTATTACTCGAATGAGAAGCACACTTTGTAAAGCATAAATTGTTAGGTAATATTTAAATATTCCTTCTGATTTTTTATTATTATTTTTTGTTTGGCAAGAATAATATGGTAAATGAAGTTCACCTGCCAAGATACCTTCGGTTCAGAACACGACGTATACGCAAGGTATTATGTACTGGACATCCATTGTGTTGATACCACATAAACATTCTGGTCCTTGGCGGCACTTCATCCGGAAGAGGAAGAAGTATTCATCTGAGGAAGCTGGCACACGCTGTGCCGTTTAGACTACCATTGATGAAATAAGGGCCAATAATTGTAGTACCAAGAATCCCACACCACACGTTAACTCTCCACTGACGCTGATGTTCCATCTGTCCAAGCTATCGTGGGTTGTTGCTGGACCAATAATGCATGTTCCTTGTATTTACCTCTCCTTTGTTTGAGGAGGAACATTGATCGGTAAATAGTGGCTGAACAGACTGGATTTAGACCTAAAAGGAGCTGCAGCGACTAGGCATTACCAGTAACCACACATATCGAAAGGGGCTTTGAAGAAAAGAAAAAATCCACAGCGCTATTTATTGATCTATCGTCTGCGTCTGACACAGTATGGAGGCAAGGAATGCTGCTGAAATTCCAACGCATCATACTGAGGCGTAGCGCCTTCGCATCGCTCCTGTCACTTGCTAGGACGATATCGTTATAGGCATGAGTCATCGACAGATGTCACCAGCTGACATGGACCTGAGTTACAGAGCTGCACGTAGTTGTACTAGTAGGCGGCAGAGGTCAGCAGTTGACGGACAGTGCTAGCAGTCGTAGTTAAAACAATGTTGAAAAGTTATGTGTGACTAAAATTTAATGTGTTTGCATAATTATAATTGTTTTATATGTGTAGTAATTAGCAGTGTGAGTGTTATATGAGTGAAGAAGAACAGAAGTAAATGAAAATAGTTTTGTTTATTCACGAAGTACCAGTTAAACTATACAGGGGATTTACTATAATTAAATGTGCAGTCAGTTTATGGTACTAATAAATCGTGAGTAGAACACAAATTAATCGGTAATTTCAGAAGGAGTAATTTTATATTTGATGCTTTTCTAAATTTATTTATTTAGCAATTGCCATAGAAAGAAATGTTTTACTATGATTGGTCATTGAAGTAAAGTGCAGGTTAGCGCGGGATAATACTGAAACCTGATTTGCTGTTTGTGATATCAGCCAATCAGAAAAATGCAGGCTAGCGCCAATCTATGCTGGGAACAAAGCCTTTGGTGTAATCTAAGTAGTCGGGGCTGAGGGTTCGAACTAGTAACATCTCATTGAAAGCAGCTCCGACGAAAGTACTGCAAAATCGCGGAAAATTGCTAATTACGAGTTCGCGAAGCAGTACAAAGTGTATTTAAGTGAACGGTATAGTGGAAGTCGTGTGGAATTTCGGACGGAATATCAAAATTATTGCTTTTGACTGTTAGTTAAAACCGCGTGGCGTGTTGTGCGATCTGAGACTGGAACAGGTATTACGTGTAGGGCAGAGTGCACAACATTTGAGCGAGCATATTCATAACGAAACGATCCAGTGAACTCTATTAGCTTCGGTAACGGGTGTAAATACCATAAACTGGCTACGTGTGTGATTGTGGTGTGCGTGGGAGCTTTACATTGTGTAGACACTTAGTACGGACTTGGCAGTATTAACTGTAATCTTTATCGTAAAATACACCTGAAAATTTACATTACCAAGTTAAAACTTTTATTTCAGTACTAGCCACATCCCGTTTACCGGATAATTCTATGTATGTTGCGACCTGCAGTAGACAGTAGTGGTCTAGTATTTTCTACTACAGCTTTTAGCTAGACAAATGAACGTTGCTGGACACTGGCAGGGCGGTAAAAAGTAACGTGCCGCGCCGCAATACCTTGTAAAAAACTGGCCACACTGCTTAACAAGATGCTGGCAAATAGACACATTGAAGTAGACCTTAATGACAAGAAAAGCCGTAACTATGAACTCAATGACAGACTTCCCCAGGGATCAGTTCTTTCACCTCTGCTCTTCAATATATACATTTCTGACCTACCAAACACCCACTCTAAAAAG
This sequence comes from Schistocerca cancellata, assembly GCF_023864275.1. Taxonomy (NCBI): domain Eukaryota; kingdom Metazoa; phylum Arthropoda; class Insecta; order Orthoptera; family Acrididae; genus Schistocerca; species Schistocerca cancellata. The sequence continues at coordinate 73,913,005 of NC_064627.1, forward strand.
TTCATTTACGCCGATGACATGTTTAATTAGCCAATCTGTCGACTTCGAGACATCACAAATTACTCTTGAAAATGGCCTGAAAAAGATGGATGAATATTTCCAAGTATGGCGACTTAAACCCAGCCCCACGAAGACATAGACAGCCTGCTTTCACTTAAACAATAAGCGGGCACACTATAAACCCAGAATCGCTTTCAGAAACCAAATGTTGAGATACAAACCTCAACCAAAATACCTGGGAGTAACGATTGACCACATTCGTACCTTCAGAGCGCACCAGGAGATCGCCTGCAAAATAAATCTAGAAATAACATAATGTAACCACTGACAGGAAATGGCTGGGGAACGAATGCTATAAACCCTGAGGACGCCGGCCCTTGCTCTTGTCTATTCAACAGCAGAATATGTGGTTAAATAGCGCCCATACAAGAGCAGTAGATACTCAATAATTCTATGAAGCTGATATCGGGAACGGTCAAGTCAACACCAACCCAGATGATGCCTGGCGCCGAGAATGGTCTTCCTCCAACCCACACTCAATATAATCTAATTAAATATCCGAGCCAACGCCCATTCGGATTTGAACTACCAAGGATATCCTGGACATCACTCAGCCAGTTCCGAACAGGGCATGGTAATTGTGAGTACTGGAGGCATAAATGGGGCGTGGTTGATAGACCTGACTGCGACTGCGGACACAACAAGCAAACACTACAGCAAATCGCCACTGAACGCCATTTAAGGGAATTCCAAGGCACCTTCCAGGACCTTCATTTGCTTAAGGGGGAAGCTACCGCCTGGATGAAAGGACTGGACATCCATCCCTGAGCAGTACAGTAATGCCAACTACATGGTCACTTTGCGGAATTATGCATCACTTATCGTTTTATTCTATGTGACTTGAGATTATATACATTTTTCGTCATCAGCATTTTATCTTATAATGGGTATGTACTGTACATATATCTTTTATCACAAAATGTACCAGATGTAATCTGATGCTGTATTATTGATGTAATTTGATGCTGGATTTAAAGCCAAACGAAATAAAATAAAGAAAATTATATATTCTGTACATCAACAAGCTCGCAGCGTATTTATCCCACCTCAAAGCAAGAACTGAATGAAAAACGACGCAAAATGGTTGAAATGGCTCTGAGCACTATGGGACTAAATCTGAGGTCATCAGTCCCCTAGAACTTAGCACTACTTAAACCTAACTAACCTAAGGACATCACACACATCCATACCCGAGGCAGGATTCGAACCTGCGACCGTAGAAGTCGCGCGGTTCCGGACTGAAGCGCCTTGAACCGCTCGGCCACCACGGCCGGCAAAAGCGATGGAGATTCCCGCTTGGCGATAATCACTCTGGTAACAATGGAAATGCATGTAAGTGGCATAATAAAAGGTGTGTCGTTAGGTTTCGTCACATATCGGATTTGATCAGAACACTTCATGTCGACTTCCCTGTTTCATCTTTTCTGCAAACCCCAGCGACCTAGCAGTTGTAATGTCAACATTGCGTGGTGGAGTTATAGGTTCTAATATCTGTAGCGCCGAGCGCCAGTTACGTCTGCATTTCTACTCATACGTCTCCGCCGACTGCAAAGACCAATTTTTTCGTTTACATTTTGTTCATCACTTTCACTAAGTGTATTTGAAGAATGCCGGTGCGAAGAAATTGCACACTAAATGCACTAATTTTTTTTTAATGCATCTAGTGTCCCGGGTTCGATTCCCGGCGGGGTCAGGGATTTTCTCTGCCTCGTGATGGCTGGGTGTTGTGTGCTGTCCTTAGGTTAGTTAGGTTTAAGTAGTTCTAAGTTCTAGGGGACTGATGACCATAGATGTTAAGTCCCATAGTGCTCAGAGTCATTTGAACCATTTTTGCATCTAGTGTGCTATGTCTTCACATCGGAAATCTTGTTATTCTGTTCACACCACCAGCCCCCAGTGTAACCGGACTTCTTCTTTGTACCACCTATACTTGCTTCAAATAGTCAAAGATAACGACTGGACGTCATGAAAGCTCAAAAGGGAGTAAGATTCCTCCACACAGTGAAAGTAAAATTATGTTCTACTACAATTTCAAAACAGCAGTTTCAAATATTTATCGAAAACTTCCAAAAAAAATATAATGTAAAATTAAAATATCGGCACTCGATATTGCCAATCGGCGTCGATATATCGAGAAACGTGTGATAAGTCGATGTATCGTTATACCGATACATTGTCAAAAGCCCTATTCGGGGAGGCTGGTATAGTAAAGGCGCTGTGTCGTGTCCCTCGGTAAGTTCTCCCACAACCGTTGCAACTGGTCCTCGACATCTACATCTACATCTACATTCATACTCCGCAAGCCACCCAACGGTGTGTGGCGGAGGGCACTTTACGTGCCACTGTCATTACCTCCCTTTCCTGTTCCAGTCGCGTATGGTTCGCGGGAAGAACGACTGTCGGAAAGCCTCCGTGCGCGCTCGAATCTCTCTAATTTTACATTCGTGATCTCCTCGGGAGGTATAAGTAGGGGGAAACAATATATTCGATACCTCATCCAGAAACGCATCCTCTCGAAACCTGGACAGCAAGCTACACCGCGATGCAGAGCGCCTCTCTTGCAGAGTCTGCCACTTGAGTTTGCTAAACATCTCCGTAACGCTATCACGGTTACCAAATAACCCTGTGACGAAACGCGCCGCTCTTCTGTGGATCTTCTCTATCTCCTCCGTCAACCCGATCTGGCACGGATCCCACACTGATGAGCAATACACAAGTATAGGTCGAACGAGTGTTTTGTAAGCCACCTCCTTTGTTGATGGACTACATTTTCTAAGGACTCTCCCAATTTTATATGATCATTCCACTTCAAATCGTTCCGTACGCATACTCCCAGATATTTTACAGAAGTAACTGCTACCAGTGTTTGTTCCGCTATCATATAATCATACAATAAAGGGTCCTTCTTTCTATGTATTCGCAATACATTACATTTGTCTATGTTAAGGGTCAGTTGCCGCTCCCTGCACCAAGTGCCTATCCGCTGTAGATCTTCCTGCATTTCGCTACAATTTTCTAATGCTGCAACTTCTCTGTATACTACAGCATCATCTACGAAAAGCCGCATGGAACTTCCGACACTATCTACTACATCACGGATACTGACACAAGGACGGAGTTGACGTCCAGCTTGGTCCCACACTTTTTGTATCGGGGAGAGATTTGTGGAATTTGCAGGCCAGCGAAGTACCTCAACATTACATAGAAAGTCCATTGAGGCAGGTATCATCTAAAGGTGAACATTGTCCTGTTGAGAAATGACATCGCGGTACTGTCGCATCAGACATAACACACAATGACGCAGGATATCATCGATGTCCTGTTGCGCCATCAGCGTTCCCTCAGCCACTATCAGCCGTGGCCTGAAGTCATACCCAAAGCCTCCACTTACCTGGACGCCAGGGACAGCACTGTTGTCCTTCTCCAAAAGAATAGGCCATACTCACCGGCGATGGTTATCTATGGGACAGGACAGAACTGCGGTTCACTCTTGAACACAATGTGACGCCATTTATAGTCTGTCTGTAAACTGAAGAGCGAGCGAGCGAGTCCCCACTCTGCCAACCCAGCTACGTCACAAGGCGCTTCTACAAGCTGTTTCACAACGCAGTACCGGCCCTGCCGCGGCGCGCGATTTAAATCTGTGGCGACGCCGTACACAGATACGTCTCGGCTGCGTTTGTTTTCAGACAAATGCATTAAGACCATAAGGAATACAAAAAACGATAGCTTCTTTCGAAATACAACACTAGAGTAAATAATATTAATATAAGAATGGAAGTCAGGATTCTACTACAAACATAGAACCGAACGGCTGTTCATGTGAATATGGTATATGTTCCTCCACTGCTATTCGTAAAACGAACCCCACATAATTCAATAAATCTGTAGAATTTATGGCTTGTTCTTACTTTGTGTTTCTACTGAAAGGTAGAAGTTTTCATTGAAGGACTGTGTTGAAACTTAACAATTCTTGCAACATGAAGAGTGTTAAAAAAGTAAGCAGAAATTTATAATTTTATGTGTTAGCCCGATTTGCACTACTTTTTTGTCACTGTCTTCGTGAACATGTCTCTAAAGTATGTGTACAATGTTATGCATATTGGCTATTTACTCTGTTGTCAGTTGTCAAAAAGATTACATGTGTTTTGGTAGCATCAACGATTATTTGTTTTGTATAAAAATAGATCAGATAATCTGTATCAAATTTTGTTGTAAGAATGGAATAAAATGTATGAAATTTTTAGAAATATTGAATATTGCTTTTGGTGAACTTGTTATGAGTAAACCAAGGGCATACAAGTGGTATAAACATTTCAAAGTGAGTCTTAAAGGGCAGCAGTTTTAACAAGTATGGATGAGATTAAAAATATGCAGTTAGAAGACCTATAAACTATCCCAAAGAAACAGTTCCTAAAGTGTTTCGGGAATTGGAAAAAGCGCTGGCATAAGTGTGTAGTATGTAATGTGGAATATTTTGAAGAGTATAACATTGCTGAAGACTAACAAATAAAGTTCTTACCAAAAAATAAAAGTTAATATGTAAGCGCACCTCGTATGTCAAGCTTTCTGCTTGGAAGTCCAGAATCGGGGTATGTGTTTCGAAGTGTTTACGATAGCTATTGTGCACATGTCTTAAGCAGTATGTCTTAGAATCGGGTGAATAGTGACTGAGACAGAGATTTAGTGTTCCATCAGCATCAAAGGTTTTACGTGATTTTGAAACTGTCTATAAGGATGGGTTTCCTCACAAAATTATTAATTTCCTTCGTGGCGATTCCAATAAACCATGCGGCTTATTTCCGCGTTTCTTCTTTATGCGTCCTATTGGGCGAGGCTGACGTTTGCCTAAATTACAGCCGTTTGGTTGGGAGTAGCAATATTAGCCAACAGTTCTTTTTGCGTCGCCTCTTTAACATAGGCTGTACTAACATTAGAGACGATCGAACGCTTGTTACTCCTCAAATATCTTCTTCGTATTCTGCACATTTTCTTACAATGCTAGACGATTATCCATCACTTCCGGATATCGAAGTATATCAGTAAGTATACAAAGTTAACTGACACTGGCAACTAAAATCCCACGAACAGAAACGACGTATATCACTGCACGCCGGTCTGCACCGCTACACAGGTAACGGGCAACAGATTTCGGGTGCCCCTGTAGTCCGGTGGCAGCGTTCTTCCGGGAAATGCCACTTCCCCCACCAAAAGCGCTGCTCGCTCTTCAGTTTACAGACAGACTATACAACCCGTCAGTGCTTTTCAGTCACGGCACATCTCCAAACACAGCCGTTTGTAATACACACATCAAAAAAAGTTTTGCATCGCCTCGGTTCCGAGAGTTCCGGAAACCGTACAGAAAATTGGAATAGAGATCAGCGTAAACATCATTTTCGCCACTTTTATCGCTCATGAAAACCACACATTACATGTTGTACCACCTCAAGAGGTGGTGCGCCACATTGCTGTACACACCGGTACCTTTAATACTCAGTAGCACTTCTTCTTGCATTTATGCATGCCTGTATTCGTCGTGGCGTACTATCCACAAGTTCATCAAGGCACTGTTGATTCAGATTGTTACACTCCTCAACGGCGATTCGGCGTGGAACCCTCAGAATGGTTGGTGGGTCACGCCGTCCATAACCAGCACTTTATCTATCCCAGACTTGTTCGATATGGTTCATGTCTGGAGAACATGCTGGTCACTCTACTCGAGCGATGCCGGTATCCTGAAGGAAGTCATTCACAAGATGCGCACGATGAAGGGCGCGAATGTCGTCCATGAAGACGAATGTCTCGCCAATATGCTGCCGATATGGTTGCACTATCGGTCGGTGGATGGCATTCACGTATCGTACAGCCGTTACGGCACCTTCCATGACCAACAGAGACGTACGTCGGCAGCACATAATGCCACCCCAAACAACAGGGAACCTCCACCTTGCTGAACTCGCTGGATATTGTGTCTAAGGCATTCAGCCTGACCAGCTTGCCTCCAAACACCTCCCCGACGATTCTCTGGTTGAAGGCATATGCGACACTTTTCGGTGAAAACGTGATGCCAGTCCTGAGCTGCCCATTCGGCATGTTGTTGGGCTTATCTGTACCACGCAGTATGGTGTCGTGGTTGCAAATATGGACCTGGTCATGGACGTCGGAAGTCAAGTTGCGCATCATGCAGGCTATTGCGCACAGCTTGAGTCGTAACACGACGTCTTGTGGCTACACGAAAAGCATTATTCAACATGGTGGCGTTGGTGTCAGGGTTCATCCGAGCTATAATCCGTAGGTAGCGGCCATCCAATGCAGTAGTAGGCCTTGGGCGACTTGAGCGAGGCATGTCATCGACAGTTTCTGTCTCTCTGTATCTCCTCCATGTCCGAACAACATCGCTTTGATTCACTGCGAGACCCCTGGACACTTCCCTTGATGAGAGCTCTTCCTGGCACAAAGTAACAATGCGGGCGCGACCGAACCGCGGTATTGACCGTCTACGCACGGTTGAACTACAGACGAGCTGTGTATCTCCTTCCTAGTGGAATAGCTGGAACTGATCGGCTGTCGGACTCACTCCGTCTTATAGGCGGTGCTTATGCATTGTTATTTACATCTTTGGCAGGGTTTAGTGGCATCTCTGAATTGCCAAAGGGACTGTTGTGTGTTACAATATCCAGAGTCAACGTCTATCTTCAAGAGTTCTGGGAGCCGAGGTGATGCAAAAGTTTTTTTGATGTGCGTATGTGGAATGAAAACAGTCACCAGTTGCGGAAGACAGTAGTCAAAAGCTCTTGACCTAGGTTTCAACACATATAAATGGGCCTTCTTCAAGCTGTTTTTACGATTGTGAATTTTAGTTATGACTGACCCCACAGGCGGCACATCATGGTCAGTATGTAAAACGTAATAAGATTTCTGAAGAAGGCCCATTTGTTGTTGTTGTGGTGTTCAGTCCTGAGACTGGTTTGATGCAGCTCTCCATGCTACTCTATCCTGTGCAAGCTTCTTCATCTCCCAGTACCTACTGCAACCTACATCCTTCTGAATCTGCTTAGTGTATTCATCTCTTGGTCTCCCTCTACGATTTTTACCCTCCAAGCTGCCCTCCAATACTAAATTGGTGATCCATTGATGCCTCAGAACATGTCCTACCAACCGATTCCTTCTCCTAGTCAAGTTGTGCCACAAACTCCTCTTCTCCCCTATTCTATTCAATACCTCCTCATTAGTTATGTGATCTACCCATATAATCTTCAGCATTCTTCTGTAGCACCACATTTCGAAAGCTTCTATTCTCTTCTTGTCCAAACTATTTATCTTCCATGTTCACTTCCATACATGGCTACGCTCCAGACAAATACTTTCAGAAACGACTTCCTGACACTTAAATCTGTACTTGATGTTAACAAATTTCTCTTCTTTAGAAACGCTTTCCTTGCCATTGCCAGTCTACATTTTATATCCTCTCTACTTCGACCATCATCAGTTATTTTGCTCCCCAAATAACAAAACTCCTTTACCACTTTAAGTGTCTCATTTCCTAATCTAATTCCATCAGCATCACCCGACTTAATTCGACTACATTCCATTATCCTCGTTTTGCTTTTGTTGATGTTCATCTTATATCCTCCTATTCAAGACACTATCCATTCCGTTCAACTGCTCTTCCAAGTCCTTTGCTGTCTCTGACAGAATTACAATGTCATCGGCGAACCTCAAAGTTTTTATTTCTTCTCCATGGATTTTAATACCTACTCCGAATTTTTCTTTTGTTTCCTTCACTGCTTGCTCAATATACAGATTGAATAACATCGGGGATAAGCTATAACCCATTTATATGGGCTGAAACCTAGGTCAAGAGCTTTTGACTTCTGCCTTCCACAAGTGGTGGCTATTTTTATTGCATATAATACATTTGCACAGCTGCTGCTGGAGACATGAGTAAGATTCTAATGCAACCACCTGTGTTGGGGCGTTAACTACAGTCTACGCATGGGACGGTAATTCTGTAGTCTGGCTTTTCCTGGTCTTTGACCAATTACTCCATTACTCATTCTCGGGTGACAGGCGCATGTGTGAAGTCGCTACGATGTGCTCGGAGCACAACGCAGCGATCCTTGCATCAGACACAGTGGACTGGAACCTTGACAACGAGCCATTCAGCGCAACAAGAAACTACTGCCCCATACAAGTACTTTCCAAATCTTTATATTGCACGATGTGACCAGTTCGGTGAATACAGAAGCAAAATGTGTCCGCATTCAAATTGTATCTAGTGCTGATAAAGCTGGCTCACACGGGTACGCGGCATCTCCACTTCCTTCGCACTGATGAAGCGACCTCTAATGCCCTTCACGCCCCTTATATACCGTAATAGGCCTGGTAACAACACTAAAGACGAACAGCAGTGATGGCCACTGGTGGTGGGTCTACTCGTACCTGTCGCAGACAACGATTTACATACGTACCAATGGGGTATGTGTACGAAGTTACTTTGCCACCCAGCAGTGTCCTCTGTGTTCTTCACTTTCTTATTAGGATATGTATTTTATAGAAAGGGGTAATTCTTAAAACAATTGCTACCACACTGACGCTCTCCACAAGCTGATATTCTGAGCTGTTCCAGGTTGTATTTAATACGATGCAGTCATCAAGGAAATCTGAAGATGGATTGTAAATATCCCAAAATCGGTAATCCTGTATAAATATCCTAAATAAGAGACATCTGAGTGGAAATTTACTCAGTATCCGGTTAAGGAGGCTATAATTCCTTCGGAACAAGTAAATAAAAAAAGTACATCAAACTCTCCTGGTCGTAGTACTTCAAGAACCATCAGTCCACGAAGTTCATTAGTCGGAAAAAAAAGAGTGGAAGCGCCTCGGGTACTTTGTGGAGGGGAAGGACAAGCAGAAGGATCCAGGGAAAGGCGCGCCGTATTAGCGGGCAGGGGGAGGGGGGGGGGCGCCAGCGCTGTCTGCTGTCTGTCTCTGTGTGGCTGGCCCTGAGTCAACACGGCCCTCACAGCCATTGTCCAAACAGCCCGGGGCAGCCCGGACCAGAGCAGGGCACAGCGCTGCGCCCTTTTTATTTGCTCGCCCCCGCAGTTTAATTACCTCTGAGGGCGCCCTCCCCCTCCCCTGCAACCCCCCTGCAACCACTGGTACAGTCAGAGCACGTCCGCGCCCGCTGCCGGCCGGCCGCAGCTGCGCACAATCACTGCGTGAGCTGCGTGGGGTGTGGGCGGAGAGCGGCGGCGCAAACACTCCATCTCTGCCCGCTCTCTACACGCATCCGCATCCCACGCGAGTTAAGTGATGATATTTCGGTTTGAACACACGGCGCCAGGTCTTTAGCACTCGTACTAGAGATGATTGTTGTTGAAATGGTTAAAACAGAAAAAAAGTGCCACAGCAAGTGCAATAACACAATTACGCAAAGCTGTTTGCAGACTCTCTCTCTCTCTCTCTCTCTCTCTCTGTCTCTGTCTCTGTCTCTTTCTCTAAGGCAAAGAAGAAGCGACCCACCACGAAGCAATTATCTGACTGGGACGGAAATCACTAGAAGAGATGTACATATACAGACAAACAACTGATTACAATTTCAGAAAAGTAGGAAGCTTTATTCAAGAGAAAGAGTTTCACAGATTAACTACGCCAATAAAGCGTCGGTCCACCTCTTGTCCTTATGCAAGCAGTTATGAGGCCTGGCACTGATTGATAAAGTTATTAGATATCATCCTGAGGCGTATCATGCGAACTTCTGTCCAACTGGCGCATCAGATCGTCAAAATGCAGAAATGGTTGGAGGACCCCATCCATAATGCTCCAAACTTTCTCAGTTGGAGAGAGATCTGGCGACATTGCTGGCCGAGCACCAGAAGCTCTCGCCGTGTGCAGACGGGCATTATCTTACTGAAATAAAAGACCAGAATGTTTTGCGATGAAGGCCAACAAAACGGAGCGTGGAATAGCATCGACGTACCGTTGTGCTCTTTGGGTGCTGGGAATGGCATGAAAACGGATTCTGCTATGAAAAGAACTGGCATTCTAAACCACGACTTGTGGTTTTCGGGCTCTATGGCGTCTTCACTGGTCATCAGTCGTAATTCGAAGCGGGCCACGTCACAGAAGACAATTAGATTCCAAGCCAAAGACGTGTCTGGAGACATCACGGAACCTGAACGTCACCCGCCATACGGTCCAAAACCCAAGAGACTTGGTGTGGGGTGCACTTCATTTCATATCAAAACTTCTTTGATTGCTATCCGCTTTGATTGCTAACCTGTTTTTGTTAAGGGATAGATAGGGAGAGGAACAATATTGTAGCAAAAGTTTCTGTGATAACGGAAGAAGAATACGCAGGATTTAAAGACAACTGTGACGTTGTAAACATGACAAACGTATGGATGGTTCAAATGGCTCTGAGCACTATGGGACTTAACATCTGTGGTCCTCAGTCCCCTAGAACTTAGAACTACTTAAACCTAACTAACCTAAGGACATCACACACATCCATGCCCGAGGCAGGATTCGAACCTGCGACCGGAGCGGTCACGCGGTTCCAGACTGAAGCGCCTTTAACCGCACGGCCACACCGGCCGGATAAACTTATGGATGTGGTTTAAATAAATACTAGAAGATAAAAATTGGGTACTGCCAGATTTAGGGAGCTGTAAAATTGGATAAAAACCTTATAGAAAATTTCTCAGAAAACGATGAATAATCAAATGGGAAAACCAAAATTAAAACCGGACAAATCATTGGCTAAATGTTGTTATACCTTAAAAATGTTCATGGACTACTGAAAGCCTTAAAGAGTACTATATTTCATCTCAATTAGTATGGTATGGTCCTATTGGGATGAATGGGTTTATAAAAACAATCATTTGAAATTAAAATGTAAGGCAGTTAAAACTATTAGTGAAATTACTGTTCGATAAACATGCAGGAGTATTCACAGTGTTATTTAAACGTACTTTTTGCGAAAACAGCGCAGAAAAATTTTAGTGCTTTATGCCGAATAATCTATGCTCCGTTTTCTTCATGGCAAACCGTTTTGGACTTTCATTTCGGCAAGGTAATGCCTGCCCGCACATGGCGAGAGTTTCTAATGCTTGTCTTCGTGCTTGTCAAACCCCACGTTGGCCAAAAAGGTCGCTAGATCTCTCCCCAGTTAAGAACGTTTGCTATATTATGGGCAATGCCCTCCAACGAACTCGGGATTTTCACAGTCTAGTCCTGCCAGTTGGACAGAATTTGGCGCGATATCGCTCAGGAGGACATTCAGTACCTCTATCAATCCATGCTAAGTGGAATAACTGCTTGTATTAGGGCCAAATGTTGGGCCAATGAGTTATTCACTTGCTCAATTTGTGATGCTATGTCTCTTTAACAAATCCATTTTTTTATGACACTGTAATCTTTTTTTGTCTGCATATGCACACCGCATCTACCGATTTCCGACTCATTCAGATAATTCTTTCCGGGCGCGTCTTTTTTCTTGTCTTGGGATGCATATATACAGGGTTGTCGGGAACAGTGTGAAAAGCTGGTAAGGTTGATCGAGGGTAGGGTGTGCTGGGAAATAATTGTTAACAAAAAAATAGATAAGCTGCGCAGTTATCGATTAAATTAGAATTGAAGTTAGCCAATCAGGTTGTAATGTACGCAAATTCAAACACCCTCCCAGATACAGTTAGTGTCATTGTTCTCATAGCATAGATGATGGTCCACGAGAGTGCCCAGCTGTTGTCTCAAGTTCGATTTTTATTATTGTCCCACATTCGGTCGTCGTATCCCTGCATTTTTCAGTTTTAGGAAAGCAAATGGCCGGCCGCTGTGGCCGAGCGGTTCTAGGTGCTTCAGTCCGGAACCGGCGACGGCTACGGTCGCAAGTTCTAAGCCTGCCTCGGGCATGTACGTGTGTGATGTCCTTAGGTTAGTTAGATTTAAGTAGTTCTAAGTTCTAGGGGACTGATGATCTCAGATGTTAAGTCTCATAGTACTCAGAGCCATTTGAACCATTTGAAAGCAAACGAAGAACATGTTTGGCAACACCGTCTCTGGCAGTCTGCTTGAATTTGGGCGTGCTACGACCTGATTAGCTAACTTCAATCCTAATTAAATGGTAAACGGAGAAACATATGTAATTTTTTTCGTAACATACACTTGTCAGCACAATCTACCCTCCACACGTTTGGAAACACGAAGTGTTTATGACAATGGAAAGAAAATACATTAAGAAACTGCAGTATATTCTTTTGTAAATGTTTATTAATCTCAAACAATACGTAGTTAAATGCAACTATTAAATGTTGTATTTCCTAAAAATAATTACTCTCAAGTGTTTCAGGTTGGGTTGTGCTGCCTGGTGGTTTTTTATTCTTCACATCATGCGTAAAATACCTAAATAAGTTGCCACGTGAACACTCTTTTATATACAATGAATGTTGCTTACTGAATACTCGGTCGCCATTATGTTTTATTAATCAGGGTCCAGCTAATCTGTGCCCTGAATACCTGTACCTTCTTCCCCCAACTTGGCTCAGACTTCGTCTCCTTACAGACTGCAGATAAATTCCTGAAAATTAACTTCTCGTTCTCATTCACCCCACCACATAAAAAAGAAATGAGATTCAATTCACCTTCTTATATTATCTTCAAAATTACCACTCACTACTTGATAAATGAGGACAGCTACTAACTCGTATTGCTGCCTACCTGTATTACGTACATAATAGACCTGATATTCAGCTGGATAATTAAGAATTACAATACATTTATTATCTTTGACATTGCATTCTTAGATTTCAAGGAACTCTTTCCTCCGCATCTGCCGCTCCATGGAACTCCTGTCTCCAACTCAGTAAAAAGGGTCGTCTGACTGCTATCCACTTCAGTACAGACACTTCCCAACACTGGGGTGCTCACCACCTATCGACTATTCTCAATCACGAACACATGTTTTTAAGGACCTGATACCTCTCATTCCAGGAAAGGGATGTATCACTACAACTTTTCGCTTTAATCACTGCCTTGCATTATCTTGGCATGTGATGCGTGAATTTTGGCAAGATTTCGGTTGGAATCGCGTCTATTCTTGTTGCAGGACTTCCCACAAGTGTGTGTGTCACTCATGATTTCTCATTTTCGGGTCCTTCTGTCCAACTCATCCCTTAGTAGCTCGAGTGGGTTACAGTCATGGAATGGGAAGGCTGTTCTATGTTTTCCAAATTTTCTGAATCTCTAGAGACTTCACATAGTTCTGACGCAAGATTGATGTATTTTTCCGGTCGCTGGCCGGCCGGAGTTGTCGAGCGGTTCTAGGCGCTACAGTCTGGAGCCGCGCGACAGCTACGGTCGCAGGTTCGAATCCTGCCTCGGGTATGGATGTGTGTAATGTCCTTAGGTTAGTTAGGTTTAAGTAGTTCTAAGTTCTAGGGGACTGATTACCTCAGCAATTAAGTCCCATAGTGCTCAGAGCCATTTTCCGGTCGTTGTCTTGCTGCAAGACAAATCCTTCACGAATCCGACGCAAACCAGATGCCTGGCAAGTTGGTGGAGAATAGCATGATAATCCTTTTGGTTCATTTTCCCATCTACTTTCAGCATACCTCCGACTTTAGTCCCTCCATAAAATTCCCATAGCACCACAGAAGCCCCTCCGTTCTCCACAGTTGGAACGACGCACTGAGGATTCAGGCGTTCACGAGGTAAATGGCGTGCGAATTGACGGTGTTTACATCCATATATTTCGAACTTGAATTCATGAGTGACATCACGTATGCTGGACTGCTGTTGAAATTGTTTGTCAATATTTTATAAAGTTTTAGTCTTCAGTTACTTATTTTAAACTTTATTTGTGTTAATATTTACTATAAAAGAACAGGGTGTCCAGAAAAGGGCTCCCTGATTTCAAAATTAAATATCTCGAAAACAAAGATCGATATAGGAATGCAGTAAACGGTATGTTTATTGTGAAGGCTGTAAAAAGTTTATACAGCAGTTTGAAATAATAGTTACAAAAGCTGCTAACAGATGGCGCTGTACGCTGTACAGCTCATATCAGCATACATAAGTGAAATAATCGTATGAAAACAATCTTTGCAAACAATCACATCACAATGTTTTCAAAATGTTCACCATTGGCACTACAGAGGTGGCGCAAACGAAGACTGAAATTCGTCATCACATTTCGTAGTGTCTCAACCGAAATGAATTCACATGCCACTGAGATCGCCGATTCAAGCTCGTCCAGCGTGGCGGGATGCTTCGGGTAGACCATGTCTTTCACTGTGCCCCACAAAAAAAAGTCACAGGGAGTCAAATCCGGTGAATATGGAGGCCAATCCATGCCTGCACCAGTAAATTTGGGATATTCCAAAGCAATTACTCGATTCCCGAAGTATTCCTCAAGAAAGCGAAACACTTGTTCGGTCCGATGAGGTCGGGCTCCATCTTGCATAAACCATTCAGTACCTGGTCGATCCTCTAACGCTTGCTGTGTGGCGACAAATTGTTCCAAAATTGCAACGTAACGTGCACCAGTGACCGTTTCTCGAATGAAAAAAGGGCCAATAATGCCTCTGCTGCATATTGCAGCCCACACAGTAACTTTAGGAGAATACAGGGGTTTCGCTTCACACCAATATGGCTTTTCGGAACCCCAAAATCGCCAGTTCTGCTTATTCACGTATCCATTCAGGTGGAAGTATGCTTCATCTGTAATCCAGATGCAGCCAACATCAAATCCTTCACTATCAATCATTGTGAGCATCTGATTACCAAAGGCAACCCTTTGTTGCACAGCTCGTAGGGTATGGCCTGGTGCGTTTGAAGTTTGAATGGAAACATGTGTAGGCTCTTTCTCAGTATTTTCTGCGTGCTGGAACGCTTCAAACCAGTCTCAGATGCAATTCTACGGACGGATGACATTGGATTTTGCTGAATAATTCCAGAAACTGTGGCGATATTTTCAGGCGTAACTGCGGTTTGCTTGCGGTCAACATGCCACACTAGATCATCAGTTATGCTGCCTGTTCGTTGAAATTTTGCGAAGGGCGTACGAATGGTTTTCGCATCGGGTCCTTTTGGAACGTTAAATAGTGCTTGAAAACTTCGCCTTGTTGCCGTAGGACTCTCTTCTAACCTGAGGTACTCTAGCACCAGAAAAACGCGTTGTTCAATGGAGTACATGGTTTTAATCTCTTCCTTCGGTACGCTAACCTCCTTTCACGTTTCAATAGTGGAACTGATCGCTCTGGGCTTCGGATCACTATTTATACTAGGCGATTACGGCGCCATCTGTTAGCAGCTTTTGTAACTATTATTTCAAACTGCTGTATAAACTTCTTACAGCTTTCACAATAAACATACCGTTTACTGCATTCCTCTATCGATCTTTGTTTTCGAGATATTTAATTTTGATATCAGGGAGTCCTTTTCTCGACACCCTGTAACTTACTAGTGGAGTTTCACTAACCTCAGTCTTTCTTCCTGTGTTATTGACTCTAAATGTCTGTTATTCGTGAGTGTGCTTACGTTTTTCTGTAAATAGTTAAGCTGTAGGGGGTATAAACCTAAGTACTGACAAAGGTTTTTGTGCACTGTTATATAGTTATTAAAATTAATAGTTTTCAACTGTGTTTTGTGCAGTTTGTGGCGAAATAACGATTTAATAAACTTTTAGTAACGTTAGCTTGCTGTGTTTTTTTAGAGTTTTCTGTGTGTTGAAGTCGTTTAGTAAATTTCGTGCTTCAGTTTTCAGCTGACGTTTCTCATTGTTTTTAGTGAAATATTTTAGTAAAATTTTCATTCACTGTTTTAACTTCGTTGAGTGTTCCAGTAGCTGCTTGAAGTTTTGGTTTTAGCTAATAATTTTTTGAAGTGTTGTTGTATTGGTATTAGTTCTGGTTTAGTAGTATAAATAAAAGTAGTTGCTTTCTTACTAGAGAGAGAATTTCGAGACCGCTATTGTTTGTTCTATAAATAGTTGTACTGGTGTAACTGAACTTGGGTAACGTAAAGGTATAGTTTTTTCCAGTAACTGTAAAATTTTACCATGAGTGAGAAGTGTGGGATCTGTCGTAGGTTTGTGAGTAGTGGGTTGCGGTGTGGGATTTGTGCAAAGTATTTTCCTGGGGGGGAATGCAGTCGGGAAGCCAGTGGGCATTCTAGTGAGACTCTCTTCTGGGAATGCAGGATCTGTAGTAGAAATAAGTTGATAGAGGAGCAGGAGCGTGTCCTTCAGGTGCAGTTACAACACTTAAAGCAAAAACTAGATAGGGAGATGAGGGTGAAGAGTGCTAGGGAATGGGAACTGGCAGTAGGCAAGAAGGCAGCTAGGAGGAGGAGGTATATAGTTATACTTTACGTATATGCAATAGATTTGACCAACTGTCAGAGTTGAGTGGCGAGGAACCTCTTGTAGCTGTAGGTGTAGGAAACATGCAGCAGTCCTCAGCAGTTTGGAGGCCTAGATCAGTTGCAAAGTCTAACAGAAAGGAGGTTCTGCTGCTAGGTAGTTCGCACGGGAGAGGTGTGGGGCAGCAGTTTCAGGAAGTGTTGGGGAGTGAGTACCAGGAGAAGCCTAGTGCAGGGTTGGCTCAAGTGACTGACAGCATAGGGGAGTTATGTAGGAATTTTACGAAGGAGGATCAGGTAGTGATAGTGGGCGTAACAGGGAATAGTCTTGATAGGGACGGGGAATATGATGTAGGTGGTGACCTGGTAAAGATAGCTACTCAAACTGGTGGCACTAATGTGCATTTCGTGCAATTATTTCAGCGTCATGATCGGCCTCATCTTAAGGTGGCTGTTAGGCGCGTTAACATCGAACTGCAGACGGCACTGATGGCAGAGGGCACGGGTCACATTTCACTGGTACTAGTTGAGTCTATCAGTAGATCGGGTTCCGTTAGGCATTGCCTGCACTTCAATAGGTGTGGGAAGGGGAGGCTGGCAAAGCTTATAGGTGACAGTGTAGTGGGTGGTGGTGGGACCACTCATGGAAAATCTCCTGTAGTAGCTGGTGTTAGAGCTGTAGTTTTTTTAGATTGAAGTCAGCTGGTAGGTATACCTGCTTAAAGGAAGTCACTCCAACTAGGGGCTCACATTCAGAGGACGTCATGTTTCCAAGTAGAGAAAGTATTAGCATATTTCATCGAAATATAAGAGGTATTACAGATAAAGTTAGTGAACTGCTTATAGATGTCGACTCTGAAATAATTAGTATACTGGAGCACCACTTAAATTATTTGACAATTCAGATGCTTCCTTTATCAGGATACAGATAAGCCGGCAGTTTTCAAGAAGTTCCCAGCGGGAAGGAGGAGTGGCCACGTACGTAAAAAACAATATTTCATTTGAGTCCATAGTCGTATCGTGGCACTGCACTGAACAGATATTTGAATGTTATGCAGGGGCAGTTGAATTTATTGAAACTAAACTTCTAATTGTTGTTGTTTATAGGTCCCCCAACTCTGACTTCAGAGCATTTCTGCTCAAGCTGGAGAGGGTCCTTGATTCACATTATACGAAGCAGCAGAAATTGGTTACATGTGGTGACGTCAGTATTAATTTTGTATATGATGCTGCAAGAAAAAGGATGTTGGTAGTTCTCCTAAAGTCATATGATCTAATGCCGACTGTGTTTTTTCCAACTAGGGTGCAGGGGAACAGTAGCACAGCAATAGACAATATTTTTATTCATTCTTCATTACTAGATTGGCATTCTGTTAGTAAAAGAGTGAGTGGCCTTTCAGACCATGATGCACAAATTGTAACACTATAAGCTGTTTACCCAAACAAATGTCACATATAATTAAAAACTATGTAGCAAAGTTAATCCAACACCAATAGAGAATTTTTTAAACCTCGTCAAGGAACAAGAGCAGCAGGATGTTTATAGTGCCGATAACATAGATGACAAACATAATGCTTTCCTTAACACGTTTCTCATGCTCTTTTGCATTCTATTAGAACGTTCTAAACGGGGCACTAGCAGTAAAAGGCAGCCTGGGTGGCTGACTAGTGGGATAAGGGTATTAGGTAGAACAAAGCGGGAATCATATCAAAATGTTAGAAGTAGTCACAATCAAGTTACAGCAGCTCATTACGAACAGTACTGTAAGGTCCTTCAAAATGGTATTAGGAAGGCAAAGAGTATGTGATACGCAAATAGAATAGCTAATTAACAGGATAATATTAAAACCATATGGTCAGTTGTGAAGGAAGCGTCTGGTCAGCAGCACAAGGTCGACGATATAAAGTCAGTTCGCAGTAAAATTGTTTCTGTTAATCATAAATCAGATATATGAGCAGTATTTAACAATAATTTTCTGAGCATTGCTGGTGCATTAAATAAAAACTTAGTTTCTACAGGGAATCATATAACTCTCTTGGAAAATGCCATTCCGCGGTTGATGTCTGAAATACTCCTCTGTGATACAGATAAGGGGGAGATTGAGACAATAATTAAACCACTGAAGACTAAAGACTCTCATGAATATGATGGAGTACCAAGCAGAATATTAAAGTGCTGCGCTGCACATGTTAGCCCTTTACTGAGCCATATTTGTAAATTTTCCTTTATGAATGGTCAGTTTCCTGAACGATCAAGTACTCAGTAGTAAAGCCGCTTTATAAAAAGGGAGAAAGGGATAATGTAGACAATTTCAGACCTGTTCCTGTACCATCAGTGTTTGCTAAAGTTGCTGAAAAGGCTGTGTATGTAAGGATAATTGATCTGTTTATATCACACAATTTGCTATCAAATATACAGTTCGCCTTTAAAAGTCGTTTAACAACTGAAAATGCTATATTGTCTTTTCTCTGTGAGGTAGTGGATGAGTTAAACAAAAGATTTCTAATGCTAGGCATTTTTTTATTTAACTAAGGCGTTTAATTGTGTTGATCACAAAAAATTGCTCCAGAAGTTGGACCATTGCGGACTACAGGGAGTTGGTTCAGCTCTTACTTTAGCAACAGACAGCACAATGTCATTATTCACAGTGTTGAGAATGGCTGTGATGTGGGGTCTGAGAGAAGTACAGCGAAATGCGGATGCCCCAGGGATCAGTGCTGGGGCCACTCCTGTTTCTTATTTATATAAATAAGTATCACGGGTATCCCTAAAATATTTCTATTTGCTGCTGACACTAGCTTGGTAGTAAAGGCTGTTGTGTGCCAAATTGGCTCGGTTTTAAATACTGCAGTCCATGACCTAAGTTCATGGCTTGTAGAAAATAAACTAACGCTAAATCACAATAAGAATCAGTTTTTACAGTTTCCAACTCACAATTCGACAAAACCTGACATTTTAATTTCACAGACTGGGCATATGATTAGTGAAGCCGAACAGTTCATATTTCTAGGTGTTCAGATAGATGGTAACCTGTTGTGGAAAGCCCACGTTCACGATCTTGTTCAAAGACTTAATGCTGCCATCTTTACGATTCGAACGGTATGTGAAGTAAGTGATCGTCCGACATGAAAATTAGTCTACTTTTCTTATTTTCATTCACTTATGTCGTATGGTATTATATTTTGGGGTAACTCTTCCCATTCTGAAAGATATTTTTGGCTCAGAAACTGGCGGTTCGGGCAGTAAGTGGTGTAAGTTCACGAACCTCTTGTCGACCCCTGTTCACGAGTCTGGGTATTTTGACATTGCCCTCTCATATATATTCTTTACTGTCATTTCTTGTTAACAATATTAGCTTATTCCGAAGAATAAGTAGCTTTCACTCAGTTAATACTCGGCAGAAATGAAAGGGCCGGCCGCGGTGGTCTAGCGGTTCTGGCGCTGCAGTCCGGAACCGCGGAAATGCTACGGTCGCAGGTTCGAATCCTGCCTCGGGCATGGGTGTGTGTGATGTCCTTAGGTTAGTTAGGTTTAAGTAGTTCTAAGTTCTAGGGGACTTATGACCTAAGATGTTGAGTCCCATAGTGCTCAGAGCCATTTGAACCATTTGAAGAAATGAAAGCTGCATTTGGATCGGACTTCCTTAATTCTTGTGCACATTGGTGTGCCGTATACTGGTGCATCCATTTTCAATAAGCTACCACAAGAATTCAATAATGTTAGCAGTAATCCACGCGCTTTGAAATAGAAACTGAAGAGTTTCCTCGTGGGTCACTCCTTCTCTCCTTCTACTCCGTCAAGAAGTTCCTTGAAAAATTAAGGGATTCTTGTTGTATTGTTTACTGCGTTTACTTAAAACTTTTGGATTGACTTTTTTCGGATTCATAAACTTTTTATTTTTATCTGTTACTACTTTTATGTTATAATTTCTGGCACGTTCCATGACCTCGGAGATTTGCTCCTGACTCTGGTCCTACGGAACTTTAAGTGTTAATAAAATAAAATGAGACTCTTTCCCAGTCCCCTGCTGTGCAATGCTGGTGTGTCGTAGACCTCTGAAGCCTTTCCTTCTTGTTAACATGGCGCAACAATGGTTTCCTTGCTGCAACACAAGCCTGGCGGTTGTCTCCGCCATGCCCCATCTCGCTGTTGACTCACTAACACGTGTAATCATATTTGCGTTTAGTGCTCCAATAAATTCACGAACAGTTTTTTATCTACAACGCTTATCGGTCACTACCAAATACTTCTAGTGTTTTCCTGTGTACTCGTGATCGAGGATGGCCATTGCAGGTGCCTATAGCGCGATGCCGATGTGTCGTCTTGACTTTTCTCCTGATGGAAATCTTCAATTTGTTCGATATTTTTCGGACACTTGGTGCAAAGTGATTATCTTTCCTCATGAATCGTAAGGAGTGTGGAACTTTGGGGCCATTTTCAGTTACTTTCGCTGCATGTGCTACCTTCATGCAAAAAGAATTACAACTGAACACAACAGTCAACAACATAAGTCTGCACAGTCGTGCTGTCTACTGGCAGCACATGGTGTCTTTAGTAGAACTGCTTGGACGTATGTAGATGTAAAATAATTATCTGTAGAACACTGTAACTGTCATTATTAATCGTTATTAGAGAACACTAGCGTAAGCAATAACTCACAAAGGTCATTCCCATCTTGCTACTTTGTAATACGAAGCTCGGTGTTTCCAAACTTGTGGACGGCCATTAGCTGTGGGGCGTGATGTATTTTCAGTCGAATGCTGCATCTCTGGGGTCTGCAGACAAATCAGTGTGGCCTTGTCCATCGTTTGTGTACGAGCTGTTATTTTGTTTTGCCAGAAATGTGACAGAAGTGTAACAATAATGCAATGAATTGTCTTGACGTCTCACAGGAAACTTGGAAAAACTGCTACTGAAACCTATCTTTTAATTAAAAAAAGTGTGTGGCGAAGACTTTTACCACGAACCAGAGTTATTGAGTGGTTCGAGCGTTTGCAAGATGGCTGAAAGACGTTGAAGACGAATCACTCCCGGAACGCCCTTCAACACGAAAACCGGATGAAAATATAGAAAATCTAGTTAATCTGATTCGATGTGACCGTCGGTTGAGTATTGAATCGATTGCTGAAAGTGTAGGAACTGAATAAGAATGCGTAACGCAAATTTCACAAAAACAGTTTAAGACGAGACAAATGTGTGGGAAACAGGTGCCGAAAAATCACATGATCGAACCTTATGAAGCTCATGAAAATTTTTGTACTGACACTTGGATTACCACTGAAAATGATCCTAATTTCTTGAACACAGTGAGAACATGTAGCGAATTTTGGTTTTTCACTTATGGTCCAGAAACTCAGCGCCAGTACATGCATTGGAAGGGCCCAACTTCACCAAGAGTGAAAAATCTCGAATGAGCATCAGTTAAGATTCAAAGTGATCATAATTGTTGTTTTCGATGCATGGAATTGTGTATCTTTACTGGGTTTCTGAACGTCACACTGTTAATGGACGTTACTGAAGTGTTGACATAAGTGCCAACACCGTTTGTTGAGGAGGCCGAAATGCACGCTATAAGCTCACGCAGGCTGGCGTGAGGTCTGAAACAGGATACGTAATGAATGCTATAAAGAAAAGTACGTAGCTTCTGGAATACTTAACTGTAATCCACATTTGTAGACCATCGCTCTTGATGATACAGAAGTATTATAGCAATATAACAAAGGATAATGGCGCCTTGCTAGGTCGTAGCAAATGTAGCTGAAGGCTTTGCTAACTATCGTCTCGGCAAATGAGAGCGTAATTCTCAGTGAACCATGGCTAGCAACGTCGGCTGTACAACTGGGGCGAGTGCTAGTACGTCTCTCTAGACCTGCCGTGTGGTGGCGCTCGGTCTGCAATTACTGACAGTGGCGACACGCGGGTCCGTCGTATACTAGCGGACCGCGGCCGATTTAAAAGCTACCACCTAGCAAGTGTGGTGTCTGGCGGTGACACCACAGTTACTACCTCAGTCCGTGAAAAAAAAAGTAAAACAGGACGAATTGTGGGGGAAAAAGTCATTGGTTAAGCATGAACGTACCTCTGCAATGCCCAGGCGACCTTATTATCGTCGCCGTTGGCGGCGCATGGTGCCTGTGTACGAGGCTTTGAAAGCCATACACACTGACCTTGCTGGGCAATTGAGTAAGCAGCAGGTTATTGGAGGTCCAAATGTGTTTCGTGGACTTATGCTACAGTTCACTTGTGAAGTAACTGCTGTATTTGGCGGTAGTACGTAGTTGACCTAGGCTGTTGTATGGGGCAGTCATGCTGATTATGGTGGCCTTGAAGCATCCCCTGATGGCAATATAATAATGTGGAAGACCTTGAGTGTAACAGACAGTCTTGTGATTCTGTCTAAGGTCCCTTTGGTACTTTGGTTCCCGGTAAGCCCTTTGTTCTGTCAACAAGAAAGAAGAAGAAGTTGAACGCTGACTGATATCGTACTGTGTGTTACTAGCGAACTTACTGGGCCTGAAGCTCAGGCCTGGACAAATTTCCATCAGCTCCTCGGCTCTAGCGTTTGGCGCTTGTTGTTATGCGAAACACCCAGCTGAGATAGTTCGCTTTTTAGCTCACGCCACCAATTCCGTCTCGATCCACAGAAAAGGCTCACTCCTGGTGATTTCTCTCCATCTCATCTGTTAGCGATGCATTTTTAGACATCCTTGCCGAATCAACCAGCGCATTGAATCTGCTTGATTCTTATAGAATCTGTAAGCCATTGTCCACCGATAATATCAAAGCTTCCTGATCCATCCACTATTTCAACTCTTTTACATCTCCAACAGGTCCAAGGATTCTCATTGCCACCCTTCTTTCCCAAATGACCTAATCATGATCCTATTTATTACTCCACTTTTTTTCTGACTTTCAACGACTAGTGCATTAAGTTTTCTGCTATGCTTTTCAGCTTTCTTCTGTCTTGGCCATCTCTATCTTGCCCTATAGGTTTTGCCCTCTAATGCACCATTTAACATCTTTTGTTTTAACGTCAAACTTATCATCCTGTCCCTTCTTCTAGACCGCCTCCTCAGCTGAGCAGTCAGTATACAGGGTTATTACAAATGATTGAAGCGATTTCACAGCTCTACAATAACTTTATTATTTGAGATATTTTCACAATGCTTTGCACACACATACAAAAACTCAAAAAGTTTTTTTAGGCATTCACAAATGTTCGATTTGTGCTCCTTTGGTGATTCGGCAGACATCAAGCCGATAATCAAGTTCCTCCCACACTCGGCGCAACATGTCCCCATCAATGAGTTCGAAAGCATCATTGATGCGAGCTCGCAGTTCTGGCACGTTTCTTGGTAGAGGAGGTTTAAACTCTGAATCTTTCACATAACCCCACAGAAAGAAATCGCATGGGGCCAAGTCGGGAGAGCGTGGAGGCCATGACATGAATTGCTGATTGTGATCTCCACCACGACCGATCCATCGGTTTTCCAATCTCCTGTTTAAGAAAGGCCGAACATCATGATGGAAGTGCGGTGGAGTACCATCCTGTTGAAAGATGAAGTTGGCGCTGTCGGTCTCCAGTTGTGGCATGAGCCAATTTTCCAGCATGTCCAGATACACGTGTCCTGTAACGTTTTTTTCGCAGAAGAAAAAGGGGCCGTAAACTTTAAACCGTGAGATTCCACAAAACACGTTATCTTTTGGTGAATTGCGAATTTGCTGCACGAATGCGTGAGGATTCTCTACCGCCCAGATTCGCACATTGTGTCTGTTCACTTCACCATTAAGAAAAAATGTTGCTTCATCACTGAAAACAAGTTTCGCACTGAACGCATCCTCCTCCATGAGCTGTTGCAACCGCGCCGAAAATTCAAAGCGTTTGACTTTGTCATCGGGTGTCAGGGCTTGTAGCAATTGTAAACGGTAAGGCTTCTGCTTTAGCCTTTTCCGTAAGATTTTCCAAGCCGTCGGCTGTGGTACGTTTAGCTCCCTTCTTGCTTTATTCGTCGACTTCCGCGGGCTACGCGTGAAACTTGTCCGCACGCGTTCAACCGTTTCTTCGCTCACTGCAGGCCGACCCGTTGATTTCCCCTTACAGAGGCATACAGAGGCTTTAAACTGCGCATACCATCGCCGAATGGCGTTATCAGTTGGTGGATCTTTGTTGAACTTCGTCCTGAAGTGTCGTCGCACGGTTATAACTGACTGATGTGAGTGCATTTCAAGCACGACATACGCTTTCTCGGTTGCTGTCGCCCTTTTGTCTCACTGCGCTCTCGAGCGCTCTGGCGGCAGAAACCTGAATTGCGGCTTCAGCCGAACAAAACTTTATGAGTGTTTCTACGTATCTGTAGTGTGTCGTGACCATATGTCAATGAATGGAGCTACAGTGAATTTATGAAATCGCTTCAATCGTTTGTAATAGCGCTGTATATGGCTGCCGAGAAGAGGACCCAGGCTCGATTCCCGATGCCAAGAATTTTTGTTTGGTGAGAAGAATGCTACATGGTGCACTCCACCTCACGATGCCAAATGAGAAGCTACTTGAACGAGAATTAGCGGCTGCGGTGGCCGATCACGAGTCCCTCCATACCTCGTCTGCACAACGCCACAAGACGGCCGGCCGACACCGCTTTGGTGTTCAGGCGTGGACGAAGAGCTCATTGTTTGTTCAACCTTGTAGCTGAAACTGTCAGCAGCATTTCTTTCCTCAGCGATTCTGCAGTGAATGTCTTCATTTATTGTCAATCCACTCAACATTCTGCACTCTTGTGTAACAGCACATCTGAAACATTTCGATGCTCTTCTTTTCTGTATTTTCCATAGTCCATCATTCAGTTGTGAAATGCCGCGCTGCACACCTAAAGTGTTAGATATTTCTTTCCCTGTTGAGACCTATGATGCCAGTAGACGTTTTTGCCCCATGGTACTCTACTTCTTATGCCCTCATTGAGTCGTCGGCCATGCGCTATTTTGCTACCAAAGCAGTAAAATGCTTTCACTCTGTCGACCTGATGGTCACAAATTTTTATCTTAAATGTGTCGCCAATTTCAGTTTTGCATCTCATAAATACTTCCATCTTTATTCGGAGTGGCCGCGCGGTTTGAGGCGCCATGTCATGGATGATTGCGTGGCCCCTCCCGCCGCAGAGGGGGGGGGGGGGGGCTTCAAAAATGGTTCAAATGGCTCTGACAAGGGAACATCCCCATCGCACCCCCCTCAGATTTAGTTATAAGTTGGCACAGTGGATAGGCCTTGAAAAACTGAACACAGATCGATCGAGAAAACAGGAAGAAGTTGTGTGGAACTATGAAAAAATAAGCAAAATATACAAACTGGGTCGTCCATGCGTAAGATAGGCAATATTAAGGGGACTCTGAGGTGGGGAGCTCCGTGGTCCCGTGGTTAGCGTGAACAGCTGCGGAACGAGAGGTCCTTGGTTCAGATCTTCCCTCGACCGAAAATTTTAACTTTTTATTTTCAGTTTATGTGAAAAACTCTTATGTTTTCATCACTTTTTTTGGAGTGATTATTACATCCACAAGAAAACCTAAGTCGGGCAAGGTAGAAGAAACTTTTCACCCATTCGCCAAGTGTACTAGTTAGGTGGGTCGACAACATATTCCTGTCATGTGACGCACATGCTGTCACCAGTGTCGTATACAAAATATCAGACGTGTTTTCCTGTGGAGGATTCGGTTTACCTATGACCTTGCGATCAAATGTTTTCGGTTCCCATTGGAGAGGCACGTACTTTCGTCAACTAATCACACGGTTTTGCGGTGCGGTCGCAAAACACAGACACTAAACTTATTACAGTGAACAGAGACGTCAATGAACGAACGGACAGATCATAACTTTGCGAAAATAAAGAAAGCAAAATTTTCAATGGAGGGCAGATTTGAACCAAGGACCTCTTGTTCCGCAGCTGTTCACGCTAACCACGGGACCACGGCACTCCTCGCCTCAGGAGGCCCTTAATATTGCCTATCTTACACATGGACGACCCAGTTTGTATATTTTGCTTATTTTTTCATAGTTCCACACAACTTCTTCCTGTTTTCTCGATTGATCTGTGTTCAGTTTTTCAAGGCCTATCCATTGTGCCAACTTAAAACTAAATCTGAGGGGGGTGCGATGGGGATGTTCCCTTGTGAGCACTATGGGACTTAACATCTATGGTCATCAGTCCCTTAGAACTTAGAACTACTTAAACCTAACTAACCTAAGGACAGCACACAACACCCAGCCATCACGAGGCAGAGAAAATCCCTGACCCCGCCGGGAATCGAACCCGGGCGTGGGAAGCGAGAACGCTACCGCACGACGACGAGATGCGGGCGGGGGGGGGGGGGGGTTGTTTAGGGAAGGAGACCACACAGCGAGGTCATCGGTCTCATCGGATTAGGGAAGGACGGGGAAGGAAGTCGGACGTGCCCTTTCAAAGGAACCATCCCGGCGTTTGCCTGGAGCGATTTAGGGAAATCACGGAAAACCTAAATCAGGATGGCCGGACGCGGGACTGAACCGTCGTCCTCCCGAATGCGAGTCCAGTGTGCTAGCCACTGCGCCATCTCGCTCAGTGGCCCGCCAGAAGTTCGAGTCCTCCCTTGGGCATGGGCGTGTGTGTTGTTCGTAGCATAAGTTAGTTTAAGTAGTGTGTAAGCCTAGTGACCTGGTCCCTTAGGAATTCACACACATTTGAACATTTTATGTGGTTTACTTTTGATGTGTCGGCTACTGCGGGAGTCAGCCCTGACAAAAACAAGGAAGGAAGGAAATTCCGATGGCCAGTAGCAGGAATCCAAAATCATCTATACACATCACTTGAAAATTAATTGAACCCTTTATTTCTAAAAAGAAAATAATGTTAACTGAGCTCCTCTTGATTCCTAAGCTTTGTTTGCCTCCTGCATACTTTAGCAACTACACTCCTGGAAATTGAAATAAGAACACCGTGAATTCATTGTCCCAGGAAGGGGAAACTTTATGGACACATTCCTGGGGTCAGATACATCACATGATCACACTGACAGAACCACAGGCACATAGACACAGGCAACAGAGCATGCACAATGTCGGCACTAGTACAGTGTATATCCACCTTTCGCAGCAATGCACGCTGCTATTCTCCCATGGAGACGATCGTAGAGATGCTGGATGTGGTTCTGTGGAACGGCTTGCCATGCCATTTCCACCTGGCGCCTCAGTTGGACCAGCGTTCGTGCTGGACGTGCAGACCGCGTGAGACGACGCTTCATCCAGTCCCAAACATGCTCAATGGGGGACAGATCCGGAGATATTGCTGGCCAGGGTAGTTGACTTACACCTTCTAGAGCACGTTGGGTGGCACGGGATACATGCGGACGTGCATTGTCCTGTTGGAACAGCAAGTTCCCTTGCCGGTCTAGGAATGGTAGAACGATGGGTTCGATGACGGTTTGGATGTACCGTGCACTATTCAGTGTCCCCTCGACGATCACCAGTGGTGTATGGCCAGTGTAGGAGATCGCTCCCCACACCATGATGCCGGGTGTTGGCCCTGTGTGCCTCGGTCGTATGCAGTCCTGATTGTGGCGCTCACCTGCACGGCGCCAAACACGCATACGACCATCATTGGCACCAAGGCAGAAGCGACTCTCATCGCTGAAGACGACACGTCTCCATTCGTCCCTCCATTCACGCCTGTCGCGACACCACTGGAGGCGGGCTGCACGATGTTGGGGCGTGAGCGGAAGACGGCCTAACGGTGTGCGGGACCGTAGCCCAGCTTCATGGAGACGGTTGCGAATGGTCCTCGCCGATACCCCAGGAGCAACAGTGTCCCTAATTTGCTGGGAAGTGGCGGTGCGGTCCCCTACGGCACTGCGTAGGATCCTACGGTCTTGGCGCGCATCCGTGCGTCGCTGCGGTCTGGTCCCAGGTCGACGGGCACGTGCACCTTCCGCCGACCACTGGCGACAACATCGATGTACTGTGGAGACCTCACGCCCCACGTGTTGAGCAATTCGGCGGTACGTCCACCCGGCCTCCCGCATGCCCACTATACGCCCTCGCTCAAAGTCCGTCAACTGCACATACGGTTCACGTCCACGCTGTCGCGGCATGCTACCAGTGTTAAAGACTGCGATGGAGCTCCGTATGCCACGGCAAACTGGCTGACACTGACGGCGGCGGTGCACAAATGCTGCGCAGCTAGCGCCATTCGACGGCCAACACCGCGGTTCCTGGTGTGTCCGCTGTGCCGTGCGTGTGATCATTGCTTGTACAGCCCTCTCGCAGTGTCCGGAGCAAGTATGGTGGGTCTGACACACCGGTGTCAATGTGTTCTTTTTTCCATTTCCAGGAGTGTATTAAATTATGTCATTGACAATAGTTATTTATTATTTTTTTAAAGATAAAGTACACAGGCTAAGTGCCGTCTGCCTATTACTCAGTAGTTTCGTGGCGCTTCGCTGCTCTGTCTGCAGTCGATGCCTCAGGACTGCACAACTCTAAATCTGTATTTAACGGTAGCCAGATTGTTCATTTCATTAGCTAGTTCCTGTGATCTGTTCATATTACTAAATTAAAGTCCTCCACTGCAATTTTCCGTCTCTACATTAAGGCTAATTTTAGGAACTGCTGTAGGGGTTTTTCACTAATGGACGGACAGATTCCCGAGGAAGGTTAGTGTGTATTATTTATAGTCATAGCAATGAGGAGATTGTAATAAATGTATTGTTAAGCTGTGCCACGTGAAATTGGAGTTTCAAGTGACATCTTGTGACGACGATTTGACCTAAAAACTAGTCAACTGCAGAGGAGGCGGTATCTGGAGGGAAAAGCAGGAAATTTAACGACTGCGGAAGTTCCAGAGAGCAACGAATCTCGAACAGCAGCTCAGTGTATGGCTAGTTATGACAGTGAACTTTCAGTTCTTCATTCGACACATTACTCTGTGAGTCTAACAAATGTCATGCTGCACAGATTAGTATTATATCTAATTTCTAAAGAATCTTGTAGTTTCCTAGACTTAAATTTTAAACCATCTGTAATTTTGATCAATATCTTAAGTACAACGTATCTTTTTTTACCATATCTGAAGTTGGGCAGTTGGTCCGAAACCGGCGGTATGGAAATAAAAGAAAGCGATATGGAGACTGAATTTAGACACTCTTTTGCTGGTGCTGCTTGCTTCAGAGCACTCTCTTCCTGGCAGTTCCTGGAAGGAACGAAACGAGGTATGGCAGCTTCTTGAGCTGTGTGAGTGTGTAGTCAAACAGCGCTTCCATCATTTCTGGCGCAAGATGTTGCTAACGCTCTGCCTTATACGGCTGGTATCGTGTTTATAGGAAACAGCAGTCAGTGTTACTAGGGTGACTGTTAACTACTGGGAGTCCGTTGAGTGTTTTTGTAACAGATTATACCTGATCCTGAGTATCTGTACCGTAATAATTTCATTAAAGCATTCGAAATTGCGAATATGGACAACCATCGGCTTCAGATTGGAATGCCGACAGCGAAAATTTGTGCCGATTCGGGATCCGAACTCGGATTTCCATCTGATCGCGAGAGGGTTGACTTACCATCTGGCTATCCGTGCACGACTCACGGCCAGACCCAAACATCCATGTGTCCACTTCCTGTGCTCGTAAAACCATTATGTATATTCCCGTACATTTTACGTGAAAGTTGCTTGCCTGGTGTCGGCGAATAAATACGATATTGCAGCGCATGTGTTGTTCTGAATTACGATGCAAACTTCCTTCGGACAAGCTTGTACACTCCTGGAAATTGAAATAAGAACACCGTGAATTCATTGTCCCAGGAAGGGGAAACTTTATTGACACATTCCTGGGGTCAGATACATCACATGATCACACTGACAGAACCACAGGCACATAGACACAGGCAACAGAGCATGCACAATGTCGGTACTAGTACAGTGTATATCCACCTTTCGCAGCAATGCAGGCTGCTATTCTCCCATGGAGACGATCGTAGAGATGCTGGATGTAGTCCTGTGGAACGGCTTGCCATGCCATTTCCACCTGGCGCCTCAGTTGGACCAGCGTTCGTGCTGGACGTGCAGACCGCGTGAGACGACGCTTCATCCAGTCCCAAACATGCTCAATGGGGGACAGAACCGGAGATCTTGCTGGCCAGGGTAGTTGACTTACACCTTCTAGAGCACGTTGGGTGGCACGGGATACATGCGGACGTGCATTGTCCTGTTGGAACAGCAAGTTCCCTTGCCGGTCTAGGAATGGTAGAACGATGGGTTCGATGACGGTTTGGATGTACCGTGCACTATTCAGTGTCCCCTCGACGATCACCAGTGGTGTACGGCCAGTGTAGGAGATCTCTCCCCACACCATGATGCCGGGTGTTGGCCCTGTGTCCCTCGGTCGTATGCAGTCCTGATTGTGGCGCTCACCTGCACGGCGCCAAACACGCATACGACCATCATTGGCACCAAGGCAGAAGCGACTCTCATCGCTGAAGACGACACGTCTCCATTCGTCCCTCCATTCACGCCTGTCACGACACCACTGGAGGCGGGCTGCACGATGTTGGGGCGTGAGCGGAAGACGGCCTAACGGTGTGCGGGACCGTAGCCCAGCTTCATGGAGACGGTTACGAATGGTCCTCGCCGATACCCCAGGAGCAACAGTGTCCCTAATTTGCTGGGAAGTGGCGGTGCGGTCCCCTACGGCACTGTGTAGGATCCTACGGTCTTGGCGTGCATCCGTGCGTCGCTGCGGTCCGGTCCCAGGTCGACGGGCACGTGCACCTTCCGCCGACCACTGGCGTCAACATCGATGTACTGTGGAGACCTCACGCCCCACGTGTTGAGCAATTCGGCGGTACGTCCACCCGGCCTCCCGCATGCCCACTATACGCCCTCGCTCAAAGTCCGTCAACTGCACATACGGTTCACGTCCACGCTGTCGCGGCGTGCTACCAGTGTTAAAGACTGCGATGGAGCTCCGTATGCCACGGCAAACTGGCTGACACTGACGGCGGCGGTGAACAAATGCTGCGCAGCTAGCGCCATTCGACGGCCAACACCGCGGTTCCTGGTGTGTCTGCTGTGCCGTGCGTGTGATCATTGCTTGTACAGCCCTCTCGCAGTGTCCGGAGCAAGTATGGTGGGTCTGACTCACTGGTGTCAATGTGTTCTTTTTTCCATTTCCAGGAGTGTATGTCCGAAGGGACTTTCCATCGTAATTGGGAATAACACAGGCGCTGCAATATCGTATCGTACCTTTTGCCAGGTATCGTCAACACGTCTCAGTAAAGCAAACCCTTATGTTGTTGCCCACAACGCTGGTTTTGGGTGCAGGGTCTACAGCTATTTTGGGAATCTCTGTGGAAACCCGCTATCATCCTCTGGGTAAATTGTTTTAACGAAATTTCTTCCGCCTTGTTGTTATCACTGTGTAACTTGACAGAGACTGTGGGCACAATTGTTTAGATCAGACTTTCGTGTATCTGTTTTCACTGTGTAGTAAGATTGTCTTAGTGCTCTGAGGCGTGTGGCGTGAATTCGTCGTTGAATCTGGTATAACTTTTCGAACTGTTTTCATTCCGGGGCTGCTCCAGTGTGATTCTATTATGTTATTTGTTTTTAAAATTATGGTTAGCATCTTTGGAGCTTCTTGCCTGTTTTTGTAATTTAATTATTTGTCACGCTTTTTGCCTCGATTTAGAGGTAATTAAACTATTACTGAATATTTCTCGTTATTCAGCTCTTATAAGCTTCCTTAAGATTTGTTGTAACATAAAATCTCTGCATTACTATTAAATAAAAGTCTTACAATTACGATTATTCACCGCTCAAACCAGCCCTACCACTTCCTGTTACGTCACACATACAAAGAGGTGACAGAAGCCATGCGATACTTCCAAATATCACGTTGGACTTTCTTTTGCCGGCGTTGGCCAGAAACTCGACGTGGCAGGGGCTCAACAAGTCGTTGGAAGTCTCCTTCTGAAATATTTAGCAATGCTGCTTCTACAGCCGTCCACAATTGCGAACGTGTTGCCGGCGCAGGATTTTATGCACTAGCTGACCTCTCCATTGCGTTCCATAAATATTCGACGGCATTCCTGTCTTACGATGTGGGTGATCAAATCATTCGCTCGAATATCCAGAATGTTCTTCAAGCCATTCGCGAACAACTAAGGGCTGGTGAGATGGCGCATTGCCGTCCATAAAAATTCCATAGTTGTTTGGAAACGTGACTTCCACGAATGGCTGCAATTGATTTCCAAGTAGCCAGACTTCCAGAGCACCGAGTCAATTCCACGTAACCACAGTCCACACCATTAAGGGGCTACCACCAGCTCGCACAGTGCCTTGTTGACAACTTAGGTCAATGGCTTCGTTGGGTCTGGGCTCGAACCCGGCAAAGAGCTGAAATCGGCACTCATCTGACCAGACCACGGTTTTCCAGTAGTCTAGGGTACAACCTGTTCCGGCGTAACGTCAAGCTCCGGCACGTCGGCTAGGAACGTTACAGCTGAGGGGGCCGTGAGACGAAGTCAGCCAACTGCACGCTGACGGACCCCTCTCTAGGACGACACCTAGACAGCCTATATAGAGGGAGAGAGTGGCCAATCGTGATAGCGTGACTGACTGGCTGAGAGCCGAGGACGCCACGTTTTTGTCAAACCGACGCTGACTTGATACGAGTATAAATACAGGGTGTTTCAAAAATGACCGGTATATTTGAAACGGCAATAAAAACTAAACGAGCAGCGATAGAAATACACCGTTTGTTGCAATATGCTTGGGACAACAGTACATTTTCAGGCAGACAAACTTTCGAAATTACAGTAGTTACAATTTTCAACAACAGATGGCGCTGCGGTCTGGGCAACTCTATAGTACGATATTTTCCACATATCCACCATGCGTAGCAATAATATGGCGTAGTCTCTGAATGAAATTACCCGAAACCTTTGACAACGTGTCTGGCGGAATGGCTTCACATGCAGATGAGATGTACTGCTTCAGCTGTTCAATTGTTTCTGGATTCTGACGGTACACCTGGTCTTTCAAGTGTCCCCACAAAAAGAAGTCACAGAGGTTCATGTCTGGCGAATAGGGAGGCCAATCCACGCCGCCTCCTGTATGTTTCGGATAGCCCAAAGCAATCACACGACCATCGAAATATTCATTCAGGAAATTAAAGACATCGGCCATGCGATGTGGCCGGGCACCATCTTGCATAAAGCACGAGGTGTTTGCAGTGTCGTCTAAGGCAGTTTGTACCGCCACAAATTCACGAAGAATGTCCAGATAGTGAGATGCAGTAATGGTTTCGGATCTGAAAAATGGGCCAATGATTCCTTTGGAAGAAATGGCGGCCCAGACCAGTACTTTTTGAGGATGCAGGGACGATGGGACTGCAACATGGGGCTTTTCGGTTCCCCATATGCGCCAGTTCTGTTTATTGACGAAGTCGTCCAGGTAAAAATAAGCTTCGTCAGTAAACCAAATGCTGCCCACATGCATATCGCCGTCATCAATCCTGTGCACTATATCGTTAGCGAATGTCTCTCGTGCAGCAATGGTAGCGGCACTGAGGGGTTGCCGCGTTTGAATTTTGTATGGACAGAGGTGTAAACTCTGGCGCATGAGACGATACGTGGACGTTGGCGTCATTTGGACCGCAGCTGCAACACGGCGAACGGAAACCCGAGGCCGCTGTCGGACCACCTGCTGCACTAGCTGTGCGTTGCCCTCTGTGGTTGCCGTACGCGGTCGCCCTACCTTTCCAGCACGTTCATCCGTCACGTTCCCAGTCCGTTGAAATTTTTCAAACAGATCCTTTATTGTATCGCTTTTCGGTCCTTTGGTTACATTAAACCTCCGTTGAAAACTTCGTCTTGTTGCAACAACACTGTGTTCTAGGTGGTGGAATTCCAACACCAGAAAAATCCTCTGTTCTAAGGAATAAACCATGTTGTCCACAGCACAGTTGCACGTTGTGAACAGCACACGCTTACAGCAGAAAGACGACGT
This sequence comes from Schistocerca cancellata, assembly GCF_023864275.1. Taxonomy (NCBI): domain Eukaryota; kingdom Metazoa; phylum Arthropoda; class Insecta; order Orthoptera; family Acrididae; genus Schistocerca; species Schistocerca cancellata. The sequence continues at coordinate 73,947,451 of NC_064627.1, forward strand.
ACAGAATGGCGCACCCACAGACTGCGTTGTCTTCTATATCTTTCACATCACTTGCAGCGCCATCTATTGTTGAAAATTGTAACTACTGTATATTCGAAAGTTTGTCCGCCTGAAAATGTACTGTTGTCCCAAGCATATTGCAACAAACGGTGTATTTCTATCGCTGCTCGTTTAGTTTTTATTGCCGTTTCAAATATACCGGTCATTTTTGAAACACCCTGTAGATACTCTTTGTGATTGTGTACTATTGGTTCTCTTCAACGCTTAGAACGCCAATTCCATTGTACAATTATGTACAGGTTGTAATACGGTAGCTATCGAAGAACTTTTGCATGTTCTCTGTCGATTCTACTTACGTAAATTACCTTACAGTCACTCTGTTTCTCGGGTCTATGACGATACTTTTAGAACTTCACAGCAATTTTAGAGGCAAAATTTGTATTTAAAGTGATTTACTGAGGGTCACTAATAATATGAATTACAAAATTATTAAGCACAGTCAAGAGGAATGCCTGGTTTCTCCGCTGTTGGGTGCATAAACCGAAGTGAAGATGGATGTATGATGCTCGTTGTAATCCGAAGGTCGTGAGTCGGAATCCTGCTCAGTTCAGGTTTTCTTTAAACGTTGTTTTCTAGACTTTTAATGGTTCTTGAGTGACACGATGTGTTTTAACATGTATACGGGACCCTAAGTCTACGTACTTCCGACTGGCGACTCGCACTTGGCTCTGTAGTCTCGGCTATTCACATTCCTGTAAATTATAATTATCGTGTGGATATTCAGTTACCTATTTTGAATTACTTTCTGCTGTTTCATTAGAGTACCTAAGTATTGATATTTTTCCCATTTTCTGTGGTACAGAGTTCCTAAAAGTGTGTACAGAATGACGTGTTTTGCCAGCATAAGAAAATGTTATAAGATCGACACACAGTTAAAATGCATTGTCTTGGGACGGAAAGAGGCAAGAGTTTACCAATTTCAGCGATGAATATCAGCACGGAAAAATCTGAAATAGCATAATGTACTCTGAGATACATTAAATGACACTTCTTTTCCTTATTAATCAGTTATCAATGTTTGTATAACATCATAAAATACAGCTGTTGAAATTCGGCAGACATACACACTGCTTCACGATACTTCCATTTGCTCACAAATTTATTAGGCCTATATAAACATAGACGAATGGCATTTGTTTTAATCGTGTACGGAGTATTAAGCTAGAAGATCTGCTTTGGTCTCATGCGTCAAACACGTGCCTTACTTTACGCGTGAGGGCTAGCTTTCTGCTTGCGTCGCTACCTAATTGCAGGTCCCGCGCGCAATCTGGTAAAAACATGGCGGCCACGGGCCGATTGGCCACTCTCTCCCTGTATAGGCTCTCTAGACGACACCGAGACAGAAGCGGCCTGTAGACGAGAGAATATTAGCGTCGCGCCATCTAGCTGCGGCCCGAGTTGAAATTGAGCCGACCTACGAACGCTACAGCAGTGGCTTAGGAACTGTATTGGCTCACTTGTATTACGAACTGTATATACTGAAGAGCTTCTTTATGTTTGTCTGTCGTCCCTTGCTTGCAACACGTCTACATCTCACAAAGTTAAGTATTGAAATCATTTCCTTTTGTAATAAACTCTAAGAGAAAGTAGGCCTTAGAATATCATTTGAAAAAAACGGAGATTATGCTAACTGATCCACCACTTGCAAACAAAATTACAATAGGAAAACAGGAAATCAAAATTGTTGATAAATTTAAGTATTTAGGCGAAATAATAACATACAATCTAAATGAGAAGCCATCATGGCAAAATAGAATAAAAAAACTGAACTATGCAAATTACATTACCAAAACTACATACAACAAAAAAAGCCTATCTATAGATGCAAAATTAAAACACTATAAAACAGTTACACAACCAGAAATAACGTATGCAGCTGAAACTATCTTCAAAACAACTAATACAGCAGAAATTGACAGAATACTAAAAATAGAAAGAAGAATAATTAGGACATGTATAAATAAACAGTGTAAAATAAATGGACATTGGAGAATAGCATCAAATGAAACAGTATATAAGAAAATAGAACCAGTCATGAGCACAATCAGGAAGAAACGCATCTCATTCTTCGGACATCTGATGAGAACTCCAGAAAACAGAATTAGTAAAAAAATAATACAAAAATTGTGGAATAGCAAGAGCGACATTAAATGGATCACAGAAATTAAGGACGATATAAAAGAACTTCAAATTACAGTAGATGACCTAAAAAACAAGACAGAGAAAACCAGAATACTGCAAGACCCGCAAACCAGACTACAAATGAAAATCAATAAAAGGAGTACAGGAAGAGTTGTCTCAGATGAAGAAAGAAAGAAAATATCTGAAAGAATGAAGAAATATTGGGCAGACAGAAGAGCAAAACACCTTTCATATAAGAATAGCCTCTAATAATTATATTACCTAAATATATTAAGTTATTTTCGATCCAAATTGTATCCATTTGTAACAACTTGTTTAGAACTTTGTATTTTTGACTACAGTGGTCCAATGTAGGACATAAAATAAATAATAAAAATAAAATAAAAACTCCGTTAATACGATTTGCTTGAATTATTGTCTAGCGACCCGAGAAAGCAGTTTCCCTACGCACCCTATATTAGACTAGTGGGCAGAACACAACCAATGTGGTTTCGAGTCCAAGAGCGGCGCAGCAAGCAAACTGGTGCTGTTAGTGAAAGCAGTCGCGTCGGTCGTCTGCTGTCACTGCCCATTAACGCCAAATTTCGCTGCACTGTCCTAACGGATACGTTCGTCGTACGTGACACACCGATTTCTGCTGTTATTTCAACGAATTTTGCTTGTCTGTTAGCACTGACAACTCTACACAAACATCGCTGCTCTCGGTCGTTAAGGGAAGACCGCCGGCCGCTGCGTTGTCCGCGGTGAGAGGTAATGCCTGAAATTTGGTATTCTCGGCAGACTCTTGAGTCTGTGGGCTGCGGAATATTGAATTCCGAAATGGTCTAGTTCCATCTACCATTCCGCGTTCAAAACCTGTTAATTGCCATCGTGCGACCATAATCACGTCGGAAACTTTTTGATATGAATCACCTGAGTTCAAATGACAGTTGCACCAGTGCACAGCCATTTTATACCTTCTGTACGTGACACTACCGCCATATGTAGATGTGCATATGACTATCCCATGTCTTGGTGCATGATCATGTGACGTTTCGTGTTCATTATCCTGTCATGGACCGTTTCCTCCAGTTTGTTCCAGCCGGCCGGTGTGGCCGTGCGGTTCTAGGCGCTTCAGTCTGGAACCGCGTGACCGCTACGGTCGCAGGTCCGAATCCTGCCTCGGGCATGGATGTGTGTGATGTCCTTAGGTTTAAGTAGTTCTAAGTTCTAAGGGACTGATGACCACAGATGTTAAGTCCTATAGTGCTCAGAGCCATTTGAACCATTTTGAACCAGTTTGTTCCCATTTAGCAGAATCATCCCTGTATAACGATTCCATTCATGCCCTTTGAATATCATGAAGTCGTATGAAATATGTTAATTAGTTGCCGATCTTGTCGTCACATGCTAAAAAATGAAAATAATCTGTTCTGTTGTATTCTATTCAAAGACTTATCGCCGCGCGGATTGGCCGTGCGGTTTGAGGCGCCATGTCACGGATTGCTACGCCCCTCCCGCCGGAGGTTCGAGGCCTCCCTCGTGCATAGGTGTCCGTGTTGTTCTTAGCATAAGTTAGTTTAAATAGTATGTATGTCTAGGGACCGATGACCTCAGTCGCTTAGGAATTCACACACATTTGAACATTTGAACAAAGCGTTATCGCAGAATTTAGGAATACATGTCACTGAGAAAGCTTCAAGAAGTAACAGCCATTCTGACAACGCTCCAACTTCTGTCGTCGAAAGTGGACATGCTATACGATACGAGCAGTCTGGGCGTGAAAGCGGCGCATCACGACGGCGGCGGCGCGCACTAGCAAGTGACAAGCAGAGCGCGCACGCCGCTTTGAAGACAACGTATCCCGTGTCCGCTGTGCTGCGCAACGAGACGGGGAACGGTAAACTGTGAAGCAACTCTACACTCAGACTTTCTGACCTCAGAAGTTCGCAAGTTTAGTCAGTTGGTACGTGCCACCACTGTGCAGCGGGAGACAGTCGATGGCAATTCAGCTCGTCTGGAAGGATCTGTAATTCCATTGATAGAGCTGTTACAGTGCTGATAAATACATGCTTTCGCGTCGACATGAATTAGTAAAAAGCGAATTACATTAATACTTTCAGCTGCCAACGGGCGTCGCTGCAGTCATGGACTGTGCGGCTGGTCCAGGCGGAGGTTCGAGTCCTTCCTCGGGCATGGGTGTGTGTGTTTGTCCTTAGGATAATTTAGGTTGAGTAGTGTGTAAGTTTAGGGACTGATGACCTTAGCAGTTAAGTCCCATAAGATTTCACACATGTGTTGTTGTTGTTGTGGTCTTCAGTCCTGAGACTGGTTTGATGCAGCTCTCCATGCTACTCTATCCTGTGCAAGCTTCTTCATCTCCCAGTACCTACTGCAACCTACATCCTTCTGAATCTGCTTAGTGTATTCATCTCTTGGTCTCCCCCTACGATTTTTACCCTCCACGCTGCCCTCCAATATTAAATTGGTGATCCCTTGATGCCTCAGAACATGTCCTACCAACCGATCCCTTCTTCTGGTCAAGTTGTGCCACAAACTTCTCTTCTCCCCAATCCTATTCAATACTTCCTCATTTCACACATATTTGAACATTTTCTAACGGACACAGGTGAAAATGTGTGACCCTACCAGGACTCGAACCCGGGATCTCCTGCTTACATGGCAGACGCTCTATCCATCTTTTTTTTTGTTGATCGTTGTGTACGTCACCTGACATCCATTCAAATTCGTTTTGTTGATCCTTCAACTCAGTTTTTTATTACAGAGGCCAACCAGTTCTCTGAGCGAACACGCTGAGTTCTGCCAGCACCGGCCATGACCTTCCTTACCAAGTCCTCTTACGGGACTTGGTAAGAATGTCTTCCACGAGTAATGAGTGTGTTGGGGTGGGACTTTACGAATGTAGTGGGTGTACATACAAGGTGAGAATGTGGGTCTCGCGGGAGGCGTGCGCGAGGCAGTCCCTGCAGTCGCACTATCCTCCGTGCCCTCGGTGGCTCGGATGGATAGAGCGTCTGCCATGTAAGCAGGAGATACCGGGTTCGAGTCCCGGTCGGGCACACATTTTCAGCTGTTTCCGTTGCTATATATCAGTGTCCGTAAGCTGCTGAAGGTATTAATATAATTCTAATTTCGTTCTAGGCGGCTGCAGGTCATCAACGGTGTCTGTTCTTTCGGACATGTCCGAAAGAACAGACACCATATCCATATATGAATTAGTAAACACTTCTTGGAGGTTTCCGCCGGCTCCAGTGATCAAGCAGCCAGCCCACGCTTTTGACTGACAAGGGGTCAGCGTGTCCTCGTCATCACCGGTTTCGTCTAGACTTATGGTGTGGTTCAAATGGCTCTGAGCACTATGGGACTTAACAGCTATGGTCATCAGTCCCCTAGAACTTAGAACTACTTAAACCTAACTAACCTATGGACAACACACAACACCCAGTCATCACGAGGCAGAGAAAATCCCTGACCCCGCCGGGAATCCAACCCGGGAACCCGGGCGCGGGAAGCGAGTACGCTACCGCACGACCACGAGCTGCGGATACTTATGGTATGTGCAGAGCTTGTCCGGATGTGTAACTGACATAAGTGGGGACTCCAGATAGCCAAAAGTTTAGAAAAACAACAGCATTTGTGGCCCGTGTTGGGCGAGATATTATACATTTATTTTAACATAGTTACCATGCGGCGGTTAATACAGCAGAAAGAGTAGAGAACGGTAATCGGAAGGTTGTGGGTTCGATTTCCAGTCCGGCACATTCTTTTTACTTTCAACTAGCTGACAAATCTGGTATTAGCCGGGTATTCACTTTACCATTTTCTATTAGAAATGGAAACAAAAAAAAATGCTCTGTGTTTGGAGTGTAATACCGAAAAAATTTCACTTCCACCTAATCGTGAAAATGCCCTTGAAATTACGAAATAGTCGTACAAAAAATACGCATTATGTATAAGTACAGTATCCAAATTAAGAAAAAGAGTGTGCAAAGTACAAGTTCCCTGTAATGTTTACATAACTCAGATCTTGATTCAAATGTTCAAATGTGTGTGAATTCGTAACGGACTGATCTGTGGAGGTCATCGGTCCCTAGACGTACACACTACTTAAACTAACTTACGCTAAGAACAAGACAGACACCCACGCCCGAGGGAGGACTCGAACCTCCGGCGGGAGGGGCCGCGCAGTCAGATCTTGATTCTGAGGACTGTTTCTAGTTACATGTCCAGGAGCTACGACGAATAAATTCTTGAGTGAGCTCACCCTGGAGCAAGCGACGTACAGTTGTCCACGGGAAAAACACGGAGATGTGAGATCCATTCTGCAGTATTTCGCAGACTGCCCCAGTGACTTTTCAGTTGCAAACAATGGTTCAAATGGCTCTGAGCACTACGGGACTTAACATCTGTGATCATCAGTCCCCTAGAACTTAGAACTACTTAAACCTAACTAACCTAAGGACATCACACACATCCATGCCCGAGGCATTTTCAGTTGCAACGGCAGATGCAAGTTTCACTGGAAACTGCAGTGTCTTGAAGTGAGAGGGGAGATCTGTCAGACTAAGGCGGTATTTCTTCAACTATGTGTCCTACACTGATATAATTGTGTATGTGCATCTACCGGTATATGTAGATACTGTCTGCAAAATACATTGTGAATTGAGTTAGCAGCAAAGAAGTAATAAATTTAAACGTCATGAGCTATGCGGCAGTTACTCACCCATCTCATTGTTTATGACGTCATATCTGTTGAACAGTGATGAGTTCTTGGTTCTTACTCCAAAGTGATTGATGCCCGACAGTGAGGGACATACACTCCTGGAAATGGAAAAAAGAACACATTGACACCGGTGTGTCAGACCCACCATACTTGCTCCGGACACTGCGAAAGGGCTGTACAAGCAATGACCACACGCACGGCACAGCGGACACACCAGGAACCGCGGTGTTGGCCGTCGAATGGCGCTAGCTGCGCAGCATTTGTGCACCGCCGCCGTCAGTGTCAGCCAGTTTGCCGTGGCATACGGAGCTCCATCGCAGTCTTTAACACTGGTAGCATGCCGCGACAGCGTGGACGTGACCCGCATGTGCAGTTGACGGACTTTGAGCGAGGGCGTATAGTGGGCATGCGGGAGGCCGGTGGACGTACCGCCGAATTGCTCAACACGTGGGGCGTGAGGTCTCCACAGTACATCGATGTTGTCGCCAGTGGTCGGCGGAAGGTGCACGTGCCCGTCGATCTGGGACCGGACCGCAGCGACGCACGGATGCACGCCAAGACCGTAGGATCCTACGCAGTGCCGTAGGGGACCGCACAGCCACTTACCAGCAAATTAGGGACACTGTTGCTCCTGGGGTATCGGCGAGGACCATTCGCAACTGTCTCCATGAAGCTGGGCTACGGTCCCGCACACCGTTAGGCCGTCTTCCGCTCACGCCCCAACATCGTGCAACCCGCCTCCAGTGGTGTAGCGACAGGCGTGAATGGAGGGACGAATGGAGACGTGTCGTCTTCAGCGATGAGAGTCGCTTCTGCCTTGGTGCCAATGATGGTCGTATGCGTGTTTGGCGCCGTGCAGGTGAGCGCCACAATCAGGACTGCATACGACCGAGGCACACAGGGCCAACACCCGGCATCATGGTGTGGGGAGCGATCTCCTACACTGGCCGTACACCACTGGTGATCGTCGAGGGGACACTGAATAGTGCACGGTACATCCAAACCGTCATCGAACCCATCGTTCTACCATTCCTAGACCGGCAAGGGAACTTGCTGTTCCAACAGGACAATGCACGTCCGCATGTATCCCGTGCCACCCAACGTGCTCTAGAAGGTGTAAGTCAACTACCTTGGCCAGCAAGATCTCCGGATCTGTCCCCCATTGAGCATGTTTGGGACTGGATGAAGCGTCGTCTCACGCGGTCTGCACGTCCAGCACGAACGCTGGTCCAACTGAGGCGCCAGGTGGAAATGGCATGGCAAGCCGTTCCACAGGACTACATCCAGCATCTCTACGATCGTCTCCATGGGAGAATAGCAGCCTGCATTGCTGCGAAAGGTGGATATACACTGTACTAGTGCCGACATTGTGCATGCTCTGTTGCCTGTGTCTATGTGACTGTGGTTCTGTCAGTGTGAACATGTGATGTATCTGACCCCAGGAATGTGTCAATAAAGTTTCCCCTTCCTGGGACAATGAATTCACGGTGTTCTTATTTCAATTTCCAGGAGTGTATGTGTACCAAGCTTGCGTCAAATTGACCCAGTGGTTTAAAAGGAGATTTGGAGCATACACACATACATATATCCATTCTTATACCAAGTATGTATGTATTTTCACGTTACTTACACCAAAAATAAACTTAATGTTGCTCAATATATTATATTTTTGGATCTCGTCATAAAAGACATCAGAATGAAAAGAAATGAATATTTCGAATTGCAAATAAATTTCCAAGAAAAGATTGTACTTACACCTTCACACAGGGACTCTGCAAGCAACTTTCTAAGAAGGAATCACAATTAAACCGTATACGACTTGCTACTCCGTTAATTTCAATTTGACCTTAGAAGTGACCTAGGCAGCTGCAAGCGAACAGCACGTTCCCGTTGCAGGTAAAGTCGGCTCATGGAGAGAGGAACAAGAATCACATCCTGAGAAGACTGCCGCAAAATACGTTGCATTGAACATTTACATAACCGCCTATCCCCGAAAAGATCCATTACGCGTAGTTTCGTGCCAAACTGTGCAATGACAGAGAACCTATTAAGAATGTAAACAAGGTTCGTTTTTCAAAAAAAACTTCAAAATAAGAATGTAATTGCAACAATACGACGTTTATAACGTGTGGAAGACGTCGAGACGATCACCCCTTCCCCCCTTTTTATGATGAATATCACCACAGCACGGATAAATTATTAATTTGATATACGAAGTTCAGGTGTACGCCTTGCAATTCCTTCCTGGAAATTTATTTGCAGTCCCTAATATTTATTGCCTTTCCTTTTCATATCTTTTTTGAAAATATTCGAAAAACAATGTATTGAGCGTTATTTCGGCGTTTTATTTGTTGTCTACGTAAAAATTCATAATAAGAAATGTTTCTACATTCAGGCTCGGCAACGGCCTTGCCGCAGTGGATACACCGGTTCCCATGAGATCACCGAAGTTAAGCGCTGTGGGGCGTGGTCGGTGCTTGGGTGGGTGACCATCCAGGCCGCCATGCGCTGTTGCCATTTTTCGGGGTGCACTCAGCCTCGTGATGCCAACTGAGGAGTTACTCGACCGAATAGTAGCGGCTTCGGTCAAGAATACAATCATAACGACCAGGAGAACGGTGTGCTGACCCCACGCCCCTCCTATCCGCATCCTCCACCGAGGATGACACGGCGGTCGGATGGTCCCGGTAGGCCACTCGTGGCCTCAAGACGGAGTGAGTACGTACAGGCTCGATTTCCCGACCGTCGGATTATCGTTCCGTATTATTTCCCATTGGCATCCTTTGCCGAGAAGCTTACGTTCAGATAAACGGCTCAGGCTTCGCATATCCCGCGCCAAATATGCTTTATTTTCTTAACGCTTGGGAATCTTGAGTCCCCATCTCTGTCACTTTCGTATCTTGCCAAGTCCTGCAAATACCATACATTTAGACTAAATCTGTGATGACTAGTAGCCGCGGTCTTCTTGTGAGTACATCTTAGCAATTCTCAAGTGTCAACTGACCGCGCTGTCGGCGACAGCTTCATTCGTATATAAACATATACCGATACGATGAATGGATAAGGGAGAAATAAGCACATAAAACATAACAACAATTGTAAACAATATCATGACGCGGTTCAGGGTATGAAGCAAATTGAGACGTACCGTTGTCATGGATGATGGTAAAAAACGATAGTCCGCCTGAATGTATGTGAGTTACAAGATAGCGGTTGATCGTCATTTTTTACTGTTTTCCGTCTTTCCTGTAGTTGCTCTAAAATCGTGGAGGTGTGTACCGTCTATGCAACTAAATGAAGGAAGTTTGTTTATTGCCATACGCGTTTCGCTTCTTTCATTTGGCAAGCATCATCAGTGGCCTGAAATAGATGTTTCCTTTTCCACATACAGTAAAGTACTATGTGGTAGATATCACACATCAGTGAAAGGTCGAGCAGTAGAGTCCCTGTAATGTATTTGATCGGCAGTGCTTCGACCCAGCGTGAGACTCAATCAGTGATTGAGAGTAGATATTTATAGACTTTTGATACCAGGAGAAGCCCGACGAACTCCACGTGCATGTGCCGAAATCGAGAGAGTGGTATATCTAAGCTGCTGAGTTGCGACTGCACATGGCGTGCCTTGCTACGATGGCATAAAAGGCAAGTCTGCCTCAACGTGTGGTAATCTCGTTTGATGTCCGGCCGAACGAATCGTTCGGTTACAAGACAGACAACTGGGTGGGCACTGCGACGGTACATTACATAAATGGACATTTGGAGAAAGGGAAAGGAAGTTTTTGTTGTGCGACTTGTGAGTTATAAATTATTTTAAGACTGTGTACGTGTGCTCGATGTATAAGAAAGATTAAAAAAATTAAATAATACCACCAAAAATCACAAACAGCGATGTGATATAAAAATAAAATAACATTATTTTTATCTGTGTAATGAAAATGAACATGACCAGAGACTATTGCTTTATTGAAAGTGCTCCTGTTTTTGTTTCGTCTAGAGGTTGGCCGCCATTGTAGCGCTGGATAATAATTAAAGTAAGTTTGGTTGTAATTTAGTAAAATATAATTGAAATTGTTATTAGACAGTGTGTATTATTGACTTAGTTTTCACCTCTCATGATCGCAACCATTAATTCTCATTAACCAAGTTTTTACAGAACTTCGTAGCGCAGGGAGCTCATCTCCCCTAACAGGATTTAGTCGGTCATTACGCGGACTGTATTATTTAATTAAAATTTCACGCCATAATATTAAATGTAAATGCGAGAGACTTCTCAATTTTAACATTTCATTAATTTCAAAGTTAAAAAGCGTAGTAATAAATTTCATTTACTAAAATCCACATCATTGAATGAGTTCAGTATGTTTCATTTTAGCCGCCTAACGGCAGTCGAGATTCTCGCCAGTTTTGCCTTGCAAATAATGAACAAGAAACATTGAAAACCATTACACCCCATAAGCTCCGCAATATCTCAGTTAATATTTGTGACATTTGGTATATAAATAACCAGTAGCCCCTGAGACCCATATTAATAACTACAGTTTGCATAAGAATATGCATATTTTCTTTTCTAAATAGCAGCGTTTACGCAAACTATTTATTAGAAGGCGGTGAGCCGCGCGTTGTGTTTAAAAAATATTATATCGTACGTACTTCGGGGCAGCCGATGTCCGTGCGAGTGTTATCGCGGTATAAGTTAATTAAAAGTCTCATGCTATCCCACAATATTTAAAGCCACCCCAACCAAAATCATAAAATATAATGATAAAAAAGGCTAATCTCAGGACCTACCGTGGCGATTATGATACGGTTTTCACTAACACACAGACTGTATCACGAGGAATACATGTAATTTATTACTGCTAAGTGCCGGCCGCGGTGGTCTAGCGCTTCTAGGCGCTCAGTCCGGAACCCCGCGACTGCTACGGTCGCAGGTTCGAATCCTGCCTCGGGCATGGATGTGTGTGCTGTCCTTAGGTTATTTAGGTTTAAGTAGTTCTAAGTTCTAGGGGACTGATGACCATAGATGTTAAGTCCCATAGTGCTCGGAGCCATTTGAACCAAAAATATGTAACTATCCCGTGATAAGTACCCACACCCTCACACATATACAGTTATACCGTGATAACACCTGGGTGGACCAAATTATGGTACCGGTCGAAGATCGTGCAGCGCATGTTAGTCAGGATGAGAGGTCATACTCTGTTCCGTGACACGTGGCAGAGGATGTGGGCGTCATTGCTGACAATAGTTCTTCGTTCGATGTGCAAACCAGAGATGGCAGTGCTGAGCAAGTCATTCACTGACAGATTGTGGTTTTGTTCATTCCCTAGTTGAGCGTAGTCGAGGGGGAGAGAAACAATATTGATGTGAGACAGACAGTCGGCGACAATGTTGTTAGCACATGGTTATGAGATCCTGGAGACAAAAACGGCGACGGCCCACATCCCTCGATGGGTCCCGTATCGTGTCAGCGAGTGGTTTGTGATCTGCAAATATCATAACATGTCTGTCTTCGATATCCTCTTCGAAATGCTGAACTCCTTTATACACAGCTAGTGGGTAGTGAATGAGTTCGAACCATTTTGACTGTGAGACCATGAGTTTCTTAGAATAGGACTGGCTGGCTACATTTATCCTGCAGCACGATTCATGGCTGAACTACTAGTGTCTGTTGGCATCGTGAGTTGTGCATCTCGTATGTGGTGTGTTAGGGCACCTGCTTTTGACAGGTCGCCTTTTGTACAATCGAAACCAGCTTGCATGATAGGTGTCCACACAAGTTTCTTCTCAACTTGCGTATTGACCCGGCAAGGGCATCCTTAGCGGAACCTGAATCGGTGCTGCGAGTGACAGGTGACGTCTGGATGCCAAGAAAGGTTCGGATGTTGTGTCAGGTTTCTAGGGACGGTAATTGTAGAGCAAGGTCCAGACATTTGGATGTGGGTTTGATACCATCAGCACTGAAGATGTATCTGAGGAAGCTCACTTTGGTTTCGTGCAACTGAGATTTTTCTTTGTTAATGACTATCCCTGCAGCTTGGAGGGCTGTGAGAACTATTTTGAGATGTTGCTCGTGATTCTGTGTGTTGTCAAGGCATGCATAGCAACAGCGTAGTTTCTAGAGGACCTTGTCGATGTATCTTTGGCAACTTTGGGCCGTGTTTCTCAAACCGTATGGCATAAAAGAAATACAAAGAGGCCAAAAAGTGTGATGATAGTCATCAGTGTTGTCTTGGTGCATCGGTATTTACATTCGACAAAACTGAAAACAGTTGCACCTGCAAGGGAATGTGTAGTCTTAAATGTTAGGGATGGGGTAATTGTCATGTATTGTTCGAGAGGTGAGAACTTTGTAATCACTAGAAAGTCTAAGAGAGCTGTCCTTCATTAGAAAAATTTTATGGTTGAAGCCCAGGAGTAGTCCGAAGGGCGAACTATACCCGTGGTAGCAGTTAATCAATGGTTGTTTTTGGCGCCTGTGGAGGGACCTGGCCCAGGCCGCGTGCCTTGTGGCAAACTGGAGAGCCGGGGATTGTAGGAATGTGGTGTGTCGTACCATCCAAATGACACACTGCCAAACCTTTGCTCATAATGAAATCTGACGCCACCGATGATATGGGATTTTATCTGCTAGCTGTTCGTCATGGATTGCTTAATGGAGCTGTCGTTTTGGGTTGTGAGATACAATCAGAAGCCAAAGAATTATGACCACCTGCTTAACAGCTTGTTTGTACCCCTTTGGAAATAAACCACATCACTGATTCTGGGTATCACAGATCCGACAGTTTGTTGGTAGGTTTTTGGAGGTATGTGGTATTACATGTCTACTCGTAGGTCATGTAATTCACGTAAGGAATGCGCCGCTAATAAGCATACGCGGTAATGGCATCCCATAGCGACTCAGGCGGTTTCATAGGATTTACGTCAGGCGAATTTTATAGCGAAGACATCAACGTGAGTTCACTATAATGCTCCTAAAACCACTGTAGCACTGTTCAGGCTCCGCGACCCGGACAATTATACTGCTGAAAGATGTCATCGCCGTTGGGGAACACATCAAGCATGAAGGGATGCATGTGACTCGCAGCTGACAGCGTGTCGTCGATTACTACCACAGGTCCTATGCAAGCGCAGGAGAATGTCTTCCGTATATGGTCTAGGCGTAGTGGCTTTGATCAGTAATCAGAACGTCCTCTTGCCGGCCGCGGTGGTCTCGCGGTTCTAGGCGCTCAGTCCGGAACCGCGCGACTGCTACGGTCGCAGGTTCGAATCCTGCCTCGGGCATGGATGTGTGTGATGTCCTTAGGTTAGTTAGGTTTAAGTAGTTCTAAGTTCTAGGGGACTGATGACCACAGATGTTAAGTCCCATAGTGCTCAGAGCCATTTGAACCAAAACGTCCTCGGCCCCGGGTTCGAAGCCCCCCACTGTTTACATTTTGATTAATAATCGGCACTGGGGGACGAAGACTTCCGGCATTAGAAGTCAGCCTCATTCTGCCAACGGCCCTGTCAAAGAGGGCGGAAGAGCGGACAGAGGTTCAGGGCACTCTCTTGTCCTTGCGGTGGGAAACTGCCACTAAAGACCGAAGAATCAGCAATGACCAACGGCATAAGATACAAAAGGCAATGGAAACCACTGCATTAAAGATACATAACGTGTATCTACAGGACATGTGGCCTGTAATTGAAACAGTGTTGTTATGATCTCTCCATTGGAAAAAGATTCCGAAGTAGTCCCCCATTCGGATCTCCAGGAGGGGACTGCCAATAGGGAGGTGACCATGAGAAAAAGACTGAATAACCAACAAAAGGATTATGTTCTACTAGTCGGGGAGTGGGATTTCAGAAGCTTTAAAATGGTAGGGAAGCTAGAAAATATGAAAAGAGAAGTTACAAAGGCTCAACATATATATAGAGGGGTCAGTAAAGTCAAGTGGAAAGAAGACAAGGATATGGTCAGATGAGTAAAGTGAAGTGGAAAGAAGACAACGATATAGTCAGATGAGTATACGGTAATATCAACAGCAGCAGAAAATGGTAAAATGGGAGTGGGATTCGTTCTGAATAGGAAGGTAGGCCAGAGAGTGTGTTACTGTGAACAGTTCAGTGATAGGGTTATCCTTATCAGAAACAACAGCAAACCAACATCGACAGTGATAATTCAGGTATTCATGCCGACGTCGCAAGCCGAATGTGAAGAGATAGAGAAAGTATATGAGGATGTTGAAAGGGTAACACAGTACGTAAACGGAGATGAAAATCTAATAGTCATGGGGGACTGGAACGCAGTTGAGGGGAAGGAACAGAAGGAAAGATTACAGAAGAAAATGGGCTTCGGACAAGGAATGACACAGGAAAAAGACTAATTGAGTTCTGTAATAAATTTCAGCTAGTAATAGCGAGTGCTCTGTTCAAGAATAACAATAGGTGGAAAAGGCTGGGTGATACGAGAAGATTTCTGTTATGAAACTTCCTGGCAGATTAAAACTGTGTGCCCGACCGAGACTCGAACTCGGGACCTTTGCCTTTCGCGGGCAAGTGCTCTACCAACTGAGCTACCGAAGCACGACTCACGCCCGGTACTCACAGCTTTACTTCTGCCAGTACCTCGTCTCCTACCTTCCAAACTTTACAGAAGCTCTCCTGCGAACCTTGCAGAACTAGCACTCCTGAAAGAAAGGATATTGCGGAGACATGGCTTAGCCACAGCCTGGGGGATGTTTCCAGAATGAGATTTTCACTCTGCAGCGGAGTGTGCGCTGATATGAAACTTCCTGGCAGATTAAAACTGTGTGCCCGACCGAGACTCGAACTCGGGACCTTTGCCTTTCGCGGGCAAGTGCTCTACCAACTGAGCTACCGAAGCACGACTCACGCCCGGTACTCACAGCTTTACTTCTGCCAGTACCTCGTCTCCTACCTTCCAAACTTTACAGAAGCTCTCCTGCGAACCTTGCAGAACTAGCACTCCTGAAAGAAAGGATATTGCGGAGACATGGCTTAGCCACAGCCTGGGGGATGTTTCCAGAATGAGATTTTCACTCTGCAGCGGAGTGTGCGCTGATATGAAACTTCCTGGCAGATTAAAACTGTGTGCCCGACCGAGACTCGAACTCGGGACCTTTGCCTTTCGCGGGCAAGTGCTCTACCAACTGAGCTACCGAAGCACGACTCACGCCCGGTACTCACAGCTTTACTTCTGCCAGTACCTCGTCTCCTACCTTCCAAACTTTACAGAAGCTCTCCTGCGAACCTTGCAGAACTAGCACTCCTGAAAGAAAGGATATTGCGGAGACATGGCTTAGCCACAGCCTGGGGGATGTTTCCAGAATGAGATTTTCACTCTGCAGCGGAGTGTGCGCTGATATGAAACTTCCTGGCAGATTAAAACAGTGTGCCCGACCGAGACTCGAACTCGGGACCTTTGCCTTTCGCGGGCAAGTGCTCTACCATCTGAGTCCATAAACCACCACTTGTGCACTCACAAAGTTTTTGGAATTGTCCTTAGAACCAGCAATGCTGTTATCCAGTCCCTTGCTGAATTAACACACGTGCAAACACTAACAGTCCCTACTTCTCACATATTGTCCACATACTATGACCAACAGAAACGTGTGCAGTGAAATGGAACTTACAAGTTTCTTAATTTGATTAACTGGTGTCAATTACAATATTATAACATGAGAATACAATTACAAAGGTACAAAAAACATCATTAAAAGCATAACAATACAGATAACATTTTGTAGTATAGGCTTTACAACAGAATAGAAATAAACATATACATCAGTGTAACAGGAATTATGACATGAGTACAAAAATAAAAGATCAGAATCACTTTCGAAACATCAACTTTACACATGAGCATTAAAACAGAACAGAATTAAATAATGTCTAACAGCTTTATATGAAACGTCCCCTTAGAACAAATTATATACGACTGTGCTTAACCTGACACACAATATTTTTAGCGCAACGCAATCTGACTATCAAAGATCCCTGCAAAAGAATGGCCCTGAGTAACATTAACCTATACCTTTCACAAATCACTTACCTCACAAAAATCTTCATTACTCGAACTACTGCAATACAGCGAGCGCCACTACTGCCAGCTAAATAAAAGATTCAAACTACGGAAGGCACTAACTACTGATAGGGATAGTTAGCAAATGAAAGATATTAATAGAGAACAAACACTGTATTTACCTTAATATCATCAAAAGTCATAATATATGTAATTTCAAAACTCAGCCATTTCCTTCCACACTTCCACCACTGCTGGCGGCTCACGTCTAACTGCCCAACGCTACGCGCTGTTAACATCCAGCTGCCCCTCTACAATGGCAGACAACAATGCAAACTAGCCACAGACTGCCCACAGCACAGAATCTAAACAGCCTACTTACAAGATGTTCGAAATTCTGAGAAAAATAAGAGTAAGCTATAGTGAGAGACGGGTAATATACAATTCGTACAAGAGCCTGGAGGGAATAATAGGAGTGGACAACCAAGAACGAAGTGCTCGGATTAAAAAAGTGTGTAACACAGGGATGTAGTGTTCCGCCGTACTGTCAATTTTTGCATCGAAGAAGCATTGATGGAAATAAAGGAAAGGTTCAAGGAGAAAGGATATCAATCATACGATTCAATGATGAAATTGCAATCCTGAGTGAAAGTGAAGAATAATTACAGGATCTGCCGAATGGATTGCACATTCTAATGAGTACAGAATATGGATTGAGAATAAACCAAAAAAAAACGAAAGTAATGAGAAGTGGCAGAAATGAGAACACCGAGGGACTTGACTTGAGGGCTGATGGCCCCGAAATAGATGAATTCACTACCTAGGCGGAAAAATAAGCAACGACGGACAGCAGGGAGGACATCAAAAGCCGTCTAGCGCTGGCGAAAAGGGCATTCCCGGCCAAGAGAAGTCTACTAGTGTCAAACGTAGGTCTTAATTAGAGGAAGACATTTCTGAGATGTGCCTTTGGAGCACAGCATTGTATGGTAATGAAACATGGACTGTGGGAAAACCGGAACACAAGAGACTCGAAGCATTTGAGATGTGGTGTTACAGACGAATGTTGCAAATTAGGTGGTGTGATTAGGCAAAGAATGAGCAGGTTCTGCGCAGAATCGGAGAGGAAAGGAACATGTGGAAAACACTGATAAGGAGAAGGGACAGGGTGACAGGACATCAGTCAAGACACCAGGGAATGACTTCCACGGTACTAGAGAGTGCTGTAGAGGGCAAAAAAATGTAGAGGAAGACAGAGACTGGAATGTATCCAGCAAATAATTGAGGACGTAGGTTGCAAGTGCTACTGTGAGATGAAGAGGTTGGCACAGGACAGGAATTCGTGGCGGGCTGCATCAAACCAGTCAGAAGAACCCGCCAGCCTGCCCCCGTGACACGCTGGACGTTTCGAGCCGCTGTTCACCTGTATGACGGCGTTTGTGGAGACGACCATCGACTTGTTAGGAAGAATGTGATTCACCCGAAAAGTCGACAGGTTTTCATCGATCTAAGGTCGAATTTCGACGGCCCCGTGCTCACTGCGGTTTTACCTGACAACTTCGTTGGGTCAACATGTGAACGCGCAAGCGTGGTCTGCCACACTCATTCTCCACAATGCTCGCCCCCATGTCGATAGTGTTGTAGGCCAAAAACTGCGCGAATACGGGTGGAAAGTGTTGCCGCACCCTCTCTACAGTCCGGGGCCAGACTTCAGCTTGTTCCCGAAGGCGAAAAAACTTACGCGTGGACGGCGTTATCTGTCTCTGGAACAGCTTTCTACCACCATTATCCGCGCCATTCGACAGACGAACAGAAGCGGTTCCTGAATTGAATAACAGAAGTTCGAAAGATTGGGATTCTGTCATAAAGAAGCAGGGAGACTATACTGAAGAACTGTTAAGACTTATTAACAAAATAAATGTGTAGGTAAAAAAGTGCGCATTTTTTCACAATAATGTATAAATCTCTACTTTGTTAATTTACAAAATTAATGATAAGTATAGAACATTGTAACTTCTTTGAAAATGATCCTTGGTGTCTAATGATCTTCAGTCAAAAGTTGATGCCATGTGGGGCAGTCTCCGTTAAGTTGTTGTTGTGGTTACGGCTCCGGTCGTTTAAGCCTCGTTTCGTTTCTGTTCTGTCGAGTTACTTCGTATATTGAAGACACGTAGCTAATTTTAAGAACTATGTGAATGAAACAATTACCTTGTGCTAAAAAGTATGACAAGGATTATATCTGCATTCAAGGAAAACGACGAATTGAATCAGCAACGACAAACAATTAGTGTTCAGTTATTTCAAAGCTAAACCCGAACGTGCGTATTGCAAAGTATTGATAAGTGAATTGTAGCCCTTGGACCACAGAAGCCATCGAAAACAGGAGAAGAAATCGACATTTTGTGTAACTACTAGTCAAAGAACTTATCTTATTTTCCGAGAATGTCTTGATTCACCATAGTAAACATGCATATTTTTTGCTGTTAATGGCATTAACACCATTGTGAAAGGAAGCTGTAACCAATCCTTTATCAGCTTGTAAAATTCCCCACCCTTCCATCTTACACTTCCCTCAAACTCCCCTCCTGCCCGTGCCTCACCTATACACCAGATTCCCCCAACACTGCACCTACACGCTGCTCTCCACATCCTCTGCCAACGAAACTTTAATCACTTGGCTTTACCCAACCCAGAAATCCGTTCTGATACGTACCCATCCTGCCAGATCTAACAGAACCCGCCCCTCTTTGCCCCTTTTCAGGGCTCCTGTCCTCACCATTCCCCACCACCCACATCATAAAACTTGGTTCTCCGAAACATCGTCCCTCACAACCCTTTGAAATACATCAAACGAATATCTGGCCACATAGAACCCATACTACACACCGCACGAAAACGTACAAATCCAGTAACACCCGCAAACATGGCAGTCTACACGAACTCATCACTGCATTCGCCTCCATAAATATTTCAAACAGTCAATAAATCTGCCTTCTGTCTTTTAACCGACGCCACTCACCATCTGCATGTTATTTTGTGGAAACGTTCATATTCCAGCGACTTGTAAAAATTTTAAAATGTTTTAAATATTTAAAATCCTGTGACTGAATAGCGGAGAATTTTAACCACTGACAGCCCATCCCTCCCGTTGTGTGTTGTGTGGGGGATTAGGGGGAAGGGAGAAGGGGATGGAATAACAATAAAGGGAAAAACTGAAAGCAAGAGAATGCAAACGCAGTACTCTGTCTGTAAAATGTATGTGTTTCGGTTGTGGACTGCTCTTTCTTTCTTTGACATGCACGTGTTTCGCACCAGATCAAAAGATTTGCTCGTTGTCCTACATCACTCGACTTTTTAGTTGAGGAATATTTGATTACTGTAATTTTTTCTTGTAAAAAGGACGGCAGTGTTGAAAAAGTCGGACGTTAGTGCCGGTGGTGTAGCAACAATTGCGGAATTGGTTTCTTTTGAGCCGGCAAACGATTTTATTGTTTTCGTCGTTTTGTTATCACGCCTCTTCGGCTACAGCTATAGCGGCTCATCTGGTACCTGAAACAATCTAGGTACCGCGTTCCAAATCAATTTTCCTCTTTACACATTCATATCTTGGTTTGTTTCGAGGTACAGTGAACTTCCGATTATTGTGTAGATATACGACGTACTTCTGTAATTATGTCTTCTACTGTTTATAGTTCTTCTCCAGTAAATGTCCGTAGATTAGAGGGAAATCGTAAATAAACAAGCTCGTGGTGTGTCGTTTCATACGTCTTGTGGTCTTTAGGAAACACATACAGGGTGTTTGACTGTTATAAGGTGAAAAAAGCAAATAATCGCAATAAACATACGTCCGGTAACCATTTGTTTCCGCAATACGACATATTACGAGCGAGTGTATGAAAATATTACAATAGAGTCCCTGACGATCTGTACCGCAGATACGCACTTGAGTACAAACACTCTGCAACGAGTGTTTCACATCACGTGGCCGCCGTTCATGTGTGCTATCTACTCATCGACGGCAGTAAACGTTAAAAAATCTTAGGATGTTCGTAATATATTGACAACTACCCACAATGCATTCCCGGAGTTCATCGAACTATCCACTGGGCTGGAATGCACCAAGGCCTTTAAATATCACCACAGAAAAAGAGAGGTAAGCGATACAAGTCGGTGGATCTGGGAGATCATGGCATTTCCAAGATACGACCGATGCACAAGCAACCCTGTTTTCTTATGTTTGCATACAAATGGCTACAAATTTAAAACTCAGTTTGCTCAAGATGCATTACTAGAAGAAAAAATTGATTACTGAACTAACAAAAAAAGAAGAAATGTATTCTGAAATATAGGAAGGAGGAATATTGTGAAAAAGTGAGAATTAATTAGCGAAATGAGCAAAGTTTTTATTGTTTAAAGACGATATTCATACGATTCTGATTACAAAATAGAAGAAATACGTTCATTATAACGAAATGAAATAATTTCAGTCAAATTTATGTATCTTTAAGGTACACACTCGTCACAGATAACGTAGCTGTTCTCGTTGCAAACTGGACAGTGACAGGACGAAGAACCTTTTTTTTTTATTTTTCGGCCCCCTTTCCCACTGCAAAGGACACGTCGCACCGGATTTGGCAGATCAGTGTGGTCAAGATTTTTATCAGCAACAACACCTTTTTTCAAAATTCCAGCGCAGTCATACCTGACGTCTGGTCATTGTGTGCTTACGGCGTATGACTTCACCAAGCGGGGCGTCACGAGATTGTGGTATAAAACCTCTAAGCAGTAGACTGCCGTCACTTTTTCGTTGGTACCCTCGAGAGAGAATTTTCGAGGCGCTCATTCACACCAGCGTCCTCCATTTCAATATCGTCAACTGCATCCTATTCCTCTTCTGTAGTCTGCGTATAATCCTCTTCTTCACTCGGAAAGTTCTCCCGTCGCTTTGTTCCAGAAACTGCTTACGATTTTCGTCCATTTCTAGCGACTCCTCTCATATATGTCGAGTTCGCAGACTATACGACATCTCATTATTTGAATGAAATATTATCCATCGTACAACAAAATTAGACATGATAGAACATAGTACATTTATTTCCTTTTTCACTTTGAAGCCAAAATACACTCGAAATAAAATGCACTTAAATTTCACACACTCGACCTTACTTGTCACACTGGCGACCTCAGTGGACTGTGGATCGCTGCCACAGATGGAGTGACGCTTCTGGTGTGATGCCGCTGGCTTTAAGGGTAGTGATAGTTTCTACCTCATAACAGATGGAGCGATAGATCCGATTTTGTCAGGTTTACATACTTAAAATTAACGAAAAGCGGGGTTGTGGTCTGCTGCACCCGAGCGTATCAAACAAGGGTTACGATTATTTGCTTGTTTTGTTGTCCTCAGGTCGCGACTTTCTTTTCTACCTATAAAAGTGGAGCGCCCTGCAGAATGACAAGTTTGTTGTCGTTTTCTTCTGCTGCCGTTCAATTTATTGCGTTACACGTACTCCCTTTAGCACAAAAAAATGTTGAAAATGAATATAAATGATTGCATTGTCATTCGCAGGTGACCATCAGAGTAACATCGCAGACAGAAAAAGTTTTTCTCAGAGTTCTGTACAGAAGGCAGTACAGAACGCTGGAAGAAGTACGTGTCGAGCACCAGCAGCGCCCAGAAGAGGCAAAGGGAGACGAGACGCCGTCGATTTCCTGAGAACTATTGGTAAAAGAGATATATAGAAAACGGCAAACAGGTATTTCCAGTTTTGAAAGAGCAATGTGATGATCTGGTGGTTATCTCGAACAGGAATGGATTACAGTGGAAGGAGGGAAGACTGATTAGAAGGCTGTACTTGAATCAGAAGGCAAGGGTGCGAATAGCAAACGAGACTTCAGAAAACAGCAAGATAAGGAGAGGGCTCAGACAAGACTGTTGTCTCTCACCGATGCTATTTAACATATATTTGGAGGGAATCATGAGAAGTTGTTTGTGTGGGAAAAGCGGCGTCCGAAAGTAGAATGCATAAGATTTGGAGACGAAATGGTGATACGTGCAGAAAATGAAGGATGATTCAAATGTTAAATGGTATGTATGACGCCTGTGTAGCATATAGTGCGAAAATAAATGTAAAGAAAACGAAACGCTTCGTTATAGACCTAGAGAAAATAAGAGCAAGTGCACTTTAGGGGCAGACACCATAGAAATGGTGAAGCATTAAGTACACTGTCGGAAAAAACACAGCACCAGAAAATAATTAATGTACAGTAATGAAATGAAATTTTGGGAATACATTTGTCTACATAACACATTTAAGTGATTAACATTGCAATTTCACTGGTTGATGTAGGCGCGAGGTAAGCCATTACGAATGTGTAATGCTGGTAAATTAATAATCGGTGTAAACCGCCAGACTACTGAATGCAAGCACCCAAACGTGCATGCATTGTACTGTACAGGTAGTGTATGTCAATGTCAGTTTGTGGGATGGAGTTCCATGTCTGTTGCATTTGGTCGTCAATACAGGGACTGTTAGTGCTCTCTGTGGATGACGCTGGAGTCGTCGTCAGATGATGTCTCATACCTGCTTGACTCGAGACAGATCTGGTGATCGAGCAACCCAAGGCAACATGTCGACGCTCTTTACAGCATGTTGGACAACACCGCCTGGAATGCTGTTCATGAATCGCAGCGCGACAAGTCGACTCACCTGACTTACTTACAGTTTTCCAGTCAGAGCGCTTAGTACAACCTCTTGGGTGCTTCTGCTGCCATACGCCGGCCGGAGTGGCCGTGCGGTTCTAGGCGCTACAGCCTGGAACCGAACGACCACTGCGGTCGCAGGTTCGAATCCTGCCTCGGGCATTGATGTGTGTGATGTCCTTAGGTTAGTTAGGTTTAATTAGTTCTAAGTTCTACGCGACTGATGACCTCAGAAGTTAAGTCGCATAGTGCTCAGAGCCATTTGAACCATTTTTGCTTTCATACGAAGTAGCACCCCAGACCATAACTCCAGGTGTAGGTCCAGTGTGTCTAGCACACAGACTGGTTGGTTGCAGGAACCAAGTGACTTGCTTCTAACAAGGGAACCTTCCCATCGCACCCCCCTCAGGTTTAGTTATAAGTTGGTACAGTAGATAGGCCTTGAAAAACTGAACACAGATCAATCGAGAAAACAGGAAGAAGTTGTGTGGAAAAAAAGCAAAATATACAAACTGATTAGACCATGGGAAGGATGAGCAACATCAAGGATCATATGATTTCAGGAGAGCCGTGGTCCCGTGGTTAGCGTAAGCAACTGCGAAACGAGAGGTCCTTGGTTCAAGTCTTCCCTCCAGTAAAAAGTTTTAATTTTTATTTTCAGACAATTATCAGAGTTCGGGCATGCACATATAATCAATTTCGCTCTCCAAAATTCCAGGACGTGTTCAGATTTGCTTGGACATATGCAGGATTTGACGGTCTACACAGGGAAAAAGTTGAAAACGTTAAAAACATATGTTTTGACAGAGCACAGAGAAAACTGTGCGACTGTGAAACTGTTGCATTCATTTGTTGCAGTTTATGTGACACACTCTTATGTTTTAATCACTTTTTTGGGAGTGATTATCACATCCACAAGAAAACCTAAATCGGGCAAGGTAGAAGAATCTTTTTACCCATTCGCCAAGTGTGCAAGATAGGTGGGTCGACAATATATTCCTGCCATGTGACGCACATGCCGTCGCCAGTGATGTATAGAATATATCAGACGTGTTTTCCTGGATAAAATGTTTTCGGTTCCCATTGGAGAGGCACGGCCTTTCGTCTACTAATCGCACGGTTTTGCGGTGCGGTCGCAAAACACAGGCCCTAAACTTATTACAGTGAATAGAGACGTCAATGAACGAACGGACACATCATAACTTGCAAAAACAAAGTAAGTAAACTTTTCGCTCAAGGGTAGACTTGAACCAAGGACCTTTCACTCCGCAGCTGCTCACGCTAACCACGGGACCACAGCGCTCCTATGCATTGATGTTGCATATGTTGCCCATGGACTACTCAGTTGCTTATTTTTTCATAGTTCCACACAACTTCTTCCTGTTTTGTGTGCAGTTTTTCGAGACCTATCCACTGTGCCAAATTATAACTAAAACTGAGGGGGGTGCGATGGGGAGGTACCCTTGTAAGTAACACACGTCCGTCACTGGTACCTAGGCAGGACCACCTTTCCGCAGGAAAGAAGACAGATGTCCACCATGCCCACTGATGAGATTTCGCAGGACCCACCGAAGTCGCAAATGGCGGTTGTTTGGAGTCAGCGGAATGCACGCTACAGGTCGTCTGGCACAGAGCTGTCCGTGATTTGTAACAGTGCGTTGCGCCACTGTGGTACCAACTGCTGCTAAAATTGCCGCTGCAGATGCAGTATGGTGCGCCAGAGCCATACGTTGAACATGATGACCTTCTGTCTCGGTACTGCCACGTGACCGTTCAGAGCCCAGTCTTCTTGGACCGTACATTCTCGTGACCAGCGCTGCCAGCAGTCATGTACAGTGGCTACATTCTTACCAAGTCTCTCTGCAAAATCGCTGAAGGAACATCCAGCTTCTCGTCGCCCTATTAGGCGACCTCGTCCAAACTCAGTGAGGGTATTGAAATGGCGTCTTTGTCACCTTAAAGGCTTTCTTGACTAACATCAATTCGCCACGTCCAGTCTCTAAGGTAACTAACGCTTACAAATGTTTACAGCGTGTGTTGTTGTGGTCTTCAGTCCTGAGACTGGTTTGATGCAGCTCTCCATGCTACTCTATCCTGTGCAAGCTTCTTCATCTCCCAGTATCTACTGCAACCTACATCCTTCTGAATCTGCTTAGTGTATTCATCTCTTGGTCTCCCCCTACGATTTTTACCCTCCACGCTACCCTCCAATACTAAATTGGTGATCCCTTGATGCCTCAGAACATGTCCTACCAGCCGATCCCTTCTTCTGGTCAAGTTGTGCCACAAACTTCTCCCCAATCCTATTCAATACTTCCCCATTAGTTATGTGATCTACCCATCTAATCTTCAGCATTCTTCTGTAACACCACATTTCCAAAGCTTCTATTCTCTTCTTGTCCAAACTGTTTACCGTCCATGTTTCACTTCCATACATGGCTACACTCCATACAAATACTTTCAGAAATGACTTCCTGATACTTAAATCTATACTCGATGTTAACAAATTTCTCTTCTTGAGAAACGCTTTCCTTGCCATGGACAGTCTACATTTTATATCCTCTCTACTTCGACCATCATCAGTTATTTTGCTCCCCAAATAGCAAAACTCCTTTACTACTTTAAGTGTCTCATTTCCTAATCTAATTCCCTCAGCATCACCCGACTTAATTCGACAACATTCCATTATCCTCGTTTTGCTTTTGTTGATGTTCATCTTATATCTTCCTTTCAAGACACTATCCATTCCATTCAACTGGTCTTCCAAGTCCTTTGCTGTCTCTGACAGAATTACAATGTCATCGGCGAATCTCAAAGTTTTTATTTCTTCTCCATGGATTTTAATACCTACTCCGAATTTTTCTTTTGTTTCCTTTACTGCTTGCTCAATATACAGATTGAATAACATCGGGGAGAGGCTACAACGCTGTCTTACTCCCTTCCCAACAACTGCTTCCCTTTCATGTTCCTCGACTATTATAACTGCCATCTGGTTTCTGTACAAATTGTAAATAGCCTTTCCCTCCCTGTATTTTACCCCTGCCATCTTTAGAATTTGAAAGAGAGTATTCCAGTCAACATTGTCAAAAGCTTTCTCTAAGTCTACAAATGCTAGAAACGTAGGTTTGCCTTTCCTTAATCTTTCTTCTAAGATAAGTCGTAAGGTCAGTATTGCCTCACGTGTTCCAGTATTTCTACGGAATCCAAACTGATCTTCCCCGAGGTCGGCTTCTACTAGTTTTTCCATTCGTCTGTAAAGAATACGTGTTAGTATTTTGCAGCTGTGGCTTATTAAACTGATTGTTCGGTAATTTTCACATCTGTCAACACCTGCTTTCTTTGGGATTGGAATTAATATATTCTTCTTGAAGTCTGAGGGTATTTCGCCTGTTTCATACATCTTGCTCACCAGTACAGCGTGTATTAAGAAGCAATACGGATTTTGATTCTCATAGTGGGGCTACTAGCGCCACCCTTGTGCGACTGCTGCGACATTTGAATAGATATCATCTTTCAGATGTAGAAATACGCCTGTCAACTTTCGTCGATATCGCACAACGTCTTGGTGTTGAGACTGTTTCTTGCATCAGTGTATTTGGGAAGTAGAAATAGGGAAGTTGTGAACAGGACGTCGAAGTCAGAATGGTGCTGTCGAAAGAGGCATTTCAAAAGCAGTAAAGACTTAATTAGTGATTTGAACACAGAATTAAGAAAGCGACTAGCGAAATGTTGGTATGGAGCATGGCCCTGAACGGAGTGGAAACACAGACATTGAGAAAGGAGGACGGGAGCAGAATTGAAGCGTGTGAAATATCATGTGGATGTAGCGCAAATGGAAAAGATAAGCTTTACTGATAAAGTCAGTGAGCCTTGCTGCGGCTCGCGTTGGTGCCGTGTGTAGGTTTCTGCCAGACCGTATCGTTTAGTTGGCACGGTTGCGTTGTTGTCTTCTTCTCGTGTTCACCGGCGTCACTCGGTTTAGTAAGCGTTGTGTGTCCGCTAGTGGCAGCAGCGGCGCTTACCGATATGTAGTTCTGCTGCCCTGTTTTGGGGGCGACCTCGTCCAGTTTCCGTGTGGTGTGAGTGT
Source organism: Schistocerca cancellata (assembly GCF_023864275.1). NCBI lineage: Eukaryota > Metazoa > Arthropoda > Insecta > Orthoptera > Acrididae > Schistocerca > Schistocerca cancellata. Next base: position 73,975,184 of record NC_064627.1, read on the forward strand.
GGAGTTCGGTTGGGGACGCAGGAGCAGCGAGGTCCGCGCAGAGCGACAACACGCCGGGACCGCTGGCGGCGCGCAAGGACTGCCGGATCCAAGGGCAGGCGTCGCGAGGGTGCACGGACTCGTCGAAACCGGATCCTGCATGTTTGAGTGCATTGCAATTCGAGTAGAGAAACCTCCACCATTGTGAAATCCCGCGATTCTCCAGTGACTTGGTTTCGTGTTGCTGCTCGTAGTGTCGCCGAGGCGAATAGCAGTGAGTGGAGTACCTGGGGAAGGCGGATGTGATTAGCCTTCCTGAGCTTCTAATTACTATTTACTATTTTCAGCTTCTTACATTGTTCAACCAGCGGTATTTTTCTGACTTATGGGGCGGGGGGTTAGTGTATGTAACAGCCTTGCCGCCGCTGTCCGGTGAGGCGTGTAAGTTTCACAGCTTCTGATTGTAGGTTGGGTGGCCTTCTTCTACCTTAGCGGGAGTCATTCCTTATAGTCCCGGGAGCTCTAAGCACAGCATTCTGCGGGCGGAGCCCGTACCGCCAGTTCCAGCTTTGGCGTAATTTTACATCTTTCATTTGTTTTGTTGGATGTCAGGTAGCCTCACCAAGATTATCATTAGTCGCACGTTAGACTGCCACTAGTCCGAGTTACCATCTTGTGATTCGAACGCAACTCTAGGCTGCCTTTCTCTTTGTTCGCGTAAGTGGTTTTGGTGTGACGTACTCCTGGAGCACAGTCTGTCACTGGCCTTTGTGTTTTGTTTTATTATTATATTATTAAGTTACCATCATTTGTCTCACCTGTTTGGTGAACTATTTTTTATTTTAAATTAATCTTTGCTATGCCGTTTGCCGATTGACAGTTCTTGTTGTTGTGGTCTTCAGTCCAGAGACTGGTTTGATGCAGCTCTCCATGCTACTCTATCCTGTGCAAGCTTCTTCATCTCTCAGTACCTACTGCAACCTACATCCTTCTGAATCTGTTTAGTGTATTCATCTCTTGGTCTCCCTCTACGGTTTTTACCCTCCGCACTGCCCTCCAATACTAAATTGGTGATCCCTTGACGCCTCAGAACATGTCCTACCAAACGATCCCTTCTTCTAGTCAAGCTTTGCCACAGATTTCTCTTCTCCCCAGTTCTGTTCAATACCTCCTCATTAGTTATTTTATCTACCCATCTAATCTTCAGCATTCTTCTGTAGCACCACATTTCAAAAGCTCCTATTCTCTTCTTGTCCAAACTATTTATAGTCCACGTTTCTCTTCCATACATGGCTACACTCCATACAAATACTTTCAGAAACGACTTCCTGACGCTTAAATCTACACTCGATGTTAACAAATTTCTCTTCTTCAGAAACGCTTTCCTTTCCATTGCCAGTCTACATTTTATATCCTCTCTTCTTCGACCATCGCGAGTTATTTTGCTCCCCAAATAGCAGAACGCATTTACTACTTCACGCGTCTCATTTCCTAATCTAATTCCTGCAGCATCACCCGATTTAATTCGACTACATTCCATTATCCTCGTTTTGCTTTTGTTGATGTTAATCTTATGTCCTCCTTTCAAGACACTGCCCATTCCATTCAGCTGCTCTTCCAGGTCCTTTGCTGTCTTTGACAGAATTACAATGTCATCGGCGTACCTCAAAGATTTATTTCTTCACCATGGATTTTAATTCCTACTTCGAATTTTTATTTTGTTTCCTTTACTGCTTGCTCACTATAAAGATTGAATAACATCGGGGATAAGCTACAACCCTGTCTCACTCCCTTCCCGACCACTGCTTCACCTTCATGCCCCTCGACTCTTATAACTGCCATCTGCTTTCTGTACAAATTGTAAATAGCCTTTCACTCCCTGTATTTTACTCCTGCCACCTTCAGAATACGAAAGAGAGTATTCCAATCAACATTGTCAGAAGCTTTCTCTAAGTCTACAAATGCTAGATACGTAGGCTTGCCTTTCCTTAATCTATTCTCTAAGACAAGTCGTAGGGTCAGTAACTCCTCACGTGTTCCAACATTTCTACGGAATCCAAACTGATCTTCCCCGAGGTCGGATTCTACCAGTTTTTCCATTCGTCTGTAAAGAATTCATGTTAGTATTTTGTAGCCGTGACTTATTAAACTGATTGTTTGGTAATTTTCACACCTGTCAACACCTGCTTTCTTTGGGATTGGAATTATTATATTCTTCTTGAAGTCTGAGGGTATTTCGCCTGTCTCATACATCTTGCTCACCAGATGGTAGAGTTTTGTCAGGACTGGCTCTCCCAAGGCCGTCAGTAGTTCTAATGGAATGTTGTCTACTCCCGGGGCCTTGTTTCGACTTGGGTCTTTCAGTGCTCTGTCAAACACTTCACGCAGTATCATATCTCCCATTTCATCTTCATCTACATCCTCTTCCATTTCCATAACATTGTCCTCAAGTACATCGCCCTCGTATAGACCCTCTATATACTCGTTCCACCTTTCTGATTTCCCTGCTTTGCTTAGAACTGGGTTTCCATCTGAACTCTTGATATTCATGCAAGTGGTTCTTTTTTCTCCAAAGGTCTCTTTAATTTTCCTGTAGGCAGTATCTATCTTACCCCTAGTGATACATGCTTCTACATCCTTACATTTGTCCTCTAGCCAACCCTGCTTAGCCATTTTGCACTTCCTGTCTATCTCATTTTTGAGACGTTTGTATTCCTTTTTGTCTCCTTCATTTACTGCATTTTTGTATTTTCTCCTTTCATCAATTAAATTCAATATGTCTTCTGTTACCCAAGGATTCCTATTAGCCCTCGTCTTCTTACCTACTTGATCCTCTGCTGCTTTCACTATTTCATCTCTCAAAGCTACCCATTCTTCTTCCACTGTATTTCTTTCTCCCATTCTTGTCAATCGTTCCCTAATGCTCTCCCTGAAACTCTGTACAACCTCTGGTTCTTTCAATTTATCCAGGTCCCATCTCCTTAAATTCCCACCTTTTTGGAGTTTCTTCAGTTTTAATCTACAGTTCATAACCAATAGATTATGGTCAGAGTTCCTAAATCTGTGTCTTACCATTATATAATGTATCTGACAGCTTCCATTATCTCCAGGCTTCTTCCATATATACAACCTTCTTTTATGATTCTTGAATTAAGTGTCAGCTATGATTAAGTTATGCTCTGTGCAAAATTCTACTAGGCGGGTTCCTCTTTCATTTCTTATCCCCAATCCATATTCACCTACTACGTTTCCTTCTCTTCTTTTTCTTACTGTCCAATTCCAGTCACCCATGACCATTAAATCTTCGTCTCCCTTCACTATCTGAATAATTTCTTTTATCTCATAATACATTTCATCAATCTCTTCATCATCCACGGGGCTAGTTGGCCAATAAACTTGTACTACTGTGGTAGGTATGGGCTTCGTATGACAGTATATTTGCTACGTTATATGTGCTACATTTCAAATAATTGAAATTTTTCGTGTTTAAAGGCCTTCAGCCGTGATTGTGGTTACTTGCCTCAAAATTCTGATTGCGACCGCATTGGTTTGTTTTCCAAAATTATTTGCTGCCTGTATTTTATGTATTTGTTAAATTTTGAATAACTGCCATTTTTCTCATTAAATGTCTTCAGCCGTGATTGTGGTTACGCGCCTTAAAAGTCTGATTGCGACCTTATTGGCTTGTTTTCAAAAATTATTTACTGAAACAAATGAGTGAAATTGCAAAGCAAACCAATAGTAAATGATTCGAGCCCCGTCCTGCTTTCCTTAATTACCAGGTTTCAATCAGGAGTGACAAGAGTTGGATAAGATCGGAGGATGCTGCTGACAGTGAAGAATAGGAAGCTAGTCTGGGCAGGAGATAATTCGAGACAGGACTGCCTTCTTGTAGAGGAAGTAGAAGGCTTTATTCCGAGGAAGAGAGGGAAGATAGGGGAAGATACCAGACGTTGGCAGTAGACCGCAAGGAGGGTACCGAAGCATGAAGTTGGGGACAAAGAAGCAAGGAGGGCTACGAAGTGTAAACCTGTTGCAAGGCTGATAACGAAATGACGATGATTCTCATTCATCGGATATCGTGTGCAACAGGGCAGCTTACAGTTCACTTGGCGCGCCGCTGTCGCGGTGTGTAACGAAGATGAGCAAGAGTGGAGTGATACCGCGACGAGAAACGGTGGTTGTAAGCGGCGCTTCCTGGAAATACGACGTGTCGAGTAGGTGGCAGGCTTTTCGTGCCGAGTGCTTTAGCGGCAGGGTGCTAGTACTCACGCGAAGCCAGCAGCAGCAGCAGCAGCAGCAGCAGCGGCGGCAGCGGCAGTCCCCGCGGCGGCGTCATGCGCAGCGGCCAATCACAGCCCGAGTCCCGCGGGGCGTGGCCACCGCCGCCTCCTCGCAGCCTCTACGCCGTCGCCACAGCAGCCGCCGGCAATCTTCTTCAAATCCGACCCGAGGATCGGGTGTTGTTCCGCTCGCTTCCGAGAAATCTACAGCCCGGAATGTCGATGCGCTGCCAGTGGAGAGTCCCGGAGAAGGAGGCACCACAGTCACCGCGGAAACTCCGCACCCCGCGAACACGTCCTTCGGCGACGCACGCGTGCAGCTCGTCCGGTCACCCTGGCCGCTGAGGTCTGACCTGGTCGCAGTGGGGAAGCGGTGAGGCGTTCGCCGTCGCGCGGCCGGCCGGATCGTCTGCTCGCTGGCTGCGGATCGCGCGTGGCGACGCTACTGGTGTGAGGCTACGCTACGCTACGCCGCTACCGGGGTGCGCGGCGCGCGTGCGCGGTTCGCGACTGCCCACTGCGCGCGCGCGGCTCGCGTCGCCCCCCGCCGGGATGTGCCGACGGCGACGAGGGTTGAGGCGCGCAGCCTCCGGCGGCATCGAGCGCCTCCCAAGGCCAAGAAGCCGGCCGAGGGGGGCTGGCGGAGCAGGGCCGCGACCAAACCCCCTCCCCCAATCCCTCCACCCACGCTGCGAGTCTTACGTGGCGATCGCACCGCAGCTCCCGGTTCTGCCACACAAATCTCCTAAGACAATCCACCTGCATAAGGTCGCGTCTCTTTCGTAGAATACTACGTACCCAAGTTATTGTCATTGGCTGCAGCTAATAGGACTAAAATCACTACGTGATCAAAAGTGTTGTGTTGGCAGAAGAGCCAACACCGTGTTACTAGAGGAGGCCGTAATGCACGCGTTTAGCTCACGCAGGCTGGCGTGAGGAGGGATGAACTATACTTACGTGAGGTCTGGAACATGACAAGGAATTAGAGTTCAGAAAGCGGACGTAGCTACTTTGATACTTAACTTTAATCCATTAATGATGAACGTCACTCTTGACGGTACATGATTCACAATATTGTCTGTTCAGAATTCGTTCTAATTACTGAATATGGCGCCTTGCTAGGTCATAGCAAATGACGTAGCTGAAGGCTATGCTAAACTGTCGTCTCTGCAAATGAGAGCGTATGTAGACAGTGAACCATCGCTAGCAAAGTCGGCTGTACAACTGGGGCGAGTGCTAGGGAGTCTCACTAGACTAGACCTGCCGTGTGGCGGCGGACGGTCTGCAATCACTGACAGTGAGTCCGACGTATAGTAACGGACCGCGTCCGATTTAAAGGCTACCACCTAGGAAGGATGGTGTCTGGCGGTGAGACCACACATTTTGTTGTAGCCTTTAAATCGGCCGCGGTCCGTTAAAATACGTCGGACCCACTGTCAGTGATTGCAGACCGACCGCCGCCACACAGCAGGTCTAGTCTAGAGAGACTCCCTAGCACTCGCCCCAGTTGTACAGCCGACTTTGCTAGCGATGGTTCACTGTCTACATACGCTCTCATTTGCCGAGACGACAGTTTAGCATAGCCTTCAGCTACGTCATTTGCTATGACCTAGCAAGGCGCCATATTCAGTAATTAGAACGAATTCTGAACAGACAATATTGTGAATCATGTACCGTCAAGAGTGACGTTCACCATTAATGGATTGAAGTGATCAAACTAGCTACGTCCGCTTTCTGAACTCTAATTCCTTGTCATGTTCCAGACCTCACGTAAGTATAGTTCATCCCTCCTCGCGCCAGCCTGCGTGAGCTAAAACGCGTGCATTGCGGCCTCCTCTAGTAACACGGTGTTGGCTCTTCTGCCAACACTACAAAACGTATCCGGACACCTGGCTGAAAACGACTTGCAAGTTCTGGGCGCCCTCCATTGCTAATGCTGGAATTCAGTAAGTGTTGCCCCATCCTTAGCCTTCTTGACAGCTTCCACTCTCGCAGGTGTACATTCAATCAGGTGCTGTAAGCTTTCTCGGGGAATGGCGGTCCCTTCTTCACGAAGTGCTGCACTCAGGAGAGGTATCGAAGTCGGTCGGCGGGGCGTGACATGAAGTCCGGGCTCCAAAACATCCCAAAGGTGTTGTATACAGGGTGAAAGGTATTTAAACTGACAAACTCTAGGAGCTTGTAGGGGACATCAAAACAAATGTTTTTCCCTAATGCCATGTTTTCCTATGAGGAGTATTTCACCGGTAGAGGAACATTTCTCTGGCGGCAAATTAATTAAACCAACAAACACTTTTCCATTTTTTATGACTAAGAGACAACACATTTACGCAACCCAATTTCAATTGCTGTAGATTTTCAAATGGTTCAAATGGCTCTGAGCACTATGGGACTTAACATCTGTGGTCATCAGTCCCCTAGAACTTAGAACTACTTAAACCTAACCAACCTAAGGACATCGCATACATCCATGCCCGAGGCAGGTTTCGAACCTGCGACCTTAGCGGTCACGCGGTTCCAGACTGAAGCGCCTAGAACCGCCTTGCCACTGTAGATTTTCAAAAATGCCTCCATTGACACGTAAACAAAGGTTACACCGTCGGATAATGTTCTGTCTGACACGTGCAAAAACCCCTGGAGTATCCTGAATTGTTCCTGCTGCTGCTACTATCCGGGCAACCAGATCCTCTTCTGATGCAACAGGAGTTGCGTAAACAGGGTTGTGCATCTCTCCCCACACACAAATAAAAAAAACCAGAGAGGACATATCTGGGGATCGAGCAGGCCACGGTACCGGACCACCTCTGCCAATCCACGTTTCTGGGAACCGTCGGTCCAGGAATCGACGCAACACGACGACTGAAATGTGCTGACGCCCCGCCATGTTGGAACCACACGCGTTGTCTTGTAGGGAGCGGGACGTCTTCCAGCAATTCTGGCAATGCTCTGGCGAGAAAATTGTAATAGTGCCTGCCATTTAATGGCCTAGGCAACAGATACTGCCCAATCAAACAGTCCCCAACAACACCGACGCACACATTAACGAAGAACCGCACTTGATGAGCGCTAGTAACTGTGGCATGTGGGTTATTCTCACTCCAAACACTCCCCAAACGTTGCTTCATCGGTAAACAACACAGAGGATGGAAATGTAGGATGCATTTTACGCTGTTCAAGGTGCTCTGCTGCACTGGTGGACAGCAGTTGCCTACAACCGAAGACCGTAATACGCTGTCTAACAACTGAAGATCGTAATACGGCCTCTAACAACTGAAGAGCGTAATACGGCTTCCACCGGTTTAAATAACCCTCATAGGAAAAACTGACATTAGGGAAAAATATTTGTTTTTATGTCCCCTACAACCTCCCAGAGTTTGTCGGTTTCAATACTTTTCACCCTGAAGGATTGAGGTCAGGACTCTGTGCAGGCCAGTCCATTACAGAGATGTTATTGTCGTGTAACCACTCCGCCACAGGCTGTGCATTGTGAACAGGTGATCGATCGTGTTGAAACATGCAACCGCCATCCCCGAATTGCACTTGAACAGTGGGAAGAAAGGAGGTGCTTAAAACATCAATGTAGGCCTGTGCTGTGATAGTGCCACACAAAACAACAAGGGGTGCAAGCCCCCTCCATGAAAAACACGACCACACCAACGCTCCCGAATTTTACTGTTGGCGCTACACACTCTGGCAGATGACTTTCAGAGGGCATTCGCCATACCCACACCCTGCCATCGGATCGCCTCATTGTGAACCGAGATTCATCACTCCACACAACGGTTTTCCACTGTTCAATCGTCCAATGTTCCACCAAGCGAGGCGTCGTCTAGCATTTACCGGCTTGATGTGTGGCTTATGAGCAGCTGCTCGACCATGAAATCCAAGTTTTCTCACCTCCCGTCTAACTTTCACAGTACTTGCAGCGGATCCTGATGCAGTTTGGAAATCCTGTGTGATCGTCTGGATAGATGTCTGCCTATTACACATTACGATTCTCTTCAACTGTCGACGATCTGTGTCAGACAACAGACGAGGTCGGCCTGTACGCTTTTGTGCTGTACGTGTCCCTTCATGTTTCCACCTCACTATCGCATCGGAAGCAGTGGACCTAGGGATGTTTAGGAGTGTGGAAATGTTGCGTACAGACGTATGACACAAGTGACACCCAATCACCTAATCACGTTCGAAGTCCTTGAGTTCCGCGGTGCGCCCCATTCTGCTCTCTCATGATGTCTAGCGACTACTGAGGTCGCTGATAAGGAGTACCTGGCAGTAGGTGGCAGCACAATCCACCTAATATGAAAAACATATGTTTTTGGGTGTGTCCGGATACTTTTGATCACATAGTGTTGGAAGCTCAGGGACGCAAGCTACAGAGATAAGTCTTCCGTATGACTGGGCCACTTTTCGAGGGAAGTCATTTTCCTGCGTAGTCTAACCAAATAAAAAATTATTTTTAAATGTTATTTTACCGATGTGAACTCGGCTGCCTTAATGACAGTTAGTTAAATGTTTTATTTTAGTATCATAATCGGTTTCGGGCTACCATGCCCGTCTTCAGGTGGCTAATATTTTTGTTTACACAGACGTTTTGACCAACAGCATGTCGTCTTCTTCCACCCTCCAACTTTTTAATTTTGTATTTCCTGCAACTAACTCATAAACCGTAATGATAATCAAACGCATGTATATATAAATGTGATACATACATATGTACTTTATAATATGTATAATATGCAATCAGTTGGCTCTAAATTAATCGGTCAAAAATTTGCACTGACAGTAAATTTACTCTTAGAGTGAAAACATTTTTTTCTTATTAACATATTGTAATTTGCACATACCACACATCATCGTTGCTCTGTTTGCATCCTTCGTCAATATTTAATTAATCGTATCTTTTTATCTTTGCTTAACGATAATCTTTGCATTGTAAACAAAAATACCAAGTGTATACGTGTGTTATGCTGACACTGACATTAACGATATTAAGAAGCGTGTCACTGTAATTTGTTCGCAATATGTGTGGTGTGTGGAATTCAGCAACATATCCCCATCGACCGCACCAAAGAAATCGCCATCTACTGTAACTTATGTAAGTGAATACAACTATTTTGCATGATGTATGAATAAATGCAAGCACTTTAGCGACTTGTTAATAATTAAGTAACTTATAAAGCGGCACGAAATACTCATATATTTAAAAAAGTTGCGAACATACCGCAGGCTGTGACTAAATCATGTTTCCTCTGTATCGTTTCTTCCAGGAGTGCTAGTTCTTCGAGGTATGAAGGAGAGCTTCTGTGAAATTTGGAAGGTAGGAGACGAGTTACTGGTGGAAATGAAGCTGTGAGGACGGTTCGTAAGTCGTGCTTGTGTAGCTCAGATGGCAGAGCACTTGCCCGCCAAAGTCAAAGGTCCCGAGTTCCAGTCTCGGTCCGGCATACAGTTTTGATCTGCCAGGAAGTTTCATATCAGCGCACACTCCGCTGCAGAGTGAAAATTTCATTCTGAGTACTCAAATATTCTTGCACAGTTTAGGAGTAGGCGACATGCTTTTGGTCAAAACATTTGTGTAAGCAAAAATACAGGGTTATTACAAATGATTGAAGCGATTTCACAGCTCTACAATAACTTTATTATTTGAGATATTTTCACAATGCTTTGCACACACATACAAAAACTCAAAAAGTTTTTTTAGGCATTCACAAATGTTCGATATGTGCCCCTTTAGTGATTCGGCAGACATCAAGCCGATAATCAAGTTCCTCCCACACTCGGCGCAGCATGTCCCCATCAATGAGTTCGAAAGCATCGTTGATGCGAGCTCGCAGTTCTGGCACGTTTCTTGGTAGAGGAGGTTTAAACACTGAATCTTTCACATAACCCCACAGAAAGAAATCGCATGGGGTTACGTCGGGAGAGCGTGCAGGCCGTGACATGAATTGCTGATCATGATCTCCACCACGACCGATCCATCGGTTTTCCAATCTCCTCTTTAAAAAATGCCGAACATCATGATGGAAGTGCGGTGGAGCACCATCCTGTTGAAAGATGAAGTCGGCGCTGTCGGTCTCCAGTTGTGGCATGAGCCAATTTTTCAGCATGTCCAGATACACGTGTCCTGTAACGTTTTTTTCGCAGAAGAAAAAGGGGCCGTAAACTTTAAACCGTGAGATTGCACAAAACACGTTAACTTTTGGTGAATTGCGAATTTGCTGCACGAATGCGTGAGGATTCTCTACCGCCCAGATTCGCACATTGTGTCTGTTCACTTCACCATTAAGAAAAAATGTTGCTTCATCACTGAAAACAAGTTTCGCACTGAACGCATCCACTTCAATGAGCTGTTACAACCGCGCCGAAAATTCAAAGCGTTTGACTTTGTCATCGGGTGTCAGGGCTTGTAGCAATTGTAAACGGTAAGGCTTCTGCTTTAGCCTTTTCCGTAAGATTTTCCAAACCGTCGGCTGTGGTACGTTTAGCTCCCTGCTTGCTTTATTCGTCGACTTCCGCAGGCTACGCGTGAAACTTGCCCGCACTCGTTCAACCGTTTCTTCGCTCACCGACCCGTTGATTTCCCCTTACAGAGGCATCCAGAAGCTTTAAACTGCGCATACCATCGCCGAATGGGGTTAGCAGTTGGTGGATCTTTGTTGAACTTCGTCCTGAAGTGTCGTTGCACTGTTATGACTGACTGATGTGAGTGCATTTCAAGCACGACATACGCTTTGTCGGCTCTTGTCGCCGTTTTGTCTCACTGCCCTCTCGAGCGCTCTGGCGGCAGGAACCTGAAATGCGGCTTCATCCGAACAAAATTTTATGAGTTTTTCTACGTATCTGTAGTGTGTCGTGACCATATGCCAATGAATGGAGCTACAGTGAATTTATGAAATCGCTTCAATCATTTGTAATAGCCCTGTATTTACCGTCTGAAGATGGGCTTGGTAGTCCGAAACCGATAGTGGTGCTAAAATAAAACAGTTAAAAAGTATTTGTGTCTGGTTGCCTCATTCACCAAATATTTTTAAATTTTTTAGTTCATGCTTAAAGATTGTATATAGTGAGAGATAATGATTACTTTCATTTAGTTATAGCAATGAAAATCTACACGTAGCTGGAATGCGGTCGTTGTATATCTTCGTTTCATAATTTGTAATCAAGATAATTATCTTTTGTATGAAATGCTAATGAGATGAAACATTGTAATGTTTCGTAATTTATGTTAACAAATGTCTTTCATAAAATAGGTCCTCTCCAAGCGAAAGTTCTCAGTGCTATCAGCTTATGGGATTCGAACAAGATAACTGGAAAAATTTGATCACGCCACCTATCAAGAAAATCATCGAATTAACTTAATGTCGAAAATTGCGGATTGTCTTTCAGATATACAGAGTGGTTAAATGTTGATGAAGCCGACTCAGAACTCTCCCACAAAAGCATCGTCTTTAACATATGCCCACTTGTCTCACAATATTTTCCTAATTAGGTTGTGACTGGCATTACACAAATAGTACACACGACTTGAGTATCGCTTTGCTTTCAAATTATATTTTCAACATATACTTAGATTAATTCAGCAATGAACAGTAATTAGCAAAGGAACGCTATTCGAACGCGAATGAGAATGCGAATACTAATGCAAGAGTCTACATTGTTTCGTTACGTACACATTAATATTGACAGAACATTGTAGTTACCTTATGACGTAGTTTGTGTTGGGTCTCTACGATTTAGTTTCTCCTTGCTCTTACATAATCTCAGCCACTGTACTCCGACATTAAATGTAATTACTTATACACAACTAAGAAACCACAAAAACTACATAAAAACTCTTAAAGTTAAGAAAAGAAGCGCTATAGTAAGCTGATTCCTTCTTCTGTCTTCGTCATTCCTCGTTAAAAAGCGCGTTTGAACCTGTAAGTGAGGTTCTGTAGCTAGCGAGGAAGTTCTGCTAGTAGTGAGGTGCCAGGTTACCAAAAAAAGAAATATGAACAGGAAAGACTATTTATTACTCAAAAATTGTACTCCAGATAATTGTGAATTTCCTTAGCACGTTTTTAGTAATTCTGAGAAGTTCAATAAACACAAGTAAGTGAACAATAGCGTAGAACTGGGCAAAGTCCTCAGACTAAGGTATTCCTATATTTTTTATGTAGAGTAGCAATAGGCAGAAATGCATAGAAATAAGTCTTTATAATCTGCAACTACTGAAGTATAGTTTCTAATGGTTTTATAACCTCAGGATCCGTTTAAGTACTAGAAACAATTCAGTTTTCACAAAGTGAGAAATTGACCTCTTTGCCCGACATGAATGGGCAAAACAGCCACATAGATTAAAACTCAAAAATGAGGGATGAAAAACTCTTTTAACAAAAAACTAAATTTGTTTCATTTTAAAACATGATTCAAACTAAATTATTTACATTGTTCACAAGTAAAAGTCAAATTGTGTTTCTCAGTTCCAGAACAGAATTCGTGGGCCACAGGGAACACAACTGGCACTAAACCCACTGCTTTTCTGGCTTCGATTTTTAAAATTTTTTTCCGTAGTACATGCACTCTCTGTCTTCATCTCTGTAGCCGAAAAGAGCTCTCCTGTGGTTGCGTTTGCTGCTCTTCGCATTCATCTTCTTACTGCCTTTCTTCCCTTTGGCTGGTTTCCATTTCTCCTTCTTTTTATATTCTTTTTCTTCTCTTGCTTTATTTGTTGCTTCTCTGTAAACTTTACAAGGACTTGTTGTAAGTATCGCTGCAGCACCCTTCCTCTGGCCGCTGCTTTGACGTTTTCCCCCGTCTCAAAGTGGTCAGAAACGACCGCCGGGCGGTGGCCACTTTGCATTGACGCCATTACACAATAGCTGTATACCATGTAATAGCATGACCGAAATTTCAATAACTAAAGTAGGATTTTGGATTCAACGTATGACACTTTCAACACAACTTAATCATAAAGACATAAGTACCATTCCCTCTCCACAATAAATACACAAACTGACTGCTAACCTCAGAACAGGAAAACTGAAATCCGCAAAAAAATATTATAATTCTCAGGAGCGGCACAGGAAACGCATTAGACTTCTTGGCTGACTGACCCCTCCAGGGAGAGTAAATAAAAGCAATTCCCACTGTACGACAGCACCTTATAGCCCCAGCACCCAAATGGCCACTTCTCCTGACGTAGCTACTTTGCCCGGCTCTCCCCTACGGTTTTATAGTTAGAAAGTGAACTACTTATATGGCAGATTATTAAGATTTGCTAAATGCAGACCAACGAGCAACACTATTTTAGAATAAGGAAATGGACATTTTAACTGTTGCATACCAATAAACTAACATGAGGCAATGAGCCAATATTAACAAACACTAAAAAACAAATGGACAACGATAAGACATGTACAAATAAATTTAAGAAATAGAGTCCAGCTGGCTTGAACTAACAATGACATATTTAACCCTGGTTACCGAAACCAGCCAAAATAATACTCAAAAGTTTCAAATTGTGCTCGAACTCAATAAACATGACTGTTTGCAACAAAAGCTCCTAATTCATTTACATAGCTTGCCTTTCCAAAACTCATTTAAAAATATATAAATATAATTTGAACCTGAGTCTCTAGATGTCTTGAGTTAAGAAAGGAAAATTGAACTTGCCTTTATGCTGAGTACACGTTAGAGGCACAAGTCATAATATTCATGGATTTTCCAAAGGGCACAAAGGCAGTACACAGCCACAGGAGTGAAGCATAAGAAATTTATGAACGTAGCTACCGGTAAACACCTCTTCTGTGGACTGGGTTAACTAAAGCAGGAAACACACAGTATCAGAATACCACAGCACGTCGTATATCTCCAACTAGGTTCTGGTACAGTCTACACATTAAGGTCTCACCAAGGAAGTCCATATGGCTCGGCCATTCCACCTGCATTATCCATAGGTAACAGATGGCAAACATAGTTTCAAGACCATCTTCCACCAAAATCGAGTGTTATGTTTGTCAAGCAAGTAAACTGAAAAATTGGAGATACGTTGTTAACAGGTCTCAAGGCCACAGGGAGTGAAGGGCCAAGTGCATAGAGAATTATGAACAACAAAGTTTCTTTACCCAACGTAATAGCATAGTAGCACGGGACAATGGTATCAGCATGGACATTCACACTACAGTAACCGGTTCTTAGCTGCAATACTTTATTTAAATAAAATGTAGCAATAAAATGAAAATCTGAAACAGACAGTATATTGAATTTATAGATTGTGTGGTGTCACCGCCAGACACCACACTTGCTAGGTGGTAGCCTTTAAATCGGCCGCGGTCTGCTAGTATACGACGGACCCGCGTGTCGCCACTGTCAGTGATTGCAGACCGAGCGCCGCTACACGGCAGGTCTAGAGACACTTCCTAGCACTCGCCCAGTTGTACAGCCGACTTTGCTAGCGATGGTTCACTGACAAATTACGCTCTCATTTGCCGAGACGATAGTTAGCATAGCCTTCAGCTACGTCATTTGCTACGACCTAGCAAGGCGCCATTATCATTTGCTATTTATCTTGTGATGCATGTACCGTCAGACCGTGTTCACCAATTATGGATTAAAGTTAAGTATTCCAGAAGCTACGTACCTTTTTTGCTAGTATAATTACTTTACCTGTTCCAGACCTCACGCCAGCCTGAGTGAGCTTAAACGCGTGCCTTTCGGCTTCCTCCTAGTGGCTTGGCTGTCTTGCCAAGTCACAACAGATTGAAGACGCCGGCGATTAGCCCTTGAAAAGTAATCAAAAACGTAAACTGTAAATAAAAATAGAACGTTTGTCTATGAATGCATCGATGTAAATCAAAATCAATGCTAGGCACAGCTAATGAAATTATATCTCAACTGAATTTATCTTTAGATTCAAGTATCGGAATTGCATACCCTTGTCAAGCATTTTGCAGCATTTAAATAAACTTATTTTAGAGAAAAATAGGAAAACAGATTTGGTTTGTCTATTCGTGGCCTGATGGTCCCAGAAGAATCAGACCCTCTACTTCCTCTTAATGAAAACAACATGATTTACAACTAAAACCTTTTTTTCAGGAAATCACTTTCCGATTATCATAACGTGGTAGCACTGCGAAACACTTGAGAGCGCTTAGCCCCCACCGACTGCGCCCGGCAGCACCTAAGGCAGTCCCGGACGACACAGACAAACAAGTTACACTCTACAACATATGGAAAAACCAATAGATTCAATATCTGAGAATTCTTCCGAGTTGTATGGTCGTGGTCCATCGAACTCTTCAATCCCTGACGTTTCGTCCAAGGTTACGTGCTTCTGCTTGTGCTCGGATTTGTCGACTGACGAGTCGGACGTCGAAGAGCGGCCTAAATACCTTGGAAAGCGGGCGTGGTCTGGAATTCACGTGATAGCAGAGATAAACCTTGTCAAAAATAAATTTTTTTAACTATCGATCACAGTACGTCAAAGATAAAACTTCTCATCGATTCTGTAGCTCCACAGTGGACATATCACTGAGTTTTATGGCTTCTTCTTTTCTGTTAAAATTATCCCCACGCTTATATATTTCGATGGCTTCTCTATATAGCCGTGGATAATAGTTCGTCATAGTACATAAAACTTCAGTTTCCGAAAATTTCACTACGTGATCACGTGATTGGAGAGGATGTTTCGCGACGGCTGATTTGTCTGTTTTCCCTTAGTCGGCAAATGGCTCTGAGCACCATGGAACTTCTGAGGTCATCAGTCCCCTGCCGGCCGTGGTGGCCGAGCGGTTCTAAGCGCCACAGTCTGGAACCGCGGGACCGCTACGGTTGCAGGTTCGAATACTGCCTCGGGCGTGGGTGTGTGTGATGTCCTTAGGTTAGTTAGGTTTAAGTAGTTCTAAGTTCTAGGGGAGTGATTACCTCACAATTTAAGTCCCATAGTGCTCAGAACCATTTGAACCATTTGAACCAGTCCCCTAGAACTTAGAACTACGTAAACCTAACTAACCTAAGGACATCACACACATCCATGCCCGAGGCAGGATTCGAACTTGCGACATTAGCGGTCGCGCGGTTCCAGACTGAAGCGCCTAGAACCGCTGGGCCACTGTGGCCGGCCCTAGTCGGCAAAGACTAGATTTATAGCCAAGCGTTGTGACTCTTGTGAAACGTTGAGCCTTTTACGTAGCTGTAAATTAAGGTAGCAAACACCGAATTAACCGATCACGGGGACCAATTATTCGGTAAACAGCTCGTATTGCGGCTCATAAATATCAATTTTCAGACAGGCAGGTGAAAATTAATTATGACTAATTGGATTCTACCTTTACTGCTTAGATAATGACAGTGAAAACCTGACAGCATATTAGTATTTAATTACACATTATAAGTTATAGAAGCACTGGCCGATTAGGAGGCTTAAGTAATCTAAGTAATACCGAATACCAGTAACGTTCATCAGAAAGATTTGAAAATTTCAGTGCTCATAATGACAAAATCCAAGTTAAAGTAGCTTATTAATCACTAACAGAACTACAGTTCAATTACAAAAGTTTTGCCAAAGTGCGATTTGCTAAGATTAACTGTGAGTCCTTGTGCACGTAAAGTTCGTAACAGTTGTTCAAGAATCAGATTGTGTTCAGACCAGTTAGCTTCTGCAATAAGAATGTCGTCTACATACGTTGTGATTCTGTCTTTAAGTTCTGTCGGAAGTATACTATTCAAACCGCGAATAAACGCTGCTGAAGAAATTGTTAAACCGAACGGTAATTTACAAAACTGGTAACAGTCACCAAAACAGAGAAAAGCCGTGTACTTTCTGCAGTCCGGATGGAGCTGAATTTGCCAAAATCCCGATTTCAAATCTAACGTGGAATAAATAGCAGTACCATGAAATTTCTGTAGAAGTTCTTCTAGTGTCTGTGGGCGATCTCTTTCATTAATAATTATGTCATTAATGTGACGCGAATCAAGTACGAGGCGAAGTGAACCATCTTTTTTCTTAACAATATGGAGTGGGTTTATCTACGGACTAATTGCCGGTTCAATAATTCCTTGGTCAAGCATAGCTTGCAATTCTTTCTTAACTTGTTCTCTGTGAATATACGGAATGGGATAATGTTTGGCTTTAAATGTGTCGTGCTGTTTAACTTGAAATTCATACATAAAACCGGACATAGTACCAGGGACGTTGTCAGAAACTGGAGCTTGCTGTAAAAGAATTTTGCGTAGTTGCATGCGTTCGTCGTCTCTATTTGCACTGCTCTGTTTAACTTTATCACAAATCATTTGTATAACGTCATAGCCGGCTTCGTCTGGAGTATTATAGTTGTTTACGTACGTATCTGTGAACAATGTGGAATGACAGTCTATGTTACGTAATGCGGAAATGACCTCTGTACGATTAATTGTTTGTTCTTCTGCAGATAAAGAGTGCTGAAATTCTAAAGCCAGTTGAACATTTTCATCCTTTAACATTAAATATGAGTTTTGAAAGTCAATAATTGCGTCGTGTTGTATCAGAAAATTCGTACCTAAAATAACGTCTGTTGTCAATAAGGGAACAATCCAAAAATTTGAGTGAAATGTATGACCTGCAATACGAAATGATAAATGTGTCTGTAATTTTACATCTACTCCTTTACCAGATACTGCTCCTTTTACTTTAGTTTTGCCTAATGGTAATGTAGGATAGATATTCTCTTTGTTACATTCGTTGAAAGTTTCCTCATTTATAACTGACATAGGTGATCCAGAATCAATTACTGCTGAAAATTTAGATGATCCAATCTTTACTTCAATGACAGGGTGTGAAATGGTTTTTTGAATAACTGGTTTTTCCTGCAAAAGAGTGTCTCGGATGTCGTCAAAAGTAATAACATTTTCGTGAACAAGATTCTGCGTATCTGAAGTATTGCTTGCGTTGCTGGAAGATGCAACCTGTACTGTATCTAGTCAAATTCTATCTGACGTGCTATTATTTGCGGGAGGATGGTGTGGCATTTCGACTATTTGTATTGTTCTGTTATTTCTTCGTGACGTATTACGTTCGGGATGATATCTACTGTCTCGTTCATTCATGATAATCTGTTGTTGCGGATGATTCTGCTGCTGGTAAGACTGACTGTTATTAAACGTACGTTGAAAATTGTGCTCATTACTTTTACGTCTGTCATGATAGTAATTTCTATACGGTGCATTGCGATATGAGTTGAAATGGTGTGTTTTCTGTTTCTGTACGTACTGGTTTCCTTGTTGCGGTGCGTTACTATTTGGTGGAGCCGACGCTATGCGTGTCGGCGGCGAAACATTAATGCTTGGTTGAGCTTGTACATTACATTGTTGGCTAGGTATGCTAACCGGCTGGCTTTGATGCTGTTGCGGTGAAAAGCGTCTATTGTTACCAAAATGTGGTTCCTGTTGCTGATAATTTTGACGATACTGATAATTAAAATTTTATCTGTTATTAATGTTCTCGTGGTTGTCATTTCTGGAGCGTCTAATGAAAACTGTCACTTTGAGTTAATACTTGTCATATCAGGTTTTCTTTACACATCCTTAATCCTAGATAGATCGATAGTTGAAGAGCTGTTTTGATAGATATAAAGGATAGTAAAAGAGAAGGCAGCGGTGCAGAAAACTAAAGATGAAATAGCACTACTACGGCTCGGGGCCCTGTGCACGCTACGGCACATATTCATCGAAGCGTAATGAATCTCCTGAGGTCAATTACGTGCTGCAAATAAATTTTAGTTTCTGTGTTACAGGCAATGCCGGTGAATATTCAAAAACAAATTGTTGTATCCAGTCCAAAGCGTGACTCTATGTTCTGTCATTTTTAAATACCTTAAATTTCCTCACGGATAGAAAGTGTTTGTAATAAAAATTTTCGTCTCTGTATGTCTTAGCAGGTTCAGGATTGCATGAGAATCTGTTTGTCTGTGTCTCTTCGGATTCTAAGTCGCGTGGTCTCTGTAAATTACCTAAATTATACTGGCTGTGTGAGTCTGACAAATGTTCGCAATGTGGCGTATGCTGTGATGTGTTAAAGGCTGGAACATTTTTCATCTCTGTTACCTCTTGCTGTAAAGATGACAATTTTCTACGTAATGTATTATTGGACGAACCTATCTCACTGATCGTCTGCTGTAAATTTTGGAATTCGGGTGTTTGATTAAACGAAACAGGTGACGTATCGTCTGATTTGGTGTCATTATTACTTTCGATAACGTCAACACGACTGGCCAATTCATCATATTTTTCAGTCAGTGCTTTTACCTGATCATAGTTTTTGTTATCACAAGCATTA
Source organism: Schistocerca cancellata (assembly GCF_023864275.1). Lineage (NCBI taxonomy): Eukaryota > Metazoa > Arthropoda > Insecta > Orthoptera > Acrididae > Schistocerca > Schistocerca cancellata. The sequence goes on from NC_064627.1 coordinate 73,994,741, forward strand.
GTCCGCCCCAGTAGCTGAGTGGTCAGCGTGACGGATTGCCGTCCTCCGGGCCCGGGTTCGATTCCCGGCTGGGTCGGAGATTTTCTCCGCTCAGGGACTGGGTGTTGTGTTGTGTTGTGTTCATCATCATTTCATCCCCATCCGGCGTGCAGGTCGCCCAATGTGGCGCCGAATGTAATAAGACCTGCGCCAAGGCGGCCGGACCTGCCCCGCGAGGGGCCTCCCGGCCAATGACGCCAAACGCTCATTTCCATTTCCATCACAAGCATTAATTTGTTTTTGTATTTTACGTGTGGTTTCGTTCAATTTTTTAACGTCTGCTTTGATGGCATCGGGATCTTGTATTAGTTCTAATTGTTCAAGTCTGTCGGTCATTGTCTGAAAGTCTACTGTGTGTGCGTCTGTTTTTGCTTTAAGATCGGAGATTTCATCATGCAGTTCGGTGTTCAACTGTTTGATAGTATTAATTTCGTCTGATACTGTAGCAATATTGTTGTCTACGTATGTTTTTGCTTTCGTAAACAATTTACGCTTATCTTCCTGTCTCTGTGCAGTAATTGTTTCCATGACTTGTAGCTTTACTTTATTCTGTTCCTGTATAAATTTACGGTAACGCGTTTCACTCTTTTGTAGGTGGTGATTAAAACGTTCGTCAATTTGACTGTTCTGTCGGTCAAGTTTCGCGTCTACTTTCGCATCCAGTGTGCGTGAAAGTTCTGTTGACATTAATTTAAATTCGTCGCGTAACTGTGTTGCGTTTTCAGAACATTGTTTAGCGACTGCACTAATTTCGTCTCTAAGTAATTTAGTTGTGGCTGCATATGTATTATTTAATTCTTCTGCCACAGATCTAATTTCTTCACTACTGTTCCTAGCACAAGCCTTAATCTCCTCACGTAATTGTTCCTTAGTATCATGACATTGCGCGGCAACGGCTGCAATCTGTTCACTAAGTTGTTTGTTCTGTTCACTAAGTTGTTTGTGATTGTTGTCTTGCTTATCATTCGACTGTTCTACTTTCATTAATTTGTTTATTCGATTCAGTAACTTGTAGCAATAATGCCATAATTTGATCCAAGCCAAAATTAGCGATTCTATTTTTTGTGCTGTGTGTTGGTGTATCTGCATTTGTCACGTTTTGTGTGACCATTTGGTCATTCTCTGATTCTTGAAAAGGTTCGCCAATTGGATGTGCACTGATGGTCACTACACTGGAATCAAACTGACGTACCTTGAGTACATTGTTCACCTTCGTTAGAAACAATTATTTGTTCACAATTCAAATTTTGCGAACCGGGTGTGTCAAATTGGGCAGCGCTCATTGTAATGGAACGTGCCGCGTCATCAATTGTCATTAAATTAACAGTGGACACAATTGAATTTGTTTGTTGATTATTAGGATTAAAATCATTACCAGTAATCGGCACACACTGTCTGTAAATAGGGGATAATCACTATTACACTGAGTGTCGCTAGTATTATCGGTCAATTATTCGAGTCGGGTGTTTCACTCATTGCACATCGCGATGTACTGTTCAGTTTTTCGCGGCATTTTTTCACAAATCAAAAAATAAGCACAAAAATGAAACAAAGGCGAAGCAAAAAAATGGAACACACAATTACAACAAAGAGCAACAAATTGCCGATGATCTGTGAAAGAAAGAGTGACAAATTAGTAAATGCGTTGCGCCAGATGTAAACTACATTTAAGTAAATAAGAGCAGATATATGACTACTTCTCAGAGATTCACAAAGAAATACGATCCTGGCCGGATGTCGCCAAGTGCAACCTCCCCACAAAAAATAATTAATGATGGATTAATGTGATTCTTATTTAGTGTAACCTCTCTACAGAAATTCTTTTTCATTTATAACCTCCCTACAGAAATTCATTCACATTTCACCTCCACACAAAATTTGTTTCCCATTTAATGTAAGCTCGAAACAGAAAAATTCCTAAACCTCGTAATAATAAAAAAAAAAAATTCAGTAGCGTCATGGCCCTGCAAGATCATTCTGAATAAAAAAGCAAAACTTCTTACCTCAATAAAAACGGCAAATATATCTGCTCTTACCTAAATTTTTTTCGGCACAGCTCTGTGCAATGCTGGCCTATACATTTGTTATTTATGAAAGGAAGCAAATGATTTTTCTTTTGCAACAATCGGAATGATCATGCATTGAAAAAAAAATTAAATTCTTTAAATTGAAATGAATGCTTGTTAGAAATTAGACAAAGATTATTATTAGGACATTTTTAAAAGATTTACATGTGAGTTTACATAATATTATTACTAGATATGCGCGAGGCTGCTTTTTTACCTTATACAATAATACTCAGGCTCCGGCATCGCTGCACCGCGACCGGCCCAGCCAACATGATACACCAGACAGGACTGACAAGCGCAGACAGGCGACTGCTCGCTAGCAACAACATACTGCTACTGCTACACAGTTCGTACTGCAGTCAACACTGCTCTTTGGTCTCAGATTCTCTTGTAGCTTACATATCTCAGGTAGCTCATACCTCTTACATCAGTGTAATGTAGTGATACAAATGCACGTATAATAGTGAATGTAATAATGTGACTGTAATATAAATGTTAAGTAACTCACAAACACGCAATAGTAACTCATTGTTATTATACAATAGTGACACAACATGGATGTTGTTATTGTTGTTATTGTCTTCAGTCCAAGGAATGCTTTGATGCAGCTCTCCATGCTACTTTATACTCTGCAAGCTTCTTCATCTTCGAGTAACTACAACAACCTACATCCTTATGAATCTGCTGAATCTGCATACTGTATTCATCTCTTGGTCTCCCTCTACGATTTTTGCCCTCCACGCTTTCCTCCGATACTAAACTAGTGATCCCTTGATGCCTTAGAATATGTGTCCTGCCAACCGACTCTTTCTTCTAGTCAAGTTGTGCCACAAATTAATCTTCTCCCAAATTCTATATAGTACCTCCTCATTAGTTACGTGATCCACCCATCGAATCTTCTGTAGCACCAAATTTCAAAAGCTTCTATTTACTGTCCATGGTTCGCTTCCATACCGGCCTACACTCCATACAAATACTCTCAGAAAAGACTTCTGACACTTAAATCTATATTCGATGTTAACAAATTTCTTCAGAAATGCTTTCCTTGCTATTGCCAGTCTACATTTTATATTCTCTCTACTTTAACCATCATCAGTTATTTTGCTAGCCAAATAGCAAGACTCATGTACTGCTTTCATCTACTACTTTAAGTGTCTCATTTCCTAATCTAATTCCCTCAGCATCACCTGATTTAGCTCGACAACATTCCATTCTCCTCATTTTGCTTTTGTTGATGGTCATCTTATATGTTCCTTTCAAGACACTGTCCATTCCGTTCAACTGCTCTTCCAGGTCCTTTGCTGTCTCTGGCAGAATTACAATGTCCGATGACATTTTTTTTGTCTTCTCCATGGATTTTAATTCCTACTCCACATTTTTCTTTTGTTTCCTTCACTGCTTGCTCAATATACATTGTTGTATATACAATGTTGAATAACATTGGAGATAGGTTACAACTCTGTCTCACTCCCTTCTCAACCACTGCTTCCCTTTCATGCCCCTCATCTCTTATAACTGCCACCTGGTTTCTGTACAAATTGTAAATAGCCTTTTGCACCCTGTATTTTATTCCGCCTCCTTCAGAATTTGAAAGAGGTTATTACAGTCAAAATCATGAAAAGCTTTCTCTAAATCTACAAATGCTATAACCACAGGTTGTAATCTATCTACTAAGACAAGTTGTACATGTTCCTAAATTTCCACGGAATCCAAACTGATCTTCCCCTAGGTCGGCTTCTACCAGTTTTTCCATTCATCTGTAAAGAATTCGTGTGACTTATTAAAGTGATAGATAGGTAATTTTCACACATTAGATAGGTAATTTTCACACATGTCAACATCTGGATTGTTTGGGATTGGAATTACTACATTCTTCTTGAAGACGGAGGGTATTTCACCTGTTTCACACATCTTGCTCACCAGATGGAAGAGTTTTGTAATTGCTTGCTCTCCCAATGCTATCAGTAATTCTAATGGAATGTTGTCTACTCCATGGGCCTTGTTCCGGCTTAGGTCTTTCAGTGCTCTGTCAAATTCTTCATGCAGTATTATATCTCCCATTTCATCTCCATCTACATTCTCTTCCATTTCCATAATATTGCCCTAGTACATCGCTCTTGTGCAGACCCTCTATATACTCCTTCAACCTTTCTGCTTTCCCTTCTTTGCTTAGGACAGATTTCCCGTCTGAGCTGTTGATATTCATACAGGTGGTTCTCTTTCCTCCAAAGGTCTTTTTAATTTTCCTGTAGGCAGTATGTATCTTATACCTAGTGATATATGCCTCTACATCTTTACATTTGTCCTATAGCCATCCTTGTTTAACCATTTTCCACTTCCTGTCGATCTCATTTTTGAGACGTTTGTATTCCTTTTCGCCTGCTTGATTTACTGCATTTTTATATTTTCTCCTTTCATCAATTCAATATCTCTTCTGTTACCCAAGGATTTCCAATAGCCCTCATCTCTTTACCTACTTGATCCTCTGCTGCCTTCACTATCTCTAAAAGCTACCCATTTTCTTCTACTGTATTTCTTTCCCCTGTTCTTGTCAATCGTTCCCTAGTGGTCTCTCCGAAACTCTCTGCAACCTCTGGTTCTTTCATTTTATCCAGGTCCCATCTTTTTAAATTCCTGCCTTTTTGCAGTTTCTTCAGTTTTAATCTGTAGTTCATAATCAATAAATTGTGGTCAGAGTCCACACTTACCCGTAGAAATGTCTTACAATTTAAAACTTGGTTCCTAAAGCTCTGTCTTACTATTATATAATCTGAAACCTTCCAATGTCTCCCCAGTCATCTTCCACGTATACAACCTTCTCTCATGATTCTTAAACCAAGTGTTAGTTGTGATTAAGATATGCTCCGTGGAAAATTTTACCAAGGGGCTTCTTTTTTTCCTTCCAATGTCTCCAGTCCTCTTCCATGTATACAGCCTTCTTTCATGAAACTAAGAGTTAACTGTGATTAAGATATGCTCCGTGAAAAATTTTACAAGGCGGCTTCCTCTTTCATTCCTTACCTCCAGTCCATATTCACTTACTACTTTTCCTTCTCTTTCTTTTCCTATTATCGAATTCCAGTCCTCCACGACTATTAAATTTTCGTCTCCCTTAACTATCTGAATAATTTCTTTTATCGCATCATAAACTTCTTCAATCTCCTCGTCATCTGCACAGCTAGTTGGCATATAAACTTGTACTGCTGTGGTAGACATGGGGTTCGTGTCTATCTTGGCTACAATAATACGTTCACTATGCTGTTCGTAGTAGCTTATCCATGCTCCATGATTTAATTCGTTATTAAACCTACACTTGCATTACCCTTTTTTGACTTTGTGTTCATAACCTTGTATTTAGCTGACCGGAAGTCTTGTTCCTCCTGCTACCGAACTTGAGGAATTTCCACTTTATTTGGCTTTAACCTGTCCATTTCCTGTTTAAATTATCTAACCTACCAGCCCGATTAAGCGATCTGACACTGCACGCTATGATCCGTAGAATGGCAGTTTTCTTTCTCATGATAACGACGTCCTCCTGGGTAGTCTCCGCCCGGTGATCCGAACGGGGGACAATTTTATCTCAGCAATATTTTACCTAAAAGGACGCCATCACCATGGATATTAAGCAATGTATAGAAATTAGTTTTATTACACAAATATGTATTCACAAGCTGAAGAATTAAGTTAGTCGTGGCTTGTTATTCTTTTCTACAACCACGCAAGATGTGTACATAACTTGATTAGATTAGATAGTGGCAGCATACTGTTCCAAAATCACATAACATTCGTTTAGTTACTAATCTAGTAGTAGTTGTCGTTGTTTGGTAACCTAAGAAACAATGCCACACACAGGACGCTGAGAAAGAATACCAGTACAGTTACATTAGATTAGATTCGCCTGGACGGAGCAGATCGAGTTTTTTCGAAGAGTGATGTTCATGTGGATAATGATAACAAAATGGTTCAAATGGCTGTAAGCACTATGGGATTTAACATCTGAGGTCATCAGTCCCATAGACTTAGAACTACTTAAACCTAACTAACCTAAGGACATCACAGACATCGATGCCAGAGGCAGGATTCGAACCTGCGACCGTAGCAGGAGCGCGGTTCCGGACTGAAGCGCCAAAAACGCTCGGCTACAGTGGCCGGCAATAATAACAGGGGTTGCACCACAGGGGGACGCTGGACTAGAAGTTGAACACCAAGTCCTCTTCGCCGGATGTTACTGATGAAGGTAGATCTGTATCTACTTTCGTTTTCGTTCTCTTCTTAAAATATACCTTAAATCTATAATTTCCTACTTCGGTATTAACGTATTTTTTTTAATATAAGCGTAATTGCCATAAGTAAATATAAGATAATGTCAAAGAACAGGCGAAAGAACTCCACTTAGCCCAACCTCCAAACGGTACTGCATGGGCAACGGTGCCGCTGGCCTCAACTCCCTACAGCGTATTGTTCCGAGAGTCAACGATCTGTCTGGGTATTTTTCCGCAGTCTGTACGTCTCAGAGTCCCCTACTAATTCAGTGAACCATTCCGCTATAAAGCGCAATAAGTAATATTTAATCTTTTTCTACGCTTCGTGATGTTGCAGTTTTAATGATGACTGATGATTCTGAACTCATTGACTTGTATCTACTTCACCCACATATCACTCGTAACTCACGAGAGTCAATTACGCTCTGGAACATTAAGTCTTCCAGTTAGTTTAACAGAAACCGCTGTGTCCTGCTACTCCAATTAGCCGCGGTATAGTGGTACAGAGGAAACAAAATGAGAAGGATAATGGCCGACATTACGTACTACATTACGGCGTTGAGCTGAAACACCGCGGACAATCAATTTCCTCTCCAGGATCGGAACGGGAATAAAATAGTCTTAATTGGCCCTCGGCGCCCGATCGGGTGTGGGAGCTGCTGTGTAAGGGGGGGGGGGGGGTGGCGAGAGGAAACGCTGGGCACGGGCGTGGAGGAGGGGACAGCAGAACGGCCGAGAAGGCGATAATTAAGGGCCGGCGAGCTGAGCGCATATGGGACTGGGCTCAGTCTCACATAGCGCCGTCGTCGTTGCGTGGGTGGGTGGGTGGGGTGGGGGGGGGGGGAGAAGGGGAGTGGAGACCGCCGCGCCGCGAGTCAGCGAGTCAGCAGCGGCTGATCGGAACTCCGTGTCTCCGGCCCGGCCGAAGGCGCGTGGCGACTTGCTGCAGGGTGTCAACTGTCCACGCAAATTCACAAACACTTATCCTAAGGGGTCGAGGACCTGAAAATCTGTGTAAATAACGAATTCTTTTTTACTTTGTTATATTATACCTCAGTCGTTCCTGAACTACAATGTGTATGGCTTTACGTGCCTCGTTCATATTAATAGTTGGTCAACTGGGTCTAAGGACGGTATTACACTACCATAATTCTTTGTCACATCTGATACGTCAAATATTGATGACAAAAAACTTTGACAGTGCAATAAGGAACTATGTCGAACCTCTCCTTTCGTCAAAGAAGTATGGTCAAATCTAGAGCCTCGCCGTAAATCTGATCATAAGTCATTCGTCCTCTGTTCACTGCAATATGAAATGTAGGCGCTTGGAGCACTGGCATCGCTACAGCTATTTGACGTTTCTGTACTGTATCTGTAAACATGACATCAAAGTTCGTATGTTCCTTCGACTCTTTCTAATAACGTTGCTTTGCCTAGGGTGGAGGTGAGCAAAGGGCACAATGCATGCTAAATCGTGTGCTGATGGACAAATGGAATACCTCAAAATTTTAAACAACTGTTGAAAATCTTCACTGTAAATGATAACAGCTAAACAGTTGCAGTATAAAGATTTATTGGAACCCCTGACCACGGTTTCGGTATATCTAAATATACCTTCATCAGAAGCAAAAATACACCTAAACTGGAAGACACCTTCATTAGCAAACAACTTAGCACCATAACTGAGATAGAAGAAAAAAACGAACATCTATAGCTGTAAAATGTTCAACCTTTATTTATATTCCATTTTTGGGGAACGTATCATACAAGATCAAGAGACTTCTACAGAAGCAATACTGTTACAGAGTTGCCTTTTCCGTAAATAATAGCTTAAAACAAGGAGTGATTCATACTATTGGCACTAAATCCAGAGTTTAGAAAATTACTTGTAACGACTGCCCCAACTATTACTTTAGATAGACAGGTAGACCCATTAAAGTACGATATAAACAACACATGCTAGCCCGCATCTCGTGGTCGTGCGGTAGCGTTCTCGCTTCCCACGCCCGGGTTCCCGGGTTCGATTCCCGGCGGGGTCAGGGATTTTCTCTGCCTCGTGATGGCTGGGTGTTGTATGCTGTCCTTAGGTTAGTTAGGTTTAAGTAGTTCTAAGTTCTAGGGGACTGATGACCGTAGCTGTTAAGTCCCATAGTGCTCAGAGCCATTTGAACCAACACATGCTAGGTAAAAATGGGGAAAACGTGTGCAATTCCACGTTTGCTGAACATCTATTGCTCTTGCAGCATACGCCACGTAAACTGGATGACGTAGAATTGCTACACGAAGTGAGTAAGGGTTACAAACTGGACCTGTTCGAGGAATTAGAAATTTTCAAACATCTATCTCAAAAAGATGGATTTATTCTTAACGAACAGGTGCAGCTTAGAAACAAAATTTGTTTGGATAGTTTCAAACCCCTCCTTGCTCTAACGTAACTTAGTCTGGCTGACTAGAAAGTTTTCTTGTCTGTTGATGCTGGTGAGACGCTCCTTTCCTGTCTTGTTGGGATTTTACGTATTTCTGATGTTTGTTGTTCGCGGTTTTCGATGTGTAAGTGTGGTTTATACGATTCTGTTATGTTTCTTGTTCACGGCGAAGGATTGTTTCCAATAAATACAACATTTTGTTCGTTTTAGCTAGTATGTATCCTAGTCTTTAAGCTGCGCGAGATTCTCTCTTCTTAGATGTGTTCCTTAGTGCAAGCTTCACCTGCTTGACACTAGGACACAGACAAATTGGTTTCATATTTTCTGTTGTATGTAGGTGTTTTAAATGGTTCTGATATGTTTTATTTATGAAGCCAGAGGGTGTGAATTAGCACAACCTTTAAAATTTTGATGCGCATGAGTATGTATCCCTGGGTTTTAATGTGCACGAGTGCCTCGCGCATAACACAAGTGCCCTCTCTCGGTGAAACTGTCTGCCCTAGTGCTTCCACACCCTCTTCACGCTAGTTCACAGGCTAAGTACTGATAATATGCCGTGTTCGCATCGACCTTCTGTTCATGATTATCCTGTACAGATGGAGGTGATATTTTAATTTTAATTACTGACGACGCCTTTGGCACCATTGTTTTATGTATCTCCATAGCATTATGTGATTTCAGCAAGTTACTAAAAGTTTTTGTGCTAGTTATACTTTGGTAATTTTCACGGTAACTTAAAGCTATAAGTGTTCATTTTTTAATCTCAGTTATGGTGCTAAGTTTTTTGCTAATGAAGGTGTCGTCCTGTTCAGGTGTATTTTTGCTTCTGATGGTGGTATATTTAGATATACCGAAACCGTGGTCAAGGATTTCAATAAATCTTTATCCTGTTACTGTTTGGCTGTTATCATTTACCGTGAAGTGGAATATGCTGCAGGCTACTTCATATCCACAATACAGCTACAGTCATTGTTGTGTACATAGTTCCGCGTAGTCAGCGCGTACACAACTTTCCCACTAGAGCGCGCCCCGCTAAGCACAACAGCGCAGGCGCAGCGCTCGTCCATCTCCGCACTACGAAATGGCGCTGTCTTAGAGAGGGACCAAATTCTGCTTCCGCCGATCTGCGTATTAATATGTCTCGCAGCCAATGAGATTGCTGCTAACGTAGCGGATCACACTCGCGCAGTGATACCTGAATGCTCGAGGTATTATAACGAGTGTACAGACCTCCGATTAGTCAGTCTGCATTAGTCTTTACCAGTCTGCATTAGTCTTTACCAGTCTGCATTTGTCTGTACCAGTGTATAGTCAAGTTTCAGTCTGCGCCTAATAAGATTATCATATTCCTGTACATAGCCATGAAGATAAATGTATAGACACTTTGTCAAGTATCAGAGATATGTGAGAATAAGATTAACGTACCAAGACCAAAGGAACTTCAGATTGTCAATTGTAAATAGCATCCAGAATCAAGTTAGGTAAGGTTTATGATTATTATTAGTTTAATAAATGTGTATGAAAATTAATCATGTTCTGTTTAAAGTTGGTCACCGTCAATCTGCTACTCTAAGCGTGCAAGTGGCATTTCTATCGTCTGACCTAACGGCAGAAGATAAACACGCAACGATAAGACCACGAGACGCGCGCATCTCGTGGTCGTGCGGTAGCGTTCTCGCTTCCCACGCCCGGGTTCCCGGGTTCGATTCCCGGCCGGGTCAGGGATTTTCTCTGCCTCGTGATGGCTGGGTGTTGTGTGCTGTCCTTAGGTTAGTTAGGTTTAAATAGTTCTAAGTTCTAGGGGACTGATGACCATAGATGTTAAGTCCCATAGTGCTCAGAGCCATTTGAACCATTTTGAGACCACGAGACACATTGCTGACACTCGCCTACTTCGCTAGAGCGACAAGTCAAATAATCTGATGGTATGTGTACCGAAGGTCTTACAGTATGCACACCACAGTCATCCACCTCTACATCTGGAAACACCCAGACAACTTTTCAGGAATCCGAAATAGAGGAGGTGGTAACACAGTAGAAAAAAAAAAAAAAACTTTCTTGGCTTTCCATTCTACTTTGTCTTTTTTTTAACTCTAGATGCCACAAGTGAAAAAGCTCTTCATCTCTTTCGTACTTTTTATTAATTTTGTAGTTGTTGGCACACTGATTGTACTAAGTAAATTGTGCAAAAATAAAAAACTTCGTATTGCCTATATAGTGTACTAAACATTTATTTACCTTCAGATATTCCCCTTCAGTGTTCTATTCTGTACATAGCTTCTCACGTTTCTGGAACTGTTTTGGTTAATGTGCAATGTGGTATTCGAGTGATGCATTGTAGACCACAGTAGCTCTCTCCTGTGTCAAGAAATTGCAGTGTCCCACAGAGCCTGTCTTCCGCACATAGAGCATTTCTACAGTCAGTATTCCGTTTTGTAATATGAGAAGCCACTTCACTGGCGAATACTGAAATATACTCTCATCCATTCGTAAGTAATTTTGCTGAATGCTTCTATTATTTGGACGTAATACTCATAGCTTAACCTAAGTATGTCTTCTTTTTCTTCGCCGCTTTTCTTCCAGATGCACACACAATGCAATTGCGCTACAAGAAACTGCAGCACATAATAAGAAATTGTCGTTGTCCGCCGTCTTGAAATTTGACGAAAATATGAGGACTATGTAATATCCCTTTTTAGAGCTACCTCAAAGATCTTTCTCAAAGAAATTTGACGAATATTTGATCACATTTCTTCGTCAAAGAAATATGATAGTGTAATACCGTCCTAGAAGTGTGCATGTAAACGCTGAAAATCAGTTCAACGTTATGTTTTCGTTTTACTCGTCGTAGTGATTTGGAAGAGTACTTGGTTTTATAAAGTATTCTTATTGTGTTTATAGTTACATTTTATCCGTAAATGTGGGCACAATAAGGAAGTTTAACGACAGGATTAAGTTTAAATCTAGAAGATATACCAGAACTTCGAGTGTAGTAAACACTACTACAGATGATTGTGAGGTTATTCAGCCACTTGCGTCACAGGTTCCTACAACTGCGCTCTTCTCAATACTTACAGTGCGTGAGCCCTAGCCATTGTGATATTTTTGAAGAATGTTAATGGGAACATTACAGTGGACTTAAGAAGTCTTTCTGAATTACTAAACAGTGCTGCAAAGTGCAAGTGGTGTGACAACAACGACTTCATTTACTGTAGATGAACGAAAATGTAAAGAAGAGAAGGGGACTGGCTTCCAGTACAGGCTCCAGGGTGTTTATTGTAATTGAAGACGTTGAAGTTTCTCGAAAACTGTACATGGGATCGAAAAAAGTTATAATTCCAATTTATTTGTGTCGGATGGGACATCCAACGACAACCACACTCGACCCACCATTCCACCCCATACGTAGATGGCGAGGGGCAACTTTCAAATCTTCAATGGGAACCTCCGTTTTTTATTGCAGACTACGACTCTACGGCAAAATCTACAAACGTTTTGTCTGAAGCATTTTCTTTGTTTCGCCACAGATGACGCTATAATCGGAGGAATAGAAACGGGTAGCCGGCTGGTGTGGCCGAGCGGTTCTAGGCGCTTCAGTCTGGAACCGCGCGACTGCTACGGTCGCAGGTTCGAATCGTGCCTCGGGCATGGATGTGTGTGATGTCCTTAGGTTAGTTATGTTTAAGTAGTTCTAAGTTCTAGGGGACTGATGACCTCAAATGTTAAGTCCCATAGTGCTCAGAGCCATTTGAACCATTTAGAAACGGGTACACAGTCGTAATTTACGACTATTCGGTGGGCCTTGAATATCCAATGGCACATGGGCCAGCACCTCTATGCTGAGAGGGTAGGACAGGCTAGTATTTCATAACTTCTAGTTGAAAACTCCATTCGCAACGTTGTATTCCTCCGACGTATCAAAGAGGGGACTATCCGAAACGCAACTGTGCTCGTGGCTTGAGGCGAACGCTAAACTACTTTCACAGTTAGAGTGTAAGTGTTCAAATGTAGTACTGCCAGCTTCAATACACTTAGTGATCCTGAAGTGTCGGCAGAATTGCCAACACTGTTTTTAGAGGAGGCCGAAATGCACGCTATAAGCTCACGCAGGCTGGCGTGAGGTCTGAAACAGGATACGTAATGAATGCAATAAAGAAAAGTACGTAGCTTCTGGAATACTTAACTTTAATCCACATTTGTAGAACATTGCTCTTGATGATACAGAAGTATTATAGCAATTGAATACGGCGCCTTGCTAGGTCGTAGCAAACGTAGCTGAAGGCTATGCTAACTATCGTCTCGGAAAATGAGAGCGTAATTCTCAGTGAACCATGGCTAGCAACGTCGGCTGTACAACTGGGGGCGAGTGATAGTACGTCTCTCTAGACCTGCCGTGTGGTGGCGCTCGGTCTGCAATTACTGACAGTGGCGACACGCGGGTCCGACGTATACTAACGGACCGCGGCCGATTTAAAAGCTACCACCTAGCAAGTGTGGTGTCTGGCGGTGACACCACAGGTCCGCTTTTCAGGCGACCGTACACTGGACAGAAGCGTATTTGCCGGTATGTCAGCACTGACTTTTCTGATGCGGCCGACCATGTCTTCACGGCCTTTTGGCACTTGCTGATACACCTTATCTTTTAGATGACCCCACAGAAAGATATCCAGCAACGTCAAATCCGGCGATCTAGCGGGTCAATTAGTAGCGCCACCTCTGCCCATCCACCGACCAGTGTAAACGCGGTCAAATACCTCCCGTGTTTCAATTGCACAATCCGCTGAGCAACCATCATGCTGAAGCGACATACGTTGTTGAACGTCCAGAGCAGCATCCTGTAGTAGTATCGGTATTTGCGTTCATTCAACGTGCCGTCGATAACATACGGTGTAACGTCCCCTTAGAACAATTGTACATGACTGTGCTTAAACTGACACACAGTATTTTTTAGCGCAACGCAATCTGACTTTCAATAATCACTACAAAGGAATGGCCCCGACTAACATTAACCTGTACCTTTCACAAATCACTTACCTCACCAAAAATCTTCCTTACTCGAACTACTGCAATACAGCGAGCGCCACTACTGCCAGCTAAATAAAAGATTCAAACTACGGAAGGCACTAACTACTGATAGGGATAGTTAGCAAATGAACGATTTTAATAGAGAACAAACAATGTATTTACCTTAATATCATCACAAGTCATAATATATGTAATTTCAAAACTCCGCCATCTCTCTCCTCACATCCACCACTGCTGGCGGCTCACCTCTAACTGCGCAACGCTACGCGCTGTTCACATCCAGCTGCCGCTGCCAAACACTACAATGGCAGACAACAATGCAAACTAGCCGCAGACTGCACACAGCACAGCCAGTGATTTTCATACAGAGAGCGCTACGTAACGTTGCCAATAAGAAAACATAATCAGCCTACTTACATAAAGAAAACATAAACAGCCTACTTACAACGGACCGATGAGTTTCTTCCACATAACGCCACACTATGTTACCCGGCCAAGGACATTGACCGTCAACTTGCCGTAACCATTGCGGACTGTGTATAAGTACACACCCGTAATGCGTGTTATGCCGCTTAGCGCTACATGGTTGTAAATGTAGACTAATCGGAAAAAATACCTCGGCAAAGAACATGGGGGTCGTCTGCATCTGCTGACGTGCCCATTCACAAAACACTACCTGGTTATGGAAATCGGCGCCATGAAGTTCCTGATAAAGAGACACGTGGTATGGATGATACAACGATGCAGTATTATGACAATACTGCCTACGGACGTACCGGAACCGCCGTATAATTGCGGGGCGCTTATCCGCGGGTTGTGATGCACCGCCGCTAGTACAGCTGTTTCATTAGCTTCTCTTGTAACACATTTGCGTCATCTCCTTATGTCGATATGTACGCTCCCGTCAGACGTAAAGGCGTTCACAACCTTGTAAAAGAGTTTTCTTGGGAAAATGCTTGGCGTACAGGAAAGCAGCAACCTTAACATTTCTCCAACAGTTTTCGTAAGTCAGGAACATCTCAATTTTTTCTTCAGTGGCTGCAACATTCATCGTCGATTTGCACGCCTGTTCTCCAAATGATAGGAAGGTGTGCGGGCAATAAACACTGCGCAAGTTGTGCAGTGTTTAAGAGCGCCGCCTGTTCCACGTCTGTACGACACGTGAGCTCCAGTCGTAGTGTACTGCCTGTTATGATACGTCGTAGTACGCTACTCGGCCACGGTGGAGCGTCGATATGTCGTCGATATGTCGGAGGAATACGACGTTTGGAATGGGGTTTCCAATTAGAAGTTGTGAAATACTGGCCAGTCCTACCCTCGCAGCATGAAGGTGGGATCAAACGAGCCATCGGATATTCAACAACCATTGAGGAGCATATCATAAAGAATGACTGTGTACCCATTTCTATGCCCCCGATGATAGCACCATCTGTAGCGAAATGCAGAACATGCTTCAGACAAAATATATGTAGATTTTACCATAGAAAAGTATTCTGCAATAAAAAAATTGGGGATTCCATTGATGATTTGAATGTGGCTCCCCATCATCCACATATGGGGTCAGGTGGTGGGTCGAGTGTGGTAACAATTGACGTCCCCCTCTGAGAGAAATAAATTTGATTATAACATTTTGTTACCTGATGTGTATTTTTCGAGAAATTTCAGTTAAAATAAACACCCTGTATATTTGTTATGTACGATTTATGTTGGTGAAAGGGATGGGTGAGTAGTAATTGGGCAAAGGGGCTTCTGAGCCACTTTGCTTGCGTGTTCCTTACATTTAGTGGCAAACTTCATTGATTTATGACCCCTCCCCTCCTTCTAACATGTTCTTATGCTAATTGATTTATGACTCAAACTGTTCTGAACTGCTGGAGAGGAACAACATAGGGTAGTTTATTTTTTTATTTTGGGTCCTACCTTTTGGAAATTGGTGAGGAAAGCTCAGCCTCTCCCCTCCACTTCCTTCTGCCTACCTGAAGAAATGATAGGAAACATTCCATCTGTACCGAGCTGTTGGACAGGAAGGTGCAAGTACTCCTTGTTCAAAAATTACGTGTCCCAATTTCATAATTACACCATGGAAGATTGGAGGTGTTGTCTTGCTGGAAGGTTTTCGTGCATGTGCTCACCTTAATGTGCACGGATCGACTGAGCTAGTGAACAGCGCCACCGCCAGAGGATGTCCCACACCCACCCTCACCCCTTGTCCCTTCCCATTAAAATTGGTGGGAAAAAGACTCTGTGTTGCAGAGGAAGGACCTTATGATACAAAATTCGAATCACTGTCGTTAATATATTGATGCATATTCTTTATTTAATCAGTTTGTGGAGAGACAGAGATCCGCCACTTAGGTAGAACTCACATCTGTGCCCATCACACCATTCCTCGATTTATAAAGCACTTACAGCTTTTAACAAGGATACTGTCAGCTACTCTTCTGTGTACCTATAGAAGCAAGACCGCTTTTTATGCAGGGTGATAGTAGCATATTCATTGTGATCATGTTTTTAATAGTGTGGTTCTCACGTGAAAGGTACTTGAGGTGGCAGAATTCTTCTATAGTCAGCTTCAAATGTTGGTTCTCCATAATGTTCCTCGAAAAGAATATCGTTCTCCATCCAGGGATTCCCATTTGAGCTATCTGGCGAGTGTAAACCGACTGCTGAAAAAAATTACTTACCATGCAAAGTAACGCTCATGATCACTTTCATTAATTATCAATATGATATCAATGACGTGCCAGCTGGAGGATGGAAGTGATGACAAGGGCACCACGGATATGACTCAGGAGCTGGAGTGGTAATCATTCGTTTTTCCACTGCAGGGATAGCTTTTGACGAAATTTCAATCTCCCACCTACATAGGGAGAGATGACCATCGTAATAAAATCAGCTGTGATTGTCATAATAAATGTCAACACCGAGGAATGTAATGAAGTACAGTATAGCGGCAGCCGTTTGGAGTGTCCCAAGCATGTGTCTGTTGTCCAGGCGCTGCCACAGAGGTCAAAAACAGCCAATGTCCTAATTACAAATCATGATACCAAATACCACCGACCATATCGGATGCCAACCTCCTTTGATCTTGAGGCCCCAAACAAAGCATCGCGTGGTGGCATTACGTTGATCAGGAAATTCCAGACTCAGTTCCAGTCTCTGTCTCTTTCAAGAGGCCACTTCCTATTTGTTCATGTGAACAAATGTCATCAAACACGCAAATGGATATTTTCATCTCTCTTCACAATACTATGTTTCAATTGGCTAACGCTGGGGACAAAAGGAGGGTGACGCAATTTCGATATCAAAAATAGAGTGAAATAGTCCATAAGCACTACCCCATAAAATTAATTGTTTAACAATTTATAAGAGTCAAATAGATCACTTAAACACTCACCACCACCTTACGATGGTACTTCTTAATAAGAAAAACATATTTTCAGCGTCTGAGAATCACACAGAAACATTTTGCAAATCAAGTAATTAGATTTCCGCCACAAACAGATCGTGTTGCAAAGTATATCTGAGGTCCTGGATGCACTGACATTTGAAATTACAGTACCTTCCACGACCAAAATGTTTTCACTAAACATATCTGCTGAAAACCCCAACGATCACTCTAGATTGTGAACAGCAGACTGTCTGCCAGCTGGTGAGAGCCATGGCTGCACCACCAGCCGGGTCATCGTATCTACTAGCTGGTGCCAGGCAGGAGAGACCCACACCAGCAGCTGCACACCCATCCCGTGGCACCCATGAGCTGGCTGTGGCAAGCGCTCAGAAATCAAAGAGACCGTCACCAAGCAGACAACTGATCAATTTACATTGAGGGAATAGTTCTCCAGCACAAACATCTCTCTCATTGAATCTTCTCGAGCAACACACACATCCACTTCTGTCGCCGCTCACCCAGCATGCTGTTCACTTTGCTAGTCAGTCATCCAGATAGCATTGCCACTTGACTAGCCTTCATGGCCTCAGGCAATAGACGACAGGTTGGAGCATTCTTTGTAACTAACTGCTTGTCACAGGAAAAACTAATCCATGAGTTATGGTCGGCTGAAGCTTTGTGTCCACTTGTGCTGCTGGCCACAGTGCACTATGAGACAAGTAGCTATGGCTTGGATGTATAGTTCTGATTGCAGTTCCACGAAGTATCATTACTTGTGAGAATCCTGTAACAGTATGACGTAGCCTATATTTTCTCTAAGTACACTCTCATCAGGTAAAAAAAATCTGTTGTAATCAGATTAATATCTGATACGTTCTGCATCACAGGACTGGAATATTAAACTTGTTTTTAGTTCATGATACGGTGCTAAGATCTACCTGTCACAGAATGCTTTCCAACTTCCTTAAAGTAACCAAATGCCTCGTCACACATGATGTATGTTTAGGTAATTGCACAGAGATGCTGTAAATAGGGGAACCCGGGGTAGAACAGGGTACCGGGGCAGAAAGAAGATGTACGCATTTTCGAGTCAAGGATCGGCAGTAAGTATAATTAGTTCAGACAGTTACTGCTCAACCTTGTTTGGTTTTCGTAAGCGTTGGATCGTGAAGTTTTCGTTGTGCTAATTTCTGCTCCTGCCTTGTAACTTCTGGCTCATTGGAAGCAAGAAAAAGTATACCTACTTATTTACAATACGATTATTGTTAGTAGATGCTTAAAATATGTTTAATAATCTTTAGTTTCATGCAGTTAAATGTTTGTTTTCGTATCTTTCTTTAGTGGCCTTATCTTGATAACCTAAAATACGTATCTGGGGCGGAATGGAGAAGTACCCGATTCTGCCCCGCTACATTTTTAACAAAGAGATCGCTTTTATTAGGCTCCTAATCTATTTTGCTTTCGATTTCAGATGGTTCGAGTATATAAGAGAAAAACAAATAGGCAGTCATGGTCTGCTGAGGCCATGAAAAATGCTGTGCAGACAGTTAGTTCTGGCCATTTTGGGTATTTGAAGGCTTCAAACCAATCTGACGTTCCCCAGACTACTCTGGAAAGATGCGTTAAAAAAAGAAGGGAAAACCATGGCTACAAAATTGATAAAATGTCTGGAAAGTTTAAAAACGTATTTACAAAATAACAGGAACTTGAGCTCGTTAAGTACTTAAAAAGTATGGAGGCTAGGTTTTCCGACTAAACAATCAAAGACTTGCGTAACCTATCTTATTAGTTGGCTGTACAAAGTGGCATTGTTCATAGATTTAAAAATGAAATTGCAGGCCAAGATTCGGCCAACGGATTCCTTAAAAGGCATCCTACTTTATCTGTTCGCAAACCCGAAGCAACGTCTGGTGCAAGAGCCATGGGTTTTAATAATGTAGCTGTCGATAGTTTTTTCGTTACTAACAAATGTAATTGACAAACACAAAATATTGGTTTCTCAAATATTTAAATTGTGATGAAACAGGCGTTTCGGTTAACCCTAAAAACCAATCAAAGATCATAGCTTGCAAGGGGAAACAATCGTTAACATCTGCAGAAAGGAGCGAAACTGTAACCTGCCTCATTTGTATGTCAGCAAGCGGAGCTTACATACTTCCAATGCTTATTTTTCCACGAAAGAAAAAGCAGAAAGAGTTAGGACTGCCACCAGGAGGTTGGGCTGAGGTCCACAGCACCGGATAGATGACCACAGATTCATTCTTTGTATGGTTTCGAAAATTTGTGGTATTTTCTAAGGCATCAAAAGACTTCCCAGTTCTTCTCATATTAGATGGCCACTCAGCACATACCAAGAACACTGACGTTATAGACTATGCGAGGGAGAGGGCTATGTTTACCCCCACATTGCTCTCACAGACTTCAGCCGCTTGATGTTTCTTTTATGAAGTCTTCATTATAGTGATGCACTCTGTCTTCAGGCCACGAGTGGCCTACCAGGACCATCCGACCGCCGTGTCATCCTCAGGGAGGATGTGGATAGGAGGGGTGTGGACGTTATGATGGTATTCATGACCGAAGCCGTTGCTATTCGGTCGAGTAGCTCCTCAATTGGCATCACGAGGTTGAGTGCACCCCGAAAAATGGCAACAGCGCATGGCGGCTGGATGGTCACCCATCCAAGTGTCAGCCACGCCCAGCAGTGCTTAAGTTCTGTGATCTCACGGGAACCAGTGTATCCACTGTTCATTATAGTGATGAGCTGTGAAAATGGCTATGAAGCAACCTAGGGAAAGTCGTAACTCTCTTTCAGATTTCAACGCTTTTTGGTTAACCTTTCAACAAAAGTGCAACAATGAAAACCGCTATTAAAGGTTTCGAAGCTACTGGAATAATGCCACAGACTCATTCATATCCACCGATGTAGATTTCCTCCCGGCAGACACAACTGACATCGCACTTGATAGGCTATAAAGAAGTCATTATATCTGGAGCTGAACAATTGGAATTTCCTTCACCTAGCACAACAGCTAAAAAAGACGACGCCAACGGGCTGGATGATCAAGCTGGCGAGGTTTCAGCGAATTGTAACAATGAACTGCCGCCTAAGAATACAAAGTTATTGAGGCTAATTGTTGTAGTCCTGAGTGCTCTTGGATGACAACTGACAACACGGCCTCATCATTTCATATTTCACCTGAAATTCTGATGCTCTTGCCAAAAGTTAACGAAAGCACGAAAAGGGCGAAATGCAACAGGGGGAAGACCATTGTTTTAACTGCCGTACAAAAAAGAGTTATAAAATATTGGATATTCGTTGTGTGTGTGAGTGTGTGTGTGTGTGTGTGTGTGTGTGTGTGTTTGTTTGTGGTCGTTTGTTATTGCGTACCACCTTTTACTTTCTGTTTGTTTCACACTTTGTGTTGTTTCTATTCTTGTATTTTGTGTATTTGCTTGTGTGATTTTGTCCTCGTGTTGGTGACAGTTGATTGTTTTTTCTATTTTTTGATTTTCTTGTTCAGATTTGTTACTAAGTTCTCTTTGTATCCATTATTTGTGGCTATTTATCTTATAGTATTCATTTCTTCGTTGTCTGTATCTAATGGTGCTGTGTTTAGTCTATGGAGCATGTATCTAAGTGCTGCCTGCTTTTGAGAATTGGTGTGTTGTGATGTCTCATATATAATTGTGTCTGTTGTTGTCAGTTTTCGGTATATGACATATGTGTGTTGGTTGTTTTGAATCTTTATGTTGATGTACAAGAAATTTAACTATCTATTTTGCTCTTTCTCTGTTGTAAAATGTATCTTACCATGAACAGAATTTATGTCTGTGTGTAACTGGTCAATTTTATAGTTTTTTTTATCTATCAATCACAAGATATCATCCATATACCTAATCCAGTAAAGGCTGTTGTACCTTTTTGGCACTATTTTGTTAAATATAATCTCTTATACATGGTTCACAAATGTATTTGCTGTGGTCCAGACACTGGAAATCCCATTGGTAGTCCTTCACTTTGTACATAGAATTCATTATTGAACTGAAAATAATTATGTTCTGTTATTAGCTCTAGAAGCCTGACTGTTTCTTTGATGTATTCATGTGGAAGTGTACTGTGTGTCTTAAGATTTTGTTCTATAATGTTTATTGTTTCAGGTATCAGTATAGTGGAATACAAATTCTCTACATAAAATGACGGCAGG
Source organism: Schistocerca cancellata (assembly GCF_023864275.1). NCBI lineage: Eukaryota > Metazoa > Arthropoda > Insecta > Orthoptera > Acrididae > Schistocerca > Schistocerca cancellata. The sequence continues at coordinate 74,016,158 of NC_064627.1, forward strand.
GTGGCTGTGTCTGGAACTTGTATGTCTTTTATGTGCTGAATCAATTGTGTGGTGTTTCTTATAGTCCTGTCTTCTTGTAATTTGTAGTTTTCTGATAAGATTTGTAACATGTATCTTGCAAGTGGGTAAGTGGGAGCATTCCTATAATTCGGAATAGCTCTGATGGAGAGATCTTACTTGTGTAGTTTTGGTTGGCATCAGAGGGAAGGTGCACTAGGATTTGTTTGTATCAGTTTTCCTTTTTTCATTGTTTTCTATTGTATGCTCAATGTCTTTTAGACTGTTTCTCAGCTTCGTTTGGAATCTGTTTGTTGTATCTCATTTTAATTTTATAATTTAATTTTTTGTTATGAGCTCTTGTGTCTTACTGATGTACTGCTCTTTATCCATGAGAACCACTGTGTTCCCTTTATCTGCCTTCGTGATGATGGTGTTGTGTTCCTGTAGTTTCTCTCCAAGTTTTGTCAGTGTTATAGAATCTCCCTCCCCCCCCCCTCCCCCTTGGAAGTAAAAAAAAAAAAAAACACCTCTCACACGTCTCTACCTACTTACAAGACAATTTCACTCTCTCTCTCTCTCTCTCTCTCTCTCTCTCTCACTCACTCACTCACTCTCTCTCTCTCTCTCTCTCTCTCTCTCTCTCACACACACACACACACAAACATACATACACACACACAAGATCGTTTCATAGGTTGGCAACACCCACAATGTGAACGAAAACAAACGAATAGGCGTGAACACTGTGGCAGAGATGAATGAAAACCAGTTAAGAAAATCAATTATAAATAGTGCAGTGCAGGAAATAACGCAAAATGCCAAAAACTGCATATGTGAAATGAAACTTGTAGATACCAACGACTGCTAGCAAGAGGAGAAGATGAAGACTATGTAAAGAAATACCGTAAGTAACTTGCAGACCAACCTCATAAAGAAAACGCTGTTTTTAACCTAAAAGAATAAAAAAAAATAAATATACAATTGTTTGTATCCAATTTACAGAATACAACAGAAGATGCTTTGTAAATAAAAGCGAAACGCGTCTGGTGTAATTCTTTTTAATTATATTGCAGGCAGCTCAAGACAGATAACAGCTGCTGCGGAAGATGGCCACACAAACGATCGTATCTATTTCTGGTTGTTGTCCGTGAAGTAACTGACACATCGTAGGTGATTTACAAATTAAGCAAGTTTTGACACGCACATTCAAACCATTACTAGCGTCACATGGAAGTTCTTGCTCCATAAACAGTTTCCGAAAATGAATTGGGAAGAGACAAGACTACTATTTCCCCAAATAATCCAAATTCTACCGCTCCCCAATAATTTGTAGGACCTGTGCGAACTCCAGTGCCTCGTGTATTAGAACCTCCGTCGCTCAGTCGCCACCCCGAGAGAACGAGATGGTGTGAACATTTCTTGTTACCCATAGAAAGGGTTTACATCGCATTTTGTTAGTAAATTGGTAACGATAGTAGATATAAATCTCTCACTATTTTTTCTGTTAAGTTTGAAACTGTTCATGTCTGCAACGTGAAAATATCCTGCGATGTATCGTATCCAGACAGCTGTCAGGGTGTACATTGTTTTAGAAAAGTAAGACTTTAGGTTAATGTAGATGCACCACGTTAAGCACTAAGAGAAAGAGAGTGAAGCAGTAGATTTCACGTTCCTGGAAGACTAGAGCTTAATTCTATTTTGATGTGTGCAATTATGTTGTTGTTTTTTTTTCATTTGGTCGAAACATTGTATTGTGAGCCACTGCATGCGACTAGAAATCCAACATATATGAATTTCTTAGAAACCAGATTCTAGTGTTTTTAGTGAGATAAGTATACAGGGAGAACATTAACACCACCGAAAACTGCAAGGATGGAGACCTGAATGGAAATGGAGGAAAAAAGGTCGTATGAAGATGTGCCCGGAAATGCATAGTTGCCGTGGTAGATCATGCTGACGAGTGAAACTTCCTCTTACCACGTGCCGTGTATTTCTAGTGGTTTGCAGACTGTATGACTGACGCAGCGTACTGTGAGCTGGAGAATAGTCCGATGTTCATGGCAGGAAGAAGCCGAGATGGTGTTTGTGTACGGACAAGCAGAGGAAACGGTCGAGTGGCAGCACAACTATACCTAAACAAGTACCCTCACAGACATCAGATACATCACGCAACATATGAAGCCCTTGTTGGGCGTTTGTGTGATGATGAGTCTTTCCAGACTGATAAAAGTGCAGGGACGCGGCAGACTGTGCGTGTACCAGATCTGGACGTCCGGGTTCTACAGGATATTAAGACGAGCCCTAGTACAAGTTTCAGGAAAGTGGCCCGCCAACGTGGTTTTATCCAAAGTATGGACATGTGTATCCTACATGAATGAGAACCATTATAATCCCTATCAGCTGCAATGAATGCAAGGATTATCAGCGGTGGATTTACCTCTATGGAAAGGATTTTGTCAATAGTTTCCTCCTCAGACCATCACAATTATGGGATTTATGTCATCAGTCCTTCTTTACCGATGAGGCAACCTTCACCAGAAATGGCAACGTCAATTTGCGTAATCGTCCTCTGTGGGCTACAGACAATCCTCCAGAATGGTTGAGGAGTCACATCAGCACCAGTTCAGCATGGTGTGTGTGTGTGTGTGTGTGTGTGTGTGTGTGTGTGTGTTGGGGCTTATGAGCGCTCAACATCGAGGTCATCAGCGCCCTGACACACATTAAAAGGAACGAATGTGGACAGACCTAAGAAAACTAAAGCACACACTCAAAGAAAGCAGGAAAAGAAGGAAAATGCTACATAAGAAAGTAAAACCTAAGGGAAGGGGAAACATAGCAACAAAAATGTCACAGGAAATTGTTATTGGCTGGCCACTTACGTAAAAAATGGGCGAGCTTGTCACACAGTGAGCAAATTAAAATCCTCTCCCTAAAATCTTTGTAAAAATATTTGACAGGGCACAGAACTTTAAAACTTTAACCACATTCGTCCGAGTGTTGCCTAAAAGAGATGGCAGGTCCGCTGGCAAGTCAGCCGCGACCCGCTGGTCAGAAAATAAAACGCAATCCAATAAAACGTGGCGCACAGAGACCTGGACGCCACAAGCACCACACATTGGAGGGTCCTCTCGCCGGAGAAGGAAACCATGCGTCATAGGGCTGTGGCCTATTCGAAGCCGAGTGAGGAGAACCTCGTCCCGTCGATGGGGCTGAAAGGAAGTACACCACACACGCGTTGTGGGCTTGACTATACGGAGCTTATTGTCAGTCACTTCCAGCCACTCATCCTCCCACCGACGCATGACCCGTGAGCTCAACAGCGAGGTGAATGCGTGCAAGGGGATAGCACACTGAGATACTTGTGGATCGAGACACGCCTCCTTGGCTGCGAGATCTGCCCTTTCATTCCCAGCAATGCCGACATGCCCCGGAACCCAGCAAAAAGCTACAACCTTCCCCAGTCGCTGTAGTCGGAGGAGGGCATCCTCGATGGTCTGGACAATTTTGTCTGCCGGATACAAACGTTGCAATGAGTGAAGGGCACTGAGTGAATCGGAACAGACAAGAAATTTAGGAGAGGAAGAATGTCTCATGTGCTCCAGTGCCCGCAAGATCGCAGACAATTCTGCATCAAAGACAGTAAAAGTCTGAGGCAGTCGGACCTTGAGGACAAGATATGGAAAAACAACTGAGCAACCAACAGAATCCCCTTGTTTCGACCCATCCGTAAAAACAGCTACATAGTCGTGGTGCTCAGATAAAATGGCAGAAAATGCTGCATTAAAAACGGTGGCAGGAGTGCAATCTCTCTTGTACTGCAATAAATCTAAAATCACTCTGGGCCTCTTCAGTAACCAGGGTGGCAGGCGGTTAAAACCCTGGATTTGGGGTTGTATAGACTCCACACCAAGCGACTCTAGTACACGTTGCACACGGGTCCCAAATGGCAACGTAGCCCGGGGACGGCGGGAAAAAAGGCGGTCCAGAGGTGGATGGGCAACAAGATGGTGAGCAGGCGAGCTGGGAGCTGCAAGAAACTTACAAGCCTGGCGCACCAGCAGGAGCTGCCGCCGGATGGTAAGTGGCGGTTCGCCAGACTCAGCACAGAGGTACGGGACTGGTCCGATAAGCACCCGTGGCCAGTCGGATCCCAGCATGGTGAACAGCATCAAGGATCCGCAAATAAGATGGCCTCGCTGACCCATATACTGTGCAGCCTTAGTCCAGCCGTGAACGCACAAAAGCATCATAAAACTGAAGGAGACGCGCCCTGTCCGCGCCCCAAGACCTGTGGCTGAGGCACTTGAGAATGTTCAGTGCCTTCAGCGTTCTGGCTTTCAAGTCACGTAGGTGTGGCAGCCATGACAACCTGGAGTAAAAAATTAGGCCTAGAAACCGCACTGTGTCTCTAAAATGTAGGACAGTATCCCCCATATGCAAGGCAGGCAAAGTAAAAAGATGACGAGAACGATTAAAATGAACACAAACACACTTATCGGCAGAAAACCGAAAACCCGTCTTTGCAGCCCACTCCTCTAACCGCCGCACTGTTAGCTGCAACTGACGGCTCACGGTTGCAACACTGGAGGAGGAACAAAAACAGCAAAGTCGTCCACAAATAAGGAGCACTGTACTGGACTCCTCACTGTAGACGTTATACTGTTGATGGCTATGGCAAAGAGGGTAACACTTAAAACACTGCCCTGGGGGACACCGTTCTCTTGCTCAAAGCGATCAGACAGTGTGTTACCAACGCGGGTCCGAAAAAAACCGCTGAGACAGGAAAGACCGAATGAAAATGGGGAGGCGGCCAGGAAAGCCCCATTGATGCATTTGTGCAAGAATACAGTGTCTCCAAGAAGTATCATATGCCTTACTGATATCAAAGAAGATACCGATACACTGATGCCGACGGAGAAAAGCCTGCTGAATAGCCGCCTCTAGGAGGGTCAGGTTGTCGACCGTGGACCGAAATTTTCGGAATCCACACTGAAAGCGGCTAAGGAGCTGTCTGGTCTCTAACAGCCAGACCAGACGCCCGTTAACCATCCGTTCCAGGGTCTTTCCAACACAGCTTGTTAGGCGATACTACGATAACTACCGGGACATGTGCGGTGCTTTCCTGGTTTGAGGAGAGGGATGAGGATTGCCTCCCTCCACGAGGTGGGGAACACTCCTGTCTGCCACATGAGATTAAAACATTCGAGGAGGATTTCCTTTGACGCCGCTGGCAGATGTCGAAGCATGGAGAACCGGATGCGGTCGTAACCTGGTGCAGTGTCAGAAGTCTCAGTAAGTGCCGATTCAAGTTCCCACGTGGAGAAAGGGGAATTGTAGGCCTCAGAACTGTTCGACCGAAAGTCCAAGGTCGCTCTTTCGACAGTCGCACTGTAGCGACGAAACGCTGGATCCTGATTTGCAGTGGCAGTACTTTGTGCAAAATGCTCTGCCAGCGTCTGAGCAATGGCTCTGGGTGTTGTTTGGAGGCATCCCTGGTTCAGGACAGCAGCTATCGGTAAACGGCTATGTTTACCGGAAATCCTCCGGATGGCTTCCCATACTTTTGTGGAACAAGTGGAACGGTTGATGGAGTCCAGGAACACCTGCCATGACCTTTTCTTGCTCTCTTTAATGACACGGCGTGCCCTGGCTCTCGCGATTCGAAAGGCGGTAAGATTGACCGCTGTTGGGCGGCATTTAAATCGGCGAAGAGCCGCACGCCTGTCCCGGATGGCTGAACGGCACTCTTCTGTCCACCAAGGCACAAGGCGCCGCTTACGAGTTCCAGAAGACTGTGGTATGGACAGGTCAGCAGCATGATGGACCACAAGCGTGATGTGATCCACCCATTCCTGTACGTTATTGTGGCGGTCAAAGACAGCCAACCGAGTGAACAGTGGCCAGTTAGCCCTGCCAATCATCCACGATGGTGGCCGCTGCTCCAGCAATACACCATCCAGGAGATGAATGCGGATAGGGAAGTGATCGCTGGAATGAAAGTCGTCAATGACCTCCCAGTGAACAGAGTCGGTGAGGGTTGGAGAGTAGAAAGATAGGTCAATGGCTGAGAATGACCCTGTAGCAGTAGAGAAATGAGTCGGAGTACCTGTGTTGAGGATGCACAACACTTGAGATGTTAGGAGGCTCTCCAAAATTCGACCTCGAGCGCAAAGAGAAGTGGAGCCCCACACGACATGATGGGCATTGAAGTCTCCCAGGAGGAGAAATGGGCGGGGGAGTTGGTCGATAAGATCTGTGAGTGCGTCTACGGTCATTGCATCCAGAGGGGGTAAATAAAGGGAGCAAACGGTAAGCCTCCGAGGTGAATGAATTTCAACTGCAACTGCTTGCAGGTCAGTATCCAGGGGGAGAGCAGAGGAGTGGTGGTTATTATTGACAAACACAGCGACTCCGCCTTTGGCCCTTTCTCCAGTTAGGTCATCTTTGCGATATAACGTATAGCCCCTTAGTACAGGAGCATCAGATGGTTTTAAATGCGTTTCCTGTAAACACAAGCACAGGGGGCGTTGCCGTGCTAGGAGGTTCAGTTCCTCCACATGTGCCCGAAATCCATTCATGTTCCACTGTATAATGGGAGCCATCTATCAGGGTGGGAGTACCTTCATCCTCACTTTCTGTCGGGGAGGAGAGCCCACAACAGGTGGAGGCTCAGTTTTGGAGCGAGATGATTGCCCCAGTCTGACATCAACCTCCATCGCCTCAGAAGAGGAGTCGAGAGAGACGTCAGAGAGAATGACATCCACATCAGGAGACTGTATAACTGCAGTCTCCTTTAGTGGGCAAGTCTTCACCTTTGTCTTTGGCTTCGATGTTCTGGCCTGAGGTGGCATTGGAGCCAAAACCTCAGAAGCAGTAGGGGGTGTAGCAGCGCTGGGCAGTGCACAAGACTGGACCCGGGAAGGGGCAGGAAGTTCCATGATGTCAGCTACCACGGCCTGGTCAGAAGGCCGGGGGGGAGCAGCAGGCTTCACAGGAACGGCAGCAGCACACGTACATTGACAAGCGCAGGTGCTAGTGCTAACAGTAGCACCCTCCGTTTGTGTAGCGGCATCGGTTTTCAAGACTGGTTGTTTGAGAACGGAAGAAAAGGAAGCAGCGAACGTGGGCGGCTGCATGGACTTGTAAATTTTCTTCGCCTCACCATACGGGATGCGTTTTGTAGTTTTTAGTTCCTGGATCTTCCGTTCCTCAAGAAAAACTCTACATTCCCTACTCCACACAGGGTGATCCCCAGAGCAGTTGACACACTAGGGAGGAGAGGAGCAACCAACTGCCTCATGGGCGGCTTTACCACAATTCCCGCAAGTGGCTTCCCCTTTACAGCCGAGAGTAGTGTGTCCAAAGTATTGACATTTAAAACACCGCATGGGGTTGGGGTAGTAAGGCCGTACACTGAGACGTAGGAAACCTGCCTTCACATGCTCTGGCAATTGGGTGCTGTTAAATGTAAGGATAAATGAGTCAGTCTTAATGAGAGCACCATCCACCCGTTTCATAATGTGTTGCACGTCGACAATTCCTTCCCGGGACCATTCAGCCTTCAGTTCGTCTTGAGGAATGTCAACGAGATCTCTGGAAGTCACAACACCCTTGCTGTAGTTCAAGGTGTTGTGAAATTCAGTCTCTATCGCAAACTCCCCAAGAAATTGTGCCTTCTGAAGGTTCTGGACTTGCTGGACGCTAGATGTTTCAACCAACAAGGTGCCATTTCGCAAGCGCTTTACAGATTTTAATGTGCCAGCAATACCTTCTAAGCCCTTCTGTATATAAAATGGTGAAACTTTTTCAAAACTCCCATCTTTTCTTTTAATGATGAAAAACACATTCTGCGAAGCAGCATGCGTTCTGTTACTACTACCTGAATCAGGAGGACTGGCTACACGAGCCCTCTTGTTGGATTGGGTGTTAGAATCCACCAGCGGTCCACCCTTTCCGCTGGCAGGAGAAGAATAAAAGTTCGAGGGTTCCATCTCGGTCCCACGAGCAGGTAGGGAACTAGAAGTCCACCTAGACAGAGCCCCGCGTGCCTAGGTAAGCCTTATACAACTGGGGTGCGGCAGGTGCCCCAGAGGTTGCCCGCTTGCGACTGTTCCACCCCAACAGCCATGCATCTTATAGGCGCGCAGCACACCGTAAGATTGAGGGGTTTTTATAGAGGTTTACCTTCCTCGCAATCCAGCCGGTCAAGCCAAGATTACCATTCCCCGCAGCACACAACATTCCACCGCGGTGCCATGCGGTGGTCGCTGAAGCATGTCCGGGGGTTACGGTGACAGGCGACTGGCGGCGCTGACCAGTCCCCAGCTCAGGACCCCGGGGTCGCCAAGCCCGTACTCAGCAAATGAATGCTGAGCCCCTGGGGGGAACCAGTTCAGCATCAATGTGTGGGCAGAGATAACGGCCACATTCTTGGAACGGGTATTATTCCACAACGCAGCGACGAAGAAATGTACTTGGGCTTCCAGCGGCATACCTTGTCTGGGCTGCTTGAGACTGTGCCTCTGGCTATACGACAGGTAATGTAATTTTTCCATGACGGAGCACCACCCCACTGCCACATTACAATTGGCCGACGCTTCAACTACATATTCCCCGCACGCTGGACAGGACGCACAGGTGCTGAAACATGGCTTGCTAGATCATCGGACTTAAAGCCTCCGGATTTTTACCTCTGGAGGAATCTGAAAAGCGTTGTATATCGGAACGTGTGAATGATCCATGACGCGACATGTGATCGTGTGCACTACATCACACTAATTTCGACAGGCTCTTCTCATTTATGCCGCCTGGCGTACGAGACTGTGGCAGTCGGCGTAATTGTGGCAGTACATAACTATGCAAATTATTAAGAGGAACTCAGCATATTATTAAACTTGTGGGTAGGGGAGAAGGACTTATACGTTTATTCTGATTCCTTCTATTTATTTGCACACCAGATGTTGGACAATTCACAATTAATGCATACTTAACGCTTCACACATAATCATGGCAACCTGTGACAACTTATTAATGAGCAGTTAATAATGGCAACCTGTGGCAACGCAAATATTCTGACTTTTTTGATGCGCCCCGCCACGAATTCCTATCCTGTGCCAACTTGTTCATCTCATAGTAGCACTTGCAACCTACGTCCTCAATTATTTACTGGACGTATTCCAGTCTCTATCACCCTCTACAGTTTTTACCTTCTACAGCTCCCTCTAGCACTACGGAAGTCTATCCTAGGTGACTTAATAGATGTTGTGTCATCCTGTTCCTTCTCCTCGTCAATGATTTCCACATATTCCTTTCCTCTTCGATTCTGCGCAGAACCTCCTTATTCCTTACCTTATGAGTCCACCTAATTTTCAGCTTTCTTCTGTAGCAGCACATCTGAAATATTCGAATGTCTTCTGTTCCGGTTTTCCCATAGTCCATGTTAAAATATCATACAATGTTGTGCTCCAAACGTACTTTCTCAGAAACTTATTCCTCAAATTATGGTCTGGCTTGAAATTAGTAGACTTCTCTTGGCCAGTAAAGGCCATTTTTGCCAGTGCTAATCTGCTTTTGATATCCTCCTTGCTCCGTCTGTCATGGGTTATTTTGCTGCCTAGGTAACGGAATTCCTTAACTTCATCTACTTCGTGACCATGTTAAGTTTCTCGCTATTCGCATTTCTGTTATTTCTCATTAATTTTCTCTTTCTTCGATTTACACCCAGTCCATATTGCGCACACATAAGAGTGTTCATTGCTCTACGATGCTTCCTCCATGTATTGATTGAACAGTTGGAGCGAAACACTATATACGTTTTACACCTTTCGTTCTTGGTATTCCACTTATTCCCTCTTGGTTCTTACATAAGTTGCATATTATCCGTCTCTCCATGTAGCTTACCCTATTTATCTAAGAATTTCTAGAAACTTGCACTATTTGACACGGTCGAACGCTCTTTTCAGGTCAATAATTCCTATGAACACAATGGAATTATTGAAGGTAATAAGCGGAACTGCTGAAGGTGATATGTTGCAACTATTGTGGAATTTGAAGACAAACTGTTCATGACTTCACAAGGCAAATCTTCAGAGTGAGGGTCTGAGAGGTAATAATATACACTGAAGAGCCAAAGGAACTGGTACTGCTGCCTCATATCGCGTAGGGCCCCCGCAAGCACGCAGAGCTAATGTCTGAAATAGTGAGGAAGGGAAATGACACGATGAATCCTGCAGGGCTGTCCACAAGTCAGTAAGAGTACGAAAGGTGGAGATCTCTTCTGAACAGGACGTTGCAGATATGCTCAATAATGTTCATGTCTGGGGAGTTTGGTGGCCAGCGGAAGCGTTTAAATTCTGAACAGAGTTTCTGGAGCCAGTCTGTAAAAATTCTGGACGTGTGGGGTGTCGCATTGTCCTATCTAGACGTATCATTACAACTGCACAAGCCAGGGTCCATGGACTCATGAGGTTGTCTCCATACCCGTACATGTCCATCCGCTCGATACAATTTGAAACGAGACTCGTCCTACCAGCTAACATGTTTCCAGTCATCAACAGTCCTAGTCGGTGTTGATGGGCCCAGGCTAGGCGCAAAGCTTTGCGTCGTGCAGTCCTCAAGGGTACACGGTTGGCCATTTGGCTTCGAAAGCCCATATCGATGATGTTTCGTTGAATGGTTCGTACTCTCACACTTGTTGATGACCCAGTATGAAAATCTGCAGCAATCTGCGGAAGGGTTGCAGTTCTGTTACGTTGAACGATTCTCTTCAGTCGTCGTTGGTCCCCTTTTTGTAGGATCTTTTTCCGGATGCTGCGCTGTCGGAGACTTAATGTTTCCCCGGGTCCCTGATATTCACGATGCATTTGTGAAATGGTCATGCGCCGACGATAACACTATGTTCAAACTCACTTAAATCTTGATAACCCGCCATAGTAGCGGAAGTAACCGTTGTAACAACTGCGCCAGACTTGTTGTCTTATATAGGCGTTGCCGATCGTAGGGGCATATTCTGCCTCCTTACATGTCTCTGTATTTGAATACGCATGTCTATACCCGTTTCTTTGGAGCTTTAGTGTACGTTAACCCGAAATTCCCTATGTCTCATGTGGAAGCAGCTTGGTCCCACCATAACGTAGCTGTCATTGAATGAATCGAATGCGAGGTTACTCAAGCAGCAACAGCGGCCTCACCTTGCAGCTAAGCGTGAGGTGGCCCGAATATTTCCTAAGTGCTCCAAACGCATCAGATTAGGTGGTGGCTGAAGTTGGTGAAGATGTCAGATCGACACTTGAAGCTGTGAAGTAGAAGTCACGAGATGAAGTGATGTCTGTGCAACTGTGTCTTACGAGGAAACTTTACCCCGTTTTTCAGTGCGAGTCCAGGGCACATAGGTATTAAGGGAAACGAAATTTCCGATGTAGCAGCCAAGCAGACTTAAGTTCAGTGTTCCGTCCCCCTACATGCTATCTTATTACTGTAGAGGTACAGATTCTGGCATAGATGGAAAGAAGAGTAGCTGGAAGTGACAGACAGTAAGCTGCGCCTGGCAAAGTCACCTACTGGGCTGTGGCATGATGACTCTTCCAGACACACAGACTGGATGACGTTCTTCTCACTCGTCTTCGCATAGGGCACTGCTCTGTGATGCATGGTTTCTTGCTCCAGCCCGAGGACCTCCAATGGGTCAATGGGTGGTGCTTGTGGCATACACATCACAGTGCGCAACATTTTAGTTAACTGTGTTTCATAATCAGACCAGAGGGCAGCAGCTAATTTACCTGAAGTATTGACCTCCACATTAATTGACAATGACACGAATGTGGTAAGACTTGTAGGGTTTTGTGCAGTGTCCTACATGCTCCCTAAAATTTTAGAAAGAAGTTTTTAATTTGTTCAAAGTGTGTCTGGCTCATCCGTGTTTCTTTTGTAAGTGATAAGTCAGCCACATATCCCTGCGTAATTCTTTAAGCTTTCCTCTTGTATTATCTATAGTTCAATTGAGGTTTTAACTATCTGACCATATTTACGCTATTTTATTGAATGTGAGGTAATGTGTTTGTGGGGTGACTGTAAGTGATCTTGGGAGAGAGGAGGTGCAATTTGATGTCACATTCTTGTTTTATACTATTGTTGAATTCTTAACCACATTCGTTCTTCCTAATTTTTGTAAGGGTGATAATGACCTCGCCGTTGAGCGCTCACAAATGACACACGCACGCGGTACCTGGTTGGTGGTCTTCACCTTCACTGCAGCCAGTCTGCACGCTGCAGCTCTGGAATTCTTTCAGAATGTGTTGAGCGACAATCGCAGACATGAGGGGGGCTCGAGCACTCTCCCAGATACCGACGAAAAAGCTTTCTTCAGTCTCACATTATTGGGTTTTCGATAAATTGTAAGATTCTCATCCATCCCATCCTCACCTAGGCCAATGTATCCTGAACTTCCTCACTTTGCAGATCTGATTAGTCCCTCAGTCATCTAAATAAGAGGCACTCTGCCTTACTTTCCACATCTGACACCTTCTTCTGCCCATTTTCTGTACCAGCTCATAAAACGTACAAACAACCTCAGACAGCTACAACAAAATTACCTCTATTACATCTGCTGTAAATATGAAAGCTCACACCCTACAGTCTCCCATATACTTTAAACCATGAACTTATCCCTGAAATCTACCCTCTCTTCCAACCAAACCCTACGTTACCTATTACCATGCGAAATCAAGACAACAGCTCACGCTATCTTCCCCATCTGACATCCCGCTCCCTTGACATCCTACAGACTTCTTGGTATGACATCCTTATCAGTGTTACCCACATCACAATCCAAACCCATAGACACTAGCACCCACCAGCAATAGATCTCCTTCATAATCTAAAGATAGTACATTACATCATCACCTATTTTATCCTCTTTAATCATCTTATATTAAGACTTATTTAACCAAATGGTTCAAGAAGACAAATTTCACCGCAATCAGCCCGCTGACAGTAGGTTTAATGTAGGTAAGACTTCAGGAAGTTGTCAAATGGTATGTGTAAGATTAAGTCGTGCTAGAGTTTCCTTAAAGTGTGAGGATTACGTCTTTTTAATTGTACCAGTACTCTTAGCACATCGAGATGTAGGACTGTACTAATCGAACAAACCAAAAATACTGCATTCAGAATCGCAATAATGGGGTACGTTTAACACGCCCGTCTGCTGCTAGATGGCAGCACACACAGCACGGAACGAAACAAAAGCGACCGTGCGTCAGCTGCTATCGCAGTTCGGCGTGATTTATTCCGCTGTTAATTGCGGCGCGGATTAGAAGGGCTATTATTTGCGAAACAAGTCCCGACTGCAAGTGGCCGACACAGCTCACAGTGACAGAATGGGGTCGGACGGCGTAGCTCCACCAAATGGCCGCTACTGGCTTGCAAGTGGAGCTGAAAGAGATCCCTTGTCACCAATAAATGGGACACTCGAATGAAAACGAAAATTATTGTACTGCTACGTAACACAGCGCGGCCACATATGGCGGCCAGATAGCATAGGATGTGCCCCTATACATCCACAACTGTACACACACACAGCCTCCAAATTTACTTCTCTGTCCTACTTGGTATCAGGCTAAAATAATTATCACACGAAGTGAGTGTCATACGTTTTGATTCCAGTTACTGTAGGATTCAATGAGTGGCCAGCTCAGACTGGTGTGTCCACGTCAGGTTAATAACCTGAAAGCCAACTGTCGTCTAGCGCTTCAAGTTATGGTACCAGCGTCTGGAATTTGCTTGAAGCCGTTTTCCCGACAGTCCCATTTAATCACGTGTCTGGCGGCTACAGTTAACCTTCATAATATGAAGTTCACGGTAGCAGTCAAGTATCACCTGAAATGGCCAGCTACGCGAATGATTGTGTACCAGAGAAAACGAATTATAAAATATCGAACTAGGGACTTCAGTGCAAATGGGTGCTTGTGTATAAGAATCGTTAACGGCCTGCACATGTGTGTATCGTTTGTATAACATCTATGAACATTTCTTAGCCAATCAGATTGGATAATTTCTCTGAGTAGACACAGCGGTTATTTATTGAATATTTGTTAAGAGACGACCTGCAGGGCACAACTTCACCAGTTTTCCTGAACGTTGTGCACCTTTCATGGGTGAAAATTACGCAATACATAAAAAAATCCTTTAAATAAAAAAGCTTTAATGTAATACGTGTTGAAAAGGCAAAAACTATTTCTAACCGCATACAGATAGTCCTGAAAATGCATGCTCGTGAATTTTTAATAGCTATGAAAACACTTGTGGGACGCATGCAATAGTTAATAACAGGGAGATGAACTAATCAGGAATCGCTCACGTATTCCAAGTATTAAAAACGTGTTATATTAAAAATTTTATATTTAAATATTTTCTGGTTTTTAGTGATGTGTGCATGAAATTTTCGATCGATTTAAAACGTTTCTATGAGACATGCGGTGAATTTCAGGATCATTTCAATTTCTCTTCCCCTGAGTCAGCCGGCCGCGGTGGTCTAGCGGTTCTGGCGCTGCAGTCCGGAACCGCGGGACTGCTACGGTCGCAGGTTCGAATCCTGCCTCGGGCATGGGTGTGTGTGATGTCCTTAGGTTAGTTAGGTTTAAGTAGTTCTAAGTTCTAGGGGACTTATGACCTAAGATGTTGAGTCCCATAGTGCTCAGAGCCATTTGAACCATTTGAACCCCTGAGTCAGCTTGTACTTTCCTTCCTACTACGATTATCTCACGAAAAGACTTGAAGGCAAAAATTAGAGAGAATCGAACTCCGACAGGGACTTATCTGTAACCTTTCTTACCATGAAACATTCGCAAGTGGAACAGGATAAGGGGAAAATAGCAGCGGTACAGATGGTACCCTCTACCATATACCGGACAGGAAAACGGGTGAGCATTATTTGTCATTGAGTTGTGAACCATGTTGAAACTTTCAACTCTAACTCATCGGGAAATGATAGTGGTAAGCACAGTACTCTTCACCACACATCATACAAGAAAAGTAGTTAATATTGCCTTGTCATCCAGTTCTGAGCTACGTTCAAAGTTTCATGGCTCCAGCTCATTGGGAGCTTTGTTTAAGATCAATCGCAAAATTTGTACCAAAAATAAAAAAGAAAACAGTGGCACTGCATAAAGTGCGAAATATTTGTAGAGACTGGCTCTGTTAAAGAGAGAATGGGAGCATAGAATCTTCTGCTGAAGGTTTAGACCAACTGGTAAAAGAAAAATGAATGAAGTTATAAGGCGGCAAGATTTTGTGAACAAACGTTAATAATTTTCACGATGTACAGGATGACAATTATTGAACTATATGAAATAAAATCATCATCACTTCTGAACGGTTTGCGTTAGGACGTTCAGACTGCACGGTTGGCAGCGGGGCATTTGGGGATGTGTATGTGCAAGCATGGTTCAGTTTAGCGACGAAGCACACATTCATTTGGATGGGTTCATCAATAAGCAAAATTGGAGAATTTGGGGGACTGAGAAACCGCATTTCGCGACCGACCGAGAAGTCTCTTCACCCTCAACGGGTGACTGTGTGGAGTGGAGTGTACTGTCCAGTCACGGGATAATCGGTGCGATATTCCTTGATGACACGAAGACTACCGAACGCTACGTGAAGGTTTTGGAAGATAACTTCATCCCAATTTTTCAAAGTGACCCTGATCTGGACAAGATGTGGTTCATGCATGACGGAGCTCGACCCGGTCGAAGCTGCAGAGTGTTTGATGTCCTGGGGGAGCACTTTGGGGTCGGCAGAGGCCACTGGCATGGGCCTCGATTGGCCGACGTATTCTCCGGATCTGAATACGTGCGACTCATTTTTGTGGGCTATATTAAAGACAAAGTGTACAGCAATAATGAAAACAGACAGTCAGGAGGTCATCGACAGCATCGATGTTCCAACACCTCAGCGAGTCATGCAGAATTTTGCTATTCGTCTGCGCCACATCATCGCCAATGATGGCAGGCATACCGAACATCCCATAACCTAAATCCGAATGTTTATATTGATGTTTATTGAATAAAGTGTGTGCACGCCGTTGTTTGTAACTAATTTACGTTTTTGTTATACAGTTCAATAATTTTCACCCTGTATATTTCATATTAACGTTGTATGGGATCTCATTTTATGTAGGGTTATGGAGTTATTACTCATTTATTCATTGATAATGGGTAGCCTATGCTTGGAAAGTAATTTCACTCTGGCTCTGACAGCAGGGAGGGGTCGAGGGCCTCTGCGGTTTTCAAAATAGACACGGGCCGAGCGAGACAGCACTGGAGGTAGGGCAGTTTTGATAGCTCTGAAAAGAATAGGACGGCGTGATTGTTTACTGCCTAGGCCGGCCATCGCGTAGAGAAGGAGGCAAAATGGGCTTGTAATGGGACACCCTCCTCTAACACTACCTTTCTTTTTTATAGAAACAACCGATACCATGTATACTGTCGATTGTTGTATGGGTGAACATTGCATCAACTGTTGAACTGAATGAGCTTCATGTGATTTTGTATACGATTTTGTATAACGGGCTAAAATGCATAAAAACATTATTTGTTACAACTTTGTATCTACAGTTAAAATTGCTCTTCTTTTAGAAATATTTGAAGGTACGATATGTGTGGCACACTTAAAATTCCTATTATTAATTGCACAATCTGACGATAAGTATTAAATTTTTTTCTGGATTCATTTATAAAATAATGTTATATCTTGGTGATGATTCTTCTTTTGTCAAGAAAGTTTGTAAAGTCTTTGCTCTGTAAACTCTTTGCAATATTGTGAATGCCGCGGGAGAGTAAGATTATAGGCTCCTAGCAGCGGCCTGTGTCATTGATAAAAAGTAGTCGGGGGCGAGATGACGGCTGTAAACTTAAGATCAGAGAGATAAAATCTTACAATCGTCGCCACTGACCTTTCTAGCACGAAGGATTGCGTGGGGCATACCTGCTGCACATGCGAGTATGGAAATTCTCGCGGAGGGTGCCGAGCTATATTTCCGCCACAAGAGAAAGAAACGAATCTGATTGGCTCAATTTGTAGTCGTAGGAGGAGACACAAGGTTTATCTGAACTGAGTGTGAGCTGGATGCACCCGCCTGACAGCTTCATGAGCTGTTGGGTGGGAGGCATTCCGGAGGGGGGAGACAGGTGTTTAACGTCGCTACGACAACGAGTCAAAGACACAGAGCGCAAGCTCGAATAAGGGAAGGATGAAGAAGGAAAGTGGGCGTGCCCTTTCAAACAATCCATCCCGGCATTCGGAGGCATTCCATTTGTAACGGGCGCGATGACTGGCCAAATGGAGGGTCCTCACTAAAGCTGCGAGGTTTGTTCTAAGCTGGTGCGCAGCGTGTCAGGGGAGCATCTACCGGCTGTCAGTAAGACGCACATCGCTGGAGAGCAATCTGAGACATTGCTGGCCAGCGAACAATCCCATAAAGTGCTGGTTTTCTCACTGGGAGTGGAATCATTCGTTTCTCTGCCAACATCTTTGTGAAGACTGAGGCATTAAGAAGTGCTCGCTTGAGTCAAATCTCTGCTCCAGACTTATGAGCGAGCCGAACTCCTGTTTCGTGGTCGGCATCTTACTGAGGTAGTTTTGGGCTCTAGGAGTTTGCGGGGCGCTATTTTACGTCCCCTGTGAAGTCAGAATTCACTGATATGAGATGCAATCCATCTACATGTCGGCTGGCAGTACTGAACAGTTCGACGCTGTTCAACCGTTCTTTCCAGTGCTGGATTTGGACCACGACTAGCCAGACAGGGAAACTTTAGTAGTAAACGTGTTAACTTCCATTTGCTTGATCTCTGAGCTCTTTGCTGTCAATGCCAGTCAGAATGGAGGCGTTCTCAACTTCGATGCTAATCAGTATCAACCACATAGAGTTTCTATTGAATAAACGATGGTGCAATTTCGAGTCAAGTCAGCCTATCTCAGCTTCATATTAATAAGTAGGAATTAACGTTCTATGTCTATACTTGTTCAACTTTCACTTTTTAGTGTCGTTTTTTATACTAAATACCTTCACAGTTCCCAGTTTTACTACTTTTCCTATGATTAAATTCCAAGTAACATCCTGGTTAACTTAGGGCAGATTATTATCACAACTTCGGCGATTTATTCCCATGTTACTCCCGGCTGCAGGTTGTCAATGGCAGGGCCAATTTCATCAACTTTTAGGTGTGAGCCTTCCATTGCGAACATATCATTAACAACCATCATACAAACACACGTCGTATGTTCCAGCACAGCAAGAGTAGCATTGGAAAGCCTTGTGGGAAAGCAGTTAAAGGGGCATTTGTTAGAAATTCGCTCTCTTTATGAAAGAAACGTGTACAGACATACAAGTGCTTAGTGGGTGTCATTAATCAACACCATTAAGTGAAACACAAGAACGAGTGCAAAATAATGAGGAAATGATTGCCGCGAGTCGAACTGAATTGAGAGAAGCCCTCTACGTATAGTGTGGGCACAGATTGCTTTGAATGAGTGAATTCTGCGTTTGACGTGAGCAAAAGTACTCAAATTACTTCACGTAACCGGAATAGCGAATTGAATCAGAAGATAAAACAAAAACGAACTAATATACTGTGGGTAACCGCGACATCAATAATGGAAACGCTCGTCCCAAGTGAGTAAGTTGATTGCAATAGAGTTGTGTTCCCCAACCCTAAATCATATAGTGATCTCACAAGCAATGGCCGCGACTGGAATGCAGACAGCTCACCGACTGAACAGAGGACAATAAAGAAACCCTGATCTCAGACTGCAGACAGACTGTACAACTTCAGCACCCGTGAATCGAACACTTAAAGCAAAGTATCTGACTGGCGGAATATGAGCAAAGGGCACTGTATGAGACATGGCTCTCGACGATCTATCTTCTAGACCAGAGAGCTACGCAAGGTACTTCTGTCATCCCAGTTCGTGTTCGTTCAAAGAAGCTGGTTAAGAAGCTGGTTACGAGCTGCATATTAATGCTTCTCAAGAATTGACAGAGACATATTAACATATTAATGATACGAAGTGATAAAGCACATACGTCTAAAAAAAAAAATGTGGAGCTCTAAATGCGCATTATCTACAGCAGTAATTCCCACCAGTCAGTCAGTCTCACCACTATAATTACCACCCTCACCATTATAAATAACCTTTAGAATGCAAAACAGTTTTATGTGAACACTTTCATTTTTAGAATTACAAATGATACATGATATTTAGCCTTTGTAGATGTCTTATTACAGCATGAACTAAGGAGTCAGTGATATTGTTGGCACTATTTATTTCTAACAAACTTTGTTGCAGAATGATGATGCAGATCTCGATGCCTCACAAAAAGGGAAGCTATCAGACAGTGGAGTTTGACACTTGTGCCAAAATATCACATCTCTCCCTACTGACATTCGTTTAATCCACGCTCTTCACCCCATTTAAAATCAACCAAATTAAAATGTGTGCGTATTAATTAGGCCTACTGCCTGAAAATCATTTTATTGATGAACTCATTACCTCTGAACCTGCAGAAACTGGACGACTTTGGGCTACCAGTGCTTTGTGTCTACTACTACTACTATTACTACTAATAATAATACACACATCAAAAAAAGTTTTGCGTCGCCCCTGTTCGCAGAACTCCTGAAGACAGACGTTCACTGTGGATATTGTATCACAGACACAGTCTCTTTCACTGTTCAGAGATGTCACTAAACCCGCCCAAGGATGTAAACAACCATGCATGAGCACCCCCTATCAGACGGAGGGGGTCCGACAGCCAATCAGTCATTCCACCAGGAAGGAGTTCAACCATGCCTAAACGGTCAATACCGCTGTTCGATCGCGACTACATTGTTACTTTGTGCCAGGAAGGGCTCTCAGCAAGGGAAGTGTCCCGGCATCTCGAAGTGAACCAAAGCGTTGTTGTTCGGACATGGAGGAGATATGGAGACAGAAACTGTCGAAGACATGCCTCGCTCAGGCCGCCCAACGGCTACTACTGCAGTGGATGACAGCTACCTACGGATTATGGCTCAGAGGAACCCTGACAGCAACGCCACCATGTTGAATAATGCTTTCTGTGCGGCCACGGGACGTCGTGTTACTACTCAAATTGTGCGCAATAGGCTGCATGATGCGCAACTTCACTCCTGACATCCATGGCGAGGTCCATCTTTGCAACCATAAAAAAATGACACCATGCAGCACAGTGCGGATGGGCCCAAAACCATGCCGAATGGGCCGCTCAGGTTTGGCATCACGTTCCCTTCACCGATGAGTGTCGCATATACCTTCAACCAAACAATCGTCAGAGACGTGTTTGGAGGCAACCCGGTCAGGCTGAACGCCTTAGACACACTGTCCAGCGAGTGCAGCAACGTGGAGTTTCCCTGCTTGGGTTGGTATTATGTGGGGCCGAGTTACGCCGCTGGTGGTCATGGACGGCCCCGATAACGGCTGTAAGATACGTTAATGCCATCCTCCGAACGACAGTGCAACCATATCGACAGCATACTGACGAGGCATTCGTCTTCATTGTGCACATCTTGTGAATGACTTCCTTCAGGATAACGACATCGCTCGACTAGAGTGGCCAGCATATTCTCCAGACATGAACCCTATCGAACATGCCTGGGATAGATTGAAAAGGTCTGTTTATGGACGACGTGACCCACCAACCACTCTGAGGGATCTATGCCGAATCGCCGTTGAGGAGTGGGAGAATCTGGACCAACAGTGGCTTGAAATACTTGTGGCTACAACGAATACAAGCATGAATCAATGCAAGAGGACGTGTTACTGGTTATTAGAGGTACCGGTGTGTAAAGCAATCTGGACCACCACCTCCGAAGGTCTCGCTGTATGATGGTATAACATGGAATTTGTGGTTTTCATGAGCAATAAAAAGGGCGGAAATGATGTTTATGTTGATCTCTATTCCAATTTTCTGTAAATGTTCCGGAACTCTCGGAACCGAGGCAATGCAAAACTTTTTTTGATGTGTGTAATAATAATACTGTGCAGGCCCTACTGCAGTGTAGTACCTAATACAAAGTTGCTGCTGTGTTGTCCTGTCAGTTCGTTTATTGTTGCAAAGTAAATAATGAAGCAATAACTTATATAATGTAGGAACTAAGTACAAATTTGAAGAGTAACTATTATGAGATATTTAAGTATATGTTTTGTATATGTCTCAATCTTACTGATGGATGCATGGTACAAAGTACGATGTATGTGCGTAGGGAGTGTACTATATGAGGAATATGTCGTTCATAGATTTGTTACACAAACTATAACCCACAGCACACTGTGTTACAGATCAATGCCAGTATCTGGAAAAAACAAAAATATTGGCAACTTTTATGATCAGCAATATAGTTCTATGAAATAGGAGTACTAGTACTGAAATATTAAAAATAATTTAGTTTCATGACTGAAATACAGTCGAAGCGTTTTGTTTTTACCGTTCTGAGAATTACATTTTACCCCTCATGGGGTAATTACCCCCAGGCTGGGAACACAATCTGTTCTTCCGATTGAGCGAGGTGTCGCAGTGGACCAGGGTTCAGATCTGTGTCAGGACAAGCGCAGTTTTAAATCTTCCGTGCTTTTCCTTAACCGTCTGAGGAGAAATCAAGTAAGGCCGTTTGAAAATAATCGGCGCCCATTCCCTTTCGTCGCTGACCGCGTGCTTGCTCGGCACTTCTGACGACTTCACCGTGCACATGACGTCATGACACAGCCCGCCTTCTTGCCTCTGCCCAATCGTCCGAGTGAGATGCAGACCTCTCCTTCCCCCATCTGAGTCGCGCTCCATTGACTCTCTTTCTTTCCCGCAAGAATGGGCCGGCCTCCATCTGCGAACTCGCGTTCTGTCCTAATATCTCTCCCAAATACCGCCCCTCCTTCAGAACGATCCCCCGCTCGTCCTTGACACGTCACCACAAGTCACTCGTGTCGCACGAAATACGAGACCGCTAACACAGTCTACAAAACCAGAAGAAAAGGTGTTATCTCTTGACGATAGATACTTGCCGATAGACTGTCATGCACAGACCGTAATTTCTCGGGAGCCTCAAAAGAGGTGACTAATTAAATCTTTCAGCTGCAGAATCACGCGGCTAAACCAACTATAGGGAGAAGGTACAGAAGCACAGGATATGGCACGCCTAAAGATGACTTCAAGAGGGCTGACTTTAAGAGGAGGCAGAATTCGGAAGGTAGAGAGATTTAAATGCTTACGAGAGTGAATAGAGACTGGTCCGACAGAAAAGAGAAGTTATGGCAGTACGAATAAACGAGATTAATTTAGCACACAAACGCCCTATGGACATATTCAACAAGAAGGTTCTTTCAGTAAATACAGAAGTATGACATTACCGGATAGCGATGCGCCCTCATGACTTATAAGTCGCGGAAAGACTGAACCTCGTAAGAACAGGATTACGTAGGCGCTGAAGCTTACCTTCTCGCCTGTATTTTGTAGTAATGTAGTACTGATCTTTAAGGTACACGACTGTAAGGAGTAAAATTTATGCAAAGTTGTTGTACGTATAAGTCGTCGCATTGAGTAGGCACACTTCAAAAGCGATGAAACTGACAACTGAAGCCTATACGTAAAAGTCACAAAAAACCACTTCTTTCAAAAAGGTGCATCGCTACTATTGTTTGAATCACACCAGTGTACAACGTTGGCGCCGTCATTGTTCAGTGGTATTTCACCGCGTAAGTTATTTGAATTCTCATGCTATGTATTGCTAAATGAATTATTAGCGTTTCGTTTGGCACTTCGTTTTGTATGAAAGCCGGCTCTTTGTAAAAAATAAAAGGAAAATGTTTAACAATAGTGCGCGAATCCGGTCTCAACTTTTATACGGCCGATGAATTTCAAACACATTGAATAGATATCTTTAATGTGCTAAAGGAAATGAGTTTTCATAAGAATTTCTTTTAACACATTTGAATTAAGACGCTGTTGTTACTAACCCAAACATCATGGGTGAATGAGGACTCATTCCTGAACAATACAAACTGTACGAAGTTGAGCACTATCACGCTGCTGTGGATAATCCATTGACAGAAGTGAACACGGGCCTCAAAATCTGTAGGTCCCAGTGCTTGCACACTTCCTTTCATCTGGCCAGTCGAGCTCCAAGAGTAAGAAGCATACAGAATAATTAATGAAACAAACCAAGTGCGCTCTAGAAATCATAAATGATTTTAAAATTGTGATGAGAGACATGACTAGATGCTTTGGCTGTAATTATATTGCACTAAGTCTTTGACACAGATCGGATTGTTTGTACAGATTTTTCTCTTCATGCTGAGTTTTATACAAATTGTCTCAAGGCATTTGGGTCGGATTGCAACATGTGGTAGTAGGTCCACAAGCGTTTATATGTCCGCCCCCGGTAGCTGAGTGATCAGCGCGACAGAATGTCAATCCTAAGGGCGCCGGTTTGATTCCCCGCTGGGTCGGAGATTTTCTCCGCAAGGGACTGGGTGTTGTGTTGTCCTAATCATCATCATTTCATCCCCATCGACGTGCAAATCGCCGAAGTGGCGTCAAATCGAAAGACATCCACCCGGCGAACGGTCTACCCGACGGGAGGCCCTAGTCACACGACATTCACATTGTACTGTTTATATTGAGACAGGTCGGAAAAGCACGTTTATTGTGTTATGGACGTACACAGGATACACCATATCACAACAACATAGCTCATAGTAAATGTTCACGGTGCATGTATGGCAATGGCGCATGAAGTTCTGCCGCACTCTCTCAAAGATCCCTGGTGTCTGTTGTACCACGAGACATGCAGTTTGAACGCCAGCAAGCTTCAATGGTTTCATACACCAATGTCCTGATGTAGCCCCAGAAGAAGAAGTCCAGAGGTGCGAGATCTGACGGTCGTGCTCGCCATGGGAGAAGACCTCCCCTTCCAATCCAATGATGAGCCTATGTGTTGTTCAGATGCTCGCTGACATCAAAGTGGGATGGTGCATCGACATGTAGAAACCACATCCTTTCCCAGACAACAAGGGATTCAATCTCCAACAACTGTGGCAGCCCATTTCGCAGGACCACCAGGTAATGTCGACCAGTCAAATGGGAAGGTAGAAAATAAGGTCCCATTAGGCGATCCTGGACAATGCACACTCATACTCTGACAGAGAATCGTTGCTGGTGGCCACTGATGTGGGTGGTGTGGGGATTGTTCTCACACCAAATATGGCTGTTACGGCTGCCGGAAACATCATCATGGGTTAATGAGGACTCGTCTTTGAACAATACAAACTGTATGACGTTCGTAACTATCGCACTGCTGTGGACAATCCACTGACAGAAGTGAACACGGGCCCAATGTGTTGGTCCCAGTGCTTGCACACATCCTTTACGATATGGGAATGATACTTGTTCCACCAGTACTCTCCACACTGTATCCTTCGAAGCGTGCGTTTCATGGATAAGTTGATGGGTTCTTATCGCTGGGTTGTCAGCCACAGGGTCCAGCACCATTTTCTCAAAGCCTGGTGTTTGGACATGTCTTTGGCGAGAATGTTGGCCATATCACTGTGCCTTGAACGACCCTGTCTCTCGTTAGTTGGTATTCACGGAGGTAATCTTCTTCAAATTAGGATAATGCTTATTGGAAAGTGTTCTCTGTACATTCGTGTTGCTTTATAGGCACTGCACCCTGTTGCACCGTACATCCAATGACGAGTACAATTACATCTTTGACTATGCACCATGCATTGTACATACTAGCACTGCTCATCATGGACACGTCACAAGCAGTCTGATGCATGAGGTCGTTACATAATCCAAGTACTATGAGCAAATCTGTGTACAGTATGTCTGTTTGGTTGTTAGGGGTGTATTGTGTTTATCACCTGCTGTCTGTTCCAATGTACATTTGGCACCCGGGATCTTTGCGAGAGTGCGTTAGAACTGCATGCGGCGTTGCACTACATGCATTGAAACTGCCAGTCGCCACTTTGAACAATTACTATGAGCTATGTTGTTGTTATGTGGTATAAGCTGTGTATGTCCATAACACAATAAATATGCATTTCCGGTCACAGGTTACGTATCTCAGTGTAACTGATTGTGGACTCACTATCGCTTGTTTCAATTTCACCCAAATAGTCTGAGACAGTATGTGTGTATTATTCATGTTCCACGGAGACAATACAAAGAATTGAACAACTGAAGAGCCTGGAATTCATGGGATGAAGGATTTGTCGGAGGCTATTGGTACATGGAAGAACAAGAGATAGTCAGTACAGAAGATGAGAGAATCAAGAACTGCCTTCCCGTACTAAGTGCATGTAGTACCTTATCAGGATGAGAAGGACTATGTTCTTCGGACAAGTACTTAGAATGGACCACAGAAGGCTGACACAACATGTGTGGAAGTTTCTTGTGAACAAGATGGTCAAACAGATACAACGGTGTCTGGAAGCAAAGGGAATACAGGGAATGGCAATTTACAACTGATTTAAAATCAGAATTAGACCCAGGACAAAAATAACATTGACTAAGTGCACAATATAAGAGTGCAAGAACCCTGGATAAGAATAATGAGCAGAGGAAACGAAGCTGGTCCAAATGAAAGTGGTCTTCAGGAGGTCAAAACAAAAACAAAAACAAGAAATAGATATCAGCTAATTTTGAGTAGTATTCCTGTGAATGTTCCATTTCAAAAATAGCTTTGATTTCTGTAAAATCTTTGTAAACAGACGTACGAAGGAACTTCAAAAAGTAATTAACACATTACTACAGTTCGCCAAATAACTTTTATTGAATGCTGCACTACATTTCAAAGTGGCTCACATATATCATTCTATTTTTATGGTCCCTTATAAGAAAACTTTGTTGTCCATCTGGCCGACTGTCTGTGTGCCTGTCTAACTTTCCGAAAAGCCTTGTTCTCAGGAACGAGTAGATGAGTCAAGTAGAAATTTGTATCACATATTAAGGTCTATGGTCCCTTGGCAATGTAAAAACGTACAGCTTTTACGTGAAAAGGGACGGCAGTTTATGTGTAGTTACATTCTGGTACTCGCAAAATCGCTCATAAAAAGCTGCAGGACACTTCACGTTGTTCTAGAATCATGAAATTTGCTAAGAAACAATGATTGACACTACAACCAAAGGAAAATATTCGAAAATTTTTAATCTGTCATTACATCACACCAAAAAAAATTTCTGTTTTGTTACCAGGCTGTGGTTGTCCATCCGCCTGTTAAGACAACTTTTTCTTAGTAATGATTACACGTATCACGTTGAAATTTGTGTCACATACTAAGGTTTATAGTACCTTGCCGACAGAACAAGCGTTAGCTTCTAGATCATTGGAATCAAAAGATAAGGCCATTTGTATCACATATTTTGGTACTCGCAGACTCAGCAGTCAAAACCTGAAGGGTACTTATCATTAGTCTAAAATCATGAAATTTGTCAAGAAGGGACGTTTCACTCTATAACAAAAGGAAAAAACCCGAAAATCATTAATTTGTTATTATATCACACGGAAATTAGTTTGCATTTGTTATCAGACTACCTCTCTCCACCTGTCTATTAAGACCTCTTTTCTCATGAATGGATAGATGTATCGAGTTGAAATTTATCTCACTTACTAAGGCAGTGTAATAAATGTAAACTTCTGAGTCATGCAACCAAACTGTTCGTTGCTTACACGTTCCATAAATCATTTGAATGATTCTTATATCGAAATGATGTGAAATGAGTCAGTTTACATGATATATATATATGATTAATATTAACATTAATGAACGCATCATTTTATTTCTACTCATCAACTACACCTAAAAACAAGGTGTTTTTAGTGGCTAACATTTTTTAAGTAGAAAGTCATCAATGCAAGAGATAGAGTTGTCAGGAGAAATGATTCTAATTTAGATTTAAAACTTGCTTCGCTACTTGTCAGACATTTTGTGTTATTGGGCAAATGATTAAAAATTTTTGCTACATATTGAACTCCTCTCTGAGCCGCTGATAGCTTTAACTATGGGTGATAAAGGCTATTTTCCCCTCTAGAGTTGTAGGTATGTATACCACTGTTCTCCACAAATTGTGATCTCTTATTTATGGCGAATTTCATTAGCAGAAATATATATTCTGACGGTGCAGTTAAAATGCATTGCTTCTTGAAGAGGTACCTACATTACGACCGTTGGTGAACAACACATACCATTCTTATTGCTCGCTTTTGTAAAATCAATAGTTTCTTCGCAAGAGATGAGTTACCCGAGAAAATTTCCATTTGACATTAATGAGTGGAAATATATGAAATATGGCAGGAAGTTCATACGTTTGATTTCAAGATTAGCAACTGCACTAAGAGAAAAAATAGTTGATCTTAATTGTTTGAGAAGGCCAGTAATACACTTTTTCCAGTTCACGTTTTCTTAAATATGTACACACAGAAATTTGGAGCATTCTACGCTACTTACCGATTCTAACTCATG
Organism: Schistocerca cancellata; assembly: GCF_023864275.1. NCBI lineage: Eukaryota > Metazoa > Arthropoda > Insecta > Orthoptera > Acrididae > Schistocerca > Schistocerca cancellata. The sequence goes on from NC_064627.1 coordinate 74,043,680, forward strand.
TATTACGATTGTAGGTATGACTGTTTCTTGCACAGAACTGAATGGCCTTCATTGGATAACTCTAGTCAATTATACAAAGGTTTATACAAGTTGTTGTAATGCAGTAATACAATACACTTCAATAATAGTTCAATAAGGCAATTCAATTGCACATTTCTTATGCAAGGATTATTATAATTTATTATTATATAAGTTGTGTTTTGCTCTTCTCTCTGCCCAACACTCGTTAATTTTTTGAGATTTTGTTCTCTTTCTTCATCTGAGATCACTCTTCCTGTAGCTCTTTTACTGATCTTCGTTTGTTGTCTGATTTGTGTGTCTTCTTGATTTTTAGGTTATCTACTATAATTTGGAGTTCTCTTAAATCTTCCTTAATTTCTGTGATCCGTTTAATGCTGCTCGTTTTATTTCACAATTTTTCTATCATTCCCTTACTAATTCTGTTTTCTGGCGTTCTTATCAGATGTGCAAAGAAGTAAATACGTTTCTTCCTGATTGCGATCATTACTGCCTGTATTTTCTAGTACACTTTTTCATTTGAAGATATTTTAACAGTGTAGATTGCCTTATGAAAATTTTTGTCTAGTTACCATTCTCCCTCCCTCTAGTGAGGCTGTTTCCATCTTTCTTTATTTGGATGCCTCTTGAAGTATGTTGATTTATATATAAGATTGTGTTCTCTCTCTCTATAAGTGTATGACCATTCTTATTGTAAAGTTATGTCGACCCCATTTTGCAATTATATCTTTATATTTTCTTCCTTTCCCAGCTGGGCGTTCAAGTCACCAAATAAGATTTTTGTATTGCTTTTATTTATTCTGTACACAGTTTGTTCGAGAAGCTCCAAAACTATATGTACCTCTTTCTTTGTTTTTGGTAGACAATTTTTTTCATTTGTAGGAGTATGAGCCTTTGTAATTGTATAGGCTTGATTGTTTTACAAGATAGAGTTGCCATTCTTGGTAATATTGCTTGAAAATCAATTACTGAATCTATTAATCTTATATGCATTATAAATGCTGTTCCAAACTGCGGACATTGCTTCATGTCCTGGTTTCCCAGTATAAATTCTATAACCTTGTGATTCGGACGGATCCCCTATCGTGTTTCTCATTTCTTGGATTTTTGTGTTTGTTTAATTCGTCTGTGAAATTCTTGAGTTTCCCGGTGTTAAGTAGTGAGTTCATGTTGTGTGTTTCTGCATAATTTATTTGCTTATATTGAATCTTCTTTTTATGTATCGATGTGCATTCTGGTGTTCGCAAATGCTACAATTCATTGCTGCCTTATAGTTGACGACCCTCCGAATCCGATGTAGTCTTGTTTCCCGTACAAGATCTTTCCACGTTTGACTTTCACGGGCAATTGACCTTAGCTGGAGCAAGCTACGATTTGCATCTACGGTTGTTAACCACAGAGAATGTGTTTGATCCGCAAGAGCTATTTTATTTCATACTAGTCCGCTAGTAAGTGGGGTAGGATCCGCTTTGTGCCACATGGGACCCACCACGTAGGAATATTACCTCTCCTACTGCTACGACAATATAGTATGTTGTGTTGGCATAAGAGCCGACACCGTGTTACGAAGGGAGGCCGAAATTCACGCGTTTTAGCTCACGCAGGCTGGCGTGAGGAGGGAAGAACTATACTGACATGCGGTCTGGAACATGACAAGGAATTAGAATTCAGAAAGCGGACGAAATTAGTTTGATACTTAACTTTAATCCATTATTGATGAACGTCACTCTTGACGGTACATGAGCCACAATATTATCTGTTCAGAAGACATAGTAACTGAATATGGCGCCTTGCTAGGTCGTAGCAAATGACGTAGCTGAAGGCTATGCTAAACTGTCGTCTCTGCAAATGAGAGCGTATGTAGGCAGTGAACCATCGCTAGCAAAGTCGGCTGTACAACTAGGGCGAGTGCTAGGGAGTCTCAATAGACTAGACCTGCCGTGTGGCGACGCTCGGTCTGCAATCACTGATAGTGGCGACACGCAGGTCCGACGTATACTAACGGACCGCGGCCGATTTAAAGGCTACCACCTAGCAAGTGTGGTGTCTGGCAGTGACACCACATTCCTCCCCCGCAAATCGGCGGACGGTTGTGGCATAAGTCTTCCACCCGCCGTGGGGAGGTCCCCATGTTGACATATGCGACGAGGTGGGGAGCCTAACAACAGGCGAGGCTGTGACACCCACACCCTGCCATTCGGACCGTGGGGAGCTAGGGAACGCCTAAAAACCTACTCCAGGGTGCACGCCAACATGCGGTGTACGCGCCCGTAGAGAGACAGGAGGGGCCGAAGGGTCGACCTCCATCGGGCCGGGGCACCCGACGGGCGAAGACGACATATGGTCCGGAGCGGGCAAGAGTTCCATGTCGGAGGACAACCGGTCCCGGGGAGCGATCGGCGGCGTGTGACCCAGGGGGGCGCCCAGAGGCTGCAGCGACGCGTCCACTGCGGGCGTCGCCGGCGGGAGAACAGGCGGTGGCGGCGGCGCGTCGCCATAGGGCAAAATGGAAGGCAGCGTCGGTAATACCTGGGGCTGAGGCGAGCCAGTAGATGGGTCCCCAGGGCGCTGACCGGACGGCACCGTCGCTGAAAGCAGACGGGCAGCGGCAGATCCCGTGCGACGACAGAGGCGCAGCCGATTGAGATGCCGACGCACCTCACCAGAGGCCCCCAAAACCAGATACATCGCACGGCCGAGGCAGCGAAGAATGCGCCCTTCGAGCCAACGCCGTGAACCTCGATAGTTGCGGTAGTAAACAACGTCGCCTGGGGCAAAAGCAGGTGTCTGCCGCTGCACAGGAACCTGATGCGGCGGATGTAGCAAAGACATCAGGGTTCGATGATGGTGATGTGGAGTAACTCAGCCGGCGACCGACCATCTCGGGGCTGAGAGCGATACGAGGACAAAAAGAGCAATAACGCGTCCTCCCGAGAATGCGACTCCTTCTACTTCAACATCTGTGACTTGAAACTCCTGAGCAACCGCCCAGCGCCACCGTTTGGCTGTGGCGAAAACGGCGCGGACGTCAGATGTTGAATACCATTGGCCTTGCAGAATGACTGAAATTCGGCGGACATGAATTGTGGGCTATTGTCGGAAACAATTGTCTGTGGAAGACCTTCAATGCAAAAGATAGCAGATAACGCTTGGATAGTGGCAGATGATGTAGTGCAAGACATCCAGACAACAAAACGAAAAGTCCTGAATGAATCTACCACAACCAACCATCGAGCATTCCAGAAAGGACCAGCAAAATCGATGTGTAAGCGTTGCCAAGGGAAAGTGGCTTTTGGCCATGCAAAGAATTTCCGCGGCTGTGCGGATTGTTGTTCGGCACACACTATGCAAGAAGAGCACATATTCGTAATCGCGGCATCGATTCCGAACCAAGTACAGTGCTGACGAGCAAGTTGTTTCGTTCTCACTATATCCCAATGTCCTTGGTGGAGAAGCTGTAAGACAGAGGACTGTAACGAACGTGGGACGACGACCCTGGACTGATCATTATCAGAACGCAATAGCAAAACACCACGTCGAACAAAAAGTCTCTCCTTGTGAGCAAAAAATCGGCGAACCAACGGGTCCCCGATCCGTGATTTTGACAAGGGCTATTGCGTAGCAACAAAACGCAGAACGGTAGCAAGGACAGGGTCGGCAGTTGTGGCTGTAGCTACACGACGAAAATCAATCGGAAACGATTCGACCACGTCATCGGCTTCCGAATCAATGAACATGCAAGCAAGTTCGGATGAATCGAATGCTCTATCCTCAGCAACAGGCAAACGGGACAACGCATCGGCGTTTCCGTGCTTAGCGGTGGACCAATACAAGATATCGTAGCGGTACTGCGAGAGGAATATAGACCAGCGAATGAATTTCTGCACTGTACGTAGAGGTACAGGCTTGTTCGGATGAAAACGCGATGTCTGTGATGATGGTAAAGTGACGACCATACAAGAAGTCAGAATCTTTGTAACACCAAATACGAGAGCCAATGCTTCCTTCTCGATCTGTGAATAATTTCTTTGCGCAGACGACAGCAATTTGGACGCAAAGGCAATAGGGCGATCGTGCGAGCCATCTTTGTGCGCAAGCACAGCACCGATCCCGAAATCCGTTGCATCCACCATCAACAAAAGGGGCTTCTGGGGATCGAATGGCAAGTATTGGAAAGCAACGCCGATTTCAACCGGCGAATGGCGCGTTCGCATTCCGTCGTCCAGACGAACGGAACACCCTTACGGCGTAAGCGATGAAGCGGAGCTGAAATGGAAGAGGCATGCGGAACATATCGGTGATAATAGTAGATTTTTCCCAGCACACTCTGTAGCTGCTTCAAATTCTGCGGCGTAGGCAAGTCTTGTATGGCACGGAGGTGCTCTGGACTGGGATGTATGCCTTGGGTATTACGTACATGTCCCAGATAGGGTAAGTCACGAGCAAAAAACACACATTTGTCGTTCCGTAAGCAAAGACCATTATGTCGCAAGACCTGAAATATTGTTCTGAGATTGGCTAAATGTTCTTCTTCCGTCTTTCCGGATATCACAATATCGTCCAGATAGTTTGCTGCAGTAGGGACCGACGCACAAACAGTTTGTAGATATTGCTGAAACAATTCAGGGGCGGATGCACACCCGAATGGCAGTCGTTTGAATTGATACAAACCAAGATGCGTGTTAACCACCAAAACGCGCTGGGATTCTTCCTCCACCGGTATTTGCAAGTACGCATCTGCGAGGTCCAACTTCGAAAAATATTTGCCTGGGCACAGTTTGTCAAAAAGATCTTCCGGGCAGGGTAGAGGAGAAGTTGCAGTCACTAGTTGTAGATTCACTGTTGCCTTGAAGTCCACACAAAGTCTCAATTTTCTGGAAGGTTTTTGCAAAATTACTAAGGGTGATGCCCAGAGAGAAGCCTGCACACGTTCAATTACACCTTGTGATTCCAAATCGTGTAATGCTTTTGCGACCTCATCACGCAATGCGTGGGGAACATTGCACGCTCTGAAAAATGTCGGTTGCACGTTTACTTTCAGTTCAAAGTGTGCTTTATAGTTCTTAGCGCAACCGAGGCCCGGTGCCATAATGTATGCAAATTCTTCACATAGACGAGAAACACTGTCTGAAGACACAGTCTGGTTCACTGATAGGACCTGATTTACTATAGACAAGTTAAACAACTGAAATAAATCTAACCAAACAAGTTCGCTGCAGAACAAGAACGAAGGACGTAAAATGACACAAGTTTTGTTTATCCTTTGTATGTTGCAAGAAGGCTGCACTGCCCTAACACAGGGCTCTCTTGACCTGAATAGCTAGTTAACTTAACATTTGCGGCACACAATGAAGGTGTGCCCAGCTGCTTGTAAGCGTCTTGATTGATCAGTGAAACTGCAGCTCCAGTATCGAGCTGGAATGGTATCACTTTGCAGTTAATGTCCAAGTTGACAAACAGTTTATTGTCCTGCTGACGACAAGAGCGACTGTCTCGTGCACCGTGAACTGACAAGGGTATAAAATCACTTGTGACTTGACGGGAGTTCTGTCGATGTCGACATACACTATATGTGGGACGAACACAGTCACTATTAGAGAGAGTGGCACTGGGCGGAGTGGAATGAATGATATGAATTTCCATGGGCGAAGTTTCGCGAGCCTGAATATCCTTGGTTCGATTCCGATTCCTACGCAAAGCAAAGGGCCTGGAATGGTTTTGAGTTTCCGGTCTAAGCATTTCTGGCAAACACTCTGAACATGTCCTTTTTTATGACAATAAAAGCAAATAGCTTGGTGTGACGGGCAATTCTCACGTGAATGTTTAGTAGCGCAACACGGGCATGATTTGAGCACTGCATTTCCTTGTCAGCGCAGCACACGTGGCTGAGAGCCTGGCAGCAGCGGCGCGGCCGGGCGTGAGGACTGTTTACTGCTCCGTGCAGCTCGCCCGGCGGGCCGGTTAACCTGACACACGGCTGGCGAAGTTTCAGATCATTCCTGAGCAAAGTCAGGTGTGTCCTGCCGATCCAATATATCCATGGCTTGTTGAAGGGAGGGGTTGACTAGTTTCAAAATCTGTTCCCTTATACGAACATCAGAAACGTTCTGTGCAATTGCATCACGAACCATAGTATCTGAATATGGGAGTCCACATTGACACTCAATATCACAATCCCTAGTAAGGCCTTGCAAGGTTGCAACCCACTCCCGATTAGTCTGACCTGCCGTACGTTTTGTACGAAAGAAGGTATACCGTTTTGCAACTATGCATCTAATGCACACAAAATTTCTTTGTAGGACAGAGTTGCTACGTCGCGTCGGGGAAATAATTTGACTATCACATGGTAGGTTTGCACACCAACGCACAACAAAAGAAAAGGCTGCCGCTCGTTAACTTGAATTCTGTAGGCGGCGAGATGGAATCCAAACTGGCGTGACCACTCCGTCCAGCTTTCCAGTGCAGCATCAAAAGGTCTGAAAGTTGGTGCAACTGCATGTTGTGGCTGCGTTAGCGGTGGAGCAGCGGCTGCTGCATCGTTTTGCATTGCACGTCGACCCTGAACGAACTGTCCAAGGGCATACAGTAATGCCTGCGTCTGCTGATTCGGTAAGCGATAAAATTCGGACGTACATCTGGAGATTGTGGCGAAGCCATTACACAATTAAATCAGGGCAAGATCAACGATATATGTCAGTATAGGTAAGGACACCGTTTTCACTCGTCGCCAATGTTGTGTTGGCATAAGAGCCGACACCGTGTTACGAAGGGAGGCCGAAATGCAAGCGTTTTAGCTCACGCAGGCTGGCATGAGGAGGGAAGTACTATACTGACATGAGGTCTGGAACATGACAAGGAACTAGAATTCAGAAAGCGGACGAAATTAGTTTGATACTTAACTTTAATCCATTATTGATGAACGTCACTCTTGACGGTACATGAGTCACAATATTATCTGTTCAGGAGACATAGTAACTGAATATGGCGCCTTGCTAGGTCGTAGCAAATGACGTAGCTGAAGGCTATGCTAAACTGTCGTCTCTGCAAATGAGAGCGTATGTAGGCAGTGAACCATCGCTAGCAAAGTCGGCTGTACAATCGGGCGAGTGCTAGGGAATCTCTCTAGACTAGACCTGCCGTGTGGCGACGCTCGGTCTGCAAACACTGTATCCGACATATACTAACGGACCACGGCCGATTTAAAGGCTACCACCGAGCAAGTGTGGTGTCTGGCGGTGACACCACATAGTACGTTCGTGCTTTCACTCTAATGGGATTTATTATAACACTAGTATCATCTGCAAAGAGTACCAGTTCTGCTTGTTGAATATCAAGTGGAAAGTTATTTATATACACAGCGTGGACCATTTTAATCCATAACGGGAAATAACTCGAGGTAGAGATGAGATACAGGAAAAGGTTTCAGAAAAAAGTTGCGGGTGGCAAAAAAGAGGATCACGCATTGCTACTAATGGACGTAACCTTGAACGTAATATTCTAGGTGATTTGGATTTTAAAGGGATTTTTTTAAAAAAAATGGGAACAGTAATAGTTGATTTAAGACTTAAAAAGAGCAGCAAAGTTTAGGTATAAAATGATAGATTATTCAAGGTCATGGCAAGGTTCAGTGCAGGTCAAATAAGGAGAAATGTTTTTAGTTGTAGTGGGGGGTTAACTCGCAATAGAAGAGGGTTACGGTAAAATACAATGTTAGAACGAACTAGAAGGGCATAAGGGTCAGTTATCATTACCAATAACAGTGATTTTCAAACCAATGTTTGTGAAGTCGGATTTGGAAGAGCAAAGATAGATTAGAACCTTAAGTTTTAATTAACATGTTTATTGGCAAAAATAAATACATTACAATGTTTATATGTTGTTTTGACATTTTTGAGACATCACAAACATATATGTGACTGTAGGCTTTCCCTGCATAAACTATTGATGAAGGTTTCTCGGGTCTCCAGCCGGGTGGTAGCGTTTATATCTCGCGATGTTTCGGGAAGTATCATATTACCCGTCTTCTGACTTCGCCAGAAGATGGGTAGTATGACACTTCCCGAAACGTCGCGAGATATCAACGCTACCACCCGGCTGGAGATCCGAGAAACCTTCATCATAAATAAAATTTGTAAGTCGTTGAGTGAGTCCCCATGCCTCTCATTCCTAGGGATGCCACTTGAATAATGTATCATTTTATACGTAAAATCTGCAGCTCTTTTCAAATCTTATATCAAATATTTGGGTTCCCATTTAAGAAAATCACTTTAATCTACAAATCAGCTTGGAAATCACGTTCAAGTTCAAGGCCGTTATTAGCGATGAGGGATCCTCTTTACCACCTACAACTTTTTTCCGAAACATTTTGCTGTATTTTATCTTTATTTCGAGTTATTCCCATTATGGATTAAAATGCTCCGCCCTGTAGAAGGAATAGGAGTGGACTCAGAATTGAATCCTGTGGCTCCCCTTATTGAGTTTACCCCAGTCACTGAAATATTCTACGTTTATCTGAATTATTCATCACAACCTTTTACATTCTGTTCGTCAAGTATAATACAAACCAGGTGCGTGTAAAGCCATCAGTTCCGTAGAACTCGAGTTTTTGTAATAGATTATCGTGATCTACACAATCGAAGGCTTTGGAGATATCATGAAAAATACCACCTTGCGACGTATCTTTATTTAAGGCTTCTGTTATTTGATGAGTGAATTTATAAATAGCGTTATCAGTCGAGCAATCTTTCTCTCTGTCCGTCCTTCTGTTAAGATCCCTTTTTCTCAGGTACAGGTATAAGTATCAAGTTGGCACATAGGTCACATATTAATGTCTACTGTACCTTGGTGATGTACAAAAGTGAAGCTTCTAAGTCGATGCAGACAAACGATACGGACATTTACGTAACATATTTTCATTACTGCAATCTCACTCATTAAAATCTGTATATTGTCTGCCCCTTGAGGTAGAATCACGAAATTTGGGAAGCAGAAAGGTTTCACAGTTCAAATAAAGGAAAAATTAGAATGTTATTAATTTTTAATTACACCACACGAAAAAATATTTCTTTTGTCACATGTTTCCTTAGTTCAAATTTGAAGTTAAAAATTTCTCTAAAGTCTTGGAATGCCTGGGACCGATACCTTACCAGTATCAAAGTCGATAACAGAGAAAAATTGTCGACTTTCCCGATTTCCGGATTGTATGGAACCCTCTGTGCGTGAGTTCTGCTCGCATGTGGACAATTCTTCATCACATTCACCAGGTGTCTGAGAGCAGCGGTCGAAACGGTTCACCAACCGCTCAATTCCTCGCCGACAGAAGTCCACTCCTCGGCCATGGAGCCATTCGAGAACTGCCGACTGTACGTTCTCATCGCTGGAAAAACAATTTCGCCCCCCCCCCCCTTATGTTCTTTCAGCTTGCCGATTGCCTTTAAATACTTTGTGGTCCATGTCGAATGCCTCCCTTCCCAATCAGTGTCAGCTAAGTATGTGTGGCCCTCGTAAAATTTTTTTCGCCATTTCACTACGACTGCACGTGACATTGCATTTAGTTCATACACCGTCAAAATTTCTCGGTGAATCCGTGTACAATTCAGGTGTTATGTCGTACTTCAACTTTTGGGTTCGTTTCCGATTGCCCCAATGTTTGACTCCCACACCCTGATGCACTTCCTATCTACACCGCAGCAGAACCATGTCTGCATAAAATCCGGGGCGTGTACCCTCTTCTGACAATGCGCCACCCTCATTGCTTGCGACATGTGTAACTTGCACTATTGGCCATTAAAATTGCTACACCAAGAAGAAATGCAGATGATAAATGGGTATTCATTGGACAAATATATTATACTAGACCTGACATGTGATTACATTTTCACGCAATTCGGGTGCATAGGTTCTGAGAAATCAGTACCCAGAACAACCACCTCTGGCTGTAATAACGGCCTTGATTCGCCTGGGCATTGAGTCAAACAGAACTTGGATGGCGTGTGCAGCTTCAACACGATACCACAGTTCATCAAGAGTAGTGACTGGCGTATTTTGACGAGCCAGTTGCTCGGCCACCATTGACCAGACGTTTTCAATTGGTGAGAGATCTGGAGAATGTGCTGGCCAGGGCAGCAGTCGAACATTTTCTGTAACCAGAAAGGCCCGTACAGGACCTGCAACATGCGGTCGTGCATTATCCTGCTGAAATGTAGCGTTTCGGAGGGATCGAATTAAGGGTAGAGCCACGGGTCGTAACACATCTGAAATATAACGTCCACTGTTCAAAGTGCCGTCAATGCGAACAAGAGGTGACCGAGACGTGTAACCAATGGCACCCCGTACCATCATGCCGGGTGATACGCCAGTATGACGATGACTAATACACGCTTCCAATGTGCGTTCACCGGGATGTCACCAAACATGGATCTGACCATCATGATGCTGTAAACAGCACCTGGATTCATCCGAAAAAATGACGTTTTGCCATTCGTGCACCCAGTTTCGTCGTTGAGTACACCATCGCAGGCGCTCCTGTCTGTGATGCAACGTCAAGGGTAACCGCAGCCATGGTCTCCGAGCTGATAGTCCATGCTGCTGCAAACGTCGTCGAACTGTTCGTGCAGATGGTTGTTGTCTTGCAAACGTCCCCATCTGTTGACTCAGGGATAGAGACGTGGCTGCACGATCCGTTACAACCATGCGGATAAGATGCCTGTCATCTCTACTGCTAGTGATACGAGGCCGTTGGGATCCAGCACGGCGTTCCGTATCACCCTCCTGAACCCACCGATTCCATATTCTGCTGACAGTCATTGGATCTCGGCCAACGCGAGCATCAATGTCGCGATACGATAAACCGCAATTGCGATAGGCTCCAATCCGACATCAAAGTCGGAAACGTGATGGTATGCATTTTTCCTCCTTACACGAGGCATGACAACAACGTTTCACCAGGCAACGCCGGTCAACTGCTGTTTGTGTATGAGAAATCGGTTGGAAACGTTACTCATGTCAGTACGTTGTGGATGTCGCCACTGGCGCCAAGCTTGTGTGAATGCTCTGAAAAGCTAATCATTTGCATATCACAGCATCTTCTTCCTGTCGATTAAATTTCGCGTCTGTAGCACGTCATATTCGAGGTGTAGCAATTTTAATGGCCAGTAGTGTACTTTCCAAGTCTTTGTGTATAACACTGCATGCCTTAGCTGAATAACATGTGTGAAAAATTTTAGATATATTTCAGGTGAGAACTAGAATTACTGTTCCCATGTAGCAATTCCCCCACCAGATGAAGATGTGATCGTGATGGCGCAAGAAATTTGCCCGTCAGTGTGAGGACACCACCTGATTTTCATACTTTGAGCATAGCATAGTGATTCGGTGATCTGTGGTTTTAATAAATGGTTGATTGGTTGGTTCATTTGGGGGAAACAGATCAAACAGCGAGGTCATCGGTCCCTTCGGGACAGGGAAGAAAATTGGCCGTGCCCTTTCAAAGGAATCATCCCGGCATTTGCCTGAAGCGATTTAGGGAAGTCAGGGAAATCCTAAAACAGGATGGCTTGTCGCGGGTTTTGAACTGTCGTTCTCCCGAATGTGAGTCCGGTGTGCCAGCCACTGCGCTTCATCGCTCATTGTGTTAAGAAATGAATCACTGGCAGTTTTGGAGAGTAGAAGAGTCTATGTCAACTCCTTCCCCCCCACTCTGTTTCCCCTCTCGACGTAAGTCACTGAAACTGAACAGGTACGTTTAAAACGCATGAGCCGCAATCTGGCGTCAGTCGCACGACATTCATTTTAAGAGACATACTTAAGTGTGTGCCTACTCTTCGCTTGTCCGTTCTCTTAGGGAGTACTGCTGTGCGCTGTGGGATCCCTACCGTATGGGATTAACGGAGTTCATCGAGAAAGTTCAAAGAAGAGCAGCTCGTTTTGTATTATCGCGAAATAGGGGAGAGAGTGTCAAGTACTCGTACATGATACGGGGTTTGGGATGGATGCCATCCGTTTTTCGTTGCGGTGGAATCTTCTCAAGAAATTTCAATCACCAACATTGTCCTCCGAATGCGAAAATATTTTTTGACGCCGACCTATACAGGGAAAAACGATCATCGTAATAAAATAAGGGAAAGCTGAGGTCGCACGGAAAGATATAGGTGTTCGTTTTTTCCGCACGTTCTTCGAGAGTGGAATAATAGAGAATTATTGTGAAATAGATTAAAATTCTCCTGGGTATTATGCCGCGTCATTGCTAAAAACTAACAACAATAATAAACTAAAACCGACGTTTCGTCAGAATTGCAACGGCCTTCCTTGTGCCCTGAGGAAGGCCCTTGCAACTCGGCCGAAACGTCGGTTTTAGTTTATTATTGTTGTTAGTTTTTAGCAATGACGCGGCATAATACCCAGAAGAATTTTAATCAATATGACACCGGCCGCGCAAGCTTACGTTCTTACATTAATTATTGTGAAAGTGGTTCGATGAACCCTCTGCTAGGCACTTAAGTGTGATTTGCAGAGTATACATGTAGAAGTAGACATGTAGACGTAGAAAAAGTGTTTGCGCTACGACGCCAGAGATTTCTCCACCCAGTTCCACTACCGCACGTCCGTCCACCACCGTCAGCCCATGTCTGGTGCCTCATCGCCTGATCCTCTACGACGAAAGCTTGCTGTTGGCTACTCGATTTACCTTCCCTTGCCACCTCCCACACATCTTTTTCAGTCGGTATTGTTCTCGTAACTTGTATCGTTCCCTACATATCTAAAAATCAAACATCTTCATTATCTGTGTCTAATTTACTTCTTAATTTAATTAATTTCGTTCTAGTTTTAATGTCCAAGACACATTTAGTTTAGAAATTCATCTCTGCCTCCTCGTTGTCTCCAGCTGTCAGTGGGCTCCTTGAAACATTTCCTCATCTGGTCATCCTACGGGCGAAACAGTACTACTTGGATTATACGCCACAACACTGCACCATGCTTCACCGTCGAAAAGAAATCACAATATTTTTTAGTGGAGCATAATGGTTACAGTCTGTTTATTTAAAACATAATAAAAAATAAGACCGTTATCAGAAAGGCCAGCTGATATTGGGAGTAAGAACAGATGCTACACAAAAGCAGCAATTAAAGGGGGGCAAATTGAAAAGTTCGAGGAATCATCACCAGATGTCAGCGCTAGCGTAACGAAGTGCCGGGTAGTAACAGGTCATTCTTTACGAGGAAACACGAGACGCATCAGTGCACTGAGCGGAGACCTGATATTTAGACGTGTCTCTGTTGTTGTTCTGGTGTAGCGATGTGCGAAGATAGGAAACATTGAGACTCGAGCAGTGATTAAGTCATTTCTGAAGAAAGTTATGAAAGCAAAGGAAATTCATGCCGATTTTGAGAACACACCGGGGAACGCTTCTCATTCATGTTCAGTTGTTTCCAACTGAACAAACAAGTTGAAATTTGGTCTACATGGCTACTCTACACCTACAAGGCTACTCTGCAAATCACAGTTATGTGCCTGGCAGAGTATTAACTTAGATGATTAACCGCTTAGTGGTCACGCAAGATGTGCCACTACCCCAGAAATTATTGCAAATATGCATAAAAATGGTATGATCTCAGCTGGCACAACAATTTTAACAGTGGAAACGGATGGTACATAATTATCTGCTAGATGGATGCCGCGAATCTTCACGCAGTATCAGAAACTCATCATCATAGAAATGTCCGAACAATGTTTTAGCTATCTTCGGAGCAAACAATAAGATTTTTGCGCCGGTTTGCCCGTTACCATACCTCACAGGCAAAACACAGTGAAATCAGTGGAAACATACTGATTCACCAGCACCAAAAAAAGCAAAGGCGGTACTGCCGACCTGAACGGTCGTGGCTTGTTTCCTGGGATGCGAAAAGGATTCTGCTGATAGAGTATCTTCCCACTGATCAAACAATTACCGGACAATACCACACATTCCACTGGACCAACTACAGCAAATGCTACGCTAAAAAGGGCCGGATTTGGCAAGAAAGAATGTCACCTTTCATAAAGACAATACGCGCCCACACACAAGTTTCGTACCCATGGCAAAAATACATTCTCAAGCTACGAATTGCTGTCACACCCGCCTTATTTGCCTGATTTGGCTCCATGAGACGTGCACCTCTTTCCCAAGTTCAAAATTTTCCTCGCTGGGAGGAGGTTCTCTTCAAACGAGGCACTGACTCATTAGCGTACAGGGAGACTGCATTGAAAAATAAGAGTGCCGTATCTCACGTAGTGAGGTACCTGAGAAACAACACGTTCAAAATTAATAAGGGAAAGGTTTAGTACAACACAACAGGACATTAGCTAAGCAAAAAGCTTCTTCTTACAAAGCTTAGTATCAAACCCTCGGAGACTTTGAACAGGTGTTCGCCTGGAACACAACAAAGTTAATTAAGGCTATTAGAGTGAAATTCCCCACTGGAAGGAAGGAGAGAGTACTCGACAGCAGCTGGCTGAAGACCCTTCTCCCCGGTAACGTTGGATATGTTCGAAGAAGGACTGTTGATATTTTTAAAAATATTGGGAATCCGATAAATCGATATCTAAAAATATGTCACTACCGTCATTCGACATATAGAAAAGAACTATCGATATATCGACGAAAAAGATATCTACGTTCCAGGCAAAAAAATATCAGCTGTTCATTATACATATACTGCCAGTTTTAGAGCTGCATATTTAACTATTGATTTATTATTAGATATTCTGTACATCGACAAGCTATCAACCTGCTTAGAACAAGAAATGAAAACGATGTACATTTGCGCTACGCGATGACCACTTTGGTAACAATGGTAACTGCATGTGAGTGGCACAATACAAGGTACCTGAGGGGACCGTCGTTTGGTTTCAACACATATCGGATTTGTCTGGAACACTTCATGTCAACTTCCCTGTTTTTTCATTTCCGCGAACGCCAGCGACATAGCAGTCGTAGGGTCAAAACTGCGTGCTGAAGTCAAACGTTGCAGTTCCTGTTGGTATCGCCGGGCGGCAGTTAAGTCAGCATTTCGCCTGACACGTCTACGCCCACCGGAAAGACCAGTCTTATCATTTACATTTTTGTTTATCAGTTTCAGCAGCTGTTTTCTAAGAATACCGATGTGAATAAGTAGCACCTAGTCGCGTAAATTTTTTTTTCCACAACTGGTGTGTCACTTTTTCACATCGGATATCTTGTTATCTCATAGACACCGCCACCCCGGACTGCAATGGGACTACTTCTTCGTGCCATGTCAAAGACTGGTCACCATGAAAGCTTAAAAAGTAATAAAATTCCTTCATACCGTGAAAGAAAAATTCTACTATAATTGCAAAATCACAATTTCAAATATTTACTGAAAACTGCGAAAAAATGTAATAAAAAATAAAGATATCGGCACTCGTTATCGCCATAGAGGTATCTATATAGCGATGAAAAATATGTCGCCGATATATATCCCTTTTTGGGAAAAATATCGGTATATTGGTATTTTATCAACAGCCCCAGTTTGAAGTCCCACTGCAGTGGCTCCAATCGGGCTCTGGTTGAAGAGCTAGTATTAGTCGGCACACGAATTGGCCCGCAGCGTCGGCGGAGAACTGCCGATGAGTGGAGCTCCGCCGCTGTAAACAGCCGGTGCTGGGAGTTTTCCGCGCACGTGACTCGGCAGAGGGAAGTAGATGCCCAGCGAGGAGAGCTTCTCTGCTGGCGCTTGCGCCCTGCCTATCGGTTGCGACATGACTCTCGCGGGCCGTCCAAGACGCCTTGGAGGTATGCATGCCAGCGATTCTTCTCCGTGTGCAGGTTGCCGAACTTTCAGGCGTACTGATGCTATACGACAAAGAGTTTGTTTCTATCACGTTCTTCAGAACTTTTCATACTACTCTCGTTTATTAAAGCTATGGAATTTATTTTCTGCGATATAGACTATTCATTTACCCGAGTCAGAAGCATACAAATAAGATTCTATAAATTTACAGTTTCGGTTAAGCAAATGAAAGGAACTCATACACATCCACACACAAAATGGAAATCAAACAGCCTTTGCTCAGTGACGAGCAATTGCTACAGCATTTTTTATCCCACGAACAACTCCTCCTCCTCACAAGAATCAGGGCAACGTAAACACTGATCTTTCGTTGTCTGTTCTTCTCCACAGTCACTGAGTGTTGACCCTGAGGTGAACTTGTTATTAATATCCCAAAAGTGGACAACAGCATGTCGTCAGCGTTTTCCACTCATAACTTTCAAGCAACTTGCTTGTGACATATTTCAGAACCACACAACAAATAACAGTAACAACTAAAATAATAACTCCTACAAGGTGAAAACAAACTCGCAGAGTGCAACAATTCGTCCCAGTGGACAGCAAACAACCAGAAACTGCAGAGAACTGTGGGCGAGAATTGTTGTGACGGTGGCGTGACCTCTAAGTCGATTCAGTTACTCGTTCAGAGTAAAGCGCTACACTGCACAACAGCGACGTTTTGCCAGCTTCGGGTCCCATACAATCCGCACTCCGCATTAGGGACCATTGTTCTACATCGCCGGTCAGCGAGCATTTTAAGCGCTATTCTACCCCATCCTGTCTGTACGCATCGTTGGTTCCACACTCTGCCTCGCATACGCGAAATACGAACCGTTGAAACACGGCAACCAGTGGAACAGAAATTTATATGTTTTTACCGATAAACACAAAACAGTTTTTCTCTCTTTTGTTGTCTAGACGCTCTCCGCCGTCTATGTCGCGTTTCCTGTGTATCTCACTTTATTATAATAATAAAATGCTTCCTAACACTATTATTTTAGTACACATGCTGACATGTGTGTGTGTGTGTGTGTGTGTGTGTGTGTGTGTGTGTGTGTGTGTGTGTGTGTGTGTGCTCCTTGACGTTGCTCGCCTTCAAATGTGATATTTTGATCTTAGTGGCACTCTGGTAGACTTTCAGAATGGCTCAATTAGCTCTAACATCTGAGGTCATCAGTCGCCTAGACTTAGAACTACTTAAACCTAAGTAACCTAAGGACATCACACACAGCCATACCCGAGGCAGGATTCGAACCTGCGACCGTAGCAGCAGTGCTGGTAGACTTTATGGCTCGCAGTAAGTCATCTATGAATTAGATATGAAACATTTTTATTTTCTTTTTGCTCCAAATACAAATATGGTTTGATTATATTGACAAATTGCCATTAGCGATCGTGCTGTACTTACTGTATTATTGCTGTAATATCCGTCCTCGGAGTATCCTGCTTACTCTTTCGACCATGTTAATTTTCCCAGTGTGTCACGACTTACGTTGATCATAATTAAGGGAAACTAGCTTGTCGTTTGTGATTTTATGTGTATGAGATGTGTGTGTGGGGGGGGGGGGGGAGGAGGGAGGAAGGGAGGGGAGTTGCAAGACAATGTTTTGGAAATTATGTGAGTTTAATCAAGGAGAGTTTGTTCTTCACAGAAGATGAGTTTACAGAGCCCAGTTTTATTTACTATACTGTATTTATTTACGTCTTTTATTTCCGCATGCCGGCCGGGGTGGCCGAGCGACTGCTACGGTCGCAGGTTCGAATCCTGCCTCGGGCATGGATGTTTGTGATGTCCTTAGGTTAGTTAGGTTTAAGTAGTTCTAAGTTCTAGGGGACTGATGACCTTAGAAGTTAAGTCCCATAGTGCTCAGAGCCATTTGAACCATTTTTTATTTCCGCATGCTTCGCATGGGATAAGTGTTTCACCTGTAATTTAACTTCAGGACTCTTTTCTCCAGGTCTATTCTTTGGTTTTCTTCTTCCTGCTGGTTCCTGCTGCCTATTTAACAGTCACTCCTGATTATTACTGTCAAACTTCTGGTATACTATGTTCAGTAAAATGGAAACACATAAAATCACGAACGGAAACAAGATCATAACGCTAGTAACGAAACGTAGTTCCGTTGCCAAATTGTGTTTCCAACCTTAAAGAAGCACGAGAGTAGTATGAATACGTTTTACATTTCTATATCCAAAATACGTTGTTGTTAATTCTTGAAACACAGGTATTTGTGCCGGCTGCGGTGGTCTAGCGGTTCTAGGCGCTCAGTCCGGAACCGCGCGACTGCTGCGGTCGCAGGTTCGAATCCTGCCTCGGACATGGATGTGTGTGATGTCCTTAGGTTAGTCAGGTTTAAGTAGTTCTAAGTTCTAGGGGACTGATGACCACAGATGTTAAGTCCCATAGTGCTCAGAGCCATTTTTGAACAGATATTGGTGTAAACACACAAAAGTGTAGCTTTGCTAACTGGTGCTTTCATGTCAAATAATATGGCAGAGTGTATAGGGAAGAAATCCACTGTGAAAAAAAAAAAAGGTTTTTGTAGGAAACTGTTAATCTGCTTTCAAGTGTGAACTGTGAACTTATTTTCAAAGAATATTCTTAAAAATTTATTTTACTTACTAGTGATTCATCAAGAACATTAACACATTTAATCACACTATGTGAGCGTGGCAGTAGTTGCCAGGGAGTCACTGATGAAATCATAATCAAATTGAATAAAAGCGTTTTTTTGAGTCACCAGCTGTACATATACACCTTTATTCTCAACCGGTTTCAGTATTGGCAACCATCATCACGGAGGACTATAAAATAAAGAATAAAAAAACCATATGCAGTATACACAGACAAGCTTTTAAAATAAGGAAACCAATGTGTGACAAAGAATCATCTGGAAAGAACTCACAAAACTGTACAATTATGGATCAAAAATACATTAAATTCAAACAGGATATAGCTACATATCTAGCCCAAACTTGCTCCATAAGAACACGCGTATGCTCAATAACCTTCAAAACTCGATGTATCTTAAAATCATGATGGTGTATACTACCATGATTCTTAGCTATTAAGAACTAGTAAGTTCAAGCTTAGAGCTGCATATAATACAGACATACTGTCACAGACAATACTGTAAAAAACTACGAAAACATAGTAAGATCTACAGCTAAAGACAGTATTGTCTGCCAAAGTTTACGAACACATATGAAAATCTACAGCCAATGACAAATTTTTCGTCACACAAGTGTTTCCTTAACGTAAAAGCTTGTCTGTGTATACTACGTACGTTTTACTGATTCTTTATTTTATGGTCCACTGTGATGATTGTTGCTAAGAAAGAAACCGGTTGAAAGTAAAGGTGTACATGTACAGCTGGTGGCTCGGATCTGCTTCTCTTCAACACTGCAAGCAAGACTTAACTGTACGATACGGATTTTAACTGGCAGAGCTGTGGTGTAATGAGTGTCGAAACTGCGGATAATCGGATTCAGGGAAGAGTGAAGCTTACACAGACACGAGAAATAATACGAAAAGAGTTCTTAGTGAGTCGCATGAAACACTGGCATCTATAATCATGTTTAAAAGTTTTCAGATCTCACCGTTTATTACTCCATGTTATACAGGGCGTTACAAAAAGGTATGGCCAAACTTTCAAGAAACATTCCTCACACACAAATAAAGAAAAGATGTTATGTGGACATGTGTCCGGAAACGCTTAATTTCCATTTTGAGATCATTTTAGTTTCGTCAGTATGTACTATACTACCTCGATTCACCGCCAGTTGCTCCAATTGAAGGAAGGTACTGTTGACTTCGGTGCTTGTGTTGACATGCGACTCATTGCTCTACAGTACTAGCATCAAGCACATCAGTACGTAGCATCAACAGGTTAGTGTTCATCACGAACGTGGTTTTGCAGTCAGTGCAATGTTTACAAATGCGGAGTTGACAGATCCTCATTTGATATATGGATTAGCATGGGGCAATAGCCGTGGCGCGGTACGTTTGTATCGAGACAGATTTCCAGAACGAAGGTGTCCTGACAGGAAGACGTTCGAAGCAATTGATCGGCGTCTTATGGAGCACGAAACATTCCAGTCTATGACTCGCGACTGGGGAAGACCTAGAATGACAAGGACACCTGCAATGGACGAGGCAATTCTTCATGCAGTTGACGATAACCCTAATGTCAGCGTCAGAGAAGTTGCTGCTGTACAAGGTAACGTTGACCACGTCACTGTATGGAGAGTGCTACGGGAGAACCAGTTGTTTCCGTACCGTGTACAGCGTGTGCAGGCACTATCAGCAGCTGATTGGCCTCCACGGATACACTTCTGCGAATGGTTCATCCAACAATGTGTCAATCCTCATTTCAGTGCAAATGTTCTCTTTACGGATGAGGCTTCATTCCAACGTGATCAAATTGTAAATTTTCACAATCAACATGTGTGGGCTGACGAGAATCCGCACACAATTGTGCAATCACGTCATCAACATAGATTTTCTGTGAACTTTTGGGCAGGCATTTTTGGTGATGTCTTGATTGGGCCCAACGTTCTTCCACCTACGCTCAATGAAGCACGTTATCATGATTTGATACGGGATACTCTACCTGTGCTGCTAGAACATGTGCCTTTACAAGTACGACACAACATGTGGTTCATGCACGATGGAGCTCCTGCACATTTCAGTTGAAGTGTTCGTACGCTTCTCAACAACAGATTCGGTCACCGATGGATTGGTAGAGGCGGATCAATTCCATGGCCTCCACGCTCTCCTGACCTCTACCCTCTTAACTTTCATTTACGGGGGCATTTTAAAGCTCTTGTCTACGCAACCCCGGTACCAAATGTAGAGACTCTTCGTGCTCGTATTGTGGACGGCTGTGATACAATACGCCATTCTCCAGGGCTGCATCAGCGAATCAGGGATTCCATGCGACGGAGGGTGGATGCATGTATCGTCGCTAATGGAGGACATTTTGAACATTTTGAACATTTCCCGCAACAAAGTGTTTGAAGTCACGCTGGTACGTTCTGTTGCTGTGTTTTCCATTCCATGATTAATGTGGTTCAAATGGCTCTGAGCACTATGGAACTTAACATCTGTGATCATCAGTCCCATAGAACTGCACCCCTAGAACTTAGAACTACTTAAACCTAACTAACCTAAGGACATCACACACATCCATGCCCGTGGCAGGATTCGAACCTGCGACCGTAGCAGTTGCGCGGCTCCAGACTGAGCGCCTAGAACCGCGAGACCACCGCAGCCGGCATGATTAATGTGATTTGAAGAGAAGTAATAAAATAAGCTCTAACATGGAAAGTAAGCGTTTTCGGACACATGTCCACATAACATATTTTCTTTCTTTGTGTGTGAGGAATGTTTGCTGAAAGTTTGGCCGTACCTTTCTGTAACACCCTGTATATTTCATAAGGCCCGTCCTTACATACGCAATAATTCCAACGTGTTTCCAATGCTAACGATTCACACGTCACGTTGACATATAAGCTCTAGGTAATGTGGAAAACCAGCCAGTGAAGCAATCGTAATTCTCCGGCAGATTGACCTCAAACACAGCACAATCCTTGCTCAGTAAGAGTAACGCAATTAAAACCGTGTTATATGGCCCTGAACTTTTATGTGTGAAAAGTACTTGGAGATGTTAATTATCGAACCGACTTGCGAGCACTACGTCACAGATCTGCTAGTAACTAACATACCACAACTTTTCCGAAACGGTTAACGCAAGGGAAGGAATCTGTGACCGTAAGGTTTTTATAGCACCATCGACTACAGGTCTTAGAAGTAACAATAAGAAAGCTAGGAAAGTACTTTTGTCTACCAGGTATGACACGAAATAAATTTCAGAGTTTTTGAGCAGTCAGTACCAAATACGCAGTTCTGGTGACGGAGATGTGGAACGCAAATGGGTAAAAACGAAGGCAGTGTACAATGCACCGCTGTGCTGTAAGTGTCGACCAAATTTGCAAGGAACAGAAAACCCTCTGTGGGGCAAAAGCCATGTTAAAAAATTGCACAGTCTTAGTCTGGTTGACAAACAAACGAAAGCTGAAGGAAGGCAAAATAAGCAGAACGAGAACAAGGTGCGAAGCGTTCAATGATTATGAAAGCATGGAAGGAGTGTGATGAGCTTACATAGAACCTGCTGATCGACATTTTGTATGTCCATCCTTTTGACAGGAGGTCTTGGGGATCACAACCGTTCACTATTGTAAGGAAACGAAACGCCTACAGCGGTTTTTATGATCTTATTTATTATGTAGCTACCAGTTTCGGTGTTTCAATGCGCCATTCTTCAGGCCTTAATTAATGCTGAAGGGGTTATTACGATCCATGTATACGCTGCATCAGTGGGCAACAAACTGGTTTAGGCAGACTATCTGTAACTGTGATGCCACTACTCCAGATGATGGTTGGAGTGCTTCTTTGCTCAGTAGCACAGAAGTAGCCTGATCGTGCAATATTAGTTGGAGGGAACTTTAACCTACCGAGCAAGGACTGGGGAGTATATGAATTCGTAGCAGCTGGTAAGGGCAGGCAGTCTTGCTAAGAAGTTTTCACGCTTTCTCCAAAAAAGTCTGTAACAACTAGTGCGACCACCGAAGCGCGATGGGAATATTTTAGCCGCTGTAGCTATAAATAAAAATAAAATTTGGAGTAGGAATTAAAATCGATGAAGAATAAATAAAAACTTTGAGGTTTGCCGACGACATTGTAATTCTGTCAGAGACAGGAGAGGACCTGGTTCAAATGGCTCTGAGCACTATGGGGCTTAACTGCTGTGGTCATCAGTCCCCTAGAACTTAGAACTACTTAAACCTAAGTAAACTAAGGACATCACAGACATCCATGCCCGAGGCAGGATTCGAACCTGCGACCGTAGCGGTCGCGCGGTTCCAGACTGTAGCGCCTAGAACCGCTCGGCCACTCCGGCCGGATGAAAGAACCTGGAAGAGCACCTGAACGGAATGGACAGTGTCTTGAAAAGAGGATATAAGATGAACAAAATCAAAACGTGGATAATGGAATGTAGTCGAATTAAAAAAGTTGATGCTGAGAATATTTAATTAGGGAATGAGACACTTAAAATTATAAATGAGTTTTGTTATTTGGGAACCAAAATAACTGATGATGGTCGGAGCAGAGACGATATAAAATGCAGACACGATGGCGAGGTAAGTGTTTCTGAAGAATAGAAATTTGTTAACATCGAGTTTACATGTAAGTATTAGGAAACTATTAATGCTGGTAATTTCAGATGAGCAGTTGTTAGCATCATACTTAGACAATGTATGGACATCATTTAGTTATAACATGATTAACGTAGGGAAATTATGGGCAAAGTTTAAACTGGTTGTAAACCGACCTATGAAGAAGCGTGTGCCGAGTAAGTGGGGTTTTAGGGCGGTAAAGTCGCACAGCGAAACTCGGAAAATTCTGAGAAAACAGAGACTGTTGCAGTTTCGGTTGGAAAAACGACACTGAAATGTCGACAGGCAAAAGTTAGTAGAAATTTTATGCGTGTCTAAAAATATCAGTGGGCGATGCATAGGAGTAGAACGTCTTTCAGTGCCTTAGCAAACGGTTTTGTAGAAAATCGGAGAACATTCCGGTCTTGCGTAAAATCACTAAGCGATTCGAAGGCATCTACTCAGTTAATCGTTGGCCCAGTCTGAAGCAGCAATACAAGGCAGCTAAACGGAAGCTGAAGTTTCTCACCACACGTTGTAAAAACCATTCACGCAATAGGATCATAAAGGTGTTTAGCTGCCACACAAACTCTCGTATGAAGAACATAAAAATAGACATCGCTGGCGTTGAGAAGCAACTGAAAGACTTGAAAGCGAATGAGTCTCCAAGTTCAGATGGAAAGATTCAGTTCGGTTTTACGCATAGTATTCTCGGAATCCCATAGTTAGTGTGCATTGACAGTGAATATCACGCCCAGTGTAAAGTACGAAGCAAATGGAAAAAGCGCAGGTGGCTCCTATACAAAAAAAAGATAACAGAACGGGCCTGCAAACGTAGAGGCATATATCCTTAACGACGATATGCTGCAGAATTCTTGAACGTATATAATACGAATACAATAAATTACATCGAAGAAGCAAATCTTGTATCCAGAAAGGAGAGAGGATTTAGAAAGCATCACTCGTGTGAAATTAAGCCTGCGCTTTTCTCGCACTGTAACCTGAGAAACACAGTTGTAGGGCAACAGGCATACTCCATATTGCTAGATTTCCGGAAAGCGTTTGACGTGGTGCAGGCTGTTAACCTAAGGTACGTGCGTACTGAGTAGTTTCCTAGATATGCGAGTAGCTCAAAGACACTTGAGTAACAGAATACAGTGCGTTGACCCGGACGGCGAGTGTTCCTAAGGATATCGTCACCAGGGCCCCAGGGAAGTGTGATAGGACTGCGGTTGTTCTGACATACACGATCTGACGGGCAGGGTGAGGAATAACCTGCCAGTGTTTGCTGACGAAGCTACAATGCGTGGAATAGTATCGTCTTTGAGTGACTGTAGGAAGATAAAAGACGACTTGGATGGAATTTCTATTTGCTGTGTTGAGTGGCAGTGTGCTCTAAATGTGGAAACAGGTAAGATAATGAAGATGATTAGGAAAAGCAATCCTGTAGTGATTGGAAGACAGAATTAACTACTTTTGCGCTGTTTGACACAGTCATGTCTACTATACATCTAGGGCTAATGTTGACAAGCGACACAAAAATTAACGAACGTGTAGTGTAGGTTGCAGGGAAGGTGAATGGTTGACTTCGCTTTACTGAGAGAATTTTGTGAAAACTTTTTTCGTCTATAAAGAGGACCACGTACTCAACACTTGTGGCCCATTCGTAGGTACTGTTCGAGTGTCTGAGATATCCGCCAGGTCGGATTAAAGGAAGCGATCGAAGAAATTGAGAGGCGTGCTGCTGTAAGGTCATTCAATTTCACTACCGCTGTAATTTTATGCAACCCGCAATCTTACATTTGACCACCCTCGATAGTTTCATATTCTCTCGCTTGCTACGCGCAAACCATTAGTCCTGCGGAAAAAACGAAAGGACCTTTTTCGTAGGAAATTTAATGTACACTCCTGGAAATGGAAAAAAGAACACATTGACACCGGTGTGTCAGACCCACCATACTTGCTCCGGACACTGCGAGAGGGCTGTACAAGCAATGATCACACGCACGGCACAGCGGACACACCAGGAACCGCGGTGTTGGCCGTCGAATGGCGCTAGCTGCGCAGCATTTGTGCACCGCCGCCGTCAGTGTCAGCCAGTTTGCCGCGGCATACGGAGCTCCATCGCAGTCTTTAACACTGGTAGCATGCCGCGACAGCGTGGACGTGAACCGTATGTGCAGTTGACGGACTTTGAGCGAGGGCGTATAGTGGGCATGCGGGAGGCCGGGTGGACGTACCGCCGAATTGCTCAACACGTGGGGCGTGAGGTCTCCACAGTACATCGATGTTGTTGCCAGTGGTCGGCAGAAGGTGCACGTGCCCGTCGACCTGGGACCGGACCGCAGCGACGCACGGATGCACGCCAAGACCGTAGGATCCTACGCAGTGCCGTAGGGGACCGCACCGCCACTTCCCAGCAAATTAGGGACACTGTTGCTCCTGGGGTATCGGCGAGGACCATTCGCAACCGTCTCCATGAAGCTGGGCTACGGTCCCGCACACCGTTAGGCCGTCTTCCGCTCACGCCCCAACATCGTGCAGCCCGCCTCCAGTGTTGTCGCGACAGGCGTGAATGGAGGGACGAATGGAGATGTGTCGTCTTCAGCGATGAGAGTCGCTTCTGCCTTGGTGCCAATGGTCGTATGCGAGTTTGGCGCCGTGCAGGTGAGCGCCACAATCAGGACTGCATACGACCGAGGCACACAGGGCCAACACCCTTCATCATGGCGTGGGGAGCGATCTCCTACACTGGCCGTACACCACTGGTGATCGTCGAGGGGACACTGAATAGTGCACGGTACATCCAAACCGTCATCGAACCCATCGTTCTACCATTCCTAGACCGGCAAGGGAACTTGCTGTTCCAACAGGACAATGCACGTCCGCATGTATCCCGTGCCACCCAACGTGCTCTAGAAGGTGTAAGTCAACTACCCTGGCCAGCAAGATCTCCGGATCTGTCCCCCATTGAGCATGTTTGGGACTGGATGAAGCGTCGTCTCACGCGGTCTGCACGTCCAGCACGAACGCTGGTCCAACTGAGGCGCCAGGTGGAAATGGCATGGCAAGCCGTTCCACAGGACTACATCCAGCATCTCTACGATCGTCTCCATGGGAGAATAGCAGCCTGCATTGCTGCGAAAGGTGGATATACACTGTACTAGTGCCGACATTGTGCATGCTCTGTTGCCTGTGTCTATGTGCCTGTGGTTCTGTCAGTGTGATCATGTGATGTATCTGACCCCAGGAATGTGTCAATAAAGTTTCCCCTTCCTGGGACAATGAATTCACGGTGTTCTTATTTCAATTTCCAGGAGTGTAGTTACATTTTATACTGGGATGCATTTTCCCTGGAGGCCACGATTTTGGAGTTATTCAAGAAAAATGTACAAAAGTGACCTTCAAATGCACCTGCTCCCCTACCTACACTCATCCCTCCTCAGCCAGAGTTTCTGGTATGTTGGTGTAACTCCCTCCTACCGATGCACAAAAATGTCCAACTGCACGAACTGTTCCCAACATTCGACCTCTTTTGGTCTCTATTGACTGGGCTATTAAGCCACCAGGATAGACGGCTATTTCGTTAACATTATTAATTTAGAGATAGCCCTCAGGGCAATGAAATTAAACAACTATTGTAAACGTTACGCTAGAACTGATTACGCCGACAGTTCGATCCAAACTTAACCCTCACAAGCAGAGAAATTTCGTTGTCAGTAGGCATGACAAATAGACCCGTGTAATTGTTTATTTTATCCTGTTAAAATTTACAGAATTGTTTGGAAAAAATTTACACAAAGGCCAATTTTGCAATTTTTATGTGCTCGGCTAAGCCGATGGCGTAATAAGAACAGTTAATGAAGGCCGAAACAGTCCGAATATGGAGTTCTTGTAGAGTGGTAGGAGGGAGTGTCACGAACAACTTGTAGAAGCCCTGACTGCTGAGCGATGAGTGAGGAGGTGCAAATGCGTTTGAAAGTCAGCTTTGCCCTATTTCTTGGCTAACTGCAAAACCGTGGCATCCAGCGAAAACGTATGGCAATACAAATGTTGGCTACATTAAATTTCCTACAAAAATGGTGTTGTACATTTTTCTGTAGGACTAATAGTTTTCGCGGAGCGAGAGAGAGAACAGGAAATCTCTTACGTAGTCAGAAATAACTGCGGATTTATAAAACGACAGCGGGAGGGGCAGTGAAACGCCTTGGTTTTGTTACTGTTAGGTTCGATCATCACGCTAGTTTTACCCAATGCTCTATAAACCCAAGTGGGAATCCATGGAAGGAAGAAGACGTTCTTTCCCAAATAATTGGCATTTGCATACACTGTAGAGTGATCGTAGCGGTACCAACATACATCTGACGTACGGGCAGCGAAAACCAGAGAAATTAGGACTCATACTATGAAACGTCCCCTTTGAACATTTATACAGGACTGTGCTTAAACTGACACACAATATATTTTTTAGCGCAACGCAATCTGACTTTCAAAAGTCCCTACAAAAGACTGGCCCTGACTAACATTAACCTATACGTTTCACAAATCACTTACCTCACAAAAATCTCCGTTACTCGAACTACTGCAATACAGCGAGTGCCACTACTGCCAGCTAAATAACAGATTCAAACTACGGAAGGCACTAACTACTAGTAGGCATAGTTAGCAAATGAAAGATTTTAATAGAGAACAAACAATGTATTTACCTTAATAGTCATCAAAAGTCATAATATATACAGCAGTTCATGACATCCATTTTTACAAATTTCAAAACTCCGCCATTTCTCTCCCCACATCCACCACTGCTGGCGGCTCACCTCCAACTGCACAACGCTACGCGCTGTTCACATCCAGCTGCCCAACACTACAATGGCTGACAACAATGCAAACTGACCACAGACTACACACAGCACAGCCAGTGATTTTCATACAGAGCGCTACGTAACGTTGCCAATAAGAAAACATAAACAGCCTACTTACAATACGGAAGCACAAAGAAAGACGTTCTTGCCTCGCCCCATTTGTAAAGTGAACAGGAATGTGAATGACTAATAGTGGTACAAGGTACCCTCTGCCGTGTACCATGTGGTGGCTTGCGGAGTAGGTTTGTAGAGTAAATGTAGATGCAGATGTGATGCGAGTATACTGGGCTATTAAGTTGCGAGTATACTGTGACAGAAACTGTCCGATGTTGATAGAGGGGAGAGGAGAAAAGCAGTGCACCTCATCGAAATCACGGCTAGGCATTCTTGGGCCGCCAGCTGGATCCGGCCCACGATTGCTCTTTATCCGGCCAGCGGAGGAAATTCGCATCGGACTCCACCCGGTGAGCATTTTCAGATATTCCCATCGATGATCGGCTCGCCTCGCCTCGGGTTTGCAGCTCGTGATGCAGACCAGTGAAAGTTCTGCCTAATCAGCGCATGCGCAGCGCCATTTCACCGTCACTGGTTGTAACAACGAAGAGAAACACTTTTCTAGTCAGAGGGCCAAGAAATGCGCCATGACCGTACGGAGAGTGTGAGAAACAGTCCACTGCCTTGAAGGAGTGCGGGAGAATTATTTTCGCCACTGAATCAGTGCTGACAACACACAGACGTTATTTACTGTTTACAGTCTACGTCTGTAGTACCACAGTGACAGTTCATAAACGTTGGTAGCAAGCGACAACGGCGGTGAAATTACCGACTACTCGCGAAATGTGCTGATTTGTACAACGGGTGCCCGCATCTCGTGGTCGTGCGGTAGCGTTCTCGCTTCCCACGCCCGGGTTCCCGGGTTCGATTCCCGGCGGGGTCAGGGATTTTCTCTGCCTCGTGATGGCTGGGTGTTGTGTGCTGTCCTTAGGTTAGTTAGGTTTAAGTAGTTCTAAGTTCTAGGGGACTGATGATCGTAGCAGTTAAGTCCCATAGTGCTCAGAGCCATTTGAACCATTTTTTTACAACGGGTGCACGGGCCATAACTTGATGAACAAACTAATTATCTGTTATAATATACTTTTTGAGAGACATCCACAACTGTTGCTAAAATTTATAACAAATCCGCCCCAGGTGTTCTTGATTAATCCTTTATCTGGGTAAAGTCGCCGGTTTCAGGACGTAAATCCCATCTTCATGCGCTACAACAACAAGGGAAACTAAGAGGGATTCTTCATAAAATTAGCCTTAAAGGAGCCCTGCAGATGTGAATATCAGGTTATACCTTGACTGGGCACTAGAAAATCGTACCAGTCATGTAAAAAATCCAGCTGATTTATCAAGTTGCATATTAATTAAAATGGTTCAAATGGCTCTGAGCACTATGGAACTCAACTTCTGAGGTCATTAGTCCCCTAGAACTTAGAACTAGTTAAACCTAACTAACCTAAGGACATCACAAACATCCATGCCCGAGGCAGGATTCGAACCTGCGACCGTAGCGGTCTTGCGGTTCCAGACTGCAGCGCCTTTAACCGCACGGCCACTTCGGCCGGCTCATATTAATTAATTTTACGAAGAACCCGTCTTCGTTTTCCTTGTTTTTGGAGCGCCTGAAGACCGGATTCGCTGGGTCTTATGTATTAGTTTATTCAAATACACTGTTTTTCATATACAACTGGTGCGGATTTATTCGTCATGGAGAACAATTATCCGTTGTCGGTTCAGTCGTATAGTTCTGTGCCAGTTCTGTGTGAATTTCGTAGAAACTTGGTAAACAAACTAGTTATGTTTTTTTCAGCTCATCCGTTTATTTCTTTGCTAGTTGTTTGTTAATTTCGTGCGGTTCCGTGCCTCTTCACAAAATGTCTGCCAAGAAGAAAAAACTGTAGTTGCTGAATGTCGCCAATTTCGCGAGAAATGGACGAAGGATTATTTCCTTATCATCTACAAAGGTAAGCCTGTTTGGTTGTACGTAGTGAATATCTGTTGTTAAAGAACATAATTTGAAAAGGTACATTTCTGCGAAGCACTTGTGATAACAACAGGGCAACTGCGAAAAGGCAATGTTAAAATATTAATTTCCATTTGGATAGCAACAGTATAAGTTTGCGAAATCGGTTAAAGCTAGTTTTATGACAAGTAGAAAAATTGGCGGACCGCTAAAGCCTTTTGCTGAAGGCGCATTCTTGAAGTAGTACCTCTTGGACATTGCAGCTGTGCTATGTCCCGATAATTGTAATACCTGGGTATATTTAGCTGAATTTACGGGTTTTAGATTAGACTGATTTATCGTGTAAGCGAAGTTTAACGAGTTCCTTTTAGTACTCATGTGGATGACCTCACACTTTTCGTTATTTAGGGTGAACTGACACTTTTCGCACCAAATGGTTCAAATGGCTCTGAGTACTATGGGACTTGACATCTGAGGTCATCAGTCCCCTAGGACTTAGAACTACTTAAACCTAACTAACCTAAGGACATCACGCACATCCATGTCCGAGGCAGGATTCGAACCTGCGACCGTAGCGGTCGCGCGGTTCCAGACTGAAGCGCCTAGAACCGCTTGGCCACACTGGCCGGCTTTTCGCACCATTCAGATATCTTTTCTAAATCGTTTTGCAGATTGTTTTGATCTTCTGATTCCCGGGTTCGATTCCCGGCGGGGTCAGGGATTTTCTCTGCCTCGTGATGGCTGGGTGTTTTGTGCTGTCCTTAGGTTACTTAGGTTTAAGTAGTTCTAAGTTCTAGGGGACTGATGACCATAGATGTTAAGTCCCATAGTGCTCAGAGCCATTTGAACCATTTTTGATCTTCTGATGACTTTATTACTCAATAAACGACAGCGTCATCTGCAAACAACCAAAGACGGCTGCTCAAGTTGTCTCCCAAAGCGTTCATATAGATAAGGAACAGCAAAGGGCCTATAACACTACCTTGGGGAACGCCTGAAATCACTTCTGTTTTACTCGATGACTTTCCGTTAATTACTACGAACTGTGACCTCTCTGACAGGAAATCGCAAATCCAGTCACATAACTGAGACGATATTCCATAAGCACGCAATTCTACTGCGAGCCACTTGTGTGGTACAGTGTCAAAAGCCTTCCGGAAATCCAGAAATACGGAATCGATCTGAAATTCCTTGTCAAAAGCACTCAGCACTTCAAGTGAATAAAGAGCTAGTTGTGTTTCACAGGAACGATGTTTTCTAAACCCATGTTGAGTGTGTGTCAATAGACCGTTTCCTTCGAGGTAATTCATAATGTTCGAACACAATATGTGTTCTAAAATCCTGCTGCATATCGACGTTAACGATATGGGCCTGTAATTTAGTGGATTACTCCTATTACTTTTCTTGAATATTGGTGTGACCTGTGCAACTTTCCAGTCTTTGGGTACGGATCTTTCTTCGAGCGAACGGCTGTTTATGATTGATAAGTATGGAGCTAATGCATCAGCATACACCGAAAGGAAGTATACAGTGAAACTATGCAGCAATGTCTACAGAAAATATACACTCCTGGAAATTGAAATAAGAACACCGTGAATTCATTGTCCCAGGAAGGGGAAACTTTATTGACACATTCCTGGGGTCAGATACATCACATGATCACACTGACAGAACCACAGGCACATAGACACAGGCAACAGAGCATGCACAATGTCGGCACTAGTACAGTGTATATCCACCTTTCGCAGCAATGCAGGCTGCTATTCTCCCATGGAGACGATCGTAGAGATGCTGGATGTAGTCCTGTGGAACGGCTTGCCATGCCATTTCCACCTGGCGCCTCAGTTGGACCAGCGTTCGTGCTGGACGTGCAGACCGCGTGAGACGACGCTTCATCCAGTCCCAAACATGCTCAATGGGGGACAGATCCGGAGATCTTGCTGGCCAGGGTAGTTGACTTACACCTTCTAGAGCACGTTGGGTGGCACGGGATACATGCGGACGTGCATTGTCCTGTTGGAACAGCAAGTTCCCTTGCCCGTCTAGGAATGGTAGAACGATGGGTTCGATGACGGTTTGGATGTACCGTGCACTATTCAGTGTCCCCTCGACGATCACCAGTGGTGTACGGCCAGTGTAGGAGATCGCTCCCCGCACCATGATGAAGGGTGTTGGCCCTGTGTGCCTCGGTCGTATGCAGTCCTGATTGTGGCGCTCACCTGCACGGCGCCAAACACGCATACGACCATCATTGGCACCAAGGCAGAAGCGACTCTCATCGCTGAAGACGACACGTCTCCATTCGTCCCTCCATTCACGCCTGTCGCGACACCACTGGAGGCGGGCTGCACGATGTTGGGGCGTGAGCGGAAGACGGCCTAACGGTGTGCGGGACCGTAGCCCAGCTTCATGGAGACGGTTGCGAATGGTCCTCGCCGATACCCCAGGAGCAACAGTGTCCCTAATTTGCTGGGAAGTGGCGGTGCGGTCCCCTACGGCACTGCGTAGGATCCTACGGTCTTGGCGTGCATCCGTGCGTCGCTGCGGTCCGGTCCCAGGTCGACGGGCACGTGCACCTTCCGCCGACCACTGGCGACAACATCGATGTACTGTGGAGACCTCACGCCCCACGTGTTGAGCAATTCGGCGGTACGTCCACCCGGCCTCCCGCATGCCCACTATACGCCCTCGCTCAAAGTCCGTCAACTGCACATACGGTTCACGTCCACGCTGTCGCGGCATGCTACCAGTGTTAAAGACTGCGATGGAGCTCCGTATGCCACGGCAAACTGGCTGACACTGACGGCGGCGGTGCACAAATGCTGCGCAGCTAGCGCCATTCGACGGCCAACACCGCGGTTCCTGGTGTGTCCGCTGTGCCGTGCGTGTGATCATTGCTTGTACAGCCCTCTCGCAGTGTCCGGAGCAAGTATGGTGGGTCTGACACACCGGTGTCAATGTGTTCTTTTTTCCATTTCCAGGAGTGTAGTTAATCGACGAAAACACAGTATTCAGGAAATAAAATTAACTCCCACTTCAGGTT
Organism: Schistocerca cancellata; assembly: GCF_023864275.1. NCBI lineage: Eukaryota > Metazoa > Arthropoda > Insecta > Orthoptera > Acrididae > Schistocerca > Schistocerca cancellata. The sequence continues at coordinate 74,076,657 of NC_064627.1, forward strand.
TCTTTTGTATAGCTGGAATCAGTGAAGCGTTAACAACATCAAGCACTGTGTTGGGGGGAAATAAGGCTAAATAACGAGCACTAACCAATTCCCAGTGACCCGTTGCCGGACTAGTCAGACACCAGTAGTCAGTGGTCGCTCATGGCACTGAGCGACTGTTCTGAGAGGGACAACTAACTGGCGGGGTGCTTCCGCTGAGCTTACCGAATAAAAGGCTGCGATCACACAGTCACAGGCTAACGGTCGCCGTACGCCGACGCTAGAGGCCGCCCAGTAACACAGGACGGCAACCTGGCCGCACTCTCCTCCGTCAACTTGTGGCTGGAATGAGGATGGCTGGTTCAAATGGCTCTGAGCACTATGGGACTCAACTTCTGAGGTCATTAGTCCCCTAGAACTTAGAACTAATTAAACCTAACTAACCTAAGGACATCACACACATCCATGCCCGAGGCAGGATTCGAACCTGCGACCGTAGCGGTCTCGCGGTTCCAGACTGCAGCGCCTAGAACCGCACGGCCACTTCGGCCGGCAATGAGGACGTTGAATCGCATTCTGTGAACGAGGTAAGAATCTGTTCTAACGTGGCGAATACTGTACACACGTCCCTCAGTGACGGGAATAACCAGACAAGTTTTACGAATATGCACCGTGTTTAAAAATTAGTTACACAAAAGTAACCCTTAGTAGTGGAAGGGTATGCAGCTTACAGAAATGTTTGATGCAGCACTGAGTTCTGTATGTTTGCAAGTTTCATTCTACATCTACATCTACATATATACTCCGCGAGGCACCAAGCGGTGTGTGGCGGAGGGCACAATTCGCGCCAAAGTCATATTCCGCCCTCCTCTGTTCCACACGCGGATCGCACGGGGGAAAAACGACTGTCTGAACGCCTACATCTACATCTACATGATTACTCTGCAATTCACATTTAAGTGCTTGGCAGAGGGTTCGTCGAACCACAATCATACTATCTCTCTACCATTCCACTCCCGGGAAAAACGAATACCTAAACCTTTCTGTTCGAACTCTGATTTCTCTTATTTTATTTTCATGATCATTCCTACCCATGTAGGTTGGGATCAACAAAATATTTTCGCATTCGGAAGACTGAAATTTCGTAAATAGATCACGCCGCGACGAAAAACGTCTTTGCTTTAATGACTTCCATCCCAACTCGCGTATCATATCTGCCACACTCTCTCCCCTATTACGTAATAATACAAAACGAGCTGCCCTTTTTTTGCATCCTTTCGATGTCCTCCGTCAATCCCACCTGGTAAGGATCCCACACCGCGCAGCAATATTCTAACAGAGGACGAACGAGTGTAGTGTAAGCTGTCTCTTTAGTGGACTTGTTGCATCTTCTAAGTGTCCTGCCAATGAAACACAACCTTTGGCTCGCCTTCCCCACAATATTATCTGTGTTGTCTTTCCAGCTGAAGTTGTTCGTAATTTTAACACCCAGGTACTTAGTTGAATTGACAGCCTTGAGAATTGTACTATTCATCGAGTAATCGAATTCCAACGGATTTCTTTTGGAACTCATGTGAATCACCTCACACTTTTCGTTATTTAGCGTCAACTGCCACCTGCCACACCATACAGCAATCTTTTCTAAATCGCTTTGCAACTGATACTGGTCTTCGGATGACCTTACTAGACGGTAAATTACAGCATCATCTGCGAACAACCTAAGAGAACTGCTCAGATTGTCACCCAGGTCATTTATATAAATCAGGAACAACAGACGTCCCAGGACGCTTCCCTAGGGAACACCTGATATCACTTCAGTTTTACTCGATGATTTGCCGTCTATTACTACGAACTGCGACCTTCCTGACAGGAAATCACGAATCCAGTCGCAGAACTGAGACGATACCCCATAGGCCCGCAGCTTGATTAGAAGTCGCTTGTGAGGAACGGTGTCAAAAGCTTTCCGGAAATCTAGGAATACGGAATCAACTTGAGATCCCCTGTCGATAGCGGCCATTACTTCTGTTGTGGATTGGCAAGAGAGCCAACCCACTATGAGAGGAAGCCGAAAGGCACGCGTTTTAGCTCACGCAGGCTGGCTTGAGGTCTGGAACAGGACAAGGAAGTTAGACTTTAGCAAAAAAGGACGTAGCTCTTGGAATACTTAACTTTAATCCGTAAATGGTGAACATCGCTCTTGACGGTACATGTTTTACAGCATCAATAGTAACTGGTAATAGCGCCTTGCTAGGTCGTAGCAAATGACGTAGCTGAAGGCTATGCTAACTATCGTCTCGGCAAATGAGAGCGTATTTTGTCAGTGAATCATCGCTAGCAAAGTCGGCTGTACAACTGGGGCGAGTGCTAGGAAGTCTCTCTAGACCTGCCGTGTGGCGGCGCTCGGTCTGCAATCACTGATAGTGGCGACACGCGGGTCCGACGTATACTAACGGACCGCGGCCGATTTAAAGGCTACCACCTAGCAAGTGTGGTGCCTGGCGGTGACACCACAACTTCGTGCGAATAAAGAGCTAGCTGCGTTGCACGAGAACGATGTTTTCTGAAACCATGCTGATTACGTATCAATAGATCGTTCCCTTCGAGGTGATTCATAATGTTTGAATGGAGTATATGCTCCAAAACCCTACTGAAACCGACGTCAATGATATAGGTCAGTGGTTAGATAGATTACTCCTACTACCCTTCTTAAACACTGGTGCGACCTGCGCAATTTTCCAATCTGTAGGTACAGATCTATCTGTGAGCGAGCGGTTTTATATGATTGCTAAGTAGGGAGCTATTGTATCAGTGTAATCTGAAAGGAACCTAATCGGTATACAATTTGGGCCTGAAGACTTGCCCGTATCAAGCGATTTGAGTTGCTTCGCAACCCCTATCTACTTCTAAGAAACTCATGCTAGCAGCTGTTCGTATTTCAAATTCTGGAATATTCCATTCGTCTTCCCTGGTGAAGGAATTTCGGAAAACTGCGTTCAATAACTCCACTTTAGCGGCACAGTCGTCGGTAACAGTACCATCGGCACTGCGTAGCGAAGGTATTGACTGCGTCTTGCCGCTTGTGTACTTTACATACGACCAGAATTTCTTTTTTCCTCAGTACGAGCTCTAATTTCCCTTATCTTTGAATGGTGATCATTGCGCGGTTTGAAAGTTGCTGGTAATAATATAAGCTCTACATGCTCAGCAAAGATCGGATTTCGGAATTTAGTGAGCAGCCCCTTCCGTTTAGCGCGCCGTCTACCTGCAAGTGTGCCCCACTTCAAACTTCCTATGATATTTGTAACGCTCTCGCGATGGCTAAATGTACGTCAGTCTTTTGAATCAGACCCAACTGGTAAGGGTCCCATACAGACGAACAGTACTCTAAGACTGGACGAACTAACGTATTGTAAGCATTTTCCTTTATTGAAGGACTGCATCGCTTCAGGATTCTACCAATAAACCGCAAACTAGAAATCGCCTTGCCCGTTACTTGTGTAATCTAACCATTCCATTTGACATCATTTTGAATAGTCACACCCAGATACTTGACGGATGTTACCGCTTCCAAAGACTGGGCATTTGTTTTGTACTCGTACATTAATGGGGAATTTCGCCTTGTTATACGCAGTAGGTTACACTTACTAACACTGTTAGTTGCCGACGCTCACGCTAGGTGGAATGGGCGAATGAGTTATTCCAACAATCGTCATGGAGTCTTATAATAGTAAAAGAGTGTGTGAAGTGGTTTTTAGTGATTTGTGAATCCAAGACCGCTACTACAGTTCAGAGATAATTCAGGATCATATATCGCAAGCCACCACCTTAAAGACAAACTTCCATAAGCTTCTACATTCGTTTCACCGAAAATGGCTATGCATCACGGAGGACTCCGGTTCAGGTTCAGCCAACAGTCTCTGACGCAGTACTGGAACAAGTTCGGCAATCTTACTTTCGTAGTCCGGCTAAATGAACGAGGTGTGCCAGCTAAGAACTGTATATGCCTTGCGTCACAGTGTGGAAGGTATTACAGAAATGCCTCTCTTTCAAACCCTACAAACTGGAACTCTTCCAAGCTTTAAGAGAAAGTGACAAAGGAAAACGAACAGAGTTTTGAATAGGAATGTTTAACAAAATGAAGATTGAACAAGATTTTCTTAAGAAAATTAAGTTCAGTGACGAAGTCACCTTCCATACCTGCGGTAAAGAGAAACGGCATAACATTTGGATAGGGGATGAGCAGAAACCGAGCCACGTAATCCCCCTCCGCTTCCAGGAAACGTCGACGACTTGCGACAACGGGTAACACAAAGAGTTATGTCATAAATCAAGACGTCCTTCTTACGATTTGACAGGAAACTGATCACAGGTTGTCGTTTTACAAAAGGTAGCCACATTGAACATTTGTAAATATAGCTTGTAGATATACTGTATTCAGTGCTGCATCAAACAATTCAGTAAGTTATCCACCTTTTCCACAATTAAAGGTTACTTTTGTAGAAATAATTTATAAACACTCGCTATATGAGGAACAGAGAGACTTTCTACACAGCATTACATTACGGCATTACATTAAAGGCAAAACTGATTGGGTTGACGTGTTGAGAATGAAAGAAATCTTCACCAAGATGAGAATGATAATAGGGGTTGTATGGATTTCTCTTCAAGTCAGGCGTTATCTGAGCTAAATATCGAATATGACGATAACAGTCTTTTTCCAAATCATCACTCATTGTCCAAATCAATACCTCCTTTGCTTTCCTGTCTCTGTGTTAACACTAATGACACGTAACTGTTTCCATTTGTACTGAAAATGCAGGACACGCGAGGGACCTAGTCGTATTTTGCCGCCTCAAGGTAGACCACAGAGATTGTCTATTATTTCACTAACCTGATTTCTTTTATAGATGTTGTTGTTCCACTACAAATGTAGTGGTCAGGTCGCGAGTTCGTTGTTCTTCAACAGAGGCTGCAAAACACCAAGGGAAATGGCTAAGGCTCTCGACTGTACTGCACGATCCGGTAAGTTCCAAATTAAGTAGGCCAACAGCTTTTTATTTACAACACACCCAGCAGAGAAAGCCAAACTGCTAATAAGACGTTATTTTTATGTGCGCTGCCAAGCTACATGTTCGCAGTTCATATTGCAGTCAATCACACTCTTATCACAATAACGTTTGCCTCAAACACATTCACAAAAATGACATACTGTTACTCTGTTCTTCTCTGCTTTGCACACGAAGTCGCGATATTTGAATACAATTCCTCATCGCGCGCATCCGACATCTTAATCGTGCGGCCCATATACCGTTCAGCGTCTCGCACTGGACTGACCAGACAGCCCTAATCATTTCGCTTCGTCGTACGCTTTCGGCAGTAGCTGAAGATGCGCGAAGTGCTTCGTGTGAATATCATTATTCTAATGTTAATAAACTTTGTTAGAAGAATGAGATCTGAAAGGATTAAAGTTTGTAATGAGAGTGTATACAATATTTTAGACATATAAATCTGAATTCCACTTTATCAAACATTATAAATTAATCTAAGAAATTTTGCACTCTGGTTCTTGTGAGTCAACCAATCAGAGCATCCTTCTACTAAACTGGTGAAATTTCCCACTGTATCGTCTGTCTCTCACCCCACTGTTCATGCCATGCTTCAGCTATTGCAATCTCAACGAAAGCACAGAGTGAATCTTACGACGGAATATCACACATCCTCTCCCCTGAGTGATTTTCAACGCTGGATAGTTCTCACAGAGACTGGATAAGTAATACTTGAGTGGAAGGCTGTGATTTATATATTTCGATATACTTAAACTACCTCTAACTGCAACTCCCAAGACAAGAACCAGAAGCAACAACCAGCTGCCGAAGTTAAGCCACAGAAAATTTACTACTGTGCAAAGCTGATGGTTATATGTGTTTCAAAACATAGAAATTCTACCCAGGTCAATTTCATTTACGCTGAAATATAACCGCATTTGGAGACCAACAACTAAATACAATAGTGAGACGCTTTGTCGGACTAAACGTATATCGGGCTTTGGATCCACTAGAATTTGCAATCGACTTAAGGCCTCTAAGTATGAACTACAAATAACAACCACCGCGAGGGTTAAATGAGAAAAACAATTACAAGAATACTAATACCACGACAGAATTCAATGTCTGCCCTTACAAAACCAGTGACCCCAGAAAAACCTAGACTGGAAACCCATTTAAGCAAAAACAATAACTAAAACTTAGTGATAAAACAATAAATATGAGCACAAACGCTTAGCGACTTACTACAACAATGAAGCTAAGTAGCCTCAATTCTGGGTGCACTGCAATATAGCTACGCTATTAATATTTACTAACAAACAATTTAAGGAACTAGTAGAAGCCAAAGGCAAGTCCCTTCGACGGATATGCTTATATGGGAATCGAAGCTGCTGCTCACGAATATTACTTACACCGACGGACTTGTACACACACTCAGTAGGTGTTAGGCTAATAGGGGCAGCACTTAAAACGACACAAATATTTTAAGAACAGTTAGAGCAATGTTAACCACAGCTTAACAAACGCCTAACGAATTCCTCTTAAGGAAAAGTGCACAAACATAAAATCAAATATTGCGAATTAGCACAGCCTCAGGCTGGGACATTACATGGGCCCTCGTGGGGGAGAAAATATGTTTCACAAACCTTCGCGAACCTGTCCTGCACTTGTTGCGTCGCTCATTCCTGGTAATAACTGAGTGGAATTCAGTTTCTGAAGATGCCTTAATTAACGGTAGCAACCTACCTTCAAACGAATTCCTTTTAAGGAAAAATACACAATCACAACAACACATCAGCAAGAGTGGTAAATTCTGATTCCCCGGTCGTATTCACTTAACAACAACTAACACCAGCGAAAACATCATTAAACTTGGAAACATCGCCTCCCAGAAGCCCATCACGGTAATCAACTCTCTCTAACCACACAATTCTTCAAAGGTGATGGTCACACGAAAAAAAATCAAAATACAAAATCACTCGTGGAAATTCTCCAAGTGGACAACATGTCTACTGCCCAGCACACTAGGGGCGAGCAAATTTTAATGATATCGATATATGCTGTACCGTCATTTATAATAGATACTGAAATTGTCAAGATAAAAATATTGGTACGAGGGTTGTCCTGAAAGTAAGTTCCGATTGGTCGCGAAATGGAAACCACTGGGAAAATCCTATAAAGCTTTGCACAGATGTGTTGGGCAGTGTCTCTAGTATGCCCGTCGATCGTGTCGCGTCGCTCTTTTCAGTTTTCAGTGAACAGTGGGCACGTAAAGATGCGTAGGGAACAGCGTCTCCCATCAAGTATGAGGGCCTGGTTAGAGATTTCGCCTGCGTCATGCAGCCCACATAACACAACTGTCGAGCAGTTCCTCCTTGATGCCAATTCTCGGCCGCACACTGCAGGGGCAACGAAGACGCTTCTGCAGCGTTTTCGATGAGAAGTGTTTGATCACCCACAGTACAGTCCGTAACTGGCTCCCCTTGAGTCTCATCTCTGCTCACAAGAACAGCTGGCTATGAAGACAAAATTTTTCCACAGACAACGAGCTGCAGACCAGTGTAGGTAACTGGCCGTAAGCACAGGCGGCTGCTTTCTATGACGAGGATATTGGAAAGTTGATGAAACATTACGACAACGCTCGAAGTTGGATCGGCGACTATGTCGAGAAGTAGGTGGAAGGTGTACCTGACTGTTCCAAATGAAACGTTTCTGGTTTTCACTGCGATTTCCATTTCGCGACCGATCGGAACTTACTTTCTGGACAACCCTCGTATTTTGAAATATCGATATTTTTGGCCCAGCCCTACGCGAGAGAAGCCTTGGGACTGAAACGCTTCGGATATGTGTTGTGTGCATGAAATGTTCCACTTACCATAAACATTTCACACAACAAGAGTCCATTTTCCATTAAATACCAGTGTAGTTGATCCAGGCACACAGGGGGCAAGGAGAGCGCACATTCTCTCTCATAAATGGGAGAAGGGAGTGGTAATTTTAACCATTCTCATCAAGTGCTGTAACCAAACGTGTCCGTTTTGCGCCTCATACCTATCATTTGCAATGACACAAATGGCAGAAAAAAGTAACAAACTTTCTAGAGTATGCAGTACAGACGCATTCATGTTCAAATCTGGTGATCATTTGCAGTACTGAATATGTCATTAAATTAAACCCATTGTAAGACGTTTACTGTTAGATTGCAACGATTGGTGGTAGGTGAAAGGGCAAGAAATATCCGAATGAGAACAATAGGACCTATGACTCAAGAAATGACAGACAAAAAAACATCACTTTTAATGCTCAGTATTTAATAGGCGATTAACAGATACGAGGTGCATTCAAGTTCTAAGGCCTCCAATTTTTTTCCTCTGGACTGGAAAGAGATAGAAACATGCGCATTGTTTTAAAATGAGGCCTCGTTCATTGTCAATACGTCCCAGAGATGGCAGCACCGTACGGCAGATGGAATTTTACCGCCAGCGGCGACAATGAGAACTGTTTTAAATACTTAAAATGGCGACGTTTTCCTTACTTGAACAGCGTGCAATCATTCGTTTTCTGAATTTGCGTGGTGTGAAACCAATTGAAATTCATCGACAATTGAAGGAGACATGTGGTGATGGAGTTATGGATGTGTCGAAAGTGCGTTCGTGGGTGCGACAGTTCGATGAAGGCAGAACGTCATGTGACAACAAACCGAAACAACTTCGGGCTCGCACAAGCCGGTCTGACGACATGATCGAGAAAGTGGAGAGAATTGTTTTGGGGGATCGCCGAATGACTGTTGAACAGGTCGCCTCCAGAGTTGGCATTTCTGTGGGTTCTGTGCACACAATCCTGCATGAAAATGCGAAAAGTGTCATCCAGGTGGGTGCCACGAATGCTGACGGACGACCACACGGCTGCCCGTGTGGCATGTTGCCAAGCAATGTTGACGCACAACGAAAGCATGAATGGGACTTTCTTTTCGTCGGTTGTGACAATGGATGAGACGTGGATGCCATTTTTCAATCCAGAAACAAAGCGCCAGTCAGCTCAATGGAAGCACACAGATTCACCGCCACCAAAAAAATTTCGGGTAACCGCCAGTGCTGAAAAAATGATGGTGTCCATGTTCTGGGACAGCGAGGGCGTAATCCTTACCCATTGCGTTCCAAAGGGCACTACGGTAACAGGTGCATCCTACGAAAATGTTTTGAAGAACAAATTCCTTCCTATACTGCAACAAAAACGTCTGGGAAGGGCTGCGCGTGTGCTGTTTCACTAAGACAACGCACCCGCACATCGAGCTAACGTTACGCAACAGTTTCTATGTTCGTGATAACAACTTATAAGTGATTCCACATGCTCCCTACTCACCTGACCTGGCTTCTACTGACTTTTGGCTTTTTCCAACAATGAAAGACTCTCCGTGGCCGCACATTCACCAGCCGTGCTGCTATTTGCCTCAGCGATTTTCCAGTGGTCAAAACAGACTCCTAAAGAAGCCTTCGCCGCTTCCATAGAATCATGGCGTCAGCGTTGTGAAAAATGTGTACGTCTGCAGGGCGATTACGTCGAGAAGTAACGCCAGTTTCATCGATTTCGGGTGAGTAGTTAATTAGAAAAAAAATCGGAGGCCTTAGAACTTGAATGCACCTCGTACATCGAAAATTTACATATAGGCCACATATGTCGGTATTATTTTGGAAAAAATATTGATTTCTGCTATATCGATACTTTTTGCCCATGCCTATACCATACAGACACACCACCGCTAAGGCTACTCCGATTCAATGTTCGCTCCACTGGCTAACTCTGGATGGCATCGCTCGCTTAGCCAGTACGCAACAATAAGAAGTAGCGGGTATTTGAAATTGACACTGTACCCCATCACGGCCGAAAGCGAAAGGAAAACTCACAGTAAGTGCCATATGCCACAAACTTCCCTCAGTATTTCTGTGGCCACCAGTCATACAGTATTCACGTACTCTCAACAAGTGATTTAGGTACCCTGACCTGCCGCATTGATTTTCATGGGCCCGTTCGTTACTCCAACCAACTTAATTACGACAAGTGTCGAGAAGCTCGTTTTGCGAAACAGTCCCTTGAACCTCGGCAGAAAATGGTTCAAATGGCTCTGAGCACTATGCGACTTAACATCTGAGGTCATCAGTCCTCTAGACCTTAGAACTACTTAAACCTAACCAACCTAAGGACATCACACACATCCATGCATGAGGCAGGATTCGAACCTGCGGCCGTAGCGGTCGCGCGGTTCCAGACTGAAGTGCCTAGAACCGCTCGGTCACTCTGGCCGGCCCTCTGTAGCAGCTTCTTCGTTCATTGCCTGACAATTCTTAATGAACGCCACGTCTCCAACGGAATACAGGTATACCTGACAGCCTGCGTCCTACGACTTAGCCTGCTGTCGATGCGTGCCATGGATGTTAGCCTTAGCTGCTTTTCACTGCTGTGCAGTTCTGTCGGAGCTAATCTGATATGGTGACCAATCCTGTGTGCCTCAGTGATTACTGAGGGCTGCACTAAATGTAAAGGTGAAAAGCAGTTGAGCAGGAGTTGCTTTATAGGCTTAATGCCCTGTTGTGTTTAAGGCAAACATGAGCCAGTGCAATTATTGATCCTAAGCACTTTAACAATCCTAATGATAAGCGATCAGTGATGCCTGAAGGTACCAGTTAACTCATTCGGTATATGATGGATTTGGGTAGTAGGGAGTGGTTGTAATGTGGTTAATGCCCATGCCCAAAATAAAAATTCCTGTGAAAATGAGAGCAAAACAAAGTTGCGTTATCACTGATAGTCTTACTGGGCCCCTAAAACAGCAACTATTTGTTGTGAACCGTGCACTGTTGCTTATTCGTAACAGCCCTAGTGGGAAACAACCAGTGAATCTTGAAAACTAGCCAAAACAGACCAAAATATACTTTAATCAAATAAAACTATATTTAAATATATATATTACCTTCCCGACCTGGCTTCGTTGGCTTTAATATTCTTCTCTCTTGAACCATAAAATAATAGGCTAAATTCTTCGATCTTAAATTGAAAGAGAAACTAAATAAGTTTTCTTTTCTTAACAAAGACTCTAATATCCGTAAAATACAATAAAACAGATTACATCAAACACTTCTTGGAAAAGTTGTTTCTTTTCATGTTTGGCTTGTGCCAAAGTTAGTTTTGCCAAATTAGTTGTGCTAAGTTAAATAACATGATGCAAACTTCGTAGTGACTCGTATTGTGCGTAAACCAAAAACTATCTCTTCTGTATAGTAAAGTGGGAAGCAAAACTTTTTGAATCAAAGCTTTGTATTTTGGGACACTCTGTAAAATTATGGTGCTCTTCCGTTCTATACTGTACATACTCGTCTATACTCGCAGTTTTAGTCATAATTGCTAAATATGCGAACAGGCCGATAATCGAAGCGTATCTGTTGTTCTTTGTTTCAGCAGTAGTCTGTAGTCCTAGTAAACGCTGTCAGTTTTTTCCTAGTCCAGTTCCATATATAGAATTGGTCTCTGCAGATTAAGGTGTGTGCCAAGGTGTCTGCAGTATGGCAATGATCGCAGTACGGACTCTACTTCAGTTTAATCTTGTGCAGTTGTGGGTACCTTCTCGTTTACTATGTCATACCATGTGGACACTGTTTCGGAGTGGAGGGTGGGATTTTTAATACACTGAAGTGCCAAAGAACCTGATATAGACATGCGTATTCCAGGCAGAATATGGTGCAGCGGTCCGCAATGCCTACATAAGACAACAAGTGTCTGGGGCAGTTTTTGATCGGTTATTCCTGCTACAATGCCAGGTTATCAAGATTTAAGTAAGTTTGAACGTGGTGTTACAGTCGGTTCAAGAGCGATGGAACACAGCATCTCCGAGGTACCGATGAAGTGGGGATTTTCCCGTACGACTGTTTCACGAGAATAATGTGAATATCAGGAATCCTGTGAAACATCAAATCTCCGAGATAGCTGCGGCCGCAAAAAGATCCTATCCCGCAAGAACGGGACCAACGGCGACTCAAGAGAATCGTTCAGCGTGGGAGAAGTGCAACTTTTCCGCAAATTGCTGCAGATTTCAATGCTGGGCCATCAACAAGTGTCGGTGTGCGAACCATTCAACGAAAAATCATCTATATGGGCCTTCGAGCCGAAGGCCCATTCGTGTACCCTTGATGACTGCACAACAGAAAGCTTTACGCGTCGCCTGGGCCCGTCAACACTGACATTGGACTGCTGATGACTGGAAACATGTTGCCTGGTCGGACGAGTCTCGTTCCAGATTGTATCGAGAGGATGGACGTGTACGGGAATGGGAACAACTTCATGAATCCGTGGACCTTGCATTTGAGCAGGGAACTGTTCAAGGTGGAGGAGGCTCAGTAATGGTGTGAGGCGTATGCAGTTGGAATGGCAAGGGCCGCCTGATACATCTACACTCCTGGAAATTGAAATAAGAACACCGTGAATTCATTGTCCCAGGAAGGGGAAACTTTATTGACACATTCCTGGGGTCAGATACATCACATGATCACACTGACAGAACCACAGGCACATAGACACAGGCAACAGAGCATGCACAATGTCGGCACTAGTACAGTGTATATCCACCTTTCGCAGCAATGCAGGCTGCTATTCTCCCATGGAGACGATCGTAGAGATGCTGGATGTAGTCCTGTGGAACGGCTTGCCATGCCATTTCCACCTGGCGCCTCAGTTGGACCAGCGTTCGTGCTGGACGTGCAGACCGCGTGAGACGACGCTTCATCCAGTCCCAAACATGCTCAATGGGGGACAGATCCGGAGATCTTGCTGGCCAGGGTAGTTGACTTACACCTTCTAGAGCACGTTGGGTGGCACGGGATACATGCGGACGTGCATTGTCCTGTTGGAACAGCAAGTTCCCTTTACGGTCTAGGAATGGTAGAACGATGGGTTCGATGACGGTTTGGATGTACTGTGCACTATTCAGTGTCCCCTCGACGATCACCAGTGGTGTACGGCCAGTGTAGGAGATCGCTCCCCACACCATGATGGCGGGTGTTGGCCCTGTGTGCCTCGGTCGTATGCAGTCCTGATTGTGGCGCTCACCTGCACGGCGCCAAACACGCATACGACCATCATTGGCACCAAGGCAGAAGCGACTCTCATCGCTGAAGACGACACGTCTCCATTCGTCCCTCCATTCACGCCTGTCGCGACACCACTGGAGGCGGGCTGCACGATGTTGGGGCGTGAGCGGAAGACGGCCTAACGGTGTGCGGGACCGTAGCCCAGCTTCATGGGGCGGTTGCGAATGGTCCTCGCCGATACCCCAGAAGCAACAGTGTCCCTAATTTGCTGGGAAGTGGCGGTGCGGTCCCCTACGGCACTGCGTAGGATCCTACGGTCTCGGCGTGCATCAGTGCGTCGCTGCGGTCCGGTCCCAGGTCGACGGGCACGTGCACCTTCCGCCGACCACTGGCGACAACATCGATGTACTGTGGAGACCTCACGCCCCACGTGTTGAGCAATTCGGCGGTACGTCCACCCGGCCTCCCGCATGCCCACTATACGCCCTCGCTCAAAGTCCGTCAACTGCACATACGGTTCACGTCCACGCTGTCGCGGCATGCTACCAGTGTTAAAGACTGCGATGGAGCTCCGTATGCCACGGCAAACTGGCTGACACTGACGGCGGCGGTGCACAAATGCTGCGCAGCTAGCGCCATTCGACGGCCAACACCGCGGTTCCTGGTGTGTCTGCTGTGCCGTGCGTGTGATCATTGCTTGTACAGCCCTCTCGCAGTGTCCGGAGCAAGTATGGTGGGTCTGACACACCGGTGTCAATGTGTTCTTTTTTCCATTTCCAGGAGTGTAAATATGACTCTGACAGGTGACACGTACGTAAGCATTCTGTCTGATCACCTGCATCCATACATGTCTATTGCGCATTCCGACGGACTTGCGCAATTGCAGCAGGACAATGCAACACCCCGTACGTTCCGGCCCCGGGAACACTTCTGAGTTCAACACTTCCGTTGACCACCAAACTCCCCAGAGTTTTGAGCGGACGATCTGGACGTGTGTCCTTCAGAAAAAAATTGTTTAATTGGATGTCACAAAATTATATATATTATGACTTTTGAACGCTAAGAAGGTAAATACATTGTTTGATCTCTATCAAAATCTTTCATTTGCTAACTATGCCTATCAGTAGGCAGTGCCTTCAGTAGTTAGAATCTTTTATTTAGCTTGCACTATTGGCGCTCGCTGTATTGCAGTAGTTCGAGTAACGAAGATTTTTGTGAGGTAAGTGATTAATGAAAGGTATAAGTTATTGTTAGTCAGGGCCATTCTTTTGTAGGGATTATTGAAAGTGAGATTGCCTTGCGCTAAAAATATTGTGTGTCAGTTTAGTGATGATCAGAATAAGTAAAGAGAGAAATGTCTGAGTACGTTCAGTTTTGCTCAACTGTTTGAAAAATCAAATAACGTAAGAGGTGTACCAGAAAAGTAATTCATAATTTTTTCTAAGGGGACGTTTCATATGGTTCTAAGGCGATTGCGTATGATGACATAGTAATGGAGCACTCTTGTCTCACTGACTGCCTATTCGAGACTGGTGAACTTAGTTGACGATTAATTTTGAGTCGAAAGGAAGTTCCGACTCTACATTTGCTTATGATGTAAATAAAATCATCATTGAAACCCATCTGTTGCATTGCGGTTAATAGAAAGTGGTGGTTGGTGCGATCAGATACCTTATCAATGTCTAAGAACATGAGACCAACGTTGCGTTTACATAACCAAGTCAATTTTATAGTACCCCTATATTCACATAATGCATTTGACGTAGATCTCCCTGCTGGGATAGCACTCATTTGATAAGGGCCATGAATCTTCTGAAGAACTTACTTCATTCTACTATTTCTGTGTGGGGCGAAGATTTTATAGTCGGAACTGAGTACAGTTAGTGGTCGAAAATCTTTCAACGTAGTGCTATGTGTATTTTTTTATGAAGGGAGGGGGGGGGGGGGATCACGACAATCAATCCTTCCGTAAACTGAGGTGGCGTTTGCACGTCTCCCAACAACTCGTTGCATATTTTGTTGAACTTCAGTCCTATGACGTTGCAAAACCAAGCATAATGGTTCCAGAGACCTTTCCAAGCCTCAAACACCTATGAGGTGTATGTGAAGACTGAAGCGACGAATGAAAATTAACCCAGGTCTCCTGTTCACCACTACACCACCCTGGCACACCTTCTTTCAACCACCGCATGGACTATAGTACGCCTCCCTCCAAATCTTCATTCGTCGCCTCAGTCTGCATATATACGTCATCGTTTTTTGTGACTTGAAAATGTCTCTGCAACCATATACCTTCATAGGGTCAAATTCCAGCCTTGGTACAAATACTCATTCGTCATCTCAGTCTGTGTACGTAAAAAATATACTTGTGACTATTGTGAGTTGTGGGCAAAGGTCCTACAAGGGCCACATTTAGTTTCCAAAGGGGCATCTACTGGGGTGTATGCCAGGAAACCGACCTTAGTGCTTTACGCTGCCTTACTCACAACACAAATCTGACAATTCTTTACTTTATCCTTAATGTCCCTATCCATACCCACAATGCGAATTTTTCCCGAGGTTCTTTAAGAAAACCAAGATGTGCTCCAACTGCACATTCATGAAATATTAAAAAATATACATTAGCTCCATTGGTACCTCCATTTAAGCTCTCCGTCAACTTTCACTGTAGAGCACAATACCCATTCCTGAAGTGAATATGGGGACACCAACTCGCCCCTAATTGCCTGATCGTAATATAGCCCAGTCAACGAAGACCAAAAAGGGCTGATTAGGGCGAAAAAATCGTGTAGAAACAAATTTTTACCAGTGCTAGGAGGAAGTGCCCAGCACAATATACTAAAATGCTTCGCGTGCATGGCGTGAGCGTTGGTGTTGGAGAAAGAGTGGGTTCAGAGGACACGATTTTACGTTTCCTCGAACAACTCGAATTCGTCGGTTTCTAGTGAAAATGTTTCCCACTACAAAATTGAACTATAGTACATGTCCTATAAAAAAAAGGTCCTATTCATTTTTTCTGAAGGCGCGTTCCCGCGTTGAAGGGTGGAAAAATAGTAGAATGCTAAAAATATTGTTCTAATGGTACAAAATTGATGTTTTTCTTTAAATGAAATGGGTTAGAAGGAAATATTAAATGTGTGTACCACATCTAAGCTCTTCTACCCCACACACCTCTACCCACACCATTTTACACACCCGGAACACAACTTATCCTTAATACGGCGCTACTGCACTTAGATACGGTACACATATTTAAGGCCCGGAGTTCGAGTCTCGGTCGGGCAGACAGTTTTAATCTGCCAGGAAGTTTCATAACGGCGAACACTCCGTTTTAGAGTGGAAGTTTCGTTCTGGACACAAATTTAATATTTGCTTTTACGCCACTTCATTTAAAGATAAACATTAATTTTATACCGCTGGAACAATATTCTTAATAATCTTCAATTTTTCCGGTCCCTGAAGGCTGAAACTATTCGTTCTAGAGCGAAAAATGAACGAGACCTCCTTTTATAGGAAATTTAATGTAGTTTAATTTTGTACTGTGGAACATTTCCTCTAGAAGAAGACACTCCCTCCTCGAGTTGTGCAAAAATTTTGCGACTTAAAATTTTTTCTTCTAATTTCTCTTCGTTGATTGGACTAATGGCTTTAATGACTACATCTTGATACTGCATAATCCGTTTACAGAATGATGAAAAGACCGTTAAAATTAAATTAACTTGCTCATATTAGGAGACTTGCTTGTTAACACACCCTGTTCTGCAGTATTTTGTTGGTTAACCAGTCTAGTAGCACCATCAGCAACACGATTTTCAGTGCTACTCATGTGCACAACGTCAAACCTGAATACCAATATTCGGATAGCCCATCGCGCTATTTGCCCGCTGTTACGAGGATTGGTCAGGACCCAGCTCAACGCCTGGTTGTTAGTCTCGATCTGAAAGGTGATATGTTAAGTACAATAACGAAACGTTTCCAGAGCGAAAAGAACCGCCAAATAATTTATGCTGTGAACAAAAGTTACTCATCCTATTAAGATTTTGTTTTTGTCTCATTCCCTCAATGTGAGCCAGCACAATACTGTCCAGCAAAAATTATTGGAAATTTTTTCGACACTTTCTCGTTCCAGTCTTCGTCAAGCACTACATTTGAACAGATTATTAGAGACGTTGCACATGTTTCCTTAATGCCATGGACATAACTAGAAGACATTCACAAAACAAATAATCAACATACCATTATCGCTCTCAGCTTTCTGATTTCAGCTAGTTAATGAATTGTGAATATATGGTTGTTGAAGATCCTGTTACTTGAACTTAACTTTTGATCATTTTACCAAAACAGAAAATTGATTTCGTATTATTATTTTTTAATTAATATTTCTAAATCACAACATTTTAATGTAATAGTAGAAATTTTGAAGGTTGAATCATATCGTCAACAAGTTCATTTCTTTTGGAGCTCTAAAATGAAAGTCTTATCTTTTTCCCCTGAAATAAGTCATTAAAAGTTCTTTAATTACATTGCACAATAAAGACTAATTTATGGATATGTCACAAACAGCTTTTCTGGCAGCACAATGCCGTCCTTTTACACTGTCATTAAATATTTTTGTCACTTCGATGTTATTTTTTTTTTTTTTTGTTTTAATACTATATCCAAACCGATTATTAACCAGTTTCTCGTCAGCACAATACTGTCCAGCAAAAATTATTGGAAATTTTTTCGACACTTTCTCGTTCCAGTCTTCGTCAAGCACTACATTTGAACAGATTATTAGAGACGTTGCACATGTTTCCTTAAACTTCTTTTCCACAGAATTACTGTTATTTGACGTGGAGACGAATGATTCCTTCAACTCACACTGATACTCATGTCTGACGTGTACAGACCAGCAACGGCTGCGTCTGGACGTGACTCCGTCATTTGCGCCGTGGCGTAGCACTGCTTGACGTCCAGGGTCCCAGTCTGCATCCAGAGTGATTATGCTGACCTCCTCCTCTCGCCTCCAGTGTCAACAAAGAGAAATTATACACAGACACATGAAGTACACAAAATATTATCAATTATTTACGTAGCTTACATTCTGCTAATACACGTAATTCACTGACGTCTCCTTTATTAGATCAAATAAACCATTATAATAAAGAAGGGTAATCACAGATGCTGGGAAGAAAAACTTAGATGCAAAGAAGGTAACTGTGAAGAAACCATGAGGAACCCAAGAAATACTTCAGCTGATTTATGAAAATAAGAGATAGGAAAATCTTCAGCAAAATTCAGGAATACAGAAATAGAAATACTTAGTAATGGAATAAATAGGGGAAAAAAATGATTGCAGGAAAGACTGACTAAGCATACCGAAAAGTCGAAACAACCTTTGGTGAAATTAGAAGTAAGGGTGATAAGATGAAGAGCGCAATGAGAATTTCATTGTTAAATGCAGAGAAGAGAGTGGACAGGTGGAAAGGGTACAGTGAGGGCTTCTACGAAGGGGAAGACTTGTCTGATGGCGTGATAGAAGAAGAAACAGGAGTCGGCAGGGAAGAGATAAGGATCCCAGTATTATAATCAGAATTGAAAATACCTTTGGATGACTTAAGATCAAATAAGACAGCAGGGATGGATAACATGCCATCGGAAATTCAAAAATCATTGGGGGAAACAACTAGAAGAATATTCACGTTGGTGTATGGAATGCATATACCATTTGACTTTCAGAAAAACATCAGCCACGGAATTACGAAGATTGAAAAAGCTGACAAGTGCGAGAACTATCGCACAATCAGTTTAACAGCACATACATCCAAGTTAATGTGAAGAATAATGTACGAAGGAATGGAAAAGAAAGTTGAGGATGTGTTAGATGACAATCAGTTTTCCTTTCGGAAAGGTAAGACATCAGAGAAGCAGTTCTGGCGTTTCGGTTCATAATGGAAGCAAGACTGAAGGAAGATCAAGACACGTTCATAAGATTTCTCGACCCAGAAAAAGCGTTTGGCAATGTTAAAGGACGCAAGATGTTCGAAATCGTTACAAAAATAGGATTACGCTTTACGGAAAGACGGTAATATACAATATGGACAAGAGCCGAGCCAGAACGGTAAAGTGGAACACTAAGAACGAAGAGCTCGTATCAAAAAGGTTATAAGACAGGGACATAGTCCTTCGCCCCTAATGTTCAACCAGTACATCGAATAAGCAATGGCGTAAGTAAAAGAAGGGTTCTAGAGTGAAATGGCTATCGATGATAAGACCCGTTGATGACGTTGATATCCTCACTGAAAGTTAGAAGAATTGTAGCACCTGTTGAATGGAAAGACATGTCTAATGAGCGCAGAATATGTATTGGGAGAAAGACGAAAGTAATGAGAAGTAGCAGAAATGAGAATAGCGAGGAACTTAACATCAGGATTGCTGATCACGAAGTAGATGAATTTAAGGAATTCTCTTAGCAGCAAGGAGGACGTAAGAAGCAGACTACCACTCGAAGAAAGGACATACCTGAGCAAGAGAAGTCTACTGGTAACAAACATAGACCTTAATTTGAGAAAGAAATTTCTGGGAATGTAACGCAGCATTGTGTGTTAGTGAAGCGTGGATTAGAGGGAAACCAAAAAAGAAGAGAATCAAAGCATTTGACATATGGTGATGGAGAAGAATGTTGAGAATTAGGTGGACTGATAAGGTAAGGAATGAGGAGGTTCTCCGGAGAATCGGCGAGGAAAAAAAATGTATCGGAAGCAGGGGATGGTACTCCATCTGTTAAGACATCACGGATTCCCTTCCACGTTACTACAGGAAGCTGTCGTGGATAGAAACCGAAGAGGAAGACAGACATTAAAATACAGTAAATAATTGAAGAAGGAGATTACGAGAGCTACTCTGAGATAAAGAGGTTGGCACAGGAGAAGAACTGGTGGCGAGCAGCGTCGTACCAATCAGAAGACTGACGGCTAAAATAAAAAGAAAGAAATCTGAATTACGTAATTTAACCTCAAAATCTAAATTGGTTGTGGAAGCGTCTGTTTCAGCCACGTGCTCAGAGCACGCAACCCGGCCTGGGTGGGGGCGTGCCAGCTGGCAGCGGCCGCCACGGCGGCCGGCCTGCCGTGACTCACACGCCCGCACACTCGTCTGGCATCGCCGCGCCTCGCGTGAGCTCTAAATGCGTCTCGCGGCTTCCTGCCGTACAGCTTTGCCACACATTGTGCAGAGAATCCTGGCTGCGCCGGTTACTTCACACGTCAAAATATTACGTTAATATGTATTTTTTGTTACAAATATCCCGTTACAGATTATTACAACCTTACCCTTTGGCGCGTCTTCCATCTTTTTACATAGTTCCTTATATCTTAGTCGTTATATTTTGGAGACACTAAAAAGTATCAGATAGATTATATAATGGTAAGACAGAGATTTAGGAACCAGGTTTTAAATTGTAAGACATTTCCAGGGGCAGATGTGGACTCTGACCACAATCTATTGGTTGTGACCTGTAGATTAAAACTGAAGAAACTGCAAAAGGGTGAGAATTTAAGGAGATGGGACCTGGATAAACTGACTAAACTAGAGGTTGTACAGAGTTTCAGGGAGAGCATAAGGGAACAATTGACAGGAATGGGGGAAAGAAATACAGTACAAGAGATGGGTAGCTTTGAGGGATGAAGCAGTGAAGGCAGCGGAGGATCAAGTAGGTAAAAAGACGAGGGCTAGTAGAAATCCTTGGGTATCAGAAGAAATATTGAATTTAATTGATGAAAGGAGAAAATATAAAAATGCAGTAAATGAAGCAGGCAAAAAGGAATACAAACGTCTCAAAAATGAGATCGACAGCAAGTGCAAAACGGCTAAGCAGGGATGGCTAGAGGACAAATGTAAGGATGTAGAGGCTTATCTCACTAGGGGTAAGATAGATACTGCCTACAGGAAAATTAAAGAGACCTTTGGAGAGAAGAGAACCACTTGTATGAATATCAAGAGCTCAGATGGAAAGCCAGTTCTAAGCAAAGAAGGGAAAGCAGAAAGGTGGAAGGAGTATATAGAGGGTCTATATAAGGGCGATGTACTTGAGCACAATATTATGGAAATGGAAGAGGATGTAGATGAAGATGAAATGGGAGATACGATACTGCGTGAAGAGTTTGACAGAGCGCTGAAAGACCTGAGCCGAAACAAGGCCCCCGGAGTAGACAAAATTCCATTGGAACTACTGACGGCCTTGGGAGAGCCAGTCCTGACAAAACTCTACCATCTGGTGAGCAAGATGTATGAAACAGGCGAAATACCCTCAGACTTCAAGAAGAATATAATAATTCCAATCCCAAAGAAATCAGGTGTTGAAAGATGTGAAAATTACCGAACAATCAGTTTAATAAGCCACAGCTGCAAAATACTAACACGAATTCTTTACAGACGAATGGAAAAACTACTAGAAGCCGACCTCGGGGAAGATCAGTTTGGATTCCGTAGAAATACTGGAACTCGTGAGGCAATACTGCCTTACGACTTATCTTAGAAGAAAGATTAAGGAAAGGCAAACCTACGTTTCTAGCATTTGTAGACTTAGAGAAAGCTTTTGACAATGTTGACTGGTATACTCTCTTTCAAATTCTAAAGGTGGCAGGGGTAAAATACAGGGAGCGAAAGGCTATTTACAATTTGTACAGAAACCAGATGGCAGTTATAAGAGTCGAGGGACATGAAAGGGAAGCAGTTGTTGGGAAGGGAGTAAGACAGGGTTGTAGCCTCTCCCCGATGTTATTCAATCTGTATATTGAGCAAGCAGTAAAGGAAACAAAAGAAAAATTCGGAGTAGCTATTAAAATCCATGGAGAAGAAATAAAAACTTTGAGATTCGCCGATGACATTGTAATTCTGTCAGAGACAGCAAAGGACTTGGAAGAGCAGTTGAATGGAATGGATAGTGTCTTGAAAGGAGGATATAAGATGAACATCAACAAAAGCAAAACGAGGATAATGGAATGTAGTCGAATGAAGTCGGGTGACGCTGAGGGAATTAGATTAGGAAATGAGACACTTAAAGTAGTAAAGGAGTTTTGCTATTTGGGGAGCAAAATAACTGATGATGGTCGAAGTAGAGAGGATATAAAGTGTAGACTGGCAATGGCAAAGAAAGCGTTTCTGAAGAAGAGAAATTTGTTAACATCGAGTATTGATTTAAGTGTCAGGAAGTCATTTCTGAAAGTATTTGTATGGAGTGTAGCCATGTATGGAAGTGAAACATGGACGGCAAACAGTTTGGACAAGAAGAGAATAGGAGCTTTCGAAATGTGGTGCTACAGAAGAATGCTGAAGATTAGATGGGTAGATCACATAACTAATGAGGAAGTATTGAATAGGATTGGGGAGAAGAGAAGTTTGTGGCACAACTTGACCAGAAGAAGGGATCGGCTGGTAGGACATGTTCTGAGGCATCAAGGGATCACCAATTTAGTATTGGAGGGCAGCGTGGAGGGTAAAAATCGTAGGGGGAGACCAAGAGATGAATACACTAAGCAGATTCAGAAGGATGTAGGTTGCAGTAGGTACTGGGAGATGAAGAGGCTTGCACAGGATAGAGTAGCATGGAGAGCTGCATCAAACCAGTCTCAGGACTGAAGACCACAACAACAACAACAACAACCCTTTGGCGCGTCCTCCATCTTTTTACATAGTTCCTTACATCTTAGTCGTTATATTTTGCGTTCACAATAGCAGTTTGTTTGTGTGACGAATTACGAGCGGCGTTCAAGTAACGTAAAACATTTTTATCTGAAAAGAGGTTCGTTTATTCAGGATTCCAATACACCATATTATTTCCCACTCTTTTGGTTTCAAAATCCTATTTTTCAACACAGTCTCCGTTCAGTGCGGCGGCCACTGGGATACTCCGTGAGCCCGCATCGTAGCACTCTACCGGTCGGCGACAGAGGCCGCGTCTTGTGCTATCAGTAACCTCCCAGTCGTCCACGTACTGATTCACGCGGAGTACATCCTTCATTGGACCAAACAGATGGAAGACGGAAATTACGAGATCCAGGCTGTAGAGTGGATGAAGAAGAAAAGTCTAATGAAATTTTGTGACGCCCTCTCTGGGGCGTTGCGTTATCATGGAGAAGGATAAGCTCGTTTGCATTTTTGTGTCGACGAAGAAGCAGAAGTTTCCCTGATTTCCTGAGCGTAATACAACACACATCAGAGCTGATCGTTGTACCACGAGAGAGGACATCAAATAGAACAACCCCTGTAGTGTTCTAGAAGACCATCGCCGTGGCTTTAGCCGCTGGGAGTGTGGCTCTGGACATTTTCTTCAGAGGAGAGATGGTGTGGCGCCACTGCACGGATTGCCGTTTTGATTCGGCGGATACTAAGATCCGTGGCTCATTTATCACTTCTTCTAGCAAACTATCAGCCACTATAGGCAACTATTAGGTAAGACAGCCATCTGGTGCTGTGATGGAATACACGAGCGGCTAACTCCATCCTTGTCTTGTAACTCTGCCGTGCAGTAGCTTCTAGTGAAAGATTACGTTCAGCATTTTAAAGCAACGTTTCTCAGTTATTTATATTTACTGATTAAATAAGATAGGATGAACAAGAATGAGATTTTCACTCTGCAGCGGAGTGTGCGCTGATATGAAACTTCCTGGCAGATTAAAACTGTGTGCCGGACCGAGACTCGAACTCGGGACCTTTGCCTTTCGCGGGCAAGTGCTCTACCAATTGAGCTACCCAAGCACGACTCACGCCCCCTCCTCACAGCCTTACTTCTGCCAGTACCTCGTCTCCTACCTTCCAAACTTTACAGAAGCTCTTCTGCGAACCTTGCAGAACTAGCACTCCTGAAAGAAAGGATATTGCGGGCGGAGTGTGCACTGATATGAAACTTCCGCTGCACAGTGAAAATCTCATTCTGGAAACATCCCTCAGGCTGTGGCTAAGCCATGTCTCCGCAGTATTCTTTCTTTCAGAATGCTAGTTCTGCAAGTTTCGCAGAACAGCTCCTGTAAAGTTTGGAAGGTAGGAGACGAGGTACTGGCAGAAGTAAGGCGGTGAGGAGGGGGCGTGAGTCGTGCTTGGGTAGCTCAATTGGTAGAGCACTTGCCTGCGAAAGGCAATGGTCCCGAGTTCGAGTCTCGGTCCGACACACAGTTTTAATCTGCTAGGAAGTTTCATATCAGCGTACACTGCGCTGCAGAGTGAAAATCTTATTCTGGAAACATCCCCCAGGCTGTGGCTAAGCCATGTCTCCGCAATATCCTTTCTTTCAGGAGTGCTAGTTCTGCAAGAAGGGCTTCTGTAAAGTTTGGAAGCTAGGAGACGAGGTACTGTAAGATGAACCAGCTTGTCAAATTTGCATCTGACCCTTACTCCATTAGTGAATAATTCCCTTATCATTTGCAACAAATTGAACAGTATTCCTCACCTTATAAGTTTCAATGCTAGGACCGCGATTTCTTCCGTTGTGCATATCTCATCATCGTCGAAATCGATAACTATATAGTCATGTGCGCAGGATAGCGTAAAACAGACTGATATGTGTGCATTAAAAGAACCAGACAATAAAACAAAATAAGAGCCGAAAGAATAGACAAAAAAAGCACAGTATGACGCGGGAGTTACGGTGATAGTAAGTTTCCTTATTGCACGTAACCTTGGAACAGTTGGTGACCGGGAACAACTGGCTACAGCACAATGTGCATGCAATAAATACAGCACAACGACTAATGTGAGTAGCATTGATAAGCTACGCAACCAACTTACCTAATACAGCCTGTAATTAAACAGTATGAATGTGGTGTGTCAGTCTGTGACGTCACTATTTTATACACTGGTATCCAAAATGAAAGAAACAAATGATTTTTTTTATTTGCGCACACTTCCCGACAACTGGTTAATGCGCTCAGTATCGCGTGTGACCACCTCTGACATGGAGCATGCCGTAAATTATGTCATCAAGGCCATTCTTCCGGCAGACTGCTCACAAGATGCCGACGTGATGCAACCCGTCTCCCCAGTGCGTCCCAGACATGCGCTGTGGGACTGAAGCCGGGAGGACGAGCAGGTCACGCTATGCATGCAGTATCTCTCGTTTCCAAGATAATATCAACCATCCATGCTCCATGAGCTCGAGCGTTATCGTTTATCAATAAGAAGTCTGGGCCCACAGCACCTCGCTACAACCCACATTAGGTCCCAAGGCCTAGTCACGAAATCTGGCAGCACTTAACCCTTGCCGATTCACCCGTGTAATTTAATGAAGATGTGTTCGAGTTGTTCCCTTCTGTGAAGACGAGTCAAAGGTACACACACGGCAGGTCTCCGACAACAAAGGCCACTCTGCTGAATCCTTCTGTACAACGTTAGCCTCGATATGAGACGTCCAGTGGGTGCTGCGAAGTCAGATGCCAGTTGCCGTGCAGTACTGAGACGGTACTGTTGTGGTCTTACGGCCATATAACGCTCCTCTCTTCCTTATGTCACACGCGGTCGGTCCTACCCTGGCCTTCGGTATACAGTTTCGGTCTCTATAAGCCCGAGAAACAACAGAACGATTCATATGAAGCCGTCGGGCCTAATCAGTTTGCGACTGTCCTGCTTCCATTCTTCTATTGTCCTCCACCGCAGTGAGTCCGGTAGGCGTCTTCTCTGTGCGACACAGCACCGTCTGTGGCTGTGTACAAAGCGATTGTGGACGTAGGAGTACCCGAAAAACACTACCCCATTTGATACGTGCTCTGGCGAGATAGTTGGCATGCTTGTCCATTGACTGGAATGCCGTCTTCCACGCAAAACACGATTGTACAGATGTCTGTTGACAGTCTGTATGATTATATCGTGAATTAAGGACAGCGTGGGGAAACAGCGGTTTGTTACTTTAATTTTGGACGTCAGTGCATTTACACACAAATTTCATGGAATATATACACTCCTGGAAATGGAAAAAAGAACACATTGACACCGGTGTGTCAGACCCACCATACTTGCTCCGGACACTGCGAGAGGGCTGTACAAGCAATGATCACACGCACGGCACAGCGGACACACCAGGAACCGCGGTGTTGGCCGTCGAATGGCGCTAGCTGCGCAGCATTTGTGCACCGCCGCCGTCAGTGTCAGCCAGTTTGCCGTGGCATACGGAGCTCCATCGCAGTCTTTAACACTGGTAGCATGCCGCGACAGCGTGGACGTGAACCGTATGTGCAGTTGACGGACTTTGAGCGAGGGCGTATAGTGGGCATGC
Organism: Schistocerca cancellata; assembly: GCF_023864275.1. Classification (NCBI taxonomy): domain Eukaryota; kingdom Metazoa; phylum Arthropoda; class Insecta; order Orthoptera; family Acrididae; genus Schistocerca; species Schistocerca cancellata. Next base: position 74,103,005 of record NC_064627.1, read on the forward strand.
GGGAGGCCGGGTGGACGTACCGCCGAATTGCTCAACACGTGGGGCGTGAGGTCTCCACAGTACATCGATGTTGTCGCCAGTGGTCGGCGGAAGGTGCACGTGCCCGTCGACCTGGGACCGGACCGCAGCGACGCACGGATGCACGCCAAGACCGTAGGATCCTACGCAGTGCCGTAGGGGACCGCACCGCCACTTCCCAACAAATTAGGGACACTGTTGCTCCTGGGGTATCGGCGAGGACCATTCGCAACCGTCTCCATGAAGCTGGGCTACGGTCCCGCACACCGTTAGGCCGTCTTCCGCTCACGCCCCAACATCGTGCAGCCCGCCTCCAGTGGTGTCGCGACAGGCGTGAATGGAGGGACGAATGGAGACGTGTCGTCTTCAGCGATGAGAGTCGCTTCTGCCTTGGTGCCAATGATGGTCGTATGCGTGTTTGGCGCCGTGCAGGTGAGCGCCACAATCAGGACTGCATACGACCGAGGCACACAGGGCCAACACCCGGCATCATGGTGTGGGGAGCGATCTCCTACACTGGCCGTACACCACTGGTGATCGTCGAGGGGACACTGAATAGTGCACGGTACATCCAAACCGTCATCGAACCCATCGTTCTACCATTCCTAGACCGGCAAGGGAACTTGCTGTTCCAACAGGACAATTCACGTCCGCATGTATCCCGTGCCACCCAACGTGCTCTAGAAGGTGTAAGTCAACTACCCTGGCCAGCAAGATCTCCGGATCTGTCCCCCATTGAGCATGTTTGGGACTGGATGAAGCGTCGTCTCACGCGGTCTGCACGTCCAGCACGAACGCTGGTCCAACTGAGGCGCCAGGTGGAAATGGCATGGCAAGCCGTTCCACAGGACTACATCCAGCATGTCTACGATCGTCTCCATGGGAGAATAGCAGCCTGCATTGCTGCGAAAGGTGGATATACACTGTACTAGTGCCGACATTGTGCATGCTCTGTTGCCTGTGTCTATGTGCCTGTGGTTCTGTCAGTGTGATCATGTGATGTATCTGACCCCAGGAATGTGTCAATAAAGTTTCCCCTTCCTGGGACAATGAATTCACGGTGTTCTTATTTCAATTTCCAGGAGTGTATATGTTCGTCAGGATAGATGTCAGGAGCGGAAAATTGTGGGCATTGCAGTAATTAAAAGTAATTAAGCTGGAATGAACCCTATTTATTCATGTAAAGATGGTACATGGGTGCCTACGTAGGGTTGAGCAGCCCCAAGGCTGGTTTGAGGAGAGAGGCAGAGGCTAGAGGAGCGACTGCTCGGGGCCGAGGTCTGGAGCTAAGCGAGCGCGGAGCTGTTTCCGAGCCGCCCTCGCCGCTCCCGGCCGCGTCCCCACGTGATCACACGACTAGTCTTTGATTGGAGGGTGGATTCCGCCAACGCGCCTTGCTAGTAGCGTACCCTCGTCAGCGCAACCAAGCCGTGGGACCAGACCGAGGAGCACGTGGCAGGAATGTGCCGACCACGGTCTTCCGGCCAGCACCTTACACCGCAGTATGCCCAAGCCGGCTACGGCCGTACATTATGAATGGGAAAAAATTATATATATATATATATATATATATATATATATATATATATATATATATGTGTGTGTGTGTGTGTGTGTGTGTGTGTGTGTGTGTGTGTGTGTGTGTGTGTGTATTTTGGCCTGATGTTAAGACTTAACTGAGCCAGGTTTAATAGTTACCCACGTTGAAGTATTTTTTTTAATTACCTACGGTATTCATGTATGCAATTTTATATTCGAATTAATCTGCTGTAGACTAACTGTTGTGTCTAGACAAGACAGCCTAGACACAATGAGAGGAAGCTGAAAGGCACGTTCTTAAACTCACGCAGGCTGGCGTGAGGTCTGAAACAGGATACGTAATGAATGCTATAAAGAAAAGTACGTAGCTTCTGGAATACTTAACTTTAATCCACATTTGTAGAACATCGCTCTTGATGATGCATTAATAGAATCTCAATATCTATACTGGTAATGGCGCCTTGCTAGGTCGTAGCAAATGTAGCTGAAGGCTGTGCTAACTATCGTCTCGGCAAATGAGAGCGTAGTTGTCAATGAACTATGGCTAGCAACGTCGGCTGTACAACTGGGCTGAGTGCTAGACCTGCCGTGTGGCGGCGCTCGGTCTGCCATCGCTGACAGTGGCGACACGCGGGTCCGTCGTATACTAGCGGACCGCGGCCGATTTAAAAGCTACTACCTAGCAAGTGTGGCGTCTGGCGGTGACACCACAGTAACCAACAGGTTACGCACTGTGCAGATCACAACAACGTGAAAAAGCGAAACGAGGGCAGACGAGAAACACACAGGGGCTGCTGGTCACGGGCCATATCACCGTTTGCCGGACGGTTCCAGAGCGTCACAAGTGGTGCGAGGGGAGCCAACCAGCTGACTTCAGCCAGCGGATTATGACGCCAGACTGGTACCTGCTCCTATCTTGGTCCCAGGAAAAGGGGGGCCGGTGCCGGTGCATCAGAGCACCAGAGAACTAGAGTGGGACACGCCAAAGCATTATTATTCGCTGTGTTTGCACTGGGAACCTTGTGTTTCCAGAGCGACAACGCCTTGCTTGCCTGGCTCAATATACAGTAGGAGACGAACATCACTTGACTCACGTACTCGTACAGAAGGATTAGGAGTATAAACGGGAACGAAACAACGAAACGCACTTGTACGTCCCTTTCTGCCATGTGGAAGAACTATTAGATGTACAAGTCTGTACCACATGACACTACTACGCGGTTGTCTATCGGACTTTGACTTTCGAAGACCACCTCTGACAAACGGTACTGATCAGCTAACCGCATTCTTAGTAACCCTTGAAACAGTAAGAGCATGCCTGATCTAGATAACAATCATTACCTGTTCAGCCCCTGTCGAGCCACTAGTACCTCACTGCCATAAGACAGTCGAGATGACAATGCATTACTGCACATTGTCGACGATTAACACAACTAACAGAGGCAAAAACTTCAAACTGGTAGTCCAACGAACCACAGGTTCATACTGTATTACACGAGAAAGCTGTGAACAGCTGCTTTACCACTGTGAGTGGCGCCACAATACTGTCTGAATGACTTCAATCCCAAAAGAAGATGGTCAAAGGTGTTGCCCCATGCTGGTGGTACACAGGTCAAACACAGTTCCAGCAATCCTCTGGCCTTGATTACAGTTACACCACCCCACACCATGCTTCAAACAAAACAAATTGTGAAACTTCCTGGCAGATTAAATCTGTGTGCCCGACCGAGACTCGAACTCGGTTCCTTTGCCTTTCGCGGGAAAGTGCTCTACCATCTGAGCTACCGAAGCACGACTCACGGCCGGTGCTCACAGCTTTACTTCTGCCAGTACCTCGTCTCCTACCTTCCAAACTTTACAGAAGCTCTCCTGCGAATCTTGCAGAACTAGCACTCCTGAAAGAAAGGATATTACGGAGACATGGCTTTGCCACAGCTGTGTGTACCGGGCGTGAGTCGTGCTTCGGTAGCTCAAATGGTAGAGCACTTGCCCGCGAAAGGCAAAGGTCCCGAGTTCGAGTCTCGGTCGGGCACACAGTTTTAATCTGCCAGGAAGTTTCATATCAGCGCGCACTCCACTGCAGAGTGAAAATCTCATTCTGAAAACAAATTGTATCTGTCCTCCATGTCCCCTTCTTGTGTGACAGTGAAAAGATCTTCCCCCCCCCCCCCCCAATAACGGAAACACCCATTTCTTGTATGACAATTTTCTGCACTACTGATAAAAAAGTTGGTCGCTCGTCCGTGTAAATTTTGTTATTCTCTTTGTTTTCATCACTAGACATGTAACTATTTATAAGTGTTACATTTTTCTTGTGGTATAAATGATACGTTAATTTCCACAGGTTAGAATGCATTGACAAGCAGGGATAAATTCGAGAATTTGAACCTATACTAGAGGGCATACTCATTACTTCTCTTAGGCTCTTTGCAATTTTGTTTTTGTTACATAAATAATGCTTCCAGGGACTACCACTTTAGTCTGGAGAGGTCACTGATTTATCACACTCCTGATTTACCTATATACAATATGTGAAGATCATGAATGTACATATGAATGAATAACTATCATTTACTTGTATTTGTAATCTAGTATATATAGCGTATTAATTAATTACAGATGTAGCTCATACACGATTAAATAAATAAACATATCATGATACACAGGCCGGCCGGAGTGGCCGAGCGGTTAAAGGCGCTACAGTCTGGAACCGCACGACCGCTACGGTCGCAGGTTCGAATCCTGCCTCGGGCATGGATGTGTGTGATGTCCTTAGGTTAGTTAGGTTTAAGTAGTTCTAAGTTCTAGGGGACTTATGACCACAGCAGTTGAGTCCCATAGGGCTCAGAGCCATTTGAACCATTTGAACCATGATACACATGGACTCATACACCATTCACATTTGTTTTGATACCTTGTTTATTCTAATTTCTTGACTTCATTTGAATATATATGTATGTATGGCATGTCTTTACTTGTCCAATCGATGTCAGTTTTCCGTTAGTAAACTTTTCACTTACGTTTCTCATTTCACTGTATATTTTTTTCTGAAATGCTATTAATATTTGTCAGTGCTTTGGTAAGTTCCAGTTAGTTTCATGTTTTGATACCTTTGGAAGGCACTGATGTACAGGGTGTTACAAAAAGGTACGGCCAAACTTTCAGGAAACATTCCTCACACACAAATAAAGAAAAGATGTTATGTGTACATGTGTCCGAAAACGCTTAATTTCCATGTTAGAGCTCATTTTAGTTTCGTCCACCTACGCTCAATGGAGCACGTTATCATGATTTGATACGGGATACTCTATCTGTGCTGCTAGAACATGTGCCTTTACAAGTACGACACAACATGTGGTTCATGCACGATGGAGCTCCTGCACATTTCAGTCGAAGTGTTCGTACGCTTCTCAACAACAGATTCGGTGACCAATGGATTGGTAGAGGCGGACCAATTCCATGGCCTCCACGCTCTCCTGACCTCAACCCTCTTGACTTTCATTCATGGGGACATTTGAAAGCTCTTGTCTACGCAACCCCGGTACCAAATGTAGGGACTCTTCGTGCTCGTATTGTGGACGGCTGTGATACAATACGCTATTCTCCAGAGCTGCATCAGCGCGTCAGGGATTCCATGCGACGTAGGATGGATGCATGTATCCTCGCTAACGGAGGACATTTTGAACATGTCCTAAAACAAAGTGTTTGAAGTCACGCTGGTACGTTCTGTTGCTGTGTGTTTCCATTCCATGATTAATGTGATTTGAAGAGAAGTAATAAATGAGCTCTAACATGGAAAGTAAGCGTTTCCGGACACATGTCCACATAACATATTTTCTTTCTTTGTGTGTGAGGTATGTTTCCTGAAAGTTTGGCCGTACCTTTTTGTAACACCCTGTATAACACACATAATTCATGAGTCAATTTTTAGCCTTTCGCATGTATGCCACTAACATGTCATGATACATATAGACACATACACCATTCACATTTGTTTGTTGCGTTGTTTAATTCGATGAGTTGTGCTCATTTGGATTTATGTATATACGTCATGTGATCACTTATCAAATGGAAATAATTTTTTCATTGGTTAACTTTTAATTTATTTTGTTTCTAATTATGCTGATGATTTCATTCTTGAAATAACTGTTGAAGACAATTTGTCGTACATTGCGAGCGCTGCCGTGATTCATGAGATATCTACGTTTCTTATCGTAAATTAAGTTGTGTGTATGGACCTTAAGTCAGTTTTCACCCCGTTTTTATGCCGAGGGTCGTATGGGAGCCACATTTTTTAGTAAAGGTAGAGTATACTCAAGAACTTTTAACCAATTTCAGCTCTGACCTTTGTTAAAGAAAATATTGTTATAAGCTGGACAATTGACTTAGTATTTTTGTTAATTTTTAGTACCACAGTCTGTAATAACAGCACAAAAGTAGACTTCTGCGGAATGTCCAATCCGTAATTAATGTAGATGTGTGGTGAATTCCCTGAGAATGATTCGTGTTGTATGAGAACTATACTGTTATATCTTCTTGGCAAATCTCCAGCTATATCCTGTTTGAAATTCCATACCTTCTATGACAGACTGTTAGACTTGGCACGATCAACACAATTAACAATGTAAGAAATTTTGCTTGCAGGTGCCCCACTCTAACTCCTGAACTTTGATGGTACCGAGATGTAATGCACAACGGCAAGCCGTTTAGTCTGTCTCATTTCATAATTATTCACCATTCATAATTGTTCAGTTCAAAGTCAGAAAATAGTAGATTACGTGGGTGAGAATATGAGATTAACCATTAGAAACATTTGCGTTACAGTAGTTGATCAAACCGATTATCATTTTCAGATAACAATCAAGATAACTTTGTGCTGGTAGCTTTTCCTCCTGAATCTCGAAGTAAGCCATGAGCTTCGTGGGGCGCTGAGTACAGGCTAACGGTACAGTGCAGGCCTGCGTGGCAGAAGCAATCCCTTCCGTCCCTCTGGGAATTGCGGAATGGAGAGCAGGCCAATGTCTACGAGCGGGCGAGGCGCCGTACATTGTGAATAGGGGCCGCAAAACAGCGTTTACTTCGGGAAACAATATGGCAGTTCGTCTGGAGTTGTCCGTGGCGTGTCGAATTCGCTCCTGTGATAAGATTTACCGACTGTGGGTATTCTTTAGAAACCGGCCAAGGCAAGGGTAAGTGTGGGGGGAGTGCTGAGGAGTGAGGAACCCGCCCCCCGCTCAGCCCTTCTGCTTTCTCACAGACTCTATAGCGAGGCTAGCTATTTAACGGAGGCACAGATTGGTCAACGGTTTTGTGACGTCAAACGAACGCTGGAGATCCGTTTAATAGATGACTGGCTCTCACAACTGTTTGTAGGGAAAATAAAAGTAAGGCAGCTTTGAACAGGGGCAGAATAGATGCATCGCTGCCCCTGGGTCCCGGAGTCTGGGTTTGATTCCCAGCATGGTTGGGGACTTTCTCCACCTGTAGAATGGGTGTTTGTGTTGTCCTCATATTTCATCATCCTTTAGCAAATGCCGCAACTGGAAGTGTAAATATTGGTAACTTGTACGGGAGCTGGTAACCACACTGTTGAGCGCCACAGAATCCAAAAATCATCGTAAGTGCTGTATTGGTTCACAGCCTGGCTTGGTAACACCGCTCTACTCGCATGGCGACACAGATTATAGTGAACACGAATGCAGAATCTCCTTATTAGGATAATCGACGTTATAATTCCATCAATACTTAAAATACAGGGCTATTACAAATGATTGAAGCGATTTCATCAATTCACTGTAGCTCCATTCATAGACATATGGTCACGACACACTACAGATACGTAGAAAAACTCATAAAGTTTTGTTCGGCTGAAGCGCAGTGAGACAAAATGGCGACAGGAGCCGAGACAGCGTATGTCGTGCTTGAAATGCACTCACATCAGTCAGTCATAACAGTGCAACGACACTTCAGGACGAAGTTCAACAAAGATCCACCAACTGCTAACTCCATTCGGCGATGGTATGCGCAGTTTAAAGCTTCTGGATGCCTCTGTAAGGGGAAATCAACGGGTCAGCCTGCAGTGAGCGAAGAAACGGTTGAACGCGTGCGGGCAAGTTTCACACGTAGCCCGCGGAAGTCGACGAATAAAGCAAGCAGGGAGCTAAACGTACCACAGCCGACGGTCTGGAAAATCTTACGGAAAAGGCTAAAGCAGAAGCCTTACCGTTTACAATTGCTACAAGCCCTAACACCCGATGACAAAGTCAAACGCTTTGAATTTTCGGCGTGGTTGCAACAGCTCACGGAAGAGGATGCGTTCAGTGCGAAACTTGAAGCAACATTTTTTCTTAATGGTGAAGTGAACAGACACAATGTGCGAATCTGGGAGGTAGAGAATCCTCACGCATTCGTGCAGCAAATTCGCAATTCACCAAAAGTTAATGTGTTTTGTGCAATCTCACAGTTTAAAGTTTACGGCCTCTTTTTCTTCTGCGAAAAAAACGTTACAGGTTACGTGTATCTGGACATGCTGGAAAATTGGCTCATGCCACAACTGGAGACCGACAGCGCCGACTTCATCTTTCAACAGGATGGTGCTCCACCGCACTTCCATCATGATGTTCGGCACTTCTTAAACAGGAGATTGGAAAACCGATGGATCGGTCGTGGTGGAGATCATGATCAGCAATTCATGTCGTGGCCTCCACGCTCTCCCGACTTAACCCCATGCGATTTCTTTCTGTGGGGTTATGTGAAAGATTCAGTGTTTAAACCTCCTCTACCAACAGACGTGCCAGAACTGCGAGCTCGCATCAACGATGCTTTCTAACTCATTGGTGGGGACATGCTGCGCCGAGTGTGGGAGGAACTTGATTATCGGCTTGATGTCTGCCGAATCACTAAAGGGGCACATATCGAACATTTGTGAATGCCTAAAAAACTTTTTGAGTTTTTGTATGTGTGTGCAAAGCATTGTGAAAATATCTCAAATAATAAAGTTATTGCAGAGCTGTGAAATCGCTTCAATCATTTGTAATAACCCTGTACATACTTGGAGTCCATCAGCATACAACCAAACCCATGGCTCTTTCCAGCCATCACATAAGCTGCTGATTCCATCGTTCTCCTGTAGCTTTGTCATGCAGTAGTTGCTAGTGAAACTTCATTTCAGCACTCTAAAGCAACATTTTCAAGTTATTTACATTTTGTGATTAATTCAGATTCCCCAAGTTCGTTTGTGTGGTAAGAAACCAGTCTGGCACTTATTCCTTTATTGAAAAATTCTCTTACCAGTTGCAAAAAGTCAATAGTGAAATCGTGATTCCACACCTTAAGTTTCAACACTAGGGCAGCGCTCTCTCTCTCTCTTTTTTTTTTTTTTTTTAATCCGTAGTGCGTATATCATCAATATTAAGCCTTAAGGTTGTGCCTCGATGAGGACCAGGCCTGATTCGGTAACCACACCAACTCACTCACTTCCACTTTTTCTTACTTACTGCTATGTAGACCTTTCCAACATGTTACAACTCCCTTGTGCTTCTATGATAGTGAAGAATGATAAAGGTGACAGATTTAGTTCCGAATGAATTTGAGGTTAATTGGAACTACAAAGAGAAAATTAGGTAATATCGCAATTAACTCGAGTGCCCAGTGGTCGCCAATATATTAACATTTTAAAGAGTCACTGCCGTCTGACATACTGCTTCAAACATCATTTGCTGCCATGCAACACTATCATATATACTTTAGCTCTCTACTGCGCTCATCCGTAAATCAACAACACTGTGTATACATTTTTTAACCACTGTTCTCATCTGACTGATTTTTAAATGCACGTACAACCCACAGACGCAAAATGCTATGTTACTTTCGCTAATGCTACATTCTCTGTTTTCCAGATCACATTGAGATTTTACTTTGCATTGGATTCTTCATGCAAGTGCGGTGACGTTAATGTTCGCCATTTCGTTAACTACTTCAGTAAGATGGTTCACTTTATTTGCGACATTTCTTCAGTTTATGTTTGCACTGTCTTTAAAAATGATTCTGCATTACTAATACTTTCACATATTTCTTTAGACATTGAATTATTAATATGTACCTCCTGAAGTGAACATTCAGTACCAACAAATTTACTAGCTTCAATCTTCGTTTTCTTCACTGATTTTGGTGTAGGTCACAACACGAACTTCACGGACATTAATTTTATCTTCACGAACGTTTGCTACGTTCGCTTGGTTCGTAAGGCAATGACACTGTACTAGTGTGCATATTTGGATTATTCATAATACAGCGTACGTTATCTCACTTGTAGTGTCAGCATTTTGACAAAACTTATCATCTAAAGTCTCAATGTAAGTGTGAGCTACATTTGTTTCTCTTTAATGATCTGATTCAACGTTAAGTGTTTCGCTGCTAATCTCACTCTCTCCTTCAGGCATCAAATTAATACATGAGAGTTGATATATGCAATCTTTCCTACAAATATCAGTAACATCACTTTGTACATCAACAAACTTACTAGTTTCCATGTTTAATGGCTCAATAAAGATTGGCTCCCAATCTGCATTATTAAACGTATTTTGCATATTAGTAACTTCAGCTTTGAATTCTTTAAAGTATCATCGTCCTGCTTCTGTTTTAAGCCACTTCTTGAATTCTATAGCTTCACCCTGCCTTTCATCTGCTTCTAAAAATTTTTTTCAATTGCTTCAATACTGATTCCATCTTTGACCATGCCGATTCGGATGAGCTATGCTGATTTTGATTTTTACCCCTAACATTAACGGTGTTAGTTGCCGTTTTTGCATTAAATATGATTTGCAACGAATATACAAAGGGTTCATGTTAAACAAATCCGCCACAGTTGTAAAGTACTTTTACTGACAAAGTTTTGCAAGACAAAAGTCGCTAAAACACCACCACGGTTTCAAGGTCTTGCTTTCATCTTCAGGTGCTTCTGAAGTAAAATAAGAGTTGCAAGCTACTCCATTAAACAATTAAGAAATTTTACAATATCTACGTGATTACTCTGCTATTCACAATAAAGTGCCTTGAAGAGGGTTTAATGAACCACCTTCAAGCTGTCTCTCTACCGTTCCACTCTCGTACGGCACCCGGGAAAAACGAGCACTTAAATTTTTCTATGCGAGCCCTGATTTCTCTTATTTTGTCGTGATGATCATTTCTCTCTATGTAGGTGGGTGCCAACAGAATGTTTACGCAATCGGAGGCGATAACTGGTGATTGAAATTTCATGAGAAGATCCCGTTGCAACGAAACACGCCTTTGTTTTAATGGTTGCCTCTCCAATTCACGTATCATGTCTGTGGCACTATCTCCCCTACTTCACGATACAAAACGAACTGCCCATCTTTGTATTTTTTCGATGTCATCCGTCAGTCCCATTTGATGCGTATCCCACACCGCACAGCAATACTACAGAATAGGGCGGACAAGCTTGGTGTAAGCAATCTCTTCAGTAGACCTGTTGCACCTTCTAAGTGTTCTGCTAAGGAATCGCAGTCTTTGTCTGGCTCTACCCACAACATTATCTATGTGATCGTTCCAATTTAGAGTATTCGTAATTTTAATCCCTAAGTACAGCCTTCAGATTTGTGTGACTTATCGCGGAATCGAAATTTAGCTGATTTCTTTTAGTACTCATGTGAATAACTTCACACTTTTCTTTATTCAAGGTCAATTGGCACTTTTCGCACCATACATATATCTTATCTAAATCATTTTGCAATTCGTTTTGGTCCTCTGATGACTTTACAAGACGGTAAATGACAGCATCATCTGCAAACAATCTAAGACGGCTACTGAGAATGTCTCCTATGTCGTTAATATGGATCAGGAACAATAGAGGGCCCATAACACTTCCTTGGGGAACGCCAGATATTATTTCTGTTTTACTCGATGACTTTCCGTCTACTTCTACGAACTGTGGCCTTTCCGACAGAAAATCACGAATCCAGTCGCACAACTGAGGCGATATTCCATAGGCACGCAGTTTCGTTAGAAGACGCTTGACAGGAACGGTGTCGAAAGTCTTCTGGAAATCTAAAGACAGGGAATCAATTTGACATCCCCTGTCGATAGCACCCATTACTTCATGAGAATAAAGAGCTACTTGCGTTTCACAGTAACGATATTTTCTGAATCCGTGCTGACTATGTGTCACTAAATCGTTTTCTTCGAGGTACTTCATAATACAAAATTGTTAAGTTTCAACAAGAAAGAGGAAAGCCTTAAGGTAAACGGATCCAGTACCGCAACCCACAATGGTCGGCAAGGCTCTCAGCTCTCAAACTAGAAGACAATAGTTTATGGCAACCCACCAAACAGTACACGAAAAGACGCGCGAAAATGCCACCACTACATGGCGAACGCGGACTGCAGTTCAGCCCCATCGACAAGGCTAACGCACTAGCCGACGTGTTCGAAAAACAGTTCAGACCAGCAGAAGTACAGGACAGAGAACACGTCGCAACAGTCCGCAGAGAACTGGCCGTGTTCCTGGAAGCAGACGACGAAGATGACTACACGCCACTCTTCAGTACTGAAGATGTGGCGCGCTGCATCAAGTCCCTGCCCACCAGGAAAACCCCGGGTCACGACCAGGTCACAAATGAATTTCTGAAACTCCTCCCGCCCCTGGCAATCACCCACCTGACCGATATTGTTAATGAACTGACGCGATCACAAAAATTCCCGGCACAGTGGAAGCACGCAGAAGTCATTGAGATCGCGAAACCAGGAAAAGACCCGGTGTTCCCGCAACATTATAGACCAATTAGTCTACTGCCTACCCTCAGTAAACTTTACAAGCGCCTCCTACTAACCCCCATACAGGACTATATCACAAGAGAGCAGATCCTACCGAAATTCCAGTTCGGATTTAGGCAAAGACACTCCGCCCCCCAGCAAATCATTTCGGTGGTTGAAGCAGCCACGGACAGCTTCAACCGAAAGGGCTACTGCGGGCTTGTCTTGTTAGACGTAGCAAAAGCCTTTGACTCAGTCTGGCACACCGGGATACTACACAAGATGTACACCCTAGGCTTCCCCGGAAAGATCGTCAAAATCGTTAAAAACTATCTCTCCGGTAGGACTTTCTCAGTCAAGATCGATGGATCCCTGTCGACCAGGAGAAGAATCAGTGCAGGCGTGCCCCAGGGCTCGGTCCTGGGACGCGTCCTCTACAGTGTCTACACTGCTGACATCCCTACGACTCAGCATGTACACACTGCACAATACGCAGACGACACTGCATTCTTCTCCTGCTCGACAAACAGGAACCTGGTTACAAGGCGTCTGCAAACCGCCCTAAACAGGACGGAAAACTGGGCCAAGCAGTGGCGCATCTCAATAAACTCTGAGAAGACACAAGCCATGCTGCTCACCAGACGCTATGGGAAACGCCGACCCCCAAGAAGACCATACCAACTGCTACGATTGCAGGGGCAGAATCTACCATGGAGAAATTCTGCGAAGTACCTCGGTGTCACACTTGACAGACGCCTGACATGGAAGTGCCACATAGAGGAGCTTCGCAGAAAGGCTCACGCCAGGATGCAGATTCTGTACCCTGTCTTGAACAGCACCAGTTCCCTCGACCCCGCAACAGGAGTAGCGATCTATCGAAGCCTAATTCGACCGATACTGGAATATGCGTGCCCTGTATGGAGCTACGCAGCCAGATCGACGATAGATCGCTTACAGAAGACTCAAAATAGAGCGTTACGACGAGCCTTACACGTCCCCACGCGCTTCCCCGCGGCAGACCTGCATGAAGCCGCAGACATAGAGCCGCTCACAACACTATTCCGCGCCCTGGCAGAAGTGTTCTACGCCACGGCGCGGAATTCAGAAAACGACCTAATCAACACCCTTGGGCAATATGAACCCCATAGGGACAGATATAACAGACCCAAGTCGCTACACCTGCAGTAGCACAAAAAGAACAACTAAAGAAAACTCTCAACAAACAGCAACCAACAAAAGCACAGTAACAAAACAAACAACACACAAGAAAAGAGGAGTAAATGTCCGAAGGCGACAATAACCTCCACCAACACCCCCTCTAACGGTAGAGGACTAAAAGAGAGAAGAGAGCTCGGCTCCATTCGCCGAGCGGCAGTCGGGCGTTGAGCAAGTCTCCGTCAGTCTGTGACGCGAAGCCATAGGCCCCCGCTTGTACGGGTGACAAACCAGGGGTGTTTTCGGATGCGCCTTTATTAAGGCGTAGACGAGCACTCGCAGCTAATTGTCGATGACGAGCGAATCTTCGGCTGCGATGGCAAGTTGCAGCGACGCCTTGGGGCCCCAGCAGCCCGCTGCTCTTTGTTTCCGCCGGCCGCTTTTCCGGTTGGCTCGAGCTCCTCAGCTGCCGCAGAGAATAGCTCTGCTCCCCCGAGCGTTAGGGCATTCACAGGTCAGGGCCTGGTCCCTGGCCAGTGTCCCGCGCCTATTAACGTGATAGGACCAAGTTCTGCCGCCGGAAACCTAACGGTGACGGCAACTAAGGCGGCGACTGGTAGTCCCACGGCAGCCATTGCCTTTGCTTCCCTTACCTGCGTGCGACATGCGAACGGGGAATACACGACAAAAAGGAGTTCATATCTCCCACCTACCAGCGGTAGGATGTCCATGGCCACCCTGATGATCACCACAGGGCAGGCACGAGCGCCGGCGCAGCACCTAACCCCTGCACAAAGAAAACATCTTCCGGTCAGCATCCTCCCTAAACCCAACCCCATAGCCCTACCCAAAAAGACCGCTCCCGCTCCTAAACCCTCTCCTCCCGATCGAACGAAGCCGCAACACCCATCTGCCCCATGCAAGCGCATTAAGGACGTGGTAAAAAGTGCCAGAAAGCACAAAACTACTGTCAGGCGCAAACAAACTAAGAAAGCAACATCAATTCCACCGCCCACCACCAAGGCACGTGCTCCCTCCCCATCAGGGAGCGGAGACGAATCAGACTGCCCCCTCGTCATTGACGAATCCCGCGAAACCACCACCGCAGACACCACCGAGCCCCAAACACCAGGGCCCGCATCTCGTGGTCGTGCGGTAGCGTTCTCGCTTCCCACGCCCGGGTTCCCGGGTTCGATTCCCGGCGGGGTCAGGGATTTCCTCTGCCTCGTGATGACTGGGTGTTGTGTGCTGTCCTTAGGTTAGTTAGGTTTAAGTAGTTCTAAGTTCTAGGGGACTGATGACCATAGATGTTAAGTCCCATAGTGCTCAGAGCCATTTTTTGAACCCAAACACCAGGCACCGATGGTGATGGTTTCCAGAAAGCGCGGAAAACCGCCCGCCCACCTGTCACCCAGCAAGCGAGAGGCATTGCTTCCACTAGCAACAAGTTCTTGCCGCTGTCAGACGAGGACGAAGCGGTACCCGCGAGCGGTGATGCGCCGCAACTCACACCCGCACCGAGACACAGACTCCCGCCCATAATCGCCGAATTCAGCAATAATTACGAGGAGCTTCACTCCCTCGTCAGTAACTGCTTAGGCGAGAAGCAGTTTACTGCAAAGTCCGCCGGAGGGTGTAATCTCCCCACGGAAAATTACCCTCTACCACGCACCAATTAATCATTGTCAATCAAACCATCCACATATATCTACTTTGGAAAAGTATCTGATCTGATTTTCTAGTAATATATGCGCCGACAGCTCGTCGACGCCAAAGTATTTTCTAGTACGTTTATTCTTTGGAATAACAGAGATATATATATGTATTCTCCATGGTTGTTAGACTGGTAACGAGGACAGCTTCGGAAGTATCTGTTGAAAGATTGACGGGTTTCTAAGAGAGACATATTTCCTTTTTTTCTCGCTAAAGCGAGCTATTAACATTTGTGCCACTAGCGGGTTATTTGAAGAGAGAGAAAGACTGTAAACGGAAAATAATTAAGACTTGGAACCAACAGAAATCTGGACATGTAATGGAGATGGATTGAATATATAATTTCCTTTATAAATAAGGTTTGTGACCCTTTTATTCTGGAGTGAATGAACGAATGAGTTCTTTGTCTGAATCATTGATGATCGCGTTGGCCCTGTAATTAGTGGGGAAGTTTCAGCTGTGTCGAAGAGAGCCAGCAATCACCGAGTCTTTGTTAAATCGTCCAAAAAGGCTTCGTACACATCTGGAATTCGAAATCTTTCGTAACAGGAACGAATTGTTCAAACGATTGATTTTCCCAACTGAATGCAGCGCTTAACAATAATAATAAATGTAAAGATCTCTTACAGCAAGCCAGCCGCTGAATACTAAGACGAAGGGCTCCACCAGAGATTCTATTGGGCTGATTTCACGTAATGAAATATTATAGTTAAAACTGTACATAGATAAAGGAGAGAGAGAGAGCGAATGAAATTAGAGAAAATACTAATAATCCTCCATTAGTCTAACTTTTCGCCTGTCTTATCACGGATCAGCCTAAAGAAAAAACGGGAGGCCCTTACTTTACTGTATAGATTTATGTGTGAAAGTGAAGGGATCTTAAAGGCAACAGATACACGTCTATACAGACAAAACATTACACAAAGTTAGCGGCAAGCTGCATGCATTCATCATTCAGCATCTATTCTCCTTACATTTATACATTATAAGGGGACAAAATCAAACTTATGTTCAGAGAGCTGGACGATTACACCGCTGTGAAGGCCCTGCTCTCTGAACAGAAAGTCCCCCATTACACCTTCCCCACAGCCAAACAACGACTAATGAAGCTGGTAATAAGGGACTTACCCCGCAAAGTGGGCACTGACGCCATTAAGAAGGACCTGCAGAGGCAGGGCTTCGAAGTAAACAGAGTCACCCACATGAAGGAAGTTTACAGTGATAATAAATGGCCACTGTATCAAGCCAATTTGCCTGACACTCCACAAAACAGACAAAAACACATAACACACGTCCTGTCAGTGCCTGTCACAGTTGAGCCCCTACGCAGGAAAAGTGGAAACGTGCAGTGCTACAACTGCCAAGGACTAGGGCACGTTGCCAAGCACTGCGACATGCCAACTCGGTGTATGAAATGCGCCGAAGGGCACCCTACCTCCGACTGCTCCTTACAGCGAGGAGACCCAAAGAGCAAGTGCGTCCTATGCGGTGAATCTGGACACGGCGCCTTCTACCAAGGCTGCCGTGTACAAAAAGAGTACCGCCTACGCGCACAGGGCACCAAGACCCCCGCCACACAGAAAGTCAACCGTGGCGCCGGTCCTACGACCTCAAGAGCGCCGGCCAATCCACAACCGCGTCAAACACGACCAACAACAACCCGATCGAGAGCGAGAGGTAGCGCGAGCTACGCGAGCGTAGCAGGCACTGACAGGAGTCAACAAACGACTCCCACAATACACTTAGCCCAGCGGCCGTTCCCCGCTAACGGAGAAACGTCCAGGGAAGCCTCCTCCCCTCACATTCTCAAGTCCAGTCTGCAGCCAGTAGCGGCAGCTGAGTGCACGTCACAAGGCCCTCAGCCCAGCACTTCTGAAGAGAGTGCAAATGCCCTACGGCCCTCAGGAGTCGTAGAGCAAACGTTAGGCCTCCTAACGCAACTGCTCCACGAAATCAGGCAACAGAACGCCAAAATACTTACCGCCATTAATTTGGTACTGCAAGGGTCGCATAACAATGCGACTACAGCACAGAAATCCTCCCCCCAGTGATGGATAGACGACCCCACATCCAAGGACTTAAAATGTGCGTCTTCAACGCAAACGGCATCGTCGGACAAAACAACGAGTTCCGCGAGTTCCTACGCGATGAAAACATAGACGTATGTATGGTGGCCGAGACACACCTAAAACCTGGCGTAAGGGTGTCGGTACCCAACTACAACTGCTACAGGACCGACCGGCCCACCGCTGGAGGCGGGGTAGCAACATACTTCAAACGCGGAATCCCCCATCATCAGGTCCACCCACCAGCAACTACGCAAATAGAAACAGCGGCAATAGAGATTGCCACTGTCACAGGGCCCCTCACTGTCGTTGCAGCATATCGCCCTCCCTCCTACACACTGGAAGAGGACGACATAGCAGCCCTAGGCCAAATCAGAGGAAAACTCTTCCTTGGCGGTGACCTGAACGCCAAACATGTAGACTGGCACTCGCGAAACTCAAACAGAGCTGGTCGTCAACTGCAACGACTCGCGCGCACCCACCACTTTCACATATGGGGTCCGGAGGAGCCCACCCACTTCCCCAGAAACGGGGGTAGGGCGGACGTCCTCGACATAGCGCTCACCAAAAGAATAACAGGATTTGTGACCGCGCAGTCGGTTAACCGAATGTCTTCCGATCACAATCCTGTGATTCTCGAGGTCGACGTAGGAGACTGGGTACCTCTCCAACAACAACACATCTCATATAAGCGCACCAACTGGGAGCAATTCAAAGTTGACGTAACGTTAGCAATTGCCCAGGCCCCGCCTCCAACTGCAGACTCTGCAGAACAGGCGCTCAAAGATCTCACCAACACGATCCTGCAAGCAGCTAAGGAGGCCACACCACGGCCACCGGACGCCCCCCCCCCCCCCACCCGTTAAGCAACTCCCGCCGCACCTGCTTGCCCAAATCAGAAACAAAAATAGGATCGCTAAAGAGTGGAAGCTCACTAGAAACCCCGCAACTAGGAGGCTACTGAACCGCCTACAAAGAGAGCTCAAGGCCGCACTCACTGAGCACAGCAACCAGCAATGGTCGGAGCGACTTTCGGCCCTCCGCGTGGACGACAATAGCCTCTGGCAGGCGACCAAACAGAGCACCAAAAGACGCGCCAGACTGCCACCTCTGCATGGCGAGCGCGGACTCGTCTTTAGCACCACAGATAAGGCAAATGCCCTAGCAGATGCCTTTGAAAAACAATTCCGCCCAGCAGAGGCGCAGGACAGGGACCACGAAGCCGTCGTTCGACGTCAGCTCGCCACATTCCTTGCGGCGGACGACGCCGACGACGACGAAGAAAACACACCGCTCTTCACACCCAACGACGTGAACCGAGTAATCAGATCGCTACCCAACAAAAGAGCCCCCGGCCACGACCAGCTCAACAACGTAGTAGTGAAACACCTCCCACCCCATGCCATAGCCCGCATCGTAAATATCTTCAATGAGATTACGCGTTCCCGCAAGTTTCCAAGGTGCTGGAAACACGCAGAAGTCGTCGCGATCGCGAAACCCGGTAAAGACCCGGTTATCCCGCAGAACCTCCGACCAATCAGCCTTTTGCCAACCCTTAGCAAAATTTATGAACGCCTGCTACTCATTCCCATTCTTGACCACGTCAAAACACAGCAAATCCTGCCTGACTTTCAGTTCGGTTTCCGGCAGGAACACTCCGCGCCCCAGCAAATAATGAGGGTCGTCGAAGCAGCTACAGAAAGCTTCAATCGCAAAAGTTACTGCGAGGTAGTGCTACTTGACGTAGCCGCTGCCTTTGACTCTGTCTGGCAGACCGGGCTTCTCTACAAGCTATTCTCCCAAGGCTTCCCAGGTCCGATAGTGAAGCTACTCGCGAGCTCTCTCTCCAAAGGGACTTTCTCCGTTAGGATCGAGTCGTCGCTCTCCACAAAGCGTCGCATCAGGGCAGGCGTGCCCCAGGGGTCGGTACTGGGCCCGGTATTGTACAACCTGTACACTGCCGACCTCCCGACCGTACCGCTGGTGCACACTGCCCAGTATGCCGACGACACAGCGTTCTTCACGCGTAACCCGAACAGAGACAGGGATACGAGAAGATTGCAAACAGCGCTGGACGAGACCGGCCGCTGGGCTAAAAAATGGCGCATCACCCTAAATAAAACGAAAACCCAAGCCATCATGATCACCCGGAAACTGGGCAAGCGGGCTCCCGCCCGTCAGCCGCTACTGCTCAAGCTGAACGGCCAAGAACTTCCATGGCGACGTACCGCCAGGTATCTTGGAGTCACTCTCGACACCAGGCTCACCTGGAGGGCTCACATCGGGGACTTGCGCCGGAAAGCTAGTGGTAGGATGCAAATGTTGTATCCTATCCTAAACACCCACAGCACCCTAGTGGCTGACATAGGAGTTAGAACATGTTGTTGTTGTTGTGGTCTTCAGTCCTGAGACTGGTTTGATGCAGCTCTCCATGCTACTCTATCCTGTGCAAGCTTCTTCATCTCCCAGTACCTACTGCATCCTACATCCTTCTGAATCTGCTTAGTGTATTCATCTCTTGGTCTCCCCCTACGATTTTTACCCTCCACGCTGCCCTCCAATACTAAATTGGTGATCCCTTGATGCCTCAGCACATGTCCTACCAACCGATCCCTTCTTCTGGTCAAGTTGTGCCACAAACTTCTCTTCTCCCCAATCCTATTCAATACTTCCTCATTAGTTACGTGATCTACCCATCTAATATTCAGCATTCTTCTGTAGCACCACATTTCGAAAGCTTCTATTTTCTTCTTGTCCAAACTATTTATCGTCCATGTTTCGCTTCCATACATGGCTACACTCTGTTCATTAATACGACCGATAATGGAGTACGCTTGCCCAGTCTGGGGATATGCGGCGCATTGGCACCTCCGCAAACTTCAGTCAGTGCAAAACCGTGCACTTAAAAGGGCATTACACCTTCCCTTCCGCTTCCCCACTGCTGACCTACACGAAGCAGCGGGAATTCCAACGCTCCACGAGCGATTCAAAGAACTGGCCGAAAGCTTCTACGAAAACTCGGCCAGATCAGACAATAGACTAATCAAAAACTTGGGACTGTACGACACAACACTGGACAGACACAGACGACCAAAAATCATGATAACAAATTAAAACAGCCTAAAAGGCAGCACAGAAACACCAAACACACTGCACCATAAAATGACATACCATACAACAATGACCAACTACCCACACAGCACAGAGGAGGAAATGTCCCGAAGGACAACACCCTCCATCACATACGCTCTCCTCGAAAGTGAGGAAGCTCAAATGCAGTAGTCGCGAGATCGGCTCCAGTTCACCACCGGCAGTGGAGGGTGAAGCTTTGACAATGCCAGCCACTCGTGCTGGCGAAACGTCAGAAAAATCATTAGATGAACGTCGGCCGAAGAACCCGAGACAGAAGCCAATAGGCAGTTTGTACTTCATAATGTTCGAATTCGGTATATGGTCCAAAACCCCACTGCAAATCGACGTTAGTGATATGGGCCTGTAATTCAACGGATTACTCCTACTTCCCTTTTTGGGTATTGGTGTGACTTGAGCAATTTTCTAGTCTTTAGGTACGGATCTTTCTGTGAGCGAGCTGTTGTCTATAACTGCTAAATATGGAGCTATTGTATCAGCATATTAAGAGAGGAACCTGACTGGTATACAATCTGGACCGGAAGCCTTGCTTTTATTACGTGATTTAAGATGCTTTGAGACACCGAGGATATCTATTTCTATGTTTCTCATCTTGGCAGTTGTTCTTGATTGGAATTCAGGAATATTTACTTCGTCTTCTTTGGTGAAGGATTTTCGTAATGTCGTGTTTAATATTTCTGCTTTAGTGGCACTGTCATCAGTGACTTCACCGTTGTTATAGTGCAGTGAAGGTATTGATTGCGTCTTGCCCGTGGTGTGCTTTATGTATGACCAGAATCTCTTTGGGTTTTCTGCCAGATTTCGAGACAGAGTTTCGTTGTGGAAATTATTGAAAGCATCTCGCAATGAAGTATTCACTATATTTCGAACTTCTGCAAAACTTTGCCAGTCTTGGGGATTTTGCTTTCTTTTAAATTTGCCATGCTTTTTACTCTGCTTGTGCAACAGCGATCTGACCCGTTTTGTGTACCATGGGGGATCAATACCATCACTTATTAATTTATGTGGTATATATCTCTCAATTGTTGCTGATACTATCTCTTTGAAATCATTCCACAACTTTTCTACACTTACATGATCAGATCAGAAGGAGTGCAAACAGTCTCTTAAAAAGCTTTTCTAAGTAGATATACTTTGCGTTTCTCTTTAATGGTTGTATGAGTTATGGTACTCATTCTAGCAGCAACTACCTTATGGTCGCAAATCTCTATATCCGTCACGACACTCACTATTTGTCCAAGATTATTTGTTGCTAAGAAGTCAAATAAGCTTTCGCAACCATTTACGCTTTGGGGGGGTCATGAACTAATTGTTCAAAATAATTTTCTGAGAAAGCATTCAGTACGCTTTCGGATGATACCTGTGACTGACGAAGTGGGATGAGGGGGTACACTTAGCATGGAAGGTCAAGGCCCCTATAATGTCACTCCTTAAACACAACTACCAAATCAATAAATTAACAATTTATAAGACAATATTCAAAAAACAGCTAAGAGACAATCAACACATGGCTATTTTAAGGCAATACCAAAATATCAAAGATAGCCTGCTTCTCAAGCAAGGCAGCAAATTACAGTTATAAAAACTCGCTTAAGGAGATGAGCCACAGAGATTTCAACATTTAAAGGAACAATAAATTACAATCAGAAAGTGATTTAAACAAAAGTGTCACAGACAATTTATTTAAGGGAGCAATAATTTGCAACACCAGTTCGTTAGGAACCCAAATAACACGAGCAGTACAAGAAATTACAATTTAATACAATTCATTCCCAAGCAAATAAAAAAACCTATATTTTTTAAAATATGCATGAAACACGTTAAAGGTTTACCAAACGGGCAGTGACGCTAGTCTGCTCTGGACAAAGGGCGACTTAAAATGCCAGAAGCAGCAGACCAGCCATCCCAAAAGAACTGTAGGCGCCCCGGTGGTCCCGGTCGCCTACGGTGGACTGGATGGCCGAGCGGTGACCTCGACAGTTGTCAGGACGCTAGGAAATGGTTGTAGAAGCGTCAGAAACGCCAAAGAAACATTATTAATTCATAACATCTTTACTCCTGCCGAGTACAAGTGGTTTGGTGATATCAACGACCTTCCCCAAGTCCTCGCTGACTCGTAGCGATGACACCAGATCTGGGCCGCACAGTCTTGCTAGCGCAGCGTCGCGTGCTGTGACGTAGCAGAGGAATGTCCTTACTTTGGCCACGCGTGGCTGGCGGCGCCCAGCGGGGCTGCGGACAGCAAGCTGCTGCACGTGGAGGCTCTGGGTTGGAGTCCCGACGCTGTCGGCACGAGAGGCGTTCTCGAAGTCCGGAGTGTACTCCATCCAACCTCGTCTTCTTCCCTGCTCCTCCTGGTGGCTCGTCCGCGGTGTACGGGCGGAACGGGTGGAACGGGCTGCAGTCCCCCAGCGTCGTCGGCTCACCTGGTTGTGACGGCGGATACACATGGCCTAGGCCCCGCATGATCTCGACTATGGCACACAGCGATGTCTGCTAATCCTGGTTTGATGATTGACAGTGGCAGCAGAGAGGACCAGAGCTGGTACTGCCCCTCACGTCTGCTGCTGGATGGGCCGCCCTTACTGCAGCATCTCCTTAATAAAGATTAACAGGTCGATCACCGAGCTGAGTGCTACGCAGCGACCCAGTACACATCTAACTGCAAGTCTTACTGCGAGTGCCTTGTTGCTATTAGAGCTGGCGTATTTAAAGGAAGCACGAGCGACGTCCTGACGTCATGCTCGTTTGTAATGACCGCATTCGTTCCACTTATACTGATGATTCATCTGTCGCACTCGCCCCTTAGATGCTCTTGCGACAGAGTTACGTGTTGTTGCGGCAGACTTACGCGAAGTTGTGAAATGCAGTACAGCTGACGCTATCCCTCTGTCTTGCACTCTACGAAAGTCTCCGTCTAACACAAACCCGCGTGCTAAGCAATTCTCTCTCGCCTGTTGTGTGTAATCAGGCCATTGCTCCTGCGTGACGACACATTCCGATATATGTGAAATCCTCTTACCTCTTAGCTAACCAACTGCCTCTGGCTCTCGGCATAGGCAATGAAACTTTGACAATATTCCACGTTTCCAACTCTTTACTATTCCGCGCCACTACACAACACCTAAACCCCGGAGCCCAACTGCGAGTCAGCTGCTTCTGTGCTCTGAAGCGGAACGTGGCGCAACACCCACACACCCCAACTCACAGAAAACTGGACCACAAACAGACCACTGAACACACAGCAAACACCAACAAAACATCAATTAATATAAGTTAAGAGATCAATAAACAACAAATAAATACTAGCAAACAGTACTAATGCTGACTGAGTGCATTCAAATAAATGCACACGTATAAAATTTTATTTACAAATGATTGCCTTTCACAGAATACGAGGCTTTACTAATAATTGAGTGAGTGCTTTCATATGAATGCACTTATATAAAGGAACTACGTACAAATGACTAGCTTTACAGAATACGAGTCTATACTAATTAACTGAGTAAGTGCTTTCAATAGAAGTGACCGAAATTTTACAGCAATATACAAGGGACATCTATTTGATGGCAATCAAAATACACTGAAAATATCATACAGACAATACATAAACTTATGGATACTGTCCCAAAAAAACAAAATGTAACACACACAATTTCGAACTAATCAGTTTCCTAATATTAATCCGACCAGCGGATTTTTAAAAAGAAATAGTAACTGTTGGTCTCCATGCGGCTACACACTCCGCTGGCTGCTCTTTCTTCACCAACACGTACATTAGGGCAATCAAGCAACAAGTACACTGGCTGCAACGCAAACCGTTCAAAGAAACGAAGGCACCAAAATCACTACACCTTCGATGGAGAGAGTTGTTCGAGATGGTCTCCAGTGATGGGTCTCTCCGAGAAAACAGGCACCGAAGAAATGCGACGAACAGCGCCCGGAGTTGACATCAGGCATGTCCACCACAAACTCGAGCCCGGCTCACGAGGTAGACCCGCCGCGCCACTGCTGGCCGAGCACGCGTGTCTTCCTCTTTCGTCCACACAAGCACGTCCTGGCGCCTCGTAGCGAGTCCAACACCGACTGCCCCGAGCGCCGAAACCCCGCAAGATCACAACAGGGGCAAAGATCCCAGTACAGCCGGGTAATCGATAGTGTCGCGCCAAGGAGCTGGCGTGAAAGAAAAGGCGCACCACGGCTCAACGTTTTATGCCTGACGCAAGCTTTAACCGTATAATTTTTCCAGCATATCGAGTGGAGATTAAAGTCAGCACCGACTATAATTCTATGAGTTGGATACTTATCTGAAATGAAACTCAAGTTTTCTTTTGAACTGTTCAGCAACTATACCTTCTGGGAGGGGATGGAATTAATAGTTCAGTCCGATTGTCAAGTATAACCTCTACCCATACTATTTCGCAGGAAGTATCTACCTCAATTTCACTAGAAGGAAAACTACTTCTGACACCAATAAATACTCCACCACCAATAGTATTCAATCTGTCCTTTCTTAACACTGTTAGATCGTTAGAAAAAAATTTCTGCTGAGCTTATTTCCGGCTTTAGTCAGCTTTCTGTAACTATAACTATTTGAGCTTCAGTGCTTTCTATTAGGGTTTGGAGCTCTGGTTATTTCCCAACACAGATACGACAATTTACAATTACAAAATCGATCGTTTATAAAACTAACTTACTGTGTTTTACCTACCTCCTTTTAGACGGATGCTCTTTCTGTGGTTCCCTGAGGCCGTCTAACCTAAAAAACGGCCCAGTACCTTCCACACAGTCCCCGCTACTCGTGTAGTCGCTTCCTGTGTGTAGTGGACTCCTGACCTATTAAGCGGAACCCGGAAACCCACCACCCGATGGCGCAAGTCAAAGAATCTGCAGCCTACATGGACACAGAACCACCTGAGCGTCTGATTCAGACATTCCACTCGGCTCTGCACCAAGGGACCATAGTCGGTTCTATCGACGATGCTGCAGATGGTGAGCTCCACGTCAATCTCGCAAGCAAGGCTGGCAATCTTTACCATATCCGCTAGCCGCCCAAAACCAGAGAGAATCTCCTCAGAAGCAGACCAACATACATCATTGGTACCGACATGAGTCACCACCTGCAACTGCCTGCATCCGGTACTCTTCATGGCATCCGGAAGCAGCAGCCTTTCCACATCCGGAATGACTCCACCCCCCCCCCCCCCCCTCACCCCAGTGTGCACACAGTGTGCATACTGGCTTTCTTCCCCTCCTTTGCAGCCATGTTCCTAAGGGTCCCCATTATGCACCTAACGTTGGAGCTACCAGCTACCAGCAAACCCACCCTCTATGAACGCCCAGACCTTGTGGGCCGAGAAGCTTCCTCTGGAACAGGGTGGTCGACTGCAACCAGGTCAGAGACATCGTCAGCCACAGATAACGCCCAATACCTGTTCGTCAAACGAATCGGAGAGTCCTTACGATTGGCCCCTTGGAAAGTGTTTCACTCCCTGCCAGACATAGGAATGCTCTCCCACTCGACCATAGGTGAGGGGTCAACCTCAGTGCAGGCAGTACCTGGGGCAGCCACAGCAGTGGACCGAACAGGGACACGTTGGACATGCTCGATGACCCTCGCATCCCTGCATCCGACCCCCCCCCCCCCACCACCACCACCACGGTGATGCCCCTTGGCAGCAGCCTCAAGCTGTGTGACGGAAGCCAACGCACTCTGGAGCTTTGAGCAAAGGGTCGCCACTTCAGCTCGCTTCTGTACACAGCAATCCATTACTGCAGTCGCTCCCGTTTGAAGCTCGTAAAAATATACAACAAACGAACGGTGTACTCGTCTTCTTAGCAGTAGGAACACGATGTGCTCTGTCACTGACAGTCCAACCGACACAAAATTAAAGATTAACTTTTAGAAACTGAAAAATCAGATAAATTGCTTCCCAGCAGCAGTGGGACTTCATGCCCATGCCCAAATAGCTAGTAGGTAAACCAAAGATCTACCGTAAGTGGACCGTCGAATAGCATCCCAAATTGTGGCTGAAAAGAGCCCCAACTTTTAATCTTGGTGTGGGAAAATGCTCCTTCTCGCAAAATTTCCACCGAGAGTGCATGCTCTTTACAAAAATAAAGCCGCCGTAGGACATTAGGAGGAACTCACACGCTAGCACCAAGTTAAACTGAGTAGCGATCCTGCCCTGCAGGAAGCGAAAATGAGCTTACAACCTGATATAGCAAAATACAAGAAAATGCCTACATTCGAGGCCAACACGTATCGAGCGCTGGTACAGCACGTGCGTGACACGTGCGGCTACACGCAGCGGACTGAGCACTGACTTTGCGGGCCGTATTCGTGGTGAACACAGTGAAAGGGGAGCGCAACAAGGCATGCGGAGTAACTAAGGAAAAATCACGTACGAATGCCGAAAAAATGCAGAAGAAATATAGATAATAGCCAAAATTAACGGCAGTCCAATAAGAGAGACTTTCGCCTTAACAAGCAAATAAGAAAAGTAGGATGACTGACAATAGACTGAAGCCCCAAAGAAACTGGTATAGCTACGCGTATTAAAATACAGAGATATGTAAAAAGGCTAAATACGGCGCAGCGGTCGGCAACGCCTATACAAGACATCAAGTGTCTGGCGCAGTTGTTGGATCGGCTATTGTTGCTACAGTGGTAGGTTACCAAGATTTAAGTGAGTTTGAACGTTGTGTTACAGTCGGTGCACAGCATGTCCGAGGTAGCGAGGAATTTCGGTTTTTCCCGTACGACCATTTCATTAGAGTACCATGAATATCGTGAATTCGGTAAAACATCAAATCTTCGACATCACTGCGGCCGGAAAAAGATCCTGCAAGGTCGGGAGCAACGACGACTGAAGAGGATCGTTCAACGTGACAGAAGTGCAACCCTTCCGCACATTGCTGTATATGTCAGTGCTGGGCCGTCAAGTGTCAGCGTGCGAATCATTCAACGAAACATCAACGATATGGGTTTTCGCAGCCGAAGGCCCACTCGTGTATCCTTGATGACTGCCCGACACAAGGCTTTGCCCTCGCCTGGTCCCGTCAACACCGACATTGGACTGTTGATGACGGGAAACGTATTGCCTGCCCGGACGAGTCTCATTTCAAATTCTATCGAGCGGATGGACGTGCTCGGGTATGGAGACAGCCTCATGAATCCATGGACCCTGCATGGCAGCAGGGGACTCTTCAAGCAGATCTAATTGTTTAATGGAGTAGATAAGACTGTTCTTTTATTTCAAATTTCAGATGCACCTGCTGACGCGGCTAAGAACCCGAAACACCTAATACACCTGATGACGTGGCTAAGAACCCGAAACCATGGTAGTGTATAGCGATTTCTCTTGTGCAAGACTTCGGTCGAGAAGAGTATTTCACAACTGTGACGAACTTGTTACAATGAATGTTTTGCAAAACAGTTTGGATGTTCCACATATAAAAATTTGTAAATATTTACAAAGCTTTCTACACTTCTGGAAATGGAAAAAAGAACACATTGACACCGGTGTGTCAGACCCACCATACTTGCTCCGGACACTGCGAGAGGGCTGTACAAGCAATGATCACACGCACGGCACAGCGGACACACCAGGAACCGCGATGTTGGCCGTCGAATGGCGCTAGCTGCGCAGCATTTGTGCACCGCCGCCGTCAGTGTCAGCCAGTTTGCCGTGGCATACGGAGCTTCATCGCAGTCTTTAACACTGGTAGCATGCCGCGACAGCGTGGACGTGAACCGTATGTGCAGTTGACGGACTTCGAGCGAGGGCGTATAGTGGGCATGCGGGAGGCCGGGTGGACGTACCGCCGAATTGCTCAACACGTGGGGCGTGAGGTCTCCACAGTACATCGATGTTGTCGCCAGTGGTCGGCGGAAGGTGCACGTGCCCGTCGACCTGGGACCGGACCGCAGCGACGCACGGATGCACGCCAAGACCGCAGGATCCTACGCAGTGCCGTAGGGGACCGCACCGCCACTTCCCAGCAAATTAGGGACACTGTTGCTCCTGGGGTATCGGCGAGGACCATTCGCAACCGTCTCCATGAAGCTGGGCTACGGTCCCGCACACCGTTAGGCCGTCTTCCGCTCACGCCCCAACATCGTGCAGCCCGCCTCCAGTGGTGTCGCGACAGGCGTGAATGGAGGGACGAATGGAGACGTGTCGTCTTCAGCGATGAGAGTCGCTTCTGCCTTGGTGCCAATGATGGTCGCATGCGTGTTTGGCGCCGAGCAGCCGAGCGCCACAATCAGGACTGCATACGACCGAGGCACACAGGGCCAACACCCGGCATCATGGTGTGGGGAGCGATCTCCTACACTGGCCGTACACCACTGGTGATTGTCGAGGGGACACTGAATAGTGCACGGTACATCCAAACCGTCATCGAACCCATCGTTCTACCATTCCTAGACCGGCAAGGGAACTTGCTGTTCCAACAGGACAATGCACGTCCGCATGTATCCCGTGCCACCCAACGTGCTCTAGAAGGTGTAAGTCAACTACCCTGGCCAGCAAGATCTCCGGATCTGTCCCCCATTGAGCATGTTTGGGACTGGATGAAGCGTCGTCTCACGCGGTCTGCACGTCCAGCACGAACGCTGGTCCAACTGAGGCGCCAGGTGGAAATGGCATGGCAAGCCGTTCCACAGGACTACATCCAGCATCTCTACGATCGTCTCCATGGGAGAATAGCAGCCTGCATTGCTGCGAAAGGTGGATATACACTGTACTAGTGCCGACATTGTGCATGCTCTGTTGCCTGTGTCTATGTGCCTGTGGTTCTGTCAGTGTGATCATGTGATGTATCTGACCCCAGGAATGTGTCAATAAAGTTTCCCCTTCCTGGGACAATGAATTCACGGTGTTCTTATTCCAATTTCCAGGAGTGTATATACAATAACTACTACAGCGTACATCTTGGCAATATTCTCAGTCCACACCATTTTTTCTGCGAGCCACTACATACTCTAAGCTAAGCTGTGGTGACGCATCGCTTAACTGTAATCTGCTTTATTCTGCGTGATGCCACCGAGAATCCCTATTACAGTTGCTGAAGCTGGTGTGACATCCGCTTTCAGCACTGATGAATCACTTGTTCCGGGCCTGCCACTCGCACATGTCGTTGTCGGCCGCTCTTGATGTAGTCCAGTCCTACTGTGCTGCCTTCTGCGTAATGTCGTTTCATAACATGGTGAACTCGGCATTAGCATTCACGTAATCCAACCACACACACGAATGTTACTTAACACTTTTTTGTATATGCTGTTGTAAATAATACACAGTACTCAATGTTATGCAACTACCACTTTGTAGCACAAGTACCCACAGTTCAAACACTGGTCAAGTGCAGTTCGAATAAATTTCAGAGAGAGTTCAATCACTGTTCAAATGCCAATCTAAAGCAGTCAAAACACCGTTCAAACACAGTTAACTTTTGGTATTTGGATAGTTCCCAATCCTCACTATTTATTTCTAGGCCTCTCTTCTTCAAAAAGCTTTCCCCAAAGAACGTTACCTTCAAAGATATCCCCATAAAGGAAGCCATCAATGGTGGCTCAATGGGAACAAAGTATTATTTGAGTCGACACTATTAGAATGAATTGAGTCGACACTATTAGAATGAATGAAATGTTCACCAACATGAGATTGCTATGAGGGGTTGTATGGATTTCTAGGCAAGTGAAATGTCATCTGAGCTAACTATCGAATATGACGACAATAGTCTGTCTGGAAATCAACACTCATTCTCTACACCAATATCTCTTTTACTTTCCCTCCTGCGTGTTACCACGAATGACATGAAACTGTTTCCATTTCTACTGAAAATGTAGGACATGCGAGGGTCCTAGTTGTGATCTGCCGCTTCAAAAGTAGAACAGAGATTCTGTATTATTTCACTAGTCTGATGTGTTCTGTAAACGTTGTTTTCCCAGTGCAGATGTAGTGGACGTATCGCAGGTTCTCTGTTCTTGCAGCGAGGTTGTGAAATAACTGCTGAGATGGGTAAGTCTGTCGATTTTACTAATGACCTGATAATTTCCAAATTAGGGATGCAAATAGTTCTTATTCACAACACGCGAAGGTTATAAAACTGTAAAACGCTAGTAAGACGGTATGTTTAGTGCTCCTGCCCAAGCCACGCGTTTCACATTTCATGTTACAATCAATCACAATATTATCACAGTATCTTTTATATAAAACATGTTAAGAAAAAGTTTGCGGACTGTTACTAGTTCTTCTCTGCTTTGCACGCAGAGCCACGATCGTGTGGCCTGCTAGGAGAACTACGTATACCATTCAACCCTCCACACCAGACTGATCAGATTGCCCGATTAATTTCGCTTCGTAGCGCACATTTGGCAGGAGCCGACTGTTTCGTCTGAATACCGTTATTCTAATGTTAGTAAAACTTGTTATACAAATGAGATCTGAACTAATTGGATTAAAGCTTGCCATTGAGAGTGTGTGCAGTATAATAGACATATAAATCTGTATTACACTTTACCACCTATTGATAAATGAATCCAAGAAATTTGGCGCGTTGGTTGCTTTGTCGTCAACCAGTCACATTATCCATTAAACAAAACGACGCCATTTTTCACGGAATTCATTCTCACTGTACCATCTGTTGCCTGCTTCAGCCCACCTTTTACGCCGTGCTTTCACTACTGAAATGTCGACAAAAGTACAGCGTTAGTCTTAGGATGGAATCTTATGGCTTCAAAGCCATAAATATCACAACATGTTGGAGATGATTCCTGATGACGTTAAAAAGTAAGATTACAAACGCTTTGCATTACTTCAAGCAAATCCAGCAAAACCGACGTATCTCAAATAACATTCATAGGCTGTCATATATCAAATGCATGAAACACAAATGTAAATTTTAGAGTAAGGTACACTGAACACTTAAAACACTGAAAAATGCGAACACATACATCACATTTGCAAACCGTCTCATATACTGTAGGAGAATCACCACCCTACTGGCATAAAAGCGGTAACAAGCAGTAATGATAATTTGTAGTCAACTAATGGACAACTACCACAAAGAAGAAAGTATCCTCTACACTGTTTTTAAGCATCAGAGTTGACATCCCCTATCTTACTCCTTTCAACACAAAAATTCTTGAACTTATGATCTAACCTAAAATTCCTGATTCAGATTTTACTTGCATGACATGTTGCATTTTAAGTATATACACGAGGCTGAAATGACTAAACATCATGTACATCTACATCATACACCGTAAGCCACCTAATGGTGTGTGGTGGAGGGTACTCTTTGTACTACTAACCCTGTTCCACTCGCGAGTAGCGCATGGGAAAAATAATTGTCGGTAAGCCTCAGTATTGACTCTAATTTCTCGAATTTTCTCCTCGTGGCCAACACGCGAAACGTATGTGGGGGGAAGTAATATGTTTCCATCCCGGAAAGTGCTTTCACGAAATTTCAATAGCAAATCTCCCCGTGATGCACAACACATCTGTTGTAACGTCTGTCAAAGGACTTCGTTGAACATCTCCGTACCGCACTCGTGGCGAATAAACGGTCCCGGGACGAAACGCGCCGCTCTTTGTTGGATCTTCCCCACCACTTCCATCAGTCCTATCTGGTAGTGATCCCATAGAAGATTAATTAATATTAAAGATTAATTAATATTAACTTAATTAATATTAAATTTATAAGCTTTTAGAAACATGCGATTTCCAATACAGCAGCGAAATGGTCTCGGAATTCCCAGGAGAAGTGGTTATTATTATATGACGGCAGCGATCCTTCGAAGCAAAAGCGTCAAGTAAACATGGATTCTAAAATGCGTATCTTAAGAGCCAAGTGCACTTCTTCATCTGCGATACTGTGAAACAGATCCCGACTGTTGCAAGCTCTTGGATTTCGATATTTTGGGAGAAGGTCGAATGGACCAAACCATGAAAACATTTTATGCCGTAAGAGCTTTCAGCACTTGTTCAGTAGAAGAGACATGGTTCAGCTTAGCGAGGATGAACAAGGGCTCATAGCTCTGAAGGTATGCAGTTTGGAGCCCACAGATTCTGTAGGAATCAGCATGGGTTTCGAAAAAGACGGTCATGTGAAACCCAGCTCGCGCTATTCGTCCACGAGACTCAGAGGGCCATAGACACGGGTTCACAGGTAGATGCCGTGTTTCTTGACTTCCGCAAGGCGTTCGATACAGTTCCCCACAGTCGTTTAATGAACAAAGTAAGAGCATATGGACTATCAGACCAATTGTGTGATTGGATTGAAGAGTTCCTAGTTAACAGGACGCAGCATGTCATTCTCAATGGAGAGAAGTCTTCCGAAGTAAGAGTGATTTCAGCTGTGCCGCAGGGGAGTGTCACAGGACCGTTGCTATTCACAATATACATAAATGACCTGGTGGATGACATCGGAAGTTCACTGAGGCTTTTTGCAGATGATGCTGTGGTGTACCGAGAGGTTGTAACAATGGAAAATTGTACTGAAATTCAGGAGGATCTGCAGCGAATTCAGGTATGGTGCGGGGAATGGCAATTGAATCTCAATGTAGACAAGTGTAATGTGCTGCGAATACACAGATAGATCCTTTATCATTTAGCTACAAAATAGCAGGTCAGCAACTGGAAGCAGTTAATACCATAAATTATCTGGGAGTACGCATTAGGAGTGATTTAAAATGGAATGATCATATAATGTTGATCGTCGGTAAAGCAGATGCCAGACTGAGATTCATTGGAAGAATCCTAAGGAAATGCAATCCGAAAACAAAGGAAGTAGGTTACAGTACGCTTGTTCGCCCACTGCTTGAATACTGCTCAGCAGTGTGGGATCAGTACCAGATAGGTTTGATAGAAGATATAGAGAAGATCCAACGGAGAGCAGCGCGCTTCGTTACAGGATCATTTAGTAATCGCGAAAGCGTTACGGAGATGATAGATAAACTCCAGTGGAAGACTCTGTAGGAGAGACGCTCAGTAGCTCAGTACGGGCTTTTGTCAAAGTTTCGAGAACATACCTTCACCGAAGAGTCAAGCAGTATATTGCTCCCTCCTACGTATATCTCGCGAAGAGACCATGAGGATAAAATCAGAGAAATTAGAGCCCACACAGAGGCATACCGTCAATCCTTCTTTCCACGAACAATACGAGACTGTAATAGAAGGGAGAACCGATAGAGGTACTCAAGGTATCCTCCGCCACACACCGTCAGGTGGCTTGCGGAGTATGGATGTAGATGTAGATGTAGATGTTTTTTCTTGTTTGGTCCATTCTACCACCTCCCAAAATATGCAAAGCAAAGAGTCTGTGGTAGAAGAGATTTGTTCCACAGTATCAACGATGAACAAGTGCTCATAGCTCTTAAGGCATGAATTTTGGAGACCATATTTACTAGGCTTTTTTGCTTCGAATGATCGTTCCTGTCATGTCCCTGAATACTGGCTATTCTTCCTCGGACACCCTTACTTCTTATCCTCAGGATGTCACAACCTCACTCGTTTCTACCGAAGAAAATTAACTGATTTGAATTCCGCCGACCGTCGTTAGAAGTCTACCCGATCGGGTTTTGATATCGTTTGCACTGAGACCGCGCACGTCCTGGCGTTCTAATTTGGAAAGATTTGCCGTCCTCAGCCGGTGTCGGTCACCGACGGAATGTCGGTGCTACTGAGACCGGTGGCTTAGATGACGCAAATGACAGCGCACTTTGCGTATAAACGTAATTACACCGGATGCATGGTGCGAGGAATGGCTGGAGGATGGACATTTTGGCCGAGAGGTGCGATACACTCCATCAAGGACGCTGGATTGTCGGGCAGTAGGGGCCGGGGGGGGGGGGTCAAGTGAAAGAAAAAAATGGTTGGTTCAAATGGTCCTGACAAGGGAACCTCCCCATCGCACCCCCTTCAGATTTAGTTATAATTTGGCACAGTGGATAGGCCTTGAAAAACTGCACACAGATCAGTCGAGAAAACAGGAATAAGTTGTGTGGAAGTATGAAAAAATAAGCAAAATATACAAACTGAGTAGTCCATGGGCAACATATGCAACATCAATGAATATACGCGCACAGGAGCGCCGTGGTCCCGTGGTTAGTGTGAGCAGCTGCGGAGTAAAAGGTCCTTGGTTCAAGTCTACCCTTGAGCGAAAAGTTTTTGCAAGTTATGATCTGTCTGTTCGTTCATTGACGTCTCTATTCACTGTAATAAGTTTAGGGCCTGTGTTTTGCGACCGCACCGCAAAACCGTGCGATTAGTAGACGAAAGGACGTGACTCTCCAATGGGAACCGAAAACATTTTATCCAGGAAAACACGTCTGATATATTCTATACAACACTGGCGACGGCATGTGCGTCACATGACAGGAATATATTGTCGACCCACCTATCTCTCACACTCGTCGAATGGACAAAAAGATTCTTCTACCTTGCCCGATTTAGGTTTTCTTGTGGATGTGATAATCACTCCCAAAAAAGTGATGAAAACATAAGAGTGTGTCACATAAACTGCAACAAATGAATGCAACAGTTTCACAGTCGCACGGTTTTCTCTGTTCTCTGTCAAAACATATGTTTTTAAGGTTTTCAACTTTTTCCCTGTGTAGACCGTCAAATCCTGCATATGTCCAAGCAAATCTGAACACGTCCTGTAATTTTGGAGAGCGAAATTGATTATATGTGAATGCCCGAACTCTGATAATTGTCTGAAAATAAAAATTAAAACTTTTTACTGGAGGGAAGACTTGAACCAAGGACCTCTCATTCCGCAGCTGCTTACGCTAACCACGGGACCACGGCGCTCCTGAAATCGGATGATCCTTGATGTTGCTCATCCTTCCCATGGACTACTCAGTTTGTATATTTTGCTTATTTTTTCACACAATTTCTTCCTGTTTTCTCGATTGATCTGTGTTCAGTTTTTCAAGGCCTATCCACTGTGCCAACTTATAACTAAACCTGAGGGGGGTGCGATGGGAAGGTTCCCTTGTGAGCACAATGGGACTTAACATCTGAGGTCATCAGTCCCCTAGAACTTAGAACTATTTAAACCTAACTAACCTAAGGACATCACACACATCCATGCCCGAGGCAGGATTCGAACCTGCAACCGTAGCGGTCGCGCGGCTCCAGACTGAAGCGCCTAGAACCGCTCAACCACTCCGGCCGGCCGGGCAAGTGAAGTGCTCCGCTGGTTGCGCATGCGCATGCGCACCTGACCGCCCGCGCCGTGAATACCCAAGCAGCGGGCCCGCCGACTGTCGGCCGGCAGCTGTTTAGCAGAGTGGCCTAGTTGGTACGGCCGCAGCCGTCTGCAGGCGCAACTGCCGGCCGCTCGTGTAATATGAATGCGGGCGGCGGGGGGCTCCAGCCACCCGCGCTTTAATTCTGAATTTCGTCAAACAAACGGCCAACTCGGCGCTGGAATTTATCCACGAAATGAGATGTTGCGCAGACCAGCGTACGAACGCCGCACGGAGGGGCAGTGGCGTGGGAAAGTGTCCGAGTAGTTTTGTGCGAGCGCAGTAGCCCTGCTTAACACATCAAACACAACTGGTAAGTGAAGTAGGGCGGCCACAGTCGGAAAAAAACGTGCCATGAGGCACATTCATAATTTAACACCCTACTCACTTCGCGCTGTCTCACTCAAATGGTTATTCCCGTCCTAGGAAATAACCATTTAAAATTTATAATAATCAGAATGCAGAATCGTAACCAGACCTAGAATAGGGAAGCCAGTTGACTACACCATCTACAGAAAACTATTTGTGATACTACGTGCCTCCAAAAGACTCATTAATACACTCCTGGAAATTGAAATAAGAACACCGTGAATTCATTGTCCCAGGAAGGGGAAACTTTATTGACACATTCCTGGGGTCAGATACATCACATGATCACACTGACAGAACCACAGGCACATACACACAGGCAACAGAGCATGCACAATGTCGGCACTAGTACAGTGTATATCCACCTTTCGCAGCAATGCAGGCTGCTATTCTCCCATGGAGACGATCGTAGAGATGCTGGATGTAGTCCTGTGGAACGGCTTGCCATGCCATTTCCACCTGGCGCCTCAGTTGGACCAGCGTTCGTGCTGGACGTGCAGACCGCGTGAGACGACGCTTCATCCAGTCCCAAACATGCTCAATGGGGGACAGATCCGGAGATCTTGCTGGCCAGGGTAGTTGACTTACACCTTCTAGAGCACGTTGGGTGGCACGGGATACATGCGGACGTGCATTGTCCTGTTGGAACAGCAAGTTCCCTT
Source organism: Schistocerca cancellata (assembly GCF_023864275.1). Lineage (NCBI taxonomy): Eukaryota > Metazoa > Arthropoda > Insecta > Orthoptera > Acrididae > Schistocerca > Schistocerca cancellata. The sequence goes on from NC_064627.1 coordinate 74,139,709, forward strand.
GCCGGTCTAGGAATGGTAGAACGATCGGTTCGATGACGGTTTGGATGTACCGTGCACTATTCAGTGTCCCCTCGACGATCACCAGTGGTGTACGGCCAGTGTAGGAGATCGCTCCCCACACCATGATGCCGGGTGTTGGCCCTGTGTGCCTCGGTCGTATGCAGTCCTGATTGTGGCGCTCACCTGCACGGCGCCAAACACGCATACGACCATCATTGGCACCAAGGCAGAAGCGACTCTCATCGCTGAAGACGACACGTCTCCATTCGTCCCTCCATTCACGCTTGTCGCGACACCACTGGAGACGGGCTGCACGATGTTGGGGCGTGAGCGGAAGACGGCCTAACGGTGTGCGGGACCGTAGCCCAGCTTCATGGAGACGGTTGCGAATGGTCCTCGCCGATACCCCAGGAGCAACAGTGTCCCTAATTTGCTGGGAAGTGGCGGTGCGGTCCCCTACGGCACTGCGTAGGATCCTACGGTCTTGGCGTGCATCCGTGCGTCGCTGCGGTCCGGTCCCAGGTCGACGGGCACGTGCACCTTCCGCCGACCACTGGCGACAACATCGATGTACTGTGGAGACCTCACGCCCCACGTGTTGAGCAATTCGGCGGTACGTCCACCCGGCCTCCCGCATGCCCACTATACGCCCTCGCTCAAAGTCCGTCAGCTGCACATACGGTTCACGTCCACGCTGTCGCGGCATGCTACCTGTGTTAAAGACTGCGGTGGAGCTCCGTATGCCACGGCAAACTGGCTGACACTGACGGCGGCGGTGCACAAATGCTGCGCAGCTAGCGCCATTCGACGGCCAACACCGCGGTTCCTGGTGTGTCCGCTGTGCCGTGCGTGTGATCATTGCTTGTGCAGCCCTCTCGCAGTGTCCGGAGCAAGTGTGGTGGGTCTGACACACCGGTGTCAATGTGTTCTTTTTTCCATTTCCAGGAGTGTATAAGAGGCCTGCTTAAAAAGTAAGGTGACTTTTGAAATTAAGCAGGCAATGTACATTCGATTATCGATCTTTTGTTTTGTTATGTTGGTACATATGTCCCAGCCCACCCGTTTAGCCGAACGGTCTAACGCACAGATTCCTGGAGTGGGAAGGAGCGCCTGGTCCCCGGCACGAATCCGCCCGGCGGACTTGTGTCGAGGTCCGGTGAGGCGACCAGTCTGTCGATGGTTTTTAGGCGGTTTTCCATCTGCCTCGGAGAATGCGGGCTGGTTACCCTTATTCTGCCTCAGCTACACTATGTCGGCGATTGCGGCGCAAACAAGTTCTCCACGTACGCGTTCACCACCACTACTCTACCACGCAAACATAGGGGTGTCTGGTGTGAAATGTTCCCTGGGGGGAGCCACCGGGGGCGAACCGCACAATAACCCTGGGTTCCGTGTGGGACGGCGGAGGGGTGATGTGGACTGCAGTAGTCAAAAATGGTTCAAATGGCTCTGAGCACTATGGGACTCAACTTCTGAGGTCATTAGTCCCCTAGAACTTAGAACTAGTTAAACCCAACTAACCTAAGGACATCACAAATATCCATGCCCGAGGCAGGATTCGAACCTGCGACCGTAGTGGTCTTGCGGTTCCAGACTGCAGCGCCTTTAACCACACGGCCACTTCGGCCGGCCTGCAGTAGTCGTCGTGTGGTGGTGGATCACCGCGGCTGCGGTGGGGACGGAGCCTTTCCGTCGTTTCTAGGTCCCCAGTTAACATACCATAACACACAACATCCAAAATATGTCCCGTTTGTTTTTGATAGATAAAAAGGTTAGACGCGTTTTAGTGTGCTCGGTGATTCCCGATTATTATAAAATATGGAACAAAGAATTTGCATCAAATATCGTGAGAAAAATGGAATCAAGTGCTCTAAAACACTTGAAATACTGACAGTGGCACACGGTGAGTCTTCTCTAAGTAAAAAAAAAATGTTTACAAGTGGTACAAGCTCTTCCAAGATGGCTGAGAAGATGTCAATGACGAACCTCGCTCTGGACGCCCCAGCACATCAACAATAGATGATAACGTCGAAGCTGTGAAGAAAATTGTTTTGGAAATTCGTCGAATTATCGTAAGAGAAGTTGCTGTTGGCATATCGGTTGGCTCATGTCATGCAATTTTTTCGGATGTTTTTTGGCTTGAGATGTGCGTCAGTGAAGTTAGTTCCAAAACTTCTTAATTTTGATCCTAAGAAATTTTGGTCTTATGTCAAAGCGGTAGGTGGATCAAAACAAAATGTCCAGACACTCTGTGACCAAAATGGTACTGAAACAGAGGATGACAAACTAAAGGCCGAAATACTAAATGTCTTTTTCCAAAGCTGTTTTACAGAGGAAGACTGCACTGTAGTTCCTTCTCTAGATTGTCGTACAGATGACAAAATGGTAGATATAGAAATAGACGACAGAGGGATAGAGAAACAATTAAAATCGCTCAAAAGAGGAAAGGCCGCTGGACCTGATGGGATACCAGTTCGATTTTACACAGAGTACGCGAAGGAACTTGCCCCCCTTCTTGCAGCGGTGTACCGTAGGTCTCTAGAAGAGAGTAGCGTTCCAGAGGATTGGAAAAGGGCACAGGTCATCCCCGTTTTCAAGAAGGGACGTCGAAAAGATGTGCAGAACTATAGACCTATATCTCTAACGTCGATCAGTTGTAGAGTTTTGGAACACGTATTATGTTCGAGTATAATGACTTTTCTGGAGACTAGAAATCTACTCTGTAGGAATCAGCATGGGTTTCGAAAAAGACGGTCGTGTGGAACCCAGCTCGCTCAGAGGGCCATAGACACGGGTTCACTGGTAGATGCCGTGTTTCTTGACTTCCGCAAGGCGTTCGATACAGTTCCCCACAGTCGTTTAATGAACAAAGTAAGAGCATATGGACTATCAGACCAGTTGTGTGATTGGATTGAAGAGTTCCTAGATAACAGAACGCAGCATGTTATTCTCAATGGAGAGAAGTCTTCCGAAGTAAGAGTGATTTCAGGTGTGCCGCAGTGGAGTGTCATAGGACCGTTGCTATTCACAATATACATAAATGACCTGGTGGATGACATCGGAAGTTCACTGAGGCTTTTTGCAGATGATGCTGTGGTGTATCGAGAGGTTGTAACAATGGAAAATTGTTCTGAAATGCAGGAGGATCTGCAGCGAATTGACGCATGGTGCAGGGAATGGCAATTGAATCTCAATGTAGACAAGTATAATGTGCTGCGAGTACATAGAAAGCTACAATATATCAGGTCAGCAACTGGAAGCAGTTAATTCCATAAATTATCTTGGAGTACGCATTAGGAGTGATTTAAAATGGAATGATCATATAAAGTTGATCGTCGGTAAAGCAGATGCCAGACTGAGAATCTTTGGAAGAATCCTAAGGAAATGCAATCCGAAAACAAAGGAAGGAGGTTACAGTACGCTTGTTCGCCCACAGCTTGAATACTGCTCAGCAGTGTGGGATCCGTACCAGATAGGGTTGATAGAAGAGATAGAGAAGATTCAACGGAGAGCAGCGCGCTTCGTTGCAGGATCATTTAGTAATCGTGAAAGCGTTACGGAGATGATAGATAAACTCCAGTGGAAGACTCTGCAGGAGAGACGCTCAGTAGCTTGGTATGGGCTTTTGTTAAAGTTTCGAGAACATACCTTCACCGTGGAGTCAAGCAGTATATTGCTCCCTCCTACGTATATCTCGCGAAGAGACCATGAGGATAAAATCAGATAGTTTAGAGCCCACACAGAAGCATACCGACAATCCTTTCCACGAACAATACGAGACGAATAAAAGGGAGAACCGATAGAGGTACTCAGGGTACCCTCCGCCACACACCGTCAGGTGACTTGCGGAGTATGGATGTAGATGTAGATGTAGGAACCGTCAGATGAGCATCGCTCAGGAGCTGTTGAATGACGTCAATGATAATCCTGATCTGCCCAAGAGGGTCATAACTGGTGACGAAACATGGGTTTACGGTTAAATGGCTCTGATCACTATGGTCATCAGTCCCCTAGAACTAAGAACTACTTAAAGCTAACTAACCTAAGAACATCACACAACACCCAGTGGGTTTACGGTTATAACGTCGAAACCAAAGCCCAGTCGTCCCAATGGAAGCATCCCGGAGAGCCAAGGCCGAAAACAGAACGCATAGTTCGATCAAATGTCAAAGTTTTGCACACTGTTTTTTCTTTTTCAATTACCGAGGAGTAGTGCATCATGAATTTTGCCCCAATGTTGTTCGATCAATAAGGAGTATTACCTTGACGTTATTCGCCGACTGCCAGAAGCAATACGAAAAAAGCCTCCGGAATTGTGGAAAAACAATTCATGGCTTTTGCATCACGACAATAAAGCTGCTCATTCATCGTTGGTTGTGAGAGATTTTTTGGCCCAAAATAACACGACAATCATGCCTCAGCCACCATATTTAACGGATTTGGGCCCCTGAGACTTTTTCGTGTTCCCAGAACTGAAGAGACGTATGAAAGGACGAAGATTTTAGATGATTGAGGAAATAAAAACTGCATCGCTGGACGTCCTCAGGGCTGTACCAAAAAGTGCTTGTGAGAAATGCTTCGAGGTTTGGAAGAAGCGTTGTCACAAGTGTATTGTGTCCGACGGGGATTACTTTGAAGGGGACAATATGAATATTGATGAGCAAATAAATTTTTTCGCAAAAATATAAAGTCATCTAGCGCTACTCCACAATTAACACTTACCTGCTGGGCAGAGGGTGCAGGACGTAACTTAAACTAAATATCTGCCGTTCTGCTATCGAACAGCGTGCGTGAAATAGAAACATCTGAATCTCACGGTGACACTTCCAATTCATCTTATTTTATCGCAATCTTCATTTCTCAGTATCTAAGTCGGGCGGAGCAAAATATTATGGGCCTCATAGAAGAAGCCTGTCGACTGAAATGCCAGCCAGTGTGGCCACGTGGTTAAAGGCGCTTCAGTCTGGAACCGCGCGACAGCTACGGTCGCAGGTTCGAATCCTGCCTCGGGCATGGATGTGTGTGATGTCCTTAGGTTGGTTAGGTTTAAGTAGTTCTAAGTTCTACGGGACTGATGACCTCAGATGTTAAGTCCCATAGTGCTCAGAGCCATTTTGTCGACTGAAATATCGTGAAATATTTCGACACAATGAGAAATGCCTTTGTTTTAATGATTGACCCCCCAACTCACTTGTCAGATCCGTGACGCAGTCTCTCATATTTCTCGGTAACATCAAACCAGTCACCCTTCCCTGCTATTTTTGCAGGATTTCTGTCAATCCTATCATGTGCAGATAAAAGATGTCCGACGGGTCCGTCGTTCGGTTTCGTAACATGTCGGATTTGTCTGGAACACTTTATGTCCACTTCTCTGTTCCTTTTTTTTTTTTTCGTTTCAGCGATCGCCAGCGACCTGGCAATTTCAGTGCCAAAAATTAAGTGATGAAGGTAAACGTTTCGGTTGCTGTCGGTAGCGCCGAGCGCCGATTACGTCAGCATTTCCCCTCACACATCTCCGGCCGCCGCAAATATCAATCTTGTTATTTAGATTTTTGTTCATCACTTTCAGCAACTGTTATTGGAGAATGCCGATGTGAAGAAGCAGCACACTAATTGCGTTAAAAATTATGTTTTAACGCTACTAGTGTGCTACTTCTTCACACCGAATGTCTTGTTATTCCATTCACAAAGCAATCATACTTCTTCTCTGTGCCATCTATACTTGCTTCATACAGTCAAAGAGAAAGACTGGCAGTGATGAATGCCCAAAAAGTAGTAAGACTCCTTAACACATTAAAGTAAAATTACGTTCTACTACAGACACAAAAAATACACTTAAGACCCAAAAAACTGGTACTCCTGCCTAATAAGGTGAAGGACCCCCGCGAGCACGCAGAGGTGCCGCAATATGACGCGCACTGGACTCCACTAATTTCTGAAGTAGTGCTGGAGGGAACTGAAACCATGAATCCTGCAGGGGTGTCCATAATTCTATAAGAGTACGAGGGGGTGGAGATCTCTTCTGAACAGCACGTTGCAAAGCATCCCAGATATGCTCAATAATGTTCATGTCTGGGGCGTTTGGAGGCCAGTCGAAGTATTCCAAGAAACTTTCTGGCAGATTAAAACTGTATGCTGGACCGAGACTCGAACTCGGGACCTTTGCCTTTCGCGGGCAAGTGCTCTACCAACTGAGCTACCCAAGCACGACTCACGCCCCGTCCTCACAGCTTTACTTCTGCCAGTACCTCGTCTCCTACCTTCCAAACTTTACAGAAGATCTCCTGCGAACCTTGCAGAACTAGCACTCCTGAAAGAAAGGATATTGCGAGACATGGCACACTCCGCTGCAGAGTGAAAATTTCATTCCAGAAGTATTCCAACTCAGAAGAGTTTTGCTGGAGCCAGTCTGCATCAATTCTGGAAGTGTGAGGTGTCGCATTGTCCTGCTGGAATTGCGCAAGTCCGCCGGAACGCACAATGGATATGACCGGTTGCAGCTGATCAGACACGATGCGTACGTACATGTCACCTGCCATAGTCGTATCTAGACGTATCAAGGGTTCCGTATCACTCCAACTGCACACGTCTCACATCATGTCAGAGCCTCCACTAGCCTGAACAGTCCCCTGCTGACATGCAGGGTCCATGGATTCGTGAGGTTGTCTCCATACCCGTACACGTCCATCCGCTGGGTACAATTTGAAACGAGATACCTCCGATCACGCAACATGTTTCCAGTCAGCAACAGTCCAATGTCGGTGTTGACAGGCCCAGGTCAGGCATGAAGGTTTGTGTTTTGCAGTCATCAAGGATACACGAGAGGGCCTCCGGCTCCGAAAGCCCGTATCGATGATGTCGCGCGCTGACACTTGTTGGTGGTTCAGCGTTGAAATCTTCAGCAATTTACGGAAGCGTTGCATTTCTGCCACCTTGAACGATTGATTTGGTCCAGCTCTTACAGGATCGTTTTCCGACCGCAGCGGGATCGAAGATTTGATGTTTTACCGGATTCCTGATATTCACGGTACATTCGTGACATGGTCGTACGGGATAATTTCCACTTCATCACTACCTCGGAGATGCTGTGTCCCACCGCTCGTGAATCGACTATAACACCAAGTTCAAACTCACTTAAATCTTGATAACCTGCCATTGTAGCTGCCGTAACTAATCTAACAACTGCGCCATACATTTATTGTCTTACATAGGCGTTACCGACCGCAGCGCCGTATTCTGCCTGTTTTTATATATCTGTATTTGAACGCCGGTCGGTGTGGCCGAGCGGTTCTAGGCACTTCAGTCTGGAACCGCACGACCGCTACGGTCACAGGTTCGAATCCTGCCTCGGGCATGGATTTGTGTGATGTTCTTAGGTTAGTTAGGTTTAAGTAGTTCTAAGTTAAAGAGGACTGATGACCTTCGATGTTAAGTCCCATTTGTATTTGAACACGCATGCCTATACCAGGTTCTTTGGCGCTTCAGTGACATATAATATAAAAGTATCGGCACTCGACATCGTCGTCTTCATATCGATGTATCGATATGTCGATGTCATATGTTACCGTTTCGGGAAAATCTGTCGGTATATCGATGTATCGCTCTTTTATCCACGGCATTACTATGCACCGGAGAGCCAGCAGGGCTTGGGCACTCTCCACCATGCATAGGCAGTGTGTGTTGCCTGTAATCGAATCATGTGATCCGCATGGAAAGGTGTAGTCCATGTTGCCATTTTGCTTCTAAAATTGTAACGAATTCATGTGGTACTGCCCCAGACAGAGGACCGGGACGAGGCACCCGCCAGCCCTCCCCCTCATAGTGGCGCAGCTGCACTGTGTCAGCAGTCTGGCCGACAGAACCGTCACGGAGAAGCGTCGCAGACTCTACCTTTCTTTACCACTAATCATAATCTAGTTCCAGTACTTTACAGAAACATCTACCCATGTTTGCATCTGCCTGTTAATTTGTAACATCCCTGGAGGCTCTCCTCCATGCTGGGTCTAACAGTATATGATGTGTGAATGAATTAATCAATGAATGCAGAAGCTATCGTAGCATTCGCCCGAATGTATTTAGTGAAGGCAAGTTGTCCCCAAATAAGAGAGAATGGTTCGTGACTCACAGTAATGACAGTGTTTGGACGAATTCACTAAGATGGGAAAGATGTCAGTGGTAAGTATTAGGTGAAGTTGGACAGAAAAGGAGAATGGCTCCAAGGAGATGCTCGTATGGTGCTGAGCGCTACATGGTAAAAGACAAGGTCAAAAGGAGAGTACAAACAGCAAAAATGAGATATTTGAAATCAGTCCTAAGTGCCAATGACAGAAAGAGCGAGAACTATGAACAACTGGTACCAGCTGATGTGACACTCAAAGGGTAACATTGTGAGATACTGAAAGGGAAGGTTTAATCACGTACTGTCTTCCAGGATGAAGGAGAAATGTTCGCAGAGCAAATTTACGATGGAATCAACTTATGACAGCAGTGACACAGCAGTCAGACACTAGCCTAACATCCGGGATCGAGGTTCAATGTCTCATTTCAGGTCGCCAGAGCCCAGTGCCGATATGGTTCCGATGGAAAACACGCGGTCCATGTCCTTTCACAACCTTTCCCAGTCAGAGTTTATTCTCCGTCTTTGATGCTCTCGTAGTTGATGGTGTGTTGAACAATAATCTTCCTTTTCTTTTCCAACAATTGGGGAAAAGTAATGGATGGGAAACACTGACAGATTTCAAATAGATTATATAATGGTAAGACAGAGATTTAGGAACCATGTTTTAAATTGTAAGACATTTCTAGGGGCAGATGTGGACTCTGACCACAATCTATTGGTTATGAACAATAGATTAAAACTGAAGAAACTGCAAAAAGGTGGGAATTTAAGGAGGTGGGACCTGGATAAACTGGCTAAACCAGAGGTTGTAGAGAGTTTCAGGGAGAGCATAAGGGAACAATTGACAGGAATGGGGGAAAGAAATACAGTAGAAGAAGAATGGATAGATCTGAGGGATGAAGTAGTGAAGGCAGCAGAGGATCACGTAGGTAAAAAGACGAAGGCTAGTAGAAATTATTGGGTAACAAAAGAAATATTGAATTTAATTGATGAAATGAGAAAATATAAAAATGCAGTAAATGAAGCAGGCAAAAAGGAACACAAACGTCTCAAAAATGAGATCGACAGGAAGTGCAAAATGGCTAAGCAGGGATGGCTAGAGGATAAATGTAAGGATGGAGAGGTTTATCTCACTAGGGGTAAGATAGATACTGCCTACAGGAAAATTAAAGAGACCTTTGGAGAAAAGAGAACCACTTGTATGAATATTAAGAACTCAGATGGAAACCCAGTTCTAAGCAAAGAAGGGAAAGCAGAAAGGTGGAAGGAGTATATAGAGCGTCTATACAAGATGGATGCACTTGAGGACAATATTATGAAAATAGAAGAGGATGTAGATGAAGATGAAATGGGAGATACGATACTGCGTGAAGAGTTTGACAGAGCACTGAAAGACCTGTGTCGAAACAAGGCCCCGGGAGTAGACAACATTCCATTAGAACTACTGCCGGACTTGGGAGAGCCAGTCCTGACAAAACTCTACCATGAGACAGGCGAAATACCCTCAGACTTCAAGAAAAATATAATAATTCCAATCCCAAAGAAAGCAGGTGTTGACAGATGTGAAAATTATCGAACTATAAGTTTAATAAGTCACGGCTGCAATATACTAACGCGAATTCTTTACAGACGAACGGAAAAACTAGTAGAAGCCGACCTAGGGGAAGATCAGTTTGGATTCCGTAGAAATATTGGAACACGTGAGGCAATACTGACCCTACGACTTATCTTAGAAGCTAGATTAAGGAAAGGCAAACCTACGTTTCTAGCATTGGTAGACTTAGAGAAAGCTTTTAACAAAGTTGACTGTAATACTCTCTTTCAAATTCTGAAGGTGGCAGGAGTAAAATACAGGGAGCGAAAGGCTATTTACAATTTGTACAGAAACCAGATGGCAGTTATAAGAGTTGAGGGGCATGAAAGGGAAGCAGTGGTGGGGAAGGGAGTGAGACAGGGTTGTAGCCTCTCCCCGATGTTATTCAATCTGTATATTGAGCAAGCAGTGAAGGAAACAAAAGAAAAATTCGGAGTAGGTATTAAAATCCATGGAGAAGAAATAAAAACTTTAAGGTTCGCCGATGACATTGTAATTCTGTCAGAGACAGCAAAGGACTTAAAAGACCAGTTGAACGGAATGGATAGTGTCTTGAAAGGAGGATATAAGATGAACATCAACAAAAGCAAAACGAAGATAATGGAATGTAGTCGAATTAAGTCGGGTGATGTTGAGATTAGATTAGGAAATGAGACACTTAAAGTAGTAAAGGAGTTTTGCTATTTGGGGAGCAAAATAACTGATGATGGTCGAAGTAGAGAGGATATAAAATGTAGACTGGCAATGGCAAGGAAAGCGTTTCTGAAGAAGAGAAATTTGTTAACATCGAGTATAGATTTGTCAGGAAGTCGTTTGTAAAAGTATTTGTATGGAGTGTAGCCATGTATGGAAGTGAAACGTGGACGATAAATAGTTTAGACAAGAAGAGAATAGAAGCTTTTGAAATGTGGTGCTACAGAAGAATGCTGAAGATTAGATGGGTAGATCACATAACTAATGAGGAGATGTTGAACAGAATTGGGGAGAAGAGATGTTTGTGGCACAACTTGACTAGAAGAAGAGATCGGTTGGTAGGATATGTTCTGAGGCATCAAGGGATCACTAATTTAGTATTGGAGGGCAGCGTGGAGGGTAAAAATCGTAGAGGGAGACCAAGAGATGAAGACACCAAGCAGATTCAGACGGATGTAGGTTGCAGTAGGTACTGGGAGATGAAGAAGCTTGCACAGAATAGAGTAGCATGGAAAGCTGCATCAAACCAGTCTCAGGACTGAAGACCACAACAACAACGGGAAACGCTTTGACAGTCTGTGCGATATGGCACTGTCCAGGACTGTGAATAAACATCAGGTGGGTTGGTGCAGTGGTTAGGAGACTGGACTGGCATTCGGATGGATGATGGCTCAAATCCATGTCCAACAATACAGATTTACCTAAATTGTTCCACATGAATGCCGGGATGGTTCCGCTGAAAGGACATAGCAGATTTCCTTCTCCATCCCTCAAACAGTCCGGCACATTAAAACCTGATCTTGCCGGCCGAAGTGGCCGCGCGGTTCTGGCGCTGCAGTCTGGAACCGCGAGACCGCTATGGTCGCAGGTTCGAATCCTGCCTCGGGCATGGATGTGTGTGGTGTCCTTAGGTTAGTTAGATTTAACTAGTTCTAAGTTCTAGGGGACTAATGACCTCAGCAGTTGAGTCCCATAGTGCTCAGAGCCATTTGAACCAAAACCTGATGTTTCTTCCTTTCTTGTCAATAAAGAAACTGTTCAGCAATTGCACAATAAGAAACACTTTGACTGGAACAACTCTTATCCAGTGTTAAGCTTCAAAATGAAGCCATTGTTCTGCCAAAGAGTAGAAAAGAGGAAGAAATTAATTTTTTTCTGATTTTTCACACTGGACGACACCGGGCAGAGGTTGTAGCATATCTATGCATCAGAAAGAAACAATCAGCGCTGTACATCATTCTCACACATGAGTATATGATGCTACATCGGCACCAATTGACAGGCACAAGTTACACTTTCAGCACAATATCCAAAAAAAGCAACAGACAGAGGTACATTCATTACCTCTTGTTATGCCAAGCAACAAGTTTAACCTCGGATGGACTAACACCTTTCAGAGACTCGACAATGCAGTTTAGAGCCTGTAACAAATTTTCAAGCAAACTCAGTGGAACGAGGACTGCTGATTGCTAATAAAGAAGCAGGCCACATACAGTCATAATGATCAGAACCTCACATCATTACCTCGCACCCATCCCCATAAATATCACAGTTCTCCTGCTCTAAATCAGTTGGTCATTAGGATCGATGGCGTTCATACCGAAGCACTTGATTAAGTGACTGTTATGGTATAGTGACATTCTTGTTTCAGATGTTCCAGCACTTCTCCTGAACACTCTGTTTCCTGTTCTGAAGATAGTAACATCGAAGTGATCACTACCTGGCGCTCGTGGGGCTTTGCACTGGTCTCTGTCTACTACATTGCTGAGGGGGAGACTGAGTTTTTCCAAAACCAGCACATCTCGCGGTACTAGCTGCGCTATCACCATTATCACTACTGGGTGAGAGGACCATCAGATGCCTCTGTTACTGATCATCGCTGCAGGCACCTCTGGGTGCCAAGGCTAACCTGTCCACTGGGGTCACAATCATCCAGCAGCACTGTACATCCCATTGGGTCATTGCTGGTTGTCGTCACCGTCCAGAGAGTGATCGAGGATTTTTTAAGAGAATGTGGGGCATAATCTCATGCCATGCTTTCGCCTGCACGCTGCCAGTCGTTAGCATGTAACACCTGAGCCGAACTGCTTGAGCAGCGACCTTGCCATCCAGCTGAGCTGACAACGGGGCTCAGCACAACTTCACCGTGTCACTGACACGATGGACCAGTTGCGGCTAACGAGAACACACAAAACTGTAAGTAGGAATCAAGGAATATTAACTTAATAATCGTGTTTTATTCGCGCCGAAAGACGCTATATAGGTTCCACAATTCCATCCTGACAATGTAGAGGTGCCTCCAGTCAGTACTCCTATACTATTCCGATTTATATCAGAGATGGCTTTAGCCAACAATCGTAACTAGTGACAGTGCTAATTTCACGCTAAATTTCCCTAATATAGCCGGCCGGTGTGGCCGTGCGGTTCTAGGCGCTTCAGTCTGGAACCCCGTGACCGCTACGGTCGCAGGTTCGAATCCTGCCTCGGGCATGGATGTGTGTGATGTCCTTAGGTTAGTTAGGTTTAAGTAGTTCTAAGTTCTAGGGGACTGATGACCACAGATGTTAGGTCCCATAGTGCTCAGAGTCATTTGAACCAACCATTTGAAACCTAATATGGAAACATCGAAATCTGTTGATACTATTTGTGTGTCAGAATAGAAGTGAATTGCAGACGAGCGGTACATGTAAACCCTAACTTCCTGGAATGATCTGTCTACTGCTCGTAAGTGACAAACTGTGAATGGCTGAGGCCTTCACCATCTCTGGCTTTACGCGTCTCGTAACAAGACGCAGTACAATATCAGTATGGAACACAATTTAACACTGTAGCACTTTTGAATAATACATGAGACATAATATTAATGACTGTCCCTATGTCCGCACAATGCCAGTCCACGATACTATATTTCACGTAAAGGAGAAAGATTTTGAGACGCCCTGCTAAAATTGCAAGACAAGACAGATAGAATAAATTTGTGGGAAAGGGCCAAAATAAAGAGATGTCAGTCTGGAACCGAGCGACCGCTACGGTTGCAGGTTCGAATCCTGCGTCGGGCATGGATGTATGTGATGTCCTTAGGTTAGTTAGGTTTAATTAGTTCTAAGTTCTAGGCGACTGATGACCTCAGAAGTTAAGTCGCATAGTGCTCAGAGCCATTTGAACCATTTGAAAGGGATGTCAGTTACACTCGAACATACAACTTTATTATTTGATCAAACATTTACTGTTAAAACGGCTGAAGGCCCACGATTCAAACACAACTACAATAATTGTTTACAAGGCAGAAAGCCGAAGGCTTTACCCTTAAATATGTTTTTAAAAGAGGCTGAAGGCCCAAACAGTCTAAGATTTAACAAGTAAGGAATTTAAATTTTAATGCGGCTGAAGGCCCACGATTGAAAAACAGAACTACAATAAATTTTCAAAAGGCAGAAGGCCCATAGCTTTATCCAGGAAAAAACAATATTTTAAATGAGGCTGAAGACCCAAACAATGCAAGTTTTGACAAGTAAGGAATTTTAATTTTAAGACGGCTGAAGGCCCATGATTAAATAACACAACTACAATAAATTTTCAAAAGACAGAAGGCCCAAATCTTTATCCAAAAATATCTGAAATGAGGCTGAAGGCCCAAACGATGCAAGTTTTAACAAGTAAGGAACTTTCAATTTTAAAACGGCTAAAGGCCCATAATTTAAAACCCAATTAAAAGCATACGAATTCAACCATAGGCTATGAGCCATTAACATACACAATCAAACACCAATAAGAAAAGGCAGTACAGCCAGCGGTGCTCAGACGTTTCCGGGGGTCGGTCTGCACTTGAAATACTAATGTTCGCTTAGGGGATACAGTCAGTCGGACCAACCATTCACGATCCGACGACACCCAACCGACCGACAGTCAACGGACCCAGCGACGAGACAACATGTCCCAACAGCCGACAACGAAATCGAAACGACGCAATGCGAACAGTCTTGACTTGCTGGTAAACTAAGTCAAACTTAACTTTCGTGTCCAGGATCGGTGAGCCGCGGACCTCGCAGCAATGGGAACAGCAGCACACACTCCGACCGACGTGGACGCGGTCAACGGGCTCGGCCAAAACACGCCCCGAGCTTTCCTCGCTGCTCCACGCCAACCGACCAACTGCCTGCTGGTCCGTCCGCGACTGCTGCTCCGTCGCGACTGCACTGCTGCTGCGTCTCCCACTCACTTCCAGACACACGTCGGCGGAAATACTGGCTCGGACACAACCATGCAGAGGAAACACGCCCACTGGCTAAACGACTTACCTGCACCAGGAAAGGACCGGCCAAGTCCCACAAGATGGTAATTGAAGGGGCCCAGGAGCGCTCAGAGAACCGGTTACACGTCGCCCGATGAGACGACCGACCTCTCAGAGTCAGTACGCCGACAATATTTAATATAACTTGTCAACCGAAATCACACAAACTACTCACAGTTTCACGAACAGTTGCACGAAGAACTAAACAATTGTAAGTAGGCTGTTTAGGTTCTTATATTGGTAACGCCGCCGCCACGTAGCACTCTGTATGAAAATCACTGGCTGTGCTGTGTGCAGTCTGTGGCTGGTTGGCATTGTTGTAATACTCGCCATTGTAGCGTTGGGCAGTTGGCTGTTAACAGCGCGTAGCGTTGCGCAGTTGGAGGTGAGCCTCCAGCAGTGGTGGATGTGGGGCGAGAGATGGCGGAAATTTGAGAGCCGATGTTCTGGACGTGTGTCCATCAGAGACAATACATTTGTGAGACTGGATGTCATGAACTGCTATATATATTATGACTTTTTAACACTATTAAGGTAAATACTGTTGTGACTTGGCAAGACAGCCAAGCCACTATGAGGAAGCCGAAAGGCACGCGTTTAAGCTCACGCAGGCTGGCGTGAGGTCTGGAACATTTAAGGAAGTTAGACTTTAGCAAAAAAGGTCGTAGCTGTTGGAATACTTAACTTTAATCCATAATTGGTGAACATCGGTCTGACAGTACATGCATCACAAGATAAATAGCAAATGATAATGGCGCCTTGCTAGGTCGTAGCAAATGACGTAGCTGAAGGCTATGCTAACTATCGTCTCGGCAAATGAGAGCGTATTTTGTCAGTGAACCATCGCTAGCAAAGTCGGCTGTACAACTGGGGCGAGTGCTAGGACGTGTCTCTAGACCTGCCGTGTGGCGGCGCTCGGTCTGCAATCACTGACAGTGGCGACACGCGGGTCCGTCGTATACTAACGGCCCGCGGCCGATTTAAAGGCTACCACCTAGCTAAGTGTGGTGTCTGGCGGTGACACCACAAATACATTGTTTGTTCTCTATCAAAATCTTTCATTTGCTAACTATGCCTACTAGTAGTTAGTGCCTTCAGTAGTTTGAATCTTTTATTTAGCTGGCAGTAGTGGCGCTCGCTGTATTGCAGTAGTTCGAGTAACGAAGATTTTTGTGAGGTAAGTGATTTGTAAAAAGGTATAGTTTAATGTTAGTCAGGGCCATTCTTTTGTAGGGATTATTGAAAGTGAGATTCCGTTGCGCTAAAAATATTGTGTGTCAGTTTAAGCACAGTCATGTATAGTTGTTCAAAGGGGACGTTTCATATGTCGACCCTTAGCCGAGGATACCTCATTGGAATCTTCTGATTTTTTCTTGTAGTTTGTGTAATTAGTGTAGCTTTTGTTTATTACTAGCGCGTAATTGTAGAGAGAATGTTCCTTGTAGTTCTAGTCTTTCATTGTTGTACAGTAAAACAGTTGTGACATGCATGTAGATTTGCACCAAGTATTTCGCAGCTGCGCTTGCAATTAACTAGATATTATTTTCAGTGCTCTGTTAATGTGTTTTCTTATTTTGCTCTTCAAATTGTGCTTTTCTGTGTTGTCATGTGAAATATTGTGACAATAATGGCGTGTGAAAAACGTAATACTAGGCTCCAAAGTAAACTGAGAAATGACAGTGAAGACGAAAGCAGTGTGTTAGCGCCACCGTGTAATGAATTAACTAATGTTCAACATAGTAATTTGGTAATTGTGCATAGGGAAATGGAGCGGGCGGCAAACAATGGTGTAGACAGTGAAACAACTAGTGAACAGGGAAGCATTATCGATCGATCGGTCGGCAACAGCCCGCCTCAGGAATCGGGAATGACAGGACACAATCTTGCAAATACTGCAGATTCAAGTTTTGGGTCCTCACCGTTTTCTCAAATAAGTCAAGACACATTTTCTGCTTGTCAAAATGTGAATGTTGCCGGTGCAACTTCACTGCCGAAAAGCACTGAGGAACATGTTTCAGACACCAGTGCATTGTTATTACAGTTAATGCAACAAATGGGACAAAGGCTACAAAAGTTAGACACAATGGAACAAAATCTTCAAAAGTTAGACACAATGGAACAAAATCTTCAAACGTTAGACACAATGGAACAAAATCTTCAAAAGTTAGACACAATGGAACAACACCAGAGACAAAGACAGCAACAGTTAGACGCAATGGAACAAAATCTTTACACCACGCTTGAACAAACACGTGCAGATTTAACTACTGAGTTACATCAAATCGAATCGAAATGTCAAAAAGTCTGTAATGACGCAAACACACAAATTTGTGAGCATTTCCAACCTATTTTTTCGCGGCATCAAAATACATTACGGAATCACGAAGCAGCCATAAAAGAACTGCAAACTATTGTTCATGAATATCATGAGACCCTGCAAGCTAAAATTGACTCAGTTGCATCTACCGATTCGTTTACGCAACTTGCAAAAACTCAGGAAAACTTAAAGGACACAGTAGATACGATTTCAACACAAATGGACACTCTGAAACTTGGTTCAGAAAAGCACACTGAGGAAATAAGTACACTATCGGAGAAAGTAGCCGAACTTTCGGATCAGTTCACTAACTTATCTACAAAGGTAGATGATGATCTGAATGACACAAGACCTGCAGCCATCACTTACACAGAAGAGTGTGAACAAATTAAGGAATTCAAACAAAATCAAAATCAAATTAATACGCAACACAAAAGAGAAATCCGGGAAGTACAAGATCAGTTGGCACAAGTAATACAAAAATTACAAATTTCAGAGGACACTCGCGCTCCAGCATGGGAAGAGGGACTTAGAAATACGGAAAAGCCGCAAAATAATAACACAGGGCATTTCGGAAGTTATGAAAGAAATTGGCAATGTGCACCGAATTTTGAGATGGAACCGCCGAAAGGACGTAACAATGACCGATATGCGACTCGTCGACACGATGATTTTGACTATAAGCTGTTCATTACTACATGTAAATTCAAAACGTTTAAGAATTCTGGCAATGATATTCATCCACAAGCGTGGCTTCATCAATTCTCTCATTGTTTTCCTCCCAACTGGTCATTAGAGCATAGATTAGAATTTATGTGTGGCTACTTAGAGAATGAACCAGCTGTGAGAATGCGATTGGTCATTCACGATTGCCACAATGAAGGAGAATTTTATCACGCCTTCCTCTCAACATATTGGTCTCAAGCCACACAAGACCGAGTAAAACATGGCATCATAATGATGAAACATTTTGAACAATCTGAATTTTCCAGTCTTGTGAAATGTTTTGAATACATGTTGCACAAGAATCAGTACCTATCAAACCCATACAGCGCCTCAGAACTCATCCGCATTTGCTTAATCAAATTACCTGAACATTTACGACATATTACTTTGGCAGGACGTTGCAAAGACGACATTGAAGCTTTTCAGGGACTCTTACAAGAATTAGAAATTGATACTGACAATCGCGGAACGCGAAAACAGGAACACAACAATTACAAGTCACATCCGTGGCAATTCCGCGATGAAAGAAATAATAACTGGACACGACAAAGCTATTCTCACAAAACAAATCGTGACCAAAACAGACACCACCCGTATGACAACCGTTGGCAGAGTAGTAATAATTACAGGCAAAGATCACCTCTCCATGGTAGCGACTATCACAGAGACAATCAGAGAAACAGACAATATGAGAACCAAAATAATTATTATCAAGGGAGACAGAATAACTTTAGACGCAACAGTCCAGCACACAGTTATGATTCAGGGAGAAATTCTCCACCACGTGACCGACAAGAAAGAAACTATGGAATCTACCGACATGACGACAGACTATATGATCGTAACGACAGACCTGAATTGCATCAGAACTGGCGGGATTCAAACAGGGCAGGGCCCTCTCGACAAGGTGAATTTGTAGAAGTTAGGTCTCCAAATCCCAATAACGATGCGCGCCAACAAAGAGACAATAGGCAATGACTCACACCGCTGGCAGCCACAAAACGTACTTCTGAAACCGACGACACAGCTGCCGTAGCTAGTAATTACGTAAAAATGGAAGACATTAGGGACATCTTACTCCAGGAACACGACGTAAAACATAACAACATTGCATATCCTGTGATTCATATTACATTAAATGACGAAAAATTTACTGTAGTACTTGACTCTGGGAGTCCCACTTCAGTGATTAATGAAACAGCTTTTAGCAAATGCAACAAATCGAACGATTGCCCCACACTTCCTTTACGTAAAATTAAATTACAAGGTGCAATTTTTGGAAAAAGTGTAGATGTACGCCAACAAACCAACTTAGAATTCTTTTGTCAAAGTCACAGCTTGTCTATGAACTTTCTTATTGTTCCATTATTGTCGACGGAAATTATATTGGGAGTAGACTTTTTGAATGAATACAAAGCAATCTTAAACCATCACAATGCTGAAATAAGTTTAGAGAAAGAAGGTAAGTCAATTGCTTTGAAATTTGAAGATTGGCTCTCAAACCATGACGAGGAAATTAATCAGCTTTACCTTCTGTTAGATAACAGTTCGGAATTTTCGACGAAACTTGACACTAACAATCACTCTGCAGGTACTGACAGGGATGATATTGACGGCGTATTTGATACTGATGAGTTAATTCAGAATAAAATTCAAACAATTGAGAACTGTAATGACATTGATAGGCAGGACCTTTTTGAGATTTTACAAGCACATTCCACAGTTTTTACTCACAAAACAGGAACAATCAAGGGATTTCAATACCAATTTCGTGTTCGTGAGCATACTAAATTTTGTGTTAGACCATACATAATTCCGGCACATTATAGGGACCGTGTTAGAACAGAAATACAATCTATGCTTGACGTGGACATTATTGAGCCTGGAGTAAACTCATACAAGAATCCATTACATGTTGTTGAGAAGAAAAATGGATCGATCAGGCTTGTCTTAGATTCGAGACAAATCAATACTATCATCATTCCTGAAACAGACAGGCCGCAAACTTTGGAAGAACTTCTTCAAAATTTTAATGGTGTAAAAGTGTTGTCTTCTATTGATCTCAGATCCAGCTTTTATCAGATCGAACTTCATCCAGAATGTAGAAAATACACAGCTTTCCTTTGTTTCGGCGTTTGTTATCAGTTTCGGAAACTTCCTTTTGGTTTGAACATTTCTTCGGCAGCATTCATTTGCGGGCTAAATTCCATATTACCCGAGTTCTTAAAACGTCACATCATCTTATATGTGGACGATATTCTGATAGCAGAAGCCTCATGGGAACAACATAATTGCATCCTCAACAGTTTGTTACGTATTTTTGCAGAATCTGGAATTACAGTTAACTTGGAAAAGTCTGAATTCGGTAGGTCAAAGATGAGGTTTTTGGGACATATTATTTCTTCTGAGGGCATTCAGCCGGATCCTGAAAAGTTAGAAGCAATCAGAGCCATTCCAGTTCCATCCACGAAAAAACAAGTCCGCGGTTTTCTAGGTCTCGTTAATTTATACCGTCGTTTTCTGAATATGCAAATTCTAGTTACACCAAAACTTTGCTCTCTCACTGGAAAAAATAATATTTGGAACTGGGACGAACAAGCACAGTTGGAATTCAATTCTTTGAAAGAAGCGTTACTTAAGGCGCCAATACTAGCTCATCCAGATCTGTCACAAGATTTCTGCCTTAGCACGGACTCTTCTAAAGTCGGTCTTGGTGCCCATTTATTTCAAGAAGCCATAGAAAATGACACTACTGTTCAGAAAACCATTGCTTTTGCTAGCTGAGTGCTAACAAAATCTGAAAAAAATTATTCTGTTACTGAATTAGAAGCTTTACCTATCGTTTGAGCATTTAACAAATTCCGTTTCTTTCTTTCTGGTAAGAACGTAAAACTATACAGTGATCATCGTGCATTACAATTTCTTATGTCTTCAAAATTAAATCATGACAGGTTAAAACGTTGGGCATTGTTTCTGCAAGAAATCCACTTCACAATAGTCTACATTCCCGGCAAGGAGAACATTGTCGCGGACGCACTGTCACGCGCACCGGCTGTGCTTGAGAAAAGTAACACAGAAGGCAACATCGAGAAAAATTTCAGTATTCTTTACATTCAGAAAGTCGCCTTTGAAAACTTCATCACCACATCTTTAAAGGACATTGCTCATGAACAAGATAAAGATCCGATTTGGAAAGACATCAAAAGTAAATGGCATGAAAAGACACACACACAGATTCGGCATTATTATCTGGTTAGAAACAACATTCTGTTCAAACGCTGCACTGTTGATGACAAGCTATGGGTACTTCGCATTCCTGACGATTTTGTTAATAAGCTCATTTGGTACATTCATTTCAGCTATGCACATTTTGGTCCACAAAAATGTTAACATATTCTTCGGACGACTTGTTATTTTAACAATATGGAAAAGAGAATTCGAAGAGTCTTGTCTATTTGTAAACTTTGTCAAAAGGCTAAACCATCTACTGCCTCACATCGTGATCCGTTGTTTCCTATAATTCCTTCTAAATTAAAAGAATTTGCTGCTGTTGATCTCTTGGGACCCCTTGTCAGAACATCGAATGGATTTTCGTACGTTCTAGTCGCTGTTGAACTTACTTCAAAATTTGTTTCTTTCACCCCGTTACGTAAAGTCACTGGACGGTCTGTATCCAACGCCTTTGTTAAAAATTTCTTACGTGAAGTTGGACACGTTAGTGAAGTCATTTCAGATAATGGACCGCAATTCAGATCTGCTGTTTGGTCACGCATGCTTCGGAACCATAAAATCAAACCTGTTTTTATTTCATTGTACTCACCACATTATAACCCGTCAGAACGGATTATGAAAGAAATCAATAAGCTTTGTAGACTTTATTGTCACAGAAAGCATCAGCATTGGGACAGATATTTACACTTATTTCAAAACGTGCTGAATGAAATGCCTCATGACTCCACTGCTTTACCACCTATTCTTGTACTGAAGAATAAAGAACCACCGAACAGAATCAGAGAGCTTGTACCTTTTCCAAATACATGTAAACTTCGACACAAAGACATAATTGATTTGGCTATTAAAAATATAAATTCTGCTCCACACAAAAGGAGAAAACTACACGGTAAAGCAAATGCAAAGAAACTTTATATTGGTCAGAAAGTTCTCATTAGAGCTCATTCATTGTCACATAAGAAGAAACACTTGAGTCACTAATTCTTTCTAGTTTACAATGGACCTTACAGAATCCGACGTATACCACATTCTAATTGCGTTGAAGTTGAAACTCTGCATACTAGGAAGAGTAAAGGTTTACACCACATTTCACATGTAAAACCGTTTATTGAAAGATAATCTGCAACGTTTGAAGTTAAATATCCAGTCAAGAACCAAGAGAACGTATTTAAACAGAAATTACGAATGTATTGTTATAGTGAACAGACGACACAGTGTTGTTATTTGTACATTCTTGCTTGTTAGTTGCACGATCACGTAACAACTATAAGCCTCACATACTTAGAACATATACCGGCACTGCTAATGAGATTTTCATGCAACATTTTGGTTTACTTGAAAAGACATTCTTTATTTGAAGTACTTTCTGTGGGATTAAAGATGACTTAGCATTTGGTTTCTTTGACAGCTACACAATTATATCACGACGCTACTAATGTGTGACACAATTTACATTGTTGCTTTTGTGCTGTATCTGCTTTATATCTGCACAGTTTTTCTGAATTCTTCTGGAAAGTAAAACATATTTTAGTAGTAACTTTGTGGTATAGCTACAATAAGACAGCCTTTTTTTTGTAGCACAACAATACATTACAGTGTAGTACTTTCTTGATCACGGTACTGTACGTAATAACTACGATATCTATATGCATAGCATTTCGCTTTTGTTTATTACGAGGTAAGTACATTGACTTCCACAGAACTTCGCTTACGGACGACGATAATTACGACACTTGGCACATTTTTTACCCTTAAGTAATGACAGAGATTATGTTACAACAAGACGCACAATTTAGCGCTACAGGACACGCATTTGAGTGATTAATTTTGTACTTACAACATTTATTTTTAAAGATTTTTGAATTACAAAGAAAGTTTTCCGTGATACATTTCATTCCATTGCTGTATTCTGTAACACCTGAGGGTATAATTACATTAATCCTCATGGGGGTACACGCTTACTTTGTGTACCATGTGTTTGGCAAGCACAAGGAGCCCTAGCTAATATACAACTTTACACATCGGTACCATGTTTCTCTAACACAGAATTACACAGCTATCTGATTATTTAACTGACAGAGACAAACATTTATTTTACTACATCAGTGACACATCCTTACGTAATTACACCGTTGGATAACTTCACACTTATGAAATTGTATTTGTCTGTACTTTGTGAACTGTTCATATTTTTTCGGAACCATTATGATACTATGAGAGCTTTGAATGTCGTATTTGGTATGGGATCATGATTTTTAAAGTATGTTTGAGGTAGATGACATTTTTGAAATGAGCAGAGAATTTTTTTTAGGTTTTAAAATATTCAGAAAGCTACGACGATTTTGAGATGTGATTGATCTGTTATGATGTTATTATTATGACAATGATGTGTATTATGCTGTTGAGGTATGTTTATGATCAATGAGATGATGCTATATGAGGAATCTGATTATGCTATGTATTTATTATGATGAAATATAGAAGATGTGTTGATGAATATGTATATGTGTAATAAGGTAAGGAATAAGGAGTAGTGGTTAGGGACTCTGACTTGTGAAAAAGGATGATGGAAACCAAGAATCGTACTTTAAAGTTATGAAATGTGTGTAAATGCGTGAATGTATCACAATGCCAACAAAAATTTCTTGGACACTATTATATTTAAAGGATTTTGCTTCTACACATTTGTAACGCAAATTCTCGACCTGTGAAATTTTATATGAGACTGTCACTGTAGTGCAAACTGGTGTCGTAAATATTTCGATAAGAAAGTTAAGTGACCACCTTCACGTAATGCATCATGGGCACCCAGCTGCGTGACAGTCGCCTGGAAAAAAGCCATTAGTGTGTGCCTTGCAGAGGCACAGGTAGAGAAAAAAAGAGGCCATTATCCTCGCCATTGACATTTCTTTGTAGAAAGCATCGCAAATACGACATGCTCAAACTTGAAAACGTATGATTACACTGGTGAGCTCGTAATTTATGATATTTACTAAAATACCTAATGAAATGATGAGAAACATTTTATATCTATTGTCTTTGTAGTTGAGAAATTGCTCATTTTGTTTAATATCTAGTTTCTAGCTGCACTGCACCATTGGTTAAAATAAAATTTTATAGATGTACTAATATAGATATTTTATGCCTACAGATCCAGTAAATAATAAAATTTATGATCTACTTCAACAAAAAAGAAACGAAGGAGCACAAAAAACATTTCCCTTCACAGAACTTGCATACATAATTTTCTTTTCAACTATTTGGTAATTAATTTTTTTGGTAGAATAACTTCTTGTGGTGCACCACTTTAATGACATAGATATTAAGATGTGAATATACATTTCCCTTATCTGCATTGTTGTCTTTAATGTACTATTTTTTCTTCTTGAGCTTTGTCATGTTTAGATATTAGTTACTGCATTTGCTGCTGCTGTTTGCCAGGCATAGTGCTACTAAATTTCACTTTGTATTACTCTGTGAAGCCAGTTTTACTACTGATTTATTTTTCTTTTTGCTGCACATTGGCTCATATTAGTGATAATGTTGCATTTGCTCTCCAAATTTAGATTTACTGTTGCTTGCTTTGCCAATTTCCATTTTTTTGTCATTGCTGTTTGTATTAATTGTTTTGTGCTGCTGCATTGCCTCGTCCCTTAGTTTATGCATCTGAGCTCAGTAGATTTAAGTTAGCTTAAGAGGGGGTAGACTATATAAGGAACTAACTATGATGAATTGGAAGAAATGAATTGAGAAGCTATAAGAAAATGGTTTGGCCAAAAAAGTATTTTGAAAGTGGATATGAACAAAAAAAAATTGGGTTCAGGGACAACAGGTTTAGGTAGGATTTTCTTGGAAATAAATGATGAGGTAAGATAATGGAAAATAAATAATGAGGTAAGAAATATGTGACCATATAAATACAGAAAGCATGCTTGGAGAGGATTTTTTTGGTGAAAACAAATGTTGAAATAAGACGAAAGATCTATGGAATGAAGTTTTGGGTTGGACTGCAGTACCAAATGTTACACTGAAAACAAACCCTGCCCTTTCGTCTTGTGTTATTCTGCTATGTATTTGTGTACCCTCGTGTATTTGTGTTTTTCCTGTCTTTATATGTTTAGCTGATGAGAATTACGTTGTAGAATTTTTCTAATACTATGTTATTTAATTTGGAAAAGATGTCTAGACATTATTTATGCTGTTTTGTTTCAATGCTCATATGTGAAGTTGATGTTTCAAAAGTTATTCTGTTTATGTATGTACTTATGTCATAATTCCTGTAACACTGATGTATATGTTATTTCGATTCTTTTGTAAAGCCTGTATTACTACAAATGTTATCTGTATTGTTATGTTCTTTAATGATGTATCTTGTACCTTTGTAATTGTATTCTTATGCTGTGAATTTATAGTTGTATAGACACCATTTCTTCAAATTAAGTTTCATTTCAGTGCACACATTTCTGTTGGTCATAATATATGCACAATATGTGAAAAAAAAGAGGACTGTTAGTGCTTGCACGTGTGTTGATAATTCAGCAAGGGACTGGTTAACAGCATTGCTGGTTTTAAGGACATACCAAACAGTATGTGAGTGCACAAGTGGTGGTTTATGGACTTGCTATATTCTCCACAAGACTCTTTGATGGTGATCGTGCACCTGCACAGTCGCAGCAGATGGCTGCTTGCCGTCTCTACAAGGACTACAGTGGGTCTACACCTTTGATGACTCGCCAGTACCATTATTTCTACAAGGACTGCAGTGGGTCTGCACCTCTGGTGGCCCACCAATAACATAATCTCTACCAGGACTACAGTGGGTCTGCTCTGTGATGACCTACCTACCAATATTCTTCAAAACTTCGACTGACTCTGCTGTGGGTTTGCTCTGTTGTGGCCCATTACCTGTCTGCATGTCAAGAGTCAGCACTGTCTTTCCGTTGGAAGGACAACACTACTTCTTCAAGATTGCATGGAAATCCACTACTTCCGTGTGCATTCTCTTTTACTGCTCAGACTTTGAGAAAAAAAAACACTGTAATTTTTTGTAATGAATGATCAGGACTGTCTTTATGGGACTGTGAGAAAATTTTAGCTTTTGACCAACATTGTACCAATAAATGTGTGCATTTGATATCTTTGTTATTGTAATTATGAAAAATTTTATCAAATCATTATTGGTCACTGCCCAAAACAATTTGTAAAATTTTTTGTGAGGAGCATGGGGGCTATGTAAGTAGGCTGCTTAGGTTCTTATATTGGTAACGCCGCCGCTACGTAGCGCTCTGTATGAAAATCACTGTCTGTGCTGTGTGCAGTCTGTGGCTGGTTGGCATTGTTGTAATACTCGCCATTGTAGCGTTGGGCAGTTGGCTGTTAACAGCGCGTAGCGTTGCACAGTTGGAGGTGAGCCGCCAGCACTTGTGGATGTGGGGAGAGAGATGGCGGAAATTTGAGAGCCGATGATCTGAACGTGTGTCCATCAGAGACAATACATTTGTAAGACTGGATGTCATGAACTGCTATATATATTATGACTTTTGAACACTATTAAGGTAAATACATCGTTTGTTCTCTATCAAAATCTTTCATTTGCTAACTATGCCAATCAGTAGTTAGTGCCTTCAGTAGTTTGAATCTTTTATTTAGCTGGCAGTAGTGGTGCTCGCTGTATTGCAGTAGTTCGAGTAACGAAGATTTTTGTGAGGTAAGTGATTTGTGAAAGGTATAGTTTAATGTTAGTCAGGGCCATTCTTTTGTAGGGATTATTGAAAGTCAGATTCCGTTGCGCTAAAAATATTGTGTGTCAGTTTAAGCACAGTCATGTATAATTGTTCAAAGGGGACGTTTCACAATGTTAACGGCAGTGACTGTGCAATAACAGGGACGAATCACGAGTCGGCACACACAGCCAACCCATAAGCGATCGCCGGCCAAACACACGTCGTCTGGCAAGACGACCGACCGACGACCAACCAAAGTCGTCGCCAGTCCAATCATGTGTGTCAGCAACAGGCCCCCACAACCGCACGAGTGGTCGACTGTGAAGAGCGGACTAATTGAATAGCTGGGCGGCGGCCATTAGAGTGGTAAACTGACGCGCGGAGTTCGAATGTTTATACATCGCTTTTGGTTATAAAATGACTTCCCTTGAGTTAGGTCACAAACATAATGCCTCATTTAAATACGTTACTACAATATACTTTTTAATTTATGAACAAACAGCAACTAGTCACTGTTTATGAATTTATCTTACGTGCTACATTGAATCTGTCGTAGCTAAAAGTTATGTACTGGACCCCTAGCATTTTTCGTAGTTCATTAACGATAGATGTACGCAAAATGCATCAAAATACTCGAAGATTTGCCCACTATATTAATAGATATTTTATGACTCTACCTTGCTTTAGATTTTATGACGAGAAGTGCGTTATATATGGCATAGTGCTTTGGCCACTCACGACCAAATTATCAAGTTTCAACCTAATCTAAACCATGAAAACACTACCGATCAGCCAACTTTCTTCAAAATGATCAGAACATATAAAATGGTATTCTGTCGGTCGGAAATCTTGCCTGCTGACAGCGTGTAACCATTTTTGTAAGAGCTGTGGTTTTGAGAAAGGAAACCTGCAAATAGTTGCACAGACATTATGCTAATACCGTGTTACAAAAACATTTATTAAGCAAGTGCACTGACATACAAAACAACTTAAAATATTCACATATCTGTGAAATGTAATAGTCGTTCCTTTCTCGAATTTATTTGTACAATTAATCGCTGTACAGCTCTTCACCATTGTACTTCTTTTGATTGAAACGTACAGACAATATAATTACGAGTAACAAACACTGTATGTACGCCCCAACAAATATAAAACGTTGAATCAGGGTCTTCATAAACAACAATACTACACAACACATCAGACTACAACCACTATAATGGCGTCCAGCCGAAGGTTCAAATTATCCCACGACTGCAGCGCCATCAGTGGGTCTAGTTATTTTTTACAAGGTCTTTGGTCGGCAACCGTCGGGCGAGTCATGGCGGTCCGGACCTCACTGCTGCCGCGCCGCGACCGAGTTTGTGCCGCGTGCCAACTCAGACATTGCCAGGTCCGAACTCCCTGCTGGCACATTCCAACCGAATGAAGATCCGAACTCTCTCACAACACACGACCGCCCGGAAGTAATAGCAGTCAGCAAAGATTTATTCATGAACACCTTGGCATCATCGTGCTCCTAGGATAGCGGAGAGTGCTTTAATAAGATTTAATCGCGATTGTAAGACAATTAGCTGCAGTTATACTGAACTTTATGCTGGAACACTTTGCGGACATCTACATCGATACTCCGCAAGCCACCGCATGGTGCGTGGAGGAGGATACCCTATACCACTTCTAGTCATTGCACTCGCAAATAGAACGAGGGAAAAACGGCTATCCATATGCATCCGTATGAACCCTATCTCTTTAATCTTTTGTCGTCCTTACGCAAAATGTACGTTCTGCAGTCAATCTCAAGTGCGCGGTTCTCTAAACTTTCTCAATAGTTTTTAGAGTAGATTCACCAAATAGCTGCCTATAATAAGGACTGTTTCGGCTTAATCGCCATTTTCAAGTATGTCTAGATGGATGTGACGTCCAAATTGTAACTGTCACTGCTTTATTAAGATCGTAAATAGTGTCAAAATGTTGAAATTAAATGTTAGTTATGATGTGACATCAGTTTGACAGTTCCACTCTGAAACCTGGTAGTCAAGGGAAGGCAGGATTCGGTTACGATTGTGGACTGAGCCGTAATCAGCTACTATTGGTTGTCTTTTACAGTTACACACAATTTATTTTAAACCAGTAATTCCAGACTCAACAATAAATAAAAATACCACACATTACTAATGAAGGAATAAACAACTGTGTAAGTAAATGTGTTTTCAGTGAGTTACAATTTAGCAAATCACCATTAAATACAGATACAGCAGATAATGTTTTAAAAGCAAGCCACTGTGATCTGGGCAGAAAGCTTTACACGCCAGAAATGGCAGCAAATTAAAAATTGTTTAAAACTCGCTGCAGTTTACAAATTCGGTATTGAAATGTTAAAG
Source organism: Schistocerca cancellata (assembly GCF_023864275.1). Taxonomy (NCBI): domain Eukaryota; kingdom Metazoa; phylum Arthropoda; class Insecta; order Orthoptera; family Acrididae; genus Schistocerca; species Schistocerca cancellata. The sequence goes on from NC_064627.1 coordinate 74,168,784, forward strand.
GCAAGCCGCCACAAACACCACAGAAGGCATCAGACGCTAGGAATGGCAGTAAATAAGGTTTTAAGGCTTACTGATAACATACAAATACCAAATTAGAATTTTAAGGCAAATGACCACAACCAAAGCTGAAGGCCTTACGCGACAGGAACGGCAATAATATAAAAAATTTAGAAACCTGCTGTAAAACAGCAAATACAATAGCAAAGGTTAATTAAAAAAATACCAAGCAACTGATCACCAAACGGGTGAAATAAGATGATGGTAAACTTTGTAACACAACCTTTAACATCCACTGAACACAAGATTGCTAGATTTATTCCAGAAGGCCACCAGAACTATTCACTAGACATATATAACCTTTAACGTAGGCATTACAAGGTATTGCAATAAATGATACAATAATGAAACACAAGGACCAGCACAAAAGTACCTTAAAGGGTACTGAGGCAGATTATATCATCAGAAGGCGTAGACTGAAGGAGCGTTACACTGAACTACTGGATATCAGACCTTCTTTTAGAACACACATGCCTTACAAGAACCAAGCAGCCACAGACGGTGTTTTAGAACACACATGCCTTACAAGAACCAAGGGGCCACAGACAGTGTTCCAGGAATCGACTTCTGGGAAGGTCCAGCAACAAACACTTTCGCGAACGATGAGATAGGCGGCCAAGAGTTGCATTCCGTTCACAAGATGGTAACTCAGACTAGTGCCAGCCTAACAAATGACTAATGATAATCTTGCTGAAGCTACCTGACGTCCGATAAACCAAATGCAACGATGAAACGATACGCCAAAGCCGGAACCGGCGGTCTGCACTACGTCCCAAGAATTCTGTGCTTAGAGCGCCCGGAGCGAGAAAGGAATCACTACCACCAGAGTAGAAGAATCACCAGCCGGTCCCCAGGGCAGGTAACTGGGGCGTTAGCGACCCCACGCAAGAAAAACTATCGCTGGTTGAACTTAACAAATTGTAACAAGTTGAACGCCCTAAGTAGTAAGAAGAATATAATAATTCCAATCCCAAAGAAAACAGGTGTTGACAGATGTGAAAATTACCGAACAATCAGTTTAATAAGCCACAGCTGCAAAATACTAACACGAATTCTTTACAGACGAATGGAAAAACTAGTAGAAGCCGACCTAGGGGAAGATCAGTTTGGATTCCGTAGAAATGTTGGAACACGTGAGGCAATACTGACCTTAAGACTTATCTTAGAAGAAAGATTAAGGAAAGGCAAACCTACGTTTCTAGCATTTGTAGACTTAGAGAAAGCTTTTGACAATGTTGACTGTACTCTCTTTCAAATTCTAAAGGTGGCAGGGGTAAAATACAGGGAGCGAAAAGCTATTTACAATTTGTACAGAAACCAGATGGCAGTTATAAGAGTCGAGGGACATGAAAGGGAAGCAGTGGTTGGGAAGGGAGTGAGACAGGGTTGTAGCCTGTCCCCGATGTTATTCAATCTGTATATTGAGCAAGCAGTAAAGGAAACAAAAGAAAAATTTGGAGTAGGTATTAAAATCCATGGAGAAGAAATAAAAACTTTGAGGTTCGCCGATGACATTGTAATTCTGTCAGAGACAGCAAAGGACTTGGAAGACCAGTTGAACGGAATGGATGGTGTCTTGAAGGGAGGATATAAGATGAACATCAACAAACGCAAAACGAGGATAATGGAATGTAGTCGAATTAAGTCGGGTGATGTTGTGGGAATTAGATTAGGAAATGAGACACTTAAAGTAGTGAAGGAATTTTGCTATTTGGGGAGCAAAATAACTGATGATGGTCGAAGTAGAGAGGATATTAAATGTAGACTGGCAATGGGAAGGAAAGCGTTTCTGAAGAAGAGAAATTTGTTAACATCGAGTATAGATTTAAGTGTCAGAAAGTCGTTTCTGAAAGTATTTGTATGGAGTGTAGCCATGTATGGAAGTGAAACATGGACGATAAATAGTTTGGACAAGAAGAGAATAGAAGATTTTGAAATGTGGTGCTATAGAAGAATGCTGAAGATTAGATGGGTAGATCACATAACTAATGAGGAAGTATTGAATAGGATTGGGGAGAAGAGAAGTTTGTGGCACAACTTGACCAGAAGAAGGGATCGGTTAGTAGGACATGTTCTGAGGCATCAAGGGATCACCAATTTAGTATTGGAGGGCAGCGTGGAGGGTAAAAATCGTAGGGGGAGACCAAGAGATGAATACACTAAGCAGATTCAGAGGGATGTAGTTTGCAGTAGGTACTGGGAGATGAAGAAGCTTGCACAGGATAGAGTAGCATGGAGAGCTGCATCAAACCAGTCTCAGGACTGAAGACCACAACAACAACAACAAGTAGTAATAAGAAGCCGAGAAAAGCTAATCAGATCCACCTTCCCCAAGCACTCCACTCGCTGCTCTTCGCCTCGGCGGCACTACGAGCAGCAACACGTACCCAAGTCACAGGAGAATCGCGAAATATCACAATGGTGGAGGTTACTCTACTTGGATCCGGTTTACGACGAGGTCGTGGACCTTGTGACCGCTGGACTTCCTTCCGGCAGTCCATGCATGCCGCCAGCGGTCCCGGCGTGTTCTGGCACAGCGCGGACCTGGCTCCTCCTGAGTCCCAAACCGAACTGGCCCACTCACACGACCTGGAAATACAACGACGTCGCCCCAAAGATAGGGCAACAGTTACTACATATCGATAACCGTCGCTGCTGCCACTAGCGAAGAGGACACGCTTGTGAAACCGAGTGGCGCTCGTCAACACGAGAAGAAGACAAACAACCGCAACCATACCAACTAAACGGTACCGTTTGGCCTCCAATAGAGAGCGGAAAGCTGCAAACAGCAGCAACGCCATCTGCAGCACGGCTCACACTCTTACAACGCTATGCTCGTCGAAAAGAACGTCGCCGTCCCTCCAATGATTTCCACTTGAGTTCCCAAAGCATCTCCGTAATAGTTTCGCGCTTTTCCAGTCTACTGTTAACAGATCCAGTAGCTCGCGTCTGAATTCCTCTGATGCCCTTTAATCCGACGCGGTGTCTTTTACAGAAAAACCGCACCTTCCTAAGATTCTCCCAGTAAACCAAACTCGACTATTCGTCTTCCCTAACACAGTCCTCCCACGCTCGTTCCATTTCATATCGCTTTACTGCGTTACGCCCAGACATTTGATCGACGTGACTGTGCCAAGTGCCGGCCGTTGTGGCCGATCGGTTCTAGGCGCTTCAGTCCGGAGCCGCGCTGCTGCAGGTTCGAATCCTTCCTCGGGCATGGATATGTGTGATGTCCTTAGGTTAGTTAGGTTTAAGTAGTTCTTAGTCTAGGGGACTGATGACCTTGCGAGATGCTGGGGCTAGCAGTGTATTTAACACTCAATTCTTCTAGAATCTACATATGTACATGATGCTCTAAGCCCCCTATTCTAACTCCAACTTTTGCTGTTGCACAAGGATAAAAAAAATATGCGAACTGACTCTAATCAACCCTGCCAGTGGAGTAGAAGAGAGTTTGGCACCTGCAATAATTTAATTTGATTAATAAGTTAAATAAACGAAGGTTTCATTAACATAGTGAGGAATGATGGGGTTGCTCTACCGATTAACAGAATGAAAGTTCTGTCCAAAATAACAATATGATTTATTAAGACTAAACACAAAATAATAAACAAAAACACATGAAACATTTATAATACATCAAATTGGCTCAAATTGGAGACTCAAACAAACGCTGTGAATGTGAAGTTGTCCCTAAACTAGATTGTGAGGATTATGACGAAGTGGTATGTGCAGCTAATTCCTTGCAACTCAAATCTTAGAGAAAACACATAGCCAACCCAACATTAATTCCTGCTACCCTAGACAGAACAAAGTTAGAAAAAGATGAACAGGCGCGCTCTGCTGAGCTATGATTATCACCTAGGAAAATCCCCGTCTGCCGGTGCTGCGGACATACCTTACCAAACTGTCTTCTTAACTGCCAGAAAACGATCTGGCGTACTGGAGCCGATGGCTGGTTGCTTCGACGTCCTCGACCGAAAGGCGAGAGCCGACTCCCTCACACCTGTCGGCTTATCCTTTCAAAGTCAACAGAGCCTGCCTGTCACTGGACCACCCGGGTGACGAGAGACGCTGCGTGGGAAGTCCGCATGTGAAGGAATAGCAACTTTCCACTGCATGCAATTAGAGAGGAGAATCGTAAGATAGAAATACGAGAGGGGCTCATGCCACCTCTCAACCTCAGATGTTAAGTCCCATAGTGCTCAGAGCCATTTGAACCAACTGTGTCAAGCAGCACACTGCTAAAGCTGTTTTCGAAAATTATGAGTTTCTTTATCCTACTCATCTGCGTTGACTTACATTTCTCTGCAGTTCGAGTTAGCTGCCATTCACCACCCCAACTAGAAATTTTGTCCAAGTCATCTTGTATCCCACTCAACGACGACGTCTTCCGGTGCTCCGCAACATCATCAGGGAACAGCCACAGACTGCTGCTTGCCCTGTCTGTCAGATCATTTTCGTATGTAGAAAATAACAGTGGTCCTCCTTCAGAAGTCTTCGAGCCACTCACGTATCTGGGTACCTGTTCCCTACGCTCGTATCTTCGTTAACAGTCTGCAGTGTGGCACCGGGTCAAGTGCTGTGCAGAAATGTGAGAATATGGAATCCGCCTTTTGCCCTTCATCCATGCTTCGCAGGATATAGCGTGACAAAGGGGCAAGCAGAGTATCGCACGAGCGATGTTTTCTAAAACCATCCTGATGTGTGGACATAGGCATTACTATATTGGAAGAGAGAATCTGTTCAAGGATTCTGGAGCAAACCGATATTAAGTACGAGGGCAGTTCAATAAGTAATGCAACACATTTTTTTTCTGAAACAGGGGTTGTTTTATTCAGCATTGAAATACACCAGGTTATTCCCCAATCTTTTAGCTACACAACACTATTTTTCAACGTAATCTCCATTCAATGCTACGGCCTTACGCCACCTTGAAATGAGGGCCTGTATCCCTGCACGGTACCATTCCACTGGTCGATGTCGGAGCCAACATCGTACTGCATCAATAACTTCTTCATCATCCGCGTAGTGCCTCCCACGGATTGCATCCTTCATTGGGCCAAACATATGGAAATCCGACGGTGCGAGATCGGGGCTGTAGGGTGCATGAGGAAGAACAGTCCACTGAAGTTTTGTGAGCTCCTCTCGGGTGCGAAGACTTGTGTGAGGTCTTGCGTTGTCATGAAGAAGGAGAAGTTGCAGGAGTCACAGCTGTGCACGGCCGGCCCGCACGCGGGAGATCAGACAGTCTTGCTTGACCTTGCGGCGATGATGACACACGCTTTGCCCAACGACTCACCGTGCTTTTGTCCACTGCCAGATCACCGCAGACATTCTGCAAGCGCCTATGAATATCTGAGATGCCCTGGTTTTCCGCCAAAAGAAACTCGATCACTGCCCGTTGTTTGCAACGCACATCCGTTACAGACGCCATTTTAACAGCTCCGTACAGCGCTGCCACCTGTCGGAACTCAATGAAACTATACGAGACGAAGCGGTAATGTTTGAAAATATTCCACAAGAAATTTCCGGTTTTTTCAACCAAAATTGGCTGAGAAAAAAAATGTGTTGCATTACTTATTGAACTGCCCTCGTATATTGGTGTGGAATTTTGTAGATCGCCTCTTTTACCCGTCTTATATACGGAAGTCACCTACGCTTTTTTCCATTCGCTTGGGATTTCACGATGCGCTAGAGATTCGCGATACATGCGAGTTAAGTAAGGGGCCAGTGCTGTAGAGCGGTCTTTGTTACATCGAACTGGGATTCCATCAGGACCTGGCGATCTATTTGGTTTCAAGTCTTTCAGTTGTTCTCTACGCCAGGGACATTTATTGCCATGTCCTCCATGCAGGAGTCTGTGCTTTGATGAAAAGACAGCATGGTTGTGCGATTCTCCTGTGTGAACGATTTCTTAAATGCGAAGTTTGAAACTTCGCCTTGGACACGGCTCCTGCATGCGATATCGGCCGCCATCCTGTCGACCGCACTTCGAAATACGCTCTGCGTTTCCTCCAGCCGCCACCGTGGCATGACGGCGCTGCCACGAACGATTACGCCGCAGCCAATTAGATGCAAGATTCCCCTCTGGAGCTCCAGTGGCGGGTCTACTTGAGTTCAAGCATCGACGCATTTTGTGCATTTTGCGTGTTTGCCATATCATAACAGTTACAGACTTTCACAACGGTCAGGGATCGTCATCTAGGGAGTAGTCATTGTATTGAAGAGTGACAGAATTGTAAGCCTTTGTATCTGTATATATTTTGACGTTCAGATCTACTGTAACCAACTGGTGCTGCACGTACAGCAAACAAAGCTATCTATTACTTGCTATTTGGTATTAGATGTAGAATAAACTAATATCTGAATTCTCTCCTCACTAACCGCACATGTTCTTCGCCCCTGTATCCACCAAGGAACCACAAAGTGAGCAAAGGAAGTTACAACACTGAAAAGCCTAGTTGCTTTTATCGTTACGTCGACGACACATTCGTCGTCTGGCCTCAGTGGCGTGAAAGGTGTGTGTAATACCTAAACAATTAGCTCCCAATATCATACCTTGCGTTTTTTTCTTTTCTCTCGTTATTAAGTTGTATGAACGTTTTCTTTTCCTCATTAGTAACAAGAAATGTGTACATTGCCGCAGAAGACGGCAAAGACAGGCTTCTACAATTATCTTCGTAACAGAAGAGCAACGTCCGGAGAATTTTCAATTTGTTTTTAACAACTTTTGTTTCAGTCTCGCTTGAGAGTACTTATGTTTTAGATTTCACACAAAAAGAACGTGTAATTTTTACTCATGCGTCAACAATGTGTGTAGTAAATGCTATGTTTGTGTAAAAAAAACTAGAATATATATGTATATTAAGAGTTATCATAGTCTCAATAATATTTTTATTTATTACGCCAATATTTGTTCACAAGCATGACTTTTGCCTGTAGATATAAGAAGAGGCAGTAATTTCTTCCATCCTGCACGACATCTTAAAATATATATGCGCTAATTATCAAGATTTAGTAGATGCACTGTATGAACGGCAACCACATAAAATTAGAGGTAAATTAATGATGTCAGCGTAACTTAATAATGATTTCTATTAAATACATGTATGTGTAATAATTGAACAATTGGCTTTTTGTTAAGCACAAAGTTTGCTGCAAAATCAGACATTCTAAAAATCTACGTCGACAGAGTAAGAGAAATTATCCTAGATACATTATTCATTTTTGCGCCTTCGGTATTTCTTTTTTGCACTGTTTATTTTTCTTGCACTGCAAGGAAGACTTCATGGCACCAACTTAGTTTCAACAAGAATCCATGCTTTAATTCCAGTACTGCACGTAGTAATTTTCTCTCTTTACGTAAATTTCATGCCGATTCATATTCCCTGTGTTGGGCTGTCTCCCAGCACAGTTATTCCAAAATCGACCAACAGAGGTGGGGGAGTTCTTGGACCTATCAGCAACAACCATAATAACACCATTTATTTAGCAAAGAAAAACGCCGAACAGCCGTATGTTCTGAGAAGTTATTTTATTGGCAATTTTCCTTGGTAAATATTTGACCGGCCGCTGTCCCGTATACACAATGGGTCCAGAGAGATAGCAACGTGAAGTTCACGATAGAGGTTAAGTTGGCCGGTGCCTCGACATCTACGTCCGCCAAAGGGCAAAAAATACAATGACCAACGTCACAATGACAAGTAGCATGTAATGCTAAAAAAAAAACGCCCGTACAGCCACAGCATTACAGGCTCGCTGGTGGAGATGGTACGCACGAAGGGAGCCACTGACGGGGAATGTACAGCGAAGCGCAGCAGTAATCAACGGTGCGGCCATTACTTCACCGTGCACTGGCGCGGGCAGACTCTTTAACAAGGAACGACCACCCTCCACAACTTGACGGCAGGCGCGCGCAGGTAAATTTATGTTTTCATGTTTCGGGGCAAAGTTTTTAATCAGGCCGCAGGGCGCCTCTCCAGCGACTCGAGGGCGGAACCAGTCGTGGGCGGGCCTCGTAGTCTGCGTCTGCGTCACTAGCGACCCCGCGCGCTGCCGCCGGCAGGTGTTTCACTCTCCTCTGCCGGCACCGGCGTTCACAGAATCTGACGAATTACTGAAGAGTTCCACATCCCTTCCAGCGGTTGATTACTTCTCTTGAAAAAACGTGAGGCTTCAGAAACATTCATTTTGGATAACTGCCTTTACATTTACAACTGCACTCCCTGAACAACTCGTTTTCAATGTGCCACGTATTAAGGATTCTTCCCGTTTCGTACAAAGGATGGAGCACGGGAAGAGAGTTTTCTTGTACGTTTCTCTCCGACTTGTACCTGCCTCATTTCTTCTCTTTGGAAATGATACATACGGGGTTGGACAACGTTTTCAAAGCAGGTTCACTCGGAAGTCTGCGCCAATTAAGACGGTTTATTATTTCTGTTACACTTCCTCGCCAATCGAACTAGCCAGTGACCACTCGAACCGCACTTCTTTGTGTACACGCAATGCCTCCACGCAAACCAGCTTTATTCGGGACCAATCCGCTTGAGCAGAATTCGAGTAGGTCTACGATGGATTCTCTTTGTAGACAAACTGCAGTTGCTAAAAATCGATACATACGAGAGGTGTTCAATAATTGATACAAAGCATTTGTTTCTGAAAGCAGGTTAGTTTTATTCGGGATAGCAATACACCATATCATTCCCCATTCTTCTGCCTACAGAATCCTATTTTTCAACATAATCTCCATTCAGTGCGTCGGCTTTACGTCACCTTAGTGGAAAGGCCTGTATGCCGTCAGAGCCGACGTCATGCTGCATCGATAACTTCCCCCATCAATCATGTACAGCTTCTCGCGGTTACCAACCAGCCACCGGCCACCCAGATGCAGTAGTTGCTCCGCAACAACAGCCGACCCACCAGTATCCAGCCACAACAGAAACCTGGTACGGACAAAAAGTATGGTTCCGTTTCCACCAGTAAAAACATTTTTCTTTGCTCCTTGCTCAGTTTTCTCCCTTATGGGGGGGGGGGGGGAGGTGGTTTAGCGACCACAGCTCGCTGTCGCTCCACACTAACCGATCGGCAACGTCGCGAATGACCAACGCCGGAACATCGCGCTCTCCAGTGGCTAGTCGGTCTCCATCTCTGGTACCACGCGCTGCGGAATTTGAATCCGCGTCAGCCGTCATGGACGTCGAAGACCCTTAGAGGTCTCTGCACCATCGCGTCGTATGCTGTGTCGGCGCGCGCCTCCTGGCCCGCTTTTAGTGTGAGGGCGCCACAGTGGAACAGGTGGTCCCAGCGGCCAATGGCGGCGCCCCCGATAGCGTACTTAAACGCCGGCCTCTTGATCAGCCAGTTTGACCATCACCTCACCTGGATCCCTCATCTCCGCTCCATCCAATCCAAAGCCCCTCAACTGCCTCCGACTCTTAAAACTCCTCTCTGGCCGGACATGGGGGTTGCACCCCTCTACCATCCTCCACACCTACAAATCCTTAATCTGTCCCATCCTCTGTTGTGCCAGTCCCGCCTGGATCTCTGCCCCCCCCCCCCCCAAATTCTATAAGTCCCTCCAGATCCTTGAGTGTCATGCACTCTGCCTGACCTTCCGTATATGCCTCCCATCCCCCACACAGATCCTCTATGACCTCATTCCTTTCCCCCATCTGCTCCATTTGCACGAATATATCCGCATACTCTACACCTCCTGCCACCTTGATCCCCCTCACCCCCTGGTTGCTCCTCTCCTCTCCAATCCTCGCGTGCTGCCACGCCTTCGCTGTTGTGTCCCCCCTACCCTCCATCTCTACACCCTTCATCTCCTTTCCCAAGGTGGGTTCCATCAACTCCCCCTCCTGGATGACGCCCTCTCTCCCTCCATCTATCCCTCCTATCCTCACCCCCCTCCTTTCCTCCGTCCTTTCCCTGGGCTCCCTCTTCCCCTCCTTCCATCCTGTTTTCTCCCTGCCAAACCTCTGCCTACCTCCCTTCTCCCCCCCACCCCCCCGAGTCCTTTTGTATTCCCCTCCTCTGCCTTCCCCACTCCCTGTCGCATCTGCCCAGCACCCCCCACCCCTCTTATGGGTCCTCATCATCCATCGGTTCCTTTCACCCCTCCCCCCCTTCGCTTTTCCTCTCCTTCCACCCTTTTTTATTTTCCCATCATCTGTCCAGTTTCCCCCACCTACTTTCGGCTGTGGTATGCCACATTTGCCAACTTTTTAGTGCGGTGTTCCAGTGAATGTTCAGTGTTGTTCGTCTTTCTAGTGCTGCGAACAGAAACCATGCTGTCGCTGGGTGTGAATTTTATGTCTTTTGCGAACAGAAACCAGACTGTCGCCGTAATTTTTAATTGTCTGTCTATTATTTCACCTGTCTGCTTCGTACGTATTTTATTAGCATCATCATCCTTTTGTTCTATGTTTTAAGTTCCACGGTTTTTTCGCCATGTTACTATTTAAGTCTCCGATTTTATCACCTGTTTTTATTATTTATTCTTTTCATCTTTTTAAAACGAAGTCTGTACGCTGAAGAGTGGAATACTAAGCTGTTGCCAGCCCGCCCCCTTCGGGGGGAATCGAAATTTAATAAGGAAAAAAAAGAAAAAAAAGATCAGCCAGTCAGTCTAATCTCGCTTACGTCTGTTTACACCTCGCTTTGCGCTAGACTGCTTACTTCCTGGTTCGTGTACGAGTGGACGTCTTTGTTTCCTTGTGACTCTGTCGTTCGGTCTTGTTGTATTTGTCCTGGCCTTCTCTGGTCGTGTCCGTCCTCTTCCTATGTGTTGTTATTCGCGGGCCTCTCCGCGGGTCCCGCCGCGCCTTCCGTCATTGTTACCCCGCGACCGTCCTGGTCGCCATTACAACACTATCTACCGCCGCGCGAGTGTCGAAGTGTGTGCGGCTGTCGGAAGTGTGTTACATCTAGTTAGTACTCTAAAGTTAAGAGTACAGTTAACAAACACCTACACACGCCATGCCGTTCTTCACCTGAAACACGAGCCATGTTTATCAGTTCGAAACCTAAAGATCTGTTGAAGATGTTGCCATTCCTTCTTCAACAGCACAGTGAGTTTGGAAGATGTAGCCTACTACTAACTGCAAAAACCCCTGGTGGGAAGAGAAAATGTGGGTGGACTAGCCAGTTCAAGAACGTTGCCTTTTCTTTTATATCGATGCGAGGGATGATGTGGTGAGCGGCTCCTTTTGCGCAGAGTGCAGTGTTGTAATGGTAGCCTGCGCGTACCCGTTACAATTTCTATCCTCGAATTCACCTTTTCCACAGAAAAACACCTTTCAGGAATCTACTGAGATCTAACTGGAAGAATAACGCTAACTAGACATGGCCCCTCCCAGTAAGTAGTTGTGCACTCACACCAGTAGTGATAACTACAGCGCCGGCCGCGGTGGTCTAGCGGTTCTAGGCGCGCAGTCCGGAGCCGCGCGACTGATACGGTCGCAGGTTCGAATCCTGCCTCGGGCATGGATGTGTGTGATGTCCTTAGGTTAGTTAGGTTTAAGTAGTTCTAAGTTCTAGGAGACTGATGACCACAGATGTTAAGTCCCATAGTGCTCAGAGCCATTTTGATGACTATAGCAAAAAAATAATATTAGGTCTACAACTTTGCTTCCGCCGTTTTGCAATAGACGGCAGTAGCGGCAAGTGGGGTTCAAGTCGTTGGTCATAGGGGTAATACAATAAGCTTCGGCATCTGTAAACATAATGCCATAAAAATATTAGTCGATTTGTGATTGCGTCATAAGGTTATTTTCGATTAAGTACGTCAACTTAAGTACCCATTTCTCGCCATTTGAGGGAAGTTTTAATTTTCTCTTTTAACATGAAGAAATCTGCGGCTGTGGCTCTTAAAATTCTGGGAAAGACCAATGGCAAGGGAACTATTAGTGGAAGAACGTGCAGAGAATTTTTTCAACGCCTTAAGAACGGTGATTTTGATGTCGAAGAACGGCATGACTGTGGAAGACAGGACGTTTTCGTAGCTACTGAAACAGACGAAGACAATCACAGGACACCATTATCGAAAGCAGTTGATGCGTTCGAGCACAGCACGGCCACAACACAGCGATAGACACGTAAAGGTAATTTTGCAGCAAGTCAGTGCTCGACCCCATGTCGCGAAACATGTCAAAATATACATGGAAACGTTGAAATGAGAAGTCCTATCCCTCCCGCCGTATTCTCCATACGTTGCTCTCTCTGACTAGCACCTTTTTCGATCAGTGGCATACAGTCTGGCTGACCAGCAAATGGTTCAAGTGGCTCTACGCACTGTTCGAAAGTTCACAAAATGTCCTAGCAATAATTGTCTCCTCAACTCGAAACTCGTGGAAATAAGCTGTCCGCAGACAGTGAACTAACAGTCGATTTCTCTAACTGTAAAGCAGCAAATATTACCAAAAGACACAGCAGTCTGCCAGAAATGGTGCAGTCTGCTATCCACGTGTCTCCACAGTGCCGGCGGCTACCCCCGCTCGCAGCGCCCCTGCCAATGTCTAATTGTCCGGCTCGGCGTGCCACGGCCGTGTTTATCTGCAGTCCTCAGCACCCCGCACTCGTCCTCCATCCGCCCTCGCATACCGCTCCACGGCCGCGCGTCTCCACAATCACATTTTATTATGACAGAAGGTGTGAATTAGCACAACTTTTAATAATTTTGTTGCTCATGTGTATGTATCCATGGATTTTAAAGTGCGCGAGTGTTTCTCTCGGCGAAACTATCTGGCCTAGGGCTTTCACACTCTCTTCACGATAGTTCATGGGCGAAGAAACTGATGCTAAACTGCGTTCGCATCGATCATGTGTCAATAATCATGTTGTATAAATAGAGATGATGTCTTAACTACTGACGACGCCTTTGACACAATTGTTTTATTAATCTCTATTTCTGGATGTAATTTTAGATATTTTATGTAACCAGAGGTTGTACAGAGTTTCAGGGAGAGCATAAGGGAACAATTGACAGGAATGGGGGAAAGAAATACAGTAGAAGAAGAATGGGTAGCTTTGAGGGATGAAGTAGTGAAGGCAGCAGAGGATCAAGTAGGTAAAAAGACGAGGGCTAGTAGAAATCCTTGGGTAACAGAAGATATATTGAATTTAATTGATGAAAGGAGAAAATATAAAAATGCAGTAAATGAAGCAGGCAAAAAGGAATACAAACGTCTCAAAAATGAGATCGACAGGAAGTGCAAAATGGCTAAGCAGGGATGGCTAGAGGACAAATGTAAGGATGTAGAGGATTATCTCACTAGGGGTAAGATATATACTGCCTACAGGAAAATTAAAGAGACCTTTGGAGATAAGAGAACCACTTGTATGAACATCAAGAGCTCAGATGGAAACCCAGTTCTAAGCAAAGAAGGGAAAGCAGAAAGGTGGAAGGAATATATAGAGGGTCTATACAAGGGCGATGTACTTGAGCACAATATTATGGAAATGGAAGAGGATGTAGATGAAGATGAAATGGGAGATACGATACTGCGTGAAGAGTTTGACAGAGCGCTGAAAGACCTAAGCCGAAACAAGGCCCCCGCAGTAGACAACATTCCATTGGAACTACTGACGGCCTTGGGAGAGCCAGTCCTGACAAAACTCTACCATCTGGTGAGCAAGATGTATGAAACAGGTGAAATACCCTCAGACTTCAAGAAGAATATAATAATTCCAATCCCAAAGAAAGCAGGTGTTGACAGATGTGAAAATTACCGAACAATCAGTTTAATAAGCCACAGCTGCAAAATACTAACACGAATTCTTTACAGACGAATGGAAAAACTAGTAGAAGCCTACCTCGGGGAATATCAGTTTGGATTCCGTAGAAATACTGGAACACGTGAGGCAATACTGACCTTACGACTTATCTTAGAAGAAAGATTAAGGAAAGGCAAACCTACGTTTCTAGCATTTGTAGACTTAGAGAAAGCTTTTGACAATGTTGACTGGAATACTCTCTTTCAAATTCTAAAGGTGGCAGGGGTAAAATACAGGGAGCGAAAGGCTATTTACAATTTGTACAGAAACCAGATGGCAGTTATAAGAGTCGAGGGACATGAAAGGGAAGCAGTGGTTGGGAAGGGAGTCAGACAGGGTTGTAGCCTCTCCCCGATGTTATTCAATCTGTATATTGAGCAAGCAGTAAAGGAAACAAAAGATAAATTCGGAGTAGGTATTAAAATCCATGGAGAAGAAATAAAAACTTTGAGGTTCGCCGATGACATTGTAATTCTGTCAGAGACAGCAAAGGACTTAGAAGACCAGTTGAACGGAATGGATGGTGTCTTGAAGGGAGGATATAAGATGAACATGAACAAAAACAAAACGAGAATAATGGAATGTAGTCGAATTAAGTCGGGTGATGTTGAGGGTATTAGATTAGGAAATGAGACACTTAAAGTAGTAAAGGAGTTTTGCTATTTGGGGAGCAAAATAACTGATGATGGTCGAAGTAGAGCGGATATAAAATGTAGACTGGCAATGGCAAGGAAAGCGTTTCTGAAGAAGAGAAATTTGTTAACATCGAGCATAGATTTAAGTGTCAGGAAGTCATTTCTGAAAGTATTTGTATGGAGTGTTGCCATGTATGGAAGTGAAATATGGACGGTAAATAGTTTGGACAAGAAGAGAATAGACGCTTTCGAAATGTGGTGCTACAGAAGAATGCTGAAGATTAGATGGGTAGATCACATAACTAATGAGGAAGTATTGAATAGGATTGGGGAGAAGAGAAGTTTGTGGCACAACTTGACCAGAAGAAGGGATCGGTTGGTAGGACATGTTCTGAGGCATCAAGGGATCACCAATTTAGTATTGGAGGGCAGCGTGGAGGGTAAAAATCGTAGGGGGAGACCAAGAGATTAATACACTAAGCAGATTCAAAAGGATGTAGGTTGCAGTAGGTACTGGGAGATGAAGAAGCTTGCACAGGGTAAAGTAGCACGGAGAGCTGCATCAAACCAGTCTCAGGACTGAAGACCACAACAACAACAATGTAATTTTAGATATTTTACTTCTGATGAAGGTATATTTATATACACCGAAACCTTGGTCAAGAATTTTAATAAATCTTTGTCCTGCAACTGTTTTGGCTGTCATCATTTACCGTGAAGAATTTCAACAGTTGCTGTTTCAGTCATGTTTAAAATCTTGACACTTGCAGAATGTCTACGGAGACCTGGCAGTAAATAAAAGCACGGTGAGTCGTTGGGTGCGGAGTCTGTCATCATATAACGAGGTTGCGCAAACCAGTTCGATCTGCCGCGTGCCGGCCGGTCGCACACAGCTGCGACTCCTGCAGTGTTGGAGCGTGCGGTAACTCTTAATGGAGGTGACACACGGATCACAGTCAGACACCTCGCTGCACAACTGGACGCCTCTGTTGATAGGTCTGACACACACGTCCACCAGGTGGAGTACACAAAGTTATGCGCCTGTTGGGTTCCTCGCCGTCTAACAGAGGACCATAGAGAGCAACAAATGATCGCCTGTGCCGAATCGCTTGAGCGTTACGAGGCTGGTCGTGATGATAATTTTATCGCGAACATCGTCATAGGCGATGAAAGATGGGTTCGTTACTTCGAACCGGAAACAAAACAGCAATCGTCGAAGTGGCGCCACGCCACCTCTCCTCCGAAGAAAAACAGCAAAGCCGCACCCTAATCGCCCGCATCTCCTGGTCGTGCGGTAGCGTTCTCGCTTCCCACGCCCGGGTTCCCGGGTTCGATTCCCGGCGGGGTCAGGGATTTTCTCTGCCTCGTGATGGCTGGGTGTTGTGTGCTGTCCTTAGGTTAGTTAGGTTTAAGTAGTTCTAAGTTCTAGGGGACTTATGACCACAGCAGTTGAGTCCCATAGTGCTCAGAGCCATTTGAACCATTTGAACCGCACCCTAATCCGGTAAAGTCATGATTGTCGTCTGGGGCTCTGAAGGGCTGTTCTGTTTGATGTCTTCTCTCACGGTGCAAGTCAACTCTCACGCTCAGAAAATTGAATATTTCAGCGTGTCTGTCGGCACCAAAATGCAAACGAACTTCCCCATGACGACACAAGGTCTCGCACTAGTCTGCGCACTCGAGAGGAGCTCACAGTACTTTATTGGACTGCCGTTCCTCAGCCCGGATTTCGAGTATTCCGACTTCCATTTGTTTGGTCCAGTGACGGATGCAGTCCACAGGAAGCAGTACGTGGATGGTGGGGAGGTTATTGAGGCAGTAAGACGTTGGAGCCGGCAGGAGTGGCCGAGCGGTTCTAGGCGCTACAGTGTGGACCCGCACGACCGCTACGGTCGCAGGTTCGAATCCTGCCTCGGGCATGGATGCGTGTGATGTCCTTAGGTTAGTTAGGTTTAAGTAGTTCTAAGTTATATGGGACTGATGACCTCAAAAGTTAAGTCCCATTGTGCTCAGAGCCATTTGAAGTAAGACGTTGGCTCCGACGTCGATCAGTGCAGTGGCAGCATCTGGGCATACAGGCCCTCCAGGTGAAGTGGTATAAGGCCGTCCCACAGAACCTTAAAAATAGGGTTTTGTAGCCAAAAGACTCAGGAATAATATGGTGTATTGGAATCCTGAGTAAAACAAACCTGTTTTCAGAAAAAAGTGTGTTGTATTACTTATTGAACGCCCGTCATATGTTACTCGAGTGCTATGACCCACGTCAGCACTCAGGGGTCACGTGACCGCCTGGTAACACTTCTACATCAGTTACCGTGCTCCGGAGAGATATCAGTTGTTCTTTTAACCTCCTCAGTCTTGAATTATATTGTTTATATTCGTGATCAGTGCATTCTTGTTGGACAGAATAAGGCTAATTGGTGTGATTCACCAAAATTGTAGGATGTATTCAATGTGATTACTGTTATAAAATTACTGAAATATTTGGAATTATCAGGACACTCCTTGTCAAACAGTGGCTCTGGAATGTGAGATCATAGATCGCTGCCGAAAGTAGACTCAGTGCTACATTAAAAGAAACATATCGCTGCGTCATAAAATGAACAATCACTAATTCCGTACAGTAGAATAATTAGGGTATTGCTTCATATGCTGAACACATTCTACTCTAAAATTAATAAAACCATAATTAAGTTTATTTCTCGAAGACATTCTGAGGCTGCGATAGTTTTCTTCAAGCAGGTGCTGCCACCTGATGAGAACAAGCAGAAACAAGTGACGCACACGAAGGACATAGTGTAAAGACGCTAGGTGATCAAAAATATCCGGTCACCTGGCTGAAAATGACTTAAAAGATCGTGACGCCCTCCAATGCTGGAATTCAATAAGGTGTTGGCCCACCCTTAACATTGAAGACACCTTCCACTGTCGCAGGCATACGTTCAATCAGGTGCTCGAAGGTTTCTAGGGGAATTGCAGCCCCTTCTTCACGGAGTGCTGCAGTAACGAGAGGTAACAACGTCGATCGGTGAGGCCTGGCACGAAATCGGCGTTCCAAAACATCCCAAAGGTGCTCTATATGATTCAGGTCAGGACTTTGTGCTGGCAAGTCCATTACACGCCACAGGCCGTGCATTATGAGTAGCTACTCGATAGTGTTGAAAGACGCAATCGCCATCCCCGAATTGCGAACTGCTCTTCAACAATGAGAAGCAAGAACGTGCTTAAGACATCAATGTAGGTCCATGTTGTGATAGTGACACGCAAAACAACAAGGGGTGCAAGCCCCATCCATGAAAAACACGACCACACCATAACACCGCCGCCTCCGAATTTTAGTGTTGGCACTATACAAGCTGGCAGAGGACGTTCACCGGGCATTCGCCATACTCACACCCTGACGTCGGATCGCCACATTGTGTATCTTGATTCGTCACTCCACGCAACCTTTTTCCACTGTTCAATAGTTTAATGTTTACGCTCCTTACACCAAACGAGGCGTCGTTTGGCATTTACCGCCGTCATCTGTGGCTTATGAGCAGCCGCTCGATCATGAAATCCGTTTTCTCACCTTCCGCCTAACTGTAATAGTACTTGCAGTGGATACTGATGCAGTTTGGAATTTCTGTGTGATGGTCTGGATTGTTGTCTGCCTTTTACACATTACGACACTCTTCAGTGTCGGCCGTCTCTGTCAGTCAACAGACGAGGTCTACCTGTTCGCTTTTGTGCTGCACGTGTCCCTTCACGTTTCCACTTCACTACCACATCGGAAAAAGTGGACCTAGGGATGTTTATGAGTGTGGAAATTTCGCCTACAGACGTGTGACACAAGTGACACCTAGTCAGATGACCACGTTCGAAGCCCGTGAGTTCCGCGGAGCGCCCCATTCTGTTCTCTCGCGATGTCTAGTGACTACTGAGGTCGCTGATATGGAGTACCTGGCAGTAGCTGGCAGCACAATGCACCTAATATGAAAAATGTATGTTTTTGTGGGTGTCCGGATACTTTTGATCACGTAGTCTATATACTAGATGGAGCACGGCGGGTTCGGTTCATTCCTTAAACTGAAAAAAAATTGAAGAAATGACATTTTAGCTCTTTAATACCAAAGCTAGTATTTATTAACTGGCTAACTAGTTTCGCACTTTGCCCATTTCCACAAGCTGTGGTGTTAAACATTTAAAAATGTCATTCCTTTAATATCAGAGAACTGCAAGAGGCGATGGACTAAAAACGTTTTCGAGAAAGGGTGAGTAATATATTGGCTACTGGGTATGTAGCACAGTTATTAAACCCGAAAGTTTTGTGTCGAGCAGTCCGTGTTATCTGGAGAGTACTGTCAGATACATAGCTCACAGACCAGATTCATTAATGAATATCTTCATAGTCAGCTTCAAGCATTCGCCGCGGGACACAAAGATATTGAGCATCTTTGGTCGGAATTTAAAGGTATTGTCCACCATGTGCTAGAGAAGTATGTGCCTAGCAAAAGTATAGGGGAGGGAAAGGATCCACCTTGGATACAACAAACATATTAGGAAGTTGCTGAGAAAGCAGAGAATTTTGCACAGTCGTTTTAAACGTAGTCACTGCCCCGCTGACAAACAGAAATTATGCGAAATGAAAGCAGCTGTCAGAAAGACAATGAGAGACTCTTTTAACGAATTTGAAAGAAATATTTTATCTGCAGATTCCAAAAATAACCCCAAAAAGTTTTGGTCGTACGTAAAATCTATGAACGCTACAAATAATTCAATACCTTCTCTTGCTGACAGTACGGGTAACGTAACTGATGATAAACAGAAGGCCGAAATTCTAAACCTAGCTTTCAAAAACTCGTTTACGATAGAGGACTGCAGCACCATTCCCCTTTTCAATTATCGAACAAACGAAGGGATAGCTGACATAGTGCTTAGTGTATCTGGGATTGTAAAATAGTTAAGATAATTAGACGCCAGAAAGGCATCTGGCGCAGACGGTATCCCCGTAAGATTTTATGTTGACTATGCTACAAATATAGCACCATTCTTATCCGTCATATGTCAGAGATCATTGGAACGGCGGAAAGTTCCACGGGACTGGAAGAAGGCCCAGGTCATAGCAATCTATAAAAAGGGTAGAAAATCGGATGCACATAATTACCGGCCAATTTCAGTGACATCGATTTGTTGTAGAATCATGGAACGTATTTTGTGTTGAGACATAATGACCTTTCTAGACTCTGAGAAGTTCATCTGCAGAAACCACCACGGTTTTAGGAAACAGCGGTGATGCGAGACACAGCTGGCCCTCATTTTGCATGATATACAACAGGCTCTAGATACCGGCTCCCAGGTTGATGCCATATTTCTCGACTTTCGAAAGGCGATCGACTCCGTTCCGCACCGTCGCTTGCTACAAAAAGTGCGCGCTGACGGTCTATGCAGTGACATATGCGGTTGGATAGACAGTTTTCTAACAGACAGGCAGCAGTATGTAGTCCTGACCGGGGTAACTTCAACAGAAACAAGAGTAACTTCAGGTGTGCCCGAGGGCAGCGTAATAGGTTCTCTGCTTTTTACGATTTACATAAACGATCTGGTTGACGGTATTGACAGCGGCCTTAGACTGTTTGCCGATGCTGTAGTCTACAGGAAAGTAGTATCACACGAAAGTTGTGAACAAATCAATGAGGATTTGCAGAGAATAAATGCTTGGTGTAATGACTGGAAGTTATCTCTCAATATTAGTAAGTGTAACCTACTGCGTATAACAAGGCGAAAATCCCCATTAATATACGAGTACAAAATAAATGATCAGTCTTTGGAAGCGGTAACATCATTGAAGCATCTGGGTGTGACTATTCGAAATGATCTCAGATGGAACGATCAGATTACACAAGTAACGGGTAAGGCAAACTAGATTGCGGTTTATTGGTAGAATCCTGAAGCGATGCAGTCCTTCAACAAAGGAAATAGCTTACAATACGTTAGTTCGTCCAGTCTTAGAGTATTTTTCGTCTGTATGGGACCCTTACCAGTTGGGTCTGATTCAAGAGATTGAGAAGGCCCAAAGAAGAGCGGCCAGATTCGTGACTGGTACATTTAGCCATCGCGAGAGCGTTACAAATCTCATAGAAAGTTTGAAGTGGGACATGTTGTGTTGGCAGAAGAGCCAACACCGTGTTACTAGAGGAGGCCGAAATGCACGTGTTTTAGCTCAGGCAGGCTGGCGTGAGGAGGGAAGAGCTATACTGACGTGAGGTCCGGAACATGACAAGGAATTAGAATTCAGAAAGCGGGCGTAATTAGTTTGATACTTAACTGTAATCCATTAATGATGAACGTCGCTCTTGACGGTACATGATTCACAATATTATCTGTTCAGAATACTAACTGAATATGGCGGCTTGCTAGGTCGTAGCAAATGACGTAGCTGAAGGCTACCACCTGCTGAGAGCGTATGCAGACAGTGAACCATCGCTAGCAAAGTCAGCTGTACAACTGGGGCGAGCGCTAGGGAGTCTCTCTAGACTAGACCTGCCGTGTGCTGCAGTCCTCTATCGTAAACGAGTTTTTGAAAGCTAGGTTTAGAATTTCGGCCTTCTGTTTATCATCAGTTACATTACCCGTACTATCAGCAAGAGAAGGTATTGAATTATTTGTAGCGTTCATAGATTTTACGTACGACCAAAACTTTTTGGGGTTATTTTTGGAATCTGCAGATAAAATATTTCTTTCAAATTCGTTAAAAGAGTCTCTCATTGTCCTTCTGACAGCTGCTTTCATTTCGCATAATTTCTGTTTGTCAGCGGGGTAGTGACTACGTTTAAAACGACTGTGCAAAATTCTCTGCTTTCTCAGCAACTTCCTAATATGTTTGTTGTATCCAAGGTGAATCACTGATAGTGGCGACACGCGGGTCCGACGTGTACTGACGGACCGCGGCCGATTTAAAGGCTACCACCTAGCAAGTGTGGTGTCTGGCGGTGACACCACAGGACGCACTTGCAGATAGACGACGCGCTAAACGGAAGGGGGCTGCTCACTAAATTCCGAAATCCAATCTTCGCCGAGGATGTAGAATGTATATTATTACCACCAACTTTCAAATCGCGTAATTATCATCATTCAAAGATAAGGGAAATAAGAGCTCGTACTGAGGCGTTCAGACAGTCGTTTTCCCCTCGCGCGATCCGCGAGTGGAGCAGTGGGGTGGGGGGATATGACTTTGGCGCGAGTTGTGCCCTCCGCCACACACCTCTTGGTGGCTAGCGGAGTATATATGTAGATTTAGACGTAGATAATTACTCCCGACTGCCAAAACTAAGCTGACATACTCCGAGGAAGGCCAGTATTCCGTTTCCTCTTTCTGTGATAATGGTTAAATATTGACGCAGCATAGAACACGAATTCTTTACAGACGAATGGAAAAACTAGTAGAAGCCGACCTCGGGGAAGATCAGCTTGGATTCCGTAGAAATACTGGTACACGTGAGGCAATACTGACCTTACGGCTTATCTTAGAAGAAAGATTAAGGAAAGGCAAACCTACGTTTCTAGCATTTGTAGAATTAGAGAAAGCTTTTGACAATGTTGACTGGAATACTCTCTTTCAAATTCTAAAGGTGGCAGGGGTAAAATACAGGGAGCGAAAGGCTATTTACAATTTGTACAGAAACCAGATGGCAATTATAAGAGTCGAGGGACATGAAAGGGAAGCAGTGGTTGGGAAGGGAGTAAGACAGGGTTGTAGCCTCTCCCCGATGTTATTCAATCTGTATATTGAGCAAGCAGTAAAGGAAACAAAAGAAAAATTCGGGGTAGGTATTAAAATCCATGGAGAAGAAATAAAAACTTTGAGGTTCGCCGATGACATTGTAATTATGTCAGAGACAGCAAAGGACTTGGAAGAGCAGTTGAATGGAATGGACAGTGTCTTGAAAGGAGGATATAAGGTGAACATCAACAAAGGCAAAACGAGGATAATGGAATGTAGTCGAATTAAGTCTGGTGATGCTGAGGGAATTAGATTAGGAAATGAGACACTTGAAGTAGTAAAGGAGTTTTGCTATTTGGGGAGCAAAATAACTGATGATGGTCGAAGTAGAGAGGATATAAAATGTAGACTGGCAATGGCAAGGAAAGTATTTCTGAAGAAGAGAAATTTGTTAACATCGAGTATAGATTTAAGTGTCAGGAAGTCATTTCTGAAAGTATTTGTATGGAGTGTTGCCATGTATGGAAGTGAAATATGGACGGTAAATAGTTTGGACAAGAAGAGAATAGACGCTTTCGAAATGTGGTGCTACAGAAGAATGCTGAAGATTAGATGGGTAGATCACATAACTAATGAGGAAGTATTGAATAGGATTGGGGAGAAGAGAAGTTTGTGGCACAACTTGACCAGAAGAAGGGATCGGTTGGTAGGACATGTTCTGAGGCATCAAGGGATCACCAATTTAGTATTGGAGGGCAGCGTGGAGGGTAAAAATCGTAGGGGGAGACCCAGAGACGAATACACTAAGCAGATTCAGAAAGATGTAGGTTGCAGTAGGTACTGGGAGATGAAGAAGCTTGCACAGGATAGAGTAGCATGGAGAGCTGCATCAAACCAGTCTCAGGACTGAAGACCACAACAACAACAATAGAACTGTGATGTGACAAGAGGGTGGGGGCCACGTGCGTTACGAAAGTCCTGATATTTTCTCGCAGGTCCGTAGACGCGAGTTCGCTCAGTATTGAGAGTGGTACGGGGTAAGTGGAGCGCCGAGGCGTCGTTAAGAGGGAGCTGGGAGGGGGCGCTGCCTCGGCCGCCGGCTTCCGTCCGCCTTTGACACACAGCCAGCCCTGCCAGAGTATTTCAATTTGCCAGGCGGGACGGCGTAAACCGCCGCCGCAGACGCTGCCAGCTGCCTCTGCGCTCTGATCTCCTCAGCGCCAGGGGCCAGACAGAGGTCGCGGCCGCGCCGCCGCTCAAAGCGACGCGGCGGCGGCGGCGTCTGGCGAGGGAGCAGCACGGCCGTGCGGGCGTCGCCAGGACGCGCGCTCACAGACGCGGGACTCCGTGCAGAGCGTGCGCCCGGTCACTGGCGTCCTCACACGGGACGGGGAGCGCTCGCACGCGAGCAACTGGTCGCGTCTCTGACGTCGGAGCGTGCAATTTCGCGTTCCACAGCCTACCGTAGCGTGAAAGACAAAGTCAAGATTCACATTTTTGCTTCGTGGAGCGTAACGTGACAGGCGAGATCCAATACCGCGTCCTGCGTCACAGGTACAGCTTTGTAGACGATATAACGGATTTTGTCGTTTTCACTCGAGGAACCATACTTGACATTAAGGGGCTCCGGAACGCCCTATACTTGCAATGTTAAAATAACGCTTATAAATTACATCTTTCCTCACAAAGTATTTGAGGTAGGAAGTTGAACTTTTTACAGATTATTTATTGGAATATGGGCTACAACTTAACACAGGGATTTTACAAAATTTTAGTTCAGTCATTAAAGATGATTTTTTTCAATTGTAATGAAAATTCACAACATTTTTTTGCAATTTTTTATTTATATATTCAAAAATATACAGTTTTTTGGAAAAAGGCTGTGTTAGATTATGCAGAAGGTACTGTGTAACATTTACTGAAAGTTTGAAGCAAATATGTTTGGAAGATCCTTAGAAAACATGTAATTAGTATGAGAAAATAAAAGTTTTGGGAATCGAGCGACAAAGATTGGATTAACTTTTTAGTGCATTCCAGGTCCATAGGTTGGATTATCTTCATCCTCTGCAAACTCCTCCTCCAGCTTCCTCTTGTTCCTCCTCCTGTTTACTCTTGCTTGTATTTCTGGACTCTTTACAGCCCTGTCTGCAGCCCGAAGGCGTTCCTTGTCTAAAGCAAGCATCGCTCGTACCATGTTAGAACCTATCTTCATTCCCATATTTCTAAATACCTTGCACCTTACAATGTTGCCATCATTGAAAGTCGCAACAGCATCATTCCAACAAATACAGTCTTGGGGATTCTCGACCATATAACACTATTTACACTTTCATTGGGGTTTAGAGTTTTTCCGTGAATACACTTTTTCAACAGTTCAGGTGCTGCTAAGTCTCTGAAAATAGGTTAGCCACAACACATACTTTATCTCACATCACTAAAATGTACCTGATGAACACGGACGTTAATAATAACACCATTTGACAGCAGTTTAACAGCGCCACAGTGGGTCACGCCCATGTAGAACACATTTCAAAAAAAAATTAAAAATAGTTGTAGTCTTCGGAATTGAATAAATTATGTATCTATTAAAAGGTAATAGTCTGCAGATTCAGAAAACGCAAAAAACTAAAAATTGAACTTTTCATGATTTTGAGCCTTTCCGGAGCCCCTTAAATGAAACAACAAGTTTACTGTTACCAGTCACCGTTTTATTTATTTCCACGACCCGTTTCAAAGGTTTAAACCTCCATGATCGGGTGGATTTACATTAGTTAGTATGACATTTGTGTGTGTGTTGTGTTACGATTTTTTGGAGGAACTTGCGGCACTGCCTGGTGGAAAAACAAGAGAGTATTTCAGAACATGATTTTGAATTTCTTCTGACAAAAAATTAAACTGATATCTAATGGTAAACTTAAAATAAGTAAACTACAGTACCTCCAGTGGTCTCAGGTTCCTTTCGCTGTCCTGACACATCACATGTATACTGTCACATTTGTAAACAAATATGGCGTGGCCACTGGAGGTACTCTAGTTTACATATTTTATGTTTACCATTACATATCGGTTCAATTTTTTGTCAGAAGAAATCCAAAACCATGTTCTGAAATACTGTCTTGTTTCTCCACCAGGCAGTGCCGCAAGTTCCTCCAAAAAATCGTAGCACAACACATTCACAAATGTCATACTAACTAATGTAAATCCATCCGATCATGGACGTTTAAACCTTTGAAACGCGTCGTGGAAATAAATAAAACGGTGACTGGTAAAAGTAAACTTGTTGTTTCATTTAATGTCAATAACAGTCACGGTAAAGCCTAACCTAAAATGTTCGCATTTAAAGTGAACCATACTTGCTCGGTTTCATATCCTGACTTCCGTAACATGAGTGTACGCTGTTTCAAACTGTCACCAGACTGAGATTTTCTCAAAACGTATCGCTATTTCTACGATTTGTTGAAATAAAATGACGGGAAGCATCATATTTGTGGATAAATAATGTTAGTACTCGACTGTTTTCGTATTATAACTTGCGTGATGTGAGTACATTGTTACAAGACAACGGCACATCGAAGATTTATCAGAAAGGCGTTGTTCTTGAAACGATTTGTTATAATTAAATGTCAGTTAATCATACATAGGGTGTTTCTGTAAGAGCTTGCAAAAATTCAACAGGACATAGAGGATGCTGCACTGAACTATTTGAGGTAGGGAACCTGGGGTCGGAGAAGCCACCTTAAGGACAAAATACGAATAAAAGCACATTACTGTGTACTTCATGATTTACATCAGTTACAGTTAACTGCAAATTCTATCATTGACGCAATGAACGTATCATTTCTATAGCATCTTATAAAATGTACCGAAACTGTAGGCCACCAACCTCAATGCAAGCGTGACATTGGAGAACAAGATTCTGACTCACCCTGACAGATATCCCTGGTGTGTTTCGAATCACGTCGCAGGCACCTCCAATTCTGGCAACTAATTCCATCTCTATAGCCACAGGGCTCTCATGCACAAGAGACTTTATATACCCCACAGGAAATAATCGAGGGTATTCAGATGAGGTGACCTCCCAGACACGGAGTAGGACCTCCCCTTCTAGGAAGTACACCGTTGAGATGGTGACGCGGTGCACCGTCGTCTTGTATCCACATCCTCCCAGGAATAGCCTAAAGTACGTTCTCCAATAACTCAAATGGTTCAAATGGCTCTGAGCACTATGGGACTTAACATCTGTGGTCATCAGTCCCCTAGAACTTAGAACTACTTTAACCTAACTAACCTAAGGACATCACACACATCCATGCCCGAGGCAGGATTTGAACCTGCGACCGTAGCAGTCACTCGGTTCCGGACTGAGCGCCTAGAACCGCTAGACCACCGCGGCCGGCTCCAACAACTCAGGCAGACCTCAAGAGCAGGTGGCCAGGTGGAAGATACGGCCCAGTGAGATTGTCGCCTACAGTGCCGGCTCACATATTCACAACGAAAGGGGCATACTTGACGGTGTGACTCTACTACAGCGTGCGGATTTTCCTCATCCCACACACCGCTATTCATGCTGTTCCAGATACCATCACCATCACGTCCTCGTCAGTAAACAGCGCGATTTGGAGGAAATCTGCTCGATCAATCCATGCAAGTAGGCTGTTTATGTTTTCTTTATGTAAGTAGGCTGTTTATGTTTTCTTATTGCAACGTTACGTAGCGCTCTATATGAAAATCACTGGCTGTGCTGTGTGCAGTCTGTGGCTAGTTTGCATTGTTGTCTGCCATTGTAGTGTTGGGCAGCGGCAGCTGGATGTGAACAGCGCGTAGCGTTGCGCAGTTGGAGGTGAGCCGCCAGCAGTGGTGGATGTGGGGAGAGAAATGGCGGAGTTTTGATATTTGTAAGAATGGATGTTATGAACTGCTATATATATTATGACTATTAAGGTAAATACAATGTTTGTTCTCTATTAAAATCTTTCATTTGCTAACTATGCCTACTAGTAGTTAGTGCCTTCCGTAGTTTGAATCTGTTATTTAGCTGGCAGTAGTGGCGCTCGCTGTATTGCAGTAGTTCGAGTAACGGAGATTTTTGGTGAGGTAAGTGATTTGTGAAAGGTATAGATTAATGTTAGTCAGGGCCATTCTTTTGTAGGGATTTTTGAGAGTCAGATTGCGTTGCGCTAAAGAAAAATATTGTGTGTCAGTTTAAGCACAGTCGTGTATAATTGTTCTAAGGGGACGTTTGATCCATTGTTGGAGCAACCACTGACACAATGCGACCCTTGGTACAAAGTCAGTCACAAGCATTGGGTGCACTCGTTGCGCGTGATATGGGTCTAATTGTTGTTCGTGGAGTACTTGCAACATGCTGTTATGTGCAGCACTCATTTGACGTGCAATGCGACGAGTAAATGTAGTGCGAGCCGTTGCAACATGTTCCAGCACCTCCTCTCCAAAATTAGGTGCGCTAGTGGTCCTCATGTTGCCAGATCCCTCGTTTCTTCTCTCCAATGAAGCACTCTCCGGCATTCGTCGATCGAGAGAAAGAAACACACGTCACGACGGATGATGCCTGTTAGGAAATCGTTCCCTGTACAGCCTTTCAGCAACGAGAGCAGTGCAACGTACTTCCCCATACACAAGATGCATGTCAGTGAGTTCTGAGAAACTGTACCGGTACTGCACCATCGTATTGAACTGCACGTCTTCGAATAGCACTGACAAGGGAACCTCCCCATCACACCCCCCTCAGATTTAGTTATAAGTTGGCACAGTAGATAGGCCTTGAAAAACTGAACACAGATCAATCGAGAAAACAGGAAGAAGTTGTGTGGAACTATGAAAAAAATTAGCAAAATATACAAACTGAGTAGTCCATGCGGAAGATAGTCAACGTGAAGGAGGGTGTAAGCTCGGGCACGCCGTAGTCCCGTGGTTAGCGTGAGCAGCTGCGGAACGAGAGGTCCTTAGTTCGAGTCTTACCTCGAGTGAAGATTTTAATTTTTTTATTTTCAGACAATTATTATCTGTCCGTCCGTCCGATGCGAGGTAACTGCACCGTAGTACGGGGACGCTACACCTAAACAAACATCGAAACACACGTCGTCAGTCGACTACAGCGCACGGAAGAGAGAGTATTCCTGCTAACGCGGCTTCCTGGCTGGCAGTTTACTGTTCGCTACTTTGGACGAGAGTGCATTAAATACGTGAGATGATTCCGTGGGCAATATGAATCCAGCAAATATAGCTCGCGACTTCAATAACAAGGTCAATGAATATTTTCCGAAGTTTGCGGTGCGGTCGCAAAACACAGACACTAAAGTTATTACAGTGAACAGAGACGTCAATGAACGAACGGACAGATCATTACTTCGCCAAAATAAAGAGAGTAAACTTTTCACTCGGGGGAAGACTTGAACCAAGGACCGCTCGTTCCGCAGCTGCTCACGCTAACCACGGGACCACGGCGCTCCTGAGCTCACACTTTCCTTGATGTTGCATATCTTGCACATGGACTACTCAGTTTGTATATTTTGCTTATTTTTTTCATAGTTCCACAAAACTTCTTCCTGTTTTCTCGATTGATCTGTGTTCAGTTTTTCAAGGCCTATCCACTGTGCCAACTTATAACTAAATCTGAGGGGGGTGCGATGGGGAGGTTCCCTTGTGAGTAATGAATAGGTCTGTCGTTGATTCATAGGACTTTCTGTCATGGCACAATGTAAATACGATACAACAGAACCACCTTATTGACAAGAAATGTAAACAAAGCCTGCATCATGACTTCCTAGCAATCAGGATCGCCGTGCTTGTTTCCTTGCAGGAAATAAAGAATGTAAAGCAAATAAACAGCACATCACGTGTAAACTGTGCGCATGTTAGTTGTAAATAAGCTGGAAAACAGTAACGTTAGACAAAGTGGTAGACAAGTTTGTATTATATTGTGTTGTGTGGAACCGGGGACCTAGAAACGATGAAGAGGCTTCCTTTCCACCGTAGCCCCCAGTGGTACACAACCACAACCCCACAACAGGCTAAAGCAGTCCACTTACCCCATCGCCGCCTCACACCAAACCCAGGGTTATTGTGCGAGTGTAGCCCCAATGTTTGCGTGGTAGAGTAATTATGGTGTACGCGTACGTGGAGAAAGTGTTAAGAGCAGCAATCGCCGACATAGTGTAACTGAGGCGGAATAAGGGGAACCAGCCTGCATTCGCCGAGGCAGATGGAAATCCGCCTTAAAAACCATCCACAGGCTGGCCGGCACACCGGACCTCGACACTAACCCGCCGGGCGGATTCATGTCGGGGACCGGCACGTCTTCCCGCCCGGAAAGCAGTGCGTTAGACCGCACGACTAACCAGGCGAGTGGTAAACAAGTTTACTTACGTATCTCCTTAAGCTGGCTTCCCCGACGCAAATTCCCTACCTCAAATTGTTCAGTGGTGCGTTCTCTACGTCCTGTTACATTTTTGTGGGTTCTTGCGGAAACACACTGTATTGATGATTAAAGCCTTCATGAGACCGCAACGTACAACATAGCTCGCAAGCTCAGGAAGCTTAGCGCAGGGCAGTGGATAGAGGTGCAGAATTACATAGTCAAGGCGTAGTTGGTTCTCGTCCTGCTATACGCACACTTTTTTTATTCACGTTTGTGTTTTGGAAAAATTTCTTTGGCTTTATGCGGTGTTGGCTTCGTAACAAACCACTCGTGCACTGGCCATCAAAAGCCCGCCAGCGTGGCAGTGCACGCAAATCAGGCACCGCAGCTCCCCTCTGCGGGAAGACCACGTGGTGTCACCAGCGCCCTCTTCGGCGCTGGCATCAAAGACACCGACAACAGTGCCCGGGGCCCAGTTCATCAGTGAAGATCGTCTCCTCATTTCGACTGCTCAGCTCCACGGGACAGAGGCCACCGACTCCATAGATACTCGTAGTTAGGTCTGTGAGAACCAGTACAGCTAGAAATATACACTCCTGGAAATGGAAAAAAGTACACATTGACACCGGTGTGTCAGACCCACCATACTTGCTCCGGACACTGCGAGAGGGCTGTACAAGCAATGATCACACGCACGGCACAGCGGACACACCAGGAACCGCGGTGTTGGCCGTCGAATGGCGCTAGCTGCGCAGCATTTGTACACCGCCGCCGTCAGTGTCAGCCAGTTTGCCGTGGCATACGGAGCTCCATCGCAGTCTTTAACACTGGTAGCATGCCGCGACAGCGTGGACGTGAACCGTATGTGCAGTTGACGGACTTTGAGCGAGGGCGTATAGTGGGCATGCGGGAGGCCGGGTGGACGTACCGCCGAATTGCTCAACACGTGGGGCGTGAGGTCTCCACAGTACATCGATGTTGTCGCCAGTGGTCGGCGGAAGGTGCACGTGCCCGTCGACCTGGGACCGGACCGCAGCGACGCACGGATGCACGCCAAGACCGTAGGATCCTACGCAGTGCCGTAGGGGACCGCACCGCCACTTCCCAGCAAATTAGGGACACTGTTGCTCCTGGGGTATCGGCAAGGACCATTCGCAACCGTCTCCATGAAGCTGGGCTACGGTCCCGCAAACCGTTAGGCCGTCTTCCGCTCACGCCCCAACATCGTGCAGCCCGCCTCCAGTGGTGTCGCGACAGGTGTGAATGGAGGGACGAATGGAGACGTGTCGTCTTCAGCGATGAGAGTCGCTTCTGCCTTGGTGCCAATGATGGTCGTATGCGTGTTTGGCGGCGTGCAGGTGAGCGCCACAATCAGGACTGCATACGACCGAGGCACACAGGGCCAACACCCGGCATCATGGTGTGGGGAGCGATCTCCTACACTGGCCGTACACCACTGGTGATCGTCGAGGGGACACTGAATAGTGCACGGTACATCCAAACCGTCATCGAACCCATCGTTCTACCATTCCTAGACCGGCAAGGGAACTTGCTGTTCCGACAGGACAATGCACGTCCGCATGTATCCCGTGCCACCCAACGTGCTCTAGAAGGTGTAAGTCAACTACCCTGACCAGCAAGATCTCCGGATCTGTCCCCCATTGAGCATGTTTGGGACTGGATGAAGCGTCGTCTCACGCGGTCTGCACGTCCAGCACGAACGCTGGTCCAACTGAGGCGCCAGGTGGAAATGGCATGGCAAGCCGTTCCACAGGACTACATCCAGCATCTCTACGATCGTCTCCATGGGAGAATAGCAGCCTGCATTGCTGCGAAAGGTGGATATACACTGTACTAGTGCCGACATTGTGCATGCTCTGTTGCCTGTGTCTATGTGCCTGTGGTTCTGTCAGTGTGATCATGTGATGTATGTGACCCCAGGAATGTGTCAATAAAGTTTCCCCTTCCTGGGACAATCAATTCACGGTGTTCCTATTTCAATTTCCAGGAGTGTAGTTTACTGTTAAGTTGACACAATACTTTATTCAGAGACGGGAAATACTTGTTATGTTCTATATGAGTGCTTCTCAAAAGATAAGTAAATGTGTTTGATCATTCAGTTATAGCACTGTCTATAGATATTCTACAGTGTGCCCAGCTAACCTGGTCTGTCTCCTGCTTCCTAGTCTAC
Organism: Schistocerca cancellata; assembly: GCF_023864275.1. Taxonomy (NCBI): domain Eukaryota; kingdom Metazoa; phylum Arthropoda; class Insecta; order Orthoptera; family Acrididae; genus Schistocerca; species Schistocerca cancellata. Next base: position 74,200,526 of record NC_064627.1, read on the forward strand.
GACCTACTGTTGTGACCACCCGAGATGCGCCACTTAATTACTAATTTAACATGAGTATGTTCTGTAATATTCTGTGTTGCGTAAATACAAGACTGCTCTATCTCTCGCGAGTGAGATACTTCGATTTTGTGACATGCCAGGGGCGTGGACCAATGGATCAGAAGTCTGCTTCTTAGGTTTTGCCTGATTCGATAGCAAATTATTATTTATTTAATTCATCCAAACAGTTTGTTGAACTTTGAGATACATAATTCCTTCATAAATATTGTTTGTGAGTATGTATACAATCACAGTTCTACACACACAGATACATACACAAAGTGTGACAGTGACATTGCAGTAACTAAATTTATTTATTTACTTAGTTTTGGCTTTATTTACAAGAAAGCTTTCATTCCTCGCAGTAGGACATTTTTCACTTTCTTGTTGAAGGTATATTTCACATGTTCTACAAATTCTATTCCTATATAGAAGCAGTGATCTAGGAAGTGAGAGTTATGAAGTAATGTTTTTAACAAATAAATTCGCCAAACAGCACTGCAAATTAAGAAGTTATTTTATTTTCACTACCAGTTTCGGCAATTCGGTATCCCATCTTCAGGCCCCTTCATAATAAGAAGAGTACACATGTATTATATATCAAGGTAAACCACAGCACGCTTTACACAAAGTGACGGTAAATAATAGAAGTACTTAAAACTACAAATTGCAAGTAGCAGCGTTAGGACAAATGCTTGTGTACACACAACACAACAAAATAGAATATATGTACATACCAGTTAGCACTGAAACTATTTTAACATTACAGAGTTATAAGAGAACATGCCAACATTAAAAAGACAAAAAATAGACAATATACAATCAGAAGCTCAATCTAACAAAGCTTATCATAATTCTTATAGATGAGAAAAGCCGTAGTTCATATGAGGACCTACACTCTTTCAAAATAAAATGTCGCACTATAATCTATGAAGTACATAACCGCGTGCCTATCTGTAGCTTAAGTATTGTCACTACTCGAGGTACATCGTAATTACTTGTAAGAGCGTCAAAAATGCACCCTGACGCAAAACCCAACATCAGACACACATATTACGTGAGAAAAGGAATGGAAAAAACATGCGAAGAATATTCAGAAATACCTTGAGACCTTACGTTATGTACCAGATCAAAGTAAAAGGACATGACTTAGTGTCCCTTACATCGCTTTAACAGGTGGGCTGTACGAGAGTGGAACAAACAAGGACCTCAAATCCATATAAACCAAGGGGAGTTCTCCAGAATCTCAGCTGACAACGTCATACTACACTCCTGGAAATTGAAATAAGAACACCGTGAATTCATTGTCCCAGGAAGGGGAAACTTTATTGACACATTCCTGGGGTCACATACATCACATGATCACACTGACAGAACCACAGGCACATAGACACAGGCAACAGAGCATGCACAATGTCGGCACTAGTACAGTGTATATCCACCTTTCGCAGCAATGCAGGCTGCTATTCTCCCATGGAGACGATCGTAGAGATGCTGGATGTAGTCCTGTGGAACGGCTTGCCATGCCATTTCCACCTGGCGCCTCAGTTGGACCAGCGTTCGTGCTGGACGTGCAGACCGCGTGAGACGACGCTTCATCCAGTCCCAAACATGCTCAATGGGGGACAGATCCGGAGATCTTGCTGGTCAGGGTAGTTGACTTACACCTTCTAGAGCACGTTGGGTGGCACGGGATACATGCGGACGTGCATTGTCCTGTTGGAACAGCAAGTTCCCTTGCCGGTCTAGGAATGGTAGAACGATGGGTTCGATGACGGTTTGGATGTACCGTGCACTATTCAGTGTCCCCTCGACGATCACCAGTGGTGTACGGCCAGTGTAGGAGATCGCTCCCCACACCATGATGCCGGGTGTTGGCCCTGTGTGCCTCGGTCGTATGCAGTCCTGATTGTGGCGCTCACCTGCACGCCGCCAAACACGCATACGACCATCATTGGCACCAAGGCAGAAGCGACTCTCATCGCTGAAGACGACACGTCTCCATTCGTCCCTCCATTCACGCCTTTCGCGACACCACTGGAGGCGGGCTGCACGACGTTGGGGCGTGAGCGGAAGACGGCCTAACGGTGTGCGGGACCGTAGCCCAGTTTCATGGAGACGGTTGCGAATGGTCCTCGCCGATACCCCAGGAGCAACAGTGTCCCTAATTTGCTGGGAAGTGGCGGTGCGGTCCCCTACGGCACTGCGTAGGATCCTACGGTCTTGGCGTGCATCCGTGCGTCGCTGCGGTCCGGTCCCAGGTCGACGGGCACGTGCACCTTCCGCCGACCACTGGCGACAACATCGATGTACTGTGGAGACCTCACGCCCCACGTGTTGAGCAATTCGGCGGTACGTCCACCCGGCCTCCCGCATGCCCACTATACGCCCTCGCTCAAAGTCCGTCAACTGCACATACGGTTCACGTCCACGCTGTCGCGGCATGCTACCAGTGTTAAAGACTGCGATGGAGCTCCGTATGCCACGGCAAAATGGCTGACACTGACGGCGGCGGTGCACAAATGCTGCGCAGCTAGCCCCATTCGACGGCCAACACCGCGGTTCCTGGTGTGTCCGCTGTGCCGTGGTTGTGATCATTGCTTGTACAGCCCTCTCGCAGTGTCCGGAGCAAGTATGGTGGGTCTGACACACCGGTGTCAATGTGTTCTTTTTTCCATTTCCAGGAGTGTATTTCCATGGGAATATAAGGTATCACATTACCAACCTACCTACAAAATGACGAGCCCATCCAAACAGTAACTGACACGTAGCAAGTTGTATCGCGATAGTTGACGCGGGGATGGACAAAACTAAAAGATAAGACCAACAAAACACCAAAGTCCACTAATTAAGTAAGATACTTGCGCACAAAACGGGGGCAACAACTGTTAGCGATAAAGGAGTCAATAAATAGCATCATAGTATAAAATAATCACGGAGTGGAACAATACAACTCAAAACATTGCAAGTGATGGAGGAACCCGAGGCAATCAAAGAATGTGCTCTTACAATCCTAAATATGCCAGGAGTCTCAAGCCACTTATGGCCCACAACAGTAGCCCGTAAACTCAAATATCATAACTATCGTCAGGTCGACATCAGCCAGAAATCCATAAGCGTCATAAAACATGTACCTGGTAAGAACATCATGAACCGATAAGCTATCTGTTGAAGTAAGTACGAAGCTGGAACAATGATAGACTAACTGAATGTTACTCATGAGATGCAGTGAAGAAGTACCTAATATCCCACACATGAGCTGGGAAATGTGTAAGTTTGGGTCTAAGAATGTAACTGGATAAAAAGTGGTATGTACAGGGTGTTTCAAAAATGACCGGTATATTTGAAACGGCAATAAAAACTAAAAGAGCAGCGATAGAAATACACCGTTTGTTGCAATATGCTTGGGACAACAGTACATTTTCAGGCGGACAAACTTTCGAAATTACAGTAGTTACAATTTTCAACAACAGATGGCGCTGCAAGTGATGTGAAAGATATAGAAGACAACGCAGTCTGTGGGTGCGCCATTCTGTACGTCGTCTTTCTGCTGTAAGCGTGTGCTGTTCACAACGTGCAAGTGTGCTGTAGACAACATGGTTTATTTCTTAGAACAGAGGATTTTTCTGGTGTTGGAATTCCACCGCCTAGAACACAGTGTTGTTGCAACAAGACGAAGTTTTCAACGGAGGTTTACTGTAACCAAAGGACCGAAAAGCGATACAATAAAGGATCTGTTTGAAAAATTTCAACGGGCTGGGAACGTGATGGATGAACGTGCTGGAAAGGTAGGGCGACCGCGTACGGCAACCACAGAGGGCAACGCGCAGCTAGTGCAGCAGGTGATCCGACAGCGGCCTCGGGTTTCCGTTCGCCGTGTTGCAGCTGCGGTCCAAATGACGCCAACGTCCACGTATCGTCTCATGCGCCAGAGTTTACACCTCTATCCATACAAAATTCAAACGCAGCAACCCCTCAGCGCCGCTACCATTGCTGCACGAGAGACATTCGCTAACGATATAGTGCACAGGATTGGTGACAGCGATATGCATGTGGGCAGCATTTGGTTTACTGACGAAGCTTATTTTTACCTGGACGGTTCGTCAATAAACAGAACTGGCGCATATGGGGAACCGAAAAGCCCCATGTTGGAGTCCCATCGTCCCTACATCCTCAAAAAGTACTGGTCTGGGCCGCCATTTCTTCCAAAGGAATCATTGGTCCATTTTTCAGATCCGAAACGATTACTGCATCACGCTATCTGGACATTCTTCGTGAATTTGTGGCGGTACAAACTGCCTTAGACGACACTGCGAACACCTCGTGGTTTATGCAAGATGGTGCCCGGCCACATCGCACGGCCGACGTCTTTAATTTCCTGAATGAATATTTCGATGATCGTGTGATTGCTTTGGGCTATCCTAAACATACAGGAGGCGGCGTGGATTGGCCTCCCTATTCGCCAGACATGAACCCCTATGACTTCTTTCTGTGGGGACACTTGAAAGACCAGGTGTACCGCCAGAATCCAGAAACAATTGAACAGCTGAAGCAGTACATCTCATCTGCATGTGAAGCCATTCCGCCAGACACGTTGTCAAAGGTTTCGGGTAATTTCATTCAGAGACTACGCCATATTGTTGCTACGCATGGTGGATATGTGAAAAATATCGTACTATAGAGTTTCCCAGACCGCAGCGCCATCTGTTGTTGAAAATTGTAACTACTGTAATTTCGAAAGTTTGTCTGCCTGAAAATTTACTGTTGTCCCAAGCATATTGCAACAAACGGTGTATTTCTATCGCTGCTCGTTTAGTTTTTATTGCCGTTTCAAATATGTTGTTGTCGTTATGGTCTTCAGTCCTGAGACTGGTTTGATGCAGCTCTCCATGCTACTCTATCCTGTGCAAGCTTCTTCATCTCCCAGTACCTAGTGCAACCTATATCCTTCTGAATCTGCTTAGTGTATTCATCTCTTGGTCTCCCCCTACGATTTTTACCCTCCACGCTGCCCTGCAATACTAAATTGGTGATCCCTTGATGCCTCAGAACATGTCCTACCAACCGATCCCTTCTTCTAGTCAAGTTGTGCCACAAACTTCTCTTCTCCCCAATCCTATTCAATACTTCCTCATTAGTTATGTGATCTACCCATCTAATCTTCAGCATTCTTCTGTAGCACCACATTTCGAAAGCTTCTATTCTCTTCTTGTCCAAACTATTTACCGTCCTTGTTTCACTTCCATACATGGCTACACTCCATACAAATACTTTCAGAAATGACTTCCTGACACTTAAATCTATACTCGATGTTAACAAATTTCTCTTCTTCAGAAACGCTTTCCTTTCCATTGCCAGACTACATTTTATATCCTCTCTACTTCGACCATCATCAGTTATTTTGCTCCCCAAATAGCAAAACTCCTTTACTACTTTAAGTGTCTCATTTCCTAATCTAATACCCTCAACATCACCCGACTTAATTCGACTACATTCCATTATCCTCCTTTTGCTTTTGTTGACGTTCATCTTATATCCTCCCTTCAAGACACCATCCATTCCATTCAACTGCTCTTCCAAGTCCTTTGCTGTCTCTGACAGAATTGCAATGTCATCGGCGAGCCTCAACGTTTTTATTTCTTCTCCATGGATTTTAATAACTACTCCAAATTTTTCTTTTGTTTCCTTTACTGCTTGCTCAATATACAGATTGAATAACATCGGGGAGAGGCTACAACCCTGTCTTACTCCCTTCCCAACCACTGCTTCCATTTCATGTCCCTCGACTCTTATAACTGCCATCTGGTTTCTGTACAAATTGTAAATAGCCTTTCGCTCCCTGTATTTTACCCCTGCCACCTTTAGAATTTGAAAGAGAGTATTCCAGTCAACATTGTCAAAAGCTTTCTCTAATTCTACAAATGCTAGAAACGTAGGTTTGCCTTTCCTTAATCTTTCTTCTAAGATAAGTCGTAAGGTCAGTATTGCCTCACGTGTTCCAACATTTCTACGGAATCCAAACTGATCTTCCCCGAGGTCTGCTTCTACCAGTTTTTCCATTCGTCTGTAAAGAATTCGTGTTAGTATTTTGCAGCTGTGGCTTATCAAACTGATTGTTCGGTAATTTTCACATCTGTCAACACCTGCTTTCTTTGGGATTGGAATTATTATATTCTTCTTGAAGTCTGAGGGTATTTCGCCTGTTTCATACATCTTGCTCACCAGATGGTAGAGTTTTGTCAGGACTGGCTCTCCCAAGGCCGTCAGTAGTTCCAATGGAATGTTGTCTGCTCCCGGGGCCTTGTTCCGACTCAGGTCTTTCAGTGCTCTGTCAAACTCTTCACGCAGTATCGTATCTCCCATTTCGTCTTCATCTACATCCTCTTCCATGTCCATAATATTGTCCTCAAGTTCATCGCCCTTGTATAGACCCTCTATATACTCCTTCCACCTTTCTGCTTTCCCTTCTACAAGTCATTTTTGAAACACCTTGTAAATCACACCAAAAGGAAACATACAGCCGCGCGGAGTGGCCGCGTGATTAGAGGCGCCATGTACCTGGCTGCGCGGTCCCTCCCGCCGGAGGTTCGAGTCCTCCCTCGGGCATGGGTGTGTGTGTTGTTCTTATTATACGTTAGTTTAAGTGGTGTGTAAGTCTATGGACCGATGACCTCAGCAGTTTGGTCCCTTAGAAATTCACACATTTGAACTTAAATCTCAACGTCCTGAGTACCAAGAAGACGTCACTATCACAAAGGAAATCCACTCGTAGAGGCGTACAAGCTTACAAACAACAAAAACACAAAAACATGGTCAGTAATAAAAATGTGCTACATACCAAAAATTAGAGTGTTACAAAGAAAGCCAAGACACAAAGAGTTGCGGAAAAGACCAAGATCTATGAGCTAGCCCAATACTCTTAATAAGTAGATCTACCATATGTGACAGCCAAACAAATCAATGCGTTACTGCAAAAGTAAAAAAGTACATGCATACTAAGAATCGTAGAGCCAAGATTACAGGTAGAATACAGTGTCAATTATCGGAAACATAATGATCAAAAAGATAAAAAAAAGTTGCATAATAAAGAGGTATACGAATATACGTAAACCAAGATAACACCTATGAGCCAAAGTAAGAACATGTGATTTACTAAAATAAAACCCAAAAATGGCTCATTATGTCCAAACACTAATGTATCAAATTCATCATGGGTTATTCTAGCCAAATACAATCGGTAGTATAGTTTTAAGGACAGAGACCGCCCCAGAGCAATACATAATATAATAAGTAGCTAATAGCTACGTATCTTGCTCACAGAATCGACTATACCACGGTAAATCTGCCATGTATTTCCAACCAAAACCGTAAAACCGTGGAGCCCTATCGAAAAGCAAGTCAGTCTCTCCATTCTCTTACATGGCAAGCACTAGTATAACAACAAAGTACCGCTAGCCTAATGATAGGAACATGCAAGGACAAAACTATCATGGGAAGGACAAACCACTCTCTACTTAAAGAAGATTACGTCAAACGTTGACCAATAAATCTAGAAAGCCATGCGACAGCCTGCTAAAACCTCAGGTCAAGAACTCCTCAACACAGGATCTCCAACATTTCTAACCAACCCATGATGTATTGGTACAAGTATCCATAAAAGAAACGCAATAGTGCTCCATCGTTACTGAAATTGAATCACAAAAAGTAAACTATTATCAGACTATGGCAAAACCTCTTGTTTATACGAGAAAATGTAAATGAAGACCAATGAAAGCTAACTCTAATTCCTCAGCTGTCACACTAAAACAGCGGTATTGTCACGTGACACTTCTAAATGAAATCATCACTGCTAAGAGAAGTGTACGATGGTAATATAACAGGAGCTAGAATAACAGTTATTATCATGTGGCACTTTCAATATGATATAATGCAGGTGAAGAGAAGTGTACGATCGTACTGTAATTACTACGCCACATAAATTACAATAAAATCAGTAGGCAAACTGAGCTATTAAAAATACAGCAACCATTCTACAAAAGATCATATCACGTTACACTTCTGTGACAAGAAGTACAAGATAGTAAAGTAAGTAAGTTACCCCGACATAGTTACAATACACCAATGGAGAAACATAGGTACAAAGTTAATAAAACAACCACACTATACAACTGGTCATAGCGACAACTGCCATAGAACAAAAACTTAGTCACCATATGCACCTTTCAAAAATTATCCATATTGGCATACTGAAGCCATCTGTTTCTGGATGTCGTGAATTCTACAACGAAAGCACAAACAGTCAAGCCTAAAGTAATAAGTCAAGATGAACATGGAACTCACACGTGTTAAATGCTAAGGTACCGTACTGCAACTGAGCACGCCTGCAGTTCAAGATCGTGGTCAAAGATGGTACCACGGAGTCGAGAGATAAAAGATAACCATCAATGGCACAGATCGATAAATCGTATCATCGTGGACGGGAGGAATGAGTAAAACAACAACAAAACAAAACGTGAAACGGACGGCGTGAAGCACTAGCACACTAAGGTGACGCCCAATCAAAAATAGACATGAAATTCACGTACTCAAGTTAGCTCCAAAGTACAGCCTCCAAAGTCATAGAGGAACCAAGGAGAATCCAGAAGGAAACCATACAATCTCCTTTCGGGATTCCAGGAATAACTTCACAACAAGTTGTGAGAAAATCGAGAAAGAACTTATTCCTTGATTCCGTTTAATCGTTTAAAAGAAGAAACACTTATTGTTAAGGAGAGAATCAGCACGATGGGTTTGTTCGCTGAGAATGGTTCTTGGCTTGTCCTTTTAGAATTTCAATAGTAGTAACCGGGTATTGTTCGAGTAGTGAGCTTCGAGAGAGATTACCTCAAGAGTGTGATGAGATCGGCTCACACGTACGATACGTGAATTATCTTGCAACGGGAATAGAACTCAAATGCATTCAAAGCAATTCTAATTAGTTTGGAAAGGTATTTTGAGAAGATTATCAGCTTGTGCATAAAATGATTATTTCGCCGATTTTGGTAGTGTAGACTTGCCAGGTACAGGAAAAGCTCCGATTTAATGAAGTGTGAGATGAGAGTCTCCTAGTTGTGATTAAAACGTTAAAAGAGAAGCAACAACAAGAGGCAACGGATCTGTATGACGAATTCATCAGTTATATACGAAAGCTATCGTTTCTGGCACCTACGTTGTTGAGAAAGTTTATTTGTGTTGTCAGAGTACACAGATTAAGCTTGGCCGTAGGTTGCTGTTGTTGGTGAAGTAAATACATCATTCCTACTCCCCATAGCCGGCCGAAGTGGCCGTGCGGTTAAAGGCGCTGCAGTCTGGAACCGCAAGACCGCTACGGTCGCAGGTTCGAATCCTGCCTCGGGCATGGATGTTTGTGATGTCCTTAGGTTAGTTAGGTTTAACTAGTTCTAAGTTCTAGGGGACTAATGACCTCGGCAGTTGAGTCCCATAGTGCTCAGAGCCATTTGAACCATTTGAACCTACTCCCCATAGAGTCCCACATTTAGTATTTTTCTGGTGATTGATGCTAGTTTTGGTGATAGTTTATGTTTCGAACCTAGTGAACCTGTGTGCATGTCAGGCTGAGGTGGAAGTGCGGTCTAAAAAAGAACAAGTGTTAATTTTTCAACTCCGGTCGGCAAACTGCCTCCCGTTTATTGAAAAAACATTTACTGATGACCTAGCCGGGGTACATTATGTGAGTTTAGCGGCCCTAAGGCGCAAACAGATTGAGCCGGGGCTCGAAAAGTGCACGGAGGCAACCGGCCAATGCGTCTGATCTCGTCGGGGGCCTGTCAGTAAAAGAGGGCGATCCACACGCCTCGTTCGCGCAGCTCGGCGCGGTGGGCGCTCACACGTGATCTCCTGGACCTTTCTGATTGGCTGCTGTAGGAGCTCTGCCTAGGCAAGCGACGCTTCCCTAAGCGTCACCCCGTCAGCTAGAGGTTGTCTGTTCGTCGAGCCCGTGAACAAGCCGTGGGACAGCGGCACATACTGGAAAAATCTGATGTGTCGCCAACCAGGTCCGCGCACGGCTTTGTGAAGATCCATTGCCATCCACAGCTCACGCATTTAAAAAAAAATTCCCTTTTCTTTTATTGAAAATAAAGGACTCCCGTACTCAATCTGTCAGCACCTGTACACCTGATAGATGCGTTGTTGTAATTAATATCCAGATAGCTATCACTGACCCCATATACCACTAAAAATGTCACTGTGTCCATCCTTTCATATATAGTTATGTCGTAGCGAGCTGAAGTGTGATCTGTAGCGTGAGAAGCTGAATATCAAATCTTAGGCGCCGTCGTTGTGTTAGTACAGACGATTAGTTCAAGTCACACAGATTAAGTCGTTGAGTGTAGGCAAGGCTTTGTCCTTACAACTTATTGTAGCATTACAAGAGTGAGCTACATTGGTTGACGTTGCTTTTCACCTACGTATTGCAGTGCTGTCAGAGCCTGTTCAAACAGTATATCTCCTACGAGTTAGTGGTATCGAAAGGGCGACGCAGTACAGAGTTGGTGTTTGTGGTATCTAAAGGGTGGCGCAGTGCACCATATTCTGCAATTCTGCGTATTGATATATTCTTGGAGATGGAAATCGGCTTCGTCTGTCCGCAGAAAGTTTCATGGCCATTCATTGTCCACTTCTATGCGACCAAGAAATCGCAGTGGGGACGTTTGTGTTGCTGGCAGGTCAGCAGAAAGCACCTCCAGAACAAGAGTGATTTATATGGATAGCAATGCAGCATGATACCTAGGATTTTATGCACTCTGCTCGCAGGCATTGCCAACGTTCGGGCAATTCTCCGTGCAATGAATGTTTGCTGACCACAGCTCGACCCCTCCAGCGGTTCTGTGGCCACATCTTGCACAGATGTCGGATCAGCTATTTCCCTCTCTCTCACACAAGGCACTTCAAAAGAACCTGTCTTTACGAATTTTGAAATCATTTTCTCCAGACCATTAGCAGACATAGGACCAACGCCTTTTTTGCTAGCCTTGATTGTCTGGAACTTCTGCAGGGTTACTGGCGCGCGGTCACTGTTCATGCAAAGTAGCTTTACCAGCAGCGCGCGGTCCTTCACGGAGAATTCGTGTTGGGCGTCTCTGACCCCAACTGAGGATCAACGGTGTGCCGCGCCTCCGTTGGTGCGCGTATTCAGACGCTTGCAGCACCATCTACTGGTCACATTTTAGTTAATTTCTTTTTCTCCCATGATGTTTACCCCTTCATCAATAATATTCTGCTGAAATTTGACGTCATTTTGAGCAGTGGTTCTCTTTCTACACGATTTTGAAACTGGAACTTTAATTATGGACATCCTATACATGAGAAACAGTGGAGAGTTCTGGAATTTGCTCCAGGACAATGGCGTAAAGACTCTCCTCCCCATACCGGCCAAGTACTTGCAACGAAAATCTTATCCCCCACCAGCAGGATTGCAACCGGCTTATCTCCGATCGAGCGTCACTGCACAAGCATGCCGTAGCGACCTTGGCTACTACAGAGGTGGTACATGTAGAAATACAAGTTCTCAGTTGTTTTTTGTTTTTCAGTGTTAAGGTGAATAGTTAAAAAAATACAGCTGTCAAGAGGGACCATTATATTGATGTTCATTTAGTTGCAGACAAATCGCAGCATTCAAGTTCAGAACAGTGTGTCACAGCAGTTAAAGTGTTGGACGGTAAGTGAAAATATCGAGCTATGGCCTTCACTGCAGTGTGGGAGTGGGTCTGCGAGACGGGAGAGCTGATGGGTGTAACAGAGGGGCCGTTCACGCCGCAGAGGTCATTGGGGCTACGCTTTGTTCTCCAGCGAAGGAAGCCCTTCACTACGCGCGCTGCGACGTGGCTCATGGGTAACTTAGCGAGTTGCGACTAATTGCCTACGGCGTCTTCTAACACAAGAAAAAGTACCACTGCTCGCTACTATGTTGATTCACACTGAACATTTACAGTCGCGCTTTCAAGAACGCTATGATGCTGTCTGGCAAACATGCAGACTATCCAATACGTCCACCCAACGAAACCAAAGAAACTAAAGTCACATATACATGCTAAGTGCGTCTTACATGCAGCATTTGTCTACATTTCCTTTTCCAAAATAAGTTCGAGGTTGGTGGTTTCCATTGTCTTAATTGCTCCCATATTCCATGTGCCTATTGTATCTGCTGAAATTCTTCTTGGACACGCTGCCAAAGAGTTTCAACATTCGTAACAGGTCTTGCATAATCTACGTCCATGCACCTCAAAATAAAAATTCAACAGGCGGAGATCAGGAGATGGAGCAGGCCAGATGTTGTTGCCCCACGACCTACCCAGTTATTTACAAAACGACTATTTAAAGACTGTTCTTGCTTGCCGTGACCCATCATGCGTGAACCAACTGCATGCTCCGACGTAAGTATGATGGAACGGCTTCCATTAAAAATTCACTCTATGTGTCTCGTTTCCAAAACTGCAAAATGGTTCTCATCCGGCAGTACATGAGTGTTGTGAGAATTCTACACTCCATTCCTGGTAAACTTTGCTTCTTTCCTGAATGGTACGGTAGACATAAAGTGTCGATCATGAGCACAAATTCCCGGAAACCAGTTACAATAAAGTAGTGTGGATTGTAAATCTGTTTTACTAAGACCTTGCCTTCTCTCAAGACGGCATGGATAAAGAAGTTCCTGTCGCAGCACTTCCCACACTGTCACACGACTCACATTCTCAGTTTCTGTTTTTCTCTGGCATGATGAAATACTCGATCTTCTAAATCAGGTGTCCTAAACTACGTGATTTTCCACAATGAAATGACCTTCTCTGAGAATAGCCTCTCTCCACAACATTTATTCTTTGAAAGGTCTCCGCGTTCGGTAAAATGACTATCAGGGAATCTTTCAACATACAAATGTCTGCCCTCAAATACAATGCAATTTCCAAATTCATACGTCAAGTACGTGCCCCCCCCCCCCCCCTGTGCTGTTTAGAATACATTTTAGCCTTAAATGTGCAGTAAACAGTAGTCCAATAAGAACAGAGCCGAGCAGGCGTCACGCCTGTTACTGGAAATCAATCACTGATACAGGCAAGCTTATTCAAATACAGAGATATGTAAACAGGCAAAATACGGCGCTGCGGTCGGAAACACCCATATAAGACAAACGTGTCGTTGTTAGATCGATTACTGCTGCTGCAATGGCAGGTTATCAAGATTTAAGTGAGTTTGTACGCGGTGTTATAGTCGGCGCACGAGCGATGGGACACAGCATCTCCGAGGTAGCAATGAAGTGGGGAATATCAGGAATCCGGTAAAACATCAAATCTCCGACATAGCTGTTGGCGGAAAACGATCCTGTAAGAACGGGTCCAACGACGACTGAAGAGAATCATTCAACGTGACAGAAGTGCAACCCTCCCGCAAATAGCCGCAGATTTCAATGCTGGCCCATCAACAAGTGCCAGCGTGACAACCATTCAACGAAACATCATCCATATGCGCTTTCGGAGTCAAAGGTCCACTCGTGTACCCTACATGACTGCTCGTCACAAAGCCTGACGCCCCGCCTGGGCCCCTCAACACCGACATCGGACTGTTGATCGCTGCAAACATGTTGCCTGGTCGAACGAGTCTCGTTTCAAAGTGTATTGAGCGGATGGACGTGTACATGTGTGGACAGAACCCCATGAATCCAAAGGCCTTGTCTGTCAGCAGCGGACTCTTCAAGCTCGTGGAGGCTCTCTAATGGAGTGGAGCGTGTGCAGTTGGATTGATATGAGACCCCTGATACGTCTAGACACGACTCTGACAGGTGACACGCACGTAAGCATCCTGTCTGATCACCTCCATCCATTTATGTCCATTGTGCATGCCGACGGACTTGTTCTATTCCAGCAGGACAATGCGACAATCCACACATCCAGAATTGCTGCATAGTGGCTCCATGAGCACTCTTCTGAGTTGAAACACTTTCGCTGGCCACCAAACTCCCGAGACATGATCATTATTGAGCATGTCTGTGATGCCTTGCAACGTGCTGTTCAGAAGAGATCTCCACCCCCTTGTACTCTTATGTATTTATAGGAAGCTCTGCAGCATTCATGGTGTTATCAGCACTCCAGCACTACTTTAGACGTTAGTCGAGTCCATGCCACGTCGTGTTGCTGCACTTCTGTGTGCTCATGGGGGCCCTACACTATATTAGGCACGTGTATCAGATTCTTTGGCTCTTCAGTAGGTACTTTTTCGCTATTTTCGATAAATATATATATACACTCCTGGAAATGGAAAAAAGAACACATTGACACCGGTGTGTCAGACCCACCATACTTGCTCCGGACACTGCGAGAGGGCTGTACAAGCAATGATCACACGCACAGCACAGCGGACACACCAGGAACCGCGGTGTTGGCCGTCGAATGGCGCTAGCTGCGCAGCATTTGTGCACCGCCGCCGTCAGTGTCAGCCAGTTTGCCGTGGCATACGGGGCTCCATCACAGTCTTTAACACTGGTAGCATGCCGCGGCAGCGTGGACGTGAACCGTATGTGCAGTTGACGGACTTTGAGCGAGGGCGTATAGTGGGCATGCGGGAGGCCGGGTGGACGTACCGCCGAATTGCTCAACACGTGGGGCGTGAGGTCTCCACAGTACATCGATGTTGTCGCCAGTGGTCGGCGGAAGGTGCACGTGCCCGTCGACCTGGGACCGGACCGCAGCGACGCACGGATGCACGCCAAGACCGTAGGATCCTACGCAGTGCCGTAGGGGACCGCACCGCCACTTCCCAGCAAATTAGGGACACTGTTGCTCCTGGGGTATCGGCGAGGACCATTCGCAACCGTCTCCATGAAGCTGGGCTACGGTCCCGCACACCGTTAGGCCGTCTTCCGCTCACGCCCCAACATCGTGCAGCCCGCCTCCAGTGGTGTCGCGACAGGCGTGAATGGAGGGACGAATGGAGACGTGGCGTCTTCAGCGATGAGAGTCGCTTCTGCCTTGGTGTCAATGATGGTCGTATGCGTGTTTGGAGCCGTGCAGGTGAGCGCCACAATCAGGACTGCATACGACCGAGGCACACAGGGCCAACACCCGGCATCATGGTGTGGGGAGCGATCTCCTACACTGGCCGTACACCACTGGTGATCGTCGAGGGGACACTGAATAGTGCACGGTACATCCAAACCGTCATCGAACCCATTGTTCTACCATTCCTAGACCGGCAAGGGAACTTGCTGTTCCAACAGGACAATGCACGTCCGCATGTATCCCGTGCCACCCAACGTGCTCTAGAAGGTGTAAGTCAACTACCCTGGCCAGCAAGATCTCCGGATCTGTCCCCCATTGAGCATGTTTGGGGCTGGATGAAGCGTCGTCTCACGCGGTCTGCACGTCCAGCACGAACGCTGGTCCAACTGAGGCGCCAGGTGCAAATGGCATGGCAAGCCGTTCCACAGGACTACATCCAGCATCTCTACGATCGTCTCCATGGGAGAATAGCAGCCTGCATTGCTGCGAAAGGTGGATATACACTGTACTAGTGCCGACATTGTGCATGCTCTGTTGCCTGTGTCTATGTGCCTGTGGTTCTGTCAGTGTGATCATGTGATGTATCTGACCCCAGGAATGTGTCAATAAAGTTTCCCCTTCCTGGGACAATGAATTCACGGTGTTCTTATTTCAATTTCCAGGAGTGTATATGCTTCTTGTTTGGTCTTCTGTCCATTCCCGAGAGGTTTCCCACATGTTAGTTAACACCCTGCGTTCTAAAAAAACCATTCTCCCCACGGAAAACTGTAATGTTCAAGTCCTAAGAAATTTAATAAATTCCAAAGAATAAAGTTTCTCTTTAGTTCCCGTAATTATTCTTTACATTAATTAGACTTGCATTGTCTGTTAATAATCAAACCAGGTGTCACACTTCAATACAATCACGAACTTGCAGCATGTTGCAGGTGAAAAAATAGGTCCACAGTTTGCTCGATAGCTCAAATAAAAGGTTGTAGCTCCGTCATAAGTTGCATTAACTAATATCGTTTTTTATTTCTTGGTGGCGACTAGTTTCGGGCACCTATTTCCATTTTCAGACCAACCGTATAGCAAGTGTGACAACACAGGCAAAAGCGTATGTACAAAAATTCTCCCTGCAGTGACAATCAAAGCGACACATGGCCGACTCAACAACAGCAAACAGATCACGTAGGACAGTCACTAGAGGACTCCAATGTCTGTCCTTTGTGATTTAGTAACTGTTTTTGAACACTGCAAATTACGTACGTTCACCTCTTGCCACAGCAGGAGTAGTAATACATTACACTTCCCGCCAAATATACCTAGGAACCTCAGGATGAATCATTGGAACACCCGCAGTAGATCATGCACTAGCATTGGGAAACCACCAAATTCGTTTTTAGTAAGATCTAATAATTACTACGCTATGATGTACAGATAGACCACAGAAATTCAGAATCACCAAAACCCGTTTTAACAGAAAGGAGAAAGAGTGAAATTAGACAATTTTTGGTCTTAGTACTGAATAAAACAAATAGTGCCAACTCTTCGTCACTACAAGCCCTAGAGCAAACGTCGGAGCGAGTTCGCCATCTCAAGCAGCGGTCCGATGACGTCACAAGCCGGTCGTTGCGTGGATATAAACCGAGATCAACGAGAAATACGCCCCCCCCCCCCCCCCACAACGAACTTGTGACGTCACACTAATCGCCTTGTCCGCCATACTTCGCGAACGCTTGGCTCTGCGCAGGGCCCACAGGAAATCAACATGTCACTGAAAAGTTACCCACTAAAGTTCTTAACTTTGCCGTGTACTATCGAGAGCCTGGATACATTTAAACGCTCAGTTAAGAATTATTAAACTCGCCTGAAATAGTTACTCGCTCCCTGCCAGAGGCAGTTGTTGGCACTCGTAAGATCTGCAAGCTATGATGTACGCAAAGCGGCCTGTCTTTCTCGTTGTCTCGATGTAAACAGTTCGGTTTGCTGAACTTGTTTTGAGTCTATAACTAGCTTTTGAGTCGTTAAAGGCTGTGATGATATCTCCAGGCCGGCCGGGGTGGCTGAGCGGTTCTAAGCGCTACAGTCTGGAACCGCGCGACCGCTACGATCGCAGGTTCGAATCCTGCCTCGGGCATGGGTGTGTGTGATGTCCTTGGGTTAGTTAATTTTAAGTAGTTCTGATGACCTCAGAAGTTAAGTCCCATAGTGTTCAGAGCTATTTGAACCATTTTTTGATATCTCCAGCACTGCAAGACGACACGCAAGGCAGAGAATTATACCTTGGATTACAGCTTTATGCCCATGAAACAAATATCAGCAATGGACATATTATTGTCTTCCTTTTAATTCTAGCATGTGATAAAGACATATTGATTGTATGAGAAGACTTTTGTAAATGATAAATGTAATCAGCATAACCATGATCCAAAACAGATATATTTTACAGAAATCAAATGATCTTAGTGTTAACATACCTACAGCTGTCACACGTAACCCTGTTATTTTTTGTTTATTACACATGTCGCAATTATGTGTAAATCA
The DNA here is from genome assembly GCF_023864275.1 of Schistocerca cancellata. NCBI lineage: Eukaryota > Metazoa > Arthropoda > Insecta > Orthoptera > Acrididae > Schistocerca > Schistocerca cancellata. The sequence goes on from NC_064627.1 coordinate 74,218,138, forward strand.
TTTTATAGTTGATAAATGTAATTACATGAGCACAGTAAATAATTTCAATCGGATATTGGCTGTAGCAATCTACAACACAAAATGGTCCCGCCATCACATTCCAATTGCAGCTTACGTGACCAGCGTCTTCCTGTGACAATAAAAATTGGAATCTCAGTATTTCGTGTACTTCTTAATCGAATTTAAAAACTGAAAATGCTATCATAATTCGCTTATTAAAAGGAATAATCTTACGTTAAAACTTCAGCACAATAAGTCAAGTGTTACCGTTATTGTATGGAACATAAATGTCTTGGGGCAATATAGCTCATTCCACGGAAATTACCCTAATTATATTCAGCCAGTGTTTGGAAATGAGAGCACCTGGCAGCTTCGAAAAGCTTTACATGTAATTTCAAATCCATCCAATACTTGTTGTTCCTGACACTCAACGCAAAGTGACGAAAGGAAAAAAAGTTTATCGCTCATTACATTTTCGATGTTTATGCAGTACAATTACAGCACCAAACATGACGCTTTAATTTATTGGTTCAAATGGCTCTGAGCACTATGGGACTTAACAACTGTGGTCATCAGTCCCCTAGAACTTAGAACTACGTAAGCCTAACTAACCTAGGGACATCAAACACATCCATGCCCGAGCCAGGATTCGAATCTGCGACCGTAGTGGTAGCGCGGTTCCAGACTGAAGCGCCTAGAACCGCACGGCCACACCGGCCGGCCTTTAATTTATCACTTCTTTACTACTAACTCTATTCGCAACACATTTTTCAGACAGTATCTGGATATACCACTGAATCAATCTGCAAAATTATATCACATGCTTCAGGAGATATGACGACTAAATATTGAAATGCGTAAAAAAAGGCAATATTGCCAACCATAAAGCTTTTACATGCTAACGCCAGATACTTAACAAGTAAAGTAATTTGTAAAGTAATCAACATCTGAAGCTCTCTAAGATCGGGGAGACGCGCCGACGTTTGCTGTGGAGGTTGTAGAGACGAAGAGTTGGCACTGTTTATTTTATTCAGCACTGAGACCCACAACTTGTCTAATTCCAGTCTTCCTCCTGTTAAAACGGGCTTTCAATAAGTTCCTTAGAGAATCAGAGGTGTCTGGTGAGGAGAGGGGTGGGGGAGGGGTTGCCGCTCATGCAGAAAAGAAGCTCGTTCAGGATAGACCAGCATGGGGAGCTGCATCAAACCAGTATTTGAAGTGAAGATCACGACAAATTCAAATGGCTCTGAGCACTATGGGACTTAACATCTGAGGTCATCAGTCCCCTAGAACTTAAAACTACTTAAACCTAACTAACCTAAGGACATCACACACATCCATGCCCGAGGCAGGATTCGAACCTGCGACCGTAGCAGTCGCGCAGTTCCAGACTGAAGCGCCTGGAACCGCTCGGCCACCAGCGGCCGTCGAAGATCACGACAGCTACAAACGTAATCAAAATTATATGGTTACACAAAGTGAATAAAAAATTACGCATTACGATGTTACACTAAATGTACAAGACAAAAGAAACATACATAGCTCCAAGCTTGTAAGTCTCATAGAACAGTAGTTGTTAAATCTTGATCTTGAAAAATTAGGCCTTTTAACACGCAAAAAGCTTTGTTGGAAAAAAGCAGAAAAACATTCTTCTCCTTTAACATAACCCATCCTCATTTACCCCATTAACAGTTACCTGTATGACGTACACGTATGTATCTCCAACTACTCCTGAACTGCATACGGCATTAAAACTTGTATAGTGATGTAACCACCTATTTTATGCCATGAGTCCCCTCAGCTGTACAGGCTTTTGTGTGCTCGTGTTTCATTTACAGTAATAGAATCTCACGACTTCGCTACTAATGCCTGTGGGAACCACGTACTGATTCATACTTTATTCAGATGAAAAGTTGTTCATTCGGTCGGTGAGAGAGTTTGCCGCGTTTCGTGCTCACAGGAGGGACCAGTCTTGCTGAACAATTTATACAGCGCCCCGCATCTGCAGCCACTAGAAGATTGCTTCTGGTACTTCACAGGCCTCGCTCACTGTGCAGTCTTGTGCTGCGCGGCCGGTTCGTTCCGCCAGATACCCCATCTCCTTCCTGCGATTTCAAGATCTTTGAGGATCAGTAATTGTAAGTTACAAGGATTTTTTTGACCTTAGGCTTTATTTATTCTGGTTAAGTACGCTAAAATAAATTTCTTTTTGACATTTAGGCGAACGACAGTACTTTCCGAAACAGCTTAATAAGAAAACTAAGTGACGGTATGAAACTATCTCCGCGTCGTAAGTTACACTTGGAAAGCGCAGCGAACCCTTTTGAGTAGCGGTGCGACGTTGTACAGGAGCTGCCTCACAGATAACACGCGGTTCGTGGCGACAGGACATCCAGGTGACGAGAGATGCAGACAAAGTGGCGCGTTTTCTGCCAACTGACGGAATTTACGAGTTCCTCTTAGGCATTTGCCCCAATTTCGACGGATGAGGGAAGAATGCCAGGGTAGGACTTCGAGAAGGAAACCCTCCCGCTATTAGTCTTATCTGAATTAGGAAAACGTTTACTTCTTTCTCGACAGTTAAATCTTCTCTGGTTTTTAGCCGAGTCGTGGGGTCCTGTTGTCGTAGCGTTTCGACGAATTCCCTACGCCACATCTTCAGATGAATTGTCGGTTTCATGTCCGTCTCGTTTCTTCATAGCCAGTTTCCTCATAGCTTCTCTGGCGGGGGCCACGACAACGGCTTTTGGGATTCGGTCATCAAACAGGCAGTGGATAGACGATTAAATGACAACTTTGTCAATTGGGACAGCAGCTTCCAGCTGATATGAAAGGAAACAGTGGGCGGAATAGACAGGCAGCACCATGACTCGACGCTCCCACTCACTACCCCGGCCACACGACCAGCTGCGACTGGCCCACACCTTGGGCTCTCGACGGAGGAGTCTGCAGTCAGCGCCAGCAAAGTAACGAAACGGAAACGAACCCGAGAACTCGTCTGAAGATGTCGAGTTGGAAACCCGTCAAAATGTTGCGACAACACGAGGCCTCGACTCAGCTGATAACCTCAGAACATTTCATCTCTGTAAATGTGGATCTTCAGATAGGCATCAAACATTGTCCTCCCGACTTCGATTTCCATGCCCCAAAGCCTCGCTCTTGTAACAGTAAATGACGTCTTTCTTGGGAATAAAGAAGTGCCAACGGAAATCTGTAAATCCATAAAGATGCTAGATGGCTTGAATTGTTAGCTAGCAACTTGCTTAAGTACTTTGTTGATTTCCAGATACGTTAAAGTTTGCATTAATACGAGGTTTAATTAATTCATTATATGAAGGGCTTATTTCAATAGTAGTACAAGTCTATTTTTGTTCACTGTGAGATACAGAGTCCTAAAGTTAAATGAGGGCTGAAAATTCTGCAGTTGAGATACCATAAATGTTTAAGCATATGGCTTCTTTCTAGAGATGAACCTTTCTTTCTCTTTGTTTGCATCATTAATTGCAGAAGCATTATAGGCAGAAAAGTGGAGGTAATGGACTTGTACCACTATTGAAATAAGCCTTTCATATAATGAATTAATTAAACCTCGTATTAATGTGTGGTGGAGAGAATTCTGTATTACCGGGATTATAAAATCAAGAAATCACGTAAGTAACAAAAAAAAAAAAAGATAGAAAAGATGTAGGATCGTCATAATCGGCTGCACAATGTTGAAATCGAAAGCTGGGGAAGGTATCCTGTACAAAGCATCACTGTCTTTCACTGTAAGCATGCGTGGCGGCGGTACATGTCTTTAGTGTCATCTATTTATTTATTTATTGTTCCGTGGGACCAAATTAAGGAGAAGTCTCCATGGTCATGGAACGAGTCAATACATGAAATTATAACACGATAGAAACAGATAAAACGAAATACAAGAAACGCATTCAGGTGACAATTCGTAAATTTAAATAAAGAAAGTCAACAATGTAACACTGGAATTTGCTTAATTTTTCAGCTCTTCCAGGAGCTCCTCGACATAATAGAAGGAGTGAGCCATGAGGAAACTCTTCAGTTTAGATTTAAAATCGTTTGGGCTATTGCTAAGATTTTTGAGTTCTTGTGGTAGCTTATTGCAAATGGATGCAGCAGAATAGTCCACTTCTTTCTGCACAAGAGTCAAGGAAGTGCATTCCACATGCAGATTTGATTTCTACCTAGTATTAACTGAGTGAAAGCTGCTAACTCTTGGGAATAAGCTAATATTGCTAACAACAAACGACATTAAAGAAAATACGTACTGTGAATACATACTGTGAGGGCAATGTCAGAATTCCCAGACTATTGAATAGGGGTCGACAAGAGGTTCTCGAACTGACACCACATATAGCTCGAACAGCCCTTTTTGAGCCAAAAATACCCTTTTTGAATCAGAAGAATTACCCCAAGAAATAATACCATATGACATAAGCGTATGAAAATATGCGAAGTAGACTACTTTTCGTGTTGAACTGTCACTTATTTCAGATACTGTTCTAATGGTAAACAAAGCAGCATTTAGTTTCTGAACAAGATCCTGAACATGGGCTTTCTACAACAGCTTACTATCTATCCGAACTCCTAGGAACTTGAACTGTTCCGTCTCGCTTATGATATGCCCATTCTGTCTGATCAAAATATCACTTCTCGTTGAATTGTAAGTTAGAAACTGTAAAAACTGAGTCTTACTGTGATTTAGCATCAAATTATTTTCCACAAGCCACGAACATATTTCATGAACTACATTATTTGATAATGTTTCAATATTACACACAAGATCCTTCACTACCAAGCTGGTGTCATCAGCAAACAGAAATATTTTTGAATCACCTGTAATATTAGAAGGCATATCATTTATATAAATAAGAAACAGCAGCGCCCCAGCACCGACCCTTGGGGAACGCCCCAATTAACCGTGTCCCATTGGGACTGAACATCACTACCACTCTCAATATTGCGGAGAATTACCTTCTGCTTTCTGTTCTTAAAGTAAGAGGCGAACCAATTGTAAGCTACTCCCCTTACTCCATAATGATTCAACTTCTGCAGTAATATTTTGTGGTCAACACAATCAAAAGCCTTCGTTAAATCAAAGAAAACACCTAGCGTTCGCAACCTTTTATTTAATCCGTCCAAAACCTCACAGAGAAAAGAGAATATAGCATTTTCAGTTGTTAAACCATTTCTAAAACCAAATTGTACATTTGACAGCAAATTATGAGAATTTAAATGCTCCAGTAACCTTGTATATACAAACAGCTTTCCTAAAAAGTTGACAACTATATTTAACATGTGTTGCAGCACAAAAATCTTTTAGAGTTAAAACTTGTGCATCATGAGCTGAAAGTCCATTCACTTTTTTGCTAACAGAATGCCCTTCTAGTAATGAGGAATCAACAAAAATGTTGTCTGTGGTTGTTCTACTGTTCCCTTGCACTCTCGCTGGAAAGAATACGGTTTGCATAAGATTATATGAATTAAGGAGGTCTACCAGCATCCTTTTCCTTGGACAATCACTTATAAAATTAATATTGAAGTCACCACATATAACTAACTTTTTGTATTTCCTGTAAAGTGAACCAAGAACCTTCTCTAGTTTTAGCAAAAATGTTGTGAAATCGGAGTGTGGGGATCTATAAATAACAACAGTTAGAAGTTTAACTCCACTAAATGTAACTACACCTGCACAACATTCAAACACCTTTTCAGTGCAGTACTTTGAAACATCAATTGACTCAAATGGGATACCGTTTTTCACATACGTGGCTACTCCCCCACACCGCAAAGAGCTCCTAGAGAAGCTGCCAGCCAACCTGTAGCCTGGTAAAGGAAGCCTCTGAATTATCTCCTTATTTAAGAAGTGTTCAGATATACCAATAATTTCAGAGTCAAAATCTATAAGCAGTTCACTAACTTTATCTCTAATACCTTGTATATTTTGATGAAATATACTAATTCCCTCATTACTCGGATACCTAAGCTTTGTCGAAAGTGGTTTCTTTGTTAGAGAGACTTCCCTTAAGCAGGAATATCTATCAGCTGACTTTAATCTAAAAAAGGTGCAGCTCTAACACCCACTAGTACAGGAATTTTCCGATGAGCGATCCCACCTACCTACCTTCTACTATGTCGTTTCTGACCGATTGGAATAGAGCACCCTTGGTACACCTACCATGTATTCAAGTGGCAACATGCCCCAACCACCTTCATTTCCTTTTAGCTGCAGTTAAAATTCTCTTACAGTCCACAGTTTTGCCTGATGCACTTGATTTCTCTATGTTCCTGTCTCTCGCAAGGTGCATCTCTGCATCCCTCGCTGAGACACTTACGTTTTGAATGGTTTTTGTGTTAAAAGTTGTATACCACATCAACTGGCAGGCAAACAGGCAGGTCATTTTGAAGTTACGTAAACACACTTAAGGTGTTTTAAAGAGGAAGCAGGAGATTTTCTCAGTCGCTTAGCAATCACTGATGAGACGTGACTCCACCTCTACGTAGAACAAATATTCGGCATAATGTGATGTGGAAATATCAATGTCTGCCTAGAGCAGAAAAGTTCAGAAGCCAAGCCTCTGCACGAGAATTGCTGTATCCTAGAACTAATGCTCTCCGCGGTACAGCCGTGTCTGCTGGGTTTCTTATTCAGCAAACGCAAACAGTAAAACAACAACATGTTTTACAGAAAATGTCAAGTCGGCCAGAGGGCGCCAACGGGGCAACACTACTTTCTGATGCCATCAATGTGTGTGGGAATACAGTGATACAAGTATTATTCGACTTCAGTGTTGTTTAGGGGGCTGCATGGCCCAATGACAGGCATTCAAGTGAAAACAATTGCCCGGCAGCCATCCACAACTTCGAATTATCCGCAGTTACCTCCGAGTTTTCCGTGAGTAATTAACAGTTCCAGCAGTTACCAGCGAGTTGACAAAGCGTTACCAACTAGTGGTAATCAAATTATCTTCGAAGGACCGTCAAGTTAATTAGTGTGGTAGTGTGGTCTATAAATGTTTACTTATTGAACGACGCCTTGCAAGCCAGCGATCCAGGATTGGACTTCGCATCTGCGTTGAGTAACTTACTTAAGTATCATAAGAGGACTTGCGTACTTTACAATGATACTCCTCACACAAATTGAGCTGTATATAATGTGCCTTGAATAAATGAGATGCTTTGTAGTAGTTCTGTCGCTTGTCGTTGTGCAGCCAGCTTGATAAACTAACATTTATTTGGCATGAAATACAACACGCGGTAACGACAGCCACAACAAGAGTGTTTTAAGAAACGACAGGTCCGGTACTGATTCATTACGGTCTTCGCAATGAACAGTCACAGTTATTCAGTGTTCGAAACTGAAAATACCAATATGGTGGAGAGGGGAACTTTCAAAAGGTGTGAGATTGCTTCAGGATTACGTCGACCCTCACGCAGCTTGGGAAACAATCAGGTTCATTCAGAATACTCGTTTGGAGGTGCTGGAGTGACAGCTGTACAGTCCTGACCTAGAGTTCCAAGCGATATTCTTTTGGCTCCATGAAGAAGCCACCGCGTTACTCCACGCTTTCATTGGACTGTGAGATTGTGGACAAAGTGCAAGAGCAGTTGTGCAAGGCGACCCAATGTTTCTTCCAATTTGCAATTGGGAAGCGTCCAGTAGATGGACCAAATACCTAGACGTCGAGTGGGGTTATACAGGGTCTGCCAAAATTCACACAGTCGGACACAACAGCGCGATTCCTAGCATACTAACAGGGAACAACAAAATTTCGTCCCATACACATTTTCAGTAAAAAACGGAAGACGAAGAAAGGCAATTTGACAACGCTATAACCGCTTGTATGCCAATTATCTTTATCAGCAGCATGTTGCGGTGCTGTTCAATTAGTGCAGTGCATACAGTTTTGTGATAGAATACTAAAGTACAACAGTTCGATTCTAAGTCTAGATGTAATCTTTCTTGTTTTCTTATTTTGTTCTGATCAATAATTTTGTAGTACACACTGTTTATTAAACGAAACACACACTGAGGTGGCAAAAGTAATGGGATAGCGATATGCACATATACAACTGGAAATAGTATCGCGTAAAAACAGGTATAAAAGTGTAGTGCATAGGTGGAGCAGTCATTTGTACTCCGGTGATTCACGTAAAAAGGTTTCCGGCGTAGCCGGCTAGCATGGCCGCGCGGTTCTAGGCGCTACAGTCTGGAGCAGGTTCGAATCCTGCCTCGGACATGGATGTGTGTGATGTCCTTAGGTTAGTTAGGTTTAATTAGTTCTAAGTTCTAGGCGACTGATGACCTCAGAAGTTGAGTCGCATAGTGCTCAGAGCCATTTGAACCATTTTATTTCCGGCGTGATTATGGCCGCACGGCGCCAATAGTTGGAGCTAGACGCACGAGACATTCCGTTCAGTTAATCGTTAAGAAATTCACTATTCTGGGATCAACAATGTCAAGAGTGTGCCGAGAATACCAAATTTCAGGGGCTACCTCTCACCACGGACAACACAGTGGCCCGCGGCCTTCGCTTAAAAGACCTCGTTTGCGTATAGTTTTCGGTGCTAACAGACGATCAACACCGCGTGAATAGAATAAACCGCAGAAATCGACGTGGGAGGTACGGCGAACGCATCCGTTACGAAAGTGCGGTGAAATGTGGCGTTAAGGGGCTCCAGAACGCCCTATACTTGCAATGTTAAAATAACGCTTATAAATTACATCTTTCCTCACAAAGTATTTGAGGTAGGAAGTTGAACTTTTTACAGATTATTTATTGGAATATGGGCTACAACTGAACACTGGGATTTTACAAAATTTTAGTTCAGTTATTAAAGATGATTTTTTTTTCAATTGTAGTGAAAATTCACAACATTTTTTTTGCAATTGTTTATTTATATATTCAAAAATATACAGTTTTTTGGAAAAAGGCTGTGTTAAATTATGCAGAAGGTACTGTGTAACATTTACTGAAAGTTTGAAACAAATATGTTTGGAAGATCCTTAGAAAACATGTAATTAGTATGAGAAAATAAAAGTTTTGGGAATCGAGCGACAAAGATTGGATTAACTTTTTAGTGCATTCCAGGTCCACAGGATGGATTATCTTCATCCTCTGCAAACTCCTCCTCCAGCTTCCTCTTGTTCCTCCTCCTGTTTACTCTTGCTTGTATTTCTAGACTCTTTACAGCCCTGTCTGCAGCCCGAAGGCGTTCCTTGTCTAAAGCAAGCATCGCTCGTACCATGTTAGAACCTATCTTCATTCCCATATTTCAAAATACCTTGCACCTTACAATGTTGCCATCATTGAAAGTCGCAACAGCAACTTTACTTTTACTCATTATTATACTTCAACAAAACAGAGACCCAAGAAACAGAATTAATTACGAATATTTTAGAGATAACGACAGAGTAAATAAACATGAAACAATCGACAATCACACCAGCGATATATATTGAACCATCATAGGTTAGCCACAACACATACTTTATCTCACATCACTAAAATGTACCTGATGAACACCGACGTTAATAATAACACCATTTGACAGCAGTTTAACAGCGCCACAGTGGGTCACGCCCATGTAGAACACATTTCAAAAAAAAATTTAAAAATAGTTGTAGTCTTCGGAATTGAATAAATTATATATCTATTAAAAGGTAATAGTCTGCAGATTCAGAAAACGCAAAAAAGTAAAAATTGAACTTTTCATGATTTTGAGCCTTTCCGGAGCCCCTTAATGGGCTATGGCAGCAGACGACCGACGCGAGTGCCTTTGCTAACAGCACGGCATCGCCTGCAGCGCCTCTCCTGGGCCCGTGACCGTACCGGTTGGAGCCCAGACGACTGGAAAACCGCGGCCTCGTCAGACGAGAGTCGATTTCATTTGGTAAGAGCTGTGAGGAGATTTTGAGTGTGGTGCCGATCCCACGAAGCCACGCACCCAAGTTGTCAACAAAACACTGCTGTAAGCTGGTGGTGTCTCCGTAATGGTGTGGTCTGTGTTTACACAGAATGAACTGTGTTCTGGTTATGTTCAGCTACTTGGAGACCATTTGCAGACATTCGTGGACTCCATGTTCCAATACAACGACAGAATTTTTGTGGATGACACTGCGCCATGTCACCGAGCCACAGCCAGCCGGAGTGGCCGAGAGGTTCTAGGCGCTTCAGTCTGTAACCGCGAGATCGCTACGGTCGCAGGTTCTGTGGTGTCACCGCCAGACACCATACTTGCTAGGTGGTAGCTTTAAATCGGCCGCGGTCCATTAGTACATGTCGGACCCGCGTGTCGCCACTGTCAGTAATTGCAGACCGAGCGCCACCACACGGCAGGTCTAGAGAGACGTACTAGGACTCGCCCCAGTTGTATGGACGACTTTGCTAGCGACTACACTGACGAAGCCTTTCTCTCATTATCCGAGAGATAGTTAGAATAGCCTTCAGCTAAGTCCATGGCTACGACCTAGCAAGGCGCCATTAACCATTTCTAGAGAGAGTCTCACTTGTATCATCAAGAATGCTGTATACAAATGATGGATTAAAGTTAAGTATTCCAGCAGCTACGTACTTTTCTTTATAGCATTCATTACGTATCCTGTTTCAGACCTAACGCCAGCCGGCGTGTGTAAACGCGTGCCTTTCGGTTACCCGTCACTGTGGACTGGCTGTCTTGTCAGTCCACTACAGGTTCGAATCCTGCCTCGGGCATGGATGTGTGTGATGTCCTTAGGTTAGTTAGGTTTAAGTAGTTCTAAGTTCTAGGGGACTGATGACCTGAGAAGTTAAGTCCCATAGTGCTCAGAGCCATTTGAACCATTTGAACCGAGCCACAACTGTTCTCGATTGGTTTGAAGAACATTCTGGACAGTTTGAGAGAATAACCTGGCCACCCAAATCGCCAGATATGAATCCTATAGAAATTTTATGGGGCATAATCAAGAGTTCAGTTCGTGCACAAAATCCTGCACTTTCAATACCTTCGCAGTTGTGGACGGATATAGAGGCAGCGTGGCTCACTATTTCTTCAGGGTCTACCAACTCTAACAACCGTACCACAACAAAGGTCAAAAATTAATTATTATTGTAGTGTTGCTCACGCTGCTAAATACTGCATTTTCGGGCGACAACAAAGTTATATTATGTGGCAGGTGTCATTAGAGCACAGTTAATAAAGTCATTTCTTGAAATAACGGATAAACTAGGCACTCATCTTCTCGTGTTTCCCACGCTGGTCTCGTTGTGAACTCACGACTCAATCGTCGAAAATCTAGGTAGTGATGATTCCAAGCTCGGATGCAAAGAGGCCTAGGTGTTATTCTGCGATATTCGAAAGTTTTATATATGTGTTTCATAAACCATTCTTGAAGATTAAACTTTTGCAAGGTAGGACAATGGTGATGTAAAAAAGTAATCAGCACTCCGAATTTAAGTTACACTTCTTTTTTATTACTTTTGTTGCAATGTCACGTAACTCGTTCTAAAACAACGCTTCACAATATAAAACATACTTGAAAATATCTTCCTCACTGTTATAGTTCACATTTCATAAACTGACTACAATTTGCGTCTTTTTAACATGACGACCAAAGCTTGACTCACTAATAACCGCTTACGCGCCCAAAAATCAAAGTTACAAGTACGTCAAAGATCATAATGACAAAAGAAAGAAAGCACATAAGAATAATATCATTGCACTATATACATATCGATGTATCGAAGTACCTCTACATTAATGAAATCAAATCTGAATGTTGTCACAGAAATATGTTAACTATTTTACAGAAACACAGTAGAATATTGCTGGAATCGAGAGGTTGAGGTGAGGTGCCGTAATGGTTATGTAATTCAAGTACCATTACACAACGATCCGTTGAGTCCATGCCGCGTCGAGTTGCTGTACTGCGCCAGGTAAAAGGAGGTCCGACACAATATTACGAGGTATCCCATGACCTTTGTCACCTCAGTGCATCTTATATTTACAGTTTTTCTTAATGTTAGACGTAGAAATTATTCGTCAGAAATATTAAAGATAAAGTACCTGACATTAAACTATGAGCGTGATTTGCGTGGTTGCAGAGGGAATACCTAGAATAAAAGGAACAGCGTTAGATCAAGAAACAAAGCGACGCATTTGCTGTCCTTTTGCTTTGGGAGAGGGGATGTAAATGAAGAAGAGGAATAGACCAAGAAACAAATGGATGTATATAGTGTGTTTTTGCTTCGGGGGAGGGGGTGTAACTGAAGAAAAGAAAAGCTCTGCTGACAATAGACAGGAAATCATGTAAGTGTTGTGCGTAGAAGAGGACACAGGAAACTTTTGTAGTCCTGTCTTCCTCAGTTGCGTGTAATATTACCGTATATTGATAATTTTTACTTATGGGCCGTCTGACAGCAACTGAATAAAACACAATTTTAGTGCCATACGCATTTCGCCTTTATTTTCTACAAGGCATCATCAGTAGCAGGTTGTGTGGACAATTTCTTACATATTACGCTCCTGTTGCATTTTTGGTGTTGTTCGTCTTCTTATGAATGCCAATTTGCGGTTTTTTCCCACTTTCCACAGCACTATGAACTGAACGCTTGTGTCCTTCGGCTCCTATAGCTGCAGTTTAGTTTCTATATAAGCCGTAGATAATAACCATTCTGTCCTTGCGTTTCATCCCTTTAAGTCGTAGGTTCAGTATTGTCAATAATGCAATAGAATTTCTCAAAATATTTGAAAGTAAGTGATCACTATATAGAAAAATCAACCAAACAGCACAATAGTGGAAAGGCGTCTGAGATAGATGAGACACCTGTGAGATTCTGCAGAGATTCAAAATGGTTCAAATGGCTCTGGGCACTTAACATCTGAGGTCATCAGTCCCCTAGAACTTAGAACTACTTCAACGTAACTATTGTTTTCTATTTACAATAGGGTATGAAAATGTATTTTTGTCAACAATTGATTGAAGTAACTGCCAACTATAATTGTATGAGACTCAAGTTTTCTTTTTTTGAACAGTTCAGAAACTGTTTCATTTGAGACAGGGGTTCGGTAAAAAGAACCAGTTATTAATTTATTCCGGCTGTCGAGTATAACCTCTGCCCATAGTAAGTCACAGGAACTATCTGCTTCAAAGTCGGTTTTGAGCTTACATTATTTTTCCTTAAGTTGTCCTTCTTGTTTCTGTTGTAGCGCAGATAATTACAATGACGGCTTTTCCCTCCAGAACCTAAGATGCTTTCTCTGTGACCCTGTAAATACCAGAGCTAAACAATGTAGAACAACAACGTACGTTACAAGCGTAGCATTCTGTATTACTTCATTTCCTTATTTCTAACATTTTAAAACTGTAAGTCGACTTTAGATGACATGTCAATCATAGACTTTCTTATCTCTATTTAGTGAACGTGTTTTCAGTTATGTTCTGAGCATTGTCCCGCTACACTTTATAAACTAATGTTTTTAGAGAGTAAATTAATATGGAGTATGTCGTTCTTCTTTTCAAACATTCACAAATCCATTTATTCTTTCCCTATTGTCTTTTGGGTATGCAGTTGTAGTAATTAAAGTGGGCACAAATGCAGTGATAAAAAAAAGAAATGATAAGAGTACATTTGCATTCTCGTTTCATCGTTTCTTTCTTGTTGCTCCCATGCCGATGGACTGTTTCTATCGCAATCAGTAAGCGTGAAAGGAAGCTACCGTACAGACAGAGGAATCTATATTTATACTTGGCAGAACTAATTACATACTGACATAATCGTCGGTATTGCTTTCGTTTCCCAAAAGCTATAAATATTTCGATTTCGGAAAAGAAGCTCTGTATTTGTCCAAGATGTCGAGGAAGAAGGTCCCTTATGTACTGGTTGTATCGAGTAAGATGTAGAGACGGCGGTTTGAAAGTGGACATAGGTAGTGCAGGGAAGGGCGTCCCTTACCTGAGGGATCGCTACTCAAGCTACCTGGCGAAGGGGCAAGTGTGCCAAATGTCCGGCGTGGCAAATGTCCGGTGCGGCAAATGTCCGGCATTCGGTTGGAAAACCCAGCGGAAAAGGCGCCCACCCTCTTCCAGACACGGTCCGACAAAAAACGGAGAGGGTGGCGGCGGCGACGACGGTTCTGCATCGGTTCTGCAGGCAGCGCCGAAAAGGGCCACGGGGGAGGCCGCGCCAGCTGCAAGATCCTGGGAGGGTGCGAATCTGGGGACAGAAGATCTGCGGAAGAGTCTCTGAGGGCGGCGCAGCAGGACCTTGAATTAAATATCCCGAAGAGTCGTTCCTCACTCCCAGAGCCTAGTGTGACAAAAAAGCACTGACGAGAATTGTAGGTAGGCCCAAAGCGATACTTGTGGAGCATGTGAGGCGCCGTGCGTGGCGTTGGGTCCAGCAACTGGAGCAGCGTGCGGTGGCGCCTGCCGTGTGTGGTACAAGCTCCGCCGGCGACGGACCGTCGCAGGGCTGGCAGCGGGACGTCGAGAGGAACACCAGCAGCGCTTGTCCCGTGTGTGGGACGCACGTAGTTTGTTCACCTGTTGCTTGAAGGTATGCACAAATCGTTCAGCTTCTCCACTCGACTGAGGACAGTGGTGAGGTAAGTGATACCATTTGCTGTGCAAAACTGTTCAGTGTCCTGGGCCATTAACTGTGGCCCATTGTCTGTAACCAGCACTTCAAGCGAAATGTACATGCAAAAAAATAGATCACAAAGCCTGAAAGGTATTACGCGACATAGTCGAGATCATGGGCGCTGCAAACGGATATTTGTTGAAAGAGTCTACAACAAAAAGCCAACTAGCGTTCCAAAAGGACCAGCAAAGTCAATTTGCATTCGTTGCCACGGCAATTGAGGCTTTGGCCAAGCTGGAAACATTACTTCATGTAGAAATACTTCCCGTAGCAGAGGCATGCGACTATTCAGATTTGAACCCAACTTTGAAATGTAGAAAGGTCTTGACTACACAACTCTTTATCAAGCGTTACGTTTCAAAGTTTCATCATGAGGCAGAAGCTATGGAATGAAGTGAGCAAGAAATTAATGATAGAAAATATACATAAGTGTGCATCTAAGTATTGTAAAATACAGAAACGTCAAGGAGTATCGTACTTAGGTAAAAATCAAACTTTAGTACAAAACTCACGAAAGTGAGCACATAGACTGAATACGGTACAATTTCAAATTGTCGACACTCATCTAGACCTTATATTGTACGTCATACATTCATTGCTCGACAGTTGGTCATATTCAGGTAACATTTCTTTTTGTGATGGTTGTAAACTGATAACAGCTGGACAGTTACACGATCTGACACTAAGTTAAAGAGTACAAATAAAAAATGAGAAGAAATGCTCCCTTTTATCCTATCATAGTTCTTTCATTTCAAGTTATTGCCACCAATCTGGGCTCACTTACATGATTCTGTTATGTCATTTTCATCTATTGTAATTTGACTACATTTTGTGATACTTATGCATATTTTATTTGTGATGGTTGTGAACTTATTGCTTCACACTTATATTTTACTTACTACTCATATCTGTTTTATGTTTATATTGTACCGTACCAGTTATTGGCGTCAATTGTCTTCTGTTTTGACTAATGAGTAAAGACTACCTCTGTAACGTTTTTTACGATGTTACCGAACAACGCACTTTTCTTGCTGTTAGTATCAGTTTCTATTCTCTAAAAGGAGCATAAATGTTTTTGTCAAATTTGTTCACGAGGTTCTATTCGCGTACCCGACATTGTCAAATACGCCTACGTGAGATGAGATTTGCATTGTATTCAGTCTATGTGCTCACTTTCGTGAGATTTGTTCTAAAGTTTGATTTTTACGTAAGTATGATACTACTTGAAATTTCTGTATATTGAAATACTTAGATGCACACTTATTTATATTTTCTATCATTAATTTCTTGTACACTTCATTCCACAGCTTCTGCTCGACGATGACATTTTTGAAACGCGTAATGCTTAATAAAGAATTGTGTGATCAAGATCTTTCTATATTTCAAGGTTGTGCCAAGCTAAAAACGTTTTAGGCGGGTCCGACAGATTTTCAGCACAAGCGTGGCACGGTGACGTAATCTGTTCACTGTGGGCGTCCAAGCGCAGCCAAGTGCAGTGCTGAGGCACTAACTGTATTATGCGTTGTAACAGTTGTCATACTAAATGTAGCACTTCTGCAACTAAATGTAGCTGGGTTTTCTCTTTTGATGCTGTCAATTGTCAGGATGAGCATTCTAAAGCATTCTGTCAGGGTGAAAATACTAAATAAATTACTTTTTCTCTCTTAACAACATGTGGGCGGGGTGGGTTCTTCCTTGGTTCGGGTATGAGGTAGAATGAAACAGCATTTTTACATAAGATAAATTTGATTGAAAGTTTTGTACAACTGTTCCTTACTCGATCGTTCTGGCTTGGAGAGCGGCAGCTGTGTCGTTTGCGAAGCCTCTGCTGCGGCAGCGGCGGCGTCTGATTACGCGTAGCGGTGTGTATCTCGTGTCGCCGTCTCGCCCAGTTGACTGGAGACGCGCCTCGTGCGGTGGCCCGTTTAATTATTGAGAACGAAGTCGTGCATCGGACGGTGATACCTTCAATGTGGCGTCCCAGTGTTTCTCTTCTCTAAGCGGCCGCGTGTGTTGTGCGTCGGCCAGCGGAGCGGCGCGGCGGGGAAAGGCCAGTGTTCCGGACTCGAACAACGGACTCCCGCTTGCCAGTCTTCGGCTGTCAGATCTTCATCCCAGCTCACAGGTGACTGCTGATGTGAGGCCGTCTCCTTCCCGTCCTCACGAGTCACCCGGGTGCGTAAAATCAGACTTCAAATACCTTTTAACTTCTGTCTTCTGGCGCTGAGGCTGCTGCTTGCTATTCCATTACAGCGGCGGACTTGGTGCGTCTGTGCATGATGTAGTCTCTTCTTGCATGACGATCTTCAGCACCGAAACTGACTTAAAACAACTGCTACGCTTCTTCACTTCTTCGTCTTCTTCATCGTTCGTCTCCGTCTTCGTCTTCGTCTCTCGTCTTCGTCTCTCGTCTCCGTCTGTCGGGCCCACGGCGTCTCGCGTATTTATTCACTTCAGTTCACTGGAGGTGAACGACTTCACGGCCATTGCCTCTTCTGTCACGTTGAAAAGCTTCTCGAAGAATCTTCTTAACGTCGGTCATTGGCTCTTGGGAGGTAGGCGAGGGCCTTTGCTCACATGTGACAACTGAGAAACACGTGAGCCGGTCATTGCCTCTTCTGTCACGTTGAAAAGCTTCTCGAAGAATCTTCTTAACGTCGGTCATTGGCTCTTGGGATGTAGGCGAGGGCCTTTGCTCACATGCGACAACTGAGAAACACGTGAGCCGGTCGGGCGATGCCCTGACGGCTGAATCGACAGCGCCCGCTGATGTGGAACTTGCTGACTTCATGGTCATTGTCTCTTCTGTTCTGTCCGCTGTTTGCCAGTATGTAACTCTCTAAACTAAACCAAGTTTTTCATTTATATTCTAATTTCTACTTCACTTTGATTTCACTAATTTATTTACTTAAGTACCACTCAACAGCGTGTAATTCCCCAATGTGGAGGAATCGCAACACATTTGATTGCTATACTTTAGGATTAAGCTCAGCAATTGTCCAGAGTCATTTTGCAATAAAATCGCATCATGCTGGACAGGGAGGCTATGTCGACGAGCAAAATACCGGCACACAAAAGAATTCTGAATGGGTGTGACATGTGCAGTTTTCCTATGGTTCAGAGGAAAAGTCTGTAAAGTTCAGTGTCCTGCGCATCGATCTACCAACAAGACGCGGCAGTAGCATCGAATTCAAAACCAGGGCCAACAGAAAGGTGAGAAAGGGCGTCAGCATTTACATGCTTCGACGTGGGCCGGCACAATATTGCGTACTGATACTGTGACAACAACAACGCCCAATGTTGCAACTTCTGAGCCGTGCGTGACACAAACAAGTTGGGAAGCATGAAACAAAGGCTGAAGTGGCTTTGGTCCATCACTAGGTAAAATTCCGACCAGACAGATAATGGTGGAACTTCGTCACGTCAGAGATAATAGCGAGCGCTTCCCTCTCGATTTGGGAATAGTTATACTGAGTTTTGGCAAACAACTTGGAAGCGAAAGCAATCGACCTGTCTTGTGAACCAAATCTGTGCGAGGGCACAGTTCCAATTCCGTATGAAGATACATCCCCTGCCAAAACCACAGGCTTAGCGGGGTCAAACTGAACAAGGCATCTGTCACTCAACAAGGAATTTTTAAGTTTCTGGAATGCATCCTGACACTCTTTGCTCCAAACAAGACACATTCTTCCGGTGCAAACCGGAGCCGCGATCTGGGCTGTGTTGGGCATATATCGGATATAATATGTCAACTTCCCAGAACTAACTGCAATTCCGTCGTGTTCCGCGTACCGGATGGCCAGTAAATGTGAGTGAAGGGGATCAACACCTTGGCTATTAAGAACATGGCCTGGGTACCGAAATTTAGATGAAAAATGGCACATTTGTCCAGGCGACAGTTCAAACCTGCAGCTGAAAGGACTTGACAAGGCTTACGAAGGTGACTGATATGTTCCTCCGGCTTACCTCCTGACACCACAATGCCTTCGAAATAATTTGAACAGAATGTAACTTTTGCAGTAAGCTGTTCCAAGTAGCGTTGGAACACGGCAGGCGCGGATGTGTTGCCAAAGGGTAAGCGTAAAAATTCGAACAACCATAAATGTGTGTCGACCACAAATAATTTCTTAGGCTCCTCATCTAACTGAATTTGCAAATACGCATCACGTAGGTCAATTTTTGAGAACGAGCGGCATGCAGTATGCCTGTTCTTTAATGCATCAGGGCGAGGCAACAGGTAAGAATCAGTTACTGTTTGTGGATTCACAGTGGTTTTGAAGTCAACACAATGACGAAATCTTCCAGAAGCCTTTGGTAAGATTACTAAGGGAGAAGCCAATTGACTATTCTGGGCCGCGCGATATTAGCCGAGCGGCCTATGGCGCTGCAGTCATGGACTGTGCGGCTGGTCTAGGCGGAGGTTCGAGTCCTCGGGCATGGGTGTGTGTGTTTGTCCTTAGGATAATTTGGGTTAAGTAGTGTGTACGCTTAGGGACTGATGACCTTAGCAGTTAAGTCCCATAAGATTTCACACCCATTTGAACATTATTTGACTATTCTGGGTAGGAGCAACAACACCATTGTCTTGCCAGTCTTGAAGTTCACTTGTAACTTTGTTTCTAAGTGCATGAGGGACAGGACGCTCCAGAAAAAACTTGGGTTGTGCATTGTCCTTAATTGAACCGCGCACCACAAAATTATTTTCTCTGTCAAGTCCTACAGAAAATAAATCAGGAAATCCTGTTGAGTAACACTATCTTCTGAGTTGAAAGCAGAAACAGGAAGTACATTATCCTGAATACGAAGACCAAAGAAATCAAATGAATCTAATCCAAAAATATTTTCACAGTCTCACGAACACAAAATTCTAAATGTCACTGTTCTGGTGCGAGATTAGAATGTGGCAAGCAGTCTGCAGTTACCAAGCACTGACATTTCCTGGCCATTGTATGCACTAAGTTCCGTGACAGATTTTGGCAACTGTGGCGAGCTCAACTGTTCAAAAGTGGCACGATTAAGTAATGTAACGGAAGCGCCAGTGCCTAACTAAAGTTGCACAAAGCTTCTGGCAATGGCTAAGTTCACAAACAAATTGTTCGACTGTCGTTGCACTGCACTTGGACGTGGTGAAGGCCTTCCTGAATGTGTTCCTTACGAGGCCCACTGGCCGGTTTAGAAAAAAAAAAAAAAAAAAAAAAAAAAAAAACTACATTCACTGAGTGAGAAGGTGTTCCGCGTTTAAGAGAGCGAACATGTGTAGAGTTGTTTTTCTGTTGCAAGCACACAGACTGTACATGATCTGGCTTTCCACAAGCAAAGCAAGTCGCGTTCCCCGAAGGGCAGTGTTCTCTTTTGTCTTTTATGCGCGGAAAAACAGCGGGGACAAGGCCTCACAGCAGACACACGCGTACACACATGTTTACCCTGGCCATGGCGCAGCAAGCTATTTGTATGCTGTCACAAGGCGCTAGCTGTTTGCCACTTTGCGTTACACTGCCGGCGGGAGCTACGCCAAAGTCTCCACGGCACTATCACACGAGTCCTGATGTTCAGTAATTTGTTGTAACATTTGTTTCAAAGTAGCATCAGAATATTTGAACATTTGCCCACGAATCCTACTCTCTGTCACTAAAAAACTGCCCATAGATACCTTGAAAACAACACTATCGTGTCAAACCCTGAAGTTCTGTATGTGACTGACGGCGTGTGTGTTCCGGCTTTTTCCGCAATCGAACGAACTTGTAGCAAGCTGCAGCAACCCTTACCAGATCCTCGCATTGCTTAGTGAGGGTAGAAACTATATCTTAAAAAACTAGTAACTCCGGCCTACTAGTCGGAAATAACTTCTAAGCGAGGCTGTAAACTCCCGTGCCGACCGCTAACAAGAAATAAGAGAGTTTCCCAGTACTTTGAACTTGTGCAGCGCAATAAGCGTCGAACTGAGCGTAGTATTCGTTCCACTCCTCTTGTTGTTCATTGAAAGCTCGGAACGGTGGAATGCACGGAGTAGGTGCAGTGTATGTGGTTGGCTGTTGCGGCAGAGTTGATACAGCAGCGACTTGTGCGGTAATAAGCTGCTGAACTGCCGTGATCAACTACGACATTTGTTTGTTATGAAACTGAATAAACGGCATTAGATCAAAGCCAGCAGCAACCGGAGGTGTAGGCGCGGATGGTGTTGAAGGCGGGTAGAGGCCGTATTAATAAGAGGAGCCCCGCAACGAATTATAAGCTACACAATTACACTACTGACCATTAAAATTGCTACACCAACAAGAAATGCAGACGATAAACGGGTATTCATTGGACAAATATATTATACTAGAACTGACATGTGATTAAGTTTTCACGCAGTTGGGGTGCATAGATCCTGAGAAATCAGTACCCAGAACAATCACCTCTGGCCGTAATAACGGCCCTGATACGCCTGCGCATTGAGTCAAACAGAGCTTGGATGGCGTGTCGGCGTGTACAGGTACAGCTGCCCATGCAGCTTCAACACGATGCCATAGTTCATCAAGAGTAGGGACTGGCGTATTGTGACGAGCCAGTAGCTCGGCCACCATTGACCAGACGTTTTCAATTGGTGAGAGATCTGGAGAATGTGCTGGCCAGGGCAACAGTCGAACATTATCTGTATCCATAAAGGCCCGTACAGGACCTGCAACATGCGGTCGTGCTTTATCCTGCTGAAATGTAGGGTTTCGCAGGGATCGAATGAAGGGTAGAGCCACAGGTCGTAACACATCTGAAATGTAGCGTCCACTGTTCAAAGTGCCGTCAGTGTGAACAAGAGGTGACCGAGACGTGTAACCAATGGCACCCCATACCATCACGCCGGGTGATACGCCAGTATGGCGATGACGAATACACGCTTTCAATGTGCGTTCACCGCGATGTCGCCAAACACGGATGCGACCACCACGATGCTGTAAACAGAACCTGGATTCATCCGAAAAAATTACGTTTTGCCATTCGTGCACCCAGGTTCGTCGTTGAGTACACCATCGCAGGCGTTCCTGTCTGTGATGCAGCGTCAAGGGTAACCGCAGCCATGGTCTCCGAGCTGATAGTCCATACTGCTGCAAACGTCGTCGAACTGTTCGTGGAGATGGTTGTTGTCTTGCAGACGTCCCCATATGTTGACTCAGGGATCGAGACGTGGCTGCACGATCCGTTACAGCCGTGCGGATAAGATGCCTGTCATCTCGACTGTTAGTGATACGAGGCTGTTGGGATCCAGCATCATTCGGTCTCGACCAACGCGAGCAGCAATGTCGCGATACGATAAACCGCAATCGCGATAGGCTACAATCCGACCTTTATCAAAGTCAGAAACGTTATGGTACGCATTTCTCCTCCTTACACGAGGCATCACAACAACGTTTCACCAGGCAACGCCGGTGAACTGCTGTTTGTGTATAAGAAATCGGTTGGAAACTTTGCTGATGTCAGCAGGTTGTAGGTGTCGCCACCGGCGCCAACCTTGTGTGAATGCACCGAAAAGTTAATCATTTGCATATCACAGCATCTTCTTCCTGTTGGTTAAATTCCGCGTCTGTAACACGTCATCTTCGTGGTGTAGCAATTTTAATGGCCAGTAGTGTAGAAACATTAGTGACGTTCTGTAACGGAGTAGCTAGAGCGAAGGCAGCGTTGGTTCTGTAATCCTCGTCGTCAGATGCTGTGTGGACCCACTGTGGGAGTCAGCACCGACACAAACAAGGAAGGAGAGAATGATTCAAATGGCTCTGAGCACTATGGGACTTATCTGCTGAGGTCATCAGTCCCCTAGAACTTAGAACTACTTAAACCTAACTAACCTAAGGACATCACACACATCCATGCCCGAGGCAGGATTCGAACCTGCGACCGTAGCGGTCGCGCGGTTCCAGACTGTAGCGCCTAGAACCGCTCGGCCACTCCGGCCGGCAAGGAAGGAGAGAAGCTGCATTGGCCGGTGGATCCAGAATCATTTCACAGGTTGAAAATACCACTACAGTTGCAAGGTTCTTTCATTTAGAACACGACAGGTTTCGGGCTCTTATATACCCATTCAGGCGTATAATTTCGTCCTGTGACTCCGAGCGCCACGGTGGACGAGTACAGGACGCGGTGTGTTACCAGCGAGCGCGAAGCACCCCGTGCTCGCCCCCCCCCCCCCTCTCGCGGCACTCGGAGTCACACCACAAAGTTATAACACCTGATGATGGGCGTATAAGAGCTCGAAACCTGTCGTGTTATAAATAAAAGAACCTTACAACATTTGCGATATTTTCAGCCTCTGGTATAGTGCTCAGATGCGGATGTTCCTCTGACAGGCTTGTTTGTACCAAAATCATCTGCACAACAACTTCAACATTAACGTAACACTTTGTTCCTACTACGAATATAGGCTTACCTTGTCTTGATTCCTGTGCTTCCTGCATACGAGTACTGTACTCTCTGTTCCTACCATCCAGAACGCCAGCTAAGTAACGTCTTCTTATTACTCCGTACTGATGTTCTTGAACACTGTGACCGAATTGGGGGTGACCAGCGATGGGCGGCTGGTTAAATCAGCTTTGACAGGGGGCGCTGAACTCTTATCTTCCTGGGGGTGTGGCGCTGCCCGCTCTTTCCATTGGCGTTCCAGTCAGAGCCTTCTTAATGTCGTTTCGCGGCGCTGCGCTGATCGGTATGCAGTCGATACATTAGGACTGCACAGAAGTAATGAGGTATCACAGTAATGGATTCAACATGTCCTCATACAATGCCGATAAACTTTACGGTATTCATCTATAGAAAAAGAAGTTTATCGTCCTTATGAAAGACAAGGTCTGCGAGAGAACATGTATGTGTATCGCACATTGGAAGTTGCCACCCAGAAGCAGGCTAAGGGTGTGTATCATGTGACATCGAGAGCCCTCTCTGTTGAACTGCCTGCAGTGTGTGTACAGCAGTGTTCGTGGCGCTCTGCGGCAGCCACAGCACATGGTGGCGGCAAACTAAACTGAAAGCGCCAAAGGAACTAGTGTAGCCATGCTATTCAAATACAGGGATATGTAAACAGTGAGAATACGGCTCTCTAATGGTGTGGGGCGCGTGCAGTTGGAGTGACACGGGACCCCTGATACCTCTAGCTCACAGGCGACACGTATGTAAGCACCGTGTCTGATCACCCGCATCCATTCATGTCCATTGTGCATTCCGACGGACTTGGGAAATTCCAACAGCACACACGTCCAGAATTGCTACAGAGTGCTCCAGGAACACTCTTCTGAGTTTAAACTCTTCTAGCCACCAAACTCCCCAGACATGGACATTATTGAGCATATATGGGATTGAGAGGTGGCATGAGCCCCCCCTCATATTTCTATCTTACGGTTTTCCTCTCTAATTGCATGCAGTGAAAAGTCGCTATTCCTTTACACGCGGACTTCCCACGCAGCGTCTCTCGTCACCCGGGCGGTCCGGTGACAGGCGGCCTCTGCTGATCTGGAAAGCGTTAAGCCGACAGGTGTGAGGAAGTCGAGTGAATGCTTTGCAGACGCCGACATTGTCAAAAGACACGCCCGCAGGGGTCTGAAGTAGCGGCTGGGCTAGAGGTTCTGTTACTTCGCAGAAACTTAGCGAAAACACTTTCTGGCGGGCTACCAGCGAGGTGTGGGAATGACTTGTGTACCCAGGCAGTTGTGGCGGGAAAATTCCCGCGCTTTCTGCAAAATAGTAACTGTGATTGGCTTGCTCAGGGCATAGCTCCGTGACGTAGCAAAATCAGCGCAGAAATTGGCGCCAAGAATCTCCATTGGTGGAATGGTAGTGCTCCGGCAATAGAGTGGAATTTTCCGCCGGTTTTCGAGTTGCTGACTGGAACGTTTAACCACGGCCATTGTCGTGGGGGCGGGAATGTTGTGTGTTCGGCCTGTACGGGTGCTCTAGGTAGTCGGCTCTCGCCTTTCGGTCGAGGACGTCGAAGCAACCAGCCATCGCCTCCGGTACGCCAGATCGTGTTCTGGCAGTTAAGAAGACAGTTTGGTAATATATGTCCGCAGCACCGGCAGATAGGGATTTTCCTAGGTGATAATCAGAGCTCAGCAGAGCGCGCCTGTTCGTCTTTTTCTAACTTTGTTCTGTCTTGAGTAGCAGCAATTAATGTTGCGTTAGCTGTGTGTCTCTCTTAAGATTTGAGTGGCAAGGAATTGGCTCCACATACCACTTCGTCTTAAACCTCACAATCTAGTTTAGGGACAACTTCACCTTCATAGCGTTTGTTTGAGTATCCAATTTGACCCAATTTGATGTATTGTAAATGTTTGATGTGTTTTTGTTTATTATTTTGTGTTTAGTCTTAATAAATCATATTGTTATTTTGGGCAGAACTTTCATTCTGTTAATCGGTACAGCAACCCATCATTTCTCACTACGTTAATGAAACCTTCCTTTATTTAACTTCTTTATCAAATTAAATTATTGCAGGTGCCAAACTCTTTTCTACTCCACTTGCAGGGTTGATTACAGTCAGTTCGCGTATATTTTTTAATCCATGTGCAACAGCAAAAGTCGGAATTAGAATAGGGGGGGGGGGGGGGGCTTAGAGCATCATTTACATATGGAGATTCTAGAAGAATTTAGTGTTAAATACACTGCTTGCCCCGGCACCTCGCATAAAATGGCGACCCTGACTTGGGAAATTCCAACAGCACACACGTCCAGAATTGCTACAGAGTGCTCCAGGAACACTCTTCTGAGTTTAAACTCTTCTAGCCACCGAACTCCCCAGACATGGACATTATTGAGCATATATGGGATGCCTTGCAACGTGCTGATCTCCACCCCGCGTACTCCTACGGATTCATGGAGAGCCCTGCAGGACTCATGGTGTCAGTTCCCTCAAGCAGTACTTCAGTTATAAGTCGAGTCCATGCCACGTCGTGTTGCGGCACTTCTGCTTGTTCGCGGGGACCCTATACGACAATAGGCAGGTGTTCCAGTTTCTTGGGCTTTTCACTGTAGTATTCGATCGAGAGGATACACCGTGTACACTATGCTCTAATCTAAAGTTGGCCTGTCGCCTCTCGACGGTAAAAGGATCATTTGTGATGGCAGGATTGAAACTCGTCTGCACTCTCGCTATTCTCTTGTTGCGACAGCATAGGTGGGCGACTCTGATTGACTGAGAGAGAGAGAATGAGACTGTGTGTGAATATGAGCGTATAGTACGACCCTTTTATCATAGTGTAACTAACTGTGTGTGTGTGTCATGTAAATATTTATTTATTTGTGCTCACAATATCTGTGTGCTGGGAAGAATGTAAAAAAAGATTAAAAATGTAAAAAATGTATAAAGAAATGTTTCATTATCTCTGTTGCCAGTCGTCTAACTATTTATACATGTTGTGTGTACTGTGTAAACGTGCAAATGTATCTGTACACCATGTGCGTCATGTAAATAGATTAGTTTTTAAGTTTCATCTATTGCTAATCATCCAGTCCGATTAGTTTTTAAGTGTAGATGTAGATATATTCACCTGTCTCATTGTAAATCATATCGTCTGTTTCTGCAGGGCGGGGGAGTGTATAGGAAGACTGTGCAAGTCGCGCCAGATATTAGTCCGGAGCATGAGGGAGGTTATGTTTAAGACGGAGAAAAACGAAATACATGAAATGCTGACATGGGACTTTGCCCATTGTGCTGCCCATATTGGTTGATGGGAGCAAATAGCACGTGACCGTGTCCGTTTCCAAAGATTTATGGGAAACGGGTCTCAAATTATATCGCCACTGCTTGAGAAAAAATCACAGCCACAGTATCTGGACTAAAGTGCGTGGATCAGGATGAAGTTAGTAAAAAAATGTAGAACACATTTTATGGCATAAAAATGCTATTATTTCTTTTATTTTCTTAAGCATACACAACACTATTTTCACACATCTTCCTCTTTGTCTTGAGTCGATGGAGATCAGGACACCTGCAGAATTTCAGGTCTTGAATAGGAGCATACTTGAAGATTCGACGCATCCATGCAATCTTCTCCTTCCCTTTCACATAGTTGGGGGTATCAACATGGCCGAATAATTGTAGTGACCTCGCCATAATTGTGCAGTGTATGCCAAGATCACCCCAGTGAATTCCATGGTAGAAATTTGTTCACCACTTTGCACTCCTCCGTGTTTTAGTACACTTCACGCCTTTGAATGACATCGGTATGCTGTGAAAAGCGACAAGTTGATTATCCTGGTCCACAATACGCAGCTCCAGATAGTCCAAAGCCTGTACTGTTACTGGGTGGTAAATAGGGTTGAGAGGGGTCTCAACGATCTTATACCCTGTTCCCACTGATTGGAAGAATCCGTAAATTGTGTGAGTCAATCTGTGGTTGATATGAGTTTGTTGCAATGTTACACTCGACGCGGATTATTCTGACAGAGAGTATATCCGCTGACAGTTCGGATCTGTAGAATTTATTAGGATCCTTCTTCAAAACCTGTCCTTTTGTGAAACCCAATAGCCATCCTATTGAACTTTTCTGGTTGAAGTCAGTCGCTGTGCTCGTTGTCTTTATTTCAAATTTAAGTGTATCGATATTTGCAAGTAGCGCAACCCCTTTTCCAGGCCGTTTTAAAACTTCGTTTAAATCGTCAATATCGTATCCACCAAGATCTATTTCCACAAGTCACCAGTCCAATCAGCGCAATACTCCACTCACCGTTGCTTAAATCAGTCGGTGATAACTAATATGCCCATAATACTAACGATCGTTCTTTTAAATTCAGAGCATACGACATTGCACCTGAACCTCAAATGGCGGATGGATGCTTAATGCTTCTCCTTACGTATATGTTTATTCGTGAAAGTTAGAAGAAACATGATGTACGGATGCACGCATAAGTACATCTACCTCTACACCTGCATGGATACTATGCAAATCGCACTTAAGTGCCTGGCAGAAGGTTCATCGAACCATCTTCACAGTAATTCTCGATTATTCAGTCTCGAATACTTGACGGAAGAAACGAACACCTATTTCTTACCGTGCGAGCTCTGATTTCCCTTATTTTGTTACAATGATCGTTTCACCCTATGTAGGTCGGCCTCAACAAAAATTTTTCGCATTCGGAGGAGAAATTTGGTGATTGAAATTTCATGAGAGGATTCCCTTGCCACGGAAAACGCCTTTGTTTTAATGATGTTCTCCCCAAATCCTGTATCACGTCCGTCTCATTCTTTCGCCTATTTCGCGATAATGCAAAATGTGCTGCTCTTCTTTGAACTTTCTATATGTACTCCGTTAATCCTATCTGGTAAGGATCGCAGATTGAGCAGCAGTATTCCAAAAGAGGTCGGACAAGCATAGTGTAAGCAGTCTCTTTAGTAACCTGTTGCATCTTCTAAGTTTTCTGCCAATAAAACGTAGTCTTTGGTTAGCCTTCCCCACAACATTTTCTATGTGTTCCTTCCAATTTAAGTTGTTCGTAATTGTAATACCTAGGTATTTAGTTGAATTCACAGCCTCTAGATTTGACTGATTTATCGCGTAACCGAAGTTCAACAGATACCTTTTAGCACTCGTGTGGATGACCTCACACTTTCCTTCATTTAACGTCAATTGCCAATTTTCGCACCATACAGATACCTTTTTTTAAATCGTTTCGCAATTTGTTTTGCTCTTCTGATGACTTTACTAGACGATAAACGACAGCATCATCTGCAAACAACCTAAGACGGCTACTCAGATTGTCTCCTAAATCATTTCTAAAGGAACAGCAGAGGGATTATTACACTACCTTGGGGAACGTCAGAAATCGCTTCTGTTTTACTCGATGACTTTCTGTCAATTATTACGAACTGTGAACCCCCTGACAGAAAATCACGAATCCAGTTACATAACTGAGACGATTTTCCGTAAGCACGCAATTTGATTAGAAACCGCTTGTGAGGTACAATGTCAAAAGCCGTCTGGAAATCTAGAAATACGAAATCAATCTGAATTTCCTTGTCAATAGCACTCAACACTTCGTGTGAGTAAAGAGCTAGTTGTGTTTCGTAAGAACTATGTTTTCTAAATCCGTGATGACTGTGTGTCAATAGACCGTTCCCTTCGAGGTAATTCATGATGTTCGAACACAATATATGTTCCAAAATCCTACTGCATATCGAAGCTAATGACATGTGCCCGAAATGTAGTGGATTACCCCCATAGCCTTTCTTGAATATTGGTGTGACCTTTGCAGCTTTTCAGTGTTTGGGAACGGATCATTCGCTGAGAGAGGGGTGTATATGATTGTTAAGTGCAAAGCTATTGCATCAGCATACTCTAAAAGGAGCCTAATTGGTATACGGTCTGGACCGAAAAACTTGCTTTTATTAAGTGGTTTAAGTCGTTTCACTACTCCGAGGATATCTACTTCTAAGCTGCTCATGTTGGCAGCTGTTCTTGATCCGAATTATGGAATATTTACTTCGTCTTCTTTGTCGAAAGGATTTCGGAAGGCTGTGTGTAGTAACTCTACTTTAGCAGCACTGTGATCGGCTGTATTTCCATTGCTGTCGTGCAGAGAAGGTATTGATTGTGCCTTGCCGCTAGCGTACCTTACATGCGACCAGAATCACTTTGGATTTTCTGCCAGCTTTCGAGACAAAATTTCGTTGTGGAAACTATTATAAGCATCTCGCATTGAAATCCGCGCTAAATTTCGAGCCTCTGTAAAAGATCGCCAATCTCGGAGATTAAAGTCTTGATAGCGATGGAAATTGTAGAAGACACATCTTCTGCCGGTGAAGTATCGTTGTAACTCTTGTGGGAGCTGCAAGTCTCCAAATGAGTCGAAATAGTAGACGTTATTTGTATTTATCTTAAGTTATGCCACCCAGTGGGTTCCCAATCCACATTCTCTGGATTTCCATAGTCTTCGGTAATGTATCACGCATAGACACACCAGGGGATCTTGGAATGCTGAATTTTTCCTGAGATACTTGAGTAGATCTGTATTTGTAAGCGATTCATCTGGTAATATAGTTAACGAGCCTTTTCTTTTTATTTATGAAGGGACCCAGTCCTTTCTTGTATGGCTTCAGGTATAGTCCTTTTCCGATGGCTGCTGCTTCCATGATGCGGTTATGTTCTCTTGCTTCCTTTAGCTGCTCCTAGAGTTCTGTGCGGCCGCGGTGGTCTAGCGGTTCTGGCGCTGCAGTCCGGAACCGCGGGACTGCTACGGTCGCAGGTTCGAATCCTGCTTTGGGCATGGGTGTGTGTGATGTCCTTAGGTTAGTTAGGTTTAAGTAGTTCTAAGTTCTAGGGGACTTATGACGTAAAATGTTGAGTCCCATAGTGCTCAGACCCATTTGAACCATTTTGAGTTCTGTGCGTTCTTGACTGTTCTAGCAGTAGCAGCAGAATTACCAGTCAGCAACCCATCGCTGAGGGACCTGCGAGGGCAGGAGTGAGGAAGGGGATAATTCCACCTGATGTCTTGGATATCAGCAGAACACCGGGTGCTTTAACCTGTCATTTGTGCATCCAGTCACTTTTAGCTGCATATATCGTTTCAAGATACAGTTTTTTAAACACCCGCTCTCCTTTTTCATCGTTGTCTTCTTCTTCTTCTACAGGGAATGACATGCGGCATTCATAAATTGCTTGAAATGTACTCCCAAACCCAACTGAACTTTACCACGTATGGTTTTATCACCTGCAAATGCCGCAATGCGCTGTCCCATACCAATATCCTTTCTCGTATGTATTGCTTTGGCTTTGTCAGCTAAAATCTGATCTGGAGCGTGAAGTCCTGGGAGATATTTATGTTTTGGGTATGTAGTGTCATGTTCCAAACACACCTCGTTAAGCAACAACAGCCAAAAGTTTTGGAAGCTTTGTACCAGGTCCGCAGTAATTATACCCCAGAATATGCAACTCGACGAGAAGTTTGTCGGGAATATCACCACCTCCTAGAAACGTAATGCTATTGTGCTGGTTGTGCTCTGTGCACCCCACTAAACAGAAAATCGTCAGCGTCACAGCAGCTATTTTGTATTGGAGGGAAGCCAAGCCATTTAAATAGTGCTCTACTTCCTAGACGTCTTACGACACGCCCTACGAGAAACACACGAGGGTCTGAGGTCTTCTTCATTTCCTCAGTGTAAAAGCATCCTGAAATTTCAGTGCCACTGCTATCCTTTAAGATGTAAGTTCTGGGATTTGTTCTCTGCACTTTGGAAACTGTGAATATCTCACTCCACCAGTTTGGTAGGTATGAGTTCTCAAATGCTGTCCTGTGTCTGAGGTACCAAATCACCCACATTAACTTTATGTTTATGTGGATCGAGCATTTTAATACGATAGTACAACGTATCCATGTGTCCATCTTCATTTTTATTGTGTTGTGTGTGGTTCGATTATACTGTGCAATTATTTCGAAGACGGTATCAGTCAGTCTGTATGAGCCACAAAAATCAAAGTGCATCCACGTTTGACCTTTTATTGTTCCGCTCAGACGTTCCATGATACTCACCTTCAGGTCGGTGAATGTTGAGTAGTGGTGAATTTCACACCGCTGCATTATGGTCTTGAAATATCAGTTGTAAAACTCCCCACCGTGATCGGTTTGAACTTTGTCCAGACATCGATTCATCCCTGCCTGCAGCACACGCTGAAACACCCATGCAAGATCCCTCCCTGTTTTTGCTTTAACAGGCAATGTCCAGCCGAATTTAGAGCATGTATCAATGATAACCAAAGTATAGTCGAATGCATTATTGTGCATTGTGCATATTCCCTCATATCTACAGGAGCAGCCTGCCATAAGTCATCCAAATCTTTAATCACAACATTCCTATAGGGGTATTTTTTGCTGCTGGTTTGTGCAGTTCTCGAACTACTGTCTCCATACTTAATCGATGACACCTCGCTCTCTAAGCTCTGAAGTTATTGAGATAACTTCTTTCAAATCAGCTGTATTTCCCACTGGAGCCGATACCATGAGCAGTCGTAGTCAACCTATTATTCCACTGAGATCGTCATAGTATATATACTGGGGGAGCTGATTGCTGATCCTTTTATGCTGAATGGCAATACCATCACCACTGCTATAATGACCATGAATTAATAATGGTTTGTTACGTCTCTGCATTTCGAACCGCGTTGGTTTCCTGCTTTCCTGTGTTCACCGGTCAGTTGTATTCTTTTCCATCCATATCCAGACGTTGGGGTGAAAATTTTACTGTTTTTGAGCATTTTAGGAAAATGAGGTTCAGTAGACATGGTGTTCTTTGAAATCCCCTATCTCCTATCTGTATGGTTCTCTCATTTAAATGTATATGCTGCGTGCCCAACATGTATGGTTTTTCACCATTGACGCATTGTTTTCTTTATTCTAGCGTCGCTGTGAGGGTTAATGAAACCGGCAATATCACCATCGTCGTTGTTGTGTAATTTCACTAATCGAGAGATTCAGTAACTGGTTTAAAGGTTTCTTTCAATGTCTGCTCTCAACCCAAATGTCCTAAACTTAGCAGCTATAATTTGTCTCGAGCAGCCTTCCATGCAGCGATGGCCTTATACTTAGCTGACATCTTGATACATACTAAGCCTCATGCTGCATAGGTTGCACCTTATCTACATTTCGCACAACTTGTAGTTAGGTCATGTAATTTTTTTCGGTTCCCTCAGCCTTTACAGCTAAGTCACCTACTTCTTTCCCAGAATGATGCGGGTGTACATCTCTAGTTCCTTAACTATAGCATCTAATTCGTAGAGTCTATCCTATGTCTCTAGACCCCTGAGTTACATTCGAGAGACTGCAATTTTCCATCCATGTCCAGACGCATTTTCTATGCACGCCTATCCTCTCGCACTGAGCGCCTGGCATGTGTGAACTTGTCCATGGTGCAGTGTATACTAACATACTCGTCAGTTTTTTCATAGCTATATATACAGAAACTCCTGGAAGTTCCGTCTATACATACTGTCATTCAGTTTTCTTGGTTTACCAATAATAAGAAACCTGTACTGTGTGTGATTCCAGCAATCTGTGCATATCTTTACAAAATCTTTGAATGACATGTCGGTACCTACATGCATCTGGTAAATGCGCTTTCAATTCAAACTGTCTTGCTTGAAAGCTATAATGAGATTTGCATTATCCTTCGCCAAATGTTTCGGGATTCTGGAATATGTATGACTCAAATAACATACGTCAATACTCATATGAATAACAAAACAGAAATATTGTGGAATTAGATCTTGGTTTTCCACAGCAACATCGCCAAATACGAACACTGTGTTTGTTTTTAATTTTTCTGGTGGGGGTACTCGAACGCTTCTTTTTTCAGAAAACACAAACATGCTCACAACGGAGTCCACCTGGATATATTAGCAGATACACGAGTACATTTGTTTTGCTATAGTTGGATGGACCCACAATTATAGCTCTTATGTTATCAGAAAGGAATACCTCATTCTTATTCTTCTTCAGGTCATCATCACACTACCAATCGCTTACAACAAAGTCCTAATGTTTCGCCCCATCTGCCATGATATCGACTATGTCACGTTTTGACATACAATGGGCTTTTATAGAAAATGAATTGCATTGTATATATATATATATATATATATATATATATATATATATATATATATATATCTGGCGTGTGACGAGGGTCTCCCGTCGGGTAGACCGCTCGCCTGGTGCAAGTCTTTCGATTTGACGCCACTTCGGCGACTTGCGCGTCGATGGGGATGAAATGATGATGATTAGGAAAACACAACACCCAGTCCGTGAGCGGAGAAAATCTCCAACCCAACAGGGAATCGAACCCGGGCCGTTAGGATTGACAGTCTGTCGCGCTGACCACTTTTTTTTCTTATTTTTTTATTTATTATTATTATTATTATTATTATTATTTTGTAGTGGACCGGTGGGGGCTCGGGGGGCAAAGAGGGCAGGGGTCGAAACCCGAGGCCTGGCCACAGTGTCCTCCTCACCACCACCGAGCCTGCGGTGCTTAGGGAAATGGGAGACACAGAAATCAACAGTGGTGGAAGGCGTTGTTATTTATTTATTTGCATGTGTTTTTGTATTATTCACTAATATCATGAAATTATGTGAACACATCGGCGAAAGAGAAAAGAAATTTAAATTCTGGTTAAAGAAAAAGAAAGGAAAAAGGAAAAGCAAAAAGAAATAAAATCTGCGCAATCTGCGACGCGCTCTCGCATCCGCGGAGGTCAGAAGTAAAATATATCGTAGGCGGTTGAAACTCAGACACCGCCGGGGGAGGAGGGGTGGGTGCCCTCTCAGCCAGGCACCCCCCAACTCAGTGGAGGTCTA
The DNA here is from genome assembly GCF_023864275.1 of Schistocerca cancellata. Classification (NCBI taxonomy): domain Eukaryota; kingdom Metazoa; phylum Arthropoda; class Insecta; order Orthoptera; family Acrididae; genus Schistocerca; species Schistocerca cancellata. The sequence continues at coordinate 74,252,085 of NC_064627.1, forward strand.
ACGAAGACCGCTCGAAGATAGTTAGCAAATAACGTTCGGTAACGTGGCGTGTTTTCGAGAGCTGCATGGGCTGTTCGTAAATAGGTCCAGAAGTCAAGGCGGGATTTAGATCCCTCATGAAAGAGATAAGCGATCGCCCACCCTTTCACCCACGTAATAGCATGACATTTGGCGGCGGGAAAATGTCGGTCCTCCGGGTATAGAAACATTCGAGGTTCGATTGTGTCTGGTGGCACCCGGAGATAGCAGGCAATGATTTGCTGCACGAAGCGCCATACATCTTGCGATGAGGTGCATGTCAGACGGTGTTCATCAGTGTCCAGTTGCTGGCAAACGAGACAAAGAGGAGATTCTGACAAGCCAATGTTGTGCAGTCGCTGCTTCGTGGCAAATTTCCTGTTGACTATGTGATACCACAGTGCCCGGACGTTCGTAGGGAGGAAGGGCTGGTGGACGGTAGTCCACACTATGGGCCACTGAATGGAGGGATGTTTGGTCTCCATCACATTCCGGGGAACACAGCGCAGCAACAGGCTGTAAAAATCCTTAGTCCTGGGTGGGCGTGTATCTGGGAGACTGGTATGTATGTAACTTTAGTCGACGAAAAAGGGAATAGGGTGCTGTCTTTATCAGTGTTTTAATAGGTCTCTAACCGTGAGCTAATTTGGTTCATTCAGGTAGTCCCTTAAGACTTTCTGTGATACTGCGTTAGCCAGTTTGTTAATGATCTGAAAGGTGTCTTGATGTCTTAGCAGTCTATATGTATTGTGATGAGGTAGTTGTTCGCGTAACTCTGAGGCCACATCATTGAAGAGTGGGCACTCGTAGACCACATGGTCAGGAGTGCCTTCCGGAGCACCACAGTCACACGCAGGTGTTGCCTTTTTCCCAAATCGACATAGATATGTCGAATAGGGTCCATGTCCAGTGAGAAAATGGATGAGTCCCCTGGTTGGTTCGAAATATGCCATTTTTATTCTTTCCTTAACATCTGGTATCAAGTCAAAAGTCCTGCGCCCTGTTTCTTCGCTTTCCCATGAAAGTTGCCATAGCTGTTCCCCTCTTAACCTGATCTCTACTTTGTTTTCAGTCTTACTCCCTAGAATTTCCTCTATTTTATCCAAGTTCCCCTTTTTTGCCCAATACCAGGCGGCCTGCTCCCGAATTTTGATATCCAGTGGGCAGAGTCCCATTATGACTAACAGGGCTCCTCCCGGTGTGGTCCTGTAAGCCCCCATTGATCTCATAATCATATTCCTCTGCACTCTTCTCACTGTCATGGCAGGCACCACCCTCGTGAGCCTGTGTGCCCAGACTCCTGAACCGTAACCCACTATGGAGGTGAGTATGCTGTTATGATATAATTTGATAAGATGTGGTGGGAGATGGAAGCGTTTGTGTCCAATGGAGATGAGGTTGTTGAGTACTTGTAGAGCCCTTTGTGTTACGGTTTCAATGTGTCTGCCAAATGACCACCTCTCATCAATGATGATGCCCAGGTATCGAGTCTCATGTCGCCTAAGAACAGGTGAGCCCTCTATCCTGACTGTTGGATTTCTGACTAGTTGTCCCTTTAGAAGGAGGTATATTGATTTAGTTGGTGAAATTGTCATCTTAGTATTCCGGCACCAAAGTTGTAGTGTATCTATTGCTCGTTCTATTTTGGGCTCTATGTCTTCTCGGCTTCGGCCGCCAACCAGTAGAAGGAGGTCATCTGCGTAGGCTATTGTAAACTGTCGAAGCTGCGTTGGTAAAGTACCGGAACTTCAAGCGCTGATAGAAAGCACCGAAGCTGAAATCGTTATAGGTACAGAAAGCTGGCTGAAGCCAGAGATAAATTCTGCCGAAATTTTTACAAAGGCACAGACGGTGTTTAGAAAGGATAGATTGCATGCAACCGGTGGTGGAGTGTTCGTCGCTGTTAGTAGTAGTTTATCCTGTAGTGAAGTAGAAGTGGATAGTTCCTGTGAATTATTATGGGTGGAGGTTACACTCAACAACCGAGCTAGGTTAATAATTGGCTCCTTTTACCGACCCCCCGACTCAGCAGCATTAGTGGCAGAACAACTGAGAGAAAATTTGGAATACATTTCACATAAATTTTCTCAGCATGTTATGGTCTTAGGTGGAGATTTCAATTTACCAGATATAGACTGGGACACTCAGATGTTTAGGACGGGTGGTAGGGACAGAGCATCGAGTGACATTATACTGAGTGCACTATCCGAAAATTACCTCGAGCAATTAAACAGAGAACCGACTCGTGGAGATAACATCTTGGACCTACTGATAACAAACAGACCCGAACTTTTCGACTCTGTAAGTGCAGAACAGGGAATCAGTGATCATAAGGCCGTTGCAGCATCCCTGAATATGGAAGTTAATAGGAATATAAAAAAAGGGAGGAAGGTTTATCTGTTTAGCAAGAGTAATAGAAGGCAGATTTCAGACTACCTAACAGATCAAAACGAAAATTTCTGTTCCGACACTGACAATGTTGAGTGTTTATGGAAAAAGTTCAAGGCAATCGTAAAATGCGTTTTAGACAGGTACGTGCCGAGCAAAACTGTGAGGGACGGGAAAAACCCACCGTGGTACAACAACAAAGTTAGGAAACTACTGCGAAAGCAAAGAGAGCTTCACTCCAAGTTTAAACGCAGCCAAAACCTCTCAGACAAACAGAAGCTAAACGATGTCAAAGTTAGCGTAAGGAGGGCTATGCGTGAAGCGTTCAGTGAATTCGAAAGTAAAATACTAGGTACCGACTTGACAGAAAATCCTAGGAAGTTCTGGTCTTACGTTAAATCAGTAAGTGGCTCGAAACATCATGTCCAGACACTCCGGGATGATGATGGCATTGAAACAGAGGATGACAAGCGTAAAACTGAAATACTAAACACCTTTTTCCAAAGCTGTTTCACAGAGGAAGACCGCACTACAGTTCCTTCTCTAAATCCTCGCACCAACGAAAAAATGGCTGACATTGAAATAAGTGTCCAAGGAATAGAAAAGCAACTGGAATCACTCAACAGAGGAAAGTCCACTGGACCTGACGGGATACCAATTCGATTCTACACAGAGTACGCGAAAGAACTTGCCCCCCTTCTAACAGCCGTGTACCGCAAGTCTCTAGAGGAACAGAAGGTTCCAAATGATTGGAAAAGAGCACAGGTAGTCCCAGTCTTCAAGAAGGGTCGTCGAGCAGATGCGCAAAACTATAGACCTATCTCTCTGACGTCGATCTGTTGTAGAATTTTAGAACATGTCTTTTGCTCGAGTATCATGTCGTTTTTGGAAACTCAGAATCTACTATGTAGGAATCAACATGGATTCCGGAAACAGCGATCGTGTGAAACCCAACTCGCTTTATTTGTTCATGAGACCCAGAAAATATTAGATACAGGCTCCCAGGTAGATGCCATTTTCCTTGACTTCCGGAAGGCGTTCGATACAGTTCCGCACTGTCACCTGATAAACAAAGTAAGAGCCTACGGAATATCAGACCAGCTGTGTGGCTGGATTGAAGAGTTTTTAGCAAACAGAACACAGCATGTTGTTCTCAATGGAGAGACATCTACAGACGTTAAAGTAACCTCTGGCGTGCCACAGGGGAGTGTTATGGGACCATTGCTTTTCACAATATATATAAATGACCTAGTAGATAGTGTCGGAAGTTCCATGCGGCTTTTCGCGGATGATGCTGTAGTATACAGAGAAGTTGCAGCATTAGAAAATTGTAGCGAAATGCAGGAAGATCTGCAGCGGATAGGCACTTGGTGCAGGGAGTGGCAACTGACCCTTAACATAGACAAATGTAATGTATTGCGAATACATAGAAAGAAGGATCCTTTATTGTATGATTATATGATAGCGGAACAAACACTGGTAGCAGTTACTTCTGTAAAATATCTGGGAGTATGCGTGCGGAACGATTTGAAGTGGAATGATCATATAAAATTAATTGTTGGTAAGGCGGGTACCAGGTTGAGATTCATTGGGAGAGTCCTTAGAAAATGTAGTCCATCAACAAAGGAGGTGGCTTACAAAACACTCGTTCGACCTATACTTGAGTATTGCTCATCAGTGTGGGATCCGTACCAGATCGGGTTGACGGAGGAGATAGAGAAGATCCAAAGAAGAGCGGCGCGTTTCGTCACAGGGTTATTTGGTAACCGTGATAGCGTTACGGAGATGTTTAACAAACTCAAGTGGCAGACCCTGCAAGAGAGGCGCTCTGCATCGCGGTGTAGCTTGCTCGCCAGGTTTCGAGAGGGTGCGTTTCTGGATGAGGTATCGAATATATTGCTTCCCCCTACTTATACCTCCCGAGGAGATCACGAATGTAAAATTAGAGAGATTAGAGCGCGCACAGAGGCTTTCAGACAGTCGTTCTTCCCGCGAACCATACGCGACTGGAACAGGAAAGGGAGATAATGACAGTGGCACGTAAAGTGCCCTCCGCCACACTTCATCAGTTTGCTGTAATTTATCTAGTAAAGGTTCCATGTGGATGTCCCAGAACAGGGGACCTAGTACGGAGCCCTGGGGACATCCCTTCGTGATTGTTTTTCTTACCCTTGTGCTAGGGGATGATAGCCAGACCTCCCGATCCTCACAATAGCTCCTTAGACACCCATACAGCGGCCCTGGACACTCCTTCTCCCGTAAGCAGGAGAAGAGCGAAGGCCACCACAGGTTGTCGAAGGCGCCACTTATGTCCACCATGATGCCGACAACATACTTGTACGGGGTAGAGCCACAGACCTCAGCCGCCAGGGCGATTGCATCAGTTGCCGAACGCCCCGGCCTAAAGCCGAATTGCCTGCTGCTCATCCCGCACAGCACTCGGTGCGCAGCCAGTCTGTCAGCCAGCAGTCTCTCCAGAACCTTCCCAAGCAGATCAAGCAGCCAGATTGGCCGGTAAGATTTTGTTTCTGCTGGGTCTTTGTCAGCTCCTTTTTTGATGATAACTACATTTGCCCTCTTCCAAATTTGGGGGAACTTTTGCTGCCTCAGACATTCGTTATATAGGTGAGTTAGAGGAGCGACTATCTGGGGGGGCCAGGAATTGCACCACCTCCGCCACAATGCCATCCGGCCCGGGAGCTTTCCCTATCTTCAGGGATTTTATGTGGGCAGCTACCTCCTCTTCAGAGAATGGGTAGACTGCCGTATCATTTCCGTACACATTGCTTCTGTAATGCTCTCGCAGCTGCCGTTGTTCATTTGTCTCTCCATCCGCCGTATCATCAGGCAGCAGGGACTGGAGAAGAACCTCGGCAGTTTCCTGCCAGGACTCTGTCATCCCGTCCCCCCGCCTGACAATTGAGAGCTCCATCGGAGAGCGGATTTTTTCCCGGACAAGCTTGTAGGGAATTTCCCAAGGATCGAGAGCAAGTTGGTTTAGAACAAAGTGCTCCCAACTTTTGAATCGTACTTCACGTAAGTGTTTGTGGAAATTTTCTTTCGCTTCCCGGTACAATTGCAGCCATCTTTGTCTCTCATGCCAGACGACACTGCGCTGGTAGTGCCTCCTGAGCCTTCTGACAGACCGACGCATCTCCTCCAGTTCAGCTGACCATGGTGACGGAGAGGCCGCTATGGCCTTCCTCCTAGTAGGTACGGCAGCCCTCACCGCTCGAGTTATTGCCGTAGTCAGTTCTTCAGCTCTTTTGTCAATGTCGATGTCCAAAAGTCCGTCACCTTCTGGTAGTGCAGGAATGTCGCACTCCCTGGCAAGTTTCTCCCAGTCGGCTCTTTTATAGTTATATTGCACCTCCCACCCCATGGCCCAGCGGCTCTCCCTGTTTCCCACACTGAAAGTGATAAGATTGTGGTCACTGGTGGTGGCGTTCTCTATCACTTCCCATTGCTGAATTAGGTGCACCGTGTTGGGCGTAGCCAAGGTCACGTCAATGTTTGTCCCTTGGCCACCTCCCGCCACATAGGTCGGAGGATTCCCAGGTTTATTTACCACCACCAGCTGCAAGGCCATGATGGCCTCTTCTGCCTTCTCTCCATTTGGGTCCCTGGTGCCGCTGTACCATAGGGGGGATTTAGCATTTATATCGGCAGTTATAATTACTTTTCGCCCCCGCAACGCCGTGATGATTTTGGTGAGATGTGCCAGATTTCTTTCGATGTCATCACCATACTGAAAGTACATATTTATGAGGACGACGGTGCCAGATGGGGATTGCAGCTCCACGACGTTGCAGTGGCTGGTTGTAAATTGTGTCAGAACTATGGCTCTCAGAATTTTATTGGTTATAATTATTGCCGATTTTGGGTTTTCTCCTCTGCTTATAACTTGCCATGTCGTAGCTGTGAATGCTAGTTTCCCATTTAGGGAGTACGGCTCTTGCAGACAGATCAGATCCAGTCTCCTCTCCTCCACTTCCTTACGTAGCTCCTGCTTCACAAGTCTGCTGTTATGGGCGTTTAGTTGTCCAATGGTGATTTTTGTCATTTAATTTATGGAAAGTATGTATGTATTCTGTCATTTGGCCAGGTCTTATTCCAGTCAAATGTAATACGTCCATTTGCTAGAACTGCTTGTTCGTATATGTCGTCCAAGTCAAATTTTTCCCCGCGTCTTTCAAACAGTTTCTTGAGTAAGTCCTGCAGGGCTCCGAAGTCGGTGGGGAGATTCACTGACTTAAGCTGGATTCTGTCTACGGCCTCCATTGCCGAGAAGGTGACTCTCCTACCATTTTCATGTTCCACCCGGACCACGTGTCTCAAGGCAGTGGTCAGGGTAGTCGGCTGCTCTAGTCTCGCTAATTGCATGGTAAATTCGAGTTTAGGATAGACCCTGACTGGTTCGATGGGTGGCAATCTCACGACAGGATCTTTCGTGGCTAGTTCACTGGAACTAGTTATTTTGTTCTCCTGCAGTGGTTGTTTTATGTTTTTGTTCTCTTTCGTTGAGATTGCCACCGTCTCTGTTACAGGATACCATTGCCGTTGATCTTTAGTCGGCGTTGTCCTCCGGCTTTGGGAGGAGGGAGACTTGACTATAAGAGGCTCAGTTTGAGTTCCTCTATCAGTAGTGGTGGATTCCGTTTGGGTACTCGCATCCTTTATAGTGACTGAGGCGTCAGTGAGCGACCTCAAAAACATCTTAAAGGCACTTGCCCTCATGGCATCCCTCCTCCTTTTGCTCGGGGATTTTCTTTTGGTCATCCTGTTTGCTTTGGCTTGTTCAGCCATAGTCTATCCTCGAGATCAACCTTTGCTCTAGGAGTCTGTAGGTGGGGCAATTCCGCCACGTGGCGCCACAAGGTTTCTTGCCCCTTCTTTTACATGGGATGCAGACTGTTGTAGCCCTACAATCTTTACGGACATGTCCGTCCTCGCCACATTTTGAGCAGGCCGACCCCCTGGTACAGTGCCTCAGAACGTGGTCGAGATCTCCGCAATTGTGGCAACGCGGTACCACAAGATAGTCACGTGTGTTTATGGCGCGGAAGCCAATGTAGAGTTTGCCCATTGCAGTTATTTTCTTCTACATTTGAGCAGAGACCTCTGCGACGTGGTGAACCACGTGACGGTCCCGAGGTCCTGTTTTAAATCTCAATTTAAAGTTTTCTTTAAATTCCTCCTCTGTCATTTCTTCGAAGTTTTGTGCCCTTATGGTTTCGTGTATTTCCTCATTAGTCATAATAGTCGGTACATCATATAGGATGACCAACGGGTTTCTTTTCCTCGGTGGCTCGCATTTGACCACCGAGTTTAGCTTAGCATTATTTAGTAATTTAACTTTGTCCTCTTCAGAGGCCGCTTCTACTATTACAGAATTCCTGCTTGGTTTAACCCTATTTATTTTGATCTTGTCTTTTATTGGGTTTATTGTGGTAGTGAGTAGCTCCTGTATTTTTCTTACACTAGTGTCCTGTCCAGGTAAGGTCCTTAGGAAGACCGTTGTGTCAGTTCTTTTTGTTACCTTTGCAATTGTGTCTATAGTTGTATGTGGTTTTGGTGGCGCTTGCGCGACCACCCCTGCCCAGGTCTTGGCCGGTTGTTTCCTCAATCTTTCATTTTCTTTCTCAAGTTCTTCAACACGGCCCTCGAGCTTGGCGTTTGCTATGGCCCACGCCGCCAGCTCATTTTTAATTGTTGTTAGTGCCGCCTGGCTAATTTTACCATTTTTGATGTTTTGCTCAAGGAACAAGGTAATTCTAGTATGTCTTTGCAAGACATTTTCCTCGTTTGCCTGTCCCGACTCGTCCTGGGGAGCAGGTACAGGCATCACAGAAGCTCGCGATAGCGCACTCGAATCACTCGTTTCTGGCGTCTCCATATTGAACGAGTGATAAAAAGAGGTGGGAGCCCGTCTCTTGCCCCGGACCGGCTCCTCTGGCACGGGGGGGGGGGGGGGGGGGGACTTCTGCAGCTCGCCCACCGACCTCGCCCCTAGGTCAAGGGCACTCCAGAGCTGCCGGGTTCAGCACGCCGTCGCCAGCGCACTGGTCCCCATCGATGGCCTCGTCATCGACGATTTCACACGACGCTCCTCGGCAACTGCACCCCGCACTCCGGAGAGGCGGATGCACCTCTCGCCCTTCGCCGCCTACTTGCCCGAGCTTCCACCTGAAGGCCAAGGACCCACTCCTACTCAGGTGGTGGGTCGGTGCCCCAGTTGTTCGGCGGTCTGGACCCATCTAACCTGGCCCAGGCGATGTCACCACCTCCTGGGTTTGGCAGAACACGCCCCGGTTACCCAGGGGCGCGGCGAAGCACCCTTGCCGACTCGCGCCGTGATCCCACGCCGACAAACGAGGTCGCCGGCATGCAGAGCACCTGCTGGTCTGTGCCCTGCGAACAGAAAGGGACTGGTGTTCGGTCCCTCGACACAGCTCCCCCTGTGCCACGCACCCTTCGCTTTCGCATCGGGTTGGGTCGCAGCTCTCCCTTTTGACGCAAGGCAGAATGCCAAGCTTGACGTCTGGCACCACGGGAAGGCGGAAAGAGCCACTTGGGAAGGAGAGGCTGTATGAGACACTTCACTTCCCCGAGTGAGGACTGCCGCGGCACGCTCGACGTAAAGCGATACGCTCCAGTGCGAGCTTCCGTGCCTTACGGCGCGCCGGCAACGGGCGGGCCCGCTCCGAAACGCACCGTCAAGCGACTGACCTCACGCCAGACCAGAGGGAGAACTTTTTTTTTTTTTTTTTTTTTTTTTTTTTTAAAAAAAAAAAAAAAAATCTTTATTTCTTTCATGATAATTATACAATAATGACCCACCACCTTAATGATTAGTGGGTCCTACATAGCTAATTTACAATAGCAGCTATTTATTTCTTAACTTAACTACAGACAGTACTACAATTTCAACTAGGCAGACTACTTCTTACATTATTAGCTATTCTAATTTCTAGTTACTACTACTGGTTATACTAACTGCCTGCAGCGTTACAATTGTGCCAGTTAATGATATAAACCTACTTGATGCCCTGCTCATAGAGCTAATCCCTATGAACAAGCCCCTGGCACAGGGCGGGCAATGGTTGAATTGTCGCTGCAGGTTCCTAACTTACTATCCTATTCTAATTTACTACGTCTACATTCTAATCTATGTCATTATCGGTGCGTTGTCTTGATCAGGCTTTGCCCCAGTCCCCCTGGTCCTGGTCATGGCGGATTCCAACTATAAGTCGACCTGTCCACGTACCGGCGGTATGGGATTGGGGCGGTGGTCGCATTCGGTGTTGTTTTTATTTAGTCATGGAGGTCTCTCAAAAAGGTTGTCAGAACTTTCTGTGATACCTCGTTTACCAGAGTATTTAATTTATGAAATGTCTCTTCCTGTCTTAAAAGGTCGTAGGTGTTCGTGCTAGGTAGTTGTTGTCTCAGTGTCCCGGCTACATCATCGAAAAGGGGGCACTCATAAACCACATGGTCAGGAGTACCCTCCAGTGCACCACAGTCACACGCAGGCGTAGCCTTTATCCCAAACCGACAAAGATATGTCGGATAGGGGCCATGACCGGTGAGGAAGTGGAACAATCCCCGAGTTGGCTTAAGGTACTTCATTTCCAGTCTTTCCCTTACATCTGGTAGGAACTGAAAGGTTCGTCTACCAGTTTCATCTGATTCCCATATTTCCTGCCATAGGTTTACCCCTCTTTCCCTGATCTCATCTTTGTCCCTGACTGGTGCTCCTATAATTTCTTCTGCCTTGGTGATAACCCCCTTTTTTACCCAGTACCAAGCTGCCTGTTCCCTAATCTTAATATCTAGGGGACAGAGTCCCATTATGATTAACAGGGCTCCTCCTGGGGATGTTCTATAAGCTCCCACGGACCTTAGTATCATATTTCTTTGTACTCTCCTCACCGTCATAGCAGGCACCACCCTCGTGAGCCTGTGAGCCCAGACTCCTGAACCGTATCCCACTATTGACGTAAGTATACTATTATGATAGAGTTTAATTAATTGAGGCGGGAGGTGAAATCTCTTGTGTCCAATAGTAATCAGATTATTTAGTAATTGTAGTGCTTTCTGGGTCGCGGTTTCTATGTGCTTTGCGAAGTTCCACCTTTCATCGATGATGATTCCTAAGTATCGTGTCTCTCGTCTCCTAAGTACAGGTATACCGTCAATTCTCACCGTCGGGTTTCTTATTAGTTGTCCTTTGAGTAATAAGTAAGTTGATTTCGTTGGTGAAATAGTCATTTTAGTTCTGTGACACCATAGTTGTAGTATGTTTATTGCTCTCTGTATTTTCGGTTCTATGTCCTCGCGACTTCGGCCGCCAACCAGCAGGAGGAGGTCGTCGGCGTAAGCTATCACCTCTAGCACATCTTCGCTCTGTTGCAAGCTTTCCAGAAGAGGCTCCATGTGGATGTCCCAGAAGAGGGGACCCAACACGGAGCCCTGGGGGCAACCTTTGGTGATAGTTTTCCGGACTGTTCCGCTAGGGGATGATAGCCATACCTCCCGGTCTTCACAATAGCTCCTCAGACACCCATATAGCAGCCCTGGACACTCCTTCTCCCGTAAGCAGGAGAAGAGCGAAGGCCACCACAGGTTGTCAAAGGCGCCACTGATATCCACCATGATGCCAACAACATACTTACACGGGGCTGAGCTACAGACCTCAGCCGCTAGGGCGATTGCATCAGATGCCGATCGCCCCGGCCTGAAGCCGAACTGCCTGTCGCTCACCCCGTGCAGCATGCGGTGAGCAGTCAGTCTGGCCGCTAATAGCTTTTCAAGTAGTTTGCCGAAGCTGTCCAGCAGGCAAATGGGCCTGTAGGACTTGGCCTCTGCAGGGTCTTTCTCGGGTCCCTTTTTAATGATCACCACGTTAGCAGTTTTCCATATTTTTGGAAATTTACCTTGCCTGAGACATGCATTGAAGGTGTGTGTGAGTGGCGCAACTAACTGTGGGGCCAAGAACTGCACTACCTCCGCCACAATGCCGTCTGGCCCGGGGGCTTTTCCCTTCTTTAGTGACTTAATAAGAGCAGCAACTTCCTCTTCTGAGAAGGGGAGAACCGCCACGTCATTCTCATACCTATGTAGGTCTTCTTCACGCAACTGACGCTGCTCTTCAGTGTCTTCATTTCTATCATCGTCAGGCAACAGCGACCGGAGGAGGACCTCGGCAGTTTCCTGCCAAGATTCCGTCATCCCGTCCCCGCGCCTGAGCGTTGATATCATCGTTGGGGAACGAATCTTTTCCCTCACCAGTCTATATGGCACGCCCCAAGGGTCGAGGGCCAGCTGACTGGTTACAAAGTTTTCCCAACTAGTTGTTCTTGTCTTTTGTAGTTCCTTTTGGAAGTTCTCTTTCGCCTCCCGGTATAACTGCAGCCATCTTTGCTTTTCCCACCAGACGACACTGCGCTGGTAGTGCTTTCTCAGTCTCCTGACTGACTGCCGCAGTTCTTGTAGCTCGGCTGACCATGGTGCCGGTGTGGCCGCCACGGCCCTCCTCCTGGTTGGTACGGCTGCCTCAATCGCTCTTGTCACTGCGCGTACTAGTCCTTCTGCTCTGTCGTCCACATTTATGTCTTGTCCTTCGTCCCCTTCTGGTAATGGAGGGATGTCGCACTCTCTGGCTAGACGTTCCCAGTTTGTTTTCCTGTAATTCCTTTGCATCTCCCACCCCATGGCCCAGCGGCACTCTCTATCTCCAACAATAAAGGTAATTAGATTATGATCACTAGTGGTGGCATTGTCTTCCACTTTCCACTCTCGGAGTATATTTACTGTGTTTGGCGTAACCAGCGTCACGTCAATGTTGGTACCCTGTCCTCCTCCAGCCACGTAGGTGGGGGGATTTCCTGGTCTGTTTGCCACCACTAGTTGAAGAGCCATTATCATATCTTCAGCCTTGGCCCCATTTTCGTCCCTAGTGCCGCTGTACCACAGGGGGGATTTAGCATTTATATCAGCCGTTATGATAATTTTGCGTCCCCGCAACGCCGTGGCCACACTTACTAGATGGTCTATGTATTTTTCAATTCCCTCTCCGTACTGGAAGTACATGTTAATAATGATGACAATTCCAGCCGGAAATTGTATCTCCACGACGTTGCAGTGACTATTGCAGAACTGTGACAAGGGGGTTGCACGCAGTGCCGTGTTTGTTATTAGGATAGCCGCTCTGGGGATATCCCCACTGCTGACAGTTTGCCATGTCGCGGCAGTGAACGCGATTTTTCCAGCCAGGGAGTACGGCTCCTGCAAACAGAGTACATCCAGTCTCTTTTCCACCACTTCCTTTCGGAGCTCCTGCATTACTAGTCGACTGTTATGAGTGTTAAGTTGTCCGATTTTTATTCTGGTCGTCATGGGAAGTAAGTATGTATATGGTCATGCGGCCAGGTTTTACACCAGTCATAAGCCAGTCGGCCGTTTGCCATTACTGATTGATTGTAAATGTCGTTCAGGTCGAATTTCTCTCCTCGTCTTTCAAAGACTTTTTTCAGTAGGTCCCGCAGTGCTCCGAAGTCAGAACTTGCGCGATGTGAACCAATTTTGATGCCACATAAAGATTAAGAAACTCAACCCGTTGAAGTGTGTCCTGGCGGCGCAAGAGGTTCTGGCGGACGTCGTTGTCGATGACGTGTAACAGGCGACAGAAATTCGTTGCCGCTGTGCGTGTGACCGTGGGGGTAAAGGTAATGTCCAGGTACCGGAAAGTCCGCACAAGCGGCAGTGGTGCCACTTCACCCTCCTGGAGGCCTCGTCCAATGTGCATTGCAGAAGATTTTGCGACATTCATGGCACTGCCAGCGGCAGCCCCATAACGGATAATCAATTCGAGGACTTCTCGAATCTCAGAGCCGGAGCGAATGAAGAGAAGGAGGTCGTCAGCATATGCCCGACAGCGAAAAGTGTGTTGGCGTAGGGTGAGGCCAGAGAGCTTGGTCGTCGAGCCCCCAATAAGGGGCTCAAGGGCAATGGCATACAGGAGGGTAGAGAGGGGGCACCCCTGCCGTATCGAACGGCAGATAGGTACCGGCCCTGCTAAACGTCCATTGACTTGGACACGTGAACTGGCACTGTCGTAAAGACGCCGGATGACGTCGAGAAACGGAGGGGGGATACCCATTCGGGCTGCCACCGAAAACAGGAAACGATGACGCACTTTATCGAAGGCGCTGTCGAAGTCTATAGCGACGACCGCTACACGGAGTCTGCAGGCCGCCGCCATCGCAATTAAGTCGCGGCATTCCCCTGTGGCAGTCTGTATGTTAACCTGTCCTCCAGGCGTCGTTTGCTCTGGCGAGAGGATATGAGGGAGTATTGTTCGGAGCCGCATTGCCAGTAAGCACGCGAAAATCTTGTAATCGGCATTGAGTAGGGAGGGCGGACCATCGACCCACGGGCTGGTTTGTGGACTGGGATGATGATGCCCTCAGCGAAGGCGGGTGGGATTGCGTGGTCAGATGTCATCAGTTCTTGATACATAGTCGTCCACCGTGGTGCCATGAGGTCCCGAAAGGTACGGTAAAACTCAATCGGTAAGCCGTCAATGCCGGGCGATCTGTTGACAGCACCCTTGGCGATTGCGTTGTTGACTTCGTCTAGGGTGACCGCCCCTGTCAAAGCATCCGCCTCCGTGTGGGGGAGGGTGCGCGTGACGTAATGCAAAATGGAGTCGTCTGCTGCAGTTTCAGCGTCTTCTTCACTATAAGTACGACGGCAGTGCTCGACGAATGCGTGGACGATGTCATTCTGAGTGGTCACCTGCGTGCCATGAGGTGTGGTCAGAGTGCTGATGATCTGCCGACGCCGGCCGAAGTGGCCGTGCGGTTCTGGGCGCTGCAGTGTGCAACCGCGAGACCGCTACGGTCGCAGGTTCGAATCCTGCCTCGGGCATGGATGTGTGTGATGTCCTTAGGTTAGTTAGGCTTAACTAGTTCTAAGTTCTAGGGGATTAATGACCTCAGAAGTTGAGTCCCGTAGTGCTCAGAGCCATTTGAACCATTTTTTTGATCTGCCGACGACGCCGTCGTTTGTCGGACACTATATGATGCATGGATGGAATTTCTAAATTCGCGTGATCGTGGCGTCGCGTCCGTAACACGACCCCTTGCAGTTTCCGGCGTGCCAGCGCAACTATCTTCGCCTTAGTTCTTTGCCGTTCCAACTGGTTGTCCGGGGTTGGCGGTTGAGCGTCCATATCTCGAAGAATCGCATAATAGAAGTCAACAGTGGTGCGATGCCAGTCGGCCATGTCCTTCCCGTATCTTATCAGTGTCCTCCGGATCGCCGGCTTGGCGCAGTCCAACCACCATGTCAATGTCGAGTGGTAGCGGGGAAGGCGTCTTTCGCAGGCTGTCCACGTTTCAGTGACTTGTTGGCGACACGCGAGGTTATGCAAGTGTGACGTATTGAGTTTCCATAGCGCACGGCTGCGCCATACTGACTGCGGCGGAAGGAGGACCGTACAGATGTAGGCGCAATGGTCGGAAAAGGCCAGCGGCCAGCGTTCGGCGCCCCGTATCGCAGATCTAAGAGTTTGTGAGACATATATCCTATCTAGTCGGCTTGCGGAATGACTGGTAAGAAAGGTATGGCTAGAACGGTCACCGTGTTGAACTTCCCAGGTATCGTGAAGCAGGAGGTCTCGCACCACTATACGTAATTCCTGGCATGTAGTATAGTGGGGAATCTGATCTTTAGGATGCAGAACGCAGTTAAAATCACATCCTAGTAGGCAATGGTCGTAACGCCCTAAAAACAGGGGAGCGATTTCCTCGGAATAAAACCGTCGGTCGGTGCCTGAGGGAGCGTAGACATTAATGATGCGTGTCCCCATGGCAGTGAGTGCCATGCCCCGAGCTGATGGAAGGAAGGCGACATCGGTCACAGAAATCCCGTGGCGGACGTAGATGGCCACCCCGCGGCCCATAGGATCACTCGCGGAGGCATGGGCGGTATAGCCATTGATATCCGTGAGACTAGCCAAGTGAACTTCCTGCAGAAGGGCGAAATCGATATCCGAAGCCCAGAACATCTCCTGCATAAGGCGGATTTTCACCCTGGAACGGATGTTGTTGGTGTTGATGGTTGCTATCCGGTAGGCCGGGTATCGGATTGCTGGAGGCTGGTCCACTCCGCTGTCCGCGCAAGGGTGAGAGCGTCGCAGCGGAACGTTATCCCGCTGGCCCGCAGGGGAGTCTGGGGAGAGCCGTGACGACGCAGGGCCCCGTAACGGGTCCTGCTCCTCGACCTCCTCCTCGTGCCACGCCGTGGAAGCGGACACTGGTGTATCTTCCATTTTGTCTGCTGAAGATGTTGTAATGGTGCGTGGTGTAGTGTCGCCTGTGATATGTTCATGATTTAGTTCAGCACGGGGCGCAGGCACACCGATAGATGTCTCCGCGCTCATACCGTCTTCGTCAGCAGTAGCGGGTTCTGAGGCCTCGTGCTGGTCGACGGTTACGTCCTCCTCGATTTGTAACGTCTCCTCTTGGCCGGAAACTGTGCGACGTCTTCGCCTGCGACGTTTCGGAGAACGTTGTTTCCTTGTGCGACTCTCCGTGTCCGACGACGGAAGGGAGTCGCGTCGTTCTGGCAGAAAGGCCGCTGTAGGAACGATGAGCGAGTCGATCTCCATCGTGTTTCCGAGGTCAGGGTCAGCGTCCGGTTGCGTCGGCATCGTCGCAACGGCGTCGTTGGCCGGCCGAGGCGGCGGGCCGTCCGAGGCGCTCTCCGTCGGTGTCTGGTCGGGCTCGTTGGCGGCGTCGTTTGTGGTGACCGGGCGACGTTGCAAAGCGGTAGGAGACGCTAGAGCAGCGGCATTGGTCACCGGTAGCACTGTAGGTTGCGACGTGGGTGGGTCTTCGGCAGCTGGAAGTTGCGTAATACGCCGTTGTGGGCATTTGGACCTAAGGTGGCTTCTTTGCCGCACTCGGAACAGGTCCGAGGCTGGCCGTCGTATATAATTATTGCACGGCATCCGCCGATCTGTAAGTAGGACGGGACGTGGCTTCGGAGATCAATGGTGACCTGTCGGACCCCGTTTAGGACAGGATAGTCCGAAACTGTGTCCACTTCTCCGCAGTGTGGCCGTGGACTGTGCTGTATGGGCGTAGTGCCGCAACGACTTCCTCAGCAGGAAGTTCGAATGGCAATTCGAAAATGCGTATCGTTCGCATACCTAAGCCTGCGTGGTCGACGGTTACCTCCCCCACATTGCCATCAGCATGACAGAAGCGGAGCCCCTGTTTGGTCTCACGTAGTATGCGTTCGCACGCCGCGTCGTTAATGATTTTCACATAGACCGTGCTGCTCACGATTGACAAATGTGTGCCGACAATATCGGTCGCCGGGATCTTCACTTCCTCTCGCAGAAAACGCTCCACCTCGAGTGCTTTGGGTCGGGCATAATCGTTGCAGAAAGTAAATCGGAGTGTTGATTTACGGTAACGGTTCGCCATGGATCGTTCAAATGGCTCTGAGCACTATGGGACTTAACACCTGTGGTCATCAGTCCCCTAGAACTTAGAACTAATTAAACCTAACTAACCTAAGGACATCACACATATCCATGCCCGAGGCAGGATTCGAACCTGCGACCGTAGCAGTCGCGCGGTTCCGGACTGAGCGCCTAGAACCGCTAGACCACCGCGGCCGGCCCACGGATCGTACAAGGTAAGCCGGCACTTGAGCAACGGTCGTCAGAATGTAAACAAGGCAAGCTCGCGCTCCGCACTCAGTCAACACGTACGCGTCCGCTCTTTTTCCCTGCCGAAGGCAGACTGAGATATATATATATATATATATAATAATGGCGTGTGACGAGGGCCTCCCGTCGGGTAGACCGCTCGCCTGGTGCAAGTCTTTCGATTTGACGCCACTTCGGCGACTTGCGCGTCGATGGGGATGAAATGATGATGATTAGAAAAACACAACACCCAGTCCCTGAGCGGAGAAAATCTCCGACCCAACCGGGAATCGAACCCGGGCCCTTAGGATTGACAGTCTGTCGCGCTGACCACTCAGCTACCGGGGGCGGATGTAGTACATCTGAAAAATCAACAGGTTCTCTCTTTACCTTCACTCCTGTACAGAATTTACCAAATAACGAAATAATGATTTCTTGTATGCATGGAATTCAGCTCGAATTTCCATCACACTTGTTGGTTGTCCTTTAGTTTCTTCCAGCACTTTATTTACTGGTGTAAATCGTCAGCATGCACACTATTCACTCGAAGGTAGTCTATAGTATCTTTATACACTACACAGCTGGCTGTTCAGTCTCCATTGTAGAGGATAATGCCATCACTAATCGAACATGTTTGTAACGGTAGAGTGTGCAAGATAAATAAATGATTGTGTTCCCTGATTTCACATAGAGTGCTGAGCCATCAGACACTATCGTAATTGAGAGAGTTAGGGCATTACAGGAAACGTCTGGTGGGTTGCAAGCTCGACAGTACTCGGTGATCATCTGCTGATTGATATAGGCTTCAGCACGTTCCATGTATGCTCATTAAACTGCACTTTAACGTTTTTAGATACATTTTAAATTTCCAGAATGAGATTTTCACTCTGCAGCATGTGTGCGCTGATATGAAACTTACTGACAGATGAAAACTGTGTGCTGGACCGAAATTCGAACTCGGTACCTTTGCCTTTCGCGAGCACGTGCTCTACCCAAGCTTGGGTAGCTCAGTTGGCAGAGCACGTGCCCACGAAAGGCAAAGGTCCCGAGTTCGAATTTCGGTCCAGCACACAGTTTTCATCTGTCAGGAAGTTTCACATTTTAAATTTCCATCAACACACACCAGAAATTGGTTTCTACAGCTACTGGTATACCGATATTTAAAATTTTTAAACTGTTAGATGTTAAACTGTATGTTGAAGCGAAAAGCATTAGAGGACTAGGTGGAACTGGTAGCTTCTCATCTACAATATCTACACCTCATTCTTCTAGAAGTAGAAACGGTATCTTTCAAGATGGCTCATACGTTTGGAGCCAGTACTGACCTGTACCATGTAGGGTAGGACAACCTGCACACTTATGCAAGTCAGGGAGACGCTGGGTGTATTCATCACTGAGTGGTATAGACAATAGCACATCATTGTCCTACTCCAGAATCCTGACCAAGAGTCCAACAGGGTCCCATGGTTCTGATGTTTTTCCTGATAAGTCGGAGGTCACTGAAAGTCCTGATAGGCCGATGGTCGTTGCTGCTGATGGTCTGGACACTTCGGAGGACACTGCAGAACAAAGAAGAAGAAGCAATAAGCATCCACAAAGACAAAGAAAATGGATTTGAACAAAGGAAATAATGGACCTGCAATGAATCTATATATACGTACACACTTACTTTTGCGGCTCTTCCTATTTTGCTGCTGCAATCTGCCACACTATCCCGACTGCTGCTGGCAACACTTCTTGGTTCTTCTCCTTCCAGAGACTAATTGACACTGATGAGCTGCCACGTCTGCCCTATATACCCGACGTAGTGATCACATGACCAGATGTGGTGTTCCTGATCTCCTATTGGCCCCTGCCAAATTTTGGTGGTGGTGGAAGGAGCCTAAACCCGTTTCAAGAGACCTCTGGTGGTAGTTTTTCCAACTTCCTGTCTCAGTCTGGATTGCTGCACACATTCATCTCTTAGACATGCTGACAGGGCATTTCAAAAAAGGTAGACAATTCCAGCACAAGCAGTAACCTGTATGAGTTGCAAAATGCTTCTTCACCCCATCCCACTGCATCACCATTATTTGCTGAAAATTCTTCTTCTTCTTACTCTCATCTATTATTTTTCCTTTTCAGTCTTCATGTAGGGAGCTATGGACACAGTCCTCAGCTGCATTATTGCACGTAGTACACTAATTAAAATCATCTCCTCAATGTTCCCAGCACCTCCTCAATTGTACACATGGATGCTTGCGCCAGGGGGGGGGGGGGGCGTCCCGGCTCTTGCATTTCCAAAGACTGACTTGACTTTTCTCGAATGGTCTACAGATCCAGCACAAGGAAAATATAACTTGACCCCATCCTGCTGTATCTTCATTAGTCCATGAAGTGTATTTGTCTCCTTCATACATTCATACAATATCATCGCTTTCCAAGCATCGAGCAGATAGCTGTGAACACAGTCCTCAGCTGCATAATTGTAGCTAATATAGCTGTTAAACTCTTCCTTGTCCCACACAGAAATCTCATCCATTGAACACATCGTACAAGATAAAGAATTATGTCTATCCTATCTGGCAGCCCAGCACAGACACTAGCTCCCTCAAAAATGGATGAGGAGAGGGGGAGAGGGGAGTGAGGAGGATCAACAGCGGCCTCTGATGATGGTGTTGTAAACTAGGTCAGTTGGTCTCCAAATCTAAAGGTGACCACACAAAATTTGATATTCCCACCAATAAATTCCAGGGGAGGGGCTGAGGGGAGGGGAAGGGAATCGGGAAGGGATGGGCGAGGGGTCTGGGATTTCCCAGAGGGGTGGGGAAGGAACCCACGTGCTGGCTGGGGAAAACCCATGACGTCATCAAGGGTTGGGAGTAATTAATTGATGAATTTAATTAGTTTGCATAATTAGTTTGATAACAAAAGTGTGTTTCTACCCACATAATCATACTACTGGTAGGGTGTTGTTTATCACAGTGACATCAATTAAATATCGAAGGATAACGTTACAAAGCGATATGAAATGGAATGAGCATGGGAGATTGGTAGGAAGGAAGGCAATGCTTGACTTCTTTTCATTGGGAGAATTTTGGAAAAATGTAGCTCATCCATAAATGGGGCGCCGCCAACGTGCATTTCGCGTAAGGACTGTGTAAGAACCACGATGATGAGATGCGAGAAGTTAGGTCTCGTATGGAGGCTTTCAGACAATCACTTTTCGCTCGCCCTGTTTACCACAGGTGGTGGCCTTCGGATTATGTATACACTGATGTCCAAAATTATAGCAACAAACGGAAATTTTGCAAGGCTGCATTTAATTAACCATAAAACAGTATAAACAGGTGATAGTAAAGTAGAAACAATGTAAAGAACACAGAACATAATCTGCTGCAACGTCCGCAACAGTAGAGAAAATCGTTCTTCGTTTTTTCAAACGCATTCTGACAGCTGGTTAATACGCTCAGTATGAGTGTGACCACCTCTGGCACCCTGGCCTGAAAATGACGGGACATGCTGTGAATGATGTCATCAACCTTATGTTGAGGCAATAACGCCCATTCTTCCTGCAGAGTTGCTCACAAGTCTTGCGAAGTGGTTGGTGGATGCTGACATGATGCAGTCCGTCTCCCTAGTGCAGCCCAGACATGCTCTATGGGACTCAAACCGGGAGTGCGAGCAGGCCACGCCATACGTGCAATGGCTTCCATTTCCAAACAAACATGAGGTCGAGCATTATCATCCAGCAATACGAAGTCGGGGTCCATTGAACCTCGCAACAACCGTGCATGAAATCCCAAGATCTCCTCACGGTACCTGACGGCAGTTAAATCTTGCTGATTCGCCTGTACAGTTTCATGAAGAGGTGTTGGAGAGGTCAACATAATTCCTGTTCACACCATTAGGGATCCTCCTCAATATCGGCCTCTTTCCAAAATGTTTGGGTCCCGAAACCGTGTTCCACGAGCCCTCCAGATGCTAATCCGTCGAGAATCACGCTCCAAACCAAATCGGGATTCCCCTGCGAAAAAAGCATTGGCCCACTGTTCGACCGTCCACTTGGCATGATGACGGTTTCACTCCAGACGTTCCCTTCTGTGAAGACACGCCAGATGTAGACAGACATCAGGTCCCCAACAATAAAGGCCACTCTGCCGAAGCCCTCTGTACGCAGTTTTTCTCGTTAAAACACGTCCAGGGGATGCTGAGATGTTAGTTACAATGCAGTACTAAGGCGGTACAAAATGGTTCAAATGGCTCTAAGCACTATGGGACTTAACATCTCAGGTCATCGGTCCCCTAGACTTATAACTACTTAAACCTACCTAAATTAAGGACATCACACACATCCATGCCCGAGGCAGGATTCGAACCTGCGACCGTAGCAGCAGCGCGGTTCCGGACTGAAGCGCCTAGAATCGCTCGGTCACAAAGGCCGGCTAAGGCGGTACCGTCGTGCTCTTACAGCCAAACAAAGATGCACTCTTTCTGATGTCACACGTGGTCGCTCCCGTCCTGGTCTGCAGCATACAGTTTCAGTCTCTATCAGCTGTCGCCTCATCCAAGAAACAACACAACGATTCACATTAAGCCATCGGGCCAAATCAGTTTGCGACTCTCCTGCTTCCATTCTTCCTATGGCCCTCCACAGTAGTAAGTCTGTAAGCGTCTTCTCTGCGCCATACTTTACCGTCTGTGACTGTGTACACAGTGGATGTGGGACTACTCGGCAAACTCTTCCCTGCATGATAGGTGCCCTGACGTCATTGTTGGAATGGTTGCTCGTTGATCGGAATGCCATCTTCCGTGCAGAACACGACTGTAACGACTTATGTTGAGAGTTCATATGATTATATCGTGAATTACACACAGGATGGGGAAATAGCACTTAGTTGCTTAAATTTTGGACACCAGTGTATATGTGGATGTAGACTGGAAACAATAAGAACTGTACAATATGCAAGAGTAACCATCCCGAGTGGAATAACCGCATAAAACTTACAATGCGGAAAGCAAGTGGCAGGGTGAGATTCGGGAGGGTCTTAATGAAATTCGGTATATCCACCAAACAAATTCATTTACACGATTCCTGGGTATTAACTTGACCAGAAGAAGGGATCGGTTGGTAGGACATGTTCTGAGGCATCAAGGGATCACCAATTTAGTATTGGAGGGCAGCGTGGAGGGTAAAAATCGTAGAGGGAGACCAAGAGATGAATACACTAAGCAGATTCAGAAGGATGTAGTTTGCAGTAGGTACTGGGAGATGAAGAAGCTTGCACAGGATAGAGTAGCATGGAGAGCTGCATCAAACCAGTCTCAGGACTGAAGACCACAACAACAACAACGGGTATTGTTTACCAAATTGTATTAATAGGAGCGTCGTTCAATAAGTAATGCCCCACATTTAAAAAAAAAAAACATTAACATCCACAGACAAACTTCCTTGTTCGTGTTTCACATTTGATGTTTGTTCTGTGCGCCGGTGAAGTTTCGAACCGTTCTGTCAGATGGCAGAGTCGTAGTACAGCGTCAAAATGGCGTCTACATACGACTCACATTACAAGCAGTCGCTTGCGCAGGCTGCTCCTCTTCCCAACTCTGGGCCGGCCTGGCATCACACCGGTGATGTACCTTATACTATTCCACAAAGTAATTTGCATTGTGCCCCGATTAATCACATTAGTGGTTACTACTTTCTATTGCCACTCCGTCATTTAAAAAAATAGCGTTCTCTCACTATAAAAAAAAATATTTTCCTCTTTTGGATGCAGGGAAATTTAAAACAAGGATGTATAACTTCTTCATCCACCCACCATCAATTTTTACGAAATTAATGAATCACATCTTTTGTCACCCTCCATCCGTCATTATAGAGTAGGCAATTGTTACTGGATAATATGTCTTGCCTAGGAGTGATGGGTACACTTATGACCCTTTAACACCGTGAGTTTATTTTAGATATTATCTTTATTAATTTTAAAATTCACAGAGCAGAGACACTATATTACACTTTACCATGTAGGTTGCACCTGATGATACGCCACTGGGTCCTGAATTAGTTGTGTATTAGTACAACAATAATTTTACCAGTTCTCAGTGGCCTTCTTCTTAAAATCACAACAACTAATAACTGGTTACATATTATCCATTACTTACGAAAGCACTGGCAGCACTCAAGCTGTATAGAAGTAATCGGGAGTAAATACATCGTAATGAAATTTTGCAAATGCTGCCACATGTATTTCGTACAGAGGAGACTTTTCTGCTATCTTCAGATATCATGTGGCCATTCTCAGCCCTATTAAAGGATGCAGTAGCGTCTTATGAAACCATTTTTAATTTCCGCTTGTCTCAGGGAACCAGCTTAATCTAAAAATGAATATATGATTTTGGCAACCAAATGTCGAATCGAACGTCGAATCGTAACAGCTATAGTGGTAACTGTGAGGCTAATTATTACGACCGCTCCTACATAACTACTTCCAAGACTGGTCTCAGTGAGAATGCTCATCTAATATGATCTATTGTCCTCCAGAGCTTATAATTATTGAAGATGTTGCAGAGAATATTATATTTGGTTCTTTATGCCAAGGTGCTTTGCACAAGGATGCGGTTGGGAATGTACACTCTTTCGGTGAAAGAAGTTGACTTACCAGAGTGCATGTATCCTGTCTGTAAAGACTATTTTAGCGATGCTGGAAAGAATAATTGGCAAGTTGGTGTTATTACGTGTGCTTATACAGTGTTCTAAACGTTGCAAAAAACAAAATATATTAAGTAAAAATGAAATACTTAATACTTGTAGATACTTAGAAACTACTTCTTATGACATACCAGCAAACTGATTTCAGTTTGGACGTATAGTTCCACGTCATGGTATTTTTTTATTTCAGGTGCTGTTTGTTGCAAATTTAAAAAAGTACATCGATCCTTTGTAACGTCCATATCTTGATAAATAAAAGGTTCTGCATATTTGCCAAACAATAAAATACGTGACTCTCTGTGATCTGTCTTTTATAAAAAAAAATACATATTTCTACATCTTGAACCGTTTACAAAGTTGTATGACTGTTACAAGCACGTGATTTCTGAAGAGCAGTGATGGAGTATTGGTTGCATTACAAGTGATCCGCAAGTGGCTCATCTCCCAATATATAATTCAATGTTTTGAAAAGATTGATAGTTATCATTCTGCTGTGAACTTCAGAAACAATTTAGATTGTTAGGCATATTTTATATACAATAACGTATGACCTAAAATGAACCATATACAAAGTTTATGCAGTGAGTTTTAACTTCTACAAACTCAATAAAGTTTGATGTAATGGTTTATGTAAATCTAATACCGCAAGTATCTTTGATGAATAATGAAAGAAATTCAGTTCTTTATCAAGCGAAGATATCAGACAGTAAGTTATGGAAGAATCAAGTTTTTCACCAAATAGTCTCCTTGAAATCAGATGATAAGTATTTCTTAGCAGCCAGTGCTTCTGTGGCGGTACTTTGGGTACAGTCTGTGTGGCTGGGGGCGCTCGAAGCCCACAAGAAAGACAGTCCACGGCGCGTACATCACGAAGGTAGTCCTGCACTCGCTCGCTCGCTCAAATCAGCAGACAAACTACGTTTCTACACCTGTTAACTCATAACTAGGTGTGTCCGTACAGATGAAAACTGAATCTTCTTCTGGAATCCTCTATTATGGAACCTTACTGTTATTAGTCCTATAATGATGGGAAGTCCATGGGCCTACTTATAATTTGTTGCCGCTGTACTTGTGTACAATAAAATAAAATCGTGCTAAAATGATTATCAGTCGCATAAGGCACCATTTCCAGCACATAATGAGTACCGGTACTGTTAAGCAGAAGAGGCTAAATGTTATAAACAAGCCGTTATACCATTTATATCGAGCACTGATCTTAAATTTTGCTGTAGTACAGTTAATCAGTAAGACTTCATAATAGCAGATTCCCATGGAAGATGCAATTATCTTTAGTAGTTACACGCCCAGTTGCGAGTTAACAGGTTTAGAAACGCATTTTGTCTGCTGAGCTGAGCGAGCGAGCGAGTTCAGGACTACCTTCGTGACGTTAGCGCCGCGGCCTGTCTTTCTCGTGGGCCTCGGGGCGCTACACGTGACGTCACGCTCAGTGCCTTCTGCGATTGGCGACGCAGACCCGCGGCACGCGCAGCACGTGGCAGCGGCAGCAGTTCGACCCTGAGCCTGCCGCGGCGCCCCGCCGAGGGCGTTTCTATGGCAACCCTGCCGCTGCCACTTCAGTACTTTGCCGCGTGGCAGCCCATTGGGCTAACTGGGTTCACTCACAGAGTGCTGAGCAGCAGCCGTGTGCCCAAGGCTGTGCGTCTATGGAAACACGTACGCTACACCTTCACAGTGTATGCATTTAGAATTAGATTCTCTTTTTATCCGTCGTTTTTCCATGTTTTCTGTGTAGAAGGTGTGTATTGTGTACCTGAGGTTCACCAACTCTTAACACAGCGACTGGATAAGGTCGTGTATAACCAAAGTTCGATATTGAATGTTAGTGAAGGTCATTGTTTTAGCTGTGGAACCGCAAATTTGCGGTAAACCACAGCAGATGAAATAATGCTCACATTCAGTCTACTGCCAAAATCACACTGAAATTGAGACATATTCCGGAAAGATTAAAATGACAAAGATTTCTGCTGAGGAGCGTGGAAACAGACTATAATTCTCAACTTTGTTTGTAATTAACGGAAAAACTTCAGTCCGGCTACACCACATGCTTTTATGAGTAAACCGAGCAAGTGAAATAATAGGACCCGTTACAGTTGATAATATGAATTGAAATAAACAGAAACAGGTAGAAAGCATAAGGTGTAGTCGTAAGCAGAGATGAGCATTTGTAACACCTATTTTCGACCTGTTTTGTACCTATTCCGATATTTCTATGTCAATTTGTAGTATTGCTTATGTATAATGTTGTATCTGTCATGGAAATTCTTTGACTGTGTATACATGTTTAAGTTATGTGAAACTTCTGAACGGTGTTGTTTAAATTATGCTTCTGGATTTAAATAACTAATGAAATGATTGTTATGTAATGTATTGTAGATGACCTGGTCCATAGTTAGGGAACATAATATTGAACGTAAAATATGTGGGGACGCCCCGCAGCTACGGAAGTAGCCTGGCGGAGTGGGAAAGATGTGGTGGGCGCGCAAGTGGCAACTCGTCCTTTGTGACGGGTAAGGGGTCTGGGCTGAGCAGTGCTACAGTTAAACACCTTGCTAGCAGTAGCGGATCGTTGCGGCTCATATTCCTGGAGTTTTGAGGCCAGAAGACTTTAAGGGCAGTATTTATGGACCTCGGATGTTGGTTTTTGGCCCTAAAAATATAATTCCGACGCCAAGAAGATATGTAACAGGGCGAGGCCAACAGCACCGTCTTGACTGCATCGCCGCCAGGTTAACAGCCACAGCAAATTGCGCCACCAGTGCCACCAGCCTTCCAAGAAATTGTTTAAGTTTGGCACTCTGTAAATGGACCAGGTATTCGTGAAATTTGGTTGATTTCAATCATAGTCGTGGTATTGCTAAAACCTCTATCTTACACCTGTGATTATCCCAAACCACAAAGCTGGACAGGAATACTATCTTACTGAATTTAATTCCGAGTGTCCTAATTTATTATGAGTTAGTGGTTGAACTTGAATTTAATGTTGTGTTGTCATTTTCAAAGCTAATTATAATTTTGAGTAGGTCAAAAGAGTGCTTATGAAAGAATATTTGTTATTTAAAGAGTTCGCTGTGCTTTCCTTAACTGATAATTAATTGTAAGAATATTTACCATTTCTCATAAATATTGGTGTAGTTTTATTAATGACCATGGTTCTCATAAAAGTTCAAGGGCCCTCATGTACTAAGCTAGTTACTTAATGAAGCAAAGCAAAGGCTCCTTCAGAGCCAGTGTAGATAGATTTGCTGTCTGTTTAGTTGCTTCAAACCGACTTTAAGAAAGAACTATTTAATGTGTTATCTATTCTAATGCAAGTTGGTTAATGCACGGGCATAAACACCCTGTACTAAGCAGTGAAGTTATAGATTACGATCACAGCAGCCCCCCTGGTTTAATTCGGAATCATTTCAAGCTTTTCCCTGTCCATTATTGCTACTAATTCCATGTGTGTCGGTAATTGGTTTTATAAACTGTTGCACCAAGTTCATTTAATGTACGTGGTGTTGAGAGGCATATGCTACTGTTCACTATTTCATTGGCTATTTGTTCGTTAGTAACGCATTTATCTGCAAGGTTAGATTATATAGTATATTGTATGAACAGATATAAGGAAAGAGTTGTGTGTGTGTGTGTGTGTGTGTGTGTGTGTGTGTGTGTTTGTGTGTGTGTGTGTGTGTGTCAAGGAATGTTAGGTTAGCCTTAGCACTGCCTTCTGCTTTATCATTCTGCTTGACACAAGAATGCCTAATAAGGCTGGCGACCGGTTTTATATGTAATGTTACAACTTGCTTTTGCGCACGGAGAACGACTGTTTCTGACCCACCTATTGACTGTTAGTTATACTCTGCTGGAGTGTTTTGAAAACGAATACCAGCTTCATTGTTCTGTTTCCATTAGGTTATCTCACGGTCAACTTTTAAAAAATTCCTCGCAGAGGTATAATGTTAGCATCGATTGCCGTTCAAAGTGGTCGGATATTACACATTGTTCGAATAAATTTCTGTAGATGATTACTCGAACAAGTAAATCATTCAAACAAATTTATTCACGAACAAATTATTTGTAAGTTAAATAACGAAGGACGTGGAATTCCTCTGTATTTTCTTTGCTTACTTCATGTACCAAATTCTATGACTAGTTTTTGTTGACTTGGCTAAGTGCAGTTTCTATTTAATAAGTAACCGTTTAATGAAATGTATGTAAATATGGCTCAGCGGCTCAATTGGCTAATCTGCACAGAAATGATGACCAATAAAAAGCTAAAGGTTATGTGTGCGATTCCCATTGGTTCTACGACTTTTTTTGTTACATATCGCTACTTTCATCTCTAACAATGAGAAAAATGCCAAGTAACACTGCATTTCAGAGTCAATGTTGAATTGTAGGTCCCCTACATAAGTTGCTTCAGAACTGGGAGAAAGTCAATGTCACATCACCACGGGCAGTAAAGCACTGCAGTGTTGAAACCGAGGTATGAGTTGAGCAGAGAGTACTAGATTTACTGCATAACAAAAAACACAGACATACAAGGTGGTTATAATTAATCTTTTGCTAGTAGAGCAAGTGTAGACAGAAAACTATTCAAGGCACAAAGCAGAGACATACATTGTCTGTGAGCGAGCATTGATTTAAATCAGTGGGCCAGACTGTGATTCAAACCCAGGTCTCCTGGTTACTAGGCTGATGCGCTGACCATTGTGCCATCCAGACACAGTGGTTATCACAAGTGCACGGGCTGCTCCAGTACGTCTCCCATCAGAGTCAAATTCTCAACTTACCCACACACTTTTTTTATTTATATTTTTTTTAAACAATCGTATGGGACTTAACTGCTAAGATCATCAGTCCCTAAGCTTACACACTACTTAACCGAAATTATCCTAAGGACAAACACACACACCCATGCCCGAGGGAGGACCCGAACCTCCGCCGGGACCAGCCGCACAGTCCATGACTGCAGCGCCTTACCCACACACTACTAAGGTAGTACTTGCCCATTATCCTAATTCCTGTAGGAGTTCGAGCCTGGTATGCATCTGCACTGAAGAAATCATTGACCGTCATCATCTTAATTACACACTCCTGGAAACTGAAATAAGAACACCGTGAATTCATTGTCCCAGGAAGGGGAAACTTTATTGACACATTCCTGGGGTCAGATACATCACATGACCACACTGACAGAACCACAGGCACATAGACACAGGCAACAGAGCATGCACAATGTCGGCACTAGTACAGTGTATATCCACCTTTCGCAGCAATGCAGGCTGCTATTCTCCCATGGAGACGATCGTAGAGATGCTGGATGTAGTCCTGTGGAACGGCTTGCCATGCCATTTCCACCTGGCGCCTCAGTTGGACCAGCGTTCGTGCTGGACGTGCAGACCGCGTGAGACGACGCTTCATCCAGTCCCAAACATGCTCAATGGGGGACAGATCCGGAGATCTTGCTGGCCAGGGTAGTTGACTTACACCTTCTAGAGCACGTTGGGTGGCACGGGATACATGCGGACGTGCATTGTCCTGTTGGAACAGCAAGTTCCCTTGCCGGTCTAGGAATGGTAGAACGATGGGTTCGATGACGGTTTGGATGTACCGTGCACTATTCAGTGTCCCCTCGACGATCACCAGTGGTGTACGGCCAGTGTAGGAGATCGCTCCCCACACCATGATGCCGGGTGTTGGCCCTGTGTTCCTCGGTCGTATGCAGTCCTGATTGTGGCGCTCATCTGCACGGCGCCAAACACGCATACGACCATCATTGGCACCAAGGCAGAAGCGACTCTCATCGCTGAAGACGACACGTCTCCATTCGTCCCTCCATTCACGCCTGTCGCGACACCACTGGAGGCGGGCTGCACGATGTTGGGGCGTGAGCGGAAGACGGCCTAACGGTGTGCGGGACCGTAGCCCAGCTTCATGGAGACGGTTGCGAATGGTCCTCGCCGATACCCCAGGAGCAACAGTGTCCCTAATTTGCTGGGAAGTGGCGGTGCGGTCCCCTACGGCACTGCGTAGGATCCTACGGTCTTGGCGTGCATCCGTGCGTCGCTGCGGTCCGGTCCCAGGTCGACGGGCACGTGCACCTTCCGCCGACCACTGGCGACAACATCGATGTACTGTGGAGACCTCACGCCCCACGTGTTGAGCAATTCGGCGGTACGTCCACCCGGCCTCCCGCATGCCCACTATACGCCCTCGCTCAAAGTCCGTCAACTGCACATACGGTTCACGTCCACGCTGTCGCGGCATGCTACCTGTGTTAAAGACTGCGATGGAGCTCCGTATGCCACGGCAAACTGGCTGACACTGACGGCGGCGGTGCACAAATGCTGCGCAGCTAGCGCCATTCGACGGCCAACACCGCGGTTCCTGGTGTGTCCGCTGTGCCGTGCGTGTGATCATTGCTTGTACAGCCCTCTCGCAGTGTCCGGAGCAAGTATGGTGGGTCTGACACACCGGTGTCAATGTGTTCTTTTTTCCATTTCCAGGAGTGTATATGTGGTGTCTGCTTTTTCGGACATGTGCAAAAGAACAAACACCATTTTGGTCCAGCTGCCATTATGAATCAAGACACAAATGAATGACAAACACTGGCTGTGAGTGACCATTGATTCAAACAAATGGGGAAAACCGATAATTTTTTTGCTGTACCAGTATTTAGTGCCAGGTCTGCTGCTTAGTAGGCAGATGCACTGACAACTGCAACATGCAGACACAGCAACTGCATGGGATGCCCTAGCATGCCTCCCAACAGACTTAAATTCTCAAGTTATTCACACACTAGTAATTCAATGCCCCTTGCTATTATCATTACGGTATTTCGCCAAATCCTGTAAGGGTTAGAGCCTGGTGTGCCACTTGTGAGCCACTGTCTCGAAGCCAGGAGACCACACAGCATACTTAGGAGCGCTGCAGGGGTATCGAGCAAGACATAGGCTCTACATGGGACACACATAAGGAAATACACATTCACATTTACTATGGGTAGCGCAACTTTACACTAGCACAGGAAAGGTTCAGTTAATGAAAGGACTAGGCCACAATTCTCAAACGTGATTGACTTTATTACAATATAACTCTCTGAGCAAATTTCATTTCTTGGTACTGATTAAAAAAAAACACACAGAGCATAAAATTTTAAGACAAAGTTTCTCATAAAACGTTACTCTAATTAAATAAATAAATCTCTAAAACAAATTCACGCTGACAAGTAAATGACTTTAGAGTTAACTTCTGCAATAGCTCAACACAGGATCACTAAACAAACTCATGATTTTAAAATTAAGCCACCACTCACGCAACTACAAATGCATCAAGAGATACTGGTTATAATTGGAGGCCTATACTCAAAGCAGGATTACACAGCTTTCCCTTCGTTACACCTGAACTGCCGCTCTTGGTACGAGTCCTTTTACTCTCCAACAATCAACACACCCAGCTCGCCCGTCTCCTCAGGCATGTCGTTGTACACACGGGAGAGAACACAAACTAACAAGACAAGCTTCTAAAACACGCAAACAGATGGTGTTAATTCAACAAGCTTCAAAAACATGTTCATACGTTCTTCAGGAAATACATGCCAGGCCATAATGACAATTTAAACTGTGGCCTGGAAAACTTCAAGCAACCAATTGGTCCAGTAAATAAAATAAAAAAAATTAACCACATTTGATAAACCATCAAAACACGGGCATTTCACTACTAAGGAAACCGTTCAGGACTGGCGGTTGGCAATACCCATAGCACAGATTGAAGTAGCTGACGAGAATTTCAAATGAGGCAACTAGAGACAGCAATACATTAAATCACGTTGTTACCACATTTCATGGGCTGTCATTTTGCTCACTTAAAAAAAAAAAAGAAAAAAAATTATCCATGGTTCCAATGCCGTCGTGAGCAGAAATAAGGCCGTCCACTCAGAGTCCCGTCAACCAATGAACGTCAAAATCACCAACGCCAGTACCAATAGCCTCAGTTGTACGCGTTGCCAGCTTATACTGCCGCCCAGCATGCTTCCAAACACAATGCCTCACTCACGCCTCCTAGCGGCTCCGTGTTCACTCTCTCTTCACGTGCCTCGCCTAGGGCGCTCGCTGTATAGTCAAACTTTACGCCAGGCTGGATAGATAACTGAGGCTTACACAGTTCAATCATTACTGTGTAAGCAGTCACTTGAGCACGAAAAACTGCTACCATTCCGCACTGCATTGATAATGACCTGACACAGGTCGAAATCTGATCTGCGTTGTGACTATAAATGTCATATTAAAGCAACTTAATTCTACGACTGATTGCTGCTCTATCTAACCCAATATAACCACAGTCGTTGCGTGCACCCACCCCATGGAGGGCAACCTGATTGGAATATTGTTTACAGTTTTCAGAGACATTGTTTATTTAAACAATTTGCAGGAGCCAAGGCAGTGCGGAATATTGTTTCTTTAAACAGTTTGCAGGGATAGCTTTCACACAGTTTATTTATTTGTAAAGACCACAATACAGCTCGAAATTGACGGTATCACGCAACTGGTGTTAAAGATGTTCACTATATAGAGCGCTCCTTTTACCTAGAACTCGAAATAAATAAATAACATCTCTTTAACTCAGAACAGGACACTCACTATACCTACAAGTCGAAGCAAGTGAAACGTTGAGTGGGTTTAGTTTATATTTGCTGTTGGAGTCAGGGGTGTTAGAGAACTATTTTTTTTCCTCACTTTTCTAAGCATACTTCTGCAATGGGGAACCCACACTGTTGATTAAGGACAGATGGGAAAATCAGACCAATTACATATCTAAAAGTTCATGACATATTTCGAAACCGACAACAGTTTATGAAAAAAACACAGATACATAGCAGATCAGATGTCTAAAAGATTCTCCTGGAATTCGAAGCGCTGTCCTACAACTGCCGGTCTGGAGATATTCTAAAGCCACAATTTCGCGTTTCGGGAAAGCATCCCACGTGTCCAAACCAGATGCGTCTGGTCTGCCTGTATTTGTCTCTGAACACTCGAACAAAGAAGGCATCACATGACTCTCTTTCTGTAGATGCCTTGTTCTGCCTTGACAAAGGCAGGGACTCCTATACCCTCCACAAAGGATGTCTTGTGACTGTCTGACGTCAAGGAACTTCCTGTGAATGGAGCATCCTGGTTGATTCTTACTGGATTTACCCGCCAAAGTGCTACTGCTGTTGTGGGAGCGCTGTCAGCCACTTTCTACAGGTGGACAAATTACGAGGATTTCAGCAGAAAATTATTTTTGTTCAGACCGAAAAAAGAATCATACATCAGTCATACTGCACGGACTGTTACACCCCACAAAAGTGGTCTACATTCATGACATACAGAAACTATTCAAAGAACAGTGGGAGAAGCAAACCCTGCACCCCTCCTCCCTCCAATACCCTCCTCCCCTGGGCCTCTCCAGTTACTTCCTGTCAGAGAAAGCATCAATGATGCGGCGACATTTCTTTCATGTTGATACCTGAAAAATTCATGTCGGAACACATTCTCCCCCCCCCCCAAGCCCTCTCTCTCTCTGTCCCTCTCTCTCTCTCTCTCTCTCTCTCTCTCTCTCTGTCCCCCACTACCTCTCTCAACCGGCAACCTCTTGCCCAGCAAGCATCTGTCACATGCTACCAGAAACCACACTAACCTTCCTTTTGTCCTGAACAAGATAGTGGATTTCTGGTAAATCCTCAGCCTTCCTCAAAATGTTGGGCTGTGGAGGTCTTGTAAATAGTTCATTTGTACTGTCCCTAGTCTATGAATTGATTGACTAACTTGTTAAATCAATACTGTCTGTGTGGGACAGTTTTTTTCTTCCTATTGGTGAAATTATGACTGGAATATTTGGTCAGAGATTCTGGGATTCGATCTCGCAACCATCCAGTTGCCAAACCCTACTCTTGTCACTTCCAGATTTTTTCCTTGCATCCTGCAGCTGGACTCAGCCCACTGGAGAGGACTGCCCAGCTATGGAGGTAGTACAGGGTGACTGGAGAGGTAGGAATTCAGATGTTATCAGTTCATCCAGCACCAACACTTGTCAGTGATCACAGTGGGAAGTGGGAAGTGGTTAACTAATATATCGATTTAATTAATTATTCAATAAATTTGATGTCAAAAGTATGCTTGTATCAGTGAGGGGGAAGGGGTGTGAATTTCGCACAGTGGTGGGAAAATTGGGAGACAAGGAGGAAGCATGGCGGGCGGGGTGTTTCAGATGTATGGCTTATACCCAGAGGGTCATCAATCAACCCCAGAAGGTCATAAATAAATTAACAGAACAATAGGTTCAGAACAATAGGTTAAGGGTGAAGGCTGAGAGGTGGGGGAGGGTGCGCCATACTGAATATCTTTGGCAACAGTGCAGAGTGGTATGGTACCCCCTTTGCCCTACTACACAAGCTTTTAACTACCTACTTAAGAATCCATCAATAATTTAAAAAATGGCCTCAAGAATTAAATTATGGATCTCGCAAGTGTCACATATGCCTAATTATGAAAAAGTCGATTGAGCTTTCTGACATAAGAAATTGTGCAGTATTAATAATGAATAACACTTTAGTCAACACTTATTTGAAATGTGTGGAGAAAAGACCGAGGCGGTTATGGATGCAAGTAAGTTTAATGACATTCCTTAGGGGTTAATCGCATGCGTTCCCACGACTTTAATTATTAAGATGAGTGCTTACTCGACTCGAACGATATATGAAAAAAAGGTCAGACGATCATTACGTGCATACTTAAGCCTTCTGGTCCACGCAGACCCGTATTACTTTTAATCTAACCACGACAGTGCTTAAGCTGTAATCTGCTTGTCCAACCCCTCCTTACTGACTAAATTGTTCTTACGTCATATCACTTGATGAATGTTTCTAAGACAACGCAATGGTGCTACAAGTAGCGCCCTCCACCCTCACGACCAGTTGCTATGCAGACGCGAGACACAGCTCTCAACCAGAAGTACTGACAACAGTAACCAACTCTCAACAGTGTAGTCAACATAGCAGAGCGAACTGCTGCCTGAAGCTGATGTTCCTACAAAAACTCAGCCCTGCAGCTTCCCACGAAGTTGTCGAATGCCTCCTCTACAAGAATGCTAGTCAAAAGGCACACACGCGTAGTTAACTGACATATGCTTCGACGAGACCTTGCAGAAGATGTTATCTGTGCTGAAATAATCTGCCGCCGCAGTCGTAACAACGGAAACTCCCCATTTTCACACCCCCGCCCCCAGATTTAGTGGTAAGATTGGTCAGTGGATAGCCCCTCAAAAATTGAACACAGATCAAGCATGAAAAAGGAAGAAGATGTACTAAAATGTGAAAAAAAGGAAAATAGAAGCAGTGGACCGTCGCAGCACAAGTGCAATATAGGCCAACGTAAAACAGTAAAGGGGGCGTGGTTAAGTGGTCACGTCATGGTATTGGACTGC
Organism: Schistocerca cancellata; assembly: GCF_023864275.1. Lineage (NCBI taxonomy): Eukaryota > Metazoa > Arthropoda > Insecta > Orthoptera > Acrididae > Schistocerca > Schistocerca cancellata. The sequence continues at coordinate 74,287,376 of NC_064627.1, forward strand.
CCTGTAGGTGAGCATTGTCCAACTCCCCTCCCGCAAAATTTATTTATTTATTTATTCGCTGTTCGCTGTATTCAGATTTGCGTCTGTGCCGTGATGTATCGTCCGTTTGCAGCAGTGAGGTGTAAGGAAGGGTCTTATAATGAAAGTTGATTCTGCACAAGTACTCTATTAGCAGCTGAAACGAAGTGGTTTTCGAATGGAAACCGCAAACGCTTGATGACAAGACGACAAGTTAACCGAATCCTCTACCGGAAAACACGTCTGGTGTGTCTTACGCGGCATTAGTCACAGTACGTGGATCATATGACAGAAATCTTTTACTGACACACCTAATTTTTGCACCTGGTAAATAAGTGAGATATGCCTCCTTGTCCGATTTAGGCGTTCATATGAATGTAAATGTGATCACTCTCATGGAAATTGTGAAAACATAATACACTCCTGGAAATGGAAAAAAGAACACATTGACACCGGTGTGTCAGAACCACCATACTTGCTCCGGACACTGCGAGAGGGCTGTACAAGCAATGATCACACGCACGGCACAGCGGACACACCAGGAACCGCGGTGTTGGCCGTCGAATGGCGCTAGCTGCGCAGCATTTGTGCACCGCCGCCGTCAGTGTCAGCCAGTTTGCCGTGGCATACGGAGCTCCATCGCAGTCTTTAACACTGGTAGCATGCCGCGACAGCGTGGACGTGAACCGTATGTGCAGTTGACGGACTTTGAGCGAGGGCGTATAGTGGGCATGCGGGAGGCCGGGTGGACGTACCGCCGAATTGCTCAACACGTGGGGCGTGAGGTCTCCACAGTACATCGATGTTGTCGCCAGTGGTCGGCGGAAGGTGCACGTGCCCGTCGACCTGGGACCGGACCGCAGCGACGCACGGATGCACGCCAAGACCGTAGGATCCTACGCAGTGCCGTAGGGGACCGCACCGCCACTTCCCAGCAAATTAGGGACACTGTTGCTCCTGGGGTATCGGCGAGGACCATTCGCAACCGTCTCCATGAAGCTGGGCTACGGTCCCGCACACCGTTAGGCCGTCTTCCGCTCACGCCCCAACATCGTGCAGCCCGCCTCCAGTGGTGTCGCGACCGGCGTGAATGGAGGGACGAATGGAGACGTGTCGTCTTCAGCGATGAGAGTCGCTTCTGCCTTGGTGCCAATGATGGTCGTATGCGTGTTTGGCGCCGTGCAGGTGAGCGCCACAATCAGGACTGCATACGACCGAGGCACACAGGGCCAACACCCGGTATCATGGTGTGGGGAGCGATCTCCTACACTGGCCGTACACCACTGGTGATCGTCGAGGGGACACTGAATAGTGCACGGTACATCCAAACGGTCATCGAACCCATCGTTCTACCATTCCTAGACCGGCAAGGGAACTTGCTGTTCCAACAGGACAATGCACGTCCGCATGTATCCCGTGCCACCCAACGTGCTCTAGAAGGTGTAAGTCAACTACCCTGGCCAGCAAGATCTCCGGATCTGTCCCCCATTGAGCATGTTTGGGACAGGATGAAGCGTCGTCTCACGCGGTCTGCACGTCCAGCACGAACGCTGGTCCAACTGAGGCGCCAGGTGGAAATGGCATGGCAAGCCGTTCCACAGGACTACATCCAGCATCTCTACGATCGTCTCCATGGGAGAATAGCAGCCTGCATTGCTGCGAAAGGTGGATATACACTGTACTAGTGCCGACATTGTGCGTGCTCTGTTGCCTGTGTCTATGTGCCTGTGGTTCTGTCAGTGTGATCATGTGATGTATCTGACCCCAGGAATGTGTCAATAAAGTTTCCCCTTCCTGGGACAATGAATTCACGGTGTTCTTATTTCAATTTCCAGGAGTGTAGTTTGTCGCATAAGCTGCAACAAATGAACGTAACAGTTTGACAATCACACAGTTTCTCTGTGCTCCGTCAGAACATATGTTTTTAACGTTTTTGAAGTTGCGTTCCGTTTTGGAAGTTTTGATTCTTGAATTCCTTTGCTGTAACATAGTTCACACCCGTCTGTTTGTTGTTTTCATTTCTGTGAGACGTCTATACAGTATCTCGCCTGCTCTCCCTATTCATCACGTTTACGTCCGACATTAATGAATTCTTACCACATGACTCGTATTCTATAACTAACGATACTATGATGACTGGCAAGGCTACAGAAACAGAATAAACATTTAAATGACAGAACAGACAATTCATAATGTTATGACAAAAAAATAAAGGGAACGAGAGGGAATCGCACACTGTGATCACTTAACCGCGACACGGTTGCTGTCTTAGGTTGCTCTACATTGCACTTCTTGTACCTTGACAGTTAACTTTTTATCTTGCCTTTTTGACATTTCAGTACACCTTCTTCCTGTTTTCAAGCTTGATCTGTGTTGAGATTTTGACGGGATGTCCACTGAGCCATCTTACTACTCAATCTGAGGGGGCTGTGATGGGGAGTTTTCCTTGTAAGGACTGTGGTTTTTATCGAGCAGTCTTCTGGAGTCCCTTTGGCAGGTGGAGTGCCACTGAAGGCTCAGTTTTATCACCCAGAGGGCTGTTCCGCATCGTGCATTCCCTCTTTCTAAGTAGAAGGCGTCTTCGGGTGAGGCTGCAGAACAAAGTTGGCGGGGCACCTGCTGCCATCGTTTTCAGAACCCCGGTAGGCGCCCGCCGGCCCCCTCTGCCCCCCGCGAGTGTCCCTGCTAGCCTTCTCATCCCACGTCGCAGTCCAAGTTTTCCAACCAAGAAGACAGCCGCAAGCTCTCCTCACTCCTCAGTATGGGACACGGAACGTTTGGCAAAAGCCGACCGACCACTGACTGTCCCACATGTGCAGCGTTACGTTAAAAGCAATAAGCGTGTAAGGAGATGAAGTCAGCTGAAGAATCCACTACATGTGAACCCAGTAATCATTCAATATCCGCTTGTAAATTAACCCGATATCAAATATGAAAAAACTCACGTAAAATCGATCATAATTCAGTGAACTGTTGAATTAAAAATGAGAGGAGGAGGTGGGATGGCCAGACAAGACATGTAACCTCTCAAATACAAGATCAAATTCCTTACTCTGGCTTACATTAACTTACAGGTGAAGTGTTTCTTTCAATGCCCAGCCAGAATCTCTATCTTGAACAGTATCGAGTTGCCTCGATAGCTTATGAATAACATTAGGCAATAACAATAGTCATTAATTTTGGATGACATCAAATTTGCTTTTTTTGTGTTGAGGTGTTTGAAGTACATTCGTTCTTCGTTTCCTGACTTGGCCCAGAGAAACCTGCAGACTAGCAAAAAACTGATTTTGCTTAATCTGACGAATTCCATTCTCAAGAACATGAAAACAGGGATCCGAGAAATAGCTATGCTCCTTAAGCCCGAGCCCATTATCTATACCACCAGTACATATTTGCAGATCTGACAGTAACCCACTCGAGATCATCTAATTTAATATGTTTTGCTGCCAGTTCATGCGTTACCGCTAATTCAGTAAAGCCTCAATGCCGATAGCATGTGTTCATCCTGGCAGCAAACTTCTCCCGTGGCATCTTCTTCTTCTTCCCCTTCTTCTTCATCGATCGCGTAGTAGCCACTGCAGTCCTACAGCCACTGTAGATTCTCCGCTGCTTGACCAGCGATTGCTCTATCTTTGATAGTCATTGTTGTGTCTCGAGCTGCTTGCAGTTTCTACAGCACTGGATGAGCAAAAGCATGCCTTAAGAAAGATGCATTCATAGATATGAGATGACCTGAACAGACATGTATAACAAATGCCTCCAGGAGAAAATAGAAGCCAGCCGCTGTGGCCAAGCGGTTCTAGGCGCTTCAGTGTGGAACCGCGCTGCTGCTACGGTCGCGGGTTCGAATCCTGCCTGGGGCATGGATGTATGTGATGTCCTTAGGTTAGTTAGGTTTAAGTAGTTCTAAGTTCTAGAGGACTGATGACCTCAGATGTTAAGTCCCATAGTGCTAAGAGCCATTTTTCGAGAAAATAGAAGATTGGAAGAGACTTTGTGAACAATCTGCGTAAGCATAAACGATTCAGGAAGAAGAATCAGTAGGCGGAAGATGTGATATACACCGATCAGCCAGAACATGACGACCACCCACCTAATAGCCGGTATGTCCTCCTTGGAACTGATAACAGCGGCCGGCCGTAGTGGCCGTGCGGTTCTAGGCGCTGCAGTCTGGAACCGAGCGCTCGCTACGGTCGCAGGTTCGAATCCTGCTTCGGGCATGGATGTGTGTGATGTCCTTAGGTTAGTTAGGTTTAATTAGTTCTAAGTTCTAGGCGACTGATGACCTCAGAAGTTAAGTCGCATAGTGCTCAGAGCCATTTGAACCATTTTTTTTTTTTTTAATAACAGCGACGACGCACTCTGACATGGAAGCATGGGGCTTTGGTAGGTCGCTGGAGGGAGTTGGCTCCATATCTGCACACACAAGTCACCTAATTCCCTTAATTTCTGGGGAGGAGGGGGGGAGGCGACGAGCTCTGACGCTCAATCACTTCCAGATGTGTTCGATAGGTTTCAAATCTGGTGAGTTAGGTGGACAGCACATCAATTGCAACTCACCACTGTGTTACTCGAAGTGCTCAGTTACACTTCTGGCCTTGTGACATGGAGCATTATCTTGCTGAAAAATGACACTGCCGTTGGGGAACATGATCGTCATGAAGCGGTGTACGTCGTCTGCAGCCAGTTCTGGCACTCCGTGGCCGTCACGGTGTCTTGCACGAGCTCCACTGGACTCATGGACATCCACGTGAATGTTCACCAGAGCATAATGGAGACGCCACCAGCTTGCCTCGGTCTGTCAAGCAGCTGTTCCCTTGGAATACGACAGATTCGCGTCCTCCATCGGCATGATGAAGAAGGTATCAGAATTCATCAGGCCATGTAGTGCTCTGTCACTACGCCAACGTCCAGTGTCGATGGTTATGTGCTATTCAGTCATAGTTGCCAACACCGCGGTGTCAAAACTGGAACATTTATGGTCGGCTGCAGAGGCCCATCGTTAGGAGTGCTCAGTGCGTTGTGTGTTCACGCACACTTCTACTCTACTCAGCGTTACAGCCTTGTGTTACTTCCACCATTGTTCGCCGTCAGTTTTATACGAAACTGAAAATTGATCTATGATATGTTCTCACTGAAAGAGTAAAGCATAGAAGCAATGGAATTTCCTGGTATTTATATGCATGTGTGTTCATGAAAAATATGTACTGCCTGTGATTGGATGTAAAAATTTTCCTGCCAGTGCCATCTTGCATAAGAAGCCTGTGGAGATACTGTAGTGCAGTTGAATATAACACAAAAATACTTCGCTGTCATTGATTAGAAAATTTTTCCTGTCAGTGTGAAGTTGCGTTGTGATTGCCTGAAAAACATTTCCCAACAGTGCCATCTTGCAATTTATAAATTTACCACCCATCACCATCTTTCATCTGTAAATTACCCATCTGACTTTATCATTAACTTTTAAATTTACAGCCATCGTTAATTTATAAATTTCTCGTGATTCACAATCTTGTATCGCCATCCACCATCTTCAATTTTTCAATTCCCGTAACCCCCCATCTTCATGGCATCACGCATTCAAGGTGATTGACCGCCTCATATGCAAATATCTCAAGGTTATTAATGACATCATGTGTTGTAAGCCAGACAATAATGCTATAAGTTCATTTCATTACGGAAATAATATAAACAGTGATAAGAACAACAAGCTACAGGTTGGCTGGATAGCGTCAGAATCTCGGTGGATTATTTCTTGGCATATTGAAACTTGACTATGAGAATGTCCTGCCCATGTACAGTCTACCCCAAATAGAAATAAAGGAACCTAATAGTCACACACTGATTTTCACATACTGAAGACGTTCTAGAGTCCAAACAACGATCCCTGTTTGTTTGGACTCTGCTACTCACTCCAACTGCCATCTAGTGGCAGCTTCAAACTGGGCAGGTCAGACTGTTTAGTATAGTATGCTACCTGTCGGAAGAATTTGCAACCTACGTGCAGAAGTGGATCTCCCAGGTCCTTCGTGCGCGCAGGTAGGATTAGCCGTCGTAACGGCTGAGCAGGTAGCTGCGAGACCCCGTAGCGGACGGGCGTGCATGTATGTCTTCCAGCTAAGCCAGGAGCCGCAGTTGGCGCGCTGCCTGTGCAAGTTGTAAGGTTTAATGTAATAAACAATTACACCAGACAACTTGTTGCGTTCAGTTATTGTGAGTGGAAACAAGGGGAGGACAGTGAGTCCTCTCGCACTATACACTCATACTCCAATGTGCCACCACGGGAAGAAGAGCCCGCGCGCACACTGTTTTCTTTACTTATTTATATAATGTCACTTGTTCGGCAATGGCAGTAATTTTTATTAGATGCAAACGTATTTCTCTTTTTCACGGAACCTTTCCTCATTATTGGACTTCATGTTATCCTTTTTTGTACTGCCATCAGGTATAGTAATGCCAAAATATACTGACGGAAAAAAATCGCAGTACCAAATAATAATGTAGAATGATGAAATTTCGAGATTATATTTGTTTAGGTAACATATTTAAGTGATTATCACTGGAGGATCACAGGCTAATGTAAACACAGAGTAAGCCATTAGAAATGTGGTATGCTAGTACATTACTAACCAGTGTAGCCGCCAGAATTTTGAATGCAAGCATGCAAACGTGCATCCATTTTGCTGTACAGGTGCCGGATGTCAGTTTGTGGGATAGAGTTCCATGCCTGGTCGGTCAGTATAGAGACGGTTAATGCTGTTTTTGGATGACGCTGGAGTTGTTTCCCGATAAAGTCCCATACGTGCTCGATTAGAGACAGATCTGGTCACTGAACAAGCCAAGGGAACATATCGTCACTCTGCAGAACATTTTGGGTTACAACAGCGGTATGTGGGTGAGCGCTGTCACGTCGGAAAACACGCCCTAGAATGCCGTTCATAAATTTGCAGGCGTGGTGTGTGGGGTAACCACGAGACGGTTCCTGCTGCCACACGAAATCGCATCCCAGACTATAAATCCAGGTGAAGATCCAGTATGTCTAGCACACAGATATGTTGGTTGCAGTTCCTCAAATGGCCTCCTAACCAACGCACGGACATCACTGGCACCCACGAAGAAACAGTTTTCATCAAAAAACGCAACAGACCTCCACCATGCCCCCCAAGCAGCACTCGCTTACGGGGTGTGGATCCATCTGTTCGCCATCTTCAGGAAATGCTGCTTCTGCTGATGAGTCCCGCTGAGAACTGACGCCAGGTTGCAAATCGACATCCTATATAGGCCACCGTTCAGTACAAGGCGCATGCACCGCCCATCACGGTTGCTGTCCTCGAAGACAGGGAGGTGGCGCCGCCCTTAGTGGAACACTGGTGGCAACGATATATCGCACTCAGAGCCGCGCCAAAGAACGTTCAATTTCGATGCGAGATAATACAGGATTCCATGTCTTGCTAAGAGGAAACCCATTGTCTCTGTTGATTAAATTATCAGCCAACCTAATTTCAATCGATTAAGGCCCATGACAAGATGGCGGTGCGCCAGGCGGCGGCCATGTTGGCCAAAGACCTTGAGCGCCACATATAAAATACTCCAAGTCAGAGACATTATGTGCAGTTCAAGGTCATGTGCTGCCTAGCGCGAAACCAAGTCCGCACTACTTGTATGATATTTGTTAATATTTTTTTAAGGAGATAAGGAACTTTATTGTCTTTAATACAACATACAGTCACCATTGACCTTTATTTTACAATTGCCATTTCCAACTTTGGCCCATATAAACAGGTACTCATCAGCATTCAACTTTTTCTTTGTTCTGGTAGACAAAACAAAAGGCATACTAGGAACCAATGTACCATAAGGCTGTTTAGCTAACAGTCCTGTAGTCTCAGCAATACTCCAAGTCTTCCAAGTAATAATATTGGCATCTGGAAATGCTTCAAGGCCACCATAATCTGGGTGGTTTCCCCACACAACAGCCAGTGTCAGCCATGTACTGCCTCCAAACGCTGATTACACATCACAAGTGAAGTTCAGAAGAAGTCCACAAAACACATTGGGACCTCCAATTAATTGCTGTTTATTAAACTGTCCAGCCAAGTCAATATCAATTGCTTTTAAACTCCGATACACAGGTACACTGCGCCGCCAGCGACGACGGTAGCCTAGACGTCGCAGAGGCATTACTGAGGCACATTAACACACAGGGAAAAATCTGGAAATGTTGGCAAGTACCACAGTTTCATCAAATTTCATACTCTGTCCCTCATTTAAGCAGTGTTCTGCTACTGCCGATTTTTCCAGCTGTTGTAGCCTCATATGACAGCAATGTTTCACACACCTGTCATGCACTGTGCGAATCAAATGGCCAATGTAAGCTTTCCCACATTGACACGGAATTTTGTACACACCGAGTTTCCTAAGCCCCAAATCATCTTTCACAGAGCCAAGCAGTGCCCTAACCTTAGAAGGTGGACGGAACACACTCTTAATGTTAAAATTCCTTAAAATTCGTCCTATCTTAAACGATAAGCCTCCAGCATAAGGAAGAAAGGCCATCGAGCTATGTTCCTCTTCATACACCTCTGGAGATGGTCCAAACTCCACCAGTGTTCCACTAAGGTCGGCGTCACCTCCCTGTCTTGGAGGGCAGCAACCGTGATGGGTGGCGCATGCGCCGTGTACTGAACGGTGGCCTATATAGGACGTCGATTTGCTGCCTGCCGTCAGTTCTCAGCGAGACTCATCAGCAGAAGCAGCATTTCCTGAAGATGGCGACCAGTTAGATCGCCGAAATATCGAGTCAAGTTGATTTTAGGATCCAGCAGCAAATCCAAAGAGACTTTCAAGACTTATTACGCCGGAAAAAGCCTACGTAATCACATCACCTTACCACGTCTTGTTCCAAAGATAACTAACGCTAACGATGGTTACAGCTTGAATTTGAAACCAATCTGATTTGCATACTCATATTGGCGCTACTAGGGCCACTCTTATGCGACTAGTGTGAAATATTGCGATACTTCATCTTTCAGATTTAGGAACAATACTAAAAACTTTCGTTTGCATTGCACAACTCTTTCTTGGTGCTGCGATTTTTTTGCGTCATTTACTGACCCGAATGTATCAGGATTACGTAACTCATTCTGACTGAAACCCACTGGCCTTGTTGTGCTTGTGTCCAGCTTCCAGTTCCTTTCGACAGGTTCTCGTCGGCTGCGAGATGGTGCCGCGCTGGTGGGCGGGCGACGCCTCGCAGCCGCGCCGCTACCTGCAGCTGAACGTGGGCCTGCTGTGCGCCGTGGGCCTGCAGCCGCTGGGCGGCGGCCGGCGCTGGCTCGCGCCGCTGCTCTGGGCCGCCCTGGCCGCGCACAACGCCGCGCAGTTGGCACACCTGTACGCCAGCTGGGGCGACATGGCGGCCATCGCCAGCGCCGTGCCCTTGGCCAGCCTCATCTTCGGCGGCGTCTTCCGCGTCACGCTCTACATGGCGCTCCGCGACAAGTTCGCCAGCAACGTCTCGCAGGTTCGAAAGCGGCTCTTTCCTTCCTTTCAAATAAAGGGGTAGTGTTACCGTCCACTCTTGATGAACCATCTGAGCACATGGGTAAATTGGGACACATACGATGTGGGGCAGAGAATAAAAGTTAATAAAAGATAAACTACAAATCAGAAGACGTTTATTTATTACGTCAATAGAGTTGGAAGGCTAATTTTATTAAGTTTTGAACATCAAATCGTGACACCCGTCACTGTCAATGGACGGCTGCAGCCAGTTTCTAAGGTTCCGCAGCGCTCTATGCAGCATCTGTTGTGGAATATATTTCAAGGCATATAGCATCCTGCAAGGCTCCTAGGGTCCTTGCGTGGTGTTTATAAACGTCAGCTTCGAGATAACTCCAAAGGAGGAAGCTGTACGGTCTTAAATCAGGCGAGCGTGCAGACCATGGAATGTCGCCGTACCGCGAGATCAAACGAAGGCAACGATTTCCCTCAAAACATTCGTCGATTGTCAAGCAATGGGGGCCGTGGGACTATCCTCCTGAAACAAATGGAGTGTCGTGTGCTTTTGTGCAGTTGTGCTCGAAAAAGGTTTTGGATAGTGTTCACATATCGTTCACTATTAACGGTAACAGCATGGTTGTTCTCCTTTAAAAAAGAGAAAAAGAGAAAGAAAAAAAAAGTGATTTCTTCAGCACTAACTGCACACCGAAGGCCGGCCGGGGTGGCCCGGCGGTTCTAGGCACTTCAGTCTGGAACCGCGCGACCGCTACGGTGGCAGGTTCGACTCCTGCCTCGGGCATGGATGTGTGTGATATCCTTCGGTTAGTTAGTTTTAAGTAGTTCTAAGTTCTAGGGGACTGATGAGCTCAGAAGTTAAGTTCCATAGTGCTCAGAGCCATTTTGCACTCCGAACTGAGACCTTAACACTGTGAAGAGATATCTCACGAAAGTCCTCAGGATTCACACAACTCCGTTAACGGATATTGAAACAAAATGTGTGCGTCTTGAGGAACGTTTCCCATCAAATTTTCACAGACTTGTTATCGATTTTGCCGGTCCCGTTGTGACACTTCTTTAGCGATACCCATTTTATGCGGATGAAATTGAAGATATTCGAGGAGAAACCGAGGCAGAATACGGCTACACAGTGCAAGCGACGAGCCATGCTCGTGAGCAAAATTTTTAGGGGACCGCAACATCGACATTACACGCTCACTGTTCTCAGGAGTTGTAACGGCCCTCTGTGCTCCAGCTCTCGTTATCATAACACTGCCACATCGAAGAAAGTTTTCCGCTCATAACACAATCTATGTACGATCGGAAACATTGTTTTGATTGGGGATTTGATATCGAGTGTGGATAGATCTATGTACTGCAACTACACTCCTGGAAATGGAAAAAAGAACACATTGACACCGGTGTGTCAGACCCACCATACTTGCTCCGGACACTGCGAGAGGGCTGTACAAGCAATGATCACAAGCACGGCACAGCGGACACACCAGGAACTGCGGTGTTGGCCGTCGAATGGCGCTAGCTGCGCAGCATTTGTGCACCGCCGCCGTCAGTGTCAGCCAGTTTGCCGTGGCATACGGAGCTCCATCGCAGTCTTTAACACTGGTAGCATGCCGCGACAGCGTGGACGTGAACCGTATGTGCAGTTGACGGACTTTGAGCGAGGGCGTATAGTGAGCATGCGGGAGGCCGGGTGGACGTACCGCCGAATTGCTCAACACGTGGGGCGTGAGGTCTCCACAGTACATCGATGTTGTCGCCAGTGGTCGGCGGAAGGTGCACGTGCCCGTCGACCTGGGACCGGACCGCAGCGACGCACGGATGCACGCCAAGACCGTAGGATCCTACGCAGTGCCGTAGGGGACCGCACCGCCACTTCCCAGCAAATTAGGGACACTGTTGCTCCTGGGGTATCGGCGAGGACCATTCGCAACCGTCTCCATGAAGCTGGGCTACGGTCCCGCACACCGTTAGGCCGTCTTCCGCTCACGCCCCAACATCGTGCAGCCCGCCTCCAGTGGTGTCGCGACAGGCGTGAATGGAGGGACGAATGGAGACGTGTCGTCTTCAGCGATGAGAGTCGCTTCTGCCTTGGTGCCAATGATGGTCGTATGCGTGTTTGGCGCCGTGCAGGTGAGCGCCACAATCAGGACTGCATACGACCGAGGCACACAGGGCCAACACCCGGCATCATGGTGTGGGGAGCGATCTCCTACACTGGCCGTACACCACTGGTGATCGTCGAGGGGACACTGAATAGTGCACGGTACATCCAAACCGTCATCGAACCCATCGTTCTACCATTCCTAGACCGGCAAGGGAACTTGCTGTTCCAACAGGACAATGCACGTCCGCATGTATCCCGTGCCACCCAACGTGCTCTAGAAGGTGTAAGTCAACTACCCTGGCCAGCAAGATCTCCGGATCTGTCCCCCATTGAGCATGTTTGGGACTAGATGAAGCGTCGTCTCACGCGGTCTGCACGTCCAGCACGAACGCTGGTCCAACAGAGGCGCCAGGTGGAAATGGCATGGCAAGCCGTTCCACAGGACTACATCCAGCATCTCTACGATCGTCTCCATGGGAGAATAGCAGCCTGCATTGCTGCGAAATTGCTGGGACAATGAATTCACGGTGTTCTTATTTCAATTTCCAGGAGTGTATAAACAGGGTCCAGGGGAAACAGATTTCGATAGCAAAAGCACTTTCTTCGTTCGACCAAGCCATGTTTGCAACTAACAGGGGTACCAACGTAAACGTCCACTGCCATTGTGATCTTGTGATCTTGGAGCCCGTGCCCCACTTCCATTGCGCCATTCGCAGTACCAACTTAAAGTTAGGGACAATTCTCTGCCACACCCTGCTCACATTTGTTCATGAGTATCTCCAGGGTTTCAGGGGATTACTGCGCGAAAACTAAAGGACGTAGAGAAGAATGACGATGGATACGGCATCTCTCCAACTTTCTAACTGACACTGCAGGTACTCAGAATCGGCACCATTTGTGATGCGGCAAACGCCAGTATGTATGTCCAGCCCTTTAAAGTCACTGACGCTAATAGCCTGGGAAGGCGTGACAGCAACCCACTTTCTAAATCTGGTTACTCCTAGCCTATCTGCAGGACGCTGGTGTTTTCTAATCCGACGCAATAACATGAAGTGAATAATGTGTCTAGATGATGTGACATGCCAGTTCTGTACTGCAACCATGCGATGGTGCTTATTAGGAATCGAAACTTGGACAGGCGCTCTTTCCACTGAGTGTCGTATTTCTCTATCTTATAATTTTCTAACAGTCGTCTTCTGAAATGTTGGAGGTACTTCTGAATAACCCTGTACTTCTCACAGAGGTGAGCATCTTCAATTCTTGGGTGTCCCACCATCTAGTTTTAAGTACGGTAAAAAGCCAGGTAAGTGCGATTAGCACTAACGTTCCAAGGATTCCGTATAAACTTATTTATACATGTATGTTGCTCAGTCATACCAAAATTCGAGAATATCGACGATTTTACCTGTTACCAATATCAATACTTCTATTTTTTCATATATTTTATTAACTTTGGAGATACATTGACTTGCTTGGCTAATTGGCAATTGCAGATACGTTGATTTCATTTGCTCTCGTCCCTGTTGCGATTGTGAACCCCCATCACTATTGAGGTGAGTGAGAAGCGGTGCTAGTTAGTTACCTGTTTATATGTCTCTCCTCAGGAACGACACTAATTAAACAGTGCGCAACGGAGTTAATAGACGCTAATTTTCGGCACAGCAATACATCATTTGGTGAGGGTAATCACTTCTACATCTAAATCTACATGGATACTCTGCAAATCACATTCAAGTAGTTTCCTCAATTATGCACAGAGATGACTGACTATGAAACGAATGTCAAAGTTGCGATAAATTCCTGAGTTTATCAGCACAATTTGAAGCTGCTAACTAGCGAGTGGCAGTCCTCGAAGTTAAGCCATGGTCTTGTTTTAGCACTTACACAATATTAACTTACCATACATGTGACTGTTGCGGAGTTAGAGATTGTCTTATTTGGCTTGTTAGTAACCATGCACCATCATTTTCTTTTTTGGTGACGCAGTGACTTACATTTACGTACATGCATCATGTCGTGCAATTCATGCCTAAAACAGTTGTGCAATTCATGCCTTGAACTATGTCAATTATCGTTAATCTAGTCAAGTACAAGAGTAGGGAACCTTGATCGTATCATTTGCACTATTTACTATGCGTCTTTCTCTCTTTGCTCCTCTCATCTCATGCATCGTCCCTTTCTAATCAGTCGTACGACCTTTCCATAGGTTATTATAGTCCCATGAAGCGTTCTCTCATATTTACGGCCTTACTTTCATCTGCATGTCAGTCGAATCTGTGGACACCATTATCCAAAATAAAAAAAAAAGAAGAAAGAAAACGTACACATTTTCATGGTGTGATCATTGTTATCTATACATGTGTAACGAAATATTTACATACCCTCAGACTCAATTAAGATTTCATAATTTGTCCATGCGGTTATGTGATAGTGTTTCGTGCTTCGTTACAATGATTTTGAATGCCTTCTTGCTGTTTCCTTTTCGAACTTTTCGTTGCTCCACACTTTCAGAGTTCGCGTCAGTGCTTTCCACACAGTGCACCCCATATACAAGAGAAAGGGGTCCCGCAGGGCTCTGTCCTGAGTGTCCCACTCTTTGTAATTGTCGTTAATGGCCTCGCATTAGCCGTAGGGTCGTAAGTTTCTTCCCTCCTATATGCTGACGATTTTTGGATTTCCTTCTGCTTCTCTTCTATCGTGGCTGAACGCCGGCTGCAGGGAGCTATACGGAAGGTGCAGTTGGAGGTCCTCACTCACGGCTTTCTGTTCGGCCGCCAAAACTTGCGTCATGCACTTCTGTTGTCGTTGTACTGTCCATCCTCATCCAGGACTTTACCTCGATGACCAACTACTACATGTAGTGGAGACTTACCGCTTTTGGGGACTAGTATCAGATGCCTGCTTAACTTGGCTTCCCCATCTTCGTCAGCTTAAAGACAAGTGCTGGATGCACCTTAATATTATTCGATGCCTGAGCTACACTGACTGGGGTGCTGATCGTCCTACACTGCTGCAGATGTACAAAGCCCTTGTACAGTCCCATATTGACTGTGGGAGCCTGGTGGATGGTTTAGCATCGCCCTCCTCACTGCGTCTGCTGGACACGATCCACCACTGTTGAGTTCTACTCTAGACAGGAGCCTTCTGAATGAGTCCCGCAAACAGCAGGCGTTCCTCCATTGTGGCTCCGATGGCAACTATTGCTTGCAAATTATACCGCCCGTATTCGTAGTTCACCTCACCATCCAACTTACCATCTCCTTTTTCCTAACACGGCGATCCATCTCCCGCAACGGCTGGCCAGCACTGGGAATCCCCTCACCGTCCATCTACATCTACATCTACATCTACATCTATACTCCGCGAGCCACCTTACGGTGTGTGGCGGAGGGTACTTATTGTACCACTATCTGATCCCCCCTTCCCTGTTCCATTCACGAATTGTGCGTGGGAAGAACGACTGCTTGTAAGTCTCCGTATTTGCTCTAATTTCTCGGATCTTTTCGTTGTGATCATTACGCGAGATATATGTGGGCGGTAGTAATATGTTGCCCATCTCTTCCCGGAATGTGCTCTCTCGTAATTTCGATAATAAACCTCTCCGTATTGCGTAACGCCTTTCTTGAAGTGTCCGCCACTGGAGCTTGTTCAGCATCTCCGTAACGCTCTCGCGCTGACTAAATGTCCCCATGACGAATCGCGCTGCTTTTCGCTGGATCATGTCTATCTCTTCTATTAATCCAACCTGGTAAGGGTCACATACTGATGAGCAATACTCAAGAATCGGACGAACAAGCGTTTTGTAAGCTACTTCTTTCGTCGATGAGTCACATTTTCTTAGAATTCTTCCTATGAATCTCAACCTGGCGCCTGCTTTTCCCACTATTTGTTTTATGTGATCATTCCACTTCAGATCGCTCCGGATAGTAACTCCTAAGTATTTTACGGTCGTTACCGCTTCCAATGATTTACCACCTATGGCATAATCGTACTGGAATGGATTTCTGCCCCTATGTATGCGCATTATATTACATTTATCTACGTTTAGGGAAAGCTGCCAGCTGTCGCACCATGCATTAATCCTCTGCAGGTCTTCCTGGAGTACGTACGAGTCTTCTGATGTTGCTACTTTCTTGTAGACAACCGTGTCATCTGCAAATAGCCTCACGGAGCTACCGATGTTGTCAACTAAGTCATTTATGTATATTGTAAACAATAAAGGTCCTATCACGCTTCCTTGCGGTACTCCCGAAATTACCTCTACATCTGCAGATTTTGAACCGTTAAGAATGACATGTTGTGTTCTTTCTTCTAGGAAATCCTGAATCCAATCACAAACCTGGTCCGATATTCCGTAAGCTCGTATTTTTTTCACTAAACGTAAGTGCGGAACCGTATCAAATGCCTTCCTGAAGTCCAGGAATACGGCATCAATCTGCTCGCCAGTGTCTACGGCACTGTGAATTTCTTGGGCAAATAGGGCGAGCTGAGTTTCACATGATCTCTGTTTGCGGAATCCATGTTGGTTATGATGAAGGAGATTTGTATTATCTAAGAACGTCATTATACGAGAACACAAAACATGTTCCATTATTCTACAACAGATTGACGTAAGCGAAATAGGCCTATAATTATTCGCATCTGATTTATGACCCTTCTTGAAAATGGGAACGACCTGCGCTTTCTTCCAGTCGCTAGGTACTTTACGTTCTTCCAGCGATCTACGATAAATTGCTGATAGAAAGGGGGCAAGTTCTTTAGCATAATCACTGTAGAATCTTAAGGGTATCTCGTCTGGTCCGGATGCTTTTCCGCTACTAAGTGATAGCAGTTGTTTTTCAATTCCGATATCGTTTATTTCAATATTTTCCATTTTGGCGTCCGTGCGACGGCTGAAGTCAGGGACCGTGTTACGATTTTCCGCAGTGAAACAGTTTCGGAACACTGAATTCAGTATTTCTGCCTTTCTTCGGTCGTCCTCTGTTTCGGTGCCATCGTGGTCAACGAGTGACTGAATAGGGGATTTAGATCCGCTTACCGATTTTACATATGACCAAAACTTTTTAGGGTTCTTGTTTAGATTGTTTGCCAATGTTTTATGTTTGAATTCGTTGAATGCTTCTCTCATTGCTCTCTTTACGCTCTTTTTCGCTTCGTTCAGCTTTTCCTTATCAGCTATGATTCGACTACTCTTAAACCTATGATGAAGCTTTCTTTCTTTCCGTAGTACCTTTCGTACATGATTGTTATACCACGGTGGATCTTTCCCCTCGCTTTGGACCTTAGTCGGTACGAACTTATCTAAGGCGTACTGGACGATGTTTCTGAATTTTTTCCATTTTTGTTCCACATCCTCTTCCTCAGAAATGAACGTTTGATGGTGGTCACTCCATGTCCAGTCGCTTCTCAGTAAACTCGACGCTTTCCCTCAACCACCTTTGGTGTGTGTCCACTCCCATACACCTTCATGGTCCATATTCGGCCACGGCTTCGGCTGGACCTATCGCAAGGCCCAAAAGGCTCCGTTCCACATGAGACCCTTCGCAGGCAATTTCTATCTCTTCTCAGCGAGTTCCAGGACGCAGTCTACACCAATGAATGAATCGTCGAGAGTCTTGTTGGCTTCGCTTATGCTCACGTTGGACGTACTGAACAGCACTCCTTGCTGGATGGCTGCACTGTTTTCAATGCACAGTTGGTAGCCATTTATCGCGCCTTTCAGCATATCCAGTCCTGCACCGGTGAGTCCTTTATCATCTGTAGTGGCTCCTTAAGCAGCCTACAAGCTTTCGACCAGTGACTCCCTCGACATCCTTTGGTAATGACCATCCATGAGTCTCTCTATGCCCTCGAGAGCAGTGGACGTTCATTGACCTTCATTTGGACCCCAGGACATGTCAGGATACCGGGAAATGAACTTTCTCACTGCCTGGCCAAACAGGGTACCAGTAAACCTACTCTGCAGATTGGCCTACTGGAGACCGATTTGCGATTGGTCTTCCACTGCAAAGCTTTTGCGATTTGGTTGCTGAATGGTGCACCTTCAGTACACCAAATAAACTCCGTGTTATCAAGGAGGTAATAAATGTGTGGCGGTCATCCATGCGAGCCACTCACAGGGAATCCGTTGCCCTTTTCCAGTTTCACATCAACCATACGTGGCTAACACATGGTCACCTCCTCCATCGTGAGGACCCACGTCGGTGTCACTGTGTCTCCCCAACGACTGTCTTCCACCTCTTGTACTGCCCAGTTTTCTTCCCAACACCCTACCTGTGGTGTTAGGCGACAATGCCTCAACAGCAGATTTAGTTTTATGTTTTATTCGAGATGAGGGTTTTTATCATACCATCTAAGGGTGGGCGTCTGGTCTTCTCTCTGAGGTCTCCACCCTCCCTCTGGTTTAACTCTCTGTCATCCTTTCTTTGCTTTTTTTTTGCCTTGTTGTTCATCTCGTCATTTTGGGCTGGATATTTTAGTGTGTTGCAGAGTGGCTGGCTCACCATCTTTTATTCTTGTAGTCAGCCACCCCAAACCATCTGCTCTATAGTTTTGATACCTTCCTCTGCTTTTCCTTGTGGTGTGCGTTTTCCATCTTTCTCTTTCGTTTCTTTCGGTGTGGTTCCCCATTCCTTTTATCCCCTTTTACCTTCCCAAATTAAATTTGGCTGTTCTTTTACCTTGAGCCTTGTTTGCGTCAGGGAAAAGGGAGTGATGACCCTGTAGTTTGGTCCCTATATATTCCAGACCAACCAACCAGCCAATCGGCATCAGCAAAATTTGGTTTTACAAACTTGTAATGGAATCGGTACACCTGGAGTTTGGAGAGGTGAAAAACACATTTACCGATATAGAAAGGTTTCGTGAACCCCACTGAAACCGTAGCCATAGCCACTAGTCTGACATTGAAGACTGTGGTCTGCTTAAAACTTGGCCTGGTGATGTAATCTCTTGCACCATAAAACCCACCCCAATGGTAAACTAAATGAATATCGTGACTTTTTCTAGCATTATCCACGATTTTACTGAAAACTGAATTGCTCATTAATTTATAAAAACCTTTTTCAAAATCGCATGTCACAAGACCTCTCTGTTGAGTGTATAAATCAGTATGCTTGTTCACCCAGGGACGCTGCTTAAAAGAAATGGCAGAGGTGATGTTAAGAAGTTGCATCCCCAACCTGAGACACTACTGGAGGTTTCTATAGTGTATAAAGTATCTCTTCTTATTCCCCAACATTGTCAGCAGCTTGGGGAAGAAAAAAAAATTTCGGGACTAAGAGCTCCAGACACTATGGCAGGTCACTGTATGTGTCATGCAAATTGGTGAGATATTCTAGGTCTGCCCCCAAGAATATCTTCTACCAGCATCAACAGCACATTGAAGAACTCATCCTTGAGTTGGACGATTTCATATTTGGACAGCCATCAGAATCTTCCAAACAACAGAGATTTTTTCATGCCTGCCCATAGAGAGTCATTACAAGACTCAAATCGTCAGACGGCCAGTACTCCTCCTCACTAAAATGCAGGCTCTTCGCCTTAATGTACCTGTGGACATAATGGCGAAGTCCCCCACAAATCCTGCGTTTGAAAAAAGCAACACATCAACATCAGTCAACAGTTTGAGGTTGATACATATCTTTTTCAACACTGTGTTCCACAAAATCCCCATCTCACTGTAATGAAGACTGGATCCAGAGTGCATGTCTCCAGGCATACACTAGAGAATTTGTCGAAAACGTCCATGAGCAAGTGCATAGCTGTCTCCACATACAGTTTAGCACAAACCTCTATATCAGAGATGTTGAATTCCTTCCAAATATTCACAACATGCCTATACACTACACCCATTATGGCAGTGCTGTGAGTTTGCTGGTGAATGTGTTTATATTGGCCGATGTGGATTCATGGATGGAGAGCCATCGAGCCAAGATATTCATATGGAAATACCCTGTTCTGTGGTACAATCTGGAGCATTGCATCATCAGGAAATGCCGCTCAAGTGATACGGATATTCTCCTGATGCGTTATCTCAGCAGTTTTCTGAAAAGGTGTCTGCATAAATGGTATCGAGTGCAGTGGTATTCTTAGCGTCATTCATTGGAAGGATGAAATATATTTTTCTAGATTATCAGGTATAACATTGACCTTATCATTCTCCAGCCCAAAAGCACCAAAGTGCTCAACCAGAAAGTGAGCATCATACCTATTCAAGTTATGGAAGAAGATGGGTATGTGTCCAGACAGTTGTATTTCAGGTTGCAAGCATTGTGAGCTGCACTGTGGAACTCCATTGTTGGATGACAGTGATCTCCACGTCGATTCTACGCTTTTCTGTCCAAAGGCAGGTCACAAATATGACACTTAACTGCTTGCTGGTATAAGGCATCATTCTCCTGCGAGTTGTCCATTGGGATGTTTCTACTATGAAGGCAATCAACATCCGATTCAAGATTTTCGAACCCAGAGTGCAACTATCTCGCAGGATCATCCCCAATATGGAAATAAAATTTGTTGCAACTGGAATCAAATGAGCATACAACCTGATATGCTGCATTCTGTGAAAGTGTTACGAGAGGCATTGGGATCACCTTCACAATGTGCCATATGTTATAGTAAACACCCAAAGTCAGTGTATAGAACAAAGGAAAATCGTTCCTGGTGGTAGGCATTTTGCACTTTAAGAACTTTTTATCCTCAGTGAGAATTTCCACAAGGACCAGTTCCTGGTTCAAATACTCAATTAAATGCCCTTCCAAATGCTCATACTTAGTAGAAGAGTGGAGCCATCTGCCGCAAAAGTGACTTGTCCCTTATTTTTCGACATTTGGGCATGTTTTTCATCCAGAAGTAGTATTGCTTTTGGAGAATAACACTAGACCTATAAGTTTAGTATGCTGAGCAGCTGCTCGGGGAAACTGAAGGGGTGCAACTACTTATGAGTACCATTAATGTATAAATCGTATTAGTCACATCTCATGGCTTGCTTTTTTTTTTCACTTACATGCAGACTGTAAACAACATATAAGTCAGGTTCTACCTCTGGAATTTTGGTAGGTCTGGGATAGTGACGAGAAATGCGATACCTTTCACGTTATGATGCCCATAGACATTGGGTGTTTCATATGTATCTGAACAACATGTATATTTTGTGTAATTTCTATTGCAAGCCAGAACGGACCAGATGAAGCTGTATTCATTCCACTCATCTAGATTCTGGACTTAATGCATACCATTTTAGCGGCAATATCACCTGGAAGAGGATTGAGCTGTTAACTGGATCAAAAAGGTATGTGTGCACATCAAGGTGGAGCATGCAACTGAGAGCCTTAGCAGAGCCTCTCGCCTTCATACTGGAAAAATATTTCAGTATGGCACTTTTGGTGAAAGTTCCGTACCGTTCTGCAATTCACATACCCTGCAACATCTTACCATCCTTCCAGCAAAAGACTATGCTCAAACCTGCAACATCATTGCTGCCTTCCTTAGGGGCGTGCATAAGCTCAGAGAAAACTCCCTTTTCAAGACTACTTGACAGAAAGGAAGGAAGTTAGACAGATCTCGAAATTCATCATCAACATTATCAATGCGTGAATGTAAGATGATATCTGTGAAAGCACTGCTCTGCTACCATTAGGCTGGGAGCGGTGGCCTGATGGCCACAGATCTGATGTCGCAGCCATTGATCGTACTGCTTTGCCACCACTAGGCTGAGGTGACGCGGATGTCGATGGCCGCATCAATGAAATGTCTGGCAGCAGTGTTGTGAACCCACTCGTAGAAGCTTCTAATACTCTTTCTGCAACAGAAGAAGAAGTGAAACTAATTATTATCGCACACAGACACAAGCAAAAGACATGTACATCCACAAATAATAATTAATTTCTGATACATATGTTGAGGTTTACCAATAACTAGTGCTTTCAACCACCCATATTGCTCAATAATCATAATAAGTGTGGATATCCTAAGATTTTTTTCGGTTTAGCTCGGTTACTACTTCTCTTGTAACAACAGTATCATCTTTATCTAGAAAAAAGATCTGTATGTAGGTATAAAAAGATTGTTATTATTATTACTGCTCGAAGAAGAAGTAATACCATTACTCAACTAACTGCCCTTCAGTGTCGTGTCATCCCCCACGAGCTGTGACTAGAAGAAAATGGCGTCATTACTAGTGGTATCTCATCCATAATATCATCGATGCTCCACGAGCTCTGAGTGGAAAATGGCGTTGGCTCACTTTCAATGGCATTATCTGGTAATCCATAATCTGACCGAAACCCCATGAATTACGACGGGTGGGGAAGGGTGTCGTAGACGCTTGTTGTGAAATCAGTGCGTTCACCTACAGCGAAAACAAAGCAACAAAGGAACACGTAAGAATTACATATGAACATGAAAAAATTACGTGCATATACAGAAAGAAATTCTTATGTTCGCCTTCAGCAAATCATTCACGAGACATGTGACTGTCTCATCATTGAAAAGTAGTGACCTTATGCTTGGAACCAAGTTTTCAGCGTCCGACAAATAAGTGCGCTTTCCGGCGCCTTTGTCATCATCTTGTGCAGAACGCATCATGGCTGATCAGACTGGAAGGAAGAGGAACTGTTCAGTGCCAATTAGTTATATACAAGCAGGCTGATTGCCGGGTTCATGTGCACATGTACCGAGGTAGCCAGACGGCTGAGTTCATGTAAATCTAGGCAGAGCTGACGTTCATGATTTTCGCTGCACGTGCAGCACTCATCTACCTGTACCACGCGCTTTATGTGAGTCAGATGTAATTCACACATGTACGTATGTGAAATCGTGAACTGCTGACTAATACGATGTATACATTCATGGTACTTATAATCCAACACTTCTGCAAGTGTTACAACGACTGCGAACGTGGTACCGCAATAATCTTCCAGCTGAGTCAGCATAAACTAACCAACGTGATGTTGTCTGCCTATTCCTGCTGCTTCCTGGAAGCGCCTATTGGTACAATGTGGGCTGCCTAACGATGCGTGTGCTCACCCAGACCCCAAGCACTTCTTTTTTTACGAAGAGTGTACTGGAAAGCTTAAATTACATAGAAAATGAATAAATAAATACATAGATTTTTTTAAAAAGAAATAATTTACTTGTATTTATTAGTAAGCCAATTCAATAGTAGTTGCCGCGCGAGGTAGCCGTGCGGTCTAGGGCGCCTTGTCTCGATTCGCGCGGCTGCCCCCGTCGGAGGTTCGAGTCCTCCCTCGGGTATGGGTGTGAATGTTGTCCGTAGCATAAGTTGCTTTAGGTTACATTAAGTAGTGCGTAAGCCTAGGGACCAATGACCTCAGCAGTTTGGTCCCATAGTCCTTACCACAAATATCCAATAATACACTCCTGGAAATGGAAAAAAGAACACATTGACACCGGTGTGTCAGACCCACCATACTTGCTCCGGACACTGCGAGAGGGCTGTACAAGCAATGATCACACGCACGGCACAGCGGACACACCACGAACCGCGGTGTTGGCCGTCGAATGGCGCTAGCTGCGCAGCATTTGTGCACCGCCGCCGTCAGTGTCAGCCAGTTTGCCGTGGCATACGGAGCTCCATCGCAGTCTTTAACACTGGTAGCATGCCGCGACAGCGTGGACGTGAACCGTATGTGCAGCTGACGCACTTTGAGCGAGGGCGTATAGTGGGCATGCGGGAGGCCGGGTGGACGTACCGCCGAATTGCTCAACACGTGAGGCGTGAGGTCTCCACAGTACATCGATGTTGTCGCCAGTGGTCGGCGGAAGGTGCACGTGCCCGTCGACCTGGGACCGGACCGCAGCGACGCACGGATGCACGCCAAGACCGTAGGATCCTACGCAGTGCCGTAGGGGACCGCACCGCCACTTCCCAGCAAATTAGGGACACTGTTGCTCCTGGGGTATCGGCGAGGACCATTCGCAACCGTCTCCATGAAGCTGGGCTACGGTCCCGCACACCGTTAGGCCGTCTTCCGCTCACGCCCCAACATCGTGCAGCCCGCCTCCAGTGGTGTCGCGACAGGCGTGAATGGAGGGACGAATGGAGACGTGTCGTCTTCAGCGATGAGAGTCGCTTCTGCCTTGGTGCCAATGATGGTCGTATGCGTGTTTGGCGCCGTGCAGGTGAGCGCCACAATCAGGACTGCATACGACCGAGCCACACAGGGCCAACACCCGGCATCATGGTGTGGGGAGCCATCTCCTACACTGGCCGTACACCACTGGTGATCGTCGAGGGGACACTGAATAGTGCACGGTACATCCAAACCGTCATCGAACCCATCGTTCTACCATTCCTAGACCGGCAAGGGAACTTGCTGTTCCAACAGGACAATGCACGTCCGCATGTATCCCGTGCCACACAACGTGCTCTAGAAGGTGTAAGTCAACTACCCTGGCCAGCAAGATCTCCGGATCTGTCCCCCATTGAGCATGTTTGGGACTGGATGAAGCGTCGTCTCACGCGGTCTGCACGTCCAGCACGAACGCTGGTCCAACTGAGGCGCCAGGTGGAAATGGCATGGCAAGCCGTTCCACAGGACTACATCCAGCATCTCTACGATCGTCTCCGTGGGAGAATAGCAGCCTGCATTGCTGCGAAAGGTGGATATACACTGTACTAGTGCCGACATTGTGCATGCTCTGTTGCCTGTGTCTATGTGCCTGTGGTTCTGTCAGTGTGATAATGTGATGTATCTGACCCCAGGAATGTGTCGATAAAGTTTCCCCTTCCTGGGACAATGAATTCACGGTGTTCTTATTTCAATTTCCAGGAGTGTAGTTGAACATTTTCTGCTACAACTTCTTGAGAGCAGGACATCTTTCCGTAACCAGATTATGGACAGACGCACATTTATAATTTTTTTGAAACCAGGAAATCTTCTCATGGCCTTGGAAGTATACTATGCTGAGTCTACATTCAGAAGCTTGGAGCGACACCATACCATAACGTGCACCTCTTCGTCGTCCCAGTGATTTGCGTGGTAAAATCGTGTCAAACACACCACCGTTTTTCGAGTTTTAGCAGATTTCACTGAACTAAACGGTCTGAATGAAGCAACAGTTGTGGCATACCTCGTTAGTAGTTGTCTTGCGTCGGAGAATGCAAGTAATGCTACATCTTTAATCACAGATCATTCACAGTCATCGTAAAACCTTTGTGTGACTGCAACAATCTTTGTTCTTCGAGGCATCGTTGTATATTGTGGTGTATCTTGTGCAATGCCTCTACATTTATACTACACATTGTATAATTCCTGTTTACAGAGGGTATTTTGTGAGAGAGTCACTTAGTATTAATGCGTATGCTGCAGTGCCTGCAATGAAGTTTCCGGATGATTCGAATTCAATACGTACGTCCACAGTTTCAGTCTTCGCTTCTCATGTTACTTTGAACAGTCTGTCACCACTATGGGTGATAGTAACTGAAACTCCTGCAGGAAAAAACGTGCAATATGATGGTTAAATCTTGCGTACAAGTCATACAATATTCCATAAGCTACAGTTGAGCTGTAAATTATTGTACGGAAAAACTGGGAGTTCAGGTAAACTCAAGCACAGGTTAGTTTTCCGTTGTCAAATATGCTTGAGTCTCTTTCAGGACCCCCCTTCCTGCATACTTGCTGCGCCAGAATAATAAAGCGAGGGATTTCTAGCTGGATAGAAGTCTTAAGAGTCCATGCTTGGCGAGAAGACTGTGGAAGGATCGTATATACAAACAACTCCCATGAACGGAAAGTTAAGGACAGATGCACTCCTGCCGGCCGCGGTGGTCTAGCGGTTCTGGCGCTGCAGTCCGGAACCGCGGGACTGCTACGGTCGCAGGTTCGAATCCTGCCTCGGGCATAGGTGTGTGTGATGTCCTTAGGTTAGTTAGGTTTAAGTAGTTCTAAGTTCCAGGGGACTTATGACCTAAGATGTTGAGTCCCATAGTGCTCAGAGCCATTTAGATGCACTCCTGAATTCAGAACGCATAAAAGTTTCAAATTTTCTTCGTCTGATAGCGATAGCTGCGGTGTTTTCGATATCAATATATCCAGCACAATTTTACGCCTTTCTTCAAATTCTGCTAGAATGCACGAGCTGTTATCTGTAGCACTTCGATCCACAATAAAATCTTGCCTCGTGTTCTTTTCAGTACGACTGCTGTCTTTAAATAAATCCTTTAACATTTTGAGTGGAATGCACACACTAAAGGAGGTGTCTGTCGATCCATCTACTAACCATTCTGTGTTTTATAGAGCATTGTCATCAGATGTTGATGCAGAGCCTTGAGTGTAGATATGATTCCAACGTTTCCGATGTGGGCAATCTGAACATTAAGTTCCTATATTATTTCTTGAAAAAAGTAAGGAGAATGCATTACGTGTAAGGCGCAATGTCAGCGCTGGTGGCACGGCTTCCTTAGGTGTAAATACTCTCTTCAAACATAGGAATCTCTTGCTAGGAAGTGTCATTCCATCTTAACGCTGAATAATAATCCGTACTTCATCATCAACATTACATGTGGCTGAGGCAAACGGTCCATGGTAATAATATTCATGGCTAATGATACGCTCTTCGTATCAAACTGCAGTTGTTACATCGAGTGATGTCATTGCAAGGTTTCAGCCCAATGGATTTAAGATAGTCGTAATTCTCGTATGTTATCGTGTTCTCCTTCTGCTGCAAAGTGCTCTTGTGATTGTTATGTATGCAGTATTTATACTTAATACCCATAATTTCGCTTCAGCTGAAGACTTACTACCATTCCCTAACTGCTAAAATCGACTAGATTCGCTCTCTGATCTACAGTATTCAGCTCGAGATGGTCTAACGTCTCAAAAGTCAGAGGGTTATATATCGGATTACTGGGAAATTCCGCAGCCAGCTCCCAGTACGGGAAAGAATGCGTAAATGGATGGTACGAATCCGTCGCGATATTACGCTCTACCCGAATCATTCCATTAGAACTACTGATGGCCTCAGGAGAGCCAGTCATGACAAAACTCTACCATCTGGTGAGCACGATGTATGAGACAGGCGAAATACCCTCAGACTTTAAGAAGAATATAATAATTCCAATCCCAAAGAAAGCAGGTGTTGACAGATGTGAAAATTACCGAACTATCAGTTTAATAAGTCACAGCTGCAAAATACTAACGCGAATTCTTTACAGACGAATGGAAAAACTGGTAGAAGCCGACCTCGGGGAAGATCAGTTTGGATTCCGTAGAAATGTTGGAACACGTGAGGCAATACTGACCTTACGACTTATCTTGGAAGAAAGATTAAGAAAAGGCAAACCTACGTTTCTAGCATTTGTAGACTTAGAGAAAGCTTTTGACAATGTTGACTGGAATACTCTCTTTCAAATTCTGAAGGTGGCAGGGGTAAAATACAGGGAGCGAAAGGCTATTTACAATTTGTACAGAAACCAGATGGCAGTTATAAGAGTCGAGGGACATGAAAGGGAAGCAGTGGTTGGGAAGGGAGTAAGACAGGGTTGTAGCCTGTCCCCGATGTTATTCAATCTGTATATTGCGCAAGCAGTAAACGAAACAAAAGAAAAATTTGGAGTAGGTATTAAAATTCATGGAGAAGAAGTAAAAACTTTGAGGTTCGCCGATGACATTGTAATTCTGTCAGAGACAGCAAAGGACTTGGAAGAGCAGTTGAACGGAATGGACAGTGTCTTGAAAGGAGGATATAAGATGAACATCAACAAAAGCAAAACGAGGATAATGGAATGTAATCAAATTAAGTCGGGTGATGCTGAGGGAATTAGATTAGGAAATGAGACACTTAAAGTAGTAAAGGAGTTTTGCTATTTAGGGAGTAAAATAACCGATGATGGTCGAAGTAGAGAGGATATAAAATGTAGACTGGCAATGGCAAGGAAAGCGTTTCTCAAGAAGAGAAATTTGTTAACATCGAATATAGATTTAGGTGTCAGGAAGTCGTTTCTGAAAGTATTTGTATGGAGTGTAGCCATGTATGGAAGTGAGACATGGACGATAACTAGTTTGGACAAGAAGAGAATAGAAGCTTTCGAAATGTGGTGCTACAGAAGAATGCTGAAGATAAGGTGGGTAGATCACGTAACTAATGAGGAGGTATTGAACAGGATTGGGGAGAAGTTTGTGGCACAACTTGACTAGAAGAAGGGATCGGTTGGTAGGACATGTTCTGAGGCATCGAGGGATCACAAATTTAGCATTGGAGGGCAGCGTGGAGGGTAAAAATCGTAGAGGGAGACCAAGAGATCAATACACTAAGCAGATTCAGAAGGATGTAGGTTGCAGTAGGTACTGGGAGATGAAGAGGCTTGCACAGGATAGAGTGGCATGGAGAGCTGCATCAAACCAGTCTCAGGACTGAAGACCACAACAACAACAACAACAACCCGAATCATAGAGACTGCCAGTATGTCATCAGTCTTATACAGCATCACTTGTCCCCTCGAGAAACATAGCCTATGTAACTAAACGTCACTGTCTCTTCTGTTGCTTTTATCACTGTTTTGAACATATTAAAGTTTTCATGTAGTTCAAAATCCTTTTACAAATCGTCTTATATACGCTTTTAAATCGTCAGTGTAGCTGAGCCAGTTACCACTTCTTCCCTACTCCTTATATGCAGTTTATCATTTCCCTCAGTGATATAAGCTATGCTGTTGTATATTTCCAGACGGTTCAATGCTCTACTCCACTTCCCCCTGCTCAGATTTATTGGAGGAAAGTAGGTCGCTTTTAATTTAGATTTCTTTTCGAGTTTGAGGGAGTGATCTCAAATGATTCAGTGATATACACACTGCTTGTTTTTAAGCAACTGTAATTAGAAATATGAGGCAGAAATGTCCGCAGAGGTATGAACTGAAGTCTTGGTAGCGTCGAAAATTGTACTACTCCTGGTTCCCATCGATGAAGTAACGACACAGTTCTTCAGGCAGTCTTAAATCTACGAATGAGTCAAAGCAGTAGATGGTGTTCCGTTCTCTTTTTTTAACATACGCAAGCAAGTGAGGTCCATATCCCCCGAAAACATCTCAATTGACAATCCCACATTCTTTGTATTTCCACGTTGTCTCAGATAACGTATTCCACATAAACACGCCGTGAAATCTCTGAATTTGCTGTTTTGTGACGACTTTACGCAGATCTGTGTTTGTATGCAGTGGTTTTCTTTTCATTCTCTTTTTTTTGTATAACCCTATCCCTTTCCCGTGTGGTTTTAAATAGATGCCTTTACCGATAGTGATGGCCTTACTATGCCTTTAACCTTGTAAGTGCTTTTCAGGGATTTGTGAATTTTTACTGCCGGAGTTATGGCAGCAGTTCCCCCATCTAATGAACCAATGGCTGATAGTCCATCAAATGCAGAGATTGGAAATGAAATTATTCCACCCGATGTCTTTGGTTCTGAGAGGACCTGGACGTTTTGCCACATCTATTCCTTCCTTCTTTCTGCCTCAAGGCAGCTTTCGGCACCGTCACACCTGATTCGATGCAATTTTTTAAACATCCCATCGATTTTTTTCTTCTTCCTTAGCGATGAGCTGCATTCATTATTTGCTTGAAGATTATTCCAGCACCCAATTTTGTTTGGCATGCATTGCCTTATCTACCATGAATGCTACAACACATTATCCTGTACAAATATTCTTTCTTCGACGTATCTGTCTAGCCTTATCAGCTAATATGAGTGTTCGGTCTGCAGTGCGACAATTCTCATTTGTAGAATAAGCAACGTCGTGGTCTTTGCATGCATTGTCTATGACATTAATTCCCTTATCACCATCGACTAGCCACTGTTTCAGTTTCGTTCCAGGTCCGCAAAAATTGTATCCAGGAATATGAAGTTCAAATTGGAGGTTGTCGAGAATACTGCCTCCATCTCTGTTGATACATTTCCTAGCACTTATGTCACTGCTGCACGTTTTCAGGTTTGCCTGTCCTATTACACAGCACACTGAGAGTGTTGTGCCTTGATGACATGCCGCACTATTTCATTAATGCCTGGTTCCCTGGACGTTTTATGACCTCCTCTACGAGAAATGCGTCCAGTTCAGAGCTTTTCTGTAACTCCTTTGTGTATAAAACCCCTGCAATATCTTCATCATCATTGTCTTTTAAGATGTATCTTCTCATGTCCGTGTGCTGCACCTTACAACTGTACATGTCGCTGTTGATCAATTCGGTAGCTACGACCTCTCAAACACAGTTTTGCATTTCAAACTACATACCAGATCACCTTTGTTGAAACTTCTGCTGGCGTGGATCCACTATCTTAATACGGTTGTATACTGTGTTTGTAAGTCCACTATCATGGTCATCAAAAGGTCCATTCTTAATTTATGGTAAATAGTGTGATTATACTTAACAATGAGTTGTGGTAGGATGTTTAGCAATTTGCACGTCTCTTGAAGATTAAATTGCTTCCACATCTGGTATCTGATCATCATGTACAGCTATTCGACAATACTAGCTTTCAAATGGAAGAATGTTGAGTAGTGATTTACCCCAAATCTTCCATTACTGCTTTGAAACCCCTTTTGTAAAATTCACTCTGATAATTGGTCTGAAGATTTTCGAGGCACTGATGCATTTGCGTTTGCAACAGTACTTCAAAAAACTTTGAAACTTCCTTCTCCATTTTTAATATCAAAGACAGAGTCCAAGCGAATTTGGTACACGTATCTGTGACCATTAGAATGTATTTGAAACTGTTATTCGCATGTGAGTAGTCTTGCATATCCAAGAGATCAGCCTGCCATAAATCATCCAGTTGTTGTATTATCACAGGTCAGAGCAGAAATTTTCTGCTTGCAGGCTTGTAAAGCTCATGAACAACTGTCTCCATAATTAGTCGATAATGCGTCTTTCTCGAAGCTCACATATTACTGATAATGTTTCAATTGTATGATCATATTCCCTGCGGCAACTGGTGCTGGAAATTTCTTGATGCAATAATTTACCAACAGCCGTATGTATTGTAGAAATTTATTTTATGAACTTCTTATGTGCTACCAGTTTCGGCATTACATTGATGCCATCTTCAGGCCCCACACGTCATAGTCGTAAAATCGCTATACACGGAAGGAGCCATATAACTGGATCCGTGAATAAATTCGTCCTGCAGCAGCTCTTGGTGGCCAGGCGACACCGACTGGAGCGGTTTGCACCTGACCTGTACTACGATTGTTATTGCCTTACATTTGTCTAGGACATTCAGCCAGAGGTGGCAGGCCGACTGCTGTGAACACCAACTCATACTTATTTAGGCAATATTTACACAACTGCCGACAATATTTTCATTACAATTTCTGGAATACCACAGCAACAACAGCAAGTTACTTCAGTATCTACCTTCTTCGTCAGCACTCCCATCACATCGTGCTGTGGACAACATTAAATTAATACAGAAAACTGAATGCTTAGCATTGTAATGTAGAAATACTGGATCCTGTTTTTTCAAATACTTATAGTCGACATCTTCATCAGTCGTTGCTATTGTCAAGACGCAAACCCAGGGAGAGAGTGCTGTATATGAATATAAAAAAATAAATAAATAAATAAATAAATAAATAAACCTACCACCTGCTGCTGTAATAGTTACGAAACACAATGACAATTATAGGTAGACCAATGCTTACACGCTTCTTGCATGGACAGTATTTTGAAACAACTCCAACATATGCAGCACTTCATACATATTAGTTGTCTTAACATGATATCATGAGCATGGAGGCGCGAGGTGGGAGTTATGCAGGTATGCTGCGCATGGGGTCGGTGCTCTATCATGTACATTGCTGGAGTGCATGGCCTGTGGGAGGTGTTGAGGGGAGGGGTCTGTGGGAGGTGGGGAGGGGAGGGCTAAGGGGGTAAGGGGTGCTTGCAGCTGGATGCTGATGTCAGTGAAATGTGACATGCATGAAAACTGCAGTCAAGTCTCGCTCCCACAACAGCTACAACGCAGTGCTGTATTTTAATGCTCCATTGGTTGCTGATTGGGGGAGGGGGTGGGGTAGTCGGGATGGGGGGCGGGGGGTGCTTCAAGCAAAATTTGTCGCTCCTTGTCCTTGACACGTGACAGGATTTCATGATTCCTGGAATGGCCTTGGAGATAAGGAAGTGCTGATGCTGCTGTCAGCGAAGTATGATATGTGCAATTGTCTCAGCTGTAATATGACACCCGAAAAATAAACACTGGCAGATGCCGAGTCAGCATTTCCCTCCTAGTAGTATTAAATTAATATTATTAAATAGAACTCAAATTATGTGGCTTAACATACTTTGTTACTAACAAATAGACAAAATCTGATCATCTCCCTATGCTGCTCATTTGCACAATGAATCCATCTCACTCTGTGTTCCAGTTATAAAAGATGAAGGTGTGGAGTGGGATGGGATGGAGGAGGAGGGATGCATGATTCTCATTGGCCCAGAAGGGTAGGGAGCTGGGAGAAGGGTTCCCACCATTTTTATATCATGTGACACAACTGCCTCAGTGGCATCCACTATAGAAAAAGTGTATTGTGTCACAGAATACGGCAAAACATCATCAATAGTAGTTGTTCAAAGCCATTTTCGGAGCACGTTTCGTAAAGTCACCGCACTGTCACAACACTGTTAAGTGGACAAAGCATTTCGAGATGGCAGGATGCATACGTGAGAAGGAAGCCACAGAACGGTCATCTGTCGAGAATTAAGGGTTAAAAACATTCGCACGATTCACGAAATAAACTTCAGGTAATCCATGTGTCATGCCAGCAGAGATGTGAATGTACCACAATCATCAGTGTGCTGTGTGTTGTGCAAGCATCTGCAGGTCAAGGCTTACAGTGTTTAAATGTTGTAGGTGCCAAAACCAGCTGATAAACCAAATGAGAGACAATTATCCACTAATTTTCCAGCACGGATGCAGATGGTTTTGCAGACAGACTTGTGTTTTCTGACGAAGCCATGTTTCACCTAAGTGGCAAAGTGAAAACGCATAATCTGACAATATGGGGTACACAAAACCCTGATGCCTCTCTGGAGCATGAACGTGATTCCCCAGAACCTAATTTTTTCTGCGTCCTAATCAACATCAGAGTATTTGATGCTTCCTTCTTCGCAGAATCTACCATTACTGGCACCTATGTGCTTTCTCTCTGATTGTTGCCTCAGTAAAGAGCTCCGCCACATTGGCATAATGTCATATGAAGTCACCTCAGCCAACACCTTCCACAGGTCTGGCTTAGCCGTGCTGGGTCGAATGATGTGCCATTCAAGTTGTGGCCCCCGAGGTTGCCTGGCCTTACGCAAATGGTCTTTTTGTGTGAAGGACATGATTTGTGTAGTCCATTTCCGCTGGAGCTACAGCAGCTAAGTAACAAGTTAGTCAGCGTGATTAACTCCACCGGTCAGGCAATGTTGAGACAGGTCTGACAGAAAATCCACTGTCGGTTGGACATCTGCTGTGTCGCAAATAGAGCCCATACTGTACACCTGTGAATGTCCATAGCATCTGTCAGAGAGGACCTTTCAGGCTATACGTGTATTTCTGAACTAAATTAATATGCATAGTCACATAAATAGTTTATCTTTGCCCTATTCTTTTTGAACCAGCTTCTATTGTACTGCCAGTAGATAAGCAATGTCAGGGGAATAGACCGGTCAGGAAAGTTCAGTGATTTCGCATGTGGATTAGTCATTTGATGTAACCTGAGACTTAAATTCATCGTGGGCATTTCGACCCTTCTAAAGCCGCACAAGTCGACTGCTAGTGATGTGTAACTGTGTAGTGGAAACGAGAAGGAACAACCACAACCAAACAGAGCCCACTGCTGACAGACTGGGACTGGCGAGCATTATGGATGATTGAAATGAATCGCGTGAAGTAAGCGGAAGGACAGCTCCTCTTAAGCCTGGAAGGCTACAAGTTATCACGTACAGTGCCAACACTGAAGTACAAAGGAAGTGATGTTACGATATAGTGGACTTTTTAATTATGGAGGTATGAGACCCTTACTGCGTTTTAGAAAACGTTAAATGTGGAAGGGTGTGAGCACGTTTTACAGCAGTGTGTGCCATGTGCAGTAGAGGAACAGTTCGGTGACGATGACTGCGTGTAAAAGCATGTAAATGCATTTTATCATAAAGTAGAATTTAGGAGGCAGTGGTTTGTGTACAATAACAGCCCTGAAATCGATTTTCCTACCGGGAGACCCGAGATGAACCCAACGCAATACCTTTGGGATGGGTTAGAACCTCGACTGGTCCCCAGAGCCCAGCATCCAACAATTTACCTTCTCTGGTTTCGGCTCTTCAGAGAGAATGGTCTGCCATTCACCCACAGACATTCGGATACCTCACTGAGAATGTCCCCAACAGATTTCAAGGCATCATAAAGGCGGAGGATGCACACATCCCATATTAATGTCCATTAATATTGTCAGACACTTTTGATCAGATAGTGCATGTAGCTGTGTCTTGGCAAGGGTGGGAGCTGTTTGTCCTTCACTTGCGTAAGGTGACAGTCGAGGGTGCGACCAGTAGATCGCGTCCATTTGAGTTCGCAGCCAGAACTGGACAGTGAAATACGTGCTCAACACATGAATGTGAATGATGGAACTATAAGTCAGTAAGTTCTTCGTTGTCAAAAAAGCAGTTGCCCAGTCGTTCTCAGATCACCTCGGTCACCACTGATGGATGTTCAAAAAAAGCTGCGGTATCATGAAAGCAGATTTCCCACGTGAGATGAACTTGTTATTGCTTTCCTTACTGGATACTCATTCTCCTCAATTCTTATGAGTCCCTACATTGTCCTCTTTAGGGCGACAAGCTATTTAAAAGCAATGTTTCGTTTCTGCACTTTCAAGAATGAGTGAGTGAGTGACAAAGAGAGAGTGAGGGTGAGAGTCAGAATGTGTGTGTGTGTGTGTGTGTTTGTGTGTGTGTGTGTGTGTGTGTGTGTGTGTGTGTGTGTCTGTTCGTGTGTGTGGTCCCCTTTAATTCTCAGATGCCTTTTGCCCTCATCTATGAGCTAGCATTAATAAAACGGATACTGTTCTGGTAGACCAAATTCCGTTGTGTTCTCACTGCAGAAAGAGTGTTTCCACAATCTCTACTGCCTTTATCGTATATCTCGCATCGTAATCCTGAAAATAAAATAAGAGATATATAAATGTCTAACTAAGCATACTGGCCGCCATTCTTTATCTGGTTCAGTACTAGAATGATTTAGAAAAGAAAAATCGCAAATATTGGTACAAACTACCCTCAACGAAGTACTAACTTCTGGGTTATGAAGTATGTATAAAGATCTAAATGTTGAATCTTGAAAAGTTCAAGGCTCAGACTGGCATAGGGGAAGATTTATGTTGTAGTTCCCAGTGCATGGCACCGGTTAATACAGTTGTGACTGCAGCTGTCATAGCTGCTGCCAGGCCACTGATAAATGTTGAGCTGCATACAGATCAAGGAGTGGTCCATGGCGTGGTTACCAGTTGCGGCTGCAACTCTTGCAGCTGCAAATTATAGCAGGCCCACACTGTACCCTTCACGCTGATCTATGTGCAGATGTTGGAGTGGTCATAGTGAAACCTCACTTATGAGCATGTGTCCTATGGGGTTACAGCTGTAGCGTATCATAACTCCTGCTAGACAGTTTATGAAGTGCATGCCCCACTTTCCCATTGCTCAGCCTTTTGCAGGTGGCTGAGTGGTTCAATTGTACAGTCCCCACTGCGTGGCCTGGGCAGTCATGGATTCCGCTGTCAGCCCGGTACAGGTAGGTGACTGGTTCATGGTGCAGTCCCCACTGCATGCCTCGGACCCTATTAGGTCGCCTTTGGAGCTGCTGCTAGACCTTGCGTAGCTGGGATGGGTTGTTCACCTGCCCTGCACCCTGACAGTGAACTCTGTGCAGATCAGAGCGTGTTTCGTGGTGCAGTCCTTGCTGCACAGCCAGAGCCTCACGTAGTCATGGATTGTGTTGTCAAGCCTGTAACCTCCCCCTCACTTATTGACCTTAATGACAGTGAAAAATTGAACCGCGTGCACCTAGTGGAAATTTGGGAAAAACAATCGTCACCGAAGTTAATTTGTGGGTAAAGAGAGAGGAAAGGGTTACATCTAAATGAAAGTAAAAATGCAAATGAAATTAGTGGAAATTAATTTTGAGAATAGGGTAAAATTAATAAAGAAAGTAAATGTGCGGTCATTACGTCAACTATTAATTGGCGTTAATTAGATATTTGAGATTTGGGGAAAATTACGGTTGCCACTCCTATGGACAACTACTATAATAACTGAAAATGAACGATTAATGCACATATAATGAGCACTAAAAGCTTGGCAACTGAAGGTTGACATGTTTTGTGTGGAAACTGAATGTTTGTCAGAAGTAATAAATTTCACTACACTCTGACTTAATTTAGCAAAAGAATTAATAAAACCAGAAAATTGAAAGTTAATTTAGTGACTGAAATTAATAGTGAACTTTGTTTCTGAAGCACTACGAAATTCAGTAAAATAAGGTTAGTCTTGGGCTACCTCAACAATCATTTCAAAAGCTACTTCAATCTACGCAATTTAGAAATAAGAGATTTAACTTTGAACTTGAATTAAATGATTCTGAACAATTAAAAATAGTAAAATTTAGTACGTACCAAGCTGAGATGCAGTCACAGGTAAGCTAAAATGTGGTAACAAAACTCGCACTCTTAATTTGTGCTTGTGTAATCTAAATATTGTAGCCAGCTATGAATACTTTAGCTGAACTTGAAATTAAAGCAGTGAAATGGAATGATATTACTTTAATGCTGCTGTTTGAATTTTAACGACACTCGGGTTCATTCCGGAAAAGGAAGGGACCCTGCTTGGTAATGCAATTGGGACAATGAGCAACAAAGGTTCACGCTACATTGCTGTAATTTTGTGAGACAAAATGAACAGTTTGAAAAGCTGAGGTCTGCCATACAGTTCTAAAACTTTACGTGCGTCCAGTCTTCCTTGTTGGCTGATTGAAGGTTTGGAGTCGTCGATCGAGGAGGTGGCGACAGTCACTCATTGTCGGCCGTCGCTGTTGCAGAAGCTGGATGTAGGCGCGCCTTCTTCTCGAGACGGCCACCAGGCGAAACGGGCTCTTGATGTGCGCTAGCTAATGCTTCCCGTCCGCGACACCGTGTCAGAAACTATCATAGCAAGTTGAGCGCAATTACATGCTGCCAAACCCCGAAAGCACGGCAACTCGCGGGAGCGTCACACAACACACCTGCTCCACCGCCCTACTCCAGCCAGATTCCGCTCTGCTCACGCTCCACGCGGCAGAGTTAACACTACCAAAGATCCTAAACACTTTGGTTCTCCACACGACCTATCGATGTAGTCGTTCGATAGCATAGTTTTCCCTAGGCAAGACCCAGCGTAAAAATACAAATAATATTTACAAAACAAACCAATTATACATCGACATAAATGCTTATATATATATATATATATATATATATATATATATATATATATATATATATATATATATATATATATATATAAGCATTTATGTCGATGTGCCACAGCCACATGGAGCCTGCGCCACCCATCAGGATTCGTGCCACAAACCACTCCCCCACTTGCATAAAACCCAGTGTTAGCAAAGCAGGGCAAGCTAGCACGCAATCCCACTCTAGTGATGCCTTGTAACGCCGGAAATGCATAGCCTATTTCCATCTCGTGTGCTATAAAGTTTTTCCTTATTTTATTACCTGAAGATATGACATTTCTGTGTCTTTATATATTGTAATTCTTTTGCTATGCCGGAAATGCATAGCCTATTTCCATCTCGTGTGCTATAAAGTTTTTCCTTATTTTATTACCTGAAGATATGACATTTCTGTGTCTTTATATATTGTAATTCTTTTGCTATGCCGGAAATGCATAGCCTATTTCCATCTCGTGTGCTATAAAGTTTTTCCTTATTTTATTACCTGAAGATATGACATTTCTGTGTCTTTATATATTGTAATTCTTTTGCTATGCCGGAAATGCATAGCCTATTTCCATCTCGTGTGCTATAAAGTTTTTCCTTATTTTATTACCTGAAGATATGACATTTCTGTGTCTTTATATATTGTAATTCTTTTGCTATGCCGGAAATGCATAGCCTATTTCCATCTCGTGTGCTATAAAGTTTTTCCTTATTTTATTACCTGAAGATATGACATTTCTGTGTCTTTATATATTGTAATTCTTTTGCTATGCCGGAAATGCATAGCCTATTTCCATCTCGTGTGCTATAAAGTTTTTCCTTATTTTATTACCTGAAGATATGACATTTCTGTGTCTTTATATATTGTAATTCTTTTGCTATGCCGGAAATGCATAGCCTATTTCCATCTCGTGTGCTATAAAGTTTTTCCTTATTTTATTACCTGAAGATATGACATTTCTGTGTCTTTATATATTGTAATTCTTTTGCTATGCCGGAAATGCATAGCCTATTTCCATCTCGTGTGCTATAAAGTTTTTCCTTATTTTATTACCTGAAGATATGACATTTCTGTGTCTTTATATATTGTAATTCTTTTGCTATGCCGGAAATGCATAGCCTATTTCCATCTCGTGTGCTATAAAGTTTTTCCTTATTTTATTACCTGAAGATATGACATTTCTGTGTCTTTATATATTGTAATTCTTTTGCTATGCCGGAAATGCATAGCCTATTTCCATCTCGTGTGCTATAAAGTTTTTCCTTATTTTATTACCTGAAGATATGACATTTCTGTGTCTTTATATATTGTAATTCTTTTGCTATGCCGGAAATGCATAGCCTATTTCCATCTCGTGTGCTATAAAGTTTTTCCTTATTTTATTACCTGAAGATATGACATTTCTGTGTCTTTATATATTGTAATTCTTTTGCTATATATATAGCAAAAGAATTACAATATATAAAGACACAGAAATGTCATATCTTCAGGTAATAAAATAAGGAAAAACTTTATAGCACACGAGATGGAAATAGGCTGTGCATTTCCGGCGTTACAAGCCATCATTAGAGTGGGATGGCGTGTTAGCTTGCCCTGCTTTGCTAACACTGGGTTTTATGCAGGTGGGGGAGTGGTTTGTGGCACGAATCCTGATGTGTGGCGCAGGCTCCATGTGGCTGTGGCTGCTGCTGTCACAGTGGCTGCTATGTCCTCAGTAAATGCGTTGGCCTGCCCCAATCCCCTGTGGCTGAGTCATTTACAAATGGATTAGTATTTTGTCGTGTAGTCCCCATTTTGCAGTGGGTCCATGTAGTTCCATCTGATGCTGTCGGGGTTGCTGCTACGCCTTTGGTAAGGGGACGGAGCGCAGTCCTGCCCCACTTCCCTGACCGTAACGCCGTGCCTTGTACCGTGCAGGTGGGTGAGTGGTTTGTGGCGCAGTCCCCGCTACGCGGCCTGGGCCCCATGCGGTCACGGCTGCTGCTGTCGCGGCTGCTGCTGGCTGCCTTTGCGCTGAGCGCGCCACCCGCAGTGTTCCTGTGGGCTGCCTACCCCCTGATGGCGGAGGGCCGAGAGCTGCTGGCACCTGCACTCTTCCCCTTCAGCATCGACTCTCCTCTCGTCTACTATGCTGTCTACGTTTACCAGTGCACCTGCCTTATACTCAGTGCCTACATCGTTTTGGTGAGTAAAAACTTGTTTACTGATATCTTTAGTTTTACTGCAATCCCAGTCAAAATACTAGCGACTTTATATGCTGATGCACATTTATGTGGTGGTGCTCTCGTTGTAAGTATCCTGTTCGAATCCTGGGGGCATGGACTTTTAATACAAGCTCATTGTTCTTTCTACACTCCTGGAAATTGAAATAAGAACACCGTGAATTCATTGTCCCAGGAAGGGGAAACTTTATGGACACATTCCTGGGGTCAGATACATCACATGATCACACTGACAGAACCACAGGCACATAGACACAGGCAACAGAGCATGCGCAATGACGGCACTAGTACAGTGTATATCCACCTTTCGCAGCAATGCAGGCTGCTATTCTCCCATGGAGACGATCGTAGAGATGCTGGATGTAGTCCTGTGGAACGGCTTGCCATGCCATTTCCACCTGGCGCCTCAGTTGGACCAGCGTTCGTGCTGGACGTGCAGACCGCGTGAGACGACGCTTCATCCAGTCCCAAACATGCTCAATGGGGGACAGATCCGGAGAACTTGCTGGCCAGGGTAGTTGACTTACACCTTCTAGAGCACGTTGGGTGGCACGGGATACATGCGGACGTGCATTGTCCTGTTGGAACAGCAAGTTCCCTTGCCGGTCTAGGAATGGTAGAACGATGGGTTCGATGACGGTTTGGATGTACCGTGCACTATTCAGTGTCCCCTCGGCGATCACCAGTGGTGTACGGCCAGTGTAGGAGATCGCTCCCCACACCATGATGCCGGGTGTTGGCTCTGTGTGCCTCGGTCGTATGCAGTCCTGATTGTGGCGCTCACCTGCACGGCGCCAAA
The DNA here is from genome assembly GCF_023864275.1 of Schistocerca cancellata. NCBI lineage: Eukaryota > Metazoa > Arthropoda > Insecta > Orthoptera > Acrididae > Schistocerca > Schistocerca cancellata. The sequence continues at coordinate 74,327,512 of NC_064627.1, forward strand.
CACGCATACGACCATCATTGGCACCAAGGCAGAAGCGACTCTCATCGCTGAAGACGACACGTCTCCATTCGTCCCTCCATTCACGCCTGTCGCGACACCACTGGAGGCGGGCTGCACGATGTTGGGGCGTGAGCGGAAGACGGCCTAACGGCGTGCGGGACCGTAGCCCAGCTTCATGGAGACGGTTGCGAATGGTCGTCGCCGATACCCCAGGAGCAACAGTGTCCCTAATTTGCTGGGAAGTGGCGGTGTGGTCCCCTACGGCACTGCGTAGGATCCTACGGTCTTGGCGTGCATCCGTGCGTCGCTGCGGTCCGGTCCCAAGTCGACGGGCACGTGCACCTTCCGCCGACCACTGGCGACAACATCGATGTACTGTGGAGACCTCACGCCCCACGTGTTGAGCCATTCGGCGGTACGTCCACCCGGCCTCCCGCATGCCCACTATACGCCCTCGCTCAAAGTCCGTCAACTGCACATACGGTTCACGTCCACGCTGTCGCGGCATGCTACCAGTGTTAAAGACTGCGATGGAGCTCCGTATGCCACGGCAAACTGGCTGACACTGACGGCGGCGGTGCACAAATGCTGCGCAGCTAGCGCCATTCGACGGCCAACACCGCGGTTCCTGGTGTGTCCGCTATGCCGTGCGTGTGATCATTGCTTGTACAGCCCTCTCGCAGTGTCCGGAGCAAGTATGGTGGGTCTGACACACCGGTGTCAGTGTGTTCTTTTTTCCATTTCCAGGAGTGTACTAGCGACCTTATATGCTGATGCACATTTATGTGGTGGTGCTCTCTTTGTAAGTATCCTGTTCGAATCCTGGGGGCATGGACTTTTAATAAAAGCTCATTGTTCTTTCTATTTCATCAAAACCGTTTGCCGCAAGACAATATGATAGCGGAACACACACTGGTAGCAGTTACTTCTGTAAAATATCTGGGAGTATGCGTACGGAACGATTTGAAGTGGAATGATCATATAAAATTAATTGTTGGTAAGGCGGGTGCCAGGTTGAGATTCATTGGAAGAGTCCTTAGAAAATGTAGTCCATCAACAAAGGAGGTGGCTTACAAAACACTCGTTCGGCCTATACTTGAGTATTGCTCATCAGTGTGGGATCCGTACCAGGTCGGGTTGACAGGGGAGGTAGAGAAGATCCAAAGAAGAGCGGCGCGTTTCGTCACAGGGTTATTTGGTAAGCGTGATAGCGTTACGGAGATGTTTAGCAAACTCGAGTGGCAGACTCTTCAAGAGAGGCGCTGTGCATCGCGGTGTAGCTTGCTGTCCAGGTTTCGAGAGGGTCCGTTCCTGGATGAGGTATCGAATATATTGCTTCTCCCTACTTATGCCTCCCGAGGAGATCAACCATACGCGAGTGGAACAGGAAAGGGAGGTAATGACAGTGGCACGTAAAGTGCCCTCCACCACACACCGTTCGGTGGCTTGCGGAGAATAAATGTAGATGTAGATGTAGGTGTGAATATTGTCAAATACACTGCTGACCTCCCAAAAAGCAACTCCTTGAAGGAATCATCCAAATCAGGTGAAATTTTCAGCATGCGTCTGTGGTGACGAGAGATGCACATGATCAGTATTTCAGCACAGGCGTGCATCACGTGCACCAGTAGCTCTACCTGCTAGCGCTACCTAAAGGGCCAACCGAAGGCAGTGTGAGCGTACTGGAATTGCTCATACGTGAGGCTCTTTAACATAAGCACCTTCAGTATGCCTCAAAGAAGACAGGGTCTTTCTAGCACGTTTCGGAGTCCGACTAAGGAAGCATAGCTTTGTATAGGGATTGCGAGTTATCCTTCAGAGAAATGGGTTATCATGTCGGATGGAACCAAGCAACTGTGATGAGGATCTGTAACTGCTGGATGTAGGAGGGAACGATGGGCCGACGGAACCAGTTACACCCACCTCGTTTCACCACTATATGTGATGGAAGGCATGCTGTGGAAGTGGCAGTGATCCTCCATCACATCACGGACTAAATCACAACGAATTCGGTGTGTTGCGCAACAAGCCATGTCTATAAGTACCTGTCGACGTCCTTTGTAGCAGAATGGACTGTCCGCAAGGCGTCCATTGCTGAGTTTACCACCGAATCAACGCCACAGGCGTTTGGTCGGCAATGGTGCGATGAGCAACGGACATGGACAACTGAATGGAACGACATTGTTTTCACCGACGAATCCCTGTTCTGCCTGCACCACCGCGCTGGTTGGATAAGAATCGCCTCGGTGAGAGATTGTTTAATTGTTGTCTTATGCATCGCCATACTGGTCCTGCACCCAGCATTATGGTTTAGCCTGGTAACGGTATCGGATTCTACTCCTGCACCTCCCTAATGTACACTGCCGGTATATTAACCAACCAGCATTACATCTCTGAAGTGTTCGAGCCTGTTGTCCTCTCATAATTTCAGAGCTCGCCAACAGCCACAATACAACAATGTAATGCGTGACTACATGTGGAGTGCAATATTCAAGATCGGATTGTCTTGCATCCTTGGCCTCCCCGTGCTCCCGATCTCTCACTTATCGATAACGTCTGGTCGATGACTGCGGAATGGCTGGCCTGGGATACGCCATCTGCTGTTACAACAGATTCATTCTGGCGATATTTGGTAGCAGCATTGACTGATGTACCCTAACGACACATCCAGAGCCTCTTTGATTCAATACCGAAGCATGTAGCAGTAGTTATGGCCAGCAACGGCCGCATCATCTTCCTCACTTCACATGGGGCTATAGTTTCAATCACGTAATTTTTGTACAACGTGTTATCTCTCAAATAAATTTGGGTTTGATATCTCTGATCATTCCTGCTGTTGCATTTTGGATGGCCTGCAGCGTAATTGCTTTCTGTGTACTGTAACAGTTCTGACACTAAATGTAACTGGGTTTTCTCTTTTGATGCTAGTCAAGTGTCAGGATGAGCAATACTGCAAAGGGCATTTGATTCTAAAGCATTATGTCAGGGTGAAAATACTAAATAAATTACTTTTTCTCTCTTGACAACATGTGGCCGGTGTGGGTTCTTCCTTGGTTCGGGTATGAGGTAGAATGAAACAGCATTTTTACATAAGATAAATTTTATTGAAAGTTTTGTACAACTGTTCCTTACTCGATTGTTCTGGCTTGGAGAGCGGCAGCTGTGTCGTTTGCGAAGCCTCTGCTGCGGCAGCGGCGGCGTCTGATTACGCCTGGCGGGGTGTATCTCGTGTCGCCGTCTCGCCCAGTTGACTGGAGACGCGCCTCGTGCGGTGGCCCGTTTAATTATTGAGAACGAAGTCGTGCATCGGATGGTGATACCTTGGATGTGGCGTCCCAGTGTTTCTCTTCTCTAAGCGGCCGCGTGTGTCAGTGTTGTGCGTCGGCCAGCGGAGCGGCGCGGCAGGGGAAGGCCAGAGTCCCGGACTCGAACAACGGACTCCCGCTTGCCAGTCTTCGGCTGTCAGATTTTCATCCCAGCTCACAGGTGACTGCTGATGTGAGGCCGTCTCCTTCCCGTCCTCACGAGTCACCCGGGTACGTAAAAATCAGTCTTCAAATACCTTTTAACTTCTGTCTTTTGGCGCCGAGGCTGCTGCTTGCTATTCCATTACAGCGGCGGACTTGGTGCGTCTGTGTATAATGTAGTCTCTTCTTGCATGGCGGTCTTCAGCACCGAAACTGACTTAAAACTACTGCTACTCCCTCTTCTCTTCGGGCCCAATGCGTCTCGCGTATTTATTCACTTCAGTTCGCTGGAGGTGAACGACTTCACGGTCATTGCCTCTTCTGCCACGTTGAAAAGCTTCTCGAAGAATCTTCTTAACGTCGGTCATTGGCTCTTGGAGTGTAGGCGAGGGCCTGTGACCACATGTGACAATTGAGAAACACGTGAGCCGGTCGGGCGATGCCCTGACGGTTGAATCGACAGCTTGCTGAACGTGCTGACTTCATGGTCATTGGCTCTTCTGTCACTGCTGCTCTGCGCGCTGTTTGCCAGTGTGTAATTCTTCTAAACTAAATTTTTTATTTATTTTCTAATTTCTACTTCACTTCACATTGATTTCACTAATTTATTTACCTATCTTAAGTACCACTCAACAGTACTTTAAATTCAACATGTGCGAAACCTTGCTGTGTGCAGCTAGGAAATTGTCCACCTCGGGCCCTACGAAGGGAAGATGTTACATTACACTTTCTCACAATGTTACGGAACACATTGACACTTCCCCTTACATGGTATATTCGCCCAGCAGCAACGGATATCATATCGTATAGCTCCTAAATGTTTGTGACACGCTGTTTTCTTTAACAGTACACAATGCGTCACATCTCCTTACAACAGTTTCAGTGCTGTGCCATCAAACACAGTCCTAAGACGGATGCTAACGGTGCTGCTACTACTACTGTTGATGTTGCTGCTTCTGGAGAAAATGTCGATGTTCATTTGGTCCACTTTGTACTCATTGCTTAATCAGCTCTCGATGTGCGATGGTCTATTGCGCAAGTGCCTCTGTCTGAGTCAGCTGAACACTCCTACAGTGCCATGCATTCCCTATTTCAATTACCACCTCAAACTCAATACCTGATGAAATGAAGACGCTGACGCACTATAATCCACAATTGGTCAAATAAAACGTTTTCATGAACAGCAACATAGTGTTGACGACTGGGTGAACTCGTCGGTTTATACAGAGCGCTCCAAGAAAACACCGACAAGCTATAGGGACAGGTTCCTTACATAAAAACCAGAAAAAATTATCTGGCAAACATGAGCTCTAAAATGAATATCTTAAGTTACAAGCACCTCTTCATCTTCGATACTACGAAACATATCTCTTCTACTTCACTAATCCACTAAATTACAGGCCCATATCGTTAACGTCGATATGCAGAAGGATTTTAGAACATATACAGGGCTATTACAAATGATTGAAGCGATTTCATAAATTCACTGTAGCTCCATTCATTGACATATGGTCATGATACACTACAGATACGTAGAAAATCTCATAAAGTTTTGTTCGGCTGAAGCCGCACTTCAGGTTTCTGCCGTCAAAGCGCTCGAGAGCGCAGTGAGGCAAAATGGCGACAGGAGTCGAGAAAGCGTATGTCGTGCTTGAAATGCACTCACATCAGTCAGTCATAACAGTGCAACGACACTTCAGGACGAAGTTCAACAAAGATCCACCAACTGCTAACTCCATTCGGCGATGGTATGCGCAGTTTAAAGCTTCTGGATGCCTGTGTAAGGGGAAATCAACGGGTCGGCCTGCAGTGAGCGAAGAAACGGTTGGACGCGTGCGGGCAAGTTTCACGCGTAGCCCGCGGAAAGTTGGCTCATGCCACAACTGGAGACCGACAGCGCCGACTTCATCTTTCAACAGGATGGTGCTCCACCGCACTTCCATCATGATGTTCGGCATATCTTAAACAGGAGATCGGAAAACCGATGGATCGGTCGTGGTGGAGATCATGATCAGCAATTCATGTCATGGCCTCCACGCTCTCCCGACTTAACCCCATGCGATTTCTTTCTGTGGTGTTATGTGAAAGATTCAGTGTTTAAACCTCCTCTACCAAGAAACGTGCCAGAACTGCGAGCTCGCATCAACGATGCTTTCGAACTCATTGATGGGGACATGCTGCGCCGAGTGTGGGAGAACTTGATTATCGGCTTGATGACTGCCGAATCACTAAAGGGGCACATATCGAACATTTGTGAATGCCTAAAAAAACTTTTTGAGTTTTTGTATGTGTGTGCAAAGCATTTTGAAAATATCTCAAATAATAAAGTTATTGTAGAGCTGTGAAATCGCTTCAATCATTTGTAATAACCCTGTATTGTGTTCGAACATTATGAATTACCTCGAAGAAAACGGTCTATTGACACACAGTCAACATGGGTTAGAAAACATCGTTCCTGTGAAACACAACTAGCTCTTTATTCACACGAAGTGTTGAGTGCTATTGACAAGGGAATTCAGATCGATTCCGTATTTCTGGCTTTCCGGAAGGCTTTTGACACTGTACCACACAAGCGGCTCGTAGTGAAATTGCGTGCTTATGGAATATCGTCTTAGTTATGTGACTGGATTTGTGATTTCCTGTCAGAGAGGTCACAGTTCGTAGTAATTGAAGGGAAGTCATCGAGTAAAACAGAAGTGATTTCTGGCGTTATCCAAGGTAGGGTTATGGGCCCTTTGCTGTTCCTTATCTATATAAACGATTTGGGAGACAAGCTGAGCAGCCGTCTTCGGTTGTTTGCAGATGACGCTGTCGCTTATCGACTAATAAAGTCACCACAAGATCAAAAGAAACTGAAAAACGATTTAGAAAAAATATCTGAATTGTGTGAAAAGTGGCAGTTGACCCTAAATAACGAAAAGTGTGAGGTCATCCACATGGGTACTAAAAGGAACTCAAACTTCGGTTACACGATAAATCAGTCTAATCTAAAAGCCGTAAATTCAACTAAATACCTAGATATTACAATTACGAAATTGTAATTAAATTACGAACTTAAATTGAAAGAAACACACAGAAAATGTTGTGGGGAAGGCTAACCTAAGACTGCATTTTATTGGCAGGACACTTAGAAAATGTAACAGGTCTAATAAGGAGACTGCCTACACTTCGCTTGTCCGTCCTCTTTTAGAATACTGCTGCGCGGTGTGGGATCCTTACCAGATAGGACTGACAGAGTACATCGAAAAAGTTCAAAGAAAGGCAGCACGTTTTGTATTATCGCGAAATATGGGAGAGAGTGTCACAGGAATGATACAGGATTTGGGCTGGAAATGATTAAAAGAAAGGCGTTTTTCGTTGCGACGGAACCTTCTCACGAAATTCCAATCACCAACTTTCTCCTCAGAATCCGAAAAATTTTGCTGACACTGACCTACATAGGGAGGAACGATCACCACGATGAAATAAGGGATATCAGAGCTCGTACGGAAAGATATAGGTGTCCATTCTTCCCGCGCTATACGAGATTGGAATAATAGAGAATTGTGAAGGTGGTTCGATGAACCCTCTGCCAGGCACTTAAATGTGATTTGCAGAGTATTCATGTAGATGTAGAAGCTCTTTGATTTCCATATTTTGCTAGGAGATAGTATGGACCAAAATAGAAACAAATGTCTAGTCAACATGGGCTTTAAAATCTATACCTTTGGGGCTATGAGCACATGTTCAGCAGAAGAGATGTGTTTCACACCAGCGAAGATGAAAAAGTGTTCTAAGCTCTTGAAGAATACATTTTAGACCCCATGTTTACTTGACGTTTTTTCTTGGTTTGGTTCGTACTACCTCTTCCAAAAGTATGGAAAGCAAAGTCTTTGCACTAGGAGATATGCGCTTCATACAACCGAAAAAGAAGATGTGCTCATAGCGCTTAAGATATGCAGTTTAGATCGCATGTTTACTAGACATTCTTTTCTTGTATTGGTGTCAGAAACATGTCCCAAAAGCCTGTCTGTGCCTTTATGGAGGACTATGTATAAATGTAGTCCCTCACTAACCCAGCTGTCGCCTACCAATCACGATAGTCCATATCAGCCTCCTGGAGCGGTGGGAAGGTCTATCAAGTTGAAAACAGTGCGAATGCTCTACTATTCTCACATCACAATGCATTTGTTAACAGATGATGATATGCAACTGTGTAGTACTGGCATAAATGTGTTAACAACTCTATGGGAAACAAAACTTTTTTTAACCCCATCAGGAACTGTTCAGTGTGGCAAAACAGTGATATTTTCAGACAGTTCTACGTTTTGGCTCTATAATCGTGAATCTTTAATGCTGGGCAATTTTTCTTTTTGAAGAATGTGTGAAGATCATGGTGTAATCATGGCTATCATAAGCTTAGCACAGATGAAGCGTTAATACTTTACAGACGGCATAGCGATAGATACACATGCCTGACTGCATGAGCACTGCCTCTATGTGAGCATGAGACAGTAGTGATCAGTGAGACATTCATGTTTCAAGCGGACATTGTACATAAACATGGATAAATGTAAGGATGTGACAGAGTGGCAAAAACAGACAATCGTCTTTGGCCATACCCATGGCCATACGGTGTGTAAAGTTCTTGGATTTGTTGGTGTTTTGTGGTGGATTGTTCAATGTGTCTACATTTACGTCAGAATTGTGTTGGTAAAAGATCCTGGCGGAGAGGGACCAGAGATGCTTTTTACGGCTCGTGAATAAAAATTGCTTTTATACCCGAAAGGAATTTCTGCAGTCAGTGAATCACTTAGTGAGATAGATTTGTGAGAGTAGCTGCATACAATGAACATTTGGAGCTGGTCGTTTTGCAAAGGACCATTGTTCACATGGGCACACAGAGATGACAAAAGCAAAGTTCATCATCCTGGAAAAATATGTGACTCGTTTTCTGAACATTTCCCCATACTATTATAACTCGTAAACCTGTAAAATCGCCTGACTTGAACCCCACAGAAAATCTGTGGGACATTTTGGACTAGTGTGTATAATTCCAGCATCAACATTCCCACAGTTTGGTGGAACTACGAGGTCAAATCCTCAGTAAGTAGCTAGATGTGACATACCTGCACAACTTTGTGGAGTCATTACCTAACAAAATCCAGATGTTTATCAAATCCAGGTGAGGAATTACACAATGTTAAATGATACTTGTAATGATTTCTCTAGGGACGACTAATTTTTTGTCCAGTGCGTTTATTAAGAGTTGTCTAAGCGTGGCGAATGTAGGGAAAAAAGAATGAATAGATATTGGTTTATTTGCCGCAACGTTTATTAAAAATGTGTAATAAATAGTAGTATAGCTTCCAAAACTGCTGTTTCCTTCGAAAATGCTTTTAGTGTAGCTGACACATGCTTGTAACATACATAATAAACGACAAGCTGGGGTGTCCGTTTAACACGAGCAGCAGTAAGCTCGCATGAAAGGGATGTCATTCCTAGATTACACAGGCAAGCATTGTTGATAGCTCGAACAGATGTAAACTGTTCTGAAATTACTTTCAGGGTGACAACTTCAGCTTTTAGAATACTTTATGTAAATTTAATATTAGCTGCATCGTGTACAGTAATTATTGTGTCTTCATCCCGAGAAATATTATTTACAAAATCATTACCCTTTGGAAGAATCACAAACAAACATTTGAAAAACCTCACAGTATGTTCAACATAGGGATTGTATGTTTCTTCAAGCGGTCTAAGGCGCTTCAGTCATGGACTGTGCGGCTGGTCCCGGCGAAGGTTCGAGTCCTCCATCGGGCATGGGTGTGTGTGTGTGTGTGTGTGTGTGTGTGTGTGTGTGTGTGTGTGTGTGTGTGTGTCCTTAGGATAATTTAGGTTAAGCAGTGTGTAAGCTTAGGGACTGATGACCTTAGCAGTTAAGGCCCATAGGATTTCACACACATTTGAACATATATGTTTCTTATCACCCCTTCAAACCTCCACTAAAATGGACACGCAAGTATGAAAGAATCCAGCTTCACTTAGTTTGTCAGTACATTGTTTAGTAGCTAAGGACAGCGATCAAATGGTGCCAGTATCGTCTCATATGTGTACACACATAACCGTTCTTTGGCTTACACCATGTTGATGGCCACTTGTACTAGGGTTCATCTCAATATCCTGTAAAACACTGTCCTCTAAATCTGGTGTATGGTGTATGCACAGTCCGCCACCTCCCTGCACGTTCGTGTTTCTGGAACGACTCATGATCACACAGACGCCAAAAAGAGCTTGAAATGTGTGATTTGGTTGGTGTCTGTGAGTCTGCTTCTTTTGGTACAGCCATTCTCTCTCACGACCGTTTCCATCTGCTTGGCTATAAGCAAACTATCTCGGCTTGTTCCCCACATGAACACCGGACCAGTCTGCTACTTACAATACACTAGTAGGGGCATAATAGGGCTGTGACCACATTTTGTTAGTGTGGCTTGCATACATTCAGCACCAAATTTGACTGATTTATGACCGCCTTCCCCTCCCTTTTTATCTACTGTTCTGCTAAATGGTCTATGACCCCCTGTGGATAATACGTCCTTCTGAGAAACGCCCACCCCTTCCCCCTCCCCCTCCTCCTCTGCCACCCACCTTCCCTCACCCTCACCGATGCAAGCATACTTTTGTAATCAAAGTAATTGACTAATTAATTAAACCAGTAAATTAATTAACCCTTCCGCCTCTGGTAAATCCCCCAGTCCGGCCGGCCGGGGTGGCCGAGCGGTTCTAGGCGTTGCAGTCAGGAACCGCGCGACCGCTACGGTCGCAGTTTCGAATCCTGCTTCGGGCATGGATGTGTCTGATGTCCTTAGGTTAGTCAGGTTTAAGTAGCTCTAAGTTCTAGGGGACTGATGACCTCAGAAGTTAAGTCTCATAGTGCTCAGAGACAAATCCCCCAGTCCAACCTACCAACTCCACTCCCCTTACCCTCCCCTCATCTGGAAATCTGGAAATTGGAGGGAAATGAAGTCTATGCTGAAGAGGAAGGATCTCACTACAGGAAATTCAGTGACATAGTAAAGGACATACTGCTTACTCACAAATTTCAGTTCGCAGTAATTGGTCCTCTCTTGCTCATCATCCTCTGCTATTTCGGAAGAGGCAGGTCGTGTAAAATACATCGAAAAGAAGTAATTAAATCGATCGCTTTTCTCCGACTGCGCAAGGAATACCATCACGAAATCGACGTCCAAGTAACTGACTGCACGTAATTTTCCGATCGCCTCTTCGCACTGACTGCGTGGCAGACATGCCAGCAGTGAGATTGCGCGCCCACGCGCCAGCCGCCTTCCGTATTCCCACTGGCGCAGGCAGGAGAGAGGACCACACACAGTGGCAGCTCACGTGGTGTGCAGACTGGAAGTCGCGCTAATCCCTGAGCAAATCATCAGGTGGCGGGAACCCTTTGATATTGATAACCGAGAAATTCTTGTCGAAACAAATCCTCTCTCTCTCTGTCTCAAGTGGTTACTTCCTGTTTGTGTGATCTTCCCTTCCATCCCCTACTCCAGCTCTACTCGCCACTCATGAAGACCTGGCGTTGGTAGTCGATACATCCCTGGTAGTCGGCACATCCATTTATTCTCACAATTCCACTCCTGTGGAAACCAGCAGTGGATTGATAAAGACGTTCGAGAAGAAATAGGTAGCGTTTGTCATGTGCCACACTAACCCCACGTTTGCCCTGGACAAAGTAGTGGATGCCTAGTAAATCACTGTGCGTCTGGTCCCGACGGAGGTCCGAATCCTCCCTCGGGCATGGGTGTGTGTGTTTGTCCTTGGGATAATTTAGGTTAAGTAGTGTGTAAGCTTAGGGACTGATCACCTTAGCAGTTAAGTCCCATAAGATTCCACACACACTGGCACAGTTAGGTTATTTGGTAGGAAGTCCATTACGCTGGATGTAGCTGAAAATTTCAGATTTCAGCTCAATTGCATGGTATGTCCTTAAACAATATGCTTAGAGGTTGGATTGGAGTGTATGCTTGCAATACCACTATCGGAAACAATGAATTGATCAGTCCAAAATTTAATGTCGCGATTGGGTTTTTAAAGCACAGGTTCTCTCTCGGAAGGAGAAGAAAGCGTGTATCACGCGATAGGACAGTTACATCAACGAATACCACTCGCTCCTTTCTGCTGCAAGTCACAGTCCATTGGACTGTACTAAGAAGCAGTAAACACCACACACTTAAACCGTGATCCGTTTTATAGCAGTAACAGTAGCTGCCACCGTTAGATGTCAGAGATCGCCGAAACACTCAAACATTCCACGCGCTCACGTCCTGATGCCCACACAGAGTGCCCCAGGCCAGAAAGTCATGCAGCGCTAGTTGCCGATGTTTATTCGTGTCTCAGCGATCGCGCCAGGGCAGCAGCCGCACTCGAGACTGCTGCAGGAGCCCACCCTGCCGTGGATGGTGTCCAGTGTCATGGGAGTAGTAGGATGTTATCAATACCTCCAGCGCCAACAGTTGGCAGTGAACGATACTGAATCACTCAATTTTCCACCGAGGCCACGTGCAGTACGCTATCGTGTAAACAGCCACACATATACAGGGTTATTACAAATGATTGAAGCGATTTCACAGCTCTACAATAACTTTATATTTGAGATATTTTCACAATGGTTTGCACACACATACAAAAACTCAAAAAGTTTTTTTAGGCATTCACAAATGTTCGATATGTGCCCCTTTAGTGATTCGGCAGACATTAAGCCGATAATCAAGTTCCTCCCACACTCGGCGCAGCATGTCCCCATCAATGAGTTCGAAAGCATCGTTGATGCGAGCTCGCAGTTCTGGCACGTTTCTTGGTAGAGGAGGTTTAAACACTGAATCTTTCACATAACCCCACAGAAAGAAATCGCATGGGGTTAAGTCGGGAGAGCGTGGAGGCCATGACATGAATTGCTGATCATGATCTCCACCACGACCGATCCATCGGTTTTCCAATCTCCTGTTTAAGAAATGCCGAACATCATGATGGAAGTGCGGTGGAGCACCATCCTGTTGAAAGATGAAGTCGGCGCTGTCGCTCTCCAGTTGTGGCATGAGCCAATTTTCCGCGGGCTACGCGTGAAACTTTGAAACTTGCCCGCACGCGTTCAACCGTTTCTTCGCTCACTGCAGGCCGACCCGTTTATTTCCCTTTACAGAGGCATCCAGAAGCTTTGAACTGCGCATACCATCGCCGAATGGAGTTAGCAATTGGTGGATCTTTGTTGAACTTCGTCCTGAAGTGTCGTTGCACTGTTATGACTGACTGACTGATGGCAGAAACCTGAAGTGCGGCTTCAGCCGAAGAAAACTTTATGAGTTTTTCTACGTATCTGTAGTGTGTCGTGACCGTATGTCAATGAATGGAGCTACAGTGAATTTATGAAATCGCTTCAATCATTTGTAATAGCCCTGTATTATTAGTTCACTATTCAGCTATCCAGATAGCGCTACGAGGACCGTCACCTGGACTCTTTCCAGCAGCCATGGGCAAGAACTGACTAGCCGACTGGCCAGAACTTTGCTGCTCTGTACTATTTTTGCTACTGCCTTGTGTTGCAGGAGAAGGCTTCGTTTGGCGCTTGTCTTACACACTGCACGCAGGTGGCACAGCTACTACAGTATGTTCACATTTCCACCGAGTTGTCAAAACGCGTTCTTGTCGCATTAACTCAGCTCACGCTGTTTCTCCACAGGATACAGAAGGTGGAAGGTAAATCGCTCTCCGACCTCCGCTCAGTTCCGACTTCAATTCGAACGATAACATGGACAAAGCTGTTGGGAGGGCAGCATAGAGAGCGAAGAACAGTTTCAAGATGCAGAAAGACTGTCCGGAACCACACTGTAGTTTGCCATATGGGATCCTTAGCAGATAGTTTCGAAAAAGTGACTCTTTTAGAAATACGAGAGTGCCACTAATATGATGCACCAATGGCTGTAATCATTCAAAGACACATCCATAAGATCCAACGTAAATATATGGTTGAATGGAGAGACTTGATTCCAAATCGATGATATAATTTCTACCAAAAGGAGTAACACTACAGATCTGAAAATCAGATGAATTGGTCATAGGATTTTGTACATTTCTTACAACTTCAATCCAGCATTGCATTTTTAAGTGACTCCTCAGATAGCACACCATCCACTGTACGTGATCACTCGCAGTCAACCGTAATCCTCCCTCGCTTATAGCCAAATGGATACATCGCAACACCTCTCTTACATTGTCTACATAGTATCGAGATAGAATACATTACTAATACTATCTGTTAGCGTCGGAGTTTCTAGCAGCGGGGTGAGGAAGTTACAAATATTGGCCTAATACCACGTTACTTAGCCAAATTAATTTCTGAATTCATTGAGTAGGGTGATTTTATTACGAGCTTACGCCTCTGGCGACGTGCAATGTCGCTGTATTTGTATGGTAGATCGCTTAATTCGGAAGCAATATCATACCTCGATTTATAAAGCATGTGTAGTTTTTAACGTGGATATCGTTAGCAATACAGGGCTATTACAAATGATTGAAGCGATTTCATAAATTCACTGTAGCTCCATTCATTGACATATGGTCACGACACACTACAGATACGTAGAAAAACTCATAAAGTTTTGTTCGGCTGAAGCCGCACTTCAGTTTTCTGCCGCCAGAGCGCTCGAGAGCGTAGTGAGACAAAATGGTGACAGGAGCCGAGAAAGCGTATGTCGTGCTTGAAATGCACTCACATCAGTCAGTCATAACAGTGCAATGACACTTCAGGACGAAGTTCAACAAAGATCCACCAACTGCTAACTCCATTTGGTGATGGTATGCGCAGTTTAAAGCTTCCAGATGCCTCTGTAAGGGGAAATCAACGGGTCGGCCTGCAGTGAGCGAAGAAACGGTTGAACGCGTGCGGGCAAGTTTCACGCGTAGCCCGCGAAGTCGACGAATAAAGCAAGCAGGGAGCTAAACGTACCACAGCTGACGGTTTGGAAAATCTTACGGAAAAGGCTAAAGCAGAAGCCTTACCGTTTACAATTGCTACAAGCCCTGGCACCCGATGACAAAGTCAGCGCGTTGAATTTTCGGCGCGGTTGCAACAGCTCATGGAAGAGGATACGTTCACTGCGAAACTAGTTTTCAGTGATGAAGCAACATTTTTTCTTAAAGGTGAAGTGAACAGACACAATGTGCGAATCTGGGCGGTAGAGAATCCTCACGCATTCGTGCAGAAAATTCGCAATTCACCAAAAGTTAACGTGTTTTGTGCAATCTCACGGTTTAAAGTTTACGGCCCCTTTTTCTTCTGCGAAAAAAACGTTACAGGACACGTGTATCTGGACATGCTGGAAAATTGGCTCATTCCACAACTGGAGACCGACAGCGCCGACTTCATCTATCAACAGGATGGTGCTCCACCGCACTTCCATCATGATGTTCGGCATTTCTTAAACAGGAGATTGGAAAACCGATGGATCGGTCGTGGTGGAGATCATGATCAGCAATTCATGTCATGGCGTCCATGCACTCCCGACTTAACCCCATGCGATTTCTTTCTGGGGGGTTATGTGAAAGATTCAGTGTTTAAACCTCCTCTACCAAGAAACGTGCCAGAACTGCGAGCTCGCATCAACGATGCTTTCGAACTCATTGATGGGGACATGCTGCGCCGATTGTGGGAGGAACTTGATTATCGGCTTGATGTCTGCCGAATCACTAAAGGGGCACATATCGAACATTTGTGAATGCCTAAAAAAACTTTTTGAGTTTTTGTATGTGTGTGCAAAGCATTGTCAAAATATCTCAAATAATAAAGTTATTGTAGAGCTGTGAAATCGCTTCAAACATTTGTAATAACCCTGTATTCTCCGGGGAAAATTGAGTGATTCAGTATTGATCAATGCCAAATTTTGGAGCTAGTGGTATTATAACATCCGAATTTCTACCACTCCAATCATCCTAGACACCTTCGAAGGCAGAGCCGAGACTGCCTGCTGACCTGGCACGACCGCTGTGGCGCGCGCACTGGGCGGCAACCAGCGCTGCGGACTCTCTGGCCGGGGGCGCTGCGTGTGGGCGTCGCGACACGAGCGCGTGGGATGTGCGAGTGTTTCGGCGATCTCTGACATCTAACGGTGTCAGCTGCTACTACTACTATGGAACGGATCTTGGTTTAAGTGCGTGGTGTTTGCTGCTTCTCAGTACAGTCCAATGGACTCTGTCTTGCAGCCGAAAGGTGGGACTGGAATTCATAGTTCTTACTATCCTATCACGTTACTATCCTTCTTCCTCCTACCGAATATAGCGGAGAAAACCAGCTTAGGGATTATATAGCGTTTTAGAGGCCCAATTGCGACATCAAATTTCACATTCATCAATTTATATTTCCAATAATGGTATTGCGAGCACACATACCAGTCCAACCCCTCCACATATTGTTGAAGGACATACCATGCAATTGAGCTGAAATCTGAAATTTTCAGCTATCGCCAACGTAATAGACTTCCTACCAAATGATTGTGTCAGGAGTACCAATAGTAAGCAAGGGGACAAAATTCAGTAGGGTTTGGAATCTGGGAAGCTGTGAGATCGAATCCCACCAACATATCAATCGTACTATCCACCACTAGGATGCATAGAAAAACTGGCCACACACAAAGGGTATCGAATTAATTAATTAGTCAATCAATCTGATAATGTGAGATACTGTTTACAAGACATCCACAGCCAGTGATTTACACGGTATGCACTACTTTTTTCAGGTCAAAGGTGGGGTTAATGTGTCTCACGACAGATGCTACCTACTTCTTCTCGAACATCTTTGTTCCATCCACTACAGGTTTCCATAGGAGTGGAGTTGTGAGAGCAGATGGATCACCGACTACCAACACCCAGTCTTCATGACTGGTGAGGGGGCAGGGGAGGGGGATGGAAGGGCGGAGGGGTGGGGAGGACATCTTGGTCTGTGGGTGTTTGCATCACAGAAACAGGAAGGAATCATTTGAGGCAGAGAGAGGGACAGGGAGAGAGAAGGAGGATGTGCTTCAAGAGGAATTTCCCAGTTATCAATATCAAAGGTTTGCTCCCACCTGATGCTTTGTTCAGGGATTAGCACGACTTCCAGACTGCACACCACGTGAGCAACCACTGTGTGTGGTCCTCTACCCTGACTTGCGCTTGTGGGAATACAGTGTGTAGGTGCTCAATGTCGCTGCTGACATGCCAGCCCTGTGGTCGGTGCGAAAGGGCAGTAAGAAAATCAATTGCGGTGAGTTATGTTGACATCGATTTTGTGACGGTATTACTTGTGCGGTCGGAGAAAAGTGATCGATTTAACTACTTCTTTTGCATGTACTTTGCAAGTCCTGCATCTTCCATATCAGCAGAGAATGATGAGCAACAGAGATCCAACGCCTGCAAATTGAATTATATAAATAAACAGTATATCATTCTCTATGAATTGAATTCGCTGTCATAAGATTCTTGCTTCCCAGCGCAGACTTTGTCCATTTCTCGTCAGTTTCCAGATGGGGGGAGTGTAAGGGGAGTGAAGGTGGTATTTCGGACTGGGGGATTTGCCAGAGTGGCATGGGTTAATTAATTTACTGGTTTGATTTTCCAATTAATTTGATTACAAAAGTTTGCTTGTATCAGCAGTGGTGAGGCAAGGTGGATGGGAGAGGAGGAGACGGAGGGGGAGAGGTGAGGGGTTTCTCAGGAGGATGTACTATCCACAGGGAGTCATAAACCACTTAGCAGAACAGAAGGTCAAGGGGAGGGGAAGGAGGTCATAAATCCATCAAGTTTTCTCCAGAATATATGCAACCCACACTAATAAAAAGTGTTTGTAGCACCCTAACCCATACTTACGCTACGTCTCTCACAAAGGCTGCAACATACAAGGAACACATGGCACGTGGTCAGAGAAACTTTCATGCACCAGCGCCATCTACCTTGGCATTAATTCATTTACAGACACATTCATAGGATATTTTTACCTCCATTTCCAGTCAGGGATCCGTCCCTGTAGTTTGTCAGTTTTATTATGTTTACCTTGTATGTGTAGCACTATATATGCAATGTAACTCCACTATAGCAGTATAAAAAATACGCTACTGGCCATTAAAATTGCTACACCAAGAAGAAATGCAGATGATAAACGGGTATTCATTGGACAAATATATTATACTAGAACTGACATGTGATTACATTTTCACGCAATTTGGGTGCATAGATCCTGAGAAATCAGTACCCCGAACAACCATCTCTAGTCATAATAACGGCCTTGATACGACTGGGCATTGAGTCAAACAGAGCTTGGAAGCCGTCTACAGGTACAGCTGCCCATGCAGCTTCAACACGATACCACAGTTCATCAAGAGTAGTGACTGGCGTATTGTGACGAGCCAGTTGCTCGGCCACCATTGACCAGACGTTTTCAGTCGGTGAAAGATCTGGAGAATGTGCTGGCCAGGGCAGCAGTCGAACATTTCCTGTATCCAGAAAGGCCCGTACAGGACCTGCAACATGCGGTCGTGCATTGTCGTGCTGAAATATAGGGTTTCGCTGGGATCGAATGAAGGGTAGAGCCACGGGTCGTAACACATCTGAAACGTAACGTCCACTGTTCAATGTGCCGTCAATGCGAACAAGAGGTGACCGAGACGTGTAACCAATGGCACCCCGTACCATCACGCTGGGTGATACGCCAGTATGGCGATGACGAATACTCGCTCCCAATGTGCGTTCACCGCGATATCGCCAAACACGGATGCGACCATCATGATGCTGTAAACCTGGATTCATCCGAAAAAATGACGTTTTGCCATTCGTGCAGCCAGGTTCGTCGTTGAGTACACCATCGCAGGCGCTCCTGTCTGTGATGCAGCGTCAAGGGTAACCGCAGCCATGGTCTCCGAGCTGATAGTCCATGCTGCTGCAAACGTCGTCGAGCTGTTCGAGCAGATGGTTGTTGTCTTGCAAACGTACCAATCTGTTGACTCAGGGATCGAGACGTGGCTGCACGATACCTTACAGCCATGCGAATGAGATGCCTATCATCTCGGCTGCTAGTGATACGAGGCCGTTGGGATCCAGCACGGCGTTCCGTATTACCCTCCTGAACCCACCGATTCCATGTTACAGTCATTGGATCTCGACCAACGCGAGCAGCAGTGTCGCGATACGATAAACCGCAATCGCGATAGGCTACAATCCGGCCTTTATCAAGGTCGGAAACGTTGGTTCAAATGGTTCAAATGGCTCTGAGCACTATGGGACTTAACAGCTGAGGTCATCAGTCCCCTAGAACTTAGAACTACTTAAACCTAACTAACCTAAGGACATCACACACATCCATGCCCGAGGCAGGATTCGAACCCGCGACCGTAGCGGTCGCGCGGTTCCAGACTGAAGCGCCTAGAACCGCTCGGCCACAAAGTCGGAAACGTGATGGTACGCATTTCTCCTCCTTACACGAGGCATCACAAAGCGTTTCACCAGGCAACGCCGGTCAACTGCTGTTTGTGTATAAGAAATCGGTTGGAAACTTTCCTCATGTCAGCACGTTATAGGTGTCGCCACCGGCGCCATCCTTGTGTGAATGCTCTGAAAAGCTAATCATTTGCATATCACAGCATCTTCTTCCTGTCGGTTAAATTTCGTGTCTGTAGCACGTCATCTTCGTGGTGTAGGAATTATAAAGGCCAGTAGTGTACATAAGAAACAACTGGGATATTGAGTGACAGTATGTATACAATGAAAAGCATAATGTATGCGACACCTCTTTCCCACATGTTCTAAGTGTTCTGGTAATAAAGCACAAAACTACTACTACTGTAATATATGGCAATGCACTGTCCTTGACTTACATTATGCTTCAGATAATGGATATAAGTAGACATTCTGGGTGTCCTGCATTAGAGATCTGCAGTCGCAAATACTGTGGTAGAGTTATCAGGAAATGCTGTATAATGAGACATATCCAATCAACGGATGTAGCTGCCGTTTTAAGTGATATATCAATATTCTACAGGGTGTTTATAATTAAACTTTCCCTGTTTAACACGTTATGACATGGAAAATAATTACCGTACAAGTACCCAACTTGGTAGCATTTACGTCCAGAATACAGGGTGCATGATTTACATCTGTCACAGTGCCACTGTCCAGTTCCAGCTATGGCCATCACGTGCTGTGATCAGTCATCGTGATTCATAGTCTCACACACCTGACCAGTCACAGTACGCTTGTTGATGTGTCAACATAGGCTTGGACAAAAAGAGCAGGGCATTATTGGTGAAGCTCTGTTATCAAAACACCAGTAATGCTGTAGCTGCACTTCGAGAATGTAGCCAGCTGAAAGGATTACTCTACCAGCTGTGAAGGGCATGATGAAGAAGTTCAAATCAACTGGAGAACTGGGTGTCGCTCTGGGAAAAGACTGACAACCGGTTGCACCACAGGTGCCTGATGAAATCGCTGTTGCTATGGCAGACAACGCTGTGCACAGTTCCCAATAATCAGGCAGTGCATGTGCTGTGTCAAGAAAGTTGAACCTTTCTCAAATGGTATCTGTACAAGATCCATGTCATACACCAGCTTGCACCACAGAGCCCACAATAACGTGCTGACTTTGCTCCCCACTTTCTCGCGAGGATTGATGTTGATGTGGGCTGGCCCTGGACCATCCTATGGACAGACGAAGTGACACAGAATTGTCGACGGTGGGGATCTTCACCTCCAGTCGCTGTGCATGAAGTTCATCTGTATGGTTAACATGTCACCGTGCGAGGTGCCGGGGCAAGCAGTGTATTTAACACTAAATTCTTCTAGAATCTCCATAGGTAAATGATGCTCTAAGCCCCCCCCCCCTATTCTAACTCCGACTTTTGCTGTTGCACATGGATTAAAAAATACACGCGAACTGACTGTAATCAACCCTGCAAGTGGAGTAAAAAAGAGTTTGGCACCTGCAATAATTTAATTTGATAAATAAGTTAAATAAAGGAAGGTTTCATTAACATAGTGAGAAATGATGGGTTGCTCTACCGATTAACAGAATGAAAGTTCTGTCCAAAATAACAATATGATTTATTAAGACTAAACACAAAATAATAAACAAAAACACATGAAACATTTATAATACATCAAATTGGCTCAAATTGGATACTCGAACAAACGCTATGGAGGTGAAGTTGTCCCTAAACTAGATTGTGAGGCTTAAGACGAAGTGGTATGTGGAGCCAATTCCTTGCCACTCAAATCTTAAGAGAGACACACAGCTAACCCAACATTAATTGCTGCTACTCAAGACACAACAAAGTTAGAAAAAGACGAACAGGCGCGCTCTGCTGAGCTCTGATTATCACCTAGGAAAATCCCTATCTGCCGGTGCTGCGGACATACATTACCAAACTGTCTTCTTAACTGCCAGAACACGATCTGGCGTACCGGAGGCGATGGCTGGTTGCTTCGACGTCCTCGACCGAAAGGCGAGAGCCGACTACCTAGAGCACCCGTACAGGCCGAACACACAACATTCCCGCCCCCACGACAGTGGCCGTGGTTAAACGTTCCAATCAGCAACTCGAAAACCGGCGGAAAATTCCACTCTATTGCCGGAGCACTACCATTCCACCAATGGAGATTCTTGGCGCCAATTTCTGCGCTGATTTTGCTACGTCACGGAGCTATGCCCTGAGCAAGCCAATCACAGTTACTATTTTGCAGAAAGCGCAGGAATTTTCCCGCCACACAAGTCATTCCCACGCCTCGCTGGTAGCCCACCAGAAAGTGTTTTCGCTAAGTTTCTGCGAAGTAACGGAACCTCTAGCCCAGCCGCTACTTCAGACCCCTCCGGGCGTGTCTTTTGACAATGTCGGCGTCTGCAAAGCATTCACTCGACTTCCTCACACCCGTCGGCTTAACCCTTTCCAGATCAGCAGTGCCCGCCTGTCACCGGACCACCCGGGTGACGAGAGACGCTGAGTGGGAAGTGTGAAGGAATAGCAACTTTTCAATGCATGCAATTAGAGAGGAAAATCGTAAGATAGAAATATGAGAGGGGGCTCATGCCACCTCTCAACCGTTGATGTGGCTTCACGGCTGCGTTCATCATTGGCCCATTACTTTTTGAACAGGTTGGCGCTCAAGGACCGAAAACGTGCAGTGCGACTGGATAGCGTTACTGCGATAAGCTTCGCCAGCATATCATACCCGCCCAACTGAAGAGGGATACATTGAGCTCAACAGTTTTCATGCACGATCGGGACCCACTGCACATCACTCATGCAGTTCACCTGCTTATCAGAAACACATTTGGAAACGATCGAATTATCAGCTGATCGTCTCCAAATGCTTGGCCAGCTTGACCGCCTGATCTCACTCCCTGTGATTTCTGGTTGTGGAGCTACCTGAAGGACAGGGTTTACGAGGGGAACATTCACATACGTGCTGATCTGAAGCGCAGCAGATCAAGAGGAGCCAGAATACCTACAGACATGCTTTTTTCTGCTGTGCAGAATCGAATCCTGCGCTTTCAGAGTCTTCTGGACACTGATGGGTGCCATATGGAGCCTCTTTTGTAGCAGTAATGATACCGATATGTAACTACACTCCTGGAAATTGAAATAAGAACACCGTGAATTCATTGTCCCAGGAAGGGGAAACTTTATTGACACATTCCTGGGGTCAGATACATCACATGATCACACTGACAGAACCACAGGCACATAGACACAGGCAACAGAGCATGCACAATGTCGGCACTAGTACAGTGTATATCCACCTTTCGCAGCAATGCAGGCTGCTATTCTCCCATGGAGACGATCGTAGAGATGCTGGATGTAGTCCTGTGGAACGGCTTACCATGCCATTTCCACCTGGCGCCTCAGTTGGACCAGCGTTCGTGCTGGACGTGCAGACCGCGTGAGACGACGCTTCATCCAGTCCCAAACATGCTCAATGGGGGACAGATCCGGAGATCTTGCTGGCCAGGGTAGTTGACTTACACCTTCTAGAGCCCGTTGGGTGGCACGGGATACATGCGGACGTGCATTGTCCTGTTGGAACAGCAAGTTCCCTTGCCGGTCTAGGAATGGTAGAACGATGGGTTCGATGACGGTTTGGATGTACCGTGCACTATTCAGTGTCCCCTCGACGATCACCAGTGGTGTACGGCCAGTGTAGGAGATCGCTCCCCACACCATGATGCCGGGTGTTGGCCCTGTGTGCCTCGGTCGTATGCAGTCCTGATTGTGGCGCTCACCTGCACGGCGCCAAACACGCATACGACCATCATTGGCACCAAGGTAGAAACGACTCTCATCGCTGAAGACGACACGTCTCCATTCGTCCCTCCATTCACGCCTGTCGCGACACCACTGGAGGCGGGCTGCACGATGTTGGGGCGTGAGCGGAAGACGGCCTAACGGTGTGCGGGACCGTAGCCCAGCTTCATGGAGACGGTTGCGAATGGTCCTCGCCGATACCCCAGGAGCAACAGTGTCCCTAATTTGCTGGGAAGTGGCGGTGCGGTCCCCTACGGCACTGCGTAGGATCCTACGGTCTTGGCGTGCATCCGTGCGTCGCTGCGGTCCGGTCCCAGGTCGACGGGCACGTGCACCTTCCGCCGATCACTGGCGACAACATCGATGTACTGTGGAGACCTCACGCCCCACGTGTTGAGCAATTCGGCGGTACGTCCACCCGGCCTCCCGCATGCCCACTATACGCCCTCGCTCAAAGTCCGTCAATTGCACATACGGTTCACGTCCACGCTGCCGCGGCGTGCTACCAGTGTTAAAGACTGCGATGGAGCTCCGTATGCCACGGCAAACTGGCTGACACTGACGGCGGCGGTGCACAAATGCTGCGCAGCTAGCGCCATTCGACGGCCAACACCGCGGTTCCTGGTGTGTCCGCTGTGCCGTGCGTGTGATCATTGCTTGTACAGCCCTCTCGCAGTGTCCGGAGCAAGTATGGTGGGTCTGACACACCGGTGTCAATGTGTTCTTTTTTCCATTTCCAGGAGTGTATATGATGCACCATAGCAGCGCATTAAAAGTGTTTCAACTGAATTGATTCTGCAGTGTTTCTCTTCCCCATATCCCTGACATTAATGCTACCAAGTTTGGCACTCGTACAGTAATAAGTTTCCGTGTTAGAACGTGTTAAACAGGGAAAGTTTTATTATAGCCAACCAGTACATACTTCATCTCAATTTCTTTCATGCATTTACAATGCATGGAAATTATTTTTTTATTTCACTATTTATGGTTAGCTGAAGAAGAATGTCGGAACACTGGTTTGTTTTTCTATAGCTCCAAAAATTTAAATACGGTGTGCTTAGACCAAGCAACAGCCCCCAGAAAAGAATAGAAAAAAAATAAGCACTGCTTTTCATGACAAAATAATTCGGGCTACTAGTTACACAATTAATTAGTCATCATTCGCGATGGCCATACCCCAAATTCACTACAATTGCTTTATATGAGATGTGTAAGAAGGAGACTGACTTTTTATCCACCACAGTTTATCCTTTTCTCAAAGAACAATGTTTCCCCTTCAAAGTAATCCCCACAGGCAGCTATACATTGGCGGTAGTTGTTTCCAGTCTTGGCAGAAGTACTTAATGGCTCCAACTGGTATGGCCTTCACCATGTCAGTCACATTCTTTTGAATGTTGTCCAGAGTCCCAAAATGACCGCCTTTTAAGACATTCTTCAATTTCAAGAAAACAAAAAAGTCACAAGGAGTCACATACGATGAATACAGGGGGGGGGGGGGGGGAGTTGTCTGTGGAACAGCAGGAATAAAGGTCAAAAACTCCGTGATGGAAGTGGCCATGTGACATGGGCATAGTCATGATTCGGTAACCATTTGTCTACAATGTCCAGTTTCATTCGATTCACTCTTTAACTGAGCCTTTAAGAAAATCTTTGTAAAACACTTAGTTTCACAGTTTGTTCTGGAGGAACAAACTCTTTATGCACGATACCCCTACTGTCAAAAAAGCAAATCAACATTGCTTTCATCTTTGATTTGCTCATTAAAGCTGTTTTCGATCGAGAACATGTCTCAGCGTGCTGCCGGCCGCTGTGGCCGAGAGGTTCTAGGCGCTTCAGTCCGGAACCGCGCTGCTGCTACGGTCGCAGGTTCGAATCCTGCTTCGGGCGTGGATGTGTGTGATGTCCTCAGGTTAGTTAGGTTTAAGTAGTTTTAAGCCTAGGAGACTGATGACCTCAGATGTTAAGTCCCATAGTGCTTAGAGCCATTCTCAGCGTGCCACTCCTCATTTTGCCTAATATCGTATTCGAAAATTCATGATTCATCACCTGTGATCACATGACTGAACCACCCGTGCCCATCGGCAATCCTCTCAAGAAGATCAACGTACACGTTTCTTCGATTGTCCTTCTGCTCAGCTGTGAGATTTTACTGCACCATTTTAATACACACCTTCCACATGTTCAAATATTGTGTCAAAATTTGATGTGCGGTGAAAGTGTTTAACAGGTCACCAATCATCCTTATTTTTAACATCGGTCTGATCTCACAGGAGCAGGCATACTTTTGATATTTTCCTCATATTTTGAAGATCTTCCTGAACGGGTTCATCTTCAACGTGTTCTCGGTCTTCCAAAACTGATCTGAGCCAGCGAAAAACTTGTGTTCTTGATAAAGAATGTTCCCAACAGGCCAGTTTAAACTTTTCAAAGGTCACACTCACGGACTGCCTAACTATAACACAAAACCTGATTGCATAACGTTGCTCTAAATTCTGCTGTTCCATTTTAGTAACACACAACAAAAACGCTACTTCACTGACGGCGCTGTCAAAAATCAGGTGACGGCTGAATGGAGCCGAAAATTGGACTGAGGATCTGAAAGAGATGAGCACGAGTAGAAGAACACAGCGTTGCCAGTTTGCTCGCAGTGTTGTCAGTCTCCTTACTTTTCTCACGCACCTCGTAAATGCTGGTAGTTAACAACTTCAATGAGAATATTCACGAACAACGGTCCTACATACGCCGATAATGCATAAAAATTTATTTATTTTTGCTTTCGACACCCAGAGTACAGAAAATAAGTTTTAAACTAAACATAAAACATCAAGGCAAACAAAATATGTATTACTGCAATATAAACATTGGATTTTATAACCAATCTTTGGTGTTGTCTGTAAGTATGTGTCTTAAAATATAGTATGTAGTCTGTTCCATCCCACAGTCGCACTAGGAATCTTCGGCAGGTGCACACTTCACCATTAATTGGGTGCATCGTTCAAATCCGGTTCAGTGCGGTCCAATGCCTCTGTGGCAGGTCAAAACCCGGCACTTTCACTCTTGGCACCAGGCTGGTGTTCTTCACGGCTGTCTGGTGCCACTCTTCTCTCCACTCAGTCCACACATTCTTGGGTGTTACTTCCTCTATTGGGTGGTTCTTGGGATTTGAGACGATCTTTTGTAGAAATGTGTTGGTGAATGGGGAGGGTACGATTGTCTCCAATTGATATAGCTACCCGCTGAGCTGCTGGTTGTCATCGGATGTGTGGAGGTTCAGTATGTGCTAGGATTGTGTGACGAAGCAAGCTGAGATATTTTTACTTCCTCTCTTGTTTTGCCATCTGCCTCCTTAAATTCGTTTGTTTTATTTTTGACTAATTATCATTAACATACGTGAGTACAATCTGCATTTTCATAGAAGAGCAAGGTTGGCCCTCAGTTTTAAAGAATATAACACCAGATCTAATGTTGTGTTTAGTTTCGTGTATGTCATCAATTTTCTAATTTATTTCGACTATTCCTAGTTAATATCTTTCATTATAGGATGAAATCGGTAATTGTTTCGTGACTTGAATTCTGTTGTTGACTTATAAACAAATATAAATTCTGTACATTTGGAGGAACAACTAATAGTACTCTTAAAGTAGTTATTTGGCTCTATTAGAGAACATGTTAGCAGAGCCAGCTCGTAATTAATTCCAAAGTAATTATCAATTTCGTCAAAAGTGTTCTTTGTGTAACTATATCTGTAACTTTTATCATTTAAACAAAGAATTCAGCTTTACTCTTGTAGCAGAAACTGTTAAAAAGAAGGAAGTTTTCGATGTATTCAGTTAATTTAATGAGTTAGGTTTCACTTGTAATATCTGTAAATTCAACATCAAACAATGTGTAGTTTCAGTACCTATTATTGTTGTGATATATGAAGGCCCGATTTTTGGTCCCGAGACAGTCAGTTCACGGCCGATTTTCAGACGAGAACCCGTGCTGGTTAGGTTAACAACAATGCATCAACTTAACTGTGAAATAAGTGTAACACAAATAGGCCGTGGGTTAAAACAATGGCAGTGTCTGTTCAATGCGAATGGTTCAGATGGCTCTAATCACTATGGGACTTAACATCTGAGGTCATCAGTCCCCTAGACTAAGAACTACTTAAACCTAACTAACCTAAGGACATCAGACACACCCATGCCAAAGGCAGGATTCGAACCTGCGACCGTAGCAGCAGCGCGGTTCCGGACTGAAGCTCCTAAAACCGCTCAGCCACAGCCGCCGGCTTGTTCAATACGTACCATATCAATCCGCAAGAGCTGCGTGGTTAGTTTTTTACTGCTAATAGATATTCAACAGTAAACTTTTGTACCAGTACGCTGATGTATGCCTGAAAACTATTAATGATGCCTATCGAAAGTTGAACAATAGTGCACTGACCGTATTAACTGTGTATTTTGGGGGGTTGTGAACAGTGAAAGTAAAGAACTGTGAAACGCAAATGTGCACCTGTCAGCTACACCATTTAAAGTAGTCAGTGTTGAACTTCCACCCCCCATTTTTCAGCCAGTATAGCAACACAGTACGTCGACACCGAGGACAATCAACGAGGAAATAAAGCAGGCGGGCAACACAATTGGAAGCCGGGGAAAGGGAGTTAGTCGTAGTTCATATGGCTCTGAGCACTATGCGACTTAATTTCTCAGGTCATCAGTCGCCTAGAACTTAGAACTAATTAAACCTAACTAACCTAAGGACATCACACACATCCATGCCCGAGGCAGGATTCGAACCTGCGACCGTAGCGTTCGCGCGGTTCCAGACTGTAGCGCCTAGAATCGCATGGCCACTCCGGCCGGCTAGTTAGTCGTAGTGTTCCCGAGATTATCCTCATGGTTTCATGAATTTCTGTATCAAGCTCTTTTGTGTGAATGCTCCTGGCCCTTACCAGGGCACAGTGCTCACAAACACCTTATACAAGAACCAACACTAAAGCGTGTAATGGTCCCGCTGAGCTGCCCCAAGTTGTTCCTGCTAGCTTTCCTGTTATATTATTTCTTGTTTTCATTTTCTTGGCTACATCTTCCATGTCGTACTTAAATGTTAATGTACGGTCCAGTTTTATTCCTAGGTAATTGAGGGATATCTTGTGTGTATTTGCTCCCACATTATATTTAGATTTAGTTCTCTATTTGCTTCTCTGTTGTTGAGGTGCACCACTGTACTTAAAGTTTTTGGTGATTTGATCATTAAATGCCACTCACTGTCGCATTTTTCGAGGATTTCCAGATCACCGATAAATAATTCTTTAAATTTCTCGAAAGATTTTCCTTGTACTACTATTTCGTATGTAAATATCTATGAATTTAAAACTGGAATGTCAGATAAGTAGAGATTTAACAGAGACGGTGCCGATAATGATGTTTGTAGTATTCCATTCTCTTAAACCTTGTGTTTCGTTACTCCCAGTTAGTTCTACCGTAAATTTCCGTTACCTTGACATATTCGTTAGGAGCTCATAATTTTCTTTCATTTGTGAGCCGTCATTAATTTTTAGATAAAACCTTGAATCCAGACTGTGCCATGGGCGGATATGAGGTTAAGTATCACCATCCATCTTTTCGAATTATTTTGAAAATCTTGCTCTACATAGGTTGCGCGGGATAGGAATCAGTCAAAGAGACTCTTATTCATTCTAAAGCCTCCCTTGTTATTGGTAGTATCTCACCGATAATTGGTCCTTTTCTACCCATTAGTGCTCTCTCAAACAGTTTATAGATAGTGCACAGCCTGTAGTCTCTTGGCTGAAAGAAGCAATGAATTACTGCGAGGATAAGACTACGCTGACGTGTAAAGTAACAGATAAATAGAAAATGCACTAAATGCAACAAAATTGGGAAATCAGCTGGTGTGGATGAACTGCTCCCTGAATTATTGAAGTGGTGAGGATGGAATGAAGTGGCTAGCAGGATTGTTTACGACGATGGTAAACAAGGATAAGTTTTCAAAAATATAGAAGGAATCTGAAGTCATTGCCATCCAGAATCCTGGAAAAACTGGATATCACTACGAAAAATAATCTACGATAACTAAGTAGAAAATAATGACAAGTTGTGGTTAATTCAAATGACTCTAAGCACTATGGGACTCAACATCTTAGGTCATAAGTCCCCTAGAACTTAGAACTACTTAAACCTAACTAACCTAAGGACATCACACACACCCATGCCCGAGGCATGATTCGAACCTGCGACCGTAGCAGTCCCGCGGTTCCGGACTGCAGCGCCAGAACCGCTAGACCACCGCGGCCGGCGACAAGTTGTGGTTGATTGCATATCTCCTTTACGCACGAGCACTTGGTACAGCACGAATGTGTGGAGGCGGATCCAAAGCACTTCTTGGCAAATGTTCGCTCCCTTTGAAGCGGGGCAACAGACCGACGGGCAGCGAGTAGGCCGAGCATAGAGTGACTGGCGCTCGGAAAGCAGCAAGCGACCTTAGCACACTACCTGGGATTCATCGAGCAGACGCTCGGTAATCGGCGTAGGCCATGTGTGTGGTGCCGCCTTTTTCAGCAGTTTGGGTGGGGGAAGCAGAACAATGGCAACAGGTGACACTATGAACAGCATATGAGTTAACTACACGATTACACACACGCACTGATCACATTAACATATATTTTACAATTTTTTTCAATGTGTGTAATGAACAGTCATCAGTTCTGTATAATTTTTCTGATTTTATTTATTTATTGCTTTGAAATTAAATTTGTTATTAGTAGAATCATTAGTGAATCTATTAAGGATATTTTGTGTAGCATGGCGCATGTAGTCTCACACGGAGCAAATATTCGCCAAGTAATATTTTGGATCCGCGTCCAAACATTCGTGCTGTTGCAAGTGCTCGTGGGTAAAGAAATACGTATTCAAACATGACTAGTTATAATTTTCTACGTAATTATCGTATATTATTTTTCAGACAGCGTTATCGGCAAATATAGGACTGTTATTCTTGATTATTTTCGTTGAAGTTGAAGTAGTTAACCATCAGCAGTTACATACTACATTCTAAGTGCATTTCGAGTCAGGTCATTGTGAATGGTGACTAATTAATAGTATAACAAGTATATCGAATTATTTTGTCATGAAAAGCAGTGCTTACTTCTTTTGCTGTAGATCGGTCTACAGAAACTGTGTTTGAGTTTTTGGAGCTATACGAAAATGAACGAGAACTGTAATCTGGAAAGCCAAGTTTGGGAAACACGCTGTGTAGTGGAGGCCCGCTGCAGGTTGACCTTTCATAGTATTTATCAGAGTGTGTATGTGTACTCGTGATAGAGCACGACTGCCAGGCGCGTCGAGTGAGGCTAGAGGCAGTCGCTGAGCACATGAAAAGAAGCCGAATTGTGCTCATTCCAAAGGATGCCAGCCTCATATGGACGCCATTTAATGTGTGCAGCTCTCTCGAACAGTCGGAACAAAGCCTGGGTGCAAGAAGAACGTGCGGACGATATTTATGCTGTACAAGGTCGCTCAGTGGCTTTTTGAACGTTAATCAATTACATGTCGACATCAAAAGAACTACCATTTGTTTAGATTATCTGTCGTAACACGGTGAATATTAGTGTTTTTATGAGTTTATCTCAATACATTTTGTTAAACATTTCTAAGTGCCCAGAATCCAGCTGTTGACCTAGATCCTGAATGAGATTTTCACTCTGCAGCGGAGTGTGCGCTGATATGAAACTTCCTGGCAGATTAAAACTGTGTGCCGGACCGAGACTCGAACTCCAGACCTTTGCCTTTCACGGGCAAGTGCTCTACCAACTGAGCTACCCAAGCACAACTCACGCCCCGTCCTCACAGCTTCACTTCTGCCAGTACCTCGTCTCCTACCTCCCAAACTTGGTTAAGCCACGTCTCCGCAATATCGTTTCTTTCAGGAGTGCCAGTTCTGCAAGGTTCGCAGGAGAGGTTCTGTAAAGCTTGGAAGTTAGGAGACGAGGTACTGGCAGAAGTGAAGCTGTGAGGAGGGGGCGTGACTCGTGCTTGGGTAGCTCAGTTGGTAGAGCACTTGCCCGCGAAAGCCAAAGGTCCCGAGTCGAGTCTCGGTCCGTCACACAGTTTTAATCTGCCAGGAAGTTTCGTGACCTATTCTGTTATGCGTCAGTGAACTTCGTTGTGTGACCTATTTAACTGACGACGGATGACGAAGCAGTTTGGTCATTCGCTCCTGCCCCCACCCCTTAAACTAACTAACCAACCAACCAACTAAATTGACAATAATTCTAAAGTTGTTACTATCAGCGCTGCTGAAAACTTTGATAATTTCATTGTAATTGTAAAACAACAGATTTCAGTAAACATGTTACGAGTTTGGAACTTTTTATACCTTCAGCCATAAACTGCACTGCACTCTCTGCGTATAACTAATGTTTTAGCTCCAATTTACAGGGCGCTAGGGTTACACGTGCAGATATTTTTATTGGCGACTGAGGACAATGTACTAGACAACATTACTTTAGTGTTTACTTCATTTTCAGACTAACAGTTACACATATTGGAAGTAGTACATTTTTACGGTACATTTTTACGGTACCTCTGAGTACATGTGAAAAAAGCAAGCTGTTCATGCCTATTTTCCCCTGAGCAACAGGTCATATGCTGAAGTATGGATGTATGGACGCAAAACGGTTAGTCTGTACTGACAGGCACAGTCCACCTAATAGTGCAGTTTCGACCGTGCAAAACATCAGGTAGTAGAAGACTGTAAGATACAGAGAAAAGACAACTTACTGAAGTGGGTACATGTTAAGATACGAATGATCACAATATTTGCGCGTGTAACGCTAAGGTCCTGTACGTGACCAAATTATTACCTAGAATACAGACAGCTGCTTGATCAAAAATATCGGGACATCTATAACTGGACATTAATATGGAGTGTGTCTAGTGCTCGCATTTGTGATGGCTTCAGTTATGCTGGGGTTACTTTCAGTGATGTGTCGGGAATGTCTATGGCGTGGTGGCTGCCCATTCTTCCTCAGGAGTTGAAACCAAAGCAGATAGTGACGTTGGATAGTGGGGTCTGCGGCGAAGTCGACGGTCTGACACATCCTAGAGGTGTTTTATTGGGCTCAGGCCAGGATTCTGGGCAGAACTGTCTATTTCAGGAACGTTGTTGCCCACAAACACAAGTGCTGCTTTATGGTGACGTGTACTGCCATGCTGACACAATCATCGTCTCCAAACTGTTCGCCTACGGTACGTGGTTCTGTAAAACGTGTTCTTATCCTTTCGCCTTTGGCGTTTACTCAAGCTCAATAAGGAAACCACATCCTTACCCCGAAAAACACCCTCATACTGTAACACCACCTCATCCATAATTCACTGATAGAAGGTAACATTTCCAGGTTTTCGCCATATCCGCAGCCTTCATCGGAATGCCACAGGGTATACCGTCATCCCTCGCTCCAAACCACTCGTTTCCAGCCATGCACTACCCAGTGGTGTTGCCCTTTCCACCAAATCAATCGTCCTGTACCACTGACTACATAAATACACTCCAGGAAATTGAAATAAGAACACCGTGAATTCATTGTCCCAGGAAGGGGAAACTTTAATGACACATTCCTGGGGTCAGATACATCACATGATCACACTGACAAAACCACAGGCACATAGACACAGGCAACAGAGCATGCACAATGTCGGCACTAGTACAGTGTATATCCACCTTTCGCAGCAATGCAGGCTGCTATTCTCCCATGGAGACGATCGTAGAGATGCTGGATGTAGTCCTGTGGAACAGCTTGCCATGCCATTTCCACCTGGCGCCTCAGTTGGACCAGCGTTCGTGCTGGACGTGCAGACCGCGTGAGACGACGCTTCATCCAGTCCCAAACATGCTCAATGGGGGACAGATCCGGAGATCTTGCTGGCCAGGGTAGTTGACTTACACCTTCTAGAGCACGTTGGGTGGCACGGGATACATGCGGACGTGCATTGTCCTGTTGGAACAGCAAGTTCCCTTGCCGGTCTAGGAATGGTAGAACGATGGGTTCGATGACGGTTTGGATGTACCGTGCACTATTCAGTGTCCCCTCGACGATCACCAGTGGTGTACGGCCAGTGTAGGAGATCGCTCCCCACACCATGATGCCGGGTGTTGGCCCTGTGTGCCTCGGTCGTATGCAGTCCTGATTGTGGCGCTCACCTGCACGGCGCCAAACACGCATACGACCATCATTGGCACCAAGGCAGAAGCGACTCTCATCGCTGAAGACGACACGTCTCCATTCGTCCCTCCATTCACGCCTGTCGCGACACCACTGGAGGCGGGCTGCACGATGTTGGGGCGTGAGCGGAAGACGGCCTAACGGTGTGCGGGACCGTAGCCCAGCTTCATGGAGACGGTTGCGAATGGTCCTCGCCGATACCCCAGGAGCAACAGTGTCCCTAATTTGCTGGGAAGTGGCGGTGCGGTCCCCTACGGCACTGCGTAGGATCCTACGGTCTTGGCGTGCATCCGTGCGTCGCTGCGGTCCGGTCCCAGGTCGACGGGCACGTGCACCTACCGCCGACCACTGGCGACAACATCGATGTACTGTGGAGACCTCACGCCCCACGTGTTGAGCAATTCGGTGGTACGTCCACCCGGCCTCCCGCATGCCCACTATACGCCCTCGCTCAAAGTCCGTCAACTGCACATACGGTTCACGTCCACGCTGTCGCGGCATGCTACCAGTGTTAAAGACTGCGATGGAGCTCCGTATGCCACGGCAAACTGGCTGACACTGACGGCGGCGGTGCACAAATGCTGCGCAGCTAGCGCCATTCGACGGCCAACACCGCGGTTCCTGGTGTGTCCGCTGTGCCGTGCGTGTGATCATTGCTTGTACAGCCCTCTCGCAGTGTCCGGAGCAAGTATGGTGGGTCTGACACACCGGTGTCAATGTGTTCTTTTTTCCATTTCCAGGAGTGTAGTTTCACTTTATTGTGTATTCGCCTGCAAAGGGATTTGGGCTCTCTGTGGGTCCTTGTGTCCTTTGAGGGTGTTGGTTTTGTAGTTGTACAACTGATAGAAGTAACTACGAGGGTTGGAACTCCAATAGTGGCAAATGTTTATTCACAACCGATACAAAAGAGATAAATGTTTGCACCTGTTAATGTCCTTCAAAGTAGTCACCAGCGTTGTGTAGAACCCGTTGCCAGCGATGTGGAAGGCGTAGTATACCGTTAGCAGGGCCTGTTCTGTAGATGGTGCGAATGGAGCGGTCTACTGGCTGTCGAATCTCTGGGACAGTTCTGAAGTGAATGCCACGAAGTCATTCCTTCATCTTCGGAATCAAATCAAAGTCACAAGGACGTAAGTCCAGGGAGTATGGTGGATGGTACAGTACTTCCCAGTCCCATCGACCGAAAAGAGCAGCCACAGCTTGCGCTGTATGCTCCCGCGCATTGCCGTGCAAAATGATGGGTGAGTTGCGCAGGAAGTGTCGCCGTTTCTTTCGCAAAGCTGGTCGCAGGTGATGCTCCAAAAACGAACAGTAATACTGTGCAATGACGGTCTGCTCTGGAGAAACGTAATGCGTTAGGATAACACCATCACAGTAGGACACGAGAATCACCATAACTTTCACCATACTGGGGCTCTGACTCACTTTCGAATTTCGCGGCGAGCCATAATGCTTTGTGAAAGAAGCGGCGACACTTTCTGCGCAACCCAACCATCATTTTGCACGACAATGCGCGGGCGCATACAGCGCACCTGTGGCTGCTCTGTTCGGTCAATGGGACTAGGAAGTGCTGTACCATCCAGGACTTAAGTCCTTGTGACTTTTATTTGATTCCGAAGATGAAGAAACCGTGGCATTCGCTTCACAACTGTTCCAGAGATTCGACAGGCAGTAGACCGCTCCATTCGCACCATGAACAGAACAGGCTCTGCTAACGGTATACTACGCCTTCCGCATCGCTGGCGACGGGTTCTAAACAACGCTGGTGACTACTTTGAAGGACAGTAACAGATGCAAACATGTAACTCTTTTGTATCGGTTGTGAATAAATAGTTGCAACTATTTAAGTTCCAATCCTCGTATTTACATGTAAAATACTGAATAACTGAAGATTACATCATCTTTGATGGCCCTGTGGGGGTGCAATAACAACTCGAGGCACCTTGTATTTGTGCCAGTGTCGTGGCAGGGCCTGGCCTCCATTCTCAAGTCGGCGGACATTTGCCGGATGCTTGTCTAATTTGTGAAAAAGACGAGATGCCTGGTCTTCTGTCTTATCAGCGACGTATTTTTCTCCAGGCAGCTCGTGTATTTCTCTCGTCCTGGCCCATCTTGGGCGCCTAGGCTCCATTGCAGAAACCTGTTTTATAGTGGTTGCATATTGCGTATATTAGAGTCACATGTTGTTCCCCAAGACGTCGAGCCGTACAGCACGGAGGGTAGTACCGTTGCTCTATAAAGTTTTAATTTCGTTTACGGGTTTAGATTCCTGCTCGTGAAAAACGGCATGAGTCCCCAGACCGTCTTCATTGTATTCAATTTCCTATCTCGTATGTGTGGGGTAAAAGTCATTCCTTTATCCAGTACCACTCCCAAGTATTTCGTCGTCGTAGTACAGGGCATTGGCTGTCCATGGTGGCAAGTCGCGTCCTCGGTTCCGATCGTTTCTTCGTAAACAATATTGCTGCAGTTTTCACAGGGTTTACGGTGATTTTTATTGCTCTTTGACCATTGTTCGGTGACGAAAAATTGTTGGCGCATCCTGTTGACAAGTTGTTCGATGTTCCTTCCAGAGGCTGGGAAGGCCATGTCATCGACGTACAGACTGGCGGTGACCTGTTGAACGGTGGGAATGTCGTTAATATACAAATAAAACAGGCATGGCGATATCACCGCTCCCTGTGATATGCCAATTGAGTCCATTTTCAGTGATGATTTCTCCCCATCTGTTTGTGCAAACAGACGCCTGTCCTGCAGAAAGCTATCAATCAGCTTGATGTAACAGTCGAGGAGACGGGTTTGATCGACTAGTTTGACTATAAGCTTGTCACGCCACACCAGATCATATGCCTTTTCGATATCAATGAAAAGTCCAACTGTGGAGTTCCGTCTATTCAGATATTGTTGTATGGACTCTGCAATTCGAAGCAGCTGAAGCTCCGCCGATAACCGTGGCTGGAAGCCAAACTGTTCGTGGCGGATGATGTTATTTTCTTCCATATAGTCTTTGAGACGCTGTGGTAGCACCCGTTTCAATATTTTGCCGAGTATGGGCAACAGACTAATCGGGCGATAGCTGTGTTGGAATTTTTCTTCTTTTGGGAATAGGGATCGTCTTCATCGTCTTCCAGTCTGCAGGGAAGTAGCCGTTGGGTAACCAGCTGTTGATAATTTGAGATAGGAGGACGTTGACCTTTCTCAGAAGATGCTTAAGATCTGCGTTTGTCACAGAGTCCTTGCCAGACGCCGAGTTGTGCGTCCTTCTGATGAGTTTTCTAACTTCAGTGGGATTGCTAAGAACAGGCCTCTTTTGAGTGGGGAGTTGGCTGAAGTCGGCGGTTCGCTGCCGGATACGGTCCTCTTCCCTTCCGTCCTCTGTATCCTGTGCGGGAGGAGCTGTCATATGGTGTTCATATATGTCGGCATACAATTTAGCTTGGCTAGGAGAGTCGTATATGAGGCCATCGGTGCCGCGTATTGATCTTTTTGGTGGTCTCGATTAGCAAAGTGCCCTGACAGGTTGCCTCTCTTCCCTAGTCTAGAGAAATATTTCGTCCATCTTTGTTTCCCAGAGGTCTTGCCGCAATTCTTCAGCTCAGCAGCGTAGCTCCTGGGACAAGACCGACCCGCTCTACCATTGCTGCTTCCCTGCTGACAACACAGTTTTTTTTCTTTATTGTGATTTCATTCCCCTACTCAATATGGGCAGGGGAGGGCTGTCAGCGGCACAATCCGCCGCCCTTCAGCCAAGTAACATGACAGCTAATACAAGAAGAAAATTATACATAGGAAGGTGATAAAAATGGGGGACATAAAAACACAGTAAGGGGAGATATTTAAGGTAAAAATAAACTGACATGGGTACGTTCATAGGGGGACAATTAAAAAAATCGACATAAAAAAGACAGTTGGCGATTCGTAGAACACACAAAAAGACACTGAAGTCACATGCACAGGTTAAAAGTTGGCCACAGTATGAAAAACACTCCAGAACAACACATTTTAGACCCACTTGAAGCACACACAACGAAGAATAAAACTGCCAGGTGGAACCTGCCGAGGGAGAGGCCTGAGAGGATGGAAAAGGAGGGGAGAGCAAGGTGCAGCAGGGGAGGGGGCGGGATAAAAAGAGTAGGGACGTCAGCGGGTACACCAAGAGGCAGGAGACAGGTCGGACAGGAGATGAAGAGGGAAGGCAGGAGGGAGTGCAGAGACACTGAAGAGGAGCACAAGAGAGGGAGAGGAGAGTAGGAGGGGAAAGCTGCTCAGGAGACCGGAGGGGGAGGAGAGGGAACCCTGAGGAGGAGGCAGGAGGAAGGTGGGGTTAGAGTTGGTAGGAAGGGTGGATGTCAGGTCGAAGCTCATCATCTGGAAGGGGTAGATGGTGGAAGTTGCATTGGGAAAGGAGGTGGAGGGTGTGGAGATGGAGAGAGGGTGGGACACAATGGTAAAAGTGCGGCAATGGGCTGGGGATGGAGAGGAAGGGAGACACCAGGAGGTAAGGGCGATCAAGGCAGTGGATAATATATAGGGAGCAGATGTGTTCAAGGAATAGGAGAAGGTGGGGGAAGGGGCTGAGGTCATAGAGGATGCACGTGGGGGACAGAAGGCAGATGCAGAAGGCGAGGCGGAATGCATGGCATTCGATTTGGAAGGATTTATAGAACCTGGGAGGGTCAGAAATCCAAGCAACACATGACAAAGGGTGGGGCGGATCCAGGATTTGTAGGTGTGAAGGATGGTGAAAGGTTGCAGACCCCTTGTGCGGCCGGACAGGAGTTTCAGTCTGTTGTGACCTTTGTGTTGGATGGTAAGTCGATGGGGAGTCCAGGTGAGGTGGCAGTCGAGGGTGAGGCCAAGGTATTTGAGGGGAGGAGTGAAGTGGATAGGATGGCCATAAATGGTGAGGTAGAAATCATGGAGACGGAAAGAGCAGGTGGTGCGGCCTATGATGATCGCCTGGGTCTTGGAGGGGTTGATACGGAGGAACCACTGGTTGCACCAAGCGGTGAATTGGTCAGTATGGGTTTGGAGAGTACGTTGGGACCGTTGAAGGGTAGGATAAAGGGCTAAGAAGGCAGTGTCATCAGCAAATTGGAGGAGATGAACAGGCAGTGGAGGTTTGGGCATATCAGCAGTTTACAGGAGATAGAGGAGAGGGGAAAGGACAGAGCCTTGGGGCATGCCTGCAGAGGGATAGAAAGTATGGGAATTGTGGATAGTCACATAGGATGGACGACAGGAAAGAAGCAATGAGACAGAGGAAGTTTCTAGGGAGAGCATTGGTCTGGAGTTTGAAGAGGGGCCTGGGATGCCAGACATGGTCGTAGGTGTTCTAGAGGTGAAGGGAAACAAAGATAGTGGAGCGACGGGAGTTAAGCTGGAGGGAAAGAATATTGGTAAGGTTAAGGAGCAGGTCGTCGGCTGAGAAGGAAGGCTGGAAGCCACACTGGGTAAGGGGAAGGAGGTGGTGCTGGTTAAAGTGGCGGTGAATACGGTGAGAGGGGATGGTCTCGAAGACCTTACTGAACACAGAGGTGAGGCAGATAGGATGATAGGAAGAGGTATCAGAGGGGGTTTGTAGGATTTAGGGAACAGTAGGACACAGGAAGTCTTCCACAGGTCAGGATAAAATCCAGTGGAGAGGAGGACATTGTACAGGGTAGCAAGGACAGCCAAGAAGGATGGGGGGGATTCCTTGAGGTGGCAGTAGGTGACGCCATCATGGCCAGGGGCGGTATTGCGTTTGGAGCAGAGGACGAGTGTGATGTCGGGTGCAGTGATAGGAATGTTGATGTCTGAGAGGGGTAACTGATCCAAGTACTGGAAGCTAGGGGCGAGTGGTGGAACAGAGGAATCAGTGCGGTCAAGGACGGTGGGGAAGAAGGAATAATCAAAATGGGGATCGTCAGGAATGGAGAAGACCTCAGAGAGGTGGGAAGCAAAATGGTTAGCCTTACTGAGACTGTCAGGAAAAGGTCGATCGTCATGGAGGATAGGGTAATGCGGGGTGGGATGTCTACTAGTAAGGCGGTGGAAGGCTGATCAGTACGTGGAGGAGTTGACAGGGAGGATGGAGTTGAGGCGTGTGCATGTCTGGCACCAGTCCTGGCGTTTCTTTGCTGTAAGGAGGTTCCAGATGTGTGACTGTAATTTCCGGTGGCGAATGAGTGTATCCCAGCGGTAGAGCCAGTGGGATTCACGCAGAAGGAGGACGGCCTGTGGAGGAAGCGTAGGGCAGTGAGGGTGGATGAGTTTGGTAGGGACATGGGCCTCCACAGCGTCAGTGATGGTCTTCTGAAGGAAGGAACAGGCATGGATGATGTCAGCATGATGGTGAAAGGTGAGGGGGTGGCTTTCGACCTGTAAGGCGAAGTATTTCCGATAGACATCCCAGTCGGGATGGCGGTAGTTACGGACAGACGTTAGAGGGGCGACTAACAGTAGTCCACACTTCCTTTTATACTGGTGCGGTCCGCCTCTCGTGACATCTAGTGGTCAATTTCGCAGTACATAGAGCTGCCCGCAAATTTTTTATCAGGCAGTGTACGTAGTGTTTTTGTCTACCAAAACTCATAGGGTAATGATCCAAAATACCGAAGGAAAAGCACTGTCAAAATTTTGGCGACTAAGGCGCGCTGCAAGATTTTTTCTAAATGTTTAATTTAGCTACAGCAGCTATCTGTACAGCCCTTCCTGCCTAGCGCTCGAAGCGTCGAAAAAGCAGAGGTAGCCACGACAGGACCACGTACCGCGCAGCGTAGTAAACAGTCCGAAGCGCACACAGGTTAATTTTAACCACTGAAACCTTAAGAAAAGCTTCCAACTTCATTAATTTTTGAATAGGTTGCAGTTCACATCGCCCGCTAAACTGTTGGAGATGTTATTTTTACATGAGTGGCTAGCAGAGGAAATAAAATCATGGCAGGCGACGTCCATCAATCGGGACTTTAATTTGATGACTTTAAATATTTTATAACAATTCTTATGGCACAGTTCTTATTGTAATTTGCATTCACACATTTAATAGTGATTTCTAGTTTTATTTATACAGAACAGGAATGGAGTAAGAAATGGTCCTGGCCGTAATTCTACGCACTATTGTGCTGCGTGCCAAGAATACTTGATCAAATTCGTAAAATCTGGTGATGCAAACAGACAATGCAGAGACGCCTGGAGTTTAACATTAATGTTCAACTGATAACCCTGAAATGACAAAGAGCTATCGGAAATTATATTATCCGTCAGTTATCTGAAAAATGCTTTACACTGTTGAAAAATATTTTTATCGAGAGGTTGAATCACGCTATTAGTTCCGAGTGAAATTCGAACTGTATTAACAGTCATTCCGTCAACCTGCTTAATGGCAGATGTGTCGTTATGTTCAGTCCAAGAGTCCGATAGAACTAATGAATTTTTCTCTGCAGATGGTAAGAGAAGGATTCGCTGTGCGGGGTAGCCGTGCGGTCTCGGGCGCCTTGTCACGGTCCGCGTAGCTCCCCCCGTCGGAGGTTCGAGTCCTCACCCGGGCAACGGTGTGTGTGTTATCCTTAGCGTAAGTTAGTTTCAGTTAGATTGAGTAGTATGTAAGCTTAGGGACCGATGACCTCAGTAATTTGGTCCCATAAGAACTTACCACAAATTTCCAAGACGATTCGGATGAAACACTGAAAATTATTGTCTCGTATTTTTCCAAGATCTTGTGACGTCGATTAAAAAACTTTTGCAAGTAAACAACCTTTTTTTTAAATCTTTTGTCCTAATTTTCCTGGATGTTTGTGAACACAGAGATAAAATTGTGGAAACATTAATCCACTGGTACTAATCGCTGGCGTTGTTGTATGCGAATGTGTCATAATGTTCATCGACCGCACAAACGTCTCTTTTTTTTTCTCGAATGATAAGTTACGGTGTGCACGAAACCTGTATGACTGGCATTATACGGATCTTTTAGGGGATAACAAGAAGCCTCGTCTTCACGTGAACTATGAATTTTTCTATAGTATTACTTCTTAATGGCATCTCCTCAACACGTTTACCTGAAGTAAACTTCGCAATTTTGAAACCTTCTTTTCCGCATAATTTCCTGAATCCAGATCGAAGAACCCTGGAAATCAGTAATGTTCATCGCACTTGCAATTCAGAGAGCCCACTGTAGTAGATCTCTCTCAGTAATAGTGCAGCGACTCCCACAAAAAGTTCTAAAGTTCTCGAATAGTTTTTCTTTCACACTTTTACGAGTTTCATTTTGGCACATATACTTCCTGTAAATGTTTGTTCTGTTTATAAAATTCATGTTCAGATTTTACGAAATGAAACCAGTTTTGCACACTGTTTAAGTCCAAACGTTTTCCCCTTTCTTTTAAACTTTCCTTTCACACTTAAAGCTATTACCGCACATGTTTTCTTCCGGTTAGGAAGGTGCTGTGCTTTTGTTGTGGTCTTTAATGAGCATAACAATCATTGTTCGAAAGACACGTATACTTACTCATCATGGCTTCTCCCTCCCCTAAAAAAAACAATAAAAAGAAATACCTCCATCGCTATTCCTTCCCTACTGTTACACAGTACATAAATACACAGTAACACACAAAAAAAATGGTTCAAATGGCTCTGAGCACTATGGGACTTAACATCTGAGGTCATCAGTCCCCTAGAACTTAGAACTAGTTAAACCTAATTAACCTAAGGACATCACACACATTCATGCCCGAGGCAGGATTCGAACCTGCGATCGCAGCGGTCGCGCGTTTCCAGACTGAAGCGTCTAGAACCGCTCGGCCACAGTGGCCGGCCCACAGTAACACAATTAAATAGAATTACACACATACAATAATCTAATAAAGAAGTTCTAGGCAAAGTAGTGGAAAGGTTATGTCGGCAACAATGCAAAACACAAACCACAACACATACTTAGAAGTATAAAAACGAACAGAATACAGTGGTGTGCATAAAAGTGTGTTGCGAAAAACATCATAATGCATAGTGCTGCAGAACAACTAAAAATTAGACCGAAATTATCAGTGTCTAGCGCAGAAAAACAACGATGTGCTAGCAGACGGCATTTCCCGAAGTAAGCGAGAAATCAACCTAAAATCACCACCACTGACGATGCTTTACCTCAGGAAAGCGAAACGCGTCTTGTGAAAAAACAATCTCGCATTTTTGTAGTTGCAATGACAGAACAAAAAGACCCTCAAATGGTTCAAATGGCTCTGAGCACTATGGGACTTAACATCTTAGGTCACGAGTCCCCTAGAACTTAGAACCTGCGACCGTAGCAGTCCCGCGGTTCCGCACTGAAGCGCCTAGAACCGCACGGCCACCGCGGCCGGCAAAAAGACCCTCAAGAATTATAAAGCAAGTACGGACACTATGTGCACACAAATGAAGAAATTAATCAGTCGTTCCTACAGACAGGCCAACAACACCTCTTCAGGCGATTATAGAGTCACAACTTCGGGGCCGCTGAATGTGGCAGCAATCTGAAATATTGAACGGTCGACGCGAAGTGTTCCGAATTGTGCCGAATTTAACCATCAATACTTGGGGGCCGGCATCTAACTTACCACACCCCTACCATAGCTAGTGTATAGGGGGCTTATAAAATATGAATTTCTGTAGGTTACCAGTTAAGGGGCTCCGGAAAGGCTCAAAATCATGAAAAGTTCAATTTTTACTTTTTTGCGTTTTCTGAATCTGCAGACTATTACCTTTTAATAGATATATAATTTATTCAATTCCGAAGACTACAACTATTTTTAATTTTTTTTTTTTGAAATGTGTTCTACATGGGCGTGACCCACAGTGGCGCTGTTAAACTGCTGTCAAATGGTGTTATTATTAACGTCCGTGTTCATCAGGTACATTTTAGTGATGTGAGATAAAGTATGTGTTGTGGCTAACCTGTGATGGTTCAATATATATCGCTGGTGTGATTGTCGATTGTTTCATGTTTATTTACTCTGTCGTTATCTCGAAAATATTCGTAATTAATTCTGTTTCTTCAGTCTCTGTTTTGTTGAAGTATAATAATGAGTAAAAGTAAAGTTGTTGTTGTGACTTTCAATGATGGCAACATTGTAAGGTGCAAGGTATTTAGAAATATGGGAATGAAGATAGGTTCTAACATGGTACGAGCGATGCTTGCTTTAGACAAGGAACGCCTTCGGGCTGCAGACAGGGCTGTAAAGAGTCTAGAAATACAAGCAAGAGTAAACAGGAGGAGGAACAAGAGGAAGCTGGAGGAGGAGTTTGCAGAGGATGAAGATAATCCATCCTATGGACCTCGAATGCACTGAAAAGTTAATCCAATCTTTGTCGCTCGATTCCCAAAACTTTTATTTTCTCATACTAATTACATGTTTTCTAAGGATCTTCCAAACATATTTGTTTCAAACTTTCAGTAAATGTTACACAGTACCTTCTGCATAATTTAACACAGCCTTTTTCCAAAAAAACTGTATATTTTTGAATATATAAATAAAAAATTGCAAAAAAATGTTGTGAATTTTCATTACAATTGAAAAAAAACCATCTTTAATAACTGAACTAAAATTTTGTAAAATCCCTGTGTTAAGTTGTAGCCCATATTCCAATAAATAATCTGTAAAAAGTTCAACTTCCTACCTCAAATACTTTGTGAGGAAAGATGTAATTTATAAGCGTTATTTTAACATTGCAAGTATAGGGCGTTCCGGAGCCCCTTAATAATAAGACTGCTACATACCCGCCCAGAGATGCCGGTCCGCAATGTCTGTAACGGCTCCTGAGCATTCTACACCACTGGTGTAGAATGTCCAGACGAGTAGTAGTTAATGCTTAAATAAACCAGTACCATAGTGCAGCCAGATGGAGAGGATCGTCGTGTGGCTTTCAGACGACAGACATGCTGATGGCGACCATGATCCACCTGTCGTCGGGCCAGTTCGCCGTGCTGTCGGACATGGTGCGCTGCTCCGGGAGGCTGGCCGTGGGCCGCCGCGGCGCTGGCCAGCCGGAGGTGCCCACCATGGAGGCCGCCCTCGCCTACTGCGTCCAGTTCCACGAGCGACTGCTGCGGTGAGCAGCGTCACGGGCGTTGTGGAGTGAAGCTGCATGTCTCGCCAACTGTGTGTGTGTGTGTGTGTGTGTGTGTGTGTGTGTGTGTGCCCCTCCCATCAGTATGACTGTGTGTCGTCCAGTTGGACCAAACAGGTGCCCAAGTGTTCAGAGGCATTTCCTGCCGTCCTGGTTTAGTTTTGCAGTGATCCCCATTAATGGCTTCAGACAAATGACGGAGTACCAAGGCGAACATACACTCCTGGAAATTGAAATAAGAACACTGTGAATTCATTGTCCCAGGAAGGGGAAACTTTATTGACACATTCCTGGGGTCAGATACATCACATGATCACACTGACAGAACCACAGGCTCATAGACACAGGCAACAGAGCATGCACAATGTCGGCACTAGTACAGTGTATATCCACCTTTCGCAGCAATGCAGGCTGCTATCCTCCCATGGAGACG
Source organism: Schistocerca cancellata (assembly GCF_023864275.1). Classification (NCBI taxonomy): domain Eukaryota; kingdom Metazoa; phylum Arthropoda; class Insecta; order Orthoptera; family Acrididae; genus Schistocerca; species Schistocerca cancellata. The sequence goes on from NC_064627.1 coordinate 74,372,032, forward strand.
ATCGTAGAGATGCTGGATGTAGTCCTATGGAACGGCTTGCCATGCCATTTCCACCTGCCGCCTCAGTTGGACCAGCGTTCGTGCTGGACGTGCAGACCGCGTGAGACGACGCTTCATCCAGTCCCAAACATGCTCAATGGGAGACAGATCCGAAGATCTTGCTGGCCAGGGTAGTTGACTTACACCTTCTAGAGCACGTTGGGTGGCACGGGATACTTGCGGACGTGCATTGTCCTGTTGGAACAGCAAGTTCCCTTGCCGGTCTAGGAATGGTAGAACGATGGGTTCGATGACGGTTTGGATGTACCGTGCACTATTCAGTGTCCCCTCGACGATCACCAGTGGTGTACGGCCAGTGTAGGAGATCGCTCCCCACACCATGATGCCGGGTGTTGGCCCTGTGTGCCTCGGTCGTATGCAGTCCTGATTGTGGCGCTCACCTGCACGGCGCCAAACACGCATACGACCATCATTGGCACCAAGGCAGAAGCGACTGTCATCGCTGAAGACGACACATCTCCATTCGTCCCTCCATTCACGCCTGTCGCGACACCACTGGAGGCGGGCTGCACGATGTTGGGGCGTGAGCGGAAGACGGCTTAACGGTGTGCGGGACCGTAGCCCAGCTTCATGGAGACGGTTGCGAATGGTCCTCGCCGATACCCCAGGAGCAACAGTGTCCCTAATTTGCTGGGAAGTGGCGGTGCGGTCCCCTACGGCACTGCGTAGGATCCTACGGTCTTGGCGTGCATCCGTGCGTCGCTGCGGTCCGGTCCCAGGTCGACGGGCACGTGCACCTTCCGCCGACCACTGGCGACAACATCGATGTACTGTGGAGACCTCACGCCCCACGTGTTGAGCAGTTCGGCGGTACGTCCACCCGACCTCCCGCATGCCCACTATACGCCCTCGCTCAAAGTCCGTCAACTGCACATACGGTTCACGTCCACGCTGTCGCGGCATGTTACCAGTGTTAAAGACTGCGATGGAGCTCCGTATACCACGGAAAACTGGCTGACACTGACGGCGGCGGTGCACAAATGCTGCGCAGCTAGCGCCATTCGACGGCCAACACCGCGGTTCCTGGTGTGTCCGCTGTGCCGTGCGTGTGATCATTGCTTGTACAGCCCTCTCGCAGTGTCCGGAGCAAGTATGGTGGGTCTGACACACCGGTGTCAATGTGTTCTTTTTTCCATTTCCAGGAGTGTACGTTTGTAGCCAGTGGCGGTTGCTATGTAAGAACACAAGACCACTTGAACACCCTAACTTTCAACACCTTTGAGGATTTATTGGTTATTTTTCTTTGAATGTTGTTAAACGTAACAATGATGCTGCAATGTGAGAGACGCGGCACTTAAATCAACCGCGCTACTGCTCCTCTAGACTCCCTGAAACATGGCATCAGGATCGCGAGTACACCTTCAGTTGTGCACGATTTACGAAGCTTTTGAGCATGCGCAACTCCCGTGACGTAATTGCCTTAGGAGCCAAATTCATACGGGTTTGATAAAAGACGCGCACCGTTCACGATATGCACTTGCCACTCAACTAGAAGTTTGCGTCAATGCCACCAGGTGTTAACACACTGCAACCGAGTTCTATCCCCGGCACAAATCCTGTTAGACGATAGCACATTCCTCAGATACGCTAATTCACTCACTATATAGTAAAATTAGATCGGACGCCAGTATATGTTAAAGTTGTGAGTTTCTCGATGAATTATAGAATATTAAGTTATGAATTTCTGTCGTACAGTAATCCATTTGAGGCGATGAGAATCATAAGGGTCTGAAGCACATCATTGTCGATTGTGAGATTGTAACACTTATTCCTACTTCTGACATGTGTTAATCTTATGGTGAATCAGGTTTATCTGTACTGTAGGTCCACATTTTATGAATGAAAATTCACGAAAAGACGTATGTATCACTGCTTTCTCTGATATTCACTTAAATGTGGGATCGATGGCGGTGTGCGTTAGGCCCTTACGGATTTCAGCTCCTCATTTGTATTCCAGTCAAGGGACCATGTTTGCAGACATTACAACTTGAAATTACAATTAAATCAATACCATGAGCTGCTGACAGCGTTGATATACATCAACGGGGACAGTTGTAAACGTGTGCCCCGACCGGGACTCGAACCCGGGATCTCCTGCTTACAAGGCAGACGTTCTATCCATACGAGCCACGGAGGACACAGAGGACAGTGCGACTGTAGGGATTTATCGCCGGCACGCTCCCCGTGAGATCCACATACTCATCTGACAGTCCACACACTACATTCGTAGTGCCCCTGCCATTATTCCCATTACTTGTGGCAGACAATCCACCGAGTCCCGTGAGAGTTCAAGGCGAATCGTGTGCATCCGCACTGAAGAAGGTCATCAGCCAGTTAGCCTTAAACGATATGAAGATGGCATCTGTTCTTCCGGACATGCAGTTTCTTTAGTTGGCTAGAGTGTAATATCGCCATCGACTGTAATTTGCTTTTGTGTGTTGGGATCCATCTCCTTTTTCTCCGGTTTCCCGAATTTTCTCATATTATTATAAGCAACCAATGAGTTTCAATATTATTTGCAAAATTAAAGAAGGCTGATGGCTGATTCCACGGTACGCTTAAAAGTTTGGGCGCCGCAACAGTATTTCGTAATCTAATACGACAAGACCATCGTTCATTTAAAAGACAGATGAATGGCTAGCAGTGCATTTTACCGATGCAATGCTTTTAGCGGCCATGTTGTATATCTTCAATTTTAACAACGCTTTGTATTATTTTACTATTACAAAGCAATAAATTGATTTTTGGTGAACTGTAGAATATGAGCCGTACACCAAATATCCGAATTATGAGAAGCTGTCGAACATGCTCAGGCGGGCAAGCTTACCTTTTCTTCACAGGTCATTGTCGATTCGACAATAAATTTTCCTTTCAGACACGAGTCTGTCTAACATCAAACAACAACTGTATCTTCACATCAGTTTTGTCTTCCCGCAGATTGGATACATGAAAATGCAAACACAACATACATCAGAAATACAAAATTTTATATCCGACGTCCCAAGTTGGGCGCCAAAATGACACGTTGTTGGCTCCGGTATTTGAATAAAACGGCAGAATTTGTGAAAATCAAAGTACCAATGAGCAACGGTCATTGTTGATGGTGGCACACATTCCTTCTATTGTATCTGATACGCATCTAAAAATAATGCATCGATTTCAAAATAAAGTTGGCTCGTGAAGTTTTTACCATTTACGAACCATAGTAATTTATCACCAGCATCAGTTCTGTGGGGCCTGTATCTGACAGAAGCGAGAGCAGCAGATTCACAGTTCGGAGACAATGGCCAGATTATATGTAATTTGTGCTTGCTCAAAATGATCGTAAGGCAATATTAAATGATCCGCAGATAATCTCAGGGACGCGGTTTGATTACAACAGAATAAAATCAATGGCTGAACGCGCATTGCATTCGGTACATTGTGTCTATTTACCATGACCTGCTAAACTCGCAGTTCCAGCTAGCTGTTCTGAGACGCACGTTACAAAAAAAATAAATCATAAACCATATACCACTTAATTCCTTTCAAATGAAACAAATAGAAACCGTTTTTAAGATATTTAATTACTAATCAAAACTAATTTTGCTGCAGAGAGACTTACATAAAAACGTCTGTTCAGTTCGATGGAGACAATAGAAAAGAGTACAGTTTGCTGAGAGAAACTCCCTATAAAACATTTGAAAATACAATTCCTCCGATTTGTTTCAGCCAGAGGTTGATTTCTGTGATCTTTGATCCAAATTTACAGTTCACTGACGTTTTATTACATTTTTCATAGGCAAGATGAAACATTTTCTTAAGAAAAGAGCCCACATCCGCGCAAGAAAATCACTTTGAAATATTTTTTTTATATTTAAAAGGAGTTGACTTTATCCAAGTAAGGCTTCACTTTAGCTCTCATCAAGTTATGTAATGTATATCAGTAGTGCCGTATGTAATTTTGGAGAACATTTCTCTTGGAGCACAGCGGTTTATATATTATTTAAAAATGGACATGAACAGTCACAAGCGCAAGAAACTTCTTTTTTTATGAGGCTACAGGTTTCGGTCTGTTTCACATCATCTTCAGACCGCACACTAAAATATTGTACATACAATAGAATTGGAGGGATTTAGTAGTATATGAAATATATCTTACATAACAAATAATAAATAACAAATAATAAAAAAGAAATTATACCCATGATGCCAACTGTGGTTGTGAACGGAGCAGGCGCTACGACTCCACCGGCGCTAACTGCCAAAGAGAGTAATACAGCTGTTGCTCAAATACGCGATGTTTCCGCCCACTGCGCACCGAATTATATCAGCGATAGCTGGTCAGGCATACAGGACGTCAAACGGTTGTTACAATAAAGTTCATACAAAATGATCACCCGAAAGCTAATAACAGATGAAGAAACAGGAGCATTATATTATATAAAGTGACTGCTATGAACAGCACTGCGTCAGTCTGTGATAAAAATATATATAAAGAGATAACCGAACATAGTCTGTTGTGAGAACATCAATAGCCATCTGTGTGGATTTCTCACAAACTCGTAGATTCTATGGCAGCAAAGATGGCAGTTATGTGACGCTAATCGTTCCCATTGGAGACGGCGTAGTCATATCGATATGCGCCATCCAGCAGAAGAGCATCTGAGAGCTGCAACAGCAGCTGGATGTCAAATACGTACTGGCATGCAGGTCGACATGTAGAAATGCATGCAAGTTATTGCTTATTGTTCTTAGAACGCAGTGTCAGGGAAAATACTGCTTGATCGACGACGTTATTTACCATCAACTTGGGGGAACCGATTTCAAAGTTGCAAGAGCGACTAATTGTTACCAACTATTGGCATGCAAATAAGGCGACTGTCGTAATATATGTCAGGTCTCCCAGACGACACTAACAACATAACAAAGCGTAATACGTAAAGCATCAAAAAGGAAAACAAATGTAAGTTACATCAAAAGAAGTATGGCACAAATCTCATTGATCCTGCGAGGTAGTCAAAGACATAAAACAATGAGCATAATAAATCTGAAGTTTAAAAACCTGTGAACATAGTTGTTCCGTAAAACAGTCAGATATACAGAGACATAGGTTACAACACTACGGTATAATACATCCTGGACCCATCTAAATAGTCATGACCGTAAAACAAATGCATAAGCAGTCAGTGTGTGGTCTAAAACAAAGCTCATAAAAAAAGAAGTTTCTTCCGCTTGTGACTGTTCATGCTCATTTTTAAGAGCCGTACGTGTTTTTTAACATGTTAGGACAAATCTTTGCGGATTTTAATACATAATACACGCAATTTTGTTTTATTTCAAGTGTGCTACGAAGATTACACTTTATTCATTGCCAAGTCCAGCTTAACTCCGCGTGAACAGACGTCTTGTGTCGTTACCTTCTCCATATATTTTGAAATAGCATGTTTTGAAGTAACTTGTAGGATAACCAAATGGAGAACAAAGGTGGTTACGATCAAAGAGTAAAGAGAATTATACAGCAAACTGGACGAGGCACGATTTTTGAAATTCTTTGGTTGGTACTGTCTAATGTTTTCACGTAGTGAGCAGTTTGTCACTTTGGTTCTCCTTGTGTTATGCGTATTGCTTCAAGTCATCACGTTTAGAAGTGTAGTTTTATACTATCAGAGTCACAGATGACGTTTCTTGACGTGATATATCCCAAAACTTTCACAAAAATGCCAAAACGGAAGTTTGTATTTACTAAGGAATTTAATTTCTGAAACTACAACAGCAAAACGAGAAATTGTTTTGCATATTATGTAAAAGTACTTTTTCAATCAACCGTGGAAGCTGATGTGATGTCATGCAACACATTAATGGAGCATTAATGTGAAGAAATACAAGTTGTCTATTTCAAGCAAAACTCGTCCCAGAATATGATGTCTTTTCTTAAATAATATGAGAATAGCGCCAATATAAATGACGAAGAAGAGCTTCTTGCTGCTGAGAAACGTTTACTAGCTTTCCATGCAACGAAAACTAACCATTTCTTCAGGTCAATAAACTGCACTTCTGCGATCATCAGGAGGGTACTTGAGAAGAAATTTACCTGTTGCAGAACAAAGTGCGAATCTGTAACAGTAAACGTGTTGGCCCCATATGTGCTGGCTCCAATTTGAGAGAGAGATATGAGCAACCTATGGAAGTAATAACCATTGTCTATCCCCGTTACAGACCTCATTATGTTGATGTGATGTATTGCATTTGCATGTGGCAACAACAAAACAATAACATATTTACTCGAATAGTAATACAAGATATTTTGATGTCTCTTTGGTCCGATTTTAACAAGAAAGTACAATGATCTTTGTAGTGTAGCATAACCGCAAATCTGCTATACAGATATGGTATTAACTAAAGTTTCCGCAAAATCTCAAGTCATTTCAGTTTCTCGTTTGTGTCCCAAAATGTCGACTAACTTCCGCTTCTACTTTGTGTCTCATATTTTGATTTTAAAAATCTTGCCACCCTGGCTTACTTGATCTGTAAGTTAGATAAGTAATGCCAATACACGAGCTATGTGTATTTTTCTTTTACTGTTGCAAATCAATTAAGTTACAACAGTAATGCCATGTATGTTTGGCATTGTTGTAGAAAAATTTTTTACGTATTTTAATAAATAATATAGAGAATTTTATTTTGATAAGAGGTCAAATTTTCGTTCGCCTCAGAGACCTGTGTGGAACCTTGTCTATCAATGTCCTTGACCAAGCAGTGTTTACGAATCTAACGTACTGTAATTGATGCATTTCGAAATTATATTAGCGTTTGTTGCTGATGAAGTTTACAAATTTTTGACAAACATTTTTGACATAGAAATACTGAAAGTTACACTAGTATTGTCAATACGTTATTAATTGCTAATTTCTAAAATTACCGTGACTTTTCCTGTGTTTTCCTGACATGCCAAAAAATGTGTGTAAATTTCTAAGGGACCAAACTGCTGAGGTCATCGGCCCCTAGACCTACACACTACTTAAGCTAACTTATGGTATGAACAACACACACACACCCATGCCCGAGAGAGGACTCGAACCTCCGGCGGGAGGGGCCATGCAATCAGTGACAAGGCGCCTCTAACCGCGCGGCTCTTCACATGCCAGAGAGATTGAAATTAGAAGTTGTATCCCTACTATTGCTCAGGAAAGACTTCTACAAAAGTGTCAAATTATCATGTTCGAACCACTTTTGACACATATCTTCATTAGCTGATTTCGAATTTAGGTTCTGTTCCAGTGTAACTAGGTACTATTGTGTTGTTTCTGGCTATAATTACCCCACCACTGGCGTCTGCTCTGACCTTGCGATAAACTCGTACGTTTCAATCTGAATTTAGAATTTCATTGCATTGAAGATCTGAGTGAGGGGGATTATAATTGACCCAAGTATGTAATCTGATTCCAGATGTGTAACCCGATACCAGTAAGCTTCAAATAAGATTCTTATCTTGGCTGAAACATACACTGCTATCTCCTTTTTCCTGTCTCTGACCATCTCCTACCCCCCTCTTAGCCCATTGCGTCCTCCTTGCTCTGTCCCTCTTCTCTCTGGCCATCTCCTCCTATTCCCTTCGTCTGTTCTCCTCCTCCTATTCCCTTTGTCTGTCCACTTCCTCCTCCCCATCTCTCCCCATCCCTTCACTCTTTCTCTCTCTCTCTCTGTGTCCATCTTCCCCTCTCCCTATCTGTATCTGTTTCCTCCTTTCCCCTCTCTGTCTCTCCTCCAGCCTTCTGAGTCCCTCACCCCAGTAGGAGGTTGGTGGTTCTCACCCTCCACAGTATTTCTTTCCAGATATTAAGCAATATGTCTACCAAATTTGGTAGGGGATTTCTACCTGCAACTTCACCCGTTTGTGCACATTCCACATATATCTCACATATACGGGGTGAGTTAAAAAAAAAAACTTTACAGCTTTGGAATGATATAGAAATTTTTGTTGAGATAACTTACAGACTCGGTATATGAGTCATTTTGTAACAAACAGTCTCAAGTTTCACATAAAAGTGTCATGTAGGGTAGTATGAAGAGTATGGCACTTGGCACACCTGTAATAGTGGAGGACCTTACTGCCCTAGTCTACCGTGCGACAACCACACGTCTTGCCTCATGTGTGTGGAGTTCGGCACCGCCAGTGTAGGGCCTGCATTGATGTATTAGGTACACAGTTCAAAGCCTGTTTGTAATGAAGACAGTGCGATGTACTACTCACGTTGGGTTTATTGACGTGATGTGAAACGCATACCCATCTTAGATTTCAATGCTGTCCAGTGCCCAATCTGTACGTTTCCAGACATGGGCTCGTTCTTGAAAACTAATTAGTGTGCCTTCCCACACAAGATTCTAAGCATTGTCAGTGTTTTTTTTCGGGACATCCTGTACGTGGTCAACATTGTTGCCCCTAACAAAATTTGAAAGTTATCATCAAAATGCGAATTTACCCTTGAAACTTTCCATCAGTATCGTTTCCGTTTTTGTTTCTTGATTGTTTATGACCAACTGGCATAGCATAGGATTAATAATTGAAAGTTTCAATTGCAGAGTTCGAGATATGACTGGAATTCCATTTTTCTCTATTATTTCGCTTCCATATTCTTGAAAATAAATGTTGGAACTAGTTAAGTTCAATAAACAACTAAAAACGTACGACAGTCTTTTATAAATCAGTACTAATCCCCTGGAGTCCGATAGACACCATGACACTAAATGCGTTGCACAATCGTGTCATAGCTGTTAAGGGATTGTTTAACTATGTAAAGCTAAAAACAGTCCACTTTATTGCCGAAGAGTTTCCAAAAATTCTTCAACAGCCATCTTTCCAGCTTTGCAGTTACTGAGTGGTCGTTCTTGACTGCAGAAACACTTATGCTGTCCCTTCTATGCCGATTACAGTTCCAAAAAGATCTGAATAGTTTCCACTGATGTCATAGAAAGTTGTTAAGCCTACGCCAGAAACTCATGCAGGAGTATTTTGTTAGAGATGGAACACTGCCTGAAGCCATCTTCTTAAGGGAGATCATCCTTTGCTTACTGCAGACATGTGAGGATACACGTAAACATGACATTGCCAATAACCAGAAAATGTCCTGTCAGAACTGGCCACCATATGGAGGAACAGGTCCAGTGATTTTATTACGCGTCTGCTGCTAAGACATATTGTAGCACGCACACCCGGTTTATTTGAAACTCATGCATAGTAAAATCGCCACTACTATTTCAGGCGTGTTCTCTAATATCTTAAAAAATTACCACACTGAACCACTGTTGCTTATTCTGAAGACTTCTTAGCGCTTTTTGTATGTTATTAGGGCCCTCAGTGGGCCTTGGCATCTCCAACCACCTGTTACCATACATCTTTGCTCTCTATTTTTCTGTTTCATCTTGGCAGCGTTACCCAACAGTGTCCATCCATTTTGCTCTTGGCCAACATTGCCTACTGGTGGAATATAGTTTCCTATTAATATCCCCTTTGGCATCTAGTCGCGTGCCGTCTCTCCCATTTACCACTATCAGTGTATTCTCTGATAAATTTTACCACATGTTTGTCTTGTATATGTTGCTGTAATTCATTGATGCATTTTATTCTCCAGCCATCTGCCTCTCTCACAGGCCCATATTTTTTTCACAAGCGTTCAAATGCTCCCAGGTTGTTTCTGCAACTGTCCAAACGTCTGATACATATGAAACAATTGGTTATGGAAAGGAGTAGTATACTACTGATTTTCTATTTATAAATTTTTAAGAACGAGCAAATCCACATCTGGCCATCGAGGGTTAGGGTTTCCTTGTTTCTCTAAGCCGTCTGAACGCTAAATGTCGAGGCGGTCCCTCTGAAAAGGCACAACTCGTCTTCTGCCCAGTCCTTACCCAGTCATAGCTTTTAGTGTGTCTCTGGTGACCCAGTCATCGACAGGACGCTAAATCCTAATCTTCCTTCTTTCCTTTGGAAAATACGCTCTATTTCCAGCTTACATACTATGTCTCATATTTCATTGGTTAAAAGGATACCGAGATAAATGAAGTCGCTAACACGTTCAAAATATTTGTCAGAGGTCTTCATGTCGAATGGTGTTGTTCTGTTCTTAGAACGGAATCTTAACATATATTTATCTTATTTTTATTGGGAATGGGTCTTTTTTCCTCTCTTCTGCATCCATATATTTCTTGCCACAATTGCAATATCATTCGAATATGCACATATCCGCCCAAGTTTCGTCATTATAATACCTCTTTTCTCCTTTTTTTTGTACCTATGCGATGGTAAGATACAGTAGAGACGCCATCATTTTCCTTCAGTTCAGCTGTGAGGCTTAAGCTCTTGGTCATTTTGTTATTTACCTTTATTTTTGCCTTCCTGTCCACTGTCAGCTTATCTCGTCTTATTACCTTGTCACAAAGACATAATAGTTCTTTTAGTGTCATAAGCAATGCTTGCCTCTTAACTCTATCATAATCGCATTTAAAATCAACAAACAGGAATTGGAGACGTTAGTTGTTTTCATTATTTTCCTAGTAACGAACAACAAGGCCAAAGTACCTCAAGAACCAGACTGATAAATTTTCAATGCGCCTTGTTATCCTTTCATTTATCGCTACCGAGGGAGAGAAGAGTCGATCATGCAGTCGACGCAGAAGTCTCCCCGGTACTGGACAGTAGAATGGTAGACTGCCACAGCTTTCGTATAATGAACCATACTGGTATTGTCCTGATTCAGGGAAACGTTCAAAAACCCAGATCGAGATAATCGAACAGGTATTGGAACGTCAGTATTATTAAATATTAGTCATGTATGTTAAGGCTGAGTGCTACCTCGCTCGTTCGTAGCGCTATATACTGCCCAATCAGCAACTGCAGTTTGAGTGACGTGTCTAAGTTATATTTCCTGAAAAAAATAACGTTTCTTAAAAAGTTTCGTGCTACCCAATAGTTGGCATCCTCCTTTTTGAATAATAAAGCGTGGTGATTTTTGAGGGATTTTTTCAGATGGATTCTACCTGGCGCTTCTACCTAGTTGGTGGTTCCAGTTGAAAAATCCATCAGTCAGTAATTTTTTTAAACATTTTTGGAAGTTGACTATCAACAGCCGTCAAGTAACGTATAAAATGCTTGTTCAACCATCAGCAGCTCCTATTTTAAACCAAAATAGCAATCGGTTTCAATCATGGACGATATTCACGAAAACAATTAAAATGGTTTAAGCAATCACATTAAATTTGTTACTTAAATAATGTTCTTCAGTACTTCTCTGTGTACTCTTAGTATGGTTGGTTTTAAAAGCCTTGTGTCGTATATTGATATTCATGACATGCTCTACACGTTATTTAAGTAACGACAAATGTAATGTGGTGGGTTAAACAAGTTTAAACCTTATCCGGTTCATGACTAAAACCGGTTGATATTTAGATTTAATAAAAGCTGCTGATAGTCAAAGATGCATTTTATACAGAAACTTTTTTTTATTTGCACACGAAGTTTCGTGTAATATAAAAACAATAACACTATACAGAACAGAAATATGAGAAACTAGAACTGTGTACACTGAGGCGATTAAGGTCATGGGAGACGGTCCTCCTTTTGCTCGGCGTAGCAACTCGACGTGGCATGGACTGAGCAAGTCCTTGGAAGTCGCCTGCAGATATAATTTAGTCATGCGCCTCAATAGCCGTCCATTATTGCGAAAGCGTTTACGGTGCAGAATTTTGTGCACGAACCGATCTTTCCATTATGTCCCTGTAAATGTTCGATTGGATTCATATCGGGCGATGAGGGTGACCAAATCATGCACTCGAATTGTCCAGAATGTTCCTCAAAACATTTACGAACAACTGTTGTCCGGTGACATGCCGCATTGCGATCCATAAAAGTTCCTTCAATGTTTGGGGACATGAAGTCCATAATAACCATTTCCAGTCAGTGATCGCTTCATCTGCACCACTGAACCCAGACCATTCCACGTGAATACAGCCCACACCGTTATGGAAACACTACCAGTGTGTACACTGCCTTGTTGACAAGTTGGGTCCACGGATTCGTGAGCTCTGCGCCACACTCAGACCCCGCCATTAGCTCTCACCAACTGAAATCGGGACTTATCTGACAAGGCCACGGTTTTACAGTCGTCGAGGGTCCAGACGACATGACCACGAGCCCAAGAGAAGCGCTGAAGGCGATGTCGTGCTGCTAGCAAAGGCACTCGCGTCCGTCGTCTGCTACCATAGCCCACTCAAGTCAAATTTCGCCGCACTGTCCTAATGGATATGTTCGTCGTACGTCCCACACTAATTTGTGTGGCTGAAGCGTGACTTTAACTTTCAAAATCTTTTCTTAAAGAATTTACTTTATTTACTAGCAATTCGTCAAGAACATTAACACATTTAATCACACTAGGTGAGCGTGGAAGTAGTTGCCAGGGAATAACTGATGAAAGTGAAATTACCTTTAACAAATGGGAATTTTATTCATAAAAGCCTTTTCAAAAACGGATTTAAAATTTATACGCAGAAAAGCACCCTCGAAATATCAAGTTACAATTTTATTTAGAGGCAGAAAGAACAATATTGACAGTATGAGCCTTCGGGCTGAGAAGCTTGCCGCTCCCTTTCAACACGGCCGTAGTCACGACCGCTCACAACAACCTCTGAAATTCTGCACGGGTGCAAATCTGCAACACACCAGATTACTTTAAACTAAAAATGTTAACAACTCACACAATTAACTATGCACCCCGTAAGAGGGATGGAAATGGTACAAACACTCACTCTAAGAAATTATTTGCCACCGAAAGTGCGCCGGCCGATGTGGCCAAGAGGTTCTAGGCGCTTCAGTCCGGAACCGCGCGACCGCTACGGTCGCAGGTTCGAATCCTGCCTCGGGTATGGTTGTGTGTGATGTCCTTAGGTTAGTTAGGTTTAGTAGTTCTATGTTCTAGGGGACTGATGATTTCAGCAGTTGAGTCCCATACTGCTCAGAGCCATTTGAGCCACCGAAAGTGCAATTTGTTTTTAAAAGGACTCTTACGGAGGAAGGGTGGCAACTTTATAAAAAAAATTACTCATGAAATTCAGACTTACATAAAATGTACAACATGCTCTACATTACAAATATACCGCCTCGCAAGATGATAGGCAAGATAAAAACATATTTCAGGAATTCTGCCTTTACCTCGTAATTCTATAAATTCGTTAACACCGAATCCAACAAACATGACAGAGGCAGCTATTAACGTATGGCAAACCGACAGACGGACAGACAGAGACTAACTGCCTAACAAATGCGGACGAGAGAGAGACGAGCAAGCTGGGGACGAGAGACTGACCAAGAACACACGTAGAATTTAACAAGTTAAATGTAACAACATATCACCAATCACCTTCTAATAAACTGCGATGTTTGGCGAAGACCTGGCGCAGCACCCCCAAAACGCTCTCCCGAACCGTCCGCTGCCAGCCACTTCAACGGACACAGGAAGGCGCGCCTGTCTCCCGTCTCAGGGCGGCGCAGCTCGCGCCGGCCAGACCGATGTCGTGGTTGACTCCCGTTGCTCTCGTGTCGGCCGTGAAGCCACTACCCCGCGGTATACGGGGCGGCCCACTGGACTGACGTGGCGACCTCACATGCGCCGACGCTCCAGGCGGACAAGTCATCTGGTATCTCAGTGCGCGACCGATCAACCGATCGATCCAACCGCCAATAACCGTTGCCCAAGCAACTCGAGCAGACTGGCGGCCTAACACATACTAGCACTCTGGCCGACAGACAGACACTGACTGCCACACACTGACGCGGCGGACCAACTGACCAGACTCGCCGCAAACAGACTGACTGACCGACTGACCACTGGCCGAGATTTTTTTTCCTTTTTTTTCTTTTTTTTTCTTTATTGAATTTCAATTCCCCCCAAAGGGGAAGGGCTGGCAGCTGGCAGCTTAGTATGCCGCTCTTCAGCCTACAGACTTTGTGAGAAAGATGAAGAGAATAAATAATAAAAACAGGCGATAAAATCGGAGACTTAAAGAGTAACATGGCGAAAAGAAATCGTGGAACTTAAAACAAAGAACAGAGGGATGATGATGCTAATAAAATACATACGAAGCAGACAGGTAAAACAATAGGCAGACAATTAAAAAACACGGCGACAGTCTGGATTCTGTTCGCAAAAGACATAAAATTCACACCTAGCGACAGCATGGTTTCTGTTCGCAACAGGAGAAAGACGAACAACACTGAATAGTCACTGGAACACTGCACTAAAAAGTTGGCAAATGTGACATACCACAGCCGAGAGCAGGTGGGGGGAAACTGGACAGATGATGGGAAAACAAAAAAGGGGGGAAAGGAGAGTAAAAGCGAAGGGGGGAACCGGGGAAGGAGCTGATGGAGGATGAGGACCCATAAGAGGGGTGGGGGGCAGACACGACAAGGAGTGGGGTAGGCAGAGGAGGGGAATACAAAAGGACTTGGGGGGGAGAAGGGAGGTAGGGAGAGGTTTAGTGGGGAGAAAACAGGACGGAAGGGGGGAAGAGGGAGCCCAGGGAAAGGACAGAGGAAAGGAGTGGGAGTGAGGATCATAGTTGATAGGAGGGATAAATGGAGGGAGAGAGGGCATCGTCCGGGAGGGGGAGTTGATGGAAGCCACCTTGGGAAAGGAGATGTAGGGTGTAGAGATGGAGGGTAGGGGGGACACAACGGTGAAGACGTGGCAGGTGGCGGGGATGGGAGAGGAGAGGAGCAACCAGGGGGTAAGGGGGTTCAAGATGGCTGGAGGTGTAGAGGATGCGGATATGTTCGAGGAATAGGAGCAGATGGGGGAAAGGAATGAGATCATAACTGGCCGAGCTGATAGCGCCCCTTAAATGCACCTGAACAGGCTACCTTTCCCCTTTCCCACCAGAGGGAGATACCAAAGCTGCGACTGCCACAGTGGCGCCACCGCCAGAAACGGAGGGCGACTGCTTCACACTACGCGCTGCGTCGCGCTCTTCAAAACAGCAAATTTTTACCACGGCTCAGTGGCTATTTCAAGCAGTGTTGCTTGTCCATTGACAGCAACAACTCTACGCAAACACCATTGCTCTCGGTCGTTAAGTGGAGGTCGTCGGCCACTGTGTTTTCCGTGGTTAGAGGTAATGCCTGAAATCTGGTATTCTCCGTGTACTCTTGACATTGTGGATCTCGGAATATTGAATTCCCTAACGATTTACAAGATGAATTGACTCAAGCATCCAGCTCCAACTACCATTCCCTTTTCAAAGCCTTTCTTGCCGTGTGCCCATAATCACGTCTGAAACATTTTCACATGACTCACCGGAGTACAAGTGACAGCTGCGCCAACGCTCTGCCCTGTCATACCCAGTATACGCGATACTGAAGCAATCTGGATATCGCTGTCCTCAGCGTATATATCTTTCGGTTGGGTTGTTTGGGGGAAGAGACCAAACAGTGAGGTAATCGGTCTCATCGAATTAGGGAAGGAAGGGGAAGAAAGTCGGCCGTGCCCTTTCAAAGGAACCGTTCCAGCATTTGCCTGGAGTGATTTAGGGACATCACGGAAAACCTAAATCAGGATGGCCGGACACGGGTTTGAACCGTTGTCCTCCCGAATGGCGTATATACCATACGTCTAGCGAGTGCACTGAGTTTTCCCTTACTTTTTTGCAGCCTGGTCGCCGACCTCGAAAGCGTCAACTGGTTCAGCATGGCCTTCAACTTCGGTGTACAGTTAGTCATCCTGAGTTTTCTGGCGTACGAAGCACTTACGGTAAGTACGCTATGTGCCAAGGAGAATGAAGTAGAGGAGAGAGGTTTCCGCATGCGTAGCACGGCACGCGAACTGGCACCACTGCATGCGGGGTCGGCCCAGCAGTCTGCTGGCCATTGGGCGCCGCACTGGACGCTGGATGCCGTCGGGGGTGCTGGTGGCGTCCACCGTAGGATGTGGCACAGACCTCTGGGCGACTCTAACACTCTCAAACCTTACAGTGTTCATAAACGATAATTTATACTTATGTATTACACGAGTAACATACAGGGTGTTTCAAAAATGACCGGTATATTTGAAACGGCAATAAAAACTAAACGAGCAGCGATAGAAATACACCGTTTGTTGCAATATGCTTGGGACAACAGTACATTTTCAGGCGGACAAACTTTCGAAATTACAGTAGTTACAATTTTCAACAACAGATGGCGCTGCAAGTGATGTGAAAGATATAGAAGACAACGCAGTCTGTGGGTGCGCCATTCTGTACGTCGTCTTTCTGCTGTAAGCGTGTGCTGTTCACAACGTGCAAGTGTGCTGTAGACAACATGGTTTATTCCTTAGAACAGAGGATTTTTCTGGTGTTGGAATTCCACCGCCTAGAACACAGTGTTGTTGCAACAAGACGAAGTTTTCAACGGAGGTTTAATGTAACCAAAGGACCGAAAAGCGATACAATAAAGGATCTGTTTGAAAAATTTCATCGGACTGGGAACGTGACGGATGAACGTGCTGGAAAGGTAGGGCGACCGCGTATGGCAACCACAGAGGGCAACGCACAGCTAGTGCAGCAGGTGATCCAACAGCGGCCTCGGGTTTCCGTTCGCCGCGTTGCAGCTGCGGTCCAAATGACGCCAACGTCCACGTATCGTCTCGTGCGCCAAAGTTTACACCTCTATCTATACAAAATTCAAACGTGGCAACCCCTCAGCGCCGCTACCATTGCTGCACGAGAGACATTCGCTAACGATATAGTGCACAGGATTGATGACGGCGATATGCATGTGGGCAGCATTTGGTTTACTGACGAAGCTTATTTTTACCTGGACAGCTTCGTCAATAAACAGAACTGGCGCATATAGGGAACCGAAAAGCCCCATGTTGCAGTCCCATCGTCCCTGCATCCTCAAAAAGTACTGGTCTGGGCCGCCATTTCTTCCAAAGAAATCATTGGCCCATTTTTCAGATCCGAAACGATTACTGCATCACGCTATCTGGACATTCTTCGTGAATTTGTGGCGGTACAAACTGCCTTAGACGACACTGCGAACACCTCGTGGTTTATGCAAGATGGTGCCCGGCCACATCGCACGGCCGACGTCTTTAATTTCCTGAATGAATATTTCGATGATCGTGTGATTGCTTTGGGCTATCCGAAACATACAGGAGGCGGCGTGGATTGGCCTCCCTATTCGCCAGACATGAACCCCTCCGACTTCTTGCTGTGGGGACACTTGAAAGACCAGGTGTACCCCCAGAATCCAGAAACAATTGAACAGCTGAAGCAGTACATCTCATCTGCATGTGAAGCCATTCCGCCAGACACGTTGTCAAAGGTTTCGAGTAATTTCATTCAGAGACTACGCCATATTATTGCTACGCATGGTGGATATGTGGAAAATACCGTACTATAGAGTTTCCCAGACCGCAGCGCCATCTGTTGTTGAAAATTGTAACTACTGTAATTTCGAAAGTTTGTCTGCCTGAAAATGTACTGTTGTCCCAAGCATATTGCAACAAACGGTGTATTTCTATCGCTGCTCGTTTAGTTTTTATTGCCGTTTCAAATATACCGGTCATTTTTTAAACACCCTGTACGAGAGCGTCCTGAAAAGGAACGGCTCGAATTTCGTAATCTATTCTCAGTACTGGTTGACGTGTTGTGTGTCACGTGTGTTACTTGGTCGATTTTTCCGCTTCGCTGACGTAAGCTGCAACCCCCTGCCAAAACAGGGCTCCGGATTGCCTTATGTAACATAGCGATGTGTAGCATAACCACACTGAAGGAAAAAATCGCGACACCAATAAGTCATTGTACGACGTAAACTAAAGTTGGTAAGCTTGTTTCCACATTTGAAAGACGTTGTCTATTGCAATTTTGTGCCAGTCGTGTAAGGTGCTGGTTACATAGTGCAAGATGGCAGCCCAGTTACTGCAGTGCGGCTACTCGCAGCGTGTGAACACGTCATACGAGTTACTGTTGTGCGCGAGTCAAATGGTTCAAATGGCTCTGAGCACTATGGGACTTAACTGCTGAGATCATCAGTCCCCTAGAAATTAGAGCTACTTAAACCTAACTAACCTAAGGACATCACACACATCCATGCCCGAGGCAGGATTCGAACCTGCGACCGTAGCGGTCGCGCGGTTCCAGACTGTAGCGCCTAGAACCGTTCGGCCACTCCGGCCGGCTGTGTGCGAGTCGATCAGCAGCTCTCATCCGAGTTACTGAAAACTATTTTGCTTTTACTCGCCTCTCGCCTTCCCCCATCGCGCCACATGCAGCAGCTCGCATGCGACTCGGACGTCAACTTGCGTGGTAATGCGAAACGATAGTACTTTGTAAGATGGGGAACACGCAGGGTGCATTCTTCGTTGCTGCATATGTTTTTTTGTCTCTAAGATCTGTTAAAAATATTACGGGTAGATGGACTTCTGTACAAAATATGGTGTTTTCAGAATTTTACGAGGACCAAACCAACTTATAGAATTGTTTCAATCCTAATTATAAGTACAAATTCTTGCGTAAAGCTTCGCTTGGACAAATTCGCATGGAACTGGTCTACAAGACGCGAATGAAGTAACAAAAAATACCAAATATTACGTTCTATGTATAACGAGGAGTTATTGAAAACTCAGGATGTGATACTGATCAAATCTATAAACCATTCATCAGATGGTTCGATGCTATGAATTACATTACGAAAATAATTAATTGAAACACAACAAATGGTCTGGTAAGTATTTTATTATTATATAGTATTTTATTTATAATTTTACTTACAGTCACACAATTATATTATAGTATTTACAATCACACAGTGATGTTGTTTTCTCAAGTAAACGCTCCCTCGCCATTGAAGTGATTTTTGTATTTATCTAGTGTACCCTCTACTATTGATTTCGATCTATTATTGATCATTGAGAAATGAATGTTTTGCAAATCATATGTATTTTCATCTCCACTGCCCCAGATTGATGTGAAAGTTCATTATGTCTTCAAAATCTGTCGTTCCCGGTGCTGCGTAGGTGCTTGATGCAGTGGTTCGTAGCAAGCTGTGTAACGTACATGCACAAAAGACGACCTTCATCGCAGTTTCCTCTTTAACTTGAATTTGTTTTCCCAAAACAAGAAATCTGAGGCGCTAGAATGCCAAACTCATTCTCAACAATTCTTCTTGCTCTGTTCAATCTGAATTTATAGATCCTTTCTCTTATAGTTGTATATTTGAAAGCTTTAAGAAGTACGACTTTAAAGGGAAGGCATCATCTCCAACTGGAACGCCACTTTCAGGCAACAGTAACTTCTTTTCTAGATAAGGATATAGCGACCAGTTTTAGAATACCGAACCATCTACATTATGATCATATGAGACTTTATCAACATATATCACGACAACAATAACCACGACGCACAACGACCATAATCACTATAGTATTTGTTCCTTTGTAACTACAGTATTCACCATCACAATTTTGTGCTGCTTGAATTATTATGTGTTTTGCATCAATAGCCCCATAGCAGTTTGGAAAATTTCACCTCGAATGGAACCCTACTTGCATATCTTGCCATTCCCCCACAGTCGGCATCTAGAAATAAAGTAGTATTGTTAATTTTGATTTTACTTGAATAAGTATTGTTAAATTTCAAAATTAAAGAGTACGGCTGATGTCAGGAACGACATCATGCATCAACATTGCGGAACGAGTTGTCTAAAGATCTCTACAAACTAATAACGAGGGTCTCGATACTAATAGAAACAGCAACAACACCGTGGAAATACAACCAATGAAACTACCAAATGGAGCAAGGTCAAAGAAGAAGTTTTCGCCAGAACAGTCTGAAATTGAAGCAACCGTGAATGAACTCAAGGAATTGAATAACAGATTAAAAGGGACTGTCCCGATTTTAAAAAAAAAACAGAAGATGAATGTGATTTAATTGGAAGACATGTGGTACTGCAGCTCAGACAGTTGCCGCCAACTGATGGAATTGATGAGACGAATGAAATACATACATTACTCTCTAGACACCATAAGAAAGCCGTCTGCATTACAGTCGTGTACACACCTTCTAATTAAAGTTCCGAGTCTGCTCGATCACTACAACTGACTGAAGGGTTCCCACCGAGATCGCCACTAATCTCTACACCAACAGCGCCTGCTTTCAATGAGCCTTTGTGTCTGCACACTCCACACGATTGGAACAATCCTCGCAATCAATACTCACAAGTGATGTACTTTATGCAGTAATGACAGTCTCTAAGATCATGTTACAAACGCCCAAGTTCAGGGTTGTAACATGTCATAGCGAAAAAATGGTTCAAGTGGCTCTGAGCACTATGGGACTCAACATCTGTGGTCATCAGTCCCCTACACCTTAGAACTACTTAAACCTAACTAACCTAGGGACATCACACACATCCATGCCCGAGGCAGGATTCGAACCTGCGACCGTAGTAGTCGCGCGGTTCCGGACTGAGCGCCTAGAACCGCTAGACCACCGCGGCCGGCTATATATACCTTTGGGTTGGGTTGTTTGGAGGAAGAGACCAAACAGTGAGGTAATCGGTCTCATCGAATTAGGGAAGGAAGGGGAAGAAAGTCGGCCGTGCTCTTTCAAAGGAACCGTTCCAGCATTTGCCTGGAGTGATATAGGGACATCACGGAAAACCTAAATCAGGATGACCGGACACGGGTTTGAACCGTTGTCCTCCCGAATGGCGTGTATACCATACGTCTAGCGAGTGCACTGAGTTTTCCCTTACTTTTTTTTGCAGCCTGGTCGCCGACCTCGAAAGCGTCAACTGGTTCAGCATGGCCTTCATCAGTCCCCTAGAACTTAGAACTACTTAAACCTAAGGACATCACACACATCCATGCCCGAGACTGGATTCGAACCTGCGACCGTAGTAGTCGCGCGGTTCCGGACTGAGCGCCTGAACCGCTAGACCACCGCGGCCGGCCTCATGTCAGAGCGACTGAGAGGTATTGTTTGGGAGAAAGCGGTGACTGACACTGAAGCGTGCAGGGAAACACAGGCAAGTGTGTCACTGACTGTATTACGTCGAAGGTACGACAGCGGGCCTTCTGCCGAACTCGGCGGTGGTGCCACGCAGCACGCGTGGGTCAGCGCCAACGCGAAATGCCGGAGCCGGCCGCTGTGACCGAGCGGTTCTAGGCGCTTCAATCTCGAACCACGTGGCTGTTATGGTCGCAGGTTCGAATCCTGCCTTGGGCATGGATGTGTGTGATGTCCTTAGGTTAGTTAGGTTTAAGGGGCTCCGGAAAGGCTCAAAATCATGAAAAGTTCAATTTTTACTTTTTTGCGTTTTCTGAATCTGCAGACTATTACCTTTTAATAGATAAATAATTTATTCAATTCCGAAGACTACAACTATTTTTAAATCTTTTTTTGAAATGTGTTCTACATGGGCGTGACCCACTGTGGCGCTGTTAAACTACTGTCAAATGGTGTTATTATTAACGTCCGTGTTCATCAGGTACATTTTAGTGATGTGAGATAAAGTATGTGTTGTGGCTAACCTGTGATGGTTCAATATATATCGCTGGTGTGATTGTCGATTGTTTCATGTTTATTTACTCTGTCGTTATCTCGAAAATATTCGTAATTAATTCTGTTTCTTGAGTCTCTGTTTTGTTGAAGTATAATAATGAGTAAAAGTAAAGTTATTAGAAATCCTCTGAAGGCTTTTAAGAAAAGGAGAAATGTTGGAAAGCCAAAGGTATTTAGAAATATGGGAATGAAGATAGGTTCTAACATGGTACGAGCGATGCTTGCTTTAGACAAGGAACGCCTTCGGGCTGCAGACAGGGCTGTAAAGAGTCTAGAAATACAAGCAAGAATAAACAGGAGGAGGAACAAGAGGAAGCTGGAGGATGAGTTTGCAGAGGATGAAGATAATCCATCCTATGGACCTGGAATGCACTAAAAAGTTAATCCAATCTTTGTCGCTCGATTCCCAAAACTTTTATTTTCTCATACTAATTACATGTTTTCTAAGGATCTTCCAAACATATTTGTTTCAAACTTTCAGTAAATGTTACACAGTACCTTCTGCATAATTTAACACAGCCTTTTTCCAAAAAACTGTATATTTTTGAATATATAAATAAAAAATTGCAAAAAAATGTTGTGAATTTTCATTACAATTGAAAAAAATCATCTTTAATAACTGAACTAAAATTTTGTAAACTCCGTGTGTTAAATTGTAGCTCATATTCCAATAAATAATCTGCAAAAAGTTCAACTTCCTACCTCAAATACTTTGTGAGGAAAGATGTAATTTATAAGCGTTATTTTAACATTGCAAGTATAGGGCGTTCCGGAGCTTCTTAAGTAGTTCTAAGTTTAGGGGACTGATGACCTTTAGCTGTTAAGTCCCATATTGCTTAGAGCCATTTGAACCATTTTGAAATGCCGGCATCCGCAGCGTCGGCGTCCGCTTGCCCAGCTTTGTGGACATAGCGATCCTACTCGCGCCACGGCTGAGCGGCCACCGCATGCGTTAACTGTGCCCGCGGTCCAGAGCACGGCTGACTGCTGCCTCAAGCGAGACTCGTGGGCCCCGTGTAGAGCGCCGAAGGGAAGCAGCCGACCGTCGGCACACGGACCGTGCATCCGAACGTTGAGCGTTGAGCGTGCCGAGTTTCTGACGTCATAGCGTGGAACAGCACGTTCGGCAGTCTTTCCGAACGTGCAGAGCAATATTTGGCATGTCAGATATTCTGAGCGTGCGTCTGAGCGTTGACCAATAAGATGGCATAACGCCACCTACGTCACATGCACGCCGTCTCCCTTCAGTACAGAGTTGTCAGGCGCCATGTTGCCATTCATTTCATGCCTATATGTATATATGCCGTTTCTGAGCACCAGCACATTGAGAATCACTGCAAAACCTATTGTTAACTGTGAGATCCGTTCCAATAAAATCATGAGAAACATAATGTTCGTGGAAAAAGAATTATTGTAACTTGCTTATCGTGAGAGTAGGCTATTTGAAGGCAGCGACACACTGAAGATCCACCCAAAACGCATTGTTCTTGGTACTATTTGTTATAATTAAATTTCAGTTAGTAACATATCTTCGATTAAGGTTTCCAGGAAGGGGTAAGACACTATGATTAGAAAGAAAAGGCGTGATGTTGGTTTAGCGTAGTGAGTACTGGCACTGATCTGCACTGAGTTGGGGCGGTGGTTCGCGTATTGACACAACCAATTTTTTTTCCTAACATTCGCGTTTTTATTAGGTTCTGATACTTTATTATTAGTTTAATATAAGTATATACTATAATATTTGATGTTATGTAAATATAAATTCACCTTTTTTTGTGGGGTGACTGTTCGATTGGCTTAAACCAAAGGACAGCTTGTGCTACTTGTATAAATATATTTTGCTCCTTTTTCTTTTACGCTTCATAATTCACATGTTGCAAAGATTCTGCTACTGGATAGGAAGAGTGATGAAGTAAGGCTGACCTTGGAGTTCTACTAAAATGTGGGAATGATGAAATAATGTTTATCTTATGTGGAGAATTATTCCAAATTTGTAACGCACTGTTTGTAATGGAACTTTAATAAGCCTACGTCCTTATTGATTGGACATGGTACTTTCCTTTTCGTGGACGATGGAGGAAATTTGCGTTTTAATAGGGCTAACGTGGGAATTTTACGCGGGCCCGTTGAGTAAAGAGTGTGATTTACGAACTAGAAACATCCCTCAACTGCCGCTGGAGTGCGTTGCGATCGCGTATACCACGCTGGGGCCCACGTACCGTATGCACAAGTCGCATCGTTTCCGAGCGTTCAGCAGCACGTTGAACATGGCACGCTCAACGTTGACGTTCGACAGCACGGTCCGCGTGCCGACGGCTTCAGCAGCTCCGGCCGTCCTCCCAGGGCAGCTCGTTCAGTGCTTGCAGACAGCTCTGTACCCGGGAGGCCGCGGCTTCGCGCCCCGGCCCCGCCCCTGAGGACGATGTCGCCCAGATAGCGGAGGCGAGCAATTGTCTCGCTCCTCGCGCCGGTGCAGCAGTGACGTGTCAGTGCAGCGGGAGGTTGGAGGTAGCTTCAGCAGGTCAGTTGGCCGCCGATATCCATCACCAAAAGGTCGTCGAGGTTAGCCTGCAACTTAAATCGTCATTGTCTCTGGTTCTAGAGACGACTGCTCGCTGTGAGCCTGCGGGCTCGCTCATGTATACTTTTCCCCTCGCCTCGTCACAGCTCCTCTGGAGGGGACAAGTGGAGTGTTCTTTCATAATTACAGCGTCAGCTTTCCTCAGCCTGCTTCGGCCCCTACACTCAGGTCACTAGACACTGTTGCAGCTGCAACGTATGAGTTGTTCACAGCACGTTGGCGCCCTGTACTGCCGTTATTACCGCACATTTGCATACAGTGCCCGCCGTGCAGTGCCATCTAGCCTGCAACGCGGTCTCGTAACCCTGTCTCCGTAGAATCCTTTTGCAAAATATCAATTTCGGCAGCGCCTGCCATGCGATGTGCCAGTCGGTCCCTTAACTGCTGCCTTCCAGCCATTGCCGGGCGAAATTTACGTTTCCGAAATCCACGCCTGTACTTTCTCGTAGCGCAGCAATCGTGAATTAAGCTTCGTAGCACAGTATTATTCTGTCAGGTTCATTTTTCATATATGCAAAAAACGTTAACAAACCATTTGTTAATCTGATTATGAGTAATAAATATTAATTACTTTGATAAAATCTTGTAGATTTTCATTTATAGCTTCACACACTTCTGTTTTTATTTTAATTACGAACGCCTTTGAAATACCGAAAAATATCGACAGCAGTCTATACGACATTCCAGAAGAAAGGTATACCATAGTTATTTCTAACTTCACTCTTGCAGGTATAGCATAGCTCACGTGTGTATCTTTACATCGAATTTTTGGAGCAATCAAAAGTAAAAGTACTTCCACCTGTGTAGGCGTCACTGTCATTACTGCTTTATATTCTCGAGGATCTCCATCATATAGCTCTTTAAATATTGTATGCGTTGCCCGTTTTCTTTGGATCCAATTCCTGATCCAAATCGTTCTTTTTTCTCCATTTTCTGCACAACACTTCTAGCTCTAACTATTTCAGCGCATGGTATTTTTGTAACCGATAACTATACGAACTGTGATCCGCGGTGTATTTTGCCACAACGTTGCACGAGACGTCGCTACTGAAGAGATGCGGGTACACACGTGCAGTAGCTGTCTACTTTTACGCCAGCGGCTCTCACTTGTGTGACCGGGCGAGGCGAATTGAGCTAGTGTAGCTGCCCACTGTCAGTTCAGTAGATCGTATTTCGTAACCAGGCCCTAACGGTGGCGCTACTTGCGCCATTACGAGGACGCAAACCAGGTTTGCTTTAAATATCCGCAGCAACAGTGGTGAGCGTTAGTTACACTATGTGATCAAAAGTGTTCGGACACCCCCAAAAACATACGTTTTTCATATTAGGTGCATTGTGCTGCCACCTACTGCCAGATATCCATATCACCGACCGCAATAGTCATTAGACACCGTGAGGGCAGAATGGGTCGCTCCACGGAACTCACCTGCTTCGAACGTGGTCAGGTGATTGGGTGTCACTTGTGTCATATGTCTGCACGCGAGCTTTCCACACTCCTAAACATCCCTAGATCAACTATTTCCGTAGTGAGCCGGCTGGAGTGGCCGAGCGGTTCTAGGCGCTACAGTCTGGAGCCGAGCGACCGCTACGGTCGCAGGTTCGAATTCTGCCTTGGGCATGGATGTGTGTGATGTCCTTAGGTTAGTTAGGTTGAAGTAGTTCTAAGTTCTAGGGGACTGATGACCTCAGAAGTCCCATAGTGCTCAGAGCCCTTTGGTTCAAACCCGTGTCCGGCCATCCTGATTTGGTTTTCCGTGATTTCCCCAAATCACTCGAGACAAATGCTGGGATGGTTCCTTCCCTAATCCGATGAGACCGAAAACCTCGCTGTTTGGTCCCTTCCTCCAAACAACCCAACCTGAGGTGATAAAAGTTCTAAGTTCTAGGGGACTGATGACCTCAGAAGTCCCATAGTACTCAGAGCCATTTGAACCATTTGTCACAGTGAAGTGGAAACGTGAAGGGACAGGTACAGCACAGAAGCGTACAGGTCGACCTCGTCTGTTGATTGAGAGAGACCGCCGACATTGAAGGGGTCGTAATGTGTAAAAGGCAGATACCACCTATCCATACCATCATAGAGGAATTCCAAACTTCATCAGGACCCTCTGCAATGACAGTTAGGCGGCAGGTGGGACCGGCCCGGTTGGCCGTACGGTCTAACGCACGGCTTTCCGGGCGGGAAGGAGCTCCGGTCCCCGGCACGAATCCGCCCGGCGGATTTGTGTCGAGGTCCGGTGAACCGGCCAGTCTGTGGATGGTTTTTAGGCGGTTTTCCATCTTCCTCGGCGAATGCGGGCTGGTTCCCCTTCTTCCGCCTCAGCTACACTATGTCGGCGATTGCTGTGCAAACAAATTCCCCACGTACGCTACACCACCATTACTCTACCACGCAAACATAGGGGTTACACTCGTCTGGTGTGAGACGTTCCTTGGGGCGTCCACCGGGGGCCGAACCGCATACTAACCCTGGGTTCGGTGTGGGGCGGCGGAGGGGTGTGAAGTGGACTGCGTTAGTCGTCGTGGGGTTGTGGACCACGGCGGCTGCGGCGGGGACGGAGCCTCCCCGTCCTTTCTAGGTCTCCGGTTAACATACAATACAAAATACAATAGGCGGGAGGTGAGAAAACGTGGATTTCATGATCGAACGGCTGCTCATTAGCCACAAATCACGCCGGTAAATACCAAACGACACCTTGCTTGGTGTATGGAGCGTAAATATTGGACGATTGAACAGTGGAAAAACGTTGTGTGGAGTGACGTACACAATGAGGCGATCCGATGGCAGAGTGTAGGTATGACGAATGCCAGGTGAACGTCATCTGACAGCGTGTGTAGTGCCAACAGTAAAATTCAGAGGCGGAGGTGTTATGGTGTGGTAGTGGTTTTCATTGGGGGGGGGGGGGGGGGGCTCGCACCCCTTGTTGTTTTGTGTGGCACTATCACAGCGCAGGCCTACATTGATGTTTTAAGCACCTTCTTGCCTCCCACTGTTGAGGAGCAATCTGGGGATGGCGATTGCATCTTTCAACACGATCGAGCACCTGTTCATAATGCACGGCCTGTGGCGGAGTGGTTACACGACAATAACATCCCTGCATTGGACTGGCCCTGCACAGAGTCCTGACCTGAACCCTATAGCACGAGGCATGCTTTTTAACCCTGCTGTTCTGTTCACTTTTACTTGACATATATACTGTTCGGGTCAATATGACCCGACATATCAAAATGCTTTAGAAACATAAATTTTGGTACAGTTTTAGCTATCGACATTGTTGTTCTATTCCAGTACCTTGTTAGTAATAATAATAATAATAATAATAATAATAATAATGGTAATAATAATAATAATAACAATGCATACAACTTTATTGAGGGATATTTTTCATTTAAATATGCACATAAATTTGAAACAACAGACAGTTTCCATTACAGGCATTCAACTTAGAAAGCACTACAGTTTTTCCATACTTCTATTCTTATTGTTGACAGTTTAGACGTAAGTATTGACATTTTCTAACAACAGACAGTTGTCATTACAGATATTCATCTTAGAGCACACTACAGTACAGAACACACTACAGTTTTTTTATTACATTCCAACATAGAAAGCACTACAACTTTAGAATCCTCTCTTCTTACTGATTGTAGTTTAGGCACAAGTATTCACATAAATTTGAAACAACAGAATTTTCAATACAATCATCTTATAAAATACTACAGTTCTTTTCTTACTGCTTGCACTGTGGACACAAGTAGGTTACATGTTTCTTGCAAATATGTTTACTACATTTTCCACACACCATGTTTGTTTTATTGTCATTACTTGATGGACAGAACTTACAGCGTGCACGTTTTGTAGATTTTCTTGTTGTTACCGATTCTGACACACCACCCACATCATTCGGGTTTTGGATGCTTGTGACCATTCTCAAAGAATCTTCTGTTCTTGGGAAATGCGTTCTTGATGCAATATGTTCTTTTATCAGTGACTTTCCAAGTTCCTCCAAGAATATTCTCCTTCTAGTCAATTTGCTTGCATTCCAATTAGGGTCAACCGAAATCCACAAAACGTATGCATTATAAGCAGAAACATCAAGAATATTGTAGAAAACTATCATTGGCCACCTATTACTTTTTCGTTTGCATGTATATGTACCTAATAACTGATCAAGCGTGTCTACAGCACCTTTGGTTGAATTATAGTCCAAAATCATTTTTGGCTTCTTATCAGCCCTGTCACTGATTTCCGCATCATGGTGGAGAGTGCTCATAAGTACAACATTCTTGTGTCTCTTAGGAATATAATTAACCACAGTAGTGTCATTTGTGAAGTAAAATGAAGAGCTGTGTACCTCCTTGTTGGTCATTTTGTGTGGAAGCTCCGGCTTATTTTTCCGTATAGTTCCCAACATAGTCAATTTCCTTTTCAGAAGCAGCTGCCCCAAATTGTACGACGTAAAAAAGTTGTCACACGTGATATTCTGACCACGTAACTCAGAAGTGAGATCAGATACCACCCTCATTCCCTGATTTCTTTCTGGTGCCGCTCCACTCACCTTTCCTGTATAAATTTGGGCTTTCAGTACGTATGAAGTTTTGCTGTCACACATGGTCCATATTTTGATCCCATATTTTGCCGGTTTACTTGGGATATACTGCTTGAATGGACAGCGACCTCTAAATGCTACTAACTGCTCGTCAACAGTAACATTTTCTCCTGGATTATACAGTTTAGGAAGGACCTCTACCCACTTCTCCCAAATACTACGAATTGCGGCAAGTTTGTCAGTACGTCGTCTTTCCTCTCTAGTAGATTTCTTGTCAAATCGCAGGACACGTGATATCTTACAGAATGTTTCATGAGACATGGTTGCTCGAAATATGTTTCGCCCAGTATCTTTATCCCACAAACTTTTTGTAGACTCCCCATGAGATCGATATACACCCGCTAGGAGTAAGAGTCCTAAGTATGCATGGAAAACAGAACCATCAATATCTGTCCACTGTTCACCATAAACTCGCTGCCCTTCAATATTTGTCATCTCTATTATTTCATTTTGAAGCGCTGTGTGAAATACTGCTTCAAATGAACATTTTACATCAGATATTCTGCTGACTGCATACCTGGTAACTCCTGGGGTACTCTTGATGATGTTCGAAGCTGGTAGGCGACCATGTTGTGCTGGTGGATGCAACTGCCATTCTATATTCCCATTTTTAGAAAGAAAAGTCTCTACACTATTTTGTATGGGCTGTGGACTGTCGTAACTGTCATCGGAACACTCGCTTTCAGATGCATTGCTGATGTGATCTTCAAACTCAGAAAGTGATCCTTCATCTGGTGAGGCATTTACTATTTCTTCCAACTCACGATCATTCAATGGTCTCATCGCCATGGTGTCACAAGTCAAACTGGGCAGAAACAAAGCATTCCAATTATTGAGAACTGCCAATTATTATTTCCTGGGGAAAGCAACAAACAAGCCCATTGTTGTGAACGCATGGAGCTTTAGGTGATTGTTGAGAGTAAGTTGGAATGATGCAGTCACTATTCCCACACAACACAACAAAAATAATTTTCGCCATTTCCAGATTTTAGAAATAAATACGAGTTACACTAAACATATTTGTGTCGGGTCATTATGACCCGAACATTACATATGCAACTATTACAGTTGAAGCCCAAACTTCTTAAACTTTTTTAAAACCTTTTAAAACACATGCTGCTCATCCATTTTCAGACAAAGTCACAAAGTTTCATAAATATATATTGGTATTTACATAATGTAAAATAACGTTCATATTCGTTTCGGGTCATATAGACCCGAACAGAACAGCAGGGTTAAGTGCCGTTTTGAAATTTAAAAAAAAGTGCTAAGATATCTCAATAATTTTATTTTTACATGAAAGCCTTTACCTTAATCTACGCACTGACGCCATTACATTCTGATTCTTCCGTTTTGAAATTAAAGAAAGACGTGCTAAGATATCTCAACAATTTTATTTTTACATGAAAGCCTGTACCTTACTCTACGCACTGACGCCATTACCGTCTGATTCTTCCTTGTTTACGTTGTGTACTAAGTGTTTAAGATGCCTCCGATAATCGTGAGTCCCGCCGACTGTGAAGTACGGGCTGTTATAACATTTCTTAGTGCTAAAGGCCTAAAAACGACCGATATTCATCTTGACTTATGGAATGGTAAGAAAGTGGGTGAGAGCATTTAAAGATGGCTGCACAAATGTGCATGATGAACAACGGAGTGGGCGTCCTTCGGTAGTTGATGAAAGTTTGGTGCAGGAAGTGGACAATAAGGTGAGAGAAAACAGACGCTTTACGATTTCCTCCTTGCGGGATGACTTTCCTAATGTTTCTCGTAGTGTTTTGTATGGCTTTGTGACCGAGCATTTGAATTACCGAAAATTGTGCGCACGTTGGGTACCGAAAATGTTGAATCAAACGTTTAGACGGTGTATTGACTTTCCTTGAGTGGTATCACAACGACGGTGATGATTTCTTGAGCTAAACTGTTACGGGCGATGAAACATGGATGGCCTACGTCACACCAGAATCACAGCAACAGTCCATGGAAGTTGAGCAAGGGCATCGTTTTGCTGCAAGACAATGCCCGTCCGCATGTGACGAATCAGACCAAAGATCTCATCACATCTTTTCGATGGGAAACTCTAGATCATCCTCCGTACAGCCCCGATCTTGCGCCCATCGACTACCATCTGTTCTTGCACTTGAAGAAACACCTGGGCGGTCAGCGTCTTCAAGACGATGACGAAGTCAAAACAGTGGTGATGCAGTGGTTAACAAGTCAGGCGGCAGACCTCTATGAGGAGACTATTCAAAAACTGGTACAACGTTATGGTAAGTCCCTCAATACTGACGGAAATTATGTAGAAAAGTAGATTAAGGTACAGGCTTTCATGTAAAAATTAAAATTATTGAGATATCTTAGCACGTCTTTTTTTTTAATTGGTTTTGTGCACATCCATCAACATTTTCGGTACCCAACGTGCACTCAATTACTTACTTAAAAACACGCCTCGTA
Organism: Schistocerca cancellata; assembly: GCF_023864275.1. Classification (NCBI taxonomy): domain Eukaryota; kingdom Metazoa; phylum Arthropoda; class Insecta; order Orthoptera; family Acrididae; genus Schistocerca; species Schistocerca cancellata. Next base: position 74,403,313 of record NC_064627.1, read on the forward strand.
CACCTTTGGGATATTTTGGAACGCCGACTTCGTGCTAGGCCTCACCGACCGACATCGACACCTCTCCTCAGTGCAGCGCTCTATGAAGAATGGGCTACCATTCCCCAAGAAACCGTCCAGCACCTGATTGAACGTGTACCTGCGAGAGTGGAAGCTGTCATCAAGGCTAACGGCGGGCCAACACCACATTGAATTCCAGCATTACCGGTGGAGGGCGCCACGAACTGGTAAGTCATTTTCAGCTAGGTGTCCAGATACTTTTGATCACATAGTATACATTTGAGACTGGACGTGGTGGGCTGAAGTTAATCAAGAATGCCCTTAAGGTGACAAAGACGCCATTATCACCATCTCACTGACTTTAAACGAGATCGTGTAACAGGGCTACGGGAAGCTAGATGTTCCTTCTGCGACATTGCAGGAAGACTTGTGAGGAATGTAGCAATTCTGATGATTGATGGCAGTGGTGGTCAATAGAATGCGCGGTCGCAAGATGACCGAACTCCGGACAGCCACGTGGCATTACCGAGAGCGAACACGGTCGCGTCCGGTATACGGTTCTGGCTCACCATACTGCATCTGCAGCACCAACTTCAGCAGTTGTTAGCACCACAAGGACAGAACGAACTGTTACAAATCGGTTACTTCAAGAACAGTTCTGAGGCAGGCTCCCAGTAGCGTGCATTGGACTGACCCCAAAGCATCGCCATTTGCAACTTCAGTGGTGTCAAGCGAAAGGTCATTGGATGGCAGGTTTTTGTTTTCTGATTAAATTGGTTCTGCATCGGTTCCAGTGATAGCTATGTGTTGTTTAGAAAGAGACCAATTGAGGACCTGCACCCAACCTGCCTGCATGCTAGACGCGCTGGGCTTAAACATAGAGTTATGGTCTGGGGTGCAACTTCGTATGACAGCAGAGCACTCTCGTGGTTATCTCACGCACCCTGATTGCAAATTTGTACATCAATCTGGTGATTTGATCTGTTGTGCTCCCATTCACAAACAGCATTCAAAAATGGCTCTGAGCACTATGGGACTCAACATCTTAGGTCATAAGTCCCCTAGAACTTAGAACTACTTAAACCTAACTAACCTAAGGACATCACACACACCCATGCCCGAGGCAGGATTCGAACCTGCGACCGTAGCAGTCCCGCAGTTCCGGACTGCAGCGCCAGAACCGCTAGACCACCGCGGCAAGCCCAAACAGCATTCCAGGGGATGTTTTCCAATAGGATAACGCTCGCCTACATACCACTGTTTTAACCCATCATGCTCTACCGAGTATTGACATGTCACCGGCCTGTTCGATAACCAAACCAGTCTCCAATCGAGCACATATGGGACATCATCGGACGACAACTCCAGCATCGTGCACAAACATCATTAATCGCTCCTCTATTCACAGACAAAGTGCAGCAGGCATGGAACTCCACACCACAAACTAACATCCGGCAACGTATTGCATGCACGTTTTCCATGGCTCATCTCGTGCTTACATTAACTTGTGATCTTGCATTGTCAACCACTGAAATATGTTACCTAACAACGTATTCCCCAAACTTCATTACTCTGCATTAATTATTTACTGGTACTGCGATTTTTTCCGTCAGTGTTTGTCCGAGAATGAGAAACAGCGCTCTGTAATCGATTTCCGAATTCGACGAGTTCGTCCACGGATGGAGCATTCCCTCATTTAGCATGTAAATGCCAGACCACACACAAGGGCTGCGAGATCTGCAATAGTCTGACACCTTGAGATCGCTGTCATCGCTCATCCTCCGTACACTCCCCATTTGGCTTCATCTGTTCCAGAATTCAAAGAACACCTTCGAGGACTTCATTTTCATAATGATGAAGCGATGCAAGCATAGGTGACGTTGCGTCTCCATCAACAAAAATTCTACAGTGACGGTATCGACAAACTGGTCTCTCGCTGGGAGAAATTTGTTCATCACTGGATCATCCAATTAAATATAATTGTGATTTAAGACTTCTTCTTTGTCGTCTAACCACACATTAACCACACCAAAATTTTTTCATCAAATAACGTTAAAAAAATTAGGCTGTTTCCAACTTCATATTTTCAGTTGGTGCAACATCATTTGTCCAAGATTCCTCTAATTTCACGATTTCTTCTACCAGTTACATCAAACGCTTATTTTGTTATTTTTACTAGACATTTAATTTGATTGCTTTGCATTTCAATACGTTCTTCTCTAATCTTATTAGTATCTTCGAAATATTGTTTTATTCTACTTTCCTGTTTGGAATTCATAACTTTTAGCCAACTTGGCTCATTATTGAAAACAATATGTTGATATACGTGTAACTGAGAATTACTCTTTAAATACTTGTACCTATTAAAATATTTTTCATTAATATTATCAATGACTGCTTTCCTAGTATTCTTAACTTCAACTACAGCATTTCATTTTCATCCTTCAGCCATAAATCAAAGTTTATTTCAGTCAAAAACAATTATAAAGACATTTTTCCGTTGAAAAAAATTTTATTGCTGAATACGACAACCACAGATCCATAAAATTTCGGGAATTCATCCCCATTTAAACTCTTTGTGCTGGTGACATTTTGGCTGTAAAATATTCACCCATCTTCGGAGTGAGCCAGAAACACTGGTGGTGAAGCGCACCAATGAAGTATGATGAGCGAAGTGTGTATGAGAAAGTAGCAACAAGATATACCACGTGGGCAATAGGGATATACGTATCAGTGACGCATGCTCTCAAGGATTTTGTGCCAGAATTATTTTCAACATGTGGATAGTGCCATTGTCTATGAGAGTTAACTATTGCCAGTGCTGAAGTCAACATTTCGTCAAGGTTAAAATCAGTAACACAATTAATTAAATCAATTCTCAAACATACTTCTATCGCTTCTCTGGAAACTGTATCCCAGAAGGATGAAACATATGTTAAAGTCTGATTTTCTCGTAGTCCATAGAGTGGTCTGCTTGATCAAGTATTCTTCTTTTTATTTTTATTTTTTTTTCAACAGACTGCAAAGTCTGGCGGCAGTGAGGAGTGGAACGAGGTCTATAAGTTGTCGATGCTAAGTTGAGATTGAGCTCCCTAATTATTAACGGCACATGTCGGTACACTTTGTGTTGACTGTCATGTTTTCGACTGCTGCCAACTTCAGTGGTCTAACACCTGAACACCTATGGCAGCACATTCAGGTGACCAAGTCATGGGATGGCTCCTAATACCGTGTCGCACCTCCTTTTACTCGGATTCATGTTGCAACTCGAAGTGGCATGGACTCAACATGTCGTTGGAAGTCTTCTACAAAAATGTTGAGCCATGGCATCTCTTAGCCGTCCATAATTGCTAAAATGTTGCTGGTGCAGGATTATGTGTTCGAACTGATCTCTCGATAATGCCACATAAATGTTCGATGGGATTCCGATCGGACGATCTGGCTGGCCAAATCATTCACTCGAATTGTCCAGAATGTTCTCCAAACCAGTCGTGACCAGTTGTGGGCCAGTGACATTGCACTTTGTCATTCATATAAATTTCATTGTTGTTCGGTAACGTGAAGTCCATGAACGACTGCAAATGGTCAATGATCAGTTCTGTACGACTGGAGGACCCTGTCCATTCCACGTTAACACAGCCCATACCATTATGGAGCCATCACCAGTTAGCAAACTTGGGTCCATGGCTTCGTGGGGCCTACGCCACCCCTCGAACCCTGCCATTAGTTCTTACCAGCTGGAATCGGGACTCATCTGCCCGGGCCTTGGTTTTCCAGTCAACCGATATGGTCACTAGTCCACGAGAGGCGCTGAAGTCGATGTTGAGCTGTTAGCGAAGGCACTCGAGTCGGTCGTCTGCTGCCACAGACCATCAACGCCAAATTTCGCCATATTGCCCTAACGGATACGTTTACCGTACGTCCTACACTGATTTTTGAGGTTATTTCATGCGGTGTTGCTTGGCTGTTAGCACCGATCGTTAAGCGAAGGACGTCGGCCACTGCGTTTTCCGGGGTGAGAGGTAATGCCTGAAATCTGATATTCTCCACACGCTCTTGACGCTGCGGATCTTGGGATATTGAATTATTTAACGATTTGCAAAATGGAATGTTCCATGCAGCCATAATCACGTCGGAACTCTTTTCACATGAATCACCTTAGTGCAAATGGCAGCTCCGCCAATGCACTGCCCGTTTATAGCTTGAGCCGGCCGAAGTGGCCGTGCGGTTAAAGGCGCTGCAGTCTGGAACCGCAAGACCGCTACGGTCGCAGGTTCGAATCCTGCCACGGGCATGGATGTTTGTGATGTCCTTAGGTTAGTTAGGTTTAACTAGTTCTAAGTTATAGGGGACTAATGACCTCAGCAGTTGAGTCCCATAGTGCTCAGAGCCATTTGAACCATTTCGTTTATAGCTTGTTTACGCGATACTATCATCTTCTGTAAGCTTGCACATCACCATCCCACCATTTCTTTTTTTTTTTTTTTTGGCATCTCAGTGTATAGTGGCGCGACGCAGATGTGTTGTGTGCGTCAACTGAAAAATAAATAGCGTAAAAGTGTGTTTGAACATGCAAACCTCTATGATATTCTTTCACACAACCGCGTTACTTTCGTGTGTAATCTACACAATAGCTGCTGATTATCAGCACACACGCATGCCTAAAGTGGCATCGTTATGTAGCAGACAGATAGCAGCCCCCCTCCTAGGTCGCTCCACTGAGATCGAAGCCTAACTTAGCACCGACAACTTATATCTACTTCCGTCGATGCCTGTGGAGTGGAATTATGGTGTCTGAGAGCACTAAAACCTGAAATAAAAGAAAGGAGGCTTAAACAATACAGCGAATACCAAACAATTGCAAGCTTTAAAACTTTAGTACGTCTCAGAGCTTTAATCGTAGTTATATAACAACATTATGCATAACCCATAAGTTGGATCTATTTCCAGTGGTGTAACAATATCCAGTGGCTGTGTCCTAGGGTCACTGACCAGTCACAGAGTGCATGTTTGTTCACCTGAGGGTTAAACGACGAATAGAGTCTGTGGAAGTTTTAAAATATTTCGTCGACGGTTATAGCAAGAAAGGAGTTGTAGTACATACCGCGATTGACATTGTGTTGACAGTTCAGATCAACTGAAGTAATATTTCACTGTAAGTTTATTTATTTATATTTTGGAAGAGTGATGTACTTTTAAATCGGCGGAAAAATGCTCCTGTCGGAGCACAGAAAAGGCGAATGTGTTCCTTTGTAATAACCTCTGATGAATCGCCAGCATTTGTGGCCGAGCGGTTCTAGGCGCTTCAATCCGGAACCGCGCTGCTGCTACGGTCGCAGGTTCGAATCATACCTTGGCCATGGATGTGTGTGTGGTGTCCTTAGGTTAGTTAGGTTTAACTAGTTCTAAGTCTAGGGGACCGATGACCTCAGATGTTAAATCCCATAGTGCTCAGAGCCATTTGAACCATTTTTTGAACAGCTGGCTCAATTCTCACTCTGCCTTTCTCGCCCTAGCATGCGATCGTATTCGCGCTCTTTTAACACAGAACACTCTAAATCCTTTTACTCAGTCTCTCAGAAATTAAGCCCTCTCTCTTCCACTGTTTATGTGTGTCTCTCTTCCACTGTCGTTTTTTCCTCCCACTGATATACTGCATATCCCGCTGGCACTGTTTCGCCTCTCACATTGTCTCCTTTTGTCTTTCTTTCCCATTGCCACCGTCTCCACCATAACTCAGCAACCCGAAAATTTTTGGGGTTCAACTTCTGTCTTCCCTCTACGCCCACATGTTTAAAATTTCGGTCCAAAATGCACACTCCATTGTAGCTAGGTCTGGAAGTTCGCCGGTCTGGGAGCTCCCATTCCCACCCGTGAGTATTTTTTATTTCGACTGTCTCCTCTATTTTTTAGTCCCACTGCGTCCATCTCCATCCACCTATCTTTCTCCTTTACTACCACTGACCATATTCTCATTGACCATCAATATCTCCTTCTCTCTTTGGCTCCCACTGCTATTGTCTTTATCCACCTCTTTTAATGACTCCTTCTTTCTCACACCACTCTTGTCTCCTCTCTCCTTCTCTCCCACTGACACAGTCTCCTCTCTGCTCCACTGCCGCGTCTCTCTGCTCCTCTCTTTCAGCTCAGAAGCGCGAATGTGTTAGCATGCCTTCTTTTTTATGAAGGCGGAATGAGGACTGAGCACTTTCGTCAGAGTCTTTTAAAGCATTTTTCCGCTGGTTTCCTTCTTTTTTCTGCTACAGCGGGGTGTCCTTCTTATATAAAACAAATTCTGTGTGTCAGCGAAGTTTTGACAGTACATTTGTATGCTTCGACACATTTGTATACTTCGCCACATATAAACAACAAATAAGTATACGTAACACACTGCACAACACAATTAAGGGATCACATTTTGAAACCCCATAATTGGTAACCCTTCCGCTGCAGAAGTTTAAAATTTGACTTAAAAAGGTGCCTAAAACATTTTTCTCTGTAGTGGAGCAAAAGCGGGGCGCACTGCTGCACTACTGGCCATTAAAATTGACAACCAAGAAGAAATGCAGACGATAAACGGGTATTCATTGGACAGATATATTATACTAGAACTGACATGTGATTACATTTTCACGCAATTTGGGTGCATAAATCCTGAGAAATCAGTACCCAGAACAGCCCCCTCTGGCCGTAATAACGGCCTGGATACGCCTGGGCATTGAGTCAAACAGAGCTTGGATGGCATGTACAGGTACAGCTGCCTATGCAGCTTCAACACGATACCATAGTTCATCAAGAGTAGTGACTGGCGTATTGTGACGAGCCAGTTGCTCAGCCACCATTGACCAAACGGTTTCAATCGGTAAGAGATCTGGAGAATGTGCTGGCCAGGGCAGCAGTCGAACATTTTCTGCATCCAGAAAGGCCCGCACAGGACCTGCAACATGCGGTCGTGCATTATCCTGCTGAAATGTAGGGTTTCGCAGGGATCGAATGAAGGGTCGAGCCACAGGTCCTAACAAACCTGAAATGTAACGTCCACTGTTCAAAGTGCCGTCTATGCGAACAAGAAGTGACCGAGACGTGTAACCAATGGCACCCCGTACCATCACGCCGGGTGATACGCCAGTATGGCGATGACGAATGTCATGTGCGTTCACCGCGATGTCGCCAAACACGGATGCGACCATCATGATGCTGTAAACAGAACCTGGATTCACCCAGGTTCGTCGTCGATTACATCATCACAGGCGCTCCTGTCTGTGATGCAGCGTCAAGGGTAACCGCAGCCATGGTCTCCGAGCTGATAGTCCATGCTGCCGCAAACGTTGTCGAACTGTTCGTGCAGATGGTTCTTGTCTTACAAACGTCCCCATCTGTTGACTCAGGGATCGAGACGTGGCTGCACGATCCGTTACTGCCATGCGGATAAGATCCCTGTCATCTCCACTGCTAGTGATACGATGCCGTTGGGATCCAGCACGGCGTTCCGTATTACCCTCCTGAACCCACCGATTCCATATTCTGCTAACAGTCATTGGATCTCGACCAACGCGAGCAGCAATGTCGCGATACGATAAACCGCAATCGCGATAGGCTACAATCCGACCTTTATCAAAGTCGGAAACGTGATGGTACGCATTTCTCCTCCTCACACGAGGCATCACAACAACGTTTCACCAGGCAACGCCGGTCAACTGCTGTTTGTGTATGAGAAATTGGTTGGAAACTTTGCTGATGTCAGCACGTTGTAGGTTTCGCCACCGGCGCCAACCTTGTGTGAATGCTCTGAAAAGCTAACCATTTGCATATCACAGCATCTTCTTCCTGTCGGTTAAATTTCGCGTCTGTAGCACGTCATCTTCGTGGTGTAGCAATTTTAATGGCCAGTAGTGTATGTCACCATCGGACTCGGCGGCGCTTCAAACAGCATGTGCCGACACATGTGGAAAAATGTCCACACTTCAGACGTTCTCGTGACGAGTAAGGTGTGTTACTGCTGTCACATTGGCACCAAATTTCACCAACCCCCTGCAAGCGCCACCACAGACTCGTCTCACTTTGGTAAGGTTGTCGCATCCCCCCTTATCACATTTCATCCCTTCTGCCGACGCTTCTGTGATGGAGGTCACAACCGTTGACGTCCAGTCTTGAGATCACGCAGTTTTGTTACAGGTGGCCGAGGAAAACATTTCAGACACCGCCGCTCAGAATCGACACAAAACGCTCTCAGCAGGGGGCGTGGAGGACGTCAGTGGAACCACAGTCTCCCCTGGGGCGTTGATTCCCATACATTTTGCAGTCGAAAACAACACTTTACAGTGCGATGTGCAACAGGGTGACGTTCTTGACGACCTTTGACACTGCTGATGCTCTTGTACGTTTCAGCTCTTCTCTAAGGCACTGTGTTGGTGCATCCTCATTAAGCGTGATCTGTTCTCATTGCGCTGCAACGCGATTGCAATTTGAATACGATTCTTGGTAGCAAAGAGTCGTTATGAATTTTTCAGCCCTCCTTTTCCACGTCCTCCAGTGGTGTGATGATGGGGGAGGCGTGGGAGGGGGTTACCACATTGACACATGCTTCAATAAAACAGCAAATAGTCCCTTTACGATCTCCCCCAGTTTCGTAGCACTCTTGGTGACACCCACCCACCTTTACTGAGAATTTTAAATATGTGGCTATACAGAGACAAGCAAGGAAGCAGTCCTAGGCGCCTGCATGCAGACAACCCCTTGGCACCCCTCTGATTGCTGACGGTTGCGTGCACACATGGTAATACCCTCATGTTCACAACAATCGACACCACACAAAGATGGTGCCTTCCATTCCATGGTGCATCGTCTTACATCCACACCAATGTCAAAACAGAATTTTCCAACAGAATTAGACACCATTAAATGTATTGCATCAAACAATGGCTGTTGTTGTTGTTGTTGTTGTGGTCTTCAGTCCGGAGACTGGTTTGATGCAGCTCTCCATGCTACTCTATCCTGTGCAAGCTTCTTCATCTCCCAGTATCTACTGCAACCTACATCCTTCTGAATCTGCTTAGTGTATTCATCTCTTGGTCTCCCTCTACGATTTTTACCCTCCACACTGCCCTCCAATGCTAAATTTGTGATCCCTTGATGCCTCAAAACATGTCCTACCAACCGATCCCTTCTTCTAGTCAAGTTGTGCCACAAACTTCTCTTCTCCCCAATCCTATTCAATACCTCCTCATTAGTTACGTGATCTACCCACCTTATCTTCAGCATTCTTCTGTAGCACCACATTTCAAAAGCTTCTATTCTCTTCTTGTCCAAACTAGTTATCGTCCATGTTTCACTTCCATACATGGCTACACTCCATACAAATACTTTCAGAAACGACTTCCTGACACTTCAATCTATACTCGAAGTTAACAAATTCCTCTTCTTGAGAAACGCTTTCCTTGCCATTGCCAGTCTACATTTTATATCCTCTCTACTTCGACCATCATCGGTTATTTTACTCCCTAAATAGCAAAACTCCTTTACTACTTTAAGTGTCTCATTTCCTAATCTAATTCCCTCAGCATCACCCGACTTAATTTGACTACATTCCATTATCCTCGTTTTGCTTTTGTTGATGTTCATCTTATATCCTCCTTTCAAGACACTGTCCATTCCGTTCAACTGCTCTTCCAAGTCCTTTGCTGTGTCTGACAGAATTACAATGTCATCGGCGAACCTCAAAGTTTTTACTTCTTCTCCATGAATTTTAATACCTACTCCGAATTTTTCTTTTGTTTCCTTTACTGCTTGCTCAATATACAGATTGAATAACATCGGGGAGAGGCTACAACCCTGTCTTACTCCTTTCCCAACCACTGCTTCCCTTTCATGCCCCTCGACTCTTATAACTGCCATCTGGTTTCTGTACAAACTGTAAATAGCCTTTCGCTCCCTGTATTTTACCCCTGCCACCTTCAGAATTTGAAAGAGAGTATTCCAGTTAACATTGTCAAAAGCTTTCTCTAAGTCTACAAATGCTAGAAACGTAGGTTTGCCTTTTCTTAATCTTTCTTCTAAGATAAGCCGTAAGGTCAGTATTGCCTCGCGTGTTCCAACATTTCTACGGAATCCAAACTGATCTTCCCCGAGGTCGGCTTGTACCAGTTTTTCCATTCGTCTGTAAAGAATTCGCGTTAGTATTTTGCAGCTGTGACTTATTAAACTGATAGTTCGGTAATTTTCACATCTGTCAACACCTGCTTTCTTTGGGATTGGAATTATTATATTCTTCTTGAAGTCTGAGGGTATTTCGCCTGTCTCATACATCGTGCTCACCAGATGGTAGAGTTTTGTCATGACTGGCTCTCCCAAGGCCATCAGTAGTTCAAATGGAATGTTGTCTACTCCCGGGGCCTTGTTTCGACTCAGGTCTTTCAGTGCTCTGTCAAACTCTTCACGCAGTATCTTATCTCCCATTTCGTCTTCATCTACATCCTCTTCCATTTCCATAATATTGTCCTCAAGTACATCGCCCTTGTACAAACCCTCTATATACTCCTTCCACCTTTCTGCCTTCCCTTCTTTGCTTAGAACTGGGTTGCCATCTGAGCTCTTGATATTCATACAAGTGGTTCTCTTCTCTCCAAAGGTCTCTTTAATTTTCCTGTAGGCAGTATCTATCTTACCCCTAGTGAGACAAGCCTCTACATCCTTACATTTGTCCTCTAGCCATCCCTGCTTAGCCATTTTGCACTTCCTGTCGATATCATTTTTGAGACGTTTGTATTCCTTTTTGCCTGCTTCATTTACTGCATTTTTATATTTTCTCCTTTCATCAATTAAATTCAATATTTCTTCTGTTACCCAAGGATTTCATTAGCCCTCGTCTTTTTACCTACTTGATCCTCTGCTGCCTTCACTACTTCATCCCTCAGAGCTACCCATTCTTCTTCTACTGTATTTCTTTCCCCCATTCCTGTCAATTGTTCCCTTATGCTCTCCCTGAAACTCTCTACAACCTCTGGTTCTTTCAGTTTATCCAGGTCCCATCTCCTTAAATTCCCACCTTTTTGCAGTTTCTTCAGTTTCAATCTGCAGTTCATAACCAATAGATTGTGGTCAGAATCCACATCTGCCCCTGGAAATGTCTTACAATTTAAAACCTGGTTCCTAAATCTCTGTCTTACCATTATATAATCTATCTGATACCTTTTAGTATCTCCAGGATTCTTCCAGGTATACAGCCTTCTTTTATGATTCTTGAACCAAGTGTTGGCTATGATTAAGTTATGCTCTGTGCAAAATTCTACAAGGCGGCTTCCTCTTTCATTCCTTCCCCCCAATCCATATTCACCTACTATGTTTCCTTCTCTCTCTTTTCCTACTGACGAATTCCAGTCACCCATGACTATTAAATTTTCGTCTCCCTTCACTACCTGAATAATTTCTTTTATCTCGTCATACATTTCATCTATTTCTTCATCATCTGCAGAGGTAGTTGGCATATAAACTTGTACTACTGTAGTAGGCATGGGCTTTGTGTCTATCTTGGCCACAATAATGCGTTCACTATGCTGTTTGTAGTAGCTAACCCGCACTCCTATTTTTTTATTCATTATTAAACCTACTCCTGCATTACCCCTATTTGATTTTGTATTTATAACCCTGTAATCACCTGACCAAAAGTCTTGTTCCTCCTGCCACCGAACTTCACTAATTCCCACTATATCTAACTTTAACCTATCCATTTCCCTTTTTAAATTTTCTAACCTACCTGCCCGATTAAGGGATCTGACATTCCACGCTCCGATCCGTAGAACGCCAGTTTTCTTTTTCCTGATGACGACGCCCTCCTGAGTAGTCCCCGCCCGGAGATCCGAATGGGGGACTATTTTACCTCCGGAATATTTTACCCAAGAGGACGCCATCATCATTTAATCATACAGTAGGGCTGCATGTCCTCGGGAAAAATTACGGCCATAGTTTCCCCTTGCTTTCAGCCGTTCGCAGTACCAGCACAGCAAGGCCGTTTTGGTTAATGTTACAAGGCCAGATCAGTCAATCATCCAGACTGTTGCCCCTGCAACTACTGAAAAGGCTGCTGCCCCTCTTCAGGAACCACATGTTTGTCTGGCCTCTCAACAGATACCCCTCCGTTGTGGTTGCACCTACGGTACGGCCATCTGTATCGCTGAGGCACGCAAGCCTCCCCACCAACGGCAAGGTCCATGGTTCATGGGGGGCTACAATGGCTACACCCCTAAAAACTGACAACATTCTACATAAAAAACAAAGAAGAAAAATGTTGCCCTTTGTGTATTCCCCCTCTGCAGCAATAATTATATCTAAAACCAGCTGGTGTACTGTCCCATATTTAGGAAAGCTACCTGACAAATTAACCAAAACACACAAAATCTGCAATTTCAAAACGTTATTTTATGTAAGAGGCACTAGAGCTCATTTCCTACTCAATGGAAATCACAAAACAGATTTATTAAGTATCACTTGCAACTTTGTGTTGATCAGACAGGCAAGGCCATTACAACTAGGCTGATTGAAGATGAATGCAGGTGGTGATTACATAAGTCAGACTCCACCTTTGCCGAACATGTGCTGAAGGAAAGACACAAATACGAAGTCCACACAGAAGTATTACATACTTGTACAGCCAACAAACGAAGAAAACTAAACTTGTTAGACAGACTTTAAGTAACAAACATTTAGCTCAAAATACGAAGCTGATCCTAAATTACCAATTGCAGCTTCGCTACATTCCAGACTTGTTAGTGCTTCGTTCACTTCGTGAACTCAGTCTGTAACGGACTTACAGGAACGTGTGTTCGGTTACTTATGATTCTGTGTATCCACGTAAGCAAGACACGATAAGCGGTTTCTAGTCACACCATGCAGGATAGAACACTGCAAATATTCCTTGAAAAGTTGAATGTTTTTCCCATTGAGTGTTCTTCCACAAGCGATGTCAAACATCTGAAAGAGAAGTATTATTTAAGTTTTACAATAACCGAATAGAGCTGATGCTCACACTGTATGTAAACAAGAAACTAAGTGGATGAAGCGATTTACATTAAATAACTTTTTAAGTGAAGAAGTTACCTCTAATGAAGGAGATAAATACCCTTCTTCATGATGTTATTAATTACATAAGATTAAAAGTAATGGATGAATACACAGCCTCTATTTATTCCATTAAATTCTGCATATGCATATGTTTTCGATACAAAATAAATGTATCCATGTTTTGATATATTGTTGCACTTCTCAATGCTTTACTACACAAAATTGAACAAGAACATATATTATGAGACTTTCTGTGGTCATTAATAAACTTTATCCCTACCACTTCTTCAATTCCAACACTATACTCTGACTTCTTGTCTCATGAATGGTAACTTATAGTTTCACTTTCACTGTTCAGTACCGTGCTAAGCGAATTGACGTGATGTGAAGTGAATGACAGTATGAATACAACCTGACGTAACGGTGCCTTGAAGTGACACGGCATGATGTGATGGACAGTGTGAATTGGCATTTATTCCTATACCTGGTCCTTATGAACAATCATATGTGACATGAGTACAAGTGTATTCAGAACACCATTGGCCTAAGCAGTATTATGACGATTGTCTGCTCACAGGTACAGATCTGCATTTGTCAATTTGGGAAGACTTCATATCTCACACTGAAGTCAATTTTACGATGAACCAAGACACCCAAGGAAGACAGGCATTCGTACTTTCCCAGTTCCATGGTAACTTGGATGTTCTCATGAAATGAATTAAGATAGTCCAAGAATTGATGAAGTCTTTGCATACCTTGGGGTCGTTTATGTACCTCCAAAACATGACAGGCTTAAATCTAAAATCGAACGCCGTATCCTCAAAATCTTCCACAAAAGAGCTGATGACCATGGTAATCCCCTAAATGTGTTCATGAAATTCGTTATTAAATTCAAAATACTTTCAGAAGAGCACATTCTGAACCAAGACAATAAATTGTTTGTTAAATTTTTTTGCAATCCAGAATAAGGACCCTGTGTGTCAGTCCTTGGTAAATAACGAGCCAACACTACAACTATCCAGCAAAAAGGAGCTGGTGAGCCTGAGAGTCTCAGCCTGCTGAGTCTCAGCCTGCTGATAAAATCCACTGACTTTCGGATGTGGTGTAAATATTTCCCAAAATATTGTCTCTAGAGCAAAGTGAGATGCTTAATTAATTATGTAATTTAAATTTAGAGTACAGTCAGATAGATTCATCCCTCCTTTGCTGATGCAGATGACATTTATCATCCACATGACTTTCCATTTTGTCTGATTAGGCAGGATTGACTTCATGCCATTGTAAGGACCTTTCAGTTTACTCTCCATCCGTTAGCTTCAGCCATTAGTGGCTTCCAGTTACACAACTTACATTGTTTATGAAATATTATTATAGATTGGAGGACACTGGTCTGCCACACGAGCTATACTACTACAATATGAAACCAAAGTAGGTTTGTGTTTTTTATTGCTTTCCTAGATTCAGTCCAAGTTTCATGTGCATAATTCTAGGTGTATCGAAAATAATTAAAATCCATTTGCTTCTTACCTAGAATACTTACCTAATAAAAGTAAATATTCTGTTTACTTTAATCTGTGCAAGAAGGGTCAAAAGTAAAGAAATTTACTACAGAGTTTAACAGAGATTCTTATATATGGCTGCATGATTCCTTGAGATGAGTGATGATGATTCTGACAGTGATAGTGCCGACCCAGAAAACGAGAACTGTATACATGAAAGCTGTCACGATTCAGAAATACAACAAGAAGCATCAGAAAATGATGACTTTGAATCACAATAAGAAGTAATTCAAGAAGATGTGTTTCTTTCATAAAATAATGAAGGAAAAATAAATATACTAGAAATGTCAGAACAAGATCTTGTAATACTATTGTACATTTACCTGAATCCAAAAATGAAGTTCATATAACTAAAACCAAAATAAATATTCTTAAATTATTCTTGAATAAAAATATAACACACTCTATTGCAACACATATCAATATTTACACCAATAAAGTTTGTGATAAATTTTCTAGGGAAAGGATGCTAAACAAATAGATATCATAGAAATCAGCTCTTACATTCATTTATTATATCTGTGTGGCTCTCTGAGATGTTCTAGAAATAATTTATCAAAGTTATTGGATAACTCAAAGGACGATCAATGTGAATTATTTCGCTTATGTATGTGGAATAACCACTTTAGCCATTTCTTCAGATGTCTGAGATTTGATAATATCTCTGATAGAGGTGTTCACAGAGAGACTAACTAGTTGGCTGCTATCATAGGTACTGGATTTCTCATGTGGTGTATACTATACTGTATAACCATATAAAAAGTATTGTACTTAGATTTAAATAAAAGACTGCAGCAATCATTGATGTACACCCTTCAAAGTATCACGTTGCAATATTACCAAATGGATATTCAGCTGATAAGCTTCTCTAATCAGAATCTCTTATGAGTAAGCCAATTGCGACTTCGCCTAAAGTCACTTGTACATTAGCATATTTGCTAATTCATGTCTCTGTTTAAAAATAATAGCTTAATAATGTCATATAGACAAGCCACACATGTCTACTTCCATTCCAGCAGCTAACATTCTGTAGATAATAACCCGTAGCTGTGAGCCTGCAGTCAAATAGTCATTACCCAGTCTAGAACTACAAATCAATAAGTAAACAGACATATTAAATAAAAAATGAATAATTAATAAAAAGGCTTCTACTCCAACATCTGTAAGTGATGTAGACAACACCAGAGAAGTATGTTGAATAATGTATATTCATTAAGGTAAATCTTGATTAAACAGAAAGTGGTCCTACAATAAAACAAAGTTAGCCCTATTCAATGCTGTAAAGTTGCATTGAGAGTGTTATGAGAATGGCAGCAGAATCACCAAGCTAAATAGTCATCCAAGACACACAACAAACTAAGTCTATTTCATGACCAGAATACACAATATATTCGCCAGCTCAGAATAATTTGGAGTTCAGCATGACCATTTACACAATAACATATGAGAGATAATAAGTAGAAACTCAAACTCTATTTTTAATTCTGTAATGCAAGTAGAAATTAAAGTTCTGCACTGAAGCACATTCAGACTTCATGCAGCTAGAGTCCCATCAATAGCTTAACTACCATAGCAGCCATTCACCATACAGAATCAATCATCCACACAACCAAATAACACTTGTTACCAGAGGTAGGCCTGCCTTCTTCTAGAACTAGCATAGAAGTGCCACTTGATCACGCCACTCAAAAAATGTTTGTCTCTCTTGATTCCAGCACTGTTCCGTCATTGCCTAATTCTCACTGGCTGAAGCACATCCCCATCAAAAAATACATTGTTCTTTTGTTCTACATACATGATTTCACTCAACTTGACCACTTTCTGTACTACACTAATAGATTACAACAATAATTAAATAAAGAATTGCTACGAAGATTCGATTACACTTAGACCATTCACAATAAATAAAAATAATGGTTTGTTCATAAATAAATAAGCTAGCATTCTTGCACAAATGTGCTCAAGTAAAATGACATATAAGTGTTGTTAAACACTATTTTAGTAACAC
Source organism: Schistocerca cancellata (assembly GCF_023864275.1). Classification (NCBI taxonomy): domain Eukaryota; kingdom Metazoa; phylum Arthropoda; class Insecta; order Orthoptera; family Acrididae; genus Schistocerca; species Schistocerca cancellata. The sequence continues at coordinate 74,419,936 of NC_064627.1, forward strand.
ATTTCCTCACATCGTTTTCTTTCTTACATACTTTTTCTTTAACTTTATGAGCGTGCGCTTTGTTCTTATAGACAGAAATTCTTTCAAAATTTTTCTTTTACAATCATCTGTCATCTCTTGTAATACTTACTTCTTACTTGTGGGATAGTATAAATGTTATCATTAGCAAAATCACTTGTATAAAATCATTCAACTATATTTTTCACATCTGTACAGAAACCATAACCCTTTTTTGAATATATGAATCTGTAATTGATAACATAATTCAATGTTATATTTGTAATTTTATTCTATAACATTATATCGAAAATCATACATTAGTTATTTTAATGAATCTACAATATTAATTCCCCCTAACTTGTTTTAGTAAGTAATATTTCAGCCCTTTAGATAAGTATTGTATCTAAATTTTCATGAACGACTCTTTTACCTTTAATTTGATGCAGTTATTAAACTATCATATTTTGAAGCATCAAAAACTGATTTTGTTTCTGCTCCATTTTTTATATTTGCCATAGCTTTTCCAAACACAAACTTATTTACCAGTTTCTAGAAGTATTCAAACCTATATCTCTTTGTAACCAATCTGACAAATAGTATTGTAAAATTCTGTGATGTTCTGTTAACTTTAATCTGAGTTCTAAATACTGTTTTTAATTTGTCAGTGAAATATATATTAAGCATCATTATATAATATTGTCAGTACTTGAAATTAATTGATTTAGACATCTTATTTTTGAATCAAGAGGAATATCTTTATGCTCATAATTTAATTTGTCAGGATATTCTAAATCTAGTTCAAAAATGCAACCATGTCTTGTTTTATCCTGCATACTTGATATGTATTTTTTTATGAAATCTAAATGAAATTCTGAATAGTTTCACCAGTTACACCCTTCATAAGACAAATATGGGACATTGCCCACCTACATAGAGATAATTAGCATTTAAACACATTAATCAATATGAATTTTTTTCTTTATGCAAATCTTTTAGATATTTTTTATTTAAATTTACATAATATCTTCCAATGTTGGGATATTTCACCACTAACTCTCTTTTCATTAACCAATCATGCTACAATCATATACTAAGTCAAATGGTTGCCAAGACATTTTAATATTTCATCCCAACTTGAACTAAGTGCTGGATATGTTGCTGCTCGATGCAGATGTCCACACTGGACTATCCTGTACAAGGCTCTTCATCTCTGAATAAATAGCGCAATCTACACCCATCTGAACATGCCTGTTGTATCCATGCTAGGTCTGCTCTTCAGTTTTTACATGCACAGCCCATTCCCTATACATCCCTCTATTAACAAACTCACTATTCGTTGATGCCTCAGGATGTGTTCAAGTATGTCTGAACCACTTGTTGCCCTCATTTCACTTCCATTCAAGGCTACACCACAGACAAATTTCTTCTGAATAGAATTTCTCATGCTTTAGTTTACATTAGCTGCTAAGAAATTCACCTTTCTCACAAATGTTTTTATTGTTGTTGCCATTCTGTATGTTATATCATCTCTGTCTCAACTGTCAACTCATCTATTACTTCCAGTTTCTCATTTCCTTATCTCATTCTTTCGTTTCTGTTTGATTTAATTCGACTATATTCCATTAGCCCTATTTTACTTTTGTTGTCGTTCATCATATAATCTCTTTTTAAGATACTATTCATTCTGCTCAACTGATCTTCCAAGTCCATTGCCATCTCTTAAACAATTACAGTGTCACTGGCAAACCTCTGATTATTTATTTCTTCTCCTTAGCTGTAATTTCTTGTCCAAGTTTCTCCTTGGTTTCCTTTACTGTTCGCTCAATGTACAAATCGAAGATAACCATGACTCAGTACCTCTTAGTCCTTAGACTCATACTCCAGTCTGGTTTCTGTACAAGTTGTAAATAACCTTCCACTCCCTGTATGTTATCTCTAATACTTTCAAATTTTCAAAGAGTGTAGTCCAGTTAACATAGTCAATTGCTTTCTGTAAATCTACAAATACCACAAATGTAGGTTTGCCTATTATTCAATCTATCTTCTGAGACAAGATACAGGGTCAATATCGCCTGAAGTGAAACTGATCTACTCCAGTGCTGGCGTTTACCAGTTTTTCCATTCTTCTGTAAATAATTAGTGTTAGTATTTTGCAGACTTATTAAATTGATCATTCGGTAATATTCACACCTGATGGCACCTGCTCTCTTTGTAACTGGAATCATTATATGCCTCTTAAAGTATGAGGGTATTTGCCCTGTCTCATATGTCTTTCAAAGCAGGCAAAATAGTTTTGTCGTAGCTGGCTCTCCCAAGGATATCAGTAATTCTGACAGAATAATATGTACTCCAGAGTCCTGGTTTCGACCTATGCTTTTTAATGTTCTATCCTGTTCTCCTCATAATATCTTCCATCTCATGTACATCTATTTCCTCTTATCTTTGTATAATATTGTCATCAGTTAGTTTCCCTTATGAATGACCCCCCTATGTATTCCTTCCACCTTTCAGCTTCACTTCTGTGCATTGGTACTGGTTTGCCATCTCTTGATACCCACACAGTTGCTTTTTTTATCTCCAAAGCTTCTTTAACTTTCCTATGGTTGCATCTATCTTTACCCTAGTCATGTGTGCTTCTACAGTGTTGTATTTGTCGTCCAGCTATTCTTGCTTAACTATTTTCTGTCAGTTTCATTCTTAGACGTCTGTATCCCATTTGCCTACATCATTTGCAGCATTTTTATATTTTCACATTAAAACAATGAAATTCAATATATTATGTATTGTCCATGGATTACTAGAAATCCTTGTCTTTTTACCTATGTGATTCTCTGCTACCTTCACTGGCTCATCTCTCAAACCTTCCCTTTCGTCTTCTATTGTATTGCTTTCCCCTAATGGAGTGCAGTGTTGCCTGCTGTTCTCCCTGTAATACCGAACAACCTGTTTCTCTTTCAGTTTATCAGGATTCCATCTCCAACATTTTTGCAATTTCTGCAATTTACATCTGCATTTGATAATAAACGGTTTATAATTATAGTGTTATCAATGATTAAATTATGATCTTTAGAAATTCCACCAGATGTCTCTCTCATTCCTTCCCCCCTCCCCTGTCCATGTATTTCCACTTTTTCCCTTGTCTTCGTTTTCCTACTGTCAAATTCCAGTCGCAAATCACAGTTAAATTCTCGTCTCCTTACTTACTGGATAATTTCCTTTATCTCATCATGCATTCTTCCAAACTTGTCATCACCTGCGGAGCTAGTTGCCATAAAATTGCTACTACAGTGGAATGCGTTGAATTCATGTCTGTCTTGCCTATGATATTGTGTTCACTATGCTATTATAAGTTCCTTACCTCCTTTCCTGTTTTCTTATTCATTATTAGCCCTCTGCCTACATAATCTCTATCTTATTTTGTGATGGAAACCGTGTGATTACCTCGCCAAAAGTTCTGTTCTTCCTGCCACGACATTTTATTAATTCCCACTACATCCTACTGCAGCCTATCCATTTCCATTATCAAATCATCTAACATAACTATCTGGTTAAGAGATCTAACATTCCATACTCCGACCTATAGAATGCCAGTCTCGTTTCTGCTCGTGATATCTAGTCCCCACCCAGAGATCCGACTTGGGAGAAATTTGCCTGTGCAATATTTTACCCACGAGGATGAGACCGTCATGAAGCCATACAGTACAGCTGCATGTCCTCAGGAAATATAACGGTTGCAGATCCCCCTTGCTGCTAACCATCCGCAGTACAACATAGCAAGGGACTGTTGAATAATGCCAGGCCAGATCAGCCAATAGTCTACATTGTTGCCACTGAAAGTTTTGAAAAGGCTGCTGCTTCTCTTCAGGCATCACAGGTTTGTTTGGCCGCTCCACAGACACTTCTCTGTAGTGGTTGCTCTGTATCTTTGAGTCAGCCATGCCTCCCCAACTGAGCAAGGTCAATGATTTGTAGAGACCCTAACCAATATGATTTTATTCATTGATTTTAAAGCTAATAATGAAACCTCGGAATTTTTTAATATAAATCACCATATTCTCCTACCTTCTTCTTCTTCTTTTTAGCGCCATCCTAATAGAACAGGGTCTGCTTTTGGGTCAATGCACACCATTTCTTACGATATAACCCGTGTTGTAGATTACTTGATCTTATATCTGTGCCCATAATGTCCAGCCACCTTAATATAGGTCTTTCACGCTGTCTCTGGCCATCAACAGTGAGATGATAGGCTGAGCTGATGACTGAACTCGGCGGTGTCTGTGTGATGTGTCCACACCAATGAAGTCTCCCTTTTGGCATTTACTCATGGAAACTTTTCAACTAGTTGTCGAATGATATTGTTGATATGGTTGAGCAGAGAAATGTCTAAGACTTTCTCAGAGCCACATTTCCAAACCAAGTGGTGAGTGCTCAACACATTTAGATGTGGGCCAACGCTCAGCATCATATAATGCAACTGGACTCAGCATTGTGCAGCGTACCTTTCATTTTAGGCGGATAGGCATCTTCTCATCATAAAGAACACCAGTGATGTCTCTGAATCGCGTCCAGATTGTGATGATTCTTGCTCACTCACTCATCCACATAGCTGTCACTCTGTAGCCGAGAACCTAGTAGCCCTTTGCACTCTGTAAGAGAGACACGCGGCGGCTCCGCGCAGAGAATTGCGCGGACTCTTTGTGGAAACAATGAGACCACTGACAAAAAAGTAGGATATACATTAAAAACAAAAAGGGCGCTTTCGTTCAGATACATTTCCAAAACATTACCGTTCAAAACATTTCAATGTATGATATCTTCTGAAACACTCATCAAGGAGGAGGGCTGGGTTTCGTGTGCGTGTTTCGCAATGCACAGCTTCAGGCCTGCCACATTTCTTTTTCCTGTCTGAACACACTGCACAATCCTTATGCTTGTTCCCAGGAAACTTGTTGATAGTGTGCAACTGTCCAGTCAAGAGTTCTTCGTCATCAGAAATTGACCTCGTTTCCACACTGGATTTCTTTCTTCACCAACTAAGTCTCTCATAACACTTTTACAGAGTACTTTGTGAGGCGGTTCTAGCTCCAACAACCAGAAGCACACCGGACTTTTCATTAGAAAAGCATAACTGGAAATAAATTGGTCATATCAATAAACTCTGTCCTTCGAAGTATAACCAGTAATGTCATTTGGTTCCATTATTTCTTCTCTTTCCTTTCTGTAAGTGACTCTGTGTTATTTGCTTTTGTAGAAAGCATGAGTACAGTCCGTTTATCTTGTCATGCCAGAATCATCATTTTATTATTCCAAACGCATTTTTTCACGCTTTTTCAGACGCAGAGCCCCTTTCTTTATTGCATCAGGAAGATTTTTCCGATTGGCCTGGATCGTTCCTGTGAGATGCGCATTCTGTTTCAACACTTCGGCAGCTAATGCAACACTTGTATTTAACAAGAAAAAAAAGGCCGGTGTATAAATGATACCCTGATTGCCCTGTGTCATGTCTGATATTAGACAACATTTGAAGAAATATTCTCTCAGAAAAATTCAAGCCTGGACGAATGAATAACCCTGTTGTTCATAGCGCCAAAATGGGTTATAAAACTGCAAATATAAAGGTTTGATGAATCCGAAGTCACTAAACTCTAAGTTCTCATTTTGTTAGTTTTTTATGATCGTACATTTTGAATAACACGCGGCCCTTGAATGATACTGTAGATTCATCAGGAGCTAAATATCTATATAGTCGATAAATTTCGAGAAACTTGCAACACAAATAATCCAATATATTCTTCATTTTACTCAGACGTAACTGGGCTTGAGTGCTGACATTTATGGCACTCTCTGGATTAGAAACGTGAAGTGCCCATAAAATTTGCTTATATCGTCTGCGAGTAAAACAGTCTGAAAAGAAGTCAGATGACTGTAACTATTCTCTTGAAAAAATGTCCTGCAAGTTCTTACGCTTTTGTAATGCCATATACAGTAGCACACCATGGGAGTGTTTCATTTCTTCCTTGGTAACATTTCTCCAGTCCCGCCATCCAGAATGTTGTGGAAGTGGTGTCACTTTATGTATTTTTGAAATAGATTGTAAAAATTAAGTAAAACAAACCAACAAGCTATGACGGAACATTACCAGTTTCAGTGATAAGACCACGCTCTGCATCGTCAAAAGGAAAAGTCAGAGCCATTTTCGCTCCACATTCGCCACGAATCTTCTGCAGAACCACTAGAAAAATGCACATTTTCATGGTTTTCATCATCTACACTAGAACTGTTTAGAAATGAACCACTGTCATCATCAAAACCACTCTCACTTCGTTGTCACTTAGTGATTCCTCTAAAAGCTGTTAAATCTCTTACTTAGAAAGAACTGAACGTGCGCCAATTTGAACAGAGTAATTCCAACATTATTTTGAACGCAACTGCAACTGTTTGACATAGAGTTAACACAGGTTCCTCTAGATGACAGCGCTAAGCACAATTGATGCTTAGTAATTTCAGAATCGAGAACTGAGCATGTGGGAGCCGCGAGAAGGCGTGTCGGAAGAGGCTCGACATCGGAGCGGAAAACAAAATTCACAACGTCGAGTAAGTAGAAATATTTTTCAAAGTATACTGAAAACTTTTAGCAATGGAATCATTAACAAAAGAAGAAAAGAAAATATTTTGGACTTGATTTTCAAGATCCTTTCTGTTATCCACGTATAGCATCACATCACAGCATATAGCATTGTTCATGATACACACTTCTGTTGGTTACACATTATTGTATCTACTGCGGTAACAAAGAACAGCAGACACAGAGCTAAGCCTTCATGAACGCCAGCTGTTGCATGGAAGCTGTCAGGCAATCCTAAATCTTCACTTATAGCACATTCATTTAGCTTACTATAGAAATCACTTTTGGGTGGTAGCTGATGTTCTTTAAATCTGTTCTTTTTATTCAAATATTCATTGCAATAAACTCTCATTCTTTCAACTAGATGTGGTTTGTTTCTGGAAAGTTCCTTTAATGTCTTCCATATGATCTTCCTTCAAGTGAAATGGCAATTTATCTATTGATTAAGCCATAAATCTAAATGTATCTAGTATACTAATTTTTAATCTGTTCCTTTCTTTCTGAAGCATATTTTTCTTAATTATTTTCAATTAACTCAATTTTTTCCTTAATATTTCCTTGTTCTTTAATATAAAGATGCGAATTATGTCCTGAAAGATTACACTAATTATGTGTTATATATGTGTTCACAGTTTGGTACCTGATAATTCAAGATACAATAAACATTTACTGTACCTTTAAATTAATCATTTAGATGATAATGATCACTTATGTTTTGTTTGCACATTTTTTAATTCTATGTACCGTTTTCAGTTCATCTTCATTTTTATTTAAACTTTCAACAACACCTGTTGACAATGTAATGAGTTCTTTAAGAATTTTTATCTTGTGTTTCAAGTTATTCTTCTATTTTACTGAGTGTGCCCTTATTCATCTCCATTTTTCTTTTATCTTGATTCAAAACCTGGCAAATTTGTTGTGAGTTATTTAAGAATTTAAATTTTGTGATGAAATTTTTTTCAGTTTTACTAATAAATCAGGAATTTTGCTACACAAATATGACATATCTTTGGTTTAAAATATTTTCTTTTCTTCTTTTGTTAATGATTCCATTGCTAAAAGTTTTCAGTATACTTTGAAAAATGTTTCTTCTTACTTTTTAATCATTTATATAAAGTTTTTGCTTTGTTAGCTCCTCCATATGTTACAGGACCTGTAGAATCACCATTAGCATATTTAATAATTTATAATAATAGACTGAAGATGGTTCATTTTTTTATATTTGATTGTGTAACATTCTTCTGAATTGAGCTCACATATATCAGTTTTCTGTAATAAACTCACAAAATCAGCATAAAATGAAAAAGGTACCTTCATTTTTATCATTATAATTTTGAATAGTAATTTTTTCACTCTTTGTAATTCCATTCTAAATGGTGTCTCCTTTAAACAGTTTTCTACTCATTTGTCTAATTTCTTTTTTAATTAAAATTTGGCACACATATACCACATATGAACTTAGATTTCTTGTATTTTGTAATTTGTTTTAAAATTAGTCAAGATAGAGCATTAATCGAACAATAATGAACATTATCACCATTTTTAAAGTACATTAGATTGATGCCTGTATTTGGTCCCAGCAGAGGTTCGAGTCCTCCCTCGGGCATGGATGTGTGTATTTGTCCTTATGATAATTTCGGTGAAGTTGTGTGTAAGCTTAGGGACTGATGACCTTAGCAGTTAAGTGCCATAAGATTTCACACACATTTCAACTTTTTTTATGCCTGTATTTCTCTTCTTGTTATCTGTAATTTTAAGGTGACAAAGTTCATTTCTCCTTTAAAGCGATGAATATTAGTTGATATATCCAACTTTGTTTCATTCTGTGAAATATAGTTAATTTTAATCAGATACTGAAATGTGCTCTGTTTCTCATCAACATGTAAACGAACTTTCTTATATTTGTGTAAAATTACCAACACCACCACCAAGCTTCATGCTTGCAGTTTGACGATTTTGCGGTAAAGATACAAACATTGTGACTGCCCCTTGTATCAACTCAGAAAAATTATTCTTAATACGACATAGAGATACGTGTGCTAGACACTCTGTGTTTACCATGGACTTATAAACAGCGCAGTAGTTAACTGCTGGAGTAACGGATACAATTTGTAGACTTCCAGCTGTATATCTATTGTTTGAAGCGTTTTAGAGCATTGAAAAGTGAATTAAAATGTATCATTTAACATTAGAAGCACATAAGATGGATGAAAATTGAGATGCCTGCGTTTATTACGCCACAATCATATCTTCAGATCTCTCTTTATGCTACTAAGAATTGTCCTGTGTTTGCAGTCCACAGAAGCAGAGGACGTGTCCAAAACCGTGAAGAATGTCACCTACCTGGCCGTCGCCGTCATGCAGCTGTTCCTCCTCTGCAGCAGCAGCGACGACCTCATGGCTGCAGTACGTACCAGTGTCTTGCCAGTTTCTCGTGTTAAGTTAATTGCAAATGACATGCAGTACTTGAGCCAGCCTTCGACGTGCCGTGCTGACTGACGAGGACGTGGAGCAAGAACAGTTTGTGACGTCACAATATGGAGATTCACGTAGCATAGCATTCATGTGCGTAAAAACGCATTAAGTCCTGTCGAATTCCGACTCTTTGCTACGAAACGTGAGCCAGTGCTAAGCTTGACACCTTTCTACGTCTCCTGCTGAATCGAGCATACCCCGTATTGTATACAAGGCGAAAAATGCCGTATCTGGTGAGTTTCGTGTTACAGTCTGCCAACTAATAAAATCTGCTATTTTAAGGAACTGACACAATTACCAAACATAGAAAACGCAATTTTTGCGGTATGATTTAGTACGGTAAGATATCGCGAAACGGTACTTCGGTGGTGCTCATTGTAGTTGTTGTTGTTGTAGTCTTCAGTCCTGAGACTGGTTTGATGCAGCTCTCCATGCTACTCTATCCTGTGCGAGCTTCTTCATCTCCCAGTACTTACTGCAGCCTACATCCTTCTGAATCTGCTTAGTGTATTCATCTCTTGGTCTCCCTCTACGATTTTTACCCTCCACGCTGCCCTCCAATCCTAAATTTGTGATCCCTTGATGCCTCAGAACATGTCCTACCAACCGGTCCCTTCTTCTTGTCAAGTTGTGCCACAAACTCCTCCCCAATTCTATTCAATACCTCCTCATTAGTTATGTGATCTACCCCTCTAATCTTCAGCATTCTTCTGTAGCACCACATTTCGAAAGTTTCTATTCTCTTCTTGTCCAAACTATTTATCGTCCATGTTTCACTTCCATACATGGCTACATTCCATACAAATACTTTCAGAAACGACTTCCTGACACTTAAATCTATACTTGATGTTAACAAATTTCACTTCTTGAGAAACGCTTTCCTTGCCATTGCCAGTCTACATTTTATATCCGCTCTACTTCGACCATCATCAGTTATTTTACTCTCCAAATAGCAAAACTCCTTTACTACTTTATGTGTCTCATTTCCTAATCTAAATCCCACAGCATCACCCGTCTTAATTCGACTACTTTCCATAATCCTCGTTTTGCTTTTGTTTATGTTCATCTTATATCCTCCTTTCAAGACACCATCCATTCCGTTCAACTGCTCTTCCAAGTCCTTTGCTGTCTCTGACAGAATTACAATGTCATCGGCGAACCTCTAATGTTTTATTTCTTCTCCATGGATTTTAATACCTACTCCGAATTTTTCTTTTGTTTCCTTTACTGCTTGCTCAATATACAGATTGAATAAAATCGGGGAGAGGCTACAACCCTGTCTTACTCCTTTCCCAACCACTGCTTCCCTTTCATGCCCCTCGACTCTTATAACTGCCATCTGGTTTCGGTACAAATTGTAAATAGCCTTTTGCTCCCTGTATTTCACACCTGCCACCTTTAGAATTTGAAAGACAGTATTCCAGTCAACATTGTCAAAAGCTTTCTTTAAGTCTACAAATGCTAGGAACGTAGGTTTGCCTTTCCTTAATCTTTCTTCTAAGATAATCGTAATGTCAGTATTGCCTCACGTGTTCCAATATTTCTACGGAATCCAAAAAGGTTTTCCCCGAGGTCGGCTTCTACCAGTTTTTCCATTCGTCTGTAACAGCTGTGACTTATTAAACTGATAGTTCGGTAATTTTCACATCTGTCAACAGTTCCTTTCTTTGGTCATTATGATTTCTATAAGTCAGTGGTTCCAAACTTTCTAAAACCATCACCCCTGAGTGCAGTCAGGTACAAGATAATACCCCCTCCCTCCCTCCACCAAGATTACTGCCTAACTACGCTTTGGAATCAATACTAACTTTTTTGAACACTTACAGTATTAAAATTATGAATGATAAATAATATTTAATTTTTTATGGGTGTTTGTTAAACCACAAACTAATGCGTCAGTGAGACTATGGGTATGCTTATTTCGAACAACCCTTTTTTATGGAATTCTCAGTGCACTGTGAGTGTTACTCAAAACTACTTCTCACAAAAGAAAGCCAACTATCGACATTGAGGTAAATACTTGTTAGGAAACATACTTCCTCTGCTCCAGTTGTCTCCATGGTGACACTTGCTGCACCACCTCCTGCATCTCCATTTAAAATCTACCGAATTAAAATGAGTACACTTTACTTAGGCCTAAGCTTTTTAGCTCACTTCACTACCGGACTCCGCATTTCTGAACTGCCTGCCTATGCTTTGTGCCTGGCCATTGCCGCTAATAATAATAATAACAACAATACACTATAGTACCTACAGCAGTATAGAAGCCATTCCAGAGTTGCTATTGTGCTGACAGTTGGTTCGCTTATTATTCCAAAATCAATAACGAAGCAATTTCTGATCTATTGCAGGAACTACCTACAACCTGGAGAAGGCATTTTCATGAGATATTTAAGCATATGTGGCGAATATGTCTCACTTTTACTGTTATACATGCAGGATACACAAAGTGCAAAATTTGTATATAGTGCGTCATTTTGTGAGAAAGATAATGTTTATACATACATTTCACAAGCAGAGCAATGTGTCACATGTTACAAATAATTTGGTTTCGAGACCGAAACAGCTCAGGCTTTTTTTTTTACCCCCTCAGAAAATTATATTTTATACCTCATAGGGTTATAATTTCCAAATTTCCAGATTGGAAACTGTTGTGGATTGGCAAGACAGCCAACCCACTATGAGAGGAAGCCGAAAGGCACGCGTTTAAGCTCATGCAGGCTGGCGTGAGGTCTGGAACAGGTCAAGGAAATTATACTAGGAAAGAACGTACGTAGCTGCTGGAATATTTAACTTTAATCCATAATTGGTGAACATCGCTCTTGACGGTACATGTTTTACAGCATCAACAGTAACTGGTAATGGCGCCTTGCTAGGTCGTAGCAAATGACGTAGCTGAAGGCTATGCTAACTATCGTCTCGGCAAATGAAAGCGTATTTTGTCAGTGAACCATCGCTAGCAAAGTCGGCTGTACAACTGGGGCGAGTGCTAGGAAGTCTCTCTAGACCTGCCATGTGGCGGCGCTCGGTCTGCAATCACTGATAGTGGCGACACGCTGGTCCGACGTATACTAACGGACCGCGGCCGATTTAAAGGCTACCACCTAGCAAGTGTGGTGTCTGGCGGTGACACAGAAACCACGTGTAAGTGGAAACTAATCTACCACCCTAGCCGAGGTCGCTAAAGCACGTCTGTGTGATGGTGCTCGACTCGGAGGTAAATTGGTTCGAATACTAGTGAAGGGTGAAGTCTTTAGTGCCACTATTTCGTTGGCGACGGGGGGGAGGAAGGGGGGGGGGTGCGTGGTGGCACAAAGTTCCTGATTAACAGTCTCTGTGCCAATGTCCTGCATTAAATTCCAAAACTTTCTGCAACTTCTGATTAAATGGGGGCATGTAATACTGTTGGTGATCCATCCATCAGGTGGAGATGTTCAGCTCGACGTTCCCCTTGGTGCTATTCAAGGATAGTTGGCTACGTGCAAGCTCTGGGTTTCATCCTCTTCCTCCTCTCATTATCATCATCATATGAACATAAAGATAAAACTGCAATATAGTTTCTTACACATACATGCCGGTAGAATTGGCGTATATTGCATGATACTGTCAAACGCGATTCTGGGTGTGAAGGCGTTGCCGTAATTGTGATGGAGTCTTCTCATTTAAAAGTAAGTGGTGTGATGGATTTGTTGCTCCAGAAAGCGTGTGGGGCTTAGGGGTAGTGCTGCTTTCATAGTCTCTACTTGTTGTCTACTGTGGAGGGGGGAGGGTCCCATAGTGCTCAGAGCCATTTGAACCATTTTTTTCTTCCTTTGCTCTTTCGTCCCTCCCATTGCGGATATGTGAGAGTTGTTTCTTGTGTGTCTGTGTTCTCCATTGTGAACAGTATATTCGCATAATCAGTGATTGTATGAAATTTGTTACTCTACTTGGGGAAATATGCGGAAATCATATCATCCTCGCCCCCTCCCCCCTCCACAGTAGACAACAAGTAGAGACTATGAAAGCAGCACTACCCCTTAGCCCCACACGCTTTCTGGAGCTACAAATCCGTCACACCACTTACTTTTAAGTGAGAAGACACCATCACAATTACGGCAACGCCTTCACACCCAGAATCGCGTTTGACAGTATCATGCAATATACGCCAATTCTACCGGCAGCTGCTATCCTCCATGTAATTTCCCGAAATACGCACGCTGTTTGCTGAAGGTGGACCAAACCATACAGGCTATTTAAGTCACCTCAGTTCCCAAGATGACAATGATGGATTGCAACCAGTGCTTCTCCTTCATGGTGACAGACTTTTTGTACACGACCACACCAACCTCCATTTATAACCCATTCACACAGGCTCGAAGATCAGCCCTTCACCTCCCTCCTCACCAGGCAAACCAACATCCCATACACCTATTCAATTCTTGCAGCAAATGATTCGACAATCCATATCTATTGGTCAGAAGTCTGCACATTAGACCTTGGCCTCAACAAAGAATTCACTTGGACACTTATAATTGCAGGTTTAGTAGAACCAGTTATCAGCACAACCTTTCTTCACACTATCACCTGGTTCCAGACCTGTTTAAATGTGCTAACTCACTCAGCCAGCACCTGCTCTGCTTCTGTCACACTTGGTCGTGGTCTCCAAAGTGGCCCAGCACAATGGCACAGGTTGCTCTGACCCCTACCACCACCTTTCTCTGATGTACCCGATGGTCATCGGCCTCTCCAGGAATGCCTTCATACTGCTGATCATATTCAACACATCCAACAAATCTCAACCCGCACAAAACGAAGTTTCACATACATCATGACAGCAGTGTCATCAGACACAAGATCCAAGATGCCAGATGGGAACTCCATGCGAAATGACTGATTCTGGATTGGCTACATAAACTGTCTTCATCCATCGCCTCCACAACTCCATTCCAAACTACCCCAGCGAAGGTCAGTACAGCACCACTCGCTTACTCACCTTCTGCTGAGTCTTCGAACACTCCCCCCCCCCCCCTTCCCTGCCAGAAAGATTCAGTGTGCCATAAGATCACCACATCCAGCCATCTGATACACCATAGACCATGTCAGCTACTGATAGACCTATTTTGGGCCACCAAAATATCAGTGAATAAGTTCACAGATCACTCAGGTCGTGCAGTGACGTCAGAATCCTCAATGAGCATGCTTTTATGGACAGCTACCCAGTATCAAACAATCTGAACTTCACCCATTATTTGGCAAATTCCTCTGTTTTTCTGTTACAGACGGTGATATACCTAACTTACACGCACCTGTGTGTCCAAACGACATTCACAAGACGGCCATTATTATGCCTTTCGGTTTATTCGAACTTATGTTCATGCTGTAAGGACTTACGAATGCAGCACAAATATGGGAATGCTGCAGTGATAGTTTACTTTTTCTTCATTAAATTTTAATTTTCTCACTGGACGAAGAATCTCACAATAGTCACCTGAAACAAATTTTCGAGAGCCTCTCTCACAACGGCGTTGTAATCAACGAAGACAAATATAAACTTTGGCTCGAAGACTACGTCCTACGCCACAATGTATAGAGACTATGCAACAATTGCCTACACCACAAGACTACCAAGAAGAACTGAACTACTTCAGTTCTTAGGCATGATAAATTTCTACAAAGACACCTTCCACAGGCAGACTCCTTGCTGGGCTGCTAAGACAAGCTCTCACTGGCAAAAATACCACCAGCAAAAGCAGACTCACGTGGACGAGGAAAGCGCGATCCCCTTTTGAAAGAATTCCCAACAGCTGTCCTGACTTAGAGGTGTCTCCATTCGGCCCTCTGTAGTGCTGACCAGTAACCGTAACAACAAATCAGCGCTCGAATGTTGGGCAATAGTCCTCTATAACAATTCGTACTGATAACACTGTTCGACATGGGTTCTATTCCTGATATTAAAGTATGTGCTTCTAGACCATTTTACCGTGGGAAATTCAAATATGTAAACAAAATATCGTTGCCAGGGATACTTTTTATGTAATATGTATATACACTCCTGGAAATGGAAAAAAGAACACATTGACACCGGTGTGTCAGACCCACCATACTTGCTCCGGACACTGCGAGAGGGCTGTACAAGCATTGATCACACGCACGGCACAGCAGACACACCAGGAACCACGGTGTTGGCCGTCGAATGGCGCTAGCTGCGCAGCATTTGTGCACCGCCGCCGTCAGTGTCAGCCAGTTTGCCGTGGCATACGGAGCTCCATCGCAGTCTTTAACACTGGTAGCATGCCGCGACAGCGTGGACGTGAACCGTATGTGCAGTTGACGGACTTTGAGCGAGGGCGTATAGTGGGCATGCGGGAGGCCGGGTGGACGTACCGCCGAATTGCTCAACACGTGGGGCGTGAGGTCTCCACAGTACATCGATGTTGTCGCCAGTGGTCGGCGGAAGGTGCACGTGCCCGTCGACCTGGGACCGGACCGCAGCGACGCACGGATGCACGCCAAGACCGTAGGATCCTACGCAGTGCCGTAGGGGACCGCACCGCCACTTCCCAGCAAATTAGGGACACTGTTGCTCCTGGGGTATCGGCGAGGACCATTCGCAACCGTCTCCATGAAGCTGGGCTACGGTCCCGCACACCGTTAGGCCGTCTTCCGCTCACGCCCCAACATCGTGCAGCCCGCCTCCAGTGGTGTCGCGACAGGCGTGAATGGAGGGACGAATGGAGACGTGTCGTCTTCAGCGATGAGAGTCGCTTCTGCCTTGGTGCCAATGATGGTCGTATGCGTGTTTGGCGCCGTGCAGGTGAGCGCCACAATCAGGACTGCATACGACCGAGGCACACAGGGCCAACACCCGGCATCATGGTGTGGGGAGCGATCTCCTACACTGGCCGTACACCACTGGTGATCGTCGAGGGGACACTGAATAGTGCACGGTACATCCAAACCGTCATCGAACCCATCGTTCTACCATTCCTAGACCGGCAAGGGAACTTGCTGTTCCAACAGGACAATGCACGTCCGCATGTATCCCGTGCCACCCAACGTGCTCTAGAAGGTGTAAGTCAACTACCCTGGCCAGCAAGATCTCCGGATCTGTCCCCCATTGAGCATGTTTGGGACTGGATGAAGCGTCGTCTCACGCGGTCTGCACGTCCAGCACGAACGCTGGTCCAACTGAGGCGCCAGGTGCAAATGGCATGGCAAGCCGTTCCACAGGACTACATCCAGCATCTCTACGATCGTCTCCATGGGAGAATAGCAGCCTGCATTGCTGCGAAAGGTGGATATACACTGTACTAGTGCCGACATTGTGCATGCTCTGTTGCCTGTGTCTATGTGCCTGTGGTTCTGTCAGTGTGATCATGTGATGTATCTGACCCCAGGAATGTGTCAATAAAGTTTCGCCTTCCTGGGACAATGAATTCACGGTGTTCTTATTTCAATTTCCAGGAGTGTATATGTATATTTACAATTCATGGCAAACACAGAGACGTTATAGAGAAATACGGGTATGTTGCCGCATACAGTAGTGATAGAACGTGATAATTTCTTGTGCAACAGCAGGTGGGAAGAATCAGACATCAGTAGGTTATCCACCTCCACACCTATGTCATGAAGACCACCTGAAACATCTCATTAACTCGAACGGCGACAGCCGGTCGCTGCCTCGGCAGTAAAGCTTCACGCCTCCTAGGGCAGGTGCATCGAGTTTACAACAGTGCTGTTAGCCGCAATTTGTGTCAGTCTTAACGAGTGGGTGTTTTGGCTGACAAGTAACTCTCTGTCATATTTCCGAGCACGGTTGAATTTTTTAGTTCCTGTGTGTAAACTGATTGAGCCTGGTGCTGAAGGTAAAACGACTGCTTGTTTTTACACATCAGCGTTCCTCTAGTTCCCTACTATTAATTTAATACAAGTGTATTACCAAAGTGGTATTTTTAAATTTGCAGAAATTTCACGTCGTCGTGGATGTCGATATAAGCCGGACAACTTCTGGTACATCTGTGGAAAGTTCACTTTTGCCAGAAATAGGAAGAAAATTTTTTCACTCATTAAATAAAATGGTTCAAATGGCTCTGAGCACTATGGGACTTAACATCTATGGTCATCAGTCCCCTAGAACTTAGAACTACTTAAACCTAACTAACCTAAGGACATCACACAACACGAGGCAGAGTCACTCATAAAGAAAGCATATAAACATTACTTTGGAGTAGAGGTAGGCGACCAAGATAAAAAATGGGCACTAATTTCTGTTGTGCTACATGTTACTGCAAACTAATTCAGTGGTGGAAAGGTAAAGAGAATGTGGCGTTGTTTGTTATTCCCATGGTGTGGAGGGAGCCTAAGGACCATGTTACTGATTGTTATTTCTGTCTAACAAAAATTCAGGGTTTTACAAACAAAAAGTCGAAGAGGCACATTGTTTACCCAGATCTGCCTTCAGCGAGAATGCCAGTGCAGCATTCCGACAACCTCCCAGTACCTTCAAGAGCTCGAGGTCAAATTCCGAGTGACAGTGAAATAAGCAGTACTGAAGAAATCACAGATGATGATTCTTTATATCACTTCACAAGTGAGTCATCTACACATTTGTTAACACAGGCAGATTTAAATGATTTAGTACGTGATCTAGGACTAAGTAAACAAAAGGCGCAGCTGCTTGGTTCAAGATTACAAGAGTATAATCTAATGCACCAAAGTACTAAAATCAGTGTGTTCAGGCACAGAGAACATGCCTTTATTTCTTATTTTTCAACTGACGAAGCACTGACATTTTGCAATGACGTTGCTGGCCTGATGAAAGTGCTGAACTTCACTTATATTTCACAAGAGTGGAGACTTTTCATAGATGCATCGAAAACAAGTCTGAATGGTGTTTTGCTCCATAACGGAAATAAAATACCCTCTGTTCCAGTAACTTACGCTAGTTTGAGAAAAGAGAATTACGAATTCGTACAAAGGATGCTAAATTCATTAAAATACAATGAACACAAATGGAAAATATGTGCAGATCTCAAGGTAATTGGTATGGTACTGGGAATGCAACAAGGCTACACAAAGTATGCCTGTTTTCTTTGCGAGTGGGATAGTCGAGACCGAAATTCTCACTACGTGGAAAAGAAATGGCCTAGGCGAAGATGGTAAGTTGGCGAAAAGAATGTACAACGTGAAAGTCTGGTAGCTCCTGAATATATACTAATTCCACCGCTTCACATCAAACTTGGCCTGATGAAACAGTTCGTGAAGGCCATGGATCCAACAGGCTGTGAGTTTGCATATCTAGCTACCAAATTCCCCCGTCTTTCATCTGCAAAAATAAAGGAAGGTGTATTTGTAGGCCCACAAATCAGGGAGCTGCATTACAAGGCAGTGGCTCTTTGTTTGTCAATTTTCTGTAATTTCTCATGTCAAATAAATGCTTCAAAGTGTATAGACATAGGTTACTGTGTTATATGTTAGATCCCACCCTCCATTAATGTGATGAACTTATAACATCATAAAGATGTGCATTTGTTTGTCGAATTTGACCTCACGTTTGCTGCACTATATCAGAAACTGAAAAAAAGAAATAAAATTGCGATTACTCATACACTATCCCTGACAGAAAAAAACCAAAAACAGTTTTCATTTCAGCACTCAAAATACAACTAGGATCACAATATTTTTTATCAGAAATAGAAAAAAAGATTTTTTTTTGTAGAACAGTGTAATCAGACAATATCAGAGCCCACTGTTGCAGTTTTTGTGCTGTCGAAAGTGAGACAGGCTTGGCAGGATTGAACAAGGCTGTCATAGGCCAATGATTTGTCACCAGACACACCATACAAATATATCCAGAATGAGATTTTCACTCTGCAGCGGAGTGTGCGCTGATATGAAACTTCCTGGCAGATTAAAACTGTGTGCCCGACCGAGACTCGAACTCGGGACCTTTGCCTTTCGCGGGCAAGTGCTCTACCATCTGAGCTACCGAAGCACGACTCACGCCCGGTACTCACAGCTTTACTTCTGCCAGTATCTCATCTCCTACCTTCCAAACTACTGGCAGAAGTAAAGCTGTGAGTAGCGGGCGTGAGTCGTGCTTCGGTAGCTCAGATGGTAGAGCACTTGCCCGCGAAAGGCAAAGGTCCCGAGTTCGAGTCTCGGTCGGGCCCATAGTTTTAATCTGCCAGGAAGTTTCATACAAATATAGGTGGAACATTGTAATACCATAGATGATGGCGAGTGCTTCTCTTTCAAGACGACTTCGCTTTGTTGAAAGTGACCTCAGTAGTGCAGTTCTTCCCAGAAGAAGGAGCACGCTTCCTTGTTGCAGTTTAGGCCAGCCACAGAGTTAACTTGGAACATACAGTCTAAATTTGTTGAATATTTAGCAGACAAATGACCCTCGGCTGCAATGTTGTCCACATGTTTTAATAGGAAGGCACTTTTGCTGTTAACTGTCCCGGGAACTATTGTCAAATTGCAGGTGCTGAAGAACTTCCAAATGATAATCGTTGAAACTGGAACTAACTTAGGTGAGTGTTTATCCCGAAGTATAGCTTGGACTACTCATCCAGTGGCAATTGTAAATATGCCTCAGGCAAATCAATCTTTGAAAATTATCTGCCCTATTTCAGTCTGTCCAACAATTCCTTCGGACATGGAAGAGAAAAAGAATCCAAGACTGTTTGTAGGTTTAGTGTTACTTTAAAATCAGCACACAGACATAAACCACCTGAAGGCTTCTTGAAAATGGCCAAGGATGATGCACATTCGCTTGCAGGAACGGTTTGGATAACCTTGTAGTCTTTCCATCGATGCATTTCCTGAGCAGCTCGGTCACGTACTGCATGGGAGACAGGCTGTGGGGCAAAAAACCCCAGATGCACACTGAGTTTCACAGTAATGTGCGCTTCATGATCTTTGGCCCTTCCTAAACTTGATTCAAACATTTCCTTGTACTTACTACACGAGTCAAAAATATTAGTGTGAAATAGAGAAACACTGCTTTATAACAGACTGTCCTGTATATAGAGGTTGAACAAATCAAATAAATATAATCCTAACATTTTTGCATTGTTCTTATATTTGAGTACGTCATTCCACGAAAAGTTGCAAACAAACTATACATCCCAAGGAACGGAATTTCTTCTCTGTTGTATAGGCAAACAAAATAGAAGTAGGCCATTCTATCAGTGGGCCCCGAATCTGTCATATGTTTCTTTATTAATTAGTGAAACAGGAGCACCAGTGTCCAACTGTAACTTAATTGCCTTTGTTCCACTCGTAACAGCACAAATAATTTTTTCGCCTTCCTGCGTACTGCAGCAGAAGGTTTCACGATGTGGAAATTCGAGGCATGATTTGCGTCATTGTTAATGGCTTCGCCGTAACTGCATGTATTTGTTGGCAGCTCTGCTGCAAGAACGAGTTCATCTGGCAGTGACTGTTTACTGAGCCTGGGTTGCCGCGTATACACATTGTTTGAATGTGACACTGCCGTCCATACTGGTAGCAGTTTATTTCACGACAAGACATCTTCCCAGTCATGATTCGAAAAGCACTGAGGACAAGACTTCCTCACAGAACGTTGTAGTACTTGTGTACCGCGGCGAGACTGGAAGCTTTCACTTCTACGTTTACTTTTTGTCTGAGCTCTGGTTTTTTTTTCAGTTTAACACTGTCATCCTCTGTAGACAGGCTGTCTTGTGCATTATGAATACCAGCAACACATAGCGCCTCAAAATCAACCTCTGTTGTGTCCACAATAGTTTGATATTGCGCAGTAGACAGAACTGTTTTTTAGATCAGAATATCACAGCTTTAGAACTACAGCACAAATGCGAACTTCTGATACAATCTGTGTGATTGTATCACGTAACATGACATCACTATAATTGACACCGGAAGATTACAATGCCTTGTTAGCCCTCTGACTTCGGCAATCCAGTGCCTTAATTTCTGTGCACGCTGCTGCTTGAGACAGAAAAACTTAAACCTTGCCGCCCTGACTATTGGAATGAGTAGATAGCACATTTCTCAATAAATAATTAAATACCAACATTTGCATATAAACTATAAATAATGAAATAGGAATAAATATTCGTTGAAAATTAGTTTTTACTGTCAACACTTTCCCACAAGCTCTGAAAACGTAAATAAAGATAAGTCCACTATCAAAACCTACTTTCTCCTACCACCAGCAGATGCCTGCACTGAAAAATCGATGTTTATCTATAAATAAGTATAAATCGATATTTGCTTGGAAAATATAAATAATGAATTAGGAATTCGTATTTGTTACACATGAATTTTATCGTAAATACCATCCCACATACCCAGAAAATACGAAATAATAGCAAATCCCAGTTTCTCCAGTCACCAGCAGATGACTGCACTATAAAATCGCAACCATAGATCGTTCTTTGTACTACACTAATAAATGGCTCCAATATCACTTAAGAAACGCAAAAGGTCGTAAATTAATTATTTTCTGTATTTAAATTGTAAATATTCTAAAATGTCTGCAAAATACAGCGGCAGCGCAAAAAACTGCGATGTTTAACTTTGGTTGTTGAGGTTCACACATCGAAAAACACCATTTGATGTTACAGTAATGCAAATAAGTGTGCAATGTAAAGGAAAGAACGAGTTACTTTCCACACACATATATATTCGTCAAATTAGTGCCCAAAATTCTGAAGTATGCATCCCAATGGTAGATTTTAACATTCATAGAAATTAGGCCTAAAAATTCGATGTCATAAAACACCCTGACCGGGCCCATAACTTCAGTAAAATGAGCGTTAGCTAATCAGGCAGACTGAATGCAACTACCCTCAACTAAACCTCAAATAAAATATTTCCGACACAGTGTAAAAAGTACGATGTTTACATTACTAGTTGAGTTTCATATACGGAAGAACACTGTTTAATGTCACAATATTGCAAAATAACGTCACCAATGTAAATGAAAGCGTGAGTTAATTTCCAAACATACACGTATTGGACAAATTGTTGTTGTTGTGGTCTTCAGTCCTGAGACTGGCTTGATGCAGCTCTCCATGCTATTCTATCCTGTGCAAGCTTCTTCATCTCCCAGTACCTACTGCAACCTACATCCTTTTGAATCTGCTTAGTGTATTCGTCTCTTGGTCTCCCCCTACGATTTTTACCCTCCACGCAGCCCTCCAATACTAAATTGGTGATCCCTTGATGCCTCAGAACATGTCCTACCAACCGATCCCTTCTTCTGGTCAAGTTGTGCCACAAACTTCTCTTCTCCTCAATCCTATTCAATACCACCTCATTAGTTACGTGATCTACCCATCTAATCTTCAGCATTCTTCTGTAGCACCACATTTCAAAAGCTTCTATTCTCTTCTTGTCCAATCTATTTACCGTCCATGTTTCACTTCCATACATGGCTACACTCCATACAAATACTTTCAGAAATGACTTCCTGACACTTAAATCTATACTCGATGTTAACAAATTTCTCTTCCTCAGAAACGCTTTCCTTGCCATTCATTGCCAGTCTATATTTTATATCCTCTCTACTTCGACCATCATCTGTTATTTTGCTCCCCAAATAGCAAAACTCCTTTACTACTTTAAGTGTCTCATTTCCTAATCTAATACCCTCAGCATCACCCGACTTAATTCGACTACATTCCATTATCCTCGTTTTGCTTTTATTGATGTTCATCTTATATCCTCCCTTCAAGACACCATCCATTCCATTCAACTGCTCTTCCAAGTCCTTTGCTGTCTCTGACAGAATTACAATGTCATCGGCGAACCTCAAAGTTTTTATTTCTTCTCCGTGGATTTTAATTCCTACTCCAAATTTTTCTTTTGTTTCCTTCATTGCTTGCTCAATATACAGATTGAATAACATCGGGGAGAGACTACAACCCTGTCTCACTCCCCTCCCAACCACTGCTTCCCTTTCGTGTCCCTCGACTCTTATAACTGCCACCTGGTTTCTGTACAAATTGTAAATAGCCTTTCGCTCCCTGTATTTTACCCCTGCCACCTTTAGAATTTGAAAGAGAGTATTCCAGTCAACATTGTCAAAAGCTTTCTCTAAGTCTACAAATGCTAGAAACGTAGGTTTGCCTTTCCTTAATCTTTCTTCTAAGATAAGTCGTAAGGTCAGTATTGCCTCACGTGTTCCAGTATTTCTACGGAATCCAAACTGATCTTCCCCGAGGTCGGCTTCTACTAGTTTTTCCATTCGTCTGTAAAGAATTCGTGTCAGTACTTTGCAGCTGTGACTTATTAAACTGATTGTTCGGTAATTTTCACATCTGTCAACACCTGCTTTCTTTGGGATTGGAATTATTATATTCTTCTTGAAGTCTGAGGGTATTTCGCCTGTTTCATACATCTTGCTCACCAGATGGTAGAGTTTTGTCAGGACTGGCTCTCCCAAGGCCGTCAGTAGTTCCAATGGAATGTTGTCTACTCCGGGGGCCTTGTTTCGACTCAGGTCTTTCAGTGCTCTGTCAAACTCTTCACGCAGTATCGTATCTCCCATTTCATCTTCATCTACATCCTCTTCCATTTCCATAATATTGTCCTCAAGTGCATCGCCCTTGTATAGACCCTCTATATACTCCTTCCACCTTTCTGCTTTCCCTTCTTTGCTTAGAACTGGGTTTCCATCTGAGCTCTTGATGTTCATACAAGTGGTTCTCTTATCTCCAAAGGTCTCTTTAATTTTCCTGTAGGCAGTATCTATCTTACCCCTAGTGAGATAAGCCTCTACATCTTTACATTTGTCCTCTAGCCATCCCTGCTTAGCCATTTTGCACTTCCTGTCGATCTCATTTTTGAGACGTTTGTATTCCTTTTTGCCTGCTTCATTTACTGCATTTTTATATTTTCTCCTTTCATCAATTAAATTCAATATTTCTTCTGTTACCCAAGGATTTCTACTAGCCCTCGTCTTTTTACCTTCTTGATCCTCTGCTGCCTTCACTACTTCATCCCTCAAAGCTACCCATTCTTCTTCTACTGTATTTCTTTCCCCCATTCCTGTCAATTGTTCCCTTATACTCTCCCTGAAACTCTGTACAACCTCTGGTTCTTTCAGTTTATCCAGGTCCCATCTCCTTAAATTCCCACCTTTTTGCAGTTTCTTCAGTTTTAATCTACAGGTCATAACCAATAGATTGTGGTCAGAGTCCACATCTGCCCCTGGAAACGTCTTACAATTTAAAACCTGGTTCCTAAATCTCTGTCTTACCATTATATAATCTATCTGATACCTTTTAGTATCTCCAGGCTTCTTCCATGTATACAACCTTCTATCATGATTCTTAAACCAAGTGTTAGCTATGATTAAGTTGTGCTCTGTGCAAAATTCTACCAGGCGGCTTCCTCTTTCATTTCTTAGCCCCAATCCATATTCACCTACTACGTTTCCTTCTCTTCCTTTTCCTACACTCGAATTCCAGTCACCCATGACTATTAAATTTTCATCTCCCTTCACTATCTGAATAATTTCTTTTTTTTCATCATACATTTCTTCAATTTCTTCGTCATCTGCAGAGCTAGTTGGCATATAAACTTGTACTACTGTAGTAGGTGTGGGCTTCGTATCTATCTTGGCCACAATAATGCGTTCACTATGCTGTTTGTAGTAGCTTACCTGCATTCCTATTTTCCTATTCATTATTAAACCTACTCCTGCATTACCCCTATTTGACTTTGTGTTTATAACCCTGTAGTCACCTGACCAGAAGTCTTGTTCCTCCTGCTACCGAACTTCACTAATTCCCACTATATCTAACTTTAACCTATCCATTTTCCTTTTTAAATTTTCTAACCTACCTGCCCGATTAAGGGATCTGACATTCCACGCTCCGATCCGTAGAACGCCAGTTTTCTTTCTCCTGATAACGACATCCTCTTGAGTAGTCCCCGCCCGGAGATCCGAATGGGGGACTATTTTACCTCCGGAATATTTTACCCAAGAGGACGCCATCATCATTTAATCATACAGTAAAGCTGCATGCCCTCGGGAAAAATTACGGCCGTAGTTTCCCCTTGCTTTCAGCCGTTCGCAGTACCAGCACAGCAAGGCCGTTTTGGTTATTGTTACAAGGCCAGATCAGTCAATCATCCAGACTGTTGCCCTTGCAACTACTGAAAAGGCTGCTGCCCCTCTTCAGGAACCACACGTTTGTCTGGCCTCTCAACAGATACCCCTCCGTTGTGGTTGTACCTACGGTACGGCTATCTGTATCGCTGAGGCACGCAAGCCTCCCCACCAACGGCAAGGTCCATGGTTCATGGGGGGTTGGACAAATTAGTGGCCAAAATTCTGAAGTATGTGCCCCGATGGTAGGTCTCAACATTTGACGCTCATAGGAATTAGGCCTAA
This sequence comes from Schistocerca cancellata, assembly GCF_023864275.1. Classification (NCBI taxonomy): domain Eukaryota; kingdom Metazoa; phylum Arthropoda; class Insecta; order Orthoptera; family Acrididae; genus Schistocerca; species Schistocerca cancellata. The sequence goes on from NC_064627.1 coordinate 74,445,411, forward strand.
AAATTGGATATTGTAAAACTACCCTGACCAGGGTTAGGCCGAAAAATTCAGTGCCGTAAAACTGTCATGACCAGCCTTATAACAACAGAAAAATCCGTGTTAGGTAAGCAGGCAAATAGAGAGACTGAATTTAACTACTCACAGTACTCCCTCAAATTATATATTTCAGCATTTTGAAGTAGTTCTCAACCACTTATTCAGGAGGGACAGAGATAATGCATAATGTTACTCACTAGAAAAAAATATAAATGAACCTATTCATTGCCAGTTATTGCAATTATACAAGTGACAGAGCACTACTAATGTCTATGTGGAAAACGGCAGCTTGCAGTCAGAAGTCTTACTAGCAGACTTATAGACTCTATTCGTCCTATATTATTGTTCACAATGTTCCGAAAATATACGTCAGCAGAGCTGTTCACGTATATCAATACGCAAAGTGAGTATTCGATCTGTGCAGTTGCGTTTCTGGAAAATATAGTTTGCGAAAATGAAAACTAGTAACCTACTACAAAATCGTCTGATTAGGAAAGTGTAGGTTGGCTCTTCGTTCTCCGACAACTCAAATATTTTAGAATTTCGCTACAAGAGTGAAGATTGTGGTACCAGATTGGTGTTGGGAGCGGCGCAACAGAGGATGTGGACCGACTCAATTTTAGGAAATGTAATTACACTCCTGGAAATTGAAATAAGAACACCGTGAATTCATTGTCCCAGGAAGGGGAAACTTTATTGACACATTCCTGGGGTCAGATACATCACATGATCACACTGACAGAACCACAGGCACATAGACACAGGCAACAGAGCATGCACAATGTCGGCACTAGTACAGTGTATATCCACCTTTCGCAGCAATGCAGGCTGCTATTCTCCCATGGAGACGATCGTAGAGATGCTGGATGTAGTCCTGTGGAACGGCTTGCCATGCCATTTCCACCTGGCGCCTCAGTTGGACCAGCGTTCGTGCTGGACGTGCAGACCGCGTGAGACGACGCTTCATCCAGTCCCAAACATGCTCAATGGGGGACAGATCCGGAGATCTTGCTGGCCAGGGTAGTTGACTTACACCTTCTAGAGCACGTTGGGTGGCACGGGATACATGCGGACGTGCATTGTCCTGTTGGAACAGCAAGTTCCCTTGCCGGTCTACGAATGGTAGAACGATGGGTTCGATGACGGTTTGGATGTACCGTGCACTATTCAGTGTCCCCTCGACGATCACCAGTGGTGTACGGCCAGTGTAGGAGATCGCTCCCCACACCATGATGCCGGGTGTTGGCCCTGTGTGCCTCGGTCGTATGCAGTCCTGATTGTGGCGCTCACCTGCACGGCGCCAAACACGCATACGACCATCATTGGCACCAAGGCAGAAGCGACTCTCATCGCTGAAGACGACACGTCTCCATTCGTCCCTCCATTCACGCCTGTCGCGACACCACTGGAGGCGGGCTGCACGATGTTGGGGCGTGAGCGGAAGACGGCCTAACGGTGTGCGGGACCGTAGCCCAGCTTCATGGAGACGGTTGCGAATGGTCCTCGCCGATACCCCAGGAGCAACAGTGTCCCTAATTTGCTGGGAAGTGGCGGTGCGGTCCCCTACGGCACTGCGTAGGATCCTACGGTCTTGGCGTGCATCCGTGCGTCGCTGCGGTCCGGTCCCAGGTCGACGGGCACGTGCACCTTCCGCCGACCACTGGCGACAACATCGATGTACTGTGGAGACCTCACGTCCCACGTGTTGAGCAATTCGGCGGTACGTCCACCCGGCCTCCCGCATGCCCACTATACGCCCTCGCTCAAAGTCCGTCAACTGCACATACGGTTCACGTCCACGCTGTCGCGGCATGCTACCAGTGTTAAAGACTGCGATGGAGCTCCGTATTCCACGGCAAACTGGCTGACACTGACGGCGGCGGTGCACAAATGCTGCGCAGATAGCGCCATTCGACGGCCAACACCGCGGTTCCTGGTGTGTCCGCTGTGCCGTGCGTGTGATCAGTGCTTGTACAGCCCTCTCGCAGTGTCCGGAGCAAGTATGGTGGGTCTGACACACCGGTGTCAATGTGTTCTTTTTTCCATTTCCAGGAGTGTAGAATATCGCGATTTGGTAGTCGCTCTATACTATATGATTGGTTGGAAAAAAAATCAGACTTCTTTTCTGAATGATTGTAGGTTTCGCACATACAGTGAGGGAGAGTTGACCTTTGCAAATTGGTAAAGAAATCACACCAATGGCGGATCCGTGCCACATCGAAGTGTTACGTCTTCACTGCTAGAAATTCTGAAAAAATACAACTCGTAGTACAATGAGTAATAAAATGAACATGTGGACCGGTTAACTGGTAATAAAACAGCATTTAAGTAACCAAAATAAGGTAGTATATTGTGAAGTTACTGTGTATAACTAAAGCCAACGATGCTTATATGTCAAAAGCAGAGGACAAAAAGACAAGTGTGAACAGCCAGGCTTCTCCTAGCTGCTCTCAAGAAAATTTGAACGCTGCGCCTTCGTTTATTACAGAGATAACATAACTACAAACATCGACTCTGTGATTGCAGTCTTTATGCAAAAGTTTTACACAAAACATGGTTTTTTAGAAAACGGATATTACAATAACCCCTGAATGTCTATGATATAATTCGTTGCTACATTGTGAGTAATCATTCAAACTTTACACATCGGAAAGCAAAGTTAGTATGTACATTTCTTTTTCTTGTTCAATAAGAAGTTCCCTTAAATGTTCAATGTAATCACTGTGAAGTCCTTGGCACAGCCTCGTCCTTTATCAACATGGCGTATGAGTGACACAAAGTTCTGGGTGTGAGCATCGATTTCAAACATTTGTCGCTGGCTGCGAGTATCGGAGATGTGACATCAGGCGCTGATGGTGTCGTCAGATACAGGCTGTTGCATCATACGCGGTTGCGTGGTGTCCTCAGGCGGCGCCATGCCAGTTGGTATGATTTTCTTGGATCCCTCGCAGAGCACGTACGTAGTGTTGTCTTCCTGATTCTCACCCTACTGTGCAGTTGCATATGTGTAAGGGTCCGTGATATATGACACACTTGTACACTGACATAAGGCCGGTATTACACTATCAAATTTCTTTGTCAAAGATTTGATCAAATATTCGTCAAATATATTTGACAATGATCTCTGACAGGCCGCTGAAAAGGGGTATTACACTGTCATCATATTTTTTGTGGTGTCACCGCCAGACACCACACTCGCTAGGTGGTAGCCTTTAAATCGGCCGCGGTCCGTTAGTATACGTCGGACCCGCGTGTCGCCACTATCAGTGATTGCAGACCGAGCGCCGCCACACGGCAGGTCTAGGCTAGAGACTCCCCAGCACTCGCCCCAGTTGTACAGCCGACTTTGCTAGCGATGTTTCACTGTCTAAATACGCTCTCATTTGCCGAGACGACAGTTTAGCATAGCCTTCAGCTACGTCATTTGCTACGACCCAGCAAGGCGCCATATTCAGTTACTATTCTGAACAGAGATAATATTGTGAATCATGTACCGTCAAGAGCGACGTTCATCATTAATGGATTGAAGTTAAGTATGAAACTAATTACGTCCGCTTTCTGAATTCTAATTCCTTGTCATGTTCCAGACCTCACGTCAGTATAGTTCTTCCCTCCTCACGCCAGCCTGCGTGAGCTAAAACGCGTGCATTTCGGCCTCCACTAGTAAGACGGTGTTGGCTCTTCGGCCAACACAACATTTTTCATCAAAGTTCAAGATGGCTGACAACAACTTGTTATTAACCGCTGCAGTTGCATGTACCACAATTGCACTGTGTGCACATGCGGAAGAGAAGCGGAGAAAAAAAGGAAACCTACCTGGGTGAAGCCATGGGTTTCACGACGACACCATAAAAGCATGGTGAGCTCATAGTGGAAAAGTCGTACATCAATTACTTAAGAATGGATGAGCATACATTTCAGAATGTGCTCAATGAAGTGTATTCTCATATCAGAAAGCACAATACTCACTTAAGAACTGCTATATGTGCAGAACACAGGCTCACTGTAACACTCCAATTCCTTGCTACAGGGGAGAATTAGGTTAGGTTAGGTTAGGTTAGGTCTCCAATCTTCTTAATCTATTTTTGTATTCAGGGCGCCTCACGTTGTCAAGCGCTTCATCAGCTTCATATATCTTTATTAATTTTGTAGTTATCGGTACACACCAATTGTATTTACCAGCAATGTTTATAAAAACACTACAGATGACAGAGCGCTGCAGTTACCATGTGGTAACGTGTCACACTGCAGTGAACCGAAGACAAGCGACTTCTTTGATCAAATCTACAGCGAGGCCCTAGATTTATTTGATGACAGACGAGATTTGAGAAAGTTCCTTATTACACCGTCAAATTTCTTTGACGAAGATATTTGACAAAGAAATTTGATAGTGTAATGCCGTCCTAAGTTAGGGCCAGCCATGACGAGCCGAACTTCACACGTGCAGCATGTGCAACTCGGCTTTGCCCGGTCCTTCTCGGAAGTACCTAGAACTGTGTGACATTTTATTTAACACTGCAGTGCTGTATTTTCCGGGCGACGCAACTCTCTGAGTTTGGCAGAATCATTTTGTCAGCATTGTTTACCCTTCACCATTTGCTCGTGGTACGAAAGACGTTCACAGGTCCAGTGGCTGTTTATACAAAAAGGGTCAGTCTAGTGATCTATCGTCACAATCCTTTAAAATGAGTAGGAAATGACAGAAGAGAGGGATGAGAATTCCAAAATCGCATAAGCGATGAGTACTGCATATTTCCTATGAAAGGATGTTACAGTACCACGTAGAAAGAATTTAATGATTTAGCTGACAATGAAAGTGCAAAAAATTATGATCGACAGACAGGATTCGTCATAATACCATTTTTGTTAAATTTGCAGACATAGAGCACTTGAAGAAATTGGTAGTACAAATAGTAAAATCTCTGAAGTCGCCCGTATTATTCCGTTGTCTGTTGCAACATTTGCAGTGGAACTGAGAAGAGTATAGGGACTCCATATATTACTACAAAGTAGGTTGGTTAAGTCAAGGGGCGGGCCTAGAAAATTTTTCTATTTAATGCTCGCAATTGTTGAATTTACGAAGGAAAAAAGGAGTGCAAGAACGAAAATTAGAATATCGGGAATAGATAGCAGAATTCGCATTTTAAGTGGACTTGTATTTAAAAAGAAAATCGCGTTGTAGAAAGGACACGTTCTGGAAAAGACAGCCCAGTTCCCTAAGCTCACTGGCGTTAAAGAAAACGAGAGGTCTGAGTGATTTATTGTGGTCTTGAAAGAATTATAAGGATGGTTTTGTAAAGCTTTTGAGGGCACTGTCAGTCTTACATCTGTTGTCGAACTGTTTTCGACACCGTTTGGCGTTTCGGATGAAAGCGCTCTTGTGTATGTGGGGATGGATGTATTCAATTGACCTGCAAGGAAATTCAGTTTTAATGACAAATATTTTTACGTTAAAACTGTCCAGGGTATCTACATTGCTTTTCTCAAGTAGAGTTTCCAAGTCTTCATAATGAGGTCGCGAAAGTACTACAATATTTCGATCGACATATTTGTGTGAAAGACCTTGTCTCAATTATGAAAGTAAATAAGTCAATTACGTGGCAACTTGAGTGCGAAACTCTGGAATTGTCAGCGTCTGTCCGTATGCCTACAGTTTGTACCAGATAACAATTGCGCCTTCAGCGCGCCAAAACTAATTAAATAACACTGTAAATTTGTATTTCTTGATGATCTATGATGTTGAGAAATGAGAAATACAAAACCAAGTGGTATGCAGTGCGACTGTACTGCCATTTAAATGCGGCGCGTCCACAGTTTTCCAGTCTTTCCTCTTCTCGTGCTCAGACAGTGTGATGTGGCAGTGGGGAAAATGTACAGCGGGGCGGAGCACTCTGGCACTCAGGCCGGGGCAACGCTCACCAACCAAAATCTTGGCCGCTCCCGACGTAAGACACACATGTATGGTACATATAGAATTAAAATACATGGATAAATAAATTTACAATAGATAAATTTCAGATTCTTTTCTTTACAATAGATAAGAACATAAGATTGTAATATACAACTATTCATCTTTTTATCGTACTTTGTCAACGGGAAGAACTTGGATGTTCTTCATGGCATAGGAATAACATGACTTTATACAACTTCAAAGTTGAAAGTTCGTCCTTTGTTTGGAGAATAAATTGCTTATCTACACGAGTTGAAAGTTGAGTTCACACGAATATCACGTGTCCATAAATCTTGTTTTCTCGTTTCCGTATTAATGTGTACAATTTATTTTGTCAATAATGTGCACTGTCCTGCCACAGTTCCGTTCTGCTGCGGGCGCGACGCAGCTTAGTTCAGTCGCAACCATGGGACACGGCACACCATGTTTATGTGATGTGGTACGTTTTCCTTGAGGACTGGTGTTGAAGACGCATTTTGAGTTCCGGTGCATAGTAATACTCAGACATCCTTTCGGTAGAACACCCTCTTGCAGGAAGCGGCTTCAGTTGTTTCCGAAGTAAGTGTACGCTATATATGCGGCAAAGATGCTGTATACTTGTCCCTGTGCTCGATTAGCACACCACCACGGATCGGGATTGCCCACGATGCACTCATTCTCAACCCCAACAGTCGACTGGTCACTGTTTGTCAGACGCACACCACTAGTTTGTTTTTCACAATAACAAAACTCTGGAATTTCTTATTTTCTGTTGGCTTTTGTTTATACAGTTTATCTGTCCAAATCATTTTATCTACCCAGTCACATGTTTTTACAACGATCTAACATATTTTCAGCCTTTTAAAGTACGCTTTAGAATCTTCACATACCGTGAAGTATTATTTCAAGTAATTATATATAGATAAAAGTCAACTTAGAGAAAAGTACCTAAGGTACATGAGTGCAAAATATGATAGTACCTTCTATGAACAACAGTTCAATTACGACACAAACAAATGCTCACTAAACAGGAACAGAGAAAAGAACCTCTAATTACAAGTTTCGTGTCAGCAATGCATTACCATTATTATTTCATAGCTGCGTTTCGTTTAAGTAAGTTGCTGACGTTTACTTTGTGTATAGACCAGTACACTGTGTACATGTGTGTGATCGCACTGTGTTCATATGATATATGGCCCCCAGTGCAGTGTGTCCGTACAAAAGCTTTCATTTCTTGACGGAGCTCATTATCTGACATTTTACTATTGCTCAGTTTTTATCAGTTCATGATCATCCTGTACTTCTTCACAAAGTACATGTCATAGCATTTAAATGCGTTAAGCATTGGAAGCATTCAGCAATGTGTAAGTTTGAGGTGCGCCTTCGCACACAGAGAGAACAATCTTATAAACTAAAAACACCACCTGAACGGGCCATGAAGGCCCAATACCTACACAGGTGAAAAATCCTTGACACTGAAAATCATAGAAATATGCGAGTTGGTGCTATTGTATATCTTTCTCACATTAGTGCGTGTGTATGTATGTAAACAGACAAATACAATACCAACTAGAGCAGACCTCATATGATTGATATATAAGAGTGTTGCAAATTTAATGCTTGTACTAAGACAAATCAGGGTACATGACGTTTCATGTCTTTTAGTTTATTCGCCGCTCAGCATTAGGAATATTGTCGTAACTAGTACTTACCTTATGCGTCCTTTATTTACTGATTTTGAGTAAGTTGAAACTTCTTCATATCTTCGTGTTGGTACAAACTACGAATCTTACTGGTTCTAGGATTTGTGAGCAAATAACAACCTTGGTGTGGAATGCGTGTGATGACATATAGCCCTTCATAGGGTAGTGTCGACCTGCTGTCTTTTCCATTTGAATTATGAAGATTTGCGGTGAGTTCTGAGTAAAACATAATTTCCTGCTTCAAAAGTATGCGTGTTTCTGAGATTCATGTCATACTGTGATTTTCTAAGATGTGCCTTGGGAATGAGTGGGATTAACGTAGGACGAGTCTTACCTTTTCTTTGTAGGATTCTACTTGTCTTGGAAATTTCGTAGGAGGGTCTACCCACTCGTTGCTTTCTCTGATATTCAACATCAAATCTGCGGAAGTGTCATGTGTGTCGTAAATAGGAATATGATATACTACCTGTTCAAACAAATCAATATGCTGCACCCAACGTATGTGTCGGTACTAGGTGTATGTGCGTATGAACCGTTTAGTTCGCGAATTGCTCGTTCACAAGGATTTTCTTGCGGGTTAAAGTATAATATTAAAATTATTGGTACGTCTTAGTCTTGCAAAAATTGTCTCCATTTATAGCCAGTGAAGTAAGATGCACTATCTGTGAGCTCTGACTTCTGTTTTCTTGCTATGGTAATGAAATCATTTGAGATATTTTTGATAATTACTATAGCCGTAGCAGACTTTGCAGCATATAGCTTTACAGACTTGAAAAAATGCCATATAATGCAAGAACACGGGAAATCAGATACGGACCAACAGTATCAAGGGCTACGATTTCCAGTGATCTACTTGGAAAAATAAAGTGCATTTCAGTCTTACCAGTTTTGTTGATGGGTTTTTCCTTCTACATATAACACAAGAGCTTAGTAATCGATTTACTTTTCGCCGCATATTTGGAAAATACCAAAAGAGGTTAAGTTTCGTTACACACTTTGTGGTATGGTTACGTCTCCAGGCATAATGTGTATACCAGATAAGTTTACCTCTACTTTCAGACGAAATTCACACACACCAAGTGTTTGTGTTTTGATGTCCCTATAGAACGGAAAGTCACTGTGTAAGACGAAATATTGTCATACGACCTGCGTTATTCTGTGTTCTCAGCTTTTGCCAATGTAGATCTGCTTCTTGTATTTCTTTCATGTTTCTACACATGTCAGTGTAGTACTGTATAATATGAATGACATCAAAAAATTCAAAGCTTTGTAGTTAGTACAGTATATACTTTTATGTTTTTACCTAGTCACGCGCAATCAGCACGAAATTGCGGTAATGAAAACCTGTATGGTAATAGAACTTTTTGAATGCCCACACAGTAGCTAGTGTTTCTAATTCTGTAGTTGAACAAGAACGCTCGTATTCAGTGAGTGTTCTACTTGCAAACCTTGTCACATTCACTTCGTATTTACCCTGTTCCTGGACAATTTGAAACATACAGGAGCCAAGAACTGTGTTTCAAGCATCTTTAGCTACACAAAAATATTTGCTCATATCAGATTGACATAAGACATCTGAGTTAACTAGTGCTTCTTTAATTGCGTTAAAACCATTGGTGCATTCCTTAGTGCGAAGCGTTCTTCTTAAGTAAACCGAGTAATGCTGCACTCTTTAACAACTGGTCTGGAACGAAGCGTTGGAAGAACGAGCTGAGTCCAAGGAATCCTTTACCTGCTTCTTGGTGTTAGGATACGGGAAATTCTTGATTGCACTAATTTTATTAGGATCTGGTCGTATCCCTTGTGAAGATATTAAGTGTCCTAAAAATTTGATCTCCTCTCTGGCAAACTTAAATTATTACAAATTTTCCGTTACTGCTGCATGTGAACATTTTTCTAGTGTCCTTTCTAGAACGTGTAAGTGTTCTTCCCAGGAATTTGTAACTATGGTAATGTCGTCAATATACCGAATTACAGCTCTCAACAGTCCTGGATCTACTACTGTGTCTAAGGCTATAATGAACGTTCCAAAACAAACATTAAGTCCGAAAGATAACACGCAAAAGTGATAAATTCTGCCATAAAAATAAAGGCTGTATACTCTGTAGACCCGTGTGTTAATTTTACTTGCCAATACAAACTTTTTAAATTGTAGTGGTAACTTCTAACACCGAACGTAACAGCAACACCAAATGTAGTGGGAAGAAGTAGAAGGCACCGTATTAAGACTCGTCCGAGCTTTCCAAATGATTTATTGTTTCCAACTACAGTGCCACATTCCCCTTGGTCTGCATCACCGGATCCTGCAATGCTGAGGACACCACTTCACTGTCTGCAAAAAGGCTTGGTGCTGAACAGCTGCCTCAGCGACCCATACACGCACTGCTGTGTGTCAGCCTTGTACGGCTGCAAAGTCAGGATGTGCCAGTAGCTGACTCAGCGGCCTTTGCCTCTGCCGCCTCAGCGCCACTCGCCAGGAGCTGCACGCCGTCGTGGTTCGGGTCATGGGCGACAACAAGCGCCTGCAATCCGACGTCCGAATCTGCGGCCGTCACCTCGCGATGCCTCCAGCGTGTGTTGGGAGCCAACAAGTCTGCCCGTGGTAGCGAGCCGTGGAGTGGCCTATCACTGGCTGGTTACGGATCTCGCGTCGGCCTCAGAGGGTCGAACCGGCGACCCACCGGGAACTGGAATACTGGCGCCCCATCTGCTGCTGCACCATGCAAACCGCTGCATTTACTCTTTTCAGTGGGTCTTGCCTGGCTGTAACTTGTACTCTCCAAAATATTGCACCAATGCTAGCTTTTTCCTATCTGAAACGGTAGTACCCCTACAAAATCGATGCTTGTAAGGTATTTGAGAGCATGCAGTTTTTTTTAATTGCTCATGAGGAGATGTTCAAATATGCGTGAAATCTTATGGGACTTGACTGCTATGGTCATCAGTCCCTAAGCTTACACACTACTTAACCTAAAGTATCCTAAGGACAAACACACACACACTCCCATGCCTGAGGGAGGACTCGAACCTCCGCCGGGACCAGCCGCACAGTCCATGACTGCAGCGCCTGAGACCGCTCGACTAATCCCGCGCGGCGCTCATCAAGATTTTCAGGTCTTATGTACAGGTATAATTATTTTATTTACGGCTCGTGCTTCTAACACGAGACGAATAATTCCATTATGTTTCACTACCGCTAATAATGGGCTACAGTACAATGATAGAGATGATTCAGTTATGTTCCATTCTAGCATTTGCTTGGTCTCAATTGCTGTGATTTAACTTTTGTTTGCCCAGAATTACTTCAATGTTTTCACCATTGTGCATTAAGAAACACTTTCCTAAGGATAAATTAGTTATTGTGTCTTTCTCTCACAGGAGGTCTACGCCTATCAGGCAGTCAGTAACTAAATTATCAGTTACTAGGAACGGATGTTGCGCCACTCCATTACCCACCTCAGTTGTCACAAAAATCTGTATCTTAACTTCACTTGACTTAACACAAACTGCACTCAAGATTCGGCATTTCTCGACAGGAAAGTACTGAACAGGGCCTAGTTCCTCACCCTCTTATAGAATTTGTATTATACAGCCCATATTGCTGCCCCTGCATCTGCCTGTGTTGTGGCTTGTACCACTTCATCTTCGAACCACGACATTTCGTGTTTTCTTCCATCAGCTCGTCGCGCATATCCATGTTTTCGCCCGCATCTCGTGGCCGTGCGGTAGCGTTCTCGCTTCCCACGCCCGGGTTCCCGGGTTCGATTCCCGGCGGGGTCAGGGATTTTCTCTGCCTCGTGATGGCTGGTTGTTGTGTGCTGTCCTTAGGTTAGTTAGGTTTAAGTAGTTCTAAGTTCTAGGGGATTGATGACCATAGATGTTAAGTCCCATAGTGCTCAGAGCCATTTGAACCATTCAACCATGTTTTCGTAATACCTTAATAAAAATACAGGATCTGTTTGATTACTGCCTGGTGTATTATTGTTCTTGTAACTAACTTGTGACAAGATATTACCTCCGTTACAATCTCCGATCGTCACGTGGGCATAAGATGAGATCGAATCTAGTTTGACGGGCCGTCATTTGACGATTTAAGTTCATTCGCCACTTCAGTTATATCCACATGAGGATGTTGTGTCTTCCGGTCGCCCTGAAACGCACTTCCTTTCGTGTTGTTTTATGAATAACTTTGATGGCTCCCATTGTTGTGAAAGGCAGGTGGGTTCCCAGGACTTTGTCTGGTGGGTACCATCGCCGTTTCCCATTTCTGTAATGACTGTTATTACGGCGGTTGCCGTAATCATGGGTACCATTGTCATTCCGGTTCCCATTCCAATTGCTTCGTCTGTTCTGACTGCCATTGTATTCCGAATGGAAATGGTTCTCATTTTTTCTTTTCTTATTTGGCGAATTCGGCCCATAATTTTAAGAAGCCGAATTCGCATTTGACGGTAGATTAGTGGGTCCCACGTTGCCAACAAAGTTTTGACGCCGCAAACTACGTTGGCCATACTGTTTCGATTGCATTGCGTGGGCTATATTACTTTTGTTGTGTCACGAAGCGCGTATGCCTTCCTGGATGAAGTAGAGAGAATCGAGTACAGACATATAGGATTCTAGGTCCGCCTTTGGAACTTGAGTAACTTCTTCGCGGATTTCAACCGGTAATTTTGCTTCCAGTATCCGCAACACGTTTTGAGACAGGATCCTCCCAGTTGTGGGTCATATTGAGGTACTTTTCAGAGTAACGCCTTAAACTGCCTCGAAGCGAATTGAACAATTCTGGCGCAAAAGCCTGTTTTCTTAGTGTCTCTTGAACCGAGCTTGAACAAAATTTATTCAAGTAGGCTTGTTCCAACTGTTCGTGGTCAATACTTTCATCTGTTGTATCGTTTTCCCACACTGAGACCTCACTGTGTAGTAACCTGTCGCCTAACTGATCTTTTGCCGTTCAGTCCAAGTCCTGAGAAAAGCTGTTTTGAATGATTTTATGAATACGACAGGGTGGACAGTCTTTCTCTCTGGGATATCTACCGGAAATTGACAGTGTTTTAATAAACTTATCTCAAGAAGTACAGTCAAAAGTTAGATACTGCCCTCCGATTATGCAACAGGTCATTAGCAGGAAACTCAGCACTATACAGATTTTTACTGCCGTAATTTCGTGCTGATACACGTAACTAGAGTTTTACGTGTGGGTGCAAAAGTAGGCGAGGGATGTGTCACTCCTTCCTGCAATTGTCTTAATTCCCTTTGTACACTGGACAGCTGCGAAGATATATTTTGTTACCAAATCGGCAGATCTTTCTCAAAAGTTTCCTTTTGTTGTTTCAGTACACTAATCTGTTGAGGTTTTGTAACCTCATTGTTTGCGAAGTATTCGCTCACCGACAGTAGTACCGCTCGCTGTAACTCATCGCTAACACATTTATCAGTGTGATTGTAATCAATCCATTCTGAATAATTACTACTAGATATTCACCTGATATCAAATTGTAGCTTCAGATTATTGGCCTGCTCTGTGGTTAAATGCTTTACTTTAGTTTGAAGTGTGTGTACAGTTTAACTGAAAGTAATGTTTCCTGTAGCGAGCTTCTCTGTATTCGCAGACAAATTTTGACAAGCATTTGATAATTTGGTTACATTGTCGGCTATTACCTCTTGCTTTGTTTCCAATTTTTATTTTCTTCTGATATGTGCACTGCATCTAGTGACATATTACCAAACTGTGCCTGCGACTTGTCGTACTCGATGAAATTTGGGTGGTGGTACTTACAAGGGAACCTCCCCATCGCACCCCCCTCAGATTTAGTTATAAGTTGGCACAGTGGTTAGGCCTTGAAAATCTGAACACAGATCAATCGAGAAAACAGGAAGAAGTTGTGTGGAACCGTGAAAAAAATTAGTAAAATATACAAACTGAGTAGTCCATGCCCAAGATAGGCAACATCAAGGACAACTGGAGCTCAGGAGTGCTGTGGTCCCGTGGTTAGCGTGAGTAGCTACGGAACGAGAGGTCCTTGGTTCAAGTCTTCCCTCGACTGAGAATTTTACTTTTCTTATTTTCGCAAAGTTATGATCTGTCCGTTCGTTCATTGACGTCTCTGTTCACTGCAGTAAGTTTAGTGCCTGTGTTTTGCGACCACACCGCAAAACCGTGCGATTAGTAAACGAAAGGACGTGCCTCTCCAATGGGAACCGAAAACATTTGACCGCAAGGTCATAGGTCAACCGATTCCTCCAGGGGAAAACACGTCTGATACATTCTATACGACATTGGTGACGGCATGTGCGTCACATGACAGGAATATGTTGTCGACCCCCCTAACCTGTACACTTGGCGAATGGGTAAAAAGATTCTTCTACTTGCCCGATTTAGGTTTTCTTGTGGATGTGATAATCACTCCCAAAAAGTGATGAAAACATAAGAGTTTGTCACATAAATTGAAAATAAAAAATTAAACTTTTCACTCGAAGGAAGACTTGAACCTAGGACCTCTCGTTCCGTAGCTACTCTCGCTAACCACGGGACCACGGCGCTCCTTGACTCCCAGTGTCCTTGATGTTGCCTATGATCGCATGGACTACTCGGTTTGTATATTTTACTATTTTTTTTCATAGTTCCACGCAACTTCTTCCTGTTTTCTCGATTGATCTGTGTTCAGTTTTTCAAGGCCTAACCACTGTGCCAACTTATAACTTAATGTGAGGGGAGTGCGATGGGGAGGTTCCCTTGTTAGTGTTACCTCATCGAACTTTGTGGTCATTTCAGTCAATACCATCGTTGCAATTTTACTTTTAATTTAAACTTTGAACGTGAACATATCAGGTTTTATTCGCTTTTTTAAATTGATTACGTCAGATTCATTAGTCTTGAAGAGCGAACGTTTTGGTATTAAGGATGGATATTTCATCTTTAATGGTCAGAGTCGACATATAAGTTATAAGAATTAATATCTATGTATTCATTTTACTTTTTAATTTCATTTTTAAAAGTGAACATTTGGGTGGGTATCACATCTGTTAATATCTTTTATGTTCCATATCAGACCCGCGAAAACTTGTGCTGACGAAACCAGCTAAACTGCACAGTGTTAAATTCATCAGTGTTACTGTATAGTATTATGTTGTTTGACAGTATGTTATGAGTCAAGACACAAAAGTAATGTACTGCTGGTGTGTCAAAATGAAACAGAATGATCGCAAACTAGCACTCACTACTCTAAGCAGCAAAGCACAATAATGAATTTCCTATCACCTCGTGTGCCTTCATTCTGGTTCTGGGTTATATCTGGTACTTTCTTTCCATGTGTTTCCATTATATTTCCTCTTTTTCTCCTTCTAGATGTTTCTAATTAAGGTTTTTGTTTATTTTATGTTCAAGCAGTAGTACAATGAGCGATCGCTCGAGCATGAAAAAGACAAACAAATAGTACAGTATAAACAATGACAATTACATAGAATTGGTGGTATTTATAACTGTGCTGGCTCATCCACCGACCTAAATATTTTAGAATTTCCGTACCAAAATGAAGACGGCGTGCCCAGATTGGTGTTGGCAGCGGCGCAACATTGGATGTGGACCGATAAATTTTAGAAAATGTAATTTGCATATGGCGATTTGGTAGTCGCTCTACGCTATGTGATTGATTTGAAAAAAATTCGGAATTATTTTCTGAATGATTGTAGGCTTCGCACGTAACCATAAGGGAGAATGGACATCGCAAATCGGTAACGAAATCACGCTAGAGGCGAAGTGTTGCGTAGCACCTAGCACTAATCTGGGGCCACGATCTTCATTCTGGTAACGAAATTCTAAAACATTTGAGTTGGCGGAGGTGGAAGCGCGCCCACACGGTTATTAACTCTCTGCTTACCAGAAAATCCGTAAAGCGTTGCCTACCACTCGAGCCTCTCAGGCCCATGTTCTTTAAATTGACATACAATGACACTATTTTGACCACTTATGATGTATATGACTTTTGAGGTATAAATACTATAAAATAATTTTATTTATTTCAAGTTTACATTTAAAAAAACACAAGTTTTATACACTACTGGCCATTAAAATTGCTACACCACGAAGATGACGTGCTACAGACTCGAAATTTAACCAACAGGAAGAAGAGGCTGTGATATGCAAATAATTAGCTTTTCAGGGCATTCACACAAGGATGGCGCCGGTGGCGACACCCACAACCTGCTGACATGACGAAAGTTTCCAACCGATTTTTCATACACAAACAGCAGTTGACCGGCGTTGCCTGGTGAAACGTTGCTGTGATGCCTCGTGTAAGGAGGAGAAAAGTGTACCATCACGTTTCCGACTTTGATAAAGGTCGGATTGTAGCCTATCGCGATTGCGGTTTATCGTATCGCGACACTGCTGCTCGCGTTGGTCGATATCCAATGACTGTTAGTAGAATATGGAATCGATGGGTTCAGGAGGGTAATACCGAACGCCGTGCTGGATCCCAACTAGCAGTCGAGATGACAGGCATCTCTGGATAGCTGTAACGGATCGTGCAGCCACGTCTCGATCCCTGAGTCAACAGGTGGGGACGTTTGCAAGACAACAACCATCTGCACGAACAATTCGACGACGTTTGCAGCAGCATGGACTATCAGCTCGGAGACCATGGCTGCGGTTACCCTTGACTCTGCATCACAGACAGGAGCGCCTGCGATGGTGTACTCAAGGACGAACCTGGGTGCACGAATGGCAGAACGTCATTTTTTTGGATGAATCCAGGTTCTGTTTACAGCATCATGATGGTCCCATCCGTGTTTGGCGACATCGCGATGAACGCACACTGGAAGCGTGTATTCGTCATCGCCATACTGGCGTATCACCCGGCGTGATGGGTGCCATTGGTTACACGTCTCGGTCACCTCTTGTTCGCAGTGACGGTACTTTGAACAGTGGACGTTACATTTCAGATGTGTTACGACCCGTGGCTCTACCCTTCATTCGATCTCTGTGAAACCCTACATTTCAGCAGGATAATGCACGACCGCATGTTGCAGGTCCTGTACGGGCCTTTCTGGATACAGAAAATGTTCGACTGCTGCCCTGGCCAGCACATTCTCCAGATCCCACAACAATTGAAAACGTTTGCCTAATGGTGGCCGAGGAACTGGCTCGTCACAATACGCCAATCCCTACCCTTGATGAACTGTGGTATGGTGTTGAAGCTGCATGTGCAGCTGTACCTGTACACGCCATCCAAGCTCTATTTGACTCAATGCCCAGGCGTATCAAGGCCGTTATTACGGCCAGAGGTGGTTGTTCTGGCTATTGATTTTTCAGGATCTATGTACCCAAATTGCGTGAAAATGTAATCACATGTCAGTTCTAGTATAATACATTTGTCCAATGAATACCCGTTTATCATCTGCATTTCTTCTTGGTGTACCAATTTTAATGGCCAGTAGTGTACATTTATTTGTGGCTTTTATTCTTAAGGCAAATTTGCACAGGGTCTACAAACAATAACAGATTGTTCCGAGCATACAGTTTCCGTGCACTTATAACGTGTAATTTGACTTTTTCTATCTTTCTTCTCTACACAGCATGCACATCTACTCCTTTTCGTAGCTGGTGGTTTCACTGCCCTTCCTGGATCCAGTGCTACTAATGAATTCACTGACTTCTTTATCCCTGCTAGTTGCTTTCCCAAATTGTTGATTAAAGTCCAGCACCTCATGTTATCATCCAACTCATGTATGCATTCATTACGTTTACATCGATAATACTGAAGAAAACCACCAGTGACCAGCGCCTTGTTTTTCTCTTCACACTGTAGCATCGGGTCTTCTGGTCCGTGGTATCAACGCCGCCCTTTGTGGTATTGTGTCATTGAAACTTCAGGTTTCTTTAATTGTGATGATGACACGGCTGGTTGGTCAAGAAGAGAGTTAAGGTTGCTAACAAATTTGTTTTTCTTAGGAATATAGGAGGCTACCATCACACCTCGTTGAAAACCAAATAATGTATACTTCACGTCCTTTAGGGGAATAAAATCGGCAGGCAGTTCACCTTTGTTTCGGATAGTACCGTATCAAGAGCGCAGATGGACACCCAGTTCTAAGCAAAGAAGGGAAAGCAGAAAGGTGGAAGGAGTATATAGAGGGTCTATACAAGGGCGATGTATTTGAGGACAATATTATGGAAATGGAAGAGGATGTAGATGAAGATGAAATGGGAGATATGATACTGCGTGAAGAGTTTGACAGAGCACTGAAAGACCTGAGTCGAAACAGGGCCCCGGGAGTAGATAACATTCCATTAGAACTACTGACAGCCTTGGGAGAGACAGTCCTGACAAAACTCTACCAACTGGTGAGCAAGATGTATGAGACAGGCGAAATACCCTCAGACTTCAAGAAGAATATAATAATTCCAATCCCAAAGGAAGCAGGTGTTGACAGATGTGAAAATTAATGAACCATTAGTTTAATAAGTCACGGTTGCAAAATACTAACGCGAATTCTTTACAGACTAATGGAAAAACTAGTAGAAGCCGACCTCGGGGAAGATCAGTTTGGATTCCGTAGAAATATTGGAACACATGAGGCAATACTGACCCTACGACTTATCTTGGAAGCTAGATTAAGGAAAGGCAAACCTACGTTTCTAGCATTTGTAGACATAGAGAAAGCTTTTGACAATGTTGACTGGAATACTCTCTTTCAGATTCTGAAGGTGGCACGGGTAAAATACAGGGAACGAAAGGCTATTTACATTTTGTACAGAAACCAATGGCAGTTATAAGAGTTGAGGGGCATGAAAGGGAAGCAGTGGTTGGGAAGGGAGTGAGACAGGGTTGTAGCCTCTCCCCCATGTTATTCAACTGTAAATCGAGCAAGCAGTAAAGGAAACAAAATAAAAATTCGGAATAGGTATTAAAATCCATGGAGAAGAAATAAAAACATTGAGGTTCGCCGATGACATTGTAATTCTGTCAGAGACAGCAAAGGACTTGGAAGAGCAGTTGAACGGAATGGATAGCGTCTTGAAAGGAGGATATAAGATGAACATCAACAAAAGCAAAACGATAATGGAATGTAGTCGAATTAAGTTGGGAGATGCTGAGGGTATTAGATTAGGAAATGAGACACTTAAACTAGTAAAGGAGTTTTGCTATTTGGGCAGCAAAATAACTGATGGTGGTCGAAGTAGAGAGGATATAAAATGTGGACTGGCAATGGCAAGGAAAGCGTTTCTGAAGAAGATAAATTTGTTAACATCGAGTATAGATGTAAGTGTCAGGAAGTCATTTCTGAAAGTATTTGCATGGAGTGTAGCCATGTATGGAAGTGAAACATGGACGATAAATAGTTTGGACAAGAAGAGAATAGAAGCTTTCGAAATGTGGTGCTACAGAAGAATGCTGAAGATTAGATGGGTAGATCACATAACTAATGAGGAGGTATTGAATAGGATTGGGGAGAAGTTTGTGGCACAACTTGATTAGAAGAAGGGATCGATTGGTAGGACATGTTCTGAGGCTTCAAGGGATCACCAATTTAGCATTGGAGGGCAGCGTGGAGGGTAAAAATCGTAGAGGGAGACCAAGAGATGAATACACCAAGCAGATTCAGAAGGATGTATGTTGCAGTAGGTACTGGGAGATGAAGAAGCTTGCACAGGATAGAGTAGCATGGAGAGCTGCATCAAACCAGTCTCAGGACTGAAGACCACAACAACAACAACAGTACCGTATAGTGTCACATCTTTTGACAACAAATAATGAGCTAAATCGAGAGATGAATAAAAATTGTTTTCATAACATTCTCTCCAAGTCGCAAGCATTAAGTTTTCCGTCGCTATCTGGTACTCTGTCACACCAATCGCGGAGTTTAACATCAAGTTATTCCATTATGTTATTAGCAAATGGCTCAAATGGCTCTGAGCGCTATGCGACTTAACTTCTGAGGTCATCTGTCGCCTAGAACGTAGAACTAATTAAACCTAACTAACCTAAGGACATCACACACATCCATGCCCGAGGCAGGATTCGAACCTGCGACCGTAGCGGTCGCTCGGCTCCAGACTGTAGTGCCTAGAACCGCACGGCCACTCTGGCCGGCTATGCTATTACCAGCCAGCATATTTTTTTTGCAGAACATGCTATGACGCCATTAATTTATACACGGCACATGAATACTACCTCACGAAACGGTATTATAAGTTTACGTTAGCGGAATCAGTCTGCTTCCGTAGCGCTATAAAGTTCTTCCAGGGTAGAGCATAATGTTCTGTTGAGGGCGACATCTCGCATATACAGCGACACCTAGTTTTGTACTATGCAAAACGACTGTTTAACATTGGTGATCTCCAATTGTAGGCTAAAACTTATGTATGTCATATCACAAGCCTCGGAGCAGGAACGTTTTTTGTAACAACCTTATAGGTTTTATAAAATAAGCAGGCAGGTGGCTGAGCACCTAGGTGGAGACCTCTACTAAACGAATCGTGTGTTTGACCCTTGTGCAAGGCTGTTTGGCTGTGTACTTGATGTCTTTTCAACTACTCTGTTGTAGAACACATCATTTCAGCAATTATTGGTACTTCTGTACCGCTATTGGCGCTGAAAGGCGATTATTTTCCGTGTAATACGACGTCGATAGTTTCGTCTCTGCAAACCGGCGCTGACCTGCTGTCCCACTGCAATGTTGAGGTAACATAACTCGTAATATTTAGAGGCATTTCCCTTAAGATTTGCATATTAGAAGTCCTAACATGTAAGCTGTGGATGAAGGCGTGATATGAAGCGTATATAACAGTATATACCATGGGCTAATAGATCCTTAACGCCATCTCCGGTTGTGATCCACTAAATTTTCTCAGTACATGACAACCTTCACGTCTACATATCTATATGTTGCAAAGAATATCATTAGTTTAATACGTTATGTGGTATTTGTTTAGCCTTTGTACTAATAGAGAGTTGTTATACAAGTCTTGCATTGCGCTTCAGGCGTATTACAATGGTCCTTAGTGTCTGGAAGTGGTACGAAATCGAATTTTCGTGGCGATTTGTTTGTATTACGCTATAAACGTATTTTAATGAATTAAACAGACAAATAGGCGGTGACAACATTTAATCTGTGCGTGCAAAGTTGAGGCGCCTCGCAATATATTATCGTACGTAATTTTTTCTGAAATAGAAACTCTGACGCTGGCTTTGGAAATATCTCTTCTCCCTCTATCACTGCCTTTTGGTCGAGTGTTTACAAGATGTTGTTGTTCTGCTGTCTAAATAATATTTTTGGTAGTAAAAAACTATATCCTTTCCTTCCTTTTGTAGTAACCCTTTCTAAAATCACTATATTTTGTGTAAAATTTTTGTATAAAGATTGCAACCACTGAGTCAGTGTTTACATTTGTAATATGTGTGTAATAAAAAAGGCGCTTTCTTCCAATTTTTTGAGAACGGCTGTGAGGAGAAGTATCCAGAGTCGGCATATCAGTTCTAGGAGTAGATATATAGGTATTCATTTCATTTTTTTATTTCATTCTTGAAATTGGACATTTGTGTGGTTACTACTCTGGTTAATATTTCTTGCAACATTTGTTCCATATCGGGTCCACTAAATGCTTGTGCTGTCGAAATGCAAGGACGGCTGAAGGTTGCACCATTGCATTCGCGATCTGTTCCTTTTAGTGGGTGGTTTCACATCTTTCTGTAGTGTGAAATTTTTGGGACGAATGTTTCGTTCCACACACAGCATCATTAATACTTTCCATATTTAGAGTCGTTTCTACCTCGCCACCTTCTTCGTCTGAAGATGAGGTACTAACATTGGTTCCTGATATTTTCCATTTTTGCCAGTTTTCGCCTTAATAACGAAATATTGGTGAGTCATAATTAAGCGTTTTTTGAATAATGACATTAACTGACAATAAAAATATTAACACCGCTGATAAATATCCACAATACAGACTCCATCTATCTCAATAACGGAATTCAACATTAGATGCGAGATACAACAAAAGCGTCTATCTTGTACCAGCTAGACTGCACATTGTTAAGTCCGTCAGTGTTAGTGTATTGTATTATGCTGTGTGACGATATGGTATGAATCAAGCTACAAAAGTAATGTACTGCTGATGCGTTAAAATAAAAAAAAGCATAAGATTACAGACTAGCATTCACTGCTGTAAGCAGTAAAGCGCAATAATAAATTTTCTCTTACCTCAAATGCCTTCATTCTGGTTCTGGGTTATTACTGATAGTTTCTTTCCCTATATTTCTTTCGGTATAAAATTTAATTCAGCTTCGAAAGAAACAAAAATACCTGGGTAGGACGCGGTTTGTGAAACAGCAGTTAAGTCTAGGCACGAGGCATTAAAAATTGGAATAGTACCAAAACAGAAAATACCTGCAACGTCTTTCTAACTGTAACAAAAGAGACATCTGAATTAATTCGACAGACTAAAAGAAACTAGGAAAATGTCCAACTTTTAGAAATCGAAAAAGACTTCCAAAAGAACAATACAAGTATCTTTTATGAAATATTCAAAACAAAACCAAGCGTTTATCAACGTCAAAGTCTTTGCTCTTAACAACCAGAAAAAGTATAAGGTACTTGTTAATTATTTTGAAAAACTGTTAAACTGTCCAGAATCAGCGAATAAATTCCAGCCACAGCAAACTAATGACACCAACCTTAACTGTAAAGAACCTGACGAAATCGAAATAACTAAACAAATTAAGAGACTTAAAAACAATACAGCATACGGAGAAGACGGTATAATTGCATAACTACTAAGATCAACTGGCCCTAACCAACACCGACTCAAATGAAGGCCTCGGCGTTTGTTCGTGACGTCAAGTCAGCTAGGAACGGCGAACGCCAGGTCTGTTGCAGGCATACTCTTAATGGCGGTGTCTCCCTCCCTGACACAGGAAAATGTGAAACTATTGGCGGTAGTTGACCAACACACATTGTTCTGAGAGATTTCTGCAATCAATTAATTGTGCAATTCATTACACTTCTTAACAAATAGTGTACTCCTGAACTTAAATTTCCACCTGTTTTAAGGACTGACATACAAAAACAACTTCATGGTCCAGCAGCAACAGAATTCACGCTTCTTTACCTTATTTGTAAATCTGAGGAAGTTTCGTTTGTACTGGGCTGCTTTTACAAGAAACTGTGAACATATTGGTGCTCTTCTTTAGGTATCTTGGTTGACTATGGGGTGAGGAGCACTGAATGTTAATGAAATATCTTGCGATTGTACACGTTGGGGGAGGGGGTGGGGGACAGAAGAAGAGGCAAAAGAGAGATACTTGTTTTATCAAATAAAATATTTTTATCTTATAAAGTTTCTCCTTTCACTTGCAAGAGGTGAATATTTATCTATTCTAATGTGCATTTTTAAAAAAAGTTTAAGCTCAGCAGTATTTTCGATGTATGAAGCTATGTTGTTTCCTGTTTAGAATTCCTTTCGTTGAAAACGATTGTAATCTAGTGACTGGCAACAGTTGGACATTTACACATGTAAATTAGTTCACATTTCTAGTGACGATGTCAAACGAAAATAAATAAATAAAAGAAACGAGTTCACTGTAAGGGGGTGGGGTAAGTTTCGATAACAAAATGGATCAAGTAAATATAGTTACTTGAATGTAAAATTTCCGAAGCTTGCAATGAGGCAAAGCATCTTCAAATATTGATCTACGTTTGTTTCGACAGGATTCAGTAATACAGAACTATGATGTTCATTTGTAGCTTTACGATAGTAAGAAAATATTTCATCTAAATAAAACTGCAGATTCCAAAACAATACCAAACATTTAGTAAAAAAAAAAGAGATTTATAGTGATAAGCACGCCCAGGCGTTTCTGCCTGCAATAGACATGGCGTTCGCCGTGCCTAGCTGACGTGACGTCACCAACAAGCGCCGAGGCCTTCCTTTGAGTCGGTGTTGCCCTAACACTATAAAAAAGATCACTTAACTAGTAGGACTTACGTGACAAACTAAGGACTAGAAAACTGCCGTAATTCGTGCACTGCATAAAAACGGTATAGCACCGATGCTAATATTTAGCGAGGAATCTCTCTCCTCCCAGTCACATACAAAATACTCTCACAGTATTTACTTGATGGAGAATAGTTAGAACCTAAAACTACTGAACAACAAGCAGGCTTTAGACCAAACAGGTCCTGTTCGTAACAAATTGTTAATTTAAAACTAATTCTTAGACACCAAAGGATGTACACTTGTGGATTTTATGAAGGCATACGACTCAGCTGATCGTTAACCTCTTTTACAAATTTTAAAGGAACAAGGTTAGATAATAAAACTCTAATACTGGTTAAGGAAACGTTAACCGACACTATCTCTAAAGTTAAATTCATTTCTGAACCATTTGATGTAAAGACTTATGTTAAACAGGGAGATGGACTGTCCCATTACTGTTTAACTGTGTTTTGGTAAAGGTAATTACAGAATATCGAGAGCAAAAGTCGAGTCAAAATACAGATCAATCATTCAAGATAGGTAGCAGTAATATTAGAGTAGGTTGCCTCGCCTTTGCAGAAGATCTAGCAATTTTAACTTGTGTTATTATCACAGCTCAAAAACAAATTGAAATTCTTAAAGAAATTGCAAAAAAAGTAGGACTGCAAATGTCATTCGAAAAAACCGAATATATTACATGCAACAAACAAGCACCAAAGTTTTTGAACTCGAAATACGGAAAAATAAAAAGGGTTTCTCAGTTTAAATATTTGGGCAAAATCATACAAGAAAACGGTCTGGAAAAAGTAGCAAACGAAGTTCGCTGTCAAAAAAATGGCAACAGCGTTCAGATTCACAGAATATTTATAATAAAAAATGACTTTCTAAATTCAGTAAACTTAAGGTATTACAGTACTGTAATAAAATCTAACTGTCTTTGTGGAGCAGAAACTTTAATTTTAAATAGAAAGAGGGATATTGAAGAAATTCAAAAGAAAGAAAGGTTATTAGGCAAATATTAGACCCCAAAATTACTGACAGAGAAACTTATAGGCTGACAAGTAATACGGAAATAGAATAATACACAGACGTACATGGTAATATGAGAAAACAAAGACTTACATTTTATGGGCGCATTAAAAGAATGACACCCACTAGATCGTTGCGGAACTCGGCTGTTTGATAGAGGATGTCAAATAAAACACCTTTCAGCCGTCAAATTTGCAACCTTGTTTTATCTGGCAACCAGTTTCAGCGTTTTACTGTGCCATCTTCAGGACCCTGACCGACATGTAGGAAGAATCTACCTCGGTCGCGATCAAAACAGGGGTTCAATCAACACTGGTATCAGTACATATTTGCTACAGTGATCACTCCAGCCATCACCTCCCGACTGTTGGACACCTGGTTTAAGCTAACAGTCGGCAGGTGATGGCTGGAGTGATCACTGTAGCAAATATGTACTGATACCAGTATTGATTGAACCCCTGTTTTGATCGCGACCGAGGTAGATTCTTCCTACATGTCGGTCAGGGTCCTGAAGATGGCATAGTAAAACGCTGAAACTGGTTGCCAGATAAAACAAGGTTGCAAATTTGACGGCTGAAAGGTGTTTAATTTGACATCCTCTATCAAACAGCCGAGTCCCTCAACTATCTCTAAAAAGGTGGACATGCACAGACTAGTCAATGTGAGTCTTCCAGTGAGAATCATAATGAGGCAGATGTCTCAGTAAACTCAGAATTGCCCAAAGATTATGATAATGAAGAATGCCTTTATGAAGATGGAGAAGAAAAAGTTAGTGCAAATTCTGTTGAGTGTGACTTGCTGTTTTCTCGTAATGGGAATGAAATATTGGCTACAGCTCCTCAATCTGGAATTTCTGGTAGAAGCAACAAAAAGGATATATTGAAAGAAAACCAGGGATCTACAAGTTATTCTATTAGGAATTGTGATAATGAAGAATCTTGTTTTATGTTTTTCTTTAGTGTACCACTTATTGGCAAAGTGTTCATGTGGACCAACAAGGAAGGTCGAGTCGTTTACAAGGACTAGGTGGATATGAATTGAAACAGTTTCTTAGTGTTCTGATCCTGTCTGGGGTTTACAAATCAAGAAATGAATACATCAGTCAGCTTTGGAGTGATGAGAACGGCGACCACTGTTCAACGAAATTATATCCCACAGCCGCTTCGTTGATATTCTGAGGGTGAGCCCAGGGTGAGCATAGGTCAAGTGAAGAATTGGAATGATTCAGAGAAGTTTTTGAGATGTGGGATATTAGCCTTAGGGATGTCTGCATTCCAGGATGGTGCATGATCGTGGATGAATAGTTGGTCACATTTCGAGGTCGCTGTCCATTTCGACAATGCATTCCATCAAAACCTGGTAGATACGGATTCTGGGCGATTTGTGGCAGTGCAACAAGCCAGTGCTGGAAGATGGAAGTGTATTTGGGGAAGCCAACGTACGATGGTCACAGGCTCTCCACCGAAGCACACACAGGGTTGAGATACGTAATATTATTGACTTGGTACATATGTACCGTGTATTTCTAAAAAAAGGTTTTTATGGGGTCTTGCCGCTGTAGGAGTTGATTTTAGCCTTTGACTATGCCTATTTAGGCAAGCTGTTTTATATTCGTTCTGAAGAAGGCGTGGTTACCCACGCTGAAACGTAGGTAAACACCAGGTAGTTCGTGTAATCGAGGCGGATTTTTCATAACTATTTGCATATGAGTCAGTTTCTCTCAGGGCTGTCAAGCATTGGGCACTGGGCGTCATGAATCAAGCGTTAGCTGTCAGATGTCAGGTGTCACGCATCGAGCTTCGGACAACCAGCACTCCTGTCAAAACTATGTTCTGTTAATTAAAGATAACAAGGCAATCCTCATTTCGGCTTGCAGGTACAACATGTTATAACCAATGGTGCAGCAACATAGGCATAAAGTCAGGCAGAGTAGGCATCCATGTTACTTCAGGGAGGCAGAACCACCTCAGGAATTTCAAGCTATTGATCATGTGATTTGTAGTCTTCAGGGCTTAAGATATAAATGCAGGCATATATCTGTAAAATATTTTATGCACCATGATACTCAAGCAGTCTGTAGTTTTCCTTATGAGTAAGGAGGTGGGGCTGCTTTAGATAAGGCATATATTTTTTCCATATTTATCCATTTTTCCCATATTCCATGTATAAATATACAAGTATAAAAATGCTCTTATTGCATACATAACCAGCTCTGGTTAGCTGCTTTTTTATATGATCCAACAGTGACACAAAGTCTCAACACAGCTAGGTATCTACACCTACACACACACACACACACACACACACACACACACACACACACACACACACACAGTGTGTTGACGTTATGCTGCTGTAAACACACATGTTACTTTGCATATTGGCTTCCAGTGCAAGTCCTCACTGCCTTCCTCGGCAGGTCACAGGATCACTGAACAACATTCCCAGTGCATATACTGCTGGATACATCCCGAACCATATCCCCAGATGTACCATGTGATGGATCCAGCCCAAACAATATTGCTGGACGTAGCACTGGCGGATTCACCTTTCAGATGATACCTCACATGATGTATGGGGTGGATCCATACACAATATTGTCCAAGAATTTTTGTGCAGCCTTTGCACAGGTGAATCCACTCTAAACAATATCCACCTTTCGAATGCAACACTAAACCAATCCCGGAACATGCCACCGCTGCCTCCAGACGGAGGAAGTGGGGACTCCCACTGGAAACCAATAGGCAAAGTAGCATAACTGTGCTATGTGTGTTTACAGCAGAATAATGTCAGCACACTGCCTGCTAAAATAATCCATGTGTGTGAAACTTCCTGGCAGATTAAAACTGTGTGCCGGACCGAGACTCGAACTCGGGACCTTTGCCTTTCGCGGGCAAGTGCTCTACCAACTGAGCTACCCAAGCACGACTCACGTCGCGTCCTCACAGCCTTACTTCTGCCAGTACCTCATCTCCTACCTTCCAAACTTTACAGAAGCTCTCATGCGGACAAATAGCACATTCCCGCGAAAGGCAAAGGTCCCGAGTTCGAGTCTCGGTCCGGCACACAGTTTTAATCTGCCAGGAAGTTTCATATCAGCGCACACTCCACTGCAGAGTGAAAATCTCTATCCATGTGTGTGTTTGTGCATGCGTTTGTGTGTGTGTGTGTGTGTGTGTGTGTGTGTGTGTGTGTGTTATATTCTTGTTTTTTCGCTTAGAGTTGCCATTTCGATGTATAAGTAGATTTGCTAGCAGCTGGACTGAGAATCTGCATTGATGTTGGATAGTATAAATTAAATAGCTAACCACACTTGGTTCCTAAGAAATAATAAAACAACTCCACCTCCTTACTTGTCAAAAAAATCACAGACTGCTTGGATATCACGGAATAAAAAACACGTTACAGATAGATGCGTAAAGGTTTACAAAATACAGACTGTGTGATCACTAAGTTGAAATTTCTGAGGCGGTTCTACCTTCTAGAAGCGACATGGATGCTTTGCTTCCTGCCTGTTTTACTCCTATGTTGCTTGTCCATTGCTTATAACGTTTGTACCTGCAAGCCAGGATGAGGCGTTGCCTTTCTGTCTACCATTAATAGAACATAGTTTAGAATGGGAATGCTTGTTACCTAATGTATGATGCCTGATGCTCGAGATAGATGCATGACGCATGATACGTGACACCTGACACTTGACGCCTGATTCCTGATTCATGATGCCCAATACCCAACACTGACAGACCTGCGAGACACTAACTCGTGTACACAGAATAGTGCAGTTGAGCTAGAAGTTTACAGTAAGTACAAGCATATTTAGAAGGAACGAACGTAGATGACGTGACCAGAAGTACCGCCATCTTTGATCTTTAGAGTATAAAAGGAGGATTCTGTCGTAATGGAAAGTACTGACATGCCTTTCTTCAATGTTCTAAACATCCCTCAGCTATTAGGGAGGAAAAAGCGACCAACCAAAGAAAAATTTGGTTTGTGGTTATTACTGACAGACTTTTATTTATACTGGCGGTATACATTACAGACCTACCAATAAATAATTTATTTATTTATTTATTTATTTATTTATTTTTTGTAAACAGAACTCCTATTATTTTGTCTCTTCCTATCTTCCACCTCTTCACTCATGGGCTTCATGCAGACTTTAACATGCATCAACTGTGCTCCACTCCGTCATAGGCCGTGCATTATGAACAGCAGCTCGATCGTGTTGAAAGATTCAGTCGCAATCTCGAATTGCTCTTCAACAATGGGAAGCAAGAAGGTGCTTAAAACATCGATGTAGGCCTGTGCTGTGATAGTGCCACACAAAACATCGAGGTGTGCAAACACCCTCCGTGAAAAACACAACCACACCATGACACCACCGCCTCCTAATTTTACTGTTGGCACGCTGACAGATGACGTTCACCGGGCATTCGCAATACCCTGCCATTGGATCGCCACATTGTGTACCGTGATTCGTCACTCCACACAACGTTTTTCCACTTTTCAATCGTCCATTGTTTACGCTCCTTACATCAAGTGAGGCGTCGTTTGGCATTTACCGGCGTGATGTGTGGCTTATGAGCAGCCGCTCGACCATGAAATCCACGTTTTCTCACCTCCCGCCTTACTGTCATAGTACTTGCAGTGGATCCTGATGCAATAGGGGATTCCTGTGTGATGGTCTGGATAGATGTCTGCCTATTACACATTACGACCCTCTTCAACCGTCGGCGGTCTCTGTCAGTCAACAGACGAGGTCGGCCTGCACGCTTTTGTGCTGTATGTGTCCCTTCACGTTTCGACTTCACTACCACATCGGAAAGAGTGGACCTGAGGATGTTTAGGAGTGTGGAAATCTCGCATACAGACATATGACACAAGTGATACCCAATCACCCGACCACGTTCGAAGTCCGTGAGTTCTGCGGAGCAGCCCATTCTGCTCTGTCACAATGTCTAATGACTACTGAGGTACTGATATGGGGTACCTAACAGTAAGTGGCAGCAGAATGCGCCTAATATGAAAAACGTATGTTTTGGGAGATGTCTGGATACCTTTGATCATATACTGTAAATTTTCGGTCCACTATTGCCTTGAGATGGGATGCTACAAGTTGTAGTAACAATAATAATAAGAAAACAGTGAAATACGATGAAAGCAATATAGCGTCAGTCATTTTTACATCACTTTCCACAACTGCTAGTAGGGGGAAGCGTGGCGCCAGCAGGGTAAGGTGCTACACGCAAGCGGTAACGTTTGCTCGGCGCGATGGCTGCGGGGTTGCCTCACGGACTGTGACAAGTGAGCAGCGACTCATACCTCTCAGTCACTGCCAGAACGCTGCTGGCTGCTGTGAATGCGAACGCTATGCCGCCTCACCAAAAGGCAGCGGCCACTGGCTGCTGCTCCACGCCGGATGGGACGCCGCAGCCACCCTATGCCAGAGTGAGATTACAAAAGGCTAGCACTTAATCTCAACATGAACGTAAGGAGGGACGAATGTTAGAGCTTAACGAGCCTCCGAGGATGAGTCATTAGTGATGGAGCACAAGCTAGAACTGGGGTAGAATGACCGAGGAATTCAGCCATATCCATTTCTGAGGAACCTTCCCAGTGTCTGCCATAAGCGACTTACACTTTTTCTTGGTTTTGATTGATTGTTTTTCCAAGAGCAACGAAAAGTGCGCTATGAGGCCCTAACATTTGAACTCATTGACCAAGTTATTTACTGTCATCTTTTATTATCGAATTCGTTTCATGAAAGAAAAAAAAACTGGGACATTATGTGTAAATAACAACACTGCATGCCACTGTACTCAAAAGAAGACATTCTGCACACAGCCTGCAACCGATTCGAGAATTAATGAGGCATGAATTAAAATAATGGCTGCTCGCAACGATTCTAGGGCAGACAGCCCTCTAACCTGCCAACCCACAATCCACCGTCGGTATGCAAAGATGTCGTTTACTTGTTCTTCCATCGGACAGCTGCTCTGACGGCAGTGAGCCAGGTGCCCAAATTAAAGAACAAATAATTAGTAATTGCCATCATTTGCAAGAAATGCGACCTGTTTGTGTAGACAGGACCCCCTGAAATATTTTGACCACCGTGCGAGCTCACATAATACTCACAACAAAGAAATGAGCTTTGGTACTACCGTACCTCAATTTGTTGAGAGTCGAAACAACATTGTAGAGTTGTTAAAATATCCCATGGAAAACTCCCGAAGAAGCCACTTACTGAAAGAAAATAAAAATAGTCATACAAGCATTGTAAGACACTGAAACTTCAAAGTTTCTCCTCTTCACAAACGGATAGCAACAACTGGGAAGCACATCACACTACGTTTTGCCTTGCCCTTTGTCTCTTATATACGTTTGACCTACAATATAACGTCAGAAAGCAGTATTCTCACTCCTCCTTCCTTTATAACTCTTCTGTGATGTGCTTCAATGGCCAAAAGTGAGACTCTGGTGCACATTCAATGCCTCAAATAACTTAGCACTTATTGATTGTCACCTAATGTGGTCTGACTGGGCAAAATCTGTACCAACTACTGTTTCGGTAGCTTCAAGGATTCAGTTCCTTCCTCGAGTCACCTCCCAAACCTAAACAGACGCGTTGTCCTCGCGTGGTTCGTGCTTGCAGCAGCTGGAGGTGGGCCAGGCTGCCTACGAGTCGCAGTGGGTGGGCTCCACTCGCAGCAGCCAGCGCTGCCTCTGGATGATGGTGATGCGCGCGCGCCGCATCCAGAGGATGACCGCCGGCAAGGTCATTGACATCAACCTCGTCCTCTTCACCGAGGTGAGCGCACTCCTCACACTGCTTTTGACATTACTGTGCACCCTCTTCCATCACTACGCAACTTACCAAAGTACTGTCCTCTCCTCACAAAAGGGATACGAGCAATAGTGAAGTTTAGGTATGAGGCATCTCTCACACGCAACATTCGGTTGACTGCTGCACTCTCTCTCTCTCTGCATGTATCTCAGTCTGTCTGTTGCTTTAACCACTCAGTAATTAACTGCCATTTTAGGGACGTATTTGAGACTATAGTGGAATTTATGTCTTAAGTACCGGGTGATAAAAAAGTCAGTATAAATCTGAAAACTGAATAAACCACGGAAGAATGTAGATAGAGAGGTACAAATTGATACACATGCTTGGAATGACATGGGGTTTTATTAGAACCAAAAAAATACAAACGTTCTAAAAATGTCCGACAGATGGCGCTTCATCTGATCAGAATAGCAATAATTAGCATAACAAAGTAAGACAAAGCAAAGATGACGTTCTTTACAGGAAATGCCCAATATGTCCACCATCATTCCTCAACAATAGCTGTAGTCGAGGAATAATGTTGTGAACAGCACTGTAAAGCATGTCCGGAGTTATGGTGAGGCATTGGCGTCGGATGTTGTCTTTCAGCATCCATTGAGATGTCGGTCGATCACAATACACTTGCGACTTCAGGTAACCCCAAAGCCAATAATCGCACGGACTGAGGTCTGGGGACCTGGGAGGCCAAGCATGACGAAAGTGGCGGCTGAGCACACGATCATCACCAAACGACGCGCGCAAGAGATCTTTCACGCGTCTACCAATACTTTGTTTTTTTTTTGTTCTAATAAAACCCCATGTCATTCCAAGCATGTGTGTCAATTTTTACCTCTCTATCTACATTATTCCGTGGTTTATTAAGTTTTCGAATTTACTCTGACTTTTTGATCACCCGGTATATATGATGGCGTTGAATGCTTGCTACATGAACCAGAGAAGCTTCAGAAATACTAATAAGGTAACAGCACTCTTACTATTAAAACAGCGAAGTCATCTAGTGCAAATTACAAAAATAATTTTTTGAAAATTGTTGTATAACACAAAGCCCAGTTCTTAGACCTTACCAAGGGAAACAGTTAGGCTGAAGTTAGATATAGTGGGAATCAGTGAAGTGTGGTGGCTGCAATAACAAGACTTCTTGCCAGTTGAATGTAGGTTTATTATCAGAATCAAATAAGGGAAATGCAGGAGTGGGTCTAATAAGAAAATAGGAATATTGGTCACTTACCATGAACAGCACAGTAAACGTAACCAATATAAATGCAATGCCACATCACACTATAGTAGCCTATTAGCTCCTCCCTAGATGATGAATAAATTGAAAAAAATATATATTGAGATTTTAAAAAATTTCTAACTTATACAGGGGGACGAAAAATAGTGTTAAACAAAAGGCAAACCCACATTTACAGATCCGCGTGTTTAGAAAAAGCTTTCAGCAATATAGATTGGAATACGCCCTGACATTCTGAGATCATCAGGAACAAAAATACAGGGAGCGGAAGGTTATCTAAAACATGGAGAGAAACCTGACTACAGTCATAAGAGATCAAGAAGATAAAAGAGATGCCGTGGTTGAGAAGTGAGTGAGACGTAGTTGTAGCTTATCCCCATGTTATTCGGTCTGTACACAGAGTCACCAGTAAACGAAGCCAAAGAAAAAAGAGAAAAAAAAAAGAATTAAAGTTCAGAGAGAAAAACGCCCATGAGACTGTAATTCTGTCAGAGACGGTAAAGGACATAGAACATGAGTTTAACGAAAGTGACAGTGTCCTGTAAAGAACTTATTATAAGACGGACATCAACATAAATAAACCAAGGTTAGTGAGGTGTAGATTGACTAAATCAGGAGATGGAAAGGGAAATAAATTAGGAAATGAGACACTAAAAGTAGCAGGCGAGTTTCGTCATTCGGGCAACAAAATAGCTGATGATGGCCAAGGTACAGATGATATAAAATGAAAAGTAGCAATGGCAAGAAAAATGTTTCAGAAAAGGAGGACTATTTTAACATCGAATTTAAATTTAACTTTAGGAAGTATTTTACGAAAGAATCTTCCTGGAATGTATCCTTCCACCAGACCGAAAAGGTGGAAGACAAACAGCACAGACAAGAAAGAATAGCTGTTAGAATGCCTTGGTACTTTTTTTTCAGGCTGCAATATGACTACTAGGGCCTGTCATCTTATCACTTTAGGCAGGCCTTGGTGAACCACACAGACCTCCCAGCCAGCAGAACAGTGCTACGCAGCTGAGGCTGCGGGCACTGTTGCCGATGCAGCACCACGTGAAGATCGGGCTGCGTGGAGTTCTTTACTCTGCTCTGTGATATTAACTACAGATTTACGACATATTGTACAGAAGTGAAACATGGATGATATACAGTTCAGATAAGAAGAGAATAGGAGCTTCTTCGAAGTTTGTGGTAAAGAAATATATTGCAGATTAGGTGAGTAGATAGAATAACTAGTGGAGGGGTACGTCGTCGAATTGGGGAGTAAAGAAATTTTCTGTGCGAGCTTGACTAAAAGGGAGGATCTGGTTGATAGTACAGATCCTGACACATCAAGAAATAGATCATTTGTCAAAGGAGTCAAGTGCGGGAGGGCGAGGATGGTAAAAATTGTAGAAGTAAATCTTTGTTTGTAAGTTCAGCTGTATGCTAGTTTCGATGGTTATTCAGAGATGGAGAAGCTTTCAGAGGGTGGACTCGTGTGGAAAGCTACATCAAATCGTTCTTCGAACTGAAGACCTCAGCAACAATGTGGTTCCTCAAGACAATGAACAAATAAAGTAAACTGAATATTCTTTTGTAGCAAAGGCACATAATTTCTGTGGATTTCGGGCCGAAGTGTGGTGAGAATAGCAGACAAATTTTCTCTCACGTACATAGTCACCAACTCTGTCGATCATCGCTGACAAAGATAAGTCCCACATATAAAGAGCAATACGATAACAGAATCAAAATGCGTGAGAAACACGATTTAAGACGAAGTTGTATAAATCAAAAGAGGACATGAATGTGATTGATTTGTACCACGTCGTCTCTTCAAAAACACCTCGTGTAATCGTAAGCTATCGTATATCACTGACCAGAGCCTTACAGATCTTATCAGTGATAACACCTACTAGTGCATATGAATACTCACTCAAAAATCTAGATAACTATAAAAAAATTAGGATTCCACTGGATACTTGCCAAAGTGGGACACACCGACAACTCATTCAAATGCACGATGTTATGAATCCGTAAAAGACCAGTCTCATCCGTTTGTCTTGCTCATACGTAGAGGGGAAGCCTTGCCAGAGAGTGGCTTTCAGTCGGTGAAGATTGTAGCGCGACCGCCATCGATAATCAGAATACATGATATCGTACACAGAGATAGAGAGAGTACAATCTTATTACTTTAAGTTCAAATGGTGAAAGGAATAAAACAGGGTCCTGTCGGTGTGTATCATGCTAACTTTATGCATATGTTTTTCTAATTTCGTAATTTGTGAGTATTAAGCAAGTGCCCATCTGAATCTCACTTTACACCATGTCTATGAAAATCAGTTACTAAAAAATGTATTCGCCTACAGCTGTAATTCACAAAACTATAAGGGAGAGCCACATGAAAATGAGACACATGGAAAAAAGTAAGTGTACTGCTTATTATTTCAAAAGCGCTCACAATAACTGTTAATACATTTATGGAACTGTCAGACATGAAGGTCAGTGTCTCCATGGAAAAATGTCTGCAGTTGCCTATGTATGCATGACTGCAACCAGGTGTGCACTTCTTCGCCCAAAGCAAACTGACGCCCATGAATCTCTTTCTTCACGGCACTAATATGGAAATCGCATGGGGAGAGATCGGGACTGTATGGAGGTTGTGTGGGCCCGCCCACATGTGGCCAAGGTTATCTGGACTACTGTGCAGAAGCTTCACCATGAAGCCCTTACACATCCTCTACACAGTCCCGCTCTCTCCCCATGAGATTTTTAATTGTTTTGGAGCCCTAAACAAAGACATTCATGGCTATCGATTTATTTCGGACAAAGAGGTGGACGCCTAGGTACTATCATAGTTCCGTAGACAACGGCAAACATTTTTCCATGAAGGCATTGACCGTCTTGTCTCATAATGGAACAATGTATTAACAGTTATGACGATTACTTTTGAGATAATAAACAATTTACCTACTTTTTACATCTGTTTCGTTTTCATTTGACTGCCCCTTATCCACACACCAGAAAAAGTTTTGCATCACCACACTTACTAGAACTCCTGAAGCTAGGCGTTGTCTGTGGATACTGTATCACAGACGCAGTCCTTTCGACTGTTCAGGGATGTCACTAAACCCACCCAAAGATGTAAACAACCATGCATGAGAAAATGGTTCAAATGGCTCTGAGCGCTATGGGAGCGGTCGCGTGGTTCCAGACTGAAGCGCCTAGAACCGCACGGCCACTCCGACCGGCCAACCATGCACGAGAAACTCCTATTAGACGGAGAGGGTCCGACAGCCGATCAGTTCCAGTCGTTCAACCAGAAAGGAGGTACACGGCTCGTGTGGTCTGTAGTTCAACCATGCATAGATGGTCAATACTGCGATTCGATCGCCTCCGCATTGTTATTTTGTGCCAGGAAGAGCTCTCAACAAGGGAAGTGTCCAGGCGTCTCGGAGTGAACCAAAGCGATGTTGTTCGGACATGGAGGAGATACAGAGAGACAGAAACTATCGATGACATGCCTCGCTCAGGCAGCCCAAGGGCTACTACTGCAGTGGATGACAGCTACCTACGGATTATGGCTCGGAGGAACCCTGACAGCAATGCCACCATGTTGAATAATGCTTTTTGTGCAGCCACAGGACGTCGTGTTACGACTCAAACTGTGTGAAATAGGCTGCATGGTGCGCAACTTCACTCCCGACGTCCATGGCGAGGTCCATCTTCGCAACCAAGACACCGTGCAGCGCGGTACAGATGGGCCCAACAACGTGCCAATGGACCGCTCAGGGTTGGCATCACGTTCTCTTCACCGACGAGTGTCGCATATGCCTTCAATCAGACGATCGTCGGAGACGTGTTTAGAGACAATCCGGTCAGGCTGGGCGCCTTAGACACACTGTCCAGCGAGTGCAGCAAGGTGTAGGTTCCCTGCTGTTTTGGGGTGGCGTTATGTGGGACCGAGGTACGCCGCTGGTGGTCATGGAAGGCGCCGTAAGAGCTGTTACGGTACGTGAATGCCATACTCCGACCGATTGTGCAACCATATCGGCGAGGCATTCGTCTTCATGAATGACAATTCGCGCCCCCATTGTGCGCATCTTATTAATGACTTCCTTCAGGATAACGACATTGCTCGACTAGAGCGGCCAGCATGTTCTCCAGATATGAACCCTATCGAAAATGCCTGGACTAGATTGAAAAGGGCTGTTTATGGACGACGTGACCCACCAACCACTCTGAGGGATCTACGCCTAGTCGCCGTTGAGGAGTGGGACAATTTGGACCAACAATGCCTTGATGAACTTGTGGATAGTATGCCACGACGAATACAGGCATGCATCAATGCAAGAAGACGTGCTACGTGGTACCAGTGTATACAGGAATCTGGACCACGACCTCTGAAGATCTCGCTGTGTGGTGGTACAACATGCAATGTGCGGTTTTCATGGGCAATAAAAAGGGCGAAAATTTTGTTTATGTTGATCTCTATTCCAATTTTATGTACAGGTTTCGAAACTCTCGGAACCGAGGTGATGCAAAACTTTTTTGATGTGTGTACATAAATATGCCTATGCGTCTTTTGGTACAATTATGTTTCCTTCAGGACTTAGTTCACCAATTTCCTTTTTGTCTCGTATCATTTTCAATCACAGTAGACGTACCCCATGCGATAAAGTCCACACAACGACAAATTTGTCAATTAGAAACTTTTGCTTTATCTAAATATTGCGCATGTGTTCGGAAAAATAGTAAACAGATCCAGTCTGGGTTGTCCACTGTGTTTGCTGAGGTCCATCTTGTCATTTCTGACAACGGAACCTGTTTTGTATCAGTTTGAGCCTGACCATTTACTGTCTCATTTCTACCATCAGGTTTCCAACATGTACTATCACTGTCGTTCATTCAAACGGTCGACGGAGCACTTTTATACATCAAATCCTATAATTTGCGTGAATCATAGTACCTAAATGATAGACCTTTTCTTCACAATGTTACAATTTCATCACTTCATTATTGACTTACATAAATTTCTCACATGTTTCATGTGAGTTATATTTTTGGAAATTATGCGTTTTGCCTAGAGTTCAGATGAATATTACGAATGTTTGACTAATCTAGTGCTAGTTTTTCATTTACACATTCGTAAATTTCGAAACATGAGTTCCTTTCAAACTTCCTACTGGGTATATACTATATAGTATTGACACGTAGACGTAAGACTACTATTCAGTTTGGTCATAATATACAGTTATATTCATGTTTTCACTCGTAGCTTCAATTTTTGCGTTATTTCGAGATGAAATGGTTGCTGTTCGGAACTTGATTGCCTTATACTCTGTCTTAGAGCTATGTTTTCAGCCTCGCAATTTTTTGGCTTGGTTTTGACGTCAGCTCGTTGAAGGGTGCATTTCCCCATAGCCTCTGCTGCATCAGCACACTGGACTGCCTGACCTGTTCCCACACATGCTGCTCGGGCCGTTTGCTGCACCACGATCGCACTTTCTGTTAGCCTGTAACTGACATCAGCGTGTTTGACATTGCACCATGTGCAACCATTTTATTTTTTAATTTTGTTCTTTACTACTCTTATTTACTTACTGATTGTACTACACCATTTACAACCATTTTATTTTTTTTTTAAATTTTACAGTACAACCATTAGTCGGTCTTGGATTGTACCACTTCCTTTCCTTTTTACCAAGGACATAAATACGAGTACAATCCAATGTTAGTTTTCA
This sequence comes from Schistocerca cancellata, assembly GCF_023864275.1. Taxonomy (NCBI): domain Eukaryota; kingdom Metazoa; phylum Arthropoda; class Insecta; order Orthoptera; family Acrididae; genus Schistocerca; species Schistocerca cancellata. The sequence goes on from NC_064627.1 coordinate 74,483,885, forward strand.
TAAAATTGTGAAATTAGTTTTGCACTACCTAAAAAACTCCATCCTGAGGCTTCACCAAATTTTTGTATGATCCTGTCACCAGATTGCCAAATTTAATGGGTCTTGTGCTTTTATTAACTATCTTTTATTAAATTTTTAATACATTTCTATCTCCCAAAAGTCCTCTAACATTCATGATCTTGCTACTGCCCTGAAATGCTGCAGATTCATAGGCTATGCAGATGCACATGTACATGTACTCTATTGATGGCTAGTGACACAAGAAAGACTCTAAAGGTTTTAATTTTTGCGAAAGGGTTTTAAATAAAAAAATATAAAGAAATAGGTCAATATTGCGTTATTATCTAAAACGCGTATCATTCAACTGGGTACCAGGGCACATGAGAATTGAGGAAATGAGCAGGCAGACCAAGTAGCCAAGGAGGTCTACAGGGAAACACAGCGTGCCATTCCTCGGCCTCAAATCAGTCACTCTGACGGAATGAAGTCGCTCACACCCACTTTGTAATAGGGCAAAAGGTTCCCTAACATATGGCTTCATACTCATTACTCTGTGCTGCCTGCAGAGCGTAAACCTCTGAACGTCACATTTTAACCTAGTGCATTTTATACAGTTATGAGAAGACTGAAATAAATGTATGTGAAAATCTGCCCGCTTTCAAGATGATGACGAGACGAGTGTTGTCTCTGGACTCCAGACTATGCCTTTAGGCTAGAGATGTCAGTGTATACAGAGTGACTGCATCCTCCTTTTTATTCACACATAAGCAAGCCGCAGCTTTTCGCTGTACACTTTTAATATTTTCCACTGAATTTCTCTTTCTATTAGAAGTTTTAGACCTGGCAAAAAGCATGATTTTCTTATTTCTGTGTCTGTATCTGTGTGCATATGTGTGCAAGGTTTTATGGAATTCTTAAATACTAATTATAGTCGAAGTTATATTACTCTGTGACTTTTATCTACACTCGTCTCATAAAATTTGGGAACGAGCGCTAAGTACCCCGCTGTCATACACTCAAACTAACACGTTGTCATAATCATCATCACACAACCTTTACCGGAGTTCAATTAAATACTCATAATGGATAAAGACACTTTAAATATTCGCACAAACTGAAAGGATTCCCTACAGGAAATTCCATCAGCCGACATCAGATGACACAGATAATACCCGTCTACATATGCACACAAAGTTATTTTAGTTAAAATGAGTCAGCATGTAAGGTGCCTAGGTCGATACTTCCGAAATGTTTTCATAACCTCGTCAGTCCTCGCTCCTAAGACATTCACAAACCAAATAAATGTGCTCCAAGCATCAAACACGTAACAACATTACAAACTGATCAGCGATAGCTATCAAGAAAACAGTACATACATTTTGTGACAACTATCATTCTATCGCAAATACGAGAAGTAAAAAATAATACAATAACTGTTATTCGAAGCAATGCAAATGTAAGTTGACTAAATCTGACCACAGGCTTTACACTGCTTTTTACTTAATACTTATAGTGTTAAGTTATTTTTTAACTTTTATCTTTACATCTACAGATAAAGCATATATTCATCAAAAGAAACATATAAAACCAATAACATAAATACGTGCTTTAAAGAATTGAAATGTCGGAACATTTTGAAAGGGTTCCCAGTATAATATTTTCTTCTTTAACACTACTTGCATGCAAATTCATCTTGTTCACGGTGGTATCCTATCAAATTATGGGATATTCCAAGATGTGACAACAGTTGCATTTAGTAATTCAATATCTTCGTTCATGTGACACAACTAATAAGCCGTGGAGTGCACTCTGACTTCAAACTTTTCATCTACAATTAGATTTTCTTAGTTGTACCAAATCATGCTTACCCCCACATAATTGGGGAACTTTCCGCAACTACGTTTCAAGCAGGCCCTACACTACTTCACCACCGTCACATGTATATCGATAACGGATCTAAATCACTTGGGAAAAATGGCTTATTTTGAACATATCACTTGAAACGAAAAATACCGATTCTTGTAGCTGAAAATTGAAGGCCTAGTTGGTGGCAGAAGAGTAGTTGTAAGATGTCAGACGTCTTGGCAGCAAAATATTAGGTAGTACACAGGTTTGCATAATATTCAGTGAATGACGTTTGTTTCAGGAAACCATTAAGCAATGGTAAATGTCGTCGCTAACATCCGTTAATGCATATGGAATGGGGACAAAGAAGAAGTTTTTAAAGGAGTAAATATGAGTAGAGCTCGTATATTTTTCATTTTCGTCACAAACTGTCACAGATATACGAGAGGTGTCGATGTTACTGAGCGTGTCCGTTTTTGGTTTGTTGCAGACGCTGACAAAGGCCTTCTCTTACTTCACAGTCCTGCGACAGATCAAGGGCACCAGCTAGATGCCAACAGATCAAGGGCACCAGCTAGTTGCCAACAGACCACGAGCAGCAGCTAGATGCCAACAAATCTAGGGCAACAGCTAGTTGCCAACAGATCACGAGCAGCAGCTGGATGTCAACAGATCAAGAGCACCAGCTAGATACCAACCGATCAAGAGCACCAGCTAGATGCCAACAGATTGAAGGCACCAGATAGATGACAACAGATCAAAGGCATCAGCCAGACTTCAGTGCTCCACAACAGGTCGCTGCTGACAGCTTCTATCGAAAGTCCATCCCTCACCAGTGCCTGTCACAGAAATGTTGTTCAGTACACATGGGCGTGCACGCTCATCATGCATTCACCTGTTACCATGACATTCATTGCAGCAATAAATAATGAGGTAATGCAAAACAATCACTGCACACAGAAGTTTGTACCTCATTTTTATAATTCATGTCCCAACCAATAAACAATAAAACACTATGCACTTGTGAAATGTTCAGGAAGTAATTTAAAGAATTTTATGAAATGTTACACACAAGAAACCTACGTGACTCAAACTTTCTTCCCTATTACCTATTATCTTATAGCTACTAACTTACACACTCATTCTCCGATCTTTTGTTGTCATAAGTAGTCATAGTAAGTAGTTGTATAGTCTCGCTTGTAGAGTAGCTCTTCCCTCCTTCAGTATCTCTGCAGGTATTCCATGTATTCCTGGTGCCTTCCCCCTCTTCAGCTGTTTTATGGTCGCTCTTACCTCTTCCATGCTTGGTAGTTCATACTCCCCCAATTGTACAGTATCTCTGTACTCTCTATATGATTTTTCTTATTCTTTTTCTGTTGTATCTCTCATGGTGTCTTCGTCCGCATTCAGGAGGTTTTCGAAGTAGTTTTTCCATTCCTCCATAGCTTTCATTTCATCTGTGATTATCTGTCCTTCTAGACCTCTGCTCGCGTCAATCCTTGGATTGTATCCTTTCTCGAAGAACCTGACTATCCTGTAAAAGTCTCTTCTATTTCCTACTGTCCGGTCTTCTTCTGCCAGTTTCATTTTACTGTTTATGAACTATCGCTTTTCTGTTGAAGGACTTGTCTTGCTTCTCTGGCTGCTTCCATGTATCCCAACCTTGTTCTTTCATGCTGTTCGTTTGTCAGCCATAACAGTTTCGCTGCTTTTCTCTTGGTGACTGCATTTCTACACCTATCATTAAACCATCATCTGCTCTTCCTCCTTTTCTCCATTGGTTTCAGCACCTCATTTGCAGCATCTGTTAAATCTGTCTTGATTTTCGACCAAAATGTTTCAACATCATCTTCGCCTTCTTCTTCTATGTGAGCAAACCTGTTTCCAATTTTAAGTGCATATCTTTCCTTAATGTGGTCCTCTTTCAGTAGGTCTGTATTTATTTTCTGCTCTTCTCCTGCTGTTACTATCCTCTCCTGTATGGTTGTCAGCACAAGGTAATGGTCTGATACTATTTCTGCACCTCTTTGAGATTTTACATTCTGGGTAACACTTCTGTGTCTGGGATCCACAAGCATGTGGTCTATTTGGTTCTGAGTCTCTTCATCAGGTGACTTCCTTGTTATCTTATGGACGTCTTTGCGAAGAAAGTAGGTACCTATAATTCTTAAGTTTTGCCAGATTGACTAATCTCATTCCATTGTTAGAGAAATCAAACAGACTGTGAAGGGCACCGTAAGGTCGCAAAATATCTTCTCTTCCTACTTTAGCATTGACTTCACCAAGGAAAACCTTCACATCGTATGATGGTGCATCTTCATACACTGATTCTAGGTCTTCGTAGAAACTGTCTTTTTCACTTTCATCTTTATCTTCTATAAGTGCATGGAACGTAATCAGAGTTACATTGTAGAATTTTCCTTTCATTATTCTTATCCCGAATATTTTTTCATTGACAGCCTTGAAGTCCATGATATTTCCCCTTACTCTGTTGGCTACTGCAAATACCACTTCAAACTGATGTTTACCGTCTTTATTTCCACTGTAGAAGTAGCTACACCACTTTTCTTTATGCATTCCATCTCCAGCCCATCTCATTTCTTGCAGTGCCACTATGTCTAGCCTGTATCTATTCAGTTCTTCATCAAGGATCTTCACCTTTCCAGGTGAGAACAGTGTTTTTACATTCCAAGTGCCACACTTCACTCTATGTTTGTTCCGTGATCTCCTGGCACTAACCTTTGAATTGCTGGAGTCGTTTTCATTGTTCCGTACCGAATCCGAGGTTATTTCTTGGTGTTTCGTAACAATCATCTTTTTTACGCTGTTAGAGCGTTGACCTCACGCCCAACCCCCAACCTGGAGGACCAGGGTGTCCCATTTAGACTGGATCATCACCTTTGAAGTATCTGGTATGGGAGACCCTACTAGTAGCAAAGCCAACTCCCAGCCTAGCTCTCAGGATCATTTTACCACGTAGGGCCCACCACCACGACAAGGTAAGGACGCGATGGGGGGGGGGGGGGGGGGAGGGGGGCAGACATAGCCTCTTTCGAACAACCAACTGCTACTGTGTGCTGCACTCTTCTTTGCGGCGTACCGGTCTCCCGCCGGTGGACAAGCGGGCACTTGCTGGCCACACCCGGTCTGCCCTGGGGTGACTGCGGGTGCACGGTCCAGGCAGTGACTCTTCGCCAACACAAAACGCTGCAACGCCCACTAAACAATGCGAGATAAATGACGCTAAAATGTAACTGCATCCTAACCAAAGCACAGTGACCTACAGCAACCACACACACAGTGGGTCCGCCCCCACACCGATCCTGAACTTCATCTACTTCGTGACCATCAGTCCTGGTGTTAAGTTTCTCGTTGTTCTCATTTTTGCTACTTTTCATTACTTTGGTCTTTCTTCGATTTACTTTCAGTCCATATTCTGTACTCATTAGACTTTTCATTCCATTCAGCAGCTCCTGGAATTCCTCTCTCCTTTCACTTAGTGTAATAATATCTTCAGCGAATAGCATCACTGAAATTTTTTCACCTTGAATTTTAATTCCACTCCTGAGCTTTTACTTCCGTCATTGCTTTTTGTTGTGTAGATTGAGCAAAAAAATGGTTCAAATGGCTCTAAGCACTATGGGACTTAACTTCTAAGGCCATCAGTCCCCTATAACTTAGAACTACTTAAACTTAACTAACCTAACCATGTCCGAGGCAGGATTCGAACCTGTGACCGTAGTGGTCACGCGGTTCCAGACTGTAGCGCCTAGAACCGCATGGCCACACCGGCCTGTTGTGGAACTCAATCTATATTTTTAAAGAAAAATAGTTATTGGTAACCTATTTGTGCCTTGCAAGATCAGAAGAATTTTTCACTCAGCTTGTTGCGTATGCACTAAATTACCAACTTGGATTTTGAACTTCAGGTTGTCAGCAATAGTCTAATTTATGGGAGATGTGATAATATGGTAACTACTCTTAATTTAATTTTCATTTAATGAATATAGCTATATGAAATTTATTGTCGTTTTTCACCAGTAAGCTTGCTGGAAGTATTTGCATCAGAAAACAGAACTGAATACTACGGGCAGACCGATATGTATTATTAGCAATGAATAATAAAGAGGAATTCTAGTGCCATGTGTATGTTAGAAAGCTAAAGTTCTAGAAGAAACAACTGTGTGGCATTTTGGCAGTAAAAACAAAATTATAGGTTGATCGAGCATACACAAGCTGTGTAGTCCAGTGTACACAACGCCAAAAAAAACAACAAATCACAATAATCTGTACTCCTTGTCATTGAAATTAAACTTTTTTAAAAACTTCAGCAAAACAAAAACTCTTCCTTGAACTTGAATAAGGAGTACATTTATTCCTATGAATTCTAGATAATAATTTCTTCCTGCATACATTTAAATACAATAATTATTTGGCCTCCATCGTAATTTCTTCTGTAAGTCGACACAAAACAATGAAATGGCATTTTGGCAAAAAGAAAATCATAGGTCTGTCGAACACACTCAGGTCATACAGTCTAGTGTACACAAAGTTAACAAAACCATTCACGTTCACTGATGTAGTAGTTAGACTCAAGAATGAGCTCAATTACGATCAACAGTGTGCAATGCGAATGTTCCTCTGTTGCCTACACACGACACTGTGCAGTGACATCTTTTATTTCGTAGACGCTAAGGCCAGTATTACACTATCAATAAAATTTGGTATTGTAATAAGTAACTTTGTCAAAGTTACACCTTGGTCAAATTTTCGTTGATCAAATCTAGCACCTCACCTTAAGTTTGATCAAAGAAAGCCTTCATCTTCTGTTTACTGCATTAGAAAATGTAACTGCTTGGAGTGCTAACATTGCTGCAGCTGTTTTCCATTTAATATAGCGTTTATAAATATAAACATGGCCCAAAATCCACGAGCAAATATGACATTGGCACATGCACATTGAAGGAACTATGGTGAAATATTTGATGACAGTGTAATACTCCCTTTTGCTCTGTGTAAAAGACTTTTGTCAAAGAAATGTGATCAACATTTAATCAAATTTCTTTGTCAAAGAAAATTTAATAGAGTAATATCGACCTGAGACCATTAAAACTGTCAAGTGCTTACTTAATCACTCTGTTATATAAAAAGCTTCCTGTGACACAGTCTTTATGCTAGGGAATAAAATCTCATTTTCACAAGTGTTAAAATATGATTTGAAATTAGAGACTACAGTGCTTAAAAATGAATGTAATTTTGACTTGTGCTATGATTGGAAACAGCTATGTAAACTTAATGTTTTTAAAAAATATATTTACTTGAAAATGTGATGTAATGGTAAAGAAATAACTCTTAATGAGAACTACACAATGGAAACCAGGTAGGGATATCAACACTGTAGGAAAGGATAGATTGCTACTTACCATAAAGATGACATGTTCATTTACAGACAGTTAAATTAAAAGACATTTATGTGAAGCTTTTGGCCACAATCTTCATCATTTCTCTATTTCAGAGGAGAAACACCATTCATTCACACAAGCAAGCCAACTAGCCCGAGCTGCCAAAGTTCGCGGTCATGTGCATATGAGGTGTGTTTGGTTGTGTGAATGAATGGTGTGTGTTTCTCTTTTTCTGACGAAGACTGTGGCTGTCTGCAGCTTAATGTGTCGTCTTTAAGGTAAGTAGTAATCTATCTTTTCCTACACCCTTAATGAGAATTACCTTCTTCACAACTTCCCGTGACAATATTTGATCTGAAATAAAAGATTTGTAGCATCTATATGTATACATCAATACTCCTACAACTTTAGTATATATTGTGTGCATTTAAAGAGATCTTTGCTTCTACCACTATCAATTTTTTCGAGACAGGAATGTTTTCGAGCGTAGATGAAGGGATGAGCATCGCTTTTATTTTTTGTGTAAGAGCAGTCACTGGGTGATATCAGGTCCCTCTAGGAACAAGACAGGTATAAGCATACACACACTTCCTGCTGACCTCTGGAAAAGTAGTACAGCGTTGACTGGTCACTTGCAGGCAGCATGGTTTGGGGTCTGCTTACAAAAAAAAGATATTAAAGGTCAGCTATGAGTGATTCACTGAGTTTTGGATGAATTTATTTCACAGAACATAGCATGAAAAAGTGAAACAACATATATTCAAGTTTTGTTGGAAATAATTGCAAATGTCCAATGTTCTCTACTCATATTACACGACAAACATCTACACATTATTCAAGTTCGATTCATACACATTTTAGCATCTCCTTGTCAATGTTCACCAATGCAGCACTTACGTGATCCTAGAGTTCAGTCAGTGCTGTCAACAAAGGTGGTACATAAACATTGTCTTTTACATATCCACAAAGAAAAATATGACAAACTGTAAGGTAAAGAGACCTTGCAGGCCACTTGAAGAGTGCCAAATCACCAGTTTGGAAATTCTTCATTCAGATCTCATGTGCCCAAAAAAAATTCTTCATCTACATCTACATGGATACTCTGCAAATCACATTTAATTGCCTGGCAGAGGTTTCATCGATCCACCTTCACAATTCTCTATTATTCCAATCTTGTATAGTGCACAGAAAGAACGAACACCTATATCTTTCCATACGAGCTCTGATTTCCCTTATTTTATCGTGGTGATCGTTTCTCCATATGTAGGACGGTGTCAACAAAATATTTTCGCATTCGGAGGAGAAAATTGGTGATTGGAATTCCGTGAGAAGATTCCATCACAATGAAAAATGCCTTTCTTTTAATGATGTCCAGCCCAAATCCTGTATCATTTCAGTGACACTCTCTCCCATATTTCGCGATAATACAAAACGTGCTGCCCTTGTCTGAACTATTTTGATGTACTCCATCAGTCCTATCTGGCAAGTATCCCACACCATGCAGCAGTATTCTAAAAGAGGATGGACAAGTGTAATGTAGGCAGTCTCTTTAGTACACTTGTTACATTTTCTAAGTGTCCTGCCAATAAAATGCAGTCTTTGATTAGCCTTCTCCATGACATTTTTTGTGTGTTCCTTCCAATTTAAGTTGTTCATAATTGTAATTCGCAGGTATTTAGTTGAATTTACGGCCTTTAGATTTGACTGATTTATCGTGTAACCGAAGTTTAACCAATTCCTTTTAGCACTCATGTGGATGACCGTGGATGACCTCACTCTTTTCGTTATTTAGGGTCAACCGCCAATTTTCGTACCATTCAGATATCTTTTCTAAATCGTTTTGCAATTTGGTTTGATCTTCTGATGACTTTATTAGTCGATAAACGACAGCGGTATCTGCAAACAACCTAAGACAGCTGCTCAGATTGTCTCCCAAATCGTTTATATAGATAAGGAACAGCAAAGGGCTTATAACTCTTCCTTCTTTTGCGGTATTTCCTCCAAATGAGTCAGACATACGTTTCTTCCTGTTCTATTTATAAAAACTAAACCAATGACTACCAACATTATCCCAAATATCTAAACTATACCACTTCGAATTTCATTTGCTTCTACTGGAAGTTCATCAATCATAAAACCAGTTCAGAAGTTATTCTCTTTGTTCTCTTTGTTCATGGTTTTTGTTTATTTTTTCTTCTAATTCACTCAAATGCTTTATTTCTGATTCGCCTAATGAAATATCATTATGATTTATTTATATATCCCCAGAATCTTATAAATGATGATAAGGAACCATTTGCTTCCTTCATTTGCTTTAGCACATTTTTTCTTTGTCCTTCAATCTCCTTTCTTATATTTCTCATACGCTGCTAAAAATTGTTCTTACATTTTCAAAAAGCTTCTTTTCACTATTCTTTTTTCTTTCTTATTGTATAAACCTTATTTATAATCGCCGTATCATGTTTTAATAGCATTTCTTAAAGAAAAATTAATGACTGATGTTTAAAATTTATGATCAAAATTTATGATTAATATACTAATTAACATTTGTGGCTAATGTTTGTGATTAAAGTTAATAAAGGTTCAGTATTATGATTAACTTTAACATTATGAAATTTTTGATCTTATTTTGATATCTGCAATCATTATATTTCCTCATTAAATCTTCTGTACTAAAACCAAATTCATGATTCGAATATTTACTTTAAATATCCTTATACTAATCAGCTTTAAATTTCACTTAAAAACTCATGATAAATATGATTTTGTGTCATCTTTTCGAAAGATGTTGAAAACTTTAAGACTGTCTCTCCACCCTTTCGAAGTATGTTAAAAAACATTAAGACTGTCTCTCTCAAATGGTTTATGAATCTTTCAATAAGTTTTAGCTAAATAAAACCACTTCATTCCTTTATGATTTCCTCAAATATAAATGTGTTGTGAGTTTTAAAAATGACATCATCAAATAAAGAAACTTAATTATCTTTGCATTCTTACAATCTTTGAGAAACCTCATCCTTCTCAGTTCAAGAAGCAATTTTATTAACCAGTAGATCTTCAATTTTATTGCCCCTCTTTATAAACTTTTGATGTGTAGGTTGATTCAAACTTTTGAAATAAACATACAAATGATTTGTTTTACCCCAGTGTAACCACTCAGAAGCTAAATGTTGTTATGAGTCATGAGAGTTGCCACATCTACTTAACCTGTAATTATAAAACTTATGGTTTAGGCTATATTTTATATTTTTGTATCCTGTTTCCTTTTCTTTTAGTTGTATCTTTGGATCACAATAAGTTTTGTTCATGTAATTAGTTAAATTTTTATTTTACAAATGAATACACTATTTCCATTGAATGTGAACAGCTCATTTCTGAAGAGAACTATTGAATGTTCCCTTATGGGAATTTATAAAAGTTGCATTAATTGGTTTCAATTCTACACTTCTTACTCCAAATTACACATCTAAAAGTCTTAATTTTATTGTGATGTGGAGACTACTATTCTTCCAGAAGATCAATAAAGTTTGAAAAACATATCATACAAACAAACCTGATAAAAGCATTAAGACAGATGAAGTTTTCTATAGAGTGGTGATTGAAAGTCGTTTTCAATTTATATTAATGTAAAAGACAGTTTAGAAAAGTACTCAAACTGTTAGAGCAATCAAAAAAAAATTGCTATTGCTGTTCCTAAAATTATTTCTTTTGAGTCAGTTAGTTTGAGTTTTATTTAGCGGAGGGTATATTTGTAAAATGGTTAACATTTCCTCACAGAATCTCATATTATTGCTTCTTTTGAGCCAAATGCTGGGCCTGGTGATAGTACTATTTATGAACTAGACTGTCCTATGTTTTCAACAATTCTGAACAGATGGAGATTGAAAAATATCGGTTACTGACAGCAATCAGGAACTACTCGATTGGAGCTGATGTAACTGTAATTTTAGTGGTGAAATGTGGCGATATTTTGTTAAATAAATGAGAAAAGTTGAAACGGCAAACAAATATGTAAAGTGTAATGTTAATATATCGGTATCATTCTCAGTTTTGTTGAAAGGGGTATATTTTATTCAACAGCTGCCCTTTCACTTATATCACTTTCTTGATATTAATTATTAATCTCTGTTCTGTCATCATTGAATATCTGGGTTAACACATGGCAGTAAGGCTTTGTTATAATTTAATTGATAGTCAAACTGCACATGGTTAATCATTATAAGAACAGTTCGTGGTTACAATGATCATAATACTCTTTAGTTTGCGAAATGTATTTTCTGCGAGCTGTTTTCAGTGGTACCTTCTACTGTGGCTGCAGATGGAATGGCAGGACAGTGGTAGGCAGTCCGGTTTTAGATCTTGTGTGGAGGATGGTTTAGGCCAGCTCACAGGAAGTAGTGATGCTTCACTGGGCAATACTATAGTAGCCCCTGACAGTGATACCCTGATGCTCGCAGATATTGGAGCTGTGCCAGGCTTCGAGGGCTGATAACTGGACACGGTGCAGTTGAGGGACCCAGCGTGGGTGACGCCTGAAGGAAGTGACCGTAGTAGCAGTTTTTGTTTCCCTTTTTGCCATCCGGCTGTGTTTATACCGCGAGAATGGGATGTGGAGTTGATTGGTGAGACACTCTGAAACATCAGCAGTACTACACTGGTACTAAAATTGCGGTTGTGGTACCCATTGGCTGAGTGTTGTGTGTACGATGTGAGCCAGTATTTTCCAGACACAGAACAATTCTACCAGTGCTGCAGCCTCTGCTCACAGTTCTACAATAGAATAGTTCCTGGTGGTGGTGCAGGTCTTGTGGGCTGTGCAAGGGAGACGTGTTTTGCACGCTGGTAAGAACGCCATCCTAGCTGCTGCCAGTTAGGTGCGAGGATGGAAATCTGGATCCGGACCTCGTGGAGGCTAGTTGCACTCAGGCCGCGGGTGCAGAACTGGTTGATTCTGGGGGCACCTGCAGCACTTCGGGAGGCCGTCAGTGAGCTGTCGTCTGTCGCAGTCCCTGTGCAGCATGGGTAACACCACTGGCGTTTTAGAACTGGCAGGACATACACTCCTGGAAATGGAAAAAAGAACACATTGACACCGGTGTGTCAGACCCACCATACTTGCTCCGGACACTGCGAGAGGGCTGTACAAGCAATGATCACACGCACGGCACAGCGGACACACCAGGAACCGCGGTGTTGGCCGTCGAATGGCGCTAGCTGCGCAGCATTTGTGCACCGCCGCCGTCAGTGTCAGCCAGTTTGCCGTGGCATACGGAGCTCCATCGCAGTCTTTAACACTGGTAGCATGCCGCGACAGCGTGGACGTGAACCGTATGTGCAGTTGACGGACTTTGAGCGAGGGCGTATAGTGGGCATGCGGGAGGCCGGGTGGACGTACCGCCGAATTGCTCAACACGTGGGGCGTGAGGTCTCCACAATACATCGATGTTGTCGCCAGTGGTCGGCGGAAGGTGCACGTGCCCGTCGACCTGGGACCGGACCGCAGCGACGCACGGATGCACGCCGAGACCGTAGGATCCTACATAGTGCCGTAGGGGACCGCACCGCCACTTCCCAGCAAATTAGGGACACTGTTGCTCCTGGGGTATCGGCGAGGACCATTCGCAACCGTCTCCATGAAGCTGGGCTACGGTCCCGCACACCGTTAGGCCGTCTTCCGCTCACGCCCCAACATCGTGCAGCCCGCCTCCAGTGGTGTCGCGACAGGCGTGAATGGAGGGACGAATGGAGACGTGTCGTCTTCAGCGATGAGAGTCGCTTCTGCCTTGGTGCCAATGATGGTCGTATGCGTGTTTGGCGCCGTGCAGGTGAGCGCCACAGTCAGGACTGCATACGACCGAGGCACACAGGGCCAACACCCGGCATCATGGTGTGGGGAGCGATCTCCTACACTGGCCGTACACCACTGGTGATCGTCGAGGGGACACTGAATAGTGCACGGTACATCCAAACCGTCATCGAACCCATCGTTCTACCATTCCTAGACCGGCAAGGGAACTTGCTGTTCCAACAGGACAATGCACGTCCGCTTGTATCCCGTGCCACCCAACGTGCTCTAGAAGGTGTAAGTCAACTACCCTGGCCAGCAAGATCTCCGGATCTGTCCCCCATTGAGCATGTTTGGGACTGGATGAAGCGTCGTCTCACGCGGTCTGCACGTCCAGCACGAACGCTGGTCCAACTGAGGCGCCAGGTGGAAATGGCATGGCAAGCCGTTCCACAGGACTACATCCAGCATCTCTACGATCGTCTCCATGGGAGAATAGCAGCCTGCATTGCTGCGAAAGGTGGATATACACTGTACTAGTGCCGACATTGTGCATGCTCTGTTGCCTGTGTCTATGTGCCTGTGGTTCTGTCAGTGTGATCATGTGATGTATCTGACCCCAGGAATGTGTCAATAAAGTTTCCCCTTCCTGGGACAATGAATTCACGGTGTTCTTATTTCAATTTCCAGGAGTGTAGATTGAAGTTCGCGGTATTTCAGTAAGCTAGGGATCGTTCTTTCCGAGAGACCTGTAGGCTCACCTAATTGAGTATTTTCCCTGCGTGATTTAAGTCAGGTTTCTTAGCGTTGTCCACAATAATTTTCTTGGGGAGCATTAGGAATTTCATTTCAATTTTTCCATTTACCATCTACAAGTTGCTAGTTTTCTAAAAAGTATTGCGGGCTTATCTAAAGTCTTAAATTTTTGTCAAAGTTCAGTTTTAATGGAAGCTGTGACATTTTAGTGTAATAAATCATGTTGTGATACCATTAATTCTGTTTTCATTTAAGGAATTACTTGTTATTTTATTACAGAGGCGTTCTTATAGATTTTGTCCTTAATATCTGTATAGCCATGTAAATGCACAGTCACTCACTGACAATGGCCGAATATTGGCTGTGTTGCTTTGTGAGGAAACATCAGTGAGTTTCTGCTTGGTGGTCAGCCTGCTCATGTGTTGCATTCTGGTGAGCAGGAGGTGCAATTGATATGCACATGCAGGGACTGAGACACAGTACTGTCGACAGCGGGGAGGCTTTGGCAAGACAGAGCCTTGCCCTATTCAGTATCCGAAGGTACTAGTCTTGCGCCACTATGTGAATCGTTTTAAGGCGCGGCTTTGTCTAATAGTACAGCTGACGCACATATTTCATTTTTAAAACAACCACACTCATTTCATTTTGGCGACCCTACTTCAGGGCCACGAACTTTGGTTCGTCCGTAACGCACTCAGGTCTTAATTAATTTTTTCTTCGGCGGCGGGTTGGTATGTCTGTGACCCAGTCAGGACACATTTTCTGCCTGACCCAGTCACGAGCCGTATTTTTGTGAGAATTCGTCTGTAATGCTGTACTTCAGATGAATAATTAACTTGGGACTTTTCTTGTATATCAGATTGGGTAGTATTCAGTATATCAAGGTTTCAATAGGTCAGAGAAGGTAACTTGTTCCAATTTCTATAGATATTTCGAGCCCAAATTTACTATTTGTATGTTTATTTCAAATGTAATTTTCTTTCGTCTCTTGTTTATGTGTTTGTGGTTTCTGCACCACTCCACGAGTCGAACTGCTGTGTTGAATAAAGCGTTTCTTGCGTGTTGCAGTGACTTTTCATGTGTATCTGTGCATATTATTTTTGGTATTGTTAGTTTAATTAGGCATAATGATTTTCTTAGGTATAATAAGTGAATAGGATCTGTACGTGGACGAGAAGTCGTGCTAAGTTAGAACGTGAAACACGTGAATCACATTCCGCATTTAACATGCAACAGGCTAGAGGGTGTCAATCGTGTGTGTCACTGGCAAAATTAATTTGTGTCCAGAGCGACATAGCAATCATGCTAGTAGTTCTTGTGATTCTGATGCGCAGAGAGCGGAACATGTAGATTCAGTAGACTGTAATGTGGATGACGATGTAATGGTTCATCACCAGGTTAAGGAAATGCTGCATCCCGAGAACGGTTCACAAGAGAAAAGTTTCGCCGCGCCGCGACCTGAGTGAGTGCAGCTCGCGTAGAGCAACTCCAGAAACAACCCTAGACTCAAAGTCCGTAATGGACATGATTGCCAAATTCTTTACGGGTACGGAAAAAGAGAAGAGAATGAGGACAAAAGAGAAAGCGAGGTTAGAAAAATAATGGTAGCACGAAGTACATTGGCGAAGACAAAATGGGTCTTCGCCACGCTACAAGAGCAGGAAAAACGAATTGTAAGGAAGACACAGGAGAAAGTCGCGAACAATGGGCAAAGATTCGACGTCTTGGAGCAAAATAAACTCGAATCGAGCAGATCGTGGAAGAACAGACTAACATTTACGCACAACAGAAATAAATTCTTGCGGAACCCGAGGAGCCAGAATAAGCCGAAGTAGCGCAGACGATGACGATAAGATAAACATTATTTCATCATTCCCACATTGTAGTATAACCCCAAGGTCAGTCTTACTTAATCACTGTTCCTACCCAGTAGCAGAATCTTTGCAACATGTGAATTACGAAGCATAAAAGAAAAGCGAGCGAAATATCTTTATACAAGTAGCGCAAGCTGTCCTGTAGATTAAGCCAATCGAACAAAGTCACCCCTCAAAAAAAGGGGAACTTATATTTACGTAACATCAAATATTATAGTATATACTTATATTAAACTAATAATGTAGTATCAAAACCTAATAATAACGCGAATGTTAGGAAATAAAATTTAGTAGTGTCAAGACACGAACCACCGCCCCAACCAACAAACAATACAAGACAATGACGCTACTTTTTTTTTAAATCTCATTTTGTTCGTTTCCGTTCGTTGTATCTGCTCGGTGCGGACGTCGCAAGACACCCGTTTCAGTTCGTCGTTGATCCATTAACTCAGTTTTTTTTTATTAAAACTCGTTACGATACACCAACAATAGACCAATACGTGTGAAAGCTATGAAAGTGCCATGCAACGGCAGCAGATGGTAGCATGCGTGCATCTCACGATGCTGCTACTGAATTACATATTACGACACATTTAATTAAAGCAGGCACCGCGCATGGTGGACATATGACTCGATGTCGAGCAGGAAACTACATGCAAAGTCAAGGATATACTCCCCCTGCACACAATACATGTGGTGCAGGTAATCAAGTAATTACAACTGTGATCAGTGCAAACTCCGTGCCAGTCACATGTGTTTGTCAGTAGTACTGACGATATAATAGAAAATAGACGACGCACTCCCACCGTTCAGGGTACGTGTGAAGTGTGTGACGAAACACATAACTGTGTACCCCTTCGTCGTTGCGAAGCGCACATTAATAGTCACAGTCATAGCGCTGGCAGTGTCAGCAATTGCAGCAGCATTGAAGTGCAGAGAGCAGGAAATTTTACCATATTGAATATCGAGAGTCGAATACAGAGAGGAACGCCAATGCATTTGACTACAAGCATTTCCTCTCGGTTCAAAATTTCCAACACTCGAGTTTCATTGCACAGTACGAATGGACGCTGCCACCTGACCGGCCTCTCCTGCATAAGCAGGACTCTATAGCGGGCACGCAGGAGGCCCAGTCACTGAAAGAATGAGAAGCATTGCAACGTCGTGCAGATCATTCAAAGAATTCAAAGGCGCATTCTTGGCCAGCAACTGGTCTAAAAAAAAAATGCAAGACAGACTTAAACAGGAAATTATGATGACTTCTGACCTCAAAGCTTCTGGGTTTAGAAGCTCCCGAAGTTCCTTGAATCACTACTGAAGAAAAACTTGTTTCTTGACGAACCCTTAAGCACTTCGGAAGTCATAAGATTTTTCTATATAAATCTACAACTTCATTGTCAACAGGTGCTGACAGGACGTTGTGGAGACAACATTGAGAGTTTCAAAAATACACTGCGCGAGTTGGCTTATGCGTTTGAAGCATATAATACCAAAACAAGGCGTGCGGTTACAGACAGGACGCACCGGCCTCAAAACAATAGGAATTAGAATAGGCGAAAAGACAACCCTAGATATACTGGAGGTGGTAGTTATGGGGATAACGCACGACAACTCGAAGGAGCGCAAAGAAATAGGCATGATTCCTGGAATAACAATGAGAATAGGAACAGGAACAACCGTGATGACTGCCAGTACAATCAAAACTGGAGGAAGCGAAACTCGAACAATCGACAGTTGGTAATCGCTGAGGTGTGTGATGTAAACGCCACT
Organism: Schistocerca cancellata; assembly: GCF_023864275.1. Classification (NCBI taxonomy): domain Eukaryota; kingdom Metazoa; phylum Arthropoda; class Insecta; order Orthoptera; family Acrididae; genus Schistocerca; species Schistocerca cancellata. The sequence goes on from NC_064627.1 coordinate 74,501,317, forward strand.
GAGGAACAGAGAGGGGGAACTACAGCAAAAAATTGACGGTATATGAGCGGGACATCAACTGAAAATGTACCCACACAGTATACCGGATCACGCCTGATAAACCTTCTGGAGTACAAAGATCTTGGTCAAATCTTACCAGAAGAGACAAGCCAGCCCATTAGGGAAGACGTGCACCCCACACTAAAAGTTACAGTGGGAAAGCACATGCTGACGATCATTCTCGACAGAGACAGCGGCTTTCAGGTTACTGCAATATCCGACACTACATACCAACCAAGTGTAGCAGTCTTGAGTTAGACTCGAATTAAGGGCGCACTCATAGGGAAGTACACAGAGGTACAGATATTTGAAGTAAAGTGTCAAGGACATACATTCGAAACCAACTTCCTCCTGTCGCCTCACCTCGCCATCAATTTCATCTTTGGAGTAGACTTTTTAGGTCATCAGGAAGCAATTACAGACCTAGGCAAGGACGAGGTCATGCTGCGAAAACATGATATTTGAATCTTCAAGTTTGAGGGACACATGATCCAGGCCAAAATCCCTGCAAACTGCTTGAAACTCAGTTGTCGGAACAAACAGGAATAGGAAGATGCAACCCTCACGACGTTACAAGTCCGTCTTACGCGGGTCAGACGAGAAAGAAAGACAGGTGGATGTACTACAATCTATCGAAGATGAGTGCAACAGTGTACAGGGCATTGCGGAGAACAAGAGTGCAAAGCTATGAACCATATTTAGGGCCAACACAGAGATATTTTGGTCTAAAACTGGTACCATTAAGGAATTCATGTATAAGTTTATCATCAAAAAACACAAAGTATTCTTTGTGTCATTATATGCAATACCACTCCCGTATCAATCCCGAGTGTTCTTAGAAATCAGTCGAATGCTTGACAAAGCAACAGTCGAGCCTGCAACGTCCACTTACCATAACCCTCTTTGCATTGTGGAAAAACAAGACAAATCGATATGATCGATGCTCGACTAATGGCAAATTAACACTTTTATAGAGCGTGAGACTGAACGGTCAGGAATATACAGAAACTGGTACAAAACATCCTCCATCGATCTTAGATACAGTTTCTGGTCGATCACATTGCATCCTGAACGCAGGATATACACAGCCTTCCTTCCATGTGGCACGTGCTACCAGTTCACCTGACTTCACTTCGAACTTAACGCGTCTTCTGCCACTCTCATTAGAGGTTTCGATAGCATTCTGAGGCTTACCTTAAAGGAACATGGGACGATTTATATCGATGATCAGTTGATAGCAGAACCGACTTGAGAGCGGCATAATCAGACTTTAGCTGAGGTTCTGCGTGATTTTAAAGAACATAGTGACACAGCTAATATCACAAAATCATATTTTGGTTCGCCGTGAGTTTAGTTCCTCGGCCATATAATCTTGGCCGAATGGATTGAAACTAACCCCGAGAAAGCTGAAGTGATGGAGAAATAATAAAATGCTATGTGTGATTTTCTTGGGGAGGTAAATTTTCATAAAAAATTATTTGTGTCAAATCACTGGCCACTGCTCGATTATATAAACTGATGGGGAAGAAGCCCCCTGGGTATAGGATGGCCCAGTCATATGTGAATTACAATCTTTAAAGGCAACATTACTGCAGACACCAATCTTGTCGCACCCAAACTTGGAACATGACTTCTGTATTGCGACAGACAGCGCCTACACTGGCCTTGGGGTTGTCATATTTCAAGACAAATACAGCATAAAGAAGGAGGGAATATGGTGCACAAAACCATTGCAGTTGGTAACAGAGTTCTCAGTAAATACGAACGGAACTATTCCATAACTGAATTGGAGGCGCTGTATGTGGTTTGAGCCTTTGAGGAGCTTAGATTCTAGTTTTTCAGACACAAAAACCAGGGTCTTTGTACACCATATGGCCTTAATTCTTGACGATAGCTAAACTGAATAACAAGCGATTGTCAAGGTGAGGCTTGATTGTTCAAGAGTTTCAATTCTTAATTACCTATGTTACTGGAAAGACAAACATTATATTGGATGTTTTATCCGGCTCACCAACTGGTATGACCGAGGCAGTGACTGAGAAGTTACAATTAAAGCATTTTTGCATGTACTGTATGTGCCAAATAGTGTTTGAGATTTATGAGACAAACACCCTTTTCAAAATCAAGAATCACTGGCGTGGCAAGTCACAAGTAGTATTATCTAGTATGCAAAGGCATACCATGGGAATAGTCACTATGATCCTGTATGATGCCTTTGCACCTCAAAAGAGTTTGTTAATAAGATAATCTGGCATATGCTTTGTATTACTGACACTTTGTAGCATACAAATACTATTTGAAGCTATGTACCCTCGGTTATTTTAACAAAATGGATAAGTGTATGTGGAGGGTGGTATTGAAACTAGTGGGACAGATTTACTTCATAGGACACAAAATCTAATAAATAGTTGCAAAATGCTTGATTTCATAACTATAAGGCAATGAAATAACATTCCTCCTAAAACTGAACATCCTTTTATTTCTTCAACCATTGTTCTTTGCTTACCTCCAAGTGATTCTTAAAAGACAAGTTTGGAAAAGGTGTATTCAAGAAACTACATGAGATGGTAAGCTAGCTAAATCTTTTATGTGGAATGCAGCTCCTGAAAACTATCATCAGTAATAAGAATATATGAATAACAAGGGAGAAGATGTTGAAAACTTGCTGTAGAATGAAAAATTGTTGTAGTAAGTATGGAAATTAGAGTTCCAATTGTAAAATATTAATTTGAATATCCTAAGATGCCAGTTTCATTTCATGAGATACACACTCCTAAAGTTTCTAGAATAACTGATAAGAATCATTTTTGGTTAAATATTACTAATTATTACAATTCAGTGTAAATTCATTTAGCACCTATGTTACAAATATGACTTATAGGAAGCATGTCTCAGCAAGTCAGTGAACAGCTATGAAATTCAGTGCTGTGTTTAATGATGATGTATATGAAACTTAAAGTATTTCCCCTGTAAACTTTTACTAAAATAAGTAATTAAAAAGTGCAAAAATTTAATATGTGACTGCATGGTTATATTTTATTGTAAACTATTTAAAAGCAAGAAAGGAAGAACATATAGAAAAAAATTTGCATCTTTTAATGATTTTTACGTTATTGTTCTGTATTTGGTTGGATTAGGATTGTTTATGTAGAGTTTGTTAGCATTTTGATTTTTTGTAAATGAATTGACATCTGACTGAAAAAAATACACAAATATATTTCTGCTCTTTGACTCTGAGAGCAATGCAGTATGACCAAATCATGTGTATTCCATGCAGTATTTTTCAGGGATGAAACAGCTGCTGATAAATGTGATCAGAATTTAATTATCTTTGCAAATAAAAAAGTACTGCAAAGAATCAATTTTATAAACTAGAGATTGGCAGCCCAACTTACATGTAACTGGAGTTCTCTTACCAGAGAAAAGATTGGCAGCCCAACTTACATGTAACTGGAGTTCTCTTACCAGATTAAAATATCGACAAGAAATTACGTTCAACTGAAATACTTTGAGGTTCAAGTGTGCCATCTACACTCCTGGAAATGGAAAAAAGAACACATTGACACTGGTGTGTCAGACACACCATACTTGCTCCGGACACTGCGAGAGGGCTGTACAAGCAATGATCACATGCACGGCACAGCGGACACACCAGGAACCCCGGTGTTGGCCATCGAATGGCGCTAGCTGCGCAGCATTTGTGCACCGCCGCCGTCAGTGTCAGCCAGTTTGCCGTGGCATACGGAGCTCCATCGCAGTCTTTAACACTGGTAGCATGCCGCGACAGCGTGGACGTGAACCGTATGTGCAGTTGACGGATTTTGAGCGAGGGCGTATAGTGGGCATGCGGGAGGCCGGGTGGACGAACCGCCGAATTGCTCAACACGTGGGGCGTGAGGTCTCCACAGTACATCGATGTTGTCGCCAGTGGTCGGCGGAAGGTGCACGTGCCCGTCGACCTGAGACCGGACCGCAGCGACGCACGGATGCACGCCAAGACCGTAGGATCCTACGCAGTGCCGTAGGGGACCGCACCGCCACTTCCCAGCAAATTAGGGACACTGTTGCTCCTGGGGTATCGGCGAGGACCATTCGCAACCGTCTCCATGAAGCTGGGCTACGGTCCCGCACACCGTTAGGCCGTCTTCCGCTCACGCCCCAACATCGTGCAGCCCGCCTCCAGTGGTGTCGCGACAGGCGTGAATGGAGGGACGAATGGAGACGTGTCGTCTTCAGCGATGAGAGTCGCTTCTGCCTTGGTGCCAATGATGGTCGTATGCGTGTTTGGTGCCGTGCAGGTGAGCGCCACAATCAGGACTGCATACGACCGAGGCACACAGGGCCAACACCCGGCATCATGGTCTGGGGAGCGATCTCCTACACTGGCCGTACACCACTGGTGATCCTCGAGGGGACACTGAATACTGCACGGTACTTCCAAACCGTCATCGAACCCATCGTTCTACCATTCCTAGACCGGCAAGGGAACTTGCTGTTCCAACAGGACAATGCACGTCCGCATGTATCCCGTGCCACCCAACGTGCTCTAGAAGGTGTACGTCAACTACCCTGGCCAGCAAGATCTCCGGATCTGTCCCTCATTGAGCATGTTTGGGACTGGATGAAGCGTCGTTTCACGCGGTCTGCACGTCCAGCACGAACGCTGGTCCAACTGAGGCGCCAGGTGGAAATGGCATGGCAAGCCGTTCCACAGGACTACATCCAGCATCTCTACGATCGTCTCCATGGGAGAATAGCAGCCTGCATTGCTGCGAAAGGTGGATATACACTGTACTAGTGCCGACATTGTGCATGCTCTGTTCCCTGTGTCTATGTGCCTGTGGTTCTGTCAGTGTGATCATGTGATGTATCTGACCCCAGGAATGTGTCAATAAAGTTTCCCCTTCCTGGGACAATGAATTCACGGTGTTCTTATTTCAATTTCCAGGAGTGTATGAGTGACAGTGTAGATTAATGTGTGTTACTTAACACATGAATAAACCCCTATTTTTCTATTTTTATCTTAATTTATATTAAGTTAAACTCTCTTTTTATTCAGTTCCTGTAAACTTTCTAAGTATAATATATTGTCATACACTTCATATTGTTATTTTTGATAACAGACAAACTGCTTTGAGGTGTCTAGAAATTTTGACCAGCATGGTTTGTAATTTAGTTCCTTAATACAAATAGGAGGCCTAAAATTATCTACAGAGCTAAATACTGAATAGAACTGTCAAGTGGAAAGTGGCAAAGTGTTCGACTTAACAGTTATGTGTTGCCAGTTTGGTTAACCCATTTACACCATCACCTCTTTGCTTACTAACATCTTAAAGTAGAGCACCTCTGTTAATTCAGAGAGGTGGACTATATGAGAATGTTTGAGTAGAGGCTCAGAGGTATCTGGAAAAACGAGAAAGCTCCATAAAGTGCAGGGATGATTTTGTACTTCCATCACCTCTTTTCTCCATCTATAGATGAATGAAACGCTTACAAAGTTGAATAACATGTTTGAGTTCACTAAATTGTCTGAGCTTAAGATTAATAAGAAATATTTGGTTTTTGATTTAGAAATTACTGAAACAAATTGCGGTAGGAGACTTAATAACATTTTAGATCATAGGTATGAACGTGATTTGCAAGACGGATGTATTAAAAAAGATGAAAAAACCTCGTAGAAAGCTGTAAACGTCAAACCTGTTTTCATAACATACAAATGGAAGAAATATATCAAGAATGGTATCTTTGTGAGTTTTGCTAACATGCTAACTTTTTAAAATGTAGTTTTTCTTACACATTTCTGTATTGTATATTATTTACCTATTTTTAGTTTATAGATTTTACCTTATATTTATTGTGAGACTACTAAGATTAAGCAAGTATTGACTGAAATAAAAAAGAGAAGTGTGATCAGTTAAAAAGGTGTAGATTCGATTAAAAAAGTGCCTGTGAGCTAATTTTTACATGACGCTTCCAAAATATGAAAGTGAAATCATACACCTTTCTTATTTATACTTATTGATCATAATTACTTGGTTAGACACAGTGTTATCAGCAGTGACACTCGGTAAATGCATTCCAAGAATGGATTGAGGATTTTATGTACAACATCCGCCATTCACTATACCAAAGAAACCATACGAATTCAGTTGTAAAGCACATGCAATACACAGAGTAAATAGCCACATTTTGACCTCACTTTTTCTTTTAAAAAATTCCAAAAAGCTTTTAAACTTTTGGAAGACACAGCTATGGCAGTTGGTTACTTACAATATGTTAAGATATATAGCTTAACGAGAGTAAGAACAGCTTAACCTTTTACATTCATTCAATGGTACTGATAATCAGTAATCTTTCGCAACCAGTGGTGTACTCAAGTATCAACATAGAAGGTAGGGAAAAACAGAACACTGACAAGTTAACAAGTTATATGGACAAATACCCTTATCATCTTGTGTGATGAAGACATTTGAAAGGCTTCACTAGAAAAACCTTCAAATGTGGATGGAACACCACAGTCTTCTTACTGAAGCACACCATAGAATCAGAAATGGTAAAAATAATTCAGCATTTTAATGATAGACATGGACAGAAAGTTTCCAACAAAAATCTACATCACATCTAAACCCGTACTCCACTAACTACTGTGAACTGCACAGTAGCTTCATTGTTAGACACATATCGAGTGTAAAATTGTGTGGTTGCTACATTTTACTTATAAAGAAGCAATAATATTTGCAAATGCCTATGGTTTTTGCCTCTGGCATCTCAAACTATTGATCAGGAGAAAAACATACATTTGTCGCCCCGATAAATCTTTCTTCGAGCATATGAAGGAACACAAGGCTTGCTCCAAGGGGTAATATTAAGTCCTATGTTACACATTGTTCATGTACAACTTGCAGCTCACCTTCAACCCAGCAGTCAAAATCCTACAACATGCAGATGCTGTGTGTGTGTGTGTGTGTGTGTTTTTCCATATTAATAAATTATCAATTATTGTTGCAATATAGGTATTTTTCATATTCTATTCACAAAGATTGCCTGCAGTTAGCGATTGAGAAATCAATCATCATGATCTACACACTTAAGTGTATTATTTACACACAAGCATCTGTACTATTTGGACCATTTAAAATACAATTTCTAACTGTGGGTAAATTTTAGGTCTTAATTTAGACTGCCAAACGGCATTGTTAATAAAACAGAAAAAATGCTAAACATTACAAAATCCCATGGTGACGAATTTCTATTACCTCTCCCAAATTAACTGTGGCTGGCCATCTCTTTAAGAACTAACTTCTAAATATTTGTTCACAATGTCAAATGCGTAATGCAAAAATTATACTTTTACGCAAAGCTTTTAAAGTGTGGAATCTGCAAAACAAATATCTCACTCAGACTACCGCTATCTGACTGGTGATAATTCTGAGCCGATTTCTAATATTATAAAGAATGTAGATTAGAGGCCTACAACTTAATGTATGAGAAAGAGTCGAACAGAAACAATGATTAAACTCAATATTCACATTTACTCATAAATATATTTATGAGATCAACATATTAATGATAATTAGCTATATCCAAATTTATTTAAAGATTAAATGGATATCAGTGTCTCTCCTCTATCAGTCATTACCTATTCCTCTGCAAAGAATTTACTCTTTTGCGATGCTCAGTGTTAAATGACAACTATTAAATGCTGTAATGCTCGGTTGGAACAGTAACTGGAAGTTGGTGACTAAAATCAGAAGACCACATACTCACGACCAGTGTAAAGGAGATGAGACAGGCGATCATCCTGGATTCCAAAACTGTGAATTATATTTAACTACTGTGCCAGTGTTGCTAATTGTGCTCGCTATAAGGGCAACTGTGATGCACTAAGCAGTACGGTGCAGACATGCAGTCTCCTTCATGCAGACAGAATCGTCAGCACTAAAGTAGGACTCCAAGATGTGTCACGCCTAGTTTATCTTGGCATTTTCGAGTTCTACACATGAAAGCGTCTCTTGTGGATACCTTCATGTTCTGCCGGCAAGTGCTTGTCTGAAGTGGACAACTTTATGCCCTACTGCCGAGTTGCACTCACTTACATCCAGCATATTTCTCGCCACTAAAACAGTGTCAGTCGTCAATCGCAAAATAAAGGGGAATGGTCACAGACTTCTTTCAGCCATAGGACAGTGTCACTCAGATGCTAAAGAAACTGAACAAGCAGGCTCTTGAAGACAGAATAAACTATGCCGAGTAAGTTTCAAGAACCACTTTAAAGGATGATTCTAGGAATATCCTACAACCCCCTCTTCATCACTCACACAGCATCAGTAGTAAGGCAATCTATTCTCTGAGAGTTTTCTAGTGCAGGTTGCCTACATCAGGAGCAAGTATACATTCAGGGGCAAAACTATTGTTCTGATTTGATTGACAGGTACATAACCTATTGTTCTGTTAAGAGGATTAAGATCCCCCAGAGAAAATCCACCCTTTTGATTGACAGGTTATGAAGCCACTGTGGATAATCTACCATTTTGATTGACAGGTCCTTAACCTATTGTTCCCCCATCCCTCCCCCCCCCACCCCCACCAATAAAAGCACATATTTGATATAAATTTGATTGACTAATTAATTAAATAGATCAATTAATTAAATCCACCATCCAAAAAAACTCCCAGCTCTTCCCCTCCTCTCCTCCTCCCTGAAATTGGCGCGAAAAAGAGTTGATCATTCATTTGGAGCGAACTCGATTGCAGTGTATGGACAAGTTACTAGAATCAGAGTGGCAAATTATTTTGTACAGATCGAGAAACATACAGCAGTCAATTTGCACTGACTGTTAAACCCTGCAAAAGTGGTCTACAGATCATGAATGGAATGAAGTGCGGTGTAGTAGCCGCTGTTTGGGATCTCCCGTGCGTCTCTCTATCGTCAGGACACAGCAACGAAGGCGAAAACACCCCAATGTCGTAATTACAGATCACGTTACTAAATACACCCGACCAAGGGCCAAATATCGGCCTCCTTTGATCCCGCGTCCCAGAAACACAGCATCAAGTGGTAGTACTCTGTTGATCGAGAAATTCCAGACCCGCTTCCTGTCTCTGTCGATCCCAAGAAGCCACTCCATGCTTCTCTGTGTGAACCAACGTCTCCAAACACGAACATGAAGGTTTGCATCTCTCCTCAGAATATCGTATTCCTATTGGCTAATGTTGAAGACAAAGTGCAAGCTGATACAATTTCGATACAAAAAATAGGATGAAACAATCCATTTGCACTACCCCGTCAAATTTATTATTAACCAATTTACAGGAGTCAAATAGATCACTTCCACCTTAAAATGATCATTTTTCATAATAAAACATATTTTCTGCGTTGGAGTATCACACACAAACATTATGCAAATCAAGTAATGAAAGTCCCATCACAATTAGGTCGTAGCGCTAGATTCACTACTGGCCATTGAAATTGCTACACCACGAAGATGACGTGCTACAGTCGCGAAATTTAGCCGATAGCAAGAAGATGCTGTGATATGCAAATGATTAGCTTTTCACAGCATTCACACAAGGCTGGCGCCGGTGGTGACACCTACAACGTGCTGACATGAGGAAAGTTTCCAACCGATTTCTCATACACAAACAGCAGTTGACCGGCGTTGCCTGGTGAAACATTATTGTGATGCCTCGTGTAAGGAGGAGAAATGCGTATCATCACGTTTCCGACTTTGATAAAGGCCGGATTGTAGCCTATCGCGATTGCGGTTTATCGTATCGCGACATTGCTGCTCGCGTTGGTCAAGATCCAATGACTGTTATCAGAATATGGAATCGGTGAGTTCAGGAGTGTAATACGGAACGCCGTGCTGGATCCCAACGGCCTCGTAACACTAGCAGTCGAGATGACAGGCATCCTCGTGGCTGTAACGGATCGTGCAGCCACGTCTCGACCCCTGAGTCAACAGATGGGGACGTTTGCAAGACAACAACCATCTGCACGAATATTTAGACGACGTCTGCAGCAGCATGGACTATCAGCTCGGAGACCATGGCTGCGGTTACCCTTGACTCTGCATCACAGACAGCAGAGCCTGCGATGGTGTACTCAACGACGAACCTGGGTGCACGAATGGCAAAACGTCATTTTTTCGGATGAATCTAGGTTCTGTTTACAGCATCATGATGATCGCATCCGTGTTTGGCGACATCACGGTGAACTCACATTGGAAGCGTGTATTCGTCATCGCCATACTAGCGTATCACCTGGCGTGATGGTATGGGGTGCCATTGGTTACACGTCTTGGTCATCTCTTGTTCGCACTGACGGCACTTTGAACAGTGGACGTTACATTTCAGATGTGTTACGACCCCTTCATTCGATTCCTGCGAAACCCTACATTTCAGCAGGATAATGCACGGCCGCATGTTGCAGGTCTTGTACGGGACTTTCTGGATACAGAAAATGTTCGACTGCTGCCCTGACCAGCACATTCTCCAGATCTCTCACCAAATGAAAAAGTCTGGTCAATGGTGGCCGAGCAACTGGCTCGTCACAATACGCCAGTCACTACTCTTGATGAACTGTGGTATCGTGTTGAAGCTGCATGGGCAGCTCTACCTGTGCACGCCATACAAGCTCTGTTTGACTCAATGCCCAGGCGTATCAAGGCCGTTATTACGGCCAGAGGTGGTTGTTCTGGGTACTGATTTCTCATGACCTATGCACCCAAATGGCGTGAAAATGTAATCACATGTCAGTTCTAGTAAAATATATTTGTCCAATGAATACCCGTTTATCATCTGCATTTCTTGTTGGTGTAGCAATTCTAATGGCCAGTAGTGTATATCAGAGGTCTTGTAAGCGCTCTCCTCCAACACAACGTTTCCACATACCCTCCGTCTGCACTGGCTGGGAGAGAGAGACCCACATCCGAATGCATGCGTGTACGCAATACAACTATTGGAAACAATAAATTAATCAATCGGGAATTTGACGACGCTACTGGGTTTTTAAAAATACTGTAGACTTTCTAAATTGATTTTCTCCGCTACATTCGGAAGGAGGGAGGAAGGTTATAATGTGTGATAGGATAGAGACAACAGCAAATACCACGGCCAGACAGAGACCACTGCGATGTATTGAGAAGCACTAAACACGACACACTTAAACCATTCTCCAGTCCGTAGGAATACGGTGTCAGGGGTAGATGTCCGAGACAGCTGGAAAGACTTGCACATTCCGTCGTGATCCTATCCCAAGGTCTACACGCTGCGCCCCCTCCCCCTTCTACACCGCCAGCTACGACGTAAAGAAGTCAGAGTAAATTTCCGCCGCGGCCGCAGTCGTCGACATGTGTGTGTGCAAAGCGCACCACCTCCAGAAGTGGAGGGCATCCAGGATGATTGGAGCGGTAGCAATTCGGGCGTTATCAATACATCCAGCGCTAACGTCCACCATTTTGAATCTTTTCCACGTAACATACAGACGTCCGCTTCTGTCGCGATCACCCAGCGCACTGGTCACTTCGCCAGCCCTCGTTGCCGTGGGCGTGACCAGACAGGTAGGCTCATTCTTTGTACCCGTCACAGGCTGAGCTAATCTGGTACTTCCGGTTGCCAGCTCCCCGTGACCACCGCTGCAGGTGGTCGTGGTGCGCTACGAAACAAGCAGCTACAGCTTGGATATATATGCAGTAGTTCGAAACAATTCCACCCCGATATAGATCATCCTACTTACAAAACCCACTTTGTCCAATCCGAGACAGCAATGTTGTTGACCATACACCCCGAATCTATCACGCGAAATGTAGGTTCCTTCCGTTTATACGGGTTATTTTCGAAGATAGAAGAAATCGGACCATACTTGCGCTTTTTTGTAGCTAAAGTATCGTTATCTTGTTGTGAAAATTATGTACAGGGCTATGTCAGAGGCTATATTCCCTCTAAGTAGTCCTTCATCAACTAGAAAATATCTTTTATTATCTGTTACGTCCTGCGCCACAGGACTAGAATATTAAATTCATTATTGGCTCATGACAGAGTGCTAAGATCTACCACTTTCACGAGACGCCTACTCATTTTCGAACTCTCTCTTAAGAAAAGAGCACAGAGCAGATGTAAATATAAGGTTTACACTGCGTATCATTTTATAAATTCGGTAATACATCTGATTTTATTACGTTGGTTGTCACTCCATGCATAGGTGGACGACTGAAACATCGTTATAGGATATCGCCGCAACTAAAAGAACCGCCAAGTCAAGAATCATATCCGCGGTGCCCCAGCCATCGCCCACACCGACGAGACGGCATGTCACAGATATCAAATTGATACGCTAATTAATTAAATTGATCGTGAGTGTCACTTTGCATGGCGATTAATTTATCTTTTGCAGCAGTCGGATTACACAGTCAGATTACACTCATCAGGTAGTTCAAATGGGATTCCCTGGAGGGAAGATGATGTTCTTTTCGAGGGACACTATTGAGAATCGACATTTGAAGCTGACTTCAGACGGATTCTACCACCGGCGTAACGACCGCGCTATTAAAAACACGATCACACCAGCTCACCGTTGCCCTGCATAAAAAACGATCTTGGCTCCACAGGCACAGACAACAGTCGCTGATAGTGTATCGCTTTCTGGTAGAAACGCTGTCAGCGATTTGGAATCAAGTCTCTCCATTCAACCACATACTTGCGTTGGACCCTATGGAGACATCTTTTAATGATTACAGCTCTGGTGACGAATACTCGTGCCACTCTCATATCTCGAAACGAGTCACCTTTTTCGAACCTATCTTCTTCACATGCAGATGAGATGTACTGCTTCAGCTGTTCAATTGTTTCTGGATTCTGGCGGTACACCTGGTCTTTCAAGTGTCCCCACAGAAAGAAGTCACAGGGGTTCATGTCTGGCGAATAGGGAGGCCAATCCACGCCGCCTCCTGTATGTTTCGGATAGCCCAAAGCAATCACACGATCATCGAAATATTCATTCAGGAAATTAAAGACGTCGGCCGTGCCATGTGGCCGGGCACCATCTTGCATAAACCACGAGGTGTTCGCAGTGTCGTCTAAGGCAGTTTGTACCGCCACAAATTCACGAAGAATGTCCAGATAGCGTGATGCAGTAATCGTTTCGGATCTGAAAAATGGGCCAATGATTCCTTTGGAAGAAATGGCGGCCTAGACCAGTACTTTTTGAGGATGCAGGGACGATGGGACTGCAACATGGGGCTTTTCGGTTCCCCATATGCGCCAGTTCTGTTTATTGACGAAGCCGTCCAGGTAAAAATAAGCTTCGTCATTAAACCAAATGCTGCCCACATGCATATCGCCGTCATCAATCCTGTGCACTATATCGTTAGCGAATGTCTCTCGTGCAGCAATGGTAGCGGCGCTGAGGGGTTGCCGCGTTTGAATTTTGTATGGATAGAGGTGTAAACTCTGGCGCATGAGACGATACTTGGACGTTGGCGTCATTTGGACCGCAGCTGCAACACGGCGAACGGAAACCCGAGGCCGCTGTCGGATCACCTGCTGCACTAGCTGCGCGTTGCCCTCTGTTGTTGCCGTACGCGGTCGCCCTATCTTTCCAGCACGTTCATCCATCATGTTCCCAGACCGTTGAAATTTTTCAAACAGATCCTTTATTGTATCGCTTTTCGGTCCTTTGGTTACATTAAACCTCCGTTGAAAACTTCGTCTTGTTGCAACAACACTGTGTTCTAGGCGGTGGAATTCCAACACCAGAAAAATCCTCTGTTCTAAGGAATAAACCATGTTGTCCACAGCACACTTGCACGTTGTGAACAGCACACGCTTACAGCAGAAAGACGACGTACAGAATGGCGCACCCACAGACTGCGTTGTCTTCTATATCTTTCACATCACTTGCAGCGCCATCTGTTGTTGAAAATTGTAACTACTGTAATTTCGAAAGTTTGTCCGCCTGAAAATGTACTGTTGTCCCAAGCATATTGCAACAAACGGTGTATTCCTATCACTGCTCGTTTAGTTTTTATTGCCGTTTCAAATATACCGGTCATTTTTGAAGCACCCTGTATCTTGTAACTGTTCCCAAGTCTCTGCCCCAGCCCCCCTGTAGCTTCGTCCGTGTGACCGTCGCAATTTAAGTCGCAACTGAACGGAAGTCGGAGAGCTGTATCCATGGCCTTCTGCAATCCGTGTAGAAAGAGGGTGAGCTGCGTTAATCCAACAAGACCGTCCTTTGACCACTCGGTGGAAATGGAACATGTTGTCGTAGCTCCACCAACGAAGTTGACAACGGAAGGCTTCTGCCGACGGCAACATACTTACTTGTAAGAACCGCGCCGTTAAAAACTCGATCACAACGACTACGTTACCATCGCCCTGCATAAAAAGGGGTCTTCGTTCTACAGGTACACACAGGCGTCGCTGATAGTGTTACACTTTCTGGTAGAAATGCTGTATGCGAATTGGAATCAAGTCTTTCCATTCAACCACATACCTGCATTGGATGTTATGGAGATATCTTTTAATGATTACAGCCATTAGTGAATAATATTCGTGAAACTCTCATATCTCGAAACGAGTTACCTTTCTCGAACCTACCTGCTACAGTACAACTCCAAAATGCTTTTACACAACCATTTTTCATCTTCTAACTGCTCCTCAGTGTCTGCAGCTTTGCACATGTTGCAAGACACCACGTGTGGGAGGGAGAAAGAGATTTGAATTTTATTTAGATTCTATAAATGAAATGCAAGGAGTGCTGTTCAACATATAAGTGGTTTATTCAGTGGAACTGCATTAAACTGCATGTGCAATAATCATTGAAATATTATCAAATTCATTAAACATTCACTCACAAATTATTTAGATAATGATAAACAAAAATTTTAAAAATTGTGTCGCCAGATACTGTAGAAAGTATAAAAAAAAACAAGTAGATTGAATTGACACCAAGAGCTCACAACAAGTGAATTATCTAAGGTGCCTGCCCTGGTATTTGCCTTTTAACATGAGCATTATATGACTTCATTCTAATTTAAAATATAAATAAATTACACGAGTCGGTTTGACCTGGTGTAATAAATGAGGAAGGAATAAAAAAAAAAAAACAGCTGAACATATGACTCTCTTAGCGGGCAAACGGTGAATACTGTGCCTTGCGTCTATGAGCATGTAACACACTGCAAGGAAATTGAAGAAAGCGGGCGTTTTCTGTCTTACCATGTTCATAGCGTGGTCGGCGTGGCGGTGGAGTCGGCTGATTGCGTGCGGCTGCATCAACACTCTGCCGGCGACGTAGTTCATAGCGTCTAACATGCCCTACACTGAAAATAGTGACCGAAACCTGCTACTGGAAGTTATCATTACTGAACGACGGTATGTGTCCATCTGCAAGTGCAAACCTACGTGAAACTGCATTAAACAAAGATCAAAACTGTTCTAACAGTACTACCATCATCGAACATGTAGTAAATCAAATTGATCCTGATAACACGCACAGTGGATGAAGTTCGCCTACTTGGATCTAACAAACTTTGCTCTCTACACTGTTTGCGACGAATGCAAAGTGCATTGTCTCATCACAAGCGATAAGAGAATCGTTGCAACTTATGGGAAGCAGTCAAGAGTGAACTCCTGCCTCCGCAGAAGCAAAATTCGGAATCCCTAATACTAGTGCGCTCCTCGCACCTGGAGAGAGAGAGAGCCGCTCCCCTCCAGCGTCTTGTCTCCGCCCTTCCGCAAATTACGTAGCTCGTACTATTTTTCAAAGCGAACATGAGATTCTTGCCAATGAAGAGGTCCATTTCAAAATTTCCTCCCTCCTTGCCGTCGCATTCCGCGAGGAAAAGAGAGCGATACCCTGTGTGAGACAGAGAATTCAAATAAACCAACACTTCTCCCTTTGAGTACTGCCGCTACGTTCCCAGGTGTTCTGCTCGCGGGAAACGGCCAAAATTCCCCAGGCCACTTGAGATTCTTGGACACCCAAGTCGTGTTGTTGCTATTCAACTCGCCGCTCTGTCTGCGTTACCTAGAATCGTGACAAAACTGTTTTTCTCTCTAAGTTTATAGTTTCCGCTGCCTCGGGCACACGAGTGAATGTCCACGGCTTCCTCTGGCAGCGTGTTGATGTATGCAGAGTCTTTGCCTGTCGCTAATCCTCTGGGGCCCTGCCCTCTGTGAAGCGACACCGGGAATACCGACTTGAGACTCTCACGGAGGTAATCCACAAACTCACTACAAGACTATACAGAAACTCCAGACATTCGCAGAACCCGTTTATTCTGAATCTGGGGAACTACGACCACAACCATAGATGGAAACATAAAAGACCAAAAGACATACTTGCAAGGACATAACATCTATGGCCAAGCTTACGCAAACATAACGGCACAGGCGAGCCCCTGTTAATCAGACGCATTTACTGGATATCCAGCTGAAATACACTGCCGAATAACTGGCACCACACAGGGAAGCCGTACCGTACACTGCATGCAAACAAGCTCCACACATCCCCCACACAGTGAGATGATCTATGGCCGATCTCCCACTACTGTATAACGATCTTGATTCTTCCAGGAAAGTAGCAGCCGCAGCAACTGGGACACATCGCCATCGCCTGTCACGGTAATGATGCATGATACCTATACTAACAAATCCAACCTTGCATGAGCTATCGCAGCTAGTAAGCCACTACTGCTCTTACTACCCATCCCACTGTCGCAGAGGTTTTTTTCCCACGGCACGAGCCATGGCACTTTTTTCCCTCTGCTCTTCAAATCGCTACCCTCACTCGCGTTGCGTCCACTATCACCTGATGGACCGTGTTAATGCGTAGCCTTACCCAGACGCACGGACAACATCACAGCCCAGCATCCTGTGATCCACCTACTAGATAACTAACATGTTTACGGAGGTGACAGTAGAACTTTTGGTTTGGTCACCACGTTGGTGCGGGCGTGGAGGGGCCCCATCTCTAATTAAATTTAAAAAAAGGGCGCTCGCCCGTGGGCGCACTACCTGTGTCCACCTGGTCGCCGGGCTTCCCAGCTAGGAACGCATCAGAAGAATTCCTTTCATGCACAAAGTGTACCAAGTTTGCAAAGAGAAGACTCATAGCCCTTTACCGATGCTTAATGACACAATAATTCACTTCCATCACAATTCATATATTGCAATAAACTGCCGGCCAGTGTGGCCACGCGGTTAAAGGCGCTTCAGTCTGGAACCGCGCGACCGCTACGGTCGCAGGTTCGAATCCTGCCTCGGGCATGGCTGTGTGTGATGTCCTTAGGTTAGTTAGGTTTAGGTAGTTCTAAGTTCTAGGGGACTCATGACCTCAGATGTTTAGTCCCATAGTGCTCAGAGCCATTTTTGCAATAAACTAAAGACTGATTTTAAAAGCAATTATCCCCTTTAATTAAAAACATGAAAAGCTTTGACTCTTTCAATGTGATCGTTCCAATTTAAGTCGGGACTGAGCAGAAGTCGGAGTGCATTATATCTGCCACCTTCTGCAACCAACGCAGAAACAGAGTGAGTTGAGTTAATGCGACAAGACCGCGTTTTCACCAAGTGAGTTGAGCTACAGTGACAGGACCGCGTTTTGTTGTCTCTTGCCAATTTCTTCTTAATACTGATCCCAGACGCTAGAACAAAACTTTAGAATTGATAGCACAGCCGCCGGCCGCGGTGGCCGAGCGGTTCTAGGCGCTCCAGTCCGGAGCTGCGCTGCTGCTACTGTCACAGGTTCGAATCCTGCCTCGGGCATGGGTGTGTGTGATGTCCTTAGGTTAGTTAGGTTTAAGTAGTTCTAAGTTTAGGGGACTGATGACCTCAGCTGTTAAGTCCCATTGTGCTTAGAGCCATTTGGACCATTTTTGGATAGCACAGTCGATTCACGTAAAAAGCTTCAAACTCTGTCAGCCTGGAGCTCCATCGTGCATAAAAACCTCCCATTTCCTCTTTTTATTAACCGTCGGCTATTACGTCACAACACTTTCAAATCTACTACTCGACATGGATAAGGGGTTCAAACTTCCTCGACATTCGCGCACCTGGAGAAATCTTGTGTTCTTGGATGGGTGCGGAACAGCAGTTACGAATCAGCTCACTCTATTCCTTCAGGAGACACGGAATGTCTCAGTCTACTTCTGGACAACTGCAGATTAAATCGGTGACAATGCTGCAGGGTCGGTTGGTCAAAGACAATACGAGGAGATCTTTCAGTCTCTGACTTTGTCCTAAGAATGCAAGAATGCCCTGTGACAGCCAACTGCATAGAGGTAGATTGTAAATGCACTACGCTCGAAGTGCTAGAACTATGTAGATCGCTGTCTGGTATACTTTTATGTATATGTTTGAGAATTAACAGTCACTGGACGTACTGCACAGTCATCTATCTACATTCTAAATGGTAATGACAAAGCAGAGAGGGGGGGGGGGGGGTGGTTTAGTGATTATACAGAAATTGGGAAGGGCGCTACCACGCCATTTGTCTGTGTTGAAATTACGGTAAAATTGCTAAAATTGCTAAAATTGATGGCACTATCAACTGTGATACTTATTACAGTCTGGTATGCTGTTGATTGCCACATGACGATTGACTGAGATGGTTAAAGAGTCTTGGTGGGGGGGGGGGGGGGGAGGGGGGGCACCTTCCGGAGATGCCTAGCACCGAAACAGTGATCACGTTCACGACAGCAATACAACGAACCAGTCGAAACGGAACACTGATCCATCAGTTATTCCAGCACTGTGAAACGTAAGTTTAAATGTAGAGGCTGTCAATGATCTTCGGACAGCAGTTTGGAAAGGCTCCACAACGCTGCAAAATTCTTCCATTTTACATATGTTGCGACTGTCTTTTATTTAAAATCATCCAGTGTGTGTGTGTGTGTGTGTGTGTTGTGGTAGCAGAAGCAACACAACTTACGCTGTGCGACGTCTAGTTTTCTGTGAGAAGCAGCGCATCAAAACGTGTTAATGTCAGTATAGAATCTGACACAGACCTCGAAGTCGTGACGGGAAAAATAAAATGTATGGCACTGTGCAAGGCCAGTTTACAGCTGAAAAAAAAAGAATGTATCAAACAATATAACAGAGACCCTCTCTTGCGACTAAAAGTCTGGGGGATATGGTTCTCCCACAGTACAGGCGATGAAACTTTACGCTGGTCTGTGCAAGCGATTTCGATCATTGCCCACCTTCTCCAGTGGGTCCATACCTGTATATTTAATAGGGTCACCAACATACGCTCGACGCCGGCATGCAGACGGTATTTGTTTGCGATATACAGGAAGAGAGAGATGTGGTAAAAATCTTATCTAGTTCTCTGTCGGATGAAATTAGTAGAGATTTCACATTCGTAATTTTTCTCTGTTGGACGGTACAGACTAACGATGATAGAATGTTTGGATGGTAGACGTGAATGAATCCTGACAGACGCAGATCTACTTTGTACTGCCGTACCTGTATGATGTGGAGTCTTCCTAATTTTCCCAATAAGAAACACCACTGTAACTGTTCGCTCTGTATTTTGTACTACCTCGTGTTGGACGAGCAGGCTTCGTTCGGCCCTGACGTTACACATCGGACACAGTTGGTGGAGCTGCAACAACATGTTCCCATTTCCACCGAGTGGTCAAAACGCGGTCCTGTCGCGTTAACTCAGCCCACTCTGTTTGTATACAGTTGTAGAATGTGGTAGTGCTCTCCGACATCTGCTCAGTTCCGACTTAAATTGGAGCCAGCGCCGGCTTTAGGGTGGGGCGACTCGGGCGGTCGCCCAGGGCGCCGGGGCCCAAGGGGCGCCACGTACTAAACGCATGTAAAAAAAAAAATTACAATTTACAATCACCCATTTCGCGAAACTAAAATATTATTCAGTCTCATTCAACATACGTCGCTAATCTCACGAATGCGCGATGAATTCGGGGTAGCAGAAGAGAAATCATGCTGAATGCAATCTTCGTATTGTCTGCAACCATCCATGTTTGACGCGGGCTAGCACGGGCTCTACCAAAGCGCCTCTCTTATTTGTTTCAAGAACTGCAACAAGGAAGAGCCCATGCAGCCGCACCATCTCTCGTTTACAACAGAAACTACCGGTCGCTCCAAATAAAAGAAAATACAGACTGTGAAATATACATTACATTATGATTTAATTAATACGAATGTATTTATATCGAATATTTGTGACTTAATGTTTCATGTACATTAATTAATAGATCATGCAATGCGTGCACTGCATTCATAGAGAATTCTCCCCTAACTTACTGAAATAATACAGCGCCACACAATGTTTGTTAGACTGCATATGTTGGCAGCGCTACGATTTGCACCCGCATGTCAGTAATTGTCAGTAAGAGTCGGAGGCAGCGGTCATGTTTTCGTGGCTGAATAATTGTGAGTGAAACGAGTGTCGTCACTGTGTCAAATTTACGATGGAAAAAACCATGTTATGATCATAAGATGACGCCATTAACCACTTAAGACGATTTCTAGAAAACAGTCAAATACCGTGCTGCAAAGCACTGCCAGGTTCGCTATTTATACAATAAAGGGCGCCAACTGGACGACTCGCCCGGGGCACCTGGATGGCTAAGGCCGGCCCTGATTGGAGCGATCACATGTGCAAAGCTGCAGTGATGGCAGGACAGACACTGAGGAGTAGTTAGAAGATGCAAATGGGCTTTGTAAAACCACATTGGAGTTTTGTTGTAGCAGAAAGGTTCGAAAAAAGTGACTCGATTCGAGATATGAGAGTCTCATGAACATTATTAACTAGCGGCTGTGATCATTAAAAGACATTTGCATAGGATCCAACACAGGTATGTGGTTGAATGGAAAGACTTGATGCCGTGTTTCTTGACTTCCGCAAGGCGTTCGATACAGTTCCCCACAGTCGTTTATTGAACAAAGTAAGAGCATATGGACTATCAGACCAATTGTGTGATTGGATTGAGGAGTTCCTAGATAACAGGACGCAGCATGTTATTCTCAATGGAGAGAAGTCTTCCGAAGTAAGAGTAATTTCAGGTGTGCCGCAGGGGAGTGTCATAGGACCGTTGCTATTCACAATATACATAAATGACCTGGTGGATGACATCGGAAGTTCACTGAGGCTTTTTGCAGATGATGCTGTGGTGTATCGAGAGGTTGTAACAATGGAAAATTGTACTGAAATGCAGGAGGATCTGCAGCGAATTGACGCATGGTGCAGGGAATGGCAACTGAATCTCAATGTAGACAAGTGTAATGTGCTGCGAATACACAGAAAGATAGATCCTTTATCATTTAGCTACAAAATAGCAGGTCAGCAACTGGAAGCAGTTAATACCATAAATTATCTGGGAGTACGCATTAGGAGTGATTTAAAATGGAATGATCATATAATGTAGATTGTCGGTAAAGCAGATGCCAGACTGAGATTCATTGGAAGAATCCTAAGGAAATGCAATCCGAAAACAAAGGAAGTAGGTTACAGTACGCTTGTTCGCCCACTGCTTGAATACTGCTCAGCAGTGTGGGATCCGTACCAGATAGGGTTGATACAAGACATAGAGAAGATCCAACGGAGAGCAGCGCGCTTCGTTACAGGATCATTTAGTAATCGCGAAAGCGTTACGGAGAGGATAGATAAACTCCAGTGGAAGACTCTGCAGGAGAGACGCTCAGTAGCTCGGTACGGGCTTTTGTCAAAGTTTCGAGAACATACCTTCACCGAAGAGTCAAGCAGTATATTGCTCCCTCCTATGTATATCTCGCGAAGAGACCATGAGGATAAAATCAGAGAGATTAGAGCCCACACAGAGGCATACCGACAATCCTTCTTTCCACGAACAATACGAGACTGGAATAGAAGGGAGAACCGATAGAGGTACTGAAGGTACCCTCCGCCACACACCGTCAGGTGGCTTGCGGAGTATAAAAAAATAAAAAAAAACGCATACAGCATTTCTACCAGAAAGCGTAACACTATCAGGGACTCTTGTATGTGCCTGTAGAGCCAAGACCGTCTTGATGCAGGGTGACAGCAACATAGTGTGATCATGTTTTTAATAGCGCATTCCTAACACATAATACATTTTGCGAGAGGTAGAATCCTTCTGTGTCCAGCTTAAAATGTCGCTTCTCAACAGTGTTCTTCGAAAAGAACGTCATCTTCCCTCCAGGGAATCCCATTTGAACTACCTGGTGAGTGTAATCTGACTGTGTAGTCCGACTGCTGCAAAAGATAAATTACTCGCCATGCAAAGTGACACTCACGATCAATGTAATTAATTAGCCTAACAATTTGATATCTGTGACAGGCCGTCTCGTGGATGTGGGCGATGGCTTGGGACACCACGGATATTATTCTTCACTTGGCGGTTTTTTTCGTTGCGGCGATATCCTTTAACGAAGTTTCAATCGTCCACCTACACATGGTTTAAATAAACAGTATTCCATACACAGCAGTCAATTTTTCTACAAATTCTTTAACTAAATTAGCAAACTATATACCAAACACTGCCTTGTATTGCGTAAATTGTTTAAATAAACAATGTTTCAAACATTCTCTAAATTGTTTAAACAATATTCCTTACACTGAAATAGTTTTTCCTCCACATGACCGATCAACTGAGTCTTTTTCCAGCCAATTTTCGGGAGGGGAGGGGAAGGAGAGAGCTGGGGGTTTCCAGATGGTGTATTTAATTAATTGGTCGATAAAATTAATTAGTCAATCAATTTTATATGAGAAGTGTGTTTGTAATGGCGAGGGGGACGGCAGGAGGGTTGGATATTTCGTGAGAGGTTGGGGGAAGGCGAAGGAGGGGGACAGGGTGAAGGAACAAGAGGTTAAGAACTCATCAATCATAACCTGCCAATCAAAAGGGTGGGTTATTCCCAGGGAGTCTTAATCCTCTTAGCAGAACAGTATGTTAAGTACCTGTCAATCAAATAGGAACAACAGGCTTGCCCCTGAATGTATACTTGACCCTGACGTAGCCAACCTGCACTAACAAACTGTTTCAGATCATAGTTTGCCATACTACTAGCTTCAACATCAAAACTCTTTGATATTGACCTTCCATTCCATTGTCAGGCCATGTGAATCCGTAATTTGAAATGTGTCATAGTATACATTTAAGTTTCATTTACCTTCATGACTTCCAGTTTGAATTGTTCTTTAGTTGTCGGTCCTGCACACATTAATGGCCACAGGGCCAGTTGCACAATCTCGGGGTAAATCCAGGGATAGCTATCTGAGGAATAGGTTAACCACAGGTTAATTCTGAGTGTGCATTGTACGACGCCATTGTATTCCTTGGTTAGTTATTCCTGGAATAGCATTCATGTCCAGTTAAGCAACAACTGAAGAGCATTCTGGGTATTTTCGCATACATCAATTCATATTTACTTAGTCATCGGCTGCAGAAATAGACTGTCAAACACGCGTGATTATTCATTTGAGAACACTTTGAGGCTAGCAGATATTGCAAATGAGTTCAAAAGTGTAGTAGAAAACACTACAACTCCTACAGTCTCATTCAATGAAAGTATTGGTGTAAAATATTTAACTAAATTGGTGCGGTGCTTATATGTATAGCAA
This sequence comes from Schistocerca cancellata, assembly GCF_023864275.1. Classification (NCBI taxonomy): domain Eukaryota; kingdom Metazoa; phylum Arthropoda; class Insecta; order Orthoptera; family Acrididae; genus Schistocerca; species Schistocerca cancellata. The sequence continues at coordinate 74,524,952 of NC_064627.1, forward strand.
TATAACAATATATCTTGAAATAAGTTAAAAGGCCAGGTATTTGTTATTTGACCAGTGGCAGATCTCGCTAGATTTCTGAATAATGTATGGTGGAAAATGAGCAAGTTTCCACTTACATACAACTTCAGATAGATGACCACAGCTGTTATAATAGACATACGATTTTTTCTTCATTAAAACTATAAATATTATTTCCAGAAAAGGTAGCAGAGATTACAGATTGGTGGGGCCCCATATGTGGAACGTAATTTCCAAATTGTGCATAATGAAATAGACAATTTGGAAAAGTTGTCAACAGAAGCACACTGTAGTCTGTTCAGTTCAGATGTGACATTTATACATACGATAGTATTCCATCAAATGTAGCTGTATGGTAATGATGAATTGTAAGTAGGCACATAATATAGAAGCAATTGTGAAATGCAGTCTGCTTTATGAAATGGTTGGTCTTTTCAGTCTCTCCAATAAACTGTAATGACACAGACATCATGGAGATTTATTTGACTGAAAATAGCACCTTTCAGAATTTTCAGTCAAATCAATGTGGCTAGTAATGGCAGATTCTATGATGTGGTGATTATTATTATTATTATTATTATTATTATTATTATTATTATTATTATTACATTGAAGGTATATGAGAAGAATATAATACCAACAAGCGACCATTATCTTTTTTATAATCCTGGAGTATAAATATATCTGTTGTAAATATCAAACCTTAACCTGTTGTTATTGTATCTCACCCTAAGTGTTTGAGGAAAAGTTACTATTTCATACATAATTTTGACTTAGGCAATCATCTCTAGCAACTATATGGAATCTGGTAGGGAAGGGGAAGTAACTGGAGGTGTGACAGCTTTACTATGTTCTTCCTCCTACTCTACAGTCATATCAGCTTAGAACTGTCAGTTTCGTTTTCACAATATAAACACCTGTTGTCAAACATGAAAGAATTAGCAGAGTTGCAAATGCTGCTTCTTAAAAAGTAGCATAACATGAACCATAGAAGAGAGAAGGAACTGTATAGGGAAAAAAACAAGTTTAAAAAATAAAAAAATAAAAATAAAAACAAAAGTTCAAAATTAGGATCAGAAAATAAACATTAAAAAATGATTTAATAATAAAATTATATTAATCCATATACATTTGATTGTTTTATTTTCATTTAGTTACATCGCAGGACTGAAATAATCTAAAACACTGTCTCTTGTGCATGTTGTTCAGTGCCATACACATCCTTTTAATAATCCTGCTGGCTACCCCGTTGCCAGTACCAATGAATTCTCCAATGGACAGAAGAAAAACATCAGAAGAAAATACATTTGAGTATCTGTAGTCGTTGGTTCATTAGTGGAACACAGTCATTTCTGAAAGAAAGAAAAGAATGACAGGAGACAATTCAAAAGATATTTTTTAAAAAAATTGCAGCCACTCCATCCATTGTTATGATTATGTAGGTTCAGTTCCTGTTAGGTGAGTGACAAGTACCTATGTTCTTGTAACATTAAGACAATAATTATTGTATAATAAATATTGATGTGGTTATGTAGACAATGCTAATAACTGAGAAATACAACAGGTAAGTTCTATAGCTGGAGAAGCATCGCCTTTTTTTTAAAAAAAAGGGGGAGATGATAACTTTCCTCTTAAGCTTAGTGTGTTAAACTTAAGCTGAGTAAGCACAAATACTTCACAGGCATCAGTGAATAATAGTTAATGGAAGACAATGTTGTTGCTCTGTAGCATTAATGGGTCTGCGATCCTAATATTTTCACTAAAAGGTGGAAGGTTGTTCTGACACTGCTGTGCTGTTTTCAAAAAGGGGCGTTTCCAACAGAAAATAGAGTGGAGCAATATTTCCTACTATTGGTGTAATGTGGCTGTGTGAAACTATTAATGCAAATAGAACACATACTGGTGCTGTGGTTTTTCGATATGGTTAAGTCAATTATGGCACTGTCTGCTAAATAAAAGGAAACAATCCTTTCCACTACTACAACAATTGTAAAACATGCCCAAATATACAAGACTATTTTTGGACGAATCGTCGTTTTAAAGTGCCTGATTTCCATCAATAATACGATGAAATGCAAAAAAATCAAACATATATTATCACAATAAACAATACTATTTAAGAAATCAGAGAAAGAATAATAATTTTATTGTCAGTCAGCCATTACAGCAACAGACAATGTCACACATAGGCTATTATACAATATAATCGATATATTAAAAGGAAGACTAGGATTTTTTTGATGTTAAAGTATTATATTACCGTACAGTTCAAATAATCATTTATGTCATAGGATAGGTAGGTAACTAGCTAGTCATACAGTATTTGTTTGAATGCATGTACTGGTAATTCTTGTACAGATTGTGGAATCTTATTAAATAAATTTGTACCCCATGAGTTCAGTCATTGTAATAGCCTGTTGTATGGGGTATAAATGCATCTGTTCCATCTTATACTGAAACAATGTGCATTTTCTCTACATTTTGCTTGTGGTAACTTCTTTTTTCTGTAAATATAAACATAGCATATGCAAAAGTTTATTACAGTCATTATCTTTTGTTCACAATACAGTGGCTTACAGTGTGGCTTATAGAAGAACCGGTAGCTACCCTAACAGCATTTTTCTCCAGTATTAAGATGCCATGCACACAACTACAGTTCCCCATAAAAATACCACATGTTAGTATGCTTTGCAAGAAAGAAAAATATCATGTTCTAACATGCTTTCTGGGTACACAATGCATAAGTTACCTTAACAAATAAATTACTCTTGACAGCTTACCACAAAATATTGTACATGTTGACTTCAAGATAATTTAACGTCTAAATAAACCCCAAAAACTTAGCATAACTAGGATCATATGATGGAAGCTTGTCTTTCATACTAAAAATCGTGTACTGTGTTTTGTTGTATTCAACAAGAAGCCATTTGCTTTAAACCAGTTGGAAGCTTGGCACATTGTCTTTGCAACACAACTTTTAATGCTGCTGAGATCATCACTGCAATGAAGAAATGTTGTATCATCTATATATAGAAGTGTACTAGATGTTATAAATGATTGTAGATCATTGAGCATTATCAGGAACAAGAAAGGGCCCAATACAGATCCTTGGGGAACACCTATCTTTACTTATTCTATTCTCAACATTTCCTTGCCAACACAGACAATTTACGTATGGTTCTGTAGATATGATTTTGATAGATTAAAGCTGTTACCTTCAATACTATACCAGAATTGATGTGTGTTTTACTTAGATCACAACAATTGGCTTGAGAAAAGCCTTTATTCTCAAACAGTTGATGTATGTATTTCACTACAGAGTCTACAGCATCAACTGTTGACAAATTTTTCCTAAAACACTTTAGAAAAAGCTGGGACTATAGAAATTGTCCTAAGACTCGAAGGTGAGTCGATGTCTCCTTTTTTATGTATTGGAACTACTACAGACACCTTTAGCTCATCAGGAAAATATACCTCAGTATGCACTTGTTTATACAATATGTTAAGGGATACACAGTACAATCTATTACTTTCTTTAGTGTGTTACACGATAAGTCACATAAATCTACACTGTCTGGTGATTTTTGCTATTTTATTATTCTCAGGATGATGAACTAATATAAGGTTTGATAATAGAATATCGTACTTCCTCAACTGATTTAATAAAATAATCATTTAATTTATGGGGACATGTGTGATTTCCTTCTGTCCATTGAAGACTTCATTGGTATTGGCAAGGGGACAGCCAGTAGGATTATTAACACTGAACAACAAGTGTAAGAAACAGTCTATTAATAATTTCGGTTCTCTGGTATAGCTAAAAGAAAAGAAAAGAAACGTATATTGATCATAATTTTTTGTGAAATCATTTGTTTTAATTTTTATTTTCTGATCCTAATTTTTAGCATTTCACTCTTTTTTTAACGAGTACAGTACTCTGGTTCTTGTCAAGGTAGTTTGGAAGCAGCAACACCGGCACCCCAGCTAATTCTTTTATGTTCGACTACAGGTATTTTTATTCTGAAAACAAAACTGACAGTTCAAAGCTGAGATGACTGTAGGAAACAAGAAAGAGCGCAGTGAGGTTGTCATGTCTCCTTTTGCTTCTGCTAGCCTCCAAGATTACATATAGCTGCTAGGAATGATTACACAAGTCAAAATTATGTATGAAATAGTAACTGTTCCTCAAACATTTACGGTGAGATACAATAACAGCCTCCAGTTTGATGTGTTGCATACATTTCCACCCCAGTAGTATAAGAAAGGTAATGGCTGCTTATTGTAAATGTTGGCATCTTATTCTTCATATATACCCTGAATGTAATTAATAATCACCACATCATAGACACAGTTTTACATATACCTGAGAAATGCAAAAGTGGATGCACAGTGTTCAACAATTCCGCATGGGTATTGGCTGTAGAACACCCATTGCTGCTGTAATGTTCACTCAAATCAAACTCCATGATGTTTGTGTTGTAACAGTTTATTGGAGAGACTTGAAAGACCAATTACTTCACAAAGTAGTTTACATAGCACAGTTGATTATGTGTTATGTGCCCATTTACAATTCATCATCTATTGCGCAGCTACATTTGATGGACTGAGTGAGGTGGTGCAGTCGTTAGCACACTGGGCTCGCATTTGGGAGGCCGACAGTTCAAACCCACATTCGGCCAACCTGATTTGGGTTTTCCGTGATTTCCCTAAATCGCTTCAGACAAATGCCAGGATGGTTCCTTTGAAAGGCACGGCCGGTTTTGTTCCCCATCCTCCCTTAATCTGAGCTTGTGGTCTGTCTCTAATGACCTCTTGTCGATGGGACATCAAACACTAACCTCCTCCTCCTCCTACATTTGATGGAATACTGTCATGTGTAGACATGTTACAAAGAAAAAAATAGAACTGACTGTCGTGTTCTGTCATCAATTTTGTAAAATCGTCTATTTCATTGCACACACTTTGGAACATACATTCCACGTATGGGGCGCCAACAATCTATACCCTATGTTACCTTTTCTGGGATTATTTTTTTTTAATTGTACCTCTGTTATAGCTGTCAGTCTATGTGATGTTGTCTGTAAATATAAAATGTTGCATATTTTTTCTGGAGATCTATTAAGGGTCCAACAAAAAATACCTGATCTTTACATTAATTTCAAGACAGATCATTATATTGTTATACATATAAGTTCCCTACTAAGTTAATTTTATGTTTTGCACTTATATTTTCATTGAATGAGGCTGCAGCAGTTTTCGTGTTTTCTACTACACTCTCTAACTCATTTATAGTATCTACCAGCCTCAAAACATTCTCCAGCGATTAGTTTTGCGATCTGGACAGCTTATCACTCATGTTTGATACGCTATTTCTGGAGGCGATGACTAAGTATACATGAATTGAAGTATGCGAAATACCCAAGGCACTCTTCATTTGCTGCCAACTTAACTGAATGGGAACGCTATTCCAGAAATAACCAATCAGGGAATAAAATGGCCTTGTACAACATGAACATCAGTTTAACCCGTGGTTAGCCTATTCTTCGATTAACTATCTCTGGATTTATCTGGAGGTTGTGCAACTGACCCTAAGCTCGCTAACTGGCCAGAAATCGCCAGTTATGTTAAAGGCCAATTCACACTGTTCGTCATGACACCGTCACATCAAGGTGCATTCACACTGTCCATTAAGTTACAGCATGGCACGTCAGTTCAAGTCATGTGATCTCAAGTCGCACTGCTGCGCTCAGCTCTCCTTTTCGCGATTTTGACAAGATGATTTTCAATTGCTTTTATGCGCTATGTGTACATACACAACGCAGTAGGTTATATACATGCATGCTGAAATCCACATTTGTACGAAAATCACATTTATTGGACTCAAATGGTTTGCATATTGCAGGAATAGCTTGTATAATAGAGGAGAGAGACAGAAGTGCAAAACAACACAAAGAAACTTCAAAATGATGGAACACAGCAACCAGTTTTCCTTTCCTTTCAGGTTTTATTAAGAAAATCTAGATTTCAGCTAGTGCCTAGCCATTATCAATGCACTATTTCATAGTATCAATTCACGTCCTAGTACATCAGTTCCCTGTTGTTGGTTCAAGACTTAATGACTAGAAAGTAACTGCGTGGGTCCAAAAAATGTCATTAGGTGGTACAGAAGGGGAATTTCGCACACTATACAAGGAGCTTGAGGAAGAATAATATCTCATTTCACAAATAAACCAACCTTTATTGGTGACATGTGTGAAAGTACTATTGTAATTCTGTGCTAATGCTTAATTTATTTGTTGTTTCATGCTACAAAATTGTTGATGTTCGGAGAACCACTGGAATCGAAAAGTAAAATTTACCTGACGAGAAAATTAAAAGAAGATATTATGAGAGAAGAACCAGGAAAGGTAAGGTGCAGCAATTCTTAGCGTCAGCATATCTGTCATAGATTATATTGTGTGAAACTTTGTAGAGTTTCAAGTTGATGCACCACTTTTCATTTCAAAATTTGTATAATATATACTGGTACCTACACTGCAATAGAGTATAACAATAAAACGTAGAACATTGTCCTAACAACATGACTTCATCTGGTTACATCATTCATAAAATGGGACAAAAAAATTTTAAATTTCAGTTTATGAATTTTCGTGGCAAGGGATGTTTAAATATCAGACATTTGCTACCAAAATAAAATTTTATTAATATAATTTTTGTGCAGGGAGGGTTAATACACATAGACAATTAGCAAAATGGAGCATAACATTGAATACGCAGATTCTGACAAGGATAGTGTTATATATAACGGAAATGACCAATGTGTGTTACAGAATATCACAGTACTTGCACAAAACGTAGACAACAATGAAAATTTGTTACGAAATATGTTTAATAGGATGAATGGAGCTACGTCAGACCCTTTGATGGGGGCTGACATGTTAATATTAGACGAGACGGCTATCGTACACTCTGTGCCATCGTCAAACGTCACTGACTTAGTGAAAGTCATATTAAACAAACTGCGCAAACTCTACACAATCCAAACTGAGCTGAATAATAAACAAATTGACCTCACTACTTCAAAAGCAGGACATGATGAGATAAAAGCAGAATTAGTACACTGCAAAAAAGTAACACTGCACTAAACTCCAAAGTTGACGAAATAAATACTCGACTTACTGGTCAGGTCACAGGTTTACACTCACAGATTAAAACACTCAATCAACTGTAAAAAACGAAACTTTGTTTAAATATGAAGATCAGCAAAAGTTACTTGTATCTGATTAGAAGTTGTGATCTAATCATGATACATCAAGCACATAAGTAGTTAGTATTGCTGAGGTGCATGCTTCTGTAAAAACATGTGACACAGAGCTGAAGGCAGATACATACCTTAGCAAGTACTTTCACTGACAGTTCGCAATTAGAAACCGACAGGAACTATAGACAAGTTAATAAATATCTCAACACTTGGCTGGAGGAAAGGGATAACCTTTTTAATGATTATTTACAACAAAATTTGGGTACCATTATCAATGATATAGTCAAATAAGTTTTGAAGAGTGATACACATATTGCACATTTTCCACCACAAGCCAACATACACATACACAAACAGTCAAGTGATTATATACCTAATGAGCATGTGAAACGTACTAATCGTAATCCATATGCAAATGAACAGAATGGTTATGATTCAACGCTAATTGTAGATATTCTTGTAAGCCCGTTCAGCAACAAGTGTATGAACATGTATTGCCATCAATAGTAATAATACAAATAACATACCGTCTCCAATGTATATGGGAAACGAGCATATTTTAAATCAGGGGGCAGAAAGATATTAGCAAAAATGTAGGGGGCAGAAAGATATTAGCAAAAATGTTACAGGATGAAAGTTTATTAAAATACAGGCAATTGCAAGTCTTCATCCATGAAAGGGAGAACAGTGCATCCAATTGTTTTTCTCGAAACTTTTAGAAATAATTTCCCAATTGATGGGCAGATAGGCAAAAGATCTTTCATCGGATTCAAGCAAGGTGAAGCAGCCACATGGGCATGTAACGTTGCCAATCGTTGTACATATTATTAACAATTCGAGCGAGCTTTTCTGAACAAATTCTGGTCATCTTCGGTTCAGGAGATGCTTCGAAAAATGGTGTTCGAACCAGAACAGTTCAATTCATGGCAAGCTAATCTTCGTCGCTACTTTGAAAAGTATTTGAACATGACACATTACTGGGATGATCCTGTGTATTAAAACACGGTTACTGTTCCACATAAGGAAAAAGTTAATAATGGTCCCAGATCATGATGTAGAATAGTTTCTTTCAGTCTTGCATTCACTTGATATTACTAATGAAGACGAGCTGAGTACACAGAATAACAGTTACGGCACGCCTCAGCAGAAGTGCATACAGTGCAGGTTAGCCAACCTAATCCACATACACACAGAATAATGTCATGTGCATGAGACAGCAAAACATGCAGCTATATTTGAATGCATACAGTAAGAACAATGGCACACATTCAAATGGAGGCAATCCAAACAAAAAACGAGCAGCCAGTATCAATAACAACAACCATCTATGTGGAAATAAACACAATTGCAATCAACATAAGATGCAAAGCTCACTGTATCAAAACAATCTGCAATCACAATAATTATAGTAAGAATTATGGACATAGTGATTTTTCATGCTTTAATAACCAGCAAAGTCCTTGGCAACCACCACTAAGTGTTACACAGCAAAATAGTAATTTAATGAATCATGGTCAAACGAGCAACAATAATATGAAAATCAAAACACGACACCATACACTCCAAAACGAAAAAACGGTGACTGGAAATATTGTAGAGGTCTTAAATTTATTGTAACTGTATGTGAATGTAATAACACACATACATAGAGACATAGCAAAAAAACAGTATACACACTTGATATGCTGCTATGTCAACCTACCTTATCGATATACTTTATTTTTATATAAACTCTTAGATGTTAACCACTATTCTAACACAGTAAACTAACCGCACACAGTAAAAATTGTATTTTACTTGCTCCACACCTTTCAACATGAAGTCACTCCAACAACCACACATTCGACAAAACTAAACAAGGTCATAACTCATCCCCAAGCGGTAAATGAGCAATGCTTGGGGTACAATGATACAATAACAGACACATTTGACTCATCAAATGAAAAACAGTACACAAACATAAGTATAACTTGCGATGTAAGCAAGCAACACATACTTTTACTTAGGTACAATCACGATGCAAGTTAAACAAACAAGCTACTTGAGGGTCATACTCAAAGCCGATCACCAGTAAAAGAGATCATTCCAGCAACGACTAAAGGTTTTGTAGATGGTATAACGACGAGTGTTATCATTCACATGGGAACGGCGATTATCGACGTATCTCACGATTTTTATAAACAATGGTTGTATTAGGACCGATACCTCGATTTCCAGTTTGAAAATGCCGAATCCTGACTGTAACTGGATGCAAATCAAATAGGGTAAGTAACCAAATGTTTGTGACTATGGAAGCAGGAAATAGTGCAATAGTATGGCCTTTCCTTGTTGTACACAAACTCCTCTTAAATTGCCTTATTGACATCGATTTAATAAGAGAGAAAGACAGTACAATTGACTTCTCGGAAAGTAAATGTTTTAAGAAGCACAATGGGACTCAGATCGACATTAGATAAGCAGATTTGCGCGAAATGACATTAAGTACTTGCTACACATAATCAGTTGTGAAGGCATTAGATCAGATTATAGTAAACTGGATGCAATTAAGAATTTTCCTTACCCATGTACCAGAAAAAATTAAAATATTTTATGGGTTTAGCCTCATTTTTAGGCACTTCGTTCTAAGTCAATTACTCAACAGCAAACACTTGCTGGCACTTTTAAAAAAGAATCATGCTTCCGTTTGAATGGAACAATATACATGAGATTTTAACAGAATAAAGGAAGCATTGGTAACCTCAAATATTTTGAGTCATCCTGATCTTAATGAAGAATTCTGTATTGCAAGCGATGCATCATGCACAGAGCTTTGATCATGTCTTTTTCAAGTGATAGGAACTGGGGATAACCAAGAGGTGCAAATGTACCTATTCAACCTCAGAGTTAGAAACCTCCAGAATTATATGAGCTGTTAAGAAATTTAACTATTATACTTTTTAAAGATATGTGAAGGTATATACTGACTACCAGGTACTAACCTTTAAATGACATGCAAACTCGTATATCCACAATTATCAGGATGGGCAACAACATTGCTGAACTACTCGTTCGAAATAGTATACATGAAAGGTAAAGACAACCTGATTACAGACACATTGTCAACTCTACCTCAGGGACTATCTCATGATGTAGATGATCTGAAACATATGAATGATTATCGCAACATTTTGATGCAGGACGAACACTATCGTTAGTATTAGTTAGACTTGTGTAGGCATATGTCAACACTGCAGAAGGCTGTCAGTAGGTGGAACAAAGTAAGATCAATAATAGCAAACACCCCTGACCATCCTATTGGAAAGCATTATAAACTATATGAGGACATCTTACTCTACTTTAGATGTTCAGACAGTAATAATAGTGCATCTGTATTCCACAAGAATCAGAAGCAAATCTAAGCTAGCATACACATTTTACTTGGGAACACTACAGCATAAGGAAATGTCTGCAGAAACTGAACACTTACTGCTATTTCACAAACATGTGGAGGAAAATTCACGAACTCATCAAAACATGTACTATTTGTCAAAACGCAAAGCCTGGGAGTCTAGGTTGTAAAGTAGAATTGGATTCAGTTATTACCAGTTAACCTAAAGAAATTGTAGCGACTAGAGGCAGTGTCAAGTATATATCTTCTCTGTTTGACCTTTTCTCAAAATATGTAAAATTATATGCCATGAAATGTGCGACAGCCAATACAAGCATTAAATGAGTAGATAGAGATCATATATCTAGCGTTGGCAAACCTGCCGCCATCCTTTCCATCAATACAATATGTTACACAGGTTACAAATAGGGAGAGTTTTTGAAAAATAAAGTCATCCGAATTATCCTAATCTCAAGATTTAGCCCTCAATTTAATGTATGTGAAAGGATATTCAAGGAACTAAACCATTTTATGCGAAATTACATATTGTGGAATCATTTCAAGTGAGTATCTTTTTGAGGATGTTTACAATAATTTGCCAATATATAACTCCAATTATACACCTACAGAAATTATGTTAGATGTAGAAGAATCGTGGGAGCCCCTTCTGCAGATTTCTGGATAACCGAGATCCTATGACAACAAGGTACGAGATGTATTAATTACCCTAGCAAATAAAGCCAGAATCAAAAAACACGAATTTGACAATACTGTAAAACGAACTCTGTAATTTACAAAAGACATGCAAGTACTTTTGCGTGTTCACCCAAAATCTTGTGCATTGAAGCGATGTAATGATAAGTGGGCGCTTCTTTATGAAGGTACATATTCTGATGTCGTCAGTCATACGACCACACCGCCGCCTAAGAGACCGATCTGCCAGATGCTATTCTCTCGATAAGCGGAACAGAAGACAGCTGTGCTAGTCAAAGAGTAAACAGCCAGTAGCAGTACTTATGCTCGCCAAGAGGCACTGCTAGGCCACTTCATGTGTAGCAGGAGTATAGTGCAGTTGTGCCAGTCTACAGTTCATAGCCATGCTCAGTGGTCAGCCAGTGCCGATGTTAGTCAGTCATCGTCTGCAGCTCAGTCATTGCTGCCATAAAGTCTTTGTAGCCCAGTACCAAGTTAGTCTTCAAATTCACCGGATTCGACATTCAAGATTATGAGAGATTAATTCGTCACTGGAAGATTTGTGACTTGTAAATTATGTCATTCTACAGACGCTTAGTCTAGTCGCATCTTCTATAATTGTCAAGTAACAGATCATGAGCTACAACAAAGTTAAGTAATAAATACTATCTTATTTTGTACTCCTGCTAATTAATTTTGTTTTCCTGTTGTAGCTACCAAGCAGTTTCTGAGTCCTTGGCTACCTCACATTTTCTACCTCATGTTGATGGACTAGGTTATGGTGGAAGATCGAGAGCCATCACATATATCATTGCTTGCATGCCACATACTGGGTCATATTTGTTACAAAATCCTAGAACAAATAAAATAGTAGGATTATACCATTATAGAGATTTGTGTAAGTTTTATATAAAAGCATGAACAAAGTCATTAAGAGACAAGTAGGTAAGTGAATCACACACCACGAATGTATAGCACAACACTACGTATACAGCTTACAAATATACAAAATCGTCTAAGATAATTTATTTCAGGTCAGCAGCTAGGAAGAAAGAAGAGATGGAGAGAAAAAAAAACTTTATTCTGATTTAAGTGATCTCTATATGATAAATGATTTATTTAATTTATTAAGCTGCATAATTAAGGTTATGCCAACCATTCTGGAAATTTCTATGGAATAGTAATGACAGAAGACTCAGCACGTATGAACCTGACACAAACAGAAATCATTCCTGAAAAAGAACTACGTTTCAAAACAGAAAATGAAACCACATATTTTCAGAATATAATGGAAAATATCAAAGTAAACAGACAAATGATGTGTATGAACGATATCATTACACAACATTGGAAAACATATTAGGGTCCACACACATCATGTGCTATATGTTGTAGCTAGATGTAGATCAATTTTAATTCTTACTTTAACTGTAGTATTTGATTCACAGATATACACTTGAGCTCATGTGTTGCTGTGGAGCTTGTGCTGGGCCTCATCTTTTCTTTCAGGTTTCAGTAGTAATTCAACAAATTCTATGGTGACATAAAAGAAACATAGAATACCTGCATAAAGAAATGTATAGTAGAATGTTTAGAATGACAGAAGTACTTAAACAGAAAACTTTTTAAAAAACGAAGGAAATCATATAAATGACGACAGGAATGCTCTAAGGTACCATAAACTGTGGTAAATTTAGACATTGAAGTTGAACGTAGTGTTCAGTGAAACATGTGTAAGACTACAGCAAGTAGCAAAAACAAAAATAAACGAGTGAATACTACGGGCGTGAGAAGAAGGGTGGAATTTGCAGGGCGAAATGCTCTCAGAAACGCGACGACAACTTATGGGGTAAGTACAGCATCCAAAACAGTGGTTGATGCAGAAATTCTATCGCTCTTCCACACAGGTCCGCAACAGACGTGTGTGTTGTGGTTCTTGTTCCCAAATGAATCGCCAACACCAAGACACCAGATGGATATTGCTGAGAGTAGATGTTATCCTGCAAAACAAGAGCATTGTAAAAAGAAATTAATTACATGTAAAGCATGAAATGGACATGGATTATCAGAAAACACTCTTTTAACAATGATGTCTAATAAGCAGTTAACTTCAGAAACATTAACCTTAGAACGATTTTAAGTTTGCCTGGGCACTTAGCAGACACGGCAATTATACTATCTGTTTTATATTTACCTAGTTATTTCTATGTTAAATGTATGATTTCCTCTTCTATTGATAATCTTGATGTAACAAGCCAAATAATTGACCACATATGACTAAGTATTAAACCTTTTCACACTGTACTGTGGAAAAAACTGGCATACAGAAAATTACTGTGCATATCAGAGACTGTTGAAATATGATCACTGCGTGACGTCAGCTGTGACGTATTCTACTCGCACTGAGACTATAATAATGCGCCAAGAAGTGCGGCGAGAGAGCCTAAATTCGATTATTCATATAGATCTAAAAGAAAACTGGTATATGTATGTTTTTGAAGAATATTGTAAACAAACCTTAAAAGTAAATAGTTCGAGTCTCGTTTGATACTCAGCCTCAATATTTAGGGGGCAGTATAGTTTTGAGGGAAAAGAAAAATTCTGTATAAAATAAATAAACCGAGTAGCAGCAAAAAATTAATTTATGAATATATGATAGGTGTAAGAGATAATATCTCAGATAATTTTTATTTCTAAAACAAAAGACAAAAACACTCAATTGTTCAAAATGGTTCAAATGGCTCTGAGCACTATGGGGCTTAAATTGTGAGGTCATCAGTCCCCTAGAACTTAGAACTACTGAAACCTAACTAACCTAAGGACATCACACACATCCATGCCTGAGGCAGGATTCGAACCTGCAACTGTAGCAGTTGCGCGGTTCCAGACTGTAGCACCTAGAACTGCTCGGCCACTCTGGCTGGCCACTCAATTGTTATTCTTCTGCTCTGTCTGTTAGAGTTTTGAGAGGAACATCTTAGCATAATCTACCAGATCCTGTACAATTATTTAGTTGATAAAGTAAGTTATCAAAAATAATGGTGTTTTATTTAAAATGACGGTATATCGGACCTAACTGCTTCTGTCAAAAACAATTTGTATTTTTGTAGTAATATTACACAGCAATCAACATGAAGATAAGTGACAAAAGATAATGGCTGTTAACTAACATTTTAATAGTGGTCTTCATTATATGTCCTTTCAGACCAGCAACCTGTGTCTTTTAAATATCAAAGACTGATGCTTCCTTGTCTGGCGACCACACGTTACAAAATAATGTTTTGACTATTTTAATTACGAGAGCCATTATTACTCTGAGGCTTTACAAAAATCACTAAAAAGAAAGTCACCATAAAAGTCAAGCAAAGTTACATTAATGTTAAAACTCAAATTCTGTTTGAGAGACTGCAGCTCAAATCTATAAAACGAATGTTTATCTCATTTCATGAATAAGCTAGCCTCTATAGTCCAGTGCTAATGTTTGTGCAAGAGTCATACCTCCCTCAATATTTTTCCCTTCAAGACATAGATTTTCTTTACATCTTGCATTTGGCTTTTGATAGTTCATGTGTGTTATTTGTAATGGGGTTAGCTAGTGAAACCACATAAATTTTCACCACTGATGATTGCAAAATTGTTTCACACACAATTCAGAGAGCTACTTAATAATTAATAGGTCTACCACATATACATTTTGAAATAAACGACCCGCGCGGGATTAGACGAGCGGTCTCAGGCGTTGCAGTCATGGACTGTGCGGCTGGTCCTGGCGGAGGTTCGAGTGCTCCCTCGGGCATGGGGATAATTTAGGTTAAGTAGTGTGTAAGCTTACGGGCTGATGACCTTAGCAGTTACGTTCACACACATTTGAACATTTTTTTTAAATAAACTACTTGCACTGTCTGAAGTTTCAGTGCATTTCTTTATCTGTTGTTGTTGTTGTTGTGGTCTTCAGTCCAGAGACTGGTTTGATGGAGCTCTCCATGCTACTCTATCCTGTGCAAGCTTTTTCATCTTCCAGTACCTATTGCAACCTGTATCCCCCTGAATCTGCTTAGTGTTTTCATCTCTTGTTCTCTTTATACGATTTTTACCCTTTATGCTGCCCTCCAATACTAAACTGGTAATCCCTTGATGACTTAGAACATGTGCTACCAACCGATTCCTTCTTCTAGTCAAGTTGTGCCACAAGTCTCTCTTCTTCCCACTTCTATTCAATATCTCCTCATTAGTTGTGGTCTGTCCATCTAATCTTCAACATTCTTCTGTTTCTTTATCTAACACTACAAATGTTTGACAACGTGACAAATTCCACCTATTAATCAATCTGATTCTATCAACAGTACTTTTTTTCATGAAACTGTTATCTATAAAAATCCACTTTATAAATCTAGAAGAGGGCAAGTAATTCAGTACACTCATGTCGTACCATTCAGACTGCTGTCTCACTTCTTCAGTTAATCCGTCGTCATGTGTTACAAATTTTAACAAAATATATTACAAAACGAAACAATTGATAGCAGCTAACGAACTACAAACAACTGATATCAACCAGAAAAGCCACGAAGAAACGAAATATGGATATCTGTGCATGGCCGTGTATTGGGAGGAAATGAGCTTGTGGGTCACATAATCAGCAACGGATCGACGATGTCAACCGTAAGAACTTTCCTCCAGAGAAAACCAGACGATGCCGTGATGTGGAGAGACTGCCAATAATATGGATGCCGCGATTTGAAAGGCATTGCGGAATAGTTTGACGGAACGGGACATGACGTGACGTGACGGCCAGTGTGAACTGGTCTTTATCCAGATTTTATTCTCTGGTTAGGAGTTTATTATCCCTGTTCGTCCAATGCGTCCCCGCGCTATTCCGAGAATAGCGCTTAAGCGGTTGCTAACCGGAGATTGTACAGCCCTGCACAGTCTAAAATTTTTGACTGTTTTAATGTCTTCCTCAGCCTTGCTGTAGAATAGCCACCCAAGTGCAAATTGCAAGAGACATTATAAAAGTTCCATTTATTGGACATACTGAGAGATGGTTACGAAGACTATTTCTGAAAGAAATTTGTATCTGCCTGGAGAGCAGTAAGGATTTTCATCGGCGCTCCATTGACAGCCCTGCGTACACAAACCATTGACCATAAATGCGGTCTTTCAAGAGCGTGGTAGCTCAATGTGACTTAAGTAGCCGGCGTATGGTTTCTAGCGTTTAGTTCTTAAAAAGTATGTTTTCTTCGTTGTCAACTTAATCTGAAGCTGTGATGAGTATTCGTGTTATATGGCGCATCAGTGTTTCATGACAACAAAACGCAGCTGCTGTAAAGAAATTATTCTGAGATAGTAGATGACCCAGAAAAGCCAAGTTTTCCTTTTTCGATTTGATCGTAAAATATACAATGTGTGAATCAAGTAGCAGCTCAAACAACAGTGTAACATGAATGTGACTGACTTGGAACACAGTGTGCATCGATGGGATACATTGAAAATATTGACCCCAGACGGAAGTAAATTTAGCTATGTTGTTATGATTTTAAATCAGCCTATAATCCACAGTCGTGCAGCTATGCTTTCTCTGTGGCAGAACGGTAAGCAAAAATATTTTAAATGATATTTAGACAATGCTGACATATCAGTTTAGGTCATACTATTTTATTTAAACAAATTATTACAGTAAGATATTTCAAGGCCACAAATGTGGATCACTCTGGAAATAATGTGAAGCACCATAAAATGTTACTAGTTAAGACAAAATAATTGACATCTTTGAAGGCATAGAAAATGGAACATGTATCATACAAAAAAGTTAGGTATGCCAGCAGGTCATACTCTTTTATTTATTGATAAGAGAACGAAGTGCTGTAATTCTGAGATAAGGTTGAAAGTAAAGCATCAGCTTTTCAGTTTCCTCCAACTGGCCCTTCAATGTAGCCCTTCCACTGTTTGTATAACCTTATGTAGTGTTCTTTTCACTTTTTTTTCCCCCAGGAATTTGGATCTAGAAAACTTCTATGTAAACATCTTATAGCTTTCTTATACACACTGCTATTCTTAGTGACTGCACTGTTAGTTTCTTCAAATTTCCTGATAATACTGAAAGTGATAATATTTTCTGTAAGGTTGTATTTGCTAACACACTGCTTATTGCATTTACTTTTGAGAAGTGGTACATTGTACTCCCTTGCCTGCTTCTGTACATTGTTCTAGTTTATGCAATTACAACTAGATTGTTACACTACTACACTACATAGACCTCAGGCTACATGCATATTCGAAACAACAAATATTTCAGGGTGAAGCAGGAGGCAGGGAAGGTTGTAATATCACCCCTTGGCCCTCACTTTTAATGTTTGTCTGTAATGGAAACTAATAACAATCACTAATTAGGTTACCTTAATAATTTTTAGTTCTTATGGAAAAAAAGGACTGCAGAGATGTGCAGTACCTTAATTGTATGGTACATATGGCTTAATGCTATTTCTGTGATGAAATCGCTGTCTTTATCACTTGGAAAACTGTAAGTTAGTAAGCATAATGTTGAAAAATAAAACTTTTTTTTTTATTATCTTTGATAATCACAGTCTAATCACTCTTCTGGTAGTATATTTGTTACTACTGTAAATTTCCTCAAAACATACTTAGTACATAAGATAAATGGATTTCTTTTCAAGATGCATGTTTCTAAACTTTTGATTTTCACATTACCCCAGCATCTTTGAGGATTACGGTTGATGGAGGAACCAACCGTTGGTTTAAGTTCAGTGAAGAAGAAAGCTGTTCGTTGCCCGATTTCATAATAGGAGATTTAGATTCTGTGGAAGAATGTGTTCTTGACTATTACAAGAAGAGAGGGGTTCCTGTTGTTGTCACTCCGGATCAGAATAAAACTGATTTTACAAAAGCTGCTTTGTTTGCTGTTGAGCATCTTGGCAAGGTGAAAATTAAGGTAAATGTCTTATTCAGTTTTTGTTGCAACTTTTAGTCTATCGTAATTAATGAAGGCAAGTAATAGGTGTGAAAAATTATTTAGGATGAATCTGATTTGTTTTTTGCTTTAAAGTTTCACACTTGAACTTATTGAAACTGTTGGGCCATTGCAGGTATGATATTTTAGATCTTTATTGACTACATGCTTCACTTCTTATACTAATTTATATTTACAAAATTCTCTTGTGCACTCAGCCACACCCATGATCGCCAGGAGTATATAAAATACCATTTGGATGTAGACAGTTTTATATAGGACCAACTGTGCGTACCATTGAATGGCACTGTGTGGAACATGAGATGCTTTCAGCTTCGGGACTTAGAAAACAGTGGTAGCAGAACATACTCTAGAAAATAGACATTATATTCCATTTGAAGAGACATCTGTTATTATATGGACTAATAGTTTCTGAGATAGAGGAACTAAAGAAGCGATAGACAAAAATTTGTAACATCACGCTAAATAAAGACGACTGTTTGCAGCTAAGTACAGCTTGGGATTCAGCCATGGGAAGGCAATATAAGCTGATCTCTGACAGATCCTGTAAGCTGAGCACAACAGCTTTGTGCACCTACCGCAATCATCATGTAATGCAATTTTGTAAAGGTCTCTATGGTAACATATGTACATTGTCACAGCTCTATAGACTGCTATTATTTTCACCTGCAACCGTTTCAGCTTCACAGTGAAAGCTGGCAAATGCACGGCCAGTTGTCAGGGATCTTCTTACAATGACGAGACAGTAGTTCTGATTTACTATTTTCTCAACTATGGGAATTAAATCTAGATTGCTTGCTTAAATGCACCATAAATCAGATATGTATGCGAGTATATTATGCTAAAAGCTTGTGAAATCTTTTATTTGGTTGGGCAGCTAAATCTTACAGGGGGGGGGGGGGGGGGGGGGGAGGAGGCCACAATGTTGGGATCACAGATTTGCTTCGAACTTTGTCCACATTTAAGAGAAGGTTAACGTCTGTTATGTAACTGATGTATGTGTGTGTGTAGGTGCTGGACGTTAGCGTTTGCGGCAGTCAGGTGGATAGTGTTGGAGCTTTGGAAGACAAACGTATATGAGGCAATGATTTGACTCTAACTCAAACATAATTCTAATTTATATTTTTTCAACACTGGTCATTTTGTTGAATTTATTTTTGAAAGGTAATATATTAAAAAAAAGAAGGTGTTTGCATGAAGTTTTAGTGAATTTCATGTTATTTGACTACTTATTGCTTTAATTAAATTTAATTATTAGAACAAACATATTTATAACTATCGGCAAGTAAATGAAGCAGCACAGTTTTCCTGAAAATGTATGCCTATCGTGCTTTGCAAAATCCCTTGTACATGCAATCTGGTAAGGTACCCAGAACTACTCTGCACCTCAACACTTTGAGATGCAGACACAGAGGCAGGCCCCATTTGGCAGTTAATCTGCCTAGCAGTAACACATTGCTAATGCAAGAATGAATAGTGTAGGTGCACATTTTTTTTAGTATCATAGAAGTTACACTTGTTCTACAAAAATGAATGTTTGAGTGGGAGTCAAACCATCACCTCATCCACGTTCATCTGACAAAGCTCAAATACTAACCACTTGACCACCACAAACGCTAACATCCAGCACCTATGCACAGATAAATGAGTTGCATGGTAGATGCGAAAAACTAAACTTGAGATTTTCTCGGAATTGCCATATTAGTGCACCTTACTACTTGCACATTATGTTGTTTTAATGGCCTACTAAATATGTAAAAGGTTTGAAGTAAATCCTAACATTGTGGCCTACCCTTTTAAGGTTGTAGAGTTGTAAGAAGTCATTTTTTTGTGTTCAGTGTGATCTGAGCAGAGCCGGAGCAAGAGCCTAACCTTTATAGAGGTTGTATCTTGTGTGTCTGTTGACATATTAATGCATGATACTATTTCAGAGAGAGGTGGAAATAATTATGACAAAGATGATTTTGGAGTCTGTATTCATATTGTACTTTGATACTGATGTTTCTCCACTTCCATCTGTCATGTTTGTCAGGCTTCATCAACAAAAAATTTCTCACAATGGTGCAGCGTTTCATAAATGCTTTATTGCCTAAGATCAGCATTGTTCTTAATGAAAAGGGAATGTCCTCTAGTGAATGAGTGAAAAGCAAAGTATCTTCTTGTACAAACTTTGATGATCTACAGTAGATTGTAGACTATCCATCCTGATGTGGCAGGTCAAGCCAGATGACAAAAAAATTCAGATAGTCTCTCTTTTGACCCCAGGTGTACCATTAAAAACTACCGTTCTTTTAAACAAAACTCCAATTTTATTAACATTTTTTGACTTTCCAAATAATATGTGCTAGTTAAGTGTTTCTGTACATACTGCACACTTCAAAAATTAATCTGGGAAACGTAGTTCTGTCTCCATTGTAAGGTATGAATGTACAGTTACACACATTAAAAGCCAGACCTAACACACAAGTTGAAATTTAAAGGTTTGAGGTTTAAAAAAAAAATAAAATAAATAAAAAAAAAATAAAAAAAACTTTGATAGATGACCGTTTCTGTCCTTCAAGGGGAGTTGGAATGCCCTATCCTGCCAATGTTAAATTTAGTGACTTGGCTTCCATGTATTTCAGGAACCACTGTAGCCATTGACATGAAAATTCTAAAAGACATTAAACTGTATGTTCTGAGTCTACTGAACTACAATAATTGCATTTCAGCCACTGCTTTCGGAAATAATTTTTTTAATTGCATGGTTAAAATTTTGTGTACTTTTTGTATGTTACCGTAAATAATTGTAATTACAGATAACATTGTGTTCTTCTTTTAGTTGAGTAGATTCTGGATATGTATGTTATTACTCCCTGAAAATTTGAATACTCTACTCAAAGTGGTTTCTGAGATTTAGGGGAAAATGCAACAGAAAATGTAAATTTTCAGAAACGGCTTCTAAAGTTTCATAAGACTGTAACTCACTTAATATATGCTTTTTTTTTTCTTTTTTTTTTCTCTCAGAAGCACTCTTTACCTACTATACTGTATATCATTATTTTGATTTTTTCTAAGGTTTTTCCTTCTTTTCTGGACTCTTTAGTGGCCAACAGTGCTGTGCACTCTTGCTTTATCAATGCGAACCTTGTGCATTCGTTCACGTTTTCTGATGCAGTTTGCTCAAGGATTAGTTCTCATGTGTGGTAGCACTTTCGCCCTACCAAAGTTGCCATCATTAAAAGCAATAACAGCATCACTCCCCCCCCCCCCCCCACTTTAGTGTCTTCATTCCAACAAAAACATTTTTGGGTAAGTGAGTCCATATAAGATTATGAAAGACTCATTGGGATTTTGAGTCTGTCTATGCAGGCACTTCTTCAGTAATTGGAGGATTTGCCAGGTCTCTGTAAATAGGTTTTATGATATCTGTGACTGCTGCTGGGACGGAATGTTTATGGCTGTATGAACTGTTTGAATACTGGGCATTGCAGTAATTGCACCATGAATCAGGTCCAGGATGGCAAAGGTGGTGTACTGGTATTTAATCAGTCGACAGTCTGTGAAAGAAGGTAGCCCATGCTGTCTGCTTCATTTTCAACAGAGCCTCAGTATTATTTATAATGTCCATCACATAATATTGCTGTAGTTCATCAATCATTTTGTCTGTCAGCCTGCCTCTTATGGTTTTACCAACAGAAAGTTTATTGTCTCTCAAACTTTGTTTAAACTTCCTCAACCTGGTGCCCATCCTTTTCTGGACATGACCTTTAGAACATAGCAATCCACAGCCTTAAATATAAAAAATTACTGACCTTCTTAGATCTTGAAGTAATGAATGTGAAAATTTCAACATTTTTCAACTGGTGTAGATTATATTTTAAAAAATAAAATACTTCCCATGTGAGTTTATAAGTGACATAAAAAATCATTTTATTTGCAAATTTTATAATGTGATAAAAATTCAAAAGTGTGAAAAAAAAATTTCCTTTCTACCTGCCCTTAACCCTCTTCTGTGCTGTAGTATATCTCTGCTTATGCAAACATTGCATTTTGTCTGTCAGCCTGCCTCTTATGGTTTTCAGCTGGTGTTGGTTCCTCAAGCTCACTAATGTACTGCAGCATAACCTGAACCATCTGGAACCCTTCTGAGTGTGGGGTGAGATTTCTGCTATCATTTAAGTTGGCCTCCTCCTCTTGTTACTTCCCCCTGCATCATCATTCCACAATATCGTTCAAAGTTCATCAACTTCATTATTTGTCATCCATTCTGTGACGTCCTCTGATTAGACACCCTCACAGCCCGATCAATTTTTTGAGCAATGAAACAGTATCATTTTCATCTTTAACTTCAGTTTCACACATGGATTCAAAGTTAAAATGCCCTGCTTCTTGGTCTAAAAGAATTTTCTAACATCTTACAAGTGTTCAGCTTCTCTTCCGTGCTTTGGCCTACTATATTATGACAACTAGGAAGTCAACCCTCTTCAGAATGGTTGCAATCTTATCATCAGTCACTGATATCAATGGACTCAGAAGGCAGTGATGATACTTCTTCTTTGGCATTTCAAGGATGCCCTGGTCTATCAGCTGACAGTCATCACATTACATGTTAAAAATAATGCCTTGATGTCTTCAGCTGTGAGTTCATCACTGGCAGGATATAAAGCCTCATTATTGAGAAGTGGCAGATCATTCCTCAGTAAATGGTCATCTGTCAAATATTTCTATACAGCTGTTATGAATTCATTTTGGAGCAAGGTTTTAAATATTTCTGAATTCATGGATGCTCTCTGTTGAAGAGTGTAATGTAGAGGCAGTGATCCTGATTTTGCAGGTTCTTTAAAGCGTAGGTTTCATGATTTCCCTATTGATGTAATCTTAAATATGTGGTTGCCAGTTTCATTACTGCAAGCCAATATTGTGACTCATTCCTCACTTTTCTTGTATCCAGGTGCTGCAACTTCCTTTCTTGAAGCAAATGTTTTCATAGGGATAATCTTGTAATTTAAACCTCCCTTGTCACAATTGTAAAACTGTTCACCAGAAATTCCCTGCTCGTCAATTAACTTCAAAGTATAGTCTTTAAACAGTGACACAGCATCTTTGTCGCCAGGTAAACTGGCTAATGGTGATCTGATGAGTACCAAATAGTTTCTTCCACCAATCAAACCATCCGTCTCTTTAAATTTCTGAATGTTTTCCGTCTATTTGCCAGACACTGAAATAGCAATGTTTTTCCTGCAATATCAGCCTGGTAATGGCCAAACCATTTCATCTTAAATGTTCATGCCACAAACATGAAGCTTCTTCAGCATCTCCATGCTGACCTTTCAACATTGTCTTTCTTGGTTTTATTGCACTCCCATTAGCTTGGGAAGCGCACGATGTTTTGATATCTGCTTGATTTGTCTTCCAGTCTACAACAGTACTTTTCCTACCCCTATCTCCAAAGCTACCCTAGAATCCAGTCTCATTACAGCACTTAGTTTCTGATCATAGGCACTACAAGTTTTTTTCATTTATCACCCATTTTGGACTTTTCAATTAAAATGTAAAGTACCATACAAAACAATAATTGAGGAGCGAGCACTCTTTGAACATTTGATACACAATCAAAGAAACAAAGAACACAGGATGTCAACAGAGCAAGTAGCCATTTGTTCATTGTTGTTTAAGAGTGTTTGAAGGGGGGTTTCAAAGCCTCATTTGTTGAGTGATTCTGGTAATTTATTCAATATTAACAATACAATATGTAGTTTATAATTGTAACTCTGTACAGTAATTTAATCATTATTTTGTCAGAGAGAAATGTTATGATATTAAGTCAGCCAGGTATTCATGAGTCAGATAGTAGTGTACTGTACCCCTATCATGTAAGACAACCAGACTTCTGATCCACTTCTTTCTTTGTGCAGATCTAAAGGTATGCCAAATCTGATGGAGGTGCCATTCTGGCAAAAAGCTGTCTCTAAAGACCCACAGGAAATTTTCCAGTTCCAAAATTACTCAAACCTTGTGTACAATTATCCTTGGTGCTCTGCTGCCATGAGATGGTCTGCCATGTACCTGATGTTCGCCTAAAGGGATCGGCAACCCCTCAGACACTGAAGCATCGTGGAACTGCGTGCATACAAGGCATTGCCAATCAAGACTGCGTTGATTGCAGTGACGACGCCAGATGGCAGGACAAGCACCACCAGAGGTCCTCTGTGCCAGGGACCTATTTCCTTTGCCATGTCATGGGTGCGTAAATGGGTCGGCACAAATTCCACTGTGCCCCAGCTACATAGGGCAGTGCAAGCCAACATGTTGGCAGTTCTCTTCACCGAAGCTCTGGGCCAATCCATGTGCTGGCACTTAGTAGCCAATTAGTGAGAGGCCGCTTGGAAGACACCACAGCGGAACCTATGACTATCCAGAGACGTACCTGTCAGTCAGCTATGCCGAACGCTCAACCTTTGTCGTTAGGGATTGTTGGTGGCATAGTCTTCATGTCTCACTGTGTGTTCCAGGCATGTGCGTGTTGGTGTCTACAAGTTGTATTATTTCTTATTCAGAAGAGTTTTTCCTTTGTTATTAAATCTCTCTACTGGGGCTATAATAAACCTTCGTTCCTGTTTACATGTGTCTTATGATTGCTTATCAAGCACCTGCCTGTGGGCGATATAGCGTGGTCAATGACATTTTGCTGCCCTAACATACACTTCTCTGTGCATGAGCTTCTAGGGCAAACACCACGACCCGAAGATCCATCAGTACATCCATAAAGACTAACCCAACATTGTAATTGGTGAGAGACACTAAAAGTCTGATATTCTGTATTTTGAAAGGATAGCAAATGTGGCTTATAAGTGTTAGACTTGAAAAAAAAATGAGATTTTTCAGACTGAGACTATTACTTTCTCTATCAGAGATGTTGCTTAAAGATCTAGATTTTCGTATGAATGTATTTGCACATGCATGCGTACATTGTGGGCAAGTGCTAATGTTACTAACATTATATTTCTTGAAGCTGTACTACATATCAACATTTAACTCTTGATCTGCAATAATTAGTCTCTAAATTTAACCTCTAATTCATGACTCCTTTGTTGAGATATGTCATTCAGTTATTGTGATAGGTGGATGCCCTTGTAGCTGTGGTTCAATCTGCAGGAAGAATGGACCATATATTTGCCAACATAAATACTCTATTCAAGATGACACATGTGGACGGTGCTATGCCTGTCTACCTTTTGTCGTCAGACTCCCTGACATGGTTGCTGAGGCCAGGTTCCCATGAAATTGCTCTCCCGCCTGATCTCGTTGCAGAAAAAGTGTGGTGTGGCTTAATTCCTATTGGTGGAAAGGCCAATTCAGTCACTACTACGGGACTGAAATGGAACCTAAGTAAGTAATGCTATGATTTTTAGGATTTAATATTTTTTATCAACTTGTTAACTTTGAAACTAGTTTCAGATTAGCTTTGCTTTATATTTAGATGTGTACTGTAAAGTTATATTTTTCATTGTTTAATTGTTGACTTCTTATGTCTTGGTTGAGAGAGTAGGCCAAGTGTTGTCTTGTATATGATAAAACCTTATTCCTGCACTTTTGGTTGGTTTTTTTTTTTTTTTTTTTTTTTTTTTTTTTTTTTTTTTTCCTCCCCCTCCCAATGTAATTTAAAGACAGGCCAGTCACCTGGTTTCAATTAGATAACACTCAGTTTCTGATTCGTTGAGGGAAGAGCACTAAAATGTGGCTTATCAAACTTTATAGATCAATCCTAAAATCAGGAAGCCTACCTAACACTTTCAAAATTACTAAGCTATTGCTTTCTTGAAACTGAACAAACCTTCTGATAAAATAGAAAGTTACAATCAAATAGCACTTCTTGGGTGGTGTTAAACTTTAGGAGCTTTTCGAGAGCCTTCTGCTAAATAGGATAGGTACAAGACTCCGGAAAAAAAATGTCTGTAGAACAAGCATGTTCCAGACCAAACATTAGCTACACAGGCTAGGTTCTAAGCCTGACTGCATACATCACAGCTGCATTTCTGGGAAAAGAAAACTGAAGACTTCTGTAGTCTTTGTCTCCTGGACGACCATTTCTGATAGTGTGGAAAGAAGGGTTCTTATGTAAGTTGATCAGAATCGTGCCCTGTCAAATCACATAGCATGCTGTCAGGAAGGCTTTGAAAGCAGTCTGGAAAGTAGTCCAGACATCAGTAGATGGTGGGTAGGGATCAGGGGGTGATGGGCATACATGCACTGCACGGGAAATTGCCTGAACATTGGATATGCCTTTAAGCATTGTGCATAAAATTTTGTGAAACATCCTGCATTGCTGCCCATACAAAATTACCCATATTCGGGAGTTCCAGTTAGACAAAGGTTTGCTCCAGAATTTCTTGCTTGCATCATGGAAGTGGGCATTGACTGGCCATGGAACATTCTGTGGACATATGAAGCCCATTTTCATCTCTGAGGACAGGTCAGTACGCAGAATTGCAGAATATGGGCAAATGAAGGTCCGGTCACACATCAGCTGGTGCTGCATCATTCTTTAAAGGTAATTTGTGTGATGGGAGTTGATAGCATCATTGGGCCTTTTTTTTTTTTTTCACAAATGTCATTCCAACTCTTCACACTCTCCCCCCCAAACACATTGCGTAGCCAGTAAAGCAATTGCTACAGACACATTTAGGAGATCCTGGTTGTCAAGATCACCTGATAATCTGTGAGGCTTCTGACTGGGGGTTACCTGAAAGATGCTATGTTCAATGCTCTGATTACAAATATAACTGAATTGAAATTTCACGTTGCACTGTGCATACTGAATGTTATCCATGAGAGACACTGATCTGTTGCGAAACATGCTGTTTTGTAAGTTCAACTTGTGACTAAAAACAGTGAACAGCATGTTGAACATATTGTGTATAAGTCTCACGACAATTAAAAGCAGATTTAATTATTCCCTTTTATGTGGTTTTCTGCCTGAGGGCAAATAGAAACAGATTTTTTCCCATCTGATGTACAACCTTGCTGTGGTGCATGGGCTTACCTAACTGTGCTACAACTGTGCCAGACTTTGAATGGTCATTTACTTTGCATAGTACGGTTGATGTAGTACGCAACACTCATCACAGCTGTCATATTGCAATGCATTTGTCATTTGTAGCTGAACCCATTTATGTTATGATACTTCCAGCCCCATCTAGTGGAACAATTTTTGTTAAACCAACTCCTTCCCCCCCCCCCCCCTCCCCCTCAATAATGTTTCTCCCTTCTTTACTAATATTTCATTCAAATTTGACATTTTAACTGTCCTGTTGGTCTTCCTCCAGGCCTGCTATATTAGGTTAAAGTCTCTCATTACTTTCCCAACAAACTTCCCATACAGCTAATCTCATTAAATAATTCCTCCAGGGATACTATGAATAATGTTTTAAGTGAGAACATACATTGTTAAAGGGTCACAAATTATAATTTATTCAGACACTCGGTAAGCAGTAACTCTTTCGATAACATTCAACATTTCAATCTACATGACACAACTTGCTACTGGTCACTTGCACATTGAAACTTAAGCAACGACCAATCGTGGCATGGACTTGCTGTAAAAGCATTAAGACTGCTATCAAGCAGTGCTGACAAACGCAATAGCCAAGCTCGGCGCACTCCATTGTGGCTGAAAGCCCAACTGCATCTACCTTGCGCCATGACAATAACTGGTCTCCAGCATTTTGTCAACATGCAAAGATTAAAACACTCTCTCTCTCTCTCTCTCTCTCTCTCTCTCTCTCTCTCTCTCTCTCTCTCTCTCTCTCTCTCTCTCTGCCTTGTGATGAATACCCCCAGATCTCAAAATTTAATTTCGTCTGGAATTTTAGGGCAACCTCTGACACTCGGTAAACATTAATACTTTTGATAACATTCAGCATATGTGACACAATTTGCTAATGATCGCTTCCACATTGAAATGTAAGCAACAACCAATCACACCATGAACATGCTGTAAAAGCATTAATAGGGCAACTGAGTAGTGCCGATGAGTGTCCTACCTAAACTCGGGTCACTCAGTGTTGGCCAAGAGCTGAACTGCAACTAACTCACTCCACAATAACTGGTCCTCAGAGTACTGTCAACAAGCAAAAATTAGCTCGTACAGGTAGCCATGGCTACAACACGATCAATGGAGATTTTCGTTTTGATACGTATATGTATCTGGAAGTAAATATAAAATACTTTATTAGTGTGCTTAGTTTAAAATTTTCAAATTTAGGATTTATTGGTTTTTAATTATTATTAAAAAGTGATTTATGTTGGAAAATTTAAATTTTATTTTTTTAAGAATATTATATTAAATTATAGGAGCATAAGACAATAACTATTATATACACAGACTTAAATTGCATTTAGCATGTAACAGCTAGTATGTTGACAATGTGAACAGGCAACTGTACTCTCTCTTTGTTTACCCCTTCACTGTGAACTGGTGGTAGTTTA
The DNA here is from genome assembly GCF_023864275.1 of Schistocerca cancellata. Classification (NCBI taxonomy): domain Eukaryota; kingdom Metazoa; phylum Arthropoda; class Insecta; order Orthoptera; family Acrididae; genus Schistocerca; species Schistocerca cancellata. Next base: position 74,553,746 of record NC_064627.1, read on the forward strand.
TGTGAATTTTTTGATACTGAATTTGCTGTTTTGTCTTTGTTGGTACATGAAGGTACTGATGATAAACCAGTTTTTATTTTAATATTCTGTTCATACTGAAGGTCATTGCCCTGTAACTCAGCATGTCACCACCAGCTGTTAATCACAGTGCATTAAAGGACATTTGTATACAATTGCTGTTCAAATTGCAACTTAAGACAAAGTGAAATCTAATATTTAGCAAATATTTTGTGCACTCACTGTAAAGATGGTAGTCAGTCATAAGGCTTCATATGTTTCATTACTGAGGAATTGCTTTTCAGACACAGATGTAATGGAGTCTTAGATATGGCAGAAATTGATTCTGTAGAGATTCCAATTTTGTGTTGTCATGTGAAAGGTACTGTACCCTGTCACCATTGTGACTGCTTGGTCCATGTCATGCATTGCTGATATCATGAAGTGTGTACCATTTGAACACATGCTCCATGTATTTTTTGTAGATCCTGAAGAAATAAAATACAAAGCTTTCTTGTGAATGGCACCATTCCAGAATGAAATTTTCGCTCTGCAGCGGAGTGTTGCTGATTTGAAATTTCCTGGCAGATTAAAACTGTGCCGGACCAAGACTCGAACTCGGGACCTTTACCTTTCGTGGGCATGTGCTCTACTGTCTAAGCTATCTAAGCATGACTCATGACCTGTCCTCACAGCTTTAATTCTGCTAGTACCTTAATGTTACCATTGTCTTTTAGAACCATTCATGTCAAAACGACTTCTTGGAAAACTACCTGCTTAGCATGTTCAACATTTGTTTTCTCAGAGTTAGTTGGGATCACTGTGCTTCCTAGAAAAAGATGGGTTTTTATAATTCTGAAGGTTGCAGTCCATACAGACATTTTACATATATTGCAGAAATTGTTTACTAACCATCAAACACAGTTCTTCCGAGAAAGAGAGATCTCAAATTCTTGTCTAAAGCTAGAAAGTTTTCTGGATGTGGTACTTTAGGAGATAATGATTTCCTTTCACACAACCTTATCACTGAAATTTGTTTTGTGACTCTCTTACCATGTGAAGCAAAATATACCTACATTGTTCTAGTTCATGCATCACAGACAAAGTAAGCTAGCACAGCTGTATGCCAGAGAGCTGCAAACTCAGACCTGTGAAGCTGTTGCAGTATACTAGAAGTCTATAGTTCAACACCCTTCAATTAAATAATTTTCGGCTTAGTGCAACCAAGAGAATCATTTCTGGGTGCATAAGAAGTACTCCACTATACTGGCTAACACACTGCCCCTTAGCCATCCTCTGTTAAGAAGGCAAGAAGTTATATTGAATGAATATTTCTGAAAAAATGAGGGATCGTACACTTCCCATCCATGAAGGTACCCAGGTTTGACAGCAAACAAATTTTGTTCCAGAAATGCACCCTTGCGATTACCCCCCCCCCCCCCCCCCCTCCCCCGGCTTCTGATAGCAACTTCAACAATCAGTAAATGGTATGAAACCTGCAATATGAATGCTCCACCTGAAGTAAATATCCTGTTGACTCTCAACAGATACCCATTGGTTTTGTACTCTCACAGCCCAAGTTGAAGAATATAAGTTGCATTTGAACAGGATATGGAGTGAATGCATTCAGCTCAGATTGTACGACATTGAACCAGACAGTTTAACACATTGTTGAAGTGTAAAGTGAGAGCCTACCTGGGTGAGACAAATGACTTTTTTGTGGCTATGCCATGAAGTCTCGATTGGATAAGAAGACAGGACATCAGCATATAACGTTCATTTTTTTCTGTTTCATTTTTGTATTTTTGACTTCGTTTTGCTGCCTGTTCAGTTGTCTTTCACTGGTTCCCACAACATGTGAATATCCCAGGGAACAAACTAGTGGACTGTTTGACTAGAGGAGCACTTACTTTCTCCCCATTTGCTTTGCCGACCCCAGGTGCAGATTTGTGGGTGCATGTGAGACCTCTTCTCACCTGGAAATGGAACAGCATCTGGTGGGCTACTGCCCCATCTAATTAAATCTGCACAATCAAGGAGGCTACTGCAGCACGGTGCTCATAAGTTACTTCCACATTGTGGTTGTAGAGTCTTACAAACAGTAGCTCATATGTTGGTGGAATGCCCCCCCCCCCCCCCCCTCTCCCTGTTTTTCCTTCTGCACTAAGCGTGAAGTGTGGACTTCAGGACTCATTGCCTCTAAGACTGCCAGGCAATTTGTGGATGGTTGAACTGGTTTTTGGTTTTCTCTATGCAAGTTGTTTTTATTCTGTTACAAGGTTTTGCTGTAGCTCTGGTGCTGGGACAGAGTGGTTGGGATGGGGCGTCTCGTACTGCCTTCACAAGGCTAGTCTTTCATTTCTCTTGTACTCTTTGTTTTTCTATTTCATTTGTCTTCTTTCTGCCACACCCAATTTTGTAATCTGTGGATGTGGCACTTTGTTGAATAGTGTGTGCTCTTGACTGTAACGTATCAGGTGTGGGACAGTTGTGGCTAGGAAGTTTCCTGTTCTGTGAAAAGCTCCGGGATGCTCACCTACTGACCTCACTATCTCCTTCATCTTGCTTTTATTATTAACGGTACAAAATATGCCCAATATGTTTTAGCCTTTTCACATTTACCGTTATGAATCTCCTGACTAGATCAGGAAATGATCTCGGTGAACATCTCTGTTTCCAGATACACCACTCGTGGATTGTGCAACTGACCTCGTTTGATCGTTAACCCACCCCATATCCCTGTCAGCCAGCCAACCAACTAATTTACTTTTTTATTGTATTTCACATGCAGTTTTATACACTAAATGGATATTGTTTAGATTCGAAACTATTACTTACAATAATTGTTGCAGACAGCTCGTAGTAAAATTCAGTATGGCTTAAAAAATGAACCAAAAGTGAGTTTTTCTAACAGTGATGCTTTGAAAAATGGGTATGTTTCATGGAGTACATGTTTACCAATGATAAATCAGCTGACAGAGGCAGAAAACTATTTGATGGAGAAATGATTACAAAAGCACTAAAGAAACTTAGATTCTCTCTCCCCAATCTGCACCTCCTTCCTGCTGTCCTCAATTAAAATCTGGTAGTAAGCAGCAAAAGTGCTGTCAGTTATCAGGTGGAGGGTATGTCAAGTGGTAACCCCCTGACCATGCAGGGATTGCACTGTTGGTGCCTGAGCTAGAATCCTTCCCACAAGCCAAAGAGTATGTGCTGGGGCACGGAGATGGTGGACAACATTTCACTGGCCAGGTAAACTATTGTTGTGACAGGCTGGCGCCCGTCGGAAGAACCACCATTAGGGGTGGGTGGTACCGTGGCGGAAGATTCACACATGAAGCAAGTGAAACTTTCATCTGCTGGCAGATGCATGACAGCCAGCAGTCTCTTAAGATGGGAAATATTAAGCTAGATATGACCATAAATGTTTCCTTCGCTCACTGCAGTGTGGGAAAGATGGCAAGCTGGATGTCTGGGAGTAAAATACTTCACCCAGTACTTTGTCTGTGCTTGTACTGATGGGGATTATTGTTTTATTTTTTGTTGAAAACATTGAAGGCAAATTGGCAGATGTTGAGTGTCTGGTGAAAATTCCAGATGGTTAGTCATTAACTGAAACTTCATCTGCTGCCAAATCTACATCTCTTCTGGTATGCGATCATCCATGTGATGTACCTGTGATCATTGCCCCAACTAAACTTTGAACGTAATCCAAGGAATCATCTTTCACAGAGATCTTACACTCCAAACAGATGGGGGAACTCTGGGCTAATCTCCACCAGTGATGTGTACGTTTCATCAGATGTATACAAAAAGGGCCTAAGGATAAACATACAGGTACAGGCACCTCTTTCTTAGCCTATGAAGGGAATTTCCTCCGGAGGAGGTCAAGGTCATGCTGTACAGTTGTGATGTGGAAACCATGTGCCCCACTACCTAAGAGGTGCAAATAATCATTCCATGAATGTAGCTCTTGTGAACATCTACTTTTGTGTGTCAGCTGTGCAGAAAATGACCCTTCGCAGTTGCCCCTTTGCCCAGTTTCCAAGAACAACAGAAGATCCAGGAATATGAATTTATTGACAGTCTGTCATTTACTGAGGCACAAAAAAAATATTAATGCCTACATCCTGAGGACATGATAATCAATAATGCTGGCACACTCCCCCCCCCCTCTTTCCCGCAAACCTTCCCAGACCAGGTCTCCCATCGCTCACCTCTCCCATGGTTCTCTCAGTACTTCCTTGGGAACCACTTCCCATACCCAACCGGAGAAGAGCTCTTCTTCAACGTCTACAAGTGACACGGCTCCCACTAAGGATCCTTCTCCTTGGCAAGCCCTGAACCGGAGAACCAGTGCCAAAGAAAGACTGAAGGAGCCACTGCCTGTGAGTCCCAGCTGTCTAATAATCTGTCCCAGTGTTCAGTGCAGATAGTCCCTTGACTTAACCTTGCCCACCAGTGATGAAGAAGAAAAATCAGGCCGTCTCCAGTGCCACTGAAGGCGCCAGGTCCTCCCACACAGTCGGATTCTGAGCCGATCCTTGTGGATGTGGTTCCATCCACATTGGTGACAGGTAGTGATCCAGCAGCGTGACCAGCACTCCTTACGCTTCCACATTTAACCCGGCCACCAGTCGCATGATCATTCAGTGGAATTGTAATGGGTACTACTGTCACTTACTGGAACTAAAACCCCCTTCTTTCCCCCTCTTCTACAGTTTGCATTCTTTCCAAGAAACTCACTTTGCTGATGACCATTTTCCAATGCTCTGTGGTTGTCGTGCATTCTGTTAGAACCTCGCTGTTCCCAAGAGGTCCTCTGGAGGGGATCTTCACTTAGTTCGGTACAGATGACGGTGAATGGATTCCCCTTCATACCCCGTTGGAAGTAATAGTCGTGTGGGTGCAAACAACCTCAGTGATTACCTATCAGAAGATGGTATCTGTTCTTTCAGACATGTCCGAAAGAACAGATACTATCTTCATATAGTTAAGGCTAACCAGCCATTGACCCTCTTCTTCTGTGCTGGATGCACACACACACATTGCCCGAACTCTTACGGGACTCAGTAAGATTTTCTGCCCCGAGTGCAGGGGCACTAAGAATGTTGTGTGTGGACATTAAGTTGGGAATGTTGGTCTCACGGAGAGCATGCAAGGGGTAAATCCCTGCAGTCGCACTATCCTCTGTGCCCTCGGTGGCTCAGATGGATAGAGCTTCTGCCATGTAAGCAGGAGATCCCAGGTTCGAGTCCCGGTTGGGGCACACATTTTCATCTGTCCCTGTTGATGTATATCAATGCCTGTCAACATCTTAGGGTCTTGTTTTCATCATCATTTCAGTGATTACCATTTTCAGTGTCTACCTACCACCGGGCAGGCCACTTACTTATATTGAATTCACCATATTAATCCAACAACTTGCCCAGGAGCTTGGGAACTACAGTGCACCTGTTCAGGATTGCAGAGGAGCCTACAGTTGGTTGGACAACATCCTTTATAGACCAACCTTATTGCTTTTAAGCAACTTCAAGCTAAGGCTTGCTATTTAATGAAACACAATGAGGAGGGGTGCTGAGTCATTCTCAATGAAGAGAAATTTTCCGAAGTAAGAGTGACTTCAGGTGTGCCACAGGGGAGTGTCGTAGGACCGTTGCTATTCATAATATACATAAATGACTTTGTGGATAACATCGGAAGTTAACTGAGGCTTTTTGCGGATGATGCTGTAGTATATCGAGAGATTGTAACAATGGAAAATTGTTTTGAAATACAGGAGGATCTGCAACAAATTGACACATGGTGCAGGGAGTGACAATTGAATCTCAATGTAGACAAGTATAATGTGCTGTGAATACATAGAAAGAAATATCCTTTATCATTTAGCTACAATATAAGAGGTCAGCAACTGAAAGCAGTTAATTCCATAAATTACCTAGGAGTAGGTATTAGGAATGATTTAAAATGGAATGACAATATAAAATTAATCGTCAGTAAAGCAGATGCCATACCATTGGAAGAATCCTAAGGAAATGCAATCTGAAAACAAAGGAAGTAGGTTACAGTACACTTTTTCGCCTGCTACTTGAATATTGCTCACCAGTGTGGGATCCGTACCAGATAGGGTTGATAGAAGAGATAGAGAGGATCCAACGGAGAGGAGCGCGCTTCGTTACAGGATCATTTAGTAATCACGAAAGCATTACATAGGTGATGTATAAACTCCAGTGGTAGACTCTGCAAGAGGGATGCTCAGTAGCTCGGTATGGGCTTTTGTTGAAGTTTCGAGAACTGAGGAGGCAAGCAGTATATTGCTCCCTCCTACATATATCTCGCAAAGAGACCATGAGGATAAAATCGGAGAGATTAGAGCCCACACAGAGGCATACCAACAATCTTTCTTTCCATGAACAATACTAGACTGGAATAGAAGGGAGAACTGATAGAGGTACTCAAAGTACCCTCTGCCACACACCGTCAGGTGGCTTGCGGAGTATGGATGTGGGTGTAGAGTGCTGTCTCTTTTTCTGGGGATGTATGACTCTTAATCTCAGGTGGGAGCAAAGCTCTATGATCTTACAGGGCACTAAATTTAAACAGCTGTTCCAGGCCTGGTCGTACTGCCTGGCATTAGTACAGATTCATTGGTTCTTGCAGAACAGAACACCTTGTGACCTATTTTGTGACAGCATTAGCATCCCCTTCCTATTTGGCTGCCTTTCTGCTACAAAGTGACAAGTTGTAGTCATCCCCTTATGTTTCACTCCCCACCTAGCTAAATCCTGTAATGAACACTGCACTGACTGGAAGCTACTTCAGGCTCCTGCCTTGGCCCACAACACAGCCCCAGGCCGTGATTTAATTCAGTCAGATTATCCAGTACCTGAATGTTCCCAAAAGGCATCTCCTCAGGATCTTAAACAGTGCTGCAAAGTGTCTTTACCTCACTATGGTGAGATAGCATAGTTGTTCCAGTCCGAGCCAGGCAGGAACCTAATGTGTCTAGACAGTTGCTGTACAATTAGCCTGACAAACATACTCGTAAGGTGCTTAAAATGGTGGTTGCCCTTAGATTACACGGAGTTCTCGAATCGCAGGCCCTTTGTCCCCCCCACCTGTCAGTGTGGTTTTGAGAGGAATGACTTACAACCAACCATCTGCTTAGGTTAGAAGCAGCACTGGGACAGGCTTTTTCTAAATGGCTATACATTATTGCCAATTTTTTTTTTCCCCCCGTACATAAGGCGTAAGACACGACATGGTGTCATCACATTTTACTTACTCTCCATGACTGGAGCTATCGAGGCCCTCTACCAATTTTTATTTGCCAGTTTTTATTCGACAGGTTGTTGTGGGTTAGTTGACATGCTCAGTTGTCTTTTTCTGGGTCCTGAGTTATGTGAGTATTTTAAGGCATGAACTGGCAGACTGTTTGGCTAGAGGAGCACTTACACACTCCCTGTTCACTTTGGCAATGGTGTGCATATTTGCAGGTGCACTTGAGATCCCTTCTCGCTCAGAAATGGAGCAGCATCTGATGGGCTGCTGCCCCATCTGATAGTCTGCACACACAAGGAGACTGCTGCAGTGTGGTGCTCTTCCTTCTGCTTCTCCAAGAAGTAATAAACATTCCTATGTTGCCTCTGCATTGGTCATACCAGATTAACCCATAGTTCTCTTTTTTGTAGAGTGTCCCCTCCACTTTGTGGATGTGGAGCGTACAAACAGTAGCTCATGTGCTTGTGGAATGCCCCCTCCTTTTGACCCTCTGTGCTAAATATGGACTTAGACTCATTGCCTTTAATAATGGCAGACAGTTCACTGGTAGTTAAACCGGTTCTCAGTTTTCTCCGAGAAAGTGGTTTTTATTCTCAGATATAAGGTTTTAATCTATCTCCAGCCCAGGGGCAGGGTAGTTGGGCATGGTGCGTCTTGCGCTGTATGCCAGGTCTGGGGGTCTTTGACAAGGCTTCTCTTTGAGCCCACTTCTACTCAATCGTTGTAATTGCTTTTCTATTTGGGTTGCGTCCTTTCTGTCACGCCCAATTTTCTAATCGGTGAACGTGGCACTTTGCTGAATAGTGGGTGCTCCTGACTGTAATGGATCAGGGGTTTAACAGCTGTGGGTGGGACATTTCCTGTCACGTGCAGAGCTCCGGGGACATGCACCTGCTGACTTCCCTAACTCTTTCATCTTGCTTTATTATAGACTGTACAAAAGATGTCCATTATGTTTTTAGCCGTCTCTCATTTACTTTTATGAATCGCCTAACTATATAAGAAAATGTTCTTGGTCGATGTCTCTACCTTTGGATACACCACTCGTGGATCGAGGGACTGGTAACCATGTTGTTTGGTCCATTCTTGCTCCCAGTCCACCGACCTTAAAAAAAAAAAAAAGTGCAGTCATGTTCAGTACCTAATGAAATTTGTGATTTAGCTGCTTGACAAGGAGGATGATGTATGCTGTCGTGGATGTCGCCAATAAAAGAAATAACTTAAGAAGTAACATGACAGTTATGGTGATGAAACAAAGGACCAGTCTCTGTGGAAACTGCCCATAGAGCCAAAACTGAAAAAATTCAAAAAGTTCAATCATATTTGAAGGTTCTTCTCACTGTTTCCTTGATTACAGTAGGATAGTGCTTTACAAGTTCCTGCCTTATTGGCAACTACTTCACCCCTTTCTGTTGCTTGATGACTTTAATGTTCACCATCCCCCTATGAGGTTGTCCCAGAACCTATCAGAGAGGTGCCCTCTTGGCTGACCTACTCAATCAACTTGATCTCCTCTGCCTTAACCTAGGAGCACCCACATTCCTTTCAGACTCCACACACGTCTATTCGCATTTGGACCTATCCTTCTGCATGGCCCAGCTTGCCCATCATCTTGAGTGGTCCGTCCTCTCCGACACATACTCGAGCAACCATTTCTTGTGTCTTATCAGTTTGCTGACTCCTGCCCAACGTATGTGCGCATCCAAATGGCTCCTAAGGTCGACTGGAAGCTTTACTCCTCCGTGGTGATCTTCAGTGAACAAAATTTCCCCAGTTGTGTTGACCAGATAGAATATCTTACAAACGTTATCCTTACCACTGTACAACGTTCCATTCGTTGCACTTCCTCTTTACCACGCTGTATTCCAGTCCCTCGGTGGACTGAGGCATGCCGTGATGCAATCCACCCGCAGGTATGTATTCTCCACATTTTTAACCATCATCCTATGATGGTAAACTGCATTCACTTTAATCAGTTGCGTGCACTGTGTCATTGCATTCTTCAGGATAGCTAAAAAGCTACCTGGATTTCATTCACTAATTCTTTTAACAGCTCCACTCCCTCTTTAGTCATGTGGGCCAACCTGCAACGGCTCTCTGGAACCAAGATCCATTCCCCAATTTCTGGCCTGACAGTAGCAGATGATATCATAGTGGGCCCTATTGCTATCTCCCACTCCTTGGGACTCCATTTTGCAGAGATTTTGAACTCCTACCACTGCCTTCCTCCATCAGAAATGAGCGGAAGAGGCTAGAGCGACACCCTTCTCTTCTCAGAATAATGAGTGTCACAATACCGCCTTTACTATGAGGGAGCTAGATCATGCTCTCAGTTTATCCCGATACTCTGCCCAAGGGCCAGACGATGTTCAACATTCAGATGTTGTAGCAGCTTTCTCTTGTGGGCAAGCACTTTCTGCTTCTTATTTACAACCACATCTGGTCAGAAGACACGTTTCTCAGACACTGGCGTGAAGCTTCTGCCATACCCCTAACTAAGCCTGGTAAGGACAAACTCCTTCCTTCTAGCTACTTCCCCATTTCTCTTACCGGGTGTTTTTTCAAGGTGATGGAACATACGATTCATGCCCGGCTGGTATGGTGGCTCAAGTCTCTCAATTTACTAACCACTGCACAGTGTGGATTTCAAGTGCGCCGTTCTGCAGTTGACCATCTTATCACTTTGTCCACCTATGTCATGAGTGTTTTTCTGCAGAAATCCCACACTGACCCTGTTTTTTGATTTGGAGAAAGCCTGTGACACCTGCTGGAGGACTTGTATTCTCGGTACTCTCTACATTTGCAACTTCCTTGGCGGCTTGACCCATTTCCTTCAGGAATTTTTAAGACTTGAGTTTTTGAGGTTCGTGTGGGTTCTGCCTTGTCGGACACCTTTATCCAGGAAAATTGTGTGCCTCAGGGTTCCGTCCCGAGTGTCATCCTCTGCTATCACTATTAACCCTATAATGGCCTGTCTCCTGCTGAACATCACCGGCTCCCTTTGCGTTGACAATTTTGCCACCTATTGCATTTCTCCACAGACCTGTCTCCTTGAGCAGCATCTTCAGTGACGTCTCAATTGTCTTCACTCGTGGAGCATCGACAATGACTGTCACTTTTCCACTAACAAAACTGTTTGTATGAATTTCTGGCAGCGCAGTTGGTTTCTTCGAAAATCTTTCCATATTGGGCCTGTTGCTCTTCTCTTCGTTGAAACTACAAAATTCCTGGGCTCATGCTCGATAGGAAACTTCCTTGGTCCTCCCATGTGTCTTACATGGCAGCCCACTATTTGTGGTCCTTCAGTATCCTACATGTCCTCAGTGGTACTTCTTGGGGAGCAGATCAAACTTTCCTCATCCATTTGTGAATGTCCCTTCTCTGTTCGAAACCAGACTATGGCTGTTTCGTATATGCATCTACATATCCATTCCTCTTACTGTGTTTCAGTACTGTCCACCATTGTGGCATCTATTTGGCCCCTGGCACCTTTTATACTAGTCTAGTTGAGAGTCTATGCAGAAGCTGCCGAACTACTGCCGTCCTACTGCCGTGACTTTCTCCTCGGCAGATAAGCTTGCCATTCACCTGCCATGCATGGCCACCCATCCTGTGCCTCCTTCTTCGATGACACCTTTGATTGCCAGTATGGGGCCCATCTCTTTTGTATTACCTTCTGGAATTCACTTTTGGCTCTTGCTCTGACAGCTTAATTTCACACTACCTGCAACTTTTCCCCCGCTTCATGCAGTGGCCCATGTTCACCTTGGCCTTCATTTGCTTCCTAAGGACACCTACTCCAGCCTCGCTCTATCGCCTTCAGTTCCACAACCTTCACATGGATCTTTGTGATAGTACCTTTGTGTACACTGATGGCTCTCCGACTGACCGTGGTGTTGGCTGTGCCTTCGCCACTGGCACAGACATGTTTCAGTATCAGCTCCTGGAACTATGCTCAGTATTTACAGCAGAGCTCTTCACCCTGTATCAGACCACACAGTACATCTGGCAACACAGTCTTTTAAATTGCATTACTTGCTCAGGCTCTTTGTGCCCTTTAAAGCCTGTGTGCTGTAGTGCCGTACACCGTCCAGTCTTTAGTGGTACAGGTCCAGGAATGCTGTCCCTTGCTCACTCTTAAAGGAACCACTGTGATGCTCCCCCACCAACTTGTTCTCATTGCACCCAATCTTTGACAGTCTGCCATTTCCTGATGGAATGCTCTTTTTCTTAACTACTTATGTTCTTGTGTGTGTTTGGCGTCTGATTATAGGCCATTTTAGCAGTCGACATGCAGGCTATCGACTGCCTTTTACTTTTTATCTGTCATAGCAATGTGGCAAAGGACACTTATTTTTTAGTTCAGGACCTCCATTTCTCTATGGTCTATTTTATAGACCTTTATCCACGTCCCTGTTTTTAGCTGTCTTCTCATCCATCAATTGGGGTTAATGTGTGATCACTTTAATACCTCTCTTTGTCTTCATGTTTTAGTTTTGACATGGGTGCATATGACCTTAGTTCATTTTGCACCCTCAAACAAAACAAACAAACAAACGAGTTCCTGCCTAATGGTTGTACAGACAGTAAGGAATGCTACCTAGAAGTTATGTGCTGTTTTTGTGAAGCAATCCAAAGAAAACAACCAGAATTGTGACAAAACCACTCATGAAAAATGCATCACATAATGCTCCTGTTTGCACCTCAGTGCTTGTTCATGATTTTTTGCAAGAAGCAAAACCTTTGTTGCTTCGGCCACTGTATTCAGCAGACATGGCCCCCGTGTGACTTCTTTCTGTTCCCGAGGCTGAAGAGAACCGTGAGAGAACATCAATTTTGCCACCACTGATAAGACAAAAACAGAACAGCTGAAGAAGCTGACCACCATAACAAAAAGTGAGTTCCAGAAGTGCTTGCAAGATTGGAAAAAGTGCTGATAAAAGTTCATTACATCTAAGTGGGACTACCTTGGCACAAGAGTATTACATCTGAGGGGGAATACTTTGAAGGGGGCAAAGTTGATGATGAATAAATAAACTTTAAGAAGGGCAAAAATTCCCTTTACTTTTTGATGACACATCATATTAAGGAGCTGGCAGACAGTAGTAATGGCAACATCAGGCTTGATGCTGCAGTTATTATGAAGTAATGTCTGAAGCAAGCTGTATACATATTCAGTCAAATCTTGATAAGATTTCAAAGTGGTACAAAGATGAGCAACTTGCTTTATATGTTGATAAATATAAATGGTGCATTTCACAAAATGCGGAAACATAATAGAATACAGCTACAATATCAGAGAATCACAATTGTAATCAGCAACTCGTACAAATATTTGGGTGTAGTAATTTGTGGGGATATGATATTGAACAATGACATAAGCTCGGTCATAGGTAAAACAAGTTGCAGTCTTTGATTCTGTGCAGGGTACTGAGAAATTGCGGTCACTTGACAAAGTGGGCTCCATACAAAACAGTTGCACATCTTGCCTTATAATATTGGTAGTGTATAAACCCTTACCATACAGAACAAACAAGGAATAGTAAATATATACAAAGAATGGTCACAAGTTTGTTTGTGTAAAGGGAGGGAATTAGAAAATGCTGAAAAATCTCTGAAATTGCTTCTTTTTTATGTAAAGTAATATGTCAGTTCAGAGACGTATAGTGTCATAAGAACTACATTTTGATTATCTACTGAATATATGACTAAAATGTCATTAAAGAGTAAAAGAATTCAGGTGACTGAAAAGACCTTAAAGAAATGTGAAATTATCTGCATCTCACAATTAAGTCTTTATTTTTTTCCCCCAGTTGCTTTTTCTCATTAAATACATTACTTACAATAGCCATATTGTATCTGAAAGTAATTTCGTAAGACAAAAGGGAATGATTGCGAACAAAATAAAGCAGCCATGGTTTGTATAGTCCACACCATATGACACTGTCTATATAGTCAGTACAAGAAGAGCCTTGAAAGTTTGATGTGTTTCTTAATTAGTTTGTCAGAGATTGTTCTGTTGATGATCATTGTTCTGCTGCACTACAGTGAATGAATGCTACATGAGGTGTTTCATTTTGTATGAGGCAGTTGTTTGTTTAAAGCCCCAACAGATTTTTGCTTGTTTGAAATAGTATGACATGATACTTTCTGAGATCAGAATTCAAACTATTGGCTGTGTACCAACTCTAGCTCAGCTGTCGTATGAGAGATATCTGCTGTGGTCTCTGTAGCATGTACAGATGTTACAGATTCTGAACATTCCTTCAAACTCCTTGAGTGAGTGTTTTTTGTTTCGGTTTAGGATAAAAGATGCTCAGTACTGCACAGTCTGGAAAACTTAGCTGTTATATATACTTATTCTGATTGTGAGTTTAGTTAGATTCTTATGCTAATTTGTCATTGTGAACCCTGTGTTCTTTGTAATAACTTAGGGATACATTTATGGACTGTTAGATAACTGTAACAGTTTCCCTGTAGGTAATCCTTTACAGGACACAATCTTGGAATCGTTTACTAAGTTATATTGTGATAAATGAATGAGTATTCTGTTGGAGGCTTCTTTCTCAGATTTATTTCAAACTGGCCTGAAGGAGTGTTGTAATTATATGCTCTTTTGGCTTTTTGTATTTGTTTACAATTTGGTCTCACCACACCGTAGACACAGTAGTGTGGAAGTATCATTGAGCCGTAATAGTAAAATAAAGAGGAAACTTTTAATACTCTCATAAAAATGCAGTTACAAAAGCTTCTAGTGGTGTGCGCCTCAGGGACTCATCATTTGTTTGCTAAGTACAGGCTTGGCGACCCCGGGTTTCCTGAGCTGGGGACTGGTAAGTGCCACCAGTCCCGTCACTGTAAGCTCTGGTCATACTTCAGCGACCACTATGCGGCACAGCTGTGGAATCTTGTGTGTTTCAGAGAATGGGGGTCTTGGCTTCACCGCTTGGACTGTGAGGAAGGTACACACCTCTATAAAAAAAAAAAACCACAACCTCAAGGTGTGCTATGTGTTGAGGTGGTGAATGGCTGTTTAGGTAAAACAGTCTTTAGCGGGCAACCTCTGGGGCACCTGCCGCCCCCCAGTTGTACAAGGCTTGCTCAGGCATGCAGGGCTCTGCCTGGGTCGACGGTTGTTTCCCTAGTGTCTCATGGGATCACTATGGAACGGTCTCGTGAAACTACTACTCTTGACGGGATGAGTGTACCATCAGGCAGCACCTAAACCCACTCCTCAAAGAGAGCTCAGTTGGTGAGTCCTCCCGAAAAGAAGTCAGAGTAATATAACACTTTCATTGTAATCGAGCAAAACGGGGGAAGCTTTGAGAAGATATCCCTTTTTTTACATTCACAAGACATTGGAAGGTATTGCTGGGTCTCTGAAAAGTGTCAAATGACATGGCGATGCAGGAGTCCTCCTTACGCCAAAACCATTTAGTATGTATGTTTTTTGACCTCGAAAAAGCATATGACACGACTTGGAGGTACAACATCCTTTGCCAACTTCATAAATGGGAACTATGTGGACGCCTCGAGGACCGGCGTTTTCATTATTGCATTGGTGATGCCATGTCTGATTGCTATGTTCAGGAGAATGGTGTGCCCCAGGGCAGTGCCACATTGTTTGCCATTGCTATCACTGGCATTTCCTCCGTAGGTAGGAGCCCTGTCAAATGCTCTTTGTTTGTGGATGACTGTGCAATCTTCTCCTCTTCCTCTGATGACGACGAGGCAGCTACAGCTGACCATTAGGAGGCTGGAAACTTGGACCCAGTCAACCAGTTTTCGGTTCTCACCTGGGAAGACCATGTGTGTCAATTTTAATCGTGCTTGTCAGAGTTTTAACCACCTAGAGCTTACAATGGGCAACCGTATTTTACGTTTTCAAGACAATGTGCACTTTTTGGGTGTATTATTTGACTTGAAATTAACATGGCTACCACACCTGAAAGACCTACGAACAAAGGGCTTCTGGTTGTTGAACATTTTGAAATGCCTTGGCAGAAAAACACGGGGAGCTGACAGGTCCCGCCTCCTGTAGTTTTATAGGGCATTTATTCGATCACGCTTAGACTATGGCAGCATGGTCTACAGATAAGCCCGTCCTTTGTACCTCCAGATGTTAGGTGCTGTCCACCATAAGGGCATTCAGATATCAAATGTAGCCTTTTGGACCAGCCCAGTCAGAGTCTGCGTGCAGAGGCTGGTGAACTACTGCTCTGGATTCAGCGACGTATCATTTTGGCTCATCAGACGCTGAAAATCTCAGCGTCACCTCGGTCATTGGCATTTAGTTCAGTGATCCAACCCACCTTCGAATGACTGTTCAGGAATCGGGCCCCAAGCGACCCAGCCATTTGGTATATGTGCTACAGACTGTCTCAAGGATCTGGCTCACTCGGGCATGAAAATACACACCCAGGAATGGAACGCACTGCCGCCTTGGTGTCTTCAGAGGCCCAAAGTGATTTTAAGCTTGAAACAGTACACGAAAAGCTGTGCTCCAGATTTGGTTTTTACAACTTTGTTTTTCTCTATTTTAAGTATGTACCATAGTTTCATTGTTATTTATAAAGATGGATCCCAGCAGGGGAATGCTCTCAGTTGTTCTGTGGTTTTCCTGATAGGGTTTTTAAAGTGCGTCTTCCAGAACAACTTACAAATTATGATGTGGAGTTATATGGCATTCTGATGGCACTGGAGAGGGTTCACAAACATCACTGTACGAGTTTTCTTGTGTGTTCCAACTCTCTTAGTACGCTGCAGGCACTTCACCAGATGTATACAGTAGACCTGCTGATTCAGCTCATCCATGACTCCTTACAGTGGCTCCAACACCATGGCAAGGAGCTAATGTTTTGCTGGGTCCCTGGCCACATTGGGATATAGGGTAACGACATGACTGATAAAGCTGGCAAGGGAGCATTTTGGAATGGTGCTGTCCATCAATGTCCCATCTTGTTGCATGCCATTATCTCATTTTCTGACAGATGCATTGTGTGTCAGTGAGAGACTGAATGGTTGCAGGTGATAGACAACAAACTGTGGTTGCTCAAATAGACCACAAAGGCTTGGCATACTTAATTTTAGCCTCGCCGCTGGAAGGTTGTTTTGCTTACCAGATTGCACATTGGGCATAGCCCTTTCACACATAGCTTCCTCCTCCGGCGGGAGGATCCACCATTCTGTGAAGTTTGTGACGTGCCACTTTCGGTTCAGCATATTGTTGCTACATGTGTCCTGTATACTGATTTTAGGGCAGCCCTCGGTCTCGCTGGAGATGTGCCCACCATCCTCACAGAGGATTACAAGAGTAGTGAAATTTTGTGAACGGTCAGGCCTCATCCCTAAACTGGTGGGGAAGGGTGGCAGACTTTAATATGTTATAAACTGCTCCGCATGTGGGGACAGCCTTCGTCCCCACCAGTGAAATTTGCATGCTGACTTTTTGTCAGGGCGCTGATGGCCATGTCGTCGAGTGCCCCCTCAACCCAAATCATCATCTAGTGGTGTGATAACCACATTCCCTTGCTAGCATTGAAATTCTCTCTAACTCTAACTGTTGGGATTTGATCAGTGATTGACTCAGTACCTTTGAGCTATCATGAAATCTCTTCACATTTATTACATCCAAAACACGTTGCAATGAATAGCTCCTTTTAACTTGATACATGTTTTACACTAAACATGCTAGCAGTTACAGTTAATGAACTTCAATAGTGGCTTAGTGAACTGTTCCATAACACACTCAGCATTCTGTGTTTCTATAGAAGACCTCCATAAACCACAGTTAAAAAAAAAGATTGTCAAATATTAATAGCTCTTGGGGGCAAGTAACACAAATATTTAAAGCAGAGGTGTTAACAGTGCAAATAGCAAGTGCAGATTTGTTGACACAGTTCATATAGGCATAACTTTATGAAGATTAACTAGAAACTGGTTACAGCACAAATTAATTGTACATTTACTTAAACTTATGGACTGACTTTTTTGGGTTGATAAACATTTATTTTTATCTGTTATTACTTTCATGTTGTAATTTCACGTACCGACACGTTCCATGGCCTTGAAGATTTGCTCCTCAGTTTGGTCCTACAGAACTTGACATGCAAATAAAAATAAAATTTCTCGTCGCAGTGACTGTAAGGTAAGAGGGCAAGCCAAATGAAAACCTTAAATTTGTAATAACAAATCTAAATTTCTCGCCGTTATCCTGTAAGTTTGTAAGCGTGCTACAAACGGCGTGCACAATGGCCTGTACGTGGCAGCATAGTGCAGATGCGCACATACCATCGCAGTATCAGTATAAAAATGGCCGCCCCACTTGTGACTTGCACCAGGGAAGAACAGCATTCTGTTAGTCAGTTTTTGCATAGTGAAGGTGTGAAACCTATGGAAATTCATAGACGAATGAAGGTTCAGTACGGTGATGCATGTTTGTCACAGCAGCAAGTTTACGCATGGTGTAGGAAGTTCGCAAATGGTGTGACTTCAGTGGAAGATGCTCCTCATCCAGGTCAGGCACAACGGGTTGTAAATCCACAGAACATTGCAGCAGTTGAAGCCATAGTGAAGGAAACCCACCGAGTGACACTGAATGACATTGTAGCATGCTTACAGATTAGTCATGGTTCAGCACACCACATTGTGCATAATGTGCTCCAGTTTCACAAAGTGTCTGCAAGATGGGTGCCACGGCAGCTGACCCCTGAAATAGAGAACGACGTGTTGATGCTTGTGAAGAACTTCTTCGGCACTTTGAAGGAGAAGGTGATGGCTTCCTTTCAAGAATCGTTACTGGGGACGAAACCTGGGTTCACTTCCACCAACCAGAAACAAAGAGAGCGAGCAAGGAATGGTGCCATTCCTCATCACCAAAACCAAAGAAGTTTTGAGCAGAACCATCAGCAGGGAAGGTTATGATGACTCTCTTTTGGGATTAAAAAAGCATCATTTTGGAGAATTACATGCCTAGAGGGACCAGTGCATCATACACAGATCTCCTAAAAAATCATCTGCGGCCTGCAATCAAATCAAAGCGACATGGATTGCTGTCAGGAGGTGTCCTTTTGCAACATGACAATGCAAGGCCTTACACTGCCTGTACAACAGTTGCAACAACCACGTACTTGCATTTTGAGTGTCTTCCTCATGCACCATACTCACCAGACCTTGCCCCCAAGTGATTTCCATATGTTTGGACCACTCAGAAATGCAATGGGAGGAAAGAAGTTCTGTCCTGATGAAGAGGTACACCACACGGTGCATGAGTGGTTGCGCGGACTACCAAAAGAAGTTTTTTCTAAAGGAATTTATGCACTTCGTAAGCGCTGGAGAACTTGCATTGAGTGTGGGGGAGAGTATGTTGAAAAGTGATAGTTTTGTACCACTTCTGCACAATAAATAATATTTTTTAAAAATATTTAAGATTTTCATTTGACTCTCCCTCATATTATACGGTTGATGCTAGACAAGGCCTGACTTTCATGTAGACAAATAGATCTTAATTGTTTATCAGATGTTAATACTAGATGTACTCCAGTAGGGATTTCCCCTTCCCCCCACATTTGGCTTGTTGGTGTGTTGAATAATTAGCAAACTAAACTGCCGTAAAGTGGGTATTTTTGTAATCGGTAGTATTAGGACTTCAGAACTAAATAACAGAAACCTATAAATAAGCGTTGGTTAGACCAGACAACATTCTAGATATAGTAAACTGTAATTACTAATAACTTTTAAAATATTTTTTCAGATAAAACAAAATGCTTACTGAAAAGGGGAACCAAGGGGCTTTCAGAGGAGGTGTGGCAATACATTCAGAGTTGTTAATCTCTGTGTTTCCATGTGGTTTCTTTGAATCTCTGTTCATGCAATTTATCTCCAAGTGGGATTATTATAGTATTGTCATCAGTAACTGAGAAAATGTCATGAAAAATCATACTTCATGAAACTCACATTAAACAGGAAAGTATGTTGTAAAGGCCTCAATCGGAAAAAAGACAAAATGAAGGAAAAAATATTATTAGGAATGGAATAAAGAATACACTGAGGTGACAAGTCGTGGAATAATTGTATGCACGTATACGGATGGCAGTAGTATTGCATACACAAGTTATAAAAGGGCAGTACATTGGCGCAGCTTTCATTTGTACTTTGGTTATTCATGTGACATGGTTTCTGATGTGATCATGGTTGCATGATGGGAATTAACAGACTTCAAACATGGATTAGTAATTGTAGCTACTCACACGGGACATTCCAATCCTAAAATCGTTAGAGAATTTGATATTTTGCAATCCACAGTGTCAAGAGTGTGCATTTAAAGCGTTACGTCTCATCACAGACAATTCAGTGCCCCCTGGGGTTCCACATCTCTTTTGTGAATATGCACATGGTGAGCATGGGACCCCGAGCTAGTGCAACTGTTTCCTTTTCAAGCTGCATACTTTCCTTTCCCACATCCCTCCCCGTCCCCGATCCTCTAGCGATTGCCCTGTTTTCAAAGATGAAAGAATTATTCAGGAAATCCGAGTGAAGGTAAAAGTGTATACATTTGCTGCTCATAAGTTATTAGCCAATAGAAAGCCCAGTGGTTAAATTTAGCACCGTCCCTGCATCTCCTCGACCTACTAAGAAGATAGCCACACAGACTTGCGATATCACCTTTACGCCGTGGTAGTCACATCGACCAGCTCAAAGATCGCCCGTTCAGCCCCCCCCCCCCCCAATCACCTGCTCACTCTAAGGCTCACCCTTCATCACGGGCCTTGAAATCGGATGCCCGGACTTCCAAAAAAAAAAACCTATATATATATATATATATATATATATATATATATATATATATATATATATTTTTTAATATATGTGCCGCCCCCCCCCCCCCCCCCCCACCTCCCAACCATCAATTCATCCCTCCTCTCAATGTCCTGCTTCCAAGAAGGCTCAAAAGAAACATAGTTCCTCTCCTTTTCCGCCACAGTGTGTCTCATCTACAGCGCCACTCAGCGGTAGAAGCTCTTGACCGTCTTCAGTGTCACAGAGACGCACTGCTGGTGGCCGATCAACCAGCCAATTGCTGGCGGCAGGAGCTGCCCCTGAGCAACCCTTTGACAGAATGCCGTTCCACACCATCTGCCACCATGTGTCAGTGGTCATTGGGGTGACAGCAACTGTGGTGAGATTTTTTCCCTTTTCTATCTGCCCTATGTCAGTTATCCATTGGAATATGCATGGAATTCACTCCAATCAGGATGAATCCTACTCCCGGTTGTCTTCTGTCTTCAGGAAACAAAGCTACATCCCCATGATCGCTTTGTCTTCCCTCATTTCCAATCGGTTTGATTTGATCTCCCCTCTGTTGATGGAACTCTGGCCACTTATGATTCCTCTCTGATACTGTCCATTAGCACCCAATCCCCTTAAACAGTTCCTTCCAAGCTGTCGCTGTACATCTTTCCCTTTCTGGATACACCTTCTCTCTTTGTACTGTATACAATCCATCGTCCACACTAATGGCAACAGCTGATCTCCTCAATCTCCTTGGTCTGCTCCTGCCCCCTATTTGCTAGTTGGGGACTTCAATTCCCATCACCTGATTTGGGGATCTCCACGTCCTTGTCCATGAGGCTCCCTATTGATTGAGCTTTTGCACCAAGCGGCTATTGTTTGCCTCAATGCTGGGAACCTACATTTTTGTCTTTCTCTCATTTCGACCTTTCGGTCGGAACTGTTCATCTAGCTCAGCACTTTGAATGGTTCGCTCTTGCTGATACACATTTGAGTGACGATTTCCTATGTGTCCTTCGATTACAGCCACAACTGCCATCTTTGCGCGCAAGTCGCTAGAAAGTTTTCCCGAGCCAATGGAACACTTTTCTCCTCTGTAGTGATATTTGATGACGTCAATTTCCTAGCATCGACAATCGGGCCACTCGTCTTACGAAAGTTATTCTTACAGTCGCAGAATGTTCAATACTTCATGCCTCCCCTTTCCCCCAGTGCCGCCCCCCCCCCCCCCCCAGTTCCTTGGTGGAGTGAGACATGCTGTAACAATATCGAAGTGGAGATGTGCTCTTTGCGTTTTCCACCACCATCCTACATTGGTCAATTGTATCCGGCATAAGCAGTTACGTGCGCAATGTTGTAGCACCTTCTGCGATTGCAAGAAGGCAAGCTGGGACTTGTTTGTCAGCTCCTTTAACACTTTCACTCCCTCACCTGTAGTTCAGTCAAATTCGACGGTGTTCCGGCATGTCTAGTTTCTCCCCGATATCTGGGCTCACCATCATGCATGATACCTTAATGGACCCAGTCGCCACCGAGCGAGGTGGCGCAGTGGTTAGACACTGGACTCGCATTCGGAAGGACGACGGTTCAATCCCGTGTCCGGCCATCCTGATTGAGGTTTTCCGTGATTTCCCTAAATCACTCCAGGCAAATGCCGGGATGGTTCCTCTGAAAGGGCACGGCCGACTTCCTTCCCTAATCCGATGAGACCGATGACCACGCTGTCTGGTCTCCTTCCCCAACCCAACCAACCAACCAACCCAGTCGCCATTTATAACTCATTGGGTCAACATTTTGCTGAGGTTTCGAAATCTTCAAGTTACCCGCCAGCCTTTCTCCTGAAGAAATGTGCAGCGGAAGTGCAATGTCCTGCTTGCTCCCCTCAAAATTGCGAAATCTATAATACTGTTTTCTCTGTGCAGGAACTCCAACATATACACTCTTCCTCTCGCTCTTCCGCCCCAGGACCAGGTGGCATCCATGTCCAAATGTTGCTAAATTTATCATCATGTAGTCTGCGTTACCTCCTCCGTCTTTATAATCGAATCTGGACCGACAGTACCTTTCCCAGAAGATGGCGGAAGCCATCGTAATTCCTGTTCCCGTTTAGGCTGGTAGCTGAAGTCCCGAAACCTTTCAACACCTGCCCAATGCAGTTTGCAAAAGCAACATTCTGCAGTTTGACCATCTTGTTGATCTCTCCACTTATATCGTGGACAATTTTCTCAGGAAACGCCAAACGGTAGCAATATTTTTTGATCTGGAGAGAGCATATGATACCTGTTGCAGGACAGGCATCCTTCGCACATTGTCGTCTTGGGTCTTTAGGGGTTGGCTACCCCTTTTTCTTCATGAATTTATGACATAGCACACATTTAAGGTGCGTGTGAACACTACTCTCTCCTGTACTTTCTCCCAAGAAGATGGGGTGCCCCAGGACTCTGCGCTGGTGCTGAGTATTGTACTGTTTGCCATCGCCATAAATCCAGTTGTACATAGTCTCCTTCCTGATGTCTCGGGCTCCCTCTTTGTCAATGATTTTGCAGTCTATGACTGCTCTCAACGGACCAGCCTTCTTGGACGACGTATTAAAGGATGTCTTGATCGCCTCCACTTGTGGAGCTTCGAAACTGGCTTCTGCTTTTCTCTCAGGAAGACCCTCTGTGTAAATTTTTGGCATCGTACAGTTTTCTCCACTGTCCCTACACCTAGGCTCTGTCGACCTCCCCTTCAGACGTCACAAAATTTTTTTTGATAGAAAACTGTGCTGGTCTTCCCACGTTTGATATCTTCCGGCTCGCGATCCCTCAACACCCTCAGTGTTCTGAGTGGTACCTCCTGGGGAGCAGACAGAGTGGTCCTCCTCCGCCAATATCGCACCTTAGTGTGCTCGAAATTGGACTACGGAAGCGTAGTTTACTCCTCTGCACGGCCGTCTATTCTTCAGCATCTCAACTCAGTCCACCACTGTGGATTGCATTTAGTGTCTGGAGCTTTAGACACCAACCCTATGGAGAGCCTTTATGCTGAGACTGCTGAACCTCCACTGTCCAATCGGAGAGCTGTCCTACTTAGTCGTTATGCTAGTCATCTGTCTTCCATGCCTGCCCATCCGACCCATGTGTCCCCCCCCCCCCCCCCAATGCCTCCTTGGATTTGGGGTATGCAGCCCTCCCTTCCTCTCTACTACCACCGGGAGTGCGCTTCCGTCAACTGCTACATTCTCTTTCCTCCCACTTTCCTAAAATTCCTTGACAAATTGGGGTACGGCGCCACCTTGGCTTCATCTGTAGACATGCATTCTCAGTGACATTTGTCAGCTTCCCAAGGATAGTACCCCACCACACCCAACTCCCCTATAGTTTATCGTCAGGCATTTGCTGCGCTGTGCACACAAATGGAGGATGCCACATGTATTTTCACTGATGGCTCAGCTCTCTTCTCAACCTTAAAGCTCTTTATCCCGGCCACCCTATGGCCCACCAGATTCAGGACAGCCTCTACTTGCTCCACTTGGGGGGCATCTCTGTGGCATTCCTCTGGATCCCATGGCATGTTGGTATTCGTGGAAATGACTGCTGATTTAACATTTGGTTTTTTACCCTTCCCTAGCCACAGAATGGGCACTTCTGACAGTAGCAGTTTTGCACCCTAAAACCATTACAAAAAAGACAGTGCAGTGGTCAGTGACCGTCACTGTAATGACAGAGAGCAGTTGTATTTGCATTGAGTTGTCAGTGTTAACAGACAAGCAATGCTGCATAAAATAACTACAAAAATCAAAGTGAGACGTACAACAAATGTGTCCGTTAGGACAGTGCAGCAAAATTTGGTTTTAAGGACTATGGTAGCAGGCGATGGACACAAATGCCTTTGCTAAAAACTGACATCTGTATCGCCTCTCCTGGGCATATGACCATATCAGTTGGACCTGGAATATTAGCCTGGTGAGAAGAGTCCTGATTTCAGTTGGTAAAAGCTGATGGTAGGGTTAGAGTGTGGTGCACACTCTACGAAGCGATGAGCTCAAGTTGTCTGCTCATCAGTGTGCAAACTGGCGATGACTCCATAAATGTGTGGGCAGTGTTTACATTGATTGGTTTGGGTCCTCTGGTCCAACTGAGCCAGTCATTGACTTGAAACGGTTATGTCCGGCTGCTTGGAGACCGTTTGCAGCCATTCATGGGCTTCATTTCTGTGGAACAATGGAATTTTTATGGATGACAAGGTGCCAAGGAGCATTACATGATGCATTTTTCATGAGTAGTATTGCCACAACTCTGGTTGTTTTTTCTTCAGATTGCGCCAATTTACAAAAAAGTTTCATTGATGTTAAAATACTATAGTCTTACTACTTTTTTATACCAGTGAAGATTTATTACTCATTTTTGATGTCTCTTGTACCCTAAATAAAAGATTAGCATGTGTATATTAAGAGACAAATTGCAGCTTAAAAAAAAAAAAGACTGAAATAATTGCTATGTAGCGTGTGAAAATGTGTTTATGCAGTACCATTTCCTGACATGCATAAAATATGTTAGGAACATGCACCAAGTACCCACCAGTGCAAAAATACTACAATTTTTAGTCATGGAAAGTTGGTCCTATTAAGAAGGGTATTGTAGAGTAAAGCTTTTCCAAAAATTAAGGGAGCATAATGTGTCATAGTTTACTCATGGTGACCATGCATTATAATTATGCACCTCCCCCCCCCCCCCCCACGCCCACAATGGAGTATTTTAACTGTCACTGTCATCAGCATTGCTAGATAAAATATAATTAGGATTGTGACGTGTGCTATGATGGTATCATTGTGTAAGACTTTGATTTACTGCTCCTTGTCTTGCCTTGCATCCAAATTAGCCTATTACAATTGGTACTTCAGACTGGAGAATTTGGTAAAAAAGGCGATAAATTATATTTTTAAAATGTCTGTTGCAGTTTCAGTGAATGAGAATGTGGGTTCTGAGCATAGCATTCTTCATTTTATCAGTTGGTGAAGTGCCCAGGTTATATGTTTGAGAATAGGCTTACATGGCTACTGTTCTTGAAGAAACCTCAAAGTAATACCTGTTAACACCTTTAAAATGATTAAGTGTTTGTAGAAAAGTCTGTAATGCAGACAGGTCATGTACTGAACTCTATAAAGAATTTGTCTGATCCCATCTGTATTACATGTAACTTAGCAAGTATGGTGGTGGATTGCAAAATGTATTAACTACTACCAAATGACTATCACTGTAACTGAAAGAATGCTATTATATCAAGAAAGCCTAAATGTAAATTTATCAGAATAGTATTGGTTGGATGTCAGTGGCCAGTTACTCGAGTATATAGATGCCACTCCATACATTAACCAGGGTGGACAGCATGCCAACAGCCATCTTATATTTGTAAGATGCCGCGAAGCCACAAACCCTGATATTTTACTGTCTCGTCAAACTGGCACTCGAGGATAGCTCTGCTCTTCTGCTCTTGTCCTTACAAACAGTAAGTATTAGAGAGTTATCATAATAATTAGGAATGGCCTGGGGAGTAGGATTGGTTAGCCAGAAATAAACAGATCTGAACTGCAAAGAATCATCAGATATAATTGAGAGGTGCATTGACCTGCTGATCAAAAGATCAGCAGTTCCCACTATCGTGGGAATGATAATTACGGTTGAGTGTGGCACCTGTTGTTTCGAATGACAACACACACAAAAGACAGCAGTATTGGGTGGAGTCTTCCCTTGCCGGCCAGAGTGGCCATGCGGTTCTAGGCGCTACAGTCCGGAGCCGAGCAACCACGACGGTCGCGGGTTCGAATCCTGCCTCGGGCATGGATGTGTGTGATGTCCTTAGGTTAGTTAGGTTTAATTAGTACTAAGTGACTGATGCCCTCAGAGGTTAAGTCGCATGGTGCTCAGAGCCATTTGATTTGTCTTCCCTTACATCCCTCTAATGATACTTTTGTTAATCATGTTAAATATAATCCTGATCATGAATAGATAATTCTCGTCACAAATAGAGTACTCACTGCAAAGAGAAACTTCGCGCACATTTGCCATTTCTAGAACACCAGAAATCTATCTGTGCCCTTTGTAATTTAAAATAGGTGACACAAAGAAAAATAAGTAATTGCTCTTGCACTGCCAGCAATTAAAATTTGCGCTGCCACGCAGGCCTTTCCACAATGATTTAAAATGAACTCTAGCTTATCTACGTACAATAACACTGAACAAATGATCAGGCTTCAGCACTTCAAACATATGATCAGTTGGTCATCTTTGTGACTAAATTTTGAAGACACATCAGAAATTATCACAAGGGCAAAGCCATGTGCTGGAATCATTTACCCATCTTGATGTGATGACATACTGACTTGAGTATGCTGTCCTATCATTGTTCTAAAGATTGTCACAGTCGGAAATTTCATTTAAGATACTTGCACACTCACATGCAAAGTTGCACGCTGCTCGTACACAATATTTGTGTGTAACAATTGCAGAATAACGTGTCTTGGACACTCGCAGTGTCCGAAAAGTATTGTACTCCAACAGTGCTGTTTTAATTCTGAAACGAAAATTTTAAATTTATTTTTGTTACTAAAACAAATAATCTGATGCATTACAAATGTTTTCATTATATGTTTGAAAAGAACCAGAGCTCCAAGCGCTAATAGAAAGCAGAGAATCTCAAATTATAGGTTTGGAAATCTGGCTGAAACTGGAGATAAGTCTAGCTGTTATTTTTACAAAAATCCTAACCATGTTCAGAAAGGATATATGAAATACAGTTGGTAGTGGAGTGTTTATTGCTGTTAGTAGTAGTTTACCTTGTAGTGAAATTGAAGTAGATAGTTCCTGTGAGTCAGTGTGGGTATAAGCTATACTTGAAAGCTGGAATAAATTAATAATTGGCTCCTTTCACTGACCACCTCCGACTCTACAGTCGCTGAGCAGTTCAAAGACAACTCATTTCAAATAGGTAGCTCACTCATACAGTTATAGTTGGTGGCAACTTCAATTTACTCTTGATATGTTGAAGAAAATACGTGTTTAAAGACAGAGGCAGGCAAAAAAAGTCTTCAAAAATTGTCCTGAATGCATTGTAAGAAAATTATTTTGAACAGTTAGCTCAGGAGGCCACTTGAAGTGTAAATAATTGCGAAAATGTACTTAACTTCTTAGCAACAAATAATCCTGAGCAAATAGGGAGCATCATGATGAATACATTGTTGCAGAAGACTGAATACTGTAATGTCCAAACCCACTAAAAATTAATGAAAATACATTTAACAAAACAGATAAAAATTTGCCTGAGATCTTCCAATCTCAGTATGTAAGTGGAGACTGGACATGGTTTAATTTCAAAGAAATAGCATTGACGGCTGTTGAGACATATACCAAGTAAATTAAAAAGGAATGGTACTGATTGCCCATGATACACTAAACAGATCAGAACACTATTGCAGAGGCAACAAATAAAGCATGCCAAATTTAAAAGAAAGCAAAATCCTCAAGATTGGTGAAGTTTTACAGAATCTTGAAATGTTGCATAAACTTCAATGCAAGATACTTTCAATACTTTCCACAATGAAACTTTCTGCCAAAAAAATCCAAAGGATTCTGGTCGTGTGTAAAGTACACCAGCAGAAAGACACAGTATCTTCACTGTGCAATAACAGTGGTGATGTTACCAATGACAGTGTCACTAAGAGTCGCAAAATATGGTTTTCCGAATTTCCTTCACCAAAGACGATGAAGTAAGTATTCCAGAATTAAAACCAAAAACAACTGCCAATATGAGTAAGTTAGAAGTAGATATCTTTGGTGTAGCAAAGCAGCTTAAATCACTTAATAAAGGCAAGGCCTCTGGTCATAATTGTATACCACTCAGGTTCCTCTGAGTACTCCGATACAACAGCTCCTTATTTAGCAATCATATGCAATCACTCATTGGAATATCCATACCTAAAGCATGGCAAGTTGTTCACATCACAGCTGTACCCAAGAAAGGAAAATACTAGTAATTCACAGAATTACAGGCCCATGTCTATTATTGATTTACAATAGGATTTTGGAATATATACTGTCCTTAAACATCTCTAAGAGAAAGATTTATTGATAAACAGCCAACATGTATTCAGAAAATATTATTGTGGTGCACAACTAGCCCTTTATTGTCACAAAGTAATGAGTGCTATTGACTGGAGATGTCAATTTGATTCCATACTTTCAGATTTCCCGAAGGCTTTTGACACTGTACCTCACAAATGACATCTGGTAAAAATGCAGCGAGTATTGTCCCAATTATGTGGCTGGATTCATGATTTCTTGTCAGAAAGGTCACAGTTCTTAGTAATTGATGGAAAGTCATAGAGTAAAACAGACGTAAGATCTGGTGTTCCCTAAGGAAGTGTTACAGGCTCTGGTGTTCCTGATCTACATAAACAATTTAGGAGACAATCTGAGTAGCACTCTTAGATTATTTGCAGATGGTGCTATTATTTACCATCTTATAGTCATCAGATGATAAAGTTGCAAGATGATTAAAACAAGATATCTGTATTGTGCAAAAAGTGGCAGTTGACTCGAAATAATGAAAAACATGTTGTCCACATGAGTACCAAAATGAATTGGCTAAATTTCCGTAACGCAATAAATCGCACAAATCTAAAAGCTGTAATTCAATGAAACACTTAGGGTTTAAATTGCAAATAACAAAAGTTGGTATGACTACATAAATAATGCTGTGGGTGAAGCAAACAAATGTCTGTGATTTATAGCAGAACACTAGAAAATACAACAGGTCTACTAAAGAGACCGCGTATACTATGCTTTTACTTCCTCTTTCTGGAGTCGTGCTGCGTGGTTTGGGATCCACGTCAGGTAGGATCGACAGAGCACATCAAAAAAGTTCAAAGAAGGGCAGCTCATTTTGTACTATCGCAAAATAGGGGAGAGAGTGCCTCGGATATGATACATGAATTGGTACTGCAGTCATTAGAGCAAAGGCATTTTTCATTGCGGTAAGATCTTACGAAATTTCAGTCATAAGCTTTCTCCTCGGAGTGCGAAAATATTTTGACCTCCACCTATGTGGGGAGGATTGATCATCATAACGAAGCAAGATAAATTGGAGCTTGCACAGAAAGATTTAAGTGTTAATTTTTCCCACTTGCTGTTAAAGAGGGGAACAGTAGAGAAAATAAGCTTGAAGGTGGTTCGATGAACTATCTACCAGGCCTTAAGTGTAAATTGCACAGTAATCGTTGAGATGGAGTTGCCTGTTTTGGCATTGCAGAGCTTTTGCTGTGATGAATGGTAGAATTACATGCACATCTTATTGGAGTATGGTGTCATTTTGTAATTTATTGTAAAAACGTTTTCTGTATAGTAGTAGAATTTCTCATATAATACAGCTATTATTTTAGTACTATTGTGGAATACACTGTTTCTAGTTTGTAACTGTATTCAAAATTGTAAAAGTGTGCACTGTTTCTGCATGTGGGAAAGATAATTGACAATGTTCTGAGTATTTCCAGTTTCCATCTAGGAGTTCCATTATGTTGAGACAACTTGAAGAAGTTTCAGAAAAAAGAAAATAGTGAATTTCTTTTTACCTCTCATCTTACAGATCATCATCCACGTTTTTGTGATAAATCTCAAAAGTGCTAGATTGTTGCATTTAGTTGTCTAACCTACTTGTGGTAGTCAGTATTTTGAATTTGCTTTACCTTGCTTGCACATTTTACATCAGTGATATCTGTTGCAGATGATACCCCCATGGAATTTGGAGGTTGTGTAAGCACATCAAACAAATACTGTGAAGAAGTTGTTACTATTAAAACTGATTCTTTCCTCTTGTGGACAATGGGTTTGCAAGAAGAAGATGTCAGTTGACGCTGTCACTGGGCTTTTTGCACTCTTTAAACTGAAATGATAAAGGTAAAGGTTTTCTTTTCAAATGACATAGTATGTTTTGTACTTGGGAAGTGCAGTAGTTGTAAGCCATATATAGTTTGTGGCTCTTCTATAATTTGGGAATGTTAATATAAGGATGTTTATACTTCAGATGTTGAATTATAAAATAAACAAAAATGTTATTGATTTGTTACGTTGGAGATTTCATTGCATTTCCTTTCCCATCTCTGATTATCTGTCTTATATGGAGTAGGCATTTGAGTATGATTTCATCGTGATAACTAGCAGCCTGTAGAAACTGGTGTTTAGTGTAGCATATCATCTGCAGTCGTTCCGCATTATAAAGTCAGTGGTGTTATGGGAGACTGTACTATCATTTTAATGAGAAACAATTTGTGTGTTCCATAGTAGAGTGTGTTTGAGGAGATGGTATCTTTTGTAAGTAAGAACTGCAAAACTTGCTGATGTTAATTGATATATTGTAAAATGTAATATATATATATATATATATATATATATATATATATATTGGAAAAACTCAAATATAAACAAAGAAAATTTCTTCTTTGCTGACCAGTACTTACCTCCAGAAAGAAAAATGTGTTGTAGCACTGACATATTTATAACAGTAACAATGATACACTTGTGAGATTCTGGAACAAATAGTTCCTTCCTCATGGAAGGAGAAGTGGTGTATGTTAAAAGGAAGGGCAGGTTCCTTCAACCCCACAGTGAGATCATCCTACCTGTGGTGAGGACGAGAGTGGATAAAGATCTCTCTTTGATGCCTGCTCCTTCATTTTTTTGTCCACCCATGTCCTCAACAATTCTGCTTCATAACTTATTAGGTTTTATTTATTTATTTTTCAACTTTCCTTTGAAACAAAATTACTTCTTACTAAACAGTAGCAGATACACCCACACACTTAAAATGTGGCAGATATAGCTATCATAACCGAAGAAATGAACAGCTAGGAAGGGGCTACTTAGCACTAATTGGATGGACACCAGCAATGAAGCATGTATAGGACAGTACAAGAGAATAATTAACAATGAGGTGCTAGCAACAACGAGAACTAGAAAACTGGAGAAGTTGTAAATGCAGAGGAGACAGTTGACATATCAGTGCCAATACTAGAACAGACTGTAAGTAGGATGATACACTGAAAATAGAAAGATAAAATGTGCTGGCAGTGAAACATGGCTGATAAACTGACAAGGAGAGAACAGAATATTTTAAAATGGGGTGCTGCAGAAAGAATGTGGACAATTAGGTAGGTTGGTTGTACATTACTGACAAAGAGGTACTGAACTGAATAATTTTGGAGAAAAGAGCTTTGTGTGCAACTTGAACAAAAGAGAGGAGTTGGTAGGGGACATCTTGAGATACCCAGAAATTGTCAGTGTGGCAACGGCCAGTGTAGAGAGAGAGAGAGAGAGAGAGAGAGAGAGAGAGAGAGAGAGAGAGAGAGAGAGAGAGACATATTACATAGGGAGGCAGAGGCTAGTATACTATAACCAGGTTCAAATGCATTTTGGATGCAGTGCTTACACAGGTATGAAACTTCACTCAGTGGAAGAGAGGTCAAAATAAGTGAACACAAGTATCAGCTTATCTGCAAATACTCAACTGTTTCTGAGAAAACAATGGCTAGAGTTTTTGAGGTGCTTCATGTGCCTTTTAGCACTGAAGAGGTGGCTTTTCACAACAGTTTTGGCCTAAAGAGGATTAGGTAGTGATAGCCAAAGTTGAGTCAGAGACTGATATACTCTGTGACTTGGGCATGATTGCTACTCATTTGGACTACTAAGGTTCACAGCTGTTCCAATGTTATAAACAGCCCCATCTTGACAAGACAGCTAGGAGAGTTATCATGGGACTTGGACAGTGTTAATCTGCTGCCAAGGCACCTTTAGCTGGGGTGAGTTGTTGCCATTTCTCATTTTTTGTTATTTTTTTCCCATTATGATAATTTCTATTATCATAATAAACATGACAGTTCCTTCAAGAGAAGTTTCCATTTAAATTAGCTGGCAGTCATGAGATGGAAATGCCCCAATGACTTATCTGTTTGGTCGAAGGTGTGTCAGATTTGGTGGGTGATGGAATACTACTTATGAAGATCAGAGTAGTGGAAAAACCCATGTGAATGATTTGGTTGAATGACTTTTCTTTGGTTTCCAGTGGCATCAAGCAAACTGCCAATGAGCCTCGCTATTGGGAGTGGTGCCGGTTGTCAGGATGCCCAAAGCTGCCTGTTTTTCTTACTTATTTAAATCTGCAGCTTCATCCATACGCTGCGTGTAATCAACCAAATTATTTGTGTGTGGCTGTGGCATCTACTGAAATATCATTTGTGGCATGTCACTTGAACTAAGTACACCCACTTTCAGTGCTGATGAATGGTCATAATGTACTATCTGGCTTAATTTTCTTGCTTTTCACCTTTTGGTCAGCCAATGGCTACTTTGTTTGATAAGTGTTTGTCTGTACTCTTTACGCTGTACTTCTACCTGGTTTGTATTAATAACAATTGCATATTCCGTAGCCATGTAAATTGATTATTTTACAGCAGGACTACTGAACTCTGTTTTAGTGTTTGATTTGTGCTACATTCTGTATTTGGCAGAGTTTCAACATTGTTTTGTTGCCACTAATTTTGTCATTTATAATGTTTTTCTCCTCTCAGTACATAATTATAATCTTGACTGAATACACACACTTTTTTAAAAATTTTCTTTAACATGTTTTTATACTACATGTTTTTATTCTACATTTTTGGCATGGTGGGGTGAAAGATATTATTTGTGTGGACACTTTCAAATTACACAGATTATTAGTAAGTGAATTTCCACTGGCAAGAAAGAGACTTAAGGCATTTTAAAGATCATAAAGACAAGGGCGCAATCGTCTTGAACGTGAATACACAGTATTTCAAAATACTTTTATAGAAGGATGAGGGATGCATTTCAAAATATGACAACAGTTTTGAGTGCCAATTTCTGCTTCCCTCAATAACCAGTCACAATTTGCACACCTAATTCAGTGCAGATTCTTTGGACAGTGGAGAGTAACTTATTCCACTTTGAAGTACCATAATAAATATGAGCAATAATGAAAAGGTAACCACTTCCTCATCATGCTCTGGTGACAGACTTACAATTTGAAGTAATGAAATGTTTGAGAAAAACTGCATAGTGAGGAAGCATTTGAATTCAAAGTATGTCTCTTTTTTTTATTTTTTATGCTTAAAGTAAGAAGTATTCTGAAAAGTACTTCAGCAACTTTGCTTCATTTACATACAGCACATTCTTTCAGTAGCAGCGGCTTTCGGATTTCACCTGTCTTCAGGTAACTGCTGGATATGAACTCAATTCTTTGCTTGGTGTATCAGTGTGCTGTAAAGAATCCACAACAAAGAATTGTGGCAATGAGTCTACATCTACATGGATACTCTGCAAATCACATTTAAGTGCCTGGCAGAGGGTTCATCGAACCACCTTCACAATTCTCTCTTATTCCAATCTCGTATAGCGCCCGGAAAGAACAAACACCTATTTCTTTCTGTGCGAGCTCTGATTTCCCTTATTTTATCAGGATCCCACACCACGAAGCAGTATTTTAAAAGAGGACGGACAGGTGTAGTGTAGGCAGTCTCCTTAGTAGATCTGTTAAATTTAAGTGTCCTGCCGATAAAACAGTCTTTGGTTAACCTTCCCCACATCATCTTCAATGTGTTCCTTCCAGTTTAAGTTGTTCATAATTATAATTATAATACCTAGGTATTTAGTTGAATTTAAGGCTTTTAGATTAGAATGATTTATCGTATAACCAAAGTTTGAGTTCCTTTTAGCACTCATGTGAATGATCTCATACTTTTCATTATTTAGGGTAAACTGCCAATTTTCACACCATTCACATATCTTTTCTAAATAGTTTTGCAATTTGTTTTGATCTTCTGATGACTTTAGTCATTAAACGACAGCATCATCTGCAAACAACCTAAGATGTCTGCTCAGATAGTCTCCCAAATTGTTTTTATAGATAACATAAAATATCATTACCTTGGGAATGCCAGAAATTGCTTCTGTTTTACTAGACAACTTTCCATCAATTACTACGAACTGTGACCTTTCTGACAGGAAATGACAAATCCAGTCACACAACTGAGACGATATTCCATAAGCACGCAATTTCACTATAAGCTGCTTGTGTGGTACAGCATCAAAAGCCTTCTGGAAATTCAGAAGTACAGAAGCGATCTGAAATCCCTTTCCAGTAGCACTAGACACTTCATGTGAATAAAGAGCTAGTTGTGTTTCACAGGAATGATGTTTTCTAAACCCATGTTGAGTATGTGTCAATAGACAGTTTTCTTCGAGGTAATTCATAATGTTTGAACACAATATATGTTCCAGAATCCTGCTGCATATCAACGTTAACCATATGGGCCTGTAATTTAGTGTATTACTCCTATTACCTTTCTTGAATATTGGTGTGACTTTCCAGTCTCAACACTGCATCACAGTGAGCGTTAAGCTTCACAAAAAAAGTACTGCAGCATGAAATAAACGTATAGATCATGCATGGTGGGTGTTTTTTTTCCCCTTCCGCTTCAGCCAGCCTGTGATACATATTGAATAACTCGCAGACACATACACCCATGATTCAACATGAAACACAAAACATTCACAACCCAGACAACTTTCCTGGTGTTGCTGCTTACATCATGTAAGTTATATAAGTGATATTCACTTACATAACATTGTTCTCTCAATTTTATTTGTGGCCAGTAAGTAAAATACTCTTAAGCCAGTAGTCATCTGGCTATAGGTACTTAACGCTGTCTATGAAACCAGCCAGGTCAATAGTATTATGCTATTAACATGGCAGATACTATTAATAGTAATCTCAGACTTTGTACAGATGATGCAGTTATCTGTATTGGAATACTGTCTGAAAGAAGCTGCACAAATACTTGGTCAGATCTTGAATATGTCAAAACTGTGTAAAGACTGGCAACTCTAAATGCTTAGAAATGTAAAATTGTGTACTTCACAAAATGGAAAACATAGTATCCTGGGTCTACAATATCAATGAGTCGCAACTGAAATCAACTTGTGCAAGTGCCTGAGTATAGCAATTTGTGTGATATGCGATCAGTCTATAAAGAAGATTGCTTCCAAAACACTCATGAGACCCATCCTACAAATTGCTCAACTGTTTGGAACCAATATAAAATATGACTATTGGGAATAGTAAACATATACAAAGGGCAACAAAAATGACCACAGTTTAGTTTTGCCCACGGGCTAGCTTCATGGAAATGTTGAAGTATCTGAAATGGCAAGACACTTGAACATAAGCACCAAATATCCTGAGACAGACTACTTAAGTTTAAAGAACCAGCATTAGGTGAGGAATCTAGGGATATACTAATAGTTACTACATATAGTTCTCACAGAGCTGCAAATGTAAGATTAAACTTGATTACAACTCGCACAGAGGCATTTAAGCAATCATTTTTCCTGCATTCCATACACAAATGGATTGCGAAGAAGCCCTAATAAGTTGTATAATGTGAAATATCTTGTGCCATGCACTTCAGTGATTTGGTGATTTGATTGGGAAATTAGGAACTAAAAATGTATGAAATTTGCTGTTTGGGCAAGAAAATGGCTTATGGCCAAATTAGAGAGGATACAATCTGCAGACTGGTAATAGTAAGAAACATCTGGAAGAGAATAATAACAATATGGAAAGGACAGATTGCAACTCACCACTTAGAATAGGTGTTAAGTCACACGCAGGAAAAATGGAAAAAGAATGCTAGAAATATTTCAACTTTTGGACAAAGCTACTCTGAACAAGTAAAAAAACTCATACGGATGGACACTGTTGCCTTACAGCATGGAGATGAATGTGTGCGTTTGCATAAGAGTTGTGCTTGCGTTAATGTGTGTGTTGCTTCTACTTCTTCAGAAGGACTTTGTCCAAAACCTGAAATATTTCTAGCATTATTTTTCATTACGTCTGTCGTGTCAGGTTGATTTCCATCTTTATGCAGATAACTACATTGACTACGAAGGATTCCAAGGAGAGTTTAGCTGATAACCGCTATCTCGATTGATGAGAGTCTCGTTGTCAGACAATCTTATTACCACAGATTCATTGATAATCGAGCTCCAAAAGTTTGATGTATGGGCCAAAATTTTTGTCATTGTAATTCATGGAATGGTCTGTGGAAATACAATGTTCGGCGATTGCGGACTTGGTGGGTTGGAGAAGGCGAGTATGCCGTTGGTGTTCCACAATGCGTTCCTACACAGTTCGTGTTGTTTGCCCTATATATGATTTGCCGCATTCACACGGAATTTTGTAAACACTTGGTTTATGCAGGCCCAGGTCGTCTTTAACGGATCCCACCAGTGATGAAATTTTGGAAGGAGGGCAAGAGATGACTCTCACTTGATACTTTCTCAATATTCTGCCTATCTGTGAAGAAATATTCCCAATAAATGGTAGATAAACAGTCGACCTGAAGGCCTCTTCCTCTTCCTTGTTCTGTCGTTTGTAGGTCTTCATCACTCTGTTCACTTGCGTAGGTAAAAAGCCATTCTTCAAAAATACTTTTTGCAGGTGTTCCAGTTCCGCTTGAAGACTGTTGGTGTCAGAGATAGTATGGGCATGGTGGACCATGAAACCCATGGAATACCACAATATGGCTGCCCAAACCATCACCAAAGCCCCATCATGTTTCACTCTTGGGACGTAAACTCAGTCAGTAGTTACAAACATGTGAAACAATACTCATCTGACCAAATGACTTTCTTCTATTGCTCCATAGTACAGGTTTCATAGCACTGGCACCAATTATTCATATTACAGGCATTTCCATCACTAATGAGTACTTCTGAAATCGCAGTTCACCCTGCAATTCCCTGTTCATGGAGCTCCGTTGTAGTTATTCTAGAATTTCTCTGTAAATTCTAGAACTACGCAGCCTTCTACCGTCTCGAACACACGATATTGTAGATACAAGTGTGGGATGGTAAAAATCCTACCTACTGCGCCTCACATGTCTGTGTGTGTGTGCAGGTTTAAAATCAGTTGTGGGAAGAAGGTAGATGCGGCAGTCGAACGGCACCAACAAGTACCTGTTGGACAATCCACAGATGTGTTAATGCGTGTGTAAGGAAGAACGACAGAGCATATATGAAACTCTGTGCATATTGTGTCACTATTGTTATGTGAAACATGAACAATTGAAAAAAGTACTCTTATGGACTCTTAATCCAGCCTTGTTAGAGGCAAGATATAGTTTGATTCATGAGAAGTGGTCATGGTTATGGAGCCAGCTCTTTTATAAATGTAAGTAAATTTGTTTCTGACGTTGGACGGAGCGAGTGACTTACTGGAGGTTTTATATGTATGTGGAAAGTGAGAATTTCATTCTGTATGTAGTTTAAATATACCACAGGTTGACTAAAATTAAAGTTTGTGTATTTCACAAGTAGAGAGAGAGGCTTAAATATTCCTGTACCTAGCCTCATTCTATGGAGAATTTTTCCAGCAGCCAGTTAGCCAGCAAAGAAGATCGGTTGCGAATCTCAAGTAAGTGAGAAGTTTGTACATCTACTTCACACTTTAAATAAATGTTAGAACGTAGCGACCTGTGTAAAAGGACATGAGAAAACGGGAATTTTAAGTCAAAAACTAGAGAAGAAGTTATGTGTTGCCCTAACAACCAAACATAACACAATAAGGTATTTACTGAGACATTGGAATATGTTCAAGTACCCAGTGAAGCAAAATTTGAATGAAAAATGGTGAAGACATGGAAAATTCACAACTATAAAACGTCAAAGAAGATTTTGACGCATTTGTCTAAGAAGAAATACGTATAGAACACTTCAGCCAAGAAGATCCAGTGCGGAGAGTATACAGATCTCGCACAAATTGCGGGGACACAGATACAGAAACCAACCTACATCCGATGCCGCCGTCCACAGTTGCTGTTCACCAGTGCTGACCTGCCTCAATATCCGCTCACCTACGCAATGAGACTTCTACGCTGGGTGAGTGTGAAACAAAATTTCATTACTTTAGTAGAAGTTATACATACTGTTTAGTGAAGTTTCATTGTGTAATTATAGTATTTAAAGTTTGTTTCAAATGTTTACTAGGGCTAACGCATATAAAAGCATGGACAATATACAACAAATTGAAGACACTTAAGAACCAGCTATGGCTATGAGAGTTATCAAAGAAACACTTGACTGGTCTGGGTTGGTAAATTTCATCAAAATTCAGTGTGTGACTCTAAGTTTGGTAAATTCTCAGTTAAATACCCCGAGTGAAGTTTTGAATGAATGCTCAGAGGGAAACCCTAAATTCCCAGAGTGAAACTCTAAATAATCAAGCGACAAATGTAGGTTTAGTAAATACTAAAGTCAACTCTGAAAGCAAAGAATTTAGTAATCTAAGCGAGGCACGGGTGCTCTTAAGATTGAATTTGATGCCTTAAATAGTAGAGTAGAGAATTTAAAAAGCAGATTTAAAGAATGAATTGACCAATTCCTCAACCATTCATATAAATCAAATGTTTACTAACCTTAGTCAGAAACAGTCAGTCAGTTTCCAAAATTTATCAAAAAGGTTAGAATTTAACATTGAGTACAGATGTAATAAGGTGGAATCCAAAATTAATGAAAAGTTAGGATCTTTTGAAAATGTGTGCAATGTTAAGTTTAATGCTGTAAAGCAGGGACTGAATACTTTGAAAGAGTGTAGATAAGAATAATGAATTAATACCAATTATTCAATCGCAAATTACAGGTGTCAGTACACCTGTAAGTAATTTG
Organism: Schistocerca cancellata; assembly: GCF_023864275.1. Lineage (NCBI taxonomy): Eukaryota > Metazoa > Arthropoda > Insecta > Orthoptera > Acrididae > Schistocerca > Schistocerca cancellata. The sequence goes on from NC_064627.1 coordinate 74,592,586, forward strand.
GAGGAACAATTTGAAGAAATTATAGATCGAAAAGTTAACGAGAGAATGACATGCGGGAACGTATGACCTATTCCTTCTTCTATACTTAATGATACCAGGAAAGGTATAGAAGACCTGTGGAGAGAATTTAAGCTTATTCAAGACAAAGTAGAAAGAAGAGTAACTTCACCTAATGTGGTATTAACTAGTGAATCTGTGACTGATTTACGATGGGGAGCTAATTCAGGGTTATATAGACAATCCCTAAATTTAAGCCAGACGGAGATGTACATCCGACCAATTTCTTTAAAAGATTTAAACAGGCATTACCAAAAAATTGGGAAGATTCTAAGAAAATTGAACTTGCTGCGGCGTACCTTCTAGGGGAAGCCTCAGATTGGGGAATGGTAAATATTGAGAATTTTTCCTCTTGGGAGGACTTTCAAAAGAAATTGAAAGAAAAATATTGGTCTGCCAGTGCCCAAGAAAAGTTAATATCAGCTCTATGGGACCCAAAATATTACAATAATACTTGGGCTACCATGAGGAAATATTTTGATTGGCATTTAACACGGGCAATGTATTTAGATAAGCCAATGGAAGAGGAGGGGTTGGTACGTATTTTAATTAGATGATTGCCCAAGTATGTGAGAAAACATATCTTATGTAGTGGTTGGAAAAATGATAGATGAGTTGTCTTTTGTTAACACACTCGATGCGATAAATAAGGACCACAATGAAACTTTACACCAAGGCGAAAGTTCAAGCTATAAAAGAAATAGTGGGAATAACTTTAATGAGCATGAGACAAACTTAGCAAAAGTATACCACTACAATAAGAAAAATTTTAACAATCATTATCAAGGGAAACATCCACATTCAAATTTAAATCTAGTAACTTCTCAAGAATTTGTACCGAGTAACCTAAAAACATAAAATGGGACTGTAGTACCTCATTACGTTAACCAACTCGTAGTTAGTAGTAATGAGGAAAACATTGTTCAATCTGGATCCAGGGCTGGGGCCCAGGTCGTGGAAATACATTAGGAGGCCTTGTTCCATATAAGTATGTTAATTTTACACACAAAATATCGACAAAGGAATGGTTGCTGCTTGAAGAACCAAGCTTAGCCACTAATAACCCATGACCTATAATAGCAGGGACAGTGGAAAATTCAGAGGTTAACAGATTTTTAGATTCAGGGAGTGAGGTATCACTCATCTCGAACACATTCTTAAACTCATATATCTAAAAACAAAGATGATGTGACTTACCAAACAAAAATGCTGGCAGGTTGATAGACACACAAACATACACACAAAATTCAAGCTTTCGCAACCAATGGTTGAATTTTGTGTGTATGTTTGTGTTTGTTTGTGTGTCTATCGACCTGCCAGCATTTTTGTTTGGTAAGTCACATCATCTTTGTTTTTAGATATATTTTTCCCACGTGGAATGTTTCCCTCTATTATATTCATAACATTCTTTAACTCAATACAGAATAAACATAGTCGGTATACCAAGAACAAAAAGTAAACTTGTGAAATATGAAACTTAAGTGAAATGTAGTATTGGAAATACATTATTTCGTCAAACACTATTAATAGTTGAGAATATTAAGGTTGTATTGTTTGGTTTTAGATTGGTTACTAGATTTTAAAGACATCTTAATCTTTGACAAAATCTTCTTTGCTTTGGTAAAGGGGACAGTAGATGTTGGACATCATTTGTGACAGATAGTTACATTGGAAAACAAACAACTGAGTGTCAGTGTCTGCGATAAACAGCTACAGCACAATTGTCACCAAAGATCAAGGAACACACAGAACCGATATACAAGACAAAATTAATGAACCCCTAAGATTAACCAATCAACAAAGGCAAGATTTATATAAAATTTTAATGGAGTATGAAGTAGTGTTTTCAGACTGTCCGGCTAACATATATCTAAAAGTTCAAAATCGAGGATGACACACCATTCTTTTGTAAATCGTATCTAAAACCAGTGAGTTTGAAGGAAGCAGTTAAGGATGAAATCAACAAAATGATTCATGATAATATTATAGAACAAAGTTCCAGCATAATGAATAATCCTCTGGTCGTCGTAAAGAAATCTATAGGCGGGGTACGATTAGTTTTAGACACTGATACATTAAACCAACATATAGAGAAAGACTGACCGATTAATACTGGTGAATTGTTATCCAAATTTGAAAAGGCTAGCACAAAGGATTTGACTGCGGGATATTGGCAAATAAAATTACATCCAGAATCCAAAAAGTATACGGCACTTTTGTTTGATGGGAAATCATATAGTTTGAATGTATTGCCATTCGGACTTAATATCTCTGTCATGACAAAAAACAAAAACATCTACAGCCATCCTTATCATTTTATTTTATTTTGTTGCTACCAGTTTCAACGCTTCATTGAGTCATCTTCAGGCTGTTTTTGATGCAGTACAGGTTGATATGATCTCGGTGCATAACCCATCAGTTGCCAGCATTACTTGATAAGGAGATAATGAGTCAGCACTCCAACCATCAACTGCCAATGGATTATGCATGGAGATAATATCAGCCTGTACTGCATCAAAAACAGCCTGAAAATGACGCAATGAAGCGTTGAAACTGGTAGCGACAAAATAAAATAAAATCATAAGGACGGCTGTAGGTGTTTTTATTTTTTGTCAAGATAGTAAATGGCCGTTGTCCCAGAGACCTCCTGCTAAAAGGATGGACATAAAAAAGCTTAATATCTCTATGTCTGCATTTATACATGCATTAGATGAAGCACTAGGAAGAGTTTTATTGGAGGATTTGACAATATACGTAGACAATGTCCTAATATGAGCTACTTGGGAGGAAAATTGTCTAACCTTGTGCAAGACTCTGAAAAAATTTGAGAAAGGTACTACGGTGAAGCTGTCTAAATCGTTTTTTGCGTGCCAAGAACTTAAGTTCGTAGGTCATATTATGGGGGCAGGGAATTAGATCAGACCCGGAACGCATCAAAGCTCCCAAAGAATGTCTGCACCCCAGGGATGTAAGACAATTAAAAGGATTTATAGGTATGGCCGGATACTATAGACCGTATGTACGAGGGCAAGAGCTAAATGACCCAAGAATTTTATGTTTGTTAAAAAAGGGAGTACTGTGGTCATGGGATCAAGGAGCAAATAGTGTTTGAAAACATTAAGAGCGCTTGTTGAATTACCCATATTACGTCATCCAGTTATGGGCAAACCATTTAAATTGTCAACATATGCATTTGATCATGGTGTTCCTGCAGAATTGTTCCAAGGAGAATGGGATCCAAATAATGTAGAACACAGAACCATAACTTTTGCTATGGGAAGAAGGCACGGCACCAACAAGTACTTGTCGGGCAATCCATAGATGTTTTAGAGGAAGGGCCATGGAGTTTTTATGCAGCTCTGTGCCTATTGTTATGTGAAAGAAGAAAAGTAGAAAAAGTAATCTTGTGGACTCTTAATCCAGCCTTGTTAGAGACAAGACCTATTTTATGATTCATGTGAAGTAGTCATGATAATTAAGCCAACTCTTTTATAAATGTAATTAAATTCTTTTATGATGGACGGAGAGAGTTACTTACTGGAAGAGTATATGTATAAAGAAAGTGAGAATTTTATTCTGTATGAAGTTCAAATATAGCATTGGTTGACGAAAAGTAAAGTTTGTGTATCTTATTATTTCGTAATTGCCTAGCATCATTCTACAGAGAAGTCAAGCGAGTTTTCCAGCCAGCCAGCCAAGATGATCAGCTGTGAATCTCAAGTAAGTCACCTCATATAAAAGAAGTGGGAAGTTTGTACGTCTACTTCACGCTTTAATTTGGTGTCAAAAATGTTAGACCATTCATTTTGTTTTGGTGCTGACAGTTCACGAGTGCAACATACAGTTCTGCAGTGGCTTTTGCGTTTGTTATCCTCTTATTCATTGTCACAATCCTCTTCAATAACCGCCCATTGCTATCACTCACAAACACTGTCATCTGCATTAAGACTCAGTGGACAATGTTTTTCTACTTTTCCTGTATGCAGTATAAATCTTCGATAAGGTGCCTCTTGAAACGCTAAACACTTCGGCTCCTGTGGTTACAAAAGGACCCACCATATGGGCACCAACAATTTTCCCACATTTGAATTTGTGTATTTCAGATGTAATGCGCTCACAACTATGCAGAATAATCTTGCAACACTATGAGGACACTGACCATGAATGTCATCTGGGTAAATACAATAGGGCAACCTGCAGGTTTGGCTAGGATCTGCATTTATGTTCAAGCATGAATTTCTCACAATGTTTCCATATTTTTGACCAACTACTGCAGATGCTTTAGAAATGTGGTGTTGTAGAAAAATGCTGAAGATTAGATGGGTAGATTGAATAGCTTATGAAGAGATACTGCAACAAACTGCAGAGAAAAGAACTTCATCACAAATTGCCTAAAAGAGGGAGGGTAGGTTGATAAGAGATCCCGAGGCATTAAAAAAAAAAATAATAATAATCTGGTGACAGAGAGAAGTGTGTAAGCTGATTTAAGTGTCTGTAGACTGTAGTTGTTACACAAAGATGAAGAGCCTTGCACAGGACCGATTAGCATGACAAGCTGCAATAAATAAGTCGTCAGACAATAACTTTTCAAAAAGGGGATATTCACTCACAAAAAGTATGTAGAAAAGATCTACATGAATGGTAAAAGTGAAAATGAAACTTCTTTAGACTTGATGGTGGGGATAAAAAATGGAGTAAACCAGAACTTGGACAAATAGAACAGTTGACAGAAGGAAGGGCAGTTGAGTAAAATAACCTGCTAACAAGTGATTAAAGTGTCAGTAACAGTCTGAGTTGTTGTAAACAGTAGAAAATGAATCCTGCAATATAAAGGCAGGAATGATGAAAATACTCTAAAGTAAAAGTGTACATGGTGATGCAGGCAGAATACAAATGGCAGTTTTGTATGCTATAGAAATAAATATTTTCATAGTTTCACCAGAAATAGTGTACTTTGTTAAAGTTATTTATTAAGGCAAAACAGTAATTTCCTGTCAGTTTCTGTTGTCATAAACTTGGAATATTGCCTTTTAACATTCATAAAATGGTAAAACATATATCAAAAATGACTTACCAATTCCATTATTCTTCAATTCTTGATTTAACCTGGCAAAATTAGGGCCATCAGGCCCTCTTATACATAACCAGCCATTATACATACTTTACTTAATGTACAGGGGTCTCGCATACGACACTTGGGAGCAAGCACACAGCACATTTATCGGCTGTGCCCCCTGCATATGCCGCAAGACGGCTGTGCTTGGTTCCCAAGTTTAGTGTAAACAATGCAGGATCTCGTGTTACACTCTGTGGCTGCTATTCCATTAAATATTGTGGAGTGAGATTGCAACCAGCCACAGATACTTTTTTAAAAAGCTGCAGCAACAATTGAAGTGGATAGACTGCTACTTACCACAAGGAAGAGGTACTGAGTGAAGGCATAGAGTGGCAGACGGGCACAATGAAAGAAGGCTGTTATATTATTAGCTATCGGACCAACTTTTCATCAGATGTAAAAGATAGCACCCCCCCCCCCCCCCCACACACACACACACACACACACACACACACACACACACACACACACACACACACACAGACTGCAGTCTCAGGAAACTGAAACCACACTACAAGCAGCAGCACTAGTGCATGATGGGAGTGGTGACTGGGTGGGGGTAAGGAGGAGGCTAGGGGTGGAGCAGGGAGAGAGACAGGGAGGGGGAGGGAAAGTATGGTGGGGGTGGCAGACAGTAAAGTGCTGCTGGGGGGGCGGGGGGTGGCGAAGTAGCGGAAGAAGAGAAATAAAGACTGGTTGTGATGGTGGAATGATGGCCGTTTAGTACTGGAATGGGAACAGGGAAGGGGCTGGATGGGTGAGGACAGGGACTAACAAAAGTTGAGGCCAGGAGGATTACAGACACGTAGGATGTATTACAGGAAAAGTTCCTACCTGTGCAATTCAGAAAAGCTGGTGTTGGTAGGAAGAATCCAGATGGCACAGGCCGTAAAGCAGTCATTAAAATGAAGGCTATCATATTTGACAGTGTGTTCAGCAACAGGGAGGTCCACTTGTTTCTTGTCCACAGTTTCAGTGGCCTTTCATGTGGATATATAGCTTGTTGGTTGTCATGCCCATATAGAAGGCAGCACAGTGGTTGCAGCATAGCTTGTAGACCATATGACTCGTTTCACAGTTAGCTCTGCCTTTGATGGGATAGGTGATGTTAGTGGCCGGACTGGAGCAGGTGGTGGTAGGACGTATGGGACAGGTCATGCATCTAGGTCTATTACAGGGGTATGAACCCTGGGTGGTACCGAGTTACGAAGGGAATGCTTCTCTGTGGCTGGACTGTGGGAGGTGGTGGGAGACTGGAAAGATAAGGCATGGGAGATTTGTTTTTATACAAGGTTGGGAGGATAATTATGGTCAGTGAAGGCAGATGCAACCACCACAGGTGGCTAGGCTGTATGGCAGGGACTTCTTGATATGCAATGGGTGGCAGCCGTCAAAGTGGAGGTGTTGCTGATGGTTAGTAGGTTTGGTAGACAGAGTGGTTATAATTAAACTTTCACTACTGGAAAAGGCCCCCATGAAAAATGAGTGATCGTAGGACAATGAAACTTGGTGGAAATATTTGTAAGGACATGCTGAAGAGAAATAGTGGCTAAACCATTCAAAGAAACACATTTTAATTTCCACATGACAGCATAACATTTGTTAACTGCATACCAGGTTTACATTCCAGGTTACTAATGTTGCTAATGTGATGACCATCTGCATTCATGGCAGCCCCCCTGCACTAGCAATTTCTCTACTGCTACCTGAAACATCTCTGGTGGGATATTGGCTACCTCCCTCGTTATGCTCTTCTTCAACCTACAATGTGTGTTAGTGTCCAGTTGATAAACTCTGTCCTTCAGGTAATGCCACAGCCAGAAACCACAACTGATCAAATCTGGTGATCTCGGTGGCCATGCAGTTTGGAATGATTGGCCAGTGATTACGTTTTCCCTAAATGTAACTGAGCGACGTCACAAGCAATGTGTCAACACTCGTGAAGAGCAGCAACACTGTTCCTGTTGTTCTTGTAAAACATCTTTAGGAGTAAGGCACTGCTCATCTTGGGCACACCCATGTTGACTGTCTGCAACTGTTATGCACACTGATGCTTGTATTTTAACCTTAGGTCACCATTCCAATACTGGTGCCTAATGGCAAGTCATGACACTAACACTACTAACAATGCAAATCCTCCAGTGCACAGTCTGAACATCATTCCTATAAAGTTGGGCACCCATACGGTTAATAGTATTCCTCTTATTCTGTTTCAAAAATTTAATTACAACCACCCAGTATTTTTGTGTGGTGTCTCAGTATCAGAACTGGGCACTCCGGGACTCCCAAGTGAAACAGTTCATCTTGCTGTGATAAGCTGTGTTGATTTTGGTGTCGTCATTTCCCCTATTCTGGACCGAGTCATTCTCGGATATGTTGAGAATATCATTCACAACTATTTCAGGATCACTGTAATGGTCTAAATCTGATATGTGATGTTCTCCAAGAACATAAGAATCAGAGGAATAGTCATCACTGTCATCAAACTGATCTAAAGCCACTTGCACTATTCTTTTGCTTCTCTGTGACATGAGGTATCCCTCCACTAGTATCCTCCTATAAATAATGACACATTTGAAAAGTAAGGAGTATGACATAAAAACCTACTCTTTTAAAGTAATGTCAGTCTATCAGGAGGAGGGAAAAATCTTCCCTTTACAATAATATCGGCCTGTGAGAATGTGGTTGATGTGTGCACAAGCAAAACAGTATTATCACAGAGATGAACCAGCAATGTCCACACAGTAACAAGTTCAAATCGCAAATGAAGCATAGCTCAGATCAAATTAATAATGTACATGTGCCAATTAAACAGTGAGAAATTTTATACCCTGCTAAGAGACACATGTTAGCAACTAAGGGTTAATATATTTTTAAATAGTATGGAAGTTGTCCATACAGCAAATAAAGTGGCACTAACCACACAAATATTCTTGTGCAGTACAGGAGCAAACAACAGGCTGCTGACAGTATACTAAAACAAGGGTAGCCATATGAAGATATTCCGTGTGTGTGTGTGTGTGTGTGTGTGTGTGTGTTACTGTAACATCTATTAACTGTTTTGTTGTCATGGAACATTTCACCATTTTCATCATAGCACTTGAGTAACTGCATAAGTTGAACACTGTTGCATCACATGTCAAATGTATTGTGTTTACAATTCAATTAATTCTGTAACCTGTCCAACATCCTGACAGGGAAATCTAGCCAACCACAAAGAACAAAAAAGGAAAGAGAAAACCATAAGATTTGGCAGAGCACAAAGCATGAAAACAAGTTGGTGTACTGAACTGTGAAAAAAAGAAGCAAAATAGAAAGAGTGAACAGTCCAGACTCAATATGTAAAACATCGAGAAACTTTAAAGTACCATGGCATTGTGGTTGTGTGGTCACTGGGTTGGACTGCAAAGTGGAAGTTTCATATTCAAACCTCCCTAACACCCCCCCCTTCCCCCTTCCCCCTCCCCCCTTCCCCCTCACAAATTTAAGAAGTGTCCATCCGGTCATTGATATGACTGTTTTCCTTCTGTAGTCTTGACAGTTGTCATACTATATATTGGTTATAAAATATGTCACACAGCAAGAATGTACTACTGTCGCAGGTAAAAGTGATAAACGGTGAAAGTAGGCGTAGTGCTTCTTAGACCTCTCACAGAAATGAAAACAATAAATAAACGGGTGTGAACTATGTTACAATGAAGGAATTCAAGAATCGAAACTTCCAAAATGAATCACACGAGGCATAACACGTAGTGCATGTGTAAAACAAATAGAAGGTACAGAGGTGTACTGGAGGTAGCTTCATTACATGTTGCGATTGCAAACGGACATTACACAACAATAGACACAAATTTGAATACAGTGAACAGACACGTCAGTGACCGGACGGACAGTTTACAGTTTTGTGGGGAAAAAAGTGGAGCTTGAGGGAGATTTGAACCTGGATCTCCCACTTTGCAGTCCAACTCTGTGACCGCATGACCATGACACCACAGTCATTAAAAGTCAATCAGTGTTGCACGTTGTAGAGATCCAAGGCCTTCACGAAAGGGTACATATCACATACGTCAAGTATAGAGCTCAAAGTAAATATGTGCACGATTACAATTAGTTTGTAAACATCAGGTTATATACTGTGGTAAAGTATTACTCGATAGGTGCAGAGTCTATCTACTGGAGAGCATTTGTAATCTCTGTGGAGCAAGGAGGAGTGGAACTCACGTACCGTAGAAGACCTCTGGCGCCAAGAAAGGCAAATATTAAAACTTCCTGGCAGATTAAAACTGTGTGCCTGACCGAGACTCGAACTCGGGACCTTTGCCTTTCGCCTCCCTCTGCTGCAGAGTGAAAATCTCATTCTGGAAGCATCCCCCAGGCTGTTGCTAAGCCATGTCTCCGCAGTATCCTTTCTTTCAGGAGTGCTAGTTCTGCAAGGTTCGCTGGAGAGCTTCTGGAAAGTCTGGAAGGTAGGAGACGAGGTACTGGCATAAGTAAAGCTGTGAGGACCGGGCGTGAATCGTGCTTCAGTACCTCAGATGGTAGAGCACTTGCCCGCGAAAGGCAAAGGTCCCGAGTTCGAGTCTCGGTCGGGCACACAGTTTTAATCTGCCAGGAAGTTTCATATCGATGCACACTCCGCTGCAGAGTGAAAATCTCATTTAGGCAAATATTATCTATATAAGTGAATGTTGTTTTATGGTGTTCACTTACATGTTAATGAGGTGTTTTTGAGACAGCATTGTTGGTTCTGGGAGTAGTAACTACCCATGTAATGTGTAACTGTTTATGAAAGTTTGAGACAATATACTGAGTTAACTGAAACCAATGTGTACTTTATTTAAGTAGAGAAGCAATATTTTGTTTTATAGCCATTTACTTATAGAAATCTGCATGGAAGAAAGAAGTGTGATGCTGAAGAAGAACAGGGTGCTGTGTAGCTGTACCCTGAGATAAATCAAGAGCTTAAAGGTTGAATCTCTACACCAATCTAATAAGGGAGTATTAAGGAATTAGGTGTAGCTGTATGGAATAATAGGTCTATAATCAAAACATTGCCACACAAGCTAAATACAGCAGTCACCAACCATTAATAAACACAGAACATTGCGATCATATGGTTATAAGTGGAAAGTGGCAGATAGAAAAACAACAGATTGAAAGGAAAAAATTCCATGATAAATCAACAAAGACAAGACGTCTTGTCAAGGGCAACGGGGACCATATACAACAATGTCAACGTGCCTGGGCTAAGATCATCCATGCAAACCGACGAAGCGCGAAGCTGCAGCCATAGAAGACTTGCCATGAACCAGAATGCAGCCAGCACACAGCCGTTGACAATTCATCCATCACCCAAACACAGTCTACACCACCGTGAGGCCAGCAGACAGTCTAAACCAACAGTCGATGACTACATAATTGCCAGCAAACAGTATGACTACAGGGAGCTACACCAGTCTTTCACTTCAAAATTGGTTTTGTTGGTGTAGTGTGGGGATTCAGTAATATTTGTGAGTTTGTTTATCCCAGTGAGAACAAGGAAAATGTCGACAGAGGTTAATATGGAAGATCAGATGTCAGATGCGCAAACGCACATAGAAATTTTAGAGCAGAGAAACGACAATGGAGATTTCGTATATACGCATGAGATGCATTCAGGTTTGGAGGAAAAAACGCAAGCATAGTTAGATCCAAAATGTCAGGAGACTTCATGCACTTTATGAAATGGGCAGCTTTCCAGGGAGGAAAAAAACAGTTCAAATGGCTCTGAGCACTATGGGACTTAACTTCTAAGGTCATCAGTCCCCCTAGAACTTGGAACTACTTAAACTTAACTAACCTAAAGGACATCACACACATCCATGCCCGAGGCACGATTCGAACCTGCGACCATAGCGGTCATGCGGTTCCAGACTGTAGCGCCTAGAACCGCTCGGCCACCCCGGCAGGCTCCAGGGAGGAAGTCACTAATAACACGGATGAGTTTAAAAGACTATGGGATGAAGTGGGGGGGAATTAGCAAAAAGTCAAGTTAAAGGTAAACATTTTGGTGCAACACCGTATTAGAGGAATTACAATTAGGAAGTGGAACAAACTTTTATAAGCACTTTCCAAAGTTTAAACCAGATGGGGAAGCACATCCAATGTACTTCCTGCGAGTATTTTCCAGGTCATTACCACAAAAGTGGGAAGACTATAGAAAGATAATTTCATTATGAGCCATTTGTTAGGGGAAGCTGTGCTGGTGGAGAAATGCCCACTCAGAACAGTTTACCTCATGGGACAATTTTCTGGAGAAATTCAATCTTAAATATTGGTCTAAAACAATACAAGAGAAATTGACACTAGAATTATTACACATGATTTTAACAGTTCATGGAATGGTTTCAAAAAGTATATAGAATACTATCTAACAAGATCCAAGTATTTAGATAACCCAATAGACGAAGTACTTCTAGTAAAGATATCGGTAAGATTGAAATGTGAGAAAGGAAATAGTATATCAAGGTTGAAAATCTAGATACGATGAATGAGTGCAACAATCCAAGTCACAAGGATATGTGCCAGGAAGGAGGTAAATTTAACCCTAAATACCAGAAAAATAGAGGTTAATTACTGTCAGGTAAACAACAGAATAGTAAATCTAAACAACAAAGACAGAGTGTATGAAGTGTTGATACACATACATTTGCAAATAGTGGCCTAAGGGAAGGTGCTAGAATAGTGCAGCCTTTTTCAACAAACCAAACAACAATAGTGATGGAAAACAATCAAAATCATGGTGAAGGGATCATGATTCAGGAGGGGTGTAACTAAGTGTAGGACCACATGGAAAAAAAAACCACATTGATTGCCTTCAGTGACGTAACACCACTTTGAAATTGGATACCCGATGAAGAAGATTAAGAAACAGGTACTGAGTTTACTAAACCAATAGTTTCAGGAGCAATTGGCGATCAGGAAATGCGTGCGTACATAGATTCAGGACGTGAGAATTCTTTTGCGTCTGAGTCTTTGTTTGAAGTATTAAAACATCAGAATGTGTATCCAATACTGTTGGTAGCTGGAGTGTATGTAGTAAGAATAACTGGAAGCAAACAAAGACAAATTAAGCACAAAGTGCAGTTACCAATAGCATTAAGCAATTTTATGTTTATGCGGACATGCTTAGTAGTGCCTAACATAAACTTGGGTTGTTACTAGGTATCAACTGGCTGATAAGATTTAAAGTAATAATGGATTTTTCAGCACAGATATTAACATGTACGTACCTGCACCAAGTATTTCTAATACCATTTAGTGGGAAGATTAATGGTAATACCAAGACATAACATCTGCCTTGTAGCAAAGAGCACTGTGATGGATTTTAAAGACACTTTGGATACACAAAGTATGCTGGAATAGCTAACTAGGATGAAAGCTTATGAATCTGATCTGTTAACTGAGTTACAGAAAAAATGATGTATGCCATATATTGAAGAAGTATAGTTAAGTTTTCTCAGATAAATCTGGAGTACTTGGTAACTATGTATCTAGTTTTAAGATCAAAGATAAATTGCCATTTTTTTCTGTAAACCCTATCCTGTAGCATTAAGTACATGACCAGCCTTACAAGGGGAGATAACTAAAATGTTAGGAAGAGCAATAATAGAAAGAAGTTCTAGTTTATGCAGTAACCCATTATTAGTAATGCGTAAAGTGATGGCGGGGAGTACATATAGTGTTGGATGCATGTTCTTTAAATAAGCATGTAGAACCTGGAAAATATCGACCAGTCAGTATAGACAAAATATTAACGATGTTCGAGCAAGCAAAGTATTTTAGCTCGATATATCTCAGATCCGGGTACTGGAAAGTCAGACTTGACGAGACTTCAAAGAAATTTACTGTTTTTATTAAGTCATACCAATGCAGAGTGTTAGCCTTTAGATTAAATATCTCAGTATTGGTATTCATAAGAGCCTCGGGTGCTGTGCTGGGTTAAAGATTTATTGAAAGAACTAATAATCTACGGAGATGACATACTCCTAGTGTCGAAGACATGGGAAGAATATTGTAATTTACTGGTTAGAACATTAGAAAGGTTTTATGTTAAAGGAATCACTATAAAGACTGTCAAAATCATTTTCTGGGAGAGAATAACTCAAGTTTCTTGGTCACTTAGTATGCCTAAGTGGAATAAAAGCAGATTCAGACAGGATAAGAGCCATAAAAGAATATCCAGAACCTAAAAGTACGAAATAATTGAAACATTTGTCAGACTAGCAAGATTCTTTATGAATTATATTAGGGATCAACCCATGAATAATCCTAGTTATTAAATTTATGGAAGCAAAAAATTAAATGGATTTGGAGATTAATTATATTTATTCATGAAGGGTATGGACACTTTGAGGTATAAAATATGTTCACATATGGTAAAATTTTACAACTTTAAGAACTGCCCACCCACCTAGCCGCGGTCTAAATCTCTGCTTCCCGTGCGGGAAGGCATGCTGGTCCCCGGCACAAATCCGCCCGGTGGCTTAGTGTCAAGGTCTGGTGTGCCAGCCAGCCTGTGGATGGCTTTTAAGGCAGTTTTCCATCAACCTCAGTGACTGTGGGCTGGTTCCCCTTATTCCACCTCAGTTACACTATGTTGGCGATTACTGCGCAAGCACTGTCTCGACGTACACTTACACCATAATTACTCTGCCACACAAACATTTGGGGTTACACTCATCTGGTATGATATGTTCCCAGGGGGACAGGGACGGGGAGGGAGGGGGGGGGTCCACTGGGGGCCAAATCACACAATAACTGTGGGTTCAGTGTGGGGTGGCGGTGAGGTGGGTGGACTGCTGTGGCCTGTTGTGGGATTGTGAACCACTGAGGGCTACGGCGGGACAAAGCCTCTCCGTCGTTTCGAGGTCCCCGGTTTAATACACAACACATACATACACTTTAAGAACTTAAGTAAAAAAGTACTGTCTTTACGACGTACACGTGAAACTTGCCAAAAGATGAAAGACTACAAACAAGCGATAATGTGTAAGTTATACCTGATGCTACCTAAAGGATTGCATGACTTCATGGCTGCTGATTTCTTTGGCCAGTTACCAATGAGTAGAGGGGGCTAACTTAAATATTTATACTAGCTGAATGTTGGTCTAAATATGTTACATTCTATACAATTAAGCATGCCAACACAGGATGCTGATTAGATGTCTACGGGAATAATTCTCGGATATAGGAAAGCCATGTAGATTGTTGACAAACAATGGCACACAGTTCGTGAGTAAAGCCTTTAAACAGTTTTTAGCATGGGAAATCTGAAAATACCACCCACAAAGTAACCCTTGAGAATGCATAATTGAAAGAAATTGCTAGGCCGTGTAGGACGAGAAATACAGGTTGGCCACAATTAACTTCCGAATTCCAAGGGATAATTAATGAATTACCACATTTCACAATAGGATTGTCACCTATGGAAATAATGGATAAACTTTTTATAGTAGAACCTTTATTAAAATTGTTTAGTTGGCGTCAGGCTGAAATTACAGTGATAGAAGGGGTACATCAACAAGTGCAGAAAAACATAATAGACAGTATGGATTCATGAGTGAAATGATTTAACATACTGGCACAAACCCCCCAGAACCATGGACCTTGCCGTTGGTGGGGAGGCAACCGTGCCTCAGTGATACAAATAGCCGTACCGTAGGTGCAATCACAACAGAGGGGTATCTGTTGAGAGGCCAGACAAACGTGTGGTTCCTGAAGAGGGGCAACAGTCTGGATGATTGACTGATCTGGACTTGTAACACTAACCAAAACGGCCTTGCTGTGCTGGTACTGCAAATGGCTGAAAGCAAGGGGAAACTACAGCTGTAATTTTTCCCCGAGGGCATGCAGCCATTTACTGTATGGTTAAATGATGATGGCATTCTCTTGGGTAAAATATTCTGGAGGTAAAATAGTCACCATTCGGATCTCCGGGCGGGGACTACTCAAGAGGACGTTGTTATCAGGAGAAAGATAACTGGCATTCTACGGATCGGAGCGTGGAATGTCAGATCCCTTAATCGAGTAGGTAGGTTAGAAAATTTAAAAAGGGAAATGGATAGGTTAAAGTTAGATATAGTAGGAATTAGTGAAGTTCGCTGGCAGGAGGAACGAGACTTTTGGTCAGGCGAATACAGGGTTATAAATACAAAATCAAATAGGGGTAATGCAGGAGTCGGTTTAATAATGAATAAAAAAGTAGGAGTGCAGGTAACCTACTACAAACAGCATAGTGAATGCATTAAATAGTGACCAAGATAGACACGAAGCCCACGCCTACTACAGTAGTACAAGTTTATATGCCAACTAGCTCTGAAGGTGACGAATAAATTGAAGAAATGTATGATAAAATAAAAGAAATTATTCAGATGGTGAAGGGAGATGAAAATTTAATAGTCATGGGTGACTGGAATTCGGTAGCAGGAAAAGGGAGAGAAGGAAACATAGTAGGTGAATATGGATTGGGGCTAAGAAATGAAAGAGGAAGCTGCCTGGTAGAATTTTGCACAGAGCACAACTTAATCATAGCTAACACTTGGTTCAAGAATCATAAAAGAAGGTTGTATACATGGAGGAAGCCTGGAGATACTGAGAGGTTTCAGATAGATTATATAATGGTAAGACAGATATTTAGGAACCAGGTTTTAAATTGTAAGACATTTCCAGGGGCAGATGTGGACTCTGACCACAATCTATTGGTTATGAACTGTAGATTAAAACTGAAGAAACTGCAAAAAGGTGGGAATTTAAGGAGATGGGACCTGGATAAGCTGACTAAACCAGAGGTTACCACAATCTATTGGTTATGAACTGTGGATTAAAACTGAAGAAACTGCAAAAAGGTGGGAATTTAAGGAGATGGGACCTGGATAAGCTGACTAAACCAGAGGTTATACAGAGTTTCAGGGAGAGTATAAGGGAACAATTGACAGGAATGGAGGAAACAAATACAGTAGAAGAAGAATGGGTAGCTTTGAGAGATGAAGTAGTGAAGGCAGCAGAGGATCAAGTAGGTAAAAACACGGGGGCTAGTAGAAATCCTTGGGTAACAGAAGATATATTGAATTTAATTGATGAAAGGAGAAAATATAAAAATGCAGTAAATGAAGCAGGCAAAAAGGAATACAAACGTCTCAAAAATGTGATTGACAGGAAGTGCAAAATGGCTAAGCAAGGATGGCTAGAGGACAAATGTAAGGATTTAGATGAATATCTCACTAGGGGTAAGACATATACTGCCTACAGGAAAATTAAGGAGACCTTTGGAGAAAAGAGAACCACTTGTATGAATATCAAGAGCTCAGATGGAAACCCAGTTCTAAGCAAAGAAGGGAAAGCAGAAAGGTGGAAGGAATATATAGAGGGTCTATACAAGGGCGATGTTCTTGAGGACAATATTATGGAAATGGAAGAGGATGTAGATGAAGATGAAATGGGAGATATGATACTGCGTGAAGAGTTTTACAGAGCACTGATAGACCTGAGTCGAAACAAGGCCCCGGGAGTAGACAACATTCCATGAGAACTACTGACGGCCTTGGGAGAGCCAGTCCTGACAAAACTCTACCGTCTGGTGAGACAGGCGAAATACCCTCTGACTTCGAGAAGAATATAATAATTCCAATCCCAAAGAAAGCAGGTGCTGACAGATGTGAAAATTACCCAACTATCAGTTTAATAAGTCACAGATGCAAAATACTAACGCGAATTCTTTACAGACAAATGGAAAAACTGGTAGAAGCCAACCTCGGGGAAGATCAGTTTGGATTCCATAGAAATATTGGAACACGTGAGGCAATACTGACCCTACAACTTATCTTAGAAGCTAGATTAAGGAAAGGCAAACCTACATTTCTAGCATTTGTAGACTTAGAGAAAGCTTTTGACAATGTTGACTGGAATACTCTCTTTCAAATTCTGAAGGTGGCAGGGGTAAAATACAGGGAGCAAAAGGCTATTTACAATTTGTACAGAAACCAGATGGCAGTTATAATCCATGGAGCAGAAATAAAAGCTTTGAGGTTTGCCGATGACATTGTAATTCTGTCAGAGACAGCAAAGGACTTGGAAGAGCAGTTGAATGGAATGGATAGTGTCTTGAAAGGAGAATATAAGATAAACATCAACAAAAGCAAAACGAGGATAATGGAATGTAGTTGAATTAAATCGGGTGATGCTGCAGGAATTAAATTAGGAAATGAGACACTTAAAGAAGTAAAGGAGTTTTGCTATTTGGGGAGTAAAATAACAGATGATGGTCGAAGTAGAGAGGATATAAAATGTAGAATGTCAATGGCAAGGAAAGCGTTTCTGAAGAAGAGAAATTTGCTGACATCGAGTATAGATTTAATTGTCTGGAGTTGTTTCTGAAAGTATTTGTATGGAGTATAGCCATGTATGGATGTGAAACATGGACGATAAATAGTTTTGACAAGAAGAAAATAGAAGCTTTCGAAATGTGGTGCTACAGAAGAATTCTGAAGATCAGATGGGTAGATCATATAACTAATGAGGAGGTACTGAATATAATTGGAGAGAAGAGAAATGTGTGGCACAACTTGACTAACAGACAGGATCGGTTGGTAGGGCATATTCTGAGGTATCAAGGGATCACCAAATTAGTATTGGAGGGCAGCGTGGCGGGTGAAAATCGTAGAGGGAGACCAAGAGATGAATACACTAAACAGATTTAGAAGGATGTAGGTTGCAGTAGGTACTGGGAGCTGAAGAAGCTTGCACAGGATAGAGTAGCATGGAGAGCTGCATCAAACCAGTCACAGGACTGAAGACCACAACAACAACACTGGCACAAATACTGGAATTTAATATTGGAGATCTAGTACTAATTAATGACCATCATACGAGCTCAAATCGTAAGAAAGGGACAAGTAAAACTTTTTTTTCCCAAGTATGCTGTCCGATACAGAATCAAGGGAATGCCACATCCCAAAGCATTATTTTTTGTAGAGCTAACAACAGGGAAAGAGAAAGGTTTATACAATGTAGAAATGGAAAATAAGACCAAACAATGAACTACTTGATGGAAAAAAGTAAGTTGGCTATGAATTTACAGAAGAGGATACAAGATGTGCTTTGTCATGAGTATCAAGGACATAACTGGTAAATTTTGTCAACTTTTGTAGTAATTTGATGTGTTGTTCGTGGGTTTGTGTTTTAAATTCTATAGGGGAGGTGTGGGATATGTGCACACTACACATCTCACACTCGAGCAAGCACATACTGTGGGAAAGTATCACTTGGTAGGTGTGGAGTCTACCTCCTGGACAGCATTTATAATCTCTGTGGAGCAAGAAGGAACAGAGCAACTCTGGTAGCATGGAAGATGTCCAGCACCAAAGGAGGCAAGTATGACGTATGTAAGTGATTGTTGAAACTTCCTGGCAGATTAAAACTGTGTGCCCGACCGAGACTCGAACTCGGGACCTTTGCCTTTCGTGGGCCTTTGCCTTTTACTGGCAGAAGTAAAGCTGTGAGTACCAGGCGTGAGTCGTGCTTCGGTAGCTCAGTTGGTAGAGCACTTGCCCGCAAAAGGCAAAGGTCCCGAGTTCGAGTCTCGGTCGGGCACACAGTTTTAATCTGCCAGGAAGTTTCATATCAGCGCACACTCTGCTGCAGAATGAAAATCTCATTCTAAGTGATTGTTATTTTATACTATTCACATACATGTGAATGAAATGTCTTTGAGGTAGCAGTGTTAGTTGGTTTTAGGAGTAATAACTTCTCATGTAGTGTATAACTGTTTATGAAAGTTTGTGACAATATACAGAGTTAATAGGAACCAATCTATAATTTATTCAATGGAAGAAGCAATGTTTTGTTTTATACCACTTCACTTATAGAAAACTGTAGGGAAAAAAAGAGGTTCGATGCCAAAGAAGTATAGGACACAGCACAAGTTGGACCCTGAGATAAATCACAAGAGTTGCAAGGCTGAATATCTACACTATTTGTTAGGTGTAGCTGCATGGAGTAATAGAACTATAACAAATGTTGCTCAAACGGTCAAACCATCACCTCAAAAGCTAAATACAGCAGTCATCAGCCATTAATAAACTCTCTGACATGTTGATCTTGGAACGTTCACTGTTTCTATTATGCTTCTTTTTCCCACAGTTCAGTATACCTTCTTCCTCTTTTCGTATTTGATCTGTGTTCAGTTTTTGACAGTCTATCCAATGAGCCAACTTACCACTAAATCTGAGGGGGATGCAATGGGGAGTTTCCCTTGTACGATACATGCTTAACTGTCTTCCTCAGAATGGCACAGCCATAAGAGGGAACAAACAACTACATTGCAGCTTGTAAATGTTGCAACACCCAGAAGAGTGCATATTACTAAAAAGAAGTCTACACGAGCACAATGGCATGTGTGTCCACAGCAGGTGACTAGAAACTGCCAATGCATACTCTTCCACATTATGTTACAATTATGTGATATCAGGCAAACAAGAACAAAACTGTCTGTTACAGAGAAAATGGCAGTTCATATTTACTGTGGTCTGACAATAGTGTGAACACACTGGTCTCACATTATGGGGTATGACCAGAACTTCAATGTATGAGGTAATGTTTAGACAAATCTTTGTTTAAGTAATTTTCACCTGTGTGCCTTGACAAGGCCAACAGACTTAAAACTTACAATAATGTGACATAAGAAATGTAGCTCTCATGGCAATTTTTGCTCACAGGAACTGAAATCAGTTAACATCCTTAGATTTGTTCCCAATTGCAGTGAGAAGCTTAACTCTTCATATGCCTGAAGTTTATTAACCAAAACATGGTGTCAGCCAATGTTACTTTGACATAGTCACCTATCCATAACTATCGTAAGCAATTCTTCAATATCAACTCATTACATGGAGTATATACATTATTTAATTATCATCAGTGAATATACGGGGTTATTACAAATGATTGAAGCGATCTCACAGCTCTACAATAACTTTATTATTTGAGATATTTTCACAATGCTTTGCACACACATACAAAAACTCAAAAAGTTTTTTTAGGCATTCACAAATGTTCGATATGTGTCCCTTTAGTGATTCGGCAGACATCAAGCCGATAATCAAGTTCCTCCCACACTCGGCGCAGCATGTCCCCATCAATGAGTTCGAAAGCATCGTTGATGCGAGCTCGCAGTTCTGGCACGTTTCTTGGTAGAAGAGGTTTAAACACTGAATCTTTCACATAACCGCACAGAAAGAAATCGCATGGGGTTAAGTCAGGAGAGCGTGGAGGCCATGACATGAATTGCTGATCATGATCTCCACCACGACCGATCCATCGGTTTTCCAATCTCCTGTTTAAGAAATGCCGAACATCACGATAGAAGTGCGGTGGAGCACCATCCTGTTGAAAGATGAAGTCGGCGCTGTCAGTCTCCAGTTGTGGCATGAGCCAATTTTCCAGCATTTCCAGATACACGTGTCCTGTAACGTTTTTTTCGCAGAAGAAAAAGGCGCCATAAACTTTAAACCGTGAGATTGCACAAAACACGTTAACTTTTGGTGAATTGCAAATTTGCTGCACGAATGCGTGAGGATTCTCTACCGCCCAGATTCGCACATTGTGTCTGTTCACTTCACCATTAAGAAAAAATGTTGCTTCATCACTGAAAACAAGTTTCGCACTGAACGCATCCTCTTCCACGAGCTGCTGGAACCGTGCTGAAAATTCAAAGCGTTTGACTTTGTCATCGGGTGTCAGGGCTTGTAGCAATTGTAAATGGTAAGGCTTCTGCTTTAGCCTTTTCCGTAAGATTTTCCAAACCGTCGGCTGTGGTACACTAAGCTCCCTGCTTGCTTTATTTGTCGACTCCCACGGGCTACGCGTGAAACTTGCCCGCACGTGTTCAACCGTTTCTTCGCTCACTGCAGGCCGACCCGTTGATTTCCCCTTACAGAGGCATCCAGAAGCTTTAAACTGCGCATACCATCGCCGAATGGAGTTAGCAGTTGGTGGATCTTTGTTGAACTTCGTCCTGAAGTGTCGTTGCAGTGTTATGACTGACTGATGTGAGTGCATTTCAAGCACGACATACGCTTTCTCGGCTCCTGTCGCCATTTTGTCTCACTGCACTCTCGAGCGCTCTGGCAGCAGAAACCTGAAGTGCGACTTCAGCCAAACAAAACTTTATGAGTGTGTCGTGACCATATGTCAATGAATGGAGCTACAGTGAATTTATGAAATCGCTTCAATCCTTTGTAATAGCCCTGTACTGTCTGTAGTTAGAGGCCTTCTAGTCGTGGTTCCCCAGTGGACCAAAAGCAGGAAGCTGCAAGATGTATATGCCTGTCTGTCACTAATACCTTGGCCATGTGCCACGGCTTCTCAAATAACCCCAAACTAACTACCAGTAGTGAGTGTTCTAATATAAAATCATCTTACAGTTAATCACCCAAAATAACTCTGAATGTAATCGTTCCAAGTCACACTCAATTACACATTACTTTGATGTCATATGTGGTGACATATATGCAAATTTGTACACTCACAATGTGTATGACATCTCTTTATGATCTTTCTACACAGCATCCAAATTTGGATTGATTCAGGCTGTTAGATTTTTCACTCAAAGTTAAGTGCAATACAGCACACAAGAGTCAAAAGTTTCTACTACCCTTGTTCTATGATTAAAAAAAAAAGTACTGGAATAGATTTGGAACAGAAAATTGTAAAGGCTTATAGCAAATTTCCTCAATGACATTTAGTTCCAAGAAGAAGAGAGACTAAAAAAAAGAGTTCCAGTTATATTTCATGTATTTTTTCCCAACCTTTTTTTTTCAGTGATAGTTAAATAGTTAACACCATTTTGTTGACCTGAGATCTGCACATCTGCAATTGCAATTCAAGAGACAAAAATAATTTCGAGTCTTTCCTTGGCAGCCAGAGACTATGGTTTTTTGTGTGTGTGTGTGTGTGTGTGTGTGTGTGTGTGTGTGTGTGTGTGTGTGTGTGTGTGTGTTTTCTCCTAATTCTCACACAGGCATGTTTGACGAAAAGCTTTGTTTGACAGCATTTTGTTGTGCCTGTCTGCAATTCAGCATCTCCACTATATGGTGACTGAATGATACGGGGGAGGGGACCAGACAGGTAGTCATCAGTTCCATCAGATTAGGGAAGATGGGGAAGGAAGTCTGCCATGCCCTTGTAAAGGAACCATCTCGGCATAAGCCTGAGGTGATTTACGGAAACCACGGAAAACCTAAATCAGGATGACCAGACATTGGTTTGAACCGTCGTCCTCCCAGAGTCCAGTATGCTAACCACGGCAGCACCTCACTCGGTCTGCTATATGGTGAGTAGCAACTATCCTTTTTATAATATTCTCAGTATTCTATACTGTATTTTCCATTGTTTAAAAATAATTTTCATGTAGACTTGGCCTGTTCACCTAGAGTTCACAGTGGAGTTATGTACTCTGATGGAAAGGTATTCAACAAGTTCCCACCAAACAAATCTGGATCCCTGCTAATTCTTAAAAAAAAATTGAGGGCAAGCTAATGAGGTACATGCTTATTTGATTAGCTAGTACAAGATGAAAAACTTGTATTTGCAGCAGCAATCTCCATGACAAGCCATAACATAGAAGATGAAAAGCAACTATTTCACATAACTAGCGACCTGAAATGACAACAATGAAATAGAATAGACTGCCACTCACCACTTTGGGCAGCAGATGGGCACATTTAAGCAGAGAACTTCTCAGAATTTTCCAACTGACTCAGTTACAACAGAAACCAGCATACTTAAGTGGAGGGACCAATAAATGTTCATGGCACCCTAAAGAGACAACAGAGCACAAAAAGACACATCTAAATATACATTTCAAATGCCTGTTGATGGCAGTATGTAATCTAAAAGGGCAAAATATTCATGATCCATACGGGCAAGACAGGAACAAAACATCATATGCTAATACAAATGTAAGGAACAAAACCCATTTACTTTCTGAGAATTCTATTGTTAGTGCATTAATATATTTTATATATTATGTGAGTCATTCATTCAGCAAATAGCACTATAAAAAAAATAAAAAAACTTTCGAAGTAAATGAGCTTGTACATCATCACAGGATATACACTGAGGTTACAAAAGTCATCGGATACCGCCTAACGTCGTGTCAGACGCCGTTTTGCCCAGCATAATGCAGCAACTCGACAAGGCATGGACTCAACAAGTAGCTGGAAACCCCTACAGAAATATTTAGCCGTGCTGCCTCTACACCGTCCACAATTGCGAAAGTGTTGCCAGTGTAGGATCTCTCAATTACCCACCAGCATATCGTTCGCTAAAACGGCTGTTAACTCAGACATAAAACATAAATTAGAATGTAAGTGGTTAAAAAAAGAGCATTCCACCAGGAAAAGACGAACCATCAAAGGTTGAGGGCAATGAGCACAAACTGGTGGGGAATCACCACTTAATAAATGGTGATGGCTAAAAAAACAGTGCCCAAAATGCAACCTATCTAAAATGATATCCTCACAGCGAGAAGGCCAGGAGGAGGTTGTCAAAGCCCCTGGGAGAGGTTTAATTCCCTGGAGCTTGTTTCCATGAAGGGAAGACCAGTGGTCTTGTCAAAGCGACAACACCTGCTGACAAATGGCAACACAGGAATCATCAGAACAAATGGAAGAACTAGCCGGGGCTGAGGTACAAGGACTGCAGCCTTGGCAGCAGCAGCATCATTTCCTGTCAGACCAACATGACCAGGGACCCACAGTAACATCACAGTAGTTCCATCGAGAGTGAGCAAGTGAAAGCTTTCTTGGTCCCGTTGCACTAAGGGATGGATTGTGAACAGCACACAGGGGCTCTGAAGGGCACTGAGAGAGTCAGAGCAGAGGACACAATGGAAAAGCCTGTGTCATCGGATGTGCTGCATGGCCTGATACAGGGCAAAGAGCTCCGCTGTAAATACTGAGCAGTATTCCGGAAGCCAATAATGAAAAACATCGGTGCCAATGACAAAGGCACACTAGACACCATGATCAGTTGGAGAGCCATCAGTGTACACAAACGTACCATCACAGAGTTCCGTGCGAAGGTCAAGAAACCTATGGCGATAGAGTGAGGCTGGAGTTGTGCCCTCAGGTGGCCAATGACATCCAAGGTGAACATGGGCCACCGCATGAAGCCAAGGTGGTGAAGGGTTCACACCCATTGGGAACATGGCAGGTACTGTGAAGTTAAGCTGCTGGAGCATAGTCGAAAGTGAACTCCAGAAGGTAAAAGAGAAGAGGGACGCACCTCATACTGGTGATCAAAGGAGTCTAAGGAGGAATAGAATGGGTGGCCACGCATGGTAGACAAATGGCACGCGTATCTGCTGAGGAGAAAATCAGAGCGGTATGACAGTAGTCTGGCACCTTCTGCATACAGACTCTCAACCATGGTGGATTGTATTGAGACAGTGTGAGAAGGGCGGACATGCAGAATAATAAACAAAACCCCTTTAGCCTAGTTTCAAACGAACAAGGGACCAGTACTAATGGGCGAGCGTGGTCCGATCCACTTCCCAGGAAGTACCGCTGAAGACACATACGACACTGAGGGTCCGCATACAGCAGGTAGCCAGGTAGGACACATGAGAGGACCAAGAAAGTTTCATATCAAGAATAAGAACCATGAATTTCATAGTTTCAATGAATGGAAGAGCAACAGGCTCAAGATACAAAGGTGGTGGCAGTGGAAGAAACCAATTGTGCCGCCAGAAATTCATACAGTTTTGTCAATGGAAAAGCGAAAGCCACTGTCAATGTTCCATGAGTAAAGACAATCAGGACGATGCTGAAGGCGATGCTCAATGAGACAAGTCCGTGCAGAATGGCATTAGATAGCAAAATCGTTAACAAAAATGGAGACGGAGATGCCCGGTGGGAGACAGGTCATAAGAGCGTTAAGAACAACAGCAAAGAGGATGATGCTCGAGACAGTACCCTGAGGCATGCCATTTTCCTGAATAAAGGTGTCTGATAAAGCAGAACTTGCATCTTTTAAAAATTCATGAAGGAAACAGGGCATGCGGCCTTATAAGCACCATGTGTTGTATATAGTACAGAGGATACCAGTCTGTTAGCAGGTGCCGTGGGCGTTCTCCAAATCAAACAACATGGCCACAGTCTGGTATTTCCACAGAAAACCATTCATGACATGGATTGACAAAGTGACAATATGGTCTACTGCAGAATGGCGCGCAAAATACACACTGTAGTTAATTGCAAGACTCGAGCCACCATACCAGCCAGGCATGAATCACATGTTCCACCACCTTGTAAACAAACCTGGTGAGAGAAATGGGGTGGTAGCTAGAAGGAAGGTGTATGTCCTGTGAGTTAGCAAGCAATTTGCTCTCATTTAAGTATACGGCCGAAAGAATCAGCCTTCAGGAATTGTGAAGCAAACCCTGTCGTCCAGGACTGGATGCCACAAAGGGTGCAGATTCACCACGAGATGGGGAAACTCACAGGCGTCTATTGTCCATTGAGGCCTAAGTGCTGTAGTGTGCGAGTGAGACAGATGAGAACCTACGTCATAGGGCAACCCAGTAGAAGGCTTTGTGTCCAAGAAGACGTAGCGGTGTTAAATATGGCAAACCTGATTGGTCATAAAGCGAAACATTTATGAAAACTATTTAATTCTGTAGTAGTGCAGGGAATTAAGCCACAGTTATTTTATCTACCATCTTTCATAAATTTTCGTGGTGATCCCAATAAAACTTTAATATTGATCATATCTATAATAGTTTAGGATTTACTGTTAAAGTGAAATTTACAAGTTTTGTAAGAAAGACCTGAATGCTAAAATCTAAATACTTTGGCCGATCTTAACGATCGACATTTCATATAGAAGCACATCATTAAAATGAGAAACGTTGTAAATATCAACTCTGTAACTTTATTTGTTTAAAAGATACAGTAAATTTAAATTATCAGTATTTTCAGTTGAGCATCAGATCATCACTTCCTCCACACAAAACAAATTGAACAATGACAGCATGACACCTTATTGAATCATTAGGTAACAGAATATTTGTTGTAAAGTTTAGTGCATAGTAGTTACTTTTGTTCTTTATTTATTTATCAGAAAGCACATGGGTGCAAGGCTACCCACCGTGACATTCATAGTTAAGAAGGAAATTGTATTGGTTTTATGTAAAAGAAATTAACATGTATTATGTAATGGACAGTATAGTTACTTTATTTAGAATGTGAAAGTGATAAAGTTTTGATTATTTAAATGCGTTAAAATGTAAAATAATGTAGAATAAGCTGTAGCCAATCAGATGGACAGCTTCAGGATAGGGAACTGCGCTAGTCAGCTGAGCGAGGATGTTCGGCGCACAAAAAACATGGTCAGAGATGGGCAGAGAGCAGTTCTGGTCAAGATACCGAAGGGGACAGTTTGGATTGAGACGTGAAAGCAGACAGCCAGTCTTTATGCAGCTAGGAAGTGAAACAACTTAGAAAATTTCTCGTTGTGTAGTATCACGGGACTTAGTCTCTGAGCGATGAGCAGCCGTGCGCCTGGTATGAACTCTTAACTTTTCAAATAGTTAACGAGGTGGAGTAATGAACTTGTAATTTGCTATGATGCTATGTCAAATGATATGCCCTAGAGTGTAGCAGTAACTCTAAATACGACCACTTTCATTATTAGTTTGCTTTCTGAATAAACGTTATTCTAACAAAATCGCAAGTGTGTGGCCTACATCATTTATGGGTCATTAATTTAGTTCCCGATATTATTATTATTATTATTATTATTATTATTATTATTATTATTATTATTATTATTTCTTTCCTTTGTCAGGCGTTATGTCTGGTTAAAAATGGAAAGTGACGCGGACCTTGATGAAGCGTGACTTCCTTTTAACTGTACGGTATATGTTACATTGCATTTAGGAACTTTCGGGTAATTGAACATGTATCAATAATTACAGATTTCTGTAATTGTGTATATACGTTTGGATGTAGCTGAATTGTGTTGATGTACTGATGGATATTGTGTGGTATGACTTCTGTAGTTGATAGTATAATTGGTATAATGTCAACTTTATCCTGATGCCACGTGTCCTTGAATTCCTCAGCCAGTTGGATGTATTTTTCAATTGTTTCTCCTGTTTCCTTCTGTCTATTTGTTGTATTGGGTATGGATATTTCGATTAGTTGTGTTAATTTCTTCTTTTTATTGGTGAGTATGATGTCAGGTTTGTTATGTGGTGGTGTTTTATCTGTTATAATGGTTCTGTTCCAGTATAATTTGTATTCATCATTCTCCAGTACATTTTGTGGTGTGTACTTGTATGTGGGAACGTGTTGTTTTATAAGTTTATGCTGTAAGGCAAGCTGTTGATGTATTATTTTTGCTACATTGTCATGTCTTCTGGGGTATTCTGTATTTGCTAGTATTGTACATTATTATTATTATTATTATTATTATTATTATTATATGTTATATGTTATATTAACTTTGTATTTCACAAACTTGCCATCAGCCATACATTTTAATCAAACAGTCACAAGTGTCTAATTTAGGGCACGTAATGCGACACGTGCGGTTCAACCCCTAAATGAGTTTGAACCAAGACATTTTGATGCAGAGGAACGGCATGTGAGCCCGAACATCTTTGAGATGTTAGCTTGCAATTGGGGGCTCGTCCGGGATAGGAATTCGAAAAGTGTTAATTGAGGTATGAGAATCCTGGAAAGCGTTGGGAATGGATAGGAGCTTGAAAAGTGTTAGTTGAGGGATAAGAATCCTCTCAGTGTTGGAACAGGATTGGATTTTGGAAAGCATTAGGTGTGGAATATGAACTCTGGAAAGTTTTAGAATTGGATTCAAATTCTGCAGAGTGTTCCCAAAAGTATTATCTGAACTTCGATAGGCGGAACCTCGCAAAAGTTAAACATGAGATCAGTTCAGGACTGAATATTAGGTTTCTTTAATAGTTGTGAAAATGCAATTGTAATTCTCACAGTTAACAACATTCTGTGACCTAGGTCCCAAGCCTGTGTCAGTTCAGGCAGTTTGCGTGGGAGCTCTGAGATATGAATTTTGTAACAATTGTGTGCACCAAGTTTTAGCAGTGATGAAAAAAGTAATGCGGAAGAAGGGGTGGCATCGAAAGGACGTGGTTCCAGCCAGCAGCAGCTTCATCGCGCAGCAGCAGTTGCAGTACCACAGCAGAGGCTCCAAGATCTTCAGCGTCGGCTTCAACTGCAACATCAGCAGCAATACCATGGCAGAAGGATCTATACAACAAAGCTAAGTACCTGTGATAGCAAGATTATGTATGGTTCTGTAGTTCAATCGCCAATAATAGACGTCACTAATATTAAGCAGTCAGTCAGATTGCGTGGGTCCGAAAATACTAGCGAGCCACTTAGCCTGAGCAGGAGAGCATGATCGGTGGTGAATTTAGTAGGGCAAAGAGTCAGAAATCAGGCAAGGGAGATTAATTTGGAGGAGACATGATGTCGCTATTAATGCAAATGATAAGAGGTTTGGGATCCAAAATTTATTCTCTTAAAACTGAGATGGGTGACAAATTTAAAAATTTATTTGGTTCAATCCAAAATAGCTTGTGAAAGTCGAAGCAGGTAAAATGGCTAGTGGAATCGAGGAATTGATAGACGGAAAATTAAAAACCATTCGGGATGAAATGGACAAAATTTCGAATGAAGTTGGGATACTTGACTCTAAGATAGATCAAGTGGAGAAAAATTTCAGTGATAAGGTGGAGATGTTGCAGGCAGATCTGTAAGGCAACGTAAGAAATTGTATGAGTAGGCAAGATGCTCTAATGGCTGAAATGACAGAGGCTATTAGCAACTTATCCGTTCGAATAGGTAAAGGGGAGAAAGTGGAACAATGAGAATCTGGCATTAAAACTGAAAATAGTTAAGTTAAAAAGCAAATCAATTAAATACAAAGTGAAATGAATTTTTTTGCTGCACATCAAACCTCTACAGTGATCAATGTTCCGTAGATGAGCTCTCGATCAGTTAAATGTTTCAGAGATGACGAGAAATATCACCAAATTTTCTAGCAGCGCACAGGGATGATTTTATAAGGGGAATGTCCGATGAGGTGAAGATAAAATTCGTGAAAAGACATTTGGAAGGTGAGCCGCAATCGGGGCAAATATACACAGTGATACACTTACTACCTACGAAATATTTGAAAGCAGATTCCTGAACAAGTTCTGGAGTGAAGCGAAGCAAACATGACTCCAAAATGAGTATCTGAATGGGCCAACATTTAAATACGGGAACCGATCGATGCGAGAATTTTGTAAACGTGAAACTGCAAGATTAATGCATGTGAAACATCCATTGGGAGTGCTTACTGAAATTACGATGTTGAAAAGGCAGTTACGGGAAAATTTGCAGTGGGATCTAATGCACAGTCCTAGCAACTCAATAGACGAATTTGTGGATTTTGTAGAAAAAATTAGAATGGACGTTGGAATTTAAACCGCAAAGTAAGCAGACAAATACGCTCCTGGAAATGGAAAAAAGAACACATTGACACCGGTGTGTCAGACCCACCATACTTGCTCCGGACACTGCGAGAGGGCTGTACAAGCAATGATCACACGCACGGCACAGCGGACACACCAGGAACCGCGGTGTTGGCCGTCGAATGGCGCTAGCTGCGCAGCATTTGTGCACCGCCGCCGTCAGTGTCAGCCAGTTTGCCGTGGCATTCGGAGCTCCATCGCAGTCTTTAACACTGGTAGCATGCCGCGACAGCGTGGACGTGAACCATATGTGCAGTTGACGGACTTTGAGTGAGGGCGTATAGTGGGCATGCGGGAGGCCGGGTGGATGTACCGCCGAATTGCTCAACACGTGGGGTGTGAGGTCTCCACAGTACATCGATGTTGTCGCCAGTGGTCGGCGGAAGGTGCACGTGCCCGTCGACCTGGGACCGGACCGCAGCGACGCACGGATGCACGCCAAGACCGTAGGATCCTACGCAGTGCCGTAGGGGACCGCACCACCACTTCCCAGCAAATTAGGGACACTGTTGCTCCTGGGGTATCGGCGAGGACCATTCGCAACCGTCTCCATGAAGCTGGGCTACGGTCCCGCACACCATTAGGCCATCTTCCGCTCACGCCCCAACATCGTGTAGCCCGCCTCCAGTGGTGTCGCGACAGGCGTGAATGGAGGGACGAATGGAGACGTGTCGTCTTCAGCGATGAGAGTCGCTTCTGCCTTGGTGCCAATGATGGTCGTATGCGTGTTTGGCGCCGTGCAGGTGAGCGCCACAATCAGGACTGCATACGACCGAGGCACACAGGGCCAACACCCGGCATCATGGTGTGGGGAGCGATCTCCTACACTGGCCGTACACCACTGGTGATCGTCGAGGGGACACTGAATAGTGCACGGTACATCCAAACCGTCATCGAACCCATCGTTCTACCATTCCTAGACCGGCAAGGGAACTTGCTGTTCCAACAGGACAATGCACGTCCGCATGTATCCCGTGCCACCCAACGTGCTCTAGAAGGTGTAAGTCAACTACCCTGGCCAGCAAGATCTCCGGATCTGTCCCCCATTGAGCATGTTTGGGACTGGATGAAGCGTCGTCTCACGCGGTCTGCACGTCCAGCACGAACGCTGGTCCAACTGAGGCGCCAGGTGGAAATGGCATGGCAAGCTGTTCCACAGGACTACATCCAGCATCTCTACGATCGTCTCCATGGGAGAATAGCAGCCTGCATTGCTGCGAAAGGTGGATATACACTGTACTAGTGCCAACATTGTGCATGGTCTGTTGCCTGTGTCTATCTACATCTACATCTATACTCCGCGAGCCACCTTACGGTGTGTGGCGGAGGGTACTTATTGTACCACTATCTGATCCCCCCTTCCCTGTTCCATTCACGAATTGTGCGTGGGAAGAACGACTGCTTGTAATTCTCCGTATTTGCTCTAATTTCTCGGATCTTTTCGTTGTGATCATTACGCGAGATATATGTGGGCGGTAGTAATATGTTGCCCATCTCTTCCCGGAATGTGCTCTCTCGTAATTTCGATAATAAACCTCTCCGTATTGCATAACGCCTTTCTTGAAGTGTCCGCCACTGGAGCTTGTTCAGCATCTCCGTAACGCTCTCGCGCTGACTAAATGTCCCCATGACGAATCGCGCTGCTTTTCGCTGGATCATGTCTATCTCTTCTATTAATCCAACCTGGTAAGGGTCCCATACTGATGAGCAATACTCAAGAATCGGACGAACAAGCGTTTTGTAAGCTACTTCTTTCGTCGATGAGTCACATTTTCTTAGAATTCTTCCTATGAATCTCAACCTGGCGCCTGCTTTTCCCACTATTTGTTTTATGTGATCATTCCACTTCAGATCGCTCCGGATAGTAACTCCTAAGTATTTTACGGTCGTTACCGCTTCCAATGATTTACCACCTATGGCATAATCGTACTGGAATGGATTTCTGCCCCTATGTATGCGCATTATATTACATTTATCTACGTTTAGGGAAAGCTGCCAGCTGTCGCACCATGCATTAATCCTCTGCAGGTCTTCCTGGAGTACGTACGAGTCTTCTGATGTTGCTACTTTCTTGTAGACAACCGTGTCATCTGCAAATAGCCTCACGGAGCTACCGATGTTGTCAACTAAGTCATTTATGTATATTGTAAACAATAAAGGTCCTATCACGCTTCCTTGTGGTACTCCCGAAATTACCTCTACATCTGCAGATTTTGAACCGTTAAGAATGACATGTTGAGTTCTTTCTTCTAGGAAATCCTGAATCCAATCACAAACCTGGTCCGATATTCCGTAAGCTCGTATTTTTTTCATTAAACGTAAGTGCGGAACCGTATCAAATGCCTTCCTGAAGTCCAGGAATACGGCATCAATCTGCTCGCCAGTGTCTACGGCACTGTGAATTTCTTGGGCAAATAGGGCGAGCTGAGTTTCACATGATCTCTGTTTGCGGAATCCATGTTGGTTATGATGAAGGAGATTTGTATTATCTAAGAACGTCATAATACGAGAACACAAAACATGTTCCATTATTCTACAACAGATTGACGTAAGCGAAATAGGCCTATAATTATTCGCATCTGATTTATGACCCTATGTGCCTGTGGTTCTGTCAGTGTAATCATGTGATGTATCTGAACCCAGGAATGTGTCAATAAAGTTTCCCCTTCCTGGGACAATGAATTCACGGTGTTCTTATTTCAATTTCCAGGAGTGTAGTTTTCAGAGTGGAAATCATAACTACGGTCAGAGTAACTACTATGAAAGACATCTGGGAAGTTATCAGCAGAACGCAGCAGCAGGGAAAAAGTAACAGGAACACATCCGATGATAAATTTCAAAGAGATAATGGGAACAGATACCTTCAGGACAGGGACCAAAACCAAGAACGTGGATTTGAGGGACCAACACCTGGCGAAATGAGCCAGTGTAATGGGAGATCGGGAAACTAGGTTTCGCCGCATCTCAGGTCCGGAGATAGCAAAATCAACCAGCGACGAATAGGATGCGAGTAAACGGAAATGTGATAGGTGTTAATAAATCGGCAGAAAGGTGTACGAATTTTGAAATGAAATTAGTAAGAGATGGGAATCAAATAGGTAAATTTTCAAATTAGATCATACATAAAAGGCGTAATCCTGAGATAATGAAAGGTAACGATAAAGGTGATGATGAAGGTTTAGGAAAAAAATGATTTGTTTTATGAATGTGAGACGAAGGAGCGTGTGAATGTTGATGCAATGAAAGATTCTGTGTGCCAAAAGGTGGCTGAGGTGGAGCTGAATTTGGTGGTGTTAGATGGTACAGAAAATTCTAAAGAGGTGCTAACCAGCAGTAATGATCATTGTGATGAAGGTGGTGATGTTGCAGGTGATACTGTGACAGCGAAAGTTGTTAAGGAGGTTAATAAGGTCGGCATAGCATTAGTCTTGTCAGCTGTTTAAGAATTTGTGTGTGTATCGGCAGATATTGGTGAATTATTTTTGAAGGAAGGTAGTAATGATGTTTTATGTGCTGAAGTTATGAAAATTGAAGCTGCTGGTATTGATACTTCAGAGGAAGGAATCTGTGTACATCTTTCTACTAATGGCGGTGAACCTGAAAGTCTGGATGGATCTGTGGATCTTGAATGTTTGTTTGAGTATGAATGTGGATATGAATTTGATGTGCAATCTGAAATTAATGTGGTGCAGGAGTATGTAGGAGAGGAAAAGGTATTATGCTCAGGTTTAAATCAAAACACAGCGGAATTTAATGGTACTGCTGGTTCTGAAATTGCACGATGCTGTAGCTACAGTTTATGTGATGTTACGGCAGAGGGTAGTGAAACTATGAACAGTTCTTATATTGCTGATTTTTCGACGGAGGTAAATGCGGTTTTATGTAGTGAGTTGTACGATGTGATGCTGTTGAAAGTGGTTAGTGAAGATGTTTGTAATGACATGAAAGTAAAAAGTAATGCTTTTTTTATGATAATGATGTTTGTAGCTACTAATATCATTAATTTTAAGGGAGAATACAGTGAGTTTGATTCTAATATAGAAGGTGATATTTGAACAGAATGGTATCTTAAGGAGAAATGTGATTTTACTGTAACAGATTGGCAATGGTACTGTAGAACATTACGATTGTTATTGCCTCATTTGTGAGAGAAGTTTAAGATAGTGAGAGGTCTAGAAGGGACAAAAAATGAAATTGGGGCAAAAGAAGCATTTAATGAATTATTTTGGGATGTGTACAAAATTGAGGGGTAATTAGCAATGTTTTATTTCAGGATTTATTGTAGCTTGTTTGTTGTTTCGTCACATAAGGATATTTTTTTGGGCACAACGTCTCTGCAATTATAAAGAGATAGTTTAGACACACATTTGGGTGCAAGGAGGTCGGAGAACTCAATCATTTGGTGAATGGTACCAAGTCAAGAATCGGTGCACAGTATGCATATAAATTAGTTTTTTGGGAGTATAGAAGGGATTTATTTATGGGTATGTATGTGTTAGGCATAAGTTTTAGGATGGTTTTATGTTTGTTGTAATTTCCGAATCAGAAGTTATGGTCAAAACAATTTGGGTGCATGGAGGTCGGAGAAATTTGGAAAAATGAAAATTAATCATGCTTACCTAGGAAGACAGATGTATGTTCATCTACTTATCTGAGAATATTTTGGGGAAATAATTTATTGCTGTAAGGAGCGACGATTTGTGTATGCACCTTCACCGCATGGAATTAAATGAGAGGTGAGATTTGTTGTTAGTTTCGAGTCTAAGGGAGTTATATAAATTAAAAGAAAATAGTAATTTGCCAATAAAGTCAATTGGGAATCTGTCACGAGATGCATGTCTCTTGTGGGAGTTGAATAACGTGTCAGAATCATTGAAGAATTTACGAGCATCTTGCAAACACTATAAATCAATTGTTTACTGTGTACTTTAGATCTGTATGCATAGATTTCACTGGGGGAAGCATTCATTGCAGATCCTGGGTGGTTTGTGAAAGTGCTAGTTTTCTGGTATCTACACCTGATTAGAATTTCAACAGATTTGTTCCCGCAAAACGATGGCGATGGAATGCAGAGCCATACAGAATTTCAGCAAGGTACTCAGCTCCAAATCTGTGGAGCACCGCTGGAGTCTTCGTTGTGACAAAAACGTTCTGTGAAAGTGAGCACAGCGATGCTGATATTTCAGCGGCATTCCAATACACAGTCGATTTTGATAAATGTATACTTTTATTTGGCATTTAATTAATATGCTGAATTCATAATTTATGTTAGGTATCAGTTTCTGTATATTTAAAGTGTGCTGCATCAACACCACCACAAATAATAACCCCCCAGGTGGCCCACAGTCCCTTTTGTGGGTACATGTGTGGCGCGTGGGGCCCTGAGCTATTGCGTCTCCTTCCTTTTTCCAGACTGCATTACCATCCCTGTTCCTCTCCTTCCCCGTCCCCTCCCTTCCCTCTTGGTGGACTTCTTTACATCGATCTGGCTATCCTCCTGTCTTTGTTTTTGATACGTGCTATTGTTTAGTTCGCTATTTCTATCTCCTTTTCGGCATCTCTGGTCCCCTTGGGGTTTGATCTCCATTTCCAGTGTTTTCCGTTTAGTGTGAGCCATTTGGGGATGAACTCGCAACCTAGTTTCCATGGTGCAGGCTCCTCCCCCCTTCCCCTTCCACCCTGGCCCCCTTCCTGCTAGGTCACCAGCACGGTAGCCAGTCCTTGTGGTGGGGCTGTTAAATACCCACTTGGCTGAGGCCCCTGACAACACAGGGCAGGCTAGTAGCTGAGCTGTTAACACCTTGTGTATGCCAAGGAGTCGATGCTCATCAGTTTGGGGCATCAGAACTCCTGGCAATGGCCACCCTGTCAGACGGCCCTTGCTGTGGCTGGGTGGCGCCCATGGTC
Source organism: Schistocerca cancellata (assembly GCF_023864275.1). Classification (NCBI taxonomy): domain Eukaryota; kingdom Metazoa; phylum Arthropoda; class Insecta; order Orthoptera; family Acrididae; genus Schistocerca; species Schistocerca cancellata. The sequence continues at coordinate 74,628,261 of NC_064627.1, forward strand.
AGAGTGAGTGGTACTAGAGCAGACACCTTGCACATGAAGTGACAAAAACGTCAACATCCTGGCCATTCTGTGGCCTCTTTAAGAGTGATGGAAGAAATGACACTCCTCCCTCTGATCCTTCGGCCTTCCCCTCCCTGACCACCCCCTGGGAAGAAGGTCAAGTTCGCCTGCTTGTGTTGAAACCTTTCCCTCGGTACCTGGTTTCTACCAGGACAGATGGCAAAAGTTTTGCCACGACCAAGCCTTTGTTTTTCATGGAGATGATTGAAGATAAGTGTGGCGAAGTGGGATCCTTGAGTAAAATGCGGTTCAGTTCTTTGCTCATAAAGACACCTTATGCTGCCCAATCTGAAGCCCTGCATGCTTGTGACAATTTCAGTGATATCCCAGCCTCTGTCACACCCCACTAGTCTTTTAACTCTATACAGGGCATCCTTTTCCACCGGGATCTTATTCTCCAAACTGATGAGGAGCTCCGTGCAAACCTCAAGTGGCAAGGAGTTCGATTTATCCACCATGTACAATGAGGCCCTTAAAACAATCGCACTGATACAGGCGCCTTTATCCTGGCCTTTAAGGAGGATACCCTCCCAGAGAAGGTCAAGGTAAGGGTGTATCGGTGTGATGTAAAACCTTACATTCCACCACCAATGAGATGCTTTAAATGCTTACAGTTTGGACACGTCTTCCTGTTGCACCCATGATCCACTCTGCAGTGGCTGTGGGTGCCCCCTTCATGAGAGGAGTGCCTGTGCTGCCCCGCCAGTGCACGTAAAAATGTAATGCACAGCATCCTCCACGCTCGCCAGCATGCCCGGTGCATGTGAAAGAACAAAGGATTCAAGAGTACAAGACCTTAGGTCGACTTACCTACATCGAGGCTTGTCGAAAATATGACCGGCTCCATCCCGTGCCTGTAACTTCTACTTTTGTTTCAGTTATGTCCATTCTCCCTCCAACCCCCTGCTCTTCCCAGCTCCGCCCCACACCTTCTTCCTTACACTCCTTCTCCCACTCCTCTTCCCCCCCCCCAATCAGTACCTATACCCACCCCCTCGCATGCTGCTCCCCCTCCCCCACCTGAGAAGCACTCCCCTTCTTCGGCAGCTGTCGGTGCTGGAGCTCCCTCCCAGGACGCCACCTCCTAACACCCCCCTGAAAGATGATCTGCAGCTCCACAACGGCTGCGTGATCCGCGGCAGGTGGGCGCCAAGATTGCCAGGTGTAATTCCATGCCCGACCTCACTGCAGTCTGCCCTTCCCTTCCTTCACAAGAGAAGAAGCAGAAACACAAGAACAATGGCAAGGGTGCTCCGGTGTCCACTGAGGTGTCGCCTTCCCCTCCTCCAACCAATGAACCAACAGAGTCTGACCCCACCTATATGGACATTACCCCATCCTTATTGGTGACGGATAGTGAGTCGGTGGCGTAACCGTCTCCAGTCCGTTCGCTTCCCATTTGGACTCCAGCTTGAGAGTCCTCCAGTGGAATTGTAATCGTAATTGATATTTGCATCACCTCGCGGAGTTGCAGCCCCTCCTTTCCTCTTACTCTGCTGCTTGCATTGCTCTCCAGGAGACCCATTTTGTCAATTCTTACTTCCCCATCCATCGTGGGTTCCACGCTTTCTGTCTGAACCGAATTGACCCCTTGAGGGCTTCTGGTGGTGTTTGCACTTAAATCCGCAAGGACATTGTTAGTAGATGGGTCCCCATCTATACTACTGTGGAAGCAATTGCTGTCAGGCTCCATCTGGCCAATCCAATCACAATCTGTAATCTCTACCTCCCGCCTGACAGGCCGCCCACATCCCTTGACCTAACCACCCTTCTTCAACAAGTCCCTTCTTCCTTCCTGCTTCTAGGGGACTTTAATGCCCACAACCCTCTTTGGGGTAATCACATGACAGTTGAAGCTGCTCTGGCAGGGCTTGACCTCAGTCTACTAAACAAAAAAGCACTCCCACACACTTTAGTGTGGCACACAGCACTTTCTCTGCCATTGACCTCTCCATCTGCAGTCCCGGCATTCTTCCCTCCATTCAGTGGGGTGTCCACGATGACTTATGTGACAACAATCATTACCCGATTGTTTTGACCTTCCTTCAGGGTATCTTGCTCCATCACCCTCCCAGGTGGTCCTTCTCTAAAGCTCCCCCATGCGGGTCCGGGGTAAGAATAGGCCCGAGGTATTCCTGCCTGTCGTAAGAGGCGACTAAAAGGAGTTTCAACCGTTTCGACCTTCCATGTGATGGTCCCCCTTGGGGTTTGACCTCCATTTTTCAAAATTCTACAGAAGTACGAGCCTTTTGGGGAAGGACGCCTTACGTGGTGTATCACTGGTCCTCAGTGCACTAAGACCTTGGCACTCAGCATTGTCACGGCGTTGTAACCACACCCACTATTCCTCAAATTGGGCCTAAACGCATGATGGGTTGCACAAGTTACGCCCATAGTGCGTCCCCATCTGCACCTACAATCATGATGGACTTTCTGTGGCACCCGACATCCAGCACGGTAGCCAGCCCGTTGTGGTGGGGTCGTCATGTACCCTCTAGGTTGTAGCCCCCTGACAACACAGGGATTGTACTGCCGATACCTGAGCTGCACCCTCCCCACGTCAGCCAAGGAGTAGATGCCCGTCTCCTTGGGGCATCAGGACTCCCGGCAACGGTCATCCTGCCAGGTGGCCCTTGCTGAGGCTGGGTAGCGCCCGTGGGGAGAGTCCCTGGTCGGAGTGGGTGGTATCGGGGCGGACGTTTCGCAGATGAAACGTCAACATGTATCAGGCCGAGTCTTTTAAAAAGAAAGGTACTGTCTCTGGTTCTGGTTCTGGTTCCCTTTCCCCCTTGGCCACTCCCTGGGTGGAAAGATAGGCCCGCCGGCTTGGGGCGAAGTACTTACCCCGCTATTTAGTCTGTTCTCGGACCAATGGGGGGGACGTTCACCACCTCCAAGTCCATATTCTTTGTCCAGCACATCAAGGACATCTTCAGGGAAATTGAGACTCTCAGTAAAATGCGTTCGGGGTCCGTTCTTATAAAGACCACCTCCGCCACACAGTCGGTGGCGCTCCAGGCGTGCGACCGACTAGGTGACATCCCAGTGTCCATCGTCCCGCATCTGGCACTGAATAGGACACGGGGTTATTTTTCATTGGGACCTCCTGCTGCAATCTGATGAGGAGCTCCGGGCCAAGTTGGAGCGCCGAGGCGTGCATTTCGTCCGGTGAGTCCAGCGCGGCCCCAAAGACCGTCGCGTCGACACCGGGGCCTTTATCCTCGCCTTTGAGGGGGACGTTCTCCTGGAGAAGGTAAAGGTGATGTGCTACCGGTGCGACGTGCAACCTTACGTCCCGCCTCCTATGCGCTGCTTTCGGTGTTTGCGCTTTGGGCACATGTCATCACGGTGTGAGGCTGAGCCCCTTTGTGGCGATTGTGGACGTCCTCTTCGTGAGGAACATACATGCACCCCACCACCTCGGTGTGTCAATTGTCCTGGCATCCACTCGCCTAGATCTTTCGACTGCCCCGCATATCAGATGGAGAAGAAGATTCAAGAATTAAAAACTTTGGATCGTCTCTCTTATTCTGAGGCCAGGAAGAAGTTTGACCGCCTCCATCCCGTGATGTTGACAACTTCGTTTGCCTCAGTCTTGTCCACTCCTTCCACAGTATCCTCACCCCTATCCTGTCCCCCCTCCGCCTCCTCACCCCATCCGAGGTCTATGCCTCCGCCTCCCAAATCCCTCCCTTCCAAATCCTCCTCCCTAGCGGCCCCTGCCCCCTCTACCCCAGGGGCCACCCTCCCTCCTCCTCCTCCTCCTCCTCCTCCTCCTCCTCCTCCTCCTCCTCCCCCTCCGCCACCTGAGAAGCAATCCTCTTCTCAAGCGTCCATTGGGGAAACGTTCCGGACCCCGGCGTTCCAAAACGGACCCCGCACGTGAGGACCTTCTTCGGGTCCAGCCCACCATCCCCGTGCCTCATCGAACTTCCAAGAAGGCCTCCAAGAAGAAGTTGTTATCCCCCTCTCCACCACGGCGAGTTTCGTCTGATGCTCCAACCGCGGGTCGCTGCTCCCGGCCGTCCTCAGTTTCGCCGGGACGCTCTGCTGCCAGGTGCTCAGCTGGCCTCTTGTCGGCAACTGATGCTGCCCCTCCTACGCAACCCGGGAAAGCAGCTGCAGTGGGCGACGACTCGATGGAACAGGATCCGCCTCCCACCGGTTGTAGCGTTGTTCCCTCGAAACCTGGCCCTCCGCGGCCGTCGAGGTGACCAGGTCTTCACCCGTTTCGTTCCCCCTTTTTTCTGACTAGCGATAGCTTTGTTACATTGGAACATCAGAGGTATTCGATCTAATCGGGAGGAATTACAACTGCTCCTCTGCCTGCACTGTCCGCTCATCCTTGGCCTCCAGGAAACCAAGTTGTGCCCAACTGACCATATTGCTTTTACCCACTATACCTCGGAACGGTCTGACCTCACCCCTGCGGACAGTATTCCAGCTCATGGTGGGGTCATGTTGCTCGTTTGGGACGATGTCTATTACCATCCCATCCCATTGACCACCCCACTCCAAGCAATAGCTGTCCGTATTACTCTTTCTGCCTTTACTTTTTCTGTTTGTACCATCTACACTCCATCGTCATCCGCAGTTAGTTGGGCTGACATGATGCACCTGATTGTTCAGCTTCTTCCGCCGTTTTTATTGTTTGGCGACTTCAATGCCCATCATCCCCTTTGGGGCTCTCCTGCATCCTGTCAGAGAGGTTCCCTCTTGGCGGATGTCTTCAACCATCTCAATCTTGTCTGCCTCAACACTGGCGCCCGACTTTCCTCTCGGACTCTACTCATACCTACTCCCACTTGGACCTCTCGATATGTTCTACCACTCTTGCCCGTCGGTTCGAGTGGTATGTCCTTTCTGACACCTATTCGAGCGACCACTTCCCCTGTGTCGTTCGTCTCCTGCACCACACCCCATCCCCACGTCCTTCGAGCTGGAACATACCGAAAGCTGACTGGGGACTTTACTCCTCCCTGGCGACCTTTCCGGACCACGATTTTCTTAGTTGTGACAGTCAGGTCGAATACCTCACAGCTGTTATCATCAATGCTGCTGAACGTTCCATTCCTCGTACTGCCTCTTCTTCACGTCGCGTTTCCGTCCCCTGGTGGAATGAGGCTTGTCGAGATGCTATCCGTGCTCGACGACGTGCTTTACGCACCTTTCACCGCCATCCTACGTTGGCGAATTGTATTGGATATAAACGACTCCGAGATCAATGCCGTAGAGTCATCAAAGACAGCAAAAAAGCTTGTTGGGCCTCTTTCACCAGCTCCTTTAACAGTTTTACTCCCTCTTCTGTCGTTTGGGGTGGCCTGCGCCGGCTGTCGGGCATTAAGGCCCACTCCTCGGTACCTGGCCTGACTTCAGGTGATGAGGTCCTTGTTGATCCTGTGGATATCTCCAACGCCTTCGGCCGCTTTTTCGCAGAGGTTTCAAGCTCCGCCCATTACCACCCTGCCTTCCTTCCCAGGAAAGAGGCAGAAGAGGCTCAGCGACCTTCCTTCCACTCGCTGAATCTGGAAGATTATAATGCCCCCTTTACTATGCGGGAACTCGAACGTGCACTTGCACTGTCCCGGTCCTCTGCTCCGGGGCCAGATGCCATTCACGTTCAGATGCTGGCACACCTTTCTCCGGCAGGCGAAAGCTTCCTTCTTCGTACCTACAATCGCGTCTGGACCGAAGGTCGAGTCCCCATGCGTTGGCGTGACGCCGTCGTTGTTCCTATACCCAAACCCGGGAAGGATAGACACCTTCCTTCTAGTTACCGCCCCATTTCTCTTACAAGCTGTGTCTGTAAGGTGATGGAGCGCATGGTTAATGCTCGGTTAGTTTGGATTCTTGAATCTCGACGGCTACTTACCAGTGTTCAATGCGGCTTTCGTCGCCGCCGCTCCGCTGTTGACCACCTTGTGACTTTGTCGACATTCATCATGAACAACTTTTTGCGAAAGCGCCAAACGGTAGCCGTGTTCTTCGATTTGGAGAAGGCTTATGCTACCTGTTGGAGAGGAGGTATCCTCCGCACTATGCACAGGTGGGGTCTACTCGGTCGCCTGCCCCTTTTTATTGATTCCTTTTTAACAGATCGAAAGTTTAGGGTACGTGTGGGTTCCGTATTGTCAGGCGCCTTCCTCCAGGAGAACGTAGTGCCTCAGGGCTCCGTCTTGAGCGTAGCCCTTTTTGCCATAGCGATCAATCCAATTATGGATTGCATTCCACCTAATGTCTCAGGCTCTCTTTTTGTCAATGACTTCGCGATCTACTGCAGTGCACAGCGAACATGCATCCTGGAGCACTGCCTTCAGCGTTGTCTAGACAGCCTATACTCATGGAGTGTGGCAAATGGCTTCCGGTTCTCTGAAGAGAAGACGGTTTGCATCAACTTTTGGCGATATAAAGCGTTCTTTCCGTCATCCTTACATCTCGGTCCCGTTGTTCTCCCATTCGTGGAAACAACTAAGTTTCTAGGGCTCACACTGGACAGGAAACTTTGTTGGTCTCCGCATGTCTCTTATTTGGCTGCTCGTTGTACACGTTCCCTTAATGTCCTCAGAGTTCTTAGTGGTTCATCTTGGGGAGCGGATCGCACTGTCCTGCTTCGCTTGTATCGGTCCATAGTCCGATCAAAGCTAGATTATGGGAGACTCGCCTACTCGGCCATCCTTCTTACGCCGTCTCAACTCCATCCACCATAGGGGGTTACGTCTTGCGACCGGAGCCTTCTACACTAGTCCCATCGAGAGTCTTTATGCTGAAGTTGCCGAATTACCATTGACCTACTGGCGTGACGTACTGCTTTGTCGGTATGCCTGCCGACTGTTGTCAATGCCCGACCACCCCTCTTATCAGTCCTTCTTTGCCGATTCTCTCGACTGTCAGTATGGGTTGTATGTGTCTGCCCTGCTGCCCGCTGGAGTCCGCTTTCGTCGGCTGCTTCAACAATTGGATTTTGCCCTCCCTACCACCTACAGAGAGGGTGAGAGCCCGACACCACCTTGGCTCCAGGCTCCGGTTCATATTTATCTCGACCTCAGCTCGCTCCCGAAGGATGGTACTCCGGCTGCAGTGTATTGCTCACGGTTTGTCGAACTTCATGCGCGACTTGCCAGTCACACCTTTATTTACACTGATGGCTCCAAAACTGACGATGGTGTCGGCTGTGCCTTTGTCGTCGGGGCCGTCACCTTTAAGTACCGGCTCCCTGACCAGTGTTCCAGCTTTACGGCCGAGCTTTTTGCTCTCCATCAGGCCGTTCAGTATGCCTGCCGCCACCGCCATTCATCGTATGTACTCTGCTCTGATTCACTCAGTGCTCTTCAGAGCCTTGGAGCTCCATATCCGGTCCATCCCTTGGTGCAACGGATCCAGCAGTCCCTCCATTCCTTTGCTGAGGGTGGCTCTCCTGTCAGCTTTCTGTGGGTTCCCGGCCATGTAGGAGTGCCTGGGAATGAGGCTGCTGATGCTGCAGCCAAGGCTGCAGTCCTCCTGCCTCGGTCAGCCTCCCATTGTGTCCCGTCAACTGACATTAGTGGGGTTGTTTGTAAGAGGCTTGTGTCCTTGTGGTGGGACACTTGCTCATCACTTCAAGGACACAAGCTCCGGGCAGTAAAACCATTCCCCACTGCTTGGACAACCTCCTCCCAACCATCTCGGCGAGAAGAGGTCCTTCTGACCAGGTTGCGGATTGGGCATTGCCGGTTTAGCCACCGCTACCTGCTCTCCGGTGACCCAGCCCCGCAGTGCCCTTGTGGTCATGCATTAACAGTGTGCCATGTTTTATTGTTGTGTCCCCGTTTTAGTCAATTTCATGTTGTCCTGTCTCTGCCATCTACTTTACAGGATATTTTAGCGGATGACGCTCGGGCAGCTGCTCGTGTTCTTCGTTTCATTTCTTTGACTGGCTTGTCCAGCGACATCTAACTCTTTCACTTATTTTATCTGCATCTTTGTAAGAACTTTCTGGTGTGTGTCCCCCCCCCCTTGAGTTTTACTAGATTCTATGTGCTCTAACCATTGTGACTGGGCGCTTATGACCTCAGTAGTTGAGCGCCCTTAAACCCCACAAAAAAAAAAAAAACTTCTCTAAAGCTGATTGGGCTGCCTTCTCCTCTGCTACCATCCCCCCTGTACTACCACAGCAGTATTGATGAGTCTACACAGACAATGACTGTCGCCATTCTTTCCGCAGCTGTTTCAGCCATCCCTCCTTCTTCGGGTTCCCCCCATCGGAAGATGGTCCCTTGGTGGACTCGGTAAATTGCTGCGGCCATAAAAGACCACCACCGTGCTCTTCAACACTTCAAGCAGCACCATTCTACCACTCTCCTTCTGATCTTTGATTCTGTGCCTGGGCCTGTTACCTAATCAAATTTCAAGAAACAGATTTTCTGGGAACGATATGTGACTGCCATAGGACTGCACACCCCATCTTCACAAGTCTGGGAGAAACTCAGGCGAATTTTTGGCAATCGTCCTCCCACTGGCGTTGCAGGAATTTCTGTGTGTGGTGTCGTCCTTACCCATCCGGACTTTGTTGCATAGCATTTTGCTCAACACTTTGCCCAAGCCTCTGCATCGACTCAGTATCCGCCCACATTCCTCCTCCTGAAAGAGCGCTTGGAACGACTGCCTTTGTCTTTCATTTCTTGCTGCTTAGAGCCTTTACTCCATTTAGCGAGTGGGAATTCGCCAGTGCCCTTGCCTTTTGTCCTGACACAGCTCCTGGACTGGATCAAATACATAACCAAATGCTCCAACACTTATCGGTGGCTGGCCACCATCGTATACTGACCGTGTGTGCCTTACCAACACCCTCTGCAAGCTCCTTGAATGCCTGGTGAATCGACAGCTGTTTTGGATTCTCGAATCCTGTGACCTTTTGTCATCAACTCAAGGTGGTTTTTCGTTGCGGCTGCTCTACAGTGGATAACTTGGTCCACCTGGAGTCTGCTATCCGGTCGGCTTTTACTCATCGGAAACATGTCTTTGCAGTCTTCTTTGACCCGCATAAAGCCTATGACACCCTGGTACCACCACCCTTCACGAATGGGGCCTTCGTGGCGCTCTGCCCATTTTTATCCATAACTTTCTTTTATTGTCACTCTTTCCGGGTCCAAGTTGGTTCCTCCGACAGCACTTCCCATCGGCAAGAAAATGGGATTCCACAGGGTTCCATGCTGAGCGTCCTCCCTTTCTTGTAGCCATTAATGTGCTGGTGGCAGCTGTTGGGCCAACAGTGTCCTCCTCTTTGTATGCTGATGATTTTTGTATCTACATCGCTTCTGCTGTCATGGGTACTGCAGAACATCGTCTACAGGGGTTAATCTACCAGGCACAATCATGGGCTCTCTCCTATGGTTTTCAGTTTTCAGTGGCCAAATCGTGTCGTGCATTTCTGCCATCGTCGTACAGTCTGACCCTATCTGGACCTGTTCCTCGATGGCCAAGGTGGTGGACACCCATCGCTTCTTGGGTCTGGTCTTTGTTGCCCGGTTGACATGGCTCCCTCATCTTCACCAGCTGAAGAGGACATTCTGGTTGCATCTCAATGTTCTTAGATGTCTGTGCAATACCACTTGGGGTGCAGACCGCTGTATTCTACTGCGATTGTACAAAGTGTTGGTCCAGTCTCGTTTAGACTACAGGAGTCCTGTCTGGTTCTGCATCACATTTGACATTGCACATACTAGATCCCATCCACCATTGTGGGGTACAACTTGCGACTGGTGCCTTCTGGACTAGCCCGCTACTTAGCCTTCTCACAGGGACGGAGATTCCACCGCTGCGAGTTTTGCGCCAACAACAGCTGATACCTTTCACGCTCCACATTCACTGCACCCCAAAGCACCCTAATTATGGTCTCCTTTATCCAGACACGGAGATCAACCTCCCGCAGTGGTGGCTACAATGTGGGCATACCATGGCTGCCCGCATTCAGTCACTCTTTTCTGAGCGCACTTCTCTTTACCGCCCCTTTTCTCCGCTCGTGCATGTACCCCTCCGTGGTGCATCTCTCGGCCACAGCTCTGCCTTGATCTCTCCATCAATTCAAAGGATTCTGTCCCTCCGGAGGCCATTCACCACCAATTCCACTGTCTCCTCAGTTCATTCCAGAGTTCATAAGTGATTTATATTGATGGCTCCATGGTTGCTGGTCACATTGGTTATGTTTACACCTATGCGAGACACATGGAACTTTGTTCCTTGCCAGATGACAGTAGTGTTTTTACTGCAGAATTGGTAGCCATCTTGCGTGCGCTGGACCATGTCTGCTTGTGAGCAGTTTGGAAGCTGTAGGCCAGCACTTCCCTCGACACCTGTTGGTCATAGCTATCCAGGACTCCCTTTCTCTCTTTGATCAACATGGATACTCAGTGGTTTTCATTTGGACCCCAGGCCATGTTGGGATCCCTGGCAATGAACTTGCCTATCAACTGGCTAAATTGGCTAGTAACAGGCTAGTGGCATTCTGGAAATAGATCTTCACTCGGCATTACGTCGTCAGGTTTTGGGACTTTGGAATGGCACACTCTTTCTTCGCCAAACAAGCTCAGGGCGATAAAGGATTCTAAAACTGTGTGGCCTTATGGGCCTCTCGTAAGGCCTCTGTCATCCTTTGCCGGCTCTGCATTGGCCATACTTGGCTGACTCACGGTTATCTCCTCCATCGTGAGCACCCCCCTCTCTGTCGTTGTGGTTCGATGACTGTGGTTCACCTCTTACTGGACTGTCCCAACTTAATTGCCCTGCGACAGACTCTTAGCTTTCTTGACTTGCTACCCCTGGCATTAGCTGACAGTGCCTCAGTGGCTGATCTCATTTTACAGTTTCTTCACGATACGGGTTCTTATCGCTTGATTTAAGGGTGGGGCCTTCATCCTTCTCAGTGGGTAGAGGGGATGGTAGGCCGTCTTGCTCCCCCTTTTGTCCCTATCGGGCTGGCTTCGACTGGGCTTGGTGGTTCACCCCTGAACTCTGCCTTCCCACTTCGTCCCGTATGGGGTCTGTTTTATCTTGCGTGTCTATCTTGTCTACCTGTGCTGCTTCCTTTCCTTCATGCTCCTGTCATTTGTCGCTTTCTTTCCCCTCCTCTCTTCTTCTGCCTTCTTCCTTCCTTCTCTGCCAATCGTTTGTAATTATATGGCCATTGTAGTTCCCTCTTATAGTGTGAGGTTTTATCGGTTTTAGTTATTTCAAGGTCGGAGGGACTGATGACCACATAGTTTGGTCCCTTCTCCAGTCCAACCAACCAACCAATAAATAAATAATTACACTATTGATCTGGTGCTTAGGATATTTATGTTATTGTATTATGAATTTGTGTCTTATAAATTTGGGTGCTACTACATAACATATATGGCAGGCCAACATGTTATGAAGTGAAGGTGTGTGAGTTAACGAGCATTTCACCCTCATTTAAGTATATGGCCGAAAGAGTCAGCCTTCAGGAACTGTGAAACAAACCCTGCCATCCAGGAGTGGATGCCACAAAGGGCACAGATTCACCATGAGATGGTGGGGAAACTCACAGGCGTCTATTGTCTATTGAGGCCTAAGCGCTGTAGTGTGCAAGTGAGTCAAACGAGAATGTATGTCATACGGAAACCCAGTAGAAGGCTTTGTGGCCAAGGAGACGTAACAGTATTGAATATGGCATACCTAAGATTGGTCGTAAAGGGAAACATTTATGACAACCATTCAATTCTGTAGTAGTGCAGGGAATTAAGCCACAGTTATTTAACCTACCCTCCTTCATAAATTTTCATTGTGATCTTAATAAAACATGAATATTGATCATATCTGTAATAGTTTTGGATTTACGGTTAAAATGAAATTAACAAGTTTTGTAACAAAGACCTGAATGCTAAAATTTGAACACTTTGGTCGATCTCAAGGATTGTCATTTCATATAGACAGAATGACACCTTATTGAATAATTAGGTAATAGAATATTTGTTGTAAAGTTTAGTGCATAATAGTTACTTTTGTTCTTTATTTATTTATCGAAAATCACATGGGTGCAAGGCTACTGGCCGTGATATTCATAGTTCAGAAGGAAATTGTATTAGTTTTATGTAAAAGAATTTAATGTGTATTATGTAATGGATATTATTGTTACTTTATTTAGATCGTGAACGTGGTCAAGCTTCGATTACTTTACATTTTAACATATTTAAATAATGTAGAATAAGCTGTAGCCAATCAGATGGGCGGCTTCAGGAAAGGGAGCTGCGCTAGTCAGTTGAGAGAGGATGTTTGGCACACAGAAAACAAGAGTCAGAGATGGGCAGAGAGCTGTTCTGATCAAGACACCAAAAGGGGCAGTTTGGCTGGAGACGCCAAAGGGTGCAGTTCGGATTGAGACGTGAAAACAGTCAGTCAGTCTTTAGGCAGCTAGGAAGTTAAACACAACTTAGAAAAATTTCCCGTTGTACAGTATCGCGGGACTTAGTCTCTGAGCAGTGAGCAGCCATGACCCTGGTATGAACTCTACCTTTTCACATAGTTAATGAGGTGGAGTATCAAACTTGTAATTCGCGATAAGATTGTGTATGATCGAACTGCGTCAAATGATATGCGCTCGAGTGTAACAGTAACTCTAAATACGACCACTTTCACTATTAGTTTGCATTCTGAATAAACATGATTCTAACCAAATCACAACTGTGTGGCCTACGTTATTTATGGATCGTTAATTTAGTTCCCAATATTATTATTACTGTTATTATATGTTATATTAACTTTGTATTTCGCAAACTTGCCATCAGCCACACAATTTAACCAAAGGGTCACAAGTGTGTAATTTATGGCGTGTAATGCAACATGCACAGTTCAACCCCTAGACAAGTTTGAGTCAAGACATTTCGACGAAGTGGATCCGGATGTGAGCCCGAACATCTTTGGGATGTTAGCTCGCAGTCCTTAGTGGGCATAGGTATGACAGTGGCTTCACCCCAGCATCTGGGAAATGTGTGCCCTCTGTCCAGATGCAATTTTACGTATGAAGGAGAAAGTGCTTACCCACATGGGAAAGATTCTGCAACATCTGAATGTGAACATCGTCCGGCCCTGAGGTGGAGGGTTGGGATGAAGTGAGAACATGATCTAGTTCCCTTGTAGTAAAGGCAGCATTGTAGTACTCACAATCCTGAGACGAGAAGGGTGTCACCGAGCCTCCTCCACTCATTTCCAATGGTGGAAGGCAGGATAATAGTAGGTGGAGTTCAAAATCTCTGCAGAATGGGGGCCCAAGGTGTTGGAGATAGCAATAGGGTCCACTATGACATCATCTGCTACGGTCAAGCCGAAAATTGGGGAATGGACCGTGGTCTCATAGAGAGCTGACGGAGGTTGGCCCACACAACAGAGGAGGGAATGGAAGTGTTAAAAGAACTACTAAATGAAATCCAGGTAGCTTTTTTGCTATCCTGAAGAATGCGGTGACACTGTGCACACACATGCAGTTTGCTGCCGTAGGTTGGCGGTTAAAAAGGTGGAGAGTACATCTCTGCATTCGAATTGCGTTGCGAAATGCCTTAGTCCACCAAGGGAGCGGGACACGGCACGGTAAAGAGGAAGTGCAAAGGAATGGAACATTCTATGATGGTAAGGATAATTTTTGTAAGATATTCTACCTGATCATCACAACTGGGCAAATTTTGTTCGTCGGGTAGGAGTCAGCAGACAGATAGCACACAAGAAATGGTCAGTCAGGTATGTGTCAGAAAGAACAGACCACTTGAGATGATGGGCAAGCTGGGCAATGCAGAAGAAGTGGTCCAAATGGGAATAGGTGTGTGTGGAGTCTGAAAGAAATGTGGGTGCTCCCATGTTAAGACAAATGAGCTTAACTTGATTGGGAAGGTCAGCCAACAGGGCACCTCTTTGGCAGGTTCTGGGAGAACCCAAAAGGGAATAGTGGACATTAAAGTCACCAAGCAGCAGAAAGAGGTCACGGAATTCCCCAGTAAGCTGGAAGAAGCCTGTACTGGAGATACCTAATGACAGAGGGATGTAAACGGTATAAAGGGAAAAGGTGAAATGAGGAAGGTAAATGCAGACTGGAACAGCTTGAAGCCGGGTAGTCAGGGAGATGGTTTTACTATGAACATTATCCCAGATGAGCAGCATGAGTCCCCTATGAGATGGAGTACCATCCAGGGGAAAGGTCAAAGCTGACTGGAAAGAAATGGGCAAGATCAAAGTGGTCATGAGGACGCACTTTTGTTTCCTGGAGGCAGAGAACACGTGGCCGCTGTGATTTCTAGAGCAGCTGTAATTTCTCATTGTTAGATCTAAGGCAACGAACATTCCATTGGAGGAGAGTCATGATGAGGAAAGGAGAGGGGGAAAATGAAGGGGTATCACCTCAGTGACTGCTGAGTGCCAGCCTTCAAAGACTCACTATTACAGAGTGCAGAGTCTGGAGGAGCCTGTGCCATGAGATGTACAGAGGTGTCGGCATTCTCGCTCTGTCGGTCTGCAGAGTCCAGGGCAGAAAAACGGTTTACAACGCCCACCAGCGACACGTAGGTTGACCGGATGAGGGTATCACGTGGCGACACCATTGAAGACCGTATGTCTTTGTTTGATTTCTGGGAGTTTTTCCTGTTGACAGAGGAAGACTCAGATTGTTGGCTGGAAGGAAGTAAAAAGTCATCGCAGGAGTATTCCTTCTGTCCTTTTCAGCCTGCCAGTTGTGTAGCAGATGACTTCACCCACTGATGTGAATGTCTGGTGGCTTGTTGCACAGCTGGACAGATGGGGATGCTACCATGACACTGGGAGATTTTACAACTGCAGTACTGAATTTGAGATCGCATGTCTGCATGGCCACATCCCTCATGGAGCGAGATGTGGTAAGAACAGTACTGTAAGTGCCGGATGGTAGAACGCAGGGTTTCTGACTAGCCAACAACTTGCGAGCGACAGATTACGACACTTTTTCCTTCACCCGGATCTCCTGGACAGTCCACCCATCAAGATACACAGGACAATCTCAGGAGGAGGCTGCATGGTCACCATTGCAATTGATACACCAGGGAGGAGCCGGCAGACAATCTCCCTTGTGAGCATCCCTACCACAGGTTACATACACATTTGGCCAGGTGTCAACAGGGCACTCGAGTGTGGCTCTAATGATGACACTGATAGCAGTGCACTGGGTTTGGAATGTACAGCTGGACTGTGATAACTTCATAGCCTGCTTTGATGGAAGCACCACTCCATCAAAAGTGAGAAAATGAGAGCATGTGAGAACTAAGGATGCATCTACATTTTCCATCACTCGATGGACTGCAGTGACGCCCTAATCAGTGAGGTATGTCTGGATTTCTGCCTCGGTCAGACCATCGAGCAGCCTAGTGTAAATAAAGACATGGGAAGGATTCGGCATTCAATCAGCCTCAACGTGAACAGGATAGCCATGTAAGAGCAAAGCTACAAGCAGTTGTTGTTTGAGAATCAGAAGTTGTCTCCAAAAGAAAAGTGCCACAGTGTAAACAAGAGCAGGATTTCACAGGGCCGGCAATTGCATCAACACATTTTTGAATAATAAATGGATTTACCATAGCAAAGGACTGACTGTCTTCAGTACATGAAACCACGAGGTACCATAGTGCACCTGGGAGGGTCTTTCAATAGTTCAGTAGACGAAGACTTTGAAGATGGATGATTGGCTCATTGCAAGAAAATCCCCCATAACTACCAGCATCTCCAAGGGTGTGCTCCTTCCAACTAACCCCCCTTAAGTGATTGTTTACAACTCAGATCACACCTCCCGGATACCTGACAGAGGGACCAATTGGCAGTTGTGGAAGGTAGCAACTCAGGCAGTCACCCATCTGTGGGCCTGGGCTATACCAAGAGGATAAGTGCGAACCCTATGTGTAGCCCTGGGTCTGGGAATTACATGTTACCCAGTCACCTGTTACACAACAGACGTGTGCGTCAGCCTTCAGGAGTACATAGGGAGGAAGAAGAAGGAGAAACCTTAAACATCGAAGCAGAGGAAGGATAGGAGAAGGGAATAAAAAAGAAAAAAGGAATGAAAAACAGTGGAGAGGTTTTTCTGATGTCAGCTACTGAAAATGCGGAACACATTCCAAAGAACATCCCAGAGATGTTCCCCAAGGGAGGGGAAAAAGAATAGCAAGAGGATAGACATGCAGCAAGGAAGGGAAAAGATGCTGCAAAGGATGTGGCCCCGTGGTAGCCAAGCACGAACCCGCTAAGGAGCAGCAAGACCCTTGGGAGCATTCCATCATCGTTTGGGAACATTAAGTTCATGGATGGCTGTAAATGGTCTCCAAGAAGCCTAACAAAACCATTTCCCTGTATGTGCATCATCATATAGATGATGTCAGTCAGACGTTCAGTGCATAATGTTGAATCAAAACACCTTTCAGCCGTTTAAATTCCCAATTGTAACTTTATTGAGCAACAAGTTTTGGCAATATAATACACCATCTTCAGACCACCTGACCAACGTGTAGGAAGATTCTCACCTCTTATCCAGTCAAAACAGGTACCAGCATTCAGTGACATATCCGTAGATTTTTGATCACCACTTGCTGACCAAAGTCCTCACTGACAAGCTGGGTCCATGACTTCATGGGGTCTGCACCACATTCGAACCATACCGGAGCTCTCACCAGCTGAAATTTGTATTCATCTGACCAGGCCAAGGTTTTCCAACTGTCTAGAATCCAACTGATATGGTCACAAGCTGCAGAAATACTGAGCCATGCAGCCTCTCTAGCTGTCCATAATTTTAAAAGTGTTGTCACTGCAGGATTTTGTGCACGAATTGACCACTCGATCATGTCCCAAAAATGTTTGATGGGATTCTCATCTTGCGATCCGGGTAGCCAAATCATTTGCTCGAATTGTCCACAATGTTCTTCAAACACTTGTGAACAATTGTGGCCCAGTGACATGGAGCATTGTTATCCATACAAATTACATTGTTATTTGGAAACATGAGTACTGCAGCAGTGGGCATGGGACTACCACAGATATAAACACATGTTTATCATCTGGATATCTGCAGGCAAGTTACAGTCACATTTTGCACCTCTCTTCATTTTTGGAACCTGTGAATGCCATTTTTCACCAGCAAAGATCTAAATCCTGCTACAAAACAAAAACCATGCAAAGTGACTATTACATGGATCAACATCTTGGGGCCAATGTGCATTACCTACATCAGGAGCCATTAACTACTCCAAAACAAATGCCTCAGATTAAGTTCACACGTGGGCCGGATCCAGGGACCTTATGCCAAATTACAAGAAAAACATCAAGCACACTAAATCGATGACCAAGCAAAAGGGCGGTTTACCAAGGTGAAACACAAGTCAAGGAGTCACAGAACAACTGAATTAATCCAAAAAGGTGCCCTGAAGACAAAGTTCCAAAGCAGTGGCTGAAAATGTAGAAGATAACTCAGATACACATATAAATAAACTCAGCTAGACACGTACTAAAGAAAATCCATATAGGAAAGGCTAGTAAAAAGGTATGGTAACAGAAAAGCAAAGAACAATCCGACGCAAGTAGGACGACACCACCAACATAGAGAGCACAACAATCCAATCAAGTGCCCATGTTCCTTTGAAAGTGGCAGTAAATAAAGTGAAACTTTTTCCTGAGTACCTTACGCTGCCCTCTAACCTTGAGACTGTAGAGGAACTGTGGCTCAAGTTTAACGGAATAGAGTGGATATGTCCCTATCATAGCAGCACACAATGGTAGCGACCCACCATACTGCTGTATACAGTAGCTTTAAAGAACCTGTTCTTCCATTCTTTTGTGAATAATTAATGCCAGTATTTTGCAACCATGACCGATTACTCTAGCGGTTCAGTAATATACACGCTTGTCAGCACCTGCCTTCTTTGGGATTGGAATTCTTATTCAAGGTCTGTTCAGAAAATTCCAGAACTTTGTCAATAAAATTTTTCTACACTCACCATTTACTTATTGTGCATGGTCTCCTTCGAAATACTCTCCTCCACAATTAATACAGATAGATGGCATCTATCTTTCCCATGCCCATGCATGTTTATCCAATCAAGCATTTCTCCTCTGGACATACTTTGAATATCTTTTGTTAAGACATCAGTATTTCCTTTTGCCCTTTTCATTTGCTGATTTTTTAAATATTTTCTCCTTTCATCAATAAAATTCAGTATCTGCTGTGTTATCCAATGTTTTCTACTGAGGCTTCTCTTTTTGTCTACTACATATTGTACACCAACAGCACTCATTATGTCCAATAAATGACTCACTTTCTCATTTCCTTTCTGATCTTTGACCTCTGCAACCACTTATCCCTGACATTTGCAGCCATGCGTCACTGTGCAATCATCAATCCTTATGATGTGCACCACATCCCCAAGAAGTTTGTCATAACATTTCTGACACACCCATGTATAATATTCCTTTCCCCCGTTTCATTCAGAGTTGAATAATAAATCTTAAGTGATGGATGCTTGAAGGTATACACAAACTATCCCGCGCAAAAGCCTACTTACCAAATTTCAAGAACCAGCATTTCGTGAGGAATCTAGGAATATACTAGAATCCCCTACATATCTCTCCGTAGCGCCCTCAAAGACAAGATTAGCCTAATTACAGCATGCGCAGAGGCACTTAAGCAATTAATCATTCTTCCTGCACTCCATAAACAAATTGAGCAGGAAGAATCTCTTTAGTAAGTGGTCATTCCAGTGTGGCTTTATGAGCATACATGTACATAAAGAGTCACCAACAATGAAAAACAACAGCCGCGTGGAGTGGCCGCACGGTTTGAGGCGCCAAGTCACGGACTGCGTGGCCCCTTCCGTCAGAGGTACGAGTCCTCCCTCAGGCATGGGCGTGTGTGTTGTTAAGTTAATTTAAGTAGTGTGTAAGTCTAGGGACCGATGACCTCAGCAGTTTGGCCCTTAGGAATTCACACCCATTTGAACATTCGAAAAACAACAATGGTGATTCTAAGGTTTATTTGTCAAATACTTAATACACAGGGTTATTACAAATGATTGAAGCGATTTCACAGCTCTACTATAACTTTATTATTTGAGGTATTTTCACAATGCTTTGCACACACATACAAAAATTCAAAAAGTTTTTTTAGGCATTCACAAATGTTCGATTTGTGCTCCTTTAGTGATTCGGCAGACATCAAGCCCGTAATAAAGTTCCTCCCACACTCGGCGCAGCATGTCCCCATCAATGAGTTCGAAAGCATCGTTGATGCGAGCTCGCAGTTCTGGCACGTTTCTTGATAGAGGAGATTTAAACACTGAATCTTTCACATAACCCCACAGAAAGAAATCGCATGGGGTTAAGTCAGGAGAGCGTGGAGGCCATGACATGAATTGCTGATCATGATCTTCACCACAACCGATCCATCACTTTTCCAATCTCCTGTTTAAGAAATGCCGAACATCATGATGGAAGTGCGGTGGAGCACCATCCTGTTGAAAGATTAAGTCGGCGCTGTCGGTCTCCAGTTGTGGCATGAGCCAATTTCCCAGCATGTCCAGATACGTGTATCCTGTAACGTTTTTTTCGCAGAAGAAAAAGGGGCCGTAGACTTTAAACCGTGAGATTGCACAAAACACGTTAACTTTTGGTGAATTGCGAATTTGCTCCACGAATGCGTGAGGATTCTCTACCGCCCAGATTCGCACATTGTGTCTGTTCACTTCACCATTAAGAAAAAATGTTGCTTCATCAATGAAAACAAGTTTCGCACTGAACGCATCCTCTTCCACGAGCTGTTGCAACCGCGTCGAAAATTCAAAGCGTTTGACTTTGTCATCGGGTGTCAGGGCTTGCAGCAATTGTAAACGGTAAGGCTTCTGCTTTAGCCTTTTCCGTAAGATTTTCCAACCCGTCAGCTGTGGTACGTTAAGCTCCCTGCTTGCTTTATTCGTCGACTTCCACGAGCTACGCGTGAAACTTGCCCGCACGCGTTCAACCGTTTCTTCACTCACTGCAGGCCGACCCGCTGATTTCCCCTTACAGAGGCATCCAGAAGCTTTAAACTGCGCATACCATCGCCGAATGGAGTTAGCAGTTGGTGGATCTTTAACTTCGTCCTGAAGTATCGTTGCACTGTTATGACTGACTGATGTGAGTGCATTTCAAGCACGACATACGCTTTCTCGGCTCCTGTCGCCATTTTGTCTCACTGCGCTCTCGAGCGCTCTGGTGGCATAAACCTGAAGTGCGGCTTCAGCCGAACAAAACTTTATGAGTTTTTCTACGTATCTGTAGTGTGTCGTGACCATATGTCAATGAATGGAGCTACAGTGAATTTATGAAATCGCTTCAATCATTTGTAATGGCCCTGTATTAATACTTCAGATATCACAGCCAATCCAAGATTCTGTACAATAAATGTACTTTTAATTAATATCCCTATAATTTAAAATTATTCTTTCTCCTCATCAACCATAGATGGCTGCTAGCTCTTCACCTGGATCTATTACAAGGCAACCCCTTCATTTTGGTGCATTTACTGAATCCTGCTTTACTTGTGGTTTTTTGTTTTAAAAACTAAAAAAATCTGGTATTAAAAGCACATATCCCTAAAGCCATAATAGCATTTCTAGAGGTTAAAAATGTAATTAAATAGTGCTGCCTTTATAACAGCTTATAAGGAAGTATGATAATATTCATACACTTGGCAGTCACTGAATGCTAAATTCTTCCAGTAGACTCTGTTTGCTACATTCTCCAACGTAGTTTTCCACAAGAAAATTTTTTCCCAAGGCCCCTCCCATCTTAAAGCTCTTCACTGTTGTTCACAAACTGTTGTGCAATTAATGTCGCTACAAAGAATATCTATAGTGGCAATAATCAGTATACACCATAGTAGTATAGTTTCAACTTGCCATTATGCCTTCTGTTTCCCTATGCTAGACATTCCGTGCAATTTGTATTCTTTGACAAACAGCTGTAGTGAACGTAATAATCTTACAGGAGGGAGAGTCACATTTTATCATGTTTACTTTGTCAAAAACTTGCTTCTTCCCACATGCGTTATTTTACTTCTCACGTAGTGGATGCTATGAATACTACTTTTCAGTGTCCCTTTCTTCTTTACACCATTGTTAAGGATTATTTGCAAAAGAATTTTTCCTTTACAGATCACCTGGGGGATGCATCGTCTGGAGACGCAACACTGGATGTGACTTTTTATAAGTATCCTGAAGCCAGTGCGGATTATTTGCTTCAATATGTGGAAATTTGGCTGTAATTTCCCACAAAAATAACTGCAAAGACTTGCACTTTGAAATTATTTTAGGACGTGACTTGTTTTAATACTGTTTTCAGACAGTTCACATCTTTTAATAAAGTTGAAGAGAAGCCTCATGAAGACAGTTGGTAGAAAATGTTTTTATAGAGAATAAAAATACCAATTTCATATGTTATCCATCATGTTTATTATGTTATATACTCGATTTATACTGAAATAAAAACGGTGAGATCAAAACACATGTGAAATTACTGCAAGAAGACAACATATCACCTGTTAATTGTATCACTGCATTCATTTTCAGGGTGCTTAATCAAACATAGGAGGAAAAAAAATAACAATTCTGTGAGAATTCCAGGTGTGAGGAGCTCCTTATAAATTAATGGCAAAGGCAGGGACGCGGAGGTGCAGCATACCATAATATATAATGACTCTTCCCTTTCCTCAGCTGAGCTATATGTCAGCCATAAGTAGTAGTTTAACTGCAGTTTTTAAACAATTGAAAATTTATATGGAGTAATATTCATAAAATTAACACACTGAGGTATTAAGTATTTAAAATTTTGTGATTTATAAAACCCAGTTTCAATGCTAGGTTATTAAATTCCTGAAATTCCCTTAGATTTTCCCGATTTTTATCACAGCACCTCACGACTTTCACTTTTAGTAATTTTTGTCAATATTTAAAAATATCCTGTAGACGGAGTCACAAACAATGGCAGTCGAGTTTAGGCTTGTTCTGCATGCCTACATTACGTATTCTCCGACAGCCAATGCGTGTTCTGAGCGCTCTGCTCTGAATGCTGTAGCTAATGTGAGCATTAAACTTTATCGTAGTGAGTTGTTTAGTGAATTTCTGTTCCATTTGTTGCAAGCTGTCATTGCTGATGTTGGTACATGTTGATACATTCCACATAAGGAAGCAAGAGACTTAATTTGCAGGATATATGCTTTCTTCAAGTGGAAGGCACACACGAGTGTATCACAACTGTCACTTGGACCCATCAACAACCCAATCCTCACCTGTGCCTTGACATGCACCAACCACGATCGTTCGTGGATTGCACTATACCACTGTGTTTCGAATTATAATACTATTTATTCAACTTATGTGAAATGCTACAAGCTGATGTCATTTTTCTTAATATTTCACTTTACAATGTTTTTCAGTATCAGGTATGCTTCTGTAATTTAAAAGCAAGGCTTTTCTGTCCTTAGCATCAATTATCAGTTGCATATTTAACAGGCAAATTGTCACATCTTCAAGCATTATAACACATTTCAATAATTCAGAATGGCTGCATTTAAATTGAAAATGGCTTCTCTCTTTGACCAATATAATGTCAATGTCTATAGACACATTTCCACATCAGAACAACAAAATACAAGTGTGTCTAAACATGGATTTCAATAGCAGCCTGGTAATTTGATCAATAACAGCCATTTTCCAAAAAGGTGTTAAGAGTAAACAGTAGTAGGAAAGAGTTTGTAACTTCTAGGAGCAAAGGAGCTTACAATACATATTTAAAGAAGGGACGGAAATCAGGATTCAATGTCCCTTAGCTGTCAAGGTAATTAACATAAATAAAAATAACCTCAGAATGGGGAAGGAAATGTGCCTTGTTTTGTTTGAGGAATCATCCCATCATTTGCCTAAGTGATATAGGAAGACCACGGAAAGTCTAAATCAGGATGGCTGTGAGGGGATTTGAGCTCCACTTTCTGAGATACTATGTAAACTTAGTTTCTTCTTCTTCTGCTGTGTCACTTTTTTGTGGGCTCTGGCTCATTTCTGCAGATTACCGACAATCTCCTCCCACGTGCAATTTCTTGATTTCTGAACTTCGAATCCTTTTTGCCCAAAACTTCATGAGTAAAGTCATATCTTGCAATATCCCTGCAAAAAATGAAAAAGATTTATTTAACTGTACCGTGATCCACTAGGTAACACATCACAGCAATTTATTAGTTTCAATGCACTCATTAACACTTCAAAATATCTTGTTACCAATTATTACCACTTCACGGAATTGTTCAAATAATGAATAAAGAGAAAAAGAAAAGATGAAAGTAACAATTCAGCAGTGTTCAAAATCAATGACTGCTGATACACACAGATTGAACATATTAATTAGTACTTTTTGTAGGTAACGATTTACAGCTGTCAAGAAAAGCCTTTTGAGTCACCAACCTGTACATATACACTTTATTCTCAACCAGTGTCAGTTTTAGCAAGAATCATCACAGAGAATAAAATAAAGAATCAGAAAAACATAATTTAAAGGAACAGAAAAACACATGTCAAATAATGGAACCTCTAAGTTGGAATATCAACAATGTTAGAAAAAGAACAGATTACTGCTCAACATAGAGAGGACATGTTGAGTTGTAGACAGGCACAATGAAAAGACTGTTACACATTACAGCTCTCAGCTGAAGCCGCCTTCAGCAAAGAAAACTCACACGTACATTCACACAAGCAAGCACACCTCAAACGCATGACCACTACAACCAGCAGTTCTGATGAAATTGGGGCTGTCACATGAATAGTAATCTGGAGTGGGTTGGGGAAGGGAGATATGCAAGGCTACAGACTGCCAGGCAGTTTTGGGAGGTTGAGTATGGGGGGGGGGGGGGGGGGGGGGAGTGGAAAAGGAAAGCAGCAGAAAAGCAGAGGAGCAGTGAAGGGGAAAGGATGGGCAGGTACACTGGCAGAGAGTGGCACACAGAGAGTTAAGGCTGTGAAAAGGGAGAAGGGTGATAGGACACGGGGGCAGAAACTGTTGGGTTAAGGCTGTGGGGACAGTAGGTTACCGTAGGTTGAGGCTGGGATAATTTCAGGCATGGAGAATGTGTCGTAAGGATGATTCCCACCTACACAGTTCAGAAAATCTGATAGTCAGCAGCTAGACTGTGGTCATGAGTGTGTGAGTTGCATGTATATGTGTGTGTTTTATGTCAATTTCCAACGAAGGCCTTGTTGACTGAAAGGTCACTTTCTGACAGTCTTTCTGTAGTGTCTCTGCAATTCAGCGTGTCTGCTATATGGTGAGTAGCAACTATCCTTTTCATAATATTGTTACATTCCAACCTGTTTTTTCCATTGTTTGATTTTTATGTATTGTGTGAGTTTGTGCTTATTTTCACATATCTGTGCATATTTGAAAATGTTTTTGTGAGCCTGTACCTACTTTCATGTTTCTTTTACTATTATCCACCTCACCTCACACCCACTCAACTCCTTCATTTGCCCATTTTCTATATCATTTACTGTTTCCCCAATGCCATATCTGCAACAATTTTCCCCTACTCTGTCTTTCTGCATCAGTTCAGAAAGTATACCTTTCCCTGGCTAAAACTCACTTCTAAATCCTGTTCCTTAAATGCTGACTAAACCAAGGAAACTCCCCAACAGCCTAACATAAAACTTCTTTCTCTGGATCCCACCATTTCAACCACCTCTTCAGATTCTGCCGGTACCTATCCCTCACAAACCTGGTATTGCAAAAACACATTTCCATGGTACAGGCCTCCCAGAATCACCTCTGCTCCCCAGCAAGATACAGCTACTGTGCAATCCCTATTAATACATCACATCTCTGAAACTGAATCCCTTGCTCTCTAGCACCTACAAGAGCAATCCAGACACCACCTCCACAGGTTATACAACCTGCTGAAATCCTACAGTCACCTTGGGACACCATCATCCAACCCCTTTCTTACCCATAGTGTTCCTCCTTGTCAAGTCCTCATAGCACCCACAACCTTCCTAGCAGACCTTTTGAACCTGCCACATTTCCAAAACTCCCTATCGACACTCTAGAGCTTAAACAATCCCCAAACACCGTTGTTAACCTTTCCAACGAAATCCTCAACCTCACAGAAGTTCCAACCTATCCAAAGGCCTCACCTTTAGATCTACAACAGAGTTCAACAAAGTTGGACCTACACTCCTCCCGATCCCTGCAATGGAAACACTTCTTTGCCACTAACCCCTCCAACCAAATCCAACCATATCCCCCCCCCCCCCCCCAACCCACTGACCACCCCCTGGTCACCTTCTGGGAATTACTTACCTCGATCTTGCCCACCATCCTTCCCCAAGACCCTTCATAAGAACACCAACCTTTTAACAATGGAAACAACAGCCATATAAAATCTCTAAACAGAACTGCCCTAATCATCCTCCTTGCAGACAATGGCTCTACCGCTGTCATGATGAATTGCAGTGACTATCTGGTGGAAGGCCCCTGCCAATTGTCTGACTCATCCACCTACAATCTGCCAGACTGATCCCATTCCAGAAGTCAAACATACCCTCCAATCCCTACTTAGACCCTTCACAAACTCAACAATCCTGCATGTCCCATGGGTAGCTGGTTACTGCAGCAGCACTGCAATGATTTCGCACCTCAGTGACCAACACCTTGTGACGGCGCTCACCCGCTTTTTTATCTCTTCGTTTGTTGATTGTCCTCAGTGTTGATGTACTGGCTGCTACACGGGTTGAAAAATAGGTTGTGGAAGTGCAACTACTGTCTATTGTAAATGATGTAGCCAAAAGATGCACAGTTGTGTTTCACAGTCTTTTACTTTGACTTTTCACAACCCCCCCCCCCCCCCAATATTACACAGTTATATGGCCAGTGCACTATTGTTTAACTTTCGATATGCCTCATTAATGGTTTGCAGCCAAACATCCATATACTGCTACAACAGTTTACTGTTGCATATCTATGTGCAGTAAAAACATAACCACAAAGTTCACAGTTCTTGAAGTATAGAAAGGTACATATGGAGCAGACACTGTCTTAACACACGGCCTAATTATGTAACCCTTATTTCACAGGTGCATTGTTGTTGATCTAACCAATACAGGTTCCTCGTCTGATGTCAGCTAAAGTTCCCGCCAAACAGTTGCCCATTGCGAGACCCTTGTGTTGTTTATAAATGGCACCCTGGAATGTGAAGTAATTCTGAGAAGTGACTAATTCCAATAAGTCAACAAGTTCGCAAATCTTGCCCATAGTCAATTTTTTATGCTTAGTTAAATTATTAATTAACTTATGCTGACAACTTCATAAACACATTAGACACAAGTTTTTCACTAATTATGAACATACAATCAAGAAAATTCGCTACTATAAACGTCATGTCGATGACACTTTAGTACTTCTTGAGGGATCTGTTACCGACATAGATATAATAGCTTGCATCCAAATATAAAATTTACGAAAGAAATAGAAGTTAACAAAAGTATACATTTCCTGGACCTCCAAATTTCAAATATTAACAGCCAGCATAAATTTGGAATTTTCCGTAAGCCAACCACCACAGATTGCATAATAAGTAATTATTCTTGCCACCCAGTCTGCCATAAGCGAGCCTATTTTAACTCTACAATACATAGGTTAAGTAACCTTCCGCTAGACGATGATGAATAAACAAGGAGCTAGATATCTTGCAGGAAGTAGCAATTAACAATGGTTTCAGAGCGGAAATGGTCACTGAACTATTTGAATGGAAAGCTAGAAAAGGCAGGGCAGGTATAACCAATAAAATCACACTTCAAAGAGATGATGTTAACTATAAAAACACTAAGTTTGCCAAATTACCATATTTAGGAGTAGTATCAGATAAAATTGCACAGGTGTTTAAGAAAACCAACACAGGGATCAGCTTTCACACAGACAATACATGAATTTTAAAAAAAATCAGGCATGGAACAGGCAGAACAAACCAATTTGCAAGATCAGGGGTTTACAGAATAGAATGTGGCTCATGCACAAAATGTTACACTGGACAAACTGGGCGGGCTTTTAATGACAGGTTTAAAGAACACATCAGGCAGACAGAGAGCAATACCTCTACCTCCAGCAAATACTTAATTGAGAGTAAACACGTGGTCAACAACATAGATTCATCCCTTAAAATACTGCATACTGTGTCTAAAAGTAGAATCATGAATAGTCTAGAAGAAATAGACATTTACAACTGAATTAAAAATCATCCTAGTGACCTGCTTAATGATCAAACTGATTTAAAAAATAGAAGATTTTTAGATAATTTCCAGTCCGTTTTATGTACAAATGACAGATTGTAAAATGGCTTACAGGAGCAATACCTTTGACATCTGATGGGAGTTTACCACCCTGACATTTTGTGTCGACAAGTGTGTAAACGAGGTTTTATAAAACAAAAATACGTGGATACTCAAAATTATATTAGTAACAGAAGTGTCATATCCGCTACCACTTGCAATGTATCTACTCTCTTATTTTCTGTATTTTAGGATTGCCAATTTTTATGTGATGTATCTGACCAGTTTTGTCTTAAATAATAAGTAACAAATTTTATCAGTAATTCTGGTTTATTTTACTGTAAAGAAAAGTTACGGACTATAACGAGGGATGAAAAGCATGTATTTTATTTTATTTTCATATTTTGTATTGTATTTTATTTTATTTTTGTATATTTTATAAATGAAATTTCATTCATACGTTTGAGCTTCTGAAACATGAGATCGGAAAATTAGTAGTATGAAATTTTTATATAAATTTGAAATCATCATATTCTTCCATAATTTGTGTGATGTCACCATTTCTTCTCCTTCCTCTTCTACCAAACAATTTTGTCATCACTAATTCTGTAACTATTCCCGCCAGTGTCAAAATTTATTCTGCTGTTAACTTCACTCCCTCCTGCCACAATCACCGGTTTAGTTATCCCGAGTTTATTCTCCGGTTGAGTGTTATTACGTGTTCGTACAACGTGTTTTCTGCGCTACTCCCAGAACAGAACTTAGGTGGCTGCTACCAGGGACTGAACAACTGGCCCTTACTAGTGTTACGGTCTGGCCAAGAATTTTGTGTCAAAATTTCATTTTCTTGGATACACCGAGAAGATATCCAATCTTTCTTAACCGTTATTCCTGTTAGTCGTGTATTCCCACTCTGGTACTCTGAATCTATGGATTTCATGGTAATTACAACAACACTGATCATTCGCAAACCCAATAAAGCACATAAACAGACAGCAATTGGCATTCACCAGTTGGGCTTTATTCCGCTCAGCTCGTGTAGCCCCGTCCGCTTCTGTGTGCAGTGTTTCAAAATCATATGAATAATTGATAGACCAATTTCCACTGGAGATTAGGCATTTCGTTATACAATGTTTTTTTTACCTCAAGAATATGAATTTGGACAACCCCCCCCCCCCCACCCCCACATTCCCCGGTTTGCCCCCAGTGAATCTGGCACCTTCCGCATGTCAGTAAAATTTTTCCGGGTAGCATCTTGCTGCTACTGCTTATACAGCTAACAGCCACAGTTCCGTAGACAGAACCGGGAGAAGGCACAACACATGCACAACTGAACTGTGCATGTGCATGAGCTTGCTCACAGCTGCTCAAATGAATCTAATGTAAACAATTGTGATGTCACGCTCATTGGAGGCAATTTGTTGTTATGAAGCATTGCATAGTCTTCCCAAAGGCTTTGACACATTTTACCGTTGGCAGATGCTTGTATGAGCACTGTGTTTTGTTGTTGTATATGGCGCATTTCCTTTGCAATTTAAGTTTTATTTTCATTTTTTCCCCTCGTTCATGTTTTATTGCAGTAGTATTATTCTGCAGTAACGAGATACAGTAATATCCTTTGTTAGATATTGTTTCTTACCAGTCAAAATTACAAAAATTTAACTGAAAACTAAATTTTAAAAAATACCCAGAATTCTAAAAAATTCCCAGGATTTTCCCGGTTTTCTCCCGGATGAAAAAATTCCCAGGTTTTTACTGGAGCTCCCAGGTTGTCCCAGGTCGTATCTGTGGGTCGGAGGTATAGGGCACTATGTCACACTTACTAAATTTTACAGGAGACCAGTTTGAAGGTGTTTTCTTGTGTTCTTCCTTAAATATCTTGCCTATTAATAGCATCATCATAACAATCTTTGGTCAGTTTACATTTTGAACATTAAGTATCATGTTGCTTCACATGTAACAGCCTTTTTTTCATTTTGTACCAGTTTTGCAGATATATAATGGACATGGTGTTGCATTTTGTGGCATAGTGCTCTTGGTGTTTAATGAATAACATTACTCGATCACATTAATTTCATTGTAAGAATATATTACATGAACAGAACATTACTCACATTGTGGTGTAACTTGCTGTATGAACATAAATGTCACATTTGGTCCTAAATCACATCTATGTATTCTTCTGGAAAGTCTGTTATGTTTGTATTATGTGTATGTTCTAGGTTCTTATAAAATGCATGACAAACTGAAGGCATATGTGGCAACAGTGCCCTTAAATCATTATATTTATGCAGCAAAATAGGTCTTGGGACATCTGAGAGTTGGTTCAAATCTGCTGAAATGTAAGTGCATATTTGCGTAACCTAACAAAGTCGGCCTGTCTGTTGTCACCAGCAAAAGATGTTTTGAAGTACAGAATTCCCCTGTTTTCCTGTTTCACTTGTACTTGCGCACACTTTGATTACAAAAATGGTCATTTCTCCATATCCATTTTCCTCTGAACAAGGGGAGGCCTTTCAGAGTCTTTTGTGGCGTACATTGAATTAAAACTTTTGAAATCTTGAAGTTCCATATTATGAACAAAGTAATTGCTGGAAGTGTGTTTTACCAATTGTTGATTCAATTTCTTCCGTTTCCTCTCTATCAATACATGAACATTGACGGCCTCCATACGGGTATGGCCTTTTAGTAGATATTTCTGAGTTATGGTCTTAATTTGTGGATAATTATGCAGTAACCGGAAAAAAAAACACATTATAATATTCACATTCTTATTTTGTCCACAGCAGTTGTCTGCCCAAAGTACGATTTCTTCCACGCCACTGTCGGGGCATGACACTATCTGCCCACTTCAAAATTGCTGATGCAATGTCATTTCTGCCTTGCCCTCCTTTTGACTCACCCCACATCACACAGTGAACTGAGGAATCTGTGGTATCATACAGGGTAAAATTTAAGACTCAAAGCTTCCTTTTATAAAAACTAATACTATTTGACATGAGTGGAGATGGCAAACATTTCTGAAGGCCTCCGGTTAACACTTTGAGTGTTGGTGTTCCTCTTGCCTTGTTAGTGTCATTACTTTTTAGAAGGTACCTGTTTTTTGATTAATTCAGATGAGCAGTATGCTCAGCTTCAACGGATTCTTTTTCTTCTGGAGTCAGATTACTTTTCAGGTGATTTGAATAACAAATTGAACTGTTTATTAAAGATGTCTGCGTAAAGCCATTTTTTTTACCGCTTATCTCTGGGTAGTGACTTTCATAATGTGGGAAAGAAGCAATATGTCTTTTGATCAGGCGTTTTTCTGCTTGGAGTATGTCTACCCCTTTGATCTTTTCTTACTACTCCACCTGGCTCCATGTTTTTTTTTAAAATGTGTACAACAACTGTATTTGAGATAGAGTGTGTGTTCAAAAACATAATCTTGCACACCTTAACTCATCCATCATTTTTTCGTGCCCTAGAGTATATCCGCTCCTGCTCAGGTGAGTCCTTCGATATCTGTAGCGACTCCCTGAGCGGTTTACGAGCTATCAACCAGTGTTTCCCTTGTTCTCATCTGGTGATGGCTATCCAGGAGTCTCTGCATACTCTTGCCCGTTGCAGCCGCTCTGTGGTATTTGTGTGGACCCCAGGCCGTGTTGGGATACCCGGCAATGAAAATGTTGACCGCCTGGCGAAAGAGTGTTGACACGTGTTTGTGTCTGTGTTATGTGCGGTTGGATATGGGTGTGTGTGTGTGTGTGTGTGAGTGTATACCTGTCCTTTTTTCCCCCTAAGGTAAGTCTTTCCGCTCCTGGGATTGGAATGACTCCTTACCCTCTCCCTTAAAACCCACATCCTTTCGTCTTTCCCTCTCCTTTCCTCTTTCCTGATGAAGCAACCGTTGGTTGCGAAAGCTTGAATTTTGTGTGTATCGACCTGCCAGCGCTTTCGTTTGGTAAGTCACATCATTTTTCATAATATTGTCGTTACCCTATTCTGAATTTTCCATAGTTTGATTTTACAAATATTATGTGTATTTCAAGGTGAAAGGAACTAATAAACATTTCTCTGTGAAATATAACAGATAATACTGACATTAAACAATTTAGGAGTAAAGGGGACAACTCACTGAATAACAGGAGTGTTGAGTCGTTGACAGGCACACAAAAAATAATGAAAACTTGACTAGCTTTTGGAAGAAATCCTTTAAGGACACACACAAACACACACACACACACACACACACAAATGTTTTTACATTTTCCAAGTATTTACATTATTCACAATAAAATCAATCATCTGCAGTTTTCGGGCAATAGTAGACATTAAGGTTAGTGCTTAAGTTCGTAGTGTTTTTGTTTTTCGTGTTGGTATTCTTGTTGTTTTGGGTTTATTTATTGATTGTCATTTTTTATTTGTAGTTCACTGTTGCTATTTGAGTCTACATATTGTCAATCGGAGATAGTGAGTGGTGCTGTGTACACTGGAAACTGGTCTGCCAAGGGGAGAAATCGAAACATTTCCACCATATTCTTCTATTTGAGTTTAGTAGAGGGGTGAGAATATCAAATGCAGCCAGAAACATTTGCACCCAGAATGGTGTTAATGTCATTGGACACAGCACAGCAAGAAAATGGTTTCCTCATTTCAAGAAGGATCATTCTGACATTAGTGACTCCACATTCAGGAAGACCTTTGGGGGTTTGTGAAGATCATTTAAAAGCATTAACCTCCACAATCATCCCTGTCAGTGTACAAGAGAACCGGTAAATGTGACAAAATGTGATTCCAACACTGCGACCTTTTGCATGCAATGAGGAAGTTCAAAAACCGGGTGTGTGGATACAGCATGCTCTAAGCCAAAATCACAAAAATCAGCAGGTGGCCATAAGTCCATCTTTGTTTGCCTGTCATCAATTGGCTTGTGAACAACACTGATCGTTCCTATCAAGTATTGTTACCCTTTGACAAAAAGAAATGAGCTCTTCAAGGTAACACAAGAAAAAGAAAGGAATGATTGAGCCCAAACAAAGCAGTAATTCCCCGTGCAAAGACCTCCACATATCCACAAGAGATAGTGTACATCTTGTATAATAGTGACGGTGTGGTGTATTATGATTTGCTTCCCAGATGTGTAACCATCACTGCTGTTATTTATGTCAACAACTGAGATGTCTTGCAGATGCAATCCAAACAAAGAGTAGGAAGACTGTGTAAGTGAACTACTCCACGGTAACGCCCACCTTATTCACCTGATCTTGTACCCTCAGATTTTCACCTTTTCTACTATCTCTTGAACAACATTCAAGCAACTTTCTTTCTGGGTGAAAACGTGCTTTGAACATGACTCGAGTTCTCCAACTCAAAAACGTGATTCTACAGTCTCAGAGTTGAAAAGTTGTCCCTGTGTTGGTAGACATTTTTAAATAGCAAAGGAGCAGATATTACTGAATAATAAAGTCTCTGTTATGTGTATTAGCTGTGTTTATTAAACTTATGGAAAAATGCTACAAACTTATACAGCAAACCAATATAACATCACAACTGCAGTTCAACTAGTGGACTGGGATGTGGGTTATGTTGTATGGGGTGGGTAGAAGGTGAAAGAGGTTGGACACAGGAGGAAGGGCTTGGGATAGATACGTAGCAATTAGGAGGGAGGCAGTAGGTGTACAGGATAGGAAGGCAGGGGAAGTGGAAGGGGGGGGGGGGGGTGGCGGCACATGCACAGGCTAGATGTGTGACATACAGGCACTGGAGCCAGTGAGGTGCAGCGTACAAT
The DNA here is from genome assembly GCF_023864275.1 of Schistocerca cancellata. Taxonomy (NCBI): domain Eukaryota; kingdom Metazoa; phylum Arthropoda; class Insecta; order Orthoptera; family Acrididae; genus Schistocerca; species Schistocerca cancellata. The sequence goes on from NC_064627.1 coordinate 74,661,414, forward strand.
GAAGATGACGTGAAAACATTGATTGGGAAGTGGGGACAGATCAGAGGAAGGGAAACTTTTGGGTAGAGAGTGTAGGAACAATGAGTAAAACTACAGTGAGGCCAAGGGGATTGCAGGAGCACAGGATGTGTTGAAAGGATAGCTGCAGGTAGTAGACCTTGCTGCTAAAGGCACAATTTCAGAAACTGTATTATAACAAAGCTGTTTCACCACATTCTGACTGTCTTGCTTAAAAATACTTACAGTCTCATACCAGACAAACAAGAAAATACAAATGTGAAATGAATAAGGAAATAGTATAGTCAGCAACCACTTCTAGAAAAAGGAAGATAATGGTAAACACTCACTTCATAATATAAAGTGATCTCCTCCTCAACAAGACATCAACAACAGCCGACTTATCTTCTGTGTGAACTAGCCTCATTACACAGTCTGACAGCAAGCTCAACCCTGCAATTGTGTTCCCACAGAACTGAAAAATCAAACAACATAGTATAGACAATGCAGGACATAAAATTCTTCATAAATAACATCACAAGAATGTTTGCAAAAATTGATAATATGAACAGAAATTCAAAACTGGTAATTCTTCAGACAATAACAAATCAGTCAAGAGATCAGCAGTCTGCCATTAACTACCACCTCTGATGTCAGTTGAAAACATGGAGCTAAGCCCAAGCATCTTAAATGTTTCAAAATTACAAACTGAATACTGAAATAAGTCTGTGTAAACATCAATTGCAACATACACACATCTAAATATGTAATAATATAACTTTTATACACTGACGGGGTTTACTTGTCATGTGTGGGAATTGTCCTCATGATGTGCATTTTCAGCTCCTCACAGCATAATGAACAGTCCATTAATTTTTGAACATGCAGCCATGCAAATTCCAACCTTTCCACTGATATTTCAACAGCAAATCATCTGGTTATCATAGGAGTGGATGGACTGAAGTTACACAGCTGAAATATAAATGGAAAAGTTTGTGTTTGCACAGATGCATACTCAAAATTTAAAGGATTATTCTTATGATAGTAAATGCTTTTAAAATAATTTTGCAGTTCTGGATTATGACACCTTGTTAAATAATAACTATAACAAAAATAGGGATCGCAAATAAAAAAAATAAAAGATTTATGAATGTCCCTTGGCACAATCTGTATAGCTTTCAGCATAGAACCAGACTGCTACTGTGACAGCTTGGCTACACCGCCATAAACAAAAATACACTCCAGTTTATTTTTTTTTTTAATATGTGTTGTGAGGCTTGAATAGCTTCACGACCAAGTTGTATGACTTCTACTTCAGCAGAACTTAGGCTGACGGGCTGCGAGAGGGCAAGTAAGCACGTGAATTTCATTTGAGTTACGTGTTTGCTTAGATTTGGTACAGTAGTGCACACATTTCTGGAAGCTCTTCTCTGGATTGTGGGACAACAGGAGTTTTCAGGGCTGTTCTTTTGTTACTATTCGACCGAGTCTCACAAACATTATGACACTGCATTTCGCTTCAGAGTCTTCTTACAATGCCAAACAAAAAAAACTAAAAACAATATATATCCATTTAAGAAGTTAATTCAGTGGTGTAATATAAAGATAAAAAATTACTTGCATACAGTAAAAAATCTGCCATGTTGCCCAAAAAATAAGTTACTGAGAACTGCACCTCAATACAATTATTTATTCATCCGATGATAAAGGTAATAAAAATTGTGTGTGGGCTTACAGGGCATATGTGATGCACCTCCTTCAAAATAGTCCCCTTCTGACCAAACACACCGACTCCAACGGTACTTCCACTTTTGGAAACATTCCTGGATTGGTCCCCCCCCCCCCCCCTGAAGTGTGTTAAGGACGCTCTCCATATTTGCCTGTATGTCTTCAATTGAGTCAAATCACTTCCCTTTCAGTGAAAACTTCAGTTTAGGAAACAGGTAGAAGTCTCCAGACGCCAAATCAGGGGAATATGGCAGTTGTGGAAGCACAGGAATTTTGAATTTGGTCAAAAATTCAACGAAGGAGAAGCCATGATGAGCTGAAGCATTGTCCTGGTATAGCACCCAACTCCTGTCTTTCCACATTGCACGCCTTTTCTTCACACCTTTTCGTACAAACAATCAAGGACACATTTGTAGTGTTATTGGTTAATTGTCTGTCCTCCAGGGATAAATTCATGATGCACAATACTGGTAGAATCGAAAAAAAGTCACCAACTTTCACCTTCACCTTCAACCAACTTTGCCCTGCTTTTTTCGGTCGTGGTGAACCTGGAGTCTTCCACTGCAAAGACTGCACTTTGGTTTCAGGATCATATCCACATACTCACAATTCGTCACCTGTAATTACACTATTTAACAAATCTGGGTCATTTTTATTCTGATTAATCAGTCCTTGGCACACTTCAAGTTGGTATTGTCTCTGGTCACTTGACAACACTTTTGGAATGAATTTTGCGGACACTCTACGCTTGTTCGGATCTCCAGTTACAATAGACTGAACTGCATAGAAACTTAAATTAAGTTCATCAGCCATCTCTCTAATTGTAAGCCTACGATCAATGCGCACTGTCATGAACTTTCACAAAATTTTCAATCTTTTTGAGGTGGAAGGACAGCTGGACAGTGGTTCATCTTCAAATTATTCGCGGCCATTTTTAAATCTGTTGAACCAGACAAAAACATATGACTGGCTGATACAATGATCTCCAAAAGCTGTTTTTAATAGTTCATAAGATTTCGCGGTTTTAAAACAAAATTTCACACAAACTCGTTGCTCCGCTTTTATGTCCATTTTCACGCAGACAGAATCCGACAACAAGCCCTAACAGACCCACACTCAAATAGCTGCCACAACAAACTGAGTAAAGGAAATGCAATTTCCTGTCAGAGGGTGTTCAAGGAGAAGGCAATGACTCACTCCCCACCCTCAATGTACCTGCCCGACAAACCAGTAAACAGTAGCGGATCCATTCTTAAAACTTTCCAATCACACCTCAAATGATGGATTTCGTAACACACATTAAGCAATTTGTAGATATGGCACTCCTGCTTGATACATAGTTCACAGTGAGGTACAAAGGCTTTCATGGAAACAGAGACTCAAAAATGTGTGCAGATTATTATATCTAAAAAAGTCCAAGATGACTTACTGTAAGGTGACTACAAAGGCTGTAGGCATTGATTAAAGGGTGTCATACTGCGAATACTTTATTCTGCAATTATAATCTTGACATTACACCATTCCGAAGAATCTACCTACAATAAATATAATAGGGAGACAAAAACAGTACAACATACACAACTCGGGAATGTGCTAACACACATGCACTTAAAAATATTTGATGCCACGTCACGGCACAAGTGAAAGTTTTAAATAATGGTACTCTTGTACAGTTATGTTCTAGCCTGTTAACAAACCGTAGGTACATATTTTATATACAATGTCACAGTTTCAAGCTGCATGTTGGCAAGAAGGGTGTCGCAGCAGAATAATTCCAATGGAGGTAACAGCTACGACTGTTAGTAAAAATAACATTCAAATTTCTTCAACTTTTAGTGATCAATGTTGTTTCCTACTGCATGTGACATTTTTATTTTATAGCTGTGAAGAATAATTGATCAGGCCAGACAAAAATGGACAAGAGAAATCTGATCAGAAATTGAGATGCTGCAGAAAGTGGACAAGTACAAAAAGATGCATCAAGCAATCAAGGAGATAGTGTTTCAGGGAAAGAAGAACAAACCTGATGTGGAGACAAAAAGGAAAGATGAAACTCCATTCAAACAACCCACATGAAGTTCAGGATAGGTGAAAACAGTATATTCAAAGTCTTCATGAAGCTGGTCAAAGACCTTCTGATCTGCAAATTGAGAAGGAAGAAGCAGAAAATGTAAATGAAATGGGAGACTTTATGCTATGGTCAGAAGTAAGTAAGGTGTTGGAGGAAATGAAAGACGACAAAGCCTGTAGTATAGAAAATATTCCAGCAGAGATCTTAAAGAGTTTAAGGGAAACATGCAAAAATGAGTTAACATCTCTTTGTAATTAATCCTATAGCAAGTGCAACAGGCTGAAGAACTTTCTTGTATCCACAACAGTACTAATCCCAGAGAGGAGTAACTCTAAAAAGTGATCAGTTTCAGCGAGTCTTTCAGCGGAACTCTGCTGAACAGGGATACCACATCAAAATTGACTATATCAGATTCCGTGCTAAGTAATTTCTTGAGACGTTGCATGAAGTCCTCAGAGCTGTGGATTTGGTGAATACACTTCCCCACATATGAGAACAGCAGTTTCTTCACGTACTTGGCTATTTGATGCATTGATGTGCCAATATTAGTGACAATTGGGTGTAGTTACACATTCTCTGAGTAATTTTGGTACCCATTAAGTCTACGTGGAACTTTCTCTCTTGACTGCAGTTGTTTCACAACGTTGTCAGGCATACGCATTTCCTTCACATGAATTCCAGAGTGACAAACAAGATAGAATCTCGGGCTAGTGTGGCACTTGTGAGAGGAAGGTTTCGAGATATGCAGCACAGGTGATATGTGGCGGTCAGGGAGCTTTTAAATCTTCAGCTTTACATTGCAGCCTCCCTAGCAGGTGCCTAGCAGGTGAAGATTGGGACTGTGTAGACAGTGCCCCTCATTCTTTAGAAGAGTGTGCCAAGAAAAATGCCTCTGCTTGCCTGTCTGTGAAATTTGACAGATTCAAAGTGCAGCAGATGGAAGACACTTGCAGATTAAACTAAGTGGCAAGCTGTTTTATGACACCACTTTGAAGGTACTCAAGCAGTGGTCTCCACGAAATGTGCCTATTCCAGAATTCATCACTGCAGTGGAGCAAGTAGCCAACAAACTTTCACCAAACGTAGCAGAAGAAATTTGCTGGGAGACCTGCAGCCTGCTGATCAAGAAAAAGCCTCCAAAATTGATCTTCTCAAATGATAAGAGGCTTGCACTCAAGAGCCTCTCGGAAGACAACAGCATCGTAAAGTTGCTAGCAGAAAAAGGAAACCCCACACTCATTTTGCAGCAAGTGAAAGTGTGTCAACTTCTGTACAATCCTGAGACAAAGTGGACAAGCAGATCAAGCACTCACCTGAAGGAAACACGTATGCCTCATCAACAACTATGATCAAGAGAGAAAGTTCCACCTGTCTACATGGACTGTTGAAATTACACAAAGAGGGCAAGCCATTGTGCCCAACTGTCAGCAGCACTGGCACATCAATGTACCTAACAGTAAAGTCCTTGAAGAAAATGCTGTTCCCATAAATGGGGGAAGTGTAATCACCACTTCCGCAACTCAGGAGGGCTTCCTGCAATATCTCAAGCAATTACAAAGCACAAAATCTGATATAGTGGTCAGCTTTGCTATGGTATTCCTCTTCACCAGGGTTCCACTGAAAGACTCACTGAAACTTTATGGGGACCAATATTAAGGAGTAAGGTGTAGGCATGGGCAGCACTCCATCCCCAGCAGTTGCCAATTTGTTCACAGGGACATTTGAAGAGGAGGCATGAGAACAGATAAATGCAAATCCATATGTTTCTTCAGGTATGTTGATGATAAGTCTTTGATCTGGCCTCATGCTAGGGAGAGACCTGATGAGTTTTTGGAACATCTTAAGTTCACCATGGAACTGGAAAAAGATGGTCAGAGGCTGTTTCTAGATGTCAAAAGGACAGCAGATGATCTTTTGGCCTATTTGTATCACAAACCTACATACACTGATTAATATCTGGAAATCAGCAGCTGTTACAGCACGGAAGAATGGAGGGTATACTCCTTGTCAGACCTACTTGGTTTGCCAGCAGAAATAGAGCATCTACAATCAGTGTTCTGTGTAAATGAGTACACAGAAGAAGAGATTCAGAAGGCGTTTCAACCAGCCATTCTGCCACATGGAGGCGAAGAGCAAGATGAAGCAAAGACTGTGATGTACCTGCCATTGGCAGGACCATCTTCTGCCAAAACCAGCAAGATTCTCATGAAGAATAACATCAAGTGTGTGATCTGTCCACATAAAAGAAAAACAAGAGGGCTTGCATGAAATGTGGATGACAACCTGGGATAATGAAAACCAGAAGTTTATAATATACTTGCCAAAGTAGCATGTCATACATTGGCCAAACAAGCAGGACAGTGGACATCAGATGTAAAAAACATTTGAGGCACACCCAACAAAAGGCAATGAAATCAGCTACTGCTGAGCACTGTCTGGTGCCCAATCATTTCACAAAACATGATGAAACAAGAGTTCTGGCACAGACTCCCCTGATACTAGGACAGTGTCATGAAAGAGTCAATAGAGATAAAGTTGACAAAAAACCTCACAAATCCTGACACTGGGTATCAACTCAGCAGAGCAAGAGATCCTGCACTGAAGTTGCTGAAAATGCAATGGGGGCAGCAGCCAAACTCCACAAACAGAAGAACTGAAAGAATAACTGAGAGTGGGGAACGAACCCCAGACAGGGCACCAGACACACTGGAGCAAAGACAGAACTTCACAAGACACTTCTTGCAGGAGCGGAATGCAGACAGAACATCTATAATTGCACTGTACTGAAAACAGAGTGCCAGTACATGGACAAGTGCACCAGACCACTGAGAGTGTGCCAGCATTTGGCTTGGTGCATCAGACTGAAGAATGAATGCCTAACAACACTTCTAGTGAGAGCGGACCGCAGAGAGAATGCCTGGAACCACACCAGACCAAAAACGGAATGCCAGCCCACAGATGGTCACTCCGGAACAAACACACGCGGCCCAACAGACGAAAGAGGGAATGCCTAAGGACACTTTTAGTGGGAGTTGATTGCAAATGGACTGCTTGGGACTGACCATGGAGGTGGAAGACCATAGGTCCAAATATTGGACCCATCTACCCGACGAGCAGGCCCAGGCAGCACCTGATAAAGATCATGAGTCACACTGTTGAAATACTTTGCATGTATGATGCTCATATCTGCCAGAATAAAAAACACCTCAAGATGTCAGCAGATCACTGGGAAAGACTGAAGTATCACATAAGGAGGAATGTGGCTTCAGAAGGGAAAAGTGACATAAGATGCCATTGGACTTTTAAGGACTGTCGGTGCAAAGGGCAAAGAAGTATTTCCAGCCTTCATAGGCCTCAAACAGGCCTTTGACAGAGTGCAGTGGGCTAAATTGATAGATAACTTGAAAATGAAGTGAGTAAAGTGGAAGAAGGGAAGACAGACTGAAAATCTATACTCTAATCTGAAAGCAAGGGTATACAAATAGTAAATGAGACATCTAAAGACAACAAGATAGGGAGAAGGGTCACATAGGGCTGATGTTTCTTGCCGATCCTACTAAATATTTATCCGGAGGATGTAGGGAAAAGTTGTTTGGATGGGACAAGCAACATCAGGGTACATGGACAGAAAATAGAATGGATAAGATTTGCACGTGACATGGCAATTCTTGGAGAAAATGATGGGACACTGATTCAAATCTAAATGACCTGAATGACTCCTACATAACAAACAACATGAAAATAAATACAAAGAAAATGAAAGGCATTTTTACGGGTTTAACAAAAAGAAAAGTACAAGTAAATTGATTGAGAATTTGAGAACGTTCTAGTATTTCGGAGGCTGGGTTGGGGGAGATATGCATTGTGAACACTATATATCAAAGTCACAAAGGTGCTGGTGAAAGAGGCATTTCAAAAGTAAAAAAGGCTCTCAACTAGTGGTCTGAATACAGAATAAAGGAAGGAGCTAATGAAATGCCTGATACGGAGTGTTGTGCTGTACAGAGTAGAAACGTGGACACTGTGAAAGCAGGAAAAGAGAAGAATTGAACCTTCTGAAATGTGGATATGGCACAAAATGGAGAAGATCAGCTGGACTGATAAAGTCAGGAATGAGGAGATACTGTAAGGAGAGGCAATGGAAGGTTTTATTCCAGTGAAGAGAGGGAAGGGCAGAAGATGATACCAGATGTTAGATGATATCACTAGACCACAATAAGGGTATTGGAGAATGAAGAAGAAAGCAGAAGACAGAGAAGCACAGAGGGCTTTGAAGTCTAAATTTGCCGCAAGGCAGTTAACTAAGTGAAATGTCGTCAGAGAAAATTTACAGTTGTGTTACCTTATGTCTACCTGTGACTGGTCCAGCAGCAATATCATGAAGACGTTCCTATCACTATGTTTTAAACTGTGTATAAATGAGCCACGTAATTTGTAATAGACCCATGCACGTCAATTTAATAGCAGTTGCAGTCAACATACAAGCTGATTCTAGAGTATGTAACTGTAGATCATATTGCTCATAGCAGATTGTTATGTGTGCACAAAGAGCAGATTGGAGTCATTACGAAAATCAGTTACAGAGGCTACCCAAAGCTGACAGACCATTTTCAATACTATTATTAGATGCCTTAGCACCTTATAATAGAAGATGTGGATAATAAATATGTCTTTACTATGTCATATAATTTTTTCACAATATCTAGTTATGGTAGCTATCGCAGAGCAGAAGGAGAGTATGTTAACAGAGGCAATGGTAAACGAGGTTACTGAAACCGTTATTAGGGTCAAATGAACTAACTTTGTATCCAAACTAATGAAACAATTCTGTTGCTTGACAAAACTGAGAAGTTACATACCAGCCCGTTCCATCCTGAAACAAATGGGTGGATGGCCAGAACAAGTGCACTACATGGTATCCAAAATGGTAAGCCATTATGTGAACGCACAGCATTCAGATTGGGATATATACTTAAGTTTTGTCATCAGTGGGTATAATTCAAAAGTTGATACCAGAACTGGACTCTTGTTGCACGAAGTAACATATTGGAGGAAATTGCCATCACTTTTGACAAAGTTCAACCTAAACTGGGTCCACAGGGTGAACCAGTAAAGAATTTTGCAAAGAAATTTGGCAAAGGCAAAGTGCACTAACACATAAGCTTTAGAGAAGCAAGAATGTATTGGACAATGGACGAGTTAACAGTCACAATACAGAACAGAACAGTGGGTGTTACTAGCTAATCCATATACCCCAAAGGGCAAAACGAATATTCCAATTAAGTTTTGTGAAGTGCACAATTTCACATTTCTGAATATTTACAGTGAGTTGGCAATAACTGCATCACTTTGAAATCTTATCACGTTCTGACTGAATATTAGGCAATTTGTTTCAGACACCACAGGGTCTACACAACAGAATGCCCTATTTCTTGAGGCAGTTTAAAAATATTAAGTCAGTCTGTTTCAGCTCCAACTATTCCGTTATCTGCAGCAGGATTTAAAAGTTGCTCCCAATTTTTTGCCTATATTTGGTGCATTTTTATTGTTTCACTTTTGTCTTTCCAAGCTAAAATAGTGACAGTTCAGGAGAAGGCACAACAGTGCTTGGGTGCAGAGAGTTTAAATCCACTGTTATGATGCAAACACAATTCATTCTGTTTACAAGAAAGTAGCACCTGCCAAGAGGATAAAAGCAAAAAACGGGCAGTTTTAGACACTGGCAGCATTCTGAAGCAGTGTGCAGGAGCTCAGGGTGTCTCCACTGAACAAGCTGAGACTGTCCGACAAGTTTCCAACTAAGTCCACGCAAATCAGTTTGTCTGGCTTAATGGGAACTTTTGATGCTACATGCAACTATTCAAAAGGTCTTCAATAAGTGGTTGTCTATATTCACCTGCAATCAAACCTTTGGTTTCAGCAAGATGGTGCTCCACCTCACTGGTCGCGATGGACCCACGAATTCGCCTCCATATTCTCCTGACACTGCACTATTGGATTTGTTTCTCTGGGGCTACATATAGGAAAAGGTGTTCACCGCTGGAGTGCAGGACCTCCAAGACCTGCACACCTGGACTGTGGAAGTCATCAGTACCATCCCTCTAGACATGCTGTGATGTACCTGAATAAAAATTTAATACAGACTAGAAACTGTTTGCATCATCACTGAGGATGATGTGGAAGTGTTTTGGTTTGATGATGTGATTTTTTTAAAACTTAACATGACATATTTTATTTTTGAGAATGACAAAGATTTGTTTTATTTAATTTTGTGTTGGGAGCAAATTGAAAATAGGGCACTTTGGCGGAGACACCATATACTTCATTACAGACAACACATCTTCAAAAAGTCTGAGGTACTGTCTGCCAGGCCATTAGTATAAAATCAGCACATTTGAGCTCAGAATATGTTCTAGGATTCTACAAGAAATGGACGTTAAGGATACTGAATGGTAGTTTTGTGTTTCACTTCTGCAACCTTTCTTGTGGATGGGTGTGATCTGTACTTTTAATTATTGTGAACAGTTTTTTATTCAAGGGATGCACTATATACACTGTTCAAAAGAATTAGATGAACATGACTTTGGGCATCTGTCATACACCACTGAGCTATAACTGAGGACTGAGTATGTAACCAAATTACACCTTTATCCTCAAAAATTAAATGTACAACAAAACATCATTACATACTCAATCATTTACATGAAAAGAACTGAAATGTCTGACAGATATAGAAAACAAAGTGGAAACAATCATTCATTCCATCATCCTGGGTGATTTTCACTAGACTTTGAAAGCTCCAATAATGTGTATCCCCTGCAAGAGCGTTCATCACTGCCTGACACATACATGGCATGCTTTGTATAAGTCAATGGCGGACACCCTGCAGTATCTGTTCCCATTCTTCAATGAGAGCTAATGAGAGTTCTTGGAGGGTCTGTGGTGGAACGGGATAACCAACAAACACATCTGTCAAGTATGTTCCACCTATGCACATTGGGGTTTAGTTTTGGACTCTTTGCTGGCTATTCCATTACTTCAATGTCCAGGCTTGGCAACACATCCCTGCTGATGCTTGCCACATAGACCCTGGCATTAGAAGGAATTCAGGGCCACCATGATAAGCAGCAGCCACCACACAGTCCAACACTATCTGTTTGATGTTCTTCCTCGCAGTAAGATGACCATGGACAATGAGAAGCCCAATATGGTTATCAGCAGTGAAGCCTTCCTGCAGTTTTACAGAACATTGGGAATTGTCGATTCCCTGGACAACAGGTACTGCTCACCAAGGGTCTCTACACACAAACACCCCCATCACCTTATGACAGACAATTTCAGCATCCATCTGTGAATAATACGGTTCACCAGTAATGAAGTTGCTGCTTGACATGGGCACGATAGTACTGAAGGTGAGCTGCAAGATGCTGTAGTGTCATGAGCGTCACTAGAGCAAGACACTTGGGTCGTAAGGTCCTTTCTCGTAATCAGATTATGGCAGTCTGATCGGACACAGTGGCTCCAGTAGCCCTTCTGTGAAAGTCTTGCAGTGCTCTGACAGTAACCATATGATGTCACAATGCACAGGTGGCCCAATATCGGTCTTCATGTAGGATTGTAATGCAGTATCTGTTCCCATTCGCTAATGAGAGTTAATGAGAGTTCTTGGAGGGTCTGTGGTGGAATGGGATGACCACAAACACACCTGTGAAGTATGTTCTACCAATGCACATTGGCCAGTTCATCTTGTGTACTGACCTATCTCCCTGTAGCATGTCCACGACCTACGAATGACACATGCAGAGGCATTGGCATCTGCAGCAACACAACCAAAAGTCCGTCCTTTTTAGATAGCATAGACCACCCTTGTAACTTGCACTGCATTAAGATGTCAAACTGGATGTGCTTGGTTGAATACAACGTCCCCAAATGACAGCTGTTATCTACTTCCACTGTCCTCTTCCATGTGCCCCTTGGTCTTCCTCTCTTCCTTGTTCCCTGGGGATTCCATTCCAATGCTTTTTTCTCGATGGCTCCATCTGGTTTTCTTAAGGTGTGCCCCAACCATCCCCACTTTCTCTCTCTCTTATCTGGTCTTCTATAGGTATCTGGTTTGTTATTCGCCAGAGCTCCTCATTACATATTTTTTCTGGCCACCAGATATTCCTAATGCGTCGAACACATCTATTTATGAAGCTTTGTAACTGGGATGTTATCTTTTTATCCATTTTCCAGCTTTCACTGGCGTACAGAAGGACAGCCTTCACATTTGTATTAAAAATACGGATTTTTGTTTTGTATGTGATATTTCTATTTTTCCATATTGGATACAATTGTATGAAGGCAGCATTTGCCTTTTTAATGCGGTTTTTCAAGTCATCTCCAGCTCCACCATCTTCCGCCACTATACTACCCAGATACAGGAATGAGTTGACAGTCTGCACCCGCTGCTCACCTATTAATAATGGCACCTCCATGTTCCCTGAATTTACACTCATTTCCTTTGTTTTGCCTATATTTATCTTGAGGCCAGCAGTCTCTGCTTCTTCTTTCAGCAAGTTTAATTTAGCTTGCATATCAGTCAGCCTTGGAGCTAGTAAAACTATGTCGTCTGCAAAATCCAAATCCTCCAGACGTTCTTGGATCCCCCACTGGATTCCTCATCTCCTGCCTGCTGTGACTCTTCTCATAACAGAGTCTAGAACGAGTAGAAAAAGTGTTGGTGACAAAATGCAACACTGACGGACTCCAGTTGTTACTTTTATGGGCTCTGTCACATTTCCCTTGTGGAGTACGCAGCATTTGTAGCCATCATATAGATCTTTTATGATGTTTAAGATCTTCTGTGGTATGCCATACTTCCGCAATACCTGCCAGATTACTTTATGTTTCACGGAATCTAAGGCCTTTTGAAAATCAATGAATGCCAGGTACATGGTTGCTTGGAATTCTTTGCTTTGCTTTAAAATGATCCTAAGAGTGTTAATAAGATCAACACAACTGTGTTGTGCCCTAAAACCGGCCTGTTCTTTATGCAGGCGCTTTTCAAGGGATTCTTTAATTCTGTTTAAAATAATTCTGGTGAGGACCTTACTGGGCACTGACAACAATGTAATACCACGCCAGTTGTTACAGTCTGACAAATTTCCCTTTTTTGGGAGCTTTACCACCGAACCATTTTTCCACTCCTTTGGAGATTTCTCTTCAAGCCAAATATGCTTCAGCAAAGGATGGAGCACTTTAACAGTACTTTCAATATCAGATTTTAAGAGCTCCGGTGCTATGTTGTCTAGGCCTGGAGCCTTTGTATTTTTTAGTGTTTTCAAGGCAATCCTAATTTCGTCCATTGAGGGGCACTGCAAATTTATATCTTGATCTTCTTCGACTTCCTCTGGAACATCTCTTACTTGTTCCTCTTGGTTGTCTTCACAATTTAACAGTTCCTTGAAGTGCTCCTCCCATCTCTGTAGCTGTGCCTGTCGAGTTGTAAGCATCACCCCATCCTTGTTCTTAATTGGTCCTTCATGTCTGAAGTTCTTCATTGACAACCGTTTGGTGATATTGTAGAGCTCTTTCATATTTCCTTGTCTTGCTGCCTCTTCTGCTAATTTTGCTTGCTCATCTATCCATTTCCTTTTATCTTGACGTAGCAAAGTTTTCACTTTTTTGTTCGCCTCCATGTATTCTTTATGCGCTTCGCTCTTCTGCGCTCTTGTCTTAGAAAAAATTAACTTAAGTTTTAGTTCTTTCCTGTGGCTGATTTCATTCCACGTAGCATCGGAGATCCATTCCTTCCTTTGATGAGCCTTAAATCCTAAGATTTTTCTCCCACATCTAAATAACTGTCTTTGATTTTTTGGCAGCATGTTTCAATTCCCTCTTCCATAAAGTTTTCTTCAGAGAGGACCTGGAATCTGTTTTGTAGTTCAAGGGCAAATGTTTCTTTGATCTGTTGGTCTTTTAATCTTGCCACATCTATTTTCTTGCACCTGTGATTGAGCTTGGTTCTATTTGCCACTGTCTTCAGTCTGAATTCCGCCAAAACTAGGTGGTGGTCACTTCCAGCGTCTGCCCCTCTTCTATTTCTGACACCTAACAGAGAGTGTCAGAACTTCCGGCTTATGACTATGTGGTCTATTTGATTTTCGGTAACATGGTCTGGAGAAACCTACGTTATCTTATGGCAGTTACGATGTGGAAACAATGTGCCTCCAGTGACTAGGTCATGTTCAGCGCATATATCTATCAACATTTCACCATTTACTTTCCTGATCCCCATTCCATACACGCCCATGATATGTTCAAGCCCTTCATTTTCTGAACCAACTTTTGCATTCAAGTCACCCATTAAAATTTTTATGTTCCTAGAATTTGTTTGTCTAAGGACTCCGTTAAGCTCTGTATAAAATGCATCTTTTAATTCTCCTTTAGCTATTTCAGTAGGTGCATAGCATTGAATTACAGTGACATATCGCACATTTGTTTTAAAGCGTGCGGTTATTATCTGTTCTGAGACTGGTTTCCACTCCAGTAAGCTCTTCTTGCTGCTTTTAGATAGTAAGAGCCCTACACCATTCCTATGCATTGCATCCTCACCTGTCTGACCCACATACAGCAACACTCCACCATTTTGTGTTTGGAATTCCCCAGATTCTGTCCACCTTACTTCAAATAGTCCCAATATATCTAGTCGATAGTTCTCCATCTCATTTTCAACCTGTCTTAGTCTCCCTGCCTCTCTCAACGTCCTTACATTCCAAAAACCGATATGGGTTTTCCTTTTCAGGCCAAAGGTCATATCCTTAAGATCCATCCGGCTGCTTCTCCTTTTAGTTTCTGTGATATGTGTTTTTTGGTGGTGCGGGTTATCAGCCCACAGCCCCCAAGTGTCCTGGTGGGGCTGCCACCTCATGGCCTGGACACCTGCCAAGGTTTTATTTCAGGGCCTTACCCCTTAGATAGCTTGTCTTCACCACGACTACAGAACACTATCCATCCCTTCGCAGTAAGGCCTATGTGCATCAACATTGTCCTGGTTTCCAAGGATCTTCTGCTGTCCACATTAGGGGACTGTGTCTGCTGCCACACAATCACAAGGAGGAAAAGGAAAGGAAGGGAGTGTATAGGATGGGACAGAACAGAATAGGATAGGACAGGACACTAGACAGGATGTTGTGAGACACACTTTGTCTGGATCCTCTATAGAGACCTGTCCAGCTTGGGAGGCCCTGCTGGTAGTTACACCACCGCCGGCATAGCCCTCCACTTCATTGTATCACACAAACCCCCTCGCCCACACGAACAGTGTTTCGTTAAGGCGGTGTCTCCTGAGGGGGTGTTATCTATGTACTCACTACAAAATAATGGGGCACTGGTGCTCACTTCCTTCTGGGGGCTCACCTGACTCATTGTATGGCCAATAGATGGTGAATCATTTTAATTGTTCCCTTCATTGGCAGTGAAGATCTCAAGCCATGCAATAAGACCACAAGTACTGCCTGTATCAAAATAGATTTAACATACCGGACACTGATTCACATGTTCCCCTAATTCTTTGGAACAGGGTATTATGGTTAAAAGTGGGGCTAAGTCAACCACAAATAAGATATAGAATTTTATAGTGAATTATTCAATTTCTGGATCCTTTAATGTTAGTGGTCATAACTGTTTCTCAATGCCACTGACATTTATGTCTGTTCACTTTTCTTTGCAGTGTTGGAAGAGTGAACTCCCTCAGATCTGCCTTTGTAAAGGAACATCTGAAAACAGAGTTCAGCATTTCTTTTTTGCTTTGCTATCCTGAATTTCAGTTTGTCCCATCCAAAAGTAGGGTTGCCACCTGTACCTTATGGTAACATATTATATGTTATTTCAAGCAGTTGTTCTACATAATTTTAGAATAGTAAAGTATATGAGAATACTTTAATTCAACAATGTCAGAAAAGACAGATTGCTACTTATCTTAAAGATGACACACTAATTTGCAGACAAGCAAAACTAAAAGACACTTACTCACAAGCTTCTGGCCAAAGCCTTTGTTGGAACAAAACACAAACACACCATTCAAGCACGAGACTGCCAACTCCAGCAGCTCGGGCCAGAATGCATTCTAAATTGAATAATTTGTATGAAATGTCTGGTCTAAAACATAATGAAAAATCGTGCATTGCCTACAATTATGACAAGTCGCGGTTATGGTAAGAGCTCTTGGGAGGAAAGGGAAGGCCACTGGATAGGGTTTCCACAGGATCGGGTAGAGAATCGCAACAGTTTTAACCTGCATTGCTGCTTATTTGACACTACTGATCATATATAAAGGTAGCACAGTTCAAAGTCAATGGGCTTCCATCTGATACACTTACAAAAATGACATAAAAATCACCAGATACCCACTCAAAGTGCCATTTTGATATTTGACAGGCACCCTAACCATGTCAGTCTACAATTAGTAAAATGATTGTACAAAATAAAATTCATTGAGTACGCCTGCCGAGATTTTTATCTGACACCCTACAATGTCTTGACAGGTGTGTATTTGGCCCTGTTAAAAACAAATAGGAAATAAGCTTGCCACAAACTTTTGTATTTGTGTTCTATTTATGTGTACTGACAAGGAGTATGTTACTTACTACCTCAGTTTTAATATCATTTGATGAATTCCTTTCAAAAATGGGCTATTTTAAAGAAATTCATTTCAAAGAATGACTTGAATTTTTTATTACATTTGGTTGGGTAACTATTAACACTGTTGTAATCCCTCAGGAAAATGTACATATGTCATAGAACAGTGTTGATGCACAGTTACCCCTGCTGGAAAATCCACACCCAGTCTACACTCTGAGGTAGCAGTTTCCCATTTACTCCTAATTTAACTGGATAAATGTACAATTTGGGGTAATGTAAACTTATGACATCACTCAGAAAACAGATTAATAAATCCAAAAGCAGTGTTTGAATTTCAAGCCTATTATTTCTTAAAATTGCAAAATAACTCATTTAAATTTAGCAAGCAAGTAATTATTTCAAATGATAGTCAAAACTTTTCAAGACAGTTTCCAGTTACTCTGTGTGATCCTAATACCTTTGTGGAATATAAATCGTATAAAGAGTAAAGGTGGCTACTCACCATATAGTTGATGCACTGAGCTGTCGACGGGCACATAAACAAGCTAGCTTTAGAGAAACTTTTCGTAAGAGCTACTGAGCACACATACATGGTTACATTAAGTCTTTGCTCCAGCTCACCTAGAGCGAGGGGTTATGATGGGTGGTGTATGTCATGGGAAAAATGAGCTAGGAAGAGGAGAGAGAGCTGTGGAAGAGTGACAGTAGGCACATAGGATAGCAATATAGCACTCCACATGTATTATACAAAATTTTTGACGTCCTGGTGAGTTTGGGAGAGAAGGTTGGGGTTGGGAGGCAGAGCTAGGCTGTGATAACTGAATAAGAACACAGTCTTTCTCTCTCTTTTTATGTGTTTTTTCAAGATAGTGTAGCTAAAGCTAGAGGTGGGAAAAGTGGCATAACTGGACAGTACAAATCACAACAATAAGCTTACTCACCCGTACACTGTCAACATGTGCTTTTATGAACCCATCCTCAGCCAGGTCCAGTACATGCACCAAACTGAGCTGAGGCGTTCCGGGTGGAAAAGCAGCTTCTCTCACTCTCTGTATTATCATTGAGTTCGCAGCATTCCAGTTTGAACGTTCGGTCTCACGATACCCATGTATGGCCTGGAAGAGACTATTTACAGGGCCTCCACTTAACAGCCAGACAAAGATCAAACATTTAACACAAAAATACTGTTTGTGAACGACATAGAATATTATACTTAAAACTGGAGCCATTTTGGCTCAGTTACTACCTCAATTGTGATTTATCATAGATAAAGCAAATTTGAATATTATTTCGTATTAGACAGCATTAAAGTCTCAGCTACGAATAGAAATGAGTCTATTGTTGGGCAAATAATATAATGAAGAGAACTAGGTAAAATGGCTCTACTCTTCAGAAGTATGTAAAGTTTAGAGTAGTAACAAACTGCTGATATATAAAAGGTACAAAGTCAGAATCATACAGACGTTTGAAAGATAGCCAACAGATCGCTGATGGAATATCTTGCATATCAGATAATCCATACTGTTGTCCAAGGATATGCGACAACTTACATCGTCCCAGTGATCAAACTCGTATCGTAATCTTTTCATATATGGTTCCACTTCTTCAAACAGCGATTTCTCTTCCTCTTCTGTTACAAAATCTTCACTTACGATCATATGCTGGGTGACACGCAGTTTTAAATCATCACTAAAGCCATTTTTGAAATGTAGGTAATACAAACTACTATCGCTATCCACAGTAGTACCAGTATGATCTTTTCTCGATGTCACAGCATAATTCTTTCCCGTGTTATGATTATAACAACAGTGTTCTAAGAAACAATGAAATCTTCTTCCAATCAAAAAAGAATAACAGTTTCTAACAGAAGGCACAGCCACTCCAGTTAACATATTTCCTGTGACACAAACACGTAATTCCACAAATCTCAACTCTTATCTATCTACAATAGCATAAACATAGACATTCCTGCCGATTGTCGTAACACAAACAAATCCACAGCGCTAAATAGTCCAAACTCCAAACACTACCAGTTTGATCGAGGAGCGATTCCGAACCTGTGTATCGACTGCGTGTGGCATGCCATATGGTCGCACTCATGGGAGTGATCCTACTGCAGCGCTCGAAATTGAGCGCATTGATCTGATTAAAGAGATAGAATATCGTAGAATGTCATATATTCTCTTCAATTCTCTGTCTCCACACCCATGACATTGGTACATACGTTTTCTTTTATTTTTATTTTATTTGGGCTTCAGCAGTATAACACTGTTTAGCCATGGACAGGTGAAGTAACTATGATACAAGCACAGTCTGAATATGATAGACTGTGGATACAATTGTTTTTATACATCGTTGGTACAATTTCCATATCACTCCTAAAAAAAAATTGCGAGCCTTTATTTGTATACACTTCATGAGAGATACCGTGGCTTATTTCAAAGATACAGTTTGGCACATCGATAGATATAGTCGTGTCATAACTACGCCACAGTCTATGTTAGACTGTGACTACGCTAGCCATTGTAGCAGACGATTTAAAGTACAAACTATCATTATATCTTCAGCTGGCTCAGTTATAATAATTTTGGAAACTATTGCTGTCTCTTATTTCTTTGAAAGTGAGAAGCTGCTTACTTCATACTCGTTATTTAAATATGTCTAACCAAAGGTACTGAACACGAAGCTCCCCAGTGGTAAACGAAGGTGTTAGTTGTGTGACATATGTTCTAATTTGGGGATATCATCATCTTTTTTTAATGTGAACTATATGAAAACCAGCAAATTTCTTCAACAGTTCATCAGATGCTGTCAACCATTACAAACTTCCATAAAACTCTACAGCACCAAAATAATTGATTTTTATTTGGTACCATTTGATTACATTTTGGACAAAGTGTGTACTTGTAATATAGGACAGCTCAACTTAAACCTATTTTCTTGCAATATTTAACCTATTTATTACAATTTAATATATCAAAGTGGCAATACTTATAAAAATGTTGCATACATTTTTCAGCCATTTTTAAGGCCCTGGAAATTATTTAGATGCTACATTATACTTATATTTATATTTTTCTCTCAGTATTCATGTTCTCAAGTTATTTACATATCATAATATATTCAGTTAGTTACAGTACCTCCATAATAGTAATAGCAGCATTTTCCATTCATTGATACATATATAACATAAGTCTCCTAAAACAGTTAACTTGAAATTTTTTTTTATCATTTACGGATGACTGAGACTAAGCCACTTTTCATTCTTTTAAAGTGTGTCAGTCTTCTTTATATTTTTTATTCGAAGTGTTAGGTCGTTTTATTAGCTAATCAACATGTATGAATATTTACTTGAATTTACATAATTCATGGCTAATTTGGAAATTATCGACAATGATAATTTACTCCTGAGAGAGCGCAGTCGCATGTACATAATGTGGACTATTGAAGGACATATTTCTATTAAATTAATAAGAAAAGCTCGAAAACTGTCAGAAACGAAACCGCACTGATACAATTTGTGGTAAACGAAGCACTGCACGACTTTGTTTCTTAGCAGGCTAATAACACAACACAAAAAAACACTTGTTCCCGAGGATACCTGAACATATATTTGGTATATTTGGCATGCTGAATCTGAATGTGATAAGGGATTTCCCCGATTGGCTCTGGTTTCTAAGATACAAGCAATCTCTGACGTGTAGCGATTAATAGCTAAATTTTCAGTAAATCAGTCGTGAATTCCATAATTCTGTATGCCTATTCATTTTATATTTTATGACTGCGTATGTACAAATATCTCATATGTTACTCATTATAAGGGGGAAGGTGAACGACAGTCTAAGACAACAGTCGCGACACTCACTGCTGTAAAAGCTATTACCGTTTGACAGCTGAAGCGACACTAGCCCTCCAAGCAGCAAGATAGGAGAACCTCAGATGTGTCGTAAGTATTATGTTTGTGTTTATCCTTTTCCTACCTGATTTATGATCAATATTTGAATTATTTTTTTGCCTCCAAGAGTTCGTACAATATCAGAAGACATAGATGTTCCTAAAATTCTTCTAAAATACGCGCAAGTAGGGATAAAAATCATGAATCCGGTAGCAAGTTACAACACATTTGTGAAGAAATACTTGTGTCATTAGATAGAACTGCGGCTTACCGTGTCGATATCAACAGAATATCATTGTTATTCTGAACATCATTGTTATTCCATACTGGATTTTCCGCTGTTTGATTTCAATTTTGAAAGTATTTGCACACTGCAGTGCATGTTTGACTAACCAGAAAGAATCATCTTAGCTGTTCAGTGTAAAACTACACATTACAAACCATGTACAGTACAGACATAATGAGATGGCACTGAACGTTGTCAACACTAGTTCATAACTCAGGCAACCACAGGAACTGAGAAGCATATAAGGAGTACATAATAAAGCAGTCGGATTTTTGTGATAGGTGGGAGCTGGGACCATACTGAGAAACAATGCAACACCAGAAAGGTGTACATCGCTACATAACATTGTTAGGATGACAGTTTGATTTATAAATACTTATCAGTCTTCATAAGTGAAGAGCTTTCAGTGGTTCCACCTCCTGTTTCCATTTGGTATTTATTTATTGTGTAAAATCAATAAGGTACAAATTATTTAAGAATATACCTACTCATAACTACAATTATTTAAAAGTAAAAATCATTATTTGCTTAGTGAAGGTCACACAAAACAACAAAGTATCAAGAAACCCAAAAATAAAAAAGGAAGTAATGTGTACATTAAATTACACTCTTTGTTAGGTGTCAAAATGTAATAAATTAGGATAGGAACATGTCATCACATGGACGTTACATAAATCAAATAAAAAAATAGTGCACCAAAAATAAAATAAATTGGGAATAGGATCTGCAAATACGATTGATCAAAAAATAAGAAATGAGTTATCACACTAACATTCATTCAGCTATACTGAAACAAATAGGCTACAAACTATTAGCTCTCATAGGGACAGGAGTAGATACATAGTTTTAGTTCCATACATATACATTTACAGTGAGGAGAACCTCATAGATGTAGACAACTGCAGAGAACAAATACATAATACATAGATGATTTCTTTTGGATCGTCACAACAGCCTCAATAGATCTGAAGGAGAACATATTCCACCAGGTTATATATCAAATTACATTGAGGAATAGTGCAACTCCTGCAAATGTACTTCAGTTTAACAGTATCAGCTTATTAGTCAAAAAAAAAAAACACATGACAGCAATGTTAAGAATTTAATAGCGCTAAGCTACTTACAATGTGGCTATTCAAACTTGGAAAAAACTTCCCTGAGAATTCCAGGTGTGGGACTAATGATTTTGTCAATATGCTGTAGACAAAGTAATGGAAAGAGGGGAAGAGGAAATACTACAATAATGACTTTTCTTTTATCTCAATTGCACAATATAGCAACCATAAGCAGTAATTTAAACACAGTTTTTAAATTGCGTTAATTTATATGGAATAATATTCATATAATTAAAACACTTAGAAATATTAACTATTTTAAAATATGCAATTTATAAAATTCAATTTCATTGAAATATCTACAAGACAAATACACTTAACAATATTACATTTGCAGCCATATATTGAAGCACTATCACTTAACGCTGCTGTCATTACAACTGAACTGTTGCTAATTTTTTAAAAGTGCACACACAATGAACGTCAATTATGTGCATGTGCTTGCTTCCTAAACACAAACATGAACATCCATTCCTACCTTTTTGTCAGCCATCAATGGACAGCACAGCTTAAGTTTTCTTAGATGTTCCTCGGAACACTTGAGATGAAGTACAAAGAAGTACAGTAATTTCTCCCATGTCGGACTGTCAATGATACATGAAAAGAAAATAACATAAATATTAATATTTTGTTATGGTACACTACACCTGTAAAGAATTACAATATTATAATAAATGTTGTATGCTTTGGGTATAACATCCACGATATATACAGGGTGAGTCACCTAACATTACTGCTGGATATATTTCGTAAACCACATCAAATACTGACGAATCGATTCCACAGACCGAATGTGAGGAGCGGGGCTAGTGTAATTTGTTAATACAAACCATAAAAAATGCACAGAAGTATGTTTTTTAACACAAACCTATGTTTTTTTAAATGGAACCCCGTTAGTTTTGTTAGCACATGTGAACATATAAACAAATACGTAATCAGTGCCGTTTGTTGCATTGTAAAATGTTAATTACATCCGAAGATATTGTAACCTAAAGTTGACGCTTGAGTACCATTCCTCCGCTGTTCGATTGTGTGTATCGAAGAGCACCGAATTACGTAGGGATCCAAAGGGAACGGTGGTGGATCTTAGGTACAGAAGAGACTGGAACAGCACATTACGTCCACATGCTAACACCTTTTTATTGGTCTTTTTCACTGATGCACATGTACATTACCATGAGGAATGAGGTACACGTTCGACGGGCGTTTCATAGGACGTGGAGGATGCATAAGTTGGCCAGCCCGTTCTCCTGATCTTACACCTCTGGACTTCTTTCTGTGGGGTACGTTAAAGGAGAATGTGTACCGTGATGTGCCTACAACCCCAGAGGATATGAAGCAACGTATTGTGGCAGCCTGCAGCGACACTACACCAGGTGTACTGCGGCGTCTACGACATTCATTACGCCAGAGATTGCAATTGTGTGCAGCAAATGATGGCCACCACATTGAACATCTATTGGCCTGACATGTCGGGACACACTCTATTCCACTCCGTAATTGAAAATGGAAACCACGTATGTACGTGTACCTCACCCCTCATGGTAATGTACATGTGCGTCACTGAAAAAGACCAATAAAAAGGTGTTAGCATGTGGACGTAATGTGCTGTTCCAGTCTCTTCTGTACCTAAGGTCCATCACCGTTCCCTTTGGATCCCTACGTAATTCGGTGCTCTCCGATACACATGATCGAACAGCGGAGGAGTGGTACTCAAGTGTCAACTTTAGGTTACAATATCTTCGGATGTAATTAACATTTTACAATGCAACAAACGGCACTGATTACGTATTTGTTTATATGTTCAGATGTGCTAACAAGACTAACGGGGTTCCATTTAAAAAAACGTAGGTTTGTGTTAAAAAACATACTTCTGTGCATTTTTTATGGTTTGTATTAACCAATTACACTAGCCCCTCTCCTCACGTTCGGTCTGTGGAATAGATTCGTCAGTACTTGATGTGGTTTACGAAATATATCCAGCGGTAACGTTAGGTGACTCACCCTGTATATATTTTTATTACAAGTGGAATATGAACGTGTGGATCATAATCATTCAATTTTCATTGCTAAGCTAAAATGCAGAATTCACCACGATTGTATAAAATTCGTGAATTTCCCTGAGATTTTCCAGGTTTTCCAAAAGAAACACCACTGTGTACTTCTTAGCAGTTTTGTGTAGCTAAAAGTATTTAAAATGAGTATTTCTAAGCGTGAAATTTGTGGAAACTACTACACTTATCGCAAGACTCTGGAGCAGCATATTTCCAAAGCGCACCCTCAACAGCTGAACGAAATCAAAACTCATGTTACAAATAATGAATCTTCAGGTTTCTACCAGTGCTTCATATTCAACAAGAATTTTACTTGTAAAAGCAATTAAAACGCCACCAACGAAACACTCATGGTATAATGCAACACAAAACATTGAACTGTATGATGTATTCATTTTAAGCTGATTCTAAAAATTTTTCGATTGATCATAAGTTGAAAGAGGAAATGAAAAGCGCTACATAACCTAAATTCGTCAGACACTGTGCCGCTAAATTTGTTGACGACTGCTCGACTTTTAAGTATGTTTGCCTTTGTTCAGATTGAGGTGAAGCGATAAGACAAAAAAATGGTAGGAATAAACAAAATCAATGGAAAGTCTCCTGCAGACGTGAATGTCCTCTATAAGGAAGGAAAGTGCCTTGTTAACTTTGATCGACTCATTGTAATATCCACAACTATATTTTATTCAGAACAATATTCATGACAGCATTATATGTGGAATTTGAACAAACATTAATGTCATGTTAATAAAAAAAGGACTTAATTGATACTAAAATAATAATAAATAATTATTGTCAGACACATAATTTAATTTCCTATGAAAAATATATTTCAGACAATATTCATGGAAAAATATAATGTAAATCTTCATCTTTTGTTATCTATGATTCTTCTAGTATAATCCTTCGTCTTGTTTGAACTTTTGTAATGATCGGACATGGCTGATGTCTTGCAGCACTGAGGTAATTAAAAACTGTATAATGTTGTTAAGTAATATTTGGAAAATAGAGTTTTTGTGTCACTGAAATCAATATGCGTGTTTGAATTTTTATTTTAATATGATTCTTGCCCTATGTAAATGTTAAGTTTTCTGTTCAGCTACAATGGAGTGCAGCCATTGGCGCTATTGATCTACAGCGCGAATTATTGGTAAAATGCTGAATAATGAGTGACTAACATGGAGAAATACTTTTAAATGTTAATGCACATAGTTAAGAGACAGAAAAGATTTAATATATATTATTTGTTGAGAGCAAAACAAAGCCTGAACCAGATTCGATAGGTGATTGTCTTATGTTAACCGCCAACTTAGTGAAATATTGCAGTGGCAGTTTTAAACTGATTTTATATACAGATGTAAATGTTGTTGGTCATAATTGCTACAATAATTGTGTATTGGTGGCCCAGAACCCACTTCGAGGAAATAAATTCGACTTGGATTGTGAATAATCTTTAGAGTGCAAATAGCATCTTACGTGACATAAATTCTTATCTCTGATGTATGGAGCCTGGTTATTTCGTAACAACTTTTATGAAATATTTTGACAGGAAAAATACACTTGTGTGCATGTGGTATTGTGTGACAAAACTGTTCATTTTGCCTAAAGAAAAGTGCTGCCACCTCGAATAACTGTAGCATTAAATTCTATAAACGATCTGCAACTTTGTGTCATTTACACTGCTAGACAGACAACATTGCTACATATTCCCAGGTGGAGATGTCTTTAATAAAATAACGATCATTATCTGGGAAAAGCAGTGTTTAAATAAAACTGCATGTTACATTGATATAAGTAACTAGTTTTATTGTAATCTTGCTGAAATTGTACAACACACAATCAAACCACAATACTCGCATGCCTCACTGGTGCCCAATTATTATAATTATCATTATAATTACATTCATTATAATTTTGTAATTATTTACAGGTGTAGTGTCCCATAACAAAATATTAATATTTATGTTATTTTCTTTTCATGTATCATTGGCAGTCCAACACGGGAGAAATTACTGTACGTCTTTGTATGTCATCTCAAATGTTCTGAGGAACATCTAAGAAAAATTAAGCTGTGCTATCCATTGACGGCTGACAAAGGGGTAGGAAGTGATGTTCTTGTTTGTGGCTTGGAAGCAAGCACATGTACGTAATGACATATATATATAAGTATGTAGGCTGATGCAGAAATGGCATCAGACCACCAAATACATCAACCTTCGCACACTTCAGTGCAAGTGCTTGAGAATGTAAATACTGATGATGACAATTTATTACCTGATATTTCAAGCGAAAATGAAACTAAGGAGTTGTTAACACAAATGGAGATTCCTGCAGTTAAACGGTTAGAAGTGAATGATAATATTTCTACTGAGTAAGGGACAGAAATTAGCAATTCTCAAGCTATGTCACTACCAAATATGCTACCATTATTACCGGTATTTGAAAAGTTCAGTATAATGGAGAAGGAAAAGGAAAATCATAGACAAGAAAATGCTATAAAAGAACAGCAAAGCAAGCTCTGGGAGCAAGAGTGTGACAGGAAACTAATGGAACAAATAAACAATATTTTTATAGAACAAGATAAGGAGATTGTCCATAGAATTAATAAGGTGTTAGTCGATTGCGATAAAGCAATTACGACTCATTTCAGCAAATAAATCAGTGCAATAAAAACTAGTATTGAGCTGTCGGCAAATGTATCAATGCAAGTGAATAATCTTCAAACCGAAGAAGGTAAGTTAGAAACCCAATTCAAAGCTTTGGGTACTACTGTGGAGTCAATACAGAAGTACAGAAACAAGTCAGAATGGAAATAACCAAGGTATTGAACATGGAAAACCACAATTTTGAAACAATGTTAGCACACAGCATCGAGGACGCTGGTAGTGACAGGCAAAGGAACAATAAAAATTTGCCAAAATCCTATATTTCAGCGCATGAAAGACCAAGTTTCAGTAATTAACTTATATTAGCCCAGCATTTTGTTCCACCTAGAAACTCGAATTAAAATCAGGGTGTACTTGCACTAAAGTCAGTACACAGCCTGCTAATGACAACAATTCTATGCACTTAAGTACCTTAATGGATGAAGAGAGCTTAATTAAACATCGTCAATTCCATGTATTCAATGAGGAGAGTAAAAAAGAATATTCATTCCACAGTTTTTATTAGGAACTTTAGAAGTGTTCTTCCTAAGTCTTGGATGGAGGAAAAGAGAATCCAGTTTGTGGTTTCACACATTTCCTGTGATGCATTGCTCTGGGCGTTGAAAACAGCAGAAACATGCAAAACATTTAACAAATTTGAGGTGTTTCTTGACCAGTTCTGGTCAGCATCGACTCAAAAACGACTAAGAAAGATTGTATATAACACAGAAATATATAACCTGAAGACAGGCTCTTTGAGAAAATACTTTGAAAAATACATTAATATGGCACAGTACTGGAAATGAACCAGTAACCACACGGGACTATTTACAAGTATTGAAGGCTAGATTGCCAATAGATATTAGGGAGAAGCTGTTTAACGTCACAGATACTGATCTTAAGGAATTTTTATCTGTGATAGATTCGTTAGAGTTAGTCCAAGAAGACCCCAGAAATAATTCTGATGCAACAAATAGTGCCAACTGTTCAAACAGAAAAGGTTACTGGAATGGAAATAATGGAAATAGAAGCGAAGGCAATCCCAAGAAAAACAAAAACAAAAGCTATAGCAATAGAAAGTACAGAAACGGTAAATAATAATCTGTAATAATAATAATTACCAGGAAACCAATGACTGACTACCCCTAGCATCCGAATGGCAATCAAAGGCATTGTAGTAATGAAAATGCCAACAATAATAATAATAATTGTAATCATGGAAGACAAAATGAAAATACATCGGACAGTCCATACAAGGATAAACAAAAAAATATGTGTGGTGACAGTGAATATTGGCGACAACCAGGGCCAATTCACTGACAGCCGCAACAAAATTTTATGAATCCGGGTTAGCCAGTAAATCATGTACAGCCTACACTCATGTTGAATAACCAGTATCCAAAATTATGGGACCAAAGAAGGCCACCTCCGACTGTAGAATCACAAAATGTGAAAATAGTGGTGGTATCCTGGGAGCCGAAACAAAATATACCAAAGTCAATGAGCTAATCTCGGTCCCTGTATGCCTTTGCCAGGAGACCGAGATTAAGAATGAAAGCAATAGGTCTATGCGAGAGAATGTTAATAGGATTCACTATCTGAATGATAATAAAATTGGAGATGAACTCTATCAAGACTCTGCCATTGGTGATAGAGAAGAAAAAGAAAGTATTCAGGCAAGTGTCAATGGAACCATCAATGGTGTAGCAACCATTATCCTCCTTGACATGGGTGTGAGTGTATCAGTGATGAACACACAACTTTTTAAGAAGGTGAAGCAAATAAAAAGACATGCCGATTTTGCCTGATACAAATTGCAAAATTATAGGAGCGCTTCGAAACAAGGCACAAATTATAAAGTACCAGACACAGGTTGAAGTTTGCTTTGGAAGTAATAGTGTTATATGCATGTTCCTATTAATGGAAAACTTATCAGTACCGGTGTCACTGGGCCTTGAGTTTTTACAGGACAGGGAGGCTGTAATAGATTATGGTCTGGGGAAAGTGTGTACTTAAATACCAGCTGCGACCAATAATGTTGAAGCTAAATCAGGAGTTTGGTGTGAGCCTTCCTCTGACAAAAGAATTAGATGTATTTGTCAGCAAACAAAAATTGTTGGTGTTAGAATATGATCACCCACAAAAGTATCATATTAAATGAAACAATGATGCACCCAATCATGAGTGACATCGGTGCAGCAATAGAGGAGAAAGTGAAAGAGGCAATTTGCATTGACGCTTCACAGGCTGGATAATTAATAAAATTGTTATCCAGATATCATTAAGTATTGATTGATCGACCAGGTACCATAAAAGATTATATTTATGATATGAAAGTCTGTCCCCAAAGACCTATTGCAGAGCTTTATACTTGGTCCCCTGGACAAAGAAAAATGGAGTAATGAAGAAAAACCGAAAAATGCTGGCCTTGGCAATTATTGAACCATCAAATTCACCATAAGCAGCCCTTTGTTGGCTATAGCCAAAGCAGATAAAAGTATACATTTAGTTCTCAATGTACGAGACATCAACAAGATTATAGTGCCAGTGAAAATGAGACCTGAAAACCTCGATGAACAAATTCAGAAATTTTTTGGTAAAAAATATCTGACTTCACTTGATTTGTGTTCTTGATTCTAGCAGATCCTATTATCTAATGAATCTAGACAATATACTGCTTTTGTGTTTGGGGGCCAAAGCTACCAATTCTTCCCTTTGGGTTGAATATTAGTGCTGGTGTGTTTATAGCAGCGTTAGATAACATACTAGGACCCCAGCTATTAGATCAGGTCACAGCATACTTGGATGACCTTTTGCTAGCGACAGATACCTGAAAAGAACAAGTTTCTAGCAAGAGGAGTAACGGTGAATTTAAAAAAATCGAAATTTACTCGACAAGAAATAAAATTCTTAGGTCACATAATATCGCCTCAAGGAATTAGACCAGATCCAAGCAAAAAGGAGCAATTGAGAATTTTCCGTACCCACGGGCGAAAAAACAACTCAAAAGTTTCATTGGGTTAGCATACTATTTTCGAAGATTTCTGACAAGTCAGCAGCTTAACAGCGAAGCATTACTGAGCCTGTTAAATATAAATGCACAATGGTGCTGGACAGCGCAGTTCACAGAAGACTATGAGAATATCAAGTAGGCACTCATTAATGCACCGATTCTCTATCAGCTGGATATATCAAAGGATTTCTTTATTGCATCAGACGCTTCAAATTATGGAATCAGGGCATGCTAAACAGATAAATGATAAACTGGAAGTCAAAATGATCGGATTTGCCAGTAGAATCTAACCTAATGTGAACGCTCCTACACAGTGACCAAACTTGAGGCACTCGCTATAGTATTTGCTTTCAAAAAAAATTCAGGTACTATGTATATGGGAAGCATGTTAACGTCCTGAATGATCATCAGGCTTTGAGTTTTATGTTAACTTGCAAGTTACTGCATGGACGTTTAGATCGGTGGACTCTAGCTCTACAAGAATATGACTTCAGAGTCAGGCATGTTCATGGACAATGTAGTTGCTGACGCATTACCCAGGCTGCTGCAAGGTTTACCAGTGTTTGCAGCCTTATTTGAAAGCTCCACAGACTATAAGATTTTGCTGGTAAAAGACAAAGCTAATACAAAAGACTATCTAGCGATGTGGAAAAAATTGAAGCAATGCCAAGAAAATGATCCGATGTGGAAGAACATCAAAGACATATTGCGTCAGCAAACTGACAGTGCTTTCCACCAGTATTATCGGTTGAGCAACGATATGCTGTTTTACAAATCAGACAATCCAAACAGTAATTGGCAGGTGTGTATTCCTGAAGACCTAATTTGGCTAACACATCGAACATGGGGGCATTTCGGCATTATCAAATGCACAATGAAGATAAATCAGTATTGTTACTATCCGAATTTAAAAAGAAAAATACAAGAACTTATAAGAACACGTAAAATATGCCAGAAAGTGAAACCAAGCTATGTATGCAGGTACATTGTATTACATCCCATTATTGCACAATCTCCATGGCAGAGCACAGCTATCGACATTGTAGGACCCCTATCAACTGCTAGAGGGGAGTTGAAATATATCTCCTAGTAATGTATGATTTGTTTACTAAATATATAAAAATGTATCCACTTCGAACATCAAGTGCCAACAGTATTGGGAAAAGGTTAAAAAATGATTATATCAAGTTTGTCGGATGCCCATCTACTGTAATAACTGATAATGCTACATATTTTACTGGAGAGAGGTGGAAGGACCTTATGGAAGAACTTAACATTAAACATGTCTTGATTTCACAGTTTTCTCCGAGCAGTAATCTGGTCGGGAGAACTTTTAGAGAGCTAAATTTGTTCATATGAGCTCATGCCCACAATAAACACACTAAGTGGATAGAATACCTAAATAGTTTTATGGAAACCTACAACAATTTACTGCACATATCAACCAATTTTACACCATGGAACTCATGAATGGACAGAAGAACGAAGTAAATGAATGGGCTAAACCCATACCAAAGATCCAAGAAGAAAAAATAACACATCAGGAGAAACTGCATGTAGCATTACAGAATGTAAGTCGTCAATCTGAGCTCTGCAAGGCAAAATTTGATAAAAAAACTTATTAACAAACAGCAATACTGTGTCAATGAATTGGTATTGCTCAGAATGCATCCCAAGGCATCACTAATCAGAAGGAAGAATAGAAAACGGCAATTATTATACGAAGGACCATTTAAAATAACCTCAATCCCACATGTTTGATGTTGTTTACTAGAACATATGAGGACAGGGAACCTAAAAGGACTATATTGTCATAGAGACATTAAGAAATATTTGCAGTAGGAACCCACTTTTAATTCCTATGTAAAGGAAATAATAAGTCTAGTGCTAATGCACAATAGCACAATTGTAAATATGTAAATAGTAGTCAGTGAAAATGTTATCGTAAGTAATTTCATGAATTAATATGTACTGGTCTGTAAGATTACATGCCAGTAGTTACACTATGGTATTCATGAAATATAAATCCCAAAAGGTGAGAATTTTTTATGATAAAAATTTAATTAATCTGAAAAGGTCATTTACTTGATACAAGTTACTGAAAACCCTTATTTTTATCTTTTCTATATAGGATATAGAAATTCCCAATATAAATATGTATATAGGTAGATAATGTCTATTCATGTAGAGGGTAAATGAGTCAACAATGTTTCTGTGAACATCACCTATGTGCACACATGTAATGAATGTTAACTGTGTGTGAGTTGTGTGTCTGTCTGCATCCGCATTCACTACTGAGAGAACGTTTTCCTGTTGTCTACCGTTTTAGGTACTTTTTTCTTTACACGGTTATATTTGCTGTTTGCTCTTGTGACGTTTTTCCCTGTTAGGTGAACCGAACATGGACATCTGTCCCATAATCTGGTAATAATCCTAACAAAAATATGAATGAATGAGTATAAATGAACAGAAATAACATGTACGTCATTAAATATGGAAATGTACTGGTATTTACACAGTTCAGTGATGATCTTATGGTCAGGACAGTGTAGAAGGTTGTAGCAGTCATCTTGTTTCATACTTTTTTTGACAGTGTATCATCTTTATTTGTTATCATGTTATTACAGTATGGAACAATGTGCACATGGACAAAAAATTAATTATTTTGTTATGTGCCATTTGCATAGTAGATTGTTGTTGTGTGGTTTATGAAACACTAGCAGCAATTAGGACAGTGAAGCATGTCTCACAAGAATTATGAAATTCTAGTGGACACATTAAAACTGTTTTCTTTTAAGTAAAGTGATGAACAGTGATTATAGAACAAATGAACGCCCAT
This sequence comes from Schistocerca cancellata, assembly GCF_023864275.1. Classification (NCBI taxonomy): domain Eukaryota; kingdom Metazoa; phylum Arthropoda; class Insecta; order Orthoptera; family Acrididae; genus Schistocerca; species Schistocerca cancellata. The sequence goes on from NC_064627.1 coordinate 74,693,681, forward strand.
AGAGTGTTCATGTTAGCAGCAACGACATGGAAGTTAAAAAACTGTTAACATTATTAAAATCGATGTAAAACTGTAGACCTCAAAGGTGTGACAAGTCATCTTCGTGTGACAAATGTTATGAGACATACTGTACAGCCAGTCGTGCGGCAACAATATAATGCAACGCTGTCTACCCAGTGACTCACGGAAATGTTTGCTTACTGCAAGAGATAAACAAAGGACACGATGGACAACAGAATGAAAAACGGTGCAGTGTCGTACAAGTGCATAGTGAATTAAAGTTGACCATGAATCACAACATTCAAATGAGTAGTGTCAACATGCTGGACATTGACCAAAAACAAACTGTATGAATCCTTGTGAATGACAGAGAATTTGAGATCAAAACTTCTTTCACTGGATAAATATAATAATCATCTTGTTACTCTTACCCCTCTTTTCGACATTTCATATACCCACCTTGTACGAGAGGGATGTGGAAAGAGAGAAGCAGGACCTGCTCCAGTAGTACTTCCAGACAGCAACAGATCCATACCAGGATGATCCCGCGCTCCGTCCATGCAGTCGGGGATGTTTCAGCAGTGGTCTCTATCTTCCTGCAACCCAGAGGCTCGACATGGAGGCGGCTACGCCACGTCGTCGGGGAATCGTTATATGAAATTTGTTATTTGAGTTACATAAACTTTTAATTTTCACATTAAACCTCCGTAAAAGACTCTCTTGGCCTCTGATGTGACTAAATAGAAATATAAATTTTCATGTTTTCAGAATCCAGTGAAACAAAATGTGGATGTGGGGGGGGGGGGGGGGAAATAAGTTAATCTGGGAAGACTCCGCCGCATATTCCAAGATTGTACAGTTACTGAAGCCATTTACTCAGTCGAGTCAACACTAACTGTGTCATGCATTACTCAACGTTATATCTGAATATTTGCGTGATGAAAAAAATATTTTAATCATGTGAAAGTGAACAATAACATACGTGGATACGGTGGTCTGATAAAAAAAATACAATATGTAAACCAATTTTTTTTCTCAACCAAAGGGGCAATGTAATATCCATAACTATATTTTATTCAGAACTATATTGTGTGTGGAGTTATTGTCATTCACATAATTTTATTTCCTGTGAAAATTATATTTCAGACAATACTCACAGAAAAAGATAATACAAATCTTCATCTTTTGTTATCTATGATTCTTCTAGAATCCTTCTTCTTGTTCGAACTGCTGCAACGATTGGAGGGGGTTGATGTCTTGTAGCACTGAGGTGTTACGCAATATTTGAAAAATAGAGTTTCGGTGTCATTGAAATCAATATCTGTGTTTCAATTTTTATTTTAATATGATTCTCGCCCTATTTAATGTTAAGTTTTCTGTTCAGCTACAATGGAGCACAACTGTTAGTTCTATTGATCAACAACGCGAATTATTGGTAAAATGCTGAATAATGAAAGCTTAACATGGAGAAATACTTTTAAATGTTAATGCACATAGTTAAGGTACAGAAAAGATTTAACATACATTATTTGTTGAGAACAAAACAACGCCTGAACCAGATTCGATAGGTGATTGTCTTATGTTAGCCGCCAACTTAGTGAAATATTGCAGTGGCAGTTTTAAATTGATTTTCTATACAGACATAAATGTTGTTGGTCATAACTGCGATAATAATTGTGTATTAGTAGCCCAGAACCCACTTCAAGGAAATAAATTCGACTTGGATTGTGAATAATCTTTAAATAGTGTGCAAATGGCATCTTATGTAATATAAATTCTTATAAATGTATGAAGTCTGGTTATTTCGTAACAACATTTATGAAATATTTTGACAGGAAAAATACATTAGTGTTGTGTGCGAGTGGTTTTGTGAGAAAAAACTGTACGTTTTGCCTAAAGAAAAGTGCTGCCACCTCGAATAACAGTAGCATTAAATTCGATAAACGATCTGCAACTTTGTGTCATTTACACTGCTAGACAGACAACACTGCCACACATTCCCTGGTGGAGATTTCTTTAATAAAATAACGATCATTATCCGGGAAAAGCAGTGTTTAAATAAAACCGCTTGTTACATTGATAACTAGTTTTATTGAAACTGTACAACATGCAATTAAACCACAATACTTGCAGGCTACATCATGTTGGACATGATCTAAACTTAAAAATCATAATCTGAAACCCCAAGAACCAGATAGCATTGCTGCACACTTTGCTGTAGGACGCCTGTTTCCCATTGTTCTTGGCAAAATATGACCAACAATGCAGGATTCAAATTTGAATAGATTGCATCTCTCAATGCTGCTGGGCTTGCATAACGTTGCAGCTTCTTATAATATGGCTTCATATTTAGTTACACATGAATGATGCAATTACCATCAAAGCTTAGGTGTACAAAGCTAAGGAAAGCGATAATCGATACATAATGCTTTCATTAGCCATTGTAACCTGTACATGGAATTAAGAAGCAAAGTTTTCATGTTACCTGCACCTGGAATTGAAAAGTGCAGATTTCATGTTAGTAATAATTAATAGTGCACATGGTGAATTACTAGCAAAAAATACAGAAAAGATTTTATTTGTGTTGATAGGACTCTCAGTCTACATGGCTATTATTTTGAATTTACCATGGTACTAGTTCTGGAAGTCTGACTCAATAGCTGAGTGGTCAGCATGACGGAATGCCATCCATACAAAGGGGCCTGGGTTCGATTCTCAGGCAGGTAGGATATTTTCTCCAATCAGGGACTGGATGTTGTGTTGTCTTCAACGTCATCATCTCATCCCTATCGATGGGCAAGTCTAAAAAGTCTTGCACCCAGCGTCCAGTCTACCCGACGGGAGGCCCTAGCCACACGACATTTCTTTTCAGTACTGGGTGAATTTCCATGCACTTTACTCATTTCTGACAGAGATGACTGTGATATCTTGGCTGTATTTTTCAGCTATACATAGTCACAGGTTGGACAGTTTTGTCACAAGGTATTCGTGTCAGATCTGTCGCAGTCCTACAGTACTGCTTGGAACAGAATAACAGATGCTCTTAAAATGAGACTTTTCTGTACCTGGCATGTGAATAGAGCATAGTGGAACAACACCAAGAGTAAAATTCTGCACAAGGACAACGGAAATGAGATGTTCAAGCTTGTTAAGTTATAAATGCAGATAAGAGAAGTTGCTATGTTTGAAAAATCGCTGCAAAAAGCACTCCTGAAGCTCTGTAAAGATCCATATACACCCGAATTTGATCATTATTCCAAGAAAAAACTATGAACAAAATGCAAAGTGTTGGGCAGATTGTCACAGGATGCAATCTGCACTCAACACAAACATGCACCTGGAGAGTATGCACAAGGCTTTGAAATATGTATGTGGTATTGCAAAGCAAGTCAAATGACTGGACAAAGTTATATCTGCATTGACGTTTGTAACAGTGAACCTGTTTGAACGCTTATTATGATAATGAAAGGAATGATAACTAGTGAAGTAGAAAATGCCCGCATTATTCAGAAGTCTATTTTAATGGACAACTTCATTATTAATGTAGACAGTGGTTGGTAAGTACTTGCTTCAAGAATATTTGAAGTTTATCTTGTGAAAGACAATAATGTCTACTGTAAGTGTAGATTAGTGTGCAGTAAATATGAAGTATGCATTATCTGGTATTCTTGCACATGAATTGATTACAGTATTAAATGTGTGTAACAACATTCATAATACAGAATGATATTTTCACTCTGCAGCGGAGTGTGTGCTGTTATGAAACTTTCTGGCAGATTGAAACTGTGTGCCACACCGAGACTCGAACTCGGGACCTTTGAATTTTGTGTCGTGAGTTGTGCTTGGGAAGCTCAGTTGGTAGAGCACTTGCCCACGAAAGACAAAGATCCCGAGTTGGAGAAAAGTTAACGTTCATATTGTTTGCCAAATGGAGAAGGAGAGCACAGGTGTTGTTGTTGTTGTTGTGGTCTTCAGTCCAGAGACTGGTTTGATGCACCTCTTCATGCTACCCTATCCTGTGCAAGGTTCTTCATCTCCCAGTACCTACTGCAACCTACATACTTCTGATTCTGTTTAGTGTATTCATCTGTTGGTCTCCCTCTACGATTTTTACCCTCCACGCTGCCCTCCAATACTAAACTGTTCATCCCTTGATGCCTCAGAATATGCCCTACCAACCGATCCCTTCTTGAAGTAAAGTTGTGCCACAAATTTCTCTTCTCTCCAATTCTATTCAATACCTCCTCATTAGTTATGTGATTTACCCATCTAAGCTTCAGCATTCTTCTGAAGCATCACATTTCGAAAGCTTCAATTCTCTTCTTGTCTAAACTATTTATCGTCCACGTTTCACTTCCATACATGGTTACACTCCATACAAATACTTTCAGAAACGACTTCTTGACACTTAAATCTATACTCGATGTTAACAAATTTCTCTTCTTCAGAAACGCTTTCCTTGCAATTGCCAGTCTACATTTTAAATCCTCTCTACTTCGACCATCATCAGTTATTTTGCTCTCCAAATAGCAAAACTCATTTACTAATTTAAGCGTCCCATTTCCTAATCTAATTCCCGCAGCATCACCCGATTTAATTCGACTACAATCCATTATCCTCGTTTTGCTTTTGTTAATGGTCATCTTATATCCACCTTTCAAGACACTGTCCATTCTGTTCAGCTGCTCTTCCAGGTTCTTTGCTGTCTCTGACAGAATTACAATGTCACTGGCGAAAATCAAAGTTTTTATTACTTCTCAATGGATTTTAATTCCTACTCCGAATTTTGCTTTTGTTTCCTTTACTGCTTGCTCAATATACAGATTGAATAACATCGGGGTAGGCTACAACCCTGTCTCATTCCCTTCCCAACCACTGCTCCCCTTTCATGACCCTCGACTCTTATAACTGCCATCTGGTTTCTGTACAAACTGCAAATAGCCTTTCGCTCCCTGTATTTTACCCCACCTTCAGAATTTGAAAGAGAGTTTTCCACTCAACATTGTCAAAAGCTTTCTCTCAGAATACAAATGCTAGAAACGTAGGTTTGCCTTTCCTTAATCTATTTTATAAGATAAGTTGTAGGGTCATTATTGCCTCACGTGTTCCAACATTTCCACGAAATCCAAACTGATCTTCGCCGAGGTCAGCTTCTACCAGTTTTTCCATTCGTCTGTAAGGAATTCGCATTAGTATTTTGCAGCTGTGACTTATTAAACTGATAGTTCGGTGATTTTCACATCTGTCAACACCTGCTTTCTTTGTGATTGGAATTATTATATACTTCTTGAAGTCCGTGGGTATTTCGCCTGTCTCATACATCTTGCTCACTAGATGCTAAAATTTTGTTGGGCCTGGCTCTCCAAAGGCTGTCAGTAGTTCTAATGGAATGTTGTCTACTCCTGGGGCCTTGTTTCGACTTAGGTCTTTCAGTGCTCTGTCAAACTCTTCACGCAGTATCGTATCTCCCATTTCATCTTCATCTACATTCTTTTCCATTTCTATAGTCTTGTCCTCAAGAACATCGCCCTTGTATAGACCCTCTATGCACTCCTTCCACCTTTCTGCTTTCGCTTCTTTGCTTAGAACTGGGTTTCCATCTGAGCTCTTGATATTCATGCAAGATGTTCTCTTTTCTCCAAAGGTCTCTTTAATTTTCCTGTAAGCAGTATCTATCTTACTCCTAGTGATATGCGCTTTTACATCCTTACATTTGTCCTCTAGCCATACCTGCTTAGTCATTCTGCACTTCCTGTCGATATCATTTTAGATACGTTTGTATCCCTTTTTGCCTGCTTCATTTACTGCATTTTTATATTTTCTCCTTTCATCAATTAAATTCAATATCTCTTCTGTTACCCAAGGATTTCTATTACCCCTCGTCTTTTTACCTACTTGATACTCTGCTACATTCACTATTTCGTCTCTCAAAGCTACCCACTCTTCTTCTACTGTATTTCTTTCCCCCATTCTGCTTATACAGGTCTCATCTCCTCAAATTCCCACCTTTTTGCAGTTTCTTCAGTTTTAATCTACAGTTCATAACCAATAGATTGTGGTCAGAGTCTACATCTGCCCCTTAAATGTCTTACAATTTAAAATCTGGTTCCTGAATGTCTGTGTTACCATTATATAAACTATCTGAGACCTTCAAGTATCTCCAGGCTTCTTATATGAACCTTGAACCAAGTGTCAACTATGATTAAATTATGCTCTGTGCAAAATTCTATCAGACGGCTTCCTCTTTCAATCCTTACACCCAATCCATATTCATCTACTACGTTTCCTTCTCTTCTTTTTCCTACTGTCGAGCTCCAGTCACCCATGACTTTTAAATTTTTGTCCCCTTTCACTGTCTGAATAATTTCTTTATCTCATTATACATTTCATCAATCTCATCTGCAGAGCTAGTTGGCATATAAACACTACTGTGGTGGGTGTGGGCTGCATGTCTATCTTGGCCACAATAATGCGTTCACTATGCTGTTTGTAGTAGCTTACCCTCATTCCTATTTTCCTATTAATTATTAAATCTACTCCTGCATTGATGATGATGATGAAGTCCCATACTCCAAGGAGTGTAGGGAACGATGCAGGAGACCCAAACCGCCGACTAGGCAAGGTCCTAGTGGAGGTGGTTTGCCATTCCCTTCCTCTGTCCGTAATGGGGATGTAGGATGATGATGAAGACAACATAGCACCCAGTCATCTGAAGGCAAGGAAAATCCCTGACCCCGCTGGGAATCGAACCTGGGACCCCATGCTTGGGAAGGAAGAATGCTACTGCAAGACCACAAGCTGCACTACCCCTATTTTATTTTGTATTTATAACCCTGTATTCACCTGACCAAAAGTCTTGTTCGTCCTGCCACCGAACTTCACTAATTCCCACTACATCTAACTTTAACTTATCCATTTCCCTTTTTAAATTTTCTAACCTACCTGCCCAATTAAGAGATCTGACATTGCACGCTCTGATCCGTAGAACGCCAGTTTTCTTTCTCCTCATAACAATGCCCTCTTGAGTAGTCCCTGCCCGGAGATCCAAATGTTGGACTATTTTACCTCTGGAATATTTTACCCAAGAGGACGCCATCATCATTTAACCATACAGTAAAGCTGCATGCCTCCTGGAAAAATTATGGCTGTAGTTTCCCCTTGCTTTCAGCCATCGCAGTATCAGCACAGCAGGGCCATTTTGGTTAGTGTTACAAGGCCAGATCAGTCAATCATCCAGACTGTTGCCCCTGCAACTACTGAAAAGGCTGCTACCCCTCTTCAGGAACCACACATTTGTCTAGCCTCTCAACAGATACCACTCCATTGTTATTGCACCTACAGCATGGCTATCTGTATTGCTGAGGCACGCGCGTCTCCCCACCAACGGCATGGTCCATGGTTCATGGGCGGGGGGGGGGGGGGGGCAGAGGTGATAACCCATTACAAAATTATGATCTATCAGAAGCACGTCTTAACAATGCTGGAGATGTATCTGTGATTAATGAGAGGGTTGCAACTTTAGACTGAGAAACTGTAAATGCTAACTCCAGTGCCCAAGAAGCACTATCAGATGAGAAGAAAAAATTATTTGAATGCTGTTGGAATGTTGCCTAGCCAAAAAATGGTGACATCGTCGATGGTAATAGTAGATACTGCTTGAACCCATAACAGCAGTTCTTTCACTAGCCCAGAAAGCAGTCACAAGAGAAAACTTGTGCCACAGAGGAAGCCATTTTCTAAAAACAAAACAGATCATCATGCCATATCCTATAGCAATGTCTGCAGCTATGCTCTCAAGTTCTTGTGATATAAGATTCAAATGATTTAAGTCTAAATCGTCTTCAGCACATAGTTATCAAGGCACCTTAGACTCAGCTTCAAATGTACACATCACACACTTCAACCTCTTCTCCTGCTGCATTATGCCATGAATATTTTGTTGATGGCGGTTTAAACTTCTTTTGCAAGTAACTCTTCTCGCTTTTATAGCATTGGTAGGAACATGAAGGTTCAATATGTAACATGAGGTACTATTTCGTTTAGCTGCTGTGGTTGCACTTTGTAAATATGCCGCCTCAAAGTCTTCAGGTAATTATATTCGTTTCCACAAAATTCACACTTAAATGCACTTATTTAAAATAATTTTAACTACACAACACTGCTAGTACAAGTAACTGCGGTAAAAAACGTGGACTACAAACAGGGGAGGAAAAAGCAAATACTCTCACTGCAACTCACTGAAAAAGGCGACGAACAAACGCTCACGCTGTAAAACATGGCAGACAAGCAAACGGTGACTTTGAAAATCACTAAAAAAAGCGAGCAATAAATAAATGCTCTTGCAGTAAAGTTAACTTAATAAAAACAGATGCCCCACACAGTGACGATTACCAAAGACCGTGCACAACTGCGCAGTGATGACAGCCAAAGACCATGCAATATGCGCACATGGCAGGGACCACAGTCTTTATCCTCGATTGTTCCGGTCATGGAGTTTTATCTCCATGGTTCCGGTTAGCATAAGGGATAGGTGTGGAGGGGTTGAATGGGTGGGACTTGTTCCATGTTGGGGGCTGTCGCTGGCGATTCCTGGGCTGTCGCTAACATTATGTCTTGTATGTGCTCAGAGCGGCAGTCGATCAAGCGTGTGAGAGGATGCGATCTGTGTGATAACTGTTAAAAGTTTTTGATAATGACGAATTTCTCGTTCACTGTATCATGAAAAAGGTATGTCACGATTAGTTATTACTTTACTGTTAGTTAAATATAAGTTATAGATAATATTGTAATATATATTGTCTCATTAGTTCCACCATATTGTATTTAAAGCACTTAAAATCACTTAGTCTTGTACAAAAAGGTGTGCATTATTCAGGAACACACATTTTCAATAACTTGCCAGCAGCCATAAAAAGCTTAACAACCAATGAAATTCAGTTTAAGAGAAGCCTAAAGGATTTATTGGTGGCCAACTCCTTCTACTCCATTGATGAATTTCTCAGTAGAACCAATTGATTTGTGTGTGTATATATATAAGTACAATATAACTTCTGCACAATTTCAGTGCAGTTATGTGTTCATTGTAAATAAGTGTGTATGTATGTAGGTGTGTTTGTGTGTGTGTGTGTGTGTGTGTGTGTGTGTGTGTGTGTGTGTGTGTGTAAGTAAAATCTAACTTCTGCACCATTTTGTGCAGTAATGTGTTCATTGTAAATAAGTATTATAGTAGTATTACACATTTATTACATTATAAATAAATAAAAAAACATTTTTATTTTCAATTCAGTGCATTAGTATTTGTAAAATGATTCTTTCACATAGTGTTCATTAAAAATGACGATCATTCCACTTGGGACCTGTGGAATGGAAAATTAGCTTATTTGTTTGAGTTGTAAATATTTGTCATGTATTGATGTTTTTCTGACATGTTCTACGTCCTGGAGGACCTACTCACTATGGGTCAATTGGAATGAAAGTAAATCTAATCTAATCCAATCTATAATAACATATTTTTGCAAAATATAATTTTTATTTTGTTTTATTCTTTTCATAGATACACAAGTTCTTTGCATAAAGGTTGTTTCCACTCTCCTGATGTACTCTGCTATATTTGTGGAGAATATACTCTGCAAGAACAATGGAAGAACATCACTGACTTTGTGAAACAGGCCTGTCTTGCTTATTTTAGGATTAAACTGGGAGACCAAGATAAACATTGGGCTCCTCCTAAAGTTTGCAAAAACTGTGTCAACTATTTATGACTGTGAACTAATGGTAAACGAAGGGGTTTAAACTTTGGAGTGCCAAGGGTGTGGCGAGAGCCAAAAACCCACCACAATGATTTTTATTTTTGCATTGTCAATGTAAAAGGCTTCAATAGCTACAAGAAGCATAAGTGGAAATATCCCCATTTAGAATCAGGAAAGCGATCTGTGCCAAATACCGATGACATTCCTGTACCAGTGTTCACCACTTTGCAAAACTACTTCCTTCAGGTGATGATTTACAGGACTTGAACACAAGTAGTAGTGAATCTGAATACGAAGAAAGTTCCAGAAGACATCAGCTCTTGAGTCAGGAAGAGCTTAACGATTTTAAAAGAGACCACAATCTTTCTAAACAGTCTTCTGAACTCTTGGCATCTAGACTAAATGAGAAGAATTGTCTACAACCAGGAATTAATATCACAGCTTACTGGACAAGAGAAGAAGATCTACTTCCATACTCCACTGAAGATGATGCACTTGTATACGACAGTGACATCCCTGGTTTACTAATAAAAGTGGAACTACCAAAATATCAACCTCAAGACTACAGGCTTTTTATCGACTACTCAACCAGAAGCCTATAATGTGTGTTGTTGCATAATGATAGCTGCTATGCATCCATTCCAACTGATCACTAGATGAAACTTCATGAAGAATACAAAAGTATCCAGATGATTCTCCAGAAACTTCGTTATAGTCAACACAAATGGCCTACCCGTGTTGATTTAAAAATGGTAAAGTTTTTGCTTGGACAGCAAAGTGGATACACAAAATTCTCTTGCTTTATCTACATGTGGGACAGCAGAGCAAAGCATGATCACTGTGAAACAGGTTCATGTCATCAAGAGGTAGCTTTTCTGCAGGAGCAGATAATATTCTAGAACAACCATTAGTTGAAAAGGACTAAATCGTTCTTCCACCACTTCATATCGAGCTTGGTCTAATGAAGCATTTTGTGAAAGCATTGGACACACACACACACGCACACACACAGATATATATATAGGGTGGTCCATTGATCGTGACCGAACCAAATATCTCACGAAATTAGCGCCAAACGAAAAAACTACAAAGAACGAAACTTGTCTACCTTGAAGGGGGAAACAAGATGGCGCTATGGTTGGCCCACTAGATGGCACTGCCATAGGTCAAACGGATATCAATGGCGTTTTTTTAAAATAGGAGCCCCCATTTTTAATTACATGTTCGTGTAGTACATAAAGAAATATCAATGTTTTAGTTGGACCACTTTTTTTGCTTTGTCATAGATGGCACTGTAATAGTCACAAACATATGGCTCACAATTTTAGATGAACAGTTGGTAACAGCTAGGTTTTTTAAATTAAGATACAGAACATAGGTACGTTTGAACATTTTATTTCGGTTGCTCCAATGTGATACATGTACCATTGTGAACTTATCATTTCTGAGAACGATGCTGTTACAGCGTGATTACCTGTAAATACCACATTAATGCAATAAATGCTCAAAATTATGTCCGTCAACCACAATGCATTTGGCAATACGTGTAACAACATTCCTCTCAACAGCGAGTAGTTCGCCTTCCGTAATGTTCGCACATGCATTGATAATGCGCTGCCTCATGTTGTCAGGCGTTGTTGGTGGATCACGATAGCAAATATCCTTCAACTTTCCCCACAGAAAGAAATCCGCGGACGTCAGATCCGGTAAACGTGCGGGCCATGGTATGGTGCTTCGACGATCAATCCACCTGTCATGAAATATGCTATTCAATACCGCTTCAACCGAACGCAAGCTATGTGCTGGGCATCCATCACGTTGAAAGTACATCGACATTCTGTCATGCAGTGAAACATCTTGCAGTAATGTTGGTAGAACGTTACGTAGTAAATCAGCATACACTGCACCATTTAGATTGCGATCGATAAAATGGAGGCCAATTATGCTTCCTCCCATAACGCTGCATCATACATTAACCCACCAAGGTCGCTGATGTTCCACTTGTCGCAGCCATCGTGGATTTTCCGTTGCCCAATAGTGCATATTATGCCGGTTTACGTTACCGCTGTTGGTGACTGAAGCTTCGTCGCTAAATAGAAGGTGTGCAAAAAATCTGTCATTGTCCCGTAATTTCTCTTGTGCCCAGTGGCAGAAAATGTTCAAAGTCGTTGCCATGCAATTCCTGGCGCATAGAAATATGGTACGGGTGCAATTGATGTTGATGTAGCATTCTCAACACCGACGTTTTTGAGATTCCCGATTCTCGCGCAGTTTGTCTGCTACTGATGTGCGGATTAGCTGCGTCAGCAGCTAAACACCTACTTGGGAATCATCATTTGTTGCAGGTTGTGGTTGACGACGTTTTACATGTGGCTGAACACTTCCTGTTTCCTTAAATAACGTAACTATCCGGCCAAAGGTCCAGACACTTGGATGATGTCGTCCAGGATACCAAGCAGCATATATAGCACACGCTCGTTGGGCATTTTGATCACAATAGTCATACATCAACACGATATCGACTTTTCCGCAATTGGTAAATTGTCCATTTTAACACGGGTAACGTATCACGAAGGAAATACTGTCCACACTGGCGAAATGTTACGTGATACCATGTACTTATACATTTGTGACTATTACAGCGCCATCTATCACAAACCGATAAAAGTGGTCCAACTGTAACATTCATATTTCCATACGTACTACACAAATATGTAATTAAAAATGGGGGTTCCTATTTAAAAAAAAAAAAAACGCAGTTGGCATCCGTTTGACCTATGGCAGCATCATCTAGTGGGCCAACCAGTTATGAATTGCATTGAAGCATCTGCCTGTAGCAGTTTTGTCTCTGTTGTCAACAATTTCTTGGGTAGCCACAAAGCACATAATGATGAGGAACTGGTGCGAAACATGTCAGAAACTTTAAAAGCTAAGGGGTACATGAGCATTAAGATTCACTACCTCCACAGCCATCTTGCAGATTACTGGACAATCTTGGTGACTACATCGAGGAAGAAGGTGACAAATTTCATCAAGATTTTAAGGTGATGGAAGAACGATATCAAGGTAGATGGGACAAGCACATGATGGCAGACTACTGCTGATATCTTCAGCGTGACTGTCCTGACGATGAACACAAGAGAATATCATAGAGGCGGAGTTTTTCCATATGCTAATTGTTATGTTTTTAAAAGACTGGTTGTTTTTTCCTTTCTTCTTTTATCACATGCTGAATCAACAATGAAACTCCATTTTTGTCATCCACTTCATATGTTTTTCTCATTTTCATTTGACTGTGTATACAACGTATCTTATATTTTGAATTTCTATTCGTTTGTTTATCTACATACTGTACGTTACCACAGTAAATAGATAGAATCTAGCAAAACGAGTGACACATTCGAATTCAAGGCCATAAAGTTACCCCATTTCACTGCCAATTAATTGGTAACAAAATCACTGTTGACCAGTGTAATCATAGACTATAGATAACAATATACTGCACATGACATCATTACACTGAAACCAACTTCCTGCACAGTTTCTGTCATCACGCACTGTGCGGAGTGAAGTTGGCAGTTACAGTTTTTCTCCTTTATATCTGAAATCAAGTACTGACTTTAAAAAGAAAACAATTTTTCTTATTGCTATTACACATATACTAGTGTCCAGAATACCCGATTTCTCCGAAACTCCTAATATCAGTGCGGTAATTATCGTTTTTACATGTCATCAGGTGAAATATACTGAGCAATTCGGGCCAACTGAAGAATAGGATACAAGCTGTCGGCTTTTACCAATATCGTCATGATTTACTCATTGATATCAACGTCTTTATTTTCGAGCCATAGGTAATAAACTGATTACTTGCTATGCCGAGGCGCCATCATTGTAAACTGAAATAAATGAATGTATTTTTAAAAGACAGCACTAGATATTTTGTACGATTTTTGTTGCTTATATTAATTTGAACCATTTGTTTGTTCAAATTCATTCATTACTTATTTTCATTCTTAGTCAGTTTGAGATATTTTTGAAGGAATGTTTTTCATTCTGCACTATTTTGATCTTTTGATTTTCTGTTATTTATTTATTTATTATTTATTTATTTTCGAGTTCCTTGGATCCTTGACACGAATATATCGCTAGTATGTAGAATGTGTCAGGTTTTTACAGTAATAGCCACATGTAGATGATCATGAGGCAACCAATTTAACATACATAAGCAGATACAAGAGAAAGGATATCCATATGTCAAACAATTACACACAAAAATTCAGATAACAACACAGATAATGATACAGTAATGACATAGGTTATTGCATAAATAATAGTGCATTAATGATATAGATGATTACATAAACAAATTTAAAGTAATTCATCTAAAAATATTCTGCCAACAACTGATATGCTAAACTACATAATCAGTTCTGTTATAAATGTATGAAATTAAACACAAATTCAAGAAGTATCACACATTGTTAAAGAATTCCTGTAAAGAATAGAAAGAATTATCCAAAAGATAAAGTTTTAGCTCTGTTTTGGATTTAGTAAGATCCCCAGTGACTGATTTGAAATGGACAGGAAGTTTATTGAACACTTTTATACTTGAATAATGAACTCCTTTCTGTACCATGCTGAGATTTTTTAAATCTTTGTGAAGATCATGTTTTCTTCTTGTAATGTGATCATGGTATGCACTTTTCATTTTGTAAATTACATAATTTTTGTTCAGGAAGCACATTAATGACAAGATGTACTGACAAGGCATGGTGAGGATCCCCAGCTGTTTGAATAAATTTCTGCAAGATGATCTAGGATGCACTCTACTCATAATCCTGATAACTCTCTTCTGTGCAACAAAGACTTTTTTTTCTTGTGGATAATTTCACCAGAATATGATGCCGTATGTCATAAATGAATGGAAATAACCAACATATGCAGTTTTGATTGTTTCCATGTCACAAACAGATGCAATTGAGCGAATGGCAAATGCTGCTGAATTCAGTCTTTTGCATAGGTCAGTGATATGGACAGACCGGTTTAGTTTATTAGCAAAATGTAAACCCTGAAATCTGGAAGATACAACTTTCACTATGTCTTTGTCTCCACATTTGATTTCAACATTTTCCAATTTTTTGTTTACTGTTTGAAACTGAATGAAATGAGTCTTATTAACATTGAGGGACAGACCATTTGAAGTGAACCAATCTAGAACTTATTGGAATATAGTGGTCGCAGTGTTCTCTAGACTGCAGTTGGGTACCTTGTCAGACATAATGGTTGTGTAATTTGCAAATAGGGTGAAGTGTTCTTCTTGGGTCACACACCATGGGAGGTCATTTAAAAAGATTAAGAAAAGTAAGGGACCAAGCACAGAGCCCTGCAGCACTCCACATTTTAATGTACACCAATCAGAGGTGGCAGGTGCCTTTGCACAATTATTCAATACTACATTCTGATTTCTGTTGTCTAGATACACTCAAAGTCAGTTCCCTGCTTTATCTTTTAAGCCATAATGCTCAGCCTTCCTTAATAGAATCTTGTGATCTACACAGTCAAATGCTTTTAACAGATCACTAAAGATTCCAACTGGTTACATTTTCTTGTTTATTGATTCAAGGAGTTGGCTGACAACTGAGAAAATGGCTTGTTCAGTTGAAACACCCTTTTGGAATCCAAACTGATTTTTATTAAGGATGTTATATTTATTAAGGTGAGCCTTGATTCTATTGTACATAAGTTTCTCAAGGATTTTTGAAAGACTTGTTAACAATGAAATTCGGCGGTAGTTAGAAACTTCTGCTTTATCACCCTTTTTGAAGAGTGGCTTAGCAACTGCAAATTTTAGTCTATTAGGGACAGTACCTCGATTTAGAGATTCATTAAATATGTGACAGAACTTTAAGAACATATTTGTGGCAACGTTTCAGTACTTTGATACATATATTGTCCACACCAGTGGAATTTTTGTTTCTCATTTGGCATATCACCTTCTCAATCTCATTTGCTGTGATGTAGGGCACATACATCAGGATAATTTTTCTCTGCACTGCTTTTTGAAGAAGGTTCATGGCTTCATCCATAGACCCTTTGCATCCAATTTGATGTGCTGCTGTCAGAAAATGATTGTTGAAGATATTGGAAACTATTTTTCCTTTCATCTACCATGCTTCCATTGTGACACACTTGGATACTGTCTGCATCGTCTGAAACTTTTCCTGTCTCCCTTTTTACCACCTTCCAGACTGTTTTTATTTTATTTTTTCATCTGTTAATTTCAGATTTGATAAACATACTCTTGGATTTTTTAATAGCATTCCTTAGGATGTTACAGTACAATCTGTAGTGTTCATTTTCCTGAGGTTTATCAGAATTTCTGAGTGAAACATAAAGCAATCTCTTTTTTCTACATTAACTTTTTATTCCCTTAGTGAGCCACTGCCTACTACCATCATTTTGGTTTGTGCTTTTTGAAATTTTCTTAGGAAATACAGCTTTCGTTTGTTGGTATAGAACTATTTAGGTCAACTGAAGTACAGGATACACATCTTATGTACATCGCTATTTTTCGCCTGGGCTAGCACTAGTATCCTATGCTTCAGTTGTCCTACGTAGGTCAGCTGAAGTATGAGATATAAATTTTACGTATGTCTGTGTTTTCTCCTTCGCTAGTACTAGTTTCAGCTGAAGAAGAGGATGCTAGTGGTAGATCCCGTTCTTTAGTTGATCTACATTGGTCAACTGAAGAATAGGATACTAGTGCTAGCAAACGCGAAAAAGTCATCATACATTAAGTTTGTATCCCGTACAGCAGTTAACCTAGACTAATATGTCAACTGAGGTATTCCATGTTAACATTACTTCTGTCCCTTTTCTTTCTTCTTTTTGCACTAGTACACCGTTGTTCAGTTGAGATATCTAGGTCAACTGGAGAATAGGATACTAGGACTCAAAGGAGCGATATACTTAACATTATTTTCGAAATATTTCATCTGTTTTCTTTGTCCTGCTTTCCTTTGTTGCTTAAAATGTGTCTTTGCTGTTAAATCTGTGCAATACATCATCTCTGGTAACTTCTGACGCCATTAGTCAAACCCAATAGGGTGCGGAGTATGCTAAGTTCACCGGAGTTGGATACGATGTGACGTCATTCTGACGTATACATGCTACATCGAAAACGATAGAAACCGTATATCGACTATTCGACGTTTGTCAACTTTCGAGAGGTTGTGACAGGGTAGCGCTGTGCTCTACGTTATTGTACCGTGTTTGTGTCCTGTGCGTTGTTTTTTCGTTTGGTCGTCTCTAATTATGTGTTCAGCATTCGAGAGACTAATGAGAGAAAAGCTGAAAGAGTACTCGGCGAGAAGAAACACTCAGCAGCCAAAATCTTCAGATGCGTCAAGGAGTAAGTGAATAAGTGTCTCATTTTATTTTAGTTTTGGTGAACTGTGCTACAATTTAGAAATATGGTTAAAATAGTTTATTGTTCCCATATCGTACCATGTGGTCATGAAAACACGCAAATTGAATACTTAATGTTTTCTTCTTTAAGAAGATAATCTAATTAGTTACCCATAATGAACTAAATATTCATAGTTTTGTCCAGTTTTCCAGCCACTTATTTAGAAACAATTTATTTCTGATTTTGCAGGTTGTCCAAAATTTTTCTTCAGACTTAAGAGTGGGAGCGTGGATATCCGATTTTTCAAATATCCTTTCTCAGTGGAAAATGGAAGTCATCGGGAATGTATTCTTGGCCCGAAGTACTACAAAGAAAAGAAAGAGGTTCCTGTTCCAGATCATCTGGTTTGTAACATCATGCTATGTTTCATCTGCCTAGTAGTAGACCCTGTTAACCGATAGCTTATAGTACAAACTAAGAAAAGTATGCATACCATCAGCATTTATTATCTTGCATTATTAGGTTGCAAGAGTTAAGATTGCAATTATGCTGGAAGCTGATTTGGAAATACAGAAGCGTCCGATCTTACCCGTCGGCTTTGACCCATGACGTCACAAATACCGCGGAAACGACTATAAACAATTCCAATATGGCGGATATAAAAACATCGCATACGTATTGTAAACACTGAAATACACAAGTTTCACAAAAAGCCTAATGACTGTAACGGGACAAGCGTGGGAAATTAGGGGTTTTTGGGTGCGGAGAAACTAAATATACAGAAATGTAGCCACCGACCGCCATTCAAAACCACGCAAAACAACGAAATAAATCAACATCACAAAACTGACCAAATACCAAAAAACACATTCCTATCCATAATCGGACACTTCCCTTAACCTATATAGCTCAACAGAACCTACCGATCACATCCCCCAATAGAAAACTAAGAAACGAAAGCTTCCCTTACACCTACATACATCGGCACTTATGCAGTTTAGCAGGTACGGAAAAAATTTTTCATTTTTTTTCAAAATTTGATCATCATGTGTCGTTATGCGGTGGGGGGAGTCTGCAGTGCCCCCCCATCCCCCCACAGGCTTCATTAGTGTCAAATCAATATTTTCGAATCATAGGCGGCCGCTGCCGCGGCCGCATTCCAAAAAAAAACTCCCAACCTAACCTCAAGTGGGCTACGCTACAGATCAATATGTTCATCAAATTGCTTCATATTACGTATACATGTTCATTAGTGTCAAATCAATATTTTCGAATCATAGGCGGCCGCTGCCGCGGCCGCATTCCAAAAAAAAAACTCCCAACCTAACCTCAAGTGGGCTACGCTACAGATCAATATGTTCATCAAATTGCTTTATATTACGTATACATGTTCATTAGTGTCAAATCAATATTTTCGAATCATAGGCGGCCGCTGCCGCGGCCGCATTCCAAAAAAAAACTCCCAACCTAACCTCGTATTCAGGGCTACGCTACAGATCAATGTGTAGGTCCCTTACGTCACGGGTCAAAGCCGACGCGTGAGATCGGATGTTTCCAACCTATACCCAATACACAAAACATACATAAATAACAAAAAAAAAAAAACGGAACTTACCTCAAAAAAGTTCCAGCTCCACAAACTAGATTGGCCACCACAATCACACACAAATGCACACACGCACGCACGCACACACACACACACACACACACACACACATACAAAAACACACACACACACACACCAACGAAAAAATACTGAACTAAAATAAAAACCCAACCCACCCAAACGTCAACCCCCTCCCCCACAACTCCAAAATACAACACACAAACACTATACAACAAAATAAACCACCCACCCACCTACCCAGCCCACCCTAACTAACCACTTTCGGTCTATACATTTTACCCACAGCCCTTAAAAAAACCCGAAGAATGCAATAGCCCTCTGGGACACTCTTCCGCCAACAGTACTCATCTAAATGAGACTGAAGGTTGGAAGAGCGCCTCTTCCCCCTCCCAAGAACTGACTTAACCGCTCCCCACATCCCCTCAATTGTGTTAGTGCAAGCCCCAGTATCATAATTCTTAAACTCTAGACTGTGGTTCACTACTAAATGATTAAATCCCCTCTCACCCAACCCCCTATATGAAGAAAACGCATCTGAAACTACTGTGGACCCCGGCTCTACATACTCCTCAATTAACCCCACTAATTCAGGCTTCGACCTCCCCTCCACAACCCTAAAAACACATTCAGTACCCCCACCCCCCTGAACAACAGCCCCCCACACCCAAAGACCAGCCACAGACTTCCCCCTCCCATACTTCCTTTTACCAAACTGCGACTCATCCACCTCCACAACCACCCCATGCCCACCCAACTTACCCCTGTACTTAATAAATTCGGAACACACCTCACGACAAAAGGAATACCAGTCTAAAACAGTCCTCTCACTCACACCAGTCTCAAACGCGCAAAAACTCTGCCCGCAACTATAACAAAAATAATACGTAATAAGCACAATCTCACGCATGGCCAATCTAGACTTCTCGAACCAGGTACCACGCCTTACAGAACGCCATACGCCATCTTTCCGGCAACACCACATGTATCCGTCCCTGGTCCGAGAGTCCGGAACTTTAACCAATTTCATAGGTTCACGGCACACACCGCACTTCACGACCTCGGCAATTAAGCCAAATAGCTGAAGAAATTTAATCAGCTCTAAAGCTGTCTCCCCCATCATCGCCCTCAACCGAACACTGTTAAGGCGGTCTTTCATATCCATTCCTGAACAAAAAACCACAACCAAATACACTCAATAACAAACTCACCCGACGTACAGCAATGAGCATTAAATTAACCATTAACTCACTAATAGAAATTCCGCTTCAAATCCAACACCTGAGCAACAGAAAACTGACCCCACCACACGAAACAAACGAAAACCATGAACACACCACCAGAGAGCACGACAAACAAAAACAAGACATCTACAAACACGCCACAATCGCAAATCAAACTCCGCGCCGTAATGACGTCACACACCACAACACGCTTACGTCACGGGTCAAAGCCGACGGGTAAGATCGGACGCTTCTGTTGACCCGCTGATTTTTGTGGGTAGTCCTATTATTAAATATTGTCTGTTATAAAATAATCTTTTTTTTATATAATGGATGAAATCAAAGTGTACTACAAAACAAACAAATATTCTTAAGATGTCACCACAATACAGTGATATTTTTGACTTGCTCTTATCACTGTCAATATATTGTGTTTAATTAAATGTACCATATTTCAAAACAGGTGAATTAACAATATTAAACACTGGTAATTAACAACAATGTTTGCATCATTAAGGGATTGTGGGATATCAATGTTGCGATCTCGTGATAACGATATATATTGAACTGGTGAATGTCGTGGCGTGGGAAACTGGTCAATTTCATTACCACAACCTTTATTGAGGTTTCACATTCGCTGGCTTCGCCAGCTCACAACCAAACTGTTGCCTCCCAACCGAACCTAAACCTTGAGCTGCGCTACAGATCAGTCTGTCACCACATTTTAGCCTTTTTCATTTACGTAATACGTTCAAGGTCTAATGTTTATATCCGGCTCCGTGGCAGTCACTACATCGATATCCCATAATCCCTTAATGATGCAAGTGTTGTTGTTAATTACCTAAACACTTTTGTAATTTGCATAGAAATTTAAATAGTAGGCTACTCAACTGTGTAATTACTTCAGTAATATAGGTAATTTTGAAGAATTCATGTGTGGGACTACATATCAATAATTCAGCCAATGTCGCAGATTGTTTTTAATTTTTAAGGAGAGGGAACAAAAATTTTTCATGGGAGAAGTTAGGATGTAAGTGGAGAGTACCCTACCTTGTGTGATTTTTTAAAAACTGAAAACACTGATGATAAAGTGTGACCTTGGCAAGAGTATCAATATGTAGCCCCGTGCATGGATTCTTCAAAATTACTGTAATATATAGGTCTTGTTTTAGCTAACATCTCTTACAAAAGTTTATTACCGTTTTCTTCATTTGATAATATGCTGACTCACATTATGGCATTATTTTTTCCTGTTAAGTTGTAGCTGGTTAAATCTAGTCTCAAGTTAATGTTTAGGCCTGTTGGTTAAATATAAGGAATCATATGTTCTGTCTAGACACCCCTTTAGTAAATATGGCCCTGGCTTCTTTAAGCCTGTGGATTTCCTCCACAGTGGAAAAGTAGTTGTGTGTTTATTTAGTCTGTCTTTGCCTTGTGTTGGATGCGTTGCTGAAATAATCTTATGAATCTGATAATTTGAGGTCCAAGCTAATGTACTTTTGTGGTTGATTTTGGTAGAGCTTCACTTTGAGATGTTCTCTTAGTTCACAGCAGATGCTGGCCTGTGTGGTTAACTTTTGAGTGAGGTCAACCAAAAGTTGGGATTACGCCCAAGTGCATTGATTAATGGTGTAACTGTCACTTAATGTCATGGTGATGCAGAGCTTTTGAGCTGGATTATGTTTGTAGCTGGCATGTTACAGTATTTGATGGTGCACACTTGTTGGATGTTTGTTTCAGAGTTGCTTATGTATTTTATTAGTCATTTGATGGTGTAGTTGAGTGTGTCATAGCCGTGTAGCATTTGTATATGTGGTCTAATAAATGGCCATAATGTGGAAGTGCAACTTACTTTTTGATCCACCCTCGTATATATAAAAATTGGTGATTATGCCGGATTTTAAGAATTTCTTGGGTTTTCGTGATAGTGTTTGGTAATGTTGGATTGTGGGTGGCAGGTACTACAGGTATTGCTTTAGCATCATTGATTCTGTTAACTTTTTGATATTAGTTATGTGATTGAGTTTTGGTTTGTTGATCTTTGGAGTTCATTTTAGATAGGATAAGTAAAGGTTTTACTAACCGACATAACAATGTCTGTGTTGGTGTTTGGTGCTGTGGACTTCATTTTAGATGCAATAAAAGTAAAGTAAAATTTGTAATATCTGGTTTTGGAGTTGGATTTGGGTTCATGGTATCGAGAGATTCACTTGAGCCATACACAGTTGAAGTAAGGGTATCGTGTCATCTTGGTGACACCACAGGTCAAAGTGGGTGGAATGATTTTAGGTAATACCTTAGTGCTAGCCAAAACGTTAGTGGCCGTACCCCTTAATTGTATTGTGGAAGCAATGCATTGCAAGCTAACTATCTGAGCACGTATCCTGCATGAATGTTCTATGCTAAACATGTCTTAATACCTTCCATGATTAGCAGCAGTCTGTTTGAGTAGGCTTTTTTGTACCTTTGAGTTGCTGTTTTTATTGGTTTCATCAAGGAGGCAAGTGTAGATTCATCCTTAGTTGTTATGCTGGAGTCAATTACATTTTTTGCCAATTAACTTAAAATTCTTTTTGTGTAGTTTTATTCACGCAGTTTGTAGCTAAGTCCTAGACCAGTCATTTCTAAATGTGTAGATGGTTTTTTTGTTTTTTTACACTGGAACATTTATTTTTGAAAGCACTGTAAGGAGGAAGAAACATTTAAGCCACATTTATCAGAATCAATAAAATGTTGTTTTTTAAATTAATTTTTGTTTTTTACTTCAGGGCTGACCATATGAACCCCAGGAAGAGACTTTGTGTTATGGCCACAAAGAAAAGTGGTTGCCAGCTACATTCTCTGTTAAATGTATCCGGGTGTATCCTGGATATTCAATTGAGCCAGAGGGGGCTCATCCTACTATTAAGAAAAAGGTGAGTTTAAACTTTAACATACTTGAATATATTTTTTTAATCAGTGGTTGTCTACATTCAGTTTGAGACCATTAGTACTTATCTGCTATAATTAAGTCTATTGTGTTATAGGTTTTGGAAAGCTTGAGAGAGGCTTTGGTGTCCCCAAATCAGCCCACAAGCTTTCTTAGATTTCATGTGGTTGCTTCACCAGTAGGCTCACACACACAGTACAGAAAGAGTCAAAGTTACTGCAGAAATACACCCTATGCTAGCAAATGAAATAGGAAATGTTGTTAAAGAAGGAACAAGATCGGTAACGGTAATCAAATTACATCTTGACAATTTTGTCAACACAAATTTCAATGCAACCACCATGCCAGATCGTGACAATGTAATGTTTTATCCCTCAGATAAAACGATTTATAATCATATGTATAATGCTATATTGAAAATGAAAAAGACAACAATTGATCAGGATGCTCTGCAGATGAAAGTTAGTGAGTGGAAGAAAGAGTTGTCAGGTGGCAATATCTATTTTAGACCTTGTGCAGAGGTAGATGGAGAGGTACAGCCACTACTCTTTTGCTACCATACTGCGTGGCAAGTGGAACTATTAAGAAAGTATGGGACAGTATGCTTGCTTGATGCGACATATAAAACCACTACGTATGACATTCCATTGTTTTTCATAACAGTGAAAGCAAATGTGTGCTATTTAGTAGTAGTTTTTTTTTGTTGTTGTTGTTCAGGTAGAAGACACACAATCCATTTGTGAAGCATTAAATATTTTCAAGGAGTGGAACGTGGACATGAGTCCTGCATACTGGGTAACTGATTTCTCAGAATCCGAGATAAATGCTATTCAGGCAGTATTTCCCTGCTCTAAAGTGTATGTTCATTTCACAAGGAACAAGCTTGGAACAGGTGGTTATGTAAACATGTGAAAGAACAAGAAGACAGAGTGATAATAGTTAATCAGTGGAGAAGAGTGGCATCATCATCCTCCTTGCCACAGTACAAAGATAATTTAGAAAAATGAAAAATCATCATGTTTTTGAAGACAAGGAGTCTGCATTAAAATAATTTGAGAAACAATGGGTTCCGGTGCATCGTAGATGGGTGAAAGCTTTTGAGCACAAAGGCATGTTTGCCAATATAAACACAACAAATGGTGCTGAAGCAATGAATAGGTTGGTGAAATATTCACACCTTCGTCAAGGTACAGATACAACATTAACAGGTGTTATTACAGTTTTAGTCCATAGTTACCTCCCTAGCCTCATTGAAAAGTATTGTAAATTAAATTCTGCCATTAAGTCATACAATAAGATGATCCCTGTATTCCTGCATAGGAAGACACCCGACTTCACAAGGCATGTAATGAAGCAATATGAATCAGTGAAAGTTGATTTTAGTGCAGAATCGGTAACAATGGTAACTACGGGATTGTTTCATGTAAAATGTGCAGGAAACAAAGGCTCTCATTACACGGTAAACTTTGAAAAACCTGATTGCTCTTGTCCAGATTTCCAAAAGTTCAAGTATCCTTGCAAGCACTTCTGTGCCATTTTCCATTTCTCAGAATGGGGATTTCACAAATTGAGTTTTATAGGACTAGTCCATTGATTTGCTTGGATGAAACATATGGGTTTGGCTCGCGAAGCAGTTGCAGTATAGAAACCAGCGCTGAAACAAATGACTTGCAGGATACCAGCCAAAGTCATGAAACAAATGAACAGCACATTCCTGAAACATCAAATGGTAATTCAGCAGTGCATCAACGGGCAAGAGAAGTGTGTAAGAATTTGATAAATCTGACATGCAATTGCAGTAATGAAACAGCTAATAAAATGGTTGAACACCTGACAACCTTGCAACATGATGTAGAGTCATCAAACCCTACAGACAATGGCCTTCCATTAGCAGTGGCATCAACTTAAAAGTGACAGAAATATACTTGTGCAATCTGAAAAGCCAACAGAATGTGAGGCACCGAATGGTCGCCCATCCAAGTGCTGTCCACACCCAGTGGTGCATAACTTCAGTGATATGAGGGGAACCGGTGTATCCACTCGGCCAAGGCTGTTGGCTTTGCTTTAAACATAATAAATCTTTTGACATTATGTATAATGTAGATTTGGCATGAGCCTTGTGTTAAAAGATTAAACTGTAGAGGGTACTTTTTTTTCCTATTATACGGATTTTACTGGTGATCATTTATTACAACTTTCATTGTTAGCAGTAGGTGTAAGTATTCAGAGTGCGTTCCACTTACTGTAATCTGTGCAGAGCTGTTCAATAAGGTACAAAGAACCACAAACTGGAGTGCAAAGTGTCTGAATGTTCTGTGATGCTTCTACTTCAGAACACACCAATATGGAGCTATATGATAACGTGAGTAAATTCAATTACACACACAGTATGTGAAAAATCGTTTGAATTGTCTGTCACTGGCAAAAGAATTGCAAGCAAATTGTACATAGATATTGATGTTGCATGTTGACTAGGTGTAACAGAGTAAATGCAGCTTTAAAAATATTTACCTCAATTTTGTGTATAAGTAGTTACTGTTGATGTTATTTGCAAATACTTCCAGCCTATTGTGATCTGGCAGCTTTAGTGAGTAAAATTGTGGCATTAAAGATAGCCTATATCTTAACATGTTCGCTGTAGCTGACGCTTGAAAGTTTTCACACACATCTCTACCTCAGTGCTTGCATTGTTGCTGTTGTATTGTTTGTATGCTGCTTAAGCAACTGTTTTTAACTAATCTAATTGAAATCTCTGTATTGTTACAGGTATGGAGTTAATGAAGAATCCACAGGGCTTTAATCAATAGAAAAAGTGCTAGTGACTGGAAAAATATAAATGTTATAATTATCAACAGAAATGAAACTTTTTTTTTAACTTATTGAGAAGCAGACCAGATCATATACCCCCTCTTGATCTTTCAGGAATGTGCTGCTTCTTTTGTGATTTCTGCTGGTATCCTGTAAGCCATGTGTTTTAGTGCTAGATTTTGTACTGTAACTGCTTTATGTGCCAATTTGTGAAATACCCATTCTGAGAAATGGAAAATGGCACAGAAGTTCTTGCCTGGATAGTTGAACTTTCGATAATCTGGACAAGATCAGGTTTTTCAAAGTTTACCATACAATGAGTCTTCAGTTCCTGCACATTTTACATGAAACAATCCTATAGTTACCATCATTACTGATACTGCACTAAAATCAACAGAATTTAATTTAAAATGCTTTTCGATAAGATCTGGGAGGTAACTATGAACTAAAACTGTAATAAAACCTGTTAATGTTACATTTGTACTTTGCTGAAGGTGTGAGTATTTCACCAACCTGTTCATTTCTTCAGCACCATTTGTTGTGCTTATACTGGCAAACATGTCTGTGTACTTAAAAGCTTTTACCCATCTATAATGCCCTGGATCCCACAGTTTTTCAAAGTAATGTAATACAGACTACTTCCCTTCAAAAACACTATGAATTCTCGTTTTTCCTAAATTAACTGCCCTCCACAGTTTAACAATTATGTCTTTCTTGTTCTTTCGCATGTTTTCATAACCACATCCTTCAAGCCAGCCAGCCCCCCCCCCCCCTCCCCCAGGGGGCCTGCAGCACTTTTGTGGGCACATGTGTGGTGTCCTTTTATCTATTAAACTAACCAACCTCCCTGTGAAATAAACATAGATACACTTTAAAGCAGGGAAGTACTCCTTAAGTTGCATTTATGTCGAACTCTGAGAAATTGGTAACCCAGTATGCTGGATTTATGTCTGTATTCTATTCCTTGTAAAAATATTTAGTGCTTTACAAAATTATCTTGTGTCTTCTACCTGAAGATAAAAGTCCTACCTCTAAATAGCACGCTTTTGCTTTCACTGTTATAAAGAACAGTGGAATGCCCTACTTTGTGGCTTCGTCACATCAAGCAGGCATACTGTTCCATACTTAGTAGTTCAATTTGCCATCTATTCTGGTAGCACAAGAGGAGTAGCTGTACCTCTCCATCTACATCTGCACAAGGTTGGAAATAGTCACCTGTTAATTCTCTTCCACTCATTGATCTAATTTTGCAGAGCATTGTAATCATTTGTAATTCTTTTAGTTGCTTCTTATACAGGAATAAAAATGGTCCAAGGAGTAAGACATGTAGTTTTAATGTGATCTGGTCTGACTTTTTCAGCCATGGATTTGCTTTGCAGATCTGAAAAAGAATTGTACATGCTGAGGAAGGAATTATGTTAGTATTAAGACACTGTGAAAGCTCAATTGTTATCAAATTGGTGTTGTTATAGGACATGGGTGACAATGAAAATCAGTGGCTGCCTACAGCCTAATCCAATGACTTGTCATTGCGTTACTGAAAACTCTAAAAGGAAAGTGAAGTACCAAACATGCAAAACATCTTCAGTTCTTTTTCGCTGTACTCCATAAAACATGAGTTTGTTTATTCCATGCAAAAATCAAATAATTAACAAACATGTGGGTGAGACTGTCCAAATGTGCTGTGATAACCAGTGTAGACTGTTCATTTGTCTGCTGTTTGTTCTGGTATGACACTTATCATTAACTGTTCCTTTCAGCCATGTGATTGCTTTGTGCACACCTTTTTATGCTATTTTCCTTGAACTGCATCTGTAGCATCACACTTTTACACGATTGTTATCTGTTATACAGAAGTAAGCAATGTAGTTATATGTTGAAGGGCTTTGTGCTCTTTATAGAAATGTGTTGCCTTGTGCTGGGTAATATGCTGAACTGCTCAATAATTGTTGAAATGCCTGGATATGTAATTATCATTGTTACTGTGCTCAGATGTATTGTCACATACAATTAAGGTGAAACTGAATAAAAAATAAAGAATTCTCTAATTGTGGAATTTAGATTTATTATGTGTGTGTGTGTGTGTATACCCTCTGTTTGTAGAAGATTCCAATAGAAACTCAGCCCATTCTTATAACAGGCAGATCAGAAATTGTTTATAGGGGGGTGAAAAATCTTAACTTTCAGAAAGAGGTGTCGTGAATAAATATTACAGTAGGTGTATATCTCTTTCAAAAGAAATGAAAGGATTGGGCTAATACACCTTATTCAACTGCAACCAAGCAGTTAGTGTTGTTCTAAATTTTGCAGCATTTTTACTTTTCTTGCTCTTAAAAAGTTCCTCGAATATTCAGGGTGTTACAAAAAGGTACGGCCAAACTTTCAGGAAACATTCCTCACACACAAATAAAGAAAAGATTTTATGTGGACATGTGTCCGGAAACGCTTAATTTCTATGTTAGAGCTCATTTTAGTTTTGTTCTTCCACCTACGCTCAATGGAGCACATCGTCGTGATTTCATACGGGATACTCTACCTGTGCTGCTAGAACATGTGCCTTTACAAGTACGACACAACATGTGGTTCATGCACAATGGAGCTCCTGCACATTTCAGTCGAAGTGTTTGTACGCTTCTCAACGACAGATTTGGTGACCGATGGATTGGTAGAGGCGGACCAATTCCATGGCCTCCATGCTCTCCTGACCTCAACCCTCTTGACTTTCATTTATGGGGGCATTTGAAACCTCTTGTCTACGCAACCCTGGTACCAAATGTAGAGACTCCTCGTGGTCGTATTGTGGACGGCTGTGATACAATACGCCATTCTCCAGGGCTGCATCAGGGATTCCATGCGACGGAGGGTGGATGCGTGTATCCTCGCTAACGGAGGACATTTTGAACATTTCCTGTAACAAAGTGTTCGACGTCGCGCTGGTATGTTCTGTTGCTGTGTGTTTCCATTCCATGATTAATGTGATTTGAAGAGAAGTAATAAAATGAGCTCTAACATGGAAAGTAAGTGTTTCCGGACACATGTCCACATAACATATTTTCTTTCTTTGTGTGTGAGGAATGTTTCCTGAAAGTTTGGCCGTAACTTTTTGTAACACCCTGTATTTAGGTAATAGGGAGCATAAAATGTCACCAGTTGTGAAGTTCATGTCCAAAACAGTATAAAGTTCAGATGTCACAATATGGGCAATAATGAGGCTGTTTAAGTACACAGTTTATGAATCTTATTTCATTTACATTTTGTAGGCCATGCACATAACTAATGTAACAAGCAAACCCTCAAAATTATTTATCTTTAATTTCCTCATAACTGTTATGCATGACACAAATATATTGCAACAATAAGGAACAAGATAGATAACTACTCACCGCAAAGATGACAAGTCCACAGGCACAATGTGTCATCTTTGCAATGAGTCTATCTATCCTTTTCATTATTGTTATATTACAACCTGGGTTTTCCATTGTTTGACAAATATATTACATTCAGAAGAGTCAGTTGTCAAAATTACACACACAAATGCCTTAATGCCAAAGAATCATTTGACATTTAACCTCCGTATTGTCAAGTTACACACTGAAAAACATCTGTGTGTGAGGTTATCTCTAGAGTATGGCCTTCAGATACTCCAGCTTTTAAATTTCACCAGGGAGGAACACAAGTGCTAGTCTGTTTTATTACTACATCCCAGAGGTCATCACATCATATTGCAAAGTTAACTTCTCATTTTGTTTGATTACATGAAGAGTACAGCATTTTACAGAAAATAAGTGACAAAAGAGCTATTATTTCTCAGATACTAGTCACTATACTCAACTGACAATATTTGCAAATAGTTCTATCAATAAAAATCTTGTTTCATTATCATTTCTTATCTGACAATTACTTTCTACACACATTACAATTTTCATTGTACTAGATAAACAATGTTGAATGCTGGACTGAATAGTTCTGTAAGTGGTCACTACTGAGTGAAATGGAATGAAGAGACCTTAAGTTGTATGTTTCTGATGAGTATTCAAATGACTTATAAGGTAGATATCTTGATGGCCACACCAACTTCAGCTATTAAATAAAAAAAAAGAGACATTTGAATATTAAAAGGTACTTACAATTTATGGAGGAACTCATCCAGCCTGTAGAAGCAGCTAGTTTCTCTCTCTGCTATGGAGTTTAAGATTGTATTTATTCAACAATACTGTATTAAATGTATGTGAAAGATATATGTTTAGAGCCAATTTTAAAAACTCCTTGTAATTCTAGGATTTCAATGTAATGTAGTAAGTGAAGGTAATGACATGTAGTCAAATTAAATCAGGCAATGCCGATGGAATTGCATTAGGAAATCAGACACTAAAAGTACTAGAGTTTTGTTATTTGTGAAGCACAATAACTTATGATAATCAAAGTTGACAGGATATAAAATGTGGACTGGCAATGGCAGGAAAAGAATTTCTGGAGAAGAGAAATTTGCAGACTCTGAATATAAATTTAGGTGTTTGGAAATATTTTTGGAAGGCATTTGTCTGGATTATAACCTCGTAACAGTTCAGACAAAAAGAGAACTGTAACTTTCGAAATGTGGTGCTACAGAAGAATGCTCAAGATTAGATTCATAGTACATGTACGGTAACCAATTAGGAGGTACTGAATGGAACTGGGGAAAAAAGAAAATTGTTGCCTTACTTGACTAAAGGGATCGGTTGATAGGACACATTCAGAGGCATCAAGGGATCACCAGTTTAGTACTGGAGGGAGTGGGACAATTTGGACCAACAGTGCCGTGATGATATGATGCCACTATGAATACAGACATGCATCAATGCAAGGGAACTTATTTCTCGGTATTTGAGATACTGGTGTATGCTGCAATCTGGAACACAAATTCAGAAAGTGTAGATTACTATTGTACAACTTGGACAACCGTGGTACCACAAGTGCAATTTTTTAAATCATTTTCTGAGTCATGCAGCAGGATGAATTTTCATACAGTAGCAGATTTTACTTAAATCTCATTCTGGAAACATACCCCAGGCTGTGGCTAAGCCATGTCTCCGCAATATCCTTTCTTCCAGGAGTGCTAGTCTTGCAAGTTTCGCAGGAGAACTTCTGTGAAGTTTGGAAAGTAGGAGGCGAGGTATTGGCAGAAGTAAAGCAGTGGGGATAGGGCATGAGTCGTGCTAGGGTAGCTCAGTTGGTTAAAGCATTGCCCACGTAAGGCAAAGGTCCCGAGTTCGAGTCTCGGTCCGGCACACAGTTTTGATCTGCCAGTAAGTTTCATATCAGCGCACACTCTGCTGCAGAGTGAAAATCTCATTCTAGATTGTACTTAATTTTTTATTGATGACACTGCAACTGAACTCGGGCTCGTTTACTGCCTATTTTTCGTGTGGCTCATCTGTAAAGGGGGTTGGTAGTAAACGGTTGCATTTGCGCCCCTATTATTGAGTCTGATATTGGCTGGCTATTGAAGAGCAGTGAATTGAACTATACACGTTCAGATTGAAACTTATTTATTCAAAAGAAACACTTTAACGTTGTGGCCATGAATTTTTAAGTTCACAGATAATAATCTGTGCAATTCGTACACTGTTTGTCTCACACCCACACACTTTCACTTTGTTCCTTCGCATACCCTGGCGTCCATGCTTGCACTCGCGGCACTTTTCCGCTCCCAACCCGCCATCACAACGGCCAACGACCAAAGACCTCGATTTTCCCGCTCACATCCACAGTCCTGAGTCGGGTCACATGACACCACAGTAGTCAAAATAATTGCTAAACATGGCCACAATTCGTTTACAGTATTTTATAATATTTAAATACTTAAATCTAAATACATTATATAATTTTACAAATTATCACCACACTTATATAATTCGTTGCAATTAAAAGAAAACCAAAACACTATCCAACGGAACTACAACGTCCATCAAAACACAAACAAATATTTTCCGGTCTATTTTTGCCCAGCATATTATCTCTGCTGCCGCGCTTTAAATTTTAAACTACTTGAAAGAGTTCCATATTATCCCCTGTTACCTTACATAGCCCCACTTCATGGAGACATTACCTTAGTAACGGCAACATGAAGTAGCACCAAATGGAGTGAACCTATATTACTTTATATATTAAACATTTTGATTATAACTATAATGGCACCAAACACGTAGAACAGTGTTATAGTGGTGAGTTAATCAGTGTATGTACTGTCATTAGGAAACATACATACATAATCCAACACTGTATCCAACTCAAATATACAATTAGTTAGTATCCTATTGAGTGACTGGGCAGGCAAAATAAATGCCCATGTTAGTCTATCTGTAGGTTGCCCACCACTGCACATTAACACTTCCACTTTTTACACAGTTGTTTCTGTAAGTTGCACGAAGTTGTTGTAACCAGATCCTTTTGTTCACAGGTTTATGCATTGGAATACAGTCTTTCCAAACTTGCCAGCCAACAGCACTGTGCTTCCTCTCATTAGCCAAGCCATCCTATCAAAATTTAATCAAATCCTCATAAATCTTGCCTAGACATGCAGACCCACATTTCCCAGGAATCAGGCTATCCAAATCCTCCCTGGAACATCCTGTTTTCACTGATCAGTTCTTATTGAGGTTTGTACAAATGACAAACATGCACATAAATCAAACACAAACATGGCATAGTTAAATATATTCTATTTCACCCTTCAAATGTTCCCAGATCAAGACCTCCGACATTTCTACCCCCACGCACCAGTATCAACTCCAGGTGCCACAGATACATTAGAAATTTTAATTTTTTTTTTTTTTTTTACAAACTATTTGCAGATTTCCTCCCTCCTATATTCTCCACATATGTATACAGAAATAGATTATATGTACAGTAGGTTTCAGTTCCCATATGACTTTCAGGGTCAACAGAAACATCCGATCTCACGCGTCGGCTTTGACCCGTGACGTAAGGGTGTTGTGGTGTGTGACATCATTACAGCGCGGAGTTTGGTTTGTGAGTGTGGCATGTTTGTAGATGTTGCCTCGTTGACGTTACCTTAGTAGGAGTTTTAGGGCCTGTAATATATAGTTTACCTTTTTACTGTACTTTTTGTTTTAACGTCGTCTATGAGGCTTTTATCAGTTTGCCATTAGATTGTTCAATCTTTATGGTCTATATGTTTTGTCGCTACTCGTTATGTCTAATGAATCAATATTGTTTTTTCTTTTTTTTTTATTTGTTTCTTTTTTTTTATCTTTTGATTGACCTACACATTGATCTGTAGCGTAGCCCTGAATACGAGGTTAGGTTGGGAGTCTTTTTTTGGCGGGGGGGGGGGGGGGGGGGGGGGGGTCAGGGGGGGGCGCAGCCCTCCCCTGCCTGGCCTTGAGTACCACTTGTTTATTATTATCTTTGTTTGCTATCAATGTTAGCAGATTGTTCTTGTGAAACCTTTGTGTGTGTGTTGTTTTTCTATGTGTTTTCGTCTTTGTGATACGTATGCAACGTTTTTATATCCGCCATATTGGAATTGTCGTTTATGGTCGTTTCCGCCATATTTGTGACGTCATGGGTCAAAGCCGACGGGTTGGATTGGACACTTCCGTATTTCCGACTTTCAACAAGGCTTCTATCACACCCACACCAGTTGTGCAAATCCATTGGTCAACAGATTCCCTTATTGCAAATACATACAGTATAATGAAGTTTGTTGACCACCAACAATGGAATCGCAACACAACTTACACAGTAACACAAATAATACTCCAATTATAAATACATGTATACATAGCCCCCAATAATTTTTTTTTTTTTTTTTTTTTTTTTTTTTTTTTAACAGACATGCATGTCAAGCTTCGTACCTCCCGATGTTCCATGTATTTAGGTCTGTAACACAATGCCCTGTCCATATTACCCACAAAATTAAGAAATTCTTCCACTGAATCTGTTGCACTGTGAATCAAATCCCATTGCAAATGCTCTGGTAATGTTCTCTTTAGTGTAGATATTTCTGTTAATATGCCCAGTGACCTATCCAGATGATTTAATTTTTTCAGTTCTCTAACACAGAACTCTCTCATACTTTCCTTTCCACTCTTGTAACTGGATCCATTCAAAAAATCGTTTTGCAATCTTAATTGTTTTGCTTGGCCCCAGTATATGTTCAAGAACAGGTTTTCGAAGGTTTTAAAATCACAAAATTTATCATCATTTTGGTTTGCCCATGTTTGAGCTCCCCGTTCCAACTGCCTCTTAACATATTTAATTTTTGCCTGCTCACTCATCCCTGTCACAAAGTTATCCTTACACGCAGCTAGAAAGTCAACTGCATGGTATTTATTCTCCCCATTAAAAGGTTTTGACTGAAATCCATGCCCCAGAGGATATCCCAACAATAAATTTCCATTCCCTGCTGCCACAGTATTAACTGTTTCACTCAAGACATTTATTTCCCCTTCTAATTCCTTCTTATTGTCAGTAATTCCCTTATGGCAATCCAGCACTCCTATCTTAATGGATTCAATGTCTGCCTCTGTTTGTCTTTGAAATAATGTGCATTTCTGTTCCTGTACCTGAATCTGCCCCACAAGATTACTTTGCACAGTGTCCACCTTGGCTACTAGGCCTCTTTCAACCTCATCAACTCTCTCAATAATTCCCTCAACAATTTTAAATGTGTTTTCAACTTTATCTGTAATTTGAGTGAATTTGAGATCTAGCTGATCAAATTTTTCACTCACTGTCTTTATTTTATCACTAAGCCTTAATTCCATATCTCCTATTTTCGAATCCATTTCTCCAACTATTGCAGTTTTTATATTCCCTATTTTCGAGTCTATTTCTCCTAATTTACTAGTAAGTTTTACAAAAAATGTGCTGAGGTCACTTCCTGGTATCCAGCCTATTTCTTTTGGCATGCTAGGGCTACTACAGGGACTCCTAACATCCACTGATTCGCCTTCACTTTGAGATTCACACGTCTCATCGGCCATGGCTAATGAAAAGGACACAATTTTGCAATGTAGCTGCTGGCTGTACTTATCTTTTAAATCCTCGTGTGACGCGACGTCTGCAGTGAGCTCCGCAGCACAGCTATGCAATGAATCTTAATCGGCGGCGTGGACACACAGCAAACTCAATCAGGAGCGAGAACACGTTGCGTAGGCCCCTGGCAGCATGTAGTCGTGTTGGTCGGTGGCACAGACGACGGCGTTGATCGTCGGCAGCACGTGGATACAGCTTCGACTGCTTTACCCGTAGCAACACATGGACGTGGCATGGACGACGGTTTCTTCTCGCAGCAGCATGTATCGCGGCACGGACGACTGTTTTACCCGCGGCAAACACGTGGTCGACTCATCAGACTGTGTAACTGACTGCTTCACAATCGTGGTGGCCTTATATCGGCGTAACCATGGGGCAGCGCGTATCTTGTCCAGCACAAACACTCCGGTACTGCTAATGCACCAATTTAGCTCAGAGCCCCCACACTGACTGTTCAAAAGCCTAACATCAGACGGACATTCGATTCCGAAATACTATGGAATATGGAAGAAAAGTCCTATCCCGGACGAGCCCCCAATTGCAACTGAACTCGTGCTTGTTTACTGCCTATTTTTCGTGTGGCTCATCTGTAAAGGGGGTTGGTAGTAAACGGTTGCATTTGCGCCCCTATTATTGAGTCTGATATTGGCTGGCTATTGAAGAGCAGTGAATTGAACTATACACGTTCAGATTGAAACTTATTTATTCAAAAGAAACACTTTAACGTTGTGGCCATGCATTTTTAAGTTCACAGATAATAATCTGTACAATTCGTACACTGTTTGTCTCACACCCACACACTTTCACTTTGTTCCTTCGCATACCCTGGCGTCCATGCTTGCACTCGCGGCACTTTTCCGCTCCCAACCCGCCACCACAACGGCCAACGACCAAAGACCTCGATTTTCCCACTCACATCCACAGTCCTGAGTCGGGTCACATGACACCGCAGTAGTCAAAATAATTGCTAAACATGGCCACAATTCGTTTACAGTATTTTATAATATTTAAATACTTAAATCTAAATACATTATATAATTTTACAAATTATCACCACACTTATATAATTCGTTGCAATTAAAAGAAAACCAAAACACTATCCAACGGAACTACAACGTCCATCAAAACACAAACAAATATTTTCCGGTCTATTTTTGCCCAGCATATTATCTCTGCTGCCGTGCTTTAAATTTTAAACTACTTGAAAGAGTTCCATATTATCCCCTGTTACCTTACAACACTTACAGCCTTGACCCACTTTAGGTTCTCTGGGACCCATATTCTATGAAATTAAGCACTCTTTACAGTTTGTAATTGTCCTTGACCCACTTTAGGTTCTATGGGACCCATATTCTACAAAATTAAGCACTCTTTACAGTTTGTAATTGTTTATAGGTAGCATTACACCAGGACTTAAAGGGTATATAATTTATGCAGTATGTAAATGCATAGTTAGCATCTTTTCTGCATTAATTATAAGACCATTTCTGGGAGATGTGTGGCACATTCGTTGATTTTATTCTCCAATTCATCTACAGTCTCACCTCTTTAACAGAATGTATGTATCATTTGCAAATTTTATACATATTTGAGATGGGGATGGTGACTAAGTGATTTATAAACAGCAGAAACAAGATTGGACCTAAGTAAATAAATTTAAAATTCTGCTTCTCTGTACACATATTCTCCCCCTCTTTGTATTTAAATTCCATTACTTATCTGTTTTGCAGGTATGATTGTATCCATGTGTGTTGGTTGGTTTGGTATATTTAAAGAGGACCAAACTGCTAGGGTCATCAGTCCCCTTATCCATGTGTGTCCTGACCCCCTTACACATATGTTTTAATTCTGAGAGTAGCAGTTTTTGGTTTATATACATCGCCAGTCTATGCAAAGTGTAAAATTATGGCAGATACATGCTGTTTATGATGTACTGAGGCCATAACTTCATTTAGATAATCAAAGAATTCAGTTTATTTGGACCACTATTCCCATAAACTATGGTGCGATATCAATATGCTTAGTGCAAACAATGTTTTATTTTGTCACATTATTTTCTTTCATCTGGGAGGGAAAAACAGTTCAAAGTTAATAGCAGTTGTTAACAAAAACATCAAAATTTTCATTTGTAGTTCTGACGGAGTCAACTTCTTCTCATGTTTACCAAGATAGGAAGCATAGAAAGGGATGCATATTTTGTTCATTATAGCTCCTAAAAACTGATATAGACTGATTTGAAAGCTGATTCCTGTGAGGTTATGTGTGTCTTGTGATCCAAAAAATCTGCATTTAAAGTCTGTGTATTGTATTTGCATGGCATATTTGTAAACATTTTGTCAATGGTTGACACTAATACTGCAGTTATTCACATTTCTACATATACTGTAGATTTTAAATGTTATGAGTAGGTGAGATAAGTCATTTTTTTTAATTCTTCTATGAAGTTAATACCAAAATCCATGCACATAATTAAATGTTTACATATTTTTGTCAACATGTGAAGGGATGATTACAAACTTATTGAAATGATCAACTTATTGCCTGTTGGAGCCCTATACAAACAAATGATAGGTAAAGCTTCAGCTACTAATTCAACTCTAGGTATGGATGTTTCACTTTGGCAGTGGATAAGTGAAAATTTTGCACCACTTATTTTTTAGATACATACAGCTTCCTCGATGAGTCTGCATAGGTCTACAGAA
Organism: Schistocerca cancellata; assembly: GCF_023864275.1. Lineage (NCBI taxonomy): Eukaryota > Metazoa > Arthropoda > Insecta > Orthoptera > Acrididae > Schistocerca > Schistocerca cancellata. The sequence continues at coordinate 74,731,166 of NC_064627.1, forward strand.
AAGACATTCTAACAAAAAGATATTGGAAATTCATCATCTTCCATTTCTTCTCTTTAAGCTAGTTCTGATGGCTCAATACAGAAACAAATTGCATTTCTGTCTGTAACACATTTAGCTGAAGCACTGAGAAATTTTCTTGTCTCTCTGGTTTGAAGCTCACTTGTTATTTCACATGATTGTATTTATATTGTGCTCTTTTACAAGTTGCGAGAGGCAGCTTTAAGTTTGCCTGCCTCTGTTGCTTTTTGTTTGGTGCACACAGAGGTGAAGAAGAGGCTATCCTGGTAGTTGTTCCTCTCTGGTACTTTTCATTTTGTTGATGGCATATGTACAACAGGTGGTTTTGCTTTGTATACAGACTGGTTTCATGTATTGCACCTCTGCCAAGAATGGAGATGTCAACATCTAGTTTATGTATGAGGCAGAAGTATTTACATTTTCCAATTTTGTGATGAGGCGTTTTTTAAATTTCTCTATATGCTCTGAACAGTAGACTCCAAAGCTGAACTGAGTATATGATAACCAAACACATTGGTTCTCCGAGTAAGAGACCTTTACTGGTGTCATCTTCTGCAAGCTGCATCCAGCAAAAGTAACCCAGATAGCACAGTAAGCCGGTTTCAAACTTGTTTCCAGCTGTAAAGTTCAAGTATATAAGCTTGATCAAAGCTGGAATATTCAAGCCTGTTAGCTGGATTCTAGCTTGAAATAAACATCAAAGTTGGCAGAGTTCAAGCTTGACTTATCAAGCTTGGCTCCAGCTGTATCTACACATGTGGAATACAGCCTGGTATTTACAGCTTGTTTTAAGCTATATAAATATTAATCTGAATTTATTGAACCTAATTAATTACGTTACGTAATATTTAACATTTGTAACATTAACGTACCGAACTGTTTTCTAGTATGAAACAAACTTGTCAGCGAACCACAACCATTAACGCGCGTCACAAAGGTAAAATGGCCGTAAACGTAACTTTACGTTACGTAATATTTAACATTTGTAACATTAACGTACCAAACTGTTTTCTAGTATAAAACAAACTTGTCAACAAACCACAACCATTAACGCGCGTCACAAAGGTAAAATGGCCGTAAACATAGCAAGGCTCAGAAAAGTAAATAAAATAAGATAAAACAGAACTGGAGACAGCCACACTCAAACCAAACTCCGCGCCGTCATGACGTCACACACGACAACACCCTTACGTCACGGCTTATAAACGCTTGTGGCGCTTCCCGTGGACGTCTATGGAAGCTATGTTGCGCGCGCATCTGCTGTACAGCCTTCCAGGGAAATTACAGTTTATTTCAAGCTTGGGAAAATTATTTTAATTCAAGCTAAATTTTTACAGCTTGATGTAAACTGTGTAACAGGTTGATTTTTCAATCTTGAATTTTCAACTGAACCTAAACTCAATACCCACCTTGAAACAAGCTGTGTAACAGGTTGATTTTTCAATCTTGAATTTTCAACTGAACGTAAACTCAATATCCACCTTGAAATAAGCTTGAGTGCTAGCTGGGAACGAGACTTCTGCATAGCTTAAAGTTTTGATGCAATTTGTATTTTGCATAATCTTATCTTAGCAAATTGTACTGCGGACATAAACCACATTGACATGGCCAGGTACATGCTAAAACTATTGTGGTATACACGACATAATATACGGTACGTCTGGTTTATCATACCACCATGGAATGCTTTGACACTGCATTCAATCATTTCATACGTCAATCAGTACTAAACTTTGGTTAAGATTACATTGAGAAATCCACTTCCCCTCGTATTTCATCTCGTCGACGGTTTTTCTTCAACAATGCCTCATATTTTTCTTTTTAAGTTCTAAATTCAATCATTCTACACACCAGTCATTACTGGATACTAAGGTACCTGTCTCTGCGGTCCGAGTGTAAAATTACTTGGAGTAGTGGTTGATAAAAGACTATCTTGGGATGGACATATAAATTACTTAGCTAACAAACTTACACGAGTTCTCTTTCAGCTACATAAATTAAGAAAAATAAGTCAGCAAGAGTATGCTGCTACAATCTAATATGTACTGACAAGACCAATTGTATGAAACCACACTAAAATGTTGATAATAAATAAATATTATTTTCAGCGTAAGCATTCAATACAACAATCACACAATCTAATCTGGTCGGGACATAAGAAGACTTCACTTTTTTACGAAACGTGGACACATGGTGTTATCAAGGCCACGGTCAGGAATATTTCTATTAATATCCAGCTCTTTTACTTTTATTTTGGCGAAATACATATACGCTACCACACTGAGCTGTTTTCAGAGTCGCACGTGTCAAAACAAACCACTAGCTGACGACAGTTTAGAATCTCGAATGTTCGTAAAAGTCGATAGGTGTGTTAATCGACTAAGGCGTATATACGTCATAATGACATCACATCATATCCAGGTTGGGTGAACTTAGCCTCCTTCATAGGGTGCATCCAATTATTCAGTAATACCAGCGGTTCTGTTTACAATGAACAAAGTTACAGTTCTTTGGTGAATACCTGTTTCTGTGAGATGTTAAGTACAAAATTTCTACAGGAGTGGAACGCAAAATATCAGTTTGGCATGAAACATTACTTTTCTCACCATTCCTCAACAAAACATGTGAAATACTCAGTTATGCTTTTGTAACAAATGGAATCCTTTTATAACGATAAGGTCCGGTTTTTACGCAAAATAAGCGTTCGTATTTTATGACCTTGCCACTGTGACTCTTGGATTATAAGAGACTCCGATTCCACCCGTCTGCTTTCATCCATGACGTCATCAGTATGGCAGAAATGACCAATCTCAGCGTCTCCATTATGGCGTCAATACATAAAAACGACGACAAACACGGAAACACATATAAATACGACAATAACATCTCCCTCCAAAAATATAATCTAATGGGACAAGTGTGGGAAATTGGTGGTTTTTAGAGTGGGGACAAGCTAAATATAAACATATAAAAAAGCACATCACAATCCCAAACCACACAAAAACGACAACAAAAAACATAGAAAAACAACACAAAATTCCATATTCCTCTACACCCACAAATTCCACGGGAATCGGTCACTTCCCTTCACGTACATAGCTTAACCACAATTGTCGATACCACAACATAAAAACTTACAACTACAGAAATTAGAATCGGATCGCAACTATCGATAACACAATACCAACACCTAAAACAACAAAAATTGGAATCTGACACTTTCCATTTGACCTATATAGGTTAACCACAACGATACCAAAACACAGCTACGACTACACAAATTGGAATCGAACATATCCCTTGACCTATATAGGTCAATTACAATAGACGATACCAAAACACATACAGATACGACACACATTGGAATCAAACATTTCTCTTGACCTATATAGGTCAACAACAGCTGCTAATACCAAAGATACAGCTACGACGACAAAAACTGGAATCAGACACTTCTCTTCACGTATATAGGACAACCACAGCTGACAATACCAAAAAACAAACACCTACAACTGCGACAAATAAAACCAAACCCACAGCACATCAAAACCCCACAAAACATCACAACTCGTGAACAAAAAACAACTACTTACTACAAACAAATTCCGGCATTACACGCTAGGTTAGCCATCCCATTCAAACACACACATACAACACACACTCACACACAAACAAAAACACAACCAAAGAAACTCCCAAACAACCCACAAACCACCAACACCCCCCTCCCCCACAACTTCACCCGCCCCCACAAAAAAAAAGAAAGTCCGCAAGCAAATAAAAAAACACAAAATAAACGCAACTCAATCACACATTACAACTCAAAACCAACAGCAACAAAACAGATCCTCTGCAACAAAATCGTAAAATATTCCCCCTCCCCCCCCCCCAACCCACTAAAATCCACAACCATTACCCACAACCCACCCTCCCCCCACCACACACAAAAACCCCCAACTAACCACCCTTGGCCTGTACATCTTAATAACTGCCCTAAAAAAAACGCAAAAAATACAATACTCCCCAGGGACACTCTTCCACCAGCACTACTGATCTAAATGAGATTGCAGGTTATAAGATCGCCTCTTCCCCCTCCCTATGACTGATTTAACCACTCCACAAAACCCCACTATTGTATTAGTACATGTCCCAATTTCATAATTTTTGAACTCTAAAACACGGTTTACAAACAGATGATCATACCCCCTCTTCCTCAACCCCTATATGATGAAAAAACATCTGACAGCACTACAGTACTCCCCTCCTCTATATACTCTTCAATTAACCCAACCAATTCCTTAGTATGCCCCTCCAAAACCCTGAAAATGATCCGCACCCCCCCCCCCCCCCCGCCCCCAAATAACAGCCTCCTACACCCATAAACCAAACAGAGACTTATCCCTCCCATACTTTCTCTTCCCAAACTGAGATTCATCTATGTCTATCTTGACCACGATCCCCCCCACCCCCACTCCCACCCCAAAAAAAAAAAAGAAACCTCCTCTCACTCACTCCAGTCTCATGCGCAAAAATAGGGATAGAGCATCTATAACAAAAATAGTAAGTCATCAAAACAACCTATCTCATAGCCGACCTAGATTTCTCGAACCAGGTGCCGTGTCTGATGGAGCGCCAAAGGTTATCCTTTCAACATTGCCAATATGACAATACAATCCCTGGTCCGAGATGCCGGAACTCTCGGCAACCTCATGCCTTCCCTACACACACTACATTTCACAATCTCTGCTAACAGTCTGAACATCTGGAGAAACTTGATCAAAGACATCATGTCCTTGCCTATCTGTACACACAACGTCATGCTATTGTATGAGCACACAATAAATTAAGCGTCTTACCACACCACAAACAGCAAACCAATAACACCTATCAACAATGCAATCACAATAATAATTAATTGATAACTCACTGAAACCAATTTGAATTCTTCAGTCACAGACACACCCAAAAACTGCACTCTGCCAACACCAACACTCAGATGAACCCCTTATGTGCTAGTAGTTTGATCGTGTATTTTTCTTTACCACCCAGATTAATGACCACTTTGCCCCTACATCTTTTGTAGTACTGATTTCCATGCACAGGCCCATTGTTATTTGCAAATTTGCATACAACAATTCTTCTGTTATTTACGAATTTCCAGAACTGGACTTTCACTCTGCAGCAGAGTGTGTGCTGATATGAAACTTTCTGGCAGATTAAAACGGTGTGCCAGATCAAGACTCAAACTCGGGACCTTCGCCTTTCACAGGCAAGTGCTCTACCAACTGAGCTACCCAAGCACGACTCAGGACCCACCCTCAAAGCATCAATTCTGCCAGTACCTCATCTCCTACCTTCCAAACTTCACAGAAGCTCTTCTGCAAAACTTGCAGAACTAATACTCCTGGAAGAAAGGATTGACAGTTTATCTTAAAAGAATCCCATGAGGGAACTTAACTGGTTCGCTCAACAAGATTTTCGAAAATATAATTAGCAGTCCACAGTTATCTTTAGATGTGTATGACACTGTCAGAAGTAGATCTGCACCACGAAGGACTCTCTCAAGACCTACTGGGTGTGTTTTTTTAATGCTGTGATAAGTCATGGAGGAGCAGCATATCAGTCCAGCAGTCTGAAGCTGCTTCCGAGACGTTTTTGGTACACATTCAGATTGGTGCATCTACTGGTACTGACTGCACTGCGAATTTAATAAGTAACAACTATGTTTACATACCTCATCTAGTCTGGCTCCAAAACTGAACAAAAAACCGGAGTGCCCCATTTGACAAATTTCACCATGTTCTAAAATTTCTAGTACTGGTGTCCTGAACAGAAAAGCAGAGGGGGCTTATCTGTTATACCCAATGATCATGTTTGTCTGTGCAAAATGGGTCAGTAAGTATTAGACAAATGTCCATTTTTAATGTGGCAAACCCTTTTTAAAAAATTAGTTACCTTAGCTTTGCAGGACATAAGGGGTGATGTTTTCCTTCAGCTGAATAAACATGTTTCAAACAGTCATCCCCTTGATAACCACATACATCAACTGAAAAAAAGCTGTACTGATTGAGCATTGTGAAATAAGGCTACATGATGAAGTGAGACTCCACAGTAAGGAGTCTCACCATTCTCTCATTAGAGGTGTCTACAGAAAAAATACTTTTGTTTAATAATGAGAGATTTTGTGATTGTTTTGAAAATAGAATTGCATACACATATGGTGGCACCTACAGCTGCAAAAGTCAGGTCACGTGCAGCTCAACTGTAGTTTGTTTGTGTGAAATACATTAATGAATTTGAGTCCCTGCATTTTTCTTAAACTCTGTTGCTGACAAATGAGAAATTAATGCCTTATATTTTTTTTCAGTGTGTAATTAATAATATCAGTTTCCAAATTTCTATGCTATAAAACTGTTTTATCATTCTAATATTTAAGATAATTGAACAATTTTTTTTCTTCCCCCCTAATATGGAGTTTCCACTGCAGCAAAAATTGAATTAAATAAAACTAATTGTAAAATATTTGTGTTTAGTGATACAGTACTGAATTTCCACAGTATAATGATATAATTAATAATATCAGTTTCCAAATTTCTATGCTATAAAACTGTTTTATCATTCTAATATTTAAGATAATTGAACAATTTTTTTTCTTCCTCCCTAATATGGAGTTTCCACTGCAGCAAAAATTGAATTAAATAAAGCTAATTGTAAAATATTTGTGTTTAGTGATACAGTACTAAATTTCCACAGTACAAGGATATAAGTTATGCATAAGTTTTTCTGTAATAAATTAAGATCTTGTATTATTACCATCAGAACTTTCATTTTTCTTTTGTGTTAACTGTTGATTTTAGAATTTTCTTCAACTTTTTTGCAACAGGACACGAACTTAAAATGTTGTCATCAGAAATGTACTCCCCCCCCCCCCCCCCCCTGACACTTTATTAGCCTATTACATATCAGTTATGACACTGATAACAATCCTTTTAAAAAAGGCTGTTTACCTTATTCTTTCAAAAGAGCAGTTCACCTATAAGATATATACAATAATATGAAAGCAAACACAGTGGTATCAAGCTTGATTAACATCTATATAAAGTGTTTAGGGTGTACATTGCTGTCCATGTAAATCATGTTTTCTTGGTATGTGTGTGTGTGTGTGTGTGTGTGTGTGTGTGTGTGTGTGTTTTGGACATTAGTGATGGCATATTTTTACTCAGCTGTAAATGAATCCTCTGGGGGCAAGACATTTTACATAAATAAAGTGTTTTGCCTGTGTAGTAAATAGTGTCTATTCACCAGAAGTGTGCAGCAAGATTATTGTGTAAAGTAGATAACCACACATTGTGCAGAATGCTATTAAGGCTCTTGGAATTCTTACTCCCCAATACCTGTACTCCTTAACGGTTTTTCTTACTGACAAAAAAAGAGTTCCAGCTGAACTATGATGTACTTAACACAACACAAGGCAATCGTAATCAGTATTATGTGGACTTAGCAGTCTTGTCCAGTGTTCTGAGAGGAGTAATGGATTCTGCTGCAAAGGTATGGTATTCAGCAAGCTCCCATGTAACATCAAGCAAGAAATTGAGAATTTCTACTAATTCAAAAGAAAACTATCAGCTACTCTTTTTGTTATTTGAAGTCTAGAGTCAATAATTAAAAAGTTTTATTGGTTACATAGTAGGTACGAACGTGTGTTGTAAAGCTATATAGCAAATAGTAATGCACTGCAAGCAAGACTCAGTTTTTGCAGGTATAAATAACTATTTTGTTTGCAAAATTCAGTTGTAATCAAGTTAGTATTAAGCTACCAGTGGGAGGCAAACAGCAAGTATTTAGTGTAACTGTGGATGCAGCAGCTTTTTTCAGAGTAGCAACTTTCTTTTTCTTTAATTAATTAGTTGCTGTAGGTATGAATATAACTATTCAGTATAGAGATTGGCACATTGCATGTTGTTACTGTAGATCTTGTCTCATTGCACATCTCTGATTGTTCTCCATCTATAGCATAATTTTGTTGGAGATCAACTCTTGTGCTTTGTATTAGCAGCATAATTAATGGCCTTCATATATGTCCAGAGAAGTCTTCTTTGACCCTACACATTTCACAAATGAATGAAAATCTCAGTTGTGAAAGGGAACTGTTTCAAAATCCTTGAAGTACTTCTATGAGTTGAAAGTTAGGATGGATGTTGGTCCTTGGATGTAACACTTGATACATGACTAAGATTTTGAGACTACATATTGTTAATATGTAGTTCACTACACAAGCATAATCAGTATATGATGCTTCCTACCTGGATATTGTTTTGGTATCTGTACTGGATTATGCTAAATTCAGAAAATATACATGGTTATTTGGTGCAAATACCTGACATTATGCACATAAACGAATTTCTTTCTTACAAAAACATTTCATGCATATCCTTGTGGAATCATTAGAAAACTAATGCTGCATATGAAATTGTTTTTTGCCTTCCACTACTATGGAAGCGGTGAACCGCAAATATTCACAGTGCAGAACACTGCTTTATTATCAGGAATTTTGGAGAAACTAGGTTAATTGCACTACTACAGGTGGAGCAGTAGTACTACTGTTCACTGAAGTGTCAAAATCAGAGCTTTATTTCAGCTATAAATGAGAAAAATGTAACTGTCAGCACCTAATGACAGGAACTTGGCTTTCTGCCCCTAGACATGTGACTTAGATGTTGGTTTCAATACCTAACACAGCAGAGATAGGGACATGTGTGATCTATGTTATATATGGTCTATGCTAATAATATTTAAGGGGAATGGATTCCAAAGATGTCCCAGCTCAAAGAGGAATTATTGATCATAGTTTTGGCAAGCAAGGATCAGATGATTAATACCCTCCATATCCGAATTGTTACAGTCACAGGTGTCTGATGTTCTAAGATGAAGGTGGAGTAAATGAGCAGGAAAGCTTCCTTAATTGAGTCTTATTCTTGTAATTGTAGAGATTGCTCTTCTGTGTATGGGCACATTGTGAAACCAAGGTAAACTTGGTGAATGGGAATGTATCCATTTATAATACTTGCCAGTCCTCTTCCCACTAGGATCTGATTTCTTTTTTGTGTGATGCAAAAGGTAACTGAATATTTAAGAAGGTTCCAGAGATTGCGGCTTCCTTTGCCAGCTGGTCCACAGATTGATTGTATAAAGTACTCTTATGAGCTTTAATCCGCAGGAGAAAAATATAGTAGTTATATAATAGCATAGTGTTATTTTGTGGGCTATGTCTATGACCAATTTGCTACTGTGCTTGCCCCAGTTTCCATTCTCTATATTCTCTGAGTCTGAGATAATTAGGATCCTTATGTAATTCTGAGTTACTGAGAACTTTATGGCTTTTGTGATTGCTACTGTTTCTGCTGTATAAAAAGAAGCTGTTGGCAGAAGCTTGTACTGTTCATAGTGAGCCATTTGTGGACAAAGGTAGCACACCCAGCCTTATCTTCTGCTGTGATTCGTGGACAGTGGATGGTATAAGACTCTTAGTTCCAAATAGTGGTGTTGCTTATGAAGTTTATTGATTACTGAGTGAAACACATGCACCAACATTTCCATTATATACTTGTTAGCAAGCCATTGGCGCTTAAGAAGTAAAGGCATTTCCAGTGCTTCTACTAACTGCGTATTGGTAGGAGTTGAACTCATTGCTCCTAAACAAGTCCGGATGCAGCTATATTCAAACAACTCTAGCTTATGGAGATACTTGACACTACCATTCCCATATACTTTGCAACCATACACAATCCTACTACTAATTAAATCTCAATATAAGGTTAACAGAACTATACTCTAGTTGAAGAGCTGTTGATGTTCATGACTGGAAGGCAAGTATCAATAAGAGACTTGATGCGTGGAATCCAAATGAATCTGGAATCAAACCACATTCCCAAAAATTTGGCTGAAGGTTTAACATGAAATTTGTAGCTCCTTGCATGAATTTAATTATAGTTGCCTTGGCATCTTGAAAGTGTGATAACTGAGGACTCTGAAGAAGAGATTTCAAGGCCATTAGTGTGTAACCAATCATCCAGTTTTAAAACTGCCTCTGTCACATTGCTGACTGCAGAATCCTCCACAGATACAGATGAATGTAGGCATATATCATCTGCATACTGCAGAAAATAAACATTAGGAGGAATAATGTTTACTAAGTCCCCAGAGTAAAGAATTTAAAACAAAGGGGTAAGGATAGCTTCCTGTGTTAAGCCTCTGAAAAGAATCATAGGTCCCAAAAAGTGGTTTTGATATTTTACATAGATTGATCTCTTCTCGAGGAAATTATTAATGCCATATATCCAACTGATAGGAAGACTAATTCATTTCAACTTTTCCAACAGAATGGAGACCTGGACATAATCATAAGCTGAGGACATGTCTAGGAATAATGATATTAAAAACAACTTTTTGTTAAAATCAGACATAATGTCACTGCACAACATTGTCAAGTTATCCACCATTTTTCTATGCTTGATGAGGCCAAACTGGGATCAAGAAGAGTAATCCAAAGTCTTTCAAGAGTTTCCCCACTCAAGAAGACAAGGCAATTGGTCTGTAAGAGGTGTGATTTTTGGGATGTTTACCAGGGTTCAATGTAGGCATAGTCATATGCATAGTCCATTCCTCCATAAGCTCCCCTCTTTCCCATATTTCATTGAATATCCAAAGAAGAAGATCTAATACCTCCATTGGAAGATTTATCATCATTCCATAATGAAAATAACCAATTCTTGGAGCAGTATTTGCAGAATTTTTCAAAGCCATCTCCAGCTCATGTCTGGAGAATGGAGCTAATAGAGGGAGATTGAGATCTGTTTCCTGTAGAATAGCCGTGAGGGCTTCAGAACAAGATGGAGGAGCTCTCCAGCTCATGTCTGGAGAATGGAGCTAATAGAGGGAGATTGAGATCTGTTTCCTGTAGAATAGCCATGAGGGCTTCAGAACAAGATGGAGGAGCTAATTTTGACACAAAGCTTCAAACCATAGAGTCCACCAGTGAAGATCCAACTGTATGAATATGTTTTAGAGAGTGAATTGCCTTCCACAGTTGTGATATGTTAGAGTTCTTATTCATTCCATTACAGTAGTTCCTCCAAGCCACCTTTTCCTTTTTCTTCAAGAATCTTCTGGTGTTTGCATCTGTTCTTTTGAACTCCAGGAATCTATGCAGTATCTGTTCCATATGATATTTATTTAATACTAATTTACTTTTAGCCATGGCTTTGGAACATTCATTATCTCTCCAAAAAACGCGTAGTTTACCAGAAGAAAATTAAGTTTTCTACTGGGGAATTGCAACCTGCTAGATTAATAGCTGCCATAAGAACTGTGTTATGCTGGATGCAGTTTCCTGATTACTTCCTGTATAGTTTGTTGATATGTAGAGAAGGTCATGCTCTAAAATGCTCTTGTTTCAGATAGCTGAGCAAAAGTTCCACTGTATAATTTTCATTAAAGAAGTTTTTCCTCCTCTCTTTATTAAAGTAAAATAGCTATTAAGATTAAAAAAAACTAGTAATTTCCTATTATATATCTAATGTGTCTGTTGAGTACATCTGGTAGTTTGGTCTGTCTTGTAAGTCCAGTGACAATTTTTTTAACAATTTGTATCTTGCTTCGAACATTTAAAGATCAAATACTGCCTGTTACATTGTGCATCAGAAATATTATGTTCTGAGCAATCAAATGTTACATCCTCGCTGCTAACAATAAATTGATGGAATGCAGCCACAGTATCTGTCACTGTAGGAATCTGGACTGGCAAGCAAAAGATTATTTGACAAAAATGCAGTTTAAATAAATGTATTGTACTTAACCCGTGAGTGAGAAAATGCTACATTCTTGATAACTTGTGGCAGCCAAAGCTAGCTATATGCAGAGGCCAGACATGTATATGCATCTAAGTACACTTAATGTTTGGTGGTAGATCTATCAGAAACACAGTGTAATGTTCAAGACCACTAGGTTGTTTTGAGCTAGCAGACTGGTGCCCAGGTGATCACCACTTACAATACTGCAGTGGTGGTCTTCATTGGTGGCGATGTTCAAAGTGCTGCTAGCGGCATCCAAGGAAATCTTCAAGGAGCAGGCTCCTGCAGTATCGATAAGCTACTATACTACATTGCCTGTGTTTATTTCCTTATGACTTATGGGCAGTGTGGAGTTGCTACAGTGTGACTCAGACAGTTTGTTTTCACAGTGAATGTCAGGGAATCTTGATTCAGTAGAAGGTGCTGGAGGTTTTGTTGTGACCCTGTGATATGGTTGAAGAAGACTGGCGTAAGCTTACTCATCTTTTATCAACTGCTGAGCCATCACAACTTCCGCATATCGTTTGTGAGTTACTAGATTATTGGCTTCAGTTGTATCGAATGCCAAGCTCGGCAGAAGTTTGCTTCTCATACTCTGGGCACATCTTACGCACTGAGTTATGATTCCCTTTACAATTAACACAGATGAGATTTGGTTTTGAGCACTCTGTGATGAAGCAAGCTAGGATATTTTTACTTCCCCTCTTGTTTTGCCATCTGCTTCCTTAAATTTGTTTTTTCACTTTTAACTAATTACCATTAACTGACACGACTATAATCTGCATTTGTATAAAAGAGAAAGGTTGGCCTCAGTTTTAAAGAATATAACACCAGATCTAATTTTGTGCTTAGTTTTAGGTGTGTAATTAATTTTCTAATTTATTTGGACTATTCCTAGTTAGTATATTTTCTTATAGGGTGAAATCAGTAATTGTTTCATAACTTAAATTCTGTTGTTGACTTATAAACAAATATAAATTCTGTACAAATTATAAGCATTTGGAGGAACAACTAATTGTATTCTTAAAGGATCTATTTGGCTCTATTCGAAAACATGTTAGCAAAGCCAGCCCCTAATTAATTCCAAAGTAATTAACAGTTTTGTCAAAAGTATTGTTTGCATAACTGTATATGTTAATTACATCATTTAAACAAATAATTTGGCCTAAACCTTGTAGTAGAAGAAACTGTTAAAAGGAACGAATTTTTCAATGTATTCAGTTACTTTAATGACATAAGTTTTAATTGTAATTTCTGTAAATTTAACTTCAAACAATGTGTAGTTTCAGCGCCTATTATTGTCATTGCCACTTTGTCACTGATGTACACTAGGAGATGTATGCCAACCAAATGATTCATGATGCAATCATTCAGTTGGCCCCTGATCGTGAGGTCTGTGAGCAGGCCCTTCAATGTGAAAACACATCCCTCTCTGACATTCTGAATATTGTACAATTGTTTTGAGGGCTGTGGGCACTCAAACTGAATCATGGAGTGGGGTTGCAGAAGTTTACTCCACTTTCCCCTGCTTTTTGTTGGACATTTCACAGGAGGATGAGATGGTGGCAACAGTCCGTTTGTGAGGAAAACTTCTCAGCAGCCGACCCAGCTCACTCCGGCAGTCAGTCACAGCCATGGTAACAGCACAGCAACCCCAGTAAAGAACAATAATGCAAGTGCTCCTTGCTTCCCTCTTGTCTGTCATGTTTTGTCACTCATGATAGAACAGATTGTCCTAAGCAGTGGGCTGTTTGCTGCCAGTGCAACAAAACGGACCACATTGCTCCTGCTTGTAACACAAAATCCCAACAGCTTATTACGGACACTTAAATGGATTTCAGTTGTGTATCAACACTCTCTGTTGCACCCTATAATCTTTTTATTGATGTCAAGGTTTATCAGAAGATTTTGCACATGCAAGTTGACATTGGTGCTGCCATGTCATTACTCAATTTGCAAATGTCCATGGACTTACATTCTCCCTCTTTAGCACCAATGCCACCAACAATAAACAAAGCGTTCCAATATTAAGTAGTTTTTAGGCCCTGGTCACATACAAATCTGTGGTTTGTCAGTGACTTTTCTGGTGGTGTACAACGCGTGCACCAAAAATTTGTTTGGTTTGGATGCCTTTAACTTTTTTGGGTTTACTATTTCCCATGTAGATAATCTCATCACTGATCAAGTGCTGTATTCACAACTTGACTCTTTACACTCTGAATTTTCTGCCCTGTTTTCTGTGGGTTTTGGTTGTGCCAATAATTTCGAAGCTGACAGCACCATGAAACCTTTGGCCAGATCCCATTTCTTATGGGCTCACCCGGTGCCAAAGGCACTCCATGACCAAGTCAAGTGGGAGCTGGACTACTTCACTGCCTCCAGGATCATCCAGCCGATTACATCCAACAAATGGGCTACCCGCTTAGTCAATGTGAAGAAGCTGTCAGCATAACTATGCTTTTGTGGTGTTTCAAAAAATTGAAATTTGTGGTAAGGTTCTATGGGACCAAACTGCTGAGGTCATCAATCCCTAGGCTTACACAATAATTAATGTAACTTAAACTAACTTACGCTAAGGACAACACATACACCCATGCCCGAGGGAGGACTCAAACCTCCAAAGGGGAAAGCCGTGCGAACCATGACAAGGCACCCTAGACCGCACAGCTACCCCACTTGGTGTGATTTCAAAGATTCTGTCAAGACCCAGTATATCGTTGATATGTATCCCTTACCACACCCTGACGAATCTTTTGCTTAGCTCATTGGTGGTAAGTATTTTTTCTAGATTGACCTCTCTGATGCTTATTTGAAGCTTCCTGTAGAGCTGACCCTCAATGGCTCTTGGTCATTAACCTTTTCACTTGTATCAACACTTGCAGTTACCATTTGGTGTGGCCAATGACCCGAGGGTTTTTCAATGGTTTCTCGAACAGTTCACAATGTCTGTCCCTGGCGTTAGCCCACCATCATGTTTTTGGCCTGGTTTTGATGGCAACTCACTTATTTGGTTATGGCATGTTCTCAATGCGCATTGCAGCAAGCTGCCCCACAAGCAATGTTGCCTCTGTGGCTAACCTTTGCAGGCCTGGGACCATATCCACATTGATTTTGCTGGCCCTTTTCTTAATGCATCTGACTAACAGTAATTGATGCATTCTCTCGGTTCCCATATGTTGCTCATTGCCTGTCAACTTTGACCTCTGGCACTGTGGTAGTGCTGTCAAAAAAATTTTAACATTGAAGGACTTCTGGTAACATTGGTCTCTGATAATGGCCCTCTGTTTTTGCCACAGGAGTTTGCTTCCTTCTGTAACGCACGGAGGATTCACCACATTTTCACCCTCCCCTTCCACCCGCAGGCAAACCGTGAGGCCAAAAAGTTAGTTAGAACATTCAAACTGCAAACCCACTGTCGAATGGTAAGGCCAAAAGGTTAGTTAGAACATTCAAACTGCAAATGAGAAAGTGCGTGACTCGATCCCCATCTGACATTTGCCGTAGATCAATTTCTGTCTTTGTATCAGCTCATGCCATTCGGCAACAACAGCCCCGCTGAACTGCTCCACTGGCATCAACCATGGATGCTCCAGCATCTCCTGTGGGGATGCCAACCCGTTTAGTTTTCATCCTGTTTCCAGCCTGGGGTGGCTGTCTGGGCATGCGGGTTTGCTCACTGTCAAAAATGGATTCCTGCCATTATCTCCTGATGCCACAGCTGCCATCTATACGATGCCTGTACAGAGGAGGGCCTCTATGCACAGCATTACGACCAGCTGCACCTGAGTGTGGATGATTGGGCAACCCCAACCGGGACACCAATGTTGCCGTGACAGTCTGCTTCACTTGACGGATCACCTGATGCGGCTGGGTCCCTGCCATGACATACGAGGGGTCCCCTGTCACTGGGGGATGAACCTGTCACAGCTTCTCCAATACCGCTGTAAGTACTGATGCAGCCGCCATCCACACTGGAGGTGTCAACATTGCCTCATCTGCCAACTACAGTCACAGCACCACCAGCACCAGGCCCTGGACCTGATGTGGACATGGAACTCTTGCCAACATCACCCATACTACAGCATGGGCTGGCAAGAGAAGGTGGGCAGTGACACTGCCTGCACCCCATGTACTTCTGACCACACACCCCACTATCAGCACATCATTTCAGTCAGAGCCTCATGGAGGAAGATGCCATGGACATCTCATGAATCTGATCTGTTCCCCAAGGGAAGAGGGATGAAGTAATGCATGCACACTGGAAAGTGGTGTGCATTAGCAGTGTGTTGTCATCCTCAAGAGTGAGCTGCGAAAGAGCAATATTGTGAACTTCTAATAGAACATGCCATAGGCGAGTGCCCATTTAAACCCTGGTGCACTATACTTGCGTTCAGTTATTGTGTTATTACATTTGCGTGCATTTGGCTTATTTTATTGTGTTCAGTGTATGTTATTGCGATTGGTGTACATTCCACAGTCTAATAAAGTAGTGTTAATATTCTTGGTTGTGTTGTGAGTCCTAGTTACAACAGTTTCAACCAGTTTAAATATGGTGTGCCTGAAGGATCAGTACTGGGTTGAGAGCTTTTTATTCTTTACATAAATGATATGTGCACACCAGAGGGTGCAAGTGTCATCATATATGCTAATGACACATGTCTTCTAGCTTGTAGTAGCACTGAGAATGAATTAGAGAAAAGCCTTGCTCTGAATGTAAAAAATTTTCAACCCACTATTTTAGTAGTAAAAACTCACACATAAATAGGTAAAAAACAACGTAGATGTAGGTCCATGCCAGCATAAATGTTCATACTGAAAGTCTCTGACTTAAAGCTGGGAACACAGGCCTACTTGAGACAATCAGTTAGAATTTCTTGGGTGGTGTATTGTATAAATATTTGTCTTGGAAAAATCACACAGATAATATAGATTTGAAATGTAGCTCAAACATATTTCTAATGAAGAAGAAATCTTGAATGTTAAATAGTGACACATTATGACACATTACTAAAGATGTGCCATGGTCTTGTATGAGTATTGTGTATGTGAAGGAACATTGCTCCATTTTTTTTAAGATATGCACACACATAATACCAGAAACAGGAATTATTACTGTATGAGAATTAAAAGTCTGACATTAACAGAAGAGAAAGCTTGGAACTAGGCTGTATCTTTTACAATAACCTCCTACAAGATATAGGGAGCTTAAAAGTATTGTTCAAACACAAACTAAAATGTAACATGACTATGACATGTCCCTAACAGTATGCCAGAATATCAACAGAAATATCATAACAACTAAATGCAAACACTGTGTGCCTATGGGTAAATGTGACTAAAACAAACACATGTACAACTATCCATAGAATTAAGTTCTTGACTTACATAGCTACAATTAGTGTGCATATGTCTCTTGCCCTTTTTATAACAGAAGTACACACATTCATGAATAGAACCACATAGACAACCAAAAGAGCAATCCTATAGCCATGCTGAGCATTTGTTTGGGTCTCTCTCTCTCTCTCTCTCTCTCTCTCTCTCTCTCTCTCTTTCTCTCTCTCTCTCTCTCTCTGTGTGTGTGTGGGGGGGGGGGGGTACTTTTTAGTGTGCATATGTCTCTTGCCCTTTTTATAACAGAAGTACACACATTCATGAATAGAACCACATAGACAACCAAAAGAGCAATCCTATAGCCATGCTGAGCATTTGTTTGGGTCTCTCTCTCTCTCTCTCTCTCTCTGTGTGTGTGTGTGTGTGGGGGGGGGGGGTGTACTTTTGTTAGAAAAGTGCAAAAAAAAGCAAATATGGATGTTGTTTCCCGTTACATGTTTTTGTGCTTCAGGCATCGGTCTGCTACAAGTGAATGGCTGCCTTTCCCTTATTTTATATATTGCTCCATCCATTTCTATTATCATTATGTTTCATGAATTTCTTATGTTTATCCTGATTTTTTCCATTTTTATGTTCTGTATTTCAGATATAAATACTGAATATATGTACACGTAATGACATCATCTACAGATAGAAATCAGAAAAGAAAACACACCCATTTTCATGCACATGTGGCTGCCATCTCCAGCAGCTCAGTCTATGGACCCCTTTTTGTGCTAAAGACAACTTTAATGTGGAGTAATGAATGTCATTTTTCCTTTTGGTGTTGTAATTATGTACCATAGATCATTGTTCTTTTTGAACTGCAGTGGATTATTTACCACAAATTTTGAGAGAGAATAAATAAACCGTGACGCGGTAGTCAGAATGCCCAACTCTTGGGGATGTCTACAAGATGATTAAGGGTGTCCACCACATTATTCTTACAGCACATTTTTGGACAATGAAGACTTTTTTTCCTTAAAGATGAATTATCCCAAACATTATTCCATATGACATTACTGAATGAAAATATGCAGAAATATGTGAACTTACGGATTTGTCTCTCCCCAAGATTTGCACTGATTCCAAGTGCAAATGTGGGTGAACTAAGTTGTTTTAGGAGCTCCGAATGTACTTTTTCCAATTTAAATTCTCATCAGTTTTAACACCTAAGAATTCTGGTTTCCACCCTATTTATTATTTCCTTACCATGTGTTAGAAGTATAACTGGTGTAGTACTCCAAGATGTGCAGGATTGAATATGTTGTATCTTTATAAAATTGAGGATGAGACCATTCGCTGAAAACAAGTCAATTATAATTTTGTTATTGTTATTATTCAATGATACTTTTAAGTTTCTGTTTCTGTTTGTATCCTTGGATTGATTTCAACATCTGTAAAAAGATCTAATTCTCCTTGTATTATATTAGGTGGAAGATCATTTACATATATGAGGTACAACAGTGGACCTAAGATTGAGCCTTGAGGAACCCCTTACATGATCTATCCCCAGATTACATTGATTGAATTACTAAGTGCAACTTTCTCCATTCTTTTGGTTATATATGACATAATTCACTGGTTGGTTATGCCATCAATAAAATGTCAATTTATCTAGGAGAATATTGTGATTCACACAATCAAATGCCTTAGACAAGTCGCAGAAAACACCATCTGGAATTATTTCATTATTTGCTGCTTTTAAAATTTGTTGAGCAAACATGTAAATGACTGGTCTAGATTTCAAATATATTGATGCTGTCTCTGTGATTCAGACTGAATCAGATCACAAGATATGGCCACAAGATATGTTACGATCATTTTGACATCAGTTTTGGAGTACTTTTCATTAGCACAGCAGCATGACCTGTATCTGGTTCCACAGAGAGTTCCAAATTATTGTAATATGACATCTGCTGAGCTACCTTGAGAGTTGTATTCAGTATTTTTTTTGCGTTTGCTTGTTGTGTATTTATCTTTGCAATTGTCTCACCAGGTAACTGCTTTACAGCCTGTGGAGTTAACATCAAAGGCTTGATGTCTTCATTCTGGGTTAACTAGAGCAGAGGCTTTACTTACATTTGCATACCATGGCACCTTTGTTTTCAGTTCTTCAGTGTTTGCTAAAGGATGTGTTTTCTGTTCATCTGTCTTCAGCTGTATGTTGGAAAGGCTACCTTCACTCTACAGTCACAATATACTGAATGATGTGACCAAGCAGTTCTACTTTTGTTGCAAGGTCAGAGATGAACCTCGTTATTATGAAGATACAGAATGGCCAAGTTAGACAAGTGAGTGTCTAGACAGGAGGAGGATTTAGTGGGTACCTTCTCTGCTTGTGTCTGTGTATATGCGGATGGATATGTGTGTGTGTGCGAGTGTATACCTGTCCTTTTTTCCCCCTAAGGTAAGTCTTTCCGCTCCCGGGATTGGAATGACTCCTTACCCTCTCCCTTAAAACCCAAATCCTTTCGTCTTTCCCTCTCCTTCCCTCTTTCCTGATGAGGCAACCGTTGGTTGCGAAAGCTTGAATTTTGTTTGTATGTTTGTGTTTGTTTGTGTGTCTATCGACCTGCCAGCGCTTTTGTTTGGTAAGTCTCATCATCTTTCTTTTTAGATATATTTTTCCCATGTGGAATGTTTCCCTCTATTATATTCAAACTATAATATTAAATTTGCATTAATGTCATTATTTCTACATTAAATGATCACTGAGTTACAATATACAGAGCAAATATTGTACAAAAATAAAGAGTAGATATTTTAAAGCAGAAAGAGCATATACTGTACTGGCAGATTAATATTTATATTACAGTAACATTTACATGGTAAATCATTAAAGTTCTAGTAACATTTATATGATACATCACTAAGGCAAAGACACAAATTGTTAGTGGACTTTCTGAAGGAACTTGTGGAGGCTATAGAAGTAGTGACAAGTCAAATATGCCTTAGCAGTTGACTTGAAATTTGCCAGGTCATTTATTGATTTAATTTGTGGGGGAAGGCTCCAATGACATTCCAACTGAAATATTAGTTGTCATCAATTGATGTTATACATGAACCAAAATAGAAACAGAATGTAATGAAAGCAAATTGGTCTAGTTGCCAAAGGCTCTTAGAGATAGAACGTGCTACATTTGATGTGTCAGAAGGATGCTGTAGTAGCTATTACCAGTGCAACCACATCACCTTCTATCCCTTAGAAGGTGACAAGAAATTCGAAATTTCAGTCTGTGCCGTGAGGAACTCTTGAGTGTTCATGCTTACTCTCTCAATGTAAACTATCATTTACATTGTACATGTTCTACTGCATGTGGAAAAATTTTTGCAACTATAAGAAAGTTGATTCCACAGGTAAGCGATTACTTAAACTCCAAGAGAAATCTTCCTGGAAAAAATACTGTTCAAGGATTGCAAGAAATATCCCTCTCTCTGCAGTCTGGTCAGTGATAAGATAAATCAGCCATAAACCCCTACCACCAAAATCCATAAACAATTGAAGACTTTGCAGACATTACTGCATCTCCATCAGCAGAAAGAGAAACATTAGAGTTTGAAGATAGCATTCCCAAAGAACTGCAGGCATCTACTGAATTATTTCCATAACCATGTGCCCTGGAATCAGAAATGGTGCTTAAATATTTTATTGATATGGCTTCTGGAATTAATTAAATAAATTACCCTATGATATTCAACTTACTGATAGCAAAAGAATACTTTTGCAGGTCTGTAATTCAATATGAGCAGAAAGCAAGATTCCTCATGAATAGACCATACAAATAATAGTACCTGCATTAAAGCCCAATAAAGACTCTTCAGCAGCATATGCATATGTGAATGGTCCCTGAGGAATAGCCTCAATCTATCGCCTTTAAAATATTCTGTGGTTTTCTTCACTCAAAAATCCTGCATGTACCCAATGCATATGATAAGTCTGGGACCTTTTAGATTTAACAGATGAACATCAGCAAAGGTATTGCAAATTCTTGTCGACAACAGACTATCCAGGACAAAACATGTTAATCTTATTGTTACAAAACTAGAACTCTGAATGTCTTACCTGGTGTAAATCTTGTGGGTGGAAAACCCAACTAGACTTCTACATCATCTTATACTATAGACTAATATGCTCTGTAATGGACTACAGAAGTTTTCTATTTGGAAATGGCCAACAATATGTACTGTAAAAACTAACTATAATTCAGTTTCAAATTGTTAGGGGGTGCCTATGAGCAATAACGTTTGTCACTAACTAATGCCTTTCTCATAGGAGTGAAATAAATGCCAATTGACATCCACAGAGAACTACTAGCTAAAAGGTTTCTGCTTCAGAGATCAGTAATAATTAATCATCCTGCCATGGTTAACACTAAGTGTTTGGCAGAAAGAGGATAACCAGAAGAAAGAAAACAAACACCAACGAAGGCTTCCAGTGTCTCAGATTCATGTTTTCTCTGACACAGCAGTAAAGAATATGGAGCAACAGTCTGTCACCTGAACTCTTTTACTTAGCATTCAGAATAGGTCAAAACCTTAGCATTAACAGTGATGTAATAAATTACTCAAAAAGTGGATGGCCAGATTTTCTGCATATCTTTTCTGATTTTCTGACAGATTCAAAACACATGAGGAAGTTGCCTTGCACTGCAGATAGCAAAAGAGTTTTCATTACCACACCTGAAAAAGATTTTATACTGCAGATGTAATGGCAATTAAAGAAGCACCAATGTTTGGACCTGAAAAAGGGAACAAAACACTAATTCTAACCAACAGAAGAAAAGCTTCAGAGCTATCAGAGCACTGAAAGTGGAAATCTGGTAACACCTGTATTTATGATGTGGTGGAATTAATAATGAAAGCCAACAAAGAAATTGAACTATTCATCTAATGTGGTTAAATAGGCACTCAGGTATTTGACACAAATTAAGCAGCAGATGCTTTTGCAAAAGACTGCATCAACAATGGGGACCCACTTTTTACACAGCTTCCATATTCTGACTTTCTGCACAATTCAAAATGATGCATAAAAGCATTTGAGTAGCAGTGGCAAATATTGCATGAAAAAAAGCTCTTTTCAATAACCTGAGGAATCTTCCCAGCATATCAATTATTCAGTTCTTGGAGTAAGGCTGAAACATGCCTGTTTCCCTGCAGACCTCTATAGATTGGAATGATAAGACTCTCCCACATACAGTGGACATCCAGATCAGGGAGGTGCATACCATATCATTTTGGGATTTCTAAATGGGCTTGGCATAAAAAAACCTCAAAATATGAAAATTCCCTTGACAACATATACTGAAACACTAATAAGCAAGGACAACCTTAAGATAACTATTTAATGGTATGTTACCTGGAAGAAGTGCACATAAATCTGTCATATTAAATACTGATATTTGTAATTTTTCATATGTGCAAAACAGCTGTACACTTAAAATTTAAATATCATCACTCACCTTGCCAAGCAATTGTAATAGCTGTCTTGTGTCCAGCAAAAAGTCAGTAATATTAAATAAAAACATAACAAGGTTTTTTTTCCTTCTGAAAGGTGAAGAGGTTGGGTTCGAGATTGTGGAGTTTATAGGCAAGAGGTGGAAGAAGTACACAAATCACAAAGAGTTGGGAGTAACTTTGAGACCAGTATGCAGTCCCAAATCATTTGGAGTGGAATATTATCTGGGGATCTGCACAGTAGAACTGACGCTCCACAAGTGGTTCAGTATACGTGTGCTTTTTTCATGTGCTCTGTCTGACAGCAGCCTCCTTGCAATTGTCAAATACTCGAACAATGTTTCTCGCTTGTGTACTGTGAACTTAACTTTCTTTTTTTGTTTTCTTTCTAATTTTCTTATGTTCTTTGGGAGTATACACAAGAGTTCATCTAATGTTCTACATCAATTTGTGAGTGCTTTAGCCATGATTTTTTTTCCCCTGCTACTGGTATTTCCCATGATACTACTTTCTTATTGTGTTTAAATAAAAACATAAAATTGTTGTCATTGTTTATTATTATTATTATTATTATTATTATTAACAACAGAGAGATGTATCCATCTCAAGACATAAGATAATACAGTCTGTATGCATCTGAGGACAATCATAATAATGATTTATTGGTTCTTTCTGAACTGTTACACACTTAAGTCATGTACTGAATATAGGGAAAGCCAAAATTGGGGGCAGGGGGGAGGGGAAAGAGAAAGAGACAAATTTCAGTTCAAGAATTAAAGTAACAGACACCACAACCTAAATGGTAGAAATTATCCATGATAACAAATTAAATTCATGAAAGATGTTTTGTTGATAATTTAACTGATATCTATGAAACACTTTCAGTTATAATACTGTTCTTGACTGAGACATGGGTATTATTGATGTTTCTTGTGTTGTGGCTACAGACATGTTTATTTTGTTGTTGGTCCCAAAATCTGTTTAAAACACATTCAGTAGCAAAGAGGATACAATCATATACGAGGGCTGTTTGGAAAGTATCCAACTTTACTCTTTTATGTTCTTTTGATTATGAGTTATTATTGGTCTGACAGACAGTGGTGAAGGCTGTGGGATGATAAGAAATTTGGCCAAGTTCAGTTTGTGGAAGAGGTGTGGTGGTCGATGGTGTGGCTGCTTGGGGAGCTGCGGAGGGACAGGAATGGAAACACCACTGTTCAGGCAGTTTAGGAGCAGGTGGGATAGATTTTTGAGGTGAAATCTGGCATGTTGTTGCAGTCTGAAGTTGGTTTGGTGAATGATACCATCAAAGAAAACATGAAGGGCAGATAACGGCAGAATTTTGTAGAAGGAGAGAAGTCTGGTGGAGTGGAAAGTGGCAGATGAGGCATATAGGTCACAGATTAGTTGGGTAAGTGCAAGAGATTGCAGTATTTGAAACTGTAAAGGACCCTGGTGCAGAGTAGTATTACATCCAGAAACAGGGACTTTCAGTGTTAGGCCTTTGGAACTCCAAGCGACTAGCACTTTCAAGAAACAGAATGTGGGACTTTAACTATGATAGTGCAAAAGCATGTTTTCAAAAAGAACGTATGTATAATCTGTTGGAAGTCATCATGGCAACAGAGTACAGTTTGGAGTGTTAGAAATTGTGGGAGATGCAAAAACAAGAGGCAGAGGGTGGAAAAAGATAGAAAAATGGAAAAAAGCAAGGAAAAAATTCGGAAAAATCAGAAAATTTTGTATGAAAATCATGAAAACATACAATAGTTAACAAGAGGCAATGAGTGGGTGTGAATTTCTCACCAGAAGAGTGGTCTTACAATATGAAAGAACGATTGAAAAAGATAAAATCTATAGCGAAAGTCATGAAAGGAGACAAAATTTTAAAAACTGGGCAACCAGAAGGAGAAAATCATAGGATTTATGTAAACTGACTTTCTAGGCAAATAAATTAAGGAGGAGGTGGCAGTAAAAGTCGATCACAGTGGTTTGACAAAAAACAAACACACAAAAAAGTGAAAGTATTGCATATAAACAAGATAAGGGAAGGGTGAGAAAGAAAATAGCTGTCAAATTTGCAAATAAATAGGCAAGAAACAATTGGGAGAAGGCCGTGCAGTGTAGTGAACTTTGCGCAAATTGTTACAGGCAAATTTGTAAATTAAAGTATCTGGCAGATTAAAACTGTGTGCTGGACCTTTGCCTTTAGCAGACAAGTGCTCTACCATCTGAGCCACCCAGGTAAAGGTCCAGAGTTCAAGTCTCGGTCTGGCACACAGTTTCAATCTGCCAGGAATTTTCATATCAGAGCACACTTAGCTGCAGAGTGAAAGTCTCATTCTGGAAATTCGTAAATAACAGTGGAATTGTTATATGGAAATTTGCAAATAACAATGGGCCCATATATGTGGATGGAAACCAGTACTACAAAAGATGTAGGGGCAAAGTGCTCATTAATCTGTGTGGTACAGAAAATAAACGATCAAACTACTAGCACATAAGGCAGAAAACAGACAACAGTTTGAATAAGACAAACAACAACAAATAATGACAAGAGGGTTACATAAGATGAATTGATGGCCACATGGGCTAATGTAACAATGAAAATAATCAGTTTTGGACGATATAATGCGATTGGATTCATACGTATTTGGTTCTTGCCACCCACCTGGCCTTAATTTATGTTAATTTCTTCCATCTCAGCATTTCTTCATAGTAACTATTCCTTTCTTCACTCTATTTTAGTTTTCTACATCTTTCATTTTCTAACCTGTCTATTTCTCGCCATCCCCCCTCCCACCTCTGTTACATACAATGCACTTAGCTTTTCACTCTTATTAACTTGTGCACGATACTTTAGCAGTAACCTATGTCTTGCATTTTACCTCGTCCTCCACTTTTAAGCTCTCAGGTTTTCAAATCTCGTCCGGTGCAGTCCCTAACAATCAATCTTCCCTCTCATCCCATCCGGTCAGTCTCCAGGGAGACGCTTAGTTAAGGTACCTCTTTCCATTAACCTCTCCAGTCCTTTTCCTTCACCCTCTTCATTCCCCTTCAACTCTTCTGCTGGAAGAAGGATCCACTGGCTCCGAAAGCTTGCATAAGTTAAATCTTTTTGTGTGTGTGTTCTCCTGCTGCCACTTAAAAAAAATATTTGGGTGTGTAATTCCTGATGAGATTGTGTCTAACAAAGATCTAGTAAAGGGACTCCTATAGTTCTTCAAGGTTACTGACTGACATTACAAGAATGGCAGGAAAATATACTGCACAACACAGTAACCTTGTGTTGGTGTGAGCAACAGGAAGCTAAATTTGATGTTGTTTTGTCTCCCTGATCAAATAAAATCAATTCCCCACATGGACCTCTGGTACTTGCAAGCTTGCTCAATTAATGACCAGGTTTCAGTGGTTCTGATACAATGGCACAGACTGCAGTGGTGTCATTGGATCACTTGAAAAATCAGATCAGTATAATGTGCAAGGCTGATCATTACGAACTCAAATTGCATGGTTACCTTATAGTCTTTGAACTGAAAGTTAAGTCAGAATTTCCGTTGGTGACAATATGATGGTCAGCTGCACCAACAATGTCTGTCTGGTACCTTCATTCAAGTTTGAATAATAGGCCAATTTTCAATTTTATATAGCTAGATAATATATTAACACCTCAGATCAAATTCACCCAGTGGATTAATGAGGAGGGACAGTATGTTGGACAGCCTGGATGTGGTTTTTAGGTGGTTTCCCAACCCGATTAGGTGAATACCAGGCTAGTACATGTGTTACCTCAGTTACAAGACTCACAAACAGTTCAAAAATGTTTACACACTTTCACATGGAATAACACTAAACACTGATAGATGGGGTACAAAAATTCCATCATGGGAGGGGAGGAGGACCATGTGGCAACAGGAAGGGTATCTGACTACTCTCATCTCCAAAAATGTCAAATCAATGATTAACATGTCAACCCTGTCAAGAAATGGGATGAGACCAGCAAAATAAGGAAGAAGAGATAATATTTGAAAAAAGCCAATCATTTTCATTGTTTAAACTATCTTTATGATCGAAATTATATTACATTTTATGGCACATATATACAACAAAGAACATCACAATATAGTTTTCTTGTGTTCAAAATTCCAATGACATCATTTGAAAGAAGAAAAGAACACTTACATTATAATGGACAATAATTTCTTATAAAATTGCTACACAGAAATTTGTGTATGCGTGATGATTTCTGTTCATGGCTGCTTCCCATTTACAGTAAAAATTTTTGTGCTGTTACACCGCATCACATTCTTCTTCGCTAAAGTACTTTATGTTTCAATCCCTCTTCAGGGATCTTTTACAGGATGGTTCTGGTGTACCCTGAATGTTCAACACTTGAAAAACAATGGTATGTTCACTTATAAAAAAGGGTGTTTTCCCACACTTTTTCAGAAAAGTGGAGTAATTGGCGAAAAATCTTCTGCTGCCATTGGTGCCCAGGTGAATACTAATAGGAGCTGGGGATTTTTATAAAAATGTTATTGAGTATTTGTCCTGACTGTTGTTTATATTCCTCGCACAGCATAGCCTACGTATTTACTTCCTTGGTAGCAGATAGCCACAACGGCCACAAGCCTGTAGCCATCATCTCTATCAATAATTCACTCATTCTTCTAGGTTTCAACTGCCACTCAGAGTTTCCTTTTACATGTATTACTTTCTTTAGCTATAACTCTTATGTTATTAAAATCTATAACTCTGTCACACTCGTCTTGGTGCCACACTTGTCTTGGTGCTCCTGTACTGCAGACTTTAACCTTTGTTGTAAATGTGCGGGGCATTCATGCTCTTTAACATGTTACTTAAATATCTACCCAGTTTCGCCTATATATTCTGTAACGCAATCACATATCATTTCCTCTTCTCCTGTGATGTTGGAGTAATTACTGTTATACATTCTAAATATGAGAAAATCTTTTATTTTGTACTGACTGAAAAACTAACCCTTATGCCATTCTTATAGAGTATTGTCCCTAACCGGTTGATTACTCTACTAACAACTTGTAACTTTACAGAATGTGAGGAAGCTTCTTCATTCATCTTGTTTATGGCTAATCCTCAGAATGTTGTATGGAAATAGCTGCTAATGACAACAAAAGTGAGCAACATCGTGTCAGTGTTAACAAAACTCTCATTTACATTTAAAATAAGCTGAATCGCTTGCAGATTTTGACCAGCTCACATATATCCACAGCAATTTTGCCTCCAGTGAACTCCACAGTATCTGCTACTGTGACTGAAGATGGCGGCTCGTATAGAAGTTTTAGTAAGTGGCTCCGTGAAAAACATGTATACTGCCGATATAAAGTGCATCTTATGCAGTGAAAGACTTTTTAATGGTTTCAGACTATGTTCAGCGAGTCAAAAATGGATTCAATCAAAATGCATCTCGAGTTCTGCCGCGGTAAGCGCAAAATGTGACTGTGGTGTAATTGGCTGTTGTTTGCGATCGATGTGCTTATCAAAACAAGATACTGTGCGAGAAGAAAACGTTGTTTCCACATTAGAACAGGATTTATTGTACGCTAAAGAGTATATACATAATTTGGAAACAGTGATTAGTGATCTCAAACAAAAACAAAAAGTGGAAAACGAGCCTTTTCTTAGGCCTAAAATAAACAGGCGTGTGAAACAAAGTGGAAATCGTTTCGAACTAAAAACAAGGAATAAATATGAGCTGCTAGACACGTATGAAGAGACGAACAACCAGGGACATAAGAGAAATGAATACACGTCTCTAGGGCATACTTTGAAGAGTGAAGAAAACACTAAATTTTCGCAAAATGGTTCACGAAGTGAGAGTAAGGGCGATGTTTACATTTTTTCAGCTAGCCACGGAAGAGGCTTAGCAGGTAAAATGGCCACTATGCAAAATAAACGAAAAGTAAGTGGAACCACCAAGCCTGGGGCTCCTCTACGAGAAGTGCTAAAAAACTGTGAAACATCAGTAACAAAAGGTTCGAAATGTGTCATTATTGGAGGAGGTAACGACGTTTATAGAAACGAAAGTGTCAATGCAACAAGGGCTCTACGTGAAACCTTAGGGAAAATTACACATTCAGATGTATATGTTGTAAGCATTCCACAAAGACACGACTTGATGGAAGCTTCATGCGTAAATAAAGAAATTATTCGAACAAATAGAAAATTTAGAAAGATCTGTAGCAGTTTCGCCAATGTAACATTTATTGATGCAACAAGCTCTCAGAGAGATCATTTTACAAAGCATGGGTTGCACAGAAACAATTTTGGTAAAACAATTCTGTGCAAAGAAATATTAGAAAAAATTGACAAACCACAAGAACAGATACATCCACCCATAACACTGCCAGTGAAGGAAGAAAAGGAAGAGTCACCACTTTGCCCTATAAAGGAAAAATCAGTGTTATTACCAGCAGAAGAACCAGTGTTGTCACCTCCAGAAGAAGAAGTTGTGACACCACCAGCTGAAGAAGAAGCACCACCTTCAGAGATCCTGCAGCCAAGATATGGGAGAGGAGAGAGAAGAAAGAAACAGCTAAAGGACCAGGATTTTGTATACAATGAAGCCAGCAGCAGCCGACCAATTCACAAGAGTCAACCACCTGCGAGAAGTCAGGATTTTTGTTGGCCCCAGATCAGCAACAGCACACCATAACAGACATGGGGATCAACAATCTGACAAGCACACCACTCGTAGGTAATGTAAAAAATATAAACTGTGATTCAAAGTCAAACTGTATCCAGATAAACAAAAAGGGAGATAATATGCTGACATTACTTCAAGTTAATATTTGTTGTATTAGAAATAAGATGTTAGAATTGGAACATTTCTGTAAGATTAAGAATGTTGATGTAATATGTGTATGTGAGCATTGGTTAGTTGCAAATGAGGTAGATATGTTTGTACCTCAAGGATATGTCACTGCAGACATAATGTGCAGAAAGCAGAGGCGAAATGGTGGGGCTGGGATCTTTATCAGAGATAATTTCAACTTTACAAAAATAGATGTATCATCTTACTGTACAGAGTTAGATGCAGAATTTAGTTGTATAAAAATGACTGATGAAAATCTAATAATTGTAAGCCTATACAGATCTCCCAATGGCAACATTGATACATTTTTTGAAAGATTTGAACTACTGGTTAGAAAAATACTAATGCATAAAACAAAGATTGCCATATGTGGTGATCTTAATATAGAAATGGTAAACACAAGTAATGAGCCCTCAAGAACTTTTCTTAATTTATTAAGGTCCCTTAATCTGTACTGTACCATCCAGTGTCCAACACGTAAAAATTCATGCATAGACAATATTATTGTGAATTTTCCCCGTGGCAGCTACACTGTTAGCCTTGCAAATGGGTGCTTTGCAGACCACGACCCATTGCTTCTCAATCTCTTTAGTAAGCAACCAAATTCCACTAGTGTGCACAAGATGACATGGGTAAGAAGACAAAAAGAAGAATACATTATGTCATTTATTCGTATACTAGAGGATGCAAGTTGGGACTTTGTCTATAAGTGTTCATCTGAGAAGTCTGATGTTGAAACTACCTTTGAAAACTTCCTTAAAAATTATACAGAATTATGGTATTCATGCTCACCACTAATTAAAACCAACTCTTCTGGAACATATAAAAATAAAAAGCTGGAATGGTACACAGACGAACTGGTCCAGATAAGAAAAAACATGCTCGTACTATACACAGCATATAAAAATGCATGTAAACAAAGATCAGAGCAGGAGGGCACCTTTTATGCAGCATACCAAAAATGTAAAAAATTCTACAAACTTAAGCTGATACAGACAAAAAAGGCTGCTTATGAAGGGTACATAGAAGGTGCAACAAACAAGTGCAAGGCAGCATGGCAGATTGTAGCACAAGAAAATCCCACACGTCACACACATGAAACTCAGCTCACTCCAAGGGAACTAAATGACTACTTCATTAGCTCAATTAAAGAAATTGAAAGTAAGATAGAAAAAACAGATACATCTGCAAGCGATTTACTTAATGCCCTTCCACCAGTAGATCATGTCTTTAACTGGTATAGTATCACACCTGCTCAGATTAAAAGAACAGTCACAAAATTTTCAAATTCTAAAAGTATGGACTGCTACTGGCTCTCCAATTACATAGTAAAAAAAACTGTAGACTCGATCGCTGAACCGTTGGCATTCATATTTAATAAATGTTTACAGTCAGGAGTGTTTCCCGACTCCGTCAAAATTTCCAAAGTTATTCCAGTGTTTAAAAAGGGTGACAAACATCTTCCTAAAAGTTATCGCCCAATCTCAATTGTGCCAATATTTTCTAAAGTATTTGAGTCACTTATGTACACTCAATTAAGTAGCTATTTTGAGACACACAACCTTTTGAGCAATAGTCAGTTCGGATTCCGACAGGGCAGAAATACCACTGCGGCCATCCTGGAAATTGTTGACCAGACATTAACAGCCTTTGAAGACCGGAATATGGTGTCACTTGTCTTGTGTGATCTGAGCAAAGCTTTTGACTGCATTCCCTTTGGCACCCTGGTTGCAAAACTAGAATTTTATGGTGTATGTAACCCAGCATTAGCAGTAATAGAGTCATATCTTCATAATAGAAGACAGTTTGTCTCAGTTAAAAATAATTACTCCCCTGCAGCAGCAGTTAGTACTGGTGTACCACAGGGCTCGGTTCTGGGACCCTTCTTCTTCATCATAGCCATCAATGACCTACCTCATCACATAAATAGTACTACCATATGCTATGCAGATGACACAACCCTCCTCACCTCACATCAGAACATCTCAGCTTTGGCCAATAACACACAGGAATCACTCAAATCAGCCATCCACTGGTTCACATCCAATAAATTACTGTGTAACTCAGAGAAAACACAACAGCTTCTCTTAGGGTTACCCAAAACCATAGAAAACAAAACTGTAAAACTATTAGGAATGCATATTGATTCCAAACTTAACTGGGAAGAACACGTAAATCAGGTTTGCAAAAAGCTTTCAAGAGTCTCCTATCTCCTTTGGAAACTTAGGGACATGATTAGCATGAACTTTCTGAGAACAATGTACTGTGGACTCTTCCAGTCACATATTACATATGGCCTTCTCATATGGGGGCACAGCTCTCACAGTAACAAAATTTTGTTGATGCAGAAAAGAATGCTGCGCATAATGTGTAAAGTCGGTCCCACGGAGCACTGTCGTCCTCTCTTTATAAGGCTAAGACTGTTGACCATTGTAAACTTGTATATTTATATCTGTGTGTTACACATTAAAAACAATGGTATGGAAGGTGTTGTCAGGGAAGAAATTCATAACTACAACACTAGAAGGAAGGCAGATTATGATATACCAAGACACAGACTAACAAAAAGTAGTAACTCACACAAAGTGAATACCTTAAAAATATTCAACAAACTACCCAATTTGCTCGGGACATGCCCACAAAAATTCTTAAACAAAATTTGTACAATTGGTTATCTGACAATCCATTTTATTCTATGCAAGAATATTATGATCTGAGTAGCACAGAGATAAACCTGTAATTGCATAATTAACTTAATTAACTACTATATATACTGTTACAAAATATTTCATATTTAATACCTTTGTATTTCAACTGTGTTAGGTAACTACTTTATTTGCCAGTGTTATGATGTGTTACGTAACTACTGTGTTTGCTACTACAATGTAACTCATTTTTGGTGCCTTTGTATGTATCTGAAACAAGAATATGTATTAAGCATTGTAGTCACCTGCTTAAGGTTTATGTTATTTGTAAGTTACTCATATGCTAATTATATCTATGCCTTATATATAGTGTCTGGAATATTAATATTATTTTATGTACTGATGAAGCCTATTTCATCTTGCATGATCAATGGCTAATAAAGAATCTTGAATCTAAAAAAAAAAAAAAAAAAGAATGTCAGAAGAAAGGGCTTTCACATCGAAGCTCAGCAAGATGACAGTTGTGGATACCTTAACTATGCGTACTGTTTATAACAAATGGTTGGAATCCTTCGCAATATTAATAACAAATGTTCATAATCCCTCACAAAAGTGTTCATTTTTTTTCTGACAAGATGATTTACTTCTCTGATAACTGACCTGCTAGAAACACGTTGGAGAGTTAATCCTGTTCACAATAGTTCCTAGTGGACACCCTTCTTTGTCTACCTTTGGTAACCCAAATATTTTGGGAGTGACACATATTCAGGGCATTAGGAACTTGATAAGAGTGCTTACTAATAAGTCTAGTCATAACACATTTTTCAATTTTCTTATGACCTTGCTTGTTCATAAACTGTTTCCAAAGCCTGTGTATCGTGAGCTCAAATGTCCATCAGGCATTTTTATAGAGCGTTTACAACAACAGGCATAAAGGAATTCTGGCTTCATGGCTACCTGTCATCAAGGAAGTAAATATTACCAGCAAGCTAGTTTGGTTGGATGAAAACAATTTAATTTTTTTTAACATCTCTGCCCCCTCCTCCTTTCCTTATCTGTATCAGTATTTGCCCAATGACAACTTCTCATCATTAGCAGCCTTAAGATTTTTGTATCCAATAACACGAATTCTTTGAAGAAGTGCAAGAAAACAGCCTTTTATAAGTGAACATGACACTGCCTTTTGACATGTTCTGCCATCTGGGGACATCAACAAGAGGGATGAAAAAGTTGAGTATTTAAGAATTTTGAAGAGGAGTATAGTGCATCCAACTACTCATAAGATTTTAACAGTGACAATGGCCACAAAATCCTGTAGACTTGTATGCTTTTTCTTTGTCTTTTCCACATAATCAAACGTATCAAAGTATCATCCATCGCTGCAATGCAGTTTAAGCATATGCCTTTTTACACTACTTTGTTGTGTAAATAACATTCCACAATGAGTACAACTGAACTGTTTTCCACTGTGTTCTAAAATGTGCCTAGTCAGAGAGGATTTTGTTGCAAAATTCCTCTTACACATGTCACATGTGTATATTACATTTTCATTCCGAAGTTTATGCTTATACATGTGTCTATTGAAAGCAAATCTATGTTTAAATTCTCTGTTACATACAGAACAAAAGAAGCTTTCTCCACCTGAATTATCATCATGTTTCATTTCTTTGTGCAGCTTCATAAAATACTTAGACGTAAAAGCTGAGCTGCAGTGTTCACACTTAAAATTCTTTTTCCTGGCAGAGTGCACCTTCTTCTTATGTTCTTTAACTTGATAATGTCCTCTAAACTTTGCAAAACACAAGTCACATTCATATCTCTTTTCCGAGTGAAATATTTTGTGACCATTTAATCTTGCTTGATTTGGAAACATAGCTCCACAGACATCACACATCCAAGGCTTTTCATTTGTGTGAATCGTTTTATGGAGTCCCAAGTGATATTCTGATACGGACCCTTGACCACAGATATCACAGCGATATGGCCACTGATTTGTATGTGTTAGTGCATGTGTTTTGAAAGAAAATTCATTGGTAAGGCGCAGTCCACAAATGCTACACTTCACGTAAGTCTTTCGAACATATGTTTTAATATGTCTTTTCAAAGCAGACACAGTACTATACTCCTTCTCACAAAAGCAGCATTTAAGTTTTGTTTTACTTGCCTCACTCCAAATGTGTTCATCAATACAAGAATGACTGATAAGTTGATAATACTCTGTCAGTACCACAAAGCATTTAGGACACTTGATGCTTGACAATTCTACAAAAGGACCCAAGCATTGTGGCTCTTGTTCAGAGTTGGAGTCACTATTTATCTGACTTGGCTTTAAGTGAGGATCTACCTGCATAGACTCATAATATTCTTGTCCTCGAGCAAGGTTGGCTTCATTGTTTGTTTCTGCTGGTCTCAAGGATGGGTGTACACTTGCATTATACATAACTGAGTATGGAGCATTTGGTTGCTTCAGGGTGGAATGTTGTGGTTCTGCATTACCTGTAAGACAAAGATTATTATTACAACCCAAGTCCACTGTCCTATTAAGACATTGGTTTATACATAAATGGAGACAAGACTTGTGCAGTCTTACGTAACACTTTTATATGATTATGCAAAAACATGTAGAAGCAATGAAAGAGGCAATGAACAAAGCAAGGTGGGATTATGTGATCTGTTCTTATACCAGTATTATTTTTCTTTTATTATCATGTGATAGAATACAGCCATACTAGAATTTTAGCACAGACTTCCAAATACTGGGCCAGTGTGGTTAGAGAAGTCATTGAAATTTGTACCAGGGATAATCTTATCAATGAGGACTGTGGTTATAATCTCAACAACGCTTGGAAACCAGAAGTGGGCCGAATTAAGAAGATGCTCAGCAAACACCATGATCTGGTGATGAAGATGGACAGAGCAGAAAGAAAATAATAATTTAGATTAACTGTCAGGGGCTGGTTTCAACTTTGGGCATGTACAGAGATTTGACTATCTGAGATCTAATATTAATAGGACAAATTTCATGTCAACTGAAATAAAACAGCACATCCTAAGATGCTTCCACACTTTTAAGAAATTGTTGGTCTCTCGGTTATTAAATATAAATAGACAGCTGAAACTGAATTTACAAGGTCATTATCAGGTCAGTTCTAACCTGTGGATGTGAAACACAGACACTAACAAGTAGTGATGAGCAGCAGCTAGGGATATTTGAATTCAGGGTTCTGCACAAGAACTACGGGGCAGTTCAGCGTAACAATTATTTCTGGATATACAGTACGAACACTGAGCTGGACTGACTCGTAAATGAAGCTGACATTGTAAGAACAATTAAAAGTATGAGAATAGCCTGAAGTGGACATTGCTTTAGGATGGATACTGGATGAACAAGTAAAACGGTTTTTGAATGAAAGTGAACAGAAAGGAATACAGAAAGGGAGGCTACAAAAGTGGTGGACAGACAATGTGGGAGAAGATATAAAGTCTCTCAGAGTTAGAGGATGGCGGAGAACTGCCCTGGAGCGGGAAGAATGGAGGCAACTTGGTGAACAAGCTAAGACGCATGCAGGGTTGTAATGGCATGAGAAGAAGAAGATGAAGAGGAAGATGAAGAAACGATTCATTTCTTTTTATTTATTTATTCAAAGAGGGATCATCTTGCAATTAAATGAGATTTGTCATCTTAATACGAGGGTCATTAAATAATTAAATTAAATTAAATAATAAAATTAATTAAATTAATAAGAGACAAATTGGTCTGGAGAAAAAAGCGTTTATTTTTACAAAACAATACTTTTTTTACTGTTAAACATAATCCTCTTGAACATTTATGCACTTGTTCCAATGGGCTATAAGCTTTTTTATTCTGGCTGCAAAGAACTCTTTATCTTGATGTTTGAACAAATTTCTCACATACTTTTTCATGTCCTCATTGTCCTGGAACCTCTTCCCACATAAGGCCTCCTTCAGTGCACCAAACAAAAGGAAATCACTAGGTACTAAATCATGACAGTACAGGGGATGACACAATACTTCCCAGCCAAATTTGTTGATAGTTTCATGGGTTAATTGAGCAATGAAGATGTACATTGTCTTGTTGGAGAATCACACCTCTCCTGTGAGATCCACAATGCCTCTCACTCGTGGCTGGCTTCACCTAGTT
Source organism: Schistocerca cancellata (assembly GCF_023864275.1). Lineage (NCBI taxonomy): Eukaryota > Metazoa > Arthropoda > Insecta > Orthoptera > Acrididae > Schistocerca > Schistocerca cancellata. Next base: position 74,767,520 of record NC_064627.1, read on the forward strand.
TAAAAGCAAATCCAAGTAGTATTAGCTGTTCATTGTATGCTGCTCTTTGAAATAATCACAAAAAACTGGACCTTTAGCATCCCAAAACACCATCAACATGACTTTCCCTGCTGATGATTGGGTTTCGAATTTTTTCTTAACATGTCAGTTGGTGTACTTCCACTCCATGCTTTGTCTTTTTGAACCCAAGTTTCATCACAAGTTAAAATTTTGTTGAGGAAGTGCTCACTTTCTCTTTCATAATGTTCCTTTAGCTCTGTGCACACTCTCAACCTTGTTTCCTTTTGTAGCCACATCAAATCCTTTGGGACCCATCTTGCACATGTTTTGTGGTTCTTCAGCTTGTTACAGATAATGTTATGAACTGTACCAGTATTAACTTGAACGTTATCAAATATCATTTCCACAATCACACAGCGGTCAGTATGAATAATGTCATAAATTCGACTTTCAAGTGAGGGAGTTGAAACTGCAACTGGTCAGCCAGAATGGTGTTCGTCAATCACTGAGTAGTGAACACTTTTGAACTGCTCTACCCATTTGTAAAAAATTGCACGATTCATACCACCTTCAGCACAAACTTAAGACATTCTACAGTATATATTCACTGGTTTCTCACCTTCACCAAGTAAAAAATTAATAACAAACTGTTGTTCAACTAATGTGGATATTTCAAGTGGACTCACCATCTTGAAATGTATTTTTGAGGTTATAAACAAAACAATGTAGATACATCAGCTGATCAGGTTGGGTTGTTGTTGGGGAGGAGACCAGACAGCGAGGTCATCGGTCTCATCGGATTAGGGAAGGATGGGGAAGGAAGTCGGACGTGCCTTTTCAAAGGAACCATCCCGGCATTTGCCTGGAGCGATTTACGGAAATCACAGAAAACCTAAATCAGGATGGCCACAAGTGGGATTGAACTGTCGTCCTCTCGAGTGCAAGTAGCTGATCAGGGCTCACCCCAGTGATGCCGACTTAAAGCCATAAAAGTACCAAACTTGCCCTACTAAAAGATTTTTTGCCAGACCAATTTGTCTCTTTAATTATTGAATGACACTCATACAATGAAAATACATAGCTCACAAATGTGAACACACACATCAAAAAAAGTTTTGCATCTCCCCAGTTCCAGAACTACTGAAGACAGATATTGAATGTGGATATTGTATCACAGACACAGTCCCTTTGACTGTTCACAGATGTCACTAAACTTGCCCAAAGGTGTAAACAACCATGCATGAGCAGTGCCTATTAGACGGAAGGGTTCCGACAGCCAATCATTTGCAGTCATTCCACCAGGAAGGCAGTACCCGACTTGTGTTGTCTGTAGTTCAACCTCGCCTAGACAGTCAATACCGCAGTTCAATCATGTCTGCATTGTTACTATGTGCCAGGAAGGGCTCTCAACAAGGGAAGTGTCCAGGTGTCTCAGAGTGAACCAAAGCAATTTTGTTCAGACAAGGTGATGGTACAGAGAGACAGAAACTGTCAATGACATGCCTTGTTCAGGCCACCCAAGGGCTACTACTGCAGTGAATGACCACTACCTACGGATTATGGCCTGGAGGAACCTTGACAGAAATGCCACCATGTTGAATAATGCTTTTCGTGCAGCCACAGGACATTGTGTTACGACTCAAACTATGTGCAATGGGCTGCATGATGCACAACTTCACTCCCGACGTCCATGGCGAGGTCCATCTTTGCAACCACGACACCATGCAGCGCATTACAGATGGGCCCAACAACATGCTGAATGGACTTCTTAGGATCGGCATCACATTCTCTTCACCGATGAGTGTCGCATATGCCTTCAACCAGACAATCACCGGAGACATGTTTGGAGGTGGACCAACAGTGCCTTGATAAACTTGTGAATAGTATGCCACGACGAATGCAGGCATGCATCAATGCAAGAGGACACACTACTGGGTATTAGAGGTACCGCTGGGTACAGCAATCTGGATCACCACCTCTAAAGGTCTTGCTGTATGGTGGTACAACATGCAATGTGTGGTTTTCATGAGTAATAAAAAGTGCAGAAATTATGTTTATGTTGATCTCTATTCCAATTTTCTGTACAGGTTTCGGAACTCTTGGAACCAAGGTAATGCTAAAATTTTTTTTGATGTGTGTATTAGTGTACTTCTATGAGGATATAATTTGCATGGAAAGATTTAGGAAAACCATAGGAAACCTAAATTTGGATGTCCAGATAGAGCACACTCTGTCCTTCTAAAAATGACAGGAGTGTCTTAACAGCTCCACTGCCTCACTTGGTTGGTCCCTACAGTACTACATTCTTTGATTTATAAACAATTTGCTCCAGATATTAAGTATTGAGATTCAGATACTCATTTATTTAAAAATCAGATCATCAAAAACAAACTTAATACAAATAAATGTGAAGAGAAATGAAAAGCTACTTATACAGTGTCAAACAATGGAAACTCCAGGTTGGGATATTAACAAAATTAGGAAATGGATCGATTGCTATTCACTGTAAAGGTGACAAGCTGAGTTGCAGACAGGCAGAATGCAAAGACTGTTACATATTTAGCTTTCAACCAAAGCCTTCTCCAGGAAATAAAAAAACACACAGTCACACAAGCAAGCACACCTCAAGCACACGATTGCCATCTCCAGCAGCTCAGACCATAATGCAACTGTCACACTGATGTGTAATTTGGTGTGGGATATGGAAGGGAGAGGGATAACAGGGTATAAGTGTGGGGAGAGAAATGCATTATCTCGTGGAACATGCAGGGACTAGATGGAGGCTTGTGAATCCTGCCAGATGCAGTGTTGGGAGGTTGTGGGGCAGAATGGTGGTGGTTGAGGGGGAGTGGAAAAGGAGAGAAACAGGTAAGGGGAAGGACAGGTGGGTGCATTGGTAGAGGGCAGCACAAAATGAGGATGATGGGACACAAATTGGGAGGTGGTGATAGCATAGAGGGAACAGAAATTGTTGGGTGAAGGGTGTGGGGACAGTAGGCTACTGGAATAATTTCGGGAGCGAAGAATGTTTTGGAAGGATACCTCCCATCTCCACAGCTCAGAAACAGCAATCTATCCTTTTCCTAATATTATTAGTTATACACTGTTGTACACACTATTTAATAACAGTTCTCCAGTATCAATAATTACAGGAAGAATGAAAATTCACATGAAAATCAGGATCAGGGACGCAAAGCAGTTTTGCACCAAGGTAGCTTGACCAGTTTCATCAGTGAAGTTAATAAGATCGAATGGTTGTGCCACACTAAATTGGTGCAATTCTTTCACAGGCTGTCCTCCCCTGTGATAGGAGAAACATAATCACTCTACATCACATCACAAACTGCTTGCTCCTTATTGTTCATCACTCATTGCAATCCATTAAAAATATCACTTTTTGAGCTAAACTACAAACGTCCATTGCAGGCACTTCCCTTTGCAACATTCACTTGGAAACTGGTTTAGATGGACATTCATTCACTGATAGCGGTAATTGTTGATGAGTTACAAAACTGATCGTTACTGACACATCCATGTGGGACATTCCTTCCTGCCTTTTGTAACATCATTATGTTGACCCATCTTAATGTGTTGATTACATAGAATTGACTGGCAGATGCACACCACTTCACTTCCATGACTTAGGTCAGCAGCGGAGGGACACATGACTGACTGCTACCAGTTCTACATCTTACACACCTGTCCAAAGCTAACAGTGCACTCTTTTAAGTGAATGACCTTTTTTTTTTTCCCTCGTGAGCCTCATTACAAATGAAAAGTGACCTTTCAGGCAATAAGATTTCAGTGATGATTACATTGAACAGCTGTTGAGAGTATATCCAATAATAATGGCTACGTAAATACTTAAGCTGCTAGCACAGTCAATGAACAGGTACATGTCCTCAGAGAGAAACACATTCAGTTTCAATAATCTATCAGAAACAGTCAGCAACACATCACGCAAAACCAATTAGAAACTTGTTAGTGGAGACCTGAATGCTTATTTTCTGTCAGACAGTACTAAATGGGATCAGCTGGGCTTGTTGACAGACTATGGATTATTTCACACAGAAAATTTCCCAACAAGTGAAGACAGACAGGGTGCCATGGCTATTGGAAACACTGTTATAATAGAGTACTTTCACTGACTGCAATGAACAAGCAATAACAAATGGTCAGGCTGGCAAAAACTATAAAACGTTAACAATAAAACATTCTACTCAGTTAATAAATAAAAGAATACAGTATAACAACTTACCTCAAAATAAACCAGCTGATTCAGGAATATAGGCTACATTTTATCTAAAAGAAACTTTACACAACTTAAAGACATTGGTTTTAAGCCTAAAACTATTGACAAAATTATAAACATCATAGACAACGAAACTTCCTGGCAGATTAAAACTGTGTGCCCGACCGAGACTCGAACTCGGGACCTTTGCCTTTTGTGGGCAAGTGCTCTACCATCTGAGCTACCGAAGCACAACTCACGCCCAGTCCTCACAGCTTTCCTTCTGCCAGTATCTCGTCTCCTACCTTCCAAACTTTACAGAAGCTCTCCTGTGAACCTGCAGAACTAGCACTCCTGAAAGAAAGGACATTCCAGATTGGCTAAACCACGTCTCCGCAGTATCCTTTCTTTCAGGAGTGCTAGTTCTGCTAGGTTCGCAGGAGAGCTTCTGTAAAGTTTGGAAGGTAGGAGACGAGATACTGGCAGAAGGAAAGCTGTGAGGACTGGGCGTGAGTTGTGCTTCAGTAGCTCAGATGGTAGAGCACTTGCCCACGAAAGGCAAAGGTCCCGAGTTCGAGTCTCGGTCGGGCACACAGTTTTAATCTGCCAGGAAGTTTCATGTCAGCGCACACTCCACTGCAGAGTGAAAATATCATCATAGACAACCATTAATTCCTCTTCCTATAACAGAATTTCTGGTACAGAATTAGAATCTAATCTGACTTAATAGGAATTCCATTGTGCTATCTCTGTACTCAGTCTATGACTCATTGCATAGTCCCCAACAAGTTTAAGTATGCACCAGTATCTTTCACTGTACTCAATGACAGATTATTTTCCACAGGTTATGGATCTGTTATGTTACAGACTAATTTTTAAGGTAATGTAAATAAGAAGCGAGAAATGTTAACATTGTATATTGCAGACAACCATGTACCTAAAGATATCTGCTTAACAGTTTATTTACAGCGCGATGGTGTTTTTTAGACAGTGTTAAAAATAAGTTCTGCATGCACAGTAATTTACACACCTGCAGATTAAGAGCAAAGATAATTTTTGCACAAACTGTATCCTTGTCTGCTTTTCAGAATGCAGTATTGTATTTTGATACTAAGATCTTTAACAGGTCTGCATACAACGCACAACTTAGGGGACATCTGAAAATTCAACAGAAATTTACAAACCTGTCTTATTAGTCACTCCTCCTATTACCAAGATTCAAGTACTGAAAATTCATTTTTTTTCAGATGTTCTAACACACATTTTAACAATGTAACATAAAGATACATTGCTACTGACTATAAAGATGACAAATTAAGTTGCAGACAGGCTCAATTGAAAGACACATACACACTAACTTTCAGCCATAGCCTTTGTCACAAAAAGAAACACACACACATTCCTTCATACAAGCAAGCAGAGCTCATACACGACTGCCATCTCCAGCAGCTTGGCTTAGAATGTAATTGTCTCATAGAATGGAAGATGCAGTTTGGAGGGTGCAGAGAAGGGGCAGAGATAGCAGTGTATGGGTGGGGGGTGGGGAGAGAGAAGATTGCTGTCTGGTGGAATGAGTAGGGACTGGACTGCCAACAGGCACACGTCAGGAGGCTGCTGAGATGGGGAAGGGGTTTGGTGTGGGGGCTGGGCACAAGGGGGAAGGGCATAAAGGCGTTTTTTTCTTTTTCTGATGAAGGCTGTGGCTGAAAGCTGATGTGTAAGTGTGCTCTAATTGTGCCTGTCTGCAACATAATGGGTCTTCTTTATGGTACATAGCAATTTATCTTTTCCTTATGTAGTTGATATGCCAATCTGAAGTTGCAATTGTTTGATAATGCTCAGTTTAAATAGGCTTATATTCTTCCAATACAAAGGTAACTATTATTATTTGTTATTTGCACTGTACTAAATAATTCTGAGGGAATGTGAGGTAATCCATAGGAGTAATCCGTTGAATTTGCAATAGGGTTTTGGAACATATACTGCACTCAAATATTACGAAGTACCTCGAAGGAAACGATTTATTGACATGTAGTCAGCACAGATTCAGAAAATATCTTTCTTGCGAAACACAACTAGCTCTTTATACTTGTGAATTAATGAGTGCTATCGACAGGGGATATTTATTTATTTATTTATTTATTTATTTTGTGGTTTTAGGGCGCACAACTTCAATGGTCATTAGCGCCCTGACTACTCTAAGAATGCACCGCGAGGCACAAGTTGACAACAACAACTAAAAGGGAAAACACGATAAAAGACAGACTGACAGGCATAGGATTAAAAAACAACATCATCAAATGTCCTTAGCAAGGTTTGTCAAATTGATAAAACGAAGAACACGAGCAGCTGCTCGTGGGTCATCCGCTAAAATGGCATCGAAAGTATTTGGCAGGTTAAGATCGAGGCGCAGTGTGTTAAGATCTGGACAGGACATTAAAATGTGTCTAACCGTCAGCAAGTGCCCACATGGGCAGAACGGTGCCGGCGCAGCCGTCAGCAGATGGCGATGGCTGAACCGGCAGTGTCCAATTCTTAACTGGGCTAAAACGACCTCCTCCCGCCGAGAAGGGCGTGAGGAGGACGTCCAAGCCACGGGAAGAGGTTTTAAGGCCCGAAGCTTGTTGTCTGTAAGTGCAGCCCAATCGGCATGCCACAGCGATAAGATGCGCCGACAAATGACCCCGCTAAAATCGGACGAAGGGACACAACAAGAAGCTGTCCGAGGCTGGAGGACCGCAGCCTTGGCCGCGGCATCTGCAGCTTCGTTCCCAGGGATACCGACATGGCCAGGAACCCACATAAAGCTAACCGGAGAACCGACGTCCACCAGCTGCTGAAGAGAGCGTTGGATCCAGTGTACGAAAGGGTGAACCGGGTACGGATCACTGAGGTTCTGGATGGCGCTCAGGGAATCTGAGCAGATGACATAAGCAGAATGTCGGTGGCGGCAGATGTAAAGAACAGCCTGGTAGAGGGCAAAGAGCTCAGCTGTGAAGACCGAACAATGGCCATGGAGCCGGTATTTGAAACTTTGTGCCCCGACAATAAAGGAACACACGACCCCGTCATTGGTATTAGAGCCATCTGTATAAATGAAAGTCATGTTGATGAACTTCGAACGAAGTTCCAAAAAACGGGAGTGGTAGACCGAACCGGGGGTGACCTCTTTTGGGAGCAAGCTGAGGTCAAGGTGAACGCGGACCTGAGCCTGGAGCCAAGGTGGCGTGCGGCTCTCGCCCACTCGAAAGGTTGCAGGGAGTGAAAAATTAAGGTGTTGAAGGAGGCGACGAAAGCGAACTCCAGGGGGTAGCAGGGCAGAGACATACAACCCGTATTGACGGTCAAGAGAGTCGTCACAAAAGGAACGATAAGACGGATGGTCAGGCATTGACAGTAGCCGACAGGCATACCGACAAAGCAGTATATCGCGCCGGTAGGTGAGTGGCAATTCGCCAGCGTCAGCATGAAGACTCTCTACGGGACTGGTATAAAATGCTCCGATCGCAAGTCGTAAACCCCGATGTTGTATGGAGTTGAGGCGGCGTAAGATGGATGGCCGTGAAGAGGAGTATACGAAGCTCCCATAATCCAGCTTGGAGCGGACGATCGACCGATATAGACGAAGTAGGACGGTTCGATCCGCTCCCCACGACATACCACTGAGAACACGGAGGACATTTAAAGAACGGGTACAACGGGCGGCCAAATATGACACATGTGGAGACCAGCTAAGTTTCCTGTCAAAGGTAAGGCCTAAAAATTTGGTTGTCTCCACGATTGGGAGAGCAACGGGACCGAGTCGTAAGGACGGTGGGAGAAACTCTTTGTAGCGCCAGAAGTTAATACAGACCGTCTCCTCGGCAGAAAAACGGAAGCCATTGGCGACACTCCAGGAGTAAAGACGGTCAAGAGAACGCTGAAGACAGCGCTCCAGGACACGTGTACACTGCGCGCTGCAATAGATGGTAAAATCGTCCACGAAAAGGGAGCCTGATACATCAGCTGGGAGGCAATCCATTATTGGATTGATCGCGATGGCGAAGAGAGCAACGCTCAAAACTGAGCCCTGTGGCACCCCATTCTCCTGGCGAAAGGTGTCGGTTAGGACAGAACCCACATGTACCCTGAACTGTCGATCCATTAAAAAGGAATGAATAAAAAGAGGGAGGCGACCGCGAAGGCCCCATGTATGCATGGTGCGGAGAATGCCTGCCCTCCAACAGGTGTCGTAAGCCTTCTCCAAATCAAAGAACACAGCCGAAGTCGGGCGCTTCCGCAAGAAGTTATTCATAATGAAGGTCGACAAGGTAACCAGATGGTCAACAGCAGAGCGGCGCCTACGAAATCCACATTGTACATTGGTAAGTAGGCGTCGAGACTCGAGCAGCCAAACCAATCGAGAGTTAACCATTCGCTCCATCACTTTACAGACACAGCTGGTAAGCGAGATAGGTCGATAACTGGAAGGCAAGTGCTTGTCCTTCCCCGGCTTAGGAATCGGGACAACAATAGACTCGCGCCAGCATGCGGGAACATGTCCCTCAATCCAGATGCGATTGTATGTACGAAGAAGAAAACCTTTACCCGCAGGAGAAAGGTTCTTCAGCATCTGAATATGAATAGAATCAGGCCCTGGAGCGGAGGACCGTGATCGGCCAAGTGCGTTTTCGAGTTCCCGCATGGTGAATGGGGCATTATAACTTTCACAATTCGAGGAGCGGAAGTTAGGTGGCCTAGCCTCCTCTTCCTGTTTGCGGGGGAGGAAGGCAGGGTGGTAATGAGCGGAGCTCGAAACCTCTGCGAAAAAGCAGCCGAAGGCATTGGAGACAGCCTCAGGGGCCACAAGGACGTCATTCGCGACCTTCAAGCCAGAAACTGGTGAGTGGACCTTAGTGCCAGATAGCCGGCGCAGGCTACCCCAGACAACAGAAGAAGGAGTAAAACTGTTGAAGGTGCTTGTGAAAGCAGCCCAGCTGGCTTTCTTGCTGTCTTTGATAATACGACGACACTGAGCACGTAATCATTTGTAATTGATACAATTCGCCACTGTAGGGTGGCGTTTAAATGTGCGTAAAGCACGTCGACGAGCACGTAAAGCATCTCTACATGCTGCGGTCCACCAGGGGACCGGTACGCGACGTGGAGAAGAAGGAGGGTGAGGGATGGAATATTCAGCAGCAGCGAGAATGACTTCCGTGAGGTGTGCGACCTGACGATCGCAGCTTGTGAAGGTTTGATCCTGAAAGGTCGCCCTGGAAGAGAAGAGCCCCCAGTCTGCCTTGGAGATGGTCCAACTAGAGGAGCACGGAGAGGGGGTATGCTGCAGGAGATGGATAACACACGGGAAGTGGTCGCTCGAATATGTATCCGAAAGGGCATACCATTCAAACCGGCGTGCAAGTTGGGGAGTACATATAGAGAGGTCTAAATGGGAATAGGTGTGAGATGTGTCCGAAAGAAAAGTAGGGGCGCCAGTATTGAGGCAGACAAGATTGAGCTGGTTGAAAAGGTCTGCTAACAGGGAGCCCCTCGGGCAGGATGCTGGAGAGCCCCAAAGGGGATGGTGGGCATTGAAGTCTCCAGTTAACAAAAATGGTGCAGGTAGCTGAGCAATAAGTTGCATCATGTCTGCCCTGGTAACGGCAGATGACGATGGAGTGTAAACGGTACAAAAGGAAAACGTAAAAGTGGGGAGAGTAATGCGGATGGCAACTGCCTGCAGGCCGGTGTGCAACGTGATGGGATCGTAGTAAATATCATCCCGGACCAGCAACATAACCCCTCCATGAGCTGGGATACCTACCACAGGGGGTAGTTCAAAACGCACAGAGGTGTAGTGTGCCAAGGCAATTTGATCGCATGGGCGTAGCTTCGTTTCCTGGAGGGCTACGACGAGCGAATAAGTGCCATCGTAAGAAAAGGAAGATGAGAGAAGGGGTCACCTCGAAGGCCGCTTAGGGCCTGGCTTCGAGCGAGCACTGCCGCCGCTATCAGTAGGCGGACAGTCATCATCCATTGGGTCTATAGGGTCATCGGCCATCTCGGGAGGATGGCCGGGAGGGGGAGCTTCCTCCGCCGGTGAACGGCCAGATGTACGGCTACCAGCGGTGCGGCCAGGCGAAACGGATGACGGCCTGGGGCGGCAACCGCTGGGTGGCGCAGGAGAAGAAATGCGCCGTGGCGGAGAAGGAGAACTGTGCTTCCTATGTGCCTTTTTGGAAGGACGTTTGGTGGAAGTACTGGTCGAAGGCTGGGAGGTCGAGGTACGGAGGAAGTCTGCACGGGATGGTTCCTTCTTGAAGGCCCGTGCATCTGACTTCGGGGTCTTCGTCTTAGCAGAAGCTGAGGAAGGGGCTGGTGTATGTGGGGTGATGGGAGGAAGAGGAGACGTCGACCGCGCGATCTTAGCACTGGCCGAACGGACGACCGTGGTGCTGAAGGTCAGATCGCATGTCTGGGTTGCTACCTCCCGGGTAGTCCGAGGAGAGGCGAGGACAGTACTGTATTTCCCCGCTGGGAGCAGCGTGGGCTTCCTACTAGCCAATAGCTTGCGAGCAGCCGAGGTGGACACTTTCTCTTTGACCCAAATTTCTTGGATACAGCGTTCTTCCTTATAGACAGGACAGTCGCGGGAGGATGCGGCATGGTCACCCTGACAGTTCACACAACGAGGAGACGGAGGTGGACAGTCACCCTCATGGGCATCCCTGCCACAAGTGACACATTTAGCCGTGTTGGAACAAGACTGTCGAGTGTGATTGAAACGCTGACACTGGTAGCAGCGCGTAGGTGTCGGGACATAGGGGCGAACAGAAATAACCTCGTAGTCCGCCTTGATGCGCGATGGCAGCTTAACACTATCGAAGGTCAAGAAAAGTGTCCGGGTCGGTACAAGGTCATTGTTGACCTTTTTCATGACCCTATGGACAGCCGTCACGCCCTGCTCAGCGAGGAAAGATTGAAGCTCCTCGTCAGTCAATCCGTCGAGGGAGCTAGTATAGACTACACCACGAGACGAATTCAAAGTTCGGTGGGCCTCCACCCGGACAGGGAACGTGTACAGGAGTGTGGCCCGAAGCAGTTTTTGTGCCTGAAAGGCACTCTCAGTTTCTAGTAATAAGGTGCCGTTACGCAACCTGGTACAAGATTTGACAGATCCGGCTATGGCATCTACGCCCTTCTGAATAACGAAAGGGTTGACAGAGGAAAAATCCTTTCCGTCCTCAGATCGAGAAACTATGAGGAACTGTGGGGCAGGCGGTAGTACTTTTGTCACTGTTGGCTGGTCACGTTTCCGTTTTTGGGTCGAAGTCGAGAGAGATGGAGTAGAATCCATTGCGGAGGAATCCCCCATGATTGCCAGCGTCTCCAATGGCGCGCTCCTTCCTTGTGGGGACCCTCTCAGAGGGCACTCCCGCCTTAGGTGAATGTTTACACCTCAGGTCACACCTCCCGAGAAACAGACGGAGGGACCAATCGGCATGGTCAGAAGGTATCAGCTCAGGCATTCACCCCTCCCCGGGCCTGGCCTTTACCAGGGGGCACGCACGTGCCTTACATGTCTACCCAGGGCGGGGACTTACGCGTTACCCCGTCACCGGCTACGCGTGCGAACGCGTGGGTCGGCCTTCAGGCACGCACAGGGAGGAAGGAAGAAGAGGAAAAAGAAGAGAGAGAGGGAGAAAGAGGACAGACTGTCTCAAACGCCAAGGCGGAGACCAGAGAAGGCAAGGAGAAGAAGGCAATGAGAAGGCAAGTAGAAGAAGGCAATGAGAAGGCAAGGAGAAAAAGGCAATGAGAAGGCAAGGAGAAAAACGCAATGAGAAGGCAAGGAGAAGTCAAGGGAAAGAGTAAGGAAGACAGTGAGGTGGAGAAGAGCAAAGAAAGGAACCAACAAAAGGAAGGAAGAGACGAGAAGTGAAAAACCAAAAAGACCACGATTATAGGTCGTGGAACCATCCGTCTCCGGACGCAGGTGCTAACTACCCCCGTGAGGGGGATGGACTCCTTTTAGTCGCCTCTTACGACAGGCAGGAATACCTCGGGCCTATTCTAATCCCCGGACCCGCAGGGGGATCGACAGGGGATGTCAAATTGATTCCATATTTTTAGATTTCCAGAAGGCTTTTGACACCATTCCTCGCAAGCATCTTCTAACCATACTGCGTGCCTATGGAATATCGCCTCAGTTGTGTGACCGGATTTGTGATTTCCTGTCAGAAAGCTCACAGTTTGTAGTAATAGATGGAAAGTCATCAAGTAAAACAGAAATAATATCCATTGTTCCCCAAGGAAGTGTTATAGGCCCTCTATTGTTCCTGATTTATATTAACAACACAGGAGAAAATCTCAGTAGCCGTCTTAGATTGTTTGCAGATGATGCTGTAATTTACCGTCTTGTAAAGTCATCAGGTGACCAAAATGAATTGCAAAATCATTTAGATAAGATATCTATATGGTTCGAAAGGTGTCAATTGACCCTGAATAAAGAAAAGTGTGAAGTTATTCACATGAGTACTAAAAGAAATCCGCTAAATTTCTATTACACGATAAGTCACACAAATCTGAAGGCTGTAAATTTAACGAAATACTTAGGGATTACAATCACAAATACCCTAAATTGGAATGATCACATAGATAATGTTGTGGGTTGAGCCAACCAAAGACAGTGATTCACTGGCAGAACACATAGAAGGTGCAACAGTTCTAATAAAGAGACAGCTTACACCACGCTCATCCGGCCTATTCTGAAGTATTGCTGTGCAGTGTGGGATCTGCATCAGATGGGACTGTCGGATGACATCGAAAAAGTACAAAGAAGGGCAGCTCATTTTGTATTATCACGAAGTGAGGGAGATAGTACCACAGACATGATACGTGAATTGGACTGGCAATCATTAAAACAAAGGCATTTTTCGTTGCAACGGGATCTTCTCATGAAATTTCCATCACCAGTTTTCTTCTCTGATTGTGAAAACATTCTGTTGGCTCCCACCTACATAGGGAGAAATGATCTTCATGATAAAATAAGAGAAATCAGGGCTTGTGCAGAAAAATTTAAGTGCTCATTTTTCCTGTGTGTTGTTTGAGAGTGGGACGGTAGAGAAACAGCTTGAAGGTGGTTCATTAAACCCTCTGCCAGGCACTTTATTGCGAATAGTAGAGTAATTATGTAGATGTAGAAGTACTTCAGTGGTTATCTTTCAATTTAGATCTTTCAGTGACTTGTAAAATTCTTCTTTAAGTATCCTATATCCAATCTCATCTTCATCTACCTCCTCTTCTCTTTCTACAGTATCTGGACTCTTAATATTCGTATAGTAGTTTCTTTTTTCTCCAAAGGTCTCTTCAGTTTTGTCTATTTTTCCCATAGTTGTGTGTTTATACAGCTTCTCCTCTAACCATTTCTGCTTTGCCCTTCTGGACTTCCTGTCTATTGCAGTTTTAAATGTCTGTTTTCCCCTTTTGCTTGCTTCATTTGCCGTATTTTTATAGTTTCTGATTCCTTCAATTAAATTCAACGTTTTTTGTCATCCAAGGATTTCTACTGGGACTGGAGTTTTAGCACACCTGTTCCTCTGCTACCTATGCTACTTCATCTCTTAGAACTACCCTTTCATCATCTATTACAAGCTTTTCAATGGCTTCTTCAGGTCTCTTCCAAGTATACAACCTTCGTTCATGATTCTTGAATGAAATGTTTGCAAATATTATGTCGAGTTCAGTGCAAAATTGTACCAGCCAGGTTTGTGAGGGACCAGTATAATCTAATCATAATTATTTTATTTTAATTTATTTGATATTTATTGCTGGCATCTTTAGTTGGAAAGGATTTTAAGTGTGGCAGGAAGCTTGAGAGTCTAAGTGTATTCAGTGGCTGACAGATACCAGTATCGGAATTGCAATGTACAGCAGGAATATAAATAGTAAGAGGTGAAAAGCACACCAGACAACACAAAGAATAATATAGTAGTGAGCTTGAATCTTTGAAGAAAAGGAAAAGACATTTTATAAAATAATGGATACAGAGTATATGGGGTATTTTGTTGATGTAGGATGTAGAATAATGCTTAATGTAAAAGGAAATATTTCCTTTCTGTGTCTCTCTCTCATGTGAATTATAAAAGGAGGTATGTTAATGTTCACTTTTATTGTGTCTTGAAGTAAAATACAAAAGCATTTTTGGCAGTATTGTCTTATATGGAATATACTTCTGTTTCATAATGTCTGTTATCCACATTTGTGGTAGAGAAAACTGAGTAGAAATTATGCTTCTAGAATTCATTTTTTCTTTAATCATTTGAGTACTAGCAGTTTCTGCCTGAAACCACAAATTTATTAATTTTTCTTTTCAAGTACCAGCGCTTTTATCATGAAATTACCAATGCTGTTGCAAGATGCAGACATCTAGTGGCACACTGAGGTAATTCTATGAATGTAGTGCATTTTGGCAGTGACTTACAGTGTTCAAAGTAACAGCTAGAGTAGAGATTGTGCTATGTGATTGTAAGAGAATGTGACACACAATTTTTTTATAGTGTCCATGCTGAGGAGATCACTGATGGCAAACGTAAGAGCACTGACAAGTCAAAACATTATGACCATTGTCCATGACAACATTGGATGCTGGCTGGTGGCACTACAGGCTGGTGATATCTTACCACAAGTAAGCTAAGCAGACATGGATCGGGGTCACCCTGGTGAAGATATGGTCTGCAAATGGGGAAATCCATTGAGATAAGCAACTTTGACAAAGGGCAGATTATTATTACGCAAAGCCTGTGAATGACTATCTCAAAACTGGCAAAGCTGTTCAAATGTTCATATGCTACTGTTGTGAGCATCTATGGAAAGAGGTAGGGCAGTGAGGTTGGATGTCCACAATTTGTCACCGACCATAAGGTTTAGAGGCTTGTCTGCTCCGTAAAGTAGGACAGATGGTGATCTGTGGCATATACCCTGAAAGAGCAAAATTTTTGGCGCATGCAAAAATGTTGCAGAGCACACCATTCATCGTACATTGTTGAACATGGAGCTCCACAGCAGATCTCCCCTACATGTTCACATGTTGACCCAATGACATCATTAATTATGATTGCAGTGGGCACGGGACTGTTGGGCGTCTACCATCGATCAATGGAAATGTGTTGGCCTTGACTGCCAGGTGAGCCTCAACTTCTGCTGCCCGGTCAGCCGGTGGAGCTGCACTAAGGCCCATCAGGCTGAGTGGTGCCCCACTAGGGCTACAGTCCACCAGTGCACCAATACCGCTCGGCTGCTCTTCAAGTCATGTGCCTGCCAGGCATCACATTATTAAGAGTGCTGAATGGAATCTGTGTGGCCCATATGCAAGCGGTTTTTTACTTCGCACAGTATTTACCGGCACAGTACTTCACCTCCAGTCTTACATTAAAGTAACTGGTGTCTAACATCAGCAATGAGATGGTTGTCTAAACATCCACTATTGCTTGTAATTGTTACATCAACTTGTTGTTATGTGCATGTGAAAAACCTCTGTACCTTACAACGCAGCAAATACGGGCAATTTTATTAATGTTTATCCTATTAGTTAGTGAATTTTTGTAATACTAACCTATGTATTTAAAAGCCGTTATTGACTCACATGGAAGAAAAATGGTTATATTATGGCACAACTGTTCTCATATTGTATGACGTTTATCTTTCTCTCACCAAATACACCTTTCCCTATGCAAAGTCTAGCTTCTGACTATGGCTTATTTGACACAAATTCTGTTAAAAGTCATAATTTTAAATTTATTACTTCATGGAACAAACAAAAACCTGTGTAATGTGCAAGGTGGTATCAAATCATTCATTAGAAGCCTTGCAGTTTGGAAAATCTGCCTAAATTCCAATCAAACTGAGTGCTTCAATACTCTTCACGATTTCCTAGGAGACATTCTTCTTACATTGGATGAAAATGCCAAGAATAACGTTATGGAACATTTGGAAAATTTTCAGAGACTATTTCCCCCACTCTGTCCAGTAATAACAACTGGAATCACAATCGCTTCAAAAAGACAATAATTTTGGAGTATGCATGAAGTTTGAATTGAAACGAGCAGCTACTCGAAACTCCCAGTGGCTAAGATACAGAAAATAAATCCTTGTCACTGATAAGTTTCTGGTTAAACTTAAAGGTAGAGTTTCCAATGCTATCAAATAAAGTGGTAACAAATTCATTACACATCTTGTCCACATATCTGTGCGAAAAGGCTTTTCCTGCTTACATGTATATAAAAGATACATCCAGGAACAAACTTCACAGTGAAATTAATCTGAGACTGTCTTTACCTTCTGTGACTGCAAAGCAGGCCAATCCTTCTCAATGAATTTTGAGGAAGAGTTAAGCCAGATAATTCCATAATTAAAACTTGCAGAGCAACAGAAAATTATAAAAGCCTTTAATATTGTGCGCTAGGCCTATCCCTTGCACAAAAGCTTCATAAACTCATTTTATGTGGTACAGGTGAAATGTAAAGCCTTATAAAAGCATTAGGGCTATTAAACCATTTGCATTGAATTCAATTACTTCCATGTTACAGTAGATACTTTTTTGTGTTATAATCATTATTTTACATTATGCACTATTATTCTCTGTAAAGGATCAAGCATGACCTGTTCCCACCATATCAAACCTTCATGATTCTCAAATGAGTGCAGACAATTCAGAAAGCAATTCCGGTGGCCAGATATTCCTGCCTTTGCAGTGCTGCCTGTTTCCTTGTTGTACCGATCCCTGTTGACACTCGGGCTCAGTCGGGTACCTGAATGAGCCACTCACTTTTAGGGGGCATCACAGATTGCACAATCCATTGCCGCTACACCTGAGCTTGAGTAACCACAATGTGGCAATGGGACAGATTGGTCAGCGACAGCCGTACTCGGGTGGGTACATGTGCCACAATGCATGGCTCTGGCTGGGGCTCCAAGAGTTAATGCACTTGCAGATATTTCGAAAAAAGTAAGATAAAGAAAAATTAAATACAATAATGAGAAAAATTAGATTGTGGCAGTGACCAGAATTTCTATCTTGTAAAAGCAGCATACAATGACTTCATTAGCAAATACATAACAGAATTAACCCCTTCTTCACATTGCACATTGGTGGTAAAAGGAATATGGCTCAAAAATGGCTCTGAGCACTATGGGACTCAACATCTTAGGTCATAAGTCCCCTAGAACTTAGAACTACTTAAACCTAACTAACCTAAGGACAGCACACACACCCATGCCCGAGGCAGGATTCGAACCTGCGACCGTAGCAGCCTCGCAGTTCTGGACTGCAGCGCCAGAACCGCACGGCCACCGCGGCCGGCAAGGAATATGAAATTGAAGTAGAACAATTTCACTGGCAAAGTGGTTTCTTTTCATGCTGCTTGTTAAAGCTGCACACAAAAAAGTAAATAAAGCTGAAATTCAAATTCATTATTTTTTACAGTGCTATTACACATTATGACACTCTGACCTGGAGCCAAAGAACAGACAGAAAACTGCAGACCATGGTCATACAAAATTTTTAAACAGTTTACGACCATTTGGGGGCATTCTAAAAGGGACTCGCAGGTTCCCCTTTTATTGCTGCCTCCACTCCTCTTGTTAGATGATTCTTTGATTGTCATCCATGGAGAGTAAAATGAGACATCAGGATGACAGTAGTACTGTTCAATTAATTTCTTTATTTTGGCTCTCAGCCGTAGTACATCAGGAACAGCAAGGTGTCCAGTTGCCTCTCAAGTGAATCAATAGACGCCCAGCATTGCTGACAGTGTGCAAAGACAGGGGCTGTGTAAAAACTTGAATGCCATTGTCAGGGACATCTCCAGCCATGACCATGATGACAGTGAGGTGGTGCAGCTGATGATGGCTGTGAAATCCCTCCAGTGAGTGGGTGGCTCCCTGCTCCTGCGATGGCTCTCTCGTGACCCAGGACAGCCTGTCTCGTGGTTGAACAGCGGATCCCGTACTTCATTCCAAGATGTCGCTGCAAGTGTCACAGGCTTGTGGTGTATGCTGTGGTACTGAGATGAGAATAATTTAGTACATGAATGGCTGAGTACTTAAACACTCCAGACTATGTTCGTTTAGAGCTTAAGGCACATACTCTAAATGCTTCTGAGGTGGCAAGTGAGGAAAGGCTTCCATCCTTCCATTATCACAGTGCAGCATCGGCTGTTGCTATACCGTGCCAGCTGGATCTGCTTCACAACCCCTGTCGACTATGTTTTGCTTTGCAACGCACAAAACCCTCACCTACATTCAGCTGTCTCTGTTGAAACTCATTTCCATTCTGGCATATTTTTTAACTGACTACAGTCGAAACTCTACATTGATTGCCCTTCCTGTTATCAAGACCTGGTCCCTCGGATTGACCAAACTAGATTATCCCTTACACTAGAGTTCCTGGTGACCGGCCCTTCTGGCCCAGTTTTGCCTCTTAAGAATTAATTTAACAACTGGTTTCATTAACCCCATCACTTAATCTTACACATTTCTACAGGGACCCTTGCCCTGCTTCTTAACTCAACACCTAACTTATTACTAGGCTTCTTGCAAAATAACTTCTAACTTTCTATTCCCAACTTACAGGCAGAAATGAATCAATTATCCTTAATACTACCCCATTGAGTGTCCAGCTTCCTTCTGCTGCTTTTATGCCCAGGATGTCGAATCCACTGGAATCTGAACAACGTTTAGGTCAGAGTTCAGTCTTGTCCTTTGCCTGGTATGACAATTGTCAATGTTCTCTCTTTCTGGTAATAATTTACCTGATATGAATTTGCACGCTCCAAAAAGGTTTCCAGGGAAGCTCGTCCCTCCTGCGGATTCAGAAGCATGATTATAGACTGTATTAATTCTGACCCTAGCTGGTTAGATTTGCAGTGGGTAACACTTCCATGGGCTCTTCTGGACAATACAAATGAGGTTGCGAAATATTTAGGTCAGTTATCCCTAAAATCACAATGGGAATTACCCCGTAAACCATGGGGGGCAGCCAGAAAGTAGGCCCCATTATCTCGCATGCTGTTCCATTTAATAACAAACCACTCATGTTTAATTCTAGCCTCTTTGCTGATGTATGCTTCCCCTGCTCAAAACAACCGCCCACTACCACCATTTTGTCAAAGGTAGAGGACAACCAATGTGCCTCAACCTACTGACAGTACAATTCCAGCTTGATCACTTCTTTATTGCATTATCTTCCCTCCTTTTGTCCCAGTAGCAATTTCACTGCATAGGAAACCTGCCCCTCTCTTATCACCATATTCAGACAGACTGTGATTTCCCATCGGTGAGCCTTTTGTAACTTTCCTTCCACCATTTCCCTTGTCTTTCTCAATTAATAATAGTCAGTGCATAATTACTCTTACAAATTTCTTCAATATCCCCCACTTGAGAGGATACGCATGAACTATGTAGCACTCGTAATGTGCTTGTTTCCCTGCTTCTGGTACAGAGACGTAAATGTAAACTTTCACTCCAACTGTTCTCACCGTCACTGTGGCTATCTTAAAATAAAAGGGTAAGATTTTGTGCTCGAGTTTAGTTCCTTCTGTACTTTCCTCAGACCCTCTAAAAACTGCTCTGGCAACAGCAACTTCACCCCTATCTGACCTCTTACAGCCTGCTGCATGGCCTCTTGTAGTTCCATTACTTTCCCTTGTGCTTCCCAAACACTACTTTCTATGGACTGCAACCATTTTGTCATTACTATTTCCCCATCTAAGACTTCTACTTTCAGTTTGTAGTTCCCCAATATTCTGAGTAACTGCCTCTTTGGCACTCCTGGCATACCACATTACTTCTCCAGTCAGTTGTCATAATAGTAGTGTGTTATTCAATACCTCCATCTCTAAACTTGCAATCGGTGTGGTGTGCCAATCACTCACTGCTTCATTCCCTTTTGCCCACTGCTTTACCTCTTATACAGTGTCATTCACCCTTCGAATGTCATCCTCATCAGCAGTGCCAAATATTGTTTTCATAAGTTTACCTCCAGTACCGATCCAACCGCTTCTATCTTCATGTGTGTGGAATAACCCCCAATACCTGGACCATCTCACTCCTTAATTTCTTGTACGCTATGTGTATTCTCTCACATACTCTGGCACTTCCTTTGAGTATCCCATGCCTTTCTTTTCCCTGACAGGATTTGTTGAATGCTTTTTCCAACTTCTCACCTCATTATGCATCTTCCATGTGTTGAATACCACCTGTATCACACAGCTATGACTGGGGATCACATCTTCCTGCTTGACGAACAGCACTCTCCCTTCCAGCTGCTCATTCCATAATGCTTCCACCCTGCCAAAGATCAGTATTTCTGCTATGAACTGCATCATCTTGCCTTCTCTGCACCTCACCTATGGGCACATTAAATCTATACCTAACCCAAAAAAAATTAAATTACCACCTCTTTGGACTTAATTCGAAAATGTGTCCTTATTACCGTTTCATTCACAACCTCTTGTTTATATTCTGATACCTTTCTCCTCACTCTCCCTTCCTGGTCCACATCTATGCCTGGAATAACTTCTGGACTCCACTGAGAATGTTTCATCCACCTTACATGCACAATTGCCCTTCTTGTCGGCAAATGAATCTTGACATTTTCTAGCAACACAGTCTCTACCACTTGTTAGGCCTCTGATACTTTGCAAAAAACTTTTCTGTCTTTCCCTTCAGCGTGCTGATACCATCATCCACTGACCAACCTTATACTGTGGCATTCTTGCTGTATGGCCCATTGCTTCTTTCTGTTTCTCCTGTGCTCATGTTATTTGCCCTCCATACTATATTCCAAATTTCCCAACCACTTTGGATAATTCCTTAACAGACTCTCCAGTCTTCTCTTTCTTCAATTTCAATATATTGAATGGTGATGGCATTCTACGACCATATACTACTTCATACGGTGATAATCCTATGTTTGTATGCTGCTTTGAGTTTTGGGTAGAGACGACATACTTCAAATAGCCATCCCAGTTGGTGTGATGTTAGTCAACATAGTATTCAAACATCTTCCCGATTGTCCCATGCACTCTTTCAGTTCTTGCTTTAGCTTGTGGATGGCAAGGACTTATCCTTCTTTACACTTAGTAACTTACACAATTCCATGAACAGATCTGAAATTAAGTTTGTTCCCTGGTATTTTACTATTGTTTCTGTGGTGTCACCGCCAGACACCACACTTGCTAGGTGGTAGCTTTAAATCGGCCGCGGTCCATTAGTACATGTCGGACCCACGTGCCGCCACTGTCAGTAATTGCAGACCGAGCGCCACCACAAGGCAGGTCTAGAGAGACGTACTAGCACTCGTCCCAGTTGTACAACGACTTTGCTGGCGACTGCACTGACGAGGCCTTTCTCTCATTTGCCGAGAGATGGTTGGAGTGGCCTTCGGCTGGGTCCATGGCTACGACCTAGCAAGGCGCCATTGACCGTTGCTATAGAGAGTCTCACTTGTATCATCAAGAGTGCTGTGTACAAATGATGGATTAAAGGTTGAGTATTTCAGCAGCTACGTACTTTTCTTTATAGCATTCATTGCGTATCCTGTTCCAGACCTCACGCCCATCTGCGTTAGATTATAGCGTGCATTTCGGCCTCCTCTATCTACAAGGTGTTGGCACATTTGCCAACACATCAGTTTCAAGCACTCCAAACTTCAGTATCCAATTATTCACAAGTGCTTATGCCACTGCTGCTGCCTGCTGGTTTGGCATCACAACTATTTCCACGTTCCCTGAAAAATTATCTGTGATTGTGTGTCTGTATTTTTGACCTGCCAGGATAGCCGAGAGCGCTAATGTGCTATTTCCTTGACTCGGGTAGGCGCGCTGGCCCCCACATTGAATCCACCCGGCGGATTAATGATGAGAGCCAGTGTGCTGGCCAGCCTGGATGTGGTTTTTAGGTGGTTATCCACATCCCCCTAGGTGAATACCGGGCTGGTCCCCACGTCCTGCCCCAGTTACACATCTCGCAGACAGTTGGGGGACCCTAATTCCGTCCCAGGGGATATGGGGTGGCAGCAGGAAAGGTATCTGGCCACCCCTTAAAACTAGCTGGCCAAATCCAATTTAACTGTGCCGACCCTGTGCAAAGATGTGGGACAAAGGTGCTAGCAGAAGAAGAAGAAGAAGAAGAAGAAGAAGATTGTGTGTATGTACTTTTTCCCTGCAAGTGATTTATTGAATGGACCTAAAACATCAATTCCCAGCAATTTGAATGGCGTTGATGCTTCAGGTAACCTCGGAAATGGTACTCTTGTTCAACATAAATCCGCTCTCTGTGTGCACTGATGTAATTCTGCATGTACTAGTTTATGTCCGTCTGCCTATTTTTCCACCAATACCTTTCTCCTACTCTTCTGTTGGTAGATCTGCAATCTTTGCTTCGCTAGTACAACTACCTGCAGTCTCAACTTGGTTTTTCTGTATAGCAATCCATCCTGCATACGAAACTGTTATTGCTTAAAATACTGTTTAGATTCGTCATCCACTTTACGTGCAGCTGGCCATTCCTTATGCTCAGTACCCCCAGTAAGTAATCTTACTACTTTTCTACTTATGCTGTACACAATTTTGTCCTTCTTCGCAGGTTTATGGATAACTTCAAAATCAAATTCACTTAATCTTACTGCAAATCATGTCGACCTACTGGAAGGACCCCTCAACCACAACAAGTGTTTTAATAATGATTGATCTGTTATTACTTTGAACTTTTTCCTATGTACATAACATTTGAAGTATGTGATTCCATAAATAAGGCTTAACATCTCTTTCTCCAGTGTGGAATAATTTCTTTCTGCAGAATACTGAGTAGGATAGCGCAGTGGTTAGCACACTGGACTTGCATTCAGGACAATGATGGTTCAAACCCGCATCCGACCATCCTGATTGAGGTTTTCCATGATTTCTCTACATTGCTTAAAGCAAATGCTGGGATGGTTCCTTCAAAAGGGCACGGCTGCATTCCTTCTCTATCCTTGCCGACTCTGAGCTTGTGCTCTGTCTCTAACAACCCCATTGTCGACGGGTTGTTAAACACTAATCTGCCACTCCTCTTTCTGCAGAATTTAGTTGTCTTGATGCATAACCTACCAGATGTTCTATGCCTTGTACCTCTTGTGACAACACACAGCCAAGTGGATGCTCTGATGCATTACATGATAAAACAAATTCTCTATTAAAATACAGAAATACCAATATTGGCCTTGACATTAAAGCTTCTTTTAGCACCTCAAAAGTTAAAGCTCTTCTGCCCACATAAATTTAGTATACTTCTTTAACAACTTTGTGAACAGTTTGGCAATATCCGCATATCATTTTATGAGGCAACAGTAATAGTTCATGAGTCCCAAGAATGATTGCAACTCCTTTGTAGATTCTGGTACAGGAAATTCATGTACAGCTCTAATTAATCTTGGGTCTGTCTTAACCCCCATCTTTACTCATGATATAACCTAGATATGCTACTTCCTCCATCATAAAATTACACTTTTCCATATTCAATGTTAACTCTGTTGCTTTTACCTTAGAAATACTTCCCTTAATCACTGCCCATACTGTTCCATATCACTCCCAGAGACAATTATGTCAACAAGATGCACTAAGCATTGCCATGGTCTTAAACCTCTGAGTACTCTGCCCAACACTCTCTGAAATGTTGCAGGTGCATTTTTTAATCCAAATGGCATTCTTCTGAATTGGTAGTGTCACCAGGGTGCCGAAAATACTGTTTTGAGTCAATCTTGCAGTGCATCGTCTATCTGGCAATAATCACTCTTCAAATCAATTGTTGAAAAATATTTGAATTACCCTAAATGATCAAAGGTGGTGGTCAGTGGTGGTGGTTAGTGTTTAACGTCCCGTCGACAACGAGGTCATTAGAGACGGAGCGCAAGCTCGGGTTAGGGAAGGATTGGGAAGGAAATCGGCCGTGCCCTTCCAAAGGAACCATCCCGGCATTTGCCTGAAACGATTTAGGGAAATCACGGAAAATCTAAATCAGGATGGCTGGAGACGGGATTGAACTGTCGTCCTCCCGAATGCAAGTCCAGTGTGCTAACCACTGCGCCACCTCGTTCGGTCAATGATCCAAGGTTTCTTTAATATATGGCAAAGGGTACATGTCCATTATGGTTTTTGCATTTAGGTATCTGTAATCACAATGAAACCTACAATTTCGTGTTCCAACCATTGATTTTTTTTGGCATAATGACTATTTCTGCCCCCCCATGATCTATTACTTTTTTCTGCTGTTGATCAATAGATTCCTCCAAAATTGGCTGCAAGTACCTAGATATTCTGTATGGTTTGTTTTGATTTGATTTGTGGTAGACTGGTGATTCATTTCCCGTTGGTACGTGGTACCGCATAATGTGCGCAGCTCGTAATATCCCTTTTGGAAAAAATAAATCCTTAAATTCCAAAAGTAAATTTTTCACCCATTCCCTATTGTTTCCGTCTATATGCTTCACTTTTTCTTGCAATGCAGTTTCAATGGCATCCAGCGACTGTCTGTGACTGAGATCCCTCATGTCCCAGTCTTCTTCCTGCATCATATCCATATTAGCAATTAACAATCCCTTTGTTGATCCTACATCCTCTGTGCTAAAATTATCTATAGAAACAGATACCTCCTTTTCACCCTTCATTTCTTGTATGAGTACAGTACTTCTTTTTAACTAAGCAACCGGCCTGATCTAATACTTCATTTTCTTCTAACGGTTCCACCACACACAACATTCCCACTGTCAAGCTAGACTCAACACTGACCCAAAGTGATTTCCCAGTACCCTTATGTACACAGTCATGCAAATCAAGTCATAGTGTGGTCATTCTCAGTTTAATAGATTCATCTTTCGTGACAGACTCCTCTCGCAACATTGCTACACTGGCAATGGCTCATATAACTGAAACATTTTCTCATCAAGTTTTACCCTTGGTTGCCAAAGATCAATTATGGCACGTTGCTAATATAAGAAATCTAATCGCAGAATCATGTCGTAGCCCTCACTCACTTGTGGCACAATTTCTACACATTGTTTAAATTGAACCGTATCCAGGCAAAAGTCTATGTCTATCGATGCTAATGGTGTGACATCTTTATCCCCCCACTGTATACAACCTGTACTGTTGTGGGCCCCATTGCTTGTTTTTCATCAGATCACTACTGGTGACTGACACCTGCATTCCTGCATCCAATAATATCCTGTGACCCTTTTTCCTAGTATTTCTCTTACTGCACAGTCCACCTCTGCATATGATTTTGTAGCACACCCAATCTTATTGGGAAATACCATAGGTGGACCTGAGGTTCCCATTTGTGTTTAACACCTTATGCTTTCCTAGTCCTCTACTTCTAAAAATATTCCTTACTCTTACTTGGTTCACATCACTGTGAGGCTGGCAACACTGTCTGCTTACATACCCCTTTTGTTCACACCTGAAGCATTTTGTATTACTGCAAAAAGTGTCTGTTTACCCTGCATGCCATTCAACAAATCAATCTTCTCACACTCTGTAGCTAACCACACTGCTGCTCACAAATCCATCGGACCCCCTGTCTGCATACATCTTGATATTTCCACATGCAACCCTCTTAAAAAAGGATTGTACTCCCTCTGCTCAGCTTCTTGCAAAATAATTTCATTGACTGCAGCATCATGTTCTAATTCATATGTACATTCATTAATTTTCCTTATCTTATCCACAAATTTTTCCACAGTTTCCATATTTTGCTTAGTTATTAGCCCTAATTGTTCCTACAGTGTCTGGTACTATTTTGTTTCATGAGTCTCTGAATTAACTCTTCTTTAAATTCTTCAAATGTTGTGGCTCCCTTATAGCTTCTGTATACCCTACATAATTTTTTACTTCCCCTGTTAGTGTCAATTTTGTAACACTCAGTAATTCCTTATCAGACCAACCTTCCATCTGAGCCACATTTCAAAGGTCTCTCACAAAGACCTGCACACCCTTGGTTGCCTTACCTGAAAAATGAGCAATTAAACTTTTTATTGACAAAACTATACCCCCTTGTGATGATCGGAATTCTACCTACCAATGCAGTTGTGTATTATCTGCTGTTAATTGTGCTGCCTTTTTCAACAATATCCATATTGCTCCCGGTTCTGACACACCTCTCACCTCTTGGTTCTGTCAAAGCTTTGCCCATGACAACACTCATTTTTAGCACTAACACTTGAAAGACAAGAAAACAAAATGCATTAACTTAATTCGTACATCTGATCATGAGCCATTTTGACCCCTGGCATTGCCTAGCCATATGCCCCCAATGATTACATGTATAAAAGTTTACTGGAACTAATTTCATACATGGCACTGAGTGACCATCAAGGTTATACTGTGGACATCTAACAGACACTAACCAATCGTAGCCTTCATTACCTCTAAAACTAGACAAATCCACTGGTTCTCTACTCACAATAAAATCTACTTTACAAACTGCATGCCATCAAACCTCTTCTCCATGACCAAAAAAAAAAAAAATTAAGTTTCTTTTGGACTCACCGTACCGTAGGCTGTAGGTTCAGACATTGCTCTAAGGCAGTGATGTCAATGATCTGACACACGTTAGATGACTCTCAGATTGTCACCCACGGCGAGTGAAATGACATGTTCGGATGACAGTAGATTTGTTCAATTAATTTCTTTATTCTGACCCTCCGGCATAGTGCATCAGGAACAGTTTGGTAGAGGCATTCAGTTGCCTCTCAAGAGAAACAATAGACACTGACAAGGGGTCAATCATGGTGTCACTCGAATGCCTCTGTCAGCGAAGAGTCTATTCGTGACCATGATGACAGGACAGCAGCGCAGCTGACTACGCCCATGAACTCTGTCCAGCAAGGAGCAGCCACCTTCTCTGATGGTGGCTATCTCAGGCTGTCCTGTCCCATAGTTGAACAGCAGACACTGTACTGCAATCCAGGATGTCGCTCCAAGGTGTTACAGGCTCATGGAGTAGGCTGTGATACTGAGACAAGAATAATTTAGTACATGAGTGGCTGAGTACTTATACGCTCCAGACTATGTTTGTTTAGGGCTTAAGGCATGCACTCTAACCACTTCCATGGTGGAAAATGAGGAAAGGCTACCATCCTTCCACTAGCATATTGCAGCATCGGCTGTTGTTATTCCGTGCCCAACTAGGCTCTCTTTGCAATGACTGTCAGCTGTGTTTTGCTTTGCAATGCATAACACTCTCACGCACCTGTGGCTGGCTCTGTTGCAATTTATTTCCACTCTGGCATATTTTTTGAGCAAATACAGTCAATACGCTACACTCCTACAGACCTATGTTTCCCTTCCCTTTCTTTACCTACTACTAAATTCCACTTCCTCATCACAAATTCTTGTCTCCTTTAACAATATGATTTAGGACATTTGTCTGATCATTTATTCTCTCATCTCCAGAATTGGCAGGCATGCATATTTGCACTACTATGGAGTGAGAGAGTTTTGTGTTCATCATGGCTATGATAATGTGTTCAGTATTTTGTTCACAGTAGCTCATTACAGTGGCAGATTTAAATCAAACAGAGCCTCCAGAATGGCAAATATTATGCACACACCCCCATGTTTCTCAATATAGCAAAAAGGGTTGTGTGGTACTAAGGTTTTATCTCCAATAAAATTACAATATGATGTGCAGGATGATTATAATTAAACTTTCAAGCCACTGGTCAGAACGACATCAAACTGCAACAGAATATTATCAGAGAGCGGGGAAAATGAAAGGCAGAAGAAAAATAAATAGTTACAAAATGTAGCAATAGATGGCGCTGTAAGCATCATAATTTAATTGTGGTCAACTACAAATGATAAATGAATCACCCAACAATGCCTAATGTGTATACTTGATGTTAAACAAACTATACTACTCAGTGTGCATGGGTGTACAGATGCGATACTGTTAGTAAGCCCACCCAACACGGCAATGTCACATCACATCGGATAGGAAAAATCGGTTTTTAATTTTCCTGAGGCCAAAAACCACATGAAATGCATCACTCACATTGGTTTTTAACTCTCCAGGGGCCAAAAATCACATAAAAAGCATCAATCACATCGGGTTTTAAATGTCCTGATGCCAAAAACCGCATAAAAACCATCAATCACATTGGTTTTCAATTGTCCTGAGGCCAAAAACCAAACAAAAAGGATCAGTCAAAATCAAATGGGATTATTAATTTCCATGTAACTTGTGCAAAACATCATAAATATGCTGTCCACTGTTTTCTGCAACAAGTTGAAATTGAGAAACAGCATGCTCCCTAACTGACTGAAGTGTTTCCGGGGTCACGTTCAGAATGTGTTGTGCAATGCGTGCCCTCAATGCAGCTAAGTTTGCAATCGGAACACTGAACACATTTTTCAGACAGCCACACCGATTAAGATCAGGTAATTGAGACAACCAGGCTGTAGGGAAATGGAAAGTGATAATTCTAGCATTTCCGAAATGACACTTCAGCAGCTGCTTAATTGGATTTGCCATGTCCGGAGGTGTGCCATCTTGCATAAAGTGATCACATCCACGCTGTTGGAGATCTGAAATGACGTAGTTGGGCAAAAGACACTCATAGCACTTACCAATGACGGTACAATTAACAGGACCGGAAGCAACCGTCTCTACGAAAAAATATGGGCCTATGACAAGTGATGCCGTAAACCTGCATCACACAGTGACCTTTTCAGGATCAAGTGTTACTAGTTGATTTGCATGTGTATTTTTGTTGCCCATATTCAACAATTCTGTGTATTGACGTATCCTGTCAGATGGAAGTGAGCTTAGTCTGTCCACAAAATCTTCCACGGCCAATCATTGTCCACTTCCACGCAGGCAAGAAATTCTAAACCAAAGGTCTCTCTTGCTGACAGGCCAACAGGAAGCAACTCATGTACATGGGTACTTTGGAATGGATAGAAAAGAAGGATGTTTCATAGGATTTTACAATCCTTCTCACGGGTATGTCCAATGTTCGGGCAATTATCCGTGCACTACATGTTTGCACACCACCACTCATCTCCTCCTGCATTGCTGTGGCCATTGCTACCAATGACATCAAATCAATTCGTTTCCTCCCTCTCCCAGGTTGCACACCAAAATAACCCGCCTTCTCGAATTTCTGAATGATTTTCTCCAGACCCATGGCAGTCATCGGACCAACACCTTTTTCCAAACCCTTCAGTGTCCAGAACTTCTTCAGAGCAACATGTGCACAGTCATCATTTTTATAATTCAGCTTTACAAGCAGAGCATAATCCTGCATTAAGACAGTCTTGGCAAGCGTCGCAGACACAAAAGGAGGAAAAGCCGTGTACCCAGCGTGTTTATACCAACTTCAGTGGGTTGTGCGCATGACAGATGTTTTCATTTACATATTCTGACACATACAGCACCATCTACAGATCAATTTTCATACTATTTCTTTTCTTCTGCCATATGTTTCCCCCTTCTCCAATAATATTCCGTTGCAATTTGATGTCATTCTGACCACTGGTGTTATTTCTCCAGCACTTTGAAAGCTTAACTTTAATTATAATCACCCTGTATATAAAATCTTTTTCTACGTTGTGTAGAGAGTCAGATATTTTGGGGTTGTAGTTTGGGTGATCCTCAAGAATTGTTTTTTCATTGTTAAAATTTCTGTAGTCTCAGTGTTAATTATGAATGAGTAAATATGCTATATTTCTGTATTGAAATGACACTAGATAACATTAAATAAGATTTCAATTAGGAACATATACTAGACTAAGTTTCCATCTGTATTTTGTAATTTCTGTTTGAGGTTATTGTTGTGCTTCAGGCAGTGTTGTGGCTGGAGTGACCAATGCTCTGATGTCAGTACAGATGTAGCACACACACTTCAGACCGTACATCACTCCACAGGATACTTCAAGCAGTAGCCTGCCTTGGACAAATGTTGTATAAAAAGGAATGTCAGCTGATATTATTCTGAGGTAAGTCATGTAAGATCCTTGACATTGGACAGGACTATTGTAGGAGTATTTAAATATGGCAATTAATCAAACTCTTACTCTTACTCTTAAGCATATGACTACTCACTGAGGTAAGATTGCGCAATACACATACAGATAGGTTCTGCAGAATAAGAAGGATGAGAGTTTTCCAGGGCCAGAAGTTATCGCACTTTATTCTACGGATCCCTCACAGTGTCCGTTCGACTTGCAGCAGGATCAGCTTGGTTGCACAGTAGCTTCCATTTTCTGTGAACTTTGGTACCTTAGGCAGTAGCTCCCACTGTTGTTAGGTCATTATGTAGCATGTCAGATTAGCATTTCCCTCATGAACATAATTAATGACAGCATAATAATGACTGCAAAAAAAGCTTCGAAAAATGCAATTTCATCTTTCCCTTCTCATCCCAACTGGTAAGTCTCCCCTCACTCATTGTTTGGGGCAACTTTCACGAACTCTTCTCAATTCCTAAACCATGCTAATCATTTTGCTTCATCCCTCTAACTGCCCTTTGACTGTTCTGCTAGAATAAGAAGCCACTGACTCTGAAAGCTTGCACTTTTTCTTAAGCTTTATACGAGTTCTCTCATGCCGCCACCTGGTAAGTAGACTTTTTGTCCGTCTATTTAAATTACAGCATTTAGTTTGGCTGTCTGCAGAAAAATGAACATTATCTATCTATTCATCTGTTTTGAGAAGTGTTTATTATACAGTGATGGACCAAAACTATTATGGCCACTTTCAACTTAAAACTGAATGTTGCATGGTGGTATTTCTGGTTTCTGATGCAGTACAAAAAGTGTTTCAGTAGTACAGAGATGAATACGGTATCATTCTGGTGGTGATATTGGCTGAAATGGGGAAATCCACTGACATCAGCATCTTTGACAAATAGTAGATTGTTACGGCCCAGCAACCTCAAAATGGGCACATTGCAAATGGAGAAGCTGGTTGGTTGTCCAGATGTTACTGCCATTGGGCATCTGAGGAAAGTGGTTGAAGGATAGTAAAACTACACGCTCATAAGAAAGTATTAGACATCTTTGCCTCATCACTCAATGTGCAAGCCGAAGATTTGCATGCTGTGTAAAAGTGGTGATCTATGCCTGATATGACTATGGAGTACTATTGTGGTGTGGCACAAGCATTTTGGAGCACATCGTTCAGCTCACATTGTCAAACATGGGGCTGTGCAATGTATTCCTTTGTATTCCCATATTGACCCAATGATATAGTCAATTACAACTGCAATGGGTCACAGTAATCCACACTGGACTGTGGATTAATGGAAACATGTCAACTTCTCAGATGAATCATGTTTTTGTTACTCCACACCAATGGTTTTGAGTGGATACACTGTCAACCACACAAGTAGCCATTCAAAATATGCACAGTGCCATTGATGAGG
This sequence comes from Schistocerca cancellata, assembly GCF_023864275.1. Taxonomy (NCBI): domain Eukaryota; kingdom Metazoa; phylum Arthropoda; class Insecta; order Orthoptera; family Acrididae; genus Schistocerca; species Schistocerca cancellata. Next base: position 74,799,196 of record NC_064627.1, read on the forward strand.
GCCAGTGGGGGGAGGGGGGGGGGAACAGTATTATGCTATGGGGGATGTTCATCCCAGCTTCCATGGTACCTGTGGCAGTAATCAAAAGCATCATGAAGGCTGTGCCTATGTGAACATTACTGTGGAAATAGTGCATTGCTTCAATCTTGATGTCTTCCCCAACAGCGATGGCATCTTTTGCCATAGCAACTATGCGTATCAAAGAACAAGAAATGTGATACAGTCATCTGAGAAGCATGATAGTGAGCTCATGTTGATGTTGATCTGAAGTCAGTGGAACACATCAGGGACCTTATCAGGTGTCAGCTCCACAACCAAAAATCACTGGCCAATTATTTATAGGAATTTCAGAAGCTGCGATTAGACACCTGGTGCTAAATATCTCCAAAAACCTACCAAGAACATGTGACACCCATGACATGCAGAACCGCTGGTGTACTTCATTCTGAAGATAGACCAACACACTATTAAACAAGAGTAGCTAGGTGCAATGTCATCTCAGTATTTTGTTGCATCTAGTGACTGCCTGGGTGGTTAGTGTCATTAGCAGAATGCAGGGACGAATGCAGAAACTGTGTGTCCTGTGTACTGATGCAAGCAGAATTGACCACTGCCCAAAAACCATTGGAAACTATATTGGCCATAGCTGAGACTTGAGGTTGGTACCTTGAGATGCAGTAGTCTCGAGGCAGTTGCAGAACCTCTGTTCCCCTCAGCGGTGCCTGAGATCCCTGATGCAGAGACTTTTAACTCACCATTTCACACTCACCTGATAATGAGTAGTAAAGATTGCTGGCATTGAGAATCTTTGGAATGATCATCTTCAACTTTTGTAGTCCTGTCTTCCTCAGTTGTACGTAAAATTACAGTATATTGACAATTATTACTTTTGGACCATCTAACTACAACTGAATGAAACACAATTTTCGTGCTGTATGTGTTTCACCCCCCCCCCCCCCTCCATAAACCATGGACCTTGCCGTTGGTGGGGAGGATTGCGTGCCTCAGCAATACAGACAGCCATACCATACGTGCAACCACAACGGAGGGGTGTTAACTACAACTGAATGAAACACAATTTTCGTGCTGTATGTGTTTCACCTCCCCCCCCCCCCCTGCCCCCTCCATAAACCATGGACCTTGCCGTTGGTGGGGAGGGTTGCGTGCCTCAGCAATACAGACAGCCGTACCATACGTGCAACCACAACGGAGGGGTGTCTGTTGAGAGGCCAGACAAACGTATGGTTCCTGAAGAGGGGCAGCAGCCTTTTCAGTAGTTGCAAGGTGTAACGGAACATATTAAAGGCTTTACTTTACCGAAGTATGCAATACCTTCCAAATTCAACCAGTTTAACGAGTATTTATGATTATAGAAAAGTTATTGTGTATGTTAACAATGATTGCATAACATGTCTCCATAAACCGTCAACCCATTAAATTATACTGAATAACTGACCCACACAAAAGTTTATATCACTTGATCACTGATACAGCAAATGTCATCATGTAAAAACACTAAGTTCATCTTAAATAATTAATATGAAGTACGAAAAATAGTGGACAACTTAGGTATTTTGGATCTCCTTAAATAAAAATCACCCAGTGAAACCTATTTGTTCACTAGGAGCGTTTTCACTCAGTATTCACGTAAGCAATCCTATTTTAGACGAAAACCAATGTAATTCTTAATAATTCATGTTATTTACTTATGTATGCAAATTAGAGAAGTCAATTGACAAACTTCTAAAAAACGGCCTTTTTGTAACAAAGAATTATTCTGTCAGGTCAACAAATCTGTCTGTCATTTTAATAACATGTTAAATTATGTCACTCGATGCAAATTAACAACTTTTCTGCACAAATTATGATAACAGATGTACATGTGACTTGTAAACTATATCTCTTTTTAGTAGTTCTTTGACAATGTTATAAATACAAGCAGCAAGAACGGTCGGGAAGCAGTCGGAATGTCACTTCGGTAAAGTGTGTTTGTGTGTTATTGTTTGAGGTGGATAAACAATGCAAAGAACATGTAAAGAAAGTCCTACTTTGTGTTGTGTCATGGTCTTTGGTGGACAGTGGAATTAAGATGGCCACCAGAGTAATAAATATTTGAAGTTTACATATTTGTTGGTTTCGCTCGTTCTTTATCATCAAAAGCACATAAAAAACACGGGACCTCATGTTTTTAACCCTAGACAACCAGATTTAGAGCCAGCATCAGCATCGAGACACAGCAGCGATCCAGCAAGTAGCAGCGATTACCACAACACAATGCATTTTAATGGCGCCAACCTAACATCAAGTGTTAACAAGCTCCGTAAATGGGAGTGAAATAGTGCGATTATAGCAATTAGCTATATCTACGACCAGGCGACCATTATAAGGGCAACAGTCTGGATGATTGACTGATCTGGCCTTGTAACACAAACCAAAACGGCCTTGCTGTGCTGGTACTGCGAACGGCTGAAAGCAAGAGGAAACTACAGCCGTAATTTTTCCCGAGGGCATGCAGGTTTACTCTATGGTTAAATGATGATGGCGTCCTCTTGGGTAAAATATCCCAGAGGTAAAATAGTTCCCCATTTGGATCTCCGGGCGGGGACTACTCAGGAGGACATTGTTATAAGGAGAAAGAAAACTGGCGTTCTCTAAATCAGAGCATGGAATGTCAGATCAGATCCCTTAATCGGGCAGGTAGGTTAGAAAATTTAAAAAGGGAAATGGATAGGTTAAAGTTAGATATAGTTCGGTGGCAGGAGGAACAAGACTTCTGGTCAGGTGACTACAGGGTTATAAATACAAAATCAAATATGGTTAATGCAGTAGTAGGTTTAATAATGAATATAAAAATAGGAGTGTGGGTAAGCTACTACAAACAGCATAGTGAATGCATTATTGTGGCCAAGAAAGACACGAAGCCCACGCCTACTACAGTAGTACAAGTTTATCTGCAGATGATGAAGAGATAGATGAAATGTATGATGGGATAAAAGAAATTATTCAGATAGTGAAGGGAGATGAAAATTTAATAGTTGTGTGTGACTGGAATTCGATAGTAGGAAACGGGAGAGAAGGAAACATGGTAGGTGAATATGGATTGGGGGGAAGAAATGAAAGAGGAAGCCGCCTGGTAGAATTTTGCACAGAGCATAAGTTAATCATAGCTAACATTTGGTTCAAGAAAATGAAAGAAGGCTGTATACATGGAAGAAGTCTGGAGATACTAGAAGGTATCAGTTAGGTTATATAATGGTAAGACAGAGATTTAGGAACCAGGTTTTAAATTGTATGACATTTCCAGGGGTAGATGTGGACTCTGAGCACAATCTATTGGTTATGAACTGTAGATTAAAACTGAAGAAACTGCAAAAAGGTGGGAAATTGAGAAGATGGGACCTGGATCGATTGAAAGAACCAGAGGTTTTTGAGAGCTTAAGGGATAGCATTAGGGAACAATTGACAAGAATGGGGGAAGAAAATACAGTAGAAGAAGAATGGGTAGCTTTGAGAGACGAAACAGTGAAGGTAGCAGAGTATCAAGTAGGTAAAAAGATGAGATATTGAATTTAATTGATGAAAGGAGAAAATACAAAAATGCAGTAAATAAAGCAGGCAAAAAGGAATACAAACGTCTCAAAAATGAAATCGACAGGGAGTGCAAAATGGCTAAGCAGGGATGGCTAGAGCACAAATGTAAGGATTTAGATGCATATCTCACTAGGGATAAGACATATACTGCCTACAGGAAAATTAAAGAGACCTTTGGAGAAAAGAGAAAGACTTGCATGAATATCAAGAGCTCTGATGGAAAGCCAGTTCTAAGCAAAGAAGGTAAAGCAGAAAGGTGGAAGGAGTATACAGAGGGTCTACACAAGGGCGATGTTCTTGAGGACAATATTATAGAAATGGAAGAGAATGTAGATGAAGAGTTTGACAGAGCACTGAAAGACCCAAGTCAAAACAAGGCCCCGGGGGTAGACAACATTCCGTTAGAACTACTGACAGCCTTGAGAGAACCAGGCCTAACAAAACTCTAGCATCTAGTGAGCAAGATGTATGAGACAGGCGAAATACCTACAGACTTCTAGAAGAATATAATAATTCCAATCCCAAAGAAATCAGGTGTTGACAGATGTGAAAATTACAGAACTATCAGTTTACAGGGTGTCTACGTGGACAAGGAAAAAAAATTCCCGGATTTTTCCCGGATTTCCCGGTTAAAAACACACTTTCTCCCGGATGACAGTATATTTTCCCCTATCACTCCTTTGAATGGTTATGGTTTTGTACACGGGCGTACAATTTTCCGGCACTTTAGAAAACGAAACTCAGAGAAGAAGACACGTTTTGGAAATATCTTTGATGTGCAGCAACATGTACGCTGCGCATTTTCGTATTACGAAAACATACATTAGAAAATCCACCAAACACCGCATGTTACTTTCCGAACCATTGAAACCGAGATTTCGAAGCGCTTTTGTACGCCGTTCGTAACTCATGTCACGTGATCTCGCCAGCCGATGACAGAGGATATTCAGAGCATAGGACACGTGATGTAGTCAGCCAATAGCAACATCAGTGTTAAGTAGTGCGCCAAACAGGGAAAGTTAATAGTTTAAATTAATATACATAGTGTTGTTACAAGAAAAGCAAAGCTTTCACATAAAATATTGGTCTCAAGCCGCAAGAGAAGCTAAGCTTTCGCATATACTGTTGATCTTTTTTGCGCGTGTTACACTTTAAGAGATATCATACAAATGTGCCTGTAAAATTTTTAATAATGACATAAATGTCTGATCTTCAGGGTTCGAGGGTTCGAAATGCTTCTAAATGGCTCGTAATCAGATGCCTGATTTTTAAATGAGAGTCAAACGCTTTGTGATTTAAGAAATTCACGGTCCATTCTTGTACGTAGTTCAACTTACGTAAAAGGATATTTACTTTGAAAGTAACGCTTTTCAAACCACAAATCGTATTATTTTCCCGCGACCTGTTACAAATAGGTTCGTTTCAGCAGTTGCCAGAGAGCTCAGGTAACAGGCGACACTGCGCTTGGGTAGATATCATGACTTAGGAAGCCCGTATGTACGTACGTGTAAAAGATCATCAATGAAAGATGATACTGCAAAAGCATCAGAATTTCGTGAACCATATTAAAATGTGCACATTTAAAGTGCATACTTAAAGGCACACTCGTATGTCCAGATTCCCAATGAAGTACCGTAGACCCCGACCTGATATTAAGCTTTTAAGTGTGGTTTTCAGGATGTGTTTTAGTAATTATGTGAATGTGTTTTAATTCACTTGATAGCTCCCGGCCACGTATATACGTTTTGTTTTCATTTGACGTGAGAGTAAACGCAGCAAAATCACTGAACGTAAACACGGGTCACGTGGAGACTACCCACTATAGCTCAGATTGTTCTGTGCATCAGCCCCGGATCTACGACATTTGCGAACCGGGTCAATACTAAAAAAAATCGAATTTTCAAAATATGTTCATCTTGTAGCGCACATCTTTCTGAAAAGTCTGAAACCTAAAACGTATGTATTCGAGGAAATGTAAGACATAATATTTGGTCTTAAGTATGCCCAAGTGCAGTTCCATGCCTCTTTTTCTACTGCACGTCCAAACTATATTCAGGAGAGTGGAAATTGAAATGTCCTGTGGTGCCTCTCCTGCTCCCAGTCGGCCGGTTTCTCTTTAAAAAAAATCTCGCAATTAATAGCGGATGGGATTATTTGTAATCGAGAGAACAAGAACTCTCGGAAAATCTGAACTCTTCATTGCCCATTAGTTAATAACTTGCTGTTTTGTGTGTCATAAAATTAAATATAGGATATATAAAACCAGTACTGACAAGAGATAAGCAAGAAATTACACATTTCTTCAAACCTTAGCTCCTAGCATTTTTTTCTCTCTAATCTTGCTACAGCTTTACATGGCATGTTTTCCTTTCTGTGAAAGAATCTTTTACCTCATCAAAGTTTGTCAAACTTTTTGCTACATGGAAAATCGAAATGTAGTTATCTAATACTGAAAAAGCTGTTAATACAAATAATACCCAAGACTGGTGAGGTTTCTCGATCTGATTACGTCTATTTTGTCACTGTCTGCTAGATAAAACAAAATAGGCCTTTCTAATACGGCAGTAATTTTATAACACACCAAATAAATGAGACTGTTTTGGCACAAATGGTCATTTTTATAACACGACAGAATATAATCCAATAAGTATCAATATCAAATGCCTATTAGGCCTACTACAAGCAAAAAGCTTTATGTTAGTAAATAGTTTCATGTTTAATTCATATGCACCAGCTTCTCTAGCATGGCATCGAAAACTAGTATTACGAAATTTTTATATAAATTTGGAATCGTCTTATTCTTCCATAATTTGTGTGATGTCCTCGTTTCTTCTCCGTCCTCATTCTAACAATAAATCCTGTCATCACCAATTCTTTAGCTATTGCTGCCACTGTCAAAATTTGTTCGCCGATTAACTTCACTAACCCTGCCAGAATCACTGGTTTAGTTCTCCCGCAATTATTCTCCGGTTAGGCGTTGTTACGTGTTCGTACAACACGTTTTCTGCGTTACTTCCATAATAGAACTTAAGCGGCTGGTAGCCGGGGACTGTACTACTGGTCCTTACTAGTGTAGCGATCTGGCCAAACATTTTCTGTCAAAACTTCATTTTCTTGGACACACCGAGAAGATAATACGTAATCTTTCTCACCTTTTATTCCTGTCAGTCGTTTATTTCCATTCTGATAGTATGAATCTATGGATTTCGCTAGTAATTATAACAACGCTGAGCCGGCCGCGGTGGTCTAGCGGTTTTAGGCGCGCAGTCCGGAACCGCGCGACTGCTACGGTCGCAGGTTCGAATCCTGCCTCGGACATGGATGTGTGTGATGTCCTTAGGTTAGTTAGGTTTAAGTAGTTCTAAGTTCTAGGGGACTGATAACCTCAGCAGTTAAGTCCCATAGTGCTCAGAGCCATTTGAACCATTTTATAACAACGCTGATCATTCCCACACTCAATCAGCCACATAATCAGACAGCGATTGCCATTCATCCATTCGGCTTTACTCCACTCAGCTCGTATAGCCCCGTCCCCTTTTGTCTGTAGAAAGTTTATTTCTAGATGCGACGAGGATTCTCCTGACAGACACATCACGTACACTATGCATGCATTCAAAAGTCAGCTTATGATTCATTCAGAAATCAACTTAAAATGTGAGAAGTGTTTAAAAATCATATGACTAATTGATCGGCAAATGTGCGCTGGATGCTAGGTGCTTTGTGAAACATGTTTTTTTCCCCCTCAAGAATATGAATTAGGCGCCCCCTTTCCCCGGAAGTATCTAGCTGCTTGCTGCGACTGCTTGCACAGCCAACAGCCACATTCCTGTTTACAGAAGCGGGAGAATCTACTACTCAAACGTGACATTACTGCGCATGCGCATGAGCCCGCGCGTTATCTGCTAAAACAAATCGAATGTAAACAGTTGCGACTTCAGACTCATTGGAGGCAATTTGTTATTATGAAGCACTGCATAGTCTTCCTAAAGCCTTTGACACATTTTCAATCGGCAGACGCTTGCATGAGCACTTGTGTCGTCGTTTTATATGGCGCATTTCCTTTGCAATTTAAGTTATTTTCGTTTTTTTCTCTCGTTTATGTTTTATTGTTGAAGTATTATTCTGCAGTAGCGGGATACAGTAATATCCTTTGTTAGTGTGTCGGTTCTTACTAGTCAAAATTACAAAAATGTAACTGAAAACTAAAACAATGAAAAAATCCCGGAATTCTAAAAATATCCCGGGTTTTTCCCGGTTTTCTCCCGGATGAAAAAGTCCCGGGTTTTTCCCGGATCTCCCGGTTGTCCCGGGTCGTAGACACCCTGGTTTAATAAGCCATGGCTGCAAAATACTAACACGAATTATTTACAGACGAATGGAAAAACTGGTAGAAGCTGACCTCGGGGAAGATCAGTTTGGAATTCATAGAAATGTTGGAACACGTGAGGCAATACTGACCTTACGACTTATCTTAGAAGCTAGATTAAGAAAAGGCAAACCTACGTTTCTAGCATTTGTAGACTTGGAGAAAGCTTTTGACAATGTTGACTGGAATACACTCTTTCGAATCCTGAAGGTGGCAGGGGTAAAATACAGGGAGCGAAAGGCTATTTACAATTTGTACAGAAACCAGATGGCAGTTATAAGAGTCGAGGGGCATGAGAGGGAAGCAGTGGTTGGGAACGGAGTGAGACAGGGTTGTAGCCTCTCCCCAATGTTATTCAATCTGTATATTGAGTAAGCAGTAAAGGAAACAAAAGAAAAATTTGGAGTAGGTATTAAAATCCATGGAGAAGAAATAAAAACTTTGAGGTTCGCCGATGACATTGTAATTCTGTCAGAGACAGCAAAGGACTTGGAAGAGCAGTTGAACGGAATGGACAGTGTCTTGAAAGGAGGATATAAGATGAACATCAACAAAAGAAAAATGAGGATAATGGAATGTAGTCGAATTAAGTCGGGCGATGCTGAGGGAATTAGATTAGGAAATGAGACACTTAAAGTAGTAAAGGAGTTTTGCTATTTGGGGAGCAAATTAACTGATGATGGTCGAAGTAGAGAAGATATAAAATGTAGACTGGCAATGGCAAGGAAAGTGTTTCTGAAGAAGAGAAATTTGTTAACATAGAGTATAGATTTAAGTGTCAGGAAGTTGTTTCTGAAAGTATTTGTATGGAGTGTAGCCATGTATGGAAGTGAAACATGGACAATAAATAGTTTGGACAGGAAGAGAATAGAAGCTTTCGAAATGTGCTGCTACAGAAGAATGCTGAAGATTAGATGGCTAGATCACATAACTAATGAGGAGGTATTGAATAGAATTGGGGAGAAGAGGAGTTTGTGGCACAATTTGACGAGAAGAAGGGACCGGTTGGTAGGACATGTTCTGAGGCATCAAGGGATCACAAATTTAGCATTGGAGGGCAGAGTGGAGGGTAAAAATCGTAGAGGGAGACCAAGAAATGAATACACTAAGCAGATTCAGAAGGATGTAGGTTGCAGTAGGTACTGGGAGATGATGAAACTTGCACAGGATAGAGTAGCATGGAGAGCTGCATCAAACCAGTCTCAGGGCTGAAGACCACAACAACAACAACAACAACTACTACTACTACTACTACTACTACTACAACAAAATGCCGCTGTCCACATGAACTGATATCGAAGGGTCCAAGAGACTCTGCCTGCTGCTATGGAGCTCACTGGGTGTGCAGCCATTTACAAATTGTGGAACTTGTTGCCACAGATGACATCTGCTTCATGGGTTCACATGCCATCCTAGGATTCTGTAGGTGAGTGGTTGAAATGGTGAAGACAGCTAGCCTCTCATATGGGCTGGAAGAGCATTATCTGTCTCCAGTCCCAAAACTGATCATCGGCCACTGGTTTGGCGCAAATTATATGATTTAAACCACAATCTGAGACATGATCTCTCAAGTTATCTCAGTATGGTTGATTAATGGTGTGCTTCCAGATGAACTGCTAACTTCTTGTTTTTGTTTTATGCACAATATTTTAACAACTGACCCGACAATGTTCATGCGGTGGTATGTTTTCCTGTTATATGTACTTGGTGCCATGTGTCCAATCAGACTGTGAACTGTTGTTGTTGTCAGGTGACTATTTATAACTGAGTTTGGCTCTGAATTCAGCATTTGATGCTCTTTTGTTTTTCAAAGCCTGCACTGACATTCCATGATACGCAAATTCTCTCAGCTGAGCATGTTGCCAGTGACAGATACAGAAAAACCTCAAGGAGGGGGGCACTAAAGATATCTTGAGCTACCTTTACTTTTATCACAATAAAAAAAATCAAGTCACATGCAAAGTTTAAGAAAGTTTTATTTAAACTTTTTATAAACATATACAAGACATGCCATCTTATGATGTAAAAAGTTACAATTGTGGTTCTCTTCCTTAAATGATGAATTCTATGTGCCTATTCTTCCTGGCAAATTTGTTAATTAAATCATCAATACAGCAATCAATGTTGGGTGAGTGTTCAACAGAGCTAAGCAAATTCCTCCATTGTTGACCTCAGCTATATCTTCGCATGCTGCAATGTTGAAAAACTTCTTTCTACTATAGCAAAAGGTACAGGTAGACAAGCAAATATTTTGTACAAAGTAGGATAGTCAGATCTAGGACAAACAGACAACACTTGCATAATAGAATCACAATCATTACGAGCGTTTATGCTCGTTTGCTTGTATTGAAGAATCTCTCCCATTAGTGTCTTTTTAGTCACAAAACAGTAGAATATTCATGACTTTTCTCGAACAAATGCCAGACAGAATAACGTATTGAGAGCACTAGAATAGCCACGACTTTTCTCGTAGGTATGTTTTAGCTATCTATGTGCCAGAAAGAAACTTATAAAATACGATGACATGGATTCGAGTGCTATATAGGAAAGTACAATTACTCGATAATTTGATTCAGCCGAGTCAACTGGTGAAATAAACAAACAAATAGTATGCAGGCCGACTTGCGGAGGCAGTGCGGGTGACCCCTCAAAAGGGGGGGAGGTGCGCGCCTTCCATGTGTATTTGCCAGTGCATGCTGCCGCCATTCTAGGGGGGGATACCAGGGCTATTTTAGTGCTGATTTTAAATTTTTTTCTACTTAAAACTTTTACTTCTAACACTCCAGTATTAGCTCCTGTGACCTACAGGCCAGGGAAATTCATTATCTCAGCATAAATGATGTCTGTTCCACAAAAATCCTGACAGATGAAGTTTCCTCACACTACATCTGTGCAAAGCTTGAGTTTTCAGCAAAGCTTGAGATCTTCCCTCTCCTTTCCCTTCTAATGGTTCTCAGATTTTGCTCCACTACTGATAAGACACCTGATGGCCAGTGGTTTGGTCTGTAACTCCAGGGTGGCTCCACTGTAATCTGTACTTGACTTTATATCCAAGTTTTATCTGTTATACCTTTTGACTCACTTTTATCTCCACTGGATGCCCACTCCTTTGGAGACTGCTCCACACCTGTACAAACTGTAATCAGTGGGCTAGCCCACATTTTGGTCCACAATAAAGGTCACATTTCTTTTGTGCCTAGCTTTGCTATGAAACACATGTCAGAACTTGCTGGGGCCACTACTACCTGGACATGCCCTGAGGTGCACCATCAACACAACTTCCCCAGGGTCTTGCTGGCTACCCAGAGCTAGGTTGGTGTATTTCACCGCTCGTGTCAGGCAAAGTCCAGCTGGTAACACTACAATGGATTGCCAGCCAGCCCTGTTATATTCTGGAGTTCATGCCACCAGTGTGACACAGATAGCCAAACTGCGCTGCCCATCGACCACCTGGTGCCTGTCCACGTGGTTCTCCCACCATCTAGCTTCACCTCCCTACAGCCTGCTGTAGCACCACTACTCCCTGCCTGAGGGTCTTGTATTCATCCTTGGGATCATACCTGTCATGTCATCATCTGATTTAAGTGCCACTAAAGGAACATGGTGGAGCTACTAACCTCCCCCCTCCCTCTCCTCCTGATGAAAACTTCCACAACACCTAGAGCTTTTAAAAAGAGAAATGTATTTTTCTTTTGTGTGCTGCTTTCCAAGAATGGTGTAGCTACGGATGAACAACACACCCACTATATGCATGCAGTTGGTGGGTAGTGCAGAAGTGAGCAGTAGTGACTCACTCAAAGCTTTGCGAGAACAAGTAGCAGCCTGTTCTCTTAGAAATTTAGAACTGCAAGAGCAGTTGCAGCCAACACAAGTGCCTCCAACTGCTTGAAAAGTACATTCAGATGTTCAGGCAACATTGGATGATTATGCATGGCATGTTGTCAGCCCCTCTTCTGCAATGTAGGCCAGTCTAGTAAACAGTTTTCTTGCCAATACTTCCATTCCTTTCTTTTGGGAAGGGCCTCTGAAAATGTGGCCGCAGTTCTGTAGCATGTGTGTGATTTAGGCCATGTGTGTTCAGGACTCGACAAATTTCAGTTGAATGTTGTGTGTGTGAAGTTGTTAGTAGACGCTCGAACGTACATTGAATCAGTCTAATCCTTGCAAAATGCCAGGAGTTTCAATGTGTTATGGGGCTCACAGAATGGTATACTGATGAAAGAGGTGTAAGCTTCTCCAGCAATAAGTTATTCATCCTTTGACAACAGGCAGGAGAGGATTTTGAAATTTTGCCGACCTGATATGCACAATCTCATGCTTGTGTCATATTATAGCCTGAGCTCAGGCCAAATGAGGAATGACGCCCTATATGAGGAAGTGAGTAATACATGTATTCATTATGGGGATAACCCACAGATTAGTCCACCTGGTTAGTTGAGTGGCAACGTACCATGCAGCGGACCTGGGTTCGATTATTGGTGGGGTGCTCAAGGACTGCGTTTCTTGTTATCATCATCATCATCATCATCATCATCATCATCACCACCACCACCACCACATCATCACCAACACGGAAGTCACCCAATGTGGCATCACCTGAAATAAGACTTGCAACCTGGTGGCCAAACTTTCTCAGACGGGGCCTCCAGCCATCAATGCCACACGATCATTTCATTTACCCACAGACTGGGGGTGATATAAAGGTGGTGTCATCCTCGTCTCAAATGAGGTGAGACAAACTGAGTGTGATGCAGGTGCTCAGGGCATACTCCCAATAACTGTGGTACCCCTTGTTGTATTTATTGTAGAGAGATGTAGCACCTAAGTGCTGACTGCAACTGATCACAAAATAGACAAAACCAAGGCAAGAAAAGATTTCAAAGTTTTAAAAGTAATGAATTTCATGTCAGGGAACGCCATTGGGGCCAATGGGGTCACCAAATCAAGCTCCAATTAAAATCAGTCAGTCCAATTACTTTTTGCAGGTTATTGAAGGTGGAAAATGTGAATGTTGTAGGCAACATTAAAGGCAAATTTGTCATGCTTGCAGTAGGCAAGGACTCTCATGTGAGCTTACTACTTTTACTCCCTTGGGATAAGCAGGTACTGAAGCCACCTTGCTGTCACATTAGTGAACTGGGGGCAGAGACTAACAATCCTTTAGAAACTTGTCATGTTGAGATAGAGATGGGTAGACGAAAATATGATTTTCATATGAGGAGCTCAGAAAAAGACAGCAGGATTTAGATGCCATTCTAGGGAATGATTTCCTGTGCCACTACTGAGGTGTACTAGGCTTCCAGACTCAAACAGAATGAAGTTTTCGACCACGTCTAGGTTCACATAAAAAGAAGTCTTTGCATACCCAAAAATATAAACAATGTATTTTATATCCTCTTTTCTTTAGATAATTTTGGAGAGGGAGATGTTGTGATTTTATGTGCAACAATGCTGGCTGTGCACAAGAGAAAGCAGCATCAGAAGTTTAAAATAAAGAAACATTGTTGCTCATCTAAAAAGTGTATGCAATCATGCCATCCCTCAGAATCTAGTTAAAAGATAAATTAATTCTGTGGTGTCACCGCCAGACACCACACTTGCTAGGTGGTAGCCTTTAAATCGGCCGCGGTCCGCTAGTATACGTCGGACCCACGTGTCGCCACTGTCAGTGATTGCAGACCGAGCGCCGCCACGCGGCAGGTCTAGAGACAATTCCTAGCACTCGCCCCGGTTGTTCCATCGACTTTGCTAGCAACGGTTCACTAACAAATTACGCTCTCATTTGCCGAGACGATAGTTAGCATAGCCTTCAGCTACGTCATTTGCTACGACCTAGCAAGGCGCCTTTATCAATTGCTATTTATCTTGTCATGCATGTACCGTCAGACCGATGTTCATCAATTATGAATTAAAGTTAAGTATTCCAGCAGCAATGTACCTTATTGGCCATATTAATTACATTGTCCTGTTCCAGACCTCACGCCAGCCTGCGTGAGCTTAACGTGTGCTTTTCGGCTACCAATTATAGTGGCTTGGCTGTCTTGCCAAGTCACAACAAAATTGGCGCCGAGGATTGGCGACGAGCCAATTCGCGTTTGTACAAATACTACAGCTCCTGCCCTGATTTACTTGTGTAATGGCTTCGCCACCATCTCCAGATGTACTGTCCGAATTTTATCGCTTGCAGAATCAGCAGACGCAGGCCTTATTGGATGCCCTTGGACAGCTCGTCCAGGGTCAACGTGCAATGCAAAATGATGCGGTGGCCGCCACTTTACCGCTCCCGCAGCCACAACACGCAGTTGCACCACCTTTTCGTCCTCTTGATGCGGCACTGGAAAGCTGGACGGAGTGGTCACGCCAATTTGGATTCCATCTCGCCGCCTACAGAATTCAAGGTAACGAGCGGCAGCCTTTCTTATTAGCGTGTGTCGGCGTGTCCACGTACCGTGTGATAGTGAAATTATTATCCGACGCGATGTAGCAACTCTGTCCTACGAAGAAATTTTGTCTGCATTAGATGCATATTTCAAAGAATCAGTCAATGTTGTTGCCAAACGGTATACGTTCTTTCGTACAAAACGTACGTCCGGTCAGACTAATCGGGAGTGGGTTGCAACCTTTCAAGGCCTTACTAGGGATTGTGCTTTTGAGTGTCAATGTGGACTCCCTTATTCAGATACTATGGTGCGTGATGTTATTGCATAGAACGTTTCTGATGTTCGTATAATGGAACAGATTTTGAAACTAGTCAATCCCTCCCTTCAACAAGTGATGGACATATTGGATCGGCGGGACACACTTGACTTTGCTCAGGAATCATTTGAAACTTCACCACCTGTGTGTCACGTTAACCGGCCCGCCGGGCGAGCTACACGGAACAGTAAACAGTCCTCGCACCCGGCCGCGCCAAAGCCGCCTGGCTCTCAGCCGCGTGTCCTGCGCCAGCAAACCAATGCAGTGAAATCACTGCACGACGTCATCTGCCACCATCCAAGCGTTGTCCGCTATCTTTTGCATTGAAGGTCTTCCACAGACTATTGTTTCCGACAATGGCCCACAATTCGTGTCTGCAGAATTTCAGTCATTCTGCAAGGCCAATGGTATTCAACATCTGACGTCCGCGCCGTTTTCGCCACAGTCAAACGGTGCCGCTGAACATTTGGTAAGGACTTTCAGACCTCACGCCAGCCTGCGTGAGCTTAGCGCGTGCTTTTCGGCTACCAATCATAGTGGCTTGGCTGTCTTACCAAGTCACAACAAATTCATTTATCCAATCTGAACAGAAACTTGTTGTGCCTGATGTTGGACAAAGTCATGTGACTGTTTGAAAAAATCAGTATTTACCAGCCACAAATTTAGCACTGTATGAAATTCTGACACAGAATGTATGGTTAATAGCTGAAAAGCCTTATTACATCCTTTGTCATTTACAACCGGTTGTGGACAATAGCGAACAACAGTAGTTAGAGGCCAGAATATTACGTCTTTCCTCTAGCCCCTCTGCACTGTTTGTAATTCCTGTGCACAAGAAATGCATTAATGGTGAGAAACCTTACTGCCTTTGTGTTGATATGCAAGCAGTGAATTTGGTAACTACCCCCAACACACATCCAGAGCCTTGTATTCATGAAACACTTGGCTGATCAGGAAACTGCAAATATTTTACCACCTTAGTTATGAAATCAGACTATCATTAAATTCTAAATTCACTTCAAGACAGACTTAAAATGACATTTGTCACATCTTCTAGACTATGTGAGTTTCTTAGAATGTATAGTTTGAGAAATGCATCCACCACTTTTCAGCAGTTTGCAGACTTTTTACTGTATGTGTTGAAACCCACTATGTGTTTAATATATCTTGATGATATGAGTGTCTTTTTGAGGATGATAGACAAGAGCAGCTGAGAAGCATATTACTGTTTTTACAAATTGACAATTTAAGTTTAAAGTTGCCATAGGGCTTTTTTCTAGTGTTTCAATAGAAATATCAGGACCATATTATCAGTTACACTGGAGTAAAAACAGATCCATGTTTCATGGAAGCTGTCAATAATTTCTTTCACCCAAAGATGTGAAAGAACTGCTGTCATTCCTTGGCCTCACTAATTTGTACAAGATTACACCACTGTCAAGATGCCTTTAACAAAATTACTGAAAAAAGGAATACCAATCAACTGGGCCACAGAATATCATACAACGATGAATCAAATTCAAGATATTCTGACCAAATCACTTCTATCATTCATTCATATTTTGAAAAAAACTGTTCTTTTATCCTGCAACGACAGTGATTATGCCATCGGTGACAGTGAAAAGAAATCAGGTGGTTATGCATCCCACCAGATCAATGAAGAAGAAATTAATTATAATACAGCTGAGGAAGAGTTGATGTATCTGGTATTTGGAGTGAATTACTTTAGATGCTTCCAGTATAGTAGACATTTCACAGCAGTCACTGATTATACTGCCATACTACGGCTCTTAAATTTAAAAGACCCAAGTTGGTTGGCATGATGGACTTTAAGGATGAGCAGATACGAATATATGGTTCCCCACATGCCTAGAGAAATGCATCAACACACTGATTCCCTAAGCAGAAAAGTTCGTGCGTTACAAGGAGATGCAGTTCCTACCAGTGAGTTAATGGTAGCTCTCTCTTTCTATCCACAGGTGCTAAAGTAAAGAAAAATTAAAAATTTATGGCATATCCTCTTGATTTACTCCCCCCCCCCCCCCCCCCCAAAAAAAAAAAAAAAAAATTCATTAAAGATCTTAATGTCAAAACATTCAAGCAAATGCCTCACTTTTGTACAGTTGTTTGCCTCAAGATTATTTTCTTTTTTCTTTACTTCATCAGCACAAAATGTTACCAGTATTGATCATTTCGTAAGACAGTTATGACCTGTATCAATAAATTTGAATCATTTATGTGTGTGTGTGCTTAATCAGAAGGCCATTCCCAACAGCTCAGTAACAATGTCATTTCTCAGCTTCCACCTATAATGTAATTCCTTTATCTTATATGTTGGCAAATTTTTCATATTTTTGACATGAAAGCACAGCACATATTTGTTTTAGATAGTTTTGATAAACAGCATTCCAAAATGACTGAATATCTGAACCGAATCAGAAGATCACAATACTTCAGCTAATCTTCTGAAAAAGAACAAAGTTTTAATTAATGTGACATATTTAATCAGAAATATGAAAACACTGATTACTTTTCATACACATGGTCTACAAAATACAATTCCAGATCCATATTCCTCAGATCTGTGGATATTGATGGATATTTATTTCAGTAATATTATGGCCAATTTTGTTGTTTTGTGCGTCTACAGTTACCATCCTCACATCATATCGGATCAATCATATTTTAAACTTTATTTCAATGAACAAGGAATGGGCTTCCTGTTATATTAGGAGTCACTACATTACACAGTAAATTTGCATCCAACATTAATTAAGAACTAATAAGGTTAAGAGTCATGTCGGCATTGTGATGTATAGTTTACTTTGAACCACAACCGAGGTTTGGTGGTTGAAGGTAGAGATGGGCAAAACTGTTCTTTTCAGAGATTGGATCAGAACTGTTCACTCCCTGAAATGAATTAGCTCTTTTTCATGACTCACCACTCATTTACAATATAAAATAAATGGAAGGCACATTGCCCTTTAAACTTGGTTTATTCCAGTACTATACCTGTATTTTGATCTTATTTGATCCTATTTTGAAGTAACACAGATAATGAGTAAGAATTTTGTATTGTTTATTGAAATTTCCACGATATGACAAAGTTTTTGATTATTGATTTATTTTGCACTATCGTGGTTTTTTGGGTGATCGGAAAATGTTGTAACTTGAGATTTACATTATCAATATATTTGGCTATAACGTATTAAAATTTCATTAACCTCATACAAATACATCGCAAGCCATATATTTTTAAAGTGAACGTTTCCTTTCGAAGACGCCTAAAATCGCAAAATCCGTACCAGAATAAGAAAAAAAAATATAAATTTGACTGTAAAACGAAAGTGCTGCATATAGCCTTACGCAGAATAAAACAAGGAAAATATTGATGTATCACATTTTGCGATACGTTTATCGGTTCGCTCGTAATTAAAGCGTAAATTCGAGTGTCTATAATAAAAATCCTATAGTAAGAGGAGTCATCAGGAACCTAATCTAATCAGTTTAAACAAATAAAAATAAAATAAAAACAATTGATGTATACATAACATAATAATGTAATATACATAGCGGCATTACTACGAAGAACAATATCCAGTGGGGACGAACTCCGATGCAGAGGCGCTGAGTCGAGCAGGTCGAGCCGCGAGCTGTATTACTGCGTGAGCTGAGACCGCAGAGACCACAGTGACACCTGAGTCGCTTTGCTCGACGCTCTGGCTAGAGTCGAGACGGTGGGGCGAGCGTTGAGTGGGCGAGTTCCGAGGGAGGGGGTAGCGGTGAACTTACCCGCTCCGAGACAAATAGTTCGTTCCCTTGCGAGCGGGTTTTTGCAAGTAGTTCCTATGTTATCCGCTAGGTGGCTCTCTGTCCTGTTGCTCGCATCAACTGCCCAGAGGGCAGGACGTGCGACAGAGTGCGATGCGAAGTTACGCGCAGACACTGCGTGGCAGACGACGCACAGAGACGCCACGGCATATGTAAAACACAAAATCCAATGGGGCACTGCACAATGCAGGCAGCCAAGGTAGAAGCAGGGCAGAGGCCGGCGCTGGCTGTGTTGTGTGGCGTGCACTGTGCTGTGACCAGCAGAGGCGCTGCTGATATGCTCCGTCTCTCTCTCTCTCTCTCTCTCTCTCTCTCTCTCTCTCTCTCTCTCTCTCTCTCTGCCGTGGGAAACGTTTGGAGCTACCGTTCTTTTTTTCTGAATCACTGATTGTTCACTCCTTTGAAAGATTGAACTCTATGAATTAGTTCAAGAGCGGACCCCCCATCTCTAGTTGAAGGTAGAGACAGTTTGAGTGTTTCATGGGCAGATGCTATGTGTGGATGTGTAACACAGTGGCAACACTGATTGTACCCATACGGGAATTGTCTGACAGTGTCAGTGCATGTGTACAATTTCATTCTGTAGTGATAAAAAGACGCATTTACACTATGCAGAGAATTTTATCACTGACCATATAATGAATCAAAACTCAAAACCGGAAAACCCAAGTACCTGCACCTTAACACAAGACAATGAAGCTAAATAGTAGAAGATACGTATGCTACCCACAATGGTCATGGATTTAATGATTTACTCATTTATATTACAAATTGCTACGGGAACAGTTCAAAGACCAATGAACGTTTGGTAGATCCCAAGCTCACAGAAGCCAGTCCACATTGCCCATCAAAGATTAGTGTAATATACCTGTATATGTAAAAACTTACTGTTTGCAATATTTTGGTGATGGACAAGTTATTAATTTCTGTTACCTAATGCTAATGAGTTTTCTTCGGATTGTATTCATAGTGATAAATGACACAAATTCTTGAAAGTGTAGTTTGAAATCTGGAATACATCATATTTGAGAAAAGACAGTCTGAAATGTAAGTACTAGTCACACAATTACATTTATCAACAGACAGGTTATGGTGCCATTTATGGGTTATTTAACACTCCCAATATTAAGTTTGGGGTTTACAGGGTGTTAAACTGACCAAGACCTATAGGAACCATAGGAAAAGAGACTGGGACTTGTACACAAATACAGGAAAGAACTAAACTCATACTCGTCTGAATTTACAACTGTGGTAAGAAATCCAGTGGATCTAAAATATTTGGCAGATAAAATAATGTCTGCCGTCATGACATCACACTTAGACAGCTGTCGAATCAGCAGGAAATACACAAACAAAAATCCATTGCTGAACAAGAACCTCGAATTGCAATGTAAGGAGGTAAGAAGACTTTGTAAGAATGGAAGGATAATGGGCAAAATATCAGGAGAATTTTGCTATACGGTGTACAGTCTTGCTATTAAGCAAGCAAACAATCATCCTGGAAGGTATTGTGTGAGGAGGTGGAATGTACAGCTGTCAGGGCCAGATGTCACAAAATTCTCACAAGAAAACCAAAAAAATCCAGGAGGTACACTAATGGAGGAGGATGGGATGTATAAAAGGGAAGCTCACAAGACACTGGATGTGCTCCTCATGCTTCCTTCCCTCAATGCACTTTGATAATGATACAGGCAAAGATTCAGTCTCAGTGAAATACCGATTTACAGTAACCAGTGGGAGATCTGCGGATCTTCCAGAGAATGTGTTGACTTCAAAGAACTCCAATGGATAGTGGAAACGTTTCAGCCGTTCAAGTCACCAGGCCCAGGTGGAATTTCACTCTATTTAACAAGCAGGAATGAGATCAGACTCCTGTGCAGACTGTTTAGAGTCAGTCTAGGTGCAGGAGTTGTTCCTAATGCTTGGAGAGCTGATTTGATTTGAACAGGGAGATAAAAACAATGACAGGTCTTGTCCACTCTTGCCCACACCGAAACAGGATTTATTCTGTGGTTTCACTCAATGTGATTCTAAGAAAGCCAACGAGTACCCTTGAAGAGTAGCAGGAGACCCTTTACTAGTCCCTTATTAGACACAATTTCTTCAGGACTTTGACCTCCATTGGAAGAGTGGGGGTGGTGCGGTTTCTTCTCTTCACCACACAGTCCACAGTTATAGGCTCATTTCTCTATACCCATCACACGTAGGTTTTTCTTGAAGTTCCCATTAGTCCTACCATGAGTTTAACCTGTCTCCTGTTCAAGCTCAGAATTGCAGAACTTTTATTAAAACATGGCATAATTAGCTTGCCACACCATGTTTTTGTTTTTGGTTCATAGTCCTGGCCCAGTTTCAAAGTTTTGACTTAATCAGCGCCTTAGTGACAGCTTATGGTGCAATAAATGGAGTCGTCACTTCTTTCCTAGACAGAAGTTCCCGTTCCAGTTTGTTCACTGCCAATGACTCCTGTATGACCAGGGACCCACAGCAGATTCACCTCTCGACTTCCCCTTTTCGGCATTCTGGAATGATATTTGATGTTGTTGCAGGGGTTCATGAAGAGGCTTTAGAGGTTACCCCTAGATACTTCACTATTGCCTCTACAGCTAGAGTTTGATTGTGAAGCTTACGATTCCAACACATGCATTGCATGTGCTTCCTCATAAATTGTATTACAAAAGTTTTCTTTGAGCTGCCCTTTGGACACTGTTTCCTGCACCAGTTTTGCACAATGTTCAATGCACATTGTACCATTGTTCTAATAGTACTAGCAAATTTGCCAAGTATTACTATGACTAAGTCGTCTGCATATTCTTGGCAAAAGTAGCCTCTTGTATTTAGCTCTTCAATGAGTTCAATCACCGCTAGGTTCCACAGTAGTGGGGACAAAACCCACCTTGTAGCCATCCTTAGGTTGTGCTGATCACAATTTTCTCATTCATCGTGGTGGCTTCCACTTTTCTTCTGTGCAACACAGTCTTAATCCACCTAAATGTAGTTTTCAATCTAAAGCCAGGAAGAACTGACCACACCAATGACAAGGATATGAAACCAATCACTATGTCCTCCATTCTTCTGAAGAGGACTTGTTTGGAAAGTAGAAAGAACTTTCCACTTTAGAAAATTACTTTCTGCCTCTTCCTGTATACTGAAGGGGCTTTTAGCAATACAATCCTTGAATCCACAGTTTGAGCTGCAGAAGACTATGGCATTAAAACCACTGTGTGTAGATGGATTAAGACCAGGCTGAGTAGATGAAACATAGAAGCCACAATGATGGATGATCATTGCATGAGGTCTTAATCCCACTGTTGTGGAACCTGGTGGTGAATGAACTTATTAAAGGTACTGAGTTTTGCCAAGGATACATACGACTTACTGATAATAATATATGCGAAATTTTCAAGTACCATTAGAACAATGGTACAATGCAGTCTGAACACTGCACGAAACTGGTGTAAGAAACAGGATCTAAAGGTCAGTTCCAGGAAAACTATTGTTGTGCTGCACACAAGGAAGCATATCTGGGCCATGCTCTCTACAATTCATCTGTTTGATGACATTTTACCAGTAGATGGTGTAGCGAAGTATTTAAGGATAACCGTGGATGTGAAACTAACTTGGACCCCTCACATAAACAACATACAGTCTGTGTAGTAAGAGTGTGGTCATCATTACACACAGGTGGTAAAAGATATCATCTTAGTTCTTTAACAGTCCAATAGCGGGAAACTGTGTCCTTTATGCAATGTCTACAATGCATTAATTTACTCTGAACTTTTAAGTGAGATACACAGGAAGAGACATTAGTGCAGCTAACACGTCACGTTTTGAGGCTGAGTTTGTAGCCACCCCAAAGGTCTGAAAATGAGTCATGCTGCAGCATCTGGATACATGGGGAAATTAAAGTCATTTATACAAAAGTGGGTAACACACTATAAACTGGTAAAAATGTGGATGACTTTGATAATCCTCTGCGCTCATGCGTATTCTTGTGTATTTCAGTCAAGGATTAAAAGTAAACTAGTGCTTTATGGACACTGCATGAGGGATGAAAGTTCCCTCTATTGGGCTATGAAATAATTAATGCGACATCTTTTACCGTTTGTGTGTAATGTCGACCACGCCTCTATTGGGCTATGAAATAATTAATGCGACATCTTTTACCATCTGTGTGTAATGTCGACCATGCTCTTACTTAACAGGTTGTAAATTCCAAGGCAAAATGTGCACTCATATATGCTGGAAGGACACGTGGAAAAAACTGGGATCCAAGTCCTAGGGGCATGTACTAGGTAAACAACTCTGTGATAAGCCCTATAACAACTTATAGGGCTTCATTATAGTGGAATAAAGTAGAATAGAAAGTGGCTGCTAATGAGCTCAGGAAGTTGCAAAGATTGGTCTGCCTATCCGTAACAGGCGGAATTAACAGCACACCCACTTCTGCTATGGAGACCATCTGGACATGTTCCCATTGCATCGTTGGGTAACAATGGAGGCAGAATCAGGGTCAACAGATTAGAAACAAGAAATCTCTAGGATATTCAGTCCCACACGAATATAATGAATGTTGTAAATATAGAAATCGGCTGCAGAGAAAGCACACGTTGTTTCTGTCCTCAAGCTGGGGAAATAATCTAAAGAGCCAAAGAATATTTGTAACATCTCACTTTTGTGCCACCTGTATAAAGTATTTGAGAGAATCATACTGACTACGACTACATCAAGTTTGGATGGAAAGACCACTTCAGAGCAAGCTAGCTTTACACCAGGGATGTCAGACTCTGGCAAGGTCTTTAACCTTAGTCAACACATAAATGATGGGTATGAGGAAAAAGTTAATGACAGGTACAGCTTTTATAGCCCTCTGTGCTGCATATGACACTGTGAATCATTAAAATGCTTATCTAAAAGCTATACAAGATAAGAAAACTGACAAATGTAATCAGAGGTTTGCTCCAAAGTGGAAGATTCTATGTAGTTCTGCAAGGTTGGGAGAGTATTATGATCTCAACTGTTTCAAGCTGAATACAGGAAACATACACACATGTTAAAAAACAGAGGTGCTAAAGGGAAACTGAATACCATGTAGTGAGGGTTGGAAATTGAGCATTGTGACACCTAAAAATATCTGGGAATTACACTGGACTGCACTCTATGTTTTAGAAAACACTTTATAGGTTTGAAAGGAAAAATATGAAGAAAGAACATCTTGCAAAAGCTGACAGGGTCTACACGTGGAGGATTTCCCAAACTTCTCAGATCAACTGCATTGGGATTCTGTTTCCCTGTGTGAGAGTATGGAGTACCAGTTTGGGGAGCACCGGTCCACACCAGGTATGATAACATGGACTTAAAACAAGTCAATCTGCATAGTTACACCAACCCCAGCCCTGAAGAACTGCCCCTTGGCCAGCACTGCAGCCCAAACAATAACAAGCAGAGTGTCAGGAAAAGCTGAATGGGAGAAGCAGATTGAAAACCATGAACAACTGATGTACAATTATACACCCACAGCACATCGCTTTAAGCCTGGGAAAAGGTTTTTGCAGCAAAAAGTTACCATTATCCATCAAAACAGATATTAGATGTATAATTCTGTGGAAAGAAAGTACTTCTAAGCAAGAGGGCTTCACCCCGATGGAAGAAATTAACTGCAGTTATCACCAACCCTACACTACTTGGAGAACTCTTAACAGATTAAGAATAGGATTTTCAAGGTGCAGAACAAATTTAGTCTCATGGGAGTATGAGAAGACATTACATGCAATTGTGGAAGAGACAAGACATCTAATCACCTACTCTGGAGTGAGAAAGTGGGACGTCTTCCTTCTGGTCATAGAATGTAAATAATTTGAGGAAATGCCGGCTGAATACACAATAGATTCCAGCTGCTTCAATACACATTTCAACATAATAACTGTAAGTAGGTATCAGTGGAAAAATGAACCACAATAGCATTCAGGTAACATAGTCTGGTTTACTGACCAGTCGAAAACAGATGAAGGGTATGCAGGGTACAGCCTATACTAGTGAGGAAAGTCAAGCGACAGTGTTCCTTGTGTAGTTATTTGTTATTAGAGTGTGCGCAGAGGTGCTACAAGGATCATAACATTTACATTTATTCAGACTGCTAGCTGAAATCTTTATTAGCCCCTGGAATGAGATCAAAGATTGTCGCGGAATGCCAGGAATTTCCCCGTGAGGCTAGAAGAAATCAGCAGGGTAAACTAGCTGAGAATCCTTGGTCACTATGTAGTAAGATGGATGAAACCACACCAAATTTAATCTTCCACTGTGAAGTACTGGAGGCCGTATGGCACAAATTATTTGGGTCAGTAATTCCAGATGAGATTGAGTCTAACAAATACCTAGTAAAGGTACTCCTATAATTCTTCAAGAACACTGACATTACAAGAATGGCAGGGAGAGATACTGCACAACACAATACACTTAGTGATAGTGTGAGTAACAGGGAGTTAATTCTGATGATGTTTTGTGTCTCTGATCACATCAAATCACTTCCCCATGTGGATTTCTAGTACTTACATGCTTAATTAATTAATGGCCAAGTTTCAGTGGTTTTGATACAGTACACAGACTGCAATGGAGTCATAAAATCAGTTGAAAGTCAGATCAGTACAGTGTATAAGGTTGATTATTATGAATTGAAACTGCATGATGAACCTTTTAGTTTGAGAAGTAAAAGTTAAGTCTGACTTTCTGTTGGCAGCAGTGTGATGGTCAGTTGCATCGACATGTCTGTCTCGTGTGTTATTCATGTTTGAGTAAGAGGTCGAGTTTCAATTTTACATTGTTAGATGATATCTTACCACCTCAGATCAAATTTACCCAATGGATTAACGATGATGGACAATGTGCCGGGCAGCGCGGATGTGATTTTTAGGTGGTTTCCCAACCTGACTTGTTGCATGCCCACGCCCTACCTCAGTTTCACGACTCGCAAACAGTTCAAAAAAGTTTACGGACTTTCACATGAAATAACACTAAATACTGACAGATGGGGTACAAATTCCATCATGGTTGCGGAGGGGGACTAGTTGGCAACAGGAAAGACATCCTACCATCCTCTACCACCAAAAATGCTGAATCCTGATTAACATGCCAATCCTGTCAAGACATGGGGTAAGGAAGGAGGGTTGTCATCTCAGCAAAAGCCATCCATTTTCATTGTTCAAAATATCTTTATGACTGAAATATTATTACATTTTATGACACCTGTGAGCAAGAAAGAAAATCACAAGATAGTTGTCTTCTGTTGGTTTAAAATTCAAGTGAAAAAAAAAAATTATAAGAAAGAAGTAAAGATAACTTACAATATAATGGTCAATAATTTCTTATAAAATAGCCACACAGAAATTCACATATGCATTTTGTCCATCATTGCTTTCCATTTACAGATAAAAGTTTTCAAGCTTTTAGGCTGCTTTAAATTCCTCTTCACTAAAATACTTGCTGCTTCAATCCCTTGGCAACGATCTTTTACAGGACAGTTCATTCACTCATTTTAGGTGTCCTTTGGTGGCTCACCACTGTTGAAAAACAATGGTGTATTTTCTTATAAAAATGCTGTTTTCCCAAGTTTTTTCAGAGAAATGGAGTATTTGTGCAAAAATCTTACACTGCTATTGGTGGACCAATGTCATTGGGTACATGCTAAAAGAAGTGTGGGAACTTTATCAAATTACTGAGTGTGTTTCCTGATAGTCATTTATGTTCCTCGCATGCTATGGCTACATTTTTACTTCCTTTTGTGGCAGGTAGCCATGAAGTCCACAAGCCTGTAGCTATCATCATCTCTATCAGTCATTAGCTCATTCTTCTACGTTTCAACCGCCACACAGAGTTTCCTTTTACAAGTATTACTTTTTTTAGCTAGAACTCTCATGTTATTAAAATCTATAACCTCGTCATGTTCACCTTGGTGCTCCAGTGCTGCAGATTATACCCTTTGTCATAAATGTGTGTGGCAGTCATGCTCTTTAACATATTACTTTATTGTATTCCCAGTCTTGCCAGTATATTCTTTGTCACAACCACATATAACTTCAATTTCTGCAGTGTAGAGTCAATCAATCTTAATCACATCCATTCTAGATAGGAAAAAAGTCTAATTTTGTGTTGACTGAAAAAACGTGATCCTTATGCCATTCTTCCAAATGATTTTTCCTACATAGTTGATTACTCTAGTAATAAATGGTAACAGAATTCGAGGAAGGTTCCTCATTCACCTTGTTTGCATTATTATTATTGACTTCGTCTGAAGGCTCTATTAATGTAAAAATTATTATATCCATTAACCAACAATTTTTTCCTGAAGAAATCTTGCTTTGATCAGTCTTCTATAGATCAACACATCTCGGAGCAGGAGGTCAACCTCACTATCTCCAAGGGGAATGTTATTTAGGAAACTGTTTAATTTATATAGCTCTTCTTTGTGTGATCATACAACAAATATGTCATCACATACTGCACTGGTTCCAAATTTTTCTTGGACCTTTACCCTTGAACGAGATCATATAGAGATCAATACCATCATGAGTTCAGTACCTCAGGGAAGTTTAGATTTTTTTGAACATCCCTATTTTTAAAACTACATGGAAATGCATATTTCATTTAAGTTCAACAAATGAAATATTTTTCTAGCCATTATATAAAGCCAAGAAATAATGAATGTCAGTAACATTTTTGCTAATGTTTATTTTTCATAATCTTCTTCAGATTCAGTTTGGTGTCGGCCAATGCACATTGTAAATCATCTTCCGAATTCAATTGGTTCCTCACTTTTGTTTTCATTGCCACCCCATTTGCAAATCTGCTTTCAACTCTGTAAGGTGTGGCAAACGGAATCAAGCTTTTTCTTATAATAAAGAATACTCATCACTAATCTTTCACCAAAATGTTGCTAGTTCTGTTTAAGATAAATCTATTTTCAGTGTGTTGTCTTCACTAAATCCAAAAAATTCTGCTTTGGCTTGAACTTTACTTTCTGAAAATATTCCTTCATTAATGGAAAACAGTCTTAAATCCCAGTCTTGTTGATTCTCCATTTCAGGAAAGTTGATGCTGATAGAATTTTTTACTGGTGATAAGTGCTGACTTATTCCATGTGTCAATAACCATTTTTCTCTATTCGCATTGTACATCTCTATCAGTTCTTGGAGAAGCAAAATATTGAACTTAAACTGTGAACTGCTAAAGCTCAAAGCTGTGAGGAAAACTGGCAGTGTCATCTTGTGCTGTCAAAATAGTCACCATATTTCAAGGAAATCTGAGGTTATATATATATTTATTTCTACAATGATATCTCAAAGATATGCCACTTTGGAAATAAATACACTCCTGGAAATGGAAAAAAGAACACATTGACACCGGTGTGTCAGACCCACCATACTTGCTCCGGACACTGCGAGAGGGCTGTACAAGCAATGATCACACGCACGGCACAGCGGACACACCAGGAACCGCGGTGTTGGCCGTCGAATGGCGCTAGCTGTGCAGCATTTGTGCACTGCCGCCGTCAGTGTCAGCCAGTTTGCCGTGGCATACGGAGCTCCATCGCAGTCTTTAACACTGGTAGCATGCCGCGACAGCGTGGACGTGAACCGTATGTGCAGTTGACGGACTTTGAGTGAGGGCGTATAGTGGGCATGTGGGAGGCCGGGTGGACGTACCGCCGAATTGCTCAACACATGAGGCGTGAGGTCTCCACAGTACATCGATGTTGTCGCCAGTGGTCGGCGGAAGGTGCACGTGCCCGTCGACCTGGGACCGGACCGCAGCGACGCACGGATGCACGCCAAGACCGTAGGATCCTACGCAGTGCCGTAGGGGACCGCACCGCCACTTCCCAGCAAATTAGGGACACTGTTGCTCCTGGGGTATCGGCGAGGACCATTCGCAACCGTCTCCATGAAGCTGGGCTACGGTCCCGCACACCGTTAGGCCGTCTTCCGCTCACGCCCCAACATCGTGCAGCCCGCCTCCAGTGGTGTCGCGACAGGCGTGAATGGAGGGATGAATGGAGACGTGTCGTCTTCAGCGATGAGAGTCGCTTCTGCCTTGGTGCCAATGATGGTCGTATGCGTGTTTGGCGCCGTGCAGGTGAGCGCCACAATCAGGACTGCATACGACCGAGGCACACAGGGCCAACACCCGGCATCATGGTGTGGGGAGCGGTCTCCTACACTGGCAGTACACCACTGGTGATCATCGAGGGGACACTGAATAGTGCACGGTACATACAAACCGTCATCGAACCCATCGTTCTACCATTCCTAGACCGGCAAGGGAACTTGCTGTTCCAACAGGACAATGCACGTCCGCATGTATCCCGTGCCACGAAACGTGCTCTAGAAGGTGTAAGTCAACTACCCTGGCCAGCAAGATCTCCGGATCTGTCCCCCATTGAGCATGTTTGGGACTGGATGAAGCGTCGTCTCACGCGGTCTGCACGTCCAGCACGAACGCTGGTCCAACTGAGGCGCCAGGTGAAATGGCATGGCAAGCCGTTCCACAGGACTACATCCAACATCTCTACGATCGTCTCCATGGGAGAATAGCAGCCTGCATCGCTGCGAAAGGTG
The DNA here is from genome assembly GCF_023864275.1 of Schistocerca cancellata. Classification (NCBI taxonomy): domain Eukaryota; kingdom Metazoa; phylum Arthropoda; class Insecta; order Orthoptera; family Acrididae; genus Schistocerca; species Schistocerca cancellata. The sequence continues at coordinate 74,828,290 of NC_064627.1, forward strand.
GATATACACTGTACTAGTGCCGACATTGTGCATGCTCTGTTGCCTGTGTCTATGTGCCTGTGGTTCTGTCAGTGTGATCATGTGATGTATCTGACCCCAGGAATGTGTCAATAAAGTTTCCCCTTCCTGGGACAAGGGATTCACGGTGTTCTTATTTCAATTTCCAGGAGTGTATATTATCTGTTATTTTGATATGTTATGTCTATCTCCTTTTCCACCTTTACCCTTTCTAGAAAAAAAAAAAAAAAACTATTTCTTGTCAAAGCTTGAGCACTCTATGCAACATCTTGCCATGTGATAGCCATCACACTTCTGTGAGGAAGAGGTGAACATCAAATTCATTTCCAACCTCTTTCCACAATTCTTTGTGTTTGTTGCAGTACCTCAGATGCAGTTTACAATCTTTGCTGCCTAAGTGAGTACATTCAACAAATTAGGAGGAAGTGCTTTCACTGCCAGAGCATAGCAATGTATAATGCAGTGGCTGAAGGTTGCATTTGGAGCAACACTTTTCACCAATGTGTGCAATCCACAGCAAACGCACAACATGGAAGGTGTTCCATGAGTACAAACACCTACCAATGCAATGCTGTAAATTAACAATTTCTCAGCTACTAGTTGGCTCTGGAATAGGAAAACTTCCGCTCACCTTCCTTTGTTTCTCATCTAACAATCTGAAATATGCTAACAATGTAGTGAAATCGGAGGCAACAATTGTGCATTCACTTCACGTGTCCGATGATTTACTAGCATTTGGCAAGAAAATGACTGACTAACAAAAGAAGAACGATGAGCAAGCTGGTACCTCGGTGGAGCCAGTAATGGATATGCTGCTCTAAGAAAGTGGTGAGCTGCAGCTAACTGTCATCACTGACAGTGCGTAAATTTCAAACAGTGTCATAAATACATCCGCTGTAATCTCTGCCATGTCTATCATGTGTTAACAATGAAATTTAAAAATTTTAGAATTAGTGCTTATCTAAAACTTACGAGTCTAATTAGGTAGTGAATACTGAACCCTTTCTGTTTTTATCCCTAAAATTCTATTTTACCTTTCAAGGTGTGATTACACCAAGCTCGGAAACACTGACATTGTGGAACCAGCATAGTTTTAGTTCTGCATTAGTTAATGCCTGTTCCTGGGAATGCTCCCAAAAAATGTCAGCATCTACTGACAACAAAAGTGACCACACAGCATTATCATCAGGATGCTCAAATATTTATTGTTTATATTCAAAACAACTTAACCACATGCAGATTTTGACCAGTTCACATATATTTATAGCAATTTTGCCTCCAACAAACTACATAGCATCTATTACTGGGATGTCTTTAAAAAAGGCACATTGAAACTCACCAAAATGTCATTTCTGGATATCTTCACTGTGTGTACTACTTACAACAAATTTTTTTAATCCTTCACAACATTTATAATGAATGTTCGGAATCCCTCAAGAAAGTGTTCATTTTCCCAACCAGATGTTTCAGTTTCTGTGATAAATGACAAACTAAAAAGTACACTGGAAAGTTAACCCTGAACATCCCTCTTTGTCTACCTATGGGAGACCATATATTCTGGCAAAAACAGATATTTGGGGCATTAGAAATTTATGCTTTCTAATCTATGGTATAATACATTTCTTAATTTTTCCCTATAACCTTGTTTGTCAGATCAGAACAACTGTTTCCAGAACCTGAATACTGCAAGTTCAGATGCGACCCACCATTTTTGTAAAGGATTTTTAAAATCACGCATTAAGAAATTTTGGCTTCATGGCTACCTGCCATCGAACAAGTAAATGTTATCAGGAAGTCACCTCAGTGACAAGAAAACGATTATATTATAATAATATATCCTCCTTCCTATTTCCTTATCAGTTATCAGTATTTACCATTAGCAGTTTCAAAACTTTTTTATCCAAAAACTGCACTACTCTGGAAAAGTGGGAAGAAATAGTCTTTTGTGTGTGAACATACACTTTCTTTTGACATGTCCATTTGTCTGTCAACCCTGAAGAAGATCCCACATGAGAGATCAAAACATCAAGTATTTAATAATTATGGAGAGCAATATAACGGGTCCAACAGTTCACAAGACTTTCCTATCAGTCACAGAGGTCACAAAATGCTGTTTTCCTTTTGTCTCTCCCACATAAACATAAGCGTCATCTGTCACTGAAATGCGATTTTAACATATGCCTTTTTACACTACTTCGTTGTGTAAATAACATTCCACAGTGAGTACAACTGAATTGTTTCCCATTGTGTTCTAAAATGTGCCTAGTCAGAGAGGATTTTTGTGCAAAATTCCGCTTACACATATCACATGTGTAAATTACATTTTCATTCTGATATTTATGCTTATACATGTGCCTATTGAAAGCAAATCTATGTTTGAATTCTTTGTTACACACAGAGCAAATGAAGCTTTCTCCACCTAAATTATCCTCATGTTTCATTTCTATATGGTACTTCAATTGGTGTTTAGATGTAAAAGCTGAACTGCAGTGTTCACACTGAAACTTAATTTTCACTGCAGAGTGTACCTTCCTCTTATGTTCATTGAGTTGATAACGTTCTCTGAACTTTGCATAACACAAGTCACATTCATGCTTCCTTTCTGAGTGAACCATTTTGTGACTCCTTAGTCTTGCATGATTGTGAAACATGGCTCCACAGACATCACACATCCAAGACTTCTCCTTTGCGTGAGTGGCTTTATGATTCTCCAACTGATACTCTGATACAGAACCCTGACCGCAGATGTCACAGCGATATGGCCACTGATTTGTATGTGTCAGTGCATGTGTTCTGAAAGAAGATTCACTGGTAAGGCGTAGACCACAAACGCTACACTTCACGTATGTCTTTTGAACGTATGTTTTAATATGCTTTTTCAAAGATCTCACAGTACTATACTCCTTCACACAAAAGAAGCATTTAATTTTTTTTTTCACTGTCTCACTGCAAAGGTATATGCAAACACAACGATGACTGAGAATTTGATAATACCCTGTCAATACCACTGAGCACTTAGGACACTTGACACATGATGATTCTTCAAATGGACCCAAGCATTGGGGTTCTAGTGCAGTGTTGGAGTCATTGCTTGTCTGACTTGATTTTGAGAGAGGATCTCTCCGAATAGGCTCAGAACATTTTAGTTCATGAGCAAGACTGTCTTCATTGTTTGTTTCTATGGGTCTCAAGGGAGAGGGTACACTTGCGTTACACATAACTGAGTGTGGAGCATCTAGTTGCTTCATGGTGGAATGTTGTGGTGCTGCATTACCTGTAAGACAAAGATTATTATTACAACATAGGTTCACTGTCCTAGTAATACAGTGCTTCACATATAATTTGAGACAAGAATCTGTGCAGCCTATACATAATACATTTATATGATTATGCAAGCAGTGTGTGTAAGCAACGAAGGAGACATGAACAAAGCAGGCTGGGATTATCTAATTTGTTCTTATAGCACTCCTGATCCTAGTAATATTTTTCTTTTATGATCCTTTTGCATGAATAATGGGAATACTATGCTTACGCAAAATTACATGCCATATTTCACGAATTTTTTTATGCACACTTGAATTTGCAGTTTTGCTGATGATGATAATGTAAATAGCTCATTTGGAAAGAATTTCTGTAAAGATGTATTCATAATTTACCATACCTGTAAAACAAGTGCTTGTCAACATTCCACTCTGCTATAAAATGTTTGTTTTCAGATTGACTTAGCTTAGTTGAAAGCCCTCGTTCTCTACTTTCAAGCAAACATTTTACTTTTTCTAAAAATTTAATAGTTCAATACTTGTTTGAATTCAAAATTTTCGTGTTCCAGAAACATCTGAACTAAAGATGCCAGTGTTTCAATTTTGTAGCCCCTACATTTCTACAACCACAAAATTTTTACTGTTACTTAAATAAACCATCAGACTGTTAATTATTTCAACTAGAATATGTCATTTTCTTGAAAATTCATGCCACACTTTGGGAATCCAAAAACACATTGAAACTTCTCCTAATAAAGTAGTTCCTGTACTTTTGGCACTTTCTAATTATACAGCTTTTAGATGAAATAGTTTATTTAACTTCCTTTTGCATCACTTATTTCTTTTGTGTTAGTATCTGAAATGCAAAAATCTTGTATTATAATTGATGTAGCATGATATATTTACTGGAGCTCAAAAATGTTGCTTAACAATATTTATTTAACAGCTTCCAACAAACAATGCTAATTACACAATATCACTTAATTTTTTCCAAAACAAATAACACAAAGCATTTATAAAACAAAAAAAATTCAGGGTATCTTGAAACAGCATGTGAATAACAGTGAACCCTCAATTATTTTTCCTGTTGCTACAATGAATAGCTGTTCAAAAATTTCTCCCATAATCACTGTGATCTCTACACTACTCCCCCACCAGTAATGTAGATATGAATTAATACACAGTTCTGAAAACAATTTCCTACAAAAGGTCAACACAACATTAAAACAAAACAAATATAAAGTACATTAGAATGACAAAAAAATTTTACATCATAATTACAAGAAACTTTTTACAGTGTCTGATGTGATAGTTCATTATTTATCCACAGAGACAACCTGCTCAAACAATTGATCCTCTGACATTAGGTGGTGATTTCTCTGGGGAATAACGTGATTGGATGTCCTTTGAAAATTTTTGAAGATCCTTTTCTGATCCCCTTTCTCCTCTGTAAGAGAGAGACTGGTTTAAGTCTGTGCACCGATACATGTATGTTTTCGCATTTCCTCTCGATAGAGAAATATTTTTCTTGCCTTGCTATGACAAGGAAAGGACCATCATATGTATGTTCTATTGGTTTCCTAACCCTGTTACATCTCAAGAAGACATGAGAAAATGTCTGCACGTCTCTTGGAACAACTAGATTTCATACATAACATTTGCTTTTGCAAATCAGATGCAAACGAATCAGGGTCAGTCTTCATAGTTGGGTGTTCAAAAAAATCACCACGAAGTCTTATAGTCTTTCCACATACCATCTGTGCAACTTTATGGTTCGATGTGTCTCGTACAGCAGTGTGGAACCCCAGTAGAACAGTAGGTATAGTTTCTGTCCAATTAGAAGTGTTATGGGCCGTGATAGCAGATTTCAAGGTTCTATTTAGTCATTCAACCTTGGTACTGCAATGAGGATGATATGGCATAGTTTGTTGAATTTTCATTTCACATACATTTCCAAATTATTAAACAACTGTGATCTAAACTGTTTTCCTTGGTCAGTGATTACCTGTGATGGAATGCCAAATCTTGCCATCCATTGCAGATAGAAAGCCTTTGGTATTTTTTCAGCTGTAATGTCTTCGTGTGGTGTGACTCCCATCCAAGATATGAAGTGACTGATACCAGTCAAGCAGTAAGTCATGCCATTAGAAGGATGCAAAGGCCCAATGAGGTCAATGTGTGTATGACTGAAATGTTCATCAGGTTCTACCAATTTCTTAAATTGCATTTTTGTGTGGTGAGTGATCTTGGTTATCAGGCAGCCAATGAAGGATTTAGTCCCTTGTTTCATTTTCTTTATGTCATTCACTGTCTGCCTATGAGCACAGGCAGAACTATCGAAGTCCTGTTGAAGATATCATCCATCGAAGGCTGGTCTTGCATTTCTGTTTTGAACAAAGTCTTCAGTTTTTGTCTCAATCTTTCAGGACTTTTGTACCCACAATGCCATATCATGGCACCTCCTTTCCACCTGCAGCCGAACAGAGAGGCAGAACACCTTGTCTGGAATTGTAAGACACAAATATGCTAGTACTTAGCATATTTTCCCTTTGAAGGGGTTCTTTTGTTTTACTAAGCTCCTACAGCATGACATCAATTAGGGCTAAGAGTTCCGCCAAGCTCCTGCATGATCATCAACAGTGGATGCTGCTCAACTCTTGCTGCCAGGTGGTTGCCTCCAGTAGTGCCAGTTTCGTCAAAGTTTGTGCCTGGCACATCCGCTCTGGAGCACGGTTTTTGGGCGGCGCCACCACTGGATCACACCATCATACACAGCCAGCACAGCAACCATTTCTTCATGGCTTCCACTGAGGATCAGCTCCTAGTGCACCACTAGCACCCGTTACATTCCAGGGTGGGCAATGGGCCAACTCTGTGAGCTGGGGCCCTGACACTGTCTTTTCGCCTGGCATCTCCTGTTCAAATGGCACCACCTGTTCATCTGACACCATCAGATCAGCACCACCAGTCTCCTGTTCTCTGGAATTGCTTCTCATAGCCAGTGCCAGCCCCTCCCTCTGCACTAAGCCTGCATGCCAGCAGCAGGGATTGCTGTCAGGTCCCCAGCTCCAGCTCCTCTCTTCACCAGTTCATTACTCCCCAAGCTGACACCCTTCGTTGTGGAGGCCGACATCAAAATGGCCTTCGTTTCATTGACAGTCCTGTCTTCCAGGCACCCAGGATGGTGGGGGTGCCCTCCTCCCCACCACTTTCACAAGCATAGCAATACTGTATTTATCCACTGATACCAGGCTAGCGACTTCCACTTAAACATCTCCCCAGTAAGAGTGCTACACTAAGTGTGCAAGTGTAGATTAATGACACACAGACAATGAAGTTTTGGTCTAGCTGTGAAGTGTCAACAGATAGCCAAAACAGTTAAGGTATCCATCCACAACAAGTGCGAATTTTAGGTTTGAGTCCAAGTCCAGAAAAAATTTTCAATGTTGTCATCTCATTCTACAGTTGGAGGCTGCTCCTATTTGTAACTCCGAATACATTTCCTGCGCTATCAAACAATTTTCTTATATATAACTCATTCGTCCAATCTTTATTCCTTAATATGTCTACATTTTCTTCTCCTCTACAGTCCTGCCTTCAAAAAAACAACTGGTCATCCTGCATTGGACAATTTGAACACCTGCTGTTACAACTGCCACCATATTAATAAGTTCTGTACTACAACTACTTGCTCTCACAGTGACAGCGCCTTCAAATATTTAATCCCAATGGTGTTTTTAACCTCTTCTCCACTGCCAACTCATGGTGACTAACTTGAGTTTTAGGTCATCATGTGTATTTATTTATGATTGCATTGTACTGTCACACATGTTTATCTACTGTTGCATGTGTAAAGTTGATAACAAACATACATATTTATGAGTGTGTCTACTACTTCCATTTTCTAATCTTCCCTCTAACATATCTCTCTAAACAGACCCACTATTTATAACACTACAACAATAAATTTGCACCTTCTTACTATCAATATTTTTTACCTATTTTTTTCAGTCACTTCTTTTGTCCTCTGACCACTCAATCATGAGTCCCTGGCTATTAAACATTTGCCAATTCAGAAAACTCACCTTTGCTCTAGCAAAACTCCAAGCATACATCCTATTTCTGACACCTTGTCTGGGAAATGTATCCAGCCTGATGGACATACCACTAAATTTGACATCTCAGGCTGTCACCCATCCTACTGCAAGAGCCTTAACCTTTTCCAGTTCCATCAGTACCTCACCCTCACTAATCTGTACATTCATAATCATACAGTCCAAGCTCAGAGCATACTTGACAACCTCTACTCCTTTCACAAAATCCTTTTATCCTGAGATCACAACTTCCTTAATGCTATCACTGCAACAGAAACACTTGCCCTTCAGCAGTTGGAACAAAATTCCCAGCAACATCTGAAGAAGCTGTCACAGATACACTTGTCTTATGACAGCATGGAATTATGTAGACAAAGAAGAGATTGCCATTCTGATATAATCTCTCTCTCAACCACTCATAGCTCTCTGGGCCTTGCCTTGCTAACTTACTCCACCTTCCATATCCCCAAATACTTTCTGAATAGGCATCTTGGAACATTGTTGCCAACCTTTCTGACAAAAATCTGACCCCTACAGAAGTCCCAGTATTTTCTAAGGAGTTAACCTTTAGCCCGAAACACAACTTCAGCCCTGCTGGACTTTTAAAGGACCTTCTTTCCTGTACTCATTCTCTACAGGGGAAACACTTCTTCACTGCACACCCCTAAAAACAGGCAATAAAAACTTTACACAGAACTTCATTTAAAACATTTCCGATCTCCCTTGAACCATGATTCTTCTCCGCTGCCACCCAGTCATCCCCTGGTTGTCTTTCAAAAATTCCTCACTTCTAACCTGGACTCCCCTTCCCTTCCTAAATCCTTTCCCACTGGGTTCAACATCACTCCTACGGAACACAATGCTATCCATAGCCTGAAAACCAATCCAGACCTTATCATCCTTCCTGCAGACAGTCTCCTCCCAGTCGTCACAAATTATAGTGTCAATGTGCCTCAAGGTCTCCACCAAGTTTCCAATACCTCTGTATGCAACCCTTACGACCATGATCCCATCCCAGAAGTCCAACAGGACATCCACCTGTTCCTCAAGGCCTTAGCTCTACTTAAAACCAGACATCTGAATCCATCTAACTGCTCATACCAGCAACACCCACACTCCCACCTTTTCCCTATTCCCCAAATTCCACAAACCCTATCCCATAGGTGTTCCCCACTGATCGTTCCATTATGGCTGGCTACAATGCTCCCACAGAATGAACCTCTGCCTTTGTTGACCAACAGCTCCAAACTATTTTCTGTGACCCTCCACTCCACATTAAAGACGCCACTCTCTTCCTCTACTGCCTTTTCACATTTCCTGTGCCATTACCACCACACTCCTTATTGGTCACTGTGGGTGTGCCATCCTTATGCATCCAACATCCCCCAAGACCATGGCCTTGCAGCTATGGAACAATACCTTTCCAAACTTCTTCCTGATATCATAACCACCACGTCTTTCCTAAGCCTTCTAGCCAACCACATCCTGACCCACAGTTACTGCACATTTAAAGGCCATGTCTATAAACAATTCATTGGTACTGTGTGTTGACCACCACCTCTCAGATGGCTCTTTCAACGTGTGTTCATACAAAGCACAGGAACAACCAACCAACAGTACCTCCATCTTGACAGCTGTCACGCACTCCAAGTCAAAAAGTCTCCTCCTTATAGCCTCACCATCCATGGACACTGCACCAACAGTGGAAAGCAAGAGTTATCGAAATATACCAATAATCTCGCAAGAACCTTTACTATGACAGACAATATCCTATGCAGCTCATGCCTCCCCCCCCCCCCTCCCCACCTCCTCCCCCTACAGCAGTCTCTCTCTCTCTTCCACTGACACCAGGAGACATGTTACTGTTAACTAGCCACTGACCAGCACTTCTCTGATCATTCTGTATCACCCTGGCCTTGATAAGCTCAACAACGTCCTGCATCAGGGCTTTGACTATCTCTAATACTACTCTGAGAGAACCTGAGATGTGGGATAGTCTAACCAAAATCCTTCCAAAATCACCCAAAGTGATCCACCGCTCACCCAACCAACAGCGTATCCTTACATATTTCTATTCCAATCCTGCTCGATGGATCATTTCCTTGTAGTCGAACCAGGTAAAAGACCTGTCCCATCTGCCCAACCACCCCCTCCTATCACAATCTAGCCACAAGCATCTCCTACTCAATAAAAAACTGGGCCATCTGTGAAAGCAGCCATTTTATATATCAGCTGTGCTGCAATTACTGTATAGCAATCCATGTGGGCATGAAAAATAATTAACTGCCTACACATATGAATGGCCACCTTAAAACTGTGGCAAATGACAAACCTTACCATCCAGTTACTGAACATGCTGTGCACCACATCACCACAGTCGTTTCACTACACAGGTCATTTGGATACTCCCTTCCAGCACAAGTTTCTATGAAATAAGCACGTGGGAATTCTTTCTCCAGCATATCTGGCACTCTCAGTGTACATTATTCTGATCACTATGTGCTGTCTGATTCTGAGCTAGAGGCTGTGACTGCGACTCTGACTCGATGGCTCGCTGGATAACAGACTGGAACATGGAGCATGGCGGCAACTAAATACATGCGGCCGAGGGGGTGTTGGTGGCATGTTTCCTGTGTGTCTCTTGCAATTGTCTTTGGCCTTTATCAATCTTCTCACAACCTCTATGCCACCTAGTATGCTGGCACCAGCTTATGGCAGCACACTCAGGACTCCCCTGGCTTAATCCTTTGCTTTCCCACGCCTCAGCTTATTTTTTCTCTTCTCTCTTCTGTCCACACCATTCCTTCCCCATCTAGGAGCTGTACTGTCTTCTCCCACAACTCTTCCTCCCCACCTCTCTCTCTGGCCCTCCCCCGTTTTCACCACTCTCCCTTTCTCTCTCCTGTCCCAGTCGCCCTCTCCACCATCCTTCCCTCTGACCTCTCCTCTCTCACACACCTCCCAATCACTGTCTCTATCTCTGCCCTCTGAACTACTTTTATCTTGCTGTGCACCTGCTGAGTCATACGGCTACCCCCTCCCCCCCCCCCAAACTCTTGCATTCTTGCATCCTTTCCTGTCAACCCCCCCCCCCCCCCTCAACCTCCATCTGCTGAGGTCAATGTTCTCAATGACAGATAACCACTAATCTGCCTCAGCACAACAATGGGAGTGTGTGTTTTGGGTGTATGAATGTGTGTACTTTTACCAGAGAAAGAACAAGAGCTCAAAAGCTACTGTGAATACCATTATTTGTGTATTTGTGTGTGATGCATCAGTCCACTATAGGTCAGTGACTGCATTTTCCTTATTTTATGTGTTTTCCCATCCAGGAATTTCCATTGTTCTTTTGCGTTCAATTAAACAAGTTAAATGCCAAGCTTGGAGAATCATTCACTTATGAATAGCATGAACTTACAGATGTGACTACTGTATTGTCCTTTACTCAACTTCTTTAAACACTGTACAGTTTGTATCTGTATGATTCTGGTAAGTAGCTGTTTGTGTGATTAGCTGCAAGAAGCATTCAATCTTATCAACAATGAACCATTAAATCCCAGCATTTCTAATGTCTTTGCTACTTTTTTTTCAGGATAAGTGATTCCAAATGACTGAGGTATAGAATAAATACAATGTGTTAACTAATGAAGCAAAAGTTTCAAACTTAGACAGTGTTAGCATACAAGATCTGTTTGATGATCAGTATAAACTGCAGTGAGCAGTTACTTGTGAGTTGTGACCCACTGTTGTTAAAATGTTTTTATTATTGAAAGTGCATTCTATGAGCACCTACTATTTTGATTACAGAAGAGTTTTCAGGATTTATAAACGGCCACGGAGTTGCCGTTTTGTGCTTTTGTGAGTTATAGTTCACGAGTTATCGTCAGTCTACTGCTATCTGTTTGAAACTGAGATCCACTGTAGACTGAAACAATGAACACCAGATGTGTTTAAAGATGTAACAGGATGTATGTATGTATGTTCAGCATCTCTCCCCAAACCACTGGATCAATTTCAACCAAATTTGGTATGTGTACTGCCTGCCCCACAAGAGTTGCCACTTTGGGGGTCATAACCTCATAGATACCATAAGATTGGAGACAGGAGAAAAACAGTGTGTTCCAGCCCGTCCTGTAGATTGCCCATATCTTCCATCCTATGGGATCTAATCCCCACAGCAGTGACTCTTGTGGGCAAGCAGTATGCATATCAAATTTGGTTGAAATTGCTCCAGTGAACTGTCAGAAGATGCTTGACCAACGTGCTGCATACATCCCCCCCCCCCCCCTCCCTGCTTCCTCTTTCTGGATCCACAATTGAAGTTCTGCACTTACATGACTGCACCCCACAGCTGCATATGGTAACATCACAGAGATGTGGACAAAGTCACATCAGGTATGTACGGGAGGCATGGCCACTACTCTTATCTAGCATCTCACCATGCCACCACACCTGTGGACCTACTCACAAGATAATGCCACATGCTTCCTTCTGAAGCGTTATACCAGTGCAACCAGCAAAACTTTAAAAAGGAAACATACAGCAATCAGTATTGTGTGCCCCTGTGCCAAGAATGTAAACATAAGAGCAGACAGGGAATTACCCAGGAAAAGAACACATGACTGGAACACTGAGCAACACAGCTTGCACAAGCATAGCCTCAAAGATGGTCCAATGGTGTGACACCCAGTTACAAAACATGAAACAATGCTCAGCTGAATCCAGCACATCAGAGGCAGTATAAGAGCATGAGATGTGACTGCAAGTGATGAAAGACACAGTTACACGAGAATGCAGTGCACATACCTGCTTATCAATTGAAGGCTTTTACTATATCCATGTAAAGACTACTTGGAGCATGAATCTGTTATCAATAGAGAATTGGACACACTGTGTGTTTACTGTTGGAACTTATGCCTGCTTTCAAATGGCATCTTTCGGTACTGCGTTAGTTTCTGAGCAGGCCACATTTCCTACAAAATTTATGGTGCAGGGGCAGAGTTACCACAAATTCAGTTCCTCGATGCCACCGTGTGACCATCCACCCAAAATTCCTTCAACAATACTTCATGGGCAGTGAAGAAATGGAAATGGACACAATGTGTGCTTACATTCCAGGAACAAGGCATAAAACTGTGTTGATGTTACAAAAAGTGCTGTCAACACAACAGTTGCATCAACCTGTTCAGAACATATGTCGACGGATGATTACAAATTCATCATAAGGGCAGATCAGTGGTCACCAGCTGAATATGAATGGTGCTTCAGTGTACCACATGAACGTTAAGTGGTGGCAGTTGTCACAAACAGACAGTTCTGACCACCATGACATCATACTTCACTGGTGGTACAATGAATTGGTGCACATTTCATTTGTACGACAGCCTAGAATACCTCATGCTGTTCCCCTCTTGGTAAGGATGGGTACCATTTAAATGTAAGACAGATGATACCACCAACTGCTGCATCCACAATAAGACAGCATCTACTATGGAGTTTTCCATGTACTGACTTATGGTCTGAGAGAATGAGAACAACCCCTAAGTAAACTGTCGGCAACTGTTTCATCAATACATGGTTGATATGTATGCTAAAATCGAGAACAAGCTATTTCCATACATCCGTGTCAATCAAATAATTTGTGTGTCGAGGAAAATGTGAACCTCAGAGATGCTGTTGCAGACAACAAGAATATAGAAAATCTCATTGCATTAGTGATACTACTGGTGATGTTCACATGCAGTCCTAGACAAATGCGCAAATACACCCAAGATGTGATGACATACACATCTACATCTACATCTACATTTATACTCCGCAAGCCACCCAACGGTGTGTGGCGGAGGGCACTTTACGTGCCAATGTCATTACCTCCCTTTCCTGTTCCAGTCGCGTATGGTTCGCGGGAAGAACGACTGTCTGAAAGCCTCCGTACGCGCTCTAATCTCTCTAATTTTACATTCGTGATCTCCTCGGGAGGTATAAGTAGGGGGAAGCAATATATTCGATACCTCATCCAGAAACGCACCCTCTCGAAACCTGACGAGCAAGCTACACCGCGACGCTGAGCGCCTCTCTTGCAGAGTCTGCCACTTGAGTTTGTTAAACATCTGCGTAACGCTATCACGGTTACCAAATAACCCTGTGACGAAACGCGCCGCTCTTCTTTGGATCTTCTCTATCTCCTCCGTCAACCCGATCTGGTAGGGATCCCACACTGATGAGCAATACTCAAGTATAGGTCGAACGAGTGTTTTGTAAGCCACCTCCTTTGTTGATGGACTACATTTTCTAAGAACTCTCCCAATGAATCTCAACCTGGTACCCGCCTTACCAACAATTAATTTTATATGATCATTCCACTTCAAATCGTTCCGCACGCATACTCCCAGATATTTTACAGAAGTAACTGCTACCAGTGTTTGTTCCGCTATCATATAATCATACAATAAAGGATCCTTCTTTCTTTGTATTCGCAATACATTACATTTGTCTATGTTAAGGGTCAGTTGCCACTCCCTGCACCAAGTGCCTATCCGCTGCAGATCTTTCTGCATTTCGCTACAATTTTCTAATGCTGCAACTTCTCTGTATACTACAGCATCATCCGCAAAAAGCCGCATGGAACTTCCGACACTATCTACTAGGTCATTTATATATATTGTGAAAAGCAATGGTCCCATAACACTCCCCTGTGGCACGCCAGAGGTTACTTTAATGTCTGTAGACGTCTCTCCATTGATAACAACATGCTGTGTTCTGTTTGCTAAAAACTCTTCAATCCAGCCACACAGCCATTACACGCCTGACGTTGGAGCTCGCAACTACCAGTAAGCGCACCCTCTGCGACCGCCCGGATCTTGCAGACTGAGGGGCAACCTCAGGAACAGGACAAGCAGCCGTGTCAGGCCGAAGATCAGTATCAGCCTGAGACAGAGCCTGAAACTGGTTCGTCAGACAAACTGGAGAGGCCTTTCGTTCAGCCCTCCGGAATGTCTTTCGCCCCCTGCCACACCTTGAGACGACCTCCCACTCTCCCACAGGTGAGGGATCAGCCTCAATGTGGGCAGTATCCCGGGCAACCACAGTCGTAGTCCGATCGGGGGATGCGTGGGACGAGCTGGCCATCCCCAACAAACCCCCATCCGGACCCCCACAGTGATGCCCATTGGCAACAGCCTCAAGCTGTGTGACCGAAGCCAGCACTGCCTGAAGCTGCGAGCGAAGGGATGCCAACTCAGCCTGCATCCGAACACAGCAGTTGCAGTCCCTATCCATGCTAAAAACTGTTGTGCAAAGAACGTCTGAACTAGTCTACAGAGAGCGCAAACGAATCGACACAAAATTTAAACAGTTATTAAAATACAAGATTACCTAGTAAATGCAGTAAATGCTGCTACATGCGCACTGCTGACACACTGATCGGCGGCGGAAGGAGACTACGCGATTTTACACTATTCAGGTACTACAACGCGATGCTACAACTCTCAAATACTATAATAAGCCCGAAATTTATGAATTAAACAATGCAAGTACCAAAAACACGCAAAGAAATTAAGAATTAAACTATGTAACAAATGAGTGAGCTAGGAGTATACGACTTGCTGCTACAGCTGCTTATCCAACGGCGGCAGGGAGCACACTGACTGTGACCAACCGACACTGGCCGTTCAAAACAAAAACAGAAGACAGACGACTACGCGAATTCACACTATTCAGGTACTACAACGCGATGCTACAACTCTAAAATACTATAATACTCCCGAAATTTATGAATTAAACAATGCAAGTACCAAAAACACGCAAAGAAATTAAGAATTAAACTATGTAACAAATGAGTGAGCTAGGAGTATACGACTTGCTGCTGCAGCTGCTTATCCAACGGCGGCAGGGAGCACATGAGGAAATATGGGAAAAAGGATTTATTCATCACTTTCATATGTAATCTGCAGATGCTACAGATCAAGAGGATACTCACCAACAGTCAAGTGCCCAGTGAGTTGCATAACATAGTTGCAAGAGTATTCATGTAGAGGCAGGTGAAACTAGTTGGTGTATTAGAAAAGGGTTGTGTATCTGGACTGGTGCATTGTTGGATGTACACAACTGAGTGGCAGATGCAAGGACTAACACACACACATAATTTCTTGCATTTAGTAAACAAACTGCAGCATATGGACATCAGTGCCATCGTTTGCTCAGAGCTGCTGGGCACTGTACAAGATCACGAACTTTCCGAATTGATAACAAAGCAATATCAGTCCACAATCCCCATGTATGAGGAATGGCATCTGCATCAAGAATTGTCTGTGGACAATTGTCAACAAAATGCAAACTGGAAATGAAGGATATCCAGCATACAGATGTCAATGACCAGAAAATATACAGTTCACAATAACACTTACTGGTGGCCACTTACAACTGGAACCTGATAACGAATGGACTGTGCCATACACAGCACTATTAATGAAAATTCTGCGTGCACACATCAATGTGGAGTACTGTACCAGCTTAAAGTCAATTAAATACAAATGCAGATATGTCAACAACGGGAGAGACTGGGCAGTGTTTGACATTTACAATGAACAAAATGCAGACGAAACAATGCAACACCAGTTGGGGAGGTTCACCAGCAGCAATGACACGATTTGGCACATCACCAGATTTCCAATTCACAAGTGGCACCCTGCCATCACACATCTCAGCATGCATTTGGAAAATGATCAAACAGTGTACTTCAACAAAGACAATGACTCCACTATAGCCAACGTTCTTTTAATTATGTAAGGAGGATCCATTTGTGAGAACATTGCTGTATCTAGGTGTGCCTAAGCATACAAGTGGCACACATCTGGGAAAGATTTGACATGAGAAAAGTAGGCCAATGTGAGCCTAGACATTAAGCTGTTGGAAGAGATGCATTGGCTAGGATGTTCACACTGCACCCAAAAACACAAAATGCTACTTCCTCAGACTTTTTCTTTATGTGGCTTGCAGACCACATACCTCCATGGAGTTGCGAACAGTAAATGGCAATGTGTGCACAACACTTATTGAGGCATGTCACAAGTTGGGGTTACTTGAAAGAGACAAGCACTGGGGTAACCCAATGAAGGACGCCAAATCCAACTGGTCTCCCTGTCCCAGCACATAATGAACCTTTTCGATATAATATTAATGAGAAGCAGCCACTGTAATCCAAACATACTTGGAGAAATATAAGAAGGCAATGAGTGAGGTCGTACTTGCCACACTCCAACTGTAGCTGTGAGGCCATACTTGGCAAAATCCAATTGTGGCCATTATGTTTGGGTTGGATGTTTTCAACAGAGTGTTGATTGTCCTTGAGGACAAACGCCTGTGGCATGAGCAACAAAATTTGCTTCAATTTGTATTGCAGGCAGAGTACATACCTAAAATGAACTTCAACGTCAACAACTTGCAACTGAATGAGGACCAGAAGCAAGCACATTATATTATCACAGGTTGCATACCATAACAATGGGGTGTCATAATTTTCCTTGATGCACCTGGAGGCACGAGAAAAACCTTCATAGAAAATTTAATTCTGGCCGAAATCAGGGTATGGTGAGAGGTTTCCTCTCTCTCTGTCGCCACTTCAAGCACTGCGATAACATTAATGGAGGGAGGAAGGAAGGACTGCCCATTCCGTGCTTAAGTTACCACCTGACATAGCACAACAAGAATATCCATCATGCAACAAAAACAAGGCCAGAGGTCACGTGTTAAGACATGTAATGTAATTGTGTGGGATGAGTACACCATGGCGCACAACAATTTCATCAAGGTGCTGGACGTAGCTTTGAGGGGTGTAAGAGGTAACAACAACAATACAATGGGTGGCATCATGGCACTCTTGCGTGCAGACTTTCATCAAACACTGCATGTCATCACAAAGTCTACACCTGCTGACACAATTAACCCATGTTTGAGATATTTATTTCTGTTGGGTCAAGTGCATGAAGTGTTGTTGAATCAAAATACGAGAGTATCTCTGCAGGATGACACAGCACAAGTGTTCTCGGAATAGTTACAAGCAATCAGAGAAAGAATAGTAGCCACTGATGCAGCTGGCAGTATACATTTGAAATCACATCTTTGGATTGTTGTATCTTCCACTGCATAGTTCATAGATGGTGTCCAGCTGGATATTGGGAATAACTTCAACACTATGCAATGGTTGTGAGAGACGGTGATTCTTGCACCTGAAATGACACTGTCAATAATGCAAACAGTACATTACAAGGCATGTTAGAGGGTGATGTGAATGAGTACACATCTTTTGATACTGCATTGGATGCAGATGAAGCTGTGCTGTTCCAAAAGAGTTTCTGAACTTATTTGAAGATCCTACTTTACAGTGGAATACAGCAGTATGTTAGTAACATGCCAGACAATGTGATCAAGGCTGCCACCTTAACAAGGAAAGGGAAGGGCGAACAACCTTCAAATACAGGTCATTCCAAGGGGCCTCTAATTCATCTTCCGGAGACTGCAATTTCCTGTACTAATTGCAACTATAGTAAATAAGTGTCAAGGGCAGACAGTTCAATACAGTGGAGTGAATTTGTTGCTACCAGGCTTCTCCTGCTGGCTGTTGTAGATCGCTTGCTCTAGGATGAGCTCACAACTTATACATCACAGTGCCTGGAGATGTAACAAAGAATAGTGTGTATAAGCAAGTCTTGCTGTAAATAAATATTAGTTTCAAATGTGTGCACTGTGTTGCACTACATTTCTTGTTATGCACAATGTTCCTATATATGTCCACTTCCAACTTTTAATATTACTTTCATTAGTTCATAATTTTTGCGCTGCAGTCTACATTCCAATGGACTGACATTGTCTTAATGGGGCATCACAAATCCAGGTCACATGATGTTACTGCCCACTACAGATTGGAATAATTAACCACTGTAAATCACCTACACACACAGATGGTGGGAAGAAGGGGTGGACAGAGAAGGGGAAGATAGATGTTTGCAAGACATGTGTCAACCAGGTATGCGAGCAAAGCCGAGGGGCTAGTACACTGTATTCATAGCATTAGTGCCAGGCTGCAATTGGAATAATGGTTTTTGAGTTATTTGTCACATCACTGTAGATTATCTACCATAATATGCGATTTCAGTGTTTCTCGGCATATTCCACTGATGAATTCTTATCAGGTTATCAGCCGAGTGGTGGCTGATAACCTGAGAAGAATTCATCACTATCTACCATAAATTTCAATAGGACATCAAAATTATTAATGTGCTTAAGTAAGTCAAAATGAGAAATCTGTGTCCAGTTTAAGATCATTCAGATTGACAAGGCCAGGTGTAAGAATTTCCGAAGGATCTCATAGAGGTTGTAAAAACAAAATTTTAGCAGTCAGTAAAATAACTAGGTAGGATGATACTTTATGCACAGACGAGAAAGCAGATAATATGCTTTACAGGAAAAATTCTGGGAGTGGATAGCTGCACAAATGGGGTAGCAGGGAATGGTTCACTATTTCATACTGCGAATGCTTGACCATTATAGGACATGTGTCTGCTTCAATAGTTGAGTGGTCAGTGTGACAGAATGCCATGCAAAGGGGACTGTGTTCGGTTCCTGGCTGGGCCGGAGATTTTCTCCATTCAGGGGCTGAGTGTTATCGTCATCATCATCATCATCATCATCATCATCATCATCATAATATCATTCCCATCAACATGCAAGTCACCAAAGTGGTGTCAACTCAAAAGACTTGTACCAGGCGATAGGTCTACCGATGGGAGGCCCTAGCCACACAACATTTCATAGGACTTGTGCAAGCAGTGCAAAACAAGCATTCTATATGGGATCTGCTCCTGTGGAATATGTAAAATGCAGGTCCAGGGTCGGAGAATTAGTTACTTGGTTGTCACTGGGTGAGCTGAGATGTGGAAGCCCCCAGAGCAACGAGATCAAGCAATGTGTTTGACATATCCCCATCTGGTTGAGCCTGCTCCATTGGTACACCCATTTGTCTCACCACGTACACTGCCATGGCCTGCGGACATGGACATGCACATGGAGGAGAAAGATTTGAGTGACACAGAGGGTTTTTGATGTGCCACGGCACTATTCATACATATTGGAAGAGTTGAGATATGGCACCAGAGAGCTGCTCTGCCTGGACAACAATAAGTAAGAACGTGACACAGTCTGCGAGTGTCAAAAACACACCAAAGAATAGTGGGAAGTCGCTGCTTGGCAACTGGTGGTAAGAAACACATTGTCCCCAAAACTAGCACTGTGGGGCTTGCCTGGACCACAGCCCCATCTCATCACATGGCCCATCCAGAAAGGATGCCCAGTATCCCAGAAATAGGAACTGCCAACAGCTTGCAGGCACTGTTGGACATCGAGATAGGGGACCAGCCAGTGATTAGACACCAAGAAACCCCACCTACTGCCCAAGAAGAGGCAGCTCCCATGGAGTGCCTGGCACTAAGCTGTCTGTACCTAAGCTGCCACTAGTTGTTGTTCAAGTGAGAGATGACTGGAGGACTCCTGCAGCTCCTCAAGTAGTGGACGATCACAGCATTCACTGTGAAGTCTGCAGGAGCTGACCTGACAGAGAGTACTTCTTTTCTCCTTGGAAGATTTTTGGAGGGCAACGAGTAATGCAGCAGCCCAGCAACTATCATTCTACACTCATGCTGCCTTGTCTGATGGACCTATAAAGATGCTCTCTGGGGGCCTCCCTCGCTACATGAATATGGGGCACAACAATAGGGTACTGGAAGGCACTAGGTTTGGCGTATCCTCAGTTACATGCATTAAATATCATTGGTCTCAGAAACATTCACCATCCCCCCTAATTGTCTTTACAGACAATCTAGCAATCTAGAGAATAAAAATATCTTTCAATTGACAAATGTGGCTGGTACCAATGTAACAATGGAGATGCTGAAGTAAAAAAGAGGGTCATCCTAATGCTAATGCTGCTAGGGAGCAGGGCATGTCATGCCCTCGCCACTGCTCATTGCCCAACACACACATGGAAGGAGTGGAGGAGGCAGGCCAAGAGGGGGGTGGAGGCAGGCCAAGAGGGGGGGGGAGGCATGGCAAGAGGGGGGGGAGGCATGGCAAGAGGGGGGGGAGGCATGGCAAGAGGGGGGGGAGGCATGGCAAGAGGGGGGAGGAGGCATGGCAAGAGGGGGGGGGAGGCATGGCAAGAGGGGGGGAGGCATGGCAAGAGGGGGGGGGAGGCATGGCAAGAGGGGGGGGGAGGCATGGCAAGAGGGGGGGAGGCATGGCAAGAGGGGGGGTGAGGCATGGCAAGAGGGGGGGGTGAGGCGGCGCAAGAGGGGTGAGGCGGCGCAAGAGGGGTGAGGCGGCGCAAGAGGGGTGAGGCGGCGCAAGAGGGGTGAGGCGGCGCAAGAGGGGTGAGGCGGCGCAAGAGGGGTGAGGCGGGGCAAGAGGGGTGAGGCGGGCAAGAGGGGGCGGGCGGGGGAAGAGGGGGCGGGCGGGGGAAGAGGGGGCGGGCGGGGGAAGAGGGGGCGGGCGGGGGAAGAGGGGGCGGGCGGGGGAAGAGGGGGCGGGCGGGGGAAGAGGGGGCGGGCGGGGGAAGAGGGGGCGGGCGGGGGAAGAGGGGGCGGGCGGGGGAAGAGGGGGCGGGCGGGGGGAGAGGGGGCGGGCGGGGGAAGAGGGGGCGGGCGGGGGGAGAGGGGGCGGGCGGGGGGAGAGGGGGCGGGCGGGGGGAGAGGGGGCGGGCGGGGGGAGAGGGGGCGGGCGGGGGCAGGCAGGGGAAGAGGGGGCAGGCAGGGGAAGAGGGGGCAGGCAGGGGAAGAGGGGGCAGGCAGGGGAAGAGGGGGCAGGCAGGGGAAGAGGGGGCAGGCAGGGGAAGAGGGGGCAGGCAGGGGAAGAGGGGGCAGGCAGGGGAAGAGGGGGCAGGCAGGGGAAGAGGGGGCAGGCAGGGGAAGAGGGGGCAGGCAGGGGAAGAGGGGGCAGGCAGGGGAAGAGGGGGCAGGCAGGGGAAGAGGGGGCAGGCAGGGGAAGAGGGGGCAGGCAGGGGGAAGAGGGGGCAGGCAGGGGAAGAGGGGGCAGGCAGGGGAAGAGGGGGCAGGCAGGGGAAGAGGGGGCAGGCAGGGGAAGAGGGGCAGGCAGGGGAAGAGGGGCAGGCAGGTGAAGAGCTCCCCGATGTAAAAATTTCATCCTTCCTCCTTTGTTGCATTTTCGAACATAGTCTATGTCTTTCACATTGTCATTCATCCATGACATCTTAGTTTTACATATCAAACTTGCTCATACATCTTTTTGATGTATGCACATCTTGTAAGATCAGATCCAAGTATAGGGTACGAGTTGGTGAAACGGAAATGAAATGTTCACTGTGTCATACATTTTGAGTTGTAACTCCAATATTAAAATATTAAGTTATGTCACTTTCAGAGTATATAACTAAAAATTGTTTTATTTTTCTTCTTCACTGAGAAGAGGGGAGCGTGTGGTGCAGAGAGGGAAGCACTTTGAGCACCAAATGGATAGTAACAAGTGGGAGTAGAGGCAAATAAGAGTTCTCACAGTGCTTTCAATGTGAACCATTTGTACTTTGTATTTATTATTTGCTGTGGTGTAAATGTTGAATGGGAGAGACAGGGTTTCATTATAGCACATCACAAAGAGTAAGAAACAAATTCACACCTGTTCACCGCAGCACTAAACACTGACAGCTTGCATACATTGGCAGAAGTCGCAAAAAAATATTGTATGTGAAACAGCATTTCCAACAACAGGTTTGCACAGGTGAGTGACATTTTGCAACATATTTGGCCTACCCTACAATAATTCTTTATTAAGTAGATGATTGCAAAAGCACTAAATACATAATATGTAAATATATCAGAACTAAAATTAATGATAAACATATGTTTACACACTTACCTTACACACAGATATTTTTCTTGTTTTGACATCAGCAAAGTCCAGTATAAATTTGTTGAAATCCATTCAGCTAGCTCTTGTTCAGTCAGCACTATTGTCAGCCCACACAATCATTCCTGGCCCATTGTTGACCTCAGGTTTCAATTAGTTCAAGCTTTGAAAAACTTCTTTCCCCAATTGCCACTGTCACCAGTTGTGTTAGCAAAATGCATAACGTTATACCTAACTTTGGAGGCAAAGTCATACACTTGTACAAGTTCCAAAACTTCAATAGGTATGCTGCCGGGCTTTACCAACGTTGAGACCAATTTTAGTTTATCTTGCAAGTTGAGAACTTGATGTCCTTAGCTTGTCCATGATTAAGACTGCCACACAGTTTGAAACACTTATCACTTAGAACAGCAGGTGATATGTCTTTAATTTTACTAATGTCATTTAATAAAGTTAAAAAGCTCTCTGATACTTTTAAGCTGTTGAAATCTCTCACTGAGAGCACATATTATAACATGCAGTAGTTTAAAGTAAAAATCTATTTTATAATGCCCTTATGGGTCTTCGTTTTCTTAGCTTCTCCCTGATACTGGAACTGTTTCTTATTTTGTCTCTTTCGTATCTGCGTTGTACCATCTACTGTTGGGTTTTTCATATCGATTTGAGTTGCCAGTTCCTTAGAGTGCAGTATGTAATTTTGGAATCTGAGGTCCTCCCTGCAGTTTATCAAATATTCTTGTTGAGTAAGTCAGTAGCTTTTGATTTATCTTTGATATTAATATGGAGCAACATATCTTACCACATCCCCACTGAACAAAGGAACGTAAAATCACTTATAAGGTTTGCCAAACTGCCAGCCTCATGTGCAACCATTCTGCCCATATTTTCGTCTTCACTTTAGTTCAATGAGTGGATCACAGAACTCCGCTATGTTGTACTGAAGGGGAGGGGGGGGGGGTGGGGTGACTGCGTGTGCAACCATTCTGCCCATATTTTCGTCTTCACTTTAGTTCAATGAGTGGATCACAGAACTCCGCTATGTTGTACTGAAGGGGAAGGGGGGGGGGGGGGGGGAGGACTGCGTCAAACCTACTTTCCCACTTTCCCAACTAGTTGTACTCAATGGCTTCAACGTCAGGGCAGATATATGACCATTCAAAACTGCCCAGTGTTGCATAGATGTAGAAAATAAGTCAAAAACTTTACTCACCAAACAAAAGAATGAAACTGCATATTCTGATGCCTTTGCAGCAACATTCACAGCTAGATTTAAGGAATTACTACTGCATCGAACACAAAATGCCTTTGGATTTATATTTAAAATCCGCTTTTGCATTTCTGTGTTTTTGCCTTTCATATTAGCACCATTCTCAGAGCTTTGGCCCCTCATGTCCTCCAAGGGTATTTTCATTTCCTCTAACTGTTTTAAGACTCCACCTGCAAGCCTCGAACCAGATGTATCTCTTACAGGTACAAAGCCAAGATAATGTTCACTACTATTTGTATCACAGTGTCAACATCAGTAGAATTTACATTAATGAAACACACTATCATTGTCATTTGCTCAGCACCAGAAATATCTGGTGTACTGTCCAAAATTATACTACATTCATCAGTCAGAACATTATGACCACCAACCTACTATTGACATAAACCCATCCAAACCATAGTGTCACCTGGTAAGGAACAACTGCTAGGCAGATACACACACAGTGCATATAGTATCAGTGAGCACACTGTCCATGTGTTGGATGGGGAAGGTGCGCAATCTATCCAAGTTTGACCGAGGGCGGAGTGTGATGGCCCAGAGGCTTGGCATGTGAATTTTGGAAACAGCACAACTTGTTGGGTGTTCGACGAGTGCTGTGGCGAGAGTCTTCAACATGTGGCGGAACCAAGGTGAAACCACATCCAGATGTTGTAGGGTTGGGCAGCCACCCCTCATCACAGAAGTTGGACACTGTAGGCTTGGCAGACTGGTAAAACAGAACAGGTAGCAAACTGTGGTGAAACTAACATCAGACTTTAATTCTGGGCAGAGTACAAATGTGTGTGAAGTGCACCGAACACTCCTAACGAACCTCCACAGCTGACAACCCATGCTTGTGCCACTGTTAACACCACGGCCATCGGCAACTATAACTGAAATGGGCAGGTGATCACTGGCACTGACCATTGGCACTGTATAGAGTGTTGCCTGCTGAATCCCGATACCTTCATCATGCTGATCGTAATGCCTGAATCCATCACTTTCCATGGGAACAGCTCCTTGACACCCGTGCTGCAGGACAGAGACAGCCTGGTGGCAGTTCCAGTAGGCTCTGGGAAACATTCACATGGGCATCCATGGGCCTGGTGGAGCTCATGCAAGGCACATTGATGGCCAAGGAATATCATACACTGGTTGCAGAAACAAGTACACCCCTCCATGCCGACCACGTTTCCAGATGGCAGCGGCATTTTTCAACAAGATAATGTGCAGTGTCACAAGGCGACGAGTGTGATGCAGTGGTTCGAGTAACACAGTGATGAGTTCCAATTGGTGTCCTGGCCCCCCAACTCGCCAGATCCGAACCCGCAGAATACATCTGGGATGTGAATGAACATGGTATCAGAAGCCAACGCTCCCCTCACCAGAATTTAAGGAATTAGGTGACTCATGTGTACAAATGTACTGCCACCTCCCTGTAGCATTATATCAATGTGTCATTGCTTCCATGCCATGATGCGGCGCCGGTGTTATCCAATGGTGGACACACAAGGAATTAGGTAGGTGATGATAATGTTCTGGCTGATCAGTGTATAATATTTAACAGCTCTCAGTGAAGACAACATTTTGTTTTTAATTTTTTATGGAGAATGTAAATTACTTCATTTTGTATGTTTTTCCCAAAAGTTGTTCTCCTTGTACATTCTCCTACAACTGAACCAAATTTTCCAAATAATTTGACCAACTTTAAGAAGTTCCCATTGTTGTGAGTGAACAGTTGTCTGAATTTCCTCTTAAAGGAAGACACCCCGTAGCAAAATATTTGCAGAGTTTTTTCATTGACAGATTTTAATCTTGTGGAGATCTCTGCCCACTTTTGGTGTAATTGTAAGTGCACTTGGGACCTAACATGCCTAGGTAATGTCTCAGAAATTTGACACCAGTTACCATAACCGCCTGAAATGCGTAATACTTTAATGTTAGAAAAGACTTTGCAGCAGAAACAAAAAAACAACATTTGCACTTTTTGAATAAGCTAACCATCTTCTCTGAACAATTTCACCATTATACAAATTGAAATTGTAATTTTTAGAAGTAATTTTTTTTTTTTTGGGGGGGGGGGGGCATATTGTGGGATACGAATCAACTACATAACTTCTAATTTGAGTGTTAGATGTGCAGTTACTAGGGTGGAATAGAACAATTTCACATTCATTAGATAGCTTGCACACTATGTCCACTTCATCCTGTGACGTTAGAAGAACATCTTCACCTACCGAAGGCTTACACTGATTTGTGTCTGCATCTGCATTTGTGCATGGATC